>NC_137337.1:49141110-54748774 GCF_965287045.1 Carcharhinus amblyrhynchos
AAAAACTAATAAATCAGCTAAGATAAATTACAAATGAAAACTAGTGGAAAAAAAAAAGCAGAAGCTTCTATAAGTATATAAAAGTGAAGAGAGTCGCTTAGGTGAATATTGGTCCCTTGGAAGATGAAACTGGAGAATTAATAGTGAAGAACATTGAAATGGCTAAATCAATACTTTGCCGCACTTTGCACAGTAGAGGACACTATTTCTATTCCTATAGGAATGGGAAGCCAGGGGTAATAGAAAGGATAGAACTTGGAACAATCAACGTTGACAGGAAAAAGGTACTCAGCAAATTATTGTGATTGTGAGGGCAGACCCCCAGGCCTGATGGCCTACATCCTAGGGTATTAAAGGAAGTGGCAGTGGAGATAGTGGGTCCATTGGTTATAATATTTCAAAATTCCCTGGAACAGGAAAGGTTCCAGTGGATTGGAAAAATGCTAATATAATGTCCTCGTTGAAAAAGGAGTGGGGGGAGGCAAAATGTGGGAAATTACAGACCAGTTTAACATCTGTTGAGGAAAGTGTTAGAATCAATTATTAAAGAAACAATATCAGGACATTTGGAAAATCAATACACACCCATCAGAGTCAGCATGATTTCATGAAGGACAAACCATGTTTGACTAATTTGCTAGAGTTCTTCGAAAATGTAAAACAAAGTGGATAATGGGGATCCCGTAGATGTAGTACATCTGGATTTCTGGAAGGCATTTGATAATGCCTCACAAAAGGTTAATTCACAAGGTTAGATCACATGGGATTGGGGTGATTTATTAGCTTAGAAAGGTGACTGGCTGATGGACAGAAAGTTGGGATAAATGGATTTTTTTCTGGATTGACAATGAACGTAACTAGTGGGGAGCCACAGGATTTAGTCCTTGGGGCCCCAGCTATTTACAATCTCTATTAATGACTTGGATACTGGGGTAGAAGGTTCTATAGCCAAATTTGCAGATGACACAAAAATAAGCAAGGCAGTAAGTTGCAATGAGGAAATAAGAACTTTAGAAATTGATATAGATAGGTTAAGAAACTGGCCAAAATGTGGCAGATCGAGTCTTAACACAGATAAGTGTAAGATCATGCATTTGATTGGAAATTATTATCCAAGTAGGGGGAGACTTTGGGGTGCTCTGGTGCACAGGGATCTGAGTGTCCTTGTTCATGGGCCATAGAAAACTAGCATGCGGGTACAGCAGATAATAAAGAAAGCGAAAGGAATGTTGGCATTTATAGCTAAAGGAATAGAATATAAAGGTAAGGAGTATTGTTGCAACTATATAAGGCATTGGTGAGACTGCACCTGGAGTTTTGAGGAAAGTTGTGGTGGCATTGGAGGCAGTTCAGAGGAGGTTTACTAGATTGATTCCAGAAATGAGGGGTATGTCGTATGAAGAGAGATTGCACAGTTTAGGCCTATATTCTCTCAAGTTTAGAAGAATGAGGGGAAATCAAATTGAAGTATGCAAGATGATAAAAGATATGGATAAAGTAGATGTGGAGCAGATGCTTTTTCTGTGGGACATTCCAGGACAAGAGGTCATAGTCTTAAGATAAGGAGTAGCAAATTTAAAACAGAGCCGAGGAGAAACTACTTCTCCCAAAGGGTTGTGAATCTGTGGAATTCAGTGCCCCAAAGTGTGGTGGATGTTAGAACAGTGAGTAAATTTAAGGAGGAGTTAGACAGATTTTTAATTGATAATGGGTTAAAGGGAAATGGGGATGAGTAGCATATCAGCCAGGATCGAATGATGGAGCAGACTTGATAGGCCAAATGGCCTAATTCTGCCCCTATATCTTGAACAAAGGAATCGTCAATACCATTGAGGTCCAGGTCAAAGGGCAGGCATGCAACAATCTTGCCAGAGATCTGATAGTTGAGGTTAGGCCCAACATTGAAAATTTGGAACCATTCCCTGACATTTATTTATCCCCTCTCTTAAACTGTCTTAACATTCTTTGGAACAGACATAAATTAGTAGGCATTTGACCTGAAGTTTCAGTGAAGGGGGCTGTAAAATTCATTCTGGTGGTCCCACAGGAAGGTACATCCAATGAGACCTTTAAGGATAGCTGCACATTGGAATCATTATGGACAGAGAAAGGGGGCTGGGATCTAAAGCACTGATGACCCATAAGGAGGGCCTGGCATATGTGAGTACGACAGAATCAGAGCATTACATCGTGTATGCTTGTCAGACTGTTGAGCCTCTAAGTGACACCAAGATAATCGTTCATATTTTATGATTGAAGGAAGCATTTTAGGCAGTGCAAGTGGGCCCTACACAGTGATGCATGATCACCCCAGAGGCAGATAATCTCAGGGAGGGGTTTACTTTGTGAAAGTAATCTGTTTCTGTCTGCAAGTAACAGACTTGTTGACTGTGAGAGGGTTTCACTTGCTGGGGAAAAACATCAGAATACATGTTTGGTGCCTGGTGGGATGATTCGTTATACACTGACGAGACACTGGGGGTGGAGGCGAGATAAAGCAAATTACAAAGAACAAAGAACAACCCAGCACGGGAAACAGGCCCTTTGGCCCAACGAGCCTGCGCCACCATTTCAACAAAGCATTTTCCTACACCTACCCTCCTACCCCGTGTGTATGTGAATAGTACCCCTAATGTAGCCAGATTCAGGGGAGAATAGTGTAGGGCCAATTTGGTACACCAATCAGCCTAAGAGCACATCTTTGGGGTATGGGAGGAAACCGGAGCACCCGGAGGAAACCCACGCAACCACAGGGAGAATGCGCAAACTCCCACAGACACAGGCCCAAATCCATGTATCTGCACAGCTAGCAGTGATAGTCGCTGAGCTGTTGTGGTGCCCGTCTGCTGGTCCAGGATTAAGCACACACAACGACACGAAGTACTAGGCCACTCTCATAAGAACATAAGAAATAGGAGCAGGAGTAGGCCATCTAGCCCTTCGAGCCTGCCCCACCATTCAACAAGATCATGGCTGATTTGAAGTGGCTCAGTTCCACTTTCCCGCTTTCTCCCCATAACCCTTAATCCCCTTGCCTACCAAAAACCTATCTACCCGCATCTTAAATATATTTAGCGAGGTAGCCTCAACCACTCCAACGGGCAGAGAATTCCAGAGATTCACCACCCTTTGAGTGAAGAAGTTCCTCCTCAACTCCGTTCTAAACTGCACCCCCCCCCTTGAGGCTGTGCCCTCTAGTCCTGCTATCCTTTCTGAGCGGGAAGAACCTCTCCACCTCTACCCTATCCATCCCTTTCATCATCTTATACGTCTCAGTGAGATCTCTCCTCATCCTTCTAAACTCTTAACGAGTACAAGCCCAGTCTATTCAGCCTCTCCTCATAGCTCAACCCCCTCAACTCCGGTATCAGCCTAGTGAACCTCCTCTGCACACCCTCCAAGGCCAAAATATCCTTGCGCAGGTGCAGTGACCAAAACTGCACACAGTACTCCAGCTGCGGCCTCACCAGCACCCTGTACAGTTGCAGCAAGACCTCCCTACTTTTATATTCAATCCCCCTCGCTATGAAGGCCAGCATCCCACTTGCCTTCCTGACCACCTGCTGCACCTGTAGGCTGGGTTTTTGCGACTTATGCGCAAGGACCCCGAGGTCCCTCTGCACCGTAGCATGCTGCAGCTTTTCGCCCTGTAAGTAGTAGTCCTTCCTACCAAAGTGGATAACCTCACACTTGCCAACATTGTATTCCATCTGCCAGGTCCTCGCCCACTCGCTCAGCCTATCTAGATCCCTCTGCAGACATTCCACACCCTCCACACAATTTGCCGTTCCACCTATCTTTCACTCTCGAAACCTCCAAGAGCAGCCCACGCATGACCCACCGTGTACATGCCCCTCGTTTGACAACAAGGTGGACTGACACCTGCGGATTAAGAGACAAAACATTAACATGTAATGTTACATTTCCAGTGTCGTCCCGAGGCTCTGACCCTTTTTAATACCGTCTTCTATAACCCTCCATCCCTGTTTCACTCATGTGCCTATCTAAGTAAACCTTAAACAAGTCCAACGTGCCTGCCTCCACCACCTTACTTGGTAGTGCATTCCATACCCCCACGACCCTCAGCGTGAAAAACCTTCCTCTAGTATCCAAATTATACTTCTCCCCCCTCATCCTTAGATTGTGACCTCTCGTAATAGTTGACCCCAATCTAGGGAAAAGCCTGCCACTGTTGACTCTATCTATTCCCTTCATTATTTTATACACCTCTATCAGATCCCCCCTTAATCTCCGTTTTTCTAAGGAGAAGAGCCCCAGTTTTTCCAATCTTTCCTCGTAACTCAGTCCTTCCATACCAGGCAGCATCCTGGTAAACCTCCTCTGCACTCTCTCCAGGGTCTCCACGTCCTTCCGGTAGTAAGGTGACCAGAACTGGACGTAGTACTCCAAATGCGGTCTAACCAACGTTCTGTACAACTGAAGCATTAGACGACAGCTCTTATACTCTATACCCTGCGGATGCTGGAATCTGAAACCAAAAGAGAAAATGCTGGAAAATCTTAACACTTGTGGTAGCATCTGCAAGGAGAGAAAAGAGCTGATGTTTCGACTCCAGATAACTCTTTGTCAAAGTTAAAAGGCATAGAAAGTAGGAGATAGTTACTCTGCAGGGTGAAGGAATGAAAGATGAGTCATAGCCACAAAAGCCAGGGGAAAAGGTTGCTAAAGGCAGTCCAGAGACAGAATGAAGGGTATGAATGGCCAAATGGCAGAGAAGCTGAAATCAAAGAGTAAGGTGTGACAGATGAAGGTGTGAGGTTGGAATAGGTGGGAGAGGGGCAAAATTTAGAGAAAGGTGACTCGTAGTGTTCCGCAGGGTCAATGTTGGAGCACAACTTTTCACTTTATACATCAATGATCTAGATGAAGGAACTGAGGGCATTGTAATTGAGTTTGCTGATGATACAAAGATGGGTGAAGGGACAGTTAGTAGTGAGGTGGGGAGGCTGCAGTAGGATTGGACAGAGTAGGAGTGGGGGCAAAGAAATGGTCGATGGAATACAACATGGGAACGTGAAAGGTTATGCACTTGAAGAGAATTCTGAAATCAAGCACAAAGGGACCTGCTCTTAAGGTTAACTTGCAGGCTGCATTGATAGTTAGGAAGGCAAATGCAATATTAGAGTGGGGGTGTTTTTCTGGTTGGTGATCAGTGACAATGTTGTGCCTCGGGTCAGTGTTGGGACCGCAATTGTTTACGATTTACATAGATGATTTGGAATTGGGGACCAAGTGTAGTGTGTCAAAATTCGCAGATGACACTAAGATGGATGGAAGAGCAAAATGTATAGAGGATACTGAAAGTCTGCAAAGGGACATAGATAGTCTAAGTGAGTGGGCAGAGGTCTGGCAGTTGGAGTACAACATTGATAAATGTGAGGTCATCCATTTTGGTAGGAATAACAGCAAAGTTTATATTATTTAAATGGTAAAAAATTGCAGCATGCTGCAGTGCAGAGGGACCTGGGTGTCCTTGTGCAGGAATCTCAAGGAGTTGGTTTGCAGATGCAACAAGTAATTAAGAAGGCAAATGGAATTTTGTCCTTCGTTGCTAGAGGGATGGAGTTTACAAGCAGCGAGGTTATGTTGCAGCTGTATGAGGTGTTGGTGAGGCCACACCTGGAGAACTTTATACAGTTTTGGTCTCCTTATTTGAGAAAGTATATACAGGCACTGGAGGGGGTGTAGATTCCAGAGTTGAGAAGGTTGGCTTATGAGGAGAGACTGAGTAGACTGGAGTTATACTCATTGGAATTCAGAAGAATGAGAGGAGGTCTTATAGAAACATATAAGATTACGAAGGGAATAGATAAGAAAGAAGCAGGGACGTTGTTTCCACTGGTGGGTGAAACTAGAACAAGGGTGCATAACCTGAAAATAAGGGGAAGCCGATTTAGGACTGAGTTGAGGAGGAACTTCTTGTGAATCTGTGGAATTCCCTGCCCAGTGAAGCAGTTGAGGCTATCTCATTGAATGTTTTTAAGGCAAGGACAGATACATTTTTGAACAGTAAAGGAATTAAGGGTTATGGTGAGCAGGTGGGTAAGTGGAGCTGAATCCGCAAAAAAATCAGCCATGATCTTATTGAATAGCGGAGCAGGCTTGAAGGGCCAGGTGGCCTACTTCTGCTCCCAGTTTTTATGTTCTTATGTTTGTTAATCCATGAGAACAGTTGTGATATAGCGAGTAACTTGTTTTTGTTTATTATGAAAAGGGGAATATTTTTGGGTTTTGAAATGTAATCATCACAACATGTTCTGTCTGGCTTGCCATAGTCATCTGGCCTCAGCTATGAGGGTCTCCCTGCAGGCAGCCCCAATATATTGAGTTCAATGAAGATCTTATGCTACAAAGACTGTAGACTTTAATCTTGCAATAATGGATATGATCTGTTCAATATTTTTTGTTCTTTGTGTTAAATGAGAGAGAAACACAAATAACCCTAATCCATCAGTCCTCAAAGCCAGACACAATCTAGGTAGGTAAGCTTGTCCATATTCCTGGAATGTTGGATTGAACATGATCCAATAAGTACATTACTTGCATTATGATTTAAATAAGTTGTATTCTGGTTAAATACCTGAAAGAAAGTGAAGATTTCCCCATTCCTTTAAACTTGTTGCTCTCCATATTAAGGGTGGCAGGTGGGGAAGAGGTATTAGTTGTTTTTTTAATCTTTGCCAGTGAGTTGAATGGTTTTGCCAATCTGTTCTATAATAAAGCCTATTTGAGTTTGTTCTCCAGATTTTCTCATTATCAGCAGCAGCATTCTACTTGTTTTCTTAGTGTAGACTTGAAGTCATTATCTACATGGTCCTTTCCATGTTTGCATATGCTGATTCTCAAACTGTCTGCTGTGCTTGGCTAGTCAAAACAAGAGGCTACTTTTGGAATTAATGGAAAATATTAAAAAAGAGACTGTCACTAAATCCTTCACACTGAAAATTCAAATTGCAGTTTATTTTGGAATTGGAGGAGATAATCAAGTATTAGACACAAATTGATCTTTACAATGCTTTATGCATGGCTTCTTTCGCAGCACCTCACAAACTTACAATCCTTATCGCCCAGAACCACCATGGTATGAAGATTGCAAACAGCTTTAAATTTATCAAAAAACACAGTACCTATTAAGTAAAAGACGCCAAGAGTGAAGTATTTTCCTTGTTTTCATCCTTTACACGTGCAGAATCTTGGTTGGACGGTGGTTCACCACCACCTTCCTCAGGAAAATTGTGAATGGGCAACAAATGCTGATGTTGGCGTCAATGCTGATAATCCCATTAAACAAAGTAAAATCTGATGTTCAAATAATCGTCTTGTGCTACAAAACTTGAGTTTCGCTGAAAAAAGACACAACTCAAAGCATTTCATCTTTCACTGATCGGATATTCGCAAGAATACCAAATATAAAGGAAGCAACAATTTATACTTCACGTGAGGAGAGTGCTGATTGTTTAGCAAGTAAACCCTAATTGGTAGATGCTTTAAGTTGAAGATTGACCATTAACTATCAAGCTTTGAAGTTCAAACTTGGCAGGTTGACTCTGATTAAGACATTGCCTTTGGGGGGGAATGAAACAGAAATGGTTGCTTTGTTCAGTTGAAGCACTGTCTGCAAAGAACTGTGCTCTGTGTATAAGTAAATGTAGTGTCTCGCACAGAAGTATACCATACTGCAAAGCCAGTTCGCTATCAACATAATTATTAGCATACTCAGGATTGTTTAGCAAATGCCCAATCAAGGAATGCATCTTTTGTTGGATAATGCGCCTTGAGTATGGTCAGCACCTTGCCTGTTGCAAAGCATTAGAGGGTTTGCATAGTTGGACACCATTTCAAGTTTTGTGTGCTTTTGTCCTACATCGGATGGGAAGAGGTATTTGAATTTAAATTCCTCTAATCCCAGCTATGCCGCCACAAACAAACATCTACTGAATCCTCAAAAGCATGCTTAGCTAGTCATGCTAGTGTTTTGCAGGACTCCAAATGACTTGGCTGATTTTCACATCCATTACGCATGTCTGGTAGCACTGCGATGTCTCAACGTCAGCTCAGACATATACATATCAGTAAACCTGACATTTTGTCTGCCAAGAACAGGACTCTGTATATTATATGTAGCTTCTAGCCTGTGCAAGTGTGCTACACCTGACTATAATTAACAAAATGCATGCCATTGTTGATAATGGGCTCAAAGTCATCCTACCACGCAGCATGTTTGACTGTCACTGGACAGCTTTGCTCGAAAGCGAGCTAAAAAAGGTGCTTGTTGGATTTGTGCAAGTGCAATAGGCTGCAAGTGTAATGTTAAATTGCCCCCGAGTGACTCAAGTTGTGTAAATTAGATGGATTAACCATGGTAAATGTGTGGGTTCAGTAAGAAATCTCGCAACACCAGGTTAAAGTCCAACAGGTTTATTTGTAGCAAATACCACTAGCTTTCGGAACTGGCTGTTCCTTCGTCAGGTGGGAATTTTGTTCACAAACAGAGCCTATAAGGACACAAACTCAATTTACGTGAATAATGATTGGAATGTGAGTGGAGAGAGCGTTAAGCACAGGTTAAAAAGATGTGTATTGTTTCCAGACAGGAAAGTTAGTGAGATTTTGCAAATCCAGCCAAGTTGTGGGGATTATAGATAGTGTGACATGAACCCAAGATCCCGGTTGAGGCCGTCCTTGCGTGCGGAACTTGGCTATTGGCCTCCGCTCAGCGACTCTGCGCTGTTGTGTATCGTGAAGGCCGCCTTGGAGAACGCATACCAGAAGATCAGAGGCCAAATGCCCATGACCGCTGAAGTGTTCCCCATCAGAAAGAGAACAGTCTTGCCTGGTGATTGTTGAGTGGTATTCCTTCATCTGTTGTCGTAGGGGTTTGCAGGAGAGGACTGTACGACGTGGATGCTGAAGGATGTTTTCCCTTGTGGGAGAGTTGAGAACTAAGGGTCATAGTTTAAACATAAGGGGCCTTCTATGTAAGACAATAATAAGAAATGTTTTCTCTCAAAAGATCATGGAATTCTTCCCAAGGAGTGTAGTGGAGGCAGGGTCACAGAATCATAGAAACCCTACAGTGCAGAAAGAGGCCATTTGGCCCATCAAGTCTGCACCGACCACAATCCCACCCAGGCCCTATCCCCATATTCCTACACATTTATCCACTAATCCTTCTAACCTACACATCTCAAGACACTAAGCGGCAATTTTAGCATGACCAATCAACCTAACCTGCACATCTTTGGTCTGTGGGAAGAAACTGGAACACCTGGAGGAAACCCATACAGACACGGGGAGAATGTACAAACTACACACAGACAATGACCCAAGCCAGGAATCGAACCCAGATCCCTGGAGCTGTGAAGCCACAATGCTAACCACTGTGTTACCATGCCGCCCTGAATATTGAATATTTGGGTCAGTGAATATTTTTAAAGCAGATGTGGATGGCTTTTTTTATTAACAAATGAATCTAGGTTTATCAGGGGTTGGCAAAATGTAGACTTGAGGTCAGAATTAGGTCATCCATTATCTTGTTGAATGGTAGAGAAGATGGGGCTTGTATCCTTCTCTTATAGCCATTGTATTTATATAGCAGGTTCAGTTCAGTTTTTGATTTGATTTATTATTGTCACGTATTGGGATCCAGTGAAAAGTATCGTTTTTTGCAAGCTGTGCGGATAAAACCTATCAACATAGAGAAGGAAAGGAGAGAGTGCAGAATGTAGTGTTGCAGTCACAGAGTGTAGAGTAAGATTAGCTTAACATTTTAAAAATCTGATGGCAGCAGGGAAGAAGCTGTTCTTGAGTTGGTTGCTATGTGTTCTCAGACTTTACTATCTTTTTCCCATCGGGAGAAAGTGGAATAGAGCATGTCGGGGTGGCTAGTGTCCTTGATTATGCTGGCTGTTTTTCTGAAGCAGCAGCAAGTGTAGGCGGAGACTGAAAGGCTGGTTTACATAAGAACATAAGAACATAAGAAATAGGAGCAGGAGTAGGCCATCTAGCCCTTCGAGCCTGCCCCGCCATTCAATAAGATCATGGCTGATCTGTTGTGGCTCAGTTCCACTTTCCCGCCCTCTCCCCATAACCCTTAATCCCCTCTCTTATCAAGAACCCATCAACCCGCTTCTTAAAAATATTTAGCGAGGCAGCCTCCACCACTTCAACGGGCAGAGAATTCCAGAGATTCACCACCCTTTGAGTGAAGAAGTTTCTCCTCAACTCCGTTCTAAACCGCCTCCCCTTTATCTTGAGGCTGTGCCCCCTAGTCCTACTGTCTTTTTTGAGCGGGAAGAGTCTCTCCACCTCTATCCTATCCATCCCATTCATCACCTTATACGTCTCAATGAGATCTCCCCTCATTCTTCTAAACTCTAACGAGTACAAGCCTAGTTTATTCAGCCTCTCCTCATAGCTCAATCCCCTCAACTCCGGTATCAGCCTAGTAAACCTCCTCTGCACTCCCTCCAGGGCTAAAATATCCTTGCGCAGGTACGGCGCCCAAAACTGCACACAGTACTCCAGCTGCGGCCTCACGTGATAAACTGGGCTATGTTCACAACCCTTTGTAGTTTTTGCGGTCTTGGTCAGAGCAGGAGCCATACCGAGCTTTGATAACATCTGGAAAGGATGCTTTCCATGGTGCCTTTTTAAAAATTGGTAAGAGTCATAATGGCTAAGCTGAATTTCCTTTGCCTCCTGAGAAAGTTGAGGTATTGATAGGCTTTCTTAACTAAAGCGCCGATGTGGAAGGCCAGGACAGGTTGTTGGTGATCTGGATGTCTAGAAACATGAATCTGTCAACCACTTCCACTTCTTTACCATTGATGTGAAGAGACCATTGTTGTTGCACCATTTCACCAGAGTTTCTGTCTGTTTCCTGTATCCATCTTGTCATTGTTTGAAATCCGTCCCACCATGGTGGTGGCATCAACAAACTTGAAAATGGAGTTGAAGCAGAATTTGGACACACAGTCATAAGTGTATAAGGAGTCTCATTAGGAGCTGAGGACACAACTTGGCAGGGCACCAGTGTTGAGGGTGATTGTGGAGGAGGTATCGTTGCCTATCTTTGTTGATTTGCAGTCTGGATTAGGATCCCGAAACTGAGGGATGAACTGAGTCCTTGGCCATGAAGTTTGGAGATGAGTATTTCTTGTCAGTGCTGATGGTGGAATTAATGCCATTGTATGCCAAGGTGGGATGGTTAGATTCTTTCCTCTTTGGAAATGGTCATTGTCTGACACTTGTGTGACATAAATATTACTAGCTACTTAGCCCAAGCCTTAATGTTTTTCAAGTCTTCCTGCATACCTGAGGAGTCGCAAATGGTGCTAAACATTTTTCAGCCATCTGTTAATACTTCCACTTCTGACCTTAATGGGGGAAAGATCAAGACAATGTAAGGAGTTTAGTCTCAGGAACCCTGGAACTTTGGTATTTCAGAATACAAAAAATAAATAACAAGCAATAATGAGCTGTAGAGGAATAAATAAGTTCACCATGTTTGTCCAAAGTGTGAAAAATGCTCACTTTTGAATATATCCTATATTGTTTTCTGGGGCTTACATTTTGATTGTTTAGAAAGGATATGAATTTAAGAATTAAATTTCAGATGGATTTTGGAATGCTGGTTACTAGTTTTATTATCTTCAGTGAACAAAATTGAAATAGATCTGCAACTTTTCATGGAAGAGGGAAATGTGTGTTTTCCCCATTTCTTTATGGTTATACTTATAAAAAACTTAATGATGGGGTTTTGGAAGAAATTCAGATTCTCCTGTTTTTTGTGGAAATATCTGAAATGTATTGTGAGATCCTATTTATAGTTGTAAGTACAAAACACTACTGATTGCAATTTGTTTGCTTTCAGCACTGTTGCTGGTCATTGACTGGATAACCAAGTTTGTTTCATAGCTAATGAAAAATTCAACACCTGGTCACTAAGAAAATAGAAAATTGAAACAGTAAATGTACATATTTCTAGCTATCAATTTCAAGTGTTGCCATATGGGATATATTTGTTTCAGCTTTGTCAAATAACTTTTCTGATGTCATCCAGAATTATCTTAATTGAGTAAACCCTGCACATGTATATCAAATAATTCAGCCAGTAGATTTGCATCTCAGAATACTGTTTTGACTGTAGATGGAACTGTCAATTTTGATTTAATTCACTATAGTATAGTGGAAATTGCATGATCAGCTTCTAATTTGAGTTTTGTACATTTTAATGTAAAATTGATTGACTTGATTCTGCATGACCCCATTCAACAATTCTCAGTTATATAGCTGCTTTAAAGTAGTAATTTATTGTAAAACTCTGGAGGAATTCATTATATTTGCTTGCGTAATTGTTGCAGAATATCCAAATACAATTAGTTGTAGAAATTGTTTTGACACACTTCAATGTGATAAATGCTAGAAAATTGGTAGTTTTTTTATCATTTCAAGTGCCCATAGATTACAAAAAAAGGGGCTTTCCTCTTGTGTTGAAGTTTTCACAACTTGGCAGCGATCTCCCAAAGTGTTTTTCAGCCAAACTAAGTACTTTTAATATGTCAGCTATGGCTCAGTTGATAGCACTCCTGTCTTCAAAGTCAGAAGGTTGTGGGCACAAATATCAAAAAGCTGATGCTGCCACACAGTACTGAACAAGTGTTGCATTGGTAGAGGCACCTTCTTTCTGATGAAACATTAAACTGAGGCCTTGTCTGCTATCTGAGGTGGATTTAAAAAATCTTGCAATACAATTAGGAAGAGAGGGAAGTTATCTCAAGTGTCTTGCCCAAATTCCAACCTTGGTGAGCGCCTGTGTGGAGCTTGCATTGCTGCCTCACAGCATTAGAGAACCAGTTTCGATTCCAGTCTTGGGTGACTGTGGGGTTTGCTCATTCTCCCCATACCTGCGTGGGTTTCCTCGGGGGCACCAGTTTCCTCCCACAGTCCAGAGATGTGCAGGTTAGGTGATTGGCCTTGCTAAATTGTCCCACTATGTGTCGATTAGGAGGATTAGCAGAATAAATTAGCAGGGGTATTGGGGATATGGTCTGGGTAAGATGCTCTGTTGGAGAGTCAGTGCAGACTCGATGAGCCTTATGGCCCTCTTCTGTGCCTCGGGGATTCCATGTTTCTATTCAATAATTAAGTTTTATTACAGCAATATGAACTTTTTTATAAAATGATCAGAGATATTTTAAGTTCATTCATCCTCAAGGTGGTGCTGTTTGCTAGGGAACAGATTATAAACTTGTCACGAGCTTTTACAGATGCCTGGGGCAATGTTTAAAAGACTAGATACGTTTACTCGCATTTCTTACGATTTCACTTCAAAAGGTTCTTATTTTCTAGAATTGCAATATTATTGCCATGTTTTACTGTTTTATGTTTTATTATGAATTGATTTCTGACTTCCCAATCTCCTGGCCTGTCACTAATCTTTAGAGCACTATATGCCATACCATTTAATTTGATGCCATCCTTAACATCCTTACTTAGTAGTACATCCTTCCCATACTCTTCCTTTCTCGGTGGAATATATCTTTAGTTTGCCCCTGTAAATGTCTATTGATGACCATTGCAACTTCATAGATAATCTGTAGCATCTGGAAAATTCCTAATTGCATCACCACAAAGTGGGGGCAACCACATAGACAGTATTCGTCTTGATATGTCCGTTCTGTGGAATTCACTGTTGCTATTGTTTGAGAATTTGCGCAAAATACAAGGGCAGACTCCGTGTCTCGAAGTTGGAACCTTTGCCAATGAAGCCTGGGAAAACACCAATTCATCCCGAGTAAATGTGAAGTCTTTGTCAATTATCCCCATCATGTAGCAATAACTTTCCGCTAAGCCATTGTGAATGGACAATACCAGTATTGATATGACTGAAATTAGCTGAAAGTAAGTTTTAATCTAAAGAGGCAAAGATCTGGGCAGCCTGCAGTGAAACATCAAAAGGGCTGAAGAAGGCTGTGTTACCTTTGCCTATAAGGATCTGAAGGCCATACGCCTTAAAAGAGCCTTCTAACTTGATTTCAAAACTCAAATATCCGTCTGTCTTCCAGTACATAAGAAATATGACAGTGACATTACCAACAGAAAAATATTACAATTTCTTTGTTTTCTTGATACCTGGTTGTTTCCAAAATGCATTGTTTTAAGAAACTGTCCTGAATACATACTCTGAATTCATCCTCAAGGCTACCTTTGCCAATTTTATACATTCACGATACAAAGATTAAAATAGCCCACCATTATTACAGTATCTTCATTGCAAGCCTTTTGGACTTATTGATTAATACTCTGTCCTATAGTATAGTTACTGTTTGGGGGCCTACAAACTACTCCCACCGTAACTTCTGTGACTTGCTGTTTTTTCATATTCCCACCCAAACTGATTTTTCAAATTGGCAGGAATTTTCCATCTGTTCACACCAGCGGGATCTTCTGGTCCTGCTGATAGCGAACCCCCACCACTGGTTTCCCAGTGGCAGGGGAACAGGAAATCCAGTTGACAATGGTGGGACCAGAAAATCCTGCTGCCAACAGTGGTGGGCCACCTCCATTGCCGGGTGCTAAAAACCCTGCCCATTAATCTTCTGAACCAAGATCATTTCTCACTACTTTATTGACCAAAGCCTTGATTAACAGAACTACTCCACCTCATTGTGCTTTCTTCCCACACTTCTGAAATGTCAAAATGTTTGAACATTCAGTTCCCAGTCCTGGTCAGTTTGCAATTATGTCTCTGTAATAGTTATTATATCATACCCATTTATTTGAATTATTCTATAAATCCTTCCATCTCGGTATGATTGTTGTATGTATTCAGATAACGAATCTTTAAGTATGTTTTTTGACCTGCTGGCACTTTATTTGCTGGTGCACCATTTCTATGGTCTGTCCCTTCCTGTCACACTCTTGGAAATGGCACTTCACCTTCCACTTTTTAAGAGCAAAATATGCTCATTTCACTTTGGAACTTTCGGCATGAATCATATTGATGTTGAACAATAGCTCAAATTTTAGATAGGGCTTTTTACATTAAGTATTCAAAGGAGTATCTGAAACTTTATATGTTGAAGGCTGGGAATATTGTGAGGAAAGTTTGTCAAAGCTGAAACTGGCAGCGTGGTGGAGTCGTGTTTTATTGGGGCAAGCCAAGGGAACCATGGTGGAGGGCAAAGTTCCCAGTCAAAAGTTGTTACACTGAACATTGAGTCCAGAAAGCTGTAACATGCCCAGTCCAACACTGGACTGTGATGTGGAGATGTCGGTGTTGGACTGGGTAGGCACAGTAAGAAGTCTGTCAGTACCAGGTTCAAGTCCAACAGGTGGATTTGGTTACACAAGCTTTCAGAGCACTGTCCCTTCATCAGGTGAGTGACCTGGTGTTGAGACTTCTTGCTGTTCTTTCAGTGTAAATTGGGTATTACTGGAGCATTCCAACAGGCTGAGAAAAGACATGAGGATGCGAAGTTGAATTTGTCAGGAAGTGCTCAATGTTGTATTGTTTGGATATTAGAACTAAAGTATAGATACAATTGAGTTCAGTGATTTTGTGTAAGAGAGTAAACTCTGTTTAGATTCATGTTAAATAATGGTGTGTATATATATGGCAGGGTTTTGGTTTCAGTTGAAATTGTCTACATTGTGCTTAGGGAGTTTGTGAAGTAAAAAATAAACATGAACTTGCATAAAGAATAAGCTGCTGCTTAGCCAGCAGGAGTACCTTTAAATTAGGAAGGTTTTTTAAGTTTAGTTTTAGCTTAATTCATTGCAGATGGAACTTAGCATTGAGAGAGAAGATAACTCAGCCCTGCTCGAAACAGAAAAGTTATACCATAGAGTAATGGACAAAAAAAACAAATACAGAAGCTAAAGGACAGTTACTTCAAGAAATTGGAGAATGAAGAGTTGTTTCCAGGATAAAAAAGGAACCAAGAGGAACTACCGTTGAAGCAAGATACTGTTCATTGAAGTTCAAGTCAGAGCTGGAAAGTGCAGGCCTGATGGAGTGAGCAAGTGGAAAGCCACTGCCATCTGAAGCAACTCCTAAAGTTGGTATCTTATTACAGCCTGTGACATAAAATGTTGAGGCAATCATGAAGCAGTTGGTGGCTGGATCCCTGAGAGACTGTGAAAGTTTTGAAAGCTCTAGACTATTCAAGGCAAAGAAATACTGAAAGAGTTGGAAAACCTAGAGGCAGACCCTCGCTGAAAAAGGTTGGGGAAAAGTATTTTTTGAGAATTGTGTGTTTCCAGAGAGACGTTTGGAGACCCTTATGTGAAAATCATCTGGGGGGAGTTTGGAAGAATATTCCCTGAAGCTCGATTGGATGACATCCACTACTTGGGTTGTTGTCTGACTACAGTTAACCTATTAGGTTACAGGGACTGTGTTTTTAATTTAAAAAAAACTTATAGAATAAGATATATTTTGTAACTTATGTTATCCTTAAAATCTGTATACAGTTATAAGAAATAAGTGAAGCAATATCATAATGTAGATAAACTTTTCATTTAATTTTTTTTTGTGACTCTGTTCATCTACGTTTTCTTAAAAAGTAGAAGTTAAAATCTTTTGAGCTAAGCTTCCATTCTGGGACCTCCTGTTTAGTTGCAATACCAACTAGGATTGTAACAAATTGCAGGATTTAAAACTTGGAGAAAGGGTTATTGGATGTTGATTAGTGATAATTAATTGGGAGGTTTTGAAACATGAAACATGAAAAGCAAATGACTGGATATTGCTTAGTAAAAGTTGGTTTGGGATTTATTGTTAATAGGTGGGATCTGTGAATCTTTTTTTTAAAAAAAAATGTGGTGGTTCTGGATATAGGAATTAGAGTACCTGTGAGGTATATTGTATTGGTTAAAATCTAAAATGTGCTGGAAATTGCTAAAGTTTTTTCTGAGAGCTGAAAGATTTAACTCTGGTTTACAGAAAGTAATCAAGAGTCAGTAAACTGAATTGATAAATACATTTGGAGTTGGGATTACCTGCAGGGGTAAGGAAAGCTGATATTATAGCAAATAGAGATAAGCATTTAAAACTGGAAGGGATGCCTGAAAGACCAAGTTCTCCGAAAATTGAGACAATTGAATTGGCAAAAATTCAATTATGAATAGCAATGGAGAAACTTGAAATGCAGGAAAAAGAAAGGGAAAGGGAGGACAAAGAGAGATTTTTCCAAGAGAAATGGAAAATTTGAATTGGAAAAATAAATTGGAAAAACAAGAAAGAATTTCGGCTTAAACAACTGATGGCTAAAGCAGAAACAGCCTGAGCAAATTGAGGCAGGATGTATTTCAAGACAAGATTCTGGAGGGAAGTATTTATACAAGCTTTTCCAAAGTTTGAGGGAAGTGATATGGGAGCATTCTTTATTTTTTTGGGAAGGTAGCAAAACAGATGAAATGGCCGAAATAAGTTTGGACATTACTTTTACGAAGTAGACTGGCAGGTAGAGCTAATGTGGTGTATCCGTCTTTGTCAGAAGAGGCAGCTGAAGATTATAATGTAGTAAAGAAATCTATTCTTATGAGTTGGTTCCTGGGACATTCAGTTAGAAATTTCAAAATGCAAGAAAACAGCCTGGAAAAACTTGAGAGAATTTGAGAGAATAAAGCAAAATAATTTTGATTGCTGGATACATGTTTTAAGGGTAGAGATAACATAGGTGGTGGTTCTTTTAGAATAATTTAAAGATTCACTTTCTTCAGCTATTAGAACTCGTTAAGGAATGAAAAGTTAAAACGGCTAGCCAGGTAGTGGAACAAGCAGATGATTATCTGCTGGTCCATCAAACCAAACCTTTTTTCTGTCATCCTTTTAAACTTGAAAAGGACAGAAGCTGGAAAGGTTAAAGAAAGGAAAACAAATAGTGAAGGAATATAGGGAACAGTTGGGAAGTGTCAGGAAATTTGACCTCCGATCAGAAGGGAAAGTGCTGAGGCCTTTCGTAGGCCCAAGTGTTTCCATCGTAACAAAGTGGGAGATATTCAGGGAGATTGTTGGAAACTACATGGAAGACCAGTTGCAATAGTAGGAAAGGTAGCACAAGGAAAGGAAATGGCTGTTAAAACTGTAGCAGTGGTACAATGAACTGTGCTCCTTTAGAATCAATGAGAAAGGGGGATATAGTTCAAGAAGGTTCACAGAATTATTTGAGTACTGGTGAAGGAAGTCAGGCTATTGGAGGTTCTTGATGTTTTCTTTCAAAGGGAGAAGTATTCCCTTATTTGAGTAACAAAATAAGTAAACAAATCAAAATGTTGAGAGGTATGGGGGCATCTCAGTCAATAATGGTGGCTGATACAATTTGCATTCCAGATGGTTTTACGAATGCTAATAAGGGGTGAATCTGTTTCTTTTTATAAAGAAGTAACTTTGTCAATGGAATTGTTATGGTGGGAATTATTCCTAAATTACTTATTGGAGCGATAGATTCCGTTTTGGGCAATGATTTGGTACGTGGAGACAGTAATGTGATGTTAACTGTATTGCAGCAGGCATGTATATGATCATGTTGATCTTAAACTTTTTAAAACTACTGTGGACAAAGATGAGATACTTATTGCAGATAACAAGCAGTTGAAGGAAAATCTGATTAACACAGATTTGCTTTCATCTATAGAACATAGATCATAGAACATTACAGCGCAGTACAGGCCCTTCGGCCCTCGATGTTGCGCCGACCAGTGGAACCAATCTAATGACCCTCTAACCTAAACTATTCCAATGTTATCCATATGCCCATCCACTGACCATTTGAATGCCCTTAAAGTTGGCGAGTCCACAACTGCTGCAGGCAGGGCATTCCATGACCTTACTACCCTCTGAGTAAAGAACCTACCTCTGACATCCGTCCTATAATTACCACCCCTTAATTTAAAGCTATGTCCCCTTGTGTTAGCCATCACCATCCGAGGTAAAAGGATCTCACTATGAAAGAGGAGTTTGCGAATCAGAAAGGAGAATTGGTAAGAACAATTGAGAAGCAGTCTTGGAAAGTGGAACACTTTGCTGAGAATTTGAAATGTCTAAATGCTAAACTTGAAAAAGCAAATTTATGAAAGGGTGATCTTCAGTTAAAATTTTATGATTTCTGGGAAATTGATTGTTGGTTGAACACAGAACTAAAAAGCAAAACTAATGAACAGTTAAAACTTCATTGTGGAAAGAAAAATGAGATAGAAACATAGAACAGTACAGCACAGTACAGGCCCTTTGGCCTTCTGTGTTGTGCCGAGCTATGTCCAAACCCAAGATTAATCTATCCCACTGCCTATCATTCTGGTGTGCTCCATGTGCCTATCCAATAACCGCTTGAAAGTTCCTAAAGTGTCCGACTCCACTACCACAGCAGGCAGTGCATTCCACACCCCAACCACTCTGAGTAAAGAATCTACCTCGGACATCCCTCCTATATTTCCCACCATGAACCTTAAAGTTATGCCCCCTAGTAACAGCTACATCCACCCGCGGAAATAGTCTCTGCACGTTCCACTCTATCTATCCCCCTCATCATCTTATAAACCTCTATTAAGTCGCCTCTCATCCTCCTCTGCTCTAAAGAGAAAAGCCCCAGCTCCCTCAACTTTTCCTCATAAGACCTACCCTCCAACCAGGTAGCATCCTGGTAAACCTCCTCTGCATTCTCTCCAATGCTTCCACATCCTTCTTATAGTGAGGTGACCAGAACTGAACATAATATTTCAAATGTGGTCTCACCAACGTCCGGTATAGTTGCAGCATAACCCCACGGCTCTTAAACTCAAACTCCCTGTTAATAAATGCTAACACATTTTAACCCTTCTTCACGGCTCTATCCACTTGAGAGGCAACCTTCAGAGTTCTGTGGATATGAACCCCAAGATCTCTCTGTTCCTCCACATTCCTCAGAACCCTGCCGTTGACCCTGTAATCCGCATTCAAGTTTGTCCTACCAAAATGAATCACCTCGCACTTATCAGGGTTAAACTCCATCTGCCACTTTTCGGCCCAGTTCTGCATCCTATCAGTGTCTCTTTGCAGCCTGCGAGAGCCCTCCACCTCATCCACTACTCCACCAATCTTGGTGTCATCAGCAAATTTACTAACCCAGCCTTCAGCCCCATCTTCCAAGTCACTGATAAAAATCACAAATAGCAGAGGACCCAGCACTGACCCATGTGGTACACTGCTGGTAACTGGCCTCCAGTCTGAAAATTTTCCTTTCACCACCACTCCCTGTCTTCTATGAGACGGCCAGTTACTTATCCAATCAGCCAAATTTCCTACTATCCCACACCTCCTTATCTTCTTCATGAGCCTACCATGGGGAACATGATCAAATGCCTTACGATGGGTGAGATTATGGAACTTGGAACCAACCTGGGAAAAAAGGAAGAAGATGGAGAGTGTGGAATATCATCATTCTAAAGTTGTTCCTGTGCGTAAAAAGCAATTGCTGAATAATGATCCAGTTGAGTAAAGAACTGATTCAAGTAATATTACTGATGTCTCAAAGTTAGTAATGGACAGTAAGAAAACAGCTGAAGCACCTGCAAAATTGGAAACTATGAATGATCACCCAGAAGGACTGGAAATGCAAAATAATCTTTCTGAATCAATGACCAGAGACACTGTGCCAGATTTTACCATTCAGAGGCTAAGTGCCGGATCCAGATGTAAAATGGATCTGCGCCCGGAATCCTTGTTCCAGTGTGCCCATGTGCTTTTTGCCGGCTCTGGTCCGGTCCGCACTGTGAGCTGGGGCTTAGTGCTGCTGTAACGATCAGAGCTCTGAACTGCGCATGCGCAGTTGGTAAAAGTACTGAAAGTGTGCCTGGGTGTGAAAGAAAAAACAGAGAGAGAGCCGGGTGGGGGGAGGATGAGCCGTGATCTGATCCCCCTCCCCCCGACCTTCCCTCAGGGAGGTAGCCCTCAGCAATCAGACCCCCCTCCCCCCCAGAAGCAGGCCCCCCCTCGGCAGAGCACACCCCTAACCTACCTGGATTGCTGCTCTCCCACCATCCTTCTTACCTGCACTCGTTGATGTGGAGATGCCAGCATTCGACTGGGGTGAGCACAGTAAGAAGTCTCACAACACCAGGTTAAAGTCCTGTTGGAGTTTAACCTGGTGTTGTGAGACTTCTCACTGCAGTCATTGGACATCCTGCGGCACCTTGCTGGCCTTCCGCTGACGTCTGCCGGAAGTGGTGGTGGGTGGGGGAGGAGCTCTGGTTGGAGGGGTTGGTGGAGGATTGGGGGGATGGACTTGGGAGAATCTCCACCACACCCCCCCATCTGAGCCCGCACCCCTGCCCCCCCCCCAACTAGAGATCCATCTGATCCCACCGCCCCCAACCGGGGATCCACCTGAGCCCGCCCCCCAACCAGAGATCCACCTGAGCCTGCCTCCCCCAACCAGAGGTCTATTTGAGCCTGCACCCCCCCCCCCCCCCCCCCCCCAACCCCCCGCAACCAGAAATGCATCTGAGTCTGCAGGGGGATGGGGGGTCTGCGAAGGGTGTTCGAGGAGGATGGGCTTCGGAGGTTCTCCTGCAGAATAGGAATGTCGGTAAAGGCGCAATCTGCTTGGTTTCGGGTGCAGTCGCGTTACAGCCCGACACCCGAATTTACCACGATTTTGGGCGCGAATTTTTGGTAAAATCGGGCCCACTGATTTACAAGTGTCTGTCAGTGATATTACACCAGATGTAATAGTTGGAATAAGAGCAAGTGAAGTTTGCCAAAGATAGTTCAAAATCTATTAAAACTGAACCGAGTTCATAAATTGTTCAAAAAATGTTGGAGGGTTAGAATGAATTCTGAAACTCCGAAGGGAGGAAGTAATGGCTCAAACAGAATTAAAAATAACTTGCTTGAAAGGGGATTGGGAAAAACAACGAGATTATGAAAAGTTCAAAAAGGTCATCTATGTACGGTTCTACAAGAGATGGGTGAGATTCTAAATGAATATTTCTCATCAGTATTTTCCATTGAGAAAAGCATGAATGTTAAGGAACTTGGGGAAATAAATAGTGATGGCTTGAGGAGTGTGCATATAACAGAGAAGCGGGTGCTGGAAGTCTTCAAGCACATCAAGGTAGAAAAATTCCCAGGACCTGATGAAGGGTAACCTAGGAGCTTGCGGGAGGCAGGGGAGGAAATTGCGGGCTCTCTAGCGGAGATAATTCAATCATCGCCAGCCACGGGTGAGGTGCCTGAAGATTGGAGGGTAGAAAATGTTGTAACTTTGTTTAAAAAGGACTGCAGGGAAAAGCCAGGGAAGTACAGGCTAGTGAGCCTCACATCTAGTCACCAAGTGGGTGGGTAAATTGTTGGAAGGTATTTTGAGAGACAGGATCTACAGGCATTTAGAGATGCAAGGACTGATTAGGGACAGCCATCATGGCTTTGTGAGTAGAAAATCATGTCTCACAAATTCGATTGAGTTTTTTGAAGGGGTAACCAAGAAGGTAGATGAGGGCAGTGTAGTTGATGGACTTTAGCAAGGCCTTTGACAAGGTACCTCATGGTAGGTCGTTGCACAAGGTTAAATGTCACTGGATCCAGGGTGAGGTAGCCAAATGGATACAAAATTGGCTTGATGACGGAAGTCAGAGTGTTGTTTTTCAAACTGGTGGCCTGTGACGAGCAGTGTCCCTCAGGAATCAATGCTGGGTCCACCGTTGTTTGACATTTATATTAGTGATTTGGATGAGAATTTAGGAGGCATGGTTAATAAATTTGCAGATGACAGCAAGATTGGTGGCATAGTGGACAATGAAGAAGGTTATCTCCAGTTGCAACGGGATCTTGATCAGTTGGGCCAGTGAGCTGATGAATGGCAGATGGAGTTTAATTTCGATATATGCAAGGTAATGCATTTTGATAGATCGAACCGGGGCAGGACTTACTCAGTTAATGGTAGGGCGCTGGAGAAGTTATAGAACAAAGAGATTGAGGGGTACAGGTTCATAGCTCCTCGAAAGTGTAGTCACAGGTGGACAAAGTGGTGAAGAAGGTATTCAGTTTCAATTCAGGTTGTCTGTATTGTGTTTATGGAGTTTAGGAAGTAAAAAGTAAACACGAGCTTAAAAGTCGGAAGGCTTTTTGAGTTTAGTTTTATCTTAATTTATATCAGTTGGAGCTTAGCATTGAGAGAGAAGGAGCTTGAAATAGCAAAGTTATACCTAGAATAATGGACAAGGAAGCAAGTCCAGGAGTTAAAGGACAGTTATTTCTAGAAACTGGAGAATAAAGAGATGTTTCTCGAAACATTAAAGTAAAAAGGTGCAAATAGAGTACTGTACATTGAACTCAGAGCTGGAGTTAGCAAGTGAAAAACCAGTGACATCTGAAGGACTCCTAAAGTTGAAAATGTCTCTTTGGAGTCTGTGAAGTAAACGGTTGAAGCAGTTTGGTGACTGGATCCCTAAGAGATTTTGTGAAATTGATGGAAGTTCAAGTGAAATGCTGCTTCACCTGAAAGGAGTGTTTGGACCCTTGGACAGTGAGGACATAAAGGGGCAGGTAGAAACACAGAAACTGGAAGCAGGAGTAGGCCATTCAGCCCTTCGAGCCTGCTCCCCCATTCATTATGAACATGGCTGATCATCGAATTCAATACCCTGATTTTCCCCCTTCTCCCCCCCAATATCTCTTGATCTCTTTAGCCCCAAGAGTTGTATCTAATTTCTTCTTGAAATCAGACAATGTTTTGGCCTCAACTACATTCTGTGTTAGTGAATTCCACACATTTGCCACCCTCTGCGTGAAAAGAATTTCTTCTCAGTTCTAAAAGGCAATCCCTTATCCTCAAACTATGACGCCTAGTTCTGAACTCCTCCATCACTGGGAAGATACTTTTGGAGTCTACCATGTCTAACCCTGTTAGAATGTTATAAATTTTTATGCAATCCCCTCTTACTCTTCTAAACTCCAGTGAATATAATCGTAACTGACTTAGTCTTTCCTCATATGATGGAACTGCCATCCCAGGAATACATCTGGTAAACCTTCACTGTACCCTCTCTATTAGCAAGATCACCAACACTGCGCACACACCTCCAGATGTGGCATCACCAGCACCCTATCCAATTGCAGCAAAACATCCCTATCCCTATACTCAAATCCCCTTGTTATGAAGGCCAACATACCATTTACCTTCTTTACTGTCTGCTGTACCTCTGCAGTTACTGATGCATGAGGACACCAAGATCTCATTCACCACCCACCTCTCTCAATTTACACCCATTCAAGTAGTAATCTGTTTTCCTATTATTGCTATCAAAGTGGATAACCTCACATTTATCCACATTATACTACATCTGCCTTGCTGATGCCCGCACACTCAGCCTGTCCAAATCATGCTGCATCCTCCTCACAGCTCATTCTCCCATTCAACTTTTCTATCATCTGCAAATTCAGTGAATATACATTCAGTTCCCTCTTCCAAATTATGAATACATAATGTAAACTGCTGGGGTCTTAGCACAGATCCCTGCGGGAACTAGTCACTGATTGCCAATCAGAAAAAAGACCCATTTATGCCAACTCTTTGCTTCCCATCAGCTAACCAGCTTTCTATCCATCTCCAGCTCTACTAGTTACGTCCTCAAAAAATTCCAGTAGATTTGTCGAGCATGATTTTCCTTTTGTAAATCCATGCTGAGTTTGTCTGATTATACCACTGCCTTCCAAATGCTGAGTTATGAAATTCTTAATAATAGATTCTAGCAACTTCCTCTGCACCAATGTTAGGCTCATTGGTCTATAGTTCCCAGTTTTCTCTCTTCCTCCCTTTTTGAATAACGGGCTTATATTAGCTACCCTTGAATCTGTAGCAACTATTCCAGAGTCTAAAAAATTTTGGAAAGCAACCACCAGTAGATCTCCTATTTCATAAGAAATAGGAGCAGAAGTAGGCCATCTAGCCCTTCGAGCTTGCCCTGCCATTCAACAAGATCATGGCTGATCTGAAGTGGATCAGTTCCACTTTCCTGCTTTCTCCCCATAACCCTTAATTCCCTTGTCTATTAGAAACCTATCAACCCTTGACTTAAATATATTCAGCGAGGTAGCCTCCACCACTTCAATGGGCAGAGAATTCCAGAGACTCACCACCCTTTGAGTGAAGAAGTTCCTCCTCAACTCCAATCTGAATTGCACCCCCCCCCCTTTATTTTGAGGCTGTGCCCTCTAGTCCTGCTATCCTTTCTAAGCGGGAAGAATCTCTCTACCTGTACCCTATCTATCCAATAAGTACAGACCCAGTCTATTCAATCTCTCTTCATAGGCTAACCCCCTCATCTCCGGTATCAGCCTAGTGAACCTTCTCTGCACTCCCTCCAAGGCCAATACATCCTTCCGCAAATGCGGCGACCAAAAGTGCACACAGTACTCCAGTTGCGGCCTCCCCAGTACCTGTACGGTTGCAGCAAGACCTCCCTACTTCTATATTCTATCCCCCTCGCTATAAAGACCAACATTCCATTTGCCTTCTTGATCACCTGCTGTACCTGCAGACTGGGTTTTTGCGATTCGTGCACAAGGACCCCCAGGTCCCTCTGCACCGTCGCATGCTGCAGCTTTTCGCCTTTTAAATAATAATCCCTCCTACTATTATTCCTACCAAAGTGGATAACCTCACATTTACTAACATTATACTCCATCTGCCAGGTCCTCGCCCACTCACTCAGCCTGTCCAGATATCTGAGATCTCCAACTCTGGGACGAAGATTATCAGGATGTGGAGATTTATCCATCTTCAATCCCATAAGTTTCCCCAAAAGGTGTAGCACCTTCTGTGATTGCATGAGAAGGGGATGAGAGGTTGGAGGCGATGGAGGCATAGAGCAAGCTTGTACAGAGAGACTGGCAGAGGATGAGCCATTGAATGTGGTAGCTGAAAAAAAGTTAAATTATTAGTCACAAGTAAAGCTTACGTTAACATTGCAATGAAGTTACTGTGAAATTCTCCTAATCGCCACAATCCGGCACCTATTCAGGTCAATGCACCTAACCAGCACATCTTTCAGACTGTGGGAGGAAATCAGAGCACCTAGAGGAAAGCCACGCAGACACGGAGCGAACGTGCAAACTCCGCACAGATGGTGACCCAAGCTGGGAACCAAACTCAGGTCACTGGCACTGTATAGCAGCAGTGCTAACACTGTGTTACCGTGCCACCCATTGGGTTGAAAAGTGAGGGCATGAGTGCCCTGTCAACCACAGTTGGGGTGGGAACTGTTGAGGAAAGAGATGTGTGTTTAATGTGCTGTTTTTGATGGTGACATCATTACAATAAATGTAGCAGAGATGGAGAAACTGGCAGACTGAGATGGAGTCCTTACAGGATGTGGGGTGGGAGAAGCTGTGGTCAAGGTAACTATGAGAGACAGTGAGTTTGTAATAAATATTGGTGGCTAGTCCCTCACCAGATAGATTTAATTTGATTTATTATTGTCACATGTATTAACATACAGTGAAAAGTATTGTATCTTGCGGGCTATACAGACAAAGCATACTATTCATAGAGAAGGAAACACGTGAGTGCAGAATGTCGTGTTAGTCATAGCTAGGGTATAGAGAAAGATTGACTTAATGCAAGATAAGCCCATTCAAAAGTCTGGCAGCAGTAGGGAAGATGCTGTGCTCGAGTCGGTTGGTACATGACCTCAGACTTTTGTATCTTTTTCTCAATGGAAAAAGGTGGAAGAGAGAATGTGTAGGGTGTGTGGGGTCCTTAATTATGCTGGCTGCTTTGCAGAGGCAGCAGGAAGTTGGAGTCAATGGATGGGAGGCTGTGGCAAGGAAGGAAAGATAGTAGTTGGATGTAGACCACGTGAAGATGAGAGGAATGGAAATTGGAAGCAAAGTGGATACATTTTTCCAGGTCCTGACGGGAGCATGAAGCAGCACTGATGTAGTCATGAATTTAACGGAGGAAGCGTTGTCAGGGAGAGGGCCAGAGTAAGAATGGAACAAGGAATGTTCCATGTACCCAATAAAATGGATGTGGAAGATTGGCATTCTTGATTAAGTGGGGTTGGACTCTGAGCTCATCGTCCAGTGTATTTGTGAACAATCTGATCTCCTGACACAATTACTAGAGAGGGATGGAATTGCTGAAGAAGGGAATGAAGCTTGTGGAGGAATGATGCTATGAAATTGGCTTTGGCTTTCTTAGTGAATATAAATAAATTAATTTTCAAACTCACTTAACACTTCCTTTGCTTCATGATCACAATTCACTTCCAAAATCTTCTGTGTTTACTTTGTGGTGAGCATCCAATTGCATCAGCTATGGTTCAAAGTTACAAGTTTCTGGGTCCAAGAACTTGAGCACAAAAACGGAAGGCTGACATTCTACTCTGCAGAGCCAAACACCAACCAAAACAAAGCAGCCAGCTTGATTGGCATCACATCCACTCCCTCCACCACCGACTCTTAGTACCAGTGTCTACAAGATACACTGAAAAAATGCACCAAAGATCCTTAGACAGCACCTTTTAAACACACGGCTACTTCCGTCTCGAAGGACAAGGGCAACAGATATGTAGGAAAACCACCACCTGTGAGTTCCCCTCCAAGCCACCCACTATCGTCACTTGGAAATATATTGCCATTCCTTCGCAGTCGCTGGATCAAAATCCTGTAATTTCCTCCCTATCAGCAACCCACAGCACATGGACTGCAGTGTTTCAAGAAGACAGCTTACCTTCTCAAGGGCAACTGGGGATGGGCAATTAACGTTGGCCAGCCAGCGACAGCCATGCCCCACAAATGAATAAAAAAGAGTGCCAGTGATGCTGTCTTTTGGATAAGATGTTAAATTGCTCTCTTGGATGGATGTGAGAGATGCCATGACACTGTTTTGCATAAGAGCAGGAGATTTATCTGCAGTGTCCTGGCCAACATTCACCTAATTGTTATTGCATTGCTGTTTGTATGGGAGCTTTCTGTATGCAAATTGCCTGCTGCATTTCCTACATTGTAACAATTACTACATTTCAAAAGTAGTTATTTGCTGTAAAGCATTTTAAGACATCTGGCCATTGTGAAAAGAGCTTTTTAAATGTAAATCTGTAATTTTTCTTCTTATCACTCTCTTCTAAATCATCATTAATTAAGTCATTTTAAATTTCCTTTGCCAGTGATTAACTGGGAGAAATTGCAGTTCATCAGTGTTATTTTGGGAAAGCATTTTGACAACTGTGATTGTAGAGCGATGGTGTAGAAATAGAGCTATATATCACTTTACATACAGAAGCTGATCCCAATCTGCTGATGAAGTCCAAAAGACAAAGGGTTATTCCTTGGGAGAATTCAGAATGCTGGTGTGTGGACAGCAAGAAAAGTCATTACAGAGGTTGTTTTCGCTATGATTGTATAGCTGAGAGTGTTGTCATACTAGGACAATTCTACGAACATGAACAGTGGAGGAAAACAGTGGCAGAGGATGGTATGATTGGCTATGCCAAAGGCTGTGGAGAGGTAAAAGAGGACAAGGAGGGATAATATGCCACAAGGTCAAAGAAGATGTCATTTAGATATGGCTGTTAGCTGTGGCAGATGGAAACCTGATTTGGAGAGATTCAAATTAGTTGCAGGAAATATGAGCAGAGACTTAAGAGGTGACTGCATTTTAAAGGGAAAAGGGGATTGGAGATGCAATGGCAGTGTAAGAATAAAATGTCGGTAGGTTTTTGAAGAGGAGTGGCATGTTGTTTCTTTTTCGAAGACAAGGGAATAGGGAATAGCATGTGAGTTAGGTAGGATGCTAGGTTGGCAATTTAATTAGAATACGGTCTAATGAACAAAAGGTAGGTTTCATGGACAGGAGTTTAAGGAGGATTGGAAAAGCAGAAAAACCGGACATCTTTTTAGGGCAAGAGCAGTAAGCCTCTTGCCATTCAATACGATCATGACAGATCTGATTGTGGCCTTAACTCCACTCTTCTATCTGTACCCCATAACCCTTGGCTCCCTTTATAAGTCAAAATGCAGCAAAGCCTTGAATGATACAGCCTCCACTGCTATCTGGGATACTTAATTCCAAAGGTTAATAATGAACATAAGAACTAGGAGCAGGAGTAGGCCATCTGGCCCCTCATTCCAGCTCCACCATTCAATAAGATCATGGCTAATCTTTTCATGGACTCAGTTCCACTTACCCGGCAGCTCACCAATACGCTTAATTCCCTTAATGTTCAAAAACCTATCTAACTCTGTCTTAAAAACATTCAACAGGGTAGCCTCTACTGCTTAATGAGCTGAGAAGAAAATCATCCTCATTCCCATCTTAAGTAAGAGCCTCCTTATTTTGAAACAGGGTCTCTAGTAAATATCCTACAATGAAAAGCATTCCATCTGCACCGATCCTGTCAAGCCCTCTCTGAATATTTCATTTCAATAAAATCATCTCGTTACAAGATAAGTGAGAGATTTAGCCCGTAAATTGTAAAATAAAATTCAGTTTTTGTCTAAAGGGCAATCAATATCTTCAGATATATTATTCTTGTAAGCTCTTGAGTGAGTAAAATTCAGGAGATAATGCAAATTCAGATCCCCAGATTATTTTTGCAGATTACTTTATTTTGAGGCAATTCAATTAATTCTTGTTTTCCTATGAGTATATTCAGTTTTTTTAGCCATTTAACACATTAAAAAAAACTATTATTTGTTAAAAGGATAATTCCCAATATTACTGGATATTACTGATGGTGGCCTAAGTCATGGATATCTGTCATCACATTAAAGCCAGCTTATATGGGGGATCAGCATAGTTTAAAGTTTGCTTCGGCAAGTAGTCTACAGTATCTGAAAATATCTTTTGTTCAACTTGTTAAAGCTTGTTGAGTTGCACCTGTGCAATTTATAACAAAATGCTAATCTGATCTATCACGTTTCATTCTTTGTATTCTTTCTTTTCAAAACTCGTTTTACAGCCTGTAGAAAAAGAAGAAAGGAATTACCTGATTCACAAAGGACCAAGCTGCAAAGGCTTTAACATTCATCTTTTCATTCGTACCCTGGCATTTGCCATGTCATTTCCAGAAATCAGATTACTTCCAAATTACATTATTGACAAATATCAATAATTTGAAAAGTTATAAATGGCAGCCTTAATCTGTTGCTTCCTCTACACATCTGTCTTCATATTTTGATAAATGACAAAAATGTTTCAAAAATGATTTGGACATTTCTCATGCTTTTAGGAATTATGTTACAAAAAAAAATCAACTATGTGATTCAAAGTGGCTGCTTGTTGAATATCTAGTGTCAAAAATGTCAAATTCAGCATGTTAAATTAAACTTCCTTGGTTCCAATATTGAAAATGAGAAAGATATAAAAAACCCAACCTTGCACAATGTTCTGTACCGACTGAACTTGTTTTTTTCGTTTTGTTTTACTTTGAGCTATAACTGTAAACTTGTATTTGTATTGGTTATAAGTTGGGCTAAAGTTATCGTTTATGACTTTAAAAATGACTGTAAATTAAATAGAGGTTTGTATGTCTGATTCAAAGGCCGACTTATATGCCAACATCTATGGTATTCCAAGGACCTTCGTACTCAACTACTGAACTGACTGGTACAGAAGGCATCATGAATTATGTGCAGGACTTGCATTGCTGCTGCTGTACCTGATTCTGCATGAGATTTACCATCTGCTCATGGGAGAAGCTCATGCACTCCAAGTTCCACATGATAGGCACATGAGTGAAACGAGAATGGAGGGATATGGTAGGGGCTATTAAATAGGGTTAAACCTCGGGAGACACCGGAAGGGCAGGCTGTATGATTAATATGTTTTGTCTTTATTCCACAGGTGGAGGTCCACCTCGTGTCAAGCGAGGGGCATGCACACGGCGGGTTGTGCGTGGGCTGCTCTTGGAAGTCCAGGAGTAGCCTAGTACTTCGTGTCGGTGTGTGTGCTTGATCCTGGACCGATAGACGGGCTCCACAACAGCTCAGTGACTAGCACTGCTAGCTGTGCAGATACATGGATTTGGGCCTGTGTCTGTGGGAGTTTGCGCATTCTCCCTGTGGTTGCGTGGGTTTCCTCCGGGCGCTCCGGTTTCCTCCCACACCCCAAAGATGTGCTCTTAGGCTAATTGGTTTCCACCAAATTGACACTATTTCTTCCCTGAATCTGACTGAGTAGGGTCCCATTCGTAGACATGCAGGGTAGAATAGGTGTAGGGCGATGCGGCGGCGCGGGCTCGTTGGGCCGAAGGGCCTGTTTCCCGTGCTGGGTTGTTCTTTGTTCTTTGTTTTTGTTCTTTGTTCCAAGATATGGTTGACTCATCCATTGCATGAACTCTTTCATTCACAGATTATGAGCCCCCCCAGTCTCTCAGAACTCTCATAGATGGAAATACATTGGTCCCTGCTTTTCCCAAGTACTGACTCCCAGTGTGTTGCTCTTGCGGGCCCTCAAGTGGAACATCACTGACCTTACTTCCTGCTGCATGTCAAAGTTATTAACGTTATTAATTGGTGGAACTTGCTGTGATTCTCACTTGCTTGGGATGATGTGAAGTCAGGAGTGGCCAAGGTATTGTTTTAGTGGTGGAACATACGAACATCGGAATTAGGAGCAGGAGTAGGCACTTTAGCCCTTCAAGCCTCTTCGCAATTCAATATGATAATGGCTGATCTTATCCTGATCTCAACTCCACTTTCTTGCCTGTTCCCCATAAATCTTTATCCTGCTTTTCATGTGAAACACCTGATCTTTCTCTTGAAATTGTTGATTGATTCTGCATCCATTGCCTTTGGGCCGTGAGTTCCACAGATTCACAAACCTCTGAGAAGTAGTTTCTCTTCAGTTTTGAACCTACGTTCTCTCATGCTATATCTATGACTCTTGTTCTGGACTGTCCCATAGGGAGGATCAATGTGCATCTTTAGCATGATCATCTTTAAGATAGACCATTCCCTCTCCAGGCCTCCTTAATCACCCTCCCAGCATGCTGACTCCTTCCCACAGCACCTTTCCATGTAAGTTCAGGAGAAGTAATATCTGCCCTTGTACCTCCCCTCTCTGTACCATCCAAGATTTCAAAACGCTCCTCCCAGGGGAAGCAGCAATTTATTTCTCTTCTTACAGAATACTGTACTAGTTGCTCACAACTAGTTGCTCACTAGTTGCTCTGTATTTGAGATATTGAATACAGACTGGGTTACTGCTTTGTAGGACACTTCCATTCAGAATGCAAGTATGACCTAGGGTTTCTGGTGGTCTGATGTTTTAATTTTCCACGTTGCTATAACTGCTTTCTCTACAGTATTCCACTGAAGCTCAATACAAGCTCCAGGAATAGTACCTGACTTTTTTGATTCAGCACTTTATAATCTTCTGGACCCAATATTGAGTTCAATAATCTCCACCTTCCTATTTTGTTTCCTTTTCATTGCATGTGTCAATCTCAAACTTGTTTTTCTTGATTTTGTTTTCAGATAGCAACAGTTCATGATTCTACCATGTATATGTCACTTGCACCCTCCTTTTGCTTTTTTTAAGCTTCTATTTTTCGCAACTATAGTAGTGCGTTCAAAGTTGGTCAAATCAGAAGTGCAAAATTCAGGAAATTCTATTTTCAGGTGAAACAGGTATATTGTAGCATTGCACTTGTATTTCTCTGTAGGAAAATGAACCTGCCATTATTACTCAGTCAGGGTTCAATGCGAGATTGTTCATTCAGAAGAATGAGAAGGCAGATTATTAGTTAAATAGAGAAAGACAGCAGAAAGCGTAACACAAAGGGCCTTGCAGGTTCTTATTCATTAAACCTAGAAAGCTGACTTATGGTTGCAGAAGGTAGTAGGGAAGACAAACGGGATACTGGTTTTTATTTCAAGGGTTCTGCAGTATAAATGTCAAGACGTGTTGCTGCAACTGTACAAGGCACTCATGAGATCACATTTAGAATATTATGTATAGTTTGGTCCCCTATTTTAAGGAAGATATTTTATCACCAAGATAGCACCAACATGCCTCCTGTTTCACCAGAGGCCCAAACAACCTCAACCATTACTACACAAACATCAAACATGCCTACCGCTCTATTGCCCTTTGCTTTGGCAAATCTGACTAAAAGGCTGTGCTCCTGCTCCCAGCTTACAAGTAAAAGCTGAAACGGGAGAATCTGAGAGAGAAAGTCATGCAATATTAGTCTGAGGAATCGGGTAGCTAGAGGACTGCTGTGAATCAGTGGACCAGTCAATACTTAAGGACTCAGCGAACAACCTGAATAAGTTCGCCACTACAGTAACAGGCTTCATTTGTAAGTGTGTAGAAAACTTGTGTCAAGAAACAAATCTGTGTGTTTCCTAACCAGAAAAAGCTGTTTAAAAAAGGTAGCAGACAAAAGGCAGGGAATTATAGGCCGGTTAGTTTAACGTCTGTAGTTGGAAAAATGCTAGAATCCGTCATCAAAGAAGAAATAGCGAGACACCTAGAAAAGAATGCTTTGATTGAGCAGACGCAGCACGGATTTGTTAAGGGGAAGTCGTGTTTAACGAATTTATTGCATTTCTATGAGGATGTGACTAGTGTGGTAGACAGAAGGGAACCGGTGGATGTGGTGTTTTTAGATTTCCAAAAGGCGTTTGATAAGGTCCCTCACAAAAGGTTGCTGCAAAAGGTTAGGGTGCACGGAGTTGGGGGTGAGGTGTTAGCGTGGATAGAGGATTGGTTGTCTAATAGGAAGCAGAGAGTTGGAATCAATGGGTGCTGTTCTGGTTGGCAGTTGGTGACGAGTGGAGTGCCGCAGGGATCAGTGCTGGTGCCTCAATTGTTTACCATTTACGTAGATGATCTGGAGGAGGGGGCTGAGTGTAGGGTAACAAAATTTGCTGACGACACAAAGATGAATGGAAAAGCAAATTGCGTGGAGGGCGTGGAAAGTCTGCAGAGAGATCTGGATAGGCTGAGTGAGTGGGCGAGGACCTGGCAGATGGAATATAATGTTAGCAAATGTGAGGTAATCCACTTTGGTAGAAATAATAGTAGGAGGGATTATTATTTAAAGGGCGAAAAGCTGCAGCATGCTACGGTGCAGAGGGACCTGGGGATCCTTGTGCACAAATCACAAAAACCCAGTCTGCAGGTGCAGCAGGTGATCAAGAAGGCGAATGGAATGTTGGCCTTTCTAGCGAGGGGGATAGAATATAAAAGCAGGGAGGTCTTGCTGCAACTGTACAAGGCACTGGTGAGGCTGCAACTGGAGTACTGTGTGCAGTTTTGGTCGCCGCACTTGCGGAAGGATGTCTTGGCCTTGAAGGGAGTGCAGAGAAGTTTCACTAGGCTGATACCAGAGATGAGGGAGTTAGCCTATGAAGAGAGATTGAATAGACTGGGTCTGTACTCATTGGAGTTTCAAAGGCTGAGGGGGGATCTTATAGAGACATATAAGATAATAAAGGGGATAGATAGGGTAGAGGTAGAGAGATTCTTCCCGCTTAGAAAGGATAACAGGACTAGAGGGCACAGCCTCAAAATAAGGGGGGGACAGTTTAGATCAGAGTTGAGGAGGAACTTCTTCACTCAAAGGGTGGTGAATTTCTGGAATTCTCTGCCCTTTGAACTGGTGGAGGCTACCTCGCTGAATATATTTAAGTCACGGGTAGATAGGTTCCTGATAGACAAGGGAATTAAGGGTTATGGGGAGAAAGCGGGAAAGTGGAACTGATCCACTTCAGATCAGCCATGATCTTATTGAATGGCGGGGCAGGCTTGAAGGGCTAGATGGCCTACTCCTGCTCCTATTTCTTATGTTCTAGAAACCATGGACAAACAGGGATATCCACTGCTTGCTGAAGTCCAGGTCTCAGATGTTCAAGTCAGATGACACTGACCGATACAGGAAAACCAAATATGTGATCTACAGAGAACCAAAGATGCCAAGAGACAGTCGCGGACCAAGCTAGAATCCCAAGCTGGCCACACATACTCCTGCCGACTATGGCAAGGCCTGAAAGACACAAAAGGCTACAAGATGAAGGCATGTAGTATTGCTGGCACCAATGGACCCCTACCTGGTGAACTCAATGCGTTCTGTGCCATTTTCAGCACATTGCTTAAACTGCCACAACAGCGAGTAGATGGCTGCAGTTGAAAAAAAACTAACCGATATAACACAAGAACAAAACCTGCAAAAACAAAATTAAGTTTTTCCACAGGAAGATGTTTAAATCAAAGCTGAGTGGAAGAACTTGACCAGAGTACAGCCAGACACAGCAGTGGATAGCAAAGGTACTCTAATGCGTTGCTGTCCTGTAAGACTGAAGAATCAGTACATGACCCTGGAAAAACATGAGTTGAAAAACATGTAGAATACTTCTTGGCAAAAGCTGTATTGGAACTATGAGTGACAAAGCAGTGCAATGAAGCTCAGCATGAGTTGGCAAGATCAAATGCAAAATGAGTATGTAACTTTCAGCAGTATGAAGAAATGAAAACTGCCTTGAACAGCAGAATAAAAGTACAGCAAAACAAAGTTGAGGCCTTTGAATTATAAGAAAACTCAAGACAAAACAATTGAACTTCACAAAGAAAAGTGTGATGAAGCAACTCCTCACAATATGCAGATCCCTCGGGGCAAAATTTGTTCCTTTGGAAAATTAGAGAAAGAAGCAAAACGAATTTAATGTCACTCTGAAGAATGAGCTGACAGAGAAGACTCAGCAATTCCAGGAGGAATCCTGGAAGTACAGTAAAGAAACTGAAGAGCTGAAGAATCAGTTTTAATGGAAAAGAAGAGACATTGAAAGGAAAAGCCATAGAGCTGAAGCTATGCAGAACACAATTACAGAACTGAAACCAGTTAAGCCTTTGCCAGAGACAGACCTGGCCAACAGTAAAACCAAAATGAAAGACAAGGCTGAAGCTTTGTTGCAGATGGAGAAAGAAAAAACAAAAATAAGACTTGTAAACGTAAATGTAACACAAGATCAGGGAACTAGAAGATAATGCACTGGATGTCTCAAACCTACAGAGATCCACCTGAGCTGTTGAAAAATGATGAGGCTGAAGCAAGTATCAAGAACCTAGAATATCAAGAACCTAGAATATCAAGAACCTAGAATATCAAGAACCTAGAATATCAAGAACCTAGAATATCAAGAACCTAGAATATCAAGAACCTAGAATATCAAGAACCTAGAATATCAAGACAAGATTGAACAATTGCAAGACAAAGTAGACTTTTTCACTAAGGAGCATGAAGACTTTCAGAAACAATTAGCAGAAGTAAAATTAAAGAATGTGAGCTATAAGTGTAGCACACAGGGATTAAGCTCTGCTAAGGAACAGCCATCCAGTAGAGAGAAGCAATTTTCACACATGAAAAATTAGTTTACAAAAAATTAGAATTTGAAGTGTCAGAAGTCTCTCAGCATTGCGCAGGAAAAGGGATTGCTGATGAATTAGAATAGTTGGTTGAATGCAGAATTGACAACAGAATTGATGAAATGTTGAAACTTCATCAAAAAATAGCAATTAAATTCTTGAACTTTGATCCAATCTGATGAAAAATGAGATGTGCAGGATTGGCGAACAAATCCACACTTTTAAAAGCAGGTAAGAAAAATTCTAAGAAAGGTTTGAGGGTCTTATGAGTGATTTGAAAGAGTCTAAGAAACAGGCAGTTTCTTAGAAAAATTCCAAAAGGAACTAACTGAAGAAAGATTCCAAAAGGAACTGACTGTCCAGGTGAAGTTGTTGACTTTGTATTTAGGTTCTGCAGATAATGCTGAAACAATTGAACACCTGGAGCAAAAACAGAAAATGCTGGAAATTCTCAGCAGGTCTGACAACATCTGTAGAAAGAGAAGAGAGCCAATGCTGAGTCAGAGCTAAAGACGAGAGGAATAGCACGAGATTTATACTGTGTGGGTGAGGGAGGTGTTGGGGTAGCTGTAATTGATGGGAATGGCAGAACTCCCAGCCACCTGACGAAGTGACAGGCTGTCCTGAAAGCTTGCGGCTTTTGCTACAAATAAACCTGTTTGGACTTTAAACTGGTGTTGTGGGATTTCTTTCTATTCTCTTTCCACAGATGATGTTTGACTTGCTGAGATTTTCCAGCATTTTCTGTTCTTGTTTCAGATTCCAGCATGCTCAGTGTTTTGCCTTTATCTTAATGTTGAACTCCTGGAGTAGTTGCTGAGCTGTAAGAAAGGATTAATCAGCTTTTAAATGAATTGGAAAATAAGGATGTAAAGAAATATTTAGGTAAAGTTGTAAAGTAAGTAGAAATGAAGGTTTCTTGAACTTCAACTTCCAAGAAAAACATGGTGAAGTCTATGGCAAATGAGAGTCTGCGTCCCTCCATAAGTGAAAGGAGTGAACAGTCTCTCCAAAATTCATGTTGCCTGAACAAAGCATATAGGCTGTGAATAAAGTGAGCAACTCTTAGAATGCAAAAAACAAATTGGATGGCAACACCCAACTACAGGAAACATAGTTAATGTCAACTCTAAATTAACAAGTCCATCCAAAGCAATTGAAACTACCACTGTTATGACTGTGGCAAGAAGATCTGGAATAATCATAAAATGCCTGGATTGTCTGAATTTATGAAGTCAGTCACTTGAAGCTGCATGGAAATAAATACTTTGCAAATTTGTTTGGGTAAAGACCCGAGGGATGTATAGCCAGCCTAAGGGTGTTTGAGTTCATAAGGTGAGACTGGGGAAACAATACTGCCCGCATTATGATGTAGAGAGTTACATGGTGGTCAACTGTGGGAGAGTGTGTTTGAAAGAGGTTGACATGAAGATAGTCCCTACTTAGGGCTATACCTTGGAAATACTTGGAGTCACTTGTTTTTAATCTAGGCTGACATCTCAGTTCAGCAATGAAGAATGTTGTATTTTTGAAGGTGTTGTCTTTGAGAAGACATTAAATTAAATACTCATTTGTTTGGGCAGCTGGATGTAAAAGATGATATGGTATTATTTGAAGCAGCAATTGGAGCTCATCTGATACACTAGCCAACAGTTGTTGTCAAACCCTCCTTCTGAACTATATTGTCTGATCATTAACTTGCCATATATAGAGCCCTCCTGTGTGCAAATTGTCTCCTGATTAGCTGGTCATTATGTCATTGATGTTGGCAGACCTCAGCAAATTGGTTGCTGCATTTGCCACATGCCAGCTATGGGAAGAAAGGGATCTGTTTTTAATTTTAGACATGAACGTAATTTAGAATATTTTGTTTCCATCAAGCAAGTGGAAGAATAATCTAGATTATTTGCACGTCCTTTTTTTTTAGAAGACTGTAGTCCGTTTTTATCATGACAGTGAAATCTATAAACTGTTATTTACTTACATTTGACCGATCTTGCTAGAGTTCACAATAGAACACAGCCTCGTTTTTTAAAAGTTTAATGTAACAAAGTTTATTACATTCCATGTGGCACCTGTATTATTTAATAATTAGGATTTAAAATTTTCCTTCCTGAAATGAGCAGTTGTGATTTGATGCAGATAAATTAGTCATAATATTTGCCAAATTGCCTCAGAAGGCAATCAAAGATAAAATTAAATCTTGTTTAAGTATTTTTCACCAGTTTTATGTCTGAACAAAAATTCATAAAGAATATGAAAAATGAGGTGTTATTAGAGCGACAGGATTCATGGGGATTTTATATGAAGCCTGTTTAATCAGAATAGCGCAGCTATTAATATTCATAAAGTCAGCTTGAATACAAATGACAGTCATAGGAAGCTGAGATTTCATATGTTTTCACAGGGTGAATATATTAAAATTCAGCTTAAAAAATTAATGGTATTTTGTTTAAATTAGAGGATCATGAAAATCTAGCAGTGCTTGTCAAAACTGAAATTAGAACTTTTTGCTAGGATGCGATTACAGCAACTTAATGTTTCTGACTGTGCAAATGCGTTTTGGTCAGATTATAATGCAGATGTATGAATGTTTATTTTGTGAGGCATGATGAAGGAAAGATTGAGTGCCATTTTTTTAACATGAATGATTCATGCTACGTTGGCTTTCTAAAACTTGAAATCTGTCAAGGAAAAGAACCTAGACCTTCAAGCCAGAAAAAAGCTGCAAACTCTTATGAAAACATACGTTGCAATAATTTTTTTCAGTGAAATATTTGAGGCACCTAATTTTATTTCTGATAACATTCATTAACTAAATTGATCATGGCAAAGACAGTGAGCCAACTCTCCTTGAAAAAATGTTTAACAACTCAGCCATTATTAGTGTGCAAATTAGCCAGCAAGTTCAGAAGATGAAAAGCTCTGACATGAGTTGAGTCTCATGAATTTGTTGGTCAATTTATGTTGCTCTGGCATTTTCCTTGCTGAAACAGCATAAATCTCAGTATTTTAATATCATAACTTACTGTTGATACCGGCTTTCACTATCCACACCATTCCATTCTCAACTTGTACTTCCACTAAGTTATCGTCCAAAACATATCCAAGGTGAGCAATATAGGAAAATATATTTTTTGCATGTCACCTATTTTAAAAATGAATATCAGGATGGTGTAAAATTGAATGATGGTGTATGATTATTCCCTGGAACATGGCGTTGGGGGTAGGGTGTTAGTGTGGATAGAGGATTGGCTGTCAAATAGGAGGCAGAGAGTGGGGGTCAATGGGTGCTATTCGGATTGGCGGATTGGCGGTTGGTGACTAGTGGAGTGCCCCAGGGGTCGGTGTTGGGGCCTCAGCTATTTACCATTTATATAGATGATCTGGAGGAGGGAACCGAGTGTACGGTGTCAAACTTTGCTGATGACACCAAGATTGGTGGAACGGCAAATTGCGCGGAGGGTGTGGAGAGTCTGCAGAAGGATCTAGGTAGGCTGGGCGTATGGGCCAGGAACTGGCAAATGGAATTTAATGTTGGCAAGTGTGAAGTTGTCCACTTTGGTAGGAATAATGGTAAGAAGGACTATTACTTACATGGCGAAAAACTGCAGCATGCGACGGTGCAGAGGGACCTTGGGGTCCTTGTGCATGAGTCGCAAAAACCCAGCCTGCAGGTGCAGCAGGTGGTCAGGAAGGCGAATGGGATGCTGGCCTTCATAGCGAGGGGGATTGAATATAAAAGTAGGGAGGTCTTGCTGCAACTGTACAGGGCACTGGTGAGGCCGCAGCTGGAGTACTGTGTGCAGTTTTGGTCGCCGCACTTAGGCAAGGATATTTTGGCCTTGGAGGGAGTGCAGAGGAGGTTTACTAGGCTGATACCGGAGTTGAGGGGGTTGAGCTATGAGGAGAGGCTGAATAGACTGGGCTTGTACGCGTTAGAGTTTAGAAGAATGAGGGGAGATTTCATTGAGACGTATAAGATGATGAATGGGATGGATAGGATAGAGGTGGAGAGGCTCTTCCTGCTCAGAAAGGACAGTAGGACTAGAGGGTACAGCCTCAAGATAAAGGGGGGGCAGTTTAGAACAGAGTTGAGGAGGAACTTCTTCACTCAAAGAGTGGTGAATCTCTGGAATTCTCTGCCCGTTGAAGTGGTGGAGGCTGCCTCGCTAAATATATTTAAGACGCGGGTTGATAGGTTTTTGATAGGCAATGGGATTAAGGGTTATGGGGAGAGGGTGGGAATGTGGAACTGAGACACGACAGATCAGCCATGATCTTATTGAATGGCGGGGCAGGCTCGAGGGGCTAGATGGCCTACTCCTGCTCCTATTTCTTATGTTCTTAGAACTTGCTATAAGGTATGTTTAAGTGACTAATGTGGATGATGGATGAATATTAGTGAATGGCTGATATAGGTCGGTTGGGTTATGTGGACAGAGTGGCAGGTAGAGAGGTGAATTGGGAGTTAGTCAGGTCAGGTGTAGTTGGGGGGCGGGGGGGAGGTGGTCGGCTAGTCTGGTTAGGTCGGGGGAGAGGTCAAGCATGGGAATTGTTGTGAGAGTGGTGATCAGTTTTACAAGTTACCCATGAGTTAGATGAGGATTTTTCTGGTAAACTACTCAAGTCAGTAAGTGTCTGACTCTAACTTAGTTGGCGACTTTGTTGAAGGGTCTCCTAGGCAGCAGGAGGATTGCCCATTGGAAGTGCAACTTCCTGGGCAATTCCCACATAGCCACTGCATCGGGACTTCCATGGAGTCCTGGAACAACTGAAGCAATTCAAATTCATTGAATTGAAGATTGTGTACAAAAATAAAATTTGGGACCAAAACTGAAAATGGTGGAAAATCTCCGCACGTCTTGACAGCATCTGGAGAGAGAACAGCGAGTCTCAATGATCCTTTGTCAGAGCCTTTGAGAGTGTGATGGTGGCCTTCTTGAACTGCTGCAGCCCACGTGGGTGCAGTTCAAGAAGTTTTTGATTGAAGTGATAGTGAAGGAATGGCTGCAAATGAGGGGGTGTTTCAATGTATCTGCTGCCCTTGCCTTTGTGGATTTTAGATGTAGTGGGTTTGGAAGGTACTATGAAAAGAGCCTTGGCAAGTTGCTGCAATGTATTTTGTAGATGATCCATACACTGTGCAGCAGTGGTGGAGGGAATGAACATTAAAGATGGTCAATGAGGTGCTAACCAAGTGAGCTGCTTTGTTTTGGAAGATGTTGAGTTTTTTTGTGTTGTTGAAGTTGCACTTATCCAGTCAACTTGGATAACTACCACATTTGAGTTGTGCCTTGTAGATGGGGAATCAGGGCTGAAATACTTAGCTCATAATCCCAGCTTCTGACCTCTTGTCGCCCAGAACATATATGCCTATGGTGGTTCCAGTGATTGTCATACTGTTGACTGTCTAGGGAAGAGTGTTAGATTCTCTCATGTTGGAGATGGTCATCGCTTGACATTTGTGTGGTGGAAATATTATTTGCTTCTAACCTGTCTAAATCTGAATATTGCTGAGATATTGCTGCATATGGATTCAGACTGCTTCTGTATCTGAGGAGCCATGAATAGTAGTGAACACTGCCACCATCATGGAACGCTCCTACTTTTGACCTTATATTGGAGGAAAGATCATTGACGAAGCAGTTGAAGATGGTGTGACCTGGGTACTGGCCTGAGGAACTCCTTTTGCAATGTCCTTCAGCTGACATGCTTGGCTTCCAACAACCACAACCATCTTCCAATGTGCTAGGAATCCAACCAGTAGAAATTTTCCCCGATTTCAATTAACTTCAGTTATATTAAGGCTCTTTGCCACACTTTGTCAAATGCTGCCTTGATATCCTGTGCAGTGGCTCATCTCCCCTCAAGGAATTCATCTCTTTTGTCTATGTTTGGATTAGGGTTTTAATATCTAGAGCTAACTGGCCATGATGGAACCCAAATTGATTGTGTGAGCGCGCTGAAGGCACTTAGATACAGTTATTGTTAAATGCTCCTTGAAAAGACTTTGCTGGCTGCGAATAAACTGATTGGATGTAATTGGTTGAATTGAATTTGTTTTGCTTTTTGAGGCGAATACAAAGCCTGTATAATTTCCCATGTTGTCAGGAAGATGCCTATGTTGTTGACATGGGTCAGCTGAGCCGGGGACAGCTAGTTCTGGAACACATGTTTTCAGTAATATAGCCTGGGTGTTGTCAGGCCCCATAACACTTTGCTGTATCAAATGCCATCAACCGTTTTTGATATCACGTGAATTAAATTCGATAAATGCTGTCATCTACAATCTGGGAACCATGGGAGGAGCTGCAGGGGATTATTTGGCACTTCTGGCTGAAGGTACTTGCAAATGCATTGTCTTGTCTTTTGCACTAAAGTGCTGCACTCTACCAGCTTTGAGAATGGGGATATTTGTGAAGCCTCCACCTCTGGTCAGTTGTTTAATTGTCCATCAGCTTTCACGACTGGATGTGTCTGGATTGCATTGGAAACTTACGTTAAAACAGAAACATTAACAGTAATATTGCAAGGTACTCACCAATTTCTAAATTGCATATGGATTCGACCGGCTGTATTTGCAAAATAAAATCACATGGCACTACCTGCTTGAGTGACCATCAAGCAAGTTGTCACTCAGGGTTTGTAGCCTTTTACCCAAAGTTAGCGAATAGCACTGACTAATAGTAAAGAAGTGAGTGAAACTGCTATCTGCAGGTCAAGATCATAAGAAGCCCTTGAACAGATCACAAGGTCGCACATGCAACAAATGGCTTGCCAAATCATCTTACCACATATTTAAATCATAGTGTTGTGAAGTTGACTGGAGTAATTGTAAATTGGTGTTTGTAAAATTGTAAAATGCTGGAGAAAAAGCATTGCATGGTACCTTTAAAAGGTGGTCTTTTTTCTGTACATAGAATGTTTAAAAAATGCAAACATGTAGAGTGCCCAAAATGAAACATTTGTATCAAAACCAAGCAGCAGTGTTACCAGGGCGACAGGCTTTTGAATTTAGCTAACCAGTTTGAATCAGAGCAGACTTTTAGCCAATCAGGCACTTAGATAAAGGCAACCTATTTAATTTAAATCTGATGGTTTTGACAACCTAGGACTAATCCTATTGTGGGGGATATTGCTATATCATTGCAAGTATAAAAGGAAGGGAGCAGTGGAACAAGGAGAGAGAGCAACTGCTGCAGCCCAAAGCCTCAATGCCTCATCTGGATAGCAAAGAATCAACAGAAAAGGCCCAAAATATTCCAGAAGACACAAATCCTGGTTGTAATTTAGCGACTAAAATTCTATTTTTTGTTTGTTAATGAGTGGGAACTGTCTTTGTTGGAGCAGCATTTCCTTAGAATTGTGCTTTATTTGGTTTGTTAATAGTTTAGCTAACTTGTTCACTGTTGATTAGATAAATAAATTGTTACTTGTTGATTGCAGAGTGTGTTCACTGTTGGTTAGAAAAATAAATTGTTACTTGTTGATTGCAGTGTGTTTGTCAGATAATTACTTTGATTTAACCACTAAAAATTGCTGAAGAGTAGATCATACCACTACTCACACACTCCTTTCAGATTATAGGGTGAGGTGTTCCACTTTGAGTGTTTAGGTGTTAGTTCTCAGAGGCAGGGATCAACCTGTGCTTTATAAAATTAGGAAATCACAGGCAAAGCAGCAGTGGTGTCCTGGTAACACATGTGAGCAAAGGAATCTTGGATCTAACAATTTCCCGATCAGGTAGACAGCCTGTTTGATGTTGAGGCTTTTTCTCATGCCTTTGAACTAATAAATGCAAGATACAGAGCCTCAAAATAGATGAATAATGAATGGTGCAGTGCAATACCGTTCAGTGTTAGATTGAGTGCAACCACTGGACCAATGTCAGTGCAGGCTCGATGGGCCGAATATTATAGGAATTCTATAACCTATGCCAAGTGATGATAGCTTTGAGCTGATCCCAAAATCTTAGTCTCAACTAACTCTCTGTGTGGAGTGATGGTGGTTATCAAGTCAGTTTGTGTAGACTTTGTGTAATTGTTAGGTGCATTTTTCCAGACTGTGCCAGCTAGTTTGCTGGTTGAAGGGGGGTGCAACAGTTAAGTATCACATTCCTTAGCTCAGTGACAGGACTGTCAGCTTGCTTAACTGACCACTTAGCTACCAAATGAGACAATGAGCAGACAAATTAGTTGATAGAATAATAAAAATATTTTACTTTTAACCAGTTCTTGTGATTTATCAGGAATTGACCTATGATTTTGAACACCTCTTCCTTCACATATTAGTAGCCTTAAGTCTAAGCACATCCCTGCTACTGCACAAATCCATGGCTAGATGATCAACCTTCTCAACACATGGAAACATGTTTGAACTTAACAGCTGCCTTTGATACTCCCACCCAAGCCCAATGCCATTTTAAATTAATAAATCCAATTTGCCAATATAACTCCAGTTTGCTATGTTGTAACATATCGTATAAACTTGTGCAATTGGATTTCTTGTGAATAAATTATTTTGCATCTACAACTTGTTATTGAATAATGTGAGACTGTCTTGACCTATAATTGAGACTTAAAATAATAACCCAGTAGTTTCACATTTTCAATGCAGTTGAAGATTCAAGTGTTTAATGAGATTATTTTATTTACATGAATTTATTATTAGTTCATCTCCAAGTAAAAATACACTACATCTTATGTACAATAAACATTTTCATTCATGTAGGATTTTACTAAATCAATTTGCAAAGGCTAAATTGTTTAATTTTACTAAATTCAATTGTGTTCACTAATCATAAATTTAAATAGATGTTTTCATGCCAGTGATATTGGGTTCAAGTCTCAATCCAGAACTTTATGGCCACAGTGTGTTCATAATGTGGCCAAGCAGGTTGATTATCAGCCTGGTACATCCTTCCAATACACCTGATGGCAGGCATTAAAGAGTGGGAATATTTCCTGATGAACAATACTGCAGAAGGCAATGGCAATTACTGCTGCACTCTTTATTGGATAAATAAGTGACAATTTACATTATGTTATGAAACTCGCTGATATGTGCAAGAGTATTCCATCTGGAAACACTGATTTTCTATGGTGTATTTTTTTGGATATAAGCAAGAAATATCTGCAGAAATAGTGAGAACTCAAACCTCTCTTTTCATTAGAGAAACAAATAAGTATTTATTAAAGTAGAAGAGAGTTTAGTCCCGCAAAGACTGAACACACAAAAGTATGTTTCCCCTGTAATCCCAAACTCTGCTGAGACCCGGTTTCTCAAACAACAACCATAAACTTATTGGTCATATCTAGCCAGGAATTACCACAACATACAGTTTACATGGCTGAGACTTGGGAAAGGTCTTCGGTTCAGCAAAGAAAACGATCTTGTGCATAAACTGGTTTTTGCCTTTGGCACTCCCATGCCTAGTTAAGCTGTTTCCTGAAGTTGGCTGCCCCTCTCTCTGCTGCTGCTGCTTCAACACCCCATCTGTGTCTAAACTGCTCCTAGCTCACAGCACTCTTACGACTAATCGTATCAATTGCAAAGAACACCCTGTTCCTGATTGTTTCCTTTCCCTTAGGTTCTGCTCAGACATGATTTACAAAAATATATGGCAGTTTGATTTATTTATGCAAAAACTATACATTTTAATAGCATTATGACATTTTGTGACAATTATCAGTAAGTGTGAACTAGTCAGGGCACTGTCACCTTTGATCCAATGTACACCATTTTATGCACAATTTTTGAACTATAGCTCAGGCATTGTAATTGAGAGCCCTTACTCCAAACATCAGCTACTGGAATGCAAGTCCCCAATGCTCCAGTGCGTCCTTAAACCAAAGTCATGGATTATACACTTAGAACATAGAACATAGAACATTACAGCGCAGAACAGGCCCTTCGGCCCACGATGTTGCGCCGACCAGTTACAAAAACAATGACCCACTAGCCTATACCAATCCCTTTTCGTCCATAAACCTATCCAGAGATCTCTTAAACGCCCCCAAACTAGACGCATTTACAACTGCAGCAGGCAGGGCATTCCAATCCCTCACCACCCGCTGGGTAAAGAACCTACCCCTGACATCCGTCCTGTAGCTACCCCCCCTTAATTTAAAGCCATGCCCCCTCGTGCTAGCTTTCTCCATCCGAGGAAAAAGGCTATCACTATCCACCCTATCTAAACCTCTAATCATCTTATATGTTTCAATAAGATCCCCTCTTAGCCGCCTTCTTTCCAACGAAAACAACCCTAAATCCCTCAGTCTCTCCTCATAGGACCTCCCCACCATACCAGGCAACATCCTAGTAAACCTCCTCTGCACCCTCTCCAACGCCTCCACATCCTTCTTGTAATGCGGGGACCAGAACTGCACACAGTACTCCAAGTGCGGCCGCACTAGAGTAGTGTACAGTTGCAACATTACACGGCGACTCCTAAATTCAATCCCCCTACCAATAAACGCCAAGACACCGTACGCCTTCTTAACAACCTTATCTACTTGATTCCCAACTTTCAGGGATCTATGTACACACACACCTAGATCCCTCTGTTCATCCACACTATTCAAAGTCCTCCCGTTAGCCCTATACTCGACACATCTGTTGCTCCTACCAAAGTGAATTACCTCACACTTCTCCGCATTAAATTCCATCCGCCACCTCTCGGCCCAGCTCTGCAACCTATCTAAGTCTCCCTGCGGACTATGACACCCTTCCTCACAATCTACCACACCTCCAACTTTGGTGTCATCAGCAAATTTACTAATCCACCCAACTATACCCTCATCCAGATCATTAATAAAAATTACAAACAACAGTGGCCCCAAAACAGATCCCTGAGGCACACCACTCGTAACTGTACTCCATGATGAATATTTACCATCCACCACCACCCTCTGTCTCCTATCTGATAGCCAATTCCTGATCCAACTTCCTAGATTACCCACAATCCCATACATCTGCATTTTCTGCAGAAGCCTACCATGGTGAACCTTATCGAACGCCTTACTAAAATCCATGTATACCACGTCAACTGCCTTGCCCCCATCCACCTCTTTGGTCACCTTCTCAAAAAACTCAATAAGGTTAGTAAGGCACGACCTACCCGCTACAAAACCATGCTGACTATTTCTAATCAATTCATTACACTCCAAATAACTATAAATCCTATCCCTAATAATTTTTTCTAAAACCTTGCCCACAACAGAAGTAAGACTCACTGGTCTATAATTCCCGGCAAAGTCTCTGTTCCCCTTCTTAAACAATGGGACAACATTCGCTATCCTCCAATCCTCCGGGACTACACCAGAGACCAATGACGACCTGAAGATCTGAGCCAGAGGCTCTGCAATCACCTCTCTAGCCTCCCAGAGAATCCTAGGGTAGATCCCATCCGGACCAGGGGACTTATCTATTTTCAGCCCCTCAAGAATTTCCAGCACATCCCCTTTATCAACCGTAATACTGTCTATTTTACACCCCTGCAACCCAATGTCCTCCTCAGCTATATTCATGTCCCCCTGCGTGAACACCGAAGAGAAATATTGGTTCAATACTTCTCCAATCTCCTCCGGTTCCACACACAACTTCCCCCTGCTGTCTGTAACTGGCCCTAATCTTGCCCTGACCAACCTTCTGTTCTTGACATACCTATAGAACGCCTTAGGATTCTCCTTAATCCTATCAGCCAAAGTCTTCTCATGTCCTCTTTTAGCCCTTCTCAACTCACTCTTCAACTCCCTCCTAGCCAATCTAAAGCTTTCTAGTGCACTATCTGAGCCCTCCAATCTCATCCGAACATAAGCCTCCTTTTTCTTTTTAACCATCGACTCAACTCTTTTAGTGCACCACGGTTCCCTAGATCTACCAAATCCACCATGCCTGACAGGGACATACCTTTCAAGGACTCGCAGTAGCTGCTCCTTGAAAAAACTCCACATTTCAGACGTTCCCAGTCCCTGTAATCCCCTAATCCAATCCATGCTTCCTAATTCACTCCTGATAGCCTCATAATCGCCCTTACCCCAGCTAAAATTGCTGACCCGAGGTTCATGCCTATCTCTTCCCATCACTAAGGTGAACGTAACCGAATTGTGGTCACTATCACCAAAATGCACACCAACTTCCAAGTCTAGCACCTGGTCTGGCTCATTTCCCAGCACCAAATCCAATATAGCCTCACCTCTAGTTGGCCTGTCTACATACTGAGACAAAAAACCTTCCTGCACGCTTTGTACAAACACTGACCCCTCTAGCGAGCTAGAACTATAGCAACTCCAATCAATATTCGTAAAGTTAAAGTCCCCCATAACAATTACCCTATTACTTTCACTCCTAACCAGGATTGTCTCCGCAATCCTTTCCTCAACCTCTCTAGAACTTTTAGGAGGTCTATAAAAGACTCCCAACAGGGTGACCTCTCCTCTCCTAACTTTTCTTGGTTAATTTTAAATGGCTACTCAGCGATATTGAATGGAAGCAGTCAATGTTAATAGCCTAAGATACATGACAAGGGGATGCCATTGTTACAAGTTTGAATATATCATAGGTAACCTCGTGGATTTATAGAAGCACACTTACTTAGTCTGTCATTAGCTTCTCCAAAACATTGTCCTCTCGCCTGATAGTCTTGATTCTGCTGACCAGTGTTAGCTCCCAATTACCCAAAGCCTTCAATTGTCTTTCTCCTCCCTATTTCTGTTCTTCCTCCAAAACCATTGTCTGTCTTCGCCACCGCTGCTGCCCCCTCCCCCCGCATCACCATCCCTAATCCACTAATCCACTCTGCATTCCCCAACTCTGGCTTCTTGTGCATTGTAAGAAGTCTCACAACACCAGGTTTCCCAGATTCCCTCATTCAACCATTGTTAATCATTGGCCTTAGGTCAGATTGGACCCCTGGTCTGGAATTCCTTCCCTAAATCTGTCATTTAAGGCAATCCTTCGAAGCAATTTCTTCAGCTAGCCCTCCTAACTAACTCCTTTATTTTGGTGCCCATTTATCAGATCATGCCTTTTATGAAGTGCTGTTGTTGTAACTTGTCAGTGCACTTTTTTTTCTGGATTTGATGTATACCGCCCTTTAAATGCTAGGCTAAAAACATAACTTTGGGTTGTTATAATACTCCTTTGTGACCTGAACCAACTATTTGTGTCTTCCATGCATGTACTTCTTCAATCTCTCTGAGTAAACACTTGGTGAGATGATACTTGATATGAATAGCAAGCCAATAGCATAGCAACAGTTATGGGCAGATTTACTTTGTTCAATCAGTACAATTTGTTCTTGAACAATTAAACAAAAATAATCAGTGTACTACACTGTCCCATATTTGAGGATCATCTGACTTAAACTAATTTCTAATGACCGCTGTTGTGCATCCTTCCACAGCCTTTTACCTTTGCGGTTTTCTGCATAAAGACTTGACTAATTGCACAGCATTCAATTTCAAAACCCTCCTGCTGGACTGCCTATGTCCGTTTTTAATCTTTTGCTACGCACAGCAGAGAAGGAAAGCCCATCATACATCTTGCTGAGTGCTTGGGATCAGAATTCTCCAATATGATCGGTGAGGTGCTTATCGAACACTGAAATTGGTTAATAACTTGCTCATGATCTAGAGTGCAAGGAAACAACATCAAAGCCAACGAATTAGTATTTGACCATTCTATCCTTTCAGACTATTTTAGCTAACATCTATTTGAATATAAAATTGTTTAACACAATATTTAAGTGACTTTTTCTAAATTCTATCTTTGAAAAATTTCCAGAATGTGACTAAGTTGTCTTTCTCTTCTTAGTTTAATCCATTGCATAGGTGAAATGAACCATAACCAGTCTGCTCAGGGCTGAACTGAGATGCTGTCCTGAAAGCAATATTTTGAATGAGAATTATTTAGCACCAAAATACAGATGCTATAAAAAATTACGAAGCAAGAGCGGGAACAGTGCCCTACAAAACAACTATGTACAATTTTGGTTAATATAAAGCCTGGAAGAGCAGTTAGGTTAGCAGCAGCTTACTTGGAATGTGGTGAAGGGAGTAAGAAATGGATCTATTGGCCTGCTTGAAGAGACAAAAAAGAAAGTGGAGAAATTTGTAGGATCAAGATTGGGGCATGGTGAAGCATTGATGTTCATCTTGATGTGCAAAGAGGTTGGAGAAGCATCAGACGAATGGACGGTCTCAATCTTTATGATAGTGAAGTTTAAGCTCCCCAAACCTGTAATTGGAGATACTGATAGAGGGGCAAGCAGAGCAGTATTTTAGGATTTGCTTGGGATTATCTTCAATCTTCAGGATGGTATTGAAGAAGGAGTCATTTATTGAAAAAAAAGTGTTTGATGTTGACCAGACCTAAACTGTTTGTGCACCACATACATTTTGGTCTGCACAACTTTAATTTGGAAGGATGAAGATAGGGTGTATAAGAGCAAATGATGAGAATGGGAGAGAGTTAAAGCTTTAATGAGGTGAAGACATCAGAGATTGGACACAAAGGAGTGGTTGAGCTGTGGAAGTATTTTGTCAAATTAAGGGTCAAAGAGCCACCCTTGTGGCTCTTTGAATTATTTCCAACTTTGTATCTTGCTAACTCAAACTGGACACAGTATTCGGGATGCGGCCAAAGGCCTAAAGGGTTGGATTATGAATTCCTCTGACTTGCATTCTACTATTTATAGTTGAACTTCCTAAATTTAATAAAAACTAAGTGATATTAAATTCATAATGTCTGCTGTAAATTGCTGAAAGTATATAATGGTGGAACCACCTGGGTCCTTCACCTTGGAATGCAATTTCTACGTATTGTCTAATTTGTATTTATTTTTGTTGTGGGTTAAACATTTTATTACATCATCTACAAATACTAGTTAACCAAACAGCAACATTAAACTTAACTGGCTTACTTTGCTTAAAAAATTATAATAGAATAAGAGGATTCTTTGTTTTTGAGGACATTAAAATGTTAATTATCCTGTTGACAGCTGAGATATACCCCCCTCCCCCATTTGAAAATATTATTAAATTTTGATGCAAAGGGCAGAAAAATCCAGTTGTCAGTGGAGGTGTGGTGGGTTGGTGTTAAAACTTGGGTCATGGTTCAGCATAAACAATGTAAGGAACATAAATATGAGCAGGAATAGGCCAAAAGGCCTCTTGAGCCTACTGTGCCATTCAGTATGATCATGGCTGATTATTGGCCTTGATGTCTTTCCCGCCTGCTTCTCATATCCCTCGACTCCCTGAGAGGTCAAAAATTAGCATATGTTGTCTTAAACATACTTGATGCATCCATAAGCCTTGTGGGTTAGAGAATTCTAAACTATATTCATATACTAAACCATGGATTTTAGTGTTTCTTTCGAATGGAAAATTCTTGAAACAACGTTTGTATCTTAATTAATGTCAAAATGTAGAAGAGTCGGTGACTTTGTGTTAATAGTTGCACTGATGCACAGTATTCTTAACAGTAAAAACTATTGGTATAATTTTTCCAGCAGGTGGCAGCCGTCTCCATTTAAGCAGTACACAGCAATAAGATGAGCTGAGGATGTCAGTGTTTCTTGTAATTGCTCCCAGTCTATTTGTTGCTTACTTATGAATTAACTTGCATTTATTGAACTAAATCATTTCAATCATTTAATTACACCTGAGGAGCTGAACTATAATTGCCTGCAGCTAACCAGGATCTAATGTGGCTTCAGCTGTATTAATTTGATGTTTACTTTTCTGAGTGCTAAAAGCATTAAAATGATTGCGCAATGGGATTACATTTTGTTAATTGCTGGCAATCATTAGCTTGGAAATGGTGCTGAAGATTGACTGTAAATTATGGAGGGATAAAATTTATGATTTATGTTATGAACAATAGGGCAGCCTGTCTTCTTTTAAAATGCCCATGAGATTATTAAAAATTGCTTTCTTTCTAAGTCTTGGTATATTAAAAGACTGAAATTACTATTCATCTTTTTTGTAGTTCTATAACTGCATTGACTGAGACATGTACAGTACATTTAATTAATGTAATAAAACACCCGCATTTCAGCTAATCCAAAAGTAAATGAGGAACTGAACGAAAGATTGCCTGTTTCTCAGAAGCGTTGCTGCCGACAATTGGAAAAAGAAGAGCTTGAGACTTCATTGGAAAATTTCTAGAAAGAAGCGAGTTAGCAGCTCGGTGAGAAGCTAATGGAGGATCATGAGATCTCAGCCATTATTGCATTTCTGGATTATGACAGTTGCTAAGTGCCGTGCAACTTTACTCGTGGAGTAATTTTCTTCAAATTTGACGCTTTGAGGTGAAACGTATACACAATTTTAATTGAACCATCTCAATTATTGGTACTACTGTTTATGCTATTTTTATAGCTGATCCATGCAAAGATGACCCCTATGACAACTAAAAGTAATGTCAAAAGATTGAAGTAGTGACAAAGTTCAGATGCCTACAGGAAGTCGTACTTAATTCAATACTATTTATTGAGCATGCAGCTAATATTCAGCTCTTGTCTTTTGTTGCTGTTTTCTCAACAAAAGCTCAACATCATCATTTTTTTTAAAAAATGGACTCGAATTGAAACTTTAATTATTGGAATTAAGTGAATTCAAAATGTGTCAATACCATCCAAATACAAGATGCAGAAAATGAAACCGTTGTTCTGCAGTTTTTGCAACTTTTAACCTGAATATTTTAGATGCTGCATTAGGATATTTAAACACTGGATCTCTCAGTAAATATATATTTTAGACAATTTTTACAAACATGCAAATTTAATTATTTTTAAATGAATTTTTTGGTGTTTTTTTCACAGATTGGAAAACCTGGAGAAAAAGGTTCACAATAAGACCAAAATACAACTGGTATACAAATGGAAGGTTAGTGAAAGGATCAGATCTATCACTAGGCTGTTTGCAAAACAGATTTGGTAGAGTAGGGAAGAAATGCTTTAAAATGAATAGGGGAATTGAATTAGGCAATCCCCACAGGAACCAAGGTTAAGAAAAAACATTGAAGATGGTATTAAAGGAGCAACTTGTAATGTTGTCAAAGAGTAGAATGTCTGAGAATTGGGAGGATTTTATAGCTTAGCAAAAGATGGCCAAAATATTGATTGAGAAAAATTAATATCCGAATAAACCAGAAAAAGACATTTAAAATACCTTGTAATGTTTTCAGGGATGTATAAAAGAGTAGTGCAAGTAAATGTGGGTTCTTTCAGACAGAGACAGAGGAAATTATAATGGAAAATAAGAAAATGTCAGCGATATTAAGTAGATACTGTGCTTCTTGTCATGGTGTAAGACACAAAAAACAACCTGAAGATGGTGAGGAACCAAGGGTCTAATGAGAATGAAGACCTTAAAAACAAGTAGCATCAGCGAAGCAATAATATTGGAAAAATCAATGAGTATAAATGTTGACAAGTCTCCTGGACTTGATGGCTTAAATCCGAGGGTTTTAAGAGGGATACTGGATAGATGGATAGCTTTCAAACTCCTGAAATTTTCTCAATTCTGGAGGGATGTTACAATATCCACAGGGTCACCATAAATCAAAACAACCAAACTTACCAAATGATCCCTAAATGAAGAAATTACCAACAAGATTTAACTTGTTATAACTTGTACTTTAATACAAATCTGAACCAACACAAATTCAATGTTATTATGCACAGGAAGGGATTTAATTTAATCAACCCTGATTTCTCCCCTCATCACCCATCTGTAAACAGGTGTTTTTGAGTTTTAATCTCCTTGTTTACAAGTGAATGGCACATTTACCAATCCCTTCAGTTTATGTGTAACCCACAGCAAACCCAAGAGAGGATGAACTAAAAGGATTAATTTACTTGCACATAACCAAAGGTGAGAAGAGGTTAGCAACTTGGCCTCCTTTTCATTCGTACAATAAAAGGGGGTCAAGCAAAAATACAGGGCAAAGACCGTAGACCAAATAAGAATTATTGTTTCCACACAAGTCCCTAGTCCAAAATCCAATGGTGTATCCTTTCCCACAGACAGTAGGTTGAAAATTGATGCTGGATAATTCACTTTTCCAGTAAAGGTGACTTTCATGGTGTAAGGTATGTAGAGATGAACTAATCATATAGGTGCTGGTTCAAAGTTCTAGTAAAAATAGAATAGGTGGACAGCCATTTACTCAAATCTGAACAGATCCTTTTTCTACTGCTTGCTCCATGGAAAAATGGTAGTCTCAGCTTAGCAGCCCCTACAAGGCAATATTGCCTGTTCCACCAGCTGACGCTGGGGAGTAGGGTGACTTCCATCTCTCCACTTTCACTTGGACAAACAAAAAATTCCTTGATCTGAATTCTTGAGATGGATCATCCAGTAAGGATTTCAAAAAAGGTTACAAAGTCCTTTGTCCATCAGACTGTTAGTCTCCATCTACCTGATGGTTTAGAAATGTAAATGGCCTTTGTACAATTCCCTTAGAAATAGGCCTCTGAAATCACAGGGGTCATTAAAGATAACAAGGTGCCAGATTCTCAGAATGCTGGAGCACTCCTTTTAATTGAGTCATGGGCAGACATGGCATCTGTCATTTTAAAGAGCCTTTGTCCAGTTTTTTTAAACAATTATAATTTAACCAAGATGATGTATATGTTTCATAAAATATATAGCGTATGGTCTTGGTCCTCTGTGCAATCTCTCAGTCCTTCCACCTCATTTAATTTGATTCTCAAGTTACATTCACTGGCAGGCATATTCCATCTGATGTCCTTTGATATGGTTAACACTCCCACTGTGCATGCTAATCAGTCTTGATCCTGTAGCTGTTCTGGTGTTCCTTTACAAGTTGAGATGCCTTTCCCGGCATGCAGGTGCAGGTGCCCCTTTCTACAGGAGTATCTAATTGATTCATGTGAACTTCTTATGAAGGTTAGATTTTAAAAATTAAAAGTGTTGTTAAGTCACTTTAATAATCTTACCACTAAACAGGAAAAGATATCCTTTTTTAAAGAGCACTGCTGGCTTCTTCTCACATGAATTGCATTCCTTCTTGTCACTGTCTGCTTCTCTTTGCATCTGTGTGCTGATGGTCTTCGTTCTCCTTTGTGTCAGTGAGCCACTCAGGGGTCACCAGTGTTTCTTCCTTTCCATGAAGGGTACAATTGATGCAAACTTTTGAAAATTCAGTTTCAAGTATTCATAAAAGAAATTACAGAGTCCACAATATTTTAAAGAAAATGCAAATTTTCCTTACTGTATTCACTAGCCAAAGACGAGCACAGTATTAACTGCAGGTTGGAAAATAACAAAAATAACTCGTGATGCATGTTAGTTAGTTTAGTTAGCTAGGTTAGTTAGTCTAGCAATAGTAGTCAGAAGATGCTTGGATCTAGGATTAAGGATATGGTAAAAGGACACTTAGAAAATTATAAATTAGCGAGCAGAGTCAACACTGATTTGTGAAAGGGAAATTGCTTTTGACAAATCAATTGAGTTTTTTAAGGGGATAGCTGGTAGGATGGATAAGGAAGAACTCGTGGATATAAGATATTTGGATTTTCAAAATGCATTTGACAAGATGTCACACAAAATGGGTTATTCCATAAAATTAGGGCTTAGGGGTGATATTGGATGAATTGAGGATTGGTTAGCTAAGAAAAACAGTAGGAAAACAAGGATTATTTTTGTTTGGCAGCATGTTAACAAGCAGACTGTTGCAAAGATCAGGGCTTGGATCAAAGCTACTGTTATCTATATTGATCACTTAGATAAGGAGGCTAAGTTTAATGTACCTGAGTTTACTGGTGATAAAAAATAGGTGTGAAAGTAAACTGAGGAGAACATAGAGGCTGCAAAAGGCTGAGTAATTAAGAACATGACAGAAGAAACACAATGTGGGGAAATGTACAGTTATCCACTTTGGTTAGAAAAATGTTTTAAAAAGTATATTTTTAAAGGGTTTGAAATTGGAAAACTTTGGTGTTCTTGCACATGAATTATAAAGTTAACATGCAAGTTCAAGCAATTGGGATTGCACATTATATATTTTCCGTTATTACAGGGGGATTGGAGTATAACCGTGTCTTACAGCAATGTTTTTACACCTTGGTGAAACTACACCTGGAGCACTGTGTAGTTTCAGTCTCCTTATCTAATAAAATATACCCTTGCCTTGGAAGCAATGAAGTGATGGCTCTCTGGGCTGATTCCTGAGATGGGATTGTCCTATAAGAAGAGATTGAGTAGACTTGGGTAATGTTCCTAGAACCTAGACAAATCAATAGTGATCTTGTTGAAACATACAGTTATTAAGTGGCTTGAAGGGGATAGCTGCTGGGAGGATATTTCCCCTGAATGGAGAGCCTCGAACAAGAGTCATATTCTCAGCTTAAGGGGCTGATCATTTAGGCCTGTGATGAGGAGAAATTTCTTCACTTAAGTTTTGTGAACCATTGGAATTCTCTGCCTTAGAGAGCTGTGGATGCTCAATTGTTCAGTATATTCAAGACAGAGATTGATAGATTTTTGAGTACTAATGGAATTAATGGATAGGAAGATAGTGAGATAATCTAGAGTTGAGGCAGAAGATTAGGATAGTCTTATTGAATGGCAAAGCAGTCTCAAATGGCTGAAATGCCTACACTTTAGTGAACCACAAGCCCTAAATGGGGAGGCTGGTGTTGGGGGGGGAGTGGGGCGGAGGGATGCTCTGACATTGGGATCTCTAAGGATAGTTAATTAAGATGTGCCTGTGGCCTTCATCCATAAACAGCTTGAAATAGTAGGTTTTTAAAACATCTGTAATATGCAAAAAAGCTGCAAGCTGAGACTAGATAATTACATTCTTTCAGAATCATACATATCACATTTATATATCTGCCTTTCTTTTGAAACCTTAACTTTTGCAGTAAGAGGTAACAGAATGATAAAATCATCCCTACTCACTTGCAGGAAGTAAGATTTTAACAATGCGAAAATATAGCTTTTCATATCTTTGATCTGTTTTTCTGTCCATGATTAGTTATTGAGCTAATAAATACAAAATTGTGAATTAATGTTAATTGTAACTTAATATGTTGAGTAATGCAGATATTTTATTGGAGGTTTTAAGTCACATGCATCCAGTGCTTTAAAAGCCAGGATCCTAATATCACTCAGGTTCAATCATAAACGTACTAACATAAAATGGGTGGAATGAGAGATAAACAGAATGTTTACCCATCCCTTATGAGCTGATGCTGATATGTAAATTTATTCTCCTCTGTTGCACAAATATACATTCTGGGTCTTCCTTAAACACTTCAGAGGCTTTAGTCAAACAGCTTTAATGGTGTTTCCAATATTCTGAATGTGTGACATTTGAATGCCTTGTGCAGTTTGATATTCAAGGAATAGTGTGAATGAAAGAGTCATTGATAACTACCCCACCACATTGAGATAATTTATTATTTTACTGTTCATATTCAACTTGACATTTTTATCTACAGAAAGTAAATTTCATTTGAAATATCTAATCTAAGATTTATTTTGGATATTGGCTTTTTCCTGTTGATCATTGAAAGAGTTCCCAAAGGAAATTGTGCATCCAGTTGCAGATTAAGTAGAAGGTCTGGAGTTGTTAAGGGAGTTCTGTATTTAACACACATGCATATACATTCAGTCTGCATTGTGAAGAAATGTGAAGGTAACATCCCAGGATTTGGAACAGTGTGGCTAAATGTCCTATATTTACTGAGTGACAAAGAATTATATGGTAGTATTTCATTTTATTATTCTTTATAAATTCATGTTTGTCCTGGTGGCTTGGATGACAACACTAACAAATGTCACCAGACTGGAAATGCTTGGCAACTAAGGTGATAGCAGACCTCACAGATCTCCAATTTGAAAACCGATCTTTTCAAAATAATTATCCACTCTCTAACCCATTAATCTGATGTATTAGGTATTGTGTACACTAATTTTTATATTTTCAATTAAATTGACATTAAACATTAGTCACTAAAATTTGAGCAATTTTATTTGAAATTAATCAAAACTTCATGGGTTTCGTTTGATATTTTGATATATTCATAATGTGACTGCATTGTAAGATTTCAGCCTCCAGAAGATTTGCATGTAACTGATTTATACCGTTTTGCATTGAAATACGACTGTGAATTACAAGAATCTTGTCATTGAAGTACAAGTAAAGGGGCTCAAGAGCTGCAACAAGTGTTGAAAACTATATTCTACAGATAGGGAGAGGAGTCATGAGCAGTAGGGATCATTCTTCAGCTGAGTGCGCCTGTGCAAGTAAGACATCAGAGTTTGTCAAAGATATCCTGAAGTTTTTCAGGAAGTACTTGGGATGATGGGGTGGCACGGTGGCATTGTGTTTAGCACTGCTATCTCACAGTGCTAGGGACCTAGGTTCAATTCCCAGCTCGGGAATATGCGTGGGGTCTGCATTGGTTTCCTCCGGTTTCCCCCCCACAATCGGCAAGATATGCTGATTAGACACATTAGCCATGCTAAATTCTCCCTCAGTGTGCCCGAACAGGTGCCAGAGTATTGTGACTAGGAGATTTTCACAGTAACTTCATTGCATTGCTAATGTAAGCCTACTTGTGATACAAATAAATAAACTTTAAATGATGAGGGACCCAAGCCAAAATTCATGTCAACTTCAATGCCATGCCCAAATTTTATAGACCAACTCCTGCATCTTATTCCCTATTAGACAAAATACAGGCCGAATTTGGGAGCCTTGAAAACCTAGGCATTAAAGGACTCGTAAAATTTTCGGAGTGGGCTGCACCAATCATCCCCTTCCTCGAGCCAGATGAGTCAATATGCATTTGTGGGAATTATAAGTTAACGATCAACAGCAGTCTATAAATTAGTCAGGTACCCAACTTGTACGCCAAGTTAGCTGGGGGCCAGGCATTCAGTAACCTGGATATGAGCCATGCTTATCTTCAACTTGAACTATATGAGGAATCTTGAAAGTACGTTACGATCAATACACGCAAGGGCTTGCGGGATCTCGTTGGTCTGCACTATATTCCAATGGATGATGGAAAACATACTTCAGGGTTATCTAAAGTGCAAGTATACCTTGACAACATCCTGGTCATGGACACCTCAGAACAAGAGCACTTGGTGAACCTGAAAGAGATACTAAAAAGATTATAGAAGCTGGGGGTACACCTTAAAAGAGAAAAATCTGCCTTTCAGGCCAAACAAATGATCTGTTTGGGTAATTGGGTGGATGCAAAAGGTTCACAATGTAGTCGGGGAAATAAGGGCCATCAAGGGTGAACCAGCCCTGAAAAAGAAAATGCCACTGACTTATAATCCTCCTTGAGATTAGTGAACTACTACGGAAAATTCATTCCGGACTTCACTACCTGACTGGCCCGCCTGCATGTCCTACTGCAGAAGCATCAAATATGGTCATGGAGGATACCCCAGATTGAGGCCTTCAACAAGATAAAACAACAGTTACTGTCATCAAACCTCTTAGCTCATTTTGACCCAAAGAAAGAACTCATCGGAATGTGTGACCGGATTGGGTTTGATTTCGTGCTGTTGGAAAGATGGAACAGAAATTATGCATCCAGAACCAACTCAGATGGTGAGCAGTGGTACTTGTGAATTGAGAAAAAAATATTGACAGTCATCTTTGGTGTTAAAAAAATCATCAGTAAGTCAATGGTAAGCACTTTATAATTGTTACAGATCACAAACCTCGAATTGGGCTATTCAGAGAGGATAAGGCAATCCTCCCTATTGCCTCTGCCATACAGTGGCTCTGCTACTTTGCTGGCTGCTTACTAATACCTTTTGGAGCACCCGAATAGCCAATGGCAATGCTTGTGAGTCATCTTCCACTGACTGTGAACCCTACTCCGCCACTGGCACTGGAAGTAGTTGTGATTCCCTAAAATTTTTTTTTTAGTGACCCAACAGATATCCACGAAACAAGTTAATACCTGGACTCAGAGACCCAACCTTATCAAAAATAAAGCACGTGATCTTCGTTATAAAAGCGTAGAATCCCTACAGTGTAGAAGGAAACCATTTGGCCCATTGATCCTGCGCTGATAACAATCCTACTCAAGCCCTGTTCCCTTAACCCCATGTATTTATCCTGCTAATCTGTTTGACACTTCATGCCAAACAATCTAACCCACACATCCTTGTATTGTGGGGGGAACTGGAATGTGCAGAGGGGAAACAAGAAGACACATGGAGAACTTGGAGTCACCCAAGACAAGAATTGAACTTGCTAACCACTGTGCCATCTTGAATGATGAACTCTGAGGACAATGCTCAGAAGAGTTGAAGCCCTTTTGCCCTTTTGACTAAAAAGGTTGAATGCAGTGTGGAGGACACTATAATTCTTTGAGGATCCCAAGTGCTTATCCTTCCTCAAGGATGGCTTTCGATAAGGAGGGAACGACGTGGTGGCCAACCTAGAATATCGAAAATGAGAATACTGGCCAGGAGCTACGTCTGGTGGCCTACCCTTGAGCCAGAAATTGGGGACTTGACAGACCATGAGTGAGAGTGCATGTGTACTTTGCAGGGCCTTTAATGGACTCTCATGTTTTTGATCTTGGTAGATAGTTAGAGATAACCGCACGAGCTCTACTACTTGAGTCAATGCTTCAATCGAGAAGCAAAAATGGCATACGAGAGGTCTTGGTGTTCGACAACAGAACTGCCTTCACCAGTAGGAAGTTCCAAAACTCCTTGCTTTCAAATGGCATCAAACATATTAAAAGGGCACCTTAACAGCCATCCTCAAATTGGCTAGCGGAATGGACAATGCAAACTGTTAAAACTGGTATGAAGGAACAGCCTGGGCGCCCATGGAAGTCAAATTGGCATGTTTCTTATTTGATTATAGAACTATCCCACATGCTACGGCAGAAATTGCTCCAGTAGAGCTATGAATGGGACATTGTCTTCATGAGACTAAGCCATATATTTCCAAACCTTGTGGGGAGGTTAGAGTCTAGATTAGAGAATCAGAAAGAACTAAGCGAAATATGTGAAGAGCTTCAGGGGTGTTGCTAGCTAGGTTTCAGGGATAACACAAAAGATGGAGCCAATGACCTCCAGGTGAAGGCCCAGGACAAGGTCATGAAAAAACACTTAGATGACCTTAGGAGCAGGGAATCTGCCTTATAGCAGGTTTTGCTTCCAGCCATAGAGAGGGTCACTACCAGTACAGGACAAGAGCTCGAGGCAATCCAAAGCCCATTCTTTCAAACGATGAAGAGCAGACTCTGAGCTGGAAACTGAGGAAGCAAGCATCCCAAGCGAAAAGAATCCTGAAGAGGAACCTACATCAGTGACACTTAAAGTAAACTTTATTTATTAGTCACAAGTAAGGCTTCCATTAACACAGCAATGAAATTACTGTGAAATTCCCCGAGTCGCCACAGTCCGGCAGCAATATAGTCACATGATAAGTCTTATTTTCTTTGGGAAATACACCTTCTAATCGCTTATAAAGTTGAACACATGGGTAATAGTTGCTGGTGTTGCATTTGCATTCATCCTATTTTGCGTTTAATGCTCCAAGGTAGACAAATGAACTATGCATGAAATTTCAATGCAAGTTTCAGCGCACTTTCTACATCGTTGCAATTTAGGAAACTGGGGACATTTTAAAGCTACTTAGGCTATCTCTAGTCTATTATTCGATTGCAGAAAATAGTGCAAGAATTATTGTTTGATAGATCATTAGATCATCACAGTTGACAAATTTTGCATTGATAGTTCTGAACTTCGCAATTTTTTTAAGAAATTATGTTGCAAGGTTCAGGTTGCCATAATTAAATTCTGAAATGCTGGCATTCATTTCTAATTATAAGTAAAAAAGTAAATATTTAATTGTGCTGAAGAATTAGTAACTGACCCTAATATGGTTTCTTTAAAAGTCCTGTGTGGAATCATTAACAGAAATCCATATCAAATAATTGTTGCTTTTACTTGGATGAATGTACTTCATCTAGTTGTGGTGGGCTTGGATGTGGTGATGCTGGTGTTGGACTGGGGTAAACACAGTAAGAAGTTTCACAATACCAGGTTAAAGTTTAACAGATTTATTTGGTAGCTCAAGCCACAAGCTTTTGGAGCACTGCTCCTTCATCAGGTGAGTGGGAGTTGTGTTCACAAACAGGGCATATATAGACACAAACTCAATTTACAAGATAATGGAATGCGAGTCTTTACAGGTAATCAAGTCTTAAAGGTACAGACAATGTGAGTGGAGAGAGGGTTAAGCACAAGTTAAAGAGATGTGTATTGTCTCCCTCCAGGACAGTTAGTGAGATTTTGCAAGCCCAGGCAAGATGTAGAGGTTACAGATAGTGTGACATGAACCCAAGATCCTGGTTGAAGCCATCTTCGTGTGTGCGGAACTTGGCTATCAGTTTCTGCTCAGCGATTCTGCATTGCCGTGTGTCATGAAGGCTGCCTTGGAGAACACTTACCTGAAGATCAGAGGCTGAATGCCGGAGACTGCTGAAGTATTCCCCAACAGGAAGAGATCACTCCTGCCTGGTGATTGTTGAATGGTGTTCATTCATTCGTTGTTGTAGTGTCTGCATGGTCGCCCCAATGTATCATGCCTCAGGACATCCTTTCCTGCAGCATATCAGGTAGACAGCATTGGCCGAGTTGCAAGTGTATGTACCGTGTAGCTGGTGGATGGTGTTCTCACATGAGATGATGGCATTCGTGTCGATGATCCGGCACATCTTGCAGAAGTTGCTGTGGCAGGGTTGTGTGGTGTCATGGTCAAGGTTCTCCCGAAGGCTGGGTAGTTTGCTGTGTACAATGGTCTGTTTGAGGTTGTGCGTTGTTTGAAGGCAGGAAGTGGAGGTGTAGGGATGGCCTTGGTGAGATGTTCATCTTCATCAATGACATGTTGAAGGCTCCGGAGAAGATGTTGTAGCTTCTCTGCTGCAGAGAAGTACTGGCCAATGAAGAATACTCTGTCTGCCGTGTCCCATGTTTGTCTTCTGAGGAGATCGGTGCGGCTTTTTTGCTGTAGCACATTGGAACTGTCAATCGATAAGTCGAGTGCCATATCCTGTTCTTATAAGGGCATCTTTCAGGTGTCTGTTGCGATCTCCCTTATCTGAGCAGATCCTGTGCATACAGAGGGCTTGTCCATAGGGGATGGTTTCTTTAAAGTGTTTAGGGTGGAAGCTGGAGAAGTGGAGCATCATGAGCTTATCCATGGGCTTGCAGTACAGTGAAGTGCTAATGTGACTGTCCTTGATGGAGATGCATGTGTCCAAGAATGCTTCTGATTCTGGAGGGTGGTCCATGGTGAGTCTGAAGGTGGGATGGAACATGTTGATGTCATCATATAGTTGTTTCAGTGATTGTTCACCATGAGTCCAAAGGAAGAAAATGTCATTGATGTATCTGGTGTATAACATCAGTTGAAGGTCCTGTGCGGTGAAGAGGTCTTGTTAGAACCTGTGCATGAAGATGTTGACATATTGAAGTGTGAATTTGGTCCCCATGGCTGTTCCATATGTCTGGATGAAGAACTGGTTCTTGAAGGTGAAGACGTTGTGGTCCAGGAAGAAGTAGATGAGTTGTAAAATTGCATCTGGAGATTGGCAGTTGTCAGCACTGAATACTGAGGCAGTTGCAGCAATGCCATCGTCGTGGGGGATACTGGTGTAGAGTGCCAAGACATCCATTGTGACGAGGAGTGCTCTTCGTTCAACTGCCCCATGTGTGCTGAGTTCCTGTAGGAAGTCTATAGTATTGCGACAAAAGCTGGGGGTTCTTTGCACAGTGGGTTTTAGGATGCCCTCGACATAGCTGGAGGGGCTCTCACACAGGGTCCCATTGCTCGATATGATAGGATGGCCGGGTGTGTTTGCCTTGTGTATCTTCGGGAGGCATTAGAGATCTCCAACTTGGGGAGTACGTGAGATGAGACCACAGAGGGTACTCTGAAGGTACAGATCAAAGGTCTTGATCAATCTGTTGAATTGACGGGTGTGTTCTTTGGTCGGATCTGTGGGTAATCGTCTGTAGTGTTCCTCATTCTTCAGTTGTTGGTACATTCTTTGCAGTAATCTATTCTGTTCAGTATGATGATGGCCTGTCCTTTGTCTGCTGGTTTGATGACAATGTTGCGGTTAGTTTGAGAGCGCAGATAGCATTGCGTTGTGCCCTGGTGATGTGCAGGGCTATCTTGTGAGTGCAGCTGATGAATCTGGCATTGACGCACCTCCTGACAGCTTGGGCATACATGTCGAGTCGAGGGCAGTGGCCTTCCGGAGGAATCCAATTTGACTCTTTCCTCTTCGGTTGCTGCACCGGCGAGCTCCCTGTCGGCTGTTGCAGTTCATTGGCTGTTTCATTGTGTTTGCTGATGGTCTCTTGGGGTTTGTGGAAGAACTCTTGCAGCCTCATTTGCCTGTTGAATTCTTCTGTGTCCGCTGCGAGACTGATGGGGTCTCTTTTGGTGGTGGGGCAGAAATTGAACCCTTGGCTGAGACATTCCATTTCATCTGGTTGAAGCGTCTAATTCGACAAGTTGACAATAGACTTCCCTGCAGTGGTACTGTTTTCTACTTTGGTACGGGGGAAGGCTTGGTTGCTGCTGGTGGTAATGTGAGTTTGTCAAGTTTCCTGTTCTTGGTGTGCACGTAGATGGCGTAGTTCCTTTGTCTTCTCTGCTTGGCAGAGTTTCGCAGCTGGTCTGTGTCCTGAGCACAGGTTGAGAATACGGACTCTATCTTGGTTTCTTGGATGTGGTGTTTGCTGTAGAGCTGATGTATGAAGTAATTGAGGAGTGTGAGAGAGGTGCAACGGCAAAGTCTCTCAGCGTAGTCCAAGGTTGGGCTTGGAGGCAGGGGAGGTGTTGGGAAAATAGTGGTAAGCCACATTAAGAGGGCTCTCCAGTGCATTCCTGTTTATTGGGGAACTTAGCCATGGGCAGGCTGGAAAGAAGTAGGCTGCCCACTCCAAGGAGATGGATAGTTTATTAACTCTCCCCAAGGAGAGTTAATTTTTGTGGCCTCTGCCATTTTGCTGGCAGTGAAGCTATCCTCACTATATGAGAAGGCTTGATCTATGTGGTAATAAATCATATGCAAATAGGTCATGCAGCAGGTGGCGTCAAGTAATCTGATAAATTGGGAGTGTCAAAGCAATCTGGACTCCTAACTGGTAAATTTAATGTCAACTGAATTCTTTTTTTTAGGGATACTATAAGAGGTAATCTTAACTGTGTAATGGCAAATGACCTCAATAGGATGAATTGCAAACTAAAATAACACCCATGGTAACATTGACAATAAAATGATTAAATGATCTTGAGTGATTATTGAAATCGTGCAGACAAGGGCAACAAGAATGATTAACTGGGTAGAGGAGTTGAGTTATGATGAATAATTATTTAAATGAGGTCAATTCTTCTTGGAAGAGAGAAGGTCGAGTTATTGCTATTGATTGCTATTATAGAATTATAAATGGATGAGATAACGTAGGCCATGACCAGCTATTTTAGTAGGTCGGTAATTTGGTGAGTTTTAGGAGGGATCTCCATAAACTAGTTTGCACAAAGGTGCCAATAGACATGAGGGCAGGAAAATGGATTGGGTGAATGTGGATGTTTGGTACATGAGGGAATTTGACGCAGTGAAGGAGTAGGTGCCATTCTGCCCTTTTACTGAAAGGAGTGGCCCTGTAGGGAGCTGGAGACAGCGAGACACATGTTGAAAACTAGAGGGTGTAATTACAGGTAGGTAATTAGCATGTTTTAAGCACACCCTCCCCCACGTTATTAAACTGGGGGTGGCAGTTTTTAACCATGACAGAGGAGATCTAAGTATTATATTAACTTTATAGTTTAACTAGTTGAACCACATAATCTGACAATATATAATCATTGATTGATATTCTAAACTTGAAACTTTGTCAGCTATACACAAATAAAATAAAAATGGCAGGGTACGTTTTGGGTTGCAGCTGTTGTATGTGGGAACTAGCAGCTACTTGTCTGATCCATTGCAACCACATCTGCAATAAATACTGCTTGAGTTGATGAGTTGGAATCTAATATTCAGACATTGTAATACATCTGGGAAAGGGAGGAAATCAGACCTCTTAGACTAGTACCACAGATTTGGCCTTTGATCAAGGACAGGAGGGTGTGGCTGTAAGAGAAATAGGTATGGAATCCAGAAGGTAGTACTTTGCCTTTGCAATTGTCCAACAGATTCAAGGCTCTTGCAACTTGTGTAGGCCAGATCATGGACTGCACGGATGATGAGCAAACTGGGGGAGTCCCATCACATTCTATCCAAGGAGATGGTGTTGTCACTTGGCCAACACTGCAAAGTGGCATCTGATGTAGCGACCTTGGTGCTGATTGTCCACTCCATGGTTAAAGTCATGCACTCCATGACTGAGGGCATGAGTTACATGGTGCTGGCATTTGTGGGCATCCAAGAGGTTGGTGCCAGAGGACGGTGGAGCTTTTGGATCTCACTGCATCCCATGAAGATGTTCAAGGTGCCACAAAAGGTTACCACACGTAAAGAGTTTATGATGATGGTGGTGATATAATTAGCATGGACATAAATTGGTCACCTAATAGGCAACAGTCAAGATTGATCATTTTCAGGTTGGCAAATTGTAACTAATGAGATGCCGTAGTGATTAATGCTGGGGCCTCAACTATTTACAATCATTATTAATGATTTGGATGAAGAGATATTTGCTGCTGATACAAGTGGGAAAGCGAGTTTTGAGGGGAGCACAGATGCCCTGACTTTCACCAGTTGCAGGAATTTAAAAATGACAGAAGTGCCCAAATTCTGGAAGTTCTGCCCCCATTTCCATTTCCTGCAATTTTTGTTAGCATGGAAGAAGGATGCTCGTAGCCCATCCAAACTTACACTACTGCACTTGCTGGCTGCATTGAGGAGGTGGGCAGTTTAATCCTACACCCTGCAATTTCAATGGACGAGGGACCCTTCAGTAAGTAAATGTGATTCACAGCCAATCACGAGGGACATAACTCCAGTAAAATAAAAAACCATCCACTCCTGGAATTAGAACAGTACAGCACAGGATGTTGTGCCAAACATGACGCCAAATTAAACTAATCCCTTCTGCTTGCCCTTGATCCATATCTCTCTATTCCTCGTACTTATATATTTTTATTATTTATTAGTGTCACAAATGGGCTTACATTAACACTGCAATGAAGTTACTGTGAAAATCCCCTAGTTGCCACATTGTGGTGCCTGTTTAATGCACTGTGCTAGAATTTAGCATGGCCAATGCATATTTTTTTGGACTGTGTGAGGAAACTGGAGCACCCAGAGGAAACCCATGTAGACACGGGGGCAACGTGCAAACTGCACATAGACAGTGACCGAAGCCAAAATCGAACCCAGGTCCCTGGCGCTGTGAGGTAGTAGTGCTAACCATGTGCCACCGTGCTGCCCCACAGTCATATGCTCATGTGCATATCTAAAAGCCCCTTAAACGTCCCTATTGTATCTGCCTACATCACCAGCCCTAAGAGCATGTTCCAGACACCTTCCACTCTCTGTATAAAATAACTTGCCCTTCACATCTCCTTTGAACTTTCCTCCTCTCTCACCTTAAGTTCATGCCCCTTAGTTTTAGACATTTCAACCCTGGGAAAAAGATTCTGACTGCCAACCTTACCTATGACTCTGATAATTATATAGATTTTTATCAGGTTTCCATTCAGCCTCTGCCACTTCAGAGAAGACAGCCCTAGTTCATCTACCTCTCCTTTTAGCTTATATCCTCTAATCCAGGCAGCATTCTGAAAACCTCCCCTGTACCCTCTCCAAAGCCTCCACATCCTTCTTGTAATGTGGCAACCAGAATTGAGTGCAGCCTAACCAAAGTTTTATAAAGCTACAAAAAGACATCCTGCCTCTTGTACTCAATGCCTCGACTAATAAACACAGAAGTTTCACAACACCAGCTTAAATTCCAGTAGGTTTATTTGGTAGCAAAAGCCACTAGCTTCTGGAGTGCTGCCCTTTCATCAGGTGAGTGGGAGTTCTATTCACAAACAGGGCATATAAAGACACAAACTCAATTTACAAAATAATGGTTGGAATGTGAGTCTTTACACTTAATCAAGTCTGAAAGGTACAGACAGTGTGAGTGGAGAGAGGGTTGAGCACAGGTTAAAGAGATGTTTATTGTTTCCAGCCAGGACAGTTAGTGAGATTTTGCAAGCTCAGGCAAGATGTGGGGGTGACAGGTAGTGTGACATGAACCCAAGATCCCGTTGAGACTGTCCTTGTGTGTGGAACTTGACTATCAGTCTCTGTTCAGCAACTCTGCGCTGTAGCGTGTCGTGAAGACTGCAGTGGAGAACGCTTATCTGAAGATCAGAGGCCAAATGCCCGTGATCGCTGAAGTATTCCTCAACAGGAAGAGAACACTCTTGCCTAGTGATTGTCGAGCGATGTTCATTCATCCATTGTCGTAGTGTATGTGTGGTCTCCCCAATGTACCATGCCTCAGGACATCTTTTCCTGCAGCTTATCAGGAGAGGATCTCGACTAATAAAGCCAAGCATTTGCCTCCTTTATCACCCTATTTACTTATGTGGCCATTTTCAGGGAGATATGGACTTGAACCCCAAGATCCCTCTGTACATAAATGCTGTTCAGGGTCCTGCAATTAACTGTACATTTACTCTTAATGTTTGATTTCCCAAAGTGCAGCACTTCACACTTGTCCAGATTAAACTCTATCTGCCATTTCTCCTCCCAGTTCTGCAATTGATCTGTATCCTTTGACAATGTTCTACATTATTCATAACTCCACCTGTCTTTGTGTCGAATGCAACCTTGCTCACGCACACATCTTTTCATCCAAGTTTTTTATATATGTCACAAACAGCAGGGGTTCTGATATGGATCCCAGCAGAACTAGTCATGGATCTCCAAACAGAAAAACACCTTTCCACCATTACTCTCTGACTTCTATGGGCAAGCCAATTCTGAATCTAAGCAGCTAAGTCACCGTACATCCCATGCATCTTAATCTTCTGGATGAGCCTACCATGAGGGACTTTGTTGAAAGCCTTACTAAAATCCATGTAGGCAACATTCATTGCTCTACCCTCATCGATCACTTTCGTCACCTCCTAAAAAAAAATCAAATTAGTAAGACATAACCTGACCCTCAAAGCCATGCTGGCTTTCCCTAATTAGGCCATGCTTTTCCAAATGCGCGTAAATCCTATTCCTAAGAATTCTTTCCAATAGCTTGCCATCAATTGATCTAGGACTCACTGGTCTATAAATTCCTGGATTATGCCTTTTTTCTTTCTTGAACAGAGGAACATTAGCTATTCATCAGTCTCCAGGACCTCTCCAGTGGCTAGCGACAAAGGTCTTTGTCAGGGCCCCAGCAATCTCCAATTGTTCCATCGATAGGCTTTAAAATGCAAAAATGTGTTTTTCATTCAGTTTCAATAATTATATGCTGCTGCTTTGATTCCATGGAAATCTATTGTTAATTAAGACTTTATTTCTGTCCTAAAAATATTCAGTAACCATCCCTCCATTTATCTCTGGGAACAGAATTCCATGTACTAGAAGTAAAGTTGGCGGAGTCTCAGATGACCATAAGCTGCTCTCCCCTTTGAGTTGGAGAGCTAACTGGTGATGATTTAGCCTGAGGATCACTACACGTCAAGTGAGGGGCACATTCGAGAAGCATGTGCTTCTGACCGTCCAAGAGGGAACAAAGTCTTGTCATCTGCATCTCTCACAAGGGGAAACATGTTCTTGGCATCCACCCTGTTAAATCCCCTCAGGGTGTTCTAGGTTTTAATAAGATCACGTCTGATTCTTCTGAACTGCAATGGATACAAACTCAACCTGTCCATCCTTTCTTCGTGGGATATTCCCTTCATCCCCAAATCAGTTAAGCAAACATTTAAATGTAAATGTTGTTTCTGTAGAAGCAGAGATAGAATGAAGGAGTGGTAAAGAGTTTAAAGAAATAATTTGTGTCTGTCTTCAATGTCAAATTACAAACATTACACCTGAGAAATAGAAAGTAACTTAGAGGAAAGTAAGAGTGAGGAAGCCAAGGCAATTAATATCAGCAGAGAAAAAGTACTGGAGAAATGCAAGGGACTAAAATCTAACAAATTCCCAAGACCTGATGATCTAGATCCTAAGATCTACAAGATCTTTGCATACAAGATGATCAAAGGATTGGATAGGATGGACAGTGAGAGCCTTTTACCTCGGATGGTGATGGCTAACACAAGGGGATATAGCTTTAAATTAAGGCGTGGTAATTATAGGACGGATGTCAGAAGTAGGTTCTTTACTCAGAGGGTAGTAAGGTCGTGGAATGCCCTGCCTGCAGCAGTTGTGGACTCGCCAACTTTAAGGGCGTTCAAATGGTCGGTGGATAGGCATATGGATAACATTGGAATAGTTTAGGTTAGAGGTCATTGGATTGGTTCCACTGGTCGGTGCAACATTGAGGGCCGAAGGGCCTGTACTGCGCTGTAATGTTCTATGTTCTAAGTTCCAAAAGAGAAAGCTGTAGGGATAATGGATGTGCTCAGTATGATTTGCTAAATTTCCATGGATTCTGGAACAGTCTCAGCAGATTGGTTATTAGTAAATGCATCACCACTGCTCAAAAAAGGAGCTATAGGTCAGTTAGCTTGACATCAGTTGTCGGAAAAGTGCTGGAATTCATTACTAAGGAAGTCTTAACAATGCATTTAGAAAAACCTGGTATGATTAGACAAGCTAATATTGTTTTATGAAAGAGAAATCCTGTTTGAAAAACTTATTTAAGATTTTTGTGGATGTAACAGTAGGGCACATAAAGGGAAACCAGTAGATGTTGTGCCTTTGTATTTCCAAAAGGCATTTGATAAGATTCCATATGAAAGATAATGGCTTTTGGAGTTGGGGCTTATATATTAGTCTAAATAGAGGATTGTTTAAAGGACAGGAGTTGCCAAGAAGGATAAATGGGGGAGGCATTTCAGGCTGCGACGAATGGAGCGCTGCAAGGATCAATGCTGGGGCCTCAGCCACTTATAATCTATATTTGTGATTCAACAAAAGAATGCATTTAAATTTGCTGAGGGTACCATGTCAGATGTGAATGTAAGCTGTGACAAGGACACCAAGAGGCTGCAAAAAGATATTGATTGGTTAAATGAGTGGCAACAAGACAGTGGATTGGGTATAATGTGGGGGAAGTGTAAGGTTATTCACTTTGGTCATGAGAATAGCAAAGTAGAATAATTTTTAAAAGTGTGGAACTTGTACATGTTGATGCTCAGAGAGACTTGGGTATGGAATCATTAAAGTACAGAAGAAGGCCAGTTAGTCTATCGTAAGAACATAAGAACATAAAAAATAAGAGTAGGTCTTCTAGCCCTTCGAGCCTGCCCCACCATTCAATAAGATCATGGCTGATCTGAAGTGGATCAGTTCCACTTTCTCGCTTTCTCCCCATAACCCCATAGGCTGTTGGAGGGCAAGTCCACGTTAGGCATGTGGGAGTCTTTCAAGGGAAAACTGAAATGGGTGCAGGAAAGGCATGTGCCGGTTAGGAGGAAGGATGGGAAAGGTAGAATTAGAGAGCCGTGGATTACTAGAGATATGGAAGACCTGGTTAGGAAGAAACGAGAGGCGTATGTCAGGTCTAAGCAACTGGGAACGGAGAGAGCGTTGGAGGAGTACAGAGAGAGTAGGAGGGATCTCAAAAGGGGAGTTAGGAGGGCAAAAAGGGGGCATGAAATGGCTTTGGCAGGTAGGATTAAGGAAAATCCAAAGGCGTTTTACTCCTATGTTAGGAGCAAAAGGGTGGCTAGGAGTAAAATCGGTCCTCTCAGGGGCAGACAAGGGGAATTGTGCTTAGAGTCTGAGGGAATGGGGGAGATCCTGAATGAATACTTTGCATCGGTATTCACGAAGGAGAGGGGCTTGGTGTCTGGTACGGTCATCGAGGGAACTGTAGACCAATTGAAGGATCTATCGATTACGAGGGAAGAAGTGTTAGGGCTTTTAGGTAGCATTAAAACTGATAAATCTCCGGGGCCGGATGGCGTTTATCCTAGGTTGCTTAGGGAGGCGAGAGATGAAATTGCTGGGCCTCTGACGCAAATCTTTGGCTCTTCTTTGGACACAGGTAAGGTCCCAGAGGACTGGAGGATAGCGAACGTGGTACTGTTGTTTAAAAAGGGTAGGAGGGATAACCCGGGTAACTATAGGCCGGTGAGTTTGACGTCAGTGGTAGGCAAGTTGATGGAGAGGATTCTTAGGGATAGGATGTATGCGCACTTAAGAGCGTTGCAATCTGACTAAGGATACGCAGCATGGCTTTGTAAAGGGGAAGTCTTGCCTTACGAATCTGGTAGAATTTTTTGAGGAGGTGACAAAAACAGTCGACGAAGGACGAGCCGTTGATGTCGTCTATATGGATTTCAGTAAGGCGTTTGACAAAGTCCCTCATGGTAGGTTGGTAGAAAAGATTAAGGCTCGTGGGATACCTGGCCAGGTATCTAGATGGGTTGAGAACTGGCTTGCAAAGAGGAGACAGAGAGTAGTAGTGGAGGGGTCCTTTTCCAGCTGGAGGTCTGTCACTAGTGGTGTGCCGCAGGGCTCAGTACTGGGACCTCTTCTCTTTGTAGTGTATATAAATAACTTGGAAGAGGGAGTACATGGTGTGATCAGCAAATTTGCTGATGACACCAAGATGGCTGGATTGGTGGGCAGTGAGGAGCAGTGTCTGGCAATACAACGGGATATTGATAGGCTGGTATATTGGGCAGATACATGGCAAATGGAGTTTAATCCGGATAAATGTGAGGTGATGCATTTTGGCCGGAATAATGTAGCGGGGAGCTATATGATAAAGGGCAAGCCCGTAAGGAGTATAGAATCGCACGGAGACCTGGGGGTGCAAGTGCACAAGTCTTTGAAGGTGGCAGTACAAGTGGAGAAGGTAGTGAAGAAAGCCTATGGTATGTTAGCCTTTATAGGAAGGGGTATAGAATATAAGAGCTGGAGTCTAATGTTGCAGTTGTATAGAACATTGGTTAGGCTGCATTTAGAGTACTGCGTCCAGTTCTGGTCGCCTTACTACCGGAAGGACGTGGAGACTCTGGAGAGAGTGCAGAGGAGGTTTACCAGGATGTTGCCTGGTATGGAAGGACTGGGTTATGAGGAAAGATTGAAGAAATTGGGGCTCTTTTCCCTTGAAAGACAGCGACTGAGGGGGGATCTAATAGAGGTATATAAGATTATGAAGGGTACAGATAGAATAAACAGAGGTAAGCTATTTCCTATGTTAGAGACACACAGTACGAGGGGCCATGGGTTTAAGGTGAGGGGGGAGAGGTATAACCCAGATATTAGAGGGAGGTTTTTCACATAGAGGGTAGTGGGGGTATGGAATGCTCTGCCAAGTAAGGTGGTGGAGGCAAGCACGCTGGAGTTGTTTAAGAGTAATTTAGACAGGCACATGAGTGGGTTGGAGATGGGTGGATATAGGAGATTGTTTTAAATAAGGTTCATTAGCACTGGGGCGTCCCTGGTAAGGTAAACGGATATGGTATGATAATAATGTTTTTTCTCTTTTCATTCATAGGTTTAAGTCGGTCCGCCTTGTTGTCCAATGAAGAGCATACACGCGATGGGTCGTACTTGGGCTGCTCTTGATTGTTCGAGATTGGCCTAGTGCTTCAAGTCATTAGTGTGTGCTTAAACTGGACCAGATGCTGGGCAAAATGACAGCTCAGTGACTGTCACTGTTTGCTATGCAGACACATGGATTTGGGCCAGTGTCTGTGGGAGTTTGCGCATTCTCCCCGTGCATGCGTGGGTTTTCTCCGGGTGCTCCGGTTTCCTCCCACATCCCAAAGATGTGCTATTAGGCTGATTGGCAATAATAAACTGTCCCTAAATTAGTTTCCCTCAATGTGGATGGCCATAAAACAATAGATAAGGGTCATGGGTAGAGGGGGGGACTGGTAGTGTTAAAATGGTGGCGCGGGCTCGTTGGGCCGAAGGGCCTGTTTCCCGGGCTGTTTTTGTTCTTTGTTCTTTGTTAACCCTTAATTCCCCTGTCTATCAAAAACCTATCTACCCGTGACTTAAATATATTCAGCGAGGTAGCCTCCACCACTTCAACGGGCAGAGAATTCCAGAGATTCACCACCCTATGAGTGAAGAAGTTCCTCCTCAACTCTGATCTAAACTGCACCCCCCCCCCGCCGTCTTGAGGCTGTGCCCTCTGGTCCTACTATCATTTCTAAGCAGGAAGAATCTCTCTACCTCTACCCTGTCTTTCCCCTTCATTATCTTATACGTCTCTACAAGATCCCCCCTCAGCCTTCTAAACTCCAGCAAGTACAGGTCCAGTCTATTTAGTTTCTCTTCATAGGCTAACTCCCTCATCTCTGGTATCAGCCTAGTGAACCTTCTCTGCACTCCCTCCAAGGCCAATATATCCTTCCGCAAGTGCGGCGACCAAAACTGCACACAGTACTCCAGCTGCGGCCTCACCAGTACCCTGTACAGTTGCAGCAAGACCTCCCAACTTCTATATTCTATCCCCCTCGCTATAAAGGCCAACATTCCATTCGCCTTCTTGATCACCTGCTGCACCTGCAGACTGGGTTTTTGCAACTCGTGCACAAGGATCCCCAGGTCCCTCTGCACCGTAGCATGCTGCAACTTTTCGCCTTTTAAATAATAATCCCTCCTACTATTATTTCTGCCAAAGTGGATAACCTCACACTTGCTAACATTATACTCCATCTGCCAGGTCCTCGCCCACTCGCTCAGCCTATCCGGATCCCTCTGCAGACTTTCCACACCCTCCACACAATTTGCTTTTCCACTCATCTTCGTGCCATCAGCAAATTTCGTCACCCTACACTCAGCCCCCTCCTCCAGATGTAAATGGTAAATAGCTGAGGCCCCAGCACCGATCCCTGCAGCACTCCACTAGTCACCAACCGCCAACCAGAATAGCACCCATTGATACCAACTCCCTGCTTCCTATTAGACAGCCAATCTTCTATCCGTGCTAACACCTTATCCCCAACTTTGTGCACCCTAACCTTCTGTAGCAACCTTTTGTGAGGCACCTTATCAAACGCCTTTTGGAAATCTAAAAACACCACATCCACCGGTTCCCCTCTGTCTACCGCACTACTCATATCCTCATAGAAATGCAATAAATTCGTTAAACACGACTTCCCCTTAACGAATCCGTGCTGCGTCTGCTCGATCAATCCATTCTTTTCTAGGTGCCTCGCTATTTCTTCTTTGATGACGGATTCTAGCATTTTTCCAACTACAGACGTTAAACTAACTGGCCTATAATTCCCTGCCTTTTGTCTGCTACCTTTTTTAAACAGCAGCATAACATTAGCCGTTTTCCAATCTTCCAGCACTTCCCCGGAGTCCAGTGAATTTTGACAAATAATTACTAAGGCATCCGCTATCACTTCTGCCATTTCTTTGAGAGCTCTGGGATGCATTCCATCCGGTCCCGGGGACTTGTCCACCTTCAAGATTGGGGGAAAGGCAAATTGTGCGGAGGGTGTGGAGAGTCTGCAGAAGGATCTAGATAGGCTGGGCGAATGGGCCAGGAAATGGCAAATGGAATTTAATGTTGGCAAGTGTGAGGTGGTCCACTTTGGTAGGAAGAATGGTAGGAAGGACTATTACTTACGTGGCGAAAAACTGCAGCAGGCGACGGTGCAGAGGGACCTCGGGGTCCTTGTGCATGAGTCGCAAAAACCCAGCTTGCAGGTGCAGCAGGTGGTCAGGAAGGCGAATGGGATGCTGGCCTTCATAGCGAGGGGGATTGAATATAAAAGTAGGGAGGTCTTGCTGCAGCTGTATAGGGCATTGGTGAGGCCGCAGCTGGAGTACTGTGTGCAGTTTTGGGCGCCGTACTTACGCAAGGATATTTTGGCCCTGGAGGGAGTGCAAAGGAGGTTTACTAGGCTGATACCGGAGTTGAGGGGATTGAGCTATGAGGAGAGGCTGAATAAACTAGGCTTGTACTCGTTAGAGTTTAGAAGAATGAGGGGAGATCTCATTGAGACGTATAAGATGATGAATGGGATGGATAGGATAGAGGTGGAGAGACTCTTCCCGCTCAAAAAAGACAGTAGGACTAGGGGGCACAGCCTCAAGATAAAGGGGAGGCGGTTTAGAACGGAGTTGAGGAGGAACTTCTTCACTCAAAGGGTGGTGAATCTCTGGAATTCTCTGCCCGTTGAAGTGGTGGAGGCTGCCTCGCTAAATATTTTTAAGAAGCAGGTTGATGGGTTCTTGATAAGAGAGGGGATTAAGGGTTATGGGGAGAGGGCGGGAAAGTGGAACTGAGCCACGACAGATCAGCCATGATCTTATTGAATGGCGGGGCAGGCTCGAAGGGCTAGATGGCCTACTCCTGCTCCTATTTCTTATGTTCTTATGTTCAGCCCCATTAGTCTATGAAGTGCTACCTCTCTAGTGACAGTAATCGCATTTAGGCCCTCTTCTCCTCCCATCCTTCTATCTTTAATATCCGGCAAACTATTCGTGTCCTGCTCCGTGAAGACCGAGGCAAAAAACTTATTGAAAGCTTCAGCCATTTCCTCATCGCCCACCGTTAAATCCCCCCCTCATCCTCCAAGGGTCCAACATTCACTCTAGCCAGCCTCTTCTTTATATATTTGTAAAAACTTTTACTGTCATTTTTTATATGTAGAGCTAGTTTAGCTTCATATTCTATCTTTCCTTTCTTTATCACCTTCTTAGTTATTCTTTGTTGATTTTTAAATCTTTCCCAATCTTCTAATCACCCACTATTTTTAGCCCTCTGAACGCATCAACTTTTAATTTAATACTCTCCTTTATTTCCTTTGATAACCACGGCTGGTTATCCCTTCTCCTACAGTCCTTCTTTACCATCGGAATATATTTCTGCTGAGTACCGAAAAAGATCTCCTTAAAAATCCTCCACTGTTCCACAGCCGTCCTACCAACCAATCTGCGCCCCCAATCTACATTCGCCAATTCCGCTCTCATCCTATCATACTCCCCTCTGTTCAAACAGAGGACACAGGTTCAGGACCCTACTTTCTCATCCTCCATCTGCATCAGAAATTCAATCATACTATGATCACTCCTCCCAAGACGATCCCTCACAAAAAGATCCCTAATTCTACCTGCCTCATTACGCAGCACCAGATCTAAGATAGCTCGCTCCCTCATAGGCTCCGTATCATGTCCATGCTGCCTCTCCTATAGAGCAATTGATGTCGTACCATTCCTCTGACCTCCACCCACATCCTGCAATTGCTCCTTTTCCAAAATTTGGAAAATTTAGAGCTCAGAAGAAGGCTATTCGCCTGTCATGACTGCACTGGCTCTTATTATCATTACCATTGAGAGATCTTTAAATAGTGCCATTCTCAATAATGACATTATTGTTTATGCCAATTAAATTCGATGAATAATTGACATAAATTGGTTAAAATGAGACAGGCAGTCCTAAAACAACGTGTACTTCTATGCAAAAAAGATTCCCATACTTAAAAAAAAATTCGTTCCTACACATTCAAACAAGTTCTTATCAGGAAAGAAGATTTGCTAGCCACTTTGCAGGTACATGGATCGGATTCCTTGCAAGAATATATATCTTTGACCAATTTCACTCTTGCCAAAATCAAGTAAGGTTAGATTTTCTCCATTCAGTCTTATTTACCCTTGATTACTTTTGTTTCAGTATCTTCTCCAACTTTGATAATGAAAACAAATGAAATAATTGTAGGTCTACATTGATCTTCATTAATTTTCAACTGTTGAGCTGCAGTTAGTTAACTGTCAAAAGCAAAATAATGCACCTGTCTGAATGCTCTTTTTACTTTTTGTTTCAAGCTTACTATGGAATGAAAATGGTATAGTGCCATTTATTTCAAGGAAATTCACAGACAACTGATGTATGCTGGCTTTATAGTTATGAAGCAAATAGATAAGATAGAAGCAGGGAAGTTGTTTCTACTGGCAGGTGAAACTAGAACTAAGAGGCATAGTCTCAAAATAAGGGGAAGCAGATTTAGGACTGAGTTGAGGAGGAACTTCTTCACACAAAGAGTTGTGACTCTGTGAATAGTAAAGGAATTAAGGGTTATGGTGAGCGGGTGGGTAAGTGGAACTGAGTCCATATAAAGACCATGATCTTATTAAATGGCAGAGCAGGCTCGAGGGGCCAGATGGCCTACTCCTGCTCCTAGTTTTTACGTTCTTTACTTTGAAACAGTAATACAATAGGCTTTTCCTGGATTGGTTCCAACACTTCCAACGTCTGTCCGTCAAAACCTTTATTTCCGTGACTGTCTTGACACAACAAACCATTTTGGGGTGCAGTGCAAGCCATAGTCATCCAATATGCCATAACTGAGCAGTTTCAGTCACAGAAGAGTCTTGAAACATTGAAGCTTTATTATTGTATTTGCACAGCATTTTATCATTCAATTTTCATTTTTTCAAATAAGCCCAGCATTAAACCTGAGTTAAATCTCAAAAGTCTCCAAACTTGGGACTTGCGGATCACCAATCCAACGCGTTTTCCAAAGAATAAGTGGCCGAAATGACTTCCTCAATGCCAACTTTTAATCAGTTGAATAAATGTCTGAACCATTCATGTGGACTGTTTCCATTGAACACAGATCTGAGTCTTAAAATGATAATTCAATGTTATTGTAAATGGCATAAAAGTGTGAAAAAAATCAGGACTTCCAATTTTAAGTTATTTGTTCATGAGTTGTCAATATTGCTGGAAAGGCAAGTATTTTTGCCCATTCCTAGTTGCCCTTCGAAAGGCAAACCACCAATAAGTGAAATTCAGTGAGGATACGGTTAATGCAGTTTAGTGAAGGAAGTTTGCTGTCTCTGACAATAAGGATAAGTAAACAATTAAGGTATTATTTTACAAGATTTTTAAAAAATCTGCATGGAACTGTGGAACATAATGAGCTGGCCACAATATGAAAAAATGCAGCATCAAACTGTAAACAATTTTTGCAACATTAAGATTTAAATGTTTGGACAAAAGTACTATAAATTTAATGTTAAATATTAGTAAGCTAATATATATGCTTTTACGTAAGGGTACAAAAGGATTTGGAAGTGGGATAGGAAGAGGTAATTGGAATCAGAATCCCTTATGGAGTATGAATAACAGCATCGACCCGAGTCAAATAACTACTGCCATTTTAAATCAGTGGATACAGTTTGTTTTGGCTTTTGAGATCCAAATATTTGCCCCTCACCTATTGCAAACACCACTCGGTTATCATACATTCTTGCATGGCAACCATTATTGAACTAAATCAGATTTAGATGCAAGGTGGCAGTCAGGAGCATCATCAAGTCTTGTGCACAGAACTATACACCCTGTTGTAAAATTATTTCAGTGCTACTGCGACTACCTAGCAAGTAATAACACAACAATTGCAAGTACATTATGTGATGTCTTTATTATAGTAACCGTTACTTTATAATATTATTGCAAACCAATCATTCTCGTTTGTGTACCAATATTCTCATTTTGTTATTCTTTACATCATTGAATAAATTAATGTTTCTAGTTATCAAAATCAGTCTTAACTTTTCTCATGTTATAGCATTATTAATCTTCCTATAAAATGATCTATTGTATTTTCTTTAGCAGCTTGATGAATGTAGCTATCATATTGAAACATGATACTGAATGGAAATTTACTTTAATTGATGCAGGTGATAGGAATGTAACTTAGAAGTGAGATTTATAATCTAGCCTTCAAAATTTCCAGTAATACCCAACAGCGAAGAGATCTGCTTGTTCCCTTGAGCTGTAAAAGCTGAACACAAACCTCTGCAATGCTCTCAAATAACATCTACTGAATGTGGGATTTATATAAATTACTGCTTATATGTTGTAGATAAATGAACACACCTTATAAGAACCTTAGGAGAACTCTTCTTTTCCAGATTCCTTACAGCAACTAATGGCTTTAAAAATTGATGCTGGTGATTGGGCACAGCAGGAGCATCGTGACTTAACCAGAACTTGCAGCTTTTACTTGGAAGGTGGTGAACGCAGAAATTCCAAAAATGACACTGATGCCTCTATTTCTTTGCAACAATCTAGCAATTTCACACCAGTTTCCTCTGCAGAGCACTGTCAAAGAATGAACTCTGAAAATAGGCTGGATGTGCGAAGTAAGATGGAACTTAACAATATAAGGTATTGTGTTTTCCTTTATTCTAATATATTAAATACATTTGTATGGTTTAATCTTGAGCAATTCAAAAAAATATAATATTTAACATCACATCTAATTAGTGAAATTTATTATAAAACTTAGCTTTGACCTCTTGCTTTATGTTGAATTCATCCTGATGCAAGGAGTTGGTTGGTCTACTTGAAACATAAAATGCAATTTTTCACAGAATGCTACTGTTGATATGTCAAAGTTCTGACTTTGATCTCGTCTCACTCATGAGCAGCGGACATGTTTAAGTGTCAATCAGGATTAGGAATTAAACTTCCAATTTTGTCTAGATTTGGAGTCACAATATTATGCAAATGCATAAACATTTTTATGATCAATAGGATATTTTTGTCGCCATCATGTTTTTAACGAAGATGGAAAGACTCACTGCTAAATTGATGCCAAAGAGATGAAAACTGTCATTCTGCTTAGATTTGGGATGTTCACAGAATTGTTAAAGAGTATCCCACTGATTTCTAGCAGTGATTCTGCTCTGTGATATCACCACTTCACCACTGACTAATTGTGCAGACATAAGTTGAAGACTAATCAATATTGAACAGAACTGGCTCACATTTATTGTTTTACAAAGGGAGGGAATCATTTCTTCCTTGACTGTGTTAAATGGTAGCCTTTTATAAGTTCATAAAGTATAGGAGCAGAATTAGGCCATTCGGCCCACTGAGTCCACTCCACCGTTCTGTCACGGCTGATATGCTGCTCATCACCATTTTTCTGCCTTCTCCCCATAATCCTTCAACCCATTACCAATTAAAAATCTATCTAACTCCTCATTAAATTTACTCATTGTCCTAGCATCCACCGCACTTTGGGATAGCAAATTCCACAGATTCACAGCCCTTTGAGAGAAGTAGTTTTCCCTCAACTGTTTTAAATTTGCTACACCTTATCCTAAGACTCTTGTTCTAGAATGCCCCACAAGAGGAAGCATCTGCTCCACATCTACTTTATCCATATCTTTTATCATCTTACATACTTCAATTTGATCTCCCCTCATTCTTCTAAACTCTAGCGAATATAGGCCTAAACTGTGCAATCTCTTTTCGTACGACAAACTCGTCATCTCTGGATTCAATCTAGTGAACCTCCCCTGAACTGCCTCCAATGCCACTATATCTTTCCTCAAATATGGGGACCAAAACTGTGCACAATGCTCCAGGTGTGGCCTCACCAATGCCTTGTATAGTTGCATTACTTCCTTACCTTTATTTTCTATCCCTTTAGCTATAAATGCCAACATTCCATTCACTTTTTTTATTACCTGCTGTACCTGCATGCTAGTTTTCTGTGACTCATGAAAGGGGGGCACCCAGTTCCTTCTGCACCGGAACACCCAAAGTGTCTCTTCATTTATATAATAAGTCGTCTTCCCATTTTTCTGACCAAAATGCATGACCTCACACTTATTGATATTAAACTCCATTTGCCACATTTTGGCCCACTTTCCTAACCTATCTGTATCCATTTCTAAGATTCTTACTTCCACATTGCAACTTATGTCCCACTTATTTTTGTGTCATCTGCAGAAGTTATATTGAACACAGTTTAGTGCCTGCTTTGGCATCCTATTATTGCAGCACCATTTCTTGCACAGGCAATTAAGGAGTGCAATATGACATCTGCACTAGTTACCAGTTGATTTTTTTATTTACGTGCTCAGACCATTTGAGGATAGCGAGATTATCAACACTAGAGTGAGTAATTACTGTGACAAAACCATTACAATTTGTTTTAAAGTTAAACTCGAAACCACAAATCAAATGGCAATCATCAACCACTTTGCCAAGAGAAACTTGGGTAGTAACTTAATTACACCATGACTTGTACTGATCTCCATTCAACTGTCACTTACATTATTGCTGGATTTCACATTTCCCATGTTGAACTTAAACCAATGTTGAATTTAAAAACCATGGCCTAGCCTCCAAACCCTCATAGGTGCGCCCCCGCCCAGCAGCCCCTGGCGTCACACTCCCATCTCTTTTCTGCCTCTCTCCTGCTGGTTACCATCTTACTCTCTATCTTAGTTGTTGGCTGTGGGCTTTTCTGCCCAGCAACAAAGTGGTGGAAGAAATTAAGTGATCCAAACTGAACTAGGATTTTCAGAGCACTAGATACTGATAGGCTGACTAATCAGCTTTCTCTGATCTAGTTCACTTCAGTCAGTTCCTGCGTTTGAACTGGCATTTCCTGGTGCTGTGGCAGCCCTGGACCCCAGTTTTTTGAACCCCTGATATAGCAGTATCTTGCTGGAGGAACAAGGAGGAAGGGTATAAGGCTCATTTCAGGATGTTATATCTGTCGTGTGTTCTGAGAAACCGTGGTCATGAACTTTTATTACTGGCTCTTTCTAATTATTTGCAACATCCCCCAGTTTGTTATCCACTGTTTGCATAAGAAAGATCACTGTGGCTTTGTATTCCTGATGTGGACATGCCGGCATTGGATTGGGATAAACACAGTAAGAGGTCTCATAACACCAGGTTAAGGTCTAGCTTTTGCTAGTGGCGTTTGGTACCAAATAAACCTGTTGGACTTTAACCTGGTGTTGTGAGATTTCTTGCTTTGTATTCCAACAGAGCTGAATACATTTCATTCTCTTTTGCCAGTGATTAGCCTGAAATGTGATTATTGGACATAGCTCGGCACAACATTGAGGGCTGAAGGGCTTGTACTGTGCTGTAATGTTCTATGTTTCTATATAGGGCTTTGTGAGTATTGCTATAGCCTGCCATTGCCTGCATACACACTGTTTTGCCAGTGCCCCATGTCAATTCTGAGGTGTGTGACTAAGGGATTCCATTTTCTCTACGCCCTGCAGCTGTGTGACCATACTCTGTACATTATGCAGGTTAGTGCCAAGTATCTTAGATACGAGTACTCCGAGAAGTTTTGCAATTAAACCCACTCCACCCATCCTCCAGTTTTACAGAATTAGTTTGATGTAGTACAAAATACAATTTTTATAATTTCCCCTCTTTGTTTAATTTCCTTTGTTTCTGCCATGGAGCTTCACATGACGTGGGTGTGGGCGAAGAAATATATCCATCTAAAAACTTTATAATCAGATAATAGATGAATAGCAGAGAGCTTTGCTTGCAAACGGTACATGTTTTGTAATTAATAAAACATTACCAATGTAAATAATAAAGCACTTATTTGTTGCTCTCTGCAAAAGTAGGGCACAGATTTCAACCAGAAGTCTAGTACAATAAGTTCTCATTTAGATGAAGATGAGTAGGGGAAAAGTCATTAAGTAAATCATAGCACATTACTCATACATGTCCTTTAGCCCAGGATGTGATTGGCAGGAGGCTAAAATGAGGTCACCTACTCATCCTTTCAAGGATGGGAATCAATAAAGAAGGAAACAAGATGCATTTTAAACAGTAGTGAAGTTGTGTCAGCATCAAACACTCACAAATAATGAAGTTGTATTTACACTGCCTCAAACATGTGCCTTAACTCTAATTTCAGAAGATAATGCCCTATTATTTGTTGCCTTGGGCTGCAGAGGATTATTGTTGCTGGTTATTGTGTCAGTTCACTGAATGTTTAATATCAAACTGGGCTGCATCTATGAAAAGTTAGCCTAAGTTTTTGTTTCCCCTAGAATTTTCATAAATTTGATTGGGTAGAATATAAAACTTTCATGGTGATCCATTGTGCTGCCTATTCCACAGGGAAAAGGCTTTTTAATTTTAAAAACTTATTTACTAGAAAATGCTGAAGTTTTCTGCATGCTTCGTGCTGTGCAGTGAAGGAGAAAATGGCAAATGTAAGAACTTGGCAAATACGCCCATTGTAGATAAATTATCTTATAAATACATTGAAGGGAAGTGGTTAACCAGGAAAAGAGGAGGGCCCTTTAGCGATGAAGTGGGCAATCTGTGTGTGAAGTCCCTGGATATTGGAAGGGTGCTAACTGAATACTTCAGTTTTCACTCAAAAAAAGGAGAATGTAGATACAGAAATCAGAAAGATGGACTGAAAGGAACTTGCACAGTCTGATGTACAAAATGAAGAGGTAGTGAAGGCTTTGGGCTTAAAAATTGTCAAATACTCTGGCCTGGATGAATTGCATTCCAGGCTGCTGAGGGAAGTGAGGCAGGAAATTGCCGGGGGTTTGACACAAATTTTGAACTCCTCTCTAGCCATGGGGGCAGTGCCAGAGGACTGAAGGACAGCTAATTTACTTCCACTTTGCAAGTGAAATTTTTGGTAGAAATGAACCAGGAAATTACAGACTGATGAGTCTCACATCAGTGGTAGGGTAACTATTTGAAGAAATTCTGAAGGAGAGGATTAATATCCACTTGGAAAGCCATGGTTTAATTAGGGATAATGAACATGGCATTGTCAGAGGGAGATCATGCTGAGCAAATTTGTTAAATTTTTTTGAAAATGTGATCAAGTGAGTGGTTGAGGGAAGTTCAATTGATGTAGTTTACATGGATTTTAGCAAAGCTCCTGATAAGTTCCTACATGGGAGACTGATTGAGAAGGTTAAAGTATGTGGAATTCATGGAAACTTGGTGAGATAGATCAGAAACTACTTAGTAATAGGACTCAAAGGGTAGGGATAGAAGGCAGTTCGAGAGACTGAATACTGGTATTCAGCAGTGTACCACAAGGATCAGTACTGGGACCCTTATTGTTTGTTATATACATGAACGATACAGATGAAAATGTGGGGGGAATGAAAAGCAGATTTGCAGATGACATTGGAATTGGTAGGATGCTTAAGAGTGAAGAAGATGGTTGTAGGTTACAGAAAATATAGAGGGGTTGGCAAGATGGGAATATCAGGGACTGGTGATATTTAACCATAATAAGTTCAAGGTGATGCACTTTGAAAGAAGAAACAAGATGAAGAATATTTAATGAATGACAAGACACTGGGAAGCTGAGAAGGATCGTGGGGTAATTGTTCCCAGATCCCTGAAGTCAGCAGAGCACATGAATAGGATAGTTAAGGCATATGGGATACCTGCTTTCATCAGTCGTGGTATAGAGTATAAGAGCAAGGAGGTAATGTTGGAGTTGTACAGCGTGTTGGTTCAGCCACAGCTGGAGTATTGTGTACAAAGAACAAACAAAGAACAAAGAAAACTACAGCACAGGAACAGCCCTTCGGCCCTCCAAGCCTGCCCCCCTAGCCTTCTGGGGACCATATTCCTCTATTCCCATCCTAGTCATGTATTTGTCAAGACGTTCCTTAAAAGTCAGTACTGTATCCACTTCCACTACCTCCCTCGGCAACGAGTTCCGGGCATCCATTGCTCTCTGTGTAAAAAATCTGCATCGTATATCTCCTTTAAATCTTGCTCTTTGCACTTTAAACCTGTGCCCCTAGTCATTGATTCTTCCACCCTGGGAAGAAGCTTCTGACTATCCACTATGTCCATGCCTCTCATAATCTTACAGACACTTCTGGTCACTTCATTATAGGATGGATGTGATGGCATTAGAAGGAGTCCAGATGAGGTTCAGCCAGATGTTGGCTGGGATGAAACATTTGAGCTAAAAGGAGAGACTCGATTAGCTTGGATTGTTTCTTTAGGGCAGAGAAGGCTCAGGTTTTGGGGGGGGGGGGGGGGGGGCGGGCATGATTGGTATGTATAAGATTGTGAGGAATGTGGGCAGGGTGACTAGGGAGCAGCTGTTCCCCTTGGTTGAGGAGTCAGTTGCAAGTAGGCATAGTTTTGGGCTAAGGGGTAGGAGATTCAGAGAGAATTTGAGCAAAAACTTTACTCAGTGTTGTGGGATTCTGCAATGCACTACCTGAGAAGGTAGTCAAGGCTGGAATCCTTACAATCTTTAAAAAATATTTGGATGAGCACTTGAAGTATCATAATATTCAGGCATCTATGACAAGTGCAGGAAAACGGCATTAGCACACCTTTAGTGAAAGATATTGTCAGTGCAGACTCGATGGACCGAAAGGCCTTTTCTGCACTGGATGCAGACTCTACAGGCGGGTTTTTCCGGCCTCACTCACCCCAGAACTGGAAAATCCTACCCGAGGTCCATGGTCCGTCCCTCACCTGCACCGATTCCCATTGTGGGCAGGGCAGTAAAGTAACTATAAATGACTCTAACTTTGTTTGTGTCAATTTGCTTCATTGGTAGGGTTACTGTTTTGAAACTAAAGCTTTGTGGGTTTAAACTTTGCTGCAGAATTCCACTATATCAACCTGGGTTGACATTCTGACAATGTTGGGAGAGTTCCTATGTTGTAATTTAGTGGTAGTAATTGTGGCTTTTATGTTTGCTGTTCAAGGGATTTACTTTCTGGTGGATCTAGAGACAAGGCCACAATGAAAATTTTAATTTTTGACACTTTGTTTTGTGCACTTCCGAGTTCAAATATATGCGCATTCTGTATAGTTACTTGGAATGTACAGGCTAAGCTGGATGATAACAATACATTTTGTACATTGTTAATCATTAACAAAATTACATATTTGCTTTTGGTTTGTTCTTGCTATACATTGTACTTTGAGCCTCAAGTGACTGATATTTAGTTGCTAATCCTCAATATGCTCTTTTAACATGGGCATTGTTATTTATTTTAAAAAGATAAAACCTTGTTTTGCACTGATATGTTAAACGTTTGTCTACTAAAACTTGCAGTAATTCCTAGGCTTTGGTTTGTACATTTAAAAGGAGGTCTTCACAGCCATAACTGGGAGTGAGAAGCAGAAGGTGGGGAAGAGGTGAAGGGGCGTAGGGGCATACCCATGAAAAATCATATATTAGCGATGGCCTGGTTAATCTTTCTTCCATTAATTTAAGTGGCCTGGTTTTCCCTTTCAGCTGTGCTTTGTCAAAAATCTACCTCAATATGTTTACTGCTTATTCATATCCTTGCCTCCCAAAATAAAAGGAGAGAGGCAGTGAAGCACAAATATTTGCAATATATGGTCAAGAATTCTGGTGCTAATTTAATTTTGTAAGAAAATAAGTTATTCCAAAGTACTATTAAAATATTCTACTTTGATATTATACTTATCAAGGAATATTTGAAGGTCAGACATATAATTTAGCCAATATTGTATTAACATGAAACATTTTTCCATTTTAGGACATCATACCAACTTTTAATTTTTCAGCTTTGGCTTTCCAAAAGCACTACTTGTAATATATGCTCCACACACACACAAGTCCCAAGAGATTAAGATTATCATGCTTTAGAATAACTAGACCCACTTTATATGCAGCCATTATTTGCACAATTCAAGTCTTCAATCAAAAAGGTATCATGAGCTCCTAAACTAAATTTTGTGCATTCAAGTGAACTTTGAGCCCCACTAAATGATTTCTGTCTTTGATTTGTAACAGCAGAGCTGAAAACAGAGGTGGTAATACACTTGATGACCCTTTCACCCCGGGTCAAGTTACCAAACTCTTAGATGATAACGAGAGAATTACATTCCTATTGAAAGAGTTGAAAGCTGTGGCAGAATCCAATAAAAAGGTATGTCCGATAGATTTGTTTAATTGTGCTTTGTGTTTGTGGCATTCAGAATTGTCTTCAATCTGATTTTTTCCTTGCTGTTCTAAGAACAGTTGTCTTTATTGTGTGGAAATAGAAAATGAATGGATTTAAGTGTTACATTGCCAAAAATGAAAATAATATTTCAGGTTGACGTGTCACATTTTGAGATTTCACGATTCTGCAATTCTTGATAACTGATGATCGCTGCAACTTCATTACAGATGATGTATACCACTTCCCTAACCAGTAGCAAAGATGCCTCCACATCCCAATTAACAACCTTATTCTTGATTACCAACTGCTCAAATTTGAAGTGTCTGATCTGAACAGAACGAACTTACTTCAAATGTAAATTTTTGTACTACAAGGTCACTTTTCACGTAGCCCTGAAGTTCAAATCCATGTTCAATTCTGGAGCTACATTTAGATAACTGGTAAAAATAGGCCTATAAATTTGCATAATATCCCTTCTTTGGTATCAGTAGATTGATCTGATAAGTAAATGTATGCTTAATAATTTTCACTGCATAACTGAAAGTCAAATATTTGTATTTATTGGGTTTATTCCTTTCAGGGGATAGCTGATAATAACATGTTATTTGATACTATTAAAAGTCTACCTTGGTTGAAAATAACAATCTATGTGCAAATAAAATACAGCATCTTTTTAATTATTTATATTGTTACTTGCTTTTAGAATATCAATTTCAATCTTGCATGCATCCATGAAAGCTACTAACTTCAACTATTAATCTATTGATCTGTAATCCAAAATAGAGTGTTTGACTTGAGCTTTAAATATATACATTATGTTTTTACTTCTAGCTTCAGGAAAAATTGTCAGAAAAAGAACGTGAATTGGAAGTTCTTAAACTTGACAGTGAATTACAAGAAAAAGCAGTAGAAGCCAAAATAGCTGAAAAGGCTACAGGTACTTTTTGCATAGAATTTCAATGGTTTGTGGGATGGATATATAAAAAGCTGTTGCAATTTTACATTAGCGAACATTAGCTGTGTTTGCTAAAGGTGTGAGAATTTCATGTTTGCGGCACTTTTAAGTGAGATATAAAATAAGTAACGCTAAGATCTTGGTACCAGCATGCTGGACAGCTTTACTTGAATTCATACTGATATTGGCATTAAATGCATTGTTAACACCATGTCAATTCAATCACAAAAGAAGTTGTTTGTTTTGTTGAAAGGCCTTGAGTCAACAAGGGAGAATAATGATTACCAGTGCTTTTACCCTCCATCCTGCAGTTCAAACATTGCTTATTGTTTTAACTGGTTCAAAGCATCACAGCATCCTTTGTTTTGATGTATTCGCACTTATCTAGAGCTGTATTCACACTTATCTAGAACTGAACCCATTCTTTCAGAAGTACCAACCCATGATACCAACAATGTGATTAGTTAAGGACCACTATTTGTAGTTCAGATTTAATTATTTTATAACCTAACTTGATGGTCCAATGAAAATGTGATTCTATTTAAACATGCATCTTCCTCGATATCTTATAATATTTTAGCTTTCAATTTATAGCTCTTAGTGTTTGTAAAAGATGCATTTAAAAATTAATCATTTGCTTTTTTTTCTTTTTATTCATGTGCTACTCAAACATAATGTGTAAAATGGTCAAACTTGTGAGTGACGAAGAATGACAGAATAACCTTTCTCATAATAAGAATCTTTTGTAATTAATACTCTACAAATTTACCAACATACTTCATAACCTTCTGTGAAAAGGAAAATCCAGGTCCCTAATATCCTGGAAATAAAATGAAAATGGGTTAAATTGAAATGGGCTGAAAATACTCAGCTATATATTGCTTTGTGTTCATTAAAGATCATTAAAAGAATGCTGGATTGTATGATTGTTTATTTATAATCATGATTGCAACTTTTCAAATAGGGGATAAAGCCCGATTGATATTTATTTGGATGCTTAAATCATATTTGTTCAAAAACTAAAAGCCATGTGACCATTAGCAAAATATTTCTCTGTTCCTTTGCTAGACACAAAAGGTTGAATTTTGTTCCATATCCCAGCCTGAAATTAAACAGGATCAGTGTGTAAATGCTCAGAAATTAGGCAGAGTGGTTTATTGCTTTCTCTGTGCCCCAAACTAAATTTTCTTACCCTTATTTTCATCAGGATCAGTAATGCTCACTTGTTTCTCTGCCCACAAAATGCATGTATTATTAGGGAGACAGAAACTGAGTCACTGGCAGATTCTCGTTCCATCTTATTAGTTACTCCCTGGGACTGACCAAAGAAATGTAGTAGTGATGATAACCTCTGACAGAAGGACATATTCTAATATAGACCTTGTCTCCTTTCACTTTACCCTTGAGCACTATCCTTGGGTGTCAGTCTGTTCAATAAAACATGTAGATTTGTTCAGCTTTGTAGTTCTTCAGTTCCTTTAAATTTCCTTGTAGCATTGCCTAATTATTTTCTTCAACACTGGTGAGCTTTCCTAGGAATCCCACCATGGTCTAGCAGTCTGTCTCAAATGCCCTATCAAATTGTTGATGGCTGAGGCATGAAATCATTCTGCCCAAACAGCAGAATCTAATCCATGCTGTCAATATAAATTCATTGAAAAGGAGTGGACCTTGCCTTAATGGCCATTTCATATTCCTAAAAACCCTCAAACAAATCAAACTTTTCAGAAATCTCAGCCTCATTTAAATACATTACTTTAATTTTGATATTACATCGATTCCAGATTTGTGAAAGTATAGTTGTAAACATCAACATCGATTCCATCAATTTTCATTTCAATTGTTCAACTTATTTTGCTTTTGAAACCTAAACCTAAATCCATTTTTGTAATATGTTCTGCCTTTGACAACTTAGTCTGTTGGTTATTTTGATACCTTGGAAATCTAATACAATCGCATTTGCGTTGGTTTTTTCGTGAACAAAACTTAATCTTTAGGCTTGCTTATTTACCACACAAAAATGTTTCTGTTATTCAGAATGTTTGAAATTGATCTATCTTGTCGTGTCTGTTCATTTATCACATTGCTGTTTGTGGGACCTTGATAACTCATTTTTCCACATAATAATAATGGCTGTGTTTAAAAGCAATTTGCAATATCTGGAAGATGTGAAATTGGCACGTAAATGCAAGTTTTTATTTTCTTAATGTTACATTAGTGCAAACTATTATCCACCAGGCTTGCTATTTATATCATGTGGCACGAGCGTACGAATATTTAATTATTCTTTTGAAATATTTCTCTATTATAGCACTCACTTTGTCAAAACTAAACCTGTTAAATCTTCTGCTTTAAGGGAAACATCAGACAAATGTACAAAATATTTATATAAAAGTATCCTGTGGGATATAGTCAGGGTTTTTGTTATTAATCACTGGTGGATCTAATCTGGTTATTCCACACAAATTTGCACAGATTGGGATCTTGCTGTACCCTGCCGTTGCTGATTGATGATAGTCAGCTCTGAAAATGTGATGATGCTGTTGCAGAAACTGTTACAGACTTTCAACAGAGGAAGAGTTGCAGCCAGGTTCTCAGGATATACCTCAGTCAGTTTTTTTTTGGTGTTTTTGTCATTTGTTATAATGCGTATTGTGGTTATCATTGGTATGGCATATTTGGGAGCTAGAAATGTGAGATAGAAATCAGATAGAAATGTGAGATAAAAATCAGATAGAAATGTGAGATAGAAATCAGATAGAAATGTGAGATAGAAATGTGAGATAGAAATCAGACTGGAACTCGTGCTGTGAGAGAGGTACCTGAGACTGCAATTTCTAACTGGATGGTGATGGGGAGTCAGCTGCAACTTGGTGGTGGGATTTGGAAATATTACAGAGGAAACTAGAAGGGATAGGGAAACAGGTCTACGAAATGGGACGAGATTTAAAATTTTGGATGTGAAAGATCTGAAGGAGTCTTTTTCACTAAATAAGCTGAAATTGACCGCGAGCACTGTAGATATTTTTAGCTTGCAACTGGTTGCAAAAGAATCCATATCTTCAAACAGGTGGCACTAGTAGAGTTTTGGGCAATGTAAAAGTTCTGTTGCGAACAGCGAAAACATAGCATTGTTATGTGGCTTTGCCTTCAAGAATATAAATTTATTTTTCTTTTGTGTTCTCTCTCAGACACTAGACTTGTTGCACTTTGGCAAATTGGGTCATGGTTTTGTGTAGCTGTGTTGCGGCAAACAGTTAATCTTTTCATGTGTTTCTGCCTCAGTATTGCCACAGAGGCCAGTTCCCGTGTTCAATTTCTGGCTTGTGCTACTGTCTGTGCGGAGTCTACATGTGTCTATTTGGGACAGTTTCTTAGAAGGATATGTTGTGGATTTTGGACCTGGTACTGTGTAATAGAATCATAGAAGTTTACAGCACGGAAATGTCCACGCCGTCCCTTTGTTTAACCCCTATACCCATCTTATCCATGTAACTATCTAAATGCTTTTTAAAAGACAAAATTGTACCCACCTCTGCTACTACCTCTGGCAGCTTGTTCCAGACACTCACCAACCTCTGTGAAAAAAGTGCCCCTCTGGACTCTTTTGTATTTCCCCTCTCGCCTTAAACCTGTGCCCTCTAGACTCCCCAATCTTTGGGAAAAGATATTGGCTATCTAGCTGATCTATGCCTGTCATTATTTTATAGATCTCTATATGATCACCCCTAAGCTTTGTATACTCCAGAGAAAAAAGTCCCAGTCTATCCAGCCTCCTTATAATTCAAACCATTAAGTTCCGATAGCACCCTAGTAAATCTTTTCTGCACTCTTTCTAGTTTATCCTTTCTATAATAGGGTGACCAGAATTGTATACAGTATTCCAAGTGTGGCCTTACCAATGTCTTGTACAAGTTCAACAAGATGCTTTAACTAAACCTGCCAATGAGGCAGGTTTAGTAAATAACATCAGAGCAAAAGATTCCCAAGAAAACAGTGACCATAACATGATAGAATATAGCATTCAATTTGAGTGTGTGAAACTTGGGTTTGGAACAACTGTGCTAAACTTAAATAAGGGTAATTACAAAAGAATGAGTGCAAAGTTGGCTGGAATGGACCAGGAAAATAGGTTAGCAAAAAAAATGATTGATCAGTAATGGTCAACGTTTATGAAAGTAGTTTATGTCTCACAACACAAAGATATATCTCAGTGAGGAAGAAGAGTTCCAGGAAGGGGATAAATCCAACATGGTTAACCAGGGAAGTTAAGGATTGTATGTTTATTCTTTCAGTTTAATACTAAGTAGCGAAGATTAGTAATATGACAGAGGATTGGGAAAGTTTTGAAAATCAGCAAAAGATGACCAATTTAAAAAAAGAGGGAGAAGATGAACTATGAGGGTGCACTAACATGTAATGTGAAAATGGACAGTAAGAAACTCTTTAAATACATAAAAAGGAAGTGAGAGACCATGTGAACATCACTCCTTAGAAAATGAGACTGGGGAAATAGCAATGGGGAACCAGGAAATGATGGAGGAGTTAAACAAATACCTTGCATCATTCTTTACAATGGAGGACACCAATGCAATTCCAAAAATATTAAATAACCAAGGGGGAAAGAGGTGAGGAAATAAATACAATAACTTCCACTAGACTAAAAGTACCAGGGAAATTAATGGGACTAAAGGCCTATAAATCCCCTGGACGTGATGGATTACAGTCCAGAATATTGAAGGAAGTAGCTGGAGAGATGACGGATGCACTGGTAGTAATGTCCCAAAAACCCTTAAATTCTGGGGAAGTCCCACAGGATTAGAAAACTGCCAGTATAACTAACGCTTTACTCAAAAATGGAGGGAGACAAAAAGCAGGTAATTACAGGCCAGTTAGCTTAACATCTAACAATGGAAAAATCTTACAGTGTAATAACGTAGCATTTAGCAATACATAATATAATCAAAGAGAGTCAGCATGACTCCAGGAAAGAGAATTAGAATAATTTGAGGTGGTAATGAGCTGGCTGGGTAAAGGGGAATCAGTAGATGTAATATACTTCAATTTCCAAAATGTTTTTAATGAGGTTCTGCACAAAAGTCCCTTTAATAAGGTAAGAGTCCATGGTGTTGGGGGTAGTATATTAGCATGGACAGAGGATTGGCCAACTGGTAGAAGCCAGAGTGTTAGGATAACAGGGGCATTTTCAGGATGGTACCCTGTAACTCATGGATTGCCACAGGGGTCAGTGCTGGGGCCACAATTATGTACTATATATCTTATTTAAATGGAGAGACTGCAGAAAACTGCAGCATAGAGAGATTTGTGGTCCCCATGCATAAATCACAAAGAGCTAGCATGTGGATTCATCAGGTCACAGGGAAGCAACTGGAATGCTGCCTTTATTTCAAAAAGGTGGAGTATAAGAATAGGAAGTCTTGTTAAAATTGTACAGGGCATGAGGTAAACCACAAATATTGTGAACAGTTTTGGTTCCCTTATCTAAGGAAAGATATGCTAGCATTGACTGCAGTTCGGAGAAGCTTCAGAGGTTGACCTTGGGTATGGAGGGATTTTCTTACGAGGAGAGGTTGAGTAGGTTGGGCCTGTACTTAATGGAGTTGAGAGGAATGACAATGACCTTTTTGAGACATATTGAATTCTGAAGGGACTTGACAAGGTAGATGCTGAGAGCTTGTTTCCCCTTGTGGGAGAGTCTAGGACCGGGGGCATAGTCTTAGAGGAAGGGATTTAAGACATAGATGAGGAGGAATTTCTTTGAGAGGGTAATGAATCTGCAGAATTATTTACCACAGAGGGCTGCAGAGGTTGGGTTGTTCAGTATGTTCAACGCTGAGAGAGTCAGATTTTTACTCAGTAAGGGAATCAATGGCTATGGCGGTATGGCAGGAGAGTTGAGGATTGTTAATCAGATCAGCCATGATCCCATTGAATGATGGAGCAGATTTGATGGGCCGAATGACCTATTTTTTCTTCTATGCTTAAAGTGGTGTGCAGGGACAGAGGGTTTGTGTGCATAGACCTTTTAAGGTGGCAGTTTTTTTTTCTTTTTTTGTATGAGGGAGGTCATGTTTCACTAACAAGAGTTTCATGAGGAGATGACAAAATGATTGATAAGGGAAGGGCTTTGGATATTGTCTACATGGACTTTAGCAAAGCATTAGACAAGATCCCTCATGGCAGGCTAGTGCAAAAGATCAAATCACACAGGATCAAAGGTGAACTAGTTAGATGGATTTAGAACCGGCTAGAAGACAAAGGGTAGAAGTGGAAGGGTGTTTTTCTGAATGGAGGTCTGTAACAAGTGGTGTTCACGGTGAGAAGTCTCACAACACCAGGTTAAAGTCCAACCAGTTTATTTAATAGTAATCCCACAAGCTTTCGGAAACGGTGTTCCCACACGCCTGACGAAGGATCACCGTTTCCGAAAGCTTGTGGGATTACTATCAAATAAACTGGTTGGACTTAAACCTGGTGTTGTGAGACTTCTTAGTGTGTTTACCCCAGTCCAATGCCGGCATCTCTACATTACAAGTGGTGTTCGGCAAGGATCAGCACTGAGACCTTTACTGTTTGTAATATATATAAATGACTTGGAAGAAAACGTAGCTAGTCTGATTAGCAAGTTTACAGATGGTACTAAGATTGCTGGAATTGCAGATAGTGATGAAGAATGTCAGAGAGTACAGCAGGATATAGGCTGGAAAATTGGGTGGAGAAATGGCAGACGGAATTTAATCCAGACAAATGAGAGGTGATTAATTTTGGTAGGTCCAATTCAGGTGGGAGCTATTTAATGACTGGCAGAACCATCATGAGCATAAGCATAGAGATCTGGGCATGCAAGTCCACAGATCCTTAAAAGTGGCAGCACAAGTGGAAAAGATGGTGCCAAAAGCTTGCGTTCATCAGGTGTGGCATTGAGTATAAAAGTTGGCAAATTATGTTAGTTATATAAAAAGTTGGTTCAGCCACATTTGGAATATTGTGTCCAATTCTAGTCACCACACTCCTAGAAGGATACGGAGGCTTTGGATAGAACGCAGATAAGGTTTATCAGGATGTTGCATGATAGGGAGGGCATTAGCTATGAGGAGAGACAGAATAAACTGGGAGTGTTCTCCCTGGAAAGACAGAGACTAAAGGGCGACCTGATAGAAGTTTTTAAAATTATGAGAGTATAGACAGGGTACGCAGTTGGGAGTTTTTTCCCAGGGCAGAAATGACAATTACAAGGGGGCACTAGTTCAAGGTAAGAGGGGAAGGTTCAGTGGAGAAGTGTGGGGGGGAATTTTTTGCACAGAGTGGTGGGGGCCTGGAATGCACTGCCAAGTTGAGGCAGACATGTTAGTGACATTTAAGACTTATCTGGAAAGACATATTAACAGACAGCGAATAAAGGGATACAGGCGGCTGGTCAAGCTAGATAAGACAACATGGTGGGTGCAGACTTGAAGGGCCAAAGAGCCTGTTCCTGTGCTGTACTGTTCTTTGTCATATTGAGAGAGTAACTAGCAAAGTATATAGGAACTTTGGCTTTATAAGCAAAGACATTAAGTACAAAAGGAGGGAAGTTAAGCTGAGCCTTTATTTTTATTTTTGGCATCCAGTTCTGTGAGGATTCTTAAGAGTGCAGAGGAGATTTATCAGAATGTTCCAGGGAGGGGGAATTTAGCTACAAGGTTAGATGGAAGAAGCCAGATCTGTTCTCCTTTGAGTAAAGGAAATTGAGGCAGATGTTACTGACAGGAGGAGATTAATTTAAACAGCCTGATTTCTCCACCTCCAACCAGTTGCTAAACAGGTGCCCTTGATTTTTGATTTCCCCCTTTGTGTACATTTGCAACCATTCATATTAAGATTAATTCAATCCTCTATTAATAACCCCAAAGCAAACTTTTGAAGTAAGGTTAAAAGAAAAAGGCCTGGTTTATTTTACACATACCCAAAACGGAGGAAAGAGATTTTGCAAAATCTGCCCCTTTTTGCATTTGTACAATAAAACAGGAGTGAGGGCAAAGGCCATGATAAAATAAGAATCATGGTTTCATGCGAGTCCACAGTCCAGAAACCAATGAGGGTTCTGTCAGGTGGCTTTGTTTGGCAGAATTCCTGATCTTAGTCATAGAAATGTGTAGGGTGGCATAGTGGCACAGTGGTTAGCATTGTTGCCTCACAGTGCCAGGGACCTGTGTTCAATTCTGGTCTTGGGCGACTATATGTGTAGAGTTTGCACATTCTCCTTGTGCCTGCATGGGTTTCCTCCTGGTACTCGGGTTTCCTCCCACAGTCCGAAATATGCAGGAGGATTGGCCATGCTAAGTTGCCCCTTCTTGTCAGGGGGATTAGCAAGGTAAATACGTGGGGTTACAGAGATAGGACTTGAGTGGGATTGTTGTCAGTGCAAGTTGAATGGTCTCCTTCTGCACTGTAGATATTCTGTGATTCTATGACACATTACGGTGAACTTGGTTGCATGTTAATCTGTTGAAGATGTACCCAAGCATTCTTGTGCCCTGGAAATTAGTTCACTCTGTAGGCAAAATACCAGGCTTTTACTGGAAATCAGAATTGGAGTGAGAAATGGAGGTCAAAAGCAAGCTGCTAACCCAGGGTCTAGTTCTCACTGGAAGTTAAACGCTGACTGAAGATAACATTCAAACGCTGTACTATTAAAGGAATTCGAAGTCTCGGTCATTTATCTGTGTAATTTATGTCAAACTATTCAGCTAATGAGGCTTCTTGTTAAAACCCATTATGTTTTGAGCAGGTAACCAGCACTGTTAGCACAACGTTGGAGATGAGGTGAGACAAGTAATTCTGTCTTTGCCCATTGCTGGCTGGTGCAGAGATCCTGTTCGCTAATCCATCATGTTGGCTTAACTGAAATGCAAGGAGTGTTACATTCCAGGGATTTGATGTGTTATCATTTCTCTGTGTTTAAATTATTCAAATTTCCAGAACTATCATCATGTGGTCAGCAGTGGCCATTTAATCAACCTAGCCATTTGTCCATCTAAAAAATAATTTTATAAAGTAGCCAAGTAGACAGATTTTTTTTTCTTGTTTCCGGACAGTACACAGGATTATGACAGGTTTGGGTAAGGGAGAACAAGGAAAAACTGTTCCCACCAGTAATTATACAAGGACAGGGGACACAAATTTAAGGCTTTGGGCAAGAGTGAAATGTGGGGAAGAATTTTTTTTATATGATGAGTACTAGTAAACTGGAACTCAAGGCCCATATGGGTGGTGAAAGCAGAGATGATCAGTGATTTCAGTGGGAATTTGGAAGTGCATTTGAAGGAAATAAACTTTGAACTATGGGAAGAAAGAGGGAATTGGATTGACTACATTGCTCTATAGAGAGCTGGCATAGACTTAATGGGTCACGTGGCAACCTTCTGTGCTGTAAATGAATTTTATCAGTAACTTTCAGAGTAAATTGTATAAATACCTTACTGAAAATGGGAAAAGAGCGGGGGTGTGGAGTTCATTGGACAGCCCTTTCAAAGAGCTAATGGGTTAAATGGTTTCCCTTTTTGTTGTATGAAATTACTTGCCACTAAAGTGTGTTGATATTTATATGCAGCAGCACCTGGTTAGTTAGCTTTGCCATTTTTATGTACACTATTGCTGTGTAAACCTGTGCACAAATTGACAATCTTCATGCTTGTGTACTCATATTAGAAAGTAATTACTGTCCTACATTCCAACACTGACTACATTCAAAGGGACTTCATTGGCTGTAAAACACTTTGGAGTATCCCAATATTGTGAAAGTACAATAAAAATGCAAGCTCTTACTAAACAAACATATAATTTCATTGAAGTATAGGTTGTCTGATTTGCTTATTTAAAAAGGGAGGTTATTGAACTTGCTTTCTAGTATAATTCTTTGCATAGATAATATTACCAATATTCAGTAATAATTAATAATTACTAACTTGGGTTAATGGCTATGAATTTTTATGGGTTAAATAATAGAATTTATAGGAGTAAAATAAAGTTTAAGTGGGGTTTTTGAAATCTTTCCTGGAATTTAAAAGATTAGACAATTCAAAACCTTAAGTGGAATGAATCTGTTACAGTTCTGTTCTAAGACTCAATTTTTAAAAACATTCAATTTGCTCTGGTATTTAAATAAAAGTTATACAGGAGTTTGAATGTGTTTTGATTAAATCAATTCCAGATATTTTGTTACCAATTTTGAAGTCGTGGACGTTTTCAGTTTCTTTAATAACACTGAGAATTTTTTTAAAATTTAAATGCTGATTACAATGTGAAATGAAATGACTCAGGTGGTTTGGTATTGCTTTAGATTTAAGTGGCTGATTGTTGAATTGTATTTAAATAAGATGTTAGTGTAGGGGGAAGTACCTGCAGTGTAATTTGCTTATTATGCTTCTCAGTGTTTTAAATATAGTACCCCCACCCCCAAAACAAATAGGTGACTCTATAGCTGGATCTCATTCAAGGGGATTGTCATGGGTATCCATTCAGAGGAATATTGTATTCTAATTATTCATGCTGTCAGAGTTCATTTTGCATTCCCATTAAAACTAGACTATGTTATGGTTTCACAGTGATTAACAAAACAAAGCTTAAAATAAGGACAAGAACTATGCTACAAGTTTCCAAAACCGTACTGCGGCAAGTGATTAAGTACTGTCTTTTTCCTTTACATATATACACTGAGCTTTCAACTACCCATGTCCAATCTTTTTAAAGTAATTGTGCCACTAATTTTCTTGATTGAGGGTAGGCAAATAATTTTGCCTCAAACAATTCATATTGCTTGCATTCAACAGATACATTACCTTCTGTGCAGTCAGACATTGTATTTGTCATGTCATTTCGACAATTCTTGGGTGTTCTAATTTAATGTTGTTTCAAACTAGCATACCTGATGCCAGCTTTCAATAAATCTCTTGGCTGTTGATTCACAACAATCCTGCTTTTCGCTGTGATTGACTGTCTTGAAACTGCATTTTGGAGAGAAATAAAAAGAAAGAGCTCTCATTTATATGATATTTTTCACATCCTCCATTTGTTCCAACCACAATTTCAATTCAAAAGTAATTATACAAGCAAGTACTGCAGCCAATTTGTGCATCAAACTATAGAAAGGCTGCTGTGCAGAAAGAGGCCATTCAACCCATCATGTTTGCACTGGCCAAAAAAGAGAAAAAATTATTCACTGCTCATTGAAATACTAGTCACTTTAAATCCAAGTAACTGCAAACTTCCATAACTATTTTTGTATGAAGCCGAAGTAATTTTTTTGTCATCAATATTTTTGAATGAAACTGTTAAAACAAATTATTTTAACCATAAATATGGTGGTCCTTAAAATGTTTAGCTCTCTCTAAAATTGTGGAGGTTGTTTCCTTGCAGGAGTAACAGGCAGTGTCTACCACCAGTTGCATCCACAGATCTCCCTGATTTCCGCACCAACAGGCAAATGGGTTTCTAGTGGTTTGGGCATTAATCTAAAGCCCGTAAATGGAACTTTTTCTTGCAAAATGTTTGCTGTGGCAGATGACCGGTGACTCTAGTGTTAGCTATTCCAAGATTCAATGTCTCAAGGCATCAACAAAATGGTGTTGATGGGGGGCTGGATTTTACTAGCCCTTTCAAGACAGATTATAAGGCAGGAAGACTGGCAAGATGGCAAATGGCAAGTCCATCATCATCTGTCACCATGATATCTGGTCAGTGGCAGGAAAGGTGCAAAGCACCCACCTACCTGAAAGCACTTCTTCTGCATCCACTGGCACTTCACCAGTTGCAGGGGATTCTCTGCCATATTGGAAGACTGTTAGATAAATCCTGGCGGGCTGTGGGGTCAGGGAGACTCTTTTGTAGGCACTTTTTGGCCCATGGAGAGCAACCCAGGAGAAATGGCTACTCCTGTAGCAGTGACGCTGCGTGTCCTTAGTAAAGCACTCTCCTCCCAGGGCTTGCCTGACTGCCCCCACTGTCCCAGATCCCACACCTGACTTTGAGCACACAAGGTCTGTGATGTACCTTCAATCTGAAGGTCCTTTGGTCAGCAGCTCCTCTAGAATGGGTGGTTGCTCCTAATAGGAACAGCTACCCTGGCAACAATCCCTTAACTGGAAAGATGTGGCAAGTCCTGAGGACCGCTGAAGCATGATTGTCTCCTTGCTTTCAGTCACCGCTTCTTGTTGTTTCCATAAGTCCCAGCTTGTGCTTTCTTATTGATTGTCATTTCACTTTTCACAGTTCTAGTTGAAGAAGTCTATCATGCGCAAAAGGAGCGGGATGCAGCTGTAATGGCTAGACTTAGACTTGCCAATGAAGAGAGAGATGAAGCTCTTGTGCGAGCTAAACAACTAGAACAGGCCTTTGAAGGGTATGTACGCTGGTCTCTAAAAAAAAATTATTCTTAAAAAGAAAATACTTCAATGCACCCCTTGCAATGTTTCCGAATTAGTTATGATTCTTTGTTTTAATATCCTAAATCTGTACAAATATTTAATTCAGTGCACAAGATGTTTGTTTCTTGACATGTTTTGGGCTTTTGCACACAATTGATCTGATGTCATTTGCATGATTCCAGAACGGTGATTTGCACCATTTTTTTTGTAGGAAGTCTCACAACACCAGGTTAAAAAGCTCCGAAAGCTAGTGGCATTTGCTACCAAATAAACCTGCTGGACTTTAACCTGGCTGTGAGACTTCTTACTGTGTTTACCCCAATCCAACACCGGCATCTCCACACCATTTTTTTTTGCACAGTACTGCTGACTGATGATACGGCCAACCATATCAAAAAACAATGAATTGTTGCACTATCCAAATAAAGTTTACATAAATTTGTTTTAATATTTTTATTTGCAGTCAAGTATTACGAGTTACTGGTGAATCTAATAAATGACAAGAAAGATAATGTTGCATGACTCCTTTTTTTAAATGTGTTCATTTTAAGTGTTCGAATGAAGCCAAACATAAATCCACTGGGCTCTAAGTTGTTTTCCTTTTTATGAAGTAATTTGTGTTAAATCTCTAAAGATTTCTTCAGGATAGATAGAAAATTGGCTACATTGCTTACTTAACAATGTGCCTTCGCAATGTTTTTGAAACAGCATTACTAAGCAGATGTTGAACAAGGTGAATGCGTATTTCGGTACAAAAAAGAAAAGAAAATCCAATATTGACTTATACTATAATAATTTAGCAGTATGTTTCATATGTTGTTGATCATAATTCTTGTTCCATAGAAAACCAACTCTACGTTTGAGCTAATTAAACACTTAGGGGCTGATCTTACCAACCTGTCACATCCGTTGACCAGCACAGTGAGGTGGGAAGATAGCGTGTGAGACAAAAAGTCACATTCGCGCCCATGCCAAACAACTTGCTATCTTCCCAGCCCCTTTTCACAGATGTGAAACATATTAGCATGAATTTGAATGCATTTCACTATCATTAGCGAGGTTGGTGCGCTATTGCCTCCATCGGAATTTCACCACCTCACCGGCACGCTGATGCAAATCAGTATTGCTATATAAAGGTCAGTGTCAAGTGCAGCTGTCACAAGGGATAGAGAGGAGATGAGTACCACTGAGCACGCACCCCTGGAGTGCATGGGAAAGGGGATATCTCGGCCACTGCCATAGGGCAGGGTAGGGTGGTGGGGGGTTGCATGGATGCAGGTGTTTGAGAAGGCTTCTGCCACTATGGAGGTCCCCAGGTCAGGATTTGGCTCTGGTTTTGGGCTTGTGTGGTGCTCATTCCTCCCCCCCAGCACCCCCAAGGGGATAGCTTTTGAGAGCAGCTCTCAAATCCATTAATGACCCATAGTCACCCTGCCATTTGGCTGCTGAACACGCTCCGTGGTTGACTGCTGAAATTTCATCCCACCACTAACGGTATCAAGCAGCAGCCGTCTCTGCTGCTGCTTCAATCCAGGGAGCTCTTCTCCTCACCCTTTCTCTTTTCTCACTCTCTCTCTCTCCTCACTCTTTCTCTCCCCCCTCACTCTCTCTCTCCTCACTCTCTCTCTCTCTCCTCACTCTCTCTCTCTCCCCTCACTCTCTCTCTCTCCCCTCACTCCTCACTTTCTCAATCTCCTCACTTTGTCTCTCTTTCTCCTCACACTCTCTCTCCTCACTCTCTCTCTTTCTCTCCCCCCTCACTCTCTCTCTCTCCCCTCACTCTCTCTCCCCTCACTCTCCCCTCACTCTCTCTCCTCACTTTCTCAATCTCCTCACTCTTTGTCTCTCTTTCTCCTCACACTCTCTCTCTCCCCTCATTCTCTCTCCCCTCATTCTCTCTCCCCTCACTCTCTCTCTTTCTCCTCACTCTCTCTCTTTCTCCTCACTCTCTCTCTTTCTCCTCACTCTCTCTCTTTCTCCTCACTCTCTCTCCCCTCTCTCTCTCTCTCTCTCTCCCCCTCACCCTCTGCCTCTCTCCTCTCCCCTCAGTCTCTCCCTCTCTCCCCTCTCTCTCTCTCTCTCCCCTCTCTCTCTCTCTCTCCCCTCTCTCTCTCTCTCTCCCCTCTCTCTCTCTCTCTCTCCCCTCTCTCTCTCCCTCTCTCCCCTCGCTCTCTCCCTCTCTCCCCTCGCTCTCTCCCTCTCTCCCCTCGCTCTCTCTCTCCCCTCGCTCTCTCTCTCTCCCCTCGCTCTCTCTCTCCCCTCGCTCTCTCTCTCCCCTCGCGCTCTCTCTCTCTCCCCTCGCTCTCTCTCTCCCCTCGCGCTCTCTCTCTCCCCTCGCGCTCTCTCTCTCCCCTCGCGCTCTCTCTCTCCCCTCGCTCTCTCTCTCTCCCCTCGCTCTCTCTCTCCCCTCGCTCTCTCTCTCTCCCCTCGCTCTCTCTCTCTCCCCTCGCTCTCTCTCTCTCCCCTCGCTCTCTCTCTCTCCCCTCGCGCTCTCTCTCTCCCCTCGCTCTCTCTCTCTCCCCTCGCTCTCTCTCTCTCCCCTCGCTCTCTCTCTCTCCCCTCGCTCTCTCTCTCTCCCCTCGCTCTCTCTCTCTCCCCTCGCTCTCTCTCTCTCCCCTCGCTCTCTCTCTCCCCTCGCTCTCTCTCTCTCTCTCTCTCTCCCCTCGCGCTCTCTCTCTCTCTCTCTCCCCTCGCTCTCTCTCTCTCTCCCCTCTTTCTCTCTCTCTCTCCCCTCGCTCTCTCTCTCCCCTCGCTCTCTCTCTCCTCTCCCCTCGCTCTCTCCCTCTCTCCCCTCGCTCTCTCCCTCTCTCCCCTCGCTCTCTCCCTCTCTCCCCTCGCTCTCTCCCTCTCTCCCCTCGCTCTCTCCCTCTCTTCCCTCGCTCTCTCCCTCTCTCCCCTCGCTCTCTCTCTCTCTCTCTCCCCTCGCTCTCTCTCTCTCTCCCCTCGCTCTCTCTCTCTCTCCCCTCGCTCTCTCTCTCTCTCCCCTCGCTCTCTCTCTCCCCTCGCTCTCTCTCTCCCCTCGCTCTCTCTCTCCCCTCGCTCTCTCTCTCTCTCTCTCTCTCCCCTCGCTCTCTCTCTCTCTCCCCTCGCTCTCTCTCTCTCTCCCCTCGCTCTCTCTCTCTCCCCTCGCTCACTCTCTCTCTCCCCTCGCTCTCTCCCTCTCTCCCCTCGCTCTCTCCCTCTCTCCCCTCGCTCTCTCCCTCTCTTCCCTCGCTCTCTCCCTCTCTCCCCTCGCTCTCTCTCTCTCCCCTCGCTCTCTCTCTCTCCCCTCGCTCTCTCTCTCTCTCCCCTCGCTCTCTCTCTCTCTCCCCTCGCTCTCTCTCTCTCTCCCCTCGCTCTCTCTCTCTCTCCCCTCGCTCTCTCTCTCTCTCCCCTCACTCTCTCTCTCTCTCCCCTCGCTCTCTCTCTCTCCCCTCGCTCTCTCTCTCTCTCTCCGCTCGCTCTCTCTCTCTCCCCTCGCTCTCTCTCTCTCCCCTCGCTCTCTCTCTCTCCCCTCGCCCTCTCTCCCCCTCGCCCTCTCTCTCCCCTCACTCTCTGTCTCCCCTCACTCTCTCTCTCCCTTCGCTCTCTCTCTCCCCTCGCTCTCTCTCTCTCCTCACTCTCTCCTCACTCTCTCTCTCCTCACTCTCTCTCTCCTCACTCTCTCTCCTCACTCTGTCTCTCGTCACACTCTCTCTCCTCTCTCTCTGTCTTCTCCCCTCACTCTCTCTCTCCTCACTCTCTCTCTCTCCTCACTCTCTCTCTCTCTCCTCACTCTCTCTCTCTCCTCACTCTGTCTCTCGTCACACTCTCTCCCCTCTCTCTCTCCTCTCCTCTCCTCACTCTCTCCTCTTTCTCTCTCTTTTTCTCCTCACTCTCTCCCCTCACACACTCTCCTCATACTCTTTCCTCATACTCTCTCACCCCCTCTCTCTCTCTCTCTCCCCTCACACTCTCCCCTCACACTCTCTCTCTCACCCCTCACACTCTCTCTCTCACCCCTCACTCTCTCTCACCCCTCACACTCTCTCTCTCACCCCTCACACTCTCTCTGTCCCCTCACTCACTCTCTCTCTCTGTCCTCACTCTCTGTCTCCTCCCTCTCTTTTCCTCTCTCCTAACTCTATCGCTCTCTCCTCACACTCTGTCTCTCTCTCCTCACTTTCTTTCTTCTCTCTCCTGTCATGCACTCTCTCTCTGTCTTCTCACTGTCTTTCTCTCTCTGTCCTCATTCTCTCTTTTTCTCTCTCCTAACTCTCTATCTCCCTCTCTTCACTCTCTCCTCACTCTCTCTCTCCTCAATTTCTCTCTCTCACTCTCTCTGTTTCTCCTCTCACTCTCTCTCTCTCCCCTCACTCTCTCTGTTTCTCCTCTCACTCTCTCTCTCTCCCCTCACTCTCTCTCTCTCCCCTCACTCTCTCTCTCTCCCCTCACTCTCTCTCTCTCCCCTCACTCTCTCTCTCTCCCCTCACTCTCTCTTCTCTCTCCTCTCTCTCTCCTCATTCTCTCTCTCCTCATTCTCTCTCTCTCCTCATTCTCTCTCTCTCCTCGTTTTCTCTCTCTCCTCACGCTGTCTCTCTCCTCACGCTGTCTCTCTCCTCACGCTGTCTCTCCCCTCACGCTGTCTCTCCCCTCACGCTGTCTCTCCCCTCACGCTGTCTCTCCCCTCACGCTGTCTCTCCCCTCACGCTGTCTCTCCCCTCACGCTGTCTCTCCCCTCACGCTGTCTCTCCCCTCACGCTGTCTCTCCCCTCACGCTGTCTCTCCCCTCACGCTCTCTCTCCCCTCACGCTCTCTCTCCCCTCACGCTCTCTCTCCCCTCACGCTCTCTCTCCCCTCACGCTCTCTCTCCCCTCACGCTCTCTCTCCCCTCACGCTCTCTCTCCCCTCACGCTCTCTCTCCCCTCACGCTCTCTCTCCCCTCACGCTCTCTCTCTCTTCTCAGTCTCTCTCCTCACTCTCCTAACTCTCTGTCTCTCTCTCCTCATACTCTCTCTTTCTCTCTCCTCACTCTCTCTCTCCTCACTTTCATTCTTCTCTCTCTCTCTCCCCTCATGCACACTCTGTCTCCTCACTCTCTCTTTTTCTCTCTCCTAACTCTCTATCTCCCTCTCTCTCTCCTCACACTCTCTCCTCACTCTTACTCCTCACTCTCTCTTTCTTTCTCCTCAATTTCTCTCTCCTCTCTCTCTCTCCACTCGCACACTCTCTCTCCACTCGCACACTCTCTCTCCACTCGCACACTCTCTCTCTCTCCTCAGTTTCTGTCTCCTTTTTCTCTCTCCCCTCACGCACTCTCTCTCTCTGTCTTCTCTCTCTCTCTCTCTCTCCCCCTCTCCTCACTTTCTCTGTCCTCTCTCTTTCCCCTCATGCTCTCTCTCTCTCTCTTTCTTTCTCTCCCCCCTCACTCTCTCTCTTTTCCCTCCTCCTTCTCCACCCCACAGATTCAGTGGATTTTGCCATACAACCCATGGGGCTGGCTCTGATTGTTGTAGCTGCGGTGGAGGAAGGGGAAGACGTACTGGTCTGCAAGAGGTCGCCTGCTCCTATTGGCAGTGGAAGTCACTGTAGCCCTCAAGTTTTGCGCCACCAGGACCTTCCAGGCTGCAAGACCAGCCCAAGCCAGAGGACACAGTAGAAGGTTGGGGGCAGGTGCTAATCTGCCCCAGGAGAGGGACGGATGATGTTGGAGATGGTAACCCCAATGCTACAAGACCTGCATGACCTTGAATGGACTGTCGGGCACAGTGTGTTACCACAGGCTCTGCCTCCATAAGGAGAGACAGTGCAGCACGTGTGCCATGCGCCATGGTGCCACCTTGAGGGGCAGGAGGTTACCGGCTCCTGTTGGCAGTGAAGGTCATGACAGCCCTGAACTTCTATGCCACCAGGAGCCTGTGCTCGTGTCTGATGAGAGTTGGGGGCACTACCATCCAACTCAATGCCCTAGAGTTGGGGGTGGGGCAGTCTCCAGGTCTACTAGGGATGCCATGCCAGGCTGTGTGATACTGTCGGTCTACAAAATCCCCACTGCTGTGGCTGCTTTGAATGAGCGTTTGGAGTACCACAGCAGCCAGAGGCCTGGAACAGTGCTGGGAAATGGGTTTGCAAACTCTGAGGTCCAAAGGCCGTGTCCCATGCAGCACAATGCTCTGCACTGCCAAACGTACGATCGGAGTGCGGACATCCATCCTGTAGGAGGGTGGATCACAGGCACGTCAGTCACAGTTGTGGGGTGCAACTAAATTTAATAGTGATTTCCTAGTTAACCAAACCCTAACTAAGGCATGCCTTCACCTGTGCACACTTTGTGAACCTATGACTTCTTAGTCTTCCATTACCTACCTAGGTGCACACACACACCCCCTGAATGCACATTAAAGGTGGAGGCAGTCCTCTGTATTCCGTCCCCCGTTACTTGTGATGCCCTTGGCGGGGCGTCCTGTGAGGGACAGCCAATCTTCAGGTGTCACATATGTAGTGTGCCACCCTGTTCATTCTATTGCCCATGAAATGCACTGATGGCATGAATGCAGGATTCAGGAAGGCTGGGGATGGCTGGGATCTCTTGGGTGGTGGCCCTGGCATGAGCTCCAGCACGTCCTCCTCCCTCAGGGTGCCCATAGACCCCTGGGACACTCTAAGGAGTGGTGTGGCAGCCGGAGTGAGCTGCAGAGACCTCGGCATCACCTGGCTCAGCCAGTCCTAGAAACCCAACTGCATCTGCTCCATCGTATCCGAACCCTCGGCAATGGTCTTCTGAGTCTGCACCAAGTTCTGGATGCCCTCAGTGATCGAGATCTGGGGGCGGACCAAGCTCTGTAACCCCTGATCGATATAGCTCTGGGCAGCACGGTAGCACAGTGGTTAGCACTACTGCTTCACAGCTCCTGGGACCTGGGTTTGATTCCTGGCTTGGGTCACTGTCTGTATGGAGTTTGCACATTCTCCTTGTGTCTGCATGGGTTTCCTCCGGGTGCTCCTGTTTCCTCCCATAGTCCAAAGATGTGTGGGTTAGGTTGATTGGCCATGTTAAATTGACCGTAGATGCATAGGTTAGAGAGGATTGGTGGGTAAAATATGTACAGTTTGGGGGTAGGGCCTGGGTGGGATTGTGGTCAGTGCACGCTTGATTGGCCGAAGGGCCTCTTTCTGTACTGTGGGATTTCTATGAGACTGGACCAAAATTTTGGGGCTCGCAGCCATAAGCCGCTGTGTCTGCAGCATGCTTCTAAGGCCATCAATCATGGTCCTCTGAAACTTAGTAAAAAGTCTGACAACACCAGGTTTTAGTCCAACCGATTTATTTGATAATACCCCGAAAGCTTGTGAGTCTATTATCAAATAAATCAGTTGGACTAAAACCTGGTGTTGTCAGACTTTTTACTGTGTTTACACCAGTCCAACACTGGCATACCCACCTCTGAAACTTAGCCATGCCTTTGACTCTGCCCCCAATGGCGACCATATCCTGCATCTGATTTTATATCGTGATCGTTACTCTTGCAGTGTTTTCCTGGGTACAACGCAATGCCGGCACTATCCCCTGCGACTGAAGGCTGTGGAACTCCTGAAAACAGTCTTGCAATTGTTGCAGTGTTGCTGACAGCCCTTCCTGCATTCCCCAGTTCTGCTGCTGCATCTCCACCAGGGTAACAGATCCTGGCAACTGGTTTAGGGAAAGCTGTTCTCTCAGCTCCAGCAGACCTTCACGTGGCTAAGCCTTCAGACATTACAGTTCTCCTCACTCTGCAGTGCACCCTGTGAAGTGAGGCTTCTCACTTCTGCAGTGCATCCTGAGCTGGCTGTTGGTCACACTTCTCTCCTCAAACTTCCCAAAAGTTCCATGTCCTGCTCCTCGAAGGCAGTGAGGATACACAGTTCAGGGATCCAACCTCCGCTCTCACATGTTCCCTTCTGCTATGGGCCGTCTTCTGCAGGAACACAAGAGCAAATTGAAAGACTGATGGTTGGAAGTGCACAGGGTGTCAGGATGTGGACGATTAGGTGGGGCATGTCAGGGCCATGCCTCGGCAGGCAGGTGTTGTTAGGAGGGTACCAGATGGGTTGGAGGAAGGTGCTTGAGGTCGGGTGTTAAGAGGCCATGAGGTGATGGGGAGTGGCTCAACTTGGATATTGCTGGTGCAACAGAGAGGACTGATGTCAGATGGGAAGGAGAATCATCCTTGCTGCCCAAAAGAAGTATTTAATCTTCTTCCAGCACTGGCTTCTGGTCCTTGTGCCAGTAAGCAGGCACTGACCAGCACTGCCACTGCCTCGCAGGCCATATTGCCAGCCTGACCCCTGGCTTGCCGGACGTCTTAGGGGAAAAATATTGCCTTCTCTTCTCTGCTGCATCCAGCAGCCATACCAGCTCCTCCTCAGTGAACCATGGGGCTGCTTTGTGAGGTGCCATGTTCCTGGCGTGACTGACGATGTGTGAATCAGCTCCCTTCACCCCCTCCTGCTTAATGGCACACAACTGCGAACAGATTGGGCGAGGCATGTGTTTAAAGCCTTCATTCCGGTGAGAGTTGCACTGAGGATTTTTCATTGTGCTGTGTTGAAAAGTTGCATTGTGTGCACACCATGAAGATTGATGCAATTCACTCCTGTTTTAAGACTCTTTTGACAATTTTCTTGGGTTGATCGCCTCTTAATTTCCTTTTATGTTACTTCTGATGACTCAGTCAGGCTAATGAGGTTGGCTTGCTAGAGCCAACCTCTTAATTGCTCTTAATTGATGGTTAAATCAGGGAGCCTCCAGATGCTCCAGTTTCCTCTCAGTCCAAAGATGTGCAGGTTAAGTGGATTGGCCATGCCATATTGCCCCTTGGTGTCAGAGAGACAAACTAGAATAAATGCTTAGGGTTGTGGGGATAGGGCCTGGGTGGGATTATGGTCGATGGGCCAAATGGCCTCCTGCACTATGAGATTCTTTCTGTTGCAGGATATATTTTCCTTATTTGTGTTTATTTTCACATGAGTATTCACCTGAGTTGTTTAAATTCCACAGTGTTTGTCTTATAAAAATGAATTTCAACATGATTATCTTAAAAACAGGTTATTTTTGTTTATGATCCACATGAATGTTTTTTCCATCCCTTTGTGTTCCTTTATTCCGAATATCTTAGCAGAGAGACTGATCAGATATTTTGTTCAGAAGTCTCTTCAAATAACTACAAATATCTGCTAAAGAGCCCTTGTATTTTTCTTTCATTCACTTTTGGAAGCATCTGACCAATGTTCAATATCCCATTGTAGGCTATGAAAACCATCAGATTCTTAGTATTTTCATGCTGATCAATGTTTATTGATAGGTGTGTTTTAGTTGCCATTTTGTCTACAAACATGCAACCTTTAACATTTTTTTAAACACCAGTCATTTTTGTTGTAAGTATATTGACTTCTTGTTCATAGACTTCAACAATAGGTTTTTAAACTTAACCTGTTACAGGGAGAAAATTTTAAAAACGCGGTACTGGTACAATTCCACTTTTTGTTTATTCCAGATACAACTTAGTCTTACATCAGTATGAAAGCAGAATGTTGCATTTATAAAGCCATTGGTATAAGGAGTAATAAATAATGAAAAAGTGTTCATTGTTTATTATCCACTATTTAAGAAGCCAACCACCTGCATTCTTGAAATAGATTATACTCAATTTATTTTACAATGGAACCCTATAATCCTTCAAGTCAGACATATTTTGTTGATGTTGGAAGATATCCTAGTACATATTTGGATGAGAATCCACTACTGAAACACTTGTGCAAAGTCTTTTTTGTAAACGTCAAAATGTTTTTAGGAATATGAAGTGAGACATTGAAATAGATTTATGAAGTCTAAGGGCAGAATAGGCTAATGCCGTGAGACTGCTAGCACTGCCTCCATAGCAGCTCTATCTTCATCTCTGCACATATGAACAGTTGATCCCTGTAGTCATATATAGCAGTAAACATTAATAACTTAACAGTCTGCAGACAGAGCTGAAGATATGGAGCATTATTGAAGGATGGAATAGAGCAGGTGGCACTTTAATATGTTTAGTGTCATGGTTGACTCTGAAGACTAGTAGAATGAAATTACTTGAGGTTGGAAAGATTTAGGAAGTGAACTCATTTTGCTGTGCGAAGGAAATGCTACTGATCAGGCTCTCTGTGTCCCTTTTCTAGGTTGGAAAATATTAACCCTGAAGAAAATGACATGGTAAGCCATTCTCTAAGGAGATTGTTTAATGTCAGTCTTATATCTTAGAGGCTTAAGCACAATTGAGTGGGTTTTCAGAGCTAAGAAGTGGGAAAAGATGAATTTGACACACTAATAATGTACATTTCAAATCTTCTGTAAAAATTCACTTATTTTATTCAGTGTGCTTTTTGTGCGTGACCATCAATTGAGACCTAAGCCAAATAAAATCTGATTCAAAATTCATGTATAATTGTCATAAATGTTATTGATAGACATTGCAGGAATTACTGAACCGAATCAACAAAGCAGATACAAGAAGAGTTATTGACAAGAATGGAGATTTAATTGTGGATCGAATACACAAAACCAGGGAGCGGAAAAAGAAAATAACTGCTGAAGAAATTAATGCAGTTATTGAGGAAAGGGATACTGCCTTAGGAAGAGTAAGTGTGTTCACTAAACAAAGATTTATACTTTTCCCTCTAATAATGTTATTATTTAGTAAATATTAATTTTACAAACAATATGTAGATACCAAAGAATAAAACCAAAATATAAGTGTGATTTAAATTTTAATCTCAGGTTTGAAATTAATTTTCAGACTGCTACTTGTAAATTATGCAACAACCACATTTTCAGTGACTTAATGAAATAAGGTGTTTTGGTTGGGGAACACATATTTCAGTATTGCTACAAAACATTGTGCTGTATTTTTAAACTTGATCATGCTTGGTACTTACCACTTGCAGCAGTTCCAGCATGCCAAGTAGGCATTAAACCCACAACAACCCTATGCTAGTCAGTTGTTGTCGGGATATATGCAGTATTCTGGGACTTGATGCTTTCCATTTTACATCGAGGACCTGTTGAAATACTGGTGTAAACACAATAAGAATCTCACAACATCGGGTTAAAGTCCAACTGGATTATTTGGTCATAAACGCCACTAGCTTTCGGAGCGCTGCTCCTTCATCAGGTGAGTAGAGAGTTCTGGTCACAAACAGGGCATTTAAAGGCACACACAGTTTACAGAATACTAATTAGAACTGACTCGCAGCACTCCGAAAGCTAGTGCGTTTACTACCAAATAAATCTGTTGGACTTTAACCTGGTGTTGTGAGACTTCTTACTGTGTTTACCGCAATCCAACGCCGGCATCTCCATGTCAGAAATACTGGTGACTAGTAAACTGAAATGAGATGAGGTGCACTGGTCTCCCTCTGAAGCACAGCCTAGATCATAAGGGAAAGTATTTAATTTTAAAAAATCTTTGTTACCTTATACAGAGGTCCAAGCAGAAGTTAACTGAAGTCTGAGAGACCTGGGAATTACTACCCACAGTGTTGGACAGGGATTGAACTTTGTAATAGAGGTGTGCCAACATAGGTATATTTTGTAGTCCTTGTGTTGACTCTATATTCAAATAGAGTCAGTATTAGAGTCACAAACAGATGTAATCTTGACGTCACTGCCAGGATTGCATTCCAAGGATTTTCAAGGCCACAATATATTGATATTTTAGGTCATTTTTACTTCACCTATCTGAGTTTGAATTTGCCTCTGTAAATTCCAAAGTAATTTATTGGATTGCTGAGTAAACAGGCAAACTAGTTGGAATCTGCGGAAAACAAATATTTAAATCTAACCTCAAATATTTGAAATTTCATAGTGCATTCATATTTCTATCAAAACACACACACACAGCTAAATATTGACACCTTGCTGCTCGAACATTATACAGCTAAATCTTGAGCTGTATTTATTTACAATAGTTAACAGATGTATCACCACACGACGCTTCATTTGTGCTCGCTTGTTTGTGTGTGAAGTAAGTGTCAAATTAAGCAGCAGGATAGAGCAAGATTCAATCTTTTAGTATTTGTATTCTTATTGCTGATGCAGTGATTGATAAATTAGTTGTCAGATTCATGTACATGTCTTCTCCTTTTCATAGTGAATGTAATTGTTTCCCTGTTGCTGTTTGTGCCAGACTATTTATAATGTTCACTCGTGTGTATTTATGGTTGATGCCTTGTATTTGGAAGAGAAAACAATGCTAGATGATTGATAGGGAATTGTCCCTTCACAGCATATAAGAGGCAAGCTTTGAATTGGTCAAAAGGCAGAAATTGAAGAAATGTGAGTGAACAAGGGCAGAGAACAAGAATCAATTTCATGTTTGTTATTACAATCTGCTTTTTCCCCCTTAATGCCATTGGATAAACATATTGAAAAACCAAGTATCTCCTTCCAGCAAAAGTTGACCTGTGTTCTTCAGCAACCCATTGCAGATTCTTCTTGCTTTCAGTTTCCCTATGTTTATCTGAACACCAAAATAAAAGCATTGTGCTAACTCCCAGGAACCTGTGTGTAGACCTGAAATGATTTGGTGCTGCTGATCCAATACCAATTAAAAAATGAAGAAGCAGAATCTTTTTCTCTCCATGGAAGTAATAGGAATGCCCAAGGCAGCACATGTTTCTATGTATGTATAAACTATAATTTTGTCTGTGTGTAAAATGTAATTTTATGCGAATGCTGTCATTCTGCAACACAGGTGCTGCGAGTCTTTTGAGAAGCTGATGAAGAGGCCTCCTCTGGCATGTTGGGTTTTCTTAACTTGTTTAATGTATTTATTCGCAACTGATTAGCTTATGATGTAGCTCTCATCAGATGCAGCCTAATATGCCCTTCAGTCATATAGATTGAAAACTGTTAAAATTTTCACAGACACTTGATGGTGCAATACCTGTGGATGAAGTGATCTTTTGGTTAGTTTCCAATAATAGTTGTAACATAACTTGCATAGTGAAACATAGGTGGGTGGGATTTTGCAGCCTTACCATTTCCATTGTCCGCCCTTCGTCCGCTTTGATTCCATGGCATCAAAGTAGTAGAATTTAGATAATAGTCTCTGAAAATATAGTTTTTGAGACATATCGACAAACAAATAATGAGCAATATTTCTTGATGAGAGAGAATACCTGGGAGTGATTTCTCAATATGTCTGGTGTTTCCTAAATATGCCTAGTGCTTCCTGGTCTGTCTGGCCTCTTTGAATTGTTCCAGTTCCAAATAACAGAGGTAGAGGATTATACTCAAAAGGAAACATTTTATTATGCCTTTCAGAAAACATTGACTGGTTAAAAAAGTTATCTTTTTAGCAACCATCTTAAAATCTTGAGGAACCTGAACTATTCAAAGCCACAAAAATGATTTGGGAGCATTTAAACTAAATTGGTAGAGGGCTGTGTCATGACCCAGGCCAGAAGCTCCAAGGTGTTTTGTGAAGATAGCCTAGACCCTAAGGTTTTGCTTTGGATGAGTGAGCATGGGTGAGCATAAGGTGTTTCACTCCAGGTATGATTCAAGTGACCCATTTAGAAGCTTAACAAAGTTTATTTAAGAATGCAGTTAAAATATAATAATAAAAATTTACATAACTTATACCAATTACAAGAACCAACCATTAAGTAGTATAAACCTCAACTAGCTAGTTGTGATATTCCAAGTCAAATAGCATCCACAAACATGTACCTATTCCTTGACTTGGCACAAAAAAAAAGCATGCTGACATGATGCTGGATTTGTAGCTTTTTAACCCCTGCTGTAAATTGGCCTTTTGAATGTTAGATTAAATTCAATTTCTTTTTGCATTTGTGATAATTTTACTTGATTCAAACTCTCTGAAATGTTAGGCATGTTTTCTAATTCCATCTTGTAAATATAGAAAGACTTTACTAAATAATCAAGAGGGAAAAGGAGGGGACAAAATAAATACAATACCTCTCATGAGAGAAAAAGGGCGAAGAAAACTAATGGGGCTAAAAGTCAATGAGTCTTCTGGACATGATGGGTTTCATCCCATGATATTAAACGAAATAGCTACACAGATAGTGGATGTACTGGTAGCAATCTTCCAAGAATCTTTAAATTGGTGGAAAAGTCCCACAAGATTGGAAAACTGCTAATGTTAGCACCCTTATTCAAAAATGGAGGGAGACAAAAGACATTTAACAGCAGTCCAATTAGCTTAACATCTGTCACTGGGAAAATGTTAGAGTTCATTATAAAGGATCTAATAGCAGAGCATTTAGAAATACATAATATAATCCAGCAGAATCAGCATGACCTAATGAAAGGGAAATCATGATGGACATGTTGGTTAGAATTCCTTGAAGTGGTAAAGGAGCAGATAGATAAAGGGGAACCAGTAGACATAATATACTTGGATCACAAAAAAGCTTTCGAGAGGGTATCGCACATAGGTATCTATGTTAAGGTAATAGCCATGGTGCTATTATCTTAACAAAGTGTACTAGCGTGGGGAGAGGATGAGCTAACTAATAGAAGACTGAGTTGGGACAAGGGGGGACATTTTCAGGATGGCAACCTGTAACTAATGGAGTGCCATGGGGATAAGTGCTGGTAGGGCCTCAATTGTTTACGATATATATGAATGACTTGAATGAGGGAAGTGAATGCACTATGACCAAATTTATGGGTGTGAAGTTAGTGTTGGTAAAATTATAAAGCAATTGTAAAAATGCTAAGAGTTGTAAAATTGTCTGTTTTAAAGGTGGTTTTGTTCTTTCTATACTGAAGAGAAACAGGTGCAAGAAGAATACAGAGAGACCCAAAGTGAAACATTGTGTAGCCAGGCTAGGCAATAAATGCTGCCAAGATGACAGGTTGTTTTTGACTTTTAACTAATTGAAGTAGGCATTGGAATAGCAGCAGCCTATCAAATTTGAGTTTTGTTTTGATAACCTGTAAGCCAGTCTTATTGTGTGATATTTGGTATGTCATCGGGGGTATAAAGGCCACTGCTCCCAGCTCCAAATGAGCGGAAAACCACTTGTCAGTGACTGCCACAGTCCACACCAGCTAGAGGGAGAAACAGGCACAGACAACTGTCCTGCCAGTGTAACAGCTACATTTATCATAAAGGTATCAAGGGAAAATAAAAGGCGTCAGCAAAGAAGAACGAACACCTGGGAAGATGACAGACCTGACTGCATTTTGAGAGTGACTAGAATTTCTATTTTCTTTGTTAATAAGTGGGAATTGTAATAATCTAAACAGTATTCCATTAGAATAGTGTTTTATTTGGTTTGTTAATAGTTTAGTTAGCCTGTTTACTGTTAGAAAAATAAATTGTTACTCGGTTATTTTGATTTGACCAAGCTGTTGAAGCTGAAAAGCTGTTGAAGGATAAATAATCCCCCTTCTCACAAGCACTTTTAACAGATTATGAAGGGAGGCACTTCTCTTTGAGTGGTTGAGTGTTAGTTCTCAGAGAGATCAACCTTCCCTTCGTAACAATGGATGACACAAAAATAGGTGAGAAGGTAAGTGGTCAGCATGACACAAAGACTCCACAGAAGAATATAGACAGGTTAACTGAGTGGGCAGAAACTTGACAGATGTCGGAAAATGTGACATTATGTCCTTTAGTAGAAAGAATACAGGAACTGAATATTATAAATAGCCAAAGACAGCAGAAAGCTGCAGCACAGAAGAATTTGGGGGTCCTCATGCATAAATCTCAAAAAGCTGACATGCAAGTTCAGTAGATGATAGCAAATGGGATGTTGGGCTTCATTTCGAAGGGAATGGAGTATAAAAATAGGGACGTCTTGCTATAACTACACAAGGCACTAGTTAGACCATACCTAGAATACTGTGAACAGTTTTGGTCCCCTTTTCTAAGAAAATATACACTGACATTTGTGGCAGTCCAGCGGAGGTTCACTGAGTTGGTCCCAGGTGGAGGATTTTCTTTGGAGGAGAGGTTGATTAGGTTGGGCCAGTAGTCACTGGAGTTTGGAAGAATGAGATGTAACCTTATTGAGACACATAGCATCGACTGTGTCAAGTCCCCTGCGAGTCCTGGAGGTTGTTTCCCCATGAGAGAATCTAGGACCAGAGGGCATTATGTTAGAGGAAGGCGTCGCCCATTTAAGACATAGATGAGAAGGAATTTCTTCTCCAAGAGGGTAGTGAATCTGTGGAATTCTTTACCACAGAGGCTGTGTTGTTAAGTATGTTCAAGGCTGACATGGTCAGATTTTTAATTGGTAAGGGATATGGGTATGAGATAGGAAAGTGAAGATTATTGTATCAGATCAGTCATAATCTCATTGAATGGTGGAATAGACCCGATGGACAAAATGGTCTACTTTTGACCTTATTTCTTTAGGTAGGTTATGAACATGTTTTCACACTTTCAGCGAACTCCTGTCTTTTTTTTCCCCATTTGTACTAAGGACTCTGAATTTCCAGCATTTTTTCTAGCCCCTGTTACAGTAGTCAATTTTCTGTGTAACTGCCACCACATTGACATTTGACAATGAAATTATTACATTGATTCTTTTCATAACCTTGCTTCCTTGTGGTCGTCTCTTGGGTCTGATGCGGAGCCTCATTTTGGAGACAGTGAGCCTGAGATCTGTCCAGCATTCAGCACCACACATGGCCTTGGTTACTCTGACATCCTGCCTGTCTTTTCTCCTGACAATGATATAGTTGATAAGATGCCAATGCTTAGAGCGGGGGTGCATCCAGGAGGTCTTGTTACGGGCAGGCAGATGGAAGGTTGTGCTGGTGATGAGGAAGTCATGTGCTGCACAGGTCTTCAGTAAGAGTAGGCTGTTACTGTTACTCCATGCCTCCCAATGACTTCCTGCCAGATTGCAGAGTCACACCCTACTCTTGCATTGAAATCGCCAAGCAAGATCAGCTTGTCGGTACTGCTCACTGTTGATAGTAGGGCGTCTAGTTCTTCGTAGGACTTGTCTTTCATCTTGTCCGGGTTGTTCATTGTGGGGGCATAGGCACTGATCAGGGTGGCTTGACTTCTGTAGTGGAAACTGTAATGTCATAAGCCGGTTGTTCACACCCTTGGGTAGACTGTCAAGTTTCCAAACAAGGTGGCTTCTGACGGCGAATCCAACTCCAGCATCACGACGCACATCGCTGCTGCGACTGCTCCAGAAAAAAGTGTATCCAACTCCAGTTTCAGTCAACTGACCTACGTTGACAAGACGAGATTCGCTCAGGGCTGCAAGTCAATGTTGTATCTTGCAAGCGCTCTGGCAATTAAGGCTGTTCTTCTTCTGGTCTGCCTGCTGTAGGGTTGTCCAAAAGCGTGTGTACATTCCAAGTGCCAATGGTGACCGGTGTCACCTTGTGTTTTATTTTGTTTGTTCGACTGCACAATGGGATCCCCGCCAGCCACGGTAAACTGGCCAGGGTGTAGTGAAGCAGGCAATGTTTAGGGCACCTTTTCTAGCCCCTTCCTCATTCAACGGAGGTGAGCAGTGCATTCCTGAAGAGGACTGCTCAGTCGCCCAGGGAGATGCTGAGTTCCACTGCTGCTTCGGTCAGCCGCCTGCATGCAGGTCCGTGATACAGCTCACAGTGTATCCACAACTGCTGCTTCGTCGCTCACCCATCGCCACAGGACTTCAAGGGTTGAACAGGATGCTGATGGTGATAGTGTCGAAACTAGCGCTTGATTTGGATTAAAGTGAGGGAGAGTTGCGCAGCATCGGCCTCACTCTCTCTTCCCAATTCCCATCTAGATCCAGTGGCAAGACAGGAGTCAAGATGGCTGGAGGTGGGATTAGGCGCAGTGGATGACCAAGACGTCTTCTGTGCAGAAACTATAGGCAGTGGACCAGTTCACTTATCTTTGCAGCACCTTCTCTCTAGCAGTGACTATTGACACAGAAGTTAACTGCAGAATAGCAAAGGCAAGTTCTGCTTTCAGTGGACTACACCACTGTATTGGAACGTCGAGGAATCAGCTCAGCCACAAAACTGAAGGTCTACAGTGCCGCAGTACTCACTGTGACACGTGGACTGTGTATCGAAGGCACGCAAGACACTCAATCATTTCCACATGACTTATCTTCACAGAACATTACACATCCGATGGCAAGACAAAGTACCAGACACTGAAGTTCTCTCTAGAGCAAGTCTACCATCAGTCCACACACTGCTGATGAGAGTGCAGATCCGATGGGCAGGCCATGTCATCCGTATGTCAGATAAGCGCATACCTAAGCAGCTCCTTTTTGGGGAATTCTCTGCTGGGAGACGCACGCATGGATGGCAGAAGAAACGTTTCAAAGACACACTCCCTGAAGTTGCTTGACATTGACACGACCACCTAGGAAACACTGGCACAAAATTGCCCTACCTGGTGCTGCCTCATCCACAAAGGCTGTCAAGCTCACAAAGCACGGTGTATTGCTGAAGCACAACTTAGGCGCAAGCTGCGCAACTCCAAAGCCACCAGCACAACAACTACAGTGTCTATACAAGTCTGTCCAATATGTCCCAGGACATTCCATACCTGAATTCGCCTGACCAGTCATCTTCGGACACACCGCAACCAGCCTCAAAATGACTAATGGTGTCGTGGTTCTCATCGATGATGATGGACAAACAACATATTACAATGAAAGCATTCAAACTTGTTCACATCAATTCCCTTCTAATCTGAGGTGAAATTTCCTTACTATCTCCAGGGACTCCTTCTCTTCCTTGACTACCTGCCTTACTTTTACCTTCCTAATTTCTACCTTTCTCAGATTTAAAAGGGTTGCGACAAAAATGCTTTGCTCAAACATCTCTGCTGTCTGCCCAGCTCTTTTAACCCTCTTCTTCCAGGTAGTGTTCTTACCACTGAAGGAATCTTTAAATTCTTCCAATAGAATTACTTGTCTAACAGCTTCATGTGTTATGTTTATTTTCTTTAACGCCCTTATCCACCACTTAAAATTACTCTCTTAAACTCAATGTAAGTCTGTCCAGACTGTTTTATCATATTTTGAAATTTTTGGAACTGATTCATATGCACTTTTTTACTGCATCATAATATCCAGATATTCTTCTGGCAGAAATGAATGCACCTCATCACTTCTACCTATCAACCTACTCTGTAGGAGCGATGTCCAGATTTCTTTCGGCCATCTGCTTAGCTATCTTCTCAAATGAGAAAACAAATACTTTCAGCTGAAATTCTATGTTTCTCTTTTCTCTATCCTCATTTTCTAACATCACTATTTCAAATTCCCTTTCCTTCTCATTCTCTTGTCCAGTGGTGGTTAGCACTGTTGCCTCACAGTCATGATGTGGAAATGCTGGCGTTGGACTGGGGTAAACACAGTAAGAAGTCTCACAACACCAGGTTAGAGTCCAACAGGTTTATTTGGTAGCAAAAGCCACTAGCTTTCAGAGCGCTTGCTGCCCCTTTGTCAGGCGAGTGGGAGTTCTATTAACAAACAGGGCATATAAAGACACAAACTCAATTTACAAAATAATGATTGGAATGTGAGCCTTTACAGGTAATCAAGTCTTAAAGGTACAGATAATGTGAGTGGAGAGAGTGTTAAGCACAGGTTAAAGAAATGTGTATTGTCTCCAGACAGGACAGTTAATGAGATTTTGCAAGTCCAGGCAAGTCGTGGGGGTTACAGATAGTGTGACATGAACCCATGATCCCGGTTGAGGCTGTCTTCATGTGTGCGGAGCTTGGTTATCAGTCTCTGCTCAGCGACTCTGCGCTGTCGTGTGTCATGAAGGCCACCTTGGAGGATGCTTACCCAAAGATCAGAGGCCGAATGCCCGTGACTGCTGAAGTGTTCCCCAACAGGGAGAGAACGGTTTTGCCTGGTGATTGTTGAGCGGTGTTCATTCATCCGTTGTCATAGTGTTTGCATGTTCTCCCCAGTGTACCATGCCTTGGGACATCCTTTCCTGCAGTGTATCAAGTAGACAACGTTGGCCGAGTTGCAAGAGGTGCAAGCCTCACAGTGCCAGGGACCCGCTTTCAATTCCTGCCTTAAGTGACTGTGCAGCTTGCATATTTTCCTGTGTCTGCGTGGGTTTCTTCTGCGTGCTCTGGTTTCCTCCCACAGTCCAAAGATGTGTGAGTTTGGTGGATTGGCCATGCCAGATTGCCCCAGGTTGTGTGGGTCAGAAGGCTTCGGGGGGGGCAAATACGTAGTATTTTGGAGATAGGGTAGCTGCTCTGTCAAAGAGTTGGTGCAAACCTGATAAGCCAAATGGCCTCATCTGTGCTGTAGGACTTCTGGGAAGTTTCTCCTGCCTTTTCATGGCCTGTCTCTTTCTTCCCTTTCTGTTTCGCCTCCAATTGAAGTTTTTTTTTTGCTTGCAACTGAATCCTAGCCAATTTAATTGCCTTACCTTTTAGAGAACTTGGTTTCTGTGGTATCCCTCCAATTTCAAATATATGCTATCCATTCAATTACGCCTCTTTCCTTACCCCTGCAGATAATACGAACTAACTTATCTGCCAATCACGTTAATTTTATTTACCTTTGGTAGGCCACCTATGGTTATGTCTCCTACTGCCAGAAAAATCTTAGCAATTGTCAAAGTCATTTTGCAGTCTCCCATTTTAAAATCCACTCCTTGTTTAGTATTCTTACTCTTATTACCTTTAAATTCACCAATCAAGGAATTATTCTTCATGTGAAGAGCTCCCAATTTTGTTACTGTCAGATAAGTAATAATTGCTGAGCTGTTCAAATCCTGAAGAGAAACTTGAAACAGCTGCCAGAATGGTTTTGCAGTTTGTGTGTCATGAGGATGATTTCTGAAATCAGGAAGTGACTTCTCAACCAGTTGTGATGATTTTACATTCAAGTTAAACATTTATTAAAATAAAAAAAACACTGAAAACGCAAGAATGCATTTGCACAGTTAACAGTAGTATTAGAACCTTTCAAAATAGGTATTGACTTACACTAAGCTCAGAGCTAACTCACCCCCACCAAGCCCCACCAACCTTCTGCTGGCAACAGTCCTTATAGATTTTCTCATTAAAACAATTCCAATGACTTTACACAATCCTTACTACATTTAGGATGCTGTCTGAGGCTGACAGCAAACTGGTTCTCCAAATGTGGCACCTAGACCAGATATTATCTTCTTTGATATCTGACCAGCCACTACTGTATTCTTTGAGTACTCATCATCCACCACACAAACACAGTTTCCAGTATTTTCCTATATCTGTTTTTCCCCTTTGACCTTCCCCTCAATTGTATCTTAATTGTTTTCCAAGTCCCCTTTTTCTGGAATTGATTAATTGTTTTACTTTATGGCTACTATATTTTAAAAGTAAACCAGCACCATCTTTGCCTAACTTAATTATGATTTTTTTTAATATGTTTCCCTTTGAAATACAACAGTCAAATTCAAACTATACCTTTCATTGCCTTATGTAAATTTTTATTTACGTACTCCTGTTTTCCTCTACCCATCAACATATCAAACCAACTGCATACCTTATTAATGTAACCTTTGCAGTGTTTATCCCAAATCCAATTATACCAGTTACACCCCCACAAGCTTGTTTTCCAGTTTATGAGAATATGAAAGTGATATTACAGAAGAAAAAGTATTGACATGCTAGTTTTCCATGACACATCTATACGGCAAATTACGCTGTGCATGCCTCTAGAGTCTACATGGTAAACTGTTAAAACAGTAACAACCAAATCGTATTATAAAAGTAGTCAATAGTCAGAATTCATTGTCGAGAGACAGCTGCCATAAGTTGCTGTTTGCATCTAATTTGAAAAAAAGGTTATATTTTGCTCATTTGCAAGACTTCCATCCACTGATGCCATTGGATGAACCTCACATTCCACTGATTTGTTGAGTCAAGTCCATGCAGATTCCAATTAAACCATTAGGCTTTGGCTCTGATCATTCCACAACACCACTTCATTGGTATGGTCACTGGAGAAATAATCCACATCTGTAATATATGATCAGTCTCACTCTTGACTTTGTCTTGGAGTGCGTGAGGGTCTTCCCTTGATGTAAAAAGGCAAATGGCTTAGGATTAGCTCTTCAGGTCACAATACTCTGTCTTCAACTTTCCTGTGCCTGAAAATAATGTTAGGAATTCATTCCTGAATACATTATCAGATGGTCCAGCAGCAATTTCATGTTGGGAATTCATTCCTGAATACACTATTGGATGGTACATCAGCAATTTCATCATCCTCATAGATCAGCCTCAATTGTAAGCATGCTTTCGTGCTTAATAATGATTACAGTTGGCTAAGTATGATGTATAGAGGTTAAATTATTTATTTATTTTTATATCTTAATCTTACCAAGTATAGTTCCTTCTGGACCCTGTAACTGAGTGATGGTTGTGATGTGACATATTTAAGCCACTTAATCAGATAAGACTGAAACACCTGCACCTGTGTCTAATTTAAAGTCTGTAGGATATCCATCTGCTTCTTGTTTAATGCTCCAATAATCATTTTTCTGTTTCATGTAACTTCCCCCAGAGAGGTTTTTATTCCCTCTGTGGCTCTTCCATTTTTTGTGCTTGGTTTGGCCTTGTCATTTTCTTTTTTCTTGTGGGCTACTTGCATTTTTGATCGGCAGACAATTTTAAAATGTCCTAACTTTCCACAGTGTAGCATACTGCTCCTCCTGCTGTGCATTCTTCCTGCATGGGTAGGGTTTTCCCACCACACCAAGTGCATTTCAAGATGGCAGTTACTGATCTTTTCCCCAATTTCACAAGCTACTTCTTTAACGTGCTTTCTCTTTTCTGTCCGACATATGGTCTCACTGATTTGTTTCCATGGAACATAATTTTCCCCATGAACAACCACTATATATTGTTTTCTGTACTCAGTCTGTCATGGATTTATATTACATAAAACATAGAACATTACAGCGCAGTACAGGCCCTTTGGCCCTCGATGTTGCGCAGATTTGTGAAACCAATCTAAAGCCCATTTAACCTACACTATCCCAGTATCATCCATATGTTTATCCAGTGACCATTTAAATGCCTTTTATGTTGGTGAGTCCTCTACTGATGCAGGCAGGGCATTCCACGCCCGTACTACTCTCTGAGTAAAGAACCTACCTCTGACATCTGTCCTATATCTATCACCCCTCAGTTTAAAGCTATGTCCCCTCATGCTAGCCATCCCCATCCGAGGATAAAGGCTCTCACTGTCCACCCTATCTAATCCTCTGATCATCTTGTATACCTCGATTAGGTAACCTCTTAACCTTCTTCACTCCAACGAAAACAGCCTCAAGTCCCTCAGCCTTTCCTCATAAGACCTTCCCACCATACCAGGCAACACCCTGGTAAATCTCCTCTGCACCCTTTCCAATCCTTCCACATCCTTCCTATAGTGTGGCGACCAGAACTGTATGCAATACTCCAAGTACGGCTGCACCAGAGTTTGTACAGCTACAACATGTCCTCATGGCTCTGAAATTCAATCCTTCTACCAATAAAAGCTAACACACTGTACACCTTCTTAACAACTCTATTAACCTGGGTGCCAACTTTCAGGGATCTATGCACAAGGACACTGAGATCTCTCTGCTCATCCATACTGCCAAGTATCTTACCATTAACCCAGTACTCTGTATCCCTGTTACTCCTTCCAAAGTGAATCACGTCACCCTTTTCTGCATTAAACTCCATTTGCCACTTCTCAGCCCAGCTCTGCAGCTTATCTGTGTCCCTCTGTAACCTGCAACATCCTTCTGCACTGTCCACAACTCCACTGACTTTAGTATCATCCGCAAATTTACTAACCCATCCTTCTATGCCCTCGTCCAGGTCATTTATAAAAATGACAAACAGCAGTGGCCCCAAAACAGATCCTTGCAGTACACCACTAGTAACTGAACTCCAGGGTGAACATTTCCCATCGGCCACCACCCTCTGTCTTCTTACAGCTAGCCAACTTTTGATCCAAACTGCTAAATCACCCTCAATCCCATGCCTCTGTATTTTCTGCAATAGCCTACCATGGGGAATCATATCAAACGCTTTACTGAAATCCATTTACACCACTTCAACTGCTTTACCCTCATCCATCTCCTTGGTCACCCTCTCAAAGAACTCAATAAGGTTTGTGAGACACGACCTACCCTTCGCAAAACCGTGTTGACTATCCCTAATCAAATTATTCCTTTCTAGATGATTATAAATCCTATCTCTTATAATCCTTTCCAAAATTTTGCCCACAACAGAAATAAGGCTCACTGGTCTATAATTACCAGGGGTTGTCTCTACTCCCGCTCTTGAACAAGGGGACAATACTTTCTATCCTCCAGTCTTCTGGCACTATTCCTGTAGACAATGATGACATAAAGATCAATGCCAAAGCCTCTGCAATCTCCTCCCTAGCTTTCCAGAGAATCCTAGGATAAATCCCATCCAGCCCAGGGGACTTATCTATTTTCACACTTTCCAGAATTGCTAACACCTCCTCGTTATGAACCTCAATCCCATCTAATCTAATAGCCTGTATCTCAGTATTCTCCTTGACAACATTGTTTTTTCTTATGCGAAAAATATTCATTTAGTGCCTCTCCTATCTTTTTAGACGCCACGCACAACTTCCCACTACTGCCCTTGACTGGCCTTAATCTTACCCTCGTCATTCTTTTATTCCTGACGTACCTATAGAAAGCTTTAGGCTTTTCCTGGATCCGACCTGCCAAAGACTTCTCATGTCCCCTCCTGGCTCTTCTTAGCTCTCTCTTTAAGTCCTTCCTGGTTAACTTATAACTCTTAAGCACCATAACTGAGTCTCCATGTCTCATCTTTACATAAGGTCTCCTTCTTCCTCTTCACAAGAGATTCAACTTCTTTAGTAAACCACAGTTCCCTCGCTTGAGCACTTCTTCCCTGCCTGACAAGTACAGACTTATCAAGGACACACAGTGGCTGTCCTTTGAACAAGCTCCACATTTCAATTGTGCCCATCCCCTGCAGTTCCCTTACACATCCTATGCATCCTAAATCTCACCTAATCGCATTATAATTTCCTTTCCTCCAGCTATAACAATTACCCTGCGGTATATACCTATCCCTTCCCATCGCTAAAGTAAATGTAACCGAATTGTGGTCACTATCACCAAAGTGTTCACCTACCTCCAAATCTAACACCTGGCCTGATTTATTACCCAGTACCAAATCCAACGTGGCCTCGCCTCTTGTTGGCCTATCTACGTACTGTGTCAGGAAACCCTTCTGCACGCATTGGACAAAAACTGACTCATCTAAAGTACTTGAACTATAGCTTGTCCAGTCAATATTTGTAAAGTTAAAGTTCCCACAACAACTACCCTGTTACTTTTGCTCCTATCCAGAATCATCTTTGCAATCCTTTCCTCTACATCTCTGGAACTTTTCGGAGGCCTACAGAAAACTCCCAACAGGGTGACCTCTCCTGTTTCTAATCTCAGCCCATACTACCTCAGTAGATCAGTTCTCATCGAACGTCCTTTGTGCCACCATAATACTGTCCTTGACTAACAATGCCACACCTCCCCCTCTTTTACCACCTTCCCTGATCTTACTGAAATATCAATATATTGTCTTTGTGAGAATTATATCTTTTCTCATTTGCATGCAATCTGAAAGAGTTTCATCCAGCATCCCAACTACTACACGATCACAATTTAATTCATCTCTCAGGATCCCATAGTCACAGTTTTCTCCTAGCCTGTACTATTCATTAATGAATGAATCCATGCATTCATCTGGTTTTTGTTTCCATTTATTACATTTTGTTTGTTCAATTAATACATTTTCGTTCAGAATTCTTTTGGCCATTTCATTTGCTTAGCTATCTTCTCAAATGAGATAAAGAATACTTCCACATGTCCTTCCTCAAACTTTGGAAGAGCTTGTACAAACTTAAAATCTCCCCACTGGGTCCTGATTTAGAATTAAATTCCTGCCTACCTTCTGCTTTCTTATCTTGAATCGAGAGCCTTTTTAGGTGGAATTCTATGTTTCTCTCCTTTTCTCCTTCCTCATTTCTAACTTCACTATTTCAAATTCCCTTTTCTCTTGATTTTTGGGATATTGAAAAGCTTCAAGGATCAAAAGGAGGAGATCAGTGATTTAAACAAAACATTTCGTGCTGAAATAGGGATGTCTGAAAGACCTTCTCAGAAGAGCTTGAAGCCTCATTGGCTGCCTGTCACACTATTAAATCAACAGCTATTTTCCTTTCTCCCATCACTCTCACACCTGTTGTCCCCGCACTCCCTCTCCCTCCTCTTTGCATTTTGTCCTCTATCCCTCCCCCTCGCATCCCCGCCGACGCACCAGCCCCATGCACACCCACTGGTGCGCCGGTCCCTCACACCCCCACCAGCGCGCCGGCCCCTTGCATGCCCTCTGGCGCGCTGGCCCCTTGCACCCCTTCTCACACATAGTCTCCCGTCACTCACCTGCTCATATTTCAATGGGCCCTCTGCTGCTGCCTCGTGCTCCACTCTGGACATCAGGTCACATCATCCTGGCACTCAGAAGAAACCCAGACAGACATGCAGCGAATGTGCAAGCTCCACACGCACACCCAAGACTGGAAATGAACCCAGGTCCCTGGTGCTGTGAAGCAGCAGTGCTAACCAATGTGCCACAGTGCTGCCCTAAAATGATACCGATAAAACAAGTGATGAAATCTTCTTACTCCGAGTATAATACTCAATGTTTCTTTTTTCAGCTGAGCATAATTTGTTTCTGAAATGGTAATAGTTTGTGAAGCGAATGCTATTAGTAACTCATCTCCAATGGACAGGATGTGCGAGACAACTGCGCCGACCCTATACGGTGATGCATTGCACGCAAGTTGTAACTTTAGTTTGGGATTGAAGTGGGCCAAAAGCTCAGCTTCTTTAATTGCTTCGTACACTTTTTCGTATTCTTCTGTCCAGTGCCGTGCCTATTTGAAACATAGCAAAATATGTAATGGCTTCAATAGCATGGCTAAATTTGTAATGAATTTACCACAGTAGTTAATCAATCCCAGAAATAATAACTGTTGCATCATATTTTGAGGACGTGGTGCTTCTAAAATTGCTATCATGTCTTTCAGCCCCTTTTGCAATCCATCTTTGACAATGATGTGACCCGAATAGTTTATGGATGTATTGAAAACTTTGTATTCCTTTTTGATCCAGAGGTTTTTTTTAGCAGACGTTCCAATGTTGTTTCCAAGTTTTTGAAGGTCTCTTGTTCACTTGAACCTGTGATGAGGATATCATCTAGATATCACTCCCATTTAGCCCACTCAGAATTTGATCCATGGATCTCTGGAAAAGAGAAGGTGTGGATATTACCCTGAATGGCATCGAAACAGATCTTTGTGTGTCACGGTAATGAGTAATGGTTGTGAACTTGCAGCCACATTTATTTGTAAGTACGCATGTGAAAGATCAATTTTACTGAATTTCTGGCCTTCAGATACTCCAGCAACTAAATCTTCAATCAGCAGCAGTGGATGTTAATCAGCTCACAATACTGGGTTAATCATCTTGAAATCTCCATGTATCCTAACTGTCAGGTTTTAATACAGGCATTATTGGTGTAGCCCAGTCACTTGTAGTGACTGGTTCAATGACTCCTATTTGGACTACCTTTCTAGTTCTTCGACTTTTGATATGATGGCATATGATACTGTTCTAGCTTTGAGACATTTTGGTGTACTGTTTGGCTTAATTTTGAGTTGGACTTCAAGTCCTGCCATTGATCCCAACTTTTGTACTTTTCCAGAAGTTGCAGTTGGTCCTCCACAATCATCCTCAACACTGGTGCCCCACAAGGCTGTGTTCTCAACTCCCTATTATATACTTATAAACCTATGACTGTGTAGCCAAATTCCCCTCCAATTCAATTTTCAAGTTAGCTGACGACACCACTGTAGCGGGTTAGATCTCAAACAATGACGAGACAGAATACAGGAATGAGATAGAGAATCTGGTGAACTGGTGTGGCCACAGTAATCTCTCCCTCAATGTGAGCAAACGAGAGAGATTGTCATTGACTTCAGGAAGCATAAAGGAGAACATGTCCCTATTTACATCAATGGGATGAAGTAGGAAGTGTTGAGAGCTTCAAGTTTTTAGATGTCCAGATCTCCAACAACCTGTCCTGATCCCCCAATATTGACACTATAGTTAAGAAAGCCCACCAGCAACTCTACTTTTCCAGAAGACTAAGGAAATTTGGCATGTCAGCTACAACTCTCACCAACTTTTACAGATGCACCATAGAAAGCATTCTTTCTGGTTGTACAGCTTGGTATGGCTTCTACTCTGCCCAAGACTGCAAGGAACTACAAAAGGTTGTGCATGTAGCCCAATCCATCACATAAACCAGCCTCCCATCCATTGACTTTGTCTACACTTCCCACTGCCTCAGCAAAGCAGCCAGCATAATTAAGGATGCCATGCACCCGGACATTCTCTCTTCCACCTCTTTCCTTCGGGGGAAAAGATTGCAAAAGTCTGAGGTCATGTACCAACTGACTCAAGAATAGCTCCTTCCCTTGCTGCTGTCAGACTTCTGAATGGACCTGCCTTGCATTAAGCTGATCTTTCTCTCCACCCTAGCTATGACTGTAATACTAGATTCTGCACTTTCTCGTTTCCTTCTCTATGAACGGTATGTTTTGTCTATATAGTGCACAAGAAATAATACTTTTCACTGTTTGTTAATACATGTGACAATAATAAAGCAAATCAAAAATCAGTCTTGCCAACGACCAGTTGATTTAACTTTTCCCAAATAAAGCAGGAAAGTTCCCACAGACAACGTGGAGTGGCTATCTGCAAAGTCTCTTTAGCAGCCAGCTCTACTGATACTGCAATGTCTGCTGCTGGTTTAAGAGTCAGTGTTCTTTTAGTGAGTAGCTTTCTCTGAATAGCTTCATTCTGGAGTCCATACCAACCTATCACAAGGAATATTGTCAGGCATCGCACCAAATTCGCGACATTTAGCTAGCCTTCATACGGTTGCACACACTGAAATGCTTTCACATTCCTCCTGGCTTCAGCAGTGAAACCTAAGTCTTTCTGAAAGAGTGAATTTTTGTGAGAAATACTCTTCCCAGATCTTTGTCCGCCCTATGTAGATTTTGGCTCCTGCCATTGCTGGATGGACTACACTTTGTTGTAATATACAAGTTTTTGTCCTACCAAACTGAGAAACGTTGCAACCTTTAGGTCATCTGGTACTTGATTTGCTTGCAGATAATACTGGAATCATTTTTCATCTGAGTCTCTCAATTTTCACAAATACATCCGTGGTGCTACCTTTTTGCTGCCATATTTGGTTCCCCCCTTCTGGGTTGTATACTTCTTCAGATTGCCCCTCTTCCTCATATAGTTCAAGAGGTCACCCAATGTAATAATGCAACAATTTTCTTTTGTGTGTAATTTTAACTTTTCCCCCCAGTTAGTAGCTTCTTTAAGTTCCCACAGACTTTTTTTTCTAACCTTTGAGTCTCTGTTCCCACAGCCCTTTTTACTTTACCACGTGTGCTGTCTCTGCAGCTTGAAAGTCTACCCAGTTTATCTAATGGTAAGTAAGTTTGACCTTTGTTCCTTGTTTACTCGCATTTTTTTTCCCTGAACCGTTTTGTAGTGCATTGGAGATTTATTTTCCTTGTTTCAGATCGTCTATTCGATCTAAAGTGCTGGGTTTCTACGTGTCTGTAGGTCATGTGACAATATACCAGCAGATATGCAAACACATTAAATACATAACATAATATCTCTCAAACCGTAGGATCATTTCAGCATTTTTTGGCTTCTCACTAGCCAACTCCTTCTCAGCTCGGTCTGTGACTTCAGTAAACAATACAGTGTTGTAGTTCCAGTTTCTTCTCTTAATTTAACCTTCAGACTTCCGTCTCTTTGTTTTTTAATTTCTTAAATTAGCTGTTCCCAAGATTTTTGGCACTTGTTTTGTTATCCTTTATTCCATTTATGCTTTTTTCTAGCTGTGAGGGTATTTTCCTCCTCACTGAGAATCTCCTTCTATTCTAGCTTCCAGTTTAAACTGAAGTTAAGAAAGATCTTTATCTAAAAGTGTCCCTGGTTACTAAGCAACAACTGATTCTTTCGGGAATCACTGGAGGCAGGGAAGATACCAGAGGACTGGGAAGTAGCTAATGTAATGCTGCTGTTTAAGAATAGAGGGAGGCAGCAGATGGGAAATTATAGGCCGGTTAGCCTGACTTCAGTCATTGGCAAGATTTTAGAGTCCATTATTAAAGAGGAGATCACAGAGTACTTGGTAGTGCATGATAAAGTAGAACTGAGTAGGCACAGCTTTGTCAAGGGGAGATCATGTCTGACAAATCTGTTGGAGTTTTTTGAGGAGGTAACAAGGAAGTTAGGTAAAGGAGAACCAGTGACCATGATTCATTTAGATTACCAGAAGACCTTTGACAAGGTGCCACATTGGAGACTGTTAAATAACTTAAGCTCCTATGGTGTTAAGGGTCAGACCCTGGCATGGATAGAGGTTTGGCTGACTGGCAGAAGGCAGAGAATGGGGATAAAGGGGTCTTTTTCAGAATGGCAGTCGGTGACGAGTGGTGTGCCTCAGGGGTTGGTGCTTGGACTGTAACTTTTCACAACATACATTAACAATTTGGAAGAAGGAACTGAAGGCACTGTTGCTAAATTTGCAGATGATATAAAGATATGTAGAGGGATAGGTAGTATTGAGGAAGCAGGCGGGCTGCAAAAGTACTTGGACAGGTTAGGAGAGTGGGCAAAGAAGTGGCAGATGGAATGCAATGTGGAAAAGTGTGAGGTTATGCACTTTGGAAGGAGGAATGGAGGCATAGACTATTTCCTAAATGGGAAAATGCTTAGGAAATCAGAAACATGAAAGGACTTGGGAGTCCTTATTCAGGATTCTTTTAAGGTTAACGTACATGTTCAGTTGGCAGTTAGGAAGGCAAATACAGTGTTAGCATTCATGTTGAGAGGGCTAGAATACAAGAGCAGGAAGGCTGTATAAGGCTCTGGTCATACCCCATTTGGAGTACTGTGAGCAGTTTTGGGCCACATATCTAAGGAAGGATGGGCTGGCCTTGGAAAAGGTCCAGATGAGGTTCACAAGAATGATCCCTGGAATGAAGAGCTTGTCATATGGGAAATGGTTGAGGACTCTGGGTTTGTCTCATTGGAGTTTAGAAGGATGAGGGGGGGATCTTATTGAAACTTACAAGATCTTATTACAAACTTACAGTGGGTGTGCAAGGCCTGGATAGAGGGGATGTGGAGAGGATGTTTCCACGAGTAGGAAAAACTAGAACCAGAGGGCACAACCTCACGCTAAAGGGACAATCCTTTAAAAGTTAAAAAAGTTGAAGTTTATTTATTTGTCACAGCTTAGACTTACATTAATACTACAATTAAGTTACTGTGAAATTCCCCTTGTCACCACACTCTGGCACCTGTTCGGATCAATGCATCTAACCAGCACATCTTTCAAATTGTGGGAGAAAACTGGAGCATCTGGAGGAAATCCATGCAGACGTGAGGAGAACATGCAAACTCCACACAGATGGTGACCCAAGCCAGGAATTGAACCCAGGTCTTTGGTGCTGTGAGGTAGCAGTGCTAACCGCTGTGCTATTGTACCACCCTAAAACAGAGATGAAGAATTTCTTTAGCCAGAGAGTGCTGAATCTGTGGAATTCTTTGCCACAGAAGGCTGTGGAGGCTAGGTCATTGAATGGCTTTAAGACAAAGATAGATAGGTTCTTGATTAATAAGGGGATCAGGGGTTATGCAGAAAGGGCAGAAGAATGGGAATGAGAAAAATATCAGCTATGATTGAATGGGGGAGCGGACCCATTGGGCCAAGTGGCCTAATTCTGCTCCTCTGTCTTATGGTCTTATGATAAATGGTGTACCAGGTTTAGATGAGGTTGACAAAGAAAAGTTGTTCCCATTATTTGATCATATGAGGACTTGTGGGCGCCAAGAGATGGAGGGGTGATGTGAGAAAGAACTTTTTTAAGCAGCCTTTGATAATGGCCTGGAACTCCCCACAAGGGTAGTGAAAGCAGATATGATCACTGTTTCTGTAAAGAAATTGGATGGGCATTTGAGGAAAGCAAACCTCAGGGCTGTGGGTAATCTAACATGGAATTGGAACTGACTAGATTGCTTTATAGAGAGCTACTATCGGCTCTGTATGAATGGTCTTCTCTATACCATTACAACTCTAAAATGTTTCCCGTTCATAGAGATATTTTTAAGATTTGTTCACCGCCTTGAACCACTGCAATTCTTGTGGTGCAGTTCATCCTATGGTACTGTTTGGGTGAGAGTTCCAGGAGTTTGACCCAGTGAAGAACTGTGGTATAATGCTGGAGAACTTGCAAGAGATGTTCGTACTATCTATTTGCTGCCCTTGTTCTTCTAAATGATAGAAGTCATGGGTTTGGAAGATGTTGTTGAAGAAACCTTGATGAATTGCTGAAACCTACCTCTCCGCCCACCTAATGAAGGAGCAGCAAAAAAAAAGCACTCACTTGATCCCAAATAAACTTTTTGCAGTTCCACCTGGTGAGACTTCTTACTATCTCCACACTAGTTCATCTTCAATTTGTACTGTATAGAAGATAGAGCCAGTTTGAGCCAATACAGCTGCAGGAACCCACTGTTCACGAGTGGTAAAGCTGTGTGTCAAAACTTGCACTCCTTGTCAGAACAAGCGTCTTTTAGAATGACCTTTTCTTAAGATTTACAACTGCTGATTGTGTTCTACTCTCTCAGACATTTCCTGTGGTAAAAGTAAGTCAAATGTAGTTCTCAGCTTCCTTTTCAGTAATAGCAAAGCTGGGGAACTCAGTGATCTGTGTTGTGGCGTTGCAATGTGTCATCAAGGAACTGTTCAGACAGCGATTTAATGAACCTTGGTCCTCAGAGGCATTCAGTGAATGTTTCAAGAACGAGACAAACCTTTCAGCTAATCCATTCACTTGTGGGTGGTAAGGTGCTGATTTTTAGCTGTTGAATACCACTTTTTTCAAATAATCTCCAAACTGTTGAACCATAAACTTTGGTCCATACTCAGGATTTGTTCAGGTTTTCCAAATCTGGCAAAAATATCATCTAGCTTTTCAATGGTTCTTTTCTGCAGTTATTGACTGTATTAGCAAACTTCCAGTAATTTGGAATGTGCATCAATATCAAAAATGAACATGTGCCCCTCGTATGGACCTGCAAAGCCATGTGTAAATGTGGCCAAAGCATTTTAGGCCACTTCCACGGATGTAATGGGGACAACGAAAATGCATTCTGTAGTCCTAAACATGACTGACACAGTCCTGCTTTTTCATCAATCTGGTATGTAGTTCAGGCCACCAGAAAATATGATGGCCATCATTATGAAGTGCTTTGAAAGGTTATGACATGAATCAATTCTAGCCCGTCAGATTGCCTGGATCCACTACAGTTCGCCTATTGCTGCAATAGGTCCACAGCAGATGCCATCTCCCTGGCTCTACACTCAACCCTGGATAACAAAGACAACCTATGTCAGACTCCTATTTATTGATGACAGCTCAGCATTCAACACCATTATTCTTACAAAACTCATCTCCAAACTCTGTGGCCAGGGATTCAGCTCCTTGATCAGAGACTGGATCCTAGGACTTCCCAACCCACAGATTGTAATGAATAAGGATGGGCAACAGCACCTCAACAATCATCACCAACACCGGTGCCCCACTGTATCCTCAGCTCCTTGTTATACTCCTTATACATCTATGACTGTGTGGCCAAATTCCCCTTCAACTCGATTTTACAGATGACCCCACCATAGTGGTTTAGATCTCAAACAATGATGGATGGAGTACAGGAAAGAGAGAGAGAATCTGGTGAGCTGATGCGACAACAATAATCTCTGCCTCAATATCAGCAAAATGAAGGAGACAGTCATTGATTTCAGGAGGCATAGTGGAGGACATGCCTATGTCTACATCAATAGGGAAGAAGCAGAAATGGTCAAGAGCTTCATGTTTCTAGATGTCCAGATCATCATCAACTTGTCCTGGTCCCTCCACGCCAACGCTATTGTTAAGAAAGTCCACCAACACCTCTACTTCCTCAGGAGGCTAATTTGGCATGTCTGCCATGACTCTCGCAAAAGTTTCATAGGGAAAAGCCACCATGCTGTGGGGTGGCATGGTGGCGCAGTGGTTAGCACTGCTGCCTCACAGCACCAGGTTCATTTCTGGCATTAGGTCACTCTGTGTGGAGTTTGCACATTCTCCCTGTATCTGTGTGGGTTTCCTCTGGGTGCTCCGGTTTCCCCCTACAGCCCAAAGTTGTGCAGGTTAGGTTGATTAGCCATGGTAAATTTCCATGTCAGGGAGATTTGCAGGGTAAATAGATGGGGTTAAGGGGATATGGCCTGGATGGGATTGTGGTCGGTGCAGAGTTGAAGGGCTGAATGGCCTCCTTCTGCACTGTAGATATTCTATAATTCTATGAACTTTTACAGATGCACCAGAGAAGGCATTCTTTCTGGATGTATCACAGCTTCATATGGGTCCTGCCCTCTCCAGGACTGCAAAAAACTACAAAGGGTCGTGAACGAAGCCCAGTCCATCACACAAACCAGCCTCACATCCATTGACTCTGTCTACACTCCCTGCTGCCTTGGAAAAACAGCCAGCATAATCAAGGACCCCACGCACCCCGGATGTTCTCGCTTCCATCTTCTTCCATTGGGGAAAAAGACATAAAATTTTGAGATCATGTATCAACCAACTCAAGAACAGCTGCCCTGCTGCCATCAGACTTTTGAACGGATCAACCTCATATTAAGTTGATACTTCTCTACACCCTAGCTGTGACTGTAACGCTACATTTTGCACCGTCTCCTTTCCTTCTGTATATATGGTATGCTTTGTATACCGCACAAGAAACAATACTTTTCACTGGTATACTAACACATGTGACAATAATAAATCAAATCAGAAATAGTTCCTTGCAAGTTCATTCATTTAAACAATATCTGGGTGTTACTTCATGTAATTGTTCCAATCTTCTTTGTTACAAGTTTGGAGGAATTATTACTCTCATCCCTCACAGCAAGTGTCTGTCCTCTACTGTAAGTGCTGGTTTTCTGGAAACATGTAGTTTTAATTCGGGATATGTTCCTGCTTTCTTCCCTTTTAGTACCATTTCCAGTACCTTGCCCATCAAGGTATCATTCTGGTCTGTTGTTGGAATTAGCTGCAGTCACTGGAATGTGTTCCATCAGCAAAAAATAGAAGATATTGGAATCACTTTTGAGTGATTCTTGCCCAGTAAGCAAAGGGAATTGTGACAATGCATCAGCATTGGCATGGCTCTCAGACTGATGATGTTTTATCAGTGGATTGTGTGGGTAATGTTACATTACCCACACATTGAAGTCTGCTTGCGACAAGTGATGGAATAACTTTATGCGGCCCACAAATAATTGTTAGGGGACAGTGGTCCATCAGCAATGTGAAGTGGCGACCATAAAGGTATTGGTGGAATTTCCCCATTCAATGCCCTTTTCTCCAGCTGAGGATGTATTTTGATTCAGCATGTTTAAGCTATTGGTCTTTCTTTCCCTGATGTAGTAAGTGTGATACCACCGCTCAAACTCTGTCTGGCAAGGCATCACAGGCAAGTTGTAGTGATAACTTTGGGTTGAAATATACCAATACTCCTGACTTCTTCAGGGCTCCTTCAACTGACTGATGAGCTTTTTGGCCTTTTTGTGTCCATTTCCATGCTTGCTTAGTGCACAAACAATTATGCAATGGCTTAAGTAGGATTGCTAGATTCAAAATAAATTTATCATAATAATTACGTGATCCTCGGAATGACCTTAATTATTTTGCATTCATTGGCCATGGAACCTCCATGATAGCCTTCATCTTTCTGGGTGCCTTGCATAAACCCTTGCTTTGATCATGGCCTAAGCATTGAATTGATGTTTGAAAGAAGTCACACTTAGCTTTCCTGACATGAAGACCCTGTGCCTGCAGGCATTTCACTGTGGCTTCTAGGTTGCATAAGTGTTCCTGTTCGTTGGTATCAGTGATCATTATGTCATCAAAGTAACATTGTACCCCTTGCAGACCGCTTAAGATCTAGTCTGTGGAGTGTTGTAATAATGTGGGTGCTGAAGTTATCCCAAAAGCTAATCTCTTATAGTGGAATCGACCTTTATTGTTTTGATGGTAAGCAGGTGTTGAGACTCAGCTGCAACATTCATTTACAGGTACGTCTGTGGTAGGTCAATTTTGCTGAACTTCTGTCCTCCTGCTAGCCTGGCAACCAAATCCTCAATCAAAGATCGTGGGTATTGATCTACACACAACTGGATTGATTGTTGTTTTGAAATCTCTGCAAGTATACATAGTCCCATTCTGTTTCATTACATGCAGAATTCAGGTTGCCCAGTCATTAGTTGCAACGGGTTCTAAGCCTCCTGTGTCCACATGTCTCAATTAGCTTCTATCAGATTCAGATTCAGATGGATGTGTAGCATTGGGTACTGTTCTAGCCTTGAAATCTTGAGGCTAGGTGTTTGACTTAATCTTGAGTTTCACCTGAACTCCTTTTATTGAGCCAAGCATATCTTTGAATTTGTTGCTGTATTTTTCCAGAAGGTTCTGAAGATCTGTTTTTGCTTCGACCAATCTGTTTGCAGCACTTGAATTTAGCTTGATCTTCTCCAGCCAAGAACTAAACCAAAGAATGTTGGAAAATTTTCCCAGACAACATGGAGTGGCAACTCTGCATTTTGTCTCTTCAACTCTACCTTGACAATGATGTAAACTCTGAGAAGCACAACATCTTAAGTATATGTCCTTAAGATCACATCTGCAAATGCTGTTTATGGGTGGTTTCAGGAATTAGAGATACAGGAGTGTCTGTGTCGACCCCGTTCTGATAGGTTATCCATTCAACTTAGGAGCGACCCAGAACCGCTCTATTTATCTTGAACAGATAACACATTCAACTTTAGTTCTTCATTAGGTTTCTGAACTGTCTCTCCATTATTTTTGTTGTTCTTTTGAACCATGTTATTAATTCTTTGAGTTGAATGTATTTAATTTTTTTTAAACATGTCCTGGTTCTTTCTCTGGACATCCTTTTCAGGGGAAAGTGGTCTCCTCCAGCAAGCTCTTGCTTTATGACCAGTTTTGCCACAATTTTGGCATTGTCTTTGCTCCAGCAAGGTCAAGTCGCCATAGTCCCAGATGATCATCAGCTGCTTTCCTCCTTGATGGGGAGAGCTGACAGGTGGCAATTTAACCTGAAGTCACCACACTTCAGTCGAGGAGTAAGGTTGAGAAGGCAGGCTCTTCATGAATAATGTCAGCTGGTATAGGAATTGAACCCACAATGTTTGCATCACAAAACATCCTCCAACCAACTGAGCTAACCGATTCCCTTTTGCTCCAATACTCAGCCTGTGAATGGCCTGTTTTTGCACAGCGAAGACATGCCTGTTATTGAGTAGACTTTCTGTGAAGAGTAAATGGGTTCTTAAGCAATGTAATGTTTCAACCTAATCCATTGTTCCAGCTCTTTTACAGTGACTTATATTTGCTCCTCCTCACTTCACTCAGCTTTCTTTTCACTGTTTCTGAGGTTGGTGCATCTAGCTGTTGCCTGTATTTTACAAAGCATGCTGATGAAATGGCTCAGCTTGGCATCCTTGCCACTAATGATGAGTACATAGAAATCCCTACACACAGAAATGTAACACAAAACTATTCATTAAATAACTGAGTACTGACTGCCAGTGCCATTACATTGAGTTGCATGCTGTTAGCAAGTAGATATCTCTTTGGTTTACATCTTCTGTTATCTCAACTCCTCTAACTTAATTTTTATTTAAGATTCAGTGGTACAGTAAATTAACATGTCTTACTACTTCTATGATTAGGATTCAGAAATGTTCAGACCTTAGGAATGAAAGATTTGTGATGACTGTGAAGATCTTAATTGAAATAGATTTGGCAGCTCAAATCTGATTATGCTGGATATGTTCCCAACACAAAGCTGTCAATAATTTGGTAAAATCAACAATCTCTCAGAGCTGTAGGAAGTTTTGAGAGATGAGGAGGGAAATGTTAGGCTTATGTTGCTCAGGAAGGTGATGGAATTCTTGGGTACAACAGCCACCTTGTTTATTTTGTTTGCTATATAATGAGCTGTTAATACAACAGGGATGAAAACTAAATATGCATAACCACCTAGCAACAGCTCCAGTACCTAATAAAGATCACTGGCTCACTTGTTTGCCAAAATAATTAAGTAAAAATGTACTTACTGTACCTTGTACAAATAAAGCTCCTGTTGGAGGCAATTTGTTCAGTGCTAGTGCAGGAACTTTGCAGTTTCTGGAAACATAGTAAAGTGAGCATGTGCTGACATTTGATTGCTGATTCATTGGTTGGGTTTTAATCCTGTTTTTATCAATTCACTGGAGTTTACTTGATTACTTCTGGGAGTCTGAAAAAAATTAAGAGTTCTCTTCTTGAAAATTTATCTTGTGCTTTTATGCCTCCCCAAGAGATAAAGTAAAACGAGGAAAGTGTTCATGACGGCGAAAATTGTATGTCATCTGTTGGAAGCAGTATGCCCAATGGATTAAATGGCATTTCCTTGTTTTTCATATTTTATGTTCTTGCATTAAATGTCTTGATCTTGTGAACTGGTTTCATATGCCAGTTATACTTTTAATTTGCAAATTAGTGTTTTTTCTATTTCTGATGCTCAGTCAGTTGACAGTATAGGTTTGGAGTGTATGTTGTTCTATATTGTGATCTTTCATACCCTGTATAAAAAAAATGAAGATGACTGGAACGTATCTCGAATCAAACTAAATCTATTTGGATCAAACTGGCCCTTTGTATTAAAGGCCTAAATAAGCTTTTGCTTATGGGTATGAAGATGAAAGTTCAGCAGGTGAAATGCATCTCCTAAGATTAGCACAAGAGGAAAATTAGGCAAAAGATTTAGATGCAAGTCATCTATCTGGCCTCTCGATAGGGGAATATTTCCTTTGTCATCCATGCTTTAAGAATTGACATTATTTGTGATTGTTTTCCCAAAACTTGCAAAAGGCAGAGAATACAAAAAATAGAAAGCAAACTCTCTACAACTTTCTTCAAGTTTCAAAATGAAGTAAATGCATTTTCAAAAATTAATTTTTACTTCAGAATTTAATTTTGATGTTTTAAATGCTAGTTCTACTATGGATATTCCATATACTAATATGTAAAAAAAAATTCCAATACTAGCACAGACCTGCATCAATTTCTTTCCAGCCTGAATAAATTTGACATGATATGTAAAAGGACAACGGTTAAGGTAATTCCACGGAATACATTATGAAAACCTTTGTGCAGAAAAATGCTTATGATTGTAAAGAAAAGTTGGCATCTGGTCAAAGCATTTCTTCAATTAAAATGCAAATAAAGTAGGCATCTTGTGCTTTGGGACTCCTGCTAGGAGCAGTCTGTAGAATTTCACCTTTTTGTTGACATTTATATGATTTGGAATAGATCAGAGGAATAGTTGTGCAAGATATTTTAGATTCCCTAATTGTGTATGAATTTAATTTAACACAGATGAATTTTGAAATATTTATCTATTTTTATCAATGCTACTGAATAAAAAACTCTATCCAATACTTGAAAGCATATTTTAATTTATGTCAGCTAACTTGATAATTAGACTACAGTAAGGTGAACCTGAATTTAAAAAGACATAAATTTCACCCAGTTAGAACATTCATAAATATTGCTTAACATATTGCTGTCATATTTTCATGTCATCATTATGAATGCTCTGCCTGAAGATAGATATTTGGCTTGTAATTTTCTCCATCTCTCTGTCCTGTACGAGTCTTTTAATTTTTCAATTACTCCATTCAATTTTTAAGCCATTCAACATTGATATTCTCATCCTTTTTCCTCTTTTTTTTCTTCAAAATTTTCCCCCCATAAAATACTTTTCCTCCTTTTTATTTATTTAAAATCCATTTATGGGATGTGGGTGTCACTGGTAAGGCGAACATTTATTGTCCATTCTTAATTGCCCTTGAACTGAGTGACATTTAAAAATCAACCGCATTGTTGTGGGTCTGAAGTCATATGTAGGACAGACCAGTTAAGGATGGCAGATTTTCTTCCCTAAAGGATACTAATGAGTTAGATGGGTTTTTATGGTAGTCCACAATGGTTTTATAGTACTGTTGGACATTGCAGATATTTATTGAATTTAAATTTCTCCATCTGCCATGGTGGGGTTCATACCACAGTTCCCAGAGCATTACCCTGGTTCTCTGGATTACCAGTCCAGTGACAGGACCAGTATGTCAGCGTGCAGAGCTATAATTAATGTAATACGAAATATTTTGCAACCATTGTCACTGGAAGTCATTATTTAGAAGGTTTACGTTCTGACACAGCATCTGTAAATGTTAACTTTCTGCTTATTTCCTTAAAGTTGCTTGAACCTACCTATCAGAAATGCTTACAAAATAATTTGTTTCATAATCCACGGTTTTATATTTTGTGCTGTATGTACAGTGCAGCCTTTACATTTTAGTCACTTAGTTTCAATTCCCAAAATGTACACTGCCACATTACAAAATTGCGAGGCGTAATTATAATGTTATTGGATCCGATCCCTTGCTAATGAAGTAACTACAGCTAGTGAAACATATTTCTTACTGTGTGATTGGCGTTTAGTCAACCAATACAATCTGAGATTCTAGCTTGAGGGTATAATACATTTCAATATTCTATAGAGGCTTTGTTTTTAAATGTACAAAAACATTTTGTATTAGCTTTAGGGGATTATTAAGTCCCTGGGGTGGCCAAATACTATTTCAGAAACTTGTGCCAGTGTGGCAATGATTTTCAGTGTATTTGGTCCAAAACGACTGCTTTCAGTCTGAACAGCATTGTCGGAAAGTAGCCTAGTGTTTGTGATGTGAACCCTTAAAGGTCCAGTGTTCTAAACTGCAACTTTGGAAAGGAAAATTAAGATTGTTAACTTGTCAAGCAGGAACTGCTGTTAATGCATGATTTGGTTCATCCCATTAGCTTCCTTGCATTTCTGACAGTAGGAATGCAGTGTAAGAAAAAAAAGTAACATTGTTTCAATTATGTTTGTTGGACTTAAAATAGAAACATTTATTTTTAATTCCGAATTCAGTTATTTGCTAAAAATAGCTGTAGTCTTGAGAATCTCTGAATCTTTATATAAATATGTGGATTTTCGTGTCATTCTCAAGTAAAAGTTCAGAGCGTAGCTACCATTTGTGAGATTGAAGGAGCATTATATTTCAAAGATCAAAGTGGTTCTTTGCATGATGGACTGTTGGAATTCTGTTAAGATTGTTTGACACCTCCATGGACTAGTTTGTATAATGTACGGATTCGATCAGGTGAATCTCATTCAGCTTCTTTGTTTTATGAGCATTATTAGTTTTGTCGCATTCCATTTGATTACTGAACTTCCATTCCTTCACAACATACAAGAGCTTGGATTAATACTGGAGCACTTCTGAAAGTCGTTGATCAATTTCACCTTCTCAATAGTAGAAAACAATCACGAGAGGTGGAGGGAAGAACTATTAGTGTGTTGTATTACTTGTTTTAAAACTGAAAAGACTTCAAAAATATTTTTGGAAAAAAACTTCAAGAAAAATTCTTCCAGCTACTATTCAGAAAGTTAATTAATTAAAGGCATTGCTTTTATATTTCTATATTCTATTGATTACTTCCTAAATCTAATTATATTTCAGAATTTGATTTATTTTTTAAAATAACTATTTGGATGCCTTTAACTGAGGGGAAGAACCTAAAGTTCATGTTTATTCTTCTGTAATTTGTGAAGCAGTTGTTGACACTAGTAGTGTAGCTCGATGTCATCCAAGTAATGGGGGGTACTGTAACTTGGTGATAATATTACCGCACTAGTAATCCAGAGTCTGAGACTGATGATCTTGAGCCATGAATTCAAACTCATCATGACAGGTGGAGAATTTAGACTCGCGAATAAAAAGCTAGTGGAACATAGAAACAGGAAAGGGTACCTCAGTAAGATCATGACTAATGGATGATCTAATTCCATATGTCTGCCTTTGCCCCATACCACCTGTGAACCTCAAACTTAGAATAAACAATTGATCCAGAATCAATTGTTGTTTGTGAAAGAGTGTCCAAATTTCTGTCACTCTGAGTGCGTGCAAGTGTTTTCTGATTTCACTCCGGAAAGATCTGATTCTAGTTTTTAGACTATGCCTCAAATGCTAGAACCTCAGCTAGTGGAAACATTTTAATTGTATCTACCCTGATCCCCTTAACATCTTGAAAACGTCACTTAAATCACCTAAACCCTAAATTTCAGGGTATGTGCAGTTTGTGTAATTATTCTCTTATTTAACCTTTGAAGTCGAAAAACATTCTGTTAAATGTGAGCTCAAGTTCCTGAAGGTTAATATATCCTTTATATGGTGTGGTTCTGAGGGTCCCATTGCATTCCATTTGATCTCCACAGTTTCTAGAAGGTACATTAACTTATTTATTTAGAAGGTATCCTGTTCTACATTTTTTTGATCCAAAGCGGATGACCGCACATTTTCCTATGTTGAAATCTGTTTTGCTACATTCACTTAATCTGTAAGTATCTCTTCATAATTTTAGGCTTTCATCTACTCTGCTCAAGATGCCACCTAAGTTATATCATGATCAAACGTGAAAACATGGCTTTCTATCCTATCATCCCAGCTGTTAATAAATAGTGAGTTGTTAAGGCCTCAGCACAAACCCTTGTAGGATGCTGTTAGACAAGTACTACCAATTAGAGTACTTGTCCATTATCCTTATTCTGTGTTATCTTTCACTCAGCCAATTTCTTAAGTAGGTCAACAGTGTGACTTCAGTTTTTTTATTGCTTCATGTAATGTGAGCACTTACTGTCAATCTATAATTGCTCTTGAGAAGGTGCTGCCTTGAACTATTGCAGTCCTTCTGGCGTAGGTACTCCCACAGTACATTAGGGTGAGTCACCCAGAATTTGATCCGGTGCTATTAAAGGAGCAGCTTCATTTTTCCAAGTGAGAATGATGTGTGACTTAGAAGGCCTTGCAGATGTAGTGGTCTCAAGCATCTGCTGCCCTTTTTCAAGGTGTGGAGGTTTTGTTTGACAAGTGCTGCCACAGGAGGCTTGACAGTACATCTTGCATATAATACACACTGCTGCCACTGGATCTCGGTGGCGGAAGGAATGAATGTTTAAGGTGGTGGACTGGATGTTGATAGGCTATTTTGTTTTTAATGGTGTCAAACTTATTGAATGTTGTTGGAACTGCACTCAGCACAAATGTTACTGCCGCTTATCAGCCCAAACCTGAATGCTGTTCGAGCCTTATTGCGTATGGACATGGAGTTGCTTCAGTATCTGAGGAGGCATGAATGACGCTAAACACTGTCCAGTCATCAGCGAGTATTCTCACATTTCTTCTCCATAAATCCAGGTCATTAATGAAACCCATGGCATTGGTTGTACCTAGACACAGTCCTGAGGAACTGCTGCAGCTTTGTCCTTGGACTGAAATATTTGGTCTCGAAGAATCATCAAGCCATTTTCCCTTAACATACAATGATATTATCATTGTGAATACCACAAAATTTTATTTGTTCATGGGACATGGGCATTGCTGGCTGGGCCAGCATTTATCCCTGAGAGCATTATAGAGTCAACCACATGTTGGTCAACACCCAGGGAGTTACATTGACCAGAATCTAAACTTGACCAGTTATATATGTACTGTGGCTACAAGAGCAGGTCAGAAGCTGGGAATTCTGAGGCAAGTAACTCCCCTCCTGATTTGCCAAAGCCTGTCCACCATTTACAAGTCAGGAGTGTGATGGAATGCTTTCCATCACACTTCTGACTTATAGATTGTGGACAAGCTTTGGCAGATCAGGAGGGGAGTTAGTTGTCTGGACGAGTACCACTCCAACAAGGCTCAAGAAGCTTGACACCATCCAGGACAAAAGCACCAATCTGTTGCCATCCCATCCACCAACTTAAACATTGACTTCTCCTTCCATTGTAACACAATGGCAGCAGTGAGTACCCTATGCAAGATGCACCACTAGAACTCATTAAGGCACTTTCTAAATCCATGAGATCTACCACCAGAAAGACGGGTGCAACAGACTCAAATAAACACCATCTGCAAGTTCCTCTCTAAACCCCACACCATCCTGACTTAGGACTGTTCACTGTTGCTCGGCCGAAAACCTGGAATTCCCCTCCTAAAACCACTGTTGGTGTTCCTGCACCAGATGGAGTTCTATGGTTCAATAAGATGGCTCACTGCCACTTTGTCAAGAGCAATTATGCCTTGCCAGCAATGTTCACATTCCATGAAAGAATAAAAACAAAATCAACTGCTTTCTTTTTGTGCCAGGTATAGCTTCAGCCAGTGGAGAGTTTTTCTTGATTTTCATTGACTACAATTTTCCTGGAACTCATTGATAACCACGTTCAGTCAAGTGCGATATTGATGTCAAGGGTAGTCATTCGCATCTCACCGCTTGTATCCAGCTCCTTTATCTGTGTTTGAATCAAGGCTGTAATGAGCTCTGAAATCAAGTAGCCCTGTCAGAAGCCAAACTGATCATCAATGAGCAGGTTATTTCTATATAAGTGCCACTTGTTAACACTGTTGTCGACACTTTCCATTACTTAGACTGATGGGGTAGTAATCCACAGGATTAGACGTGCCCTTTTTTGTGTGCATTACATTTCTGGGCAACTTTCCACATTTCCAGTGTTGTTCTGAAGCACCTTGTCATGGGTCATAGCTAATTTCTGGAACAGGTCTTTGGTACTTCTGCTGGGATGTTGGCAGCAGGCGGATTTGCACTTTTGAGGGTACTGCAGTCTGCTCCCTTACTGCCCCTCTCTCATCACATCATATTGTGCTCATCCCTGGTGACATGGAGCTACACTCCATTGATATCAAGACTGCCACCAGCAATGTCAAGCCCTGACCCAAATAACGTAATTGTTCTTTTGACCTTGCCCACCCTCCACTCACACAATGCAAGCCACAAAAATGCAGAAAAGTACATAAATCACTGCTTCAGTGCTTTTTAATTTACGAAAGCAAGCCTGTAATTGAATAATTCAAATCCATAATGCAAGTGTTGGGAACCCAAAAAAGTGCAAGCACACAAATCACTGCTCATCGTTTCAGTGCTTTGTAACTGATGAAAACACGCCTGTGATTGTTGAATTCAAATTCAGATTCACATTAGAAACCGCAAAAATACAAAACAGAAACATAAATGACAAATCCCTGCTTTAGTGCTTTTTTAACTTAGGAAAACAAGCCTAATTGATCAGTTTAAATCCATGCCGATCTGTTGTGAGAATGATGGTCACAATGGTCAATATTGCGATCTGTGTGTCTTTAGGGGAGCAAACATAGAATTAGTCTTTGAACAATGAGATGGAGAAATCAGCTGATGTGACTGCAGCACAGCACAGCTAGTGCAGGATGGAATGAACCAGTAAAAGTCCCGTGCAGGAGCAAATACTCTTAAGTGGAGTCCAGTGAGCCAAATCCAATATCAATGGCTTTGCTGGCAAATGTCTGGAAAGATTACTGTTCTTTGCCCAAAAGAGACTTTTTGAAGGCCAGAGCAATGGGAGGATTGACATATACTCAGCATTTACAACTGTCTGTATATGATAGCCATGATATCAGACCAGCAAATAGTGGTCCTGTTTGAAAAATAAAATTTACACAGAAAAATGATATATTTTTAAGATCTTCTTGCTTAATTTGTTTGCAGTCCATGGCAATTTAGATCGCTTCCCTTCTGCACATTTTCTTCACAAAATCATCAATAACAACATAATAGATAACATCTTGTAAGGGTGTATTTTCAGTTTTCAGTATTGCTGAAGTTGTCAAATGTTCCTTACTTTGCAGATAGCTTTTAACTCTTTTCAACATAGAGCATTCACCGGAATTTGTAATGGATATTGTTAGAGAGATCTCTGTTCTACTGTTAGAAAGATCTCAGTTCTGCCGTCCACACGTTCTGAAAATTATTTTAATAATATAGAGAAAGACAAATTACTATGGATTCTGGAATCTGAAACAAAAACAGAAAATGCTGGAAAATCTAAGCAGGTCCAACTGCATCTGTAGAGTAACAATAATGCCACGTTTTAACTCTTCACACGTTCTGATCACTGATCTGATTCTTGTTGCAACTGTACAGGGCACTGGTGAGGCCGCAGCTGGAGTACTGTGTGCAGTTTTGGTCGCCACACTTGCGCAAGGATATTTTGGCCTTGGAGGGAGTGCACAGGAGATTCACTAGGCTGATACCAGAGATGAGGGGGTTGGACTATGAAGAGAGACTAAATAGACTGGGTCTGTACTCGTTGGAGTTTAGAAGGATGATGGGGGGATCTTATAGAGACGTATAAGATAATGAAAGGGATGGATAGGGTAGAGGTAGAGAGATTCTTTCCGCTTGGAAAAGATAGCAGGACTAGAGGGCACAGCCTCAAGATAAGGGGGGGTGCAGTTTAGATTGGAGTTGAGGAGGAACTTCTTCACTCAGGGTGGTGAATCTCTGGAATTCTCTGTCCATTGAAGTGGTGGAGGCTACCTCGCTAAATATATTTAAGTCACGGGTAGATAGGTTTTTGACAAACAAGTGAATTAAGGGTTATGGAGAGAAAGCAGGAAAGTGCAACTGATCCACTTCAGATCAGCCATGATCTTATTGAAGCGGGGCAGGCTCAAAGGGCTAGATGGCCTACTCCTGCTCCTTTTTCTTATGTTTTTATGTTCTTACTTAATGGACATTTTTAGCACCTTTCTCAGCCGCTTTCATCATCATTTACATTTCCTTTGCCTAGTTACAACCCAATTACCTCGGCCCTCACATTATAACTCTTGTCTGACTTTCTTTGCTCTTAGCTCTGACGATAGGTCATCCAGACTTAAAAGGTTGGCACTGTTCTTACTCCACAGATGCTGTCGGACCTGCTGAGATTTTCCAGCATTTTCTGTTTTTGTTTCAGATTCCAGAATCCATAGTAATTTGCCTTTCTTTGTATTATTAAAATGATTTTCAGATTGGTTTCCATATTTAAAAAGGTTGCCTGCAAACCAACACATGCAAGTTGCTAAAAATCAACTGATGATCACAAAGCACAGAACTCATCATTATCAATGAAATCTTCAAAAAGATTTATATCCATGTCCTTCTGGTAGAATTCAGTTAATTTCTTAACATTCTTATCCAAACTTCTGTTGAAAAGCTTGGAAAATAATTCAACAGTTTTCTTTCAGTGATTAACTTCGGCTCTGCAATTGCATCATTATTGTGTCACAAGTAACATTGACAGTCTCGACAACGATCTTCTCTTTCTCTTTTAAACTGATTTCATTGTCTAGTTTAATTGAAAGATAACTTTCTGCATCTCTCCTTGTCACCAGAGGGACCTTTATACTTTTGTCATTGTTAGTGCCTCTGCTTCCACTGAGATATAGTCATTTCAAACTTCCATGACAGCAGTTGTATCAATATTTTGCAGCGATTTGCTGATGGTGTTGATTCTTTGAAGTAAATGGTTCCACAAAACAGTGAAAACTGCAATTTCGCACCTTTCAAATTTCTCTGCTAAGGATTTTGCTTCAGCTTTCACGTGTCGTTTCTCTGAATTTAATGTGTCTATGCCTGATAAATATTCCTTCATATCAACAAAGTTCAGTTTCAAAGCCAGTGCAGCATCTTAACAAGTAGATTCCCCGGTGTCACAAATTCTTTTGACCTTCAAATGTTTTCCATGTACCTAATTCAAGCATGATTGCAGCATATTCCACCGATGTGTTGAAACAGAAAAAAAGGCATACGAGTTTTGAACAAAGTCAAAAAAAAACAATCACCTCACAATTCAGCTGCTGCTTGCAGATTAAATTCAGAGTGACTGGAATATGTGATGAATAATGCCCAAAAGGTTGCATTGTTCAATTTTGCTTGTAAACCTGAATATTTTTCTGCCATATTTGTGACATTATTGAAGCTCTGCCAACCACAATTTTTGATGTCCAAACCTTTTGAGCGGTATGATGGCACAGTGGTTAGCACTGCTATCTCTGAGCTCCAGGGACCTGGGTTCGATGCCTAGCTTGGATCACTATCTGTGTGGAGCTTGCACGTTCTTCCCGTGTCTACTTGGGTTTCCTCCGGATGCTCTGGTTTCCTCCCATTGTCAGAAACAAGTGCTGGTGAGTTGGTGAATTGGCCATGCTAAATTCTCCCTCAGTGTACCCGAACAGGCACCGACAAGGGGATTTTCATCGTAACTTCATTCCAGTGATAATGTAAGCTGACTTGTGACACTAATAAACAAACTTTGAATTTTAATTTGCAATGATTTCCAAAACAACAGCATTTTCTCCAACAAGAATACTCCTTCTCAAATAGAGCTGATAATGCAGATTCAATTCTTCTCAATGATTTAGATCTTTGAGCATACACATACATGCCTAACTATGACTTTTGGAAGTTTCATGATCTGCAAGATCTCTTCCAACATTTCTCCAGTTAGGGTACCCATCAATGACTACGTATTTCTGTTTTACTGGGCCAGGGAAAAATTTGCAAACTTAACAGTTGACTGCCTTAGAAGTTTCTTGAAAAAATTTGTCTGCTTTTTCCTTTCCGTCATGCCATTTCTGTTCACTCTCCGAAAATGGGACTCATGAAAACTTCAAGATTGCTTTTGGCCTCCAAGATCAAATTTCCCCCTCTGCCCTGGGGTCCAAGTTTCCTTTGCTTGTTTGATGATCTCTCTGTTGTGCTGGTTCATTGGCTGCAAGCCCAAGGAATGGTCTCGGTCTTGGCCTTGCCCTTAGTTGCCCAATCTTCCTCAGCATTGGCTGGGGTTCAAGTTGCCCCTGCTCACTCAATGACCTCGCTGCTCTGCTAGCTGACTGTCTACCTACCTGTATCTCACTCTCGGCTCATTGCCAAGCCTTCCCAGCCCTGCAGACCTGGTCAAGTTGCCCCGCTATTACCCCCAACAACTGTCGGTGCCTACTTCACCTTTGCACCTCACCTCTGCTTGACAACAACCATGTGCTCGCTCACTTGCTGTTGCCTGGCCTTGCCTCGCCTTGCCTTCACCCTTGATTTATTGCCCACTGGCTTCCTCAGCCCTACTAAACTGGTCGCATCACCCTGCTGCTCCCCTCAGTGAACGCTAGCACTCCTCAGCCTTGACTAGAGGGCACAGCCCCAAGATAAGGGGGGGGGGGCAGTTTAGAACGGAGTTGAGAAGGAACTTCTTCACTCAAAGGGTGGTGAATCTCTGGAATTCTCTGCCTGTTGAAGTGGTGGAGGCTGCCTCGCTAAATATATTTAAGACGCGGGTAGATAGGTTTTTGATAGACAAGGGGATTAAGGGTTATGGGGAGAAGGCGGGAAAGTGGAACTGAGCCACGACAGATCAGCCATGATCTTATTGAATGGCGGGGCAGGCTCGAAGGGCTAGATGGCCTACTCCTGCTCCTATTTCTTATGTTCTTATGTTCTTATCTCACTTATGCTTGACGATAACCTTGGGAAATGTGCTGGCTCATTCACTGGCTGTCTCGCTGCTGCCTGGACTCACCTCGCCTTCGCCCTTGGTTCATTGCCCACCAGCGCTCCTCAGGCTTACTGGCCTGCTCAAGTCGCTCTGCTTCCCCCCTTAACAGCTGACACTTCAGCCCTCACACCTCACCTCTATTCGATGATGATGACCTCAGGAAATGTGCTTGATCACTCGCTGGCTGTATACCCTGCTGCCTGGCTGGCCTCCTCACCTCACCCTCAGTTCATTGCGCACAAGCCCTTTCAGCCTTCTGCTGGCCTGGTCGAGTAGCCCTGCTGCTCCCCTCACCAAACATCGGTCTTTTCTCAGCCCTCACTCATCATCTCTCCTCAATAACCACTATGGGAAATGTGCTGGCTCACTCATTCACTGGCTGCTTTGCCAGCTGCCTGGCCTCACCTCACCTTGCCTTCAACCCTTGGTTCATTGTACACCAGATCTCCTCAGCCTTACTGGCCTGGTCAAGTCGCCCCGTTGGTACTTCCTCAGTCCTCGCACCACACCTCTAACTGACAACAACGATGATCTCAGGAAATGTGCTTGATCACTGGTTGAATCTCTTGCTACCTATCTGGCTGGCCTTCTCACCTCATGCTCAATTCGTTCCTCACCAACTCTTTAAGCCATGTTGCTGGCCTGGCTGAGTCATCCTGCTGCTGTCCTCAACAACAGGGCAAAGGCGAGGCAATAGCCAGTGTAAAAGTAAGCCAGCACATTTCTCAAGGTTATTGTTGAGCAGAGGTGAGGTATGAGGGCCAAGAAGGTGCAGGCCCTTCTTGGCTCTATTGTATACCGGCCCTCCTCAGTCCTACTGGCCTGACTGAGTTGCCCCGCTTGTACCCTTGGCAGCTGCTAGCACCTCCTTGGCCTTCACATCTCAACCAGGCCAGTGGAAGGCTGAAAGGGTTGGTTGGCAATGAACCGAGAGCAAGTTGGGGCCAGCTAGGCAGCAGGATATGCAGCTAGTGAGTGATCAAGCATATTTCCTAAGGTCGTCATTGACAAGTAGAAGTGAGGTGTGAGGGCTGACGGGATGCCAGCAGTTATTAAGGCCAGCCAGACAGCAGGAGATTCAGCCAGTAATCAAGCACATTTCCTGAGATCATCATCGTTGTCGGGCAGAGGCCAGAAATGTATTGGCCTACTCGCACACTGGCCATCGCCTCGCCTTCGCGCTTGGTTCATTGCCCAAGAACCCTCTCAGCCTTGCTGCTGGCCTGGTCGACTCACCCTACTGCTCCCCTCATCACTACTGGCACCACGTCCTCACCCTTTGCACCAGAGGTAAGCTTGCTGTTGGCTCAGGCTGCTCTGGCCTCCTTTGTGGACCCCTAGCCTTTACTGTTTTCTGTGCCTTCAGCAGTTTGTTGATATCATATGAAGGGAATTGAATTGGCTGAAGCCAGGCATCAACCAGGGACTGATCCTCTGGCTTGAAAGTAATTGTTGAGTGAGAGATATGCTGGGCCATGAAGTTACAGATTGTGGTTGAATAAAATTCTGCTACTGGTGGTGATCAACCGCACCTCATAAATGCTCAGCTGCTCTGATCAGTCCAACAACATAATAGACATTACAACAATTGAGCGAAGATCACTCCCACCAATACAATCCTGAACAGATGCACCTGTGGCAGATAGATTCATGAGGGTGAGATCTTGCAGATTTTGTAATGTTACCTGAGAATGTTTTGCAGAATTAGAGCTTGAAATTTATAGTAGAAAACACGAGATGGAAAGGATGGGTTCATTTCCATAAAGCACTTCAAAGCAAATTAATATTTTGAGTAAAATGATCCGGCACATCGATATGATTAAATTAGCTGACAGAATGAAGGCCAATAAATGACTCAATCTACACTAAAATGAAGAGAAATTCAAATCAAAGATAACCTATAGCTGTTGTATAGAGAACAACAGAAACCTGCTGAACCTAAGAGGATGAATGTTTCTACATTGTAATAAATGGTGATCTTTTTCAAACCTGTGGAGATGAACCAAAATTTTTATTAGAAACAATAATTTGCACTTTAGGTAACACACTTCATGCAACGAGGTGTCTTAAAGAGTTGTATGGAAGATTGGAACGAGCAAGAGTAGATAAATTAGGCATGTGACTAAAGGCAGAGCCAAGCAGATAGATTTTGAAGAGATTTTTCTAAGTTGAGAAATTGGTAACTGGTATGTTTGACGAAAGGAACTCCATAATGTGCAGGCATAGTTGCAATAACTCAGCCAACATTGAAGTGGAAACAAGAAGTTGTAAACTGAGATGTGGGCCTTAAGAAAATTAAAGCAAAACTGTGGAGGGATTTGAAATAACTTAGATTTTTGGGTGTTTACTTTTTTTGTTTCAGGCTGTTGTTGTAGATAGGTTTCAACTCCTAATGTGCCATATAAGTTGACATATATCAAATAAAATATACGTGTGTGTGAGTAATAAACAGAAGATCCCTTTTAATAACAATTTATGTTTATATAGCATCTCTATGTAATAAAACATGCCAACATGTTTCACAGGACAGTTATAAAGCAAAATTGTTTGTGGAGTCACATTTGGCCAGGTGGCTAAAGTGAGGAGGAAATTGGGGTGGTTAGCCAGAGTGGTTTAGGGAAATAATGCCAGAGCTTAGGACTTAGACAACTACCCATTCGGTAATATGCTGCTTTATTTGTCCCCAGTGCAAACGGTTGGAGCAGGAGCTTCATCTCTTGAAAGAGCAGAACCAGGCAATGGCAAACAACACGAAACAACTGACTACTGAAAGAAACCAAACATGTGCCTTGAAGGTAAGTCTCTCTCACTCAGCAAAATTAACATTGTAAACCATGGATGCCATTTTCACAGTAACTTCATTGCAATGTTAGTGTAAGCCTACTTGTGACACTAACAAATAAACTTTAAAAACTTCTGCCCTACTGATATCTGTTTGTATTTCAACACTGGTTTGTCATGGTGCTTGCTAACATAGATACAGTTAAAGTTAAAATGTTAAAGTTTATTTATTAGTCACAAGTAACACTTACATTAACACTGCAATGAAGTTACTGTGAAATTCTCCTAGTTGCCACACTCTGGTGTGCTGGTTAGATGTGCACCTAACCAGCACATCTTTGAAACTGTGGGAGAAAACTGGAACACTTGGAGTAAACCCACGCAGACAGTGGGAGTACATGCAAACTCCACAAGACTGTGACCCAAGCCAAGAATTGAACTTGAGTCCCTGGCACTGTGAGGCTGCAGTGCTAACCAGTGTGCCACTGTGCCGCTAGAATATGTCTGAGACAGCAAAGGTGGAAACTGTTCAGCACTTTCTCTGCCGAGTAAATATTGTACAGGCCTCATCAGTGTCGAGAAGTGCACTGAGGTTGCAGGCTGGTTAATCTCTCAGTTCGGTCTTCTCAGTCAGATTGTGTTATTCCACAGGCACTTATTAAGCTTCGCATAACTGCAACTTTTGTGAATCATGTGTTGATTTCAAGATCAAGTGGCAGACTGCTGGTGATTGCTGAGCTTACATATATGAAGTTATCAACAATCTCTTCTGTCATATTGACAATAATGATAGATGGAGTATGACAATATCCCAGGTAATGACAATTTCTAAGATAAAAGCAAATTACTATTGTTGTTAAAATCAAACAAAAACAGAAAATTGGGAAATCTCAGTAGATCTGACTGCATCTGTAGAGAGAGAACAGAGACAACATTTTGAGTCTGGATAACTCGAGTCAGCTCTGATGAAGGACCATTCTGACTCAACATTGGCTCTCATGATATTTCTCTTCTTGATGCTGATGGTCAAACCAAATTCTTTACACAGAATGAGAATCTGTCAATCTGTCATAGCAGCTGTTCCTCAGTGTGGAGATGAGTGCGACATCATCAACATAGGACAAGTCTTTGATGAGGACTTGACATACTTTTGTCTTGAATTTTAAGTGAGCAAAGCTGAACAACTTTCTGTCAATTCTGATCTGTAATTAGATACACTCCTTTGATGAGCTGAGGGCGTATAACTCTGGCAAAATGAAGAAAATGCTTCAAAGAGCACTGGTTCCAGGATATAACCCTGCTTGGCCCTGTTGTGGATCTCAAAAGGTTCTAATGTTGCCCCATCATAGCTGACTTTCCCCATCATGTTGTCATGAAAAAAATAGACCACATTGGCGGGCAGGTGCTTACTTGGTTGAATGCCTTAGAGAGATTGATGAAAGTGATTTATCATGGTCTCCTTTGTTCACAGTATTTCTCTTCCAGCTGATGCAATGAGAAGACCTTGTCAACTGTAGATCTCTAGTCTGAAATAACACCGAGATTTGGGATGGATGCATTCAGCCAAGATCTGCAACCTGACAAGGGCAAATAGTTTTCCCATGATGTTCAACAGTAGGATTCCTTAATAGTTGTTGCATTTATTGTGTTCACCAATGTTCTTGAAACAGGGTCATAATCTTTGCATCAAGATAAGACATAGGATCAGAAGCAGGTCATTCGGCTTATCGACTGTGCTCAGCCATTCAATGAAATCATGACTGATCTGATGTACTCAACTCCACTTTCCCGCCTTATCCACATAACACTTGATTCTCTTACTGATTAAAAATCTGTCCATCTCAGCCTTGAGTATACTTAATGACTCGACCTCTAAGCTCCCTCAGTAAAGAATTCCATAGATTCGCTACCCTCTGGAAAAGAAATTCCTCCTCATCTCTGTCTTAAATGGCAAGCTCTTACTCTGAGATTATGCTCTCTGGTCCTAGACCCCCCCACAAGAGGCAAGAACCTCTCAGCATCTATGCTGTCAAGCCTCTTGAGAATACTATATGTCTCAATAAGGATGCCGCTCATTCTTCTAAACTTCAATGATTACTGGCCCAACTTACTTAACCTCTATTCATAAGAAAATCCCTCCATACCTGGGATCAATCTAGTGACCCTTGTCTGGACTGCCTCCAATGCCAAATACCTTTCCTTAGATAAGGCCACCAAAGCTATTCACAGTGTTACAGGTGTGGTTCAAATTGTGCCTTGTGTAGTTTTAGCAACATTTCCCTATTTTTATACTCCATTCACTTTGAAATAAAGGCTAACATTCCATTTGCCTTCCCAATTACCTGCTGAATTTGCATGCTAGTTTCTTTGTGATTTATGCATGAGGACCCCCAAATCTGTTTGTGCTTCAGTTTTTCTGCAGTCTTTCTCCATTTAAATAATATTCAGCTCCTTTATTCTTCATACCAAAGTGCATAATTTCACATTTTCTGCCAGTATATTCCATCTGCCAAGTTTATGCCCATTCACCTAACCTGTCTGTTTGCCTCTGTTGAGTCATAGTGTCATCCTCACCACTTGCTTTCCTACCTAGTTTTGTGTTATTTGCAAACTTAGCAATGGTACATTCACTTCCCTCATCCAAGTTGTTAATCTATATTGTAAATAATTGTGGCCCCATCACTGATCCCACTAATTAGAGGTGACCTTCCTGAAAATGCCCCTCTTATCCCTTCTCTCCATCTTCTATCAGTTTGCCAATCTTCTGTGCATGCCAACATACTGCCCCCAACACCAAGGGCTATGATCTTATTACAGAGCCTTTTGTGCTGCAAGTTATTGAACACATTTTGGTAATCCAACTATGTTATATCTACTGATTCCCCTTCATCTACCCTGCTGTTTACTACTTCAAGGAATTTTACAAATGTGTCTGCCATGATTTCCCCTTCATGAAGCCATGCTGACTCTCCATGAATATATTTTACATTTCTAAATGCTCTGCTCTTTTCTCCTATATAACATACTCTAACATTTTCCCAATGACACACCTCACTCGCTCACTTTTCCAATCTCTGGTACTTTTCTCTGTAGCTACTTCCTTTAATATCCTGGGATGGAACCATCAGGTCCAGGGGACTTAGTGGCATTTAATCCCATCAGTCCCCCTCGTGCTTTTTTTCTAGTGATAGTTATTGTATTTATTTCTACGCCTTGATTATTTGGTATTTTTGGAATGTTATTCATGCCTTCTAATGGCCCGCCACCCATTCCTTCCTGCTTGAACTTACTGAAAAGTCACATACTCTCAAATATTTAGTTCCCAGCTTTGATCTCCTTTTTCTAATGGCTGTACGATCACACCCGTTAACCTCAATTTGTGCCATGAATCCATTTATTTTGTGCCAAATACTATGTGCATTTAAGTAAAGAGCCATTAGTTTTGCCTTGTCACCATTTTTTTTCCTTTTTTACCCTATTTGTTGGTCTTTTATGTTTGTACTGTCTCTCCCTTCTTGTCACACATTGGGTATCTTCAATTAAATAGCTGAAGGTACTCAGAAGTGAAAAGCACAGCAGGGAGGCCAGAGGATTCCACCCTAGATGTGGTCTCACTCGTGCCCTATACAACTGAAGCATTACTTCCCTTCTTTTGTAAGCAATTCCCTCCCAATCAATGATAACATTTTATCAGCTTTCTTAATTACTTACTGTACCTGCATAATAGCCTTTTGTGATTCAGGCACTAGGACACCCAGATCCCTCTACACCTCAGAGCTCTGGCAATCTCTCACCATATATAATCTCCTTTTTATTAATGTTTGCCCATATTATACTCCATTTGCCAGATTTTTTGCCAACTCCCTTAACCTACCTATATCCCTTTTTTCTATCCTTTTCATAATGTACTTTCCTACCTATCTTTATGTCACCAGCAGATTTAGCAACCATATCCTCAGTCCCTTCATCCACATTATTTATTTAATAGTGAAAAGTTGAGGCCCCGGCACTGATTTCTGTAGTATGCCATTTGTAACATCCTGCCAGGTGGAAAAAGACCCATTTTTGACAACTCCTGTTAGCTGATTAATCTTCAATCCATGCTAATCTATCACCCCCAAACTATGAACATTTATTTTCAGCAATAACCTTTGATGTGGCAGCTTCTCAAATGCCTTCTGAAAATCCAAATACAATAGAACTGGTCACCCTTTATCCACAGCACGTGACTGCTTTAAAGAACTCCAATAAACTGGCTGAATATGATTTCCCTTTCACAAAATCATGTCGATTGTGCCTGATTGCCTTGAGTTTTTCCAAGTGACCTGCTGTAACATCATGTAATAATACTAATGGCGACTAACACTTCCCCATGACAAATGCTGGCTAACTGGTTTGTAGTTTCCCGCTTTCTGTCTCCTTCCTTTTTTGAATAAATGATTTACTTTTGCTATTTTCCTGTCTAATGGAACGTTTTCCAAATTAAGGGGATAATGGAAAATTAAAACCAACTATCTCACAAGCACCTCTACTTTCAAAGCCTTCAGGTGAACTCCATCCAGAGCCAAAGGTTTGTCAGCTTGCAGACTTAACAATTTGCTCAATGCCACTTCCCTGGTGATTGTAATTGTCCTGAGTCATTTCCTGATTTATTGTTGTTTCTGGGATATTACATGTGTCCTCTTTAAGGAAGACTGATACCAGATACCTGTTTAATTCATCCATTAATACCAAACTTTCCATATCAATTCCCCAGATGCACTTTCAATAAGACCAGCACTCACTTTGTTAACTCTTTTCTTATTTAACTATCTGTAAAAACTCATACTATCTATCTTTATATTAACAGGTAGTTTTCTCTCATATTCTAATTTTTCCCTCTTTATCAAGCTTATTGTCATTCTTTGCTGTTCTTTATATTTTTACCAATCTTTTGACCTGCCACCCATCTTTGCACAAATTTATGCTTTTCCTTTACCTTCAGTACTGTCTTAAACATTATCAATCAACCATGGATGATGGGCCATCCCTTGGAATTTTTCTTTCTTATTAAAATGTGTCAATTCTGTGATTCTAAAATATCCCTTTCAGTGTCTGTCATTGAACTTTTATTGATCTATCCGTTACGTACGTTTGCCAATTCACTTTTGCTAGCTCCACTTTCATTCCCTCATAATTGCCTTTATTTAGGTTAAAGTACTAGTCTTGGATGCACTCTGTCTCAAACTGAATATAAAATTCAATCATATTATTGCTCGTATCTAGGGGTGCCTTTACTATGAGGTTATTAATCCTATCTCATTACACAATACCAGGTCTACCCTCTGGTTGGCTCCAGAACATGTTGCCCTAAGAAACAATCCTGAAAACGTTCCATGAACTTTTCACCTATGCTACCTTTGCCTATCCAATTTTGCTCATTTATATATAGATTTAAATCCCCCATGATTATTGCTGTAACTGCCTGACAAGCTGTAATTATCTCTTCTTTGATAATCTGACCTACTATGTAGTTATAACTAAGGGTCCCAAACCCTGGTACCAATCAAGCAATATAGCCATCTGCACTCACTCCTTGCTACAGAGAAATATCAATCCCCTCACTATACTGTCCACTACTACCACTATATTCTTATATGCTTCCCCTTACTTGAATGGTTTTCCTGTACCATAGTACTATGGTCTGTCAGCTCATCACCCTGCAGTTCCAACTCTCAGCCAAGTAAACTGAAGGAACCTCAGATCTGTTGGACAATTGTAGAGACTTACATTCCTACACTCCCTGTCCTCTGAGTTCCTTTACCTGCCTCAGCGTGTCTTGTTCTCTCTGACCACTTCCCAAACCAGAAGACCCTATCCCAAAGAATGTGATCATTTCATGAAGCAAACTGCTCAGTTAACTCTTGTCCTTCCTGATCTGTTGCAGTGTCCACAGCTCAACCTCCAGATCACTAATTTTGAACTGAAACTCCTTGAGTCACTGACGGCAAATATGCTTGCCCTGGATAACATTGGTATCCATGAGCTCCCACATGCTGTTTGCCCCAAGCATTCCTATGTTGCATGATGTCTAGATATTCTGGCAGAGTTGTAATCATTTGACATTGACATACAACTTGCTGCATACTTTGAGCAGCTCTTGGTGCATTCAGTTTTGTCATTTGGATTGCTCTTATAATTAAATAAGAGTGGACTGTATGGCAATGATAGATTCTGTCACCATGATATTAGCCTTGAACTAGTCTGCATTTTTCCACTCTTCGCTTCTCATATGTTGAGAATGTGGTTTTGGAGATGGTGTCTTTCAGTATGTTTCAGTTCACTTCTGCACTCTTAACTGGGAATGGTGGAGAGAAAATATCAATTCAAGTCAAGGAACTATAGATTTATATCCAGCTTGACAAGTGTGGCTGATGTTGGTATATTTCTGCTTTGGAATGAAAAAACTTTTAAGCTGCATCCTCATCATAGCACACACATTGCAGTCAGTGCTGTAGTAATTGCATATGTTAAGAATGCTGTTCAGAGAGTCACATCTGGTGATGATCAGACATGGATGGTGGCGATACCCTGATGTTGGATGTCTCCAGGATACCTTGGCATTGTTATTCCGAAAGAAGGTGATAGTTGCATAAAACTCCAGGGTAGCAGCAAAACTCAAGCAGTCTCTGTTCATTTCCTTTTATCCTCCCCAGGCCATGATGTCCAAGACAGGAGGACCATGCTTCATGATTCATACCCATCATTGCATTGAAATTCCCCTGCTGGTAATGATCTGACTTAGGGATTCTGCTGACTGCTATATCAAGCTCCTCAGAACTAGCCTTTTACCTCTCTGGTGGAGCACAGTGTTGGAGCATAAACATTCATGAGATTAACTGGCCCTGTTTAAGCTGAAAGATGGATGGAGAGGATACGTTCTGAACCATTTGTGGGGGTTTCTATTATTGAAAGTAGCGAGTTCCTACAGCAAAGCCTACACCTTCGTTGTGGTTTCCTCTGAACTGTTCCCCTGCCAGATGAACATACAATATTTTTCTTTCAGTGAGCTGCTTTTGACAAGCCTGGTCTCTTATCAGGATGCTCTGCTGATGTTCAGCATATCAAGTTCCCTGTCAATCACAGCTATCTTGTGAACGTTATCTACCAGCTGCAAGTTGTCAGTCAATCCACTGCACACGGTCCTGACATTTCAGCTTACCAATTGAAGAGTTGGCACTTTCTTTCATTTATTTATTTCACTTGAATGTCTAGTGCAATGGATTTGGTTCATTTGTTGAGCAGAGGCTCAAGGTTCCAAGCACCCATTGAAGCAAATGGTGAGTCAGCATCTTACCAGTCAAGGGCTGCTCGATGGATAGTGCCTTATCAAGTTGTTCCCACCCACTATCAGAGACCGTCTGTAGCACCAATTCTCTATGCCAACCAAGTTGGCCTTATCACTTGTAACTGCTGTCTCCCGTGTCATGTTAATTCTCTCCAGAGCACAGGCCTGGGCAAAAAGGGACAAATGGACACCAGACTATGCCTGAGTGAAATGCAGACTGATTGAGGAGTTTGGTTCAGGTGGGAATCTGGTGTACAGTGCAAAAGCAGCGCACCTTCTACTTTTTGCAGCCTCAGGTGACTGATGAATTTAATTCCTTATTTCCAAGTGAGGTGACTGCAACTTTCTGTTACTTTAGTTGTGTAGACAATGAACTAATTGACTAAGTAAACAAATGAGGTTGGACAGAAAAGGCAGGGCTGATAGTTTGCCACGACTGTGGCCTGTGGGAATCTATGGAATACACTGCAATCCCAGACAGCCATATCTGCAGAAACTGTCTGCAGTTTAAGCAACTTCTTTTCCGGCTTGCTAAGCTGCAGACATTGTGAGGAATCAGGAAGGGAAAAGGTTACCTGTACATTTTCTGCTTAGAGGCAGTCACTCCCCTTAGTTTAGGCTGAACTTTAGATTTGGTCAGTTGACAAATCTGAATTGGCGTGCATGATGAAAAAGGTTTGAGAATCACAGAAACTCATCTCCCGGACCTGACCATCTACATCAAGGTGTTGAAAGAGGTGACTACAAAGATAGCATTTGCATTGGTGGCATCTTTCAAAATTCTATAGACTCTGGAATGGTTCCTGCAGATTGGAAGGTGGCAAATGTAACACCATTATTTAAGAAAGATTGAAGAGAGAAAACAGGAACTATAAATTTGTCGGCTTGGCACAGTAGGGGGGCGGGGGGGTGAAAATGCTAGAATTTATAATAAATAGAAAAGAATTGTAGGATTAGTCAGAGTCAATTTGGATTTATGAAAGGAAAATCGTCTTAAAATCTCTTTGGAGTTTTGCGAAAAAAACTAACAGAATAGATAAGGGGGAACTGCTAGATGTGATATACTTAGCTTTTCAGAAAGCTTTTGATAAGGTCCCACACAAGAGATTTCATAAGGAAAATTAGATTGGGGTAATGTATGGGATTGGGGTAATATACTGGCATAGCCTGCAAACTGGTTAATGGGCAGAAACAGAGAGCAGAAATAAATAGGTCAACTTTAAGTTGACCGGCTGTAACTAGTAGATTGGTTGGATTCAGCTATTCACAATGTATATCAATGATTTGGATGTGGGTATTAAATGTAATATTTTCAAGTTTACAGGTACAAAACTATTAAAATTGCAAGTATGAATGTGAGGAGAATGCAAAGACGCTTCAATGTATTTGGACTGGCTAAGCAAATGGGTAAAAGTTTGGCAAATGGAATACAATGTGGAGAAATATGCCGTTATCTGCTTTTGTAGGAAAAACAGAAATACAGGTCTAAATTTTTCACACATGCTATCAGTGGGACCTGAAGTGGTCTTGTTCCTGCTTCTGGCCACTAATGTAAGACAAAATACAATTTCACACTAGTTGGCCAGTTAAGTGCGAGCCAGCATGATACAAGCCCTGACATTGGAGAAGGATTTTCGATAGGGGTGAGAGCATGCCAAACTCCAGGTCCAACTGGGACTCAGTGAGAGATCGCATGCAGCTGAGAAAACTCCCTGATGGGTACCAGGAATTCTTGAGCAGCCTCAGAGAGCTGTCCAGGAGCCAATATGTACATTATCTACATTGTGGGAAGTTATGGCCTTGGTATTCACTCGACATACCAGGCGGGAGGGCACACACCACCACCTCCCCCACCTTCCCCCACCCTCACCTTGCACCCCCCATCCCAGACAAGTGCTTGTGGCCTTTTGTGGAGGAACTGTGTGCCAGGCAGGACATGCTAATGTTGTAGGATTGCAACAGGAGGCCATTGCATCAGCAAAGAAGGCCTGATAAGAGGTGGCAGTCCAGGTCAGCAATCATAATATGGTGCACCTGACCTTCTGCTTCCAGCAAGAGTTATTACCAAATTGGGATGGTACTGCATGTTTTTTAATTCATTTACGGCAGAAAGCGTTAATGGCTAGGCTAGTATTTATTGATGATGCCTAGTTACCCTTCAGAAAGTGGTAATGAGCTGCCTTCTTGAACCATTGCAATTACTGAGATACAGTACACCCACAGTACTGTTAGGGAGGGAGTTCCAGGATTTTGAGCCAGCGACAATGAAGGAACAGTGATATATTTCCAAGTCAGGACAGGGTGGTGAGTGACTTGGAGGGAAACCTTCAGGTGATGGTGTTCCCATGTGTCTGCTAACTTTGTTCTTCTAGATGTAATGGTTATAGATTTGGGAGGTGCTTCAGGGGGAAACTTGGTGATTTTCTGCAGTGCATCTTGTAGATGGTGTACAAGGCTGCCAACTTAATCAGTGGTGGAGGGATTGAACAAAAAACAAAGAAAATTACAGCACAGGTTTGGCCTTCCAAACCTGCACCAACCATGCTGCCTGACAGAACTAAAACCTCCTTCCCTTCTGGGGACTGAATCCCTCTGTTACCATCCTATTCATGTATTAGTCAAGATGCCCCTTGTAACTCATTATCGTATCTGCTTGTACCACCTCCCCCGGCAGCGAGCTCCAGGCACCCACCACACTCTGTGTAAAAAAACCTTGCCTCGTTTATCTCCTTTATACCTTGTCCCTCGCACTTTAAACCTTTGCCCCTTAGTAATTGACTCTTTCACCCTGGGAGAAAGCTACTAGCTATCCATTCTGTCCATGCCCCTCATAATCTTGTAGACTCCTATCAGGTCCCCCCCTCAACCTCCATCGATCCAGTGAGAACAAACCAAGTTTCTCCAACCTCTCCTCATAGCTAATGCCCTTCATACCAAGCAACATCCTGGTAAATCTTTTCTGTACCCTCTCCAAAGCCTACCCATCCTTCTGGTAGTGTGGCAGCCAGAATTGAACACTATATTCCAAGAGCGGCCTAACTAAGGTTCTATAAAGCTGCAACATGACTTGCCAATTTTTAAACTCAGTGCCCCAGCCAATGAAGGCAAGCATGCTGTATGCCCCCTTGACTACCTTCTCCACCTGCGTTGCCACTTTCAGTGACTTGTGTACCTGTACACTCAGATCCCTCTACGTATCAATACGCTTAAGGGTTCTGCTATTTACTGTATATTTCCTATCTGTATCAGATCTTCCAAAATGCATTCCCTCACATTTGTCTGCATTAAAGTCCATCTGCCATCTCTCTGCCCAAGTCTCCAATCGATCTGTATCCTGCCGCATCGTCTGATGGTCCTCATGGCTATCCACAAATCCATCAACCTTTGTGTCATCAGCAAACTTACGAATCAAACCAGTTATATTTTCCTCCAGAAGTATATATATAAGTTCCCAGCACTGATCCCTGAGGAATGCCACTTGTCACAGCCCTCCATTCAGGAATGCACTCTTCTGCTGCAACCCTCTATCTTCTATAACCGAGCCAGTTCTGTATCCATCTTGCTAGTTCACTTCTGATCTCATGCGACTTCACCTTCTGCACCAGTCTGCCATGAGGGATCTTGTCAAATGCCTTGCTGAAGTCCATGTAGACAACATCCATTGCCCTGCCCTCATCAATCATGTTCACCACTTCCTGAAAAAACTTGATCAAGTTAGCGAGGCATGGCCTTCCCTTCATAAAACTATGTTACCTCTCACTAATATGTCCATTGATTTCCAAGTGGGAGTAAATCCTGTCTCGAAGAATCCTGTCCAATAATTTCCCCACCACTGACGTTAAGCTCACCGGCCTGTAATTATCTGGATTATTCTTGCTACCCTTCTTAAACAAAGGAACAACAATGGCTATTCTCCAATCCTCTGGGACCTCCCCTGTAAGAAGTCTCACAACACCAGGTTAAAGTCCAACTGGTTTATTTGGTAGTAAACGCCACTAGCTTTTGGAACGTTATTCCTTTGTCAGGTGAGTGGAGAGTTCTGATCCCAAACAGGGCCTATAAAGGCGCACACAGTTTACAGAATACTGATTAGAATGCGAGTCTTTACAGCTAATCTGCTATTCAAGTCTTAAAGGTGCAGACAATGTGAGTGCAGACTTTAACCTTGTGTTGTGAGACTTGTTACTGTATTTACCCCAGTCCAACGCCAGCATCTCCACATCATGACCTTCCCTGTAGCCAGTGAAGATACAGAGATTTCTCTCAAGGCTCCATCAATTTCCTCCCTTGCTTCTTTCAGTATTCTAGGGCATATCCCATCAGGCCCTGGGGACTTGTCTACCTTAATGTATCTCAAGAACCTCAATGCCACTTCTTTTTTGATCTCAACATGACTCAAACTACCTACACACACTTTCCCAGACTCTTCATCTACTAAGTCCTTTTCTTTGGTGAATACTGATGCAAAGTACTCATTTAATACCTTGCTCATATCCTCTGGCTCCACATATAGATTCCCTCCCCAAGGAGGTGTGCTGAATTAAGGTGTCTCTGCCTCCCTGAGGGTTTCCAATATTTTCTTCCACGTCCTCAACCTATCTCTCCTTGAGCTCCTCATCAAATCCATTTTTAGAGTCATGCTTTGCCGTACGTTGCTGCCTCACTATCCTCATCCTCCAGTGGGCCCTGCCTTGTCAGATGGTGCAGAGTGCAGCAGAACACGACTATAAGCTCCAGAGGATATTGCAGTCCAGGCGTGATCAGTCCACGCATCTCAACCTCATCTTCAGTAGCCCAATAGTCCTCTCAACTACGGCCTTTGAGGAGGCCTGACTCCTATTGTACCCTTCTTCTACGTCTGCGCTTGGGCACCAGAGTGGCACCTTTTCAAGGGATATCCTTGAAAGCAGCCAACCATCCACCTGGTCTGGAACCATGGAGCCACAAACAATCTTGGCACCTGTGCATTGCAGGATGTATGCATCATGGGAATCCCCAGGCACCATGCACAGACTCATCGGACGAGATTTTACAACCTCGCTTGTCTCAAAACCCTATAACTCCACTCAAGGTCAACAAACCTTTCTATGGTTTGCCCCTCACCCTCCTCCGATTCCCGTGGCGGGTGGGACTGTAAAATTTCGGCCATCAAGTCTGGATCTTGTGTCTTCAGGTTTCTGGAATTGTAATCCTTTCTATTTATGTAAGCACCCACTGACCTGGTGGCACCTTGAAGGCTATGTGAGTGCACCCTATGGCACTCTAGATACGATGGAACCCAGCAATAATTGCAAACCCTATAGCTCATTCAGCTGGGCTGATTTTGTCCATCCAGTAATGAATGAATGTGCAGATCAATCTGAACAGAGTGTCAGTGACAGACATGGTGCACCTGTGGACAACTGATTGGGATACACCCCACAAATCCCCCATTGACCCCTTAGAAAGATACAGATGCAAATAAATTGAGGGATACTGTGATCTTCAGAGACATTGGCATTGGGTGCTCCCCCACAGTTGGAGGCTACCTCCAGTCCAATGACCTGGCATACTGATTTCATGGTTTCCCTCGAGAGGTGAAGCCTCCTGTGGCACAGGATCTCTGCCATGTTGAGACAACTGGATTACTGCCTGTACGTTCTGTTATCAGTACAGTGGCTTCTTCTGCAATTCCTTCAGCTTTGCTCTCCCTGCTAGCCTGGTATCCCTGGTGTCTACTGCACCTCTCTCACAGGTCTCCCTCTGTGACACTGCCTGGGGACACCTGGCCTCCTTTTCATTCTGTCCCTCTCATGCTCCTCAGAGGCATTCTCCCAGGCGGGGTACATAATACCCATATACTGAAGTGCAGATAGCATTGCCATGTTCACTTGGTGAAAATGCTCCAAGAGAGTAATCAAAACAAAAGTTGGGGTCACGTGATGTGAGCGTGAGAATAGCTGTGTTTCTATGAACTCTGGCACTACTCATCTTTTATCCTTTCATTTATCCTGATGCACAGCCCATACATACCTAATCTTAGAGTGTAAACTCCACACTATGTCCCTGGAAGATTTCTGGTTAAGTTTTGCGACACAGTGCCAAGTTAAGTCATGAAAATCATTCACAGAGAGAAGCAGCCAGAGTGGAGCCAAACCCTCAATATGGTGATATGGCCAGAGAGCAGGCTCCTGACCTGGCAATATCAAAGACATTGTAAATTATGACTATCAATGTAATTAAAGTTATAGACAATAATCTTGGCATTTTGGCTCATATTGCTGAATTGCAAAGTACTGATAAGAAGCTTGATGAAGCATAGAAAAAAATCATTATTGTTGAGAATGCAGCTTCCTCAGTTGAGACCTGCTTTGAATCCTTGGAAAATCAGCTAAATGGCATGTCAGATATCCTGATTGATTTGCAGAACTGGGGCTGGAGGAGAAGTGCCCATGTTTTCCAGAAGGATCTGAGGGTGAACTCCTCACTAAATGTTTTGAGAACTGGCTACCACGTTTTCTTCATCTCGAAATGAAAGCTGGGTGCATTAATCCTGAAGGGGTACGTTGTATCCTGTTTTTGAAGCCTGACACCAGCTGATAATCATGCACTTCATAGCTTTATCAGAGGTTTTGATGAAGCTGGGAACTGACTGAAAGCTAACTGAATTAAGTTTGGCCTGCTTTATCCTGCTACCTGAGGCTGATATCTGATGGTCCTTAAGGCTGTCTGACAATCCAACTAAGGCTCTGGCCTCTTTAAACTCTGTGGTTGGCAATAATTTGGACTCATCATCTTCAGTTCATCTTTAATCATAGCATCCTTACAGTGCAGATGGAGGCTGTGCAGCTCATCGACTCTGCACCGACTCTCCAACAGGCTCTTTCCCATAACCCTATGTATATACTCCATTAACCCCCTAACCTTCTTAAGTTGAAACAGTAAGGGGCAATTTAGCATGGCCAAATCCATCTTACCTGCATGTTTTTGGATCTTTGGACTGTGGGAGGAAACTGGTGCACCCAGAGGAAACCTGCATAGACACAGGGCAAGCTTGTAAGTTTCATACAGTCACCCAAGGCCAGAATTGAACATATGTCTCTGGTGCTGTGAGGCAGCAGTGCTAATCACTGTGCCACCACACCACTGGACTTTATCACTTGTCGTTACGCTCCTTTTTTTATTCTGAGATATTATTTATCATGTTGACAGATTGATCTAGTATATGAGCACTGAGGTGAATTTTGCCCATTATCCTTTGAAAACCAGGGATGTCCATTTGTTTTTAATGGATTCCGCCCTTCAACATGTTCCTTGACTCCAAGTTTAAGACAGAGATTTGATTCTACTGAACTCTCATTATGCTGGGGCGGGTGGGGGTGGGAGAGAGGGGAGGCAGTGGTGGTGCGGATGCAAGGTGGACCCAGTGATTTAATATCCTTCAGGAGCTTGAGAGCATTGGAATATGTGCTGGTTAGGTCATATGGCACTAGGGCTGTGCGACATTTTTGTTTTTTTTCTTGTAATCCTTGCGTATCTAACAGTGGTATCTACTGTGTGGTAGTGGTGGTACCACAATGTGGTATCCTTCACTTTTGCCATGGCTAATATGAGTAGCACCATTGTGGGGAGGGGGATGGGTGGCCCAATGAGTCCTCATAGCTGGTGAAGAAACTTCTCTTAGAACTATTAGTGTTGCATAATTCTCTGTATTTTTGTTATTTCGGATTCATGCAGACAGAACACACATCCTGGGAAAATTTATTGTTTGGATCAGTGGCATCCCTGATATAACTAAGATGGGGAAGTATGCTTTGGTGCACGCCTAACCATGCTGGGAGAATCTTCTATGCCTGTGCCAAGATCCTATATTCCCCTTGACTGATTACGTAATGGTAGTAGCTACTATGAAAATTGTGGAATGCAAGTTCCATGACTCGTCTCTAGTATCCTGTAAGTGAGGGTGTGTACTGATATGCCATATACTCATGCATTATCTTATCCTGTTTTCGCCAAATCTCTGAAACATTCTTTCATTGATTATATCTTTGGAGGCGCTATTTGTAATGAATAATCCAAACCAACTTGGTACTCACTTGCCTCTTTTTATGTGTATATGTGGGAAAAAGATTAAGCTGTACTGTACCAATCCTTGAGGGTTCGTTGCATTGTTTGTAAAAATGGGAAAATTTTCAATAATAATATCTTCTTAAAAAAGAACAAGAATCCTCAAAACACAGCTAACAAAGCAGGTACTTCAGAAGAAACCACAGGGAAAAAGTATGAAATCTCAGCACAAATTCTCACTTGAACTAACAACTCTCAGCCAATGCTTTAATCTCCTTGTGTCTTTCCCTTGGATGAGAAATGGGAAAATGCAAACTAGTCACCCACCTATGTTGCCTGTCCACTGAGCAATGTAAAATTTGATTCAGTTAAGTTGTTAACGGGCTTAATTGCTCCTTTAATTGTCAGTCTTGCACGCACCCGCCGACTGCAATGTTGTGCACAAGCTTGATGACATCAGAACATGTGCTCGACTTTGTCTTTCACGAATTTTGCGATGTGCAGATGTTCTGCTCAAACAAATGTAATATTCTGACTACCAGGTTTTTTTAAATGGTGAGAAGCTGGTAGGGATGTCCTTGTTCTTGAGTCACTGGAAGCTAACATGCAGATACAACAAGGAATTAGGACAATGGTATTTGGCCTTTAATGCAAAAAGTTTTGAGTATAAGAGTAAAGATGTCTTACTACAACTACATAGAGCCATGGTGAGACTGCAAGTTGGAGCATTGTGTGTAGTTTTAGTCTCCTTACCTGAGGAAAGATATGCATGCTATGGAGGAATACAACAAAAGTTCACTAAAGTAATTCCTAAGATAGGTGCATTGTTCTATGAGGAAAGATTAAATATACTGGGCCTTTATTCTCTGAAGTTTAAAAGATTGAGAGTTGATCTCACTGGGTCTGTTGGACTGATGAGTGGGGTTAGATGCAAACCAATGGGAACAGTCCAAGAATGCAGGATCAGTCATTTAGGGCTGAGATGAGGAGGAACTTCTTCACTGAGAATCTGGTGAATCTTTGGAATTCTCTGCCCCAGAGGTCTGTGCAGGCTCCAATGTTGATTAAGTTGAAGACTGAGATTGATAGTTTCAATGTATTAAAGACATCAACCCACAGAGATAGTGTAGGAAAAGGATGTTAATATAGAACATAAGCCATGATCTTGTTGAATGATGGACGGAGTTCAAAGGACAGAACAGCCTACTCTTCTTATTTTCTATGCTCTTATGCAAGCACTCTGGTACCCAAACACCAAAGCCCCTCTCGACCTCACTGGTTGACTCCAAAGGAATGTGAAGCACCAGGTTTGGCATCAGCTTGGTTGCAAGAGTTGCCAGAAAGATGATAGGATTGGACGAGTGTGTTTAAAAATTACAACCACTCTTTTGTTTGTGGTTGGGAGAAGTTGTGTTTATTATTTGATTGTGATGCAAATAAATAGGAAACAATACTTGTGTGCAATAACAAAGCCATGCATATTTATTAAAGTTCTAAGAATTCATAATGTCTGTAGGGTCTGTTCATAAACTGACAAAGCAACACTTTGTTACTTTAGGCATTCAAAAATTAAAGACTCTGAAATGATTGAAAAGCAATGAATAAATGATTCAGTGCATCAGGGGTATTTCTGCATTTTTGAAATCTGTTATGCCCATTTTTTCTCATGATGACTTTGTGTATTTTGCTTAAGGGAAGGTCGGTATCAAACTCTTTTGTAAATTATATTTCAGCTAAGCTCTCTATTCCCTGTATAATGATTAACAAAGTGACGTCTCCTGTTACTCTAGTAACTTTGTGTTGCTTGTAGTAGTTGCCAGGTGATCTATTTTTATTGCAAGTTTATATGGAGCAATACCTAGAATTTTGTGATATATAAAGAAGAACTCTTATCATGTCTCATGATCTCTTATCTCTTGTCACCTCTGGGGCACTTTACGAGTCCTTTGGCGTGGAATTTGCCAGCTGTTTCTCCCCCCCAACCAAACCACCCAGCACTGGGTTTTCCAACTGTGGAGTCTGGCAATTTGCATGGCTCACCCCGCCCCTGGTGGTGGGGTTTGATTTTGTTGAGACATGAATATCCATCATGGGGAAGCATGTGTAAATCCTGTGCTTAGTCTTCAATTTTCTTTAGCTTTTTCCTCCTATTGTATTAAAAGATATTTTGTACAGAAGTCTTAAACACAGCAATGTCACAGATCATGTATTGTCACCAATTCATGTTTAAGTATAGATTAATGACAACATTGAGCTTAAGTAACTTGGTGATCAGAAATAAAATGTGAATACAGACGCTTACTAGAATCATAAAGTGCAGAAGAAGCCCTTTGGACCATCAAGTCTGTACTGATGGACAAGAAACACCTGACCTCCTACATGATGCCATTTACCAGCACTTGGCCCACAGCTTTGAATGTTATGACATGCCATCGTCATCCAGGTAATTTTAAAAGGACGTGAAGGAACTTGTCTCTACCATCCTCCCAGGCTGTGCATTCTAGACTGTCACCATCCACTGGGTAAAAATGTTTTTTCTCACATCGCCCATAAACCTTCTGCTCTTCACCTTGAACCTATGTCCCCTCATGACTGACTCTTCAACAAAAGGAACAGCTGCTCCTGATCCACTCTGTCCATGCCCCTCATAACCTTGTATACCTCGATCAGGTCGCCCCTCAGCTTTCACTGCTCCAACAAAGACAACCCAAACCTATACAACCTCTCTTCGTAACTTAAATGTTCCATCTGAGGCAGCATCCTGGTGAATTTTCTCTGCACCCACTCCAGTGCAATCACATCCTCCCTATAACGTGGCAACCAGAATTGTGCACAATGCTCTAACTGTGTCTCACTAAAGTTCTATGCAACTCCAATGTGACTTCCCTGCTTTTGAAATCTATGTCTTGATTGATAAAGGCAAGTATTCCATATATCATTTTCACCACCCCACTAACATGCCCTTCCACTTTCAGAATCTATGAACAAATGTGGCAAAGTCCTTTGGTTTCACAGATCTTCCGGGTAGAATAAGCTCGAATCATTCTCTGATGTATGTTATTCACTTTTCTCTCTCATTTTTCTGAGATTTCTTAAACGTTATAAATTTTGGAAAAAATATTTGAGCAGCAAGATATTTTATAAATATTAAGGTGCTGGGAAATGTCAGTTTATAGAGGGCCCGAGCCAGGGAGATAAAAGTGTGTGAGACTGTGAGGCTGAGAACGGAGTGAGAAGGAAAGAAAGACCATGAGAGAGTGCAAGACTGAGAGTGGAGTGGGAAGGATAAAAGCCTATTAGAAAGAGTGAGACTGTGTGTGGAGCCAGTGAGATAAAAAAGCGCAAGAAAGAGCAAGATGTGAAAATGGAGCCAGGCGGGAACAAGGGCACAAGAAAGAGTAACACTGAGAGCGAAGCCAGGACGATAAATGAGTGTGAGAAAAAGTGAGTGTGGAACCAGGGAGCAAGGATTTAGATAAAGATCACTAGCAATAGAGAAGTAAAGTTAATTCAATTCAGTGAAATAAACAAAGTAAGATAACATTAGCTTAATTGTAGTAAAGTTATTAGAATGGCAGGTCAGCTCAGCCAAGTGGAGTGTATATTCTGTGGTGTGTATGATACTGTGGACACATTATGTGCCCCAGGCAAACACATCTGAAACTTGTAGCTCAAGCAAGTGTTAGCAGCTGCACAAGCTTGAGCTACAGGTTTCAGAACTTGAGCGGTAGTCAGAACCTCTGTTGTGCATCTGTGAGGCACAGGACTAAGTGGACTGCATGTTTAGGGAGATGGTCACATTGCAGGTTAGAATTGTACAGCCAGAGAAAGAATGGGTGACTGCCAGACAGTCTAAGGGAACCAGACAGGTAGTGCAAGAGCCGTGAGTCTATCCTGCTTGCTAATGGGTTTTCTATTTTGGAACCTGATGAGGGTGATGGCTTAGCTGTACAGGGGAAGAAAAAGAACAGAACAGCAATAATGATAAGAGATTCCATAGTTAGATGATTAGACAAACATTTCTGTAAATGTGACTCCAGGTTCTTGTGTTCGCTCCCTGGTACCAAAGTCAAGATATCATATAGCAGCTGCAAGAATCTTTCAGGGAAGGGTGATCAGCCAGAAACCATGGTACACATTGGTTCCAATGCCATAGGTAGGAAGAGGAATCAGGTCCTGAAAGCAGATTTCAGGGAGTTAGAAAGGAAATTGAAAAGCTGGATCTCACAAACAGTAATCTCAGGATTATTCAGAGTTCCATGCATTAATGAGCATACAAATAGGAGGATTGATCAATTAAATACATGGCTGGAGAAATGGAGGGTGGGAGGGCACCATATTTCTGAGACATTGGGACTGGTTCTGGGGCAGGTGGGACGTATACAAGCTGGATGGGTTACTTAATAATATTGGCATTGATGGATTTGCAGAGAGATTTGTTAGTGCTATGTAGGGTGGGTTTAAACTAGCTTGTAAGGGGGATGGGAATCTGAGGGTGGCACAAATTGGAAGGAAGTAAGGTGGGTAACAGGATGTGATAGTCGGACTAGAAGGCAGGAGAGACAAAGCAAAGTATCGACTATGCGTCAAATGTACAATGCTGTTAAAAAGACAAAGGGCACGATTCTCCCATCTGCACTGTAAGTGCTCCCGCCAGCAGGAAAACCACAGTGTTTCCCATCTTCGTTAGCAGCATCTGTAGGTAAGATTCACCCACCTTAACCACCTAACTTGATGCATGTTGAAAAACACTCATGATGTGGATCTGCCGGTGTTGGACTAGGGTAAACACAGTTAAAAGTCTGACAACACCAGGTTTCAGTCCAACCAATTTATTTGATAGTAAATTCACTAGCTTTCGGGTTAGCCTGACGAAGGGGCTAACCCGAAAGCTAGTGAATTTACTATCAAATAAATCGGTTGGACTGAAACCTGGTGTTGTCAGACTTTTTACTGTGAAAAACACTCAGCCAGCTCTGCCATATAGAGACCAAAGAGCATTCCAATCTCAGAGCTGAGGGACATGCCCCCTTCCAAAACAGACATGGCGACCTCTGCTGACAAAGGAATAGCCCCAACCTCTCTGCACAGAGAGAGGCACCCCCACAATACACCTGGCACGAGGATGACTCCTCCTCCTTCCCCCCACCCCACCCCAAACCACAAGAGAGACACTCTGAGATGGGATCAGCTCAGGCCCTGCCCCTTGGCAGTACCAACCGTGCATGGCACCTTGGCAGTGATAGCCTGATCTTGTACATTGGACTCAAGGGGAGGGTGGAGCCAAGGAGGTAAGTATTGTGTCCATGTGCCTCTCTGCCACTGCAAAGCTGCAGAGGAAGGGTCACCGAAAGTTGCTGAGGAATGGGTGAGCTTGAGCTGGGTGGGGGGATAGCGTTGACCTCAAGGCTGTTCCCCAGGATGGAGTTTTATTGGGTGGCCAGTCCCTTCTAACCCTGGGCAAGATGAAGATCACTCTTAGCATGGTTCTATGTTCTATGTATATGCCTCATAGACATCCAGAGGTATTCAAAGTCGCAGAAGCCCCAGATGTGAGAAGATCCCTTTGAAGTCTTCAGACTGACAGGCAATATCGCTTTTAGTAGGGTCAGCCCCGTTACTCTAACACTGCATCTTTCCAGGTTTCTGGGCCTTTCTAGAGAACTCAAAAAGCCTTGTGTTCCTTCAATGTCATGTGACATTACATCTAACAAGCCTTTGAATGATAGGCTGGACCAATTAGCCCCATTAGTTTATCTAATATTGCTTCTACAGTGATGGTGATGGTACTTAATTTGTCCTCCAATAAGAAATTCTTATTGTCAGTTTTTATATCCCTTGCTGATTTGCCCTCATAGTTTATTTTCTCTCCCTTTATTATCTTGTTAGTCTTCCTTTGCTGGATTTTGCATTTATCCCAGTCTTCAGGGCTGTTACTGACCTTTGTCTCCTTTTATGCTTTTTGTCAACTTAATGCTCTCCTTAACTTGGTTTATCCCTCTCTTAGAATCTTCCCTCCTTACTGGGATATATTTTTGTAAAGATCATGAATGAACTCTGTAAATGCCTCCCACTGCTTGTTTACAGTCTTTCCTGCTAATCTATCCACCCAGAACACTTTAACACTATCCATTTCATTGTAATTCCCTTTATGGAGCTTTTATAGACCACCAAATAGAAATAGTAATGAGGGGCATGGTATTAATCAGGAGATGAGAGAAGCAAGTAGCATGGACAATACATAAGAACATAATAAGAACATAAGAAATAGGAGTAGGCCATCTAGCCCTTCGAGCCTGCCCCGCCATTCAATAAGATCATGGCTGATCTGTCGTGGCTCAGTTCCACATTCCCGCCCTCTCCCCATAACCCTTAATCCCCTCGCTTATCAAAAACCCATCAACCCGCATCTTAAAAATATTTAGCGAGGCAGCCTCCACCACCTCAACGGGCAGAGAATTCCAGAGATTCACCACCCTTTGAGTGAAGAAGTTCCTCCTCAACTCCGTTCTAAACCGCCCCCCCTTTATCTTGAGATGTGCCCCCTAGTCCTACTGTCCTTTCTGAGCGGGAAGAGTCTCTCCACCTCTATCCTATCCATCCCATTCATCATCTTATACGTCTCAATGAGATCTCTCCTCATTCTTCTAAACTCTAACGAGTACAAGCCTAGTTTATTCAGCCTCTCCTCATAGCTCAACCCCCTCAACTCCAGTATCAGCCTAGTAAACCTCCTCTGCACTCCCTTCAAGGCCAAAATATCCTTGTGTAAGTACGGTGACCAAAACTGCACACAGTACTCCAGCTGCGGCCTCACCAATGCCCTATACAGCTGCAGCAAGACCTCCCTACTTTTATATTCAATCCCCCTCGCTATGAAAGCCAGCATCCCATTAGCCTTCCTGACCACCTGCTGCACCTGCAAGCTGGGTTTTTGCGACTCATGCACAAGGACCCCGAGGTCCCTCTGCACTGTCGCCTGCTGCAGTTTTTCGCCACGTAAGTAATAGTCCTTCCTACCATTATTCCTACCAAAGTGGATCACCTCGCACTTGCCAACATTAAATTCCATTTGCCATTTCCTGGCCCATTCGCCCAGCCTATCTAGATCCTTCTGCAGACTCTCCACACCCTCTGCGCAATTTGCCGTTCCACCAATCTTGGTGTCATCAGCAAATTTCGACACCATACACTCGGTTCCCTCCTCCAGATCATCTATATAAATGGTAAATAGCTGAGGCCCCAGCACCGACCCCTGGGGCACTCCACTAGTCACCAACCGCCAATCCGAATAGCACCCATTAACTCCCACTGCCTGCCTCCTATTTGACAACCAATCCTCTATCCATGCTAACACCCTACCCCCAACTCCATGCCCCCTTACCTTCTGCAATAACCTCTTGTGAGGTACCTTGTCAAACGCCTTCTGAAAATCAAGAAAGACCACATCCACCCGCTGTCTATCCACCGCCCTAGACACATCCTCATAGAACTCCAATAAATTTGTCAGACACGACTTCCCCTTAACGAAACCGTGCTGCGTCTGCTCTATCAAGCAATTCCCCTCAAGATGCCTCGCTATTTCCTCCTTGATGACGGATTCTAACATTTTACCTACAACAGACGTTAAACTAACCGGCCTATAATTCCCTGCCTTTTGCCTGGCACCCTTCTTAAACAACGGCGTAACATTAGCCACTTTCCAATCTTCTGGCACTTCCCCGGAATCCAGCGACATTTGGAAAATAACCACCAAGGCATCCACTATCACCTCCGCCATTTCTTTCAGAACCCTCGGATGCATTCCATCCGGTCCTGGGGACTTGGCCACAATCAGTCCCTCCAGTCTGTCGAGCACCGCCTCTCTAGTAACAATAATGTCATTGAGACCCTCCAGTCCTACCACCTTTCCATCGCTAACACCCGGCAAATTATTCACGTCCTCCTCCGTGAAGACAGAAACAAAAAAGTTATTGAAGACCTCAGCCATTTCCCCTTCCCCTACCACTAAGTCCCCCCTCTCATCCTCTAAGGGTCCAACGTTCACCCTAGCCAGCCTCTTTTTATACATTTATAAAAACTCTTGCTATCCTTTTTTATATTAAGCGCTAGCCCAGCTTCATAGTTTCTCCTACCCTTCTTTATCAACTTCTTTGTCAATCTTTGTTGACATTTAAACCTCTCCCAATCCTCTTCTCGCCCACTATTCTTAGCTACTCTAAACGCTTCCGCTTTTAATTTAACACTTTCCTTCACCTCCTTCGTTATCCACAGCTTATTACCTCTCCTCCTACGGTCCTTTTTAACCATTGGAATAAATTTCTGCTGAGCACCAAGAAAGATCTCCTTAAAGATCCTCCACTGCTCCTCAGCAGACCTACCTTCCAACGCACTCCCCCAGTCAACATTCGCCAATTCTTCTCTCATCCTACCATACTCCCCTCTGTTCAAACAAAGGACGCATGTCCGGGAACCCACTTTCTCCTCCTCCATCTGCACTAGAAACTCCACCATACAATGATCACTCTCCCCAAGAGGATCATTCACTGCAAGGTCCCTAATTCTACCCGCCTCATTACATAACACCAGATCCAAGATAGCTCGCTCCCTCGTCGCTCCAACACACACTGTTCAAGGAAACTATCCCGGCAGCATTCCAAGAACTCCTCCTCGAGCCCACCGCGTCCAACATGGGTCGACCAATCAATATGCAGATTGAAATCTCCCATAATTATGGGAGATACAGTAAATACAGTACTCATGGCTGACTTCCATCTGCAGATAGACCGATTAAACCAAATGAACACTAATGTTGAGGAAGATGAGTCTCTGCAGTATGTTGCAGATGGGTTTCGAGAGCAGCATGTTGAGGAGCCAACAAGGGAACATGCTATAAAGGATGTGATAAATGGGCACTTGGACAATCATGATCTGATGGTGCCCAATTAGCATGAATTTACGAATGGGAAATCATGTTTTATGAACTTCCAAGTCTTTTGTGGATGTTAATAACAAAATTGACAAACGAGAATCAATGGACATATGTTGTCCTTTTGGATTTTCAGAACGCCTTTCATAACATCCCCCACAGGAGGTTGATTAGCAAAATAAAATCATACGGGATAGGATGCAATATACTGGCATGAATTCCGGTTTGGCTAATGGGCAGAAAAGAGAGAGTCAGAATAAATGCATCAGTCTTGTGTTGGTAGTCTGTGGCTAATGGCGTGCCGCAAGAATCAGTACTTGGCCCCAGCTGTTCACAATGTATATCAATGATTTGAACATGTGGACCAAATGTAATGTTTCCAAGTTCGCGGATGACGCAAAGCTAGGTGAGAATATGTGTTTTGCAGAAGATATAAAGCAGCGACAGGAGGATTTGGGCTAACTTAGTGAGTGAGCAAGAACATGGCAGATGGAATATAATGTGGAGAAATGTGAGGTAACCCATTTTGGTAGTGAGAACAGATGTGCATATTTCCGACATTGTAAGAAATTAGAAAGTGTCGATGTACAAATGAACCTGATATCCTTATCTATAAATCACTAAAGGCTAACATGCAAGTGCAGCAAGTAGGAAGGTTAATGGAATGTTAGCCTTTGTCGTAAGAGAATTTGCAGTTGGGAGTAGTGAGGTCTTGCTTCCACCGGACCACATCTGAAATACTGTGTGCAGTTTTAATCTCCTTAACACAGAAAACAACGAAAGTACACCAGACTTATTCTGGTGATGGTGGGACTGTCATACAAAGAGAGTGATCTCATTGAAACCTACAAAATACATAATAGAAAGACAGAGTATATGCAGGTAAGATATTTTCCTTGATTGGGGAGTCCAGAACTACAGGGCACAATTTCAAAATAAGGGGATGTCACTTAGGACCAAGATGAGGAGAAATCTCCTTTCACAGAGGATTGTGAATCTTTGGAATAGAATAGGATCAGGGTCGCACACAGTCTGGTTTGTCACAAGACAATAGCTAGCATAAGGTTTAAATAAAAGAAATAAATGAAAGAACTTGCATTAATATCAAACCTGTTAAAATTTCAGGATATCCCTAGATTATATGCTGCTTGAAGGCGTGATCCTCTGACTTAGAGGTGAGAATGCTACCTATGTTCTATTTTCAAAGCATCAGTCCTTGAACACAGTATCCACAATAAATTTTTTTACAAATTTGTCTAGGCCCCAAAATACAATTCCTAATGTTAGAAGCACATAACATAGCAGTCCACAGAATAGGTTCACCCAGGTTTGTCTCAGGCTGTCCTTAGGCCTTGAAATTGTTCGTCCATCCAGGATTAGCTATGGGCCAAATGCACCCAACCTCCATTTTCCCGAAGTGTTGTCAGATGCTACTTAAAATAAATAAAAAAAGGCAATCCAAACTAGTATGTATACTTCTTAATTGAACAGTAAACTGTGCAGTAATTTCTAGAGCAAAATGAAGAATACATTGCTACATGCTAAATTCTATTGTAGAATTTCAAGAGTTGTAGGTCGTGGACATAACTTTGTTTCTTTATATGCTTTATGTAAATAATCTTACCAAGGCCAGTTTTCCATCACCAATCAGCCTTTTATTTAGTGTGATACCTGAACGCCTTTCAACCTGTGGAGTGCAAATCAGTCCTGAGTGTATCGATTGCTGGCCAAAGTGGAGCCAGCTGATTTTAAACCCCCTGCTACTTCTTCCCTATTGGGCGAGCCTCCCCTCGCCGAATAGGGGAGCTCATATTCAATGAGGCCCATGGGGAGATCTACTGATGATCCCCTGTGGCCAACATAACAATTTATAATACCAATTCAAGCATCAGCCCTACTTTCTCTTCTCAACTAAAAAGAAAATGCTTCACTGAGATTTTGAGAGTTTTGCAAACAGTGGCTGGACCCCTGAGTGCTGCAAACGACTTTCAGAAAGGCTGACAGTGAGGAAAAGTTCAGATATAACCAGAAATGTAGGATTGAATATTGACTTGAGGGCTGGGATTAAAGCAATGCTGCTAGTTTGAGTTCAGGAAACACAGAAGAATCTGTTTTCCTGGAGTCTTGCTGAATTTAACAGAAGGACGTGTTTGCCATTTTTTGTTTCCCAGGTGTAACCTGCCAGATTGACAGATTGTCTAGCTGTCAAACATAAAGACCTTTGATACCAGACAACAGCTGCAGAGTGGAATAGACTAGGAGAAGATAGGGATAAGGAGACAGGGATAAAGAGCCAGGAAGAGGGTGGGAATGCAAGAGAAGAAAGGAGTCTGGAACCAGGAAAAATCAGAGACTAGAACAAGGGTTGACTGGGGTCCGGAGCCAGGCAACATCAGAAGCCATGATCAGTGGTGGGGAAGCCACAATGGTGTCAAAAGGCCCGGAAGTAATGGTTTGAGTATGTATTCAAATGCCCCAATTGTAGCCAGGCAATTGAATGCCAGTGAATTCAATCCAGAGTATAAAGATAAGAGGACCAGGAATGTTGACCAAGAAATTACAGGGTTGATGTAAAAACCCATCAATAATGTTCTTTCAGGAATGAAATCTTCCATCCTTACCCAATCTAGCCAGTTAGATTTTCCAAACCCACATGACATGGCAAACCATTCTGTTGTCAAGGGTAACCAGAGATGAGCAATAAATGCTGGTATTATCAGCAACACCCACATCCCATGAATGAATTTTAAAAAGACAAACTGAATCAAGCAATTAAGTGGAAAGGCACTTACTTTCTAGATCTAGCCAGGCAACATCAGAAGCCACGACCAGGAGTAATCCTAATGCCAGAATGATGACCAGGGAGTGGAATTGGGAGACCTCATGAAAGAAATGAGAAGGGTCTTACTGGGATGTCCTATTGAAGTAAAGTTTATTTATTAGTCAGAAGTAAGGCTTACATTAACACTGCAATGAAGTTACTGTGAAATTCCCTTAGTCGCCACAGTCTGGTACCTGTTCGGGTCAATCCACCTAACCAATGCGTCTTTCAGAATGTGGGAGGAAACCAGGGTGCCTGGAGGAAACCCACGCAGATACCAGCAGAATGTGCAAACTCCACACACACAGTGACCAAGCTGGGAATCGAACCCAGGTCCCTGGCGCTATGATGAGCAGTGGTAACCACTATGCTACCGTCCTGCCCTGAGGGGACATCCTACTGAGGAAGTTGATGAAGCAGGGAATGGTAGCATAGTCATTATGTTATTGATCTAGCAGTCAAAAGGCCTGGAATAATGGCTTGGGTATGTGTTCAAATCCCCCAGTTGTAGCCAGGGAATTAAATGTCAATGAATTTATTTGAGAATATAAAGGTAAGAGGACCAGGAATGTTGACCATGAAATTACAGGGTTGATGTAAAAATACATCTGATTCAATAATGTCCTTTCGGGAATGAAATCTTCCATCCTTACCCAGTGAGAAATTCAAACCTACATGATCTAGCAAACCATTCTGTTGTCAAGGGTAACCAGAGATGGGCAATAAATGCTGGCATTATCAGCAAAAGAATTTTAAAAAGACAAATTGAATCAAGCAAATAAGTGGAAAGGCACTTGCTTTCTAGATCCGTTATTCATCAGGTTTCCCAATACCTGGAAAAATTGATTGGCTAAGCCCAGGTTTAAACTTTAAATAGTGGTCAAATATGAGGCACAGTTTCAGCATGATATTTAAATTAATATCCACCTTCTACGAATGTTTTGTTAAAACAGCAAACTTCTGCAGGAAGAGCAGTATTGTTGAGTTATGCTTGAAACACATTCCTAAAATGCATGTGATTTTATTGCCTGAAAATGAAGACATGTTCTTTTAAATGTAGTGCTTCTTTTATATAAACATTGTTTTGTTTGCTCCAGTGCACATTAGTGAACTATACTGACCTTGCACTCCTTCTGGCCTAGATTGTCCTATTTATTAAGTACTAATAATTCATGAATATGATACCAAAACTTCCAAAAGTGTTCATGGTTTGTTTTAACAAGGCAAGGTTAAGCTCTGTCTGTTTTCTTTATGATGTGGAGATGCAGGCATTGGACTGGAGTAAACGCAGTAAGAAATCTCACAACACCAGGTTAAAGTCCAACAGGTTTATTTGATAGCAGAAGCCACTACTTTTCGGAGCGCTGCTCCTTCATCAGGTAAGTGGGAGTTCTGTTCACAAACAGAGTATATAAAGACACAAACTCCATTTACAAAATAATGGTTGGAATGCAAGTATTTACAGGTAATCAAGAATAAAGGTACAGACAATGTGAATGGAGAAAGGGTTAAGCACAGGTTAAAGAGATGTGTATTATCTCCAGCTGGGACAACTAGTGAGATTTTGCAAGCCCAGGCAAGTCATGGGGGTTACAGATAGTGTGACATGACCCCAAGATCCCGGTTGAGACCGTCCTCATGTGTGCGGACAATAAGTGGGTTAACACCCTAAATGTTAAAGAAGCCATCCCCTACAGACAAGCCCTCCATATACACAGGATCTGCTCAGATGAGGAGGATCACAACAGACACCTCCACGCACTGAAAGATATCCTCACAAGAAAAGGATATGGCGTTCAACTTATGATCGACCGTTCCAACACGCCACAGCAAAAAGCCGCACCAACCTCCTCAGAAGACAAACACGGGACACAGCGGACAGAGTACCCTTCGTCATCCAGTACTTCCCCGGAGCGGAAAAGCTACGACACCTTCTCCAGAGCTTTCAACATGTTATTGATGAAGACGAACATCTTGCCAAGGCCATCCCAATACCCCCATTTCTTGTCTTCAAACTACTGCACAAACTCAAATAAACCATTGTCTGCAGCAAACTTTCCAGACCTCAGGAAAACAGTGACCATGACAGCGCACAATCCTGTCACAGCAACCTCTGTAAGACGAGCCGGATCATTGACATGGATGCCATCATCTCATATCGACCAGGTACACGGCACATACCCTTGCAACTCGGCTAACGTTGTCTACCTGATATGCTGCAGGAAAAGATGTCCCGAGACATGGTATATTGGAGAGGCCGTGCAGACGCTACGACAACGGATGAATGAACACCGCTTGACAATCATCAGGCAAGAGTGTTCTCTTCCTGTTTGGGAACACTTCAACGGTCATGGGCATTCAGCCTCTGATCTTCAGGTAAGCATTCTCCAAGGCGGCCTTCACAACACATGACAATGCAGAGCCGCTGAACAGAGACTGATAGTCAAGTTCTGCACACATGAGGACGGCCACCACCGGGATCTTGGGTTCATGTCACACTATCTGTAACCCCCATGACTTGCCTGGGCTTGCAAAATCTCATTAACTGTCCCAGCTGGAGACAATACACATCTCTTTAACCTGTGCTTAACCCTCTCTCCATTCACATTGTCTGTACCTTTAAGACTTGATTACCTGTAAAGACTTGCATTCCAATCATTATTTTGTAAATGGAGTTTGTGTCTTTATATGCCCTGTTTGTGAACAGAACTCCCACTTACCTGACGAAGGAGCAGCGCTCCGAAAGCTAGTGACTTTTGCTACCAAATAAACCTGTTGGATTTTAACCTGGTGTTATGAGACTTCTTACTTTGTTTTCTTTATGACCAGCTTATTTAAATTCAGGTCAACAGGCTACATGTGGATTTCTCCCCACACTTGCAGTTCTCAAGCTTTCCTGTTAACTCAGAACTGGAGTTAAATTGAGGCAAAGCATTGGCCCTGATTTTCCTATCTCAATAGCAACAAACACTGAGAGATTCATTGTAATTGAAGGCCTCAATGGCACCTCAAGTTCTGGGGAGACCTTTTGAAACCTGGAACTTGAGGTTTGTCAGATGTGGCTTTGTGGGGCATCACACCTGTGGTCCCATCAGGTCTTGTCCTATACATGGACTGATTCCCCTTTACTTACCCAGTTATTTATATTGAATTATTTAGGACTGCTCATAGCAGGCATAATGCCTGCTTCAGGAATGCAGCCCTTTAAGTCAGGAGTGGTGTCAAAACATTCCTGCAACCCTGGCAACCATTGACATTTCTTGGCTCTGACATCTGTGGAACCAAGGGGTGCAAGGGGTGGAGGGTAAACAGTACTGCAGGGGTTAGGGTAAACATTGCTGGATGAGAGAGGGAGTTAGAACTGGAAGTTTAATGCAGGAACCTTTGTTACGTGTCTGTAAACACTTAGATTCCAGAACACTAGAGATTTGCTGAACCTCAAACGATGTGCCTTCCTCCAATGACCTGACAGGGAATGTCTCGTCAGCACTTCACCACTAGTCCTCCCAAGTTGCGTCTAAGATCGTTCATGCTGCAGATGGGAGAGGAAATCCCAGCTATTCCAATCTTAAAAAGAAAACAACTCACTTTCAAATGCAGTCCGCAGCATACAATTCCACTTTGCCATTGAATGGAAGATTCAGATCATTGAAGTATTTCTGTTCACTAGAAAAATACTTGGATTTTCCACTTAATGCTCAGATGTAAAGCCAGTCTTGTGGGTTTTGCATTATAAAGCTATTTCATTGAACAGCACTGATGCTGTACCCTCACGTCAGGATTGCATTGATTCAAGAAGGCAGTTCACCACCACTCTCTCGAGGGCACCTAGGGATGGTCAATAAATGCTGACCTAGCTAGTGATGCACACATTATGTAAAAAAAAACTAGGCAGCCAGTCTTCAATACTAATTTTGCGCCCAGGCATTAAGCTGAAGATCTATCCTGTTTTGTTTACTGATTACCTACGTGTTCCCTTTACTGCAAGGCAGTAAGACTAAATCCTCACCCTTGGATGTATTGGAATATCTTGGGAGATGTATCAAGGAGTGGAGAGTTCTGATCAGAAACAGGGCATATAAAGGCACACACAGTTTACAGAATATTGAGGGTTTAACATTTTTAATGTTTCAATTCAGACACTTGGGTCCTCGAATTAAGAGATTTCCAGATTTCCTTCTTTCTTATTCATGTACTGACTCCTTTATTTTGCCTCGTGGTTTAAAAAAGGACAACAGCTCCCATAACAATAAATGGAGTTAGGCACATGAGGAAGTATTGGGAGTCGGACATTCCTTGATATATCTCCCAAGATATTCCAATACATCCAAGGGCAAGGATTTAGTCTTACTGCCTTGCAGTAAAGGGAACATGTAGGCAGTCAGTAAACAAAACAGGATAGATCTTCAACTTAATGCCTGGGGGCAAAATTAGTATTGAAGACTGGCTGCCTAGTTTTTTTTACATAATGTGTGCATCACTAGCTAGATCAACGTTAATTGACCATCCCTAGTTGCCCTCGAGAAAGTGGTGGTGAACTGCCTTCTTGAATCGATGCAATCCTGATGTGCGGGTACAGCATCAGTGCTGTTCTCCTGGTGTCGTGAGACTTCTTACTGTGTTACCCCAGTCCAACGCCGGCATCTCCACATCATGACATTACAGGAATATGAGACTGAGGAGCAGGAGTACTCTTTACTGCCCACCCAACCTGCTCTGCCGTTCATTCCAATCACGGTTAATCTTTGGCTCCAAATACACTTCCCCACCTACAGCTCATGTTCGCTTGATTCACTGAGAAACAAGACTTTGTCTATTCCAGTGTTAAACATAGTCAATGATGGAACATTCGCAACCATCTGGGGTAGAGAATTCCAAAGATTCACAATCCTTTGATTTAACAATTTTCTCCTTGTCTCCGTCCTAAATTGTTTAAAGATTTTGCCCCTGCATTCCAGATTCTGCAGTGAACGAACACAGCCTCTGTGTCCACCCTGTCAAGCCCCATGTATATTTCAATTAGATCATCTCATGTGCTAAAATCTATTATAAAGGATGTGATACCAGGATATATAAGTGGGATTAGACAAACTCAATGAATTTATGAGGGAGATCATGTCTGACAAACCTGGAGTTTTTTGAGGTTGCAGCTGGTCAAATAGGTGAGGATGAACCAATCCATATGATGTATTTGGATTTTCAGTTTTTGATAACCTTCCACATAAGAGGTTCGTGTGCAAAAGTAAAGAACATGGGATTGGAGGTAATATTTTGGAATGGATTGAGAATTGGTTAGCAGACCGGAAACAGAGTCAGAATTTTTTTTTAAGTGGTAAGCAATGACTAGTGGGGTCCGGCAGGGATCAGTGTTTGTGCCCTAGCTATTCACCACATTCATTAATGATTTGGATGACAGAACCTAAAGTAATGGGTGAAATCTTACCAAACAAATGGCAGTGTGTTGTTTCTGGTGTAAAAAAACAGTATGTTTCTCTCAGAGCAAGCAGGGTGGTTTTCTCTTCAGATATTCACAGTCATAAAGTTTTACAGTACACAAAGAGACTCTTTAGAGTCATAGAAACCCCACGAAAAGAGGCCTTTCTGTCCATTGAGTCTGCACCGACAACAATCCCACTTAGGCTTTATCCCTGCTACCCCACAGATTTACCACACTAATCCCTCTAACCTACACATCCCAGGACGCTATGGGGCAATTTTGCATGGCCAGTCAACCTAAACCCGCACATCTTTGGGCTGTGGGCGGAAACCGGAGCACCCAGAGGAAACCCACATAGACACAGGGAAAACATGCAAATTCCACGCAGTGACTCAAGCTGGGAATCGAACCCAGGTTCTTGGAACTGTGAGGCAGCAGTGCTAACCACTATGCCACTGTGCCGCCCTATTGTGTACATGCCATCAAGCACCTAACTATTCTAATCCAATTTTAATTCCCATTTTGATTTGATATGTTGTCACATGCACTGGAATGCAGTAAAAAGTATTGTTTCTTGTGCGCTTTACAGACAAAGTATACCATACATGGAGAAGGAAAGGAGAGAATACAGAATGTAGTGTTACAGTCAAAGCTAGAGTGTAGAGAAAGATCAACTTAATGCGAGGTAGTCCATTCAAAAGTCTGATGGCAGCAGGGAAGAAGCTGATCTTGAGTCGTGTCCTCAGATTCTTGTATCTTTTTCCTGATGGAAGATGATGGAAGAGATTATGTCCAGGGTGCTTCTCTGAGACTTTAGTATCCACAAAGTTCATGCTCCTGATGCACACGAGGAATTTTTCGGAGATAAGAAGTATGAATTAGTACTCCCAAGGGAAGTATGTTGCAACTTGTTATTGTGAAAAAATTCACATTTCACTCACTGCTGAAATCAGGTCAACACGATTGTGTGTTATGACATTTATGTTAAATTTGATTCTGGGGGTTGCTGTAGTACCCCATCATGATGATCAAGGATACTACAATGCCATTGATCTCCAACACTTATTCTCTGCAGTATTCAACGACTTGATCCACAGAGACCCACCTCAGGTTCTCTCCCTTTGTGCTTTGTATTCTTTTTTCCTACAATGGGGGAAAGAGCAGACCTTGGAGAAACATATGATAATCTGATTGTTGGAGTGCTTTGGTGGAAGTGACGATCTGGGAGAGACAGTAAATTGCATGAGGATGTGAGAATCTATATAGAAAATTAAGGATAGGTGCACAAGATAAGGAGTGTGAGAAATGTTGTGATGGAGTAGTTTTGATGAGGCAGAGTGGGTTGGTGGTGTTTAATGCCGACAACAAGATTGGCTTTTTGAATACTCCAGTTGCAATTGCATCATATTGCCACACTTGCTGCCATGCATTTGCACCAATTTTAATCACTCCGTCATTGGTGACTGTGCCTTCAGTTGCCCAGGCACCAAGCTCTGGAATGCCCTCACGACACATCTCTGCCTCGTATATTGCTTTACTCCTTTAAAACAGTCTTCAGCCAAACTTTTAGCCTTCTGCCCTAGTATTTCTTTGTGTGACTTTGTGTCATACTTAGTTTTATATTGCTTCTGTGAATGCCTTGGGGATATGTATGACATTGAAGATGCTTTATAAATATAAGTTGTTGTTGTAAGCTGGCAAGTTGGTTGTTTGCTGGAATGAGGTCAAGGGAGCAGGTGGTGAATCTCATAGACAGGATAAACACTTGGGAGTGGATATTGGAATGTAGGTGATGAGAGATGCAATCACACTGACAAATTTAATGAGCCCACCTATCCCACTTACAGCTTAATTTTTTTCTCCCAGCAAAGGTGGGCAAGTACTTTAACATGTCCTCAACATAATGATAGTATATGGTGACTTGGAAAGTAAGACTTAAAACAATTGAGCCAGAAATTAGAGGTCATACTATTATAACCAGCCCCAGATGGGGTTCCCTAAAAGTTATTGATCTGGGCAAGATCCCTTGATTTGTCACTATCCAACTGGAATACCCCTCAAGTGCCACAAACCAGGGTGAGGATGGAATACTGATTCCATGTCTTTCATCAACCCACCTTATACTGCTAGCAACAAAGATTTAATCTAAAAAGATTCCCTTTCCTTTGAATAACTTTTCCAGACCCAATACTTGCTTTTCTTGAGTTAAAATAGAAAAAGTTTATGCACTACTAAAAAGGAAAGAGAAATGGTAAATTACATTCAGTTTAGAGATAAGAATTGAGTCCAAAAGTAAGTAAATATTAAAAAAATACATAGCTGTCCCTGCATTTCAAGGAGTAGATGATGATGCATCGAAGCCATTACAATTGTTTTCAACATTGTTTGCTTCTAGAATCATAGAATCATGTTGTGCAGAAGAGGTCCTTCGAGTCTGCACCAACACGTCTAATCCCATCTACCAGCACTTGGCTCATAGCCTTGAATGTTATGACGTGCCAAGTGCTCTTTTTTTTATTCATTCGTGGGACAAGGGCATCGCTGGTTGGGCCAGAATCTATTGCCCATCTCCAGTTGAGAGTCAACGACAGTGCTGTGGCTCTGGAGTCACATGTAGGCCAGATCAGGTAAGGACTGCAGATTTCCTTTCATAAAGGACATTAGCAAACCAGATGGGTTTTTCCAACAATCAGCAATGGTTTCATAGTCATCAGTAGATTCGTAATTCCAGATTTTTTTATTGACTTCAAATTCTACATCTGCCATGGCGGGATTCGATCCCAGGTCCTGAGAACATTAGCAGAATTTCTGGATTAGTAGTCTAGTGATAATACCACTAGGCCATCACCTCCCCAGTTCATTCAGGTACTTATTAAAGGATGTGAGGCAACCTGTCTGTACCACCCTCCTAGGCAGCACATTCCAGACTGACACCACCTTCTGGATAAGAAGGTTTTTCCTCATACCCCACTTTAAACCTCCTGCTTCTCACCTTGAACCTTTGTCCTCTTGTGACTGACCAACCCTTCAACTAGGCAGCGCGGGATGCCAAGTGGTTAGCACTGTTGCCTTACAGTGCCAGGGACCCGGGTTCAATTCCTGGCTTGGGTCACTGTCTGTGCAGAGACTGCACATTCTCCCCATGTTTGCTTGGGTTTCCTCCAGATGCTCTGGTTTCCTCCCACAGTCTAAAAGATATGCTGGTTAGGTGCATTGGCCATGCTAAATTCTTCCTCAGTGTATCCAAACTGATGCCGGAGTGTGGCGATTAGAGGATTTTCACAGTAACTTCATTGCAGTGTTAATGTAAGCCTACTTGTGATACTAATAAATAAACTTTAAGACTAAGGGGAACAGCTGCTTCTTATCCACTCTGTCCATGTCCCTCATAATCTTGTACACCTCGATCAAGTTTCAGTCTTCTCTGCTCCAACGAAAACAATCCAAGTCTACCCAATCTCTCTTCATTACATAAATATTCCATTGCGGGCAGCATCCTGGTGAATAATCTCTGCATCCCTCCTAGTGCAAAAACAAATATCTCTTAACCTCTCCTTTCATTCCATTGGAAATGATCTTGAAATTACAAATTTCCCCTGGTGGGAATAGTTTCCCTATCAACTGAGAAAAATCCCCCTTAATTTTGAATACCTTTATAAAAATTCTCCAAATTGTGTCTCTTCATAGTAAAAGCCTCTGCTGAGTAAATCATCTCTGAATTCCCTCTACATTCTTTCCATAAAATAGTGGAGCACCCAAAAACAAAGCGGCATTCTAACTGAAGCCTACCTAATGATTTGTATAGGTTTAGCATTACTTATTTTCTGTATTTTATGCCCTTTTTAATAAAACTGAGGATCTCCTGTTGTTTTTTCCATAGCTCTATGAATTCGTTCTCCGCATTTACAGATCTATGTACCTGCATTTCCAAGTGCCTTTGTTCCTCGATTCCTTTTTAGACATTACTATTTGTTTATGTTCCCACTTTACACTTATTTCTCAAATGTATGTCCTCATATTTCACAAAATCTTACCTAACATTTGCATACCTGATTTAAACATGGATGTCCATTTTCAGTCACTTAACATTCCTCTTCAAGCTCTCTTTCTCCATGCCTTCTGCAGATTTTGATATTGTGTCCCTTACCCAAGGAGCAGGTCGTTTACACATTGAGAAGCACAACAGCCGGCATTCTGGACTTACCTTTTATTAAGTTGATCTTTCTCTACACTCTAGCTGTGACTGTAACAATACATTCTGCATCTTCTTTCCTTCGCTATTCATGGGAGGCTTTGTCTGTATTGTACACAAGAAGCAATACTTTTCACTGTGTACTAATACATGTGACAATAATAAGTCAAATCAGAAATCCTGGGAATACTGTACCATTGTGTATTTCCTTCCAATTGAGGAAATGTATTAACTACTACTTTGTTTTCTGTCCCTTACTCTAATTGAGTGGGCATACCTAAATACATTGTAAATTTTTTTTATATTAACAAACTTTTCTGCATCACCATACCAAATGCCTTATCAAAATCCACATTTGTTGCAATTTCTTTATCAAAGAACTCATAAATTTTTAAACATTATGGGCCCTATTTTACCATTTTGATTCTAAGCGCTGGGCGGACTTGAAACTGGGAGTGTTTCAGATCCGACTTTTGGACCCGAGCTGAGACGCCCCCATACACACACTGACCTGAAAAAATATCTGTGATTCCAAATTGCGCTGCAAAAGCCTGTGGGAGGGGCTTAATGCGCCCCAAACCTTGCAGCTCCAATCGGAGCCTCAAATTGCACACGTGCAGAAAAAAAAAGATTGAATGCTGCTCCACTGTCACATCCCTTCTGAGCCGGATAATTCCTCCCATGGTTCCCACAGACATTGCCCCATCCCCACAACATTACTGATCTCCTTATGCCCCCAATCTCCACCACCCAGACCGATTGCAGGCCCCTCCCCCCATCCTTGCTCTACCGATCTCAGGCAGAGTGGCAGCAGACCCCCTTCTCCCCCCACTGATCTCAGGCAGAGTGGCAGCAGACCCCCTTCTCCCCCCACTGATCTCAGGCAGAGTGGCAGCAGACCCCCTTCTCCCCCCACTGATCTCAGGCAGAGTGGCAGCAGACCCCCTTCTCCCTGCACTGAACTCAGGCAGCGTGGCAGCGGACCCCCCCCTTTTCCTCCACTGATCTCAGGCAGAGTGGCAGCGGACATCCCTTTCCCCTGTCCCACCAATCTCAAGCAGAATGGCAGCAGACCCCCTCTCCCCCACCAATCTCAGGCAGAGTGGCAGCTGACCCACCTTTCCCCCCTACCCATAGATCTCAAGCAGAGAGCTGTCGGATGCTAGGCATCTACCTCTTCAATAACTGGAGTGCGTGAATTGGACTTCTGTCTGTTTCGAGCCGAGCCTGGATGGGCGAACGCGGTGGTAAAGGGGGAAGTGCTGGTAAAGTTAGGTGTGCAGCCTATTGTCAATTTAAATGCATGCAAGTACATTTAAATGGTCGTCGTACCTACTTCAGGTATGGCCCTGTTCATGGCCATTTTTGGGCCTCGATAAAGGGGGAGAGGAGGCGGGTGCGGATTGTGCTACTTGCCCCACGTCGAACGTTACCAAGTTTTTGTGCATGAAAATGGGCACAATGTGGTAATAAAATCGGGCCCTACATTTTATAAAGCCCTGCTTTAAAACTTCCTTACAGTTAATAGTTGTGAAAGTCCCCAAAATCCTGATTAGTAGAACATGTATTTTTTTTTACTTGGCAGCAATTAAACACCAGCCGCTGAAAAAGAAAACTGCTGTAGGACCATAACTTATAATTGGCTGCTTTCCCACCTACTCTAATTAGTTTCCAGTGATGAAGAGTTAGTAACAAAAACAAAAAGTTATGTAAATACGTGCAGGTCAAGCTGCATCTGTGGAGAAATTTATATAGCGAGCATGATCCCTTGCCACACCTTTGAAATAGAAAGTCTTAAACTCAAGACGTTAGTCCTCAGTGTTCTGTTGAAATGCTGCTTGGCCTGCTGAGTGTTTTGAGTTATTGCTACTTTTATTTCAGTTTTCAAGTATCTTCATTTTTGCTTCAAGTTTACCCTGCTATTGTATTAACTTTATCAAACTTTACTTTATTGATGCATTATGTAATGGAGGCAATATTGCCTGGAGACCAAGGCTGAAGACCTGTCACAGATGTGCACCTGTCTTCACTATGCTGGTGTCCATCAATAGTTTTCATAAACTTTAATTGTCATTAATGTTTGAATTTGTGTAAATGGGCAACTTAATTTGTTTGTTTTTTATTTTAACAATCTTCTGAATAATTAGATACAAATGTAAATGCATTTGGGACTTAAACCTGTTTGGATGGGTGTAACTAGACATAACCAGGAACCATTTCCTGTTTTGAGTTTGAGCCAAAATGCCAAAAGATATAATTTGGATTAAGCAAACCCAACATACGTGAAAAATACAAGGAAATGTAATGAATACAAAGTTTTCTTAGAAGTGTTGATTTTTACATTGTTTCCATGCAAGTTTTGTGCATGAATTTATGTTAATAAGAATGACAGAGATTTTGCTTTCAAAATAATAAGTTTAATAGCGTTCACTGTTATGCGTAAATCATTAGTCAAATTATGCCATTCACTATCCTGTGTATTGCATAAGAACATAAGAACATAAGAAATAGGAGCAGGAGTAGGCCATCTAGCCCTTCGAGCCTGCCCCGCCATTCAATAAGATCATGGCTGATCTGTCGTGGCTCAGTTCCACTTTCCCGCCCTCTCCCCATAACCCTTAATCCCCTCTCTTATCAAGAACCCATCAACCCGCTTCTTAAAAATATTTAGCGAGGCAGCCTCCACCACTTCAACGGGCAGAGAATTCCAGAGATTCACCACCCTTTGAGTGAAGAAGTTCCTCCTCAACTCCGTCCTAAACCGCCTCCCCTTTATCTTGATGCTGTGCCCCCTAGTCCTACTGTCTTTTTTGAGCGGGAAGAGTCTCTCCACCTCTATCCTATCCATCCCATTCATCATCTTATACGTCTCAATGAGATCTCCCCTCATTCTTCTAAACTCTAACGAGTACAAGCCTAGTTTATTCAGCCTCTCCTCATAGCTCAACCCCCTCAACTCCAGTATCAGCCTAGTAAACCTCCTCTGCACTCCCTCCAAGGCCAAAATATCCTTGCGCAGGTGCGGCGCCCAAAACTGCACACAGTACTCCAGCTGCGGCCTCACCAATGCCCTATACAGCTGCAGCAAGGCAAATCGCCACAACTTGCCAGACAGTTTTCATCGTCCCATTTTTAGTCTTCTGAAAGTAGCACCTCACCACCAACCCTTGCAATCTTCCCCGGCCCTCGGGTCACTGTCTGTGTTGAGTCTGCATGTTCTCCTTGTGTCTGCATGGGTTTCCTCCAGCTGCTCCGGTTTCCTTCCACAGTCCGAAAGACGTGCTGGTTAGGTGGATTGGCCATGCTAAATTCTCCCTAGGTGTACCTGAATAGGTGCCGAGTATGGCAGCTAGGAGATTTTCACAGTAACTTCATTGCAGTGTTAATGTAAGCTGACTTGGAACACAATAAACTTTAAAAAAAATTGTGGAATTGCTTGCACGTACACGTTAATTGCCATTTAATCTTCCAGCAAATTAGAGCTGCTACTTAACAGCACACCTTTTATTAGGGTAATTTATACTCCTGTATGTTCTGAAGCCCAGAAAGGAAGTAATTTAAACTGGAATCTTCGTCCTACCAACAATCTAACAATGAAGATTGTTGTTATAAATCTTTAAAATATTAACTTTGCATTTTTTTATTTTGGCTTTTCTCTTTTTTCCTCGCCCTGCACCTAATTTGACTCTAATTCACCCAGTTCCATTTTTAGTCATTTCTCTGTTTCTTTTTCAATCCTTAAATTGGGCGGCATGGTAGCACAGTGGTTAGCACTGCTGCTTCACAGCTCCAGGGACCTGGGTTCGAATCCAGGCTTGGGTCACTGTGTGGAATTTGCACATTCTCTTCGTGTCTGTGTGGGCTTCCTCTGGGTGCTCCGGTTCCCTCCCACAGTCCAAAGATGTGCAGGTTAGGTTAATTGGCTGTGCTAAAATTGCCCTTAGTGTCCTGAGATGTGTAGGTTAGAGGAATTAGTGTGTAAATATGTAGGGATATGGGGGTAGGGCCTGGGTGGGATTGTGGTCGGTGCAGACTTGATTGGGCCGAATGGCCTCTTTCTGTGCTGTAGAGTTTCTATGATTCTATTTCTACGATTTAAATCTCACTGGTTAAAGAGATACACTGGTGGGCTTTTCATTCATGGAAGTTGCAGGTGCTCCAGGGCTTTTGTCATACTGTGACCAGTTGTCACTTCTTCCTGTGATTTAAAGAGCAAAACTTTTCAAGGTGAGGAGTATAGGGAATAATCTAAGTAATTGGGCTAACTTTCAACAACATATAGGCCAATTTTTTTATCTGCATTTTTGTTCAATTTTGTTTTAATTTAATATTTTGTGATTGCTTCAAATAATAACATCAATATTAGCTCCCATAGATTAGATTTTTGATTTGATTTATTATTGTCATATAAATATAGTGAAAAGCATGCCGTACATAGGGAAGGAAAGGTGAGAGTACAGAATGTAGTGTTACAGTCATAGCTAGGGTGTAGAGAAAGATCAACTTAATGTGAGGTGAGTCCATTCAGAAGTCTGCTAGCGGCAGGGAATCAGCTGTTCTTGAGTTAATTGGTACATGTCCTCAGATTTTTGTATCATTTTCCCAACGGAAGAAGGTAGAAGAGAGTTAAAGCAAATTACTATGGATACTGGAATCTGAAATCAAAAGAGAAAATGCTAGAAAATCTCAGCAGGTCTGGCAGCATCTGTAAGGAGAGAAAAGAGCTGACGTTTCGAGTCCAGGTAACCCTTTGTCAAAGTTAAAAGGCATAGAAAGTAAAAAATGTTTATACAGTAGGGTAAGGGAATGAAAGATGAGTCATAGCCACAAAACTAAGGGGAAAGATCGCTAATGGCAGTCCATAGAGAGAGTAGAAGTTGTGAATGGCCAAATGGCAGAGAAGCTGAAATCAGTGGATAGCTGTGACAGATGAAGATGTGGGCGGAGGGGAAAGATAGGTGGGAGAGAGGTAAAATTTGAGAAAAGGGGGAGAAAAGGTAAGGAAAGGGGAGAGACTCTGTCTCGCCATTGTTAGGGATCCACTACTGTGGTGTCATCAACAAACTTGAAAATCGAGTTGGAGGGAAATTTGGCTACACAATCATTGTTGTATAAGGACTCTAGTAAGGGCACAGCCTTGTGGGGCACCGGTGTTGAGGATGATTGTGGAAGAGGTGTTGCCTGTCCTTACTTATTGCGGTTTGTGGGTTAAGAACTCCAGTATCCAGTCAAAGAGGGAGGAGCTGAGCCCCAGACAGACCTCTAAAATAATATTGTTGTGAATGCACTGATTACAGCCAGTCTTCAAGTGTCATGAAGAAATCTTGAGCCAGCTTCAGCATTTCTATGTTACCACTGCAGAGCAAATCTTGGGACAATTCAGACTTAGTTGTTGCTGGAGCCTTATTACCATCATTTCATGCATAATAACATGTTTGCTTAATAGTACATATTTAATTATAATATTCATACCTGAATTTTTGAAAACCCCTTAAAATATATTTGAACATGAGTGTCATTTCTATTTCTGCTAAAATTTGCTACATTAGAAATACTGCTTGTTATTATCTCTGAGACACCGCAACCTTGGTTGTATTGCCTAGTTTCTGAAATATGAATATTTTAAATGTCAATATTAACAGCCTTTGCATTTTCCAATGCTGCAACATATTTAAAATTACTTAGAAAATAAAAATATGAAAGGTTTTGAAATCTAAAGAGTTCAACAACAAGCTGATTTATGAAATAGTGATAATTAGCACACGTTTAAAAGCATATGATGTGAACAGGTATAATATTTAAAACGTAAGAGTTAAAGGATACCACACCCTCAAATAAAATCAAGTTCCTTAGTAGCTCAGTCATTTTGTGTAAATAACCTTTAATACTTGGGAGTGGTAGAGCACTGTATCAAGGGTGTGATATTGTGACAGGTTCAAGTAGGAAATTGGTGACTTTGGCTTTACAACACATGACCCTCCTAGATGGGTATCAATTTTATGTTTGCAAAAGGACCCCAGCCTAAAATTTGTCAACCTAAATGGATGCAGTTTTAATTTTAAGATTAAAAAAACTAAATTATACTCTTCCTTTGAAAATTCCTGTGTGCTAGTTTTTGAAAATAATTCTTATTTAGCCTTCCCTGGTTAATGGTGCACATTAGATATTTGCAATATATAGGGCTACTAAAACAGATTATTTTTTTCCTATTTTGAATCCAAAGCTAATTCCACTATGACTGAGAGTGATATTTTTGAAAGTTATGTGTTGTATCCAGGGCTGGAGCAACTGTAGAATATGTATTGAGATTTTATTTATCAGAAGTCAGACCTTTGAGCAAAATGTTAAGTACATAAGTCTCAAGTACATACTAACTTAACCAATTTCTATTTTCTTTCTTGTGTAGAACACATTTTAGGCAAATTGTGTAAAAAAAAATGTTGGAAATGTGGAAATACAGAAAAAAAGTATCCTATGAAACCATGCATAACATTGCAGAAGACACAAGCAGCAGTGATGCGTTGTGATCGCCTGGCCATTGAAGCTTTTGGGTGTTGCTATAGCAATGAAGAACAGGATTAGTGCAGTTACACTGGTTTACATTCAGCACATTGGCTGTGTCTTTGTGTGGGTATGTTGACTGATGTGTGACAATAATTTAGGAAGTAGTGCTTGTTTTAAAATATCAAAATTATTTCTTAGATTGTGCATATTATTGGCGTAAGTTTTTTTTTGATTGAGGGAGACAATCAATTTCAGTGACAGGGAAAGCTAGCAAAAAGGAATAGTAATTTTGACAAGTATTTGATGTTTACTGGTATCTGCCAATGTAGGAAATGATTGGCAAATTTCAAATGACTAAAGCAGGCTGTAAGACTAATCATTTGTTAAACTTCTCACTAAATTATATATTATAGTATTTTACCACCCTGCAACCTAATTCATTGTGGTGTTGACCAACCCTTTCTGCTCTTATCAACTATGCTTTATAACATAGGTAATTATTGGAAGGCAGCTGACTGTTGGTTTAGTGAAACCCAATTGTCCTCCTTCCCAGCTGTTGGTTAATAAGAGTAGTTAAACACATCTGTTTCAACAGCTGGCAATTAGAGGAATCTCTTTTATAGCTTTTTTAAAATTACCCGATCCTTGAAATGCTTTGTGGGTGGAATAATGCTGTTAATTTTTTACTACGCACTTTGTGTTTACTTGAATTTGAAAACCTTTCTTTTGAATAATATAGCGGGAATATTTTTGTACAATTACTTTTCACCCTCATAATTTGCAGATATATGCATCAATAAAGGAATTTGTCAAGAAGTAGTCTGAAGGAACACAGTGACTGGTTCAGAAGACAATGCAAGCAAGTCTGAAGGTTGAACTGTTTAGTAAGAAGTCTCACAGCACCAGGTTAAAATCCAACAGGTTTATTTGGAATCCTTCATCAGTTTAGTGGAGAGGTAGGTTTCACAAACACAGCATACATAGACAAAGACGCAATTGCAAGATAATAATTAGAACACAAGTCTTTTCAGGTAATCAAGTGCCTTTACAGGTATTGACAGTGCAAGTGGAAAGAGATAATCACAGGTTAAAGAAGTGTGAATTAGCTCTAGCCAGGACAGTTAGTAAGGATTTGCAAGCCCAGGCCAAATGGTGGGGTTACACGTAGTTACTTGTAGGCAATGGGATCCTGTGTGAGAACCTCTCTGGCTACGTTGAGGGCATCCTGAAACCCATCATACAAGGAACCCCCAGCTTTGTCGCAACACTACAGACTTCTTACAGAAACCCAGCACCCATGGACCAGTTGTACCAGGAACACTGCTCATCACAATGGATGTCTCAGTACACTACACCAGCATCTCCCATGACAACGGCATTGCTGGAACAGCCTTAGTGCTGAACTCTGACAACTGTCAATCTCCAGACACAACTCATCTGCTTGATCCTGGACCACAACATCTTCACATTCGACAACAAGTTCTTCATCCAGGCACACAGAACAGCCTCAAATTTGCACCTCAATATGCCAACATCTTCATACACAAATTTGAACAAGACCTCTTCACTGCACAGGACCTTCAACTGATGTTAAACACCAAATACATCAATAACATTTTCTTCCTTTGGACTCACAGCAAAATTTTACTAACTGTCCTGGCTTAAGACAATTCACACCTCTTTAACCTATGATTATCCCTCTCTCCACTCACACTGTCTACCTGTAAAGACTTGATTACCTGAAAAGACTTGCATTCTAGCCATTATCTTGCAATTGTCTCTTTGTCTATATATGCTGTGTTTGGGAAACCTACCTCTCTATTCACCTGATGAAGGAGCATCGCTCTGAAAGCTCGTGATTCCAAATAAACCTGTTGGACTTTAACCTGGTGTTGTGAGACTTCTTATTGTGCCCACCCTAGTCTAATGCCAGCACCTCTGCATCAGAACTGTTTAGTGACGTGTCAAGTCAGAAATTACTGCCATGGAGCACTACAAATTTTTATTGCACTTATGTAGCATCAGCGAAGCAAGGTATTTTCTTTATTTTCATGGGAGAAGTGTCATAGACCATATGCTCCCATGAACAAATGATGTGATTTGCGTCATGGAAATATACATTACTGACTAGAGGGAGATAGTTAGCACAGTTGGCTGGAGGCTGGTTTGTGATGCGGAACAGTGCCAACAGCACGAGTTCAATTCCTGAACTAGCTGGGGTTATTCATGAAAGCCCCACCTCCTCAACCTTACCCCTAACCTGAGGTGTGTTGACACTCAGGCTAAATCACCATCATTCAGCTCTCTCTTTCTGAAAAAGAGTGAGAGCAGCCTATGGTCCTCTGGGACTTTGGCAGCTTTCATTCCACATTACTGACTGATAAAAGGAACTTTACATATATACGATCAGTAAAGAGCAAACAGTAACAGTTTCTGTGTGCCATTCCTTTCAGTAAATTGTTTGGTGCACTATTTTATAACAACAGGATAACCATATTGCGATGTTCAGGTGCTTTAAGACCAGGAAACCTAACTTACCTCATGAGACAGCAGTCACTCAGATCTTAATTGTTTGATTAAAAAATTTCAACATCTTATTGTTTTGCATCTGAAACAAAGTATGACATGCATGTGTTTTAATGTTGACTTTAATGTTTGTTAAAGACATGTTTGTAATTCAAGTATGGTAGCTGGGAGATAATGGATGAGCAATCTATTGCTATTCTAATACTGATGATATAGATGGCTTGATGAGAGACCCATCTGTACTATGATGGATCTCTCATCAATGGGAGCTGTGTGCCTGAAAAACCACAGACCAAAAAAATCAGACAGAAAAACTTCAAGGAATCTTTACAGTCAGGAAATGGATATGAAATTGATGAAACTTAGTAATGAACCACCTAAACCCTAAGTCTATTGCAGCAAAATCAAACAGCGAGCAAGAGAGGGTTGATTTCAGTAAAAATGAATTGGTCATTTAAAGTTAAATATTAATTACAGGTTAATTGAACTTTAAGAGGTGCAAGCAACAGCTGAAACTGAAAATAGCTGATTGACTTCTTCAGCTGACACATCATCTTTGCAATTGATATCTATGGTACCTTACATACCAATTAGGAGCAGACATAAGCCACTCAACCCTTTGAGCCTGCTCCGCCATTCAATAAGATCATGGCTAATCTCATTGTAACCTCAACTCCACATTTCTGCCTATCCCAAATAGCCTTTGCCTGACATAGGCAATTGACCAGGAAAAAAGGTAATAATTCAAGTAGTGAGGAATTAAATGGCCTGAAACTTACAGCTGTAATGATAGTGAAATTACTGGCACTTGCCATCAATACTGTAGAATGGAAAACTTATTCCACCTGCACCTATGAATTTAAACACATTATTCTGGACATTGTTGTCAGTGATTCCCTGCACCTCCGCAGGATGTGTTGTAATCTTCAAGGATGCAATCAACACAGAATCATTGATTTGACATGAACTTCAACTTTTAAGTACGATTCTCAATGTAAAAATAATCAAAACTTTGAGTATTCAAGAGTAAATAAGTTTTTATGCTCTACACAGCTCGAATTACTTCTGAAAAAACTTGTTTGTTCCAGAAAACTAATTTTATAAGTGTGAATTCACATTTCCTTTAAAACACATTTAAAAACTGCTTGGTTTTTAAAATAATGAAAATTATTTTTTATTTTTCAGTTTGTTTCCTATGTCAGCTATTCTTTCAATCTCTTTCAATGTGTGTCTTAATCAGCATTGAGTATGTGTTTTCTAAACAATGATTTAGATGTGAATTATATTTTTATTAATTCATGCTTTGCAGTCTGGAAGAAATCTTCAATCTGTTTATCCAGTCAACTTGACTACAGCTTACCTTTGTTGCTGAATCCCACAGATTCATGATAGATGATGCAGAATTCTGAATAGGGGAGATCTATGCTCCCTACTAAATCTTTGAAAAAAGCTTTTCTTGAGCTCAACAGTGATGCTTGTCTCTGCACCACTTTGCATAAAATCTGAGCTATTGGCTGTGATCTTACCACTTCATTCCGCCCGTTGATCAGACCGTTGAGGTAGGAAAATAGCATGCAGAGTGAAAAATTGTGAACGAGAGGGGTGTCATGCCATTTCCAACCTCCCAGCCACTCTTCCTGGGCATGAACCCCCGCTTCATGCCCAAAATGGGTGCGATGAACACTAGCATGCATTTGAACGGATTTCAATATCATTAGCAAGTTCAATATGCAATCGTTCCCCCCTCCCAGACGTTTACTACCTCGGCGGCAAGGCATCATGCTGGCGTTAATTACAGCTTCTTGCATATTAGTGTGGTTCAGGCACAGCAGTGACGAAGGTGAGTGAGGAGGTGAGATTTTTAATTCATTCATGGGACTTGGTCATCGCTGGCTGGCCAGCATTTATTGCCCATCCTTGTTGACTTAAGAATGAGGTGATGAGCCACCCTCTTAAATCATTGCAGTCCATGTGCTGTGGGTTGAATCACAGTTCCAGGATTTTGAACCAGCGATTGTAAAGGAACAGCGATATATTTCCAAGTCAGGGCAGTGAATGGCTTGGAGGGGAACTTGAAAGTGACAGAGACCCCAACTCTTCAGGACACACATGTCCTTTCATGTGCCACCATAGGTTCCATTTTAGTAGGGAGACAGTGCGACATCTGTATCAGGTTCTCGTGGATCTGGCACCTTGTGGGACAGGAGCACACCCACTCCTGGTGGCAATGGTGTAGCTAGGAGGGGTGTTTCCCCAAGTTCTGGAGTAAAGTGCTAGACAAGGCTTTCAATTTATCCATATATTTACAGAAAAGTAGTCTAGATCTGGTAACAGCTTCTCATTTGATTCAGATTTTTGAAAAATATATGAAAAACATGCAACATGAGTATGAATCTCAATTCAAACAGATTGAGAATGAAGCAACCGAGTTGGCTTGAAAATGTGATCTTAATACCGAATACAAGCTGCACAGAGAATGTAAAAGAAAAAGATTCCATGAAGAAATTGCAGAGGATGCCCGAAAGAACTTCATAGTTGAATCCTATTTTGTGTCCTTAGATTCTGTTATAAATAGCATAAGTAAAAGATATGAACATTTTAAAAATGTTGCTTCCAAATTTAGTGGTTTATATCCAAAGCATTTTGACAATGCAGATAATGTGAACAAATTAGAATTTTTAGCAGACACGTACTCAGACATCATCGACAGTCAAACTGAAATCGTACAAGAGTTTCTTTCATTCAAAGACATGTACAAAGAGATAATGAGCACTAGCAGTGAGGCAAATTCAAGTGTCAAGAAACTGACCATCAACAATGTACTAAAATTCATGATTGCCAATGACATGTGTTCCATTTATCCTAACCTGTCCACACTGTACCAGATTTTTCGACCTGACCAATAAGTAGCGCAGTTGCAGAGTGAGCCTTTAGCCGGCTGAAACACAAAGTCTTACCTTCGTTCTACAATAGGCGAGGATAGATTGTCTGTTAGCTTTGATCTCCATTGAAAGACTGTTGGCTACTGAGATAGATTATAATAAAGTAATAGATAACTTTGCTAGAATGAAGCCTAGACAAAAGAGGCTGTTGTAGTTGCTTCACACCTTCTCCATATTGCTTTGTTTTGTTTTCATTTTACATTTAAAATGTAAAATAATTAAATAAAACACGTGTTTTTATTATGTTTTAATTTTAAATACAAAATAAAAATGTATAATGAATTTAAAATTATTTGGTATGCACCGTGGCAGCGGCGCCATGGCGCGTTTTTTATATGCTCGCTCTCCCTAACTTTAGAACCTGGCTATGCCTCTGCCTTCTGGTAGTGAAGCTCATGGCGGCTCTCAATGTTTATACCACTGGGTCCTTCCAGACTGTCAGCGGGGAGCACTGCAGGATTTCCCAGTCCACAGTGCACAATTGTGTCCACAAGGTGACGGACGCCCGGTATGCCTCGGCAAAACAGTACATCTACTTTGAGGGCTAGGCCCAGCAGGAAGCCCAGGTTGCAGGCTTCGCCACCCTAGTCGGGATGCCGGACATGCACAGGGCTGCAGGTGACATGTACTTTCCCTGAAGGCTCCATATCATCAGGCACAGTGTTTCGTGAACAGAAAGGTGTTCCGCTCCCTTAACATTCAAGTGGCCTGCAACCACAGGATGAATGCCATGCAAATGCGTGCATGCCACCTGGAGAGCATGTGTGATAGTTTCATCTTGTGGAGTTCAGACATCCCCGACCTCTTCAAAGACCAACCCATTCTGCCGGGATGTCTCATGGGGGACAAGGGACCTGCTGCAGTCATTGCTAATGACGTCAGTGCGAAGGCCGGAAAGCGACATGGAGACCCGTTACAAATGAGGCCCACACTACCATCAGGTCCTTCGTTGAGTGGTGTATCAGCCTGCTCAAGATGCGGTTCCTCTGCCTGGTGAGGCCTTGCAGTACACCCCCCGAAGGTCTCCCGCATTGTGGTGGCCTGCTGTGCACTTTGCAACCTAGCACAACTACGGAGAGGCTTCCTAGAGGAAGAAAAGAGGGACCACCCAGTTGCCACTGGTGAGGAGTAGGAGTAGGCGACCCAGGTGAATGTTCATGTCACATTATCTGTAACCCCCATGACTTGCCTGGGCTTGCAACATCTCACTAACTGGAGACAATACACATCTCTTAAACCTGTGCTTAACCCTCTCTTCACTGACATTGTCTGTACCTTTAAGACTTGCTTACCTATAAAGATTCACTTTCCAACCATTATTTTGTAATTTGAGTTTGTGTCTTTATATTCCCTATTTGTGAACAGAACTTCCACTGAAGGAGCAGCGCTCCGAAAGCTAGTGGATTTTGCTACCAAATAAACCTGTTGGACTTTAGCCTGATGTTGTGTGACTTCTGACTGTGTTTACCCCAGTCCAACGCCGGCATCGCCACATTGTGTGCACCAGACAGTGACCCAGAAGTCTCAATACTAACTTGTCCCTCCGCAGTGACTGTATCTGCAATGATGGATATGGCGGCGGATGCTTTTGTTGAATGCAACATGCCTTCCTCTGAGGTTTCCATGGTGGTGTCCTTTGAGATATCTTCGGAGCTGGCATCACAGTGGAAGTGGAGTGGGGGAGGGAAAATCCCTCAAGAGTTGGTCTCGTCAGGGTCAATTCCTGCAACAAAGAACGTATCGTTCAATGCAAGGGAAGGACAAATATCTAGGCAGATCACACCTTATTTGAGATAGGTCATATGAATGAAGGTTTTCTGGATTCTAAGTTCCATTCTGAACCCTGACCTTGCTGTCTGTCACGATTCTATCCTCTTCCCTTCCCGACAGTTCCTGTGCACACTCCTCAAAGGGAGTGAGGAAACGCAGCCTGGGGACCCAACATCTGGCCTTCTCCTGCTCTCGGCGATAATGAGCCGTCTTCTCCTGTGTGGACGGAGGGAAATTGAAAGTTTAAGGGCTGAAAGTGCGCGGGATGTCAGGGGTGGGGTTGATTGGGTGGCGTATGTCAAGATCGTGCTTCAGTAGGAGGGAGTTTGTCAAGGGGGGTGCCAAAGGGATTGAAGGAAGAGAATCGGGTGCTAGAAGGCCACAAGGTATCAGAGAGTGGATCGACATGGATGGGACCAATGCCAGGATGGGATGGGCTCGCACCCTTATTGCCCAAATGAGGTCATTCATTCTCTGGCGCTGGGAACTGGTCCTCTGCGTAAGTGCACAAGCACTCACTGCCACTGCTTCCAAGGCCTGTTTACCATCCCAACCCCTGGGTTGTCATCCATCCCGGTGGAACAAAATGTCCCACCTTCCCTCGACAGCATGCAGCTGCCAGCCTAGCTGTCCCTCGTTTTAGCGTGGAGCTGTTCTTCATGGTACAATCTACCTGGCATGATTGACTGTGAATCCATCATTAGCACTTATATGGAGCGCCTAATTGATTTGATTGATGTACTAGGATGCAGTATTGTTTCTTGTGCTATATAGGCAAAACATACTGTTCATAGAGTGCATACAGAAAAAGGAAATGAGAGGGTGGAGCATAGATTGTTGCGGTTAAAAGTAGGGTGAAGAGAAGATGAGCTTTAATGTATGATAAAACCATTCAAGAGTCTGATAACAGCAGGGAAGAAACTGCTGTTGAATGTGTTGGGATGTGTTTTTAGACTTTTGTGTCTTTCTACCGACAGCTTAAAATGGAACGGAGTATATCCAGGGTGCATGGGATTCTTGATTATGCTGGCTGCTTTGCCAAAGCTGCGGAAAGCGTAGGCAGAGTCACTGGATTGGGAGGCTGCTTTGCACGATGGACTGGGCTATGTTCACAACCCATTGCAGTTTCTTGCCGCCTTGGTCAGGGCAGGAGCCTACCAAGCTATAATACATCCGGATATGAACTTTCTATGGGTGCATCTGTAAAAATTAGTAAGAGTCGTAGTGGACTTGCCAAACTTTCTTAGCCTTCAGAGAAAGTAGAGGCAACGATGAGCTTTCTTAACAGTAGCATCAGCGTGGATGGTCCAGGTCAGATTATTGGTGACTTGAACATCTTGAAACTCAAAGCTATCAACCATCTCCACTTCATCCCTGCTGATGAAGACAGAAGCATGTCCTTCACTATGTTTCCTGAAGTTGATGATTAGCTCCTTCATTTTACTGACCTTGAGGGAGAGATTAATGTCATTGGACCAGTTCACCAAATTCTCTATCTGTGTCGTGTACGCTGTCTTGTTGTTTGAGATCTGATCCCACTATAGTGGTGTCATCAGCAAACTTGAAAATGGAGTTGGAGCAGAATTTAGCCACGCAGTCATAAGCGTAAAACGAGTATAGCCAGGGACTGAATACACTGCCTTGCGGGGTACCAGCATTGAGGATAATCAAGGAGGAGGTGTCGTTGCCTGTCCTTATTGATTGCGGTCTATGAGTTAGAAAGTTGAGAATCCAGTCACAGAGGAAGGAGCAGGATTCTAGGCCACAGAGTTTTGAGATGAGTTTTGTTTGAATTATGGTGTTGAAGGTTGAGCTGTAGTCAACAAATAGGAGTCTGACGTAAGTGTCCTTGTTATCCAGGTGTTCCAGGGTTGAATATAAGGCCAGGGAGATGGCGTCTGCTGTGGACCTGTTGTAGCAGTAGGTGAACCATAGGTGGATCCAGGCCATCTGGAAGATTGGAGTTGATGTGTGCCATGACTAACCTTTTGAAGCACTTGATAATGATGGATGCCAGAGCCACCAGGCAGTAGTTACCACAGGCAGTAGTTATCACAGGCAGTAGTTACCACCAGGCAGTGGTTATCAGTAGGCACACTGCCTGGCATTTCATTGATACAGCGATGATGGTCATCTTCTTGAAGCAGGCAGGAACCTTAGATTGGAGTAAGGAGAGATTAAAGATGTCTGCAAATACCCTGCCAGCTGGCCCGCACAGGATCTAGGTGCTCAGCTGGGTACCCCATTTGGGCCAGTTGCTACCCATAGATTAACTTTCAAGAAGGCTGACTTGACGTCTGATGGTGACCCTGAATACCGGAGAGACCGAGGCTGCCAGGATGGATGACATCCTCTCACTGACACCCTGCTCAAAACAAGCATAGATGCTTTAAGCTCATTGGGAGGAATACATTGTTGCTGGCGATTCTGCTTCTCTTCACCTTGTAGCCTGTTATGTCATGTAGACCGATCGATGGATGTTTGTGTGGCTAGCCTGGGACTCTATCCTAGGTTGATATTATCTCTTGGCAGCTCTGATGGTTTTCTGTAGATCATGTCTGGATTTCTTGTATAGGTGAGGGTCACCTGACTCAAATGCGTTAACACCCGGTAAACCCATACAGCTGCAATCGCTTCGGATGTGTCACATGCCTGGAGGGTCCATGCTGACAAGAATCACATCAAGGCCGTTCATTGCCGTAAGATTGCTTGTGCGAGGTGCGCCAAAAATACTGACATGGTTAACACCTGTTTTCAGACTTTTTTAACACAATTTTTTTCATAAGATCACAGCCATTATGTTTTTTTCTTTTGTGAATCTGATCTGCTGACTTACTTCTGCTTCCAAAAATGGCTTGGCATTTGTGATTTTCAAAGCAATATTTCATTATTGTAAATTTGTATGTTTCTATGTAAAGGTTACAAAACCCTCTTGCTATCCTTGCATTCTAGTTTCTACCTCTATACCTGAATTTTTGTAAAGTAATATAGGCTATGCTTTTTTAAAAAAAACTTGTCCAAAACCAACTAGTGCTTCCTTTACTGTGTATATGAATATACAAAAATAGCAGCTTATCATGTTGTATAACGTGCAATGCAACAAACTTTTGTGCAAAGTTCATTGAATTTAAGAAAACCATAAATAACCAGAATGAATGCATAATTTAGTGAAACTAAGTAAATTTCATCATTCACAGACCCAACTACTGACAACACAGAAAGAAAGAGATGAAGCATTGCAGCAATGTAAGAAGCAAGATGAAGAAATTCAGACACTCAGACTTTATTACAGGTAATTTGTTACATCTGTTTATCTTTTTTAATTGATTGGGGGGGAGAACATTTAATATATTGCTTCAATTTGCTTTAATAGCAAATGCAGTTAAGCTGGTCAGAGGCATATAACAAGCCTTTTGCAATTAGTCTATTATTTTTAAATTATTTTCCAAACTAATGCTAGAAAATAAAGATTACTATTTGATTTTGCAATTCATAACCATATCTATTTTTAAAAGAATTTTTAACAGGAATGTTCAGACATTGTCAAAAGAAAATGGTTTATGTAAATCAGATAAATAAATCTGGCTCCAAAAAGCATATGATTGTAGCCATTCCTCAGGTACTAGAAACTGTAACTTTGGTAACGGCGGTAAACAAGAACTTGCATTTTTTTTATTTATTCATTCATGGGATGTGGATGTCATTGGCTGGGCTAACATTCACTGTCCATCCCTCAAGACATTTAAGGGTCAACCACATTGCTGTCAATCTGGAGTCACATGTAGGCCAAGATTAGGTAAGGATGGCAGATTTCCTTCCCTAAAGGACATTACTGAACCAGATGGGTTTTTACGACAATCGACAACGTTTAATCATCATCATCAGACTTTGAATTCCAGATTTTTATTGAATTCAAATTTCACTATCTGCCATGGTGGGACTTGAACCTCGGTCCCTAAGGCATTACCCCGGGTCTCCAGATTACTAGTTCAGCGATTACTAATCCGTAAATGTGCCAAATGGATGATCTACCTCAGCTTTTTCCTGAGGTCCTTAGCATCACAGAGGCCAGTCCTCAACCAATTTGATTCAATCTCTGATACCTAGAAATGACAATGTGCTGGATACAGAAAAGGTTATTGATTTTGAAAACATCTGTCTGTAGTACTGAAGACTTGTGCTGCAGAACTAGCTGCAACCCAAGCCAAGCTGTTGAAATACAATTAAAACCTGACATATTTAAAATTGCCCAACTATGTTCTGTCCACAAAAATCAGTTCAAATTCAATGAATCTAGTCACTGCCCCATCAATCTACTCTCAATTATCAGCAAAATGACATCAGGCTTCATCCTTTCTGTTATCAAGCAGCATTTGCTCAAGAATATCAAGCTCACCAATACCCCAGTTTGGGTTTTATAAGAGCTACTTAGCTCCAGATCCCATTACAGTCTTGATCCAAACTCATGCAACTGAGTTAAAATCAAGGGGGTGGTGAAAGTGATTGCCCTTGACATCAAGGTGACATTCAACCAACTGTAGATTTCAGGAGCCCGAAGTCAATGAGATGTGGGGAGTAAATTCTCCATTGACTGGCATAATACCTAGCATAAAGGACGATGGTTATGTGTGTCGGAGACAAATCATCCCAGCTTCGAGACATATTTCAGGAATTTATCAGAGTATTTATCTAGATCCAACCATTATTAGCTGCTTCATTAATGATTTTCCTTCCATCATAAGATTAAAAATGGGAATGTTGACGGATGATTGCAGTGTTCAGTCCCTGTCAAAACCCCTTAGGTTTTGAAGCAATTTGTGCCTACATGCAGCAGAACCCCGATAACATTCAGCTTGGACTGATAAGTGACAAGTAACATTCACATCGCAGAAATACTAGGCAATGACTATCTCCAAAAATCTGTATGCAGCAAACTTTGTTCAACTTTTGGATTTGTGCTGGTAAGTGGCACATAACATTTGCACTGTACAAGTGACAGGCAATGACCAGGGAGAATCTAATTATTTTACCTTGCCATTCAACATTGCTGAATCCCCTACCATCAACAACCTTTGGGTTACTACTGATCAGAAACTGACTGGACCAGCTATATAGATGCTGTGGCTACAAGAGCAAGTCAGAGGCTTGGAATTCTGCAGTGAGTAACTTTTCTCCTGACTCCGCAAAACTTGTCTGCCATTGACAAAGCACAAGTCAGGAGCCTGCTCCACTATTCAGGAAGATCATGGCTGGTCTGAGTATGGTTTTGGTTCTATTTTGAATCATAGAATCCCTACAATGCAGAAGGAGGCCATTCAGCCCATTGAGTCTTCACTGATCACAATTCCACCCAGGCCCTATTCCCGTAACCCCAGATTTTTACACTGCTCATCCCCCTGACACTAGGGTCAACTTAGCATGGCCAGTCCACCTAAGCTGCACATCTTTGGACTGTGGAAGGAAACCAGAGCGCCCACTGGAAGCCCTCATAGACACAGGGAGAATGTGCAAACTCCACACAGGCAGTGACTGGAGGCCAGAATTGAACCCGGGTCCCTGACACTGTGCGGCAGCAGTGCTCACCACTGTGCCACCATGCCGCCCCTATAAGCCTTGACTTCCTTATAGATTAAAAATTTGTCAAGCTCAGCCTCAAATATTATTACCATCACTGTAGAGACTGATAACATTTAAAAAGTGACAAATTTCCCAGTGATGGATGGAACGATGGAAGGACAACATTTCATGTGTTAAGACATTTACCAAACCAAACAAGTTAAAATCAGTAGAGATCAATCATTACTCAACAGGCAATTAATACATCAAACTAAGGAAAAGATTTTGCATTTACTAACTAACACAACTAAAACATGTCTTATGAAATGCTTTTATGCAACGCCATGCTTCTGGCTGATATGTAGCATTACGGAAACAGTCCCAAGGTCACTCCCCTCTCCTCACCACACCAGATCAAAATATTTAGTCTCATTCGACAATCATTCCGTCCTACCTGAATTTTCTAGATCCAATTATCACCAATAAGGCACACCTTGGCAGCTCCTCATTTATTAAATCCCCTGGAGTCCCATTTGTTCTGTTCCCTCTTAATAGCATTTGAATACTCACAAGCCTTTACCTTGGATGTTGACACCAAACCAGGCCGTCTGCTTCCCCACAGCAGTAGCTTATTTATCTCTTCACCTCAGATAGCAGCAATCCTTTGTCTGTTATGCAGTGAAAAAAGGTGTTAAAAATTGCATCCAATACTTCAATGGGTTTCTGTTTGGGTTTTCCTCCCCATAGCAAAAAGATCACAAAAGCATGTTCCCAAGCAGAGGCGTTTACATGACGACTTCATTCCCCTTTTGAAAATGTTCTGTGGCATCTTAAGTTGAAGGGACTATTTTAATACATAACTGTCTTGTAAGGTTCAGTATTCATGACACCTTGCCCTCTAAAAATGAGAAAAATATTACCAGAATAATGACTTTTTCCATAATAACATCAAGATATAACAAATTACAACATTGTAACATTTTAAAAATTAACTTAATACACATTACAGGTAACATTTTCTCTCTTGTCACATTTCACCACTAAATATTCTTTCTTGGCGACATGATAAGGCCTATCAAAATCAATCACATTTGAAAATCAGGATTTAAAGTCCAGTTAGCATGAGTTTCTAAGGGTTTCAATTCTTTTGCAAACAAAAATGTATTTTTCTATGACTGGTCCATTTCCTTTCAATCCTTACAAAAGATCTCTGTTCATTTTGCAAAGCCTGTAGACCTTTTCATGTCCTTAGTTAAACGATTGCACCTTAGTATTTTAATTTTCCTGCTGCTTTTAAAAAATGCATTGGATTGTGCCCTGGGATGGTATTCTGATAGGCCCAAAGATTTCACAATTTGTTTGGACTGATTAACTTTGTTGGCAAACCATCTGGTTTTTGGCAACTGTAAACTGGAATCCAAGAAGAAACCACCTATCACAATGCTTCTTTTCTGCTATATTCATCAATTTCCTTTGATCTTCTTTAAAGATGGAAATTAAATTGTTCAGGGTTTTCACCATTTAAAACAGACTCTGAACACCACTGAAATAAAAGGTCTGACAGCGTCTGTGGAGGGAGAAACCAAGCAGATGCTGCCAGACTGAGTATTTCAGCGTATGTTTTTATTTCAGATTTCCAGCATCTGCAGTATTTTGCTTTTATTACCTGAACCACTCTGTTCGGTCTAATCCAAATCTCCATTTACCTCCATGCCTGTATGTTTTTAAATATCTAAGTCTGTGAAGATAGTATCATGATGTGGCGAGGCTGGCGTTGGACAAGGGTAAACACAGTAAGAAGACTCACAACACCAGGTTAATGTCCAACAGGTTTGTTTGGTAGCACAAGCCACTAGCTTTTGGAGTGCTTCCCCTTCATCAGGTGAGTGGGATTCCAGTTCACAAACAGGGCATATAAAGACACAAACTCAATTTACAAACTAATGGCTGGAATGTGAGTCTTTACAGGTAATCAAGTCTTAAAGATACAGACAATGTGAGTGGAGAGAGGATTAAGCACAGGTTAAAAAGATGTGTATTCTCCAGCCAGGACAGTTAGTGAGATTTTGCAAGCACAGGCAAGTCGTGGGGGTTACAGATAGTGTGACATGAACCCAACATCCCGGTTGAAGCCATCCACTCGCTAATCACCTGGCAAGAGGGTTCTCTTCCTGTTGGGGAACACTTTAGCAGTCACTGGCATTCGGCCTATGATCTTTGGGTAAGAGGCGGCCTTTACAATGCATGACAATGCAAAGTTGCTGAGCAGAGACTGATAGCCAAGCACACATGAGGACAGCCTCAACTGGGATCTTGGATCATATCCCACAACTTGCCTGGGCTGGCAAAATCTCAGTAACTGTCCTGGCTGGAGACAATACACATCTCTTTAACCCTCTCTCCGCTCACATTAACTTACATTTGAGACTTGATTACCTGTAAAGACTTGCATTCCAACCATTATTTTGTAAATTGAGTTTGTGTCTTTATATGCCCTGTTTGTGAACTGAAATCCCACTCACCTGATGAAGGGGCAGTGCTCCGAAAGCTAGTGACTTGTGCTACCAAGTAAACCTGTTGGACTTTAACCTGGTGTTGTAAGAAAGTATCAACCAGCTAAACATTCAAATTGTTCTGCACTGCAATGGAATTTAACTCATCCTGTTTAAACTAAGGATCACTTTTATCTCTAACTTCTGTGATGCTACTGTGTCTGTAAGAAATGCATTTTAAACATGTTTCTCTGCAGTTCTTTTAGGAGGGCCTTTTGTGCTTGTTGCAGACCTGTCACATTGTTGTTAGAATCATATAAAAGGCTTTTTGTTTATTTTTAATTTGGGCCTAATGCACACTCCTGGAGTTTTTCGACCCTTTTGAATTGTTGGGGGGAAGAATGATTGACAGCTCAGATGGGACAGTTTTTCTTTCTCTCACACAATTCTTACCTACAGTTTTAGTTGCTGGGTAGTTAGAAGGTGTTTGAACTCCAGGCTGGACACAGTGTTTTGCCTCTCTCCCTGATATTAAAAATTTTGTTGGCTAATTGGAAACAGTCTTTCTTGCCTTCCTGGAGTGAGAAATTTGATGTTGAAGGCTTGCTAGCTGGAGGCGCGCAGTAGCCATATCTCCACCTCGAGTTGCTGGGAGCTATAAGACTGGGAAGTCAGAGTTTCAATTCTCTATCTAAAGTACTAATTCACAGTAGGTGTTGAAAATCTAGCATCACATGAGCATTCGTATTTTCTGTTCTAAATATGGTGCTGGTGTATGTTCCTAAGAAGATTTGTTTGGTTGGAACAGTACATTGAGCTATTAAGATTTATGCAATATCATGGTTGTTTTTATTTTTTGTTTGTAATTTGTCAAAGTTCTTTTTTTTAATGTGTTAACTGTGTATTCTTAAGTAAGCTGTTTGATAAAGGCTCTCTAGTGGATCATTTGAATCAGACCTGAAATAAAACATCTTGGGGGTGATTCTCCCAAAAAAGTTCTAAGTGCTGAATTCGCAGGAAAACTAGTGTAAATCACAATTGTTTTTTCAGTGGACTGGAAGGAGCTTGCACAGTTTGACATGGGAAATGGGAAGGTATTGGAGGCGCTGACTTGTTTCAAAGCAGACAGATCCCCTGGCCTGGATGAATTGCATCCCAGGCTGTTGTGGGAGGCAAGACAGGAAATTGCAAAGGGCTCTGACACAAATTTTTAGTTTCTTTCTGGCCACATGAAAGTCATGATGTTTTCAGTAGTAGAGTATAAGAGCAAGGAGGTAATGTTGGAGTTGTACAGAGCATTGGTTAGGCCATACTGGAGTACTGTGTGCAGTTCTGGTCACCTCGTGATAGGAAGGATATGATAGCACCAGAGGGGTACTGAGATGGTTCACCAGGAAGTTGTCTGGGTTGAAGCATGTGAGCTATAAGGAGGTGCCAGAGGACTGGAGGACAGCTAATGTGGTTCCGTTTTTCAAGGAAGGTGACAGAGGTGAATCAGGAAATTATAGAACGGTAAGTCTCATGTCACCGGTAGGGAAATTTTTGGAGATTATTCTGAAGGATAGAATTAATATCCATTTGAAAAGGCATGGGTTAATTAGGAATAGTCAGCATGGCTTTGTCAGGGGAAGGTCATACCTAACAAATTTGTTAGAATTTTTCGAAAATGTAATCAATGTGTGGATGAGGGATATTCAATTGATGTAGTTTATGTGGATTTTAGCAAAGATATTGACAAGGTCCCACGTGGGAGACTGATTGAGGAAATTAAAGTACATGGAATTCAGGGAATCTTGGCGAAATGGATCAGAAATTGGCTTAGTAATAATAATAGGACACAAAGGGCAGTGGTAAAAGGCTGTTCAAGTGACTGGAGGCCAGTCAGTTGGGGGGAATATCAAGCAAGATGAGACAACATCAAGATTGGTAGGGTGGTTAACAATGAAGAGGATGGTTGTAGGTTACAGAAAAGTATTGATGGGATGATCAGATGGACAGATGGTATTTAACTTTGATAAGTGCAAGGTGATGCACTTTTGGAGAAGAAACAAGATGAGGGCGCATTGAATAGATGACACTGGGAAGCTCGGTGGAACACAGGGATCTTGAGGTAATTATTCACAGGTCTCTGAAGTCAGCAGAGCCCAGGAATAGGATAGTGCAGAAAGCATGTGGGGCATTTGTTTTGATCAGTAGAGTATAAGAGCAAGGATGTAATGTTGGAGTTGTGCAGAGTGTTGGTTAGGCCATACTGGAGTACTGTGTGCAGCTCTGGCAACCTTGTGATAGGAAGGATATGATAGCACCTGAGGGGTACTGAGAAGGTTCACCAGGAAGTTGCCTGGGATGGAGCATTTGAGCTATAAGGAGAGACTGGATAGGCTTGGATTGTTTTCTTTAGAGCAAAGAAGGCACTGGGGACAGGGTTCATAGTTGAGGTGTATAAGATTGAGTGGTATGGACAGGCTGCGCAGGGAGCAGCTACTCCCCTTGGTCATGGGGTCAATCACGAGGGAGCACAGCTTTAGGATAAGGGCAGGGGGTTCAGAGGGGATTTGAGAATAACATTTTCGTTCAGAGGGTGGTGGGAATCTGGAATGCACTGACTAGGAAGGTCATGGAGGCTGGAAACTTTACAACCTTTAAAAAATATTTGGATGAGCACCTGAAATATCATAACATTGAAAGATATGGGATAAGTGCAGTAAAATGGGAGTAGTGCACCTTTAGTGGTAGTTATTGTTGGTGCAGACTCAATGGGCCAAAGGGCCTATTCTGCACTATGTAACACTGACTACACTTCCGAAGCTTATGGAGGCAAGTCTGCAATAAAATACTGCAATTTCCTTTCTGCCACTGCAGTTTTTTGGCAATTTGCTCAAAATAAACAGAGTCCATTTCAATTCCTTTCTCATTGAATTTAGACGCTAAGTGAATATCAAAAGTGTATTTATGACAGATATCAAGTGGTTAATACAACTAAGAACCAAGTAGAGTATAGAAGGTTAAAAGGGAAATGAAATAGAAACTGAGAGAAACAAACAGTATGAAAAGAGATTGACAGCTAACTTACCATCACAATGTCTTCTATACACATATAAATAGTAAAAGGGTGACAAAAGGAGGAGTAGGGCCGATTAAGGCCTGATGAGGGGATTTACACTTGGAGGCATGGTTGAGATATTAAATGATTAGTTTGCACCTGACTTAACCAAAGAAGATAATGCTACCCAGTTCAAGGTGAAAGAGGAGCTAATTCACATTCAAAGGGTTTAAAATTGGTTTAGATGAGGTATTGATTTAATTTCTCATTGTCACATGTATTAGTGAAAAGTCTTGTTTCTTGCATCTATACAGTCAAAGCATACCATTCATAGAGAAGGAAAGGAGAGAATGCAGAATATAGTGTTACAGTCATAGTTAAAATCTAGGAAAAGATCAGTTTAGTGTGGAGGTAGGTCCATTCAAAAGTCTGATGGCAGCAGGAAGGAAGCTGTTCTTGAGTCGGTTGGTACATGACCTCAGATTTTTGTATTTTTTTCCCGATGGAAAAGGTGGAAGAGAGTATGTCTTGGGTGCGTGGGGTCCTTAATTATGTTGGCTGCTTTTCTGAGGCAGCGGGAAGTGTAAACAGAATCAATGGATGGTAGGCTGGTTGCGTGATGGACTGGGCTTTATTCACTCCCTTTGTAGTTTCTTGCAGTCTTGGGGGCAGAGCAGGAGCCATACCAAACTGTGATACAATCCAGAAATAATGTTTCTGTGGTGCATCTGTAAAAGTGAGAGTCGTAGGCGTTGTGTACTTAAGAGTTAATAAGGTGCCAGGACCAGATGAGATGCATCCAAGGGTACTGAGGGAGGTGAGAGTGAAAATTGTGCCATAATTTTGCAGGATTCTCAGACTCAGTTTAAATTTATTTATTAGTGTCATAAGTAGGCTTACATTAACACTGCAATGACGATACTGTGAAAATTGCCTAGTCGCCACATTCTGGCACATTGAGGGGGAGTTTAACATGGCCAGTGCACCTAACCAGCACGCCTTTGGGAGAAAACCGGAGCACCCAGAAGAAACCCACGCAGACACGGAGAGAACGTGCAGAGTCTGCACAGACAGTGACCCAAGCCAGGAATTGAACCCAGGTCCCTAGTGCTGTGAGGCAGCAGTGCTAACCATTTTGCCACCGTGCTGCCCTGGGATGGTGCTAAAGGATTGGACAATTGCAAATGTTAAAAATAGGGTGTAAAGATAAGCTCAATATCTACAGGTGAGTCAGTTTAACTTTGGTGGTGGGAAGCTCTAGAAGCAGAAATTCTGGACAAAATTAATGGTCACTTGGACAAATGTGGGTTTATTGTAAAAGGTGTACAGTAGCAGAGGGGCCTGGATGTATATGTCCATAAGTCATTGAAAGTGACAGGGCAGAGCAATTAATAGAACATGGATTTGTTCAGGGCAATTTGTGTTTAACTAACTTGCTAGAGGTTCTTTTAAGCGATACATGGTCTTCCAAAAGGCATTTGATACAGTGCCAGACAACAAATTTGTGCACAAAGTTAGAGCTCATAGAATGAAAGGGACAGTAACAACATGAAGACATGATTGACTGAGTGGCAGGAAACTGAGAGTAGTGGTCAATGGATGTTTTTCTGGAATGAATGAAGAATTATCATGGGTCGATGTTGGGACCCTTGCTGTTTTTGAAATATATTAACGACCTGTATCCCAAATTTGTGGGGAATGAAATGAAACCTGGAAACTTCAAAAAAATGTAAACAAGTTAGTGGATTAGGTAGACAAGTGACAGGAGAAGTTCAATGCAGAGAAGTGTGATGTGATTAATTTTGATACAAAGAGCATGAAGAGACTGTAAAATAAATTGTACATTTCTAAAAGGGGTGCAGGAACAGAGGTTTCCAGGTGAAGAGAACAGATTGAGAGAGTGGCTAATGAAATCTAAAGTATCTTAGGCTTTATTAATGGGAATAGAGTACAAAAACAAAAAGCTTATGTTAAACTTGTATAAAATGCTTGTTCAACCTCAACTGGGTGCCAAACTTTAGGGAATATGTTGAGGCATTGGGGAGAGTGCAGCAGAATCATATTCAACCACAATCTGTAGCTTCATGTGCTGATGTATCCCCAAATTTACCATGAGCATCATGCTGGGGATCAGGCCTGGTTCAATGAAAATTGCAGGAAGTAATGGCAGAAGTTGCACCAGACATATCTGAAAGTGTGGTGTGAATTTGGTGAAGCTACAACACAGGATTACCTGCATGCCAAATAGCAGAAGCAGCATGTAATAGATAGAGCTAAGTTCTGCAGTACTAACACATCCAATTATCTGCGGTGATGGACATTAAAACCGGAGGAAGCAGCTCCATAAATATCCCCATCATCAGTGCAAAAATCAACGCTGTGGCATTTGCAACCACCTCCAACTTGAAGCGCCAAGTGGATGATCCATTTTGGCATCCTCCTGAAATCCCCAGCACCAGATATCAGTCTTCAACCAATTTAGTTCACTGTAAGTGATATCAAGAAACTGCCAAAGGTTCTGAATGATGCAAAGGCGATGGGTTCTGACAGCATTCCAGCAGTCAACTTGTGCTCCAGAATTAGCCATGCCCCAAGCCAAGCTGTCCCAATACAACTATAACACAAGCATCTATCTACCTGGCAATATGGAAAATTGCCCAGGTATGTCTTGCCCACAGAAAGAAAGGCCAATCCAACCCAGCTAGTGACTGCCCCACCAGACTACTCTCGATCATCAACAAAGTGATGAAAGGGATCATCGACAGTGCTAGTAAGCAACACTTATCAATAATAACTTGTGCGCTGACACTCGATTTAGATTCTGTTAGGGTCCCTCAGCTCTTGATTTCATTACAGCTTTGATTCAAATGTAGACAAAAGACCTGATTTGGTGCCCTAGCAAAACTGGAGTCAATAGGAATCAGGAGAAAACTGTCCACTGGTTGGAGTCATACCTAGAAGAAAGGGGAATGTTTGTGGGTGTCGGAGATCAATCATTGCAATTCCAGGACATTGCTGCAAGAGTTCCTCAAGGCAGTGTCCTAAACCCAACCATTTCCAGTTGTTTCATCAATGCCTTTCCCTCCATCATAAGGTCAGAAGTGGGGATATTCAGTCAAGTGGGGATGATTGCACAACGTTCACCGTCATTTGCAACTCCTCAGGGTAGACTGTGTTAATATACAACAGGATCTAGACAACATTCAGGCCTGGTTTAATATGTGACAAGTAATATTCATTCCACACAAGTGCCAGGCAAATGCCCATCTTCAGCAAGAGAGAATTTAACCATCTCCTCTTGACATACCCCACCATCAAATTCCTGGGAGTTACTATTGACCAGAAACTTAATTGGACAAGTCATATAAATCCTGTAACTATGAGAGCAGATCAGAGGCTAGAGTCACCTGACGCATAAGCCAAGCAACTATCTACAAGGCTCAAGTTGGGAGAGTGAAGAAATATTCTCCATTTGTCTTAACAACACTTAAGAAGCTCAACACCATCCAAGACAAAGCAGCCTGTTTGATTAACATCCCATCACTTAAACATTCACTCCCACCATGACCGATATACAGAGGCAATAATGTGTGTGGTATTTCTGTGTTTAAGACAAACTCACTATTCTCACATGATTGGTGACGATCCTTCTATAAAACGATCATTTAGATCTGAAACATTGATGAAGATGGGCACCATGGTGGCACAGTGGTTACCACTGTGCCTCACAGCGGTTACCACTGTGCCTCACAGCACCAGGGACCCTGGTTCAATTCTGGCCTCCAGTCACTGTGTGGAGTTTGCACATTTTCCCCATGTCTGCATGTGTTTCCTCCAGGTGCTCTGACGCTGTGAAGCAATGCTAACCATTGTGCTACCATGCTGCCCTGATTATATAATATGGGATTATATAATCTTGTAGCAAGTCTGGTAAACTATAATAAGCAAATATTAGAGCACGTTACAGCGCTCAGGACTCAATATTGAGTTCAACAACTTTAGACTGTGACCTTTCTCCTCCATCTTGACCCCCTTAGCACTGCTGCCTCACAGGACCTGGGTTCGATTCCCGGCTTGGGTCACTATCTGTATGGAATCTGCACTTTCTCCCCATGTCTGCATGAGCTTCCTCTGGATGCACCAGTTCTGTCCCACAGTCGAAAGATGTGCTGGTTAGGTGCATTGGCCATGGTAAATTCTCCCTCAGTTACCCGAACAGGCGCCGGAGTGTGGCAACTGGGGGACTTTCACAGTACCTTCATTGCAGTTTTGATATAAGCCTATTTGTGATTAATAAATAACTAAACTTTAACTTTTTTTAAAAAATCCCATACATGTTATACCTCATTTCAAACTCCTCCCCCCCCCAGCCAAACCTACACCATTTGTCTTTTGTTCTTAAATGTGCTATATTTTATTGAAATCATTCACAGCTACAGATTAATACCTAATACATTTTGCCATCTCTTTAGTGCTGATGAAGAGCCAAAAGGACTTGAAACATTGCCTCTGCTTTCTCTGTTACCAGATGCTGCCAGACCTGCTGAATTTTTTCAGCATCCTCTGTTCTGACAAACTGTGTGTAGGTTTGGTTTATTTGAACATACAGTACAGGATGGCTCAGCAGACAGATCTCTTCTATGGATTCAGCAATCACTATTCAGAATGTCAGCATAGCTGTGATTTTTACACATAACTACATATTACTAGCTAGCTACTGCTCACACACTGTGTCATATCATGGAACATAGAAACAAGAGTCGGCCATTCAAGCTGTTCTGTCATCTAATGAGTTCAAGGCAGATCTGTAGCCTAATTCCTTATACTTGCCTTGGGTCCATACTCCTTAATATCTTTGCATAACAAAAGTATATCTGTCTTAGATTTAAAATTAGCAACTGATCTGGTTTCAACTGCCATTTGTGGAAGAAGGTTATAAACCTCTACCAGCCTTTGTGTGTAAAAATGCTTCCTAACATCTCTCCTGAACGGTCTGGTCCTAATTTTTAGACTATGCTTCCTTGTGCAAAAATCTCCAAACAGTGGAAATAATTTATCTTTATCTACCCTGTCTTTTCCTTAATAGCTTGAAGACTTTGATCCTGGCACAGTGGCACAATGGTTAGCACTGCTGCTTCACAGTGCCAGGAACCCATGTTTGATTCCCAGATTGGGTGACTGTCCATGCAGAGTCTGCATGTTCTCCCTGTGCCTGTGTGGGTTTCCTCGAGGTGCTTCGGTTTCCTCCCACAGTCCAAAAGACATGCTGGTTAGGTGCATTGGCCTTGCTGAATTGTTCCTCAGTGTACCCAAACAGGAGGGCAGCAACCTGGGGACTTTCACAGTAACTTCATTGTGGTTTTAATGTAAGTCTATTCGTTTCATTAATAAACTTTAAACTTCAACAGATCACCCTCAACCTTCTAAATTAGAGAGAAAACAAGTGTAATTTATATAATCTCTCCTTAACCCCTAAAGTCCAGGTATCATTCTTGTAAACCTATATTGTAGGTATATTGGCTATATATCTCTTTACGCAGAGAGTTGTGGGGGTCTGGAATGCGCTACCGAGTAGGGTGGTGGAGGCAGGAACGTTGGACTCGTTTAAGATGCAGTTAGATAGGCACATGAGTGAAACGAGAATGGAGGGATATGGTAGGGGCTATTAAATAGGGTTAAACCTCGGGAGACACCGGAAGGGCAGGCTGTATGATTAATATTTTTTGTCTTTATTCCACAGGTGGAGGTCCACCTCGTGTCAGGCGAGGGGCATGCACACGGCGGGTCGTGCGTGGGCTGCTCTTGGAAGTCCAGGAGTGGCCTAGTACTTCATGTCGGTGTGTGTGCTTGATCCTGGACCGATAGACGGGCTCCACAACAGCTCAGTGACTAGCACTGCTAGCTGTGCAGATACATGGATTTGGGCCTGTGTCTGTGGGAGTTTGCGCATTCTCCCTGTGGTTGCGTGGGTTTCCTCCGGGCGCTCCGGTTTCCTCCCACACCCCAAAGATGTGCTCTTAGGCTAATTGGTTTCCACCAAATTGACACTATTTCTTCCCTGAATCTGACTGAGTAGGGTCCCATTCGTAGATATGCAGGGTAGAATAAGTGTAGGGCGATGCGGCGGCGTGGGCTCGTTGGGCCGAAGGGCCTGTTTCCCGTGCTGGGTTGTTATTTGTTTTTTTGTTCTTTATATTGGCTCTAAGGCCAATATATCTTCCCTCAGATGTGGTGCCTGGATCTGTTCACAGCACTCCTACTGGGATCTAACCACTGTTTTGTATAGCTGCAGCATACCTTTTGCATCCTTATACTCCAGTCCTCTAGATGTAAAGGCCAGTGTTCCATTAGCCTTCTTGATTATTTTCCGCACCTATTTGTGGCACTTTAAACATCTATGTACCTGAACCCCCAAGTCTCATGGACATCTACTGTGTTAAACAGTATCCTGATCTATCCTTTTTCAGTCCAAAATGGATAACCCCACACATACCTACACTAAAATACATCGCCACAGTTTTGCCCATTCATCTCAACTATCCATAACCCTTTGCGACTTTATGATTACTTGCTCATTTGCATATTCCCTTAAAATAATATCACAGCAACCTTTTTCCAAAGATTCCATTACAAACATGAAAAATAAAAATACATCCACAATACAGTGGCTGGGCTGTAAAAGCTATTTTCATGAAAGATAGATCTCCAGTTAAGAATCTAGGAGTCTGTATAATATGTAGGTGACTTGCTAAACCTCTCAGATCTAGAATGTCACTTTGATATTCTTAAATGTTAGATTTGTTGGCATCATTGTGTCAGCAGAGTGATGGTTGTTTTCATGGCATTTCCACAATTTTGCTTTCCAAGCACTGCACACTTTGGATACTCCTGCAGGTGACAAGGTTCCCTGGGTAGGATGTATATCCCAAAGCTTCTGTCCTGCAGGCAGACTATTCAGTTCTGCATCTGCATTTCAGTTGTACACCATCTTCATTCTCTCTTGTTTTTCAAGACGATTCTCCTGTATCTCTCGGAACTAGCACATATGATGGTTTGATAAGGTTATCCTAATGTGTCTTCTGATCATGATTTCTGCTTGTGATGGTACGCCCATATCTAAAACAGTTGCTCTTAAGTGTAACATGGCGATGTAGAGATCTTGTTTTGTCTTGCTGCACTTCATGATTGATGCCCTAATGGTGCAAAACATTCACTTGACAAGATGACTGGATCTAGATTGGAGTGGTGAGGCTGTCACATGGTTTATGCCCCATTTAGTTTCTACAATGTCTGCCAATATATTTGTCCATTGCCTGATATGATCTTTTCAGGCAGTCCAAACAAATAATGCACTCATTCTGTTCGCCACAGATATAGTTAAACTGTCCTTCAGTTGTCTGATGATTGGGAACTTCAAGAAGTAATCAGTTAATAGGAAAAAATTGTCATCATGGATAATGGATCCCTATTGTGATTTTGTCCAAGGGATTAATGGAATTTTGTGAGGATTTAGAGATTATTTTTGTTGAAATAGTTGGTGACTCTGACATGCTTCACAGGTCCTCACTACCTTTTCAATTTCATTGTTGAGCGCTGGCACACATGCAATTACCCTTGCTAGACAGCTTTCGCTCTGCGGTCATATGTCCCTAGTGTAACTAAGTCCTGGCGAAGAGCTTCTGGTATAAGCACCTTTTTCCCTTTAAATGTCAGGCCTTATAAAATACCTAATTCATCCGTGTTTGGCCTGAAGCATCTGAGGCCATTCAGCCCATCAAGTCTGCACTGACTCTCTGACAGAGTGTCTTACGACGGCCCTCTCCCCAACCTATCCTCACAACTGCACACATTTACAGTAGTAAATCCATCTAACCTACGCATTTTGGGACACTGAGGGGAAATTTACCATGGCCAATCTGACTAACCTACACATCTTTGGACTGTAGGAGGAAACCAGACAACCTGTAGGAATCCCATGCAGATATGTGCAAACTCCAAACATAGTCACCCAAGGCCAGATTTGAATTTGGGTCCCAGCGGTGCTAACCACTCTGCCACTGTGCCATCCCGTTCTTGTACTGTATCAGACCAACCTTCTACAATAACTCTCCATAATGCTTTCAGTTACAGATCATGTGCTGTTTCCTACTGAAGTTGGTTGTGTTGTATTGAGCAAAATTCATCCAATCATCAATGAGTACATTTTCTACTTTGATGTCTATACTGTTCGCTTGTAAACCTCTCAAAATATCTGCAGTCTTTTTCGGATTTGGTAACCTACTGAATATGTCTGAAGTAATCATTTTGTTGCCTGGTATGTAACAGACATTAAAGTCATACTCTTGGTAGGACACTCTTCAGTGGTTTGCACCAAATCATTTCCAATGGTTTGTGGTCAGTTTCCACAATGAATTATTTACCAACTACTAAATAGAAACCTGTGGTATCTTGTGATACAGAATATCAGAATGAGGGTATAGCTTTATGTTCAAATAATTAGATTGCGCTTGTGATAGGCTTTTGGAGCCAAATGCAGTTTATTTGGTGGCACGGTAGCTCAGTGGTTTGCACTGCTGCCTCACAGTGCCAGGGACCCGGGTTCAATTCCTGGCTTGGGTCACTAGCTGTGTGGAGTTGACACATTCTCCCCGTGTCTGTGTGGGTTTCCTCCGGGTGTTCCGGTTTCCTCCCACTCTCCAAAGATGTGCAGGTTGGGTTAATTGGCTATGCTAAATTGCCCTTGGTGTCAGAGTAAATAAGTAGGGTTATGGGGATAGAGCCTGGGTGGGATTGTGATTTGTGCAGATTTGATGGGCCAAATGGTCTCCTTCTGCGCCGTAGGGATTCTATGATTCAATGATTTGCCAGCTTGCATAATACACACTCCTAATCCTTTTTGAAATGCATGACTTCTAAGACTGTTTTTCTTGGGTTGGTTGGGAACACCTGTTTCTCCTGACAATGCCTGCTTAAATGACTCAAACACATGTTGATAACCTTCCTGCCATACATGTGGAACATCCTTTCTTCAGCCCTCTCTTATTGATGATGATTTATGGGAAAAATAGTGTGGCGCTAAGAAGTTGAAAACTTTGAAGCATCTCTGCTTCAAAGAGAGGATATCTCTTTGTCCTTGGAATAGGCATATGTCGTACAACTTCGAGTCTGGCTGGGTCAGGACGAATCCTGGAATTGAAATAAATAGAAGCAAAAAAGTTAATTTGACCTACATTTACATGGCATTTCTTGTTGTTGAAGATGAATCCTTTGTAACACACTGCTGCTGTTAGTGGGTGTAGATTTTGATTATGTTCTTATTTGGTTTTATCATTGGCTGTAGTATCATATACACATCCAGGAATGTTTCCTGTGATTCTGTCCATGTGCTGCTGAAAAAAATCCTGACTGATGGATAAACCAAAAAGTAATCTCTGAAAGTAATATCTTACAAATGGTGTCTTGAAATTAGTGATTTCTTGAGATTCCTCTACCAAATGAACTGACCAATATCTGTGTTTAGTATCCTGTTTGGCATCCAACTAGGAGGAAACCGTTGCTCTTGGTACTTTTGGATTCAGTTCCTCCAACATTGGAATCTTGTAAGGACATCTCTTTAGAGCAAGATTTTGATGTCCTCAGTCCTACCATACCTGTATTGTACCATTTATTTTGGTATGCAAATGATAGAACTGCACCAGTCAGTGTGCTCATGCACACAACAGGTAATGCCGTTACACTCCATGTTGTCCAACACACTCTTAAGTTTGTCCTATATGTGCACACTGCATTTTGTAGGAAGGTTGATTGACAGAATTTGCATTCTCTCTGAGGTGTAATATGGCATCACTTCTGAAATTTCTTTTCATTTCAAATCTGTCTGGGTGTGTCTGCTGTAGGCCATGGACTGACAGTGCAATTATTCTTGGCCTCGTCTGCTATGCTTGCTATTTTAACAATCTCATGTGTGGTAACAATATCAAATTTCATGTTTACTGGTAACACTTCCCTTGTTGGTCTGCTCATATCCACCAAGTAAAATACTTTGGTTTCTATACAGACTTGCAGTTGCTGCATTTCAGTACCTATGTACCAGGGTACATGTGACTCAATGTGTGGATGACCCATTGTATACCACTGGTTTGACTGCCATAGGTTGTATCATTAACCTCCAAAGATCTGGATATAAAGCCTTCGGTGTTTGGGTCTGGCAAGGTGTTTATGCTCAATCCCATGTCAACTCTGGCTGTGAGCATGTGTTTGCTGCATTTCTTTGGGCTAATTATAGTGACAGTAGCAAAATCATCTCATTGTTTGACTTCATCCACACATTGAGTCACATGCTTCACTTTCTAGTTGACGGTTTCTCCACTCTGAATCCTCACCCTGATCTGTCTGGCTGTTAACCTCATCTATGTGCTTGCAATTATGCAGGTTTCTGGCACATTCCCTGTTATTGCTGCCAGTGTGCTGCACATGCTATTTGCTTGATTGCATCTTACGTTACCTCTGGTTGCACCTCCGGAACCAGATTTCCTCCATAGGCATGTCCAATTATTTCTTCCTTTGTGCTCCACCTACAATATGATTATTGTTATAGGGCCTGTACATGACTCCCATAAGTGATTACTTGCCATAACCATTTCTCATCCCACCCAAACTGTTTCCACATCCTGGTTCCCAGAACTTATGCCATCCTTCAAATACAATAACTAATTAACAGAGCTATCCTTCCACCTTTTCCTTGCTTCCTATATATTCTGTACCTGTCAATATTCAAGCCTCAATCCAATACTCTTGCAGCCATGACTCCATAATAGCTATCAAATCATACTTATTTATTTCTATGTGTGCTGTCAGTTCATCTGTTTATTTCAAATGCTGCATGCATTTAGATATAGAGCTTTTTCCTTTTATTCTTTTTATAATTTCCAGTCTTATTTGTTGATTTACTGTTAGAATTGTAAACTCTATACCCTCCTGTCACAATTTGCTTTTCATTTTAATTTCTCTTTTAGCCTTGTCTCTGATCTTTGATTTAGAACAGCTTCCAAATTCCCTCCATTATGTTTAAGACCCTCTCTTTTTTCCTTGCTGTGTAGCTCGAAAGACCACTGGGCCCAGCACACTGTGGTGCCAGTGTCCCACAAATCAGAACCCACTTGTCCCACATCGGTCTTTGAGCCACACATTCATCTCTCTAATCTTACTTTTCCAGTGCCAGTTTGCAGGTAGTTTAAATAATAATAGAGATTATGATCTTTGAGATTCTGCTTCTTAATTTGATGCTGAAGTCCTCATACTATGCAGAACCTCCTCCTTTGTCCTACCTATGTTGTTGGCACCCGTGTAGATCATGCAAGTTCCTGTCCAGCCACAGTCAGATTCCTGAACCCTGGCACTGGGCAGACAACATAGCCATCTGTACTCACTCTCTTTGCTGCAAAGAATGATGTTAATCCATCTGACTATACTATGACCTACCACCACTAGGTTCCTTTTTGATCCGCCAGCTTGAATGGCTTCCTGTACCACGGTCCATACTAAATTAGCTCATCCATCTTGCAGCCCCCACTCTTATCCAAACAAGTTTTTAAAAATCCTCAACCTTGTAAGACAACTATAAAGACTAAGGCTCCTGCACTCCTGCCCTCTGGGCCCCGTTAGCTACTGTCACACTCTCATGTTCCTGACCGCTGACCAACTTAGAAAACCCAGTCCTAAGAGGTGTGGTTGCCTCCTGTTACAAAGAATCTAGTAATGTTTCACCTCTCTGATGCATTGCAATGTTTGTAGTTCAACTCGAGTTTATAAACTCTAAGCCAAAACTTCAAACACGTACCCTGGATCAAACTGGCGTCCAGGCATACTCACATGCTGCAGCTGAGATACATCACCTGTTCTCCCTCTTAATGTGTTCTAATTAACTATTTTATTCAATCATATATTTTACTTTTATATATTTTATTAACCTTAACCACCAGTTACCAGTCTATTTTGTACCTTTGGAATAGAGTAAGCCTTAAGTCACTTACCAGATAATCACAAATATCTAGCTTCTCCTATGGCAGAGTAAGACCGCTTCCTAAAGGTTGGGTAAGTTAGAAAGCAAAAGAGCACCAGTTCTCTTTATTTCTCTATCCTTAATTACCCAACTTGATTCTATGTCACACTTATTGCACTAAATCTTACATAAAACATCTCAGTAAATCGCATCTCTCAGGTGGCTTCCTTGTTATCTGTGTTCAGACTTCTGTGCCACTATTGGTAGCAGTGCCCAGTCTTGCAGGTGTTGCTGTCCAGCCACCATTGCTTCATACTTTCTGTCATCTTATAGCACCATGTCAATATCATGACCTTCCTTTTTCCCCAAAAGGTCTTTTTGGAAGGCTTTGATCAGCGTTGAAGTTAAAATCAGCTCCATATGGGGGGGACACTGTGTTTGCAGGTGTTTTTGTGTCTTTCCTCTATCTTTTTTTCTCTGTGGGTGTGGCTTGACCCCTTTAAAGCCCACCCTCTCTTTCTCATGGTTGGTTCCCTGCAGCCGGTGGGGCCCTGGGCCCTGGAGTGTGGCGTCTGCCGATATCAGCGGCTGGGGGGAGACACCCCAGTGAGGAGGGATGCCAGGCTACTGTTAGAAACATGGGATGCCCTTACGCTACAACCTCGGAGCAATCAAATTCACTAGCTGGAATGTCAGGGATTAAATCATCCGGTTAAGCGCGGTAAGATATTTCAACATTTCAACAACTGTGTACCCAAATTGCATTCCTTCAAGACACCCACCTCAGGCCAGTGGGCTATTCTAGGTTCCATAGAGGATGGAGGTGGTGGGTGAGGTCAATGCTTTCAGTCAACTTTTCACACAAAGGTGTGGGAGGTGGCACTCCTCACAGTAGTAGCTAATGCCATTTCTGACTCAAATGGCCAATACATCATTGTTACCGGTAAATTATATGGGATGCCCCTGGTGTTAGCCAATGTGTATGCCCCAACCTGGGACTGTGAAAACTTTTTCTAGTTGTTTTTCACGCTACTTCCAGATTTGAATTCACATCCGTTGATACTGGGCAGAGATTTCAACTGTTGTTTGAATCCTGCCTTGGAACGCTCTTCCCCCAGTACCGCTGTATCTTCCAAGTCAGCAGAAATTATTAAGTCGTTTGCCATGCAATATGCGAGTCGGACCCATGGAATTTCTTAACCCACTATAAACCCAATATAAAAATATTCTTTTTTTCACCTGTACACCAATTGTAATCACGTATAGATTGCTTTTTGATCGATAATAAGTTGCTCCTACGAAACTATAGTAATCTCGGACCACGCTCCCTTGACAGTGGACTTGTAGTGGGGAGGAGGGTGGGCCCCCATATGCCTTGGTAATTTAATACTTGTCTGCTCTCTGATGATGAAGTTGTTAGATTTCTGTTAATCCAGGTCGATGATTTCTTAAGAGTTTACTGCTGCTCCGGGAGTCTCGGCGGCTACCTTATGGAAGACATTGAAGGTTTATTTAAGGGGCAGATTATATCTTATTCAGCAGAAAGGTAGGAGGTTATCGGAATTGCTGGGGCATATTGCCCAAGTTGATACCGTATACGCTGTGCGCCCATCCCCAGAAGGAACGTTTACAATTATAGGCGGAGTCTGAGATCATGTCCTCACATCAAACAGAAGAGATGGCTATTCAAATCTAAGTATACACACAATGAGTAAGGGGACAAGGCAAGCAAGCAACTAGCTCATCAGCTCTGCCAATTCTCTGCCGAAAGTCTAATACCACAAATGTAGACTCCAAATGGGGTCTCTACTGAATCACAGCAAATAAATGAACTGTTTAGGGAATTTTACTCAACCCTGTATAGCTTGAAGACTACTGCCAATGAGTTGAACTTTCAGGAGTTCTTTGGGGTACTGAATCTCCCTATGATGGACAGGGGAAAGGCCACACTACTGGAGAAACCAGTTGACGTTGAAGAAATTGTTAGGGCAGCCAGAACTATGCCAATTGGGAAATGTCCAGGACCAGGTGAGTATCGCATCGAATTCTACAAAATATTTATTGATATGTTGGCTCCCCTGCTACTGCGCATGATCAATGAATCATATAAAAACCACTCTCTCCACAGACTTTGAGGCAAGCAACAATTTTGCTTATCTTTAAAAAAGAGTAAGGAGCCGCAAATCTGCAGCTCTTATTGACCAATTTCATTGCTGCATGTGGATTTCAAACTGATCTCTAAGATTCTGGCCATTCGCTTGGAGGACATTCTGCCCTCTATCATCTCGCCTGACCAGAGTGGGTTCATTAAAAATAGATATATATACTCGAATATTCAGCAGCTGTTTAACATTATGTATGCACCTGCTGCCTCCAAGCCACCAGAGATGTTAATCTTGCTGGATGCTGAAAAAGCATTCGATTCGATAGAATGGGATTATTCATTTTATGCTCTTGGGACGTTCAAGTTCGGCTCAAAGCTCATCTCCTGGATCAAAGTACTGTACTCCACCTCTCTAGCCTCGGTCCAGACAAACAATGTGCATTCAGCTTTTTTCCCTTTGCCCTGGGGCAACAGGCAAGAATGCCCCCTCTCCCTCCTGTTATTTGCCATTGCTATTGAACTTCTTGCTACAGCTTTTCGCAATAGCAAACAAGAGGTGGGGATTGGTCAGGAGGGAATCGAGCATAAAGTATTGCTGTATGCAGATGACCTACTATTGTATGTTGGCAATCCATCCAACTCGATTCCCTAAGTCTCTTCTCGGCTTCTCAGCCTTTTGGCTAAGATCAAGTGTAGTATAGACATGCTGTACTTGGTTGAAGTCATTAGGTTACATTTCAGCTTTGTTTGAAGCAATTTTTTAAAGCGCCATCTTGGCCTTTCAGCTAATATGCAGATGAGATCAAACCTTGGAGGAGCAGCTATGCCTACTCCAATCAGCTTGGATCATGTAGATCAAGCCCAAGACAGGAGGTGAGAGCCCTGTCTTGTCAGCTTGGATCGGGAACGTCCCAATTTGTTGAGACTCTGAATTGGACTTGATTTGATTGAATTGGAATAAAAACAAAAAAAAAACTCGATTCCCTAAGTCTGATCTATACTAGAGAGATTTGGTTGTATTTCGGGGTATGAATAAGAGTGAGCTCCTTCCTTTGAATGCAGTGGGTCATAGAACATAACAGCACAGTACAGGCACTTCGGCCCTCAATGTTGTGCCAAGCAATGTCCAATCCCAAGATCAAGCTATCCCACTCCCTATCATTCTGTGTGCCCCATGTGCCTATCCAATAACCGCTTGGAAGTTCAAATTTAGGTCTGCAACATTAACTATTTCTCTCCACAGATACTGCCAAACCCGCTGAGTTCAGCCAGCATTTTCTGTTTTTATTCCAAATTTTCCTTCTGTATTAAATTCAGGCCATTCCAATCCAGTTTAGAATTAATGCAAATGCAATGCACAGAATTGACCCTAATTAGCAAGTCAGCAGCATCAAGCTAGCAATTGGACTTGAACACTGAATGGCAGTTGTGAAAATATTGTTACTGCATCATACAGATATTAAAAAAGATAAAGCTTTAGAGTCATAGAGGTTTACAGCATGGAAACAGGCCCTTTGGCCCAACTTGTCCATACCACCCAATTTTTCCCAATAACCTAGTCCCAATTGCCTGCGTTTGGCCCATATCCTTCTATACCCATCTTACCCATGTAACTGTCTAAATGCTTTTTAAAAGACAAAATTGTACCACCTCTACTACTACCTCTGGCAGCTCGATACAGACAATCACAACCCTCTGGATCCTTTTGTGTCTCTCCCCTTTCACCTTAAACCTATGCCCTCTAGTCTTAGACTCCCCTATCTTTGGGAAAAGATGTTGACTATCTAGCCGGTCTGTGTCCCTCATTATTTTATAGACCTCCATAAGATCACCCCTAAGCCTCCTACACTCCAAGGAAAAATGTCCCAGTCTATCCTCTGCTTATAACTCAAACTGTCAAGTCCTGGTAGCATCCAAGTAAATTTCTTCTGCACTCTCTTCTGTTTAATAATATCCTTTCTATAATAGGTTAACTAGAACTGTACACAGTATTCCAGGTGTAGCCTTACCACTGTCTTCAACAAGACCTCCCAACTCCTAATGTTTTAATCCATAAAACTAAGCATGCCTGAATGCTTCTTCACCACTCTGTCCACCTGTAACTCCACTTTCAAAGAGCTACGAACCTGCACCCCTAGATCTCTGCTCTGTAACTCTCTCCAACACTCTACCACTAACTGAGTATGCCCTGACCTGGTTTGATCTACCAAAATGCATCACCTTCAATTTATCCCAATTAAACTCATTCTGCCATTCATCAGCCCACTGGCCCAACTGATCAAGATCCCATTGCAATCCTGGATAACCTTTTTCACTGTCCACTATGCCACCAATCTCAGTATCATCTGCAAACTTACTAACCATGCCTCCAAAATTCTTGTCTAATCATTAATATAAATGACAAATAACAGTGGACCCAGCACCAATTCATGAGGCACACCACTGGTCACAGGTCTCCAGTTTGAAAAACAAACCTCTACAACCACTCTCTGTCTTCAGTCATCAAGCAAATTTTGTATCCATTTGGCTACCTCATCATGGATCTTGTGAGATTTAACCTTATGCAACAACCTATCACGCAGTACAAAGAACAAAGAAATTACAGCATAGGAACAGGCCTTCGGCCCTCCAAGCCTGCACCGACCATACTGCCCAACTTAACTAAAACCCCTGACCCCCCTGGGGATCATATCTCTCCATTCCAATCCTATAGAAGAAATAGCAGGACACCTAGAAAAGAACCATTCGATCAAGCAGACGCAGCACGGATTCGAGAAGGGGAAGTTGTATTTGACGAATTTACTGGATTTTTATGAAGATGTGACTAGCGCGGTAGACAGAGGGGAACCGGTGGATGTGGTATTTTTAGATTTCCAGAAGGCGTTTGATAAGGTGCCTCACAAAAGGTTGCTGCAGAAGGTTAGGGTACACGGAGCTGGGGGTAAAGTGTTAGCGTGGATTGAGGATTGGCTATCTAACAGGAAGCAGAGAGTTGGAATAAATGGGTGCTTTTCTGGTTGGCAGTTGGTGACTAGTGGTGTGCCGCAGGGATCGGTGCTGGAGCCTCAACTGTTTACCATGTACATAGACGATCTGGAGGAGGGGGCTGAGTGTAGGGTGACAAAATTTGCTGATGACACGAAGATGAGTGGAAAAGCGAATTGCGTGGAGGACGCAGAAAGTGGCAGATGGAGTACAATGTTAGCAAATGTGAGGTTATCCACTTTGGAAGAAGTAATAGTAGGATGGAATATTATTTAAATGGTGAAAAGTTGCAGCATGCTACTGTGCAGAGGGACCTGGGGGTCCTTGTGCACAAATCGCAAAAACTCAGTCTGCAGGTGCAGCAGGTGATCAAGAAGGTGAATGGAGTGTTGGCCTTTTTCGTGAGCGGGATAGAATATAAAAGCAGGGAGGTCTTGCTGCAACTGTACAGGGCACTGGTGAGGCCGCAACTGGAGTACTGTGTGCAGTTTTGGTACCCCTACTTGCAAAAGGATATATTGGCCCTGGAGGGAGTACAGAGAAGGTTCACCAAGCTGATACCAGAGATGAGAGGGTTAGCTTATGAGGAGAGATTAAATAGACTGGGCCTGTACTCGTTGGAGTCCAGAAGGCGGAGGGAGAATCCTATAGAGACCTACAAGATAATGAAGGGGCTAGATAGGGTAGAGGTAGAGAGATTCCAGAACTAGAGGGCACAGCCTCAAAATAAGGGGAGGAGCAGTTTAGAACAGGGTTAAGAAGGAACTTCTTCATTCAAAGGGTAGTGAATCTCTGGAATTCTCTGTCCACTGAAGTGGTGGAATCTACTTTGTTGAATATGCTTAAGTCACAGATAGATAGATTTCTGATAGATAAGGGAAATAAGGAGCAGGCGGGAAAGTGGAACTGATCCACTTCAGATCAGCCATGATCAAGGGTAGATGGCCCACTCGTGCTCCTATTTCTTATGTTCTTATGTTAATAACCTCCTGCTCCACACACTGCCTTTCAAGATTATCACCAGGCAGTTTACTTACTTAGAAATGCAAGTGACTAGCAAATTTAGTGGGCTCTTTGGAGTGAACTTTGCTCCACTCATGGGGCAGACGGAACAGGACCTCAAACATTGATCCATCTTCCCATTATCGTTAGTGGGCCACATCAAAGGGGTGAAGATGAACCTAAGTTTTTATATCTCTTTCAGTGCATCCCGGTGTTCATCTCCAAATCCTTTTTTCATAGACTTGATCAGCTCTTTTCAAGCTTTATCTGGAATAGGAAAAACCCATGAATGCAGAGGACAGTGTTGCAAAGCCCTAAACAGGAGGAGGGTATGGGACTGCCCAATTTTTTATTTTATTATTGGGCAACTAATATGAGAGCGGTAGTGTGTTGGGTGCAGAAAGAGAGACAACAGGAGGTTCCTTGTTGGCTGCAGTTAGAATCTTCCTCCTGTGCTCCTTGGCTACCTTGATATGTTCCCTGGTAAATTTTCCCTCCCCCCAGTATACTAGGAGTGCACTTGTCAAATCAACTCTTAGAATTTGGATACAATTTAGATGCCACATTGAGATTCAGGCTGGGTCGTTGGCCTCCCCAGTATCGACTAACCATCCTTTTCCTTCCTCTGTTTTGGATGATGCCTTCAACATAAGAGGCAAGCACCAGATCAGAACATTCCAGGACTTGTTTGCATCATTTCAGCAGGTGGTGAATAAGTTTGCTTTACCTGCAATGCGTTTTTTCAAATACTTGCAAATTTGAGACTTTGTGCATCGGGCCAACCCTCAATTTTTGACACTCCCACCTCATGCCTCCATTGACATCATCTTAATGCCTTCTATTACTATGCATGGTATCACTTCTGTTCTTTATTTTCAAATTCTGTCCCAACAAAACTCTCTATTAGTGGTTAAATTTTTATGGGAACGAGATCTGGGGATGTTCTCGGAGAAGGATTGGGACATGGTGCTGCATCGAGTACACTTTTCCTCAATATGTGCCAAGCTGGGTGTGATACAATGTGAACTCCTTCACAGAACATATCTAACTAGGGTTAGACTTTAGAATGTACCCAGGCAGAAGTTCCAATTGTGAATGGTGCCAGTAAGCGCCCACCACCCTCTTAAATATTTTCTGGGCTTGCCCATCACTAGCTACTGGACATCGATGTTGGAGACAATTGCGGCAATGCTAGATCAGGACATAAGTACATCCCCCCAGACTGTCCTGTTTGGGGTCATGCATTTAAATCCACAGCTGCTGAAGTTCCAAGCAGATTTTGTAGCTTTTACTACACTCGTGGCAATCCTGTTTAGGTGGAAATCAGGTGCACTCCCAACGCACTCAGTGAGTGAAAGAGGTAGTAAATACCATTAAGCTGGAGAAGATGAGGTGCACGCTACATGGGTTCACTGCTAGGCTCTATAAGACCTGCCAACCAGTTATAGCACAAGTTGGGACGCTGCAATTGGAGCCGAATGAGGAGATACCCAATGGCCCCCGGATCCCAGGTGCTCCCACAGAACACCCCCCCTCCCCCAATTGGTGGACGCACCTTGGCCCTTTACCTGAGTACACCTGCTCACCCTGCCAAGGTATGGGGACCAACACGAGAACTTTTATACATTCCCTGTCTCTTTCTTTTCTCTCCTTCGCTGTGTCTCTTTCTTTTCTTTGCTCGTTAATTTATAGCCTGGGCTAGTTTATAGTTTGGGCACTCAGTTGGTTCTCCAGCAGCACTCCTCTGTCTTTCTGTTTTATATTATTACCATCATTACTGATGCATTTAGATTGAACTTGGGTAGGGTGGGTGCCGGGGGTACCAGGGGTTTGTCCCCTGGCCACGGGGAGCCCTGCACCCAGTTGCATTGAAATGTTCATGCGAGTATGTGTCGATCTGCATTTGTGTTTGTTTGCTGTGTGAAATAAAAGAACATTTTCAATAAACATATCAAAAAAACCAGCTCCATTATCCATTCAGTCAGCTCAGCTTCTAAAAATTGCTGTCCTTGCCTTTACCATGGCACTTAATTGATGAACTGTAGCTGATGATTCTTGTAGCTGCAGTCTGTAGGACATCATTTGATTTGATTTGATTTATTATTGTCACATTTATTGGTATACAGTGAAAAGTGTTATTTCTTGCGCACGCTACAGATAAAGCATACCGTTCATAGAGAAGGAAAGGAGTGCAGAATGTAGTGTTACAGATATAGCTAGGGTGTAGAGAAAGATCAATTTAATGAAAGGTAGGTCCATTCAAAAGTCTGATAGAAGCAGGGAAGAAGGTGTTCTTTAATCAGTTGGTACGTGCCTCAGACTTTTGTAATTTTTTCCTGATTGAAGAAGGTGGAAGACAATGTGCCTGGGGTGTGTGGGTTCGTTGATTATGCTGGTTGCTTTGCACAGCTCCAATGGTGAATTCTGAAGTTCACTTATACATGAAGCTGATTCCCCAGCATGTTCCTTAGCATAACAAGGTCCTCTTCTAATCCTCCTCAGACAGATCCAAACTGTTGACTTTATGCAACTCCTTGTTTCCAAAAGCTTTCTTTATTTTCACTGTTTGATTATCTGGTTCTCTAATGGATAACTCTGAAAAGCATAGTTCCATTCTTTGTTTAAAAAGCCTAAATTTGGATAGGACATCTGTGGCCTTAGAATTCATTTTGGTGAATTTGGTTGTCATCTCCTTGCTATGTAGAAAAGTTTGAACTTTCCCATAGAGCGATTCAGCAGTGCTGCTGCTGTGTTTAATTTTACTCTCTTCCCTCTTATGACTGCAATTCATGTTTTTTTCCCATTTCACATGCTTTTCTCATTTTTGCAAGAATGGCAACTGATGATGTCACAGTGGACCTGCACCTTTTTCTGCCCAAACCAAAACAGACTGCACAGCATGAGTCTGAACCAACTTGCTGCTCTCATTGACTACCCATCTGACTAGTCCACAAATCGGGTACTCACTGTTCTGCAGAGCACTATTTGCAGAGGGACTCAGTCTCCTGGGGTTTTGTTGTGCATACAGCCTCTGTCTTGTAGCAAATCTTTGTCTGTGGTCTTCATATTCGCATTGCTGTCATGTTGTTTCATTTCTATGCCTGCTTTACACAAATCCACCGATCTCATATCAGGACTGGTAAACTAGACATAGGTCCAGGTTATTTGGAGAACATTACAGGGTGGCTCAGCAAAGAGATCTACTTTATGGATTGAGCTACCACTACTCACAAGGGCAGCACAGCTGCAAGTGTTATACATGCTCTATACACTTCTAATTAGCTGCTGGTCACATGCTGCTCTAAATCCTGGCTACTTGCTTATTTGCATATTTCCTGAAAGTTGAATCACAATAAGGTGTTCCAAATTTGTGACCTCTATTATCTAGAAGGACAAGGACAACAGATGCTTGGCAACATCACCACTTTCAAGTTCTCCTCTAATTTACACACTATCCTGCCTTGGAATGATATTGTCATTCCTAAACTGCTGGATTTAAATCCCAGAACTCCCTTCCTAACAGCACTGTGTCTGCAGCTGTTCAAGAAGATGATTTACCACCACCTTCTCATGGGCAATTAGGGAGGGCAATAAATGCCAGCCTAGCCAGCTAAACCCGCAGCCTCTGAACAAATTTTAAAAACCCTGTACCGCAACATTCTGTCATCTTTCTCTATTTAAATGATTTTCTACTTATCCCATTCTTCCTACCAAAGGGGATCATCTCACGTTTTCCCACCTTATAGTCCATCTGACAAATATTTGCCCTTTTATTAATCTATTAATATCCCTTTGCAGACTTTGCATACTCCTATTAACTCATCACAATCATACCATTTCGTAGAGAATGTGTGGTCAATGTTCAGTGGGATTGATGGTGCTAAAACCAACAACGATAAAAGGCATAGCATTCAAAAACCCAATACTACAATCCCACCATTTTTTGAAATACTGAGCACATTTGCACTATTGATGTTATTTGTTTACAAAATTGCTTAATGACCCCTTGAAATCAAACATAACCTAATATAAATTGGTTGTTCTTCAGCTAAAATAAGAGAATACAATATTCAATGACAGGATAACAATTTCTAATCTTTCAAATGTTTATTTCCTCCCTTTCCTTTTGACTTGCATGCACAAAAAAAATTTCCTAATATTCTTCTGAAAATATAACCTATGTAGAGGTACAGTTCAGAATCTTAACCATTAGCTTAACGAAGTGTCTATAAGTAACATTAATATTGTGCCAGGTCCTACCGCATCCAAATTTACTCAAAGTTGTGAAATTTGATTTTTTTCCCATACCACCATTTTGGAAAGGTGCTGAGATGAGAACTTCTGATCCCCTGCTGTCTCAGGAACTGAACTAAGATTTCTGGCACTGACACATGAATGGCAATCAACTAATCCACTTTGTCATTCTAACACTCTTTGATTTGATTTGCACTAACAGTGTGTGGTTAGCTTGGGTTAAAGCTTGAGCAAGTATCCATGTTTTTTCATATTAACCTGGGGAACATCTGCACTTCAAATGGGACTTATTTACTACAGAACTGATGTATTTTTGCAAGTATAACCGTGGTAGTACATACCAGGCTTTTTGGAGAGTGAATTAGAGGATAATTTTTTTTAAATGTTTGCATGGTATAATGTGGATGTTTAAAACATTTTCTTAGTGCTAGGTAGTACAGGCGTCCTTTAGCAACATTTGTTTTTTGAGATCTGTGCGTACAACAATGGGCAATGAACATATCAGGAAAACATATAGACTCCATATATGTAATACCTGATAGCATGGATTTCAGAAAGATGAAGATTCACTCAATAAGAGCTTGACAAACTTAATAATCTGTGTTACCTGTTAAAGGATTTCACATGCTTCAAAGTTCTAATTTATATTTTAAGTTTATAATTGTTATATAAACAAGTTTATAATTGACCTCTACCTTCTGTCTTCACCTTCTAAAAGTGATATTTTTCACGCTTCTGTGTAAATGGAAAGGCTTTTACTGATGTTCTTTCTGTGTTTAAACTTGTAAATGCTTGCAGTTAATATTCTAGCGTAGTTCTCAGAGAGAAGTTTGTTACTTTTAATTAAATTCTATCCATTTATTGTATTTTCTATGTTAATGCTAAATGTTATAGCGTCATACTTTTCTGATTTTGTGACTGTAAAAAAATTAAATACTGCTTCTACGAAAATGAATACATGCAATTCATGAGCTATGGTTCACTACTAAATTAAATTAAAAAGAAAAATACCAATATTGCTAACACTAATTCATATGTGGATTTAATATTTTATAATAATTTATAATTACAGTGTTCTTTCTGCCTACTAATAAGTTAGTAACTTTGTTATAAATGTATTTTAAGTTCATTAAAACCTGTACATAAATGTATGTTCTAATTTCTAGAAAGTCAAATTTTTCTATCAGTCATGGCAGAAAAGAGATTACCTTACTCATTGTCTCATCCATCATTCAGTATGTTAATGGATAGATTTCCGAATATTCTAACTGTAGCACACAGCCATGTTGCCACTACTTGGAAGTGCCAGCAAGTAAGCTCAGCCAAGATGTATTTTAGTGATTGAATGTTGGGAATTTTCCCCAATTCTTCATTGCTGATTAGGATTCAATGTAATTTGATAAATCGCAGAACTGTTACAACAAAGGAAGGCCATGCAGCCCGCCTTGCCTGTATCTGATTCTCTGCATGAGCAATTTACCAAATACTATTCCCTTGCCTTCTCTCTATAACTCTGTATATTATTTCTCTTTAGATTACAGTGCAATTCCCTTTTGAATGCTCGGTTGAACCTGCCTCCATCACATTCTATGGCTGGAAATTCCAGATCTTAATCACTGAAGAAATTTCTCCTCATGTCGTCATTGCTTCATTTAACAATTGCCTTCAATCTGTGACCTCTCATTCTTGATCCTTTCATAAGTGGGAACAGTTTTTCCAAGCAGCATTTTCCACCTGATTGCCAACTCCAGAGGCTCATCGTCTGCATAGTCCTCATCGCCAGTGTTCCGACTGCTGGGGCCCTGGCCACTGATTACTTCCATCATCTGCTCAAGTAACTGTGATGTGTCCTCTTCACTGTGCACTACCAACTGAGCCAATCCCACCAACGTATCAGCATCAGTGCTTGTGCTTAGTGCTGAAAGAGGATGTGTTGCAAGTGCATTTTCCACAGTTGCGTGATTCAGTGTCAATGGAGGGTTGTTTCCTCCTGGCTGCCTCTGGTGGATGGCTCATCTGAGGGATGAAGACAATGAGTCAGAACTATCAGTCTTGTCACACATAGTCAATTTCCATGGTATGCTACCAGTGCAGTTGGTATCAATTGCATCACAGTAGCTTAGTGATTGGTACACCACTGAAATCCTTATGAGAGATGCGATGACCATACATTATTTTCACTTTCCGCCCACTGGGCTCTCTTACCTTCCTCAGAGATGCCAGCCTCCCTGCGCTCTGATCCCTCTCTGCTCATATTTGAACTCCGGAGATTCCAGTTCATAACTGATGAGGATATTGGGTTCAGCACCCCATCACCAGTGGCAGATCTCTGAGTTGTGCCTGAGTTTCTCCTGTAAATGCAGAGGCCCATTGAGCAGAAGTTGTGACGCCTTCACTGAACTGCAACCGAGAGACTCAAATATTGCCCAGTGTGTCTTGCTACCACCATCATTATGCAAATATCCCTCTGTTCATCAGCCTCTGGCAGTTGCCTTTGAAGTTTGTGCCAAGCTACCATTGGACCCACACCTAACAGCCTTACTGAACTATTTGGACACGTTTCATACTGGCTGCCACTTAATATCACTTACGGTAATGCAGATGGGATTAATCAGACAGGAAATGCAGCCGCTTCCAGTCCCACCCGCTGGATGCACAAGTCGCACATAAAATTCAAGCCTGTGTGTAAATCCCCTTTTCAGTACCTAATTGGCCACACATCTCCATTTATCACCTTTTCCCATTTATATGCTTGCAGGAGACTTTTGGATTCCTTTTTATGTTAGCCAATCTTATTTCATACTCTTTCCTCTTTTATTTTGGTTTTTCACTTCCCCTCTGAATCTTCTATATGTGCCTGATTCTCCATTATATTATTTGGCTGACATCTGTCATAAGCCTTTTCTTCTTTATCTCAATCCTTTCATCATCCAGGAAGCTCTGGACTTGTTTATCTTTCCTTTGTTGGAATATACCTTGACTATGCTTAAGCCATCTCTTCTTTAAAGGTAGTCCACTGCTCAGGCAGTTATTCCTGTTGGCCTTTGATCACAATTCATCTGATTCAGATCCATTTTGTGGCACATTGGAGTTAACTTCCCACCATTTAGTTATTCTTATTCTTTGTCCTTGTTCTTTGTCCCTTTCCACTGCCACTCTAAACCTCATACAATGATGGTCAAATGTAATCCTACTCACCCAAGTTCTCCTTCTGATGCTTGATCCACGTGGCCTACATCATTCCCAAAAAACAGGTTTAGCAGTGCCAAATCAAAATGGAGGACAGAGTTCATGATCTGAAGTTGTTAAACTCAGTCCAGTAAAGTGCCTAATCAGAAGATGATTTGCTGTACCTTCAGTTTGTATTGGGCTTCAATGGAAAGCTGGAGCAGACTGAGGACAGAAATTTGAGCAAGATTGCGAGTTGAAATGGCAAGTATCAAGAGAGTTCAAATCATACTTGTAAATCACACAAATCATAACTCAGAATTGGGTTAAGGTGTTTGGCGAAGCATCACCCAATTTGCATTTACCCTCCCCATTGAAAATGGCACCCCTATCTCTGGGAAGCAGATGTTGCCAGTTCTTTCAGGTCCCACACAGCAATGTGATGCATGGAATATTCCTCCAGATTTCTTCTTAAGTGCTGGACAATATGATGAAAAAGGTCGGATGTGCAGCTAGCATGCTGCATCCTGTTTTATTTATCTAATCCAGCACTTAAAAGAAAAAATGGAAGATTTATCCTTTAATCTCTCCTGAGCTCCAACCTATCCTCTGACCTATTTTGCTCCATCTATTCCACTCCCTCTCATCAACAGCACAACACCCAGCTCTCTTCAGAAGTCGCATAGACTCTCAACATTCACCATGTTTCTCTGTCCACAGCTGCTGCCAGACCTGCTGAGCTTTTCCAGCATTTTGTGCTTTTATTTTAAATTTCCAGCATCCATAGTATTTGCCTTCATTTTATATCAGCATGCTATTGACTGTTAAAAACAGCCTTTAAACTGTTTGGTCCAGGTCTAACGCTTGATTTCCATTTTCTTTCATGGCTGTAGATTTCATATTGTCCAGTTTGAAGAAAGTTTCAGTGAGGCAAACAGCTGAATTGCCCATCTCCTTTTGAAATGTGGGATTACGATTCTCTTTTCACTGCTTGAAGAGGCAACTTTGACATCACTCCCAACAATTACAGATAGATTGACTAAAACAGTTCAAATTCACTCCACATAATAGAATAGTTCAACAATTTCCATCAATGCCCTGTATCATTACTTTTTTATTTTGCAGACATTTTGCAGAGAAATTCACATCTTTTGTTAGCATCTCCCCGAATTTCAACGAATATCAGACAAAGCCACGATTATTTCATCTTTAGATACAAAACTCCTAGAATCTTTCCTGTCTCGATTTAAGCCCGTGGTAAATACATTACATTGTATTGGTTTGTCACAGAGTTTGGCAACTGGGACAGCATTTTTGGAAGAAACACTGGACACTCTTACAAGAGCATCAGCTGAGTTTTCAATTTCCAGCAGTTTGCCCTTATGGTCTCCCAGAATCATATTTACCCTCCATACTCTCTTTTTACTATTCTGGGACGCAACTGTCTTTTCAGTTCTGACACGCACTCCAACCCCATGGTAATTAGTGTTCTTGTTCATTCTGAAATCTCTTATCTCTCCAGCTTCTCTTGTGTGTTTGCAAAATAGGTTTACTATCACTTACATGTATATAGGATAATACGCAACTGTCAGCCAAAACGGCTGCTTCTCTTATTTTAAATACTTCATGGTCTTCTACGTGGGACTTGTTCCCTAATGGAGTACTGATTTTAAGTTCTTCCATTAACAACATCTCTCTAAGGTTTCAAAATCTTCATTAAGCGCCATCATCCTATACCATCAAACACCATTTGTTTTTTTCTAATAAGTTCCACAAACATCTGAAGAAGAATTATACAAACTCAAAACATTGACTCTTCATTCTCTCTACAGATGTTGCCAAACCTTCTAAGTTTTTCACGTATTTTCTGTTTTTGTTTCAGATTCCGGCATCCACAGTATTTTGCTTTTATTCCAGAAAAATCAAATTCCATCCTCCTCAGATTTCTAAATTCTTGCCTATCAGCTGCTGAGCTTTACTCATACAAATTAAGCACAACAGTCTTAACTGTATCATAATCTGCAGACTATCCATCTGAAAGTGTTGAATAACCCTCCAATGTGCTCCTACCAGAAAAATCTGTAACAAAATAATCCAAATTTCTTTGGTTATTGTAACTTTGGAGCAATTTCTCAAATAGATAAAATACATTTAAACTCATTTGTCGCAAACTTAGATCGTAGATGAATATTTCTTGTGAAATCAAAACCAGGATTTAAGTCAACGTAATGCTATTTACTTAATCAAACCCTGTTTACTTAATCAAAGCCATTCTCTGTTAAGAACATAAGAAATAGGAGCAGGAGTAGGCCAACTAGCCCTTCGAGCCTGCCCCGCCATTCAATAAGATCATGGCTGATCTGTCATGGCTCAGTTCCACATTCCCGACCTCTCCCCATAACCCTTAATCCCCTCTCTGATCAAAAGCCCATCAACCCGCGTCTTAAAAATATTTAGCGAGGTAGCCTCCACCACTTCAACTGGCAGAGAATTCCTGAGATTCACCACCCTTTGAGTGAAGAAGTTCCTCCTCAACTCTGTTCTAAACCGCCCCCCCTTTATCTTGAGGCTGTGCCCCCTAGTCCTACTATCCTTTCTGAGCGGGAAGAGTCCCTCCACCTCTATCCTATCCATCCCATTCATCATCTTATACGTCTCAATGAGATCTCCCCTCATTCTTCTAAACTCTAACGAGTACAAGCCTAATTTATTCAGCCTCTCCACATAGCTCAACCCCCTCAACTCCGGCATCAGCCTAGTAAACCTCCTCTGCACTCCCTCCAAGGCCAAAATTCAAATTTTCAATTCAAATTTTCTGGCTTCCCTTCTTCTTTTAAATTCTAATTCAAGTTTTTGCATTTCCTTTTAACTCGAGGGGGAATTCTCTGGGCCCATTATCTCTTGACGAGTTTCGAGGTGGCGCAGAAAATTGGGTGTCGGGCAGAAAGAAGTTGCCTAGCCATCACTGATTGAATGTTCAAATTAACTACTGTAATTATAATTAGAAGACTTGAAGTTTGCTTCAAATATCTCTTGCTATTCACCTGACTCCCCAGCAGCATTTCCATCAGGTGGGTTTTTGTACAGGTCATCACAAGTGGGGACCTGGCGTGTTAGACCTGAGGGTCGAGGAGGCACCACCAACCCCTCAACCCCACCCCCTCCCACACCACACAGGCATGAGGTTTGTTCAACCCAGCCTTCCACTCAGGCCCCTTTCCCTCTGAGACCCTGACTCAGCCTCCCTTCAAGCCAAGTGCCTTGGCAGTGCCAACAGTGGCACTGACACCCTGGCCTAGTGCTTCGGGCCCCAACAGAGTTCAAGGATGCAGGTCTAGTGCCCATTTGACCCCCTGCTGCTGGATGGTTCCCTCAAGGGTCCTGAGGGCTGAGTGGGCCCTGACTGGGGCAAGGGGTTGACCTTGCCACTCTTCACTAGGATGAGGATCATGGCTGGACTGCCCTTTCTAGCCCTGGCAGACCTGAAAATCCCCATAGTGTAGTGATTTCAGGCAGACCCTGTGATCAATATCTGCAATTCTGTCTGTTAACTATGCAAATTCTGAAGTGGCCAGGTCACTTTAATTTCCATGTTCCCCAGTCACCTGGCAGATTTTAAACATTGCAGCATTCCATTCTCCAGCAGAGATCTTCCTTTCTCCCTATCAGAAGCTACAGATGTGAGCAGATGCCTTTGATGTCCTCTGACAGAGAGGAGATGTCAATTTCACTTAGGAAGGGGGGTTCCATTCTGCACAGTTGTGCATTCATTTGCAATGTACATGTAATAACACCAGGAGATGACTGTGAAGGAACTATGCTTTTATTGCACAAAATGAAAATAAACAATAACCACAAGCCTGTGGTGAATACAACAAACAGTCCCCAACCAGGAGTAAAAGGTTAATGGACCTCTCAGGGTCTTGCTTTATACAGGGCTTGATATGCGAACTCCACCTGGTTGGCTAATCACCAATCCCCTGGGAGCCTGTATTCATCGAGCCCAACTGGAAGGTCAATTACTGATTCTCCGTGTAGATCATGGGTGTTGTTACAGTATACACACAGCTTTGATTTGAAGTTTCTGAGGCTTCCTAGCAAGCTTTTATCTTTGAAATCCTCTCCGTTGCCCTTGAAGCGTTTGATCTGTAACAAATTCACCACCTCGCAGAAGATTCAACGGCTAGCTCAATGGATTTCTATCATCCTCCAGCCACCTATGTTTATTTTTATTTCGGTTCATGGTTCATGCATTGATCCTGACCACAATATTGACAGAGTCGAAGCTTGATTGACAGTTTGTAATTTAATTTCCTCTTTTGCAAACCACTTCAAAGAGGAAGGGGCTGAGTGGAGGTTGGGGGGCACAGGGCAAGGAGGTCTGAGTGGGGAGTCTGAGAGGGAATGTTGGGTCAGGTCATCCTCATGCCTACATGGTGTGGGGATTGGTTACCTGTTATCTGTGGGTAGAGGGGAGAATGCCCCTCTTTGGTGAGGAGTTGGAAGTACTCCCCTGGTCAGTGTGGGAGCCATCATTTTCTGTGGAAAGGGGCCTGTCTCCTCATGTGGATTTAGGTCACCATTTAAAAATGACGGCCAGGCCTTGGAACAGCATGGCTGGTTGGTTGGTTGCTCAAAATGACCTCATTAACATCTTTCAGGTGAGTGAATTTCACCTGACAGACATTGCCAGTGGGCAATAGTCCTGTTTTCCCACCAGTGTGGGCACTTAGTTCCAATTTGGGAGAATCATGGCCCAACTTTTTGCTTATTGCTATCTGTTTTGAATTCAAGTTACTTTATTTATAACTGTACCTTAGCCAAGTGATGGAATTTAATGTGGCTCAAAAGCTGTTTACTTTAGATGTACTTTGGCCTTCATTGAACTCCAGGTTACCTTGTGGGCCTAATAATGGTGTTACTTTGTGGAAGATCCTGGCTTTGTGCTCCTGCTGTTTGCTGTTGTGCATATGCTATATTTCACTTAGAAAGCCTCCACAGCAAGTACAAAATACATGTACCCAAGAGAACATGCAAGATACTTTGGAACTGGTTCTCAAAAATATATTAATGCTATTATTCATATTGAACCACAATGTACTTTTTTTAAAAAAAAATCTTGTTCTGCAGGTCTTTTTCTGTGAATAAAAGCTCATAGAAGCAGGAAAAGCATGTTTGAACAGATTCTAATTTTGCAATGCTAATTTGGGTCAAAGGTTCATGTTTAGGTAGGGCAGGTCATGTAAGATCTTGGACATATTTTGCAGAAACATTTAATTAATTTGATCACATGTTTTTTCACAAGAACTTCCATGGCAAGTTTAGCCAGTTATTGATTTCTTCCTTTCAAAGAGTAAAGCTGAATATAAAAATAGATACCAACTTGAATGTCTATTAATTTTATTTCAATGGGCCTTCTCTTCAATAATTGTTTAACATTTAATGACATGATTATCTATGTATTGTTTCTGTCCGATGTACCAACAGACATTTCCCCCTCTTTGATTATCCATTTGCATTTCTTAATCATTTTCAGATTCACAATGTAATTTTGTTTTGAACTTGTGTGAAATTTAATAAGATTTGGTATGTAAAAAGTAAATTTTTTTTTAAACCAAATGTTTCCACATATTTTTCTTGGTGTTTTGTTTTCGTATTTAATAAATAAATAAATTTAGCTTCATTTTGTTTTAAAATATTTCATACCATGATCGTGATAAATTTGTTAATAAAAGTAAGACTTGAATTTAGCATCTTTTATGATCTGAACATGTCCCAAAGTGCTTCAGAGCCAATGGAGTACTTTTGAAATATAGGTACTTGTAATGTAATGTCAGAATATTATAATCAGAGTGAAATATCAAAAAAGGTCATTTGGGCACTTAGCATCCATAATACAGATCCCATCAAAAGTCAGTGAGGTGAAACTCTGTAGTCGCTCTGGGACACTTGCACCACAATCCTGGGAAGTCACCAAAACAATCAGAAATTAGGCCAGTAACAAATATATTGGTGAAACCAGGTCTTTCAGATGTGAAACCCAGAAGAAGGTCCAAGTTAGATAAAGGCTTGGACCCCTGAAGTTTCTTCAATTTTAGATGAAACATTTAAGTCTCCATGCCTTATTTCTCAAGCGGCATGGCTGCTTTGCGTTATGTGGCCTTTGGAGGCGGCCATGATTTTATGTTGTGTTCCTAATGGGGTGGCAAACCTGCAAAGGGCATAGTTATTATAAGTTGCCATCTGATGCTGTGTATTTATGGGTTAGTAGTAGATGTCCCGATCAGCATAAATATGGATTGCGCCCTGCAATGTTTCAGTTCTCATATTTTTGTTCGAGGAGGGAGGAGGAAGGGATTGAAAAAGTTGTGGTATGGGAAAGAAACTTGAATTATAAAGTCCATCTCTCAATCTCAAAACTACCTTTTTAAAGTGTGACCAGTGCCATATTTCCTACAGCAGTCAGTTCATGTACAGCAAGTTCCCACAAAGAGCAATGAACTTATGTACATAATCTGTTATTCCTCAGCTGGATTCCTTATAAGGACACAAGGCAAACACATCTGCTTTTTTCAAATAATGCCATGGTATCATTTATGTTTACATGAAAGTGAGATCTTGATTAAGAATCTCACCGAAATGTTGACACCTCCCCTAGTACTGCACTGCGACCTAGATTAAGTGCTCAAAAGTGAAGACTGAAGCTTTGACCTTCCAAGTCGGTGGTGAGTGCTGCAACTGATCCAGTGCTGATGAGGTGCCAATGCAACATGCATTCATACATAGGCAGAGCAAAAACAGGGAATTATAGTAAACATGATATCAGTAATAGGGAAAATGCTAGAATCAATCATCAAAAATTTTATAGAAAAACACTTGAAAACAGTTGCAAGATTTGACAGAGGATGGATTTATGAGAGAGAAATCATGCTTGACAAATCTGCTCGAAGTCTTTGAGGATGTAGCTCGTATGTCAATGAGGGAGAGCCAGTGGATCTGGTTTATTTGGACTACAGAGGGCCTTCAACAAAGTCCCAAATCCGAGATTGGCGTGTAAAGTTAAGGCAAATGGAATTGGGGGTAGTGGATTGAGATGGATAGAAAACTGGTTGGCAGAGAGGAAACAAAGTGTAGGAATATACGTGTTTTTCCAAATGGCAGGCGGTGAATAGTGGGGTCCCGCAGAGATCAGTGCTGGGACCCCAGCTATTCATTGTACACTTTAATGATTTAGATGAGGGAACTAAATGTAATACCTCCAAATTTGCAAATGACATAAAGCTGGGTGGGAAAATGAGCTGTGAGGAAGATGCAGAAATCACAGTGATTAGCACTACTGCCTAACAGCACCAACGATCTGGGTTCAATTCCCGGCTTCGGTCACTGACTGTGTGAAGTTTGCATGTTCTATCCATGTCTCCGTGGGTTTCCTTAAGATGCTCCGGTTTCCTCCCACAGTCCAAAGATATGCAGGTTAGGTGCATTGGCCGTGCTAAATTGTCCCTTAATGTCCCAGGATGGATAGGTTAGAGGGATTAGCGGGATAAATATGCGGGCATACGGGGATAGATGGGATTGTTGTCAGTGTAGACACGATGGGTTGAATGGCCTCTTCTGCACGCTAGAGTTTTTTTGATTCTATGATCCTTCAGTGTGAGTGAATGGGCAAATGAATGGCAGATGAAATATAATTTGGATAAATGTGAGGCTATCCACTTCAGTAGCAAAAACGGAAAGGCAGATTACGATCTGAATGGCCATAAAATAGGAGAGGGGAATGTGCAATGAGTTTTATGTGTCTTGTACACCAGTCACTGAAGATAAGCATGCGTGTGCAGCAGGCAATAAAAAAGGCAGATGGTATGTTGGTCTTCATAGTGAGAGGATTTGAGGACAGCAGCAAAGATGTCTTGAGGCAATTATACAGGGTCTTGGTGAACATTGTGTACAGTTTTGGTCATCTTCTCCGCAGAAGGATATTCTTGTTTTAGAGAGAGTGCAGAAATCATTTACCAGACTGATTTCTGAGATGGCAGGGCTGACTTATGAGGAGATCTCATGCGAACCTATAAAATTCTAACAGGACCAAGTAGTGTAGATGCAAGAAAGATGCTCCTGGTGGTGAGGATGTTCGGAACCATGGGCCACAGTCTGAGAATACAGGATAGACTGCCCGAGTACACAGGGTAGACTGTTTAGGACAGAGGTGGGGAGAAATTTCTTCATCCAGAAAGCGGTCAACCTGTGGAATTCAGTATCACAGAAATTAGTTGAGGCAGAAACATTGTATATTTGTAGCACTTAAGGCGAAGGAGATCAAAGGATATAGGGGGAAGGCAGGATCAGACTATTGAGTTGAGTGATCAATCATGATCACAATGAATGTCAGACCAGGCTCAAAGGGCCGAATGGCCTCCTCCTGCTTCTATTTTCTAAACTTAAACCTTTGTTTTCTGATGAGTGACTTTTTTATGGTTGAAGGCAAGCTGTGCACAAATGTTATTATAGGGAGGATTTTTCAATCCTGCCAGCACCAGCATTGTGGCATCTGGAACTGGAAAATTTAGTGTATGACCAAAAGTTAGTTTTCCACTGGTGGGATTGCTATTTTCCTCTCTGGTCTTTCATGATGGGTCGGATTTCCCACTGTGACATGTCACAAACTTCGTTTGAATGCCTTTACAATTCATGAATGCTCATTTAAAAATCCAGCTTACCAGAATCATATTCACATTCCCAATCTATTTGCTCCAACAGTGGATAATTAGACCAGTTTGATTCACAGCTAGATGTACCTGATTCACAAGCACCTGGTGAACTGCACTTCACTCACAACTTTGAATTTTGTATGGCAGTGTTTGCCTAGCATTACTGCCTTGCTCTAGTGACTGCTCCAACTCCATGCCAAAGCTGTTCCGGCAAGTGCAGTGGGAAGAGGAGGGGGAAGCATTTGATAGTTTTAGAGAGAGGGTTCTCGGTAGGTCACTGCATAAGGCCTAGAGATAAGAAGGGGTGATGTCAACATGGGGAATACGAATATCCACAAAAAACAGTTCAGGGAGTAGGACGGGGATTTCCCAGAATAATGTTGTGTTCCGGAGTTAAATGGCAAGGCAGGAGAGTGACTGATGGGAAGGAAACTTGTACATAATGCTCTTCCAGGCAATAGGAGGGATTTAGATGGTAACAGGAAGAGGTAGGTGGAAATTGGTCTCGTAGTAAAAGCGGAGCCACGTCATTTCAACAGCCAAGGAAATGATGCAGCTGAAAAATAACTTTGAAAAAAATCATTGTGGGTGGGTTCTGAGAATGTGTGGGAGGAATCAACTACTACACCTTTGGGCAGATTGGAGAAGCACCTTAATAATTTCTCCTTAAGGGTATGGAGAGCAAGGCTCAGCTGAGACATGTTGGGATGACTCAAATGCCAATTGAAAGATTTGGACACCTGAATTCATGATGCACATTCTTGTGAGAATCCATTAGGGCTTGGGGACCAAATATAGATTGGGACCATTTGACCCTCTCAAAGAAATATGAGAAGATCTGATGGATCCTATTATAAATGGAGCCATTGCTAAAGTGCATATGCAAAATGTTTCAAATATCCATACACATTGCAGCTGAGTGATTCAGGCTTTACATGGCTCAATGCTTACAGTCATTACATTTAGTACAAAATCGGACTCTAGTCTAATCCAAAGGAGGCAGCCTGACAATGCCCTGACTGAGGCTGATTACACCTGGCTGCACTCACTCAGACCGAACTACCTTTGTGGATGTGCTGACGTACTTGGGGAGTGGGGCATTGGTAAAGAGGGGTTCAGCTCCGCTTCCAGTATCCTTAAAGCTATGCTACAGCTGCAAGGGATGATCTGGGGCTGGAAAATCTGGAATGGAAGTTGCCTCAGGACTTCATAATGACTCCTTAGCTTGGTAATGGAAGGTGATCATGGCAGGGTAATGTTCAATCATATCTCTTAACTATTTTTTCACTGACGCAAAAGGAGGCATGCAGAATGGAGCAGGCAATATGGCTTCATGCAATTGAGAAGGGAAAGAAAGGCCCATTGCCTTCAATCAGGGCAAAGGGAAGAGCCTTGCCTTGAGAAAACCCAGAAACTGAGGAGGAGAGACCAATTTCGCAGAGGTGTTTGGCATGACATAGGATGTTCTAACAACGCCTCCCGTATTTACAGATGAGCAAGAGACAGTGCATAACATGCCTCCACTTGTTAAAGGATGTGGTAGTTCACATCTGCCACATTCTTCAGGAGGATCTGACATCAGTGGCTCTAAAGATGATTGCTGCACTCAACTTCTTTGATAGTGATTTGTTCCAGGGTTCCACTGGACACCTCTGCAAAATATCACAATCCTCTGCTCATAAATGCACAGGAGAGGTCAGCAGTGCCGTATTCAGTAAGGCACACAATGATGTTCAGTTCTCCTTTGATGAAGCCAGCCAGGCAGCCGGAACAATGGGATTTGCAGCATTCCCGGGCTTTCCAGAAGTTCAGGATACCAATGACCAGACACCTGCATCAAGAGCTCCCAGAGAGCAGCCACTATGAAGTATCAATAGAAAAAAGCTGTCCATTCTCAACATGCAGCTGAGTTGTGATCACTAAAAGCAAATTATGTGGATTTGTATGTGATAATCTAGGAGTTCACAGAACTCTAACATCTTGAGTCAACTGCAGGCACTACAAATCTTCATGGGTCCTCGGCACATTCTGACTTGGCTCATCAGTGATAAGGGCAATTCCCAAAAGATTTGGCAAATGACATCGATTTGGAAGCCATAGAATGCTTCAGGGGAGTGGTACTATGTGGCTCATTCTTCAATTGGCTCCTTGATTGAGAAGACCACGAGCATGTTGAAGATGATTTCAGATGTCTGGATCAGTCAGGTGACACTCTTCAGTACTTGCCCCAGAGGGTCTACTAAATCAGTGTGGTTTGCTACACACAACCTGATGCTCCAAAGAAGGGATGAGTTGCCACATGGAGAGATGGAAGCATGTCTCTTCCAATGAGGAAGATGTTGAAGAGATGAGCTTGAAGACAGCGAGGATGTTGGTGCACCACATGAACAGGCCAGATGCGGCAGACTTTTTTTTATAGAATTATAGAATATCGACAGTGCAGAAGGAGGCCACTCAGCCCTTTGACTCTGCACCGACTACAATCTCACCCAGGCCATATCCCCTTAACCCCATGTATTTACCCTACAAATCTCCCTGACATCGTGGGGTAATTTACCGTGCCAACAATATTCCAGAGAGATAAAGGCGACTAGCTTGTACAAATTCATTGCACCTGTCCACTCGGTGCAGGATTAACATGAACAGCTTCTTTGCTATCCTCAACATTTCAATGAAGGATGTCAATCTCAGAATGAGTAGTCACAATCTTACGTGATAATGGCCTCATTCTTGGAAGGCTAGGCAGCCTATGGCACATGTGGCCATTCTGTACTGGGAGAAGAACTCCACCTGGCTGATCAGTATCCAGGTTAATTGTTTAATTAGGATTATGAATAGGGCTTTAAATGAAAAGCCTTTGGAAGCAGTAAAGGGAAATTTAAGAAACTAAAGAAAAAAGTTAGGACAACAGAACTGTGTAGCTTTTTGACTAAGGAAATGCTGAATTGGACAGGAAGCATGGAGTTTAATGAGAATAGTGCACCAGCAAATAAGCTCCATGTAAAGAGCAGTGATTCAAAAAAATATGAATTTGATTTATTATTATCACATGTATTAACATTACAGTATTATTTCTTGTGCGCTTTACAGACAAAACGTACCGTTCATAGAGAAGGAAATGAGGGAGTGCAGAATGTAGTGTTACAGTCATAGCTAGGGTGTAGAGAAAGATCAACTTAATGCAAAGTAAGTCCATTCAAAAGTCTGACAGCAGCAGGGAAGAAGCTGTTCTTGAGTTAGTTGAGACATGACCTCAGACTTTTGTATCTTTTTCCCGAAGGAAGAAGGTGGAAGAGAGAATGTCCGGGGTGCGTGGGGTCCTTAATTGTGCTGACTGTGGGAAGTGTAAAAGAGTCAATGGGTGGGAGGCTGTTTTGTGGGATGGATTGGGCTACATTTATGACCTTTTACAGTTTCTTGTTGTCTTGGGCAGAGCAGGAGCCATACCAAGCTATGATACACCAGAAAGAAAGTAAAAGTTGGTGAGAGTCGTAGCTGACATGCCAAATTTCCTTAATCTGAGAAAGTAGAGGCATCGGTGGGCTTTCTCAACTACAGTGTTGGCATGGGGGAACCAGGACAGGTTGTTGGTGATCTGGACACCTAAAAACTTGAAGCTCTCGACCCTTTCTACTTCATCCCCATTGATGTGGACTGGGACATGTCCTCCTTTATGCTTCCTGAAGTCAATGACAATCTCCTTCGTTTTGTTGACAATGAGGGATTGTTTTTGCCACACCAGTTCACCAGATTCTCTATCTCATTCCTGTGCTCTGTCTCATCATTCGACCCACTACGGTGGTGTCGTCAGCAAAACAGAAAATCAAATTGGAGGGGAATTTGGCCTCATAGTCATAGGTGTACAAGGAGTATAGTAGAGGGCTGAGAACACAGTCTTGTGGGGCACCGGTGTTGAGGATTATCATGGAAAAGTTGTAGTTGCCTATCCTTATGTTCTTATGTTCTTACTGATTGTGGTCTATGAGTTAGGAAGTTCAGGATCCAGTCGTAGAGGGAGGTGCTGAGGCCCAGGCCACAGAGTTTGAGATGAGTTTTGTGGGAATAGTAGCATTGAAGGCTGAGCTGTAGTCAATAAATAGGAGTCTGACATAGGTGTCCTTGTTATCTAGGTTCTTTCTCTGAATGCACGAAGCATTCACAATGAGATAAATGAATTAGCGACAGAAAAAAAGATATATGGTTTTAATCTAATCCCTATTACAGAGACACAGTTACAAGGTGACCAGGGTTGGGAAATAAATATACCAAGGCACAATACTTCAAAAAGATACTCAGAATGGAAGCTCAAGGAGGAGGACCCCTGAAAGTAAAGGATGGCCAAAGGACGATAATAAGAATGGATCTTGGCTCAAAAGATCAGAATGTTGACTCATACAGGAGTGGAAATTAGAAGTAACAAGTGTCAGATAACATAGGTGGGAGTAGTTTAAAGCCCCCAGCTATAGTTAGACCATTGGTCAGAGCATTAAGCAAGAAATAATTTGAGTTTTTATCAAAGGCAATCTTCATGTAGGCTGGACAAATCAAATTGGAAAATTAGGCTGGAAGGTGAATTTGATAAATGCTTTCATGACAATTTCTTGGAATAATACATTGTGGAGCAAGAACGGGATCAAGTTATCTTAGATCTAGTACTATGTATTATGATTAATCAGGAATCTCATAGTAAAAAATCCTCTGGGGGGAGGGGGGATGAAGATAATACAATTGAATTCCATATGAAATGTAGAAACATAGAAAATAGGAGCCGAAGGAGGCCATTTGGCCCTTCAAGCTTGCTCCGCCATTCATTGCGATCATGGCTAATTGTCCAATTCAATAGCCTAATCCTGCTTTTTCCTCATAACCTTTGATCCCATTTGCCCAAAGTGTTATATCTCGCCACCTCTTGAATTCATTCAATGTTTTGACATCAACTACTTCTTAAGGTAATGAATTCCACAGGCTCACCACTCTTTGGGTGAAGAAATGTCTCCTCACCTCCATTCTAAATGGTCTACCCCGAATCCTCAGACTGTGACCCCTGGTTCTGGACTCCGCCACCATCAGGAACATTCTCCCAGCATCCAACCTGTCTAGTCCTGCCAAATGAAGTTTGAGAGCAACAAAATCAAAAAGGTAAATAAATTGTAGGAAACATTTAAAGAAACAATGCAATGTTTAATCCAATATATTCCATTTAAAAAATTTCTGAAAGATCAATCTAATGCTTACTGCTTACAAAATTTAAGATGTATCAGATTGAAGGAAAAGGCTTATAAAATTGCAAATAATGTAGTAAGTAAGTGTCAAATTTGGAATGGCTTAGAAATCAGCAGAAGGCTACCACAAAGTGGATAAGAGAAACAATAGAATATTAAAATATATTAGTTTGCAATATAAAAAGAGATTGTAAGAGATTTTACAAGTACGCAGAAAGAAGCACAGGAGCTAAAGTAAATGCTGATCCCTTAAAGACAGAGATAAGAGAAATTATAGTGACGTCGGTGTAAATTGAGAAATGTCAAACAATTTTTGGGGCAATCTTACCTGCTATCCATGCCACACTCTCACTGCAATGAAGTCGGAGAGTTTGGCGGTCAGCCAAATCTCTGTTCACAGTGACGGGATGGGAAAATCCTACCAGTGTGGACAGTGATAAGATTTTGGCCTTTGTGTCTGTCTTTCTAGTAGAAGGCACAAATTGTATGTAAAACAGGCTAGGTAGTCATGTAATATAAGCATGGAAATGGCAAGCTTTCCATGAGCTCTGGCACTAGTCATCTTTTAATTTTTTTTATCCTGATGCACAACCGTTAATTATTTGATCCTGATATGTATAATCTGTGCTGTGTTCCTGAAAGATCCTGGCTAAATTTTAGTGATGGGGAGCTGAGTTAAGTCAAGGAAATCCTTTTTTGATTTAGGCGGTCGGAGACTGCCAAGATGGAGCCCAGTTTGCAGTGGCAGTTCTCCTGCTGAGAAGGCTTGTGCTTAGGTGGTGCCAAATAGCATTGAGATTTACTAGGATGCTACCGGGACTTGATGGATTGAGTTATAAGGAGAGACTGAATCGAGTGGGACATTTCTCTCTGGAGCATAGAAGGCTGAGGGGTGATCTTATAGAGGTCTATAAAATAATGAGGGGCATAAATCAGCTAGATAGTCAATATCTTTTCCCAAAGGTAGGGGAGTCTAAAACCAGAGGATATAGGTTTAAGATGAGAGGGGAGAGATACAAAAGTGTCCAGAGGGGCACTTTTTTCACACAGAGGCTGGAGGGTGTCTGGAATGAGCTGCCAGAGATAGTAGTAGAGTGGGTACAATTTTATCTTTTAAAAAGCATTTAGATAGTTACATGGGTACGATGGGTATAGAAGGATATGGGCCAGATGCAGGCAATTGGGATTAGGTTAGGGGTTTGAAAAAAAGGGTGGCATGGACAAGTTGGGCTGAAGGGCCTGTTTCCATGCTGTAAACCTCTATGACTCTATGATGGCTGCCATTGTGAATGAAGTTGTGGTTGATGGCCGTGGCTCCCTGGCACAAATTATTGGTGCTCATTTGATGAACTGCGAGATATCCTAAAGAGAATGGATGAAATGTAAAAGAGAATCCTGGCAGTTGAGGGGACACTTTCCTCAGTTGGGGTTCACCTTCAGTCTTTGGAAATCCTGCTGCATGGTATGTCAAACATCCTGGTTGATTCGCGGAGATGGAGCCGGAGAAGCACTATCCATATACTGGTCTCCTGAGGGGAGCTAGGGTTGAATTCTCAGTCGAATTTGAAAACTGGCTGCCAAGCTTTCGCAAACTTGATTTGAAGGCTGGGCGTCTTGAGTTCGATGGAGCACATTGTATACAGTCCTCGATGACTGGGGTTGGTTGAAGACTTCAACCATTGTTCTTATGTTGTCTTGTCCTTGGTGTTCGTCGAGAAGGGCTGGAGGCGGCTGGACACAATGGGTTGGAGGTGGCTGGACACAATTGGTCTTCACTATCCAGTAAGAAGTCTCACAACACCAGGCTAAAGTCCAACAGGTTTATTTGGTGGCAAATGCCACTGGCTTTTGGAGTGTTGCTCCTTTGTCAGGTGAGTGGGAGTTCTATTCACAAACAGGGCATAGAAAGACATAAACTCAATTTACATGAATAATGATTGGAATGTGAGTCTTTACAGCTAATCAAGTCTTAAAAATACAAACAATGTGAGTGTAGGGAGCTTTAAGCACAGATCAAAGAGATGTGTATTGTCCCCAGACAGGACAGTTAGTGAGATTTTGCAAGTCCAGGTAAGTCGTGGAGGTTACAGATAGTGTGACGTGAACCCAAGATCCCGGTTGAGGCCATCCTCGTATGCGGAACTTGGCTATCAGTCTCTGCTCAGCGACTCTGCGCTGTTGTGTGTCGTGAAGACCACCCTGGAGAATGCTTACCCGAAGATCAAGGTCGAATGCCTGTGATCGCTGAAGTGTTCCCCAACAGGAAGAGAACAGTCTTGCCTGGTGATTGTTGAGTGGTGTTCATTCATCTGTTGTTGTAACATCTGCACGATCTCCCCCATGCACCATGCCTTGGAACATCCTTTCCTGCAGCGTATCAGGTAGACAACGTTGGCCAAGTTGCAAGAGTATGTCCCGTGTACTTGGTGTTCTCACGTGAGATTGTGGCATCCATGTCAATGATCCAGCACATCTTGCAGAGGTTGCCGTGGCAGGGTTGTGTGGTGTTGTGATCACTGTACTCCTGAAGGCTGGTAGTTTTCTGTGGACAATGGTCTGTTTAAGCTGGTGCGGTTGTTTGAAGGCAAGAAGTGGGGCTGTGGGGATGGCCTTGGCGAGATGTTCATCTTCGTCAATGAAATGTTGAAGGCTCCGGAGAAGATGTCATAGCTTCTCTGCTCCGGGGAAGTACGATGAAGGGCACTGTGTTCACTGTGTCCCGTGTTTGTCTTCTGAGGAGGTTCGTGTGGTTTTTTGCTGTAGCGCGTCGGAACTGTCGATCAATGAGTTGAGCATCAAATCCTTTCAGCACCTGGGGGTATCTGTTGCGATCCTCTTCATCTGAACAGATCCTGTGTGTATGAAGGGCTTGTCTGTAGGGGATGGCTTCTTTAACGTGTTTAGGGTGGAAGCTGGGGAAGTGGAGCATCGTGAGGTTATCCGTGGGTTTGCGGTACAGTGAGGTGTTGAGGTGATCGTTCTTAATGGAGATGCATGTGTCCAAGAATGCAAATGACTCCAGAGGGTAGTGCATGGTGAGTCTGATGGTAGGGTGGAATTTGTTGATGTTATCATATAGTTATTTCAGTGATTGTTCACCATAAGACCAAAGGAAGAAAATGTCATCGATGTATCTAGCATATAGATATATAAGTGAAGAAGTCTTGTTCGAACGTGTGCATGAAGATGTTGGCATATTGAGGTGCCATAGCTGTTCAGTGTGTCTGGATGAAGAACTGGTTGTAGAAGGTGAAGACATTGTGGTCCCAAATGAAGTGGATGAGCTGTAAAATTGCATTTGGAAACTGGCAGTTGTCGGCATTGAGTACTGAGGTAGTTGCAGCAATGCCATCGTTGTGGGGGATACTAGTGTAGAGTGCCAAGACATCCATTGTGACAAGGAGTGCTCCTGGTTTAAACTCCATGTGTGCTGAGTTTCTGTAGGAAGTCCATAGGTCGCAACAAAAGCTAGGGGTTCTTTGTACAATGGGTTTCAGGATGCCCTAGCCGTAGAGGTACTCGTACCGGGTCCCATTGCCCAATATGACGGGATGGCCGGGTGTGTTTGCCTTGTGTATCTTTGGGAGGCAGTAGAGATTTCCAACGCGGGGAGTATGTGGGATGAGAGCACAGAGGGTGCTCTGAAGGTCCTGATCAAAGTCTTAATCAGAGTGTTGAGTTGACGAGTGTGTTCTTTGGTCAGATCTGCGGGTAACTGTCTATAGTGTTCTTCATTGTTCAGTTGCCAGTATACTACTTTGCAGTAATCTGTTCTGTTCAGTATGACGATGGCCCCTCCTTTGCTGGTTTGATGATAATGTTGCGGTTGGCCTTGAGAGCACGGATGGTGCTGTGTTGTGTTTGGGTGATGTTTGGAGCTGTCTTGTGACCACAGTTGATGAAACTAGTGTTCACGCACCTCCTGATGGCTTGGGCATACATGTCAAGTTGAGGGCAGCGACCTTCCAGAGGAGTCCAATTGGATTCTTTCCTCTTTCCTGGGCGACATGGTAGCACAGTGGTTAGCACTGCTGCTTCACAGCTCCAGAGACCTGGGTTCAATTCCCGGCTCTGGTCACTGTCTGTGTGGAGTTTGCACATTCTCCTCGTGTCTGCGTGGATTTCCTCCAGGTGCTCCGGTTTCCTCCCACAGTCCAAAGATGTGTGGGTTAGGTTGATTGGCCATGCTAAAATTGCCCCTTAGTGTCCTGAGGTACATAGGTTAGAGGGAGTAGTGGGTAAAATATGTAGGGATATGGGGATAGGGCCTGGGTGGGATTGTGGTCGGTGCAGACTCGATGGACCGAATGGCCTCTTTCTGAACTGTAGGGTTCTATGATTCTCTTTGGTTGCTGCACTGCGGATCTCTCTTTATGTTGGACTTTAACCTGGTGTTGTGAGACTTCTTACTGTGTTTACCCAAGTCCAACGCCAGCATCTCCACATTTTCAGTATCCACCGGGGTCTAGGTTTCCCTTTACCGAGGCTTCAGAATGATGACAGGGTGGAGATTCAAAGGATGCAATGAAACCTGTAATGGCTTTGGCCTTTTCAAGCTTCATGGTGGTTATGTTATTCTACAGTTCATCATTAGTCTTTGTTCCCTTGCGATTATACTCCTGATTTTGTTAGATTGTCTTTTATCCTGACAGGAGTGTATGAGATGTGTTTGTTGCTTGTTATCTTGTTATACTGCAAAAATCAGGATTGTCCATTTTTTCTCACTGATGGTATTCATCCACTAATGTGCTTTCATGGTAGAATGAGGGAGGTCATAGTTTGTTTGGAGAATGCTTTTAGGTTTCCTGTCTCCATTGGGAAGCATGCTGAGTTGGTTGCATGAAATAAGTCTGTGCAGTAGCTACCTGTCTTTTTTAATGTGTTGTAATCCTTGCATTTACAGTGAGGGAATATAAGTTTTGGTACACTTTATTTATAGGTAAGATGAGTAGTGCCACAGCAAGGTGACAGGCATGCGTTTTGTTATAGAGATGGTTGGTTTGGCCTTAAGTCCTCACTGTGGGTGAGGAAAATCCCAGTTAGAACATGATGTCACGCTTTTCTTCTAGACTTTCGTTATTTTGATGCCCCTTGGTGTTGTTGGAGTAGGGAGAAATATGTATTGGTGCAAACTTAGATGTGGTCAGCTTATCATTTGATGCCTTGCCTTTCTTGGATTGGTCTTCTATATTTACTTGGCTGTGCCAGTAGTGACAGTAATTACATAATTATTAGACTCATAAAAGGTACAGTGGGCATATCATCCTATTGCTAGGGTTTCTTTGCTGAGAAGAAAAGGGTGGAATCTCATTGATGCCAGGACCTAATTGGCACCCCTGGGGTGCACAGAGATAGGGGCAGTTTGCTTTGTTCAATGTATGAGAGTCTTGTGAGCATCTTTGGCCTGCTGGTCCTTATCCAAGTGTGCCAGTGATCCCAGTTTAACTTGATTGAGTAGGTTAGGGCAACAGTAACTGTGATTATTCTGATCAGGTGGAGGGTGCATTGGGCAGGGAAGTAGGTCACCCACCCTCGAGATGTCCCCTTTTGGGGACTTCTGGAATACTCTCCTTTTTGAAACTTGATTCCTTGGGGATGTAATATCCTGTTGGCTGTGGGACCTGAATACGAGTCTTACGTGCTTTAGTTCAGTTTGTTAGAGTCTTTCTTCAGTTGGTGATTAGTTTAGATGGAGGAGTAGGTCACCCTCCTTCAAGTAGTCTTATTTAGGGACTTCCAGATGGGGAGGTTTGGGGTGCAATATTCTGCTTCTTATGATGTTATGCTGTTCTATTCCTGGTATCCTTTTTGTAAAAGTGCACATTGCGAGACCACATCTAGTGCTTATTGGCTAATCTTGCTGCTCCTCTGTTTATCTGGGAAGGTAAGATGCTAACACAGGCTCTGATTTGTTATATTGAATTCTAGAGGATTTTCCATACCTTGTCGACAGGAGGAGAATGGGGAGAATTGTATCTCTCCCTGAGATATCCCATTGTTGGGTTTCTTGACAATTTTTTTTCTCCTTGTTGCTAGGGTTTCCGTGGTGGAAAATCATTTAAGCTTCCTGGTGATGGTGGGGCCTGATATGGCTAGAGAGTAGGGAGGTCTGTTGTGTTGCAAGTCTTGGTGAGATGAGAATCCTTGGCTTACTAGCTCCTGTATATGAGAGTGTTGTACCGCTATCCTATACCGGTATCCTGATGTTCCCCTTTTCTGGGGTATTCTTTCATTGCTTGGATGTCTTGGGATGCTAAGTTATGTCCTGATTGGTTGTATTTTACCCCATAAGAAATCCCATACATTGTGGATCTCTTTCTTTATTATTATGTGGAGGAGGGCATGCACCATGGTAATATATGCTCACAGCTTTATCCTGTTACCCTGAGATCCCTTACTCTTTCTGGTATCCTTTCATTATTTTTACGAAAGGAGACACCAATTACAATGATTGATCTTCTGAATCATTTGTATTTGCTGGTCTATGTATATGTGGAATACTGATCACTCTGTACTGCACTAGATTTTGGGGATTTGTTGCATCTTGTGGTAAATGGAAAATGCTCAATAAAAACATTCATTAAAAAAAGCAGAGGCTAATCCAGTGGCTAATAATTAATGCCAACAGAGAAAAAAAATACTAGAGAAACTTAAGGGACCAAAAGCTGACAAATCCCCTAGATCAGCTGGTCCATATCCTAGACATCTAAAAATTATATCTGTTGGGGAAGTTGGTGCACTCGTTATGATTTTCCAAAATTCCCTAGATCATAGAATCCCAGCTGATTGTAAGTTAGCAAAGTAACACCACTATAAAAGAAATGAGGAAGAGAGAAATACAGGGATGTTAGCCTGACATTAATCATTTAATTTGATTTGGTTTATTGTCACATGTATTGGGATATGGTGAAAAATATTGTTCCTTGCATGATATACATACAAAACATACCATTTATTGAGTACATAGGGAAGAAAGAAAGAAGAAAGTGCAGAATATGGTGTTACTGTCGCAGCTAGGGTGTATAGAAAGATCAGCTTAATATACAGTACATAGAACATAGAACATTACAGCGCGGAACAGGCCCTTCGGCCCACAATGTTGCACCGACCAGTCTTATTTTCTAAAAAAAAACATTGACCCACTAATCTAAACCAATCCCTTTTCGTCCATAAACCTATCCACCAATCTCTTAAACGCCCCCAAACTAGGCGCATTTACAACTGCAGCAGGCAGGGCATTCCAGTCCCTCACCACCCTCTGGGTAAAGAACCTGCCCCTGACATCCGTCCTATAACTACCCCCCCTTAATTTAAAGCCATGCCCCCTCGTGCTAGATTTCTCCATCCGAGGAAACAGGCTATCACCATCCACCCTATCTAAACCTCTAATCATCTTATATGTTTCTATAAGATCCCCTCTTAGCCGCCTTCTTTCCAGTGAAAACAACCCCAAATCCCTCAGTCTCTCCTCATAGGACCTCCCCTGCATACCAGGCAACATCCTGGTAAACCTCCTCTGCACCCTCTCCAAAGCCTCCACATCCTTCCTGTAATGTGGGGACCAGAACTGCACACAGTACTCCAAGTGCGGCCGCACCAGAGTTGTGTACAGTTGCAACATGACGCTGCGACTCCTAAATTCAATCCCCCTACCAATAAACGCCAAGACACCGTACGCCTTCTTAACAACCTTATCTACTTGATTCCCAACTTTCAGAGATCTATGTACACATACACCTAGATCCCTCTGCTCCTCCACTCTATTCAAAGTCCTCCCGTTAGCCCTATACTCAACACATCTGTTATTCCTACCGAAATGGATTACCTCACACTTCTCCGCATTAAACTCCATCCGCCACCTCGCGGCCCAGCTCTGCAACCTGTCCAAGTCACCCTGCAAACTTCGACACCCTTCCTCACAATCTACCACACCTCCGACTTTGGTGTCATCAGCAAACTTACTAATCCACCCAACTATACCCTCATCCAGATCATTAATAAAGATTACAAACAGCAGTGGCCCCAAAACAGATCCCTGAGGCACACCACTCGTAACCGAACTCCATGATGAATAATTACCATCAACCACCACCCTCTGTCTCCTATCTGCTAACCAATTCCTGATCCAAGTACCTAAATTACCACCAATCCCATACATCTGCATTTTCCGCAGAAGCATACCATGGTGAACCTTATCAAACGCCTTACTAAAATCCATATATACCACATCTACTGCCTTACCCCTATCCACCTCTTTGGTCACCTTCTCAAAGAACTCAATAAGGTTAGTAAGGCACGACCTTCCCGCTACAAAACCATGCTGACTATCTCTAATCAATTCATTACTCTCCAAATAACTATAAATCCTATCCCTAATAATTCTTTCTAAAACCTTGCCCACTACAGAAGTAAGACTCACTGGTCTGTAATTCCCAGGGAAGTCTCTGCTCCCCTTCTTAAACAATGGGACAACATTCGCTGTCCTCCAATCTTCCGGTACTATACCAGAGACCAACGACGACCTGAAGATCAGAGCCAGTGGCTCTGCAATCACCTCTCTTGCCTCCCATAGAATCCTAGGGTAAATCCCGTCTGGACCAGGGGACTTATCTATTTTCAACCCATCTAGAATATCCAACACATCCTCTGTATCAACTACAATACTTTCTATTTTACACCCCTTCACCCCAGTGACCTCCTCAGCTACATTCATATCGTCCTGCGTGAACACCGAAGAGAAATAATGGTTCAATGCCTCTCCAATCTCTTCCGGTTCCACACACAACTTCCCCCTACTGTCTGTAACTGGCCCTAATCTTGCCCTAACCAACCTTCTGTTCTTGACATACCTATAGAACGCCTTAGGATTCTCCTTAATCCTATCAGCCAAAGTCATCTCATGCCCTCTTCTAGCCCTTCTTAACTCCCTCTTCAACTCCCTCCTAGCCAATCTAAAGCTTTCTACTGCACTACCCGAGCCCTCAAGCCTCATCCGAACATAAGCCTCCTTCTTCTTCCTAACCAACAAATCAACTTTTTTTGTGCACCACGGTTCCCTAGCCCTACCAATTCCTCCTTGCCTGACAGGGACATACCTATCACAGACCCACAGTAGCTGCTCCTTGAAAAAACTCCACATTTCAGACGTTCCTAGTCCCTGTAATCTCCTAGTCCAACCAATGCTTCCTAATTCTCTCCTAATGGCCTCATAATTACCCTTCCCCCAGCTAAAACTACTGACCCGAGGTTCATGCCCATCCCTTTCCATCACTAAGGTGAACGTAACCGAATTGTGGTCACTATCACCAGTAGGCCCATTCAAGAGTCTGATGGCAACAGGAAAGAAGCTGTTCTTCAGTCAGTTGGTACATATTCTCAGACTTTTGTATCTTTTTCCCGGTGGAAGAAGGCGGTAGAGAGAATGTCCAGGGTGTGTGTGGTCCTTGATTATGCTGGCTGCTTTTCCAGGGCTGCAGGAAGTGTAGATGGAACCAATGGATGGGAAGTTGGTTTGCATGATGGACTGGGCTACGTTTACAACTTTTTGTATTTTCTTGCAAGCTGTGATACATCTGGAAAGTATGTTTTCTATGATGCATCAATAAAAATTGGTGCAAGTCACAGGAAACCTGCCAGATTTCCTTAGTCTCTTGAGAAAGTAGAGGCGTTGGTGGGCTTTCTTAACTATAGCACCAACATGGGATCAGGACAAGTTGGTGATTTAGACACCTAGAAGCTTGAAGCTCTCAACTTTTTCCACTCCATTGCCATTGATGTAGACAAGGGAATGTGCTGCACTATGTTTCCTGAAGTTGATGGCTATCTCCTTCATTTTACTAACATTGAGGGAGAGATTATTGTCGTCACACCATTTCACCAGATTCTCTATTTCTTTCCTGTACTCCCTCTTGTCATCGTTTGAGATCTGACCCCTACAGTGGTGTCATCAGCAAACTTGAAAATGGAGTTGGAGCGGAATTTGAACACGTTCATAAGTGTTTATGGAGTATAGTAAGGGCTGAGGACATAGCCTTGTAATGCACCAGTGTTTAGGATAATCGTGGAGGAGGTGTCGGTACCTATCCTTACTGATTGCACTCTGTGGGTTAGGAAATCTCGGATCCAGTTGCAGAGGGAAGAACAGTGTTTATGCTGTGGAGTTTGAAAATGAGTTTTGTTGGAATAATGGTGTTGAAGGCTAAGCTGTAGTCAATATATAGGAGTCTGACATCAGTGTCCTTGTTATCCAGGTGTTCCACAGTTGCGTGTAGGGCTAGGAAGATGGTGCCTGCTGTGGACCTGTTGCAGCAAAGGTGAACTGTAGTGGATCCAGGCAATCTGGGAGAGGTCATGTGCACCGTGACTAACATTTCGAAGCACTTTCATTATGATGGTTGTCATTAAGGTATGCTATCCAATGTCCTCTCACTCACCTCTTGCTCAAAATAGGCATAGAATGCATTGAGCTCATTAGGGAGTGGTGCATTGTTGCCAGCGATTCTACATGCCTTCATCGTGTAGTCTACGTTGTGCAGACCTTGCTATGATCAGTAGGTTTTTTTAAAATTATTTTTATTAGTATCACAAGTAGGCTTACATTAACATTGCAATGAAGTTACTGTGAAAATCCCTAGTCACCACACTCCGGTGCCTGTTCAGGAACGCTGAGAGAGGATTTAGCACGGCCAATGTACCTAACCAGCACACTTTTCAGACTGTGGGAGGAAACCAGAGCAACCAGAGGAAACTGGCGCAGACAAGGGGAAAACGTGCAGACTCCACACTGACAGTGATCCAGGAATCGAACCTGGGTCTCTGGTGTTATGAGGCAACAATGCTCACCACTGTAATTGGTGGGTGTTCGTGTGGCTAGCCTGGGATCTAGCTTGGTCCTGTACAGTGTCATGGCATTTTTGATTGTTCTCCATAGATCGTATCTGGATTTCTTGTATAGGTCAGGGTCCCTGACTTGAACACCTTGGACCTGGACTTCAGTAAGCAGTGGATATCCCTATTCATCCATAGTTTCAGGTTGGGAAACACATGGATTTGCTTCTTTGGCACACTGTCGTATATGCATTTACTAATGAAGTCTGTTACTGTAGTGGCATGCTCATTCACGTTGGTTGCTGAGTTCTTAAATATTTACTAGTCTGCTGACTCAAAGCAGCCCCATAGGAGATCATCCAATTCCTCAGACCAACATTGCATGACTTTCTTTATTGGATTCTTCCACTTCAGTTTTTGCTTGTAAGCCTAATTTGCCAAAGTATGGGTGGACAATAAAGAGGTAGGCATGGCTATGTGTAGCAGTGATCAAGGCTGTTTGAGCCTGTAGAGAGATGGGGACCCTGTTGGTAGTATCTTGGTAGGACTCTTTTGAGCTTGGCCTGTTCAATCCCCAACTACAATGAGCAAGGCCTCAGGATGTTTTGTCAAGAATATACTGGAATATATTAAGGAAGCCTTAACAAGCATTTGAAACAACATAGTATGATCAGAGTCAACATGATTTTACAGTTTGAAATCATGATTAACAAACTTGAGTTTTTTGACAATGTAACTACTAGTGTAGATAAAGAAAAGATGTAATGTACTTAGATTTTCAAAAGGCATTTGATAATGTGTCTCAAAAAGATTAATAAACAAAATAAAGGTTCATGGAGTTGGAGGTGATAAATTAGAATAGTTTGAAAACTTGTTAATGGACGGAAAGTAGAGAGGTGGGATAAAAAATGTGTTTTCAGATTTGCAGGCTTTAATTTGCACCGCACTAGAAGTACTGCAAGGAACATTGTTGGGGCCTCAGTTATTTCCAATCGATATTAATGACATAAACAAAGAGACCAAGAGTGATGGATCTAAGTTTGCTGACAATACAAAGTTAAGTAGGACTGTAAGCTATGAGATGGTGGCAAAGAGATATAAATAGGTTAAGCAACTGAGCAGCAAAGTGGCAGTTGGAGTATAATGTGAGTTTTTTTTATTCTTTCATGTGGTGTTGTCACTAAGCTGGCATTTATTGCCCATCCTCAATTGCCCTTGAGAAGTTGATGGTGACCCCCATCTTGAACTGTTGCAGTTTATGTGGTGTAGGTACACCCAAAGCGCTATTAGGGAGACAGTTCCGGATTTTGACCCAGCAACAGTGAAGGAAGTGCATTTTACTTCCAGTTCTGAATGGTGTGTGGCTTAGAGGGGAGCTTGCAAGTGGTGATGTTGCCATGCAGCTACAGCCCTTCTCCTTTTAGCTGATATAAGTCATGGATTTGGAAGGTGCTAATGAAGGGCCCTTGATGAGCTGCTGCAGTGCATTTTGTAGATTCCATATATTGTTGCTGCTTTAAGTCCATGGTCAAGGGATTGAAAGTATCAAGTGTTAGATGCCAATCAAGTGGGCTGCTTTGTGCTGGATGATGTTGAGCTTCTTAAGTGTTGTTAGAGGTGCACTCATCCAGTGAGTCGATCATACCCCTGACTTACACCTTTTAGATTGTGGACAGATCTTGGGGAGTAAGTGACTCTCTGTAACTCCAACCCCTGATCTGCTCTTATACCAAGAAGTCTCACAACACCAGGTTAAAATCCAACAGATTTATTTGGTAGCAAACGCCACGAGCTTTTGGGGTGCTGCCCCTTTTCCTGACAAAGGGGCAGAGCCCTGAAAGCTAGAGGTGTTTGCTACCAAATAAACCTGTTGGAATTTAACCTGGTGTTGTGAGACTTCTTACTGTGTTTACCCCACTCCAATGCCGGCATCTGCAAACATGCTCTTATAGCCACAGTATTTGTTTGGCGGGTCCGGTCCAGTTTCTGGTCTGTGATAAGCCCCAGGATGTTGATATGGGGTGATTCAGCATGGAAGTGCCATTGAATACCAAAGGGAGATAATTACATTATGTCTTGTTGGAGGTGATCACTTGTATGACGAGAATGTTTTTTTCCACTTATCAGTCTAAGCCTCAACATTGACTAGGTCTTGCTGCATATAGACTGTTTCATAAGAACATAAGAAATAGGAGCAGGAGTAGGCCATCTAGCCCTTCGAGCCTGCCCCACCATTCAATAAGATCATGGCTGATCTGAAGTGGCTCAGTTCCACTTTCCCACTTTCTCCCCATAACCCTTAATTCCCTTGCCTACCAAAAACCTATCTACCCGCATCTTAAATATATTTAGCGAGGTAGCCTCCACCACTTCAACGGGCAGAGAATTCCAGAGATTCACCACCCTTTGAGTGAAGAAGTTCCTCCTCAACTCTGTTCCAAACTGCGCCCCCCCCTTATCTTGAGGCTGTGCCCTCTAGTCCTGCTGTCCTTTCTGAGCGGGAAAAACCTCTCCACCTCTACCCTATCCATCCCTTTCATCATCTTATACATCTCAATGAGATCTCCCCTCATCCTTCTAAACTCTAACGAGTACAAGCCCTTGTCTCTTAGGAGTTGAGAATGATGCTAAACATTGTGTAAGCATTGGCAAAGTTCCCCACATCTGACCATATGATGGAAGGAATGTTATTCATGAAACAGCTGAAGATAGTTGAGCCGAGGATGCTACCCTGATGAATCCCTGCAACAATTTCCTAAGACTGAACTGATTGATCTCCAACAACCACAGCCATCTCCCTATGTACTGAGTATGACTTCAACTGAAATCAAGGAATAGAAGAGGCAAGCGGGAAGGTGCAGGTAAAACAGCCATGATCGTAATCAGCTCGATGGGTCATATGGCTTACCCTGCTCTTTTTCTATGTAGAATATAACAATACCGCAGTCTTTTTTGTTCTCACAAGATTATCTTGACCTTGAAAAGGTCAACAACAACCAAGTATATCCGAATGACTAACCTGCATGAGTAACCAAACATGAAATAGATGCACTTTATATTTTGTTTTGTTAAAGCCCAAAATGAACAAAAGCCAAATAACATTTTGTAACTTTGCTTTCCCTTGATGGTGCACGTGCTTCTCTTCCATGATTATTGGCTACAATTCTTCTGAGGAACCTGGCGTTCTTTCTTTTGTTTCATTTGCATTGTTCTTTGAAGAAGATATCCAGAGGTTTGGCATGAGAAATGCTGTTATCAGACATGCCAACTCTAGCTGCTGCCATTCCACTGGGCCTTGCATATGTGTCCCATTGATCAGTGTAATGGATTGTTCACGTTTAGCTATTAGACTGTGAAATCAGCAGCACACATTGTGGTTCTCATGGCCAGGAATCAGTACAAAGGTATTCCACATGTCACCAGGGCTATAGTTTGGTATGGCGATAGCATCAGGACACCTTGATACCATAACTATGGGTATGGGGCTTGTCCCACTTTTATGCAAATAAAAAATGAGTATCACTTTGGTCTGGAAAGTTATAATTGTGACAGCTTTGCGTTAGTCCATTTACATAACTATTATAGTAATTTACAGAGCTGGATGGAAGTGAAAGGGCAGCCTTTAAAAGTTAGCTCTGGCTGAAGATTGTAACAGCGGGCTGGGAGCAGCCAGCAGTTAAGTGCTTGGCTATCAGCTAATTTACTGTGTCTCATGACACTTTTTATGCTACCTAAGAATTTCTAACATGGAACAATGCAACAAAATGTAAGTATATATTCGCTGGACAACTAGCTTAATTTACTCCTAATCTACTCCAGATATATGAACAGGTTGGTGTTGCATTCTTTACACATACACAATTCCGTATACAGAATGTATGCCTGTTATTTATTTAGAGAGAAGGAAAGATAAGTTTTTTAAAAAGTACTTCTACACACAACTTGATAAAGGGTAAAAATGCCTTTGTTGTGAGTAAATATTTGTCAAGCCATTGCTTTTAGGAAAGGGGTCAGTTCAGTGTGGAGTCTGGTCTCCATGCAGTGCAATTGATTAGCTATCAGATGGAAAATGTTAATCAGTAACTTTGGGTGTTACTGATCAGTTAAAATCCATTTAGCTTTATTCAAAGATAGTTTAGAGTGAAGAAATTCTGAATCCTTTATCTTTCCTGCAAAATTACAAAATTTGTTTCCAAAGGTTAATAATTTGTTAATCGATTTCTCTAGAAATAGATTTTGTTGTCATCACCGCTATATTGTCATACTTCATTTGTTTATACTTAATTAGATTGAGTCGTAGCCTATGTCACACCATAGCTATCAATGTCAAATAAGACTGACTTCCTCCTGGTCAAATGACAGTCTATTTCAGCTAATTAAAAAGCCACAGGACAAAGTGGCAATGTATACGCAAGTACCATTGCTTAGAAACCAAAGTAGGAAATATTCTATAATGGATTCATAAGTTAAAGCCTTTCAGGATGATCAAGCATATAGTGTGCTGATAAATATATAAGAAATGATGCTGGATTTATAATTAAGAAAATGATTAATAAGTTTAGAAAAATAATGACAATTTATTTCTATGAAGATTATTTAAAATGTAGTTTTAGGTTGCATTTATGCTGTAGCAACTGGTTTGAGATTGGTACCGACAGAATAGGTCCCAGATAGGCAGTATCTTGTTTATAATGCTTGCTTCCAATTTGAATTTTCTTGATTAAGAGTATTCTGTTTATATCTACCTAAATGCAGAGTGGAGCTCTGATTCTCATAATTTAAGGTTAAATATTTCAAGTGTACTGATAGGAACAAGTATACTCTGTACATTCAAGGAAGTTTTAAGAGGTGCTCTGGAGGCCCAAAGGATCCTAAGGAACATTATGCACAGTTTGACTATATCAAACACAATCAGTGTGGAAAAAATAATTCTGTGGAGTATCTCAAACCACTTTGTCTGGAGCTAATAGGAACCAACTCAGCCCTTTTGTCCTTTGGCTTTTTAATTATACTGTCACAATATAAATATACACTGTTACAGACAGGGAGAAATTCTAAGACCACAAGATGTAGCAGAAGTAGACCATTCGGTCTATTGAGTCTGATCCTCCATTTAATGAGATAATGCCGGATCTGATAATCCTCAACTTCACTTTCCGGCCTATCCCATAACCCTCAATTCCCTTCCTGATTAAAAATCTGTCTATCTCAGCCTTGAACATACTTAACTCAATCTCTACAGCTCTCTACAGTAAAGAAATCCACAGATTCATTACGTTCTGAGAGAAGGCATCCCTCCTTATTTCTGTCTTAAATGGGCAACCCCTTACTCTGAGATTATTTCTCTGGTCCTAGACTCTCCCACAAGGGGCAAGAACTCTCAGCACTTACTTTATCAAGCCCCCTGAGAATTCTGTACGTTCTCAATAAGTTCACCTTTCATTCTTCTAAACTCCAATGAGTACAGGACCAAACTACTTAACCACTCCTCATAAGAAAATCTTTGCATACCCAGGATCAAGCTAGTGAACCTTCACTGGACTGGCTCCAGTACTACAAAAACAGAAAATGCTGGAAAATCTCAGCAGATCTGACAGCTGCAGAGAGAGAATAGTACAAACGTTTCAAGTTTGGATGACCCTTTGTCAGAATTCTGAATGTTTAGCAACATATTTTGTTTAGGGATGAACCAAATTCACAATAATCTGTCAATTTTCATAATCTGGCCACAAATTCAGTATTAGATTCACCAGGGGTTCTTCTTCTTGTAATAAAGCAATATTTCTGGATATGACAGAGGGCTTTTGATAATGATGGTTTTTAACCAGATCTACAAGCTCACTAAAAGTCTTTGAGTCAAGAAAATCTGGGTAGATAAGGCTTTTTAATCACACTGAACATTGAGGTCCCGCCTGTTGTCAGTAAGGCCACTCTTTGTTTTTCATAACCCTCAATATTATTTGCCCGGAAGAAGTAGTGCATGTGTTCTGCATGTTGGACCAGTTATCTTTGGGTAGGGTTCGACTTGTAGGGTCCAAGTTTACAAACGAGGGGTATTTTTTTGATTACTGCAGAAGAAGGTTGCTTGTGCTCGATGATGGAAGTTGCCAGGAGATGTTGAGGAAAAAAACATTCTTTTTACTCTCATTGTCAATGTCATAATATAGTAAGAAGTCTCACAACACCAGGTTAAAGTCCAACAGGTTTATTTGATAGTAAACACCACAAGCTTTTAGAACGCTGTTCCTTTGTCAGGTGAGTGGAGGGTTCTGATCAGAAACAGGGCATATAAAGGCACGCACAGTTTACAGAATGCTCATTAGAATGTGAGTCTTTACAGCTAATCTGCATAGCTAATCCCCACCTGACGAAGGAACAGCATTCCGAAAGCTTGTAGCGTTTACCATCAAATAAACCTGTTGGACTTTAATCTGGTGTTGTAAGACTTCTTACTGTGTTTACCCCAGTCCAAAGCCAGCATCTCCACATAATGTCATAATATAGCCAGGGCCAGTTTTCCAGTATCACACTGTTTTATTTAACGTAAAGAAAAGGCTTTGCCCGTGGCTTCCAGCAACACAAGTTCTAAACTCCAAGCCTACAATGCTTGACCCAGACTGTACCCGTAGGTCTTAAACTCCTACCCTTTATTTCTCACTGGGTGAGCTCCTGCTCGCTTAATGGGGAATCTCATTCTTCACGAAGCCCATGGGGAGATCTATTGATGATGCCTCATCTCCCTTGTGGCTACTATAGCAGAAATAAAAGCCAATATTCCATTTGCCTTCCCTATGACCTGTTGAACTGGCATGTTAACTTTTTGTGATTTATGCAGAAGGACCCCCAAATGTCTCTGCATTACAGCTCTCTGCAGTCTTTCTCCATTTAAATAATACGTAGCTCCTTTATTATAGAATCATAGTATCCCTATGATACAGAAGGTGGCCCGTCAGCCCATCAAATTGGCACCCTCTCTCTGAAAAAGCATTTCACCCGGCCCATCCCCGTAACCTCCCACCCAACGTACACATCTGTGGACACTAAATGGCAATTTAGCATGGCCAATGCACCTAACTTACACATCTTTGTGTGAGTAAACGATGTACCTAGAGGAAACCCACACAGACATGGCGAGGATGTGTACACAGACAGTCACCTAAGGCCAGTATCGAACCCAGGTCCCTGGCACTGTGAGGCAGCAGTGCTAACCACTGTGTTACCATGCTGCCCCGACCAAAGTGCATAACTTCATATTTTCCTACATTCAATCTCCCAGGTTTCTCCCCACTCACTTAAATTGTCTATATCCCTCTGTGGAGTCTGTGTCATCCTCACCATTTGCCTTCCCACCTATTTTTGTGTTATCCACAAACTTGGCGAGAGTATGTATCCTTGTCCAAGCCATAAGAACCAGGTGCAAGAGTAGGCCACCTGGCCTGCTCCACCATTCAATAAAACTTCTTTGTGGTCTCAACTGCCCACTCACCATAACCCTTAATTGCTTTACTGTTCAAATATCTATTCATCTTTGCCTTAAAAAATTCAACAAGGTAGCCTCAACTCTTCACTGGGTAGGGAATTCCACAGATTCACAACCTTTTGAATGAAAAAGTTCATCCTGGACTCAGTCCTAAATCTGCTCCCCCTTATTTTGAGGCTGTGTCCCCTAGTTCTAGTTTCACCTGCTAGTGGAAACAACCTCCCTGCTTTTATCATACCTATTCCCTTCATAATTTTATATGTTTCTATAAGATCTCCCCTCATTCTTCAATTTCAATGAGTATAGTTCCAGTCTACTTAGTCTATCCTCATAAGCCAACCTTCTCAACTCAGAATCAATCTAGTGAATCTCCTCTACATCCCCTCCAGTACCAGTATATCCTTTCTCAAGTAAGGAGACCAAAACTGTACACAGTATTCTCAGAGTGGTTTCACCAGCACCTTACACAGCTGCAACATAACCTTCCTGTTTATAAACTCCATCCCCTAGCAATGAAAGACCTGCTCCACCTGCAGACCAACTTTTTGCGATTCATGCACAGGGACACCCAGGTCCCTCTGCACAGCACCATGCTGCAGTTTTTTACCATTTAAATAATAGTTCATTTTGCTGTTATTCCTACCAAAATGGACAACCTCACATTTACCAACATTGTACTCCATCTGCCAGACACTTGTCTACTCGCCTAAACTATCCCTCAGCAGATTTTCATTGTCCTCTGCATGCTTTGCTCCTCCACTCATCTTAGTGTCATCTGTGAACTTTGATGCACTACACTTGGTCTCCAACTCCAACTGCAAATTGTAAACAATTGCGTCCCAACACTGATCCCTGGTGCACACCATTAACCACTGATTGACAACCAGAAAAACACCCATTTATCCCCACTCTTTACTTAATGTTAGTTAACCATCCTCCACCTACGCTAATACATTACCCGTAACACCATATACTTTTATCTTTACAAGTTAGTAACGTAATACTGTAAATAATTGTTGCTCAGCACTGATTCCTGTGGCACTCCACTAGTCACAGATTGCCACTCTGAAAATGTCCCCCTGATCCCAACTCTCTGCCTTTGATTAGTTAGCCAATCCTCTAGCCGCGCCAGTATACTACTTCAAACACGATGGATTCTCACCTCATTAAGGAGCATTTTGTGCTGTACCTTATCGAAAGCTTTTTCAAAATCAAAGTAAATGATATCTACTGTTTCCCCTTTATTTATATTGCTTGTTACCACCTCAAAGACTTTGATTAAATTTGTCAGGCATGTTTTCCCATCATACAGCGATGCTGGCTCTGCTTGATTATATTACATATTTCTAAACACTCTACCATTACATACTTTATAATGGATTCCAGCATTTTCCCAGTCTCAGTCGTCAAACTAACTGGCTGACAATTATCTACTTTTTGTCTCCCTCACTTTGTGAATAAGGATGTTACATTGACAATTTTTCAATTCTCTCAATTTTCACCATGTTATGGTCATAATTCTGCGGAGAATCTTTCACTCTGAGATTGTTTATTAAACCTGCCTCATTACACATTACCAGATTGAATAGAGTCTGATCCCTAGTTGGATCCACAAAATTTTGTTTTTCAAATTCTTCTTCATGCCAACTTGATTTTACCAATTCACATGAAGATTGAAGTCACCCATGACTGATATATTGCCTTTATTATGTGCCCTCATTATCACCTGATTTATTCTCTGTCCTACATTATAGCTATTTCTTACCTCCAAACATATAAATTCGACATCTCCCAATCCAAGATTATTTCTTGCACTTATTCAACCTCATATGACAAAGCTACTCCTCCAGCTTCTAGCCTGTCTTTAAGAAAAGTCACATACCCTTGGATATTTAATTCCCAGCTTTGATCTACTTGTACCCATGTCTGTGTAATGACTATAAGATAGTATAACCATTGACCTCACTTTGTGCCATTAATTCATTTATTTTCTGCTGAATTCTCCATGCATGTAAGAGTCAATAATTTTGCTTTTTTACCATTTTCTCCCCCTTTGGCCCTATTTACTTTTTTTTTCTGTTTATACAATCTGTCCCTTCCTGTCACACTCCTTGATTTATTTGATTTATTTGATTTTTATTGTCACATGTATTAATATACTGTACAAAGTATTGTTTCTTGTGCTCTATACATACAAGCATACCATTCATAGAGAATGAAACACAAGAGTGCAGAATATAGTGTTACAGTCATAGCTAGGGTGTAGAGTAGGATCAACTTAATGCAAGGTAGGTCCATTCAAATGTCTGGTGGCAGCAGGGAAGAAACTGTTCTTGAGTCAGATGGTACGTGACCTGAGACTTTTGTATCTTTTTCCTGATGAAAGAAGCTGGAAGAGAGAGTGTCCGGGATGTGTGAGGTCCTTAATTATGCTGGCTGCTTTGCTAAGGCAGTGGGAAGTGTAGGAAGCGTAGACAGAGTCAATGGATGGGAGGCTGGTTTGTGTGATGGACTGGGCTATATTCACAACCTTTTCTAGTTTCTTGCAGTTTTGGGCAGAGCAGGAGCCATACCAAGCTGTAATATGACCAGAAAGAATGCTTTCAATGATGTATCTGTAAAGGTTGGTGAGTAGCTGACATGCCAAATTCCCATAGTTTTTTGAGAAAGCAGAGGCGTTGGTGGGCTTTTTTAACTATAGTGTTGGCATGGGAGGACCAGAACAGACTGTTGGTGATCCAGACACCTGAAAACTTGAAGCTCTTAACCATTTCTACGTCATCCCACTGATATAGACAGGAGCATGTTCTCCACTACGCTTTCTGAAGTCGATGACAATCTCCTTTGTTTTGTTGACATTGAGGGAGATATTATTGCCGCTGCACCAATTCACCAGATTCTCTATCTCATTCCTGTACTCTGTCTCGTCATTGTTTGAGATCAGACGCACTATGGTGGTGTCATCAGCAAACTTGAAAATTGAGTTGGGGGGGAATTTGACTACACAGTCATAGGTGTATTAGGAGTATAGTAGGGGCTAAGAATACAGCCTTTTGAGGCACTGGCGTTTGAGGATGATTGTGGAGGAGGTATTGTTGCCTATCCTTCCTGATTGTGGTCTGTGGGTTAGGAGGTGCAGGATCCAGTCACAGAGGAAGAAGCCGAGGCCCAGGTCACAGAATTTGGAGATGAGTTTCATAGGAGTAATGGCATTAAAGGCTGAGCTGTAGTCAATAAGTAGGAATCTGACATAGGTGCCTTTGTTACTTAGGTGTTCCAGGGTTGCGTGCAGGGCCAGGGAAATGGCATCTGCTGTGGACCTGTTGCGGCGATAAGCAAACTGTAGTGGATCCAGGCAGTCCATGATTCGTGCCATGACTATTCTTTTGAAGCACTTCACAATGATAAATGTCATTAGAATAGCCATTAAGACACGCTGCCTGGCATTTCTTTGGTACTAGGATGATGATTGTCTTCTTGAAGTGGATAGGGACCTCTGCTTGTTGTGAAGAGAGGTTGAAGATGCCTGCGAATACCCCTGCCAGCTGATCCGCACAGGATCTGAGTGCTTGTCTGGGTACCCCATCTGGGTCAGTCGCTTTCCGTGGGTTGACCTTTGAGAAACTGCTCTGATATCTGCAATGGTGACCTCAGATACAGGTTCATCCGAGGTTTCCAGGCTGGCGGACGTGCACGCACTGACCCCTTGCTCAAAATGGGCATAGAATACATTGAGCTCATCAGAGAGGGGTGCGTTGGAGCCGACAAATTTGCATGCTTTCATCTTGTACCCTGTTATGTCTTGCAGACCTTGCCATAGTCGGCGGGGGTCCGTGTGGCTAGCCTGAAACTCTAGTTTAGTCCAATACTGTCTTTTGGCATCTTTGATGGAACTCCTTAGATTGTACCTCCTTAGATCCTGGATTCCCCTGCCTAAATACCTGACATATTCTTTTGCTTTCTCTACTTCCCAATTATGTGATTTGGAAGAACACTGATCCCAGCACAGTTCAGGTGGAAACCATTCCGAAGATACAGTCCCCACTTTTCCCAGTACTGATGTCAGTGCTTCACAACCCGAAGCCCACTTCTCCCACACCAGTCTTTGATCTACGTATTCATCTCTCTAATTTTATATACCTTATGCCAATTTGCATACAGCTGTGGAAATAATCCAAATATTACCTTAGAGGTTCTCTTGTTTAATGTAATGCCTAGCAGGCGCAAAAGTAGTACAGAGACCTTCTCTGGAGAAGATGATTTAGGAATTAGATGTGAATTTCAACTGAGCAGTCCACATTTATTAATTTTGCAAATGCAAAGTTCCTATGTCAAGCAGTTTCTTCTGGTCCTGTTGTGTTGAGTGCAGACAGTATCCACTGATTCTGTGGATTGGACACTCTTCTATGTATGATGTGATGCAAAATTTGCTCCCATCCACTGGTACATTGCGGGTGACATTAATGCCCATCTGTAGAGGTTGGCCAAGCAGGAACCATGGCCAGTTCTGGACCTGTTGAGGATGAACTACTGTTTTCTTGGGAGTTGAAATCAGGCAGCTTTTGTGTTGGGTTTGAGGCCAAGTTCCTGCTTGTCGGGTCCAGAGATTCCCATTCACTTCTCCAGATGGAATTTTTGTTTGGTTTTTCCAGATCAGTCTTCTTGATGGGAGTCATATGTTGGGTGGGTTGAATAGATCAGCGTGAAGTGGCAGTTGGGGGGCATTGCAAACTTTTTATATCATTTTGTGGATTGTTGTAAGTCAGCAGATAAATGTAGTGATGTTCGCCAGGACGGGGAGTCAAGTGGGTATTGTTGAGCATAGTATTCCAATGAAGAGGCACTTTGTAGTATTTAGCTGTCAGTTTTGTGCATGTGTGTTGATCTTGACTTACAAAGACACAGTACTCCACTTCTGAGTATGAGAGTGCACGTGCTAAGGTTTGGAGGGTAGTGGTAGCTGCAACCCGAATTGAGCTGGCTCATTTGGCAATCAAGTTGTTTCTGGACTTGACTTTGCTCGCAGTTGTTTTTAGGTGACAACTTCAGGAAGAGACCAGTGTGCCAATGGGCAGCTGTGTGGTCGAGGAACGCAGTACCTGTCTTTTGTTTTTCTGAAAGTCATTTTCAATGTAGGTGGAAACAGCCAGTACTTGTTCCCCTGTGCTATGGTCCTTGCGGAAACCAGCTTTATATGAGTTTCTTGCAGGCAAATGATATCAGTGGAGTATTGAGTAGCAAGGACTTTGATGATGCTTCGCTTGGCTTGCCTGCTGACAGGTCCTCAATCTTGAATTGGGAAATTCAGAGACAGGCTCTATGGCAAAGTAATCTTGGTGTGGTTTTTTTATTGTTCCTTTCAGTTTTGGAACTTTGACTTGGATTCCTTGTATGGACTTTTCTCATGAAGCTTCCTTTGGAATTTAGTCTGCTGGTAGGATCCTTAGCTCCCCCAGGAAAGCCTGGGTATTGATGGGGGTGTGACATGAATGCCCATTGCTCCCCAGCAGTCAACACAAAAAGGCAGATGAATATGCTTGTTGAATGCTACATGTATCAGCAAAACAACCAGAAAGCCTGCAGTCAATGCGAAGGAGAATGGAGGACCCAGGCACCAACTTGCCTCAGGTAAGAGCTTGAGGTCAAATGGTACCAACTCCATGAGAACATGGGAGCAATCACTGATGCAGTGTCTGACAACTGATGTCTCAGTTTCCATTGCAGCAGAAGTAGAAGTCTTCAATATATGGATACTGCAGAGGATGCTTAGACTTGAAGTCATCTGAGCTCAACTTTGTGTCAGCTAACTTTAGAGTGCTCATAGGCAAGCTTTGCTTGTTGCTATGAAGGCTCAGATTGCGGCTATCATGGCTACAAATATTAGTGTTCAAACGGTCAACCAGTCTGACAATCTTTTTACCAATACATTGCTTAGATTGCTGACATGCCACCCAAGGCATAACAGTGACAGCTGCCACCCATGCTGAGTCTACTAGGCAATATACTCGCAAGCTTTCGAGGGGTTACCCTCTTCGTCAGGTGAATGGAGAGTTCTGGCCTCAGACAGAGCATATAAAGCACAGACAGTTTAGAGATTACTGATTAAAATGCGAATCCTTACACCTAACCTGCTGTTCAAGACCTGAAGTGGCTGATAATGTGAGTGGTAGGAGCACTGATCACAGTTTAAAGAGATGTGTATTGTCTCCAGACAGTACAGTAAGTGAGGTTTTGCAAACCCAGGCAAGTCACGGGGGTTACAGATAGTGCGACATGAACCCAAGATCCCTGTTGAGACCGTCCTCATGTGTGCGGAACTTGGCTATCAGTCTCTGCTCAGCGACTCTGCGCTGTCGTGTGTTGTGAAGGCCGCCTTGGAGAATGCTTACCCGAAGGTCAGAGGCTGAACCCTCTTGGGTTCATGTCGCACTATCTGTAACCCCCGTGACTTGCCTGGGTTTGCAAAACCTCACTTACTGTACTGTCTGGAGACAATACACATCTCTTTAAACTGTGATCAGTGCTCCTACCACTCACATTATCAGCCACTTCAGGTCTTGAACAGCAGGTTAGGTGTAAGGATTCGCATTTTAATCAGTAATCTCTAAACTGTCTGTGCTTTATATGCTCTGTCTGAGGCCAGAACTCTCCATTCACCTGACGAAGAGGGTAACCCCTCGAAAGCTTGCGAGTATATTATCAAATAAATAGGTTGGACTAAAACCTGGTGTTGTCAGACTTTTTACTGTGTTTACGCCAGTCCAACGCCGGCATACCCACATCGAGTCTACTAGGGCCAGAATTGTTCAAGATTGTCCTCAAGGCCGTCTGCAGATTCCGACACTGCAACTGAAAAGATTTCAATCATCCATGCTGCAGCCACGAGAGAGGAGCAGAAGGATAGACATAAGCCACACGTTATGCCAATGTTTGATTTCCAAATTTATTTCAGAATTCTGATTTTGTGATGGCTGTAATTTCAGCATTGTGACCATCATATCATAATAGAGGGAAGGTAAGGTGTAGCACTGTTGATGAATAGGGAATCTTGAGTTTTGTTTACCCAGACAGCCAGACCAAAAAAGCAGTCCTGTTGGTTTTCTTCTTCTTTCCTTCCTTTTTATCATCCTTGAGTGGTTGCTGTACAGTTGATGGCAAGGTCTGTGCCCTCACATTGATGAGGCTGTGCACCACGTAATAGATCATGACAAATATTGGTGCATGCATTGCTCCATATAGCAGGATTCCTCCAGCTTGATCTGACAACGGAAGTGTTGTTTAACCACCCCAGTGGTCTGCTTTATCATATTTTGTGTGACAGCACGGTTTAAATTATCTGCTTTTGTTTCATTTTATGCATGCTACCCCATTTGTGTCTGCACTATGCATCTGATTCATCAGCCTTGTGGTCATGAGATAGCAATTGTTGCCCAATAGTTACCCTGATTTGTCTTGGTGGCTCAAATGCAGATGATACAATGGATGCTACAACATGAAAGCATTATGATTGCTGCCAGGAAATCAGCATATCATTGACCTGCATGATTCGCTGAGTGTGGTTGCACATTGAGAAAATGGAATAGCTTTAGACTGCAATACATCGTTTTTTCATTAATCTGCAAGATGTGAAGATTGATGGAAAAGCCACCATTTATTGTCTATGCCTAATTGCTCTTAAGGAGATGTTGGTAAGCCATCTTTTCGAAATGCTGCAGTCCATATTGTGTAGGTACATCCATAAAGCTGTTAAGGGAAATGTTTCAGAATTTTGGCCCTGCCCACACCAAAAATTGATATGCATCACCTGCAAAGTATTTGCATGTGGCCAGCACCAGAGAGAAGCATGCAATTTTCACAGAGCCCTGTGCTCACTTTGCCTGTTTGACTCTGGCAAAAGAGATTAAGATATATTCTGTTCCCTTAGTATTCAGAGCCTCTATGACTTGCTTTATGCAGCTATAGATAGCAAAGTGGTGGTGCTGCTCCAGCCTGAAATGAGTCTGATGACTAAAAGTACACGGTCATGACCTTCTTCAGAACCATTCTGCTCCAAAGATGTATTTATGGCTGTAACAGGCGGTGGATTTCAGTGTGGATTTCATTAATCGGACAGAGACATCTGTTAATTTGATTTGATTTATCATTGTCACATTGTCACAAACAGTGAAAAGTATTGTTTCTTGTGCACTATACAGACAAAACATACCGTTTATAGAGAAGGAAATCAGAGAGTGCAGAATGTAGTGTTACAGGCACAGCTAGAGTATAGAGAACGATCAACTTAATGCAAGGTAAATCATTCAGAAGTCTGATAGTAGCAGGGAAGGAGCTATTCTTGAGTCAGTTGGTACGTGACCTCAGACTTTTGTATCTTTTTCCTGAAAGAAGAAGGTGGAGGAAAGAATGTCCGGAGTGCGTGGGGTCCTTAATTATGCTGGCTGCTTTGCCGAGGCAGTGGGAAGTGTAGACAGTCAATGGATGGGAGGCTGGTTTGCGTGATGGATTGGGCTACATTCACGACCTTTTGTAGTTTTGTGGTCTTGAGCAGAGCAGGAACCATATCAAGTTATGATACTACCAGAAAGAATGCTTTCTATGGTGCATCTGTAAAAATTTTGCTTACGGTATGATAGGACAATTGCTCCTTGGATTGGGCTGTATGACCTACTAATGACCTTCACCCTATCTGCTTGGGTCGGGCAAGTGTTGAATGTTAAGCTCTAATTCTAAAAAAAAGAGGTGAATAGCCAAATCTCATGCTTCAGTTCAGACACACCATTCAGTCATAATATAGAATGTTGTGTCAAATTACCCCAAGAAAAGAGAATGACTATAAGTATTATTCCAAATGGACAATGTTCTCCATTCGCACTCATGGAGAACTTCTTCCTTTAGCTTCTGCTTCTCTATTTTTCTGCCCACTGTCAGATTCTGATATAATGGCATTCATTCAGGATAGTGGTAGACTAGCCAAGACATGTTTTCCTGTGATCAGCCATGCTTATACAGTAAAGAAAACATGTTTGCTAAAAGGTAGATTCAACTGGATTAAGTCAAAAATGTGTTCCCACGGCTACATGAAAACAAGAACAGTTACAGATTGAAACATGAAGGCATGTTCATTGCAATGCTATGATCCACTGACAACTTGGCAAGAGAGCTAAATTTGATGGATTCAGCAAGTTAAGTTCATTAGAAAAATTTGAATGCATTCCTCTTGCATTTCAACAACATCAGGAAGCATTACGGATGAATGGGAGCAGACAATCAAAGTTGCATAAGCCCTGGAAAGGCTAATTTTTAAAAAAATCCAATTCAATCAAATCGAGTCCAATTCAGAGTCTCAACAAGTGAGACATTCCCAATCCAAGCTGACAAGACAGGCCTCTCACCTCCTGTCTTGGGCTTGATCTACATAGAACACACAGCACGGGAAACAGGCCCTTCGGCCCAACGAGCCCGTGCTGCCATTTCAACATTGTGAGTCCCCTCTCCACCCATGACCCTTGTCTATGCTTATGGCATTCCACATTGGAAACCAGATTGAGGGGAGACTAATTTAGAGACGATTTGTTACACCAATCAGCCTAAGAGCACATCTTTGGGGTGTGGGAGGAAACCGGAGCACCCGGAGAAAACTCACGCAAGCGCGGGGAGAATGCGCAAACTCCCACAGACACTGGCCCAAATCCATGTATCTGCACAGCAAACAGTGATAGTCACTGAGCTGTCGTGTTGCCCAGCATCTGGTCCAGTTTAAGCGTACATTAATGACGTGAAGCACTAGGCTACTCTCGAAAACATCCAAGAGGAGCCCTCGTACGACCCATCGCGTGTATGCCTCTTGTTGGACAACAAGGCGGACTGAAGCACCTGTGAATTAAAAGAGAAGAACATCAATAACATGCACATCCTTGTACAAACATTCAAGGGAATCCCCAGAAGCTCAAAAGTAAAACAAGTGAGCCAGAAAATATGTTGGAAGGTCCATAGGAATCAATTGATTCCCAGGAACGTCCCAAGGCTCCTGAACCTATTTAAAACAGTCTCCTATATCCCTCCATCTCCATCGCACTCATGTGCCTATCTAAGTAACTCTTAACAACTCATGATCCAAGCTGATTGGAAAAGGCATTGCACCTCCTCCAAGGTTTGATCTCATTTGTATCTTAGCCAAAAGGCCAAGATGCCACTTTTAAAAATTGCTTCAAATGAAGCTAAAATGTAACCTAATGACTTCAACCAAGTACAGCATGTTGATACTACACTCGATCTTAGCCAAAAGACCAAGAAGCGATGCATGCACTGGAAAGACTTTTGTTTTATTTGAATGCAGCTGTTTTCTTCTGCTGCATTGAAGAGCAGTTATGCTAAGTGAGCAAGAGAACTACCCCTTGTAATGATGTTTGTTTGGGTGCTCTCCTGGCAAAGGATCGGCAGAGGAAATATGCTTTATTTCGGACTGAGAGGAATTCTGAATACAACGTGCAGCACATCTAGCAGATGTGGCTGATCGCCAATACTACCTCCCGGCCCAGAGCTGTGGGAGCGGATAAAGCTGCTCTCAGTTCTATGATATGCATAATCCTGACATTTGACCATTTTAGTAGTGAGAAATAGAGAGGTTACATGTGTCTTTGCAGCAAATGATTTGATTTGATTTGATTATTGTCACATATATTAACATACAGTAAAAAATATTGCTTCTTGCGTGCTATACAAAGCATACCATTCACAGAGAAGGAAATGAGAGAGTGCAGAATGTAGGTTTACAGTCATAGCTAGGGTGTAGAGAAAGATCAACTTAATGCAAGGTAAGTCCTGTCAAAAGTCTCTCAGCAGAAGGGAAGAAACTGTTCTTGAGTCAGTTGGGACATGACCTCAGACTTTTGTATCTTTTTCCCAAAGGAAGAAGGTGAAAGAGAGAATGTCCAGGGCGCATGGGGTCCTTAGTTATGCTGGCTGCTTTGCCAAGGCAGCAGGAAGTGTAGACAGAGTTAATGGATGGGAGGCTGGTTTGTGTGATGGATTGGGCTACATTCACAACCTTTTGTAGTTCATTCCTTCCTTGGAGCCATACCAAGCTGTAATACGACCAGAAAGAATGCTTTCTATGGTGCATCTGTAAATGTTGGTGACATGCCAAATTTCCTGAATCTTCTGAGAAAGTAGGGGCATTGGTCGGCTTTCTTAACAATAGTGTCGGCATGGGGAGACCAGGACAGGTTGTTGGTGATCTGGACATCTAATAACTTGAAGCTCTCGACTCTTTCTACTTAGTCCCCGTTGATGTAGACAGGGGAATGTTCTCCTTTATGCTTCCTGAAGTCGATGACAACCTCCTTCGTTTTGTTGATATTGAGGGAGAGATCATTGTTACCGAACCAGTTCACCAGATTCTCTTTCTCATTCCTGTGCTCAGTCTCGTCATTCTTTGAGATCCGGCTCACTATGGCGTTGTTGTCAACAAACTTGAAAATCGAATTGGAGGGGAATTTGGCCACCCAGTCATAGGTGTATAAGGAGTATAGTAGGGGGCTGAGAACACAGCCATGTGGGCAACCGGTGTTGAGGATGATCGTGGAGGAGGTATTGTTGCCTATCCTTTCTGATCGTGGTCTGTGAGTTAGGAAGTTCAGGATCCAGTCACAGAGGGAGATGCTGAGGCCCAGGCCACAGAGTTTGGAGATGAGTTTCGTGGGAATAATAGTGTTGAAGGCTGAGCTGTAATCAATAAATAGGAGTCTGACATAGGTGTTCTTGTTATCTAGGTGTTCCAGGGTTGAGTGCAGGGCCAGGGAGATGGCGTCTGCTGTGGATCTGTTGCGGCGATAGGCAAACTGTAGTGGGTCCAAGTAGTCCAGGAAGCTGGAATTAATTCATGCCATGACTAACCTTTTTAAGCGTCTCATAATGATAGATGTCAGAGCCATCGGCCGATAGTCATTAAGACACGCTGCTTGGTTTTTCTTATGTATCAGGACGATGGTCATCTTCTTGAATAGACAAGGAGCTCAGATTGTTGTAAAGAGAGGTTGAAGCTGTCTGCGAATACTCCTGCCAGCTGATCCGGGTACTCCATCCGGGCCAGTTGTTTTCATTGGGTTGACCTTTGAGAAAACTGCTCTGACATCTGCAATGGTGACCCCCAGATACAGATTCATTCAGGGCATCCTGGGTAGAGGTCATGCTGTCGCTGACCTCTTGCTCAAAACGGGCGTAGAATGCATTGAGCTCATCAGGGAAGCGTGCATTGGAGCTGGTGATTTTACATACCTTCACCTTGTAACCCATTATGTTTTGCAGTCCTCGCCATAATCGGCGGGAGTTGGTGTGGCTAGCCTGGGTCTCTAGCTTGGCCCAGTACTGTCTTTTGGCATCTTTGATGGATCTCCTTAGATCGTATCTGGCTTTCTTGTGTACTTCAGTGTCGCCTGACTTGAATGTCTCAGACCTGGACTTCACCAAGCAGTGGATACCCCTGTTCATCCATGGTTTCCACTTGGGGAACCACAGATTTGCTTCTTTGGTGCACAGTCTTCAATGCACTTACTAATGAAGTCAGTACTCATTCAGGCTGGTTACAGTGTTTTTAAATATTGACCAGTCCACTGAGTCTAAGAAGCTCTATAGGAGATCATCTGATTCCTCAGACTGCACGACTTTCTTTGATGGATTCTCCCACTGGCACTGTTAAGCACCTAGCTCTCTGCTGAATTAAAGTGTAGAGCCAACTGTTTCAGCCAGGTACGTGCATTCAAGCCTACACACGTGGTTCATGGCATCATAATGTGCATGACGAATTGGGCCTTGCTGACTTGACCTGCCTGCTTTCCTTATTTTTCCCAGTACCACAAAAGAGATGAAATATTGTGGCCAGGATGATTTCAAATCTAAATCCAACATTAAATCTAGTGAAAAGCCTCACAGATTTCACATCTGTGACATGACGATTCTGAGTTTGGAAAGAATGCCAAGTCCTCTTATTGCCAGTTGTCCATGGGGAAAATATTGTTTGTTGCTTTGGTACACAATGCATTAGTCACCTCCTTGATACATTGATGTACCGCAGATTGGTTCATGTTCCCTTGGAAGCCTGGAATGAGCCTGAGGCATAAGAGTTAGAAATGATTTTTGGCAGCCATTGGCAATGTGTGCTTGTAATGAAATTTGGATGCAGATCAGATTGCAGCATGGTGAATCTTGACTTATACAGCTTTTCTAGCACAAAGCGGGTTAAAGATTCCTCTGCCTGTCATTGCTATCAACAGTGATGACAGCCTCTTTTTGTCCAATGCCAGTTTCTAGAGACCCTCCATTGCTCTTCTATTTCATATAGAAAACATTAATGAAGTGGAAATCATAGAGAAGCCCAATACGAACATTTTCAGAATTAAGCAAAATACCGTCAGAACCACTGGCAGAAGGCCTTCTCACTGATAGAGTAGGTAAAAAGGTTTTTAGAGTCCTGACATAAAGCTGACAAAATATTCTTCATATCTATTAAAGTCTTCCGCTTAAACTGTCTTCCTAGAATAACTTGATTGTAATGTGACACAAAAGTTGATTGATAGGGAGCAATTCATACTTGCTACTTATGGTATTTTCTGTCAAAAGTAATGTGGACATGGGAAGGCATATCATACTGAGAAACAAAGCATGTTGTACTGAGATGGCCCTTTGAGTAAGATCAAATGTTGGTCGGATCAAGCCCAAGATGGGGTGCAATGCTTTTTCTTGTCAGCTTGGATCTTGTACATCTCTCTTGTGAAACCATGAATTGGATGCTTTTGAACTTGGTTTTTGGAGAAAGCAAGAAAATAGAATTGGGCTTGTCTGGTATACTCCAAGCATTGACTTCGTAACTTTAAAACTTTGTAACTTTATTTTTTTAATGCTGAGATGGAAATGATGGCCATGCCTGGAATGACATATTTGCATTTATGTAGGGCACTCCTGGTGTCCAACATCACTATGGATAACACAAAGTTGTGTGAAAGTGTGCAAATTATAACGTGTTTGGCGTGTTTTTTTATGTTTCAGAAGAATGTTTAAAAATTCAGCTTTATGCTATAGGTAGTTGGTGTGTCCAGGAAAACAGAGAGCAGAATAATTACTCATTTTAGCCATGTGGTATGTACATAGGATGGAGCTAATAGATTTTTTGTTTATAGATGAAGATATCCATTGGGGTTTTTGATTAGGTTGATTGACAAGGTCATGTGATGTGATTAATGGGAGGAGCCAAGTCCATAGAAGTGAAAAAAACAGCTTTTCAGTTTCTCAGGGTTTGTTTGCACTCAGAGTTATACAAGCTGCTCTGAAACACTTTTTCTCTCTCTGAAAGTTTCTACACTCTAGAATGTAGGTTAGGTCTGATTATAGTATTTCATGTTGTGCAGAACTGCAGTATAACTCAGCATTCCCAATAATTATTTCTGAGGGGCTGGCAGAATGCACTTTATGCCAGAAAAAAGATCAGTAAAGGTTTCCTCATGTATCCTAGCTGTTTCTTTCAGCTATGTCCCCTGGTAAATTGCCTACCTGTGCATTATACTTTGATTAGCACTCCCATGAGTGGTTCAGGGCTGAATTAAAAAGCGGAACAACAAACGTAATAATCTCAGGTTTATCTGAGCCATAAGCAAATTGATATAAATTAAATAAAATCAGAGTATTAAATGTGTTGCTCAAAGATTAGTGTGAGAGCATGAGTTTTAACACATGGGCCATAGGCCTCTTGCACCAGAACTGGAGAAAGGGGAAGTTGTACCGTTGGGAAATGCCCTCATTTGAATCTTGTTGGGTTCGTTGACCTGGTGAATTGTATGAATAGAGCTGAGTGAGGGAGGAGGTTTCACATGAGGATTGATTTAGAACATTAATGAGGAAGGACAAGACAATAGTGCACAGTAATGATACAGGCAGTGTCAATCAGAGTATGACAAGAAGAGACTGCGGGCCCATGTTTACCATCACGTTGCACCCATTTTCGGGTGTGAAAACTTGGTAAAATTGGGCATAAGGTGAGTAGCGCGATCCACGCCTGCCTCCGCACCAGTTCCCCTTTTACCAAGGCCCAAAAATGGCCGCGAACAGGACTGTGCCCGAAACAGGCACAACAGCCATTTAAATGCATTTGCATGCATTTAAATTGATTTAATGAGCTGCACACCCAACTTTACTGGCACTTCCCCCTTTACCACCATGTTTGCCCATCCAGAATCAGAGCGAAACAGACATTCTCCATATAAGTCCAATTTAGGCACTCCAATTAGTGAGGAGTAGGTGCCTGACATCCAACAGCTCTCTGCTTGAGATCGGTAAGAGGGGGGAGGAGGGTCTGTTGCAGGTCTGCCTGACATCAGTGGAAGGAAAGGGGGGACCTGCAGCCACTGTGCCTGAGATCAGTGGAGGGAAAGGAGGCTCTGCTGCCATTCTGCCTGAGATGAATGGAAGGAAAGGAGGGTCTGCTGCCACTGTGCCTGAGAAATTATCTTTGCTCAAGAGATCATGATGTGCAATCAGTTTGGGTGGAGACAAGAAATAACAAGAGAAAGAAGTCATTGGTGGGAATAGTTTATAAGCCCTCTAACAGTTGGATAGAGTATAAATCAAGAAATAGTGGGAAATTATAAGAACAATAAATACTACAATAATCTCAGGTGATTTTAATCTTCATATAAATTGAATAAATAAAATCGGGGAGTTGTGAATAACCACATATTCCACTATCCCACAAGTCCACTGATAAATCAATACTGCTCTGTGTTGCATGTTGAATGCTACTTGGAGAGTAGCATGAGGGTACCATGGGCTCAGAATGTACTCTGGCTGGAGGACTTTGAAGCATGGCTCAAAAGCACCAGTACAGACCAAATTGACCGAAGCCTAAAGGACATCACTACTAGACTGAATCTGCGGCAGAGGAACTAACAAGAGAGGAAAACATACTTCACTGCACCCTCAACAACCTGCCTGCCACACGTGCATCTGTCCATGTCAGTATCAGTAGGAGTGACCACCACACAGTCCCAATGGAGATGAAGCGCCATCTTCACATTGAAGGTACTCTGCCTTATCTTGTGTGGCACTTACTACCATAGCAAATGGGATAGAATTCAAACAGATCTAGCAACTCAAGAACATAGACCATAGAACCCTACAGTGCAGAAACAGGCCCTTCGGCCCATCGAGTCTGCACTGACCACAATCCCACCCAGGCCCTATCCCCATATCCCTACACATTTACCCACTAATCCCTCTAACCTACACATCCCAGGACACTAAGGGGCAATTTTTAGCATGGCCAATCAACTTAACCCATACATCTTTGGACTGTGGAAGGAAACCGGAAGAAACCCATGCAGATACGAGGAGAACGTGCAAACTCCACACAGACGGTGACCCGAGCCGGGAATCAAACCCAAGTCCCTGGAGCTGTGAAGCAGCAGTGCTAACCACTGTGCTACCGTGCCGCCCACAGTACAGTGATGCAAGAGTGACTGCAAGACTGATGCAAGATGATGCAAGTGTGACTGCCCTTGACATCAAGTGTGGATCAAGGAGCCCGAGCAAAACTGGAGTCAATGGGAATCAGGGGGAAAACTCTCCACTGGATGGAGTTACACCTAGCACACAGGAATAGTATAAGAAAATCAAGAGGTAATAAGGAGGGAGAAATGTTAAAAGAAAATCACAATCACTAAAGAAGAAGTATTAGGAAACTATAGGACTAAAGACTGACAAGTCCCCTAGACCCCATGGCCAGAAGTAATAGCAGGGATAGTGAATAGTTGCAATCTTCCAAAGTTTCCTTGATTCTGGGAAGATTCCAGTGAATTGGAAAATGGCAAATGTGTGATCTCTATTCAAGAAAGGAAGGAGAAAGACAGTTAGCTTAACATCAGTCATTGGGACAGTGCTAGAATCCATTGTTACATTTACAAAATCACAGTCCAATCAAACAGTATCAGCATGGTTTTATAAAAAAGAAATTGTTTCTGACAAGTTCATTAGAGTTATTTGAGAATGTAACAAGCAGGGTGGATAAAGGGGGACCAGTTGATGTAATGTGTTTATATTTTCAAAAGCATTTGATAAAACACTACATAAAAGATTACGACACAAGATAAGATCTCATGGTGTTGGGGGTAATAATATTAGAATGTACAGAGGATTGGCTAACAGGAAAAAGAGTCAGGACAAATGTGTGATTTTCATCTTGACAAACTGTAGTTAGTCAAGATGAACTACACCTTGCATTGTGTCCGACTGCCCTGGACCTTGCATTGCATTCAAGCGTAGATCAAAGAGCTGACTTCTAAAGATGATGCAAGAGTGACTGCTCTTGATACCAAGTGTGGATCAAGGAGCCCTAACAAAACTGGAGTCGATGGGAATCGGGGGAAAAACTCTCCACTGGATGGAGTTATACTTAGCACAAAGGAATAGTATGAGAAAATCAAGGGAAACAAGGGAGAGAGAAATGTAAAAAAAAATCATTATCACTTGAGAAAAAGTATTAGGAAACTCAATATTAGATTAAACGTTGAGGCCTCAGCTATTTACAATCTATATTAATAATTGGTTGGGGGGAACCAAGTGTATTATGATCAAATTTTCTGATTATACAAAGATAGGCAGAAAAGCAAGATGAAGACACAGTCTGCAAGGATTATAAATAGGTTAAATAAGTGGCAGATGGAGTATAAGTTGGAAAAATGTGAGGTTGCCCATTTTGGTAGGAAGAATAGAACAACAGAATATTAATTGGAGAGAAGTTGCAGAATGCTGCGGTACCTGTATGTATGTATGTATATAGACATCAAGGGATCTTGATGGTCACATACATCATAAATGTTAACATGCAGGTATAAATAATTAGGAAGGTATTTGGCATAGGAATGTTGGCCTTTATTGTAAGGTGGATGGAGTATAAAAGTACAGCAGTCTTGCTATGCTGTTCAAGGCATTGGTGAGACCACATCTAGAATAGTGTATACAGTTTTTGTCTCATTCCTTAAGGAGGGATATACTTGCATTAGAAGCAGCATAGAGAATGTTCACTCGGTCGATTCCTGGCACGAAGGGATTGTCTTGTGAGGAAATATTGAACAGGTTGGGCCTCATTGGAATTTATAAGCGAGAGGTGATCTTACTGAAATATACATGATTCCGAGAGACATGACATGGTGGAAGCTGAGAAGATATTCCTCTGGTGGGGAATCTATAACTCAGGGTCACTTTTTCAAAATAAGGGATTGCCCATTTACGATGGCAATGAGGAAGAAATTTCTACCATCAGAGGATCATTAATCTTTGAAATTCTTTTTGCCAGAAAGCATTGGACTTTGGTTCATTGAATATATTCGAGAGTGAGTTAGATTTTGGATATGTAAGGGAGTTCGTGGTTACAAGGGGTTCGCAGGAAAGAGGCCATGTTTAGATCAGCCGTGATCTTATTGAATAGCAAGGCAGGCTCAAGGGGCTCTGCTGCTGCTCCTATTTCTCGAGGCTCCTGCTCCTGTTTCTTCTCCCAGGAGAAAACATTTCATGGGCATATAAACACATGCATGTAAAGCCCTGTTCACATCCAATAATTTTTAATGTTCTACGGTTCTGCTGTCTCATAACAACCTGTTCATCATGTTTTGAAAGTAAGCAGGAGATCATCAGATTACAAATGTACTCTTCAAACCTAACTCGCATGGTATCAAACCTAACCGTTATGTGGGTAGTATGTGCATCTAAAAAGGAACTGTTCCTTTAGAGTTATGCCTTTTGTTGTCTTGGTGTATATAAATGAGTGTATGTAAATAATTTAAGTACACATAAATTTAACAAAGAAAAATTAACATCGTATTTATTTATGTCCTTTTAGCTTACACAAGTCGTTATCTCAAGAGGCTAGCCTCACAGACCAGTTCAACATTGCTTTAGGCACTTATGATGATGCATTACATGCTAGTGAGGGCATTATGTCAACCACACACTACCAAAATGAGGATCTTGCAAACCACTTACAACTGGCTGTGGCAGAGCAGACAAATATGCGGATGAAACTCCAGCAAGCCTTGGAAGCTAAAAATGAACTGAATGAGAAAGTTCAAAAGTAAGTAAATTATTTGAAAATCTTTTAATAAATGAAGGTATACTCTCCATCCGCAATTCTTCTGGTTTGCTTTTGATTAAAACATGTTTAAAAAAATAGAGAAATGATGGGTTTTCTTTTAATAGCACATGCTTTCTTAAGAACCTAATAGCACATGCTTTCTTAAGAACCTACTAGCACTAAAAGTAATGTTTCCAGTATATTGGCTGAGTACTCTTGCCTCTAAGTGAGCAGTTTTGTATTCAACTTCTATAACTAGATTTAAGAAAATAAGCTAAGCTTATACTACAATCTGCTGCTGAGGGCTTGCTGCATTCTCGGGTATTCATTGAATGTCCAGTACTTTGGGACATGCTGTGTCGGTGTCTCAAAAATTTTATTATTTTATTTAACTGGCTTTGTGTTCAGTTATAAACAAAGGAAAATAACCCTTTTCCTGTTGATAATTTAAATGCTTAATGCCTTTTCAGTACAGACTTTTTTATTTGATTTTAATATTGTTACACATAATTTAAGTTAAATTATTTTTTTCAAAAACATTGGTGAAACAGTGCAAGTACTTTTGCATCTGTTTAGGTTTTTTTTTCTGTTTTTGTGCACATATCTCTTCAATATATGCAACAGTTTGATTGCATTCTAATAGGATAGTATATAGTAGTGCTTAAATTTAAATAATTGCTTCAATAGATTGTAAAATCAGACAGGTCTGATCCTTTTTGCTGAACATTTCTCTATGTAGACATCCAAGTGAAAGAGAAATTAACATATATTGAACATGTATGCATAAGTTTTGCTGTTCCAAGTTCAGGCCTTATCACACTGCAGAGTGGCGTGTTCAGCTTATACTTGCATGTGAGAGATCTTTTCAAAAGGTTGAGGAATCATTAACAAAGTACAGCGTGTTTTTATCTAGGTTTTTTACTTGAAGTCACAGCACATACAACGTTCAGATAAGTTACTGCTAGTTGTATGAAATGTCTGATTATGACTAATTTTCAGGTCTCTGGAACAGAGGTACACCGCTCTGGAAGACCTTCACTGGGAGCCAATCTCACTGAATCAAATTATTCTTCTCTGATCAATGAATGTGTCAAATCATTCTATTCAATTCAAACATCCTACATAAAGGACACCAGTATCATTAATATTGCTTTCACATGTTTCTTCCAATATACCTTCAAAAAATTTTGAATGATACATGAAATCTTCGTGAGTACAAAGTTATTCAGAAAATTTGTGATAGATTTGAGTACAGAAGTAAAGATGTCTGGCTGTCATTGTATGTAATTTTGCTGAGACCACACCTAGGTTTTCTGTACAGTTTTGATCTCCTTATCTAAGAAGGAAAGTACTTGATATGGAGGGAGTGCAACAGAGGTTCACAAAACTAATACCTGATTTGGTGGGATTGTCTTACAAGGTGAGATTGAGGAAAACTGGGCCTGGGTTCTCTGGCATTTCAAAGAATGAGTGGCAACCTCATTGAAACTTACAAAATTCTTACAGGGCATGACAGAATGGATGTGGATAGGCTGTTTCCTTTGGCTAATGAGTCTAGAACCAGGGAACAGAGTCTCAGAATAAGCAGCAGACCAGTTGAGACTGAGATGAGCAATTTCTTCACTTGGAGGTTGGCTAATTTTTGGAAGCCACCTCAGTGGAAGCTCAATCAGTGAGCATAATCAAGACAAAAGTCAAAATTTCTCAATACTAATGACACAAGGCGATAGTGGGAAAAAATGGCATCAAGTTAGATGATCAATCGTGATCTGTTGAATGGCAGAGGAGCTCAGAGGGCCAGATGGCCTACTCCAGTTCCTATATTCCTAGATTTGGACATATAAGAATTGCGTGACCATGTTTTGAGGATGAGGTTTATGTTGAGGGTTAGCGTAGAAAAAGTGTGTCTGTTGCTGTGGCATTCCATAATGAATAAAAAGCCTATCAATGACAATAAATGCAAGAAACAAAGGTTTAATGGCCTGAGCAGACTTGCTGCTTGGTTTAACACCTCATCTGTAGTTAGGAACATAGGAGCAGAAGTAGGCCATTCAGCTCCTCAAGCCTGTTCCACCATTCATTTAGATCATGGATGATCTCTCATTACCAGTTTCCTACACTGTCACTACAACCCTTGATATTTTCATTTTCTAGCAACCTATCACTCTCTGTCTTAAATATACTCAATGACTTAGCTCGCACAGCACTGTGGTGTATGAAAATTCCTAATGTTAGGACCCTGGATCAGAATCCCAAATTATAATCAGAAGCCATACCAGACCCCAACATTTTTTTCTAATTTGGTATAAATGTGATGATTGTTTGCTTCACTCTAGGAGTAATTCTGCTGACAAATTAAGAATCTTTTATAATGGAGACAAACTTTAGTTAATAACACAGTTTAAGTATAACTCTAGCAAAATGAAATAACCTAACTCTTAACAGTGAATAATAGTTAAAAAAAGGAAACAACTTTCGCCGTTGTTTAAGAAGGGTGGCAGGCAAAAGGCAGGGAATTATAGGCCAGTTAGTTTAACGTCTGTTGTAGGTAAAATGTTAGAATCCGTCATCAAGGAGGAAATGGCGAGGCATCTTGAGGGGAATTGCTTGATAGAGCAGACGCAGCACGGTTTCGTTAAGGGGAAGTCGTGTCTGACAAATTTATTGGAGTTCTATGAGGATGTGTCTAGGGTGGTGGATAGAGGAGAGCCAGTGGATGTGGTCTTTCTTGATTTTCAGAAGGCGTTTGACAAGGTACCTCACAAGAGGTTATTGCAGAAGGTAAGGGGGCATGGAGTTGGGGGTAGGGTGTTAGCGTGGATAGAGGATTGGTTGTCAAATAGGAGGCAGAGAGTGGGGGTCAATGGGTGCTATTCGGATTGGCGGTTGGTGTCTAGTGGAGTGCCCCAGGGGTCGGTGCTGCGGCTTTAGCTATTTACCATTTATATAGATGATCTGGAGGAGGGAACTGAGTGTATGGTGTCGAAATTTGCTGATGACACCAAGATTGGTGGAACGGCAAATTGCGCGGAGGGTGTGGAGAGTCTGCAGAAGGATCTAGATAGGCTGGGCGAATGGGCCAGGAACTGGCAAATGGAATTTAATGTTGGCAAGTGCGAGGTGGTCCACTTTAGCAGGAATAATGGTAGGAAGGACTATTACTTACGGGGCGAAAAACTGCAGCAGGCGACGGTGCAGAGGGACCTCGGGGTCCTTGTGCATGAGTCACAAAAACCCAGCCTGCAGGTGCAGCAGGTGGTCAGGAAGGCTAATGGGATGCTGGCCTTTAAAGCGAGGGAGATTGAATATAAAAGTAGGGAGGCCTTGCTGCAGCTGTATAGGGCACTGGTGACGCCGCAGCTGGAGTACTGTGTGCAGTTTTGGTCACCGCACTAACGCAAGGATATTTTTGCCTTGGAGGGAGTGCAGAGGAGGTTTACTAGGCTGATGCCGGAGTTGAGGGGGTTGAGCTATGAGGAGGGGCTGAATAAACTAGGCTTGTACTCGTTAGAGTTTAGAAGAATGAGGGGAGATCTCATTGAGACATACAAGATGATGAATGGGATGGATAGTATAGAGGTGGAGAGACTCTTCCCGCTCAGAAAGGACAGTAGGACTAGGGGGCATAGCCTCAAGATAAAGGGGGGACGGTTTAGAACGGAGTTGAGGAGGAACTTCTTCACTCAAAGGGTGGTGAATCTCTGGAATTCTCTGCCCATTGAAGTGGTGGAGGCTACCTCGCTAAATATTTTTAAGACGCGGGTTGATGGGTTTTTGATAAGCGAGGGGATTAAGGGTTATGGGGAGAGGGTGGGAATGTGGAACTGAGCCACGACAGATCAGCCATGATCTTATTGAATGGCGGGGCAGGCTCGAAGGGCTGGATGGCCTACTCCTGCTCCTATTTCTTATGTTCTTAGTGTTCTTATTTCTAACTTATCACTGTTTCAGTTCCAAATAAGCAACATTAACTGACAATCTTAAAATTTCATACAATTAAATATAGTTGGCAACCATAAATATATTTGCTATAAGGGGCGTAGTCAGTCTTGAAGCTTTCAGAGAGATTTTGTGGAGAGAGCAGCTTGTAGACTTGTGTCTTTAAACCAACACAGCCCAGAACTCAAAACTGTTTTTCCTGTTACAAACCTATCTCCTCCCACTAACCACATTATCACATTACCCTACATACCTAAACCTACCTTCCATTCTTTTAATCAAAAACCCCAGAAGACCTTTTCTTTATGTAAACAAAAGTCCAGTACAGTACCTCTTTGCTAAATAAACATTAAATAACAAAAATGAATAATTAATCTGCTGTCTCAGCATCTGAGCTGTATTCCTCCCAGTCATACTGACTGTCTGTAACATAAAGCTGATTTTAAACATTCCCCTTGAACACAAAAAAACTATAGAAACTACTGTCGTTACATTAAAATTCACCACTCTGAGTCAAAAAAATCTTCCTCAATCCTAAATGAACTTCCCCTTATTCCGAAACTCTGTCCCATGGTTCTAGTCCTCCTAATTTGCTAATCCTGAGCTCCAACTCTGAATCTCAACATACGGCTCCTGAATTCAGCATGAAAAGGCCACCAAAAATCAGCAAGTGTGGGAAAATCAGTTATCCGGCAGTGAATGTGACACTATCTTGGAAAGCTGTATCCACACTTTTAAAAATCTTCAAAATCGATCACAATTCCATGCTTCCAATTATACTGGGATTCACCCATGGCCAGTCACAGAATTGAAGTCTTTACAGGAAAAGATTTTTAAAATACAGGTCTAAATAAAAAATCAGAAGCAAAACAAGAACTTGTTTACACTTCTTTACTTGATTGGACTATTTACAAGTGACATCTTTGTAGAACAAAGAAGTGTCACCTGCTAAATTTGATGTTTTAAAATTCTTTGATGTTTATTTCAACCTAAGATCTAACAAAATATTGGAGTGGGCTAAATTTAATAACAGAGTCCAACAACCTGGGGAATCTGTCAATTCCTTCATATATAAGTGCATGTTGATTAATTTTAGTAAGACAAACTTGAATGCGGATTACAGGGTCAATGGCAGGGTTCTGAGAAATTTGGAGGAACAGAGAGATCTTGGGGTTCATCACCACAGAACTCTGAAGGTTGCCACTCAAGTGGATAGAGCCGTGAAGAAGGCTTATAGTGTGTTAGCATTTATTAACAGGGGGTTTGAGTTTAAGAGCCGTGAAGTTATGCTGCAACTGTACAGGACCTTGGTGAGACCATATTTGGAATATTGTGTGCAGTTCTGGTCACCTCACCTATAAGAAGGACGTGGAAGCATTGGAGAGAGTGCAGAGGAGACTTACCAGGACGCTGCCTGGTTTGGAGGGTAGGTCTTATGAGGAAAGGTTGAGGGAGCTGGGACTTTTCTCTTTAGAACAGAGGAGGATGAGAGGCAACTTAATAGAAGTTTATAAGGTGATGAGGGGATAGATAGATTTGACGTTCAGAGCCTATTTCCTCGCGTAGATGTAACTGTTACTAGGGGTCATAATTATAAGATTCATGGTGGGAGATATAGGAGAGATGTCCAAGGTAGGTTCTTTACTCAGAGAGTGGTTGGGGTGTGGGATGCACTGCCTGCTGTGATAGTGGAGTCGGACACTTTAGGAGCTTTCAAACTGTTATTGGCTTGGCACATGGACCACACCAGAATGAAAGGGAGTGGGATAACTTGATCTTGGGTTCGGACATAGCTTGGCACAACATCAAGGGCCAAAGGGCATGTACTGTGCTGTACTGTTCTATGTTCTAAATGATCTGGTGTTGTGAGATTTCTTATTGTGTTTACCCCAGTCCAACGCTAGCATCTCCACATCATGACTAAATGATCTCTACAGGCCTGCAGAAGGATATGAATATGACAACATAAAGTCTGATCTCATCTGAGATGCAGTCATATCGACTATTGCAAACAATTCACTCTCTGACCGACAATCTGAAGATGATCTTACTCTCAACAATTGAGCTACTTGGACAACAGAAGATCATCCAAAGAGAAGAAAATACAGCATGGAGAAGATACTGACCCTCAGTCTAGCATATCAGATCACAAATCCAAGTCAGGAAAATAAATTCTTGAACAATCCAGCAGTGCAAAGCGCCCTCGTGGGAAAATCAGTATTTGTTTTGTTAATTTTATGGGACATGAGTGTCGCTGGCTGGGTCAGCGTTTATTGCTTGTCCCTAACTGCCCTCCATTTCAGAAGACTTTGAGAGTCAACCACATTGTTATGGATCGGCAGTTACATGTAGGCCAGACCAGGTAAGGACAGCAGATTTCCTTTCCTAAAGGACATTAGTGAACCAGAGGGGTTTTTATGACAATCGAATTGGTTTCATGGTCATCATTACACTTTTAAATCTAGATTTTTTTATTGAATTCAACTTTCACCATCTGCCTTGGCAGGATTTGATCGTGCTCTGGGTCTCTGGATTACCAGTCCACAATACCACTATGCCGCTGCCTTCCTTGAGAGAGTTCTGCACAGTGTTTCCATTGTGACAGACAGGGACACTTTGGTAAACTGTGCAAGTCAAAACTCCAGCATCAACAACAAAAAACAGATGTGAGCATACTACTTAATACCCTTGCCCCAGTAACATCGTTCCTCAGCCTCAGAGCTTCCTGAAGATTCAAACAAGAAAGGAATCACCAACCAAACAAATACCACTTTCATCCATCTTGCAAGAAACAATCAAGAATAACAACAACCATGCACCTTCAAACCAGCCAGTTCAACTAGGTCTGGTTTAACATCGAGCAATGGAAGAAACTGATGAAACCATGCCCTAATACCAGTCCAACCTTCAAGCCAACAACAAGAACCAGAATGAACAGAGTCTACCATTCTCCCAATAGAACAGCAAACAAGATGTGGGAAGCTCTATAAGGTCTTCAGACCACTTGAACCACTAACTTTAAGAGATGGGGTAGCAAGAATGTTGTTAATGTTAAAACTGTAATAGCAACAATGTTAGAATAGCATTAAGGTTGTAACAGTAAGGTAAATGCTAAAGACTTGTAACAATGTAAGACTCGAAGTAAACTAAAATAACTACATCCATGGGATAAAGACTAGGGGGATTGGTGATTTAGTAGTGGGCCTGATAGATACAGGATTAATATAGGACTGTGTACAATACCGCTCACATATTGATGTAAAAAAGTACATGATCCAGCGCTAGGGTCAGTCTTGAGGTGGGCAAAGATTAAGGATAAAATCAGCTTCGTACTTGTATCCTCTAGCATATATTTGTACATAGTTATGCGTTGTTCATAAAGATAATAAAGACTTGTCATTAATATACTCAAGACTATAAAGCCTATTTCATGATTTCTGAAGCAGGGTTATTTACTACCAATTAAATAACTTCACATTTTTCCACATATTTTATCTGCTATGTTCTTTCCCACTCAGTCGGTATGAATCGCCTTGAAGCTTCTTTGCATTCTCCTCACAATTCACATCCCTATTTAGTATTGTGTATCTCAACCAATGCGGTACTCCCTTAATATTATACTAAATTGTTAGTTTAAATTACATTTTCAGACCTTAGAGTGGAGCTTGAATCCACAATCTTTTCATTTCTAGCTGAGTAGGATCTCTTCAGATTCCAAAGAAGACTGGGGCCTTTTAGGAGGATAATTCAGATCCACAGTTTTACGTGAATTTGAACAGTAGCCTCTAACTCATTCTACTTTTACCACCTCAAAATGGCAATTCAACAACAACCAATATTTATATTGTGCTTTCAACGTAATAAAACATCTCAAGGTACTTCACAGGCAGGTTAAAACAATATATGATATCAAGCTGCATCAGTTGTTATTAGATGACCAAAGTTTGGTCGGAAGGGGATTTTAAGGAGTGCCTTAAAAGAAGGAAAAAAAATTAGAGAATCAAAACAAAAAATCAGGGATGGAATTCCAGAATTTTAGGGCTTAGGCAACTGAAGGTATAACCACCAAAGGTGGAACAATTATAACCATGGATGCTCACAAGGTTAGAATTCAAAGCAAATTCCAACGCATGCTTCCTGACCTATGGCATTTGTTAATTCCATGTCCTCTAAATTTAGTACCCAGCCATGAGGTCCAAATCCTGTGGAATGTTTTTGTACTAAAAAAATTGAATAGCAAATTTGTATTTATCCCCTCTAGCAAATATTCTTTTCATATTTCAAGTATTTTATCTCATTTAATTTCATTGGCATTTTTATTTAGTTTGAATTCTAACTTCCTCTTAAGGTCAAAAAAGTTTGTTTATTCTCATGGTCAGTTTGCTAACTGTATTTTTCAAGTTTTAAAGAAACTTATTTTAATAACATTTGCAAACTTGACAACAGCGGTAACTGCTATCAGCACAAAATGAAAATGTTTTGTAGCATTCTGTGCCATTGCAAGCCTGTTCTAGCAGTTTTTACTGCTCTTTTGACACCAACTTATTCTAAATATTAATATAATACCAGCTTCAAGGTATAACATAAGAGCTGCACAAGGTTATTTGTCAACTACAATTTCGAAAGTGTTCCTTGAGTGATTTGCAACACATTTTTATGTAATTTATTACCAATCTCAGTAAAGTTAGTATAGTTTGATCTGTTCACTAAGAAAATAACAAATGCAAAATCAACCTTTTTTTCAGTTGCAAAGTACAACAAGCGTTACTTGCCATGGTTTGTATTGTATTAACAAAATGTTCAGAAAACTTTTGAAATCATGAAAATTTGTGAAAATTAGCATTTTTTTCTTCAACGGCCTGTTCTAAAACACAGTAAAAGGAATGTGTTACAAGTATTTTCAGTGAATCGGGGAACCGACAAAAGGGTTTGGTATTAGTCTGCAGTATTGATTATCCACAGTCTGTTAGACGATATACGAGTGCTATTGGCATAAGTGGCATGAAGTCTGAAAATTCCTATTCATAATCACGTCTGCAGCTTAGAGCTAGGAAAACCAGTGCTGTAATCTTTCTGGGGTATCTGGGGGGTTTTGCAACAATGGTGTGCCTTTGCTTCAATGTCATACATATGTATTTATTTATTTTTTAATTGTGTTTGTGCATATACATCTGTGTAATAGTGCATATACATTTATATTTCATAAAAAATCAGGGAATAAGCTACAATAAAGTTAGAATTTGCAGCATTTTTGTTGTTGATGATTAAGCATACCCTCTGCAGCTCTCCGAGCACTGCTAGTTGAATCAGTAAAGGGTCACGTAAGGGTTCTTAGCACAGAGTAAACAGACTTTCTACAAACTCAGCTGCTTGATCTGTTTGCTGGTTGAATTAGTAGGAGGGGTGGATAGGCATTGGTGCTGGAAAGACAGAGAGGTTTCTACAGCTTTTTTAGATAAAGCAATAGCATTGTGCTCAAAGTCTTTACAAAATTGTTCAGTTTTGCTGCAGAGAATTGACTTCAAGTATCCTGGCAACAGGATCATTGAAAGATGGCCACTGCCATAGTGAAGGACAAAATTTTAATTGTGTGTGTGTGTTCAGGAAAGTTGACTGATTTTGCTTTTTATGACCAGAACTTACCCAAAGACTATTGTTTGGGTTTAAAGCAGCTAATAAAAAAGTATACTTTGTTTCATTTTGCACTTTGATTATTGTCAACGTGACATCTCTAATCACGCACTCAACTCTCTCATCATTCATATCTCCTGCACACTACCAATTCTACAATCCTCATCATCTGACTCTGTAAAAAAACTCCACTCTCATCAACTACCTTTACCTATGTTGTCCTACATAAGAACATAAGAAATAGGAGCAGGAGTAGGCCATCTAACCCTTCGAGCCTGCCCCGCCATTCAATAAGATCATGGCTGATCTGTCGTGGCTCAGTTCCACTTTCCCGCCCTCTCCCCATAACCCTTAATCCCCTCTCTTATCAAAAACCCATCAACCCGCGTCTTAAAAATATTTAGCGAGGCAGCCTCCACCACTTCAACGGGCAGAGAATTCCAGAGATTCACCACCCTTTGAGTGAAGAAGTTCCTCCTCAACTCCGTTCTAAACCGCCCCCCTTTTATCTTGAGGCTGTGCCCCCTAGTCCTACTGTCTTTTTTGAGCGGGAAGAGTCTCTCCACCTCTATCCTATCCATCCCATTCATCATCTTATACATCTCAATGAGATCTCCCCTCATTCTTCTAAACTCTAACGAGTACAAGCCTAGTTTATTCAGCCCCTCCTCATAGCTCAACCCCCTCAACTCCGGTATCAGCCTAGTAAACCTCCTCTGCACTCCCTCCAAGGCCAAAATATCTTTGCGCAGGTGCGGCACCCAAAACTGCACACAGTACTCCAGCTGCGGCCTCACCAATGCCCTATACAGCTGCAGCAAGACCTCCCTACTTTTATATTCAATCCCCCTCGCTATGAAGGCCAGCATCCCATTCGCCTTCCTGACCACCTGCTGCACCTGCAAGCTGGGTTTTTGCGACTCATGCACAAGGACCCCGAGGTCCCTCTGCACCGTCGCCTGCTGCAGTTTTTCGCCCCGTAAGTAATAGTCCTTCCTACCATTATTCCTACCAAAGTGGACCACCTCACACTTGCCAACATTAAATTCCATTTGCCATTTCCTGGCCCATTCGCCCAGCCTATCTAGATCCTTCTGCAGACTCTCCACACCCTCCGCATAATTTGCCGTTCCCCCAATCTTGGTGTCATCAGCAAATTTCGACACCCTACACTCGGTTCCCTCCTCCAGATCATCTATATAAATGGTAAAAAGCTGAGGCCCCAGCACCAACCCCTGGGGCACTCCACTAGTCACCATCTGCCAATCCGAATAGCACCCATTGACCCCCACTCTCTGCCTCCTATTTGACAACCAATCCTCTATCCACGCTAACACCCTACCCCCAACTCCATGTCCCTAGACCTTCTGCAATAACCTCTCGTGAGGTACTTTGTCAAACGCCTTCTGAAAATCCAGAAAGACCACATCCACCGGCTCTCCTCTATCCACCGCCCTAGACACATCCTCATAGAACTCCAGTAAATTTGTCAGACACGACTTCCCTTTAATGAAACCGTGCTGCGTCTGCTCTATCAAGCAGTTCCCTTCAAGATGCCTCGCAATTTCCTCCTTAATGACGGATTCTAACATTTTACCTACCACAGACGTTAAACTAACCGGCCTATAATTCCCCGCCTTTTGCCTGGCACCCTTCTTAAACAACGGCGTAACATTAGCCGTTTTCCAATCCTCCGGCACTTCCCCGGAATCCAGTGACATCTGGAAAATAACCACCAAGGCATCCACTATCACCTCCGCCATTTCATTCAGAACCCTCGAATGCATTCCATCCGGTCCTGGGGACTTGTCCACAATCAGCCCCTCCAGTCTGTCGAGCACCGCCTCTCTAGTAACAGTAATGTCATTAAGACCCTCCAGTCCTACCACCTTTCCATCACTAACACCCGGCAAATTATTCACGTCCTCCTCCGTGAAGACAGAAACAAAAAAGTTATTCAATACCTTAGCCATATCCCCATCCCCTACCACTAGGTCCCCTTTCTCATCCTCTAAAGGACCAACGTTCACCCTAGCCAGCCTCTTCCTTTTTATATATTTATAAAAACTCTTGCTATCCTTTTTTATATTAAGCGCTAGCCCAGCTTCATAGTTTCTCCTACCCTTCTTTATCAACTTCTTTGTCAATCTTTGTTGACATTTAAACCTCTCCCAATCCTCTTCTCGCCCACTACTCTTAGCTACTCTTAATTCCTCCGCTTTTAATTTAACACTTTCCTTCACCTCCTTTGTTATCCACGGCTTATTACTTCTCCTCCTACTGTCCTTTTTGACAATCAACAGTTTTCTTAAATCTGCTGTTGTCAGCATCAGATCCTTTCCACCTTTGCCATTCCTATTTACAATTCTCACCTTCATGCCCTACTCATGCATCGGTCACTGAAAGTAAGCACACAGATACAGCAGGCGGTAAAGAAGGTAAATGGTATGTTGGTCTTAATGGCAAGAGGATTTGAGCATAGGAATGTGGGATGCTTTACTGCAATTATATAGGGCATTGGTGAGGCCAATTGTGTGCAGTTTTGGTATCCTTATCTAAAGAAAGATGTCCTTGCTATACAGGGAATGCAGAGAGAATTACTATGCTGATTCCTGAGGTAACAGTCTAAGTCAGTTAGGATTATATTTTTGGAATTTGTAAGAATGGGAGGGGACCTCATAGAAATTTATAAAATTCTATCAGGATTAGACACGGAGGATTCAGAAAGAGTATTCCCGATGGTGGAGAAGTCCAGAACTAGGGGTCATAGTTTGAGGATAAGGGATAAACCTTTTAGGACCAAGCTGAGGAGAAATTTCTTCACACAGAGGTTGGTGAATCTGTGGGATTGAGGCCAAAATGTTATGTGATTTCAAGAAACAAATAAACATAGCTCTTGGAGCTAGAAGGATCAAGGGATTTGGGGGAAAGGCGGGATCAGAGTATTGAATTTGGTGATCAGCCATGTTCAAAATGAATGGTGGACCAGGCTTGAAGAGCCGAATGGCCTACTTCTTCTATTTTCAATGTTTCCAAGTCACAGTTCTATGGACTTGAGTGCATCTGGCACATGCCTGACTTATGTAGCGCATGTGGCGGGGCAGGCTCGAAGAGCTAGATGGCCTACTCCTGCTCCTATTTCTTATGTTCTTATAATGGACCATGTTCACCAATCCCATAATCACCCTTCCCATTGCACCACTAGGATCATCTTACGAGGACAACAGTTTTCCCTGGTTCTTCTCAACAAACCAACTTCTCCGAATCCATTTTCCTGCACTTTTTGATTTATTTGAGTTATTATTGTCACATGCATTAGCATACAATGAAAAGTATTGTTCCTTGAGCTTTATATAGACAAAGCATACTATTCATAGAGAAGGAAATGAGAGAGTGCAGAATGTAGTGTTACCATTAGAGCTAGGGTGTAGAGGAAGATCAACTTCATGCAGGGTAGGTCCATTCAAAAGTCTGATGGCAACAGGGAAAAAGCTGTTTCTGTGTCGGGTGGTACTTGACCTCAGACTTTTATATCCTTTTCCCAATGGAAGAAGATGGAAGAAAAAATGTCCAGAGGTTGTGGGGTCCTTAATTATGCTGGCTGCTTTGCCGAGGCAGCGGGAAGTATAGACAGAGTCAATGGATGGGAGGCTGGTTTGCCTGATGGATTGGGCTACATTTGCAACCTTTTGTAGTTCCTTGTGGTCTTGGGCAGAGCAGGAGCCATACCAACCTGTGATACAACCAGAAAGAATGCTTTCTATGGTGCATGTGTACAAGTTGGTAAGAGCTGTAGCTGACATGCCAAATTTCCTGAGTCTTCTGAGAAAGTAGAGGCATTGGTGGGCTTTCTTAACTATAGTGTCGGCATGGTGGGACCAGGACAGGTTATCTGTGATCTCGATATCTCAAACCTGAAGTTCTCGACCCTTTCTACTTTGTCCCTATTGATATAGACAGGGCATGTTCTCTTCTATGCTTCCTGAAGTCGATGACAATCTTCTTCATTTTGTTGACTTTAAGGGAGAGATTATTGTCGCTGCAGTAGTTCACCAGATTCTCTATCTCATTCCTGTACTCTGTCTTGTCATTGTTTGAGATCCGACCCAGTAAGGTGCTGTCATCAGCAGACTTGAAAATCAAGTTGGAAGGGAATTTGGCCACACAGTCATATTAGGAGCATAGTAGGGGGCTGAGTAGTGTGGGCACTGGTGTTGAGGATGATCCCAGTGTTGTTGGAGGAGATGTTGTTATCTATCCTTACTGATTATGGTCTGTGGGTTAGGAAGTTCAGGAAGAAGTCACAGAGGGAGGAGCCAAGGCCCAGGCCACAAAATTTGGAGATGAATTTCATCGGAATAATGGCTATTGACTATAGCTGAGCTATAGTCAATAAATAAGAGTCTGACATAGGTGTCTTTGCTTTCTGGATGTTCAGGGTTGTGTAGGGCCAAGGAGATGGTGTCTACTGTGGACCTATTTGTGGCGGTAGGCAAATTGTAGTGGATCTAGGCAATCCGGGAGACTGGAATTGGATCGTGCCTGACTAGCCTTTCGAAGCACTTTATAATGATGGATGTCAGAGCCATCAGATGATAGTTATTAAGGCAGGCTGCTTGGCTTTTCTTTGATATTGAGATGATGGTCATCATCTTGAAGCAAATAGGGATCTCAGATTGTTGTAAAGGGAGATTAAAGATGTCTGTGAATACTCCCACCAGCTGATCCGCGCAGAATCTGAGTGCTCGTTCAGGTACCCCGTCTGGACCAGTCACTTTCCATGGGTTGACTTTTGATAAAGCTGCTTTGCCATGTGCAATGGTGACCTCAGTTACTGGTTTGTCCAAGGCTTACAGAGTGAAGGGCATGCGCTCACTGACCTGTTGCTCAAAACTGACAGAGAATGCATTGAGTTCATCAGCAAGGGCTTTGTTGTATTTTACATGCCTTCATCTTGTAGCCTGTTATGTCTTGTAGACCTTGCCATAGTTGGCGGGGGTCTGTGTGGCTAGCCTTGGACTCTAGCTTAGTTTGGTAATGTCTTTTGGCACCCTTGATCATCATCTTCACAGGCAATGGTGAGAAGTTATTCACTCGTTATATTTCAATATTATTTCTATTTATAAGGCTCTAGTCATCCATCCAGCAATTCACTTTCTACAGTTCTGATGGTTTAATGCCCTGTTGTCTCCTGTCCTCGATCAAACCTTGTCCTGACCTCAATCAAACCTCTCATTGTAGGCCCTGATGTTAGGTGTATTTCCACCGTGCCTTTTGATGACACCTTAAAGCTCCATCCCTATGCCCTAACTAGTATCAAATATTCTTAATTGTTCATTCAGGGTGAACATATTCTGTTTTCTTCTCTGCTGCTTTTATTGTTCTTTTGCCGGATGTGGGTGTCACGGGCTGGGCCAGCATTTGTTGCCCATCCCTAATTGCTCTTGAGAAGGTGGTGATGAGTTGCCTTCTTGAACCACTGTGGTCCATATGATGTAGGTACATCCACAATTCTGTTAGGAAGGGAGTTCTAGGATTTTGACTTAGGTACAGTAAAGGAAAAGCAATATAGTCCCAAGTCAGGATGGTGTGCGGCTTGGAGGGGAGCTTGCAAGTGGTGATGTTCTCATGCATCTGCTTTCTTTGTCCCAGGTGGTAGAATCATTGGTTTAGAAGATTCGAACGAGCCTTGATGAGATGCTGGAGTGCATCATGTATATGGTACACATTGGTGCCACTATGCATCAGTGGTATAGTGATTTGATTTATTTATTATTGTCACAGTGAAAAGTATTGTTTCTTCTGCACTCTACAGAGAAAGTATACTGTACATAGAGAAGGAAAGGAGTGAGTGCAGAATATAGTGTGACAGTCATAGCTAGAATGCAGAGAAAAATCAGCTTAATACAAGCTAGGTCCATTCAAAAGTCTGACAGCAGCAGGGAAGAAGCTGTTCTTGAATCAGTCGGTATGTATCCTAAGACTTTTGTATCTTTTTCCTGACAAAGAAGGTGGAAGAGAGTATGTCCAGGGTGTGTGGGGTTCTTGATTATGTTGGCTGCTTTTCCAAGGCAATGGGAAGTGTAGAGTCAGTGGATGGGAGGCTGGTTTGCGTGATGGTCTGAGCTTCATCTGCGAACCTTTGTAGTTTTTTGTGGCTTTGGACAGAGAAGGAGCGTACCAAGCTGTGATACAACCAGAAAGAATGATTTGTGTGATGCATCTGTAAAAGTTGATGAGAGTCACAGTGGACATGCCAAATTTCCTTACCTCCTGAGAAAGTAGAGGCATTGGTGGGCTTTCTTAACTATAGCATTGGCATGGAGGGACCAGGATAGGTTGTCGGTGATCTGGACACCTAGAAACTTGAAGCTCTCGAATCATTTCCACTTTGTCCCCATTAATGTAGATAGGGACATGTCCTCCACCATGCTTCCTGAAGTTGATGACTATCTCCTTCGTTTTATTGACATTGAGGGAGAGAATATTGTCGTTGCACCAGTTTAATGAGTCAGTGTTGAAGGTAGTCAGTGGGGTGCCAATCAAGTGGGTTGCTTTGTCAGATGGTGTTGAGCTTCCTGAATGTTGTTGGTTCTATGGTGTATTGAGTGTTGTCCATAATACTCCATTGGGGGTGGAGGGTATGCTGGGCCTTGAGGTTAGATTGTGGTTGCGTACAATTCTGCTGCTGCAGATGGCCCACAGCTCCTCATGGATTCTCAGTTTTAAGTTTCTGTTTGAAATTTGTCCCGTGTAGCACAGTGGTAGTGCTACAAAACACAATGATAGATATCCTCATTGTGAAGATGGGGCATTGTCTCTACAGGGACTCTGCAGTGGTCATTCCTACCTATACAATCATCAGTAATGGAGAGATGCATCTGTGATTTGAAGGTCAACAAGGAGGAGGTCAAGTATGTTTTTCCCTCGTGTTAGATCCCTCACCACCTGCCACTGACCCAATCTAGCAGCTGTCTCCTCTGGAATTCATCCAACTTGGGGTCAGTGGTAGTACTACCAAGCCACTCTTGGTGATGGGCATTGATGTCCACCACCCAAAGTTTATTTTGTGCTCTTGCCACCTCAGTGCTTCTTTCAAATTGTGTTCAACGTGGAGAAGTATTGATTCCTCTACAGACATGAGGTGGTGGAGTGTGCTGGGGCTGGGGGTGGGATGGGGCAGGGTGGTAATCAGCAGGAAATTCCTTGCCTATGTTTGAACTGAGACTTCATGGGGTCCAAAGTTGATGTTGAGAATTTTCAGGGCAACTCCCTTTCAACTGACTATCACTGTCACATCTGCCATTGGCACAGGACATAGCCAGGAATGGTGATTGTGGTGCCTAGGACATTGTCTGTTAAGTATGATTCCATGAGTATGACTTTTATTAGGAAGTTGCTTGAATAGTCTGTGGGACAGCTGTCCCAATGAATCCCGAGACATTGTAAAGGAGCACTTTGTAAGGTCGACAGGGCTGGGTGTTGTTTCTGGTGACTGTTGATGCCAGGTTATCGGTTCAGTTTCATTCCTTTTAGATTTCATAGCATTTTGATAATGGACACAAACTGAGTGCTTGCTCGACCATTTCAGAGTCAGTCACATTTCCGTGGGTCCAGAGTCACATATAGGCCACACTAGGCAAGGATGGCTGATGTCTTTTCCTTAATGGACATTAGTGTTTTTATAAAAATCAGCAATGATCACTATAACTGAGACAAGCTTTTAATTCCAGATTTATTAATTGAATTTAAATTCCACTAGCTGGTAACACTTGAGTCTATCCTGGGCCTATGGATTGCTAGTCCATTGGTACTACCAGCATGCCCCCATCTCCCAGATCATTAAATCCAAATCTAATATCCTGTATATCACCAAGATTGTTTACTACTATTTCCCCAGCTCTGTCCATTCCGCTCTTGAGCAACACTGGGACTGTTATCTGTATTATTGTTAGCTCCACACTCGTCTTCTCCTGCAACTTTCTTCTAGCCTCCTGAGATTAACATGACACAAACTCCAACACAGCCAAAACTCTGCTGCTTGAAACCTGTCCCAGACTAATTATTTCTCATCCATCAACCCTTTCATTACTTACCTCAGAGAATTGAATTCAATATCAGGGTCTTGTTTATCCATGGTCTCATCCCACCATTCGATTGTCAGCTGGGCTCACTGGTACCACTCTCGCCTCTAAATCAGAGATCATGGGTTCAAGTACCACTCAGCTTAATCACATAATCTAATCACTTCAGCAAGAGTATTGCATTGTCAAAAATTGCCTTACAGTTGAGAACTAAACTGATATACCATATGCTAGTTCTGATGGATATAAAAGATCCTGAGATACTGTTCAAAAAGAAACAGGGAATTTCCCCCAGTTCCTAGCCAGTGTTTATCTCTCAATCAGCATCATCAAAAATGGTGATTACCTCACCGCTGTGAGCAAATTGGCTGCAACATTTGCCTACTAAACAAAAGTGACTATACTGAGAACATGAAAAGCACTGCATAAATTCAAGTATTTCTTCATGTCTCTTAAATAGTGGTGTACTGCTAACTCTTTATCACTGCTTGTCATCTATTTCCCCTCAGTAAAATAACTTAGAACATATACTGTGTTGAAGACATTATATGAATATGAATTGTGTCAATGCACACACTTTTTCTAATTTGATACATTTGTAACTGTAGTTTTCAAATACTTTGTGTATAAACATCAGTCAATAATTTTGCATAGCAGTTATGAGTGATTGATGTTACTATGCTAATAAACAGTAAACAGCATCAAAATCAAATCTGTTTAAAATGTTGGGGGGGGTGCAGTGCCGCAGTGGTATTGTCACCGGCCTAGTCATCCAATAATGCAGAGTAATGCTCTAGGGACACAAGTTCAAATCCTGCCATGGTGAAATTTAAATCCAGTCAAAATCTGGAATTAAAAGTTGAATGATGACCATGAAACCACTGTTGATTGTCATTAAAAAAGCCCCACCTAATTCACTAATGTCCTGTTAGAGAAGGAAATCTGCCACCCTTGCCTGGTAGGCCTTCATGTGACTCCAGATCTACAGCAATGACTCTTAAATGCCTCCTCCTCAAGGGCAATTGGAGATTGGCAATAAATGCTGGCCTACCCAATGATGCCCACATATCATGAAAGAATTTTTCAAAGATCGTGTAGTTTGACCCCACTTTTTGCTAGATTGTCACTCTCGGTTTGAGTATCACTTTGTGGATGGCTCACCAGCATTCATGTCTATTTTACAATTCTACCACTTCTCATTTCTGTTGTTTTCCATACAGTCCTTCTGTATGTCTGTGCATGTAGATACCAGGCAAGGATAGGAAAGGGAGCCTTGGTGAAGTGAGAAAGAGGATAGTATTTCAGGTCAATTACCCTTCCTCAGAATTAAATGTCTTTGACTGAAATGATGGCACAGTTTCATTCTCCATAGATGTTACCAGACCTGCTAAGTATTTCCCACATGTTTATATTTCTGATGTTGCGCATCAGCAGTATTTTGGTTTTGTAAGGGTAGACTTAGATGTGCAGGTTAGGTGGATTGGCCATGTTAAATTGCCCCTTAGTGTCAGTGGAGCTATCCAGGGTAAATGCATGGGGTTATAGGGATAGGGCCTGGCTGGGATTGTGATTGGTGCAGATGTGATGGACCGAATGGCCTCCTTCTGCACTGTAGGATTCTAATTGGACTTGGTTGTGAACATTCCATAATCTGTTAGATAACTAATGGTCTTTATTGTTCAACTTCAGGCAGAGGGTCTGATTTTATCTCTATAAATGAATGAGTTTTAAGTAAGTTAAAATCAGGCCACAAAGCTATTTGTGTGCCATACCAGATTACTGCATTAGCTACAGCCACTGGGCGGTAAGTAGTGAAGATAGAAAGTTGAAAAGAAAATGGAACCTTGGTTTTCCCCTTGCAGTTACTCACACAAAATATTATAGGTCACTGAAATTGTATCAAACAACAAACATTCTCAATTTCAAATCACCAGCTAAAAAACTATAATTACTTACCTTTTTTCGGGTGATACATCTCTAAATATTGAACTATGTAAAGATTATACCATGTGCTATATTGGTGGAATTCCTCTTTGATGGCAATTTGCATCACTATTTAGTGCAGGGAGAAGTAAGCTTTTTAGCTTTATGAAGACAGGGGGCCTCAGGACCACATATCAAGTTTGAATCCATGTTCTCATCAATGTGCAATGTCATATAATGATGATCCTAACAGATCTTGGTATTCTAATTTAGAATTTATCCCCCAGTAACTTCTTAACACAACTAAAATCCCCATGCCACATTTAAAGTCCCAAATATATCCCAGCAATTCAACAGGCTCCTTTCTTGTTCTGACACAACAAACAGCACAGTGCCAGGATGGTATTAAAATATAATTGTTGTGTAGCCATAGAATATCCAGCTAATGGTATAGAAGCCATTTGCCTGGATGTTCATGGGGAGGGGGGCACAGTTTTGAATGGAAATCAGTGTTTCAATGCCACGTTGTGCATCTTTTGCCATTACCAAATTCTCCACTCGGAGGTTAGCCTTACTGGCAGTTGGATGCGGAGGACCCTAACATAGGCTGCAGATGTAAGTCTAATCCTCAATTCCAGTGGTGGGGATTGATCCTGGAGATTTTTGGGCATGGAGTTTAATATGGGGGAGTATTCTGCTTTACAAGCAATCCTGAAAATGCACTTAACTTCTCACCTGGCTGTTCTCACCTTATTCAACTACTATGCATCCCAAGGCATGGGAAAACTAGCTCAACACTGTAAAACCTGAAAAGCAGGTTAAATTAGTCAGTCTTAATAAAATGTTTAAACTGCCAGTCTGCCTCCGTTAAACCAGGAAGTCAGTAGACGTCATATGATCTTTAAAATTCTAGTGCCCGTTTGAACCCCACCCATTGTATTTGAAATTAATGAGCCTTCCTTACTCTAAGACACATTTTGCAACTGTATAAAATAACCTCCACCCTGTAGAAAAATAGTACTTCATCTCTTACAAATGTGTTAAACCTATTTATATATTTTCTGAAGTTTGGTAGTTGTTAGTGTATTTGTAGATGTGACATCCAATTGAACAGATCAGGACTCCACCAACAGCAATGAATTCTCAGCATAAATTTCAAAGAGAAGATCTTGCCTGACCAACATTACTGAATTTTTTGAAGAGAAACGGAGAAAGTTAATAGTGGTAATGCATTAGGTGTGGTTTATCTAGATTTTCAGAAGGTCTTCAGTAATGTGCCCCAAAATAGATTAATGAATAAGGTCAGAAAATGTGGAGTTAGAGGACAAGTGGCAGAATGGATTGCTAGCTGGCTTCAAGACTGAAAACAGAGTGAGAGTAAAGGGTAATTATTCAGAATGCAGAAAAGGGGAAGTGGTGTTCCACAAGGATCATCATGTTTACAATTTACATTGACTTGGACTTTGGAAACAAAACACAATTCTAAACTTGCATCTGACACCAAATTGAGGAAGAGGAGTAGTCAATATTAGTTGCAACCTGATGAAGGAACAGTGTTCTGAAACCTCATGACTCCAAATAAACCTGTTGGACTTTAACCTGGTGTGGTGAGATTTCTTACTGTACAATTACATCAATCACTGAAAGCTGCTCCACTAGTTAGCAATACCATAAAAAGGCAAACCAACCATTAGGCTTTATTTCCTGAGAGATAGAATTGAAAAGTAGTGAAGTTATGCTGAATCTGTATTGAACCTTAGGTAGACCACAAAAGTTTAGCGTGCAGTTCTGGTAGCCACATTATAAGAAAGATATAGAGGCACTGCAAAGAAGATTTATGAAGATGATTCCTGAAATGCATAGATATACGTATCAGGAAAGGAGTGATAGACTGGGTGAAGTGAATAGTACAGATTCACTTATGGAGAAGCTAGACCAGCACTTGAGGCAAAAATTATGATTAAAAAGATCAATTTAAATGAGGAAATATGTGAAGAAGTTTGGATGGAGCATAAAGATCAGTATGGACTGGTTGAGCCAAATGGCCTGCTTTTATGCTGTTGTTTATCCTCTACAATCTATGTATGTATTACTTAAGTAGGTTTGGACCCACAGCTCTTAGAATTCTGATAGACAGTATGTGCTATACATACACATACTAATTTAAATAAACAACTTCTCCTATGGAGACTTAATGGTATTTGATTTTAACTCCAAGAACAATTGTAAAAACTCATATCAAAAATGCTGGAAATTATTAATTTTACCGCTGTGATGTAGAACTATACACCTTTTTTTTAGAAAAAGCTATTTCACACTGAAATATGTGATATGAATACAATAATGTACAGTGGGTAGATGCTATATTTTGTACAAATGGGATTTTTGAAATTTAAAATGAAAATGCCAAAAGAGAAATTAAGCAAATTATTTCCAAAATCTCTTATTTCACGTAAATTTTATTAGATATATTTTAACAAAATAGGAATTAATATAATTAACCAGGAACCTTTTTAATTATTTCAACTTGGATTTTATTCATTAGTTTTGTATTATTTCATAGTGATAGAACATTGATGTGTATTCCTTGGGAGGGAAGTAAAGACTCATTAGTAACAACTACGGCAGGCCTAATCCATCACAATGAGACTAAGCAATGCAGCATGAGAATACGAATGAATATGAAATAATTGCACACCAGTGTGACTGACCCCTCAGCCTTGAAATCCATGAGAGATCATGTGGGTTGGTAGGGGAGAATCTGACTCTATTTCTAACACAGTTATGAGAAAAATGTGGCTGGAACCAAATACTCCTTATATGATGTAGCTGGTAAAAGAAGTGAGAGGAGCAAGGAATTTGACACGTTGGTGCAGAAAGTTGCTTCATTGATGGAAGTTGAAGCAAGTGTACATTTCCTGGAAGAGGCAAACTTGACAATGAGAGCAGAACTTCTTTCATGATTTATAATGTGAATTTCAAAGCTGCAGCTGTTATCCCCAAAGTCTTATTAATTGTAATTTTTGGTATGGAGATAGAGGTAGGGTTTAACTTTGAAAAAAAAGTAATAGTTTCCCTTGATTGTTGACGAAAGTCAGAAAGAATTATTGTTCAAATTGTTTGTAAACAGTAGTTTCAGTTTTTTTTGTGAACATCTTGGAAAATTAGGTGCCTCATATTTTTTCATGTTACACATCTCATCAAATATTAGCTTTCTAATAGTCATATTGCATCATCAATCTTGTATTGGTCAGCTTTGCGACTTACTTGTTGAAATATTCAACAACAAGATGTTATGTTACTGGAACTAGAGATGTCACTTTTCAGCAGACTGTATGTATGATTGTTACTTATAAATTAATATAGGAATGTAGTAATGTACAAACTTCCATCTAAGAGTTTTAGGCAAACTGTAAATGAATACATGGGTCAAAGTATCTCTAGAAAATGTGGTAGACCCTAGTCTGTGACAGCTTTAGACATACATCTGACATTGCATTATCTGTCACAATTTGGCAATAGAATTAAGTACTAGCACATGGTGTGTGTTATGAACAAAAGTATTTAACTGTATATATGTTCAGTATCAGAGAAATGTTCCAAAATCTGGATTTGGAGATCTGGATTTTTAAACATATTCCAAATAATTCTCAACTATCTAAGTGCAGTTAACTTGGTCTGTCTCACAATAGCTGAATTTATTAATAAATAAAATTGAGAATCCAGCAGCTGAACAATTAAATCTAAAATTTTGCACAGTTTGCTAACAGTTTTAATATAAGTGAGAATTAGTGAGGTTTTACAAGATGCTTCTTGAATCAAGTAAAAAAACTATAGAAAATGTACCATGTGCATTATAAAAACAGGGAACTTACTAGTCCATCTCCTGTTCAGAGAATGATACAAATCTTGAAAATAAAATCTAGAGATGAGTCTGCATCCTGTACCAATGTCTGTGTTACACAGTACATCTTTGTTTTCTAAGGACCACCATGCAGCCTTTCTACAGTGCAAACACTGCCTCTTTCAGCCTATGAATTCCTAATACTGTTCTGCTTTTCTTCCCGCAGGTTGGAACGGCTGGTGGATGTCCTGAGGAAGAAGGTTGGAACAGGGAACATCAGGACGGTGACCTGATTGAGTAGCAGCGTCTGGCAATGTAGTCACATCTGGTGACCAGGCCATTCTATTCATCGTTGTACAAATAAAAAAATCCTGGTCTTAGCAAACAGTTGTTGTAACCAGCATGCTGAAATAACATTCCAAATATATCAAAATCTAATTTTTTTTAAGTTTGGAAACTTGATAGTATTCTATTGACAAGTTGCAGACATGCAGGAGACACTCTCTGCATGTACTGATTTTTACCAGGAATTTGTAAGATCTATGCTTATAAGAAGTTTCATTTTCCTGCATATTCATTAAGATAATTTACAATTATTACAATTATGCTGTCTTAAATTCAGTTAAAACTCCAAACATTGTTCACTTGCTTGCCAGTTAGAAAATATTTGACCTATAGGAGGTAAACCAAATTATATTTTTACATCTTTGAATCTGGAAAAGGACATTGCATATTGAGTTGAATATTTGATGCCTAGTATTGTTTTAACATGACCTGCATCAGCGCTTGTGGCTTTTGCCCCCTAATATTTAACTTTTTGGTAATTCAGTGCCCTAGTTTCAGTCGCATTATTCAGAATAACAATGTTGATTCTTTGTGCTGGCCATTACTTGTTTCATTTGTTCAGAATTTATATCTAGATCATTATAGTACCAAATAAAGAGCTATGCAGATGTGTAAATGTTGAGTACATTTTACATCTGGGGGTTTGGGAATGGAATTGAACTTTTCAACACCAGTTCAACCTTTTGTCTGTATTTTAAATGATTTTTTTATTTAACTGGCGCCAAGGAATAAAATCATTTGCGAAAAGTTGCATGGTACAATCTAGAGTGAATGTATTTGGAAGTGACATAACTCCCCAAAAAGACACACCAGAGAATGTGAGCTACGGGAATCTGTTCAGATTTGAAGCTGGCATTGGTAATTGGTGCTATTGTAGCAAAATCGAAATTTGTTAATGTACAATTTGCTGCCAAACAGCCGATTAATAAATAGTACATATTTTAAAAATCCTACTCATAAAATATTTAATATTTACAGAATATATTTAAAACTTTGCTATTCCAGTGGCTAAAATCGAAATATAATGGAAGTGTGCTCGCACATTCAGATGCATGCGGTATATTCAAATTTGTATTGTACCACCTATGAATTGGGCTGCACTCTATGTATTCTAATTATGTGAAGACACGGATTTTAAATTGTCAGCACCTTGAATTACAATGCTAATAAAAGATTACAAAGAAAGCAAAAGAGAGAAATAGCAAATGTGAAATGTTCAAACGTGCAGAGATGCGGCTGTGTTTAATATGAGTCCAATGCAGCTTTGTTGCTTCGATATTAATTGAAAAGGGGCGGGTATCGGTAGAAAAATACAATGATCCTACATGTGGAGATTTACTGACTCAGCTGGAGTTGGGAAGAGGACTAAATGAACATTCACGTTTCCGTGGGTCTATTATCACTGGAGGTTATTTGTTATCTCAAAGATTTTAAGTTCGTCTTTTGGTTTATAATGGTTAATGCTCCAGTGAATGCAAAAGTGATTAAGGAAACAATACAGAGAATTATTTTGCTTCATTAACTCCACGCGCAAAAAAATTATGCAGATACCCTGTCGAATAAGTAATTCAGCATCAACATATGTTTATAAAAAGTATTGAGTCAGTAAATGAATCTTTAATGATGGTGCGTTTAAGGGGATAACGATTTTACACAGGAAGACAGGACGGTGCCTGAAATTGGAATAGTCTAGTTTCTTATCAACTCAGATGAAATATGATTTTCTCATTTAAAATTATCTAGGTTTGTTTAGGATCGATTATACACTCTTACGTCACTAGTCTGACGCAATTTTCGTTCAATGCAATTTTCAATGTATATGTGGTACATTTATAAATGTGATTAAAATTTCCAACATAAATACTTAGGGCGGGGACGGGTCGGGGGTTAGGTTACGAAGGGACGTGTCGATTACGTTCCTATTATCCTACAGCTTACTTCTGAGCACAGTTTGTTTTCAAAACTCGGACGATGTTGCAAACAAAGATTGCTTGCGCTATCTACTAAAAAAAAACCGTTCCTGTGTGAGTATGACAACGACCTGACAACGACAACCGTTTGTATTTATATATCCGCCCCGAACACGTATTATTTCTGGACGTTTTACAAGATGTAGCTGAGTAAGAAAAGTAAGGCGGGGAAAACAAACTGGAGGCCAACAGCAGGGCACAGTTAGACTTTCAGAAGTCTTGAAAAAGGGGAGCGCGATGGCAATGAACTGTAGTTCTGATACCGTTTAAGAAATAGAGACATCACGATTGAAACTATCAAAATGATCAATTTAGATATGCGTGATAAAATCTGAGTGGAAAAGTCCACGAAATCATTAATGTATGAGATGGTAATGTTGAGGATATAAAATATATCAAAAAATGAAAATAATGAGAAAAGAACGTGTATATGTGTGTCTTATATATAATCATCCACTATATAATGGAATATGAGTTAAAACGCGAATCGTATCTTGCACAATTATTACTGTGAAAGTATAAGCGTTATGTAACAATGACAACCAAATTTCGGTTCCTTCCAGGAATCGAAATTACTTATGACGTTGAATCAAATGATATTTAACAAAATAAATCCAAAAAATCATTAATAATATGACACTTCATAACTCTTAAAATAGCCTTTTAATGGACATATCTGAAACGTGGTCAGAATTATTACGGTATAATAAGCATCTTTAAATAGGTAGTGAGAATCATCTCTGAAATTTAATGTCTGGAATTGCTCGTGGCATTCTGTGGGTGTAGCAGTAAACCGGGGGAAATTTTAAACTCTCTCCTACAAAAGGTATTTTTTTAACAATCTAAGTGTATGGTAAACATTCGGTGATTAGCTTGTGTCTGACTGCCATAACCTCAAACCCAGGTGAAGGAGCTGGACACACCTTTCATACGACAGTTTCCAATCTATTCAAAAATGAGCTAAATAAATAATTTCCAGGTCCCGACCCGGGCAAAGATCTAAAAGAGCCCTCTCTTGAGTTTTGCCAAACTGACTCACTTTTACGGCTGTAATTCGAAAGTGGAATATTCGAGAACTTGGGGGAGGGAAAGAAGTCGCTGGCGGTTCTTCATAGAGAAGATTTGAGAAGTTTCTGGATTTGAGAAATCTAGATATCTACTTTGTGTTATCAATTATATTTAACTATCGAAGACGAACAACGCGCACACAGTCTGTTAGAAGTTTGCCAGCTACAGAACATCGCATCTTTGCTAAAATTGACTCTTTCCCTCAAATGAGTATAACTTAAATGCCATTTGATGTTTCTGAAAAAATTCGTGGAAGTTGCATATCAAAGCGTTCTACAAACTATCGCAGTTATGAAGTACATCAAAATTGTCCTCATTTGCTATCAACCTGAGAAATTAAATTGTCATTTAAAAAGCATTCAATATAGTTTTGATTATGGATTGCTTTACTTTGCTGCTACAATTACTTAGAAATCATGTCCCCCCCCCCTTGAAAATCCGAGGTGCTATATATTTCAATCTCTATTTCCAGATTACTATAATGCCTAGTTTGTGAGAGAATCGATTACGTGTGAACACTGGTGATGCTTTTATTGGATCCCCCTTAGATGTGACTGTGTAAGTTTTTGTTCTGACAGGGGCTAGCTGCTGAGAGTCCCTCCCCTCCAATAAAGAACACCATTAGATCTTGTAGAATCCACCTCCAACCGTAACCCTGGAGATGGCACAACCTGGGTGTCCTTGCTCTAATACCAAAGAGTCCGCACTGGATGTTTTCTATCCTAAGTCGTTTTCTGTTGTCGATAATCCTGTGCTGTCAAATAAATACATTGTCTCAGCTGTTCAGTCCAACATCAAAAGAAAAGTGGCCATGTGAAAAGGGGAGGGGGGCATCTTTCTCTTTAAAATTTACGCGCCGACTAAATGTAAAGCTCTTTGTCAATTATGACACTGGCAGTAAATTATTTTAGAATAATAACTATATGGGGAGCACTGATGAAGTGATAACGCCTCAGTTGTTGGAAATGCAACAGATTATGTTACACGCTTGCTCATCCAACAAAGGACGATGAAGCCTGATTAACCATTTTGAAACCGAAAAGATGTCGACAAGACTACAAAACAACTTTTTATACGGTTTAATTAAAAACGTGTTACGAGGACAGAAAAGATGAATGCGATCTGAGAAAGCGTGGCTGATCCGGTTGCTATAACGACAGTAAATCTTCTGCGCCTGGTGTGTTTCATACACTCCCCCGCAACCAGCAATCGACACCTGCTTACTGCATCAACTAAACTCCAAAAAAAGTTCCAAGCACGTTAGCAATAGCGCTCCCAATTATTGTACAAATAATGTCTTATGTAGGGTCAATATCTAGAATTCAGTGCCGTGTGCCTAGTTCAAAAGTGCTCGTTTTCCATGTTATCCAGCGTGCCATATAGAAAATTCTGTGTGTTTTTAACTGATATCACATGGGTTTCGTCAATTGAGGGATATGGACAATCCTTGTTAAATTTATATTGAGGGTGGAAGTTACGTTCGTCATTTGAATGGATACCTTTGGATTAAGTTTACGATTTATCTCCGATTACATCAGAAGACCCAAAAAGAATGTGATAGATCTTGAACGGAATAAAATTGTTTTTATGCCGCTAATATTGTTATTACATTAGCAATATTCAACGTGCTGAATGGTTTGGTGTTCAAACATGTGGCGTTTGTAATATGACACCATTAACCTGCCATCTCATATGACCAGTTTAATACTAGTTTGTAGTAACTATGTGTCAACTAGGTGCCAGCGACACACAACTGCATGACATCTCAATTGCTGCTTGTTCTAAAATCGGCAACAGAGTTTTATTTTGTAGGTTTTTTTTGCTCGAGACGGTTGAAGACAGTAAAATCGAACCTTCATATATATTTTTGCAATGCTGTTGTAAAACTGTGTATAAACTTCTGATAAAAGAGCAGCTGCACTCCAAGCAGATTTCTTTAGAGATCTTCTCTCCACTTCTCCCACCTCTTTTTTTCCCCCTTCTGGTCTGAAGGGTATTGCTTTGCTCTTTTCGTTGGCCAAGCACAATTGTGTTATTGGAGATAATGAATTCAATCCCTATCAAAAGGTATTAACACGTCTTTGGCTGTAGTGGGTTTAAAACGAGAAGAAAGAGAACACAAAACTCGCCGAGCCGCCACACTGATAGCTGCTTTGAAATGAAAGGGTTCGGGCATTGTTGTCGAAATTTTTGCCCATACGGCACAAGAAAAAGCCGGGGCTTTTGATGGACATATGAGAACTACCTCATAACGGCAGCAACAAGTAACGCCAAGTCTTCACCCTCCTTTGCATCGGTGCTCTGCCTGTTGATAACATATGTTAGCTTTTAATACAGACCCTTCGATCTAATTACTTCTGCTCGCTGACTACACTGGTGTGGAGAGAAATGCTAATTCTCAGAAAAATCGTGTCCGGAGCGCAATCGCAGCTCAAAATGGAAAGGGAGTTACAGCAATGTTAAAAATAGACTAATAGTAACTCGGTCTGGCCGTCGCACCTAGTGAGGCATTGGGGAAGTCTGAAGGACTTCAGAGTCAAGGAGGATGATGCATTCTTTTTTTAGAGAGGAAAACTGACCATAAGAAGCGCTAGGCAAGAAGCGAGGGTCTTTACCACAGACCACATGGCCACTGACTTTGATGTACCACTGTGAGGAAATGCTACAAATGATGCGTTGGCATGATTCGACATTAAATGTTATTAACGAAACGATAATTTGTTTGTTGTTTTTCAATAAATATTGTCACAGCACAGTATTTGAAGATCACATATATATTATTTCCCGAACAATGAAAATAATTATATCTTGCTGCTCTGCTAAAATAGATTGGCAGCATTTAACCCAACAACCTAAATATAAATAAATTGGGAAAGTAACATAGACAAATCGATACGATGCCAATCTTTAACACAACTTTATGACAAGCATTCATTTCTTCCGAATCCTGAAATATCCAGATTGACATGCGTCCGAACAATCCAAACCTATTGAGTTTTAAAATACCTGAGAAAAAAGAATTATAAAGAAAATAAACCATCAGCATTCGATTGTTTAAAATTCTGTCAGTTTAAATCCGCCGATGTTTTTTGTCTTGAAATGCAGAAAAGGAATATTCACAAATTAGTCCTTCTAGTACATTTGCATCTAATTGTTGACCGTATTTTCATTAAAATCAAAGTAATTCCGATAATGATTTCAACTGATCAACTAGTGAATCAAAATAAAAATAATAAGAGGAGAGCCGAAAACGAATGAGTTTTAATATTTGCTTGGAGTACCGCCATTTAGAATGAACAGTAATGATAGAGTCAGAGAGTCGTAGCACAGAAAGACGCAGTTCGGCCCATCGTGTCAGTACCGGTTATCAAGCACCTGTCTTCCAGCATTTAGTCCGCTGCCTTGTATGCTGTGGCGTTTCAAGTGCTTATCTAAATGCTTCTTAAATGTTGTGAGCGTTCCTGCTATCACCATTTCAGGCAGAGTTCCAGATTCCCTCCACCCTCTGGGTGAAAAGGTTTTTCCTCAAATCCCTTCTAAATCTTCTGCTCCTTACCTTAAATCTGGGCACTAATCCCACTACTAAGGAAAAGCTTTCTTCCTATCTACCCTATTTATATCTCTCATAATTTTGTTCACCTTGCGGAGGACCCCTTCAGCCTTCTCTGATCTAAGGAAATCAACCCCAGCCTAACCAATCTTGCTTCATAGCTGAAATGTTCCATTCCAGGCAAGTTCCTGGTGAATCTCCTCTGCACCCTTTGTAGTGCAATCACATTCTTCCAATAGTTTGGGGACCGGAACGGCACACAGTACTCTAGCTGTGGCTTAACAAGCATTTTATATAAATCCATCATAACTTTCCTGCTGTTACATTCTATGTCTCAACTAATGAAAGCAAGAATTGCATATGCCTTTCAAATGACCTTATCAACCCAGTTGCTTTCAGGAATCTTTGGACATACACCCAAGGTCCCTCTGGGCTTCTGTACTTCCTAGCATTCTACCATTCATTGCTATTCCTTTGCCATGTTAGTCTTCCCAAAATGCATCACCTCACACTTTTCAGGGTTAAATTATATTTTCCACTGTTCTGCCCCTCTGACCAGCCCATCTACATTCTGCTGTTAACCTAAGGCCTTCCTTGCTATTTACCATGCCACCAATTTTCATGTGGTCTGTGAACTTACTGATCATATGTACATCTAGATCATTAATGTTCTCTGCAAACAGCAAGATACCCAGCACCAATTCCTACAGTACACCGCTGAAGACAGCCTCCTAGTCACAAAACAAAACTTCAAACATCACCCTCTTCCTCCTGCCACTAAGAGATTTTGAACCACGATGATAAACTGGGCAGTTGTAAATCACACTTTTTTGGATGTGTGCTGTTTGCTTAACAGATACCATGAAGTAGTGTAGCCCATTGTACATTATTTACCAGATATGCTGAATGAACACAACCCACTGTACATCATGTACCTGATACACTGAACCAATATAACCCATTTAAACCATATACAGACACATTAATGCATAATATTCCACTGTAGACCATTTACTAGATACATTAACCCAACATAACCCGCTGCACATGATTCACAAAAACACTGAACCAATGCAGAAATCAGTATGCCATTTACAGATACACTGAACCAATATATTCCATTGTACACCATTTACCAGATATACTGAACCAATATAACACATAGTATAGTATTTGCCAGATGCATGAAGTCAATATAACCCACTGTACACCATTTCCCAGATGCACTGAACAAATACAACCCACTGTACACCACTTACCAGTCACACTGAAGCAACATAGCCCTCTATTGATTATTTAGCAGATACACAGGTCCAAGACATGCCCACTGTACACCATTTGCAGATATACTAAACCAATTTACCCCACTGTACTCAATTTACCAGATACACTGAACCAATATAGCTCTCAGTACATCATTTCCCAGATGCACTGAACAATTATAACCCACTGTAAACCACTTACCAGCTACACTGAAGCAACATAACCCTCTATAGATTATTTACCAGATACATCAAACGAATATACCCCACTGAATCAATAAAGTCCACTTTACGCCATTTCCCAGTTACATTGAACCAATATAGACCATAATACATCATTTACAGACACATTGAATCAATATACTCTGCTGTACACAATTTACCAGATGCATTGAATCAATATACCCCACCGTACACTATTTCCAAGATATATTGAATAAATATAACCCATTGTACATCCCACTTACCAGTTACACTGAAGCAACATAGCCCTCTATAGATTATTTACCAGATACACAGAACCAAGATAGTCCACTGTACGCCATTTGCAAGCATACTGAGCCAATATACCTCACTGTACTCAATTTACCAGATACACTGAACAAATATAGCTCTCTGCACACCATTTACCAGATACACTGAACCAATAAAGTCCACTTTGCATCATTTCCCAGTTACATTGAATCAATGTAGACCAGAGTACACCATTTACAGAAACATCGAACCAATATACTCTGCTTTACACCATTTACCAGATACACTGAACCAATATAGCCCATTGTGCACCATTTAGATACACTGATCCAATATATCTCACTGTCCTCAATTTACCAGATACAATAACCCAATATACCCACCCCCTGTACTTGATTTACCAGATACACTGAACCTGTGTAGCCTACTTTACACCATTTCCCAGATACATTGAACCAATGTATATTGGGGATTACCAGGGTAAATGTGTGGGGTTGTGGGAATAGAGCCTGGGTGGGATTGTGGTTGGCACAGACTTGATGGGCTGAATGGCCTCCTTCTGTAGTGTGGTGATTCTATGATTCCATGAATGTAGACAAAAGTACACAATTTCCCACATTGAATTAATACACCCCACTGTGCACTGAACCGACGTAGCATACTGTACACCATTTCTCAGATGCATTGAACCAATATGGACCACAGCACACTATTTCCCAGATGCACTGAATGAATATATCCCATTGTACACCATTAAACAGATACACTGAATCATTATAGCCCATTGTACAACATTTACACATAAATTGACCCAATATAGCCAACTGCATATAACTTTCCAGATACAATGTAGCAGTATAACCCACCATACACAATTTACAGATATACTGAACTAATTTAATCCACTATACACCAATTAGAGATACACTGAAGTGATATAGCACACCGTATCCCATTTACAGATACACTGGACAAGTATACCATACTGTTCATCATTTACAGATACACTGAAGCAATATAGCCCGTTGTACACCATTTACTGGCTAAATATGGTCCAGTGTACACCATTTACCATCTAAACTGAACTAACATATCCCACTGTATACCATTTAGCATATACAATGAACCAACATACTGCATGCTACACCATTTCTCTGATGCACTAAACAAATACACAAGGGCAGCACAGTGGCACAGTAGTTAGCACTGCTGCCTCTCAGCAAAAGGGACCCAGGTTTGATTCCTGGCTGAGGTCATTGTCTGTGTGGAGTTTGCATGTTCTCCTCGTGTCTGCATGAGTTTCTTTTGGGTGCTCCAGTTTCCTCCAACAGTCTGATAGACATGCTGCTTAGGTGCATTGGCCATGTTAATATTCTCCCTTAGTGTACCCGACACAGTTGCTAGAGTGTGGTGACTAGGGGATTTTTACAGTAACTTCACTGCAGTGTTAATGAAAGCCTACTTGTCTCAGTAATAAAGACTAAACAATAGAGACCCAGTACACAATTTACAGATACACTGAACCAATATACTCCACTGTACACCATTTACCAGATACATTTAAGCAATCTAACCCACTGTACACTTTTTAGAGATACACTGAACCAATATAATGCACTGTATGCCATTTCTCAGATACACTTAACCAATGCACTAGGGCAACATTGTACATCATTCATTGATATACTAAACCAAGAGACCCAATTTATAGATATACTGCCCATTGTCCACCATTTACCAGATACACTGACTCACTATAACCCACTGTACTCAATTTACAGATAGACTGAACCAATATATCCCACTGGACATGATATACAGATGCAATAAACCAATATACCCCATGGGATACCATGTACAGATACAGTAAACCAATATACCCAACTCTTCACCATATGCAACCGTACACTGAAACAATGTACCTCACTGTACACCATTTACAGATATTCTGAACCAATATAATCCACTGTACACCATTTGCAGATGCACTGACTCAATATATCACACTGTACACCATTTATAGATACACTAAGCCAATATGCCCCACTGTACACCATTCACAGATACACTGAATCACAGACCACAATACGCCATTTTTAAGAATGTCCTACAACCAAACGTCAACTATTATAAAGGTTGTGTAAGTGCCCTAATCGTCTTGACATTAGTAGTTTATTTATGTATCTTCAATTTCGATCAGATTTTTTTCCCGATTCTGAAGCGCAAAGCACGCTTAATACCATAATATTCACGGGCTGTCGTACAAAGAAGTCGGAAATGAATTTTTAATTACACAAATTCTGGTGTGAATTGTTCACTACTGTATTTACCGTTTGTAGAAAGCGAGGCATTGGTTTACACCTTCCACCAATGCAGGAGACATGAGCAAACAAAATGAGTTGAAGCAAATTGTGGGACCTGTCTTGAAATCAGAGCAATTACAAGAATGATTCGCCTTTTCACTTAATTAATATTGGTTGCGGGTTCCAGTTTGATCTGTTTCCATCTTACAGACAGGCACATTCTTTACTCAGGTAGTGATTGTTAAATCCAGTTCCTGTCAGAGGTCAGGAGACGTTGTTTGCCCTGTTCAAAGTTCGCATTGAAAAACTCTGGCCCCAGTCTGGTGGATTAGAAGTCACAAAGGGGGAAAAGAACAAGACTGGACCCAAGGAGCTTGTAGAATGGAACAAAACGTTAAATGTCAGAAGAATACAAAGTGTCCTCGCTCACAGCTGCCTTGGTTGTTTTTGAGCCGTCCTTAAAACGGGAAGATTTATCTTGGTAAAAATACGGGGCCCAGAGGGTCCATTACCCGATTTTGTACAGCTTCGTGTCGCTAAAGTTAGCTTCTTCCTTTGTGTTTGACGAATGCAGGCTCGGCCTTGTTATACTGTTTTTAAAAAATAATTGCCTTTTAGTGTTTAATCGTTTTCATCCAATGTTACATCCTCATTTACAAGAGTGATCTGTAAAAATTGAGCAGTGAGGAACAAGAAATGGATACATACTTGCCCGTTCCTTCTTCAAAATACGCTCGAGAGGAATGAGTGTTGCGATTTACAATAATCTCAGTGTTCGGTTCGGACGATTTAGATAAATTTCCCGATGAAGTTCCTCAGTCATCATTTTAGATTCACCTGTGCTAAGTTATTAGAAATTAAGATAAGCGACCAAATGTTTTGCGGATTTTAAATATTGACTGTATCCATTTGAGTGCGAGTTTTAGTTCAAACAGTTTAATCCCGGCCCAGATATTAACCATTTGTTTGATGGTGACGGTGGCGATCAGAGGGCCCTAACTTATCCGAATGAAACTTTGTGTCCTTCTTCTTCATTGAGAACAGCGCTCGGTTTTCCTACCGTTTTATTATTGATTATGCATCGATTTTTGTATTAAAGTTGCAAAATAATCAGAAAAATCTATCGATTGAGAGGAAGTAATTTGCACTCATTCCGACTGGCAGCGTGTTCAGATTCATGATCCCCGCGCACGCCAACTCAATTCTATTTCTCATGTGAACTTATCATTTTATCACACATAGGAAGAGGATTTTTGTGGAGTCCAACGCCCTTAAACCAAAAGTATTTTCCTCCTGTTTTAACAAAACAAAAGTACTTAGACAATTTAATAAATGTTGTAATTACGTTTGACCTCCATCTGTGTAAAATTATAGATGGCAGTAGATAATTAACATTGAAAAGAAAACACGTTCCAAACTAGTTCTCTCTTTACAACACCCCGTTCTTCAGTACTCCTGACTGTGTGCATTAACGCAGGAGGAATACTTAGAGCAAATTAGAAGCTGTTGCCTTTCTATTTGCATCATACCGTATTAACAGCACAGAACAGAATAGTTCTGGCCTGGCCTATATCCGGCTAGTGTATTCATAAAGTCATAATGCGTACACCCTGAATCTCAGCAGCCTCATAAAGAAAATTATTAACCGGAAAAGCTCTTGGCCCCACACTGTTGGATTAGAAATCTCAATGAGAAAATAATCAGATTGCAAAAAGAGAAGGCACTTGAGAAACCAATTCTAAATGTAGAGCAGTCAGCATTCCATCTATTAATTTACTGGAGAAAATGTGCTTCACTACACTACTGTCACACACGGCATTTTATGTTTGACCTTAACTGCTTTGAGTTCAGTATTTTTGCACCTTTGTTTGCTTTTGAAGTTAAAATAAGTACCACTTCTCCTCCCTCTCCTTTGCCGAATTGAAAATTGTTTGAAAGTGCAATAGGAAATAAGCAATTGGTCACTACGCGTACGGGAAAACAGAGGCTAATAACTGGATACCAAATCGGAAACACACATCTTTCTCCCCTTAGAACATATGTGTATGTGTAAACAAAAGAAGTTCGATAAATGTATGGATGTAGTAACTCTCCGCTACACACCATTGCAATGTTGAGAATCAGCCAGAACTCTGATTCTCTCCGTCTGTCTTTATATAATCGCCAATTTTACTGTAAAAAGCTCAGTGCTGCAATGAAAGCTGTCAATGTTCTTGCTGGTAAAAGTGGGGGAGGGGATTGAGATCTGAAAGGTTCTCAATACTTTGTTCGAATGCTAGCATCTTCTATTGACTTTAGCACCAAGGAAAGCAAGCACCTCCTTTACTGTTCGATTTTACATTCAACCGTCAAGGTTTTGACTCTTGTCACAAATTTGCCATCGAGAACAATCGAAGAACGGTCAATGGAATTTTTAAAGAACTAACTTTGCCGAGATATTCTGACAGAAGCTAATAATGAATAAGAATAATTCAGTTCAGAACGGCAAGGACCTACTCTGCGTGCAATTTAGTCAATACCCTCCCTCAGAACTAAAATTATTATAAAAGACAAAAACGTAAATTAAATCAACATTAGACACTATAAACCAGACTTCCAACAGGCACTTCACTAAGTGCCTACCCACCCCGGGCGGAAAATATTAATGCTAGCATCATGAAATTCATGCAATACGGGTAATTAATAACTTCCAGTATCTGCTTAAACAAAACATAAAATCTCTCAGGGAATTAAAAACGCAAATCACCTTTTGTTTGGCATTTTTTTGCAAAAGCAAACGGAATGAAACAGTTTGATCGAGTTTGTATGAAACAGCAGGCAGTGTAAAGGTTGAATCCCCTCTCGTCATTGTAATGATGGCACATAGAAATCATGCACATATCTGACTGGTGTTCCATATTCTACCAAGGAATTCAGACAGGCGTTATAAAATCCGGGGACCCTTTCCACAGAACTCGTGTTGAACCTGATTTAACAGGTATACAGCTTGTTAAAAACCCTTACTGAGAAAAACCCGCTATCCAGTACTACCTCCTCGCAACAGTATTTTTAAAAATCGCTTCTCTGTAATAATGAAGCTGCGGTAATACAATCAAATTACAATTTGACCATTCCCCTGTAACTTATTTATGCACATCCGATTTAATATATTTCCTAGGCAATCATAGAATTAATTTTGGTCTAATTATTTCAGTATTGGGATTCTCCTGCACTTGTTTGGAAATATGCAGTTTTACAGAAAACAAATTGTAACTTAGCAATGTTCACATTGATGGTGCAACTAAAGAGCACAATCAGGGATACCGGGGAATTTGCTATCTCCTCTTCTCAATTTCGCACCACATTCATCAGAAGCCAATTACATGATAATTAAAAGAATTTCACGGTTACTCTCACAATGTGTGTGTCCCGCCAGTGAACAGTGATCAAAGCGAAAGCTATTCATTTCCAAAATCCACTTGTGTGAGTCGAAATGACAAAGTGTTTTGTGCCCAGATACAAAGCAATGTAATTCTGTCACACATTGTAACATTTGTAATAGACAATGCTCTGTACTCGTTCTCAGCGTGACAAAGGAAACAGGCTGCCAAATCTTTTTTAAATCTGTCCTGCGGAGACTTTATAAATTATCAGGGATAATGCATGCGATTGGGTAGCGTAAAACACACACAGGGCTCAGTGAGCTGTTTCTAAAATCAGGGACCAATGGAGTAATGGTCAGATATAAAAAAGAAGTAAATCGCCGGGCAATTTTAATAACTGATAATATTAAATGTAATTTTGAATGGTGTATTTCCAGTCCTTTTGTTTTGCGAAATGTAATCAGTTTGGACATTTGCTTTTCACAGGCAGGGGCAGCGTTTGGAGCACCAGTTTCCTATTTTAAATACAAATCCTGTACCGGCACCTGTCTGTATATAGTTATCAAAATCTTCCAAAAAGGCGGTTTTGATTGTAGACTTTTTGATTTTAATAACACTGTTTAATTAAAACTACAGACTCTATTGAAATTATTATCCTTTAGGTATCTTGGCCCTTTAAAATAACACCATGAGATTTGGCTTCTTTAGAAAGTTCTGATATTAAATATAAATTAAAGACCCCAAACACAGCGACTACATTGTTTTATAAGGTGAAAAAGTTGAGAAAATCCAAACCTTGGCTCCCTAGGCTGCTCTCGGTTCTGGGAATGTCCTGATTCTGTTCACGCTGAATCTGATCAGTTTTATATTGGAAACTATAATATTTATATAATTAAAGCAGCAAGAGTTACTTCGCATGTGTAAGCAGCGAAAAACAATTGAAATTCCCCCAGACTTTTCATTCCCTGAGATTTTTGTAAAGGCCAACGCACTGTAATAATTTATCACCATCAGATTTATTTGTGACCGTTCTAAGCTCAAAGTTCTGTTTTAATTAATGGAAATCACTCACTTTTACTGAAATAAGTATTTTTGAATTTTAAAAAATAGCTTATTGGTGAGTGATCCGATGAATAACAAACCACAAGGTGGGTGCGAATTAACCTTTTCTTTATTTTTCTCATCAAATCAAAATAATTTTATTCATTTTCATAGAATTACAAATACAAAATTAACAACTCCTTAAATTCCATTTGTAATTTGTATCATTCTTTTTAAACAACTTAAAACTAGAAAAGACCCTAGCGTACATCATGCAATAAATTAGGCACATTGAGAAAAGCCGAAAGAACCCGCCTGGCTATATGCTAACACCAACATTTCTAAAGAGCTAAAAACGAGGGAAAGTGCATTAACACTGGATGGAAATAACAGATAAAAGTATCCAGGAACGAAAAATGGGGTAACCTTTCGTGGTTCCTGGTGCAGGTAACATTTGGTTCTTTTTTTAAGCAATCAACCCGTTTTTAATAAAAAAAAGTATTTGCAAATGAGTTGACATGAACACGCGAAACAGGTCAAAAGAAACGGCCTTCGGTTTTTTTTACTAAAACTGCACAGGACGGCAGATCGTTTAGAGTAGTTCCATAGAATTAACACAATTATTGTCTCCAAGCGACTCATTTCATTTCACCTCCCAACTTATCAGGACGTTTCCCCCCCCCCCCCCCCCCCGCTCATCTATTCTGGAGTTTAGACAAGTCTTTGGAGGGGCTTTTATATCACCACAGTTGTGAGCAGCCGCTGGGAATGTTGAGTGGGCGATTGGAAGCAAAGTATAACACAACCAATTCTAGAATTATACATCACCTTTCTAAAAAAAATTAAATACATTCTGCAGATGTTTGCGATATATTCTCCGCGAAATGTACAGTCGTGGTTCATCGTCAAACCTTGCAGCTTGCACAACTTTACACTTGCACAGTTCTTTTTATACATATAAATGTTATAAAGTAACAGTCTTTGCACTCAAGGTGCACGAAAGCAAATCCCAAAAAAGGGAAGAGTGTTAATGATTATGTGATGGTTTGAGCTTCTTTGTTTTTGTGTGTAAGACTAAGAAGTGTTGAGAAGTGGTCTGGAATACACACCTTGGTAGTAGGAAGGTTCACTTGCCAGGACCGAGGGCTCCAAGCTGCTCTTGCCCATTGAGCTGAGGGTTAGCCCGCTGGCCATGCTGCTGCCATAGCTGGAGTAGTGCATGGCCTGTTCATAAGCCTTCAAGTCCATCTTGTGATGTTGTTGCTCAGACGACATGAGGTTATTGATGGAAAAGGGGTGATTGAAGGAATAATGCGGATCTCCCTTTAAGTGGTGAACTTGCTGTGAGTCGGCGGCCGACACGTGGCCCATGTGTGGGTGAGGGTGGGGATGTGGAGGGTGAGGGTGTGGGTGAGGGTGGGGGCTCATGGTGCCCCCGATGGACGGGCCCGAGCTCACCAGCGGGGCCTGGCTCTTGATGTCGGTCTGGGCTCGGCTGTCCGGGCTGGCCGAGCTGTTGGAGTCGCTGAGAGGCGCCGTGCCCTCGGGCCGCCCGCTGCCGCCGGGGGTGGAGGAAGCGGCCGACTCTTTCCTCCCTCCCTCCGAGGCCGCTTTCAGCGCCGACTTCTTCTCGCACTTGAAGCGCTTCTGGCGCCGCAGGTAGCAGCCGTTCTCGAACATGTTTCCGGAGTCTGGGTGCAGTGTCCAGTAGGAACCTTTCCCTGGCTTGTCTGGGGAACGGGCCACTTTAATGAAGCAGTCATTGAAGGACAGAGAGTGTCTGATGGAGTTCTGCCAGCGCTGCTGGTTCTGCCGGTAATAGGGGAAGAGGTCCATGATCCACTGGTAAATCTCACTCAGGGTCAGCATTTTGCTGGGAGCTTGCTGGATGGCCATGGTGATGAGGGAGATGTAGGAATAGGGCGGCTTGGCGTGCGGGTAGGTGCGCCGGAATGTTTTGGTGTCCCTGGGCCGGCTCAGGGTGCTCTGACTGTAAGCCATGGGGCTGATGGCTGGGCTCAGACTCGAATAGGGGCTCAGGGTGTTCATGGGTGGCTGCTGGCCGCTCATGTTGGGGCTGATGGCCGGGCCCATGGCCGTCACCCCGGCCCCCATGCCGTTCATTGTGGCCGCTCCACTGCCTGGCATCCCGCCCATGCCCGGGCTCAGCCCCGTACCGATCCCCGGGTTCCCGTAGGACATGTTAAAGGAGCCCGAGCTCATGTTGCCGCTGGAGCCCATGCTGTTGATGCCCATGTAGCTGTTGATGCTGCCCAGTCCCGGGTTCATGCTGTTTACCGGCACCGCTGAATAAGCCTTCACAATAAAAGAAAGTGTTAGTCAGCGCGCCAAGTTTTATTTCAAATTTCAGAACACATTGCTCACCAGCTATTTTAACGGGAAACTTATCTTTCACAACACGTTGGAGAGAGGGAACTTTGGACTCATTTGAGTAAAATGAGGTGAGAAAGGCCACGCCTCTTAAAATAAAATCTAAAGTTCTAAGAGTTTCCTCCCGGGAGTAACATTAACAGATACAACAGTGCTACTGGTTATTGTGGATGACTGGTGCAGATTCTGGCCGCTCTTGTAAACACTGGAGCGGGAGAGAGAGCGGGCTCAACTCCCTCCTCTCTCTGATGCCATCTCCTGGACAATAACTTTGTCTCATTTTCCCCCCCTGTGTCGAATACACACGCACACACACACAAAAATTCCACACCAAACAGTTTGAGTAACTACACTGTTTAGTATTACGTTTCATGTTGTGCCACCTGGAGCGGCCTGGTCATCTCCGCTGGACATTATTTCCACTGAGCGTGGTCCAATTTTGTTCAGAAAAAAAGTTCCTCGGCAAACTGCCCACAAAACATGGCTTGAAATTAAGCCGTTTAATAACCCCGGCGCGCTTCATGTGATCTGGTGCTGGCTGCCGCAAGGGCTCACCTCACAATAAAGGTGCAATTGTTACTTTGACTCACCTCCTGCGGTTCCCCGTAGTAAGTGCTCCAGTCAGCAGCTTCGTGCCCTTCCATCTTCACCGTACCTAACATCATGGAAGCAGACTACAATGAAGCAACATCAAAGCTTGCCCCCAAAATAAAATCCCACCGCGGATGTACTCTGACTGAAATACAGTGCAAGGATAGAATAGAGCCTGCCAGAGTAAGGAAGTGGTGGGACGCGAACACTTTTAGTGGCGCTGGGGACATGCGTAGTGATTTAACTGTCCACAGATCCTGCCTCCTTCCCCGATTTGCCCAGATCTTTCTATATTTGAATAATCAGCTCTCACCTAAGCGTTAGGATACTCTGTGTGCCTATTGCACACCTGCCTTCACTGCAGACACCGCTCACATCCAACTAGCTGCCACTCAGCGGGGCCTGACTTGAGTCATTGAAAATAGTCCCCATTGGATTTGCAAATAGACTAATTGGTTTAACTCGGAAACAATAGGAAAGACAAACTATAGCAGTGGGATGAGAAACCATAAATTAATCCGGCACCAAAAACGAAACCAGAGACGCATTTTCCCAAAGATTAAATGGACCGAGTCACAGGTCATGATTCGAGTTTCTTTTTACAATGTTTCTGCTACACCCTCCCGACAAAAATGCAGCTTAGCTAACGGTGGACTTTCCTGTCGCAAATTGAAGTTAGCCTGAACCATCTGAATAACACATTTTAAGGAAGGCGATAAACTGCACAATTTGGCCTGTTAACACTTTTAAATCTGCTCGTGAAATCTCTCAAGTCTGACAGTTACAACACATTTCAACTAAATGTCAACACTGGGGATAATTTAATAAACACTTCGTTTAGAAATGGCCCATCAGACTGGCTTGTGTAAAATGCATTAGTCCAGTAAATCAGTAATCTGGGAAGGAGATAGTCGGTCTGGCAGTTTGTCTATCGATAGCACCGTTAGCAAACCTTTGGACCAGCAAATATCTAAGCTCAACCAATAAGGGTAGCATTCCCAAAACAAATTGTTTCTGGGGAATTCAGCTCTGATCCCATGCAATTCATGAAATTACACGGGGATGTGAGCCGCAATCTGAAATCCACATGTTTGGTGACAAGACTATAAAGGGTGACGGAGCTTTCTGTCTGTTGTTCATTTAGAAATCTAAACAAATGTCTGTTTAATAAGCTCAGCGACATTCCTACCCTGAAAGAGACGGATCGGCCTGAAAGTGGCAGATGTAATTAGCCTGAGGTAGAATTTACTCTGCCGTGTGACGTCTTTGAGGAATGGTGTAAATAAACGCATTCTTCGTCCTTCTTTCGTCGCGATAGGTCGTAAAATGCAGAATGGAAGAATAGTTTGCATTGAAGATCACGTACCTCGGGTTACCCTCTTTAGGACTCTGTAGCCAGCCACAGCCTTCGCTCCAAGTCATCAATAAATGAAACTTCAGTTTGTGCATTGGCTTTATGTAGCGCCTAGCAACGGGACAGCTTTTGGATCAGGGATGCTAACCCGAACAAGATGAACAGGCTTGGACTCTCCCCCTCTTTATTATACAAGAAGTTTACTGCTCCCTCCGCCCGTGAGCTGGGTCCCAGACACAGGCTGAAAGAGAAACTCCGGGCTTGCAGCTAACAACGCGTGTTTGAAAATCTCACACACCGGGGAGAACACAAGTGTAAATAGTCCAATGAAAACTAATTCGTCTGTATTTTTACTTTCAATATACCGCCTTCTTCCTGTGATGTGATTTAGCCAGGGTTCTGAAATGATTAATTGCGCGCCCTTTATTTTCATATGAAATGTTAAGGAGATAGAAATCCGATTAGAACAAGCGCGCTCCATGAACCTGTTTACTTGTTCCTGTTCCAAATCTTGACGGAAACTGTTCAGTGAGCCGGCAGCGGCGTGTTCCTTCTGTAAATAACTCAAACCTATTACTTGAAATGTAATGTTTGAAGTTTTGTCAGAATCACGAGCACTTTGAAAGATGCGAAGAGATTGAATTGACTCGATTTCTCTGTAAAGCAGAAAGAACAATTGTGACCAGAAAGATCTGTTTGGTTGAATTTTAAAATGCTATGCAGTTTTTAATGAAGTAATAGTGAGGAAGGGAACTATCTCTAATCCACATGTTATTGTCACGGTTACAAGTTCGATCTGCCAAACGGGCTCAGTCACACGGCCACCAATCTATGGTGCTTCCGAGTGACATGTCCGTCAATGGATCATTGATGTGCATCCTTTACAAATGGCATCAGGAGCAAATCCGTTCTTGTACATGCCATGAGCGTGGAGTTGAAACTATCAAATAGACTTCACACTCAGCGAACTAAGTGCGTGTCCATTTTGTAAAATAAGAACAATATATGCACCAAGTCTTGCCAGTTTACTACATCCGCATACACAGGTTTACGCTTACTGTGTATTATCGTAACAATGTTTAAAAAGAGAGCCGCTAACACGATGGTGCTCTATAGTATCATTGTTTAAGTAAATTGATGACCGTGGAATGGGTCCAGCAATGCAACTTTATCCTGTATTAACCAGCGGGAGCTGCTGGAATTTCCTAATTTAATTCTCCATGAGGTGCAGTGTCCCACATCCCACCCCAAAGTAGATTGGAGCTGTGCATCATGTGTTCATTGACACAGCCGTTAACAGTATTAACAGTTAATACATAGCCAGTTCCGCTTGTAGGTCATTGTGAAGAGAGCGTTAACTTATGTTCATATATAAAAAAATCAGTCACTGAACAATTTCCGAAAAGCTTCGATTTCAGTGCCTCTACTGAGGCTTGATGAATCAAAAAATCCATATGGAAATAAAAATTATTTCAGTGTGTAAAGATGTTTTAATCTTTGAAGTATAATTTAATGGCAATTAATTTACTGTCTAGATTGTGGATGTGAGGACTGTGTATGTCCTAAATGTAAATGACCTCTTTCCAAAGTAGGCGAAATCTGAAAAAGACTCCTACCTGCTCTACACAGAGCCATTATATCGTGTGAAGGAAGCAAATTAATTTGCTGTAACTAAACCAGTTCATACATTCGCACGTGCTACGGATTACCTGCAAAAATAGTTTCCAGTAATTAAGGAGCAGCGTTGGCAATAAATAGAGAAGGAAGTCAGCGTATATCTTGAGAACAAACTATCCATCTGGAGGGAGCGACTCCGGGGACGCAGACGGTTTCAGAAAGGTCTCATTAGCATCTAAAGAGCAATATACACAGGGTGGATTCTGTTAACAATGTTGCAAATTTAATTGGATCATTCTAATTCAAGTGAGTTATCTATACGTGAAAGGGGTGACGTAAGTGTAAAAGTCTATAAGTTTAGCTGTTGAGACTGCTTTGCCATTCTTAAACAATCAGTACAAGTTTTGTGTTGATTTCGACCTTTGCAATGAACAATTTCGCGTGCGGTATCCGGCCTCCAACACAAAAATGACAGGAAAAGCCGAGGTTTATTACTGCATAGTAACAAATCAAAATTGCTTCCCGCCTTGAAGCAATATCTGAATTTTAAACTCAGTAATAGCGGTAAGAATGTTAGGGGCGAGTAAAATTCCATGTCGTGTTAAATCGATCCCCAGGAGCATTTTCCAATGTTTTGCGAAAGGTAAAATGAAATGGAAATAATTTCAGACTAATTTAAACACAATACATTAACACTATTTATTTGATCACCGCCAGGGCAAAAGTTCACGACCGTTTCTTGACCAGGTGACACATGGTAAGGCTGAGGATTTACTCTCCACTCTTTTAGGGGTGTTTAACCTATGTAGAAAAGGAGCAAAATGACAACTTATTTACTGAGGCCAGAATCCGCCAGAACACTGCCTTTCATGTTGGCTTCAGAAATAATTTAATGCTTCTTATTCAACTCCCCTGAAGACAAAGGCGGAACGAAATTGTATTTCCTGAAGACCTTTCACTACACCCGGAGCATTCCGATATTTATTTGACAATGAAATAGTTTAGCCAATAATGTCCACAAAAATGTTGAAATTTTTCACTGGTTAATTAGCTTTGTTTAATCGATCGGCCAGGCGATAAAACAGAATTTCTGTTTCTGTTCAGGCCTTCGAGTTGCTTATCCGTATCAATTTCAGGCAATATGTTGACCCGCAGCTATTTTTGGACCCCCTGATGCCAAACAGGAGATTTTCGCCTCGATTGTGTTAAAATTGCTTTATAATGCTATGAGTCCAATTTCGAAAACATCGGTCTAAAGTAAAGATAACTCAAAAAAGGTGGTCTGGCGCCGATTCGGCTCACGGTAACAGCAGAGGCATTTTCCCCCTGTAACGCCAGTGAGCCAGCGGGGCTAATACTGTCTTACCACAACTAAATCTATATTTGCATCTTAGCGTACTGACTGGTTACACTGAACCCTCGGGAGTGGATCAGCTGGAAACCAATTCAAAACATGCAGCACAGTCATAACGAGACTACTTTTGAAAGAAGGGAACACAAGTAAACGGGCATGATTTACTGGTTCTGAACAATTCACACATCTGCTAATTCTGCACAACATTGTGACAACAATAGCTTTGTCCTCTGCGCAAAAATAATTCTTAAAGTGACAACTTTCAAAGCCACCACAAATAACAAGGTAAGAAAAATCCAAAGTCGGGACATGAGCCGAGATCATACTTTTCAATAAAAATTGCATGGACTAAAATTCGGTGAAATATTTTGTAACTAGTGGATTAAAATGTCACCAAATACAACATATATCACATGATTGGATTGGCTCAAGATCATGTTGCAGGAGTTATGATGGGGAATAACCTTAAACTCCAGCAAAATAATGCTGGATAAGTCAAAATTAGATTCGAATTTGGAGAATATTATGGGTGAAACAAAGTCTACAACAGCTGTCAACTAAATGGAACCAACTTGATGAAATGAATTGCCTGTTTTTTGTCTTATATACTTATATGTTTCTTTAGACTGTTCTAACCTGTTTGTTTTTAGACAAGAAAGCAAATGGAACAGCTTCAATATTAATTGATTTAACTTGAAAAAATATGCATGAAGCTAGTCAATTGGTAATAATTCATTCAGATCACATATATTGGAATGATCTGCTCATCTATACCAAATGTGTAAAAGATATTTTATTTATCATTGCAAATTTTTTACAGTTAAGTCACCATAACCCAAACCAGAAAAGGTAGGCCTGCAAAATCCCAGATTGGTGGGATGAGGATCTTCATGAAAATGGCATTTTTGCCTTTCCTTTCCATCTCTTTTCACTCTTCTTGCATGTGTTAACTCCTTACTGGGTTTTGGTTTTGCAAACAGTGAGCACCACATGGTATCTCATTTAATTGATCACTATGAGTGTTGGCAAGATATTCAGGAAGAGGCAGTGTTCACATGTATAGTTTTTTCAGCAGGGATCACTGGATATAAATGAGGGGCTGATTTGCCCCTGCTCATTGAAATGCTGCTGAGTATGCCCCAGCTAAGGTGAGTAAACGCAGTACAGTATGGAGATCAAATCTGGACTCTTGCTGTTGTGCATGGGTCAGCTCCTCACCAGACACACCTGGGTGCATAGTTGTTTTATTGTTGGACCAAAAGAGGTTGGAATATGTCCTGATCCATTTGTCCACAATTTTCATTTGATCACTTATTTTATGATTTTTAAAAATCCTATAAATAAACAGCCATGTAAGTATATGCAAATGTTAGACTTCTTACTGTTTTCAGAGTAAATATAAGGAATGTTTGTTTGTCAATTAAATATCTCCTTGATCTGGATGATCAGTAGAATACATTTTGACTGCTTGCTGGATAGTATAAAGACACAGGCAGCTATCAAACCTATTGTGCTATGTTTGTTATTCAAATTAATTATGGAATCATCTCATCACATTTTCTGTGCATGAAGTTTTATAGTTGGTTATGTATTTATGCAAGACATAAATGCAAGTGTGTTGTAAAGCAAATTACTGACAGTAAATGGAAGTATTTTGTATTAATGCAGCGCAGAAATGGTAAATTTTGATTATCATAAGGATATGAAAACTGACAATTCACATTAATATATTGATTATTTGTTTTAAAAATAGAAAAGTTTGAACAAGCAAAGCAAAGTTTTATTGGCACTTAAAACACTTTATCTCTTCTGTAGGGATTCTGCTGTTCTGATTAATTTTTAAAAATTTTTCAGCAAGGTGAATATTTATGACATAAGTTTCTTGGAAATTGAATTGCTTTTTTTTCCATCTCTATTCTACGTCATCTGCAACTTGAGTCAGATGTGGAATGAAACACTCTTATCTACTCCAGTGTGAGTATACCTTAATCACAATGTCAATAAATAATCCCTTTCATTTTTAACTTTATGATGATACTTTGTGTTCATCAAGTTGCAAAGAACATATATCTTTTGGCACCTGGTGGCAGCATTATGCTTGCCCAGGACAGGTCAATTATGGATGTGAAGCAGAAATTCTTGCTAGTTTCAAGAATATGCACAACCCTACATCAGAAGAATATCACCATTGTACTAACACAATATTTAAATATCCTATGGCCCCTCTGAATGAGGTTGCTAAGTGCTATCAATGCCAACTAGGAGTTTGATTGAAGCTGCACATTTCACATAGGAGACATTTAACTGAGGAACTAATTTCACGTCAAGTACATTCAGTTGGCAGACCAGAGTTTCAGATGAATTTGATTTGAGTTCAGACATGTAAAATAATTCATAAATGCTATTTAGTTCAACTGTATTAACATGGGTTTTATTATTCCCCAAATTACCACATTTACTCTGACTGCGATTGCAGCTTTGTAAAGCAAAAGTGGCCAACTTGTGGACAGTTTAATTTTTGTGGCCTGTTATCCACATCATAAGTTGAGATTGGTCAAAACCATCTTCGAACATTTACATACATCAGAATGAATATATTTTTACCCAGATCTGAATTGCAGCCTGGATTCCATAAGAAATGCTGGTATGCTAATCCTTTGCACCAACCAATGCAATCCAAATTCTCAAGGTGGAAACATATCATTTCAGGTTACCTTTATAAAAACACAACAAATACATCACTTCCTTGGAAATTTTAAATTAATGAAATATTATTCTATTTTCATAAATTACCTAATTTACTGGTAAAAATTAAAACATATTTTACAATATTAAGGTGACTAAGAACATGAAAACATCAGCTCTCCTCTTCATTTGCCTGTGTCAGTCTTCGTTGTGTCAGTTAGAAGGATACTATTGTTAATTCAAGAACAATATACTCAAATATTCATAATTTAGATCTGCCATTTTCAAAATGTATTTCTTTTTTTAGGAAATCAGAGAACATGTTAAAATTTTAGAATGAGGCAGTCCACACTGATTCAACTGATAATGAAGTCATGGAAGAAATAAAATTCATACGTTATTGAATGTATGTAAATGGTAATTTTCTATTTTGCAATATGCTTCACATACATTAGCTCTCTGAAGTTTTACAAACTGTATTTGTATTTACTCCATTCAGTTTTATAATGTAACTAATCTATTTCACGTGTCTGTCAGGATTTCCTTTGTGTATCTAACTGGTGATAAGAAAGAGAATGGATATCTGCATGAGGTCAAAAGTCAAGAGCAGATTCCAATGCACTTTCCTGTCAACCAGCTCTGATTATCAGTTTTGTTCATAAAATATTTTTATTATTTGACAATGACGTTTTGTTAATGCCATGTGTGTGCCTATACACAAATATACACAGTAACTCCAAAATAAGATGACACCAAATATAAGATGATTAGAGGTTTAGATAGGGTGGATAGTGATAGCCTTTTTCCTCTGATGGAGAAATCTAGCATGAGGGGGCATAGCTTTAAATTAAGGGGGGGTAGTTATAGGACGGATGTCAGGGGTAGGTTCTTTACCCAGAGGGTGGTGAGGGATTGGTAATGAGAAAAAAAAATAACATGTAATAAGAAAATCATAATAAATGACAATATATTATAGTAACATTGAAATCTAGATGTATGATGGTACACAGCTGATATCAAAATTGGAAGTGTGGCAAACAATGAGAGGGAAAAACCAGTTTACAATAACATGATATAGATAGGCTAGCAGAAAGGGTAGAAGTGGCAGGCAGAATTTAATAGAGAAGAATGAGATGATGCATTTTGGCAGAAGGAATTACGGAAGGAAATGAAGATATAATAGTACTATTCTGAAGAACATGTATGGACCTCAGGGTGTATGTGCTCAAATTTTTGAAGGTGGTAGGGAATATTGAGAGAATAACAAGCAAAGCACATGATGGCATCTTAGGCTACATAAACAGACGCATTGAGTATTTTTGCAGAGAAATTATGGTGAAACTTTATAAAGCTCTGATTTAGGCATGACTAGAGTATTTAAAAACTATATTGTACTACTAGAGTACAGTTCTGGTCACCACACTGTAGGAAGGGCGCACGTGTCTTTGAGAGAATGCTGAGGAGATTCATCAAAATGTTTCCAAGGATGAGAGATTTTAGTCATGAAGTTAGATTGGAGAATCTGGCATTGTTCTCCTTGGAGCGATGGAAACTGAGAGGAAATGTGAAAGTGGTGTTCAGATTCTGACAAAGGGACTGTTCTCATTAACTGCGGTACAAGGACAGGGGTAGAAGGGGATGGGGGCGATAGACATACGTTTCAGGTTTTGGCCAAGAGATGCAGCAGAGGGAGATGTAAGGAAGAACATTTTCACACAGCGACTGGTAATGAACTGAATGGCTCCCCTGTGAAGTGGTGGCAGTGGAGGCGAGTGATAATTTCAAAAGGAAACTTGATGAAAATTGCTTGCTATGGGGACGGGGAGGCGGAGGGGTGGTGGATCTGCTGTGGCTTTTGTATCTACTTTCTCTCTCTACACACACATGCATAACTAAATTATATTTGGAATAAAGGGTGGCTGGAACGCACAGAACAATCATAGCGTCATACACAATATGCGAACTTAACTTTCCCTTTCAAATGAGAATTGATCTGTTCTAAATGTTTAATTTTTTTTCCTAGTTTTTATTACAGATTTCCAGAATTCGCAGCTTTTCTTTTTGCCTTGGTGCATCCAATCAGATTTTGGAGGCCGGATCAGCAGACGGACCGACTCCAAACCTATAGGTGCAATTCCGATTTGAAGTGTATTGAAGATACTTAACACAAAATACTACTTACAATTTTTGGGGAAAATGATGCTGCGATGGGATAGAGTGGATGAGTGTAACATGTACCTGGGTACCTGGCACGGTAGGTTCAAACAAACAGACACATTCAGTCTGAAGAATACGAATCCCATAAGGATATTTGTTTCTTCATTAAATTCAGATGAAGGATTATCTTCTAGACATTTCGAGTGACTTAATTGTCACAAAATAAGCTTTGGACTTGTTAATGTATTTACCTCTCTTTAATTTATGAAATGATTGGGCTTGTTGATGGGCACTGCCGGCTGAATGGGTTAATATTTGCATTTTTAATATGCAATATTATTTTCTTCTCTTTCATTAGTCCAGACGTCACAGAGTTGTACACATCTACATTTAGTCACCGGACACTGATAATAGATATGTCTGTGATACACACGATATTTATCAAAGGCGTGCAGTTTTAAAATGGTCCCAGATTAGTTCTCAATAAATATTAAAAGCGCTGCACAAAATCTGTTGTTGAAATGTCCTTGCGTCTACCTAATAGGAACATTTCCAGCGCAGCGGTCATGTGTCAGCCAGGGGTCGAAAGGGACAGATTGCCACTCCAGTTTTCCAGAGAAAGCAGCGACTATTTCCGTGCACATAGGTTAGCATGTGAGGCTCTGTGACACAATTTTATACCGCAGTACGGTCATAACATTTTCCCTTACAAAAATGTTTAATTTGAATACAAGAATGGACAACGTGGAATAAGCAGGTCATTTCTGTGATCGTACAGGTCTGCACTTTCTGGTCACTTCGTTCTACTGTGGCTGTCTGGCATTTGATCCAGATTTAATCTGCAAGCAAACATACCCTTCCCTTCCGCACACTAACCTCACTCCACCCTTCAGAACTCAAACACCAGGGGAAGATTTGAGTCCAGACATATGTTTTAGCAAAGGTTTGAAACAAAGCTGGAACAGGGAACAATGTCACCCGCATTTTGTTGAGTTCAGCATGATTACTTTTATCGGAGAGGTCAGTTGGTTATCACCACGATAGCTATTTCAGTAAGTCAAAAGGAATGTAACTTCATATTGAAACAATAACCTTTTAAATCATATGACGGGAAATGTAAAGTATATTATCCCAATTTCAAAACGCTGCAACAACTGAAAGGTTTTTTAATTGTAAAGTTGTATTCAGGTCCACTGATTTCAAAGTATGGCCTATGGTTTAGTTTGGATTCAGAACTTATATGTTTTCCCTGTCCTTCCCCGACACTGGAGGCGGCCCGGGTGATAATACCATGAATATTGATAAGTTCAATAATATTTAGTGCGCAGACGCACACTGCAGAATAAAATGTAGAATGTGAATGCGTACACGCGCATACACAGATATTGTCTCAAAGACAGGCACTAAATTAGCTGACTTTCTTTACCATTACCCTGTAGAATCATAACATGCTACAGTGCAGAAGGAGGCCATTCGACCCATCGAATCTGCACCAACCACAATCCCACCCACCTCCTATCCCCATAGCCCCATGCATTTACCCTAACTAGTTCTCCTGACACTAAGGGGCAATTTAGCATGGCCAGTCAACCTAACCCCCATACCTTTGGAGTGTGGGAGGAAACCGAAGCACCCAGAGGAACCCACGCAGCCACAGGGAGAATGTGCAAACTCCACACAGACAGTGACCTAAGCCTGGAATCGAACCTGGATCCCTGGCACTGAGGCAGCAGTGCTAGCCACTCTGCCACCCTGTAGAATAACATCCTATTGTTTTATTTTCTACAAATATAATTTGAATATCATATTTATTGAACATCAACTTCTTTTAAAATCTCTTCATGGTCATTTGTTGACCACCCCACATTGCCGTTGAACTGAGTTGGTTACTGGACCATTTCAGAAGGCATTTAAAAGTGAACCACATTACTGTGGGTCTGGAGTCACATGTAGGCTAGACTGGGTGAGGACAGCAAATTCCCTTCGCTAAAGGGCGTTCATGAACCAAATAGGATTTTACAATTGATGATACTTCATTGCTTGCTATTACCAAGATGAAATTTGAATTCCACATTTAGTAAATGAATATGAAGCCTAGCAGTTGCCATGATGCGATTGGAACCTCACCCCTGGAACATTAGCCTGAACTAATAGTCACGTGACTTTATCACTGCACCTTGTACCTCACCTAAATAGTTGGGAGAAGGGAGGTGGTAGAAGGGGGTTGAATGTACAACCAAACATACATGACCTTATTACATTCATACATAACATCAGCTGAATACAATCTCAGTTTAAAAAAAAACACTATCTTGATTGCCAGCAATTGTTTTATCTGTTATCTTAGGCCTAAATATTTTTTAAAGATGTGTTCTCAAGATGTAAATGAAGGTAAGGCAATATTTACCACCCAGTGAAATATAAGCAAAATACTGCAGATGCTGAAAATCTGAAATGTACACATAGCATGGCAGAAATACTCAGCAGCTCTTGCAGCATTTTTGGAGAGAGAAGCAGAGTTAAATTTTATTGAATATGACTCTTATACAGAAACAGTTCTGCATTGCAGCAGGCGACGGTGCAGAGGGACCTCGGGGTCCTTGTGCATGAGTCGCAAAAACCCAGCTTGCAGGTGCAGCAGGTGGTCAGGAAGGCGAATGGGATGCTGGCCTTCATAGCGAGGGGGATTGAATATAAAAGTAGGGAGGTCTTGCTGCAGCTGTATAGGGCATTGGTGAGGCCGCAGCTGGAGTACTGTGTGCAGTTTTGGGCGCCGCACCTGCGCAAGGATATTTTGGCCTTGGAGGGAGTGCAGAGGAGGTTTACTAGGCTGATACCGGAGTTGAGGGGGTTGAGCTATGAGGAGAGGCTGAATAAACTAGGCTTGTACTCGTTAGAGTTTAGAAGAATGAGGGGAGATCTCATTGAGACGTATAAGATGATGAATGGGATGGATAGGATAGAGGTGGAGAGACTCTTCCCGCTCAAAAAAGACAGTAGGACTAGGGGGCACAGCCTCAAGATAAAGGGGAGGCGGTTTAGAACGGAGTTGAGGAGGAACTTCTTCACTCAAAGGGTGGTGAATCTCTGGAATTCTCTGCCCGTTGAAGTAGTGGAGGCTGCCTCGCTAAATATTTTTAAGAAGCGGGTTGAGGGGTTCTTGATAAGAGAGGGGATTAAGGGTTATGGGGAGAGGGCGGGAAAGTGGAACTGAGCCACGACAGATCAGCCATGATCTTATTGAATGGCGGGGCAGGCTCGAAGGGCTAGATGGCCTACTCCTGCTCCTATTTCTTATGTTCTTATGTTCTTATGTTTATTTAAAGCCCAGTCTCGGTGCCCCAGAAACATTGGTTATGAGCTAATGAATTATACATACAGGGAATCCATTGTAACATTATACTTAAAAGTAACTCTTGAGGCAGTGTGTTTGTTGTGTTACCTCAGCTGTTCAGGGTTCTTCAAAGTCAAATGTTATTAATTATTTATAGTATATAAATATAGAAATGAAATGCATTTTTTTATCAGAAAACTTGATAAAGAAATAATCATTTTCATTTTTTAATTCAAATGATTTGGACAAGAGATAGGAAATTGTCCAAAGGTGATGGTGCGATTGGATGCATCACCCACTCCACATGTCTAAAGAGACTTAATGCAACTCTGTCTTTCAGATTCATTTGTGTGTTACCTATGCACTGTGGCATCAGTTGCAGCTTCAGAGGCCAAATGCGGAATGAAGCAAAATCTACTGCTTTTCATGTTGGCTCAGGGCCAAAGGTAAGTCTGGGAAATAGATCTGGTTGATGACTCTGGTTTCACATGAATCTTGGAAGTTTCATCAATTAACTACTTGCTTCCAACCACCTTGTTCAGTCAGATATCCTTTCCCGCTCTACCACAGTGAACTTATAACCATCAAATCTGTTCAAAATACATGAAAAACACACACCATTGTTTCATACCCCTGTGATTTTTCTCCTGGAATGTTTGCAGCAATGTTCAGGAGATTAATCTTTAATCCCTGGAGATACTGGGAGGATTATTGACAAGCCTAAAGGGAGAGAGGAGTTAACAGGGAGCCGGTAGCAACTCGAAGTTTTAATGTGGATACAGGAGAAATAGTCCTAGTTCCACACTTGGGTAAGTGCAAATCTTTTGACTTAACCTTTGGCCAGTAGCTCTAGTCTCCTTTTTAAGATCCTTGATTTGGCTGCTGTGTGCCTGAGAAAACATATTGTAGCATGAGCAGCACATGTTGAACTCATTTGAAGCCCAATTTCACAAAGACACCTGAAAGAGATATAAGGCCCCTGATTTGCAATGGTAATGAACCTAATTCCTGTTTCATGCATATAAAAATCATTACACAGGATAAAAGGGAATTTACATTGATTATTTGGAACAACTAATTTATGTTCATTACAAGTTAGGCAAGCATTGAAGCTAATTTATCAAATCAGGCATTATTTAGAATAATATCATTTTTCATTCAAATATTTTGGGGATTTGGGAGGGAACCAGATCAGAATCAAGTTAATAGTAGCAAAATACACATTATAACAAATTTCAACAAAATTCCCATAATTATGATCTATGCTTTGAAAGGATAAATGATTTGGTAAATATTTTCATGAATAACATCCTTTAAACATTTAGAGTTTATGAGCCCATTATTTTCAGTGACAATAAACCCAAGTAGTTAAGTTCTGCGTGTAGTGGAATGTAAATACCAAATTAATGAATACACATAGTCAACCCCATGCCATTCTCCTTCAACATCTCTGTTTTTTATCATAGAATCATAGAACCCTACAGTGCAGAAAGAGGTCATTTGGCCCATGGAGTCTGCATCGAATGCAATCCCACCCAGGCCCTACCCCCCTATCCCTACATATTTACCCACTAATCCCTCTAACCTACACATCCCAGGACACTAAGAAGCAATTTTTTAGCTTGGCCAATCAACCTAACCTGCACACCTTTGGACTTTCTAGTCAAATGGGCCTATTCTTTTCTAGTTTGGCTCAAAATTACCCAGTTTTATCAAAAAAAATTCTGCAATAATATTTTCCTCCATGCACTATTTCCAGGGATCTATTCGTAGCCCATTCCTATTTCTCATCTACATATTGTCCCTGCATGTCATCATCTGGCAGCATTCAGCTCCAACTCACCACTATTTCCCTTGATTCCTCCAATGTCTGTGTTGTCAAACTCCTTGCTTGACAGCTAGATCTGTGTGTCTCATGATTCCCATCCCTTAAACATTTAGAAGATTGAAGTCATTGTCTTCGATCCCATCATAAACTCCATTTCTGAGTCACCAATTTTTACCCCTCTTGCTGGGCATGGTAATGGACTGAATCTGCTTGTTTTCAACCATGGATTCCTACATGGACTCTGAACTGAGCTTCTGACTCATATCCACGCTTTCAAAAATATCACTTTCATATCTGTCATCTCTGCCTCAATTTAACTGCTGCTACAGCACCCTCATTTTTCTTACCCCTGCTGTCAGCTATTATGATACCCTTCTTAAAGGCATTCTATCTCCTAATCTTTAAAATCTAAGTTCACCTAAAATTCTGCTGTATTCCAATCTGCACAAAGTCAATTTAAGCTAACACTCCCAGCTCCTCACTTACATTGCCTCCTGTTCCACCAACACCTAATTTTAAAATGACCATCCTCATGTTTAAAATCTCATGAGCTTCCTCCTTCTATCTGTGTAAACTGATCCATCCAAGAACTCTAGGTATCCAGTCCCCTGTCATTTTGCCCCATCGTTGGCTGCAATATCTTTAGTTAACTGGAACTTTTGTATTAACCTTTCCGACTCCTTCTTGGCCTATTGACTAAGATCAAGTGTAGTTTTGCTGTGCTGCACTTGATCAAAATGATGAGGTTACACTGAGGCTTAATTTGAAACAACTTTTTAAAGTGGCATCTAGGCCTTTTGGCTAAGATGCAAATAAGATCAATCCTTGGAGATGCAATGCCTGCTCCAATCAGCTTGAATCATGTAGATCAAGCCCCAGCCAGCCTGTCTTGTCAGCTTGGATTTGGAATGTCCCACTTGTTGAGACTTTAAATTATACTTTGATTGGATTGAATTGGATATAAACAAAAAAATAACTTTTCCAAATCTTCCCTCCCGCCCCTTAAATGCTCCTTAAAACTCTTTGACCAGGCTTTCAGTCATCTACCCGAATGTCTCCATCTCTGTTTGCCTTGTGATGAATGCTTGGCCGAATGCATGAGATGTTTTCATTAACATTAACGGAGCTTTACAAAAGCAAGTGATTGTTGTTATTACATACAATAACTGGTGAAAGCCACGTCCAAACTTTTATCAGGATTCCTAGCAGTCCTGTCAAGCTGCACACAGGACTGAACAACTGTAAAGCAGAATGACCAAAAAACTCATTTAAATTGGATTACTGTTATTTGCATAACCCCGCGTTAATAATGTTTATTAAAATATCCCGCAGCATTAAAAAAAGCACAACAATTGAAAGCAGGACGGGTTTGGTGTCATTTTTCAGGAATAAGCTCTCCAGCCATTTTTGCTGCTGAGTTTAATTTTGCACAAACTTTTTGAGAGCCACATTGCTGACATATCGTGGTGCAGCAGTGACTGGGGGGGATTGCAGCGTTGCCGCGAAGCTGCGAGGCCTGGGTTCGGTCCCCCCGGGGCGGAGGTGCGGAGCCTGGGTCCAGCCCCCGGTCCCGGGGAGGGGGAGGGGGACCCGGCGCGGGGCCTGGACCGCAGGCTCGAGCGCGCCCTCCAGCCTCGCCGGTTGCTAGGCAACGGCGTTCAACAATCTCCAAGCGCGGCCCAGCTTGCAGCAGCAAAGCGGGGGAAAGACACGGAGAAAGAGCCCGCAATCCATCCCCAGTGCGGCTGCAGGCAACAACCCAACCCGCCCGTGGGAAAAAGAAGCGCAAATAACACCTCTTCAAGGTGAGACCACTTTTTATAAAAAGGCAGGAGGATGGAAGAGAATTCAGACTGGAGCCATTTAGAATCAACACTACATTTCTTCACTTGGTTTGGTTTGCAGCAAGATAACATTTCCACATCCACAGTAGGTTTTACTAACATTAATACATAGTTTGTGACTTTTGAAGTTAAATCAAAGCCAGTCGTTTCCCAGGTAAAATGAATGTATTAGCTTAAAGAATCGTAGTTTCACTAGTTATAATTTGCCATCCCTTATCTAATTTCAGATTGAAATAACTGACGCAAAGCAGTTGTATTTGCCCCGTTCCTGGTTTGTTTGGGATGAAGGTGACAACTCACACTAGCATGTGGCTCCACCTGCTTGCCATGATGTACAATTCTGGGCGTGGACAATGTGTGTTGGACAGGCCATTTGACTGTAGAAACCATCACAAACTAATTGGGTGAGATTTTCTGGCCCCCTAGCCATGTGTTTCCTGTTGGCGGGATGTGACATGTTGTTTGCTGGCAGTAGGATTCTCTGGTCCCACCACTGTCAATAGGAATTCCCATTGATGTCACCCACACTGGCGAGAAACCTCAAGGGTGGGGGTGCATTGCTGGCAGGACTGGAGAATCCCAATGGCGTGAAGAATGGCCTGAGAGTTCTGGTAATTATCTTTAATTCTGACACAGTGTCATCCAGACTTGAAGCATTGGCTGCGTTCTTTCACCGCAGATGCTGTCGGATCTGCTGAGAATTTCCAGCATTTTCTGTTTTTGTTTCTGATTCCAGTATCTGCAGTAATTTGCTTTTATGCAACTAAATTAAATCCAGTCCTCATTTTACAACTGCACAAACATATGATGTTATTTGAGCGTGAACAGGAGGAAGGAACTTGCCTAATTTTTTCTTTCCGGAGACAATAAAACCAACGGTAGAAATTCTACTACATTTTAAAGGAATGCTATTGTCTTCTTGAAGAGTTTTGGAACATCTTCAGTTTTTTGAATTGACAAATGATTGGCTCAGAGTGCTTCCATATTACCTACAGATGGTTTGTGTTTTAAAGGATGCATAACTGCCAAATTTAACAGATTAAAAGTACTATCAGCTATGTTTGGTTATATTATTGTCATGATGCCCTCCACTGCCTACTATTTACTCATTGAAATACATCTGCAAACACAACATTTGTTGATCATGAATGTAGTGAAACAAACACAAATGAAATTTTATTATTTTATTTCAGAATTGCTAGTTCAGAAAATCTTGAATTGAGATGGCTCTGAGAGTTTGAGACAAAGACCCTGAGATAATCTACCACACCCCTGCAAAGTTATGAGTGACCTTTGTGCATTTTGGCAGATTGCTAGGTCTTGGAGAAAGTGATGTTTTGACACCCTGAGATGGTGTCTACAGCCCTGCTACTGGGAATTTCTTCACAAAAACAGACACAGTAACAACTCTGGATCCCCAGGTCACTGTTGCAGCTGTCTGAGCATCCATGGGAGAATGCTTCAGCATGGCAGGGGAGTTGGGGTTAGTGGGTGGGATGGTGGGGGAGTGGTGGTGGTGGGCAGTGGTTGAGGTGCTGGTTAGGTAGGTGTGGTGGAGATAGATTCTGGTGCAAATGTGCCTGAAATTGTCATATGTTTTATGGTGTACTTCAATATTGCGAAACTGCCATTCAAAACTGAGCTTTGTGGCTAATGGAACTTCCACCCAAATTGCCTTCTACACCTTACAACTTGGGAAAGTTGCTAATGACGGCAGCTATGCTCACTGCTCCAAAAACATCCTTTGAAATCCAGGTTCTGATATATTGAGAACTGCAGGCTTATTAGCTTAGCAGAGATATAAGCTCGTCTGTTACAGGAATTTGCTTCTCCACTGCCAGTACTACCATCACAGTCGTCTGTGTTTCATGCTGGTTCTCCCTTTGAACTCACTATTTAAATCTTCCACACTGAATGGATCCAATCTGGTACTTGGAAGAAACAACGGGGCGATTCTCTGACCTCGCTGTGCCATTAGTAGACCATGTCTGTCCCAGAGAATAGTGTGTGGGCATAAGTTCATATTGCACCTGGTGCCAAACACTTTCCCAGCAAGTCTCTGAGCCCTTCCTGATCGCATGAATGTGTGCGTGCCCAGAGAGGGCACGAGGCTGATTCTCATATTTAAAATAGCATTTAAATATGCATAGCCTGTTCAAATTCCAGTACATGAACTCACTGGCTATCAGGCAGGGGGTGATAACAGCAAGAATCATTACTGGCCTCCACTAGCACTATGGCCATGCCAGAAGGCTTGGAGGCCACTGAAAGTGTTCAAGTGCATGGCTGGGTGGTTCCCATTGGCAGGTGCCCACTGGCACATTGGTGGTGCTCAACAGTGGCCACCATACGGCCCACAGTGGCCACTGGACAGCTTAAAGCTGCCAGTCGGGTGTCGCCAGTGTGCCTGGGGCAGAACTGAGGGGGTGGGGCCTGAAAGGGGGGCATGACGGGGAGAGGAGCAGCTGGGGGGGTGTTTGACAGGGAGGTCATAGAGGGGTGGATTGTGAAGGAGGTCCTGATGGGGACGTCAGAAGTCCAGATGGGGGGGCAAGTTGGGGGTCGGGCAGGAGGCACATCAGGAGGGCCCTGATATTCCAATATCAGTGACCCGTGTCATGGAGGGCATGAGGGAATGCCACTGTTGAGTCGGGGGTGGGGGGGGAGAAGAGGGGAATCCCAATATCCATGGAGTATGAGAGGGACTTACCTAATGCCTTGCAAACTGGCACCGGAGTGTTCTGAAGCTGAGCTCACTGATGTGTTAAGCCCCGCCCCCCCCACCCCCCCTCCGCAAAGTCCAAACTGTCCAAAAAGTGACTGAGTGTGGGAGGATTGTGATGTGGAATGCGCCTGGAAGACTGGCACTGACCACTCCACTATTTTGCTGTTGTGACATTTAGAAATCTTTTGGAGAATTCTGCCTATAGTGTAAGGACATGTGCACAGTACCTTATTGGGCCCTGTATTTTTCTTCCTGTGGAATACCTAGTGTAATGCAGGTTACAACGGTGTGTGCTTGTGAACAACCTTTTTAAATAGGTTTCATTAAAACTGACATGGTAAGGCATATGGTTTCACACATACACATGGATGAGGGACTAGGTATGAAAGAGCAGGAGGAAGTTTTTGCACCTGTCATGTACCAATGACAATCGTCCAACTTTAATTTCATTCCTGTCAGGGCTTCCTCTTCATATAAGGTTATTGGATTTAGGTTTGGAAAGGTTTCTCTTGTATTTGTCCTTTCCCTTTTGTTATGCATTATTTATACTTGATCCATTTAAACGTCTGAATGATCTGTATGCCTAGGGGATGCTACAGGGTTCAAACTAAACCACACTCTTTATTGGGCACAGATAGTAAAGATTGGCAGTACCTTATTACATGAAGGGAAACAATTGTACATAATGATGTTCATAAAGGCAATGGTACATTCATTTATTTGGCCAGTCAAATTTTTGTGCCCACGTATGTGGATTTCTGGATATAGCATCAACAAGAGCCAATGTCCTCCCATTCACATATTTTGGGCTCTTTCCAGAAAAATAATCCTCCTTTTGACTTCCTGCAGACTCCATCTGAAAATTATGCTATTCTTAGCCTTTTCCAATGCCTCACAGACAAATTTTGGCTCATTTTCCTTCCTGGGAGATGCCATAACAATGTGGCTGTCTCTTTAAACTGTAGCATGTGGTTAATGTATTAGTTACAACTTGCCAATCAAAAAATATCCATTTATCTTTACCTTCTGCTTCCTGTTAGCTACCCAATCCTCTTTCCATGCTATTATGTTACCCCAACACCATATCCTTTTATCCTGTGATGTGGAACCTTATCAAATGCCTTTTGGCAATCCAAGTACATCTCATTTACAGGTTTCCCTTTATCCACTGTTCTTGTTACTTCCTCAGAGAAATCTAATAAACACAATTTCCCTTTCACAAAGTCGTGTTGACTCTGCCTGATCACATTATGAATTTGTAGGTATCCTGTTATGAAGAAGTAGTTAGACATAGCACTTCAGGCAAAGGAGATCAAAGGATATGGGGGGAAGGTGGGATTTGACTTTAAGTTGGATGATCAGCTATGGTCATAATAAATCGCAATGCAGGCTCAAATAGGCAAAAGGCCTACTCCTGCCCCTATTTTCTCTGTAAAACTGAATGATCATGTCATATTAATGATCTCAGTTTGCATTTCTATAAGCAGTGTCTAACAGGAAGGGACTAGTTTAACAGTAATATTGCAGCAGCAAATCGGGTCAAATCAGAGAAAAGTTAGAAAAAGCTACATTTTAAAGGCACTTGGGTGGGATTTTATGCCCCCACATTCCCCTCGCTTCCCGTCATGACCTGTTTGCCAGGATCTTCTAGTCCTGTCAATGTCTACAGTGGTTTGTGTGGCTTGCCCATCCTGTCATTGTGGAGTGTCACCTTTGGCGGGAGTGGGAGAACCTGCCGGCAGGAAGGACTGGAAAATTCCACTCTATATCTGAATGAATGAAGGATTTGTTGAAAGACAGTTGAATTCATGGCCTTACTGGAATTTTTATGCATCCAACTGTTTTCAGGGATCCACCAGATGCATGTCTGAGATCTCTAAGGCAGCAAATCATTGCTGCATTAAGTAGGTACCCAATGCCTGTTCACGAGGGTGGGATACTGGCTTTGTATCATTGCAGGATTTCCTCCAGTGCGATGTGTACTCGATTGCATGCACGTGGTTATCAAGGCATTCTCAGATCAACCAGGTGCCTTCATAAACAGGGATTCCACCAAAGCATATCTCGCAGGTATATGCCCATTTCCCTGCGAGCTGTCGTGATGCTTATATACTTTGCCACTCGCAGTTGTCACACCTGTTCCAGCCTCCTGCACATACTCAGGGATGGAACCTGAGGACAATGGTTATGCACTCAGGACATAGTTGCTGATGCCACTAAGGAACATTCATATCGCATCCAAGGACTGTTATAGTGCCTGTCAAGGATGATTCGAGTGATGATTGAAAAGCCATTGACCTCCTAAAGATGAGGTTCCATTGTTTGTACTGATTCAGTGGAACATTGCTGAATGCCCCAGTGAGGATTGCCCATTTCATGCTACGCTCTGCACAGGAGGGAGGCCTTTCACCTCGAGGGTATAGATGAGTGTCACTCTTCATCTGACAAGGAGGATGTTGAGGAGGGGCAGAACAGGTAGGAAAGGATCATGAGTCCTCTGCGCTGGAGGCAAGGGGCATTGAGGGATACATAAGGGTGGATCAAGACAATCTAACTCACATCTATTTCTGTCTGCCTAATTCAAAACCTAATTCTACTTGTTGGGCATTGCTTCCTTCAAATTGTCCATCATCGCTTAAGCACCCAGCCTCTCCACCTGCACTGACGCATCTGAGGAGATTGTCAGATTTGGCTTGTCCATACAGAGGCAAGCAACTGAGGTGGGGTGGGACAGGGAAAGGGTGCAGACTGCATCTGATAAACAAGCATTAACTTCTTGAGACAACAATATTGATTCTTAACTTGCACAAAATTTAAACACGTGAGTTTGGTGCTCTTTTTAATGGGTTTACAATTGCTTCTAAGAAGTGCAATATCTGTGCTTGCAGCTGGAATGTAGGCTGACTGCCACGTGACCTGAGATTACCTTGGTGACTTGGGTTAGAACTGGCTGCCCAGCTGCTCTCTTTAAGTGACCAGATGGAGAATTTTGGAGTTTTAAAACCAGCCTTTATTTCTATGAGCTAGCAAGGGATCTGGTCTGCCAGCTGGTGGTGAAGCAGAGGGCCCTGGATGCAACATCATACCAACATATATATTTCCAGATTCAATCACAAATAATTAGCATTTACCAATCTGAGATGCACATTTGGAACAATATCCACTCACAATTAACAATTGAGATTACATAATGTATAACATAAGAGTATAGTTGTCCAATTCCAACTTTGTGCACATCTACCTAATAATATCACCAAGCACGTATTTCTTTCTACACAATTATGACGTTATCTTTTTAACCAGTGGTATATCAACTCCTGTGTCTCATTGTCTCTTTCTTGTTGGAACAGACACTGACAAACTGCAGCTGTGCATAATTCAATGGAGGTCTTGTGCATATGCTGTGTGACTGAGGCCTCTCTTGTAACTAGAAGTTTTATTGTCGTTGACTCATGTGGATCTGCTTTAATCAGGACCTGTGGTTTTCCCATAACTTCTCCTGTATGACTGACTTTAGCAGCTTGTAGCTTATGTGATTTTTAAACTTGTGTGATTATTAACCATTTCATGGCTGTTCTTTGGCTGCCAAGTCTGATGAGGGGCTCCCATGCAGATGCAGGACCCCTCTCTGTTACTGAAGCTATTTGAATGTGCAAGAGCTGACCCCATTTAGAACACCCGAGATATGACTTTATCTGTTCCTGCTCCTTTGCAAGACACACTTTCCATGTTGACTACTCCCCTCGCTTTGCTGCTGCTGCGTTTAACTCAGACATAGATGATGGTTGCAAGACTTCATATATCTTTGGCATCCACTAATTAGTCTGTTGGATCTGGCTTTCCATTAGGGTTGCCAGCCTCTCAATGGAGGAAGTCATGTACACACACTGCTTATACATGGCAGTATGCATGGCCTTGATGGACTCATCCATCGTCTTCACATGGCTGTGCATATCTTCAGAGAGCTCTACCAAATGTTCTCAAATCCCTCGCTAAAACTCTGGCGGTTCCATGTGGCTGACACTAGAGCAGTGGTTCCCAACCAATGTGCCGAGCTATGAAGACCTCTCCCAAGTATGCCCCTTGATTCAAAGATTTGAAATGATTAAAAATTCATGAAATGAAGCTAAAACTAACTTTATCTTCAGCTGTGTGGTTGGCATCGCCAAGATCTGATGAAACTTGGTCTCCCATGAATGTGGCTGGGAAAGAGCCACACGTGCAAGGTTTCAATATTTTTTATTCAGTCAGGCCCGTCCGCATGACCAGCAGGACTTGGCGCTGAAGACAAAGGTTTCATAGACATGAACATAAAGTGAAAACTCAAAAAGAGTGTAAATACCTTTGAAGAAATGAAAAAAGCAGCTTGAGGTTAAAAGATGTGCCATGAAATATTTTAAAGGTTGAGAACCACTCCACCAGAGCCTGTCATCAACCTAGGGATTAGCGTGAGCTTGGCCTTCTACAGCCCTCTGTCTGTCAGTGGCCTCAGCTGCACAGGCTTATTTGTGCTGTGCTCACCACCTTGTTAACCTAAGTCTAATTGTGAACACATATTCATCCACAGAGTCTCTGCACTGGTGGGTTGTGTGGGGAGCTGATGTGATGATGCTTCTCTGAGGAAACCTCCTCCTCCCCATGATTAGACAGAGTGAACAAGGTTTTATGAAAAGGAAATTGTGTTTGACAAATCTGCTGAAGTTTTTTGAGGATGTAATTTGCAGGGTTGTTAAAGGGGAATCTGTGGTTTTATTTTATATGGATTTTCAGAAGACATTCGATAAAGTTCACACATAAGAGCTCATGGGGTTGTGGTAGTATATCATGGATGGAGGATTGGTTAAAGCCGAGAAAACCAGAGTAGTAATAAATAGACCATTTACAGATTATCCAGAAGTTTCTAATGGTGTACCATAAGGATCAATGTTGGAGTTTCTGCAATTTACACTTAACATTAACAACTTATATGAAAGGACCAAATGTAAAATACCCAAGTTTGCTGATAATAGAAAGTTAGGTGAGAGACTAAGCTTTGAACAGGATGCAAAGGGCCTAATTTTTGTTACTGAAGTGGTTAGCTCTAGTTAGGAAATTCCCTGACCTGGCAGACCTGCCCCAATATAATGGGCTCTGTCAGGCACAGTGTTTGCTCTGGGAAAGTGGGGGTGGGATTGAGTTTGGTCTGCCAAACAGGGAAGCAGGTCATAGGTGGCCGTGGGGACAGGTGAGTGTTAAAGCAGGTTGGTTAAAAGACCACCACAGTTCTCTGGGACTTTGTTCAAGTTGTTTTAAAAGCTGTTAAATCCTTTAAGCCATTCACTCCCTCTCACCCTCGCATGTACTCCCCATGGTTTCTCTATGCCCATTCACCAAGATGTGAGATGCCGGTGTTGAACTGAGGTAGGCACAGTAAGAAGTCTCACAACACCAGGTTAAAGTCCAACAAGTCCAATCATGAGCTTTCAAAGCACTGCTCCTTCATCAGGTGAGTGATCATTCAAGCGTATTGCAGCCACACTTGCAGCCACCTTCAGCTAGAAATTCCAAGTGAATGATCTATTTCAGTCTTGTCCAGAGGTCCCCAACATCACAGTCGTCAGCTAATTTGATTTACTCCATGTGATATCATGAAGTGGCTAGAGACATTGGATATTGAAAAGGACCTGGCAACATTCCAACAAAAGTACTGAAGACTGTGCTCCAGAGCTCATTGCACCCTAAGCCGATCTGTTCTGTCTTGCAACAACACTGGCGTTGACCTGCAATTGCACAAGTATGTCCTGTCCAGAGAAGAACTGATAAGTTTGTAGCAAAGATGTAGATCATGATCTGATCCTGGAATTTTTTTTAATGGTCCCTTAACATTGAGAGATAGGGCACATTGACTTTTTAAAGGAAATTTGTGGATTGTTATGTTTGGAATGTCATTGATTGTTTCAGAATGTTGCAGATTACCTCAGCTGCTGTGGTAGAAAAGGTCTCAGTTATCAAAGAGTGTTTTCAGACCAGGTTGTTGAATGTGGATTAACCTGAAGCATCTCACTGAGGCGGAAGCTCTTAATAAAATTATATTTTTCAGCTTGTAGTTACAGGATCAACCTAATAGGGAAATGCATCAAGGAGGAGCTAACACTGACCTAACACAGTGTGGCTGATGCATGCAATCTCCTGAGTGCCCCAGAGGTGGACTTACAATGAAATAGGCAGTGCTTGGCACAGGGCTCCAAGTAATTGAAGGACTCCATGATGGCCAGTGTCTGTGGGCAATTCTTGGGCACCATTCAGAGCCTGATAGATTAATTTGTATTTGCTGAGCCTACCTGCTGGCAATGCAAAGCAACATCAGACTCTGGTCGAGTCCCCTTAGAGCAGGAAAACACTGACATGTTGAGGTCAATAGGAAGGAGAGAGGCAGTAGTCAAGGTGAAGATCTCCTGTGCTTTTGCAAAAAACCAGGAGGCTTATCGATTTCAACCCTGGTCTGAGGAGGGCAGGCCATAGCCAGGCAGCCAGCAGCAAGGCAATGTTGTTGAGTGAGTTGAGATGCAAGGGCATGGTCATCGAGGGTTGTAGTGGATGACTTCCCCCCCTCTGGAGGATTGGACAGACCATAGCAAGGCAGCCTGAACCAGCAGCGAGACAAGATCATCGAGCAAGGTGAGGCATGACGCGCTAGTCGTCAAATGGAGCAGTGGTACAACTCCAACCCATGGCCAGGGCTGAGGAGCGCTGGGCCGGCAAGGCCATAGCCAGGAGACTTGAGCCAGCAGTGAGGCGAGGTCATTAAGGTGAGGTGACAGAGTTCTGTCAGTTACCTTCAACCCCTCTGTGTAGCTCATGATCCCCCACCACCCCAACTCAAGCGGTCGCTAACCTCCCCGGCCAATCGCCTCTCGCCCCCACAATTACTGGCCTCCATGGCCGATTGGCTCTCCCACCCAACCCCTGGCCTGGTTGATTGTTGCCTCTCGATTCCAGTTGCAGAGTGTGCAGCTTCTCCCCACCACCCCTTATGCCCTGCCCCATACAGGCCCTGCCCCTTATGCCATGCCCCTGTGGCTCTGCCCCTTAATATTGCCCAGTGCCTGATGGGAAGTGCCAGTGTGCCTGGTGGACAGTATCAGTGTGCCCAGTGGACAATGCTTGGATGCCTGGTGTGCTGTGCCAAGGTGCCAGATTGGCAGTGCCTGACTGGCATTACCCAGGGTCTACTGCCCAATTTCCCCGATCTCAATGGCTTCTGGTCCTACTCGTGAGGCCATCAGGGCAAGTCCCCATCCATACCTCACATTAGAGTCCTGGGTCACTAATAATGTTTAAATTCTATTTAACATAGATTTAACATTGAGATCAACCTCATGCTCTTTTTGGATGCCGGATATCTGAGCTAGGTAAGATCATGATGGTGCTCTTGTTAACTTAAAGCTTTGCCCCGTCCATCGATTGGAGGGACGAGAGGATCACCCCCCAACTTTTCGACACAGAACCTGTGATGACATCATCACTATAATGGCAGAGCAGCTCAGGAACCAATTCACTAATGAGGTTGGAGATGCCAAATACAGTTCCAGAATAGCTGATTTACTATCAGATGTGAGTTATGTGGCCCAATTAACATTAATTTTAAGATATGTGACCATCGATGGTGAAATTGTAGAGCGATTTCTTTATTTGCCCCACTAGAATCCCACACTTCTGAATGTCTGGAAACAACTATTTTGGATATCATTGCAGATTTAGGTTTGGACATCAAAAATTGTCATGGAGCAGTTTTTCGATAATGCTGCAAATATAGTAGGAAAATATTGAGGTCAACAAGCAAGACTGAACAATGCAAGCCCTGTGCAATATTCATCCCATGTTCCAGTCACTCCTTGAATTTAATCTGCAAGGATGCAGTTTAGTTTGCTGCACATTCATTTAACTTTGTTCAAAGTTTATGTGCCTTTTTTTCAGTTTCCATGCATTGGTGGAATATGCTGCAGTCACACTTCATAGAACCGCCACAGCACAGAAGGAGGCCATTTGGCACATCGAGTCTCCACTGACCATAATCCCATCCAGGCCCTAATCCCATAACCTCTCATATTTACTTTGCTAATTCCCATGAAACTGGGGTAAATTTAGCATGGCCAATCAACCTAACCCGCACATCTTTGGACTTTGGGAGGAAATTGGAGCACCTGCGTAGTCACAGGGAGAATGTGCAAACTTCACACAGACAGACTGCAATTGAACACGGAACCCTGGCGCTGTGAGGCAGCAGTGCTGACCACCGTGCCAGCCGACACTTGGAACAGGCAACATGGAAAACATTTGATGGTCAAAAGAAATTGTGACACCAAATGGTCTGCTTGTGCAGATGCTGTTTTGGCTTTGAAATTGTATTTGTTAATATATAAGAAACCTTGCCATACATAATGACATCAAATTCAGAAAAAACAAGTATGAAAGCTGAAGCAAAATCCTTACAGAAGTTTGGAAAGTATGATATATCTGTTTTTACTGTTTTGTGGAACCGTTTACTTCAAATGATTAATGCCATCAGCAATTTGTGGCAAAAGGTTGATACAACTTTATTGAATACTTCATAATTGTTACCCTCAGTTAAAAGTTTTGTCACGGAAGTTCAAAATGACTATAGCTCAATGGAAGCAGATGCACTAAAACTAACAAAAAAAAGGTTCCTATGATGATGAGAAGCATACAAGTCACAGTTATTTTACGATGGAACTAGAAACAATGAAAGGTAAAGGTAAAAAGAAGATCATCATTGAGACTGTCAATGTTATTTGTGACACAGTAATGGTGCAATTGTAGGGTAGAGGTTAATCTCTTGAGGAAAACTGTTGATGCATGCCTTCTGACAAGTTTGGATGAGAATGCTAAAAACCACTGCAGTAAGAGCTTAAATTAATTCAACCAGGAAGGCATAGACCGAAATCTTTTTGAAGTGAAACAATTCATTCATTTCACCAAGAATGGCGAGCTCTGTACTTTGAGATCACCAGCTTATTTATACAGACAGTCAACCCCTGGCCTGGTTGATTGTTGCCTCCTGATTCCAGTTGCAGAGTGTGCATCTTCTCCCCACCACCCCTTATGCCCTGCCCCATACAGGCCCTGCCCCTTATGCCATGCCCCTGTGGCTCTGCCCCTTAATATTGCCCAGTGCTGTTTGCAAGCAACCTTTTCAAATATGGAAACAATTCTGAAAATATTTTTAACAATACCTATCACAGATGCTTCCAGTGAACGTTTTTTTCTGTATTGAAAAGATTTTAAAATTATTTGCAATGTACAATGAGCCAGGAACATTTGATAAGTTCAACAATATTGATGATGGGAGTGTATCTTTACAAGCATTACCCATGATGAAGATCAAATTGAAAACTTTGTAGAGAAGTGTAGAAGAAAAGCTAAGTTGCCACGCCAACAAGGGATGAAACAAGAAAATCTTAAAAATCTGTTCCTCTTCCATATTCTCTTGTTTAATTTCTGTTATTCAAAATAGACCATTGCTGGCCTGATACAATGGCATTAGCTGGTCACATGCTAGTAGTTCTAACCATCATCGTTCTCATGACTGGCCTATAGAAAGTCTCTTTTAAGACAAAGAATCCTGCCAAACAAAGCCACAGATATTGGACTTGTACTTACTGGACAGTCCGCTCTAGTGAAACTACAGCAATAACTTCTTTGATTTTGTGAGGGAAAATAAGGAAGTTAACTTTTATTTTTGAAACTGAATGAGACTCTGAAATATGTTCCTTGTTGATTGGAGTATTTGGTCCTGCTCTGGACTGGCTCATTCTGTCCTGCACTAGCCTGTGCTGCTGTGATGTCATCAGCTGATTGGTCCATCTTGTTGCTCATCAGCAAAATCCAAGTTTGTCCACTTCAACACTCACATTTTGCAACATTGACCATGTTTACTGTCATTCTGATGAGCAGTAAGCTTGGATTTCAATTCAGCAATTACAGGCATGTTTTTACAAGTTAAAAAGCACTAAAGCAGTTAAGCAGTGATCAATTTATGTATTTTTGTGGCTTATGCCTCTTTGTCTTGTGGGGTGAGGGTGAGCGGGGTTCAGGAGGGGTGTGATCTCACTCGGGAGGGCATGATGTCATTGGAGGAAGGGGTGTGACTTCACTGGGGGGTCCCGGAAATGAAAGCGAGCACAAGGCCCCACAAAGTGTAAGCCCGCCACTGGAGTGTCCTCTTCAATTGTTTATTTACTGTATCTCTTTGTCTACAGAAGATTAGTCATTGCACTTTAGAATCATGTAAAGTGCATGAAGAGCTTTAAAATCATTACCAACTGTGTATAATAAGTAAGTTTGCCAAAATAAAAGCAAAAATTATATGAATCATCCCCTCTCTTTAAAGATTTTAGGGTTATTCAAACGTACTTCCCTATACCTGTGTCATAAAGGTTTCCCTCTGGTGGTTGTACAACATAATAAAAGAACCTAATTGATGAATGCAAAATCGAGACAGCTGCAATCTGACTGTAAAAAAATGTCCCCTGTATTTGTGCAACTTGGATTGAAATCAGGAATCAATTTCTTCTGACTACTTCAAATTTTAAGCATGATGTGCTTTTCATAGATTTGAGTCCTCTTGACTTTAATCTACTTAGCATTCTGATCCTTTATTCCTCTGTTCTATTATGCAGCGTACAGCACCTTATATTCTTTGTGCTTTGAGGTACAATGCATAGTTTTTGGCCTATGGCTCACAAATTGCCATTTCATTTAACTTTGATTTTATTTTTGTATATTACCTTATGGGATGGATTGGATTATAACCTGTTCCTGATGAGTTGTCTCGCACAGATCTGCCATTATGTCCTGCGCATTCTATTAAAATGTTCCAAGGAAACACAACTTTTGCAATTCATCAAGCCCAGAATGATTGGGGCAGCAATGCCCTTGGTGTTATTCTGCGGCTTCCTTATGTCTGCTCTGCTGAGATGGCCCACAAATATTTCTCCACACCTCAACCTGAAGAACAAGTGAATATCTATATCAAAATTCCAGCTCCCTAAGAATAGAATATCTTATCGGGTATTGTTACTATTATTAACACAAATTACTGTGGCTAGCTTTGGGATTCACTCCTATTTTGGACTTATGGCTGTCACTCAAGGGAATTTAGTGTATTGAACCTTGGTGAATTAATTGCTGAACTGGTAAAAGAACCGTACCATAATCTCTCAAAAATTATTCAAGGGATGGAATTATTGCTTGGGGCTGCTTATGATTATAGTATTCCTGGGCAGTGGACCATAACACAAGTCATGCAACATGAATTAGAAAATAAACTATTCGCATCATCTCAGTGAGTGGAGATAGGTTGAAAAATACTTTTATTGATTATAGTGATACATCTGCCAGTGACTTCTTGTTATCAATGTTTCACCTACACATGGGTACAAGGCCTGTTTCTTGTTTTCTCAATTGCCTTCATGATATCTAACCTTCTGCAGTTGAAAACAAACAAAAAATAGCCTAAAAAATGTGAAACAACTTAGCTAATTCCAAAAATGTTTGTAATTTTCTCTTCCTTAACTTGCTGAAACTTGTATGAAAATTATTTTAATTTGTCAGAATAAGAAGATCTAAATGCAATTAATTGACATTCATCTGTTTTTGTGGCTAGTTTATTTTTGAAGCTGTATGTCACTGTCTTACAAGTGAACAAATTGTGTAGACAAAGTATGTGCAGTGCAGAATTAAATGAATCGTTTCCATCCCCACAGATCCATAGCGTAAACTCCTGAAATGTCTGAGATGCAGAAGCATTTGGTTTCACATGACTCTGAGGAAATCCAAGAGCTGGATGGTTTACATAAGAAATCACAACCAGACTTTCTCCATTTAAGACAGACATCGAGTTCTGCGCTCTCAACAGCGGGAAATCCTGTACAAGGAAAGTTTAATCAGATAACAACCAGTCTTGTGGAAGCATCTGAAGATATGAAAATAAATAAAATTTCAAAAAGCAATGTTGAATATCACTCTCAGGTACCAACTGAAGTGGCTAAAGCAGGCTCTAGAAGAAACATTAAGTGGGTAGGTGTGGATAAGGAACAGGCAACTGGTAAAAAAAAGTTGACCGGAGGCAGTGAACTATATGGATTAGATGGTAGGAAACAGTTTGTTTTTAAATCAGCAATATCTCCAATTGCTGGTACTGTTGTAGGCCTGTCTATTTCAAAGAGACCTGAACCACCACCAAAACCTAACTTTTCAAAATTCTTTGGTACATTGAAGTCTTCTGTCACTGAAAAGAAGGGTAATGTTTCTGCTTCAAGCAAAGGATTGCATGATCGTAACATAAAACCTAGCAGTAAAAGCGATAGAAGTAAAATCCTGTCTCCTGACACAACTGAACAAAATGATAAAAGGGAAAATCTCAACAAATCTTCGTCTCTGACTAAACAAATAACATCAGATGCTACAGGTGTCCTACTTGATAAAGAAGATAGTACTCATTCCATTCATTCTCAAGGTGTGAGGTCTGCTTCAGAATTATTGAAAGAGGCTAAATATATAGCATTGCCAGACGCACCAAAAATATATGAAAGAAACTTCCAACTGAGCAAATTAGAACAGTCTCCAACCGCAGCACAGCAAACATTTACAGCTAAAGCAAAATCTGTTGATGAAATCATTGCTTCACTGCGGTCTGGTAGCTACACCACCTCCCAGACTGCTTCAGACCAGAGGATCAAAGGACTCTTGGAGAGAGTGTTTGGCTACAGTTATAGCAGTGAAAGTGAGGTAGGTGAACCATAACAAAGTGATGCTTTCTATTAGCTGAAAGTTGAATGTCATGAAAAATGTAGTTTTCCAAAATTACAGCACAGTTTGTTGTTACAATATACCAGACAAAATCAACTGAAGGAGTGATGAGTCCAGTGACTTTGAAACACTGAGCAGAAGCCTAGATGTGGCTACAGTATGTATGTTATTTGGTTGTATTATAATGTAAATGACTAAGTACACAAATCATTGCGACATAGTCTTTTACTACCAATATAGATTATGACACTGGAGAAAGTGTTTACAAGACAGTTTAAAATTCATTCAAGTATATGAATTAATTTTGTAATAAAATTAAGAAAACAGAGCAGCAGATTCAGGGAATGCTGTAAAACATAGAAAATGATGTTGTAGATAATACAGAAAAAAACACAGGGCAACCTTGGACGTAGCAGCTAAAAGGGGAATTCTAATACACACAAATGGGTACATTGGGTGGTTAAAATTGAAAAGATTTGAACCCTAAACTTGAGCTGCTTGCAACTCACCCATTTCTTGATTTTAAAGAGGCAGGACAAGGCGGAGTCTGTAGTCAATCTGCTCCCAGGAAGTGGATTGGCAATTTTAAATTCTCTAATGTAACCTGGTTTAAAGGCTTTACAATAAGTGGCTGTTCAGCCTCAGGAAACCTTACTGCTGAAGCAAGGTGCGACAACTTTGGAGGGAAAGTGAGTGCCTTCAAAGCACTGCTTGTGGGACAAAAGGAGCAGGGGTGTTTTCCCCCAGCACCACCCTGAGTTTCCACCACCCAAAGCTGCGCATGTATAAAGACCCTAGGATCGGTAATTGGAATCCCACCTCCTCTCTGATATCCCACCACACCTGGAAATCAGATCTTCTATCGCAGTGGTATCGTTGAAACCTACCTGGTCCACTAGCTGGGTCCAAGTTTCCCATGTGGAATGTTGAGCCTCCCCTTCTCCACATATCCTGTTTATGTAAATTATCCCTGTTATTATCCAGGCGTACATATTTAATTAGTTTATGTTTTAATGTTTAAATATATAGGAGTTAAGGAATTATTAACTGTAAATATAACATAAGTCAAAGATGAAATTAAACTTCAGGTAAACAGACAGTGGCAGTTCCTAAAGTGAGGCAGTGATTTATTGCTTGTACATCCTGTGCCATGTGGTAACTTCAGGATGCTTAGTGTGTGTTTGGCAACTACATGTGTAGGAAGTGCATTTGGCTGCGCAAGCTCAGGGTTTCTGAAGTTGAGGAATGGCTGCTGTGACTGCAGCGCATACAGGAGGATAAAAATTTATTGGATCACATGGAGGCATATATCCTGCAACCATACAGGGTGCAGGAGAATACTAAAGTGAGTGACCGTCCTACAGGATATGGAGAAGAAACCAGGATTTTCCCAGCCCTCTGCACAGCTTGAGTGGTGGCATGGGATAAGAGACGTCAGCATCAGCTGTTTTGTAGGATTTAATATCAGGAATATCAAATCTCCACAAGTGTATTTCTGCATTTTGCTGTTTTCCTCAACCTTGTGCGGCCAGTTCATAAAGATCAGTTTGGAAGTGCTACATACAGAGGATTTCTGAACTGCTTGGCCAAAAACGTCAAAGTTCCTAAAGTGTGGGAAAACAGGAGTATTTCCTGCTGATTTCTTCAGCATAATTACCAGAGCAAATCTCCAACTTTCTGAACACTGCATAGTGCCTCAGCATGATTCACTCTGGAAAGCAGGGAGCAGGGCCTTTTCCTGCCTGAGAGGACTTGAATGCCCAGGCCTTTGCGCATCCCCCAGGCACTCCTTTTGAGTGTAATCAGTTCTGTGTCAGAAATTGGCACACAGCCGATTATCATATTGAAATGAGCATTTCAGTAATGATTAACGGGCTTGGGATGATATTCTTTGGGCCTGCTAACACCTCCCCCCTGCCAGGAGTGGTTCCCTCCAATGGCATTTATAACTGCTCCTTACTAATCAGGAACAGGTGCCCTGACCCTGCTGGAGGGAACCGAGGCCATTGAGGCCCCCCCATGGGGTCGGAGGTAAGGGGGGGTGCCCTTTAGGCAGTGCCAGCCTGGCATTCTGACACTGCACAAGGGGCAAACTGGCACTGTCCACCAGGCACCTTGGCACTGCCCACTAGACATCAGGAAGCGCTGAGGAAGCAGGGCCTGCTGGGGTTGGGGCCTATTGGGGCAATCAGTGGAGATGACCCACAGCCACTCTGCAAGAGGGCTGATTGAGAAGGGGGTAGAGAGGAGTATTGGAGCTGGCCATCCGGGAGGGGTGTATGTTGGGGCTCCCAGGGTGGGAGAGGGGGGTTGGGACTCTCGAGCGGGGTTCAGGAGGTCAGCAATCGGGGGTAAGGGGCCTGTGATCGGAGGGGGTTGTGGGGTTGGCCAGCAATCGGGAGGCCAGCAGTGGTAGGGGAGGTGGGGGCACGAGGGGTGGCATTGCACATGCAATCTCTGTGTTGACAGATCGGCACATACACAGTGGTCTGCTCAGCGCTCAAGTCCTCTGGGGAGGAAAAGGCCCTGCTCCCTGCTTTCCAGAGTGAATCCCACTGAGGCACTACGCAATGTTCAGAGTGTCGGAGATTTGCTCTGGTAATTATATTAAAGAAATCAGCAGGAAATACTCCTGTTTTCTCGCACTGTTAGGAACTTCGATGTTTTCGGCCAAGCAGTTCAGAAATCCCCTGAATCATGTAGCACATGATTTTTATGAACTGGCTGCATAAGGTTGAGGAGAACAGCAAAATGCAGAAATACAGTTGTTGTGGGAGATTTGATATTCAAAGGGTAGACAAGTGTTTGAGCAACCATTAACTTGAGCATTGAACTGTATTACCTCTCTAATGTAAGGGTAAAAAATATCTGCAAATCGGTGCAAAACATTTTGCTGGGGGAGTGGGAACAACTGGTTGTCATGGTTGATCTTGAAAAATCATGTTAATAAGTGACAGCCAACATGGATTTGTTAAATGCATGCTCGTGTCTGACTATTTTGATTGAAATCTTTGATGAAAAAGCAGAGTGGGTCGACGAACATGGCAACAGCAGAAAGTCATGTAACCCCTCAAGCCGACTCAGTGATTCAGTGAGATTTAAACTTGTCTTAAAGTCGTACATTCCAGATCCTGACCACTCACTGTATTAAAAATGTTTTCCCTCATACTGCTGTTCTTTCGTCCATTATTTCTGGATCTTGATTCATCTGCCAATAGAAATAAGGGGCAGGATTTTCCAGCTGCATGCGCCCAAAGATTGGAAATTCCCATCCAAGATCAATGGACCTTTAAATGGTCCACCAAATTTTCTGTCCTGTCTGCTGCAATTGCCATGGCGGGTGGGATGGGAAATTTCCAGCCAAGTTCTCTCTATTTCCCCTATCCAGATCCCTCATAATTTTGAACATCTCTATCAAACCTCCTCTTAACCTTCTCCACCAAGGAAAACAACTTAAGCTTCTCCAACCTATCCACATGACTAAAGTTCCTCAGTGAAACTATTCTTGTAAGTCTTTTCTACACTCTCTCTTGTGCCTTTGTATCCTTCCTAAAGTGCTGCCCAGAACTGGATTCAATATTCCAGTTGAGACAGAAGCAGTGTTTTTATAGGTTTAATGTAACTTCCTTGCTTTTGCACTCTTTGCCCATATTTATAAAGCCCAGAATCACAAACGCTTTATTAATCACTTCTTTCCATCCTGCCGTTTACAATGATTTGTGCAGATATACCCCCAGGTTCCTCTGTTCCTGCAACTTCTTTAGAATTGTATCTTTTATATTGCCTTTCTTCATTCCCCCTACCAATAGGAATCACTTGTCACTATGCATATAGATGTGTTTCCTAACTTCACTCATGAAAGACCTGGCTCTTTTAGACCACACTCCATTGTCCCCCAGTTCCCAAACAATGGAAATATTTTATTTTGTTTGTCTTACCAGCCTACGTTAATATCTTGGAAACTTTGGTTAAATCTAAATCTTCTAAATTTGAGGGAATACAATCTTGCTTGTTTAATTTCCCCTCATATTTGAATCCTTAGGCAAGAATGTAACATTGTCCCCGCCTGGGAGAGGGCTGGCATATGGAGAGGGAGGGGTTAAAATTGGGTGAGATGGCAGGAGTCACCATGCCCATCACTGACCCATCTCTGCTGGTATTTTATGGGTGCCCTGCCTGCCGTTGAGCCAATTGAGGCTCTTAAGTGACCACTTAGGACCTTTATCTACTGCTGCATGGAGCACCCATAATGGGATGGCACGGTGGCACGGTGGTTAGCACTGCTGCCTCACAGTGCCAGGGATCAATTCCAGCCATGGGTGACTGTGCAGAGTTTGCATATTCTCCTATGTCTGCATGGGTTTCCTCTACGTGCTCTGGTATCCTCCCACAGTCCAAAGATGTGTCAATTAGGTTGATTGGCCATGCTAAATTGAGCCTAATGTTGGGGATTAGCAGGGTAAATATGTGGGTTTATGGGAATAGGGCCTGGATGGGATTGTAGTTGATGCAGATTTGATGGGTCGAATAGCCTCCTTCAGTTCTGTAGGGATTCTATGATTCTAACCTTGGGTGACTGTCTGTGTGGAGTTTGCATGTTCTCTTCACGTCTGCATAGGTTTCCTCTGGGTGCTCCAGTTTCCCCCCACAGTCCAAAGATATGCAGGATTAGCAATGGTAAAATGCGGGGGGTTATGGGCGGGGTGTGGGCTTGGGTAAGATGCTCTTTCGGAAAGTTGGTGCTGACCCGCTGGACTGAATGGCCTCATTCTGCATTGTAGAGATTCTATTCTATGTTGTAAGGCTGTCAGATGCTATCTTCAGTGGAGAAAGAAGGGATCTGGGATGAATAGATTGGAGTCAAAGATTGGCAGAAAAAAAGATAGCTGAAAAATGGGCGACCCTCAAAAATAAATGGTTCTTGTGGAGTCAAGGTATATTCCCTCAAAAGGAAAAAGGAGGATAGACAAATACAGAGTTTCCTGGATGACAATGGAGATAGAAATGAAGAAGAAAAAAAATGTCCTTAGGACAGATGTCAGACAGAAAATACAATTGAGAACCAGGTTAAATAGGTTCAGAGGAGAGGTGAAAAAGCAAGAGAAGCAAAGAAGGCATATGAAAAGAGACTGGCAGCTAATATAAAAGGGAATCCTAAAGTCTTCTATTGTAAAAGGGTGGTAAAAGGAGGAGTAGCACTGATTAAGGATCAAAAAGAGAATTTACACATGGGTCAGGGGCATGGCTGAGATATGAAATGAATATTTTGTATCTGTTTTTACCAAGGGAAAAGATGTTTTCCAGGCCATGGTGGAAGAGTAGGAAATTCAGTCACTAGAAGGGCTTAAAATTGATAAGGACGAGGGATTGGATAGACTGTTTGTCCTTAACATGGGCAGCACATTGGAACTGGAAAAGGTACATCCAAGGATATTGAGGAAAGTGAGAATGGAAATTGTAGCAGCACTGGCTCTAAATTTTCCATCTTCCTCAGATTCAGGAATAGTGCCAGAGGACTGGAGAACAGCAAACATAATGCTTAGATTTTATAAAGACTGAAAGGATAAGCCGAATAACTACAGACCTGTCAGTTTAACTTCACGGGGTGGAGTGTGGGGAAAATTCTAGAAGCTTTTATTTGGAACAGATTTAATAGTCACATTGAAAAATGCTTGTTTATGAAGAAGGGCCAGCATGGAGTTCTTGAGGGCAAATCAGTTAGTTTAACTAACTTGCTGAAGTTTTTCAAAGAGCAAACAGAGAGGGTTGATAAGGGCAATGCTGTTAATGTGGTGGAGTTGGACTTCCAAAAGGCATTCAATACAGTTCTATGCAAAAGACTTGTGAGAAAGGTTCATGGAGTTAAGGAGACTGTGGCAATATTGATTCAAAATTGGCTAAATGCCAGTAAACAGCGAGTAGTGGCTTCAGTTTGTAAGTTCCTGAGGGATTGGTATTCATAGTTTTCTTCATGTATATTAATGATCTAGACATTGGTGTACAGGGAACAATATCAAAATTTGTGGAGGATACAAAACTTGGAAGCATTGTAAACTTTAAGGAGGGCAGTGTAGAACTTCAAAAGGAAATAGACATATTGTGGAGTGGGCAGATAGGCTACAGATGATATTCAATGCAGAGAAATATGATAGGAAGAATATGAAGAGACAGTATTAGATAAAGGGTACAATTCTAAACAGGGTGCAGGAGAAGAGGGACCTGGGTGTTTATGTGCAGAAGTTGCAGATATTGATCACAGAACTGCCTGAATTCAACATGCCAGGGGCGATCTTCAGGTCTGCTGGGCCTACAAGAGGCAATCCAGCCATAACACCCCTATCCCAGCGAAAAGTGGCAAGAACATAAGAACATAAGAAATAGGAGCAGGAGTAGGCCATGTAGCCCTTCGAGCCTGTCCCGCCATTCAATAAGATCATGGCTGATCTGAAGTGGCTCAGTTCCACTTTCCCACCTTCTCCCCATAACCCTTAATCCCCTTGCCTACCAAAAACCTATCTACCCGCGTCTTAAATATATTTAGTGAGGCAATCTCCACCACTTCAACGGGCAGAGAATTCCAGAGATCCACCACCCTTTGAGTGAAGAAGCTCCTCCTCAACTCTGTTCTAAACTGCCCCCCCCCTTATCTTGAGGCTGTGCTGAGGTCTGAGGGGGATGGAACTCTTGCCCCCAACAAGAGCCCACTCAACCTCCAGGACCCTTTGTACTGGCAGCAGCAGAGGGACAAATGGCCAATGGACCTACCTCCTCAAGCCCTCTTGGGACCCAAAGTGCCAGGCCAGGATATTAGTGCCAGGATGCCAGGGGCAGTATACTGTTGGCACTGTAAAGATGCGTGACCTAATGGAGACTGAGTAGGGGATCTGAGAGGGGAAGGGAGCTATGTAGGGCGTGTGAGGAGGAGGGGGTCCGAGTAGAAGGTCTGAGGGGAAAGGGGGCTGAGGGGGAGAGAGCCTGAGTAGGGTGTCTGAGAGGAAAGGGGGCTGAGTGGGTGGTGTGGGAGGGAGGAAGGAGGGCTGTGCTGAGGTCTGAGGGGGATGGAACCGTATGGGGAGTCTAGGATAGACTCAGTGCCAGGATGCTGGGAGCAGAACACTGGCACTGCCAAGGTGTGTGGCCTGGAGGAGGTTGTGGGGGATCTGCAGGGGTAGGGGGCTGAATGGGGGTATGGGAGGGAAGTGGGGGGCTATATGGGGAGGGGAGGTTTGACGGGGAGCAGTCTGAGTAGGTGGTGTGTGGGGGGGTCTGTTGGACAAGAGGGTCTGAGTGGGGGTATGGGAAGGAAGGGGAGCTGAGTTGGGGGTGTGAGGGGAGAGCGGGGCTGAGTGGGAATGTGGGAGGGAAGTGGGGCTGTATTGGGGATCTGAGGGGGAAGGGGATCTGTCTGGGGTGGTTGTCTGAGGGTGGAGGGATCTGAGTGGTGGATCTGGGAGGGAAGGGTTGCTGTATGGGCTGTCTGGGGGGGAGGTTGACTGAGTGGGGGGTCGGTTTGGATAAACCTCATGCCTGCTTGATGTGGGAGGGGAAGATGTCTTTCATTGCTATAAGGTTGTTGGTGCTTCCTCAACCCTTGTAGTCCAATACTCCATGTCCTCGCCTAACGACCTATTCAAAAGCCCACCATTGTAGATCCCACTGGGGAGGCAGGTGAATGGGGGAGGTATTTGAATTGGGCTAATTGTATTTAAAGTTGTGAATTTGAATATGATACCGTGGCCTGGGAGGGTCGCAACGGTGACTGGCATGGAACCTGTTTTTCCGCCAACTCCCGATTTTTCCAGGTCACTGCAATACTCAGCGGGAGATATTGGACTCGTATCTCCCTTGAAAGTTTTGCCTTAGATGCTGAAGACAGTGAATTTGATAGTTTACAAAATGTTTTGATTGTGGTTGAAGATATCCTTGTAGAAATAATGCACTCAATAAAATGTGTCACATTGCTTTAATTTGAATTACTGGTATTTTTATTTATACTTATGAAAATGGTGACCACTTACACCAATGCAGATGGTTCATATTTTAGAGCCAATGCACAAGTCAACCCTTGTTTTTGGAAGGATTTTTCAAGAGTTCAAAGGTTGACTGTATGCACTGCGATTTGACTGGCTGGTTAACTCTATTTACATTTAATTTAGTTGAACTTGAACATTTATTCTGTGTTATTCTTTCATGAAAAGGGGAAGAAGGATTAGTTTATATGTACCTTGACAGCCTTTATTAGAGAAAAGCATAAGCAGTTCTGGATAAGCTTTGAAATGCTTTGCATTTGCAATATTTTTCAGTGCAGTGAGATTATGTTTATGGATTTGGTATTGATTTGTGTCTACTGTACAGTACATTTAAATCTAAACAATCCCTTTAATCTGTTTCTAAGTTGTTTACAAATCAGGTAATTCTGTGTGTCTTAGATGAAACTCTGTTTAGATGAAAAAGGATTGCACTAATTCATTTCAACTGTAAATTAAACTTTCCATTTCAAAATACATTGTGCTGCATGGTACAGCTTTGCAATAACATTAAGATAATATCTTTAAGTACTATCAATATTGGGGTTTCTGAATTAGCCCAGAGAAAAGCCTCCTGTGTCAAATACCCTGCCTGCCTACCAGCCAGGCAGTGAATCTGGCTGGATTCAGCTGGAACTATGTTAATGGGGCCTCCATGTTCCTGGATGTTCAGGGAGCAATACCCACTTTATGGCATGCTCACTTCGTTCCCACCTCTTTTCTCAAATTGGGATTATGGTGCCATCTGAATATTACTGGTATTGTGCCTCATCTTGGCAGGAAAAATGCCAATTGTTACAAGCAGGTGAGAAGAGGTGAACTGGCTCCCATTTATTGAGCCTCCTCAGCTGGTCACAACAAAGGTTTAATATTTCCCTTTTTGGCTTTTTCCAAATCAGAAGATATTTAACTATTTCAGCTGTGAAAATTAGTTTTCCTTGAGTCAAAAAAAGAGCAAACTTATTAGCCACTAAACCCGAGAAAAGTAATAGACACAATGTTAAGCATTGTTCTCTCACACACACACACACAAATACATACGCACAGTAAACTAATGTACGGTAAGTGTCCTTTAATTGTCCTCGAGGACTGTTGTGGCTATTTTAGGTTAGCTGCAGTCAGATGTAGAAGATTTTGCAATTATTACGAGACCTTGATTCACTGATAGGTTTCTGGTAGAGTTGGCTTCTTGAACTGAGTGACACACTCATTCCAAAAGAGAGAAGAGAGTAGTCTGTTACGCTGCTGACAACTTTCTTGACACCACCTATGTCACTTGCAATCTCTCTCAAGTGGAAGGGCTGCCTTGTCTTGAAATTCTTGCAACTTGGCTTTCACAAAAAAATGAAATGAGATTTACTTTCAAAAACACAAAACAAAAAAAATTCTCTTCCATTCACTCCCTTTGCCTTGGTCTGCATTATCCCATCAGCTCTAACTGGGTCACTTAAGTTCTCTGCAGGGCATCCATAATCACATTTGATTTTCCTGCAGTGTGGGTAATTATTAGGTGTTATGGTTGGAGAAACAATCTCCAACAGAATAATCTTGTATTTTGCTTCTGAATTTCTCAGCAAAGGTCGAAAGATTGTGGACAGTGTAGACTGAGGTCTCTCAGCATCCATTTTGGACATATATATTTGAGAGCCAGTAATGAACCTAGGGTTTACTTTCCACAGTGAAATACTGTTTCGAATCTGTGTTTAGTTTTTTGGAGGAGTGCCTAGTTGACCTTTCTATTCCTGATTTGTCCTGGGGAGGACAGGAGGTTGCTAGCACTAATGGCTATATTAAATGCTTAGTTGAAGTCTGGAGTTACTAGCATAGTTTGTTTATTAAACTGGCTTTCAGCCTTATAAAAGCTGTTGAGCATTTCTTAGTCAATACATTTTTGCTTTTTTCTGTAGTAGATCTATCTGTAGGGCAGATGCAGTGCTGATGTTTCAGACAAACTTGCAGTAGAACCCATAAATCCCTAAAAATCTCATGATTTCCCATATTGTTGTGGGAATGGAGAAATTGTGCTACTGTTTTTACGTTTGCAGCTTCGGGCAATACTTGTCCTTAACCCACCATGCATTGTAGATTGGTCACCTGAGTCTTAGCAAACTCACTCTTTGTGAGATTGACTGCCAGCTCAGCTGACTGTCATTTCTGGGAAAGGGCTTTCAGTTGCTCTAAGTGAGTTTCCCAGGTATCTTTATTCACTAGAAGGTCATTTAAGTACACAACACATTTTGACAACTCCACCACTGTCTGGTTTATCAGCCTGTGAAAGGTGGCTAGGGCATTTCTGAGTCCTAATGGCATGACTTGTCACTAGTATTATGCACCCGGAATCACAAAGGCAGAGATTTCCTTCACACAGGTAGTCAAGAGAGCTGTCACTTGATTGAATTTTTTTTGTGTTATTTACCCTATCTATGCTATCTTCCAGGCAGGGAATTGTGCAGGAATCAGTTCTTATCATTGCAATAATCTTTGCAGTAGTCAATATAGAGCTGTACGGCTCGAGCACAAGCACAGCTTGGAGCTCCAGCTACTGTTGCCAAGACTGTATTTGTTCGTGCTGCAACATGTAGTTGCACCTCCCGAACCTGCACCAATGTCTTGAACCTAGACAATGGAGTGTTGCCTTATGGAACAGGCCGCTCCCACACTTGAATGATGTAGATATAAGGCGATGCAGTCTAGCTGTTCTCAATAAATGTTTTTAAATGAAGTGAGTAGCTTTGTCAGCTCTCCTGCATTTAGGTGGGTGAATATAGTGTCTGACTTTGTTAGAATTTTTGTGCTTTCCAGCAGTACAGTAGGGGATTCAGTATGGATCTCATTCATGTTTCTCTTCAATTCATCATCATTGTTCTTCTCATCTTCCAGGTCTTCTGTTTTCGGTCAAACTGTTATCTGCTTGTCTCCATCAAGAATGTGATATTGTTTTATCATACTGACATGATGCAGGCTTTGCTTTGTCCTGTGGTCTGGGGTGTCAGTTAGATAGTTTACTACTTTGTTTGTATGGCCACTTTGCTACTTTGTTTGTATGGGACACTGAACCAGGCTTTTCGGGGTTCACCCAGTTTTGGTAGGCACACTAGCTTGTAGTCAGCTGGCTGTAAGTTTCAGGCCCTCGCGTGCCTGTTTTCTCATAGCAGTGTATGGGGAATTTTTTAAGTCTTCTCGCACCATATCAAAGGCTCTCTCTCATGAGTCACTCATGGGACATGTCGTCTATCTTGGAGATTTCCTCCTTCTGTTCTGAAAATCTCAATTAGATTCAGAGGCTCTCTTAATTAGTATCTGTAAACCAATTCAAATAGAGTAAATCTGGGAGACTCATTGGGCGAGTCCTTTGGTAGCGAACAGAAGAAAACCTAGTCCTTTATTCCAGTCATGGGGGGTTTGTTGGCAGTATTCCCTAGTCATTGTTTTTAGGGTCTGGTGGTACTGTTCTGGTATCCACTGCGGACTGCAGATGATATGCTGAGGACTTCAGTTGGTCACCATTGTACATGACTTGCTGGAACGTTTGGGATGTGAAATTTGACCCCTGATCTGACTGGAACTTGGTGGCCAGTAAAAATAATTGTCTTAATTTCCCCATCACTGTGTTGACAGCTATGGTTCACAGAGGAATGGCCTCTGGGGAACAGGCAGTCATATCCATAATGGTAAGAATATATGGGCAGTCCCTTTTGTTTTGCATTCGGGCCCCACACAATTAACTGGCAACTGCTGAATAATTCCCCAAAAGTCAGTATGGGAATCACGGGAGCAAGTTTAATGCAGACTGGGGTTTTCCCACAACCTGATAATTGTGTATGTTCTGTAAAAACCGTACTACATTCTTACGAAAATGTGGCCAGTGAACGTGCTGCCCGATGTGGGCTTGGGGTTTTTGTACACCAGCATGTCCAGTCATTGGTATTCCATGTTCTAGCCATAACATTTCCACACAGTATTTCAGCGGCACCACTATCTGGTGGATGGCTGACCACTTCTCATTTGTGGGTCTCAGCTCGAGCTGTTTTACTTTAAACTTCCTTTCCTGTTCTCTTTCTCTTTCCTGGAATTCTCTCTCCTCCTTACATTCCTGTCTCTCTTCTTCTCATTCCTTCCTCTCTTTTTCCTTTCCTAAAATACGAGTTCCAATATCTGCTGCTCCAATCTTAATTTCTCTGTCACTATTTTATCTGTTTCACTTTCTTCAATTTCCACCTCCAAATGCTTCACTTTTGCTTTACTGGCTTGTGGATGAAACTTCATCTCTTGTGTCCAGCTAACCCATTAATTCTTCCAAAGATAACACCCTTAATGTCTTGTCTATTATCTAGAAACATAGAAACCCTCCAGTAAAGAAGGAGGCCATTCGGCCCTTCGAGTCTGCACTGACCACAATCCCATCCAGGCCCTACCCCCATATCCCGACTCATTTATGCGCTAATCCCTCTAACCTATGCATCTCAGGACTCTAAGGGGCAACTTTTAGCATGGCCAATCAACCTAACCTGCACATCTTTGGACTGTGGGAGGAAACCGGAGCACCCAGAGAAAACCCACGTAGACATGAGGAGAATGTGCAAACTCCACACGGACAGTGACCCAAGCCAGGAATCGCACCCAGGTCCCTGGAGCTGTGAAGCAGTAATACTAACCATTGTGCTACCATGCCGCCCATAAATTTATTACTCATAAATAAGCTTACATTAACACTGCAATGAAGTTACTGTGAAAATCCCCTAGTCGCCACACTCCAGTGTCTGTTTGGGTACACTGAGGGAGAATTTAGCGTGGCTAATGCACCTAGCCAGCATGACTTTCAGACTGTGGGAGGAAACCAGAGCACCCAGAGGAAAGCCACGTAGACATAGGAAGAACATGCACACTGCACATATTCAGTGACCCAAGCTGGGAATCAAACCCAGGTTCCTGGCACTGTGAGGCAGCAGTGCTAACCACTGTGCCACCCTGTGACTTTCTAAATTTTTATTGAATTCAAATTGGTTCATCTGCTATGGCAGGATTTGAACCCTGGCCCCCAGATCTTTGCTCTAGGTCTCTGGATTATTAGTCCAGTGACAATACCATTACACCATTGCCTCCCCTCTTCTATGAGGACATTGACATTGAATGTGGACATTTTAGCACTTTAGTATTACAGACTCAAGAAAGCCATTTGTAGTTTTAAAAAATTGCTTTTGTAAGAACAATTTACTTTCCCTACTCCAAATCCTTATTCAGTCTGTGGGAATAATCTTGGATGAGCTTCCAATTTTGCTGTCACCAGGTAATAAGTGATAAACTGTCTTTCCTCTATTCAACCTCCAAAGATTTTTCATGAGGTTATGCCTTTTTCAAAATCAGAAGTAAAATTCAAATGAACAATAAGGAGCCAATCAAACAAAGTTTTTATTGCGTCAAAGGAAAAGCAAATTTATTTACTACTAAACCCAAGAAAAATAATAAAACTGCAATATTTGGTCCTCATGCAGTCATTTGAGCACACATGCACACACACATGCCCGCATATCGGAAGTATGGGGAGTAAGAATCCAATTTTTAAAAAAAGGTAAAATAATATATGATTAAGTACTCTTTGATTGTCCTTGAGACATAGATTTTAAATACTGCAGGAGTTTAAGTTATCTGGATTTTTGGATGTGGTTAGATGTAGAAGATACTGCAATTATTACAAAATATTGATTTGCTGGTAGGTTTCTGGTTTAGTTGGTTTCCAGAACTAGGCAGCATACTTATTCGAAAAGGGAGCAAGGGAGAGAGACTAGTCTTTAGCCTGCTTCCTCTGCTGAAGACTTTCTTTAACCGCCTGTGTCACTTGCTAATCTCGCTAAAGTGGTTGAATAGCCTTGTCTTAAAATATTTCACCCATTGTGTATTTCCCAGATTTTTTTGTGTATGTCAGTCTGTGGCAGCGACTATTTCAATATCCAGTACTTTGCATTTTGAATGTGTCTTTTTTAGACAGTAATAAGTTTTCATTGGTGTCTGGATTACAGGAAATATCTTTCTCTTCAAACCCCCCCAGAGGGTGATTTGTTTGTTTCTCACCTTCATCTTGGAATGTGGCCTTCATTTTTAAGCTAAGTTCAAACTGAAAAAGTTCCAGGCAGTTGAAAGTTGAAAAGTCCATTTTTTAAAAATAAAGAGGCATAGCCCCGTGACAAAATAGTTAACGCATGTGCTATTTAAAAAACTGCACCAGCAGATTTCTACTTTGCCTTGGAAATCCTGACCTCTGCTTGTATGACCTGATTGAAATTACATTGGGAGTGCCCCACTAGTACTAAAAGAGCAGTCAGTGAAATAGTCAAGAAAATTTCATCTGTGCACTTCGAGCATAATGCTGGTGCTGCCAATACACCAAGGGTTGAATTCTAGCTCAAATGTTAGTCCCATTAATACATCTGTAAAACTGTCTTATTGAGATTGTGCTCTGTATGCAATCTGTGTAATAAAAAGAAATTGCCAAGAATGGTTAAAGGGTTTTAATAGCAGCTTAAAATTGAAAGAGTTTTGGATTAAAAATAAAATTAAGGATCTGGTGTAGATAAGAGTTAAAATGCACCACATATTTGTTTCAACACAGTGTAGCACTGTGCTCGTATCAGTAACATGGAGAATTTTGAAGCTTTTAAAGATTTAATTTTTAGATAGTGGAAATGGGGAGAGGAACAAAGTGGTAATTCATGCGTTTAAGCAACAGAAAAGTATTACTATCGAACTGATTTACATTCATGGCTGTTGGTCGGGTTGGGCTCAGATGCAAATTGAGCTTTAGGCTACTGGGCTGGGAGAATAATTGGACAAATTTCTCGGAGAGGACTGGATTGCTTATTCTATTGAAAATTTATGTTTCTAAAATAATATCAGTACAGATGCATTAAACTAACTGCTTAAATGTTTGTGACGGTTACAGTCTCATTTGATCATTTTAAGCTAAATTTTGGTGCAACGAAGATTGAGTTTAGTGCCTTTTTGCATAATTGTAGTCTAACCAACCTTGATTGTTAGATTGAAAAAGTATTGGTCCCTGTTTGATGGAGTTTAGCTCCATTTAAATTTTTTGTGTTTGCTTGAGCAAGACTGACAATTTTGGGAAAAAAAGTATCCATTGTATTTTCCTGTGTAAAGTACTGGTTCTGGTCGGCTTTTGGAGCATTTTTAATCTGATTTCAGCAGAGACTCGTTTTTCTGTCTGCTTTGCGCTTGGAAACATGTTAAAATGTAAAGAACAGCAGCCGTCTCCTGAAGCTAACATTCTGAAGCTCCACCTTTAAAGTTTTCAAATAAGCCTGTGCTAGTTTTATTGCCAAGTTCTACAGACCATGAAGGGTCATTAAGATAATTGCATTTGGTTATCTACTATATCCCAGATTTTTCATTCTCCTCTCTAGATCTTGAACTCCAGTAAAATCTAGGATCCTTCTTGTTCTGCTGTACATAGCAGCCTTACTCTGATTCTCATGTTATACATATATAAAATTATTGTACCTGTTGCTTTCAATTACATATTTCGTGAAGAAATCCAGTGTTCAAATTTATTGGAGGAGAAATTTGTTCATATAGCTCTGCTTCTAGTGATGCTGCATGGACTTACATCAGTTTACTAGGACAGGCAATGCCAGATGTGTGGGTAGCTGCCACAATTCTGCCTGCTGCAAGAAATCACCATTCGAAGCAGCACTATATGAATTAATTTCTCACCCAATAGGGTAGTCATACCGTTATGCCCTGCCGGCTGATAGGTCAGGTGAGCCGGTGAGATTGCGCAAGAGCTGAGAAATCAGATTTGTGCCTGCTTTCTTGCCTCTTGCGATCTTACCGGCACCGGATATCCAGTGAGGTCAACCTTGTGCCCCTTTCTTGTGCGAGGCTAAATAATTTATGTAAATATACTAAAACCTGATTTTTGCATAGATTTAATGAGTCTGGACAGTATCATCTGGGCTCACTTGCTTCTGTGGCTAAGCTAGGAAAGATTTCTCCAGCGAGGATCGTGTATGAGGATCAGTCGTGATGGCCTTGCCAGTAGAACTGGAGGCCATTGCCAGTAGAACCAGAGGGAGTGGGTCGGGTGGCAGGGAGGGGGGTGGGGTAGGACTCAGGCTCCGATTCCGGGGCGGAGAGGGAGGTCAGGTGGCTGACGGTAAGGCGGGAGGGAAGGGGTGATAGGAGCCCTCTCCCGCCCCACTCAGCTACTTCAGGGGCCTTTGGCTCATCCCGTGATAGGCCTTGGACCTTTGCAGTAGCTGAGTGGGGTGGGGTGAGGTGGGGTGGGGGGTGCTATGTTTAAGCCATGGAGCTGGCTAAGAGCAGCAGAGGCTAAGTGACAGGTCTGTCTGCTGCTAGAGACCTGCACATGTGCAATGATGCCCTTTGCTGCTGTCAGCCAATGTTTGAGTGACTTAAGCCCCACCTCCTTGCTATACAAGCGAGAACTGTTTCTGCTTTTTTTGTGCACTGAATGCATAAGATAGCAGATTTGAAATTGCCCAAGCATAAGAACATAAGAACTAGAAGCAGGAGTAGGCCATTTGGCTCCTTGAGCCTGCTCCACCTTTCAGTAGGATCATGGCTGATCTTTTCATGGACTCAGCTCCACTTACCCGCCCGCTCACCATAACCCTTAACTTCTTTACTGTTCAAAACTTTATCTATTTTTGCCTTAAAAACATCCAATGAGGTAGCCTCAACTGCTTCACTGGGCAGGGAATTCCACCGATTCACAACCCTTTGTATTAAGAAGTTCCTCCTCAACTCAGTCCTAAATCTGCTTCCCTTAATTTGAGATCATGTCACCTAGTTCTAGTTTCACCTGCCAGTGGAAAGAACTTCCCTGCTTCTATCTTATCTATTCCCTTCACAATCTCATATGTTTCTATAAGATCTCCACTCATTCTCCTGAATTCCAATGAGTATAGCCCCAGATTACTCAGTCCGTCCTCATAAGCCAACTCTCTCAGATCTGGAATCAACCTAGTGAATCTCCTCTGCAACCCCTCCAGTGGCAGTATATCCTTTCTCAAGTAAGGGGACCAAAACTGTAGACAGTACTCCAGGTGTGGCTTCACTAGCACCTTATACAGCACCTTATACAGCTTATACACCATAAACAACGGATCTGAAAGTCTCCCATTTTCACACTGTTTTGGATTTTAAATTTTTTGGTGAGATCGACCCTCATTTTCTATTACGTTTAAAAATCTGAACAACCAACTTATTCATTTCATCTGTCAGCTTTGAGCATAAAGGGCGGTGTCGGCAAAAGTGAGCTTTCCACTGGCAAGATCTCGTCTTCTGATTTTCACTGCCCCTTGGTGATATAATTATGTTTTTGACCAGGAATGTTGGGAACCTTATTTAAATAAATTAAAATCTCATTAGCAGACCCTCCTGCAGCCCCATCCTCATTGGAGATTCAAATCTCACTGGCATGATGTCACACTGGTGCAGTTTACAGCTGCTGGCGACCCCATCTCAACGGGGTATTGGAGTCAAATGCACAGGTTGCTGCTACCCACCAGAGGGTCCTATGGAGAGGGGACATCAGAGAGGCCATGGAGGACCCAGATAAATCGGCTTCGGGTCTGGGGGGCTTGAGTTTGGGGTGGAGGGGGTTCGGGTGCAAATCTGGTGTTAGCTTTTGGTCTTGGGGGTGGGGGGCAGGCATGAGAATGACATCTGGGGGAGCATGAGTATGGGCATGTATGGGGAGAGGTGGGACATGAGTTTAACTTCCCCCAGTGCAGGGCATCTTTGCTTGGGTGTTTGCACTGGACCCTGAGATGGAGCGGAGATCCTGGGTTGTTGTTTGAAGTGGGTGGGTGAAGGTTCGGCCACCAGGTCAGCACAGGGGGTGAAGGTGATGTTCATACTTGGGATGACAGCCATTCGTGGGTGCATGGCTAGTTCTAGGACTTTGAAAGGAAGTTATGTTTTACACCCATGAGGGGAGAAGGCCCCTGAGCTGAGAGAACACTGGTGCCACTAAAACATCTCACCCACCCTCAGACTGCAGTCCACAACTGTAGGCCTGAGCAGTGTTGAGGATCCTGCCACTGGTCTGGGAAGCCTGGCCATCTGGGGTAGATGTATGAGTGGTTGGGTATACAAAATACAAGACTCGTATGAGCTGCAGCTTTGGGGAGCTGGGGGATAATAATCATTTATGATCAAGTGAAGTTTAATCTGGAGCCTTGACAGCTATCAGCTCGCCCATGCATACCACAGGAGTTGTATTTTGGGCAAATCAAATAACTAATTAAACTAAATTCAATAAACGAAGGGACTAATTAAAAGGGCAGCCACTTAAAGGGATACTGCCTGAAGCAAAAAGTAAATCAAAAATGAAACTTAAAACATTCAACAAAACGTGAAAAACTCAGTGAGAATTTGGAGAAAGCAAAGGGAAACCAATGTCTCTCTGCATGCAGCTGCTTGGTGGTGGTATGGTGGCACAGTGGTTAGCACTACTACCTTACAGCACCAGGGACCCATGTTCAATTCTGGCTTGGGTCATTGTCTGTGTGGAGTTTGCACATTTTCCCTGTGTCTGCGTAGGTTTCCTCCAGGTGCTCCGGTTTCCTCCCGTAGTCCAAAGATGTGCAGGTTAGGTTGATTGGCCATGCTAAATTGCCTCTTAGTGTCAGGGGATTATCAGGGTAAGTATGCGAAGTTACAGGGGATACGGCTTGGGTGGGATTGTTGTCGGTGCATACTCAATGGGCCAGATGCTTCCTTCTGTACTGTAGGGATTCTATGAAGCCCAAGATTGAACCTTCATGCTTTAGCAACTGAACCCATTCTTGAGCCTTCCTGCATGAGCCAATTATGCTCTGTTAGTTAGCTGTGTGAAATATGATTCTACCAATGATTGGTACTCATGAATTAACCCATTCCACAAGAGTTTCCCCATTCACTGAAGTCCATGACTTGCACATAGCATTTGCTAAGAATGCGAGCAGAAGCATTGCAGCCAATACAAGGGGTAAAGATTTCAGAGTTCACTAGGCTACCCTGCTCTAACATGTGCTGTTGCAGCGATGTCACCTTTGGCCTAGCACCCACCCCTCCCTGGGATATCTGCACGCAGTGCCCTTCAGTTAAAACATTGGCTTATGTTCTCATCTTTGAGACCCACCAGGGGTCTCCAAGGTAGATGCCCATCTGTCATGCTGAGTTGGGAGAGGCTCGTGTGTGGTCTTGGCCTCTGCGGGAGAGAGTAAGAGAGTGGAGCTCAGTGAGAAGGTGATCACAGCAGTGACTGGCCATTGATGGGTTACTCCATGGTTTAAATGGCCAGTGGTCAGGGTATTGACAGGAATCTTCAGTGGTTAAGTTCTGTTTCCTCTCTTTAAGTTACAGCAAACATACAAGCACAGAGTTTGTGGAGTTGGCGGTGATTCTACTTACCGTAGGGCAGGGTGGACAATTGTAGTATCAATGTGCAGGTGTGCAAAGGTAGAAGCAGCAGCTTGAGGAGGAAGTGGAGGCTGCACCATACAGCATTGTCGCCCAGAGGCAACAATATTGGGCCAGTGTGTACCAATGATGCATGAATTCCCTGTAGTTGAGTGACAACCAGTGAAGAAGAAGACTGCAGATATCTTGGGGAATGGTCACCCACCTTTACCAGGTTATGCAGGAGTTGGTGTAATATGGGCTCAGAGGCTACCCATGTCTACACAAGTGGCTCATTTCAGGATTGGACTGGTGACTTTCGTGGATCAGGGAGGTCCCAGATGCACTCTTTGCAATCAGATAAATAAATTAACTTTGACTGAGACCAGGCAGGCCTTGACACCAAAGCCATGGGGTTGGCCCACATTGCTGGATTTTCCCAAGTGCAGAGAGTCATTGACTGCATGTACATAGTTCTCTGTTTCCCATGGATCATAATGGCCCATTCATGAACCACAAGGAATTCCACCCCCTGAATATCCAAATCATCTGTGATCATGCCAAGCGCATCCTGCAGATGTGTCCAGGCTCCGGGGAACATCCATGACAATTATATCCTTGGCCGCTCTAAGATACCAGAGGTCTTTGAGGGAGCTCAGCTGCTTCAGGGTTGGCTCCTTGGGGACAGTGGCTGGTGCTGCCTATGTGGAGGCCACAGATTGAAGCAGAGACTCATTACAATGAGATTCATGCTGCAACTTGAGCATTGATGGGGCAGATGATTGGCATTCTTAAGATGCAGTTCTGGTGCTTGGATCAGTCAGCTGGTAGAATATAGCCCCAGAGGGTTTTGAGAATGGTTGTGGTGTGCTGTGCCCTCTATAACCTGGTGCTGCAATGAGGCAAGAAGCTGGTAAAGGAGGGGATGGACAAGTGGCTCATCTTTGATGAGGAGGAGGATGTACAGGAGGATGCTGAGAGGGAACACCCAGTGCAGACTGAAGAGGGTCAATTTGTGGTGGCGAATGCCCGAATGGGGCACAAGGCTCAGGATGTCCGGAAAGCTTCTTGCTTCGAGGATGACCAGGATTAGGGTGAGCATTGCTATCCCACCATGGGGAATGGGCCTTCTTTACTGTGTGGTGTCAGCAGGATGACAGCCCTGACATTGCTCCTTTCGTGAAAGCCCAGGGCCCATATAATGCAGGAGGATGATGATGATTTGGAGTGAGGACCAAGCATTGCTTGATGGAAGGCTGGTCACTAACTGCCACTGATCAGGGTTATATCAGGCCAATGAGATGCTGATTGAGGGGGAAGGAGGTGTGGTGGGGTTGGGGGGGATTGAAGGGGGTTGGGGAGAATGTGGCAATGGGGTGTTGGGGGAATTCCTTGTTACCCAGATGATGCTAGCATTATTGGGTAGTGATAGTGTGAGAGGAGGTCAACCATTCAGCTAACATTCTCACAGACAGGAGATGCAGCAGGCACCATCAGTGGTCATCCAGTCTTATACGAAAGATGATAGGACATGCAGCAATCGAATAAGAGTGGGGAGGCATTAGGAGAGTGCAAAAAGTAACATTTATACACATATTCACATGTGCCCACTATTTAATTGTGCATACATCATCCATGCCCATGCTGTGATACTATAACTTCTTAACCTTCCTAGTCCTACTGCTACGTCTTGGTGTTTCCCCGGGGTCCACAGTTGAGATAGAGTCATTCTGCTGTCTGCAATGCCTGTTGCCCGAGATGACCTTGGCGGTTGCTGAGGGCTGAGACTTGCAGGTTGTGGCCTACCTTTGGGCAGCTTGGTTGATGTAGTACCACCTTACTTGGTGTGTGGAGCAGGAAATGTTTCGGTTGCAGGCAGGGGGTGAGGGGGTCAGATGGCCTGGAAAACCCCCAGCATCTCCAGCTGATTCTCCTCCCTATGAATGCCTGGGGGCTCTGGGGTACTCCGTGGTATTGAGGAGCAGCTGGAATGAGACCCAGAAGCTCCACTGTCGTCTGATGCTGGCACTTGTGGATGCCCACAAATGCCTGCACCGTGCAGTTCATGCCCTGAACCATGGAGATGACATCCGCCAGCATGGAGTGAATGACATGCACCAAGGTCTCCACTGTGGATCCTACCCTCACAGTGTTGATATCTCCCAGTGCACTAACTGTCAGCATGATCTCTTTGGACAGAAGGCAATGGGTGTCCTCCTGTTGGCCTTGCAATTTGAGAAAGGACACTGACATCCCTTCCTGACTTTGTTATTTTAGCTCCAGCAGCTGAGGGATGACTAAGTCTATGGGAACATCACCTGATTGGGGCTCAGCAGAGGCCTGGGCTCCAGCAGTCCTCAGAGTGTTGGATCCCTTGGGGTTTCACTGCCTCTGCCTGCTGTAGATCTTCAACTGTGAGATGCTCACCAGTGAGTGACCCAGATGCTTGTCTACTAATAATGCAGACCAAGATGTGAGTCTCTGTACTGGTGGGGGTGCGGTGATAACTGCGGTGCCTCATCTATGTGAACATCTGAAAATTTGACCTTGCAGCTGCTCTCCTCTGTGGTGTCCAGTGACCTTACTGGAAGATGGATTGGGCTGGTCAGACTGATTTACCTGCAAAGGAAGGGATGACATTAGTGCATGCCAGGGTCTTAATGATGGGAGAGACGTAACACACATGAGATTGGTGCAATGGCTGCATGTGTTGACAGTTCTGAGTTTTGTTTCTTGCCCCAATTTGCCCTCAACACATCTGTGGTCCTGCTCCTCACCAGCCAGCTTTAGGGCTTTCTCCTCAAAGGAAGTGAGTATTTTCAGTTCGGACATTGCTCTCCTCTGCAGTGCTCACTCTTTCCTATTGTGCTCCAGCTTACCCTGCGATGAGATAGATGGGAAGAGTATAATTAGGGTGCATGCTGAGTTAGAGGGTAAGGATGCCTGGCATGTGTGGTTGGTAAGTGAGAGCTGGGATGTGATGAGGAAAGGAGCCAAAGATGTGGAGGGGTGTGGGAGAGCGAGTAGTGGGGTGTCTTGAGGTGGCAGCGAGTGAGTTCCCAGTGGATGTGTAATGGGTGTGTGAGTGGTGACAAATAAGAAGAGTGACCTATCATGGCTGCATGAAGGATCTCATTTGCTTTCTTCCTGCATTGTATGCCCATCCTCCTGTGCAGTGAGCTTGTCACTCAGCATTGCCACCAACTCTTGTGTGGGGCTGGTTACTTTGCTGGCAGACCTTCTGCCTGTTTGAGGGTAGAAGGTGTTCCACCTGTGCTCCATCCCATCCAGCATTTTGGTGAGGGCCCCCTGAGAAAACCTTGGGATTGTCTTCCTGGCTGCCATCCCCCAACCAGACTTGGTACAAGTGCTGGGGAAGCTTTTAAATGATGCAGCCCCCTGATTGATGGGCTCAAGTGATGCCAGGGTGAGTGAATCAGGGTCAGACCACTAGGGATGCTGTGTGAAACCTGTGAAAAAGAATTTCTTCTTTAATTGCCTGAAGATATGGTGCGATCAAGGTGCCACAGTGATTAGCACTGCTGCCTGACAGCGCCAGAGACCCAGGTTCAATTCCCAGCTTGGGTCACTGCCTATGTGGAGGCTGTATGTTCTCCCCATTGTCTGTGTGGGTTTCCTCCAGGTGCTCTAGTTTCATCCCACAGTTTGAAAAATGTGCTGGTTAGGTGCATTGGCTATGCTAAATTCTCCCCTCAATGTACCCGAACAGACGCCGAGTGTGGCAACTAGGGGATTTTCACAGTAACTCCATTGCAGTGTTAATGTAAGCTTACTTGTGACACTAATAAATAAACTTAAACTTTAACTTTTCTCACTGATGATGCCAGCAGGCTACTTTCTCACCGAAACTGACACCAAGCTAAAATAATGGAAAATTCTGCCCTTTGTACTTTTTTTTGAATGGATTGGAACAGACTGTCAAACCACTTTTTAACCCAGAACTGAAGTTGAAACTGCAAAATTGTATTGATCAGCCAAACCACCTTTGCAAGATCAAACATTAGTCAAGGCCAGTGCAGCCACTGATGAGGCAAAATTCTGGGGCATTGGGGATTGCAAAAAGCTGAGTGAAACTATATAAATAAATAGCAGTGGGAATGAAAGATCTTGACCTGCTGATATATAAGCATGCGTACTGATATTCTTATGGATTTACATTTCAGCCTTTTCCAAAATTTCATATATATTCCTTATTCTGATTATGTCACAGTTTTACAAATTGGTACGTCTTCATAACTATTCCAAAACTGCAAACCAGTAAAGAATATCAAAGAACATAATTTAATCTAACCCAGTCATAAAATTATAGATTGTGTAAAATTGCACATAAAATCAATAACTGCTGCATGAACATGCGAGCTATATTATACAAGATAACATGCAATTTTTCTACTACATATCCTGTGAAAGAGTAGAACAGTGAGAATGTATATGAGTCAGAAGAGATAGGTGAGGAGATGAATGAATACTTTTCTTCAGCGTTCACGAAGGAGCGGGGCCATGTTTTTGACAATGAGTGCATGATACAGGCTGATAGGATGGAGGAGATATATGTTCTGAGGGAGGATGTATTAGCAATTTTGAAAAATCTGAGGGTCGATAAGTCCCCTGGGCCAGATAGGATACATCCTAGGATACTTTGGGAGGCAAGGGATGAGACTGCAGAGCCTTTAGCTTTGATCTTTGGGTCCTCACTGTCCATGGTGATTGTGTGGGTATGCCGGCGTTGGACTGGCGTAAACACAGTAAAAAGTCTGACAACACCAGGTTTTAGTCCAACCTATTTATTTGATAATATACTCACAAGCTTGTGAGTATATTATCAAATAAATAGGTTGGACTAAAACCTGGTGTTGTCAGACTTTTTACCATGGTGATTGTGCCAGAGGACTGGAGAGTGGCGAATGTTGTTCATCTCTTCAAGGAAGAAAATAGGAATGACCCTGGTAATTATAGGCCAGTTAGTCTTACTTTGGTAGTCGGTAAGTTAATGGAAAGGGTCCTGAGAGATAGGATTTATGACCATTTGGAAAGATGCAGTTTAATCCGGAATAGTCATCATGGTTTCGTGAGAGGCAAGTCCTGCCTCACAAGCTTGATTGAATTCTTTGAGGAGGTAACTAAGTGTGTAGATGAAGGTAGAGCAGCTGATGTCGTATACATGGATTTTAGTAAGGTGTTTGATGAAGTTCCCCATAGTAGGCTCATGAAGAAGGTAAGGAGGTGTGGGATAGAAGGAAATTTGGCCGATTGGATAAGTAACTGGCTGACTCATAGAAGACAGAGCGTGGTGGTGGAGGGAGAATTTTCGGACTGGAGGCCAGTTACCAGTGGTGTACCACAGGGGTCAGTGCTGGGTCCTCTGCTACTTGTAATTTTTATCAATGACTTGGAAGAGGGGGCTGAAGGGTGGGTTGGTAAATTTGCTGATGACACCAAGATTGGAGTAGTGGATGAGGTGGAGGGCTCTTGCAAGCTGCAAAGAGACATTGATTGGATGCAGAGCTGGGTCGGAAAATGGCAGATGGAGTTTAACACTGATAAGTGCGAGGTGATTCATTTTGGTAGGACAAACTTGAATGCGGATTACAGGGTTCTGAGGAATGTGGAGGAACAGAGATCTTGGGGTTCATATCCACAGATCTCTGAAAGTTGCCACTCAAGTCGATAGAGCAGTGAAAAAGATTTATAGTGTGTTAGCGTTTATTAACAGGGGGTTTGAGTTTAAGAGCTGTGGGGTTTATGCTGCAACTGTACTGGATGTTGGTGAGACTACATTTGGAATATTGTGTTCAGTTCTGGTCACCTCACTGTAAGAAGGATGTGGAAGCATTGGAGAGAGTGCAGAAGAGATTTACCAGGATGCTGCCTGGTTTGGAGGGTAGGTCTTATGAGGAAAGGTTGAGGGAGCTGGGGCTTTTCTCTTTAGAGCGGAGGAGGATGAGACGTGACTTAGTAGAGGTTTATAAGATGATGAAGGGGATAGATAGAGTGGACATGCAGAGACTATTTTCTCGGGCGGACGTAGCTATTACTAGGGGGCATAACTATAAGGTTCATGGTGGGAGATATAGAAGGGATGTCCGAGGTAGATTCTTCACTCAAAGAGTGGTTGGGGTGTGGAATGGACTGCCTGCTGTGATCGTGGCGTCGGATACTTTAGAAACTTTCAAGCGGTTATTGGATAGGCACATGGAGCACGCCTGAATGATAGGGAGTGGGATAGCTTGATCTTGGGTTTGGACATAGCTCAGCACAACATTGAGGGCCGACAGGCCTGTACTGTGCTGTACTGTTCTATGTTTCTATGTATATTTTGTGTCATAACATTCCCCTTTTTCATGTAAAATATATCTAATTATAAATCAAAATTTTTATTCATACTGATGCATGGCATTAATTTTCAGAAGTCAATTGTGGGGGTGTGCAAGGTTGAAGATTTGACTAGGGCTCCTAATACACTTGCACCTGCCCTGCTCCTATTATTATCACTCTTATGTATAATTTTGTCACCTCTAGATTTGATGTATTCCCCTAATCTCTGGCCCCTTGACCGCCTCCCCTCACAAACTTCAGCTTGCCTAATACAGTACTTTGACTCTGGTCCTTCCTCAACAATAATTATCCCTTGCTTATTGTTCGAGTAACACATCGATGTTTAAATAATTTTTTTCAATAATGAATTCCCAATTTGAGCACTGTGAGGAAGACATGGTTCCATACCTCTCTTGTCCATGTATCATTTTGGGACATTAGACTTTAAATTGCTACAAGTTGTTGGATATACCACAATGCAAACTCAGAATCCTGGCTTCATCTGTTGGTTACTAATAATGGCAATATAGTTTGATTTATTTTGGAAAGAACTAATTTATAGGACTCATGTTTGAGTTACCAGACAATAAGATCCTTTATTGAATGGGAGCATGTTTAGGGTGGGTGAAGTAGAAGGAAACCTCTTACAGGGAACCCAGCATGAAGACTCACCTACTGAAATTCACAAACTTTATTTAATAAAGCAGAGAATCTCCAGCTCAAAACTGATCAGAGTGATGTTTGGGCCAGTCGACTGAAACAGGTGTCTCAGTACTATCCCTGACTGCCTCACGGAGCAGAGGCAACTCTGCCCCAACTGCCAGGCCTTTGGCTTTCTCCTCTGTCAGTCATGCATGTGCTCTTTCAGCCAAATGGCAGCCCTACTAAAGGTTTTAGGGGGCAGTCTTACTGGCCCATCACGTTGGTCAATCGGCATGGCAAGCTGGTAAGATTGTGAAAATCAGGGTTTCTCACCTCTTGTGATCTTACCATCCCCCATCTGCTAGCGTAATCAAGGCTCAAGGCTTATTTTAATATTTGAATTCTAATTTAAATATTATTAGTGAGCCTGGGACACAATCGTCCAGGCTGACTTGCCGTCTGGTCCCATTGCTGGGACCGGAGGCTATTGAGGCCCCCAGGGCAGCTGGAAATAGGGGGCAGTGCTCCTTGGACAGTGCCAGCCTGGCATGTCCACCAGGGTGGGGCCTAAATTGAAGGGGCAGCGATAAGGAGAGGGGTGGAGCCTAAGGGGAGGCAGTGCATGGAGAGCTGCACACTCTGCAATTGGGGATAGCCAAGGTGGCAATTGACAGGGGCGGGTGAATAGGGGCAGCAACTGGTCAGGGAGGAGGTGAGGGGCTTGAACAGTGGGGGCTGATCAGCTGGAGGGGCTGGGGGTGGTGAATGAGGTGGGGATGATAGCCTGGGGGTTGGGATGTGAACGAGGGAGCTATTGGCCAGTGGGGGGTTGTTGGGGATGGGTGTGGGTTGGGGTTTGGGGTGGAGATGGTGAGGGTGACGGGATGGGGGTGGGTGGGGGGAGGGGGGGGGGTGAGGATGGGGGGGTGGGGGGGGGGGATGGCAGGGTGGTGGGGGTGGGGGGATGCAACGGGCCAGGGGGAGTGAAAGGAGAGGGGAGTGGATCATCCAGGGAGGGTTGGGGGGAGTGAGATATCTCCCAGTGCACTAACTGTGTACACTAGTAATTAAAACATAATTAACTGGTTCACAGGCGTAACCTGTTGTGGGGATTTCCCCGGGGCGCATAAAGGTAAGTATAACCCTCAGAGGAATGGAACATGGCCAGATACTGACACTACCCCCAGAACTGCCCCTTGACAAATGTTGGCAGTGTCATTTTAGCACCTTAGGTGGGTGCTGGTGAGACTGTTGGGCGGAGGGGAGAAGGGGCTGATGGTAGTGCGGGGGGGGGGTGAGGAGAAGGGGCTGATGATTGAGGGATGGAGAAAGGCCAACTCCGTTCAGGGGTAGACAGTCTCTGAGACCTCTGTGATGGGCTGGGAGATGAGGTGTGGGAGAGGTTTATGCAGATTATGATTGGAGCACCCTTACATAATGGTGTCCCAATCTCTGTGCAGCTGGGTTTTGCTGGCGTATGTACACCTGCCTCCTGTATGACTGTGTGTTACATGCCTCCCCTTGAACTTTTTTTGTGGGTGTCTATAAATCTAAGATATGGAGTGAAAACTGACCTGAGAAACATGCTGGTTTTCTCGCTGGAAACAATACTCTGCCATTTTTTGGTAAGATTTAGCCAAAAGGGTCACTGGGGCGAATTTTCCCATTCCACCCACCATAGGAATTGTAGCGTGTGAGGGGTGTACCATGGAAAGATCTGTTGTTTTTGGGCAGAATTTTCCAGTTTCAGGGCAAACGTGGCCAGAAAATCCTGCCCATACAGCATTTGCATGGATCCTCCTCCATTCTCCCCACTGTGGCCACCAATTGGCTGCCCAACCTGCCCTACAACCAATTAATAATCCGCCTCTGTGAAAATCAGGGTGTGAATGCTTCCCGCACTGAGATGGAGTTGGGAGCTACAAACATTCCTGACATTGATCTCCCAATTCTGGAATGAAACTCGGGCCAATGAGTTCCATAATGCATGGTGTGCTTTCAAGACTTGTTTAACAAGGAATTTTAATGAGCGTTGCTTTCCTGTCTGCAAGAAAAAAATAGAGGGTTAAAGTTTTAACTCAGAAGAATAGTTAAATATTTAAGCTTTTATGGATGACTGGGAAATGGAAATTGTGTGTAGAGGAAATGGGTTCAAGGACAGCTGGTATGAGGATAGAAATAAGTGAGACGCAAAAATGGACGATGAACAAGTATGTGGAAAAACAGAGCCGGTAATAAATTTTTATTTTTGCCTTTAAATCTGAAGGATTCATTGTAGCCATAGTTCCCAAATGAAGAAATCACTCCAGCATGGTGGAGTCAGTGAAAGATTGTGCAGCATTCCAATGACTGCTCACTCTTCTTGTCAGAATGATTGAATAGGAGAAATGGTCGTTTGAAAATTAGCTCGAAATCATAGAAGACAGCCCCACAGAACTTGGGTATCTGACCCTGTTGATTATATCACACAAACACATGATGGAAATAAGTGAATCAAATCACAGCTGTTATTTGATATGTTCACCTAATATGGACTCTTGGCTGTCCAAGCATTTGCTTGTTTTGCCTTTGGAGAGTTTGATGAAATGTGCAAGATGTGGCTATTTGCATTCTCTAGTTCACAAGGCAGATGCTATTGCTGAGCCTCATCATCAAGCTATCACGCCAGTAGGGTCAACTCCTACAAAATAATATGATTAAACCACTTAAACCAGGAATTATAGGAAAGTTGCCATGCATCTGGGTATTGGGGTTCTTGAGAAACATTAAGGTAGACAAGTTCCTAGGGCCTGATGGGATATACCCTAGAATACTAAGAGAGGCAAGAGAGGAAATTGCTGGTTCTTTGAGAAAAATCTTTGTATCCTCACTGGCTACAGGCGAGGTCCCAGAAGATTGGAGAATAGCCAAGGTTGTTCCTTTGTTTAAGAAGGGTAGCAAGAATAATCCAGGTAATTACAGGCCAGTGAGCCTTACATCAGTGGTAGGGAAAATATTGGAGAGGATTCTTTGAGACAGGATTTATTCCTACTTGGAAATAAGTGGATGTATTAGTGAGAGGCAGCATGGTTTTGTGAAGGGGACGTCGTGTCTATCTAACAATTGAGTTTTTCGAGGAAGTGACAAAGATGATTGATAGGGTAGGACGGTGGATGTTGACTACATAGACTTCAGTAAGGCCTTTGACAAGATCCCACATGGCAGACTGGTGCAGAAGGTGAAGTCGCATGGGATCAGAAATGAGCTGGCTATGTGGGTACAGAAGTGGCTCGGTCATAGAAGACAGAGGGGATTAGTGGAAGGGTGCATTTCTGAATAGAGGGCTGTGACCAGTGGCGTTCCTCAGGGATCAGTGCTGGAACCTTTGCTGTTTGTAATATATATAAATATTTGAAGGAAAGTGTAACTGGCTTGATTAGTGAGTTTGCGGACGACACAAAAGTTGGTGGGTTTGCAGATAGTGATGAGGACCATCAGAGAATATAGCAGGATATAGATCAGTTGGAGACTTTGTTTAAAAAGGGTAGCAAGAATAATCCAGAAAATTACAGGCCTGTGAGCCTTACATCAGTGGTAGGGAAATTATTGGAGAGGATTCTTCAAGACAGGATTTATTCGCACTTGGAAATAAGTAGATGTATTAGCGAGAGGCAACATGGTTTTGTGAAGGGGAGATTGTGTCTCACGAACTTAATCGAATTTTTCGAGAAAGTGACAAAGGTGATCGATGAGGGTAGGGCAGTGGATTTTGTCTACATGGACTTCAGTAAGGCCTTTGACAAGGTCCCTCATGGCAGACTGGTGCAGAAGGTGGAGTTGCATGGGAACAGAAGTGAACTGCCAAGGTGGATACAAAACTGGCTTGGTCAAAGAAGTGGAGATGCCGGCATTGGACTGGGTAAACACAGTAAAAGTCTCACAACACCAGGTTAAAGTCCAAAGGTTTATTTGGTAACAAAATCCACTAGCTTTCGGAGCTCGGCTCCTTTGTTAGGTGAGTGGGTTGTGTGTTGTGTGACTTCTTACTTGGTCAAAGAAGACAGAGGTAGTAGTGGAAGGGTATGTTTCTGAATGGAGAGCTGTGATAAGTGGCGTTTCTCAGGAATCAGTGCTAGGACCTTTGCTGTTTGTAATATATAGAAATGATTTGGCAGAAGATGTAACTGGTTTGATTACTAAGTTTGTGGATGACACGAAGGTTGGTGGATTTGCAGATAACAATGAGGACCATCAGACGATACAGCAGGATGTAGATCAGTTGGAAACTTGGGCGGAGAGATGGCGGATGGAGTTTAATCCAGACAAATGCGAGGTAATGCATTTTTGAAGATCTAATACAGATAAGAAATATACAGTAAATGGCAGAACCCTTAAGAGTATTGATAGGCAAAGGGACCTGAGTGTATAGGTACACAGGTCACTGAAAGTGGCAATGCAGGTGGAGAAGGTAGTTAAGAAGGCATACGGCATGCTTGCCTTCATCGGCTGGGGCATTGAGTTTAAAAATTGACAATTCATGTTGCAGCTTTATAGAACCTCAGTTAGGCTACACTTGGAATACAGTGTTCAATTTTGGTACCAGAAGGATGGAGAGGATACAGAAAAGATTTACCAAGATATTGCCTGATATGGAGGGCGTCAGCTATGAGGAGAGGTTGGAGAAACTTTGTTTGTTCTCACTGGAACGACGAAGGTTGAGAGGTGATCTGATAGAAGTCTACAAGATTATGAGAGGCATGGACAGAGTGGATAGTCAGTTTTTTCCCAGGGTGGAAGAATCAATTACTAGGGGGCACAGGTTTAAGGTGCAAGGGGCAAGGTTTAAAGGAGATGTATGAGGCACATTTTTTACACAGAGGGTTGTGGGTGCCTGGAACTCGTTGCTGGGGAGGTAGTGGAAGCAGATATGATAGTGACTTTTAAGGGGCGTCTTGACAAAGACATGAATAGGATGGGAATAGAGGGATATGGTCCCTGGAAGGGTAGGAGGTTTTAGTTAAGTCGGGTAGCATGGTCGGTGCAAGCTTGGAGGGCCGAAGAGCCTGTTCCTGTGCTGTAATTTTCTTTGTTCTTTGTATGTAGCCCAGTGCGAAATGTGCTGCCAAATAACCACGTGCTCAGCAGGGGTGTTGTGTGGTTAGTATGAATTACGGCTACACTGTTCTTCTTAAAAGCAAACTTCAACCTTCACTTCTTATATGGGAGGTTGTTCTGGCTGCAGCAAGTGGTGGAACTGTTTGCAAAAATGTTTCTTACAAGAGATAAGAATGGTAACAATGCAGCAAGCTGGAGAAAGAGCTCTCCTTCTCTTTGATACAAAGCAGGAGGCTTTAATCCAGGAGGATGCACGCCATGTTTCAGCAGAGGACCAAGATGCCTGTAAGGCATACAGTGAAAAAGTAATGGGAGTAGTCATTGGAGGTCAATTCAACCAGTGTAGTAACCCCCTGTAATATACAAACTATGTTCAGGGTTGTGGGGTTTAAACAAAAATAAAGGAATGTGGTTTGCATACATAGATTCAAAATTACAACAGATTTAGATACAAAATTACAACAGGTTTATTCTAAGAGATGTTGCCAGTACAGAATACAAACTGAAAGTAAAACAGCAGCCTCTTCAACACCTAATGACATCACCATCAAATCATGTGATCAGCTCTTAAAGCAACCTGCAATATTTTTAAATATATAGCACCCTGATGACTTGGTTTCAGTAGCAAAGAGAGTTCAGTCCCCCTGCACAATGGTCTAGGTCAATGAATGCAGCATCATTTGTCTCACTTACTTGTTGTAACCACTGACACGACTCAACTCACCACAGCTCCATCACTTGCCCATCAGCAATCACTAGCAGTCAGGACTCATGATTCATATTTGTATGCTCCACCTCATCCACACACTATTACCATTTCTGCAGTTTCACACCTACATTTCACAACTTCCACATACTTCCAGCTGTTCAGCTATAACAGACACATCACCCAAACACATCGCAACACACTCAGTGGCTCTCTTCCATCTCGCTTTAAAGGCAAAGTGGAACCTCATAGAAAGGACCAGAGCAGAAGCAGCAAGGGAGGGGCTCACACACTTATCCCGAGCTCTAGGGTTCTGTAAAATAGGGTCAGCAATGAACATCCAGAATGACAGTATGCTTTTGCCTTGTGCGTCTTTTCAAATTCTACTTCAGTCTCATTCCTCAGTGTAACATAAAGTGCATGCTTCAAATGGTGTGACCATGGATCTCTTGTTTTCCACCTACTCCTTGAGTTCTCTCACCCTGAGCCTCTCCTTCCACATTAATACTTTCAGATGTCCAAGAACTACTGCCAGCTCAGTCAGTACAGCCTCACGATAAAGAAATACCATCACTAGCAGCCACCAGATGACGTTCTGCCACTGTTGATACCCCAGAGAATAGTGGGAAGCAACTGCGTGTTGTGAGTCACTCATGTCTTGCAACCATACCAGGACAATGGTTATTCTATTTGCAAGATCCCAGAGGACAAGACTGCAGACTTTTCTGCTGCAGATGTATTCTGCTGCAGCAATTTCAGATGAAGATTTTAATGGGGTGGCATACAGTAGAATGCTGATGGACATGTACACAAAAATTCTTGGCACATGGCAGATCTGCTACAAGACCTGTTGTCACTGTCAAATCACTGTATGAAGGTGTCCAACTCAATTTGACACAGGGCTTTGCAAAGAATGTGGAACCTATACGTTCTGGTGGAGAAGCAATGGCAAACTTGACGACAGCACCTGTGGACCCAGCTGCAATGCTCCATCTGATAGCTGATTTAATAATTATAAACTGCGGTGAAGGTGGCAGGACAGGTTGAGAGCATGGTTAGTAAATCATGCAGTATTCTCAGTATCATTGACATGTCATGTAAGGAACTTTTAGTCTATACTTTTAAAAATTGTACACAAACAAGTTGTTAAAATAGCTGTTGCAAGTGATGTGATTTTGGGCAGTTGGACGACAGATAGCATTATATATCTGGTGAATATTTAATTCAGTATGGATGTAGGTGGACCGTCTGTGAATGCTATATCTCTGATTAAAGATGGGCCAACGCGAAAGACTATAGGGGCGATCTTACCAAAAAAATTCTAACTGCTGAACAAACTACAAAATGGGAGAGCTTCAGACTCATGTTTTTGGCAAGTGGAAAAATGCGATCTTATGCTCCCCCCTCCCCCCGCTATTTTCAGACTGCCTGTCTCCATGTTTCATACTGAATAAAGGGAAAGATTGGCCCATAATTTCTGTTAAATCTTCACCTGTGGAGATCATATTCTGCACATGCACGTTGAGACTATACGGAAGTCCCTATTCACTGATGTGCGCATTAAAAGCACATCATGTTTAAAGTCCTGAGTTGGTGTTTTAAAAGTGTCCACGTGGAAGCACTGTGTTGCACTGGCTCAATTAAAACTAATGGGACAGCGCTAACTTTTCCTGCTTGCTCCAATGTTAAGTCAGTATTTACATTTGCTTATTTACATATATTGTTGTTCTAGCTGCAGCAAATAGAGGCAGGAGACATATGGGGGTCGCAAGGGGGAGGTGTTGGTTCTTTTGGTGGGCTAATCTTTTGTAAATGTGTTTGAAAGATATTTAAAATGCACAAAGTGAAAGGAAGATTTTTTTTAAAAATGGTTGTTGTGAGGCTGTTGGTTCCATTAAAAAGTACTTTCAAAGTTGGTTTGGTGTGTCTGTAATAAGCTTTAGCATTCATTTGGATTTTGCCACATCTTGTAAGCAGCATCGTTTATTTTAGTCTTAAGAGTCTCCCTAATGTAATCTTACCAGCCTCTTAACAAATGGTGAATCCCATATTGCAACCCCCCACCCCGCCTCCATCTGCCCTGAACATTACTGCCCAGCCTTCTCTCTCTGGGTGATGTGCAGCAAGCCTTCAGTCTTGTTACTCCCTTCCACCTAAAACATAAGTCCTGCTCCACCAGACACGCAGGCCATTGGCAACCAAAATTTGGTAGCTCCTTTTCAATGCTCTGTACATAGTCGTTCAAAAAAAAAGAGTGGACCCAGCCGCCTGGATGGAAAAAAATCTTTCAGACAAACCACAGACTTCTGACATCAAATAGTTTATTTTTTTTAAGAAAGCTGAGTTCAGCCAGAACCAGGTGTACAATCAAGAAATATCTTGTGAGTTAATCGGGCATGAAATGCTGTATAAACAAACAACCTCAATAGGTTGTATAAAGCAGGCACCAGCTGGCTAACCATAGAGCCTCTTAAAAGTTAATGGGGTGTAAAATTCACTTTGAACGAACATATGCAATAGGATCAAAGCAGGCGCATGGCTTCAGTAAAACTCTAAGCGTATTAAAAATTCAAGGGGTGTGAAATGCGTTCCAAGAGATGAGCTGCAGAATGATTCTGCCCTGTGAGAGGATTTTAGGACAGACAGGCTGCAACTGTGCTGTGTACCATTAAGGGATGTTAAACCTGGCCTACCATGACCCTCATCCCAGAGCAAACCCCTGACCTGGCCCCCTTCAGCCCATCCCTAGCACCCTAATCCCTAGCTCCCTTGAAGGACCCCTCCACAGCATCTGACCTGTGGCTGCCTTGCCTTTGTGCACCCAGGCACCTTTTGGGGAGCAATAGTCACCTCCTTTAGCCCAATGGTTAGCACTGCTCTCTCACAATGCCGGTTCAGTTCTGGCCTTGGGTAACTGCCTGTGTGGAGTTTGCACGTTCTCCCCATGTCGATGTGGGTGTCTTCCAGGTGCTCCAGTTTCCTACCATAGTCCAAAGATGTGCAGGTTAGGTTGATTGGCCATGCTCAATTTCCCCTTAATGTCAGGGAGATTAACAGGGGTTACCGGGATAGGGCCTGGATAGGGTTGATGCTGGTGCAAGTTCGAAGGACTGAATGGCTTCTTTCTGTACTGTAGGGATTCTATGACTCTATTCCTTCTGTCCCTTTCTCCATCCCTCAATTACTTTCCTCCCTCCCTTTTTCCACCCCTTATTCCCTTCCCTCCCTCCATGCTTATAGAAATAAGGCAACATAACTGCTAAAGTTAACGTTTACTTTTTAGTCACAAGTAAGGCTTAGATTAACGTTGCAGTGAAGTTATTGTGAAATTCCCCTTGCTGTCACACTTTGGCACCTGTTTGGATCAAAGCATCTAACCAGCAAGTCTTTCAGACTGTGGAAGGAAACCGGAGCACCTGGAGGAAACCCATGCAGACACGGGGAGAATGTGCAAACTCCACACAGATAGTGACCCAAACTGGGAATCAACCCAGCTCCCTGGTGCTGTGAGGCAGCAATGTTAACCACTGTGAAAAAGAATATTTTATTGCCAAAAATTTGAAAAAATTGAGGTAGCTCTTATCCCAAATGTCATACTACAGCTTCTTAAGTTGAACATCAATGTGCTAACATGGTATCAAAATTTTGTATTCATAACATTATTTTTTGTCAATTGATACTTCTCATTGAATTTTACAGATTGCTACAAATGTTTTATTGCAACATCAAAATACAACAGTTGGATATATGATAATTGTAACTGAATAACATTATCAATATAAACATTGGGGGCAATCTTACCTAAGAAATTCTAAGTGCCAAACGAGCGTGAAAGTGGGAGAGTTTCAGACCTTTTTTTTGGAGAGGCCACAAATGAAATCTAAGGCTATTTCATTCAAAAAGGTATGCACAATCTGATTCCCGCCAGTAGCAGGAGGGGGTGGGGTCTCAGCCTGCCAGAAAGCTGGCTGCTCACACTAGGGAATGCATGTCGCATGTTAAATTATGTAATAATAGAGTGCAGATTTATATACTAGTTCCACAGATTCAAAGCAAATAACAAAACCCATGTTCACTTAAAATATTGAATAAATAATTTCCAATAATAATAAAAAAAATACACTTTAGGTGAGCCAATAACAATAGCATTTATAACAGTAACCTTTATAATAGTAGGGAATCTTACTGTCTTCAATATGAAACTGCTGTTTCAAGCATTGACTTCAAAGGACATTCCCAATCTGGCTTCATCACAGGGGGTGTGGCTAGACTCCTTGGCTGGAATCTTATGGCCATTCATGCTGGCGAGATTTCCTGGTCCCGCTGCTGAGCCAAATTCTTGCTGTAGCGACAGCAGGGTGTGAATGGCTAGTGAGATTCTGACTCTCCTGTGCCGTGGTGGGGCCTGTGGAGATTGTTTCGCCCCAGGTCGAAGGCTACTGACCTGATCGTGATTTTTAAATGCAGGTAAGTACATAATTTTTTCCATTCTGGTAGTCAGTGGCTTTCCACCGATAGAAGGAAGTTATGGGCCATTGAAGCTCAGTGGCTACTGTTAATATCACATTGCTTCATGGTGGTCTCTCCCATTCAAATTAGACTGGGTGGGCCACAGAAGTGTTAACCTGCATTCATGTGATTGAAACTGGTTTCACGAACTGCACCCTTCTTACCCCAGCAGACTCATCAAACCATCAATCATCAACCTGTCTGAGAACCTTACTCTGAAAACAACTTTCATTTGATTTCATTTGTGGCCTCGCCAAAAAAATGGTCTGAAACTCTCCCACTTTCACGCTCGTTTGGCACTTAGAATTTCCTAGGTAAGATTGCCCCCAATGTTTATATTGATAATGTTATTCAGTTACAATTATCATATATTCAACTGTTGTATTTTGATGTTGCAATAAAACATTTGTAGCAATCTGTAAAATTCAATGAGAAGTATCAATTGACAAAAAGTAATGTTATGAATACAAAATTTTGATACCATGTTAGCACATTGATGTTCAACTTAAGAAGCTGTAGTATGACATTTGGGATAAGAGCTACCTCAATTTTTTCAAATTTTTGGCAATAAAATATTATTGGCAATATTGGCAATAAAGTGGGAAACTCTCCCACTTTCACGCTCATTTGGCACTTAGGATTTCTTTGGTAATGTCGCCTCCATTGTTTATATCGATAACGTTATTCAGTTACAATTATCTTATATTCAACTGTTGTATTTCAGAGTAAAATTCTCAGCAAGCCATCAAGCAGCCAAAGCCCTTAATTTGTTCCGGTTCCGCAGTTCACCATAAGACATAGGAGCAGAATTAGGCCATTCGACCCATTGAGTCTGCTCCACCATTCAATCATGGCTGATATTTTTCTCATTCCCATTCTCCTGCCTTTTCTCCATAACCTCTGACCCCCTTATTAATCAAGAACCTATCTATCTATATCTTAAAGACACTCAATGACCTGGTCTCCATAGCCTTCTGCAGCAAAGAGTTCCACAGATTCACCATTCTCTGGCTGAAGAAATTCCTCCTCATCTCTGTTTTAAAAGATTGTTCCTTCAGCCTGAGGTTGTGCACTCTGGTTCTATTATTTCCTACTAGTGGAAACATCCTCTCCCTGTTCACTCTGTCCAGGCCTCGCTGTATCCTGTAAGTTTCAATAAGTTCCCCCCTCATCCTTCTAAACTCCAACGAGTACAGATCCAGAGTCCTCAACCATTGCCCCTATGACAAGCTCTTCAATTCAGGGATCATTCTTGTGAACCGCCTCTGGATCCTTCCCAAGATCAGCACATCCTTCTTTGGATATGGAGCTCAAAACTACTCACAATACTTCAAATGGGTTCTGATTAGAGCCTAATACAGCCTCAGAAGTACATCTCTCCTCTTGTATTCTAGCCCTTTTGACATGAGTGTTAACATTGCATTTGCTTTCCCTAACTGCCGACTGAACCTGCACATTCACCTTAAGCGAATCTTGAACAAGGACTCCCAAGTCCCTTTGTGCTCCTGATTTCCTAAATATTTTCCCATTTAGAAAATAGTCTATGCATCCATTTCTCCTTCCAAAGTGCATAACCTCACACTTTTCCACATTGTATTCCATCTGCCACTTCTTTGCCCACTTTTCTAACCTGTTCAAGTCCTTCTGCAGCTCCCCCCACTTCTTCAATAGTATCTGTCCCTCCATATCTTTTTGTATCATCTGCAAACTTCGCAACAGTACCTTTAGTTCCTTCTTCCAAATCATTAATGTATATTATGAAAAGAACATAAGAACATAAGAAATAGGAGTAGGAGTAGGCCATCTAGCCCTTCAAGCCTGCCCCGCCATTCAATTAGATCATGGCTGATCTGAAGTGGATCAGTTCCACCTTCCTGCTTTCTCCCCATAACCCTTAATTCCCCTGTCTATCAGAAACCTATCTACCCGTGACTTATAGGAACATAAGAAATAGGAGCAGGACTAGGCCTTCAAGGCTGCCCCGCCATTCAATAAGATCATGGTTGATCTGAAGTGGATCAGTTTCACTTTCCCGCTTTCGCCCCAAAACCCTTAATTCCCCTGTCTATCAGAAACCTATCTACCTGTGACTTATAAGAACAAGTTGTGGCCCCAGCACTGACCCCTGAAGCACACCACTAGTCACTGGCTGTCATCCTGAAAAAGACCCCTTTATCCCCACTCTCTGCCTTCTGCCAGTCAGCCAATCGTCTTCACCTAAGAACCAATCTCCTAAATATTTGACAACAAGAAATCTTACAATCTACTGTGAATGCTTTGCTTTACAAGACCTTTAGTTTATCTTTAAACCACCAAATTCAACCAAGAATCCAGAAGCCTGCCATTAGGAAGATCAGAAATTGTAATCAGAGACCAAATTAACTGTAATCTGTGTAACAGGACTAAGACCACCACACACTCTATATTTTTATGTATATAAATCATCATGTTTAAATGGGACAATGACTTTTTAAAATAGTAGAAGCTATGTATAGCTGTGATCTCTGAACAATAAGAGCTATTTAGAAATATTGCGGAAACCTGCATCTCGTTGTCTCTGAAATGCAATGAAGACTCTGGGCTGCAGAGACCAAATTCAAAGAGAATTATACAAAGGTAATCTACATTTCATAAGCAAGACTGAGCCAAAAGGAGCCAATTCATATGCTAGGATGATGGACCCTGCAACCTCCCATTAAGACTTGATGGTTGAAACATTAACAATCTCAGGAATCCAGACAAAGGGATGTATACCGTCTGTAAAAACTAAAGTGGAGAGGTTGGAGTCATTTGACATGACCACTGCTTCTCCCCTGCCTAGCTAGTAGAGATTGTAACATTGCCTTGCGGAGCTACAATGCTCAGTCTGCCATCTTTCCATCTACCCAGCAGCAACACAGAAAAGGGCTCTGTCCAGGCTTGAATGCCTGGCCCCATCTACACTGTTTCTACTGGAGTTACTGGACTTTTTGTACCATTGCCTGCAAGACTGATTCATCTCTGCATGTCTGTCTTCTTGTGAATGTGATCTGTGCTGGAAAAGTGAATCATCCAGTATCAGTATTCAACCTGCTGACCTCTGCAAAGCAAAACACCAGAGGACATTTGAATCTGGACTCTAAACACATGTGAAACAATAATTCTTTTTCTTTGGTTATTTCCCTGTAAATCTATTCTTTCTCCACCTCTCTTTCAGTGTACCCTTCTCCTACATTTGAGTGTGTACAAAATAAACTAACCCTCTCACTAACCATGTGTTTGCTGGCTGGTCATTAATAGAAATTGGATGACATGGAGGGGTTGGGAGATATACCACCACTTTTAAAAGGGGGGGTGCAAATCTAAATGACTTTCTATTTACAGATGGGTGGTAAGAAGAGGACTTATGGCTGTTATACTACACCTCCATCCCCATGCGTAAATCTACAAAAGGGCACTAATTTTATCTGTATCCAATCTGTGTGTGTATGTGAGATCTAGTGTGTGCCATTGCATTAATTCAGGATAATTGCATGACAGTAAATAACTTGTATTTTAAAACTCACAAAAACTTGCTGCTTAATATTTTAATTGGAATACATATTCAAAGAGTAAGAAAATACACACCTTTTTCCATACAATGATTACAGGCAGTAAGACAGCACATGCATTCTGTTGCTAAGGTCTGGAATACACTAACTGAGACTGTAATGTAGTTCACTCAAGGCGTTCTAGAGGGACTTGGATTATTATCTGAAAAGGAACGAAGTACAGGGTTACGGGTAGAAGTTGGGGGATGACTCTCGATGAATTGTTCATTGGAAGAAGCATTGTTGTCACAACACGTCGAATGACCTCCTTATATGCTGTAACAATTCTGTGATGTTGATTATATCGACACCTGTAATCTCGGAGGTGCCTTAGGTGTGGAAATTGAGACTTATAGTGATTTTCATAGCCATTGGCAGCACCTTTTTTATGGTAGCAGTCCTGCTTCAAGAAGGTGGCACAAATTGTAGATGCCTTAGATGTTGCTCTTGGCTGAAGCTGATGTAAGAGAAGTATTTCCCGAATACCATAAGTAGTTTGTCCTTCTATCCCTTTGTGCACAGCTTCCCTTCAGCTGTCTATGCTGTGTCTCCCTGATGTGCTGCAGCCCAAGGGGAGCTTTAATTTGAGCTCCATGAGCGATTGTGGGCTTCTTGCTCATCATCTTCAAATATTAGTAAACTTCTTGAAAAAGTCCAGTACCACTCTCTTTTGATTCCAAACACAGCATACCTCTGCTTTACTAACTCCACAGCAGCAAAAAAAAGTCAGGAGTACCTCACCTGAAAATCCCATGCTGATGTATTTAAATAGTGCTGATGGTGGTGGAGGTAGGGACAGGGCTGGTAGGGGATAGCTGACACGGGGAGGATGTTGGTGAGCATGAGTCCCTTGTTCAGATAGGAGTATTTAACAAAGGTTGTTAGCAGGCTCTGCCTGCAAAGTCCAAGTGGCAGGTCAGGCACCAAATCAGAAGCTGGCTGATGTCACTTGCTCTGCACACTTCTGCCAGACACATGTCCATATGACCAGCCTTCCATGCATCTGGACTATTTTGCTTTTGTGTGAGATTTATTGGAATTCTTCTGAATTGCAGCTTAATTTTAACACAGTGCTTCAATTCATACACATTGTTTAAGAAATAAAAATAAACCCTAATTGTCAATTATTTAAGAAATAGTATTTTCACAAATCCTGAGCATTAGTGAGAGGGATATTTCTGCCCTCTAGTGTTTGGCATCTCAAGGATTATAGTAACAGTACAGGCATGCATATCAGATCAATGTTAAAATATAAAGTAATAAAAAATAATCTTCATTTTAAAGGAGGCTACAGATATCACAGTTGCACAGAAAGAAGAGGATAGTGTAGTAACCTCAAAGTTCCCTACAGGAAAGTTATCAGTGACAGATTCTCAGCACAGAGCTGAAAAGCTGATCAAAAAGGTACAGTTTAACTGTAATTGCTGTGATGTAAAATAAATTGTAATTGTTTGAATAGCATATTCGTTTCAACTTAAAAAAGAATGAATGAATAAATGGTTTCGCTAAAATCACATTAAAGTAAATTGAAAACAGCAAAAGCATATTATGAAATTGAAATGGATTTTGCTGTGACTCCAAACTTAAATGTGTTTCCTAAATAGAGGGAGGGAAGATTCAAAACTGAATCAACATGGTTCTTGATAGGTTGGTTGATTGAATGATTGATTTGAATTATTGCCTCATGTACTGGATGTAATAGGTCTGTGGAGGAAGAAGTCCCTTCACCAAAATCCCTTTACTTACAATTCTAACAGCAGTACACAGAGTGCTATCTGTTAGCAGTCTACCTCCGGGGGTGTCAGAAGAACTGACACTCCCAGAAAGACTCCCTGATTGATCCATCAAATAGATCCTTAATCAGGGAGTTCAGACTCCAGTAGGCCTGACTGAAGTCATTATGCTGTGATACAATGAAAAGTTTGTTTCTTGCAGATTATTCAGGCAAAACATACTGCTCATGAAGTACATAGGGGAAAAATATATGGTGCAGAATATAGTGTTGTAGTTACAGGTAGGTGAAGAGAAAGATCAGTTTAATATATAATAGGACTATTCAAGAGTCTGGTGGCAGCAGGGAAGAAGAAGAGAGTGGGGGGTGGGTGTGGGATGGGGAGGGAGGGCGGGAGGGTCCTTAATTATGCTGGCTGCTTTCCCAAAGCAGCAGGAGGTGTAGTCGGAATCAATTAATGGGAGGCTGGTTTGTGTGATGGACTGGGCTAGGTTCACAACCCTTTGTAGTTTCTTGCAGTCTTGGTCAGAGCAGGAGCCATTCCAAGCTGCGATACAACTGGATGGGATGTTTTCTGTGGTGCATCTGTAATAATTGATGAAAATCACACTGCACGTGCCAAATTTTCTTAGCCTTCTGAGAAACTAGAGGCATTGGTGAACCTTCTTAGCTATAACATTGGCATGGAGGGTCCAGGACAGATTGTTGATGATCTGAACACCTAGAAACTTGAAGCACTCTATCGTCGTCACTTCATCCCCAGGGGCATGTCCTTCACTACACCCCCTGAAGTTATGACTTGCTCCTTCATTTGACTGACATTAAGGGAGAGATTATTGTCATCACATCATTTTACCAGATTCCCTACCTCTTTCCTGTATACCATCTCGTCATTGTTTGAAATCTGACCCACTACAGTGTCACCAACAAACTTGAAAATGGAGTTGGAGCAGAATTTGGCCACACAGTCATAAGTGTATAAAGAGTTTAGCAAGGAGTTGAGGGCATAGCCTTGCGGGGCACTGGCATTGAGGATATTCATGGAAAAAGTGTTGGTGTCTATCCTTACTGATTGCGGTCTCTGAGTTAGAAAGTCAAGGATCCAGTTGCGGAAGGTGGAGCAGAGCCCAGGCCACAAAATTTGGTGATGAGTTTTGTTGGAATAATGGTATTGAAGTCATGGGTTGCCTACATTGGCACATCAGACCCTCCTGGTGGGTTCTGCTGCATGACCCCTGATATACCTCCTCCCATCGTGACCCCAACAAACTGCGACTGAGTTTGCGACAGTAGAAAGAGACCAGGACAATTGCAAAGTGTTTGATGCCAGGTGCAGAGCCAACTTTTAGGCCCTCACACTATTTTCCAGGATCGGCCGATCTGTGCCAGGTATGGTGACGTTTGAAAATCACCTCCAATATCTTAGAAGGTGGCCAAAGAGAAGTAGAGGTGCTTAAGTTATTTGGGAAATGAGTGATATGTGACACAGGGAAGAAAGTAATATATAAAATAGACGGAGCAGAAACAAACAAGCCATAATACATTGAATCATAAAATCCTCCAAATAAAAGCTGATGAACTAAGATTTAAGTTATAGATTTGAAGGTGAACAATGAAGGGGCAACTTTCTGCCGTTTGAGTGCATGTATCAAAAATTAGGGAATGTGCTGTGCAAGGCTTTCCAACCATTCAGTTAATTAATTACCTCTTTGATACTAAAATATCTCTCTAAAATTAATTATGCTACTTTTGTTTTTAGATTACGGAAGTTGATCATAAAGTCAAACTGGCGGAAGAAACCACAGTGACTTTGGACAGCACTGCAATAACTTCAGTTAATCTTCCAGAAACAGACCAAACATCAAAATCCGTGGATACATTTACTGCAGCACAAGTAACCCCTTCAATACAAACTACCTTTGCAGTTACAGACAGTTTGCAAGATACGCTCACCAACGAGGAAGCAGAAAAGCTTCTTGCATTAAGTGGAGAGGTAGGCTTTTAAATAATTTAGTAGCATGGTTCTGAGCATCTCATCTGCTTTAAATCATAGAATCAGAGAATGGTTACAGCACAAAAGGATCATAGAATCCCTACAGTGCAGGAGCGGCCATTTGGCCCATTGAGTCTGCACCAACTCTCCGGCAGAGCATCTTAACCGGACCCTATTTCCCCACCCTATCCCTGTAACCCCACACATTTACCTTGCCAATTCACCTGACCTGCACATCTTTTGGTGTAGGAGGAAACCGGAGCACCTGGAGGAAATCCTCGCAGACACAGGGAGAACATGCAAACTCCACGCAGACAGTCACCCAAGGCAAGAAATGAACCCACAAGCCTGGCACTCTGAGGCAGCAGTGCTAATCATTGTGCCACTGCGTCAGCACCCTGTCAGGGCATCCCAGCTAGTCCCATCGCAGTCTTTGTCCTGTAGCCTTGCAAATTCTCTATTTTCAGATAGTTACTCAATTCTCTTTGAAGGCTTTGCTGCAATTTGCCTCTACCACACTCTCCTGCATCACCGGCTGTGCGATCCACCCAACCCTCCATCAATGGCCTCCCAGATGTGTCCGGGCCAGACCCAACCCTCCTCCCTCCCCCATCGGCTATGACACTGCCCCATGCCTGACGGGCAATGTCAAGGTGCCCCCTGGGCATTGGCATCTTGCCTCTTGGAGAGTGCTGTGGGGGTACAGGTTTGCACTGCCAGGGTGCCAAAACCCAGGGGGCACCATTCCCCCCACCGTCTGACATTCTGGGGGGCTCCTGATTGCCCACTTCACTCCAGCAGGGTGAGGTCACTAGTGGGTAGCCACTCAAAACCCCACTGAAATGAACCACTCTGACAGGGGGATGGGGGGAGGAGAGGCCAGCATGCCTGTAGACTTCAGTTCCAGGCCCGCTAGTCACATTTAAAATATATTTAAGTAAGTATTTAAATTACTTACGTGCCACTCCTCCGATTTCTGACGCAGAGCAGATGCCACTGGAAATCCGGAGCTGGAAGATGCTATTGGGGTGAGAACACATGCACAAATCCCGTGAATCGCCTGTTGTGAGATTCTCCCAGCCTGCTGCGCTAAACAATTAGCGCAGCGGGTGGGAGAGTGGTGGCCTCTGACTCCAACTCAAACTTCCCGGGCAATTCCCATGGAGTCATTGCATTGGAACTTCTGTGGAATCCTGTCATGCATTGTGGGGGGTACATCTAACTATCTGGAGATTGGAAGATGTGGACCCAGATATTTTATCTTTGGTTAAGGAAGTTAAAGTTGCTGGGAAAAGAATGAGGAAGTAATAACAGAAATAGCTCGGCTTGTACACTAATCTTCACTTAGCAGTATTTTTCAACTTGGCTACATGTAAACAAGAATAAATGTTAATTTATTTAGCAAGGTATTAGAGAGCACAAACGATAACTTAAAGACGCAACAATTGACAAATTTTCTTCTGAAAATATATATTTTGCTTGTACATTGCAGCCTGATTACAATTTGAAGATGTTAAAATAAACTTACATCTCTATAATAATTTTAAATAAGTAATTAGAACAAAGGACAAAGAAAATTACAGCACAGGAACAGGCCTTTCGGCCCTTCAAACCTACCCCGACCATGCCACCTGACTTAACTAAAACACCCTACGCTTGCAGGGACCGCATCCCTCTATTCCCATCTCATTCATGTACTTGTCAAGACACCCCTTAAAAGTCACTACTGTAACCACTTCTATTACTTTCCCCAGCAATAAGTTCCAGGCATCCACCACTCTGTGTAAAAAATCTGCCTCGTACATCTCTTTTAAAATTTGCCCCTCGCACCTTAAACCTATGCCCCCTAGTAATTGACTCTTCCACCCTGGGAAATGCTTCTGACCATTCACTCTGTCAATGCCTCTCATAGTCTTGTAGACTTCTATCAGGTCTCCCCTCAACCTCCGCCGCTCCAATGAGAAGAAACCAAGTTTCTCCAAGCTCTCCTCATAGCTGCTGCCCTCCATAAATCTTTACTGTACTCTCTCCGAAGCCTCCACATCCTCCTGATAATGTGGTGGCCAGAATTGAACACTATGTTCCAAGTGTGGCCTCACTGAAGTTCTATAAAGCATCAACATGACTTGCCATTTTTTAAACTTAGTACCCTGGCCGATGAAAGCAAGCATGTCATATGCCTTCTTGACTTCCTTTTCCACTTGCATTGCCACTTTCAGTGACCTGTGTACCTGTACACCCAGATCCCTTTGCCTATCAATACTCCTAAGGGTTCTGCCATTTAACTGTACATTTCCTATCTATATTAGACCTTCCAAAATGCATTACATCACATATGTCCGGATTAAACTCTATCTTCCATCTCTCCGCCCAAGTCTCCAACTGATCTATATCCTTCTGTATCCTCTGATGGTCTTTGTCACTATCCACAAATCCACCAACCTTTGTGTCGTCCGCAAACTTACTAATCAATCCAGTTAGATTTTCCCAGCAAAGGTCCCAGCAATGATCCCTGAGGAACACCACTTGTCACACTCCTCCATTCAGAAATGCACCCTTCCACTGCTACCCTCTGTCTTCTTTGACCAGAATTACCTAATTCTGAGGTAATTTCACATGATGGAAATGACCTATACATTCATGGAAAGCATGATGTGGATTTTTAGTTCCATGAAAGACAATTGGCTCATTTGTGAGAGAAGTATTCACTGTTCTTGTTATATTTCTAGATCACTTTTTCTGATATAATTAATGTAAAAGGAACAGCATTTGGATTGCCAAAGAGAACTTCAGAGGACCAGAAAATGCTGCTTGAAAAGGATGAACAGCCTCTGCAACAACCCTCTGTGCTGGCCACGTGGACTGCAGTACACAAGTAAAATGCAATTATTATGCGTGTTACGTTTCAGAGAGGTTCTCACATAGAACTTTGTAAAATGGCTTGTGAATCTTAGCAAAGCCAGTCATACTGTATTAGACATCTTGTAATTATAATGCTAGGCTACAGTCTGAAAGGCTTTTAGTTTTGTATTTCATTTCCCTGTACGTAGACTTGAAGAAATTCACCACAATCACTAATGACTCTGTTGCCATCATAATTTACAAACTTCAACTCTAGCTGCCTCACTGTACTGATTTAAATTGCTGTAATTACTCATCCAGATACTATTTAGGCTCCAATTGGTCTGGTGCCAGCCACTCATGTGGTTTATGTGAAACTCAACTAATTTTACTCCTCTGTGTCAATAGTGCTTTTACAACTAACATCAAGTTGAAATGGACACACCTTACTCATTCTCTCCCATCTTTATTGAGGTTTGAACAAGATTTAATTATTAGTTTTTGTAATGAGATTTTTAAAAGGTTTGCATTGCATGGAAGACACATATGGAACTACCTACAGTTCACAAATGCATAGCACTTTTAAATAAAATGTTCAGAATAGGTTGTGGAGAAGAGTGCTTAGGATCTTAAAAAGTGGCATCTGAGAGACCCTCAGTACATTATTTGTCCTTGATGAGATTTAGAGTTTGTTACTTAATAAAGTTTTATGTTAGAAATGTTCTATCAGAGCTGATGGTGATATTGTGGTTTGGGTGAATAATTGGTTGTCATGCAATCTTCATGTAGAATCGAACTGCTTTTTCAATCATTGTTAAAAATAACCAAACAGACCACACACATGGTAGTATGAATGAATGATGAATTGTCCACAATAACAACATTAGGTCGTCTAAATTGCCTCATAAGTTTATGACCAAATTTTAGTGAACTTACTTCATGAAAGCAATAGATTGCAAAGTATGTTTGTTTCTTTTTATAAATTCAAGGAAGTTACAGCATATTGTGCTGTCTAGCTGAAACTACCTTAATATTGTTCAGGAATTACTTCTGTTTGCTCAGACATTGATTGGTGCCCACACAAGTCTTTCACAGCAGAGATTCAAAATGTTACATCTATAAATGCTACGTGCAGATTAACTTCATAATTGTTTTGAGATTGCTGTTGCTCCTAATGCTAATGAAAATGCAAATCTGAGTAAAAAATAGTGCAGTTTTGGGAGATTATATAATATAATCGCTGAGTCAAAATCTAGAAACTGCCTCTCTAATTGTACTATGGGAGTACTGTTACCTCAATGAATGCAGTAGTACAAGAAGAAGGCTTGTTACTAGTTTTTCAAAGGCACGAGGAATGGCCAATAAAGCTAGCCTTGCTCATAATTCAATTGGCAACAGGTAATTTTAATCCATTTACAGCTTATTAAATGTTCACAATCCTCAAAAAAGAAGGCTTGTCCAGCTTCCTGGAGTCTCCTGCTATATTTTGTTATTTTACTTGTCATGGCTACTCCCTTTTGTCTTACACCATCAACACTTTGTCAGTTAATCTTTTCTGCCTTCCACAGTATGACAGACTTTTCCTTTTATTATTTTCCTACCTTCCCCATTTCACTGATTCTGCACTTGCTTTAAAGCATCCTTAAATTTTTCTAGTTCTGATGTAAGGACATCCTGATGTGCTAATTATATCCAGCATTTTTGTGTTTATTTCAGATTTCCAGAATCCATAGTATTTTGATGTTGTACCTAAGTCTCCAATCTCTGCACACATTCATTTCACAATACGACTCTCACCAACTTTTAAAAATGCACCATAGAAAGCATTCTTACTGGTTGTATCATAGCTTGGGTGTAACTCCTGCTCTGCCTAAGACCGCAAGAAACTACAAATGGTCAGGAATGATGCCCAGTCCACCATGCAACTCAGCCTCCCATCCATTGACTCTGTCTACACTTTTTGCTGCCTCGGAAAAGCAACCAACATAATTAAGGACCCCACACACCCCAGACATACTGGGCCCTATTTTGCCATTTTGATTCTAAGTGCTGGGTGGACTTGAAACTGGGAGTGTTTCAGATCCGACTTTTAGACCCTTTCTCCGGCGCCCCAATATGCACTCTGCCTGAAAAAATATCAGTGATTCTGAATTGTGCTGCACAAGCCTGCGGGTGGGGCTTATCACGTCCAAAACATTGCTGCTCCAGTCGGCTCCTCCAACTGTGCATAGTCACATGAAAAAAATGATAGAATGCTGCTCTCTGACCACATTGCACCTGGATAATGCATCTCGCTGTCCCCCACAGACATTGCCCAACTCCCACAACATTACTGAACCACTTATCCCTCCACCCGTCCACCACCCAGACTGATCGCGGCCTCCTCCCTCCCCCTTTCCCCCAACGATCTCAGGCAGAGTGACAGTGGACCTCCCCTTCCTCCTCACTCATCTCAGGCAAAGAGATCTACCCTTCCCCCCTCTACTCTACAGATATCAGGCAGAGTGAACCCCCTGACTCCTACCCTGGACTGCCCCTAACAAGGCCCTATCTCCTCTGCACTCTGATGGCTATATGAGACCTCCCTCTCTCTCCCATTTATTGAGGCACTCATCCACCGCCCCCCTCCCCATCATCCCATCAGCATATCTGCAAGTGCTCACTTACCTTCCCCTCAATGCTATCAAGCAAACTGCATGTAATTTGCTAGAATGCTCTGCCAAACTGCCCACAGCTGACCTACCCTAACGAGAGGCAGCTCCATTAAAAACTCAAGAATAGACAGACAGGCAGGCATTCCTGCACAAAATGTGCCCCCGATTCTCTGAGGGTGACCTGGGGAGGCTGCTGGATGCAGCAGAGGTGAGGTGGGATACCCTCTTCCCCCCAGGAGGATGCAGACCAAGAGGAATTGATGGAAATGCGGCCTGGGAGGAAGTCGCCGCCTTAGTCAGTGCCAAGGTAGTGGTTCCCCTGAATCAGGAGGCAGTGCTGGGAAAAGGTCAATGGTCTCATCTGCTCAGCAATGGTGAATGCTGAACTCCATCTTGCATCTTCCCCCAGATCCTCCCATCCCCAGCGCCCTGCATGCTTCTAGCTCCTGACCCACAAGCACCTCCTTCTTTCCCCCCCAATGAGCCCCACTATGCTTGCCCTCTAAGGGCCACCACCCGATATTCTGCAGGAGTCATGCCACCATTTCTTTCATGGCTCTTTCAGTCAGAGGAGAAGACTAAGCACAACACTTATGAAAGGACGAAGACAGGGGACGGTGACCAAGACTTTCGGGTCCTTACCCTCTTTGAGGAACAAAGAACAAAGAAAATTACAGCACGGGAACAGGCCCTTCAGCTCTCCAAGCCTGCACTGACCATGCAGACTGACTGAACTAAAACCCCCTACCCTTCTGGGGATGTATCCCTCTGTTTCCATCCTATTTATGTATTTGTCAAGATGCCCCTTAAAAATCACTACCTCCCCTGGCAATGCGTTCCAGGCACCCACCACCCTCTGTGAAAAAAAACTTGCCTCATACATCTCCTTTAAACCTTGCGCCATGCACCTTGCACCTTAAGTCTATGCCCCCTAGCAATTAACTCTTGCGCCCTGGGAAAAATCTTCTGACTATCCACTCTGTCCATGCTCCTCATAATCTTGTAGACTTCTATCAGGTAGCCCCTCAACCTCCGTCATTCCAGTGAGAACAAACCAAATTTCTCCAACCTCTCCTCATAGCTAATGCCCTCCATACCAGGCAACATCCTGGGAAATCTTTTCTGTACCCCCTCCAAAGCCTCCACATCCTTCTGGTAGTGTGGTGACCAGAGTTGAATGCCATATTCCAAGTGTAGCCTAACGAGGTTCTATAAAGCTGCAACATGACTTGTCAATTGTTAAAGTCAGTGCCTTGACCAATGAAGTCAAGCATGCAGTATGCCTTCTTGACTATCTTCTTTACCTAAGATGCCACTTTCAGTGACCTATGTATCTTTACACCCAGATCCCTCTGCCTATCAATATTCTTAAGAGTTCTGCCATTTACTATACATTTCCTATCTGTATTAGACCTTCCAAAATGCATTGCCTCACATTTGTCCGGATTAAACTCCACATGCCATCTCTCCACCCAAGTCTCCAACTGATCTATATACTGCTGTATCCTCTGATGATCCTCATTGCTATCAGCAAATTCACCAACCTTTGTGTCGACTGCAAACTTACTAATCAAAGCAGTTCCATTTTCCTCCAAATCATTTAGATACATATTACAAACAGCAAAGATCCCAGCACTGATCTCTGAGGAACGCCACTTGTCACAGCTGTCCATTCAGAAATGCACCCTTCCACTGCTGCCCTCTGTCTTTTATGATGAGTCAGTTTTATATCCACCTTGTCAGCTCACCTCTGATCCCATGCAACTCCACCTTCTGCTCCAATCTGCCATCTTGTCAAAACTTTATTGACATCCATATAGACAACATCCACTGCCCTGCTGTCATCAGTCATCTTTGTCACTTCCTGGAAAACCTCGATCAAGTCAGTGAGGCATGATCTCCCCTTCACAAAACCATGTTGCCTCTTGCTAATATGTATAGTTATTTCCAAGTGGGAGTAAATCCTATCTCGAAGAATTCTCTCCAATAATTTCCCTACCACTGATGTCAGGCTCACCAGTCTGACCTGGATTATTCTTGCTACCCTTCTTAAACAAAGGAACAACATTGACTATTCGCCAATCTTCTGGGACCTCCCCTGTAGCCAGTGAGGATACAAAGATTTCTCTGAAGGCCCCAGCAATTTTCCTCCCTTGCTTCTTTCTCAGTATTCTGGGGTATATCCCATCAGGCCCTGGGGAATTGTCTACTTTAATTAATGTTTCTCAATAATTCCAATACCTTCTCCTTTTTGATCTGAACATGACTCAAACTATCTACACACCCTTCCCCAGACTCATCATCCACCAATTTCTTCTCTTTGGTGAATACTGATGCAAAGTACTCATTTAATACCTCACCCATATCCTCTAGCTCCACGCACAGATTCTCTCCCCTGACCTTGAGTGGGCCAACCCTGTCCCTGGCTACACTCTTGCTCTTTATATATGTATAAAAAGCCTTGGGATTTTCCTTAATCCTGCTGGTCAATGACTTTTCATGACCCCTTTTATCTCTCCTTACTCCTTGCTTAAGTTTCTTTCTACTTTCCTTGTGTTCTACACTTGCTTTGTGTATTCCCAGCCCTCTAGCTTTGACAAATGCTTCCTTTTTCTCTTTGACTAAGTTCAAAATATCTCTTGCTAGTTCCCAAAACTTGCCATATTTATCCTTCATTATTACAGGAATGTGCTGGTCCTGAATCCCTATCAACTTACACTTGAAAGCCCCCACATGCCAGATGTGGATTTGACCTCAAACATCTGCCGCTAATCTACATTCTTCAGTTCCTGCCTAATATTGTTGTAATTAGTCTTCCCCCAATTTAGCACCCTCACTTGAGCACCATACTTACCTTTATCCATCAGTACCTTAAAACTTACTGAGAAGCGGTCCCGAACTGCTCCTGTACTGAAACGTCAACCACCTAGCCAGGCTCATTTACCAATATTAGATCCAGTATGGCTCCTTCCCAAGTTGGACTATGTACATACTGCTTCTAGAAGCCCTCCTGGATGCTCCTTACAAACTCTGCCCCATCCACACCGCTAGCACTAAGTGAGTCCTGGTCAATATAGGGGAAGTTAAAATCTCCCACCACAACAATGCTGTTACTTTTGCACCTTGTCAAAATCTGTCCACATATCTGTTCCTCTATCTCCTGCTGGCTGTTGGGCAGTCTATAGTAAACCCCCAACATTATGACTATAACCTTCCTATTCCTGAGCTGTACCCATAATGCTTCGCTGTATGTGCTCTCTGAGGTGTCCTCCTGCAATACAGTTATGATATTTTCCTTAACCAGTAGTACAACTTTGCTACCCCTTTTACATCCCCCTTTATCCTGCCTGAAACATCTGTATCCTGGAATGTTAAAGCTGTCAATCCTGTCCTTCCCTTAATCAAGTCTCTGCAATAGCAACAACATCATAGTTCCAAGTACTAATCCAAGCTCTAAGTTCATCTGCCTTACCTGTCACACTTCTTGCATTGAAATAAATGCGCTTCAGTTCATCGGACTCTCTTTGATCAGCAGTCACACTCTGCCTGCTCTTTCTCTGAGTCAAAGAACAGAGAACAATACAGCACAGGAACAGGCCCTTTGGCCCTCCAAACCTGCACCGATCATGTGTTCCTAAATAGACCATCCGTTTGTATCCCTCTATTCCCAGTCTGTTCATGTGGCTATCTAGATAAGTCTTAAATGATCTTAGCATGTCTGCCTCAACCACTTTGCTTGGTAATGCATTCCAGGCCCCGGTCACCCTCTGTGTAAAATATGTCCCCCGCATATCTGTATTGAACCTTGCCCCCCCCTTACCTTGAACTTGTGACTCCTTGTGTTTGTCATTTCCGACCTGGGAAAAAGCTTCCAACTGTTCACTCTATCTATGCCCTTCATAATTTTATAAACTTCTATGAGGTTGCCCCTCAACGTCTGTCTTTCCAGGGAGAACAACCCTAGTTTATTCAATCTCACCTCATTGTTAAGAAACTCCATACCAGGCAACATCCTGGTAAATCTTTTCTGCACTCTATCCAGAGCCTCCACGTCCTTCGAGTAGTGTGACGACCAGAACTGGACGCAATATTCCAAATGTGGCCTAACCAACGTTCTATACAACTACAACATCATATGCCAACTTTTATAGTTTATGCCCCATCCAATAAAGGCAAGCATGCCATGTGCCTTCTTCACCACCTTTTCCATCTGTGCTGCCACCTTTAAGGATCTGTGGACTTGCACACCCAGGTCCCTCTGTGGGTCTGTACTCCTGATGTTTCTGCCGTTTATTGTATAGCTCCCCCTTGCATTAGATCTACCAAAATGCATCACTTCGCATCTATCTGGATTAAATTCCATCTGCCATTTCTCCGCCCAATTTTTCAGCCTATCTGTATTCTTCTGTAATCTCTGACAATGTTCATCACTATCTGCAACTCCAGCAATTTTTGTGTCGTCCACAAACTTACTAATCAGACCAGCTACATCTTCCAAATCATTTATATATATCACAAACAGCAGAGATCCCAGTACAGAGCTCTGCAGAACACCAATAGTCACAGGCCTCCAATCAGAAAAAGACCCCTCCACTGCTACGCTCTGTCTTCTATGCCCAAGCCAGTTCCGTACCCAGCTAGCTAGTTCACCTTTGATCCCGTGAAATTTAATCTTTTGCACCAACCTGCCATGAGGGACCTTGTCAAATGCTTTACTAAAATCCATGTAGACGACATCCATGGCCCTTCCATCGTCAATCATTTTTGTCACCTCCTCAAAAACTCAACTGAATTTGTGAGGCATGATGTCCCTCGTACAAAACCATGTTGTCTATCACTAATGAGACTATTCAGTTCTAAATGTGTATAGATCCTATCTCTAAAAATCTTCTCCAACAATTTCCCTACCACTGACGTCAAGCTCACTGGCCTATAATTACCTGGGTTATCCTTGCTACCCTTCTTAAATAATGGACCACATTTGCTATCCTCCAAGTTTTACTGGCCCTACTGTCTGGTTCACCTTCAATTAATTGACCTTTGCTTTGGTTCCACCCTGGCGCTAGAGCTCTCAAGGGAAGGGGAGATGTGATCCATCAAGGCGTGAACACCTGTCATTCCTTCAATCACTTTGAGACAATTTCTTGGTGGCATGAGTTTCGGGTGCAAGGGGCAATGTTTAAAGATGTATAAGGCATGTTTATTTGCACAGAGAAGGTGCTGGGTACCTGGAACTCACTGCCAGGGGAAGGGTGTGGATACAGGTACAATAATGACCTTTAAGGAGTATCTCTACAGCTACGTAAGTGGGATGGAAATAGAGGCATATGATCTCCGGAAGGGTAGAGGATTATATATCAGATGGGCAGCTTGGTTGCTACAGGCTTGGAGAGTCGAAGGGCCTGTTCCTGTGATGTAGTTTTGTTGGTGCTGTGTTCTGTATTCAATGGAGAGATATGAATCATGTTTGACATCCCGGATTCCTCTCCCTCCCTTGCACTTAACCTTGTGTCCTGTGTTGTAGGGACAGATCTGGATGCTCCAGGGCCTTCTGGACTACAGGCCCCTGCTGCAGCTCCCGCCCACCCTGGTCAAGACAGCTCGGACAAGTCCTTGGACAATATGGGTGAAGAGACTTCTGAGGATGACACTGTTTTGGCATCAGCTGCCACCTCACAACTCACCATCCCAGATACTGACATGTCCCTGGGTCGTTAGTGTTGAGACTTCTGTGTCACTGTCTGGTGAGCACGACATATCTGCTGATGTACAGGTGGAGGAGGGAATGTCTGAGGCCTCTGGCACATAAGAGCCTGCCGAAGGTGAGGAATCAGGTGGCCCAAGGCTACATGCCAGTCCTCTGAGATCACTTCTCCCTCAGCTACTGGTGATGCGGCAACAGAGCCAGGGAATGCAGGAGGGGCTGATGACCGCACTGGACCAACTGCGAGGCTGTTGGGAGGAGTCCCAAAGCTTTCAGGTGGATCAACTATTGCCTGTCTTGTCTGCTTCCCGGGCCAATACTGCAACGGTGGTATCAGCAGTGGTAAGTCTGGGGCAGGGGATCTTCACCATGAGAGGCAGGCTCCAAGCGATGGCCAAGTTGCAGCAGGCCACAGCTAAGGGACTGAACAGGCTTCTTGAGATTCTGTGGCCCATGTCTGAGAGGCTTAAGACCTTGCAGGAGACCCAGTGGGACAGCGCTTAAACACAGAGGTCCTTGAGAACTTGGTCCAGCCTCAGAGGACCACGGCTGAGGGGTTACAGACTGTGGCCCAGTCTCAGAGGGCAACTGCTACTGCCATTGAGAGGTGGCCCCTGACTCAAGTGGCCATTGCAGAGGGCTCGACCAACATGGGTAGAACACAGATGGTCTTCCAGGACTGGCAGGGCCAGGTGACGCCAGAGCTTCTGGAGCTCACTGCAGAAGCACCGCTGTCCCATGGAGTGACCCAGGGGCCCACAGGAACCCCAAGGGAGGAGGAAGGGCTCGAGCTCATGCTGGAGCCTTCCAGCCAGGAGACTGGTACTGTGGCTACATCTTCTGACTCCCCCTTCCTGACACCAGGGCATTGTAGGGGCAGCGGGATGAAGAGGTTGTCATGGAAACATCCCAGACAACTGGAAGCAGTAAGAAGTCTCACAACACCAGGTTAAATGCATTCTCCAAGGCGGCCTTCATGACACTCGACAGTGCAGAGTCACTGAGCAGAGACTGATAGCCAAGTTCTGCACGCATGAGGACGGTTTCAACCAGGATCTTGGGTTCATGTTGCACTATCTGTAACCCCCGTGAGTTGCCTGGGCTCGTAAAATCTTACTTACTGTCCTGCCTGGAGACAATACACATCTCTTTAACCTAATGCTCTCTCCACTCGGCACGCTGTTCCTCATCTTCCTCCTCCTCTTCCTCTTCCTCCTGTTGGGTGGCCTCCTCCCTAGCGACGCCGACTGCTCAGCCTTCATGTCCACTTCCTTCTCTAATAGGTCACCTCTGTGCTGTGCCAGGTTGTGCAAAGCACATCACGCCACCACAGTGCAGGAGGAGATCAGGGGGCTGTACTGGAGGGCTCAGCCAGATCAGTCCAGGCACTGGAAATGCATTTTGAGGAGCCCAATGCACTTCTCCACTAACATGTGGGTGGCTACTTGGGCCTCACTATAGACCAGGCCTCTGCACAAGCGTTATCAGTCTTGTCTGAAATGGGTAACCCATATTACCCAGGAGCCAACTCAGCCTGGGCTCCTCCTCAAGTGCCTCCAGAATGTCCGAGCTCCTGACAATGAAGCAGTCATGCGTGCTGCCTGGGTGTCTGGGGCAGACATGTGTGATGATCGCATGCGAGTTATACATTCAGGGAGTGGGACTCCTTCCTATTTACAAATCTTCATGGATTCTGTAGGGGAGCCTTGGGGGTGATGTATGTGCGGTCGATCACCCCTACACGTATGGCATCCCCGCAATAGCGGTGATCCCTGCAGCCTGGACTTCCTGCTGAGCCTGGTCCAGGTTGAAGTTGATATACTGGCCAGCCTGGGCAAACAGGGCTTCAGTGACCTGCCTCACACACGTGTGCACAGCAGACTGAGAGGTGCCACAGACATCTCCTGTTGGGATCTGGAAAGAATCAGTTGCGTAGAAGTTTAGAGCAGCTGTCAGTTTGACAGCCACTGACAGTGGCTGCCTTTGCCTCTAGGTGCCAGGTCTTGCAACAGATTGAACAGGTATTGCACGGTCTCCTTTCAGAATTGGAGATGTCAGCGGCACATGGTGTTTGACATCTGCTCAAAGGACACTCGTGCATGGAACTGTCGGGATCTCGGCTCCCTCTTTCTCCTACGCCCTCTCTCTTGGTGAATGGAAGTGGCCACCTCCTGCCTCTGGTGGTTGTCTTCCTCTGGCCCTGGAAATGGTAAGGCCCGGGCCTCTTGTGCCCACAATTCTTCCTCCTCTTCCTCAGCTCCAGCAGCAACCAAAAGAGCAGTAAGGTCTTTTGGTTTGGTTGCATAGAAACAGCCATGTTGCCATATGAGGTGGGGGTGGGGGCAGGGGGGGGGAGGGGGGGGGAGGTGGTGGAAGGGGCAGCACATGCTCCCCACAATCACAGCCCTCCCCATTCCCCTAGCCACATGTTCCCCACAATCACAGCTCGTCGCAAAGATGAGAGGCCGCAGCAGTGTAATTTGTAAGGGCTTTGTGCACATCCTTCAGCTGGAAGTGAGCTGAGTGCACTAGGACCCAGCAGCACCGCAAGACCAGAGGTCAGTGCTGAGACCCAGGTCTGTACTGCAAGTCGGACATCAGAGACCCTGCAGAGCAACAGCCCCCCACCTCCCGACTCACAGAGCTGCCACCGACCTGAGGCAGAAAATGGCCACAACAACAGGACACCTGTGAGTAGCAGAGAGCCATCGGACGCCATGCACTTACCTCCTCACTAACCCTCACTGATGGAGTGTCTGAATTGGACTTGTATTGAACATGTATGATTTGTGCTGATTTGGGATTGGCAAACACAGTGGTAAAGTTGTGCGTCCAGCCCATTAATTCAATTTAATTGCATTGAAATGTAGTTAAATTGCCATTGCACCCATTTTGGGCGTGGTCCCGATCGTGGCCACTTTCGACCATTGGTAAAGGGGAAATGTGCGTGGAGGTGGTCACAGATCGCGCTACTCACCTCACGTCTGACTTTACCAAGTTTTCACATGCGAAAATGGGCACAACTTGATGGTAAAATCGGGCCCACTCTCTTCCATCTTCTTTCGTTGGGAAAAAGAAACAGAAGACTGAGATCACGTACCAACTGACTCAAGAACAGCTTCTTCCCTGATTCCGTCTGACTTATGAATGGACCTACCTCACACTAAGTTGATCTTTCGCCACACCCAAGCTGTGACTGTAACACCACATTCTGCACTCTTTCGTTTCCTTCTCTATGAACAGTATGCTTTGTCTGTATAGCATGTAAGAAATAATGCTTTTCACTGTATACTAATACATGTGACAATAATAAATCAAATCAAAGTTACACATCCATGTTAATGTATTATTGAGCGTGATGATGTTGGGTCACATTCCTGATGCCAGCGTACCAGTTCTGGATAATATGGCTAGTCGGTGGGTCCAAAAAGCAGGACCCCATCCACCTTATTCAAATTAATTAATGGGGCATTGAAACTCATTACTCGGGTAATTGACTGGAATAAAATGTTGTGTCAGCAGTAAAAAGCTTGCAGTATGTTTTGAGTCACGTGAGCTTCCTGGTTCTTAATTAGGCAGCTTGTTAGGGTAGCTTTAAAGGGTTTAGCCAAGCCCTGAATTTCAGCTTAGCAGTTCAGAGTTCAGTGGCTGCTGGAAGTGCTTCATGCAAGAACCAGGGTTTCCATTTCTAACTTACCTTATTTAGTAGCCTTATTGCTTCTGGTTTGTGGTCATCATTGATGGATAATACAGGTATGTGCTAGGTGCCAGAGCAACAGCCACAACCCTCTGACTGCCCAACTCCTGCGCCACCACATTCTCTGCCAGCTACATGTGCAAATGTATCCTTGCCAGTTTGTACTTGCTATTTCTCTGACATGCTATCCCTGCCTTCATGCCAGTATCTGCATTGAATCTTGGACTGTAGAGAGGATGTGATGATGTTCCTCCAAGTGTTCTCCCTCATTGTCAGGGGGAATAATGGTCTGGCAACAACATCTGGACCAGCAGAAGAGGCTTCCCCTGCACCTCAGAGACAGTAGAAAGGGTATTGGTAGTCTTCCAAAACTTTTCCACTGCTTTGCAAGGTCACAGTGTTCAGCAATGTTACAGTCATGCACTGAGATGTGACATGATGGAGATACCATACATGTAATGCAACATTTGCTGCTTTTGACTATGAATCTCCCCTTGGTTTTAGCATCAGGCTGAGATTAATGTCCTTCATTGATCCTGCCAGACATCAATCCACCTCCCACTTTCTCTAACCTCTTTCTCACCAGACCAAATCCTTCCTCCAATCTCACCTTTAACAATCAGTCTGAGGTTTTGAATGAGGAGAGTCCAAGAAGTTCCTTCTCAGACATTTTCAGTATCACCAGGCCAGGAACACCTCCTCCAGTTCAGCATCTTTCCTGGGACATTATGGATGCACTTTACTGGAAATTAGTGTAACACTGCAGTCACTAACACTGAGGTTATTTTCTGTGGCCCACCTACACGGATCAGCAGAGTGCTTGTTGTCCATCTTCTTACCAAAGATGTTGTCCATCTTCCTCATCTGCAGGCTTCCCACCTCACACCCTCAACGTGGACCAAAGTGACAAGTGCACATGGACAATGGCGTGAACATCAATGTCCTTCCTGCATAATGTTGCCATGGACCTCCAGGCAAACTCATGTGCCTCCTGAATTCATAATACTACCCTGAGCTTCCTGGCACAGGATGACACAAACTTGGTGACCCTGACTGACCTCAGGAGGCTATTGAGCCTCTTTGGGCATTGCATCCAAGTGCACAATACAAGCGCAACATTGCTGACCTCCGCAGCAACCTTCCACAGACTGTATTCAGGGGAGGTGGTAGCCTAGTGTATTATCGCTAGATTATTAATACAGAAACTCAGCTAATGTTCTTGGGACCTAGGTTCGAATCCCGCCATGACAAATGGTAGAATTTGAATTCAGTGAAAGTCTGGGATTCAAAGTCTAACAATGACCATGAAACCATTGTCGATTGTCAGAAAAAGCCATCTCTTTCACTAAGTGTCCTTTAGGGAAGGAAATCTGCTATCCTTACCTGGTCTGGCCTAGATGAGTCCAGACTAACAGCAATGTGGTTGATTCTCAACTGCCCTCGGGCAAGTAGGGATGAGCAATAAATACTACCCAGGCAGTGACACTCAATGAATAAAAAACATGCTTTACAGATGGAGATTTCCCCTTCCTGCCAGCTAGCATTAGTAACTCCCATTGGCTGGACACAGCATGGGGAAGGGCATACAGATTCTTCCTCAAATTTAGGGGCTGATTTAACCTTTCTCCCCTGCTTCTCCCCACACTTGCCTCGGAGTCTCTGTAGCCACTTATGCAATAACAAGACAACTCCTCTTTGCTAAGATCAGGAAAACTTGCCGATGTTCAAATTAAATGCCACTGTGATCAGTGGTAAACCAAAGACTTTTCAGAGAAAGATTAAACAGATACACATTTACTTCAAAAGATGCAAGTGTCCGTAGATCAGAAATGCTGAAGTCTTTGACAGTCCCTCAAGGACAAAGATGATTTGCTTCCACTCCGGGGAGGTGAGTTCTGTGGTGACTGCATAGTCCAATTCTACAGCTGCAATCTCTACCATCAGTTTGACAAGTGATGTTTGATGAGGTGGGTGGGTGGGATGCTCTGGATCCTGTGCTCTCTTTCCAGTTTACGCTTAGCTTTTGCAAGCACTACCCGGTGACATTTGAGGTGATTGGTGCCTCCGCAGATGCTTCTTCTCCTGCTTGTATGTTCTAAGGCAGGTAATTCCCACATGTCAATGGGGATGTTGCATTTAGTTAGGGAGATTTTCAGAGTGTCCTTGTAACGTTTCCTCTGCCCTCCTAGTGATCTCTTGCCATTGTGGAACTTGGAGTAGAGCACTTGTTTCAAAAGTCTTGTGTTGGGCATGCAAACAGTGTTGTCCACCTGTTACAGCTGATCGAGTGTCATCAGTGCCTCAGTACTGGGGATATCAGTCTGGGAGAGGAAGCTTACATTAGTACACTTATCCTGCCAGTGGATCTGCAGGATTCTGGGGAGGCAACATGGGTGATATCTTTCCAGGGGTTTGAAGTGTCTGCTGCACACTGACAATGTTTGTGATGCACACAGGAGGGCGGGGGCCACAGCTTCTCTGTAGACTATGAGCTTGGTGCTTGATTAAAGTCTTGGGCTTTGAACACTTCGTTCCTCAGGTGTCTGAAGACATTGGAGTCGATGCTGGATTTTATCATTGATGTCTGCTGGTACAAAGAGGAGGCTCTCGAGATATGGGAAATAACCTACATTGTTCAGGAGCTCATTGTGGATCTTGATGGGGGATAGTTTTGTATGGCAAGTGTGAACTGATAGACAACCTTTATTTTCCAGGTGTTTAATCGGAGGCCCATTCTCTCCTATGCTTTGGTGAATGCATCAACAATGGTTTGTAGCTTGCCTTCTGAGTGCGTACACACACACACAAGAGTCGTTGGCGTATTGCAGTTTGATGACAGAAGTTGGGTGGTCTTGGTTCTGGCCTGGAAGTGTGGGGGTTGAACATTTTCCCACTTGTCTGGTAGGTTAGCTCTACTCCAGTGGGGAGCATCAGGGTGATGGGATGGAATGTTGCTGGAGGAAGATGGAGAAGAGCTTTGGTGCGATGACGCTGCCCTGTTTAACTGCAGTTTGAGCGTGTATTAGGTCTGTGGTGGTTCCGTTGGTGAGGATCATGGTTTGCTTGTGATCATGGAGCAGGCAAAGAATGGTGATGAATTTTTATGGGCAGCTGAATTTGAGGAGGATGTTCCACAATCCTTCACAGATGACAGAATTGAAGGCCTTTACAAAATTGAAGAAGGCCATGTACAGAGGTTGATGCTGTTCCCTGAATTTTTCCTGGATTTGTCATGCACTGAAGATCATATCCATTGCACCTCCTGATGGGTGGAAGCCGCATTGGGACTCAGTGAGGAGCTGTTCAGCCACTGGGAAGAGGTTGTTGAGGAAGATTCTTGGGGTGACCTTTCCCATAGCAGAGTGTATGGAAATCCCTCTGCAATTTCTGCAGTTGGACCAGTCTTCTTTCTTGAAGATGGTCACAATTAAGGGGTGTTGGAGATCTCCTGGCATGCTTTCTTCATTCCAGACAAGGGTGATGAGGTTGTAGATTCTTACTAAGAGTGTCTGTCCACCACATTTCAGTATTTCAGCGGGGATTCTATTTGCACCAGTGGTCTTGTTTTTCAGCTAACAGATGGCATTTTCAACCTCACAGCTGGGGTTGTGCTGAGATGATGGCGGATAGTGTGTTGCAGGATGGTGTCTCTGGCACTTGTGTCAAAGGCTGTGTCTTCTTTGAAGAGATTCTCAAAGCAGGCATTGACCGTGTCTCTGTCTTTGATGAGTGCTTCTCCGTTTTTGGCTGTAAGTGGGGTGGGTTCCTGGATACTCAGACCACAGCTGATTTTAGTTGTGCTGAAGAAGCTGTGCACATTGTGATTGTTGGTGAGTTGCTGACTCTCCAGTGCTCTTTCCACCCACCATCTGTTCTTTAGGTCATGGGTTCTTTGTTGCATCTCGGCCTTTAGTTGTCTGTAAGTTTGTTTCCTCTCACTTCAGTGTTGGTGGGCTGTCAGTTCAGCAGTGCCTTGTGTTTGTGTCAGGGAGATCCTGATCATTCTCGTCAAACTAGTCTTGGCATTTTCTGGTTGAGAGCTCGAGTGTCTTCTCGCAGGTACTGACTTTGGTGGCTTTTAAGATGGATCAGACACGGTGACTTTGGCTCGTTGGTTGTTGCCAGGTTAGCTGTGAGGCGCTGACTGAGCAGCTCTTTCTTCTTGGGGTCTTTGCATGCAGCAACATTAATTTTCTTGAGGCAGAGATTTTTCTGCTTCTGCTGGTTTGGGGCCAGCGTGATGGAGATGGTAGAGAGGATTAGTTGGTGGTCCATCTGGCGGTCATGGGTTCTGGGCCACTTAGTGGCATGAGGTTGCGATATCTTTGCGGTCCCATCACCCAGATGATGATAACCATCATCAACGCTAATGCCAGTGATAACCATCACTATTAGGTTCCAGTGCATGGAGCGGGGGTGAGGCTTTCTGCTTGCCTCTCTGGCGGAACACGGCATTCGTAATATCACGTCATGTTCTAAACATTTTGTCAGGAGGACTCCATTGGCATTTGTTTCCCTATGCCTTCCCTGTCTAATACACCTTTCCAAACGGTTGCGCCCCTTCCGACTCCAGCATTGAAGTTGACGAGGAGAATCAGCTTGGTTTCCTTTGGGATGCGGGACAGCAATTAGTTGAGGTTGAAGACAAATGCCTCTTTTATCTCATCCATTGAATCTAGGATTGGGCATAGGCACTGGTGGCCATTATAGAATATCCAGCCATTATAGAATATTTGGAAGGTGGCAATATCCATGAAATAGATGACACCCACAATATTGTGGTATCTTTCCTTGCAGAGTTCCAGAAAGTAAGTGAAAGCCACTGGACTGTTAATATCTTAATAGAGGGAAATAGGACACTTTTGGGGCGAATTCTACTGTCCCGTCCACCACAGGAATTGAAGTGTGCAAGGGGTGGACCGTGGAGAAGTCTGTTGAATTCAGGTGGGATTTTCCAGTTTCTTTCTGGGGCAAGGAAGGCTGGAAAATCTCAACTTTTAAGGTGGACACGTGCAGCAATTTTGGTTCTTTCTGCTGCTTAACCATGATTGGAGGGGAACTGTCTTTAGCCATCATGCAAAAAACTATATGGAATAGAATTCAAGATCATAGTACACACAGTACACCTCTTTTAGGTCACTGCAAAATTTATTTATGACTGACTGTGGCATGAACTATGAGCATCGCGTTCAATATTCTTAGATCTTGGTGGCCAAACTAGTGCTCTTTAAAGGAACTGATGGGGCTGCCTCTGGAATGGTTTTAAGTTTTAATTGCTTTACATGCCTGACCATGGGGCCAGGAGGAGCAGGAAGGTACCTCTGAGCTTCCCATTGAATTTACAGTCCACTGCCTGCTATCACTGAGACAGGTGATCAGGGGTGGGGGGTGCTCTGGGGAAGCAATTGGTTCCTGCGATTAGAAAGTGATGGAGGGGCCAGTGTGCCTGCACCAAACTCCCCACTGATAGATCAGCACAGTGTGCAGTGGCCCGCTCAGCACGCTAATGCCAGCCTCTTGGGTGGGTTCAGGAGTGAATCAAGTTATGGAGCCTGTGATGCACTGAGACCCAGAGTTTCATTCCATTTAGCTCGCCCAAAAAATAGATGGGAAAAACACCTGTTTTCCCACCCAACGGGCACTTAGGTTTTTTTGGGAGAATTGCCCCCCCAGATCTTCATCTTTCGAGGAGCTGTCATCCTCCTCTGGTTCAGGGATCACCGCTTTGCATAGCCAGTTTGTGAAGGGCTCAACACACTGTGATGATGCTGGAAACCTATTGGGAGTGTACGGTGATGAGCCACCTGAGTGATCCATGCACCTGAAGCACACTTTCAGAAGCCCTATGGCCTTCTTCTGTGCTTTTACCATTCTATGGGCATAATTTTCTATTTATGAGGCTAAGTACAGTGGAAATGTCTGGTGGTGGCTGGAGGCTTACTGCTCTATAAGGGAACATATGAAACTGTGAGCATTGTTCTACTTCTCCTCAGAACACCTGTGAGGGCAATGCAACAGAGTCTAAGATGGAGAACTGGATGAGTAACTCAGCACAATAGCATTTTTGTAGACAATATCAGCAAAGAGCAGGAGGAAACAATCCTTACAGCTCCAGCAGTGTGCCATTTAACACCAGTATGGCAGCCAAACGCTATAGAAGCTAGATAGTATGTTGCACTCACCTCAAAATCACACGTGAAATGAGGTTTGACTTGTGCAGGCCACTCATTTTCAAACTGGTTTGAGACCAATATAATTTCCCGCTAGCATTACATGAGGTTGAAAGGCAAGAGGAGATTTCAGTGAGCGTCTGTTCTAATGATCATTCATGAGACGTAAATGAATGCAAATGGCATTCACACTGTCAGGCAGTGGGATGACCAACACACCACTACCCTGTTTTTTGGAGAATTGTAAACTGTTTTTACATTGGCAGATTTCTGATTTTTTGTTTACCACTAGTTTCTTGGCTCCCACTTACCCCAAACCTGCCACCAGCAGGATGGGAAAATTCTGCCGTATGATTCTGTTCTGTGCCTCACCATCTGAATGAAAATATCAGAAATAATTTTTACTGAATGTGCTCCCTCGTATTTTGGTGGACAAATTTATGAAAATCTAGATTCTTAATTTTCAAAAGGAAATTCTCGTCTTTTGGAATCCGGTGAGTTTTCTGTGGTCTCAAACCTTTTTAAATGTTCATGGTTCTGTCTAAAGTAGCAGTCTCATTATTGTTTCAATGAAACCACACAGGGTGCTCCATGTTAATGACATCAAAGAGCAGGAAGGAAATCCTGTGTTGCGCCAACCCAAGGAAATACCAGAGGCAAAGTTTTAGACATAGTTTCTGCCTCTGTAAATTTTATATTGATATCTAGCATCCTGCCCCTTTATGCAGACATATGTATAAAGAATAAGCCATTATTTACTAAATCAGAGTTGCTGCTGAACACATTTTCGTGTCTTTAGAATGCCTGAATTAGATATACCAGTAGTTTTTTTCTTGCTGTGTAAAGTTAAAGAGACACTCTTTTACTGAATTGTTTTAAACTGATGGATGTTTAATAAAATAAATTTTCTTCAACTTCACACACAGGTGTCATTAAACAAAGATAAATGTGGTGATAGCTATCTTTGCTACAACAGTTTTGGGTTTTGTTTTGTGTGAAAAATTTACCTTTTTGAAGATGACATTTCTGCACAAATATGTTTTGTTTTCCAAAACCACAAAAGATCACTTTTCTAAGTCTATGCAGTTTATGCAATAATGTCATTTTTATCAAATGTACCCAATAGAATCTATGATACTTGGATTTTCTGTTGCAGAGATCAAGGACATCAGACTATTCACCACCTTTGTACTACTGAGCCTAGTCATGTATTACCCATTGATTTACAAGTGGCTTCAAAGCTGTACCATACTCCAAGCAGAAAAGGACGTGGCAGTAGCAAACTTCCAGAGTCAATCCAGCAGGAGCAATCTGAAATCTGTTCAGAAAAGGAGTTTTCTTCTTCGAAACAACAGAAGATAGCAAGGTAACACCAAATAGTGCATTTTTATTTGATGATAATGGTCCTGAGTGTCAGTACTGTGTTACACTATTGGAAATCTCCTCAGCTGTAAATGACAACTTTCAATGTCCTCATGGAAGGACCCTAATATCCTGCACAACTGGAGGCCTGTTCTAGGATTCCTATATGCTAAAGAGAATGAGAAGTCTGTTTTAAAAATGAGTAGCCCAAAAGAGATGGATGCAGATTTCCTCCCACCTCCCCCATATTTTGCAGCTCACGAGATATTAACAAATAAGTAAGGTGGACAAATTTCCAGTGACCATTCTGCCAGCATCAGGCACGATTCTGAGCCTATATTCTGCACAAGTAGAATGTGAACAATCTATAAATAGCTACTGGGTTGCTTTAACTTATTTAAATTTCCACTTAAAGCATCTGATGAAATGAAACATCTTCTACTATTTGTTTAGCTTAAATAAGCTTTACATGAAATAAAATGCATCAACATGCACAGAAAGAAATCTCAGTGCTTAAGAGATAAAATTGGACAAATTGCTGTTAATGTCTTCGCTGTGCAAAAATGTCTCCCTGTCCCTCATTTACATCTTCTTGTTCTTTTCATTGAATCATACAATCCCTACAGTGCAAAAGGAGGTCTTCTGGCCCATTGAGCCCCTGTCTCTGTAACCCCACATATTTACCCTGCTAATCCCCCTGATACTAAGGGTGGTATTTTACCTTTTTTTGTCTAAGTGCTCGATGGACTTGAAACTGGGAAAGTTTCAGATTTATCTTTTGGGCATGTTTTTAGGCCCTCCCATATGCACTCTGCCTGCAAAATTTTGAGCAAGTTTGTTGCTCGCTGCAGAAGCCAGTGGGTGGGGCTTAACGTGCATGAAAGCCTGCAGCGGGAGGTAGTGTGCATGTGCAGGCCTCTGATGCTGCACATGCGTATTAGCAGTGGCAGGAGTCTAACAAAGAGAGAGCTCTTAGGCTCCTGCTAGTGTAGGCAGCCTGAAGCAGCTCCCCCACCAGCAACCCACCCCCCCCCCCCCCCCCCCCCCCCACAATCACGGGGGCCCTTGGCCGTAGATGCAGTTCCCACTGACCCCCTGCTGCCCAGCCAATCGCGGACTCCCTCCCTCCCTCCACTTATTGCTGCAAAGTGCAGCAAGCCCCCTTTTCCTCCATCTCCCCACTGATCACTGAAAAGTAGCAGCAGGCCCCCTACCCTCATTAGCCCTGTCCCAGTTGGCCCCTTTTCCATAAGCCCCACCCCAGTGCCTCTGCCTAGCATTAGCCCTGCCCCAGTACTGCCTGATGGGCATTGCCCAGGTGCCAGACTGGCATTGCCCAAGTGCCAGGGTGCATTGCCAGTCCAACACTGCGAAAGAAACAACCCCCGTTTGTCCTTGGCCTAGCTGGGTGGCCTCAATGGACTCCAGTTCCACAGGCGAGGCCAAGTCGATGGCTTCTTGTTCAAGGGGAGCATGTTTATTCCTTGCCGGTGAGAACCTTTCCTGGAGAGGTCATAAATGCAGGTGAGCCCAGACAACTGAGCGCTGGGCTTGCTAATGACATGTAAATGCTTCTTTAAATAAATTTCAATAAATTAACCTGCCTCGCCCCCATTTCCGATGAGCGGCTGACCGCACTGGAAATCCGGTGCTCGTAAAATGGCGGCAGTTCTGAAAACCGGCACCAATCGCGCTAATCGCTTTATGTCCCACTTTACACATTTGAAAACGGGTGCAACGCGATGGTAAAATCCCAGCCTAAGGGGCAATTTAACATGGTCAATCAACCTAAGCTGCACATCTTTGAACTGTGGGAGGAAACCGGAGCACTCGGAGGAAACACATGCAGTCACAAGGAGAATGTGCAAACCCCAGTCGGACAGCCACCCAGTTTAACCCGTGTCCCTGGTGCTGTGAGGCAGCAGTCTTACCCAACATTTATCTCCTCTTTCCCTGTGCCACAGTGTGTCTTAGTATATACTGTAGAAAGAATGTTATTTAACTCACATTAAGATCTTTCTGAAAGTAAGGTCAGATTAAGTTTACATATGTTTAACACCCTGGGAAACAAGCAATTTAGCAATATATTAATGGAGCAATCATTATAGACATATTTGGAATACACAATACATTAATCAGTGCATGGACTAGATCAGATAAATACAACAGGGAAGGTGAATGTAAATCCAGGTGACTTAATTTAAACAATCCTCACTTTTCCTCTCACTACCCATCTGTAACAAAAGAGTAGTTTGATTTCTGATTTTCCCCTTTTTAAGTGGTGGCTTATTTTCTCCAACCCTTCAGTTGACATGATACTAATCTCTATTCACAATCCTACAGCAAGTCAAGACAAGGTAAAATAAAAGCATTTGTTTATTTTACAGATGTAAAACTCAGGAACGGGTTTTCGCAATGGTTGCCCATTTTTGCACTCATACAAAAAGCTGGGAGCTGGCGGCTTGACCTTGCTGGAGTGAAGGGCGGAGGGGGGGTGGCATGGAGGTCAGGGGTAAGGGAGGTGCCAAGGACGGGCATTTACTGGTTCCCCTCCTTGCAATCCCACTCCATTCCAGCAGAAACGCACCAGATGGGCTTTGGCATTGGTCATTACCAACATAGATCTGTTGCTCTGGATCCTCAGAGTCCATGGGAGCACCACCAATCTCCCAACAAAGAGGGACATCCTCTCCCCCAACATTCAAATCAGGTGGTCACACTTCTGCAGCATGAAGGCATGAAGATGACCTGACCCAACCTCCCCTCAGCCCCCCCGCCCCTCACACCCCCACTTAGCCCCTTTCCCCCCTCAGCCTCCCACTTAGGTCCCCCTTTAGGCCATGTGCCTTGGCAATGCCAATGGTGAACTTTCCCTTGGCATCCTGGCACTGACACTCTGGCCTGGTGCCTTGGGCCCTGAGCTGGGGGGGGAGGTCAAGGAGGTAAGTCCAGTAGCCAATTGCTCCTCTGCCCCTGCCAGGTTACAGAGGAAAGGTGCCGTAAGGATCCTGGGGTTTGCGTGGGCTTGAGGCAGAGGGTTGACCACACCACTCTGCCCCAGGGTGGGGGTCTCATGGCTGAATTGCCCCTTCTAGCCCTGGCAAACCTGAAGATTACCCTGGCATGGTGATTTCAGGCAGTCCAATGATCAACATCTTAATTCTTGCCTGTCAGCCATGAAAAGTTTGAAGTGGCTAGATTACTTTAAACTGTATGCCCCCTGGTCAGCTGACAACCTTTAATATTGCAGTATTCCATTTACCTTTCTCCCTGTCAGAAGCTGCAAGTGTGAGCAGGCCCCTTTGAATTTCTCTGCAGAGGGGAGATGTCAACTTCTTCTGGGAGCAGAGTTCCATTCTACACACTTGTGCACTCAGTCCCAGTGTATTCATATAGCTTTGATTTGAAGCCTCTGAGCCTTTCAAACAAGCTGAAACCTCTCTTTTCCATTGGAAACTTATGATCTCTTGTCAATTTCAAAGTGCAGTGCTTTAAAACACATTGACAGCTCACCTCAGGCTCCAGTCATCTGTGTTTACATACATTTCCCCTCATGCTTCAATGCATCTCAAGTACCTCCATTATTCCCAACCATGATGTTGACCTCTCACCCAAGGCACTGGGCCAGGGTGTCAGTGCCAAAGTGCAGGAGGTACTGCATTTGTGGCACTGCCAGGGTGAATGGCCTGAAGGCAGACCTGAGTGGGCATCTAGGAGGGGGGAAGGGGGGTCTGAGTGGCAGGTCTCGGGGGGGGAGGGGGCTGAATGAGGGTCTGACTGGAGAAGGGGCTAAGTGGGATGTCTGAGGTGGAAGTCTGTGTCTGAGTGGGGGCTCTGTAAGGGGGCATCATGGCTGTGAGGGGCCTGAGGAGGAGGGGAACTGAGTGGGGGGTCTGCACTGGGAGAGGGGCTGAGTGAAGTGTCTGGGTGTGGGACAGAGGCTGAATGGGGGCCCTGAGGGGGGATGAGTGCAGGGCCTGAGTGGGGAGGGAGCCTGATGGGGCAGGTCATGTCACTGTTATGCCTGCGTTATGGGGGGGTGGGGCGGCAGGGGGGCGGGGTGTGCTGAGCAGTGACCCGTTATTTGAGTGGTGGGAAAACGATGCCCCTATTTGGTGAGGAGTTGGTTGCTCCCCTGGTCAGCACAGCAGGAGGTCACCATTTCTTATTTTGGGCTAGAGGGGGAACCTGTCTCTGAGCGCAGAGATTGAGATTTAAAAGTAGCGCCCCAGTCTCTGAACAACAGCGCTGGTTGGTGGGTTCCCCATGATGGCCTCATTTGAATCCCACTTGATAGACGCTGTTAGCTTGTTTTCCCGCTGATGTGGGCACTTAGTTCCAATTTGGGAGAATCGCAGCCTTGGTACTTGATCAAGTGCCTTTCAAATGTAAAAGAATATTATATTCATGGATATCCCTCATTCATTAATTAAGTCAAAAGACTGTAGTGGTGATTTGTTTTTATGACTTTGGTACTGACTGGGTGAACATTAACAGCATTTTCCAGAATTGTACTACTCACAGATATCAACTCTTGAATGAACTCCAGAGCCTCTCTTTTTTCAGCACTCAGTTCCCTAAGGATTCTAGGTTACACTCCTTGTGGTCTATGTAGTCTGGTGTACATTCAAGCCCTAAATTTCACAAGGCAATTTTAGGCTGGTGCGCTGCATTGGAAGGGGTTCTCAGGTGCTGATCTTGTTTTGACTGGTGTGCTCAACTCATTAAATATCAAAAATTGATTCAGCAGCAACTCAAGTGTGACACAGCGCTCATCTCTGGGTGAGGTTTGAAATTAGGGGTGCAGCCTTCAGAATGCTAAGAATGGATGAAGATTACAATAGCAGGCAAAGGGAGCACCAGTTTTGCGGGAAGGTTTTGACACTTCTGTGGCACTTCTAAAGCATGGAATATCTTACAGAGGAACTCAAAGATGAAAGCAAAGCATTGCTAGGAAGCAGTAAAAAAGAAGAGAATGTCATTAAGATCTTCAGAAACTGGGTGAAATGCAGCAGAAGAGAGAAGGTCTCTGAGAAGTGACACAAACCCTGTTGATGTTACCTGCGAGGGCATCCTTACTTGAAACACTGTTTCATGGTGGAGTATGTTTTTTTCTGGAATATTGTGAGGAGTCACATTATACTCCAGTGAGGAACCAGTCCAGTTGTCATATAAAAATTATTAAAGAATATTTATTAACTTAAAAAAAAGAAAAATCCACATAGAAAGGATGAAAAGGCACATAACTAAACAGACACACAGTTTATGTAGAAATTACTCTTTGTTCCAAAATATATCTATGATCCATGAGTCAACACGACTTCACTTTCCCAAACAACATCCAAGTTAAATAAATTCTACAAATCAAATCCAGCTTATAGTAACCACACAATACAGGGCTAGTGATGAGCGTGGAAAACATCTTTTCCTAGTCTATCAAAGATATTTAAACTGCCATTACAAACATTTTCCTATAATTCCTTGGTTGTAAGATTTAGATGCAATGCTGTAGCATCTCTGAGAAGTAAGATGTTACATGACCCCCTTTGCTGTGAAATGGGTGATAGCCTCTTGGCTGTGAGTGCCGGACTGGCTTCTGGCTGTGAGGCGTAGTCTCACCTGTCAGTTTCTGAGAGGGGTAACAGTTATACTGAATCCCCTTTTTATTATTTCAAACTGAATTATTTCTTTGTGTGGAGCTTAACATTCCTATAGTTCTGAATCACCCAGTTATTTATGAAAACTGTTCTTGCTTTGGGAGCTTAACATTTCAATGGCAGTCATCTAAGTAACCTGTTTCTTCATATAGAGCAATTCACAACTGATCATCTTTAGATGCTCTCATTCCTGTAGAAGTGCCCTGATCGTTTTGGAGACTTGCCTGTCCCCAGAAAGCTGGCTGCTACCCTTGCTAGGCAGGTTTCTAGATTTCAGGCCTTTTTAAATTCTTGCTCCTATTGCTAAGCAGATTTCTACCTTTTAGGCCTTTGTAAATTCATGTTACAGTTGCTATTTGGCAGATCCTTGACAACATCAATGAGAGAAGATTTCATAAAAGTCTTGCATGTCATCTGGAGGGAGTTGGCAGTGGTATTGAGCCACAACACTCAACAGAGCTACCATAGAAAAGGATATCAGTAAGGGTTACTTTCTAAGAAATATGAGGGAAATAAAAAAAGACATGTTAAAAGCAAGCTTCTATCCCACAGAGATAACACACAATTTGATTCCTTATCAATGTAATTGAAGAACACCCTTATACTTATAATGTTTGAAAGCCTTTTGATCTCAGTTTTTTTCTCAAGTGCAAGGTAAAAAAGGGCAGCAGGTAAAGAGCTTTTCCAAATAAGCAGGCTGAGGGGGCCATTAGGCTTTGAAGCAGAAAGTCACAGTTTTTGCAAGAAGCTTAGGAAGTCTGAAATGCTGAAGAAACATTTCATAAGACTTGTTATTTAAGCCTAGTAAAACGAGCCATGAAAAATGGTGTATGTTGTATTTTGCATAATTTTTTGAACTAAGTGAATTTGAATTTCACCAAGTGGTAACTCAGTATATTTAGAATTCTATAGAATATACGGCACAACAAAGGCTAATTTTTTCCAACCAGTCCATGCTTTATATTCTACTTAAGTCACATTCCATCCCTCCTAACATAACTCTATCAGCATAGCTCACTATATCATGCTTCTTCATATACTTATTCAGCCTCACCTTGAATACATCTGTCTGCCTCAATCACTCACTGCGGTGGCAATTTCCACATTTCCACCGCTCTCTGAATTCTCTTTCTAATTTTGTACGTATTATCATTGACAGCCTCTAGTTTTTCTCTTCCCGATCAGTGGAAGCACACTCTCTGGGCGGGGTTTTCTGGCTGAGCTTGCCACAACATTGGAAAATCCCGCCCGAAGACAACGGACTTTTGCATGATCTGTGTCCCGCCCGCTACGATTCCTGTGGTAGGCGGGATGGGACAATTCTGTGCTCGGTGCCTATTCTGAAGAGACCCAGCCTATCCATAATTCCTTGATAGGTGTAGCATTGCATTTTTACTATCATCATTTTTTGCATTCTCACCAGTACTTCTACATCCTTTGATGACTGGAACACTTTTCCAAATGTAGTTTAATATAGGATTGCTATAAGTTTAATATAACTGTTAATCTTGTCATTCCTATCCTTCTCAAAATAAACCCAAGCACTTGCCTTGCCATTTTGTAGCCTTATTAAGTTTTTTCTCTACTTTGACTGATCTTTGCATTTACGCACCCAGGTCCATTTCTTCACACTTAGATTCTTATTTTCCAAATAATATGTGACAATATGCATGATGGGAAGAAGAGATCATTGAAAGATGCATTCCCTACCAATGATCAGTGTGAATTTTATGAATCTTTCCCAGCACTGCAGCAAAGCCCTTGGGGCCAGACTCCGATGGGCAGGGCGAGCCGGTTAGGTCATGAGAGAGCCGGGAAATCAGGTTTGCGCCCAATTTTTCATGATTTTACCAGCACCAGATACCAGGCTCAGTCAGCCTTGTCCCCATTTCCAGTGCAAGGCTGAATAAATTATTTAAATATATTTAAAACCTAATTTTAATGAAATAACCTTCTGTGCTTACTTGCCTCTATGGTCTTGCAGGTAGACATTCTTTCTGGTGAGAATGACAGCTGGTCCCCAGCAACGAGGACCAAACGTGATGGCCTCGCCAGTAGAACCGATGGTCATTGAGGCTCCCCAGGGAGAGCAGGGGCCGGGGAGGATACCCGTTGGGCAGTGCCTGCCTGGCACCCTGGAAATGCCCACCAGGCACCCTGGCACTTCCCACTGGGCACTGGGTACAGCCAAGGGGGCAGGACCTGAGGGGGTGAGGCCAACTTGGGAGTGTGAGGCGAGACCAGTGCAGGCCAATCGGTGGTGGGGGGGAAGCCATTGCACACTCTGCATTGCGATCGATGGGAGGAAGGACGGGGACTGAGTTTGTGGCCTGCTTTAGGCCCTGGAGGCCTTGTAAAAACAGCAGAGACTATGTGAGAGGTCTCTACTGCTCAGAGCAGAGAGACCTGCACACGCATAATGGTGCTCTCTGCTGCTTTCAGCCAGTTTTCTGGTGATTTAAGCCCCTCCCTTTCCCTACAAGCAAGAAACGGGTTTTGACATTTTTTCCTGCTCTAAGTGCATAAAATCGCAGATTTGGACTCAGCCAAAAAACAGAAACTCTCCCATTTTCATACTCATTCTGAACTAAGAATTTTTTTCATTAGATTGCCCTCTCCTAATTTAAATATGCAGCATCAGCTTTCAGCCGATTTCACGCAACTACTTCAATTCTCCCACCTGCTGGCACAACATGAAGCTGGCAGGAATCATTATTGGTCTCCACAAATAGAAAACAGATGGAATGACCATTGGAGGCCATTGCAGCCCCTGGATGGTCAGGACATGGCTGGTCAGTGCCTTCGGCACTCTGACAGTGCCAACCAGGTGCTGTTTCGTAGGCAATTTTATCAAATCATTTAGTTAGAATTCCCACAGAATTAGAACTTATTATTTTTCTTCAACCTTCTTGCCCATCCGTTTTACCTCTCTGCTCATGTACACTTGAGTTGAACATTGAAATATTCTCAAACAATTTCTCTACAACATATTAGGCCATTTCTTTATTTCAGGAATGTCATTGTGATTACATAAGAACATAAGAACATAAGAAATAGGAGCAGGAGTAGGCCATCTAGCCCTTCGAGCCTGCCCCGCCATTCAATAAGATCATGGCTGATCTGTTGTGGCTCAGTTCCACTTTCCCGCCCTCTCCCCATAACCCTTAATCCCCTCTCTTATCAAGAACCCATCAACCCGCTTCTTAAAAATATTTAGCGAGGCAGCCTCCACCACTTCAACGGGCAGAGAATTCCAGAGATTCACCACCCTTTGAGTGAAGAAGTTCCTCCTCAACTCCGTTCTAAACCGCCTCCCCTTTATCTTGAGGCTGTGCCCCCTAGTCCTACTGTCTTTTTTGAGCGGGAAGAGTCTCTCCACCTCTATCCTATCCATCCCATTCATCATCTTATACGTCTCAATGAGATCTCCCCTCATTCTTCTAAACTCTAACGAGTACAAGCCTAGTTTATTCAGCCTCTCCTCATAGCTCAACCCCCTCAACTCCGGTATCAGCCTAGTAAACCTCCTCTGCACTCCCTCCAGGGCCAAAATATCCTTGCGCAGGTGCGGCGCCCAAAACTGCACACAGTACTCCAGCTGCGGCCTCACCAATGCCCTATACATCTGCAGCAAGACCTCCCTACTTTTATATTCAATCCCCCTCGCTATGAAGGCCAGCATCCCATTCGCCTTCCTGACCACCTGCTGCACCTGCAAGCTGGGTTTTTGCGACTCATGCACAAGGACCCCGAGGTCCCTCTGCACCGTTGCCTGCTGCAGTTTTTCGCCACGTAAGTAATAGTCCTTCCTACCATTCTTCCTACCAAAGTGGACCACCTCACACTTGCCAACATTAAATTCCATTTGCCATTTCCTGGCCCATTCGCCCAGCCTATCTATTATAACGGAATTAGTTAAGGTCGAGTTTGCTGCTTATAAGAATTGCACAGATGTGTATTGCTTTTTGGAACAGTGTGCTTTCTACGCTTTGGAATATGAGCTGTTTTCAAAACTGAATAATGGAAACTTCAGTCATATTCTAGAATTTTGCTCAATTTATGGTTCAGGGAGAAATTGACAGATCTCTATTTTTCACATTGATTTATGAACTTTCTTCAAAATATTGAACAAGTAGAGTATATAGGATACCAAATCATACATGATCTGTTGCGGAAATAGGCTGGATGATCTTTCCTTTTTTATTGTTTCTTTGAACAAACCTTAGATTGCAATTTTAATATTTCAGTCTTCAACTTTGAGGGGGCTAAATTTCAAATTTACCAAAGTTTGGTGCAAATACAATCTGCATTAATTTATTAAGCTGTGTAATAGCAAAGCCGGGGAGGTCGTGGAAGCAGATACGATAGTGATTTTTAAGGGGCATTTGGACAAATACATGAATAGGATGGGAATGGGGGGATATGGTCTCCAGAAGGGTAAGGGGTTTTAGTTCAGTCAGACAGCATCGTTGGTACTGTAATTTTCTTTGTTCTTTGACACAAAGAGAGGAATTGCATTGATAGAAGAGAAGCTATTTTTCCCCATTTGCAATCCGTGAAAGAATTATTTGTGCAATCTGTGGTGCTACAAGTCTTCATAATCTTATTTCTTTTTCAAATTAGAACTTTTCTAATTCCAGGCTTATTTATGAAGGAATTCCCATATCAGAGATGATTCCAGAAAATGTAGAGGATGGTGTCAGAACCTTACCACCAATTTCACCCGAGTTTCTCTTAGAATGGCAAAGAATTGCAGAATATTATGTGGAGAGACCCAGAATGATACTTACTGGAGACTCGGTAAGCAATTCATACAGCAATCTTTGTTGTACTTTTGTGAAAACCTACTGTTGAATTAAAACACAGGCTTTGGTTCCTCCATAATTGTTGCTGAAGATGAACATTTTGTTAATAAACTGGAAGAAAGTAATAATTAATGATAAATGATTAAATATTATGGGACCAAAGTTTCTCAGGGTCAGAATGTAACAGCCAAACCTCAGATGCGCACCCGGAATGGTACAAAATAATGCAATAAGGGATCAGGCACACATCATGGCATCTTCGTGCAGTCGCATGATATTTTAATAGGCGGGCATGAGTGTGAGTTGGATGTGTACCTGCTGATAACCAAGAAGGCAATTTAAATGATTTAACCACCGATCAGCCTGGATTTTACGTTGCCTGTGTGGTTTTTAGGTTGATGCGTGGGCAACATGGGTTGGCAGCCAATACATTTTTGTCACCCAAGGGTGGGATAAAATAAAGCAGGAGCAAAAGCAGGCTGAGTTGGTAGGAGTTACTGATAGCTTGTTGTGGGCTTATACAAGAGTTTTGTGAAGATTTTCACTGCTTTCTTTTGAGGTTTGTGCAAACCATTTGGAATTTTCAGGGCATTTCATCCCTCTGAGATTTCCAACCCTTTGCCACCCACAGTCTGTGGGCCAGCCCCATTTGTATCTCCGCAGATGGGTATTGTATACTTAGCAGAGAACACCTTCTCTGAAAAGGAAGACAAGGGCCAAAGAGAAGGCAAGGTGGCCGCAGGTATCACCTCAGAGAAGGGGCACCGGCACTAAGTATTCAGGGCCAGTAGGGAAGTCAAGGAGGATAGCCTCACAGAAGAGGCCACTATCTGAGTACCAGGGTGTACAGTCAGTGATCCAAAAACCTCGACATGACAGAGATCCAGTGTCATGGAAGGCTCCAGCTTTCAAGGGAAACCACCATGTCCATTTGCCAGATGATTGGGGCAGTCAGCTGTGCATAGCTGCGTCAAGCTAGTGACTGACACTCGGTTCAGGTGATGGGTAAACATATTCATCCATTTCAGGATGCACCAAGCCAACCAGGCTGACTGGTACAGAGACATTGCAGCCATTGCAGGGTTTTTCTGCATCTAGCGTGCCATTGATTGCAGTCATGTAGTCAGCAAAGTGCCAGGCAGCCAGTTTGGTGCCCTGGTCAATAGGAAGGGGTACCACAACCTGAATATTCAAATCGTGTCCCAATCCAGGACCCAGATTCTACAGGTTTGTGCAAATTACTATGGCAGTTCCCACAATACCTACATACTGAGACACGCACAAGTGTAAGGATATTAATGGCTCCACCTTGCCTTGAGAGATGTTTGCTGGGTAACAAGGCGGCATGTGGGGACTGAGGCAGAGGAGAGATACAATCGCCACAAGGACAGTGGTGGAAAGGAAAACAGTCTGCAAAACAAATGAGGTTCCAATGTCTGCACTACTCTGGTATACCCTGCAATATCTGCCAGAGTGAGTTTTGCTCATCGTTGCTATGTTCTGCGTAATCTTGCTCTTTCAAAGGGAGGACTGCTGGACCAGGAGGACACTGAGGCAGTAGCACTTCCCTGAGAGAAGGAATCCAATGAAAACTCAGATACAGAGTCTTGGCAGGCAGATGGCAAGATTGAGGAGCCAGAAATGAGGAACTGGAGGGACACTAGAGGGACCACGATCTCAGGTTCCTTCAGCTACGTTGCCAAGGCTGAGATCAAGGGTCCGCAGGATGTTGTCTGGTATGGAGGGTCTTAGCTATGAGGAGAGATTAGGTAAACTGGGGTTGTTCTCCCTGGAAAGATGGAGAATGAGGGGAGATCTAATAGAGGTGTATAAAATTATGAAGGGTATAGATAGGGTGAACTGTGGGAAACTTTTTCCCAGGTCGGAGGTGACAAACACAAGGGGTCACAGGTTCAAGGTGAGGGGGGCAAGGTTTAACTCAGATACCAGAGGGACGTATTTTACACAGAGGGTGGTGGGGGCCTGGAATGCACTGCCAAGCAGGGTGATGGAGGCTGGGATCGTTTAAGACTTATCTGGATAGTCACATGAGCAGACTGGGAATGGAGGGATACAAAAGAATGGTCTAGTTGGACCAATGAGCAGTGCAGGCTTGGAGGGCCAAAGGGCCTGTTTCCTGTGCTGTATTGCTCTTTGTTCTTTGTTTTGTTGTTTGTTTGTCCCGTTTCCTTCCCAATCATTTCCCACAAAAGCATGCCATGTACCTAATGTCACATCACTGCCTTAGTAATAAAATTTGCTGCCCAACCGTTTTTCACCAGGCGCTGATGAGGCAAAAAACCTATTGAAAACAGGTCACTAAGGGCTTCTCAACAAAGTAGCCATTTCTCTTAATGACATTTAAGAAATGAAACAAAATATGCAACCTTAGCTGGTAACTACACATGTGATATTAAAAGAAACAAAAAACACCACTGCAAACCCATTGCTGTGCTCACATTGGCTTAAGCTTACATTGGTTGCTATCTCTTAATCCTCCCCCCTCACTGGCAGTGGCATTAGAGGCAGATTGCTGACTGTAATGTCTTGTTGGCCCCGGTGACGTTGATGATCATTCTCTTGCCTGCGGGGTCTGAATACATCCTCTCAGGTAGAGCCTGCTCAGTGACATGACTGGGAACTCTTCAATTGTCACGGATTCTGAGGATGGTGTGGTAACTGGCAGAGTGGTGGAGGAGCTGCCACCATTGCCTTGGGCGCCATAAGAGATGCCCACAGAAATGACTGGCAGTTTATCTGCCAGTGTGAGGTATGTCTGTGACTCTCTGATCACTATTGATGGATGGCACCTCGCAGAGGGACTGGGTGCTGCATCTGTCTCTCACACTGGTAGTGATCTGAGGTTATTGGTTGTGTGGGGGTTTGCAGGGTCTGACTGCAACCCCAGGAACCCCTGATTCTGTTCCTAAAGCTGCCTCTGCATAAAAGACACCACTGTCTCAATGGAGGAGGCTGTGTGCTTGCAGCTCAGGGTCAGGGCAGCACTCATTCTCCCCAAGGACTCCTCCATGATGAGACCGTGACATACAGACCTTCAAGGACTATTACTTACGTGGCGAAAAACTGCAGCACGCGACGGTGCAGAGGGACCTCGGGGTCCTTGTGCATGAGTCGCAAAAACCCAGCCTGCAGGTGCAGCAGGTGGTCAGGAAGGCAAATGGGGTACTGGCCTTCATAGCGAGGGGGATTGAATATAAAAGTAGGGAGGTCTTGCTGCAGCTGTATAGGGCACTGGTGAGGCCGCAGCTGGAGTACTGTGTGCAGTTTTGGTCGCCGCACTTACGCAAGGATATTTTGGCCTTGGAGGGAGTGCAGAGGAGGTTTACTAGGCTGATTCCGGAGTTGAGGGGGTTGAACTATGAGGAGAGGCTGAATAAACTAGGCTTGTACTCGTTGGAGTTTAGAAGAATGAGGGGAGATCTCATTGAGACATATAAGATGTTGAATGGGATGGATAGGATAGAGAAAGGACAGTAGGACTAGAGGGCACAGCCTCAAGATAAAGGGGGAGTGGTTTAGAACGGAGTTGAGGGGGAACTTCTTCTCTCAAAAGGTGGTGAATCTCTGGAATTCTCTGCCTGTTGAAGTGGTGGAGGTTGCCTCGCTCAATATTTTTAAGACGCGGGTAAGGGTTATGGGGAGAGGGCGGGAATGTGGAACTGAGCCATGACAGATCAGCCATGATCTTATTGAATGGCGGGGCAGGCTCAAGGGGCTAGATGGCCTACTCCTGCTCCTATTTCTTATGTTCTTATGTTCTTAAGGATCTTTGCCAGACCTCCCCATGCATCCTGCTGGACATGCAGTGTCCAGGTTCATCATCTGCCTTGGACTCAGCATGGCCCTGGTCTCCAGCAATCTTCTGCCCATGCCCTGGCTACTCTTCGCCTCCACCAACTGTTCTTGTGATAATGATATGCTCTTATCACTTTGCACTACCAAATGATCAGGCAGGCTATTGTCTATCAACATGCCAGTATCTGTGCTGGTGCTTGGTGTGGAGAGAGGGTATGACATGGATGTGAATGGAGGATTGTAGGGTTCCTGGCTGGCTCTGGAGGATATTTTAAGGAAAAGAATCAGTCTTTACTATTACTCATCGCATAGTCCGTGTCCATGAAATGTGGGTGGGTGCGAGTGATGTCAGTGGCATCGCAGTGGCTTACTGACTGATGAATTACTGCTCACAACTTCTCAGAAGCCCTAAAGGGATGAGATGATGCTATATTATTTTTGCCGGTACTTCTCCTTCCGACTGGACCCTTGCCTTTCTCAGAGACTCCTGAGAACCTTCATTCTCTCTCACATTCAAACTCCAGAGCTCCTGACTCGGGCCAGGTGAAAGTAGCCAGGTTTTCCACACCATCAGCTGTGGCAGATTGCTCTGTATTGTTGTGGCTGTGTTTCTTCTAAGTGCAAATCTCCTTTCAACACTCAACGCCCCCATCTCCAACACCATACTATGCTGTCCCTACCTCCCTTTATCCCCACAAATTATTTGGACATTTCTAATACCTTTGCACTCCTAGTCCTTTGATGAACCCAAGGCTTCTGATCTTCCTCCCAGCCTTAACACACATGGGCAGAGGTGTGTTCTAAGACTCTGATTCCTATACCTGTAAGCACAACTAAGGGCAGACATCCTTCCACACTCTCCATACTGGATCCATGCCAACACAGTACTCACTCTTGCCGAGCACAGAAGATCATTTAACCTTTATTACAGCATTGATGATGTGTGGCGGTGAACTAAGTCACACTCATTGACCTCGGCTGCCGTTTCTTCCCAGGCCTTCTTGGTGAAGTGAGGCAGCTTCCTCTTGCTATCCCGCAGCATTAGGATGTCCCTCCTGGCAGTCACCACCTCCAGAAGAAACATGAAGACAGTCACTTGAGAAATGGGGGTGGGGGCTTGTTGTCCATCTGGAGTGTCTCCCAGGTGCTGCTGCCATGATGCAGATCTCCATCTGATATCTTGGATGTCTTCTGTGGTTTTGGGCAGCCACCTTTAAACTTCCTGCCAGGTTGCCATTGGACCCAGCATTCATCATGCTCCCGCCGTGGCCAGCCTCGCAGAACCTATCCTGATATGTTTCACACTAGTCAGCACTTAATTGGGTAGCCAATGTAATATTGGAATTTCGTACAGGATCTTGGGTGCAACCAGGAAATGCAGCTGCTCTAGTCTCACCTACCATGGGTGAACATCATACATACAATTCTCGCCCAGGATTTTGTTAACCTCTTACAATAACTCCTGGCAGGAAACTATAGAGCACTTTAACAACAGTGGAGACTTCTTTGTCTTGTGTTGAGCTGCCTACTGGAACCACTGCAGTCTTTCTGGTGCAGATACACCCACAGTGCTGTTCGGAGGGGAGTTTCATTATTTTGACCTGGTGATAATGCAGGAACAGTGATATAGTTCTAAGTCAGGATGTCATGTATCTTGGCTGTTCTTGTTCTTCTAGGTAGCAGGGTTTGGAAGATGATGTTGAAGGCGTCTTAGTGTGTTGCTGAAGTGCATCTTGTGTATAATATACTGCTGCCACGGCGCATCAATGGAGGAAAGAGTGAATGTTGTACTGATCAAGCATTACTGTCACTGTCATTTTGTCCCTTCTTAAATAGTTACAAAATTTGAATATGTAAATTGAAAATTAACAGATTATCATTAGTATCTGTTTAGAAGAAATGCTTAAAGCCGCTTTGTTTTAGTATTTACTTGGTCAACACTGAAGGATTTAAATATTTAAAGTACTCTTGCTATTTCAGTCTCTGCAATTGTATTCTGCCAATCATTTTCATGGTTTTTAGTTGATTGATGCATTTTACAATGAGTGAAAATTGATTCACCAATTTCTGTTTGTGTTATGACAGTCAGTGGACTGCATATCATTGTTTACATCACGAAGAACCTAGCAGTGTGCAGTGTTAGGTGAAAGGTGAGAGTTTGTTAGGCTAAGCTTGAAAAGGACACAAAAGCTACCGGATGTGGAAAATATGGTGTGTTCTGATGCTAAGCTGGTACTTGAGCAGTGTTTGGAGTACAAAGCAGTGCATTTGAACTTCAGCGTAAAGTTCGATGGACAGTACATTGAGTTTAACAGGGAAGCTGTGTGAATAGCAGGAAATGGACATTCAGTTCATAGCTCTGACTGAGACATGGCTGAAAGATGGGCAGGATTGACAGCTTAACATTCTTGTTGTGGTGTATTCAGATGAAATACAGAGGGGGATGAGGCGGGGGGTGGCAATATTGATCAAGGAATCAATTATAGCACTGAAGAGGGATGATATGATGATATCCTGAAGGATAAATAACACAAAAGGGACAAACGCTGATCGAAGCATTCTTTAAGCCCCAAAACAATCAAGGAGGGATAAAGGATCAAATGTGTAATCAAATTTCAGAAATGTGCAGGAATAATCAGAATTCACACTTTTCAGAACCAATGGCTTCCTGCACTGAGATCTCCATCACATCTTCCTGTGCGACCCATTGGACATCCAGCATCTGCTGCCTGATGGACAACTCCTGAGTCTCATCATCTACCTCAGATTCAGCGTTGTCCTGGTTTCCATCACTCAGCTGACAGCTGGCACCTTGGGCACATTCTGCCTCTGCCAGTTCTTCATGTAACTGTGCTGTGCCCTGCCTAAAGTGCACAACCATCTGAACTGATGATCTAAAGCCTACCAATGTGCTTATATATGAGTTGGCGCCTGCTAGTGAGAGAGAGTGTGACGTGGTTAAAACTGTGTGTGGGTCCTCCTGTGGTATTATTAGAGAGTCCAAGGGTTATCCGAGTGTCTCTGGAGGATAGCACACCTGAGGGAGGAAGACAATATGTTAATTGCATCAGTCATCACATTGTGCATGTGCATGCCAGGTGGCCTGGTGAGACTTTGTACAGCAGCATCATGGTGGCATTGTCGTTGTTGAATCATTGGGAACTCTTGCTTGGAACGTATCCTTTGAGATGAGAGAATCTTGCATTGTTTGTAGTGGCTACCTGCCTTGCATCTGTCCACTGGATCCATACCTTCTTTTGATACACCTATCTTTGTGACCTGATGACCTTGGTGGTTGTATGCATTTGAGCTTGAGGGAGCCCATTTCACATTTGCTCAGGATGAGTAATTTGCCCACCCTACCACCAGTTCTTGTGTATCAGCGGCATTATGGTTTCTCGTGTACAGACAAGGATCCATTCATTAGTCCACCCTCTATTTGCAACACCATATCAGCCTCTTCACCCCCAGGAACCGGGTTCAAATTCCCATCATCTTTGTATCGAGGGCTACCAGTCAGTTCTTACAGCCCTGTGTGCCTTCTGTCACACTGCACCGTACATTCCTGAGCACCATGAACGATGGCCATCTGTCGAGACTTCTCCATATAATACTATATCAAATCCGCATCCCCACTGCCTAGTGCAGAAGATTATTAAACCTTTTTCAGCTCTGAATCCAGATGCAATACAATATGGGGAGATGATGGTTTAGTGATATTATCACTGGACTATTACTCCAGAAGCTCAGCTAATGTCCAGGGTTTGAATTCTGCCACGGCAGATGGTGAAATTTGAATTCAATAAATAAAAACCTAGAATTAAGAATCTAGTGATGACCATGAGACCATTGCTGATTGTCGGAAAAACCCATCTGATTCACTAATGTCCTTTAGGGAAGAAAATCTGTTGTACTTACTTACATGTACTGGCCTACATGTGACTACAGAGCCACAGCAATGTGCTTGACTCTTAACTACCCTGTGAAAAGTCACTCAGTTTCAAGGACAAGTCAGGATGGGCAATAAATGCTGGCCAGCCAGCAATGTCCATGTCCCACAGATGAATAAAAAAAATGAAGTGCCTGCTGATTTGGGCTGACACATCAGCTCAGGCCTCCTCCATTTAGTGGGCTGGCCTCTTCTTGTCATCCCTTGGCATGAGGATGTCCTGCCTGCACTCACTGCCTACGCAAGAACGTGCATGTACTCATCCATGAAATGGGGGGCAGAGTTCCCTACTACATTGTCCTCCTGCCTGATGTGTTGAGTGTCTCTATACCATAATTATAGCTTATATTTGGACACCTCCCTATGCTTCCTTTGGAACTCTGAGCAGCCTTCAGGGTACTGCCTCAGCTGACTTCAAACCTGCACCAGGTCCCCCCAGTGGTCCTGGCACCCACCACGCTCCCACCCCTGCATTTCATGGAGATTGAGCAGAAGCAACACAAAACTGCTTGAAAATGGAGGTGGAGGAGTGGGTGAAGGGCCTTCTGCAAAAGGCCAAAGTCTGTAACTAGCAATTCTTTAACCTCAGTCTCAGCAAGGAACACTTGTCCGCCATTTCCATTTTACAAGGGAGTTGCTTACAGAAGTCTGCCACCTCTTGCAGGCAGACTTGCAACCTCAGAGCAGGGCAAGGATGCTATTGTGAATGGCTGTCAAGGGATTGTGATCCTGAAGTCCTGACTAGAGAGAACTAGATGGACCTTACCATGATGGTGGGCTTCCCCATGGTGCAGGGTGCCATTAAATGCACACATGTGACATTGTGGGCACCATAGCTAATGCAGATGTGTATTAAAACCACAAAGGGTTCCACTGCTCCAATGTGTAATGGGTATGCCACCATGCTCCAAATATTACATGGTTGAATGCTTGGTCTTCTAGCAGTCATGATGTCTCTGTTCTGTGTGACTTTGCGGTATCATTAGTATTTGATTTAACATTCCAAGTCAAATGAAGGCTGCTGGATGGCAAGGGTTGACTATTTGGCTCATGAGTCCAATGTGCAACTCAAGCACATCTGGGCAGCATATGGACAGCTACATGAAATATCATCAAGCAGACTGTTGTAGCACTGAAGCAACACTTCCATTGCATAGACCAGGAAGAGACCTGTATTATTCTCCCAATCTTGTGTCAGAATTCATCATAGTCTTTTTTTTCAAATTTTTATTCATAGAATCATTCAGTGCAGAAGAGGCCCTTCAGCCCATCAAGTCTGCATTGACACAAAAGATACATCTGAACTTTCACCTAATCCCATCTAACAGCATTTGGCCCATAGCCCTGAATGTTATGGTGTGCCAAGTGCTCATCCAGATACTTTTTAAAAGATGCAAGGCACCCTGCCTCTACCACCCTCCCAGGCAGTGCATTCCAGACCGTCACCAACCTCTGGCTCCCCCAAATCTCCTGCCCCTTATCTTGAATCTACGTCCCCTCGTGACTGACCCTTCAGTTATGAGGAACAGCTGCTCCTTATGCCCTCTATGACTCTCATAATCTTGTACAGTTAATTGGGTCACCCCTCAGTCTTTTGTACTCCGATAAAAACAACCCATGCCTGCCCAACCTCTCTTCATAACTTAAATGTTCCATCCGAGGCATCATCCTGGTGAATCTCCTCTGCATCCCCTCCAGTGCAATTCCCATAATGCAGTGACCAGAACTGCACAGCGTACTAGCTCTGACCTCAAAGTTTTACGTAACTCCAACATGATTTCACTGCTTTTGTAATCTATGCCTCAATTGATAAAGACAAGTGTCCCGTATATGCCTTTTTCAGCACTCGACTAACATGCCCTTCCGCCTTCAGAGATCTGTGGACAAACATGCCAAGGTCCCTTTGTTGCACAGAACTTCCTAGTGCTCTACCATTCATTGAGTACTTCCTTGTCAAATTACTCCTTCCAAAGTGTATCACTTTTTACTTTTCAGGGTTATATTCCATCTGCCACTTATCTGCCAATTTGACCATTCTGCTGATATCTTCTTGTAGCCCAAGACACCCTGCATCATTGTTAACCACCTGGCCAATCTTTGTGTCATCTGAAAACTTACTAATCGTACCCCCACATAGTCACCTATGTCATTTATATAAATGATGACTAAAAGATCCTTGTAGGATGCCACTGGACACTGGCTTCCAGTTACTAAAGCAGTCATCTACCATCACCGTCTGTTTCCTACAATTGAGCCAATTTTGAATCCACTTTATCAAATTATCCTGTATCCCATGTGGGACCTTGTCAAAGGCTTTGCTGAAATCCATATAAATTACATTGATTGCACTGCTCTCATCTACACACCTGATCACCTCCTCAAAAACTTCAATCAAATATGCTAGGCGTGACCTCCCTCTGACAAAGCCGTGTTGGCTATCCATGATCAAGCTTTGACTCTAAGTGGAGATAGATGCTGTCCTTCAGAAGTTTCTCCAATAGTTTCCCTACCATTGATGTGAGACTCACTGGTCTGTAATTCCCTGGTTTATCTCTACAACCCTTCTTAAATAGCAGAAACACATTAGCTGTTCTCCAGTCATCTGGTACCTCCTCCATGGCCAGAGAGGGATTGAAAATTTGGGTCAAAGCCTCTGCAACCCCCTCCCTTGCCTCCAATAGTAACCAAGGGCACAATTCATCTGGACCTAGAGATTAATCCACTTTTAAGTTTGCCATAATCTCCAGTACATTGTCCTTCCCTATGTGAATTTGATACCTTCAATATCTTAGCTTTCTCTTTGTCAATGTTCCATCCAAAAAAAAAACAAATTCAAATTGAAACCGATTTATGGTCCCCACGTGAGGGACAGACAAGATCCAAGCTAACAAGATAAGCCACTGCACCCCATCTTGGTCTTGATCAAACAAGATCCAAGCTGACAGGATGAGGCAGTGCACCCCATCCCAAGCTTGATCTGACACTTCATCTTAGCCAAAAGGCCGAAATGCCTTTGTAAAATTTGCATCAGGTAAAGCCTTGGTTGCCATAATGAAATCACAGACTTGTCACCAGGTATTTGGGAAGCAATTGAAAAGATGAAGGAAGAGAAAGAGGAGGATGGACATCAGGCAGAGAAATGGCCACTCAGTTACCATTGTACCCTTGTTGCCAATCTCCATTGACCCCTCCTTATGAAGCTACTCCAAGAGATCCACCTTTAACAGCACTTAACTTGTTCTTGGCTGACCAGTGATCCTGGGACTTTGAGAGGCACTGTTCCAGCAGTATTCACGGCCTCCTCTGTGATGCTGCCAAGGTCTCTGATCGACCGCAGGTCTTAGTGGACAGCAAGTCCTCTTCCAGGGTCCTCAGTTTGGTGGAGGGCCCACCATTGACCACTTAACTGCCTGATATGCAGAAAATTTGGCAGGCCTTCCTCTTCAGAGATAGTGTGGGTGCCTTGTCACAAAGGTGGCTGATGAGTATTTAAAGATTTTGGAGACAAAATCACGATTAGATTTAGGATGGTAGTTGATGAGATGAATAGGTCGAATATGGTCTTATTGAGAAGTGAGAAGATTCTCAGCATTTTCAGGAGGGTATTTTCAAGAACAGCTTTATGATATGAATGGGCAAGGGATCACTCATAATATCAGTGAACACCAGGAACAGCTATATTATAGCTCACATCAAGAGCTGGTGGGAAGCTGACCAAGGTAGTACAAAACAGGTGTGAAAGCAGATAACCCCATGAAGGAGTTAGGTGGAGGGATGTGGGAAAGCTGCCGATCTGGTTGGCAGAAAATGAGTATTCGCACCATTGTGTTTTGAACAACGAATTTTACTGTGAAATCCTTTGAAAGGAAAGAATTTTCATTATCTTGATACATTTTGATATCATTGACAATTCTTGTGTGATTATCTTGTTTTAGTAGCATTTGTTGCATGGAAATGTAATCAATTTTATATTTGGTTTGAACAGATGCAGATTCACCAAGATGCAACAAAGTTGTTATGGACACCTGCATTTCCTAAGTTTGCGGTTCCAATTTCACACATGAAAGAAACCTTATTTCCAAAATTACAAGTGGGAATGGTAATTAAAATAAAATTCACCTTCAACCTTGTTTTCACTTTGCAAAAAATTGTGTTCTGATTTCTATGTTGATTCCAAGGAAAAATATATATCCGCCTAATCCACAATAAATTAATAAACTAAAAACGAACAGCTAATTTTGTTAATACAACACGCTAAATGCTATTATTGTGGTTAATTGTTTGTCATTTTGCGTGACCCAGGGGCCCACAGGAACCCCAAGGGAGGAGGAAGGTTTCGAGCCTGTGCCTGACCTTCCAGCCAGGAACTGCGACTGTGGCTACACCTTCTGACTCCCCCCCTTCCTAACACTGGGCTATCTCAGAGACAGTGGAACGATGAGGGTATCATGGATATGTCCCTGACACCTGGAAGCTGACCAGGGCCTTCAAGATCCAGAGCCTGCAGAAGACAATTGCCAAGGGCATCACAGGCCATGGGGCGAGTTAGGCAACTGACCATCTCCACCTCCGATGTACATCTGAGTAGGCAGATATATATTTTTCCCTAGAATCTGAGAAGACACTTGAGAAGTGGTGGTAGGCCATGTAAAGTTAGGAAGTTGTACCAGCACTAAGATGGCATGGGTGAAGGGCAGCACTAAGTAGGTAGAATATTTAGGCACTTTAAAGTCTCATTCACATGTTTTATAGTGTCACTTATTTTAAAAGCACTATTATTGGCAACAATAAATGATATTTCACCCCACACCTGTGACTAACTTGTCTCTAATTAGCTTCTAATAGGATTAACAGTTTAAACATTGGCATGTCATGTTGCTGTTTTATGGAACCTTAGTTAGGCCGTACTTGGACTATAGTATTCAATTCTGGCCTCCACACTGCCAGAAAGATGTGGAGGCTTTGGAGAGGGTACAAAACAGATTTACCAGGATTTGGCCTGATTTGGAGGACATTAGTTATGAGGAGAGGTTGGAGAAACTTGTTTGTTCTCACTGGAATGACAGAGGTTGAGAGGTGACCTGATAAAAGTTTACATGATTGTGAGGGGCATGGACAGAGTGGATAGTCAGAAGCTTTTTCACAGGGTGGAAGAGTCAATTACTAGGGGGCACAGATTTAAGGTGCAAGGAGCAAGGTTGAAAGGAGATGTATGAGACAGATTTTTTACACAGAGGGTGATGGTGCCAGGACCTCATTGCCGGGGAGGTAGTGGAAGCAGATACGATAGTGGCAGATGAAGAGATTAAAGAACTCTGCTCGCCCACACCCCAGCAAAATGCCCCATTCCCTCATAGCCCCCTAATGACCCTCAGCAGTGCACACTCCCCATTCTTCCCAGACAGCTCCCTAGCAACACACACTACCCATAACCACCAGACCCCAGCAACATTTCCCATAAATCCCCACAGATCCCCAGCAATATCCAGTCCTCATATCCCCCACAACACACACCCCATACCCCCCCAACAGATCTCCAGCAACAGATTCCCCAGCAACACACACTCCCCATACCTCCCCACAGATCCTCAGAAACTCACACTCCCCATACTTCCCACAGATTCCCAGCAACACACTCCCGATACCCACTCCACAGACTCCCAGCAGCACACCCTCCCCATACCCCCAGCAACACACACTCCCCAAATCCCCCACCAACACACTTTCCTCATAATCCCACAGACCTCCAGCAGCACACGCTCCTCATACTCCCCCCACAGACCCTAGCAACACATACTCCCCATTACCTCCCCTACAGATCCCCAGCAACATGCTTTCCTCATACCCCCCACAGAACCCCAGCAACACATTCCCCACAACACCCCCCCCACCACAGATCCCAGAATGGCAACACATCCCTTCCCCCACCCCTGCCACCACTCACAAACACATACCCAGAACTCATGCAGTTATGGCCTCAGATGATGCTGCTTGACAGGTCGTGAGGCTGCAACACTGCCACATCAGAGAGTTTCCCAAGCCCACCTGAAACAGTGCTTGCTGCTGCCAGAACTAGGACCCAGAGTCAATGCCAAGATCCAAGGTCAGTGCTCTGACCTGGATCCGTGCTGAGACTCCCATGAGCAATAACAGCCTCTTACCCTCTGCACACTTGCAACCCTCCCCATGTCCTGAAATGCAACATAGCTGCCATGAAACATCCCATCCTGAGCAGCATGGAGCAGTTTGAAAGCAGAGACTTACCTCCTCACTCAGCCCCACCACTCAAGCGCCTGAATGTGACTTTTATACTTGAGGTGTTTTCCTGAGTGACCCAGCTGCAGCGAATGACCTCATTAAAGCGGGTGAGCTGGGTGATTGGGAATGAAGCTCACTAATTACACTGTGATGAATGCAAAAAAAAAGAAAATTGACATTTTGCCCATTTTGGGCAGGGTCCCGATCGCGTCGATTTTTTTTTCTTGGTAAAATGGAAATGGCACCATTCCCATTCGTCACATCATGGTCTATTTTACAACATTTTCCTGCTTCAGTAGGGGAGGTGATGGCCTGGTGGTATTATTGCTAGATTGTTAATCCAGAAACTCAGCTAATGTTCTGGGGTCCCGGGTTCGAATCCTGCCACAGCAGGTGATGGAACTTGAATTTGAATTCAATAAAAAATACCTGAAATTAAGATTCTACTGATGACCATGAAACCATTGTTGATTATCAGAAAAACCCATCTGGTTCACTGATGTCCTTTAGCGAAGGAAATCTGCCATCCTTACATGGCCTGACTTACATGTGACTCCCGAGCTAAAGCAATGTGGTTGACTCTCAACTGCCTCGGGCAACTAGGGATGGGTAACAAATGCTGGCTAGCCTGTGACTCAGTAAGAAATCTCACAACACCAGGTTAGAGTCCAGCCAGTTTATTTGATAGCAATCCCTCAAGCTTTCGGAAACAGTGTTCCTTTGTCAGGTGTGTGGAAGGTTCTGATCAGAGAAGGGCATATAATGTCACACACAGTTTACAGAATACTGATTAGAATGCAAGTCTTTACAGCTAACCTGCTATTCAAGGCTTAAAGATGCAGACAGTGTGAGTGGAGATAGCATTAGCATAGGTTAAAGAGATGTGTATTGTCTCCAGACAGGACAGTGAGATTTTACAAGCCCAGGCAAGTCATGGGGGTTACAGATAGTGCGACATGAACCCAAGATCCCGAACATCGCTCGACAATCACCAGGCAAGACTGTTCCCTTCTTGTTGGCGAACACTTCAGCGGTCACGGGCATTTGGTCTCTGATCTTCGGGTAAGCGTTCTCCAAGGCGGCCTTCACGGCACACGACAGCGCAGAGTCGCTGAGCAGAGACTGATAGCCAAGTTGCGCACACATGAGCACGGCCTCAACTGGGATCTTGGGTTCATGTCGCACTACCTGTAACCCCCATGACTTGCCTGGGCTTATAAAATCTCACTTATTGTCCTGTCCGGAGACAATACACATCTCTTTAACCTATGCTAATGCTATCTCCACTCATGTTGTCTGCATCTTTAAGACTTGAATAGCAGGTTAGTTGTAAAGATTTGCATTCTAATCAGTATTCTGTAAACTGTGTGTGACTTTATATGCCCTTCTCTGATCAGAACCTTCCACACACCTGACAAAGGAATACTGTTTCCGAAACTTGTAAGATTACTATCAAATAAACTGGTTGGATTGTAACCTGGTGTTGTGAGACTTCTTACTGTGTTTACCCCAGTCCAACGCTGGCATCTCTACATCATAGCCTCTGACGCCCATGTCCCATCAATGAGTGAGTGTGTGTGAGAGAGGGGTTAATGTGTTTGTGTGGCTGCACATATGAAAGAGAGGGGTGAGTGTATTTGTGTGGGGTGAGTGTGTGTGTGAAAGAGAGGGATGTGTGTAAGAGAGAGGGGTGAGTGTGTCGATGAGAGAGAGGGGTGAATGTGTGTGTGAGAGAGAAGGATGAGTGTGTGCGTGAGAGAGAGGGGTGAGTGTGTTTGTGTGGGATGGGTGTGTGTGTGAGAGAGAGAGGGGTGAGTGTGTGTGTGTCTATGTGTGAGGGGTTGAGTGTGTGGATGAAAGTGAGGGGTGAGTGTGTGTGGGAGAGAGAGGAGTTGAGTGTGTGGATGAAAGAGAGGAGTGAGTGTGTGTGAGAGGGGTCAATGTGTGTGTAAGGGAGAGGGGTAAATGTGTGGATGGAAGAGAGGAATGAGTGTGTGTGAGAGGGTTGAGTGTATGTATGAAAGAGAGGGGTGAATGTGTGTATGTGAGAGAGAGAGGGATGAATGTGTGTGAGAGAGGAGTGAATATGTGTGAGAGGAGAGGGGTGAGTGCATGTTAATGTGTGTGGGGATTTTCCATTCCCCCGCAGTGTGTTGAGGTGGTCCACCATTGGCTGGCAGCGGGATCTTCTGGTCCCACCATTGTCATTGGGTTTCCTTTTGTCTGTATGGAACAGGCTTGATGGGTCAAATGGCCTATTCTTGTGCCTATTTCTTAAGATATTGTGATCTTACTATCTTATTAAAATTGTAATGTAACAACTGGATTGATTGCTGACAACTTACATTAAATATCTGAGAAATAGCTCCACTATTACAATTTCTTAAAGTATCATTGAATTACTGCAATGCCTTTTCACTTAAGAGAATAATTTGGGAGAATGAAAGATGTCAGGGTAGATTTTCCATTCCTTCATCTGTCACTAGTTTATTGGACAGAGAGTTATGGCATTGTGCTTGTTATTTATTCATGTGAGCAGTAAGGTTGGACAAGGGCTCAGTAAATATAGTTTTGATGTAAATACTAACATATAACAATCTTTGAATAGCAAAATGTGGGCTTGGTTGGCAGAATCTTCCTTGGCCCACTGAGGCAGATTTGAAAGCAGGAGCAGGAACAAATGTTCAGATTAGAGTATTGGGTCAGCGGGATGATGTATTCTCGCCTTCAGGTCATGTTGCCGAAGGCTGAGGAACAATGAAAAGGCTACCCATGCAGTAGCAAACATTAACCAATAATAATGAGCATTCGGAGCCTAACGACAGGATAGGATTCTGCTGAGTTCTGCTAGATATTGGAGTGGACTCTGCTGAATACCAGGACCAGCAGATCCATGGAGGCAGGCTCCCACTTGCAGACCAAATACCCATCAGAGCTGAAGTCTCCATGCCCCAATGATGAGGTTGCAGGTGGGAATGACCAAACCTGTGGTCCCCTCCAAGAAGGAGTTTTCCCTTTGCTACAAGGCTAATAGCTTTGGTCCTCATCATTTTTAAAATTGATGTCTTCTATTCACTTCTCTTCTCATGCACCTGCCATCCTTCCAAATATTCTCATTGCTCCTGGAGCACCCAATGTGCCACCCTAAATTGGATGACGGACATAGAGGTGGGCCAAATAGGAGACTGTTTCCACAACATTGCACCATGGCACATATTGCAGACCTGTGTGGAATAATGACCTAGAAATGTCCCCAACTGCTGAAAACTGTTAGAATACCAGATCAGAAAACCCAAGGAATATTATGAAATCAGACTAGACCCCAACAGTTTGCTATTTTGGTCTTAACGTAAGGATATGCTGTTTCACTCCAGGCATCTTTCTGCTGACACACTGGGAAGTTTTTATCAAACAAATTTTATTTAACAGCACAGTTTGACTATAACAAATGAATTAAATTAACTTTTAACAATTGAACAATACTTAAACAAGACAAGATATAATTCTTAAGTGCTAATCTCTCACTATGAGTTCCAATTCAAGCAATATTCCTCTTATACATTTAAACTCACCTTTAAAATCAGTTAGGAAAATGCAGGTATACTTGCTTATACTTAGGTTAATACTCCTCGACCTTTCAAAACACTTCTGGAGAGAGCAAGAGAGAGAGAGAGAGACCCTACTTCTTTCAAAACCAGGCAGTAACGTTATTTTAAAAATAAAAGAGACACTGTTTTTCATTGCAAGCTGACCTTCTCCCATTAGACATGACTCTGTATAGCTAGTCCGAAATCCCAGGAGAATCTAAACAATCTAAACAAACAAAAGATCCATTAACTCTACAAAGAAACACATCCTAGCAAAAATAAATCATTATCCTGCTCTCAGCAGTTGAGCTGCATATTTTCCTCCATAATCGACTCTTCTAACAAAACACTGCCTGTTAAAGCCCATCTTTGAGGGCAGCACAATGGCACTTTGGTTAGTCCTGCTGCCTCACAGCACCAGGGACCTGGGTTCAATCCCAACCTTGGGTCACTTACTGTGTGGAGTTTGCAACTTCTCCCCATGTTTGCATGGGTTTCCTCCAGGTGCTCCGGCTTCCTCTCACAGTCCAAAGATGCGCAGGTTAGGTGGCTCAGCTGTGCTAAATTGCCCCTTAGTGCCAGGGAGATCAGCAGGGTAAGTAAGTGACGTTACAGAGATAGGGACTGGGTGGGATTGTTGTCAGAGCAGGCTCAATGGATCGCATGGCCTCTTTGGCTCTGTAGGGATTCTATGATTCTAAACCTAAAATACATGAGAATAATACATTATCATCACATAACAAACAATTACAATCACTGTAAGATTCAACCCCATTTTTTGTTTATGTGACTTAAATTTTGGAGTTCAGTGAACACATTTGAGATTGTGATATGAAGAATTGTTGAAATAAGGGAGCCTTAAGAAATAAGTAATGAAATATTGTGAAAAAGGCATTATCTTAAGGAATCAAATAGATATTTTTGGTTGCAAAATCTTTATCTTTTAATTGTGCAGCTAATTACATTTTTAAATGAATCAGTGCTTCCAAGCTAATATTACTGTTCAAATTCAAATTTTTGGCATATGAAACCAAGATTTTAACATATAATTTTGTTGAACAATCTTTATACCAACACTAAAGGATCAGGTGGATGAATATGACTTGGCCATGAAAACATTCCACTTGGATCATGAGTATGACATGGATGAGGAGCAAGAACGTTTGGAAGAGAAAGCTGCAAAGGTATGAATCACCTATCTTTAATATCTGACACAACAAATTCAAGGTTCCTTTTTCAGGAACTGAAAGGAATTATTCTCGTGACGCTTGCATCCAGGAAATGGCTATTTTGTCATGGGCAGAAGTCAGGAAAAAGGAATGGAGATTAGTGTCATTGGGTCTTTGTTCCTTTCATATTGCCTTGAGATTTTAGAGGTACTGTTGGGCTGGGGCTAGAACAGAGCCTGCATCTGATTCTGTCGTTGGATTTATGTCTGTGATAGGCACAGGCCTGTTGGTACAATGCAAATGATCACTAATGGCTTACAGACTTCTTTTCTCATTTTCCTATTAGAACAGCATTTTGCCCTGTTTCTAGATCTCTGCTAACTGGAGAGTGTGTGGCGGTCTTGGAGCAGTTAAATGTTAGATGTAAAATGGTATTTTTTATTCTTTTCCTGCAATTTTTTGAAGCAGTGGTGTCTTTGCTGCTCTTGGTGCTTTTAATCAGCAGCCTTAGGCTTGATCTAGGAATACCAATGAACAGCTGAAACCTGCAAGTTCTTTCTTATCCTTTATGCTGAAGGTATTGGGAGGAGTGTATTAGCATGGGTAGAGGATTGCTTAACTGAGAGAATGATGTAGAGATGCCGGTGTTGGACTGGGGTAAACACAGTAAGAAGCCTCACAACACCAGGTTAGAGTCCAACCAGTTTATTTGATAGTAATCTCACAAGCTTTCGGAAACGGTGTTCCTTCGTCAGGGGTGTGGAACCTGACGAAGGAACACCATTTCCGAAAGCATGTAAGATTACTATCAAATAAACTGGTTGGACTCTAACCTGGTGTTGTGAGACTTCTTACTGTAACTGAGAGAAGACAAAGAGTTGGGATAAGAGAAGCATTTTCAGGATGGTAATCTGTAACTAGTGGAGTGCCACAGGGATTGGTGCTGGGGCCACAACTATTTACAATATATATTAATGACTTGGATGAGGGAAGTGAATGTACTATCGCCAAGTTTATGGATGACACAAAATAGATGGGAAGAAGGCAATTCTCTGACCTTGCCGCACTGTTAGTAGATCACTTAGATCCCTGAGAATAGCTTGCAGGCCCGAAAATCCATTTTGTACCCGGCACCAAGCAGTTTGCGATTCTTCTGGCCTCTTTCTAATGGCTCATTTGTACTTTGACAATTTTACAATCCTTTTCCTTGTTCTGTGGCCTTGCTCCCCCCATCTCTGTTATCTCCTCTAGTCCTACAACCCTCTGTGATATCTACTTTCCTCCAATCCTGCCTTCTGCGCATATACGGTTTTAATCATCCTTCATTGATGACCTCACCTTCAACTCTTTGGCCTTTAAGCTTTGAAGTGAAATCTGTCAGCTTTTCTGTCTTTTCTTTCCCCCTTTAAGATGTTCCTAAAATGATCTTTGATCAAATCTTTGGCCCTTTTTCCTGATATCTTCTTCTGTGGTTCAGTCACAAAACAGTTTTTTATTGCTAACAGTTCTATTAAGTATATTAGGATGTTAGTTAATGGTGCTTCATGGTTACAAATTGTTGTTGTTATACGTAATAACATCTGTTTTATTTCAGGGTAGGACACTTTTCAAAAAGCACAAATCCTTTCCAGATCTACGAGTCCTCTCCTTTTATTCTTCCAATGAATCATTTGGAAACAATAGCTTCCAGGTATCTTTTACATTTTGCCATATGGTCATACATGATCATGAAATATGTTACAAATTTTAAAGCGTGAATTTTTTTTTACATATGTGTATAATCTATTTTGACAATAAACATAACAGAAGATATCCATTGATTGAAAGTGAATGCTGCTTCTATAATTAGAATATTTTCAGTACATAATTTATCAAAATCTTTAAGTTAGTAACTTGGTTTTATGTTTTATATGGACTGCAGAGGGCACTAAAATAAATGTAACATTTTATTTTGCTTGAAATTCAGATAAAGACTCCAGAAACCACTGTATATCGTCCTGAAGAAAAGCAGAAAATAATTGTATTTATCCCTTTAAATAACACTATTGTCGAGCCTTCGATTGTCAAGCACAGCTCTTTACCAAACCTCAGCTTCATTGATGATAAGTCTGGCCTGACAATAACTGCTCCTTTTCAAACTCTGATGAAGGAGGTAGAACACCAGAGGCAACAGTTACTTCAAGCATCATTACAGGCAACTGTAGAAAGTGAAGATCTAAGAAAGGAATCACAAAACAGTATAATCAGTGAAACTCCTCAGCTCCTGAAATCACTGTCACCAATCAAATTAGTTGATGAAAAACAACCTGCAACCTCGGTTTCAGAATCAAAACGAGTTGTCAAAGGAACCAAAAAAACAAAGCGCCAAAAGAAGGTTAAAGCTTATATGAGAAAACCATTACCACGAACATTAGCTTATGCTTACAGAAAACTTGCGATGCCTGCAAAAGTTCTCAAAAGGTTTACTAATTATGATTTTAAGAATTAGTAAGATATTAGCAAAACTGAACTTTCACTATTGTATAATTTATAATTTAATGTTTTAAATTCCCTTAAACAGATCTGAATCTTTGCCTACATTAGTTGGCCTGCCTGTCATTGGTAGAAAAGGACCTCGGCCTAAAATTCTCCAGCGAAATTTGAGCCTTCCATCCCTATTTGACTTTGAAAGCTATGCAAACAAGCAAGGAGGAATTCCTAAAGGTGTAGATGTCAGAGAGTGGGTCAGAGATATCTGGAACGTATGGTTTGATGAAATCTACCCACCATCAGAATCATCCAGTGAGCCATCTCTCTCAAAAAAAGATAGCCCTTTGTCTCTGAAAGGAAGAAAATCTTCTGATTTGCATCCCAACCTGACCAATGTTGAACTGCAGAATATACAGCTATCAGATGAAAAGAAAACAGCAGTGCATCCTGTGGCTGTGGAGTCTGAAGTCATTCGGGATGTCTTGCAGTCTGCACTTAGTGAACTAACATACCAAATAGCCGTAAAGGGCGAAGCCACCGCATTCAATTACTGCCGCCGAGGAGCTGTGAACAGAAGGTTGGGACAGTTAAAATCAGCCATGGAAGATTTAAACAAAGTAAGTGCACACAGAACTGAAGATGCTAGATTTGTAATGATCTTGTTGGAAGCTGTTCTGTGTTACTGTTCACACTTTCTTTAGCATAAGAAAAGTTAGTTGAGAATTAAGGGAGGAAGCGAAAAACTGATTAATTAGAAATTTGAAAGCAACTAAACTCTACATTTATCTCTAAAACACCAAGCATTATTTCTCTTTTGGATGCACTTCCATCCTTCCATTGTTTTATTTATTTGCTGATAACTCTGATATAAGGATCTATGTCTATTTTAAGAGGTTAGTGATGTTGCAATAGCTACCTAGATGCTTTCTTATCATTAATTTTTCACTACGGCTGGGATTTTACTGATTCACCCTGCCCATTGATGGGCGGAGTGAGCTAGTTAAAAAAAAACGAGAGTTGAGAAATCAGGATCACGCCCGATTTCTCAGCTCTCACAATCTTAAGAGAGAAGAATCAGATTTCTGTACATATGCAGTAGCAACCTCTGCAGTTGCTATTGTTCATGTGCAGGCACAGAGGCTCAATCCACTGTCTGTAGCAGCTAGAAAGGTCTAGACCACTTTTCCATGCACTATATACACAAGATTGGGCATGAAAATTCACCCAAAACCAGATCTGCAACTCTTTCATTTTCACACTAGCTGGACACTTAGAATCATTCTCGTAAAATTCCACCCTATATGTTTTCATCATGCTTATCTGTTATGCTTTTCTGTCATTAGCAAACTTACCTCTTGATTTTACTTGCTTTGTTCTAGTTCCCCAAGTTTCATTTTCAAGGTACTTGGGCCTAGAAATGTAGCCATGCAGCACATTTGTTCAGGCACTAAATGATCTCCTAAATCTCTTAAGTAGCATACAAACAAGCACATGACCATTAAGAGTTGGACCTCTACAACTCAACATATTGGTAGTAGCCAAAATTTCACTATAGTGCCTATACATGAAACAGGCAATAACCGCTTTTAATGTGCAAATATGGGGCGTAGTGCTTGTTTGAGGCCTCCAGTTGATTGATTTTCCCTAATGCTCAAGAAAACCAGTTATATATATGACTTAAAAGAGACCTCAGAAAGACTGCAACTAACAAAAGAGAGTTTTAACTTATTTCAAAATGAAGCTGGAAGGAGTAGGAATGCTAACTCTGATCACAAGTTCAAAGGACATGGACCATTCACCCCAGCTTCAGAACCACTATTGATATGTCTCTTCCCAAGTTCCGTTCGCCACCTTCCCCCACTCAACCTCCATTGCTGCCACTACCACCCTTCCGGCTGACCTTAATTCCCAAATCTAGTTGTTCTCTTTCCGTGTCACCCTCTTCATCAATAACCTGAGTTCAGTTGTCTTGCCAACTGATTATAGAACCCTGAGGTGGGGTTTTCCAGCCGCACTCATCCTAAGACAAATTGGAAGATTATGGCCTGAACCATTGAAGTTTTCACCCTTATTCACCTTAACGTCATCAGATGCATGTACTGTGACTTATCACAGTACAGCCAACATTTCTAATATCTTTTATTTATCCACTTTAACCCATCGGGTATCTCAACCGCTTCCTCTTTCACTCTAACTTGGAAGCGTCTTCTTCCTTGATAAAGACAGATAACAGTATTCATTTAGTACCTTAGCCATGCTCCTTTCTGTCTCCTTGTATAGACCTCCATATTGGTCCTTAATTGGTTCCATTCATCGTCTTATGGTCATTTTACCATTTATATAGTTATGTGTAGAATAGATTTTAATTCATTTAGACCTGTTGTCACCCCACTGAAATTGTCCCTCTTCAAATTTATTAAATATGTTTTAGATTTCTCCTTGTCCTTTTTCATGGTTAAACTAAGCCCTGTCTCAAATTTTCTGGTTAGCATCAGAGAGGGGTGTCTAATGCTGACTGTGATTTAATCCACTCACTTGCTATTTTACACAGGAGAGTTCAGCTTCTTCTGATGCTGGCCCCAGCAGGGATGAATACAGTTCAGTCATTTGGCGAGTGCAATTCTAGCGTTGCTATTTTCTTGTCATGAACTGAAAACACACCCTTCAAAGTCTGCATTAATTTCATTGACTTATAGCATTTTAAATTCAGCTGTCAACCCATCACTGAACAACCTTTTCCCACTAACGATGCTCATTCTCCTTACCTTCTCAATAATTTTCAAACCCCTCTCTCATCCCTCCCCCACTCATTGACAGTGTTCGCCGCACCCCTCAACAGTGCTCACACTCTCCCTCACCCTCAGCAGTATTCACCCCTTCCCTCACCCCCTGATGATGTTCCTAGCCCCATCCCATGAAAGTGCTAACTCATCTCAATTCCCATGAGGGGCAGGACAGGAAAATTCCACAATCATAGGTTGCTATCTTTTCTTCGCTCAAAGCAAATATATTCTGTCACTGTCTCCTACAGGACATCCTCCCACTCCAGCTCTGTGATATTTTCTTGAATTATTACAGCCAACCCTCCTCCTTTCTTTCCTGTACAGAACTTAACCTTTGTAGCTGATTAGTACAATATGCCTTTAATACAATATAAAGTTCTTATTGCTATGAAAACACAATATTAGATTTAACATAATGGGAAATCTATTTGTGCATATGCTTGTGTGTGAATTTCTATTGAAAGATATGGACTATGCTACCTAAGAGAGGCAGGTACTCTCTCAATATTTAAGAAGCATCTGGACGAGCACTTAAATTGCCAAGACATAATAGGCTATGGACAAGTGCGAGTAAATGGGATTAGTTTATATTTCATGGTCAGCACAGACATGGTGGGGTGAAGGGTTTGTTTCTGTGCTGCATGACTCTGTTGGATGTGTTAGATTCATAGTAATGTGTGGACCTTTTTAACATGTATAAATCCGTTAATTTTTGATGGAATTACTTATTAAATTTGATTACTTTAATGATTCATTTATAATGACTATGCATTTCATTAGTCAAAATAAAATTAATAACAGTTCCATTTGAATAATAATTTAATTGCTTTTGATTCAGGCTATTAGATTAGAACCACTGTTGATTGATGCCTATTGGCAGAGACATTTCATTTACCTTCTTCAATTGAATACATCTGATGCACTCGATGATCTAAATTTTGTGCTAAAACACAACAAAAATCATGCAGGTATAATAATTATTTATTTCCTATTTTTCAGATTTAATCAGAATTATTCTATTCAATCATGTGTCCAACTGGAAAATACACATTTAGATATGAAATAATGTAGGATCTATAATTATAGATAAATATACATAATGCCTCTAGCATAATGGTTAGATTCAAATAAATATTATCCATTAAATTTTGAATAATATAAAAGAAATAATTTTAAGCATGATGTAGTTTTGTAAAATTGCAATTGTTCATTCGAATTTTGTATTTTCATTTTGCATTTCCCATCATTGAAATGAACTTTTGTTTCTTATGTATGACAATTTAAAAATGAATTGAGTGTACATAAAGTTATTTACTATGCTATCCACTTTTTTTCACTGTTAGATGCTTACACTTCAAGGGGAGACATTTATAGAGACAGAGGGGACGTTACATTAGCAATCATCAATTATTCTCAGGGACTCAAGTGCAGACCTGATGATGATGTCCATTTTAAGAGAGCTGAGATGCATGAAAAAGACAATGATTTGCTTATGGCGATGGAAGATTATCAAATGGTAAATTTACTTGCTTTTAATGTTATTTCATACATAGAAGTTTGTTTTCTTTCAGCAAGTGGGTATGATCATGATCACATAAATTTGTTAATTTTAATTTAGATCCAAATTTTCTCCGGTTATTTCTCCTGTTAGTTTTGAACAGTGTCATAAAATCAACAGAATTTAATGACTAGCAGTTTTGAAATGCTTTCACTTTATGATCGTCAGAACAAATAGAGATCTGGTGAAAGAAAGTAGCAGGATACAAAACTGCATACAAAGAGTGGGGGTGGGAATTTCCAGCTGTGGTTGCCCCAAAACTGGAAAATCCTGCCTGAGATCAATGGATGTTTTCATGGTCTGCCCCTTGCCCGCTCCAATTCCAGCGGAGGGCGGAATGGGAAAAATCATTCTTAGGGGTTCAAATCAGTAAAAATCATAGAATTACTACAGTGCAGAAGGAGGCCATTCAGCCCATCAAGTCTGCACCAACTCTCTGACGGAATATTTTATCTAGGCCCACACCCCTACCCTATCCCCATAATCCCACGAATTTACCTTGCTCATCCCGTCATTCCATCTTGGGAAACTAAAGAGCAATTTATCCTGGCCAATCCAGCTAACCTGCACACCTTTGGACTGTGGGAGGAAACTGGTGCACCCTGAAGAAACTCACGCAGACACTGGAGGAATATGCAAACTCCACACAGACAGTCACCCAAAGCTGGAATCAAACCCGGGTCCCCGGCACTGTGAGGCAACAGTGCTAACCAGTGTGATACCATGTCTCCCCATTACAGGTGATGAGCACGGGGTGAGGATTGCAAAGTCCGCCACAACTATGGAAGCCAGTATTATTGGAGGAAGTTGAAGAACTATAGGAGGAAGCACCACCTTCATTTCTTGAGATTTAAAGTGTACATTTGGCACATAGACATTGTGAGAAGGAGTGCCAAATTCTGTTTGGAAATAAAAGCACCACCATCTTGAGGTGCCACAGTAATGGTGTTGGCTCAAAACAAAAGTAGCAGTGAATTTGATGGGGAGGGGTCCGTGGCAGCATGGGAGGAATGCCTGGCTGGGCAAAGGGATTGCTTCTGGAGGTCCCCTCCAACTTGTTGGTGCTGCAAGAGTGAACACACATCAATTTAATAGAACGAGGAAGGCCTCCTTCAGAAGAAACCTACTGAAAGGCAATGCCTTTATTAGAACTGTTAAAGCAAACTCAGAACTCAGTGGCTTCAGGTAACAGTTGCTGTATCTCCAGAGTTACACATTAGAATGTAGACTTTGTAAATGCAGGCAATCATGAAGGAAGCAGCATATATGACATTCTGTCAATGAAACCCAGCCATGTGTTCATCAGAATTGGAATTCATAACAGGCCAAAGGGCACCAACTCATGGAGAAATAGTGAAAGAAAAATTGGATCCAGGGCTCAGTTCTCCCTTTGTCAGAGTCCAAATCCAATGGAGGAGGCAAGGAGGGAGAGGTAATGCCGAGTGCAGTTCCAACACGCCTGAGGGGCATGGTCAAGGGGAGCCAGAGCATGGGCCAGGGTCAGGAGGAGATATCTAGACAATGGAGATGACTCACAAGTTTTACGGTTTATCGTCAAAGAGCCTTTTACTTACAAATGACTGCCTTTGACTTTGAGGTGATCGGTGTGCTCAATTTCCTTGCCTCTCAGTCACTCCAGGGATCAACAGAGTGGCATCTCTGAGTCCGCAACACATCAATGCATAAAGGAAGTCACTTTTGCTCTTTACAGGAATGCCAGTATGTCTGCAGGATTGGCTGCTTCAGGGTAAGGGTACCCCTGAAATGCTGGTTGATGGCATTGGTGCGTCACCTTCAGTGTCATTCTGAGGAGAGATACAATACTGCTCACTGCTCCACACGCTTCTTTACAGAGCAGACCACTGGGCTTCTGAAGATGCATTTCAGATGCTTGGATCATTCAAGTGGCTCACCACAATATACTCTCAATTGGGTGTTTCCTGCAGCATTGCAGTGTGTTGCACCCTTAACAGTCTGGCAATGCAAAGAGGTGGTCCTTTGCCAGAGGATCAGCTAGAGGAGAGCTTATTGAAGGCTTAAGATCTGGAGTCCCAGAAACCTCAAGAGGCTGCTGAGGGTCAGAATGAGCACAATGACTTTGTGGAGGAAGGACAGTGTGGGAGGTATGCCTGTGACATTTTAGTTACTGACAGATTCCAGAAAGAATAATGTTAAACTAGGGCATATGACCACATCATTCTATACCATGCATAAAAGAAAATCGTTGTGGTTGTTGGAGACCATTCATCTCAGCCTAAGAATATCAATGCAGGGGTTCCTCATGGTAGTGCCCAATGTCCAAACATCTTCAGCTGCTTTTATCGTCTGGCTGATGATTGGACAATGTTCAATATCATTCATGACTCTTTCAGATACTGAAGCAATTTGTGTCTGCATTCTGCAAGTTCAGATATCCCTCTCGTTAAGGTCTGAATTGATCATTATTGGCCAACCAACATTTCTGGGCAGGGTGCTGCTGCCATTGCTTCCCTGCCTCCGGCAAGATCTCCTGGATCTGGAAATGCATCAACCTTCCATCCCCTACCTCACAACCTCCAGGTTTTCAAGTGGTCATATCTTGCTGGACAACATTCTGGCTTGGGCTAGAATGACTGTGAAAACAGGAGAAATTTTCATCGTTTTTTGGGTCACTTAAAAATCCGAATCTTACCTGACTTAGTCAAAAATATCTTGCCAAGCTTGGAATCCACCAGCAAGGGTAGTGGGCGGGGCCTAAATCACCCGAAAGCCGGCTGTTAGCAGCAGCGCCACTGTGCGTGTGTGGATTTCTGTCACTGTCTCTCCTCGCCTTCCTGACCGATCACCACCTGCCCAGTTACTGCAGGGCACTGCAACCAATTGCCACCCTTTTGCCCAGATTGATGACCACCTCCCCTCCCCTACCCCTGGCCCAGACCGATCGCAGCTGAAACCACCAACCCGCCCTCCCACCGATTGTTTTTGCAGAGTGGCAGCTGTTCCCCCACCTCCCCCTTCACTGATTACTGTTGCAGAGTGGACAGTAGTTCTCTACCCCTACACTGAATGGCCTGCACCCAGCCTGGCCCCGCCCCCTTCTTTGGACCATATGTCGTCCTCGCTGGGGAGAACCTCCACCTGCAAGGCCATAGAGGCAAGTGAGTCTGGATGATTCTGTCCTGGGGCCCACTTGTAATATACTTTTAAATTGTAATGCTATTTTAAATAGCATTTAAATATAATCAGCCTCGTGAACTTTTTGGGTGCGAGGCTGATCTCGCTGATATCCATTGTTACTATGATCACGAGAGGTGAGAAATCCAACGTGAACCTGATTTCTTAGCTCTCATACAATCTTACTGGCTCAGCCCACCCATTGGCCAGCAGGGCACAATGGTAAGATCACCCCCTGGCTTCTTCAGCCCCCTCCCCTATCTTGCTTCTATGGCTCAAAACCCTACATTGATGACTAAATACTCCAGTAGAACATCTCCACAATGACAGTTTGGTTATTGTGAGGACTGTTGAAGTTTTGAAAGTAAAACTTTGCTACCTTGTTCAAGCAGGATGCCCATGGGTGCATTGCATGAGTTTCTGATGCTATGTTTTCCAGGACCAGGATTTAGGTGAAGGTTTAAGTTTAATCTTAAACTTAAGGTTTAATGTAGGCTTACATTAACACTGCAATGAAGTTGCTGTGAAAATCCCCTAGTTGCCACACTTGGGTGCCTGTTCGGGTACACTGTTGGAGAATTTAGCGTGGCCATTGCACCTAACCAGCGTGTTTTCGGACTGTGGGAGGAAAGCGGAGCACCCGGAGGAAACCGATGCAGACATAGGGAGAACATGCAAACTCTGCACAGATAATGACCCAAGCTGCGAATTGAACAGTCCCTGGCACTGTGAAGCAACAATGCTAACTACTGTGACACCGTGCCACTCGAGTGTACTTTTCTGATGAAGTCAGTTGAAAAGATCAGATGCTTGGCTTTGCTGTTCTGCTTGGCTTCTCACTGGTACATGGAGTCATCAACTGCTTGCATTTGTGATCAAGGCACCCCAGTTGAAGGAAGAACGAGAAGAAGGAACCCGAGGTGCAGAAGGAGGAGGAGTGCAGTGTGGTCGAGCACTAGCAATCACACACATAGCTGCACAATGCTCAGGTTGGCCTGATTCTACCATGATTAGACTGAGGCCATCATCAGGCAGCAAATTCATTTGGCTCCCACACTTCCCAGTACAAAGCAATCCCACAATCAACAATTCATCCCTTTCAAAGATACCTATTACTTTTCTTTAACTTTTGCTTTATCACAAAGCAATAAGTCAGCAGCAAAAATGGACAATATGGAAAACGGAACCAAATATTTAAATATCATTATGCAGAAAAAATACAGAAAATTCACAAGTTAACACTGCTTTAAACTGTCATTTTGTTACTCTTCTTTTCTCGACTATACCTCATGAAGGCACTTCTTATCTTCAGCAAAGGTAGAAGCAGGTTGCTCATATTTCTGCTCTGACTTATTTGATGCTCTGACCAAAATCCTCAGAGTTTTGAAGTCCATGAGAGTTAACTCTCAATTGCCCCACCTGTACCTGAGTAGGGAGAGACTTAGCCATCAGGGAAAGAGACAGTATGTGGGACATAGAATCTGAGATGAGAGTGCTTTAAGCACCCTAATTCCATGTCTCATTTTTGTTCTCATGGCCCACACACTTTTCCTATTAGAAATGAGCTGTGAAGCACTACTCTGCACTTCAGTACATCACTGAGGGGCCAAAGCTAAGCTTGTAGTGTTTCTGCAGCATTCTGCAAGTCATTGATGAGAACCAGCATGCATTCAGTTGACTGCCTTGTCACATAATTCAATGCAGTTTGCCACTCTTCCTGTGGATGTAGATGGTGCAAAGGTCTGAAACGTAATGGCATTCTGATTAAAGATGGACCCCTCCATTCTCTCACCAGCCATGGTGGTTAGAAAGGCTGATAGACCTCATATATTTTCAGCTTCTCCTTCAGAGTTGTTCTGTTCATTAACAACAAGTTATACTTTATCATGCCCTTAACACATGAAAATTTCCTAAGGCACTTCTCAGGAACATTATCAGTGTAATTTGACACAAGCCACGTCAAGTGACACTAGGGCAGGTGGCTATCAAGCTCAGTCAGCAAGGAGTATCTTAAAGAAGGCAATCAGATAGACAGGAGGAGAGGCTGGGGGAGGGTATTCTAGAGCTTCAAGTCATGGGAGCTGAAGACAAGGCTACCAATGGTAGAGCAATTAAAATCAGGATGCTCAAGAGGCTAGAATTGGTTGAACACAGATATCTTGGAGGTTTTTGAGACTGAGGTGAGTACAATGTTAGGGACGCCAAGGCCATGGAGTGATTTAAAAACAAGAATGAGAAATTTAAAACTGAGAGCCTGTGTAGGTCAACAGGCACAGGATTGATGAGTAAACAAAACTTGATGCAACTACAGAAACAGCCATCAGCGTTTTGGATGAGAGAACAAGGTGGAAGATCAGCCAGACTGCATTAGAATTGTCAGATCTTGGGATAAGAAAAGGTTTGGATGAGGGTTTCAGTAATATGACCTGAAGCAGCGCCATGGCTGAAATTGGCATGTCATGGACATGGATATGGAGTCTTAAGGATGGTGCAGGCAAGTGGTCCAAAGCTCAATTTGGGTCAAAAATGTTGACAAATTTGCAAATAGTTTCATTCCGCTTCAGACCATTGGCAGGGAGAGGAATGAAGCTGGTGTGAACTGAAGACATTGGCCTCAATATTCCCAATAATTTACTGGAGGAGATTTATATCTTTGGTAATAAATTATTTAATGATGAAAACTGTATGAATTCATATTATTTGTTAAGATTGTTTCTAACTCCTCAACTTGTGCTGTACTCATGTTTATACATTTCCCAGTCAAGATTCTGCAGAAGAGTTAAACAAAATCTGAATGAAAATTGGACAGTGCATATAAGGGTAGCACGGTGGCACAGTGGTTAGCACTGCTGCCTCACAGCACCAGGACCCAGGTTCAATTCTGGCCTTGGTCACTGTCTGTGTGGAGTTTGCACATTCTTCCTATGTCTGCGTGGGTTTCGCCCTGGTGGTCCGGTTTCCTCTCACATGCCGAAGATGTTAAGGGTTAGGTTGATTGGCCATGCTAAATTGCTCCTTCGTGTCAGGGGGATTAGAAGGGTAAATACATGGGGTTACGGTGACAGAGCCTGGGTGGGATTGTTGTCAGTGCCGGCTCGATGGGCTGAATGGCCTCCTCATGTACTTTAGGGATTCTATGATAATGAAGATAATTTTTCAACATTGCCATTCCAGCAAAAAGCATCACTGGGGGTCAATCGGGAATTTGACTATATTACATATGATTCGGCGATCAGTAATTCAGATGGTCAGAAAGTCACATGCAATATGTTTTCAGTCGGTGAGACTCCCCACCAGCTTTACAAAGTTAGAAACATATGCTGATCTATATTACCCAATGCAATTCAGACATGGAATCATGCAAGTTATATTAGAAAGTAAATTAATGGAGATGCAGTTTTGAAAACAGAACAATGTTTGCAGAATGGGCTGAGAGTGCAAGATTATTTTGAAAAGTATGCTCTGAAATGTATCACTTCTTCAGAAGCTGTGTTTATTCATAGCAGTTAATATTATGAATGTAATATATTTTGCTATTAACTTATTAGCTTAATTTTATATTTTCTTAAAACAATTAATTGAACAAATATGGTAAATGCAGGAATACTGTAGCTACAGTTATCATGATATGGCCTTTTATATACTTTATTTTAGGCTTTTACATTAAACCCAGAAAGAACAGATGCTATGATGAGAAGTGGTTTATATTATTTTGAGAATTCCAGCTGGCATTTAGCAATTCAAGTTCTTACAACACTAATCAAAAGGGATCCAATTAATGCTAAGGCAAGGTAAGCTACCTAGAAACTACCATTGCAATTGATTTTTACCTGGGTTCATCCAATGATTCACTGTAACTTAGATTGAAATCTGCAGAAAATCAAGAATTCTGTCATGATAGCGTTAAAGTTTTTTCCCCAGTGATTGATTGGGAACTCCTTGTGGAAATGCAGTGGCCAATGTTAGAAACAATATGTGAGTTTTTCTTTTTACCTTCTAACTTGTGTGCAAATCAGCCCTACAATGCAGGAGGAGAATGAATGATTTCATCGAAAGTTTATTTATTGGTCACAAGTAGGTTTACGTTCACACTGCGATGAAGTTACTGCGAAAACATCTTAATTGCCATACTCTGGTGCCTGTTCGGGTACACTGATGGAGAATTTAGCATGGCCAATTCACTTAACCTGCGCATCTTTGGACTGTGGGAGGTAACCAGAGCACCTGGAGGAAACCCACGCAGACACAAGGAGAACGTGTAAATTCCACACATACAGTGACCCAAGCCAAGAATCGAAACCTGGTCCCTGGTGCTGTGAGGCAGCAGTGCTAACCACTGTGCCACTGTGCTTCCCCAGCACTACCAGCATAAGTGAACCTTCTTCTCACTCCAAACTCACCATCTCAGAAGGGCATCAAATATTCTAAATTTTATAATCCACAGAGATGTTACACACGATCAGTAGAAGGAACATCAGCACTGCTTGCCTGACAGCCACTTTAACATTACCATCTCCTGTAACATCCTACACAAATGGCATCTTAATTTGTTGTAAGAAGTCTCACAACACCAGGTTAAAGTTCGTTAAGTCTAGTTGATAGTAAACCCACAAGCTTTTGGGGTTTGCCTTTCGTCAGGTGAATGGAGAACTCTCTGCTCACCTGATGAAGGGGCAAACCCCAAAAGCTTGTGGGTTTACTATCAAATAAACTTGTTGGACTTTAACCTGGTGTTGTGAGACACCTTACTGTGTTTACCCCAGTCCAACGCCGGCATCTCCACATCATCTTCTGTTACCGGGGAAGACTGAGCACAAAGCAGCATGCATGCTGTGATTTGTTCTTTCATTCATGATGCTCACAGTCAATCCACCTGTCAATACCAGGGCACGATCTTCCACGATACGAGGGAGTGATCCCTGACCAAAGGGAGAATGCTGGAATTGAGGGCACTCACTCCATATGAGGATCAGGTGGCAGAGCTGCATGATGAGGACTGAGATTGTTCCTGCACAGAAGATCAAATTGGCTCCATCCAGTAAGCATGTGAGGGTCCATGCAGTAGACATTGGCTTTATGCAGACAATAACTGTGAATGACTCCATCAATTGGAGAGATGCCACTGTCTGGATTTAGTTTCAGCTTCAGATGATCAGGTGACTAATGATTTTCCTTCTTGCGCCGCTTTGCATGCGGCTATAAGTTCATTGATGTTTGCAGCGGCATTCCAGCCACTTGAAGGCTGCTGAGGTCAGTGAACTGTTGGTGCAATGCTGGAAAGGACTGTGCCATGTCTACTTGCTTCAGATTGAATGCAGTGGAATCCTCATACCATTACTGAAAGGCCATATGCTCCATTGGGTGTCTAGCCTTCCAAGAGTGAGGCCATTGTCATGCATGAATGTGAATATTCATTTTGACGTTAGTAATCTTCATTGAGAAATTGAGGATAACACTGAAGCTCTTAATGTCTGCCCTGCATTGAAGGGACAGGTACAATGCTTTTAGAATCATAGAATTCCTGTAGGGCAGAGTCACAATCCACCATCCTGCACATTTTTGGAACGTGGGAGGAAACTGCAGCACCCAGAGGAAAGCCATTCAGACATGGGGAGAATGTATAAACTCTACACAGTCAGTCATCCAAGGTTGGAATCGAACCCAGGTCACTACTGCTGTGAGGCAGCAATGCTAACCACTGTGCCACCATGCTGCTCTTATTTGCCCTGGAACCTTATATCCTCTGCCCATGCAATGAGACCTTCCTGTGGAATCCTTGTTCTCTTGGAATTCATCCCATTCCATGCCCCTTGTCCAAGGAGATGTGTACCTCCTCTATGCCTTCTGAGGCAAATCATTCCTCCTTTGCTGTGCAAGGTTGTATAGGGTAAGGCAAACCACATTGATAAGGAATATCCTCTATCGAGATTATTGGACAGCCCCACCTGATCAGTCCAAACACATGTTTAACAAGCTAATGGTCAGCTCTAATAAGGACCAAATTGCAGAATGTGTTGCATTGTGTGTCTCTCCTCAGATACTGTCTGTGGCCAAATGATTTCAATAGCCATGTCTTTTGGGAATACTCCTTATCACTGAACAAGCGACCCCAAAAGCACAGAAGACCCGTGAAGATGTGTGGCACCTGCAAGTGATTCAAGATGTAGGATTTGTGCAATGTCCCAGGATACCTTGCACAAACATACATTATCTGCTTTGGATGATCATAGATAAGAACATAAGAAATAGGAGCAGGATTAGGCCATCTAGCCCCTCGAGCCTGCCCCACCATTCAATAAGGTCATGGCTGTTCTGATAGTGGTTCAGTTCCACTTACCTGCCTCCTCCCTATAACCCTTAATTCCCTTATTGGTCAGAAATCTATCTACCTATGACTTAAACACATTTAATGAGGTAGCCTCCACTGTTTCAATGGGCAGAGAATTCCAGAGATTCACTACACTCTGGGAGAAGAAGTTCCTCCTCAACTCTGTTCTAAATTGACTCCCTCCTTATTTTGAGGCCTGTGCCCTCGAGTTCTTGTTTCCTTTCTAAGTGGAAATAATCTCTCTGCCTCTAACCTGTCTAGCCCCTTCATTATCTTTTATGTTTTTATAAGATCTCCCCTCTGCCTTCTAAACTCCAATGAGCACAGGCCCAATCTACTCAATCTCTCCTCATAAGCTAACCCCCTCATCTCTGGAATCAACCTGCTGAACCTTCTCTGTACTCCCTCCAGGTAACTTAAAATCAATGAAATACTTTTAAGTATATTCACTGTTGTAATGAAAGAAACACAGTGTCCAGTTGGCACAGGATAAGGTCCCACAAGCAGCAATGCGATAATGACCTGCTGATCTATTTTTCTGATGTTGATTGAGGAATAAATATAAGGCAGGAGCAAGGATAACTCCTTTGCCCTTCTTCCAAGTAGCAGTATGGAATCTTTTATATCCACCTGTGAGGGCAGATAAGGGCCACTGTTTAACATCTCATTTGAATGGCAACACCTCCAACAGTGCAGTTCTTCCTTGGTAATGCTCTGAAATGACAACTTAGATTTTTGTGCTCAAGTCTCTGGAGTAGACTTGCACCCTCCACTCTTTTGACTCAAGTGAAAGTGCTACCAACTGAACCACAGCTGATGCTAACAAATACAATTTTTATAATGATTGATAAAAGATTCAGAAATGATATAAAGAAGAAAATAATGAATGCAGTGATTTATTGTGATCTGGAATTCATTACCTAAAAAGGTGACGAAAGCAGATCCATAGTAGCTTTACAAACAGAATTGGATAAATAGTTGACATGAAAAAATATACAGGGCTTTGGGGAAAGAGCAATTGTGTGGGACAAATTGGACAGCTTTACCAAAGGATAGGCACAAACATGATGGACCAAATGGCTGCCATGTCTCACTTTATGATTTCAGTTTGGTATTTCTGCAATTTTTCCATATTAGGAATTATCGTGGACAAGCATATGCTAAGCAAGCGATGTACAAGGAAGCAGTTGAGGATTTGGCTTGTGCTGTTCATTTGGATCCCGACAACTGGGAGGCTTTCTATCATAGAGGCTGTCTTCTGCGAAAGGTTTACCCACTAAAAGCATTACAGGACTTTAGTGTTTCAGGTATATTGCAAGCTTAATATATGTTGTAGTTGGTGATTATACAAATGTTAAAAGAAGTGGAATTGTCCACCAAGCCATGCCCAAAACTAAAAATGTTATAAATTTTAAATTTTTTTGATACTGATTGCTGTAAAATAGGCTTAGCTTTCTGCAGTCAAATCAATGGTTGTTAAGAGAAATGCCAATCTTGATAGATATTTGTATCCTAAGTATTTTAGGGACGCACACTGGCAGCTGTATCACAATCATGCCTGCCAGTGGTCTTTGCCACTGCCCTGCTGGTGTATGCAGGATTGGTACAAGGTCACCTGATTTAAATAATGCCAATTGGCTCCTACACTATTTGAGACTTACCTTGCATGCCCACCACTGTGTAGAGACTGGAAAGTACTGATCCAAATGCTGAGGGGGTGTAAAGGAGGTGAGGTAAATAGTTCTTTCCCAGAATATTGATTTCCTCATGTCTTTGGCCTTTTTTATGAGGGGGCTAGAAATGTCAATTGAAAATGATTATGTAATGACCAACTTTAATTAATGCAGCCTGGATCCCAGGTTGACTTAGTAGCCTGCATATTTCTTTCATTGAACATATTGACTGCCGTTGTTCCTTTCAGCCTCTGAAGGGCTGTGATTAGGGGCCTTTGGAAAGGCAGCTTCTGCTTTTTGTCCCAATTCTTTCGTACCAAAGGTTCCATTCATTATAAGATTATTTCAACTAAATAGCTTGGGGAGACAACTGAGAACCAGGGGTCATGCTTACATTTTATGGAAGGGCAGATTGAGTTGGCTGCTGGGCAGTTTTTTCTTGGATGATAATGGATCTGTGGAAAAGATGGCCAACTGATGGATGCTATGAATGCTAATTCTTTAAATTCCTTCAACGAAAGCTGAAATTATTTCTGGCTTGAATGAAGATCACCTCAGGCAGGAGTTTGATATACGTAAGGGAGAAACAATATGATCTCAAAACTAATTTTGATCATCAAAGAGCATTGAAGAAGAATTTTCAAGTTTAATCTTTACTAATTGGCCAACTTTGGGGCGGCATGACGGCACTTTGCTTAAAGTATCCTTTGTAAACTGCTCCGAGTGATTGCTTCCACATCCAGGAAATCTTTAGTCACTGAAAGAGCCATTTTTCTAAAGGCGCTTTCTATTTAAATTAACTGAATACAACACCTGAAAGAAAGCACCAGTTCCTTACACCCAGTGTCTTTAAATCCAATATTCCAAAACCTAACAAGGAATTATACTGTTTAACCCTGGATGAGCCTCCAAATTTTGTTGGGGCACTTGACCAGAACCCCATTGGAAAATTCAATATACACTGTCCCAGGTGAGCTCCCAGGTCACTGAAGGCATGTCAATCATAGAAACTCCTAATGACTCTGCAAACTTTGCTGTGGTCAGTGGCATAATTTAGGGTCAAATAAATCTCTCTCCTGGTACCATTCACATTTTTCTGTATATATCTAAATACTTTATAGAACTTCTGGAAATAAGATGTTCAATAAAAAGTTATTGTTTTCTCTCAAAATAGTAGATAATACAAATTTATTGACAAGCTTTATCTACTTTTCTTTGCAGTGCTTATCAATAATGAGATTGAGAATTTGGAATCATTTTTACATCGTGGGATTTTGTACACTGAACTTAACGAGTGGCATGCAGCAATATATGACTTTGAAAATGTTATCAAGCTTGACAGGTACACTGCCTGAATCTTTTAATATTGTTAGTTTGTTTGCATCAGGAAATAAAAGTAATAAAATATCAGGAGCGATTCTCCCATTAGTGCAGTGGCTGGCAGAATCACGCAGGGGTGATTTGCGGGATTCCTGTGAGCGTTCACGCCCTGCTAGTGTCTCCCAGCACTAAATTTCCCAGTGTGGTCTGCTCCGTGCTGGAAATCGGTGGGAAAGCGGGGTTAGCATTTAAATGATATTTTACATATCATTAAAAGCTATTAATTGGCCTGAGACTGAAGTCTCCGGGCCTTATAATCCCTCCCACCCAGGCAGAGTGTTTCATTCTAGTGGAGATTACACTAGCTCCCCACTTTCGGAAAGCTAGTAACTTGATCCCACTGGAGAGAAGGGGGGCAATCGGAGCCTCCCCCAGGGGGTCGGGCAGCTGGGGGATGGCCCAGGGCATGGACACCCAGGCTGTGCCAGCTTGTGCCCATATATGTGCTCTCCTATATATAGGCGATACACCGGGCAGTACCAAGGGGGTGGGCTCTTGGGGGCAGGGCCTAGAGGGTGATTGCTGGGGGTCGTGCTGCCATACTGCATTGGGATCGATGGGGCCAGGAGGGAGGCCAGTGATTGGGGTGGGCTGGGAGGGGTGGGGGTGATGTGCTGGTGGGGATGGTGGGGGGTACAGTCAGCCGAGGGGACTGCCAGGCGGGATTGGCACTGTGGGGGGGGAAGGGGCTGGAAATCGGGTGGTCTTGGACGTGGGGAGGGAGGGGGCCGGGAAGGTCAAGTGGTCCGCAATCAGTCCGTGGGGGCATTGGCAGGCAGCACTGTGGTGGTCCTGGGCTGGCTGGCGATTGAACTGGTCAGCAAATGGGAGGCTAACAATTCTGGGCCACTGCACATGCGCAGAGACCTGCTGGTTTCAGCCTTTGGGTGGGAATAGACCCCGCTCCATGAAATCTAATGATACTCACACTGGGGGCATCTGCATGGTACAGTGTGGGAGATTGTTGTCTGAACTCCCATTGAAAAAAACAGCATAAAATAATTCCAGTTTTCCCACAAATTCAGCACTTAGAATTTTTTGGAGGAACATTCCCAAAACATACCCATCGTGTTTCACCGATAACAACTACTAGCATGAATTCGTACTGTTCATATCGGTCATGGGGTTTGTATGAAGAGCCATGGTGCCAACATGGCAGTTATGTAAACACCATATACTCGTGAACTGTATTGCCAAGTGAATGTTCTTTCCAGGTCATGTCTTCTTTTTCCATCTTATGTGTTTTTCAATTCAAAGGTGACATGTTCATGATGCAGTGTACGGTAGTGTTCCAGTGGGTATATAGATGACTGCTAAGACCAATTTCCATCAGGAAGGTTCTGCTGAAAATAGGAAAGAAAAATTCAGATGATTGATCTTTTAATGAGCTGTTAGCTTGGTAGTACCTCTCCTTGTGAATTGTCACTGCCTCTGATATGTGCATGCCTCCAGAGGAGACCACATCATATTTTAGTTGGTTGTGCTAAATCCGGCGATCCTGGGTGAGTTTCTCCCAGGACTTAAAGTCAATATCAAAACTCCTTCAGATGTCTTCAGAGTGTCCAGATTGGAGGTGTAGTGGACAGTGAGGAAGGTTTTCAAAGCTTGCAGAAGGATTTGGACCAGCTGGAAAATTGGGCTGAAAAATGACAGATGGAGTTTAATGCAAACAAGTGTGAGGTATTGCACTTTGGAAGGACAAACCAAGGTAGAACATACAAGGTAAATGGTAGGACACTGAAGAGTGTAGTAGAACAGAGGGATCTGGGAATACAGATACATAATTCCCTAAAAGTGGCATCACAGGTAGGTAGGGTCGTAAAGAGTGCTTTTGGTACATTGGTCTTTATAAATCAAAGTATTGAGTATAAGAGTTGGAATGTTATGGTGAGGCTATATAAGACATTGGTGAGGCCGAATTTAGAGTATTGTGTGCAATTTTGGTCACCTAATTACAGGAAGGATATTAATAAGGTTGAAAGAGTGTAGAGAAGGTTTACAAGGATGTTGCCAGGACTTGAGAAACTGAGTTACAGAGAAAGATTGAATAGGTTAGGACTTTATTCCCTGGATCGTTGAAGAATGAGGGGAGATTTGATAGAGGTGTATAAAATTATGATGGGTATAGATAGAGTGAATGCAAGCAGGCTTTTCCACTGAGGCTAGGGGAAAAATAAACTAGAGGACATGGGTTAAGGGTGAAGGGGGGAAAAGTTTAAACGGAATATTGCGGGGGGAGGGCGTTCTTCACACAGAGAGTGGTGGGAGTGTGGAATGAGCTGCCAGATGAAGTGGTAAATGCGGGCTCACTTTTATCATTTAAGAAAAACTTGGACAGGTACATGGATGAGAGGGGTGTGGAGGGAAATGGTCCAGGTGCAGGTCAGTGGGACTAGGCAGAAAAATGGTTCGGCACAGCCAAGAAGGGCCAAAAGGCCTGTTTCTGTGCTGTTATGTTCTAAGGTTCTATGGTTCTAACATTACATGTGCAATGGACAATGGAGAACCTGTGGATGTGGTGTATCTGGATTTCCAGAAGGCATTTGACAAGGTGCTGCACCAAAGACTGCTGCATAAGATAAAGGTGTATGGTGTTACCCAACAGAAAGCAAAGAGTGGGGGTAAATGTATGTTTTTTTGGTTGGTGATCAGTGGCCAGCGTTATGCCTCAGGGATCAGTGTTGGGACCACAATTGTTTACAATTTACATAAATGATTTGGAGCTGGGGACCAAATGTAGTGTGTCAAAATTCACAGATGACACTTCGATGAGTGGTAGAGCAAAGTGTGCAGAAGACGCTGAAAGTCTGCAAAGGGATATAGATAGTCTAAGTGAACGGGCAAGGGTCTGGCAGATGAAGTACAATGTTGGTAAATGTGAGATCATCCATTTTGGTAGAAATAACAGCAAAATGGACTATTTTTTAAATGGTAAAAGATTGCAGCATGCTGCTGTGCAGAGGGACCTGGGTGTCCTTGTGGAAGAATCACAAGGAATTGATTTGCAGGTGGAGCAGGTAATTAAGAAGGCAAATGGAATTTTGTTCTTCATTGCTAGAGGGATGGAGATTGAAAACAGTGAGATTATGTTGCAGCTGTATAAGGTACCGGTGAGGCCACACCTGGAAAACTATATACAGTTTTGGTCTCCTTAGTTGAGAAGGGATATACTGGCAGTGGAGGGGTGCAGAGGAGATTCAGGAGCTTGATTCCAGAGTTGAGAGTGTTAGAACTAGGAGGCATAGCCTCAAAATAAGACGGAGCAGATTTAGGACTAAGCTGAGGAGGAACTTCTTCACACAAAGGGTTGTGACTCTGTGGAATTCCCTGCCCAGTGGAGCAGTTGAGGCTAACTCATTGAATGTTTTTAAGGCAAGGATAGATACATTTTTGAACAGCAAAGGAATTAAGAGCTATGGTGAGTGGGTGGATAAGTGGAGCTGAGTCCACGAAAAGATCAGCCATGACCTTATTGAATGGTGGAGCAGGCTCGAGGGCCAGATGGCCTACGCCTCCTCCAAGTTCTTTTGTGCTATTATCATTGTTTCAGCATTTGCTGGCTCAGTGTGAGCCCATTTCCTCACCTGAATCATGCTTACTAATGGAACTGCATTACAAGTTTCCATGTTCAGTCACACAAGAGCTGCCCTTTTCTCTTGGTCTGATGGCAACTCACTTATGCTCAATGACCCACCACATTCTGATCCCAATGCTATACCAGCCTCTAAGATATGCACGGTGCTAATATCTGAGTTGGTGGCTGCTCGAATCAGATCAAACGATTTGTGGTTCTTCATCACTGGCATGGGCTTGACCTCTTACTTCCTCCTGGCAGTGTTAGGGCCTGGCCAAGTGGCAGATGTGGGGTATGTGAAATCATAAAGGACACAGAAACTTTGGGGTAAGGGATGGTTGGAGGAGGAAAGTGGGAGGTCCGTGCTCACATAATCTTCATCTTTCAATTTATGATGTACCTCAAGGTGATACGAATAGGAGGTTGAGATGGGATAGAGGTCTGTAACACACCTCCATCTGCAATGGCCTCAGCAACATGGACTCTTTTGCTGCGGTCCCCTTGAAAAGGAGCACCAAATCCTCTATGAGGGTGAATGGATGCAGTTGTGACCGCTAATCATTTGCCGATCACTCTTATTATGCGTGCCGTTTTGCTGTAAAGTGGCACTATGTCTAGGTTATGTCAGGCCCGTAGAGGCAGTGAGAGTTGAGTAAGAGACTAGTATTATTGAAAGCTGTCTGTATAAAGTGGACTAGGTGAATGTTAGGCCTGAATGCGTGGCACGGTAGTACAGTGGTTAGCACTGCTGCTTCACAGCTCCGGGGACCTGGGTTCGATTCCCAGCTTGAGTCACTGTCTGTGTGGAGTTTGCACATTCTCCTCATGTCTGCGTAAGTTTCCTCCGGGTGCTCTGGTTTCCTCCCACAGTCCAAAGATGTGCGGGTTAGGTTGATTGGCCATGCTAAAATTGCCCCTTAGTGTCCTGAGATGCTTAGGTTAGAGGGATTAGTGGGTGAAATATGTAGGGATATGGGGATAGAGCTGGGTGAGATTGTGGACGGTGCAGACTTGATGGGTTGAATGGCCTCTTTCTATATTTTAGGATTCTATGACTTCTATGAATCCTGTTGTGTTAGTAAGTGCAGTCCGGTGAGTGATGGGGGCATGATGAATTTGGCAATGTAACAGACTTATTTGCTTGGTGTGAGATGATGTATAGCTGCATTCACTGACTTTGGGGTTCATATTTCTGCACTACTGCCAGGATCTCAGGGCTAACTCCAGGCATTGATCTCTTGAGCCATTTGCTTCCACTACTTCTTGAGGACACACCTTTCTTGATTTGATTTGATTTTTTATGGTCATATGTATTAGTGTAGAATGAAAGTTTTGTTTCTTGCGCACTATATAGACAAAGCATGCTGCACATAGAAAAGAAAAGGAGAGGTGCAGAATGTAGCACTATAGTCATAGCTAGGATGTAGAGAAAGATCAGCTTAATATGAGGTAGGTCCATTCAGAAGTCTGATGGCAGCTGTTCTTGAGTTGGTTGGTACAAGCTCTCGGACTTTTGTATCTTTTTCCTTTGGAGAAAGGTGGCTTTCTGACGAACATGATAATCCCGATGGGCTGGAGCAGGAAACGCGGCTTGTTATTGATAGCTGGAGCAGACGATTCCAGACAACTTTTATGAAGGTGACAAACTGAGCTTTCTGATCTCATGATATTTTCCACTCCCACCCATCATGATATCCATTGTGAGCAGGGCTGGAAAATCTCACCCTCTGTTTCTTTCTGCTGACTATATCCAGCATTTTCAGTTTTTTATCACAGAGCTTATTTTCCTTTTAAAATTGGATTATTATTGCAAAGCAATCTGTAGATTTACAAATGCTATAAAGGTTGTTGCCCTTGTAGAAGTTGGTTCAACCTTAATTGTTTCTTGTGGCAATACAGACAAAGCATACTGTATGTAGAAAAGGAAAGGAGAGGGTGCAAAATGTATTGTTACATACATAGCTAGGGTGTAGAGAAGATCAACTTAATACAAGGTGGGTCCATTCAAAAGTCTGATGGTAGCAGGGAAAAAGCTGTTCTTGAGTTAGTTGGTACGTGTCCTCATAATTGAGTTAATTCAGGACATGAAGCACAGTAAAGATAAATATTTTCAGGTGCACATTCTAAATAATGCAGGTGATAGTTTGCATAATCAAAACACGGTTCAATGTCTGAAGGAAGATCTGTATACAATAATTTATTACATATATTCTTATTGAATAGTACTTTTTTCTGTATGATTAATATAGCTTGTGTTTTGCTTCCAGATCTATTTCCTTTGCTCATATAAATCTAGGGCTCATTTTCCTTTTAAAATTGGATTTTTATTATGAAGCAATCCGTAGATTTACAAATGCTATAACGGTTGAACCAACTTCTACAAGGGCATATGTGTGTCGAGCGCAGGCAAATCACAAGGTACGCATACACATGAAATTAAATTGTTAAACTTGAATTTTGTGGTCTAGTTGACTGTATATTACTTTGCTTTTAAATTGATTAGAACATAGAACATGGAACATTACAGCGCAGTACAGGCCCATCGGCCCTCAATGTTGCGCCGACCAGTGGAACCAATCTAATGACCCTCTAACCTAAACTATTCCAATGTTATCCATATGTCTATCCAATGACCATTTGAATGCTCTTAACGTTGGTGAGCCCACTACTGCTGCAGGCAGGGCATTCCACGCCCTTACTACCTTCTGAGTAAAGAACCTACCTCTGACATCCGTCCTGTATTTATCACTCCTCAATTTAAAGCTATGCCCTCTCGTGTTAGCCAACACCATCTGAAGAAAAAGGCTGTCACTGTCTACCCTATCTAATCCTCTGATCATCTTGTATGCCTCAATTAAGTCACCTCTTAACCTTCTTCTCTCTAATGAAATCAACCTCAAGTCCCTCAGCCTTTCCTCACGAAAGACCCAAATTAGCTTCCTAATCAAAATTTTGCCTATCTTGTGGAAAATATCGGGATACCTAGGCCTCAGTAATCTTGAGTTATGCAAGCCTCTGCTGACTACTATTAATTGACTTGTTTTAGAAGTACATACGAACAGAATGATGGTCACCTGTGATGTTTTCCATGGCTGAACAGCCTGCTGACACTAACTTTCTAGACTGATGTGGATGTGCCGGCGTCGGACTGGGGTAAACACAGTAAAAAGTCTGACAACACCAGGTTTTAGTCCAACTGATTTATTTGATAGTAAAACAAGCTTTCGGGTTAGTCCCTTCGTCAGGTGAATGGAGAGTTCTGGCCTCAGACAGAGCATATAAAGCAAACATGGGTAGGGACCACATGGTGACATCAGGCACCCAACAGCATTTCAGCTTGCAGTTCGTAGCATTTTCTCTTGACACATGTGGAATGTGCATCTTGCGGGAGGTGGGAAGTCATGCAGGCACAAGGTATCCTCGATGACTGTATCAGCAGCAAGTGTTATCAGCTAAAGAATCTTGAGCTCTTAGTTGCGGAACTCAAGCAGCAGCTGGAGTCACTGTGGTGCATCTGCACAACTGAGGATCATGTGGATTGCATGTTTAAAGAGGTGGACACATTGGAGCTAAGAGGTACACAGGCAGAGAGGAAATGGGTGACCACAAGGAAATCCAAGTGAAACAGGTAGGCAGTACAGGAATCTCCTGAGGCTATCTCACTCACTAACCATTCTTCTATTTTGGAGATTGGTGAGCGAGTTGGTTCCTCAGAGGACTGTAGCAAGAGCCATGTTCTTGGCATCATCGGTAGCTTAGCTGAACAGGAGGGGAGGCGGAAGAGTGAATGTTCTCCAGCCATTGTGTATTTCATAGTTAGGGAGTAGACACGATTTCATAGTTAGGGAGTAGACATGCATTTCTGTGGCTATATGTATGACTCTGGGTTGTTATGATGGTTTCCTGGTGCTAGGGTCAAAGATATCATAGAGTGGCTGCAGGACGTTCTTTTGGGGGAGGGGGAACAGTCAGAGGTTGTACTCCACATTCGGCCAGTGATAGATATGGAAAAGCAGATTTTAGGGAGCTGGGAAGGGGATACAGATTATTCAGTTTGACTTAAGGGCAGGGAAACCTCTCTGGAAACTATAGTTGGGGACAAAATCAGTAGTCAGTGAGACAACTGCAGGGCAATTAAGGAAAGCCAGCATGGATTCTTTAAGGGAAAATCATGCTCAATTAACTTGCTGGAGCTTTTTGAGGAGGTCGCAGAGAAGGTTGATAAAGGCAACACTGTTGTTGTGGTGTATATGGATTTTAAAAAGGCATCTGATACAATGCCACACCACAGAGTTGGACCCAAGGCCAAAATTGAACCCGGATCCCTGGTACTGTGAGGCATCAGTGCTAACCACTGTGCCACTGGGCCATTTCTCGAAAACTGAAAGCTGAAAATGCAAGAAATATCGAGCAGTTCAGGCAGCATCCATAGAAAGGGAAACGGAGTTAACATTTCAGGTTGATGGCCTTCTGTCAGGCCTGTCTGCCCTTCAAGCATTTGCTGACCAAAATCATTAGAGCCTGCTCATAATGGTGAAAGCTCTGTTATACTGACATGGGTCCAAGATTTGGAGGTTCCTGTGCTTGTGAGAAAAGAAAAGACACAGAGATTTTAGGCAGTCAGGCTAGCTCTGAATGAATGACTTGATTATTTTCTTGTATCAACTTCCATTAACTTCAAACTCTTCAAGCTTACTTTACGGTTACCTTGGACTTTGGAGCACTGTACAGTTCAGGTTTATTTTCTTACTTGCTGTTATTTTTAAATGCAGTTTTATGTTTAGTGTACCAATGATATGTGCCATTTATCTTGGCCATGGTATTGACAATGGTGGTTGCACATGCTCTCCAGTTATTACCTTTTGATTCTGCTTTGCCAAGTGCCAGTCTGTGTCTTGTTATCAGTTTTTGCTTTCAGACAGAACTGTTCGTTACTCTGCCATTAACACTTAGGGCCCGATTTTAACAAAAGTTCGCACCTGAAATTTGGGCATCGGGCCTGTAACACAATCTGCACCCGAAACTGAGCAGTTCACGACTTTACCGACACCCGCTTTGGGTGCGGATCCGGTCTGCACCCCAGTCGGGCAGCCTGACGATTTAAATGCATTAGCATGCATTTAAATTGACTTAATGAACCGTGAGCCCAACTCTATCGCCAAATCCCACTTTACCGTCTTCGGATCCGTTCCGGATCCGTGCTGTTACCAACCAAAAATCCGAAGCAGATTCCTATTCTGCAGGGAAACTTCTGAAGCCCATCCTCCTTGAACACCCTTCGCAGACCCCCCAACTAACCACCCCAGCAGACCCGCCCCTGCCGCCCCCCACTGCCCCCCCCCCGATCTGAACTGCCTGGGAGGCAGACCCCCCCAGCAGACCCCACTCCTCTCCACCCCGTGATCGGATCCCCCTGGGATGGAGCACACCCCCCCCCACCCCGCGATCCACCACCTCTGGGAGGCAGGACCCCCCAGCAGAACCCCTCCTCACCCCCCGGGAGTTTTTCTAGCACCTCCTGCTTTATGTCAGATATTCAGCATCAGCAGTATTTTACTTTTATTTATATATCTGAAATCAAGGCCTTGTTCCTCTCATTTCAAGAAATAATACTGTTTCCTGTAAAGTGAGGACTCTATGGCACGTCCCTGATCCAAACATCCAAATAAGAACAAAGAACAAAACAGCCCGGGAAACAGGCCCTTCGGCCCAACGAGCCCATGCCGCCATTTTAACATTACGAGTCCCCCCTCCACCCATGACCTTTATCTATGCTTATGGCATTCCACATTGAGGGAAAACTAATTTAGGGACAATTTATTACACCAATCAGCCTAATAGCACATCTTTGGGGTGTGGGAGGAAACCGGAGCACCCGGAGAAAACCCACACAAGCACGGGGAGAATGCGTAAACTCCCACAGACACTGGCCCAAATCCATGTGTCTGCACAGCCAACAGTGATAGTCACTGAGCTGTCGTGTTGGTCAGCATCTAACAACATGAAGTACTAGGCTATTCTCGAGACAACCAAGAGCAGCCCTCGTACAACCCATCGCGTGTATGCCCCTCATTGGACAACAAGGTGGACCGAAGCACGTGTGAATGAAAGAGAAAAACATTAGTATCATCCCCATCCTTATACGTTACCAGGGACATCCCAAGGCTACTGAACCTTATTTAAAACAATCTCCTATATCCCTCCATCTCCAACCCACTCACATGCCTGTCTAAGTAACTCTTAAACAACTCCTGCCTCCACCACCTTGCTTGGCAGAGCATTCCATACCCCCACTACCCTCTGTGTGAAAAACCTCCCTCTAACATCCGTGTTATACCTCGCCTCCCTCACCCAAAGCCTGTGGCCCCTCGTAATGTGCGTTTCTAACATAGGAAAAATAAGCCAAGAACACTCCCCTACAATCTTCTGGGTCCCAATGTAGCACATTTGGGTCCCAATTTCCAATGTTCATTGAGTGCCACTGAGTTTTGGCAAGTTGAAGTCTCAACTCTTTTTGTCCTCACCCGGACTCCACACTTTACAAGGTTGAGCAGGATCTCACAGCATAAGCCGGAGTTTGAAACTCCTGTTTGCTTGCTGGCCAAATAGATCAGAAATTTGGGTAGTGGTGAATGGTAAGTTCAACTCCTGACTTAAGTTGCACTCTCCATTTTGTCACCAGCCTCCAGTGCCTGAAGTCTTGCCATTAGCTGATTGCTACCTTCCTTTCTTGATGCTCCTGTTTCTATTTCTGCTTTTTCTCAAGTATCTCCATTACTAGGTCACACCATCCATACAAGCACCAGTAACTCTTGTTCTCTTCATGTGCCCTTTCTATAAAAGAAATTAAGCACAATCATCTACATATGATATTGAATCTTTAATTCTTTAACAGTGTGTGGGAGGTTATCTGCTGGAATTATTCCAGTTTAACTTGATACAGTGCTATGCCAATAATTATTTACTCTCCAGCAGTTTTCTTGAGGGAGTGCCAAAACAGTCAGTTAAAATTGATTCTTTATCCAAATAACCGTGGCTCATTTTATGTAATTCTGTTGTCCTTAAAATAGAAGGTGAAAACCAGTAGCCCTGTTTGCTGAGGGTGCTGATCCCATTATGTCTGCTAAATCTCCTGGGAAGGTCAAAACAGGATTTATGTTGGCGAGATTTTGATTTGAGATCTTCCCTATCCCTGGCAGTGTGAGTTCCTTGATTATACATAAATTTAAATATAATTAAAGGGCTTTACACTGCAGCATCTGCCCACACTGTATCTTTCTCACCTGGCGGCATGTCGTTATACTGACACAAATCACAACTGGTTTTCAAAAGTGAAAAAAAATCAGTGATTCTGAATTGCGCTCCATAAGCCTGTTGGCGAGGCTTATCGTACCTGAAACCCTACTGCCCCGATTGGTGCCTCCAACTGCGCATGCTCACCAAAAGAAGTGATTGAATGCTGCTCCCTTACCACATCACGCCTGGGCTGGAGAATGCCTCCCCCTGCCCCCACAGACATTGCCCCACCCCCACAACATTACTGACTCCCTTATCCCCCCACCTGCCTGCCACCCAGACTGATCGCCCCCCCCCCCCCCTTTCCCCCAACGATCTCAGGCAGAGTGGCAGCAGACCCCCCTTTCCACTCACCTCAGGCAGAGTGGCAGTGGACCCCCACCGTCTCCTCTGGACTCCGAAGGTAGAGTACCAAGGTCCACCACGCTGGTGTGACAATGTGCAGAATATAGAGGGAATTTGGGGGGATGGGAGTTGGAATGGTGATGGAACCCACAGATACAAACCCCTAGTGAGTGAACTGTCTGGTGATCAGGGCCTCCATTGCCGCCCTTGCATGCCTCATTTGGGCTGCCAGCCCTCAAGCATCTGGTTGGTGTTCCTCGGCATGCTCTTCCTCATCTTCCTCTTCCACTTTTTCCTCCTCTTCCTGCTGGTAATCCTCCCCAGTGACGGCCGGCTGGTCAGCCTCCACATCCTCCTTCTCCCCCAAGGGTCCACATCTCTGCAGAGCCAGGTTATGCAAGGCACAGCACACCACCACAGAGTGGGAGGAGATCAGGGGGCTGTACGGGAGGGCCCAACCAGATCAGTCCAGGCAGTGTATCTTAAGGAGCACCTCCCCACTATCACACGGGTGGCTACATGGGCCTCATTATAGCAGGTCCCTGCCTCAGACACAGGCTTCTGCACAGGCATCATCAACTGTGTCTGAAGCGGGTAATCCATGTCACCTAGGAGCCAACCTCACAGCCTGGGCTCCTTCTCGATTGCCTCTGGGATGTTCAAGCTCCTGACAATAAGCTGTCATGCATGCTGCCTGGATGTCTGGCACAGACATGCATGATGGTCATATTATGGTTGCACACTAGATGAACATTCAGGGAGTGGAACCCTTTCCTATTTACAAACCTTCGTGGATTCTGTAGCTGGGCCTTAAGGATAACATGTGAGCAGTCAATCACCTCCTGTATGTTAGGCGTCCCCGCAATGGCTGCAAAGTCTGCAGTCCAGGCTTCCTGCTGCGCCTAGTCCAAGCTGAAGTTGTTGAACATACAGGGCTTCAGTGACCTGCCTCAAACAGATGTGCACAATAGATTGGGAGATGCCACAGACATCTCCTCTCAGGGTCTGGAAAGAATCAGTTGTGTAGAAGTTTAGAGCGGCCGTCAATTTGACAGCCACTGAGTGTAGGTGCCCCCCCTGCCTCCAGATGCCAGGTCCTGCAACAGGTTGCACAAGTGTTGCACGACCTCCTTTTGGAGTTGGAGACATTGACGGCACATGGTGTCTGACATTTGGTCGAAGGACACTCGTGCATGGAACTGCCGGGGTCTCTGATCCCTCTTTCTCTTAATCCCATTCCACCCTGGAGTGAATGGTTGCCACCTCCTGCCTCTGGTGATCATCTCCCGCTTGTCCTGGAAGTGTTAGGGCTCGGGGCTCCTGTGCCTGCAATTTGTCCTCCTGCTTCTCCTTCTTAGCTCCAGCAGCAATCAAAATGACAGCTAGATCTATTGGTTGCACAGAAAAAGCCATGTTGTCACTCTGGAAATGGGAGGGGTGGTGTGCGGTAGTGAGGGGAGATGGCGAGGAACACATGTAAAGGTTATAGAACACTGCTTGCATCTAGCACATCAACAGTCACTGTCCCCAATACCCCCCAATTCCCTCAGCCATATGCTCCCCACAATCAAAGTCCCTCCCACCTCCCCCAGCCAAATGCTCCCCACAATCACAGCCCCTTTATTCCCCAGCCAAATGCTCCCCACAATCACAGCCCCTTTATTCCCCAGCCAAATGCTCCCCACAATCACAGCCCCTTTATTCCCCCAGCCAAATGCTCCCCACAATCACAGCCCCTTTATTCCCCCAGCCACATGCTACCCACAATCACAGCCTGTTGGAGTAAAATCAAAATTAAAGGATACAAAATGGATTCTGGGAAAAGACGTTAAGATGTGTTGACTTGGGCACAGACATTGCACGAAGAGTTAAAGCCTGTTAGTGTCTAAATTACTGCAGGAAGTAGATCAGACCTTGAGGCACCTTAGCTTGACATAAGGCAGAGCCAAAACAGTGAGTTTTGGTAATGAGATCAGCCACTGATGGGGGACATAAATGCATAAATGCACAAATGTATCTACTCTATGCATAACGATGAGATAACTGTTGATGTCTGAACTTATCCATTATTTGTAAAAGTATAAAAGATGCTCAACTGTATAGTTGAGAAGGTGCCTGCATGCACTGTGGAGAGCCCAGTGCTTCTCCCAAAGCTTTGTCTGATAAAACTGTGTATTGAATCTTAGGTCTGACTCCAAGTGGTAATTTTCCCACAACACAGCCCCTGCAATTCCCCCAGCCACATGCTCCCCACAATCACAGACCTCCTCATTTCCCCCAGCCACATGCTACCCACAATCACAGCCCCTCCAAATCCCCCAGCCACATGCTCCCCACAGACACAGCCCCACCAATTCCCCCAACCACATGTTCCCCACAATCACAGCCCCACCCCTCAATTTCCCCAGCCACATGTTCCCCACAATCACAGCCCCACCCCTCAATTTCCCCAGCCACATGCTCCCCACAATCACAGACCCCGCCCCCCCAATTTCCCCAGCCACATGTTCCCCACAATCACAGACCCTGCCCCCCCAATTTCCCCAGCCACATGTTCCCCACAATCACAGACCCTGCCCCCCCCAATTTCCCCAGCCACATGTTCCCTACAATCACAGACCCTGCCCCCCCAATTTCCCCAGCCACATGTTCCCTACAATCACAGACCCGGCCCCCCCAATTTCCCCAGCCACATGCTCCCCACAATCACAGAACCCCTCGCAATTTCCCCAGCCACATGTTCCCTACAATCACAGACCCTGCCCCCCCAATTTCCCCAGCCACATGCTCCCCACAATCACAGAGCACCTCGCAATTTCCCCAGCCACATGTTCCCCACAATCACAGAGCACCTCGCAATTTCCCCAGCCACATGTTCCCCACAATCACAGAGCACCTCGCAATTTCCCCAGCCACATGTTCCCCACAATCACAGACCCCACCCCCCCAATTTCCCCAGCCACATGTTCCCCACAATCACAGTCCCCGCCACCCCCCCCCCCACCCCCCCAATTCCCCCAGCCACATACTGCCCATAATTACAGCTCCTTGCAAAACTGAGAGGCTGCAGCAGTGCAATTTGCAAGGGCTTTGTGCACATCCTTCAGCTGGAAGTGAGCTGAGTGCACAAGGACCCAGCAGCACTGCAAGACCGGAGGTCAGTGCTGAGACCCGGGTCCATGCTGCAAGTCAGACATCGGAGACCCTGCAGAGCAACAGCCCCCCACCTCCCCACACTCGCAGAGCCACCACAGACCCAACTCAGAAAATGGCCACAACAACGGGACACCTGTGAGTAGCAGAGAGCTATTGGATGCTATGCACTTACTTTCTCACTAACCCTCACTAATGGAGCGCCTGAATCAGACTTTTATTGAGCATGTCTGATTTGCGCTGATTCCCGATTGGCAAATGTGGTAGCAAAGGGGGAAGTGCTGGTAAAGGAGGGCCTCCAGCCCATTAATTCAATTTAACTGCATTCAAATGCATTTAAATTGCCATGGCGCCCATTTTGGGCACAGTCCCAAACGTAGCCATTTTAGGCGCTTGGTGTAATAACTCCACGGAGGCGAAAGTCCCATCACCAAGTTACTTTATTTACACTACACATCTGTACACAGACAGCTGTCCAGTTGCTCCCTACTGAATGCAGGCTGAGAGGCTGAAACACCTGCATTTATACGGAGCGTGAGACTCCTTGATTTAACCATCAATTTGGACTCATCAGGTATCTCTTTCAACACCAAACAAATAAACTAACTAGGACTCATCCGATCATTCATACTCTAACAAGCCAACTTCATTAATCTGGCTGAAGTCATCAGACTTTGTAAAAGTGGAATGGCTGTGGAGATGGTCGCAGATCGCGCTATACACCTCATGCCCAAGTTTACCAAGTTTTTGTGCCCGAAAATGGGCGCAATTTCATGGTAAAATCAGGCCGTCAGTGTCAAAGTGGGAGCATGGCCTCTTATGTGGGAGAGGCTGATCCAGGCAAATTGAATCTTAGTGCAAAATCCTAAAGTAAGTGGTTTTGTACGTAATTCAATTATATTTGAAATTCTTTGGTCTTTATGGTTAATGCACTTAATTGCACTGGCATCTGAGAACAAAACTAATGGAAAGATCCCTTAAAATCTACATTTTGTGAAAGAAAATTGTAAAGAATAAGCAAAAAATATTTTTGACTCACAAAATTTCAAAGAAACTAATAATGATCTGTGGTATGTTTTATGTTTGAATTTGTCACGACAGATCCATAATCTGAAAAGCGCTTTGAAAGATATAACATGCGCCATCCACCTCCAGCCTCAAACACATTACTTCTACTTGTTAAGGTGAGTAGAAGGATTCCTTTCTTTCGCAATGTCTTCATTGCATTATGAAGCAAGTCTATAACCGAATCAGACTTTTATAGATATGACTATTTAATATCAAGGATGTTCAACCCATGATATAATAATAAAACAGAATGACTTTGTGATAGATTTTGCTTTATATATTGGCAGAACAAAGTATACTTACTGTTTCCATTCTGTTTTCTTTAAGTGTGCACTCTAGAAAATTGGTATGAATTTTAATAACCAATTTAAATTGTTCCTGCATTCAACTGCAGGACAAGGCCTTGGAAAGTTCAATTTCTGGAATTTTTGGTCAATGTTCTGTAAAATAAACATAGTTCCATACAGTTCTGAGTTCACATCTGTGTATGCTTTCAACTTTTGGGGTTTGAATGATGATAAGCACATTAAGAACAATGAGAGTGCAGCAGTTTGAAGTGACTCTATTTCTCAATTGCATTGAGCTAGCTGTCTTCTTCAATGTTATCATTCTCCTCCTCTTTGTACCGTATGAAGAAGAGAATTTTCACTTGGAAATTCCCTCCCGGTACAAAGCAGTATTTTAAGCTGAGCTGAGTAAAACTAACACCAAAACTCCTTTTGATATGAAGGGCAAATACTAGTGTGCATTACTTAGAGAAAGTTTGATGTTAGATATTGAAACATAGAACTATAAAAAATAGGAACAGATGTAAGCAGTTTGGTCCTTCAGGCCTGCTCCAATATTCATATAATCATGGCTGATCCTCTATCTAAATGCCATTCTCCTGCACCCTTCTCATGCCCTGTGAAGATGTTTCTTCTCATCTCAGCCCTAAATGGTCCATCCCATATTCTGAGACTATGAATCATTCTTCTCAATCCCACTAGCCAGAGGGAACGACATCTTCCCAGCTGAATTTTATATGTTACAATTAGAATCCCTCTCATTCTTCTAAGTTCCAGTGAATACAGGCCAGGTTGACTCAATCTCTCCTCACACGGCAATCCAACGATCCCAGGAATCTGTTTGGTAAACATTTACTGTACTCCCTCCATGGTAAGTATATCTTTTCTGAGATAAGGTGACTGATGAAGGGATTTTAATCATTCTGATCATAATACTCAACATAGAGAACTAGCAGCTAATATTTTAGTTTAAGAATTTTAAATGAAAAACTAACGAAGGCATTAAAAGTCATTTAATGTTATTTGTTAAATCTGCCAGTAACCAATTATTAGCCTGAGGTTTTCTTGTATCAGAGAATGGACTGATAAACATGAAAAACCTAATTACAACATAACTCAGACATGATACATTATGAAATTATCCTTTGTTCAAAAGGACAAATTATACACATTTTTATACAAAAACATGGAGTTTGATCTGGGACTTCTGCCAAATGCTTGGGCTTGCATCCAACAGAACTGGTTCTCACCTCTTTAAAAAATGCTGAATAAGTCAAATGTATAATTTTGTCATGCTAAGCAATAAGGGAGCCATATTGATTTAGGAGTGTACTTCCGATAGGTAAACGAACAAATGACAAGCTATTATTTAAGGTGTTAAATCATAATTCGATTTGAGAATATGTCGTGAATAGATTGACAAGTTAAATATTAAATGAAATCATGTTAAGTTAATTGCTGGGTTGTATCTAAGATAACCAAATTGTATAATTATCTAAGATTTTGGCATGAAAGGCAGAGATCTGTAGAGGAAACTAAAGGTGCTATTGCATCACCAGATCCCCCTTCAGCCAAAGTATTGTATCTGTCCGATGTATGTCTTTTGTCCTTTGTACTGTTTATATGTTTTATAACAAAATTAGTTTTGGAAATACATTTATTACACTTTAGATCTGAGTTTCATTTACCTTTGTGAAAAATATTAAATAGAATTACCTTTTAGTATTTTCTAAAAACATTCCTGCCACTGAAAACAGAATTCCCCACTTCAGAGACCAAAACTGCACACAATACTCCAGGTGTGGTCATCAAGGTTCTGTGCACTGTAAATAAACATCCTTGCTCATGTACTCAAGTCCTCTTGTAATGGAGACCAACATGCAATTTGCCTTCCGACATATTGCTGGACCTTCATGTTTGCTTTCAGTGACTGGTGTACAAGGACACCCAGATCCCTGTGCACATCAACATTTTCTAATCTACCACCATTTAAATAATAGTCTGCCATTCTGTTTCTCTGTCCGAAATGGATAACATCACATTTATCCATGTTATACTGCATCTGTCACATATCTGCACACTCACTCAACTTGTGTAAATGACCTTGAAATCTCTTAACATCCTTCTCACCACTCATATTCCCACCAAGTTTTATGTCATCAGCAAACTTGGAAATATTACATTTGGTTCCCTCATCCAAATCATTGATATTTAGTGAGCAGCTGGGGTCCAAGCAATGATCCCTGTGGGATCCCATCCTACTCTGTTTCCTGGGGGATTGCCTCAGTGGCCTCTGTCCTTAGCAGCGGGATGAGCACACTTGTTACCCATTGGTGGGGAGCAATTGTGAATCCTGCTGTTGGGGACCTCTCCTGATGCGGGGGTGAGATGTTGTTGGGCCCAGAGAATTCAGTCCTGGGCCTGCCAATCATATTGAAATTGAAATTTCAATATGCTAGTCATCTCTGTACCGATTTCTGGCACAAAGCTGATAATGCCAAAAAAAACGACCTGGAAGACTCACGATCAGCCAGATGTTGGTCACAGGTCCTGCTAAAGGATGATGTTGCCCAGCTGTGCTACTCAAGTGGCTGGGAGAATCCCGTCCATTAGCTTTCAGTTCCATTAATTTCTCCAGCACTATGTTCATAGTAATAATTTTCTTCAATTCCGGCTTTTCACTAGACCTTTGCTTCCTTATTAATTCTGAGAAGCTATTTGTGGGGAGGGGGAAATATCCTCCCCTCCTTTTAGTGGGCAGAAATTGTGGACTGGATGGAGAACCAAGGGGGAGTCCTAAATGGCTTTTATGGTGGTGGGGTTTTGCTGCTCCATTTTCCCTGTTCACCCGCATGACCTAACACAGAAATAGCATTATAACACATTTAAATCTAATTGACAGACATTCTCGCTGTTATATGTGTCTTCATAGGAAAGTTCCTCCCCCTCTCCCACTCCTGTCTCCGCCTCTGTCTTGGTGAAGTGGTGTCATAGCGTCACGTCAGCATAGTTTGCATGGCTTACAACGGGTTTTTATAAATGGGCAACTGGAGAAGAGAATCCACTGGGTCACACAGGTTAGGTGCAGTCCCCAGGGAAGAGAGGATCATGCCTGGGCAATACTTTGGCAGTGCCTGGTCACTGCCCCTGGAATCTCCAGGGGCCAGTGCCATGATGGGTTTGCAGAAGAATTGCCGTGTGTTCCGTGTCCATGGGAGGTGTGGAGTTGTGGGGGATTCTGAGGGGATGGGGGTAATTCTGTGATGGTGTAGGAGGAAAGACTCTATAGTGGGGTGGATTCCATGGTGGTGAGAGGTGGGATTTCTGTGGTGATGTGTTGGAGGGGTAGTTTCTGTTTACATGTGGTCTGTGCTTTTCTCTATTTTTTTACATCAGGCTGCCCCTTAAAGATGGCACCCTGATCTTTTGAAAGCGGTGTTGCTGGTGGGATAGACTCATTCACAGCCCACCCTGCTGGCATCAAAGCGTGAGACCCCCCCTTTTAGATTTTTTTCACAAAATGTTCAAAGATGCGACATTGCAGCCAATGAACTAGACAACACTATTACTGCCCAAGTTGACATTTTGAAAATAAATGAGAAAATTTCATCCAGTGCCTTTGTATCGTATTTACATTTTTTTTGTAACATGGCACTATTTTTTGCCAGCCCTTGTTTTCTCTGCCTTACACTTTTCGTTCTACTTTTCTGTTTTTAATTTGTATATTTTGTATATTTGTTTCTCCACTCAGGCTCCCACCACATTGTCACTCCAGTTTAAATCCTCCCCAAAACACCAGCAAATACATCTGTGAGGACATCGATCCCAGCCCTTCTGAGCTGCAACCGTCCACCAGCTGCAATAGGTCCCACCTTCCCCAGAATTTGTCCCAGCTCCTCAGGAGTCCAGATCTCTTTCTCCAGTTATGCATTCAACTGGTATATTCTTCCATTCCTGCTTTCACTAGCATGTAGCACTGGAGTAATCCTGAGATTACTACTTTGAGGTCCTGCATTATAATTAATTTCATAGTTCCCTTGATTCTGTTTCCAGGATCCCATCCCTCCTCGTACCTTTGGTGCCAATATTGACCACAACCTCTGGCTTATCACCTTCCCCCTTCAGAATGTCTTGCAGCTGTTCAGTAATGTCCTTGACCCTGGCACCAGGGAGGCAACAGACCATCCTGTGTCATGTCTGTGGCCAGAGGAAGGTCTGTCTGTTCCCCTTATGATAGAATCCCCTATCACAATTGCTGTCCTCTTTTCTTTCACCATCCTGGGCTTGGCTTTTTCTGCAGTCCCTTGAGAAACCGTCTCCCACATCAGGAACCAAAACAGAGAATCTGTCAGAGAGGGAGATGGACTCAGGGGACTCCTGCACTACTTGCTGAGCGCTCTTGCTCTGTCAGGCAGTCACTCATTCCCTTTCTGCATCTGCACTCTTTACTTGCGATATGATTATCTCACATTACATGCTAGCCACGAAGATCTATGTCCCACAGTGACTCCAGTCACAGCTACACAGATTCTGAAACGCAGATTTTGAGTTGCTGTAGCTGGAGACACTTCCTGCACAAGTGGTCATCCCAGACAGTGGAAGTATCCCCGACTTCCCGTATCATACAAGAAGAGCATCGACAAGGCCAAGCTACTCTGTCATGACTTACCTTTTAATTGCTCCCTTTAATGTTACTTCCTTTAGTTTAGAATATATAAAGGACAATAGAAATATTCATCAGGTCCCACTTACCAAGATGGCTGCACTTCTTTGGTTTCCCCGTGATATCACGCTTTGTTTTTGTTTCTAATCTTGCTTCGAACTCCGATCTTTATTGAAGTCTTGCCTCTCTGTCTCTTCACTATTTATTGAAATCTCACCTCTCTTCCTCACACTTTACTGCAGACTCAATTCTCTTTTTGCTCTTTATTGCAGTCCTGTCTCTCTCTCTCTTCCTCTCCCAGCTCTTTATTGCAGTCTCACCTCTCCTCCTTGCTCTGTATTGAAGTCTTGCCTCCCTCCCAGTTTTGTATTGAAGTCTTGTCTCTCTCTCTCTCTCTCCCCACTCTTTATTGAGGTCTCACCTCTCTCATCTTTAAACTTGCAGGAATGGATCAGAATAGTCAGAGACATCCATTGACCCCATACTAATGACATAAGATCAGGTTTCTACTAAACCTTAATGGGCACTAGAATTATTTTGGGAGAATAATTCTTGTACAGACTTTTTAGCAGTGATTTTGAGATTATGGTCCTGTAGTGCAATTTAATCCTCAGTCTCCCTAAAACTGATGATATGTCAGTGAGAATCTTTCATATGGCCTTAGGAGGATTTTCTAGTACTTTAGAAAGAAATTGTCAATTTCTACTCTACTAAAGTAAACATGATTTATTTATTGAATGTTTGTGAAAGGGCCAGATTTTCCCCTTTGAGGTGGGATTCAGGAATTGGACCATTTTATGACATTGTGATCTCACCTGCTGAGTGGCCATGTCTACCCACCACATTTTCACCCTGAAGAATTGAGAGTGGGTGTGGATGAGGACCACCATCTCCCAAAGCAAGGTGGAGGTGAGGCAGGGAATGCAAACAGTATTGGGTGTAGAGACACATCCATTCCATTCTGGGTTTGATCAAAGGTCTGCCTCTGGCAAGGAAGATCGCTCAGGAAGTGACTGGAAATGCTGCAATGGATGGCTGAACTTTGACCCGTGAACACATACTATCACTGTTGATCTAATAGATGGTATGCAGGTTGCCTCCATCTCTTCTGAAGCAACAAGCGAACATGGTGGAGGACCGCACGTCAGTTGCTGCACTAAGGGAGCCACTGTGCTTTGTTGAAAGTTTAGATAAACAAGAAAAATGTCTGAAGCAGTTGTTATAAAAATAACAAGTTTATTCAATGGTTTGAATAATATATTGTCATTTATAGTAATAATTACTTAATACACACAAAAAAGTCATCAAGTTGTCACTGAAGCCTGTGGGGACTGCAACCAGTAGAACTTAAAGACATGTTGACTGTATTGGGAAAGATATTGACTTGGTTGTCATACCTGTGAAGATTTGGACTTCGCCCAGTGCCAGTCATGTGCTCCACTCACCATTTACGCAGGAATTCATTAGGTGAACTGCTGCTAGATCAGGATGTCTCTTGCAACATGAAATCCTCAGCATGTCTCTGAGGTGGTTCCTGCTCTTCCCTGTGCCCTCCCCCATCCCCACCCCTCCGACCCCATCCTGGGGAATATGAAGCCTTCCTCACCCTTTTCCTCTTTGAGTGGCACATCCCTTTGATGTATCATTTTGTACAGCACGCAGCTGTCCAGTATACCTTAATAACAGCAAATTACCACAAATGCTGGAAATCCAAAATAAAAGCAGAAAATGCTGGGAATATTCAGCAGTAAAAAGTCTGACAACACCAGGTTTTAGTCCAACCTATTTATTTGATAATATACTCGCAAGCTTTCGGGTTAGCCCCTTTTACTGTGTTTACGCCAGTCCAACGCCGGCATACCCACATCAATATTCAGCAGGCCAGGCAGCATCTCTGGAGAGAAACGCAAGTGAATGTTGGTGATTTCACAGTGATCAAGTGTCCTGTTGTGGACTTGGCTCTTGCTATCTCTACACTGGGACTCTGTGAATCACTAGTGGGGTTAGAAACCATCTCCTCAAGGGGTAGCCTCTGTTGTTCAGAATCCAGTAATGGCCTGGATGCATCTTAAAGCAGTTGACTTGAATATTCCATACAGATTAGCAACAAGACCCTAAAAGAACCTAAGGCAAAGAAGTTGAGCATCTTCAGTGAGAAGGGCAGGGCCTGGTGATGGATGGATCCAGGATCCATGTCTTCATTCAGAAAGGCACAAAGGTCACTGAAAAGTTGAAGTCTCCTCCTGCATTGGCATTTTGCATGTGTTTCCTCCGGCTGCTCCAGTTTCCTCCCACATTCTGAAAGATGTGCTGGTTAGGTGCATTGACCCGACCCGGACTGTGGCGATTAGGGGAATTTCACAGTAACTTCATTGCAGTGTTAATATAAGCCTATTTGTGACTAATAAATCAACTTTTACTTTTTTGTCATCACAAGAAAACTGAGCCTGTTGCAGTAAATGCAGCTTTGGGTATTTTCCTGGTCTTTTGCCGCCGCCTGGCTGCTAGGCCATTGTTCGTGCTGCTTGGGGGTCCTATCTTGTGGCATCATGTCAAATGGCAGTGTGTGGGGTGTGGCTGGGTGGATAGGTGGATGCAGATTCAAGATTTTCCCTAAGACTTTTCCAATCAAGGTAATGTGGAACGACTCCTACTTTCAAAGCTGACAAAACTTTACTGAACTTGTGAAGGGCCTTCTGCTGTGTTCATGACCTTTTCGAGTTGACATGATTTGCACAAGTTCCCAATCCTGACCCAACTCAAAATCTAACAGGTCTGAAACTGCAGGTTGTGCAGTACCACATTGATGACAGTCAGGGTTGGGTCACAACATGTCTCATTTCTCATACTTACAAAATGGTCAGCAGTGGCAATAATTGTTGTGGATAGAGCATGCAGGACCTGCTTGACACTGATTTGTCTTGTGTGGGAAATCTGGCCATATGGCAGAGGTTTTTGGTCATGCTCACCAAGGACCAGAAATTCCTACTTGAGATCATCGGACCTTTAAATGGTCTGTCAAATTTTCCATCCCAATCATGATGGTTCCCGCAGTGTGTGGGACTGGAAATTTACCCCGATGTTATTGGTATAATTCAGGGGTGTGGTGCCAAATTCTGAGGGGCCAGGGTTCTAATAAATTGTATTGGTCCAATATAATTTCTAAATCGATTGTCATGTTGCTTTACTACGTATTAATCATTTGAGTACCTAAACATCAGTAAAACAATGCCTTTTAAGGGCAAGTAAGACCAGGTTAAAGTCCAACCGGTTTATTTGGTAGCCTGAGCGTTCGGAACACTGCTCGTTCATTAGATGAGTGAAGAATTGAGTTCATAAACAGGGCATATATAGACACAAACTCAATTATAAGATAATGATTGGAATGCGAATCTTAACAGATAATCAAGTCTTTACAAGTGCAGATAATGCAAGTGGAAAGAGGGTTAAGTACAGGTTAAAGAGTTGTGAATTGTCTGCAGCCAGGACAGTTAGTGAGATTTGCGAGCCCAGGCAAATCGTGGGGGTTACATGTAGTGTGACATGAACCCAAGATCCCTCATGTATGCGGAACTTGGCTATCAGTTTCTGTTTGGCGATTTTGTGATGTTGTGTGTCTTGAAAGCTACCATGGAGAACGCTTACCCGAAGATCAGAGGCTGAATGCCCTTGATTGCTGAAGTGTTCCCCGACAGGAAAGGAACACTCCTGTCTGGTGATTGTTGAATGGTGTCCATTCATCCGTTGTCCTTGCATCTGCATGGTCTCGTCAATTTACCATACCTCGGGACATCCTTTCCTGCAGCATATCAGGTAGACAACGTTGGCCGACTCGCAAGACTATGTACTGTGAATTCTCACATGAGATGATGGCATCTGTGTCGATGATCCAGCACAACTTGCAGAGGTTGCTGTGGCAGGGTTGTGTGGAGTCGTGGTCACGGTTTTAAAGGGAAAATATTAGTGCCAGTGGGCAATTTATTTTGAACCATGAACTATTTTGAATTATTGGTCTTTAGCATAGCTAGAATTTTATTATGCAATAGTTTAATTATTTAATTCATGTCTATTAAAATGAATTATAGAAAACTTTACTTACTTCTGACTGGGGCATAATATATAGAGGGAAAATTGCTTTTCTTGATATATGTTAATAACCTGGGTGTACAAGGCATAACTTCCAAATATGAAGATGGTGCAAGAGTTGGAAATATTGTGAACTTTGAGGAGGATTGTGATGGACTTCAAGAGGACAAAGACAGGCTGGTGGAATGGACAGGCACGTCCACTCTCTTCTCCCCAATTCCCTTCCTCACTCTGCAATCCACCCACCTCTCCAGCAGCAGTGCAGCAATGAGTGAAATTGACCTGAGAGACCTGCTTCAAAACAAATTGGAACATCAGCATGGGTAACGAGAACTCTTTAAAACACTGAGTCAACGCTACCCTCGCCACCATGTTCCAGTGTTTAGAACCTTCTGTATCCCCTTCTCTTAAGTCCAAGTTGGAGGTGCTGGAGCAGCACTCAGATTACTTTGATAGTGCTACACCCTGGTATTGTTTACTGTAGTGTGTTCTAAAATACCATGATTAGTTTAAATTTTAGCCAAACTGACATTCTGGAATGATTTTGTTCTCAGCAAAAGAAACATTTTCCAGTGAGGAGTATAAACTGTATTTTGCTGGATTATTACAACTATCTGACATGTATACAATCAGACATGCATTGTTGCTATTCTGTACAATGATTGGTTATTTAACACTGTCAAACTTACCAAAGGCATTCGGCATGCTTGGTTTCATTGGTCAGAACATTGAATACAGGAGTTGGAATGTCTTGTTAAAGTTGTACAAGACATTGGTAAGGCCACACTTGGAATACTGTGTGCAATTCCGGTCACCCTATTATAGAAAGAATATTATTAAACTAGAAAGAGTGCAGAAAAGATTTACTAGGATGCTACTGGGACTTGATGAATTGAGTTATAAGGAGAGGCTGGATACACGGGGACTTTTTTCTCTGGAACATAGGAGGCTGAGGGATGATCTTATAGAAATAATGAGGGGCATATATCAGCTAGATAGTCCATATCTTTTCCCAAAGATAGGGGAGTCTAAAACTAGAGGGCATATGTTTAAGGTGGGAGGGAAGAGATACAAAAGTGTCCAGAGGGGCAATTTTTTCACACAGAGGGTGGTGAGTGCCTGGAACAAGCTGCCAGGGGTAGTAGTAGAGATGGGTACAATTTTGCCTTCTAAAAAGCATTTAGATAGTTACATGGGTACAATGGGTATAGAGGGATATGGGCCAAATGCGGGCAATTGGATTAGCTAAGGGTTTTTTTAGAAAAAAGGCAGCATGGACAAGTTAGGCCAAAGGGCCTGTTTCCATGCTGTAAACCTCTGTGACTATGACTCTAAATGGTTTCTGCAGTTTGTTTTATTGCCACATGATGGAGACTGTAGCATTCAAGTCACTCATTGATTGGATTGCTGCTGCACCCAGCAGAGTTCACGCTGCAAGTTGGAGGTTGCTTAAGTTTCAAGAACAATGATTTACTCAAAGTGCAGCCCTGCAGAAATCTTCAATTAATACAGGATGTTGGGTTGATGTAAATCAAACTGCTTCATGAATTGTACCCCAGACCACTGTATAAAACGACAGCAAACAACTTTTATATATCCTTCAACATAATAAAACATTCCAAGATGCTTCACAGGTGCATTATAAAGCAAAACATGACGCTGAACCGCACAAGGTGCTATTAGGCCAGATGGCTGACTGCTTGGTCAACAAGGTAGGTTTTAAAGAAGGAAAGAGAGTTAGAAAGGCAGTGGTGAATTCTAGAATGCCACCAATGATAGAGCAATTAAAATGAGGAATGTTCAAGAGGTCAGAATTAGATCAGCACAGATTCTTCAGAGGGTTGTGGAATTGCAGAGATAGGGAGGGCTGATGCCATGTAGGAATTTGAAATTAAGGATGAGGCTTTAAAATCAATGTGCTGCCCAACCAGGGGCCAGTGTAAGTCAGTGACCGCAGGGTGATGGATGAAAGAAATTTAGTGTGAGGAAGGACATGAACAGCAGAGTTTTAGAGGATAGAATGCTGGAATTTGGCTAGAAATCCATTGAAAATGTTACGGAAGTAGGAATAGGTGGTCACTGAAGGCGTGGAAACATAATCGATAACTGTCTTAGGTTATGAATAGCCTGATACAGCCTCAGCTGTTGATAGGAAGAGGGATGAAATTAGTAACTCCAGAAAGGAGTGACTTTGGGCTTTCCAGTAGTTAATTGGAGGAATTTACAGTTCATCAAACATGAAACAAAGAACAGTATAGCACAGGAACAGGCCCTTCAGCCCACCAAGCCTGTGCTCATCCTCTAAGGGTCCAACATCCTCAGAACGTTGGACCCTTAGAGGATGAGAGGGGGGACTTAGTGGTGGGGGATGAGGAAATGGCTGAGGCCTCGAATAACTTTTTTGCTTTGGTCTTCACAGAGGAGGACGTGAATAGTTTGCCGGGTGTTAGCGATGGAAAAATGGTAGGAGTGGAGGGCCTGAATGACATTATTGTTACTAGAGAAGCAGTGCTAGACAAACTAGAGGGACTGACTGTGGACAAGTCCCCAGGACCAGATGGAATGCATCCAAGGGTTCTGAAAGAAATGGTGGAGGTGATAGTGGATGCCTTGATGGATGCCTTGATGATTATTTTCCAAACCTCGCTGGATTCCGGGGAAGTGCCGGAAGATTGGAAAACGGCTAATGTTACGCCGTGGTTTAAAAAGGGTAGCAGGCAAAAGGCAGGGAATTATAGGCCGGTTAGTTTAACGTCTGTTGTAGGTAAAATGCTTGAATCCGTCATCAAGGAGAAAATAGCGAGGCATCTTGAGGAGAATTGTTTGATAGAGCAGACGCAGCACGGTTTCGTTAAGGGGAAGTCGTGTCTTATGAATTTATTGGAATTCTATGAGGATGTGTCTAGTGCAGTGGATAGAGGAGAACTGGTGGATGTGGTGTTTCTTGATTTTCAGAAGGCGTTTGATAAGGTGCCGCACAAGAGGTTGTTACAGAAGGTTAGGGGGCATGGAGTTGGGGGTAGGGTGTTAGCGTGGATAGGGGATTGGCTGTCAAATAGGAGGCAGACAGTGGGTGTCAATGGGTGCTATTCGGATTGGCAGTTGGTGACTAGTGGAGTGCCCCAGGGATCGGTGCTGGGGCCTCAGCTATTTACCATTTATATAGATGATCTGGAGGAGGGAACCGAGTGTAAGGTGTCAAAATTTGCTGATGACACAAAGATTGGTGGAACGGCAAATTGTGCGGAGGGTGTGGAAAGTCTGCAGAGGGATCTAGATAGGCTGGGCGAATGGGCGAGGAACTGGCAAACGGAATTTAATGTTGGCAAATGTGAGGTTGTCCACTTTGGTAGGAATAATGGTAGAAAGGACTACTACTTACATGGCGAAAGGCTGCAGCATGCTACAGTGCAGAGGGACCTCGGGGTCCTTGTGCATGAGTCGCAAAAACCCAGCCTGCAGGTGCACAGGTGGTCAGGAAGGCGAATGGGGTGCTGGCCTTCATAGCGAGGGGGATTGAATATAAAAGTAGGGAGGTCTTGCTGCAACTGTACAGGGCTCTGGTGAGGCCGCAGCTGGAGTACTGTGTGCAGTTTTGGTCGCCGCACTTACGCAAGGATATTTTGGCCTTGGAGGTAGTGCAGAGGAGGTTTACTAGGCTGATGCCGGAGTTGAGGGGGTTGAACTATGAGGAGAGGCTGAATAAACTAGGCTTGTACACGCTAGAGTTTAGAAGAATGAGGGGACATCTCATTGAGACATATAAGATGATGAATGGGATGGATAGGATAGAGGTGGAGAGGCTCTTCCCACTCAGAAAGGACAGTAGGACTAGAGGGCACAGCCTCAAGATAAGGGGGGAGCAGCTTAGAACGAGTTGAGGAGAAACTTCTTCACTCAAAGGGTGGTGAATCTCTGGAATTCTCTGCCCGTTGAAGTGGTGGAGGCTGCCTCGCTAATATATTTAAGACGCGGGTAGATAGGTTTTTGATAGGCAAGGAGATTAAGGGTTATGGGGAGAAGGCGGGAAAGTGGAACTGAGCCACTTCAGATCAGGCATGATCTTATTGAATGGCAGGGCAGGCTCGAAGGGCTAGATGGCCTACTTCTGCTCCTATTTCTTATGTTCTTAATCATGTTGTCCTGTCTAGACCAACCACTTCTATTCCCTACCTGTTCTTGTGTCTATCTAGATAAGTATTAAATGTCGCTAACATGTCTGCTTCAACCACCTTACTTGGCAGTACATTCCCACAATCCTCTGTGTAAAAATCGTGCGCCGCATATCTCTACTGAACCTTTCCTCCTTTACCTTGAATTTGTGCCCCCTTGTAACTGTCATTTCTGCCCTGGGAAAAAGTTTCCAACTGATCACCTTATCTATGCCTCTCATAACTTTATAAATTTCTATCAGGCCTCCTCTCGGCCTCCATCTTTCTACACGGAACAATCCCAGTTTATTCAATCTCTCCTTGTACTATGCTTCATACTAGGCAACATCCTGGTAAACCTTTTCTGTGGTCCCTCCACAGCCTTCTGGCAGTGTGGTGACCAGAATTGGACCCAAGTTTTGGCCTAACCAACGTTTTATATATAATTTGCCAACTTTTATACTCAATGCCCTATCCAATGAAGGCAAGCATGCCATATGTTTTCTTTTCCACCTTTACCATCAATGCTGCCACTTATAAGGATCTGTGGACCTGAGTTCCCAGATCTCTCTTTATGTCTATGCTCCACATGGTTCTGCCATATATTCTATAGCATCAATCATTCTTGTCACGTCCTCAAAAAGCTCAATCGAATTAGTGAGACATGACTTCCTTCAGTACAAACATGCTGTCTGTCGCAAACAAGGCCAAATGTGTAAAGATCCTATCCCTAAGAATCTTGTCCAACAATTTCACTGTCACTGACGTGAAGTTCACTGGCATGCCCATAGCTAGTCCTGGCTCCGTACCTCCATCAAACTTCAGCCCATTATTTCATCAGCCTCTGAGCTATTTCTTCATGCCATAATCTCTGTTGGTGCAGTCCCTTTGATGAGGCTGTAATTTAAGATTTCAAAAGTTTTGTAATTAAATTAATCAAATTAGTTTAAGGCTTTCATACTGAAGTAGCCATTGAAGTATTAGTGACACTGAATTTGAATATGCATTGTTTCTAAATTAGGAGTACTAATGCTAGATATTATGAAAGGGCATTTGGCATATTAGCATAAATGTAGTTCCAATTTCATGTGGATCAAAGTTGAATTTACCGCTGAAGCTAGAATCTCTTTGGTTTCATTCTCAGGATTAGAATTAATCCTGAGTTATTCAGTATTGGCAATCTGCATTCAGAGTCTTTGATACTCAAACTTTCTGCATCGGTCTGTTTTGCAAGAATAGTATTGAAGCAATGCAAATCTTTTAAAAAGTTTTGTTCTTTGTAGTGCTAATACCTACCTCAAAGCCAAAAAAAAAGGAAATCTTAAGGTTCAAAATTATGTCCAAATATAATAGTTCTTTTTATGGAATTTTGAATTTTGTTAATAAATATTATTTATTTTACATATAATTGGTTATTTCTATGAGATAACAACTATAATATAAACTTCCTCATAATGATTCCGAAATATTTATCTGCAAAAATTACATGAGAACACCCTTATAAAACTAAATTCTGTTTTGTAACAATTTGTTTTTTATTCATTTTTATTAAAGAGGACAATATCTGTTTGAAATGAGAAACTTTGACCTTGCCAGTTTCTGTATCCAATATGCTGCTGAGATCAATGAAGGTAACACTTTCACACAGTGATTGTTTTCTTAAAATGTGTTCAAATATATTTAATTCTATAAAGATTCTAATCATTTATATGCAAAGTAAAATATTTTGCTGAGGAATCAGCTGACAGAAAATGGAATTTGTCAATCATTCAAATTCATGGACAGATCAATATACTTGAAAGTTTATGATATAAAAATCATTTTAAAAGAGATTATTTGCATTTATTGTTTGTACCCTCACATAATTTGCATTACAACTGAACAGACATTTTAGCTGTACAAAACAATTTTGGAAATTGCAACGTCTGGAATCTTCACTACATTTTTAGAGGATATATATGGGCTTAATTTGCTCATTTTGGAACACTGTTGCAAATTCAAGAATTACATTTACATTCTTAAGGAATCAATACCTTATTTGCACTTATTTATTTCCCCACTATTACGCATGCTTACGTGGACTAAGAGGCGAAAGAATCACAAGGAAGGCTTGAATACTTCAATATTGTGAGCTGTTTATTGAAGAATACATTCTTGCTTTTTTTGCTTTCCCTTCGCCCCTAGGTGTCTTGGATGCACCTGTTCCAGCACCTTTCCTCTTAAAGATGGAGGAATGATGACTCTCATCCCCCATAATAAACTTCCATTCAATACAGGCAACTTCAATCTTTGGGACATATACTGTGGTTGGTTTCTACTATTCGACCTCCCTCTCAGGTATAGGTCCATTACTTGGTTCATGATCGAATCACTGCATGTGGCAATCTGCACCTAGTTAGTGTTATCGGAACTTTATTTCTTCAGATTCTAGCTGGGAGCATCTTTATCTCCAGGGAAAGGTAGTCCTGACAGATGTTTCTCTGACTGATGGTTTTGGATCTTGTTTGAGTAGGCTGACAGCATCAGTGCCCAATTGCAATCGAGCTGCCACCATGGAAAGTATCCCAGGTATCCTACGATTGAGATCAGCAGCCTATAGTCTGTTAGAAGCATGAAATGTCCATCATAAAGGAAATTATAAAATTTCTTGACACCAAAGACAATGCCCAAACCTTCTTTTTCCACCTGAGCAGAGTTTTCCTCGGCATTCATCAATGACCTAAAAGTGAATGCTATGGGTTGTTTATCCTGTTTGGCACAATGTGAGACAGGACAGCCTTAGCCCCATTGGGCGAAGCGTCCGTCACATGCCAGCTGCAGTGGTAACTTGAGGTTGAAGTGAACTAGCGCTTGTGATCTCTTCAAAGCCTTTACATCCTAGTAGGCCCTTTGACATTCTTTTGTCACCATCCACGGCTGTTATTTTCCAAACAACCAATGGATCGGCTTCAACACTATTGGCAGATACGGAATGAATTTGCCGTAGTAATTGATAAGTGTCAAAAACAACCTCAATTGGGACACATTATCTGGTCTTTGGGCCTTCATGATGGCCTCCATCTTCTTGGATGCCTTATGTAATCCAACACCAATAATTACATGACCCAGATGTTCAATGGAATCCCTGAAGAATTCACATTTCTCTCTAGACTTGTAAGCTTTACTTCTGCAACCTCTTTTAAGTTATATTCCAAGTTCTTCAAATGTTCCTCCTCTGTCAAACCCATGACCAAGATATTGTCCAGCTAACACTGGACTCCTATCAATCCACCATGGCCTTCTGGAACAGAGCTGGAGCTGACGTAATCTCAAAGGGAAGTGCCTATAGCGGAACAGGCCCCTGTCTGTGATTATTGTTAGCGGTTGTGAATCTTTCACTACTCCGATCTGCAAATAGGCCTGAGATAGGTCTATCTTGGAAAAGTTCTTTCTCCATTAAGAGAGGAAGCAGGTACTGGTCCACACACAGGGCTAGGATTACTGTCACTTTAAAATCCCCACAGATTCTCATTAATCCATCTGATTTTATGATTAGAACAATTGGGGTGACTCATTCACTGGTGATCACTGGTTCCGACACTCCCAGATTCACCAGCCATTCCAATTCAGGCCTAATGGCATTCTAGACGTGCCTTCAATTTTCTTGGACAAGCATTCAGCTTAACTCATAATTTAACCTTGACATCCTTCATCTCTTCAAGGATTCCCTGGAAGGCATTTTTATATTTTTCTAACATGTCTTGTACGTTGTCTTCGAGTCTGTGAGCTTATTGACCGTGCCCCTGTTCAATTCAATTTCCGTAAGCAGGAGCATCTGAATAATGCGGGGTAGTCACCTCCATCACATATAGTGATAATTCTGCACATTGGCCTCTCAAGTGTACCTACACCAGTACATAACCCTGAAAAAGGCTCAGAAAGTAATCCGGGAAATTATAGGCTGGTAAGCTTGATGTCAGTAGTAGGTAAATTATTAGATGGAGTACTAAGAGATAGGATCTACAAATATTTGGATAGACAGCGACTTATTAGGGAGAGTCAATGTGGCTTTGTGTGTGGTAGGTCATGTTTAACCAATCTATTGGAGTTTTTCGAGGAGCTTACCAGGAAAGTGGATGAAGGAAAGGCAGTTAATGTTGTCTGCATGGATTTCAGTAAGGCCTTTGACAAGGTCCCGCATGGGAGGTTAGTTAGGAAGGTTCAGCCGCTAGGTATACATGGAGAGGTAGTAAATTGGATTAGACATTGGCTCAGTGGAAGAAGCCAGCGAGTGGCAGTGGCGGATTGCTTCTCTGAGTAGAGGCCTATGACTAGTGATGTGCCACAGGAATCAGTGCTGTGTCTATTGTTGTTTGTCATCTGTATCAATGATCTGGATGATAATGTGGTAAATTGGATCAGCAAATTTGCTGATAATACAAAGGTTGAAGGTGTTGTGGACAGTGAGGAAGGTTTTCAAAGCTTGCAGAGGGACTTGGACCAGCTGGAAAATTGGGCTGAAAAATGGGGGATGGAGTTTAATGCTGAGGTATGGACTTTGGAAGGACAAACCAAGATAGAACATACAAGATAAATGGTAGGGCACTGAAGAGTGTAGTAGAACAGAGGGATCTGGGAATACAGATACATAATTCCCTAAAAGTAGGTAGATAGGGTTGTAAAGAATGCTTTTGGAACATTGGCCTTTATAAATCAAAGTATTGAGTATAAGAGTTGGAATGTTATGGTGAGGTTGTATAAGACATTGGTGAGGCTAAATTTAGAGTATTGTGTGCAGTTTTGGTCACCTAATTACAGGAAGAATATTAATAAGGTTGAAAGAGTGTAGAGAAGGTTTACAAGGATGTTGCAGGGACTTGAGAAACTGAGTTACAGAGAAAGGTTGAATAGATTAGGACTTTATTCCCTGGAGCGTAGAAGAATGAGGGGAGATTTGATAGGGGTGTATAAAATTATGATGGGTATAGATAGAGTGAATGCAAGCAGGCTTTTTCCACTGAAGCTAGGGGAGAAATAAACAAGGACATGGATTAAGGGTGAAGGGGGAAAGGTTTAGAGGGAATATTGGGGGCGTTCTTCACACAGAGAGTAGTGGGAGTGTGGAATGAACTGCCAGATGAAGTGGTGAATGCGGGCTCACTTTTAACATTTAAGAAAAACTTGGATGGGTTCATGGATGACAGGGTCGTGGAGAGGTATGGCCCAGGTGCAGGTCAGTGGGACTAGCCAGAAAAATGGTATGGCACAGCCAAGAAGGGCCAAAAAGCCTGTTTCTGTGCTGTAGTGTTCTATGGTTCTGTGGTTCTATGAAAGGGACCATTTGCTCAGTATATGTTGGAGTATGTTTATAATGTGACTTTTGCAGATTTTTAACTTCTCCCGGCATAGTGCTTTGGGAATCAAAGACACAGCAGCCTGTGTGTCCACTTCCATTATCATGGTTTACTCTTCCAGTTGAGGGACAATCCAGAGCTGGTTGGCTTCAACTGAGCTCTTGTTGCTCTGGACTGTCTGCTATTTCTGCAGACCCAGTTGATTCCCTATCCTCTCTGGTTGGCAACATGCACTTTTTTTTTCCTGTCTCTGGACTTATTTGCAATTCTAGGCAATGTGACCCACTCACTTACACTTGCAACACTGGGCCTCTTGTGTCCAATAACTCGATTCCTTGTGGCCTGTCTTGCCATATTGGCGGCACTCTACTTGTAGCATCAAAACCTGCAGAGTTTTGCCACTTTGCGTACCTGGGCACTGACACCCAACTGTACTGCTTCTCTGGTGGATAATTTCACATAAATTGCAACCCCTAATGCAGACTTAAACTGTAAATTCCCTTCAGCCATTAATCTCTATTGAATGGCTTCATGCTGGAGATCACAAATTAGCTGGTCCCGTAAAGCATTCTGGTTTAGATTTCTGAACTCATGGTGTTCAGCCAGTCTTTAGAGTTGCAACAAATTGCACAATGGACTCACTCCCCTTCCATTCCACTGGCGTTCCATTCTAGCGAAGCGGACGGAGATTGACTCAAAGAACAGCTCTGAAAAAGAACCAGTGTGGCGACCCTGTGAAGAACAGGTAGGAGTGTTCCAATCACATTACTTCAGTCTGAATGGTCCATTCATGGGGAAGGTAGTGCTTGCTTGGGAGCCAGTCAAAAACATTGCAGGAAGCAGGCATCAAAGGCTGGTCTTATTTGTAGAATCAGAAACACACATCTCATGGACTTGGAGAAAATAAACCTCTTAATACTTCTCACAATTCTTTGTAAGTCTTCCCAGTTTGTCTGGTTGCACCAGACTCCTCAAAACAACGAAGGTCTTGCTCCTTACGGTACTTAAGAAGACTGGTAGTACCAAGTTCTCTGCCATGTAATTTGCCACCAGATAAGCGCTGAAGTGCCTTGTATAAGGTATCCAGCTCTCTGCCTCTTCGTTGAAGGGACACAGAAACTGGCTGCCATTTTGTTTCTCTGAGTAATTTTCCTGCAGTCCACAGCCAAGTCCCCGCAGCCTCTGCTTCTACACAAATCTAGACCTAAAACTTCCTTCTGCCATTGCTGATAACCCCTGCAGCATGGGTCCCCTTGGTGCCTGTTTCTTGCAACATTTTTGACTGGCTCCCATGAATGGACCATTTAGACTGAAGTAATGTGGTCAGAATGCTCGTACCCGCTCTTCATGGGGTCGCCATGCTGTTGTTATTTTTCTAGAACCATTCTTCAAAGTCTCCTTTCCCTTCGCTAGAATGGAATGCCAGTGGAATACACTGCCTCGTCACCAGTTATTATGTATATCCTTGTGGACTAAGGGGCATAATGAACCATAAAGTAGGCTTGAATACTTCAATAATGGGAGCAGTTTATTGAAGGTATGCACTCATTCACAGTCAGGCCCAACAGGGTCCCAACCTGAGTGGAGCTAATAGGGGTCACCTGACCTGTACTCTTAAAGGGGCACCCCAAACCCCAACATATATATATCTATATATATATATATGGCACATCCATCATATTGCCAATATAAATAATAGATTTTGTAACAAAACAAAGACTGTTAATAGTATCAATTGTATAAAGCAATTTAGCAATTGGAGGAATTGGAATTTGGTGCTTATATAAATGGGATATATGGGAGTGAGAATTGTTCAACAACTTTAGTTTGAACATGTTAGTGATTTGTCTACTTTATTCATCCAATCATATTTTGAAATGTTATTAATAATCTAATATTGTTAAACATGTACAGAACATAAATTTGCTATGTATAAAATTAATGAAGGTAATTAAGTCTAGCTCATTGGCAGCGAATCTCACAGACTGAGATGATACATCAGTTTGACTTCCTTCCCACTATTACTGCCCACTGCTATTACTGCCCACTGTCTATAATGAGCATTGCACACAATCCCGATAGTTGGATGAGATTAAAATTCTGTTTTCACTGATAAATTTCCCAGACATGCTGCCTAACGTGCAAAGTATTTCCAACATTTTTCATTCTTATTTCAGATTTTCAGCATCAGCATCAGTATTTTGTGTTTGTACTTCCCCTAAATTGTTCATTATTATTTGGAATTCTCAAAAGGCAAAAGATTGGAATGTTTCTATTATTTAGTAGAAATTAGTATGAGACTTCGTAACTGATTACTTTATTGAGTTTTTCATTGCTTTTCACAATCTATTCTTTTACATTTTATTTGCTGAAACAGCTCCTGACTCATCTCCAACTCAGCAAGCCAAAGTACAATTGTTTCTAAAAAATTATGACAAAGCTATCAGCACCTTAGCTGCCACGGAAAAAACACCAGCACTGTTGAGTTTGCTTGGGAAAAGCCAAATGAAAGCTCGCAAATTTGAGGTAACATATATTTCTGGAATCACTTTTCTGAACATAAGCCAAGTTCTGGGGACTTTTAATATTTGAGAGCATGGTTTTAACTGCAGGTGAATGGATTAGGCTTGATCCAAATGTATTTTTTTTTAGTGTCACAAGTAGGCTTACAGTAACACTTCAATGAGTTACTGTGAAGTTACTAATCGTCACACGTTCGAATACACTGAGGGAGAATTTATCATGGCCAATGCACCTAACCAGTGCATTTGGAAACTGGTGTGTTCATACATGTGTGTATTCTTATAACCATAGCCCTACATCTCTCATACTGTCCACCAAACGCTTCCCTGTCCACTGGACTCTGACCCTTAACCAATACCCCTGCCTCTCCATGACCTGTGGAGTTGATTCCATGTTCACATACCATTTCAAGGGCCTGTTCCTCTGCCCACCTGAGGATTAGTAGGTTTGGGATTCCCTCACCAATTCCTCCTCACTCCAAGTGCTTTCGTTAGTCCCCCCTCTACATGCTGGGACATTGCAGGCTCTCCCCCACCAAAGACGCAGGTACCTGTTAATGTTGCACTCATCTTGATGTGCATGGCAGTTGTGGCCAATCAAGACACATGATTATATGCCATATTGCACTCTGCATTTCATACTCATGTGCTGTCACCCACAAAGATATGTACCCAAGGTTCCACACAGCACTCACCGTGCTGAAGCGCAGAAAGTCATTGAACCTTTTCCGACACTGGAACCTGGTTATGTGTACTACATCATGGCTGCTGACCAGGCCCATTAGCTCAGTCCAGGCCATCTTGGTGATGTGATATGGCCTCCTTGTCATCTCTTAGCAGCAGGAGTCTGTATGGTTGCTTACTGCCTCCGCAGGACCCTAAGGCATTCATCTGAGAAACAGACGACAGACTGACTGGGCATTCCCCTCACACCAGGCATGGGCTCTGGGCAACAATGCAATCTCAAACACAGGAAAAGTAACCAAAAAAATTCAATATCCAAACCAACTGTCTGAGGCTCTGCTCAGAGAGTTCCAGTCTTCAGGGAGTTGCGTTTAAATTCCTTGCCTGCACACTTCCTGTTCCTGGTGCTTGTTCTCTTCCCATCCCCACCAACAGTGCTGAGCCTCTTTCAGTGTGAACTTCATGTTGGCCAGCAGTTAATTGGCCATCCAGCATGAAATTGAATTGTAAAGCTGATTGTGGGCAGGAGTGGATTACACATCTGCTTCCAGTCCTGTCCATCGTACTTGCACCAGGATGAAAATTCAGGCCTCAGTATTTTTTTACCTAGCCTAGCCAGTATGATCCAACTGAATGAGGTTCTAAAGATGGCAATTTGTTTTTGTAACTCTATCCCTAAGTTTAAAGTTTGCATTGTGAAAATATTGGCCAATTGTTGCACAACTGATTCCATTGTGTTTTTGGTACCACTTTTTTCTTCTATGCCCCATCTTTCATTATTCTGCCCTTTCTTCTCCCTTATTCTCTTTCTACACTTCCTTCCTCTTTTCTCTCTGCAATGCAATAAATTGTATAGTTTTGGCATCAAAGCTTTTAATCGAAAAACTTATTTTATATCTCAGATTCTCTGTTTACAATTTAGGATGCACTGATCAGCTTTCAGAAAGCTTTGGATCTGGAACTTGAAGTACCTGAAGTAAAAGTTACAAACAAATTAAAAGAACATGCAGAAATAAATTATAATATGGGTATTTGCTACGCTGAATTGAGTAAACTGAGAGAGGTGAGAATATTGTTCCTTATTGTGCACTAGAAAGCTTTAGATTGGCTGTGCACTAGAAAGCTTTAGATTGGCTAGGAGGGAGTTGAAGAGTGAGTTAAGAAGGGCTAAAAGAGGACATGAGAAGACTTTGGCTGATAGGATTAAGGAGAATCCTAAGGCGTTCTATAGGTATGTCAAGAACAGAAGGTTGGTTAGGGCAAGATTAGGGCCAGTTACAGACAGCAGAGGGAAGTTGTGTGTGGAACCGGAAGAGATTGGAGAGGCATTGAACCAATATTTCTCTTTGGCGTTCACGCAGGGGGACATGAATATAGCTGAGGAGGACACTGGGTTGCAGGGGTGTAAAATAGACAGTATTGCAGTTGATAAGGGGGATGTGTTGGATATTCTTGAGGGTTTGAAAATAGATAAATCCCCTGGTCTGGATGGGATTTACTCTAGGATTCTCTGGGAGGCAAGAGAGGTGATTGCAGAGCCTCTGGCTCTGATCTTCAGGTCGTCGTTGGTCTCTGGTATAGTACCGGAAGATTGGAGGATAGCGAATGTTGTCCCATTGTTTAAGAAGGGGAACAGAGACTTCCCCGGGAGTTATAGACCGGTGAGTCTTACTTCTGTTGTGGGCAAGGTTTTGGAAAAAATTATTAGGGATAGGATTTATAGTTATTTGGAGAGTAATGAATTGATTGGAGATAGTCAGCATGGTTTTGTAGCGGGTAGGTCGTGCCTTACTAACCTTATTGAGTTTTTTGAGAAAGTGACCAAAGAGGTGGATGGGGGTAAGGCAGTTGACGTGGTATATATGGATTTTAGTAAGGTGTTTGATAAGGTTCACCATGGTAGGCTTCTGCAGAAAATGCAGATGTATGGGATTGAGGGTAGTCTAGGAAATTGGATCAGGAATTGGCTAGCAGATAGGAGACAGAGGGTGGTGGTTGATGGTAAATATTTGTCATGGAGTTCGGTTACGAGTGGTGTGCCTCAGGGATCTGTTTTGGGGCCACTGCTGTTTGTAATTTTTATTAATGATCTGGATGAGGGTACAGTTGGGTGGATTAGTAAATTTGCTGATGACACCAAAGTCGGAGGTGTGGTAGATTGTGAGGAAGGGTGTCACAGTTTGCAGGGAGACTTAGACAGGTTGCAGAGCTGGGCCGAGAGGTGGCGGATGGAGTTTAATGCGGAGAAGTGTGAGGTAATTCACTTTGGTAGGAATAACAGATGTGTCGAGTATAGGGCTAATGGGAGGACTTTGAATAGTGTGGATGAACAGAGGGATCTAGGTGTATGTGTACATAGATCCCTGAAAGTTGGGAATCAAGTAGATAAGGTTGTTAAGAAGGCATCTTGGTGTCTTGGCGTTTATTGGTAGGGGGATTGAATTTAGGAGTCGCAGCGTCATGTTGCAACTGTACACAACTCTGGTGCGGCCGCACTTGGAGTACTGTGTGCAGTTCTGGTCCCCACATTACAGGAAGGATGTGGAGGCTTTGGAGAGGGTGCAGAGGAGGTTTACCAGGATGTTGCCTGGTATGGAGGGGAGGTCCTATGAGGAGAGACTGAGGGATTTGGGGTTGTTTTCGCTAGAAAGAAGGCGGCTAAGAGGGGATCTTATTGAAACATATAAGATGATTAGAGGTTTAGATAGGGTGGACAGTGATAGCCTTTTTCCTCGGATGGAGAAAGCTAGCACGAGGGGGCATGGCTTTAAATTAAGGGGGGGTAGTTATAGGACGGATGTCAGGGGTAGGTTCTTTACCCAGAGGGTGATGAGGGATTGGAATGCCCTGCCTGCTGCAGTTGTAAATGTGCCTAGTTTGGGGGCGTTTAAGAGATCCGTGGATAGGTTTATGGACGAAAAGGGATTGGTTTAGATTAGTGGGTCATTGTTTTTTTTAACTGGTCGGCGCAACATCGTGGGCCGAAAGGCCTGTTCTGCGCTGTAGTGTTCTATGTTCTATGTTCTATTTTGATATAAGTGTGTTAATGATTTTCTCATTACTTTTAAGTACTTTTTGATTGGTATTTTTCAGGCAATAGATTCATTCAATAACGTACTGAAATTCAACCCAAAGCTTGCTAAAGCTTATTATCAGCGAGGATTGTGCAGAATGAAACTTTGTGACGTTAATTGTGTCCAGGACTTTCACAAAGCTCTCGAAATCAACCCCCAACTCTTTGAGGTATTGAGATTTAACTATGTACTCATTGTTCTGTGATAATTGCATCCAGGTTTACACAAAATTATTTATTAGTTAATAGATATTCATTGTCACCATTTTTTAAAATCTTATTATAGATTTATACCTATTATTAAGAGGTATTAGTTATTTTGAATTGTAAGAACAATGCTGAGAGATGCAATTGACTTTATGGTGTTTTTAGTTTGAATAAATATGTGTGACCAATAAATTAGAATTTTGTTCAAGTATAAAGTTTAAATTTATTTATTTATTAGTCACAAGTAAGGCTTACGCTGCAATGAAGTTACTGTGAAATTCCCCTTGTCGCCATAGTCTGGCATCTATTTGGGTCAATGCACCTAACCAGCACGTCTTTCAGAATGCGGGAGGAAACCAGAGCATCCAGAGGAAACCCACACAGACATTGGGAAAACATCCAAACTCCACACTGACAGTGACCCAAGCCAGGAATCGAACGTGGGTCCCTGGTGCTGTGAAGCAGCAGTGCTAACCACTATGCTACCGTGCCGCCCTGGTATATCTTCCTAAGTAAGAAGTCTCACAACACAAGGTTAAAGTCCAACAAGTTTATTTGATAGTAAACTCACACGTTTTTGGGATTTGCCCTTTCGTCAGGTGAGTGGAGAGTTCTGGTCTCAAACAGAGCATATAAAGGCACACACAGTTGTGTTTTATAACTGTGTTATAATTGTGTGTGCCTTTATATGCTCTGTTTGAGACCAGAACTCTCCACTTACCTGACAAAGGGGCAAACCCCGAAAGCTGTGGGTTTACTATCAAATAAACTTGTTGGACTTTAACCTGGTGTTGTGAGATTTCTTACTGTGTTTACCCCAGTCCAATGTCAGCATTTCCACATCACATCTTCCTAAGCCTGAAGTGTTCTTTTGGAAATTGCTCATTTTCAATTGTTTTAGCAGTGCTGACTAAAATAAAAGACACAATGAGCTGCAGACCTGGCCCAAAACATCCTGCCAGATTTTGCTCATATCAAGCTCCCCACATCATGGTCACTGATCATTTTTTTGTTCATTCGTGGGACATGGGCATCACTGGCTGGCCAGCATTTATTGATGTGGAGATGCCGGCATCGGACTGGGGTAAAACACAAAGAAATCCCACAACACCAGTTTAAAGTCCAAATAGGTTTATTTGTAGCAAACGCCTCAAGCTTTCGGGACAACCTGTCCCTTTGTCAGGAGGCTGGGAGTTCCCAGCCCGATGAAGGGACAGGCTGTCCCGAAAGCTTGAGGCGTTTGCTACAAATAAACCTGTTTGGACTTTAAACTGGTGTTGTGGGATTTCTTTGTGTTTCAGCATTTATTGCCCATCCCTAGTTGCCTGAGGGTAGTTATCAACCACGTTGCTCTGGCTCTGGAGTCACACGTAGGCTAGAGTAGGTAAGGATGGCTGATTTCCTTTCCTAAAGGACACTAGTGAACCAGATGGTTTTTTCCAACAATCAACAATGATTTCATGGTCATCAGTAGATTCTTAATTCCAGATATTTTTTATTGAATTCAAATTCCACCAGCTGCAGTGGCAGGACTTCTACTCGGATTCCTAGAATATTAGATGAGTTTCTGGATTAATAGTCTAGTGATATTACCACTAAGCCGTCACCTCCCTGAATCTCCCTGTTGTATACAAAAACTTATGCGTGGTTGTGGTTATGTGGTGCTGACATCTTCAGTCTGTTTTTATAAGAACATAAGAACATAAGAAATAGGAGCAGGAGTAGGCCATCTAGCCCTTTGAGCCTGCCCCACCATTCAATAAGATCATGGTTGATCTGTCGTGGCTCAGTTCCACATTCCCGCCCTCTCCCCATAACCCTTAATCCTCTCGCTTATCAAAAACCCATCAACCCGCGTCTTAAAAATATTTAGCGAGGCAGCCTCCACCACTTCAATGGGCAGAGAATTCCAGAGATTCACCACCCTTTGAGTGAAGAAGTTCTTCCTCAACTGCGTTCTAAACCGCCCCCCCCTTTATCTTGAGGCTGTGCCCCCTAGTCCTACTGTCCTTTCTGAGCGGGAAGAGTCTCTCCACCTCTATCCTATCCATTCCATTCCATTCATCATCTTATATGTCTCAATGAGATCTCCCCTCATTCTTCTAAACTCTAACGAGTACAAGCCTAGTTTATTCAGCCTCTCCTCATAGCTCAACCCCTTCAACTCCGGCATCAGCCTAGTAAACCTCCTCTGCACTCCCTCCAAGGCCAAAATATCCTTGTGTAAGTGCGCCGCCCAAAACTGCACACAGTACTCCAGCTGCGGCCTCACCAATGCCCTATACAGCCGCAGCAAGACCTCCCTACTTTTATATTCAATCCCCCTCGCTATGAAGGCCAGCATCCCATTAGCCTTCCTGACCACCTGCTGCACCTGCAAGCTGGATTTTTGCGGCTCATGCACAAGGACCCCGAGGTCCCTCTGCACCATTGCCTGCTGCAGTTTTTCGCCCTGTAAGTAATAATCCTTCCTACCAAAGTGGACCACCTCGCACTTGCCAACATTAAATTCCATTTGCCATTTCCTGGCCCATTCGCCCAGCCTATCTAGATCCTTCTGTAGACTCTCCACACCCTCCGCACAATTTGCCGTTCCACCAATCTTGGTGTCATCAGCAAATTTCGACACCATACACTCGGTTCCCTCCTCTAGATCATCTATATAAATGGTAAATAGCTGAGGCCCCAGCACCGATCCCTGGGGCACTCCACTAGTCACCATCCGCCAATCCGAATAACACCCATTGACCCCCACTCTCTGCCTCCTATTTGACAGCCAATCCTCTATCCACGCTAACACCCTACCCCCAACTCCATGTCCCCTGACCTTCTGCAATAACCTCTTGAGGTACCTTGTCGAACGCCTTCTGAAAATCAAGAAAGACCACATCCATCGGCTCTCCTCTATCCACCGCCCTAGACACATCCTCATAGAACTCCAGTAAATTTGTCTGTACCATCCCACAATGGTGGTTTTAAGATGTATGTGCATTGTAGCAGAATTGATGCCATATTTTTCAAGCAATGCTTTAAATTGCAGTGACATTAATTGGGCCACACAGGGCCTTGGAGTAAACCAGTAAATGAAAGCTAAGAGTATCATAATTGCCTCCTCTCCTGGTCCTGAAATACACTGGTCCACTGCAACTGGTGAGGGTGGGGGGAAGGGGGGACCCAGAGGGCCTCTCTGCAATTGTCCAACAGGTTTGAGGTTCTTCCAGCTTGTTTAGATGAGAAAGGGGGCTGCAGGATGGATGAGCTGATTGACCATGACACCAAGGTACAGGGAGCCATTGAAGTGAGAAATGTAGTAATAATAGGGGATAGCAAGGTGAGGGGGATTGATGCTGTTTTCTGTAGCAAATAGTGAGTCCAGATGGCTATGTTTCCTGCCTGATGCCAGGGTTAGGATCATTTGCTGAAAGCTTAAGAAGAACTTGCAGTGGTAGAGGGAGTGGTTGTGGTCCGTAGGTACCAATGACATAGACAGGATGAGGAAGGAGGTTCTGCATGGTCAGCATGAGGAGCTAAGCACAAAATTAACAAGCAAAACTTTAAAGGTAATAATTTTTGGATGATTACCTAAGTCATGTGAAAATTAGCATTGAACACATAAGGTATGTTATATCACATAAGACAAGAGAAATTAATGCGTGGCTCAAAGACTAGTGTGGGTTCTGGTTTATGGGGCATTAGCACTAGTACATGGACCATGATTCTCCTCCTCCTCCCACTGTACAGTTGAAATGTGAAATGATAAAGGCAAGAAGTCACTTGTGGGAGCCATGTATAGGCTCCTTAACAGTAACCAATACTGTTACTGAGCATAATGGAAGAGATGATGCGAGCTTGTCAAAAAGGTACAGGTTAAGTATGGGGGATTTTAATCAATATATAGACAAGAAAAATCAGATGGACAAAGTTATCCTCGGTGAGGAGTTCATAGAATGTTTTCAGGATGGTTTCTTAGAACAGCATTTTCTGGAGCCAACCAGAGAACTGGTTATACTACATCTGACATTGTGCAACAAGATAGGATTAATTGATAACCTCATAGTGAATGTATTCTATTAGCAGCAATCATAATATGATTGAATTTTATATTTACTTTGAGGGAGAGAAGAATGGGTCTATGACTAGTATTTTAAATTTAAAGAAGGGCAATTATGAAGGCATGGTAGTGGAGCTAGCTAAAGTGAACTGCCAAACAAGCTTAAGCAGTGAGCAATATAGATGCAGTGGCAAACATTTAAAGGGATATTTTAGAAAACACAGAATCAATATATTCCAGTGAGAAATTAAATTCCAAGGGGAGGACCCACCATCTGTAATGCACTAAAAATAATAAAGACAGTATCAAACCTAAAGAAAAATTGCACAGACAGGTGGTAGGTCAGAAGATTAGACAGAATATAAAAACAGCAAAGAATGAGAAAAAGATTAAAAATTAGAGTATACGAGAATGATAATGAGAAATATAAAGACAGATAAGAGTTTCTATAGATATTTAATAAGAAAAGAGTGAACGAAATGATGTTGGTCTGACAGAAAGTATATCTGGGTACTTGGAAAGTAGGATGACGGCAGATGAATTGAACAGGTATTTTATATCAATGTCAGAGATACAAGTAACATCCCAGAAATGGCTGTAAATCAGGAAATGGAAGGGAGGGAGGAATTCAGAAAAATCATGAACACCAGGAAAGTGGTACTAAGCAAATAGTTGGAACTGCAGGCTAACAAATCCCTGTGTCCGGGTGGACTTCATCCTAGGGTCTTAAAAGAAGTGGCCAGTGAGATAGTTGATGTATGGGTTTTAATTTTTCAAAGTTTACTAGATTTGGGGAAGGTTGCTTCATATTGGAAAATAGTAAACTCCTTAATTCATAAAGGAGGGAGACAGAAAGCATGACACTACAGGTAACTTAACCTAACATTTGTCATAGCGAAAATGTTAGAAACTGTTTTTGAAGATGTTTTAACAGAATACTTGAAAGAAATTCCAGACACTCAAGCAGAACCAAGCAGAAAGAAAATTTTGTTTAACCAATTTATTGGAGCTCTCTGAATGAGTCACGTGTGCTGTGAATAAAGGGGAACCAGTGGATGTACTGTACTGAGATTTCCTGAAGGCATTTGTTAAGGTGCCTTTTCAAAGATTATGGCAGAAAGTAAGAGCTGAATGTGTAGGGCTAACATAGTGGCATGATACAAGATTAGCTAGCTAACAGGAAACAAAGAGTAGGCATAAATGGATCTTTTTGGACCCTGGTTGGCAGGTGTAATGAGTGGTGTGCCACACGAATCAATTCTGGGACTCAACCTTATACAATCTTTGCAAATTACTTCGATTAAGGAATCAAAGATATGGTCACAAAATTTGCCGATGACATAAAGATAGGTAGGAAAGTAAATAGTGAAGAGGAACATAAGGTGGCTACAGAGGGAAAGAGATAGCATAAGCGAATGGGCAAAGAGTTAAAAAGAAATTTATTATTTAAATGGCGAGAGATTGCAGAACTGTGAGATTTAGAGGGATCTGGTTGTGTTAGTGCATGAATCACAAAAAGCTGGTATTCAGGTTCAATAATTAATTAGGAAAACTATTGGAGAATTGTTGGTTAATGTCAGGGGAATTGCTTACAAAAGTAGGGACATTATACTTCAGTTGTATAGAACATTCCAGAGGTTTCCAGCATCACAGATGTCAGTCTTTAGTCAATTTGATTCATTCTACCCGATAACAAGAAATGGCTGTAGGCATGACATACTGCAAAAGCTATGGACTTTGATACTATTACCATAATAGTACTTAAAACTTGTGCTCTAGAACTTGTTGCACCACTAGCCAAACTGTTCCAGTTACAACACTGGCATCTACCTGGCAAGTGTTAAATTGCCTAGATATGTCCCGTACACAAGAAACAGGAAAAATTCAACCTGACCAATTATTGCCCCACTCTTGATTAAAGTGATGGAAGGAGTCATCAATGGAACTATCAGTGGCACTTGCTCAGCACCAATCTGCTCAGTAATGCTCAGTTTGGGTTCTGCCAGGGTCACTCACCTCATGACTTAATTACAGCCTTGTTTCAAACATGGACAAAAGCCCTGAACTCCAGAGGTCAGGTGAGAGTGACTGTCCTTGACATCAAGGCAATGTTTGCCTAAGTATAGCTCTAAGGAGCCTGAGCAAAAATGGAGTCACTGGGGATTGTGGGGAGAGGGGGGAGAACTTCCGCTGGTTAGTTATACCTGGCACAAAGGAAGATGGTTGTGCTTATTGGAGGTCAATCATCTTAGCTCCAGGATATCACTGCAGGATTCCCTCAGGGTAATGTCCTACACCCAATCATAATCTTCAACTGCTTCCTCATGGCCTTTCTTCCTTCATAAGATCAGAAATGGGGACGTTTTGCTAATGACTGCATAATGTTCAACACCATTTACAACTCTTTAGATACTGAGGCAGCCCAGGTCAAAATGCAGCAAGACCTGGACAATATCCATTTGTTCTGACAAGTGTGAAGCAACATTCATGCCATACATGTGCCAGGCAATGACCATCTCCAGTAAGATAGATTCTAACCAGCATGATGTGCAATTAACAGTTTATTGTGCTCTTAACAAATTATTATCAAACCCTGACTAATGCTGACCTTCACCTCGTCCTCTAGTGAACTACAACTTTCTAACTTTGTGCTGTCTACTGCTTCTTCTTGGTGCTACCCAAAGATGCACATCGGAGGTGGAGGTATCCAGCTGTGGTGCACAGTCCATTGCCTGTGATGCCCTTGGCGGACATCCCCTGGGTGGCCGGGACCTGGACGGCCCCAGTTGACTTGCAGATGGCACTGTCTCGATGCCACCCTGTTCATCTTGCTGGCCCTGAGATGCCCCAGTGTGAAGAGGGGGGAAATCGGAAGGTCTCGGGATGTCTGGGATCTCCATGGACTCAAGCTGTTCTTCCCGCCTGAAGTGCCCAGAGGCCCCAGGGCACTCCATTGGAGGCCAGGGTAGCTCGACTGTGCTCCAGAAGTTCTGGTATCACCTGGCTCTGCCAGTCCTGAAGGCCTAGATGCATCTGTCCCATTGATGTGTGATCCCTCAGTCCTGACCCTCTGAGACTGGGCCAAGCTCCAGAACCCCTCTGCTACAGCATTCTGTGAGTGAGCCAGGCTCTGGAACCCCTCAGCAGTAGCCCTCTGAGCCTGGGCTAAGTTGTTGAGGCTCACAGCTGACGTCTGCTGTGTCTCCAGAAAAGCAGCGAGAGTCTCAGCCATGGCCTCCGACACCCATGGCCGTCAAATGCTGTGCCTCCTGAATGCCAGAAGCATACTTGCCCGTGGTCTGCAGTGTTTCCAGGATGGCCTGATCCTGTCACCCATGAGGACAGACCCGTGAGCCAGACTTTCCACTGCGGTCACCTTCCTTGCAGTGTTGGCCTGAGTCTCACATTGTGTCAGCATCACCTGCTGCAATAACACTCTGTTTGACTCCCCTGAACAGCCTTGCAGTTGCAGCGTGGTTGCTGACAATCCTTCCACAACTCCCTGGGCTTCCCTGAGTTCGTACTTACGCAAGGATATTTTGGCCTTGGAGGGAGTGCAGAGGAGGTTTACTAGGCTGATACCGGAGTTGAGGGGGTTGAGCTATGAGGAGAGGCTGAATAAACTAGGCTTGTACTTGTTAGAGTTTAGAAGAATGAGGGGAGATCTCATTGAGACGTATAAGATGATGAATGGGATGGATAGGATAGAACATAGAACATTACAGCGCAGAACAGGCCCTTCGGCCCACGATGTTGCGCTGACCAGTTAAAAAACAATGACCCACTAATCTAAACCAATCCCTTTTCGTCCATAAACCTATCCACGGATCTCTTAAACGCCCCCAAACTAGGCGCATTTACAACTGCAGCAGGCAGGGCATTCCAATCCCTCATCACCCTCTGGGTAAAGAACCTACCCCTGACATCCGTCCTATAACTACCCCCCCTTAATTTAAAGCCATGCCCCCTCGTGCTAGCTTTCTCCATCCGAGGAAAAAGGCTATCACTATCCACCCTATCTAAACCTCTAATCATCTTATATGTTTCAATAAGATCCCCTCTTAGCCGCCTTCTTTCTAGCGAAAACAACCCCAAATCCCTCAGTCTCTCCTCATAGGACCTCCCCTCCATACCAGGCAACATCCTGGTAAACCTCCTCTGCACCCTCTCCAAAGCCTCCACATCCTTCCTGTAATGTGGGGACCAGAACTGCACACAGTACTCCAAGTGCGGCCGCACCAGAGTTGTGTACAGTTGCAACATGACGCTGCGGCTCCTAAATTCAATCCCCCTACCAATAAACGCCAAGACACCGTATGCCTTCTTAACAACCTTATCTACTTGATTCCCAACTTTCAGGGATCTATGTACACATACACCTAGATCCCTCTGTTCATCCACACTATTCAAAGTCCTCCCATTAGCCCTATACTCGACACATCTGTTATTCCTACCAAAGTGAATTACCTCACACTTCTCCGCATTAAACTCCATCCGCCACCTCTTGGCCCAGCTCTGCAACCTGTCTAAGTCTCCCTGCAAACTGTGACACCCTTCCTCACAATCTACCACACCTCCGACTTTGGTGTCATCAGCAAATTTACTAATCCACTCAACTGTACCCTCATCCAGATCATTAATAAAAATTACAAACAGCAGTGGCCCCAAAACAGATCCCTGAGGCACACCACTCGTAACCGAACTCCATGACAAATATTTACCATCAACCACCACCCTCTGTCTCCTATCTGCTAGCCAATTCCTGATCCAATTTCCTAGATTACCCTCAATCCCATACATCTGCATTTTCTGCCGAAGCCTACCATGGTGAACCTTATCAAACGCCTTACTAAAATAGAGGTGGAGAGACTCTTCCTGCTCAGAAAGGACAGTAGGACTAGGGGGCACAGCCTCAAGACAAAGGGGGCGCAGTTTAGAACGGAGTTGAGGAGGAACTTCTTCACTCAAAGGGTGGTGAATCTCTGGAATTCTCTGCCTGTTGAGGTGGTGGAGGCTACCTCGCTAAATATTTTTAAGACGCGGGTTGATGGGTTTTTGATAAGCGAGGGGATTAAGGGTTATGGGGAGAGGGCGGGAATGTGGAACTGAGCCATGACAGATCAGCCATGATCTTATTGAATGGCGGGGCAGGCTCGAAGGGCTAGATGGCCTACTCCTGTTCCTATTTCTTATGTTCTTATGTTCTTATGTTCCTGATGCATCTCCAGCAGCCTTGGGAGTAACAGCTGGCTTGGGGACAGCTGAATCCTGGCCTCCAGCAGACCTCTGTGTGCCTGAGCCCTTGGACGTGCCCGCCACATCCTGTTGTGCATCAGCGGCTGTGAAGACTCAACACTAAAGCTTCTCACCATGATGATTGTCTCTGTGTTGGTGGGTTGTGTGGTACATGCCACTGATGCTTCGGTGGTGCCTCCCTCTGAGGTGTCATCCAGGGAGTCACGGGCAGTTTGCTCCAGAGCATTGGGGCCAGATCGCCCTGAGTCCAGAGCTGTAAAAAAGAACACACATCAGGGAAAGGGAGGCAAAACATTCCATGCAGCATCGCACTTACTAAGAGGAGGACTTAGGTTGAGGTTGCACTTCTGCTCAGTAGCCTGCTGGACACCGACCTGGCTGTCGGTGACCATTCGGAAAGGCTCATCACCCCCTGTCAGTTCCATGGCACGCTGCTCCATGCTGGTCGGCTGTCACAGGTCAGGCACTCAACCACCAGTCATTTCCCATGCGCTGTGGGTATTCTTTTCCTGTGGGAACATAAGGTGGATAGCAAGCATTAATATATTGCAGTGCAATGGTGCACAAGGCTTGCCTGTGTCTCGGGCATTGTGCTAACAGTTTCGGGGAAAAGGGGGCACCTCTGAAGGGTGCTGTTTGAGGGGTGAGGGGAAGAGCTTAGATTCTGTTTCTGGGGAAAGGGTCACTTGTTGCATGCCCTTCAGGTGTATAAGTAGGGTTGGAGATCCATGCTAAGCATGTGCGGGGTTCCAAGTGGGATGCTTATTCACCCTTGCTGCTCACAGAAGATTGTTCATTTTTTTGTGACTCTGCCTGCCAGAGTGCGACATCAGGCTCCTGGCATTCACCACTTCTGCCACCTCCTCCCACAATGCTGTGCCAGATGCACCCCTTGGGTTAGGGTCCTGGTCAGGATCACGCTTCTCCTCTGTAGCATCGAGCAGATACTCCTGGTCGTCCTCCAAAAACCTGGGAGCCAGTTTCTGAACAGCCATCTTTGTGGCGTGACTGGCTGTGTTTCCACTCCTGCAGCTTATATACAACTCAGGCTTATTAGGGGAATGCGGGTGCAGTGAGTCTGGCCAGTCAAGGGCCTGTTGGCAACAAGTACTTGTGAGAGATTTTGAAGGCTGCATTCAGTTGAGTGTCATTCATCCCTTGGGATATTAATTGGCTGTCATTCAATAGGCTGCTGTGTCCAGTGGTTGGGTGGGGGGGTGTTGGTGGAAGTTGGGGGGGGGTGCAATACTCAAGGATCCTAATCAATTAGCTGCTGTGTCTGGGGGAGAGGGGGACAGGGGTGCAACACTCAAGGCTCCCATTCAGGAGAGGGAATGATCACAAGCTGGGGTTGTGCATGTTAGCTCAATGCTAGTTCTCCGCAGGACAGCAGTGAAGACAGCATGTTCAAGGGATGGAGGGATTGGGTATCTGCATTATCTAACTCCACGGGGGCATGAGGTGAATGGGCAGCCATGTCTGTGTTGGGGGATGATGCTGGGGGAGGGGGGCAGTGTGGGTGCCAGCAATGAGGCTAGTGATGTTTGTGGGGGAGGGGGGTGCAGGCCAGTGATGAAGCCAGCGATGTCTATGGGCCTGACGAAGGAACAGCCAGTTCTGAAAGCTAGTGGCGTTTGCTACAAATAAACCTGTTGGACTTTAGCCTGGCGTTGTGAGACTTCTTGGGGTGTTGTGGAGCCAGCGTTGTCTGTGGGAGTTGGATGGCAGTGATTTGGATGCTGGGATGTCTTTTCCACGATCTCCCAGCGATGTGCCCATGTGCATGTTCCCACTCATCCCGCTGATTTCAGGCTCTTTGGCATGAATAGGCCCCGCCCCCTGGGTTTTTCATGATATTTACGATTGTGACCTCTGCAGTGCACAAAGTGCGGAGATTTGAGTGAGAAGCTGAACTGAGAAGACATTCATGATGTTGAACAGTTTTCCTGCCAATTCAGCATTTTTGGGAGAAATGCGGCCATTATTTCCATCTAATTTGATAAGTCTCTGTTAAAGTTTTTGATTTTGGTTACAATATCCCTTTAATTAATGAATTAAATAACTTGTTTAATTGGTGTTCTCAAAGAGTATAAAGAAAGACTTATCCATGGTGAGACATTCTCTATCTGATATTACTCCTCTTTTCACCAGAGATTTGGTGTGGAGGATGCTGTATACAGCAGTCTCATGCAATAGGTTGCAACATTTGTTCATGGACTCCCAGGCTGCCTGTAATTGTTGTGGCCTTGAGGAGTCTGTGTTCCAAATTTAAAGAGGTTGTGTGAGGTGACAGCTCCTTTTTCACTATTTTAGGGGGCACATCTCAGTTTTTGTTTGCATTTGAGCCCCATACTCCTGATGTTTGGCCACCCAGTGCTGAGGGGAACAGACGGATTGGATGGATACCTTCTGGATGGTAGTGGTCATGGGGCGGTATGGTGGCACAGTGGCTAGCACTGCTGCCTCACAGCGCCTGGAACATGGGTTCAAATCCCGGCTTGGGTCATTGTCTGTATGGAGTTTGCACACTCTCCCCATGTCTTCACTGGTTTCCTCCGGGTGCTCCAATTTCGTCCCACAGTCCGAAGATGTGTGAGTTAGGTGGATTGGCCATGCTAATTGCCTCTTAGTGTCAGGGGGATTAGTAGGGTAAATGTATGGGGTTATGGGGATAGGGCTTGGGTGGGATTGTGGTCAGTGCAGATTTGATGGGCTGAATGGCCTCCTTCAGCACTGCAGGGATTCTATGATTCTATGATTAGCCTCCTTGTAGGCCTGGCTAAGTTGGCCAGGCCAAGGACAGTTGAGGAGATCGCTTGTCCTGACTGTCTGTCTCTGTTCCATGTTTACGTCCATGCCCAGATGTCCTTGAAGAGGAAGCACACGGTATCTGCTGATAATATTTGAGGCTTTCCATGATCAGTGGGCACTGCAGAAGCTGGACTGTGTCATAACCCTTCCCAAAACAACATCTTAATTTAATTCAAAGTTTCTTTTCAGTTTTTGTTTGGGTTGATCATTTGTTCACTAGATTTCATTGGAAGAGTATAAAGAAAGATTTCTAGGATACTGGGTGTGGGTGAGAAGAAGGCATTGATATGTAATGTTGCATTCTAGAAATCAGTCTCGTATTAAGAGATTGACATCTAGTTTTCTAGTTCACCATCTGGCTTCAAGATGATTTAATAATAGTGATCTTTAAGAGCAAAGTAGGTAATATGTAATATGGAAATGAGTGGAAGGTTACGCTGACAGGATTAGATGAAATCGGGTAAGAGGAGACTTGTGTGTAACATAAACACCAATCATAAACCAGTTGGACTAAATGATCTGTTGATGCTGCAGTCCTATTATGATATTTTGTTCATCCAGGTCTCTGTCTAGCTGCTGCTCCAGAGTAGCAACCAGAATGTCCCAAACCCCAAAGATCCTACAGTAAAAACATTACAAATCTGAAATACCTTTTTTCCTTCATTGATTTTTGGATAGTTCCCACATTTCCCACAGAACTCTGATTAGGAAAGGACACTGGAATAAGCCCTCTGGCTAGATTACTTTTGGAACTTCACCAAAGGGACACATCTACTACAGGAGCAATCCCAGTTATACCCAACCATAAAAGCCCTGGGAATCCCAGGGGAGAGTTGTAGGGGCAGCAACAGTTGTGTGTCTTTACTTGCTTTTTAACAAACTTGGAAACTGAATGTTCCCCAGGCACAACAAATATTTTAAAATATAGCATAAATTATTTAACCTGAAATTTTTTTTGCAGCAAACAAGAATACCAGAATAATGTGTCTTAAACAACATCTTTGTTGTCTCTATAGGTCTATCTAAGTCGAGCTATTTACTATGCAACACATGGACGGTATCTTAAGGCTATTCTAAGCTGCAATGAAGCACTAAAGATTGAGCCTAGGAGTATAAGAGCCTTCCTTTATAAAGGAGCACTGAAATTCTACAGTAAGGTATGTGAAATTTCTTGTTGTTCATTTTTATCAGTCAATGACTAATTGTCATTTTTTTTTATTTGTGGGATACCGGCATGACTGGCTGGCCAGCATTTATTGCCCATCCCTAGTTGCCTTTGGAGGGCAGTTGAGAGTGAAACACATTGTTGGAGCTCTGGAATCACATGTAGGCCAGACCAGGTAAGGACAGCGGATTTCCTTCCCTGTAGGACATTAGTGTGATTTTGAAATTGTTTCCTTGTTAAATAATTAAATCAAAGGTGAGTTTCCAACTAAATCTATACTTTTGTCACTGAGGCATTTTTTTTAAGGAAATTACAGATTGTTCTCATGAGATGCAAACCATTGGCTTATACTAAGAAAGTAAATGTATCTTGACAAGTAATATTTGTATCCCATTTCTGCTCAGTTATGGATGGGTGAGTTTTCATTTCAGTTTAAAACTCAACTACTTTAATCAAAAATAGACGTGGATTATTTTAACTTCTGAACCCCTTTAAAATATTGCTGTTGTGTTTCCCACTAAATTGGCTGACCTACTCAGTCATTGATTTTTGAAGAACCAGTGCAAGTTTAAAATAGGAGCCCTTTGAAAGAGATGTTGCGTTTCTGTCAGACTACTTTTGTTCTCAAATCTATGAAGGAAGAATCCTCTGTGAAATGAGTCACAGCTAATCCACTGGGTTTTCAGAAGCCTCCCTGAAGGTTCTTTTGAAACATCTGAGAGCCAGGAGAGAACTCCTGTTCTCCAGCAGTGTCAGAGGATTTCCTAATGCTTTATTCAACAACTATGAAGAGACGCTTTATAGGCTATCAAACCCAGAACCTGTCAATTAGAAATATCAGCTGGAGCAGTTGTCAGCTAGGGTAACTCAACTGACCACCACAACTAACACCTTCCCTAACCTGATCTGACTGACTTCTCTAACTACTACTGCCCTGGCTACCTAATTTTGTCCAGTCCAACGGAGGCATAGAACATAGAACATTACAGCGCAGAACAGGCCCTTCGGCCCACGATGATGCGCCGACCAGTTACAAAACAATGACCCCACTAACCTAAACCAATCCCTTTTCGTCCATAAACCTATCCACGGAATCTCCACATCATACCTGATTATGTCCCAGTCCTAACTATCCCCCGACTCAATTATCCACCCCACCGACCATTTGACCAGACCTGACTACCCAACTTCCTCCAGACCACATAATGACCCCCAACTGCACACAACAAGCAAGAGCAAGTCCAGCTTGGGGGAGGGTGGCAAGTGATCATTGCCCTCACTCGATTCAAGGAGACTGTTGTAGAGCTCACTGTTGAGGTGCTGGGACAGTTACTGTGGTGATGCAGAGCTTGGCCTCTCGCAACAGCCTAGTACAGATCTTAGCTATATCACTTCATTAAATACTGCATTGCACAATGAGTGCAATGTACTTTGAAGCAGCTTCAGGTCATCCACCAGAACTGTCTCTGTCAGGTCCCAGGAAACAGCAAGCCAACCCAGCAACTCTCTGAGTCCCCGAGTATGTCTGAGGGTGAGCAGAATAACGGTCACAGTGCTCACCTACACCCTGCTCCAGTGCTCACCCTCACACTCTACCAGTGCTCACCCACATCCTCCACCAGTGCAGAGACACACACCCTCCACCAGTGCTCATCTACATCCTCCCACAGTGCTCACCCACACACTCCACCAGAGCAGAGATACACACTCTCCACCAGTGCAGACACACATGCCCCATTGAGATAAAGCTTTAGATTAAACTCACAATTGCTTTCTGGAGAGTACTTCTCAGACATACACCTGGAGCAGTTGGAGGCAAGGACGGCCTGGTCTCCGGCACTAGGAGACCTGCTGGAGACCAGCCACCCACTCAATCTCACTCAGATGATAAGCTGCTGGAAGTGGCTGCCAGCTCACGGCTAGAGAAGCAGCGGAACCTTATGCAGAGCTTTGAGAGTCAGCAGACGAGAGTGCACAATGGAGGAGTCCATCTGCATTCTGTCTAATGTTGTAGCTCCAACATGTGAATGCCTGGAGGCCACTAGGGGAAGGTTAGTGATCAACGTGAAGGTGTTAGTCCAGCTGGATTTGTGCTTGGCTCTGCATTCCATGCCATGTACTCTGGTGGGCACCATCATGATGTAGGCCACATAGGGAAGAGGCACCTTGACCTCCCTCCAGATTTCCTGTCCCCTCTGGAGTCATGCTGAGGCCTTCTGGTACCCACAGGGAGGGTGAACTTCATCTGGACACTCCAAGGGTCTTCATTCAGGACACTCCAAGAATGTGCAGCCGCTCAGAGTCCCCTCTGCCAGTGCCTGCACCAACTCTAGCAGCATAAATCACTGAGGTTGCTTCTGCCCCTGAGCAGGAAACCCTTATGGGTTCAGTCTCCTCCAGGGCTCAGGCTACCAGAGGATGTTCACCAAGATCATCATAGACATCAGGATATGGCAGTCAGCAGGCTGTCTTCACCTCTGCTGTAAATGTCAGGGCTGCCTCAAGGGTGTAATGGTAGGGTTAGGAAATTTCAAAAGTTTTGATGTTACTTCAGGGTCACACATGCTTTATCATTATGAATGATTATACTTTTTGTAAACCATTCCACAGGTATTTGAATGTAACGGTCAGATAAAAGTATTTTGGTTTGGATCTTTGCAATCCTCTTACTCTCAGGTTCACCTTTCCTTGCACTCCACAGTGTCCCGTTTTAAAGTTAACATTCATGTAATGTCAACTTGAATGCAGCTTGTTACCAGACCTTTGTGTGTTGTCAGGGTGATGTGTGTAATTCTTTACTCAAGTTGTATGATGGATGAGTTTTCAACCCAGGTCCACAAGGGATAGCAATGGCTGACGAGGCTCATCAGATATGTGACTCTGTGCGCCTGGATTTCCTAACTGATCGTTTCCCTAATCAAGACGTCAACTTTAAGATGACAGCCTTACGCTGGACCGCATTTCCTTCACTGCAGTGTTTGCTTTGTTACATGGTGCAGGAAGCATCTATCATTGACTCACGTTGATGTTCTTCCTTGCTGGATTTTATGTTGACAGAGTAAGCAGGACACTTATTGACCACAGCTAAGATCTGGCCCTACTGAGTTGTGATCTCATAAGGTCCAAGTGTGATTGCAGGACCAGTCTTCTCGGCGATAGTTCATGTATTCCTTCAGAAGTATAAAGTGGCATGGAGGGCTAGAGGAGATATCTCCCAATGATTGGACAATGGGGTGGGGTGGGGAAGTGTGTGGGTGTTGGGGGGGGGGGTGTGGGGGTTGAGGGGGGCTGTGGTTTCTTACCAGAATTTGGCAATAAGTCAGTTCCGGTGATAAAAATGGCTCTGATATAACTTCTGACCAAATCTTGAGCTTGATTAACCAAAGTTTTATGACCATGAGAGTCACAATGCACCCATGGTTCCTCCCTCTGATTCACCCACTTGAGCTCAACATAATTGCTGCAAAAACTGCAGAGCTCCATACAAACAGCCTAGGGCCTTCCACCCAGAAGACCCTGGGGGTGTCCAGCCTATGTAAGACCACCCCTTCCTGTAAGTGACACACCTCCAGCCCCACACAGTGATGAGGGCAGCCTGAAAACATCCCCAGGAGATGCCCGCCTAGGTCAGCTTAGGCAACAGGCCATGCAAGTCAGCAGGCCTCCTCAACCTCAGCTACAGATCCTGGGGAAGTGGGAGAGTAAGGAGGAGGAAGAAATGATAGGTACCTCATTGGCATGGGTGAAAGTAGGCACTGATGTGGAGGTCACCTCTGGATATAGTTACAAATAATAAGTCACTCTCTTTACTCACAGAGCTTGTCATTTCACGTCGCTAAGCTCAGCGAAGCCATACGCACATGCTGTACTTCGTTCCTGTGGAGTCGGAGAATGGCTCTGCGATGTTCCTCCCACACTGAAGTTAAGATAAAGAAGCCCTGCTGCAGGCAACCCTGCCACCCTTGACCACCCTTTCCGGGATATTGTTCATGGAAGGAGCAAACACCCCAACCTCCCACCCCATCCCTTCCATCCAGAGAAGAGCAGTTCAATTTTGCATCTCTTCACCTGAGCAGGAGAGGCCACAGAGCTGTTGAGGTGCTGATTGGCAGCCCAAATCGGATGTAAGATGAAGGTGAAAATCTGGCCACATGCTGAGAGGGGCCTGCAGTGCCTGAGACTATTTATTCTGGTTTAACGAACTCCATGATGTGCCTAATCACTATGTGGGTATGCTGGCGTTGGACTGGCGTAAACACAGTGAAAAGTCTGACAACACCAGGTTTTAGTCCAACCTATTTATTTGATAACATACTCACAAGCTTTCGGGGTTAGCCCCTTCGTCAGGTGAATGGAGAGTTCTGGCCTCAGACAGAACATATAAAGCACAGACAGTTTAGAGATTACTGATTAGAATGCGAATCCTTACACCTAACCTGCTGTTCAAGACCTGAAGTGGCTGATAATGTGAGTGGAAGGAGCACTGATCACAGTTTAAAGAGATGTGTATTGTCTCCAGACAGCACAGTAAGTGAGGTTTTGCAAACCCAGGCAAGTCACGGGGGTTACAGATAGTGCGATATGAACCCAAGATCCCTGTCTTCATGTCGCACTATCTGTAACCCCCGTGACTTGCCTGGGTTTGCAAAACCTCACTTACTGTACTGTCTGGAGACAATACACATCTCTTTAAACTGTGATCAGTACTCCTTCCACTCACATTATCAGCCACTTCAGGTCTTGAACAGCAGGTTAGGTGTAAGGATTCGCATTCTAATCAGTAATCTCTAAACTGTCTGTGCTTTATATGTTCTGTCTGAGGCCAGAACTCTCCATTCACCTGACGAAGGGGCTAACCCCGAAAGCTTGTGAGTATATTATCAAATAAATAGGTTGGACTAAAACCTGGTGTTGTCAGACTTTTCACTGTGCCTAATCACTGGCAGGGCACATGCAGCTCTCTGTTAGGCAGGAGTCAGACATTTCGCTATGGATGAGAGGAGCATTGCTTTGTCCTTACTGCAAGTCATCAGCCACCTCGTAAATGGGGACGCCTTGTCCCCAAGGAGCAATCTCTCAAACACAGTTGGGATTTGTGAGCAGCCCAAGTGTAACTTGGAAGCAGGCACACACTGCATGATGCATATTGTGCAGTCACAATTGAGTTGGATGTGGAGGGAGTCAAATTTCTTGCGGTTCCCGAATGGTTGCCATGGTGACTTAAGAGCAGCATAGATACAGTCTATCAGACCTTGCACCTAGGGCATCACTGCTAGGTGATCAAAGCCCATGGCCCTGGTGTCCTGGGCTCGCTTCGTCCCTGCTGAAGTTGATAAACATTTCAGTCCTGCATGAAGGCATCTGTCACCTCCCTAATGTATTTGTGAGTGACAGACAGGGAGATGCCACAGAGTTCCCCTGTGCTGCCCTGGAATGAACTGCTGGCATCAAATTTCAGAGCAGCTATTACTTTAAGGGCCACAGACATTGGGTGTCCAGTTCCATGTCAACTCATGCAGTATTTGGCAGAGGACAGATGCAGTCTTCTCTGACACTGAATCTCGGACATCTGAAGGTAGCAACACTGACGCTGGAAGATTTTTGGCTGATACTGTCCCCCATATTGATTCTCCACGCATGGCCCTGCTCCCTGAGCAGCAGCAGACTGTTGGTTCTGGCCACGTGCAGCAGCACTTCATTGCCGCTGCTGCTGGTCAATCCTGATCAGTAGAAAGGCCAACTCAACAGGATCCATGATTCTGATGAATCATGCACTGAAAGAGTGAGAACATCACAGTGAGCACTGAGGAGTCCTAACAGAGCCCTGACCCTCATCATTCCATGCCTCTGTGACTTCCACCCAGTGCTTCCCATTACTTGTATGAATTTTTGCTTTCCCTCACACTACCCTCTCTGACACTACAGCCACATCTCCACATGGCTTCCTCTGTATTCCAGCAGGATGAATAGCATTGAGCCTCCATTGTCCCCTGGCATCTGATCTGCACAAACTCCCCCATCCCCCACCACCCAGCAAAATAACATAAAGCCTGACCCTGCACAGCTCTAAAGTGCATCAGAGAGAATGCATGATAACAAGGTCTGCATTCTGATAGGGCATCTCAACAATGGTATCAATCATGATATTGAACAATGTGAGTGGTGTCTGCCATCACTATCTTACTTTGCTTGGGGTTCTCCACGGTGCAAGTTTTGTACTGCTGAGACTTGACTTGACAGACACTTCTACGTTCTTGGGGCTTGGTGTTCCAAAGTGTGAACATTTGTCTCCAGACTGAGCAATTAGATCTAGCTCTGGCTATTAAACTAGCATACTGGACTTCTCAAGGAATCATCAGTTAGTCGGAGGAGGTGATGGCCTAGTATTATCGCTGGATTATTAATTCAGAAACTCAGATAATATTCTGGGATCTGGGTTCAAATCCACCATGGTAGCTGATGGAATTTGAATTCAATAAAGAATATCTGAAATTAAGAATCTACTCATGACCATGGAATCATTGTCAATTATCAGGAAAACCCATCTGGTTCACTAACATTCTTCAGGGAAGGAAATCTGCTGTCCATACCTGGTCTGGCCTACATGCGACTCCAGAGCCACAGCAGTGTGATTGACTCTCAACTGCCCTTTGAAATGGCCTAGCAAGCCACTCAGTTGCACCAATCAATACAAAACCACTAGGAAGGAATGAAACTGAATGGACCATTTGGCATCACCCTAGGCACTGGAAAGGACAACGGCAAAACAAGCAACCCTGTCGACCTTGCAAAGTCCTCCTTATTAACATCCAGGAACTAGTGCCAAAATTGGGAGAGCTGTCTCACAGACTAGTAAAGCAACAGCCTGACGTAGTCATTCTTACGGAATCATACCTTGCAGATAATGCCTCAGATACCACCATTATCATTCTTGGATATGTCCTGTCCCACCAGCAGGACAGTGGAGGTGGCAGCACAGTGATATGCAGTCAGGAGGGAAATCCCTGGGAGTCCTTAACATTGACTCTGAACCCCATGAAGTCTCATGGCTTCAGGTTAAACATGGGCAAGGAAGCCTCTTACTGGTTACCACATAACGTCTTCCTATGACTAATGAATCATGATGTTGAACAACACTTGGAGGAAGCACTGAGGGTGGCAAGGATGCAAAATGTACTCTGGGTGGGAGATTTCAGTGTCCACCACCAAGAGTGGCTCGGCAGCAGCACTACTGATTGAGCTGATCAGGTCCTGACGGATACAGCTGCTAGACTGAATCTGGAGCAGCTGGTGAGAGAACCAACAAGAGGAAATAACCTAAGACTTCATCCTTGCTAATCTGCCACTGCAGATGCATCTGTCAATAACAGTATCGGTAAGAGTGACCACTATACAGTCCTTATGGAGATAAAGTCCCACCTTCACATTGAGAATAACCTCCATTGTGTTGTGTGGCACTATCACTGTGCTAAATGGGACAGACTTTGAACAGATCTAGCAACTCAAGACTGGGCATCCATGAGGCGATGTGGGCCGTCAACAGCAGTGGAATTGTACTCCAGCACAATCTGCAACCTTATGGCCCAACATATCCTCATTAAACCATTACCATCAAGCCAGTGGCTGAATCTTGGTTCAATGGAGAGTGAAGGCAGGTATGCCAAGAGCAGCACCAGGCATACCAAGAAATGAGGTGTCAGCCTGGTGAAGTTACCAGACAGGACTACTTGCATGCCAAACAATATAAACTAAGCCATTCAACTACCAACAGACCAGATCTAAGCTCTGCAGTCCTGCCACATCAAGATGTAAATGGCGGTGGACAATTAAATAACTCACTGGAGGAGGAGGCTCCACAAATATCCCAGTCCTTAATGATGGAGGAGCCCAGCACATCAGTGCAAAAGATAAGGCTGAAGCACTCGCAGCAATCTTCAGCCAGAAGTGCCGAGTGGATGTTCCATCTCGGCCTCCTCCAGTGATTCCCAACATCTCAGATGCCAGTCTCCAGCCAATTCAGTTTGCTCCACGTGATATCAAGAAATGGTTGGAGACACTGGATACAGCAAAGGCAAAGGGTCCTAACAACAATAGTACTGAAGACTTGTGCTCCAGAATTTGCCAGACTTATAGCCAAGCTCTTCCAGTCCAGTTACTGGCATCTAACTGACAATGTGGAAAATTGCCCAGGTATGTCCTGTACACAAAAATCCAATCTAGCCAATTATTCCACAGTCTACTTTTGATCATCAGTAAAGTGATGGAAGAAGTCATCAACAGTGCTATCAAGCAGCACCTGCTCAGCAATAACCTGCTCAGTGACGCCCAGTTTGGGGTCACTCAGCTTCTGACCCAGTTTGAAGGGTCATTCAGTTCCTGACCTCATTACAGCCTTGATTCAAACATATACAAAAGAGCTGAATTCCAGAGATAAGGTGAAAGTGACAGCTGTTGACATCAAGGAATGCATTCGACTGAGTGTGACATCAAGGAATGCAAGCAAAACTGGGATCAATGGTTATCAGGGGGCAAACTCTCCGCTGGTTGGAGTCATACCTCATACATAGGAAGATGGTTATGGCTTTGGACGGTCAGTCATCTCAGCTCCAGGATAGCTCTGCAGGAATCTGTCAGGTTATGTCCTAGGCCCAACAATCTTCAGTGCTTCATCAATGACCTTCCCTCTGTCATAAGATCAAAAGTGGCGATGTTCGCTGATTATTGCACAATGTTCAGCACTATTTATGACTCCTCAGATACTGAAGCAGTCCATGTTCAAATGCAACAAGGTCTGTCCAATATCCAGGCTTGGGCTGACAAGTGGCAAATAATATTTGTGCTACACAAATGCCAGGCAATGACCATCACCAACAAGACACACTCTCATTACTGCCCCTTGACATTCAATTGTTGTTACTATCACTGAATCCCACACTGTCAATATCATTAGGGTTACCATTAACTAGAAACTCAACTGGACTCGCCACATAAACACTGTGACTATATGAGCAGGTCAGAGGCTAGGAATTCTGCAGCAAAGAACTCACCTCTTGACTCCCCAAAGACTATCACCATCTATAAGGCACAAGTCAGGTGTGTATAGAATACTCCCCAGTTGCCTGGATGGGTGCAATTCCAACAACACTCAAGAAACTTGGAACCATCCAGGACAAAGCAGCCTACTTGACTGGCATCACATCTACAAACTTCCACTCCCTCCACCACCAACTCTCAGTAGCAGCAGTGTGTACTATCAACAAGATGTACTGCAGCAATTCATCAAATATCCTTCGGCAGCATCTCCAAACACACAAAGGATAAGGACAGCAGGTACATGGGAACGCCACCACCTGCAAATTCCCCTCCACGACATTCACTATCTTGACTTGGAAATATATCGCCATTCCTTCGCATTCGTTGGGTCAAAATTCTAGAATTCCCTCCCTGTGTGGGTCAACACACAGTACATGAACTGCAGCGTTTCAAGAAGGCAACTGACCTGCCCCTTCTCAAAGTCAGCTAGGAATGAGCAATAAATGCTGTCCAGCCAGCAATGCCCATGTTCCATGAATGAATAAAAAAAAAGTTACTCTGGCAACAACATTCTCTTGATGAGACACAGCTGTGTTTTGAAAGATACGCAGTTTGCTTTTCAAGCAGTTCCTCAAGGGCAGTCTCATTCTTCCTGGTCTTTAATGCTGTTCAGTGAAACAGACTTGTTTAAGAAGAATGTATGCATTTTCCTGCTCTACCTGACAGTCAGAGTTCGCAGAGAAATGGATTTATTTCCTTTCCGCTTAGAAAGGAAAACTTTTCTGCTTCAAAAGGAAAACAGAACTAGAGAGCACAGCCTTAAAATAAGGTGGGGCGGAGGGGGGGAGCTGCAGTTTAGAACGGAGTTGAGGAGGAACTTCTTCACTCGAAGGGTGGTGAATCTCTGGAATTCTCTGCCCATTGAAATGGTGGAGGCTGCCTCGTTGAATATACTTAAGTCACGGGTAGATAGATTTCTGATAGACAAGGGAATTAAGGGTTATGGGGAGAAAGCGGGAAAGTGGAACTGATCCACTTCAGATCAGCCATGATCTTATTGAATGATGGGGCAGGCTCGAAGGGCTAGATGGTCTACTCCTGCTCCTATTTCTTATGTTCTTATGATTTAAACTTCCTGTCCTGTAATCCCTTCTGGCCATTGACAAAGTGAAGGTTTTAGATTTCACTGCATTCGCACGCATCCAAGTCTTTATGCCTCATGAGGCAGTGTACGGTAGCTCCCTACCATCGACACCCCCACACTGCTCTTGCAGCCTAGTATCTGCCAAAGCTGTCACCCTCAGTATTGCCTCTCTGTTGTAGCTTCCTCCCACCCAGTTTATTACTCCCAACAAGGAAGGCACCCACTCAGGTACTGTTTGAACACAAACCCAGCATGGAGGAATCAGGAAATGATGCTTTCTTGGAGCAAGGGGCAACCCAATATGAAGGGAAGGTAAGGTCTGCAGTCCCAACCTCTTGTGTTCATGCGAGCCATCCCTAATGTGTCATACCAACAAGCCCGCACTCCATATTCCGCAGTGTAAGTGCATCCTCCTCTACATGCACTATCACTAAGGCTCCTATGTTTCTCTGTGTTTCATGTGGTCTCGTCAGGTCCAGCCTTCCTCCCCATAGTTTTCTGTCTGCCTTTCTTGTCCATGCTCTTTTTCTACCCTCTTGCCCCTTTGTCTGCCATTTTGAGCCCTTGCCTCCTCATGATTCCTTGCACAGCACTCCTTACACATTGCGCTTCTGGAATTTGGGTTGAGGACAGGAACCTGTCTGCTCTGGCAGAATGGTACGCAGCACATCAGGAGCAGTGCGACACTATAGAAGGTAGGCCTTGTTGCACTTACCTCAAACTTTCTGGCGGACTGAGGGAGCTTTGTGGATGCCACTGTGTATCAATTGGATTTCAGGCTGATGTAATTTTGTGCATGATGCAATAATAAAAAGGCCAACAGGATTCCAGCAGGCAGTTGTATTAATGAGCATTCATGAGGTACGATTAATGTAAATAGCATTCACACCACCAGCCAGTGTAAAGACTAACCCTCCATTGGGAGAATTGCAGTGCAATTTTAAGAAGTCAAGTTTCGACTTTTTGGTTTCTGCCAGATTCTCCGCATCTGTCTGCCTCCAAACCAGCAATGAGCAGAGTGGGAAAATTCCGCCCATAGTCAATGATCATTGATATACATTTGGAGGTATTCCAGTAACAGTCAATCAGTTTCAATTTCATGGTCAACAGCCATTGATATACAATAGAATTTAGATGGTGATCTTTCACATGTAACATGTGGATAACTTATCACTTTCTATTATTTCATCGAAAACCTGGAGACATTGGGTGGGATTTTCTGCCCCCCAACTCCTGGTGGCATTTTATGGGTGGTTTGCCATTGGCCACTGACGGGATCATCTAGTCCTGCCAGTGCCTACTGCATTTTGCATGGCTCGCCTGATCCTATCTGGGAAACCTGCCGAGTATGGTGGCCTTCAGGACTGGAAGAACCCGCCAATAGGAAGGGCAGGAAGATCCCACCAATAGAATCCAGAAATCCATTGACTCTACATTGTAGATCAAACTTCAAACAATGGCAAGCATGAATTCCACAAACAAGTGTTATTTGGGCATTTCCATTGAAAAGGCGGAGACCCCTCTCAACTCCAGAAGGAGAAAACAGTAAAATGGAGAAATAAGAATACTAATCCGAATAGTTTTTTTTCCCTTCTGGGCCCAGCATGATTCAATTTGGAATTTTAGAGAACCTGGTAGTCTGTATTGAAGCTGTATGACCAGCCCTCTTGGCCAATAACAGTTCATCAATGTCCACTTTTAAATAAATAAAGGCATTTCCAGAAGCTGCCATACAAGCACAGTTCATATTTAAACTTATGGATATGGCAAACATTTTATTGGGCATGACAAGGCTCTTTTTGTCTTAATTTTATTAGTATTAAAAATGTTAATTGGTTAGATTGGAGTGCACAAGTTATAACAAACACTTCTGTCATAATATGCTATTCCATAGGCCAACATTAATTTGGACATTCTTGTTGACGGATTTACTGCACAAAAGAAATAATCTTTCTGCTACTATTGTTAGAACTCACACAAATGGTTAACATTGTACACATCAGATTTTTAAATTAACATACATACTTTACATTCACTGCCAGATTTTAGTGATCAAATTACTTTAATATTGTTCTTGGAATCTTCTTGTTTAATGGAGGAAATGAGCGCCCTAAAACTTAATGTACTAATGATCCCTGAATTTGCATCTAAATTTGAATCAAATAATAGTTATGATAATTCCACACTTCGATGCAAAATATGTGACTTGAATCTGATGTTATATAGCAATAAATGTTCAGGCCAACATGGGCAACCTGTATTGCTGACTGAAAATCCCAGTTGACATGGGAACAGGGCATTATAAGCTTCCTTACATGAAAATAATTGACCTAATTTGCTGTCAACCACTTGCCAGGACCATGGCAGCTGACTGGCAAGGAGGCTATTGGCATTAAAATGATGTGCCTCCCTCCAATCCTTGAATCTTATTTATTGATGAACTTTTCTGTTCACACATGTCATTCATTAATTCTCTGTTGAGTGTGATGTCAGTGTCCCTTTAAGAAAGTTTCAGTGGTTTCTTAGCTCACAATTTTAGTGATGTCATTATTGCTGACTTGACTAGAATTGTCTTTTCTTGCTTCTTAAGTGACTTAAATGGGGTTGTCTGTGTTTATTCTGGAATTAGTTTTTACAATCCTACATTGTTAGGAGAAAAGATCATATGCTTTTGGACAGTTTCTTTCTTTCCAGTGAGTGTAAGATTTCAATTTTGTGAGTTCTGAGGCTGCAGTTTAGTTTTTAGTTTTAGCAGGGGCATCAATCAAGAAAGAAGCTGAAGTCTCTGTCTCCCTGTTCTATTTGGAAATTCTGTTTCTTATCTCATGGCAGCATTTTGCCTTCCGGAAGAAAAGTGCTGCCTTCGAAAAGACAAACCTCCAGTCAAGTGAGATTTAATCTATGCTGTATTAAGCCTATTAAAAGGGTTTTGTCTGTGAAAGGTTTTGTTTTGTTGGGACAGCTTTAATAATTAAGGGTTAATACATTATTGTGGTTGTTTTTCTTTTTTGTTTGTAATTGATAAAAGGTATTACTAATTTTCTTTCTATACATGAAACTATATTCTTAAATAAACATTGTGAGTTGTTGAATCATACCTGAAGTGAAACATATCACGCTCATCCTAGTCAAATTCAAGATATAAAACTTATGGTTCGGGCGGTCTCCATAAAGTACTTTGGAGTTTCTAACCTGACCCATTAAAAAAAGGACACCATTTTGGAAAAGACCCTCTATTAGAAGAAATCTCCATTTGACCAACCAAGGATAAGTTTTGTGTGTGCTTGAATAAAATATGAGTCATTGAGTTTTACCTATTGCATTTCTCGAGGCTGCTAAATGTTAGTTAACTACAATTTTGATAAATGTACGATATTTCATGTTATTTTCTATACTTACAAGGAATACAGCATCTTATTTTATCCAGCATTTCACTTTGACAAATGCAAATCTCTTTTCCATTGCAGGCATATCGTTTGGCTATTGAGGATCTAACTTCAGCAATAAACATTGATGATACCTGTGTCTGGAGTTATTTTAACAGAGCTGTCTGTTATCAGCAAGCAAATGATCTTCAAAAGGTACAGTTAGTAAAAAAAAGGGAATTTTCTGAGAGTGAATGGAATGTAAGTTAAACAGGCCATTATTGCAAGGAATGAGAAGATCTAATTTTATCACAGACTTTGAATTTCCAGAGCCATTTTGTCATGAAATAAAGCCAAAAATTCAAACTGATAAATAAGCTGACAATTACACACAATTATGATTTACATTCTGTGGTCTAACCACAGCTTCTTTGGTTAAGTTGAATGTGATAAGAGTGATGTGGAAAAGCATGAGTGTGACAGGGGAGGGTAGAAGGTTGAGACTCATGTTTTGAAAGTCACATGCACAATTATTTTAATGGCTCTTTTCAAGCACAGCTTTTCTGAATACAAGATCATAATAATTGTCGTCATGATTTTGGCCATGTCATGGTTTGGAGAGCACATGGTGAGAATCAATGGCCAGCATCATAGTGAGACCTATGCGAGAGCACTTGTGTAAGAGGTGCAATATCTCCTGCACAGTGACACTTGCTCTGTAGTAGTACTGGGAGAGAAGGTACGTTCTCCAAACAGGACTACCTGATAGGTGGCAGATTGGTGGCTTGAGGGGATGGCAGCTGTGTCCCAGTGCCACATACGATCCAGTTAGTGGAACACTACAAAAGAGGTGAGAAATCAGAACAGGAGACTGAGGAATCCATGCACTTTGAGGAAATCTAACACTCCTCTGATTCTTTGGACAGTCAGCCAGAAGCACCATTTGCTAGCTGAGTCCAAGCAAGGACAGCTTCCCCCACAGAGGTGCAAGTAGTGTGCAGTCATGGGGAGGGCCCTGACACGTCCCTACACAAGACTGACCATTACAATTCTCACAGCCACATAGCTAGGGAAGTGAGCAGCCTGCTCCCACCTCGTTCAAGGCAAAAAGGACAGCGCTATATAGGAATGCCTAAGAGCTAAAGGTTACAGCACTAGATGGGTTACAATGGTGTTTAGATGAATTACTTTGTGTAACATAAGATAACCGACATTTGTTAAGTGAAACGGAACCCTTTATATGTACAAAATCTTAAATGTTTCCAATATATTTACAGAATATTGGACTTTCCATGCAGTTAAACGTCTTTTAATGTCTCACCCATCACCTGGCCACTGCATTCAGTTGGCCATCATCAATCCTCATACATATTTTCTCACTGGATGCACCCAGTGCCCTTTCCTTGGTGTCTCAAGCACTTCCTTCAGCTTTTGCACTCGTGGACGTTTCCCAACATTTGAAGTGCCATAGCGTAAGAACATTTCTGGTAACTATATGTATCCTGATTCTTCCCACCCTTGGCCATGTATATGTGGGGAAAAAGGCATTTTAAGCTGCAGTTGCAGCTGCATCGACGCCTGTATATACTGAAGGTGGCAGAGTGTTGCACCATGCTCAGAATGATGATTTGTAATAGGTTGGGTGGGGAGAGGAAGAACCAAAAAAACCCACATGAAAATGCCATGGGGCCAGGAAAGCAGAGGAAAATTGTATTTGCAATAAAAAAAATCTAAGTTCAGCATTTCATAACTCAATTTGCACCTCCGCTGGCAGTGAAAATCAAGCCCATAAATTTTCCATCATGAACTCCACTTAGCCACTTCTGTAAATAGCCAGGTCTACTTTCTTCTCAGTTTAAAAGATTTTGAAAAGAACTTTTGGACTATGGTTTTTTTGCAATTAAAGTGACATATAACTTAAGGGTTTTGTTTCTATGTAAATGCAAATCCTGTAATTGCAATTTACAGTTTGTTTTAAGGAAGTGATATAAGTACTTTTTCTTACTTTTCAGACAGGCATGTTTGGCAGACAGCTGTACAGCCTTATTATGAAATATTAAATAACTAACTGTTATTACTTCATAATTTTTAAAAATTCTATTTAAAAGGGAAGAGGCGCATGTTTTATTCCGCTATAGAAATCTGGCCAGTTGTCTCCCAAAGAAAACTAAGATTTGATTTGATTTATTATTGTCACATGTATTAACATACAGTGAAAAGTATTGTTTCTTGTGCACATACAGACAAAACATACCGTTCATAGAGAAGGAACAGAGAGAGTGCAGAATGTAGTGTTACAGTCATAGCTAGGGCGTAGAGTCCATTCAAAAGTCTGACAGCAGCAGGGAAGAAGCTGTTCTTGAGTTGGTTGGTATGTGACCTCAGACTTCTGTATCTTTTTCCCTGACAGAAGAAGGTGGAAGAGTGAATGTCTAGGGTGCATGGGGTCCTTAATTATGTTGGCTGCTTTGCCCAAGCAGCAGGAAGTATAGACAGAGTCAGTGGATAAGAGACTGATTTGCGTGATGGTTTGGGCTACATTCATGAGTTTTTGTAGTTTCTTGCAGTCTTGCGCAGAGCTGGAGTCAAAGAAAGCTGTGATACAACCAGAAAGAATGTTTTCTATTGTGCATCTGTAAAAGTTGGTGAGAGTCGTAACTGACATGCCAAATTTCCTTAGTCTTCTGAGAAAGTAGAGACATTGTTGAGCTTTCTTAACTATGGTGTCGGCCAATGGGTGAGAAAACTGGAGTACTTCCCTCCTGTCTTTTGGGCGTACTTACCTGAACAAATCTCCAATACTCTGTGCATTGCAGAGTGCCTCAGAGAGATTCACGCTTCTTCCCACCCAAGAAGCTGGAAACAGGATGATGAGTGAGCCAATGCGCATGTGCCAATCTATCAGTGAGGAGATAGGCAAATGTGCACTAACCCCTCGCCCTATTGCCACCTCCTGATCGCTGGCTTCCTGTTCACTCCTGAACCCCTACCTCAATTGCTGGCCTCCCCTCTCCTGATCGCCAGCCTCCTGACCACCCCCATCCTGATCGCTGGCCTACCAGAGCACACACCGCACCCCCCTCCTCACCCCACCCCACCCCACCCCACCCCCAGCCATCCCTGATCACCACCACCTCATAGCCAGCCCCAATCCCCCCAGCTCCAATTTACCCCCCCAACCTGATTTGCCTGCCCCGAAGTGGCCTACCCTGACCCTCCCTGATGGTTCGCCCCGATCACCCACCCCAGCCCAGTGGTATGCCCTGACCCTCTCTGGCTCTGCCCAGTGGGCAGTGCCAAGGTGCATGGTGGGCAGTGCCAGGGCCTAGACTACCATCCCGGGCCCCCTAATCAAATTGAAATGCAATACTCTGGAAAAAAAAGGGCCTGGGACACTCACAACCAGCCAATTACTAGTCATGAATCCCGCTAAAGGCTCTCTTCTGTTGTCTCCCTGCCCGCTACGCTACTCGAGCATTATTTAAGCATAGCATAAGCTCCAGTGCTTAGCTAGCTTTCGGGTGATGGTGTTCCCAGATATCTGCTGCCTTTGTCCTAGATAGTAGCACTCATAGGCTTGGAAGGTGTTGTCTAAGGAGCCTTGGTGAGCCCCTGCAGTATGCCTTGTAGTTATGTGATGACACTGTGTCTTTAAGAGGTGTATTTGTACTCAAGTAAGCAAAGAACAGTAAGCACAGGAACAGACCCTAGGGCCAACCAACTCTGCACTGACACAGATCTCTACATGTTCCATAAGCTCTATTTCTTGCCTTTACATGTATCTATCCAGATGCATTGTTAGAGAATCTGCTTCCACCACTTCCTCCAGCAACACGTTCCAGGCATTCACCACCCTCTTTGAGAAACACTTGCCCCTTACATCTCTTTTAAACTTCCCCCTCTGACTTTCAACTTATGCTCCCGAGTAATTGACCCTTCGACCCTGGGAAAAAGACTCTGACTATCCACTCTATCCAAGCTTGTCATAATCTTTTAAATATCTATCAGATCCCCCCTCATCTCTCGACGCTCCAACGAAAACAGTTCAAGTTTGTTCAACCTTTCTTCGTAGTCCATATCGTCCAAACCAGGCAACATCCTGGTAAATCTCTTCTGCACCCCTTTCAATGCATCAATGTCCTTCCGTTAGTGTGGCCTCGCCAAAGTCTTATACAGCTGCAACATGATTTCTAATTCCTATACTCCACGCCCCAATCAAATAAGGCCAGCATGCCATATGTCTTCTTGACCACCTTGTCCACCGGAGTTGCCACCTTCAGGGAACTTTGGATCTGCACACCTAGATCCTTCTGTACGCTAATCAATCTAAAGGCTCTACCATTTACTGTATACTTTCCTTCTGCAGTAGACCTTCCAAATCGCATGACCTCACATGTGTCCTGGTTAAATTCCATCTGCCATCTTTTGGCTTGGGTCTCCAGCTGATTTATATCCTGCTGTATCCTCTGACAATCCTCCTCACCATCTGAAGCCTGTATCTTTGGCTAACTGATTTTGAAGGGGAGTTTATGTCCATGGGGTTATAGCTTAAATTGGAACTAATAGAGATAGCTAGCAGTTGAGAATTGTATCTTATCGTATTTAAATATTTCAATTTGTAAATGTTATTCTAATTATTTTTGTTATTAAGTTTGTTTTAATAAAAGCTTTCTAGTGCATCAATAGAATTGCACCTAGAGTTCATACTTATGCCAAAAATCAAAAATAGTTGAGGTCTAGTCTAATTTCATAATAGAGCTAGAAGTTTCTGATCTGGTCCGTAGCAGATAGTACACAAAGGAAGCGAATGTTTCTGGAAGGGATAGCAAAGTGGACTGCTTAGTCCTGGATGGTGTCAAGCTTCTTCACTGATCAAGGCAAATGGAGAGTTTCCATCACACTCCTGACTTGTGCCTTATAGATAGAACATAGAACCGTACAGTACAGAAAAAGGCCCTTTGGGCCATCGGGTCTGCACCAAGCACAATCCCACCCAGGCCCTACCCCCACGTCCCTACATATTTTACCCGCTAATCCCTCTAACCTACGCATCCCGGGACACTAAGGGGCAATTTTGGCATGGCCAATCAACCTAACCCGCACATCTTTGGACTGTGGGAGGAAACCGGAGCACCTGGAGGAAACCCACGCAGACACAAGGAGAATGTGCAAACTCCACACAGACAGTGCCCCGAGCCAGGAATCGAATCCAGGTCCCTAACCACTGTGCTACCGTGCCACCCTTGGATAGGCTTTGGGGATTCAAGGTGTGAATTACTCACTGCAAGGTTCTTTGGCTACAAGAGCAAGTTAGAGGCTCAGTATTTATATGGTTAGTCTAGTTTGGTTTTTGGTCAGTGGTAATCTCCAGGATGTTGATATTGGGATATTCAGTACAGTAAAGCCATTGAATGTCAAGGGGTGATAGTTAAATTCTCTCTTTTTGGAGATGGTCATTGGCTGGCATTTGTGTGGTGTGAATGTTAGTTGCCTCTTGTCAGCCAAGTCTGGATATTGTCCAGTTTTTGCTGTATTTCGATATGGATTGCTTCAATATCTGAGAATTGCAAATGGTGAACAATCATGCAATCAACAGCGAGCATCCCCATTTCTAACCTTATGATAGAAGGAAGGTCATTGATGAAACGGCTGAAGATGTTTGGGCTGAGGATACCTTCAGTGATGCCCTAGAGCTAAGATGATTGACCTACAACCACCACAACCATCTTCCATTGTTCTAGGTATGCACTCCAACCAGTGGAGAGTTTCCTCTGATTCCCATTGACTCCAGTTTTATTCCTTGATGCCCTTGATCAAATGCTGCCTTGATGTCAAGGGCAGTCACTCTCACCTCACTTCTGGAGAGCAATTCTTCTGTCCATTTTTGAACAAAGGCTGTAATGAGTTCAGGAGCAGAGTGACCCTGTCATAAATCGAACTGATCTTTTTAATGCTAAGCAACTGCTGCTAGATAGCATCATTGATGGCCCTTCCATCACTTTACTAATGATTCAGAGTAGAATCAGATGATGGGATAGTAATTGGCTGGGTTGGATTTGTCCTGCTTTTTGTGTACAAGACATACCTGGGCAATTTTCCACATTGCCAGGTAGATACCAGTGTTGTGGCTGTACTGGAACAGTTTGGCAAATTCTGGAGCACAAGTCTTCAGTACTATTAACATAATACTATCACAGCCTATGGCCTTTACAGTATCCATGTCTTCAGCCATTTCTTGATATCACGTGAAGTGAATTGAATTGACAGAAGACTGACATCTGTGATGCTGGCGACCATAGTACAAGACCGAGATGAATCTCCACTCAGTCCTTCTGGCTGAAGAGTAATTGAATAGAGTAATTACTAACAAGCTAAAAGCTGACAACATTAAAGATCGCCTATTCATTATTATTCTGATTACTTTAATAACTTGAATGAATAAAAACAAAACTTAGCATGTTTTAGTCATTAATTTACTACTATTCATTTTCATTAGTATTTATACATTTACAATGCAACTGAATTCTTAACAACTCCATTCTACTTTATTTCTGAAATTTTTGGATTTGGTGATCTCCAAAAGCTTGGGTCGAATGCTACACAAGGCATGGATATTTTAGATGAAAAGTCATAGGCTGTTTCTTACGCAAGAGTATATGCTATTTATGATAAATACTGTTTCTGGAATGACAAATATTGTCACCATAGTGAATAACTTAATAATTTATTCCATTAGAATATTTGAATGCTACGAACACGTGATCGATTTGTGACAAAATCAAATCGATTTAAGAGGTTTTCTTTCAAATGTTGGTGACATGTTAAAAGATTGAACAACTAAAATAAAATGCCTGTTAAAAAATGTTTCTAATATTTTCAACTAGATTTGCCATGTCTGTGTTTTCAAAGAAAATTTATATTCCAATTCATTCATTGTGTAATATGTTTCAGGCACTGAAAGACTATGGAATAGTGCTGCTCCTTGGCAGCCAAAAGAAATTGAATTTCAAAGTACTAATTAATCGTGGTCTGTTATATCTGAGCATCGATGATTACTACAATGCATTTAAGGTCAGTAGAACAAACAAGACAACAAAAATGATAAATAAATATAATGAGAAAAGAAGAGTAATAAGTGATTGGTGTGGTATATTGTACACTGTCAGGTGTTCAGATGGACATGGATTCAGTTTTTGATCATGGGATGTGACAGAGCAGTTCTGGTACGTTTAGCACATAATGCACAATTTATGTTAAATTATGGAAGATAATAATTGCAGGTACATGTTTGAAATAGGTGAAAGTTCAATGATGTTTCTTCCTAAATCCGTGTTCAGACAGATAAATATATTTAACCTTCAAATTAGCTTCTTAATTAACAATGCAATGAAACAATAACTTAAGGATTTCAGCAAAATATTGGTTTGCAAGTCTCAATCTGCAGTGGTCACGCCGTACAAATAGGTTTTGAAATTTGAAGCCTAAGCAGCCAATAAAATGGGCGGTGTGTTACATGGTGCATTTTTGCTCTCTGCCAAATTGGTTTTGGGATGAAGGGCCCATGCCTGAAAAAGGAGTTACACTATCTTTATATACAATTAGAGAGCTGGTTTGCTGATCCCTGATTGAAGCGTGCTGTCAGGAATATTCTGTGCTGTTTCTGTTCAAGATAATCAAATCTGCATGTAGCCAAGTCAGTGATTCTTAACTGATATTTTGGAACCCACCTCCACCAAAAGAGTTTTACGTTTTAAAGAATTAGCCGGATGGATTGAGAGTACTGTACATATTGCCACAACAGTTCCGAAGAGCAACTCTGGCTCTTGCTTGACGCCTTTCTGATTGAGAGGCAAGGTTTACCTTACAACTGCACTTCAGATTGCCCCTTCCCCCTCCCTTTCAATTGCTTCACAGGATCTATCTTAGGCCTGCTGTTGGAAACTTACCTTCTTTTCACTGATGAGCTGCCTGCGTGCAGTTTAATGGATTAATTTAAAAAGGGCTGAAGCCCAAAATAGATCATAGTACCCTAGAAGGTTAGCATTATTCCGAAAGACGTGCTGATTAGGTGCATTGGCCATACTAAATTCTCCCTCCGTTTCCCCGAACAGGTGCTAGAGTGTGGTGACTGAGGATTTTTACTGTAACTTCATTGCAGTGTTAATGTAAGCCTACTTGTGACACTAATAAACAAACTAAAAACTATTCAATTTCATCCCATAATATTTTCATGGTTCACAGATCTAGAACTGCAGTGCTCTGTCGAGATTTTGTTATAACAAATTGCATGTGTAGACATTACACCCAACCAGCTCGGTGTAATCTGACAAAGATGCTGAGAGCACAAAGTGGATAATGCTTTCATTTGTACATTATTTTCTGAATTTCTTGCAGGGTTTGGAACTATGAATTGAGATAGAACTAAGATGACCTAGGAAGAGTAAACTCGCTATTTTAAGAGATTTATGAGGAACCAACTTGGCTTTAGTGCTCTAAAGAGTCAGTTGACTTTGCTAACTGTAGCACTGATGGGCTGTATGGAGTAAACCTAAAAACAAGGACAACAACAATATCTAAATTAAATTAAATTAAATATTGTTACAAATGTAAGGTTTTATAAAATGATTGTTCTGAAATCTCTCTTTAAGGTCAAAAGGAGTGGTGAAGAGAGTCATGAATACATTTTTTTTAAACAAACCTGTGTTTTTTGGGTACCATGGAAAGGAGGAGCCTGGGAGATGTATTATTGAAGGGACCATGCTAGGTTTTACACAGGAGAGTAGAGGCAAATGTTCTTGTTGTTGCAGGACATTAGAACCTGAATTTTATGCATCGTGATGGATGCTTGCTTGACCTGGAAGCGTGTGAAATAGCGTGAGAGGACATCATGCGATATTTTTGTCAGCGGATGTGAGTGCTGCATGCCCACCAGAAATTAAACAGCCAGTTAAAGGGATTAAAAGTTCAACTGACCTGAATTTTGTGTTACTGTAATAACTTCATGGATATGAAAGTCCCGTCACCAAGTTATTTTATTTACACCAAACATCAGTACACAGCCAGCTCTCCAGGTGCTCCCTACTGAATGCAGGCTGGGAGACTGACACGCCTGCTTTAAATAGGGAGCATGAGTCTCTAGCAACCCAACCTCATTAGCCTGGCTGAAATCATCACAGTTATCCATTGTGATTTTTAGATTGGCACATGGGCAACACTGGAAGGTGCTCAACTATTATTGCTGATTTGGCATCCAAAGGCTGGATACAAATGAGGCAGGGCCAAAGGCATGGTGTGTCGGTAGGAGTTAGTTTGAGATTTGTGTAGGATTAGAGATTTATGACTGTTTTAAGTGGTTTGTTAGGTTTTTGCATATTTTATGGATGTAATATGGATGTAATCCTTGTAATATTTCTAAGAACTTCAACCCATTGGCATCTACAGTGCATGGGTCAGCCCCAGGTATTGTTTATGCAGCAGGGGCACCACCTTGGGCTAAAGAGAGGTCAAGTGGACGCACTCAAAGGAGGCACAGGGTGTATAGAACCAGCAGGGAGGGCAAGGAGGATGGGCCCGTAGAAGACCCATTATTTAGGGGATACAGGTAGTGACCAATTACCTCAACATGACAGAGGTTCAGTGCCACCGGAAGCTCCAAGTCCCAAAGGAAACAGTCACTTCCATTTGTCAGATGATTGGGCTGAAGATAGCCTTCAACTGTGTGGGTAGACACCCAATGCCCATGGCTCTGAAAGTCACTATAGCCTTTACCTCCAAATCTTTCCAGGGTCAGTGGGTGATCCAAGAACAAGAACAAATAAAAGTACAGAACAGTAACAGGCCCTTCAAGCCCCCCAAATCATGATGCAGTAACTAAACTAAAAACAAAACCTTCTGCCCTTATTCAGTCCATATCACTCTGTTCCCTCCCCATTCATGTACCCGTCTAGATGCCTCTTAAATGTTGCTGAAGTACCTGCTACCACCATCTCCTCTGGCAGTGGGTTCCAGTCACCCACCACTCTCTGCATGAAAAACTTTACCTGCACATCTCCCTTAAACTTTTCCCCTCACGCCTCAAACCTCTACCCCCTTGTAATTGACACTTCCACCCTGCGAAAAAGTTTCTGACTGTCCACCCAGTCTATGCGTCATAATTTTGTAGACCTCTATCAGCTCTTCCCTCAGCCTCCATCCTTCTAGTGAAAACAATCCTAGTTTATTCAACCTCTCCTCATAGTCAACATCCTCGAGACCAGACAACATCCTGGTGAAATTTCTTTGCACTCTCTGCAAAGTTTCCATCCTTCTGGTAGTGCTGCTACTAGAACTACGTGCAATACATCAGATGAGGCCTAATCAAGGTTTATGTGACTTGCATCCTTATGGGGTGTCCCAGTCAGCCGTGCATAGCTCCACAAAGCTGGCAACTGACATTTGATTCGGATGGGTAATGACTTCATCCATTTCGGGATGGACCAAGCTAGCCAGGCTCAGCAAGCCAGAGGCTTTGTGACTATCGCAGGGTTCCCCCACATCCAGCGTGCCACCATTACACCTATGTGTCAATCAGGACAGCAGCTGGGCACCTTTGTCAATGGAAATGGTAACACTCCATGAACGTTCAGAGAGTGTGCAACCACAAGACCCAGTTTCTGCAAGTCCATGCGATGCACCCTGGTAGCTCCCATGACGTTTCCACGTACTGAGACACTCAAGTGCCAAGGCTGTTTGCAGCTCCAGTTCACCTCAGTAAATGGTTGCTGGGTAACAAGAAGTATCCTTTATAAAGTTGGTTCGTTATGCCGCCCAGGCACCCACGGAGACAGAACAGATACAATTGCTGTCAGGCCTCCACAAAGGTGGTGGTGAAGAGAACTATGTCTGCTTAAAATGAGGTTCTGTGTCTGGGCTGTTCTGAGGGGACCCTGCAAATTTGCCAGTGTGTTACTCATAGTAATCATGTATTGTACTCTGCATAGTATAACTCCTGCAAGGGGCAAACTACTGGACCAAACTACTGGAGCAAGTGCACATGCCTCTGATGAAGAATTCATTGATGGGCAGCCTGGGTAGGCACTGGGTGAGGACAAGGAGCTAGCCATGAGAAGAACTTTCAGGGAGGCAGGGATATCTGGGAGATCTGGGAGATCTTGATTCAATGCTTTTTCAACTAGGCTGCCAAGGCTTGCTTTCCTACTGAGCCCAATGGCACAGCCTCCTTCACCAACATTTAAGACAACACAATGCCATGACCCAAATGTCGCCTCACAATCTTTGTTGTAAAGATTTCTGTCCCAGTTATACATTTCAAAAGACTGATGTTGCCTGCATCTGTAGAAAACAGAACAATCAGGGCATTGACACAAAATTTTGAATTATCTTTGTAACAGACATGCAGTCAAAGAACAAAACATAAATTGTTGATACAGTTACATTGAAACAAAACATTGCACTGAGGAAAATAACTAAAGTCACCTGTGAAAACTGTTCACTGTGTCTTAATCGTGCTTTATCTGGGTCCTCTCCCCCCCCCCCCCCACCACTCTCTTCTCTCTCCCCCCCCCCCCCCACCACTCTCTTCTCTCTCCCCCCCCCCCCACCACTCTCTTCTCTCTCCCCCCCCCCCCCCACCACTCTCTTCTCTCTCCCCCCCCCCCCCACCACTCTCTTCTCTCCCCCCCCCCCCACCACTCTCTTCTCTCCCCCCCCCCCCCCCACCACTCTCTTCTCTCTCCCCCCCCCCCCCCACCACTCTCTTCTCTCTCCCCCCCCCCCCACCACTCTCTTCTCTCTCCCCCCCCCCCCCACCACTCTCTTCTCTCTCCCCCCCCCCCACCACTCTCTTCTCTCTCCCCCCCCCCCCCACCACTCTCTTCTCTCTCCCCCCCCCCCCCCACCACTCTCTTCTCTCTCCCCCCCCCCCCCCACCACTCTCTTCTCTCTCCCCCCCCCCCCCACCACTCTCTTCTCTCTCCCCCCCCCCCCCCACCACTCTCTTCTCTCTCCCCCCCCCCCCCCAACCACTCTCTTCTCTCTCCCCCCCCCCCCCACCACTCTCTTCTCTCTCCTCCCCCCCCCCCTCTCTTCTCCGCCCCCCCCCTCTTCTCCGCCCCCCCCCTCCTCTCCGCCCCCCCCCCCCTCCTCTCCGCCCCCCGCCCCCCCCCCCGCCTCCTCTCCGCCTCCGCCCCCCCCCCCCTCTCTTCTCAGGCCCCTCGAGCCTGCCCCGCCATTCAATAAGATCATGGCTGATCTGTCATGGCTCAGTTCCACATTCCCGCCCTCTCCCCATAACCCTTAATCCCCTTGCCTATCAAAAACCTATCAACCTGCGTCTTAAATATATTTAGCGAGGTAGCCTCCACCACTTCAACGGGCAGAGAATTCCAGAGATTCACCACCCTTTGAGTGAAGAAGTTCCTCCTCAACTCCGTTCTAAACCACCCCCCCTTTATCTTGAGGCTGTGCCCTCTAGTCTTACTGTCCTTTCTGAGCAGGAAGAGCCTCTCCACCTCTATCCTATCCATCCCATTCATCATCTTATATGTCTCAATGAGATCTCCCCTCATTCTTCTAAACTCTAATGAGTACAAGCCTAGTTTATTCAGTCAATGCAATGCTTATGCTCCATATGCACTCCTCCATGATCTGCCGATCTCCCCGTACATCTCACTGGATATGCAGCATTTACTGCCTGATGGATAAATCCAGAGGTTCATCATCTGCCTCCAGCTCAGCATGGTCCTGGTGTCCAGCAATCCTCCGAATGCAGTTACTGTGGGCACCAGCTCCTCAGGGGAGCATGATATGTCCTCAGCATTGTGCCTTACCAACTGAGTCAATGTGCTATGCCCACATCTGTGTTGGTTATTGAGGTGGACAGAGAATGTGATAGGGGTGCATCTGTCGTCAATGGAGGGTCCTGGGTCTGGTTGCTTCATCTGAGGAAGGAAAACAATCAGCCTGTGTCACTCGGCATGCAGTCAAATGACCATGCTAGGTGACCTGTTTCGAATAGCATCATATGACTTTATGATTGTTGAATCACTCTTCTTCAAAAGGCCTTATGAGGGATGAGATGACTACATTTTTTTCTCTTTCTGCCTGTGCGGCTTGTATCCACTGGACTCTTACCTTCCTTGGAGGTGCCTGCCTCTCTGAAATCTGAGGACCTTCCTCTGTGTTCACATTCTGGCTCTAAGGCATCTATTTCATTGCTAGTGAGGTTTACAAGGTTGCTGAGTGCTCAATGAGAACAACAACACTGATGGTAATTCCCGTTTTCAGGTGCTGTACCCATGTGCAATGCATATATCATGCCTACTGACTTCAGCAGCAACCTCTGCCTAAGTTGCCATGGTTTGGCAGGGTGGCCTTCTTTTGCCATCTTGTGATATAAGTATGACCCCCCTGGCAGTCTCTGCTTCCAGGAGAGCGTGTAGGCAATCTTCAGAAACCTGTGGGGGAACGGGAGGGTGCAAGAGAAGGGGGGGTTTCAGTGGCCACTGGTATTATCTCCCACCAGTGTATCCACCTGGTGCTGCTGCCATCTGGAGTGCTCACTGTGCTGCTCTGATCTGACACAGCTGTCATTAAACCTTCCATCTGGTCCCTGCTGGATGCAGTGCCTGCCATGCTCCTGCTCCACTGGCTTCACAGTGCTTCTATCCAAGTATATTTCACCCTGGCCGGCACTTAATTGGCCAGCCAAAGTGATAGTGTTTTTTGGTCAATTTAGCCTTCACCCAGAATCGTGGGGAAAGCTTACCTGCTGATTGAAGAGCAGGAACCCACATCAAACTAAGGACATTGGAAAATTTATCCTGATAAGGCCGAGAAGTTAAATCACTGGAGTGGGTATGACTTGGCAAAGCAGGAAGTTGTAAACCGCTGTTTCCTGAAAAACCTCACTTTTGCTGAAAGTGTGCTGTAATATAAATATGTATTTATTGGTCATGATAAGAGATTAATGAAAGCTTTTTTTAAAACTTTAGAGGTCATGTTTTGCCGTTATTAATTTTAGTTTATTACAGTAAAAGTCGTAAAACATGTAATCTGTGCGAATCCTTAAAGGTAGTCACTAGGAATACAAATCTGTTTTTACAAGTTATCAGTCTCCACAGAGATCATAACAATATTTTTTATATGGACTTCTATAATCCCAGAGTATTTGTACCAGAAGAGCAAATAAGTTTATCCAATGGAAGTAGCAGACTACTCAATGGGAAATTTTAATGAATGATCATACGTTTTTGCATTTTATTCAGTTAACTTTCTACAACATTAATCGTGTGATTTTACACTTTTTCCACTTACAGGATTTTAAAGCAGCAATTGTGGAAGAGCCAGAAAATGCTAACATTCATCATGCCGTGGCGATCTGCTGCCATAAGTAAGTTCTAAGTTACTTTATAACAGCTGTTTGTGCAATTTCTGAGATTTCCTAAGTGGTTAGAAAATCAGGCAAATTGTCAGTAAATAGTCTAAACTTGTAGAATGAAGCAAGATTTTGCAAATTAGCTTCCGCCCCAAGGATAGAAAAAAAATAGCATATTTTGCTAGTAGGGTGAATACTGATGAAGGAGAGAATCATAGAACTTACTCTTCTCAAAGCATTTTGCGTAGCAAGAACTCCCAAATTCTGTGAAAATGGTGAATGCAGCATTAGTTTATCCTAAGCATTTAGTTCACTTCAAGTTCTTGCTCCAATCCTTTCGAAGCCCATAAACCTCATTCCCACCAAACACACTTGTAATCCAGTGGACCCTTATTTATAAGGCCAACAATTTCATGTTTCAATACAACTATAGAATATAAATCTAGTGGCTGTCTTGGGCTGAACCACTGGGCTGAATCTTTTGGATGGTGGGAGTCATTAATGGCCACTCAAAGACCTTAATTGGGACAAGGGCAGACTTCCCATCCAAGGCTCTGCATGCCCCACCATAAAAACATAAAATTCCTACACATCAGGGTGGTCAGGATCCCAGCGGGAATCCCGTCCATGCAATTTCACATCTCCCCCTCCCCACTCCACCTGTCCTGCCCACCTCAAAACTTGCCAGGGGGAACAGAACATTATAAAATACAGACCATTGTGTATGTTGGACCTGTGAGAAGCTCTTAATGATATTGTAATTAATTTAGACATGTAGGATTGAACTTTCAGATTCCAGAGTGTAAATGGAGGCAGGGGAAAATGAAAATAGCCACTGGGATGCTGGTTTCCCAACAGCCTTTTCTGTTTTATCAGATCAGGAGAAGGGCAGACCCCTTCAAGCCATTATGAAGGCCAATTAACATTGTCAAAGAGAGATAATTAAAGGGCATATTCTGATTCTCATGGGCTGCAAAGGTTTTCTGGGACCCACAAGCTGAATGGGGCGGACACACGCAATGCCTCTGAGAACTACCAGCTGATCTACGGACCAGAAGCCCTCTTGCCCCAGCAGCACTGCTTTGGAAGCGGAGAGATACAGGGCCACTGGTACTTTGAAGGCCACTAGTAAGGCATAGCAAGCAACCCAGAAAAAAGTGTGAAGGCTTTGATGAGAACATCAATGTCTGGGACCATCTTCTTGGAGGATTGCAGTCTCCTGAGAGATTAGTTCTCGACCAACTCAATGTCGTTCCTTCTTTGCCAGCAGATGCTATGCTGAGGGTATGCCTTTAATGTCCTTCCTACCCCTCAACATTCCTGGATCAGAATTCCACACTTCCAGATCAACTTGGACTAATCCAAAGCCCAGATCCGTCGCGTAACTGGGACTAGAGAAAAAGCTCCCCAAGATACAGCATCATTTCTGGTTTAGACAAAAAATAAATCTGAAGCAGAGCAGGTTAACATACTGTTTTACTCAGGCCTGATTGCAGACAGCATTACCCCAGGCTAAGTTTGAAGACGTACTAATCTGTTGCTTGTTAAATTTAATATTTTAAACATCAAGTCCAGCAGCCTGGAGAATCTGTAAATTCATTTGTTAATGATCTGTACTGGGTGACAGAAGGTTGCAAATGCAGAGACTTCTAATCTAAACACAGAGACAGAATAATGGCAAAAGTAGTGGACAAAACACTTGCTGACCCTGGAAAAGGCAATCCATAAAGCACACAGAACCATTTTAAGAGGGGAAAATAAACTGTGGTGCAGAGGCCAACCCATATTTCAGCTAGTTAAGCAAAAACACAGACACTCCAGCCCAGGGAAAGCAATTCCTGGGCCAGCCAATATTGTGGGACATAGCAGCATCACAGGCCATATCAGTGCACCGTAATTTCAGCCCAGTGCTGTCAGTGCAACAGGATTGGACACTATGACAAACTTTGAAATAAAAATTCTTGAAATACACAGAATGCCCAAAAGTTGTCCACTGGCATTCACACAGCCATACTTCTTGAACGAGGTCAAAGATCTTCATTGCTCATTTTGGAATATGGGCATTTCAGTCAAAGGCCATTTAACAAATTTTAAGTTAGACACAGGAACCAGCCTACATTCTTGTCAGGCAAGAACCATGGCTAAAAGACCTCTGACTTTGAACAACAGACACTCCACTCTGTGGGCTTGGAAGAACCTGACTTCCAGTTGTGGGCATGGTCCTGGAGTGGTATGGCAGCAAACAAATCTTCGAGCTGATGTATATCATCCATAACCAGTCTGTCTTTCTCTCTCTCTGTCAGACATAGGTATCTATGTGGCTCTGGATCTTCTCAAAACGGTAGAAGATTAAGAGAACCACTGTCATTAATCATACTGAATTGCACGTTCCTGAGTTACTTAAATGAAAAAGAGTATCCTAACTGGGACTGAAGCTCTGAACGATCTTCTCTTTGTGGAGCAGGTTTGTCCATACTCATTACAGGTGCAGAAAAACCTTCAGTGGTTAAACCAGCCAACCAGCCAACCATCCAGGAAGGAACCACAAAGTCTCCAGTCAAGGATGAACAGAGAGCAACCAGCAGTCCAATAAGCCTCAACTCCCGGCTCTGGAGATGGTACAGAAGATTAACACTGCAACGGTATGTTGAAGTTCACAGCCAGCTTTCCAAAGCCACAAAAGATGATGGAAACTTGTAGCAGCTGTTGATGGCAGCGAAACAGAGGTGAGCATCCTATTAAACTCCAATCTAGTCAATGGAATGTTCATCCTCTGTCAAAGAGAACATCACCACAATTCACATGACAACAGAAGAAACAACAAATAACAAGGAGATAAACAGTGTTTATCCACCCAGCAAGTTGGGGTAGCAACCATTGACCAGCACAGCAAAACCAATCAAGTGCAGTTCAACAGGAAAGAATGGAAGAAAAGGATGAAAACATACACAGATACTAGAGCAACATCTGAAGCTCAGGAGGAAGAATCAGCAGTGACAGTTGTTCCTATTTAGTAGATGTCGTATGCATCAGTGCTGCTAGATCTTCAACAACATTGTGGTATTTTGAAGAGTCAGTAACTGCAGAAACCCCTCCCATATTCAGGAGCACTCACACCACAAAAGTGCCAGTCAATGATCATCTCCAGCAAGAGAGGATCTAACCATTGCCCCTTAACATTTAATGGCAGTACTGTCATTGAATCCCCCACTATCAACATTCTGGGTGTTTCCATTGACCAGAAACTGAACTGGACTAACTGTATAAACAAGTACTGTGGCTACCAGAGCAGAATCAAAGGCCAGGAATCCTCCAATTGATAACTCATCTCCTAAATCCCCCAAAGCCCATCTACCATCGACAAGGCACAAGTCAGGCGTGTGATGGAATTCTCTCCACTTGCCTGGATAAGTACAGTTCCAACAACACTCAAGAAGCTCGACACCATTCAGGACAAAGCAACTCGCTTGATTCTACCCCAAACATTCAATATCTCCACTACCAATAAACAATGGCAGCCATGTGTACCATCTACAAAAAGATGCACTACAGGAACTCACCAAGGTTCCTTAGACAGTATCTTCCAAACACACGGCCGCTACCATCTAGAAGGACAAGAGCAGCAAATATTTGGGAATGCCACCGCCTGGAAGTTTCCCTCCAAGACTCTCACTATCCTGACTTTGCTGTTCCTTCACTGTCGTAGAATCCAAATCTATGTCAGAGAATCAAGGGACTTCCCTGCCTTATATCAGGCCTCTGGCCCCCCGAGACATCCAAAGTTGCACTCAATGATATCTTATAAACTGAAACTACACTAATGGCTGCTGTGGAATGTTTATCATAGAATTATAAAAGCAAAGAATCCCTAGAGTGCAGAAGGAGGCCATTCAGCCCATTGAGTCTGCACCAACTCTCCAGCAGAGCATCTTAGCCAGGCCCACCCCTGCCCTACCCTCATAACCCCACACATTTACCCCACTAATTCACACATTGGGACACTAATGGGCAATTTAGCATGGCCAGTCTACCTAACTTGTACATCTTTGGACTGTGGAAGGAGCACTCAGAGGAAATGCACACAGACATTTGGGGAATGTGCAAACTCCACACAGTGGCCCAAGGCTGAATTGAATCCTTGTTCCTGGCGCTGTGAGGCCAGGAGTAGCTTCTGCCTCTAATCCTTCTGGCCAACAAATCCATTTCCAAGCACATTAAAAGAACATTGCTGTAAAACTCAGGGCTGGACTCTCTCCGACTTCCATTTCCTGAATTCAGCCCACAGTGATAGATTGTCAGGTTACTGCCCGATAAAGTCACCTTTGTAAAATCAGTGGAATTAGAATTTGTGCAGTTTCTAGATTTGACAACCCATTATGATGCTTGGATAGCAAGATGAAAATCATCCCCATTGGCAATACAACAGGTGGAGAGGTTTAATTGATCAATAGTTAAATGGCATTAACTAGTTTTATTCTCTGTTTCTGGAAGAAGATCTGCACTGCTGCTCAACATTGTCAATTTTATAAGTTTGTGTTACATTGCATAAGTAGCTCATTTTTTATAATGTGTTTTGAGACTTCGTTATTTAGAAGAAGCTGCAAACAGTTTCAGCCATGCACTGAAATTGGACCCATTTTTTGTGGATGCATATACTGGACGTGGAAATGTATATATGGATTCTGTTCATGAAGCTGGAATAAAGCAAGCACAAAAAGACTTTGTTCGAGCACTTCATTTAAATCCTAAAGCTGTGAATGCTAGACTCAATCTGGGATTCAACTTTCAGGTCAGAAGAATGTTTGTGGTTTTTTTATCAATTATTTTGTGATATTGTTCTAAAGTTGTATAAGGAACATTCACTGGAACTGCATAACAACTCACATTTACAAAACTCCTTGGAATGTTTTCCTGAGAGGCAAAAGGAAAAATATAGACATTGAATCAAGGAAGGAGATATCAGGAGATGTACACAAAAACTTAATCAAAGTGGCAAGTTTTAAAAAGGGTATTTGAAGACCAGAAAGTGATAGATCAAAAAGTGTAAAATTTCTACACTGGAGGACATCCACATGGCACTGATACTTAAGAAAAATATTCATATGCTTATGGCAGTTTAAAAATCTGCTAAACCATAGATTAGCAGTTCTAATCAACTCCTTGTTTTGCATTTATTGGTGTTCTGAAACCAAATGCAATTTTCAAATACTCAACTGTAAATGCATTTATATGTATTACGTTTATAATACAGTATAAATTGGTAACGAATGATTTTTTCAGTTTTAAATGGTTGATGGCTTTAAATAAAAATCACAACTTTTCCCCTTTCAGGTACTGGGAAGATTTCAAAGAGCATGGAATCAGTTCACAATTGCAATCGATATTGATCCAAAACTTCAAGCTGCTTATGAAGGTCGAGCAGTGGTTAATCTTCAAATGAACAATATCTTTGGAGCATTTCAGGATATCAATGCTGCATTGAAGGTATACTTGAAAATATTACCTGAAAAGGTCAGAAGAATACACTCCCGTGTATTAAAAAAGTCAGAGTTAACCTTGGAAAAGCAGTATAATCTTTTTCTACTTGGTGTGTTGTTTTCAGACTGTGCAGTCAAAATTTTTCCTGGTGTTTTCATACTGTAAATTCCAGAGCATCTTCCTGACATAGGATTGGATCAGCAATGGAAACATTCTCTTTTTGGGATGCCTTGAATCACTTCAGCACAGGTTCTCTGATGTCAGGATAGATAGCTGTTCACATCCAGGCTGGAGCAAATGTCTGCTTGTCAAACTGTCCCAGGATGTTAGCCATTGTGTTTCATAATGGCAGATAAATATGATGGCAGAACCTCCTATTCCTTTGCAAGTCTGCCTTCCTCTTCACATCAAGGTTTTCCATTTGCTATAATCTGCTTCACTTTCTCCAATTGACATTCAATTCTCACAGGTTTCCCAGCCTTTCACAGAAAGATCTCCATGTCAAATGATCATGTTGCCCAGTGCTCCCTGATTTCATGCTCCTGTGGTTTAATTTCACTGGTTAGTTGATGATCATGATAAGTATTTAATCCATAGATCAAAGCAGAATTTCAGCTCATCATTCTATAGGAATTGTCACCCTGCCGGCAGGAATGATTGGTGACTTTGACATAGGCAGAACCGCACGAGTTGCGAGGCGTGTGGGTGGTTGGAAAAAGTCATGACAAGATGAATACGAAAAGTATGTTTCTTCATGTGGAAAAGTCCATTAATAGGGCCACTATTCTAAAATTAGGGGTCACCCTTTTAGCATACAAATGAGGAGAATTTTTTTCCCTCAGTTGTGTAACTCTGGAACCCGCTCCCTCAAGGTGATAGAGGTAGGTCATTAAATATTTTTTAAAGCGAAGGTGAAATTAGAAACAAAGGGATCAACCATTATCTTATTGAATGGCAGAGCAGGCTCACAGGGCCGAATGGTCTACTTCTATTTCATCGTCTTTTGCGTTTTACTCATTAGCGTACTGCTTGATCAATCAACATACTGGGTTGAATTCTCCCAAAAGGTTTTGAAGTGTCAGAACAGCAAGAAACCAGGAGTAGTTCATCCCAGTTATATTAGGGCACTCCGCACCACAGTCCTTCCATGCTTAGTGTACTGAAAGAGCTGCCACGTCAATCATGCTAATGCTATGGAGTCTCCAGGCATATGACTCACATGAAATGGCCACAGCTGTGCACCGCTAACAAGGGGCAGCTGACTTTAAACACAGATAGACAGACTTCTGTGCAACAAGTGCCCATTGTAGGCAGCACCAGAGTTTGTGCATTGTGCGGAGCTGTGTTAACACCTGCTGAGCTCACTTGACTGGGGGCAACAGCTGCTTGTAACTGCCAACAGACAACTAGCAGAGTTGACAGTGTGACATGGTGGGATTTGAACTCTACCTCCTATGCAACTCCTCAGGAGTCTTTCAGCAGGCAGGGAGAATGCTTACCATACGAGCCCAAACCCAGCAGCAACACCAAACCCGAGGATCCCTAGCCCAGCCTGAGCACTTGCCCTCCACCAAGCCCCTGTGCCCCTATGGCGATGGCTGAGCCACACTGTTATACCCTGGAGGTTGGTGCTGAGTGGTATGCAACCTTCTCACTTGCCCTTGCAACACTTTTGCTTGAACTACACTTGTGATGACCAGTAGTGATCCACTGTGAGATATCGGGCCAAGGAGGTGCATGCATTCTGAAATTAGAAATTGTCACGTGCCAAACTCACTAATGAGATCGAAAGTCAGGCAGTCAGGCATGTGGCCTGTCTGGGAATGAACCGATTTATGCCATTAGACAGAGGCCAGGAGAATCCAAAACTGTTTGGTGCCAGGAGTTAGAAATGGATTTTTAGGCCCTCATGCATTCTCTGGGATCCTACTAAAGGTGCAGAATGGTCCCCACCTTCATACAATTTAAAAGGGACTTTCTTAATTTAGACTGTAGCAACTATTCAACTTCTCGCAGAAAACTTACATTAAAAAAAACAAATAAAAGAGGATAATCCAAATTTCACTGCTGCAGTGGTGGGACAAAATTCCATTCTTCCCTCCAGTTACATATTTGAATGCAGAACTTCACTGCTCAGCTTTACACAGTGAGTTATCACACCTACCATTGTTAACTCAGCACTAACCACAACTTAATACTGAACCTTCCTGGTCCACATCTCAGTCATAAAAAAGGATTAGCTCACCAAACTTTGTAGCTATTACTGTTAATGATTATTAATACAAAAAACAATTGACGCTGAATAAATTGCTTCTTGTACATGAAAGTATTTTGATTTATATTTCAGATCAGTGCATCTGCAAAGTTATTTACAAATCGTGGGGTGATTAACCAGTTCACAGGAGATATACTGAATGCTATGAGGGACTATCAGAAAGCTATAACGCTTGATCCAACTTATTCATTGGCTTATTTTAATGCTGCCAACCTCTACTTTTACAATAGACAATTTTCACTGGTACAGTATTTTTCTAAAATTAAATATTTTAAAACTCAATGCATTTAATTAGCTTTGCAACTACTTGTGTGTGTCCACTTTTCATATAGAAGGTTTAAATGTGTTTCAATACAAATTAACACATTTTTGTTTATAATGACATTTTACTGCTGCATCAGGAAGTAGTTCTAAGTAAAACATGGGGTAGTTACAACATCCAAATGTTGGTTGTAGTTTGAATCACTGTCAACATTCAGAGCTAAATTACATGAGTAGATAACTGCCATGCATTGTATCCAGTTAGCAAAATCTTAGTCTGACTTCTTGCACCTGAACCAGGTGTGCAGGGCTCCACAAACTCTGACTGAGGACAGACTGCTCCAAATCACTGGATTTTCATTGTGTGGGGCTGTATATTGGAATTGGGGCTACTGCCCCCAGAAACAGTTCTTGTCATAATGAAAACAGTAAGGCCCATTGGTCTCATCCATGATTCCTTATAGCCCCTTTGTTAATGGAGTGCTAGCTCATGCCAACCCATGACACCCAACCCACCACACTTGCCATTATAACCTCCATGCCAATTTACACAATATCCAATCAACAGCACAAATGAAATATAATTCCAAATATTTAATACAAATTTCTGGACACTAAACCATAATATGTCCAATCCCTTATATTTAAAAAAAAAAACTTTTTCTATCCTCATTTCTTCCTTTCCTCCTAACCTCACAAAGATGCTACATGCTAGACATGGTGGGGGGGTAGAATTTACAGATTCAGGGCTCTGGCACTATTTCAGTCGAGGTACAGAGCTCTTCTGGCTGCAAATTTGGGCCCTAATTTCCCAGTCTTTGCTAATGCCCATTCCTTCATCAGACATACATGTTGTGTCTAATTTTCAAAAATGAAAAACTCAATCCATCTATTCAATTGGTATAATCTACAGTAGGCAGTTTGTGTAGGATCTGATGAACGTAACAGTTCTGAAACATGCAAATTACTAGACATCCAACTTATTTTGATCCATCTTGTGGAATAATTCTGAACTTCATCTGGTTTTCAATTTAGGGATTTTCAACCAACACACAATGACCTTATAAAAGAATGATAGCTAAAGATTCTAATTTTTTATGTCCACATCACAAACAAGTCATTACTATTGCTTTTGGCATTCTCTGTGGCAATGGAAGTATTTTATATCCTGGACTGGTAGAAACTAATTTAATCATAGCATCCTTACAGTGCAGGAGGAGATAATTTGGCTCTTCAAACCTGCACCAATTCTGACAAGACATCTTAAAAAGGCCCACCCCCATAATCCCACATATTTACCCTGCTAATCCCCCTAACCTATTTGTCTTGATAATTTAGCGTGGCAAATCTATCTTTGGACTGTGGGAGGAAACCCATGCAGACAGTCACCCAAGACCAGAAGTGAACTTGGGTCCCTGGTGTTGAGGCAGCAGGGCTAACCACTGTACCACCATGCTGCCTTTAATTTTAAATGTTGTGCCTCTTCCTGGCCAAAACCAATTGAAGTCTGTTGTTTGTTTTTCCACACCTCCACCCACTACCCCCACCATGTTCATGATGCCAAAACCAGACAGAATATTACTTCATAAAGTGAACTGCAAAAAAATCAAAAAGACACCCTCTTCTACATATGCCAGATCTCTAAACATTCACGCCTTCTGCAGACTTAGTCAGCTTCTATAACTAGTTCATGTTTCCTGGCTTCTTCAATGTTGGATAACTGGCGAATTGTCCATTCTCTTATTCGAACTTCCTGTGGGCAGATACCAGAGAGAGAGAGAGAGAGCTTGCAGTCAGTCCCGTGAAATTTTAAAAGCATTTGCTAAAGAGCAATTGTGTAATTAACCATCAATTTGTACAAAGATTAAGAATCATGTTAGTTTTGTATTAGTCTTAGTCATAGTCATTATTGCACACTCAATATTGCATGCAAAATATTTGTTACTCTAGCATGATGTTTTTGTATGCCACTGTAAGAATGGGGGATTTTCCTGCTTTTCAGCAGTGGAAGGTGGCATGCTGCTTACTAGCACAGGATTCTCTGATCCCATCGCAGTAAATGAGATTTCCCATTGATGTCATCCCACACCACTATGAAACGCACAAGCAGAACGTGCTGCTGGTGGGACTGGAGAATTGGCATGAACAGCCAGAAAATTCCAGTCTGGATATTAGGGAATATGTTGTTATTCTAAGAAGGCAGCTGGTATATAAATGATTTAGTTAAGCTGTGGAAAGGTTACTCGAATCAGAATGTCTGGGACGTTTATGACAAAGAATACAGGTGGGAGGCAAGGTAAAGATGCTGTAGTCCTAGGTGACCATAGGCTGCTTTACCCTTTGAGAGAGAGTTGACTAGTGGTGATTTAACCCAAGGATCACCAGACCTCAGGCAAGCAGCAAAATTGAGGAGACAGGCCTTCATAAATAACCTCAGTTGGTAAAGGAATTGAACCCACACTTTCAGTATTACTCCAAATCAGAAACCAGCCATCCAGCCAAAGAGCTTTCTTCTTGTTTTGAAAATACAGAAAGGGCATGGCCCATAAGCCAAGCTTCTCTCTAAGATTTGGTTTGCTTAGCAATTAACATCTGGTATGGTCACTTAACAGAAACTTTCATAGGCTTAGCTTTGAAACCAGAGTCAAATCATTAGAATCACCAAAAGAAGAAGAGTCCAGCTTTGAATTTCTGCCACAATAAGGGTTTAATTTTAAATGAGAATTAGCAAATATTAAGTCTTTCAGATAAATTTTCCAAAGCTTGGATATAAAAAGCACATTTGAATGAAAATGACATTACCAAGCAATTGCCCAACTGGACATTATTGCATGATTATCATACCTGCTCTATAGGCAATCTTTTGTTCCTCCGATATTTCTTTTTGCTAACAGCTATCCCAGGATGACTTGGACCACCATCAGAAGATTTATGAGAAAGTGGCATGGATCTGTCTTCAAAAACTTCAGCTTTTTTATTACTGAGCAGTTGGAGAGATGTTGGTAGTGTTGTGTCATTTTGAATAACAATTTCTTTAGATGTTGTGACATTAATCAGTTCAGCTTCTGACAAAGTCACATTTGCATCGCTTTCTTCCTGGATCGTTGAGAGATTTGCTCCTCTGGAAAGGGTAGATTTGCTTGACATTCCTGTGCTCCATTGTTTGGCTCCCGTTTTATAATTGGCGCTGTTTACTATTTTATGCCTCGGAGTCTCAGGATTTGGAGAGGTTTCCTCAAAGCTTTCATAATTGGTATTTGTAAACTTAGATATTGGAGAGAAGGTCAGCATTCTGGATTTGAATGGGACTGATTCACAAAGCAGCTCCTGTGTTTCAAAGTTGTCATATTCTATACTGGATAGGTCTACATTCTTTCCCATGGAGTTCTCACTGTTCTCTGAGGGGAATTCTTCAGGAGTGCTATGTTTCACAGAGGAAAAATGTCCAGCTTTCAACATCATCACATTTACGAAAGGCACTTCCTCTTCAGACATACCTTAGATGGCCAAGAACAGAGCACAACTGGATGCAGTTTTGAAAAGGGAAATAAAACACTGGAGTTTCAACTTGATTGTACCAGCAAAGTCTGAGATTGAGGTGACTAACGTAAAGATCATGGAATTTACTTTCAGGAATAATTTCAATTTCTGCAGTAGCTGTAAAGAGAAAGCAGTTGTGCTGGAGGCTCTGCCCACAAAATGGGCCACAGTCCCATGCAAATTAGTCACCATCTGGGAGGGAGGGGTGGCTTTTAAAAATAAGCTAGCCAATCAGGGAGGCTAAAAACTGATTCATATTGGTACCAAGGACAGTAAAAAGTTTAATAATTGTTGAAATTTGTTTTAATTTACTAAGAGAGTGACCATCATGCCTCAATGAATTTAAATTATTTAAGCATCAGATTACTCAGGGAGATAGGTACAAATTAACAGTGCTTATTTCATATGATAAACCCAAACCCATGCTCAGCTGTTTTGAATAGACTTCAAATTACAATTGTTAAATAGGGAGAGAGAAAGTGGGCTTAAAAGCAAAAATTTAGAGATGTTTCCAGATTGCATAAGATATGGAGGGAAAAAAAAATGAGGAATACGAAAGAGTTTTGTGTTGGGTGGGTAGGGAAGTAGGATATGAACCTCATTAAAACTGTGCCAAATGTCCCAGTAGACAGCAGCTAATATTCTAGCCTGCTGGCCTCATCATTTCCCTCATTGCTTCAAGAGGCTCCAGACTTGACTCTGTTCCTCCCCCGCACCCCCCCAGTCCAGAACAGAAATATGATGGGCCAGGACCTTTTTTAAAAAAAGTAAACTGGTCTACTTCAGGTCAGGAAGTTCCAGAGTTAATTTCATGCTTCCTCTGAAAATCTATCCCTTTAAACTTAGTATGCTTATTTACCTCATGCATTTCCACATGCTAATTGGAAGATTCAGTACATTAAAGCCATTATACAAATGAAAGCTGCAATTGATGGAATTCAAGTTACAAGAACTAACCGTCTGGATTTAGTTTATCCTTTTCCTCTCAAAGCACGCATCATGATTCAATTCCAACACAAATTTGCATATTTGAGGATTGCAAATAAGGATCAGAATCTCAAACTCACAACCAAAAGGACTGCATTTTCTGCCAATGTCAAACAATCACAGCCTGCCAGGTTTACTCTTAGTCAGGATGCAAAGTTTTGGAACCTGGGGTGGACAAGTTAGGTGGTAGTGGGATTGAGGGATTTTAATCTGTGGCATTTGCAGCCATTCCTTACAGGTGCTTTGCAATTACAATAATTTATCCCATTAAATTTAAACTGCTGGGATAATAGTATTTGTAAAGGCAAAAATGCTGCAGGTGCTGAAATTTGAAACAAAGACAGAAAATACTAGAAGATCTCAGCAGATCTGATGGCATTTATGGAGAGAGAATCAAACCATGTTGGGAGTCTGGATGACCCTGACTTCACACCATTTTCTGTTTTTAATATTAGTATGTATCTATAGTATGACATATGAAATAGAATCCCTACAGTGCAGGAGGCCATTCAGCCTATCAAAACTGCACCAACTCTGTAAAAGAGCATTTTATCCAGATCCTCCCTCCCCACTCTGGGAGAATGTGCAAACTCCACATTAGTCAGCTAAGGCTGGAATTATATCCAGGTCTCTGGCATGGTGAGACAGCAGTACTAATCATGCCACCAATACTAGAATAATGTTGTACACAAAAACATTCTTTTATATTTTAAGCAACCAGTTTTCATTAAACCTCCAGATGAAAGATTAGCTTGTAACCAAGCACCGTATAATTTAGAAAATGTAATAGGACAATTCAGTTAATTTTACAGATTATAACAAAATCACAGTAATATCAAACAGTTTAAGATGCTTTCAGAATATAAATGTTAAGGATGCATAAACTTGCTATCATTACCTGTTCCACTCACAATGAACACAACCCAAACAGAACTACTTATTTAAATGAAGTAATGATGAGCTAAGAGAGTGCAGCTGTGTTTTAAATTCTGATCATTAGGGAGCTTTTTTGTGTACCAACCAAATAAACGACATCAAATTAATCGAGGGACAAATTAAAAGGGACCCACCTGAACTGCAAAACAAAGCACAAGGGAAACTTAAAACATCAAATTAAAATGTGATTAAAGTGGTCAATAATACACCCGAGTCCCTGTGGTGCCCAGCAGGCATGGAAGGCATCAGTGGTATCCTCGGACACCGCATGTTGCCTTTCCAGGGATACCAACTACGAATATAGCCGCAGTATTGGGGCAGACAGTCAGGTTGGACGACCCCCTTGATCGTCTGCTGCCTGGACCTGTAGATGGAATGCCTTGTTCACGAAGAGGTCCTCCTTCTTCCCCACCTCCCTCCACACCAGGCACCTGTAGATCAGGAGCATGGAACTGAAGCACAAACAAAACATTAATAAAAGGTTTTTTAACATAAACATAGAAACAGAGAACAGTGCAGCAATGTACAGGCCCTTCGGCCCTCGATGTTGCACTGAGCTTTTTCTGAAACCAAGATCAAGCTGTCCCACTCCCTATCATTCTGGTGTGCTCCATGTGCCTATCCAATAACGCTTGAAAGTTACTAAAGTGTCCGACTCCACTATCACAGCAGGCAGTCCATTCCACACCCCAACCACTCTTTGAGTAAAGAACCTACCTCGGATATCTCTCCTATATCTCCCAACATGAACCTTATAGTTATGCCCCTTAGTAACAGCTACATCCACCTGAGGAAATAGTCTCTGAACGTCCACTCTATCTATCCCCCTCATCATCTGATAAACCTCTATTAAGTCGCCTGTCATCCTCCTCCGCTCTAAAGAGAAAAACCCCAGCTCCCTCAACCTTTCCTCATAAGACCTACCCTCCAAGCCAGGCAGCATCCTGGTAAATCTCCTCTGCATTCTCTCCAATGCTTCCGCATCCTTCTTGTAGTGAGGTGACCAGAACTGCACACAATATTCCAATTTAGAAAACTGAAAAAGTTGTGCAGCTTATAATGTGCAACGTAGACATGCTTCACGGACTCCACAAGATTGCAAAAAGGGCACACTTGGGAGCCCATGAACTGTTACAACCTATGATTGTAGGGTAGTGCCATGTGCAGCACCCTCCACTCCAGATCCCCGAGATGGTGGGGGGAGATCCCTCCGCAGAGGGACCTCCACTGGGGACTTTCGCCACCCTGCGACAGCAAGGCCCACCAAGGTGTATCCAGGCGACGGGTGAAGACGCAGTTGTAGGTGTGCAGCAGCAGCCCGTACAGGAAACACCTCCGTGCAGTGTCAAAGGGCATGGAGGGCATTTCCATGAAGTGGCTCAAGCTGGCGGGGCAGCGGGGGGTGGTGGGGGGGGGGGGGAGCGGGGGGAGGTGTTGGGACCTGGGAAGGGGGAGTTTAGATTTTGGGCCAATGTGAAAATCCCGCACAGTTGGGCCTCCTCGAGACTGCGTGTGCCCTTGGGTCCGAGTACGACCTTCCTAAGGTTTTGGATGGCTTTGGCTGGACAGCCACCCCCTGCGCACTCAGCGAGCTCAAAGAACAATACAGCACGGGAAACAGACCCTTTGGCCCAATGAGCCCGCGCCGCCATCTTAACAATGTGTTTTTCCCCCTCCACCCTTGACCCACGTCTATGCTTATGGCACCCCCATTGGAAACCAGATTAAGGGGAGAATAATTTAGGGACAATTTGTTACACCAATCAGCCTAAGAGCACAACTTTGGGGTGTGGGAGGAAACCGGAGCACCCGGAGGAAACCCACGTAACCACAGGGAGAATGTGCAAACTCCTACAGACACTGGCCCAAATCCGTGTATCTGCACAGCAAACAGTGATAGTCACTGAGCTGTCATGGTGCCCATCTGCTGGTCCAGTTTTAAGCGTACACAAACGACGCAAAGTACTAGGCTACTCTCGAAACATCCAAGAGCAGCCCACGCACGACCCACCGTGTGTATGCCCCTCGTTAGACAACAAGGTGGACCGACGCACCTGCGGAATAAAAGAGAAAAACATCAACCCATGTAACAGTTGATTACCAGGCTCTGATTCCTGAGGCTCTGATCCTTATTTAAAACAGTCTCCTATAACCCTCCATCCCTATTTCGCTCATGTGTCTATCTAAGTAAACCTTAAACAAGTCCAGCTACTTTAGGATAAAAATGGAAAGGGACGAGTGCCGGCTGAACGGGAGTGTGCTGAACTGGGGAAAGGCGAGCTATAGCAGGATTAGGAGGGAGCTGCAGGACACTGATTGGGAGGGACTGTTAGCTGGAAAGTCCACGGTTGGCAAGTGGGAGGCTTTTAAGGGCAAAATGAAATGGTTGCAGGGGAGGTATGTTCCGATTAAGCGGAAGGATGGGAAAGGTAGGATTAGAGAGTTGTGGATTACAGGGGGTATTGAAGACTTGGTCAGGAAGAAGAGGGAGGCGTATGTTAGGTCGAAATGACTGGGTACGGAGAGTGCGCTGGAGGAATATAGAGAGAGTAGGAGGGAGCTAAAAAGGGGAATTAGAAGGGCGAAGAGAGGGCATGAAATGGCTTTGGCTGGTAGGATTAAGGAAAATCCAAAGGCATTTTATTCCTATATTAGAGGCAAGAGAGTAGTTAGAGGGAAAATTGGTCCTCTTAGGGACAAGGGTGGAGAGTTATGTATTGAGTCGGAGGGAATGGGGGAGCTCCTGAATGAATACTTTGCGTCGGTATTCACGAAGGAGAGGGGTTCGGAATCATGCGGTCTCTTGAAGGGAGCTGAGGATCAGTTGCAGGAGATATCTATTACGAGGGAGGAAGTGCTAGGGCTTTTAGGTAGCGTAAGGACGGATAAAGCTCTGGGGCCTGATGGTATTTATCCCAGGCTGCTTAGGGAGGTGAAAGATGAAATTGTTGGGCCTCTGGCGCAAATCTTTGTCTCTTCTTTGGACACAGGTGAGGTCCCAGAGGACTGGAGGGTAGCAAATGTGGTACCGCTGTTCAAAAAAAGTAGTAGGGATAACCCTGGAAATTATAGACCGGTGAGTTTGACATCGGTGGTAGGTAAATTGATGGAAAAAATACTTAGGGGTAGGATGTATGAGCATTTGGAGCATTGCGATCTGATTAGGGATACGCAACATGGCTTTGTTAGAGGGAGGTCTTGCCTTACGAATCTGGTGGAATTCTTTGAGGAGGTGACAAAAACGGTTGACGATGGGAGAGCCGTTGATGTCACCTATATGGATTTCAGTAAGGCGTTTGACAAAGTCCCTCATGGTAGGCTGGTAGAAAAGGTTAAGGCGCATGGGATACGAGGCCAGGTAGCTAGGTGGATTGAGAACTGGCTGGGTAATAGGAGACAGAGGGTAGTTGTGGAGGGGACCTTGTCGGGCTGGAGGCCAGTGACCAGTGGTGTGCCGCAGGGCTCAGTACTGGGACCTCTCCTCTTTGTAGTATACATAAATGACTTGGAAGAGAGCGTAGGTGGTGAGATCAGCAAGTTTGCTGATGACACCAAGATGGCAGGGTTGGCGGGTACTGAACTGGATTGTCAGGTGATACAACAGGATATAGATAGGTTGGTGCATTGGGCAGATAGGTGGCAGATGGAATTTAATCCTGACAAATGCGAGGTGATGCATTTTGGAAGGAATAATGCAGAGAGGAGCTATGTGATAAAAGGTAGACAGAGTATAGACATACAGAGGGACCTGGGAGTGCAGGTTCACAAATCCATGAAGGCTGCGTCACAAGTTGAGAAGGTTGTTAGGAAGGCGTATGGAATGTTAGCCTTTATAGGAAGGGGTATAGAGTATAAAAGCTGCCGTCTAATGCTTCAGTTGTACAGAACGTTGGTTAGACCGCATTTGGAGTACTGCGTCCAGTTCTGGTCACCTTACTACCGGAAGGACGTGGAGTCTCTGGAAAGGGTGCAGAGGAGGTTTACCAGGATGTTGCCTGGCATGGAGGGGCTGGGTTACGAGGAAAGGTTGGAGAAACTGGGACTATTCTCCTTGGAAAGATGGAGATTGAGGGGGGACATGATAGAGGTATATAAGATACTGAAGGGAATAGATAGAGTTAATAGTGAGAGACTGCTCCCTAGACTGGGTACAAACACGAGAGGTCATGATTTAAGGGTGAGGGGGGAGAGGTATAATTTGGAAGTGAGAGGAAGGTTCTTTACGCAGAGAGTTGTAGGGGTATGGAACGCGCTACCGAGTGGGGTGGTGGAGGCAGGAACGTTGGACTCGTTTAAGGTTCAGGTAGATAGACACATGAGTGAAACGAGGATGGAGGGTTATGGTAGGGGCTATTAAATAAGGTTAGAACCTCAGGAGACACTGGAAAAGCAGGCTTGTAAGATTAACGTTTTTGTCTTTTTATTCCACAGGTGGAGGCCCACCTCGTGTCAAACGAGGGGCATGCACACGGTGGGTCGTGCGTGGGCTGCTCTTGGAAGTTCCGGGAGTGGCCTAGTACTTCGTGTCGGTGTGTGTGCTTGATCCTGGACCGGTAGACGGGCGCCGCAACAGCTCGGTGACTAGCACTGCTAGCTGTGCAGATACATGGATTTGGGCCTGTGTCTGTGGGAGTTTGCACGTTCTCCCTGTGGTTGCATGGGTTTCCTCCGGGCGCTCCGGTTTCCTCCCACACCCCAAAGATGTGCTCTTAGGCTGATTGGTTTTACCAAATTGACACTATTCTCCCCTGAATCTGGCTATGTTGGGGGTTCCATTCGTAGACACGCAGGGTAGAATAGGTGCAGGGTGATGCGGCGGCGTGGGCTCGTTGGGCCGAAGGGCCTGTTTCCCGTGCTGGGTTGTTCTTTGTTCTTTGTTCTTTGTGCCTGCCTCCACCACCTTACTTGGCAGTGCATTCCATACCCCCATGACCCTCTGTGTGAAAAACCTCCCTCTACCTTGTGGGGGGTTCATCCAGCCCACACTCCTGCCACCCAGCACGTCCCTGATTCTGGTCACCCCGGCGTCTACGGCCCTCCTCTCCGCTAGCCACCTGCAGTTGCACAGCTGGAAGAGCGGATTCCTGAGCAGCGGCTTTTGCACGTTAGCCACTACTCCTGACAGGGGAGAACTGCAGCGTGAAGCAACCGTGTTCCAGACCATGAGGAGGTTCTGGTAAAAGATGGTCAACACCTGCTAGGAGGTCCAAAGACCTTCCAGATTTTTGTACAGGAGTTGCATGTCATAATTCAGGCCATGCACCTGACGGAAGAAATATGTCGCCAGAGCACACCATCGTGGAGGAGGCTCGATGTAAATGTATCTCTGCAGGGTCTGGAGGTGGAAGGTCATCACCTGGGTGCCTGATCGCCCTCCTCAACTGGGAGATACAGAACCTCAGCAAAGATTCAGTGCAGTCTGTTGTCCCAGAAGAACCAGACGAGGGTTCTCTGGATGTTTGTGACTAAGTCAGGGGGAGGGGTCACAGTGACCAATCGGTTACCACAGCATGGAGGCGACCAGCTGGTTTATGATGAGAATTCAGAGTTCCGAGCAGATACTTGTGATCCACCCTGTCAAACGCCTTCTCCTGATCAAGGGACAGGAAGGCGCTTGACGAGACAGCATTCAGAGCAGCCCTGCCCAGCGACTCAGGCAAGCAGTGACTTTGGTCTCCAACTCCTGCCAAGATTCCTTAGCTGGTCAAAGTTGAACTCCCAAGTGGAAGAGTCGGTCCTGCTCCAGGTGAAGGGCCTGAGTTCCTCTGGGAGGGGGTCCATCTGCCACGGATTGACCAGGAGTCTGGAGCACTTGGCCCAGTTGATGTTGGCAGAGGATGCAATGGAGTACATGGCCTGACATTCTCACATCCTCTGCAAGTCAGCTGGGTCTGTGACCTTGAGAAGCACGTCATCGGCGTAAGCCGACAGGACGCCCCGATACCCAGCGCGCACAGAGTCAAACCCAGCAACCTCAAGCAGGTGCAAGAATGGCTCCATGGAAATTGAATATAGTTGACTGGACAGGGAGCAGCCCTGCTGCACTCCTCTCCCAAAGTGAAGGGGCGCCATCAGGGACCCGTTAACTTTAATGAGACACTCAGCAGAGTACAGTAATCGGGCCCAGGGGGCAAAGTTCCGCAGAGTTCCAAGCAGATATTCGTGATCCACCCTGTCAAACGCCTTCTCCTGATCAAGGCACAGGAAGGCGCTCGACAGACCAGCCTTCTGGGAATGATGGATTAGGTCTGGGACCAGATGGAAGTTGTCGTGTATTGAATGGCCCAGACCATGTAGGGTTGATCAGGGTGGATTATGTGGCCCAGCACGGAGCTAAGGCATGTTGACATTGCCCTGGTGAAGATTTTATGCTCTGTGCTGAGGAAGGAGACTGGGCACCAGTTTTTGAGTAGGCAGAGATCCCTTTCTTGGGCAACAGGGCAACGATTTCCCTGGTTGCAAGACTCTCCTCTAGGATCCCTGGATAGTCATTCCCCAGGACGTCCCAGAATGCCTTGAAGAACTCCACAGTCAGCCCGTCCAGCCAAGGGGCTTTCCCCCTCGAAAGATTGTAGAGGGCACTGGTCAGCTCCCTCAGGCTTATAGGGGCATCAAGCCCTCTGTGCTGACCTACGGCAGGTCCTCCCACACAACTCTGCGGCCATCCTCGCTGGACAGATCCGAAGAGGGCAGAGTAGTAATGTCAGCCGATAGTCTTGATACCCTCTGGATCCAAGACGGGGGATCTGTCCGGACTGTCAAGTGAAGCAATTGGCCTGATACAAGCTCCTTGACCCCCAAGATCTCCAGCTAAAAATGCAGGGCCAACAGGATAGCCACCCCACTGGATGCGAGTGTGAGATGGCTCATGTAGACCACCCCACCCCAGCCCCACCCCCCCCACCCCTGCTCCTTGCCACTCCAGGAGGCATCAGATTTCGTCGTCCAGGGTGGTGTGGGTTTCTTGCAGAAAGCACACTGCATACTTCCCGTCCCGGAGGACTGAGAAGTTTTGGAATCTGCGAAGTAGCTCATTGCTGCCATTGACATTGAGACTGGCTGTGGTCACCTACAGCAGCTTACTTGTCCCGTCACCATTCACCACTTCCAACTGTTTGAGGGCGTGGTGGCACAAGACGTGTTGGTCAACTCCCTCATGAGCCCGGAGAGGAACCCTTGCAACTGGGGCTGCTCTTTTTTGTCCAGGCCCAGCGCCTCCTGAGAGCAGGCCTGTGCAGACAGGACGAGCAGCGCCAGGTCTGACCAACAGCGGATCTGAGTGTTCCTTTACAAAGGTCCTTAGTTCCCCTGGGGGGAATGGGGGTGGGGTGGGGGGGGCGGTGTAACTTGTGGGGGACACGAGGGAGTCTCCTGCCTCATTCCAGGCGGACTCCAAAATCGTTCCCGTGCCCACAACCGAGCAGCTCTCCTCCTCAGGGCTGTTGCCCTCCAACTCCGAATCTCCACCACAGTGCGTACAGTGGGCTGCACAGAGCCACCAACCAGTCCTATCTCCCCATCAAAGCCAACCCCAGGTCTGACAAACAAGGGGTTCCCCCGGGCTGCTCCCTTGCTTCTGGACCCAAGGGTGGCAGAGGTTCAGTCCCCCGCTCTGCCCCAGACGCCGGGACATCCCACAAGTCTGGAGAGAATACTGGTTGGAAACCAGGGGTGCCCAGTGCAGAGGTTGGCACTGTGGGGAGTGCTTCCTCACCACCATCCAAGGATCCAAACAGCGGGGTGCTGCCACAGTCCTGCAGCGATCTGAAAACAAACTCCTCAGGATGCTAAATTGCCCTGCATGGAATGGAACCACGAGGGTCCTGCTTGCACCCAGCCCCGGGATATCCTGCTTGGGGAATTGCAGCAGCAGGTGTTTCATTTTATTTGTGTTTTTCTTGCCCCTTCTCTGGGGGCAGTGCACAAAAACAGGTGGGGTGGGGCAGGGTCTGGTGTAAATGGGGAGAGGGGTGTGGGTGCGACCACCTCTACACTAGGGCAGGAAGTGTAGGGAGCCCCACAGGTCTTAGAGTTCCCCTTTCTCTGAGGTGTAAATCCTTTTCTTGAGGGACATCCTGTATGCAGGGGATGCCCTCGCACTGTGCCCATCTCCTTCCCACCCCGCCCATTGGGCTTTCCCTTCTCTTTTCCGTGAATTGTTGCTCGTGCTGGCTCAGGGTCACAAGCATCAGGGCGGCACGGTAGCACAGTGGTTAGCACTGCTGCTTCACAACTCCAGGGACCTGGGTTCAATTCCCGGTTCAGGTCACTGTCTGTGTGGAGTTTGCACATTCTCCTCGTGTCTGCGTGGGTTTCCTCCAGGTACTCCGGTTTCCTCCTACAGTCCAAAGATGTGCGGGTTAGGTTGATTGGCCATGCTAAAATTGTCCCTTAGTGTCCAGGGATGTGTAGGTTAGAGGGATTAGTGGGTAAATGTGTAGGGATATGGGGATAGAGCCTGGGTGGAATTGTGGTCGGTGCAGACTCAATGGGCCGAAGGGCCTGTTTGTGCACTGTAGGGATTCTATGTTCTAGCATCCCTCACCTGGACCCGGGAACCTGCACACTTGTGTCGCCGGGCTCAGCACAGGACACTGAGGTGTCAACGGGCCCGGTTGATGGATTGGGAGGGCGGCCGGAGGTGTTCTTTTTCCCCGAGCTAGCTGCCGGGGTGACTGGGGTAGTGGGGGTCGGGGTTCTGTTCCCCCCATTTTTCATGGCCTTCTGGCCGCGCAGACGCTCCCCTCCCTCCCCGCGGACAGCCAAGGTGGCAGTAGCTGCTGGTGTGGACTCCCCTTGCTGGAAGGCAGTTGGTACTTCATTGGGAGGAGGAGGGTGCCATCTGCGGCCACCTTGGGGTTGAGGTCGGCGGCCTTGGAGGCAGGGTAGTTCTTTCAGACTTGCCCCACCTCCTTACAAGCATGGCACCGTATGCCGTCCACCAACCAGAAGACATGTACAGCGCTCCGTCAAAGGGGACATTGAATCCCCCCTGCAGGCACTCTTCCTGGACCAGGCAGATAAAGACCTAGTGCCAGAAGGAGCATATGAGCCTGGGGGTTGGCTCCCAAAGGTCAATGGGATCACCCCAGACCTGACCTCTCCCAGTAGATAGAGATGGGAGAGGAGGAGCTCCACAGGGACATAGGGCAGGACATTTGAAAGAATGACCCTTTGTGTAGTGGCCTCTGGACAGTCCACCTCAAGGAAAGTCCCGCCCACCGTAAGCCCCTTTTCCAGGGCGAGGTGAATCACTCGCTCGGCCTTCAGGAAAAATACGACCTTAACCTCTTGCTGAGGGGTCGACAACCTCAGCCATTGTCATTGTGCAAGCCTCAATCATCATGTTGGGGTGGGCATAGCACTTGACCTTGAGATGTTTGGTCAGATGGCAGAAGGGTGGCGTAGCCTTGGGAGTGGCAGAGGCCTTTGAAGCTGCTGCTCCCGCAAACATGGGCCTGGAAGGCCCTGTCACCAGCGACGCTGAAGATCCTACGCCCATCCCGAGACTGTCCAGATGTTTTATGAGGATTTTTTTGAGTATGCGGGATGCATACTCAAGGGAGGGTTGGGTGGGGCCTCTCTGGGCCTTATGGGAGGCATAGAGAGAGGGGATAAAGAGGGAAGGAAGGGTGGGTATGGGAGTGAGGTGGGGGGGTTTTCTCTGCGCAGGTGTTCGGAGGTCAGACAGAGAATGAGGGAGAGTGCGATGTGGCCTCTGAGGCTCTCTCCCTCGATTCAGAGAAGCAGTCGGAGGAGCAGGAGGGAGGATGAGGGACATGGTACTGAGGTGGGCTAATGCCCGAGGTCCAGAGGAGATGAGGGTCTGCCGGTGATGTTGAAAGAGCAGTGGGTGGGGGGACTTCTGACCTTCAGCCCCTAGGACCTAACAAAGTTTAGGAAATCTTCACCCACTACTTCTGTAGATCTAAATGATTTCTGCCTTCTTCTCCCCCACTCCTCCGTTTCAGACACAGAGCTTTGATGGATGGGGGCACCAGCCCAACAACTCAGTTGTTTGGTGTTCTTTCCTTCCTTGTGGGATGCTATCCTTCCCTCTGCAGGTGTAAGTTAGGCCTTGAATCTCCAGGCCCAAGGCCTCAGGTCTTCCGGGCCTCACCCTCTCCCTCTCCTCTCCCAAGGAGATGCACCTGTAAGTGGCTGGAGGTTTGGGGCGATGGCTCTTCCTTCCTTCAAACAATCCCTTCACAGAGGCAAAGGTCCCATCACCAAACTTCTTTATTTATGATTATAACATATATACAGAGCTTGCATTTTCAGTAGCTTCCTGCTGTGACAGATTCTGAGAGCACCTGAAGGAAGCCTCTGCAAACACAGGGAGAATGTGCAGATTCCACATAGACAGTGATCTAAGCCGGAAATCGAACCTGGATCCCTGGCGCTGTGAGGCAGCAGTGCTAACCACTGTGTGTGTGAGACACCAAAATTGGAAGAACATAGCTATCTTAGAGAGCTGTAAAAGGTTTCAGAAATAGTGAGGGGTGAAGTCACGGACAAAATTGAAAAAAGAATGCAAATTTTAAAATGAAGTGTTGCATAATCAGTCATTGTACGTCAATGAGCACAGGGATGATGGGTGAATAGGAGTTGATTTGAGTTAGGACATAGATCTCAGAGCTTTGGATGAACATAAGTTTATAGAGACTGAAGGATGGGAGACAGGTCAAGGGGTGTTGGAACAGTCAAGTCTAGAGGCAACAAAAGCATAAGATGAGGATTTCAGCAATAAATGTAATGAGGCAGGGATAAAAATGGATGATATACATGGTGGAAATGGGTGATGTCACGGCTGTGTGGTTAGAAACTCATCTTGGAATCAGGTGTGTCAGCTGCAGCTAAATTGATAGCACAGTCACCTCTGAATCGTAAGTTCATGGTTCAAGCTCTGCTTCAAGGCTGACACTGAGAGTGCATTGTACTGTTATTACTGTTGTCGTTCCGATAAAATATTAAACTGAGTTTCATCTGTCTGCTTGGATAGGTGTACCATATCCCAGGACACTATTTGACACCCTTCTTGAGATCAATATTTGTCCCTCAATCAGTATCATAAAAAATGGATTTTATACATCGCCATTTGTGGAAACCATGTTTCCTATATTATACCTTCAAAAAATACTTCATTGGCTGTAAAGCATGCTGGTGGTCAGAAAACATGTAAATACTTGCATACGTGTTTGGACTTTTTCTTTTAAGGTTGTGAACTGTCTGGTTTAGCCTCAGACCTGATGTAGTTGGTGTGTAGGAAATAGAAACAATGGTGGGGAATTAAGACAATGGTTATAGTTCTCCTTTATAAATAATATTTTTGTTTAACCTGTGCTGAAAACAAGCAGTCTGACAATTCAGTGATAATGGAGGGGTTGTGACACATGATGGGGAGCTAAAACTGGATCATCACAGTATATACATTTGGAACTTGACATATTATCATATGATGTTGCTGAGGTCCAGCATGTAGATGAAAAAAGGAGAAGTAGGAGGTGTGAGGATAGATAGTAGATACCAGTGGCACACAAATAAATGAAATAATAGCAGTAAACAATCACTATTGGGAATAAAAGTTAGAAAAATGATACCAGAGGAGAACTTTTGAACCCCTTAATGTTAACGAAACTAGTATACTATATGACTTGGTTTCAGTAATGATAATGGAGAGTACAACCATGAAGTAGTCTTCAGAAACTCTCTCGCTAGGAGAGTGAACAGGACCAAATTTGACCAAGTAAAATAAAACCAACAAGAAGATCCACTAGATAAGGACATGAATTGATAGAATATTAGGGTAGAGACAAGTTGATGTGTGGGATGACCTCTACGCAGAAGCACTAGAATTGATTGTAATTTAGACAAACTGACATTAACAATATATGAACACTCTCAAGGTGGAATTAGTGAACTTCAAAGTTAAAATCTATCTGTGATGTGAGTGTGGGCATGAGACAAACTGTAGGATTCAGGCTGAAAAGGATGGTAGCAGAAGGATCACAGCTATTAACATATAAATGTTATTGATGTTACACAGGTAGGGAGAAGCACAAGATGAGTCAGAAAGTATGCAGGAATGAATTATTGTAGTGAGATCAGCCAAGAGCCTGATTGGTTTATGCAATAAAACAAGTATTTCATCTTTCCAGAATCAATATTTTGACATCAATATCATAATGCAACACTGAGATTGAATCTTTTAAAATGAAAATTTTTTGACATATTGGAATAATTTCAATATTTTCTGTCAATGCTGACTTTAAAGCTTACAGATCCTATAATGTTTTAAAAGTCTTTGGTTGTGGATCTTCTTTCCTGTTTGCAAAACATTGGGAAGGAATGAGGCAATTTATATTAACACAGAAATCTTGTTGTATTGCTTGCATTTGATGTCATTTTAATGACATTAATGATATTCCAATTCAGTCAGAGTTTCCTGTCTGGAATCCAAGTCAGTGCCTGTTTGAGGTGCAGTATGTTTTATACTGAAGAGAAAGAATTACTCTCACCACAATGAGCCCAGGTTTTGATCCCTGGCAAAAATGGGCTTGTGCTGGTCTTGGGCTTGCTTGTGTCTCAGGAGAATTGGTTGGATTCATCCAATTTTCTGATACAAGCTGTGCCTTTTATTTTGACAATGCTTGACTGGGGAATTAGAAAATGTGACAATTTTTCAAAGTTCGGCATCAAAGGAAAAGTTATGACTGGAGCAGAAAAATTGTCTAATGCATAATTCACTTCATAGTTTATTACCTAAATAATGGAAGTTTTCCCTAGTGTCCTTATACCAACTTGCCTGACTTTAACACTTGCTCTTCAGGGCTCCTCAAAGCAACTGTAGTATGTTTCAAACAGTCACTTGGTAGTACAGAACTTGGATACTGCTGAAAGGAGAGACAGCTTGCCAAAGCTTTTCATCTGCCACTCATCAGGACAAACGCAGAACGCAAGAATAACAAATTTCAAACAATCACAACAATTCATTCAACAGGATAAAAGGGTATTTCATGGTTGGCAAATTGACTCTGATTTGCTGAGGTGTTGCCATGAAGAAAGCAATAGGAAACTATAGGCTCTCCAAACTCTCAGATAATTCAAAAAAAATGCAAGACTCAAATATATTCCTTTTGTTCTCAGAGAATGGATCCCTGCAGACATTTTGTTTTAGCTTTTACAAGGGTGGGCTGGTTGGGTATGATCTGTACTTTTCCTATAATGAACGATCAAAGGAACATTCTGTTTGACTTGATCAAGAAATCATTGGGATGTACAGCCTATATACCTGGCGTCAAACCAGCACTGAAATGCATACATGATATTGCTCATTTGTGTGACAGGCAGAATGCCTTTTAGGACTGACATCAGCACGATATTAATGGAAATTGCCACATGCATAGCCACTGCAAAGTAGCTGTGTGAAATGGCTTGCTTAACATGTTGTTCAAAAATGCCTTTTTATTAATAACCAGTTCTACACTGCATGAGTTGGCCAAATGATTGAGTGAATTACTACTGCCAGATTTTAGTGAGTTTTCCCTGTACATGGTGAAGGATTCTTTTACCTTTGTGAAGACTAGAAGCAACTTATCTATTGATAGCAACATTTTACCTGTTGCTTCTTTGACATTGTGAGCTTATTTACAAAGCTGCTAACAGAAGCCTTTGGCATATTCACCTTGTCATTGTACCATGGCAATATAGATGCATCACCATTTTCTGAACCTGTATTCATTAAATGTAGCAACTCACCCAGCCAAGTTCAGTTTGAATGATACCATTCACATCCAATAGCTAGTGTATTCTGGGGTTCCCTCTAGGCCATGTGCTCACTAACAGATATGTTAGTTTCCACAAAGAATGTGTTTTAATGGAATGAGCCATAACTCCTACCTGTAGTTATTTTGTAGTTACATCATCTAATCGTGATCTTTGGATTTGCAGCTGTATGTAATGATTTCCTTACATAGCTTGGTGCTCCATCTTTCACTCAACTTCCTTTTGGAGAAGGAGCAATAAAACACTTTCCTTGACATGCGAGTTGAAGTTCTCCATTACTGTCTAACACTAATCTGTATACGCTTTGGAATTCATACAGGCTACAAAATCAGCCTTATCAGCAACCTTGTAAATAGGGCCCCAACCATTTATTCACTTTTTAAGCTGACACAGAAATAAAGTGCATCAAAGCTATCCTGAGGATCAATGGCTTTTTTATCATTCATTTGTGGGATGTGGGATGTGGGCATCATTGGCTATGCCAACATTTATTACTCATCCCTGAGGGCAATTAAAAGTCAGCCACATTGCTGTGGATCTGGAGTCACATGTAGTCCAAACCAGGTAAGGACGGCAGATTTCCTTCCCTAAATGATGCTACTGAACCAGATGGGTTTTTAACGACAATCGACAATGGTTTTATGGTCAACATTAGACTTTTAAATCCAGATTTTTATTGAATTCAAATTTCACTATCTGCCACAAACAACTTAAGATGATCAGTCAAGTTTGTAAGCTTGTTAGAAGTGACATACATTTATACATAGGTACCTATTCTCTGCAAACAAAATAAGTATGTTGAAGTTTGGGGTCTTTTTTGAATTATCCAGTTGCTTGAGGATCCAATAGTTCTTGTTGTGGCAACGCTCTGCAAATCAGAGTTGAGTTGCCAACAAATTTAGCATCTTTTTCTCCTATAGCATGTTGCACATTTAACTAACTTGCTGAAGTTTTTTGAAGTGGTAACAGAGAGAGTTGATGAGGGTAATGTTATTGATGTGGTGTAGATGGACTTTCAAAAGGCGTTTGATACAGTGCCACACTACATGTTTATGAGAGAAGTTAAAGCTCATGAAATAAAAGGGACAGTAGAAAGGTGGAGACAGAATTGGCAGAGTAACAGGAAACAGCCAGTATTGGTTAATGGTTATTTTTTGGGCTGGAGGAAGGCTTGTGGTTGAGTTTGCTAGGAATCAGTATTAGGATCCTTGTTTCTTCTGATATATGTTAATGATTAATGATCTAAATCTTGGTATGCATGGGGTAATTTCAAAGTTTGTGGATGATACAAAACTTGGAAGCATTGTAAACTGTGAGGAGGACAGTGTAGAAACTCAGAAGGACATAGACAAATTGGTGGCAGATGCATTTCGATACAGAGAAGTCTGAGGTGATTATTTTTGATAAAAAGATTAGGGAGAGACAATACAAAATAAGGGGTGCAACTCTAAGTAGGGAGACCCTTTTGTATAAATGCATAGATCATCGAAGGTGGCAGGACAAGTGGAGAGAGCAGTTAAAAAGCATGTAATATCCAAAGCTTTATTAATAGTGGCATAGACTATGGGAGCAAGAAAGTTATACAAAACACGAGTTAGACCTCAGTTGGAGCATTGAGTGCAGTTTTGGTCACTACATTTTAGGAAGATGTGGATGAATTGGAGGGAGTGGGGAAGAGATCTGCATTAATAGTTCCAGGGATGAGAAACTTCAGTTATGAGGATAGGTTGGAGAAGTTGAAATGATTCTCCTTGGAAAGAAGAAGACCAGGAAGAGATTTAATTGAGATGTTCAAAATCATGAGGGGCTGGGCAGAGTAGATAGGGAGAAACTGTTGCCGCTCACAAAAGGACTGAGAATGAGAGTACATAGATGTAAAGCGATTTTCAAAAGAAGGCAATGTTATTAGAGAAACTGCTTTTTTACACAGCTAGTGGTTCAGTCTGGACTGTATTGTGGAGATCTGGTGGAGGAAGGTTTAATCAAGGCATTAGGTGATTATTTGAATAGAAACAATGTGCAGGGTTACCAGAAAAAGGCAGGAGTATGGCACAAATCATAATGCTCAGATGGAGAGTTGGTGCAGACGTGATGGGATGCTCCTGTGATTCTGTGATTTTTAGCTGTTCTGCATCTGAAAAAGAAATAGGCTCAAACTATCAGATTAATAAAGGATTTGCTACACTTGGATAGATATGCAATCAGAGATAATTGAGAATTTAGTTACCAAAATTCAATGGTATTTAATATTTGACAGCTTTATATTTTATGGCTATGTTGGGATGTGCAATTTATAGTTTTGTCAAAACAACTGTTTAATTGTTTAACTATCAGATACATGATTAATGATTACAAATATATCAAAGGGTGCTAATTGGAAAAGTATTTCACCAATGAAATGTTATAATTTTTAATAATCACAATGCAATTATTTCCCAGGCTCACGAATACTACACGAAGGCAATTGATCTGCAGCCAGATGATGAATCTGCTTTGCTGAATCGAGCCATATGCCGTGTTCTGCTTCGACATGCTAAAGAGGCATTTGAAGACTTTGCAGAGGCTATTAAACTTAGTCCTTATTCAGCTCATATATATTTCAACAGAGCAAACCTCTATGCCACTCTGAAGCAGTTCAAAGAAGCTGAGAAAGATTATTCACAAGGTAAAATTAAACATACATATTTTTGCAACTGTTGTTGAATGACGTGCTGCAAGATTAGGAAAAATTCCTAATAAACATTCCCAAGGCTTAATTTCATTAAAAAAATCCTTATTTGAATTGGAAATTTATTCACTGAAAGGTAACTTCTATCTACATACTATAAACTAATTTTGCATGTTTCTATATATGATTTAGACAAGTATCTTGAATTAATAGTTTCCTTGATTTAAAATCATATCCTAGATTCCTCATTTGTGGTCTGAGGACCAGTGATAAATTTAACACTGTATGGCAAAAATCAACTGGATAGTTTAAAATTGACACAGGGCATACACACTATTCATGTACAACAGTACAGCTGTATATGTACTATAATAATACACAGCCCTTGCTACCATTTTCCTGACCCTTCAGATACCTCAATGTAGTCAGACTGCTTGCCAAAATCAGGTCATGGATGAGCATGGTTTCTATTTGTTATTACCAGGATTACTGGCAACATAATATTTAGCCCCCATCACAAGCTCTGTTCCCTTGCCACGAATCACATATTCCTTCCCTGACTCTGTGTCAGTCTAAGCTGGATTACTTGCAATTTTGTTTCTCTCTTTATAATTGAGTTGAGTTTTAAATCTTACACCATATATATCACCAAGACTACTGTACCTCTACCTCTGCAGCATTGCCTGCCTCTGTCCATTCTACAGCCCCTCCATTCTGTACATTCTATTGTCATTTATGCTCAATTACTCACAACGCTCATTTTGCAGACCCCCATCCTCCATAAATACCAACATCCAAAATCCGGCTGCATGTACCTGTTCTGCATTAACTCCTTCCTCACTGATCAACACTGAATCACTGAATATGCTCAATCAAAATGATTATAAATAATCTATAAATTCCTCCATGCTTTTATACCACCATAATTCTGCTGTCTTCTCCAAATTTATATTCTCTTTCTTTCCTCTGATCCTGGAATTCTGTGCATTCCTTTTTCCTTCGACATTTGATTGATGACTGAGCATTCAGCTGCCTGAGTCCTTCTCATTTTGAACTCTTTGTGTAAATCTCCCTGTATCTACAATGGGTGGAAAAATTGGAGAGTTCCTCGCTGGCACTGGCAGTACCTGTCAGGTGGAATTCAGTCACCTTTGATATGTAAAAATATGCAAAACATGTTGATCAAAGCACTTCAAAGAGGTTTATTTATATCTGGGGCATCTGAGAGAGAGAGAGAGAGCAAGGGAATCCCTTATGTAGAATGGAGTGCTGCTGTGATTATGAAGACTTCAGTGCCTCCATGGGCCATGGATATTAAAGTGACCAGGCCACTTCAAAGGTTTCACAGTACACAGACAAGAATGAAGATTTTAAACAGAAAGCTGTCTTACATCACAGTGCTAAGATTTCAGCACCCATAGTATTTTGATCATAATAAATGTACCAAACAATTGGCACAACAACTAAACAAAGCTGGCCTAGAGCATATTGCTTTGCCTTCATTTTTGTCTTATCATTTCTTAATTCTCTACGCCTTATGAAGGTCTGTTAATGGAGATGCCTTTGGAGATGCTTTTCAAGCTAGTAAACATTTGGACTTGCAGTAATTCCTCCAAAACCAGATACCAGACAATACAGTTAAGGGAATGGAATGGTGCACAGAGACTGTTGCTGCAGTGGCATTACATTATAGTTACTATGAGGCTAGAGAATTAGAATATATATAACACTACGGTTTAGTGTAGAACATGATTGTTTAGTTCAACTGGCAGAGGACATAATGATCAGTAAATCTCCTCTCTTGCTTTCTTTTTGTTTGTTAATCTCCAGCCTTCCAATTCATTTTTTTCATGGTGAAACTCTAGATGGAGTCAGCAGTGTTCGGACAGTGGTTTATACATCAAATGTCTGATTGTGGGCCACTTATCCACCTATCTTCTGTCTGTGACAAACAGACACTTTTGGCATGATACAAGCCACTGGCTACCCACTTATCTCTCTTCCTCAGCCACCTTTACAATATTCATGCTGGCTCCCAGAAGGAAATCATGCTTCATGTTCCACATGTTCCATTCTGATGTCTACAAAGTTAATTTTCCATATATTTTCAATATGAAATTATTATTAAGTAGAATTAGAACACTGTACAGAACAATAAACTATTTCCAAGTTCTCCTATTCCTTATCAAGTAGAGTATCCTGAAGTACTATTCCAGGTACTGACCGATCTCTGCATTTTGCTATTCTTCACGTGTGAGCTTAAATACAGACTGCTGGCAAGTAATTACACCTTAGGGGCATCATAACTGAATTTCCCCTTGTCGTCACCCAATTTCTATGCGCACAGCCCAGTCTGAAGACACCACAATATCGTGATCAAAAGAAGGAACCGATGCTGCTTTTTCCTTCCCCCTCTATTATAGGAACATTAAGGCTAATTGTATTGCTACTTGTGCTGAGATCAATCACCAATCAAGTAACTTAATATAGGACCTTATTGGTGTAGTTCACTACCATACCAGATGATGCAATTAACCCATAATATCACTGAATAAGTTACAGAATATTTGTTATGTCGATATTCTCTGAGTAACTGCAATTGTACTATTTTCCCACTAGGAACAAAGGAGGAAATAATGAATAATGTTCACAATAAATCCCACCTTTGGAAAATGTGAAATTTTGATTCTTATCAAGGAGGAAACAGAATATATGATTCATCTTAGCTTACTTAACCTAATCAAACTAATTGCCAAAGAAACATTTTGCTAAACTAAAGTATTGCACATTCTTGTTACAATGCTTAAAATAGTACAGGAAAAGCTAAAATTGGCTTAAGTTGAGGGAATGTATAATGCAACATGCTGTACAAAAATGTGTTTTTCCACAAAGCCAGATTTAGTAGGTTCGATATATTTTACCCAGCTTAAATTTCTCTTTCACAAAGAGAAATTGCTAATGCTTTATTCGAATGCAAAACCCCTGTGCTTTAAAGGAATGGATGCTGACAAGTGTTGATGTGCTCACGACACTTAAGGCAATGAATAAGACATTGAATAAAACATGGAGAAACCTTTTTCAGTGTTACTTTGAATCTATTCATATGACATCATCTGTATGTCAATAAATTTGCAGCTATTAATATCTATTCATACATAACAAAAATTTGAGCAAAGACCTTACATTACTGGCATAATTGTTTTGGCAGCTTGTTCCCCTTTATCATATGTGCCACACAACGTCCATGTATTTATGTTATTTAGTTTGAAAAGACAAGCCTGTCTGAGTGCAATTGAATTGTAGACATTCAGATTAGATAGATTGCATTTATCTGGCACGTAGATATCTTCCTCCTCTTCTAAATCCGCTGTTAGGCAGTAATTGTAAATGCATTCCTCTCCATTGTTTTCAGTCACTGCTCCAAACACCATTCCTCAGCGATTGATTCAATCTTTCTCCTTGGCAACAATCTGAGATTAATCCAGTCTGTTCTCAGCCTTGGTGTCACACTTGATTCTGAGATGAGCTTCCAAACTCATATTTGTGCTATCACTATGAGCCCACCTATTTCCACCTTTGTAACATTGACTAACTTTACATCTGTCTCAGCAGATCTGGTGAATCCCTCATTCGTGCCTTCGAATATTCCAATCCACCCCTGGCTGAGTTCCCACATTCTACTTTCTGTAAACTAGAAGTCATTAAAAACTCTGCTGCCTGTGTTTTAACATGCAGCAAGTCCTGTTTCCTATCACCCCTCTGCTCGCTGAATTTATATTGGCTCCCGAACAAGCAGTGTCATAACTTTAAAATCCTCATCTTTGTTTTCGAATCCCTCAATGGCCTTGCCCTTCTATGCTGACCCAGCCCTACAAAAGTAAAGGAGCTATAGTCCTCTTGTACATTCTCAATTATATTTGCCCATTATTGATGTTCTATCTCCTCATACTGTTCTCCATTCTACCATACCTTTCTCCTTTAAGACACTCCTTAAAATCTGACAAAGCTTTTAGTCAACTGAACTAATATGTTGCTCCATGTCATATTTTGTTTTATAATGCTCCTGTAAAATGTGTTGGGGGTCTCATATCTTGAAGATGCCATTTAAATATAGATTGTTATTTTCTCTCTTTCTCCTTTCTTAAATAGCAGGACTATATTGGCTATCTTAAACATAAAAACATAGAACATAGGAGCAGGAGGAAGCCATTTGGCCCTTTGAGCCTGCTCCACCATTCATAAGAACATAAGAACTAGAAGCAGGAGGAGGTCATTTGGCCCCTCGGGCCTGCTCCGCCATTCAATAAGATCATGGTTGATCTTTTTGTGAACTCAGCTCCACTTACCCACCCACTCACCATAGCCCTTAATTCTTTTACTGTTCAAAAATTTACCTATCCTTGCCTTAAAAACATTCAATGAGGGAGCCTCAACTGCTTCACTGGGCAGGGAATTCCACAGATTCACAACCCTTTGTGTGAAGAAGTCCCTTCTCAACTCAGTCCTAAATCTACTTCCCCTTATTTTGAGGCTATGCCTCCTAGTTCTAGTTTCACCCACCAGTGGAAACAAGTTTCCCCCTGCTTTTATCTTATCTATTCCCTTCATAATCTTATATGTTTCTATACAATCTCCCATCATTCTTCAGAATTCCAATGCGTATAGCCCCTGTCTACTCAGTCTCTCCACATAAGCCAACCCTCTCAACTCCGGAATCAACCTAGTGAATCTTCTCTACACCCCATCCAGTGCCAGTATATCCTTTCTCAAATAAGGAGACCAAAACTGTACATAGTACTCCAGGTATGGCCTCACCAGCACCTTATATAGCTGCAACATAACCTCTCTGTTTTTAAACTCCATCCCTTCATTACGATCATGGCTGATCACCCAAATCAGTAGCCTAATCCTGCTTTTCCCCCATAACCTTTGATCCCATTTGCTCCAAGTGCTATATCTAGCCACTCTTGAATACATTCAATGTTTTAGCAACAGCTACCTCCTGTGGTAATGAATCCCACAGCTCTTTGGGTGAAAAAATGTCTCTTCACCTCTGTCTTAAATGGTCTACCCTGAATCCTCAGACAGTGACCCCCGTTTCTGGGCATCTACCCTGTCTAGTCCTGTTAGAATTTTATAAGTCTCTCTGAGATCCCCCCTCATTCGTCTGAACTCCAGTGAAAATAATCATAATCTAGTCAATTTCTCCTCATGTATCAGTCTGGCCATCCAGGAATCAGCCTGGTAAACCTTCGCTGCACTCCCTCGAGAACAGGAACATCCTTTCTCAGAAAAGGAAACCAAAGCTGCACACAATACTGTAGGTGTAGCCTGACCAAGGCCCTGTATAATTGCAACAATACATCCCTGCTCCTGTACTTGAAACCTCTCACATTGAAGGCCAATATACCATTTGCCTTCTTTACTGCCGGCTGCACCTGCATGCTTACTTTCAGTGACTGGTGCACAAGGACACTTAGGTCCCTATGCACACTCCCCTCTCCCAATTTACAGTCATTCAGGTAGTAATTTGTCTTGTTATTTTTGCTTCCAAAGTGAATAACCTCACATTTATCCAAATTATACTGCATTTGCCATTGATTTGCCCACTCACCCAACCTGTCCAGATCATTCTGAAGGAACTCTGCGTCCTCATCACAGTCCACCCTCCCACCCAACTTCATCTTCTGCAAACTTTGAGATGTTACATTTTGTTCCCTCATTCTAATCATTAATATATGTTGTGAATAGCTGGGGTCCCAGCATTGATCCCTGTGGCACCCCACTAGTTACTGCCTGCCAATTTGAAAAGTACCATTTATTTCTACTCTTTGTTTCCTCTCTTCCAACCAGTTTTCTATCCATCTCAATACATTTCCCCCAATCCCATCTGCTTTAATCTTGCACGATAACCTCTTATGCAGGATTTTGTCAAATGCTTTCTGAAAGTTTAAATGTACTGCATTGACTGGCTCCCCCTTGCCAAATCTACATGATTTTCCCTTCATAAATCCATGCTGACTCTGTCTGATTCTGCCACTGCTTTCTAAATGTTCCATTATAAAGTCCTTGGGGCGAATGGGATCAAAGGTTATGGTGCAAAAGCAGGATTAGGCTATTGATTTGGGTGATCAGCCATGATCGTAGTGATGGGATGGACTTTAAAAACAGTGAGGTTATGTTGCAGCTGGATAAGCTTACTGGTCTATAATTCCCAGTTTTCTTTCTAACTCCCTTTTTGAATGTTGGAGTGACATTAGCTACCATCCAAACTGCAGGGACTGTTCCCGAGTCTACAGAATCCTGGAAGATGATCACCAATGCATCTGCTATTTCTAGAGCCACTTCCTTAGGCATTCTGGGATGTAGATTATCAGGCCCTGGGGATTTATCCGCCTTCAAGCCCATCAATTTTCCCAGCACCATTTCTCTACTAATATTGAGCTCCCTCGGTTCTTCCCTCTCACTAAATCTTGCATTCTTCAGCATTTCTGGAGTCTGATTTTTGTCCTCTTTTATGAAGACAGAACCAAAGTATGTATTCAGTTGCTCAGCCATTTCTTTGTCTCCTATTATACATTCCCCCATTTCTGTCTGTAGGGTACCTACATTTGTCCTCACCAACCTCTTTCTCTTCACGTATCTATAGCAACTCTTAGTGTCAGTCTTTATGTTCCCTGCAAGCATACTTTTGTACTGTATCTTCTAATCCTTGGCAGCTGTTCTAGAATCTAAGGAACTCTGGAAGCAAGAAAGCAATGTATCTGTCTATCTCTGCAAGCAGCTCTTTTAAAACTCTTAAGTTGCAGGTCCACAGATCTAGGGGAATTGTTGCCACATAGACCCATTAACATCTCCACTGCCATTTCATTACTTATACTGATCTTTTTAAGATCCTTGTTCCTGCTAGATCTTTGGTTCCCCTATGTTTCCAGAATGCTTTTTGTGACTTCTCCTCTGAAGACAGATACAAAGTTTCTTTTTATTCTTTCATGGGAAATAGGTGCATCCCTGGTTAAGACATCATTTTTTTGCCCATTCATAATTGATGGTGAACTGCCTTATTGAACTGTTGTGTTCCATGTTCTGTAGTGTAGGTATATCCACAATGTTGTTAGGTAGGGAGTATTGGTGGAATAAGGATATTAATCTGTAGTGCTGACATAACTAAAGTAGAAGGAGAATCAGGATATTGCCCCATCAACAGTGAAAGGACAGCGATATAGTTCCAAGTTATGACTTGGAGGTGTACTTGCAGGTGGTGGCTTCCCATGTGCCTGCTGCCCTTGTCCTTCCAGGTGGTAGAGGTCGGGGCTTTGGAAGGTGTTGTCAAATGCTACACACTACTGCCACTGTGCATTACTGGTGGAGGGAATGGATGTTCAAGGTGGTGGATGGGATGCCAACTAAGTGGGTTGCTTTGTCCTGAATGGTGTTGAGCTTTTTAAAAGTGGTGGACCTGCACTCATCCAGACAAGTGAACAGTATTCCATCACACTCCTGACTTGAGTGTTGTAGATGGTGGACAGGCTTTGGGGAATCAGGAAGTGAGTTACTCACCACAGAGTTCTCAGCCTCAGACCTGCTATTATAGCCACAGTATTTTTTATGGCTGGTCCAATTTGTCCATTGGTAACCCCCAGTATCATGACAGTGGGGGATTTGTTGATGGTAATGTAATTGAATGTCAAGTGAAAATTGTTAGATTATTTCCTGTTGGAGATGTTCATTGCATGGCAGTTGTGTGGCATCCATGTTACTTGCCATTTATCAGCCCAAGCCGGAATATCTTTCTGCATATAGACAGAAACTGCTTTAGTGTATGAGGATTTCTAAATGGTGTTGGGTCATCATCAGTAAATGTCCCCACTTCTGATATTATGATGGAGTGAAGGTCACTGATGAAGCAGTTGAAGATGTTTGGAGCTAGGACACTACCTTGAGAATTTTTCTAGTGATGTTCGGGACTGAGATGATTGACCTCCAACAACCATAATAATCTTTCTTTTTGTTAGGTTGTTCAACCACTGAATTATTTCCACCTAATTCCATTGATTTCAACAAACAAAAGCAGAAAATGCTGGAAAATCTCAGCCGGTCTGACGGCATCTGTAGGGAGATAATAGATCCACCGTTACGAGTCTGGGTGACCCTTCGTCAGAGCGTTTTCTGTTTTTGTTTCAGATTACCACAACTACAGTCATTTGCTTTTATCCCATCGGTGTCAGTTTTGCTAGGATTCCTTGATACCACATTTGGCCAAGCGTTGTCTCATATGAAGAATAGTCACTCTCATCTCACTCTTGAATTGAACTTTTATCCACGTTTTGGCCAAGGCTGAAATGAGGGCAGGAGCTAAGTGGCTCTGGCAAAATCCAAAGAGAGCATCACTGAACATGTCCTTTATGTGTAAGTGCTGTTTGATAGTACTATCAACAACACCTTTCATTGTTTTGACAGTGGTCGAGAGTAGCTTGGCTGGACAATGAATGGTCATGTTAAATTTGTCCTGCTTTATGCAATTTTCACATTGTTGGATAGTTGCTAGTATTGTAGCTGATCTGCAGCTTGGCTAGGGGCACAGCTAGTTGGGAAGCACTTGCAGTACTATTGCCGGAACATTGTCAGGGTCCGTAGCTTGGTGTATCCAGTGCACGTAGTCATTTCTTGGTATCACCTGGAATGAATCAAATTGGCTGAAGACTCATGATTTGTGACTTCTCAAAAAATGTCTTCACGAGATGTGCACATTGCTGGCTAAGCCAGAATTTATTGCCCATTCCTAATTGTCCCTGCAAAGATGTAGATGAAGTTGCCTTCTTGAATCTCTGCAATTCTGTGGTGTAGGTACACCCACTGTGCTGTGAGGAAGGAAGTTCCAGAATTTTGACCCTGCAACAGTGAAGAAGTGAGGTTATATTTCCAAGTCAGAATGGTGTGTGGTTTGAAGGGGATGTTGCAGGTGGTGGTGGAGTTCCTATACACCCATTGCCCTTGGCCTTCTAGGTGGCAGAGGTTGCAGGTTTGGAAGGTGAGGTAAAGGCGCCTAGTGAGTTGCTGCAGAGCATCTTGTAGGTGAAACACACTGCTGCCATTGTGCGGTGGTGGTGGTGGGAGTTAATTGAATGGGGTGGATGGGGATCCAAGCAAGCAGGCAGCTTTGTCCTGGACAGTGCCATGCTTCTTGAATGTTGTTGAGTTGCATTCAACCAGGCAAGTGGAGAGCATTCCATCACACTCCTGAATTATGCATTGTAGATTATGAGCAGACTTTGGGGAGTCAGGAGGTGAGTTAGTCTCCCCACAGAATTCTTAGCCTTTCTCTGACTTGCATTTGTGGTCACTGTATTTATATGGTTGGCCCATAAAAATGACGTCAGAGACCTCAGAAGGAAGCCAAGATGGATCATCCATTTGACACTTCTGGCTGAGCATAGTTGCAAATGCTTCAGCCTTGTCATTTGAATTGATGTGCTAGGCTCCTCCATTGAGGATGGGAATATTTGTGGAACCACCTCCATCAGTTAATTGCTTAATTGTCCACTATCATTCATGATCAGATATACCAACAGTATAGAACTTTGATCTGATCTATTGTTGTGAGATTACTTGGCACTATCAATCACATTCTGTTTCTGCTGTTTGGCGTACAAGTCATCCCATGTTGTAAATTCAGCAGGTTGACACCTCATTTTTATGTATGTCTGGTGTTGCTCCTGGCATGTCCTCCTGTATTCTTCATGAAACCAGGGTTGATCCCTAGCTTGATAGTAATGGTAAAGTGAGGAATATGCTGGGACACGAGATTACAGATTGTGGTTGAATACAATTTTGCTGCTGCTGATGGCCCACTGTGCCTCATGGATAGCAGGTTTTGAGCTGCAAGATCTGTTCAAAACCTGCTTCATTCAGCATGATGGTAGTGCCATGTAGCAGTGGAGGATGTCCTCAATGTGAAAATGGGACTTTGTTTTCACATGGACTGTTTGGTGGTCGCTCCTTTCAATACTGTCATGGACAAATGCACCTGCAACATGTAGGTTGGTGAGGGCATGGTCAAGTCAGTTCTTCCTTCTTGTTGGTTCTCTCTCCACCTGCCACAGACCCAGTGTAGCAGCGGTGGTCTTCAGTGCTAGATCCATAGTTATTTGTCATTCATATTAATGATTTGGATGAGAATATAGGAGGCATGGTTAGTAAGTTTGCAGATGACACTAAGATTGGTGACATAGTAGACAGTGAAGAAAGTTATCTCCAGTTGCAACGGGATCTTGATCAATTGGGCCAGTGGGCTGACAAATGGCAGATGGAGTTTAATTTAGACAAATGCGAGGTGATACATTTTGGTAGATTGAACCTACCAAAGGACTTACTCAGTTCATGGTAGGGCGTTGGGGAGAGTTACAGAACAAAGAGATCTAGGGGTACATGTTCATAGCTCTTTGAAAGTGGAGTCACAGGTAGACAGAGTTTTGACAAAGGCATTCGGCATGCTTGGTTTCATCGGTCAGAACATTGAATACAGGAGTTGGAATGTCTTGTTGAAGTTGTACAAGACATTGGTAAGGCCACAGTTGGAATACTGTGCGCAGTTCTGGTCACCCTATTGTAGAAAGGATATTATTAAACTAGAAACAGTGCAGAAAAGATTTACTAGGATGCTGGACTTGATGGATTGAATTATAAGGAGAGGCTGGATAGACTGGGACTTTATTCTCTGGAGCTTTGGAGGCTGAGGGCTGATCTTATAAAGGTCTATAAAATAATGAGGGGCACAGGTCAGCTAGATAGTCAGTATCTTTTCCCAACGGTAGGTGAGTCTAAAACTAGAGGGCATAGGTTTAAGGTGAGAGGGGAGAGATACAAAAGTGCCCAGAGGGGCACTTTTTTCACACAGAGGGTAGTGAGTATCTGGAGCAAACTGCGGGAGGTAGTAGTAGAGGCAGGTACAATTTTGTCTTTTAAAAAGCATTTAGATAGTTACATGGGTATGATGGGTAAAGAGGGATATGGGCCAAATGTGGGCAATTGGGATTAGCTTAGGGGTTTTTAAAAATAAAGGGTGGCATGGACAAGTTGGGCCGTAGGGCCTGTTTCCATGCCGTAAGTCACTATGACTCTGCTGGTTTAGTCAGTAATGTTAAACTGAGCTACGCTTGTTGATGGATATTGAAATACTGCACCCAGCATACATTCTGTGTCTTTGCCACACTCAGTGGTTCTCTGAGTTGGTATTCAACATGGAGGAGTACTGATTCATCCGCTGATGGGGTGCAGGGTAGTAATAATTAGCAAGAGGTTCCTTGCCTACGTTTGCCCTGATGTAAATTTGATCGGATGCAGTCAATGTTCACAGAATCACACAGTTTGGAAGAGGCCCTTCAGCCCATTGAGTCTGCACCAACACATGAGAAACACCTAAACTAAATACCTTATCCCATTTGCCAGCACTTGGCCCATTGCCTTGAATGTTATGACATACCAACTTTTTAAAGGATGTGAGGCAACCCACCTCCACAACCTTCCCAGGCAGTGCATTCTAGACCATCACCACCCTCTGGGTAAAAATGTTTTTCTTCACATCCTCCCCAAACCTCCTGTCCCTCAAATTGAATTTGTGTCTCCTTATCAGTAACCCTTCAGCTAAGGGGAACAGCTACTCCTTATCGACACTGTCCATGTCCTCCATAATCTTATACATCTCAATCATGTCACCTTTCAGTCTTCTCTGCTCCAGCAAAAACAACCCAAGCTTACGTAACTTCTCTTTGTAACTTAAATGTTCCATCACAGGCAGCATCTTGGTGAATCTCCTCTGCACTGCCACCAGTGCAATCATATCCTTCCTATAATGTGGCAACCAGAACTGCACACAGTGTTCTAGCTGTGGCCTCACCAAAATTCTATACAGCTCCAAAATGACTCCCCTGCTTTTGTAGTCTGTGCCTCAATTGATAAAGGCAAGTGTCCCATATGCTGTTTTCACCACCCTAATAACAGGCCTGTGCACTAACAGGCCCATGCACTACCATGCCCATGCACTAACATGTTGAGCACTCCCAGGATAACTCCCTGCCTATTGAATACCAATATGCCACCACCACCTCTGGTGAGTCAATTCTGTTGGTGGGACAGAGCATTCCAGATTTGGTGATGATCTGAGACATTATAAAAGTATGATTTAGTGACTATGAGTGTGACTATGTCAAGCCGTTGCTTGACTAATCTGTTAGACAGCTGTCCCAATTTTGTCTGCAGCCCCAGATGTTAGTAAAGAGGACTTTGCTTGATAGAGGGAGCTGGGATAATTGTCTTTTCTGGTCCTTGGTTGATGCTTGATCGCCCATCCGGTTTCATTTCCTTTGATTTTCAGAGGCATTTAAAAGATCATTGTTGAAGTCTCTGTCATTTTCTTATTCTCCAGTTTAGTTCCACCGGTCTCTGCATCTAATGGGCCCACCTCTACTTTCACTAATTTCTTATTCATGTACTAATGAAAATATTTACAATTTTTAAAATGTTTCTTGCTATTTATTTTTCTCTTTCATATCAATTTCTTGGTCCTCCTCCTCTGAACCCTAAAATGTTTTCAATTTTTAGGCTTACTACTGTTTTTGTCATGTTATAAGCTCTTGCGATCTTTAACTCCTCTTGTTAGCTAAGGTTGGACCACTTTTATACTTCGTTCCTTGACACATTGATCTAGGAAAACTTTCTTGTATACACATTCTATGAACTCGCCCTCCATACTCTTCCTGCAAATGTGGTTTTCTCGGTCTATCTGAAGAGTAAAGTCCCCCGTGATTACTGCATTATCTTGATTACCTCTAATTTACTGATACATATGCTCTCCTACACATTACCAATACTGATGGTTATTTTCAACGTCAGCCACTCCATTCCACCAGCAATGATTCAATATCCATCCTTTCCATTTAAGATATTTTATGCTGTGCTTAACTCCCTTCATGGTCTCACTGCTGCCTTTCTCAGTATCCTGGTCCAACTCCACAGCCTCTCCTGAATTCTCCATTCCTTTGGTTTGGACTCATTGCTGAATCACCTCCTCTCTTCACCTCTGTTGGTCAATGTTTCAATGATTTGGGTCGCTCCTCTGCCTCTTTACCACGTTCTCCTCCTTTAAAGCCTTCCTTAAAACTGACCTGTTTGACCAAACTTTGAACACCCCTCCTCATATTTCTTTAATTATATCCACATTTGACGAATTACATTGCTGCAAAAGGCATTAGGATGACTCTCTGCATGAAGGATGCCATATAAATGCAAGTTGTTCTGATTTCACATGACTTTTTTATAACAAAGTAATAAAGCTGAGCTGTTACTGGCCTTGTGCCTGGATTATTAAATGTCAGCAAGCTGAAGATTTTTCATTGGCTAAAATTTTAGCGTGCAATATGGCATCTGAGGAAGGCACATCTGTGTTTTGAGTATTTTGGCCTCAGTTTTATTAAAGTTGCAGAAGCACATATGGTACGTAATACATGGTAGAAAACTACAATTCTCTACAACTCATAATCCCAATAAGATGCCAATTTTTGTGCTTCTTTGCTATCAGTACATAATATTGCTAGTTTTATTTTCCTTAAGCCAATTACCCTGTTTAAGGAAAACAATGCACTTTATATTATAACTTCAATTTCCTATCAGTTACATTAATGACCAGATAGGTAACAACCTAAACTGACTCCTGGGAATGACTGAGGGAACAGAAGTCAAGAGACCAAAACTGCTTCCGAATGAAATTTATCAAGAAAATAGTTGTGTGGAAAAATTGTGCCTACTTTTCATTATTCATAGTTACTGTTTACCCAAATATGTAGAAGGGAGAGGTGAACTTTAGAGCAGTGACACCCGGTAACGTGGCTTATATTTCAAGATCATCTTCAGGGGAGTTCTGCCTATGGACAGAGCAAAAGAAGCGAAGCACCTCAGCTAATCAGATTGAAGAATCCTCATTGAGAGACACAGGGCAAGAGTCTGGTGGCCAAATCGGGGTAGGAACTAAAGTGGACAGGCAAGTAATTTCCTGACATGGTTCCAACTTCTAGCAATTTTGCTAAGGAAGAGGGAAGGCAGGATCCAGAAATCCACCCCAATCAGAACATTTGCTAATTCAACTGGTTAGCAAATGTGTTGGCTTGTTAATTTTTGACCTTTTTTTTAATACCGTAAGCATCATGAGTGCAACTGACCACAAGCAAGGAAACAGTTGGACTGGGATTAAAGTACTGGGAGAGAAGGATGAGTAACCATGAGGATCAGCATCCTCAAGAACATATGCAAAGCTGGGATATTTAAAGGGTAGAAGAGAGGAACAAGAGAAGGAAAATCAATGATGGCCACTTGGGTCGAACAAGGCCGTAAAATCCCTACTATAAACGAAGCCATCTATTCACCATGATCACTGAGCAGGCCATTGGGCTTCTGAAGATATTGTTCCAGTGCCTGAACTGGTCAGATGGTATCCTTCAGTACACTCCTGTAAGAGGTTTGTGCACACTTTCCAGAACATGGCCCTCCAGAGAAGTATGGACCTTCACAAGCTGAAGCACTAGATAGACATCTGAGGATATGCTAGAGCATATCTGAGCTAGGCACATTATACCTGAGATGACATGCTGCAGGACTACATGATCTGGAACTCACTTTGCTCTGCCTATAAAAACATTTGTATTAAACATGCAACCTTGAATCATTCCTGTTGACAATGCATGGTGCACGTCTCTTCAGTGGTCTCACTATCTATTCAAAGACTTTCCTTCACCATTTCTTGCCTCTTTTTCAGTTTTGTCATTAATTATATTACAGATTTTGAAGCATCCTTTAATGGATAACCATTCACAAATGAAAGATACCCAATTTAACCGCTCGGTGCAATATTGATGGGTTGGCCATTGCCCTTGGCCATTTCTACACTGTGCATTCCTTGTGGTATCTGATAAGGTGGAGGCAGCTTGCTGACATACTGCTTGTGACTGAAATGCCCATAGTGGGCCTTCTCTTCACCATGGTACCAGTGGGAGTGCTGCCAGAAGTTATTGCACTGGTGTCAATGCAAGGGCACCGTCCATCACAGAGCTCTGCTGTGCAGCTGTTCCCTCAGTTAGAGGCCAAAAAGGCCCATTATGATAATGGAACCCCATGAAGATTGGCATTCTCATTCTCATTGATGATACTTCAGCTATTTAATGGCACTCTGTGTTGCAGAAGGGGACCACCAGCAGGGGTGCAACTGGCATCCAATCCATGTGTCTTTGTGCCATCAGTGCCTTGACTGGTCAATGCTATAATGTGTTGAATGAGTCCTGTGCATGTCAGAGAGCTGTTCCTGCATCCACTGAGTGCTGCCACATATGGCGCTCCGTGCGGTTGGTCACTTTCTCAGTAGAGGTGCCTCATGCATTTATAATCTTGAACCATGGTGGTGTGCATGAGCTGAATGGCCTCCTTCTTCTTAGTCCCTGGTGGAGGAAATTCTGACATGTGGGCACAGATCTCACATTGCTGGTCAAAGTAGAGCACCTATCTTGTCACTCTTAAGGCTGTCTATTGATGCTCAGCTGAGCACAGCCCTGTGTGCCCACAATCCCCTGGGGGGTTTGCATACAGCTGCCTCTGCCTCCATCACCTCCTCGAGTTCACCCATGACATACTGTTCACCCAATGTCACCCTTTATAACTGCAAGCAAGAACCCAGTGATGTTAATTTATCTGTGCTTGAATGATGTGACGGTGCTGGCTCTGTGACTTCCATTTCTACTGAGGACACCAATGATACCTCAGCAGCATAACCAGTCCTGTGTGAAACAGTGCCATATCCCTGCACTGAGGGTGCTCTTCCTCTGCATCATGCTCTTCTTTCCCTGATAAACTGTATCGAGCTAGTGCTTCAGCTTGTGAAGGAGATGCTGAGAACTCACCTTGGATTTGCAAAAACATGAGCTATTTAAAAAAAAACCCACAAAACAGCAAAAAATGTGCAAGAATGTCCATTCAAATGGAACAAAGAACAAAGAGAACAAAGAACAACACAGCACGGGAAACAGGCCCTTCGGCCCAACGAGCCTGCGCTGCCATCTTAACAATGTGTTTTTCCTCCTCCACCCTTGACCCATGTCTATGCTTATGGTACCCCCATTGGAAACCAGATTAAGGGGAGAATAATTTAGGGACAATTTGTTACACCAATCAGCCTAAGAGCACATCTTTGGAGTGTGGGAGGAAACCGGATCACCCGGAGGAAACCCACGCAACCACAGGGAGAATGCGCAAACTCCCACAGACACTGGCCCAAATCCATGTATCTGCACAGCAAACAGTGATAGTCACTGAGTTTTGAAGTGACACTTTGTGATGTATTAAGGCTTAATTACTACCAAGCCAAATTCTTTGGCACTAAAATTTCATTTGAACAAGTATGGATCTCATACTTGGATCTCTGATCTCTTTTGTTAGAAATTTTGGAAAAGTAAATAATTATCTTTTCCTTGACTTTTTCTTTTGTGGTTTTTCTCTCTCTAAATGTTATTTTCCTTTTAGTACAGGATTTGGCACAGAATGAACAATTCTTTATTGGACTTTTTAGCTCAGGCTATACAAGGGAAAGTGTAATAAGGCTGTTTCTGAGTGTGAGAATCATTGAATTTTTTTTTGAATTATAGAATCCTTACAGTGCAGCAAGAGGCCATTCAGCCCATCAGGTCTGCACCAACCACAACCCCACCCAGGCACTATCCCCATAACCCCATGTATTTACCCCGCTAATCCCCCTGACACTAAGGGGCAATTTAGCATGGCCAATCCACCTAAGTAACACACCTTTCGGACAGCGGGAGAAAACTGGAGCATCCAGAGGAAACCCACACAGACATGGGGGGGACGTGTGGGACAGTGAATTGAGGCAGACAGCATATACACTTCAGGCTGCATACTCATCAATATGATTACATGCAGCCTAGCATGAAACTGACAGGCTGTATGCTCATCAGGGGGCCCACCAGTGTGCATGGCTAGCAGAATATACAGCTGGCCTGCATTTCTTAAACTTAACCTGCTGCTCTTAAAGGCAAGGTGCAATCAGGTTCCAGTAACTGCTATAATAGTCTCAAAAAGATTTACTGGGAACAAAGGCTGGAATTCTCCAACTGTTCATGACACCAGGTTAAAGTCCAACAGGTTCATTTGGTATCATGCGCTTTTGGAGTGCTGCCCCTTCATCAGGTGAGTGAAAAGTTGGGTTCACAAACAGGACACATATAGACACAAACTCAATTACAAGATAATAGTTGAAATGCAAGTATTAACAGTAACCAAGTCTTTACAGGTGCAGACAATGCGAATGGAGAGAGGGCTAAGCATAAGTTAAAGAGTTGTGAGTTGTCTCAAGCCAGGACAGTTAGTGAGATTTTGCAAGCCCAGGCAAGTTGTGGGGGTTACAGATAGTGTGACATGAATCCAAGATCCCAGCTGAGGCCGTCCTCACGTGTGCAGAACTTGGCTATCAGTTTCTGCTCGACGATTCTGTATTGTCATGTGTCGTGAAGGCCGCCTTGCAGAATGCTTACCCGAAGATCAGAGGCTGAACGCCCTTGACTGCTGAAGTGTTCCCTGACAGGAATGGGACACTCCTGCCTGGTGATTGTGGTGTACATTCATCCATTCATTTCCAGGAAAGGATATCCTGAGGCATGGTACATTGGCGAGACCATGCAGATGCTATGACAACGGATGAATGAACTTTTTCTTTTTTATGTTGTGAGATTTCTTACTGTGCATACCTCAGTCCAAAGCCAGCTTTTCTGCACCATCTTCATGCCGGCGGGGTTCTCTGGTCTTGCTGATGTTGAACCCTCTGCCACAGATTTCCCGGTGGTTTAAGGGGCCTTCAGTGGGAATTCCCATTGAAAGCAGCAGAACAAGAGGATTTCTCACCAGTGAACTGTGCACCACCTCCCGCTGCCGAGAAAAAAACTCATAGAGGAGGTCGAGAATCTTACCCAATAAGTCTGCAAATGGAGCAGCAGACCATGGAAGAGGTTCTCTGCCGTGATATCTAGTGAGCGTTCAGTAGTGTGATTTTCTGTGCATCTTTTCACACCAACTACACATTCAGGCACTGGTTGCTCTTGGAGCTGAAATACATTCTAATGTCGCTATGCAAGGTGAACAGTAAAATGTTGGCAATTTTGCCTTTTCCCACATTGAAGGATCCATTGTCATAGAAGTTGAGACTCACAGCAATCTTGAGGGCAATTGGCACTTCTTTTCTTGTTTTGCTGTATTCCTGGTTGTAGGAAGTGACACTTCTGTGACCACCTTCTTGGTAAATTGAACTGTAGTCACTTCAGACATTGCTCCTGGCTGAGACGCATGGACGATTTTCCCAAAAGTGCTGAATCGGATGGAAAACTGGCCTAGGTCACGACTGTCTTTTCAGTGCAACGTCAGACCTGAATTTTCCCACCCTGTGCAATGCAGAGGTCACAAACGTGAATATCAGTTAAAGCTCAGGGGGCAGGGCCTATTCACGCCAAAGAGGCTGAAATCGGCAGGATGAGCAGGAACCCGTGGACATGCACATCGCTGAGAGATTTCTGAGAAGATTTCCCAGCACCCAGATCACTGCCATCCAACCACCACAGACATCATTGGCCTTATCGCTGACCCCCACACCCCTCCACAGACATCGCTGGCCTCATCTCTGACCTCCACAACCCCCTACAGACATCGCTGGCCTCATCGCTGACCTCCACAACCCCCTACAGACATCGCTGGCCTCATTGCTGGCCCCCACAGACATTGTTGGCCCCCTCGCCCAAACAGACAATGCTTGGCCCCTCCCCCATATGACATCACTGCCCCCAGCTCCCCCATACAGACATATTTGCCCCCCTGTCTACCCACCCCAAACCCCCCCCCCCCGTCTCCCCCCAACACAAGGGCTGAATGGTCCCCACTCCCATGCATAGAGGTTCTGTCTGCTGTGCCTTGCGAGACTCACATGTTACAGAGTGCCTGCCCTACCTTCCCCAACATACACCAGATCCTTGACGCAAGTGCCCTCCCTCCACTCACCTCCCCCATTGTGTCCCCACTAACAGAGAGTCATCATCATCCTCCAGCCTCGTGCTCCATATCCCTGTGATCAGAGTGCTCTTGTTAATGCAGCTGGCGTGATAATGTGCCAGTCCAGGCACATCAACAGGTTTTGATGTTTCTGGGGGATAGAGTGGTTGGATGACAGAGGTGTGGAAAGGTGATGTGATGGTTTGAGGGCCCAGGTCAGTTTGGAGGGGGAATAGCAGCAGCACTTGCTCCTGAGGAGTGGTGGATGGGTGTTGGTTGCATCCCACTTTACTGCACAGCACCAGCTGAGTGAAGTGGGTGCAATCAATGCATCCTTCCCTGCCTTTCCCTGCTGGACCACTGCCATTGCCATTCGACCTCTTTCCTCTGGTTCTTCATATGGTGGGACGTCCACCTCACTCCCTCGCCACTCCTCCTCCTCCTCCTTCTGCTCCTGCTCCAGCTGTCTGCCCGCTGCTTGGTAATGTTGTGAAGAGTGCAGCAAACGATAATGATGTGTGAAGCACGCACAGAGTCATACTGGAGGGCTTGGAGAACGCCTACCCAAAGATCAAAGGCCAAATGCGTGTGACCACTGAAGTGTTCCCCAACAGGAAGAGAACAGTCTTGCCTGGTGATTGTCGAGCGGTGTTTATTCATCCGTTGTCATCCGCCAACTGCACTCTCAAGATCAACCGCAACATTGTCATCAAACCAGCAAAGGAGGGGCCATCGTCATACTGAACAGAACAAATTACTGCAAAGAACTACACCGACAACTGAACAACTAAATTGAGTTTGTGTCTTTATATGCCTTGTTTGTAATCAGAACTCGACCCGCCTGACGAAGGAACAGCCAGTACTGAAAGCTAGTGGTGTTTGCTACAAATAAACCTGTTGGACTTTAACCTGGTGTTGTGAGACTTCTTACTGTGTTTACCCTAGTCCAATGCTGGCATCTCCATATCATGAGCTCCACACAATCCATGGTGCCATGTGTGATCCGATTAGGGTTGTGTGAGATTCCCATCATGGCAAATGCTGGCACAGATTATGCAGGTTGGTGTGCAGACATGGGCAATGCACACCCATGAGGTATTGCTATGGATGCAACTGCACATCCATTACAGACTGTTGCTGGTTCATGTCACAGGTCAGGGACAGATTGCAAATCAGCAGTGACTGCAATGCCTAGTGACAGCAGATTCCATGCAGTCCATGTGTGAACCTCTGCACCCTGGCCTGGAGCCGCACATGGTGCACTCCTCCCCCACCTTGGAACACCAGCGATCAGTTAAGTCCCTGACCACACAAGACAATGCCACTGTAAAGTGACCTGAAGGGGAGCAGTAAGCAGGATTCCTTCATGGGGCCTCCTACATTAAGCTAAGCGTTCCCCTGGAGGGGACAGTAAGCAGGACTCCTTGTTGGGGCCTCCCACACTGAGCTACAGCACTGCCCTGGAGGGGAAGCGTGAGCAGGTGTCCTCGATGTGGCCTCCCACACTGAGCTACAGCACTGCCCTGGAGGGGAAGGGTGAGCAGGACTCCTTGATGCGGCCTCCCACACTGAGCTACAGCACTGTCCTGGAGGGGAGCGATAAGCAGGACTCCTTAATGGGATCTCCCACATTGAGGCTGTGAAAATAGAAGCCCCCCCAGCACTCCACCCCAGATGTCACTGGTCCATGGACCAGCACCTGAAGACAGCAGGAAGCAGCCCACCAGGCATCTCCAGCACCTGCCTGCAACATTCTCACGCTCCGCTAGCAGCACTTACCTCCTTACACCAGTTCAAGGCTGCCACGCCAGGTTTATATACCTACTCTATATGATTCACGCCAAAATGGCATCATGTCAAAGAGGTGGGAGACACAAACGTGGGTGGAAATTGCCATGCCAATCCCAGTAATGGCATTCTAAGATATGGAAAGTAGCAGCATGCGGTTTTCCGTTTGGGAGATGTGCATGGGTCATAAATGCTCGCAGGGAACCCATGAAATAGCCGACATATGCATCTCCCAACCCAACTCACTAGAAAATTTACGGGTTGCAATATTAGAATTGCCCCTACAAGTTGGAGAAGTGCTACCTGATGTCTCTTGGTTAGGGCCTTCCACTGAGATCTCTTCACTTCCTCTCTCTGTTCAGTTTCTTCTGTCTACAGTTCGTGCTTCATTTTCCTGTAATGTTGGACTCCAAGAGAGTTAGCAACTATATTCCCTGTTACTGTAAGTAGGCTTTCTCCAACTAACCTTCAAAGTTCTCTGACCTCCTTATCAAATTCCAGCAATGAAAATCTCTTGCAAATCTATAAACTTTTCAGGACTCCTCCAATAATATTCAACACAGACATCCAGCTACTCTGTAGCAGCAAAGTCAACAGCAACTCACTTGGAAGTTCCATTATGATCTAATTGGGAGCACAAATTGGGGAGGGGTTCCAGGTAAATGTATATTTAGTTGAAAGTGATTAAGAGGATCTGTGAGCGTCCGTTCTACTTGTTTCTTCAATCCGGCCTTGCCAGCAGTTAGAATCATGCCACAGTGGAAGTGGCTGGAAGTGATTCAATCAATATTTTTGGAGTTCCCAGCTTCTGTAGCATGACACCAAATTTGACAATGTGCTTGTCTCAGTAGATTTGTCACGAAGATATATGGTTGCTTACCCTCCTGACACATTGTCAGATCACAAGTTGAGGGTGCTGCACTGTTTTGCATCACCACAAATACAGGTGCAGAAATTTACAAAAGATGTATGTATAAGTTGCTATGAATGGCTAGCATTGTTTGTCTGCCTCTGACTGCAAAATCCAGTCCATTGATATTCTTACATTCTGCATATGTCTGCTTTGGCTTCGAGATGGTTGTGCTTTCTGCTCTGTTTACTCTTCTGTTTTGGCTGCCAATCTCTGTGATGTTCACAGATTTTCTAGTAAATCCTATGTTTTACATACATGAATATTTCCATTGTTGTGCTATATTCATTCCTACTCAACTGCACAAATAGCTTTTTTCTATTCTCCAATATTACAACCTTATTCACACCATTGTGGAAAGATTCAAACATACTTTCACTGTTAGAAATGCTGGTAAAAGGTGACAATGACTTCATAATAAAAAAAACTAAAGGAACCAATTTAATGTCTCAGCCCAATTTTTTTCTACTTTACATATCAGTAGCATGGCTAAGTTAAAATAAACAAGGATGTCCAATTGAAAATTGTGTTCATTCTGCTATTAACCTGCCTGTCGCACATGTTTTGCAGCACTGCAGTTAATGCCAGACGATGCTCTATTTTACAAACTCCGTGCAGATGTCCGAGGCCATTTGGGTATGACTGAAGAAGCTATAGCGGATTACCAAAAAGCAATAGTTATTCAAGAGGCTGGGTAAAATAGCCAATTATTTTTATCAGGAAAAGATAACAATTACCACAAGGACACTTAATTATAAGATTCGGAAGAACTCTCTTTGATAGAAATAAAAGTGAATAGAATTTCAAAATGTGATTTCCTGTGGAATTGTGTGAATGCTTCACTGAAAATAAAGTTTCACTACAAATGAATTTAAACAACATCATTCAATCCAACGCATTGTCTGATGGTATCACTACCAAGTTAATTTTGTAATTATTATCTTGGGAATAATACATATTGATGAAATATTTAGCTTATAATAATTTAATTCTGAAATATTATTGATTTTCTGTCAATCAGAAAGATATTTGGATGGATTTTAAAATGTCTATTTTTCTGAGTGAAATTCTTTTCACTGACGTCATTAAAGAAATTAAAAAAATAAAGTTAATTCCTATTTCAGTATTGATAAACTGAGCCTAGGTTGCAAGAATGTTCTTTAATTTATTTTAACAGTTTCCAACATAAAAATAAAGCTTGAAAGCAAGTCACTTCAAAGACTATTTTTGCTGAAGAATAAACGTATTATTTTGTTTAAAAAGTCAGCAGTTTTTTAACAGCTGTGTTTCATTTATGTGTTGTATGTATAACATTAACCTTTACTTCAGTCACTTTACATCCCAATTAGTGACTTCACTCAGTGTCAATCAATATAGGTTTGATTTAGAACCAACCATGCGATCTTTGATTCAGCTCATTTTCAATCTGCCTCAGAAGTTTGCCTTCTTGCCTTGTGAGCTAATTGCTGCTTTCATGTTACCTCTAAAGATATTTATTCGTCAACAAGATGCATTCTAGGTTTGTGAGGCAAGACTCGCTGTCATAACTCTATGCTAAAGCCATCTTGTCATTCCATACTTAGGCGTTTGATCATCTCCATATTCAGGAAGGAAAAGAAAACATAAAGAAAGATTTCCATTTATACAGTGGGTGGGATTCTCTGGTCTCGTCTGTGGTGGCACCCACTGTGAGCAAGAACAGAAAACTTGGTGTTCCAGCTGAAACTCCATTCACTTTCAGTAGCACCGGAAGATCCTAGCTGCAAACGAAGGTGGCAAATTTCAGCCAGTGTCTTTCCCAATTACTAGATATTTCAAAATATTTTACAGATAATGAAGTACATTTGGGTTGTGTACATTGTTGTAATTTAAGAAACACGGCAGCCAATTTGTGCACAACAATCCTCCACAAACCTCAATGTGAGAATGAGCAGAATATCTGTTTTAGTGATGATGGTGAGGGGCAAATATTGATCAGGACAGCAAAGATAACTCCCCTGATATCCTTTTAAAAAATGTTGTGTCTACGTTCACTTGAGAGAGAAATTAATACTTCATCCGAAAAATGGCACTTATGACAGCGTAGCACTCCCTATGGAAGGTTAGAATTATGTCAGACTGTTTCCTGGGACCACGGAATTGTCCTACACTGAGAGATTGAGTAGATCTGGCCTATTCCTTGACATTCAGAGAAATGAAAGGTGCTGTCTTTGAAACATACAAAATTCTGAGCTGAGCTTGCGATGATAGATGCTGAAGGCAATTTTCTCTAGATGGGGTGTCTAGAACAGGGGTCATAGTCTCAGGAGAAAGGTTCAGCCATTTAGAACTGAGATGAAAAGAAATGTATTTACTCAAAGGATCGTGACTCTTTGGAATTTTTTACCCAGATAGCTCTGGATGCTCACACAGTTGTTAAGTATATGCATGATAGAGATTAATAGAGTTTTTGATATAGAAAGAATCAAGGGATGTAGTGATAGCATGGGAAGATAGAATTGCAATAAAAGATCAGCTGCAGCTTCAATGAATAGTGATGCAGACCTGCAGGACTGAATGGCCTATTTCTGCTCCTATTTCTTGTGCTCTTATGTTCTTATTAACCATGGAATGAAAGGTTGACTTCACTTGACTCTCCAACAAGATACCGAAAAAATAATCGACAGTATATCAGTACAGTATAGGGATAAACCAATGCAATGGTTAAAGCAATGTCATGCTTTGTATCAAAACTGACTTTTTGTATTTACTGGCTGAAAACCACTGATTGAATTTTAAAAAGACTAAGGCCACTTGTGATTTGAAACTGCAGTTTCAAAGATGGCTGTATGTTTACATCACCGTATGTGATAAATTCTAAAACTATCAAGTTGAATTATTCTACCCCATCGAACCTGATTTTAACATTAATTTGTGGGTTGTGTTCATGATTAGACTCATAGACAAATGGAAATACCTTCCAACAACAGAGTGAATTAATTTGGGACAATTTAAAAGCCCTACCCTCATGTAGCTAGGCATTTGGAAATAGATATCCATCCAAAAGCTAGGAAAACCAAAATCCTAAAACTTATGACCGATCATTTTGCAGTTGACTCTGAAGAACAGGATCAGGCACGGAATCTAAAATGCACAGGTCGGCATTAGCAAAGGTACAACTGAAGCAGTAGAGACCAGAGCCAGGATTCCATAAAAAAGGGAAAAAAAGAAGAGAGAATTCCAGGAAACAAAGGGAAAAATAGATTTCTGGGGGGAAAAGTAGGAAAGGGATTTAAAGCAACTTGAACTCAGTGGGAAAATCTCCACTGTATCTAGTGAAGACAATCCTAACTCAGGACTGGGAGATGAGCTCTTGAAGTATTCACTTCTGATATCAATGTTCAATGAGGGGAATGTGGAAGCAATTTTTGTCTGATTCAGAAAGCTTGCAAAGAAGTTAAAGTGACCAATAGAGGTTTGGACCTTTTCATTGCAAAGTAGGTGAACTGGAAAAGTAGGGAGGTCTTGCTGCGGCTATATAGGGCATTGGTGAGGCCGCAGCTGGAGTACTGTGTGCAGTTTTGGGCGCCATACTTACGCAAGGATATTTTGGCCTTGGAGGGAGTGCAGAGAAGGTTTACTAGGCTGATGCCGGAGTTGAGGGGGTTGAGCTATGAGGAAAGGCTGAATAAACTAGGCTTGTACTCGTTAGAGTTTAGAAGAATGAGGGGAGATCTCATTGAGACATATAAGATGATGAATGGGATGGATAGGATAGAGGTGGAGAGACGCTTCCCGCTCAGAAAGGACAGTAGGACTAGGGGGCACAGCCTCAAGATAAAGGGGGGGTGGTTTAGAACGGAGTTGAGGAAGAACTTCTTCACTCAAAGGGTGATGAATCTCTGGAATTCTCTGCCCGTTGAAGTGGTGGAGGCTACCTTGCTAAATAATTTTAAGACGCGGGTTGATGGGTTTTTGATAAGAGAGGGGACTAAGGGTTATGGGGAGAGGGCGGGAATGTGAAACTGAGCCACGACAGATCAGCCATGATCTTATTGAATGGTGGGGCAGGCTCGAAGGGCCAGATGGCCTACTCCTGCTCCTATTTCTTATGTTCTTATGTTCTTATTTCCTATTGTTTGATGAGAGTTCATCAAACAAGGAGCTGAGCAAAAATACTATTCTGAGGGCTTATGATTGGTACCCAAGCCACACTGCCAAAAATTCTGAACCTTCTGAAATTGCCCAAGCAAACCTATGTAGAGTGCTTTTTAACTGATGGACACAATGGTTTGAGATAACTAAAATGAGATCTGGCTGAGGCTGCTGCACTTTAGCACAGTTGCATCTGTGAGCCATAGAGGTGCAAATTTGATACCCCCCCCCAACAATTCCTCTCCCCTGCAAAAATGGCAGGGGGCTGGATTCATGTCTCAGCTGTCATTTTTACTAAAGTGGGCAAAGCTCCCCATCTGCATGAATACTCGGGCCATAAGGTACCCTTTTGGACACCATTGGGAGAGGTCAGATGTCCTTTGGGAAAGGTCAAGTGACCGTTGGGATTGTTAAAAGCAGACATGAATGCACATAAAAATGGATAAAATCATTGGAACTGTCAAGCGAATGGGAACTGGAAATAGAGCTGTAAAAGGGAGCTCTCAATGGGAGCTGTCAAAGAGCTGTCAAGCTGCCAAGGCAGTTAAATCTCTTGCTCTTTAAATATTCAAAATAAAAACCATCTGCAGTGTTCGAAACAGTATTGCTATTTCATTCTTTTGACATAAGCCTAGGAGTTATTATTACAGGATTAGTGCCACATAACTCATTTCATAACTGCCTCACAGCACCAGGGACCTGGCTTCAATTTCTGGCTTGGGTCACTGTCTGCGTGGAGTTTGCACATTCTCCCTGTGTCTGCGTGGGTTTCCTCTGGTGCTCTGGTTTCCTCCCACAGTCCAAAGTTATGCAGGTTAGGTTGATTGGTCATGCTAAATTTACCCTAGTTCAGGGGGATTAGCAGGATAAATAATTGGGGTTATAGGGATAGGGCCTGAGTTGGATTGTTGTCGGTGCAGGCTCGATGGGCCAAATGGCCTGCTTCGGTGCTGTATGGATTCTATTCTATAACCTATCACCACGGTGGGATGGATGCTTACCAGTTCAAAGATTGATTGACAGATATAAATGCTTATAAAATATTTGAAGTGGATCTATGAATGCATATTGTGTTTACATAAGGGACTAAAAGATGTTAAATGTAGTGAATGGGATTTTACAAAGGATAGTGTTTTATAACAATACAATCATCCTTAGACACTTTAAACTTTATTTTATTTAGTATGGCTGTTAAGGTCCACCAATAGTGGAGACTGGGGTGAGTTGGCATGGAGGATGTAAGGGAGGTAGATAGTGGTTGGGATCATGGGTTGGCATGAGTTGGCACAGGGATTATAAAGGGCCGTGGGAGTTGGTGGGGGGCATCGGCTGATATGGTGGGTTTGAGGGTCTTTGGGTATGACGCAGGCTGTCATGCAGTGTATGAAGGATTGCGGGGACATGGATGAGGTGACATTGGTCCACCTGGATGGGGCATAGGGAGTGTGTGCGTGAGGGGCATGGTGAGAAGTATGAGGGGTGAGGGCTGTTTATTCTTTTATTCTCTTTTCGCAACATCGACAAAGTGTTGGAGCACTAAGGTTGGCCTTTTGCCTAGCCCACCTCAGCATAAGACAGCCTTTGTGCTACCTCTGCACTTCTCCTGGCTTTGGCAACATGGCTCCCATTAAAACTGCTTTTTTTTGCAGCAGCAGCAGTTTGTAATGAAAGGTGTGTTGCATTTCATTCCACCAGGTAAGGAAGTGTTGTAATGCCATGTTTTAAATCAAAAATTACTTCGTGTTTACTGTCTGAAAACCATTGAATAAATTTTAAAAAGACTGAGGCTACATCCAGTGACTTGAAACCACAGGTCCTAAGATGGCTGAAGATTTGCATCACTGTATGTGAAAAATTCCAAAGCTATTAATTAAAGCCATTCTACTACTCCTCACCAAATGCTAACATATCTCTAAAACGTGGAAATCAAATGCAGAAATACCATTATGAAAACCCTAGGCTGAGTTTTACAGATCCCCATTAGCCATGTTTTCAGCAAGGGTCACATAAAATACAATGGGGTGACTAGATCACCACCTTCTTGCCTACCCCTAAGCTACCCTCCATAACAAAGCGGAGGTGGGTGCTGAAATCAGCAGCCTGCCCGCAGTATGTAAATAAATAATTAGGAGTCAATTGAACTTGTTAACAAGCTAATGGACCGTAATATTACACTGTCCACATAACATTTTTAAAAGGACAGAAAGGGGGAATGCTGTCCTGTGGGGTTGTGCTTTGCATACTGGGGATATCTCCCTGAGGATAGTATCACCAGCTTCCCCCAGAGAGATGATATCGGTTTTATGCAAAATAAGTTGAATCCATTTGGGTGGAAATTAGAAATAGTAAGCAGAAAAAGTCATTGATAGGTGTATTCTATAGGCCACCTGACAATGATATCATGGTGGGGCGAGTAAATGATGCATGTAAAAATAGTACAGCAATTATCATGGGGGGATTTTAATCTGTATATTAATTGGTCAAACTAGGTCAGTCAAGGCAGCCTTGAGGAGGAGTTCATAGAATGTATCCGTGATATCTTCCTTGAACGGTATGTAATAGAACTAACAAGGGAGTGAGCTATCCTAGATCTGACCCTGTGTAATGAGGCGGGAATAATTAATGATCTTACAGTTAGGGATCCTCTTGGAAGAAGTGATCACAGTATGATTGAATTTAAAATACAGGCGGAGCGTGTGAAAGTAAAATCCAGTACCAGTGTCTTGTGCTTAAAGAAAGGAGACTACAAAGGGATGAGGCAGGTGTTGGCTAAGGTAGACTGAGAGCAAAAGCTTTGTGGTGGGACAGTTGAGGAATGGTGGAGGACTTTCAAATTGACTTTTCACAGTGCTCTACAAAAGTATATACCAGTGATAAGGAAGGATTGTAGAAAAAGAGATAATCAGCCATGAATATCTAAGGAAGGGTACCAAATTGAAAGAAAATGCATACAAAGTGACAAAGATTAGTGGGAACCTAAAGGATTGGGAAATCTTTGTAAAGGGCAACAGAAAGCCATGAAAAATGCTGTAAAGAAAAGTATGAGAATAAACTAGCTCAGAATATAAAAACAGATAGCAAAAGTTTCTACAAATATATAGAACGAAAAGAGTAGCTGAAGTAAACATTGGTCCTTTAGAGGATGAGAGAGGGGATGTAATAACTGGAAATGAGAAAATGGCTGAGGCATTGAACTGGTATTTTGTGTCTGTCTTCACAGTGGAAGACACAAATAACATGCCAAAAATTGATGACAGGAAGGCTATCGCAGGTGAGAACCTAGAAACTATCATCACGAAAGAGCTGGTGTTGGGCAAGTTAGTAGGGCTAAAGGTAGACAAGCCTCCTGGTCCTGATGGAATGCATCCTAGGGTACTAAAAAAGGTAGAAAGATAGAAAAGAAACAAATGCACTAGTGGTAGTTTACCAAAGTTCGCTGGACTCTGGGGTGGTTCCTGCAGATTGGAAAACAGCAAATGTGACGCCACTGTTTAAAAAAGGAGGTAGACAAAAGGCAGGTAACTATAGGCTGGTTAACTGAACTTCTGTAGTAGGGAAAATACTTGAATCTATCATCAAGGAAAAAAAAGTGAGACATTTGGACATAAATTGTTCTGTTGGTAAGGTGCAGCATGGGTTCATGAAGGGAAGGTCATGTTTGACTAATCTGGTGGAATTCTTTGAAAACATTACATGTGCAGTGGATAATGGGGAACTTGTGGATGTGATGTATCTGGATTTCCAGAAGGCATTTGACAAGGTGCTGCACCAAAGACTGCTACATAAGATAAAAGTGCATGGTGTTACAGGTAATGTATTAGCATGGATAGATGATTGGTTAACTAACAGAAAGCAAAGAATGGGGGTGTTTTTCTGGTTTGCGATCAGTGACTAGTGGTGTGCCTCAGGGAACAGTGTTGGGACCACAATTGTTACAATTTACATAGATGATTTGGAGTTGGGGACCAAGTGTAGCATGTCAAAATTTGCAGATGACACTAAGGTGGGTGGAAGAGCAAAGTGTATAAAGGACACTGAAAGTCTGCAAAGGGATATAGATAATCTAAATGAGTGGGCAGATGGAGTACAATGTTGGCAAAAGTGAGGTCATCCATTTTGGTAGGAATAACAGCAAAATGGACTATTTTTTAAATGGTAAAAAATTGCAGCATGCTGCTGTGCAGAGGGACCTGGGAGTCCTTGTGCAGGAATCTCAAGGAGTTCGTTTGCAGATGCAGCAGGAAATTAAGAAGGCAAATGGAATTTTGTCCTTCATTGCTAGAGGTCCACCTTGTTGTCTAACGAGGGGCATGCACACGGTGGGTCGTGCGTGGGCTGCTATTGGATGTTTCGAGAGTGGCCTAGTACTTCACGATGTGTGTGCTTAATCCTGGACCAGCAGATGGGCACCACAACAGCTCAGTGACTATCAGTGTTCAGATACATGGATTTGGGCCAGTATCTGTGGGAGTTTGTGCATTCTCCCTGTGGTTGCATGGGTTTCCTCCGGGTGCTCCAGTTTCCTCCCACACCCCAAAGATGTGCTCTTAGGCTGATTGGTGTAACAAATTGTCCCTAAATTATTCTCCCCTGAATCTGGTTTCCAATGAGGGTACCATACGCATACACACGGGTCAAGGTAGGTGTAGGAAAATGCTTTGAAGATGGCAGCGTGGGCTCATTGGGCCGAAGGGCCTGTTTCCCATGCTGGGTTGTTCTTTGTTCTCTTTTGGATAGAGTTTAAAAACAGCGAGGTTATGTTATGCTGTATAAGGTGCTGGTGAGGCCACACCTGGAGTACTGTGAACAGTTTTGGTTTCCTTATTTGCAAAATGATATACTGGCAGCAGAGGGGGTGCAGAGGAGATTCACTGGGTTGATTCCGGAGTTGAGAGGGTTGGCTTATGAGGAGACACTGAGTAGACTGGGGCTATGCTCATTGGCATTTAGAAGAATGAGGGAAGATCTTACAGAAACATTATGAAAATTATGAAGGGAATAGATAAGATAGAAGCAGGAAAGTTGTTTCTACTGCTGGGTGAAACTAGCATGGCCTCAAAATAAGGGGAAGCAGATTTAGGACTGAATTGAGGAAGAACTTCTTCACACAAAGGGTTGTGAATCTGTGGAATTCCCTGCCCAATGAAGAACATGAGGCTACCTCATTGAATGTTTTTAAGGCAAGAATAGATAAATGTTTGAACAATAGAGGAATTAAGAGTTATGGTGAGTGGGTGGGTAAGTGGAGCTGAGTCCACAAAAACATCAGCCATGATTTTATTGAATGGCGGAGCAGGCTCAAGGGGCGAGATGGCCTACTCCTGCTCCTAGTTCTTATGTTCTTCCTCACCACCTGCACTGAAAACCAAATCCTCACCCATAGAATCGTAGAAACCCTACAGTACAGAAAGAAGCCATTTGGCCAATCGAGTCTGCGCAATCCCACCCATGCCCTACCGCCATATCCCTACATATTTACCCACTAATCCCTCTAACCTATGCATTTCAGGACATTAAGGGCAATTTTTAGCACAGCCAATCAACCTAACCCACACATCTTTTGATTCCTCTCAACTAAGATCCCAATCCTCTGCCCAATACCCTGACTTAGCTGAATCCAGGATATATTGGGGCCATTATCCACCCTGGCTTGCAGTGCCAGGATCACAAGAGTTGCCAGCCAATCAGATTGTCCATAGGCTCCCAAAGGTGGGATTTCCTCTCAGTGGGAGGTGGAAGTCCCACACCTCCAATAGTTTTGGTCTCCTTGCCCAGGGAAGCATAATATTGAAGGAGTGCAACCAGGGGCATAGCCAAGTTCTAAAGTTAGGGGGACCGAGCACATTAAAAAGGCACCACAACACATACCAAATAATTTTAAATTCATTATACATTTTTATTTTGTATTTAAAATCAAAACATAATAAAAACGTGTGTTATTTAATTATTTTACATTTTAAATGTAAAATGAAAACCAAACGAAGCAATATGGAAAAGCTATGAAACAACTACAACAGCCACTTTTGTCTAGGCTTCATTCTAGCAAAGTTATCTATTACTTTATTATAATCTATCTCAGTAGCCAACAGGCTTTCAATGGAGGCCAAAGCTAACAGACAATCTATCCTCGCCCATTGTAGAACGAATATAGGACTTTGTGTTTGAGCCGGCTAAAGGATCGCTCCGCAACTGCGCTACTTATTGGTAAAGTTGAAAAATCTGGTACAGTGTGGACAGGTTAGAATAAATGGAACGCATGTCATTGGCGATCATGAATTTTAGTACATTGTTGATGGTCCGTTTCTCGACACTTGAATTTGCCTCACTGCTAGTGCTCATTATCTCTTTGTACATGTCTTTGAATGAAAGAAACTCTTGTACTATTTCAGTTTGTCGATGATGTCTGAGTACGTGTCTGCTAAAAGTTCTAATTTAGTCACATTATCTGCATTGTCAAAACTACTAAATTTGGAAGCCACGTTTTTAAAATACTCAAATCTTTAACTTGTTCTAGTTATAACAGAATCTAAAAGACCCCAGGTAGGATTCAACTGTGAATTTCTTTCAGGCATCAAATATTCTTTCATCCTTTGCAATTTCTTCATGGAATCTTTTTCTTTTATGTTCTCTGTGCTGCTCTGCGCTAAATATCACATTTTCAAGCCAACTCAGTTGCTTCATTCTTAATCTGTTTGAATTGAGATTCATACTCATTTCGCATGTTTTTCATATCTTTTTCAAAAAACTGAATCAAATGAGAAGCCGTTACCAGATCTAGATTACTTTTCTGTAAATATATGGATAAATTGAAAGCCTTGTCTCGCACTTCACTCCCGAATATAAGAATAACTAAGAATTCATAAATACTGAGCATTTCCCCTATATCTTTTGCCTCAGTGAGCTGAAGCCCCCGCATCCGTATCGCATCCCACAATTGCAGTACGCGGAATGAGGACTTCAGATCCCAGGAAGAGATCTGAGGGACCAGTGAGGAACACCCCATTGAAAAGGTGCCACTTTTGAAGAATGTGCTTTTGAAGAGTGACTGCTCCCCCTCTAGCTACGCCACTGAGTGCAACAAAAGTTTACCAGATTTGGTCCAGGGGTCAAGACTATTCTTTAAAGAGAGATTAGGGAAACTGAAGCTTATTCTCCAGAGACTGAAAGAATGGGAGGTGATCCCATTGAAACCTGAAAAATACTTAAAGGGATAGACAGGATAGATTCAGCTGAGATTCTTCCTCTGGCTGGGGAGCCTAGAACACAGATGCCATAATCTCACACGAGAACACCATCCACCAGGTTCATGGTATATACACTTGCAACTCAGCCAACGTTGTCTACCTGATACGCTGCAGAAAAGGATGTCCCAAGGCATGATACATTGGGGAACAATGCAGATGCTATGACAACAGATGAATTAACACCATTCGACAATCACCAGGCAAGAGCGTTCTCTTCCTGTTGGGGGACACTTCAGCGGTCATGGGCATTCAACCTCTGATCTTCGGGTAAGCGTTCTCCAAGGCGGCCTTCACAACACACGACAGCGCAGAGTTGCTGAGCAGAGACTGATAGCCAAGTTCCACACACATGAAAACAGCCTCAACTGGGATCTTGCGTTCATATCACACTATCTGTAACCCCCACGATTTGCCTGGGCTTGCAAAATCTCACTGACCATCCTGGCTGGAGACAGTACACATCTCGTTAACCTGTACTTAACCCTCTCTCCACTCATATTGTCTGTACCTTTAAGACTTGATTATCTGTAAAGACTCGCATTCCAACCATTATTTTGTAAATTGAGTTTGTCTCTTTAAATGTCCTGTTTGTGAATAGAACTCCCACTCACCTGATGAAGGAGCAGTGCTCCAAAAGCTAGTGGCTTGTGCTACCAAATAAACCACTTGGATTTTAACCTGGTGTTGTGAGACTTCTTACTGAGATTTCTAAATACCAGTGACAAAAAAGGATATGGGGATAGTGTTGGAAAAAGCATCACAGTGGATGATCAGCCATGATCGTACTGAATAGCGGACCAAGCACTATGGGCGTTATGACCTACTCCTGCTCTCTCCTATGCTCCTATATACTTAGTTGCAGCTGCACAGCCCCAGCCCCACCCCCACCCTCGTGCCTTACCCAACATTCATTGTTATGTTGGCCTGGATTGTCAAACCACATCTCAAACTACTTATGAATACCAAAGTACTGAAATTCCTCTGTTTTCTAGTGCAAAATCATGAAATTTGGTTGGAGGGTGGAGAAATTGAGGAGGAATCTGACAGGTTAAAGAATTCCATACATGTAGTAGTGTTGGCTAAGCTGCCTGTCAGATATATGATTTGAATATGTTTTTCCAACCTCTGTAATCCGGTGGTTAGACTGCTTAATCAATAATTTATTTTCTTTCTCTTATGTGAATTTAATCTACGTTACCAAATGTTTGAACAGAGCAAACACTGTGGAAAATTTAAAGCAAGCAAATGAAAAGACGTACTTAACAAAGAAAAAAATATTGAGAACAAGGAATTGAATAAGAAATATATGAATTGATCTGCCTAGAAATACTTTAAAAAGGAACAGAAATTCCAGCAATAAATGTTTGTAAAGCAATCACCTTCTTTGAATAATTGTGTTGAGTAGCGGAAGAATTCACAGAGGAATTAAATTCCAAAATCATACAACTACAACAGCTAGATGAGTATGTGCCCATCACTGTTGTCTGGCAGCATTTCAACATTTTCTGCCGATGTAATCAGAAAAAAAGTAATCAGTAAAACTTGCCGAGAAACTTTGGCAAAACTGGACACCATCCAGGACAAAGCGGTCTGCTTGATTGGCACATCATTTCCCACCTTAAACATTCACTCCCTTCACCACTGACACACAGTAGCAGCAGGGTGTACCATCTGCGAGTTTCACCACAGCTACTTGACCAAGGCTCCTTCAACAGCACCTTCAAAACCTACAACCTTTACCAGTTTGAAGAACAAGGGCAGCAGATGCATGGGAACATCAGCACTTGCAAGTTCCCATCCAACCCTCACACCATTCTGACTATATTGCTATTTCTTCACTGTCGCTGAGTCAAAATCCTGAAACCCTCATCGTTACAGCATTTTGGGTGTACCTGCACTGCATGGATTGCAGCAGATGAAGAAGGCAGCTCATCACTACCCTCTCAAGGGCAATTAGGGATGGGCAATACATACTGGCCTAGTAAGTGACACCCACACTCCACGAAAGAATAAAGAAATTTGAACAAATTAGTTATATATTTTGTAAAAAACAATTGGTTCAGACTTAATTCCTTGGTGTGTATGTAAACCGGTTCCTTAAGTAGCAGGACAGGTGGATAAAGTGATTAAGAAGGCACATTATATGTTTGCCTTTGTTAGCCAAGGCATAGAGTTTAAGAGCAGGGAACTATATAAAATGTTGATTAGGCCGCAGCTTGCGTATTGTGGGCAGTTCTGGAATCCACATTACAGGCAGGATGTGATAGCATTGGAAAGAGTGCAGAGGAGATTTACCAGGATGTTGCCTGGGCTGGAGAATTATAATTATGAAGAGAGATTAGATAGACTGGGGTTGTTTTCTTTGGGGCAGAGGATACTGAGGGGGGACATGACTGAGATGTATAAAATTATAAAGGGCATAAATAGATTAGATAGAAAGAAACTTTTCCCCTTGGTGGAGGGATCAGTGACCCAGGTTATAGATTTAAGGTAAGAGGCAAACAGTTTAGAGGGGATGTGAGAAAAAGCTTTTTCACCCAGAGGGTGGTGGGAGTCTGGAACTCACTGCCTAAAAGGGTAGAGGAGGCAGGGACCCTCATAACACGTAAGAAGTATTTAGATGCGTATTTGCGATGCCAAGGCATATGAGGGTATGGGACAAGTTCTGAAAAATGGGATTAGAATAGTTAGGTGGTTCGTCTCTGACTGGCACAGACACAATGGGTCGAAGGGCACTTTTCTGTGATGCTCTATGACTCTATTGCCCCTCTTCCATAACATGAGACGTAGTACTATTGCTTGCGCAGGATCAGAATGGACCAAGAGGCTTGAAGACTGCAGCAGGCTCAAATGTTTCTTTCTGTTGTGCACTGCAGAGCCACCTATAGTACTTGCTGAAAAGCACATATAAGGGTGCCAGCAACATGGACATGTTGGGGATAAATTGCCCATAACATTTCACCACCACAAAGAATGATTTTAGTTCTGATAAGTTTTTGGGAGCTAGTGCCCCCTGGATCACCTTAAGCTCCTCCTCAAAGGATGCAGACCTTGCACATCAACCCAGACAAACAGAAGTCAGGCAAACAGACACCCCAAAGTCCACAGAAAACAGAATGATGAACCTGATCCACCCAGACCCAGCCCCAGTTTGACATAACGAAAGGGGAGGTGGAAACAGGGGACAGGAAAACTGACTCCCGTATTCCTCTGTTAATCATCGATACAGAAAACCGCAGACCCGCTCAGAACCCCAATATATTCCCAACCCCAGGTACAGTGAACAAGATAAAACCAACCCCAAACATGCACCCCCACAAGCACAGTGTTATAACTGCAGACAATCCAACCATCTTGCCTGGGACTGTAGGACACCACCAAATTTCAGGCAAGCAGCAAATTCTGAACATCCATACACACTTGCTGATTGCCGACACAGGGAACCACAAGGCTGCACAGAACATAGGCCCAACCCCTGACACTGAGAACAATACAGAGCCAAGCCCAGAGGCCCACGCTCACAAGCACTGTGTTTTCCTTGTGGGCAACCCAACCAATTCGCCCAGGACTGCAGGGCACCACACAACCAGCCCACTCGATCGTCTCAGAAGTTCCCCGATGATGGGCCCTGACCCATGCCCCTCGAAGGACCAGCCCAACAAGCCACTATAACCCACACTCTACACCCCTAAGACCAGCACATGCATCCATGGTTCCAGCCCCAATTTACAGGGCTTCAGGAATAAAACCCCAGCCCGGGGGAACTCGACGTAAAGGATGGGGCACCCGCAAACTTTACCCCCATGGCACCGTTGGTACCAGGACCATTTGATCCAGCGCTCACCACCAGAGGTGATAATGCAGTGGGTACCTGGCAGCCAAAGCCTGCCCACGTAAGTTCTCTCCATTGGGGAGGAATCAGGAATCACAGTCCAGATTGTAACTAGCTTTATCTGTCCACTCTGTGCATCACCCAATTGAAGTGGGCTTCTTATCTGCCCACATTATCCTGGGCCATAATCTTCCCACACACCACAGTGGTTGTGGGATGATGAATCTATTGTTATACTGTGCCATAGTCCTCCAACAACAAGGACACGTGCCACATACCCAACATTTTATTTTCACGCTCTGCAAACTCCTAACCCCACTCAACCCTATTAAACATTAATTGCTGACCAAACCTTCGTATGATACTATTGGGCCTTTATTATTCATTTACTTATTTTATTTTTTAAAAGAGGGTCGTATGTCATTCTAGTAAGGAAAAGGAAAAGAGAAGCACGCATTTATAAGAATTAACAGGTGCTACCTTGATCTCCCCCAGGATGATACTTCTCTGCTCTCTGGGACTCCTCGTCTCAGACTGAACCACAGACACCACACCAACCGAAAAGCAGAAGCGCAGCCTATGATACCCTGGATATATGTGGTTCACTCCGCCAGATGCAGGCAAATATGAGGATGGCATCCTGTGGGTACACCCCTGTAAGAGTATCACCTATGGGTGTAACAACCAAAGATAATGGGAGCTCTGCTTACTGCTGTCTAAGAATGACCCTCACTAGTGATTTGTGGGCGCACACTAACCATGGGTGCATGGAGCTAGCTGTCTAGCTCATGGCCCAGAGAAAGGGCTGGAATTAGGAAAGAAGTACTCCGGTAAGTTTATTCAGAACAAGTATATATACTATGAAATTAAGAATGGGTTAAGGCCAACTGTTTGCACACCCATCCCCACTTGTCCTGAAACCATCCCAGGGCCCCAAAATGGGTTGATACTAAAACATACAGGGACAATATTATTTGACAACACCCACTATGAATTGGTACCAGTAGTGATAGATTTAGCCAGAACACAATCACCAGACTGGTGTCCCTCCCCACTTAGAAAATTGTACCTCCACTTAACCCAGAGGCTGCTAAGCTGAAAGACTGGGACACATGTGGGGGAAGAGCTGCCCAGGTCAAAGAGTCGCAAGAGGAGGAAAATTCTGAATGATCTGGCAACTGCATACAGAGCAGGGGTATCCACCATTAATGCACTGGATCTGGCTGATTTGGATAATAAGCTCAGAGTCCTAACTCGACAAGTTAAACAGACCTTGGACAGCTTAATTGAAAATGCTCGGCAAGATGCCGAAGGAGATTTGGCTGAGAGCAGGGCTAGTAGCCTTATGGTTACTGTACTAGAAGGACATGCCCAAACTATTAATCAGATCACCCGAGAGAGGGTGGTAGATGATGCCAGGCAATGGAACCGAACCCCATGTAGCGTCTATGGGCAATGGATGGTTGAGCAGTTAAGAGAGAATCTCGATCAGGTTAGCAGGGGGGAAAGTTCAGTGATGAACAGATTGAACACCCGTACCAGGGAAAAAGACATCCCAATGTCACTAACTGCCAATTATGGCAGTTAGTGACATTGACCAAGGGCTGGTCTAATGATAGTTGTAGAGGAACCCCTGGGATCGCACGAGGAATGGTGTTGGGGATCCCAGTAGTATTAAAAGATAAGGTCAGGTTGAGACTTTCTGAAGCCAAAAATCTGATGACCATAAAAAAACGGATGTGGATGGGATACTAGGGGACGCTACCGTATGTGGTTGAGGGAGGAGGGAAGCTCATAGGCACCAGTCTGGAGAAATGTGAACACACAGACAAAATGGTTGTGTGCCCATATCTGGTGTATGAAAATGAACATGCCCTGTGTGGATTCAGAATGATCACTAACCTAAATTATACACTGGAAATTTGAAATTTGGAAAGGGATTTCACCCAGGTGGTTTACAGGGGGAAGGGAGAATATTGTATTACAACCTGACTAGAAAATTACCAGTATGGGGCAGCCATTTGTAACATCCACAACACTACCTTTTACATTAAATCACACATTCCCGCCAGGATAGGTTTGGTTGAGATGGTAGACATACACAGAAGAGAGAAAACACTAATAAATGCTAGCGAGGAATTGAGACAAAGCTGGGGGGACTATTCTGAAAAATTTGATACCGGGATAACATTTCTACCCGAGAAACTTCAACAAATTTGGATACAATTGGTCGTAGCACGCAAGACCTTTGTCAAAGTGGTGCAACAAACAGGGGGAGTAGAAAAGAACATTAGTGTAATTAGAGTCACTACATTGGTGGGAGGACCTCTGGGATTGGGGTTCAAATGTCCAAATCCACCTATGGGTCCGCATTCTGTCACACCTGGCCGGAATAGGAATCCTACTTATGGCAATGTGCTTAACTATAAATTTGCCTGATGGAAGAAGAAATTTCTGCAAAACTTAGACTCGTCAAGGGCCATCTGACATCGGGAAAGACTCTACAATCAAGAAATTTGATACTCTCCCATCTGTATTGTAATATGTATAATCACTTGTCATTTTGTACTGTCTATTGCTTTGTTTTGCTTTACTTCATTTAAATTTGTTGGTACTATTGTGGATTAGGGATGATACTATCAACCCCAGATTCAGGGTATTTGCTTGTAGAGATAGTTTGGTAAGGATTGTGTGATCCAATTTGCTGATGCTCACTGAGGATCAAGAGGAGGGAATGTGGTAATATAATCAGGGCCTAGTTTTAAGGCTGGTTAAATTGGATATGCTAAATTAAAAATTGGGCATATTAAAATCAAACACAGTCTAACCTCGGGAGACCAATTATACAAATACACAAACGTGTTTGGGTCCATCAAAGATCTGTGCACTCTACTGAGACTCAGCAGGAGATCAGTGCACCCCATTGAATGCATCGGCCTATTATTAGCAGCCCAAATTGGGCCAAACTTTCTGTCACCTAGAGTTGCTGCAGTGACCTTATCTGACAATAGGTTACATGCAAGCAACAGCATGGAGATGGACACCTGGGGGTGGACCCTGCTGTCCTGCCAGGCAGACATCAAGAAACCCACTGGGTATTGGAACCCTCTCCTGAGACCTCATTGGTTGGAAACCGGAAAAGTTTCTGGAAAGGCAGGCAGGCAGGAGGATAAAGGGACACATTTCAGACACATCAGAGCGAAGGCTCGACGAGGAAGGTGACCTTGATCATCTGGAAGATTGACCAGAGAAGGAAAGAAGAAGCTGCCATCAAGACTCACCTTTGTGATGATGGACCAGAGGGACTCAGAGAATCGAGCCTGCAGTTAACCAAACCATCTTTGCGGGTAGTATACTTGACTCTGAGTATCTCTTGTTTTAAGGGCACCGGGGTAAAACCTTGGAGTAAGCAAACTGGTCGAAAGTATCTGAGAATTAATAGGCACAACACCCTGTACCTTGTCCAGTTTGTACTGAAATACTTCTTGGTATTTCCTTAATATTTCATGAAAATTGTCTTCATTAATGCCGAAGATTTCTAACTAATTTAATTGTGTCTGATAGAGCCAATCTCGGCCCGAGGGACTTGGCCCTTGAGCTTGGTGAGAGGTAACTCGCTGATTGATGTTGGTAGTTACTGGTGTTGCTATGATACTGAGTGTCTTCAAGGATTTTCCAGTGTAGTGGCCGTTGTGTTTCCAGTTCCAGGTGCTGGACCTCACCCTGCCAATACCAACATATCAGCCCTCCTTTGATGGACATGATATGGAGGTGCCGGCGTTGGACTGAGGTAAAACACAAAGAAATCCCACAACACCAGTTTAAAGTCCAAACAGGTTTATTGGTACCAAACGCCTCAACTTTCGGGACAACCCATCCCTTCGTCGGGCTGGGAACTCCCAGCCCGACGAAGGGATAGGCTGCCCCAAAAGCTTGTGGCGTTTGCTACAAATAAACCTGTTTGGACTTTAAACTGGTGTTGTGGGATTTCTCCTTTGAGAGAGGCAGAGGCTCCTGCATCCATCTCCAATCTTAGTGGCTAGCCATTCACCATTAACACAATCATAATTGGGTGTGATTTATTCGCTTTAATATTGTTTAATTTGTAAACTTCAGATTCTTCTGTTGACCCATTTTTTAAGCTATATATCAAAGTCGTAGTTTTTGTTTGTTGGCCCTTGGTAGGCTATTCTTGGCTCTGCATTTAATCCTAATATGCCCCCTTCTGTTACAGGCAAAACATGTTACATCTTTAAATTTACATCTCTCTTGGGAATGCTCTCCCCTGTACCAGTGGCATTCATCCAAGTTTTTGGTCTGCAGACCCCATTTTCTGAATCTCTTTCCCCTGCCTTGCTCATTGCTCTCTGGCTCATGATTTTTAATGTCCTCTTCCCTGGTGCCTTAACTCCCCAAGGTTTTCTGCCAGAGTTGGTTGACAATGCTTAACAGCATGCTTTGTAACTCTAATGCACCTTTCTCGGTGCTTTCTGTAGCCTAAACAATCTCTAATGCTCCAGTCAAGGTAATTTCTGATAGTTTTTTTGTATTGTGAGGTTGTTCATTCCACAAACAAACCCATCTCTTGGCATATCATTGAGAGTTGATCCAAATTTACATTGCTCAGATAACTGCCCTACCCATGCCATGAATGCTGCTATTGTCTCCCCTGTGTTTCTCATCACTGAATTAATTTTTTTATATCTCTGCATTATTACCGATGGTTTTGGGTGATAATGTTCTTTGACCAGTGTGGCCAGCTGTTTGAATGTTTTTGCATCTGGAGATATCAGTTTAGAAATCAGGTTGTAAGTCTGAGCCCTGCAGGCTGTTAGAAGGATTACCTTCTGTAACCACCCCCACATTTACCCCTTGATTATATTGGTCCTAAAAAGAAATTGGAGACACTGCACATATTGCACCCACTCTGCTCTGTTTCAGGGTCAAATTATTCCAGCTTCCCAATTAAGGGCATTTTGGTATTCACAAGTTGTTGTAGTAGTGTTCTTCAAAAGGGTTATGATTCAAGAACTACTGTCTGAATGTACAACAGAGGAAGAAAAAAAACTCTGATTTACTAATCACTAAATATAATAGCTATGAGGAACTGAGCAGATAAATGAACAGGAATTTATAATGATGTACAATTCAGAGATAAGACTACTTCCCAACTCCAAGTCTCACATTGCCAGAAAGCCCACTCTCCTGCTTTTGATACACATGCCTCACTGTGTTTGCCCTGATACATCATGTGACCTCTGATAACTTGACCCCTCAAAGAGTCACACTGCCACACATTGTTAGGCCCCTAATTTACAAATGACCTAACTCCAGGATCAGAAACATACCATGGAATTCTGGTGCACAGGCTTAACAGATACACTGGGCAGTGCAGTGCCATCATGGAATAAGCAGGTGCACGTTTTGATTTGATTTGATTTATTATTGTCTCATGTATTAACATACAGTTTCTTATGCACTGTACAGGCAAAACATACCGTTTATAGAGAAGGAAATGAGAGAATGCAGAATGTAGTGTTGCAGTCATAGCCAGGGTGTAGAGGAAGATCAACTTAATGCAAGGTAAGTCCATTCAAATTTCTGATAGCAGCAGGGAAGAAGCTATTCTTGAGTCGGTTAGTACGTGACCTCAGACTTTTATATCTCTGTCCCAAAGGAAGAAGGTGGAAGAGAGAACATCCAGGGTGCATTGGGTTCTTAATTATGCTGACTGCTTTACTGAGGCAGTGGGAAGTATAGACAGAGTCAATGGATGGAAGGCTGGTTTGCGTCATGGATTGGGCTACATTCACAACCTTTGTAGCTCCTTACAGTCTTGGGCATAGCAGGAGCCATACCAAGCTGTGATATAACCAGAGAGAATGCTTTCCCCCTCGATTATATTGGTCCTAAAAAGAAATTGGAGACACTGTACATATTGCACACACTGCTCTGCTTCAGAGTCAAATTATTCCAACTTCACAATTAAGGGCATTTTGGCATTCTCAAGTTGTTGTGGCAGTAGGCAAACTGTAATGGATCCAGATAGTCCAGGAAGCTGGAATTGATTTGTGCTATGTTTAACCTTTCAAAGCATTTCATAATGATGGATATCAGAGCCACCGGCCGATAGTCATTAAAGCATGCTGTTTGGTTTTTCTTAGGTTTTGGGATGATGGTTGTCTTCTTGAAGCAGGTAGGGGCTTCAGATTGTTATAAAGAGAAGTTGAAGATGTCTGTAAATACCTCCGCCATCTAATCCGCGTAGGATCTGAGCGCATGCCCAGGTACCCCATCCGGGCCAGTTGCTTTCTGTGTTGACCTTCAAGAAAGCTGCTCTGACATCTGCAATGGTGACCCCAGATACAGGTTTATTCAGGGCTTCCAGTGTGGAGGGCATGCTCTCACTGATCTCTTGCTCAAAACAGGCGTAGAATGCATTGAACTCATCAGGGAGGGGTGCGTTGGAGCTGGCAATTTTACATGCCTTCATGTAGCTAATACAGCTCTGAGCCAATGGATGTGTCCATGTTTATTTTTAGGCTAGTTAACACAGTACATCAGTGAGAATGTGAGGTCAATCTAACCACAACTTGAAGCTGACTCTGGCTCAATCTCTGATTACAGCCCAATATGATGAGATTTGAGTCACAAGTTCAAGCCCACTTCTGTATCTCATTTTCCCAGTTGTCCCATATTGGATCCTTAGGCACCTGTGGGCACGTCGCAATGAAAATTCGAGCTTAATGCGTTCAGAATTTTTTGGCTAGTTTCCAGAATTTTCTAAAATCAGGCATGTCACAGGACTTCACAATGAAACTTGGCAACAAATCTTTTCCGCTGAAGTGGTTACTATCTATTTCAGCATCCATTATAGGTTAACAGTAAAAAAAGATGCATTATCTAACAAATCTGGCACACTATTATCAGGGAATGTAAGCTCGTCATTTCTAATCTATTTTCTTGTGGAGTGCAGGCAGCTGCCCTTGCTTGTGAAAATGAGATACGGAAGTGGGCTTGAACTTATGACTCAAATCTCATCATATTGGGCTATAATCAGAGATCAAGCCAAAGAGTCAGCTTCAAGTTGTTAGATTGATCTCACATTCTCACTGATGTATTGCATTAACTAACCTAATAGTCATTAACTAACCATGGACAGTTCGATTGGCTCAGAGCTGCATTACCTACATGACTGGAATGTTAAATGTTAAGTAATCTTTCCTGATCAAGAAAATTTAGTCAAGAAATCTGCCACATAAAAGATGGTCCAATAATTCAATGAGAGGGCGTATCTCAATTATTCAGTTTTTTTAAACATAATCAAACATTTTTATATGATGCTAAAATATTTGGCATATTTATAGAAATGTTTCAATGCCTAAGCTGATCGTGTGTTGTTAATGACTGTTGCTTACAGATCATCAGTTGGTACAAAATAGTAATTCACTCCAACAATCTGGAGAAATCAGTTTGCTTCTTTCATGTAACTCTTCATTAACTTCAATCAGTCCTCTGGTTTCTGACTAACTGATTGAGCTGAGGAATCACGAGTACAGGTTGGCAAGCTTCAGTATTTCTCTCGCTATTTATTTCATGCCATGTTAAGATGAAACAGGAAAAATAGGCTTAATTGTGACAAATGACAGAAGCAAAATTCAATTAACAACCAAGGAAGGTCATACGAAGTACAGTCAGGGACTGAAAATGTTGATATGGGAGGAAGAGAGGTTATAAGAATGTTAGCTAGTAACATTGAAGTGGACCCTAAAATACTTCATAAACATATAAAACAGAAGCAGCTAACTAGGGAAAGGTTTGCGCTTATTAAGGATTCAAAGGGAAAACTTCAGGCAGAGACAGAGGACATGATAATGTTTTAAAAGACTATTTTGAAACTGTTTGCATAAGAAAGTGGACAATGAAAAGGAAAGACAAGGGAAATAGAAGGAAGTTATGCATAGGGATAGAGAAAATATCTCAGTGTACTAAGAATTACACTGAGAACCAATTCAAGATTAGTAGCCGGGCTCACAGTGTGACATAAGAACTAGGAGCAGGCGTAGGCCATTTGACCCCTCGAACCTGCTCCACCTTCAATAAGATCATAGCTGATCTTCTTGTGGACTCAGCTCCACTGACCCACCCAATCACCATAACCCTCAACTCCCATACAGTTCAAAAATGTATCTATCCTTGCCTTAAAAACATTTAACGGGGTAGCCTCAACTGCTTCATTGGGCAGGGAATTCCACATTTGACGTATTTGCATGTACTAGAAGCTACACATATTCATACCCAGGCCCTGTTCTTTGCAGACAGGAAGAACATGTACACACATTTTGTCTGTTTCAGTTAAGCAAAATAGGTGACAGTCATTCGCTGACTCAGTTTCAGGTCAATGCCTTGGCCAATCAGTGTCAAGCTACCTGGTTTCAATTTCAAACAATTCTTGGTAGTTAAATGTCAGTCACCATCAACTGGTGCATTCTCCATGGCAACATCTCTATGAATCAGCGTCTCCTTGTCAACCAGTCAGCACTTTCTTCTCATGCTATATAAATTGTTGTTTTCTCCTTATACTAGAATTCTTGTGAAATGCCCTGAAGAGTGCAAGATGAAAAGCTTTGACATGTCTCCTTTCAGCAATCCTAAGGTTATGTACTCCTAAAATGTCCATTCAGAACCATATTAATAAGATTAGAATTATTGAAACTTGGTAAACCACCTGGTTCAGATGGAATGTACCTTAGAAACTGAAAGAAACAAAGGCAGAAATAGGATAAGCATTGGTCGCAAGTTTTCAACCCTCATTAGATAAGGGATGGTGCTGGAAGACTGAATGATTGCTAACGTTATATTGTTATTCCAGAAAGGAGAGTGGAATAAACCAGGAAACTACAGGGTTATCAGCTTAACATCAGAGCTGGAGAAGACATTGAAAATCATCAGGGACAAAATAAACTTTTATTTGGTAAGAGATGTACTCAATCAAAGAGATTTGTTAAAATAAATCACGTCTGGGTCAGTTGTTTCAACTTTGATGAGATAACAAAGAAAATTGAAGTAGTTTAGTGAATGTTGTACATGTGGACTTCTGGACAACATCCAACAAAGTGCCTTGCAGGAGGTTTATTAAAAAGATGAATTAAGGGTGAACTTGCAGAATGATACAACATTTTCTCAGTGACAAGGATTGTGGTGGTGGATGAATGTATTTCTGATTGGAAGTGTTCATTTCCTCAAGCGTCATGTTAGACCCTATTCACTATTTTTACAAAAGAGCATTGCAAGTATTACAGAGCATACAGAACTTGGCAAAGTAGTAGTGAGTGATTGGTGTAGACCAAGTGCTCATGTGATGACATGGTTACTAAGACGGTCACGTGACAGGACCGCAGGTGTTCCCCCCGCACCCCCCCCCGAGCTTAGGTAGAATACTCAGCTAGTGGTTGAATACTGTTTGTTACAAGTCCTTCTTGTCAGTGTTTGAGGCACAAGGACTTTGCTGCATCAACTGGCTCATCTTCAATGAAAACATTACAGCCAGTAAGAAAAGTTTGGGAATGGGTGGCATACTTACTGTGCTGCTGCACTATCTGACAAATCAAAAAACGTACAACCTCATACCTTGCTAAACTTAGCAGGCCCTGAGGCCATTGAGAAATCTGAGTCACTTGTATGTCAAATAGAGGAGGGGAAAGAGGATCCCAAAATAATTCTAAAAAAAAGTTTGGGAACATACGTCTTCCAGTTCAATATATAATATTCAGCAAGGATGTATTTAATTCAACAAACCAAGGAACAGATGAATCAATGAAATCCTATACAGCAACCTTGAAACTCTTAGTGGAGAAATGTGCATTTAGCACTTTTGCTGATGAGTTAGTCAGAGATCGAATAGTCTGCGGGGGGTGCACAGTGATCTTGTCCATAAGCAGCAGCACTACAGCCATTAGCATCTACACGCGAAATAAACAGCCAGAAAAAGCAGCAGAGAGGGAAGCAGAAGTTTTTGTAATAAAGGGCGCGCCTTCTCTCAACAATGGTGGCATTCACCTCCAGAACAGGACAGTATGTTTCATGTCTGGTAAACACAGGAATAAATGAGGCAAACGGAATCACTTTACAAAATGCTGCAGTTTGAACCTCAGCAGCCTTCCTCTGCCATCAGTCACATTACAGCCAGTCAGTCCTCTGGAGGTAGGAGCATCAGCAAAGTGAATGAACTGGAGGTCAGCGAAAACAGCCAAACCACTGAGCATCCAACAACACCCTACTGTGAGAGTGTTGACGCCTGCACAGAAAAGGGTGAAATCCTCACTCCTCTCAACAAGATTGCAGCAATGCAAGACTGAAGGTAAAAATTGACACTGGAGCAAAATGTAACATGCTGTCCATTCAAATGCTACGGGAGCTAAATCTAGTTGCAGCACTGGATCTCAGTACCCAGGTTGACAGAGTGACATTGTGGCCTATGGCAGACAAACATCTGCATTGAAAGTGTAGCCACACTTCACTGCATACAGGACAGTTTCAAGTTGCATATAGTTGATCAGAATGTAAGACCATAATTAGGTCTTCGGGATAGCATTATACTGGGGAACATCCAATTTGGTCCAGAAATACATGTTCTGCAGCACTAGACTCCAACAATGATAGAGTGCTCGACTCTTAACTGTGACATCATTGGTAAGCTAGTCTCACATACCACGTGAGACTAGAAGATTCAGCACTACCAACAATTTGTGCTTCAAGAAGAGTACTAACAGCTATGAAACAGATCGTAGTCAATGAGATGTATCGGATGACATCATTGGGTGTCACAACCCCCATATACAAGTGCACAATATGGGTTTTAGCATGGTGGCTGCAGTAAAGAAAGATGGCATGGTCAGGATCCAAATTGACCCGATGCACTTAAACAAAGTGCTACTCAGAACTCATCACCCTATGAAGACGGTGGATAGCAGTTATGCCAAATGCAATGGTGTTCAGTATCTTGGATTGGAAATGTTTGTTCTGGCAGACGCCATAGATGAAGAACAGTAGTCCTTTGAGATAGATTCCTTTGAGATAGATGGCAAAGATGAGACTGTGCATATGGTTCTACCCTGCTGGGTCTGGTGTCGATCTCATTCATTAGTGCACAAAGTGACATTTTGTTGAACCCCTGCCTGGATTTCATGGGGAATCAGGGCAAGCATGCTGTTAGTTGTTTGAGGCATGGGCATAGCATCAGATGTGTTCCTTTCCATGGCTTGTCTTCCAACTGAAGGCATCAGAATTTCCACTACTTCTGACAGACCTACATGGTGAAATAGGGGAGGGGGGGGAGGGCGGGGGATATGGTAGATGCAGTTTGATCTTACTGGGGTTTCCATTCCTGCAGCCTGTGTGCAGTGATGTTTTAAGTGCCCAACACTGTTACAATTCTAACACCCTTGGCAGAGCCTGGGAGAGGGGAGAGTGCACTCGATTCAAAATGCCAGGGCCCATCAGTTGGTAGGAAGGGGGACCCAAGATCATTATTCTAAATGGAGTTTACATTGTCAAGCCTCAGCAGCCAGAGGGCCAGACCTGAAAGACTGGCTTTAAAAAAATATTGCAACTGTCAGTTCTAATTTTTCTTTGAGTCAATCAAACACAAAGTGTGCAGCAGGATGATTGGAGAAGCAACAGGTGAGGAAGACAGAGCTGTTCCTCCTACAGATTTTTCACTGGCCTCCAAAATTCTTCTGATAACATTCAGTGAATATTGATTATTTATTTTTAAAAATCAATTTTTATGGATTCAACGCATGGGAATAATGGAAAGAAGGATGATCAGAGAAGCGATGGTAAGTGGAGAGGGGGCGGGTTTAGAGAGAAAGAGAGAGCAAGGGGGAGGGAATGAAATAAAGCTTCTGCTTGTAATCATATTGGACTGAACAAGCTAGAGATGGACAAGGGTTAAGTGGAAGTGGAAGTGTGTGTAGGGACGAGAGACAAATTAACAAAGATATTTTTAGCTCACAGATTGTGCAGGTGTCCCTGTTGGGGAAGGTGATTAAAAGAGATGGACTCAAAACTAGTCTGTCTAAGGTTTCAGTTGAAACAGGGAATCAAATAAATAATTGTGTTTTTGAAGTTAAATAATACATTAAAATAAAACCAATATTCTTGAGGGGCTAGTGTGAGGTCAGATCCACAGAATGGTGTTTGTGTTGGAATAAGTCATTGTTTGTACACCTGTTATAAATCATTAGGGGTTTTAGAAGCATCAGATTCACTGGCATAAAAGGTCGAGAGATTCTACTCTCCTTTATTTAGCCAAGATTTATGTAAAATACAGGCACGATTCATCTGAACACAATAGATTTATTAAATTTATCAATCGTGTGTTATATTTAATGGCCTCTTTTTCTAAATTGTAGAATTTAAATCAGGCCATTAATGTAGCTCCTAACATTTGCAAAGCTTCTGCTTTACAACATTAGAACATGAGGGAGAGTTAGAAAAATGCATTCTGCTCTGCAACAGTAAAATAATATTATTGTATTGATAATTGTATTCATTAGGAAGCACTAATGCTTTTAATTGTACTTGTAACCATTGGGCTTTTCTGACAAGCCATTTTTAACAATATTGAACAAGGGATATATTTGTTTCGTAGAACTTGGAATCCACAGAAAACTCACACATCACCGTCTATTATTTGCATTTCTATTCCACTGCCATCCCACAGTAAAGACTGAGGTAGACAGAGGAGGAAGGCAAGCCTATCAGTAAAGCATGCACCTCAGCACATTTGGGAGACCTTACAGAGCTGGTCACTGGGACCCTGCTTAATCTAGGAGTAGATTTATTCACCTTCAGCAAAGTTAAACTGCATTAAGTGCCGGGCACTTTGGATACGGGAGTGAGTTTGGTCAGGGCCATAAAACAGGAGAAATTGTTCTAGCTTCTCACTGCAGCACATGCCCAGTATTAACTTTCACTGGAGTGAGGGAGACCGAATATAAAGCAGAGTGCACAACACATGACTCAACTCAACCCTCTTCAAACTCTGCATCTCTCCTCTTGTCCTTCAGACCGAGCCCAGGCCCTACCCCGGGAACCAGAGGACAATGCTGTGAAATATTGTGAATACAAAGCTAAACGGGTGAATGGGTAAATTGTCAAAAACATTCTACTGGGATTATTATTGTGATTGGTTGACTTGTCTGAAGGTTTTGAGAAACAAAGATAGGTGGAAGGAAATGCAACTCAGGGATTCTGTCTCACTATTCGTCTACACTGTGTTTTAGCTCAGGTGCTGTGTTTATATCGAAAATGTAAATTCTTAGAAATGATCTGTGTTTTAATAGAGCCTCTGTAAGGAGGTTCAATGAGATCAGTGTTCTTGTAGCCTGACGTAGTTCAAAACATGGAAATAATTATTATGCAGTGTGCAAAAATGGGTTCATTTGATCCATTGATTCAATTCCCATTGCTTCCAGCCAGTGGAAGCTGCTGTTTATTGACATGATCTGCTGGATATGTGCAAATTCTTCCTTAGGTTCTTTGATTTCAGCACTGGGCGTGTATCTACATCACAGGGACTGCAGCGGTTCAAGGCAGCATCTCATCACCATCTTCTTAAGGGCAATTAGGGATGGGCAATGATGGCCTAATATCCACATCCCATAAATGAATAGAAAATAACTAATTTTGCTGGCTTTCCAATGTCTCTGTGTGGTGTAGTACCGTCTGTTCCTCTCTCCCTCATCCCGATTGGTCTGTAAATGTTGTCCAGTAATTCACTTCATTTTATGTCTGGAGAAGAATGAGCAAGTTGTAATGTCAAAACAAATCTTCAAGTGTGATTGCACTCCTGAGGCCTTTCTTTTGAAGCTCTGAAATTATTTTGCGTCAAAGTTGCTAAGACTGGTTGAATGCAGTCTACAGGGGCAACCAATGAGATAAAACAATACTGCTCAAATTAGTCACTGCTCCAACTCCTCCAACCACAGGCACCCTCCTGCCTGCTCTTGCTGCACCCTCTGATTGGAGGAATAGCAAAGGCAGCAGAGAGAAAGCTTATGATTGGAGGAGCTGGGCTAGTTGTTCTGGTTGTTGCCACTGGTCACGATGCAGGAATCTTTCTGCTGCACTGAATGATTTGTGTTGCAATCTGGAAGTCCAAAGGGAAGAGGCAGAAATGGAAAGGAGTGAGTGCTGGGGGAGGGAGCTGAGGCAGCAGCAACTAAATGGGACCGTCCCCCCTCCTCCTCTCTCTTCCTCCCTCCCTTCTACAACTCTCCAACAACGAAACAAGATGAGCTACAGCTTACCTTGATCGGTCTTTCTTTTCAATACACAACAGGCAGTGGAAATGCATTAAACAAATTTTGAAATGTATGAAACAAATCTTGAAAGGTGTTTTGCAATCTGGGTTATCAGTATTGAACCTTAACCCCAAGATATGAATTTACTGCTCCCATGTGCATTTGGTTGAAATGTACAGAACATGTTAATAAGGCAGTCACTAAATCAGTGTTACTGTCTGCACAGCATTTGGAATAACTAATGGGATATTTTCCTGTTGAATTAACATATGCATGATGCTAATGAACTGAAATGTGTATTTTCTGATTTGTTTAATAATCACAGTAGGGTCAATTAGAGGATGCACACAAATGTAACATTGCATAGTATCATTGCTGCTCTTACTATTAACAACCCGTGCTGCACATATATTGGATAATGTTCATAACCAGATGCCGACAATGGACATTATCAGTTTACGAGGAAGTCTCTATGATTGGCTGGTGAATTGATTGGTACATCTTGAAAGGGGAAACAATCGTATACATGACTGAGGTTAAATGGTGGGGAGGTGATAAGGAACCCTGAAACCAGAAAAGCACCAGTGCCCAGGATTTCACTCCCTGGCTCTGCCTTTTGGCAGTACCCCTTGGATGTGACCAGCCTTGAGAGGGTCTGTGCTTGCTGTGTTTCAACCTGCTCTGTCTGCCTCTTCAAAACTGACACCTTCTTGATGGTGGCCTCCCTCCTGGTCTCAGTATGGTCTTTTCCCATGATGTGCCTGTGCACCTTGAGGAAGGACAGTTGGGGCTTGAACATATCTAACCCCAACAGCTTTCTGTGATAGAGAATTCCATAGGTTCACAACTCTCTAAGTGAAGAAGTTCTTCCTCATCTCAGTCCTGAATGGCTTACCCCTTATTCTTAGACAATGACCCCTAGTCCTGGACTTCCCCAACATTGGGAACATTCCTCCCACATCTAGCCTGTCTATTCCCATCAGGAATTTAAGTTGCCACTGCCATGACTGAATAATCTTGATTTCCCTTGAACTGACATTTTATGGGCACTTACTAAGCAGGTTTACAAAGGAAAACCTATTACTATTCAAAACTAATCTGGAACAATTTGTACATAACTGATAGTAATGTATGAACATTCCATCAATTCAAATACCCAAAATTGCACTCCATGACTTGAAAATAATCCATTTTTTAGCCTGACCGGCAAAATCATTTCTAGCTCATTGTCCTTAAAACAAAGTTTGGTGGTTGTAAGTACTATTTACAGTTTCTAGATTTCTATCACATAAAAACTATTTGCATTCTGACAGCAAAACAATGAAACAGTTGGATCTGTCTGATTGCATCAGCAGGAAAGGAACACCCAGTTAACACCCTTTGTGAAAAATTCATTGCCAGGTCAGGAATGTGAAGCTTGCAATCCTCAGGGTCAGCCTCCTCAGCTTTCAGAGGAGATGTGCTGAGGGAATTCCCATCAGTTCGGGAGATGATCATTGACATAAGGTACTTGCTCCATATTGCATGGAACATTCAAAGATGAAGTTGACTTTTGCACCAGTAGTTACAGTTACAAGTTTAAACATCTCTGTTCAAAGTTGAACCTAGACCTTCAAGTATTTAACTAGGGCAATAAGCATAAAGGCATAGAATCTTTAGAGCACACAATGAGGTCATTCAGCTCATTCAGCCTGTACCAAGAACAATCCCATCCTATCCTTGTAACCCCACATATTTACCTGCTAATCCCCTGATACTAAGGGGCAATTTAGCATGGCCAACCCACATAACCTGAACATCTTTGGACTGTGAGAGGAAACCGGAACACCCAGAGGAAATCCATGCAGGCATAGAGAGAACGTGCAAACTCCACACTGACAGTCATCTGAGGCCAGAATTGAACCGGGGTCCCTCGTGCTGTGTGGCAGCAGTGTTAACCATTGCTAACCAAAGTAGGATCAGAAAACATACATATAAAATTGCCAAGTCTTAAATAAGGTTAAAGACCAAAACTTACTAGTCCAAGGACCCTAGCCTGGATAATGAACAATAGGAACAGATTCAGATGGATAATGTTTGGATTAACTGCAATCTTGAAAAGCGAGGAAAACAAATTAATTATCTGTTGAGAAGAACAAATAGGAGCTCCCAGTACAGCAGCATGGAAGATAAAGGTAATGTTTTTTCTCAGTTATTAGTTTTCTCAAAATACATAGAACTAGAATGTTCTCAAAGTGAAATATGATGTTGTTACATCTTCAAATTAAAGTTATGTCACTGGCCTGAAGAGGGAGCTACGCACAGAGTTCATGGATTTACTATTTGCACATTAACTGGTATGATCATTGGATAAATTCTGTGAAGCAATTCTAAACAGCTAAACTACCCAGAGTCATCCATACAGCCTGCAAAAACAATAGCTGAATGGGCAACACATAGATAAGAGAGAAACAATTATTGCTTCTTTCCTTAAAAACTTCACCATTAAGCTCAGCCGTCATTTCTTCTTTCACTTCTACAAGATTACATGGACTGAAGCACCATCTGTCTCCAGAGGGAAGAAGGGAAGGGGCCGACACAGAAGAGGAAGAAACTTTATCAAGCCCTCCTGAAGGAGACAGAAGACAGAGGACTGCTGCATGTGTGTGTCACCAGGAAGCTGCTTGCAGCTAGGTGGCATTGCCACTGAGTGGCAACCACTGCGTAGTTAGAATGCAAGGAAGTGCTGGAAGAGGTATAATGATCTCACCATGTGTTTCCGATTTAAATACCCCTGATTTCTCCACTCACTGTCCGCCTGTCAACAGAAAGATATTTTGATCCACTTCCACCTTTCCATGGGGTTATAATCATACAGTCATACAAGTTTACAGCATGGAAACAGCCCCTTCGGCCCAACTTGTTCATGCCACCCTTTTTTTTAAATCCCTAAGCTAATCCCAATTGTTCGCATTTGGCCCATTTCCCTCTATACCCATCTTACCCATGTAACTTGTATTCATCTCTACTACTACCTCTGGCAGCTTCCTCACCCAAAACCTTGAAAAATGTTTCAACAAATCAACCATCTGAATTGGCCTCCACAACAACTAAATCTACTTCATCTTGTTTAGCTCTAATAGTCTGGGACCTAATCACATCACAATCCAGGAATAGACCGGGAAATTCTTCCTGCAAAACCTCAGTTTCAGCAAGTTTAGCTGGTTTGCCCGAGGTCATTACCTTACCCTTAGCCAAGTTCTTTCCACATTAAAAATTCACGTCTTGATAGGCAAACGAGGAAATACAGCAGCATTAACAGGACCAGTGAACATATGAACCTCAAACAAGGGAATGGGGTAAATAATTTCCACCAATACCCTGCCTTCAGCAAACTACTGGAGAAAAACTCAAGTCCCCTGCCAACAATGACTGTGTTGCTCCTGTATCACCGAGGAAAACACTTGACCGACCTGCCTTACCAGATAAACATGGGAAACATTTACTCTTAAACCAAAAGCTTCCAGAGCTTTATTCAACCTGATCCACTCTATCGGTGAATAATGGGGAAACGGCCTGTTTGTTGTGGACTTTACCCACCAGGATATTATATTATGAAGCGGGAGGAGGTGGGGGAGAAGGTTGCATGTGATGTTTTGCATTTGCCTAAACAGCGGAAAGGTCAGGAGAGACATATATAGTTTGAAGTTGCACCAAGGAGTGAGCAGAGAACTGTGGGCTGGATTCTCTGGCCTCCCAGCCGCATATTTCTCATCAGAAATGACATGTAACTGGTAGGTGGTGGAATCTTCTGGACCCACCAATGTCAATGGGATTTCCATTGATTTCACTCCACACAGCTGGGAAACCTGCAGCAGGGGCATGCTGTCAGCAGAACTAGAAGATCCCACCGGCATGAACAGCCAGTGAATTTTGGTCAATATCTCCCACTCCTGAGTAGATTGGTCCACTGTCTCCATGGGGGTGTTTGGTTGTGAATTGACTTTTCAGGGAAAAGCTAACAGAAGATATATTTGCAACTGATTACATGTTAATCACAGGATGATGAATAAACAAAACGATATATAAAGAAAAAGGAAAATTAGGAGGGTGATTTTTTTTGGGGGGATCCCACATTAAGGTCATGTTATGATTACCAGATTCAAATATCTAGATAGAAATTTCTAATCTGTTCTGCCTCAGTTTTTGAAAGTACAGCAGTAGACTTGCAGTCATAGCAAAGAACATAATTTACCAAGAAAACAATTACAGATAATAGTCCTAGGAAGAAAACACAGCTTCATAGATATTTGAAACAACCACTAGAGATAATTAGCATGTGTGGAATGTAGGTCTGAATACATTTCTTGGAATGTTCATTTAACAATGCAAGAAAATTACACAGGCCAAATATGGGAATATATTTCTCTTGATTGCAATTTTAGTGACGGAATTGCCATGAGTATGAAATTATGTTCTCTGCTTTTATATTCACATTTACTTTTTGCTAAATTTACTTAACAAAGAAAACAATCTTAAATATTTGTTAATGACTATCTTCAATGTACAATATAAAGCAAAAATTGCTGAATTAAATGAATGACTTGTTATTTTGGAGGAGAAGTCAACACATGTTGAAGGCTGAATGAGATTAAAGACCTTTACTCTTCTGGCATGGATTACTTTTCTGACTGGACTCTTGTGTGACCTAACCCTTATAATTGACATGGGGGAAGATGGCCTGTCAAGCATTTGTACATTTATAGCCAGGGACAAAATAATTCTGGTGATAACTTTCATCAGCATTTTGTATGAAATATGTCTTTCGATGAATTATAAATCTTTTTCCTCTGTGATCTGAGATAGGTGTAATGAAAAGTTTCCTCATTCTGAATACTGTTTAAGGACACAGGGAAAATGGATTTGAGCATCCTCCAATTTGTTCCTAGAAAACATGAATAAATATGAAACTGCCCTCCAAACTCACAGCTGTAACTTACACTCAAAAAATTGCAGCAGTAATCTCAAAAGTCCAAAGTTTTTTGTTTCAATTAAAAAAGAGAAATCTTGGTCTAAAAGAGAGTTTGTAACAGGAAGAAATATATAAACCAAATTCCAGATTCATTCCTCTTAATTCTTCATTCATTACTGTCCCAACAAACTGCTGTTCTTCCAGCAGTTTGGTTCATCTTGGCTATTATGTAGGTAGACATCTTCTGAATACACAACTCTAAGAAAAAAAAGTAGTATTGTGGATATATTCCTCTTATTTGCTGTGTAAAGTATGTAGAGGTATTTAAACATTGCAGAGATTCACTACACAGTCTATTATACCGTCAGAACTGACATGAAAATAGAGATTGTTTTAATCATACGGCTGAATTTTACAGGGCACAGTGGGGACATTCACTGCCATATCTTTCTGTCCGAACCCAAGCTCACCCCCAAAATACAGTGGGCAGCCTATCTGCCATGTTTAAATGACCAATTAAGGCCCTACGCTATCAAGCCAATTGACTCTGATAATACACTGTCCATGCCATAAAACATTTGGACTTTTCCCCTATGATTAAGGGATGGGAAGGAAGAACAGGCCACTCTTTGGGAGCAGTCCTTTGCTGATTGTGGGGGGGGGGGGGGGGCGGGGGGCGGTGGGGTGGTGCTGTCCCACAAAGGTCAAACCCCACCTTCCTTCCTATCTGCTCCCTCCCCCAAACCTGCACCCACCTCCCCCATCCCCGCGCACCCAAACTACCTGAACCTTCCAGCCCAAGATCTCGGTTTACCCGTCCTGGCAGTGACCTTACTGGCACTATAGGACTAATGTAGCTGCTGGCAGGGACTTTCTCCCCAGTGAGTGGCAGAAGTCCCACTCAGCCCTGGGTAATCTGCCCACAACACTTTATGGCTGTAAGACGGGTTAGCATGGAGCATACTGGCTCTATGCCAACATTATTTCTTGGGGGGGGGGGGTGCATCATGCCATCTCCACCCTCCAACTACCGCTCCCTCCCCCGCCCCTGCCGCTATTCTGCCCTGAATTACCAAGGCTCTATTAGTTGACGCTACAGTTATCCAGCACAAATCATAGAACAGAATCATAGAACCCCTACAATACAGAAGGAGACCATTTGGCCCATCGAGCCTGCACCGAAAACAATCCTGCCCTTTTCCTGCAATGCCACATATTTATTGTGGAGATCCCCCTGAAACTCGGGTCAATTTAGCATGGCCAATCAACCTAACCCCCACATCTTTAGACTGTGGGAGGAAACCCACACAGACACGGGGAGGACGTGCAAGTGACCCAAGCTGGGAATCAAACCCGGAACTCTGGTGCTGTGAGATAGCAGTGCCAACCACTATGCCATCATGCCACCCGATATCCTGAAAACATTCAGATCTCTGTGATATTCAGATTGATGATAAGAAATAATTGGCGACTACATTTATAGTGATAGGGCTGAGATAAAATGGGGGACCTTCAATCAAAGTACTGGGGTGTACTGACTTTGTGTAAAAGGAAGCAGCCCCATTTTACATCTCCTCCAACTTCCATTTCCTTTCTTGATGGATTGGAATAACAAAGTTATTCCAATTTCAGGATGACAAAAGATCCAATGTACTTCAGTATTCTAGTTAGTGTATTAGGCCTAGCAGAGTAGAGAGGAGGAAACATTCCTGTGGTTCGTGTTCAACTAGCACCTGGAAAATGGATGCTCTGCTCCGCATAGAAAAATGGCTATTATTTGTTTGTTTTTATTTTGAATTTTATTAATCCTGTTGTCAAACTCCCAGTAAGGTGGCTTAGATGATTGAAGCTGACTGCACCTGACAAGTGTTATGAGCCAAACCGCAAGCTCCAAGGTGTTTTGTGAAGTTAGTCTAGACCAGGGGTCTCCAAACTATGGCCCGCAGGCCACATCCGGCCCGCAGTGGGCCACATCCGGATCGGAGTTTGGAGACCGCTGGTCCAGACCCGAAGATTTTACATTTGACTTTGGCAGTGGGTGAACATAAAGAGTTTCACTCCAGATACGATTCATGGTGACCCACTAGGAAACTTTTATCATTCATAGTTTATTTAAGAACACGGTTAAAATGTAATAAGAAAAATTAGCATAACTTTTACCAGTCACAAGAATCAACAATGGTATAGAAGAATCTTAGCAGCTAGAAAACTGTACTGTTCTAAGTCAGACAACATCCCACAAATATATACCCCGTTTTAGGCTGAGCACAAAAAGCAAATATGCTCACCTGATGCTGGATTTTGCAACTTTTTAAAACCTGCTGTGAATTGGACCTTCGAAACTCTGAGGCTTCCCAATCCTGGACCTTTCAACACGCTTCTGGAGAGAGGCAGAGACACTACCTCCCTCCATTAGCTTCTAGTTAGCAACTAACACACAGCAGAACTTTCAATTCTAGAAAGAGAGGAAAACAAGAGCCACTGCTTTCTGGCTCACATCTAAAAAGCATCTGAGAAAGATCAAAACCTTGGACTTTTCTGTGGAAAAACAGTCCTGAGGCATCACCTGACCTGTCAATCTTGCTCCACCTAACAATTCCAAAAGGTTCATAAAACCCTAGGATGCTGCTTAGGCCAGATTCAAAATAAACATGATATCATTCATACTGCCTCAGCAACAATACAGGATACTGATTACAGACATTACGGCAACAATAAAATCTTGCAAAGGAACTGCTTGAAAAATCTACAAAGAAACATGAGAAAAAGACAGTTCTTAAAGGCACAGTTGTCATACAAAGGTGTGCCAATTCAATTATTTGGCCCGAAACTTCAGCAGTAACAATCTCTATCAGATTGTCTCTCAGCAGATATACCCTCACTGAAATTGGGCAGCTCCTATCTCACCCAACTTTCCTCACTCAGACTGGGTGAGACAGGAGTAATGCAGAGCGTCCCCCAGCAGCATTACTGTGGAATAACTGGGGCACAGAGAGGTAGGTCAGTCCCCCTTTGTACAGCAGTAGCTGCCATAAAGGAGATGCTTTCAGGGACAAGGGAGCAGGTAAGTTTCACAGGTTTATGTTGGGGAATGTGTAGAGAAAACTAGAGTTATGTTTCAGGTCAATGACCTTTCATTGGAATTGGGAAAAATCCATCTCAAATAGGGAATTGATAAGATACAGAAGTGTTTGATATGGATGAAAATACACTGATGCTTCAAACAGTGGATATTGTGCTGTGTGAAAATGAATGATGTTGAAAGAAGATTTAGAAAGGCAAAGACAGGGAAGGTATGAGGTAGGTATAAAAGAAACTGCGAGGGAAAGAATGTATTGATCTGTAGTACACACTTTCTCCATGTCCAGAGCTGCCTTATTTTTTGTATATTATTGTTTCTAACTAACTCAAATGTTTAGGGACCATATCCATGTCTATTAGGTTAGAGTTTGATATCTCTTCTATGTACTCTGAAGCATTGCATCTAGCTGCTGTAAATAGTTTTAGTGCCTAATTTGAAGAGTGTTTTTGCCCATTTCTGCTCTGTATCTCTGATCGCAGTTTCTAAGACGGTGAGTGTCTTTTTTTGCTGAAAGGGTTTTTCTCACTGATGGTTATTACATTTCTCATTAGAGGTGTATTTATCAGGCAGATGCAATAGTGAGAAACAGAAAGGATTGAAAGAGAAATCAGAATGAATAACTTTCTCCATCTTAGGAACTGCCTCTGTATTTCTGTTCCTTCACCACCTTGAACCCTTTATTATGCAGCTCCAGTCTGTTGAGCTGATGTACCTCATAATGAACTTGATTCTTCATTTAATGCAGCTGGCTACCCAGTTATCCAAACAGACACGAACATTCACTGGAATTTAATGAAATCTGAAATTTCGCTCAGTCATACTGCAAACTTCACGACCTCACCTGATTACTTTTTGCAGATACTGGGAAAAAAAACTATGCTTAAAGATGAGTTTGATTAGTTTTGTTGTCTTTAATACAAAGTCCATGATCAGACACTGGGGAAGTGATCCTTTGGAAGGAAATGTTCACTATGTAAGTGTATTTTGAATTTAGCTCATCGGTTTTGGGCGTGCCTCACTACATGCCCAGACAGGTCTAGTTTATTTACCAAATGTACTCGTGTGAATGTTGTTCTCATATAAAAGTTGACGCCATGATTTTTAGCCTAACAAACGTAGGCCAGAATTCTCCAACCTCGCCCTTGGCTGGAATTACTGGTCCCAGCACTGTGAATGGAGATTTGGCTGAGTGCTAAATTTTCCATTTTCACTAGCAGTGATGGCACGGATGTGGCAGACTGGAGAATTCCAGTCCTGGTTTCTCATATACCTCGCAAAAGTCCATCTATGTTTTCAAGGATGAAAGCACAAAAATTTCAGAACCAGATTATAATCTCTATAATCATATCCAAAACCTCAATTTATTATTCAATCAAACAGTTATACGTACCAGAATTCCTCCAATTCATTCTTGTCAGTTAAGGCAGGAAGAATATGGATTGATTTTGACTTTGAAAGCGGAAATGAACAAAGTGGAGAAGTGTGGTCAACAGCACATATCCAAACAAGATATAGAGACTGACCTTCAGAGCAAACGCTACATAAATGAATGCCTAGATCTTGTGTCCTCAATCATTGCCCTCATCTTTCTTGGGGGAGGAGGGAGGCTCAAGCTTGGCTAATCAAGTCCTTGCAAATGCAGACTCAGTGCAATTCCCTGCACCAAGACCTAGGTCAAGGACAGGAGACCTCTGCATGATGTATATTGGCACAGCCCTTCCATTGCCCTCCCTTCCCCAACCATTGAGCAGTTTGAAACTGCTGACTGCCGATGCTGCCACTTCCTTTCCCAGGGTGCAAAGTTTGGGGGAGACTCTAACAAAAACACAGAGATAATAAATGGCAGATACAGGGGCCACTTTCCCCACGTGAATTATTTTTAGAGCCATGTTAGGATTCCCTTAAGATTAACTTGCAAGTTGACTTGATAGTTCGGAAGGTAAACGCAATGTCAGCATTCATTTTGAGAGGACTAGAATACAAAAGCAGGAATGTACTGCTGACGCTTTATAAAATTCTGGTCAAACCACATATGGAATATCGTGAGCAATTTCAGCTCCGTATCTAAGGAAGAATGTGCTGGTCATGGAGAGGTTCACAAGAATAATCCCAGGATTGAAAAGCTTGACATGAGGAGCGTTTGAGGAGTTTGGGTCTGTATTTGATGGAGTTTGGAAGGATGGAGGGGGGAACCTCATTGAAACTTACAGAATATGGAAAGGCCTGGATAGAGTGGATGTGGACATTTCCATTACCAGGAGAGACCTGAGGTCTGAGGGCACAGTGTCAGTAGAAAGCGACAACCCTTTAGAATCGAGATGAAGAGGGGTTTCTTCAGCCAGAGGGTGGTGACTCTGTGGAGTTAATTGCCACAGAAGGAGGTCAAGTCATTGAGTTTATTTAAGACATACATAGATGAGTTCTTGGTTTTTTTAAGTTTATTTATCAGTGTCACAAGTTGGCTTGCATTAAAACTGCAAAGAAGCCACTGTGAAAATCCCCTAGTTGCCACACACTGAGGGAGAGTTTAGTATGGCCAATGTGCCTAACCAGCATGTCTTTCAGACTGTGGGAGGAACCGGGAGCACCCAGAAGGAATGCATGCAGACACAGAGAGAACGTGCAGACTCTGCACAGATGGTGACCCAAGCCAGGAATTGAACCTGAGTCTCTGGTGCTATGAGACAGCAGTACTAACCACTAAGCCACCATGTCAGTCATAATTGTAATTGGTTAGGGGAAGAAAGTGGGAGAATGGGGTTGAAACACTTATCAGCCATGATTGAATGGCAGAGCAGAATTGATAGGCTAAATGGCCTAATTCTGCTCTGATATCTTATGGTCTTATGGTTAAGTATGGATATCAGCCAGATGTGTTGAAAGTAAACTGCTCAAAACATTACTAACGTAAGTGTTGGCCCCTTAATTTTTTTGCCTAAAACATGGGCCTCCAAAATTCACCTTTACACAAGTATATATGGTATGCTTCATTACTCTGTATGCAATTCATCGATCATCATATAAAGCTACTTCCTATACATTACAATTCCTTGGCCGTACCCTTTGTCTACAGAAAATTAGCTTTCACTGAATAAAACAGATGCAATTTGATACTGTACACATTCAGAATGAAAAACTCTTTTGAATGCATGGAAACAATAAACAAGAATTAAAGTTCACTCCATCAATGTGCAAAAAGACATACGCCAATTAAAAAAAATTACAATAGTCATGATGCTTCCGTGGTAAGTAATGTGAGGGAAAGTGTAACTAGGTGAGACTTGTGTTGCATCTTCTTCCAGATAGGAAAGAGTCTTCTATTACCACTGACATTTTACACCATTATTGTTTCTACATTTGAAAACTTAATTTAGAAAGGAAGATTTTGCATTTAAATAGAGCCCTATAATGCCTTCCCCATTAAATATTTCACAAGCAATGGACAACCTTTCTTCTGTAACCAAGCACAGCATCTATCTTACAGTGAAGTCCCACAGAGCACATGCTCAGATGACTATGCATCTTCAGCTCTTCCTTCAACTGCGCAGTGAGACTTTTATAAGTAGCTGAATATTGGATTAGGCGGATAGATCTGCAATTTAACAGTTAACGTCATCTGACAGTGCAGCACACCCTCAGGATTTGTAAAGTGTCAATATAGATTATGGGCATAAGTAGATCTTGAACCCAGAACTTACTAATTCAATAGCAAGATTTCCAACAGAGCTAGTCTGGCACTTAACACAGCTGACACTTAGGTTAGGTTATTATACTTTCTAATCAGCTTTTCACTGCTCACACTTCTGGCACTGCACAATTGAGCCTTAACTGGAGTAAAACAAGAGGGTAAATCAGTGTCATGGAATGGATAGTTAGGTCTATGAGCTAAGATGATTAGTTAATGGCCCTGTCAATTTCTCTGAGCTATCTCTGTCAACTAAGTTTAAGTTTATTTATTAGTGTCACAAGTAGGCTTACATTAACAATGAAGTTGCTGTAAGAATCTCCGTGTTTCCACACTCTGGCGCCTATTCGGGTGCATTGTGGGAGAATTTAGCATGGCCAGTGCACCTAACCAGTACATCTTTCAGACTGTGGGAAGAAACCAGAACACCCAGAAGAAACCCACGCAGACACCAGGAGAACATACAAACTCCACACAGATAGTGACCCAAGCCAGGAATTGAACCCAGACCCCTGGCACTATGACGCAGCAGTGCTAACCACTGTGCGCCCACCCCATCCCTTAATTGCAATGTTTCAATCATTGCAGATTAATGTCCAGTGTAATTAGATTTCACCAGGATAACCAGCTTTGGTTATTTTTTCTCTGGAAAAGAAAGTTTCATCAATATGCTTTGAAGACTGGTAAGATGCTCTGATAAGATGCCGTGTTATGAGAAATTCTCATAACAGGGCATCTTACCAATGAAATTCTCAGACTGGATACTACTGTTGTGATCTCTATGTTGCTTAAGGTCAATATCCTCCAATCAAATTCTCACTTCACTCTTTTAGTTAAGATATTGATACAATTATTTAAAAACGGCTACCATTTTACACGCAGCATGATCCTGCAAACAATAATGTGATGAATGAAGAATTTGTTTGTATTGGTGATGGTGCTGTGTTTATAGTATTACCATGGTGATTGGTTTTGTGTTTTTCTGTTCACTTTAGGTTTTTTTTAAGTAATTGTTCTCTCCTTTTCACTTCTTTCCAGATTTGGTCAGGATAATTGCATGTTTCATGTGCAGATTTTCATCAATATCGTCCACGTTACTTTCCATCCAACCACCAGGGTGGTTTTTCGAATCATGAGCTTTCGGAGCTCGTATTGTATATAGGAAGGAGCAGTGCTCCGAAACCTCGTGATTCAAACTAAACCTGTTGGATTTTAACCTGGTGATGACACTTCTTATTTATTCTTAAATAAAAGCATGCTGAGATCTTCTTCCCGGAGAAACATGAAGCAAATCCAGCAAGTATCAATAAATTGGAAACAAGGTGGGAGACTTGCAGGTGAAGCATAAATATTAACATAACTCTTCTTGGGTCAAATGAGCAGTTTCTGTGCTGTATATTGTGTGTGTGAGAACTTCTGTATAAATAGCAATGAAGGATTTGATAAGAGTGTATAAAGCACAAATGCGATGACGTTGCTCTCTGTAATTCCCAGATACTTCACTCTCGGAACATCTGGGAGCATATATTGATGATACTGGGCATGGAGACCGGAATGCTCCCAACCTTATGTTGTGTAAAAAATAGGGAACTTTTAAGGAATTTTTTTTAAGAATTGTAAAGAAATCTTACGGAATTATCTGGTACAGCATTAATTCACACTCTGTAAAAATCAACTCTAAGGAGTCAGGGACCAAAACAAGGTGGAGTTAAATTTCATTAAGATTACAGAGCCTGTATCTGAGAACAATGCAGCTGCCTAAACCCGAAAGCTGGATTCCAATAACTGGAGATCAAGGACTTAGAACAGCAATAGTATATTCATTAGTCTGTGCAGCTTTACATGCCTGTATTCTGTCTGTGCGCCAGGGAGAACGCCCACATTCCTGTCACATGACCATCATGTAGCTGCATCATCACATCATCATGTGACCACTCAGCTTATGTCTCCCATCTTTAAAATGGAATAACCAGTGCTATTCAGATGTAACAGTCATGAGAATAGTAAATGAATTCTATGAATACAGATTGAATTGGCTAATGATATATATCTATTTAAATAGGGTGAAACACAGACTAAACTGTTATAGCTGGTGCATAGCCCATTGTCTCCTTCCGCACCCCCCCACCCTCCCCATTGTTATGTAAAGTTGAAAGATGAAGGCCAGTTGTAGACAAGTTTGTTACATAGTACTGGAACTTGGTGTTTCACCCTGAGTGTGTGATTGTGCCTGTGCTGTGCTGTAGCTGTTCTTGGACTGGTGTCCTCAGTGTTCCATATGTGTATCTAATGGGCTCAGGGCTTTCTGCATAGGTTTCTGCAGGAGCCGTTATGCCCATTGGTGTAAGGGGACCTGTGTTGTAGGCTAATGGCTTGGATTCTGTGCCATCTGTTGGTGCCAGTTCCGATACCTGTAATAGGTGATTTGTACATTTCAACTTGTTATGGCCACATGTGCTCTGGATCCTGACCATTTAACCAGGTGTTAGAGGGTTGAGACTGGGGGCATTGCAATCATGGTGTGTATTGCTTCTTAATTGGCATTCCATGGTGGCACCCTTTCAGCGGTTTCAAGTTTGAGCCTTGGCAGCAGGAATCGTAGGCTTGGTGCACCTGGAAAAGAGTTGCTGTACTGATGAGGGCAGATTTAGTAAAAACTCCGACAACACCAGGTTTAAGTCCAACCGATTTATTTGATAGTAAACTCACAAGCTTTCGGGGTTAGCCCCTTCGTCAGGTGAATGGAGAGTTCTGGCCTCAGACAGAGCATATAAAGCACAGACAGTTTACAGATTACTGATTAGAATGCAAATCTTTACACCTAACCTGCTGTTCAAGTCTTAAAGTGGCCGACAACGTGAGTGGAAGGAGCACTGATCACAGGTTAAAGAGATGTGTATTGTCTCCAGACAGTACAGTAAGTGAGGTTTTGCAAACCCAGGCAAGTCACGGGGCTTACAGATAGTGCAACATGAACCCAAGATCCCTGTTGAGACCGTCCTCATGTGTGTGGAACTTGGCTATCAGTCTCTGCTCAGCGACTCTGCGCTGCTGTGTGTCATAAAGGCCGCCTTGGAGAATGCTTACCCGAAGGTCAGAGGCTGAATGCCCGTGACCACTGAAGTGTTCGCCAACAGGATAGCCAAGTTCCGCACACATGAGGACGGTCTCAACAGGGATCTTGGGTTCATGTTGCACTATCTGTAAGCCCCGTGACTTGCCTGGGTTTGCAAAACCTCACTTACTGTGCTGTCTGGAGAAAATACACATCTCTTTAACCTGTGATCAGTGCTACTTCCACTCACATTGTCGGCCACTTTAAGACTTGAACAGCAGGTTAGGTGTAAAGATTTGCATTCTAATCAGTAATCTGTAAACTGTCTGTGCTTTATATGCTCTGTCTGAGGCCAGAACTCTCCATTCACCTGAAGAAGAGGGAAACCTCGAAAGCTAGTGAGTTTACTATCAAATAAATCGGTTGGACTTAAACCTGGTGTTGTCAGACTTTTTACTGTGTTTACGCCAGTCCAATGCTGGCATATCCACATCATGAGGGCAGATTTCACAGACTGAGGAGTGCAGCATAATAATTTGTGTGGTCCTGGGCACGACACTGCCCACTCTGCAAAGCCAGTGGAACAAGGGTATAAGGGACTGTTGGCGATATGTTGTTAGTTTCGTGTGTGTGAAAAGTTTCTAAATTGAGTGGAGATGAGTTGGTGAGCATTGTCTGCATTGAGTCTCTGAGGGATGTTGTGTGTAGTGAAGTGTCTCCTGAGTTTGATGATGACTGTGTTACTGATGTTTAGCAGGTAGTCGATTTCAAACCACCTGGAATACAAATGGACTAAAACAAAATATTATTTACCATTCCATTCAGCTATTGTGAATGGCCATGGCAGGTCGGGGGTCTTGTGTAAGTGCAGCAGTTTTTGGGCAGGATCTAACCCGCACGCTCTGCCAATTGACCAATGTGGCAAGCCTGTAAGATTGCGTGAGAGACGAAAAATCAGCATCATGCCTGATTTCTCGACTCTCATAATCTTTCCTGCCCCATTCTGCCTACGAAATCATGATATGTTTTAAGAGTCATTAACAAGTGGCAGATTCAATATCCAGTACACCGGGAGATTGGAGCACCTGGAATGGAAAGCCTAGAGCTTAGCAGGCAGCCTCACAGGCATGGTTCCACCCTCCATGCCACCCCGCCCCCCACCACCACTGGCAAAAATGACATTCCTACTTCTGTATTGTACAGAATGCCATAAATTTCTATTACTCATCTCACTGAAAGAAATGGTGAGAAAAAAATTCAGATTCTTCTAAAGAAAATTCAGCCCTTTTTGTTTGATGTGTCTTGAGTGCTTTGTAAGTTGCACATGTGGAGACTTCCCTCTCTGTGTCAGTGGACATGGAGATCCAGTACTGTGATTCTTTGGCCCATTATCTGGTTGCTACCAACCTGGGGTGCTCTTGGTGAAGTTGTGAGTAGTGCCACTGAAGAGAAGTAGGAATGATGAATCTGTCCATCCTGTACAGTTAGTTCATCTCTGATGCAAAGAATGTGGGGAAGCTCTCTTGAAGACTCTGATCAGCCCCTCATGATGATGTTGTGCAGTTGTCTACATGTGATGTCCACCGGTAAGGCATCTTTGAGTTCCTGGATCCTACAATAGCACCCCTATGGTCATAATGTTAATGTCTTCCTCATGATCTGCCTGATTTGTAATGGATAGGAAGGTTCTGGAAAGGTCAAGAACAGCAACATTTGTGGGTGACACTGAGGGTGTAATGTTCTAGCTTTAACATCATGCATTGCAGCCATGCAGACACATCGTGAAGAGACTTATTTAAGATAGTTATGAGTGGCTGATGATCAGTTTCAACAATTGTAAGATAACCATATATGCGTTCATGACATTTCTGACAGACGAAGATGAGTGCAAAGAATTCCTTTTCGGTCTGTGCATAACAAGTCTCAGAAACAGTGAGGGCCTTTGATGCAAAGGCTATTGGCCTGACATTCTGGATACAGATTGCACCAAGTTCACGCTGGGAGGCATCTGCTGTTATGAGCACAGGTGTTTGAACTTCAAAGCATTAAAGCAGCAGCGGGGCTGAGAGTTTCTGTTTGAGTCTGTTGAAGACCGTTGTGTGATGCCTCTGACAACACCATTCAACATCCTGGTGGAGGAGCTGATAAAGAAGTTCACTGGAACTAGAAATGAATATAGAAATATGATTTGTTGTACCAGGGAAATGCGGCAAAGCGTGCTTGTTCACGGGAATGGCCACCTGCCATATAGCCATTGTCTTGTTTGGATCAGGCTTCACAGCATTGGCTGTGAGTAAGTGACCCATGTAGGGAACCTGGATGGCCCTGAATCTGTATTTCAAAGGGTTAAGTTTCAGCTTTATGATCCTGATTCTGTTGAGGATGAGACAAAGATGTGCATCATGTTCTGGCTTAGACCTCAAATCAGGATGTCATCAATGACGATTTGATCTGCAAAGAGTTGCTCCATGCACTGCTGGAAGACCAGGTTGCCAGTGGAGATCCCATAGAGTATACAAAGAAAACAGTATCTGCCCACCAGAGACATGAATGTAATGAGTTTTGAGGATTCTTCATCTAGTTGTTCTGCCAGAACCCAATTTCCAATCCAAGATACTGAACACCTTTGCATTTGGCATATCTACTATTACCTGTTCCACCATCTTCGTAGGCTGATGAGGTCTGAGTAGCACCTTATTTAAGTGCACTGGGTCAATACATATTCTCACCATACCATCCTTCTTTACTGCAGCCACCACTGCTGAAACCCATTCTGTGGCCTTGTATATGGGAGTTGTGATACCCAGTGTTGTCAGCTCATTGATGACTTTCTGCTTCACGGCTGTTGGTACTCTTCACAGAGCACAAACTGTTGTTGGTACAGAGTCATCTAGTCTCATGTGGTATGTTACTGGTAGCCAACCAGTGGTGTCACAGTTGAAGAGGTCTTTGCACTCTATTAGTTTTGGGGCCTGGTGTTGAAAGCTTGCACCTCGGGACCAAGATGGGTTTTCCAGTTCATTCACATGCTGACATTCCTATCCCTGGAAGACTGACTGGTTGAAATATGGTTGGTGGAAAAAGAAGGCTTTGAACTATAGCATTTTGTGAAATAATTCCACTTGCCATAGTTATTGCAGCATTTATCATAAGTGAAACATATTGTTCTGTTTGAGAGTGGTGGCCTCTGCAGTTGGGGCAACATGTGCCCTGTACTGCAAAACCTTCTGTTTCCTATCTTAAGTTCTTGTTGCTTTTTTCTGTTTAGCATGCAGATACAAATGGCTGTTTGCTGCAGCTCTTACGGACAGGGTTACTGTTGGCCCCACAGCTTATTCAATCTCTGACTAGCTCATCAGTAAGGGTGACATATGTACATTTCTTTGCTCAGATTTTCAAGGTTGAGGTATAGGATTGTATCCATTTATCTGCTCTTTGGTGTAATTCAATCTCAATATTCAATTTGCCTCAGGCAGCGTTGAGCCTCTTGTATGTTGTATGTGATTGCTATTGATCAATGGTCAGTTGCATTCATAAATCATCAGACAATGAAACAGTCTGTATCTGTGTGTAGCAAGATCTAGACAACATTCTGCTTTGTGTTCATTATATGGTAAGTAACAGTCATGCCACATGAGTGACAGGCAATGACCATCTTCAGCAGCATAGAACCTAAAGATGTCCTTAAAATATTCAATGGGATATTTCCAAAGCTAAATCCACCATAATCAACATGCTGGGCAGATACTTAACTGGACCAGCCTCATAAATACCATGGATGTAAGAGCTGATCAAAAGCTACAGGTTTTGCATCGAGTGACCCACCTCCTAATTACCCAAAGCTTTTTCACCGGCTACAGAGTACAAGTTAGGAATGTAATATAATACTGTGTATTTACCTGGATGGCGGCAGCCCCAACAACATTCAAAAAACTCCATGTTGTCTAGGACCAAGCAATCCGCTTGATTGAATGAAACATTTGCTCCATCCATCACCGGAGCTGCAACCTGCAATAGGGGCTGAAATTCCCGATACGACTGCTAATGAGAACGGAGAATTTGGCACTCAGCCAAATCTCCATTCACTGCAGCGGGATTAGAGAATTCCAGCCCGGGTGAGGTCAAAGAATCCTGGCCTAGGACTCTGAACAATTTTGCTTTTGAGTTGCTTTTCTCTAGTTACGAAAGTTCCCACTAATATTGCATTCTCCATAAAATTCTATTATATAATTTCAATAAATTTATACTTACTTCTTTCTTACTTAATGTGAAACTTTCTTCTCCTTCTGAACAACAATTTTGTCCAGACATGGAGGTACCTCCAACAAATACAAATGCACAGCTTGATAAATATTCATGCTAGCTTGGTACTTTCCTGAAATTCCACTTTACAGAGTACTAATTGGCACAAACACATTCAGCGCTGCAGAAGGAGCAATGCCGCTTCATTGGAGCATTCACAACAAAATGTTTCTGACTGATCTTGGTTCTGAGGGACTGCCTGATGAAATGTCAATGGACTTTTCACTTTGATTGGACAGAGGGTGGCAACTTTGCTTCAATATTCTCACTAAGAAGATTTGCAGCCTGTAGGTACTTAGCAGATTGTAAGTCACCAATCCTGAAACAAATGGGTATTACTGACTTTCTATACCCTGAGTTTAAGGAAGACAGTCAAATTTAATGGTCTACTGTTTCTGACTAGGGAGTGTTCAGTAGTTCATTTCTCCAGTTTATAACTCACACAAAAATATGTCAAAACATTTGCATTCTTGCATTTAAACTAAAAGATAGGAAAAATGCAATATTACTTCCTGGGGCATGAGTTACCAAACAAGGATGGCTATGTGAATTTGTGTTCAAACCATCAAATCTGGACGATTAATACACAGAATCAATATGCCAACCCCAGGGTTTGAGGATTGTCACCCCTGTCTGTGATAAGGACAGGTGGCAAACCAAAACCTTTTGTCACCATTGAGATCGAAAGCACCAAGATAAATCAACCACAAATAAGTGTGACATTCTGGTTAATATTCCCACTAATTTCATTCAATTTCAGCCAACCAAAGATCTTATGATGTTTGGACTCTTTTGTAAACAAACCCCTCCCCCATTCCAAATAAAAATCAGCTGATTTCAGCTCAGGAAAATGAGGAGAGTTCCTGTTTGCAAACTGTTTTTCAAGGAATTTTATAAGCAGGATGTTGACTGGGTCTCAAGGCTTTGTTCGTATTTTGCTCCCAACCAGTTCTTCAACATTTCCTGTTGCTTTGCCATCAGGACTTGACTCAGAAAAAGTGCCAATCTCAGCTACGAAGATCAACCTTTATTTTCCAAAGTTCTTTTCTGATTCTGTCCATTCAACCTTCAAACCAAAGGTTGCTTGTGTGAATTAGTCAATACTTCATCTAATTAATCTAATCTAAATAGATTAGCAGATCTAATTAATCTGCTAATTAAACTTATTAATTATAAGTTGCTCAGATATAATTTCACTGAGAAAGTATAGCTCAGTGCTTGTTAGTGACAGACTGTTTGAAACATTCAAGGGAGCTGGGGAACACGGCTGGGAAACCCTGATCTACAAGATACAATGCATCCAGGCGTTCTCCAACAACACCTCCTAAATCCACGACTTCTACCAACTAAACAACAATGGGCACATGGGAACACCACCATCTCCAAGCTCCATTCCAAGTCACACAACTTCCAAATTTGCATTTGTTTTTTCACCTTTGCCGATTGTGAATCCTGTACCTCCTCACTAACAGCACTTTGATAATATTTTCTTCACATAGTTGGTTCAACAGTTCAAAACAACAACTCACCAAGATTTCAAGGATAATTAAGGGTAGGCAATAAACACCAACTGTAAATGAATAATTTGAAGAAATGAATTGCTGATTACAATGACAGGATATTTTATCATGAGTTAATAACAATTTAAATGATGCTGCTTGCGAAGTACAGTGGAGACTCATTTAAGTGAGGCATATCAACGTTCAGTTGATGCCCACCAATGGAATTCAGACCAGGAAAATGCCTAGGCATTTGACAAAACCAGCTAATTATAACCAGAAGGGCATCTTCCCCTCCTCCTCTGAATCTCTTTCACTTGCACCACCAGTCACTCAACTTAGAACCTGACTTGGTCCCTGTGTAATCCTGAAACCTGCTGCTGTGTCTTAGTCAGAGCATTCCACACATTATGGGAAGTGGGGAGCAGGAGAACCCCATGTCCTGCCCTTCAGAATTTGTAGTGGTATTAAATGTGCAGCTGTCCCTTTTAGCACCTCCAAGTAAGTTCAGATTTTCATATTCAACAATTTGAACCAAAATTACATATTAAAATTAGACTTTCAAACAGATGCAGAGCACCCATTTTGCATTTGTTTTCATGTGTATGTTAGTGTGTGTGCATGTGTGGGCCGAATGCAAGACATGGCAGCTGTATTTTCTGTGTTCGGGCTTAACAGCTAATATATTTGCTCTTTCTTTAACTCAACAAAACCTTGTTTGACTCCTTACTGCTCATTGCATTAATAGTTAAATGCATTTGGACTTGGGAAAGGCATATCATGGTGAAAAAGATACTTCTTTGTTGTCACTCGCCAACGAGGTTGAATAGAGGGGAGTAAGTTCACCCTTTCTTACCTGGTCATCACAATAAGGGATTTTGTTATTGAAATAATTAAATAGAATTACTATCTTTGTAACATAATACTTCTGAAGCAATGAATTCCCACAAAAACTTTAAGTTAATGAGTAGTGACTTACACTGCATGACTTCAATTCCATGCTTCACTGACTTGTTTGTCTTGTTATAACATGCTATTACATATCGTTTCACAGAAGTTAATCATCTTAGCCTCAGGGACATTCGATAATGCCACTGTATTTTCATTAATGAACATTGGCACTTCTAACTTATTAAAATGGACATTACATATTTCATCTATACTAAATCTTCAATTCCTTTTTTAAATTGTAGTTGTCATTGTTGTTTACTGCGCCTGTGACATCAAACAAAGCTAAGTTAATTGAGGCATGGTGTTATCAGTGCCATGCGGCGAGGAATCAGCAGAAATTTGTCACATACTGTTTTATTTATTGGTTCCCTAGGTTGCATTTGGAACCTGTAAAAATTCTGCTCCGCAGCCAGTTCCTGGCTTTTACAGATTACAGATAAACAAACACTGAAAATCACTTTTTTTTTGTTGTTGCTGCATTGTTTAAAATGTAACTGAAATGTAACATGTAAAATAGATGGTGACCTATTTTACAGTTTGCCATGATCTTTGTTTTACTTCTTCAGCCTTTTAGAATTGATTTATTGTTCAGAATATTGAACCTTCCAAACGAAATTGAGGGCACTTGTGCAGCCATCAAATCCAAATCAGCTTCTGTGACCCACCACTGTCCTGTCATTCCAACAATTCAATGCCTGAGAGATTCATATCAACGTAGAACTTCCTCAAAAAGAATTCCAGCTTTGTTTCCTTCTGTATGGTGGGTGGGCCTTGTATCCCTGCTCTTAAAATACATAATGCCACTCTGGGTGACCAAAGACCTTGAGTTTTGGCTGCATGGGTGAGGTAGGCACTGGAGTTTTGCCAACAGTATCATGTGCCTACCTACCCCAAGCAAATAAGGGTAAAATTGCAATTTTAAAAGAATAGATGAGCAAAAAGAATATAACAAGGTTCAAGAGGTAGGCATTAAAACAATTAGGAAAGCAAAGCAGAATCATAAAATTAAAAAAATCAAGGATTATAGAAAGGAATGGTGAAATATTCTACGGAAAATGAAAAACAAAATAAAAATTAGGATGCAGATTGGACCACTAATACAGAAGCTAAACTCTAAAGTAATAATGGTGAAATGTTGAATAGTTGTTTGCCTTCAATATTTATCAGGGTGGCGAATCAGTTAGCTCAGTAGACTCGATGGCTGGTGTGTGCTGCAGAATGACACTAACGGTGGAGATTAAATTCCGATGTTGGCTGTAATATTTGATGGGGGCCTGCCTCTTCACCTTGCTCCACTTTGTAAAGTGATGCTCCTCAAGCTGTATATAACTAATTGCTTCCCCCTAATGGAGAGAGAGATGCCAATGGCCTTTTGTGGACTATGGTTAATTCCAATTACTTATTAGGGAAACTAACAAAGTGAGTATGCATTAGAAGATGAGATAAAAAAAATAGAAAAACATTTAGGCAGAAAGTGGGGAGATAATTGATGAACTAATCAAACTTTAGGTAAAATCTGAATAGAGACATTATTACACACATGCACACACACATGAATTCATTAGAAAAGGAAAGAATGCTAGATGACTGGCAGGCAACTAATGCCATTCCTACACAGAGCGAGAAATATAGAGAGAGTCCAGGGAATTATTGACAAATTAGCTAATGTCAGTAGTAGAAAATATTACGAAATCTTTACTAAAGGTTATAATAGAAAAACATCCAGAAGATAAACTACTGTAATGTGTAGTCAGCACATATTTCAGAACAAAACATCATGGTTGATTAACTTACTGAATTCCTGGAAGAAGTAACAGTAAATGAAATATGAATTTCATTTTTAAAAAGCCTGCAGTATTGTTTTGTTACAGTAAACATGTGCCTAAGGTCAGGGCATATGGGACAGTCATCTAATGTATAGCAAGCTGGCTACAAAACTAAAACTGGGAAGTAGGGGTTGAAGGTAGCTTAAGTATAATGTTATGGCCATGAGAGGACGGGCAAAGCACCCTGAAGCAAGAACAGAGGACGCCGGAAAAACTTCAAAGGCTGCCGTTTATCAGGACAGAAAGAGTTAATGTTTTGAGTCCATGGTCTCCTGGGATAGCAGGTCTGTCATATGAGATGAAACTAAGTCGGTTAGAATTATATTCACTGGAGTTTACGAGAGTGAGAGGGGATCACATAGAAACACATAAAATTCCAGCAGGATTAGACAGAGTAGATTCAGAAAGAATGTTCCTGATAGTGGGTAAGTCCAGAACTTGGGGTCATAGTTTGAGGATAACAGGTAAACCTTTTAGGACCGAGATGAGGAGAAATGTCTTCATCCACAGTGGTGTATCTATGAAATTCATTAACACGGAAAGTAATTGAGGCCAGAACATTGTGTGATTTCAAGAAGAAATTAAATATAGCTCTTGGGACTAAAGGGATACAGGGGGAGGGGGATCAGGATATTGAATTTGATGATCATGGAATCCCTATTATTTTGCAAAAGGAGGCCACTCGGCCCACTGACTACAATCCCACCTAGGCCCTATTCCCACACCCTCACATATCTATCCTGCTAATCCCTCTGACACTAGGGTCAATTTAGCATGGTCAATCAAGCAAACCCGCACATCTTTAGACTGTAGGATGAAACCTAGTACCCAGAGGAAACCCACACTGACACGGAGAGAACATGCAAAATCCACAGTGACCTGAGGCAGGAATTGAAGCCAGGCCCCTGGCACTGTGAAGCAGCAATGCTAATCACTGTGCCACCCCATGATCAGCCATGATCAAAATGAATGGCAGAGCAGGCTTGAAGGGCCGAATGGCCTACTCCTGCTTCTATATTTCTATGACTCTCAGACAGAGTGGAAAGGATGAAGAATATGTTAGAACACTAGAAATTGTAACAAAAGCTAACAACTTTATGAACAAACAACATATGGCCTGCCAAGAAGGGGGAAGGGATGTTTGCATTGAGGTAATACATGTGTGAAATGTTTCTAAAAGAAGAATAGAAGACAAAGGTAAAAATCAAAAGCTGCTGAACTCAATGTTGAGTCCTGAGAGCTGCAACATGCCCAATCAGAAGATGAGATGCTTCACTGGAGAATTGCAGCAGGCTAATGACGGACATGTGAGCAAGATGCTGAGTTAAAATAACACACAACAGGAAGGTGAAGAACCCTGGCCTAGGATTCCAAGTCTGACAGCAATAGGGCTGTTGTGAATTAAAAAAATTGCTTTTCTCAATGTCTGCGTGTGAACATTTAGGTACTGATTGCAAAAAACAAGTTTGAGGCTTAAAACGGAAAGAGTTAGTTTTTATTGAGTTAAAAACACACTCAGGTAAAGGTACCAAAATTCTTATAAGGGAAAACCCCGTTCTTGTCAAACGCTCATGATCCACATTTGCATGCAAGATTTACAAGATGGCGGCACAGTGGCTAGCACTGCTGCCTCACAGTTCCAAGGACCGGTGTTTGATTCCAAGCTTGGGTCACCGTCTGTGTGGAGTTTGCATGTTCTCCACGTGTCTGTATGGGTTTCCTTTGGGTGCTCCAGTTTCTACCCACAGTCCAAAGATATGCAGGTTAGATTGATTGACCATGCTAAATTGCCCCTTAGTATCCTGGAATGTGTAGGTTAGAGGGATTAGTGGGGTAAATAGCAGGGTTACGGGATAGGGCCTGGGTGGGATTGTAATTGGTGCAGACTTGATGGGCTGAATGGCCTTCTTCCACACTGTAGGGATTCTATGATTTTAAGTTATACTGAAGGTAGTTACTTTCTTGGCCAAATTGAGGTTCAATGTGAAAAGTAGAGAAATGGAGAGTTCACTGTTTGAGTCCGTGACTGTGGCAGATTTTTCCCCACAATGATCTTAAGAACTCAGGAGTTAAAACCCATAGTAATTGATGAAGGCAATTTCCTTTTGATCCATAATCCACCTCTTTCAGAACCATTCGATGGCAAATTCGCTATCTCTGTGCTGGATTTTCAAACTGTATGAGATGGGGTCATAACTTGGGAGAGGAGAAAAGGGAATTTCTACTTCTCCATTGGTAGCTTTTCCAGACTGCTCAACTATATGCCAGTTATATGCACTTTAAAGCGACTTCAAAAATGATTATTTCAGTCTCATGACTCCCTCTCCCCATAATGATTTTTATTTATTCAATGTCAGAATTGATGGTTGCTCTTGTTTCATGGCCAAGAGGTAAGAAGATTCAAAATTGTCCCAGGCATTATACCCACTGAATGAGTCATTATCCATCTTGATGAGATAAGGAAAAGGTGCAAATCTGATTCTATTCAAATTAGAATTTAAATATTACAATTGAGTCTGGGATGCAATTGTCCGCCTCTGCGGCTTCACTAGTGAAGGTTCTTACTGGCAAGGATCACACATGGTCCCCCAACAGGGACCAGGAATGATGGCCGCACTGGTAGATCCAGAGGACATTGAGGCTCCCTAGGAGGTCAGGGGCAGTAGGGGGGTGTCCCTGTTACTGCCAGCCTGGGTACACTGGCAGTGGCCACTGAGCACCAAGGAGTGAGCCCTGAGGAGGGGTGGGGCCAACTGTGGGGGCTGGGGCTGCTGCCACTCTTTATATTGCACGCTCTGCAACCAGCAATCGGAGGGGTGTACTGCGTGCTTTGCAACCAGTGATTGGCCAGTTATGTGCAGGGGAATGGGGTCTTTGGCTACAGAGCCCCACAATAGCAAGGGGTGATCAGCCCATTGGGGAGTGGGGAGGAGGGGGGAAGGATGGATCTGGGAAGGGTAGTGTCCGGGGATGTATGCAGGGGGGGGCATGCGTGGGAGGAGGCATTTGTTCAGGTTGTGGGGGAGCGCAATTGGCCATGGAGCCCCACTGTAGCTGGATGGGGTTGTGGGTATCAACCAGAAAGGCCAGTTATAGTTGAAGGATGTCACTGACAAATCTGTGTTCACAGAACACAGAGAACTACACATGTACAATAATGCCCTCTGCTGCTATCTGCCGACTTTTGGTGAGCTTAGGCCCCACTCCCTCCCCCTGCTGGTGGAAAACAGATCCTCCTTCATTTTTTTGACCGAGTAAGATTTCATTTTTTAACTTGCCCAAAAAGAACACACGATCCTCTCCCAATTTCATGCTCACTTGGCTTTTAGAATTTTTTAGGTAAGATCACCCCCTCTGTCTCTGGCTGGAAAGGTAGTCTTCTTTAAATCTAAATGCTATGCCCAGGACATATTGGTAGACCCTTTGAAGTGGCTTTTAAAATTCTGAGGTATAAAATTCCAGAGCATGTATGAATTGTATTCCATACTGGAACTTTCCAGAAACCGATGACGTAGAACAGCAGATGTCAAGTAACCTGTGGTAGCCATCTTTAGTCAATGTCTTTTCTTCACTACAAAATACCCTTCTTAAAAAGTTCAATATATGTGTAGTCAGTTGCTTAAATTACAGATTAATATCACTCATGTACAAATTACTTCTTTGTGACAATCGATTGGCAAGAGGTGGGAAGTGGTGCTGCACAAGAATTGAAAACGGAGAAAACATAAAAGATAGGGGCAGAAGGAGGCCATTTGGCACTTTGAGCCTGCCCCGCCATTCATCATGATTATGGCTGAATTAGTGCTGAGTCCACTGTTGTTCATAATTTACAGAAACAATTTGGATATGAAGAAAAAAGAAAAATACAGCACAGGAACAAATCCTTTAGCCCTCCAAACCCATGCTGATCATGATGCCCGAACTAAACTAAAAAAAAACTTCTGCCTTTACTGTAAAAAATAGAGATCTGTATCCCCCTATTCCCTATTTGTGTACCCAACCAGATGCCTCTTAAATGTCACTAATGTGTCTGCTTTCTGGCAGCATTCCAGGCACCCACCACTCTCTGCAGGAAAAACCTGCCCCACACATCTCCCTGAAACTTCCCCCTCGCACCTTGAACCTGTGACCCTTATAAGTGACTTTGAACCTGTGACCCCTTATAATCGACACTCCACCCTGGGAATAAGCCTCTGACTATTGGGTTTTGGAAGTACAATTTCCAGACAACAACAAATTTGCAGGCTATAGTAAAGCAAAAGTTTACTTATTAGTCAAAAGTAGGCTTACATTAACACTGCAATGACGTAACTGTGAAAATCCCCTAGTTGCCACACTCCAGCGCCTGTTTGAGTACACTGAGGGAGAATTTAGTATGGCCAATGCATCCTAACCAGCACATCTTTTGGACTGTGGGAGGAAACCCAAGCATCTGAAGGAAACCCATGCAGACACAGGGAGAACGTGCAGACTCCAGTGACCCAAGCCGGGAACTGAACCCAGGTCCCTGGCTCTGTGAGGCTGCAGTGCTAACCCCTGCGCCACCTTACTGTTAATGCTCCAAAATAAATCTTACTTTCCAATGTTTCAAGAAGTTACTTCTGCAACGGCGAAATCATTGCTCCAGAAATTTTTGGTACAATAGAGAATTAAGCCATAACTGAGAGTAAAGAGGGCTTTAAAGAGGGCTTTCAAGTGCTTTTAGCCTTGGAGGGAGTGCAGAGGAGGTTTACTAGGCTGATGCCGGAGTTGAGGGGGTTGAGCTATGAGGAGAGGCTGAATAGATTAGGCTTGTACTCGTTAGAGTTTAGAAGAATGAGGGGAGATCTCATTGAGGCATATAAGATGATGAATGGGATGGATAGGATAGAGGTGGAGAGACTCTTCCCACTCAGAAAGGATAGTAGGACTAGGGGGCATAGCCTCAAGATAAAGGGGGGGCGGTTTAGAAGAGAGTAGAGGAGGAACTTCTTCACTCAAAGGGTGGTGAATCTCTGGAATTCTCTGCCCGTTGAAGTGGTGGAGGCTGCCTCGCTAAATATTTTTAAGACGCGGGTTGATGGGTTTTTGATGAGAGAGGGGATTAAGGGTTATGGGGAGAGGGCGGGAATGTGGAACTGAGCTACGACAGATCAGCCATGATCTTATTGAATGGCGGGGCAGGCTCGAAGGGCTAGTTGGCCTACTCCTGCTCCTATTTCTTATGTTCTTATGTTCTAAATAGTAAAATATGGTGGGATTGGTCGCAGAGCCGACATTGTTCCAGTTCAATCTTCATGGTCATTTTTCCACCTGACTACTAGAACACCAACCACTAACAACTGGAGCATAGCCAACAATGTTTAATGCATTTGAAGACAAGATGTCTCCCAGTAGAAGAAAAATAGATCAGCTGTTAGTTGTTATTTAAGAAGCAATGCTGTTTAACAAGGTCAATAAAAAGCAAACACAGCACTGGAGTTCATTTCTAAAGAGATAGAATTTAAAAGTTGGGAAGGCATGTTAAACCTCACCTTGGCTGGACCATATTTAGAGACCTGTTCACAGTTTGATGTCCATATTGTAAAAGAGTATTGGAGAAGACACAGAAACAATAACTATCAGGAAAGACTGAGCAGTTTTGGACTCTTCCCTCTAGAAAAGAGAAGGTTGAAGGGTAACCTGATAGGGATGTTTAGAGCGGCGCAGGGGTTAGTGCTGCTGCCTCACAGTGCCAGGGACCCTGGTTCGATTCCTGGCTTGGGTCACTATCTGTGTGGAGACTGCATGTTCTCCCTGTGTCTGTGTAGGTTTTCTCTAGGTGCACTGGTTTCCTCCCACAGTCCAAAAGATGTGGTGGATAGGTGCATTGGCCATACTAAATTCTCCCTCTGTGTATCCTAACAGGTGCTCGAGTTTGGCGACTAGGGGATTTTCACAATAACTTCATTGTTGATGTAAACCTACATGTGACACTAATATATAAATTTAAAACTTTTACATTAAGTTATTAATAGAGTAAACATAAATAAAGTATTTCACTTGTGAGGAGATTAAAAGTAGAGACCATAAATATAAAATAGACACTAATAAAACTAATTGGGAATTCATGAGAAACATCTTTATGCGATGAATGGTAGGAATGTGAAATATGCTAGCGCAAAGAGCGGTTAAGACAAATAGTATCAATGCATTTCAGAAATGCAGCTACATAAGCAGATGGAGAAAGAAATCGAAGGATATACTAATAGAGTGAAATGAAGGAAGGTGGGAGGCGGTTCGTGTGGAGTATGATGCAGGAACATTTGGGCCAATTGATCAATAACTGTGCTGTTAACTTGATGCAACTTGATGTAAGATAATTAAGAAAAAAGTGAGAAGTTTAATCTCAAAAGTCCAGATGGACAGCTTGAGATTTCTGAAATCGGCTGAGTTACTGAGGTGTAAACAAGCAGACTGTGATAATAATGTCAGGAGATATCCCAGTATTCCTGCAGGTAAAATGCATGTTCAGTTGTCCTTTAAAAACCCAGCCCTCACCATGAGAGATTACATTGCAGCGAGGCCCAGGAGAAAATTCTGACCCAACCACCAACTGTTGCTGCTTCAATTGCAGTATTGCCAAACATTAAATTGACAGATATGACTTCTATAAGACATTGATATATTTCAATCCAATATGTTATTTGTATTTAAACTCAGATTGACCCTTGAATTTCCATGAAATGTATTAAGGAATAAAATGAGATACTTTCCAGGCCTATTTTTATTTTATGATGATATTAATGTTCTGTAGATGGTAACAGAGACAAATAGAAACCAAGCTCCATAATTCACCAAGATGGAAGCTTGAGATAAACAACCTTTCTTTAAAAGATTTGATTATTCGGTTGAATGAAAACATAGAAATCTTATTACCTGAAACTTTCAACGGGATCAAAAGATGACAGGCATGATGTTCCCTCCCCGCTACGCTGCTCGAATGCCTTGCTGGTGGGACTGGAGACCATTAAGACCCCCTGGGAGGTCAGGGGCAGTGCTAGCATGGCATCCTGGCAGTGGCAGGATGTGCTGAGGGGTCAGGGCTGGGGATCAGGTGGGTGGGTGGGTGGAGGGGGTGAGGGCAAGGCCAGCAATATCCAGGAGAGGGGGGAAGGTGGCAGGGATCGGAAGGCTGGTAATCGGGGTAGAAAGTATTTCAACCAACCTCCCAGTGTACTGAGAGATTGGCACATACACAGTGGCTCCTCAGCAATCTGATGCCGGCCTCTCCAGTGGGATTAGGCTACCCGACCCCCACTGGGCTAAATTACCTGACAGTCTCTATGCTGCACAGAGTGCTGCAAATTTATTTCACTAAGCTCACCCGTTGGGCACTTAGAATTTTTTAGGAAAATCATGTTGACATTTCCAGATTATCATAAGTTAAAGTTTATTTATTAGTGTTACAAGTAGGCTTACACTAACACTGCAATGAAGTTACAGTGAAAATCCCCCAGTCACTACACTCTGGCACCTGTTCAGATACACTGAGGGAGAATTTAGCATGGCCAACGCACCTAACCAGCACTGCTTTGGACTGTAGGAGGAAACCAGGGTGCCTGGAGGAAACCCACACAGACACGGGAAGAACATGCAGGTTCCGCACAGACACAGATTCCCAAGTCAGGAATTGAACCCAGGTCCCTGGCGTTGTGAGGCAGCAATGTTAACCATTGTGCCACCGTGCCACCCAATATAGCGTCAAAGGGAAAAATCTATTATTAGTTGATTTAATTAAGAAAACATTTTCTCATTGTTTATTAATTGTTCCTCACTCAAAAGCGACTACATTTTGTAATTTTAGCTGTAATACCAACAATGAGGCATGTAAATTCATTTGACAAAGCAGCTATCCAATTAACATATAATCCCCAAGTTACATTTTTCTTGGCAATTGTTTCATTGCAGTTAGAATAATATTTCCTTAATAATTCCGATATTCTCCCAGCTGGCCTCCCATCTGCTGCTCAAATCCCTTCCATGCTTTTGTTTCTGGATTCAAACATTCCAATGTTTTTCTGCCCAATCTTCCATCCTGCATTTTCCATCAACTTGAACCCATCCAAGATTCTGCTACTTAAGTCCGAACCTACATCAAGCCCCATTCAGTCATTGATCTAGTTTAGCTCTTGGTTCACCAACAGCCGAATTTTAAAATGCTTATCCACATCTATAAATCCCCTGAAGCCATTGTCCTTCATTATCTCCAGTACTTCAACCTTCGGAGAATTCCGCTTTCACAGAAACATAGAACAGTACAGCATAGTACAGGCCCTTCAGCCCTCAATGTTGTGCCGAACTGTGTCTAAACCCAAGATCAAGTTATCCCACTCCCTATCATTCTGGTGTGCTCCATGTGCCTATCCAATAACTGCTTGAAAGTTCCTAAAGTGTCCAACTCCACTATCACAGCAGTCAGTGCATTTCACACCCCAACCACTTTCTGAGTGAAGAATCTACCTCGGACATCCTTTCTATATTTCCTACCATGAACCTTATAGTTATGCCCCCTAGTAACAGTTACCTCCATCTGAGGAAATAGTCTCTGAACGTCCACTCTATCTATCCCCCTCATCATCTTATAAACTTCTATTAAGTCACCGCTCATCCTCCTCCGCTCTAAAAAGAAAAGTCCCAGCTCCCTCAACCTTCCCTCATAAGACATACCCTCCAAACCAGGCAGCATCCTGGTAAATCTCCTCTGCACTCTCTCCAATGCTTCCACATCCTTCTTATTGTGAGATGACCAGAACTGAACACAATATTCCAAATGTGGTCTCACCAACATCCAGCATAGTTTCAGCATAACCCCACAGCTCTTAAACTCAAAGCCCCTGTTAATAGACGCTAACATACTATTAACTTTCTTCACGGTTCTATCCACTTGAGTGGCAACCTTCAGAGATCTGTGGATATGGACTCCAAGATCTCTCTGTTCCTCCACATTTCTCAGAACCCTGCCATTGACCCTGTAATCCGCATTCAAGTTTGTTCTACCAAAATGAATCACCTTGCACTTATCAGGGTTAAACCCCATCTGCCACTTTTCAGACCAGTTCTGCATCCTATCAGTGTCTCTTTGTAGCCTGCAAGAGCTCTCCACCTCTTCCACTCCTCCACCATTCTTGGTGTCATCAGCAAATTTACTAACCCATCCTTCAGCCCCCTCTTCCAAGTCATTGATAAAAATTACAAATAGCAGAGGACCCAGCACTGACCCCTGTACACCGCTGGTAACTGGCCTCCAGTCTAAAAATTTTTCTTCCACCACCACCTTCTGTCTTCTATGAGTCAGCCAGTTACTTATCCAATCAGCCAAATTTCCTTCTATCCCACACCTCCTTACCTTCTTCATGAGCCTACCATGGGGAACCTTATCAAACGCCTTACTAAAATCCATGTATACGACATCAGCTGCTCTACCTTTGTCTATACATCTAGTTACCTCCTCAAAGAAATCAATCAAATTTGTGAGGCAGGACTTACCTCTCATGAAACCGTGCTGACTATCCCGGATTAAACTGCATCTTTCCAAATGGTCATAAGTTCCATCTCTCAGAACCTTTTCCATTAACTTACCAACTACTGAGGTAAAACTAACTGGTCTATAATTACCAGGGTCATTCCTATTTCCTTCCTTGAAGAGGGAAACAACATTCGCCACTCTCCAGTCTTCTGGCACAATCCTCGTGGACAGTGAGGACCCAAAGCTCAAAGCTAAAGGCTCTGCCATCTCATCCCCTGCCCCCTAAAGTATCCTAGGATGTATCCCATCTGGCCCAGGGACTTATCGACCCTCAGGTTTTTCAAAATTGCTCATACGTCTTCCCTTAGAACATCTACCTCTTCCATCCTATCAGCCTGTATCACGCACTCATCCTCAAAAACATGCCCCTCTCCTTAGTGAACACTGAAGAAAAGTATTCATTCAATGCCTCACCTATCTCTTCTAACACCTTGCACAAATTCCCACTACTATCCTTGACTGGCCCTAACCTCATCCTGGTCATTCTTTTATTTCTAACATAGGAGTAAAAAGCCTTGGGATTTTCCTTTATCCAACCCGCCAAGGACTTCTCATGCCCCCTCCTAGCTCTCCTAAGCCCTTTTTCTTACTCATTCCCAGCTACCTTGTAACACTCAAGCAACCCAACTGAACCTTGTTTTTGCATCTTTACATACACTTCCTTTTTCCTCTTAACAAAACATTCAACCTCCTTAGTGAACTATGGTTCTCTCACTTGGCCGTTTCCTCCCTGCCTGCCAGGGACATACCTATCAAGGACACTCAATATTTGTTCCTTGAAAGAGATCCACTTTTAGTTTGTGCCCATACCTGACAGTTTCTGTTCCCATCTTATGTTCCCTAATTCATGCCTAATTGCAGCATAATTACCCTATTATAAACCTTGCCCTGCCGTGTGACCCTATCCCTTTCCATTGCAATAATGAAGGACACCGAATTGTGGTCACTATCTCCAAAGTGCTCTCCCACAAACAAATCTAACACTTAGCCCAGTTCGTTACCCAGTACCAAGTCCAATGTGGCCCCACCTCTTGTCGGCTTATCCACCTATTGTGTCAGGAAACTCTCCTGCACACACTGTGTACAAAAAGTGTCCCATCCAAACTATTTGACCTATGAAGGTTCCAGTCAGTATTTAGAAACTTAAAGTCACCCATGATAACTACTCTGTGACCTCCACACCTATCCATAATCTGCTTTGCCATTTCCTCCTCCGCATCTCTGTTACTATTTGGGGGCCTGTAGATAACTCTTAACAATGTGACCACTCCTTTCCTATTTCTAACTTCAGTCTATATTACCTCAATGGGCAGATCACCCTCAAAATGCCTTTCAGCAGCCGTTAAACTATCCTTGATTAACACTGCTATCCCTCCACCTCTTTTACCACCTTCCCTACGCTTACTGAAACATCTATACCCCAGAACTGTCAACAACCTCTCCTGTCACTGTTCGAACCATGTCTCCATAATGGCCACAACATCATAGTCCCAAGTACCAATCCACGCTCCAAGTTCACCTACCTTATTCCCGATGCTCCTTGCATTGAAGTAGATACACTTCAACCCACCATCCTGTCTGCCTGTACACTCCTGCAACCTTGATACCTTCCTCAGTACCTCAACACTGGCTTTTGGACTACATCTCATTTTCCCATCCCCCTGTCAAATTAGTTTAAACACCCCCAATGAGCCGTAGCAAATTTCCCTCCCAGGATATTACTGCCCTTCTGGTTCAGGTGCAAACCGTCCTGTTTGTACAGGTCCCACCTTCCCCAGAATGTGCTCCAACTATCCAAGTAATTGAAACCCTCTCTCCTACAGCATCTCTGCAGCCACATGCTAATCTGCACTCTCTCCCTGTTCCTCAACTCACTAGCACATTGCACCGGCAACAAACCAGAGATGACAACATGCCTTGTCCTGGCTCTCAGCTTCCCTAAATTCCTGTTTTAAATCCCCATCCCTTCTCCTACCTATATTGTTGGTACCGATGTGTACCATGACCTGCGACTGATCCCCTTCCTCCTTAAGGATCTTGAAAACATGGTCTGAGACATCACGGACTCTTGCACCCAGGAGGCAACATACCATCTGTGTGTTTCCTTCAAGTTGGTCTTTGTGCATCCCCAAATTATTTTCCCCTGCCAAAGACAGGCTGTCTTCAGCTGTCTAATACCGTGCATGACCACTTCACTTTTCTATTTCTTTCTCCTTCTTTAAGATGCTTCTTTAAATTACCTTGTCATCACTCCTAATATCTCCTCTCTTGACTTAGTGTCAATTTTGATTTGATAACTTTCCTATGAAGTACCTTGGGATGTTTTACTATATTAAAGACTATATATAAATACATTTTTGTAGCAATTGTGAATGTTTCCCTTTTCCCTCTAGTGAATAAAGACACCAGGGCTTGGGTTTTTGTGGACATCTATGGAGCCATTTAAAATGGTGGACAGGAACTGATTCGGTGGTTATTGCCCTCAGTTTTCCCTGGATAAGACTGTGGGTAAAAAGCCTATACCTTACACTCCTAACCTGCGTGGCTCCATTTCTGGAGTAGGTATTTTGCAGGTATGTAAGTCCCCACCCCTATTTTTGTAGTGCTGACCAGTTCCTCTGTGACTTGTGTTTCACAGGCCCTCAAAGAAATAATGAACCGTTGTCTGGATTCAAAACATTTCAAAAGGTGAGTTCAAAGGTCTTACCCATGCTCCCATGCCTCCTCCATGCCAACACATGCCCCTTGTCCATCCCCATAATACCTTTCATTCTCTATTCCAACTGATTTGCAGGGATCAGTTCTGGGACCTTTGTTATTCATAGTAAATATAAATTGTTTAGAGGAAAACGTAACTGGTCTGATTAGTAAGTTCACAGATGACACAAAAATTGGTGGAGTTGCAGATAGTGAAGAGGATTGTCAGAGGATACAGGTCCTATCCCCATAATCCCAGCTAGTCCCCCTGACACTAAAGGGCAATTTAGCATGGTCAATCCATCTCACTTGCACATCTTTGGACTGTGGGAGGAAACCAGAGTACCTGGAGGAAACCCACGCGGACACGGGGAGAATGTGCAAACTCCACACAGACGAGTCACCCAAGGCTGAAATCAAACCTCGGTCTCTGGCGCTGTGAGGCAGCAATGCTAACCACTGTGCCATTGTGCCACCCATACAGGTGATGTTTTCACCAAACATGAAATACAATAATGAGGACTGAATAAATTCCTAATGTGTAGAAAATTGAATCGGTTGGAGACTTGAGCAGAGAAATGGAAGATGGAGTTTAACACAGTAAGAAGTCGCACAACAGCAGGTTAAAGTCCAACTGGTTTATTTGATAGTAAACACCACCAGCTTTCGGAGCGCTGCTAGTGGTATTTACTACCAAATAAACCTGTTGGACTTTAACCTGGTATTGTGAGACTTGTTACTGTGTTTACCCCAGTCCAACGCTGGCATCTCCACATCAGATGCTGTTTAATCCAGACAAGCGTGAGATAATGCATTTTGGAAGATCCAATGCATATAAGAATTATTCAGTTATACAGTAGATGATAGAACTCTTAGGAATATTGATAGGCAAAGGGATCTGGGCGTACATCTCCACTGATCATTGAAAGTGGCAACGCAGATGGATAAGGTAGAAGGCATAAGAAGACATAAGGCTTGCCTTCATTGGTCGAGTATAAAAATTCATTGGTTGAGTATAAAAATTGGCAGGTCATACTACAGCTGTACAGAACCTTAGGTAGACCTCATTTATAGAATATTGTATACAATTCTGGTCGCTACACTTCCAGAAGGATGTGGATGCTTTGGAGAGGGTACAGAAGAAGTTTACCAGAATGTTACCTGGTCTGGAGGGTATTAGCTATGAGGAGAGATTGCATAAACTCGATTTGTTCTCACTGGAATGATAGAGGTTGAGGGGTGACCTGATAGAGGCCTACAAGATTATGAGTGGCATGGACAGTGGATAGTCAGATGCTCTTTCCTAAGGTAGAAAAGTCAAGCACCAGGGGACATAGGTTTAAGGTGCATTGGGAAAAGTTTAGAGGAGATGTGTGAGGCACGTTTTTTACACACAGGATGGTGACTACCTGAAATATGCTGCCTGTGGAGGTGGTGGGAGCAGGTATGATAGTGACATTTAAAGGGCAAATAGACGAATACATGACTAGGATGAGAATGAGGGATACGGGTTCTAAGTGTACATGGTTTTAGTTGAGGCAGGCATCATGATCAGCGCTGGCATGGAGGGCCAAAGAGCGTGTCCCTGTGCTGTACTTTTCTTTGTTCTTTGTTTTTTGACACATGGAGACACAGAAAGGAGAGACAATACTTTAAAGTAGAACAACTCTGATCCTTCCTTTGGCTGAAGGGATGCCCCAGACAAACCAGTGGTTTTTAATGTTTGGATGCAAATATCATGCCATCATTGATCAAACTTTTAAAATGCCAGTCACAGCAGTTAATTCAGCTGGTAAGCATGTAGCTATCCGTCAAAATCTAGCAGGGCAAGAGGTCGTTGTGTGCTGGAGAGTAAAAAGCCTGCCCAATGTAATTTTCAGGTGGATTTGTAAATGAGAAAGCAGATTACTGACCTGCTTTTAGTGTTTATCTGTTCAAATATGCTGTATCTGATCCGGAAGCACGTATCTGGTTAACTCCCAAGCAATTTCACTGAATAAGGTGTGGAAATGTGACTATTTTGAATTTCTTGTGATTTTTGCAAAAAGAGTTACAACCCTGAAATCTCATCTTTCTCAGAAGAATGGGGAACACTTCTCGTCTGGTCAGGGTAATCTTTCCTTATTGTCCACTAGATATCCATATCTAATTTCTTCTTGAAATTACACAATTACTGGTTATCAGTTTTATTTCCTTATTTTTAAGAAGTCAAAATTACTAATGTTAATGACTCTTCCTGTAACACACATAAAGGAAAATAGCAATATTTTACAAGTGCATATCGTGATTTTAAAATTGCAATTTGCTGCTTTTAGGTGTGAAGATATTAGATATGATAGCAATTTGCTTATTTCAGCAGGCATGCTTGGGTCTGTAAGGTAGTGCAGTAATGCATATTGGTTATATCACTGAACAAGGTCTGCTTCAGGAGACATGGGGCGTTCAGGGTCGCTGGGAATGGTGGCACGGGCTCAAAATGTAGAGTGGCCGGAAAAGTGAGATTCCCATTGGCAAGATTTCCGATTTTGAACGAACATTACTGGCAGTGATGTGGAACACTCCGGGGAAGGGCGGGAATCTAATTTAAATGCATCAACATAACATTAGCAAGCACTCACTCCAGATATTGAGCTGAATATTCAGCTGATGTTGGTGTCACATCACCCTGCTGCCACTTACAACAGGTCTGCATTAGCGAGAACCTGGTGCAGTCACACCCGAGGGAGATATTGGAGGGGAGCACTCAGGCAGCTAGTACTTCCTGGGGAAGGAGGTCCAATGCACCAGGGGCATCAGGGAGAATACTGGGAACCCACCCAAGCGCACCTCAGGGCAGGCGGGAAGGGCACTGTCACCACAGTGGTGGGGGCGGAGGGGGAGGTAGGATTGGGGTAGTTGGGGTGAGTAGTTCAGAGGCCTTAACTTCCCTTCATATCAGGTCAATGCCAAGCTGGCATTGTTTCCCGATTCCTCCATGCTGGGTTTGCCAAGTTTGGCAGCACAAAATGACAAGATGGACGTTCTATGAGTGAATAGAGTGATTTATCATTTGTATCTATATACAGCGGTGATTTCACTACACTATGCCTACTTTCACCTGTGCCAACTCGTTGCCTATCACTTCTTCATCTTCCTCACCCTCTAGGATCTCCTGGGTAGAAGGCTCCTAGCCATGCACCAGACTGTCCTCAACTTTCTGGGTGCCTGACAGGCCGGTTTAAAGTTTATTTATCAGTCACAAGTAGGCTTACATTAATACTGCAATGACGTTACTGTGAAAAATTCCCTAGTCTCCACACTCTGGCACCTGTTCAGGTACACTGAGGGAGAATTTAGCATGACAAATGCACTTAACCAGCACATCTTTCAGACTGTGGGAGGAAACTGGAGCACCCAGAAGAAACCCACACAGACACTGGGAGAATGTGCAAACTCCGCACAGACAGTGACCCAAGGAGGCAATTGAACTCAAGTCCCTGGCGCTTTGAAACAGCAGTGCTAACTGCTGGGCCACTGTGCCACCTATGGTGGTCTTCCACGCTATAGAAGGGCAGCAGGAATGAGGTCCAGAAGCTCTGCCATCCTTTGGCATTGACACTTACGGATTCCCACCACACCCTGCACCATGGAGCTCACACCCTCAGACACAGAAGTTATGAGGTGAACCAGGGTACAGGCACTTGGAAGAAATGCTTCCGAAGGCAAAAAATATATTCTGAGTGGGGGGGGGGTGCTTCAATGTTAATCTCCAAGCGTGGCTTGTCAGCTCAACATACCTGTCAGATTGGACCTGTGGCAGATGAGAGAGAACCAACATGAGGGAGAAAGATGGGCAAAGAAAGCTACTGCGTCTGCTGTCAGGCGAGGAATCCGTTCTCCTCCATGTTGAACATCATTTGGAAGAAGCACTGAGGGTGGAAAGGGCAAAGGATGTGCTCTGGGTGGGGGATTTCAATGTCTGTCACCAAGAGTGACTTGGTAGCATCACTACTGACTGAAATGGTCAAGTCCTAAAGCACATAGCTGCTAGGGTGGACATGTGGCAGGAGACATGTGAGGGAACCAACAAGAGTAAAAACTTATTGGACTTTGCACTAACCAATCTACCTATTACAGGGATCTCTGTCCATGACAGTATTGGAAAGAGTGACTGCAGCAAAATCCTCATAGAGACATCCTCACACCGAGGGCTCCCTCCGCCCTGTTGTGTGGCCCTTCCACTGATGCTAAATAAGATAGACACAGATTAAAGACTTTGATTTGATTTATTATTGTCACATGTATTAACATATAGTGAAAAGTATTGTTTATTGTGCGCTGCACGGACAAACCATAGCGATCGTAGAAAAGGAAATGAGAGATTGCGAAATGTAGGGCCCGATTTTACCAATCGAAGGCTAAGGGCCGGATCCGAGCCTGGAATCCTCGTTCCAGCGCACCCATGCGCTTTTTGCCGGCTCCGATCCAGTCTGCGCTGTGGGCGGGGCTTCGTGCTGCCGGAACAAACCGGATCTTCGAACTGCACACGCGCAGTTAGAAAAAAATCTGAAACAGCGCGCCCGGGTGCAAAAGACAAAAACAGCAGAGAGAGTGGTGGTGGGGGGCGGGGGATGAGCCACAATTGGACGGTAGGTTGGGGGTGTGCTCTGCTGAGGTGGAGGTCTGCCTCCCAGAGGGGGTCCAATCACGGGTGGGGGACTTGCCTCCCGGTGGGGGGGGGGAGGCGGGGTGGTCCAATCCGAGGGGCAGTCTGCCGGGGTGGGGGCTGCCTCCTGGGGGTGGGGGGGGGGGAAGGAGGTCAGATCACGGGGGTGTACACCTGGGGTGGTTAGCAGGGGGTCTGCAAAGTGTGATCAAGGAGGACGGGCTTCAGAAGTTCCCCAGGAGAATAGGAATCGGCTTTGGATTTTTATTCTGCAGGTTGATAACAGTGCGGATCCAGAAGATGATAAAGTGGGATTTGGCGATAGAGTTGGATGTGCAGTTCATTAAATCTAAATGCATTGAAATCATTGGGCCACCCGATTCAGGTGCAGACCGGATCCACACCCAAATCGGGTTTCGGTAAAGTCGTGATCTGCTCGGATTCGGGAGCAGATCACGTTACAAGCCCAATGCCCGAATTTACTGCGATTTCGTGCCCAAAAATGGGCATGAATTTTTGTTAAAATCGGGCCTGTAGTGTTACAGTCATAGTTAGGGTGTAGAGAAAAATCAACTTATTACAAAGTAAGTCCTTTCAAAAGTCTGACAGCAGCAGGGAAGAAGCTGTTCTTAAGTCCTCAGACTTCTGTATCTTTTTCCCGAAGGAAGAAGGTGGAAGAGAGAATGTCCAGGATGCGTGGGGTCCTTAATTATGCTGGCTGCTTTGCTGAGGCAGTGGGAAGTGTAGACAGAGTTAATGGATGGGAGGCTGGTTTGCGTGACCTTTGTAGTTCCTTGCAGCCTTAGGCAGAGCAGGAGCCATACCAAGCTGTGATATAACCAGAAAGAACGCTTTCTATGGTGCATCTGTAAAAGTTGGTGAGAGTTGTGGCTGACATGCTAAATTTCCTTAGTCTTCTGAGAAAGTAGAGCGTTGGTGGGCTTTCTTAAGTATAGTGTTGGCATGGGGGGACCAGGACAGGTTGTTGCTGATCTGGACACCTAAAAACTTGAAGTTCTCAACCCTTTTTACTTCGACCTGTTGATGTAGACAGCGGCATGTTCTCCTTTATGCTTCCTGAAGTCGATGACAATCTCTTTTGTTTTATTGACATTGAGGGAGAGTTTATTGTTGCCACACCAGTTCACCAGATTCTCCATCTCATTCCTGTACTCTGTTTCATCATTGTTTGAGATCCGACCCACTACGGTGGTGTTGTCAGCAAACTTGAAAATCGAATTGGAGGGGAATTTGGCCACACAATCATAGGATATAAGGAGTATAGTAGGGGGCTGAGAACACAGCCTTGGGGGACACCGGTGTTGAGGATGATTGTGGAGGAGGTGTTGTTGTCTATCCTTACTGATTGTAGTCTGTGAGTTAGGAAGTTCGGGATCCAGTTACAGAGAGGTGCCAAGGCCCAGGCCATGGAGTTTGGAGATGAGTTTTGTGGGAATAATAGTGTTGAAGGCTGAGCTCTAGTAAATAAATAGGAGTCTGACATAGATGTCCTTGTTATTTGGTATTCCAGGGTTGAGCGCAGGGCCAGGGAAATGGCATCTGCTGTGGACCTGTTGCGGCAGTAGGTAAACTGTAGTGGATCCAGATAGTCCGGGAGGCTGGAATTGATTCATGCCATGACTAACCTTTCGAAGCACTTCATAATGATGGATGTCAGAGCCACAGGCCGATAGTCATTAAGGCAAAGTGCTTGGTTTTTCTTAGGTACCGGGATGAAGGTCGCTTCTTGAAGCAGAGAGGGGCCTCAGATTGTTGTAAAGAGAGGTTGAAGATGTCTGTGAATACCTCCACCAGCTGATCCACGCAGGATCTGAGTACACGTCAGGGTACCCCATCTGGGCCAGTCGCTTTCCATGGGATAACCTTCGAGAAAGCTGCTCTGACATCTGCAATGGTGACCCCAGATACAGGTTCATCCAGGGCTTCCAGGGTGGAGACCTGCAGTCCTTCCACAGTTGTGAATAGTTTTGGATAACTTAACAAATCACTGGAGGAGGAGACTCCACAAATATCCCCATCCTCAATGACGGGGGAGTCTAACACATCAGTGTAAAAGACATTCACAACCATTTTTGGCCAGAAGCGCTGAGTGTATGATCCACCTCAGACTCCAGCTAAGGTCTGTACCATCACAATAATTAGTCTTCAGTCAATTTGATTCCTTGTACATGATATTAAGGAACATCCTGGACAGATACAACAGAGACTATGGGCCCAGACAACATCCTAACTTTGGGCTGAAGATGCGTACTCCATATGAACTGAAACAGGTCATTTAATTCCTCAAAACTGCTCAGCAAACATGGGCTGTTCAGTCATCTGATTCAAGAAGTGAACTTCAAACCACAAACAAGTTCAATTCACAACCAAGTGCAATAACTTTATGCCGCTGAGACAGGAAAAATTAGCTACACCCCCAACCAAGCTGTTCCAGTATAGCTGCACCTTCAGGATCTGTCAGATGCAGTGAAAAATTCCGGTACGTCCTGATCTCAAAAAGTCAGGAAAAAAAAATCAATCTGGCCAAATACTGCTCCCCAGTCTTCTCTCACCCATCAGCAAACTGACCGTTCTATCAAGCAGCACTTACTCAGCAATATTCAATCTGGGTTTTGTCAGGGCCATTCGGGTCCAGACCTCCCTGTAGCCTTAATCCAAACATGATCAAAAGAGCAAAAGTCAAGAGGTGAAGTGAGGTGAGAATGACTGCCCTTGACACCAAGGCAGCTTTGATGGAATCTTGTATCAAGAAGATCGAACAGAATTGAAGTGAATGGGAATGGAGAAATATCAGCACAGGTTATAATCATATTTCCTGGAAAGGAGGTAGTTGTGGTTGGTGGAGTATCAGTCATCTCAAACCCAGGGCAACACAGCAGGAGTCTCTCAGGGTAGTGTCCTAGGCCTAACCATTTTCAACTGCTTCACTAAGGACCATCCCTCACTGTATGCTCACTGTACTGTACTGCACATTTGCAACTCTGAAGGTAAGGAAGCAGTCTGTACGCGTGTGCAGCAAGACCAAGACAATGTTCTGGCTTGGGCTGACAAGTGACATTACCGCCACGCTGATAGCAGGCAGAAGCTATGTCCAAAAAAGGGAGAATCCAACCTAATAAAATCAAAGACATCTCCATTAAAGAATGCCCCACTCTCAACATCCTGGAGGTCACCATTGGCCAGAAACATAGCTGGAACATCCATATAAATGCTGTGGCTACAAGAGCAGTCGTGATGTGGAGATGCAGGTGTTGGACTGGGGTAAACACAGTAAGAAATCTCACAACACCAGGTTAGAGTCCAGCCAGTTTATTTGATAGTAAACCCACAAGCTTTCGGAAACGGTGTTCCTTCGTCAGGTGTGTGGAAGGTTCAGATCAGAGAACCTGATCAGAGATCAGAGAGATGCCTTTCTCTGACCAGAACCTTCCACACACCTGACGAAGGAAAGCTTGTGACATTACTATCAAATAAACTGGCTGGACTCTAACCTGGTGCTACAAGAGCAGGTCAGGCGCTTTGAATTTTGATATCACCTCGCAACTCCCAAAAGATGATTCACCACCGACAAGGCACAAATCAGAATTATAATGGAATACTTCTCACTTGCCAGGATGACTATGGCTCACAAAAAGCTTGACACCACCTTAAACACACTCCCTCCTGCGCTGACACACAGTGACATCAGTGAAAACTATCTATATGATGCACTGCAGCAACTCATCCATGCTCCTTCAGCAGAAACTTCCAAACCCAAGCCTCAACTGCCTAAAAGGACAATGACAGCAGATACCTGGGAACAGCACCACCTGTAAGTTCCCCTCCAAATCCCTCATCATCCTAACTTGGAAATATATCATCCCTTCCCTGTCACTGGCTCAAAGTCCTGCAACCCCCTTCCTGACTTGGATGTACCTACATCACATGTACTGCATCGATTGAAATCGGCAGCTCACAATCATCTTCCCAAGGGCAATTAGGGATGGGCAATAAATGCAATGTCCACATCCTGTGAACAATACAAAAAGAATCGCATCACCCCATGCAGAATGTCTGTGAGAAAAAGAGTGAATGTTATTAGGATCTAATGATCTCCATTAACAATGAAGGGGTTAAAATGATTGAACACAGGAGAGTTCCCCAGGAAGCTGCTGTGAAGTTGTTTCTGTGGAGTTGCTGCACAAACAAGAAACCACAAGGAGGTTGCCATAACAGCCAGGGTCTGAAGGTGTAGGTGTTTGGATGGTATAGCTATGAGTAATGGACGTTTAGAGGCTGTAACCGGGTAACTATATCCAGTTGACATAAATGAAACAATTGGAACTATTAGCTGTAATTAGGTAACAATGACTTCAGAACAAATATATTCTTGTAATTAGTATATACAAATTACTCATAAAATAAGCAAAGGTAATGAATCACTGAGGAAGTCTGTATGCCACCTTGTGGAGCAGACTTCCCTGCCGTAGCTTGAATAAAGGGTTGACTTTAAACTTCAAAGGTTTTGTCTGGTCTCTCTAGGAGAGAGTTTGGTTTAGAATGGTGCCGTGTGTTGGCACAGGCTTGGTGTGCTCATAGACCTGTTCCTGCACTGTACTATTCTTTGGAAGCACAAGTTGGATGGATAGCTGTATCATTTCCTAACACCCATTCAATTACAATCATCTGTAAGTGATCCGGCACCCAGATGCACGTGGGGAGGGATTGGCAGTTAGCTGAGATGTGAGGCCTGAGACAGTGCAATTACACAGAAAGATCCCAATTTGATCTTTATCAGCTACAAGGAGGAAAGATTGGAATGTATTAGCTCTGCAACAATGGGAATGAGTCTGTTTGAAATTTGTGTGGCCAATATGCATCTTAAGGTAGTGAGTAACAGCACAGAGTAAAAATGAGGGAACAGCTAATAAGTGAGTTTCCTGTGTGTTGTCAACAGGAAATGAATGTGTTGTGGAGAGATACACATTGTTACATTTCACACAAGATATGTTCAAGCACTAATTGGCTGCTCAGTACTCAGAAGTCCTAGAACTTTGTTAAACTCCAGATGTAGCAAGGAATTGGATTTCTTTCTATCCTGTGTTAATCGTACCCATTAAGCAAGAGTTTTAGTCACAGACATTTAATTTCTCTTGTCACTATCAGCTGTAATAACAACATGCACAGTCAAGTAAAATATTTTACCTATTGATATTTGGATAAATGGATCCTTACTTATTTAATTCTACCTTTATTTTGCACTAGGCTTTATGACTTTAACATTTTATGTGATGTTTTTGGTCAGAATTAAACAGACAGCTGTAAGAATGGAACATCCTTTTTATTCCAGATTACTAAAATGGCCCTGTGCCGATGGAGCTCTTATTGCACAACTGTACGTAACTTGAAATAAAAAATGAAGAACAACACAGCACAGGAAACAGGCCCTTCGGCCCTCCAAGCCCACGCTGCCCATTTTAACACTCAGTGAGTGCCTCTTTCCAATCCTTCTTCTACCTACGACTTTTGTCTACGCCTCTTGGACTCCACAATAAAGGGGTGCAAATTTAGAGAATTATATGTGCACCAAATTAAGGGAGGTTTAATTTAGAGACAATTTATTAACACCAATCAGCCTAAAAGCATGTTTTTGGGGTGTGGGAGGAAACCGGAGCACCCGGAGAAAACCCACGCAAGCACGGGGAGAATGTGCAAATTCCCACAGACACCAACCCAAGTCAGAGATCTGACCCAGGTCCATGTATCTGCACAGCAAACAGTGATAGTCACTGTGCTGTCGTGTTGCCCGTCAGTTGGTCCAGTTTAAGCGTACACTAATGACATGAAGCACTAGGCAACTCTTGAAGCAACATCCTAGAGCAGCCCTCGCATGACCCACCGCGTGTATGCCCCTTATTGGCCAACAAGGCGGGCCGAAAAATGTATCAGTCCATCTGATATTCATTAACTAGTCATCAAAATTATAATTTAAATTATAGAATCACAGAATTACATAAGCAGAAGAGGTCTTTTGGCCCATCAAGTCTGCACTGACATGTGAGGAACATCTGAACTTCCACCTATTCCCATTTAACAGCAATGACCCATAGTCTTGAATGTTATGTCTTGCCAAGTGTTCATCCAGATACATTTTAAAGGATGTGAAACAACTTGTCTCTACCACCCTCCCAGGCAACGCATTCCAGACCGTCACCACCTTCTGGGTAAAGAAGCTTTTCCTCACATCCCCCTAAGCCTCCCGCCCCTCACCTTGAACCTATTTACCCTCGTGACTGACCCTTCAACTGACTCATCATCTACTCTGTTCATGTCCCTCATAAACTTGTACGCAGAACATTAACTTAACTAACTAGCTGCTATTGTGTCTTTGTGTCATTCTGGATTTATAGAATTGGTGTAATATAAGAACATAAGAACATAAGAAATAGGAGCAGGAGTAGGCCATCTAGCCCTTCGAGCCTGCCCCGCCATTCAATAAGATCATGGCTGATCTGTCGTGGCTCAGTTCCACATTCCCGCCCTCTCCCCATAACCCTTAATCCCCTCTCTTATCAAAAACCCATCAACCCGCGTCTTAAAAATATTTAGCGAGGCAGCCTCCACCACTTCAACGGGCAGAGAATTCCAGAGATTCACCACCCTTTGAGTGAAGAAGTTCCTCCTCAACTCTGTTCTAAACCACCACCGCCCCCCCTTTATCTTGAGGCTGTGCCCCCTAGTCCTGCTGTCCTTTCTGAGCGGGAAGAGTCTCTCCACCTCTATCCTATCCATCCCATTCATCATCTTATACGTCTCAATGAGATCTCTCCTCATTCTTCTAAACTCTAACGAGTACAAGCCCAGTTTATTCAGCCTCTCCTCATAGCTCAACCCCCTCAACTCCGGTATCAGCCTAGTAAACCTCCTCTGCACTCCCTCCAAGGCCAAAATATCCTTGCGTATGTGCGGCGACCAAAACTGCACACAGTACTCCAGCTGCGGCCTCACCAATGCCCTATACAGCTGCAGCAAGACCTCCCTACTTTTATATTCAATCCCCCTCGCTATGAAGGCCAGCATCCCATTCGCCTTCCTGACCACCTGCTGCACCTGCAGGCTGGGTTTTTGTGACTCATGTACAAGGACCCCAAGGTCCCTCTGCACCGTTGCCTGCTGCAGTTTTTCGCCACGTAAGTAATAGTCCTTCCTACCATTATTCCTACCAAAGTGGACCACCTCACCTGAGAGACGTCGGCTGAGGGGGGATCTAATAGAGGTTTATAAGATTATGAAGGGGATAGATAGAGTAAATGGTGGTAAGCTTTTTCCGCTATTAGAAATGGATAGAACGAGGGGTCACGGGCTTAGGGTGAGGGGGGCTAGGTATAAGACAAATATTAGAGGGCAGTTTTTCACGCAAAGGGTAGTGGGGGTGTGGAATGCACTGCCGAGTAAGGTGGTGGAAGCAGGCACGCTAGGGTTGTTTAAGAGTCACTTAGACAGCCATATGAGCGGGCTACATATAGGGGGATATAGTAGGCCTTACTAAACATTGTTGGCTTGGGAATACGTTTTGCCTCAGGGATGTTAGTCTTTGCCTGTTTAATAATGAATTTTTTTGTCTCCACAGGCATTTAAGTCCAGCAAGGGGCATGCATGCGGCAGGTTGTAGTGGGCTGCTCTTGGACGTTGCTTCGGGAGTTGCCTATTGCTTCATGTCATTAGTGTGCTTAAACTGGACCATCTCGAGGGCAACATGACAGCTCAGAGACTATCTCTGTTGCTGTGCGGACACATGGATTTGGGCCTGTGTCTGTGGGAGTTTGCACGTTCTCCCCGTGGTTGCGTGGGTTTCCTCCGGGTGCTCCGGTTTCCTCCCACATCCCCAAAGATGTGCTTTTAGGCTGATTGATTGGGTACTAAATTGTCCCTAAATTGGACCTCCCTGATCCTCGCACGTTAGGCGTAGACTAAAATCATGAATAGGTCACTGAGACAGTGGGACGGCGGCGCGGGCTCGTTGGGCCGAAGGGCCTGTTTCCCGTGCTGTGTTGTTCTTTGTTCTTTGTTCTTTGTTCTCACACTTGCCAACATTAAATTCCATTTGCCAGTTCCTGGCCCATTTGCCCAGCCTATCTAGATCCTTCTGTAGACTCTCCACACCCTCCGCGCAATTTGCCGTTCCACCAATCTTGGTGTCATCAGCAAATTTCGACACCATACACTCGGTTCCCTCCTCCAGATCATCTATATAAATGGTAAATAGCTGAGGCCCCAGCACCGACCCCTGGGGCACTCCACTAGTCACCAACTGCCAATCCGAATAGCACCCATTAACCCCCGCTCTCTGCCTCCTATTTGACAACCAATCCTCTATCCACGCTAATACCCTACCCCCAACTCCATGCCCCCTGACCTTCTGCAATAACCTCTTGTGAGGTACCTTGTCAAACGCCTTCTGAAAATCCAAAAATATTCACCTGCAGCATGCATTTTTCATGTAAATAATTAAAAAATCAGTGAAAAAAGACTTTTTTGGGGCTAAAAGAAGTATTCATGCTTCACTGAGCCTCACAAAAGTCTTCCCATCTGCTGCCATCACCCGTGATAGGCCCAACCTGCTTGCTGGCTCTATGTGAAAGGTGGATGATCGTCTGCTCCATCTAATTGGTGAGTGGCAGTGAAGTGCCCTTCAGTGCCCGCGTCTTGAGCAGGGCAGACAGGGAAGGACCAAACTACATCTGAAGTTACATAAATAGTGCAGAAAGACTTATTTATTCTCTGTAATAAAGGCTTGCATACCATTCTGAATAAGAGTTACATTGGACTTGGTGAGAAAACGTTAACTCTGTTTCTCTCTCCACAGGTTCTGCCATCTATAATGGGGCCCTCCTCCCCCCTCCCTCAATCTCCATCATCCCTCGCCTACTCCCTGCCATGCTCCTCACACTCCAGCTCCCGCTCAAGCCCCATACCTGCCACATCTCATCACCATCTTAAATGTCAACACTGCTGCCTACACTCTCCCAGTCTGTGTCATTGCAGGACAAACTCAACCGCAACAAGCAGAAGCAAGAACACCTAATATGGGCAGCATGGTACTTCACAGCATTAGGGTTCAATTCTGGTGTCAGGTAAATCAATGTGGAATTTGTACATTCTCCCTGTGTCTGCATGTGTTTCCTTCGGGTGCTCCAGTTTCCTCTCACAGTCCAAAGAGTGTGTGTCTTTATATGTCCTGTTTGTGATCAGAATTCTTCACTCGCCTGACGAAGGGTCAGAGACCCGAAAGCTAGTGGCTTTTGCTACCAAATAAACCTGTTGGACTTTAATCTGGTGTTGTGAGACTTCTTACAGAACTTAACTCACAAGGGAACTCTGCTGCAATCAATGATTTAACCCTTTCACTGCCCACCAAGGCACAAGTCAGGAATATGCTGGAATATTCTTCACTTGTCTGGATGAGTGCAGCCACCACAATACACAAGAAGCTCATCACCATTCACGACAAAGCAGCTCATTCGATTGGGATTGCATCCAGCAACAAAAACATGAATTCTCTCCACCACCAATGCACACTGGCACCATCTAAAAATGCACTGCAGCAACTCACCAAGACTCCTTTGATAGCACCTTCTAAACCCATAACCTCTACAACCTGGAAGACAAGAACAGCAAATGTATGGGGATACCACCACCTGCAAATCCCCCTCCAAGTCACTCACCATCCTGATGAAGAACTGTATTGTCATTCCTTCACTGTTGCTGGGTGAGAATCCAAGAATGTCCTTCCTAACGCCACATGTACTACACAGGTTCAAGAAGATGGCTCACCACTATCTTCAAAAGGACAATTGGGGATGGACAACAAATGCTAGCTTAGCAGCAATGTCCACACTCAATGAAAGTATTCTAAAAAATGTCTTATCCAGGCTGATTCCTGGGATGGCAGGTATGTCATATCAGGAGAGAGTAAGCTGGTTCAGATTATATTCACTGGAGTTTAGAAGAGTGAGAGGGGATCACATAGAAACTAATAAAATTCTAACAGGATTGACCGGGTACATTCAGGAAGAATATTCCCAATGGTGGGGGAATCCACTACTAGGGGTCATAGTTTGAGGATAAAGAGTAAACCTTTTAGGACTGAGGCGAGGAGAAATTTTTTCACTCAGACAGTGGTGAATGTGTGGAATTCACTACCACAGAAAGTAGTTGAGGCAAAATGTTGTGTGATTTCAAGATGAAATTAGATACAGCTCTAAGGGCTAAAGGGATCAAGGGTATGACAGGAAGGGGGATATCAGGATATTGAATCTGATGAAAAGCCATGATCAAAATGAATGGTGGAGCAGGCTGGAAGGGCTGAATGGCCTACTTCTGTGTTTAGTTTCTATGTTTCAATGTTTCACTATCATTCAGACTGGGCCATTAAACTTACAATATGGCAGCTAGTACCATAAAAAGGATATGTGTCCTCTCTTCCCTGACTTTATTCTGACAGATTTCCACAAGGAATGCTGTGCTGTGCATTTCTCTGTAAGCTGTGATCAGAGGACTCTGGAAGGAATGTGTGGCTGTGTTGAGTCAGGAGAATTTTCAACACAGTGGCAATCTGCTCATCACTTTCACTGCTGGAAGATCCGGACCAATATGTTCAATATGTTATATAAGGAGCCTAGTTATATTCAAACCCTCAATCTCACCGCCTTCCATTCCCTCGCTATCCTGTGTTCTTGATCACCGACAAAGCAATTTCTTATAACTTTTCTTGTATCCCTCTTTACCCACACTTCACTATCCCTTCAAATCCACTCCTTCCAAATCCAACCCATAAAAACCTATCCACTACTTGTATTGTATTATTTTGTAAAGATCGGTGACCACAAGTACATTAATGAGTGAACAGTTTATTAGAGTGATATAAGAGCTACCATGCTCCACAACTCCAAACTTTGAATTGGCAAGGAAAACCCACACTCAGCCCAGGATTTGCTTGCACTGGCTCGATTGGCTGAACAGGTCACATGACCCTCCAAGAGCTTGCCTCTTAAAGGAGCATGCCACCACATCACTCCCCCTTAAAGTTCCTGATTAACACATTTCAATAACAATTGAAATATTTACAATATTATATGACAAATGCATCTCAAACATAGTCAAGGTAACAAGGTAAGTCAGTCTGGGAACTTCCTGACCCTTTGGGAGCATTGTAATTCATTAGCCAGTGCCCTGGCAGCCAAGGTAACTTCGCTTTGAACCTCAATGGGTTGACTTTTGATTTGTGAAGGTGCGTCAATGCAGATAACCTTTCCAATTCTCACTGGGAAAATACTTGACTCTTCTTTGGGGTAGCTTGCTGCTGCATTACTTCTACCTGGAGCAATATCACTGACTAGGAACAGACCGCCCCACTGGATCTGAGTGTGATTCTCTCCTTCTCAAATGGTCTAGGTGTTTCTTTACCCTTTCGCCCTGGGGAACTATTTCATATGACACTGGGCCTGTTCTGGCCACCACCATTCCAGGAATCTAATTTGGACCAGCACCAAAATTCTTTCCAGGTACCAAGTCGCTCCCTCAAATGCCCTCTCCATTTTTCTCGAGTTGTGATGCTTCTTCCATGCATTCTGTTTTACCTCTACTCCCCCCGTCAAATTCAGAAATACATGATCCAACCTTGTTCTCATATATCTGCCCATTAGTAACTCAGCCGGTGTAACACCTGTGGTGACATGCATGTTGTTCTGTAGGCGATCAGGAAACAGGTCAGCTAGGTTTGTAGAGAGGCTGATACTGTTACTTCATGACGGTTTGGAATGTTTGAATGGCTTTCTCAGCCAGTCCATTTGAAGCAGGGTCATAGGGTGCAGTTCAAATATGATGAGCCGTTGGTTCTCATGAAACATTGGAACTCTTTACTAGAGAAAGCAGTCTCATTATCAGATGCTAGCACCTTGGGCAACTCTTGGGTCGCAATCTCTTGATTGTTGTTGTTGAAGTTGTGGACAGTGCAGAAGGATCCAACCCATTGAGTCTGCATCAACTCTCTGAAAGAGCATTCAACCCAGGTCCACTCCACCCAATCCCCATAAACCCATGCATTTACTATGGCTAATCCACCTAACATGCACATCTATGGAGTGTGGGAGGAAACTGGAATACCTGAGGAAACCCATGCAGAAATGGTGTCCATGGCACTGCAAGACAGCAATGCCAACCACTATACCATGGCACTGCCCTTAATTTCATGTATGTCCAGTCATTTGGAGTGCGCATCTATTATGAGCAAAACATGGTGCCCATGAATGGGTCAGTGAAACTGACATGTAGTCACGCCCATGGTTGATCTGATCACTCCCAAAGGTGCATTAGGGCCTCAGATGGCAACTTTTGCCAAATTTGAATCTCAATGTCAGTATCTGTCTGAGGCCACCATGCACAATTGTGTGAATGCACTTTCATCTTTGACAAACCAGGGTGGTCACAAGTAACTCTTGTAACAATAACTTTCTAGTAGGAGTGGGAATGACCACCCTGGCCCCCTATAATAATATATCGTCCTCACAACTGAACTTGTCTTTTTTTACCATGCACTTAACTTGAGATATTCCTGTGTCCAAAACTTGACCTGTCATGCCACCAACACAGGCGATGTATTGAGAAAATGTAAGGCAAGAATAATTTCCTGTGACACTGGCTGTGGCGGTATACTTTTGGGTAGGGGATAAAGGATTAAAGCGTCCACATTTTAAATGTGTGCACCTGGCTTCTGTTGAAACATATAGGCTGTTAGCAATACAGCCCAGAGTTGGACCTACACTGAAGCTATGGAAGGGATGGCCTTATCCTCCTTAAATAGGCCCAGAAGGAGTTTGTGGTCAGTAACTATGATGAAATGCCCTCCATAAACATACTGATGGAACTTCTTCACTCCAAGGATACCCCTTTTTCTTGATCTGGCATGGCCTCAGAATCCATGTAGATGTTTGTTTTTAGGCTATATATCTTGCCTAACTCATTTCGAACACATCTTGATTATTTTTAAGACATTATGGAAATTTCCATTGCTGATTTTGAAGATTTCCAGCCAATTTAATCTCATTTGGTGAAGTTAATCTTAGCTAATCGAAATTGGCCCTTGGCCCCTACTACTATTAGAGGCAGGTGAGCTGAGTGACGCTGGTAGCTTTGTTTTTCCTAGAATCCTTACAGCTTCCCCAGTATATATTGCTAGTCTGGTTGTCATGCTCCTTAACTATAGGGGCTGCACCTGCTTTGTAAATAATGATAGGTTGTTCTCCTACAGCTGTAGTAGAGGCACCTGTGTCCATCTCCATTCTGAATGGCTGACTGTCTATCTTCAACACAATTGTAAATGGAGCCATGTTGTCCACCTTAATGTTGTTTAACCTATATATTTCAGAATTGTTTTTGGGTTTATTCCCAACACGGTGTCGTGGAGTCAGAATTTATTTTTTGCTGGCCTCCAGTAGGCATTTGCTCCTAATGTGCCCCCTCTAATGGCAGGAATGATATATAGCTTCCCTGAATTTCCATCTCTCTTGGCAGTTGTCTCCCCAACACTGATAGCATTCTTCATAACTCTTGGTCTGTGGACCAAATTCCCTTTTTCTCTGCACTCTCTTTTTTTCTGGGCCTCTTTGCTCATTCTGCACCCTCATCCTTGTTGCCTCGACTACCGGTGACTTCCCACCAAACTTGGTGGACCACACCTGCTTGCATGCTTTACAGCTCTATTGCCCCCCCCGCCCCCCCCACCTACGCCACTTCAGCATTTTCTTTAAATAGATAGCCTCTAATGCCTTCTTTAACGTAATCTCTATGCCTGCTAATAATTACTTTTGAATAGTAATGTTGTTAACACCACGGGCAAGTCTTTCTCTCAACAAGTCATTGAATGTAGACCCAAACTAGCACTGTTCAATCAGTTGTTTTCGGTATGCCGTGAATGCAGCCAATGACTCCCCTGGGGCTCATTTCATCAAATTACATTTGTATTGCTGCATTATCATCACGGGCTTTTGGGGGATAATGTCTCTTGACTAATTCCACAAGCTTTTTGAAGTTTTGACACTGGGGGTGTCTGGGGAAGTCAGATTCTTTCTCAAGCTATAGTTTGGGGCCTCACAGACTATTAATAGGATTACACACTGCTTCTCTTCCCTCCCTGATAAAGAAAAGTGGAGACATTCAACATTTTGCACCATTGCTCTGTGATGGGGTGAACGGGTCCAGTTTCCCAGAAAGGGGCATTTTGATAGCTACAGATTGCTGAATGAGTTTGCTTCAGAAAGGCTTCCACATGAGATCTGCTCTCCCCATTTCTGCAGCAGTAGAAAGGTACTCTGATTGGTCATTGTTGTCACATATAGTGGGCGAAATTTTCCCAAAAAAGTACTAAGAGTGGAACTTTCCCATCCCACCCGTCGCAGGAATTGTAAACGGAATATTCAGTGGACCAGTGAAAGGCCTATTGACCTAGGGTGGAAGTTTCTAGTCTTGGGGCGCACAGCCAGAAAATCCTGCCGAATGTGTCATTCCGGGCGATGTACCGGTATGATTCACATGGGACAAACCCAGCTCAAATCAAGTCGCAGTTTTGCACATTTCATCATTTTTTGGGCGGGGATTAGTTTTTGCACCAGTTCAGAGAGGGGCAGGGCCTAAACACACCAGCAAGCCCAACTTCCCAGACATCGGGCGCGGTTTGTAAAGGATGTCCTGATCTCCCAGAGAAATGAAAAACCCTTCTCTCCCCTCCTCCCCCCATTGCAAGGATGTTTCCCCAACCTCTTCACAGCAAAGATTGCCAGCATCAGGACATTGAGGCCCTCTCAATGGGTCCCCCTTCATACCCTCCTTCAAACCTCCCTTTCCAGATCCCCCTTCATGACTGCCACACAGGCCCCACCCCATTCAGTCCCTATCCCCTTGGTATTGGCTCTAGCACACCGGTGCTGCTACCTGGCACATTGGCAGTGACCACTTGATAGTCACAGTGGCCTCTGCCAGATTGGCACTGCCAGATGGGCAATTCACCGCCATGACCCTGGCCACCCAGGGGTTTCAATGGTTTCCAAGCACCCCCAAGAGCCCCCCCACCCCGGTGTGCTCATCATACTTGGTGGGGACCAGCGGTGATTCTCACTGGGTTCTCGCTGCACACCAGAATCGAGAATTTCAGGAGCTGGGAGAATCCGGTCTTGAATGGACTAAGCATATCTAAGTGCTAATTAAATATGCTAATCTGGCTACTGACCTTACTGGGTGGGAACCAGATTATGTTGGGCACAGAGGCCAGGAAGATTGCGAGGGGGTTTCGCACTGGCGCTGAACGCACTTAAACCCTCCTTCACGATTGTCCGGCCTACTCTGCTCGAACACAATCCACGTCGGGCATGACATAGCTGGAAAATCTCAGTCAGTATCTTGCAAAGATGGGCGACCACCAAGTAGATCAATGAGTGAACAGTGTACAGAGTGATACAAAGGTTAATGTACTCCAAGACTCCAAACTGATAAGGAAAACCTATGCTCAGTTCTAGAATTAGCACTCTCCGGCCCGATTGGCTGAACAGGTCACGTGACTCTCCAAGACTACATGTACCACATGTCCTCTCTAACTACCGGCTGCTGGGATTTTCACAGTAACGTCATTGCAGTGCTAATTTAAGCATACTTGTGACAATAATAAATAAACGTTAGCCTTTGGACCCATTGTCAAGTATATTGAATTTGGCATTCTTGCCACACAGCCAGCCTAGTCCAAGGGACCCAATCACATCATACCTGGCATATAACTGACTTACCTTCATTTCAGACAAGCACTCAAATTGTCTGATGAATTTAGTGGTGCTCTAAGTTCCTTCCTGAATTGGTGCCTGCAGTCGCTCAACTTAATTGTCATCATTACACCCATTTTATGCCTTAAAACAGATGCAACAATGTTGAATTTGTACTCCAGAGTTACCTTAAAATAACTATCGGGGACAAATATAGGGCAACAGTAACTCTCCATGGACAAAACATTCCTACAGTATTCTAAAAGCCTTATTATAAAAACATAGGAACAGGATTAGGCATTTAGCACCTCAAGCCTTTTAAACCAATCCGTCAGATCACGGATCATCTGCACCTCAAATCCATTTCTCGCCCTTCAATCTGTGCCCTATTACACACTTAATAAGTTCATCCTTTTCACCAGCCATCCTGATATTTAATTAATTTTCTAATACCTTATTTCCAGTGTTGTCTCCTTCATTAAGCTCTGCATGTTATGTAAATTATCTCAGCAATCAGTAAGCATTGTTCATCCTTTCCTATCACTTATCTCATCAGTAATGGCAAAACAAGAATTTCATACAATTAGAAATCTGTCTTATTCTTGGGGATTTCATGCTATCATTCTGACATGTTGGCTGTTTATATTCATATCTGCATTATCTGCAATCTTAGACATGGAACAGTAGGTAAGCATTTAATCCCTAGAATAGTGGGAGCATATGTTCAGGGATGAGGTCTGGCAACCTTAGTGTAAGAGTTTTGTCTCTTTGGGAACTGTTAACAAATAATTATGGTTCACGGCTTCAAATTCAGAAAGAAGCAGTGAAATAAGTAGCATCAAGTGCAGTTTCACATCATATCTCTGATAAGACTGGTAGTTTGTCACTAACAGTTAAATGGCTTTGAACCAATTATTTTGAGCTGCCAATGAAATTCTGACTCAATGCTGATGAAATAGGTAAAAGCGCCCTCAGATGAATCATCCAGTGATTAAATGGAGTTAATCATATGCATGAAGGAACCTAAGTCTGTATATAAGTTTATCTTTTATTTCACATTGCCTGGAAACAGGCCACATGTTCAGATAGACTTGCAGTCCCAGAAAAGATTTTTAAAAATTAGATTGGAAATTTTAAAAAAAACCTTCCAGACTGTTTAAACCTCAGAACCCTGTTGGCAATAAGGTAGGGAGTGTTTGACTATGTTGGCAATAATCAGGTCGTCCTAGTTCATCTTCTGTTCACCAGAGTGTAACAGCAGTTTTAAATCAGGAAACCCCCCTTTACTATGTTTTTGACTTTCACGCTTTCATTTCCAGATGGGATTTGTGAACAGTTGGCAGGTGATCACAGAAAGGTCTTAAAACAAAGGATTCCCGAGGGAAGAATTTTAAAGAAAGCAGTGAAACTTCCTCAGTAAAATAATTGCTTATATGCTGAAATCATGAAGAAATTCACACTCATTATCAACATGTTTAAATTTATTAAATAAGCACTTTCATAAAATAAATGCACATTTTTGGTTTATTCTGATGTTGTTCCTTTTTTCCTTTTTGTTTTCTGACAAGCTGTGCCAACATCATCTGCCTAAAAATACATTTTACTAAGGACAAGAAGAGATCTTGAAACAACCAGCCTCAAATGTATTTTGCAATTTGATCTATTGTGAGGAAAAGTCTGATATCCAGAGGATATCCCAGGCATTTTGTGACGATTTTTAACAATATAAATGTTTAGTAAGCAATAAAATAAACAAGAAGTGCCATTAACTAAGACAATAGCTACACTAACTTCACCCTGTTCCAAACAACCTTTCATTCCCTATCTTTAAAGATAATTCTCCATAGCGTTCCATACCCTCTTATGGATTTTAAAAGCTAGTTAAAAATCCAGTAACAATTGCCACACTGAAGCAGCTATATCTCTGGGGTTTGCTTCTGAGATAAAACCAACAACTGGCTTTTCAAGACAGGCTTTCTTCACTGCCTGCTGGGAGTTAAACAGCTATTCCTGCTCTGACTGATGTCTAAAGCAGCCTATACAGGTTTGATCATCTCCTGATATACAATTTCCCTTAACTGAACTAATTTAATCAGAAGTCAAAATTAATTACTTTCATTTCATGAGTTTAGATTTTAATAGTGGAAACACAAAGTTCACACCTTGTCCTCCCCTTTGAACTTCTTATTCAAAACCCTTGATGTCCTGTTCCCCTTTATTGCCAGCTTGCCTTTGGGAAGCATCTGTTTACAGTGTTGCTAGGCTCATCGACCTATCAAAAGCACAAGTTCCATACGCATAGTCAAACAGTCCCTGCCTTACACAACTTATATTTTCCCACAGTTTTTAAAACGTATAACCAGCTAAAAAATTCTAATCCATTGGACTTCCCTGATATTTTCATGTAATCACCATTTTCCCAGAAAATTTAGGTCAAAGTTAAGGTTGGTTCTTCACTGCATAGTCCAGAGCAAAACTGGTGAAACTGCTCCACCTGTAGCAGGCAAGCCTTGGGCCGAAAGCCTTGATCATTCAGAAGAGAACAGGTATGCATGAATACTATAATGACCTAGTGTACTACGTGGAAAGGATCAGAACCAATGCAGCCAGGGAGGGGGCTGAATGTTTAAAACTGTCACTGTGATTTCAGGGCAAAAATCAACTCTGAATCCTGTTCTTGATTATTGTTAATGAACCATGCTGGAAGGCATGTTTATGAATGTTAAAGACATATCCCATTATCAACCTGTGTTGATTTTGAACCTACAGTATTCCCACACCACGAAACATGAGAGCATTAATGGAATGTCTCAGATTCTACTGTCGCTTTGCTATATTATATAGTTATATCCTAATCATGTTGTTGTCATTCATTACCATACTTCTGAGTTGACAAGAAAAACAACAAAATTCTGCCAAGAAAATAAACTACAGTATATGGACAAAGTGTCAGGTATAAAACCTTGCAGTATTGATTTGTTGCATTAGATAGCAGGCAAGAGAAAAGGAAAAAATAATAAAACTGAATAGAAGGCTTTCCATTTTATTAGCAAAATAAAATGATGGGTCTAGTCACTTTAGTGAGTATTGTGAATGTCAGCAATACAAGTTAATAGGTCACACAGCTTTAACTGAATGGCTATGACCTGGAATCATTGAATTATAGAATCCCTACATTGCAGAAGGAAGCCATTCAGCCCATCAAGTCTGCACCTACAGCAATCCCACCTAGGTCCTATCCCCGTAGCCCCACATATTTACTCCGTTAATCCGTCTAACTTATGCATCCTGGGACAATAAGGGGCATTTAGAATGGCCAATGCACCTAACCCTTACAGCTTTGGACTGTGGGAGGAAACCGGAGCACCCGGAGGAAATCCATGCAGACACAGGGGAAATATGCAAAGTCCACACAAGACAGTGACCAAAGCTGGGAATTGAACCCAGGTCCTGGGAGCTGTGAGGCAACAGTGCTAACCACTGTGCCACCATGCCATCCTGTACAATATATGAGGTTTATCTTAATTGTGACACTATTTATGCCAACTTGCAATTCAATCATAAAGTAATTTACAGACACATCAGAAATGTATACTTTCTATAGGATAAAAGAAAATGAGCATGTCCAGGATCATGTATCCTATCCATTTCCTTCCTAATTTTAGTCCCAATAATTAATTCTGATTCTAAACTTTAATCGGCAAGCTACCGTAAACTTAACCCCCAATACACAACATATTCCTGTCACAAAACCCAGCTCCTCAGATTACACTCTTGACTAATCCTTTAATATTGTCACAGTATTCTATCTCACCTTGTTATCTCTCTTAATCATAGAATCATAGAATCCCTACGGCAAAGAAAAAGCCATTCGGCCCATTGAGTCTGCACCAAATCTCTGACAAAGTATCTTATCCAGGCCCTCTCTCCTGCCCTATGCTCGTAACACTACACATTAATCCACCTAACCTACATATCCTTGGAATGTGAGAGGAAGCCGGAGAACCCCAAGGAAACCCACACAGACATGGAGAGAAGGTGCAAACTCCACACAGACAGTCACCCAAGGCCAGAATTGAATCCAGCAGCAGAATCTGTAAACAGATGTAGAACTGAGATCTACAGTGGCTTTAAACTGAACTGAAATTCAGTGCTGACTATACTGCTACAGAGGGTTCAGTTTTCACCTTTACCATCTAGGTCAGACCTTTCCCATGTAACCGTGCCTAAAGAGTGTCCATCTCTTCACATCCAGAGAATACAAAACTTAACTTTCCATCTTTTGTGATATTTAACGTTAGAGACATGGCAAATTGTGATATTCTTGTTAAGTAGGGTTTGTAGTCCCTTGCCAAGAATAACCATGGACTAATCAAGTCTGCACTAACATTTCCACTCAGGCCCTATTCCCACAACACCACATATTTACCCCGCTAATTCCTCTAACCTACACATCCAGGGACACTAATGGCCAATGCACCTAACCCACACATCTTTGGACTTGGACTTTGGAAGTTGATGGTTGCCAACACCTTGTTTGGGCATGAAGAGAGAGTGGGGGATCCAGAGATGGTGGTGGTGGTGGAGGGGCTGCAGTGAGCCTAGTTTGAGTGGGAATAATTGGCTATGGTTGAGGAAAGGGCATTGCTGAAAGTGGAAGAAGGAAATAGATTCAGAGAAAAACAACATATTGGGGGTGATTCTCCCAGTCCACTGTACTGCTTGAGCAGCGCAACAGGCCAGGAGATATCAGCGGGGGCCATTTGGCGGGATTCTCGCTGGACGCCGCAGTCTCCACATGCTCCATGGCCAAGATCAACAAAGTAATCAGTTAGATGCCGGAAATCAGCGCCGAGCTGATTACCATTTGGAAATCATGATTTAGCTCTCATTAGCAGGCCCGAGACTGAGGTCTCCAAGCTCACTAGCTTCCCCCATCACTGCCCCCCACCCCATCATCAGTGGTTGACTCCAGCGGGATTTATCCCTGCTCCCCACTAATGAGGAACAGGCAGCTGGCACACTGAAGGGAAGAGAGGTCATTGAGGCCCCCCCTGGAGATCAGGGACAAAGGAGCCCTTTGGGCAGTGCCAGTCTGTCACCCAGGCACTGCCTAAGGGACAAACTGCACTACCTAGGGGCACCTTGGCATTCTCCACTGGGCATTGGCCAGTGCCAAGGCAGCAGGGCCAGATGGGACAGGGTCTATTGGGGGCAATCGATGGGCCTGGGGGGTCCCAGTGTCACTCTGCACTGGGATCGGTGGCAGAGGGAGGGATGATGGTGATTGGGACTGGCCAGCTGGGTCAGGGGGTGGGTTCCGGGACTGGTGATCAGGGGTGGGGGTTGTTGTGCTGCCAGCCGGGGACATTGGGGCTTGCTTGGGAAGGTCCATGGGGGACCAGCAATCGGGGGGTGTGCTGGGGGCATTGCATGGCTAGCGATGGGGGAGTTGCGGGGCTGGCTAGTGATTGGGAAGGCCTAAGAATGGGAGTCCGGCAATGTGGGATCATTGCACACTCTCTCAGCTCTGACAGATTGGCACATCCGCAGTGGTCTGCTCAGTGCTATGCTGCTGGCATCTCCAGAGGGAATAGGTCCCACTCACAAATTTTTAGAGGGAATCCTGCTGAGACACTCTGATGTAGTGTCAGAGATTCATTCTGGAAATTGCACTGAGAAACCAGTGAGATTTACTCCCATTTTCCTGCAAGGTGGGGACTTAGAATTTTTTTGGGAGAATCCTGGCCATTGTCCTCAAATTGTTGCTCATTGCATAAAGGTGCTTCAAACGCAGCACTGATAAGGAACTTTGCCACCAGTATTTTAAGCTGGTCATTTCACACTGTCAATGCTAACCCAATGGCGCAGGTCACACAGGTGGATTTTCTTATTTTTCAAACAGCCTTTGCCATGGACAGAGCCCAGCAAAGCATCTTGTAATCCCCTCCAATGTGTCATAGATATGCTCAATGGTTTTGGAGAATGTCCAAAACACAAAACTGGATTCAAAAATAAAATAATGTCACCTTGTGCAAAGCCACTGAAGTTACCAAGCGCATGTTCGCTAGGGAAAGGTGAGGGGGAGGAGGGGAGGAGGAGAGATGGAGATAGTGTTTGAGCGCAAAGAATGTTATAGAGTCATTGAGGTTTACAGCGTGGAAACAGGCCCTTCGGCCCAACTTGTCCACACTGCCCTTTTTTTTTAATCGTAAGCTAATCCCAATTGCCTGTATTTAGCCTGTATCCCTCTATACCCATCTTACCCATGTTACTGTCTAAATGCTTTTTAAAAGACAAAATTGTACCTGCCTCTGCTACTACCTCTGGCAGCTTGTTCCAGACACTCACCACCCTCTGTGTGAAAAAATTGCTCCTCTAGACCCTTTTGTATCTCTCCCTTCTCACCTTAAACCTATGCCCTCTAGTTTTAGATTCCCCTACCTTTGGGAAAAGATATTGACTATCTAGCTGATCTGTGCCCCTCATTATTTTATAGGCCTCTATAAGATCATCCCTCAGCCTCCTACACTCCAGAGAAAAAAGCCTCAGTGTATCCAGCCTCTCCTTATAACTCAAACCATCAAGTCCCATTAGTAACCAAGTAAAGCTTTTACTATGTTCATAACTACATTTGCCTACTTCAAAGTTATTAATGTTTAATGTTGAATTATTTCCAATTACCTCACCTTAGTGTAAGGGGGAGACAGCAGATGTGAGGGGGGAGAGGAAGAAGGCCAAGGGAGAGGGTGACGGGGAGAGGGAGAGATTGTGAAGGGGGGAGGGAGTGAGTGTAGGTGGAGACGGTGTGAGGTGGAGAGGGTGTGTGGGGGAGAGGGTGAGGAGAAAGAGTTTGAGAGTGAGGGGGAGGAGGTGTGATGGGGAGAGGGTGGGGGGGAGAGGGGGAGGATGTGAGGGGGATAGGGTTTGAGGGTGATGGGGAGAGGGAGAGAGTGTGATGGGGAGGGGGGGAGGGTTTGAGGGTGAGGAGGAGAGGGAGAGGGGAGAGGATGTGACTGGAAGAGGGAGAGGATGTGAGGGGATAAGGTTTGTGGGTGATGATGAGAGGGAGAGTGAGGGGAGAGGATGTGATTGGAGAGTGAGTATGTAGGGGGTTGGGCAGAGTGTGTCCATAACACTTGCTCACTCCTAGACTTGGTTCTCATTCACCGTCAGCTGCCATTATCTACTGAGTGAGTGAGTGAGACAATTACATTGTAACACTCATCTTTATTTATTTTTTGTTTTTTGCTCAGGAAGTTGTTTATTTTCATATCTCATCTTTTAATTATTATGTAATGTTTCTCCAAACTCTATCTTTCTGATATTTGCTCATTGGCCCCCGAATGAAGAAAACACTGAAATGTAGCTCACTCACATGGAAAGATTGGACAATCCTGATCCAGTAAGAATATTCCCTGTCTGCTCCTCCCAGCCGGACATAAAGCAGCAAAACCTCATACACATCCTGTGTAAGCTTTGCCACACTAATGATTCCTTGAAACTTTGACAAAGGGTCATCTGGAGTTGAAATGTCAGCTCTTTTCTCCCTTTACAGATGTTGCTGAGATCTTTTGGTTGCTAATAATTCTGTATGTTTTCGGTGCAGATCCAGGCATCAGAAGAGAAGACCTTGGGTGCAGGTCCTGCTCTACCTCACAGGAGGAAAAGTCAAGACCCTCAGAGGATGCACCATCAAGATGTTCCTCCACCAGCACAGTGGCTGATCTATCTAGAATAGGCTCAGGGTCACAATCTGGAAATGATGTCGCTGCCACGGCCCACAGCTGGCGGGAGCAGTGATAGCCGAGGTCTCTGACACTCGAGGCATTGCTAGAGACCAGGCCCCTATACTGACCCTGCAGGTAATGAGCCTCTAGACTCAGCCACAACAGAACTGTTGGAGCAGAGACTGGTACGGGAGCGTCAGGCAGAGACGCACAGACTGGAGTGAAGGCTGGAATAATATCTCCATTTCCTGTCTGATGTCATGGCTCAGGTTTGTCTGTCTCCATGGAAAAGGTGTCAGCTGCTTTGGAGATCCAGATCCAGCAGAACACAGAGTAGCTGCCAGATATACACTCAGAAAATCACTCCATTGGTGCAGCGCATCAATGGCTAGCTGAGAGGGGAGCAGGGCATCTTGACCTCCCACCAGATGCCCCTGCTCCTGAAAGAGTCAGGGAGGTGCCATCAAACACCCACAGAGAGGTTGAGAAGCCAGGCATCTGGGAGCTTCATCCTAGGATTCTCCAAGTGTGCCCTGTCACTCCCCTGCCCTCTGCCACCACCTCCAGCAGTCAGGCCTGGGAAAGTGTTCCTGCAGAAAGCCTCCAGCAGGCCAGGGCCCTCCAGGCTTTGGGCCACCACAGGATGCTCACAAAAGTCATCACAATCAACAGGGCATAGCAGTCAGCAGGCTGCCTCCACCTCAACAGAAGGTGTCAGCATTGCTCCAAGGTGTAGGATAAAAAATATACATAAATAAATGTTGATGGCAAATAGGTGGCCGGAGCAAATCAGCTATCTGTTCAGGTTTGCTGCATCCTATGATGCTGCAACGGTCACAAGGATTTAGTTACACTTTATTCTCAATCAGATTGCAATGATATGATTCTCCTGATACACCACTTACTGTATCACACCATCAGTAGTGCCTCACTGAGTGTTTTGACATGACTTGTTTCAGCCGTTGCAATGTGCAGCCTAAGCACAATATCAGGCGACCCAGCCTGAATACCCTCCAGGAATGCTGTCAGGTCACTGCTAGTCCTGCTGGTGTCCTGATGTGAGGTGTGAGGGAGATGCAAAGAGGCCTCAAGGGGAGTTAAGCAGGCTTAGTGGGTAAACGGGAACAAAAGCCTGAGGCTGTGCTCCGAGGAATAGCAAATCAATGTCTTTCCTAAATGCTGAGATCATGACAAGTGTGGACGGCCAAATTGACTTGGCCAACCTTGTTCAAAAGTAACCGAGAACTAACATGCAGGTGCAACGATCAAGTAAGGAGGCAACTGACAAATTGCAAGAGAGATAGAGTGTAAGGTTCAAGAAGTCTAGCAGTCTTGCTGAGATCTCACCTGGAGCACCATGTGTCCTGTTTGTCTCAATACCTAGGGAAGGATTCACCTTGTGCAAAGGGATTGCAACCAAGCTTGACCAGACTTAGTCCAGGGACTTGGAGATCATCCCATGAGATGAGATTACTGCAGCTCCCAACCAGCCTGATTCCAGAATGGCAGGACTGACAAATGAAGAGAGATTGGATTGACAGGACTTGTACTCACTGGAATTTAGAAGAACGAGAGGGGATCTCATAGAAACATACAAAATCCTGATGGGACTGGACAGGCTGAATGCGGGAAGAATGTTTCCAGTGTTAGAGAATTCCAGAACTAGGAGTCACAATCTAAGAATAAGGGGTAAGCCATTTAGGACTGAGATGAGGAAGAACTTCTTCACTCAAAGTGTTATGAACCTGTGGAATTCTCTACCATAGAAAGTTGTTGGGGCCAGTTTGTTAAATAGGTTCAAGAGGGAGCTGGATGTGGCCCTTGTCGCTAAAGGGATTGAGGGGAATGGAGAGAAAGTGGGAATGGGATTCTGAAAGTGCATGATCAGCCATTATCATATTGAATGGTGGTGCAGGCTTGAAGAGCTGAATGGCCTACACCTGCATCTATTTTCTAAGTTTCTATGTTTAACTTGCTGGGATCTTGATGTGATGGGACTCATAAATCAGGGAGCAAACCATGTAGGCTTCACTACTGAGAGGAGCACACAATTGAGCATGGTTCCAATCCAGTTGCCTTATGATTATTAGAGTGTCCCTTCGGTTGGCCAGTTGTGCTGACTTTGAACTCCACACGGCTAAAAGGGACCTCCTCCCAATTGAAAGGATCAACATTGAAAGCGTTTTTCAGGATACCTTTTAAAAATGGAGTGCTGCACATTTCAATTTCACTCCACCACTTTCAACCCTCCCTTGCCGCATACATAACTATTCCTTTCCCTCTCCCCTCTGTTACCCTTGAAACTTTCCCAGTACCTTTGAACCTATACCAATCACCCTCCACATATCTTCTCTCCTCTCTGAAATACACCCATAAGCACCCTGACCCTAACCCTTCCCATTATCCAACCTGTTTTATCTGTTTCCTTAACCACCATTCCCCTACCCCCATAAAACCATCAGCTACCCACCTATGGAAATAGGGTGGAGCTGCCACCCTATTGTATTCCAATCCACTCCTTTCCCCATGACTATTCCTTCCATTGCCCAGGACTCTCAGTTCAACCCCCAGAACTCTAAGGTAGATAGCACCAAACCCACCAGTAGGACCATCTCTACGCCACAATCCCTATCCAGAAACTGCCTCCCTCCATACAGCCACAAGGTTCCCAGACCCATCAAATCATGCTCTTCCCTCAGTTCCATGCCCTGCACCTTTGCAGTCACTTGATGCTGCCCTCCCCGCCTTGGACAGTCAGACTCCCTTCCATGGATGCTCTCCCATCCTACCCAACTGACCCATGCACCTTTCCCCACGGCTCCTATTCCAATTTTCCCTGTTGACCTTGCATTCCCCGTTCAAGATCTTTAACCCTTGCCCAGTCAACTCTACCTTTCCTCCTTTGGTTACCCTCCATGAACCTTGGACAGCCAACACATAAGCTCAATCATGGGCTGAACATTCCTGAATGAGGACAAGGTAGAGGCTCCCCACTCCAAAGTCTACATGCTTCAGAACCTCTTATGTGCGGTCAGGTTTCAGAAGGCTTATTTTTCTTGCTCATTATTGGTAAGATTTGATTGGATTTGATTTGATTTATTATTGTCACATGTGTTAACATACAGTGAAAAGTATTGTTTCTTGCATACTATACAGACAAAACATACCATTCATAGAGAAGGAAACACCTTAGTGTCACAGTCATAGCTAGGATGAACAGATTGTGACCATTAACATAATACCAGCTGGCTGGGCTTTCAATAAGCATGCATGAGGTGCTAATAAATGCAAAAGAACTTCCTGACCATCAAGGTTGGGAAGAATGAGGTGCCTAAAGTGTTATTCTATCTTTACATCAAATGTTTAACCCACCATCGGGAATCAGATTTTTGGCCTTTGACCTTTCTTCCTACTCCAGGCAAGCTCGGGAGATTCAGTCCTTGTCTGTAGGTATCAATTTTCAGTTCCACTCACTTCAATCTCTCCAGACTGTATACCTTCAGTTCAGTCACAGAGGCAGTAATCCAGAATTTCTGAATGCAGACTGTGTCCCGGCCGCCCACAACAAGGAAAACATCCAGACTATGACAAACAAATCCTCACATGCTGCCAAAAACTTTGGCCTCCAAATCAGTGTCTCCAAGACTGAGTTTATGTTGCAGCCAGCGCCAGGCACACATGAGGTTGGACCAGATATGACAGCACCTGTCTTAAGGCGATAGAAAAAATTCTCATCCTTGGTAGACTTTTCTCTGGCGAATCCTCTTTTGGAAAAGATATCTGTGCACACATTAAAAAGCAAGTTCTGTCAGCAGCCATCGCTATGATCGGGCCTGGAAGCAACACGGCATTAGAGTTTGACTAAAAATCGCTCTTTGCTATGGTCATAATTCTGGGCCTGATAAAGGCACCACATCAAAGCTCTGGAACATTTCCACCAAAGGTCCTGAGGTGCACCCTGAAAATTTGATGGCAGGACAAAATCACAAACACGGGGGCCCTCCATCGGCTGAAGTCAACAACATGGAGAACATCCCCCAGAAAATGCACCTTAAAGGGCAAGTCATGTCTCCCACATGGATGGCGACAGAATCTCCAAGCAGATCTTCTTTAGGAAACTATCTCAAGGCAAATGACATCAAAGTCGTCAGTGAAACAATATAAGGGCACCCTTAAAAAGCCTTACAAACCTTTGCATTGCAGACCACCTCTCTTAGCCTGCATGGAGACAAGCACTGAAATTTAGTTCAGCGTGTTTCAAGAATCGTGTCTGACATATTCAGAGAAAGATCAGAAGTGGTGCAGCAGTGATAGTTCGCCCGAGCATCAACAAGGACAACGTACTTGTTCTGTAGGCTCCAAACCACTCCTACATCTCAATCATGAGAAGATCCATAGAAAATGACAGAATCACTAACAAATAGCACACATACTCAAACAACAAGAAATCTACCAAGGCAGTTCACGCTGTCTATTAGGCTAGAGTTTGCTTCTATAATGATGCACAAATACCCAAGTCATTGACGCAGCAAATTCTTTTCATCATATTGTCCAAACTAAACTCCTGAGAACATTACTCTTTTTTCAGACATTACTGTCTTTTCAGACGTTGTAAACCTTCCTTCTTAATGACCTTATTCAAGGCATTTCTTTTGATCATGATAATGCAGCATGTTTACAATATTTCAACAGAGCTTGATCGTGATTTTTGTGATATTGAATCATCATTCACTGCTGTGGTTATATCTTTTGCTGCTAAAATTAAAGAGAAACTAAAGCTTTAGATAATCATTACAATGCATACTTTAGGAATCCAAAATAGTATTTTACAGATTTTATTTTCAGTAGTGTTTTACAGTGCATTTGTCATTTAGGATTAGGGTAAATTTACAATGAATACTTGTGGGAACAAATAATATTAGATTTAGAATATTATACTTTGCACAGAAGCAGGAAATAAATCAAAAAGCAAAGTACTGGAGATGCTGGACATCTGAAATAAAGACAGAAAATGCTAGAAGCACACAGCCAGTCTAAATGCATCTATCAAAGGAGGAAGGTAAACATTTGAGGTTAATGACCCTTTGTCAGAAACTTACCATATTCAGAATACTAAGTATTTTGAACAGTGTGCTGTGCTAACCCATACAAGTTGCAGTTTTCATATTTCAACCTGAACTGAACATGAAAAAGAAGCTGCTGATTTTTCTGAATATAATTTTCAATGTGTACATATATACGTACATACATATATATACACACATATATATACATATACACACACACATATATATATATATACACACACATATATATATATATGTGTGTGTGTATAGACACCAATTAGGAGCAGGAGGAGACTACTCGGCCCCTCAAACCTGTTCTGCCATTCAATAAGATCCTGGCTTATCTGATTGTAACTTTGACCCTACATTTCTGCTTAGCCCTGATAACCTTTCACCCCCTTGTTAATCAAGAATCTATCCAACTCTGCCCTAAAAACATTCAAAAACTCTGTCTTTTGAGGAACAGAGTTCCAGAGACTCATAAAGAGAAAATGTTTCTCCTCATCTCAGTCTTATACGACTGATCCCTTACTTTTAAGCAGTGATCCCTACTTTTAGACCTGTACCATTGGGACGGTCTACACTTGACATGCTGGAGCTGACGTTCTAGTGAGCCACATAATGAGGGCATGAGAAAGAGTTTTAAACTGAATAGTAGAGGGCAAGGGATCAAATTTGGTAAGATGTGGTAAATCAATGAGTGCAGATAAGGCAAATGAGTAAGGTACTGATGGGACAGGAAGGGACAGAGAGTACAAATTAAAGATTAAATCAGCAGGTAAGGAACTGGCCAATGAGTTAGTTTTCATTTTCCACAATTCCTTACATTCGGGGAAGGTTTCAAAAATAGCAAACACAACACTTTTATTCAAAAATAGGGAGACAGTAAGCAGGAATGACAGCCTGTTAACTGAACATCTGTCATGAAAAAATGTTAGAAGCTATGATTAAAGTTGCCATAGCAGGCACTTGGAAAAATTCAAGACAATCGGGCAAAGTCAACATGGTTTTGTGTAAGGGATATCTATATGCTTTAATGAACAGGAGAATGCTTTAGACAATGTAAGTGGTGCTTGAATTTATTGGGCTTAAATTTTAGGGTAGAATCGTAGAAACCCTACAGTGCAGAGGGAGGCCATTCAGCCCATTGAGTCTGCACTGTCCCATATTTCTTATCAGATTCAGGTCCGTAAACACACTAATCCCCTAACCTACACAGCTTGGGACTCTAAGGAGCAATTTAGCATGGCCAATCCAACTATCATGCACATCTTTGGACAGTGGGAAGAAACCAGAATATCCAGAAGAAACCAACACAGACATAGGGAGAATGTGCAAAATCCACACAGTGACCTGAGGCCAGAATTGAACCTGGGTCCCTGGCACTGAAGCAGCAGTGCCAACCACTGTGCCACATTGTCGCCCATGTGTGGCTCTGTGTTACTGAGAGCAACACAACACATGAAATCAAGTATAGAGACTTGACCTTGCAGCATTTTGCAATGTCAGTTTTTATTAAAAATCAATCTTGCGACTTAAGCCTAATTCAACCTGAAATGCCCACGCATGTGCCAAAGGAATGCTGCACCGTTGGAGGTATAGTCTTTTGGATGAGATGTTAAAATGAGTTCCTGTCTATTCTACTCTCTCAGCCATGTAGAGAAGGTTTCATGGCACGGTTTCAATGTAGAGCAGGAGGGGATTCTCCCCGTTGTCCTCTTCAATATATTCCCCTCAACAAAAACAACTCAAAATGGGGTTGTCTGTTCATCACCATCTGCTTCTCATAGGACCTTGCTGCATGCAAATTGGCGACTGTGTCTCCTAAATTACAACTACTTTATATCATTCTTTTTCTGTCAGGCACTTTGGGGTGGAATGATGTCAGGAAAGGTGCTATGTAAATGCAGTGCTTTTTCTCCTTTCACAGAAAGATCAATGTATGGTCCATGTCACCAGCTAGTATCCATGGCAATGAAATCTCTGGATGCTGCTTGAAACGTGTAGCATTGTGAAGAATTTGTGATTGTTAGTGGAATATTGTAATAGAACGGAGAAGTAATTTCTGTTTTGCACAGTCTTATCACATCAAGTAAACAAAAGAAGTAAATACATTTACTTCCCAAAGCTTTGCTATCAAATTTAATTTGCCAACATTAGTGCCCGTGGAAATACTTAGGGATTGACTGCAGTTGGTGAATCAGCTCTGATCTTTAGTCCTCATTCCAACCTTTTTTGTACAAAATCTATTATTTTTTTGTTGCAGAATAAAGAATAATCCACTCTCGCGTTCACAATTCAGTTATGCAATTAGAGGCTGTTCCAGAAGTACTTATCAAAATTCTGTCAGAAGTTATCCTTCAAGCTTGCTATTGTAGAGTCCCTACAGTGCAGAAGTGGCTATTAGGTCAATCAAGTCTGCACCGATTCTTTGACAGAGCATCTCATCCAGGCCCACCCCACCATCCTCCTCCTCCTTCCCCATCACCCCACCCCCACCCCAGCAACCCCCCCCCGGCTCCCCAATGCATCCCTTTAACCTACACATCTTTGGGAACTGAGAGACAAATTAGCATGGCCAATCCTCTGCACTTGCAAACTTTGGGCTATGGGAGGAAACTGGAGCACCTGGGGGGAACCCACACGGACACGTGGAGAATGTGCAAACTACACAGACAGTTACCTGAGGCCAGAATTGTGAGGAAGCAGTGCTAACCACTGTTCCACCATGCCAGCCAAATCTTCTCTGTTACTTCTCCCTCCCTATTACTTTCTCACTACAGCAATTCACACAGGTGCAGGGATATAAAACTCCACATTTGACAGGCATTTCAGAATCACCAGGATGGAACACTAATTGGATTCTTTATCTTCACTGTGAAATGCAATAATATTTTGCCAATGGAACACTGTTTAATGGCTTGTATAATATCTTATTTCTGTCATGTCTTTATTGACTAGTGGGTGAACTAATACCTTATTTAGAAGATTGATTCTGAAACTATTGAACTTATTTAGAAGATTGATTCAGGACTAGAGGGCACAGCCTCAAGATAAGAGGGGGTGCAGTTTAGATCAGAGTTGAGGAGGAACTTCTTCACTCAAAGTGTGGTGAATCTCTGGAATTCTCTGCCCGTTGAAGTGGTGGAGGCTACCTCGCTAAATATATTTAAGTCACGGGTAGATAGGTTTCTGATAGACAAGGGGATTAAGGGTCATGGGGAGAAAGCGGAGAAGTGGAACTGAGCCACGACAGATAAGCCATGATCTTATTAAATGGCGGGGCAAGCTCGAAGGGCTAGATGGCCTACTCCTGCTCCTATTTCTTATGTTCTTATGTTTTTAAACCTCCTTCAGCCATTTTGAAATGCACTAATTTTTACATGAAAATTTGCTTTCCATAATATTATACAATATCACCTCAGGAGTATATCCATTTGGATTATTATTACGTCCATCACTGCAGATGGGCAAAGATAATGTTTTCACTTGTTTGTCCGTAAACAATTCACCTCAAAAACTAATGGATGGATTTTAACAAAACTCTTGGGTGTGGCTCAAGGATGAATTGGTTAGTTTTTGACAAAGATGCAGATCCAGATTTGGATCTTGGAATGTTTTAAGGGATCTGTGACTACTGAGAGATAGAGTGAATTGATTTTTTGAAGAGTGTTGTGAGTCGTTTTATTTGGAATGCTGCTGACTATTTCAGAATCTTGCAGATTGCCTCAGCTGCTATGGTGCAATTTCTCATGGCTGTCAAAATGTAAGCAGAGTTTTCAGAACAGGTTATTGGATGTGGATTGGCCTGAAGTGAGATGGAAGCCCTTGAAAAAATTATTTCTTTTTTCAGCTTTGCGGTTACAGAGTATCAACCAGGCCAGGAAAAGTCTCAAGTAAGAACCACATAATTGTAATACCATTGAGTTAACAGAGTGTAGTGAAGTCCATTCTTCACTCACATTTCATTGCATCCATTAAAATATTGAGTCACACACATTAATATAAAGACTGCCAGATAATTTGTCTTCAATTTTGACACTGGTATGTGATTTCAGGAAGAAAAGATGCAGCACAGAGAAATATTTCCTCAGGCTGATTTTTCGGTAAAGTTGTTTATGTGTTTCGTATAACATTCACATGAAATATTAGACCATGTGCTGGAGACTTGAAGGTACAAATGCCAAATTGTGGCCGAGTGGCTTCCTCCTGCTTCTATATTCTATGTTTCTAAGAGGTGCTGTTCCCACGGTTTGCAGAAAATGCTGAAGATTCTCAGCAGGTCTAACAGCATTCATGGAGAGAGAATAAGGATCATCCTGACTCGAAATGTTGGCTCTATTCTCTCCCCACAGATGCTGTCAGACCTGCTGCAATTCTCCAGCACTTCTTCTTTGTTTCAGATTCCAGCATCTGCAGCATTTTGCTTTCATTTTTTCTTACAGTTTGCATTGGGCTTTCCAGCAGTCTAAGAACAGAAATGCAAGCATGAGAGCAAGATGCTGAGTTGAAATGGCAAGCGTCAGAAATGTCGGGGTCATGCTTGTGGACTGAGTGAATGTGTTCCATCATGTGATCACCCAATCAAAGTGCAGAGGAGGCTGCATTGTGACTAGTGAATACAGTAGACGATGTTGAAAGAAGTCCAAGTAAATTACTGCTTCACCTGAAAGGAGTGTTTGGGGCTCTGGATAATGAGGAGGGAGGAGGCAAAGGGGCAGGTGTTACACCTTCTGCAAGTTCAAGGGAAGGTGCCACCAGCAAACATGTACAGTTTACTAAAGATTATTACTTGAATGTGGAGCAGGAGTCCAGCACATGCAGTGCAGCAATGCCTGACTGTTGCTGGCTCCCTTCATCCCTCCCCTGTTCACTCATCCTTCCCAGTGTTGTCATCCCCTTTGCTCCTTTCACTGCTCCCCTCCAGCCCTGAACATACCTGAAGGCTGGTGATGCAGCCACCCAAAATTTAAAGCCTCTCCAAGTTGCTTTGGGTTCCATATATATATATGAGGCTTGCGGCCCAATATTGGGAGGCTCTCAGGCCTAAACAAAGTTTCTAGGCTTGTGTATTTAATAATAATTGAGGAGGAAAATGAAGTAAAATACCTGAGATGTTTCTAAAGTGGAGGTTTCCCCATGAGTACTAGAAATAAATGTCATATTTCAACTTATTTAATGTCGGATGCAAGTTTCTGAAAACTTGGATTGGATGAATGTGTACTCAATCCAGCTTTCACTGGAGAATAGCCTGAGCAAAGTAAAGTCTGAATAGAAACAATTTGTAATTATATGTCCCAAGCAATCCAGGTTGAAGACCATTCAGGTTGTAACTATTTGCTCCTGTTGAATAGTTTTATTGATTTAAAAGTAAGTCAGTGTTAGATCATCAAACTACCATTTATAGAAATTATAATTTATAGAATATTGCTGTAAAGAAAGACATGGGGTGGAATTTTACAAGAATGATTTTAAGTGCCCAGCTAGCATAAAAATGGGAGAGCTCCTGTTCCATTTTTAGACAAGTTTCCACAACCTATCTTATGGACTCAGACACTGAAAAAATGGTCTAGACCATTTCTAGATACTGCAGGCAGTGAGCTGGGCTTAATTCACCAACCAACCTGCAGAGGTATCTATTGCGCATGTGCAGACTCCACATGTATAATAGCAACTGCGGAGGGAGCTATTGTGCATGTGCAGAACTCTGATTCTGCACATGTGCAATTCTAACATCAAGGGTCTGACATACAGACAGACAGCTGTCAGGACCCTGCTGCTGCAGGCAACCTAAACAAACCACCCCCGCCCCCCCCAACCCCCCACAATTGCAGTGCCCAAAGCCAATCATGAGCCCCACACGTAATGGACATCTAACCTCCACCACCATCCTGGTACCCGGACCAATTGCACCCCTTGATCTGATAGTGCTGCAGAGCAACAGTGGGCGTCCCTGCTCTCATCTAATCATAGGCAGAGTGCTCAGAACCTCCTCTCTCCCTGATAGGACTGTCCCTCAGACCCCATCCCCTTAAAGCCCCATGTACTTTTGACCTAGCCCTCTTCAGGCCCTGCCCCTATAAGTCCCCCTCCTGTCCCATAGCCTCCCACCAGGCCCACCCACATAGGCACTGCTTCTTGACTCCACCCCCATAGACCCATCCCCTGCCTCCATTGTTTCCACTTCCTGGCACTGGCTGGTACACACTGCCCAGTGAGCATTACCAAGATGCCAGGCTGGCAGTGCCAAAATGCCAGGGTGACACTGCCAGGTGGCACTGCCCAAGGAGTACCCACCTTGTCTTGGCATCCCCCGGCAGTTTCAATGGCCTCCGGTTGCACTAGCGAGGCCAACATGACTATTCCCTGTTCATGGGGTGCAGGTGTTTTCCTCGCTGGAGAGACCCTCTGCCCAGAGCAAGCCAGTAAAATTTCAGCCATGTTGTTAAAACCTTTCATCTTGCACAACTGGACAAATGCAAGGATTTCAATTTATATTACAGGAGAAAGGATGCTGATTCATTGGCAAGTTGACTTTGATTGGCCAAGGGGTTGCCATAGAGAAAATAACACGGAATTTATAGACTTCTCTAGCTCCCGGGTAATTGAATAAAAAGTCAAGGCTTAGACATAATCCTTTTGTTTGTGGAGAATACGTCCTGCCTATGAATGCATGTTGCTTCTGGCAAGCAAAAAGAAGCCACATTATGAGCTCAACTCATTAACTTAAATTGGATGTTAGTATAGCTATTGGTGCATTCAGGATTGTTCAACAAGTACTGCACAATCACAGCACTACATCTCACAGTGCCAAGTACCTATGTTCAATTCCAGCTTCAGGTGACTGTGTGGAGTCTGCAGTCTTCCTGTGTTTACGTAGGTTCCCTCTGAGTGCTCTGATTTCCTCCCAGTCTAAAGGTGCATAGGTTAGATGCATTAGCCATGCCACGGTGGCACAGTCATTAGCACTGCTGCCTCACAGCATCAAGGACCCGTGTTAAATTCCCGTCTTGGATCACTGTCTGTACAGAGTCTGCACATTCTCCCCAGGTGAGAGTTTTTCTAAGTGTCCAGCTAGTCTGAAAATGGGAGAGTTCCAGATCCATTTCTTGAGCGAATTTTCATACCCAATCTTATTGCACTCTCTCTGAAAAGATGAGCAAGTCAGTTTCTAGCCAGAGAGGCTGTTGACGGGATTTAATTCACCAGACAGCCTGTAGAGGGGGGAATTGCACATGTGCTTGAAGGAGGGGCACGCGACAAAGGACTGCAGCGACAGCAAATGTTGCAACCTGTGTGGGGAGGCTGGCCACGTCTACAGAGCCTGCCCCAAGCGAAAGGCCACTTACGCCCAGATCACCGGAGGCGGAGTGAAGAAGGCAAGCGTCCGTGCCACCTCAGAGGGACAGACGACCGGTCCAGAAGCAGGCCCGGAAAAGGCTTCGGAAGGACGAGTGGACCCCCCAGTGCAGCAGGAGGACGCATCGTCAGCACCACCAGCAGAGAGCGCCGAAGCCATGGAACAGGAGAGCTCGGAGCTCGAAAGCCCCTGGCTGAACGTCAAATCCAGGAGAAAGATACGGAAAAGGAAATCCGTGGCAGCGAGACCCCTCAACGGTGACGAGAGAAAAGCTGCCAGACGACGACAGAACCTCAAGAGGCTCTTTTCAAAAGCGACGAAGAATCCACAGGTGACGGGGAGAACCGACGCCATCGCAGCAGCAGCAGACCATCCAGACGATGGAGGCAACACTGCGGCCGCGGCGATCCTGACTCCGCAGAGCAGGAACAAGGACGCTGACACCGTCCGGTACGAAGACCGGCCAGCAACCCCGACGCAAGCCGACGGCCACATGACTCCGACGATGTCACCCAGTCGCCGACGAGGATCTGAGGCAGGTTTGGACGGATACATCAGCCCTGCCGCCCTGCAGAACTTCGTCAGCACCACAGGAATGCGGAACCGGGTGCATGCTGACTGACGGACATGTAAGAACTGCCAAATCTTTTTGTACTTTAAAAATGTCTTTTAAGTTTGCCTCGGTAAATGTACGCAGTGTCAAAGACGGGTTGAGATGTGCGTCCACATTATCCTACCTGGCCAACGTCAAAGCCGACCTGCTGTTCCTGCAGGAGTGTGGGATCCCTCACCTCAGCAGCTACAGGCGTTGGTCGAGTGTGTGGTCCCACGGACCGTCCATCTGGTCAGGTGGGAACGACTGCCGTTCCTCGGGCCTCGGCATCCTGCTGCGGGGAGGTGGCTTCACCATTTCCGAAGTTAGGGAGGTAGTGGGGGGACGCCTTCTCATGGCAGACGTCACGTACAAAAACTGCCCTCTCAGGCTGATTAATGTGTATGCCCCTGCCGTCAAAACCGAACGGCTGGCGGTTTTTGAGCAGCTGCCACAGCTGCTCACCACCTCCAGGCCGGTCATTCTGGGTGGGGATTTCAATTGTATCCTAGACAAGGCCGACCGATCCAGCAGGGCTGAAAACAAACTGGACGCTACGTCCAGAGCCCTGCTGGAGACGGTCAAAGATGCCAAGCTGCTCGACGTCTTCAGCAACCCAGCAGACGGAGGGCAGCGCAGGTACACGTGGTCGCGGCCCGACGGGTCGGTCCGCTCCAGGATCGACTTTATGTTTGTGTCCCGCGCGCTCACGGTCAGGCCCACCGACGTCAGGCCGGTGTTCTTTTCTGACCACTGCCTCCTGCTGGCCGACTGTCAGCTGGAGGCAAACCAGAAAGTGGGCAGGGGGTCCTGGAAGCTGAATGTAGAACTGTTGACCCCAGAGAACCTCGAGGAACTCAGGAGGGATTACCACGGTTGGAGGACCGTCAAACCCTTCTTTGAGTCTCCATCGCTCTGGTGGGAAACCATCAAAGGCAACATCAAAAGGTTCTTCATTCGCAAAGGGGTTCAGAAGGCCAGGGAGAGATGGGGGGACATGTCCCGACTCCAGAAAAGCATGCAGGAACTGCTCCAACTGCAGTCGATGGGGGTCGATGTCAGGGAGGAGCTCCAGGAGGTGAAGAGCCAGCAAGCCTCGCTCTTTGCCTCGGAGGCCGCCAAGGTCATCTTCCGGTCCAGGGTCCGCTCCGTGGAGCAGGATGAAAAGTGCTCGCGTTTCTTCTTCCAGAAGGTACACAGAGAAACCTCTGTGATCAGCAGCCTGAAGGAAGAGGACGGCTCAGTAAGGTCATCGCAGTCTGACATTCTGAGGATCTGCAAATCCTTCTATGCCGGACTGTATGACCTGAAACCGACAGACAGCACGGCCTCCCAGTCTTTCCTGTCGTCTATCACGCAGGTCTTAGACGACGGTGAGCGGGACAGCCTGGACAGACCGGTATCTCTGGAAGAGCTGACCAAGGCCGTCGAGTCCTTGCAGAAGGGTAAAACTCCCGGAAGCGACGGCTTACCGGCTGAGTTTTACTCGGCGTTGTGGGACTTGACGGGCCCGGACCTCCTGGAAGTATACGAGAGTATGCTTCTGGAGGGCAGGATGTCAGAATCCATGAGGAAAGGCATCATTACCCTCATCTACAAGCAGAAGGGGGAGAGGGAAGAAATTCGGAATTGGCGACCCATTTCACTATTGAACGTGGATTACAAAATTCTGGCCAAGGTCATCGCCAACCGGGTCAAGTCTGCTCTGGGGTCAGTAATCCATCCTGATCAAACCTGTGCTGTACCCGGCAGGAAGATCTCTGACAGCCTGGCGCTACTGAGGGATACGATCGCCTACGTGCAGGACAGGCAGGTGGATACGTGCCTCATCAGCCTCGACCAGGAGAAGGCGTTTGACAGAATATCGCACAGCTACATGATGGATGTGCTCTCCAAAATGGGTTTTGGGGAGGGAATCCGCAATTGGATCCAGCTGCTCTACACAGACATCAGTAGCGCAGTCTCAGTCAACGGGTGGGAAACAGATAGCTTCCAAATCAGGTCTGGAGTCAGACAGGGCTGCCCTCTCTCCTCCGTCCTTTTTGTGTGTTGCATTGAACCCTTTGCCGAGGCCCTCAGAAGCGACCCAGGGATCAAAGGGGTGACAATCCCAGGCAGCGGAGGCACGCAGGTCAAAGCCTCCCTGTACATGGATGACGTGGCTGTCTTCTGCTTGGACCCCTCGTCTGTCCGCAGGCTCCTCCAGGTCTGCGAGCAGTTCGAGCTGGCCTCGGGAGCCAAAGTCAACCAGGGAAAGAGCGAGGCCATGCTCTTTGGGAACTGGGCCGACAAATCCTTTGTCCCCTTCACCGTCAGGGCAGAGTACCTGAAGGTGCTGGGGATATGGTTCGGAGCGGCAGGGGCATGCATCAAAAACTGGGAGGAGCGCATCGCGAAAGCCAGGCAGAAACTGGGCTTGTGGGAGCAACGCTCGCTCTCCATAACAGGGAAAAACCTGGTGATCCGGTGCGAGGTGCTGTCCGTGTTGTTGTACGTGGCGCAGGTGTGGCCTATCCCCAAATCCTGCGCTGCAGCAGTGACACAGGCCATCTTCAAGTTTATCTGGAGATCAAAGATGGATCGCGTCCGGAGGGAGGCGATGCACAAATCTCCAGAGAACGGAGGGAAAAACGTTCCCAACGCCGCCCTCATCCTGATGGCCACCTTTGTGTGCGGCTGCATCAAGCTGTGCGTAGATCCTCGGTACACCAACAGCAAGTGCCACTACTTTTTGAGGTTCTACCTGTCCCGAGTGTTGCGAAGGATGGGTCTGGCCACACTGCCGCGGAACGCTCCGAGTAGTTGGACCGTACCGCAGCACCTGTCCTTCGTGGAGAAATTTTTCCGCAAACACACCTTTGACCACAAGGCGATTAAGCAGTGGTCAGTGCGTAACGTCCTTGGGGCCCTGAGAGAAAAGGAGACGGCGGATCCTGTCGGATGGTTCCCTGAGCAGACTGTCAGTGTCATCTGGCAGAACGCCTCATCACCAGAACTGACAAACAAGCACCAAGATCTGGCTTGACTGGTGGTGAGAAGGGCACTCCCCGTCAGATCCTTTATGCACGCTCGAGGTCTCAACATCACCGCACGCTGCCCTCGAAGCGGCTGCGGGGCTGACGAGACGGTCGCACACCTCCTTCTGGAATGTGCCTTTGCAAAGAAGGTCTGGAGCGAGATGCAGTGGTATTTGTTGAGGTTCGTCCCGAGCAGCTCGGTGACGCAGGACTCTGTGCTCTACGGGCTGTTTCCGGGAACGCACACCGAGACAAATATTAACTGCTGCCGGAAGGTCATCAACTCGGTGAAGGACGCACTTTGGTCCGCCCGAAACTTGCTGATCTTCCAGCTGAAAGAACTGTCCTCGACCGAGTGTTGCAGACTGGCACATTCCAAGGTCCAGGACTACGTGCTGAGGGACGGGCTGAAGCTTGGGGCAGCCGCCGCAAAGGCACAGTGGGGAAAGGCCACACTGTAAGGCCTTTTAACGGAGGCAGACCGAGGGCCCAGGAACTGCAGAATACCCTCGACCTGCGTAACTGTGTGCCAATCTGAGCACTAACGGCACACAGAAATCTATTGAGGCATGTATATATTTTTAAGAACTGAAATGTAATTCTTGTAATTAGTACAAATATGTAAATATTTGAGACATGCATATAGTTTTTTTTTAAGTATTGAAATGTAGACACTGTAATTTGGACAGATCTGCAAACATGTTTTGATTTCGCATTGTTTTGCTACTCAAAGCCCTGTACACTGTAATAGATTACTTGAGATTTTTATGAATAAAGTATATTTTTGGAAAAAAAATGTGTACACCTCCGGTGCTTCCCTGTATATTATCCGCAGCAGGGGCCTGATGAACAGGGGAGGTAATGTCTCACTAACTTGATTTTTTCAAGAAAGTAACAAAGGTGGTTCATGACGGTTACACAGTGGATGTTATCCACATGGATTCAGTAAGACCTTTGACAAGGTCCCTCATGGCAGACTGGTACAGAAGGTGAAGTTGCATGAGATCAGAGGTGACTGGCAAGATGTATACAGAACTGGCTCGGTCATAGAAGATAGAAGTAGCAGTGGACGGGTGTGTTTCTGAATGGAGGGTTGTGACTAGTGGCATTCCTCAGGGATCAGTGCTGGGATCTTTGCTTTTTGTAATATATATATAAATGATTTGGAGGAAAATGTAACTGGTTTAATTAGTAAGTTTGCGGATGACACAAATGTTGGTGGAATTGTAAATAGTGATGAGGACCATCGGAGGATATAGTTCAGTTGGATACTTAGGCTGAGAGATGACAGATGGCGTTTAATCTGGACAAATGTGAGCTAATGCATTTTAGAAGGTCTAATACAGGTGGGGAATATACAGTAAATGGCAGAACCCTTAAGAATATTGATCGGCAGAGAGATCTGAATGTACAGTTACATAGGTCACTGAAAGTGGTAACACAGGTAAAGAACTTGTCAAGAAGGCATAAGGCATGCTTACCTTCATTGGCTGGGGCATTGAGTTTAAAAATTGGCAAGTCATGTTGCAACTTTATAGAACCTTGGTTGGGCTGCACTTGGAATATGGTGTTTAATTCTGGTTGCTGCCCTACCAGAAGGATGTGGAGGCTTTGGAGAGGGTGCAGAAAAGAGTTACCATTTGACTGATATGGAGAGCATTAGCTATGAGGAGAGATTGGAGAAACATGGTTTGTTCTCACTGGAATGACGGAGGTTGAGGGGTGACGTAATAGATTATGAGAGGCATGGACAGAGTGGAAACTCAGAAGCTTCTTCCCAGATGAAAGAGTCAGTTACGAGGGGGCTAAGTTTAAGGTGGAGGGGCAAGGTTTAAAGAAGATGTACGTGGCAGGTGTTTTTCACAGAGGGTCATGGGTGCCTCGAACTGGCTGCCGGGGGAGTTATTTGAAGCAGATACAATAGTGACTTTTAAGGGGCATGAATAGAATGAGAATAGAGGGAAATGGTCCTCCAGAAGGACAGGGAGTTTTAGTTCAGATGGGCAGCATGGTCGGCGCAGGCTTGGAGGGCCGAAGGACCTGTACCAGTACTGTAATTTTCTTTGTTCTTTGTCTTTGTTCTTTGACAAGGAGAGAGAGCTGACAGGCCCCTGCTGTTGCAGGTAGCCTCAACTAGCTTCCCGCCACCCACGCAATTGCGGGAGTTGCGGTCTGAGATGCAGCCCCCACCACCCAGACCAATCAGGGCCCCTTCCTCACCCCCTCACCGATTGCAGGCAGAGTGGCAGCAGGCCCCCCTCCAAAGTCCCCAATCCCCATTGGTCCTGCCCCCGGCCCACCTCCATTGGCCCAGCCCCCTGGCCCACCCAATTGGCCCCTGCCCCCATTGACCCCATCCCTGGCACTGCCCAGTGGGCATTGCCCAGGTGCTTGGGTGGCACTGCCAGTCTGGCACTACCCAAGGGGCACCCGTGCCTTGCACTTGACCTCCCTGAGGGACCTCAATGGCCTCCAGTTCCACTGGCAAGGCCAACAAGACTACCCAGGTATTTTCCTTGCCAGAGAGAATATCTCCCAGTGAAGCTATAAAGGCAAGTGAGCCTGGACGATTGTGTTCCTGGCTCACTAAACACACGGAAATCAATATTTATACAAGTTTAAATAAATTGATCAGCCTCTCACCCATTTCCGGCGACAGGCTGACCATGCCGCAAATCCGGGTGTGGTAAAATCATGGGAGCCAAGACACCTGGTGTGATCCTGATTTCTTGGCTCTCACACAATTTTACTGCCTCACTCCGCCCATCGATGGGTGGGGCAAGCTGGTAAAATTCCACCCTCGTTGTGCGTGGATTTCCGCCAGTGCTCTGGTTTCCTCCCATAGTCCGAAAGATATGCAGGTTAGGTGTATTGGCCGTGCTAAATTCTCCCTCAGTGTACCCAAACAGGCGCCGGAGTGCAGCAATAGGGGATTTCCACAGTAACTTCATTGTACTTTTAATGTAAACCCACTTGTTATACTAATAAATAAATTTAAATGCATGGGATTATAGGGATGGGGATGGGGGTTTGGGCCTGGATCAGATGCTCTTTCAGAGAGGCAGTGCAGATACAATGGGCTGAATGGCCTCCTTCTGCACTGTAATGATCCTATGGATTCTATGAAACACCAGACATTTTATTTTGGGTTTTGCAAGTGCGGGTTGGCTGAGAATGGTCTGTACTCAAGCTGCTACAATCAAAGAAACATGTTTATTAATTTGACCAGCCAACTACTGGGACATACAGCCTACATACTGACATCACATCAGCATTGAGTTTTATCACCGATATACCTTAACTGTATGGTCGGCAAAGAAGTATTTTTGGGGTGATGACAGTAGTCCTTGGTGTCAGTGGAAAATACCACTGGCAGTGTCATTGCATGGTAGCAACATGAGGTGTTTTGCTGAACTCGTGCAAATGTTTGAGATTTTTTTAACTTTCCAGGGTGATTTGAGGCAGACTGCCACTTTCCAGATCCAAAAGTGGTGTTCTTTGGCTGATTTGTGAATATGCACTCTACCCAGTGATCTGATCAGGGTAGCTGTTATTCTGCAGGATAACTTTGATCTGCTCTACTGCTGGTCAAGCTTGCAAGCTGAGCAGAGTGGAAATTTAAGTGGGACATAGTAATGACATTGGCACTAATAATTAGCACTAAGAATCAAAACGTTTATACTAAGATATGTCCATATGCTTTAAATAAAGAGAAAGTTGAAGAGGAAGAATAAAGGTAAGTATGCAATATAGCAAGAAGTATAAACACATTCAATGCACGAATAATGTGGGAATTATAAAAGGCTGACATTGTTTTAGATTTAAGTGGCCATATGCATTTGTTTGACATGTTTTAATTTCCTATTCTAACGCAGGCTGGAATTGCTCTGTTTAGTGAGTTCACGGGTTCACCTGAGATAACAGATTGGCAAATGTCCTGCGAATGAATTGTGTCCGTAATCATCTACCACAATCATTTCTAAGGTTTGATCTTCCGAATACTTCCAACAACCTGAAAAGTCCCATTTTCATAGTTTGAAAGAATCGCAAAACCCCCAGATGTTGCTCAAAAGAAGGTTCTGATGAGGAAAAGTGATAATGGGATAAACTAATATACATGAATACAAGTGAGAAGCCGTGCTGGTAGAAAATAACACATTTTAATCCGCAAAAAGATGCAGAACATTTTGAAGGAAAAGGCAATTCTGGCCAAACAAAGACGCACAGTTTAATTGATGAGTTAAATTATCAGTGGACTGACAAAGCGTTTGTAACAGCACAGCAAATACAGAGAGAATACAATCAATAGAGACATTACAAACAGACTGATGCCTTTGAACAGGAGGTTAAATTAGCCACAATGTAACCCGAAGAAGCGCGTTTACTGTATTGACAAAATGAAACCCACAATAGACAGGCGTAGCTGCCGCAATTTGATTTGAGACGGACTCCCGCCGAGATCCCTGCTCCCAGTATCATTTTCAGCAGGAAGATGATAAAATGACTGCAATTGCCTTCGTTCAGCAGGCCTGTTAGCACTGAGGGGGTGCGGTAACAGGGGGCAAGGTTAGCACTAGGAAACCAGAACTTGTACTGAAAGAATCTGTGCATTCATGTCCCTGTTGACACTGGGGGGTGGCGGGGGGGAGGGGGGGGGCGGGGTGGAGGAGACTACAAGACGGAGAACCGTATTCAGTAATAGCCGCCTCGAGGCATACGAGACATTGAAAAATAATTTTTTATAGTGTGTTAAAAATGACTCATTCTAATAGTGCGTTTCATTTCCTTTAATTGTGTCTGCAGATTTCTGTCAGACTGCCACACTTGGATTAAACTTTTACACGGTGTACAGATTTTTCATGCACAATGCTTCGTTGCCATGTATTCTGTATACACGTGATTCTGAATTTGCACCAATACCTGAGGGAGTCGGAAAGATGTCCTTGGTGATTGAGAATCTGTTCTGAGCTGCTCATTCTGAAAGGTGTGCAGTACATCTATTTCAGAGGGCTCACATTCTCAGCTGCCTGGATGCAGGGTGTGTGTAGCTCTGAGAGATGGGCTGTGTTTTATTCACACACACACATCAGTGATCCAGGCGGCTGTCTGCTGGAGATCCGCAATCTGAGTCGCCACTTTAACCGCTGACGTTTGGCTGCTAATCATTCGGGGTTTTAAAAAGACAGCACTTAATGCCTCTGCAGCTTGTGTGTTCCGTGAGAGAGAGAAGCCGGCGATGGAGAGATTGCTGCCTCCTCACTTCCCCCCTATTCAGTCAGCAGTTGATGCCCTGAGTGAAAATGTGCTGGAGGAAAGAGGCAAACTCCGGGACAGGCAGCTGGCATTGGCAACGAGCTGCCAGCAAGGGGTGATCTGAGACGGCAATACTCAGAAGATGTTGCCCAATGACTCTGCCAAGCACCTGGCCATTCTGGATAGTGCCATGGACACTTCCAATGTTACCCGGAACGGAACTTCAATCGGCACCCAGTGCAGTGCCATCCTCATCTCCTTCATCTATTCAGTGGTGTGCTTCGTCGGATTGTGTGGCAACTCTTTAGTCATTTATGTGATCCTAAGATACGCCAAAATGAAGACAGCCACTAACATCTATATCCTGAACCTGGCCATCGCCGATGAGCTGCTGATGTTAAGCGTACCCTTTCTGGTGACCTCCACCTTGCTGGGCCATTGGCCTTTCGGTTCTTTGCTCTGTCGCCTTGTACTCAGTGTGGATGCCATCAACATGTTCACCAGCATCTACTGCCTGACCGTCCTCAGCGTGGACAGATACATCGCTGTAGTGCATCCCATCAAAGCTGCCAGTTACAGAAGACCCACCATTGCTAAGATGGTCAACCTAGCGGTGTGGCTCATGTCCATCATGGTTATCCTACCCATCATTATTTTTGCAGACACGGCCACTAACTCGGATGGCTCGGTTGCCTGCAATATGCAGATGCCGAAACCCACGAAAAAGTGGCTGGCGGGCTTCGTGGTCTACGCGTTTCTAATGGGCTTTCTCATTCCTGTGGCTGCCATCTGCCTGTGTTACATCCTCATCATTGTGAAGATGAGAGTGGTGGCTCTGAAAGCAGGCTGGCAGCAACGCAAGAAGTCGGAGAGAAAGATCACCCTGATGGTCATGATGGTGGTGACGGTGTTTGTGATGTGCTGGATGCCATTCTACATCGTTCAGCTGGTCAATGTCTTTGTGGGCCAACAAGATGCGACCGTCAGCCAGCTGGCCGTCATCCTGGGATATGCCAACAGCTGTGCCAACCCCATCCTGTACGGCTTCCTCTCGGACAACTTTAAGAGATCTTTCCAGAGAATCTTGTGCCTACGGTGGATGGACAATGTTGCAGAGGAGCCCATAGATTACTATGCCACGGCTCTCAAAAGCAGGGCTTACAGCGTTGAAGACTTCCAGCAGGACCCGCTGGAGTCCAATAGTGTGTATCGCAACGGTACTTGTACATCTAGGACCACTACCCTGTGAGTTAGTACACAGCAGCTGGACATGGGGCAATGTCAGAGAAGATCACTGTGTCCTTCTCTATTAGGACAGATTTCTGCCGGCTATTTCTCATTTTGCTCCTTTCTTCTGTTGCCTTTGGTTGTGGGAATGTTAGCATTTGCACATGAATGTTTATTAAGGCCCGATTCTTGCTGTTTGAACTTTGGTTTTGAACCTTGGTTTTAACGGGTTTTCTTCTCAGTTGAAGGTAAAATGTTGCCGCGCCCGAAGCGTCATTTAAATGTTTATATGTGGACTTCAAGGCCTTTTTTTAAAAAAATCCACGTATTAGGACATTTAAAACTATTTCGAGTTTCCGTAGTTTCATATCGAGGGCGGGTGGCAATTTTAAAAAGTGACCGGATGGTGAAAGTCAGTGAATTTTCTCCACATATACTGAGAAAGGGCAGAATATAATTCTGAACTTTGCTTCAGATTGGAAATGAAGGATTGTTATTACAACTCTCCCTGAAATAGATCCCCATTTAGAGACAATCAAAACGCTTCTTTCAATGAGTACTGATTGAGAGAAAAATCCCTAGTCTCAGCATGAATTTCACAAGGAATTAATGGTAGCATTATTGAAGGGTGATTTATTCACTGTTCTACATTTAATAAAATAAGAAGTGATTAATAAGTTAAAACTTCAGTCCGCCAGTGCAGTCTGTGCCCTGTTACTTTTCACTTGAAAATATCTTTTTTAAGTTGTTGTGTTAACAATTGCCGTGACGAGGGGGATATTTTCCAAATGTCAGATGCAAATCTGTACAAATGCCACGCAAGGACGCAGCGGAACTAGAAACAACTCTTCTAAGTTCAGCATTAAGAGCTCGTGTGCATTTGGATCTGAATCCAGGCGTTTCTATTTATAGTAATTATATATCACTGTATTACTCCACAGCGAACCCTAGTTGGCCAGGAAGACAAAACGGGCGAGACACGTTTTAAAATGTTACGTTCGCGTTGTCGGGGCTGTTGATTCATTCCAACCTGCACAGAGTTGGCGGAAGAGGCAATCCTGTTTTATTATTTGGACTCAAATCAGTAGATATTCCCAGCCTCATCTCTTCTAACAGTGAAGACGGCAGCACTACTGTCGGCCTTGTAACGTTGCATTTGTTGTTTCGCACACCCATTGACACCCTTCGCTCAGTTTAGCTGCCTACATTTTACAGGGAATCTATCAATACATTTCATCCCAGCTTACCTTGGTGGCACGGGCTACGGTTATTGAATCAAATCAAAGCTGCAAGTCCCAGCTGATGTCTACACTGGGTTTTATTCACACATTGATGTATATTGACTGCCAGGAAAAGGGGAAACACACGATGTGAACAGATGAATTCAATATGTTTGCTTTGTAAATGATTACAATGTGTTGAGAATGTTGTCCATCGCCATATCATCTCTGCTGTTTCTATTGTTCAGTGTGGCAGTTCATGTCGGGACTTTCACAGACCCGTGTCCTTATTTGAACCAAGTATTACTTAACAGTCCAACACATTAAAGAGCAAGTCTGTGTTAAGCGTGCTTAGCATTTTTAAGGTTGAAATGAAAGATATTTTAAGCAAAGCCATGGTACATTTCTCGGTGCATTTGCTCTCGGATGAAGCGGCAGTGTTTTAATGGCATCCCTCCAAACTTGTGTATCCGGGAAACGACATTTACTCATCCGATCAATGTCAATACAACCATCCACTTGATATGGTTGAAGTAAGACTAACTACACTTCCTATTGGATTGTTTGCGTTGTTGTCATATTTGCAAAGTTAATGACTATTTGACCACATGCCTTCTGCAACATGTTTTCTTGTACAGATTGCTAGCATATCACATAGTCACAAAGTAAGTCGCAGCAACAAACGGTCAAGCAGGGACAAAATTCCCATTTCCCCCTGAACAGTAAGATAATTAAATATACAATTGAGAATAATAAAATCTCTCAGCGTTGCACCTGATCGGAGTGCCCAACATGATCCCTATTTCCCTTGCTGGCCAAACATCGAGTATTTGTTGTTAGGAAGTCCACTCTTCCTGATCTATAACCAGAAAGGTCAGTGTTTATCGCCATTATATTTTCCCATTAGAAATCTCCATTGAAGTGAATACACACTGATGTGGGCACTTGGGGTAACGCAGTTATACAGCGGGCGCCTCCCAGTGGTTCCTCAATGTGCTGCAGACGGGCTAATTTCACCATTATCCACGGGGGTGTTAACATCGCCTTCACTCGCTGAAGGAGTTTCAACGTAATGATTCTCATTTGGAGCATTTCCTCTTTCCTCCGGGATTTTCTCGTTCACTTGCAGAAGAGAATCTGTGTTTGTAGGCACCACGCGACTGGGCACTGTTTCCTGAGAGCTTGTTTTGCCCCTTCCTCTGAAAATTATCACCGCAATTGCAATGAGCAACATCAGAACCAAGACTCCTATGGCCACCTGATACACCAGGAAGGGCGCGTTTGAATGAGCTTCCCGCTTTCCTTGTCCTGGAGTCCGGAACCCTGGAGAAAATGTAACAGTTGCATTTTCAGTGGGTGGAAGGGAGTGTGTTGTTGGAGCTTTGGTGGCTGCGGTAGGTACAAGGAAAGGGGTGGTGTTGGCAGCTAGACTCTGGGTGTCTTTGAGACGGGTCCTGGAGAACGCATTGAAGTCACTTTCCGAAGCTCCCCCAGGAATGCATGTATTCTGCCGATAGTCCACTAAAAACCCTTTATCACAATAACAGAAGAAGCCCTGGGGGGTTTCAAAGCAGCCGTTTTGACAAGGGCCATCACTGGTCTGATTCCAGCACTTGTTGCAGAGAGATTCAAGCTTTTCAGAAGACCACACGATTCGCCCATTCTGAAGCTCACATCTCAGAGCAATAGAGTTGCCATTGGTGCAGCTAATGATAGCTAGTGAACCTCGGGGTATTCCAGGGAAGGGCTGACTTTCACTCTGGAGGGCTTTCTGATAAACCACCTTTCCAATATTAGTATTTAAAGCTTCACACATTTCGTACTTGCAGATGAAACCATGATACTCTTTGACACACTGGGAAGTTACCCAATAAAATTTGACTTGCTTACTGAAGTTCACCTGAAGTTGCACACACCTCTCATGTGTACAGGTCTGTGAAGGTTCTCGAATCCAGGGACTATAAGTGGATTGGTCAGTCCCACTGACCCAGGAGAATCCGCGTAAAGGTCTATCAGAGATGTAACATTGCTTGGCCTTTCTGCGGAGTCCTATCCATAGGTGGTAAGGCTGTGTCCTGCCTTTCACCGTCTTTGCTAGGAGCTGCTTAACGTTCTCTGCTTCGGCCTCGCTTTCCATAGTGGTCAGTATTCCTTTCCTCTCCTCGCATTGCTTCTTTGCATGTTCAAAGGAAACTTTATTCCAGTGCAAACTATAACAGTTGCCAGCATTGCAAAATTCTTGTGTTGATGAGTGGGCCTGAGCCCCGAACATTTGCCAATCATTTTGTAAGCAGAGGAAGATGAACACTAAACGGAGCATCGTAAGCTCTTACTGCAGTCTTCTCACGCCGAGAGGCTCTGAAGTAAGTTAGCTTTGTCTAAACTCCTACTTCCCGACTAGAGAAGAACAAGCTCAAATACGCCCCAGCAACAGGGGAAGTCTGATAACTATATTTATGGCTTGTGTATCCTGTGTCGTGTTGGTAGGAAGTAGGAAAGCTACACTTTGAAGAGACAGTATACTTCAGCAGAAAGTGTTTACTAACATGAAAAGGGGGGGTTGTCCAATCTGGGATATTGCAGAGTTTCAGGACACATTGTTTAAACAGGCTTACAACATAATGGGACTTTATTGTTTAAAAGGACAAAAGATTGTATCTCCGAAAAGCACAAATAGATTCAAAGAGGACAGAATTTATAGAGTTACGTATATGGCTAGGAGAATGATTAAGTCACATCAAGGTCAGGTATAAATAAGAATCTGGATCATTGGCAATTTCTTTCTATACATTTACGGGATGTGGGCGTTGCTAGGCCAGCGTTTATTGCTCATCACTAATCCAGGCAAGTAGGGAGTGTTCCATCACACTCCTGGCTCCTGCCTTGTAGATAGTGGACAGGCTTTGGAGAGTCAGGAGTTATTGGTCACAGTATTTATATGGCTGGTCCATTTACTAACAAAGAATCGATATAAGTAGATATGTTTAAAGAAAATATATAACTATGGTATAAATCTCTTAGTTAAACAAACATGACATTAGGAACAGACTGGACTGTAATGTTCTTCAGTATTAATATTCTAAGGGTGACTGCAGAGAGCTTTGAATTGCTTATATCAATTATGTCTATTGTCGAATAAAATCCATCAAGTTGAGCCGACTCCTGGGTTTCAGTCCTTTTCTCAGACTGTACTGTGGTCTGTCATTAGCCATCTCTCTTTATTCCACAGAGAGACAAGTGGTCATAGCATCAGGGGCAATACCCTGTATCAAGCATGGCTAACCAGACAATCTCTGCCACTCTCAAATAAATAGGTTGGACTAAAACCTGGTGTTGTCAGACTTTTTACTGTGTTTACGCCAGTCCAACGCCGGCATACCCACATCATGACTCTCACTGATTGCCATGGGCTTGTTGGCAGGATTAGAGGGTTGATTATCAATTTGTGGAGAGCAAAACATTTCAGTTCAAGGATCTTTCATCAGAACTGAAGAAATATTTACATGTAATAGGATTTGAACAAGTTAAAAGAGGGAAAGGGACAGGAAGAATATTTTACATAAACATAGACACCTTTATGATTCTGTGAGAGAGACGATAGGACCCTAAATGCTCATCACATGCTAAGTTACAGATAGTTAGGGGTAAGTCTGTGTTCCAGCCAGGCTATTTATTACCTGCAAATGCCCTTAGCCCAACAAACATTTTTAAAGATCATCTTTACCAGTGGCCTCCTTACAGATAACATGACAATGACTTGTACAGTCACTTCTTTCCAGTAAGCCAGAGGGCAGACATTGGGAACCTTCCCTTGCATCATCAGCAGTGGAGCACTCTCAGTCAAGGGAGGAGAGGGAGGAGATGTTCTACCTCCATCATACTGGCAGTATTCTCCATCACCTTTGTCAAAGCAATAACTATTTATTTGCTGTGCTGGAACCATCATTGCTCCACTAAGGCACATCAGTTTCCCTTTGACTCATGTGCTGCACCTAATATCCCTCTCCTGTGGCTTGCACACTCAGCCGAATCTGTATCTGAAGTCACAAATAATTAATTTTATAAGTGGAGTTCACCAAAGCTCCCAACGTCCACAATGTATATCCAATGTGAGAATTCCAGGTGAACCACTGTCAAGCACTGTGCAAAAAGAAAAAATCCTGCATATCCTGTCGTTAATTCACACTGCTCTAATGTGGAAAGGAAGGAAAAAACAAATGGCAAATAGTGAAACTAGAGGCACCTTTGACAGAATGCAAGATGAATGAAATCATTCATAGAAAGGGAGGTACTGGAAAATGCAGCTCTGCAGACTGTACAGAGGTTGGTGATCAATGTAGCACACCTGAACAAGAACATCCACCAAGGTGCTAAGAGCGATCACCCTTGAAGCAATCTGCGCGTTACAGATAAAAATATATTAGCTGTGATGTTCCTCCTACTGGGTTTATTTGACCTGGTTCCTGCACATCTGGCTCACCTCTGACTCTGGTGAATTTTCCAGGTCAACTTAACTTAAATCTTTTGGAGATTGATATCACTGTAAAATGTGAAAAGAAAGCCAAATTGAATCCTGGCTCTCCTTATGTCTATGCTTAACAATGTGGATTGGGTGCCAATTGCATCATCAGCACCCAAGGTGCATATTTAAAGAAAAACCCACTGTACAGAAGAATGTGTCCTGGGTCAGAGTGGGAAAGACTGGGGCAAGCCAGCCTCCACCAACTATTTGCATCAGGTGAGAATGGTCATATTGAGCTATTATTTTTCATAAGGCCTGGGAATGACTCTGATTGTGTAGATTAGTTCAGAACAATGAGCACAGGAAGACTATGACATGGTAATGGTAGGAGAGTGGGAAGATTTACAGAGGAACATAGGTTCAGATATCATTGTCAAGAGAAAATCTCCTGCAGCAGTTTGCCTGAATACGCCTAGCAACCTGTAAGTGTCTGCCTTCCACAATCTTTTCGGGTTGTTGCTGCTCTTGCAATAATGCAGGTTGGTATGTTCTCTAACTGGCCTCGGGCATAGGGTACTTACTGGGAAGATTATCTTCTACCTGTGTTCACAAGTGTGAGTAACCAACAGGTAGAGTATGCTATATCAGATATTGTGCACCAACAGGAAGAGAGAATATCCTATATCTGCATCCTCAGATATTGAGTACCTGCAGATAGGGTTTCCTATGTCTCTGTTCTCAGATATTGGATACCAGCAGATAGAGACTGCCCCATATCTGTATCCTTAGATATTGAGTACCAGCAGATAGAGTGACTTATATCTGAAACCAGCAGAAACAGTGTCCCATATATGCATTATCAGGCATTTAGTATACTGATTGTTCCAAAATCACAGTTATAACGTTTCTATCGTTTTGTAGTTTGAATTAGTACATTCTTAAGCATTTTGTACTAAAATCACAGGAAGCTGTTTTGATAAAAACTAATTCAGTATTATTGGAAAGTAGTCAGATTAGTTAAATAGACCACCTTAATTGTCAGACAATTAAATAATAGGTAATTTGATTAATAGATATGTTAGAAATACTGGAAATGTAATTTGGAACAGAAGTATATAACTTTTATAATTATAAACATATTATTAACATTTAATTATTAAGACAGATTCTTCAAATACCTTGGGAATAAGAAGCTTATATGCTTTCAAGCCTAGAATAAAAAAAAACATGACTTGTTAACCTTGATTAGAAGAAATGAGTAGACCCTTGTTTAAGAGACCTCAACATTAAATGAAAAATAATGTTAACAAATTATTGGTCAATGTTCAACCTACCTCAAATTAAGAGATATAGGCCAGAACTCTCCAGCTGTCAGAGAGGATGGAGAATTTGGTGCTCACCCAAATCTCTGTTCACTGTAGCAGGATGGGAGAATCCTGCTGGCATGAATGGTTGGAGAATCCTACCTGTAGTGTGAGATGAAACATTATCTTAAAGCTGAAATATTGGGTGGGATTTTCCGCACGTTCCTCAAGTCCGGAAATTCCTTCCGAGCTCAACGGACTTTTTAATAGTCTGCCAAATTTTTTGGTCATCTGCTACAATTCCCACAGTGGACAGGGCGGGAAATTATTGATCACAATGCGTAATTAGCAATGGGCTACTTCTTATAGATACCAGCAAGAAAAATTGGCCAAAGTCTGTGTCCCCAGACATTGGGTACCAGCAGATAAAAATGCCCGATAGGTGTGTATTCAGGCATTGAGTACTAACAGGTAGACTGTCCTATATCTGCATCCTCTGTGAGTACCAGTTGGTAGAAGTATTATATAGAAGTGTTGGTTACCTGTCTTGTATCTGCGCCCTCAGACATTGGGTATCAGCAGAATGTGCTATATCTGTGTTATCAGGTACTGGGTATAGGAGATAGGATGCCCTATATTTGCATCCTCAAATGCTGGTTTCAGCAGGCAGCAAATGTCTTACATCTGTGTTTTCAGATCAGTAGATAGAAGTGTATGCCTGTGTTAACTGGTATTGAGTACAGATAGAAGTGTGTCTACTTTATTCTCGGTGCTCAGTTACTTTGGGAAACAGTCGATATCTATGATTAAACTGTACTGTAACAGCTCCAGTCTACACTTTCTCCATCTGCTCCTAAAAAGTGCTACAACAGCTCTTTTGACTATCTGAAAGATCCAACTCACCTAAACGTGTCCTGAAATTTCTCCTTAATGGTGACAAACTGCTATGAATTTTATTATTTTCCACCATTTAAATATCATGACATCGTATTTTATTTTCTTTTGTGTATTTTCCAGTTTCCTCCTCATTTTCTTAATTAATTTCAAATATTCTGTTTTGTCTTTGCTTTTATACTAACCTCCCCATTTAACTATTATGGTTACATTTTAATTTTACCCCCGTATTTTATGAAGGTTATTTTCACTTCCCTACTGTATGCATGTTCAATGAGATTTGATGTTTTTTTGTATGGCACCAACTCTCAAGCTCCAACTCTCAAATAAATCACTTCTTGTTCTTGCTTCATTATCTTGAAACCTCCTATCCAAAAGCTTTCACTCTCATCCCACTGGAGCATATGATCCAGTATGCAACCATTTTTGTTATGTCCAGAATTATGACATAGGGCTATAAATTTGACTCAATCTTCAATTCCCACCATAATCAATATAACTTCAAGGTCTTATACCAATTTTGTTTTTACCTCAATCAGTGATGAACCAGACATTCATTCTTGTTTAAAACAGAACAACTTTCCGTGCCCCTACCCCATTCCCACTAATGATAAAAAGAGTGTACCCCAATAATTCATGCTGAATACCAAACAGTGTGACGGGGCTGTAAAATCATGGGTTTCCTATTGTAAACCATTGCATAAATATTGTTTTACTGCACTAACAAATGGAGAACGATAGCAGTGCCTGTATTACCATCTGTCCTTAATTGACGCCATACACATTTGGACAATGAGATCATGACTAGGACTATAGTTTATGATGTCTACGTACATCCAATTTCTTTCATATTAACAAACAGCCCTGTCGACCCTGCAAAGTCCTCCTTACTAATATCTGGTGGCTACTGCCAGTCAGGTGAGCTCTCTCACAGACTAGTTAAGCAACAGCCTGACATGGCCATTCTCACAGAATCATACCTTACAGATAACACCCCAGGCACCACCATTACCACCCCTGGATATGTCATGTCACTGGCAGGACAGACCCAGCAGAGATGGTAGCACTGTGGTGCCCTGGGAGTCCTCAACATCAACTCTGAACTCTATGAAGTCTCATGGCCTAAGGTTAAACATGGGCAAGGAAACCTCTTACTGGTTAGCATGTAATGTCCACCTTCAGCTGATGAATTAGTACTCCTCCATGTTGAACAATGCTTGGGGGAGGCACTGAGGATGGCAAGAGTACAAAATGTACTCTGGGTGGAAGATTCCAATGTCCACCACCAAGACTGGCTCGACAGCAGCACTACTGATTGAACTGATCAGATCCTAAAGAATATACCTGCTAAACTGGGTCTGCAGCAGGTAGTGAATGAACCAACAAGAGGGAAAGTCATACTTGACCTCATCCTTATCAACCTGCTGGCTGCAGATGGATCTGTTGATAACAGTAACAGGAAGGGTGACTACTGCACAGATATTTTGGAGGTGAAGTCCCACCTTCACATTGAGAATAACCTCCATCGTCTTGTGTGGCACCATTACTGTGCTAAATGGGACAGACTTTGAACAGATCTAGCAACTCAAGACTGGGCATCCATGAGCTGCTGTGGGCCAACAGCAGTGGTACTGTACTCCAGCACAACCTCATGGCCCAGCATATCCCCCACTCTACCATTACCATCAAGCCAGGGGATCAACCCTGGTTGAATGAAGAGTCATGATGTGGAGATGCTGGTGTTGGGCTGGGGTAAACACAGTAAGCAGTCTCACAACGCCAGGTTAAAGTCCACCAGGTTTGTTTGGTAGCAAAATGAAGAGTGCAGGAGGGCATGCCAGGAGCAGCACCAGGCATACCTACAAATGAGGTGTCAGCCTGGTGAAGCACCAAACACCATACACAGCAAGAGATAGACAGAGCTAAACAAGTCCACAAGCATTTGCAACAATCTTCAGCCAGAAGTGCCAAGTTGATCTAGGCCTGCTCCAGTAGTCCCCAGCATTTCAGATACAAATACAGCAAATACAGTGGGCCCTGACAACGTTCCCACAACAGTACTGAAGACAGTACTGTGCTCCAGAAATTGCTGCTCCCCTAACCAAGCTCTTCCAGTACAATTACAACACTGGCATCTACCCAACGATGTGGAAAATTGTCCAGGTATGGCCTATACACAAAAAGCAGAACTAATCTAACCTGGCCAATTACCACCCCATCAGTCTACTTTCGATCATCAGTAAAGTGATGGAAGGGGTCAGCAACAGTGCTATCATGCAGCACTTGCTCAGCAATAATCTGCTCAGTAACACCTAGGTTGGGTTTTGTCAGGGTTACTCAGCTCCTGACTTCATTTCAACCTTGGTTCAAATGTGGACAAAACAGCTGAATCTCCAGAGGTGAGGTGAGAGTGACAGCCCTTGACATTAAGGCTGTATTCAAGAAACCCTAGCAAAACTGGAATCAATGGTTATCAGGGGGCAAATTCTCCACTGATTGGAGTCATACCTGGTACATTGGAAGATGGTTGTGGGAGTAGGGTCAGTCATCGGAGCACCTGGATATCTCTGCAGAAGTCCCTCAGGGTAGTGTCCTAAGCCCTAAAATCTTTATCTGCTTCATCAATGACCTTCCCTCCATCATATGTCCAGAAGTGGGGATGTTCGCCAATGATTGCACAATGTTCGATACTATTGGCAACTCTTCAGATGCTGAAGCAGTCCATGTTCAAATTCAACAAGTTCTGGACAATACCTAGGCTTGGGCTGACAAGTGACAAGTAACATTTGCACCACACAAGTGCCAAGCAAAGACCATCTCCAACAAGAGACAATCTAACCACCGCCCCTTGACATTCAATGATGTTACCATCACTGAATCCCCTACTGTCATCATCCTTGGGGTTACCATTGACCAGAAACTCAACTGGACTTGCCACATAAATATAGTGGCGGCAAGAGAATGTCAGAGGTGATTAAATCGCCTCTTGACTTCCCAAAGCATGTTCACCATCTACAAGGCACAAGCCAGGGGTGATGGAATGCTCCCCACTTGCCTGGATGGGTGCAGCTCCAACAACACTCAAGAAGAGTGCTGCTCAGTACAGCAGTATGTACTATCTACAAGACACTCTACAGACATTCAACAAAATCCTTAAGCAGCGCCTTCTAAATTCATGACCACTTCCATTTAAAAGGATAAGGGCAGCAGATACATGGGAACACCACCCCCTGCAAGTTCCCCTCTAAGGCACTTACCATCCTGACTTAGAAATATATCATCATTCCTTCACAGTCACTGGGTCAAAATCCTAGAATTCCTTCCCTGTTAGCTTTGTGGGTCAATCCATATCACATGGGCTGCAGTGGTTCAAGAAGGCAGCTCACCACCATCTTCTCAAAAGCAGCTATGGATGGGCAATAAACGCTGGCCAGCCATGGCACCTATGTCCCATGACTGAATAAAGAAAAACAGATTTGGAAATTTAGTTTTGCATTTTGGGGATTAGATTAGATTCCATACTTTTACTAGTTTATAATTAAGGCTTTTGCTTTAAGTTCTCAGGAGAAGTCAAATTCAGTTTCTGAGAGTTTCAGATTTGAGACTGTCCATTCTATATTAATGTCACAATAGGTAGCATCTGTTATTCTTCAAAATTCTCTGTATCTGAAGAATTCATCAAAACCTTCATATCCAATAAATCCTCAAGCGTAACCAAAAAATGTACGGCCTCTTTTACATCCTGTGTCAGACAGCAGTCTAGCACAGGCATCATGAAAAGACCCTTTAATATAAGATCCCTTGCCATATTACAATGAATTTTGGAACAATTAAAATTGCCTACAATAATTAGCTTCACTTTTTCCAGTACTTTAATTGTTGGAAAGTTTGCACAATTTTCCTTTTCCTCTGTGATCCACATCAATTATACCAAGTAACTTATTGTCCTAGATATTATAGTCTTCCATGCAGTCCTATGTTGATCTGAGGCCAATTACCTTTGATTAGAAACAGATTTATGTCATGTCCAGCTTTAGACTTGAACTTGCTCTCACTGAATGGATTGTGCCCACTTCTTCCTTATCTAACCTTCAAGCTCCAGTGCTTTCCTTCTCACCAGGGAGAAATTTTCAACACAGGTGATTGCTTTCGTTCAAGATATAATTGAAAAAGATATTTTGGGACAGTGATGATGCACATCTGAAATCATATATTCTGTACTGACATTCAGAGCTTCTAATTGAAGATTCTGATGCCAAGTGCCTGATAAAATGACAGCATCTGCCACAGCAGATTCAGAAAATAGGACAGTGCTCAATATATGGAGCTTCCTTGACATCTACTGCAAATAAGTTTTCAAAAAAATGGAATGACCATGTGCTGAGAAAAGCCCGTATTTTCTTTTTTGCAATGTCCCTTTAAGACCAAAGTGGGCTGGGAGTACTCACAAAGAGGGTTTCCTGATTACAACATCATTAGGTTCCAAGAAATGCTCTGTGACCTGATGTTGCCACGGGGTTGAGTAGCTAAGAGTCAAAGGGCAAATCGAAAGCAAATTGCAGCTATTGAAAACACACAGAATTTGTGTGAAGAGGAAACAAGAAAGGTTCTCTCCAGGTGGAATAGTTTTTTGCTTGGCAGTCTTCAAACAGATCCTGGTGTTGAAGCATGTGTCTCAGGATAGAGTGGAAACTGTGGTGCTGTGTTATATAGTGTGTGTGCTATTTAGTTGCAAACAGCAGAGGACTGAAATAGGAAGGGCAGCATTATGGATTAGACGTGTGCCATTGCTGCTGTCCCAGTGTTGCCAGAGCCTTTCAGACCATCCGTCCAAAGTGTTCAGAAACAGGATGCTCTTGGGATTTTGTACCATCAAGCCTGTCATGACCAGAGTGGGAGTGGGTTCACAGATGTACATCTTGTCAGTGGTAACTGGATCTGGGGACTTCTAATGGAATTCACCTGCTGGTAAATACTAATTCAGGGGCCAAAACAGTGGGAAGTGAGAGACTCTACGTAGTGGAGGCCAAGTTTGAAACGTTATGTGATTGCCTGTGGTCCCTCATTTGTGTGAGAAGTAACGTAAGTGATTTTAATTATGAATGATATGATTTGTATGGATAGCACGCACTAAATAATATTTTTCACTGTATGTTAATACATGTGACAATAACAAATCAAATCATATTTACTTTTTATAATTTGAAATATCCTTCACCTATTATTTGTTTGAATTATATTGATTTTAATTGGTTTCTTACAGTACAGTAAAAGTTTTAAAAAATGAAATCTTGCCCAATGGTTTTCTTTCCATTGGTGTCATGGGGATTCCTTTTGTTTAAGTAATCAGTCTCTAAGTGGTTCAGCATAAATTGGAGCTTGTTTGAGATCTCAATATACTGAAACAGGAAAACTTCTGGAATTTTCCAGAACTTAAATCAGAAATATTTTACATTTATATTTGCTTTGCTCAGTGGAATCAATAGATCTGTCCCACTCAGATCTTCCTAGAGGGTACAAATTTATCTCTTGGTGCCCTGGAACATTTAACAAAGTGAAGCGTAAAGGCTGTGGCAGAAGAATAAAAGGTTGACTTGACATCTTGAGTTAAGAAGGCAGAGATTATAGCTCAGAATTTGAAGCTTAAAGATGGAAAGGCTGGTTTTACAAACGTCCAAGTCAAATTAGCAAAAGGTGAATTAGAAAGAGAGAATGAAATTTGAAAGTGAGAGAGGACTGTTAAATCATGAATTTGAAAGAGAGAAATGAAAAAAGAGAATATGATCATTCATCTTCTTCCAGCACTGGACAGTGGCACTCATCTAAAGTCTGCATGTGCTGAGTTTCCTGGCAACCTATTGCCACTACAACTTCTATAAAGTTCTGTTCAATTCCTCCCAAGATATTGTCACACTAAGCCAACTGGTCTCACTGAAACACTTTCACACAAGAATCTCCAAACTCTGCTCTCGAAGAGCACACCTTGGAATGTTATCCCAAATAATGCTTCCTCTCAAATACCTTCGCCAAAGATCCCATTGAGAATTTCAACCTTTGCATTCAGTATTGTTCTGCTCTGGGTTGCCATGTGTATTCAAGTTTCCAGTCAACCTCTCAGGTACCCAAACATCCCAACAAAACACCATTGCTTCACAAGCTGTATTAAGGTGTCACCAACCTTTTGATCATCTCAGATATCTGGCTCCTGTCAAGTCCACATTTCCAGGTCTGCGCCTTGCAGCCCTGTCTTTAACTTAACTCTTGACTCAATTGAACAAAACATTTTTTCCAGATTCTTTGTCCCTTTGACTTCACAGTCTTTTTTGGATTCTCTTCTGTGCCATTCCCTGGTTCCTCGGACTTCACTCTCTAGCTTCTGGGATTTGCTTTTGTCCCCTTGGTGTTGTCTTGCCTATTCTGGCAGTTTTTGGGAAAGCTGCTTATTCCTGGGTAACCTTCTTTCAAGCTGCACCAACTGCTTCTGCTTTCTTGTTTGAGCTCTTGGTTGCTAAGCAACAGCTTAATTTTTTTTTAAAGCACTATTTGCTTTAACATTGTAAAACCTAATTACAAAGTAGGCATATAATTTGACCTACAGTCTTGTGGCTATCATTTTTTAACATGAAACTAATACTGAAACTATAGCCTCTCATAACACAGCAATGCAAAAATACAAATTAAACAGAAACTTAAAGTCATATCTTATTTCTAATACCCACAAAAACAAATATAAATTACTTAATCTATTTTCTAACAAGTGAAATATTCCTTTTTATTTAAAATATCCTCCATCTGTTAATTAATATCTGAATTATATTGATTTTAGCTGTTTTTTGCAGAAAAAGAGTTTAAAAAGTGAAATCTTGTCTGGTAGTTTTATTTCTGTTAGCATAGTGGAGATTACTTGCTTTTAAAAAGAGTTATTGGTCTACAGGAATTGTAATAAAAGCTTAAATGAACTTGCCACAGATGGACATATTCCTGGAGCATTATATAAATTGGGTGACTCTGGAACAGTCTTAAAATGACATGAAGCCCTAGCACTTTCTCAAAATACCAATGATAAAATTTCAATAATGCAAGATGATGCCAATTTAAGATAGACTATCTTGATAGTATGCTTCCCTAGTGTGCATTATTCTAATATGTACAAGTCCATATTATGTTACATAACATGTTTAAGGGTGAGAGTGTCATAAGGGATCTGACTGGACCTTGAGGACTTGGGGGAAAAAGTCAATAATTCATGCCAACACTACTGGAGATTGCAGTGCTGTTGTGTAAGTCAGTATGCATCTTCATTGACTATATCGAAACCAATAAAGAGCACTGCAGAAATGGGAGGGTCTCTGGCTATTTAAGCCAGCATTAGAAACATCAACAGTCTGGCTTAGAAAGGCAGGCCATATAAATAAAGGGAAATGCAAGACCTCTTGTTTGGAAAGTGGTTGAATATTTCTAGGAACCTCTCCCAGTGGAAAATTAATATGTAATGGGAAATTAAAGGAAATAATAACCTCATCCTGTCTGCAAAGATTAAGAGCTAAATTCAAACTGCAGAATCTGTTGACAGCAATAAAAGATATTAGACATTAAAAGGACAGTCATCATTCAGAGTAAGAATAATTTACTGAGAGAAAGCCAACAAGAATGGCTCTGGGTCAGATATATTGGAATCAAAGGTTTGCAGGAAAATAGTAACTGAAGAATATCTAAAGAGCAGAGAGGGCATGGTCAAGGAAGAGAAAGGGTAGGGAAACGTATTCAGAGCTCCCTCAATCATGAAAGAGATGGAGATTAACATAAAGAAGAAAAAAGTGTACTTATGACAGTCATCAGATAGATAATACAATTGAGAGCCAGACTGAATATAGAAAGTTCAGAGGAGAAATGTAAAAGTAAATAAGAACAGCAAAGAGGGAATATGAAAAGAGACTGACAGCTGACTTAAAGGAGAATCCAATCATTTTCTATGGGCTAATGACAGGGTAGTAAAAGGAGGAATGGGGCCGATTAGAAACTAAAAAGGAGATTGACACATGGAGGCGGAAGGCATATCTGAGGTATTCAATAAATCTCTTGCAACTGCCTTTACCGAGGAAGAAGATACTGTTCAGTTCTCACCGAAAGAAAAGGTAGTTCAAATAGCTGTAGTGTTTAAAACTGAAAAGGAGGATGTCTGCACTTAAAGTTGCAAAAGCAGCAGGACCGGATGAGATACATTAAAGGAAATTGAGGTAAGTGAATGTGGAAATTGCAGAGGCACTGGTCACCACTTTTGAGTCTTCCTTAAACTCCAGGGTGGTGCCAGAGGACAGGAAAACTGCAAACATTACATCCTTGTTCAAAAATGAATGCGAACTTAAGCCTGGAAAATATAGGCTGATCAGTTTATCCTTGGTTGTGAGGTTTTTAGCTTGGGCAAATGTGGATTAAGGAAATCTAGCATGGATTTGTCAAGGCCAAAATATGTCTAATTCGTTTGAATAACAGAGAGGTTGATGAAGTTAATTTTGTTGATGTGGACTTCTATAAGGCAATAGATAAAGTGCCATGAAACAGCCTTGTGAGAAAATCTATTGCCTATGGAGTAAAAGGGTCAGTAGTAACATGGATATGAAACTGGCTGAATGATAGGAGTAAGAAAACTTTTTACTGTGTTTACCCCAATGCCAACATCTCCACATAAATGACAGGAAACAGAGAGTAGTGGTAAATATTTGTTTTTTGGGGTTGAGGCGGTTTATATGGGAGCTCCTTAGGGCACAGTGTTTGGAACTTTATTCTTCCTGATATATATGAATGACTTAGATTGACACTACAGGACACAATACCAAAACTTGCAGATACTACAAAACTTGGAGGTATTGTCAACAGCGAGGAGGCTAGTGTGGAACTTCAAAAGAACATTAACGGTTTGGGGGAATGTGCAGACGGGTGACAGATGAAATTGAATACAGACGTGTGAGGTAATTCATGTCGGTAGAAAGAATCCAGAGACAAAAGAAAATAAAGAGATTAATTCTACAGCAGTCACAGGAGCAGATGTCAGACTCCTATTTATTGACTACAGCTCAGCCTTCAATACTATTATTCCCAGGAAACGCACCTCCAAACTCCATGGCCTGGGCCTTGGCACCTCCCTCTGCAACTGGATCCCGAATTTCCTAACTCACAGACCACAATCAGTAAGAATAGGCAACAACACCTCCTCCACGATTATCCTCAACACCGGTGCCCCACAAGGCTGTGTTCTCAGCCCCCTACTATACTCTTTGTACACCAATTTCCGTGCAACCAAATTCCCCTCCAATTTGATTTTCAAGTTTGCTGGCAACACCACCATAGTGGGTCGGATCTCAAACAATGATGAGACAGATTACAGGAATGAGATAGAGAATCTGGTGAACTTGTGCGGCAACAATAATCTCTCTTCCAATGTTAACAAAATGAAGGAGATTGCCATCGACTTCAGAAAACGTAAAGGAGAACATGCCCCTGTCTACATCAATGGGGACAAAGTAGGAAGAATCCAGAGCTTCAAGTTTTTCGGTGTCCAGATCAACAACAACCTATCCTGGTCTCCCCTTGATGACTCTATAGTTAGGAAAGCCCATCAATGCCTCTACTTTCTCAGATTAAGGAAATTTGGCATGTCAGCTACGACTTTCACCAACTTTTATAGATGCACCATAGAAAACATTCTTTCTGGATGTTTCACAGCTTGGTATGGCTCCTGCTCTGCCCAAGACAACAAGGAACTACAAAATGTTGTGAATGTAGCCCAATCCATCACGCAAACCAGCTTCTCATCCATTGACTCTGTCTGTACTTCTCGCTACCACAGCAAAGCAGCCAGCATAATTAAGGACACTGGACATTCTCTTTTCCACCTTCTTCCTTTGGGAAAAAGATATAGAAGTCTGAGGTCATGTACCAACCGACTCAAGAACAGCTTCTTCCCTGCTGCTGTCAGACCTTTGAATGGATTTACGTTGCATTAAGTTAATCTTTCTCTACACCCTAGCTATGACTATAACACTACATTCTGCACTCTCTTGTTTCCTTCTCTATTAACAATATGTTTTGTCTGTATAGTGTGCAAGAAACAATACTTTTCACTGTATGTTAATACATGTGACAATAATAAATCAAATCAAATCAAAAGGAACCTGGATGTATATGACCATAAATCATTAAAGGCAGCAGGACAGGGTGAGAACACAGTGAATAAAACATAAAGCATCCTGGGCTTTGTCATCAGGGGAATAGAGGACAAAAGCAAGGAAGTTATGTTAAAGTGCAAAGTTTATTTATTGGTGTCACAAGCAGGCTTACATTAACACTGCAATGAAGTTACTGTGGAAATCCTCTGGTTGTCACATTCCAGTGCCTGTTTGCGTACATTGAGGGAGAATTTACCATGACCAATACACCTAATCAGCATGTCTTTCAGACTGTGGGAGGAAACTGGAACACCTGAAGGAAACTCACGCAGACATCGGGAGAATGTGCAGACTCCACACAGACAGTGACCCAACCCTGGAATTGGACCTGGATCCCTGGTGCTGTGAGACAGCAATGCTAACCACTGTGCCACCATGCCACCCATGCTGCCCACCCTGCCACCCAGTATAAATACTGGTTTGGCTTCAACTGGAGTATTATGCCCAGTTCTGAACACTGCACCGTAGACATTAATGCAGGTGTAGATAAGATTCATGAGAATGGTTCCAGGGATGAGGAACTTCAGTTAAGTAAATAAACTAGTGAAATTGTGACTGTTTTCCTTGGAAATGAAAAGGGTGAGTGGAGGTTTGCAATAGATATTCAAATTCAGGGGATTCTGGAGAATGGAGATAAGGAGTAATATTTCCGAGAAAGGTCTGGGCAGGGTGGACAGGGAAATATTGTTCCCATTGATGAAAGGATCAAGAATCAGAGAGCACAGATTTAAGGTATTTGGCAAAAGCAGAACGCAAACATATGTACAAACATATGAATATACGAAATAGGAACAGATATGACCATTCAGCTCCCCGAGCCTGCTCTGCCACTCGATAAGATCATGACTGATCAGTTTGTGTTTCAAATTCCACATTCCCAACTAGCTTTGATTCCTTTGCCTAACAAGAATATACCTACCTCCACCTTAAAAGTATTCAATGACCTCACCTCCATCACTTTCTGAAGCATTGTTCCAAAGTCACAACTCAGAGAGAAAAAAAGTCTCCTTCTCTCTTTCATAAATCGATGATCTCTAATTTTAAAATTGTTCCGGACTCACCCACAAGAGAAAAATCCTTCGCATGCCCACATTGTCAAGACCATTCAGGACTTCATATACTTCAAGTAAGTTACCGCTCACTCTTCTAAACTCGAGTGGAAAGAAGCCCAATTGCCCAGCCTTTTCTCATAAGACAACCTGCCCATTCCAGGTATCAAACCAGTAAGCCATCTATGAACAACCTCTAATACATTTACACCCTTTCTTAAGTAAGGAGACCAAAATTGCACACAATGTTCCAAATGTGGTCTCGCTAATGCCTTGTATAATCATATTATAACATCCTTACTTTTATGTTCAATTCCTCTCATAATAAAGGAAAGCTTTCCATTAGCCTTCTAATTATTTGCTGTGCCTGCATACTAACTTTTTGTGACTCATGCACCAGAACACCTAGATCCTTCTGCACCTTGGAATTCTGGAGCTGTTCTCCGTATAAATAATACTCAGCTTTTTTGTTCTTTCTGCCAAAGTGAACAACTTCACATTTACCCATGTTATACTCCATCTGCCAGATTTTTGCCCACTCAACTTTTTCACATCCATCTACAAATCTCTTGCTACCTCTCCATCTTTACCACACTTCCTATAATTCTTGAATATCATATAACCTGCAATATTCAGGACCAAATCATTATCACGCTGCAGCTATGCCTCTATAATGGCTAGAAGATCCTTTGGTGTCCTTCTTTGTTACAAATGCCACACTTGTTTGGATACAGAGCCTTCAGTCTTGTCTTTTTCTTATCTTTGTAACATCTGGTCTTGGCTGTTGGTATATTCTTAACTTTTTTCTCTCTGTCCCTTCCTGCCATTAGAACCATAGAACATTACAGCACAGAAATAGGCCTTTTGGCCCTTCTTGGCTGTGCCAAACCATTTTTCCACCTGGTCCCACTGATCTGCACCTGGACCATATCCCTCCACACCTCTCTCATCCATGAACCTGTCCAAGTTTTTCTTAAATGTTAAAAGCGAGCCCACGTTTACCACTTCATCTGGCAGCTCATTCCACACTCCCACCACTCTCTGTGTGAAGAACCCCCCCCAATATTCCCTTTAAACTTTTCCCCACTCTCTGACACTTATTTCCTACGGTATTATTTTGTTCTCCTGCCTTGAATCTAACCCTGGATTTGCTGTTGGCAACTAAGAGGCAATGATAACCAAGGAAAATCTTCTCACGCAGTGGGCGAGATTCTCTGACCTCCCCATGGCATGTTTCTCATGGCGGGAGGCAGCATGCCATTCACTGGCAGCGGGATTTTCTGGTCCCACCTCTGCCAATGGGAATTGCCATTGAAGCCACCACATACAAATGGGAAATCCACAGTAGGGAGGCTACTGGTGGCACCAGAGAATCCACTGCCAGCTTCAGCATGGCAATGTTCTGTGTCTATGGCTTTTCATAGGCTCAGAGGCAGAATTTCCTGGGGAAAGCTATTTGAAAATGGCAGGAAACAAGGGTCAAGTGTGCTGAACAGCAAACTGCTGTTGGCAATTTGCCTCTGCCTAGCTCAAAGAAACAAAGAATTTTTTGGGTGGTTATTTAGCGCAGGAAAGCCAACTAACTCTCTGGAGATTTTAACTATTTTCACCAGAAAAGAAACTAAGGTCAAAGTTATTTCACTAAAGGTCCCAATGACAGGCTTGTAAATAGGTAGTTTTAAACATTGAGATAATGTAGGAAAGCCATGTGTGGGTTTTGAGAGAGGAGCACAACTGTTTAAAAAAATCTAAGGGGGGATTTTCTGGCCATTCCCACTGTCGGGAGCTCCCAGTCCCAGTGACAGTGACCCCTGCGGCGGGTTCCCCAGTGGCAGGATGGACAAGTCACGCAAAATGTTGAGGACGTCAGCAGGATCGGAAGATCCTGTCAATGGTGAGCTGCATCCGCCACCAGAAAACATGCCACGGGGTGCTGGAACATCTCACCCTGAATGCATGTAACAGCAGAATGCTGACAATGCAGCATGCTTCCAGCGGGCTCCAGCTGCTGTTTTGGTGGGAGTCGTACTGCAGTTTCCACAGGAGATTTTTGAACGTTCCATAGCTCCCTGCATTTCTGGCCTTGCTCGTCCCAAAACCGGAACATCCTGCCTGAGGTCAACGGACTTTCCCGTGGTCAGCCCCTCAACCGCCCAGATTCCCATGGCGGGCAATGGGAATTTTGTGTTGAAATCAAGATTTTAGGCAGTTTCCTGCACTTACTTGTTTCCAGAACCTCAAAACTAGAATTCCATAGCTCTGTTGTTTCAGTGCAACAATAATACTGACTGGCTTACTGCATTTTGAGTCTGGTCCCTTCACCCTGATCTCCAACTTATTCCCCCTGCCCAATGCTCCAACAACCCTTGTTCAGCAAGTAATGCTACACTTAATTTTGCAATTGGACTCTGAGTGGGCGTTCTATTAGCAAGAGTAGAACTCAATATATTTTTTCAATTTGCACACTGTGCCAATGTTCTAGAGTGAAAGAAAATGTTAAATTGAAGTCACAGTGCTCATGTGCTTTGGAAATAACCATGGGTGACAGACTTAATCATTTGTGAGTCCTGTGGTGCTGATACAATTGGGAATTACAGCACAAGTTAATTTTAACTTTTGATTCTCACTGAAGTGCATGGATCATACCTCTGCTTTAAAAAACTTACCTGGAGAGTAATGATCCAACTTTTTGTTACAGAGGTTGTATCATACCCAAGGTAAGGGAAGTAGTTAGTTAGCTGAAAACTTTAAGGCAGGATGTAAAGGGTTATACTGTTCAAATAATATGCCAAAAAAACAGCAGGACAGAGCTTTTCTCTGGTTTCCAATGACTAGATGAGAATTACAGATCAGGAAGGGCCCAGTTTGATTCCCGGTCTAGCCTGAATACGCTGACATCTGCCAGTGTGAACATAAGATTGCAAAAGTTGCTCTTATTATCCTGGAGTTTGGGGATGATAGGTGGTAATGTGACTGTGGCATTATCCCATTGCTAAATTCTGATACGTTTCATTTTCTTGGATACTTTTTTCAGCTTTGTTGGTGGCTTATATGATAAAAACATATCAATAAAATGCAAATTCTAGACAATGCAACTGGAATTAAACCCAAACCAAGAGAAACAGCCTCCTTTTAAGGTTCTCCATGAAAAGCCTAGTCACTATCAGTGTGACTGTTAGTTCCTAGCCCAGAAGAACTTTCCCCATTGTTTATCATGTTTGTTTCTTCAGTACTACCAACCAATAAGTTTATTTTCTTTCTTTACTGTTAGTTTTGTTGATCAGAGATCTAAAGTCTCTGATCTCCGGGTGCTCCGGTTTCCTTCCACAATCCAAAGATGTGCAGGTTAGGTTGATTGGCCATGCTAAAATTGCCTCTTAGTGTCCTGAGATGTGTAGGTTAGAGGGATTAGTGGGTAAATATGTAGGGATATGGGGGTAGGGCCTGAATATGATTGTGGCCAGTGCAGACTCGATGGGCCAAATGGTCTCTTTCTGCAGTGTAGGGTTTCTATGATTTCTATAACAAAATAATCAAGATTATCATTCAATGTCTTTCTGCTATCCCATCATCTGTTTCCTTGTTATGGTTGAACCTACAGGAGAAAATGGATGGGAAGTAAGAGGTCAGTGGTCACACCAGCAACAGATCGCTCATCATGTCAGATAACAGGGAGGACTGGGAGTGGAGAAGGGGCAAAAAATAGGAACATACAGTCATCCTCAATGTCCTCAGTGACAGTAGATGCTATAGGCTTCCTTGCAGCCAGCACCATGTTACAGAGAACCATCTTCTCTGTCGGGCTCAGGAGAAAAAGACATGACCCCTGCCATCTTGGTCATCTTTCTTCTATTGGGTACCACTTTGTTTTGCAAGAGAGAAAGCAGAGTGTCAGTGGCTATGCATCACTGTGTTTGTGTGATGTGTCCATTATCACTGAATAGCTGGAGGTGTGTGGAGACAATGACAGGTGGATGTGAAGCCAGCAGCACTGGTGTATATGTGAAGGTGAGATGAGAGAGTGCTGAGTGCCAAGGACTGGTCCTGCCTGAATGATGTGTGTGTGTGGTGCTTTGAGCAGTGTGACAGGTTGTTGGTAGATACATACATTCACTGACGTTGGCCATAGCGTTACACTCCTTGTGACACTGCTGCGAGGTCCCCAAATACAAACTTTATGAGTTGCCATTATGGCCACCTGTTCCTATCCTGTTTTGAGGGTCTCCTGACATCCTTCCAAGTCATGCCATCTCTCCTGGCCCTCCCACTGAACCATGCCATTTCTCCTCTTGCCCAACACTATCACTAATGCCCCCAGTGCTGCATCCATTACTAAGAAAGATAGTCATAGAGTCAAAGAGGTTTACAGCATGGAAATAGGCCCTTCGGCCCAAATTGTCCATGCCGCCCTTTTTTTTTAAAACCCCTAAGCTAATCCCAATTGCCTGCATTTGGCCCATATCCCTCTATACACTTCGTACCCATGTAACTATCTAAATGGTTTTTAAAAGATAGAATTGTACCCGCTTCTACTACTACCTCTGGCAGCTTGTTCCAGACACTCACCACCCTCTGTGTGAAAAAATTGCCCCTCTGAACACTTTTGTATCTCTCCCCTCTCACCTTAAACCTATGCCCTCTAGTTTTAGACTCACCTACCTTTGGGAAAAGATATTGACTATCTACCTTGTCTATTCCCCTCATTATTTTATAGACCTCTATAAGCTCTCCCCTCAGCCTCCTATGCTCCAGAGAAAAAAGTCCCAGTCTATTCAGCCTCTCCTTATAACTCAATCCATCAAGTCCCGGTAGCATCCTAGTAAATCTTTTCTGCACTCTTTCTAGTTTAATAATATCCTTTCTATAATAGGGTGACCAGAATTGCACACAGTATTCCAAGTGTGGCCTTACCAATGTCTTGTACAACTTTAACAAGACATTCCAACTCCTGTATTCAATGTTCTGAGCGATGAAACCAAGCATGCTGAATGCCTTCTTCACCACTCTGTCCACCTGTGACTCCATTTTCAAGGAGCTATGAACATGTACCGCTAGATCTCTTCTGTAACTCTCTGGCTGTGGAGATTAATCATCACAACTCCAGGCTAAAGGACCTCCTTCAGGAGGGTTCTAGACCCAAACCATCTTCAGCTGGTGATAGTGGCATGGTGGTAATGTCTTTGGACAAATAATTCAGAGGCCCAGGAACAAATGTTCTGGAGAGACAGGTTCAAATTCCACCACAGCAGTTAATGGAATTTGAATTTAATTATTAAATCTGGAATTAAAAGCTAGTCTCAGTAATGGCGATGATGAATCTATCATAAATTGTGAGAAAAACCTGTCTGTCCTTTAGGGACGGAAATCTGTTATCCTTATCCAGTCTGATCTACATGTGACCCCAGATCCACAGCAATATGGTTGATTCTTAACTGCCTTCTTAAATGGCCTAACAAATCATTCGGTTCAAGGCAGTTAGGGATGGGCAACAAATGTTGCTGCACCCACATCCTGAAGAATAAAAAATACTTCATCAATGACCTTCCCTTTATCATAAAGTCAGCAGTGGGGATGTTCGCTGACGATTGCAGTGTTCAGCACTCTCTGCAATTCCTCACACACTGAAAGTTTATTTCCATATCTGGAAGGACCTGGACAACATTCAAACTTGAACTCTTACATGGCAAGTAACCTTCACACCACACAAGTGCCAATGGCCATCTCCACCAAGAGAGAAGCTAACCATTTCCATTGACATTCAATGGCATTACCATCATTGAATCCTCAAGCATCAACATCCTGGGGATAAGCATTGACCAGCCATATAACATTGTGACTGCATCTACAGGTCAGAGACTGGGAATTCTGAGGCAAATAACTTAACCTCCTGTCTCCCCAAATCCTATCTCTCACATGTAAGGCTCAATAGAGGAATATTATGTAATACTCTTCACTTTCCTGGATGAATCCAGCCTCCAACAACACTTGAGGAATTTGACATCATCAGGGCAAAGTAGTCTGCATGATCGGCACCCCATCCACTATCGTAAACATTCACCACCCTACCCCCCTGCACCAGTAGTAACAGTATGTACCACCTACAATATTCACCACAGTAAATCACCAAGGGTCCTTCCAAGAGGAAAAGAGGGCACCATCTGGCATGTTCCCCTCCAAAAACACTCACCATCCTGACTTGGAATGATATCACCATTGCTTCACTGTGACTGGGTCAAAATTTTGGAACCCCTGACCCCCCTGCCCTTTGCTAACAGCACTGTGGGTGTACCTGCGCCACTTAGACTGAAGAGGTTCAAACAGACAGCTCAACACAACCTTTGCAGGGACAATGAGATTGGGCAACAAATGCTGGCCTAGCCAGCAATATTTACATCCTATAAAAGGGAATTAAAAACAAACTTTCTTGTCCCCCCTTTTGTATGAATTTCCATTGCAGAAATCATTTTGTGCAGCTTCCCCAATTAAAAGGCAGAGATTAGCACTGATGATGCACCAACATGTGAAACATACCATGGGGAATGGAGAATATCCCACTCAATGTTTAAAACCAACACAACTTTCAGGCAGAACCCTATTAGTTACAGCCTGCTCATTCAAAACTGTCCTGCTGATTCTTTCTTTGTTTTTTGTCCATTGACCAATCCTCAATCCATGTGAATGCATTATCCCAATCCCATGAAACCTAAATTTGTGTAATAACCTCTTGCACGGTACTTTATCAAATATTTTTTGAAAATCCATCTCTGGTAGCACAAGGTTACATAACAAGGAAGACTTGTATCACAACCATGATTTATTGAAAAAAAGTTAAGGTACTATTCTGTAAAGTTCATAAAGTCAACCGTTCTGGTGACTTCCGGACTCTTGGGCAGCAGCGCAATTTGGCAGCTGGGAGGGATCTCCAAGCCGAGGGTATCAAGGAATATAAAGGTGGTAGGTGGGTCAAGAGATTCTGACATTGAACAAGGGCCTGCGTCCTCTCCCTCATTATCCAAGCACCCAAGCTGGCTTCCTCCCCTCTACCGCCACCACCACTGTTCCGAACAAAACAGTGGGCAGCATGGTGGCACAGTGGTTAGCACTGCTGCCTCACAGCACCAGGGACCTGTGTTCAATTCCTGGCTTGGGTCACTGTTTGTGCAGAGTTTGCACATTCTTCCCATGTCTGTGTGGGTTTCCTCTGGGTGCTCTGGTGTGGGTTAGGTGGATTGGCTACGCTAAATTTTCCCTTAGTGCTGGGGGACTAGCTAGGGCAAATGCATGGGGCTATGAGACCTGGGTGGGATTGTGGTCAGTGCAGACTCAGTGGGCCGAATGGCCTCCTTCTGCACTGTAAGTGTTCTATGATTCTATTCTAGTCTGTTCTACGAAAACCCAAATCCTTCAGGTCAAGTAACTTGCCTCCATCAACTCAATCATGAGACTGTGAGGTTTACTTATCTTCCACTCTCCCTGTCAAATTTGGGAAAATGAGGTGAAGGTGGGTTCTCAGACTTCAACCTATCAATGGTTCAACCGACGGAATCCTTGTGGTTGCACAAGGCTTCATGTTATCTGAGAGTTGGAAATTGACTAATCAGAAGGGCAGCGGCCTGTTGGATTGTTTCCTCATTGAGGCCTTGGAAGTTTGCTTTGCTCTTTCTGCCAAAAATTGGAAGCAGGTGGTCTGGGTGCACAGGGTGGTCTGGGGCAGTGCACAGGGTGGTACAGGGCTGTGTGCACGGTGGTACGGGGCAGTGCACGGGGCAGTGTGCATGGTGGTCTGGGTGCACAGGGTGGTCTGGGGCAGCGCACAGGGTGGTATGGGGCAGTGTGCATGGTGGTATGGGGCTGTGCACAGGGTGGTCTGGGGCAGTGCACAGTGTGGTCTGGGGCAGTGCACAGGGTGGTACGGGGCAGTGCACAGGGTGGTACGGGGCAGTGCACAGGGTGGTCTGGGGCAGTGCACAGGGTGGTATGGGGCAGTGTGCACGATGGTCAGGGGCAGTGCACAGGGTGGTACAGGGCAGTGTGCACGGTGGTATGGGGCAGTGCACGGGGCAGTGTGCATGGTGGTCTGGGTGCACAGGGTGGTCTGGGGCAGTGTGCACGGTGGTCTGGGGCAGTGCACATGGTGGTACGGGGCAATGCACAGGGTGGTCTGGGGCAGTGCACAGGGTGGTCTGGGGCAGTGCACAGGGTGGTACGGGGCAATGCACAGGGTGGTCTGGGGCAGTGCACAGGGTGGTACGGGGCAATGCACAGGGTGGTCTGGGGCAGTGCACAGGGTGGTCTGGGGCAGTGCACAGGGTGGTCTGGGGCAGTGCACAGGGTGGTCTGGGGCAGTGCACAGGGTGGTACGGGGCAATGCACAGGGTGGTCTGGGGCAGTGCACAGGGTGGTACGGGGCAATGCACATGGTGGTACGGGGCAATGCACAGGGTGGTCTGGGGCAGTGCACAGGGTGGTCTGGGGCAGTGCACAGGGTGGTATGGGGCAGTGTGCACGGTGGTACGGGGCAGTGTGCATGGTGGTATGGGGCAGTGTGCAGGGTGGTACGGGGCAGTGTGCATGGTGGTATGGTGCTGTGTGCAGGGTGGTATGGGGCAGTGTGCATGGTGGTATGGTGCTGTGTGCAGGGTGGTATGGGGCAGTGTGCATGGTGGTATGGTGCTGTGTGCAGGGTGGTATGGGGCAGTGTGCAGGGTGGTACGGGGCAGTGTGCATGGTGGTATGGTGCTGTGTGCAGGGTGGTATGGGGCAGTGTGCTTGGTGGTATGGTGCTGTGTGCAGGGTGGTATGGGGCAGTGTGCATGGTGGTATGGTGCTGTGTGCAGGGTGGTATGGGGCAGTGTGCAGGGTGGTACGGGGCAGTGTGCATGGTGGTATGGTGCTGTGTGCAGGGTGGTATGGGGCAGTGTGCAGGGTGGTACGGGGCAGTGTGCATGGTGGTATGGTGCTGTGTGCAGGGTGGTATGGGGCAGTGTGCAGGGTGGTACGGGGCAGTGTGCATGGTGGTATGGTGCTGTGTGCAGGGTGGTATGGGGCAGTGTGCTTGGTGGTATGGTGCTGTGTGCAGGGTGGTATGGGGCAGTGTGCATGGTGGTATGGTGCTGTGTGCAGGGTGGTATGGGGCAGTGTGCTTGGTGGTATGGTGCTGTGTGCAGGGTGGTATGGGGCAGTGGTATATTAGAAATCAGTGTAATGGTGACAAAATGGAGGGAAGTTGGGTAAAAAATGGCCATAATAATTGACCATCCTGTGGAAGGACATCCAGGCCATTCCATTCTTCGGTGCAGGCACCTCTTTTATTGCTTTTACTTTTTCTTCTAATGGATAGCTGAGCAGATTGGTGCTGGTTAGATGCCAGTGTTGACATCGTACCCAATATCTTCAGTGCCTCCCTCATAATGGCTGCCAACTTTACTGTGATATTTCTGAGCCTCGTAGGATGTAGACCGCCTTGCAAATACTTGTAGGTTTGTTCACCTATTACCATGGTCAAAATGCCATATTGATCTCCATAGTTAATGGACGCCCAAGATTTTGATGCTGTGTTTTTTTAACTTTACAATTGTTGAGCTTATAAATTTCTTACTTGTCTTCTGAATCTTCCTCAGTCTTGTTCACTGGAGTCCTCCTTTTTTTTCTGGGATCTAGGCACCGTTTGTCTGAACCTGCAGCTGGCTTGTATGTGACCCTTCTGATTATATCTGAAACAAATGAACTCTTTACATTTGCATCTATCTTGGGGATGGTCTCCCCCACAATGATATCACTCATCAAACCCTTGTGGCTGATGGTTGCTCTTCATTCTCTCAGGCTCCACGACTGGTATTCCAAGCAACCGCCATTTTCCACCAAATGTTGTTCACCTCGCCCTGCACAACTTGCAGTTCAAAAGCACTTTGTTCAGCATTCTCAGTCACTTGAGCCAATTCAATCGCTTTATCCAGCGTTATTTTAATTTCTGCAAGCAACCTCTTTTGGATGTTCAAACTGTTAATACCACATACGAGACAATCATATAACGTATCTCTTCAAAAAAGGCCAAACTCAGTGTTCAGCCATTTGGCAAAGCCTGGCGACAAAAGCAGAAGCTGTCACCCCTGGGTCCCTAATGGGTGAGTGGAATTTATATCGCTGCATAATAATGGAGGATCAGGGATTGTAGTAGTCCCTTCCTACTGCAAATAGTTGGTTAAAGGATTTTGTATCTAGTGCCTCCAGCGATGTAAGGCTTATATATTCGAGGGTGTCAAACTGTGAGTAAAATAACTTTCTGCTTTTCTTCAGAGGTTATTTTGGTTTTGCAACCAAGTATTGAAGTACTGACCCCAACTTTCAACCTCCAGATTAAATGGATCGATTTTCTTGAACAGTGGCATAGCCACCTGATAAGATTGGTACAACAACTTTCTACTTTTATTGCAGGTTTTTCTGGGACTTACCCTTCCCCCCTCGAGATGTTGACGTTGTAGCCACTGTAGGCTGATTAATTTTTATCGCCGATATTGTTGCACAAATTTTCAAGGAAGCCTTGAATCACAACAGTGATTTATTGCAGCATAGTGAAAACTATATACAGTCTACCAGTATAGATCCTTGGCTCACAATGAGGGTTCTCTCCTACCAGGACACGTGCCCTAACACTCGATAAGTGATGGTTCTCATGCTTCTTTCTGATAGCCCCAGGAGGGTCATGTGACCCACAAACAGCCACCCCTTAGAGGTGCCACATTATCCTACTCATTCCATCCTCAATAAACAGTCTTTCATAAGTCCATCGCAAATCTGCTTAATCGCATGCCTTCCTAAGTTTCCTTTTACCATATCGCTATTAATAGATGCTAACAATTTGCCAACTATTGATCTTAATTTAAGAACATAAGAACATAAGAATTAGGAGCAGGAGTAGGCCATCTAGCCCTTCGAGCCTGCCCCACCATTCAATAAGAATTAACTGACTTATAATTACCTATTTTCTCTCTTCCTCCTTTCTTTAAAGTGCAAGATTATGTTTGCTACCCCACAATCCAAAAACAGGCTCTGTATGATCCAAAAATTTCTAGGCCAAAATTTTTAATAAAATGTAGACATATTGTCACGAACCCTGGAAGAAAACCATAAGATTTACTGATTAACGCCCAAATGAAGACATTACAAACAAGATTTACTCTTGTAACTGATACTTTAACACGAACCAGAACCAAAATAAATTAAACATGATTTAACACGCAAATGATCCTTCAAATAAAAAAGGTAAAATTTCTCTGCTATTTCCCAAGAGTTGGACTTGTTTTCACAAGTAAGTTGGAAAGATATTGAAAACCTCACACTCTAACGTAATGGTGTATGATAAGTTTAAAATGTGTTAAATACAGTGTTTACTGGTAGAAATACGTTGAATTTAATTTGGCATAGGTTTCCTGATTGACTATCAGTGACTAGTGGGGTTCTGCAGGGATCTGTGCTAGGACCCCAACTATTCACATTGTATATTAATGATTTGGAAGAGGGAACTGAATGTATTATCCTCAAATTTGCAGATGATACAAAGATGGGCGGGAGGGTGAGCTGTGAGGAGGATGCAGAGATGCAGAGATTCATGGCTTTAAATTAAGGGGGGGTAGTTATAGGACGGATGTCAGGGGTTGGTTCTTTACCCAGAGGGTGGTGAGGGACTGGAATGCCCTGCCTGCTGCAGTTGTAAATGCGCCTAGTTTGGGGGCGTTTAAGAGATCTGTGGATAGGTTTATGGACGAAAAGGGATTGGTTTAGATTAGTGGGTCAGTGTTTTTTTTTAAAAAAACTGGTCGACGCAACATCGTGGGCCGAAGGGCCTGTTCTGCGCTGTAATGTTCTATGTTCTATGTTCTATGCTTCAGCATGATTTGGACAGGCTGAGTGTGTGGCCATAACACAGTGAAAAGTCTGACAACACCAGGTTTTAGTCCAACCTATTTATTTGATAATATACTCACAAGCTTTCGGGGTTAGCCCCTTCGTCAGGTGAATGGAGAGTTCTGGCCTCAGACAGAGCATATAAAGCACAGACAGTTTAGAGATTACTGATTAGAATGCGAATCCTTACACCTAACCTGCTGTTCAAGACCTGAAGTGGCTGATAATGTGAGTGGAAGGAGCACTGATCACAGGTTAGAGAGATGTGTATTGTCTCCAGACAGTACAGTAAGTGAGGTTTTGCAAACCCAGGCAAGTCACAGGGGTTACAGATAGTGCGACATGAACCCAAGATCCCTGTTGAGACCGTCCTCATGTGTGCGGAACTTGGCTATCAGTCTCTGTTCAGCGACTCTGCGCTGTCGTGTGTCGTGAAGGCCGCCTTGGAGAATGAAGCATTCAGGTAAGCATTCTCCAAGGCGGCTTTCACGACACACGACAGCGCAGAGTCGCTGAACAGAGACTGATAGCCAAGTTCCGCACACATGAGGACGGTCTCAACAGGGATCTTGGGTTCATGTCGCACTATCTGTAACCCCCGTGACTTGCCTGGGTTTGCAAAACCTCACTTACTGTACTGTCTGGAGACAATACACATCTCTTTAACCTGTGATCAGTGCTCCTTCCACTCACATTATCAGCCACTTCAGGTCTTGAACAGCAGGTTAGGTGTAAGGATTCGCATTCTAATCAGTAATCTCTAAACTGTCTGTGCTTTACATGCTCTGTCTGAGGCCAGAACTCTCCATTCACCTGACGAAGGGGCTAACCCCGAAAGCTTGTGAGTATATTATCAAATAAATAGGTTGGACTAAAACCTGGTGTTGTCAGACTTTTCACTGTGTTTACGCCAGTCCAACGCCGGCATACCCACATCATGTGTGGCCATATGCATGGCAGATGCAGTATAATGTGGATGAATGTGAGGTTATCCACTTTGGTAGCAATAATAGACAGATTATTACTTGAACATGTGTAAATTGCAAGAAGTAGATATTCGGAGAGACCTTGGCGCCCTCGTGGATCAGTCGCTGAAAGTAAGCACGCAGGTACAGTAGGCAGTAAAGAAGGCAAATGGTACGTTGACCTTCATAACAAGAGGATTTGAGTATAGTGATAGGGATGTTTTGCTGCAGTTGTATAGGATATTGGTAAGGCCACAAATGGAGTATTGTGTGCAGTTTTGGTGTCCTTACCTGAGGAAGGATATCCTTGCTATAAAGGGAATACAGCGAAGGTTTATCAGGCTGATTCCTGGGATGGCAGTCTGTCATATGAGGAAAGACTAAGTCAGTTAGGATTATATTCACTGGAATTTAGAAGAATGAGAGGGGATTTCATAGACACACATAAAATTCTAACAGGGTTAGACAGGGTAGATTCAGAGAAAAATGTTCCCAGTGGTGGGGGAATCCAGAACTCGGGATCCTAGTTTAAGGATAAAGGGTAAACCTTTTAGAATTGAGGCGAGGAGAAATTTCTTCATCCAGAGGGTGGAGAATGTGTGGAATTCACTACTGCAGACAGTAGTTGAGGCCAAAATGTTGTCTGATTTCAAGAAGAAATCAGGTGTAGCTCTTGGAACTAAAGGGATCAAGGGATATAGGAGGAAGGGGGAATCAGGATATTGATCAGCCAACAGGCTCAAAGGGCCAAATGGCCTACTCCTGCTTCCAGTTTCTATGTTTTTATACTACAGTGCGCACCCACCATATTTTGCTTTATTATTACTCCCAGTCTCTCTATTCCTGCACTCACTTTAGAATTGTGCCATTTGTTTCATATTGCTTCTCATTTTTCATACAAAAATGTGCTTCGCACTTCCCTGCAATAAAATTCAATTACTAATTCCAGAAGCCTGTCCTCTTGCAGTCAATCACTCTTCTCATTACAATTCACAGTACTTCCAAGTTTTGTGCCATCTGCAATTATTTGCATTGTGTCCTGCACGCATATATCAAGGTCATTGGGTCTGAGTACCTACCCTTGGGGAAACCCACTGTATACTTTTTGCCAGTCCAATAAACAACGATTGACCACTACTCTCTGTTTCATGTCACTCAGCCAACTACCTGTTCTGCTACTGTCTCTTTTATTCCACGGGCTTAACCTTTGATGGCAAGTCTATTATGTGGCATTTTAACAAACACCTTTTGGAAGTCCCTGTCAGCCATATTACCCTCACCAACCATCCCTGTTACCTCATCAAAAAACTCAACCAAGTTAATTAAGCACAATGTGCTTTGAACAAAAACTGTAGGTTTTCCCTAACGAGTCTACACTTGTCCGAGTGACTTAATTTAGTGGTTAGTTCAAGCATCTCCATTTATATTTCATCAGATATTTTACTATTTACGCAATTACTAGCATATATTTCAGGAAATATGAACTTTACTCTGTAATCCTCAATTTAAAACACAGGATTTAGATAATTGTTAATTACATAAATTAGTGATGATGATTGTTGTATCAGTCTGGAAACATGTGGTTGGCATTTCCTTGGGGGTTTTTCCAGTGTCCGAAGCAGAAGACTGGTGGTAACCCCAGGGACTTTTGTTGCTAACATATAATGTGCCACTAAGATGCCAAAATGTGCGCTTTGAGTATAACTGTGTGCAGTTTTGGGCGCCGCACCTGCGCAAAGATATTTTGGCCTTGGAGGGAGTGCAGAGGAGGTTTACTAGGCTGATACCGGAGTTGAGGGGGTTGAGCTATGAGGAGAGGCTGAATAAACTGGGCTTGTACTCGTTAGAGTTTAGAAGAATGAGGGGAGATCTCATTGAGACGTATAAGATGATGAATGGGATGGATAAGATAGAGATGGAGAGACTCTTCCCGCTCAAAAAAGACAGTCGGACTAGGGGGCACAGCCTCAAGATAAAAGGGGGGCGGTTTAGAACAGAGTTGAGGAGGAACTTCTTCACTCAAAGGGTGGTGAATCTCTGGAATTCTCTGCCCGTTGAAGTGGTGGAGGTTGCCTCGCTAAATATTTTTAAGACGCGGGTTGATGGGTTTTTGATAAGAGAGGGGATTAAGGGTTATGGGGAGAGTGGAACTGAGCAGCGACAGATCAGCCATGATCTTATTGAATGGCGGGGCAGGCTCGAAGGGCTAGATGGCCTACTCCTGCTCCTATTTCTTATGTTCTTATGTTCTTATAACATCATATTTTTAGCCGATAACCATAGAATAAGTGTTAAATTTCAACTGCTACAGAATCGCGTCTTTAAACATAATTTATATGCAAATAGAGATGTTCTACTGGAGAAAGAAATTAAGTATAAAAATGGAATCAGTCATTTCACATAATAAAGAATTAAATATTTAGCATACAGAAAATCCAATCATGCCCATAGTGATAATTTAATTGAAAATTGAAGTTTATTATGGAACATATAATAATATTAATGTTTCTTTCATATTATTCATATATATAAAAGACTTATCTCTGAACAAAGGAAATTTGTTAGTCTCTGCATGTGAATTTTGCAGCCCTTGTAATTTATTTGAATGTAAAATTTGAAAATACTTAGATTACAAATAATATATGTGGCAATGTTTCTCTCTGATACGTAATTGCTGAAATTAGAAACTTATCAACAAGGAGAATTGGGAACAGAAGAGTTAATTCGACAAATTTTATTTCGACCTATGTCAAGAACCACAGAGATTATTATGCATTTCTCTATTCCATTGGTCGAGGGGCCATTTATCAGACTTGTGTTTTTAAAGTGGCGCATTACAAATCGAGGACAAAGATATTACAGCTTTTCTGGATGCAGTATTTGGGAAGGTGTTGGAAGGGTAAATCTCCCACTCTTCTAGTTATGGAGGAGTAGAAACAATAAGCATGAGTGCAATGTGCATATTTTCTCTTTTCAATTGCCCTAATTTGCAGTGATTTTCATGTGGCAAAGAAACCTAGAACACCGCTGGCTAACTCAGAGATACAGAAATTGAAAGGAAGTTCAAGGCAAACCTGAGGAACAACACTTCAGATTTCGATTAGGAACATCACAGACCTCCAGACCATAACTCCTTCCCCCATTTCGTTTCCTTTCTCATTGCGTGTTATGATCTTACTCATCTATTGTTTCGCTTGCAGAAGGAAGCTGTTCCTTATTCATCCCTCCTCCAGACATACCTTTTGTTTTTTTCCCTGTCTTGTTAGCACTCTCTTTGGCCTTGCACCCCTAACTCTTTACCATTTAATTTCTCCTGTCTTACACCTTATCACTGACCTTGCCTTTGTTATTTTTCCACCCTATCCATTTAATTTGCTTAAAACCAATTACATTATCGCTGCACTAAAATAGCACCAGAGTGAGGTGATCTCTTGCGAGCTGTCCCCAGCATACCCTCGAATTCTATCTTTTACACTCAACTGTACTTTAACTCTTTTCAACTCTCTAATATTGTCCTTTTTATTTCTCTGCACTCTAGTTATGACTGTAACATTACGTTCTGCACTCTTTCCTTTCCTTTAGTTTGAATGGTATGCTTTGTCTGTGTAGCCCGTAGGAAACAATACGTTTCACTGTATACAAATACATGTGAAGATAATAAATCAAAACAAATACATTACTAACATTTCCCAATTCTGAAAGGTTATTGACCAGTGGCATTTGGATGGATTTTACTGGGGGAGTGGTGGTAATGATGCGCAGATTGCCCACCTTCCTCCCCTCCCTTCCCCACCCAATTGCAAGAGTCAGCCAGCAGCTGACCCATTAAAAAGAATCCCAGGCTGTGGCCATAATACATGGCTGGTGGCCCAAGCAAGCTGGACGTGGGAATTCTACCTTTCAGTGAGAGGAGTTCCCAATCTCGAGAGCCGCTGGTCAATCTGATCATATCCCAGCGATGGCAGAAATCATATAGGGAGTTCTCAGACTCTCCATAAGCCCACGATGAAGGAAGCCACGGTGCCCAAGCAAGGTAGGTCAGGGGTCTTTGATGGAGAGGAATTGGGCAAGTCCGTGAGGGGGCAACAGTGAGGTGGAAAGCTGCGTTTAGGAGGAGAAAAAGGGAGGAGTGTTCCCTGATACGCAAAGGACGCTCCCCAGGTGATATTACCCGCTTTCTTCCCAGCTTCACAACTTCTTTTCAATAGCCTAGCTGCTCTCGCCCGCCTGTCCATGCCAACTGTATTATGTGGTTTACAAGCTCAGTTGACCCACAATTGTTCCAGGGGCAGTAAGGTGGCTGGCCAGCCATTCCTTGTCTTCTTTATGCCTCCCCCGCACTGAAAACACATCTGGTGGTTGTGGTCAAATCCAGTCCATTCTGTTTCTCTCTCCGCAGCTGATTCCATAACTGCTGAGCATTTCCAGCATTTTCTATTCTTATTTCAGATTTCCAGCATCTGCAGTATTTTGCTTTTGTATTTGAGCTTAAATGCTTCACTTTGGAGCTGGGGTTTAAGCATGAACATATTATTGCTAGACAGTTAACATCTTCTGCATACACAGCAAGAAGTACAATGCCTATAGCATTTATATTTATAATGACACATCCTGCTTAGTTGTCCTCGCTCTTTCCTGCTTCCCAGCAGTCTTTCTATGTGTACTGAAAATGCATGAAAACTTCAAGCCTCCGGACTAAAGCTCCGGAATAATAAGGCAATGTCCTTTAAATTGTGACAGAAATGGACACAATAACAGGCCCTTTTCAGGAAACTGCCCTTTGTGTCTGTGAGGAATTGCAGGAAGTTTGTAATGTCTCCTGGAATTAGCTTTTGCTTTGTACTGCTATAGGGACAAAAAAATTTCAGCTCAGACTTAAGAGTGCAGGAATATGATTCCTGTATGAATGTCGAGACAGTAAGAAGTCTCACAATACCAGGTTAAAGTCCATCAGGTATACTTGGTAGCAAATGCCACTAGGTTTCGGGGCAGAGCCATTCCTTGGCTCCGAGCCCTGAAAGCTAGTGGCATTTGCTACCAAATAAATCTGTTGGACTTTAACCTGGTGTTGTGAGACTTCTTACTGTGTTTACCCCAGCCCAATGCCAGCATCTCCACATCATGAATGTCGAGTGCAGGAGGGCATGCCAGGAGTGACACCAGGCATACCTAAAAATAAGGTATCAAACTAGTGAAGCTACAACACTTGCATGCCAAACAACGTAAGCAGCAAGTAATAGACCGAAAGAATTTCACAACAAATGGATCAGATCTAAGCCTTGCAGTCCTGCCATATCCAGCCATGAATGGTGGTGAATAATTACACAATTCACTGGAGAAGGAGGCTTCACAAATATCCCATCCTTAATGATGGAGGAGCCCAGCACAATCAGTGCAAAAGGTAAGGATGAAGAATTTGCAGCAATCTTCAGCCAGAAGTGCCGAGTGGCTGATCTAACTCAGCCTCCTCCAGTGCTCCTCAGCATCTCAGATGTCAGCCTCTAGCCAGTTCGATTCACTCCACAAGAATGGGCTGAAGGCAGTGAGCAAAAGCTGTGGGCCCTGACAATCTTCCAACAATAGTACTGAAGACTTGTGCCCCAGAACTTGCTACAACCAGCCAAGCTGTTTCAGTACAGCTACAACACTGGCATCTACACACCAATGTCCAAGAGGCACAGCTCAGCCCTGCCCCCAACCACCCAGGGGACTCCGGTCCCACCACCAATGCCAAGTCCCTGCTGACGGGGACATTATGTGATTCTTGGCGGTGAGGACTTCCACCAGCAAGCCGGTAAGGACAAGTAAGCCCAGATGATGGTATTTGGGATTCACTAATCGCATTTAAATTAAATGATGACAATTTAAATCAGCCAGCACAATGGGATTGGTAACACCGCGAAAGGTGAGAAACCAGGTATGAGCCCGATTTTTCACCTCTCGCCCATCTTACCGGCTCAACACACCAATCAACTGGCAGCACAAGCGGGTAAGATTGTCCCCACAGAGTCTGATCCCACCTTTCTCTGATGCTTACTTAGACTTCCAAAAAGAGGTTTGTCTATAAAATCAAAGCTTCTGGCCATATCTATCTGCCTTGATTGTGAGCTGGCTTGCAGACTGCAGGCAAAAAGTTGTTATAAATGGCTCTGATTCTGTTTGGAGACTGGTTATCAGCTGGTCCCACAAGATTCAGTTTTAGTGCATTGAACTTTAATATTTATAATTAACGAACTGGAAAGAGATGTTTGAGAAACAATCCACAAATTTGATATTAAGATGTGTGTGTGTTTTAGAACTGTCAGCATTGCTTGTTTCCTTTAAGGCAGTCTTACCGTGGTGGAAAATTGAGTACATGACTGGTAAATAATACATAAATTGGATAAGTTTAGTTTCATGCATGTGGACCAGGTGAATACTTAACATTCATACACCCTTAGAGTCATCAAACCATTGAAGAAGACGTGTAGGGAAATTGTTGTTTAATGATTGGTTTTAGTTTAGTTTACAGATAATCAAAATATGTCAACCCAGCATGAATTCTGGGATACTGGACATAGTTCTCCCAAATTGGGACCACCCACCCTCGCCAGCAGGAAAACTAGTTCCTGTTGGTACTGGGAGCATCTGTCAGGTTAGATTCATCCACTTGATGGATAAAAATATAGGCATCCTAAGCAACCCACCAGCGGCCTGATCTCTGCGCTTGGAGACAGGTCCCCTTCCCCATCCCAAAAGGAAGTGGCGACTTCTCTCTGATTAGGGGGAAAAACACATCCTCCTCCCCACCTACAAATAATAGGTCACCCTCCAATCGCGCATGCATGAGGGTGACCTGACCCCCCCCCTCCACTCAGTCCCCTACTCATCCCCCCTCCTCAATCAGATGCTCCATTCGGCTCCCTCCCCACTCAGACTCCACTCACCCCACTCCCCACACAACCCTCTACTCATTCCCCCCTCTTCATTATGGCACTCCATTAAGCCTCCTCCCCACCCAGATATTCCACTTATCCCATCTCCACTCTGACACTCCATTCAGAGCCCCTCCTCACTCAGCACCCCCATTCAGACTCCCTCCCCATACAGACCCCCATTTACCCCTCCTCCACACTCCAACACTCCATTCATCACCCTTCCCTACTACAACACTCCACTCATCCTCCTTCCCACTTCAACACTGCTCACCCCCTCCCAACTCAGACACACTCATTTAGACCCTCTCTCCACTCAGCTTTCCCTTCATTCCCCCTCCCCACACACTCTCCATTCAGGCTCCTTAGCCACTCAGACATTCCATTCAGCCTGCTCCCACTCAACACCCCCCACCCCGCCACCAGGCCTTGTGCCATGGTAGGATCAATCTTGCACTGTTCCCTTGCACCCTGGCACAGATACCCTGGCCTGGCATCTTTGACACCAACAGTGGTCAAAGAGGTAGGCCCAGTGGACATTTGCCCCTCTGCCACTGCCAGACTGCACAGGGAGGGTCCCCCAAGAGTCCTGGGGGTTGAGTGGGCTTGAACCTTTCCATTCTCTCTCTGGAAGGGGGTCTTGTGGCTGGACCACCTTTCTAGTCCTGGCAGACCTGAAGATAATGCTGGCATTGAGATTTCAAACAGTTCTGTGATCAACATCTTCAATCCTGTCTGTCAGCTGTGAAAATTCTGAAGTGACCAGGTCACTTAAAGCCCCCTGGTCACCTGGCAGCCTTTAATATCACTGCCGCAGTCCATTCTGCTGCAGAGATTTTCCTTTCTCCCTGTCAGAAGCTGCAGCTGTGAGCAGATCCCTTTGAAATCCTCGAACAAAGAGGACATGTCAATTTCACCTGGGGGTGGTGGCAATGGGAGTTCCACAGCTTTGCATTCAGCTCCATTGCATTCACACAACTTTGATTTGAAGTCTCTGAGCCTTCCTAACAAGCTAAAATCTTTGAAACCCTTTCTATTGCATTGAAAACATTTGATCTCTGTCAATTTCGAAGTGCAGTGCCTTGAAATGGGTGTTCATTGACAGCTTAATGGATATCTACTCAGCCTCCGGTGGCAGGAGGCAGTGTGCTGCCCCTGTGAGTGGGATCTTATGGTACCACTCTTGACAATGGGGTTTCCTGTTGCATGCACCCTCCACCACTGGGCAACCTGCGCGTAAGGTCCTACTGGTATCAAGAACAGCAGGATTTCAGCATATCTATGTTTTATAATAGTATTTTGTAAACTTTTAAAAACTTTTTATTATTTTAAAGTTACAAGCAACTTTACCACTCCATCCTTTGTTTTAAAAGTAAAGAACCACAGGTAGGAGTAACAGCATCTTCAATGATCTGTACCAAGCATAGAGGCCAGAATTTTCCAGCCATTCTCACTGGCAGAATTTTCTGGTCTACCTGACTGTAAGCCCCTGTTGCTGGTTTTATAGCAGCGGGGGCTTAGAACTGTGGACAGTAGTGGGATCAGAAGATCCTACTCCCAGCTAACGACAGGCCATCCCAGCCGCCATGAAACATGCAGCGAGGTGGAGGTGGGGATGTGAGGGGGGGAGGGGGCGGCCATGGAAAGTCCCACCCAGAGTCACTGGTAGGAATCTGATTTAATACCATTTAAACAAAGTCTGACTCCCTGAGCATCTTTCCCCTCCTGTACAAATGAACAAAAGAGATATCATAAAAACATTATTTTATCTTAACGAGAAGGAAACAAAATAACAAAGAAACTTTAATGAGAGGGATGGTTATCTGCTGAGGAAAATCTGGAACATCCTTCCCGGTCAGTGTTAAATATTTACCCAGCTTCCAATTTCACCTTTGGATGCTGTCTTGTAATGTAAACCTGTTTTTAATTCCATGATTGATAAGCTGATGCTGACTGACTACCATTGCTGTGCTGCATTTTCCGAACTTAAAACATTGGATGAAATCTTGAGCTGTATGCAAGGTTGCCAACAGGGGCTCAAAATCCGGAAATCACAGTTCTTGCCGATGAGAACTCAGCTTCAGATCTTCTGCGCCCCTAGTCGGCATTGGGGTATAGTTGGGAAATGCCAGCACTAATTGTGGGGAGGTGAGGGAGAGCCTTCCATACCTAGGCGGTAGGACAGGGGGAGAGATCATCTTTATTTCTGATCAAAACGTCCTTTAAAGATAGCGCCCAATCTCTGTGGCGTCTGTTGCTGACTCTGAGTCCCCACCCCACAGAGTGACGGCTTAAATCACGTCCACTCAACTCAAAATCTTGACAGAAAACTGGTCTGTGCAGTAACATGCTGGCTTCTGACTGTGCTAACACTTTGCCAAATTCTGGCACATTCGCTCCCTCTGTCTTTTATTATACTATTTTAAAATTCATCTCTGCATGAGGGCCTACATCGAACTCTCTCTCTCCATGTTCTGCGATCATTTAACATTGTTACTGATGATGTAGATTATATAATTACATATTTAGCACTCACCCTTTTTACTCCATCTCCCCAATGTCTCTGACTCAATAAATACCATTTACCTTATTCTACATCTCATCTGAAGTTTCTATCTTCACCTTTGATTCAAAGAGATAAATGTTGTGGTGGTTACACCAATCTTCACAATCTTGTTCACATCACTCTCAGATGTGGAATAATCTCTCTTCAACTGTGTAAAGCAGCTTATAAATCTTCAGAGAATATTGATTCCCTATTCAGGTTGTCTTCCTGACCACATGAATAATTAGTTCATTCAATTGATGATCTTCTTCTGGTTGATGTGAAGGCACTTCTATGTCTTCTCGCTATCCCATTCTCTCTTTGAACAAGGTAAGATCTTGGAGTTTTCCAGTATTTGGCCTTGGTGGGAATCTGAAATTCGTTGCTGGAAAGGGCGGTAGAAGTTGGAATGTTCACAACATTTAAGAAGCATTTAGAAGGGCACTCAAAATGCCATAGCATACAAGGCTATGGACCAAGTGCTGGAAAATGGGATTAGAATGGATAAATTGTATAGCAGACTCAAGATCAGGAATGTTTGCTGTTAAACCAGAGAGCTGGCACAGTTTACAATTTATCTTTAAAGGAGATGAATTGGGAAACCTAGCCGACATCAGACTGAAGATTTCCCTGGAACAGCAGGTAAAGGAAGCAAGCAAATATGTACAAGGCAAACATAAGTAATAGCAGAATCATTGTCATACATTCCTGTTGGGAAGCCTGGTCAGGGAGGTGGAGTCATACACCTCTATTATAACAAAATTCTTACCAGAATCTCATGGAGCCGAACAAAGTGTTCTAAGCCCAAAAAAAGAGGTGCAGAATGTGCTCACATCAGAAAATACCTTGAAATGGATGGATGATGTTCCGAACAATTTCATCCTGAAACAGTACTTCAAATAATGCAGACATCTCCGTATTGAGGATGACTGATTAATCTACAACAATAGGTTGGTCATACCAAGAGTCCTTAGATTCAAAGTCCTTCAGAGATACATCAGGCATTACAAGATGCCATACTAGGGCACAAAATTCACTCTGGTGGCCAGAGAATAATGAAGATTTTCCAAAAACAGCAGACAATGCAGAGGAGCTTGGTGCAATAAACATCACTAGGGAGAAGGTATTGAATAAACTAAAGGGATTAAAGGCAGATAAGTCTCCAGAACCTGATGGCCTGCACCCTAAGGTATTAAAAGAAGTGGCAGCAGAGATAGTGGATGAATTGGTCGTGATATTTCAAAATTCCTTGGGTTCTGGTAAGGTCCCCATGGATTGGAAACACACTAATATAATGCCTCTATTCAAAAAGGGAGAGAGACAAAAAGCAGGAAACTATAGACTGGTTAGTTTGACCTTGGTGATGGGAATGTTACTGCAATCTATCATTAAGGAGATAAATGAGCAAACTGAACTGTATCAGCTTGTTTCTCAACAAAATTTCCTAGTTGCATCAAATAAAATGGTTTATTTGTTTTTCCTTTTCTGACAGCCTCACTATCTGTACCACTTTTGATAGGGTTAAGTTTTCGAATCAGAGTCAATCAAAAAGTGTCTGTTCTAAGGTTCCCACAACAATACAATCCCAATGGATTAATCTTTCAGGGCTCCTGAATTGTATTCATAATTTTCTGCTGATAGTTATACTATATCACGTCACATTTTTAAAAGTTAACATTTTGAATGGAGTAAAACCACAACAAAATGCAATACAGTTCACGGCTCTTGGTTAAAATTGCTCTGTGACCATTCTGTTGGCTTGTTCTCCATGTAAAGGTATTCATGGTCACGTGCATGTTACTAGAATGTTAAGTGCTTGACTCTAAGGGCCTGGACTCATTAGAGTGTCTTTACTGAAAATTACTTAGGTTGCAAGATTTCAAATGAGTGTTTTCAGAGCTTTAACATTTTTAACACAATGTTCTAGGACTAACAGCAATATGTGTATGAAATAATTCATTAAAAGAGTCTCTGCAGCCATAAGGGAACCAAAATTTCTCAGTAACGAAGAGGCTTCAGCATCTTCCAACAACAGTAATGTCCAGCAGGAGGTTAAGTAACTGCCAGATAAACATTACGTCATGGCAATTATTAAAGAACAATAATGAGCAGACAATGTCAGCAAAATATTTATGTTACTGTGAGTTCAAAGAAGGCAATTTCAAAATGCTGGTGTTTCTTGCTGTTAAAATAGCCTTGCCCCTTATAAATTACAACAAAGTGGTGGGTGACGGCCAAATTCATGGTCTTTGAACAATGATGGATGAGAAAGTTGTGGCTGCACGTTCCCACCAATCTGACTGTCCCACGTCTGATACCATTTCCGTAGTAACGGGCTGAAGAGACTAACCATCCACTCTGTACCTAACCCTGGAGGACTCAGGAGGGGAACAAAAGCAATTATTGGGATCATAAATTAACCCCATTTTTTTGAATAAAAGGAAAACAATAGCCTGGAAATAGTGCAAGTACTAAATGCAATACCTTGAGACATGATTTAAGTGTTTGGTATAATTGAAAGGATTTTAACTTTTAGCAATCATGTTAGAATTGCTGATGAACAGAACAAAATCAGTGATGTACATTCCACTTTCGCAGACTTTGTAAATAAGCAAGGGCTAGGCTATTGCCAAGGCGAATAGATAAGCTCAGCGTGTAATGACACAGATAAAGCTGTCACAAATGAAATACTGAGGAATATAAATCCCAAATTAGTAGAGATTGCTTTTATTCATCACTGACCTTTATCAGGGTTTATTATACATGAACCGAAGGCAGGACAGTGACTGCCTGCTGCATGAATAAGGCAAGAAGCAAACGCAATAATTCTATTAATTTTCAACCATCAGGATTTATTTATAGATCAATTCCCTAAAGAAAACTGTCCCTTAAAATAAACACAAAAAGACACATCAATTTCAAAATACAGTTAAATATTGCAGGATATCTTAAATTTAAAAAAATGTGAAACCATTGTGTGCTATTAAATAACAATAACATACCACAACAATGATTCTTTTTGTTAAATCAGCGAAGTTTTAAGCATGGTCTCTGTCTATGTGCATCAAATGCTCATGCATCATCTGTCTGCCTCCAATGTTCAAGACTTATGTACAGATACAACTCGGTTACATACAATGAATAAAAACAGAAAATGCTGGAGACACTCAGCTGGTCAAGAGGCATCTACAGTAAAAAGTCTGACAACACCAGGTTTTAGTCCAACCTATTTATTTGATAACATACTCACAAGCTTTCGGGGTTAGCCCCTTCATCAGGTGAATGGAGAGTTCTGGCCTCAGACAGAGCATATAAAGCACAGACAGTTTAGAGATTACTGATTAGAATGTGAATCCTTACACCTAACCTGCTGTTCAAGACCTGAAGTGGCTGATAATGTGAGTGGAAGGAGCACTGATCACAGTTTAAAGAGATGTGTATTGTCTCCAGACAGTACAGTAAGTGAGGTTTTGCAAACCCAGGCAAGTCACGGGGGTTACAGATAGTGCGACATGAACCCAAGATCCCTGTTGAGACCGTCCTCATGTGTGCGGAACTTGGCTATCAGTCTCTGTTCAGCGACTCTGTGTTGTCGTGTGTCGTGAAGGCCGCCTTGGAGAATGCTTACCCGAAGGTCAGAGGCTGAATGCCCGTGACCACTGAAGTGTTCGCCAACAGGAAGGGAACAGTCTTGCCTGGTGACTGTTGAGCGATGTTCATTCATCCGTTGTCGTAGCGTCTGCATGGTCACCCCAATGTACCATGCTTCGGGACATCCTTTCTTGCAACGTATCAGGTAGACAATGTTGGCTGAGTTGCAAGAGTATTTACCATGAACCTGGTGGATGGTATTCTCACGTGTGATGATGGTATCCATGTCGATGATCCGGCATGTCTTGCAGAGGTTGCTGTGACAGAGTTGTGTGGTATTGTGGTCACTGTTCTCCTGAAGGCTGGGTAGTTTGCTGCGAACAATGGTCTGTTTGAGGTTGTGTGGTTGTCTGAAAGCAAGAAGTGGGGGTGTGGGGATAGCCCTGGCGAGATGTTCGTCTTCATCAATGATATGTTGAAGACTCCGGAGAAGATGTTGTAGCTTCTCCGCTCCGGGGAAGTACTGGACGTCCAGTACTTCCCCGGAGCGGAGAAGCTACGACATCTTCTCCGGAGTCTTCAACATATCATTGATGAAGACGAACATCTCACCAGGGCTATCCCCACTTCTTGCTTTCAGACAACCACACAACCTCAAACAGACCATTGTTCGCAGCAAACTACCCAGCCTTCAGGAGAACAGTGACCACAATACCACACAACCCTGTCACAGCAACCTCTGCAAGACATGCCGGATCATCGACATGGATGACATCATCACACGTGAGAACACCATCCACCAGGTACACGGTAAATACTCTTGCAACTCAGCCAACATTGTCTACCTGATACGTTGCAAGAAAGGATGTCCCGAAGCATGGTACATTGGGGAGACCATGCAGACGCTACGACAACGGATGAATGAACATCGCTCAACAGTCACCAGGCAAGACTGTTCCCTTCCTGTTGGTGAACACTTCAGTGGTCACGGGCATTCAGCCTCTGACCTTCGGGTAAGCGTTCTCCAAGGCGGCCTTCACGACACACGACAGCGCAGAGTCGCTGAACAGAGACTGATAGCCAAGTTCCGCACACATGAGGACGGTCTCAACAGGGATCTTGGGTTCATGTCGCACTATCTGTAACCCCCGTGACTTGCCTGGGTTTGCAAAACCTCACTTACTGTACTGTCTGGAGACAATACACATCTCTTTAAACTGTGATCAGTGCTCCTTCCACTCACATTATCAGCCACTTCAGGTCTTGAACAGCAGGTTAGGTGTAAGGATTCGCATTCTAATCAGTAATCTCTAAACTGTCTGTGCTTTATATGCTCTGTCTGAGGCCAGAACTCTCCATTCACCTGACGAAGAGGCTAACCCCGAAAGCTTGTGAGTATATTATCAAATAAATAGGTTTGGACTAAAACCTGGTGTTGTCAGACTTTTTACTGTGTTTACGCCAGTCCAACGCCGGCATACCCACATCAAGAGGCATCTGTACAGAGAAAAGCAGAGTTAATATTTCAGATCAATAATTTTTGACAGAACTGGAAAACAGTAAATTTTATGTCTAGGGAAAGTGTGAAGGAGAAGTCAGAGAGAAGTTAGCGATATTCCTTTAATTGTTCCATTACCAGCCCCTTTTGTCTTGCATCCTCATCTCTTTTGTCACTTAGGCTGGAATTTTACCACCCCGCGCACCACAGGAATTGGAGCAGGTGAGGGGCAGACCCTGGAAAGGTCTGTTGACGGTTTTGGGACGCGTGAGGCCATAAAATACCACCCTTAACCTCTCCTGCCTTCCATGGCCCTTCACTTTTGTTCTTTCCTTCTCTCCCTGCTTTTTCTATCTCTATACTTACTTGATACCTAGAACCATAGAACCATAGAAAATTACAGCTCAGAAACAGGCCTTTTGGCCCTTCTTGTCTGTGCCGAACCATTTTTTGCCTAGTCCCACTGACCTGCACTTGGACCACATCGCTCCACACCCATCTCATCCATGAACACATTCAAGTCTTTCTTAAATGCTAAAAGTGACCCCGCATTTACCACTTTATCCAGCAGCTCATTCCACACTCCTACCACTCTCTGTGTGAAGAAGCCCCCCCCTAGTATTCCCTTTAAACTTTTCTCCTTTCACCCTTAACCCATGCCCTCTGTTTGTTTTCTCCCCTAGCCTTAGTGGAAAAAGCTTATACACCTCTAACAAATCTCCCCTCATTCTTCTACGCTCCAGGGAATAAAGTCCTAACCTATTCAATCTCTCTCTGTAACTCAGCTTCTCAAGTCCCGGCAACATCCTTGTGAACCTTCTCATTCAACCTTATTTACATCCTTCCTGTAACTAGGTGACCAAAACTGTACACAATACTCTAAATTCAGCCTCACCAATGCCTTATGTAACCTTACCGTAACAGTCCAACTTTTATACTCAATACTCTGATTTATAAAGGCCAATGTACCAAAAGCCCTCTTTATGACCCTTTCCACCTGTGACGTCACTTTTAGGGAATTCTTTAGCTGTACTCCCAGATCCCTCTGTTCAACTGCACTCTTCAGAGTCCTACCATTTACCCTGTACGTTCTACTTTGGTTTGTCCTTCCAAAGTGTGATACCTCACACTTGTCTGTGTTAAATTCCATTTGCCATTTTTCAGCCCATTTTTCTAGTTGGCCCAAATCCCTCTGCAAGCTTTGAAAATCTTCCTCACTGTCCATTCCACCTCCAATCTTTGTATCATCAGCAAATTTGCTGATCCAATTTACCACATTATCATCCAGATCATTGATATAGATGACAAACAACAATGGACGCAACACCGATCCCTGCGGCACACTATTCAGAGAAACAATCCTCCACAAACACTCTCTGGCTTCTTCCATTGAAAGAAGTCTCACAACACCAGGTGTGTTAACCCCAGTCCAACGCCGGCATCTCTACATCATTCTTCCATTGAGCCAGTATCTAATCCCACTAACTGTAAATCTGTCTTTGCCCATAACTATCTGCGTGTACACAGTAGAGCGTACAGGTATGGAGCTGATTCCATTCTAGGTCTTAACCCAACTGTGTCCATCTCCAGATTGCCTCGGCTCTGTGTCAGGTGTCTTTATACATCACTGTATGGGTGGTATTGGACTCAGATCCACATTAACTGTGTATGTCCAGATCCTGCTGCTACACCTCCCCCCTCCATGTATTTATCACATGGATACATAGTTAGTTTACTTCCAAATCTTACATTGCTATAAGTCCTGTTGTTACAACCTTAATACTCTTCCAACGTTGTTGCTATTACAGGTTTCACATTCACAACATTCTCGTTACCCCATCTGCCTTCTTAAAGTTAGAGGTTCAGGTGGTCTGATGGCCTTATATAGCTTCCCACATCTTGTTTGCTGTTCTATTGGTCATTCTGGTTTTTGTTGTTGATTTGGAGGTTGGACTGGTATTTAGGCATGGTTTCATCAGATTCTTCCACTGCTCGAGATTGATTTGGCTGGTTTGATGGTGCATGGTTGTTGTTATTCTTGATTGTTTCTTGCAGGGTGGCTGAAAGTGGTATTTGTTTGCTTGGTGGTTCCTTTTCACCCTTTTTCATTTGAATCTTCAGGAAGCACTGAGGCTGAGGAAGGATATTACTGTGGCAAGAAGATTAAGTAGTATGCTCACATCTGTTTTTTGTTGTTGATGCTGCAAAACTGCTATGAAGTTCCAACATCCCTTGTGCCAGGCTGGCTGGAAGTTGTCATGTGTACACATTGGTTAGTGTGTCTACCAACTACACCATCATTGTAGCTGGAGGGAGAGGCTCCTCAGACTGTTGATCTTTCTCTAGTACCATTTCCACTGCAGGTGCCATGGGTCTGACCATCAGGGACTTTCCAGGACCTGGAATGATGATGGGCAAAAGTGAAGAAGAGATTACATGTGAAATCAGTGTCTGGATACCTTTTAACATTTGAGGTCTCAGGCTAACTAATGACAATGGTAGTCTGACATCTGCTATCTGATGAAGATCTAAGGCCATGCAGGCATTCCTGCTCAGCAGAGAGAAAGACTGATTGTGGACATACATCAGTTCAAAGGTTTGTACCGTACCTCAGTGGTTCAAGGATCGTGTTGAGGACTGAGAGATGAACTCCCTCTTACTCCATACAGTGGAGTCTGTTTTTTGAATGCAATGACTTTGGAGTCCAGGTTCCTTGTCTGACAGGACTGTCACACTGGCACCTGAATTGAATTTAAAATTTGTTAGTTGGCCATTTGCCAGGATGTCAGCACTCCAAAATAAAGAGCTACATTGTCTGGTGTCCCCCAAGAAGAGTGGCTGTGCATTTTCTGGGTCCTCCATCTTGATTCATGGATGAATTTTGAAACTCCAACATGGCACATACATCACAGTGTGCACAGTTTACCTATGTGTCTCTCTCTATTGCAGTGGAAACATTGGGCAGTACTCACAGGACATTGATCTGTCTTTGATGACACTTTATAGCCACAATGCTAGCAAAGTCACTCTGCTGGGCAGTTCAGTGCTTGTTTTCCCTGACTTAGGTGGTTACTGCCTTTCTGGGACCTGTCATGGTTCCCTGAGGATTGATTGCTGCCCCATGTAGAATGGTCTTGTGTTGTCTGTGTAGCTCAGGCAGTCTTTAACTTGTATGAGGTCAGAGAGAGAATATCTGCAACACCCTCCACAATTCTGTCCTGGATGAGCTCAGCCTTTAAATCACCATATTCACATCCTTCTGCTATCCTACAGAAATGGCTAAAAAGCAATTCATATGTTTCTCTTAACTCCAGTTAACTCTTAAGAAAGAGTCCAGTTTCTTAATGAAAGAACAGGACTCTTTCATTAAATTTCTCTCCCTTCAGTATCTTATTGAATCTCAAGTTGAAATGGACATTGAAAATTTCAAAATATAACCAAATTAGATCATTCAACAACAATTTGTTGCATATTAATAGAAACATAAAATCTAGGAGCAGGAGTAGACCATTTGGTCTCTCGAGCCTGCTCCGCCATTCAATAAGATCATGGCTGACCTTTTCATGGACTCAGCTCCACTTACCTGTCTGCTCTCCATAACCTTTGATTCCTGTACTGATCAAAAATTTATCTATCCTTGCCTTAAAAGCATTCAATGGGGTAGCCTCAACTGCTTCACTGGGCAGGGAATTCCACAGATTCACAACCCTTTGGTTGAAGAAGTTCCTCAACGCAGTCCTAAATATATTTCCCGTTATTTTGAGGTCAGGACCCCTAGTTTTAATTTCAATTCCCAGTGGAAACAACCTCCCTGCTTCTATCTTATTTATTCTCTTCATAATTTTGTGTGTTTCTATCAGATCTCCCATCATTCTTCTGAATTCCTATGAGTATATTCCAGTCTACTCAGTCTCTCCTCATAAGCCAACCCTCTCAACTTTGGAATCAACCCCATGAATCTCCTCTGCATCCCTTCAAGTGCCAGTATATCCTTTCTCAAGTGAGACCAAAACTCTAAGTACTTCAAGTGTGGCCTCATCAGCACCTTATACAGCTGCAACATAACCTCGCTGTTTTTAAACTCCATCCCTCTGGCAATGAAGGACAACATTTCATTTGCCTTCTTAATTACCTGCTACACCTTCAAACCAACTTTTTGTGTTTCATGCTCAAGGATACCTAGGTCCCTCAGCACAGCAGCATACTGCAATCTTTTACCATTTAAATAATAGTCCACTTTTCTGTTATTCTTACCAAATGGATAACCTCACATTTACCAACATTGTACTCTATCTGTCAGACCTTCACCCACTCAGTTAAACTATCTATATACTCATTTCCAAACTTTCAGTGTCCTCTGCACACTTTGCTCTGCCACTCATCTTAGTGTCATCTGTGAATTCTGACACACTACACTTGCTTCCCAACTCCAAATCATCTACGTAAATCCTGAGGCACACCACTTGTCACTGATCGCCAACCAGAAAAACACCCATTTACCTCCACTCTTTGCTTTCTGTTAGTTAACCAGTCCTCTATCCATGCTAATACATCACCCGTCACACCGTGCACCTTTATCTTATGCAGCAGTCTTTGGTGCAGCATCTTGTCAAATACCTTCTGGAAATCCAGATACACCACATCCACAGGTTCCCCATTGTCCACCATGCTCATAATGTTCTCAAAGAATAACACCAAATTAGTCAAACATGACCTGCCCTTCATGTCATCTGTCATTGGTCCAATTAAGTAGTGTACTGACTTGTTCTGCCTCAGATCTGTTATTGAGAGATGAAACAACATTGTACCTTCAAGATCTTCCCCTTCAAAGACTGGGCCGGAGATGGCTCCTCATAGAGCTGCAAGTGAGGAATTGCAATCCATTTTTAGAGATTTTTAGAAGTGAGGGCACAGCTTTCAGAGGTTATAGGTTTCCAAGATAGTGTCACAGCCTAGTGCTGAACAGAGTATCATCCCTCACATGCCAGTTTTTGGCAGACTTTCTTACATGTCCAATAGGGCAGCACAGTGATTAGCATTGCTGCTTCACAGCACCAGGGACCGGGTTCAATTCCAGCCTCGGGTCACTGTCTGTGTGGAGCTTGCACATTCTCTCCATGTCTGCATGAGTTTCCTCCAGGTGATCCTGTTTCCCACAGTCCAAAAATGTGTGGGTTAGGTTGATTGGCCATGGGAAATTGACCCTAATGTCAGGGTAAATGTGAGGGGGTTACGGGTATAGGGCCTGGGTAGGATTGTGGTCAATGCAGATTCGATGAGTCAAATGGCCTCCTTCTGCACTGTAGGGATGATATGATGATTCTATGATGTCAGTTTCTGCCTGATGATGGTGACAGAGCTGGGCTGTCTGCTGACTTAATTCACCGGTCCTGTGTTACTGTTCAGAACTCTTGAAAAAGAGCATAATAAATTAAACATTTGTTTTGGAACCTGGGCAGCCGCGAGATACCCAGAGCAGATCAAGTTAATTATTAATGATGATTTCTCTCTTGTCAGACTCATGAGCCACACACCGAGACTCAGATTCTGGAATTGGGTCTCATGATGAGTTGCTCTCAAACGGTGCTTCTGACTGAATGACTTAAAAGGTGTTTCTCACAGCCAGCTGGCCCAGAAGTAAAAAAATTATCTCATCTTTGCAGGAGGATGAAATAGAGTCTTCTGCTTGAGTTAAATAAAATCTTACTTGTCTGCTTCCAGGTTCTTGAGTCTCTGGAGCTTTTCCTTTCTGGTAAATTTTCTCAGCATCAGTAGCTTCAGTTGGGAGTTAGTGCAGAATCCATTGATGGTGTCCTTTTACTTAGTGTGTCAGCATTTTTATTTGAATCTCAAGGCTGCTCCATGGGAATAGAAAGTGGAACCATTTTAGTAGATTCTCTGGCTATGGTTAGATAGATCAGAATTGAACCAGTTGAGAGCAGTCCTACCCAGCTGAATGATAGCATGTATGGCCTTGTATTCAGTCCCACTGGATTTTATAGATCACTCCTCTACCACAGTACAAGACAATGGTTTCAATATTTCAATGGGGAAATTTCTATTCGTCCAGTATTGGACAGTTTAATAATTTAGTGACAGTGGGAGTGTGGAGAGAGGTGATGGTGAGGTACGCTAGTTGTTGTCATAGGAAAAGGAGTGCTGTTTTTGAATGATTTTGTACGGGTGTAGTGGAGACATAGGAAAGGATCGATCCCTGAATGGTGCCAGAGGTAATGGGAAGCGTATACAAAGTGAAGCTACTGCAGGACATTCTCTGGCTATGTCCGATAGATAAGAATTGAGCCGATAGAGAGCAGGCCCAGCCAGCTGGATGACAGTGGAAAGATGTTGGTGGTGGACGGTGTGGCCAACTATGTCAAAGGCTTCCGTCAGATTGAAGAGGACAAGGAAGGATAAATCTATCTGTTTTACAGTCAGATTGGATGTTACTTGTGACTCGGGTTAAAGTTATCTTCGGAGCAGGCTGGGGTGGAACCCTGAACAGAGGAGGTCAGAGGGCTGTTCTGAGTAAATATTTGGGAGATCCAAACACATTCAGGAGCTTTGGGGAAAGAAAGGAATTTGGAGATGTGGCAGTAAGTTGTAGAGACACAGAGTGAAACGTGTTTGTACCTTACCTCTCCTTAAATCAAACTCAACTTCCTGTGAATTTTAGTTACATTGACCCAAAACCTCCAATCAGAATTGAAACACTGTGTCTGAATCTGCTCAGAAAGGAAGCTATTCACTGAGCTGCAGACATTGAAAAGGATAAGACATTCAATGGAGAGTCCTGCAGAACCCACCCCTAGTGCAAGAATCCTTCCAGAGAGATTCTGTGTGGAAGACATGTCCACCTTTTATAGCACAAGCTCCACACTCTAGTAAGTGTTTAAATGTTCCCAAATTACAGAGTGTTAGTGCATGAGTGTTTGAGAATTGGGATGGGATTGAAGGAACTGCCTTCTTGTTCTGTGCAAATCTTCATGAAGTGTGCATAGAAACCCCATAGTGAAGCCACAATGTGTGCCATGTCTTGCATTTTAAATGCAGCATGGAGATCTGACCCTTCCCTTGTCTCTGGTGTGACAAGTCAAGTCACTGATCTTGTCAGAAATGCAGCGCATCAGTGAACCTTTCCCAGCACTGAATCCGCGAACATTGGCTGTCTCCTGCTACAATCAGCACAGCTGTAATTCGTATCCAGGCATTCTTGATTCCAGCAGGTGGATCGCAGTAACCAACAGGATAAAGGACTGATCTCCTCTTCTAGTAAATGTCCTGACATGTGAGGCAACTGGAACCACCCATTCCCCTTGCTTCCTCTATGACATTCTATCAAAGAAAATGTTCGGCAAAAACAGGCATGAACAATTCCAATTGCTCTCAGTCACTTTTGCACTAACCGTTGTCATCTTATCATTGCTGATGGAGAGGATGGCTGTGCATAAATTCTTTGTGCGATATATATAGCTGTGACTCCAAAATAGCATGTTGTCCTCCATCATCACTAATAACCCTAATGATTTCTTTCCTCTTAGTCTCACTGTTACGCCATGACCATGTGCAGCTGTGAGGGACTTGGTTAAGGATTAACAGTGTGGGCATAATCCGATAGATGGTGGCAAGAGAGCAAATGGATCAGTATAATGAGCGTGACATTGTTCATCATTCATGAACTGAACCTAGTTGCCATTGCAGGCCAGTTGAGAATCAACCACATTGCTGTGGCTCTGGAGTCACATGTAGGCCAGACCAGATAAGGAAGACAAGGTTTTTTTTCCCTAAAGGACTAGGTGGGTTTTTCCAACAATCAACAATAGTTTTATGGTCATCAGTAGATTCTTAATTCCAAATTTTTTCATTGAATTCAAATTCCACTATCTGCTGTGGTTGGATTTGAAAACAGGTCCCCAGAATATTAGCTGAATTCTGGATTGATAGTCTAGCGATAATGCCACTAGGCCACCATCTACATGACTGCACATTATCTATGCCAGTCTCGTTTGAGGCACAGGGTCATCACAATTGACAAACTCTCAAGTGCACCTTTCTGAATGCTCGGCTTTTTATCTGTGGCTGACTCACCCAACCCATGCCAGGCCATCTCTGACCCCTCCAGGGTCATCTACCCCTACTTCGAATCTAGCTTGCCTCTGCAAACTAAAAATCAAATGTATGGGCAGACATTTTTAAAGGGGGGAAGATGGGAATTCTTCCAACTCTCAGTCGACAATACCAGCTTCGGAATTTTCTGTCTAAAATTTCCTGACTAACTATTGGGATAAATAAGTCAGAATTCTACCTTGAAGTGAGAGTCCTTTTTCAGAGGGTCCCAAGGAGTAGGGGAATTGTCCATTGAAAGTTCAAACCTCCCAGGCAATTGTCGCAGGGTCTAAGACTTCTGCAGTTTCCCAAAGCACATCTTGGAGTGTACATCTGGGTTCCAATACTCCAGAGACAGGACGACTTGGACCTGGCTTAATTTACAATAAGGAACGCATTAATCTTTTTAAATTTATTTCTTAAGGAAGGGAGATTTTGAATTAAATATTTCTGCCTGCTGCTTGGTAATTTTATGATACCTCAAGCTATCAGGCTCACTACCTCACCAGGTCAATCACTGTCACTATAACATAATTGCATTGTGAGGTTGCATATCTCTATGCAAAGTCAGATGTGGTTAAAGACAGCATTTAAACAAAGCTGGATTACAGTTCTCACATCTCTTCAAGGTTGTTAGGCTCTGAGGATTAAGGCAAGCTCATGAATATTACTTAAAGATATATCACTAGATTCTGAAATCATTTAAAATTTGGAATCGCTTCTATAATACTCACGAGTTTTTAGAAAAACAGGCAATTGATAAGTTTGAAAATACTTCGATTTCAGTATGTTTTGGACACTGTGTGCAATGTTTTATTCATTATGTGGGATTTAAAATTGATTTTATCATTACATTTGTTAAAGAGAGAATCAGTCATCCTGTTAACTCATTTGAAATAAGAATATTTGACTTTTTGGGGTCTGATTTAGTTGGCATTATGACTGTTTTTGTTTAAAATAATACACACACAAAATATTATAAAACTGAAAATGAGGTCAAATAATGACACAAGAATAATCAGAATGTTATAGACGAGAGCTAAGTGATCCTACAACCAACAAATCAGGTCTGTCACATCCAGTTATGAATGGTGATGAACAATGAAAGAGCTAACTGCAAGAACACAATGAACATTCCCATCCTTAAATGGCAACAAAGTCATCTCAGCCTCAGTGCTCAATGATGTGGAGAGTTACTGCTTGATATACAGCAGAGATATAGGCAAAAAGGTTACCTTGTCAATCTGATTATTGCGACAAAACCTCTTGAAGTTACTATGCATTCTCCTCGTAAACACAGTAAAAAGTCTGACAACACCAGGTTTTAGTCCAACCAATTTATTTGATAGTAAACGCACAAGCTTTCGGGTTAGTCCCTTCGTCAGGTGAATGGAGAGTTCTGGCCTCAGACAGAGCATATAAAGCGCAGACAGTTTACAGATTACTGATTAGAATCGAATCTCTCATTCTCCTCATAACACAGATTCCTACCTAGTTCTGTATCACTTGCAAATTTGGAAATATTACGTTTGGTCCCCATGTCCAAATCATTGATATATATTGTGAAAAGCTGGGGCCCAAGTACTGATTCCTACCGATATCCTGGTAGCCATACCCTGCCAATGTGAGAGTGACTCACTTATTCTTACCCTTTGTTTTCTGCCAGTTAACCAATCCTTAATCCATATTACCTCCTATACCATGTGCCTGAATTTTGCTAACCTACAAATTTTCCTAACTCTAGCTGTAATGGACCCATATTTGTCTTAGCCAAATGCTTCCTTTTTATTTATCCGTAGAAACTTTTGCAATCTGTTTTAATGTTTTTGCTAGTTTACATACATATTCTGTTCTCCTTTTATTAGTTTCTTGCTCTTCCTTTACTACATTCTGAAATGCTCCCTGTCCTCAGACTTATTATTATTTCTGACAACTTTATAGACCTTTTCTTTTAATCTTATACAATCCTTAACTTGCTTTATTAGCCAGGGATGATTGATTTTATGTTTTGAGTTTCTGTGCCTTGAAGGAATGTTTGTTGCTGTGAAATATGTAAGTGTTTTAAAAGACAATCCATTACCTAAGCACCATTATATATTTTCCCAATCCACCTCAGCCAATTTTCCCCTCATAACGTCATCATTTCAAATTTAACACCCTGACTACACACTGAACTACCTCACTCTCAAATGTAATGTAAAATTCTATTATATTATGGTCAGTCAACCTGAAAGACTGTTTTACAGCAAGATTATTAATTAACCCTTTTCACTAAATAATACTAAATCAAAAATAATTTGTTCTCCAGTCAGTTCCTCAACATACTGCTTTAGAAAGTCATCCCTAAAAGAATCCAGAAACTTGTCCTCCACACAATTAGTGCTCAGTAGGTTTACCCAGTCCATATGCATGAATTGAAGTCACCCATGATTACTGTATTATTCATGCTAAATGCTTCTATAATCTGATTAATACCATGCTCCACACTACCATTACTGTTTGGTAGTCTATAAACAGTGCCTACCAAGGTTAGCTGTCTGATTCCACAGATTCCACATTTTGTTCTTCTGATCTGATCCTGCATTCCTAATGTTCTGATCCCATCCCTTATTATATCACAACATCACTCCCTTTTCCTTTTGCCTGTCCATCCTAAGTTCAAAAATCAGCGAATATTCAGTTCCCCGTCTTGGTCATCTTGTAGCTGTGTTCCCACAATAGCAATTAGATCATATCCATTTATCTTTATTTGTTCTTTAAATCATCAATCTTGTTGTAAATGCTGTATGTATTTAGGTAGTGTCCCCTTAACTTTGTCTTTTTTAACTGTCATTCCACATTCTAAGTTTAATTGATGCTCATCTTTGTTTCATTTGCCTTCTAATCTTGCTTGCTACTTTTCTATTACCTGGTTCCAGGCTGAGCTATCCCTTCAGGTCCCGTCGCCTTGCAAACTAATTTAAATCCTTCCCTGTAGCACTGGCGAATCTCCCTGTGAGGATATTAGTCCCAGTCCTGTTGAGATGTAACCCATTCATCTTGTACAGGTTCTGGAGCAGGCAGACCTGCCTCCCCAGTCAGTAGCTTCTCTTGAGGCCCTCAGGATCCATTCTTTTCATACCGGCTGGTGCTTCCTATTTCCTGAAATCTCCTGATAGCCAGTTATTGCTACATGCCAGTTAAGAGTAGAGAGTTAATTTTAACCAAATCTCATGTTCCTGAGGCCAGAAATCTGACACTCACTTTTCTTCCTTCCCCAGTTACTCTTTACACATCCTCTCCCCAACTCCCCACCTAATCCCAACTCTCAATTACAATCAAGGCTTGAGTTTTTGTCTTTGCGGCTTGCTTTTACAAACAGAACTGTATTGATGGTATCTCTTTTATTCCAAGTTTGTCAACTATTGTATTTTTCTCTCCGCTCTCTCTCAAGGGCCATCCACTTTTTGTTTGGACTGGTAACTAGCAATAATATTGAAGGTTAGTATAGTAAATGCTCATCTCTGTGATAACCCTTTACCCCCCGTCATGTCTCTACAACAAATTGGACTATGTTTTAAATACTACCTGTCTTTACTAATGTTTGAACCAATGCAATTTGAAATTCAAGCAATCTGTGTTTGGTGTTTTGCTGCAAATCTATAAAAAAAACTATGTTCAGGTGGAATATTTATTGATAGGTCACCGGCAGATCATAGAATTTTATCATAGAATCCCTGAAGTGTAGAAGGAGACCACTTGGGCCATCAAGCCATCACTGACAATAATCCCACCTAGGCCCTATCCCCTCCCCATAACCCAACAAATTTACCCTGCTAATTCCCTTAATACCGAGGGACAATTTAGCATGGCCAGTCAACCTAACCCACACACCTTTTGAGTGTGGGAGAAATCCGGAGCACCCAGAGGAAATACACGCAGACACAGGGCAAACGTGTAAAGTGCACACAGATAGTCACCTAAGGCTGGAATTGAACCTGGGTCTTTTTCCAATCTTGTATTTTAATAAGTTCTAACCAGCCTGCTGAGAAGAATAGATGACTGGGAGAAAATCACTTTCAATTGGAGGAAACCTATCTTGTTTCACCTAAAGCCATTCAATAGTTAAATCGATGGTTGTGTGTACTGATCTTGTCAAATATGTTTGACAGAAAAATATCTAGACTGATTTGTGAATAGGGAAGTGCATAAATTGCTGCAATTTCAATAAATTAAAAAATAGTAGGGTATATGAATCAATAAATTAATTTTACTCCAGAAGATGAAATACGTGAATTTTACTCTTACAGATTTAAAGCCAAAGTATTTGTTTACACAAAATTGGATCAACGTTGTGAGAAAGTTTGAGTAGTACTTACTCAGAAATGAAATAGGAAGACATGGAAATAACACAAGTTTAGAACTGCTTCTCGTGGTTAGAGGTTTAACGACTGCAGCTCAAGGTCTGGTTGGACTTTATTCTGATATCTCCCTGTCGCAACTGGGAAAATATCTGATAATAAGACTTAATGAAACATTTAGCAGACCTTTGCTGTCTGTGAATTTTGATTTAACAGTTTCCAAGTTAAAACATAATAGTTGTTTTCCTGATGAAAATTTATTGAGCTCCACTGAAAATTACTGAAGTATTGAAAAACTAAGTAAAATGTGTAACATATTTCAAAGTAACAGTGCCAATCTGTATCAGGGAGCAGTACTTAGGGGAGAACTTTAGGGGGAGCACTCATTTATTTCTGGCAGTGGGAGGGAGCGGATGTGGGAGCTGGGAATGCTGGCATTAACTGATGCGGGGTGGGGGTCCGGGAAGAAATGCCAGCTGGTAAAAAGAGCACCCCAATCTCTGCGCAGCTGGCTTTACCAACATGTTTAGGCCTCACCCCTCAAAATGATGGCATGAAACACACCTGCCTTTTTTTGGCAAAGCGCTAGAAGATTTGCAGAGAAAACTGGCCTGTTTCTTTGGGTTTTCAGTCAGTTAACACTTTGCCATTGTTTTGGTAAGATTCTGCCCATTGTGTTGGGAACACTCAGCAAACCTTTACTAAATGGGAATGGAGACTGATTCTGGAATTTCAGCCCTCTTTCCCTGCACCTAATTTTCACTAGCACAGGGGAGGGGTACAGACTGCAAGCCTCCAACTTGCATTTGCCACCTGACTGACCCCATTGTGGGGACTGATATCTCCTAGCTGCCTGAAATTTCTCAGCTGAGGAATTCAGACTTCCATAAATTTGTTAAAACAGCTGCACACAAGGGAACCATTGCTTGATTCACAGTATTTTCTTTGATCAACCTTGTCAATGGATTTATTTAGATAAGTTGGAGAGCTGTCATGTGTTTATTCAACAAAACCAGAAAATGCAGGAACATTTCAGCAGATCAGACATCACCTGCAAGAGAGAGAAAACACAGCTAACATTTCAAGTCTCGATGACCCTGTGACAGAGCTGCTATCTGGTTGATTGACACTATTATGGGGTTGTATTCACAGCAGTCTTTTAGAGAAAGTTATGAATGGCTGTTTTTTAAGCGTCTGCACAAATGCTAGGGTTACTATAGGGTTACTTTGTTTTATAGCGTGCATACTTGATGAATGGGCATTGAAGCTCTATGCTTTAGCATGGAGTGAATGAGGGACCATTGTAAGTGGAGGGCCATGGGTTTGTCTGGAAGGTATGAGGTGCAAGGATTGGCATGAGGGTATGGTGGAAGTTCATGGATTAGCATGGTTGAGGCATAGGGAGAAGGTGGGAGTGAGGGAATGTGAGGGGATGAGATAGTTGAGGATTAGAGGGCCTAACATTGAGTAAAACAACTACAATGAAGTCCTGGAGAACCAAGGTGGCATTTTATCCACCCTTCTCAGCATTTTGCAGCCCTGTGGCCAGCTTTAATATGTAGCGGGGGCAGTGGGCAGTGTTCCAGAAACACCTGTCCTCCCACAATGGAAACCATGGGCAGTATTTTCCTGTACTGCCCATCACAGAAATCATAGCAGACAGGACAGGAATTTCGGCAGACCATGCAAAGGTCTGTTAAACTCGGGCAGGGATTTGAAGCCTTGGGGCGAGCATGGCCGGAAAATCCCGTCCCATGCCTTTCAGCATCAATTTTCCTGAGACGGCTGCACTAAGCCAGAAACCTCCCTGATTCTACTACCTGCCTCTAACATGAAAATCCAGCCCACAATCTTCTTTGCTCAGAAAATCAACTCTGCAACTTAAATTAAACTGTGCACTTACATAAAGCGTCACTTGCATTATTTTCATAATGACCATAAAATCACTAAAATTGGTCTATCCAAAGGATACAGCATGTGAAACCTCTCGGATAATTGGCATGTTTGAAATGTACACTTAGTTGCTTTTTCTCACCCATTCCATCAAATAATCACTTTGGAACAATTTAATACCTCTTTATACCGGCCTTTTGTGCCAGAAGCTAAATGTTCTCTCTGACTTTAAAGCAAAAGTAAACTAAAGTTTATTTATCAGTGTCACAAGTAAGCTTACATTTACACTGCAATTAAGTTACTGTGAAAATCCGCTAGTTGCCACACTCTGTCACCTGCTCGGGTACACTTAGGGAAAATTTAGCATGGCCAATGCACCTAACCTGCACAAACTGGAGCATCCGGAAGAAACCCACGCACACACAGGGAGAATGTACAAACTCCACACAGACTGTGACCCAAGCCGGGAATCGAACATGGGTCCCTGGCGCTGTGAGGCATCAGTGCTAACCACTGTGCCACCATTGTTCATATGACTTGCTGTTGATGTACAGCTGGATGTGAGAACAGAAGTCTCAGTTTTCATTTGCCTGCTCCCTATACCTGGATCAAGATCAGGATAGTCAATAATGTACCAACTTCTCTAGCAAGTCATAGAATCATCGTGACCTGCCAAACCCATGTTGAGAGGAAGCATACTGAATATATATATAAGATTGAAAGTAACTTATTTGATCAGTCAAGAAGTCTTTTTTAAATTTGCTGTATCATGGAACCCTTTTATATGTATCTTTTATATGGTTAGACTAAAGTAACATCCAGATCAAGCAGGTAACTCAAGTGGTTGGGATATTCCGTTTTTAGCAGGTCATTTGTGTTTTTATTTATCTTTATCCCCTGGCTTGTCAGGCCAGCTCACTTGGCGTAGCAGTATTACTTTGAATAGCTATCATGAGAGATCACATAGAACCAAGACACACTGTGTAGAAAATCAAGGAAGGGAAATCATGTGGTTCAACTCTCACGCCACATATAAGCCCACAGAAATCAATACTTAATTATGGACGGGTCAGCTCTTTAATTCTAAGGCCTCTTGGAGGTCAAGTTTCAAGGAGCTCAGAGTTCAGAACGGCTTAGTATTACACCAAACATTCCAATAATTTAAACTTACTGCTTATATTGGCACTGAATTTATTCGTTTTGGTTCAAATTGCAAAGGATGCTTCATTTGGCTCCGGAATGGATTTCTTACATTGTCTTCTCTCAGGAGAGTCAAGTTCTCAACAAAATATGGAATATATTGCTTGTGCAAGGACTTGAATTCTAAGCTCCAAACTTGTGATTTCATCATGAAACACAAAGCAGGGAAAATGCTGAATCTGCAATTTAACAGGTGTCAGTCAGTACTTGACCTAAAACACATTAAATATGTTGAAATAAAATTTCCAAGCTCACTTGTGCATTGGCTGTTATATTACATACATTTAGGGAGTGATTCTCCTACCCGACCTTACTAATATTCGAGCGTAGTGGGGTCAGCCAATCTTGCGGCCGGGCATGCATGGGATTTGCACATGCGTTCCTGTCTTGAGGAAATCTCCCAGCATTGGATTTCTGGTGTTGTCAGATCCGCACTGGAAACCGGCGGGAAAACCAGATAAGTGATTTTAATATAATAATTTTTAATGTAATTAGCGGGCCCAGGACTGAATTCTCCAGGCCCGCAAGCCTCTCCTGCCCCACCAGAGTATTCCATTCTAGCAGGGTTTACAATAGGTCCCTACTTTCAGAGAACTATCAGTTTGACCCCATCGGAGAGAATGAGAGGCAATAGGGGCCTCGCAGGTGGTTGGGCAGTGGAAGGGTGGTGCCCCTTGCACATGGGCACCTTGGCAGTGCCAGCTGTGCCGCCGGCAGTGTCCAAGGCACAAAATGCCCATGCCGTTGGACACCTTGGCACTGGGCATCAGGCAATGCCAAGGGAGCGGGGGGCAGGGGCCTAGGGGGCGTGGCTTATGGGTAATCAGTGGGGATGCCACTGTGCATGGGGATCGATGGAGGCAGGAGGGAGCCCAGCGATTGGGGAGGGTTGGCGTTGTCAACCAGTGGGGGTGGGCGGGGGGGTGCGGAGGGGGTTCTGCCAGGGGGTTCAGCTCTGCAGGGAGTCTGCACTGCAGGAGGGGGTTGCTGGAGATCAGGGTACTCCAGGATAAGGAGGGTGCCAGGAATGGTCGGGTAAGTTGCAATCGGGCCATGGGGGAGTTGGGGCAGGGGCAGCACCGCAGGGGTCCCAGCTGACCAGTAATCAAGCCAGCAATTGGGAGCAATTGCTGCCCCCGCCACTACACATTCAGCTTCTCCAGTGGGAATCGGCCTGCCCCTGAAATCTAATGATATTCACACCGGTCACCTCTGCGTTGCACAATGTGTGGGAGATTCTAGTGTGAATTCCCACTGAAAAAACCAGTGTGAATTATTCCAGTTTTCCTGCGAATTCAACACTTAAGAATTTTTTTGGGAGAATTCTGCCCTTAGTGTTTTTGACTCCTCTAGAAAATAATGTAGAGCTTCTGGAAAGGAGAACGATGAATGTGTACAAAACAGCCAATTATCCAGCTGAAAAATAGTAAGCTAGCACATTAAAATCAGCAATTCTGCATTTAAAATAACATGTGAGCATTTTAAATTTTATCTATATTCAACTTACTTGAAGGGGTAAGCTGTTTCATATCTTATTGAAAAAAACAAAATACATTAGTTGCAGTAACTGGATGTAACAAAATGAATCTTACTGCCAGCTACACAAATCAATGATCACTGTTAAATATCTTTCTGATTTATTCATCTTTAAAAAAAATTAAACAGTGACTGCTGCTGACACGACCAGAACATTGACTTACCTGGTGGAAATGTGGAGAATCTGAAATCATATCCATGCGGTATTGCTGTATGACTCTGGGACTCTATATAGTCACTATACAGCATCCACTGGCATGCTGTACCAAACAAAGCCATTCCAAAGTACAAGAAACTATAGAAACGTAGTGTAATTCCCCACAACGATTTGATTATTGTAGCAGTCTCTTCCTCTAAGCATTTAACAGGCTCTTTTAATGTTATCAAAGTGCAACTTTTTTTGAATTTTACTAGTAATAAATTGTAAACAATTGTGAATAAGAGAAGTAACTATTGCAATGTTCTGTAGCAAAAATTAATAGTGATTGTGAACTCATGTTTATAGATGGAGTTTGCAATGTAGTCCATCTGAGGAAATGAGTTTTAATATTTGCAAATTTCTATAATCTCTTTTTTATTCTATAAATACTACACTTCTTAGTTTAACTTTTTGAGCAAGATGGGGTGGGGTGGAGGAATGGAGGCATAGATTATTTTCTAAATGGGAAACTGCTTAGGAAATCAGAAACACAAAGGGACTTGGGCATTGCTCAAGATTGTCTTAAGGTTATTGTGTAGGTTCAGTTGGCAATTAGGAAGGCAAATGCAATGTTAGCATTCATGTCGAGAGGGCTAGAATACAAGAGCAGGGATGTAACTCTGAAGCTGTATAAGGCTCTGGTCAGACCCCATCTGGAGTACTGTGAGCAGTTTTGAGCTCCATATCTAAGAAAGGATATGCTGGCCTTGGAAAGAGTTCAGAGGAGGTTCACAAGAATGATCCCTGGAATGAAGAGCTTGTTGTATGAGGACTCTGGGAGTGTACATGTTGGAGTTTAGAAGGATGAGGGGGGGATCTTATTGAAACTTACAGGATACTGTGAGGCCTGGATAGAGTGGACGTAGAGAGGATATTTCCATGAGTAGGAAAAACTAGAAGCAGAGGGCACAATCTCAGGAATGAACCTTTAAAACAGAGATGAGAAGGAATTTCTTTAGCCAGAGAGTGGTGAATCTGTGAACCTCTTTGCCACAGAAGGCTGTGGAGGCCAGGTGATTGAGTGCCTTTAAGATACAGATAGATAAGTTCTTGGTTAATAAGAGAAGCAGGGGTTATGGGGAAAAGGCAGGAGAATGGGGATGAGAAAAATATCAGCCATGATTGAATGGAGAAGCAGACCCAATGAGCCGAATGACCTAATTCTGCTCCTATGTCTATGGTTGGTGTTTCCTCATTGAAGTGTTTCAATTGATGAAGGATGTGGATATAGCAGAAGGGGTCTTTGTTCCTTGTTGAGATGATGGGGGGAGGAGTTCACAGCCAGAAGACATAAATTTAAGGGAAGATGGAGGAGTTTTAGAGGGAATTCAGGGAGAAATCTCTTCACTCAGAGGGTGATTTGGAACTCACTGTCAGAAAGGGGCTAGAGATAGAACCCCTTGTGACATTTGAAAGGTACTTGAATATGCACTCGACGTGCCAAGACCTACAAGGCTTGGGCCCACAAACTGAAAAGTGGGATGAGTCCACGTAGAGCTGATCAACCCTCCTTTCAAGTTGTACATTCCTACGATTCTAGGATTTATGGTTTTTGGATGAAGAATGGGACATTTTTCCAAATCACGCAGCCAGTGTTAGGAACAAGCAGCAAAATGAACAGACATGAGAAAACATATCAACCCAGATCTTCCAGTCTCCAGATGGTCATATGGAAGATGCAGCGGGGGTCACTTGGGAGTTCACATACACTGGCTACACGGAAATTGCCCTGGAAGTTTCAACATCCATTGGGCAATTATCCTTGTCTAGAACCTTCCGAAACTCTAACTTAAATCAGAGACTTACTGATGGTTCTAACTCACACAGGGAAGAAAGGACCACGTATTACAGTTGGTGTAGACGGACTGTTTTTTGAGACGGCGTTTTGAAAGTGGAGAAGGAGGGGAGCGTGCTATCATTGTGCATTGGGAGGTGGCCCTTTAAGATAGTACCCCCTTTTTCTTCCTACCCAACTGCTCCATAAAACACACCACCCCAAATCCTCTCTAAATTGCCCAAACCCTCCCTATCCAAGACTGCCGAGTTACCTTGCTCCAGGATCCATGGGCCTTCTTCTCAGGCCTGCAGGATTGCTGTAAATGCCCACCAATTGGATTGGCAGCCCATTCCTGAAGGTGCAACCAGCTACCCAGTGAGGGGCAGTGGTCCCACTGGCAGCTTATTTAGCCCTATAGCTGGGGGGGTAGTAGCCTGGCGAGGAGCGAGTTAACTCTAAGTTGACTTTGCTTTCACTGCTCCTTCATCACCCCCTCATAAGATGCTGCCCTTGGAATGGAACTTGAATCCAGAGATTTGGGCGGAATCTTACCAAAAAGGAAGGCAATGTGTCAGGATCTGACTGAAAATTGGCTTGTTTCTCTTCTGAGAAACTAGCAGGCTCTTTTTCCAGGTCTTATTTGTCAAAATTAAATAGGGCTGCATATTTCACACTATCATTTTGAGTGGGTGCTAAACACACCAGTAAAGCTGGTTCCACTGAGATTGGAGCACCGTTTTTAAAGGGCACCCTGATCAGAGGGAAAAAAACTTCCCCCCCCCCCAACCCTGACCATGGAAGTTTCAGGGGCTTTCCCCCCCACCCCCCCATTCCAATCAGCATGTTCCACTGATGCGTGGAAACCAGAAAAAAAGGCATACACAATTTGAACAAAGCCAGAAAAACTGTACAAGTGCCTCACAGGATCCAGCTGCTGTATTTGCAGATTAAATTCAAGGAGTGATTGAAACAGGGGATGAATAATGTACGTGGTTTATAGACCTGAATATTTTCCTGCCAGATTTGCAGCATAACTCTACCCACGACAATTTTTGACGTCTAAATATAAATTTACAATGATTTCCAAAACAGATATCTCCTGGTGCTTAGAAGCATGGGGATTGTCGCACATCAAAACAGACAAAGCATCCTATGTCGCTGGTTGCATTTTTAAAAATGAATGTTGATTAGTCCACATGGTTCACTATTCTGGAATAGTATTTAACATCTTTAAACTCATTAGTGAAATGGTTCTGAGTCACTCTGCCATTATATTGAAGAAGTGAACGTAGGTTCTGTGTATTAAAACGTTGGTCTTCCCTGGGCTACAATACTGATAGCCTTTCACATGCTCATTAAATTTACCGAGATATTCAAGGCAGGCTAAAAAATTACCTCTTCAACTTGACACCAAGGAACTCCCACTCACCTGATGAAGGGGCAGTGCTCCGAAAGTTCGTGATACCAAATAAATCTGTTGGGCTTTCAAATGGCATCGAGAGACTTCTTACTGTGCCCACCCCAATCCAACACCGGCATCTCCATATCAGGAAATCTCACGGAAGATTGCAGTTTGACTGCAGCAACAACATACACAGCATTTTCTCCAACAAGAATACTCCTTTTCAAACTGAGCCGATGATGCAGAATCAATTCTTCTCAGTGATTTACATCTTTGAGTGTACAAATACGTAGCCTAATTATGACTTTTGGAAGTTTCATGATCAGCAAGATCTCTTCCAACATTTCTCCGGTTAGGGTACCCGTCAACGACTGCATATTTCCATTTTCTAGAGCCCAGGAATAATTTGCAAAGTTTCTGAAAAAAAAAATCAATAAATTTCTCCTTTCCGTCATGCCATTTCTATTCAGCCTCTGAAAATGGGACTCACGAAGACTTCAGAACTACTCCTGGCCTCCAAGATCAAACCCTTTCCTCAAATTTTCCACATTACCTATGGTTGTTGGCCTATTTATTCCTAAATATTCAATTATACCCAGTGGAACAGATTTTGCTCATAAGGCATTGTCTTCAGTGTAGATTTCTTCCCTCACTTCAGCTACAGTAGAATGATCTTGAGTAGTATCTTATCGTTCCGTCCCAATTTCAGAGCTCACTTCTAGTTCAGGTTTTTCAGGTGATGTGTTGTCTCTGGAAATTGGCAAGTCGAAGTCATCAGACAATTCACCAAATCTTTGGGTGGATGTTGTTGTTGAGGATGAATGTGCAGTTTGGGCTCAATACTTCATACCTTTTAAAATCAGTGGCAAACTGTCTCTTTACCTAGCTTTATTCTCTTGCCTTGCGATCAACTTTCTGCAGTATTGATTGCCAGATTCTTAGGGGACAATCTTACCAGAATTTGGCAAAGTATCGGTTCCAGGAGGAAAATGGAATGAATCCCATCGATGTCTCCAGTCTAATTTCTGACCAGATCTTGAGTCTCACTGATAAAAATTTTTATGGCAAATCACACACTGCGCCCACAGTGGCCTCCCTCTGGATCGCCCACCGCAGCTACACCTAATTACACCAATCACTGGGGAGCTGCATATAAACAGCTCCCCCGTACTCCCCACCACGTGTCCCACAGCGACTGCAGGGGATGGCAGTCATAGCGATTCTCAGAGGGGGTCCTGAGCAGACTTCTTGATGGTATGCAGCAGAGGTGTGTGCCAGGGGAAAGCCTCCCACTGATGCCACCACCCCTGCCTGGGATGCAGTGGCAGCCCTGGTGAGTGCAGGGTTGCTGCAGTAGAAGACAGGGCAGCAGTGCCACAAGAAGATGAACAATCGTCTCTGCTCAGCCAGGGTAAGTCGGCCTCATGCAGTCTGTAAATGGATTTGCTCACACACTCCTTCCGCCCCCCCACCTTCATCTCTCACCCAGCCACTCTGGACTTTACCTGTAAGGAGGCCCTCCCCTCTCCCCCAATCATCATGTTGCCCCCTACTCGCTGTCACGGTCCTCACACTCCAGGTCCCACTCAAGACAGAGCTCGCGAGCTGGCTGGGGAAGAGGAAGAGCGTGCCTGTGCTAATAGTGAAGTGGGGGCAGCAGACAAACATGAGAATCCTCAAGACACACAGTGATTTTCCAAATCTCCAGTGGATAAGCAATGTTCCCTCCTTTACCCCCTGTAATGCACTAATGCCCTGAGTGTTGCATTGCGTAAGAAGTAGTGGCTGCCTGCATGCTCAACTTCAATATCCCCTCGGGCGTGACGGCACCAGGTTCACGCTTATACAGACCTCTTGTAAGTGGCAGCAGGGTGATATCACGCTGGCACCAGCTGAATATTAAACTCAACATCTGGAGTGAGTGCTTGCTAATGATATGCTGATGCATTTAAATAAGGCTCCTGCCCTTACCCAGCATAAGAGAGATTCTTCCCGCTTAGAAAGGAAAACAGAACTAGAGGGCACAGTCTCAAAATAAGGTGGGGGGGGGGATGCAGTTTAGGACAGAGTTGAGGAGGAACTTCTTCACTCAAAGGGTGGTGAATCTCTGGAATTCTCTGCCCGTTGAAGTGGTGGAGGCTACCTCATTGAATATATTTAAGACACAGGTAGATAGGTTTTTGATAGGCAAGGGAATTAAGGGTTATGGGGAGAAAGCGGGAAAGTGGAACTGATCCACTTCAGATCAGCCATGATCTTATTGAATGGCGGGGCAGGCTCGAAGGGCTAGATGGCCTACTCCTGCTCCTATTTCTTATGTTCTTATATTCGGCATCGCTCCACTAGTAAAGTTAGCTGAAAATTGGAAAACCTAATCTCACCGGCAAGAATCACATTTTTCCAAAATCTCCGCATTTTGAGCCCAGACCACCATTTCCACAAATGGAGAAAACAGGCTCAAGATCCCGCCTTTAGAATCACTTCACAATGACTCGTGTGTCTTGATTTCAATGAATATGAATTTTCAGAAAGTGCAGGCTTCCTTGCCCTCCTCAGCCCTGGGGGTCAGGTTGCATCTGCTGACCCCAATGACCTCATATCACTGCTGCCTCAGGCTACCTGGCTATGGTATGGCCTCTCTCTCACCTGTCCAGTCCTCCTCAGGCCCTGGCCTGGTGGCCAAGTTGCCTCTGCAGGCTACAGTTGCTCCCCTCGATGACTTAAGCTAGCAGGTGTGCTGGTGCCTCACTCGCTGCTGCTGCAGTTGGCTATGTGGCCTGGTCTCTGCTCTCAGCCTCACCAGACCAGTTTTCTAGCCCTCTCACTCTCAGCCTTGGCCTCCGGTCGAGTCATCTTCCTACCCTGTGAAAATCATGCAGGTACATGTGTGGCCCTCGCACCTCCCAACTGTTCATCTCTCGCTCAGGTGTCTGGGCTTCAAGCCTCAATGACCGTGTGTGCTCTGGGCTGGCTGCTGACTTCTTCTGGCCTGCCCTGGTCTCTGCTGTCACCCTCAGTCACCAGCCTCACTCACCTTCATTGGTCCAATTGCCACCCAGCCCTCACACTCTCGAGTTCAGAAGCCTCAGACCAGGCAATCAGGAGATAATTCCAAACTGTTTTCAACTCGCCAGCCCCTCTCAGTGTCAGAGACTGTGCATTCCCACTCTAAGGGCACTCCACTGTTGTTCTGCATTGCCTGCTGAGCCTATCAGCAAATTCAGAGCTACCAGGCTCTGATTGGCACTCCCACAGCCACCTCTCAGTGTGGACCTCCCTCATTGGCCGGGGACCCTGCGCCTCTGCTTTTTGAGATTAAACTTCCTATTCCAGGGTTTACACGCGAAACTTTAACTAATTTATTCAGATTAAGCAGATTTGGCTGATCTGGAAAACTTCTGGAATTTTCTATTTCTACTTCAGTATTTGCAGTTTTTTGTTTTTAACTTTATACATGTTAGTCTTTGATAGTACGACAACAGCCTTCATGAGTTGTTACTGGAGAAATGGTGTGGAGCTGGGTTTAAAGCAGTGTTTATTCTGAGTCTGGCTTAGAAACATCCAAATCCCACTGAAATTGAGCAAAGAAATCCGACCTGGTTAAGAAATCAGTACTGGAGACGGGATCATTCTTTGGGAGTCCTGACTAATTGTTCTGCACCCCCCCCACCTCCCCCACATCCCGGAGAAAACCCACAGACACGGGGAGAACATGCAAACTCCACACAGACAGTGATCCAAGGCCAGAATTGAACCCTGGCATTGGCCCAGGGTAGTGATTGACTTGGCCAGGGAGGGGGTGAGGGGGGTGCTGGGGTGCAATTGCTAGGAATTGGGGGGGGCTATCAATCAATGGCGTATGAGGGTATTGGGACGATATCCAGTGGCTGGGGGTGGCAATCGGCCAAGGAGGCCTAAGGTCGGAGGACATGGAATATCCCAGGAGGGATGGGCTGACAGATCTCTCTGTGTACTGTTGCACAAAATAAAGAGATCTGCACATGCCTGATAGTGCCATCTAGTGTGAGCGACCGGCTTTCCGACTTGAATAGACTTCATACATCACCTCTACTAGTGTGAGTTACACTTCAGGCCCTACTTTACCATTTTCATTCTAAGTTCTGGGTGGACTTGAAACTGGGAATGTTTCAGATCCGACTTTTAGACTCCCATGCATGTTCTGCCTGTAAAAATATCAGCAATTCTGAATCGTGCTGCAGAATGTGCCCGAAACCCTACAGCTCTGATCCGCACCTCCAACTGCCCATGCGCAGAAAAAAAAGATAGAATGCAGTTTCCCTGCCAAATCCCTCCTGTGCTGGATAATGCCTCGCCCTGGACCCACAGGCACTTGCCCCCACAGACACTGGCCCACCCCCACAACATTACCGACCCCCTTATTCACCCAACACCCCTGCCACCCAGACTAATTGTGGGCCCCTCCCCCCTTTCCTCCCTTCACCCCCACCGATCTCAGGCAGATTGGCAGCGGACCCCCATTCCCTCCACTCCCCCACTGGCCTCAGGCAGAGTGACAGTGGATCCCCCTTTCCGTCCCTCACTGATCTTAAGCAGAGAGCCTTTGGACTCTAGGTACCTACCTCCTCACTAACTGGAGCGACCGAATCGGACTTATATGGAGCACATCTGTTTCGCACTGATTCTGGATGGGCGAAGGCGGTGGTGAAGAGGAAAATGCCATTACAGTTGGGTGTGCAGCCTATTAAGTCAACTTAAATGCATGCAAATGCATTTAAATGGCCATTACGCCCATTCCAGGCACAGTCCTGATTGTGGCTACTTTCAGGTCTTGGTAAAGGGGCAACTGGCATGGAGGTGGGCATGGGTCACGCTACTCGCCTCATGCCCGAGTTTATTAAGTTTTCATGCCAAAAAACGGGCACAATTTGATGGTATTTCGAATCCTTTGAGTTTTGTTTTTGCACTAAGTGCTATAAGATCATGTCTGAAACTTGCTGAAGAAATGGGCATGATTCTCTCCGGTTTTCACACTTGTTCAATATTTTGGTAAGATTGCGCCCCCCCCCCCCCCCCCCCACCACCCCCCCTCCATGATTCTATGGTGGGAGTTTAAATGATTGTAATGGCGTTGAGCATTGAGTTGCTTTGACCCTCTCTTGTTGCAGATGATCATTGCCTGTGAACCTCACTTACCACTTATCAGCTTCTGACATCTTGAATGGACTGAAATTTAATATCAGCTAATGCATAGCTGCATGATTAATTACCACGAGCTATTTCCAACTCACAATGCTTTTTGTCCTCTGGTGGGAGACATTCCAAGGAGCATTTACTGAATATGTTGGAATTTAGAAGAGTGAGAGGGAATCTAATTGAAAGACCTATGGGTTGGAATGTTACAGCCGTTCATGCCGGCGGGGTTTTCCCATCCCGTTGGATGCAGGGATATTGTTTCCTCTGGCTGAGGGGGTCCAAGACAAGGGGTCACAGTCTCAGGCCATTTAGGACTGAGATTAGGAAAGAATTCTTCACTCGGGGGTGGTGCACCTATGGAATTCTCTACCACAGAAGGCTGTGGAGGCCAAGTCACTGAATATAATTGAGAAGGAAATAGATTTCTAGACTCCAAAAGTGTGATGGGAATTGGGGAGAGCGCTGGAGTATGGCGGTAAGATAGAGGATCAGCCATAATTATGTTGAATGATGGAGCAGGCTCCAAATGGCCTCACCCTGCTCCAATTTTCTATGTTTCTAATGCATTCTTACAAAGTAGAATACAGTTTCTGACAAAAACTAGGGCACAGTCCAGGACATGAGTCTTTTCTAAGTTTGTTACAGATGGTAAAGTGTCATCACTGAAGCTTGTTCTATATCTGACATAGTGTTATACACGAACTGAAGAACCCAGCTGTCATAAAGGATTCAGAATGTGTGTTGTTAAATTTTAATTACTTTTTAACCATTAATCAGCCAGAAGAGTGGTTTCCGCTCTTCAGGCGGCTGAATACATTTATCAAATGAGCATCTGAGACATTCATAACCAGATGAGAATGCCTCTCGCTGCGTGCTGTGTTAGTTGAGCTCTATGTGCAGAGTCAGAGACAGTAAAATTGCTCTCAGTGCCCTGTGTTAGGAAGCAGCAGGAAACTGACTGCAGATCCCCACTGCTGAACAACAATTACTGGAAGTGCAAATGTGGAGTGAGAACATGAGTGTGCTCAGCTGTGATATTTCCCACAGTTAAAAAACTTGCTAAAACTCGCTGTCTCACACTAGATGTGAAGATTATTGAGCCATACAGGAGAACGCGAGAAAATCTGTGTGAGAAAATGGAACGCTCAATTCTTCCAACAGCAAGGAAGGTTCCAGAACTACAGTGATTAAATTATAATGTTAAACGTCATAAATTTCCATCGTGTCCTCCAGTTACACACTGGTCTTGGAGTCTCTAGATGATTCTATCGAAAGGCACCTGGGCATAGTTTATCAAACCAATGGTACATATTGCAGAATTTTCAATGAAAAATACTTACACCAAAATGCGTTTCATCAATCTTTTACACTGGTTTCAAAATCACAATGTTTGTGTGGAGCTGCACGTTCTCCCTGTGTCTGCGCGGATTTCCTCCAAGTGCTCCGGTTCCCTCCCACACTCCAAAGAAGTGAGGGTTAGTTTGATTGGCCATGCCAAATTGACTCTAATATCAGGGGGACTGGCAGGGTAAATATTAGGTTACAGGAATAGAACCTGGGTGGGATTGTCATCAATGCAGACTCAATGGGCTGAACGGCCTCTTTCTGTACTGTAGGGATTCTAGCGTCCAAAACTAACCCCATGCATGAAGCTGGCCAGGCCCCCGGTTGAAATGATGAGCTTGGCAAGTTTTCACTGATTGCGCTCGTTTGTAGCCATTTGCAGAAAGTCATTAAATTGTGCCCCTTTACTTGGTGCACAGACACCAGCAGACACCTGTGGAAGAGATTCTCCAACCTCAGTTGCAGCCGGGATTCTCCCATCCCGCTGCAGTGAGCGGAAATCTGGCTGAGTGCCAAATTCTCTGTCCTCTCTGACAGCAGCAGCTGGGCGTGAATGGCCAGAGAATCCTGGCCTACATACTTAAAACTACACCAGACCAGTTTGAACAAGTTTTACTGGTACCCTTCATTTCCAAGATTTCCGTTTGCTCCCTTTCAGGATAGCAATGTGATTCCTGCCCCCCTGCAGTAATCAGTCATTGCCCAGAATTCCCGAATCCCGCACGTCCCGCTACTGCTGCCAGTGAGAATCCAGAATTTAGTGCTTAGCCAAGTCCCTATCGCTGCAGCAGGACTGGAGAATCTGAGCTGTGGGTGAGGTCAGAGACTTTCAGCCATATCTTAGTAAGATACAGGCCTGAAGCAAATACTTAAAGATGAAAGGCTTGGCTTTTCTGGCCACATTGTGGTGATATAAGAACATAAGAAATAGGAGCAGGAGTAGGCCATCTAGCCCCTCGAGCCTGCCCCGCCATTCAATAAGATCATGGCTGATCTGTCGTGGCTCAGTTCCACTTTCCCGCCCTCTCCCCATAACCCTTAATCCCCTCTCTTATCAAAAACCCATCAACCCGCGTCTTAAAAATATTTAGCGAGGTAGCCTCCACCACCTCAACGGGCAGAGAATTCCAGAGATTCAACACCCTTTGAGTGAAGAAGTTCCTCCTCAACTCCATTCTAAACCGCCCCCCCTTTATCTTGAGGCTGTGCCCCCTAGTCCTACTGTCCTTTCTGAGCGGGAAGAGTCTCTCCACCTCTATCCTATCCATCCCATTCATCATCTTATATGTCTCAATGAGATCTCCCCTCATTCTTCTAAACTCTAATGAGTACAAGCCTAGTTTATTCAGCCTCTCCTCATAGCTCAACCCCCTCAACTCCGGCATCAGCCTAGTAAACCTCCTCTGCACTCCCTCCAAGGCCAAAATATCCTTGCGTAAGTACGGTGCCCAAAACTGCACACAGTACTCCAGCTGCGGCCTCACCAATGCCCTATACAGCCGCAGCAAGACCTCCCTACTTTTATATTCAATCCCCCTCGCTATGAAGGCCAGCATCCCATTCGCCTTCCTGACCACTTGCTGCACCTGCAAGCTGGGTTTTTGCGACTCATGCACAAGGACCCCGAGGTCCCTCTGCACCGTCGCCTGCTGCAGTTTTTCGCCACGTAAGTAATAATCCTTCCTACCATTATTCCTACCAAAGTGGACCACCTCGCACTTGCCAACATTAAATTCCATTTGCCAGTTCCTGGCCCATTCGCCCAGCCTATCTAGATCCTTCTGCAGACTCTCCACACCCTCCGCGCAATTTGCCGTTCCACCAATCTTGGTGTCATCAGCAAATTTCGACACCACACACTCGGTTCCCTCCTCCAGATCATCTACATAAATGGTAAATGGTAAATATCCAGCAAGCCGACCAAGAATCCATTTTCTTTAAGCAGGGCTGGAATATCCTGGCAGTAGGCAGGGCCGGTATATCCTAGCCAAAGTCTTTATATTGAAATAGTGGCTGAAATTTTCCAGCCCTTCAAGCTGGCAAGATTTTCATAGAATCATAGAACCCAACAGTGCAGGAAGAGGCCCTTCGGCCCATCGAGTCTGCACCGACCACAATCCCATCCAGGCCCTATGCCCATATCCCAGGCCCTACCCACATATCCCATCTTTTACCCACTAATCCCTCTAACCTACACATCTCAGGACACTAAGAGACAATTTTATCATGGCCAAGCAACCTAACCCGCACATCTTTGGACCGTGGGAGGAAACCGGAGCACCCGGAGGAAACCCACGCAGACACGAGGAGAACGTGTAAATTCCAGACAGACAGTGACCCGAACCAGGAATCGAACGCAAGGCCCTGGAGTTGTGAAGCACTGTGCTACCATGCCGCCCATTTTCCAGCACTACTGATGTGAACAGAGATTGCAAAGTGACACTGGCTTCTCCATAGCTGCAAGTGCTGCCAGTGTGGAGGCTTGAAGAATACTGGCCAGTACCTTTCATGGTTACAGGATATATCAAAGTGCTTTTCAGCCAGAGGTACCTTTGAGGCGTAATCATTGTTGTAGGAAACTCAGCAGCCAACTTATACATATAACTCCCAAAAGCAGCCACGTGATAATGACCAGATAATCTAGTTATTCGAATATTCATTGAGAGATAAACAGGAACACCGAAGATGAGTCCCCTGCTTATCTTCGAAATAGAGCAATGGGGATCTTTTATATCTCCCGGGGTGGGCAGTCAAGGCTTGGGTTTAGCACCTCATCCGACATATGGCAACCCTCAGAGTACACCTCTGCCTCCGTATTGTACTGGAGAATCACCTCCGAATTCTGTGCTGAAATCCCACAATCTCTGACTCAAAGGCAAGGCTGAGCTGCAGCTGACACTTAACGTTAGTTACGTTAGGCATTTTACCATCATTTCTCTGCATTCAAGGAATAGTTAAATGAAATCAATTTGTGGCTCATTATGCCTGAAATTTCTACTTTAACCAAGGTTTGAGTTAAAATTGAGTTTAGGTTCAGGCCTCAAGACTTGCTTGCTACTCCACTCCTCTTTCTAATGTTGGAGGTGTGATGGGAGAAGAGGAAACAGGAGGAGTGAACTCATTTTGGAGGTTGGTTGCCCTCAGGCTTAAAGAAAAATAAGTGAGGCTGCAATATAGTTGGGTTCACCCCACTCAGTGTTTGAATATGCATGATTACAAGGAGCTGTTTGTCTACACTTCACTAAGTCTACAATTGGCCAGCTCTGAGATTAACTGAAGGAAGACCTGAAGCCTCAATCAATAACCAGCACAGCCACACTGTTGCAGATGAAGGTCACCTCGGCTTTAAATTCTTATGAGTGCCCGATCAGTCATGTGGCAGTGACGACCACCATCCCGAGAGAAGGACAAGAATTCCTCATCAAACATCCTTTGTCAACTTCTTATCAGTCAGCTGCAGGGAGGGGGGACTACTACCTTGAAGCCACTTGGCACAGTGCTCAGGACAATGATTAAATTGCTCAATAGTCAATGCGGAGATTGTTCGAGCAATTTTCACAATGTTCAGATTGAAATCACTTACCACTGTTCGTGAAGCCAATGCATTAAATCAGTCAGGCTGAGTCAGACGAGAAGGCACTTTGCACAGTGGCGTGTCCTCATACCTTTCAGTGTTCACCTCATCCTGAAGCAGAGATTTTCACAGCAGCTTTACTGTGACCCCTTTCCAGACTGTGATGTTCATTTCTGCCCCCGTTACTAATTGATCATACCCAATTACTTTGCTTTCATAGGAATTATTGAATCCCAAGAGTACAGAAGGAGGCCATTTGGCACATCTGCTTTGTGAAGATTTATGAGAAATTTTATGTTCCATTGTATGTTGGAACAGTAAATTGAATCATAACTTGAATTCAGAAAAACAGTACAATTGCAATCACATTTTGGGCTCATTTTCCAAATGACACTCAGAGCAGAAATTCAAGGGCAACATTGTTTTGGATGGCAGCGTGTCCTGTCAGTGTGAGGCCATGTTTCCTCTGTATGGAGACTATAAAAGAGCTTCCCTCCTCTGTAAAGCATGTAAAACAGCTTGTAAAGCATTGTTGGCCTAATGTCCTGGTCAGTTTTTGTTCTGGATGCATTAAATGTGTTACTGACATTACAAGATACTGCTTTTTAAAATCAAAACACTGCAAAAGGCAAAAAAATTATTAAAATTAAACAAGCCCAGCAAATCATAAGAACCAAAGCACAAACTTGGAGAAATCCAGACATGGTGACCATAAGCACCAATTCAGCTCTTAAAACAATTGACTACTAAAACCTGCAATTTAAAACATCAGAAAGGAGAGAAAGATTAATGTCAGCACTGAGATTTTAAAAATCTAATTTTGAAGCAAAGCATTGGGATGCATCATTACATTACATTACAGGAAGGATGTGGAGGCTTTGGAGAGGGTGCAGAGGAGGTTTACCAGGACGTTGCCTGGTATGGAAGGGAGGTCCTATGAGGAGAGACTGAGGGATTTGGGGTTGTTTTCGCTGGAAAGAAGGCGGCTAAGAGGGGATCTTATTGAAACATATAAGATGATTAGAGGTTTAGATAGGGTGGACAGTGATAGCCTTTTTCCTCGGATGGAGAAAGCTAGCACGAGGGGGCATGGCTTTAAATTAAGGGGGGGTAGTTATAGGACGGATGTCAGGGGTAGGTTCTTTACCCAGAGGGTGGTGAGGGATTGGAATGCCCTGCCTGCTGCGGTTGTAAATGCGCCTAGTTTGGGGGCGTTTAAGAGATCCGTGGATAGGTTTATGGACGAAAAGGGATTGGTTTAGGTTAGTGGGTCATTGTTTTTCAACTGGTCGGCGCAACATCGTGGGCCGAAGGGCCTGTTCTGCGCTGTAATGTCCTATGTTCTATGTTCTACGTTATGGTCAGTGGCAAAGTAAGTGCGCTCACTATCTGTTACAGAGTAAGTGCTGCTATGAGATCAAACTATCCCTCTGTTAAGAATTTCATCTCACTCACCAGGTGAGGATACTGCAGCTGATTGTACTGTTCTTCACGGGGGAGTTTCCAGCATGAAGCTGAAATGGTGCCATCAGCTTGTTCTCACAGAACAGGATTTTCCATAGACCCCCAAACAGGAAAAAACTGTTTACACGGAGCAAACCAAAACCTGGAATGTGCAAATTAGGTCAAGGTACAAACTGAAATATTGCGAAAAGCTTAGTTGAAAAATCCACGAATTAATCCTTTAATTTCACCCTTATAAAATTATTGGGGGAGATTTCCTGGCCCTGTCTGACACAGGTACAAATCCTGTTATAGCCAGAAACTCCTGCAAGGCCTAAGGGGGTGGGGCTAAAACGGGCAGAGCCTGCAGGTGACCCCAAAGTGGGGGTTCACTCATGTTGCAGGGAGGGGAGGCTTGATGATGCCAGGGATGGGAGACGTAGGCCAATGATGCAAAGGCAATTGAGGGGGTGGGGGTGGTGGGGGGACGGGGGAATGATGGTGCCAGTGATGGAAGGAGGGGCAATGATGCCAGTGATCTGGAGGGGTCCTATGATGTCAGCGGGAGTGGGTGAGCGTTCATAATCCCACTGATGGGGGTTGGGGGGGGGGTGGTCTCATGATGCTGGTGATGGGTCCCATTAATGTTGATGATGGAGGAGGGCCCAATGATGTCAGTGAGGGCACTAGTGATGGGGTGGAGGTGAGGGGCAGGGGGGAGCGGTGTTTCTTAGACTTCTTTAACATTAGTTTGTTCACTACAATCTTTGAGAAGGCGGACTCACCAGCATCTTTAGGCCCCGTCCCTCTCTATGATGGAACAAAACACACAAAAATGACAAAGTGTTGCAAGATCGCAATCGCACCGAGTGTACTGTCCAAAATATCACTTTGTCATTCTTTCAGTCACTGCTCCCCTATATTTTGAGAATTAGGTCTGTAATTCATGAAATTTTATTAATTACATCACTGTTAAGAACTTGTTGGACCTGGCAGCTCAAGGACGGAGTGTTCCAGTCTCGCCCCGGAGCAGGGTGCCTCCACTGCCAGCAAGACCGGAGAATTTGGTGCTCAGCCACATTTCCACTCAGGACCGAGTAATCCCAGCCATGGGCGACGTCGAAGCCCAATGTTTCATTTGTAAGTGATTTAAAAGGGACAGGGAAGCTTCAAACTGATTTCAGTGATTGTTGGTTCTGTGATGAACCACAGTGCAGCCTGTGTCAGAACGTTATTGACAGTCTGCAGTGTTATGTGTTAAATCTCTGACATCCTGAGGTGACAGTCAGTTACAGAGTGGAAATGACAGTGAATTACAACAGCATGTCATCTGTAACCCCACCTCCCTGCCACCTCGCAAAATCCTATCTGAGTCTAAGTGTTCTACAAAGAGGATAGTACAACCTGAGCCTCAGATTATCAAAAGTAAGCATTTTTCAACTCGCAATGAAATGTCAACTTCTTCACTTAAAAATCTCAAAAATTGCCCTTTAAAAACTAAAGTAGAAATTGCTTTTGCAATTGGAGACCCGGGTTTGAATATTTTGTAGATTTTGGAAAATATGACTTGCACACTTTTATTGGCTTTTGAACAGCACACCCTACTTATGAACCCAAAGTCTGCCAGAGATTTTTGCTTTACCCTGCAGGGTTCAGTTCTGCAGGGTAGTTTATAAGCTGCGATGGAGTGTGGGTGCAGAAGTGAGCAGAAGAAGAGGGCTCATGTTTGTTCTTGGACACAGAAGCCTAACTCTGAAATTCACTTTAAGACTCCCTAAGCTTCATCCTCATCCTTCGTTCTCATCCGCATTCTGTCACCCTACTAGCCATACCGACTCCCGCCAACTATAGCAAGGTCTGCAAAACATAACAGACTACAAAATGAAAGCATGTAAAATCACTGGCTCCAAACACCCATCTCTGATGAGCTCAATGCATTCTACGCCCATTTTGAGCAAGAGGTCAGGGACAGCACATCCACCACCCTGGAAGCCCTGTATGAACCTGTATCTGGGGTCACCATTGCAGATGTCAGAGCAGCTTTCTTGAAGGTCAAACCACGGAAAGCAACAGGCCCGGATGGGATACCCTGACATGCACACAGGTCCTGTGCAGATCAGCTGGTCGAGGCATTTACAGATATCTTCAACCTCTCTTTACAACAATCATGGGCCTCTATCTGCTTCAAGACGCGAGTCATCATCCCAGTACCTAAGAAAAACCAAGCAGTGTGCCTTAATGACAATCGGCTGGTGGCTCTGACATCCATCATTATGAAGATCCATATTATAATGCGGGAACGCAATCCCTCCATCCCTTGAACATACTGTCTTCACTGCTGTCCTGCGGAGAACTAGCATTGAGCTAACATGCACAACCCCAGCTTGTGATCATTCCCTCTCTTGAATGAGAGTCTTCAGTATTGCATCCGCCCCCCCGGACACAACAGCTAATCGATTAGGAACCTTGAGTATTGCACCCCCCCACCCCCCGGCGACAGCAGTGTAATGAATGGCAGCCGATCAGCACCCCGAGGGGCCACACTCACTGCACCCGCACTCCCCTAATAAGCCAGAGCTGTGTATAAGCTGCAGGAGTGGAAACACAGCCAGTCAGACCGCAAAGATGGCTGCACGGAAACCTGCTCCCAGATTTTTGGAGGCCGACCAGGAGCACCTGCTAGATGCCACGGAGGAGAGGTGGTGATCGTCTGATACCTGGCCACAGCCCTAATCCAAGGCATTGCCACGGCATTGTGGGAGGAGGTGGCAGAAGTGGTGAATGCCAGGAGCCTGATGCCGCACTCTGGCAGACAGTGCCGCAAAAAAAAGTGAACGACCTTCTGCGAGCAGCAAGGGTGAGTGAGCATCCTGCACATTCCCCCCACCCCCCCATCTCCCCACAGATGTCACTTGTCAATGGGCCAAAACCTGAAAGCAGCAGGAGGAAGGCCATCAGGTCTCTCCAGGTCTGCCTGCAACATTCCCCGCACTCTGCTAGCAGCACTTACCTCCTCACGGCTGTACAAGGCTGCCACGCCAGGTTGCGACTTTTATATAACTATTCCGATTTGCACCAAAATACATCACACCAAAGAGGTGGGAGACGCAGACACGGGTGGAGATTGCTGTGTAGATTCCGATAATGACATGTAAAGCTATGTAAACTCATGCTAATCAGCAGCCCGCCAGTTTTCAGTGGGTTCCCGGCAGCGCCATTTTTCTCCAGCTGGGAGATGCACGCGGGTTGTAAAAACTGTCAGGGAACCTGCGAAGTGGCCGACACGTGCATATCCCCGCCCAACCCGCCAGAAAAGTTGCGGATCGCAATGGGAGAATCACAGCCAATGGGTGCAATTCTCCAACCTGTGACTAAGATCTGTGATGGGGATGGGGAGTGTTGCCCACCATGGGAGCCAACAGGAAACCACACCATAGCTTCTGACCCCAGCCTCATTACAGTTTCTAAAGTTTTATTTATTTGTGTTGCGCCATATTCCATGCTGGCGTGGGCTAGATGGCACATCCTGCTTTCATATCTGGGCACCATATTTAAAAGGCACCAAGAATCCTTGTTGCACACTTACCATTGAGTGGGCGTGAAGGTTCGGCGCTCAGGTTTAGTGATGTCTCCCAGTGCAACCTTCTCAACCATGTTGAAATCAGGAGGGATATACTCTACTTTGTTGACGTTAGAAGGAGGTCCCAGCAGTGTGGCTTGGGCACAGGTGGCTGGTGCTGTAATGCACAGGGAATGTACAGGAGATCGGTAACCCAGTACCACAAAAGAATGAATGGTCTTATTTCCTTTGTCAGGGTAAGTCTCATCCATGGTCACACAATCCATAAAGACTCCAAAATGTCAAAGTCCAAGGACTAGTGGCAATGGCAAATCCTGCCTCACAGCCTCATCTCAATGCCCCATGCTGCAGTGGTGTGCCCACTGTGCCTCCTTTACCCTTCAGCAGCCATGAGACACTGCATAGAGTGGGTTTGGGTGGGATGGGGGAAGGGGGCGCTACCCACCATAGGCGCAGAGGGAATGAGCACTCTCCTCATTACCTGCATGTATGAGCCTGCCCCTTGCAAATTGACGTGCTCTGCACTCTGACGAGAGCTGGTCTAATTCACATCAGTCATGACCTGTCACACAGAAGTGGGCTATCCTACAGCAAAGGAGAATGAGGAATGATCCAAAATGCAATGTTGCAACCTTTTCAACAAGTTTTCCCTTTCAAATGTGTTCTTCATTGAGCAGGATAAGCTGTACCATGAGTGAAAAGAGAGAAGATTGGAGAGGGTGGACCACACCTGAGGGCTCTAAGTAAGTTTGAGGAGACGGCTCTGGATCTCTTGGGGGTCAAGTGGAACAGAGGCACCAGCAATGGGGAGCTCAGCTGTGGGCATCCACCAATAAGGATTTATCCATCCAATGCAAACCTTAGGGTGGAATGTACCTCCATCTTGGAGGCAGCTGATGCTGTAACTTGCATTCTCCTTTCTCCCTTACAGGTGCCTTCAGGAAGGCCAGAGGAGGAGGAAGATTATTTACTTTCCAGCCCCAGACCAGAAAGAAACCAGGAGGGAGCTGGGGAGGAGAACTCCATAGTGCTGAAATCATCACAGCACCCATTTACACCCTCCTCCAGCTCAGGGGCGCACACTTCAGTGGGTATTAGGAAGGGTCACACAATCTGGTGATCACCACATGGACATGTTCAGGGAATATCCCAGTCTCAGAGGACTACTGAGAATGAGGCTCCCAATCTGGTCCATTTTAAAGGGCATTCCAACCTGTGAAAATAGACCCACCCCCCACCCCCCACCCCCCAACGGATATGGGGAATACCCTCCTTACATGCACAAGGGCAACTCCCCCACAGATAAGGGGAAGTTCCCCAACATATTAGGAACCCCCCCCATCCCCCCCAAGTGCAGTTCCCCAGTGGGCCCTTCTGGCACTGTCACTGCGGCACTGCCAAGGTATTGCCCGGGCATGTAGATTTATCTGTGCACCCCCAGTGAGTTCCCTTTATCAGGCTGATGTTTTTCAAAAGCAGTTGTAAACCTCACTGACATTACTTCACACCGGCAAGGGAGGAATTCCTATTGTGGGCGGAACATAGGGTGGGCATAATTTATTGAAATGAGTCAGTGGAAAGTGGCTGGGAAAATCGTAAAGTGTGATCACTTTTAGGGCGGCACGGTAGCACAGTGGTTAGCACTGCTGCTTCACAGCTCCAGGGACCTGGGTTCGATTCCCAGCTCGGGTCACTGTGTGGAGTTTGCACATTCTCCTCATGTCTGCGTGGGTTTCCTCCGGGTGCTCCGGTTTCCTCCCAAAGTCCGAAGATGTGCGGGTTAGGTTGGTTGGACATGCTAAAATTACCCCTTAATGTCCTGAGATGTGTAGGTTAGAGGGATTTGCAGGTAAATATGTAGGGATACGGGGGTAGGGCCTGGGTGGGATTGTGGCTGGTACAGACTCGATGGGCCGAATGGCCTCTTTCTGCATTGTAGCGTTTCTACGATCAGGTTGACTGTCAATGATACACTTTGCCCCATTTTATTTACATCTTAATGGTTTGCCTCGTTTTCACCCATTCCCCCTTTTCCTCCCCATCTTCTCATTAATATTGAGCTCTTTGTGACCGAAAGCTCAAATTGCCACCAACTTCCCAGAAGTTTAATTATCTTTATGGATGTAAATAATCCCATGATACACATACAAAGGCTTTGGGATTATTCAGGGCCCATGTAAATTGAGACATTCTAAACCATCAAAGTGTTAATTAGATGCCATAAAATTGTCATAATAGTGTAGGCATTCCGGTACACAACAGCTAAACAACATGTCAGATATAGATGAGGTTTTCAAGGAAACAGAATTGTATTTTCATGAATTTCATTCATCTTTTGATGCCTTGAATTCCATGTTTTCCTGTTGAACCTCTTGGTCCTGACCTTGACATGTACTAATGACACCAAACAGGAAATCTACAAGACCCAGAAACCGCCTGTTGTGTTTTGTGTTGTTGACCTGTAATAGTTGGAAATATGACTGTTTAGTCTGAGAACTTACACTTTGTGACTATTATATGCAGATATGTTTGGAAATATTTGGCTGCTGGGGTTTCTCAGGGTGGTTGCAATCGGTAGTGGTGTCCCACTGCATTCTACACCAGGAGTACTTCTGTTCACTATGTGGATACAGGGCTACAGGGAGTAGGGACCAAATTTACAGCTGATACTAAAATGGGGAGTACAGGACATTGAGCATCAAAAAACTGCAAGAAAAATATTGATAAAATTGGGGAGCAGACAGAAAGGTGGCAGATAGAATTCAATATCAGTAAGTGTGGTGGTGCATGTTGGAAAAAAATAATTAAGGGGAGGGGATTTTTCCATCCTGCCTGCCACAGGAATTGTAGCGGGCGAGGGGCAGACCATGAAGAGGTCTGTTGATGGGGTTTTCCGGTTTTGGGGCAAGCGTGGCCAGAAAATCCCACCCTATATTTCAAGTTGGGTAACAGCTGTGGAGGAACAGAGGGATTTGACAGGTCGGGGATTTGGGACAACTGCTCAAGTTAGAATGAACATTCTAAGAATGGTTGGGCTGAACAGCTTTCTTCCAAGGACTAGATTTTCACACTTGAAGCATAGAGCAGAAGCTCAGGTGCTTCAACAGGTTCATGGATTCCTGGATTCTCAGCCAAGCCTTATTACTTAGCCGAGAGCACACAATACTGAAACACCTGAGCCCCTGCTACATGCTTCAAAGGTAAAAATCCAATCTCTGTAAAAAAACTGTTTAGCCCAACCAGTCGAGGAAAACATTGTTTGACCAACAGCTCTGGTTCTCTGATCTATGCTGTCAATTTCATTATGTCTATTTACACAGAGCAAGAGGTTTTAAGTGCTTCCAATTTTAGCTATTGAAAGGTCTAGATGATTAACGCATATTGGGCTGAGATAAGAAATTTATTTTTAAGGATGTGGACAGTTATCGGTGAATCAGCTTTTTTTTAAATACAACCTAGTGTCACTGTAGAATTTATTGGTTCTATGGAGTGAACAGTGGGTGAATTCTCATGTAAGTGCCATAGCCTAGCGTGAGGGTTTCATAGGATTGTTTGGGAGATATGCTTTGGAATGGGTGCCTGGGGGGCCATTGGGGGCATAATTTGGTATGGGGTCATGAGGGGCCAAAGAGTTGTTTTAGGGGTATATGTTGACATTGAAGGGCCATAGAGGGCTTGTGGGTGGCATCACTTGTCATGAGGGCATGAAAAGGATCTTTAGAATGCATCTTTCAAGAAGTTCCCTCAGACGATGGGCCCGATTTTACGGGTGCGAAAACTTGATAAAGCCGTGCATGAGGCGATTAGTGCAATCCGCGCCCTCCTCCGCACAGATTCCTACTTTACCAAGGGCAGAAAACTTGCATGCATTTAAATTGAATTAATGGGCTGCCCACCCAACTTTACCAGCACTTCCCCCTTACCACCGCGTTCGCCCATCCCGAATCAGTGCAAAACGGACATGTTCAATATCAGTCTGATTCGAGTTCTCCATCAGTGAGGGTTAGTGAGGAGGTAAGTGCATGGCATCCGATGGCTCTCTGCTACTCACACGTGTCCCGTTGTTGTGGCCATTTTCTGCCTCAGGTCAGTGGCGGCTCTGTGAGTGTGTGTTGGGGGTTAGGTGGCTACACGATCTCTGATGTTTGTTTGGCAGCACAGACCTGGGTCTTAGCACTGACCTCGGGTCTTGCAGTGCTGCTGGGTCCTTGTGCACTCAGCTCTTACAAATGTGCACAAAGCCCTTTCAGATAGCTCACTTCTGCAGCCCCTCAGCTTTCCAAGGAGCTGTGATTGTGGGAGCATGTGGCTGGGGGAATTGGGGGGGTGGAGGGGGCTGTGATTGTGGGGGGCATGTGGCTGGGGGAATTGGGGGGCTGTGATTGTGGGAGCATGTGGCTGGGGGAATTATGGATGCACTAGGGGCAAACAGTGTTGCATAACCTCCACATTTGTTCCTCTCTACCTCCCCCCTGCACCCCCCATCCCATTCAGATTGACGAGATGGTTTTTGTAATGCAACCTATTGATCTTGCTGTTCTTTTGGTTGCTGCTGGAGTTGAGGAGAAGGAGCAGGAGGAGTTACGGGCACAGAAGTCCCGGGCCTTACCACTTGCAGGACCAGAGGGAGACAACCGCCAGAGGCAGGAGATGTCAGCAATTCACCCAGAGGGTGCATAGGAGAAGAAGGGAGCAGAGATCTTGGCAGTTCTGAACACGAGCCTCCTTCGAGTAGATGTTGGACACCGTGTGCCACCGTTGCTGTTGTTATCAGGATGGGTGGGAGCTGTAGCTGGGCCTGCAGTCCGGAAAGCTCAGGGGCATCTGATCTGTCCCTGCAAAACAGGACACAAGATTAAGTGCAAGGGAGGGAGAGGAATCCGGGATGCCAAGCATATGAATCACATTTCCCCACTGAACATAGAACAAAAGACCCAGAAAATTACATCACAGGAACAGGCCCTTCGGCCCTCCAAGCCTGTAGCAACCAGGCTGCCCGTCTGATTTGTTTGCCCCTACCTTTCCAGTGGCCAAATGCCTCTATTCCCATCCCATTCAGATAGCTGTAGAAATGCCCCTTAAAGGTCCCTGTTGTATGTGCATCCACGAGCTCCCTGTAAGTGAGTTCCAAGCACCCACTATCCTCCCTGTGCAAATAAACATGCCTCGTACATCTCCTTTAAAACTTGCCCCTTGCACCTGAAACTCATGCCCCCAAGAAGTTGCCTCAAAGTGAGTGGATGAATGACAGGTCCTCATGTCTGGATGGCAGCCTGACCATGCTGTCGCTGACAGCCCACATCTCCCCTTCTCTGGTGAGCTCCCATGCCCGCTCCTGAAAGGGGGTGAGGGCCCGGAGGTCTGGCTCACCACCATCTTATTCGCCGCCTCTTGGCTGTTGTGTTCAGTCTTCTTCCACGGAGACAGAAGGAGCCATGAAAGAAATGGTGGTGTGACTCCTACAGTGTATCGGGTGGTGGCTCTTAGAGGGCAAGCACAGTGGGGCTCATTTGGGGGAAAGGAAGTGTTTGGGGGTCAGGAGCTAGAAGCATTCAGGATGATGGGGATGGGAGGATTAGGGGAAGATGCAAAATGGGGTACAACATTCACTCTTGCTGAACAGATGAGGTCAATGAGCTTCTTCTGGCACTACTTCGCGGTTCAGGGAGGCCAGTGCCCTGGCACTGACCGAGGCGGTGACTTCCTCCCAGGCCACATTTCTATCAGCCCCCTGGGTCTGCGTCCTCCTGGGGAGAAGAGGGTGTCCTATCTCACCTCATCCAGCAGCCTCCCGAGGTCGCCCTCAGAAAATCGGGGAGCTGGTCATGAACTCATTTTCTCCCTGCACTGCCTGTCTGCCTGTCCATTCTTCAGTTTTGAATGGAAGTGCCTCTTATTAGAGCAGATCAACTGCAGGCAGTTTGGCAGAGCATGGGGGGTGGAGGGGGGTTGGGGGGTGGGGATGAGTGCCTCAATGACTGGGGACAGGGAAGAGAGAGGGAGGTGTCACAGTGCCATTGGATTCCTGAGGAGATGGGGGCCTTGTGAGGGAGAGTCCGGGGTGGGTGGTGAGGGGGAATCATCCTGCCCGATATCTGTACGGTGCAGGGTGGATCACTCTGCCTGAGGTGAGTGAGGGGGAAGGAGGGTGTCCACTGCCATTCTGCCTGAGATGAGTGAGGGGGAAGGGGAGGTCCACTGCCACTCTGCCTGAGATGAGTGAGGGGGAAGGGTGGGGTCCACTGGCACTCTGCCTGAGATGAGTGAGAGGGAAGGGGAGGTCCACTGCCACTCTGCCTGAGATGAGTGAGGGGGAAGGGGAGGTCCACTGCCCCTCTGCCTGAGATGAGTGAGGGGGAAGGGGGGTGTCCGCTGCCATTCTGCCTGAGATCAGTGGAGGGGAATAGGGGAGGGGCCGCGATCAGTCTGGGTAGTGGGGATTGAGGGATAAGTGGGTCTGTTATGTTGTAGGGGTGGTGCAATGTCTGTGGGGGCCAGGAGCATGCATTCACCAGCTCGGGCACAATGTGGCAGTGGAGCACTTTTCCATTTTTTTACTGTGCATGCATAGTTAAAGGCTCTGATCGAAACAGCAGCGTTTCGGGCAAGATAAGCCCCACCCACAGCGCAATTCCAACTCATGATTTTTTTCAGGCTAAGTGCACATGAGAGCGCCTGAGAACAGATTTCCAAGTCGGATCTGAATTGTGCACAGATTCAGCACTTAGAATCAAAATGGTAAAATCGCTCCCCGTGTTTCCAACACATCTGAGGTGCCATGAACCACCGCTCTGGAAAACCCATCCAACTCCATGCAAACCGTGGAGGACTAGCACATGCTTATCCCCACAAAGTAGCCAGCCAGATCGGAAGTACAGGATGTGAGTTCACAACCTAAACCAGCCCACACCCTTAAAAAGCTTCTGTTAAAAATCAGAATGGGATTGGGAATCCTGGGACTGGGACCAACCACCATTCTTAAATGGCTGAACCTGACTTAGTGAAAAGCTGGCCCCATGTTATAGTTCTGTGTAGTCTAACATTGTGAATAAATAAGTTATCCTTGAAAATGCACCTTTATGGTTAAGTACTGATCAGAAACAATAAGATTGTTGAAAACAGTTTTAGAACCCCACATGTATTTCGCCATTCTGCCAAGAATTCCATCTCACATTCTGCTTTCCACAGTATTTGAAGAAACACATAGATTTCAATGTGACAATAATAGCACTTAGGTTTTGCTTGGCAAATATGATCCATTTGCCTAGTTTACAGTTCTAGGTCTAATGAATATCAGACTTCTCAACCTGTAGCTGAGTGAGAAGGATAACATTGTTAATCAGATGTGACTCATGTGACAAAGAGTTTTCTTACTCACCTTAACTCTGTATGTTCCAAAGATTGAGAGGAAATTCACAAAGTTCACAGGTTCACCTGCTCCCAACAGAAAATAGCTGCATTAATAATTAGTTACGATTGTAAGATCAAGTTTGATCAAGGATAGAGAAAAAAAATCAAATTACTCTGCTTAATATAACTGATGGTTTACAGCAATATTATGGATCAAATTTTTTGAGGAGAGGCAAACACCAAAAAATCTGTGTCAGACCTAGTTGCTCTGTGTAAATAAACATCATGAAACTGACAGTGTGTTATTTTTTCAGGGAGAAACCCAGCTGATAGTCAGCCTGAACTGGAAGTTGAATATGCTGTCATTGAAACAGTGGAAGCTAGAAATTCACTTGCACATGAGTGTGTACAGCTCCCTGGGCTCGTGTAAAGTTTTAACAGATGGGATCAGAGGATTATAGAATGCCTACAGTGCAGAAGGAGACCATTCGGCCCATCAATCCTGCATTGACAACAATCCCATCCAGGCCCTATCCCCATTACCCCACATATTTATCCTGCTAGACCCCTGACACTAAGGGTCAGTTTAGCATAGCCAGTCTACCTAATCCGCATATCTTTGGCTTGTGGAAGGAAACTGAAGCACCTGGAAAAAAACCCACACAGACACAGAGAGAATGTGCAAACTCCACACAGTACCCCAGGCCGGAATTGAACCTGGGGCCCTGGCACTATGAGGCAGCAGGGATATGCTAATATGTGATTTAGATGATGATGTATCACTGACATCAGTTAGTCATTTGTTAGAGTTGAGAGAGAGGGAAAGTTTGGAACACCATGCCCAGGAGTAACGTACCTACTCGGTAACCTGTTTAAATGTAATACTAAATGGAACAAGTGTTAAGCAAGTAACAGAGTGTGACTACAGTCTATCTAGTAATCAGGTATCATGCCTCGAGTCCATGGATAAGAAGGACCATCTCAGAACATGGTGACAGAAGTGGAGACATTAATGTAAAAATACATCGGCATTATTGAAGAAGTCACAGAGTGAAGAAAAACTTTAACCATTTCAAAATTACAACTTGATGTAGGGAGGAGGCAAACTGGGGAGAAGTAATGATGACTGGACCAGTTAAGTTGTTCCTGTCCCTACTGCGCCCATTTGACTGTCTCAAGAGCCCACAGAAAGGACAGCAGTGGGAGCAATGGGAAATGCCGTTTCTTTGATATTGAGCAGCAATGGGCCTTCACACTAAAAAGCGGAAGCATCAAGACCGTTCCTTTCTTTATGCAGTAGGTCCAGTAGCAGATGATGCAGCTCCAACAACACTCAAGCTTGACACCATTCAGGACAAAGCAGCCCACTTGATTGACACCACATTCACAAACATGCAGTGCCTCTACCACCGACAATCAGTAGCAGCAGTGTGTAATTGCTATAAGATGCACAGCAGCAATTCAGCAAACAGTACCTTCCAAACCCATGACCACTTCCATCTAGAAGGACAAGGGTAGCAGATACATGGAAACACCACCACCTGTAAGTTCTCCTCCAAGCCACTCACTATCCTGATTTGGAAATATATCATTGTTCCTTCGTTGTTGCTGGGTCAAAATCATAGCAAAAGGAAAAAAGAACAGAATTCCAGCTGTGATTCCACCCTCCGTTCAGAAGATAATTATGGCTGATAAAGGCCCACTAACCCAGTTCATCTCATCCATCCCAGACTGACATACAGACAATGAGCAACAGGATTAGGCCATTTGGCCCCTTGAGCCTGACCCACTGTTTGTTAACATTGCCCACATTATATCAGTGACCACAACTCAAAAGTACTTAATCAGCTGTAAAGCAATTTTGGACATCATTTTTATCTTTCTTGTATTATACATTCATACAGTAGACAGAGTAACTATAGCAATGGTGAGATCGATTCTCTCAGGATAATTAATTTCAGATGTTGTGAAGTTGAGTTTGTGAAGTCGGAATTTGATATTGGTAAAGATGTAAAAATTTGTAAAAGTGCTAGAAGGAAAATACATTGCTGGTCCCTGTAAAAACTGGTGTTTTGTTTCAGTGCTTGGAGGATTAAAATGCTAAGTATAGGCAGAGTCCTAGCTGAAACATTTGTATCAAAAAGTCGAGCAGTAGACAGTCAGACTACCTTTTTTTATTTAGCCCAATCAATTTAAAGCAGGCACTCAGTTACCAGGAACCTATAGAACTTGAATTTGATGGTATTAACAACATCAGACCAATCCTATTGTAGGAAAATTGATAGGTCATCACAGATATAAAAGAGAGTATGGGGAAAACAGGAAAGCAACAGAAGAACTGCCACCTCTCAAGCTTCGAGAGGTAGAGAGCAACTCACAACTTGCCAGCTTCTGAGATCTCTTAGGAGAACTCACCATCTAACTAGCCAAAGGTACCAAATCAGTAAAAACGTACAAAGGAAACAACAGAGGAATGCCAAAAGATCCCAAAAGCCACAAACCTGATTGTATTTTTGAGAGTGACTGAATTCCTTTTTTTTGGTTAATGAATGAGTATTGTATTTATTTGAACAGCGTTTCATTAGAATCTTATTTTATTCGGTATGTTACTTGTTTAGTTAAAGTTCCCTGTTAGTTAAATAAGTAAATTGTTAAGTGTTCATTTTAAAGTGAATGTCAAGGATTTCTGTTAGTTAATCACTGAAGAACAGTTCACACCTTCCCACACACTTTTAACAGATTACGAGGTGAGGCATTCCTCTTTAGCGCTACTTCTCAAAAAGGGGGTCAACCTCTGTATCATAACGCAAACTTAGGAAAGTAGTTACAAGGAAATCATTACATTTACAAAACAATTCAACTCTGTAGCTAACACAACCTTACCATTCGACTTTTATTGTGCTAACCCATAGTCATACAATTATGTCAAATACTGTGAGTTTACAGCCTATTAACAGATTCCAAATGATGTTGCATACAGTTTGTACTAAATAAATGTGGAAATAGCGTTTCTTAAAAAATCAAATTTTTGTTACAAATGTGAGGGAAACTGACAACTTAAGTGAAAAAATGTAATTAATAAGAAACTCCAAAGCCAAAAAGGAGTATGACAGCAAAATTCCAAGACAAATCATTTCCAGGAGCATTTAAATCATAAGATTGGGTTTTTATAAAGGCCATTTAGCGTTAGAGCCCATTATGCTGCTTCTCTAGGAATTCAATGGATTTTTTGCCAAAGTTACAGTGGATGATCGGGAATTATCACCCTCAGATAAACCCCATAGTGTGATGACCTTCAGCTAGATTTTAAACAGGAAGGTGCAGGATGGACAGGACCTAGGATGGAGTAGAAATTTTAAAAGCCTTCTCCTAGTGACAAATAAGGATTTCATTCCCAGAATTTAAAGAATAATAAAACTGACAAGAATGAGTCAATGCCCTGTTTTGTATCACTCCTGGCTTTTAGATTCTTATATTCACTTTGATGAGGCTAAAGTTCTCAAGCCTCTAGTACATCAATACAGTATGTCATCAAGACTGTGTCTAGTTCAGAACATAATGTCAATTGAGACTATTAATTATATGCTGTTTAAAATTCAAAAACAGAATTTTGAGGCATGTACAGCATTTAATTTTGTGGAATTAAACTTTAGATTGAGCCCCCTTCCCCCACTCCACCCTCAGCAACCTCCAACTCCTCTGCTGCCCTTCTCCAATCCGTCCACCAACCCCCCTCCAAACTCCAATACAATCTATCGCTTAACCTGCTCCCTGAGCCCTCCCATCTCCCCATCTCCCCTCCACACCTCCCTAAATTTTCCCCACCCAATCAGTTATCAACAAAATGCATTGAGCTGACAGCTGTGGTGTTGTTGCTGGCCTTCGGGCAGTTTCTTGGTTTTCTGATGCATTTTAAAAATAAGGACCACAAATCTGCCTGAAGCTGAGATGCAGCAGCACATCAATTACTGAAAGTGACCTGACAGACCAGCTTTAAAACAGTTGGAACTATCAACCTAAAATGGGTTGTGTTTTTTTTAAAGTCAGTCTTTTAGTTGAGAAGCTGTGGATGTTTAGTGTGGATGACTTGAGAACTCCACATGAAACACCAAGATTGGGCCCTCCCTTAACCTCTGGGGCACAGTGTTTGGCATCATCTACACCTCCCTCTTCTTGGTGCAGCTCACAAGGCTTTGAATTCACCTAAACATGTCAATTATCCATTATCCCTGCCAAGAGTGATCTCCAAAAATGTCCTTTACAATGCATAGAAAGGAGACCCAGCTAAACTTGCAAGTTCAGCCATATCCCACGGAGTGGTGAATACAAGATTGGATGTTAACATGAACATTCAATAAATAGTGAATACGAAAACATCACTAGAGCAATGTGACTTTGTGCGAGCTGTCCCTAACATACCCTCTAATTCTTTTACTCTTGTTCTATGCCCTCTAAACTCTCCAGTAATGCTATACTTAAATCCCTTCTTCCCTGTTGCCATCAGACTTTTGAATGGACTTACTATATATTAAGCCGATCTTTCTCTCAACCCTACCTATGACTGTAACTCTATATTCTGCACCCTTTCTTTTCTTTACTCTATGAATGGAATTCTTTGCACAGCAAGAAGTAATACTTTTCACTGTATCCCAATACATGTGACAATAGTAAATGAAAACAAAATCAAAACAAAAATTGTTTCTTCCACAATTAAGGAAATGTCCCGTAACTATCGATGTGTGCAAACCATGACACATGTCAGTACACGTGACACAGTGGCTAGCATTGCTGCCTCACAGCGCCAGGGACCTGTGTTCAGTTCCCAGCTTGGGTTACTGTCTGTGTGGAGTTTGCACATTCTCCCCATGCATGGACGGGGAACTGACGATCACTGCAGACCAAAAATATAACAATTAGGAGAAGATTTGGCTTTTTGAAAAATCAAGAGGGAATTATCTTCTACTTTAGGTGGGCCACAAATATTCATTTCTCATGATGAATGAGGGTATCTGTGCATTATTTAGGTAACCTTTACACATTTCTTATAGTGGGCACCCACAATAATTTCAAACTAGGTTCTCTCTGATCTCCAGCTGGAGCTTTAGTGGAAAGTATAAAGAAGCACTGATTCTTGTGGGGAGTTTTTATTGTCAGACTCCTGGGCTTTTCTTCCAGCAGGGTGAATTATTAACAAAAAATTACTGAGATTTTGGCAGTCTCACTTATTTCGACCTTCATTTAGGCAGCAGCACTCCCCTGAAATAAGGTTTATTAATATAACAGGATTAAGCAGTGACCTCAATATTGCTTCAGAGCCATGAGAAGCATTAATATAATTCAATGGGCCTATTTTACCTGTGTTAAACCCAAACAAAGAAGGCAGGTATTCCTGGAGTAGGGGACAAATTCCTGGGAAATTAGTGCTAAATTCCACCCCCTCCTCACCCCCCCCAATAAAAAAAACAGGCATGCAGATCCACCCTAATCGCCAATTCCCACCTGCTACCAGTGAAAACATTGCCTCCCAATACAGAGAAACAAGCTGCCTTTTAGAAGTCAAACAGCAAGATCCATTCAAGCATTGAGATTAGCCTTGGCAACTATCCATTCAAATCCAAAAGCCATTATTAGGATGAGGCAGGAGCTTAGGGATACAGTCTGGGATAGGCTGTTGGAGGGCAAGTCCACGTTAGGCATGTGGGAGTCTTTCAAGGGGAAACTGCAATGGGTGCAGGAAAGGCATGTGCTGGTTAGGAGGAAGGATGGGAAAGGTAGGATTAGAGAGCCGTGGATTACTAGAGATATAGAAAACCTGGTTAGGAAGAAACGAGAGGCGTATGTCGGGTCTAAGCAGCTGGGAATGGACACAGCATTGGAGGAGTACAGAGAGAGTAGGAGGGATCTCAAAAGGGGAGTTAGGAGGGCAAAAAGGGGGCATGAAATGGCTTTGGCAGGTAGGATTAAGGAAAATCCAAAGGCGTTTTACTCCTATGTTAGGAGCAAAAGGGTGGCTAGGGGAAAAATCGGTCCTCTCAGGGACACACGAGGGGAATTGTGCTTAGAGTATGAGGGAATGGGGGAGATCCTGAATGAATACTTTGCGTCAGTATTCACGAAGGAGAGGGGCTTGATGTCTGGTACGGTCATCGAGGGAGTGGCAGACCAATTGAAGGATCTATCGATTATGAGGGAAGAAGTGTTAGGGCTTTTAGGTAGCATTAAAACTGATAAATCTCCAGGGCCCGATGGCATTTATCCTAGGCTGCTTAGGGAGATGAGAGATGAGATTGCTGGGCCTCTGACGCAAATCTTTGTCTCTTCTTTGGACACAGGTGAGGTCCCAGAGGACTGGAGGATAGCGAACGTGGTACCGTTGTTTAAAAAGGGTAGGAGGGATAACCCGGGTAACTATAGGCCGGTGACTTTGACGTCAGTGGTAGGCAAGTTGATGGAGAGGATTCTTAGGGAGAGGATGTATGAGCACTTAGAGCGTTGCAATCTGACTAAGGATACGCAGCATGGCTTTGTCAAGGGGAAGTCTTGCCTTACGAATCTGGTAGAATTTTTTGAGGAGGTGACAAAAACGGTCGACGAAGGACGAGCCGTTGATGTCGTCTATATGGATTTCAGTAAGGCGTTTGACAAAGTCCCTCATGGTAGGTTGGTAGAAAAGATTAAGGCTCATGGGATACGCGGCCAGGTATCTAGATGGGTTGAGAACTGGCTTGCAAAGAGGAGTCAGAGAGTAGTAGTGGAGGGGTCCTTTTCCAGCTGGAGGTCTGTCACTAGCAGTGTGCCGCAGGGCTCAGTACTGGGACCTCTTCTCTTTGTAGTGTATATAAATGATTTGGAAGAGGGAGTAGGTGGTGTGATCAGTAAATTTGCTGATGACACCAACATGGCTGGATTGGCGGGCAGTGAGGAGCAGTGTCTGGCAATACAATGGGATATTGATAGGCTGGTTGATTGGGCAGATACATGGCAAATGGAGTTTAATCCGGATAAATGTGAGGTGATGCATTTTAGCCAGAATAACGTAGGGGGGAGTTATATGATAAAGGGTAAGCCCATAAGGAGTATAGCATCGCAGCGAGACCTGGGGGTGCAAGTGCACAAGTCTTTGAAGGTGGCAGTACAAGTGGAGGAGGTTGTGAAGAAAGCCTATGGTATGTTAGCCTTTATAGGAAGGGGTATAGAATATAAGAGCTGGAGTCTAATGTTGCAGTTGTATAGAACGTTGGTTAGGCCACATTTGGAGTACTGCGTCCAGTTCTGGTCGCCTTACTACCGGAGGATGTGGAGACTCTGGAGAGAGTGCAGAGGAGGTTTACCAGGATGTTGCCCGGTATGGAAGGACTGGGTTATGAGGAAAGATTGAACAAATTGGGGCACTTTTCCCTTGAAAGACGGCGACTGAGAGGGGAATCTAATAGAGGTATATAAGATTATGAAGAGTATAGATAGAGTAAACAGAGGTAAGCTATTTCCTTTGATAGAGACACACAGTACGAGGGGCCATGGGCTTAAGGTGAGGGGGGAGAGGTATAACATAGATATTAGAGGGAGGTTTTTCACACAGAGGGTAGTGGGTGTATGGAATGCTCTGCCAAGTAAGGTGGTGGAGGCAAGCACGCTGGAGTTGTTTAAGAGTAACTTAGACAGGCACATGAGTGGGTTGGAGATGGGTGGATATAGGAGATTGTTTTAAATAAGGTTCATTAGCATTGGGGCGTCCCTGGTAAGGTAAATTGATATGGTATGATAATAATGTTTTTTCTCTTTTCATTCACAGGTTTTAAGTCGGTCTGCCTTGTTGTCCAACGAGGGGCATACACGTGATGGGTTATACTTGGGCTGCTCTTGGTTGTTCGAGATTGGCCTAGTGCTTCATGTCGTTAGTGTGTGCTTAAACTGGACCAGATGCTGGGCAACACGACAGCTCAGTGACTATCGCTGATTGCTGTGCAGACACGTGGATTTGGGCCGGTGTCTGTGGGAGTTTGCGCATTCTCCCCGGGCTTGCGTGGGTTTTCTCCGGGTGCTCCGGTTTCCTCCCACACCCCAAAGATGTGCTATTAGGCTGATTGGCAGTAATAAATTGTCCCTAAATAGTTTCCCTCAATGTGGATGGCCATAAAACAATAGAAAAGGGTCATGGGTGGAAGGGGGGACTGGTGGTGTTAAAATGGCGGCGCGGGCTCGTTGGGCCGAAGGGCCTGTTTCCCGGGCTGTTTTTGTTCTTTGTATTAAAGTCTGTCAGGCTTCCTGGAGCAGACTGATAAATCCTACCATATCAGTTCTATTTCAATTCCATCTGTCCTGCTCCTTGTCTTCCCAGGATCAATATGTAAACCATAGCAGTTGGCCTGTAATATGGACCGGGGAAGGCCAATGTATAAAACAAAGAGAGAGGACTCCATTTCCTCTGATTAGTCCACACTTGATCCAGGCTTTTGATAATTTGGAGTGGTTTTAAATTCTTCGGGTGCTATAGCAGTGAGTCCCACTCCAGCACTGCCCTGAATCTCCTTGGAAATCATCCGCAGACTCCCACTCATCAATAGGAATTTCAGCATAACTCTGTCATGAATGCCCTAAAGACGCCTGCTAAAAAACAACTGGGCCAGTGTCCAGGTGGAGAGTTGGATTAGGAAAATGCAGCCTTGTGTATTTAAGCACAGTGCACATAATAGGAAATGATTGATGGCTCTCGATTGAGGAAGTTCTTGATATGCTTCCTTCTCTTTCTAAACATTGTATCTAAAACTGTCCTAATAATTTCAGTATCAAGCTGGGGAAACTTGGAAAAAGCACAGATATTGTGTGCTAACAAGACTTGTAGCCAATTCACATTTTATACTATACTTCCCAAGTTTTCCCATTGACCTTAATGTTTGGAATGAATCATTCTGATGTGTCAATTGCCTTTTTACAAATGGAATAGATGCAATTTGGGATTCAAAAGGCAAATATAAATGTTCATAAAGCAACTGAAGGATTGGAGAGTGGGAAGAATAGGATCTGAATTTAAGCACAAAGATTAGGTTCTGTTACAAAATAGTTACATAAAATGCTGGAGATCCAGTGCTACTGCCATAGTGTCCCTATCTCTGGATCAGAAGTTCCAGGATCAAATCCCACGCTGGGACTTGTTGACCATGGAAGAAGTGCTCATGACATGGTTCAATAATCAACCTGGGAATCCTTCCACCACCTCCACTCTAGGCGTGTGTGAAGTTATGCTTAAAGAAAATAAAACACTGTACAGAATACACCCTTGTGGAATACTACAAGGGAATATTTCCAAGAAGTAATTTATTGCATATTTTTCCAAAAACAAAATGAGGTGGTGGAGGAACAAAGGTATATGGTAGACAATAGTATAAAATGGGAGGTGGTAGTGAATCACAGCCCATTTTACTATTTTCCTGATGTTCATTTCCATTGAAGTTAATGGAAATAAAAAATCAGGAGAAATGTGAAAAGAGCTGCGATTTGCTATCACCCGTTTTACACAACTGCACAAAATTACATTTACCCTCATGTGGTTTGAATTTTGTTTTCTACTGCTGACAACATCACCCTGTGGGAAGCAATTATCAAGGTTCACTAGTTAAATGAATAAGAATAGCAAAAATTCAAGGCAAGCTATCATCAGCAGTTGTATTGTAAATTGATTTCTTATTTGGACATTGATTTTCCTTTGCTAAATTTAATTTCATGTGACAACGTACTGAAGCATCACTTTGAAGAGTGGAGCTTGAATTGGAGAATCTGATGCAGGGAATACGTTTCCAGTTTATCTGGTGCCAATTTCAATTGTTAAAAGTAATTGGGCTGGTGGCATGAACTGCAGAAAGCAATATACAATCAACATTTTATGGAATAGTTGGAGAAATGTAAGAACATTGTGGTACCAAATTGGGTTCAACATAAGTTAGAGAGCAAGGATAAGACTGGCCAGGCAATACTTGCTATTGCAGTGAAAGCAACAAGTGGTGAATAGATGTTGAACATTTAGTTGTTTGGAATGGACATGAGCAAACCTTGGAGTTAGCCACCTATCAGCGTTTGGCCTAGTTAGAGAATTGAGAGAATGAATGAAATGACATAAACATTCTGAATTATGAAATGTTAGCTTTAGGACAAGTAGAAGAAATAATCAAAATTGATGAGAAGGTTGAATCCCTACATAAAAACAGTAGTGCAATACTATTCCTGGAAGATCAGGAGTGAGACTGTTAACACTGACTCCAATGTTCAATTTCTTTCATAACTCCTCCACCCATGAACTAGCCAAGACCAAGCTGCAGCAAGATTTTCAGGCTTACAAGAAAGCAGTTAACATTTTATGGATAAGTGATCACTACCAACGAAAAACACCCAATCCTGACCTTCAACAACATTCCCATTGCAAAATGCTCTACCTCTTCGGGGTAGGAGGTGGGGAGTGGGAGAGGGGGTGAGTTGGCTGGAGACAGTCATGGGTGAACAGAAATTCAACTGGATCAGCCATATCAACATGCTGGCTATAATGGCTCCATACCCCCTTTTTATTTAGATGTTTTACTCCATCATTAAAGTTACAAAGCCAATGCTCAGATTAGACCAGGCAAACACAAATCCATTCCCTGCTTGGTCTAAAAACTAAATTCAAAATCCAAATTGAATCCAATTCATGGTCCCCACAAGGGAGACAAACAAGATCCAAGCTAACAAGATAAGGCATTGCAGCACATCTTGGGCTTGATCTGAAGCCTGATCTTCGCCAAAAGACTGAGAAGCTCACTAATCATCAAAACCTTTCCATTATCTGTAAGGTTCAAGCAGAAATGTGATGGTGATGTGCAGCTATGTGTTCAAGTCAGAACCATGCACTTAACCACTGTTGCTGCCATTGAATTCAATATCCATCGCTGTGACTGTTCAGGAGGCACTGCTATAGCTTGCTATAGTTACTTCGACAGCATTTCCCTTATCTACAACTTCTACCACCAAGAAAGGCAAAAGAAGCATTGAAACAACATGCAAATTTCCTTCCTAACAACAGACCATCCTTACTTGGACATAGATTACCAACACTTCATCACCATTAGGTCTGAGATGTCCCATCCAACACTATACTGTGTATATGGGACTTGTTGCCAATTCACACGTTATACTATACCTCCTAACTTTTCCCATTGACCTTAATGTTTGCAATGAGTCATTCCACTGCGTCAATTGCCTTTTTACAAATGGGGTGGACACAATCCAGGATTCGAAAGCAAATATAAATATTTATAAAGGAGCTGAAGGATTGGAGAATGAGAAGAATGGGATCAGAACTTAATCCCAGCAGCACAAAGATCAGATTCAGTTATAAAATAGTTGCAATTAGATGCTGAAGGTCCTGTGCTGCTGCAGCAATGTGAGATTCTTGACACACAAAAGATTTGCATTTACAACCTTATGTGGCCTAAAATGATTTGCAGTCAACAAAGTATGTTTGAAGTCCAGTCACTCTTGTAATGTGTGGAGGAAATAGATTCTATTAGTATTCAAGATGAAGCACCAACACCCTCCACACAATTTGGGCAATTGGTTCTGGCCTTGCTCATGTTGCCTGTTTTAATAATTGTAACATTTGTTGCTGCTTATTATGAGCTAACATGGGCAATGAGAGCATTTGCTGTGATTTGGTGCCCAGAACGTTGGAGATACAATCCTGGCATAGCACAAGCTTCTTCAGATTTCAATCTGACCATTTGGAAATGAAAGAAGCAATGTAAAGAAATAAAACTAAATGTCAGTGCCATCAGCTAACAAAAGGAAATATATTAAATAAAGCTTCAGAACATCACATAGCTGGCCTTGATATAAGGTATTAATCTATTAATGGATTCAGTGGAGAAAGTTCAGCACTTCAACAAAATAAAGTACAACATGAGGTTCCAGTATCATGCGAAGACAAAACTTTCATTCTCAAAGGATATGCAGAGACTAAGAAACACCTTAGGTGAAATCTGCAGTATTTCTTTGCAGGAAAGCAATGGAGCTCTCGGGCAAAAAGCAGAAGCCAGTTATATAAAAGCAAAATACTGCGGATGCTGGAATCTGAAAAAAAACCCAGAAAATGCTGGAAAATCTCAGCATTTGTGGAGACAAAATAAAGCTGACAATTGAGTTTGGATGACCCTTCCTTAGAGCTGAAGTCAGTTTATACCTAGTTACTGTGGCTAAGAGTTTCCCTAATGGCTTTTTAAAATACATTCTTGAAATGGGGCCAGGATTTACTGACCATCCCTAATTGCTCTTGATCATGAGCTGCCTTCTTGAACCTCTGCAGTGGTGTAGATACACCCACAGCGCTGTTAGGAAAGGAGTTCCAGAATTTTGTTCCAGTGACAGTGAAGGAACGGTGATACATTTCCAAGTCAGGATAGTGAGTGGCTTAGAGGGGAGCTCCCAGGTAGTGGGTTTCCCAGGTACCTGCTGCCCTTGTCCTTCTAGATGGAAATGATTGTGACATTGGAAAGTGCTGTCTAAGGAGCGTATTGAGTTTCCACTGTGTGCTTTGTAGATGGGGTACACACGGTTGCTACTGTGTGTTGATGGTGGGGTGAGTGAATGTTTGTGGATTGGGCAGCTTTGTCCTGGATGGTGACAAGCTTTTTGAGTGTTGTTGGAGCTGCCCTCATCCAGGCAAATGGAGTCCATCACACGCCTGACTTGTGCCTTATAGATGGTGGAGAGGCTTTTGGGGGGTCAGGAAGTGAGTTATTCATCTCAGGAATCCTAGCTTCCAACCCGTTCATGTAACCATGGTATTTATACGGCTAGTCCAGTTCAGTTTATGGTCAATGATAACTCCCAGGATGTTAATAGTGGGGGTTTCAGCGATGGTGATTCTATTGAATATTAAGGGGCAATGGTTTGTAAGGGTCAAACATTGTCTGGCCTAAACCAGACCTTCCCACTCCCAGTTCTTCGAGAGGATCTGGTGTTATTCTAGTACTAAGTATGCTGAGTAAGAACCATTCTCTTCTTTTCTAGGCAATGCTGTGTTCAGAAGTGCAGCAAAGGGGGCTCAGGAACTAGGGTTATGGATCTATCGGACAAAGAACCGTGGTTCAGAGACCAATGGATCCGAACATCAGACACCCCACTCCACGGACCTCGAGGAATCTGACTTCCGGTCATAGGAATGATTATGGAAACATGAGGGAAAGCGGCAAACAATTCTGCCAGCTGATGTTATTCATCCATCACCAGTCTTTTCCTGGCAGAGATCCTCTGTAGTCCTGAATCTTCTCCAAATGGCAGAAGATGTCAAGACAACCACTGCAGTAGATTGTACAAAACTGCGTGCTCTCAAGAGCTCAAACATGAAGAGTATCCTGCCTGAGACTTGAGTTTTGAACTGTCTCCTCTTTTTGCAGAGGAGGTTTGTCCATTTTCATTACAGATGCCAGAAAGCCCTCATTAGTCTGAGCAGCCAACCACTCAGCTGGTTACCATGATGCGTCTAGTGCAGGATTGACCAGAAAGCAGCCAGCAATGAGAAGAGCCTCAAACACCAGTTCCAACCACTATTGATGAGATCAGCACAATGACCACAGAGCAAACATTGCAATTCCCAGGCGACAGAATAGTGCTACAGATCATGCTGGAACCGAATAGCAGCTATTCATTCTGACAGTACACCACACAGCCAAATGAAAAGGAAAGCTTACAAAAAAACTACATCCTCAGAACAGGAAAGGCCACCTTCCATCACAGAGGATATCACAATGACTCACGTAATGAATGCCAAAGAGGTAAATGACATGGTGTGAACATAGCCTTCATTCATCCCATAAGAATAGGGATGGAATAACAATCACCTATTATCATAGCTGCAGAATCTACGAAGAGTGGTTCAACACCAAGGGATGGAAAAAGACTTTGAAAGCATTCCTGGACGGCAAAACAACCTCCAAATCAACAGTTTACCTGTGACAAAAGAACCTAACACTCCTCTGACAACAAAACGAGCAAGATATGGAAGGTTTAAGGCCTCCTGAGTGCTTGAACTTATGAATTCAGAGACTTGAAGAGGGAGATGGGCCTGTAATAATGATGGAAATACATGGGGTAAATTAGAATAACATTGGAATACATTGGATAAATAATTGGGGGAGATGTAGGAAAAGGGTCTGGCACATGTAAGTTTAAAAGGGGACTGATTACAATTCCATCACACAAAAACTGCACCGAGGGGTCAGTCTAGTTGGACAGAGTTGTATACACAAGCAGACATGGAGACAGCTCCGATTTTGAACCCTTTAATGGAGATATGCACATAGTTCCTGTAGCTAATAAATACATACTGTTAACCTGTTTAAGACTACAAAGACTTCATTAAGACCTATTGAACAGTAACCAACACTCTACAGCACTCTCCCACTTTTCAGTCCACTGGAGCTAGTTTTTAAAGTTTATTTATTAGTGTCACAAGGAGGTTTACATTAACACTGCAGTGAAATCCCCTAGTCGCCATACTCCGGCACCTGGCCGGGTACACTGAGGGAAAATTCAGCATGGCCAATGCACCTAACCAGCACATCTTTCAGACTGTGGGAGGAAACCGGAGCACCCGGAAGAAATCCACGCAGACATAGGGAGAACATGCAAACTCCACACAGACAGTGACCCAAGCCAGGAATTGAACCCAGGTCTCTGGTGCTGTGAGGCAGCAGTGTTAACCACTGAGCGACCATGATGCGTGGCCAATGTACCTAAGCAGCATGTCTTTCAGACTAATGCATTGAAAATAACCCAGCTACCATAACAGTGAAGAAGGTGAAAATTTACCCCTTCATGGGGATGAAGGAAATACAAAGCTTCTGGAAAGACACCAGTTAACAAGCTGGTAGAACATAATCTATTTTAGAAACTTATTTCATTGAAAATAATTAGGTTAATGCCGCTATTAAAACGGCAAAGCATTTTATTATGAATGTGGCAGTATGACCCCTTTAAGAGGGTATTCCTTGAGGGGCCCATGGTTGAGCAGGACCCGATGGAGTGCCATGGTGGGAGCTGAGCCAACAGCGTGCGAGGATACATACCCTGGGTTGGGAAGGATCGGCAATTGGAGTCAGGAAGGAGTAGTGTACAGTCGCATAGCTATTCTGTCAGCCTCTCTTTGCATGTATCATTATTTGTTGTTTTAGCTATAAAGCCTTTGTGTGCTGAAGCCTCATCAAATCGCCCTTGCTTTATTACAGAATATATGAACACTCCTGTAAGCTGCTATGACACAATGTATTTTCACTAATTTATGGAGTGCAATCACATCAGATAACATTAGCATAAGCAGGTTTGATGTGGTTGCACAAAAGCCCTTTTAGAAAAGACATTAATATTTCTGTTAATGCACTTGGCAAAGACATTTAACCCTGTCCAATTTCAATTCATTAATGTATTTTTGACCACGTGAAACCTGACAATTATGAAAGAATAACAGTGTATATCAGGGCATGAAGCCAAGCAATACCTTCCTAATAGACGAAATGCAACATCAGTGACAAGGAAATTTGGGAACGGTTTGTAAAACATGCATGATGTAATCCTTGGAGCATTAGAGCACTCAATGATATTTCTTCACATTGCAGTAACACCATCAGAAATAATGCATTTTTAAACCATCATAGTATCTTGACTTACTGAAGGTGTTAATTTTGAAAGAGATATAAAATTTGAATATGTTTTGGAAAGTTCTTCAAAAAATCTGAACACGCTGAATAATTTCCATCTGGCATCCTAAAACTTACAAATGGGCAGAAGAAACATGCCCTAAATAATGGTGCTAACATCATTCATTATTTAGAGACAGCTCATTATAACTATGTTTCCTCAACTGGAGACACAGGTAGGGAGGCCAGTGTTGTCACACATTTTAGACAGTAAAAGGCTTCTGATAAACATGTAGAATATATGGGATTCTTATTGAAACTAGTAAAATATTACATGGAATTACATAGTATTTATAGGCCAGAAACAGGCCATTCGGCCCAGCTGATGTGTGCCTTTGTTTATGCTCTACACAAGCTTTTTCCCGAATCTTTTCATCGAACCCTTTCAGCATAACTTTCTATTTATTTCTCCCTCATGTGTTTATCCAAATTCCTGTTAAATGCTTAATCTATGCTATTCCTGTGGCATGTATTCATATATATGTAACCTGAGAAGAGCCATTTGACTTTTTCAAAAATATATAAGGTGAGGTGAGTGGTTGTATTTGACCCTGTGTGGTATCAAGGAGCCCTAGCAAAACTGGAATCAACGGGAATCAAGGGCAATCTCGCTGCTGACTGGAGTCATACCTGGCACAAAGGAAGATGGTTGTGGTTGTTGGAGGTCAATCATCTCAGCTCCAGGACATCACTGCAGGAGTTTCTCAGGGTCGTGTCCAAGCCCCAACCATCATCAGTTCTTCATCAATGACCTACTGCCGTCATCAGATCGGAAGTGAGGATGTTCGCGGATGACCACCCAACGTTCAACATTATTCAGGGTTCCTCAGATACTGAAGCAGTCCATGTCCATATGCAGCAAGACCTGGGCAATATTCAGGTTTAGGCTGTTAGATTGCAAGTAATATTTGTGTCACACAGTGCCGGGCAATGACCATCTCCAACAAGTGAGAGTCTAATTATCTCCCCTTGCCATTTAGTAGCATTATTGTTGTTGAATCAACACCTACTATTGACCAGAAACTGAACTGACTAATGGTATAAATACTGTGGTTACAAGAGCAGATCAGAGGATAGAAATTCTCCAACAATACTTAAGAAGCTGGAAACCATCAATGATAAAGCAGCTTGCTTTGATTGGCACCCCATCCACTTCCTTCAGCATTCACTCCTTACACCACTGGACACACAGTGACAGCAGTATACATCATCTCCCATCCAATCGGGAGCAAGGAAGCATGTCCCCGGGCATGGAGTCAGGGCATTGTGGAGAGTAGACCTATATAGTTGTCCTTTTAAATCCTTTGTTGTATATTGTTCATCTCATTAATAAATCCTTTAGTTTGTTGATTGCCACATTGAGTCACCTCAAGTTACGACACCTATATACCCCTTAAAGATTAATTTCCTGTTATATTCATTTTAATAAGCTCACAAGGTCAAAACTGACTAGTATTAATACTGAGATAAGAAACTATTTTATGTTCTCTGCTTTATAATCACTCTCATATATTAATTAAGTGCTACTACATTAGTATGAACCAGCCAGGAACAGTTGTTGACCAGATAGTGTATCTCAATTAAGTTGCATTGTAGCAATAGGAATGAATCAAGCAGCTATGTATAGGGACCAGGAGAGGAGGATGCAGATGGTGCAAACACCTCGACCTGGGGTTTAAGGGGGATGTTGGAGAGGGTGGGGGAGTTGGAGGGGTGCGGGGGGGAGATAGAGGAGGAGGAATTTTGAAGAGTGTTTTTGGATGCGGAGGTGATTTTCTTGCAGGATGTTTGGGAGGATGTTGGAGCTGTGTTGGGTGGTTTAGGGGTATGGATAAATACTGTAGTGGAATTGGAGGTGGGGTTGAGGGGGAGGTTGCAGAGGATGGGGAGGCTGGTATTTTGTTGGTGGGATTTGGTGGATTTCTGCGATTACTAGGGGTGATGAGGGGAGGTTGATGGGCTGCTGGCTGGTTAGTAGGGTCCAGGGAGTAGGATGCAGGATAGGATGCAGCACAGTGGTTAATACTGCTGCCTCATAGCACCAAGGACCCAGGTTTGATTCCTGGCTTGGATCACTGTCTGTGTGGAGTTTGTATCTGTGTGGGTTTCCTCTGGGTGCTCCAGTTTCCTCCCACAATCCAAAGGTGTACTGGTTAAGTGAATTGGTCTTGCTAAATTGACCCTCAGTGTCAGGGGGTCTAGATAGAGTAAATGCATGAGGTTATGGGGATAGGGCCTGGGTGGGATAGTGGTTGATGCAGTCTGAATGGTTCAAATGGCATTCTTCTGCACAGTAGGGATTCTATGAGATTGTGATGGAGGGAGGAGGGCGTTAATTTAAGATTTTGTTCCACAAAACCAAATTCTTTACAATTCTCAAAATTCTGTTTTTGAATTTAAGGCAGTTAATAAATAGCAGTCTAAATGTTCATTATTTCCAAAATTAGACACTTCTGATATACTAGAGGCTTGGGACACTAAAAGCTAGGAGTGATACAAAACAGGGCATTGACTCATTTTTGCTAGTTTTATTATTCTTGTAAATTTTGAGAATTAAGCCCTTAATTGTCACCTGGAGAAAGATTTGCAAATCTTTATCCTAGATTCCGCTCACCCTGCATCTTCCTGTTTAAAATCTAATGGTACAATTTAAGTGCTTCTAGAAATGATTTGTCTCAGAATGTTGCTGTATTTGTCCTTTTTTGCTGTTGGAGTTTCTTATTAATTATATTTTCCACTTCATTTGCCTGTTTCTCTCACATCTGTAATAACAATTTGAATCTTAAAAATGCTATTTGCACATTTGTTAAGTGCAAATGTAATGCAACATCACATTGAACTTGTTGATAGGCCGTAAATTTACAGTGTACAATACAATTATGTAACAGTGGGTTGGCACAGAAAAGTCAGAATGGTAAGGTTGTATCAGCTACAGAGTTGAATTGTTTTGTAAATGTAATGATTTCTTTGTAACCACTTTCCTAACAGTTGACTGTTTTATGATTAATTCTCCTTAGAGAATCAGCATTGGGCCACCAATATCACTCTATTTACTGTATGCAGGAGTAATGAAAGAAAGATAAACCTATTTTAGTACAGAATCTTAAACCATGTTCAAACCCACTGACAGCCAATTAAGTATTTTAAGTGGTTATCACTGGTATAATGCAGGCAATATTATCAAACAGCAGAACAGAGTCAGTTAGGTTTTGGGCATTGTTCAGTAAGTCTATTCAGTGAGGTATTCATAGTTTTAGGTAGTTCAACAAAAAGTTTTTATCAACTATTAAAAGCTATATACACTTATACGATTCTGTCCAACACAAACTGAACCTTCAGGTGGAACATGTGGGCAATACTCTTCTCAGTTCCACATCAACCCTTTGCATGCCAGACTCTTATACTACCGTCTCAAGGGGCAAAGTGGGCTAGTCCTGCTAATACACTGATCTGTATGTCATTCTGTATAGGTGAGATGAGCTAGGCTAGATGGCCTTTGTCAGCCATAATTATCTTACAAACGAAGAGTGGAGTTCTGTTTATTTTGTTGTTAATGAAAGATTAATGTGAATAAGTTTTACAGGGTAAAATTACTAGTAAGAAGTCTCACAATATCAGGTTAAAGTCCAACAGGTTTATTTGGGAGTAAACACCACTAGCTTTCAGGGTTTGCCCCTTCGTCAGGTGAATGGGAGTTCTGATCACAAACAGAGCATATAAAGGCACACACAGAATACTGATTAGAATGTGAGTCTTTACAGCTAATCAAGTCTTAAAGGTGCAGACAATGTGAGTGGAGATAGCATTAAGCATATGTTAAAGAGATGGGTATTGTCTCTAGACAGGACAGTAAGTGAGATGTTGCAAGTTCAGGCAAGTCATGGGGGTTACAGATAGTGCGACATGAACCCAAGGCCGTCCTCATGTGTGTGGAACTTGGTGATCAGTTTCTGCTCAGCGACTCTGCGCTGTCATATGTCGTGAAGGCCGCCTTGGAGAACGTTTACCTGCAGATCAGAGGCTGAATGGGGCTTGCAACATCTCACCTACTGTCCTGTCTGGAGACAATACACATCTCTATAACCTATGCTTAATGCTATCTCTACTCACACTGTCTGCACCTTTAAGACTTGATTAGCTGTAAAGATTTGCATTCTAATCAGTATTCTGTAAACTGTGTGTGCCTTTATATGCTCTGTTTGTGATCAGAATCTTCCACACACCTGAGAAAGGGGCAAACCCCGAAAACTAGTGGCGTTTACTACCAAATAAACCTGTTGGACTTTAACCTGGTGTTGTGAGACTTCTTTCTGTGTTTACCCCCATCCACGCCGGCATCTCCACATCATAAAATTGCTAGGACAGATTAGGCTGTTAGTGAACCAATAACCTGTTTTAGACTGCACATGATTCTCAAAAACCTTTTCCATTGATTCCAATCTTGTCCTTTTTTCTACTTACCTATTATTCCATTCTATCTTGGTACACAAGTTTTTTCAGACATTGTAGTAGTCGTGTTGCACAGTAGTAAGTATATGTTAGCAAGAAGCAGCAATCAGTAGAATCTTCTATTGATCAAGAAAGCATAAACATAACTGTGAACCATTCAGTCTGCCCTCTTGCTCTGAAAGGTTGTGTCACACAGAGACACCTGAGGGCTCCAATGCTTCTCACTGTGAGTGAAGACCTTTGTTGCTCAATCATTAATTATGCATTGATTATTTCCTCCCAATATGAACTTTCTGACACCCTATTCATATGGGGCAATGTACATGTTCACAAAGGCTGAGGCAGTCACCGAAATCAGTCTGCATGGCGTTCTAAATAATATTTTCCTGTCAAATTTTGTATTCTCTGGTTTGCCTAATAATTATGGTGGGATCAACTAAAGGGTGCACACAAACTAACACTCCATTATATTGTTGTTGCTTACAGTATTAATGATCCGTGCTGCATACATATCGGACAATATTTGTTAGCAGGTGCCAATAATGGGGATTATCATTTTATTAGTTCTTTTCTGTAATTATTTGGTAAATCATGAAAGGGGAAAATATTTCATGCACGATTGAGGGACAAGGTTAAAATGGTGAGAGAGTGCTGGGAGGGGGGGTTAGAGATACAGGGCCTGGAAACAGGAGAAGCAGCAAAGACCCATGATCTCTCTCCCTGGCTCTGCCTGTGAGGACTCTGCCAGCCGGCACTTCACGATGGATCCACATCTGCACAGTACTCACACCACCCACCAGATCCCTCATTTTCTTACCTTGACTGACTGTTCCCACTAGCCCCAACACATCTCAGGGCCCTTCCTTCTTGCAATCCTCGATTCCCCCGACCCCACTCCACACCTCCTCCACCCTCACCATTGACTCAGCCTTGTCTTCCCTGGGCCTCCATGCAATCTGCCATTCTCCTGCTCTCCTCTCTTGTACTGTGGAGTTCAACAAGGAAAGCCGCTGATCTCAGTCACAACTGCACAAGATGGACTAATGTATGTCACTTTTAAACAGATGGTGAACCAGCTTCCAGGAGATTCCTGTGTGCCCTTGTCTTTATCTTGAAGTTAGGATGTAATTTTAAAATGTTTGATGCTAATGTGTACTCACGACGGAAGCAGCCACAGGCTGGCCTGAGGACCAGCACGCTGCAAGCATGCTGCTGAATTAATCTCAGCATCTCAAAGCCGCCGTTAGCCAACTGACATTTTGCATCCTGCCTATTTCAGTCTAATTCTCACTCTTGCAATCTCCAAACCACCCCTCTCCGATGTGTTGTAAGAATATTTCACTGTGATTTTACAGATTTGGTCAGAATTCAATGTGTGTAGCCCAAATAAGATATCCAGTAAGCATTGGCAAAGTGGGCATCAGTCCACCTAAAACTGCAGGGTGTCATGTTTATTTTCTCCTTTGACAATGTCAGGATATGCTTACATTAATCAGCCAGGGTCCGTTGTTGACAGAGATTTGTTCAAACTTAATTGTTTGCTTCTTGCATTCAAATGAGGAAGTGTTTTTTCTATTGCTTTATTAATCGTGGTCAGCAAACAATGAGCTTTGTAAATGGCAGCTACACAGCTGTTCATTTCAAGCTTTTTGCAGATCAATTGTGTTGTTGCATCAGTTTCAGGCATCATTTCTATTGACACAAAATGGGGGCAGGAATGGCAGTGGGGGCAGAGAATCAAGTGGAGATCCAAAATAGTTTTAACACTGGCGGGGTTTCCCCGCTTGATTGTCCTCACCAGCCTCCCGCCAATGACATGGTAGGGATCCCAACCTTAAATGTCAGGATTTCCATTTACATTGCATTTCCAGTGTAGATCAGGCATGTTCATTTGAGCGTCCCCTCCATTCACTTCTGTGTGAGGGCACAACAGTGTGAATCATAACAGGTTCCTCACAATGGGAGCCTGGTGAACAAAATCTGCCAGAGGCATACAGGAGGAAGATGGTCATGCCCAGGCAGTATCTTGGCACTGATGGGGGCAGCGCCGGGGATTCCATGTTGGTGAAGGGCTCCATGGTGGTGGGGGCAACTCTGTGTTTGTGAGTGGCGGGGTTCCAATTCTGAGGGAAGGGGGATTTGTGCCCAGGGAGAAAAGCAGTCTCCATTTCTGTTTCGGTGGGGTCCTCGTGTTCCTCTGTTCTTATTTTGTTTTTATACATTGAGTCACCTTTTCAAAATGTCTCCCTCCATCTTTCGAGAGGCAAAGTTGCTGGTGAAGTTGGCTCACCCAGAGTCTCATCACTGTGACACTGTGGGAGCCGCCTCTGTCAAAAAATATGGTGCTTCACAGTGCCAGGGACCCAGGTTCAATTCTGGCCTCAAGTCACTGAAACTTCACACTCCACACTACAAACATCACATTCTCCCATGTTTGCATGGGTTTCCTTCGGTTTCCTCCTACACTCCAAAGATGCGTGGGTTAGGTCGATTGGCCATGCTAAATTGACCCTCATATCAAGGGGATTAGCAGGGTAAATGAGGGTTACAGGAATAGAGCCTGGGGTGGGATTGTGGTTGGTACAGACTTGATGGGCCAAATGGTCTCCTTCTGCACAGTAGGATTCTACAATTCTATGATAAAAGTCAGCAAAACAGTTGTTGGACTACAACCTGCTTTTCACACCTGAGCTCACATTTAAATAAAAAGTCAGAAAATTATGCCCATTATTTCAATCCAGCGAAGGTCAGTAAATTGGACATGTATATGGATATTTACAGTTATATTAGTACTCAATAGGATCCTATTTTAAGGAGAGTTAATATAGCAGGGACCAAGGGCCCTGATAACTTCCAGACTCTGTTATAGACTTGTACTTCAGAACTAGTTGCTACAACTAGCTCAAGAAAAGCTGTTTCAGCACAGCCACAACACTGGCATCTACCCGGCAATGTGGAAAATCATCCATGGCTAGCCTGTTCGGAACAAATCCAATCTGGACAATTACCGCGCTATCAATCTATTTGAATCATCAACAAAGTGGTCATCTGCATTGCTATCAAGCCACACTTACTCATCATGACTGCCCCACTGAGGCTCAGTTTGCTTTCCGGAGAATCATTTTCCAGACTTTACTACAGCCTTGGTCCAAGCATGGACACGAGTTGAATTCGAGAGATGAAGTGAAGCTGACATCCCTTGGCATCATGGCAGCATTTGACTTCAAGTAGATTTGACAAGGTTTATCTCAATGGGAATAAATGGGACAATCCCTCACTAGCACAAAAGGAAGATGTGAGTGTTGGAAGTCAACCATCTCAGCCCCGGAACTTCCTCAGGGTAGTGTACGAGGCCAAAGCACCTTCAGCTGTTTCACCAATTACTTTCCCTCTTTCATAAGGTCAGCACTGGGGATGTTCACTGATGATTGCACAAAGTTCAGCATTATTTGCAACTCCTTAGATACTGAAGCAATCCAAGTCCAAACGCAGTAAGGCCTCAACAATATCCAGAGTTGGGGAATGACCTGCAAAATCAACTCACAAATGCTGGAGCTGGAATCTCCCATCCTCTCTGTTACTGTGCTTAATGATGATATGGAGCTGCCGGTGTTGGACTGGGGTAAACACAGTAAGAAGTCTCATAACACCAGGTTAAAGTCCAACAGGTTTATTTGTAACAAACGCCACGCTTGCTACAAATAAACCTGTTGGACTTTAATCTGATGTTGTGAGACTTCTTATGTGTTTAGTGTGCTGAGCTGCTATCTCTCTACCATTACCCTTTCCACTGATGGAACCCCGGTTTCAGCATCTGTGTTAACAGACCTTGGAGAAGATTGTATCCTCCAATAGACTCCCCTCATCTGGCCCTATCATCACTCTCTGCTCCTGATCATTTTGGAATTGTAAGTTACCCGGTGAATAGTGACCTAACTCAGTCACTGAAGCTCATAAATCAGTACTGGTAAGCATTTCCCCTGTGATAGTGCACTCTCTAAAGGAATCAACTCCTCTGAGAATTCTCCAGTCCTTTGGGCTGCTGCTTATATTAATGATCCGTAGCAATATGAAAACTCTTAGTATAATTAGAATGATCATATTTGACTCATTGCTGAAACTATTAACATAACTGAGTTTTAGATGACATCTGGATTGCTGGCGCTGTCTGTCATTATGTAGCTGTGATGTTCCATTCTCTCCATCCCCAGTGGCCATGATTGTTACTAGAGAGGCGGTGCTCGACAGACTGGAGGGACTGATTGTGGACAAGTCCCCAGGACCGGATGGAATGCATCCGAGGGTTCTGAAAGAAATGGCGGAGGTGATAGTGGATGCCTTGGTGGTTATTTTCCAAACGTCGCTGGATTCTGGGGAAGTGCCAGAAGATTGGAAAACAGCTAATGTTACGCCGTTGTTTAAGAAGGGTGGCAGGCAAGAGGCGGGGAATTATAGGCCAGTTAGTTTAACGTCTGTTGTAGGTAAAATGTTAGAATCCGTCATCAAGGAGCAAATAGCGAGGCATCTTGAGGGGAATTGCTTGATAGAGCAGACGCAGCACGGTTTCGTTAAGGGGAAGTCATGTCTGACAAATTTATTGGAGTTCTATGAGGATGTGTCTAGGGCGGTGGATAGAGGAGAGTCGGTGGATGTGGTCTTTCTTGATTTTCAGAAGGCGTTTGACAAGGTGCCTCACAAGAGATTATTGCAGAAGGTAAGGGGACATGGAGTTGGGGGTAGGGTGTTAGCATGGATAGAGGATTGGTTGTCAAATAGGAGGCAGAGAGCGGGGGTTAATGGGTGCTATTCGGATTGGCAGTTGGTGACTAGTGGAGTGCCCCAGGGGTCGGTGCTGGGGCCTCAGCTATTTACCATTTATATAGATGATCTGGAGGAGGGAACCGAGTGTATGGTGTCGAAATTTGCTGATGACACCAAGATTGGTGGAACGGCAAATTGCGCGGAGGGTGTGGAGAGTCTACAGAAGGATCTAGATAGGCTGGGCGAATGGGCCAGGAACTGGCAAATGGAATTTAATGTTGGCAAGTGCAAGGTGGTCCACTTTGGTAGGAATAATGGTAGGAAGGACTATTACTTACGTGGCGAAAAACTGCAGCAGGCAACGGTGCAGAGGGACCTCGGGGTCCTTGCGCATGAGTCACAAAAACCCAGCTTGCAGGTGCAGCAGGTGGTCAGGAAGGCGAATGGGATGCTGGCCTTCATAGTGAGGGGGATTGAATATAAAAGTAGGGAGGTCTTGCTGCGGCTATATAGGGAATTGGTGAGGCCGCAGCTGGAGTACTGTGTGCAGTTTTGGTTGCCGCACTTACGCAAGGATATTTTGGCCTTGGAGGGAGCGCAGAGGAGGTTCACTAGGCTGATATCGGAGTTGAGGGGGTTGAGCTATGAGGAGAGGCTGAATAAACTAGGCTTGTACTCGTTAGAGTTTAGAAGAATGAGGGGAGATCTCATTGAGACATATAAGATGATGAATGGGATGGATAGGATAGAGGTGGAGAGACTCTTCCCACTCAGAAAGGACAGTAGGACTAGGGGGCACAGCCTCAAGATAAAGGGGGGGCGGTTTAGAACGGAGTTGAGGAGGAACTTCTTCACTCAAAGGGTGGTGAATCTCTGGAATTCTCTGCCCGTTGAAGTGGTGGAGGCTGCCTCGCTAAATATTTTTAAGACGCGGGTTGATGGGTTTTTGATAAGCGAGGGGATTAAGGGTTATGGGGAGAGGGCGGGAATGTGGAACTGAGCCACGACAGATCAGCCATGATCTTATTGAATGGCGGGGCAGGCTCGAAGGGCTGGATGGTCTACTCCTGCTCCTATTTCTTATGTTCTTATGTTATGTTCATGTTCACTGATCCTCTCAGCCTCTTGGTCTGCAGAAGTCAGCTGCACTATCTGTGGAATTCCGGATCCTATCCTCTCCCTTTAACATGTATTCTGGACACATTTTCCCCGAGGGGCGATCGACAAACCTAAAAACACCTGTAGGTATGTGTTCACCCGACAAATGCAGTGCACTTGCGAAAGATGATTATCAGGCAGATGCATCACAAGTGCCACTGGCAGCATTAGAGAATGTGTTTCAACTCAACTGAGCTGACATCACATTGCATAAGGGTCTGGGAGAGCAGCAGGAGCAGATGGGTAACTGGGGAAGTGAGAGAACACACAGAGGGTGAACAATGGGTGTTCCTGAAAGTTAAGCAGGTGTGAGGAGCAGTGGGATGAAGCATGCTTGTTAAGACAGAATAAGAGGGCGGAGATGTGGTAAATCTGGAAGTCTCCCTTTCTGAGCTGGTTAAACAGCTTGCTGCACAGGATCTTGGTACACTCCTGATGCTGGCCTCTACAGCCACCTTACACCCACACACATCTTATTATCTTCTGCAAATTTACAGAGTGTGCCAACACCTAAATCTAGATAACAAATCAAAATTGCAAAACAGCAAGGTCTCAATACTGGTCCTACCGGTAACCGAGCAGATCCTCATCAATCTATTACTACTTTCCGACAGTCAGTTCTCAATACGTTGTATCAGGGAGTTCAGACTTGTAGAGAAAGCCAGTTGGAAATCTTCAGTAAATCTCTCAAGCTGAGAACACCTCCAGTAACTGGCCTGATCAACCAGGTGAAAGATTAATGTTGCTTTCTCTCTCGTGTGGTTGGTCTTTCTATGCTGCCCAGACGATGGTCCCTCTACAGAATTTCAAGGATAATGGAGACAAGTGGAAAGGTGTCTGCATGAGGCTTTTTGCACAAGGCTCTCCTCACCCTGGTCAAAGAGCAATATCTCCACACCCAGTAATGTATAATAAAGAGGAACACCTGTCTCTGGTCCTCTAGGATATCCTTTACCTGGTGAGGTGGGGATGCCATGTCTAAATGGAAGGAAGGTGAAGGGTTTACCACTTGCCTACTGGTTTAGTGATGGAGGGAAATCTGTAAAGGAAATGCTCATTGAATGTCCACTGAGGTGTTACTATGCAGGCTGCAGGCACTGCTGCCTAGGTAACAGTCCTCACTCAGATGAGGGGGAGAAGGGCCCACAACCTTTCAGCACAGGGCCAGGAAGTGTAAGAACCTGAGCAGCAAGAGGCAGCAGGTGCTCTATAAGATCAAGAGGCTGACAAACATGGATCCCTGCAACAGTGAGTACTGGCCTGACCAAGGGTGTGTCACCAGCAGTGCTCTTATCTCGATATGAGTGACAGGCAATACCAGAGTCTCCCACATATGTCCTGGGATGTGCTTGCTCACAGCTATACACTTCTCCAGCACAAGCTATGGTCACAGACTCTGGAGGAGCCACGTGGAACTTCTGGCTTCCAATGAGTGAATGTGCATTTGGGTGCAATTTACATATGGTGGCAGGACCTATGACCCCATGAGGTATGCAAGATGGACAACCTCCTGCACGCCCTCAGAGGTTTGTCCAGTTCCTCGCTGATACATAACTAATGAGCTGCAAAATGGAAGCTTGTTCTTGTTTACCCATCCCATCGTTCAATGGGAATCAGGTCAACTTTCTCACCCATCGCTGGTCTTTGTTGCCAGAATGGAGTGCTCTGTGATATTAAGTCTTTTGATGTTTTTAAATAACATTAAAATCGAGCATCTTTCTCATAGGCTTTGGGCTAGATTTTACCTATTGGAGGCTAAGTGCTGGATCCAGACGCAAAACGGATCCGAGCTTGAAGTCCTCGTTCCAACGCGCCCATATGCTTTTTGCCAGCTCCGGTCCAGTCCGCGCAGTGGGCGGGGCTTAGTGCTGTCGGAACGCTTGGAGCTCTGAACTGAGCATGCGCAGTTCGAAAAAAATCTGAAACAGCGCGCCTGGGCACGAAAGACGAGGGGGGGGGCCTTGCTGTGCCGAGGGGGGCCTGCCTCCAGGAGGGGTCGCTGGTTGTGTGGGGGGGTGCGGTCTGCAAACGGCGTTCGAGGAGGATGGGCTTTGGATGTTCACCTGCAGAATAGGAATCTGCTTCAGATTTTTATTCTGCAGGTGGATAGCCGCGGATCCGGAGATGGTAAAGTGGGGTTTGGCAGTACATTTGGGCACGCGGTTCATTGAATCATGCATTTAAATCATTGGGCCACCTGATTGGGGCACAGACCGGATCCGCACCCAAATCGGGTGTCGGCAAAGCCGTGGTCTGCTCGGTTTCGGGTACAGATCGTGTTACAAGCCCAACGCCCAAATTTACCACAATTTCATGCCTGTAAAATCGGGCCCTTTCTGTTATTGTGTTGTTAGCTCTAAGTTTAAAGGTTGCAGGTCAGACCCTGACCAATTATTGCTTCACCTGTAAGCTGCAGACAATGCCAAGTTTGTGGGGGTGATCTTGAACCCACATTCGCTGTCAGTGCGAAGGCCAGGAAGTCAGAGATCTCACTGGCAAAAATGTGATTTCAGACCTTCCCCACCCCTCGCTGGCTCTCACCCATAATCATTTGAATATATTTAAATAGCATTAACCCACCCCCTTGCCAGATATTGTCCCCCCACTCCCTCCCCCATCACATTGACAGTGGAGCTTCATAGGGGAAGGGGGATTCATGGCTGGGAGCGGAGGATCTGGGGATCCTGTCAGGAGGGGAAAGAGGGGACAATAATCGGTGGGGGGGGGGGAGTCGCCGAGACCTCTGCAGTATGCTGGGGAGAGGCTTACACAGGCTGTGATCGAGCACCCTTTAAAGATGGTGCCCTGAAGTCTGTATAGGCCGATTTTCTCTGGAGAAAAACACACCAGTTTTCTCACTGGAAACAACAGTCATTTTTTGGTAAGATGTAGGCCATACTTTGACTAAAAGAGACTATAGTGTATGATCAGTATATGTACACGCTTAACTGAAATAGACTTTAGTCCATTGTCAATGTGTGTATGCACTGACTGTGCTGTCTGTAAAAGTAAATGAACTGAGTAAACCTACCTCAATTAAACAAGGAAACAGTTTCCTGTTTTGAGTCAAAAAATCTCAGCTGGACACTGGGTCTGTGAATACGAGGAAGTGAAACAATCAGCATAGAACAAAACAAGATCTAGCTCACTTCAAGTCAATTGTGCTCAGGTTTAGTTGAGCAAATACACTAAAAATTGGTGAATCCTCCAGAGGTACACAACACAAACTTGGTCATCCTTAACCAAGTGATTCGAAACTTTAAATGGCAGAAAATAATCAAGTAAGGTTGACAGCTTTTGCAAAGACAGTAGTGGATGTGTGTGTGTGTGTGTGTGTGTGTGTGCGGGTGAACGGGTGGGAGGGGGGAGTTGAGGGAGAAGGGAGTGGTGGGTGAGGGTGGTGCGAGGATTTAATGGGCCAGGCTGGTAGAAAGAAAGGCAAAGCTACTGAAATGTTCAACCATGAAACAGAGTCCGTGGGCAAGTGTTAGACTGGGGCAGCACCCAGAACTATTGTGTTGATGCTGGGGGATAAGAAACATTTGCAGCTTAGTAAACGATCCTGATCTCCGGCAGCTACTGGTTAGTTTGTTCTGGGAGCCAACTTGTCTCAGCCCTGTTAACTGGGATTATTCTACTATTGAGATAGGTTTCTCTCCCATTCAAAACTTGCACTGAATTATATTCTCTTAGTTTTAGGTAGAATTTCTAAGGCTGCTAACGTTGTGTTTAGTTATTTTTTGTGGATGGAATGGTTTGCTTATTTCTGCTTCTCTTTAGTTGTCATGATGTGGAGATGCCAGCGTTGGACTGGGGTAAACACAGTAAGAAATCTCACAACGCCAGGTTAAAGTCCAACCACTTTATTTGACAGTAAACCCACAAGCTTTCAGAAACGCTCGAGACAATACACATCTCTTCACCCATGCTTAATGCTATCTCCACTCACATTGTCTGCATCTTTAAGCCTTGAATAGCAGGTTAGCTGTAAAGACTTGCATTCTAATCAGTATTCTGTAAACTGTGTGTGACTTTATACGCCCTTCTCTGATCAGAACTTTCTACACACCTGACAAAGGAACACCGTTTCCGAAAGCTTGTGGGTTTACTATCAAATAAACTGGCTGGACTCTAACCTGGTGTTGTGAGACTTCTTCCTGACTTTAGTTGTGTCCGCATCACACCTATATTCTGCCAATATTTATAACTAGTGCACTTGTTAAGCCAGGGATGACCTGCTGAAATGGTACTTTCTGATCATTCATTACAATGGATTATTCTCATTCATATCACACTAATTTGCACCCATATTCAAATTACTTGGTGAGGGGCAACTGGGTCATAATAGATAAATTATTTAGCAGTCACACATCTGCTGGTCTCCCACCAGGAGTGATTTTAACCTGGATTCAAGATTTCAACCTCAGAAATAAATAACTGGTGACAGGAGAACAAATGAATTACATGTTTGGTTAATAATGTCAAATACCTCTAAAAAAAGTCATAAAAGTTCTCCTTTTTACATGGATTATAGTATTGTGATTGTAGTAAACTGACAGGAAGGCTGATTGAGACTAGGACAGTTGTACATTCAATTAGATGATAAAAGAATGATAGCTTTTGGAAGGATTAAATCAAATGGCCTTCAAGTCAAATCTATCCTGTGATTCTGCAAAGGTACAGCGAATTGATGTGAATTGTAGGAAAAATAAATACTTGAAAAAAATATCAAACAAAGTAGTACAGAGATTGGAGCCCCTCAAACAGCTGACCTCCTGGGAAAGAGTCATGCAGATGGGAGTGACAGTGAGAAGCAAACACTCCAGTCCTCTGCAGAGAGGCGCCAGAGATTTTAACTGCTAGGCCTCATCAGCTCAAATGGTCTTTCTCCTAAATCCAGTGGGAAGTCGTCACTGGCCAGTGGTCAGGAGCAGAACTTTAGGTGGCAAGGAGATATCACCAGACACTTAAAGAAAGCCTGGAAAGGATGATTTTAAAGCGCTTCAGGAGAGAATTGCGGTCGGAGTAGGGGATGCCTGAGCAGAAGACACTGATAGATTCTTGATGGAAGAACACTCCTGCTGCTCCCAGCCCACAGAAAACGTCAGAAAATAACTAATTTCTTCAGCTTCCTCCTGCTGCCAGGTTGGTTTGAGGAGAGGAAAGCAAAATGCCTTTGCCACACATATTTCTAGTTAAAATGGCAGCTTGGCCCCCATGACAACAGATCTACAAATTTAAAGAAGGGCAAGATTAAAAAAAAGAATTCTTAGAAGTTTGTAGCACTGAACTTCACAATTGATAATAGAAATTATGCATTATTCTGCATTGTTAAATAAGTTAAAAACAAAGCATAAATTGGGCATTCACTAACAGGAAGCAGCAAATTCCATCATACTATACATCGTACCTGGCCAAGAATAATTCTGGTGCAAGAGCATTTAACTTATTGTTCCACAATAAAGTAAAAGATTTTCTGCCTTATAGAAACAAAGACACAAGAAGAAATAAATTTCATCTGTTGGACAAATTATTTACTATACACAGCTATTGAGTTTAACATCTCATGATGCTGCTATGCAAGCCATTGGAAATGTAATTATCTTCAATTATTTTTCTCAACTGTTTATCTGACGATTTTATCAAAACCCATTTGCAATGTGCATTTTCCTTTCTTTCTGCTGGTCCTTGATTGACGGTTACTGCTATTGCCTCTGTCTGATAAGTGACAGCTATTTTTATATCGCTAATGATCAAAATATGTCTGGATGCAGTTGTCACTCATGTAAAGCCGCAAATAAATCGTTCTCTTGTGGATTGGAAAAAGTTCAGTGGTTGGTAAAGCAGACATCACAACTCAAGAGGTACCCAAACAATCCTGGTTTCACAATGTGGAGCGGGGGTGGTGGGGCTTCATTCAGAACAATTGGAACAAGCTCGGTGAGTTCCTGATATAAAAACAATCTCAGCTTCCTTGCTCCTTGTGTTGAACTGCCAGCTGTTGCTGGTATGAAATGTCCAGGGAACTCTCTCCGTATTATTCTAATGGATTTTTACAGGACATTGAAAAAATACTCTAAATCAGTGAGACATCTGGCAAAATGCTTTAAAATCTTGTGGCCAAAACTGCCTAACTCAATAACATGCATTAATCTGACTCAAAGCATCTTAGGGCAAATTTATCAGAGAATCACAGAATGGTTGCAGCACAGGAGGAGGCTGCTGTGTCCTTGCAGATTCTCTGCAAAAACAACTCACCGAGTCCCACTCCACCCCCAAGTCCCATTCCCCTCCCACCCCCCCCCCCGCCGAGACCCACTCCCAACGAGTCCCACTTCCGCCCCTACGCCCCACTCCCCCGAGCCCCACTGCTCCTGCTCCCACTCCCCCCCCACCCCCCCCCGAGACCCACTCCCAACGAGTCCCACTTCCGCCCCTACGCCCCACTCCCCCGAGCCCCACTGCTCCTGCTCCCACTCCCCCCCCCCCCGAGACCCACTCCCAACGAGTCCCACTTCCGCCCCTACGCCCCACTCCCCCGAGCCCCACTGCTCCTGCTCCCACTCCCCCCCCCCCCCGAGACCCACTCCCAACGAGTCCCACTTCCGCCCCTACGCCCCACTCCCCCGAGCCCCACTGCTCCTGCTCCCACTCCCCCCCACACCCCACCCGAGACCCACTCCCAACAAGTCCCACTTCCGCCCCTACGCCCCACTCCCCCGAGCCCCACTGCTCCTGCTCCCATTTCCCCCCTCCCTGAGTCCCACTCCTTCACTGACTCCCACTCCCCCCGCCTCCCACTACACCCCATTTCCCACTGCCCCCAACTCCCATTTCCCTGACTCCCGTTCCCCCCACTCTCCCCTAATACCTTCCCACTCCCATTCCCCCCCCACTCCCACTCCCCCCACTCCCACTCCCTCCACTCCCACTCCCCCCCACTCCCACCCCCCATTCCCACTCCCCCCAGTCCCATTCCCCCCACTCCCACTCCCTCCTACTCACACCCAGTCCCACTCCTTCCCACTCAACTCCCCCCCCCAACTTCCACTCCCCCCCACTCCCACTCCCCCCCACTCAACTCCCTCCCCACTTCCACTCCCCCCACTCCCACCACCCCCTCATTCCCACTCCCGCCTCACTCCCACTCCCCGCCCCACTCCCACTCACCACCCCACTCCCACTCCCCGCCCCACTCCCACTCCCCGCCCCACTCCCACTCCCCGCCCCACTCCCACTCCCCGCCCCACTCCCACTCCTCGCCCCACTCCCACTCCCCGCTCCACTCCCACTCCTCGCCCCACTCTCACTCCCCACTCCACTCCCACTCACCCCCTACTCACCCCCATTCCCACTCAGCCCCACTCCCACTTCCCCCGACTCCTATTCCCACTACTCCCACTCTCCCTACACCCACTACTTGAGGATTTTCCTTTGAAAGCCTCAGTTGAATCTGCCTCCAAACTACTCTCACACAATGCATTCCAGATCCAAAGAATTCATACACAGTGGGCGAATTTTCCCATTCCGCCCGCCACAGGAATCATAGCGGGCAAGGGGCAGGCCATGGAAAGGTCCAGTGGCCTCAGGCGAGATTTTCCACTTTCAGGGAGAGCACAGCCAGAAAATCCCACCCGGTGAATTCCTGATCCAAGCCACTTATTACACGAAAAGGAATCTCCCCGTCTCACTGTTGGTCTTTCTGTCAATCATAATGAGTTTACAGTCATTTGTCAGAGGAATAGAAACTTCCCTGAAGACAGGTAAAGCGAATGCGCAGAAAGATGAAAGGTGCAGTCCAATGAAGCAAAATATGTGGACACTTTGGTGGCAATCCAAAAGAATTGAGAGATCCAGAGAGAAGTCATTAAAAGCAGTCACAAAATAAATCAAAGCTGTTAGTCGCTGCAGGACTTCACTCAGGTTTAGAATAAAAACACAAAGAAATACTTCTGCAATTATACCAAGTCTGGGTCAGAAAGTCCCCATGTACCCAAGAGTCAGGAATCCATTCCTCACCTAGAGGCTAGCCTGGTTGAAAGGATAGCTTTCAGTGGAATGGGGACATCAGCTGGCAAAGGCTGTAATTCCTTGCTATCCCAGGGACTAACAACTCTGAGACGTAAGGAACATAGTTAGAAACAGTTAAAATTGAAAACTGAATCACAAAATGGCTCACATTCTCAGCATCATATTCAAAGTCAGTCTTCCAGACACTGTCTGTGTGAGGCAGATTACAGCCAGGTTTGGACTGAAGATCTGAAGTCCCCACCCAACCCAATCATCCACCAACCATTCCCCATTCATCCCCAGGTTGTACCGAATTGTATTGATTCTGAGAGCATCCAGTAAATAGTTTATTCGGTAGGTCACCACCAATTTCAATTGCTCCAGCGTTGCAGTAGGAGTTTACACGAAACATAATTCATGGCTGCTACTCCAACATAAATTAGGCGCCACATGACAAGAATAATGGACATTTTGCTATTTTAACATACCACAATACAGTAAAGACAATTCAAAAGACTGCTTAGGTTACTGAAGACCAATTGTCTCTTTTTGAATGATTGAAATCAATTGCCCTCTAGGCAAATGTAGGATGTCAATAATATATTGGCAGGTAGTCAGGCAATCAAAGTGAAACCTCTCATTATCTGCATACACTCATCACAATCAATCAAGACATCATTCCACAGATTGTGAGAAGCAACAAAACCTAGCTGGCATAGTAAAGGCATCTGAAACACACTGTCCTGGTTTAATAGGACACCAATGCACTTGGTACAAATGACTTTGTGGTAAAACTCTTAGGCCTTAGAATTTAAATCAAAATTGCTTTTAGATTTTGGTAAAAGTACCCATCACTAATTACTTTATGTTCAAAAATCAACTTACCCTCTTTCTGTGCCATCAGCTCACAGGAAAGGTCCTTGACCTGAAACATTGGCCAGAACTTTTCAGCAGATCACGCCAGCGGGATCTTCTGGTCATGCCGATGGAGCACACCCACTGCAGGATTCCCAGCTGTGTGGGCTGCATTTGGTGCACCAGTAGATCCCATTGCTGGCGAAAGGCACACTGCATTTATTTCAGTAAAGTGTTTGATAAAGTTCCCCAGGGTAAGCTATTGCAGAAGATACGGAGGCATGGGATTGAGGGTGATTTAGCAGTTTGGATCAGAAATTGGCTAGCTGTAAGAAGACAGAGGGTGGTAGTTGATTGGAAATGTTCATCCTGGAGTTCAGTTACTAGTGGTGTACCTCAAGGATCTGTTTTGGGGCCACTGCAGTTTGTCATTTTTAAAAATGACCTGGATGAAGGCGTAGAAGGATGGGTTAGTAAATTTACAGATGACAGTAAAGTCGGTGGAGTTGTGGACAGTGCAGAAGGATGTTGGAGGTTACAGAGGGACACAGATAAGCTGCAGAGCTGGGCTGAGAGGTGGCAAATGGAGTTTAATGCAGAAAAGTGTGAAGTGATTCGCTTTGGAAGGAGTAACAGGAATACAGAGTACTGGGCTAATGGTATGTTACTTGGTTGTGTGGTTGAGCACAGAGATCTCAGTGTTTATGTGCATATATCCCTGAAAGTTGGCACCCAGGTTGATAGGGTTGTTAAGAAGGTGTACAGTGTGTTAGCTTTTACTGGTAGAAGGATTGAATTTCAGAGCCATGAGGTCATGTTGCAGCTGTACAAACTCTGGTGCGGCCGTACTTGGAGTATTGCGTACAGTTCTGGTTGCCACATTGTAGGAAGGATGTGGAAGCATTGGAAAGGGTGCAGAGGAGATTTACCAGGATGTTGCCTGGTATGGTGGGAAGGTCTTATGAGGAAAGGTCAGGGGACTTGAGGCTGTTTTCGTTGGAGAGAAGAAGGTTAAGAGGTGACATAGAGGCATTTAAGATGATCAGAGGATTAGATAGGGTGGACAGTGAGAGCCTTTTTCCTCAGATGGAGATGGCTAGTACGAGGGGTGATAGATATAGGACAGATGTCAGAGGTAGGTTCTTTAGTCAGAGAGTAGTAAGAATGTGGAATGCCCTGCCTGCAACAGTAGTGGATTCACCAACATTAAAGGCATTTAAATGGTCATTGGATAAACATATGGATGATATTGGAATAGTGTAGTTTAGATGGGCTTTAGATTGTTGCGCCAACCTGTGAAACCATCGAGGGCCAAAGGGCCTGTACTGCATTGTAATGTTCCATGTTCTATATCCTACCACTGAGAAACACGCTACAGGAAGGTCAGAGAATCATGCACATTAACTTTGTTTCTCTCTCACCTGAACGCTGCCAGACCTGCTGAGTATTTCCAGCATTTTCTGTTTTTATTTCAGGTTCCCAGCATGGGTGGCATTTTGCTTTTGTTGCAGAAGTCTTGTTTTCACAGTGTTGCTATTTTAAACAAGTTTGTCACCATTTATATAGCACTGTTATATTTGTACGTTTATTTTGAAAGTTGCAAGACTAGGAAAAATAAAAATATACTTACTTTCTGTTTAAGATTTAACGTTCCGGAAATATTTAACACCAACAATTTCAAACTTTCAACGCTCAGGATAAAGAAATCTTTAAATAACTGGATCACAAGAATACAAGGGAAGGAGCTGAGTCAGTGATCTGGCTCTTTCTCACAGCTGACAGACAGGAATGCAGATTCTGACCACAGGGCTGCCTGAGATCACCAGGCCGGGGGTGATTGCCAGGGCTAGAGGAGGCAGTCCAGCCATGACACCTCCATCCCAGCGGAGAGTGGCAAGGTCAAGCCCTCGCCTCCAGCGTGAGCTCACTCAATGTCCTGGTACTTAAATGACCCTTCCTCGGGCACAGCAGCAGGGCAAATGGACTTAGGATCTACCTCTTTGAACCTACTTAGTGTCCAAGGTACCAGGCCAGCATGTCAGTTCTGAGGTGTAAGCGGGTACTGAACCATGGGCACTGCCAAGGCATTTGGCCAGAAGAGGGGGCTGAGTGGGGTGGGGTTGAATCAGGTCACCTCATGCCAGTGTGGTGTGTGGGCGGGGCTGGGAGGGGAGGTGACCATGATTTGAGTGGCGTGGGGTTTAAAGTTTATTTCTTAGTGTCTCAAGTAGGCTTACATTAACACTGCAATGAAGTTACCGTGAAAATCACCTAGTCGCCACACTCCAGCACCTGTTTGGGTACACTGAGGGAGAATTTAGCATGGCTAATGTCAAAAAGTATCGTGGAAAAGTCAGCAGTGCAACCAGTACGCTACACCCCACTCCTCCCAGCCTGAGTCGACACATAGTCAAAAAGGATTTTGCCCATTGTGTGAGTACATCTGAGCTGAGGTCAAGGCAGCTGCACAAATTATATTTCGATAACACCTTTGACATTATAAAAAGTCCCAAAGTGATTCACAGGAACACGACAGAACAAAGTATGGCACCAAGCCACAAGAGGAGATATTTGGTCAGATGACCAAAAACTCAGTCCAAGTGCTAGCTTTTTAAAGGAGTGTTGGAAAGGACGGAAGTGAGGCAGGGGGACGTGGAGGTGTAGGGAGGGATTTCCAGGATGAAAAAGTTATCAGAATTAGAAAACCCATGGCTTCAATCTTCTCAGTATTTAATGTGTGCTGATCCAGTACTGGCGAGGGGAGCACTCTCCCAATCCATTGTGCCAATATTCTAGCACAGCAGGGTGGGAGAATCTTGTGGTCAGGCATGCATGGGATTTGCCATGTATTCCTGCCATGAGCACATCTCCCAACGCCACATTCCTGGTGCCATCAGATCCATGCTGGAAATCATGCTGGAAATTTAAATCTTTATTTAAATGTATTTAGTGGGCCTGGAGACTTCTGCCTAACTCACCCTGCCAACATGTTTCACTCCAGCAGGGATGACTCTGGCTCCCCACTTCGGGGGAATGAGCTGTCTAACCCCACTGGAATGAACGGGGAGGACAGTCGGAGCCCTGAGGGGGTCGGGCAGCGGCCGGTGGTGCCCCTTGGCACTGCCAGGGGACTAGGGGCCAGGGCCTGATGGGGCTAGGCCTAGGGGTAATCGATGAGGGTGGGAGGGAAGCCAGTGATTGGGACGGCTGGGGAGCAGGGATCAGTCGCGGGGGGTTGTCAGCCGGCGGAGGGTCAGCCGTGGGGGTCAGTGAGGGGGGGTGCTGCCTTTGGGGGTGTCTGCACTGCGTGGCAGTGGATCTGGAGATCGGGGTGGTCTAGGACATGGGGCGGGGGTTGAAGCTGGCCTGGGAATGGTCAGGAGAGCCAGGCTGGCCAGCGATCGAGCTGCCCAGCAAATGGGAGACTAACAGTTTGGGACCACTGTGCTTGCACAGAGACCGACTGGTTTCAGCCTCCCACGTGGGAATTGGCCCCGACTGCTGAAATCTAATGATATTCATGCTGGGGGTCTCTGCAGTGTACACAGTCTGGGAGATTCCAGTCTGAACTCTCACTGAAAAAAACAACACAAATTACTCCAGTTTTCCCATGAATTCAACACTTAGAATTTTTGGGGGGGAGTTCTGCCCTGGACTTTGATAATTTAGCAACAATAGAGATGTAGGGATGTAAAAGACTGATTCTTATTTCATCAATGCCTTCTCTCATCTCATTAAACTAGTAATTAAAGAAATTGCTGACCACCAATACTGCATTCCTGGAGATATAACAGTAATTTCCAGTCTATCATTCCCTGGGTAGATATTCCACTTGGTCCCATGGGGCTGACGCTAGCTTAGAATGGGTAACATTCACAAATGGTCCTCCAGGTCAACTGGTCAGGACTGCTGCAGAGTCCTGACACACATCTCGGGTCATATGTCTAATCTGCAATTCGGAGACTGGACGATCTGAGCCAGCGTTTGGACCATGTTGCTTTTAGTGTATTCATTACGATAAAATACTTAAAATTTGCACATATTGTGTGAGTCTTCCCATCAGGTAACAGAAACTCTAATATCTTTTTACAAGATGATTTCTCAGGGGATCATCACACTACCATTTCCAGGGAACATTATGAGATTCTTCTTCTGTACTTACACAAAACATCAGGAAATCTGAGTGATCTGATTGATCTGAAATTGAATGATTGGTTGCAGAGGAGTCTCTTCCCAGGAGGTACTATTATTTTAAATTTCATTTTGACGTTAGATTTCATTGTCCTTCAGTGATTTATAATGTAATTTTGTTTTCAGATGACTAATAAACCATTCTGATGCACATGATTGCAATAATGTCTGGGCAGTAAATATAGCAGACATGTGTGAACTTGGAGGTGCTTCAACTGAAATACAATTTGATGGGCATTTTTTACATCATTTGTTCAAATAAGTTACACTTCACTGCTTCCATTTTTATGGCGATATCAGGGCTGCTAACCAAATTGATGCACTGCAACCGTCTCTCTTGCATTGAGTTGAGTCAAAGGCTTTGGGCCTGATGTTACCATTGCGTCGTGCCCATTTTCAGGTGCAAAAACTTGGTAAAGTCGAGCGTGAGGCAATTAGCGTGATCTGAGCCTGAGTCCACACAGATGCCCACTTTCCCAAAGCCCAAAAATGGTGGTGATCCGAACCATGCCCGAAACAGGTGCAACGGTGATTTAAATGCATTTAAATTGATTTAAGTTTAAAGTTTTTCTTATTTATTAGTCACAAATAAAGCTTACGTCAACACTGCGATGAAGTTACTGTTAAATTCCCCTAGTCACCAAGTCCGGTGCCTATTCGGAACAATGCACCTGACCAGCATGGGAGGAAACCGGAGCACCCAGAGGAAACCCACACAGACACAGGGAGAACGTGCAAACTCCACACAGTGGCCCAAGCCAGGAATCGAACCCAGGTCCTAGCGCTGTGAAGCAGCAGTGCTAACCACTGTGCTATCGTGCCATCCCTTAATGGGCTCCCTGCCCAACTTTACCAGCATTTCCCACTTTACCATCGCGTTCGCCCATTCAGATTTGGCGCGAAATAGACATGCTCGGCAAAGGTCTGTTTCAGATGTTCCAGCTTCTGAAGAGATAAATTCAGAGCTTCCAACGGCTCCCTCACTCAGATTGGTGGTGTCGGGGGGAGGGAGGGAGGCCAGATCGTTCTCTGGTGGGGTGGGAGGGCAAGGAGGGAGGCCAGATCATTCTCTGGGGGGAGGGGGGTGGTGAGATCGCTCTCTTGTGGCAGAGGGGAGGGATGGAGGGCAGCTGGTTCTCTGGTGAGGGGGGGAGAGGAGGGAGGACCAATCATTCTCTGATTGGAGTGAGGGAAGGGAGAGGCCAGATTGCTCTCTGTTGGGAGGTCTAGGGATGCCAGATGGTTCTTAATGGGAGGGGTGGGAGCAGGTCAGATATATCTCTCGTGGTGGTGGTGGTGGTGGTCATCGGGGGGGCGGGGGGTGGGGAGGGGAGGCCCGCTCATTCTCTGGAGGGGAGGGGGGCATTTTACTCCAATGTCAGGAACAAAAGGGTGGTTAGAGGAAAAATCGATCCTCTCAGGGACAGAGGAGGGGAACGGTGCTTAGAGTCCGAGCGAATGGGGGAGATCCTGAATGAATACTTTGCGTCAGTATTCACGAAGGAGAGGGCCTTGATGTCTGGTACTGTCTTGGAGGGAGCTGTAGACCAGTTGAAAGAACTATCCATTACGAGGGAGGAAGTGTTAGGGCTTTTAGGTAGCATTAAAACTGATAAATCTCCGGGGCCTAATGGCATTTATCCTAGGCTGCTTAGGGAAGCGAGAGATGAAATTGCTGGGCCTCTGACGCAAATCTTTGTCTCTTCTTTGGACACAGGTGAGGTCCCAGAGGACTGGAGGATAGCAAACGTGGTACCGTTGTTTAAAAAGGGTCGGAGGGATAACCCGGGTAACTATAGGCCAGTGACTTTGACGTCAGTGGTAGGCAAGCTGATGGAGAGGATTCTTAGGGATAGGATGTATGATCATTTAGAGCATTGCGATCTGATTAGGGATTCGCAGCATGGCTTTGTAAAGGGGAAGTCTTGCCTTACGAATCTGGTAGAATTTTTTGAGGAGGTGACAAAAACGGTCGACGAAGGACGAGCCGTTGATGTCGTCTATATGGATTTCAGTAAGGCGTTTGACAAAGTCCCCCAATGGTAGGTTGGTTGAAAAGGTTAAGGCTCATGGAATACAAGGACAGGTATCTAGATGGGTTGATAACTGGCTTGGTAAGAGGAGACAGAGAATAGTAGTGGAAGGGTCCTTTTCTAGCTGGAGGTCTGTCACTAGTGGTGTGGCGCAGGGCTCAGTATTGGGATCTCTTCTATTCGTAATATATATAAATGACTTGGAAGAGGGTGTAAGTGGTGTGATCAGCAAATTTGCAGATGACACTAAGATGGCTGGATTGGCGGGCAGAGAGGAGCAGTGTCTGGCAATACAACGGGATATTGATAGGCTGGTTGATTGGGCAGATGGAATTTAATCCTGATAAATGTGAGGTGATGTATTTTGGGAAAAATAATGTAGGGGGGAGTTATATGATAAAGGGTAGACCTATTAAGAGTATAGAAACGCAGAGAGATCTGGGGGTGCAAGTGCACAAGTCTTTGAAGGTAGCAGTGCAAGTGGAGAGTGTGGTGAAGAAAGCCTATGGTATGTTAGCCTTTATAGGAAGGGGTATAGAATATAAGAGCTGGAGTCTAATGTTGCAGTTGTATAGAACGTTGGTTAGGCCGCATTTGGAGTTTAGTCGAATAGGTCTGTTAAGGCTGTAAATAATACCAAGATCTGTTTTCCACAGACTGGAAATTCTCCTGGTGTAAGGTGTTCAGGAAAGACAGGGAAGGAAAGAAAAGGGGATGGGTCTCAGTATTGATCAAGGAGAATTTCACATTGTTGGAAAGGGTTGATGCTCTAGATTAGTCGATGATAGAGGCCGGAATCCTTCATTGTTGTATATCTGGCCATTGCTGCCAGTGAGAATGGAGAATTTGGCAGTCAGCCAGCTCGCAATAGAGTGAAGTTTTCAAAGAGCAGTGCCTTGATTTAAAGCTTTTTAGAAATTGTTGAGATTTCTCGCCAAGTTTCCATTAGGGATTTGATTAACACGGCAATTACCACAACACTTGTCTGAAGCCACACTGGGATTCACTGAGCCAAGATCTGCATTCTTGTCAGCAGCACAGATAAACTTCTCCATGATGTTCAATAGTTAATAGTTGCTGCAATGACTCTGGTCTCGTTCTTGCACAGTGTCACACATCTCCTGGGACACTGCCCCTTCCCTCCAGCAGGGACAGAGAGACTCCTACAGAAATTGCAGGAAGAAATGTTTCATTTTCCTGTGCTTGATGCGTTCAGGGGATATAGCATCGGTGTCTGGCACCTAGCCCCTGGCAAGTGAGTTAATAACTTTGCTGAGCTCCTCCACAGTGGATTCAATATTCAATATGACAGACAGGTTTTCTATGATCTCCAGAGCTTCCTCAGTGACCAGACTCTCCCTGCAGTACAACATGGTAGTGTTCCACATATCAACACAACTGCTTATTACAGTCATGGAAGACCTTCCTGGCCCTTGTTTTCAATGCAGCTGCTTTCTTCACAGATGAACCTGTTGTCTTTTTGATCCCAGCACTAAGTATTTTCTGTAACAAAGAGCATCTGGGTGTTGTGTTAAAGTTACAACCAGTGGTCATTGATGCATGATCTAACAATTTGTTGGACTCCACTTCGAGTAGCTCTTATTGCATTCAGAGCCTCCCAGCTCAGATCTCTCTTGTTATTAATGAGAGAATCATAGAATCCCTACAGTGCTGAGGGAGTTTATTTAGCCTATCAACTCTGCACCAACAACAATCTCACCCAGGCCCTATTCCTGTAGCCCTGCACATTTACCCTGCCAATCCCCCAGCACTAGGGTTAATTTAGCATGGCCAATCAACCTAACCAAGAAGATTGTTTGGCTTCACTCATATGTTCTAAGCAAAGTGGGGGTATTCTCCCATCACACTGCACTTCTTTTGTAGCGCATCGGGCGGGAGACTGTAACAGAGGCCTTTACGTGGGCTTCCCGCTGGGCACTCTGGCCTCTGTGAGATCTCCAGCAGCTGGATTTCCGGTGCCGTCAGCTCGGCGCCAAAAATTGATGTGGAGCTGAATAATTTCTTTAGATAAGAATTGTGATATATTTTATACATCATTAGTGGGTCCAGGACTGAGATGGCCGGGCCCACTAGCCTCTAACCTCCCCCCACCAGGAGTGGTTCACTCCAGCCGGGTTTAGTCCAGCCCCTCACTTGCAGAGAGCTGGTGGTTCGACCATGCAAGAGAGAAAGGGTTGGCAGTGACAGCCTGGGCCTCCCCGCACTGCCCAAGGGGCAGAATGCCTTCAGGCATTGCCAAGGGGCCTAATGGAGGTGTGGCCTGATGACGGCAGGGCCTGTGGGGGGAGACCAGTGGGACGAGGGGTCCCGCTGCCACTCTGCATTTTGCTGAGTGACAGAGGGATGGAGGCCAGTCAATCAGGACTGAACACTGGGGTGGGGGAGGGTGGTCAACCTGCTGGGGGGGTCGGGGCTGCTGGGGACAGGGGAGGGCATTAGGGGAGGGAAATCAGGAGATCAGGGAGGGGGGGATCATCGAGGCAGGCAGGAGGCAGCGGGGGCCAGGCATGTTTTCAGGCCGTGGGGGGGACTGCACAACCGGAGATATGGAGGTTGTGGAGTTGGCCGATGATTGGAAGGCCAGCAGTGCAGGCTACTGTGCATACACCAATCTCAGCATTGACAGTTTGCCGCAATACACAATGACCCACTCAGCACTATGCTGCCAGCTCTCGAGCGGGAACAGGTCCTGCCCACTGATTTTCAGTGTGATTCACGCTAGTGCACTCTGTAACACTCTGCAGTGAGGGAGATTCATTTTGAAACTCCTGCTGGAGAAACCAATGGGATTTACTCCAGTATTTTATGTGAATTTGACAGTTAGAATTTTTTTGGAAAAATCTCCCTAAGATCTTTGTAAGGGAAGACTGGAAACCGTTGTGAGAAAGATGGAGGTTCAGTGAGATTTGTGGCTCACAGTGTGACTAACTTCTGGGTGAGTTGTTGCGAAATCCCTGGTCATATCTGATGTTCTTTGTGTACGGTAATGTGTCTGACTAGAGTTTTCCTGTTAATTCACATCTACTTCATATTTGCCCTTAATGTTAGAACATTTGACAGATATTGTAAATTGTTTTATCTTTCTGAACTTGTATCGGAAAGTTTATCTTTGTTTGTTCAAAACCCATAAATCTTAAGGCTTTATTCACTTAATAAATGCCTTGAATCTCAAATTTTATCTGCTTTAAAGAAAATGTTAAAGTTTTAAAAATGTATTTATTAGTTTTACAAATAGGGTTAGATTAACACTGCAATGAAGCTACTGTGAAAATCCCCTTGTCGCCACATTCTTGTTCAGGTACACTGTGGGAGAATTTAGCATGGCCATTGCACTTAACTAGCACATCTTTCGGATTGTGAGAGGAAATCGGAGCACCCAGAGGAAACTCATGCAGGCACAGAGAGAATGTACAGATTCTGCACAGACAGTGACCCAAGCTGGGAATCAAACCCAGGTCCCTGGCACTGGTAGGCAGTGGCACTAACCACTGTGCCATCATGCTACTTGTCCCGAACCAAATGTCACCAACAACCTGGCTAAAGATCAGAACAATTTGGAGAGAGCATTTTTGCTTTGAATGAAAAAGCTTCAAGGTTTGTGTTTTGTGGTTTGACTCCCCAGGGTCCGAAAAATAATGGATGCATTGGAGATCAACTTTCAAGATTCTGTAGACAGATTGGAAGATAGCTAATTTAACCCCACTAGTTAAAAAGGGAATTAGAGAGAAAATGGAATTATAGACCAGTCAGCCTGATGCTGGTAGTAGGGAAAACCTGCATCCATCTTGAAGAAATAGCAGAGCACTTGGTAAACAATGGCACAATTGGACAGAGTCAGGATGGAATTACGAAAGGGAAACTATACTTAAGCAATCTACTGGAATTCTTTGGTGATGTAACTCATCGAGTTGATGAGGGGGAGCCAGTGGGTGTGATTTATTTGGACTTTCAGAAGGCTTTTGACAAAGTCCCACATAAGAGATTAGAGTGTAAAATTAAAGCACATGGGATTTGGGCTAGTGTATTGAGATGGATAGAAATTGGTTGACAGACAGGAAACAATAAGGAGGAATAATTTTGTGAATGGCAGGCAGTGACTAGTGGGATACTGCAGGGATCGGTGCTCAGACCCCAGCTATTCACAATAACAATGATTTAGATGAGAGAACTAAATGTAATATCTCCAAATTTGCAAATGACACAAAGCTGGGAGGGTGAGCTGGGAGGAGGATGCAGAGATGCTTCAGTGTGATGTGGACAAGCTGAGTAAGTGGGCCAATACATGGCAAATGCAATATAATTTGGATAAATGTGAGATTATCCACTTTGGAGTGTTGTAAAAATCAGTCTGTTTTAACCCTTATACGGTGGACAAATAACTTTGAGTAGACGTCTTATTAGTACAAACAATATTTATTTAAACCCACACAATCAATAATCACCCACCTGACCAACAATAAGTTATCTTACAGAAAATACTAGAATTCAAGTACAATACAAGACCTTGACTTAACTTTGTGTGACTGACAAGTCCCCAAACAGATATTGGCCTTTATCTCTGCACTGATCTCGGTAGTTGTCTGCGTAGTCTGGTCCTTTAGTCTGGTGTGGTACCCTGGCTCTGATCTTCTTTCTTTCCTCCCTTCTCAGGTGTGGTGGCTCTCCGTCATTGTAGCTTGTTCGTGGGGTCAGAGAAAGAGAGAGATTCCTGGTTGTGCAGCATCCTTTATACCCCGTTTGGTTTCACGCCCTTTTTTTGGCCATTGCCAATCAATCGATCAGGACTTGATCACCCTGATTGATAAGAGTCCAATCAGGTGCTACCACACCGATCTCTGGGTGTGTCCCCAGCGGCCATGCCTGTATGTGTTATAGGCACATAGGTCACATACCTTCCTCCTAAATAAGGATTCACGGTGCCTTTACGTCTGGCACACAACCCAGTGTGACCAGAAAGTCTCTTTCATCCTGGGGATGGCCTATATCCTGTGTATTCACTCATCAGGGTTGCAGCCTGTTTGTCTGTCTTTAAACTGCAGCCTGTCAGTTTAGTTTCTTGCCCAGTTCTCCCAGAGTGCTTTACAAAACGCCATTTTAGATGGCCTGTTTGGCTACAGGAGCAAAAATAGGAAGGAAGATTATCATCTGGATAGAAATTCAGAGAGGGAAATGTGTAACAATTCCTGGGTGTCTTTGTATACCAGTCACTGAAGGTAAGTGCGCAGGTGCAGCAGGCAGTAAAGAAGGCAAATGCTATGTTGGCCTTCACAGCAAGAGGATTTGAATACAGGAGTAGGGAAAGCTTGCTGCGCACCTGGAATATTATGTGCAGGTTTGGTCTGCTTATCCAAGGAAGGATGATTTTGTTGAGGGAATGCAACAAATGCCATTCTGATCCCTGGGATGGCAGGACTGACATGAGATTGAGTCGGTTAGCATTACATTCGCTGGAGTTTAGAAGAATGAGGGGGATCTGATGGAAACATATAAAATTCTAACAGGACTAGACAGGGTAGAACAGGAAAGAAGAGGTGGGTGGTGGATCTGGGTAAGATGCTCTTTTGGACAGTCAATGCAGAGTCAATGGGCTGAATGGCCTCCTATACTGCGGGGATTCAGTGGATTCTATCGTAGAAAGGGAAAAGCTGTCCCCATTGATAGAAGGGTCAAAATCAAGAAGACATCAAATTAAGGTGAACGGCAAAAGGACCAAAGACAACATTAGAAAAAACTTCTTTTGACTGGTTAGAATCTGGAATGCATTGCCTGAGAGTGTAGAGGAGGCAGATTAAACTTTTAAACCTTTTAAAGGAAATTGATTAATTAACTGAATAGAATAAAATTGCACCATTACAGGGAAAAGCATCTGAGCTGCTCCAGCAGTAATCTAGCAGTGACATGATGGGCCTAATGGCCTTCTTCATTGATATAACCATTCTATAAGTTTCAACCAACAAAATAATAGTAAAGGGGACTACAAACACTTAGCAGAGACATTAAGAACTCTTTGAAAGCAGGTCAACGAAAATACATGACTCTTTCCCAGTTTGTTTTATTCGTTCATGGGGCAGGTTGTTGCATGCTTGGCACCATTTATTCCCCATTCTTAGTTGCCCTTGGAAGGCGGTTGAGAGCAACCACATTGTTGTGGCTCTGGAGTCACAAGTAGGCCAGACCAGTTAAGGATGGCAGATTTCCTTCCCTAAGTTACATCAGTGAACCAGATGGATTTTTCTGACAATCGTTTCATGATCATCAGTAGATGCTTAATTCCAAATTTTTTTTATTGAATTCAAATTCCACCATCTGCCATGGATTTGAACCCAGGTCCCCAGAACATTGGCTGAGTTTCTGGACTAATAGTGCAGTGATAATACCACTAGCCCATTGCCTCCCCCTGAACAGATATTCAAAGGAAAGTTCCAGGCATTTGATTTCATCTAATTTACTTAATGTCAGAGTTTCAGTGCAGTTGTTGATGTTGGCTGCAATATCTCCTTGAACTAGCATCAAGGATGATTTTAACTTGGTTCCAGTTCATTATCCAGTATCGGTGCTGGAATGAGCATGTGTATAGTCATCAGGCAGAAAGAGAACTGGGGTCAGCTGTGATTTATTGGCTGTCAATAACCTGCTGACATTGGTTGAGTTGCTTATGCGTGAATAATATCTCACACGAGAGAAAGCAGAATAGAAAATACAATTCAAAGAATGACAACATCATCTAGTAAAAGAACAGTAATAAATAAATCATTACTTCCTGAGGTAGTAGTGTAATACCTCATAGAAATGATAAATTAAAACTCCAGCAAAACTTTATTAGATTTTTCTATATAAAATAAACAAGATTGGAGTTTCACAGGTTACTCATGTTGTTGAATCATGGGTGTGGCCAAACTCTTTATCCTCATGGGCTACTTGGGTCTTTGAATTCTTGCTAGTCACATAAATTCTGTCACAGTTGATTCTGCGATAACCGCCGGCTGATAGCAATATCTTTTGGTGTGAAAATTAAGATTCACCCAAAGGGTATTTCAATGGGCTTGAAGATATATCAAACCAAAAAATGATCTGCAGAATTGTGCTTCTGTGCCCATAAGTCAGCACACAGATCACCTTGAGACAGATCCAGGCCTCAACAATCCATCTGCACCCAAATGTTAATTGGGAACCAAGAGTTTCAGTTTGTTAGCTAAAATCAAGCATCAGATCAAGCCCAAGATCAGGTGCAATGTCTTTTCCTCTCAGTTTGGATTTTGTTTGTGCCTTGTGTGGGGACCATCAATTGGATTCAATTCTGTTTTTAGAGAAAGCAAAGAGATGGATTAAGGGCTTGTCCTGTCCATTCTGCACATTAGCTTTGTAACTTTAAGAATGGAATTAAGATTAAAGACAGAACGTGGTGGAAATATTCAGCAGCATAACAGCACTGGGAGGTTTTGTGGTGGCAGGGGACAGAGGATTGCGGAGGAGCCTCAAAATGACATGCACATTAATGGGATTTCCACTGTCAATTGTCCTCTCTCTGCACCAGATTCCTTCACGAAATGGCAATGGGGGTAACCCTATTCTAATATATTACCATATATCCAGCAGGTGCCCTTGCTGTATCACCTTGCCCCCCTCACAAAGGGAATTCCCCCAGTGCCAGTGTGATGCCACATCGGTAAGGTTTCAACAGGTTTCGTAAAATGGGGAATTGGTGAACAAATCCCACCTGGGGTGCACAGGAAAGTACAGCACCATGGGGGCAGAGGGTCATGCCCTGGTAGTACCTGGCACTAGCCTCTGGCACTGCATCTTGTCACAGGCAGGGAGCAGTGTTGGGCAGGGGCGCGATTTCCTTTGGGAAGGGTTTGTTGGGCAAGAAGGTTCAACAGGGTTTCCCCAGAGTAGGGCAGGGGCAGGGGAAGGGGGTGGTTTCATGGGGTGTTTGTGTTTTTAGTTCCATTTTTTGCAAATGCAGAAACCCATTAAAACAGCACCCTGAACTTTCGGAAACCCAAGTTCCTGCTGGACAGGCTCTGATGGACTCGCCATTTCCATTTCTTTCCAAAGAGTTTAAAAATGCAGCAGGAAAACAGCAAGGAACCAACAGGGTGCCTTCTGCTTCTTCTGCCCAAGACAACATTTGGAGAGAGAAAAAAAAAAATCGGAAAATTTTGCCCATGAACTCTGTTTTTCTCTCTCTGCAAAGATGCGGCCTGATCGGCTGGGTATTTCTAGCAATTTCTGCTTTTATTTCAGAATTCCAGCTTCTGCAGTACTTTGTTACAGCCTCTTTTGTTCGAATTTGAAATGTGAGCATTGAATATCCAAATAACATAAGAACATAAGAAATAGGAGCAGGAGTAGGCCATCTAGCCCTTCGAGCCTGTCCCGCCATTCAATAAGATCATGGCTGATCTGTCGTGGCTCAGTTCCACATTCCCGCCCTCTCCCCATAACCCTTAATCCCCTTGCCTATCAAAAACCTACCGACCCGCGTCTTAAATATATTGAGCGAGGCAGCCTCCACCACTTCAACGGGCAGAGAATTCCAGAGATTCACCACCCTTTGAGTGAAGAAGTTCCTCCTCAACTCTGTTCTAAACCGCCTCCCCCTTTATCTTGAGGCTGTGCCCTCTAGTCCTACTGTCCTTTCTGAGCGGGAAGAGCCTCTCCACCTCTATCCTATCCATCCCATTCAACATCTTATACGTCTCAATGAGATCTCCCCTCATTCTTCTAAACTCTAACGAGTACAAGCCTAGTTTATTTAACCTCTCCTCATAGCTCAACCCCCTCAACTCCGGTATCAGCCTAGTAAACCTCCTCTGCACTCCCTCCAAGGCCAAAATATCCTTGCGTAAGTGCGGCGACCAAAATTGAAATGTTGCTGTAAAATGATCCCTGACTGGACTGTGGGAGTGAAATGCCAGAGTGCTGAGGGGTGCCTGTATATTACAATGAAGTGACAGTGTGAAGTGTTTCACATCAATGCCTAAGGTATTGTGTAAATCCTGATCTTAGGTCGAGCCTGATTCTGGAGCAAAGCACAATCAGACTCCCCAGAGGAAGAGATCTGCAGTTTAAGCTTCCTAAGAATCAAGAATTGGAGAATAAAAAAAGGCATTATGATTTATTGAAGTTGAAAACTGCTTTATATTCCAGATTGGAAACTCTATCCTCCAGACTGAAGCACTCTGGGAACACTCTGCCTATCAAGCAATTTTCCAGTGGATATTGGGAGATTTGAAAACAAAGTTACTCGGAATGTGTATCCCTTGTGTAGACACAAGGGTGTGGGAAAGTTACTCAAAGCCATGTATACAGAGGTGTGGGAAAGTTACTCAAAGCCATGTATACAGAGGTGTGGGAAAGTTACTCGGAGCCATGTTGGTAAGTTTGCCGATGACACGAAGGTTGGTGGTGTTGTGGATAGTCTGGAGGGATGTCAGAAGTTGCAGCGTGACATTGATGGGATGCAAGACTGGGCGGAGAAGTGGCAGATGGACTTCAACACGGATAAATGTATAGTGGTCCATTTTGGCAGGTCCAATGGGATGAAGGAGTATAATATCAAGGGTAGGACTCTTAGCAGTGTTGAAGAGCAGAAAGACCTTGGGATCCGGGTCCATAGGACTCTTAAATCGGCCTCGCAGGTGGAGGATGTGGTCAAGAAGGCGTATGGTGTACTAGCCTTCATCAATCGAGGGTTTGAGTTTAGGAGTCGGGAGATAATGCTGCAACTTTATAAGACCCTTGTCAGACCCCACTTGGAGTACTGTGCGCAGTTCTGGTCACCTCGCTACAGGAAGGATGTGAAAGCTATTGTACCCAAGGGCGTGGGAAAGTTACTCTGAGCATGTACAGAGGGGTGTGGGAAAGTTACTCAGTGCCATGTGCCCAGGGACATGGGAAGGTTATTGGGGCCATGTACACAACGCGGTGGGAAAGTTGCTCGGAGCGTGTACCCAGAGCACGGGAAAGATTCTTGGGGCTGTGTACCCAGGGACATTGGAAACTTACTCGGAGCCATGTGCCCAGGGATGGGGAAATGACACTTGGGGCTGTGTACACAGGGGTGTTGGAAAGTTACTTGGAGTGTGTAGACAGGGGCGTGGGGAAGTTACTTGGAACCACGTACCCAGGAGTGTTGGCAAGTTACTCGGAGCGAGTAACCCAGGGGCATGGGAAAGTTACTCGAATGCATGTACCCAGGGGCATGGGAAAGTTACTCGAATGCATGTACCCAGGGGCATGGGAAAGTTACTTGGAGCACATACAGAAGGCCATGGGAAAGTTACTTGGAGCTGTGGACACTGAGGCATGGGAAAGTTACTCGGAGCTTGTAACCAGGGGCATGAGAAAGTTACTCAGTGTGTGTGCCCAGATGAGTGGGAAAGTTATTCAAAGCGTGTACCCAGGAGCATGGGAACGTTACTCGGAGCCATGTACACAAGGGCATAGGAAAGTTACACAAGGCCCTGTACCCAGGGGCATGGGAAAGTTACTCAGAGTGTGTACACAGGGCGTGGGAAAGTTACACGGGGCTGTGTACCCTAGGGCATGGGAAAGTTACTCGGAGCATGTATAGTGGGCCGTGGGAAAGTTACTCGGAGCATGTATAGTGGGCCGTGGGAAAGTTACTCGGAGCCGTGTACACAGGGGTGTGGGGCAGTTACTCAGGAGCCATACCCAGGGGTGTGGGAATGTTACTCGAAGTGTGTACATAGGGACATGGGAAAGTTACTCGGAGCCATGTACATAAGGGCGAGGGAAAGTCATACTGGGCCCTGTACACAGGGGCATTGGAAAGTTACTCAGAATGTGTACACAGGGGCTTGGGAAAGTTACACAGGGCTGTGTACCCAGGGGTGTGGGAAAATTACTCGGAGCCATGTACACAGGGGTATAGGCAGATTACACTGGGCCCTGTACCCAGGGGCATAGGAAAGTTACTCAGATTGTGTACACAGGGCGTGAGAAGTTTACACAGGGCTGTGTACCCAGGGGTGTGGGAAAGTTACTTGGTGTGTGTACAGAGGGCAATGGAAAAGTTACTCGGAGCTGTGTATACAGGCCCTATACCCAGGGGCGTGGGAAAGTTATTTGGAACCATGTACCCAGGGGCATGGGAAAATTACTCTGAGTGTGTACTCAGGGGCATGAGAAAGTTACTCGGAGTGTACACACAGGGGCACGGGAAAGTTACTCAAAGCCGTGTACACAGGGGCGTGGGAAAGTTGCTCGGAGCCATGTACCCACCTCTCTTTTATACAGAAGCCTGTTAAGTCACAACATATCATCCTATTTGTGGGTCAGCCCATATCAACTGAATGAGGGAATTGCACACTCTGCCATGTTTTCTGCATCTCCCAAGTTACAATGCTGGTGTGAAACATGGAAAGGGCTTTGTGGACACACTGTCAACAGGCCCCTGTCAATTAAAGGACCATTCTTCAGGTAATTCTTAAAATATAAATAATCAAATAGCATGGCAGCCACTCCTCACTTTTAGACTCTAACGGGTCCCTAAAGGCCTGCAAACCTTTTGTTCCATATCGGCATGTAACCAGGAAGCTTGCTTACCACATATAAATGACATGGGGCTGGATATACTGTCAAGGTCATCCAAGTACCGATAGGATAAGTTTGGTCCCAGTGCACCAACCACATCTGTCAATCAAACTGACAGAAAATCCTGGAGCCCCTTGATGTTTAATTCAAATAGAATATCTAATATCTACTCAAACTTCAGGGAGAAAAATGTCACAAAATGAAATGACTGACAAATGGGAACAAAAACTTTAGAAATAGAGATATTTGCAAATTTCTTTCAAAGCTACGAGTAATTTTGGATTTCCTATAGCGTACATGATGCCTATATTCTAATTTTCAGATTTTTGATGTGTGTTCCAGTGTTGTAATATTTTTCCATCTTTTATTTTGTGCATGTTATACTGTCCCATCAAGTTTGATGAAATTAGAAAGGCCACTCAGAATATTTCTGAAATACAATTGGAATGATAGCCGTGAGCCCTTACTGCCACTGGAACTTCGGTGAAACTATGCTTAGACATGTAATCACCCTTCAGTTTATTGATTTGGCTGAAAACAAACACATTTAGAATAAAACTGTTACAGATCTCATTGTGGGCATTATGTACTTGCAAGTTAATGGGTCCTTTGAGATTATGGAATTGATGATTGTCCTTGGTGCAAACTCCTATACACATAACACTATTATTTCAATATTTACTCTACTTATTTCAGGCTTAACTTACAGTATTTATACAACTTTCTCCTGATCTAGCTGTGCCAGTATCATTTGCCTGTGAATACTGTTCTTATAAAAAATATCTTGCCCTGTAAATTCTTGTCAAACTGTACAAAAATACTTTTTCTTTCCCAATTTAGTGTACATTATAGTGTACATTATAGTGTGGCTACAGATACTTCTACAATTTATAGCTTAGCAATTCCAACTAATAACTGAATAGGTAAAACAGCATGTGCCAAAGCAGATGTTTTAAATCCTGGTAGGATAGAGATTGCTGATAAAATTAAGCTTTCATACTTTTTAAAAATAATTTGTCATTTAAACCTTTAGCAAGTCATTCTCCTTCAGTAACTTTCTCCATTCTTGCTATCTCTGTGTAACTGATTTCTAGAACAGACTCAGTAAAATCGATGGGATTGGAAGCGAAAGTATTGTTTTTAATGGGCTAAGCTACTTTTGATGCTATCAAGCCCACATCAAACTCCTTTCTGGTGCTCCCAGTATTCTCCACTTCTTAGGCCTCCTCTGAACCTCCCAGAGTCTTTATCTTCTCCTAGTCAATGGGCCCTGCTCTATGTTCTCATAACTCAGCACACCTCTCCAAATACTGAGGCCCTGACCACCAAAAAGTCGTCAGAGACTACTTAAACTTGGCTGTTGCCATGAGCTATGTGTAACAACAGTATCTTTCAGAATGAGCCATGCCACAAGGTGTCCTGGAGACATCCAAGATCAGGGCATTGGCCCCAACTGAATCTTGACTCTCTGCATTCTCAATGCATGCAGCTACCATAGCACTGACTGTGATACATATCACTCTCTGAAGAGGATGCAATTCTTGAAGCTTTTTCATTTGAAGCAGTCATGTCATCCTCTTGCTGAAATCAGTCATAACGTCGATCCAAAAATAAACCAACAGTTCCTCGACTCGAATGAACATTTGCTGTCCGGCACGGCTCTCAGCAATGTTCACCAAATTTCCCCTAAACATGTCCCAGAACTGCATTTCCCCAGACATCCCAACTGAAAATGTAAAACTATTTCCCTGAGGCCAGTTAAAGAGATCAACAAGCACTAACTTGGAGGTGTGAGGGTTTCCAGGCCCCCAATCCCACCCTCTGTTTGAAATTTCTGTTTTCAGGTTTACCAGGCTGATCCCTGGGATGGCAGGTCTGTCAGATGAGGAGGGACTAAATCAGTTAGGACTTAGGATTAAGAAGAGGGATCTCATGGAAAGTCAAAATTCTGACAGGGTTAGACAGGATAGATTCAGAAAGAATGTTCCCAATGGTGATGGAGTGCAGATCTAGAGGTCATAGTTTAAGGATAAGGGGTAAATCTTTCAGAACTAAGGTGAAAAATTTCTTCAGCCAGAGAGTGGTGAATGTGTGGAATTCACTACCACAGAATGTAGTTGAGGCCAAATAATGTGTGATTTCAAGAAGAAATCAGATATAGCATTTGGGGCTAAAGGGATCAAGGGACATTGGGGGAAGGGGGCATCAGGATATTGAATTTGATGATCAGCCATGATCAAGGTGAATGGCAGACAAACTTGAAGGGTCAAATGGCCTTCTCCTGCTTCTAGTTTCTATGTGTTGTGTTTCGAAGGCATTAGAATCCAGTAATGCAATTCGGGAATATGATTTTCAAAATATAACCACACCAGTTCCTATCTCTGCTAGCATTTGAAAACCCAGCCTTTAGTGTCAGTTCATTAATTCCCTGATTGTACTACTTGACATAAGTGTGCTGGTCTTATGAGATTGGATGTGAGCAGCTCAGTGGGACATGTTCAATCAAATAATACATATAGCCCATGTTCAGGGAACATCTGGTGATACATCAAAAATGTTCTGTTCTTTTCTAGTCTTGCTGGCTTCTCACAAAGATCAAAGTCAGAATATAGAAGCAATTGTCAATCTCCAAAGAATTCTCTCAGTAATTATCCTCCAGTTGACCTCAAAAGATGACTATTTATAACATTTTGTGTACTTCAGCTAAGGCCTTAAAGGGACAGACAGGAAACTGAAACTATGTTAAAGTGCCCTAGACAATCCATCAGCAAGTTGGAAATAACTATAACAGCCTTCCATATCATCAGATCCATTTCTTCTGTAATTTTATGCAGTGTAACTCATTCAAGGAGCTCACAATAAACCACAGCATCTCTTTTCCCCCGATAATAACAATCGTTGCCACCCCGAGATAAAAATCAGGTTTCACAGCCTTGAATTGAATGAGGCACTCAAAGCAAGAGAGACAAAGAGTTCTGTGACAACAACTGTATTTATCCTGATAGCTGGAATCTTATTTTTGTGAATAATGTCAGTATGAATGCAAATCTACACACCAAGAATGTGACTGGGAGATAATAGCGCTGAGAAAGAGCAGAGATAAATCAAAAAACAGGACAATAGATCAGTGGCACAGTGGCTACACTGCTGCCTTACAGCACCAGAGACCTGGGTTCAATTCCTTGATTTACTGTCTGCAGAGTCTGCATGCTTTCTCTGCACGGGTTTCCTCCAGATGTTCCGATTTCCTCCCACGATCCGAAAGACGTGTTGGTTAGGTTCATTGGCCATGCTAAATTCTCCCTCAGTGTACCCGAACAGGTGCCAAAGTGTGGTGACTAGGGGATTGTCACAGTAACTTCATTGCAGTGTTGATGTAAGCCTGCTTGTGATATTCATAAATAAGCTTTAAATTAAATAGCATAATGCAAGGAGTATGGAGTATGAAGGAGGGAATGAACTGAAGTGGTTGATAGCAATTAATTAAATTCTACTTTTAAATAATAAATAAGACAGTGTTTCTGTCCAAAATAAGTGTACTCCCAGAAATTATCCTTCACAAAGAGCCCCTTTTCTTCATTCTCAACAGTAAAGTATTATTTGTGGAGAAAACCAAACCTTCTCCTGATATCTTTAAATGAAACTACAAACCCCTGCAGATAGATAAAGACACACAATAATATCTATGATAGGAAGACCAATCATTTTCACCAGTGAATTCTCAATTTGAGTGATTGTTAGAGGAATAATTCAGCAGCAAGCCCAACGAGAGAAGACAGACCTGGATTTAGTTTTAGTTATCAATTGGAGAGTACTTTAGTGGATGTGATTGTAATTAGAATCGGGGTAGTTGGGAAAAAGTCAAGTGTTCTGACCCCAAAGTCATAGAGGTTTACAGCATGGAAACAGGCCCTTCAGCCCAACTTGTTTAGGCTGCCCTTTTTTTTAAAACTCCAAAGCTAGTCCTAATTGCCAGCATTTAGCCCATATCCCTCTTACCCATGTAACTGTCTAAATGCTTTTTAAAGACAAAAGTGTACCCATCTCTACTCCTATCACTGGCAGCTTGCTCCAGACACTCACCACCCTCTGTGTGAAAAAATTGTCCCCCTGGACCCTTTTGTATCTGTCCCCTCTCACCTTAAAGCTATACCCTCTAGTTTTAGATTCCCTTTTCCACAGCTACTTACTTATCCCCATTCCTTTAACAGTATTTATTTCAATTCTCTGAGCCTTCTTAGAAAGTTAAAAACTTTCAATTCAATTTCAGTCCACTCCTTTTAACTCACCTTTGATTGATAGTGTAATAGTTTTTAGACAGCATGCAGTCAGCTTTGTTTGTTGATCTTTCCCTTCTTTGTTTAATGCATCTGAATGACCAGGCACCCCCCCGCCCCCGCCCCCCGACCCTCTCATTGTTCCGAATCATATTAGGAGCGTGGATAGTGGAGGGCTGGAGACTGCTCAGCTGCTTCAATGTTGCCTGCAGCTGCATGTAGTCACAGTCCTGAGGGAGGTTCTGAGGGGATTCTGAAGGGGGCTCATAAGGAAGTTCCTGAGGATGGCTCATAAGGGGTGGGTGTGGGGGGGGTTCCTGAGGAGTGGTCAAGAGGGGTATCCATCTGTGAGTGTCCCTCTTATGTGGGGGGGTGCACTTGAACATGGGCACTGCACTTACCTCCTTCCCTCCCTCGGGGTCCACCACACTGGGTGTATGATATTCATGACCTGCACCAAAGCCAGCCCATTGCTGATCCCACTGGGGAGATGAGTAAATGCAGGAGGGTTTTGAGTCAGACATCAAGCCCACTAATTCCAGTCAAACTAGCAGTTTTGCATCATCCTGGGCAGGCCCCTGAGCAGTGCCAGCGGAGCTGGCTGGGTGAATGGTGATGGCTTTGACTCCAATTGGGGCAGATGAAATTCTCACTCCCCCCATATTCTATAAAGGGGTGAAATAAAATTCTACATTCCCTGTCCATTTAAAAGATAAATTTGCTGATCTTTTATTTCTTTCATACAACACAATATTACATTTCTTCCTCAGAATGAAATCTGACTTTATTCTTGTAATGACTTCAATCAGGCCATTGAGGTCGGCCTATTGGAATATGAGCTCCCTGATTAAGGAGTCAATTGATGAGCCAATCAGGGAATCTCTTCCTTGTATTTAACCAGGAGTGTCAGTTCCTCTGGCACACCCGAAGGTAGACTGCTGATTGATAGCACTCTGTATATTGCTGTTGGAATTGTTAATAAAGGGATTTTGATGAAGAGACTTCTGCTCCAAATATTTCTTTACAATTGTGTAAATATGTAGAATATTACTGGGACATGAATTAAGGTCAGTCAATCAGAATTTTTCTGAACAGTTAGCTAGCCTATGTGATCATCAGAGTTTTAACTGGCCAGTAATATATGTCAGTGGTTTTACAATCAAATGTCACCAGCTAATTAAACAATGACAATCCAGTAACCAATCATAGATTATTCCCCAATTGCCGCAGCTTCCTTTTGAAAGGACTTAAAGGAATGTGATGGAAAACTCCCCACTTGCCTGGATGAATGCAGCTCCAACTACACTCAAGAAGCTTGACACCATCCAGGACAAAGCAGCCCTCTAAATTGGCACCCCATCCACAAATACCCAGCCCCACCACCACTGATGCTCAGTAGCAGCAGTGTGTACTATCTACAAGATGCACTGCAGCAATTCACCGAAGATCCTTAGACAGCACTTTCCAAACCACAACCACTTCCATCTAGAAGGACAACAGCAGCAGATATATGGGAACACCACCACCAGCAAGTTCCCCTCCAAGCCACACATATTTGTGACTTGGAAATATATCACCATTCCTTCAAATTTGCTCGGTCAAAATCCCGAAATTCCCTCCCGAACAGCATTGCGGGTCAACCCACAGAACATGGACTGCAGCGATTCAAGAAGGCAGCTCACCACCACTTTCTCAAGAGCAACTAGGAATGGTCAATAAATGCTGGTCAGTCAGCAACACCCATGTCCCACAAATGAAAAAGGTAAGCTGTACTCAAGCTGTTAACATCAAAGAAACACAAATACTATTAAAGCATAGAATCCCTACAGTGCAAAGGAAGCCATCCAGATCTGCACCAACTCTTCAAAAAAGTATCTTAGCCAGGTCCACCCACCCCACCTTATTCCCATATCCCCATGCATTTTCCATGGCCATTCTATCTAACTGGCACGTCTTTAGACAGTGGGAGGAAACCCGAACACCTGGAGGAAACCCACACAGACATGGGGAGAATGTGCAAACTCCACACAGACAACGATCCGACGCTGGAATTGAACCCGGGTCCCTAAAGGTGTGAGGCAGCAGTGCTAACCACATTTATGAAGTACATTTATAAGTCTTTGTAACATCAGGAATAAGATTTTGTTTTAAAATAAAGTCTAATAGTTTGAGTCAGTGAACAACTCTTGAGCGTAATGTGGAAGATGGAGTTCAGTTCAGAGCTATGTTCCAGTCAGACAGCAGCAGTTTAAAAATAAATCAGACATTTTCACCTTCATTCTCACCATCACTGAGTGCTAACTGTAACCATGGTAACTCCCCAACACTTCCTGCTTCATGCCATTCTGGAACATCAGCAGTCCACTGTCACCAATGTTGAAATTTACAATATTCATAACAAATGTGACATAAATAACATTTCCTTACTAGGCGAAATCCAAATACTCATTCAGACGTGAGCAGACGCTCCTCACCACATCATGTTTCATGAAAAAAGATGACGACTAAAATGATTGCACCTATCCATGCCAGATTAAACACCAGGATGAAACCCAGCTTTCCTGCCTTGCAGTAATGTCACAGAGTAACTCATCAGCCATTAACTTTGCATTTCAGTGGAATGGAAATCCACTGAAGTTCTAATGGGCGATCCGCTTCGTCATAAAACTTTCCAAAAGCCTCCTTTGCCCACCTCGACTATGAAGACCACTATAAAAGCAGGAGAGAATCTCACTTAGAACATAAATATTGATACAAATGTGTCAACTGGGGTTACTGATGTCCAAATTATTCTACTCGTGAAGAAAATGTTTACCGTGTACATAGCTAACTTGAATGAATAGCATGATATTTTTTACTGTTGGAAGCCAAGGTATTTAATAGCCGGGATTTTCCAGCCCCGCTCGCCCCAAAATGAGAAAATCTCACCCAAGGCCTTTCCATGGTCTGCCCCTCGCCCACTCTGATTCCTGGGGCGGTAAAATTGCAGCCAATGACTTAATATGTAAAACTCTGGTTATCATTTCTCCCATTACTTCTATCCAATTTACAGAACTCATGCTCTCAGTCCACAGAAATCCGCATCCATGGAAAATCAATAAGCTTTGAAAGAAAATTAAACGTCAAGAATATGCACACAACAGATTTGTATTGTTGAGCAGTTGTAGTGCCGAGGCTTTTGCTGTTGGCGGCACTTATAAATTAGTCAGAGGTGCAGGCAACTGCAAAGCTGCCACGTTTGTAGATGACACCATTCTGTAGTGGGATAGAGGCTTTGAACAATAAAAGATGGAGAAAGCAAAGGGATCTGAATAGCACAGGAAGGTGGGCCAAATGGCTCTTAGTGCGGCCACATGTAAGGACCTGCGACTAGGGAAGTGAAATAAACAACTGAAATGCAAAAGAAATAATTCTAAATGACAGGACATGACACAACAAAGCACTTGGGACTGCTGATGAATAGTTCACTGACACCATTACAATGGCAGGGAACAGCAGAAAGAGTTGCCTCAATTATTTATGATATATAAATATCTATCTAAATACATATATATATAAGAACTCAGAAGAAGGACTCTAATGGATTGTTGCTAAGTTTGCTGATGATACAAAGATAGGTAGGAAAATAATCATGAGGAGGACATAGCTCAGTTAAGTGAGTGAGCAGAAAATTGGCAGATGGAGTATAACATGGGGAAATATGAACTTGGTAGGAAGAATAAAAAAGCAGCATATTATTTAAATGGCAAAATATTGCAAAACTCGGTTGTACAGAGGGATCTGGGTGTTCTCATACAAGAATAAAGAACAGCTAGTATGCAGCTACAGCAAGTGATGAGGAAGGCAAATTAAATGTTTGCATTATTTGCAAGGGGAATGGAATATAAAAGTAGGGAACTTTTGCTACAATTTATTTTGTGTTGGTGAGACCACATCAAGAGTACTATTTACTGTTTTGGTCTTCATACTTGGGAAAGGATATAATCGCATTAAAAGCAGTGCAGAGAAGGTTAACTCCACTGATTCCTCAGATAAAGTGGAACATAGAGTGGGAAAGCTTACATAAATTGAGCCTAAATCCATTGGAGTTAGAAGAATGAGAGAAGATCTTATTGAAATAAACAGAAAACTGGAATTGACAAGGTGAATATTGAGAGATGCTTACCTTTGTGGAGGAGACTAGCACTAAAGGTCACAGTTTAAAAATAGGGGGTGACCTATTTAAATGGAGATGAGGAGAATTTACTTTTCTCTCAGGAGGTTGTTGATCTGTGGAATTTTCTTCCCTGGAGAGCAGTGTGGGATGGATTATTGAATATTTCTCAGGCAGAGTTAGATAAGATTTTGATAAGGGAGTCAGAGGGTACAGCTGGTAGAAAGGAAAGTGAATTTAAGTCCTCAGTCAAATCAGCCATGATGTTGTCAAATGGCAGAGTGGGCTCAAGGGGCCAAATGGCCTAATTCTGGTCCTAATTAGTGTGCAAAATTTATCTACCTCAGTGCCGGATGCTGTTTGCAATTCGCTGAGGCTTTTACCAGGGATCATTGCTGAATCCCTGGAAACAGGCAAGTGTGGTCAAACTGGGTGTACAGAGAGGGTGTTGCAGTAAGGGCGTCATAGATAAAAACAAGGAGAGGCTCCCATTCAGCAACCTCTTCCCGATACTGCATCCCTCATTCAGTCACCAAACTTGGAATTTTCCCATCTCATCCACCATGGGAATCGTAACAGGTGGGGGCAAAGCATTCAAAGATCCGTTGACCTCAGGCGAGAATTTCTGGCCTTAGGGTGAGCGTGGCCAGAAAATCCTGCCTCAAGTGTCTTTGAAAGAGGTTTCACCTGGGAGGCCATTGGTAAACATGACAGGGTTTGTTCAGCAATCTTCAGAAGGCAAAGGAGACCCTTGTGGGTTCAGGAGAATCCCTTAGCCCACTAAAGTCTAATGGGCTCAGTGATAATTGCCTTTAAATGGCTCAATGATGGTAGCCCATTCCCTCCGATGTCAGAATGGGAGTAGTTTTCCTGCCGGGGGAATGGGCTAATCACCACCTAGCCCACTCTGCTGGGCTCCCTTAAATTCCAATTTCCATAATCAATGAGTACTGAATTGGAGATTCCCTACATTTGCAGAATTTGGACAACTCTTCACCAGAGGAGTCTACCCAACTATTAAACCCAACTATCCTGGCCCAGATCCATTTTCCAACTGTAGGGTCACCATCCTCCATCACAACTTCCGCTAAAAAGGAGTAAACATTGCTTCAAACCAATTCTAGTCAGCAGGAATACCTAGCCACTGGGAGCAAAGCAGAAAGGAACAATTAGATTGATGTCTAACTGTGGAATTTGGCCAGATTTTGCAGTGATCCACAAAGTGGAAGATGTTAGACATTCATTTCCACTTATACTTTTCCACAGATTTTCTGTAGGGTTTTGAATTTGCTTCGATTAGAAAGTCCAAAATTTTAGAGCCCTCTATATTGGTCCTGGGACTGGTGTGGACGGGGCAAACAACTGCGTATCTCTTCAATCAACCAGAATAAACAATCATTCATGAGTAATGGAGTGTCTGATTAGGAAGTATCAGTTGAAATAATTTATACAATGTCAAATTACAGACAGAAAACCAAATAAAGGGGAAGGGGTGGATAGGAATGACAGGTAAAAATGAACTATAAAAAGAAAAACTGCTTTAACATGGTTGTTATTTTAAATCTCCAACAATAATTAACTTTTTTAAAAAATGAGACATACTTGTAAAAGATCATTTTCAATGTCAGAGAGATTGTTGGCAGTAACTAAGGCTATTAAAAACGTAGTTATGCTTGAATATACAAGCCTTAACTTTCTCAAGCATATTTAGTAGCTATCAATAGAATACAGCAACTTTGAGTAATTGCACATGTTTCAAGGATGAGTCTCTCAGTGAGATACCCTGATGGACAAGCAGGGGAACTCTGATAACTACTTCCTATTTAACTGTGTATGTGCAGTTGCCAGAACTTTCTGTCCGATTTATATTTTGATAATGGAGGGCATTGTCAGCCTCACCTTACAGCAAACTTTACCCAATATATTACCATGTCTAAACCCAGGGGGAAAACATTGGTGAAAAGAAGATGCAAAAATAGTTCAGATTTAATTAATTTACACTAAGGGTACTGAGCATGTGAATTGGACTGCTCAAAGAGGCAGTGAAATCAAATAATGAGTTAAGGGAAAATTGGACAATTATTTCATTATTAAACTTGGAGATCAGTTGGTGAGCCTACAGATTTGTTTCCAGCTATGTACCTTCCTCTTGCATTCCTTCACACGATACACAAGTTGGTATCAATGGGTGCTATTCTGGTTGGCGGTTGGTGACTAGTGGAGTGCCGCAGGGATCGGTGCTGGGGCCTCAACTGTTTACCATTTATATAGATGATCTGGAGGAGGGGGCTGAGTGTAGGGTGTCGAAATTTGCTGATGACACAAAGATGAGTGGAAAAGCAAATTGCATGGAGGGTGTGGAAAGTCTGCAGAGGGATCTGGATAGGCTGAGTGAGTGGGCAAAGACCTGGCAGATGGGGTATAGTGTTAGCAAGTGTGAGGTTATCCACTTTGGCAGAAATAATAGTAGGAGGGATTATTATTTAAAAGGCGAAAAGCTGCAGCATGCTACGGTGCAGAGGGACCTGGGGGTCTTTGTGCACAAGTCGCAAAAATCCAGTCTGCAGGTGCAGCAGGTGATCAAGAAGGTGAATGGAATGTTGGCCTTTATAGCGAGGGGGATAGAATATAAAAGCAGGGAGGTCTTGCTGCAACTGTACAAGGCACTGGTGAGGCCGCAGCTAGAGTACTGTGTGCAGTTTTGGTCGCCGTACTTGTGGAAGGATATACTGGCCTTGGAGGGAGTGCAGAGGAGGTTCACTAGGCTAATACCGGAGATGAGGGGGTTGGACTATGAAGAGAGACTAAATAGACTAGGTCTGTACTCGTTGGAGTTTAGAAGGATGAGGGGGGATCTTATAGAGACGTATAAGATAATGAAAGGGATGGATAGGGTAGAGGTAGAGAGATTCTTCCCGCTTAGAAAGGATAGCAGGACTAGGGGACACAGCCTCAAGATAAGGGGGGGCAGTTTAGATCAGAATTGAGGAGGAACTTCTTCACTCAAAGGGTGGTGAATCTCTGGAATTCTCTGCCTGTTGAAGTGGTGGAGGCTGCCTCGCTAAATATATTTAAGTCATGGGTAGATAGGTTTCTGATAGACAAGGGAATTAAGAGTTATGGGGAGAGGGCGGGAATGTGGAACTGATCCACTTCAGATCAGCCATGATCTTATTGAATGGCGGGGCAGGCTCGAAGGGCTAGATGGCCTACTCCTGCTCCTATTTCTTATGTAAGTATGTACAAGTATAGCCTATTCCCTGCAACCTTGTCATCTATATTTTTATAAATGTGTATGGTTATGGGGATAGGGCAGGGGGGATGCATCTGAGTAAGATGCTGTGCCAGACAGTTGGTGCAGACTTGATGGGCTGAATGGCCTCCTTCTGCACTGTAGGGATCCTATGATTCTATGGTTCTATTCCATTTATTATTTTGTGAACTCAGCTATGTGTCTTGAATGGACAGGTAAATAGGAGAAAGTTATAGTCCTGTATTTGAGCCAAAGGATTATAATGGGAAAATTAATACTAATCTCAATACATTAGTGGAAATGAGACGGATGATTGAAGTCTTCTCATGATCCACCTTGTCAAGCAGGTTCTTGAACTCTAGTCTGTAATTAATGTCACTGAAATGGAAACTGAATGCCTTATGGCCTGGTGATTTATGTGAAAGATGAAATTACTAATTATATTACAATGCCAAGCATGGAACAACGAGGTACCTCAATAGCATCAGCCAAGATTGACAAGCTGACAGTTATCAATGTCTACAAACCTCACACCTCCCCCCCTCAAAGGAGAATGGAGTAATCCAGCTCTCCCACTCTCTCAACACCCAATTGAACACACGAGAGACTTCCCAGACAGAATTGGGCAATGATTCAGACAATAACAATGGGGAAGATCTGATGGATTGGGTGTCGGCACAGGACATCCTAGTGTGTGATATTAAACATTGTGTAAACTTCCAGCCAGCAAGGTGGGGAAGAACATCCTGACCACATTGTGTGTCATCAGCTAGCCAAGGCGTTCCTTGGATGCCTGTCCCGAACTGTCCTCCCAACCTTCCCACACAGCAACACAGGCTAATATTCAGCCACCGGTGGTTGGGGGGTGTGTTTTCAAATCCTTGTCATGTACGAAGAACTTCCTCCTCATCTCTGTTTTAAAGGATCAGCCTTTTAGTCTGAGGTTATGTCCTTTGGTTCTAGTTTATCTTACTAGTGGAAACATCCTCTCCATGTTCACTTTATCCAGGCCTCGCAGTATCCTCTAAGTTTTGATAAGATCCCCCCTCATCCTTCTAAACTCCAACGAGTACAGACTCAGAATGCTCAACCGTTCCGCATACGACAGGCGCTTCATTCCAGGGATCATTCTCGTGAACCTCCTCTGGACCTTTTCCAAGGCCAGATATCCTTCCTTAGATATGGGGCTGAAAACTGCTCACAATACTCCAAATGGACTATGACCAGAGCCTTATACAGCCTCAGAAGTACATCCCTGCTCTTGTATTCTAGCCCTCTCGACATCAGTGCTAACCTTGCATTTGCCTTCCTAACTTCTGACTGAACCTGCTCGTTAATCTTAAAAGATTCTTGAACCAGGATTCCCAAGTCCCTTTGCTGATTTCTGATTTCCTAAGCATTTCTTATTTAGAAAGTAATATATGCCTCAATTCCTTCTTCCAATGTGCATAACTTCACATTTTTCCACATTGCATTCCATCTGCCACTTCTTTGCCCATTCTCCTAATCTGTCCAAGTCCTTCTGCAGCCCCCCTGTTTCCTCAATACTACCTGTCTCTCTACATATCTTTGTACCATCTGCAAACTTAGCAACAGTGCTTTCAGTTCCTTCCTCCAAATCGTTAATGCATATTGTGAAAACTTGTGGTCCCAGCACTGACCCCTGAGGCACACCATTAGTCACTGGCTGCTATCCTGAAAAAGACCCCTTTATCCCCACTCTCTGCCTTCTGCCAGTTAATCAATCCTCTATCCATGTCAGGATCTTAGCCTTAATACCATGGGCTCTTAACTTATTTAACAGTCTCCTACGCGGCACCTTGTCAAAGGCCTGCTGGAAATCTAAATAAATCACATATACTGGCTCTCCTTTATCTAACTTCCTTGTTACCTCCTCAAAGAACTCTAATAGATTTGTCAGACATGATCTCCCCTTGATGAAGCTGTGCAGGCTCAGTCCTTCTTTATAATGCACTTCCAAGTGCTCCGCGATCTCCTCTTTAAAAATGGATTCTAAAATCTTGCCAATGACCGAAGTCAGGCTAACCGGCCTATAATTTCCTGTCTGCTGCCTCCCTCCCTCTTTAAACAGCAGTATTACATTAGCTACTTTCCAGTCATGCAGCCTGCACTGTTTCATCAGTCATGGTGGCGGACATGCTGGCTGTCAGGGAGAGTTGTGGAGAAACGGGAGGTTGCATTTGGCTGGAGTAGACCTGTATAGTTGTGCTGTTGAACCTTTCATTCTACATAGTTCTTCTCAGTCAATGAATCTTTTATTTTGTTACTTGCCATATCGAGTGGTTTCGAGTTACTACAATATCAATACTGTTTAGACTAAATTGGTAAAATTGTTATTCGTTTGCAAAAACATTTCTTGTACATTCCAATTTAAACCAGGCCATATATACACAGGCTAATTCAATGCTTTGACACAGGTTCTGTTACTGGGGCTGATTGGTGTGATTAAAAAAAAGTAAATAAGGGACAAAAGCTGAGCTGACATCACAGGGAAACAGGAATAGGGTGTTAAATTGAACTAATCCTATTCACAAGAACTCTAAACCCTCAAACAAAATAAATGTACGCAGCTAAATTGGTCCTTATTGTGTTTATTTTTCATCCTGTATCCAATCTGTGCCTCCACTAGGGCCACAAGTCAAACTGGTAAAGGGGACTTTCCTTCCAGCAGCCTGAAACAAGGTCACTTGCATTTATTAATCAGGAGCCAAGCAGCCGCTGAGGGTTCCAATCAGAAATCGGTTTCCCCGGCAGAGCAGATCCTGGGCCTGCTCATCTCCAAGTTACTGGTTTCTGTAGCAGTCCGTACAGGAACTGCTGAAAGCGGGGCCTGAATTAAACATGAGCATTCGGAAAGATCATGATTCACTCTGCCCAGCACTATATCGCTATTACAAACTCCTGCCAGCCAGCACCAACCCCACTCTCTCCCGCCAGGAGCAATATCGAGGTTTTTACCAGATAGGCACCTACACTGATCTGCAGTCACTGGTAGTTGCCTCGGGGAGTGGACTAGGTGCTGACAGATCGTACAACTAATAAAACGAGATTCAAGGCCCAATTTTGGATAAGTTTCAGGCCTCCAGCTTCTGATGCGCATCAATTTCTACCACATTGTATCCCAAGGAGTGGGAAAGTGGTAGAAAATCTTCAGGAGGATAAGCCTGGCACAAAGAACAGATATAGCTCAAAGAGTAGAGAGAGGGGTAGGATTTTCTGTTTGGGGTTGGGACTCCAGCATCACCAGCATTTCTATGTCCTGAGTGGGAAGGTCAGCTCTGGTTGGGTTTGATAGCTAATTAGTGGAGCTGGTCGCAGGCTGGAAGCAGATCTCTTTAAACGCAGGCCTGGTGTAGAGACGTGACAACAGCCATTACAACGGCAGCAATCCTGCAAATGAATGCGTGCCAGAAGCCAACAGGAGAAGAGGTGGAGGCTTGGCACCCTTGGCAGGACTGCCCCCTGTGGTGATGTTATAGGCGGTATTAAAGAGGCAGGGGTCCTGTGGTTGGAGGGTGGCATGAGAAGGCCATCCAGCCAAACTAAGCCAGCCTGCCTACATGTGGCAGAACATGTCAATGGCCTCAGTGTTATCCAGCGGACCTGGGGGCAGTGACGCAAGAGGTTTAATGATCTTCTTTGTTCCAGCAAAACCAGTGCAATGCAACATTGGGAGACGGTGGCTAAGTGGTAGTGTCACTGGATTAGCAATCCAGAAACTCAGGCTAATACTCCTGGGGCCACAGGTTCAAATCCACAACAGCTAGTGGAATTTAGATTTAATTAATACACTCAGTTTATTATTTAAAAACAATCTGGAATTGAAAGCTGGTCTCATGCTGCCATGAATCTATCATAGATTGTTGTAAAAACCCATCTGGTTCACAAATATCCTTGAGGGAAGGAAATCTGCTGTTCTTACCTTCTCTGCCCTACACATGACTCCAGAGCCACAGCAATGTAGTTGACCCTGAATTGGCCTAGCTAGTTACCTCTGTACTAAACCACTACAGAAAAATCATTAAGAAATGTAACCAGACGGACCACCAGGCATCAAACATAGGCATCAGGAACAGTAATGCCATGCCCAGCCTCCTCACTAACACCTGGGGCTTTTGCCAACACTGGGAGAGTTGTCCCATAAAATGTCAAGTAACAGCTTGATGTAGTCATATTCATTGAATCATACCTTACAGCCAGTGTCCCAAACACCACCACCATCATCCTTGGCTTTGTCCTGTCCATGAAAAGAAGGACAAATCCAATCAGTTTTTTTTTGTTCATTCATGGGATGTCATTGTCAGTGGCTGGCCAACATTTATTGTCTGTCCCTAGTTGCCCAAGGGCAGTTGAGAGTCAACCACATTGCTGTGACTCTGGAGTCACATGTAGACCAGTCCGGCTAAGGACATTAGTGAACCATTTGGGTTTTTCCAACAATCGACAATAGTTTCATGGTCATCAGTAGATTCTTAATTTCAGATTTTTTTTATTGAATTCAAATTCCACCATCTGTTGTGGCAGGATTTGAACCCGGGTCCCCAGAACATTAGCTGAATTTCTGGATGAATAATCTAGTGATAATACCACTAAGCCATCACTTCCCCTTCTGCTCCATCCGGCCACTCTCAATCATCAGAATAGAGATGGAAGGATCCATCAACATTGCTCTCAAGCTGTGGTCGCATGGCAATAATCTGCTCACTGGTGCTCAGTTTGAGTTCTGTTCAGATCAATCAGCTCTTGACTTTATTTCCCAACATGAACTAAAGAACTAAACTCAAGATGTCAGGTCACTGAACTTGACGTCAAGGCAGAATTTGGCTGACTGACATCTGAAATCCCTGACAAAATTGAAGTCTAAAGGAGTCAAGGGGAAAACTCTGGTTTTGAGTCATACCTGGCACAAAGGAAGATGCTTGTGGTGGTTGGAGGTCAATCACCTCAGTTTCAGGACATCACTGCAGGAGTTCCTCAGGGTAGTGTCCTAAGGCCAACCATCCTTAGGTGCTTCATCAATGATTTTCCCGCAACCAAAAAGTCATAAATTGGGATGATTGCACAACGTTCAGCGCCATTCACAATTTCTCAGATACTAAAGCAGTTTGTGCACATGTGCAACAAGACATGGACAATATCCCCCACTATTAACATCCCTGGGGATTATCATTGACCAGAAACTGAATTGTACCAGATGTATAAGCGGCCATAAGATCAGTTCAGAGACTAGGAATTCAGGACCTCCTGACTCCCTAAAGCCTATCCACCATCTACAAGGCACAGGTCAGTACTGTGATGGAATACTTGCCTGGACAAGTGCAGTTCCAACAACACTCAAGAACCTCAACCTCATTCAGATCAAAGCAAGGATGTCCTACTAGACATTAGTAGGCCACTAGAACAGCACCCCATCCACCACCTTCAATATTCACTCCCTCCTTCACCAGTGCACAGTGACAACAGTGTGTACCATCTACAAGATGCACTGCAGCAAATCCTCTAGGAGTCCTTGCAAAAGTGTGACCTCAACCGCCTAGGGCATGGGCAGCAGATATGAGAACACTGCCACTTGCAAGTGCCCCTCCACTGAGTACTCTCTCTGAACTTCTGATCAGTTCCTGTGAAGTTTCAAAATCAAACCCAGAGATAAAGTGCCCCAATGTAAAATGTAAAGGCTCACAAGCTCCATTGGAAACAATTGCAATCAAAAAGGTTAAGTTTTCACTTTGTGGATGGGAGTACAGATTGTCACACTGCAACCTTCTGCCACCCTGTGGCAAGATTTCATTTCAGCCTTCAGAATTTTATCCCAATTACTCCTGAAGACAGAAGCATTTCTCTCTTTAGAAATCTAGACATCCAGAACTCTCAAAATCTGTACTTGTATTCTCAGTTACAATTTAAAATGTATTTACCCTAGGCACAGGATTTGGTTGCTTTTGGGTACACTCTATGTCCACAAGCTCCTACACTGACTGAGTCCTTCCAGATTCATTCCTGTAATAATGTCGAAGGTGACTCATTGTGAGCGCTTTATTATTAACATAATATAAATACTAGATAAGGCTCTGACAGAACTAATACATGTCTGCTCTCTTCTCCCCTGGCTCCAACTGAGGTTTCTCCCCGACCCACGACATTTGCAACTGATTGGTTCAGCTTCCCGCACAGCCCTCATTGATCACCCCCTTAAAGGGGCCACACAACCACACTCATTCCCCCCCCAACTCCTGATACCACCTACGAATGAAACAAAAAAGATCATTAAACATAAGCACAACGACACATCAGAGACACTCAGAGAAAAAGTTCATTCACAAAGCCAATTGGTTTGGAGACTTCCGGACTCTGGACGGACATCTCAACTTGGTACTGGGTCGTTCAGTGAGTGTAAAATCCAGGCTGGCAGATGCAAAAGGGAAACTCAATCACGGGTCGCCATCCTCCTCAATAGCTACTGCCTCCTCGGCTTTGGATACTGTGGATTATCTCAGCTCCACATTAACAACAGGAGTCTTTGCATCAGCAACTGGCAAACAGGAGTCAACAGCAGGACACACCTGTTGATCCCCTGAATCAGGTCCAATTCTCTTCCTCAAATAATCCACATGATCCTTTACATAATGACCTTGTACTTCTACAACACGGGAGACCAGTCCAGTTCTTTCCACAATTTTACCAGCCGTTCATGCGAGTCCACCTGTAAAATTCCTGCCCAGGACTAAATCATCAACCTGGAAAATTCTGTTTCTTTTTCTTGGGTCGTGGCTTTTTTTTCTGGGACTTGTTTGCCCTCCATCCTCCCCACCAAATCTGAAAATACTAAATCTAGGCAGGTCCATGGCGATGTCCCATTAGTAATTCAGCTGATGTGATTCCTGTGCTCATATTTGGCATGGTTTTGTACAACAAGAAACTTGCCTAACGTAAAGACAGTGACCTGTGAACTTGCTTTTTCACAGATGATTTGAAAGTTTGTACAACTCATTCTACTAAACCATTGGAAACTGGGTGGTAAGGGGCTGTCTGAACATGGTAAATTTGACTTAACAAATTTTTAAAGCTCCTCTGCTGTAAATGCTGTGCCACTGTCTGACATTAAGAGCTCTGGGATGCCATGGATGGCAAAAATCTGCCTGAACTTGTCAATGGTGACTGCGACTGTTGTAGACTTCATCAATTGGACATCCAGCTATTTAGAATGAGCATTAACCAGGATGAGGGACATGTTTCCCATGAACTGCCCTGTGAAGTCTGTGTGTTGTCTATGTAGGGTGGCATAATGGCACAGTGGTTAGCACTGCTGCCTCACAGCTCCAGGGACCAGGCTTCCATTTCCTGCTTGGGTCACTGTCTGTTTGCACATTTTCCCCGTGTCTGCGTGTGTTCCCTCCGGGTGCTCCAGTTTCCTCTCACTGTCCAAATATGTGCGGGTTAGATTGATTGGCCGTGATAAATTGCCCCTTAGTGTTCCGGGATGTGTAGGAAGAGGGATTAGTGGAATAAATATGTGAGGTTTTGAAAATAGTGCCTGGGTGAGGTTGATGTCAGTACAGATTCGACGGGCCAAATGTGTTTCTTTGATCCCGTGTAATCTTGACCACAGCTGACCAGGCCACCCTCATGGATGCATCTTTGTCGATGGCGGTAATGACTGTTGGGCTTCACAACTCGGGCACTGGATGACCATTCTTCCCATTCCTTTATCGGTTCCTGGCCAACAAACGCAATTTCAGAATGAAAGTAGTGCTTTCATTCTACTTTGTCTGGCCTGTATGTCATGCAATGCCTGTAATAAAAGCCATCGCCCCCTGGGATGGCACTATAACACCCCCACAATGACACACAATCTTCACATGTTATCACCATCCTACACTGCAGGTAAGGTATCATATCGCCAACCTTGCATCAACATCCTCTTAACTTCTGACAACACTCAGACCCTTTCAGTCCCAGTTTTTATGAGCAGCTGAGACTGGCAAAGTCTCTATCAGGTGCAATACCAACACTATTTCTTGTGGTACCGCAGGTGACGGCTCTGTCTGCAATAGAGGAAAGAGGCTGAGTACATGCATGTTTGATATTTGAGTTCCTGGCCTATGCTAGAAAGAGTAGCTGTATGCAGGTAGCAATAAAGTCCAAGTCTGTGCCCTCACAGAGGCAATTGGTGGCATTGGTTTATCCTCTCAGAATAAACCCAACATTGGCTTGTGATCTGATACTATGGTGAAATCTCTACCGTATATATATTGTGTAGATGAAATTTCGTTATCACATGAATTATCGTCAGACTGTCTTTGTCTACCTGAGTATACTTTTTCTCAGCGCCTGATACTATTCTTGGTGCAAATGCAATTGGCCTTTCCATTCTGTCTGACAGCTTGTGGGAAAAATCTGCTCCCACTCCATAAGGTGATGCATCACAGGTAACTACCAGTGGATCAAAGTGTACAAGCAGTGTCAACTCTGTAAGGCTTATTTCACTTTTGGAAACACCTCTTTTTGCTTTCCTTCCCACTTCCATCACTGATGTTTCTTCAAAAGCAGGCAAAGTGGAGCTAAAATATAAACACGTTTTATAAGAATCTGCTGTAATAATTCACCATCCCTAGGAACAATTTTAACTCTGATACATTTTTTTGGCTGTGGTATTTTCCTTCTGGTTTTAACTTCATCCTTCACAGGATGTAGATCTTTTGCTTCTACCCTCTAACCCAGGTATGTAACTACATCCACCTGGAAAGTGCATTTCTCTCATGTCAAACAGATGTCCGCTTCCTTAAATCTTCTTACACCTTTTCTAAGTTGGCCCTGTACTCCTCAGGGAGCTCCCCAGTATTTAGAACATCATCCCGGTACATCACTACTTTAGGAATGCCCTGCAATAAACTTCCCGTTGTATGTTGGAAAATGGCACAGGCCGATGAGACTCTAGAGGGAAAATGTGTGCACTGGTGTAACCCTTTGTGGGTGTTGATGGTAAACTAACCGCTGGGAATCTTCATCCAACTCCAGCTGCTGATGGGTGTGACTGAGATCTAACTAGGGGTACCTGAGGCACCCTGTTTAATTTGGCATAAAGATCTCCAATTCTCAGAATGGGGTATCTATCTGTCTGGGCTCCTCAACTTACGGTTAATTTATGATCCCACACATCCTTACAGTGCGATCTGGCTTCAGAATAGGAACTATAGGTGCAGCCCATTTAGAAAATGTACAGGGATTTTGACACCTAAGTATCCCGAAAGAAAACCTTTCGGCGTTGCCTCAGGTATAAATAAACTTTGGCTTCAGTCCCTTTCTCAGTTCCTTTTTGGAAAACCTCAGTATCTGCACAGTAGCGCTTTAAACCCTACATCCCGAATATTTAATATCTCTAACCAGTCTAATTTTATGTGCTTTAACCAGAAACAAGTTCTGTGACTCTCAATCACTGAAACTAGTAACCGTGCTGCAACAGAAACAGAAAATGCTGGAAAATCTCAGCAGGTCTGACAGCATCTCTGGAGAGAGAATACAGCTAATGTTTCAAGTCTACATGACCCTTCATCAGAAATTTGTTTTTCTTTCATATTCCAGCATCCACACTATTTTGCTTTTGTTGAAGTAACTGTGCTATTTGGTTTCTGTAGGATACTGTAACTATAACTGACCCCACTGTTATTGCGTCTCTCCTATAAACATAGACAAAATGGCTTCTGAATTCCTCAACTCTTCCTTTTTTGGAAGTATGTTTGTTCCCCTATGACTGTTGCAGCAGTTCCTGTGTTGACCGCCATTTTAAGAGATCTTCTGTTGACCATCAAGGCAATTTCTACAGGGGCACCTTATTGATTTGGGCCTGATTTAAAGTATACGATTTGAATACCCTGTTAGACTCCTCAGCCAGACTCTTTAATGGTGCTAACCTGTTGTTGCTTTTTCTTGTGTGTTCTGTCCTGCATTCTGCACTATTTTAGTAAATGACTCTTTCTTGTGAAATATAAATGTAAGGAATGTCTGCCAGTTTCCTGGGAGTGCTCTTCCCTGCACCAGAAACAAACTTCCACCCTCAGTGCTGTACTACCCCCCTCAGCCTCTGCTGCACCCTCACTCAGGCTGTTCTTTGCAACAGCCATTTCCCATCACAAACGGTTCACCTCACTGGGCACGCGATTCAGTCTCCTGAGCCATCCCTATGACCTTTTCCAAAGAGATTTTGGTCTCAGCCAGCAGCTTTTTCTGTATTGTCAGTCTTCTGATCCCACTGACCAAACAGTCTCTTAACATCTCCCCAAAATCGCAGTGTTGTGCTAACCTTCTCAATCTGACCATGAACCCAGAGACAACCTTCCCCCAGTTCCTTGACAGCAGAATGGTATTTATACCTCAACATGATGGTTGAAGGTTGGGGGTTCAAATTATCTTTGATCACTTCCACTCTCTGATCAAAAGACTTTAGGCAGGATTTTACAGCCTCGCTCGAGTGAAACTGGAAAATCCCGCCTGAGGATGACGGACATTTCCATTGTCCACCCACTCAAAATTCCATGGCAGGCGGGGAGGTAGAATTCTAGCATTTGTACCTTGAGCATCATGTGATGTTAGGCTCCTCACTAGACTGTATGTTTGCGGGCCACAGACTGTGAATAGTTTGTTTTTCCTCTGCCATGACCACATTAACCAAGAAGAATTAACCCACCCCTTTTATATATTGCCCCAACTCTGAACTCCTGGGTCAAATGGCTCAATCTTCCTGATGAAAAGGCATTTTTCAGGCATTTATACTTGTCCCTTCTTAGCTTCAGTGATTATGCTTCTCCCTTTCTAACTGCGCACTATGATTCCCAATGACTGATGTATTTTTTCCACGTCACCTGTGTAGTAAAAGGTGGCTTGTTGTGGCTTTAACAATGAATGATTTTTTTGTTTTTATTCCAACTCAATCAAATCAAGTCCGATTCAGAGTCTCAACAAGTTAAGACATTCCCGATCCAAGCTGACAAGACAGGGCTCTCACCTCCTGTCTTGGGCCTGATCTACATGATCCAAGCTGATTGGAGTAGGCATAGCTCCTCCTCCAAAGCTTGATCTCATTTGCATCTTAGCCAAAAGGCTGAGATGCCACTTTAAAAAATTGCTTCAAATGAAGCTAAAATGTAACCTAATAACTTCAACCAAGTACAGCATGTCTATACTACACCTGATCTTAGCCAAAAGGCCGAGAAGCCTTATTAATACAATATATATCCAGGTTAAGAGTTTTACAGAACTAATACACAAGTCTCCTCTCTTACTAATACACTCCTCTTTAACTTGTGCTTAATTAACCCTCTCTCCACTCGCATTGTCTGTACCTTTAAAACTTGATTATCTGTAGGGACTCGCATTCCAACAATTACCTTGTAAATTGAGTTTGTGTCTATATATGCCCTGTTTGTGAACACAACTCCTCACTCACCTGAAAAAGGAGCAACACTCTGAAAGCTTGTGCTACCAAATAAATCTACTGGTCTTTAACCTGGTGTTGCGAGATTTCTTACTGAGCTTATCCCAGTCCAACGCTGGCATTGCTGCATCATGGTTACAGCTGGCCAGAGGTTTAGCTGGACCAACCTGTCAGAATTGTGGAGACAAGAAGAGGGCAGGCGTTAGCTACTCTGCATTGTGAGGCACACATCTTAAAACTTCTCCAGCAGTTACATGGGTTAAAGAAGGTGATTGAATATTCATCACTTGTGTAGATGGATACTTCTCCAATAAGACTCTTGAACACCACTCAGAATAGTTGTCTAAATGATATTTATCCCTGCCATGAAGTCAATGCCTAACCCCCTCCGTCAGCAACAATGCACTAAAGGATATTCCTCTGAAATTTACCAAGCTTATGTTGCTGCTTTTCCTATGACCTCAGCATGATAGCGAGTTCATGGCAACACCATCACCTCTGAATTTTCTCATCCTAACTTGAATATATTCCAGCTCCATCATTCCTAAGAAAAAATTCTGGAGCAGGCTACTTAACAACATTGCAGAAGCACGGAAAGGGCTGCTGTAGCTTCATGAGTCAGCTAGAGATAGGGAGAAAGGTGGCTGCGTCAGAATCACCCACGTTCCCTGCAGAAATGAATGAGGTTTTGATTTTGAAGTAAGTGCACCACGTCCAGACACAGTGCGTGTGAGGAGGTAGTCACTAACATACATAACTGTGTTATACACAGCAATTACTTACAGTGCCAGATCATTTACTACCTCATCAGCTCAAACAAATTAATTCATTCAAAACATTGTTGGAATTACAAATGAAGTACACCCAATGCAAATCTCCAGTGTGTGATGGGTGGGTGAGATGGGTAGTGTGTGGGCCCCATGCTGTCTATTGTTCTGCTTCATAGCACTTTGAATGCCCATGGACCAGCACTTCACAGCAATAGCTTCCTTCTGCAGATATTCTTTCATTTATTTACTTAAATCAATTTCCTTGAAAGAAACCCTTCCATGTAGCATAGCTGAATTTTCCACACACATGTAATCATGTAGCTGGTTAGTAACTGACCTATGTCTTTGTGACAAATTGTCGCCTCAGCTATTCTTTAGTAGAAGACAGCAGGTAACAAGGGAGAGGTCACAGATGGGGTGAGACCCCTTTCCCACCCCACTTAAGACAGCAGCCCTGATCCTACCTTAGTACAGTTTTGCACACCGATATCCAAAACCTCACACACACACCCCTGTCCCACCCAAGAAACATTATCCTGCTGCCACTGTTTGGAGGGATCTTAAATTAACTCAGCTTTGAACAAACAGCTGAAATACATTTCTATCATAATTAAGCTGCTCTCAATCCTCCACAGTGCTGATAGCAAATAACCCAACGGGAGTTACACTTCATACGAAGCAATTGCATTAATTAATGTTTACACTTCTGCCTCAAATAAGAGGCTGATGCTTCAGTGGAAGAGGAATCTTTAGTTCTAGTGTTTAATTGTTGAATATTCTGTTGTTGCTTTGATGCATTTTACTTTGTTCTCCTCAGATTCTCTGCTTCCTGCAGATGATTTCTTTCTATCGTTGCAGGAAGTGACTTACGGTGTCTGTGGGGGTCAAAGGCTGCTGTGAGAATAGACAGGAGAAGGAAGAGTCAGGAAGGTGGAACTGTGTATAGGGAATGCCCCTCAATGGGATTGCTCATGTTCTTTTGTAAATCCTGTGTCCACAGCGGGAGGAGATTTTTTTTTAAACAATAAAATGTCATAATCCTTGAAAGGCTTCTCAGAACTGATCTCATTACTTACTAAACTGTATCCTGTGTACATGACTTCCCAGTACAGTATTCAGATAAGCAGCACTGAATCGGTTTATGCAAAATATTCTATTGAAGTGCAATTTACATTTGTCATTGTTCATCAAGCCTGGCAAGAGAACGTGAAAACAACTCGGAACACTAATGTGCCCTCAGGGGTGTGAAATCTAACTTTGGTGGAGACAAAAAATGAGTAGAGGTGGATTGGCTATCAAGTCAACAGAACATGCTGTAAAATTATAGAATCCTTACAGTGCAGGAAGAGACCATTCGGAACATTGAATATGCACTGAACAATCCCACCCAGGCCTCATCCCCATAGCTGTACGTATTTACCCTGTAAATCACCTGACACTAAGGCAAGTTAGTATATCCAATCCACTGTGGGAGGAAACCCAGTAAAAAGTCTGACAACACCAGGTTTTAGTCCAACCTATTTATTTGATAATATTCTCACAAGCTTTCGAGGGGTTACCCTCTTCGTCAGGTGAATGGAGAGTTCTGGCCTCAGACAGAGCATATAAAGCACAGACAGTTTAGAGATTACTGATTAAAATGCGAATCCTTACACCTAACCTGCTGTTCAAGACCTGAAGTGGCTGATAATGTGAGTGGAAGGAGCACTGATCACAGTTTAAATGATGTGGGGAACCCACACAGACATGGGGAGCAATCCACACAGGCACAGGATTAATGACTTCAGTTGTGATAATCTCAGCAGGTCTGACAGCATCTGTAGCGAGAGAAGAGAGCCAATGTTTCAAATCTGGATGACCCTTTGCCAGAGTGGTAGATGCTGGGAGATCTGCTGAAATTTTCCAGCATTTTCTGTCTGTTTTTGTTTTAGATTGCAGCATCTGCAGTATTTTGTTTAATCAGCCACTAAATCAACGGAAAGGAAATTTCAGGGTGAGTAATGGATGATTGATTCACAATCACCCCCTGTACAAACCCACCCCCCCAATCCCAATCACCCCCTGCACAAAGCCACCCCCCTCAATCCCTCACTCACCCTCTGTACAAACCCAACCCCCTCAATCCCAATCACCCCCTGTACAAACCCACCCCCCTCAATCCCAATCACCCCCTGTACAAACCCACCCCCCTCAATCCCAATCACCCCCTGTACAAACCCACCCCCCTCAATCCCAATCACCCCCTGTACAAACCCATCCCCCTCAATCCCTCACTCACCCCCTGTACAAACCCACCCCCCTCAATCCCAATCACCCCCTGTACAAACCCACCCCCCTCAATCCCAATCACCCCCTGTACAAACCCATCCCCCTCAATCCCTCACTCACCCCCTGTACAAACCCACCCCCCTCAATCCCTTACTCACCCCCTGTACAAACCCACCCCCCTCAATCCCAATCACCCCCTGTACAAACCCACCCCCCTCAATCCCTCACACACCCCCTGTACAAACCCACCCCCCTCAATCCCAATCACCCCCTGTACAAACCCACCCCCCTCAATCCCAATCACCCCCTGTACAAACCCACCCCCCTCAATCCCTCACTCACCCCCTGTACAAACCCACCCCCCTCAATCGCAATCACCCCCTGTACAAACCCACCCCCCTCAATCCCTCACTCACCCCCTGTACAAACCCACCCCCCTCAATCCCAATCACCCCCTGTACAAACCCACCCCCCTCAATCCCAATCACCCCCTGTACAAACCCACCCCCCTCAATCCCAATCACCCCCTGTACAAACCCACCCCCCTCAATCCATCACTCACCCCCTGTACAAACCCATCCCCCTCAATCCCTCACTCACCCCCTGTACAAACCCACCCCCCTCAATCCCTCACTCACCCCCTGTACAAACCCACCCCCTCAATCCCAATCACCCCCTGTACAAACCCACCCCCCTCAATCCCTCACTCACCCCCTGTACAAACCCACCCCCCTCAATCCCTCACTCACCCCCTGTACAAACCCACCCCCCTCAATCCCAATCACCCCCTGTACAAACCCAACCCCTCAATCCCTCACTCACCCCCTGTACAAACCCACCCCCCTCAATCCCAATCACCCCCTGTACAAACCCACCCCCCTCAATCCCTCACTCACCCCCTGTACAAACCCACCCCCTCAATCCCAATCTCCCCCTGTACAAACCCACCCCCCTCAATCCCTCACTCACCCCCTGTACAAACCCACCCTCCTCAATCCCTCACTCACCCCCTGTAAAAACCCACCCCCCTCAATCCCAATCACCCCCTGTACAAACCCACCCCCCTCAATCCCAATCTCCCCCTGTACAAACCCACCCCCCTCAATCCCTCACTCACCCCCTGTACAAACCCACCCCCCTCAATCCCAATCACCCCCTGTACAAACCCACCCCCCTCAATCCCAATCACCCCCTGTACAAACCCACCCCCCTCAATCCCTCACTCACCCCCTGTACAAACCCACCCCCCTCAATCCCTCACTCACCCCCTGTACAAACCCACCCTCCTCAATCCCTCACTCACCCCCTGTACAAACCCACCCCCCTCAATCCCTCACTCACCCCCTGTACAAACCCACCCCCCTCAATCCCTCACTCACCCCCTGTACAAACCCACCCTCCTCAATCCCTCACTCACCCCCTGTACAAACCCACCCCCCTCAATCCCAATCACCCCCTGTACAAACCCACCCCCCTCAATCCCAATCACCCCCTGTACAAACCCACCCCCCTCAATCCCAATCACCCCCTGTACAAACCCACCCCCCTCAATCCCAATCACCCCCTGTACAAACCCACCCCCCTCAATCCCTCACTCACCCCCTGTACAAACCCACCCCCCTCAATCCCAATCACCCCCTGTACAAACCCACCCCCCTCAATCCCTCACTCACCCCCTGTACAGACCCACCCCCCTCAATCCCAATCACCCCCTGTACAAACCCACCCCCCTCAATCCCAATCACCCCCTGTACAAACCCACCCCCCTCAATCCCTCACTCACCCCCTGTACAAACCCACCCCCCTCAATCCCTCACTCACCCCCTGTACAAACCCACCCCCCTCAATCCCTCACTCACCCCCTGTACAAACCCACCCCCCTCAATCCCTCACTCACCCTCTGTACAAACCCACCCCCCTCAATCCCTCACTCACCCCCTGTACAAACCCACCCCCCTCAATCCCTCACTCACCCCCTGTACAAACCCACCCCCCTCAATCCCAATCACCCCCTGTACAAACCCACCCCCCTCAATCCCTCACTCACCCCCTGTACAAACCCACCCCCCTCAATCCCTCACTCACCCCCTGTACAAACCCACCCCCCTCAATCCCAATCACCCCCTGTACAAACCCACCCCCCTCAATCCCAATCACCCCCTCTACAAACCCACCCCCCTCAATCCCAATCACCCCCTCTACAAACCCACCCCCCTCAATCCCAATCACCCCCTGTACAAACCCACTCCCCTCAATCCCTCACTCACCCCCTGTACAAACCCACCCCCCTCAATCCCTCACTCACCCCCTGTACAAACCCACCCCCCTCAATCCCAATCTCCCCCTGTACAAACCCACCCCCCTCAATCCCAATCACCCCCTGTACAAACCCACCCCCCTCAAACCCTCACTCACCCCCTGTACAAACCCACCCCCCTCAATCCCAATCACCCCCTGTACAAACCCACCCCCCTCAATCCCAATCACCCCCTGTACAAACCCACCCCCCTCAATCCCAATCACCCCCTGTACAAACCCACCCCCTCAATCCCAATCACCCCCTGTACAAACCAACCCCCCTCAATCCCAATCACCCCCTGTACAAACCCACCCCCCTCAATCCCTCACTCACCCCCTGTACAAACTCACCCCCCTCAATCCCAATCACCCCCTGTACAAACCCACCCCCCTCAATCCCTCACTCACCCCTGTACAAACCCACCCTCCTCAATCCCAATCTCCCCCTGTACAAACCCACACCCCTCAATCCCAATCACCCCCTGTACAAACCCACCCCCCTCAATCCCTCACTCACCCCCTGTACAAACCCACCCCCTCAATCCCAATCTCCCCCTGTACAAACCCACCCCCCTCAATCCCTCACTCACCCCCTGTACAAACCCACCCCCCTCAATCCCTCACTCACCCCCTGTACAAACCCACCCCCCTCAATCCCTCACTCACCACCTGTACAAACCCACCCCCCTCAATCCCTCATTCACCCCCTGTACAAACCCACCCCCCTCAATCCCAATCACCCCCTGTACAAACCCACCCCCCTCAATCCCAATCACCCCCTGTACAAACCCACCCCCCTCAATCCCTCACTCACCCCCTGTACAAACCCACCCCCCTCAATCCCTCACTCACCCCCTGTACAAACCCACCCCCCTCAATCCCTTACTCACCCCCTGTACAAACCCACCCCCCTCAATCCCAATCACCCCCTGTACAAACCCACCCCCCTCAATCCCTCACTCACCCCCTGTACAAACCCACCCCCCTCAATCCCAATCACCCCCTGTACAAACCCACCCCCCTCAATCCCTCACTCACCCCCTGTATAAACCCACCCCCCTCAATCCCAATCACCCCCTGTACAAACCCACCCCCCTCAATCCCTCACTCACCCCCTGTACAAACCCACCCCCCTCAATCCCTCACTCACCCCCTGTACAAACCCACTCCCCTCAATCCCTCACTCACCCCCTGTACAAACCCGCCCCCCTCAATCCCAATCACCCCCTGTACAAACCCACCCCCCTCAATCCCTCACTCACCCCCTGTACAAACCCACCCCCCTCAATCCCAATCACCCCCTGTACAAACCCACCCCCCTCAATCCCTCACTCACCCCCTGTACAAACCCACCCCCTCAATCCCAATCTCCCCCTGTACAAACCCACCCCCCTCAATCCCTCACTCACCCCCTGTACAAACCCACCCTCCTCAATCCCTCACTCACCCCCTGTAAAAACCCACCCCCCTCAATCCCAATCACCCCCTGTACAAACCCACCCCCCTCAATCCCAATCTCCCCCTGTACAAACCCACCCCCCTCAATCCCTCACTCACCCCCTGTACAAACCCACCCCCTCAATCCCAATCACCCCCTGTACAAACCCACCCCCCTCAATCCCAATCACCCCCTGTACAAACCCACCCCCCTCAATCCCTCACTCACCCCCTGTACAAACCCACCCCCCTCAATCCCTCACTCACCCCCTGTACAAACCCACCCTCCTCAATCCCTCACTCACCCCCTGTACAAACCCACCCCCCTCAATCCCTCACTCACCCCCTGTACAAACCCACCCCCCTCAATCCCTCACTCACCCCCTGTACAAACCCACCCTCCTCAATCCCTCACTCACCCCTGTACAAACCCACCCCCCTCAATCCCAATCACCCCCTGTACAAACCCACCCCCCTCAATCCCAATCACCCCCTGTACAAACCCACCCCCCTCAATCCCAATCACCCCCTGTACAAACCCACCCCCCTCAATCCCAATCACCCCCTGTACAAACCCACCCCCCTCAATCCCTCACTCACCCCCTGTACAAACCCACCCCCCTCAATCCCAATCACCCCCTGTACAAACCCACCCCCCTCAATCCCTCACTCACCCCCTGTACAGACCCACCCCCCTCAATCCCAATCACCCCCTGTACAAACCCACCCCCCTCAATCCCAATCACCCCCTGTACAAACCCACCCCCCTCAATCCCTCACTCACCCCCTGTACAAACCCACCCCCCTCAATCCCTCACTCACCCCCTGTACAAACCCACCCCCCTCAATCCCTCACTCACCCCCTGTACAAACCCACCCCCCTCAATCCCTCACTCACCCTCTGTACAAACCCACCCCCCTCAATCCCTCACTCACCCCCTGTACAAACCCACCCCCCTCAATCCCTCACTCACCCCCTGTACAAACCCACCCCCCTCAATCCCAATCACCCCCTGTACAAACCCACCCCCCTCAATCCCTCACTCACCCCCTGTACAAACCCACCCCCCTCAATCCCTCACTCACCCCCTGTACAAACCCACCCCCCTCAATCCCAATCACCCCCTGTACAAACCCACCCCCCTCAATCCCAATCACCCCCTGTACAAACCCACCCCCCTCAATCCCAATCACCCCCTGTACAAACCCACCCCCTCAATCCCAATCACCCCCTGTACAAACCAACCCCCCTCAATCCCAATCACCCCCTGTACAAACCCACCCCCCTCAATCCCTCACTCACCCCCTGTACAAACTCACCCCCCTCAATCCCAATCACCCCCTGTACAAACCCACCCCCCTCAATCCCTCACTCACCCCTGTACAAACCCACCCTCCTCAATCCCAATCTCCCCCTGTACAAACCCACACCCCTCAATCCCAATCACCCCCTGTACAAACCCACCCCCCTCAATCCCTCACTCACCCCCTGTACAAACCCACCCCCTCAATCCCAATCTCCCCCTGTACAAACCCACCCCCCTCAATCCCTCACTCACCCCCTGTACAAACCCACCCCCCTCAATCCCTCACTCACCCCCTGTACAAACCCACCCCCCTCAATCCCTCACTCACCACCTGTACAAACCCACCCCCCTCAATCCCTCATTCACCCCTGTACAAACCCACCCCCCTCAATCCCAATCACCCCCTGTACAAACCCACCCCCCTCAATCCCAATCACCCCCTGTACAAACCCACCCCCCTCAATCCCTCACTCACCCCCTGTACAAACCCACCCCCCTCAATCCCTCACTCACCCCCTGTACAAACCCACCCCCCTCAATCCCTTACTCACCCCCTGTACAAACCCACCCCCCTCAATCCCAATCACCCCCTGTACAAACCCACCCCCCTCAATCCCTCACTCACCCCCTGTACAAACCCACCCCCCTCAATCCCAATCACCCCCTGTACAAACCCACCCCCCTCAATCCCTCACTCACCCCCTGTATAAACCCACCCCCCTCAATCCCAATCACCCCCTGTACAAACCCACCCCCCTCAATCCCTCACTCACCCCCTGTACAAACCCACCCCCCTCAATCCCTCACTCACCCCCTGTACAAACCCACTCCCCTCAATCCCTCACTCACCCCCTGTACAAACCCGCCCCCCTCAATCCCAATCACCCCCTGTACAAACCCACCCCCCTCAATCCCTCACTCACCCCCTGTACAAACCCACCCCCCTCAATCCCTCACTCACCCCCTGTACAAACCCACCCCCCTCAATCCCAATCACCCCCTGTACAAACCCACCCCCCTCAATCCCAATCACCCACTGTACAAACCCACCCCCCTCAATCCCTCACTCACCCCCTGTACAAACCCACCCCCCTCAATCCCAATCTCCCCTGTACAAACCAACCCCCCTCAATCCCTCACTCACCCCCTGTACAAACCCACCCCCCTCAATCCCTCACTCACCCCCTGTACAAACCCACTCCCCTCAATCCCTCACTCACCCCCTGTACAAACCCACCCCCCTCAATCCCTCACTCACCCCCTGTACAAACCCACCCCCCTCAATCCCAATCACCCCCTGTACAAACCCACCCCCCTCAATCCCAATCACCCCCTGTACAAACCCACCCCCCTCAATCCCAATCACCCCCTGTACAAACCCACCCCCCTCAATCCCTCACTCACCCCCTGTACAAACTCACCCCCCTCAATCCCAATCACCCCCTGTACAAACCCACCCCCCTCAATCCCTCACTCACCCCCTGTACAAACCCACCCCCCTCAATCCCAATCACCCCCTGTACAAACCCACCCCCCTCAATCCCAATCACCCCCTGTACAAACCCACCCCCCTCAATCCCAATCTCCCCCTGTACAAACCCACCCCCCTCAATCCCTCACTCACCCCCTGTACAAACCCACCCCCTCAATCCCAATCTCCCCCTGTACAAACCCACCCCCCTCAATCCCTCACTCACCCCCTGTACAAACCCACCCCCCTCAATCCCTCACTCACCCCCTGTACAAACCCACCCCCCTCAATCCCTCACTCACCCCCTGTACAAACCCACCCCCCTCAATCCCAATCTCCCCCTGTACAAACCCACCCCCCTCAATCCCTCACTCACCCCCTGTACAAACCCACCCCCCTCAATCCCAATCACCCCCTGTACAAACCCACCCCCCTCAATCCCAATCACCCCCTCTACAAACCCACCCCCCTCAATCCCAATCACCCCCTGTACAAACCCACCCCCCTCAATCCCTCACTCACCCCCTGTACAAACTCACCCCCCTCAATCCCAATCATCCCCTGTACAAACCCACCCCCCTCAATCCCAATCACCCCCTCTACAAACCCACCCCCCTCAATCCCAATCACCCCCTGTACAAACCCACCCCCCTCAATCCCTCACTCACCCCCTGTACAAACCCACCCCCCTCAATCCCTCACTCACCCCCTGTACAAACCCACCCCCCTCAATCCCAATCACCCCCTGTACAAACCCACCCCCCTCAATCCCAATCACCCCCTGTACAAACCCACCCCCCTCAATCCCAATCACCCCCTGTACAAACCCACCCCCCTCAATCCCAATCACCCCCTGTACAAACCCACCCCCCTCAATCCCAATCACCCCCTGTACAAACCCACCCCCCTCAATCCCAATCACCCTCTGTACAAACTCACCCCCCTCAATCCCTCACTCACCCCCTGTACAAACCCACCCCCCTCAATCCCAATCACCCCCTGTACAAACCCACCCCCCTCAATCCCAATCACCCCCTGTACAAACCCACCCCCCTCAATCCCTCACTCACCCCCTGTACAAACCCACCCCCCTCAATCCCAATCACCCCCTGTGAAAACCCACCCCCCTCAATCCCTCACTCACCCCCTGTACAAACCCACCCCCTCAATCCCTCACTCACCTACTGTACAAACCCACCCCCCCACTCCAATCACCCACTGCACTAACCACCCCCTCAATCCCTCACTCACCTACTGTACAAACCCACCCCCCCACTCCAATCACCCACTGCACTAACCACCCCCTCAATCCCTCACTCACCCACTGCACAAACCATCTCCTCACTCCAATCACCCACTGCACTAACCACCCCCTCAATCCCTCACTCACTCACTGTACAAACCATCTCCTCACTCCAGTCACCCACTGTACAAACCCAGCCCCTCAATTCGTCACTCACTCACTGCACAAACCACCCCCCCACTCCAATCACCCACTGCACTAACCACCCCCTCAATCCCTCACTCACCCACTGCACAAACCATCTCCTCACTCCAATCACCCACTGCACTAACCACCCCCTCAATCCCTCACTCACTCACTGCACAAACCACCCCCCCACTCCAATCACCCACTGCACTAACCACCCCATCAATCCCTCACTCACCCACTGCACAAACCACCCCCCCACTCCAATCACCCACTGCACAAACCACCCCCTCAATCCCTCACTCACCTACTGTACAAACCCACCCCCCTCAATCCCAGCAAGTTGAATTTCGCTCCCAATGACTCCAGATTTATAAAAAACATTTTAGCAAGTTTGAAATGTTTGCTTCCACTTTATGTCTTAAACCTCAGCCCTGATTAAAACACGGAAATTCTTAATACCTAATATTTCAATTAATTTGTTTAAAATGTAATTAAGAAAACGTGGAGGTCTTGTGATGCATTCTCCGAACAAGTGCTGGGTGTGCCTACATCTCAGGGGCTGCAGTGGCTCAAGAAGGCAGCTCACCACCACTTTCTGAAGGGCAACTAGAGTTGGACAACAAATGATAGCCCAGCCACTGATCCCCACATCCTTTAAAAAATTAATTAAAAATATAAAGAATTATTTACGTAGGTTTAAAAATTCCTTAATGGTAAAATGCACTTTATATTGGAGTCAATAATCTATGACTGTCCTCTAGCCAAGCCTATAACACTACATCCTGCTCTCACTCCTTCCCTTCTCCCCTATGTACCATATGCTTTGTCTGGAAAGCACGCAAGAAACAGTACTTTTCACCATATATTAATATATGTGACAGTAATAATAAATCAAATCAAAATTAAATAAAGCCTGAACCCATTGATATTGGTTCTCTGAGGGCACTGCATCTTTCTGTATCAGACAATTGGCCTCCTATTACATCAAGCCAATTCTCATAAACATATAAGGATGATGACCCCAGGCAACAGGGTGAACCAAGTTTGAAAGGTAAGATACTATTGCCACAGTTAAGGCCAAAACATCCAATTTCAAGGAGAAATTAGATTTCACTCTTGGGACTAAAGAGATCAAGGGATCTGGGGGAAGGGGGGGATCAGGATATTGAATTCAATGATAGGCCATGATCAAAATCAACGGGGGAACAAGCCAAGGGCTGAATGGCCAGCTCCTGCTTCTAGTTTCCATGTTTCTATGTAAACCTTCCTATTTCTGAATGAGGAGGAACCTGCATAGAGCAAGAGCACAAATAGCAGTGCTCCCTTATAGTAAATCAGCTTCAGAACAATGTGGTCCATTCTTGGACTGAAGAGCATCTTTCTGTGAAGGTCAGTGCTATAACAATGTGGATGGTGGTGACAGATTCATTGAATTGGGAAGACTTCTGCTGATCTCAGAAAGGTTACCAAGGCAACTATACATAGATAAAGCAATAACAGAAGTTAAATAAAATTTGAAGCTTTACAAATTAGGGTTGGAGTATGAACAGATACAAATGATAAACATAAACAAAATATTGGTTGGGCCGCGAGGAACGAATATATACATTCTGTGCTCCCCATTTTACAAAAGACATGACAGTGAGAGAGAGCATTTAGTGCAGTTTCTACATATTGATGGCAGGGCTGGGAGACCAGAGTTGCATGAGACAAACATTGAGAATGTTTAAAGTGGGATAGAAAGGAAGATTTAATAGACTAATTTAAAACTGTTTCAAAATGAAATAGGGAAAGAATATTTTCTCTGGTTGGGGAGTCAACACTGTGAGCTAATCAACAAATTAGAAGAAATATCTTTACACAGAGGAGGGTTTAGTAATAAAGCTAAACTAATTGTCATCAGAAAGCAGGAACTGTGAAGAATTAGAATTCAAGGTGAGTGTGGTAAAGGAGTAATGATGCAATGATCTGCAAGATAAATATGAAATAGCAACAAACATATAGATTGACAGTGTTCAGACATGCTCAGGTCAATCATACTACTTAATTATATTCTAATAATGCTCAATGAATAACTTCTAAATAACCATACTCATTTATATTGAGCAATGAATTTGGGAATAACGATTTTCAGCATTTTCTGTTTTTTTTGGATATCCCAGTGTGTGCAATTGAATGTCACACTTGTAACTTTGCATTTACAATGTTAATTGATGAATTCACCAATTGGGAAAATAGAACTGCTGTGGGGTAACAGTCAGATTGCCCCGTGTTCCTTTTTACTAACCAAGTCTCCTTCCTTCTCTCGAACTGCCAACACTCTCCCTTTGTGCACTGTATTCCTCATTGTTTACTTCTAGATTCCCCCCACCTCCTTACCCACCTCACTCCTCACTCACCCATTCAATTTGCTCGATAGCACCGACATGTAGAGGTGCTAATCACAAAACAGAATACATCGCAACTGAAAATATATGTGAAAAAATGTAAATGCAGTAATCCAGCAAGGTTTGCTATAAGTGGTACTCGGGCTGGATTCTGGTCTCAGGCCCCAGAATGAATTCCAGCTGATAGTGGGACTGTAGCAGTGGTGGCCAGTTCAGTGTCAGGTCCTATGTGACACCATGGCTATGGCAAATGCTGGAGGGGTTAGATCTTTGCACTAGCCTCTTGGTCTGCTCAGAAGGAACTGTCTCAAACCTTCAGCAGAGGTTGCCTGAAAATCCCTAATTAGCCTGACTGACTACCCTGCAGCGTGGGGGCAGATAGTCGTCACCTCCACCCCCCCTCCCCTTCCCTCCTCCATCCCCCCCTCCCCAATCCAGCCTGCTCCAAAATGGCCTGTGAATGGGACTGTGACAGCAAACTGACATGTCAGCTAGAAGGAGGAAATTGGCAGCGCTGGCCCTGGTTCTGCAGCCAATGAAAGCCCAGCCCAGTGCGGCAGTGTTCAACGGTACACTCTGTCTCCACTACAATTTTGTTAAGAAATCTTAACATGCACAAAGTATTCAGTTAATTGTGAAACATATCAAAGACATAACACTGGCCAACACTGGCATTGCACAAACAGATTAAATGGCAGAGGGAACAGACTTGAGGGGCTGAATGGCCTACTTCTGCACACAGGATGTACAGAATGAGGCCATTTGGCCCATCGAGCCTGCACCAACAACAATCCCACCTAGGCCCTATTGCCGGAACTCCAAGTAGTTACCCTGCTAATCTCCTGACACTAAGGGGAAATTTACCACAATCAACCCTACCTGCACATCTTTGGACTATGGGAAGAAACCAGAGCACCCAGGAAACCCATGCAGACACGGGGAGAATGTGCAAACTCCACACAGACAGTGACCCGAGGCTGGAATTGAATCCTAGTCCCTGATGCTGTGAGGCAGCAGTGCTAACCACTGTGCCATCCTAATTTGTATGTTCATCATTAGTGATAATTTTTCTCTATGATTACGGGTTTACTCAATAAGTCTTTTGTGCAAACAGAATCCTCTCATTTTAATTCTGATACAGACCCAGAGGCTCATGAACCTCATGAAAAAGACAGGATTTACATCATAAACGCACTTTAATTGAGATACTCTTTAATTGAGGTAATCCAGTGACCTTAAGAAGAATTGACTTTGTTTATCAAAGCATCCTAGAGATTTTCCATTCTGATTAGTCACCATAGACACCACACAAAGACAGACTTCCACAGCGAGGACATTCAACCTGCATTAACTTTAGACTGTTGTATGGGGGAGTCACCTTCTCTGTGGCTCCAGGAATAAAAGGCCAAGTATCTTTAGAAAGTAAATTAGGAGCAGTCAACCTTACACAACAAAACAACTCAGATTACAAGGCAAAAAATGTTTTAAACAAATACATCTTGATTTGCCAAATCTGATGAGACTACATATTGCAGCAGAGAAAACTGTAGGGTTAACGGAAATGACTTAAAACAAGTGAAGGAAATATTGGAGTAAGAACAGATACAAAGCACAAGATAAAACTATGTCCATTGCTGTTGCAGAAGGTACAAACATCTTGATCAGCATCCTACCAGGCAAAAATTGAATTGTTTCACGGGGCAGATTAATTTTTTTGTACTCAGCGCAATTAATCTGTCAGGCACCAAATGTCAGATCCACAGATATTTTCGGAGTTAACAAGAAAAGTGTTGTGGCTTTGAGAGTCTCGGGAAACTCACTGAGCTGCAATATATCAATAGAGTTCCCTCCAGTGGTACAAAACTGAGTTGCAGGATAAGTGATTTTATAACTTTTGTAATTGTGCATATAATAACCAATTCATTATTCCGAATAAGTCAAATGCTACTATCATCACATAATATTCTTTCATGCATCACTTCCACAATGGTGTAGCAAGCCCAAGAATCGCCTGCAGCTCTTGGATGTCAATGCATTGACATCCTTGGTGAAAACATGCAGAAACACAGGGTAACTTAGAATTTTACCAAATGACTGGATTCCCCAAAGCCTTATTGATGGCATCCAGTGTTTTATTTTCATATTTATTGCTGTGTTATGGGCTCCGGTGGCAGGGCAGCATTTAGAGTCATAGAGGTTTACAGCATGGAATCAGGTCCTTTGGCCCAACTTGTCTATGTTGCCCTTTTTAAAACCCCTAAGTTAGTCCCAATTGCCCGCATTTGGCCCATATCCCTCTACACACATCTTATCCATTTAACTATCTAAAAACTTTTTATAAGACAAAAGTGTACTGCTGCCACTACTACCTCTGGCAGCTTGTTCCAGACATTCACCACCCTTCGTGTGAAAAAAATTGCCCCTTTTGTATTTCTCCCCTCTCATCTTAAAACCTAGTTTTAGACTCCCCTACCTTTGGGAAAAGATATTGACTAGTTAGCTGATCTATGTCCCTCATTATTTTATAGACATCTATACAATCACCCCTCAGTCTTCTATGCTCCAGAGAAAAAAGTCCCAGTCTATCCAGCCTCTTCTTATAACTCAAACCATCAAGAGTAGCATCCAATTAAATCTCTTCTACATTCTTTCTAGTTTAATAATATCCTTTCTATAATAGGATGACTAGAACTGTACACAGTATTCCAAGTGTGGCCTTACCAACTTCTTGTATAACTTCACAAGATGTCCCAACTCCTGTATTCAATTTTCTGACCAATGAAACGAAGCATGCTGAATGCCTTCTTCACCACTCTGTCCACCTGTGATTACACTTTTAAGGAGCTATAAACCTGTCCCCTAGATCCCTTTATTCTATAACTCTCCCCAATACCATACCATTAACCGAGTAAGTCCTGCCCTGGTTCAATCTACCAAAACGTATCACCTCGCATTTGTCTAAATTAAACTCCATCTGCCATTCGTCAGCCCACTGGCCCAATTGATCAAGATCCAGTTGCAATTGGAGATAACTTTCTTCACTGTCCACAATGCCACCCATCTTGGTGTCACCTGCAAACTTACTAAACATGCCTACTAAATTCTCATCCAAATCATTAATATAAATGACAAATAACAGTGGACCCAGCACCAATACCTGAGATGCACCACTGGTTACAGGCCTCCAGTTTGAAAAACAACCCTCTACAACCACTGTCTTCTGTCATCAAGCCAATTTTATATCCATTTAGCTACCTCACTCTGGATCCTGTGAGGTTTAACCTTGTGCAACAGCCTACCATGTGGTGCCTTATCAAAGGCCTTGCTCAAGTCCATGGAGACAACATCAACTGCACTGCCCTCATCTACCTTCTTGGTTACCCCTTCAAAAATCTCAATCAAATTTGTGAGACATGATTTTCCACTCACGAAGCCAGGCTGACTGTCCCTAATTAATCCTTTCATCCCTAAATCCTGTCTCTCAAAATACCTTCTAACCACTTACTCACTGCAGATGTGGGGCTCACCGGCCTGTAGTTCCCAGGCTTTTCCCTGCAACACTTCTTAAACAAAGACGCAACATTTGCCACCCTCCAATCTTCAGGCACCTCACCTGTGATCATCGATGATTCAATTATCTCTGCTAGGGGACCTGCAATTTCCTCCCTAGCCTCCCATAGTGTCTTGGGGTACACTTCATCAGGTCCTGGGGATTTACCTATCTTGATGCACTTTAAGACTTCCAACACTTCCTTTTCTGTTATATGTACACTCCTCAAGACCTCATTATTTATTTCCCCAAATTCCCTAACATCCATGCTTTTCTCAACAGCGAATACTGATGAGAAATATTCATTTAGGATCTCACCCATCTCTTGTGGATCCACATATAGATCACCTTGTTGATCCTTAAGAGGTCCTATTCTCTCCCTAGTTACTCTTTTGGCCTTTATGTATTTGTAGAAGCTCTTTGGATTCTCTTTTGCCCTATCTGCCAAGACAATCTTGTGTGCCCTTTTAGCCCTTCTGATTTCTCTCTTAACTCTACTCCTACACTCTCTATACTCTTCAAGGGATCCACTTGACCCCAGCAGCCTATGCATGTCATGTACCTTCTTCTTCTTGACCAGGGCCTCAATATCCCGAGTCATTCAGGATCCCCTACTTCTACCAGCCTTGCCCTTCACTCTGAGGAATGTGCTCATCCTGAACTTTGTTAACACACATTTGAAAGCCTCCCATTTACCAGATGTCCCTTGGCCTTCCCACAGGCTCCCCCAAGTTCCTGATACCAGCAAAATTGGCCTTGCCCCAATTTGGAATTTTACCTTTTGGGCCAGACCTATCATTCTCCATAGCTAACTTAAGACTAATAGAATTATGGTCCCAAAGTGATCCCTCACTAACATTTCTGTCACCTGCCCTTCCTTATTTCCCAAGAGGAGGTCAAGTTTTGCCCCTTCTCTAGTCAGGCCATCCACATATTGAATAGAAATTCCTCCTGAATACATTCAACAAATTTCTCTCCATCCAAGCCTCCATACTGTGGCTGTCCCAGTCGTTGTTGGGAAAGTTAAAATCCCCTATTACCACCCTATTTTTCTTGGCAATATCTGTAATCTCCTTACATATTTGCTCTTTAATTTCCCGCTATTTGGGGCATACAGTAACAACCCAATCAAAGTGATTTCTCCCTTCTTACTTCTCAGTTCAACCCATATAGACTCAGTGGGTGAACCCTCGGATATATCCCCTCTCAGTACTGCTGTGATATTTTCCTTACTCAAAAGTGCAACTCCCCCTCCTCTTTTACATACTGTTCTTTTTTTCCTTTTGCATCTATACCCTGGAACATTGAGGTGCCAGTCCTGTCCTTCCCTTAGCCATGTTTCAGTAATTGCTATAATATCCCAGTCCCATCTACCCATCCATGCCCTGAATGCCCAACTCAAGTTTGTCTGAGGGTATTAAGAATCAAACGCAGAGGCGGGACTGGAGTCAGAGGGCCAGACTGCAGCGAATAAAGAAATGATCAGCTAACTAATTGTGGTGATAATAATCAAGGGGTTACTGTTGGCCAGATCAGCACAAGAACTTTCCTGCTCTTTATAATAGAACTTTTACAGGAAAAAAGAACTTTGGCTCAAGATGACACCACTTACACACTCACATCCAGGAGTGGAGTTTAAATGCACACAAATATCTCGTTTGAGTGGCATCAGTGAATTAACTGTGTATTCAAAGGATTGTATAGGTTATTTGGTTTTGGTGGCCAGACCTACCAATTTATAAAAGGCAGGTGGATCAATGGGGGTTGTGTCACTCAGTCACGTTTGTCTCCTGCAGTTTGTTAGATCACCTTCAGGATGGAAGAAGAATGTCCCGACCCTTTTTCCTGGTTTTATTTGCTTCTCTCAGTGAGACTGCACAGGGTGTGGTGTGATTGATAGTGTGCAGGAATCTAACCATGTCAGGATTGGACAGGCTGAGTTGACCAGCTGGTGCTTTCATCTTGGTTTGAAAGCTGGCTGGGATCTGCGCTTTGGGGAAGGGCTGGGAACAATATTGTGGTCAGTGAAATGGCAGTGGGGTTGGGGTTTGGGAAGGGAAGGTGGGGTAGAAAATGTGGTGGCACAGTAGCAACATCTTGCACATGTGCAGTGAGGGAGAGGCCAGAAACATCACACAGAAAGGAGGGTAAAGCCAAGAGATGGGAAAAAGGGAAGCTGGAAGTGATGGCTTAACAGGAGAGAGGGCAGAATGTCAGAACAGTCTGGGAGTGGGGGGGAGAGAACAGACAATAAACCCATGAACTAAATGGAATGTTATCCTTTTTGAACAATTCTACATTTGGGAAGAAGTTGAAAGAAAGGACAGTCCACGAGGAAAAAAACAGCTGTAACCAATGGGAAAATGCTGTTATAATATAGCACAGTGACACAGCAGGGTTAGCACTGCTGCCGCACAGCATCAGGGATCCGAGTTTGATTCCCAGCTAGGGTCACTGGCTGTGTGGAGTTTGCACATTCTCCCTGTGTCTGTGTGGGTTTCCTCCAGGTGCCCTGGTTTCTCCCCACAGTCTGAAAGACATGTTGGTTAGGTGCATTGGCCATGCTAAATTCTCCCTCAGTGTACCCAAACAGATGCCCGAGTGTGGTGACCAGGGGATTTTCGTAGTAACTTCATTGCAATGTTAATGTAAGCCTACTTGTGACACTAATAAATAAACTTAAAACAAACAAGATGTGCAAAAAAATCATGCCAGGAGAACACATTACCAATGTGACACTGCTGGTTAGGGATAAAAGGCAATGTTTAAGCTTAGGACACAGGGGTACAAAACTCAGCAAGCAAGAATCAAAATCAAACCACTGAGAACATAAAATATATAGATTTTAACACAGGATGAAGCAAATCACAGGAAACACACTGTACAAGACCCCACAGATAATATACTGATAATATTAATATCAGGTTCCAAAAACAGTAACACACCTGTGACACGCAACAAGAACAAGCTTCAAAATACAATATGACATTGCTTTAGATCTGCTGTGATTGACACGAACCACGAGGCAAAGATGATTGATTCTGATAATACTGTTATGCTTTAAATTGAGACGTTAAATTATATTCTGTGTTTAAGGTATTCATGCAGTTGTCTTTGTGACATTGGGGTAACTCAGCTAGTCCACTATTGTTTTATTTTAAGTAGCTCCTTCTTTCTCAGGCAGAATTTTACACTTTCCACTGACAGGTTTGTAGGTCCATTAAATTCCTCAGATAGTCTTCTAACCATTGTTTCTAATCTGTGCATAGTTTTACTGTGGGATGGTTAAGGCCTGGCCAACCAGCTTGCCCTTGCCTCAGTTGAGGGAATTGAGGCCAGAAACTCACCGTGCTCAGGACTGGGCTGGGAAAGAGAAGTATGAGGACGTTTCCATTAATGATCTCCTTTCAGCATCTGGCATGCCTCCAACCCTCCCATCAAGATCTAACCACCCTCCACCAATGTGGTGCTGGGCTCTGCGGCTTGCACTGTGGGCTACTTGCAATACCAGAAATGGTCATTACTGCTCTCAGCATTACAGGTCTCTCAGAGTCAGGACTTGCCCCTGAAGAGATGAAATCCTGCCTCCAGCCAACTAACCACCCCCCCAACATTGGAGTGTTAGAGATGGAAACCCCAGTAGTGAAAAATCCAAACCCATATTTAAATGATACCACTGTCTCTCTCAATCTGAAGATGACATCTACTCAGGATCGTGAGTTAGTGCCAGGGGTCCTCATGTGACTGAATGGGCTGATTCTCAATGCATATATTTCTAGACACATGGAGCAGGATGTCCAATGAGATAGTGGGATCCAGAGTGCAGGATTTGTTCCCTTTTCTTTCACTCACTGCGGATCCTCTGCTTCATCTTTGGAGCTTTTGGACACAAAGCATGACACACGTTAACAGGCAAGTCATCGTCATTCTGAATGATTGGTGGCAAGTTCATTGAGGTGAATGCCACCAAACTTAAAGGAGAACTTCAAAGAGTCTTTGGAGCATTTGATTTGTCTACCAGCGGAATGTTGGCCATTTGAGAGTCAAGAGAACAGGAAATAGGGAGGAGGGTAATGAGTATAGCGGTGACGGTTTTTAACCACGCAGATTAGGTGGCCAGTCCATGGACACTGATTTGTTGGAGTTTTGTCTGAATGCTGTATGTGGAGCTGACTTAAGAAGGACTCCATTGTCTTTCCACAGCCCTTTCATTGAAGCTGGAGGATGTGGCAGAGGCTTTATTGATGGAATTTCTCTATCTGAATGACATCGGGCAAGGATAAGCCTCATTATGGCACTGCTGATGACAGGATTATTGAGGAATAGCTTATTGTTCACTATTTAAACAGTGGAAGGAAAGCTGGGGTTAATCTTGTAAATGGATTACATTCCTGGCGCTTTCCCCATTCAAACAATGAAGCAGTTTTATAGAATGTACAGGCAAAAGGAAAGAGAAAGATCATTTTGTGATGAACTAGAAATACAAGGTCAAAATCATTAGGAGTGATTCTGAGCCCACGTCAGCCATCAGCAAGAATGAGGCAGAAAATGCAGTGAGAATCATAAAGTATGAATCTTGCCAGTGGAATTGCTATTTCGACTTTCCAGCCCATCACCAGCGATGTAACGAGAAATCTGTCACATAAATCTGGGAAGCTGATTTTAATACCTTATAGTTTTATTACCGAGTCCTTCCTCATCCATCGAGCGCCAACAAATCATTACACTGGTGTGATTTACATCAGCTGTATGAAAATGAGAACTTGGTGATATCAGAGTTCAGCGCTTGGGGCACTGTTACCATTCAGGGTCATGTTGTAGAGGTGTAACCTGGTGTTGTGAGACTTCTTACACCATTCAGGGTGCCAGTGCAAGTGGGCGGGGGGGAGGGACACTGGAGAGAACACCAGGAACCCAGATAAATTCCAATCGGGGTGAGGTGGGGGGTGTGAAGGAGGAGGTTTGGTATTGGTGTCTCCAGGTGGAGTCACTCGTATGCCTTATCAGCCCTTGCTGGCTGTAAGCCTCCAGGTTTATAGGAGTCTGACAGCTAGTTTGCAGGCAGTGCTTCCTGCTGAACTTGTGGTGACACCACCTCTGAAGGATTGTTTTTCCAACGTGGCAGCTGGAAAGTGGGTGTGAGAAGCTGAATTCAGAGGGTCTGCACTGGCGGTGACTGTGAGGTCCTTAAGTGGGGTCCTGTGAGATGGCAGGCTGCATGGGCAGGGTGGGGGACTCTGACAAGCAGTGCTTTCCAGTTTTGGGAGGCTTGGAGACCATCACACGTGGCGGGTGGGGAATGACTGCAGTGAGACTGAATCCCCACACTCAGGCAGCATTGTGAGGTCAAAGGGCATGTTCAAGGCCACTGTTTATAAAGGCCAGACTGAGGGATTAGTGTCAGGGTGACTAGCTGGAATTTAATCTGCAGCCCTTCTGAGCTGGGGGAATGAGGCTGCCCTCTAAGGATGAATTTGACATATTAATTGCAGCCTTCACGTGAATCAAGTGTCCCTTAGCTGCCACAGCAGGAAGCCAGCTGCCAGTTCAGCTCCCTGACCCTGCTTTAATGAGTCAATTTTGTCAAAAATTAAGCATTGCAATGCGTGAGTGGGCCACTGATTGGTGCCCAATTTGTAAACCTTTGGAAAGACAGCCCCACAGGTCCAGACAGCGGATGATTGAGGGGGTTGTCCGACCCAACTGTTCATCCCTCTACTGTCACTAAAATAATGGCCGCATGTCACTTGAGAGAGAGCATACCGTGTCCACAGGCACCATTGAAGCTTTCCACACACATTGGGCACTGCAGGGACTGGGGTACATTATTGACCCTTTTAATTACTTTCTGGTTTAATGTTCTAAGTTTCATTTGAGATTTGTTTTTGTTTGGGGTGGTTCCCCTTTAAGGAACTGCCCCTTGCGCTTTGTCCTTCAGTTTATTTAATTTGGCTTAACTGTATTAATTCTAAAGAGTTGGCAGCACAGTCACCCATTGGGCACAGTAGGGACTGAGACACCATGTCCACCCCTTAAATCACATTTTAATTTAATGATTTAACTTTCATTGTGATTTTGTTTTCAGCAATATCCTTTTAAGGGACTGCCCTTTCACTTTGTCCCTCAGGCACCTAAATCAGCTACTTACTGGTCTGCATTAAGGTAATTAATTAAACGTGTTGGCGCCTGTGGAAGTAAAGAACCTTCTCTCCTCCCTGTACATTCCAATTCCACTTTAGCTCATCTGTTAAAGTAACCTCTGGCAATTTGACACTGGAAGCCATCACACCTGCAGAGAGAACGCTATACCCTCAAGATTGTCACTTCAGACAACACAACACATTGACTTCAGACATATCAGGCTGTACTGAACAATACAGAGACTGAACTGATCCAATTATCATAGCGATCATTTTTACCTTCCTCTATAACTAATTTGTGTGTATGGGTTGGTAACTTTCGCTTTTCTTAAGTAACTTACAGAACAATTTTTAATAAAAATGTTAGTTTATTTTACTCAAGTAGAAAGATTTTGCTGTTTGGTTATTTTGAATTGAATTTCTCACTCCACAGATATGCACATATACACACACAAAGTTCATGGACAACATTTGGGAAATACCTTTTTAAAGTGTCCATGACAGCTTGTTGATGAGAATGATTACTGATTGCAAAACTAAAGCATGAATTGTAAATAGGGTAAATCAAATATCTCGGGAGAGTGGGATCCCATGACCAGTATCGGGCAAAACTCTACATGCCAACTAATTAAACAATGAGGAGGAGACAATTAATGGAGGTCAGATGAGGATTCTGCAGCAGTGCAAGAACTGATCTATTTACATAAAGCAAACTAAGCACAGATTTCTTTTCAACTCATAAAGATTGTACAATATACCAACATTCTGCTGGAAGGTTTCACTACTGAATTATTTAACAAAACAAGCAACACCGACACACAAAGGAAAACCATTGGTACCACGGTACAACATAATTATAAAATGCACATTTCACATCCAGAAGTGGGGGCATTGAAGGCACTTTCACTTCTGAATTCTAAGGTCATGGTTCCAATTCCTATCTGGATGTTAGCTGGATGCTTCATTGTACGCTGTTGAAGACGAGATATTAAACAGTAGCCTGTGACACCATTCTCAGAAAAGCAGGGGATTTTTCCAGCGCCCAAACTAACAGTGTCTCAATTAATATCACCAAAACAGATTATCTGATCATTTGTCTGGGACTTTGCTGTGTGTACAAATTGGCTGTTGCATTACCCTTTTGATAACACCAATGAAATCCGTGGGGAATCACTGATTGACCTCCACGTGGAGCTTGTTGAGTAGGAGTTCCACTGGTAACAGGCAGTGGCTTGCCCGGCTGGAACTCTTTACCTGTTATAAGGTGGGCCCAGGACTGCTGTTTTGTAATCCTAGGCCGGGACTAGTGTGTGTACACCACAGTAGTTGCTTTACATTCTGTAAATAAGCTACGTTCCTTTCCAATCAGACTTCCTGAGTTATTAAGTTCCCATATTACAACAGGACTACAACTCAAAGTCCCTCATTGATTGTGAAGTAATCACCCAAATTATTCATGCAATATAGTGGGCCATAACCTCTTAATACTCCAGCATCACATTTAGGGAGTACCCTAATGATATGCTGGGGAATATCTCTAGTAAGTTCCCATGTAAAGGTTTACCTGACAATTGCCCAGAAGTGTAAACTTCTTCTGGACAGTTGGACTGGACTGACAGCCATCCAACAAAGTAATTTAAATCACAAACTTTGGATGGTTCTGCCAATTTTAACCTAATAGTTACTCTAAAAATGTTAGAAATAAAACACTTCTAATTCTGGAGCAACTATTAAAAAAACCCACTATGGTCCATCACAGGGGACACTCTGTCCACCCTCTCTGGGGGCGGGGGGGACACCCCACTCCCCACTCCCCACTCCCCACCAGCTGATACACTCCAGACCCACCACCCCGCAACCCCCCCACCCCGGATGACACACCCTGCACACTCTCTGAAAGGCACACCCCGCAAACCCTCTGGAGGGCACATCCTCAGGACATGACCCTGCACACCCTCCGGGAGACGTTCGCACCCCTCCAGGGGAGGTGGAAGGGGGGACACCCACACACCACCGGGAGATTCCCGCACCACTTGCATCCTGATTCTCAGGGGAGCTCCCACACCATCACCACCTCTAACTTCCAGAGGAACCCCCACACCAGCCCCACCCCGGCCCATCAGTGGAACCCCACACCATCCGAACTAAGCACACCTCCCAGCCCAACACTCGACACCCCCCTTCCACCTCCGATCCCTTCCCCTCTCCCGGTTTGGTCCCCCCCCCCGACCCCCAACTCTCTCCCGATCCAACCCCCCCCCCCTCAAATCCTCCCCACTCACCTGGTTTAAACCTTAGAACCTCCTCACCCAGCCTGGCTACCGAACCCACCCTCACTCTCCAGCTCTGACCCTCTCCACCATCTCCCCTTCCAAACCTCCCCCTCCCCCCCCACCAACACCACCATCAAATCTCCCTCTCCGATCCACAGGTTTTTCCCACCATGGCCACCCCATCTCGGTCTCCCCGAAATCTGAACCACTCCTTACCTTTCAAATTTACCTTCTCCCTTTAGATTGTGCCTTTACACGCCTCCTTTATGACGGCTAGTTCTGTAACGAGGGATGTGTCTTTTTTCTCTGGGCTCCAGTTATTCTGCGCTGATGCTGCTGGGAACCACTTTGCTGGTCTTGTCTCACCCAGCCAGAGGGAGGAAGGTTGGGTCAGATAGGGACTTTGAAAGTTCAGTAAGGATAAATCCTTCCAGTGTGACAATCCACTGGTATTACTGCGGTGAGGAAGTTACAGGTTTATTCAATTTACTTTATGGTCCACAATATGTACCCTATTTTCAAAATCCATACTGACATTACTTTATGTCCTTGAAAGATTCTTCAAATATTCCCTGTTGCAATTTTCACCTTTCCAAAGAATGCTAAATTGTATTTTGGTGTTGCTTAGAAAATAACAAAGATGCTAAGAGAGAAACCATTTCCTCTGGCAAGTGGAAGGAACCCGGAGCACCCAGAAGAAACCCACGCAGACATGGGGAGAATGTGCAAACTCCACACAAACAGTCAACCAAGACCAGAATTGAACCTGGGTCCCTGGTGCTGTGAGGCAGCAGTGCTAACCACAGTGCCACCAGTTCACAAGACCAGTTCAAATAAGTCTTCTTATTTGTCCATTTTACTGTTTCTACCTTCTGGGCTTTAGCTGGTAAAAGAGAATTTGCAGAGTAATTAGGAAAAGGCTAGAATGCAGAACTAAATTTGACAGTTGTCTAAAGAGACAGCACGGCAAAACAGGTTTAATAAATTTAATAATAAGTTTCTATGAACTGAACTTTCAAATTTACAGCATCCCAGCTTTTGGCCAAGTATTCACAATATTTCTGCACTGTTGATTCGCTTAACTGTTCCTTAATGTTCACTTTTGGCCTCATTCCCAATGAAATTTTTCCTGTCCCAGTGTTTCTCCAGTACGGTGAACCTTCATGTCCTTAAAGCCCAAAAGACACAGACTTAAGTATACCTAGTGTACAACTATCATAACGTTCCATCTCCAGATGTGGTTGGACCACACCAAGCCTCACTGTCATCTACAAAATGTGTCCTATACCTAGATCTTCGCAGAGAACTAAGATAACTTCCAACTTCTTTCCAAATACCAACATGCTCCAAAAACCCTTCTCTTCAGGAAGCGTAAAGGAGAACATGTCCCTGTCTACATCAATGGGGACAAATTAAAAAGGGTCGAGAGCTTCAAGTTTTTAGGTGTCCAGATCACCAACAACCTGTCCTGGCCCCCCCATGCTGACACTATAGTTAAGAAAGCCAACCAATGTCTCTCCTTTCTCAGGAGACTGAGGAAATTTGGTATGTCAGCTACAACTCTCACCAACCTTTACAGATGCACCATAGAAAACATTCTTACTGGTTGTATCACAGCTTGGTATGGCTCCTGCTCTGCCCAAGACCACAAAGAACGACAAAAGGTCATGAACGTAGCCCAATCCATCACACAACCAGCTTCCCATCCACTTCCCACTGCCTGGGGAAAGCAGCCAGCATAATTAAGGATCCCACGCATGCCGGACATTCTCTCTTCCAGCTTTTTCCTTCGGGAAAAAGTCTGAAGTCACATACCAACTGACTCAAGAACAGCTTCTTCCCTGTCAGACTTTTGAATGGACTTACCTTGCGTTAAGTTGATCTTTCTCTACACCCTAGCTATGACTGTAACACTACATTCTGCACTCTCTCGTTTCCTTCTCTATGAACGGTATGTTTTGTCTGTAGAGTATGCAAGAATCAATACTTTTTAATGTATGTTAATACACGTGACAATAATAAATCAAATCAAATCAAATCAAATCATAATCCTAACAATATAAGGAACTCGTATCTTTTGGTCTTTAGAGACCATCTGTTCAGATTCTTCATTGCTTCCCTCCCTTCCTACTGTCCAGCAAGCCAAGCACCCTCTAACTTCCCTGACAGCTTTCTAACTCATGAAGCCACCTTGTCATTCATCTCATCCAGAGATCCACATCCATCTATCAATTTTCCAACCACTTCCTGTTCCCATTCTGGCTGTTACTGCAATGGTGTTAGAAAAATGCCTCATTTATATATAATCAGTTTGGTTCAGATGGAGGATTAGATTAATGTTTCAGTTTCATTTTACTGGAAACTGTTTAAACTGCATTTATCTAAAAATGAAGCTAGTTGAATGATTACTTTCAGATGATGGCAGTTAGCTCAGAGGGAAGTCAAAGCTGGACTGATGCATGAATAAGTAACTATATTATAAAGCAGTGTTAGGATTTTCATTTAACCTTGCCAAATAAAAGGTGCTTGCTGAAATGCTTACGTTAAGCAGAGAGTACAATAGGAGTTACCTTGGTGAAGAGAGTGATTCATCCTATTGTTCAATAATCTGATAAGGAATTTGAACAACTAGGCAGGATGACTGGCCTTATGAATAGCTCTAATAAAGAGATATGCAAAAACAAGGTCCCTGACTGATCATGTTTGTAGGATGAAGACGGTCTATCTTGAGGGAGTCGTGAAGCTAATCGTAGAGAATAGCAAAGGATGAGATAAAGGGAGTAATATTGGTTTATCCTTAGGATGTAATTATTTAAGAACATAAGAAAATGTTTAGACAAAGAATGTGACCATTGGGCGTCTTATGTTAAGGGCATAGGGCATGAAGTCTTGTCAATAATAAAGTCTACTCCCAAAAAGAGGTCTAAAAGGATTCAGTTTTGAAACATTTCATTGCAGCAGACTCTGAATTGGTGAGCTCCTGAGGGTGAATCCATGTTAACTTTCGTCTAACACTCTTGGGTAGTTCAACAAAAACTGCAAGAACCACCAAGTCATTGGGTGTTTCTGTATGCCAGCCATCCTGCCAGTCCAGAACCAGTACTCAGTGCTGTCAATGTTGTATGCCTTCTGAAACATAGTGCAAAACTCAGCCTGATGGATGAGGGTGGAGGCAGGGGCGATTAAGTTGGCCCAACCATCATGGTTCCTGCACAACAGGCTACACAAAATCCAGCCTGTAGATTCATGTGGTCAATTCTTAAGACTATTCTGATATTGCACTGCATCAACAAAAATAAACATTTGTTAAAAAGTAATTTATAAATTTTTATTCTTCAATTTCAAAATAGCATCTAAACTCTTGACTCCAAGTTGTAAATGGACCATTTGATTTCACAGGCATGGATTTAAAGGTTTTAAAAAGGCCTAGATTTTGCAGGAGGAATAATGGTGACACAATGATCACAGATATTTTGAAGTGAATCAGAGTAACATCCAGCATCTGCACATACACAAGCACATACAGTTAAATAGTAGTAGCTGCTGTCCAGTGTGATCTGCTCTTCCACAAGCTTTTCTACATTAGTATCTCACCAAAAGGCTTGACATTCAAACAGTCTTAATTATTACCAAAAAGCCCCAATGGGGTGGCACACTGGCACTGTAGTTAGTACTGCTGTCTCACAGCGCCAGGGGCTGGGTTCGATTCCTGGCTTGGGTCTGTGTGGAGTTTGCATTTTCTCCCTGTGTCTGTGTGGAGTTTGCATTTTCTCCCTGTATCTGCGTGAGTTTCCTCTGGGTGCTCCGAGTTCCTCCCACAGTCTGAAAGACATGCTGGTTAGGTGCGTTGATTTGAACAGGTGCTGGAGTGTGGCGACTAGGGGAATTTCACAGTGACTTTGTTGCAGTGTTAATGTAAGCCTTACTTGTGACTACTAAATAAATAAATAAACCTTAAACTAATTGAAACAGAAAATTTAGCTTCCAAATCTGGAACGTTATTTCTTCAAATGTTAATTTTAGAGATTTGTTTTTCTTTATCTCATATATATATCTCTCGCTCACTCAAACTCATCTTTCTTTCCATCTCTATAATAGTAGGGGCTTTTAACTTCCCCAACATTGACTGGGACAGCCATAGTAGTAGAGGGTTGGATGGAGAGAAATTTGTTGAGTGTATTCAGGAGGAATTTCTCATTCAGTATGTGGATGGCCTGTACAGAGAGGGGGCAAAACTTGATCTGCTCTTGGGAAATAAGGAAGGGCAGGTAACAGAATGTCAATGAGGGATCACTTTAGGACTAGTGACCATGATTCTTATAGTTTTAAAATTTCTATGGAGAATGAGAGGTCTGGCCCAAAAGTTAAAATTCTAAATTGGGGCAAGGCCAATTTTGTTGGTATCAGTCAGGAACTTTCAACAGTTAATTGGGGGAATCTTTGGGAAGGTAAAGGGTCTGGTAAGTGGGAGGCTTTCAAAAGTGTGTTAACCAGGACTCAGGGTAAGCACATTCCTCTTAAAGTGAAGGACGAGGCTGGTAGAAGTAGGGAACCCCAGATGACTTGGGATATTGAGGCCCTGGTCAAGAAGAAGAAGGACACCCATGACATGCATAGGCAGCTGGGATCAAGTGAACCCCTTGAAGAGTATAAAGGGTGTTGGAGCAGAATTGATAATGAAATCAGGAGGGCAAAAAGGAGACACTAGATTGTTTTGGCAGATAAGGCAAAAGAAAATCCAAAGAGCTTCTACAAATATATGAAGGCCAAAAGAGTAACCAGGGAGAGAGTAGGACCTCTTAAGGATCAACAAGAACATCAAGTCATCTGTGTGGGGATCCACAAGAAATGGGTGAGATCCTAAATGAATATTTCTCATCAGTATTTACTGATGAAGTGTATCCCAGGACATTGTGGGAGTCTAGGGAGGAAATTGCAGGTCCCCTAGTAGAGATACTTGAATAATCAACAGTCACAGGTGAGGTGTCTGAAGATTGGAGAGTGGCAAATGTTGTGCCTTTGTTTAAAAAGGACTGCAGGGAAAAGCCTAGGAACTACAGGCCAGTGAGCCTCACATCTGTGGTAAATTGTTGGAAGATATTTTGAGAGACAGGATCTACAGACATTTAGAGACGCAAGGACTGGTTAAGGACAGTCAGCATGACTTTGTGAGTTGAAAATCATGTCTCATAAATTTGAGTTTTTTTTGAAGGGGTAACCAAGGTAGATGAGGCTAGTGCAGTTGGTGTTGTCTACATGGACTTTAGCATGGCCTTTGACAAGGTACTGCATGGTAGGTTGTTGCATAAGGTTAAATCCCATGAGATCCAGGATAAGGTAACAAAATTGGTTTGATGACAGAAGGTGGTTGTAGAGGGTTGTTTTTCAAACTGGAGGCCTGTGACCAGTGGTGTGCCTCAGGGATCAGTGCTGGATCTACTATTATTTGTCATTTATATTAATGATTTTAATGAGAATATAGGAGGCATGGTTAGTAAGTTTGGAAATGACACCAAGATTGGTGGCATAGTGGACAATGAAGAAAGTTATCCCTGATCGCAATGGGATCTTGATCAGTTGGGCCAGTGGGCTGAGGAATGGCAGATGGAGTTTAATTTAGATAAATGTGAGGTGATGCATTTTGGTAGATTGAACCAGGGCAGGATTTACTCAGCTAATGGTAGGGCGTTGGGGAGAGTTACAGAACAAAGAGATCTAGGGGTACATGTTCATTGCTCCTTGAAAGTGGAATCACAGGTGGACAGAGTGGTGAAGAAGGCATTCGGCATGTTTGGTTTCATTGGTCAGAACATTGAATACAGGAGTTGGAACGTCTTGTGAAGTTATACAAGACATTGGTAAGGCCATACTTGGAATGCTGTGTCACCCTATTATAGAAAGGATATTATTAAACTAGAAAGAGTGTTGAAGAGATTTACCAGGATGCTACTGGGATTTGATGCATTGAGTTATAAGGAGAAGCTGGATAGACTGGGACATTTTTCTCTGGAGAGTAGGAGGCTGAGTGGTGATCTTATAGAGTTCTATAAAATAATGAGGGGCACAGATCAGCTAGAAAGTCAATATCTTTTCCCAAAGGTAGGGGAGTCTAAAACTAGAGGACATAGGTTTAAGGTGAGAGGGGAGAGATACAAAAGGATCCAGAGGAGCAATTTTTTCACACAGAGGGTTGTGGGTCTGCAACAAGCTGTCAGAGGTAGCAGTAGAGGCAGATACAATTTTGTCTTCTAAAAAGTGTTTAGAGAGTTACTTGGGTAAGATGTGTATAGAAGGAAATGGGCCAAATGCAGGCAATTGGGACTAGCTTAAAGATTTAAAAAACAAGTTGGGCCGATAACCTGTTTCCAAACTGTAAACCTCTACGATTCTATGACATAATTTCACATTGCATTACATTTTCCTACTTGCATTTCTTGGTTTAGACTCTGAATGATTCAGTAAGGATTCTTCAGTCTAATTGCCTGAAGAGATACACTGTTGCATGCTTTTTCCACAGTTGTGACGTTGCACGATATCAGACTCCCGATTACAATAAAAGCCTGTAGCAATATAAGTGTGACAATGGTGAGCACTATTTGCTCATTGCTAGGTGAAAAATCTAGGCCAGTGTCAAAGTTTTAAAATTATGTTTAGCGAGGTCTACTGTTCAGATCTTACCTCAGCAAGTTCTAAAACTATTAAGTGAATATCTCACTTACTCCTAATTGACCACCCTTCTCAGCCAAGGTGGAAATTGTGGAGAATTATGAGAACTTAAAGAAATATATTGAACCACTTGCATTCTCCATTTAGCAGTTTGTTACTGGGCCAGTGGAGCTTTCCCTGGATTGTTAAATCTATATACGTTATACCAAAACAATTGCTTTTCATTCCTCCCCACATTTACAATCAAGTAAAATGGGACTCTCAATTAATGTTCTAACTGATGAATCCCTATATTGCCCAGGTTTTATTCCCATCAATAATCGTATCCAGCCATACATGCCAGAAAACTGTATCCTAAAAATTATTAAGTAATAATCAGAGATATAGAAATTTTGAACTCAACAACAGTGTTGCAACACAATTTAAAGTCTAGAGATTGTTCCCAAGTTGAGATAATAGTTTGGCTTGGAACAGGAAAACCATTATAAAAAAAAGCTTCCCTGTGATTTAAGTACAGTTGAAGTAAATGCAGGGTAAATAGAGGATGGTGATAGAGGAGAGCCGGTGGATGTGGTCTTTCTGGATTTTCAGAAGGCGTTTGACAAAGTACCTCATAAGAGGTTATTGCAGAAGGTAAGGGGACATGGAGTTGGGGGTAGGGTGTTAGCGTGGATAGAGGATTGGTTGTCAAATAGGAGGCAGAGAGTGGGGGTCAACGGGTGCTATTCGGATTGGCGGATGGTGACTAGTGGAGTGCCCCAGGGGTCGGTGCTGGGGCCTCAGCTTTTTACCATTTATATAGATGATCTGGAGGAGGGAACCGAGTGTAGGGTGTCAAAATTTGCAGATGACACCAAGATTGGGGGAACGGCAAATTGTGCGGAGGGTGTGGAGAGTCTGCAGAAGGATCTAGATAGGCTGGGCGAATGAGCCAGGAACTGGCAAATGGAATTTAATGTTGGCAAGTGTGAGGTGGTCCACTTTGGTAGGAAGAATGGTAGGAAGGACTATTACTTACGAGGCGAAAAACTGCAGCAGGCGACGGTGCAGAGGGACCTCGGGGTCCTTGTGCATGAGTCGCAAAAACCCAGCTTGCAGGTGCAGCAGGTGGTCAGGAAGGCGAATGGGATGCTGGCCTTCATAGCGAGGGGGATTGAATATAAAAGTAGGGAGGTCTTGCTGCGGCTGTAATGGGCACTGGTGAGGCCGCAGCTGGAGTACTGTGTGCAGTTTTGGGCGCCGCACCTGCTCAAAGATATTTTGGCCTTGGAGGGAGTGCAGAGGAGGTTTACTAGGCTGATACCGGAGTTGAGGGGGTTGAGCTATGAGGAGAGGCTGAATAAACTAGGCTTGTACTCGTTAGAGTTTAGAAGAATGAGGGGAGATCTCATTGAGACGTATAAGATGATGAATGGGATGGATAGGATAGAGGTGGAGAGACTCTTCCCACTCAGAAAGGACAGTAGGACTAGGGGGCACAGCCTCAAGATAAAGGGGGGGCGGTTTAGAACGGAGTTGAGGAGGAACTTCTTCACTCAAAGGGTGGTGAATCTCTGGAATTCTCTGCCCGTTGAAGTGGTGGGGGCTACCTCGCTGAATGTTTTTAAGAAGCAGGTTGATGGGTTTTTGATAAGAGAGGGGATTAAGGGTTATGGGGAGAGGGCGGGAAGGTGGAACTGAGCCACGACAGATCAGCCATGATCTTATTGAATGGCGGGGCAGGCTCGAAGGGCCAGATGGCCTACTCCTGCTCCTATTTCTTATGTTCTTATGTTCTTAAATAATATTTGACTAATTTCATTGAGTTTTTTGAAGATGTAACAAGCAAAGTGGGTCATGAAGTAGTAATCCAGCCTTCCATCCATTGACTGCCTACACTTCCCGCTTCCTTAGCAAAGCAGCCAGCATAATTAAGGACCGCACACATCCCGGACATTCTCTCTTCCACCTTCTTTCATCGGGAAGTCTGAGGTCACTGACCAACTGACTCAAGAATAGCTTGTTCTCTGCTGCTGTCAGATTTCTAAATGGACTTACCTTGTATTAAATTGATCTTTCTCTACATCCTAGCTATGACTGTAACACTACATTCTGCATTCTTGTTTCCTTCTCTATGAATGGTATGCTTTTTCTGTATAGCAAGCAAGAAACAATTATTTTCACTGTATGTTAATACATGTGATAATAATAAATCAAATCAAAAATTACCCATAATCTCATGTCCAGATATTAATAATTTAGAGGATTGGCTAACCAAAAGAAGGAAGAGTCTGGATAAATTAATATTTTTCTGGTTGGCAAGATGTAACTAGTGAGGTGCCATAGGGTTTAGTCCTCAAGCCCCCACAATTTACTGTCTACCTTAATGACTTGGATGCAGGGATAGTACTTGCCCTAGCCAAATTTGCAGATGACACTAAAATAGATGGGATAGTAAGTTGCAATAATGAAATAAGAAATTTACAAATGGATATGGCTGGGTTAAGTGAATGGGCCAAAATTTGGCAAATGAAGTTTAATGTGGTTAAGTGTGAGGTAATCCATATTGGTAGGAAAAATACAAGAGCAAATTACCTAAATGGAGAGAAACTTCTGAGTCAGAGCGATCTGGGTGTCCTCTTGCATGAATGACCGTAAACTAGTTTGCAGTTACAGCAGGTAATAAGGAAATGGAATCCTGGCATTTATTGCTAAAGAAAATATAAAGACAATGAAGTGTTGCTGCTACTGTACAAAGCAGGGACACCACACTTAGACTATTGTGTACGGTTTTTGTCCTCTTACTTGAGGAGAGGTGTAGTTGCATTGGAAGCAGTTCAGAGTTAAAAATGAGAGGAGACATAATTAAGGTACAAGATAAGGGGAGATATTTAAATGTGGAGAGGATATTTCCTCTTTTAGGACAATCTAGAATAAGAGGTCATAGTTTTAGAATAAGGGGTGGCAAACTTAAAATAGAGGTGAGGAATTACTTCTCTCAAAGGGTGGTGGATCTGTGGAATTCACTACCCCAGAGTGTGGTGGATGCTGGGACTTTGACTAAATTTAAGGAAGAGGTGGACAGGTCTTTAATTAGTAAGGGTTTGTAGGGCTATAGTGAACAGGCAGGAAAGTGGGGTTGAGGTGGAGGTGAAATCAGCCATGATCATATGAAATGGCAGAGCAAGCAAGGAAATAAATTGCCTACTGCTGCTCCGAGTTCTTACGTTCTGTTCTTACGAGGTGCTTTTGTTCAATGTTCTGTTTGATAATTGAATCTTTTCAAAAGCCCTTCACAATGCCTGAGCTAGTAAAGTACACCGAAGTAGATGGAAATTGCAACTTAAGGGTATTGAGAGTCTGTGATGTACAGATATAGATGATCAAATGAATTATTCATTGGCATTTCAATAGCCCCAGTCCTGGAATGACACCATAGAGTGAATTACTTGTTGACATTGGCCCTTTGTCTTTGAAATGCATCGCATTTCATTTTACGCAGTAAAATAACCTGGAACTTAAGGAGACACATTATACAGGAGCATCTTTCTTAGTTGCCTGATTGATTTTAATAACTGACAACAGAAATGCAAAATGTTCTTTTATGTCATTGAGCCCCAAGAACAATTTCTGCATTTTTCGTTTTACATAACACCATGAGTCCCTTGAAGCACAAGTCATTATAACACACTTAATCATTCTGCATATTAACATTTAGGTCACAAGACAGACTGGGGAAAATTATGTTACTATTGTATGCCATAACATTAGTGTTCTGATGATATCGATGACAGTCTTCAGCATATTAGTCATCCTTCTGACAAGACCTTTTTTAAAAAAACTTTCATTTAAACAGCAGTTTCACAGCCTCACTTTATCCCAAAATGTCAAATACTTTTCAAAGTGTGTTGCTGTAATGCAGGAGATCTGGTAGCCAATGGCTGCACCCCAAGCTCCCACTGACAGCAATGTGATTATCATTAGATAATTTGTTATAGATTTGCTGGCTGAAGGAAAATATTGGCCAGGACACAGAGGAGAACACAACAAACAGAAGCAGGATTTGGCCACCAGGCCTTTCATGCCTGCCTCACTGTTCAATATGATTGTGGCTGATCTATGCTGGCCTCAACTCCTTTTCTGTGCTGTTTTCCCACAGCACTTGATTCCTCAATCTATCAGATATGTATCCATGTCCTCTTTGAATACTTCTAATGATCCAGCCTCCACCACCATTTGGGGCACAGAATTCCAGAGATTCGATGCATGTCAATCGGGACAGTGGCACGTTGGTTAGCATTGCTGCCTCACAGTGCCAGGGACCCGGGTTCAATTCCCAGCTTGGGTCACTGTCTGCACGGAGCCTGCACATTCTCCCTGTGCCTGCATGGGTTTCCTTTGGGTGCTCCAGTTTCCTCCCACAGTCCAAAAGACGTGTTGGTTCGATGCATTGGCCATGCTAAATTCTCCCTCAGTGTACCCAAACAGGCACTGAAGTGTGGCAACTAGTAGATTTTCACAATAACTTCATTGCAATGTGAATGTAAGCCAACTTGTGACACTAATAAATAACCTTAACACTAATAATTACCTTAATGACCAGTCCTTTAGCCTGTAGCTGTGTCTCCTTGTTCGAGACTCTCCACTAATGAAAACATCTCACCATCTACCCTGTCAAACCCCCTCAGGATCTTATCTAATGTTTGAATAAGGTCATCCCTCACTCTGCTAAGTGCCAAGGAATACAAAGCCCGATGACTTAGTCCCTCTTGGTAGGACAACCCTGTCATCCAAGGAATTATGGGTGCTATTCTGATTGGCGGCAGGGATCGGTGCTGGAGCCTCAGCTATTTACCATTTATATGGATGATCTGGAGGAGGGGGCTGAGTGTAAGGTGTCGAAATTTGCTGATGACACAAAGATGAGTGGAAAAGCAAATTGTGCGGAGGATGTAGAAAGTCTGCAGAGGGATCTGGATAGGCTGAGCGAGTGGGCGAGGACCTGGCAGATGGAGTATAATGTCAGCAAGTGTGAGGTTATCCACTTTGGCAGAAATAATAGTAGGAGGGATTATTATTTAAAGGGCGAAAAGCTGCAGCATGTTACGGTGCAGAGGGACCTGGGGGTCCTTATGCATGAGTCGCAAAAACCCAGTCTGCAGGTGCAGCAGGTGGTCAGGAAGGCGAATGGGATGCTGGCCTTTATAGCGAGGGGGATTGAATATAAAAGTAGGGAGGTCTTGCTGCAACTGTACAGGGCACTGGTGAGGCCGCAGCTGGAATACCGTGTTCAGTTTTGGTCGCCGCACTTGCGCAAGGATATTTTGGCCTTGGAGGGAGTGCAGAGGAGGTTCACTAGGCTGATACCGGAGATGAGGAGGTTAGACTATGAAGAGAGACTGAACAGACTAGGTCTGTACTTGTCAGAGTTTAGAAGGATGAGGGGGGATCTTATAGAGACTTATAAGATAATGAAAGGGATGGATAGGATAGAGGTGGAGAGATTCTTCCCATTCAGAAAGGATAGCAGGACTAGAGGGCACAGCCTCAAGATAAGGAGGGGAGCAGTTTAGAACGGAGTTGAGAAGGAACTTCTTCAATCAAACGGTGGTGAATCTCTGGAATTCTCTGCCCGTTGAAGTAGTGGAGGCTACCTCGCTAAATATATTTAAGTCATGGGTAGATAGGTTTTTGATAGACAAGGGAATTATGGGTTATGGGGAGAAAGCAGAAAAGTGGAACTGATCCACTTCAGATCAGCCATGATCTTATTGAATGGCGGGGCAGGCTTGAAGGGCTAGATGGCCTACTCCTGCTCCTATTTCTTATGTTCTTATTACTCCAGTGAATTTCCAAGGACTGCCTCCAATGTTACTATATCCGTTTTTTAGGGAATATAAAGGGGACTAAAACTGTATGCAGTGTTCCAGATAAGGCCTCACCAATGCCCTCTACAAAAAAACCTCCCTATTTCAAAACTCCAATCTTTTTGCAGTAAAGGTCAAAATTCAGTTTGCCTTCTTAACTACTTGATGGAGCTGCCTGCTGGCTCTTTGTGATTCATACACACAAACACCTAGATCCCTCTGTATTTCACTCATCTGCAGTCTCTCTCCATTTAGATAATAATCTGCTGTTTGATTTTTCCTACTGTAGTTCATGACCTCACAGAACTCCCATTCGCTTCTTCAAAATAGCATCAGAATCTTTTCTATCTATCTTAAAGTTTAACTTTTCACATGAATGATGGCATTTCCAACAGTATAGACTTCCTTCAGTACTACACTGGAGTGACAGCCTAGCCCAAACTGAGGGTCCAGTAAAACTTGGACCCAGTTGATTCAGTTCTGAAATGGGGAAAGGAATGCCTGGTCTGAACCAGCAGCCTATTAGGGATTGCCAGTAAATATTATCAGAATTAGCTACTTTCCCAGTCTATCCAGTGGTATTACTAGCTCCTATTGTTTGTTGCATTTGTTGTATTTAAATATTGCAGACTCAAATGAGGATCAATCTATGCAGGTTTGGAGTCATCCAGATTCCCTACGTGGGTCACTTACTCACAGCCAATGGTGTGAAGCCTGATCCAGATAAGACAATGGCTATAAGACAGATGATGTGGAGATGCCGGCGTTGGACTGGGGTAAACACAGTAAGAAGTCTCACAACACCAGGTTAAAGTTTATTTGGTAGTAAACCCACAAACCTGAGAACTTTCCACTTACCTGACAAAGGAACAACATCACAAAAGCTTGTGGGTTTACTATCAAATAAACTTGTTGGACTTTAACCTGGTGTTGTGAGACTTCTTCCTACATGACAGATGGCCATTCCCATAGACAAGCACTTTGCTGTGCTCATAACTTACTTTAAAAAGCCTCTTCATACTGTGTCTGCACAGCTGCAACACGTGATGTTAAAGCTACAACATTATGGTTAAAAAGGACAGTAGGAGGAGAGGTAATAAGCCATGGATAACGAAGGAGGTGAAGGAAAGTGTTAAATTAAAAGCGGAGGAATTTAGAGTAGCTAAGAGTAGTGGGCGAGAAGAGGATTGGGAGAGGTTTAAATGTCAACAAAGATTGACAAAGAAGTTGATAAAGAAGGGTAGGAGAAACTATGAAGCTGGGCTAGCGCTTAATATAAAAAAGGATAGCAAGAGTTTTTATAAATATATAAAAAGGAAGAGGCTGGCTAGGGTGAACGTTGGTCCTTTAGAGGATGAGAAGGGGGACTTAGTGGTAGGGGATGGGGAAATGGCTGAGGTCTTGAATAACTTTTTTGTTTCGGTATTCACAGAGGAGGACGTGAATAATTTGCCGGGTGTTAGTTATGGAAAGGTGGTAGGACTGGAGGGTCTTATGACATTATTGTTACTAGAGAGGCGGTGCTCGACAGACTGGAGGGGCTGATTGTGGACAAGTCGCCAGGACCGGATGGAATGCATCCGAGGGTTCTGAAAGAAATGGCGGAGGTTATAGTGGATGCCTTGGTGGTTATTTTCCAGACGTCGCTGGATTCCGGGGAAGTGCCGGAAGGTTGGAAAACGGCTAATGTTACGCCGTTGCTTAAGAAGGGTGGCAGGCAAAAGGCAGGGAATTATAGGCCGGTTAGTTTAACGTCTGTGGTAGGTAAAATGTTAGAATCCGTCATCAAGGAGGAAATAGAGAGGCGTCTTGAGGGGAATTGCTTGATAGAGCAGACGCAGCACGGTTTCGTTAAGGGGAAGTCGTGTCTGACAAATTTATTGGAGCTCTATGAGGATGTGTCTAGGGCGGTGGATAGAGGAGAGCCGGTGGATGTGGTCTTTCTTGATTTTCAGAAGGCGTTTGACAAGGTACCTCACGAGAGGTTATTGCAGAAGGTCAGGAGACATGGAGTTGGGGGTAGGGTGTTAGCGTGGATAGAGGATTGGTTGTCAAATAGGAGGCAGAGAGTGGGGGTTAATGGGTGCTATTCGGATTGGCGGTTGGTGACTAGTGGAGTGCCCCAGGGGTCGGTGCTGGGGCCTCAGCTATTTACCATTTATATAGATGATCTGGAGGAGGGAACCGAGTGTATGGTGTCGAAATTTGCTGATGACACCAAGATTGGTGGAACGGCAAATTGCGCGGAGGGTGTGGAGAGTCTGCAGAAGGATCTAGATAGGCTGGGCGAATGGGCCAGGAAATGGCAAATGGAATTTAATGTTGGCAAGTGTGAGGTGGTCCACTTTGGTAGGAATAATGGTAGGAAGGACTATTACTTACGTGGCGAAAAACTGCAGCAGGCGACGGTGCAGAGGGACCTCGGGGTCCTTGTGCATGAGTCGCAAAAACCCAGCCTGCAGGTGCAGCAGGTGGTCAGGAAGGCGAATGGGATGCTGGCCTTCATAGTGAGGGGGATTGAATATAAAAGTAGGGAGGTCTTGCTGCAGCTGTATAGGGCATTGGTGAGGCTGCAGATGGAGTACTGTGTGCAGTTTTGGTCGCCATACTTACGCAAGGATATTTTGGCCTTGGAGGTAGTGCAGAGGAGGTTTACTAGGCTGGTGCCGGAGTTAAGGGGGTTGAGCTATGAGGAGAGGCTGAATAAACTAGGCTTGTACTCGTTAGAGTTTAGAAGAATGAGGGGAGATCTCATTGAGACATATAAGATGATGAATGGGATGGATAGGATAGAGGTGGAGAGACTCTTCCCACTCAGAAAGAACAGTAGGACTAGGGGGCACAGCCTCAAGATAAAGGGGGGGGTGGTTTAGAACGGAGTTGAGGAGGAACTTCTTCACTCAAAGGGTGGTGAATCTCTGGAATTCTCTGCCCGTTGAAGTGGTGGGGGCTGCCTCGCTAAATATTTTTAAGACGCGGGTTGATGGGTTTTTGATAAGCGAGGGGTTAAGGGTTATGGGGAGAGGGCGGGAATGTGGAACTGAGCCACGACAGATCAGCCATGATCTTATTGAATGGCGGGGCAGGCTCGAAGGGCTAGATGGCCTACTCCTGCTCCTATTTCTTATGTTCTTATATCTTCAGTGTCATCTATAAAGGTTGTAAGAAGTTGTACCTGGCTGATGTCCTTTCCAGAGCCTTCCTACCCACAACCGACCAGGTACATCATGAGGCAGAGTCATGCAACTCTGACAAAGGATCGTCCAGACTCAAAATATTGGTTCTATTCCCTCTCCATAAATGCTGTCAGACCTGCTGAGATTTTCCAGCATTTTCTGTTTTAGGTCATGAGAAGACAAAAGTACTATCAAGATCTTTAAATAAAATGGAGATGTAAGAATTGAATAAAATGAAGATTAAATAGATGTTGGATAAAATGGAGAATTGGATAAAAGGGGAACTGATAAAAGTGCAGCTGTCTGGAGAGTTTTTGATATACAAATTAGCTTAGCAGCAGGGAAACAAGTGCTTACTTAAAAGTGACAGGGAGAACAATGGAATATAGAATTTTAAGTGTTGAAGCTGTAGAAGAGATGAGTTCAAAGTGGAGATAAAAGAATACAATTCACACTGATATGCTAAAAGCCTGGCCCCAAGCTGAGTCATTTAATTAAATACAAGGAGATCAATAGTGAAATATGGTACATCAGTTGCCAGTTGGTTTCTCAGAGTTCAGGAGAGGACAACAGTACATAGAACATAGAACATAGAACATTACAGCGCAGAACAGGCCCTTCGGCCCACGATGTTGCGCCGACCAGTTAAAAAAAAACAACAACAATGACCCACTAACCTAAACCAATCCCTTTTCGTCCATAAACCTGCCCACAGACCTCTTAAACGCCCCCAAACTAGGCGCATTTACAACTGCAGCAGGCAGGGCATTCCAATCCCTCACCACCCTCTGGGTAAAGAACCTACCCCTGACATCTGTCCTATAACTACCCCCCCTTAGTTTAAAGCCATGCCCCCTCGTGCTAGATTTTTCCATCAGAGGAAAAAGGCTATCACTATCCACCCTATCTAAACCTCTAATCATCTTATATGTTTCAATAAGATCCCCTCTTAGCCGCCTTCTTTCCAGCAAAAACAACCCCAAATCCCTCAGCCTCTCCTCATAGGATCTCCCCTCCATACCAGGCAACATCCTGGTAAACCTCCTCTGCACCCTCTCCAAAGCCTCCACATCCTTCCTATAATGTGGGGACCAGAACTGCACACAATACTCCAAGTGCGGCCGCACCAGAGTTGTGTACAGTTGCAACATAACGCTATGACTCCTAAATTCAATCCCCCTACCAATAAACGCCAAGACATTGTATGCCTTCTTAACAACCTTATCTACTTGATTCCCAACTTTCAGGGATCTATGTACACATACACCTAGATCCCTCTGCTCCTCCACACTATTCAAAGTCTTCCCGTTAGCCCTATACTCAACACATCTGTTATTCCTACCAAAGTGAATTACCTCACATTTCTCTGCATTAAACTCCATCCGCCACCTCTCGGCCCAGCTCTGCAACCTGTCTAAGTCTTCCTGCAAACTATGACACCCTTCCTCACTATCTACCACACCTCCGACTTTGGTGTCATCAGCAAATTTACTGATCCACCCAACTATACCCTCATCCAGATCATTAATAAAAATCACAAACAGCAGTGGCCCCAACACAGATCCCTGAGGCACACCACTTGTAACCGAACTCCATGATGAATATTTACCGTCAACCACTACCCTCTGTCTCCTATCCGCTAGCCAATTCCTAATCCAGTTCCTTAGATCACCCCCAATCCCATACATCTGCATTTTGTGCAGAAGCCTACCATGGTGAACCTTATCAAACGCCTTACTAAAATCCATATACACCACGTCCACTGCCTTACCCCCATCCACCTCTTTGGTCACTTTCTCAAAAAACTCAATAAGGTTAGTAAGGCACGACCTACCCGCCACAAAACCATGCTGACTATCTCCAATCAACTCATTACTCTCCAAATAACTATAAATCCTATCCCTAATAATTTTTTCCAAAACCTTGCCCACAACAGAAGTGAGACTCACCGGTCTATAATTCCCGGGGAAGTCTCTGTTCCCCTTCTTAAACAATGGGACAACATTCGCTAACCTCCAATCATCTGGTACTATACCAGAGGCCAACGACGACCTGAAGATCAGAGCCAGAGGCTCTGCAATCACTTCTCTTGCCTCCCAGAGAATCCTGGGGTAAATCCCATCCGGACCAGGGGATTTATCTATTTTCAGACCCTCCAGAATATCCAGCACATCCTCCTTATCAACTGTAACGCTGTCAATTCTACTCCCCTGCAACCCAGTGTCCTCCTCAGCTATATCCATGTCCCCCTGCGTGAACACCGAAGAGAAATATTGGTTCAATGCTTCACCAATCTCCTCCGGTTCCACACATAACTTCCCTCTTCCGTCTATAACTGGCCCTAACCTTGCCCTAACCAACCTTCTGTTCTTGACATACCTATAGAACGCCTTAGGATTCTCCTTAACCCTATCAGCCAAAGTCTTCTCATGTCCTCTTTTAGCCCTTCTTAGCTCGCTCTTCAACTCCCTCCTAGCCAATCTAAAGCTCTCTAGTGCACTATCCGAGTACTCACGTCTCATCCGAACATAAGCCTCCTTTTTCTTTTTAACCAACGAATCAGCTTTTTTGGTGCACCACGGTTCCCTAGCCTTACCAATTCCACCTTGCCTGACAGGGACATACCTATCACAGACTCGCAGTAGCTGCTCCTTGAAAAAACTCCACATTTCGGACGTTCCCAATCCCTGTAATCTCCTAGTCCAACCTATGTTTCCTAATTCTCTCCTAATAGCCTCATAATTACCCTTCCCCCAGCTAAAACCACTGGCCCGAGGTTCATGCCTATCCCTTTCCATCACTAAGGTGAACGTAACCGAATTGTGGTCACTATCACCAAAATGCACACCAACTTCCAAATCCAACACCTGATCTGGCTCATTTCCCAGCACCAAATCCAATATAGCCTCACCTCTAGTTGGCCTATCTACATACTGAGTCAAAAAACCTTCCTGCACACTTTGCACAAAAACTGACCCCTCTAACGAGCTAGAGCTATAACAATTCCAATCAATATTAGTAAAGTTAAAATCCCCCATAACAATTACCCTATTACTTTCACTCCTAACCAGGATCGTCTCCGCAATCCTTTCCTCAACCTCTCTAGAACTTTTAGGAGGTCTATAAAAGACTCCCAACAGGGTGACCTCTCCTCTCCTATTTCTAATCTCCGCCCATACTACCTCAACAGACAAGTCCTCATCAAACCTCCTCTCTGACACTGTAATACAATCCCTGACCAATAATGCTACCCCTCCCCCCCTTCTACCTCCTTCTCTACTTCGACTAAAACATTTAAACCCCGGGACCTGCAGCATCCATTCCTGCCCCTGCTCTATCCATGTCTCTATCCATGTAGGTGAACCGTCACAACTACAGCCACATTCAACTGGAAAGCGAACTATCCCAAAGCTCAGGAATCTAAGTGGCTGTTTCAAAAATCTCAGAGAAATCTCAGCTGAACCAAAGGACTTCCTAACAAAGAAAACTTCTGGGTATTAACTACTTGCTGGATTTAGCTCATTGACTTATGCTGTGTGGAATGTTTATTTGGCAAAAGAATTTTTCTCAGAGTTCAGCTGGATGGGGAAGGGGTTAATTTCATAAGATACTGGGTATGTGTGGCCATTATTTTAATTAAGTGTACCTTTGCTTTATATTGTGACCTTTCTTTTTGTGCCTTTCTTTTTAGATAACATTCTTTTATTTGAATGTTAATATTGAGGCTTTGCCTTTCCTCACTGCACTCAACAATCACCAGGCAAGACTGTTCCCTTCCCGTTGACGAACACTTCAGCGGTCATGGGCATTCGGCCTCTGACCTTTGGGTAAGCATTCTCCAAGGCAGCCTTCACGACACACGACAGCGCAGAGACGCTGAACAGAGACTGATAGCCAAGTTCCGCACACATGAGGACAGTCTCAACAGGGATCTTGGGTTCATGTTGCACTATCTCTAACCCCCATGACTTGCCTGGGTTTGTAAAACCTCACTTTCTGTACTGTCTGGTAGACAGGGGAATTAAGGGTTATGGGGAGAAAGCGGGAAAGTGGAACTGATCCACTTCAGATCAGCCATGATCTCATTGAATGGCGGGGCAGGCTTGAGGGCCTAGTCCTGCTCCTATTTCTTATGTTCTTAATACACATCTCTTTAACCTGTGCTCAGTGCTCCTTCCACTCACATTGTCGGCCACTTTAAGACTTGAACAGCAGGTTAGGTGTAAAGATTCACATTCTAATCAGTAATCTCTAAACTGTCTGTGCTTTATACGCTCTGTCTGAGGCCAGAACTCTCCATTCACCTGACGAAGGGGCTAACCCGAAAGCTTGTGAGTTTACTATCAAATAAATCGGTTGGACTTAAACCTGGTGTTGTCAGACTTCTTACTATTCTGTATGGCCAGCAATTCATCACCCCTACATTTCTTCAGTGGTACTACACTTGACCAAGGGTACCCAGGGTGGAAGTAACCAAGATACACGTCAAAGGAATCACCATGTATGCTGGCACTGGGGAGAGAAGAATCCAGATGTGCACCATGTAATGCACACAAACCGCATCAAGCCAAATAGCTACTGCCGCTCCATAAGGTCCAAGGCTTCCCATGGCCAGTTACAGTAGCTGACATTATAATGAAATGGCAAACAGCACTTGGTCCCAGTCAACTTGTATCCCGATTGGTTTGATTTCCACCTCCTGCCAGACATGAAGAGCGACATAGTCATAATCAAGCTCAAGAGACACCTTGCCACACACAGCAACCCTCAGAGAATAATGATGGACAACAGTTGCCTGTTCATCTCGACTGAGTTTAGGAACTTTGGACACAAACATGGGATTTGGAGCCCCTCATCAGTACCTCCCCTATCCACAATCTAACCGCCTGGTGGAATGGGCAGTATGCTCAGTTAAACATCTTGTAGAGAAACACAGATTTCTGTGCTGCACTTCTCCCCATCATCAACAAAATGAAGGAGATAGTCATTGACTTCAGGAAGCATAGTGGAGAACATATCCCTGTCTACATCAATAGGGATGAAGTAAAAAAGGGTTGACAGCTTTAGGTTGTTACGCATCCAGATCACCAACAACCTGTCCTGGTCTCCCCATGCCAATACTATAGTTGAGAAAGCCCACCAATGCCTCTACTTTCTCAGAAAACTAAAGAAATTTGGCATGTCAGCTACGACTCTCACCAACTTTTACAGATGCACCATGGAAAGCATTCTTTCTGGTTGTATCACAGCTTGTATCACATCTCCTGCTCTGCCCAAGACCGCAAGGCACTACAAAGGATTGTGAATGAAGCCCAGTCCATCAGGGAAAACAGCCTCCCATCCATTGACACTGTCAACACTCCCTGCTGCCTCGGAAATGCAGCCAACATAATTAAGGACTCCACACAGCCTGGGGTCTTCTCTTCCACCTTCTTCTGTTGAGAAAAAGATAAAAAAGTCTGGGGACATGTACCAGTCAACTCAAGAACAGCTTCTTCCCTGCTGCCATCTGACATTTGAGCGGACAGACCTTGTATTAAGTTGACCTTTCTCTACACCCTAGCTATGACTGTAACATTATATTCTACACCCTCTCTTTTCCTTCTTGATGAGCAATGAGGAGAGGCAAAGTCTTAATATTAGCATTCAAATAAAAGAAAGGTATGCTTTATCTGTGCAGCATGCAAGAAATAAAACTTTTCATAACACATATGACAATAATAAATCAAATCAAATCAGCCTGCAACATGTGCCGAGACAGAGTGTGCCCTCCTCAGCGCTGTGACTGTTCTCCAAGCTCACCAGGACCACAATTCCTACTGCCAAAGCCCTCTTGCAGCTGGATATCAAAACCAATGTGAGTGATGCTCTCATGGTGCATTGATGAAGAGGTAAAGATATTATGATCAAAATGCTCACAGACTCCGCTCTTTAACACCTGGTCTCACAATCAGGATCCAGATCACATGCAGTCCTTACAAATTGATGGTGGTACACAGCCTTGCTCTGCAGCCAAACAGCTACATGGGTGGCTTGGTGGCATAGTGGTCAGATTTGCTCTCAGTGCCAGATACCTGGGTTCAATTCTAGCCTCAGGTCACTGTCTATGTGGAGTTTGCACATTATTCCCATGTCTGTGTGGGTTTTTCCAGGTGCTCCAGTTTCCAGGTTAACTTGGTTGGCCGTGATAAATTGCCCTTTAGTGTCGGGGGATTATGAAGGTAAATATGTGAGGTTACGGGGATGGGGCCCGAGTGGCATTGTTGTTGGTGCAGCCTCGAAGGGCCAAATGGCCTCCTTCTGCATTGTAAATTCTATGAATCTATTATACATGGTAGCCTCGGCTGTGCCCTTTGCATATGAAATCAGTGTCACCTGCTCTAAGTATTAGAACAAGCACCATCAACTGCCATACCCAAGCCACCCAGCCTACAATCCAGGCACTGTACACAGTGGAGAAGGAGGGTCTTTCAGTGGCCTACGCAGCAAGGACTGCAGCCAGTGGGAACATCAAAAGGACATCCGATGCCATCCACACTGAGGACACCAACCCGAGAACACTTTCAGCACGGCCAACTGGCACAATCACATGCTCAGAATGAATGACTAAACCCAACACAAGGTTCCAGGACAATGTCATGGACTAGTCTACAATTGACTTTTTTTAAAAAGGGGGAAGACATGATGAGCTATGCATCAGCTGCAGCAGCTTAATGTGTATTTTACACAATGTAAATTGTTACACGTTGTTATTTTGTTCAATTTGTATGTTGTTAACTTGTTTGAATTCAGTGATAAACGATAAAAAGCAAATTACTGCGGATGCTGAAATCGGAAACAAAATCAGAAAATTTTGGAAAATCTCAGCAGGTCTGGCGGCATCTGAGAGAGAATAGATCCAACGTTTCGAGTCTGGATGACCTTCTGTCAGAGCATTCAGTGACTGTTCTTGCACATGGTTACATCTCAGTACTACTGGTTTTCCCAAATGAAATGGAGGAGATGTAGGTTGGGTGGTCACGTGGGCACTGTGCTCATGCAGCTGCTAAAGGGATCATGTGTCGGTAGTGAGAGAGTTCTCCCTGGAGCACGGAGAGACATACAGCATGTAAGAGCTGCTCAGAGTACTTAATAAACTGTTATTGTACTTAATACTTAATAAACGACTAAGTCCTTAGTCAACAGTCGTTGGGACCTAGCACTTTTACGTACACAATGTTAAAATAGAAACACTATCTACAATGCTTGGAATTGACTCCAGTCTAAAGACTTAGAATAAGAGCTTATTAAGAGCCATGCAAATTTAATTGAGAGAATCAATACAGTTGCTCTACATACACACTTCTCTCCCTAACCATGACAATCACCAATCACTGCATGGTTGCACTCTGTGCCTGGGTAACAGAGAAGTGTGGACCTGTTTAAGTTTATTAATTTATATCGGAGTGAGGTTGGAGGGATGGGAGCTGCAGTTGCACAACTTCAACAAATCAATTTTCTTCATGTAAGTGAAGGGATGTTGCAATAGTCAACACTGAAAGCGATATGGCAGCTAAGTTACGTAAATAAATGTATTATCCTGCCTGAAGGCTGTAAGAATTCCTTCTTGGGGGTAGCAATTAAGACTGGAAACATCCTCCACCATTTCCTGGAAGGCTGTTTTCTCTGCTTCCAATCTTACCCAGCAACTATTGGGTGACTTCCATCACCAGTCTTTGGGAAGGAAAGTTGGGTGGGACTGGACTGGGGCCGGATCTAGAACCGACCACAACACTAATGCATCCAGTATGCTGCTGAACTGAATCTGGTCACATGGGGAAATCCTGGGGAAAGAGACAGGGATGAGATATCCATTCTCCGCTGCTGTCTCAGCCGCTGCTTCCTCCACCACTGCTGTACAGGAGAATTGACACGAAGAAGCACAGAGGATTAAAAATAGAGGAGTTTTATTCACAGGGCGGTGTTCATCACAGGTTGCTCTTCACTTGTTTCACAGTTTCCCCATGCTAGCGATCTGTGGCATCACTTCTGGTGACTACATAAATATATTAACAAACACTGCTTAGTGCAGCCACCAAGAATCAATACTAATGCAGAACATTTCCTCCCCTTTAAACTGAACGTCACCAACAAACTCAAACAAATATAACATGAACAATAATCAAATGGGTCTCAGAACGATTGACTACAAACATCTGGCGTCTTCTTCTTTGTATTAGTTAAAACATCTGGCGCTTTCATCTTTACATGAATGTCAGCAATGGTTGATTTGACCGACGTCGACGAATGTTGTAACTAGAAATTGAATCTGTGTTTGGTCTGAAGGTGAGGTGTTGCTTTCCTCAACAGTGTCTATTGGTGTCAGGTCAGGACTTTGAACCTGAATTTTCAGCAGATTCTCCAGATGACATCATGTTTGGTTTGGACGATATATGAGACAGGTCCAGTCTGTGCAAGGTTTGTGGCAGGAACCCATTTTTCTCCTGTGGAGTAATTCCTAGCCATCACTCTTTGTCCTTGGTGGAAGACACAGGGGAGGGTGGGGGGCAGGGGGCGGTGGCGATCTTACCAAAAACATTCTAGGTGCAGAACAAGAACAAAAACAGGAGAGTTTCAGATCTGTTTTCTCTGGCGAGGCCACAAATGAAATCTTACGCCATTTAGTGCAAACAATGATGCATGACCCGATTCCCGCCAGCTAAAAAGCCAGCTGATTACACTAGAAGGTACTATTGCATATGCACAGATCAGAGCAGAGAGATCTGTCAGACACTCTTCCCCCAGAATATTGCCCATCCCCCCCCCCCCCCCCCCCCCCCGCCACCAAATGGCTGATCACTCCACCCACACTCCTGGATATCTCCCTGATATCCCCCCAACTCCAGCCATTCATCCCCTCCAGCCTCCCATCTGGCCAGTCGACTACCAGCTAATCTTTAGTCGCAGAGCACACACCTATCTCACCTTCCCTTAGGCCCTGCCCCCATCATGGCACTGCTCTCTTGTCTTGGGCCCTGCCCCATCATGGCTCCACCCCTTGGCACTGCCTGGTGCCCAAAGAACACTCCCAAGTCACCAGGCTAGCAGTGCCAGTGTGCCATGCTGGCACTGTCAGCGTCCTAGTTGAGGTCGTTAAGGCAAGTGAGCTCAGGCGATTCTGTCCCAGACTCACTAATTCTCTTTACGTTCAAATTTTTATATTAAAATCAGCTTTTCCATGCCAGAAATCCAGAGCTGGTAAGATCATGAGGTGAGAAACTGAATGTGAACCCAATTTTTCACCTGGCTTGCAATCTTTTTGGCTCGCTCAGCCCATCCAACAGTGGGACAAGCGGCTAAGACTGCCTCCACATTGTTTTGGCTTTACTTTCCCACCGTGCTATCTGTCCTTGTTATTCCTGTTGAATGATTTCTTTTGTTTTTGGAGGTTACAAAAGTTATTTCTTCATCTTTAATAATACTGGAGGGGTTTTGGTTGTAGAACAAGCAGTATTCCTACACATTAGTGGGAATTGGTTAAGACATTTGATCAGCGAAGCTTGTTCCCTGATTGTTCTCAATGTATGTTTCATGGTTTGGACAAAACGTTCTAGTCTGCGGGCTAGTACGGTGCAGTCCTAATATCTTATATATTATTCTCTTTCAGGAAACTTTTAAATTCTTAGAGACATATTAATGTCCATTGTCACTGCTGAAGGCTTCTCCTAGTCTCAATTGTCTTTTCCAATGAAGTAGATTTCATTATAGGAACTTCTGACCACTTTGAATGATCATTGATTGTTGCTAAGAACCTATGTCCATCAAAAGGTCCCATAAAGTCTACGTATGTTTGTTGCCAAGTATTTTCTGGCCATTCCAAAGGATGCATGGGTGCGAAGGGTGGCAGATTCCTTACCTTCACACATGAAGAACGTGTTCCAGATTTCTTTTCAATACAAGCCACCAGAAATAATTCCTCACTATTTTCTTCACGCATACAATTCAGTGGCTTTTGTGTAACTTCTCTAACACTCCTCTGCGCAATGGTGGCGGAATGATTATTCTGAGCCCCAGAGGAGACATCCTGACTGTACAGACAGCTCCAATGTTCTGGAGGAGTACAGTTTCAAGTCAGGTGTTAGCTCTGAGGTCTTCCCTTGTAATACCATGTCCGTCACTTCTGAGAGTAGTAGATTGCTCGAAGTGTACTTCCTCACTTGTCCAGAAGTGACTGGTGTACTGTCTACCTGTTCAAATTAGAAGATACTTCTGCTTGAGTAGTTTGACAAGCTACTAGGCACTGGTAATCTTGGCAGTCCATCCACATTACAATGTAGACTTGATAATTGATACTTGACGGTATCAGTATGTGCAGACAATGCAAAATGCCCATCTCTGCATTCCACTCGCTGCCAGTGACAAAATTCCCATCTGTGGTTCAAACATGGTAGTTAATGGTCAACAGTGTGAACTTTTTTCCCTATAGGAATTGTTGGAATATTTTTCCTCCAAAGGTAATCCCTCAGGCTTCCCTTTCAATTTATGCGTGATTACTTTCAGCCTTGCTCGAGGTTCGGAAAGCAAAAGCAATGGGTCTTTGTTCACCTGACAGCATGATGTGGGATATCACAGCTCCAACACCATAAAGAGATGTGTCATACACTAACTGTAGGAGTAGGGTAGGATCAAAATGGGTAAGAATTTCTTTCGTTTATTCAAAAGCGTTATTGTTCTGATCCGCCCAGTTCTACTTCTTGTTCTGGCATAAGAGATTATGCAATGATTTTAAAATGGTTGCCAAATTTGGAACAAATCTTCCTTTGCAGCTCAACAATCCTTGGAAGGATTGCAACTGGTTAATATTCTAAGATGCAGATGCCTCTGAGATAACCTTGACCTTTGAAGGAGATTTGTGAAGGCCTGTTGCATCAATCACATGTCCCAAATACTCAGAGAACTGGACAAACTCACACTTGTCCTTGTGGACTCTCAGTTCATAATCTTCCAATGTTTGGAGAGTGGCATCCAAATTCCAAAGATGTTTCTATTCCTCTCTTCCAGAGACAAGGATGTCATCCAAATGGCACTGGACTTCATTTAGTCCACTCAAGATCAGATCCATTGTCCTTTGAAACAATGTAGGAGCAGATGTGATACCAAACTGCAATCTTTGTGTGTTAGGACTGTCGTCAGAAGTTTCTGTGCTTTCTGGTCTACATAAGTAAGCCTGGCTCAGGTCCATTTTGCTAAAATGGTGGCCTCCTGCTAATTGTACAAACAGATCATTAATGTGGAGTGATGGGTACTGTTCCTCACATAACACAATTTAGGGTGACTCTGAATCCTTACAGATCCATCCTTCATGATGACTGGTACCATTTGTGTAGCCTGTTCACTACTGCTGACAGGTTCCAAGGTCTTCACAAGTTGTTTCGTTTTCACCTCCACTTTTGCTGCATAGCACAATGTACCACGATAAAAGCAAAATATTGCAAATGCTGGAATATAATTCTGCAATAACATATCCTTCTAACCACAAATTTCTTTTTGTTCTTGCAACCCCTTTATTATTGTACCCTTTAGCTATTATCATCCATTCCACGACCGTGCCTAAACACTCTTGAAGCCTATTATCTTCCCCACACTTTTAAGTATCATATCAATTTCAAACATCCAAATGGCATCCTGTCTAAATTATTAGTTATCCTAACAAGTCTAAGTTATTAAGGTATATTAAAGCAGCGCTGAACTTAATACTGAACCTTAGGATTCTCCACTGTACATCTCTCCTCAGTCCAAAATGTAGCTGTTCACCATAACTCTTGTTTTCTATCCCTTAGTCAATTTTGTATCCATACTGTTCCTGGCCCTTTTATCCCACAAGCCTATTATGTAGTATTTCCATTTTTAAGCAATCTACATAAAACCACCAAAAATTCCACAGTCCTGGTAGAATCTAAAATGTGATCATTTCAAAATCTTGTGGAATTTGAGGATTTTGGCATTGGATAAAATCCTTTTCCCTGTTCCTGCAAACTCTTGCATGAATGACCATGTGACTAAATAATCATCACCTTTGATTCGCCAACAATCAAAGAACTTCACAACATATAACATATCAAAGTACTGCTATCCAATAGAAATTGCTGACTTCACATATTGCAACTATGTTGCCATTTCAGAAATCTGCACAAATTCTAGTACAAAGCGTCTTACACACACTGGGTGGGATTTTACAGCCTTGATCTGGCAAGACTGGAAATTCCCACCTGAGGTCAACGGAGATTTCCATTATCGGATCCTCACCCACACTGATTCCATGGAGGGCAAGGTGGTACAGTTCCGGCTACTCTGTCAATACAGGTAAACATATTTCAATTGTGTACATTTACTGAACAAACATCTATCACTGCTTGGCAATCAAGAAAGTAAAGCACTCACTCAGGTTGGACTGCTGGTCCCCAATTCAAAGTGCCTGCAGCACCTGTTTAAATGAATAAAGCAAAAAAAATAGTTGTGTGCTCTGCTTTTCATCTGAACATTTCATCAACAAATGCAGCAAAATGTTAATGTACACCTGCAAACGTGAGTATTCAGATCAAATGTCCAATGATATTATTTATTACTCATTTTTTTATTTATTCATCAGAAGTGCAATTTGACACAGTTGGATTCCCAAATAGACAGACACGGCTAGTGGATAACATATTGCTCAATATACAATCAAACAAGTAATCGACATCCACTTGGAAATCATAACAGCTAAAGTTTTAAAATTACACCTTGCTATTCTAGTTTGAAGAGCATGTGAAACAATATGAAACCTAAGAATTCACCTTAATTATACATTAATTAATAAAATGTTTATTGTGGGTTCATTGGCTTCAGCTGAAATAGCCATGTAGAGGTAATGGCTAAAAACATTGATTATTGCTGGGAACAAACACAACGTCAGCACTATATCTACAGTGCTGTCTGATGACAGAGACCAAAGGCTCTCTCCATTTTGGACCTCTGGCATCAATTCCATATCAGCTGAACTGTTAAGTCCAGAGGAGGGATGGAATAGGAGTCTGTAATGCATTGCTCTTCTTGGCCTACTCATTAAGGCAGGTCAGAAAAGAAAGCTACCTCGTTAAGAGTCTCCAGTGGCCTGAAATATAGGGAATGTACGATGTCATTAAAAAACATGTTTTGGAACTCTCTATTGGTGAAGGCGGTGCTGTTGTCTGACACCAAGGCCTCTAGTGTGCCATGTATACAGAAGCTCTGTCTTAGCTTCTCGGTTGCAGCATTGACTTAAAAAGTGGAGCTCATGCAGTGTGCCTCTAACCATTATGAGTGTGCATCTACCAGAATCAAAAACATGGAGCCCATTAAAGATCCTGCAGATTACACATGCACACTGATGAATTCTTTTTTACACCAAAGATGACTACCATAATCTCGTTTTCATTTCACAGATATCACCACTCGCCATCTGAGATGGTCCTGGATGCATAATCTACTGTCCTTTCTGTCCATCTTTCCAACAATGTGAAAGCACAGTCCCAATCCGATCACAAATTAGGATGAGTTCTTTCTTTGGATCAAAATGAGCTAACAGGTTTAATGACAAGAACTGTTGTTTTACCTTGTTAAAGGCTTCAACCTGAGATACCTTCCATGACAATATTTGATACTTCCACAGCAGGACATACAAGGGGGCCAGTAAGGTAGTGAAGTCCAGAATGAATTTCCCGTAGTAGTTTGTTAATCTCAAGGAGGATTGTAACTCAGTGACAATTTTTTCAAGGCCAGTGCCTCCTTGATGGCCCTTACTTCCTCTGCCACAATTGTGAACCTTTTGCATCCACCTGATTACCCAATTAGATTACTTACTTGGCCCAAAAGGCACATTTTTCACTCTTTAGGAATACCCCAGCTTTCTAAAGTCTTTTTAGTATCTGTTCCAGGTTCACCAAGTGTTCTTGTTCTAAGGTGTCCATGACCAAGATGTCATCAAGGTATATTTTCACTTACGATAACCCCTGAAGTATGTTTTCCATTGTCTGTTGGAATATAGTGCAGGCTGACGAGACCATGGAGGGTGGGCAAATATATCCATGTAAGCCCTTGTGTGTACTGATTGTAACATACTTTCAAGATGCCTCATACAGTTCAAGTTAAAGATAAACATGGCTCATATCCAGGTTAGTGAACACCTGGCCACCAACTAACTTGGCATACAAGTCCTCAATGCTGGGTATTGGGTACCTAATTTATAGATTATTGTTGACCGTTAACTTATAATTCCCACAAATGTGGATTGACTTATTTGGCTCGAGGATAAGGATGATTGGTGCAGTCCACTCCAAAAATTTTAGAGGTCTTATAACATCTAGGTTTTCAAGGCTCCTGAGTTTGGCCTCTATTTTCTCTAATAGAGAGTAAGACACAAGTATTGGTCTGTAATATTTGGGTGTGAGCACTGGGGTCCATGTAGATTTTGGCTTGGGCCCCCTTATCATCCCAAGTACTTAGTGAAAAACTTAAGGATGTCTTCTGCAAACTCTGATGCCTTACTTGCATAGGCACCCTCAGTTGAAGAATGGTCACTACCACTCATGGCTGCTCTTTCTAACTGGAGAATATTGCTTTCAGACATTTCTTGCAGCTTGAGCCCCTTTTTGCTGCACTTTGTAGTGACAAGGCTGTTTTAAAAGCTCTGTTTAATTCTAGGTCAGGTTCTGCCAATAATTTTTTTAGATTATCAAACTGTTTATTTCAAACACCAATCTGTCTCTCGTCATTTCATTCAGACATGACCCAAAGTCACAATGTTGCACAATTTCAACAATCTGTAATGGGATCTGCGGCAGTTCTCCATGTTGTATTAAAGTGATATCTCTAAAGTATGGCACAGTGCTTTGAATTGTAAGTTAGTTGAAAGACTTTGAATTACCCTAGGTAATTCAGGCTTTTTATTATGCCGAGCATTGGACCCCACAAGGTTATTTACTGTCTTTCATCTCGGTCAATATCGTTTGCCCAGAAGATGTAGCACAGTTGCTCTACGTATTGAACCCAGTCTTTTCCAGTCACATCATAAGGTTCAAGTTTAACGAAGAAAGACATTTTTCTCTTTTGCTCGTCAGAGAAGTGCTGCTTTCTGCTCGATAGTAAAGGTTACCAGGAGTAGTAATAGAAAGAAAATTTTGTTCACCTTCGTCGCCAATGTAATAACCTCACCAAGGCTGGTCCTCTGGTACGACACCACTTTTTTAAAGCAAGGGAAAGGCTAAGGCTGAGGCTTACAACAGACCAAACTGTGTGTTTTGGACCTACATAACCCTACTCCAGACCGAGTGTGGGTTTAAATTCCAGTCACCCTTCTTTCATTGGGCCAGCTCCCAATCGTTCAATAGGGAAACTCGTGTTCCATGAAGCCCAAGGAGAAATCTATTAATGACATCCTGTGTCTTTCATTCCATTATAAAGATCATCAAACTGACTTTGCACATCAGGTTGCGGAATGCTTCATTTAGACAGGTGCTGTAGGCACTCAATTGGACACCAGAGATCATGCCCACAGATTAATTCTACCTTCAGTACATCGCCCTCCCTGAAACAAGGGTGACCGGGAATATTTTCTTCTGCCACAGATCTCTGGCAAAGATTGAGTTCTACTTTAGGATCAAGATGCAATCTTTAGGCTAAAAAATTGTTTAGGTCAGTTACAGGCATTTTTATTGAAACCAAGGATTTTTTAGTTAAATGCAAATATTGTTGTCAAACAAGTCTGCTTGTCCTTAATCAAGACAGACCCCATTATAAGTGAATTCATGGTAGGCACAAGACATTAGTTTGACCATAATTCAAATATAAACAGAGATCATAAAAGTAATTCATAAAATCATACAGTGCAGAAGTCGTCCTTCACATTAGAAACATCTGAACTCCCACCTAATCCCATCTGCCAGTCCTTGGTCCATAACCTTCAGTCTTCTCTGAGGGGCAATGGAAAATAAGATTTAACATTTGCAATAAGTAGTGCTGCAAATGTTGGATAATGAGCCTGGACCTTAAAAGAGATACTGGGTGGCGAAGCAATGGAGGGTTGACATTGTTGGCTGTTCGAGGTGCCAGCCTCAAAATACATCAAGCAGGGTTGTTGGAGACTGTGGAGCTGGATGTTATTATTTCAGCTATTAGCAGCTTATCTGTGAGAGGAAGAACAGGTTTACAGAATAAGATAGAATTCCTACAGTACAGAAGGAGGCAATTTTGCCCATCAAGTCTGTACCAACCACAATCCCATCTAGGCCCTATTCCCATAATCCCACACATTTACCCTGCTAATACCCTTGACAGTAGGGCCAATGTAGCATGGCCAATTAACCTAACCTGCACATTTTTGGACTGTGGGAGGAAACCAGGGCACCTGGAGAACACCCACACAGATATAGGGAAACTGCGCAAACCCCACACAGACAGTGACCCAAGGTCAGAATTGAACTGGAGTCCCTGGTACTGTGAGCAGCAGTGCTAACCACTGTGCCAGCCTAGCGGTCCAATTTATATTTAATATATTTATTAAATATTCCATATTTTGTTAAATATTTCATATTTAACAAACGCTCAAATTGACTTGATTTATCACAAGTATTAATATACAGTAAAAAGTATTGTTTCTTGCACACTTGACAAAACATACTGTTCATAGGGAAGGAAACGGGAGAGTGCAGAATGTAATGTTACAGTCATAGCTTGGTGTGGAGAAAGATCAACTTAATGCAAGGTAAGTCCATTCAAAAGTCTGACAGCAGCAGAGAAGAAGCTGTTCCTGAGTCAGTTGGTAGGTGACCTCAGATTTTTGTACCTTTTTCCCAAAGGAAGAAGGTGGAAGAGAGAATGCTCAGGGACCATAGGGTCCTTAGTTATGCTGGCTGCTTTGCCGAGGCAGCGGGAATAGAGACAGAGTCAATGGATGGGAGGCTGGTTAGCATGATGGACTGGACTACATTCACGACCTTTTGGAGTTCCTTGAGGTCTTGGGCAGAGCAGGAGCCATACCAAGCTGTGATACATCCAGAAAGAATGCTTTCTGTGGTACATCTGTAGAAGTTGATGAGAGTCATAGCTAACATGCCAAATTTCCTTAATCTTCTGAGAAAGTAGAGGCTTTGATGGGCTTTCTTAACTATAGTGTCAGTGTGGGGAGACCAGGACAGCTTGTTGGTGATCTGGACACCTAAAAACTTGAAGCTTTCAACCCTATTTCATCCCCATTGATGTAGACAGAAGCATGTTCTCCTTTACGCTTCCTGAAGTCGATGACAATCTCCTTTGTTTTGTTAACAGTGAGGAAGAGATTATTGTTGCTGCTCCAGTTCACCAGATTCTCTATTTCATTCCTGTGCTCTGTCTCGTCATTGTTTGAGATATGACCCACGACAGTGGTGTCATCAGCAAACTTAAAAATCAAATTGGAGGGAAATTTGGCCACACAGTCGTAGGTGTATAAGGAATATTGTAGGGGGCTGAGAACACAGCCTTTTGGGGCACCAGAGTTGAGGATAATCGTAGAGGAGGTGTTGTTGTCTATCCTTACTGATTGTGGTCTGTGAGTTAGGAAGTTCAGGATCTAGTCACAGAGGGAGGTGACGAGGCCCAGGCTACGGAGTTTGGAGATGAGTTTTGTGGGATTAATAGTGTTGAAGGCTGAGCTGTAGTCAATAAATAGGAATCTGACATAGGTATCCTTGTTATTTAGGTGTTCTAGGTTTGAGTGCAGGGCCAGGGAAATGGCACCTACTGCGGACCTGTTGCGATGGTAGGCAAACTGTAGTGGAACCAGGTAGTCTGGGAGGCTGGAATTGATTCGTGCCAACCTTTCAAAGCTCTTCATAATGACGGATGTTAGAGCCACAGGCCGATAGTCATTAAGGCACGCTGCACGTTGCTTTTCTTAGGTACCGGGATGATGGTTGTCATCTTGGAGCAGATCAGGACCTCAGATTGTTGTAAAGAGAGGTTGAAGATGTCTGTGAATACCCCCACCAGCTGATCCATGCACGTCTGGATGCCCTATGCAGACCAATCGCTTTCCATGGGCTGACCTTCAAGATAGCAACTCTGATATCTGCAATGGTGACCCCAGATGTAGGTTGACGCAGGGCTTCCAGGTGGAGGGCATGCCCTCACTGACCTCTTGCTCAAAATAGGCATAGAATGCATTGAGCTCATCAGGGAGCCAGCGATCTTACATGCCTTCATCTTGTAGCCTGTTATGTCTTGCAGACCTTGCCATAGTTGACAGGAGTCAGTGTGGCTAGCCTGGGACTCTAGCTTGATCTGGTATTGTCTTTTGGCATCATTGATGGATCTCCTTAGATCATATCTGGCTTTCTTGGATAGGTCAGTGCTGCCTGATTTGAATATATTCAAGTTCTTGGAGGCTGTTACAAGAAAGGTGGATAAAGGTGAACCTATAGTTGATTTCCAAAATGCATTTGATAAGATATCACATTCAAGGTAAATGCACAAGTGCTCGTAGTTGGAGGTAATATATTAGCCTGGGTAAAGTTAAAGTTTATTTATTAGTCACAAGTAGGTTTACATTAACACGGCAATGAAGTTTTTGTGAAAAATCGCCTAGTCATCACACTTCAGCGCCTGTTCAGGTACACTGAGGGAGAATTTAGCATAGCCAATAACCTAATCAGCACATCTTTCAGATTATGGGAGAAAATCAGAGCACCCGGAGGAAATCCATGCACATACAGGGAGAATTTGCAGATTCCATACCGATAATGATCCAAACTAGGAATCAAACCTGGGTTTCTGGAGCTACAAGGCAGCAGTGCTAACCACTGTGCCACTATGCCACTTCAGATAGAAGACTGACTAACAGAGCATACTTCTGCCAAATTTGCCGACAATACAAAGATTGGCAGGGAAGCAAGCTGTAGGGAGGATACAAAGAACCTGCAAAGGAATATGGATAGGTTAAGTGACTGGGCAAAAACAGTAAACTTTTGAAGGAGTAAATTCTGAGAGGATGTTTCCTCTTGTGATGAATCAAAAGATAGGAGGCATTTCAGAATGAAGTGTTCTCCAATGAATGGAGATAAGAAAGAACTTCTCTCAGATGTTTCTGAACTCTGGAATTCTCAATCCCAGGGTGCTGTGGAGACTGTGTCATTGAATATATTCAACACTACTACAGGGGGATTTGTGAACTGTTGTTTTGCTGGGGGGGGTGGGGGGGGTGGGGAAAATATGTAGGGTAAGACTTACGGGAACAGCCAAAAAAGTCAAGTTGAGGCCAATAGCAGTTCGGTCAACATCATATTGAATGCTGAAGCAGGCTCGAGGGGCTCTATGTCCTCTCCCTTTCCATTCCTTATGTTATAGAATGTTTACAGCATGGAAAAAGACCCCTGGGCCCAACTTCTCCATTGCGCCTTTTTTTTAAAGGCCCTAAGCTAATCCCCATTACCTGCATTTGGCCCATATCCCACTATACCCATCTACCCATGTAACTAACTAAATGCTTTTTAAAAGATAAAACTGTAGCTGTCTCTACTAATACCTCTGGCAGCTGGTTCCAGACACTCACCATCCTCTGAAAAAATTGCTCCTCTGGGCACTTTTGTATCTCTCCCCTCTCACCATAAACCTATGCCCTCTAGTTTTAGACTCCCCTACCTTTGGGAAAAGATATAACTATCTACCTTGTCTATGCACCTCATTATTTTATAGGCCTCAATAAGGTCACCCCTCAGCCTCCAGAGAAAAATATCCTAGTCTATTCAGCCTTTCTTTATAACTCAATCCATCAAGTCTTAGTCACATCCTCGTAAATCTTTTCTGCACTCTTTTTAGTTTAATAATATCCTTTCTATAATAGTGGCCAGAATTGCACACAGTATTCCAAGTATGGCCTTACCAATGTCTTGTACAACTTCAAGACATCCCAACTTCTGTATTCAACGTTCTGAGCGATGAAACCAAGCATGCCGAATGCCTTCTTCACCACTCTGTCCACCTATGACTTGACTTTCAAGGAGCTATGAACATGTACCTCTAGATCTCATTGTTCTGTAACTCTCCCCAGTGCCCTACCATTAACTGAGTAAGCCCTGCCCTGGTTCAATCTACCAAAATGCATTACCTTGAATTTGTTTAAATTAAACTGCATCTGCCATTTGTCAGCCCATTGGCCCAACTGATCGAGATCTCACTGCAATCGGAGATAGCCTTCTTCACTATCCACCATGCCACCAATCTTGGTGTCATCTGCAAACTTACTAACCATGCCCCCTATATTTTCAACCAAATCATTAATATAAATGACAAATAACAGTGGGCCCAGCACTGATCCCTGAGGCACACCACTGGTCACAGGCCTCCAGTTTGAAAAACAACCCTCGACAGCCACCCTCTGGCTTCTGTGAAGAATTCAATTTTGTATCCATTTAGATACCTCACTCTGGACCCCATGAGATTTAACTTCATGCAACAACCTACTATGTGGCCTTGCTGAAGTCCATATAGACAACATCAACTGCACTGACCTCATCGACCTTCTTGGTTACCCCTTCAAAAAAAAACACAATCAAATTTGTGAGACATTGTTATGTACTTAAGTTCAATAACCTTGATGGTTGACAAGTTAAAGTCTTATGTTATCTCTGCGTATTCTAGGCTGGCATAGCATGCACATTTATCACAACCTGCCATTAACAGAGTAAATGCCTCTTCCTCTTTGAGTTCTGAAACTATCTCAGGCTGATCAATGTTGATGTAAGGCATACCTTTTACAGTCTTAGGAAATTAATAACTGAAGTGTGAAAGCATGGAAGAAGTCATAATAGATGCAACAGAGGTAGAGAAACTGCGAGAATGCAATAATAACCCTATGGAAAGGTGAGTAGAAGCAATTGTGGTTGAGCTGTCTCTGATGATCAGCAGGTTTATGGTAGATATTGCTTAAAGATAAAATAGAGCATTTTGTGGCTATTTACAAAATTCAGCAAGCTATTAGAGAGTTTTTCTTTAAACCCTTACATAATATCAAGCTTGAGTTGAGGAACACACACAAGCTCAAAACCATCAGCAAACCCAGACACACACAAACAATATTCAATATTCCATCTGTTAATATACATATATACCATTTATCTTCGTTCCTTCATAAAAAATTGAACTGGGACAACAATGAGGTGCTGGAAAGGTGATATGCAACGTCACAACTAACGTTGAGGTTCAGAACATTATAAAAATAAATTTGAATCCTGATACAGATTATGGTGAGTTCTTTGTATCCAGGAAAATCATGCTGTTTAAAAAAATGTTTATCAACTTATATGCTAAGTTTTAAAATTAACATTCATCCTCTTTTACACCATTAAATATTTAATATCCATTTAATATTCAACCACTTTTGATGCATTACAATGAGGGCAGGTAGAAGTTTCATTCTATGTCTGTGCCATAATGAAAGCTGAATAAAATTAAGCACAATAGTGACATGTTTCACAAAGTGAGCCTCAAAGTCTACTTAAGGTAAAGCAAAGTGGGTGAGAATGCCTTAAAATGTTACATTTTATTAGAAATACCGTATTTCTAATGTTATATGACATAATGCAGAGCTGTTTCAAGAGACAGCCAAAAAAAGTTGTGGAAATTGGAATGAATTGTATATGACAATAATACACTGCAATCTTTGTAAAGTTTAATTATGTCACAGGTCAGGTTTCTCCACAAAACTCAAATTTTATTCGATTGTTGATAAGAGTTCTATATGAGGTTACACTTATCAATTAGAAAAAAAGAAATAGGAACAAATGAGACATTAAAAATAACAATACTGATGTGGATATTTGTTCATCAAGGCAGAAATTGGAACTCTAAATCAGTGATTTTCACTGTAGTGTATTTGGAAGCACTAATTGTAGAACATGCCTATATACTAGATAGGACAAAAGCAATAATATATTATCAAATGAAGATAAGCAATTCATTAAGTCCTCCTTTGGTGCATTACCAACTCGGTGCAAATCTGCTCTGTTGAAAAAGGCAAGTAATACAGATGTAGATGCTTTATATAATCTGCACAAATAGACTGCTGATTCCTTGTCCTGCTTCTCACATGGGCCACATGTTACTTCACCATCATTCTACACTCAGGTGGCACTGGAGACTGCTAGCTTTTTCAGATGATCCATGAACACTTGCAGGCTGACATCATCAGTCAGGATTGGTGCTCCAGCCTCCTATGGAAAAGGTTCACATATGGGCATCAATAGGACAAGCAACCTTGTAACTTGCTACAATAAATCAGCTACATTTTAGGGCATAGGTCACTTAAGAGGGCACTGTTCTTCAGAATTTTAAAAGCTGTAAGTAGCCTGATACATACCATACACCTTACCACTACGAACTAAGATTGCCTCAAAAAACAAAACTATTATTCTAAAACAGTACAATGTTGAGTGATTCAGTGCTCCTTACAAATATGAGCCATCAAAACTCTTAATGATTCACTGACAAGAATGAGTTTAGATATTGCTTCGTCTGCTAATAACTCATTGTGCTTCTCATGACTAAGTATTTGAGATAATATCTTCATCTGACCAATAAGTATAGACACCGACACAGTGAAACAAAAATAATTTGTAACTTTTATCATTTAAATATCTAACAAAGTCTACAGATCATGCAAGGCTTATTGAAAAAGTGAGGGGGCATGGGATCCAAGGGGACATTGCTTTCTGGATCCAGAACTGGCTTGCCCACAGAAGGCAAGGAGTGGTTATAGATGGGTCATATTCTGCATGGAGGTCAGTCACCAGTGGAGTGCCCCAGGGATCTGTTTTGGGACCCTTACACTTTGTGATTTTTATAAATGACCTGGGTGAGGAAGTGGAGGAATGGGTTGGTAAGTTTGCTGATGACACAAAGGTTGGAGGTGTTGTGGATAGTGTAGAGGGATGTCAGAAGTTGCAGCGAGGCATTGATAGGACGCAAGACTGGGCGGAGAAGTGGCCGATGGAGTTCAACCCAGATAAGTGTGGAGTGGTTCATTTTGGCAGGTCAAATAGGATGGCAGAATATTATATTAATGGTAGGACTCTTGACAGCATCGAAGATCAGAAGGATCTTGGCGTCCGAGTTCATAGGACGCTCAAAGCAGCTGCGCAGATTGAAGCTGTGGTTAAGAAGCCGTATGGTGTATTGGCTTTCATCAATCCAGGAATTGAGTTTAGGAGTTGAGAGATAACGTTGCAGCTATATAGGACCCTGGTCAGACCCCAGTGGGGGTACTGTGCTCAGTTCTGGTCGCCTCATTACAGGTGTGCAAGCCATAGAAATGGTGCAGAGGAGATTTACAAGCATGTTGCCTGGATTGGAGAACATGCCTTATGAGGGTAGGTTAAGGAAGCTTGGCCTTTTCTTGTTGGAGGAACGAAGGATGAGGGGTGACCTGATAGAGGTCTATAAGATGTTGAGAGGTATTGATCGAGTGGATAGTCAGAGGCTTTTTCCCAGGGCTGAAATGGTTGTCACAAGAGGACACAGGTTTAAGGTGCTGGGGATTAGGTACAGAGGAGATGTCAGGGCGAAGTTTTTCACTCAGAATGGCGGGTGAGTGGAATGGGCTGCCAGCAACGGTGGAGGAGGCGGATTCAATAGGGTCTTTTAAGAGACTTTTAGATAAGTACATGGAACTTAGTAAGATAGAAGGTTATAGGTAAGCCTAGTAATCTCTAAGGTAGGGACATATTCGGCACAATTTTGTGGGCCGAAGGGCCTGTATTGTGCTGTAGTTTTTCTATGTTTCTAGATCAGAGTATGCCATAAATAATGGAAATAAATCATTACATCCTACATGAATCTTTCAGCAAATAAAAGTAAGATCTACCAGTTCATGTTTCAAATTTAGAGTGTTTTTAAATAAGAAGTTGGTTTACCTGTCCCCACGCATACATGTTGTTATGGGTCTGTGAAGGATTTACTTTGGACAACAAGAAACGAGCCTGTTTATGAAATGTACATAAATGTTAATGAAAGAAAAAAGACAGGCATTTAAATAGCACATTTCATAATCTTAGGACATCCCAAAGTGCTTTGCAACCAAGAACATACAATCAAGAGGTGTTTCACCGGTGCAATGTCGAACATATAAAGCAATTATTGATATAACAGGAGCCATTTGGCCCACTGAATCCATGCCATGGTCTGCTAAGCATTGCTTCTATCACCTTCATGGACAATGAGCTCCAAGTCATCAACCACCCACTGTGTAAGAAGTCCCTCCTCACATTACCCCCGTATTTCCCACCCAAAACCCTAAATCTGTATCCCCTAGTCTATATACTATGAGCTAATGGGAACAGCTCTTCCTTCTTCACTTTATTTAAACCTGCCACAATTCTATTGAATCTCTTTCAACCTTCATTATTCTTCAATCTTTCAATTTTTTCCAATACAATCTTCTAGCTAAAATCTCACAGCACTGCATCCTGTCAGGGACCTTCAGATGCTTTAGTGCAGGATAATGGATTGAACAATTCAGGCCCATTATAACAGGAAAAGAATTAAAACATCTTAAGTTCCTTTACCAAATTGTTTGGTTTGGCCTAAATTACAGGGGCATTAATCTAAGCCACTGCCTTTGACTCAATAAAAACTGACTCAATGAAGCTACTGTGAGGATCCCCCTTTTCACATCCTGTTGATGTTACAATGTTAAATCAGTTCTTCTAATAATCTTGGTCCCTTCACCCCTAGTCAGTAACTCGCAGCATAAAGCTCCTTCATATTGTTCTGATATAGCTTTGAGGCATCCTAAAATAAAAAATATACCATCAAAATTAAGCAGTTTTTCAAATTTGATCTGGAGTAACAGATAAACCTGTGAAACAAAATTCTGAGATTAAGCTTTGAAGACAAAGGTACCAGTGAAATAAACAAACTTGAATGTTATCGGCAACGTATCAAGATGCAGCGGGAAGAGGCACATTTTATAAGGTATGTACAACCCAAAGGAAAAAGAATTCATGTATCTTCTGCATTTGTACAAGGAAGTTAACACTAAATGTAGAATGTCCAATATAGTGACTGATTTGCAACCCAAGAATGCCTGAAAAAACTGAGGTAATTCTTGAGCACACTTCCTCCACCCTTCCAAATGTGAAAAAAACAAAAACGTAAATTGCTAAAAGTTAATGTCAAACTGTAAAATCAGGTACCTGGCTTCCTCCATGCTCTGTGTCAACATAACGTGGCATTGGGAATCTGCTGTGCAGAATCTCTTGGGCATCATCTACAGGTGCTTGTAATAAATGTCGGAAATTTTCATATTCAGGCATGTCATGATAGCCAGCTTTGCGCCATTGAGCAATGGTCTAGGAAGAATAGGTGTGTTACTAAATTCCATTTTCATTTATTGCCATAAAAGGGTCAATTAAATTATTTATTAGCTAAATGAAATGAACAGTTATTATCCACCAAAAGATTTTAATCTGTAAAACTAAGGTAACATTAGTAGTTCATGGCTATAATGAATTATGATACTTCATTAATATTTCATCAAATACCAAGTTAATTAAATGTTGGAAGTCTGCTTTAAAGGTACAATGGATTCTTCAACGGTTAGTTTTAATGAGATAATTCAAACGATCCTAATGTTAACCGATAATGAGAATTGCTCAGTATGTTTCATGTGATATGTTCTTACCTCTCCATGATAGATAAGTATCTGGAAGAAGGTGTCCATAAGAAGAATTCGATCAGGGAGTATACTGCTGCTGTCTAGGAGAACAGGCTACACAAAAGCAGAAGAATCACAACTTTGCTTGAGATTTCAGAAAACCTCACATTCCAAAAGGAATTAAACTATCTTATCTCCCCCAACCCCCAAAAATTAGCAGAATACGCTTTTTAATAACTGTTGGTGGGAGTTATGCCCAGAATTGTACAAGTGCATTGGTTTTCAGAACCTAATAGAAATTAGGCTAAATTGAGTTTGTGAATTTAGATCCAATTTGTGCCATAGTCCTCTTGATTGCCATAGCTATCTTTATTCTATGACCACTAAATCCCTTTTTCTCTAACTCTGGCCTCTTGCATACGCCTCATCACAGATAAACGCTGGATTAATTGCCTGTATCCCACTCTCCGCAATTGCCCCTTAAAATCTCTGTCATCTCATCCCTGATTATCCTACAAGAGCTTCCTTAAAATCTATTTGACCAAACTTTGAGGTAACCCTTGCAATCTCTCCTTCTTTGGCTTAGTGTCACTTTTTAGGCCATGTTTCGTACCCTGGGACTTTTAAAGGTACTGCATAAACACATTATGCTGTTTAGAGCTGCTAAAAATTGATTAAAAATACAGTAAATTCTAACATGTTGGGATCAGAACTGATGATCACAGAATCCCTACACTGCAGAAAGAAGCCCACCAAGCCTGCACTGACAACAATCTCACCCAGGTCCTATCCCCATAACCCCGTGTACTTACCCAACTAATCTCCCTGACACTGAAGAACAATTTGGCATGCCAATCCACCCGCACATCTTTGGACTGTGGGAGGAAACCCACAGGCACAGGAGAACATGCAAACTGCGCACACAGTCACCTGAAACTGGAATTGAACCTGGGTCCCTGGTGCTGTGAGGCAGCAGTGCGAACCAATATGCCACCATGCTACTCAATAATTTGTGAAGTATTTATAAAAAGAGTATGCAAGTAAGGTTGCTTCCTTAAATAATATAGTTTCCAATAACATCTTTTATCAGGTTTGGTGAAAATCAGAATATCATACTGCTACTTAAAACACGTATCTACTGTATTCTTTCCCAAAAACATAACTTGAGAATTTATGGTAGAGTTACCCTGTTTTAAAACAATAAATTAGCCTTCTGCCCGACTCTCTGCCACCACTTTTCATACCAGCCATTGTTTTCTTGAATGAAAATGCCAAAATGATAACATTTACAGAATTGTGGCCAGTCCTGTATTATGGACTCTTGGGATACCATTACACAATGGCTCTGCATTTTTTCAAAAATCTGTTATGGATAGATTTGGATGGGTACTGCATCCACCCATTCCACTTTGAATAGATCTGGGGGCTGCCCAAACCACTAAAGATGCAACTGGAGCACCCGTGTTTGAAAGTTCACAATGGGATCTGAGCATTGCATTAGCATGCCAACTCAAAGAAATTGCTCCATCCCTCCAACCAAACAAAATCCCATTTTAATTTGGACAGGACAGTTTCCATTCTGCAAGCAAACCTTAAGGAGAGGCACAGGTACCCCCAGAGACATTTGTTGTTAAAAGGAACAAATGTGAGAATGTTGTTTTGTGCCTTATTACATTTACATGCATCTGTCCATATATAGGCAATTCTCTGCTGTACCTTCTCTACACAAAGCACAAATTAGCCAGGAAAAGGAGCAAGGAATTGGAGCAAATTAGGTTGTATTCCAGTTTCAGCACATCACATTCGCACAAAAATGGAGCACAGTTCCACTCTCATCTACATGCTTATCGTCTGTGAAAGAGTTTCTACGGTGCAAGAATGCTTCCGTGTTAAGACTCAATATGACTTCACGGAAAAGTAAGGTTCAGGTGTAAACTGCACATACTCTATGACTATAACCTAAGAGCCAACTGAAAGCTGCTTTTGACAGACAATGGTGACACAATAAAGCAATCTTGTATAGCACACGTCACACTGAACTGTCCAAATGGACTTTACATAGGATCCTCACAATTTGTACAGAGAAAACGCTGTTAAAGATCAGTTTGGGCTGGATAGTAATCAGTACATCACATTGGATTGTGCATTCAGCTCCTGGAGCTCGTCATTCCACTCAACCAGGTCACAATTAATCTGTATCTCAACTCTACCTACCTGCCTAGATTCCATAGCCCCACCTTTCCTAACAAAAACAAGTACCCCATTTAATTCTTATTTGACTATAATTTTATAATCAGAGTTCTGAATAATATGAGAGAATTTATCAATACTTGTTGAATTCTCTCATTATATTCAGAGCGTACAATTTAAGCCATTGCAATAACTGCTCACTGTTTATTCAATCTGACATCAATGGATGCAGAAAACATTTGGAATCATATTTCTCACCTCTGGAGGGCCATTGAAAGAATAGGCATAAAGGATGGGTTGAATCATGATGAGAGATTGTGTAAGATCCTGGCGCATGAAATGATGACGGTAATAAGAACTCTCATCAGGGCTGTTGTTAAAAACTTGCAAAAATGGCGATCTTCTCAGATGAAACATAAACTAAACGGGAAACAAAAGTTCTGCATATTTATATAGTTAACTGAAAGTTTTTTTAATGATTGCAATCCCAATTGCACACTATTTATAAATTCAAATTAATTTAATAGTTTAAAAATTATGAACTAAATTCTATGAGAAAATGCATACATGAAAAATAAAATTTTCACTTCATACCTGGGGGTACAAAGAAAACGTTTCAGAAAATTTGAAAGAGGCTGGATCATCTTTATGATAATCTCCAAATTTCTGACACTGCAAAAAAGAGGTAGGATGTATTGTATATTATTTTTTCAAAAGTATAACAACTTAAATCAAAGTAAATATTTAAAATTCTTCCAATTTCTTTCCCTTTCCCCCACAGAAGTGTATTGTACCAGTCGTATAAGCTGTCTGTCTAGCCATCGGAGAACATCAGGACCTTCCTCAGTTTCTGCTCTGTAAACTGCCAGTCTCGCCATGAGAACAGCTGCAGCTTCCTGGTCAAAGGATGCAGCAATATTCTGGATCTGTGTTTGTGCATCTGCCCAGCTTTATGAAAAGGGGAAAATGTAAGAACATTTATATAAATTAGAAGCATAAACCCTATGAAACAAAGATAATTCACACAAATGAAAATTAGTAATGAAACGTATTGTCTGTAATGGGCTTCATGTTTTGGATTTCAGTTGAAATATTTCTTAAATATATTATATACATAGCAAGGAACACAACATGTTAGCAGGTTGGAAACATATTTTAATCTGTTTATAAATAAATATATATACTTTCATGGTCAAGACAATGGAATGAAACTTTAGAACAAAATAGAGAAAGCTTTAAAACAATGGTCCCCATGAGAAAGTAATATTCTCCTCTACCAACTGATAGAGCTGAGTACAAAAAAGACACACAATGGGAAGTTTATATATAATTTGCCACAAGAACGCTGGAGCATTGTTCACACACAGCACAGAGAGATTTAGTAAAACTGTGAGCAACCATCTGGTTAAATTGCATGACCAAGTTAGATCAATAAATATTAGCAGCTTCTGAGGGATTAGAACGCAAAACTGTAAATTAGATAAAATTGGATTTGTGCAAATGGTTATAAGGCAGTAAGCTTACATTTACATTGGGTATTAGGGGTTCACAGTGCCATAGCTTGCAACAGGAAAGATTAATTGTTTGTAAATAGTCATGTAAAGCAGATATATACTAAATATAAAATCATTCCTTTGTTATATAATTCATGTATGTACGGAGGTTTCATATTTTCTGTTAGATCAATATTGACAGCAACAACATCATACAGTAGAACAGTTTATCTATTGAGGTAGCATTCCCTCAAATAGTACCATTGTCCACAAGGACAGTGGTCTCATTTGGCCGACATGGGCAACATCTCCTTCGGCTACCGACTGAAGTAGATCTGATGAAATCATTCACTGCACATTTATCTGCAGCTCTCAAACAATTAGAGCATAGAATCTCCTGGTTTGGAGGAGGTCTGGTATAATAAGTAGATCCTGCTTTTGTCTGCCCGTTTCTTCAGCCTTGGCTCTGTTTGTTTAAAACTTGAAGCTTCCTTTCTGGTCCCATTTGGTCGACACGTCCAACATCTCCTTTGGCTACCAACTGAAGTAGATCTGGTGAAATCGTTCACTGCACATTTCTCAGTTTAACCACCATTCTTTTGTATGAGACAGAATCGTGGATTCTAGACTGAAAACAAACGTGACTGCTGCAGCACTTCCATCATGGACATCAGATGGCCAGGGCTACATTATAGACAATGAAGTTCTCATACAGCCAATCTGTCCAGCAATGAATTAATTCTCTTCCAAGGCCAATTTGTATTCACAGTACATGTGTCACACAGAGGGTTGCAGAATACTGAAAGGAGTGTTTTATGGTGAACTATGCTCCAGTAAGCAAAACTGAGATACACCTTGCGTCTGCTTCAAAGGACAGCTCTCCAGGCTAACACCGACCAACAGCTGGGGGAGCAAGGGGTTGCCAACGGAGACAGCGGCTGCGCAATAACCAGAAAGGAAGCTACAAGTTTTAAACAAACAGAACCAAGGCTGAAGAAACATGCAGACCAAAGCAGGAGTCTACTTATTATACCAGACCTCCTCCAAACCAGGAGATTCTATGCTTTAATTGTTTGAGAGCTGCAGATAAAGTTTTGGCCTCATCAACCATCAGCAATCAAGCCAACTAGAGACATAAGTCTTCGCATAAATCTTTGCCTGTAAAGTACCTGCCATCACCATTCATTTCAGTTTTCAACAGTAGTTGCTCAAAGTGATCAACTATCCAAGAACTCTCCCTCTTTGAGGGCATCCATACAAAAGATGCAAAAGTCACATAATTACTGCAGATTTCTGGAGCAATAGTTCAGTTAATGACCAGAAAATGCACAATATACAATATAATAAATTGTTTGAATTCAGCTTCCTACTTCAGTTAATATTACTGGTCTTAGTGGAAAATTTATAAAGTTCCAGAAGTAAATAGAAAATATCCAACACTGTAATGATTCAACTGCATTATTAGTTAATACATTTGAATTACATTCCAATGTCGCACATAAATCAAACACTAAGACCTCAGGAATGTCATGAATGAAGAAGAGTCATCCAGGTGTGAAATGTTAGCTCTGTTCTTTCTCCGCTGATGCTGTCAAATCTGCAGACATTTTTCAGTATTTTCTGATTTTGTTTCAGAATACAGCATCCTCAGTACTGAGAATTTATCCTGTTAACTGTGCTGCCTGGTTCCTGTAGGATATCATTACTGCAGCTGACCCTACTGTCTTCAACATCTCTCCCACGTAGGGAGATATAATGGCTTCTGAATGACTCAATCTCAAAGGCTGGAAATCTTTCTGGAGATATCTGAATACTCATTCACTTATGACTGTGTCGACCTCCATTTTCAGAGATTTGCCGTTGACCAACAGAACTATCACAATAGGTGGCATTGTGTTAAGTTGGACCTGGTTTAAAGTACAAGTTTTGGATCCCTTGTTGGGTTCCTCAGCCAGTTTGATTTGATTTATTATTGTCACGTGCATTAACATACAGTGAAAAGTATTGTTTCTTGCATGCTATACAGACAAAACATACTATTCATAGAGAAGGAAAGAAGAGAGTGCACAATGCAGTGTTAGAGTCATAGCTAGGGTGTAGAGAAAGATCAACTAATGCAAGACAAGTCCATTCAAAAGTCTGACAGTAGCAGGGAAGAAGCTGTTCGTGACCTCAGACTTTTGTATCTTTTTCCCAAAGGAAGAAGGTGGAAGACAGAATGTCTGGGATGCGTGGGGTCCTTAATTATGCAATCATTAAGGAAACTTTAATTATAAATCAGAAATTATGGCAATTCCATTCAAAATTAATTCTACTTCTGTAGATACTGCTAGGCAACTGCAAATACAGTTTGTTAATTCTATGCTCTATGTTTGTGTAATCTATTTTACATTCTATGCTTGTTTTTCTGAAAGATTTTTAAGCAATTTAATATAGTATATTTTGAGATACAAGCTGGGGATACAGCTTAAAATATGAAGAGGTATAAAAATCTAGGTAACTCTAGAATGCAGTAGCTATAAAAAATATTGTAAACAAGTTTGCAACATAAAGCAATTTTTGAATTGGCGAAACATTTACCTTAGGCAATATATCTTTTAAAGAACATTCTTTGATGCTCATGCAAAAGTATTTATATTGAGAAACTATAAATACTATCTAATACAAGATGCTGAAACTTTTAGCAAAATATTTGGCAAATAGGGTACAGGTGAAGGCTGGGATGAAGGCACTTTATCTGAATGCACGAAGCATTCGGAATAAAGTGGATGAGCTGGTGGCGCAGATCAGCACAAATGGATATGATCTGGTGGCCATTACAGGGACGTGGCTGCAAGGTGACAGGGACTGGGAGCTGAATGTACAGGGGTATCAAGTGTTTAGGAAGGATAGGGAGGAGGAAAAAGCCCGGGGGGGGGGGGGGGCGGGGGGGGGGGCGGGCGCGTGGTGTAGCTCTGCTGATTAAGGATAGCATCAGGGTGGTAGTAAGGGATGATATAGGAACCAAAGAGCAGAACGTGGAATCGTTGTGGGTGGAGATTAGGAACAGCAAAGGGAGGAAGACGCTGGTGGGTGTCATTTACAGGCCCCCGAATAATGATCTGGAGGTGGGGTGGGCTGTTAACGCACAAATAAGTGCGGTGTGCAGGAATGGGACGGCGATAATTATGGGGGATTTCAATCTACATATTGATTGGTCAACCCATGTTGGACGCGGTGGGCTTGAGGAGGAGTTCTTGGAATGCTGCCGGGATAGTTTCCTCGAACAATGTGTGTTGGAGCCAACGAGGGAGCGAGCTATCTTGGATCTGGTGTTATGTAATGAGGCGGGCAGAATTAGGGACCTTGTGGTGAAGGATCCTCTTGGGGAGAGTGATCATTGTATGGTGGAGTTTCTGATGCAGATGGAGGAGGAGAAAGTGGGTTCCCGGACATGTGTCCTTTGTTTGAACAGAGGGGAGTATGATAGGATGAGAGAGGAATTGGCGAATGTTGATTGGGGGAGTGCGTTGGAAGGTAGGTCTGCTGAGGAACAGTGGAGGATCTTTAAGGAGATCTTTCTTGGTGCTCAGCAGAAATTTATTCCGATGGTTAAAAAGGATCAAAGGAGGGGAGATAATCAGCCATGGATAACAAAGGAGGTGAAGGAAAGTGTTAAATTAAAAGCAGAGGTGTTTAGAGTAGCTAAGAGTAGTGGGCGAGAAGAGGATTGGGAGAGGTTTAAATGTCAACAAAGAATGACAAAGAAGTTGATAAAGAAGGGTAGGAGAAACTGTGAAGCTGGGCTAGCGCTTAATATAAAAAAGGATAGCAAGAGTTTTTATAAATACATAAAAAGGAAGAGGCTGGCTAGGGTGAATGTTGGACCCTTAGAGGATGAGAGGGGGGACTTAGTGGTAGGGGATGGGGAAATGGCTGAGGCCCTGAATAACCTTTTTTGTTTCGGTCTTCACGGAGGAGGACGTGAATAATTTGCTGGGTGTTAGCGATGGAAAGATGGTAGGAGTGGAGGGCCTGAATGACATTATTATCACTAGAGAGGCGGTGCTCGACAGACTGGAGGGACTGATTGTGGACAAGTCCCCAGGACCGGATGGAATGCATCCAAGGGTTCTGAAGGAAATGGCGGAGGTGATAGTGGATGCCTTGGTGATTATTTTCCAAACGTCGCTGGATTCCGGGGAAGTGCCGGAAGATTGGAAAGTGGCTAATGTTACGCCGTTGTTTAAGAAGGGTGGCAGGCAAAAGGCAGGGATTTATAGGCCGGTTAGTTTAACATCTGTTGTAGGAAAAATGTTAAAATCCGTGATCAAGGAGAAAATAGCGAGGCATCTTGAGGAGAATTGTTTGGTAGAGCAGACGCAGCATGGTTTCATTAAGGGGAAGTCGTGTCTGATGAATTTATTGGAATTCTATGAGGATGTGTCTAGGGCGGTGGATAGAGGAGAGCCGGTGGATGTGGTGTTTCTCGATTTTCAGAAGGCGTTTGACAAGGTGCCTCACAAGAGGTTAATACAGAAGGTCAGGGGGCATGGAGTTGGGGGTAGGGTGTTAGCGTGGATAGGGGATTGGCTGTCAAATAGGAGGCAGAGAGTGGGGGTTAATGGGTGCTATACGGATTGGCGGTTGGTGACTAGTGGAGTGCCCCAGGGGTCGGTGCTGGGGCCTCAGCTATTCACCATTTATATAGATGATCTGGAGGAGGGAACCGAGCGTATGGTGTCGAAGTTTGCTGATGACACCAAGATTGGTGGGACGGCAAGTTGTGCGGAGGGTGTGGAGAGTCTGCAGAAGGATCTAGATAGGCTGGGCGAATGGGCCAGGAAATGGCAAATGGAATTTAATGTTGGCAAATGTGAGGTTGTCCACTTTGGCAGGAATAATGGTAGGAAGGACTATTACTTACATGGCGAAAAACTGCAGCATGCGACGGTGCAGGGGGCCTTGGGGTCCTTGTGCATGAGTCGCAAAAACCCAGCCTGCAGGTGCAGCAGGTGGTCAGGAAGGCAAATGGGATGCTGGCCTTCATAGCGAGGGGGATTGAATATAAAAGTAGGGAGGTCTTGCTGCGGCTGTATAGGGCATTGGTGAGGCCGCAGCTGGAGTACTGTGTGCAGTTTTGGTCGCTGCACTTACGCAAGGATATTTTGGCCTTGGAGGGAGTGCAGAGGAGGTTTACTAGGCTGATTCCGGAGTTGAGGGGGTTGAACTATGAGGAGAGGCTGAATAAACTAGGCTTGTACTCGTTAGAGTTTAGAAGAATGAGGGGAGATCTCATTGAGACGTATAAGATGTTGAATGGGATGGATAGGATAGAGGTGGAGAGGCTCTTCCCGCTCAGAAAGGACAGTAGGACTAGAGGGCACGGCCTCAAGATAAAGGGGGGTGCGGTTTAGAACGGAGTTGGGGAGGAGCTTCTTCACTCAAAGGGTGGTGAATCTCTGGAATTCTCTGCTCGTTGAAGTGGTGGAGGCTGCCTCGCTCAATATTTTTAAGACGCGGGTTGATGGGTTTTTGATAGGCAAGGGGATTAAGGGTTATGGGGAGAGGGCGGGAGTGTGGAACTGAGCCACGACAGATCAGCCATGATGTTACTGAATGGCGGGGCAGGCTCGAGGGGCTAGATGGCCTACTCCTGCTCCTGTTTCTTATGTTCTGATGTACTTATGTTCTTATTTCAGGATTAAAAACCTTTCTTAACCTTTGGATACATTACTGCATTTGCAAGTTTTATTATATTTTATCTGCAGGGTATTAATTTAACAGTACATTGCATAATACAAAGATTTTCATTCAAACCATATTTTTTATCTTTTGGATTTATTCTGAAGTTATGAGATATCATAAACATAATGGAAAAAAGATAGGGCAAATGAAATCTCCCTAGGCAACTCAACACAAATACAGCTTAATGATAAGCATGAAACTGTTTGCAGTTGGTGAACATTTGCCAATAATGAATATCCATAAATGATGCAAGAGGTTATTGATTTTAGGCTACTAATTCTAGCACCATTAACATTAATTTACTTGCTTCTCAAGGCCAAATCATCAACATCAGCAGAATGGATACTTGTTGTGCTGTGGAGGAACATTTTTCTCTCCAAAATAACATTTCACCATTTATATTGAAATACTTTTGCTTGGTACTGAGCTTTATCACAAGTTTCAAACTAAATGTTATCCACATAATTAGAAATTTCACATCTTACAGCAGTGCATAACCAAAGTATGCTGACAGTTGTTAATGTGAAATTCAAGACAACCATTTCACTATCTTTCAAAAATTGCACACACAAAAATAAGCAATCACAACCCACAAAATATTTCTGAAACTCATATTTGCTTACCAGATAACCATAGAAACATAATTTCTAATACAAAAAATTCAAAATAATCTTGAAAATGATCAATAAGTTATTTATCTCAATTTGCAATGATTAAAGAATCATCACATCCCCTAACGTTCAGTTTGATTCTTGAAGTCACCTGCATTCTTTGTATACATCTACCAATATATTCCACACCATGGCAACTTCTTTCCACAGCTCAGGCATCGCACTTCTCTCCTGATTGCCCTGGCCACTAACGTATTCTATCACCCTTAAAATGCTCTCAGCCAAACACAACTCCTCCAATATTCAGCCCAGGTGGTCACAGTAACCAGGTGGTCACCACCCTCGGAGTTGAGGAGGAACTTCTTCACTCAAAGGGTGGTGAATCTCTGGAATTCTCTGCCCGTTGAAGTGGTGGAGGCTGCCTCGCTAAATATTTTTAAGAAGCGGGTTGATGGGTTTTTGATAAGAGAAGGGATTAAGGGTTATGGGGAGAGGGCGGGAAAGTGGAACTGAGCCACGACAGATCAGCCATGATCTTATTGAATGGCGGGGCAGGCTCGAAGGGCTAGATGGCCTACTCCTGCTCCTATTTCTTATGTTCTTATGTTCTTATGTTAGTAACAGCAGCACATCCGTATGTCTCCCCTTTCCTCTTCAAGTTGTCACAGGTTCTATCCAATACATACAGATCTCTCATGCCCAAAGTATACCAGCCCCTGGTCAGCCTAATCTCTTTATTGAAATATTCTTCAGCAATTCCAAAGCACCTTTACACAAATTGCTTAATTGGCATTATTTTAGTGCAGAGATAACCATTTAAAATAAATGGTTACAAGAACATCCGTTACAATCCAGAAAACCAGATAAAGGATAGAAATGGAACAAGTTTTGACACACTTTTAGAAGCATTTATTTATGGACACACATGGTAAAGATACACCTCCCAACAGCTTCAGACTGCTCACTTTCATAGGAGCACAAGTGAATCCCCTGTTAATAATCACCATCTGCATAATGTCCTTTAGGGACGGAAATCTGCCACCCTACCTCTGACTCCAGAGCAATGTGGTTGACTCTCAATTACTCTCTAACAAGAAATTAGGGACAGACAATAAATACTGGCCAGGCATCAATGCCCAAATCCCATAAATGAATAAAAAAATACAATTAATATATCCTGAAGGTGCCACTTTATCCACCATGCCCCTCGCCTGAAGTGTGGTGGCCCTCAGATTAAATCACCACCAATCAGCTCTCCCGCTCAAAAGGGAGAGCAGCCCATGGCCATCTGGGACTCTGATAACTTTACTGTTACCTTTCAATATACAATTAACGTCAATTGTATATCAAAAAGGTAAGCAATCAAGTCTTGTGCTGTTTTTCCAGAACTGGAGCATCAAGCATGAAAACAATGGATTCAAAATAAATTGTGCCATTAAATAACAACTGATGGTGTTAAAGTAATCCATAGACCATTGGAATATGGCCTTACATTTAATTAAACTGCAGCTAATTCAATAAATAAACCTCACTGAGCAATGAGTTAAGTTTAAATATCTAGAATTAGCATATTATATTCAATTTCAAGTTGTTTCCTTGGTTAAAGGAAGAATGGATATCGTATTCGTCATTTCATTTGTACATGGTAAGCCATCTGTAAGGCAAGTGATTTAGCACATCAAATTGACCAAAGATCGTCAGCCAATGGAGTCCCACTCTCCATGATAGCTTAATTTTAAACAGCAGCATGATTAACTTGAAATTTTCTGTTTCTCAAGTTTCTAGCTTATTGCGTCTACAGCTGTACATAGTTTGCTCAATGACTTGCAATGCTTAAAAGCAGAGCTGAAAAGTGCCAGTGGACAAATGTACATTTGTATTTCTGACATTAACCGATTTGTGCAATTTCACCAAATATTTACATCTGCTACCTGACCGTACTAGCAGCTAATAACCAGCTAGAAGCTCCCTTCACTCTTCAGGCTGACAAGAATTGTAGCCCTTTAAATTTGGTGCAGATTAAAGATAAATTAAGAAAGAAAAAGTAACAGGAAAAATTGTGCTGTTGGGCAAAAAGCAAACCAAAGAACTAGTCACAGGATGAAGAGCATTTAGTAACCAGACCTGGCCAACAGACACTTTTGCTTAACTGTAATCTTTCCTTTCCAAAACACACAATTTTCCAACAATGGATCTTGATCATAACCTTGTTGCAGGAGAAAAACATGATCACTTTACATCCTATTAACGTACAGTTTTACACACAATTTACAGAAGAAGCCCATTTTAAACAGAAATACAGCGCTGCATTAGAAACACTGAGCAAATTTCCCCCATCCAGGACAATGCACAGGCTGACAGGAAAACATGCCACATATTCTGCCCCCAGTGTAATTAATTATGCATCCAGGGATTTTGCACCATTTTCCTTGCTGGGATTGGCTTGACGACATGCATCCTTCCTCCATGGTTTCATACCTCGGTGCCATATTGGAAAAGCACCTGACATCCAGAGCTTGCACATTTTCCCAGCGTCTCTGTAGGTTTCCTCTGGGTGCTCCAGTTTCCTGCCACATTCCAAAGATCTGCAGCTTAGGTGGATTGGCCATGCTAAATTGCCCCTAACTATCCAGGGATGTGTAGTTTAGGTGGTTGAGCCATGGTAAATGCATGGGGTTACAGGGGTAAGATAGAAAATGGGACTGAGTAAAATGCTCTTTGAGAATTAGTGCAGACTTGATAGGTTGAAGGGCTCCCTTCTTGAACTGTAGGGATCCTATGGATTACTGAAGAAAGAAGACGGACTTTCACGAAGAACTGAATCTGGAAGATCCACCCGATAGATGCTCCCCAACTCACTTACGTGGTGTTCCAGGGCCCTGGGACACTGTCAGCCTCCATCATGAACTTTGAAGGCAGCCCCAGGATTTCTTTTGCTAAATCCTGATTTTTGCACACCATGTTGGCCAATTAACCTAACCCACAAATTTTTGGATTGTGGGAGGAAGCCAAAGCACTTAGAGAAACGCATTCGTTCATGGGGAGAATCTGCAAACTCCACACAGATAGTGACCCCAGAATTGAACCCAGGTCTCTGGCACTGTGAGGCAACAGTGCTAATCATTGTGTCACCATGCTGCCCCAATACTAATACAAAGGAAGACTTGAAAAGAAAAGGGTCCTATTTATTAAAACACCACAGATAACAAGGTGGGGGAGAGGTCTGGCGAAGTGATATTGTTATTAATCATCCAGAGAGCTGGGTTCAAATCCCACCACGGTAATTGGCGAATTTTGAACTCCATAAAAATCTGGAACTAAAAGTCTAATGATGATAATCAAAACCATTGCTGATTGTCATAAAAATCCATCTGATCCATAATGTTCCTCAAGGGAGGAAATATGCCATAATCATCTGGTCTGGCTTGCACGTGACTCCAGATGTGGTTGACTCTGAAATGGCTACTCAGTACAAGGGCAATTGGGGATGGGCAATAAATGCTGGCCAAGCCAGTGACACCTTCATCACCTGAATGAATTAACTGAAAAAAAAGATTAAAATGCTAAAATTATGAAAGGGTGCAACAGAGTAAATAGAAGCAGGCTGTTTCTAGTAGTTAAAGGATCATGAATTCAAGATCAAAAGGTAACATCTATTATAAGAGACTTGGACAGCATTGTAAAGCTGAGGAAACAGGACTAATGGCAGGGCCACAATGGGAGATACACACAAAAAACCTCACACATGATGTACACATTTAGAATTTAAATTAGATGTGGTGCCTCAATGATTGAAAGTTAGAAGTAAGATCAACAGCAAAAGGGCAACATAGCTGGAGACTTAGAAAATTGAAATTAAATTTTAAAAATGAGAATACGCAGATTTAAATGAACTACCAGATCTGTAATAGCACAAACTTTCTTTGTAATTTATGAAATTCTCTCAGTAATGTGCACCTAATTCTCCAATAAAAATACAAAAGAAATTTCAAAAATAACTGATATAAGCATTTATATTTTACACACTTACTTTCTGGCAATTGTGGCAACTCTGATGCGCCTTTGTCCACTAGAATGCTGATACTGTGTCACAAACTGAATTGCACCACGACCACCTTGAGGAATTGGAGCGTTGTGCTGAGGATAACAGACAAAAATAATATTTGGTGTTAGAACATTTGCCATACAAAGACACATAATGAAGTAACTGAGTGCATAACACTGTATCCATAGTTAAAACTGAATGCTAGTGCTTGTTAGCTCACCACCCACTCATCCAGTTCATAAACAGACTGACTCAGCTACCTGGTGAAAATGAGACATAGTAAAAAGTCTGACAACACCAGGTTTAAGTCCAACCAATTTATTTGATAGTAAACTCACTAGCTTTTGAGGTTTCCCTCTTCTTCAGGTGAATGAAGAAAACTTCGAAAGCTAGTGAGTTTACTATCAAATAAATCGGTTGGACTTAAACCTGGTGTTGTCAGACTTTTTACTGTGTTTACCCTAGTCCAATGCCAGCATAGCCACATCATGAAAACGAGACATAACAGGATGGGATGAAACTAGTCTAATGATCATTGACTCAAAGCATGTTTCATTCTAACTTTGCAGAACTCACTGTTACATGAAATAGGTGTGTTTCTCAAAGCAATGGAATTATTTTACAAAGCATCCAGTGAAAATTTAACCAGGGCTAGGATCCGCTTTTGTAAGTTCTTCAGACGGAGTTGAAGCCACCATCAGAAGCAGACAAAATTGGATCTGCAACATTTGTACAATTGTTATTTATCCAGGTAAATCATCAATTCTAAGTTACTTCAGATGAGAATTGAATTGATGCAGAGATGTAGGATGTGCAAGAATTAGGAATCAGAATACTAATGGAGTTTCATTTTAGATTTTCAAGTCACATCCTAAAAAAAGAGAAATTCAGTATGGTAATCCGCTTAGAAAATAAGTAAAACTGTCATGTGTAACATGTATGGAAAGTAGTAAGAATGATGTACATCATAGAAAACACATCCAAACACACTGAATTTTAGTTTCGGCTTTGCGTTACTAAAAATCTGTTCTGCACAATCAGCACTTTTATTTGGACAAACAGATCTCTAGCAGTAGTTCACAGAATTTTAAAAAATAACTTTTTTTGATTTTTTTTAAAAAAATCTTTTGGAAATTAAATATTAACTAATTTAAGTAATGAAAATATGAGTACAAATTAAATTCATACTAGGTAGAAATTCTACTGCTTTGGCAACATTTATATTCTCCCATAAAACTCTTAGTATTCCTTTACTTAGTTTTGACTCATTTAAAAAGACAATGCCCCTACCTAAAATATGAAACAACCAAAACAGTTTACTAAAAGTTTTAAAATTTATAAGTAGTCTGCATGCTGTAATAAGTTCACGATTCTGTTTAAAAGATTTTACAAAGACTTGCAAGGACTCAAGTTAAAATGCAAAAGAATCAATTAGCTTCTTGATTATTAAAATAAAAACATAACCAAGTGACAGCTGTTTATATATCATCTTATGCACTTAACTGACAACTGTCCATACTCATTCAGGATACAATTTTATATCTTCTCAGGAAATACATTGTTAAGTATTGAACTGGAGGACAAGAGTAAACAGTGCCCCCGCATGCAAGTAATGCTAAAAAGCATTCAAAAGCAACTACAAGATTTGAATCCAAGTACCAAGGGATTTTAGAATTCTTGTTTCCTTCCAGCCAACATTTCAATAATTTTGTTCCTCTACATCCCAATCTCAATGTCTTGACACTTTTAGCTTGCAACAAAGATGCACAGATAAAACCATCCAACCTGCAGTTAAGGTTGCAATTGGATTGATGACCAGGTTAAGAGTGCAAAAGGAATTGCACTGTAATTTTGCAGCCTTGTTTCTGTGCTCTATGCTTCATTCAGTCTCCTAACTGCATAAAAGATAACTAACTTGCCAGGACAATGCTACATTGTATTGCCGAGTCATTATCTTTCTGATACCCTACACAATTTTAGTAGACAATAAAATTGTGATGTCTTTATTTTTAATTTCAAGCTTTGAACATAAACAGAATGGAAAGTGCAACAATTGTCACATTAGTTTCAGTATATGCCAAACTAAAAAGTAATGTTAGGTACTTCAAGTAAAAATAGAAAATGTTGTTAACACACAGTGAGTCTGCCAGCAACAGCTAGGAAAAGACAGTTTTAACACCTTAGTGTGTATTTTTCCACCTACACCAAAAATTTGGTTAAACATGAAGAATATTCAATGGCTTAATATTGCAGATGCTGGAAATCTGAAATAAAAACAAAGCGCTGGAAACACTCAACAAGTTTAACAGCATTATTTGTTTCTCTCTAGATTCCTAACTTTTTTCAGTTCTGATGGCTAGAGGTGTAATATATTTTAAGTGGTTGCATAGACAGGGGATGAAAAACCAAAAGAGATGAAGTTTAATGGGGTGGAAAGGGAAAAAAAATTAATTGACAAAATGGGTGATGTTGCAAGGCTAAAGAGGGGAGTATAAGGTAACAGGGGAGATTTATTGGTCAACTAAAAAAAAGACTAGCCTAGAGGACGTATAAATGGTAAAAGCAGAAATATCAATAGCTTCTCTTTAGACAAATGGGAGCAATGGCTATGATCTGAAATTATTCTTTTCAGCAGAGTCCAAAAAGACTGAAAGATGAAATACTATTCCTCAAGCTTCCAATGAACTTCATTATTAGTGTTAGAGGCCAAGAAGAGAGGGGTCAGAGTGGGGTGGATGGAGAATTAAATGACAATCAGAATCTCAGTCATACTTGCAGTCTAAGCAGAGATGTTGCGCAAAACAATCACTCAATATGTATTTGATCTCTTGAATGCAGAAACAGCATCATGAGCAACAAATACAGCAAATTATACTAAAACAGCACAAGTTGCTTTTTCACATGGAAGGATCTGAAGAATATTAGGTGAGGTTTTAAAAGGTTCTTGGTGCCAACAGAACTGAATTGGTGAAATCTTTCTCTATTTTCCTGAATGTGGCATGAGCTCTACATGAAAATATGCTATTATTTCTGATTAGAGAAGCTCTGTTTTATTTCGGAGTCCACTTTGTTAAATATAACCAAGGAATACTAAATGATGCACAGTGACAAACTGCAATAATTTCTAGCTGCTTAATTATATACCACAGTTTCTGACTTGAATATCTTCCTCTGTTTTGTCAACCCTGGTTTGCACAATTTCTTCGGACCACCATCTTTAATGAACACGCTCTTCATTACAGTTCTGTATGCCCGTGTAATGATTTTTACATGTGGAGGATCTATTAAGGCAAATATTCTATTGTTGTTAATACTTGGATTCAACCCAAAGCTGAAGGAGGAAACATCAGTACTTATATTTAACCTTGGTATCCGTGATTTGATTTTAGGACTGACAGTGATTCCTGTAGCAGTACACAATACTCTGTTTGATGGAGGTTGTTACAGAAGACTGGATGCATGGTGCCAATTCTTTGCTTTTCTCTATGTATTGCTGCAACTTGCTTCTGTTCATTCAATGATCTGGGTGACAATTGATAAATTTGCTGAAATCTATTTGCCTCTCCATTACGTACAACTGTTTACAAGACAGCGGTAACCATTTTATCTGTCGGGATCTACTGTTTTCTAAATGCAAGTTTACCTTTGTAGGATTAGGACAATACACATATCAAAAACACAGATATATCTGTACACCAAGTTTTAATTCCTCATTAAAAGCCTATTGTGTGGTCACTGTAGCCATAGGATTATTTCTTCCAATAATAATCGGTTGCTTGGTCATTTACATTGTACAAATTGCAAGACATCAAGCAATACGAGGAACGTTTGAATGCAATGATCAACACTTATTTTGTGCTAGCAAAACATTATCTGTGTAGCACAATCATACTGGTTTCAACAGCATGTAAGTTGCCTTTTAAAAATGTTCTCTTTTGCATGATGGTATAAAACCCTTTTTTACATTTTGAGCTGCATGACCTATGCAAAATAATATTCTTTTGTAGACAACACTGGGGAAAAAACTCACATTTGCCTGGTGGAGTTGTAATTTTATGGAATGAAATCTTAATTAGCCTTGATTAAAGGTTTGGTTAACATGTGTGTTTTTAAAAATGAAATTAAACTTTAAAAACGTGCTCAACTATCAGCATTCAGCTGCAAAATCCTGACGTTAAATCTCAAGGCTACATGGAGGATTGTTAGCAGAAAGCAATGTTGCTTCATTTCATGGCAAATCAAAATTGGAAGCTCAGGATTTTGGGATTTCAAGAAAGAAGTTGGTTAGTTCAGTCATTCAAAATAGGCATTACATACTAGGTTTTTATTTTACAATGTTAATGTGTTTTGTTAATGTGTTTCACAATTAACTCTTCAATATAACTATTATTTGATTCATGATGTTTGAAAGTCAAATATCTAAAATAATCACAGATTCAGTAATATTGAAAGTACAATATTAGTTTGTAGCTAAATCAGGTAATAAACTATTATAATAACGAATATTACATCACATAACATCTGAAGTATTCTCTTCTGCCATGTGGATCTAGCCCATCCTTTTAATGGCCCCAAGTCTAATTTTGTCAGAGTTTTCAGTTCACAAGCTCCTTTTAAAATGGAGGGACTCAGATAATCCATTATTAGTTTAATGGTGACTACAAAATGATTGTGAACCGTCATAAAATGTAATTTGGTTTACTAATGTCTTTTAGGGTAAGGATAGCTAATTTCCTTCCCTACACGTGACTCCAAACCCGCAGCAACATGTTTGATTCTTAAATACCCTCTGATATGGCCTAGCAAGCTGGGGGGGTGTTTATACACCCTGGGGGCAGAGGGGGAAAGAAAACAGAATGTACAACAGCATGTTATGGGGAGTAGGGGTGAGAGAATTTGGAAAAGGAAGGAGATTGGGTAGAAAGAGAAGAGAAGCACACAAGCAGCTGGATTGTTTCTACATCCTATTTACTTCAACTAAAATGCAGCTACATCTTTCATATCTAACCTTCCCATGGACCAGGTGAGAATAATGCAGTGGGTTCCTGAGTCCTTCTGTTGAGAGCCAGGGAAATGGATGCCTGCCTCTTTAAAAGTAAGTAAATGTGAAGGGGCAGAAGGAGGTAGCCAGGAGGGTAATTTATGGATAATTTGGAGGGTGGGGCGAGGGGGAGAAAAAAGGATATCAGCAGAGTAGTTGGGGGGGGGGGGCGGGGTTCGATATAGTCCTGACAGGACTCAGAAGCAGTTATGAGTGTAGTCAAGATGGGGGATTCTGTGGGGTCGGGGTGGGGGCAGTGCTACATTACCCAGGCATTAGAAGTGGTTTTAATTTTAACATTTCCTGGGTAATTATTCCTGTAAAACAGTCTGAGCCATCTGAAGACTGCAATTTAAATTAGGATATCAGCTAACTCCCAGCGCAGGATGGCTGCCTGCCCAGTGGAAGTTTGAACTTCCCAGGCAATTCTTGTACAAGCTTTAAGTGGGGTGTCCAGGGAAGGGGAAGGGGAAGGGGAAGGGGGAGGGGGGGGGGGTATGGACACATGAATCACTGATGAAAGGTCATGACCAGAAACAATAACTCAGTTTCTCTCTCTACATAAGTTGCCAGACCTTCTCAGTAGTTTCAGTGCAAGTTTCATTCCATGAGTCGCTGCCTCTTCGGTTAGATCCATCAGTTACCCCCACATTTTCTCTTGCTGCCCTCTCTCCACTGCTAGCTGTCACTCCATGCCCCCTCCTCCCCACCACCCATCTCAAACTCTGATCTCATTTATTGCCGGAGCCAAAGAGGCAGCTCAAACTAGAGAACATGGGTCACTGAAGTACATGGAGGAGAAAGAATGAAAAAAAGCCAGTAAATATGAGTAGGAAGAATGAGGCCACAGTCAAAAATTTAGCATTGGAGTTAAGGAAAAGGGAAACACTAGTTGCACGTGATCAGAAAGAACTCAAGCCGCCCTATGCCTGCTCATTTTAAATCCAGATAATTCATGTCTGAAAGTACATTCAATCTTCTAACCTTAAATGAAGAAAGGAATTTATTGCAGGTGCCCACTATGTTGAGACAGCTCTTAGCATTACATAAATATACAGTACCACTCCAAAAATTAATCCTGTTTCAAACTATTGGAATTATTCATATTTTCTCAGAATTTGTAGCTACATTGGTGCAATAACTTTAAAATAGCTTCTGTGCCTGCACTACAAAATATTCTCTATTGTGTATGTTTCTATAAACTGTGGGGCAGTAGGAAATGTACAATTCTGCCTGGTATGTAGAGATCTATTTCAAAGGAAGGGGTTGTTGACTTTGTTGATCATTCCACAAACATTTAAAGAAACAAAGCTCATCTACATAATGAGATAATCTATATTAGTTACCGATATTTAATAATATATTCCATTTACACTGTTTACATGGCTGCACTATATCAAATATAACCTGTACATTCCACCTACTTTAAAAAAACCACTAGTCTAAGTTAACAACATGTTATGTTGGCACTGTTTTCTAGAGCATTCTCCAATAAGAGAATTCTTCAGCCTGGGACCGCTAGACACTTAGTGCACCAGGTCACGTTTCAGCAGCAAGTACATGGTTATCTAAAGATGGCGACTTTCACATTGAGAATGAGCATGAAGTATAGAGAGGGTTGAAACTATAAGACTTCTCTTCCCCGTCAAGTGAAGAAAGATTCAACCAGTAATAACTATAATTGCAAAAACAACCAGATAAACAAAAATAGACAGTGATGGCTTCGCAGTTCACTTATATTTCAGGCTCAGTTTGCTAAACTGCCGTGATTGTTGTTATTCGGGAATTTTTCTGTTAAGATGTGATTAATGAAAGAAAGCACTAAGAAAATTACATGCACTGCACTGAAGATATTACTGGCACGTAGACACAAAATGTTAACTGGATAGATGGCCAGAATGTCGGGGTATGCTGCCCTAATCATCGTTGGTATTTGAATCTGCATTTATGAGTCTGTGCATACAAGAAGTATTCACAAAGGCATGCATTTTTTTCTTGAAATTGATTCATTCTGTTTTATTTCTAGTTTTCCTTCCAACATGCTGGACACCATATATGATCATCAATGTCTATGAAACCTTTGGAGGCAAAGCTCCTCCATTTGCAGAAATGCTCTCCACATGGCTTATACTTCTCACATCTGCACTGAAGCCAAGGACTAATTCTATGACACAGAAATATGAACTATGTTGTCTAACATAATTAGACAACAGGGGAAGGGAAATAGTTGTCACATTATCTTTTTAAAACTTTAGGTTGAGGGCACAAAGGGTGGAATTCTGCCAAAAAAAAGACAAGTGCCAAATTTGCATAAAATCTGGAGTGCGTCCCATTGCTTTTTTTTAAAAGCGGGATTTTCGAAATGGCTCTCCCACACACTTCATCACAGAGTGCCCTCGCGTGAATCACGCTGAAAATCTGTGGGTGGGGCCAATTCCCACTGGAGAGGCCGGCAGCATAGCACTTAGCGGGCTAGGTGTGCGCCGATCTGTCAGCACTGCGATTGGCGCATGCGCAGTAGCCCCGCATCACTGGCCTCCCAATTGCTGGCCAGCACAACACCCCCCCCCCCCCCTCCCCAACTGCTGGCCATGTGTTACATCCACCCTGCCCCGATCCCTGGCCTACTGGGCAACTCCAGGCCAGCCCCAACCACCACCCCAATCCCCTCAAGCGCAGTCCCAATCTCCCAACCCCCTCCCCCTCCCCCCACCAGCAAGTCCTGATGCCTGGTGGGCAGTGCCACTTTGTCCCATGGGCAGTGGCAGGGGGCCAGGTTGGTAATGCCTAAGAGGGCACCCACCCTAACCCCTGACCATCCTGGAGAGCCCTCATGGCCTCCCTTCACTCCAGCGGGGTCGGCCCACCAGTTCCCCATTAATGGGGAACTGTTGTAAACTCTGCTAGTTTGAAACATTCCTGGCGGGGGCAGAGATGCTAGCGGGCCTGGAATCTTCAATCCCAGGCCCACAAATCAGATGGAAATGGCCATTTACATAATTTTAGCTCCGCGCCGATTTCTGGCGTGGAGCTGACGACATCGGAAATCTGGTGGTCGGAGATGCACAATAGCTACGCTGCTAGAGCAGTGCAGTAGGCATGAACAATTGTCCCCAAAATCTTCTATTTTATTATATCACAGTTTTGCTTTCAGAGCTTAGCACTTTTCTCATACTTGTAACATTCAAGAAATGTATTTTGTCAAGCCAGTTCTCAATTTCAAGACTGAAATTAAGTAGCTTGACAAAATACATTTCTTGATTGCATATCTGGTTTACAATTAGACTGATTTCAATCGCTGATGTTGAACAAGTTTTCTACATTATCATTCTCAAAAATACAGCAAGCCACAACGATCAGTTCAAATAACTTGTAGGTTTTATAAATAATTATACAAGTAAATCACTTGATTGAAAACAGCACTTTTTCCAGAATTTCATAATGCAATTAATGTTGACTCAGGAAGTACAGAAATGCGATGTGTGAAGGTTGGAGAAAAATCAAAAGGAGAGTGCTACGCAAGGAAGAATGCTCCCTTTCTTCAGTTAAAGAAGCACATGAGCCGTCACATTCATAACCAAAGTACTATGAAATAGTATTTCAGAAAAACTGAAGACTTTTAAATTAAAGACTGCATTCAAAGCAGATGAAAGCACTGGTGAATGAAAGTAATTAAACAAGTATAATCTGAGGGAAAAATTAATTTAGGTAACGCCACAACACAGATTTACACTGATCCCCAAGAGGCAGGTGGTATTGTAGGCTATGATCTGCAGGGCATTCCTCATTGGCATCATTGAAGTCTGCTGCGCTGGCCATACATCTGGGGACAGAACTATGCAAAACACACTTCTATCACATTATTATTAATTTTTAACTAGTGACAGTTTAAAATACTTATAGAAGTTTGATGCGCATTATTACAATGTGATAACATTGATAATACAATGTGATAACAATGCTCCCCACCTCAGAAGAGGAAAGATTCATTCCTAAATTTCCATGATTTTATTGATGCTGACACACCGTATTTCCAGTATTTTCTGTTATTATTTCCTCTGCCCAAAGTTTAATTAGCCAAATTTTATTAAAGTTTGTTTTGTTCCATTAAAATTTGAGCACAACATTGTTTTGCCATAGTGAGTTTCACAGTATGTGATAGCAGGGTGCTAGACCTATTGAGGTTATCCAACATTGAACTCCTCCCAGGCACTAATTAAAATTTAATTAAGAACTCATGTTTGATTATTGATGCTCCCATCAACCTGGTTAAACCGTTAGCACTGACAAATGTTCACTTTCAACATAAAAACACTCCCTTCTGGGATGGCTTTTGATGGTTCCCTTCTTCGAGGCAACTCATACCTGCTTTGTGATGTGATCAATATTACATTATTCAAGTCAACCAAAAAGATTCTAAAAAGCAACATTCAGACCCACAAAATGTTGTCACACATTCTTATGGTAATGATTTAATTCAAACCTATACAAACAAATTAATTCAAACCTATACAAATTATGTCACTTGCCACTGGTTGGTTCCAGTGCTAATTCACCCAGTTTCGTTGCTCAAATGAGTGTTATGTTTATCACAAACAGCGAGAATGGATTTTTAAAAAAATACTTTGAGGTAATATTGTGTGAAGAAGGTGGCATCTGTGTGTAGAAATTATTTAATTAATTGGGGAAGAGTTACAAGAAAGATGTTCTCTGAAGAAATGAGACATGAAAAGGAGTGAAGGTGCTAAATGTATGCATGATGAAAATATGGTCAAATGATTTTCTAAGTAAATAGACTAGATTTAGAAAGTTGCATAAGGATTTGCATTTCAGTGGCACAGTGGTTAGCACTGGTGTCTCAAACTGCCAGGGACCTGGGCTCAATTCTAGCCTTGGGTCACTGTCTGTGCGGAGTTTGCATGTTCTCCCTGTATCTATGAGAGTTTTTTTTTCGGGTGCTTCATAAGAACATTACAACATAAGAAATAGGAGCAGGAGTAGGCCATCTAGCCCTTCGAGCCTGCCCCGCCATTCAATAACATCATGGCTGATCTGTCGTGTCTCAGTTCCACATTCCCGCCCTCTCCCCATAACCCTTAATCCCCTTGCCTATCAAAAACCTATCAACCTGTGTCTTAAATATATTTAGCGAGGCAGCCTCCACCACTTCAACGGGCAGAGAATTCCAGAGATTCACCACCCTTTGAGTGAAGAAGTTCCTCCTCAACTCCGTTCTAAACCGCACCCCCTTTATCTTGAGGCTGTGCCCTCTAGTCCTACTGTCCTTTCTGAGCGGGAAGAGTCTCTCCACCTCTATCCTATCCATCCCATTCATCATCTTATATGTCTCAATGAGATCTCCCCTCATTCTTCTAAACTCTAACGAGTACAAGCCTAGTTTATTCAGCCTCTCCTCATAGTTCAACCCCCTCAACTCCGGTATCAGCCTAGTGAACCTCCTCTGCACTCCCTCCAAGGCCAAAATATCCTTGCGTAAGTGCGGCGACCAAAACTGCACACAGTACTCCAGCTGCGGCCTCACCAGTGCCCTATACAGCTGCAGCAAGACCTCCCTACTTTTATATTCAATCCCCCTCGCTATGAAGGCCAGCATCCCATTTGCCTTCCTGACCACCTGCTGCACCTGCAGGCTGGGTTTTTGCGACTCATGCACAAGGACCCCAGGTCCCTCTGCACTGTCGCATGCTGCAGTTTTTCGCCACGTAAATAATAGTCCTTCCTACCATTATTCCTACCAAAGTGGACAATTTCACATTTGCCAACATTAAATTCCATTTGCCAGTTCCTGGCCCATTCGCCCAGCCTATCTAGATCCTTCTGCAGACTCTCCACACCCTCCGCACAATTTGCCGTTCCACCAATTTTGGTGTCATCAGCAAATTTCGACACCATACACTCGGTTCCCTCCTCCAGATCATCTATATAAATGGTAAATAGCTGAGGCCCCAGCACCGACCCCTGGGGCACTCCACTGGTCACCAACCGCCAATCCGAATAGCACCCATTGACCCCCACTCTCTGCCTCCTATTTGACAGCCAATCCCCTATCCACGCTAACACCCTACCCCCAACTCCATGCCCCCTGACCTTCTGTAATAAACCTTCGGTTTCCTCCCACACTCCAAAGATGTGCAGGTTAGATCAATTGACCATGATAAATTGCCCTTTAGTATCAGAGGGTTAACAGGGTAAATAAACAAGGTTTTTGGGGATAGGGCCTGGATGGGATTGTGGTTGGTGTGGACTTGATGGCCAAAATGGCCTCCTTCTGCACTGTAGGGATTCTATGATTCGATGAGATACATATGAACCTGTTTGATCTTAGCTGGTAAATTTCAAAATAAAAAGCTTTTACGATTTACAAAGGTTTCATAAGCAAACAGGGAAGTTTATTAAATTTTATATGACCAGAATATGGGAGCTAAAGGAAAACATAACAGAGTTTTATATTTTGCAAAGGTTTAGTTCAAGTTTAGGTGTAGAGGACAACGGAATTGTGGATGAAAGGGGAAAATGATATTTGAGGAAAGATGTTTAGTTGATTAGGTGTTGGCTGTGTGAGGAAGATTGCTGAGAAACATCTGTAGGCTGGGAGAAGGTGCATTTTGAATCAGCCATTCTATCAAGCCAGGAAAGTCTTAAGTTGTAAAAAGCAGTCTTGCTCTGAAGTCTTGGATTTCCACAGCAGAGTGGAAGTGAGTTTGAGAAGTTGTGTGGTAAGCCTTTATTAAAGCCACAGCAGGTTGCCTAGGATAGTAATACTAGATTTTCTTCATTTAAGCATCTAAGGGATTATTGCCTTGAACATGTTTACTTGTGGATCTGACCAAGTAGAGAATCTTGTGTGTGTGTGTGTGTGTGTGGAGGGGGGGGATTTTTTTAAAAATTAATTTTAACACTATAACTTCAATCTTTTGCACTTATGTTTTCTTTTCTTCTTATTAATAAACATTTTACTTACCATTTTCAAAGTTGCAAAAGTGTTACTGGACTCCTTTCTGCTGGGATCAGTACTTCTCAATTTCAGAATATTGAACAATGGTACTCGCTTTGGGATTAGGCTTGCTCAGAATTAACATCTGCTGAGGTCATGACCTCTTTAAAATTCAAATCATTGAACCTGAAACATAGCTAATATTTTCTCTCTTTTAAAAACATTTATTTTCTATAGTTATTTCTCCATTTTCTGTGGCCAGGTGGCTAGCAGCCTGAATCATAAGCCCAGCAGACATTTGGACACTAAACAGCTGCAGCAAACACGATGATCGTACGTCAAGAATCACTGGGAGCCCAGACAGGCCAAGGTCACAAACAATATAGGTCAGGAACAAGCAGGCAAGTCCCAGGAACAGAGATCAGAAGGACTTCACTCTGACCATGTTTGGCAGATGGTTTGTGTATTCCCTGGTTTCAGCTAGACTTTCTAGCATCTCGAGTTCCTGCCACAACCTTACTTGGCCCACGTGGCATATGCATTCCTGGCTATGGTCAACCAGGGTGCATCTAGCGTCCTAAAGGGATTTCAGTTTCATTGCATGCCGTGACCTCCACCTGGTGACCCCACTGGCTGGAAGTCTGGGAAGCTTCCAGAAGGATGCAGAGGATGGAGGTAAGAGGAGACACCAGGAGGCCACTAGTTGCAAAGACCCAGCATAACCCGCAGCGAATAAGACAGCAGACAAGAGTCAGAGGCAACCCAGAGATGGTGGAATACGAGAATCGCCTTTGAAGACTAGGACCCTGAGATGGCCAAGCCTCAGATTCACAGCTCAGTCAAGTTCACTGACACAGATACTATTAGAATTTTAGACAAATAAGATTAAGATCATTTGGGAACAGTAATTGTGTGTTAATTTTTATTGAATTTGTTAATAAAATTGAGTTGAACTGTAAATCATCTTGTCCTTTAGTTCATCTCATGAATAAGGTCACCTAGGCCAACTGTTTGAGATATATCAGCTGGTCAGAATCTCTGTCCACGTTACACAGACAAGAGCACAAATATGAGGACTCAATTAAAATGATATTTGACACTGTACAAGTATAAAATTAGCCTTTCATACTAAGCCAGTGGAAATGTTTAGCAGTAATTATATAGTTAGTATACCAATAAAAACCCAGTTATGTCTCATTCAAAGATGCAACTTTTTCAGGGACTACTGCAGCAAGACCAACAGTGCAAAAGTGGAAGCTTTTGTCAATTCACTGATTGCTTAAGGGTTGCATTTTTGTGGGAGATGGTGGTGAATATTAACAGTGCACCCTCTGTAGAAGCATAGAATCAATCATAGCAACTTCTGAATTTCCAAGTTATTCTGCACATATGGACTCCCAAAATTCTCTCAGTTTAACCATAGAATCCCTGCAGTAAAGAGAGAGGCCATTTGGCCAACCGTGGCTGCAGTGACTCTGAAAGAGCAAATTACCTAGGCTGTTCCCTCCATCTAACCCCATTACCCACACATTTACCATGGCTAATCCAACTGACCTGTACATCTTTGGACTGTGGCAGGAAAGCGGAGCATCCAGAGGAAACCCATGCAGGCAGGAGGGAAACATGCAAACTCCACTCAAATAGTCACCTGAGGCTGGAATTGAACCCAGGTCCCTGCATTGCTAACAACTGTGTCACCCTCTAACTTTCAGTTAACAACCGAGAACTGTGACAAATTGTGCCACAGAGTCTGACAGCGCTATCAATTTAGGAAGAGTAATGATAGCCAAGCTGACATTTCACCATCATTCACACTGCAAAAATCAGTCTGCATTTTCTCTCCCAGTTCAATAAACAAATAATAAAATAAATTTTAACAGATTATCAAAATAGGGAAAAATCCCAAATGTGCAACTACATTTATCCCACAAACATGTTCAACTGGCAAATTCACATCATGGATTCCAGATAGATAACAACGTTAAACCATTGTGTGCCTTCATTACTTGGTCTTTGGCCAAAATACAAACATGCTTCAATTTCTCAAATTAAGAGCAGCATCCAGTGAAACAACTTTGTACCACTGCTCATCCAGCACTTCAGAATATTTTTTACATTTCTATACATGCAAGAGCAATCTATTATATTTACCCTAAACAAATTAAATATTCTTAAAATAGATGTAAATATCTTAGTTACTATTTCAGAGGAATTTACTTTTAATCAGAACTCCCTTTATTACTAAACCTGTAAAACAATATTAAAGATTTTTCACACAATTCTACAAATTGATAGGTGCGGTTATAAATGGACCATATTATATATAAATGATTTTATGGTATAACTATAATACATACATACATTTTACATGTTCATAATACATATACAGCACCTGCATTATAAACAAATATACATACAATTTGGCATCGAGTTCATATTCTTTTTAGAAATCCATCATTCACTTAATTCAGTGTTCAAACTGTTAATGGTATAACCCCTCTCCTTATAGGATGGCTTGCCTTCCAACCAACTGTGACCAATGCTGCAAAGATGTCCACAAATGCTAGTTTATGCCCTGTGCATTGTACCTGATAAATTGGAGAATATGATGTTTTGCCCCCATGGGAAATATTACATGGTTGATGGTAAAGTATAACAGAGTAAGTCACAAAGTTTGTGTAACACAGTTTTGTGATTCTATTAGTGATAATTTTGAGATAAAATTCCAGAGTTTGATACAAGTTTAGCTGGAAATTGTAGATAAACAAACTTATAAATATAATCAAGACCACTGAAGTAATTAATTTAAAAAGTCTAGATTACAATTAAAGTAGGTGGCAAAGATGATGTGTCACATAGATTGCAAAAATGGATATTAATGCTGAGAAACTGAGGGGGCATCCTATAACATGACAGTAGCAAGGAAGTAATATCTGGTATCTGGGAAAAGAGGGAATGGTCTATGGTGTAGTACAATCCTACTAAACTGATCTCTCCCTTCTTGTTTCTCGGTTCTATCCATACAGACTCAGTGGGCAAACCCTTGGATATATCCCTTTTAAGTACTGTCACAATATTCTCCCTAATCAGGGGCGCGGCTCCCCTTCCTCTCTTGCCTCCTGTTCTGTCTTTCCTGTAGCATCTGTGCCCGTGAATATTGAGCTGTCAGTCCTTCCCCTCCCTAAGCCATGTTTGGTGAAGGCTGTGGTGTCCTGGTCCCACGTGCTTGTCTGTGCCCTGATTTCATCTGCCTTGCCTGTCAGGCCTCTTGCATTGAAATAAATGCAGTTTATGTGTAAACATAACAGCCAACATAGAGAGGGATAGAGACACAATGCATTGCAAGTAGGACATGATAACTAATGCACAGAATATAAAATTGAACACTTTTCAATTCATATTTGCGTGTATCAGTGTTGAGTTTTTAATTATTTTCCTCTGGTTGTAGTAACTAATAAACATTTTCCTTCTTTGAATCAAGAAAATTTGGTTTATTGGCTCTTTATAAATAAACAAAAAATGAAATAGTAAAAGCTGGACACGAGCGATGGGGTTCTTTTAAGCTGCCCTTGTTGCAACCAAAGGAGGGAGTTGAATAAAGAAGTTGAGACAATGATTCCTCCTCACCTGCATCATAAAAATACTGAGGTCTCGTTTGGGAACTTAATTTAAGAATACTGAGGTCCAATTTGGGAATTTATGGAGAGGCAATGGCAATGGTCGCCGGACTGTTGACACAGAAGCTCAGCTGGTGTTCTGGGGACCCGAGTTCGAATCCTGCCGTGGCAGAAGGGGGAACTTGAACTCAATTTTTAAAAAATCTGGATTTGGGAGTCGACTGATGATCATGAGACCATTGTCGGTTGTTGAAGGAACTCATCTGATTCACTGATGTCCTTTGGGGAGGGAGGTCTGCTGTCCTTCCCTGGTCTGGCCTCACGTGACTCCAGGGCCACAGTGGTGTGGTTGACTTTCAGCTCCCCTCTAAACAAAGGCAACTACAGATGGGCAAAAAATGATGGCCAACGCCCAAGTCTCACAAATGAATTTTTAAAAATTAACTGTTTAAAGCGACTTCTTTGCAGGACGAGTCATAGCATTAGGATGAACATGAAGAGGTAATATTAAAGAAAGGGTGCATCAATAAAACCAGCAAGATCAGAAATATAGATCATGAATGTGGAAGGACATTTTGGGGTAATATGAGAATACCACATCATATAATGGGCTTTATTAATGGGGAATTGGTTACAAGAGCAAAGAGATTATATTGAACTTCTGCAATATCAGCTGGAGTATCACATCCAGTTCTGTGCGACATATTTAGCAATGATTTGAAAATTTCGTATCTAGTACATTAAAGATGCACACGACTGTTCCCAGTGCTGAGGAACTTCAGTAAAAAGATACTAATGGTAGATTGGAAAAGTTCCCTTGGCGAAGAGAAGCTTAACAAGTTATCAAAAATCACGAGTGGTCTAGATGAGACAGGCAGAGGGATCAGGTGTACAAATATACAGGTTATTCAAAGTGGCAATGCAGGTGGAGAAGGTAGACAGGAAGGCATACGGCACGTTTGCCTTCATCTGCTGGGGCACTGAGTTTAAAAATTGGCAAGTCATGTTGCGGCTTTATAGAACCTTAGTTAGGCTGCACTTGGAGTTTGGTGTTCAATTCTGGTCGCCCCACTACCAGAAGGATGTGGAGGCTTTGAGAGGGTACAGAAAAAAAACTTACTCGGATGTTGTCTGGAATGGAGGGCATTAACTATGAGGAAAGGTTGGAGAAAATTGATTTATTCTCACTGGAATGACAGAGGTTGAGGGGCAACCTGATAGAAGCCTACAAGATTATGAGGGGCAAAGACAGAGTGGATAGTCAGAAGCAGTTTCCCTCGGGTGGAAGTCAATTACTAGGGACCATAGGCTTAAGTTACGAGGGGCAAGGTTTAAAGGAGATGTACGAGGCAAGTTTTTTTTTTACATGGAGGATGGTGGATGCCTGGAATTCGCTGCCAGGGAAGGCAGTGAGTGACTTTTAAGGGACATCTCGACAAACACGTGAATAGGATGGCCCCCAGAAGGCTAAGGGGTTTCAGTTCGGTCAGGCAACATGGTCGGTGCAGGCTTGGAGGGCCAAAAGACCTGTTCTTGTAATGTAATTTTATTTGTTCTTTATATTGGAATGAGGTGTCGTGGAGAAGGAATCTCAGGTTATAACAATGTTGAGCAAATGATCAGGGAGTACAGTGGAAGACTTCTTCAGACTGATAATAGAGGCCTGAGAGGACAAGGAGGAACGAACATGGGAAGGAGGATTCCACAATTTCATGTATTTTCCACGTACCTGATTCACAACTTCAAAGTATATACCAAGAGTTGTATTGTGGTCCAGACCACAGATCTTCCACTGGCAGGTACCACCTGTTCCAATTTCCTATGAAGAAAGTCATAAAAAACTGTTAGCTGCAATTATCATTTGTTAACCTGTACATTATATTAAAATTTGGCACTCAAGATTGAGAGGTTTGCCCAAAATGATTTTTACATGGATTTACTAGAATCATTCTTGCAAGGTGTAAAGGCCGCTTGGAATGCAGCTCTAGGTGAATGGTTTCAGTACAAACGACACCCCACCCGACACTGCTTGCCCCAACCCCCTGATCCTGTTCAGCCCCCCTGACCCTCCTCGCCCTCCCTCCCCCGAACACTGCTCAACCCTCCCCATCCCCTGACACTGCTCAACCCCACCCCCCCACCTCGACACTGCTCAACTTCTGGAAAGAGTTTCTTCATTGCGCACCTCCAGAGAGGACTCATCCAAACCTTGCACCTGTCCTACCCACTCTGGCACCATTCCCTCCACTGCAGCCTTCCCACCTGCTGGCACTGACAAACCCCACGCCCCCTACCTCCCACCAGCCCAGTGCAGTTCATCCCAACCACCCAAAACTGCTCGTGCCAACTACCTTCACAGCTCACCTTTGCCCTCCTGTCTGGCAAATTGCCCATCTAGCTGCAGATGATGCCTTGCTGAAATCTTTCCAGCACAAGCAGAGCTGCATGATTGATCCTACTTTTCTGTTTACATCAACCTTAATTAAGAATTGATAGAAACATAATTCCACTCACATTTTCTGATACACAAGGTCCTTTTGCACAGAGTGATATACAGGGTCCAATGGCTCCAGAAATCTTAATTTCCCTTGACGTCTTTAGAAAAAAAATTTTTTTTAATTTACATTTTTAATGCATTTTATTTAGAAAGAGTTTAGTTCTATGTCTATGAATGTTAAGAATATAAAGGATTTCAATTATTCTCACTGTGAAATATTGAAACATTAAAAATAAACTTTCCAAATCCAATTTCAAAATGAGAAGATCAAGTTTTACTTTTCCACTGAATTCTATTCACCTGTACAATCATGTGATTAGCAAAATAACTTAAACAGATTTTAAAAATAAATCAACAATTGCAGTGATTTCTGCTTAGATGTACACAATTGCATGCAGAATTGAGCAAGGTATTGCAGTTATTGTAAGTGAGCAATATTGTATGTTTTGGGCTCAGACTTTTGATTCGAAAGTTAGCCATGACACTTACTCAAAAAAGTAGGTCAATCTTCATGGAAATACAGTGAAAATATTCCTATTTACTCAATTATAAATAAACTAGCTGCGACAGGAACAGAACAAACTAGGAAAATGGCTGTCAGGTACTTCCTGCTAGATTTCTTTTTCAGGACATTTCAAATTCTCAAAGCTCTTTGGATGTTAATACTTGTTCCTGGTTTCATCAAATCGAAGATGGGAATGACCATTTGAAAGGCAGGAGTTTACAGTCTAACCTGCAACATTCTTAGCTAAAAAACACTCCCTCCTAGTTGGTGAATGATGCAAAAACAAAAATAATTCTTGTCACAAGAATTTAGAACTGAAGGATATACATAGAATACACAAATATGCTCTTTCTGATTTACACACAACATAATTGAAGGATACAATTACTTTAAAAGAAACTGTAGGTCAAAATCCAGTTCCATTTTGTTGCAACATTCCTAGCAATTTACTTTCTGTAGAAATTCTGATCCAAGCTTCATATTTCTTGCTAATGTCATATTGTGTTTCAACTAAACTAATTGAACTAAAAGGGAGTTCAATTTGCATTTCGATAGGAAAATTTAAGTGGATCTCATTTTTTTAATGCGATTTTTGGAAACCTTTCAAATTCAGGAAGGCAGCTTCCAATCACAGTTTGTAGTAATAAAACAGATTATGACAAGAAACTGCTGCTATTACCTTAATTTCTAGTGTACCACCAAATGCCATTTTAAATTGTCCCTGGATATCCTTCGTAAACACTCGCTGAAAGGTTTGCTTAAATAGAGATGTGTTGAAGGAGTCTCCCATCATCATGTAACCCCTGAAGAAATGATAAGCAAAAAAGTTACGATACACACCAGCATTTCCCTCAAGTGCGATGCAAGATGAAATTTGATTGCTAACTACAGCATGAGCAGACTGTCAACCGGAAGGTCAGAGTTCAAATCCCACACCTGCAGCATCATTGTTCAAGTCTGATCAAAAAGACATGTTGGACATTCAAGCTTTAGGATATTAAGGGAGCATATGTGATAGATCAGAGTTATTATAGTGGAAAGAAGCAAAGAAATTAGATGGAGAATGATTTGTTCTTCTATTGTTTGAAGTCATTTTCTGGGATAATCAGGAAGCTGTATCCAGCTATTTGCTGAACTAGTGGATGATCACAGAAGTTTATAGTAGAACTGAGTGGTAAGTAAAGCAGTGAAATTTAAAAGAACATTTTAAACAAATCTGAACAAATAAGGTCATTCACAGTGCGGAACGAGGCCATTCGACCCAACATGTCTGCACTGACCACAATCCCACCCAGGCCTTAACCCCATAACCCCATGCATTTACTCCAGCTAATCCCCCTAACACTCAAGGGCAACTTAGCATGGCCAATCTACCCAACCAGCACATTACTTGACTGTGGAAGGAAACCGGAGTACCTGGTGGAAACCCAAGTAGACCATGGGGAGAAGGTGCAAACACCAAACAGACACTGACCCAATCCAAGAACCGAACCCAGGTCCCTGGTGCTACACATGGGGAGATATAAAGTCCTAGTGGATGCACAAACCACAACGAGGGCATCACAGAGAGGGTAGGCACTCCTGTGACTGATAACAGGAGAAAAAAGTAATCTGAAGTAAACTTTGAAAAGGTGAAATCAAAAATAGTATCACTGGACATGAGCAAGCTTGACCTCTAAAATACAATTAAGATATTTTGATTTTCCAATCAAAATTCAAAAGTTATAAGGATATATATTTACCATTCAAATATAAAAATGGTCCAGCACTTCGAAGAACAAATTGCAATACTTCATTTGAAATTAATGCTCAATAATGATGATATGGCAACGGCCAATTACAGGTTAATAATAATCTAATGTTCAAATTTAAAAGATCCTATAAAAAGTTTTAAAAGGTGCATATTAACCTATACAATTTACATTGAGACAGAAAGAAATATTGATACTTGTTTAAAATATAAATCTTTAAAAGAACATCGTGTCAAGAAAATAGAGGTAGTTGTACATGATTTATATCTGCATTGTTAAATATTAAAAATAAGGTAAAGCGGGTTTAATTTTGTGTTTCTATGCAAGGATGAGTAAAACTCTAGTTCGATTCATGTTAGAAAAAGGTGTTTGCATCTGGGGATTGTTAGCTTCAGATAAGCCACATACATGAAGTAAACATGAGGTTTGGTGTCCTTTATTCCGGTGTTTGAAAGAATGGTATTTTGTTGGAGGCAGAATATTTGGGTATATGTAAAAGCATTTAGGACAAAGGAAACCTGAAAGGGGTGGAAAACCTGGTGCTGTATTCCATATTAAAAAGTGGAGTAGAAGCTTTGTTTAGAAGGATAGTTGGAAAGCTGAAATGGATTTTTAATGCAAACAGCTAATGGAAAGCATAGTTTGAAGATAGATTTTAAAGCTTTTCTTTCTGGAAATGGAGTTTGTAAACACTCATGACAATCACATGGGGGAAGTTGGGAAGAAATCCATGAAAGATCGGTTGAGTGGTCATTGGGTTTCAGAGTAGGGTGCTACCTTGTATATATTTGTAAAGTGAGGGAGAAGTAAAGGAGTAATTATATCATAATCAAACACTTCATGTTCAAAAAATGTTTTTTTCATGCGAAAATTAATTAGCAGTCCTATGACTCTCCACTTTTCCTGAGAAAATAACAGTTACAATCTTTTGAGCCCAGGTTGCCCAGTAGCAACATTAACTTGTAACAGAATCTTTACATGAAGTCTGAAAACTGTGAGATTGCATCAGATATGCTCTAAACTCAGTGAAATCATAAAACTGAGAACAGCTGCAAACCTAATATAGAACAGAACAATCAGGTGCATTGATTGGCAGCTTTCCATCTCATGAGATGATGGTTTGTTTCTCGGCAGTTAAGGAATCCCACTTCGGCATGGCGGTCTCTGCCATGTGCTGCGGAGGATGACGGTGGCCTAAGATGCAGGATTTGCTAGCCTCTATTTTCTCTGTGTCTTGTGTCAGTCAGTTGAGCTTTCCATTTCTCCTCAACTCTTCTAAACAGTCAGTCTCCAGAGGCCACAACCATTAGCGATTATGTCTCAGTTGCCGATTCCAATATCTGCCACCATATCTTACTTGCAGGTGTGCTTGTAATTGATTATTGTGATATGGCAATATCCTGGACAAGGACATTTGTCTTTCTGATGCTGATGGTCAAATCAAATTCTTTACAAAGTCAGGGATCTATCCATTTGTTGCTGTAGGTGTTCCTCAGTATCGGATACTAGTGCTGCATCATGCTGTACTAAAGCATTAAACCTTAGTAAAACTCTATAAACAGAGATTTCACTGGATTGTGCTAGAAGAGTTAATTTAAACCTATGACATTGAGAGAGAAATGTCCTTACAGGAATTTAATCCTTTTCCTAAGAATCTTAACTAATTTCTTTTCCATTTTCATACACAATGTCAAAAAGGAAAAATAGAATAGCGACTTGAGAGAAGATAGATTTTGCTTGGAGAATTGTAATGGATAAAATTTACATGGACTAACCAAGTCCAAACATATTCAAGCCAAAAACAGCAGAATTTATTTACGGTACTTGCATCTGTATTGTTTTCACATTTAGGTAATTATGGTTGGACTTTGGCTCTGTAGGATTAGTAACTTGATTTGAATACCTCAAATGGCTTGTACTCACCCAGTATGATTTGGGCAGCATTTCATTTCATTGAGACCAGTTTGATCCAATGCACAGGCATAGATATCTATTACATGGCCATTTGCTGCTGCTCGATTTGACAAGGCTTCATAGTGCTGCAATAAGAATAAAGGATTACAATGCTGAAATAGTAAACCAACTCAAAGGCTCCTGCACACAATAAGCATGCTGCAAAAAAAAAATTCTCAACTCATACCATTTTCTATTAAAACAATTCTACCAAATTTGTTGTCAACAGTTACTATATTAATGAATTATTTATAAAACATATTCATTTGAAAAATGTGTACTTCAGACTTAACTTGTGTCATAATGTTTACAGTATGAAATAAAAATTGTTTGGGATTACATCAATGTGTGGTGGAGGTTCAACTTTGCTTCCAAAAAAAAAATATTTTGCAGGGAAAGGGCCAGGTATTGGGACCATCAAGTTGCCCTTGCAGAATGCCAACACAGATGTGACATGGTGAATTTCCTCCTTCTGTGCCGTAACCATTCTATGATTCTAAAGCTTAGAAGATTAAGAAGTAGAATTAGTATAGCTGGAGAGTAGGAATAACAAGAGTCAGTAAAATATTTAGTTTATTGGCCTTCTCATGGTAGTTACACTGTTGGATTTGAGCAAATAATTAGAACTTATAACAAAGACAATTATAATAATAATTGTGAACTGGACCACTCAAATTGGCAAAACTGGCTGAAAGATGAGCCTGTCGAATGGTATTGTGACAGCTTTCTGGAGTAAATCGTTGTGGAATCAACTAGGGAAAAAACTATTCCAAACCTAGTATTGTGTTTTGAACTAGGGTTAATTAGTAATCTCGTTGTAAAAGACTCTCTGGGAAAGAGTAATCATAATACAACTGAATTTCATATTGAGTTGAAAAGCAATATATTCCAGGCCTAAACAAGAAGATTAAACTTAAAAATTATTATATACAAGAGGGGGCAGAGCTGGGTTGATTAGATGCAAACAATAAAAGGTATGACCATGAATACACAATGGCAAATAGTTAAAGAAAAAATTAAAAATGTTCAACAAAAATACATTCCTCTGAAAAACAAAAGCATAGAATTGCATTAAAATAAGAGGCTACAATATTGCAATCAATTGCAATAAGTCTGAGATTGGGTGCCTTTTAGAAACCAACAGAGTCACACCAAAAAGCTGATAAAAAGGGAAAATGTAGAATAGGAGGGTAAACTGGCCAGGAATACAAAAATAAATGCAAGAGTTCTTGCAAGTATATTAAAAGAAAGAGACACCTAAAGTGAATGTTGTTTCCTTAGAGGCAGAACAGGAGAAATTATGGAAATGGCAGAGATATTAAACAAATATTGTGCCAATCTTCACAGTAGAAGACACAAATTCTACATCAATAATAGAGAGTAACCACTGGATGAAGAGGGTGAGAAACTTAAAAGTAATTAGCATTAGCAGAGAAAAAGTATTCGCTAAATATAACGCACTAAAAATCCAACAAGTCCCCAACATCCCCAGCCACATAATCCACATCCTAAGATTCTAAAAAGGTGGCTGCAGAGATAGTGGACTGATGTTTATCATTTTCTAAGTCTTTAGTCCCCGGATTGGAAATTAGCAAATGCAACTATTCAAGGGAGGAGAAAGAGAGAAAACCGAGAACCAGAAGCCAGTTAGCCTGACACCAATTCTCTGGACAATGCTGCAGTACATTAAAGAAGTCTTAATATAGAAGCAAAACAATGCAGATGCTGGAATCTGAAACTAACAGAAAACGTTGGAAAATCTCAGCAGGTCTGAGCATTTGTGGAGAGAGAATAGAGCCAATGTTGAGTCAGGATGACCCTTTGTCACAGCTCTGAGAAAAGGTCACCCTGTCTCGAAACATTGGATCTATCCTCGCCCCACAGATGCTGTCAGACCTAAGATGTTCCAGCATTTGTAGTTGAAAGAAGTCTTAACAATGCACTTAAAGCCATAGAGAGATCCTGGACTGTGATTCAAGAGGCAGTTCACTACAACCTTCTCAAGGGCAATTATGGATTGGCATTAAATGCTGGCCTATTCAGTAATGCTGTGGAGATGCCAGCATTGGACTGAGGTAAGCACAGTAAGAGGTCTCACAACACCAGGTTAAAGTCCAATAGATTTATTTGGCAGTATGACCTTTTGGAGCCTCAAGCTCCTTTTTCAGGTGAGTGAGGACTTGTATTCACAAAGAGGGCATATAAAGACACAAACTCAATTTACAAGATAAATGGTTGGAATGCAAGTCTTTACAGGTAATCAAGTCTTAAAAAGGTACAGACAAGGTGAGTGGAGACAGGGTTAAGCACAGGTTAAAAAGATGTGTATTGTCTCCAGCCAGGACAGTTAGTGAGATTTTGCACGTCCAGGCAAGTCATGGGGTTCACAGATAGTGTGATACGAACCCAAGATCCCGGTTGAGGCCATCCTCATGTGTGCGGAACTTGGCTATCAGTTTCTACTCAACGATTCTGCGTTGTCCTGTGTTATGAAGGCTGCCTTGGAGAACGCTTACCTGAAAATGAGCAGCTGAATGCCCATGACTGCTGAAGTGTTCACTGACTGGAAGGGAACACTCCTGCCTGGTGATTGTTGAGTGGTGTTCTTTTGCTCGTTGTCATAGCGTCTGCATGGTCTCCCCAGTGTACCACGCCTTGGGATATCCTTTCCTGCAGTGCGTCAGATAGACAACTTTGGCCGAGTCGCAAGAGTATGTATCACGTACCTGTTGGATGGTGTTCTCACGTGAGATGATGGCATCCATGTCGATGATCCGGCACATCTTGCAGGAGGTTGCTGTGGCAGGATTGTGTGATGTCGTGGTCACTGTTCTCCTGAAGGCTGGGTAGTTTGCTGCGGACAATGGTCTGTTTGAGGTTGTGCGGTTGTTTGAAGGCAAAAAGTGGGGGTGTGGGGATGTGAATTTGGTCCTTACCTCAATATGCCAACATTTTTATGCACAGGTTCGAACAAGACCTCTTCACCGAGCAGGACCTTCAACCGATGTTATACACTAGATACATGGATGACATTTTCTTCCTTTGGACTCATGGCGACCAATCATTCAAACAACTGTATGATGACATTAACAAGTTCTATACCACCATCAGACTCACCACGGACTACTCTCTGGAATCAATTGCATTCTTGGACACATGCATCTCCATCAAGGATGGTCACCTCAGCACTTCACTTTACTGCAAGCCCACAGATAACCTCACAATGATCCATTTCTCCAGCTTTCACCCGAAACTCATTAAAGCAGCCAGCCCCTACAAGCCCTCCATATACACAGGATCTGCTCAGATGAGGATTTCAACAGACACCTACAGATGCTGAAAGATGCCCTCACAGAACATTACAGCACAGAAACAGGCCTTTTGGCCCTTCTTGGCTGTGCAGAACCATTTTTCTGCCTAGTCCCACTGACCTGCACCTGGACCATATCCCTCCGCACCCCTTTCATCCATGTAACTGTCCACATTTTTCTTAAATGTTAAAAGTGAGCCCACATTTTCCACTTCATCTGGTAGCTTATTCCACGCTCCCACCACTCTCTGTGTGAAGAATCCTTCCCAATATTCTCTTTAAACTTTTCTCCCTTCACCCTTAACCCACGTCCTCAAGTTTTCTTCTCCCCAGCCTCAGTGGAAAAAGCCTGCTTGCACTCAACATGGGACATGGCGGACAGAGTACCCTTCATCGTCCAGTACTTCCCCAGAGCGGAGAAGCTACGATGTCTTCTCTGGAGCCTTCAACATGTCGTCAATGAAGACGATCATCTCGGCAAGGCCATCCCCACACCCCCACTTCTTGCCTTCAAACATCCACACAACCTCAAACAGACAGCAAACTACCCAGCCTTCAGGAGAACAGTGACCACAACCTCATACAAGCCTGCCACAGCAATCTCTGCAAGATGTGCCAGATCATTGGCACAGATGCCATTATCTCACATGAGAACACCATCCACCAGGTACACGGTACATACGCTTGCGGGTCGGCCAACGTTGTCTATCTGATACACTGCGGGAAAGGATGTCCCAAGGCATGGTACATTAGGGAGACCATGTAGATGCTATGACAACAAATGATTTGAACACCACTCAACAATCACCAGGCAGGAGTGTTCCCTTCCAGTCAGGGAGCACATCAGCAGTCACGGGCATTCAGCCGCTGATCTTTGGATAAGCATTCTCCAAAGCGGCCTCCACGACAATGCAGAATCGTTGAGCAGAAGCTGGTAGCCAAGTTCCACACACAAGGATAACATCAAACGGGACCTTGGGTTCATGTCACACTATCTGTAACCCCCACAACTTGCCTGGACATACAAAATCTCACTATCTGTCCTGGCTGGAGAGAATATACATTTCTTTAACCTGTGCTTAACCGTCTCTCCATTCACCCTGTCTGTACCTTTAAGATTTGATTACCTGTAAAGACTCGCATTCCAACGATTATCTTGTAAATTGAATTTGTGTCTTTATATGCCCTGTTCGTGAACATTGTGCAGGGCACTTTTCACTCACTTGAAAAAGGAGCTTGAGGCTTTGAAAACTAGGGCTACCAAATAAACCTGTTAGACTTTAACCTGGTGTTGTGAGACTTCTTACGATTCAGCAATGCCCATATCCCACGACTGAATAAAAAGGCGAAGTTAATATGGTTTTCATACAAGAGAAATTCTGCTCACCAAACTGTTACATTTTGAGGATATAACAGTAAGATAGATGAGAAAAACAAGTAGATATGGTATAGCTGGATTTTCTAAGGCATTTGAAGTGTCACAGAAGAGGTCAGTGGACAAGATAGGGCTCATGAAGTTGAGGATAATTTATTAGCATGGTTGGATGATTGGTTAATGGACAAGCAGCACAGTGTACAGATGAACTGGGCATTTTCAAGCTTGCAGGCTGTGTGTGACTCGTGGAATACTACAAGGATCAGTAATGGAGTATCAGCTATTTACAATCTATATCAATGACTTTGATGAAGAAACAGAGTAACATATCTAAGTTTGTTGACAACACAAAGCAAGGTAGCAACGTCAGTTATGAGGAGGACACAAGAAAACTGCAAAGAATGTGGACAGAGTGGGCAACAAGATGGCAGATGGAGGAAGTGAGGAGTTACCACTATGATTGTAAGAACACGATGTTCTTTAAACAGCTTTAAACTTGTACATATATGTGTATCCAAGCACCTCTGAACTTTTATAAGGAACACAAAATTAGCATGCAGGTACAGCAAGCAATTAAGGTAGCAAATGGCATGCTGGTCTTTGTTGCAAAGGGATGAATATGTCAAAATAATGAGCACTTGCTACAGCTGTATTGGGCATTGGCGAGATTACACATTGAACACTGTGATTTTGGGCTCTATATTTTAGGAAGGATATACTTGTATAGGATAGAAGTACAGCAAAGGTTCGTTAAATTGGCTCTTTGGATAGGAAGGTCATCCTAATTTGAGGGGTTGGGTAATTTAAGTCCACATTCTCTGCAATTTAGGAGAACGAGGAATGATCTCATTGAAGCGTACAAGATCCTGAAGGGATTTGACACGTGAGATGCTGAGATTGTTTCCCCTAGCTGTGAAATAAAGAATACAGGCTCAGCCTTAGGGTAAAGGGTTGATCATTTAGGATGAAGATCAGCAGAAATGTCTTAACTCAAAACGTTGAGTCCTTCAGCTTTTCTACTCGAGAGGTGGAAAAGTTTAGAATGCTATTCCACAAACAGTAGTTAACTTGTTAATTGTGAGATTGTGATAAGAGATTTTGTTATTCAACGTATTAAAGTTTGGGACAATGTTATATGTAGTTAGGTCACAGATGAGCATGATCTCACTGGATGGCAGAACAGACTTGAAGGGTTGACTCCTATTCCAACGTTCCTATTTAGGAAAAGGAATACATAATATTTACCTTCATGGCTTTCTTCATATACTTAATGTTGTCTTTCTCAATGTCATGCCAAGATCTGATAGGTGTCTTTAGATCATCACCCACGACCATTCCAGGTCCTTGTGTGGCTGGACCCCCAATGAACATCATCACCCGACCTCCAGTATTGGGGAAAGTGCACTGTTTTACAAGAAAAATCATATAAAAACATGAGAAAATATAAGCAGTTCAAAAATTAACCAAAAACACCACATTGCAACATAGCACTATATTACCACTTTTGTATTAAGATAGAACAATAGAATCATGGAATCTATAGTGTAGAGGAAGCCGTTTGACACATCAAGCCTGCACCAACAACAATCCTATCCAGATTCTATTCCCGCAACCTTTCAATGTTATAGAAATTTTGACCAATCCAGATATCATTTTCCTAAATCTCCTACAATTTATATATTTCATATAGTCATGTATTACTTGAAACCAATACAATGTTATAGGATCTTCAATAGATTTATCTAAATAAGATTCAATTTTGCCCTCGCAGGTAGAAGTACAACAAAGTAAATGTTAACAAACCTGGCAACTGATAGTATTAGGATTTTTTTCACGTATAAAATGTTTATTTTTCATAATGCTTAAAACACTGAATTGTGAATAAGCAAAAAGATTTAAGTACAAAAATCACAAACGGCTGGTGCATCGGTTCCAAAAGGAATCAAATATGCTAATAGAACATTAGCCTTTATCATAGAATCTCTACAGTGCAGAAGCAGGCTGTGTGGCCCATCTAGTCTGCACAACCACAATCCCACCCAGGCCCTATTCCCGTAAACCTACATATTTACTCTGCTAATCCCCTGACACTAAGGGGCAATTTAGCATGGCCAATCCACCTAACCTGCGCATCTTTGGACTGTGGGAGGAAACCAGAGCACCTGGAGGAAACCCACACAGACATGGGAGAACATGCAGACTCTGCACAGACAGTGACTTGAGGCCAAATTGGACCTGGGTCCCTGGCACTGAGAGGCAGCATTGCTAACCACTCTGCTGCAAAGAAGTTGGAATTTAAAAGTGAATAAGTAATATGTCAGTTTATCTCACTGGAGTGTAGACATTTCTTAGATGGTTGAATAGGATAGAATATTTTGTTCCCCCTGGCTGCAGCATAGAACTAGAGAACAATATAGACACCAGAAACTCAACTGGGCATGCCGTATAAATATTGTGTTTGGAAATAGTGAAGTGTGTGAGCAAAGCAGAATTCAGAGAACAGAAGCCAATTCTTTTCCCTCCCCCAATCTCTGAACATATCAATTCTGATAAAAGAGCAATAATTTACTCTTTAAGGTTAAAAAGAAATAAATTGGAGCACATCGTCAGAAAGAGAACACTTCCGTGAGTTCCACTCCTGTTTTATCCCCAGTAATTCTGTGAATTTGTTCCCTTTTAACTATTTCTCTTTTAACTGTTATGATTGAATCTGTTCCCACTACCCTATTAGGCAACGTGCACACAAGATCATCATAACTAGTTTAAAAAAGTGACTCTAGTTCTTTTGCTAATCATCTTGTATCTGTGTTCTCTCATTAGTGATCCTACCAGCACTAGAAGCAGTTTCTCCTGACGTATTCTATAAAAACATCCACGATTTTGAGCATCTCTATCAAATCTCCTCTGGTCGAGAACAACCACCCCAGTTTCTCCAGTGACTGCACATAACTGATGTTCTTGTACCATCCCAATAAATCACTTCAGCACCCTCTTTAACTCTTGCTATCCTTTGCAAAATGGAATGCCCTGAATTGAACATAGTACTTCAGTTGAGGCCTAACCAGCCCTGTCTTATAAAATTTTAGCAATGAATTTTGCATTTTTTACTCTATTTCTGTTAATAAAGCCAAAGATTCATATGCTTTTACTAGCAGTGTAGCAATTGAGCCGAACTCCAGTTTCCTGTCATTAAACACTCTTTACTAAGGACCAAAGAGAAGGGCCGCACAAATGGCATACAGCTAAACAGTCTATGTCTCGGGACCGACAACTCTGGTACAGTTTGAATATATGTTTAAAAAAAACCCTTTCTGATCACTTTTCATTGGGCAATCCCCTGTTCTCTCAATAAGGAAGCTCATACTCCATGAAGCCCATAGAAAGATCGATCATTGGCGTGAACTGGACAGGGGACCTTCGTTTCTGGAGGGAGCGACGCAGGGTTACTGGTGATTTGATTTGATTTATTGTCACATCTATTAACACAGTGAGAAGTATTGTGTCCTGCGTGCTATACAGATAAAACATACTGTTCATAGAGAAGGAAACGAGGGTGAAGAATGCAGTGTTACAGTCATAGCTAGAGTGTAAACAAAGATCAACTTAATGCAAGGCAAGTCCATTCAAAAGTCTGACAGCAGCAGGGAAAAATCTGTTCTTGCGTTGGTTGGTACGTGACCTCAGACTTCTGTATCTTCTTCCCCAACGGAAGATGATGGAAGAGAGAATGTCTGCAGTGCATGGGGTCCTTAATTATGCTGGCTGCTTTGCCAAGTTTGCTTTGCAGAGTCAATGGATGGGAGGCTGGTTTGCGTGATGGGCTGGGAACATTCACGACCTTTTGAAGTTCCTTGTGGTCTTGGGCAGAGCTGGAGCCATACCAAGCTGTGATACAACCAGAAAGAATGCTTTCCATGGTGCATCTGTAAAAATTGGTGACAGTCATAGCTGACACGGCAAATTTCCTTAATCTTCTGAGAAAGAAGAGGCATTGATAGCTTTCCCAACTATACTGTCAGCATGGGGGGACTAGAACAGGTTGTTGGTGACTTGGACACCTAAAATTTGAAGCCCTTGACCCTTTTTACTTCATCCCCATTGATGTATTCAGGAGCATATTCTTCTTTACACTTCCTGAAGTCGATGACAACCTCCTTCGTTTTGTTGATGTTGAGGGAGAGATTACTGTTGCCACACCAGTTCACCAGATTCTCTATCTCATTTCTGTACTCCGTCTTGTTATTATTTGAGATCCAACCCACTACAGTGGTGTCATCAGCAAACTTGAAAATCGAATTGGAGGGGAATTTGGTGCATAAGGAGTATAAGAGAGGGCTGAGAACATAGCCTTGTGGGGCATCGGTGTTGAGGATTATCATGGAGAAGGCGTTGTTGCCTATCTTTACCATCGTGGTCTGTGAGTTACGAAGTTCAGGATGCAGTTGCAGAGGGAGGTGCCAAAGCCCAGGCGACGCAGTTTGGAGATGAGTTTCGTGGGAATAATAGTGTTGAAGGCTGAGCTGCTGTCAATAAATAGAAATCTGACATAGGTGCTCTTATTAGCTAGGTATTCCAAGATTGAGTGCAGGGCCAGGGAAATGGCGTCCACTGTGGACCTGTTGTGGCAGTAGACAAATTGTGGTGGATCCAAGTAACCAGGGTAGTCCAATGTAGGTTCCTCCTTGGGTTCCGATTTGGCCTGAAGGCCCACTTATTCAGCCTCCATTGCGGAGACCATACCTTCACTATCCGGAGGGGTTAACACAGAGTAAGCCTTGAGCTCAGGACTGGCACTGGCAGCTGCCATCTTTCTGATCAGTGGTGGGAACTGCTTGGGAATAGACTCCCTGGTTCTGAGATGGTCTAAGTGCTTCTTTAAACTGGACTTTGACCCTGAAAGATGTTGGTTCAGTTTTCTCCATAATGATCCCAGGGACCCAACGGGGACCATCGCTAAAGTTTCTCATATGAACCTTGCTAAAGTTCTTTCTGTCCTTGCAGAGTTGTAATTTCTATTTTTGTTTTCTTGTTGGGACTCCATCCGCCCCACCAAGTTTGGGAATAGCAGACTTAATCTAGTACAAAGCCATCATCCCATGAACAGCTCCACTGGGGCAACACCGTCTGTTGTGTATGGTGTGGTCCTAGAATTGAACATAAGTTGTGCCAGTTTGGTCTCCATCAATGCCACCAGTTGTTTCTTCATGCCATTTTTTAAGATTTGAACTGCCCATTTTGCCAGTCCATTTGATGATGGATGATAAGGTGCAGTTTGGACAACTCACACAACATTGGGGAACACCAAGTTCTGGAAATCACCGCTAGTAAAGGCCACGGGCGGCACAGTGGTTAGCACTGTTGTCTTACAGCACCAGGGACCCAAGTTCAATTCCCAGCTTTGGACACTGTCTATGTGGAGTCCGCACGTTCTCCCCGTCTGTGTGTGGATTTCCTCTGGGTGCTCCAGTTTCCTCCCACAATCTGAAAGACATGCTGGTCATGTTCATTGACTCGAACAGGCTTCAGAATGTGGCAACTCGGGGAGTTTCACAGTGACTTTATTGCAGTGTTAATGCAAGCCTTACTTGTGACTAATAAATCAACTTTTTAAAAAAAAGTTATCCAAAATCAGGACATCAGCTATTCTGTGTGTACTGAAGCTTTACCATTATTTCTCAATCATAGTCTGAGACAACACGGAAACCATGCTGTGCACCTCCAGCCACTTGGAGAGTGCATTTACCATGATTAAAAACATGGAACCCATAAAGGGCCCAGCAAAGTCCATGTGTACACACACCTGTGGTCTGCCAGGCTACTCCCATTGGTGGAGGTAGATACTCTTGACTCTTTTACAAAGTACTTTGCACCTTGAGTCTGGAAGCTACAGGGCTATAGGCCAGGTGCATAAAGGTGAAATTAGAAAGGGCATACAAGGGTCCTCAGGTTGGCATGGACAAGATGGGCTGAATGGCTTCCTTCGATGTTACAACTTTTTTATGGTTCCGTACACAGTCCAAACAGTAAGTGAACTAACCTGGCAGAAACATGTTGACTAACTGCTGCCAAATCAAGCTCCATCCCAGGATACACCTATTATGGAAGGCCCTGATTTCACCACTTCCAGTGAGCCATCTTCAAATCAAAGGATGTCAACTTGTCTCACCTCCTCAGTCTAGCTCAACCAAAGTTGAACTCACCTCATCTTCACCAGCATTAGATTAAAATCCATGTTTGGCTTAAAAGTCCTACATTATCATCAGTTCCCACTGAACATTACTCTGGCATGAGAAGTCCACCGTAACCCACGTCCTAGTGTTTGAATTGCGGCTAAGGTGAACCTATGTACTTTTTGAGGCAGTCCAACCTCTTTCCCTAATTCAGATCTTTTGTTAAATCAACATTTCCAATAAGAGGGTAGGAATATGTTATGTACTGTCTATTTTGTCTGGTGTGCAATACTTAGCAAGCCAGTGCATTGTGGGAATCACAGGTTCCACATTTCTGTAGTAGCTTGACTGTAACAGTAGTAAAGGGCAGTTGCAGAGTTAATTACCTCCTATTTTTACTTGTGTACTGACTGATCTTAAAAAGTACCAGGAGCAAAAACATAACTCCATTTTGAAGAAAGGATGTAGACCTCCTCAGAACATTATCAGAATTTTCAGTTTTTAGTTCATACTTTCATCAGCGGTAATGTACTTTTGGTCCATATATCAAATTCTAAATCATTAATACATACCAAAAAGAGTCATGGTCTTTATGTCACCCTCCTGGGGAACACTATTGTTTACCTCCCTCCAGTTCAAAAAACAATTCTTCACCACTACTCTCTGCTTTCTGTCACTCGCCCAATGTTATATCCATTCTGCCACTGTTCCTTTAATTCCCTGGGCTTCAATTAATGCACTATTAAAATTACTAGCAAATAATGCAATTCTTCACATTCAAAATGAAACAGTATGCCGAGAAAATTCACCAGGATGGTCAATTTTAAAAGCCTCACAAAAGTAATAGAGGTACAATGGCTGAATCTAAGAAAGTATTAAAAATGTAAAGAAAAACAGAACCACCCCCGAATCCCTGTAATCCCACACATTTACCAATCTAACCTACACGTCTTGGGACACTAAGAAACAATTTAGTATGACCAATCCACCTAACCTGCACATCTTTAGGCTGTGGGAGGAAACTGGGGCACCCAGAGGAAACCCAAATAGACACGGAGAGCTCGTGCAGGCTCCACACAGACAGTCACCCAAGGCCAGAATTGAACCTGGGTCCCCAGAGCAATGAGGCAGCAGGGCTAACCACTGTGCCAACGTACCTTCCCTATTTATGCAATAACAGTCCTTAGGCAGAGTGTCTGGTGCTGGAATGGTATGTACCTGCAGTTAATCCTGTCAGACCTTGTACAGTTCGGGAGAAGACCACTAGTAAACTGACTGCTTTATCACAAGTGTTTTTGATGTACAAACTATCCAATTGAAACTGAAATTAAATAAACATTTAAAAATGAAGAATGTACGAAATTTACATTGAAAGGCCAAGGAAATGAGATTAGAATAATTAGCTGCAATTGAAGCGGAAGCTACTGGCATAAGCATGATATAAAGCAATGACCTACTACTGTGTTGTAGTTCATTAATCAGAGATATAGTATTATGCTACTCTATCCCTTGAGCCTGTTGGATTTGATTATGGCTAACTTTTGTTATAAAACTGACTTACCTTTTTCACAGAGAGAAGGGTGGCGAGGTATACCTGGGTAGAGACTGAGGACCACAATCCACGCCGTGAGTTTTGGCACATGTTGTGTGCAGCAGCATTTCTGGATGTGCATGCTTCTTTCTGGGTTTCTTCTACAGATCAAGTGTTCAGCCATCCTGACAGCAGTGCACCAGTGTGGAACAAAGGCACAAGAAGTCAATCTCAGGATCCAGTCAATGCCACAATAGGTGCGAGTCTCAAGACAATGGAGAGGAACCATCAAACAGGGAAGGTTCCTAAAAGAGCAGCAGCAGACTGGGGACATGAATAGGTCCCAGTTAAGAGAGAGTAGAGAAAGAGGCTCCCAACAACAAAAAAAAAGCTGCAGTTGGCAGAGTTTAAGCAATGAGGGCTTGGGAAAAGCCCCAGACATTGGAAAAGGCAGCAAAAGGTTGCTGATTGTGAGAGTTGGGGCGAAAGTAATCCTTTGGAGGAGTTCTGTTCTGCACAGGTGTGGTCAAAGAACCATGGTTGTGTTTGAGAGTTGATGTTGGAATGCAGATTCAGAAATCCAGGAGAACAGAGTCCCTGGAGTTGAGCTTGAAGCGCTACAAGGTGGGCCAATGTTAAGGCAGTCTAAGGGGGAACAATGTTTGGAAAGAAATCCCAAGGTGAGGGGGAAGGTGAAGACTGGAATTCCTCATGAGAGAGGGCGTTTCAACAAGATTGGTTGACTCAGTGTTTACTTCTGTCTGGATGGGTTGTTGAAAAATTCATGGAAACTGTCTTGGTTGTATCTGCCATTCATTGTGCAGTGTGGTGTACGTGATCACAGTTTGACTGTTAATTCACGCACACCTCATGTTAACCTTAAATGTTAGAGTACAAGATAGATAATGTAATTTGTTTCATCTCACTGACTTTGTATAATAAAGTTTGCATTTGCTTGTTCAAAATCTGTGGAATCTTGTGGCTTCATTCTCTTAGCAAGTGTTGAATCTCAATCTTGATCTACTTTAACCAAAAGATTACTGCTGTTTAAAAGGATTGCATCAAACATTTTAAGGTGTAGTGCAGGGTCAGAAAATCAGTATCTTAATTTCATCTATCCACCTTAGTTTTGTAAGTATTAAAACCCTTGCCTAACAAAAATCAATCAATCTCAGGTTTGAATATTTTCTGTTGACCTCCAACCTCAGCAAATTTTTGGGGGATGGTGTTCCAGATTTCCAACATCCTTTGTGAAGAAGTGCTTTCCTGGCATCACCCCTAGCTCTAACATTAAGGTTAACGTGAAATACCATCATCGGACAGTTTCCTCTACGGATTCCATCAATTCCATTATCTCAAACATTTCAACTAGGTATGATTCTATACGATGCTAAGATTCTCCTTAATCTTCTACACAAAAGGAAACATGGTCTATGATGCTCAGCTTCATAATTGATTACTTCATTGTAAAAACGTTGCGTTGGAAAAATTATAACAGTTGGGCAATTTTTTTTTAAAGCTCAGGCTCTCCCTCTGCAGGTCTTACAAGACAACATCACTTCTTTTTGCACAGAAATAAAATAATAAAACTATTAAAATTCAAAATCAAGCCAAATTTTATAGCAACAACAACTTGCATTTATATAGCATCATTCATGCAGCAAAATGTCTGATATATTGTCAGGTAAAATTTGCAAGGAGGAAATGACTAAAAACTTGGCTGAAGAGATAGGATTTAAGCATGATTTACAAGGATGGGAGAGGTAAAGAGGCTGAGGGGTAAAGAAGCTTCTTCCCACAAACAAAATAATACCATTTTCATTAAGGATCAAAACTTGAGATTTTTCTAACCTACTATTCTGATATTGGGTCAGAAGTTGTTGTTAATTGTATGAACGATAAGTGTGGACAGATAATACTTGTGCACTCAGAGAGCCACTTATGAACGTAGGGTTAGGATTTGTTATGTCTCTTTGCAAATAAATCTAAAACTGTTATCTTCTGGTCTTCTTCATTGACTGTAAGAGGTTTAAAAAATCTATTATAAAGAATATAGAAAAATCGACGTGCACTACTTCAGTGAAGGCAATCCTCTGTCCTAGCATGGAAAGAGATAAGACACTTCACTGTCATTATACCAATGTTCTTCAGCACCATCCTCAATTTGGCAAACCTGGCACTGCCCCAAAACACTGTAGAAAATTGATATGCAAGTGACATTAAAAAAGTCACAATTTGTCAATGAAGAGGCACTTGGGACAAAGATAGCCTCACACAGAAATTCAAAAAATATTGAAACAGATAATCACCTTATACAAAGGATAAGGGCCAGGTTAAAGCATACATTAACTAGCTAACAGCCCACACAGAGCCATCGATTTTACTCTACCCTGATGGATAAATGCTGGAGGGACTGTGGCTACAAATACTTGCCACACATTCTGGTCCATTGCTGAAATCACAAAGGCCAAAATAGGCCTCTTCCACACTGGACATAACAGGATACAACAGCCCAATGCATAATTTTGACCAGCAAGATAAAAAATAGAGAATATGTCCATCTAAACAGCTGAATTATCAGTCGGCGCTGGTCTGGAGTACATCAGACTATCTTGACATTCCTGCAACTCAATCCATCCCATTTCACACTAAGATTCTTATCTAAACTTCAGCCTAAAGAGTAATTAAAATCAAAATTGATAGTTAATTAATTCAGGCAAGACACAATACAACACTGAAGAAGTGAAATGAGTGCTTGTTATTTACAGATCTCCAATGGGCCATAGGTAGTCCTTCTTCACCACTGAATTAAATATTTCATTTGGAAGCGGGGGACAGACATTTGAAGACAATTGAGATGATGCACAATTTCTTGCAAACCAAAAATATTCAATCCAAAGAAGGTTTGGATGCGTGTGTGTGGGGCAGTGGCACGTGTAATCTGGCATGTTAACATACAGACAAATGACCAGCTAACAATATAAAAAAGAGTTACACTTCTAGCAGGCTACATCACATAGGCAAAATAACAGTTGTGATAAATTCAACTAGGCACTACTCTTAACTTACGTGGTGGCACAGCTCTCATTATTTAATGCGCATAAAATAGAATTGCTGAAAGGTTCCATACCTCCAACAAACCAACAGCAATGGATAGAGCAACTCCAGTTGATCTCAATGGTCTCTTCCCCTGTGGTACAGGCCAAGGGTCACGTTGCAACTCTCCCAAAAGATCAGTCAAGTTCATGTCAATTTTTTGAACTGGTTGTAAAAATCTGTAAAATTATTATTTTTTAAAAAAATTATTTTAAGCACTTCAGGACAAATCATACTGCTTGAAGTGGATGTCCAATTCAGCTCCCCAAAAAGGTGAATCAATAGTCAACACCAAATTAACAAACTTAAAAATATGATAATACTAGGACTAAAAAAAATCTCCAAGCTTAAAATAATGTTTAATGCACAAAACAGCTCTAAGCTCGATCAATATATTCCATTATTTCATTTAAAATGTGGATAACAATTCTTCATTTACTCATCAGTCTGAGCTTTGGAAAGATTGACCGACAGTAGTTTGTTTCCAACATTTGAAGGTTATCTGCTACATATTTATAAATGAACAGGAATTGCTGTTGATTATATATTATTTAAAGCAGTAACATGATTTAACAAAAAATTACATTTTCTGTCCAAGTGGCAGGAAAAAGAAAGCTACTAACTTAGCTTCAAACTGTTCAGCTAATATATTCTAGTGGTGACAGAAGAAAGCCAGAAAGCTCTTCAGGGAAGGCAAATAATTGTCAGTTGGAAAGTTACCTATTTTGAAGCCTTGCATTTGAAGTCCAAATTGTGTTACATTTTCAAGGCTATTTTGGTTGATAACAGCTTAAATCCAAGCTTCCCTTCAAAAGTATACGTTTCTGCCTAGACTTTCAGAATGTTGGTTATGAGGGTTACAGACGAGCTACTTTGTACAGTCGCCCTCAGCTCCAAACGTCTGACCAAAGTATCTCCCTACTTCCCTCTCCAGCACTAAACAACCCTCATCATCTCCAACTCATCTCATTTTGCATGCTCCGCTTTTACTTTCTTCCTATTCCCTCCAACCTTCTCCATCCATGTTATGGTTCCCCAACAATATATTCATCCTTTCAACCATGGCATTCTTTACTCAGTGACATCAATCACAGACAAACCTATCTCCAATCACAATTTTGAATCTCTTAGCACACATTGGCACACTAGTTAGCACTGCTGCCTCAATACCAGGGACCCGGATTCAAATCCCTGCTTGGGTCACAGCCTGTGCGGAGTCTGCATGTTCTCACTGTGTCTGCTTAGGGTTTCCTCCAGATGTTCCGGTTTCCTCCCATAGTCTGGAAGACTTACTGGTTCGGTGCATTGACCATGTTAAATTCTCCCTCAATGCACCTCAGCAGGCATTGGAGTGCAGTGACTAGGGGATTTTCACACTAACTTCATTACAGTGTTAATGTAAGCCTACTTATGACACTAATAAATAAACATTAAAGATTTATCTCTCAGCACTTTCCAACCACTCTCCTTTGTGATTTTTCTTGCTAAATGAAACTTCACCATGTCAATTACAGTTGCAGTTTAAAACTTCTAATTGCTTATTTTTTGAGTTTCATTTGCTGCAGTACTTTTATTGAAATCTCCTCGATCCTTACCTGCACCTTTGAAACCTTTGTCACAAATAAAATGTTTATTTTCACCCATCCTGATGATTCCCTCTAATATTAGGAACAGAGGAGTCACCTCAATAGCCTGATTCACCATTCAATGGCTTAACTCCAGTTACCTGCCCTGTTTCCACATACCTTAATGTCATAGAATCCTTGTTGTGCAGAAGGAGGCCATTTACACCAACTCGGCATCTTACCCAGCCCAGGTCTCTTAAGCTGAGAGCAGCAATACAAACCATTGTGTCACTGTGCCACCCATATACATCTTTCCAAAATCCATTAACCTCGGTTTTGAAACTTTAAATTGGTCTAGCCTCAGGTTTTTTTTTAAGCAGAATCAGTTATCAGCAGAATGATGGGTAACCAAAGGATATGGATTTAAGGTAATTTTCAAAAGAACCAGAGCCAACATGAAGAAACTTGTTAAAAAAGCAATTTGCTGTTGTGACTTGGAATGCAGTGCCTGAACAGTGAAGGAAGCAGATTCAATATTAACACTTGAAAGGAAGAACATTTACAGGACCATGGGACAGGGCAGGGGTATCAGACTAATTCAACTGCAATATTAAAGAAATTCAACAGGTACGATGAACTACATTGCTTTGTGATTCAAATACTATGTTTACACCTCTCCAATCAAGTTTCTGCCTCTGCTACAATGCTGGAGCCACCCTCATTAGGCATCAGTAAAATTCTCTGTTACTGCAATTCATTTTCTCTCATTGTTTGCCTCTACCTCTCTGCTGTCTTTAAAGTGATTATGTGGATATGCTGGCGTTGGACTGGGGTAAACACAGTAAACAGTCTGACAACACCAGGTTTAAGTCCAACCGATTTATTTGATAGTAAACTCATAAGCTTTCGAGGTTAAGCTCTTCTTCAGGTGAATGAAGGTGAATTAAATCGGTTGGACTTAAACCCGGTGTTGTCAGACTTTTTACTGCGTTTAAAGTGATTGACAAGACTATATTTTCTTCCATTTGCCAGTTCAGTTAGATTACCGTTTTCTTGGACATTTAAATTTCTTTCACTGCCACTTTTTTGTGCTCGATTCTTCTTAATCAATTCTTCATCTCTTCCTTGTGTCTGATCTTCACCCCTTAGATTTCCATTTATGTTCCTTTTTATCAGCTCTCTTTGATGTCATCCATTCATTGCTATTGAGTCTTCCTGAAGGACCACTTTTAATGCCCAACACACGGAAGTTTTCATTTTAAATAAAGCAGAATTTAAGGGAACTGTACATGCATTAAGAAGGAAATACCACTAAATATACTGAACAATGAATTCAAAAGACTCCTGTTTTTATTTATCTGGGTATTGCCGACTGCTCACATTCTTCCTGGAGTCAGAAGATGCAGCAGTGAGACACTTCCCACTAGTGACACCACAATGGCAAAACTTTGTGCAAGTACATTGGCCATGCTGTCAGATATTCTGTTCAGCTATGATAAATACATCCTATAGTGCAGCTAGTTTTACAGAATGACTGACTGACACATTTTTCTTGTGACAATACGTACAAATTACTCTCGAGATCTAGGCCTTAAAGAATCATGTGCCAAATGTTAACTCAGTAGCAACAGTACAGACTATGTGAAAATAAAGCAAATAAAAAAGGGAATATAACTGAAGTATGCAAAGCGAAAGAAAACAGCAAACTTAATACAATAATGAATCAATTTGTTTTCTCTGTACTTTCCTTGGTGTGTTCACATTGTAAGAGTTAAGTGTGTGATGTACAGGTAAGCGCAATCATAGGACAGACTAATACTTCCATCCCATTTTCTTTCTTTAGAAATAGACATGGCTGTACAAGATATTTTGCATGAAAATATAAATCAAAATAGCCATGTCCTCAATGGATTTGTTTTTTTTTGTATCAAACACAATCCTAGAACATACCTCAATATCCATAAGAGAATTTACTGCAAGGAAAAGAATTGAACATTTCAGAAAGGCTAGGCCAGTAGTTAGATTTGATCCAAAAGAGGGCATGTTCTTCCAATTAAAACATCTGACATTTTTAAGGCAGCAAACTTATTTGCAATGGAACAGAAAATTAATTTGTGATCTCCATGAAAAAATGATAATATTGTACTGCATACTTGTGTAATAATTAAGATTTCAGAGCATGAACGTAAAAAACAGCTTTGTCTAAGGAATCAGCGGTCTAGTGAGGAGGAGAAATTTAAGGAAATTATGATTACTAAAAAAAGTGTTAAAAACTAAAGGGACTGAAAGCCGATAAATCCCAAAGCCTGATAAGTTACATCACAGGATACGAAAAGGGGTGGTTATGGAAGTAGTGGATGCATGGTTGTCATCTTCCAGATGTCTAGATTCTCGAACAGTCCCAGATTGGACAAACATTTTGAGGATTCAACCAGCAGAATAGGTATGAGCAAACTAATGCATGTTGTTTATTGGGATTTTCAGAAAGCTTTTGATAAAGTTCCACATAAGAGGTTAAAATTTATTTATTAGTGTCACAAGTAAGCTGACATTAACAGTGCAATGAAGTCACTGGTAAAAATCCCCCAGTGACCACTGTCCAGCGCCTGTTCAGGTACACTGAGGGAGAATTTAGCATGGCCAATGCACCTAACCAACATGTCTTTCAAACTTGGAAGGAAACTGGAGCATCCAGAGGAAATCCACGCAGACATGGGAAGAACATGCAAATACTGCACAGACAGCGACTCAAGCTGGGAATCGAACCCGGCTCTCTGGCACTGAGAGACAGCAGTGCTAATTACTGTGCCACCGAGCCACGAAATTAAAGTATATGGGATTGGGGATAATATATTAACCTGGATGAAGAAATTCACCAGACAGGAAACAGAGATTAGAAATAAATGGGTAATTTTAAAAGTGACAGATGGTAACTAGTGAGGTTCTGCAGCATGGACCCCAGCTATTCACAATATACATGAATGATTTGGATAACGGAACCAAAAATAACATTTCTAAGTTTGCTGATGACACAAAACTTGGAAAGGTGAGTGGTGAGGAGGATGCTAAGAGAGCCCAAGGTGATTTATACAAGTTCAGTGACTGGACAAATATGTGATAGATGCAGTATAACGTGGATAAATGTCAAGTTATCCACTTCGGATGGAGAAACAGAATATTATTTAAACGGTGATAAATTGGGAAATGTTGTTATACAAATGGGCCTGGGCATTCTACCTAGTACACCAGTCATCGAATGCAAGCCTGCAGGTACAGCAAATAGTTAGGAAGGCAAATGGTATGTCAGCCTTCATTAGGAAGATGTTGGTACAGAATCAAGGATGTCTTACTGCAGCTGGACAGGGCCTTGGTGAGACCACACCTGGAGCTGTGCTTGCAGTTTTGTATCCTTATCCAAGAAAGAATACACTTGCCATAGAGGGAGTGCGCAAAGGTTCACTAGATAGATTCTTAGGATGGCAGGATTGTTATACAAGAAGAAATTGGGTCACTGGGCCTGTATTCACTGGAATTTGTAAGATTGAGAGGGGTCCTAATTGAAACATCCAACATTCTGACAGGGCTGGGCAGACTGAATGCAGGAATGTTGTTTTCTCTGGCGGGGCCGTCTAGACAAGGGGCTACAGTCTCAGGATGTGGGATAGACCATTCAGAACTTAAATGAAAAATCTCTTCAGTTAAGGTGGTGAACCTGTAGAATTCTCTACCACAGAAGGCTGTGGAGGCCAAATCACTGAATATGATTAAGGAGGAAATAGATTTCTAGACTAGGTGGCATGAGGTACGGGGAGAGAACTGGAGTATGGCGTTGAAATAGGGGTCATGATGTGGGACCAGCCATAATCATGTTGAACAGGTGAGTAGGCTCAAAGCCTGAATGGCCTACGCCTGATGTTTTTTTCCTATGCTTTTAGGTCTGTGGCCAGTTGTATTGCTGAAGCCACTATTATTCATGTATTTTCAAAGTTGAAACGAGCAGCTCAAAAAATTGAATTTACCACAACATTCAGTGACGTGCGCAGGAGTTTTGTAAATTTTCCAAGCTTAGCGACCAAATTAAAACCTGCCATATTTGGATCTTCTAACTTTTTCATCTAAATCCTGGTGTCAGCGAAATGCTGCTGAAGAGAACACTGCAAACCTGATAAAAAAAACTTATCCATTTAGAATAGTGTCCAGTAGCAGAAGTACGTGGTGGATTGGACAGACTCTTCATTGTCCATTCAAATCCAATCTAAGGGATAAAAGGATCTTCTGTCTGTAAGGGTCATGTGTAAAACAAGCATAGGTGGTCTCAATCCAAATCCTGGAAATGAGACTGTAGCACAAAACAATCTTGTCTCTCAAAGGACATAGGAAATCCTAATGTGGAAAATAGGAAAATCAATATCAGAGTTGTCCAGGAATGTGGGTCAATTCATCTAAGGCTGGAGTCAGGGCAGAATAGAGGGAGTTCTACAATACTTGATAGTGGCATTAGATGCTCAAAACTGAAATTATTACTATTTTAAAAAAACATCCTTACTAATTTGGAAGGTTCAGATCAAAAAAGGTACAGGCTCTGTAATCTATGTGTTTTTTCAAAATGCTTCAACTAATTGTCCACTTCCCCAAATATTAGCACTGTATTCATCTTTTTGGGCATCTTCACTAACACCGTGACAGGATGAAAAACTCAAAAACTGATCAGAATGATTTAGATTTTAACAGCAATCAAAATATCGTTTTGAAATTTATACTTCAATCAAATCACTTTCTCACTCATTTGTTAAAAATAACATTTTACTTATAATCTGAATATCTTAAAAAGGTAAAATTTTCATATTAAAAAATTAAGTCGAATTTAGCATCCACTAATTCTGCAGTAACGTATGCATTCTCTAAAACTTAATGTTCAACTCCCACCTAATGTTATTAAAATCACATTAAGTTATTAAATAACAAAAAAAACAAGAATGGGAAATAACCAAAAGAATCTTGGCCTGTATGTTGGTCATTCTTCACGTGACCAATGTTTATGGTCTAACCAAGTTATGCATGGCTACGTCCAGTGAACCCACGCTCACTCAAAGCTGCACAGCAAATATCCAAATTCACATCATACAAAATCCTACCTGCCTGAGCTGGATTCAATGATTTCCCATCAACAAAATCAAAAATACAGTAAAGTAACTACAAATATTTATCCTTCTTGGATTACATAGGACATCATATCTTTGGTTTGAAATTAAACATGTATTTTTGAAATAGATCAGTTACTCTGATCATGCAAAATAGGAAACTGTCACATCCTGACAAATAGTTCCTAATTTTCTTGATCCAAATAACAGTCCTTTTACTTTGAAGTTGCACCTTTACTAAAATACTACTCCGTCATCATGAAAAACGTTAATACTTGTATTAACGGTGTCTGTGTGAACACCTGAAGTTACTGCCAGTTTTACAGGTTTATGACATGAACTCAGTCAGTTCCACTGCCATGACAACAGTAAAATCTAGGCCAATACCTTCAGAGTGGTGATATTAAGGTGAGGTTTACCTGTTGGATGGAGGTGGCTGCTGAACTTGAGGTCCACGGCTTGCTTGAGTGGCTAATGGTTTCGTTAAGCCCAACATGTCCTATTAGCAGAATAACAGTATAAATTAAAGCCATCAATCATGCAAGTTGTCTATTCTTCCACTGAACTAATGCTATTTCCTAAATGAGCACAAAAGTCATGATGTAGATTTCAACGATATCGGTTTGCAGGTAGTTCTGGAACATTGTTCTGATGCAATTAAGGTGATCAAAAAGTACACAAGAGGTTCTTCAATCAGTTCAAACTAAAGAACCCGTACAAAGTTCAGAAAAGCACAAATTTAACTTTTTCAACTAGAGAAGGCAGCACTTATTTACTCTATTCTGGCTTTGGCTTCAAAAAGTGTGTCACTCTTTTTGTACTTATTGTATTGCAGGTGCAGCAAAGGTGATTCAGAAAGGCTCTATAATGACTGGATGAAAATTCATCCATTTGAACTTCATGTTACTGTAACTCGCTTGCATATACAAATGGGCGAAGTATCGTGTCAGATGATAATAGCCTTGGATGTAGAATTTGCAAACAAGTCACATCATGTTGTTTTCAAATGCCATCTTACCATTTAGAATATAGAACATAGAAAAACTACAGCACAAACAGGCCCTTCAGCCCACAAGCTGTGCCGAACATATCTCTACCGACTAGGCTTACCTATAACGCTCTATTTTACTAAGTCCCATGTACTCATCCAGAAGTATCTTAAAAGACCCTATCGAATCCGCCTCCACCACCACTGCCGGCAGCCAATTCCACGCACCCACCACCCTCCGAATGAAAAATTTACCCCTGACATCTCCTCTGTACCTACTCCCCAACACCCTAAACCTGTGTCCTCTTGTGGCAGCCATTTCAGCCCTGGGAAAAAGCCTGAGAATCCACTCGATCAATATCTCTCAATATCTTATACACCTCTATCAGGTCACTTCTCATCCTTCATCTAAGGAGAAAAGACTGAGCTCTCTCAACCTATCCTCATACGGCACGCCATCCAATCCAGGTAACGTCCTTGTAAATCTCCTCTGCACCTGTTCAACGGCTTCCACATCCTTCCAGTAATGAGGCAACCAGAACTGAGCACAGTACTCCAAATGGGGTCTGACCAGGGTCTTATACCGCTGCAGCATTATCTCCCGACTCCTAAACTCAATTCCCCGATTGATGAAGGCCAGTACACCATATGCCTTCTTAACTACATCCTCTACCTGCGAAGCTGATTTGAGAGTTCTATAAACCCAGACCCCAAGATCCTTCTGATCTTCCACACTGCTAAGAGTCTGACCCTTAATATTATATTCCTTCATCCCATTTGACCTGCCAAAATGAGCCACCATACATTTATCTGGATTGAAGTCCATCTGCCACTTCTCCGCCCAGTCTTGCATCCTATCTTTGTCTCGTTGCAACGTCTGACATCCCTCCAAACTATCCACAACACCTCCTACCTTCGTGTCATCGGCAAACTTACCAACCCATCCCTCCATTACCTCATCCAGGTCATTTATAAAAATCACAAAGAGCAACAGTCCCAAAACAGATCCCTGGGGCACTCCACTGGTGACCGACCTCCATGCAGAAAAAGACCCATTTACAACCACTTTTTGCCTTTTGTGGGCAAGCCAGTTCTGGATCCACAAAGCAACGTCCCCTTGGATCCCTTGCCCTCTCACTTTCTCAATAAGCCTTGCATGGGGGACCTTATCGAATGCCTTGCTAAAGTCCATATAAACCACACCTACAGCTCTTCCTTCATCAATGTGTTTAGTCACATCTTCAAAAAACTCAACCAGACTCGTAAGGCACGATCTGCCTTTGACAAAGCTGTGCTGACTATTTTTAATCATGCTATACTTCTCCAAATGTTCATAAATCCTGTCTCTCAGGATCTTCTCCATCAACTTACTAACCACTGAGGTTAGACTCACCAGTCGATAACTTCCTGATAATTTACTTAAATAACTTTGCAATGCTGCAACCACATTATTGCAAACCAATACTCTATTCCAATATCAGACTAGTGAGTTCCATCCAACAATTATTCAGTAGCACTGCATAGATTCCAGTGGAATTTGTTGCACCTTGATTTGCCATAATGCTTATTGTGGATTATTTGAATTAGGTCCTCAGGAAATATGAGTGCAAGTTTGCAATGGTGAGATTTGTGCATAAAAGAACATGACTTAAGGAGAATGGCGAGCTCAACAAAATTGTAGGAAATCTTGGACATCTGTCTTTGAAATATATTTCACATATTGGACAGCAATTTACATTCACTGACCTCACAGAACCACAATTGCTCTGTCATGCCTGCACTGGCTCTCCAAACGAGCATAATGACTTCGTGCTATTCCCCTGCCGTTTCCTCCATATTCTGCACACTGATTACTTGAAAAGAAACATCACATCTCCTCTTGAATGCCTCGATTGGACCTGGGTCCACCACACTTCAGACATTTCAGTAGTACATTTCAGACCCAAAACATTAGTGTGCAAAAGTTTCTCATATTTGCTTCTTTTGCAAATCACTTTAAATCTATGCCCTCTCATTCTTGGTCCTTTTACAAGTGGGACAGTTTCTCCCTATGTACTCTGCCAGCCCCATGATTTTCAGAATCTCAATCAAATCTCCTCTTAGCTCTCTTCTCAAGGACAGTCCCAACCTCCGTAATCTGTCTTCATAACTGGAGTTTTTCCACCCTGGAACCATTCTTGTAAACCTTTTCTGCACTCTCCCTAATATGTTCACATCCTTCCTCTTATATGGCACCCAGAACTGTACATAATATTTCAGTTGAGATCTAACTAGTGTCATTGTTGTTGTGCTCTATTCCCCTTTTAATAAAGCCCAGAATATTATATGCTTAGCCCAGAATATTATGCTTTAATAGCTGCACTCTCCACCTGTCCTGCCACCTTCAATGATCTGTGCATATATACACCCAGGTACCTCCAGTACTGTGCCCCATCAAGAATTTTACCCCTATTTTATACTGTCTTTCCATGTTCTTCCTACTAAAATGGCTCACCTCACACTTGTCCACGTTGAACTTCATCTGCCATTTATCTGTCCACTTCACCAACCTGGTCTATGTCCTTTTGAAGTTTTACACTGTCCTCTGCAGTGTACAACGCTTCCAAGTTTTGTGTAATCGGCAAAGTTTGAAACTGTCCCTGCACACCAAAATCTAGATCATTAACACAAGTCAGGAAAAGCAAGGGTCCCAACATTGACCTCTGGGTTTCTTCCTCCAGCCTGAAAAATATCCATTAATCATTACTCCCTGCTTCTATTATTCAACAAATTTTCTAACCATGTTGCTACTGTCACTTTTATCCCATTAGCTACATTTTTTCTCTCAATTCTGTTGTATGGTATTGTATCAAATGCCTTCTGAATGTCCATGTACACTACATCAACAGCATTATCCTCATCGATCCTCAAAAAAATCCCAAGCTAGATTTCCTCTTTAGAAATCCAGGTTGGTTGTTCCTAACCAACCCACATTCTTCCATGGGACTGCTAATTCTCTTCTGAATATTATTTCTGGAAGGTTGCCTGCTACTCATGTTAAACTGACTAGCTTGCATTGGTGGGACTATTCTTGCAGCTTTTCTTTGAACAAGGGCATAACATTTGGAGCTTTCCAGTCCTCTGGATCTCCCGAGTGTAGAGAAAACTGGAAGATTATGGCCAGTGCCCCTGCAATTTCGATTCTCATTTTCGTCAATATGCTTGTATCTCATCAACTTTGAGCACTGACAGTCTGTTCAACACTTCATCAACTTTGAATCCTTCTGCCAAAAAATAAAATTACATGGGCACAGCAACAAAAAGATTCTTTCCCAGCATGTAGTAATCAAATTTGAAATGTCAAAATTATAATAAAATGTATAGACTTTAAAATTTAAATTACAACAGAACCTTGTAGAGTTAAGTGATCAATTGTAACTTTTTGTGTTAGATACAGACTATGCCTCCTTTCCTCCAGTTTCACAAATACCAATTAGGAACTTACACATGCTCTGCCATGGTGTGTTCTTCCAACAAACATAACCTATGTCTACTTTTAATTTTCAAATAAATCATAAAGTTTAATTTTGAAAGTTAGTTTTTAAACGTACGTGCTATTGACTTTCTTCTTCGTATGTTTTCCACATCGACACAACTGCCTACCTGAAGCTGCTTTGCTGTTAGGTCTTTTGTGCCTCTGAAGACATAGCTCTTCGAAATACCCTCACAACCAAGCTCATGAACTTGCACCATTCTGCCAAATGTAATAAGGCCAACCAAAGCTGTAGGTGGCAAAAGGCTCAAGGACATTTGCATTGATTCTTTCAAGGCCTGCAGATCTTCATCTTCCATGCAGGTATCCACAACATAAAGAAAAATTAAAGGCATTTGAGGACCACGCTGTTGAAGAGAAAAAAATAAGGTTTGATCAATACTGATTTAAATCATCAATTGTACACATTTTCTGAAATACCTCAAAGTTCTAGGGACATAATGACATAAACTTTCAGATTCCAGTTTACTAACAAATTTAATTAATTTCACTTTTGGCACTCCAAAAGTGAAAGCAGAGTAACAATCAGGTAAAAGTTATGCAATCTGTTCCTTAGCTTTAAAAATTAAGCAGCCAATTTAAGTAAATCAATTTCAGCATTCTGCTGACATTCATGGACACACAAACTTTTGTTTCCAGTTTAGGAAATCAGTAAAGCTGAAAAACTGTAGTCATGCAATTCCATGTAAGCTACATCAGTGTCCTGCAACCCAACAACTATCCAAGAACTCTGCGTCCCCCCAATTCTAAAGTGAGATGGAAATAATTTATTTTGTAATATTCGACGCTCATTATCAAGTATGTTAGTGCACAGCTGCCAAATAATGCAGGGCCAGGTATGTTAAAAATCCAAAATCACAACAAGGGGAAAAACAATTTATATGACCTTCATACACAATTGTTTGTTAAATAATTCCTAGAAAATTATTTAATAGTCTGGAGGCGAGGGCATGGGGACAAATTAGCTATACAAAGCTTTGAAATCCAAACTGATTGGACCAACTTGAATTGCACAAAGATCACCATTGCAATTAATTCTGCAATTGGTCTTGGAATTTCTACACCATGAATTGTCAAAACTCTAGAAAACTCAGAATCGGCATCATGTTTTCTCTGTATATTTACACTAATCCAAATTACCTTCTTCTAATCGCCTTAGCCTTTGCTTGAAACCAGCATCTGAAACTAATGATACACACTCAGACTTCATCAGAAACACAGAAGTACTTAGTATCAAGGAAAAACTATAGAGGATCGCAGTCTCACAGCTGCGCTAGAGCAGCCTATTGATTATCCCCTGTCCATATCTTCGAGATGCCTAATGCCTGAGAAAGGACTCCAACTCTTGGGATGATTATCCATTCTCAGTCCCAATTAGTTTCCCAAGACATATGACCCTCTTCTGCTCTGCTGCCCTTAAAGGGACCACCACGACCATTAACACATCTGTCCTCTTTTAATTTATTTATACAATGGCACTGTAGCACAGTGGTTAGCACTGTTGCTTCACAGCTCCAGGAACCTGGATTCAATTCCCGGCTTGGGTCACTGTCTGTGTGGAGTTTGCACATTCTCCTTGTGTCTGCATGGGTTTCCTCCGGGTACTCTGGTTTCCGCCCACAGTCCAAAGATGTGTGGGTTAGGTTGATTGCCCATGCTAAAATTGCCCTTAGTGTTCTGAGATGTGTAGGCGAGAGGGATTATTGGATAAATATGTAGAGATATGGGGGTGGGGCCTGGGTGGTGCAAACTCGATGGACCGAATGACCTCTTTCTGTACTGTAGGATTTCAATGATTCTATGAATCTTCAATGACTGTTACTCAGTCCTAAACTCTAATATTATAGACGAGTCGTGCAATTATAAATTGAGTCTTAAATTGAGTATCGACATTAGCAGGAACTGCAAATAACGAGCAACTCTTTTGGTACAGGCAGCTCATTATTTTTTGCTGTCACAACCTGTCAATAACAGGTCGATCAGGTACACTGGTGCTTACAGGCTCAAAAACATTTCTCGATAGGCAACACTGACTGCTGGAGCACCTCTCTACTCCTCCAGTTATCCACATATTTATAAACGATTTGTCCCTCCATGTCTACTGGGTACAACAGGAGTTTGGTAACAGAGACAATTCCAGAGACTTAACTTGACACATTACTGTTATGACATCATGTCATATTATTTACTTAACATTGGGTTTTTTTTGCAGTGGTGATGGCACATTGATAAAATCTTGAGGCTTGTGTGCCATGTACAGTTCCAAATATGGTCTTGCATGGAACTCTCTTACAGGTTTGCTGTGTTTCCATTCGTGTGACCAATTCAGCAGTCTTGTTCTGGCATGTAATCTGTCTCTTTCACGATCTGAATTGCTGATTCTGCTGTCAATTTCATTTTTTTTTTGACCTCTTCAGTTAATTTGTCATTGCCAAACTTTCTTCTTCAAGTTCTTAATCTCCTGATTCAATTCTTCACTGGAGTTGTTCTCATTTTCTGGTTGCGTTTCATGGAGTACAGCTTATTCCACATTGCCTCACTAAATTCACCTTATTCTTAACTTCATTTTGCCAATTTTTGCAACTGTCCTCCCCCAAAAGTTTGCTGTCAGTCATTTCATATTGTTGTTTTGTCTTCTCCAGAGCTTTAATTTTTTTGCTCATTTCTATTTACGTTCAATAATTTTTTAATTTCTGCACTTTGTGGAATCCATCATATTCTTACTGGACATGTACATTTCATAAATGGAATCCTCATTTCTATTTGTCTTAATTTCAGCTAAACCCTTCAATGTTAGTAGGGTCTGTCTCCGACAAAGTGTTCTCCAATTCACTCATTGCTCTTAATTTGGTCTTTTGGGATCTTGTGTCGTCACTCTCCATCCGGGGTCTTTCACTGCCCACCACTGGAGTCTTTCAGTGCATTTTACTGCTTCCTGAGGTCTTCGTGTGCCTCTTCCTGGCGACTTTCATTGACTATGGACATTTTCTGAGAACTGCCCTCGATCCAAGGTCTTTTCCAATTTCCCTGTCCATTGCCCTCTGTTTCATCTTGTGGTTGCAGCTTTAAATTATTGCCACATTAAACACACCACCACTTTAAATGCATTACCTCTTTAAAAGACATTACATCTTCAAGACTGTCATCTATTTTTAATGCTGTCGGCAGTGTGTTCTCCCACATTTCTGAAGTTTTGGCACATACCTGCCACTCATCCTCTCAACCTTTTGCAAACTTTCAAAACGTCATTTCTTTTGCTAATGTAAAGCTTTCTCAGCAATCTCTGCAACTTTTGTTATCTGGCCACTCGGGAGAGTTTTTTGATGTGCTTTTTTCATGAATTTCACTGGAGACACAGCACTTTCGATTTGATTTGATTTAATATTGTCACATGTATTAACATAGTGAGAAGTATTGTTTTTTGCGCGTTATACAGACAAAGCATACTATTCATAGAGAAGGAAACAAGAGAGTGCAGAATGTAGTGTTACAGTCATAGCTAGGGTGCAGGGAAAGATCAACTTATTGCAAGGTAAGTCGATTCAAATGTCTGACAGCAGCAGGAAAGAAGCTGTTCTTGAGTCAGTTGGTATGCGACCTCAGACTTTTGTATCTTTTTCAGAAAGGAAGATGGTGGAAGAGAGAATGTCCTGGCTGCTTTGCTGAGGCAGTGGGAAGTGTAGACACAGTCAATGGGTGGAGGCTGGTTTGCGTGACCGTCTTGGGCAGAACAGGAGACATACAACCAGAAAGAATGCTTTCTATGATGCATCTGTAAAAATTGGTGAGGGTCATAGCTGACTTGCCAAATTTCCTTAGTTTTCTGAGAAAGTAGAGGTGTTGGTGGGCTTAACTATAGCGTCGGCATGGAAGAACCAGGGCAGGTTGTCAGTGATCTGGACACCTAAAAATCTTGATGCTCTCGACTCTTTCTACTTTGTCCCTGTTGATGTAGACAGGGGCATGTTCTCCTTTACGCCTCCTGAAGTCGATGACTTTGTTTTGTTGATAGAGGAAGAGATTATTGTTAACACACCAGTTCACCAGATTCTCCATCTCATTCCTATACCCTGAGTCATCATTGTTTGAGATCCGCCCTACTACTTGAAAATCAAATTGGAGGGGAATTTGGCCACACAGTCATAGTATATAAGGAATATAGTAGTGAGCAAAGAACACAGCCTTCTGGATACAAGTTTCATGGGTATTATGGTGTTAAAGGCTGAGCTGTGGTCAATAAATGGGAGTCTGACAAAGGTGTCCTTGTTATCTAGAGTGGGATGCAGGGACAGGGAGATGGTATCTACTGTTGCGGTGGTAGGCAAACTGTCGTGGATCCAGATAGTCCAGAAGGCTGGAACTGATTCGTGCCATGACTAGCCTTTTGAAGCTATCACAATGATGGATGTTAGAGCAATCAGCTGATTGTCATTGACGCATGCTGCTTGGTTTTTTTTTTAGGTACCAGGATGACGGTCATCTTCTTGAAGCAGATTGGAACCTCAGATTGTTGTAAAGAGAGGTTGAAGATGTCTGTGAATACCCCTGCCAGCTGATCCGCGCAGGATCTGAGTGCTCATCCAGGTACTTCCACAATAGATACCATCTCCCTGTCCCTGCACCCCACCCTAGATAACAAGGACACCTTTGTCAGACTCCCATTTATTGACCACAGCTCAGCCTTCAACACCATAATACCCACGAAACTCGTATCCAGAAGGCTGTGTTCTTAGCTCACTACCATATTCCTTAAAAACGATGACTGTGTGGCCAAATTTCCCTCCAGACCAGTCACTTTCCAGGGGTTGACCTTCAAGAAAGCTGCTGTGACATCTGCAATGATGACCCCAGATACAGGTTCATCCAAGGTGGATGACATGCTTTCACTGTCCTCTTGCTCAAAATGGGTGAAGAATTCATTGAGCTCATCAGGGAGCGGTGTGTTGGAGCCAGTGATTTTACATGCCTTCATCTTGTAGCCTGTTATATCTTGCAGACCTTGCCATGGTCGGTGGGGATCGGTGTGGCCAGCCTGGACTCTGGCTTGGTGCAGTACTGTCTTTTGGCATCTTTGATTGATCTCTTTAGATCATATCTGGCTTTCTTGTATGGGTCAATGTCACCTGACTTGAACACCTCAGACCTGGACTGCAGCAAGCAGTGGATATCCCTGTTCATCCATGGTTTCTTGTTGGGGAACACATGGATTTGCTTCTTTGGCACAAAGTCTTCTACACACTTACTAATGAAATCAGTTACTGTGGGGATGTAATTGTTCAGGCTGATCGCTGAGTTTCTAAGCACTGACCAGTCCATTGATTCCAAGCAGCCTCGCAAAAGATCATCAGCCTCCTCAGGCCAACGTTGCATGACTTTCTTTGATGGATTCTCCCGCTTTGTTTTTTGCTTGTAAGCCAGGAGCATAGCCTTGTAGTCAGATTTGCCAAAATGTGGGCGTGCAATAGGGTGGTAAGCATGTTTGATACTTGTGTAGCAATGGTTTAGGATGTTTTGGCCTCTGGTGGAACTGGAGACATGTTGGTGGACCGAGGTGCTGTTATTTTCAAAGCTTTCTAACTTTTAAAAAAAAATCAAGCTGGGGACTTCACCCTGACCCCCCACTTCAAAACACCAGAACTTTGCTGATTGTAGTTCCTCAGTGCAGGAATCACAACATAGAACCTCCACTGGCTCTGTTATCAGAACCTGGCAATCTCAGCCTTTTTCCATGGTTCTGGGACATGTCTTGCAGTTCACAGAAATCATAGAAACCCCGACAGTGCAGAAGGCGGCCAAATGGCCCATCCAGTCTGCACTGACCACGATACCACCCAGGCCCTACCCCCGTATCCCTACATATTTACCCACTAATCCCTCTAACCTACACCTCTCAGGGCACTAAGGGGCAATTTAGCATGACCAATCAACCTAACCCGCACATCTTTATACTGTGGGAGGAAACCGGAGCACCCAAAGGAAACCCACGCAGACACAAGAAGAGTTCCTTGGGGCATTTTGTTCACAACACTACTCTGTGCTCTCTTCTGTTCTTAAATTTTTGCAGCTTTTTTTGTTTTTTTTTTAAACCTACTTTCCACTTTTTCTTGAACAGAAAATCACAGCTCTTGCCTCTGAGTGTTTGTTTCCTCTTAATTTTTTTCTATATATATTTCTAAACTTCTGACTGTACTGGTCAACCCAGGCTTGTTCCAAGTCCATCTCAAAGGGTCTGGCAATATCTCAACATCAGAAATATAAGACAGGCACCCAGATGAGTAATTTTTCTTTTGGATTTGAATTGAAACAAGTATCATGCCAGAGGCTGTGTCCTCATAATCCATTTTAGCCTTGTCGCCAAATGTAACGATGCACACTCCTCCACAAACCTGGCCACTCACATTGCTACCTAGACAACCAAATCAAGCACCAAGGTGTAAAATTATGCAGTAAATTAATCAGAACAGGGTTGCCAAAGACTATTAGTATTATACTGGCGTTACAAAGTTCAATTACATTAAAGGAAAATAAGACCTTTTAAATAGTTCTGGTTAAGTAATTCCAAAATAACAAATGTATTGCATAACCTCTGAAGATTGGGCAAATAGAATGGAACCATTGGTCAAATATATTAAATTGAACAAGAAGTTGAGGCACAGTACCACAAGTTATCTTAACAGTTTTGGAGTGGAAACATCAATTTCCCTTAGAAAATTATTGAATTAAAAACTATTCAAACAGTACAATCACCCAAAGTCCCACCAAGTATAAATTGTGATTCAACAGTCCTACCTGGACTACATATTCAATCGTGGAAAACTGTGGTAAAAGTTCCGCTGGTTGATTCATCTCAGATATCCCGGAATAGGAAGGGGGAAACTTTTTAAATAAAGAAATTGCATCAAAATAGGTATTTTGAAAGCTACAGATAAGCCTTTTCTTCCATGCAAAACACATCTTTCATTCACTTTTGAGTATTTGACCCAGTTGAATATGTTATATTCTATACTGTAAACTGGAGTAAGGATAATCTGATTAGTCCAAGTTCCATTTGGACTAGGGAAGGATAGACAGAACAGTCACAAAGATGTTAAACTAGCAAGGGAGTTTGGGGACAATGGCGGGGGGGGAGGAAGGTGGAGGCTTAAGTGGAAAAGATAGAATAAATAATATTTCAAATACAAACAACAGGGTAAGAGTTTAGAGTGACAATTAAAATGGTGCTGTAGGCACTACAGGCAGAGGGAAAATTGAACCAGGAAAGAAAAATTAAAACCATGTGCGTGAAACATTAGAGAAGGATAGGATGCATGGCAGCTTCTATAACTGCACCAAGTATAAAGAACACATTTTATGAATCGTTTCTAGTTACGCCTTTATAAGATCATACGTTCAGTTCTCTTAATTCCAGGACTGTTTCTTTAAATTGGAAAATTGCTCATATCACATCTTTAACAAGAAAGGTGGGAGTGAAACCGGGGAATTATAGAAGTGGGGAATTAGCCTAATATTTGTTGGTAAATTAATGGAGTCTATGACTAAGGTTTGGATGACTGAAGACCTCAAAACTTTTCAGCTAAACAGAGAACAGCCAGCAGAGGTTTGTAAATCCTGTGTAGGTCATGCCTGATTGAATTTTATAAAAGTGTTACATAGGGAATGATTACGGATATTAAATAGACTGTCTTTTGTCCAAATTTACTAATGACACAAAATAATTAGCATTGTAAGTGTAGTTTGAAATGCAAAATAATAACATATCAACACATGTCAGAACAAATGGACAAAATCATGGCAAATTGATTTAAATTCACTTTGAACCAAAAGGGGATGGAAGAAAATACTTTCTAAATAAAGAATAATGTCATAAATTTCTGATTCTGGCTATACAAAGCTCAGATCATATCTGGTCTACTATGAGCAGGAAGGATATGTTGGTTTTTGAGGGAGTGCAGTATAGATATACCGAAATGATATCTAGACTCTCAAATTAAGAGAAGAGGTGACACAGAGTAGGGCTGTAGTCCCTGGAATTTAAATAGTCGAGGGATGATTTGATCAACAATTTCAAGACATTACAGGGAATAGAGGGAAATTATTGCTACTGATTTCAAGTCTAAGACTAAATGGGACACAGTTAAAAATCATAGTCAGATCTCTCAGGAGTGAAATTAGAAAACATTTCTGCAAAGGGTGGAAAAATTATGCTAGATCAATTGTCACTCTTAAATTTGAACTTAACGATATATTTGATGAACAAAAATCTAAGGAAAATGAGGCAAAGGCAGGTATATGGAGTTTGGTTCCAGATCAGTAATGTAGTGATTGAACAGTAATAAAACAGACTCAAGGGGCCAAATGGCCTACATTCCTATTCTCCAATACAAAGGTTGAAGTAACACATGGATCTAAAACAATATTTTGCCAATAATTAAAGACATTATCACAAATTCTTGTCACGAACACTTCCCATACAACGTATTCATGTTACAATGTAACAAATAACTAAGTGCATCTTACCTGATTTCTCTGATAGCAGAAATTACAAGCCCACAATTTTGCTTTGTAATCTACTTGGCTGGAAACAAACAAAAACCAGTTAGAGAAAATAGTAAGTAAAGCTTATTCTACCAGTGTAGAAATATGTGCCTTAGTCAATTTCTAAATAATCACTATGGAGTCAATTTTACACAGGTTTTTTTTTTAAAACACACACCAGTAGTCATCTTCAAATTTCTCTTTACAGTTATAAGATGATCACACCATAACTTGACCTAAATGCCAATTCTGCTGGTGTGAGCTAGTGATGTGGAGATGCCGGTGTTGGACAGTGGTAAACACAGTAAGAAGTCTCACAACACCAGGTTAACGTCCAACAGGTTTATTTGGTAGCAAAAGCCACTAGCTTTCGGAGCGCTGCTCCTTCATCAGGTATCTCACTCCAAAACCTAGTGGTTTTCGTTACCAAATAAACCTGTTGGACTTTAACCTGGTGTTGTGAGACTTCAACCTGGTGTTGTGAGACTTCTTATGCTGACAGCTAACACAGGGACGTCACAAAACCAATTTACCACAAGGATCATCATGAAAAATGCACAGAAGCAAACCTCCTACTCGTGTGCTATATGGGACTATCATTTTTTCACTTCTGTGGGAGGAGAACATTAGCAAAGATTAGGGGGTCAAACATGGGGCCTTTCTAGTCATGTATGGCTCAGAGTCTCACCATGTTTCCCATTTATCCTACAAGTAATCAGGAGTTCAGCCTAACAGCCATTGTGGAGGTGTACAACTGTGTTTAAAGACTGAATGACTGGATTAAACACTGTGCTCAGAAGGTAAATGCTCCAAATGTTAACTTGTCTTTTCTCTTCATTTTTATTTGTTCACTGGAAGAGGGTGTCACTGGCTAGGACAGTATTTATTACCCATCCCTAATTGAGACAGCGATGGTGAGCTACCTTCTTAAACCACTGTAGTCCTTTCATTGTTGGAACATGGTGCTGTTAGGAAGGGAGCTCCGGGATTTGGATCCAGCAACAGGGACAGTTTCAAGTCAGAAGAGTTTCTATAAGAGCTGCATTTCCAATTTCTTCCTACTGACCTTTATTATATGATTTGCAAGGATCTTTAAGAACTGTTAAGATGCGAATTCCAATCCTTTGTACCAAAACAAAATTTGTCAAGTCTTTATAGAAAAAATACAATACTGGATAGAACTGTTACTTATGCTGCAGTATGAGATATTTACTGGTCAATTATTTTGTTTGAATCTGTATGCCTGGCTTACCATAATGGATTCAAAACTGCCCGGCAGGTTGCTCTACTGCAAAGCACAGGTTCATATTGAATTGGAGGCAAGTCAGGTCGCTCTTTTAAAGGTGTAAACAAGGTACCCAAAGGAACAACCATTCGGGTTGCTTCTAAACGACTCGACGGCCAAACATTCCAGCTTAACCGGACTCCGTCCCGATCTTCATTCTGCTGGATGAACTCCATAAAAGTTGCCATTGTGAATGCACAACCTTAAATCTGAAAGAAAATAATCCACTGTTTAAAAATGTATTAAAACGGAGTTGCAAGCTTATGTTTTAATATTAATGAAGGTGCAAGTTACAATTGCAACATTCAATTGTAGCTTTTTGTTCCTGTGATACTTGAATTCATGTAGTTTAAAATGCTGTAAGTTTGAGCTGGGTTGCAAGGGGTGAATTGTGAGCTGTAAGAAAGCAATGGAAAACGCACGTGGCCAGAAGTGTGCTCAGTCTTGAAGCACCATTGGACAAGATTTTATCCCTGAAAATACTTTTACTGAGCACAAGTATATATTTGTTGAAATCTTGGGAAAGTTTGGTGCTAGCGGGAGTTCAGGTTCACACCAACATTTAACTTGATACACAGATGCAAGAACCTTGTTGACAAAAGTGGAATGTGAGATGTGGATGGCCATCGATCCTCGGTGTATTCAGGAACAAAACATTTAATTTAAACTGGAAATTAACCATAGTAACATAAAAGTCGACAGCCCATTGACCGAATTGGAGACAAACAAATTGGGAGGTGCAAAACAGGCTGTCCACTCGTTATCACCAATCACACAAAGATCAACCACTGAAGGTCTGAAAATTAAACCTCTGAAGAACTGGATATTTGTTTGAGCAGCAATTGGGCACATTGCACAGCATCAGATGAAGACTTTCTGAAATCACACTCCAGAATGCAGTCACCCAGTTGCCAGTATCAGACATTTCACAACATAAGAGATAATATAAAGAAAGCTGCATCTGACTATTCACAGGGCAGAGACCTGAGTTCCTTGAACTGTTCAACAGATACATAGGTTCAGATTTTCTCCACTACAGAGGGGCTCATAATGAAAATCGTGGAACTGGCCGAGTTCCCCAAGTCCTGCCCCCAAACCGAGCATTCTCCACCTCTGCACGGCTGGCATTTAAGTCCTGCCGGCGGTTCAGCATGTGCAATCGTGGAGACGGCCAGCTATTTAAATCACCACTTACCTCTGTGTGAATCTCAGAGTGCACAGGGCAGACTAGGTAAGAGGAGTCCTGAACTTGCTGGATTCTTTGGATAGTCAGGGTCCCTTATGAAGGGGTAAAGTATCATTTTAGATAGGGTCCTGAGATATTGGGACAGGTAGAGCTGGTTAGAATTAAACATGATTGTGTGTAAGAAGTGCACAAACTGTCCAGCTGCCAAAGAACTGGTCAGCTGTCCAGAAAATGTTCAAGGTTACTTGGTGGGGTGGCATGAAAGGCGCAAGGACAGTGTGTGGGAGGCATGGGTTGGCATGTGTTCATACTAAGTTGGCATGGGGTATGAGGGGGCCATGGAATGGTTAGAGGAGCATAGGTGGGCATGAATGGGTCATAGGGAGTGTGTGTAGGGGAGAGGGGACAGTGTTTGCTGCTTTAGTGCCAAGGCACAAAGGCAGGTCTCGGGTGCACCCTAAATTCTGATCCAGCCACCCCTCCCCACCCACCTAATTTAATTAGATTAAATAGTGGACATTAACTAAGGATTCATTTGGGCTATTATAAGAACAATCTGGAACCGGGGTTTCAATTCATGTTTGTAACATATACTTCTGAACAAACGCTTATGAAATTATGCAGTGATTGGCTGTTGTTTAATTCTTCACCATCAGCTTTCTGAAGAGCAACAGTGACACTGGCTCAGGAGAGGGTTGCCCAAGACAAGGGGCGAACCAGAGGTGTGAAAGAGACAGGCAAATTACAAAAATAGGAGAGTGCTAGTAGTTTACATTTCTACAGTCATGGGATAGATGCCCTTTGTTGCAATCATGATCTGCCATCTAGAAGTAATAAATTACCTTCCTGATACCAGGGTACATCATGGGTAGGAGGAAATAAATTACTGAAGTGGCACCAATGTCCTTGAGGGTCAAGGAACATATCAATAAAACGATGGAGAAAAATTTAAACTAATGAGACTGGGAAATGAGGAAAATCTAGGTTTGAGATTAGTATTAATGAAGTTATTAGGATAGAAGTAAAAGGCTTAACTGAGACACAGTGAGACAATACTAAGAAAACAAATCTGGTCCAATAAATCTGTACGACTAAAACACTTCAATTTTACAGTTTGCTCCACCAATGTTCACATAACGGAGTTAAAACTGGATTGGCAGAGGAATAGGAATCTGAGGGTAAATTCCAACAAGGTGATAGAAAATTAGTAAATGACTCAAAGACAGAGTCTTTCTAACTTTGGTTAGAAAGTGTACAGGAATTTGGCAGTGTTAAATGGTACAAGTGTACAAATGCAAAGTATAGCACATTAAGTTGATCAGCTGAAGGCATGGATAGAAACAAAGAAGCATGATATCACCACTATAATGGAAACTGGGCTTAACAAGGTGCAAAACTGGCAGCTCAACATCCTGGATGGAGAGTTTTTAGGCAGAAGGGGGATAAAAATGTGAGGGTGTGGCATTGCTGCTTAAAGAATCAATTACAATTGTGCGGGGGGATGCTACACTGAGTGAAGCATCAAATGGGGCCAAATAAAGTTTGTTTATTTATTAGTCACAAGTAAAACTTACATTAACACTGCAATGAAGTTACTGTGAAATTTCCCCTAGTCGTCTGTTCGGGTCAATGTGCACCCCTTTCAGAATGTGGGAAGAAAGCAGAGCACCCAGAGAAGACCCATGCAGACACAGGGAGAACATGCAAACTCCACACAAACAGTGATCCAAGCCGGGAATCGAACCCAGGTCCCTGGTGCTGTGAATAAAGAACAAGGAAAATTACAGCACAGGAACAGGCCCTTTGGCCCTCCAAACCTGCACCAACCATGCTGCCCAACCAAATGAAAACCCCCCTACTCTTCTGGGAACCATATTCTTCTATTCCCATCCTATCAAAGAACAAAGAACAGTACAGCACAGGAACAGGCCCTTTGGCCCTCCAAGCCTGCGCCCAACTAGGCCATTCATTTGTATCCCTCTATTTCCAGTCTGTTCATGTGGCTTTCTAGATAAGTCTTAAACGATCCCAGCATGTCCACCTCAACCACCTTGCTTGGCAGTGCATTCTAGGCCCCCACCACTCTGTGTAAAATACGTCCCCCTGACATCTGTGTTGAACCTTGCCCCCCTCACCTTGAACTTGTGACCCCTTGTGTCACCTCCGATCTGGGGAAAAGCTTCCTACTGTTCACCCAATCTATGCCCTTCATAATTTTATACACCTCTATTAGGTCACCCCTCATCCTTCGTCTCTCCAGGGAGAACAACCCCACTCTGCCCAATCTCTCCTCATAGCTAAGACCCTCCATACCAGGCAACATCCTGGTAAACTTTTTCTGTACCCTCTCCAAAGCCTCCATGTCCTTCTGGTAGTGTGGCAACCAGAACTGGACACAATATTCCAAATGTGGCTGAACCAACGTTCTATATAGCTGCAACATCATGTGCCAACTTTTATACTCCACACCCCGTCCAATAAAGGCAAGCATGCCATATGCCTTCTTCATCACCCTCTCCACCTGTGCTGCTGCACCTTTAGGGATCTGTGGACTTGCACCCCCAGGTCCCTCTGTATGTCTATACTCCTGATGGTTCTGCCATTTATTGTATAGCTCCCCCCTACATTAGATCTACAAAATACATAACTTTGCATTTATCTGGATTAAATTCCATCTGCCATTTCTCCGCCCAATTTTCCAGCCTATCAATATCCTGCTGTATTCTCTGACAATGTTCATCACTGTCCGTAAGTCCAGCAATCTTTGTGCCGTCCACAAACTTACTGATCACACCAGCTACATCTTCTTTCAAATCATTTATCTATATCACAAACAGCAGAGGTCCCAGAGCCTGCAGAACACCATTAGCCACAGACCTCCAACCGGAAAAAGACCCCTCCACTGTTACTCTGTCTTCCATGGCCAAGCCAGTTCTCCACCCATCTAGCTAGCTCACCTTTTATCCCGTGAGATTTAACCTTTTGCATCAGCCTGCCATGAGAGACCTTGTCAAATGCTTTATTAAATTCCATATAGATGACATCCACGCCCCTTCCCTCGTTAATCGTTTTTGTCACCCCTCAAAAAACTCAACCAAGTTTCTGAGGCATGACCCCCCCCCCTTATAAAACCATGTTGTCTATCGCTAATGAGATGATTCCATCCTAAATGTGCGTACATTCTAAGAATCTTCTCCAACAATTTCCCTACCACGGACGTCAAGCTCACCAGCCTATAATTACCCGGGTTATCCTAGCTACCCTTCTTAAATAACGGGACCAACATTTGTTATCCTTCAATTCTCTGGGACCTCACTTGTGTCCAGTGAAGAGACAAAGATTTCTGTTAGAGGCCCAGCAATTTCATCTTGTCTCCCTGAGCAGTGTGGGATAGATGCCATCAGGCCCTGGGTATTTGTCTGTCTTAACATTTCCTAAAAAACCTAACACTTCCTCCCTTGTAATTCAGATTTTTCCTAACAGGTCAACACATCTCTCTGAGACACTACCAGTCAACATGTCCCTTTCCCTTGTGATTACTGATACAAAGTACTCATTTAGGGTCTCGCCTACTTCTTTGGGTTCTAAGCAGAATTCCCCTCCTTTGTCCCTGAGAGGTCCGATCCTTTCCCTGACAACCTTCTTGTTCCTAACATATGTATAAAATGCCTTAGGTTCTCCTTAATCCTGTATGCCAAGGACATTTCGTGACCCCTTTTTGCCCTTCTAATTCCCTGTTTGAGCTCTTTTCTACTTTCTCTGTATTCCTCCAGTGCTCCATCTGTTTTTAGCTGCCTGGACCTTACGTACGCTTCTTTTTTCTTTTTGATTAGACCCACAATTTCCCTGGTTATCCACAGCTCTTGAATCTTACCTTTCCTAACCTTCCTTTTTATAGGCACATACCTGTCCTGCAGCCTTATCAACTGCTCCTTAAGAAACTCCCACACGCCAGATGTGGATTTACTCTCGAACAGCCTCTCCCAATCAACAGCCACCAAATCCTGCCTAGTCTGGCTTAGTTTGCCTTCCCCCAATTCAGCACCTTACCCATAGGACAACACTCATCTTTTTCCATTACTATCCTGAAGTTTACAGAATTGTGGTCACTATTTGCCACATGTTCCCCTACTGAAACCTTGATGACCTGACTGGCTCATTCCCCAGTACTATGTCTAGTACAGCCCTCTCTCTAGTTGGCCTATCAATATATTGCTCCAAAGAACATTCCTGTACACATTTTATAAATTCCCCTCTGTCCAGACACCAGCCCTAAGCGATTTCCAGTCTATACAAGGGAAATTAAAGTCTCCCACTACAACTACCCTATTTTTTCTCCACCTGTCCAGGATCTCCTTACATATCCATTCCTCAACTTCCTGTGGGCTGTTGGGAGGCCTGTAGTATACCCCCAGCATAGTAACTGTGCCCTTCCTGTTTCTGAGCTCCACCCACAGTGACTCGTTACCTGACCCTTCTAAATTGTCCACCCTCTGTACTGCTATAATATGCTTCCTAACCAGTATTGCTACTCCTCCACACCTCTTCTAGCCCCTTCTCTGTCGTGCCTAAAACACTTATACCCCAGAATATTGAGCTGCCAGTCCTGCCCTTCTTTTAACCAAGTCTCCATCACTACAAACACATCCAAGTTCCGTGCAAGTATTAAGGTTCTATCCATGTATTTGTCCAGCCGCCCCTTAAAACTCACTGTTGTATCTGCTTCCACTACCTCCCCCAGCAGCGAGTTTCAGGCATCCACCACTCTAAAAAAAAATTGCCTCGTACACCTCCTTTAAACCTTGCCCCTTAAACCTGTGTTCCCTAGTAATTGATTCTTCCATCCTAGAAAAAGCTTCTGACTATCCACTCTGTCCATGCCCCTCATAATCTTGTAGAATTCTATCAGGTTGCCCCTCAACTTCCATCGTTCCAGTGAGACCAAACCAAGTTTCTCCAATCTCTTCTCATAGCTAATGCACTCCATACCAGGCAATCCCTAGTAATTTTTTTTCTGTGCCCTCTCCAAAGCCTCCACATCTTTCTGATTGTGGCAACCAGAATTGAACACTATATTCTTAGTGCGGCCTTATTAAGGTTCCATAAAGCTGCAACATGACTTGTCAATTTTTAAAGTCAATGCCCCAGCCGATGAAGGCAAGCATGCTGTATGCCTTCGTGACTACCTTCTCCATCTGCATGGCCACTTTCAGTGACTTGTGTACCTCAACACCCAGCTGCCTCTGCTTATCAATAATCTTATGGGTTCTGCCATTTAGTGTATATTTCCTATCTTTATTGGACCTTCCATAATGCAATACTTCACATTTGTCCGGATTAAACTCCATCTGCCATTTCTCTGCCCAAGCCTCCAACCGATCTATGTCCTGCTGCAGTGTTAACCACTGTGCTACTGTGCCGCCCTCATGCTGATTGAGCTCAAAAACAAAAGGGACAGCCATACTGCTGAGAGTGTACTATAAACCTCCAAATAATGGAAGGGGGTTAGAAGAACAAATATATAAGCAAGTTTGAGTGCAAAAACAATAGAGAAATAGCAACTATCCTAAAATCATTTGGGATAAGGGTGGTGTGAAGGGAATAGAGGACACTAATTTCTCGAACTGCATTCAAAAGAACTTATTTAGCCAGCACCTAACAATCCAAACAAAAGAGAACACAATTCTACATTTAGTCTTAGGAAATAAAATTGAATGAGTAGATGAAGTAGCAAGGGGGGACCATTTTGGAGATAATGACCATAATGCAGTTGGATTTTGCATCATTATGAAAAAGGACAGAAGTAAATGTTCTGAATTGGGGAGGTCAAATTTTATGAAGTTTAGTGGTGAACTGGTGAAAATTGACTAGATATAGTTACTTGGAGGGAAATTAGTGGCAAATCAGAGGCATTCAAGAGTGAGATTCTAAGGACACAGTGTCGACGTGTCCCCACAAAGAAAAAGGGAGGTTCTTCCAAATCTAGAACCTCCTGGTGATCCAGGAACATACAGGGCAAGGTAAGGCAGAAAAAGAAAGCTAATGACAGTAACAAAAAGCTTAATACAAAGTAAACAAAAATGTTAGCAAGTGTGAGGTTATCCACTTTGGCAGGAATAATAGTAGGACGGATTACTATTTAAAGGGCGAAAAGCTACGGTGCAGAGGGACCTGGGGGTCCTTGTGCATGAGTCGCAAAAACCCAGTCTGCAGGTGCAGCAGGTGGTCAAGAAGGCAAATGGGATGCTGGCCTTCATAGCGAGGGGGATAGAATATAAAAGCAGGGAGGTCTTGCTGCAACTGTACAGGGCATTGGTGAGGCCGCAGCTGGAGTACTGTGTGCAGTTTTGGTCGCCGCACTTGCACAAGGATATTTTGACCTTGGAGGGAGTGCAGAGGAGGTTCACTAGGCTGATACCGGAGATGAGGGGGTTGGACTATGAAGAGAGACTAAATAGACTGGGTCTGTACTCGTTAAGAGTTTAGAAGGATGAGGGGGGGATCTTATAGAGACGTACAAGATAATGAAGGGGATGGATAGGGTAGAGGTGGAGAGATTTTTCTCGCTCAGAAAGGACAGCAGGACTAGAGGACACAGCCTCAAGATAAGGGGGGAGCAGTTTCGAACGGAGTTGAGGAGGAACTTCTTCACTCAAAGGGTGGTGAATCTCTGGAATTCTCTGCCCGTTGAAGTGGTGCAGGTTACCTCGCTAAATATATTTAAGTCATGGGTAGATAGGTTTTTGGTAGGCAAGGGAATTAAGGGTTATGGGGAGAAAGCAGGAAAGTGGAACTGAGCCACTTCAGATCAACCATGATCTTATTGAATGGTGGGGCAGGCTCGAAGGGCTAGATGGCCTACTCCTGCTCCTACTTCTTACGTTCTTAGGTTTAATACTGTAGAAAACCGAGAGGAGTATAGAAAGTCCAGAGGTGAAGTAAAAATGGAAATTAGGAAGGCAAAGAGAGGATATGAAAAAAATTGACAGGTAAAAACAAAGAAAGCCCACAGATACTTTGCAAGTACATTAAGAGCAAGAGAATAAGAAGGAAATGATAGGGTCTATCACTGGTGTACATGATCAACCTATGCATCCATGCAAAAGACGTGGACAGAGTTCACAATGAGTACTTTGTATCTGTCTTCACCAAGGAGAAGGATGGTGCAGACATTCTAATTAATGAGTGTGAAATATTAGATCCAATAAGCATTGAGAGATTAAGTATTGAAGGGACCAACATGACTGAAGGCAAATATATCACCAGGGCCAGATGGATTGCATCCCTGGCTTTAAAAGGAAGCAGGGAAGGAAATAGTGAATGCTCTGAGGATCATTTTTCTATCCTCACTAGATATCAGAGGATTGAAGCTCTGTGAATGCTGTACCATTATTTTAAAAGGTTGAGAGTGATGGGCCAGAAAATTATAGTCCAGTCAGTCTGACTTCAGTTGTGGGCAAATTCTAAGAGACAGACAGGATCACTTAGAAAGGCACAGATTGATCAGGATAGTCAGCATGATTTAGTTAGGGGAAGTCTTGTTTTTCCTCAAAATGTTTGATGAAGTTAGGAAGACATGGAGGACTGATGAGGGCTGAGCAGTGGATGTGGTCTACATGGATTTGAGGAAAGCATTTGATATGGTCCCATATGGTAGACCAGTCAGAAAAGTGAAATCCTATGGCATATGGAGGAAAGTGGTGGAGTTGGATCCAAAATTGACTCAGACAGGAAAAAAAGGCTCATGGTCAATGGATTTTTTTGCACATGGAAGAGGTTTACAATGATGTTCCACAGGGCTCAGTGTTAGGCCCTTGCTGTTTGTTGTACATGTTAATGATTTTGACTTAAAATTGTGGGAGGCCTGATTGGGAAATTTGCAGGTGACACAAAAGTCAGCCATCTGGTGATGGTGTTGTCTCCAAAGTTATATCAGTTATTTGGCTCAATGCGCGGAAAAGTGGCAAATGGAACTCGATCTGAAAAGTATGAGGTAATGTTTTTGGAGTAGGCAAACAAAGCTAGAGAATACACACTAAATGGGAGGATTTTGAGATGGGTAAAGGCAGTGAGAGATCTTGGGCTGTATGCTACCTGAGGTGGTAGGAGAGGTGGATAAGATGGTAAAGAAAGCGTAGAGATGATTTCCTTTATTGGACAAGGTATTGAATACAAAAGCATAGATGTAATGCTGGAACTTATGAAACGTTAGGCCACATTTTATGTACAGTCTGGTCACTACCTTACAGGAAGGACATAATAACTTTGAGTGAGCACAGAGAAGACTTACAAGAATGTTGCCAGGGTTTGAAAATTGCAGTGATGAGGAAACATTGGAAAAGTTAGGGCTGCTTTCCTTGGAACAGAAGAGGCTAAGGGGTGACCTAATTAAGGTGTACAAAATTATGAGAGTTGCAGATAGGTTTTTCCTTTCTGCCCCGTTTCCTTAGCTGCACGATCAATTATCAAGGGTCACAGATTTAATGTTATTCGAAGAAGGATTAGAGGCAACATCAGGAAAAATCTTTTCACCCAGAGGGTAGTGGGTATCTGGAGTTCACTGCCTGGATGGTGGTTGAGGTAGAAATGCTCAACTCATATATAAGGTACCTCAATCAACTGCTCTAACTTGCAAGGCTTCAGACCAGCTGCTGGAAAGTTGGATATTTTCTTTTTTGGCCAACATAGACACAATGGGCTGAATGGTCTCTTTCTGTGCAGTTATGTTTCTATACTAAACAGTTCAAACAACAGTGCAAACAATGAAGGGGTGAGAGGAAAGAAGCAATTGCGCATTCTACTTAGAGGTGGCACAGTGGTTAGCACTGCTGCCTCAACGCCAGAGACCCAGGCTCAAATCCAGCATCAGATCACTGTCTGCGTGGAGTCCGCATGTTTTCTCCATGTCTGCGTGGGTTTCCTCTGGGTGCTCCAGTTTCTTAACACAGTCTGAAAGATACGCTGATTACATGCAATGATGATGCTAAATTCCCCCTCACTGTACCCAAACATGCACCAGAGTGTGGTGACCAGGGGACTTTCACAGTAACTTCATTGCAGTGGAAATATAAGCCTACTTGTGACATGAATAAACTTTAAAAGCTTGACTGAATCCATTTGTACATCATGCAAGGGAAAATACCTAAGGTCTATCCCTAATCAAGATTTGATATTGGGATTTCCAAAGAAAAATCTAATAGGGATAAATTTTAATAAAACATACTGAGCATTTAAATATTCAAAACTGTCTAAATTACAAATATACATACATCAGGTCCTGAAAGTACCAGGCATTTTTTTTGTTAAATATCAATAAAATTGTGAACTTTCACTTTAATATTTCTGGCACCACATTCTTTCCATCGACACTTGTACGTTAAAACATTGCATTGTGCCCATCCTAAGAACTGCGTAACAATCTCCTATCATATAACGTGATACATTGAGCTGAGTGTACATGAACTCAGACTTTGTTCTTACAGATCACCAAGTATTAAGACATCAGATAAGTTCTTTGAGCTTTATTCATGAGGTGAACTAGACAATTAGACACTGTGCCAAATTACCGCTGAACTCTCCTTAGACTGCATAAAATTAGCAATCAATTCACCCCAAACAGATTAATCAAAACTATGGTTATAGGCAGCAGTCTCTATCTACTGACAGTCAACTTTGCTGACATTCAATTATTTCTTCTGTCAAACAATGATACTTGGAACAACACTAAACTGATGTTCCATAACTCAGATTGATCACAAAATCAAAACTGAATCATCGATTAATCTGTCTTATTAGGGGTGGTCGTAGTGATTGTGGGAGCTGTTGCAAGGGATGAAACAAGGGAAACAATGCTTGCCACTACACTGTTGGACAAACAGGTGGAAGCTCTTCCTGCAGTTGCCAAGAAAAATATAGATCTAGAAAGCAGTCTTGGATACCAGAGTTTGGTTGCGAATATTGCCATGCCAAATATGTCAATCTTATTTATATAATGAAAGAACTTTATCATGCCACTTTTAAATGTAGGACAGAAGAGCAAAAGTAGGCCATTCAGCTCACTGATTCTGGTCTATTATTCAGTGATATCATGACTAATTCGGCAATCCACAACTCCACTTTCCCACCGTTTCTCCATAACCTTAGATTAAAATTTTGCCCATCTCAGCCTTGAAGAAACATCAGAACCCTATTTCTACAGCTGTCTACAGTAAAGAATTCCATAAATTTATTATTCTCAGAGAAGAAATTCCTCCTTATCTTGGTCTTAAATGGGCCAGTCTTATTCTGCAGTGCCATAGGGCAGCATGGTGGCACAAAGGTTAGCACTGCTGTCTCATAGTGCTAAGGACCTGGGTCCGATTCCTGCCTTGGGTCACTGTGTGTGGAATTTGCACATTCTCCCCATGTCTGCGTGGGTTTCCTCTGGGTGCACCGGTTTCCTCCCACAGTTAGGTTGATTGGTGTTGATAAATTGCCCCTAGTGTCAGGGTGATTAGCAGGGTAAATATGTGGGATTACGGGAATAGTACCTGGGTGGGATTGTTATCAGTGCAGACTCGATGGGCCGAATGGCTTCCTTCTGCACTGTAGAGATTTTATGATTCTATTCCAAGAATTATGCCCTCTGGTCCTAGATTGTCCCATAAGGGAAAAAACCTTTCAGCATCTCCTCTGTGAACCCTATACATTTGTGAAGCATGATCTCCCCTTCATAAAGCCATGCTGACTCTGCTTGAATTTAACATATGTTCATCCTTTCCAATGGACTCAAAATTTTCCCAATGATGGACATTAAGCTCACTGGCCTGTGACTATCTGCTTTTTTTCCTCTCAAGTAAAGGTGTTACATTTACAGATTTTCCAATCCTCTGGGACTTTTCCAGAATTAATTGCCCCCCCAACTTTGCACCTTGAATTTTTTATTATTTTTGGAATATTACTATCTTTCACCATGGAAGATGTGGTGGAAGTGACACAAAACATTTAACTCCTCTGCCATATCATATCCTGCATCCCCATTTTTATCTCCCCAGTCTCATTCTCAGTCTCTATGTTCACTTTGGGGTCCTTGTGCATTTATTTTGTGTTGAATACTATGTGTATTTAAGTGAAGAACCACTAATCTTGCCTTTTGACCATTATTTTGCCCTTTGTTTTTTTTTAATGTTTGTCCTTTCTGGTATCCATGAACCAATACCCACTTCTCTCACACTGGTTTATAAGCACATTCACCTCTCTAATTTTATGTACCCTATGCCAATATGCATGCAGCTCAAGTAATAATCCAGGGATTATAACCTTCAAAGTTTTGTTGTTTAATTCAGTGCCTGGTTCCTCAAACTCTTTGTGCAGAACCTCTTTCCTCATTCTACCTATATCATTGGTATCTATAGGGACATAACAAGGGGATCCCCTGCATACATAATTGATCAAAAAGATTTGGATAGATATTGATGTCATCACATTTCCATGAATTGTCCCAAAGCAGTTCACATAAAACCAATTAATCTGAAGCGCAGTGGCCTAAATAGCAGTATTCAGCAGTGACTCCTTGTACATTAAGTTCCCTTACACAACAATGAATTTCCAGTTAACTTTTTTTTTTAGTGATATTGGTAGGTTGAAGAATGAAGCTCCCCACTCTTCAAGCCATAAACTCTAATATTCACCAAAACTACTGGAGCAAGCAAATGGGACTTGGTTTAAGAGGAGTAACAAAGGGACTTTAAACAAATAAATCTTTAAAATAATATGCAAGTTAAATTTTTGCACACCCTGTTCACTTATGTTTCACTACAACTTTCCATAATCTTGGCCACATTTTGGCACTTGCAATTTGGTTACGAACAACTCTGAAATATTGCTCGCTAACTTCCATTTCTGTGCATAATAATGAAGAGCTGCCCAAAGAGCATGCCACGTAACAATCTTTCCAGTCAAACTCCCATTACTCTTACGCATGGCTTTGTGCCAGATAATCATCACTCTATGTATCTACATTTCCCTTTATTATGGATAGTTTTATCTTTGCCACGTCATGCACCAACCAAAGGTGGCTGTTCGTTACTAGTGAACTTTGTTCTCCACGATTTTGAAGGAATCTGAAGCTGTTTGGTTACATAGAGGGTTTCAGATAAAATACAGGGCATTCATCCATGTGCTGCAAAAATATTCACCTTATTTGTACATATCACTACATCCCCTTCCAATTTGAAAGTTAGATTTCACTGTATATTGAAAAATTAGAATCACTTGACAGCTGTTTAACTTGTGCTGGTTAAGTACATTGGCCATGCTAAATTCTCCCTCAGTGTACCCAAACAGGTACTGGAATGTGGTGACTAGTGGATTTTCATGGTTACTTCATTGCAGTGTTAATGTAAGCCTATTTGTGACACCAATAAGTAAGTTTAAACTTTGTCAATCTCAGTTAGTGTATCATTTCTCAGGCATAGAGGCCATAATTGTATGCAAGGCTCTTGGTAGTTTCAAAAGTGCCTTTATCATTTGAGCTGGGCTCTTATACCCCAAACCTCTACAACAGAGATCAACATAATAATTCCCATTGTGATTCAAGTAAAAGGAACCAAAAGTCCCTCAACACCAATATATTACTCGTTTCACATCTTTGAAAAATATGTTCCGCGTTTCCATCCTTCACTAGAATGAATAATTCCACTTTCCCACATGACTCCCCATCTGCTATCTTCTTAACCAATTAAACTAAAGACTGTATATACATTAATTACAAATACTTGTTTTAGTAATAAACACATTTTAGCTACATTAGTAAAACTGCAAGTTACCACTGAAATATATCAAGGATTATTTTTTGAAAGAGGTTTTAAAATTCTGCCAATTGAACTGATGCATGGGACATTTGTATTTGGTGATATAGAAATGAGGTAGAGAAAGAAAAAAAACCTTGTTAAACTTAGTGCAATTGTGCCTGCAATATGCACCCGAATTACAACACGAAGTGGGAACTCTTGACCAAAATTAAATTTGTATCACTTTGCGAGATCACGTGGAGCTGAACAGTGTGAAATGCACGTTGAGATCAATGCTTCCTTGAATTTCTCTCTAAGCTCCCTGTATGACCGGCCCATTTAACTATGCAGTCCTCGACCATTTAACTACACAGTCCTTTAAGATGATCACAGATCACAGAATCCCTTTTGTGCAGGAGGCCATTTGGCCTGAGTCTGCACTGGCTCTCTGAAACAGCATTCTACTTAGTCCCACTCCCCTGTCTTATCCCCATAACCTTGCATATTCTCACCTTTCAGAAAGCAATCCAATTCCATTTTGAATACCCCACTGAACTTGAATATCTTTATGAGGTCTCCTCTCAACCTTTTTTCTCCAAAGAAAACTGTTTCAACCTCTCCAATCTACTCTCTTTATCCTGGAGTTATTCCTACAAATCCGCTCTCCAATGCCTTCACATCATTCCTCAAGCAGCCAAAACTAGAGGCAATACTCCAGATGAGACCTAATTAGTGTCTTATACAACATGACCCCTTCACATGCATACATGTTAAAGAGAATGTTGCTTTGCGTAGATTCCTGCATAGCACATTACTAACTGCAGTGTGATTGTTTACCCATAAACTTAGAGAATGTTAGTGGGACGAATAACACTAGGAGAAGAAAATTTGGCATCCTGCAAAGAGTTTTGCAATTAGGAGATAGATTAAAGAGAACGGCCTCAAAGGGTAATAATCTCAAGTTAACTCCATGCCATGCACTGGTCTGGATAGGATTCGTAACAGGAGGGAGTTAAAGTGGTTAGAAAGTAAGGTGAAAAAGACGGAGAAGACTTGGCTTCGGGAAGCCTGAGACCAATTAGCCAGGAAAAGAGGGGAGGGTTTCACTAAAACAAAATGATTGGTCGAAGAGGAAATAGTGTGGTGGGGGAATTACTCAAACTAATACAACAGAGGGGATAAAAAAAAAACAGATTAAGGAGGAAAGCAAGAAGAATAAATGCAGAAAAGATAACAGTGTAAAACAGGAAAGTTGCACAGAACAGATCAATCAATAAGACACTAGCAATCTTGAGCTGCAAATGGACAAAGAATGTGAACTAGAGGTAAAATTTGCTATGGGGAATAATATAAAACCTTGAAAGAGAAATGTTTTAACAGATAAGTTGTTCCAGCTAAAGCAGGACAACGTGTTAAGTATTCTTAGTGACAAAATTAGGATAGACTACGAAAAAAGGAAACTGTGATGACAAGATTAATCAAATATTTAATCACAAGTCATTAAAAGGAATGATACAATAGTTGAATTTATTTGCTTAGAATTATGAAATAAAAAGGGAATCATGACTCTATTGGGAACATATACATCAAACTATGGAAAGGAGATTGCAGAAAGATAGCAAAAACATACAGAGTCAATGGCAGGATTCTGAAGAATGTGGAGGAACAGAGAGATCTTGGGGTTCATATCCACAAATCTCTGAAGGTTGCCACTCAAGTGGATAGAGCCATGAAGAAGGCTTATAGTGTGTTAGCGTTTATTAACAAGGGTTTGAGTTTAAGAACCGTGGGGTTATGCTGCAACTATACCAGACGTTGGTGAGACTACATTTGGAATAGTGTGTTCAGTTCTGGTCATCTCATGATAAGAAGGATGTGGAAGCATTGCAGAGAGTGCAGAGGAGATTTACCAGGATGCTGCCTGGTTTGGAGGGTAGGTCTTATGAGGAAAGGTTGAGGGAGCTGGGGCTTTTCTCAAGAGAGCGGAGGAAGATGAGAGGCAACTTAGAGGTTTGTAAGATGATGAGGGGGATAGATAAAGTGGATGTGCAGAAACTATTTCCTCGGGTGGATGTAGCTGTTACTCGGGGGCATAATTATAAGATTCATGGTGGGAGATATAGGAGGGATGTCCGAGGTAGACTCTTCACTCAGAGTGGTTGGGGTGTGGAATACACTGCCTGCTGTGATAGTGGAGTTGGACACTTTAGGAACTTTCAAGCAGTTATTGGATAGTCACAAGGAGCACACCAGAATGATGGAGTGGGATAGCTTGATTTTGGGTTTGGACATAGCTCGGCACAACACTGAGGGCCAACAGGCATGTACTGTGCTGAACTGTTCTATGTTTCTACAATATAGAATGATTTTAATTATTCAAAGATTGAGTAAAAATAATGAAAGTGGGAGCAGCAATTGAAGTTTAAAATGAAGGATACTAAACCAAGCTTTATTACAGCTTTCACAGAAGTGTATGAAATTTACAAGAACACATTGATCAAATAAAACAGCATGAAAGGACGGCAACTGCACAACATGTGTTCAAAATCATGCCTCTGCACGTTAGCAAATTTTAAAATGTCATGGTCAGTTGCAGAAAGTTACATCGCATTGTTTACTGAATAATAATTGTTTTAACGAAAATCCCCAGAGATGGTTTGAGGTACTTCAGCAAAAACATGTTTGTTAGTAATTGAAATGTCTATTTCTCCAAGGACTTCAAATGGAAATAGTTTATTCAACATATGTTGCCTTTTGGAAACTTATTTATTCTAAATACGCTCCAGCCCAGGTATGTTTTCTTTGTAACACCTGCTCCTCACAACCTAAGGCCCTAAAAACCCCTGCCAGGTGAAACAAGTATCTTTGTACACTTCTTTCCATTCAGTGTACAACATTTGGTGCTCACAAAGCCTTCTGACCTGCCTGGGGAGAGTACATGATGTGGAGATGCCGGCTTTGGACTGGGATAAACACAGTAAGAAGTCTCACAACACCAGGTTGAAGTCTAAACAGTTTATTTGATAGAAAACCCATAAGCTTTCAGGGTTTGCCCCTTTGTCAGGTGAGTGGAGAGTTCTGGCGGCCTTCACGACAGCACAGAGTCACTGAGCAGAGACTGATGGCCAAGTTCCGCACATGAGGATGGCCTCAACAGGGATCCTGGGTTCATGTCGCACTATCTGTAACCCCCATGACTTGCCTGAACTTGCAAAATCTCACTTACTGTCCTGTCTGGCGACAATACACATCTCTTCAGCCTGTGCCTGATGCTATCTCCACTCACATTGTCTGCATCTTAAGACTTGAATAGCAGGTTAGGTGTAAAAACTTGCATTCTAATTAATATTCTATAAACTGTGTGTGCCTTTTATATGCTCTGTTTGAGACCAAAACTCTCCACTCACCTGACAAAGGGGCAAACCCCGAAAGCTTGTGGGTTTACAATCAAATAAACTGGTTGGACTTTAACCTGGTGTTGTGAGACTTCTTACTGGGGAGAGTACAGACAGATTAGATGACTATTTTGCAGAACACCTCATTCAGCCTTCAAGTGTGACCTCGAGTTTCCAGTCACTTGCATTTTAATTCTCTACCTTGGTTGCATGCTGACATCTCTGAAACACTTTATAGGAGGCTAAGGGACAATAAAGCTCAACACAAGTTTAAGAAATGGAACCATATCTTCCAACTAGAGACTTTTACAAGTCCATGGCTCAATGTATCGAGTCCAACAATTGCGGACTGTGCACACATTTTGTTTCCTTTATTATTGCAATTTTTGGTTTGAGGGTGATTTTCTCTTTTTTTCGCTTTCAGACTGTTGATTATTCTGTCATTCACACCTTTTTCCCTAGACATTTTTTTCTTTGCTTTATCACCAATCCTTATGACATTTAATCCCCCCCCAACTTTCTTTTACACATTTTTCCCATATATCCCTTTCACTTGCTTTTCCCAGTTCTGAAACAAAACATCCACCCAATTTTACTCTCCCCAGATATCAAATATTTCCATTCTTTTCTTTTACAGATTCCCAGCATCTGATGCATTTTGCCTTTATGTTTTTTTCCATAACTGGGTTAACTTAACACAAAAGTGCATACACACATACTATCACAAATCAGAAAATTCAAAACATTATTTCGATAGTAATTTGTATTTATTTATTGCATATACTTAAAATAGCCATGACTAACATTTTCATACCTGACAGAACTCGTCAACTTTGAATTAAAAGTTTCACTCCCGCCCCCCTGACCACCACACACACACACACACACACACACACACACACATACACACACACAGCGATACTGGAGTTGGTTGGTTTAAAATCATTAGTTTCAGTGGGATTATCATTTTGTAGCTTGAATTAGTATGTTCTTGGCTGAAACTGATGGAAGCAATTTTAGTAAAACTAAACCAGCCTTCTTGAAAGCCAACCAGATTCAGTTTAAATGATGGCCTGAATTGAGAGACAATTAAACAAGTAGTAGTTCATTAAGAGATATGTTAGAAAGGCTGGAAATGTAATTTGGAACACAAATGTTTATGACTTCACAATCATAAGCATGGTATTAACATTTGATTATTTTGAAGTGCTGAGAGAGGAAGGGATGAATGTGTATTTCTCAGGCCACCAAGCAAAGAGATAACATGAATGTTAACCTTGACTGAGAAAAATACTCAATCAGCTCTTCTTCAAGGGACCTCAACTCCAAATAACAGACCAATTATCAGTCATGACCCAAGCCTACTTCAAGATAAGAGACCAAGCTTGAGAAAATATATTGTCATAAAATAAGGCAATATGCGTATTGCAGTTCTGAAAGGCCGGGCAGAGGCAGATAGTCAGAGAAAGTCAAGGGAGTGATCTGCTGAGAGCTGTCTTCGAGGTTCTTCAGATTTATTACTTTACAACCTGGTCTGAGAAGGGTGATGAAATGTTGTGTTGAATTATTTATCTTAAACTTTTTTTTTAATTTTTACATTCTTGAAGTTACAAAGCCATTGCACAGTGTGGGCCAGACAAGCCCAATTTCATCTCCTTGTTTGCTCCAAAAACCAAATTTAAATTGAATCCAATTCATGGTCCCCGCAAGTGAGAAACAAGATCCAAGCAGACAACATGAGGCATAGCACCCCATCTTAGGCTTGATCTTAGCCAAAGGCTGAGAAGCCTAGAAGATCAACCTGATCATTGATTCTCTCCGTCAGGTAAAATATCTAAATTGAACTCTTTCCTCTTATGTTAGTTACTGCTATTTGCTGTTAAATGGCACTTTGCTTTTTGTCTGACTAGTTAGATTATTATCCATTAAAAAGATTTCTGAATTCATCATTTAAAAAGTGTTCTTTCTTGCAATATGGCTATATCACTGGAGCCTTATGTGATCTACAATTGGAGGGGCTATTGCAACAAGCAAACCCCATACCAAAAAGCACGTATTTGTAACCGAAGCAGGACATGACTAAGATTGAGCACTTTAGAGATGACACTTAATAACACTGCATGTTTGGAAACATTTAATGAACAAAAATGGCATTTAAAATGAAGTACAAGCTATTTTGTCTCTGTACTAAATGAAGCTAGAGAGCTTATTGGAGAACTTTCTGAGCTGCTATGTTCTGAATGTACATTTGTATCAGATGATCGCTTGGAAGATGTGATTGATTTTACTCAATCTAAGGTTAACAGCAAAATATGGAAGTTAGCAAAATATATGGATCTTTTCACCTATGGTGCTTAATTGTTGAACTGTCAGGAGTGATATTATCATCTGCGACAAAGAACAGAAATAATTTGGGCTTGAGAAAGAATTGGAACAGGAGCAAAACATGTAGAAATACATTCAGAACTGCTTGAATTGATTCTACAACTCTGAGTTTCTTATCATGGTGGAACAGTGTTTAGCACTGCTGCCTCACAGCACCGGGGCTGGGGTTCAATTCCAGCCTCAGGTCACTGACTGTGGAATTTGCACATTCTGCCCATGTCTGCGTGGGTTTCCTCCAGTTGCTCCAGTTTCCCACAGTCCAAAAATGTGCAGGTTAGGTTGATTGACCATTCTCAATTGACCCTGGTGTTGGGGATTAGCAGGATAATTATGTGGGATTTCTGGGAATACAGCCTGAGTGGGATTCTGGTCGGCGCAGACTTGATGGGCTGAATTGGCCTCCTTCTATAGGGATTCTATGATTCTATGAAAAAGAAGTCCATTCAAAGAGGCTAGAACACAAGAGAGAACTACATTTGAATTGAATAGCAGAACATTTAAAGCAGACAGAACATGCGAGAGAACTCCATTCAAAACAATCCATGTTAGAACAGCAGACCCATGAGACATTTGTGAAAGGAGAAGATTATAAGCAGAGACTTTTATAAGATGAGGAATAGATTACGTGAGTTAAATTGGAATTATGTGTCACACAGGCTGCTTTGAAGGAATAGCAGAGATGGATCATTTTCATTGTGAATCAACAATACATGAGTTGGCAGAGTTGAAGAGATGGGATAATTTAATCATTGCAATTAGTCAGGGGAATCCCAATCCAGTATCAGACCTTAAAGTTTGTGTGCAATGTGGTCAGCCTAACCCACTCTCACCAATTGAGTTTGATCGTCACATTCAGTATTTACCCCTTTATTCCCTTTAAGATGGAAAATCAGACAAAAAACAGATTGCAATACTCAGCAAGACTACAGCTACAGATCCTGATGGACAGATCATAAGACAGGGAAGAAAAGTCAACATCTCTTTTGCATACCAAGGTACAAGCTAATATTCAGGATCTGGGAAAGACTGATGATGGGGAAGATGCCCTAGTTGTGAATAAGTGATAGTGGCGACACAGTGGCAGTAGTTGCTGCCTCACAGTACCAGGGACCCGGGTTCGATTCTTGGCTTGGGTCATTGTGCAGAGTTTGCACGTTCTCCCTATGTCCCCACGTGTGGGTTTCTTCTGGGCACTCTGGTTTCCTCCCACAGTCCGAAACAGTGCTTGTCAGGTGCATTGGCCAGGCTAAATTCTCCCTCAGTGTACCCAAACAGATGCTGGAGTGTGGCAACTAGGGGATTTTTTGCAGTAACTTCATTGCAGTGTTAATGTAGGCCTACTTGTGACAGTAATATATAAATTTTAAACAGATTTTAGGCAGAGTTAGGGGATGATAATAATGAGCTGCCTGTTCAACAAACTAAAAGGAAAAAGCAGACCTTGATATCTACAGCCTCCCTACATCTGTGGTTGTAATTTTACAATCTCTAGATATTGCTATCATAAGCTTCATTGAAAGAATGAAAGAGACAAGACAATACTTTAGTGAATCACCATGTGTCTTTGCTAGCCATCTCTACCTTCTATGAGCATTCCCAGCATGTTACTCCTCGATGAATATCAATAGGAAAGAACCAACCTAATTTCAAAGTATATTGTTAAGACAATTACACCCAAAAGTTAGAAGTGCTCCGGGCTATTTCACCTAAGCCACTGAACCCATGTCTGATTGAATCCAACGCAGTTGATGCTTAGATCTCTGTCAGAGTCCTGAGGACAGGTTCTGAAATGCTGCCACCTGCCAGAGGAGTGTTGCTGTAGTGCCAAGGCCAAGACAACAACAGCCAAGATTCCACTTGAAGGGACAGATAGGTCTCAGTGCGAAATGTTTCCATTATGGTAGGTTTGGGCATTATGCTGAGAATGCATAGAACATCCGCAGCAAAGCTACAGACAGCAACCACGAGATTCCCCCAGTATAGTGGGGGAAGAATTGAACCAAGCGAGGGAGGAAATAAAGGAACAAAAAAAGTCTCATTAGAGGTCTGCTTTCTGTTGAATAGTATGGAATCCAGTTCCAGGTTTGCATCAGACTTTAAAACTTGCATGTCAATGTCAATTCAGACAGATTCACTGTCATTGATTGAATTAGGTGGGCTTGCAGAGGATGTGACAGATCTCCGTCAGTAAAGTCAGAAGGAAAGGATTTTGGGAGAAATGAAAATTATCCAAGGCATTTTGCAGACTTTAATTCAGAGCTGGAAGGTGAATTGATAAGGAAAAGTAGTTACAACGAGGGTATACTGTTATCAGTAAGCCCCCAAAACCAGAATTAGAACCCAGCTCTGAATTGACTTGTGACAATTCTCTGGTTCCCACAGTCACTTCAGTGATGTATCATAGAATCATACAGTGCAGACGAGGCCCTGGGCCCATGGGGTTGTACCACACTAGAAACACCTGAACTCCCACCTAATCTCATCTGCCAGCACATGGCCCATAGCCCTGAGTGTTAAGATGTGCCAAGTGCTCATCCAGATACTTTTTAAAGGATGCGAGGCAACCAGCCTCTACCACCCTCCCACACAGCACATTCCAGACCATCACCACCCTCTGGGTAAAGAAGTTTTTCACCACATCCCCCCTAAGTGTCCTGCCCTTTACTTTGAACCTATGTCTGACCCTTCAACTAAGGGGAACAGTTGCTCCTTCTCACCCTGTCCATCTCTCTCAATCTTGTACAGCTCGATCATGTCACCCCTCAAGTCTTCTCTGCTCCAACAACAACAATTCAAGCCTATGCAACCTTTCTTCACAACTTAAACATTCGATTCCAGTCAGCATCCTGGTGAATCTTCTCTGCACCCCCTCTTTCTGATAATGTGGTGACCAGAACGACACAGTATTCTAGCTCTGGCCTCACCAAAATTCTATACAACTCCAACATGACTTCCCTTTTGTAATCTATGCCTCAAATGATGAAGGCAAGTGTTCCATATGCCTTATTCACCACCCTACTAACATGCCCTTCTGTTTTCAGAGATTTGTGGACAAACATGCCACGATCCCTTTGTTCAACAGAACTTCCTCACGTCCTACCATTCATTGAGTACTATGTCATCAAATTACTCCTTCCAAATTTACTGGAATTTAACGCAGACAAGTGTGAGGTATTGCACTTTGGAAGGACAAACCAAAGTAGAATGTATAGGCTAAATAGTAGGACTCTGAAGAGTGCTGTTGAACAGAGGGATCTGGGAATACAGGTACAGAATTCCCTAAAAGTGACGTCACAGGTGGAGACTCGTAAAGAGTGCTTTTGATACATTGGCCTTTATAAATCGGAGTATCGAGTATAAAAGTTGGAGTGTTATGGTAGTTATATAAGGCATTTGTGAGGCCGAATTTAGACTATTGTGTACAGTTTTGGTCACCTCGTTACAGGTAGGATGTAAATAAGGTTGAAAGAGTGCAGAGAAGGTTCACAAGGATGTTGCCGGGACTTGAGAAGCTGAGTTACAGAAAGAGATTGAATAGGTTAGGACTTTATTCCCTGGAGCATAGAAGAATGAGGGGAGATTTGATAGAGGCGTATAAGATTTTGATGGGTATAGATAGAGTGAATGCAAGTAGGCTTTTTCCACTGAGGCTAGAGGGCATGGGTCAAGGATGAAAGGAGAAAAGTTTAAAGGGAATATTAGGGCGGGGGGGGGGGGGGGGGCGCTTCTTCACGCAGAGAGTGGTGTGAGTGTGGAATGAGCTGCCAGATAAAGTGGTAAATGCGGGGTCACTTTTAACATTTACGAAAAACTTGTACGGGTTCACAGACAAGAGCGGTGTGGAGGGATATGGTTCAAGTGCAGGTCAGTGGGACTAGGCAAAAAATGGTTCAGCACAGACAAGAAGGGCCAAAAGGCCTATTTCTGAGCTGTAATTTTCTATGGTTCTAAAGTGCATCACCTCACACTTTTCAGGGTTAAATTACATCTGCCACTTATCTGCCCATTTGACCATTCTGCCTATATCTTCTTATAGCTCGAGACACTCCGCCTCACTATTAACCACCTGTCCAATTTTCATGTCAGCAGAAAATTACTAATCCTACCCCCTACATAATCATCAATGTCATTTATATAAATGAAGAATAATAGGGGGTCCAACACAGATCTCCGTAGTATGCCACTGAATACTGGCTTCCAGTCACTAAAGTAGCCATTTGTCATCATCCTCTGTCTCCTACAATTGAGTCAATTTTGTATCCACTTTATCAAGTTACCCTGTACCGCATTTGCATTTACCTTCTTTACCAGTCTCCCACATGGGACTTGTCAAAGGCTTTGCTAAAATCCATATAAACTACATCAACTGCACTACCCTCATCTACACACCTGGTCACCTCCTCAAAAGATCCAATCAAATTTACTAGGCATGACCTCTGTCGAAGCCATGCTGACTATCCCTTATCAAGCTTTGCCTCACTAAGTGAAAATAGATGCCCTCCGTCAGAAGTTTCCCCAATAGTTTCCCTAACACTTGGGTGAGACTCACTGGTCTGTAGCTCCCTGGTTTATCTCTTCAACCCTTCTTAAATACTGGAACCACATTAGCTGTTCTCCAAGCATCTGGCACCTCTTCCGTAGACAGGGAGGAATTGAAAATTTGTGTCAGAGCATCTACAATCTCCTCCCTTGCCTCCCACAGCAGCCGAGGGCACAATTCATCTGTACATGGATATTTATCCATTATTAAGGCTGCCAACACTTACAATACCTTGTCCTTTCCTATATCAATTTGCTCAAGAACCTCACAACCTCTCTCCTTGAATTCCATACTCCTCACTTCCCTTTGAGAAAACATCAGTTTCTGAGTCAGGACTACCTGGGGGTGTCTGTGAAATGATTAGTGAGAACGGGCAGCTGAAGGGCAAACCTGTATTGGCGAAATTAGAAACAGTCAAAGTTATTCACTCTAAAGTAAAGACAAAATGCAGATACATCAGGCAAGCTGAATTTGGATTGCAAGATATTGCTTTAGAAGGGACTTGGAGAGATACTGGATAATCTGCTAAAGAACCTGTTTGTGTTTGAATGTGATCATTGAATCAGTTAAAGTCAAAACACATCAAAGGAGTTTGTTTTCTTAAGAACTATTAAAAATTTTTTGTTTCATTCCCTAGGAAAAAGTTGATTTGCTTTTTTAAATTTCCAGACAGCTTTTGCATTTTTGCATCAAACTTCTGATTTTATATGAGTTAAATCATTGGGCTCCTGACCAGAGTCATAATGAATTTTAGTGTTTTTAACAGATGCCGATAGATACTTATTTGAGAAAGGATATACTAGCACGGGAGGGGGTGCAGAGGAGATTCACTAGGCTGATTCCGGACTTGAGGGGGTTGGCTTATGAGGAGAGACTGAGTAGACTGGGGCTATACTCATTGGAATTCAGAAGAATGAGGCGAGATCTTATAGCAACATATAAGGTTATGAAGGGAATCAACAAGATAGAAGCAGGGAAGTTGTTTCCACTAGCGAGTGAAACTAGAACTCGAGGGCATAGCCTCAAAATAAGGGGAGACAGATTTAGGACTGAGTTGAGGAGGAATTTCTTCACACAAAAGGTTATGAATCTGTGGAATTCCCTGCTCAATGAAGCAGATGGCTACCTCATTGAATATTTTTAAGGCAAGGATAGATAAATTTTTGAACAGTAAAGGAATTAAGGGTTATGGTGAGTAGACAGGTAAGTGGAGCTGAGTCCATGAAAAGATCAGCCATGATTTTACTGAAAGGCGGAGCAAGCTCAAAGGGCCAGATGGCCAACTCCTGCTCCTCGAAATTATACAATTCAACGTAACAAAGAGAAAATCTTCCAGTTCTTTTTAAGTTAAGCAAAGCACAAAAGAAATGCACCCGAGAGTCAAGAATGCTTTGGCATAATATTGAGATACTGCATAAGTGTGCAGATATGTTATGTGTGAAGTAACCAACACAACTGGGGAAAATCAGCTCAAAGATGGACTGGTTCAAAGGTCTCAGTCATATGCAACTACTTGACAAATGCATGACATGGTCAATGTGGTCAGTAGAGTGAGACGACATCTATAATCAAGGCACTGCACATACTCCATAGAGAAACTGTCTTTAAAACATTTAGAATGTTATTATGTTCCACGATACTTGGCAAGGGAGTCAAAATAAAATGAATTTAGGATGGGGACAAATGAAGGTTCAAAAGTAATAATATGAAATAAGAAATATCCACAAATTGGATTCAGTTTTAAAGAAAGAGAGAGCGGAGGATCTTTAAGTTAACAGCATTTGATTTGGTAGTTAAGACATGAATGCCGAAATGTAAATAACTCAAAATTAGCAATACCTTTGTAAGGAATGTTATTGATTGAGATAATCTATAGGTGGGGATAATCACTGCAGATCAATCACCAGCCAGAGTCTATTAGATTAGTGGAGGAAGGGAAGATTGAAAAGATTGCCCCACTCAATGGGCTAATATGTCACTAACTTGGAAACAAAAGTAAAGGCAAAGAAAATAAATGGTACCACATTAATCAGTTAGAAACTATGAAAGATTAAATACTACACTTTGCTTTGTACAGGTATGCAACTTGATATAAACAGCCTGCTTGGGCTGTTCATCAAAGATCAAATTTTTACAAACAGGAAGATCAATCCAGAACTCATGCTGTTCTGCGTTGCAGGTCCATGTGGCCAGCATGGAATTTTGTTTGGTCCAGTACTGTCTATTGGCACCTTTGATGGATCTCTGTGAATCATATCTGGCTTTCTTGTATAGGTCAGGGTTGCCTGATTTGAATGCCTCCAACCTGGACTTCAGCAGGCAGTGGATATCTCTGTTCATCCATGATTTCCATTTGGGAAACACGCAGATTTGGTTCTTTGGCACACAGTCTTCTACACACTTAAGAATGAAGTCAGTTACTATAGTGGCTTACTTGTTCAGGCTGGTCACAGAATTTTTAAATACTGACCAGTCTACTGACACTAAGCAGAATGGACCTACCTCACATTAAGTTGATCTTTCTCTGCACCCTAGCTATGAGTATCATACTTCATTCAGCACTCTCTCCTTTCCTTCCTTATGTAGTTATGCTTTGTATAGCGCACAAGAAACAATACCTTTCACTGTATATCAATACATGTGACAATAATAAATCAAATAGATGAAGTGACTGGACCAATATTGCCAATTTCATTGCATGTTAATGCAACTATTGTGACATGACTGTAGTTTGTAAAAACTGTGGTTGGACCATAGATGACGTTTCCATGTGTCATTTTGATGTTAGGAAGCCAGAGAAACTGGCTTGTGGATTCTTTTAGATCAGTCATCAACTTGCAAAACGTGTTTGCAGAATTGGAAGTACGAGGTCAAAGATCAATGAGCACATAGGCCAAAGAGTCTATTGCATCACCACAAAGGTATGACAAAAACTACTTTTTGTTTCAAACCACCCTATATACCCTTTGTCTCTGAATTTGAAATACATTGTCAAAAGAACTGAAGTTTGCCAACAGATGTAGTTAAGATGCAACAAGATAGGAGAGAAAGAGAAAGGAATTAAGGAACTCGAAGATAAGAAAATGCATTGGTTGGAAACTGTTGTCAATGCAAGCAAATATCCCAGGTTAAGAACTATTTCTACCGTCTCTGTGTTTGTAAAAATGATAACCACAATTGTTGTCTGTTCATCCATTGTTACCTGAGAGTCCTCACCAAAAAGCTGCAAGTTCATAGTTGATTTGGGCTAGACGTCACTTCTGATCTCCAGGAGAAATCCATGAAATAAATTGAATACTGAGGAATCAATATATATTATACTCACACCCCATGAACTGTTCGTAGTTTCAAAATCACGAGTTTATCATTTTGTGGTTTGAATTAAAATGTTCTTTGAAATAATTTTAATAAAAATTAAACCAGCCTTGAAAGCCAGCCAGGTTTAGTTAAATTGATGGTCTGAATTGTGAGACAATTAAAGAATATGTAATTTATTAATAGATATGTTAGAAAAGCTAGAAATGTAATTTGGAACACCATATAACTTTGTAACATTATTAACGCTTGATTACTATCACAAACTTTTGAAGTGCTGCAACAGAAAGGGATTAATCTGTGTTTCTCATTCCATGTAAAGAGATATAACATGTATGTTAACTTTGACTTGGGAAACACTGAATGAGCCCTTGGCTAAGGGACCTGAGCTCCAGACAACAGACGGTCATGTTGATTACTTATTGTTCAAGACTCAAGCTAAGAGACAGCTTGAGAAGAAGAGTCATCTTAAAACTAAGGCAATATGTGTACATAGCTAAATACAAATGGGCTAATTCTTATTTCATTACTGACTAGTTATAGAATAATTATCTATTTTCCAACAATTGACTAAGTTTGGCTTTCAATATTTTAAGGTATGCGAGAAAGGTCCCGAGAAGCCATTCAGAGTGAGAACAAGCAGTTCTGAAAGAGCCAGCAGAGGCAGAAATTCAGAGAAATGCAAGGAAGCGATCTGCTGAGAGCTGTCTTCGAGATTCTTTGATTTTATTAACTGAACTGGTCAAATTTTTATTATGAACTGGTCTGAGAAGGGTGAGAGATGTCTGTTCATTGGTTAAGTTAAGCTCTCTCTCTCTCTTAATGTTAATACAGCTAATTGCTTTTAGTTTACACTTTAGCTTATCTGACTAGTTATCTTTCTTAATTGTGGATAAAATTTCTGAATTCACCATTTGAAAATGTTCTTTCATGCCAAATGGTTAAGTCACTAGAACACTATATGATTTACAGTTGGAGGGTCATTGCAAACAAGTGAAACCCAGCTAAATGGAAAAAACATTTTTATAACATAAAGAGCCCAGTGACACTGGGCAACACACACACACAGAACCAAGTGTTACTGGGCAACACATCCCCCCCCCAACCCCCAGTGATAACCGGGCAACACATCCCCCCCACAACCCCCAGTGATAACCGGGCAACACATCCCCCCCACAACCCCCAGTGATAACCGGGCAACACAGACACCTCACACCCCCCGCCCACTGATACCGCGTACCCCACACACACACCCCCCCTACTGACACCAGGTACCACACACACACACACCTCCACCCCCACCCACTGACACCAGGTACCACACACACACACACACCTCCACCCCCACCCACTGACACCAGGTACCACACACACACACCTCCACCCCCACCCACTGACACCAGGTACCACACACACACACCTCCACCCCCACCCACTGACACCAGGTACCACACACACACACCTCCACCCCCACCCACTGACACCAGGTACCACACACACACACCTCCACCCCCACCCACTGACACCAGGTACCACACACACACACCTCCCCCCCCCCCGCCACAGACACCGGGCACCACACACACCCCCCTCCACCCCCTACAGACACCAGGCACCACACACACCCCCCTCCACCCCCTACAGACACCAGGCACCACACACACCCCCCTCCACCCCCTACAGACACCAGGCACCACACACACCCCCCTCCACCCCCTACAGACACCAGGCACCACACACACCCCCCTCCACCCCCTACAGACACCAGGCACCACACACACCCCCCTCCACCCCCGACAGACACCAAGCACCACACACACACACCCTCCCCACCCCCCACAGACACCAGGCACCACACACACACACACCCACCACACACACCAGGCACCACACACACACACACACACACCCCCACCACAGACACCGCACACACACACACACCCCCACCACAGACACCGGGCACCACACACACACACACCCCCCCACCACAGACACCGGGCACCACACACACACACACACCCCCCCACCACAGACACCGGGCACCACACACACACACACACCCCCACCACAGACACCGGGCACCACACACACACACACACACCCCCCCACCACAGACACCGGGCACCACACACACCCCCCCACCACAGACACCGGGCACCACACACACACACACCCCCCCACCACAGACACCGGGCACCACACACACACACACCCCCCCACCACAGACACCGGGCACCACACACACACCCCCCCACCACAGACACCGGGCACCACACACACACACACACCCCCACCACAGACACCGGGCACCACACACACACCCCCCCACCACAGACACCGGGCACCACACACACACACACACCCCCACCACAGACACCGGGCACCACACACACACACACACCCCCACCACAGACACCGGGCACCACACACACACACACACCCCCACCACAGACACCGGGCACCACACACACACACACACCCCCACCACAGACACCGGGCACCACACACACACCCCCCCACCACAGACACCGGGCACCACACACACACCCCCCCACCACAGACACCGGGCACCACACACACACACACCCCCCCACCACAGACACCGGGCACTACACACACACACACACCCCCACCACAGACACCGGGCACCACACACACACACACACCCCCCTACCACAGACACCGGGCACCACACACACACCCCCACCACAGACACCGGGCACCACACACACACACACACCCCCACCACAGACACCAGGCACCACACACACACCCCCCCACCACAGACGCGGGCACCACACACACCCCCTTCCACCCCCTACAGACACCAGGCACCACACACACCCCCCTCCACCCCCTACAGACACCAGGCACCACACACACCCCCCTCCACCCCCGACAGACACCAAGCGCCACACACACACACCCTCCCCACCCCCCACAGACACCAGGCACCACACACACCCCCCTCCACCCCCGACAGACACCAAGCGCCACACACACACACCCTCCCCACCCCCCACAGACACCGGGCACCACACACACACACACACACCCACCACAGACACCAGGCACCACACACACACACACACCCCCACCACAGACACCGGGCACCACACACACACACACACCCCCCCACCACAGACACCGGGCACCACACACACACACACACCCCCCCACCACAGACACCGGGCACCACACACACACACACACCCCCCCACCACAGACACCGGGCACCACACACACACACACACCCCCCCACCACAGACACCGGGCACCACACACACACACACACCCCCCCACCACAGACACCGGGCACCACACACACACCCCCCCACCACAGACACCGGGCACCACACACACACACACACCCCCACCACAGACACCGGGCACCACACACACACCCCCCCACCACAGACACCGGGCACCACACACACACACACCCCCCCACCACAGACACCGGGCACCACACACACAACCCCCCACCACAGACACCGGGCACCACACACACACACCCCCCCACCACAGACACCGGGCACCACACACACACACACCTCCACAGACACCGGGCACCACACACACACCCCCCCACCACAGACACCGGGCACCACACACACACACACACCCCCACCACAGACACCGGGCACCACACACACACACCCCCACCACAGACACCGGGCACCACACACACACACACACCCCCCCACCACAGACACCGGGCACCACACACACACCCCCCCACCACAGACACCGGGCACCACACACACACACACACCCCCACCACAGACACCGGGCACCACACACACACCCCCCCACCACAGACACCGGGCACCACACACACACACACACCCCCACCACAGACACCGGGCACCACACACACACACACACCCCCACCACAGACACCGGGCACCACACACACACACACACCCCCACCACAGACACCGGGCACCACACACACACACACACCCCCACCACAGACACCGGGCACCACACACACACCCCCCCACCACAGACACCGGGCACCACACACACACCCCCCCCACCACAGACACCGGGCACCACACACACACACACCCCCCCACCACAGACACCGGGCACTACACACACACACACACCCCCACCACAGACACCGGGCACCACACACACACACACACCCCCCTACCACAGACACCGGGCACCACACACACACCCCCACCACAGACACCGGGCACCACACACACACACACACCCCCACCACAGACACCGGGCACCACACACACACCCCCCCACCACAGACACCGGGCACCACACACACCCCCTTCCACCCCCTACAGACACCAGGCACCACACACACCCCCCTCCACCCCCTACAGACACCAGGCACCACACACACCCCCCTCCACCCCCGACAGACACCAAGCGCCACACACACACACCCTCCCCACCCCCCACAGACACCAGGCACCACACACACCCCCCTCCACCCCCGACAGACACCAAGCGCCACACACACACACCCTCCCCACCCCCCACAGACACCGGGCACCACACACACACACACACACCCACCACAGACACCAGGCACCACACACACACACACACCCCCACCACAGACACCGGGCACCACACACACACACACACCCCCCCACCACAGACACCGGGCACCACACACACACACACACCCCCCCACCACAGACACCGGGCACCACACACACACACACACCCCCCCACCACAGACACCGGGCACCACACACACACACACACCCCCCCACCACAGACACCGGGCACCACACACACACACACACCCCCCCACCACAGACACCGGGCACCACACACACACCCCCCCACCACAGACACCGGGCACCACACACACACACACACCCCCACCACAGACACCGGGCACCACACACACACCCCCCCACCACAGACACCGGGCACCACACACACACACACACCCCCCCACCACAGACACCGGGCACCACACACACAACCCCCCACCACAGACACCGGGCACCACACACACACCCCCCCACCACAGACACCGGGCACCACACACACACACCCCCCCACCACAGACACCGGGCACCACACACACACACACCTCCACAGACACCGGGCACCACACACACACCCCCCCACCACAGACACCGGGCACCACACACACACACACACCCCCACCACAGACACCGGGCACCACACACACACACACACCCCCACCACAGACACCGGGCACCACACACACACACCCCCACCACAGACACCGGGCACCACACACACACACACACCCCCCCACCACAGACACCGGGCACCACACACACACACACACCCCCCCACCACAGACACCGGGCACCACACACACACCCCCCCACCACAGACTCCGGGCACCACACACACACACACCCCCCCACCACAGACACCGGGCACCACACACACACACACCCCCCCACCACAGACACCGGGCACCACACACACACACACCCCCCCACCACAGACACCGGGCACCACACACACACACACACACCCCCCCACCACAGACACCGGGCACCACACACACACACACACCCCCCCACCACAGACACCGGGCACCACACACACACACACCCACCACAGACACCGGGCACCACACACACACACACACACCCCCCCACCACAGACACCGGGCACCACACACACACACACACCCCCACCACAGACACCGGGCACCACACACACACACACCCCCACCACAGACACCGGGCACCACACACACACACCCCGACCACTGACACCGGGCACCACACACACACCAGTGATACCAGGCACCTCACAACACACCCAGGTACAGAGACACACTCTCACTCCTGAAGTTCGGGGTGCTAACGGTCGCCGCGAGATTTCTCCTGGACAGGCCCAGGCCACATCACTGACTGATTTCGATGCCCCTGTTAATAACGAGTGTAAAAGAGTCACTTACCGAACCACAGCCGTTATGCTAATAGCCAAGGCCTCTGTCAGCCACGGCCTGAATTACTGCAGTAACCGGCTCGGCACCCAGCTGACGCGGTCAATATGGCAGATTCTGCCACGTAGGGGCGGGGGCGGGGCTTGAGACGGAGGGCAGGGCTTGAGGCGGTGGGCGGGGCCTTAGCCCGATGAGGGGCGGCTCCTGTGTGGGGCGGGGCCATAGGGGCGAGGGGCGCGGCCAGGGCCGGAAGGCGCTTAGAGGGCGGGGCCTATGCACTGGGCGAGGACTGTTGCAGTGGACGGGCGAGGGGCGTGGTTTGGAATGAGACTGTTACCAGCGGCACCGTGTCGGGGAGCGGGCCCAAAGCTGAGACCTCTGGAGAAAGTGTTTGCGTACCGGATATCTCAGCCTGAGCAGCTTCTCCCGCCCCTCCCGGGCCAAGGGCAACGCTCCACAGCTGGACCGCTTCTCTACAACCACATCACATCTGGAGCTTCGCTAATGAATGATTGGACACGATGACAGATGCTTGATGGGCCGAAGGACCTCTTTCTGTGCTGTAAAACTCTGACTCTCTCAGTGAATGTGCCTCCAAGTGTCCTTTATAGGGCACTATATATTGAAAAAAGGAACAAAGAGCCCACTGCACTTAATGCAGCTCCAACTCTAAAGAAATCAGATCATTCTTAAAAAAACTAAATAATAAATAAAAGGAAAAACTACTGGAAACTGTCGGTTGGCCTGGCAGCAGCTGTGAAGGGAAAAACAGAGTTAATGCTCTAGGTCAGTAATTCCCAACGTGTAGTCAGGTCCAAGAGGGAAGCGTCCACGAGGGAACTGCAGGTGGTCCATGAGAAAAAAAACCTGACACTTGTATGATGAACTCTTTTTTGAAGGTCAAGTGAGGCGAAAAAAAAAATTGCAAAAGCATTCAGCATACTTGGTGCTGTGTTCCAAGGAATCGCAAAGATTGTCACGAAAGTTAAGAAGGCCATATACTGCAGACTCAAGAAAAACAATATTATGCAAGATACCATAATGAACGCAGCCTTGACAACTGCTACATTGCCATTGTGCCCAAAACTCATGGCATTGCTTATATACACCTGCTACTGCAGGAAGAGTTACAAAGCCCTGCTCCTGTGTTCTCTCCCACACATGGGCGAGAGCACTTTGAAGCGCCCGTTTTGTTGCTGGCAGTCCCTCAGAGCCAAAGGGGTGTGATCAGACTGAAACCCCACTAGCTGATTCAAAAGGGATGAATGATAAATCAGTGGGAGGCGTAAAGAGCTTTGTGCTGCCAGTACAAAGAGATTTGACTGAATTTATGAAACTGTTTATGAATTGGCAATACGGTTGGAGAGTAGAAACAAGAGTTGCAAAGCTCTCCTGCTAATAAAGAAATGAGCACATGTGAAGTTACATTTATGGCCAAGTTCCAAAGGCAGATAGACTTCCCGTCTATTACTTCCACTGTTCAGAATTTGCAGATGGTAACGAAAGGGCCCAACAGCATCAAACTGTGCAAAATGATCAAGGCAGTCAGAGATTCCCAATTTGCAAATAACCTTAAGCAATGATTTTACTGCAGAATCAGGGTCAGTTTTTTCACATGCAGGACAAAATAGAAATAGTGCTCAAGCAGAGAGATGTGGGCCAAATAACTTGATAAATCAAATTATGCCTTATTTGTGAATCTGTCATATGTTTTTTGGCTATGGCAAAAACGCAGCTTCCAAACAGTGGGAAGCATGGCTCCAGCGAGGGAGTTAGGAGGAAAAGAAGGGGTCACAAAATTAACTTGGGAGACAGGATTAAGGAGAATTCCAAGGTATCTTATACATATATTAGGAACAAGAGGGTGGTTAAAGAAAGAGTTGGTCTACTGAAGGACAAAGGAGGGAAATTATGTGTAAAACCAAAGGAAGTGGGTGAGATCCTTAATGAGTACTTTGCATTGATATTCACAAAGGAAATGGACCTGACGATTGAAGGTGTCTTGGGAGGGTGTGTAAGCTCTTTGGAATAAGTCATCATAACGAGAGAGGAAGTGTTGGGTGAATTAAAAAGCATTAAGGTAAAATGGCATCGATCCCAGATTACTGAGGGAAACGAGGTGAAGTTACTGGATTGCTAACAGAAATCTTTGTTTCTTCATTGGCCACTTGTGAGGTATCAGAGGAATGGAGGATAGCCGCTGTTGTCGCGTTGTTCAAGAAGGGTAGCAAGAATAATTCGGGTAATAGGCCAGTGAGCTTGGCGTCAGGGATAGAGAAACTGTTGGAGAAGATTCTTAGGAATTGGATTTATACTCAGTTGGAACTGAATGGTTTTAAACATACAGCATAGTTTTGTACATTGGAGGTCATGTCTCACTAAGTTAATTGAGTTTTTTTTTACAAAGATTGACTGACTTGGGAAGGATTGTGCATGTTATCTACATGGACCTTAAGACGTTTGGCAAGGTCCCACACAGCAGGCTGGTGCAAAGGATTAAGTCTCAAAATTAACAGTGAATGAGCTAGACGGATTAAGAACTGACTTGGTGATAGAAGACAGAGGGTAGTGGCGGAAGGGTGTTTTTCTGAATGGAGGTCTGTAACTAGTGGTGTTCCACAGAGATCAGTGCTGCGACCTCTGCTATTTATAACATATATAAATGACTTGGAAGAAAACATAGTTGGTTTGATTAGCAAGTTTGCAGATGATACTAAGATTGACAGAGTTGCAAATAGTAATGAAGGTTGTCAGAGAGTACAACAGGACACAGATGGACTGGAAAATTCGGCAGATAAATGACATGAAATTTAATTCGGAGAAATGTGAAGTATTTTGGTAGATCCGGTTCAGGTGGGAGCTATAAAATAAATGACGGAACAATCTGGAGCATAGATACATATCTGGTAGTACAAGTCCACAGATCCTTAAAATTGGCAGCACAGGTAGAAAAGCTTGTGAAGAAAGCATATGGCTTGCCTTCATCAGATGGGGCATCAAGTATAAAAGTTGGCAAATTATGTTACAGTTGGATGAAATGTTGGTTCGGCCACATTTGGAATACTCTGTCCAATTCTAGTCACCACAGTACCAGAAGGATGTGGAGGCATCGGAGAGAATGCAGAAAAGGTTTACCAGATCTTGACTGGTAAGGAGGATATAAGCTACAAGTAGAGAATGAATAAACTGGGATTGTTCTCCCTGCAAAGACAGAGGCTGAGGAGTGGGGGGGGGGGGGGGGGGGGGGAGGAGGGGGAACCTGATAGATGTTTATAAAATTATGAGGGATAAAAATAGGATGAACAGTTGGAAGCTTTTTCCCCCAGGATATAAGTAACAATTACAAGGGGGAACAAGTTCAAGAAAAGGGGAGAAAGGTTCAGTGGAAATGTCCGTGGAAAGTTTTTTTTAAAAAGAGGGTGGTGGGGCCCTGGAATGCGCTGCCATATGAGGTGGTTAAGGCAGCAATGTTAGCCACATTTAAGATTTATCTTGATAGCCATTTGACCAAACGTGGAATAGGGGGATACAAGCAGTTGTATTAGATACATAAACATAATCGACACAGGCTTGGAGGGACGAAGGGCCTGTTCCTCTGCTATACCGTCCTTTGTTCTGTTTATGGGAAAAGAATGGGGTGATGATAAACTATGCCTAAGTCTTCATTTTCCAGTGGGCAACATTGGAAAATGTATGGGCAGTATATAATAGTAAGATGAAAAACAATGAGAAATGTAATAAAGTCAGCATGGATATCAAGGAAAATTCTGCTTGACTAACCTTAATTAATTTGAGGTGGTAATAGAGAGGGTAGGTGATGCAACTGCTGTAACAGCCTAACATTGAGCCACAATTTTCAGGTTCAAATCTCACATCAGCACTTGGGCACGGGAGATGTGTTTTAGTTAACCTGCAAATCCCCCGATACACCTTTGGCAGGTGGTAAGCGCTGGAGAGTTACCTGCACTGGATACAGAGCAGCACCCCTTTGGCTATAGGCTCATAACCTTGTCCCAGAAAATCAGGCATCAACAGACAAGTGACAGAATGGATTTCTAGCTGGTTTCAAGACAAAGCAGAATTGGATGACACCAATTGGGTGGGGGGAATTGGAGAGAGGTAGTCAATTTGGAGGATGGCTACATCGAATTACAGGAAGACAGTTATAGATTTGCAGAAGGCCAAATTAGAAAATTAAAATTGAGCAAAAACCTATAGTAGTACATTTTGGTAGGCAGATTTGAGAGGTTATCACATGGAATATTCACATTTTGATAGGGTATAGGAACAAAGGGAGCTTGGAGCACAAAAACATCCATTACTAGAACCTGTGTCACTGACTAGCGAGATCATGAAAACAGATCAAGCAGGAGGCTTTATTTCAGAGTGGAAAATAGGAAAGTCATTCTAAAGTTGTATCAAACTTAGGTTAAGCCACACATTACTGTATGCAGTTCTGGTTGCCCATATATATAAAAATGATTGTGGGAAATGTGGGTGGCCTGATTGGTATATTTGCTGATGATACAAAAATTGGGGGTGTAGCAGATAGTGAAGAAGATTGTCAGAAGATAAGATACAAATCAGCTGGAGACCTGGGCCAAAAGATGGCAGATGAAATTTAATCTGAACAAATGTGAGGTGATGAGATTTGGAAGGTCGATTGCAGAAAGCAAGTATATAATGAAGTGTAAAGCCCTTAGAAATATTAGTATAAGAGAGGGATCAAGCGTGCAAATCCACAGTTCTCTGAAAGTGACAGCTCAGGTGGACAAGGCGACTTATGGCATGCTGGCCTTCATTGCTTGGGGCATTGAGTATAAAAATTGGAAAATCATGTTGCAGCTATGTAAGACTTCGGTTAGGTCACATTTGGAGTGTTATGTACAATTCTGGTTGCCAGACTACCAGAAGAATGTTGATGCATTGGAAAGGGTGCAGAAGAGATTTACCAGGATGTTGCCTGGTTTAGAGGATATCGACCATGAAGAAAGGTTGAACAAACTTACATTGTTTTCACTGGAGGATGAGGGGGGTGTGGGGGACTTGATAGATGTTTACAAGATTATGAAAGGCTTGGATAGAGTGGATATTCAAAGACCTTTTCCCAGGGTTGAAGGGTCAATTACTTGGGGGATAGGTTGAAAATGAAAAGGGGAAGTTTGAAAGAGATGAAAATGGCAAGTTTTTTTCCCCCCCAGAGGGTGATGAATGCCTGAAACATGCTGCCAGTGGTGGTGGAAGCAGATTCTATGCCAACATTCAAGAGGCACCTGGATAAATAGATCAATAGGCAGGGAATATAGGGATATGAACCACAGAGACAACAAAATATTAGAGAGGCATCCCTATCAATACAGACTTGGTGAGCCAAAGGGCCTATTCCTGTGCTGTACTGTTCTCTATTATAAAAATAATAGAGACACAACAATGAGGGTGCAAAGATGATTTACATGGATAGATACCAGTAATGCACATACATACCAGGAAAGGATTGACAAGCGGGTCTTTTATTTCTTGAAAAGGACTGAAAGTCCTCAGAACAAATTAAGGTTGTGATAGACTAAATACAGGGACAAATGTTTCCTCTTCTGGGAAAGAGCAAAACGAGAAGTCAACCTAAGAAAGCTACCAAGAAACTGTCAAAGAAACTCAGAAGAAACCTTTTCACATAAATCATGGTTGGGCAAATAAAATAGAGTCACAGAATCTCAACAGTGCAGAGGCCATTCAGCCCATCGAGTCCGCACCAACTCTTCAAAAGAGCATCCCATCCAGGCCATTCCCTCTGCCCTCTCTATAACCCTATCCATTTACCGTGGCTAATCCACCTGATCTACAGATGCATCCAAGTCCCTTGATCTCATGGCCTACATAGTAGGGACTGAAAATAAGTGGCTGCAATGATAGTAGATGCATTCAAAGTGGTTTATGGAAGATGCTTCAACTGATTCCCAAGATGAACAGATTAGCTTGAAGGAAGCTTGAGCGGTTGGACATGTACTCTCTGAAGTTTGGAAGAATGGGAGGAGACTTTATTAAAACATACAAGATCCTGAGGGTGGATGCTGAGAGGACGTTTCCCCATGTAGAAGAATCTCGAACTAGGGGACAGTTTAAAAAGGTAGGGGGTATCCCATTTAAGACAGATGAAGATTTTTTTTCCCTCTTAGAGGCTGAGTGTTGGGGATTTTTTTCCTCAAAGCAACAGAGACTGGATCATTTAGTATCTTTTAAAGCAGTTATACTAATTTTTAATCAACAAGGGAGTCAAATGTTATGGGTGACAGGCAAGAAAGTGGAGTTGAAGCCATAATCAGGTCAGCCATATTGAATGGCAGAGCAGGCTTTTGGCTGACTGACTCCTAATTTAGATGAGGAAATATGGGAAGAGACTGGAGTAAAGTACAAACAGCATGGAGTGGTTGGGCTGCAAGGATATAGGGCATAGAAACAAACCGGAGTAATCCAAAAGCAGAGAAGATGCTGGAAATTGAACAAAAACACAAGTTAGAATTATATAGCAGCACTGTTTGCGTGTGTGAATCCACAAGTTGACATTTTAGATGCAGACTCAAAAATGGAAGAGGCAGACAGGGATACTAACACAAAATCCTCACATTTGATTGTGAGCAAATATAGAGAAAGCTCAAATGAAATGACGTTGCACTTTAAGCAATGAGACGTTATAGGAAACAAAGGATGCGTGCACAAGCAAGGGAATGGAGAGAAAATGGAACAGATGGAAAACCTGGAGAGAGGTCAGCATACTGTATTACAGAAAATAAAAATTGTGTTAACATGACTCATAACAAGTATGACAACTGTGGGAGAGAAAGTAAGTGGTCAATTGTTGTATCTCTTCATTGAGCATAAAAAGGTAACTGAAAACCCGGGGAAGTGCCGGAAGATTGGAAAACGGCTAATGTTACGCCGTTGTTTAAGAAGGGTGCCAGGCAAAAGGCGGGGAATTATAGGCCGGTTAGTTTAACGTCTGTGGTAGGTAAAATGTTAGAATCCGTCATTAAGGAGGAAATTGCGAGGCATCTTGAAGGGAATTGCTTGATAGGGCGGACGCAACACGGTTTCATTAAAGGGAAGTCGTGTCTGACAAATTTACTGGAGTTCTAATGAGGATGTGTCTAGGGCAGTGGATAGAGGAGAGCCGGTGGATGTGGTCTTTCTGGATTTTCAGAAGGCGTTTGACAAGGTACCTCACAAGAGGTTATTGCAGAAGGTCAGGGGACATGGAGTTGGGGGTAGGGTATTAGCGTGGATAGAGGATTGGTTGTCAAATAGGAGGCAGAGAGTGGGAGTCAATGGGTGCTATTCGGATTGGCGGTTGGTGACTAGTGGGGTGCCCCAGGGGTCGGTGCTGGGGCCTCAGCTATTTACCATTTATATAGATGATCTGGAGGAGGGAACCGAGTGCAGGGTGTCGAAATTTGCTGATGACACCAAGATTGGGGGAAAGGCAAATTGTGCGGAGGGTGTGGAGAGTCTGCAGAAGGATCTAGAGAGGCTGGGCGAATGGGCCAGGAAATGGCAAATGGAATTTAATGTTGGCAAGTGTGAGGTGGTCCACTTTGGTAGGAAGAATGGTAGGAAGGACTATTACTTACGTGGCGAGAAACTGCAGCAGGCGACGGTGCAGAGGGACCTCGGGGTCCTTGTGCATGAGTCGCAAAAACCCAGCTTGCAGGTGCAGCAGGTGGTCAGGAAGGCGAACGGGATGCTGGCCTTCATAGCGAGGGGGATTGAATATAAAAGTAGGGAGGTCTTGCTGCAGCTGTATAGGGCATTGGTGAGGCCGCAGCTGGAGTACTGTGTGCAGTTTTGGGCGCCGCACCTGCGCAAGGATATTTTGGCCCTGGAGGGAGTGCAGAGGAGGTTTACTAGGCTGATACCGGAGTTGAGGGGATTGAGCTATGAGGAGAGGCTGAATAAACTAGGCTTGTACTCGTTAGAGTTTAGAAGAATGAGGGGAGATCTCATTGAGACGTATAAGATGATGAATGGGATGGATAGGATAGAGGTGGAGAGACTCTTCCCGCTCAAAAAAGACAGTAGGACTAGGGGGCACAGCCTCAAGATAAAGGGGAGGCGGTTTAGAACGGAGTTGAGGAGGAACTTCTTCACTCAAAGGGTGGTGAATCTCTGGAATTCTCTGCCCGTTGAAGTGGTGGAGGCTGCCTCGCTAAATATTTTTAAGAAGCGGGTTGATGGGTTCTTGATAAGAGAGGGGATTAAGGGTTATGGGGAGAGGGCGGGAAAGTGGAACTGAGCCACAACAGATCAGCCATGATCTTATTGAATGGCGGGGCAGGCTCGAAGGGCTAGATGGCCTACTCCTGCTCCTATTTCTTATGTTCTTATGTAAAATACTGATGGGGTAAGAGTGAACAAGCTTGTTCACTCACCACCTCTATGTCCATGGAAGAATATCCCTCACACAAATGATCCCTTTACAATCGCTCACCAACTAAAGTATAACTTCTAGCAGAATGTTTGTTTCACTTTGATGGCCAGACACAATGACTCAGCAAAAACTTGCATGCATCTAGTGTCTTTAATGCAGTAAAGCATACCAAGGTGCTTCACTAGACTATTAAAAAAATTAGACACTGAGTCACTTAAGAAAATATTAGGGGGAAGACCAAAAGCCAAAGCAAAGAGGTAGTTTTTAAAAGGGTGTCTTGCTGAAAGAGGAAGAGACAGAGATTCAGGGAGGAAATTCCAGAGCTAAGTGCCTTAGCAGCCCAAAGGTATGGCAGTTAACAATGGAGTGATTAAAATTGGGGATTCTCCAAAGACCAGAATTGGTCCCTAATCAAATCTCAAAAGTGACCTCCTCCACACTCATATTAGCCTGGTCTCCATGTAGAAATGTTAATTTGCCTCGACTTGAGGACCTTGACTTCCTTTCTTTTAAGAATTAAATGAATATTTTATAGCACAAGTCAGGCAGACTGTCAATCAGGCCACATAACACCTACCTGTTAACTTACCCGAAACTTAGAGATAGAGTCCCAAAACATCATAATCTTACAAACCTTAAACGTAAGAAGGCAGCCTCAGAGATGGCATGGATATGTGATCATGAAACTTAATGCATTCTAATTTGATTTGAAATCAACACGCTCTTGTGGCTTTTTTAAAAAAGTATATATCCTTTCCATTTAGAGACAAGTATATTTACCAGTGGTGCAACATTTCTCCACAATTATCTTTGATATGATTTATTATTGTCACATGTATTAAGTGAAAAATATTGTTTCTTGCACACTGTACATTCAAAACATACTGTTCATTGAGAAAGAAAGGAGAGAGTGCAGAATGTAGTGGTACAATCATAGCTAGGGTGTAAAGAATGATTAACTTAATGCAAGGTAAGTCCATTCAAGTCTGACAGCGGCAGGGAAGAAGCTGTTCTTGAGTCGGTTGGTACGTGACCTCAGACTTTGGCATCTTTCTCCCCAATGGAAGAAGGTGGAAGAGAATGTCTGTGGTGCGTGGGGTCCTTAATTATGCTGGCTGCTTTGCCAAGGCAGCAGGAAGCGTAGACATAGTCAATGGATGAGAGGCTGGTTTGCGTAATGGATTGGGTGACTTTCACAACCTTTTATAGTTCCTTGCTGTCTTGGGCAGAGCAGGAGCCACATCAAGCTGCGATACATCCAGAAAGAATGCTTTCTAAGGTGCATCTGTAAACGTTGATGAGTCATAGCTGACATGCCAAATTTCCTTAGTCTTCTGAGAAAGTAGAGGTATTGGTGGGCTTTCTTAACTATAGTGTCAGCATGGGGGAACCAGGACAGGTTGTTGGTGATTTGGACACCTAAAAATATGAAGCTGTCAATTCTTTCTACTTCATCCCCATTGATGTAGACAGGGGCATGTTCTCCTTTACGCTTCCTAAAGTCGATGACAATCTCCTTCATTTTGTTGACATTGAGGGAGAGATTTTTGCTGCACCAGTTCAGATTTTCCATGTCATTCCTGTACTTGGTCTCATCATTGTTTGAAATCTGATCCACAATGGTGGTGTCATCAGCAACTTGAAAATCGAATTGGAGGGGAATTTGGCCACATATGAAGAGTATAGTAGGAGGCTGAAAACACAGCTTTGAGGGGCACCGGTGTGAGGGATGATCATGGAGGTGGTGTTACCTATCCTGACTGATTGTGGTCTGCAGTTCAGAAGTTCAGGATCCAGTCGCAGAGGGAGGTGTCAAGACCCAGGCCACAGAGTTTGGAGAGGAGTTTCACAGGAATAATATAGTGTTGAAGACTGAGCTGTAGTCAGTAAGTAGGAGTGTGACATCGATGTCCTTGTTATCTAGGTGTTCCAGAGTTGAGTGCAGTGCCAAGGAGATGGCGTCTGCTGTGGACCATTGCAGCAGTAAGAAAACTTAGTGGATCCAGGTAGTCCAGGAGGCTGGAATTTATTCGTGCCTGACTAGCCTTTTGAAGGACTTCAATGGTTTATTTGCAGAAAACAGTGTCAACAGGAATGTTTTTTAAACTGGAGTACACTTTGGGCCCCAGTCTATACAGCATATTATTCCAGTATATAGTTACTTGATTAAACTAGGTTAGCAAAAATTCTTTAATAAAACTCAGTACCTGCTCATTCAAAGGAGAGGAGGACCAAAGTTTAATAGCCATTTCAGAACCACGATTGAAATACAGCCATACAGGCAGGATCGGAATTGACAGAGAATCCCATAGTTAAACAGACTTCCTATTGAGCCTAGTGCATAGAACGGCAACTTGGTCAAAGTACTCAAGGACAACTAGTTCACCTAGGAAGCAAATGTGAACCACTATGTGTACTGGGTGAGAAAACTGCTGTCGCATTAAAACAAAATCCAAACAAATAGGGAAAATGTATAGGACAGTCAGCAAGAGTATTTCATGGTATAACTTTTCAAGTCTAACCCCCAATAATTAACTTGGTTTGCATTTTCCACATAATGCTTTTTTTGTTTAGAACCTGCCTTCATTTACATCAAGACTGATGAATTTAGAAATTAAAAAACATTCACCAAGAAGAGAGAGTATTGTAAATATGACTAATTTATCATGGGAACAACAAAAGGACAGTAAAGATTATTTTCTCTGATAGTGAAGAAAATAGCAAATTTCACAGATTTCTCAATCCAAAAGGAGGCCCTCACATTCCTGAAATCAGTAGGCACCTTCACTCCATTTTCTAAACCTAAAACAGTATATCGAGGTATGCTTATTTTAGTTTTACTGATCCTATGAATTTGTTCAGCCTTCCTATAGAAAGGATTCACGTAGAATGTGATAAATTTAAAATATTACAATTGGTGAATGTGGTACCCTCGTTCACTGTAAATGGGAAAGGCACTTGCAAAATGCATTTATTAGGTGATATTTGGTATGTTCAATGTCTTCTTATTCATCTGTTTCAAACAAAAGCATTTCTTACACCAGAAAACAGATGCCTTCTCCTCTCCCCATCTCCATTCTCCTTAAGAGCCCAGTCTTCTTCCAATACTGGCCTCTCAAGCAACCGCAAGCCCCAACCCCATTTCTTTCATCTCAAGGCAGACATCAAAATAGACCCAAAACCCTGGCGATCTTTTCCTTAAACACAAACGTCTGCCTCTTGACCATGTTCTGCTTTTAAGCCACAGGCTCAAACTACCATTTTTGTCAAGTTATCAATAATTTCTTATTTATTATGCTTCTGCAAAACATTGCAATGTTCCAATATGTTAAATGGGTGCAATACAAGTGAAACTTGTCATTTAGTTGTGATGTGCCCTCTATGTTTAGAGAAAAACAAGAAGAGTAGGGTTATTTCCTAATACTTTTCTGCCACAAAACATGGAACAGTTTGAATCATCTCTTTTCCAACTTGAGTACAACCACTTCTTAAACCAACAAGAGCACAAAATGGCTTTGCAGCTAAGGGGACAAAAACACCCTGAAACTTTTCTTAGCTGTGAGAACGTCAACCATCTACCACTTCCCCAAGATGCTTGGCCAAGCACTTTTACATGTGAGGAATTGTGACTTTGAAAGAGTCAGCATTTCATCGCACAGGATACCAATCCTTAACATGCTACGGCATGAAAATTCTGTAAAAGCACAAAAAATCCACACGATAGTTTTTGTAAGAAGCAAATTCATTTATGAAAAACTTCATTGTTTTTGAACAAAGCATTTACAAATTATACATTGTTTGCTTCTTTGGGCAAACAATTTTCTTTCAGAAGTAAATTAATGTAATCCTACTTTTACATGATTAATTTAATTAAATGTTTTATATTTGTATTTTACAGCATAAAGAGAAACATACTTGAAAAATATTAGCTAAAGGAATATTTTATTTCACCCAGTACTAAGTGAGCACTCCACTCAATGAAACTTTAGCCATTACAGAACCAAAACTCCATTTTCTTTTCTGCTCAACAAATCCAAATGGAATACAAGGAAAGCAATTGTGTACCAATGTTATTCAATAATTTCGAAACGTTAAAAATTCTCAACCACTTGCTCCCTACCCCATATCCTCTCCCCAATAAAAGAAAAATTGTTATAGTCCCAGCTTTAGACTTGCCAGTTTATTTAAGGCATTTGTTTCAAAGGTTGTTGAATCCCATCATGCCTTTCATGTTGCCAGTAGCACCTTGTTGAAACTGTCTCATCATTGTCTGTAGACCAGCCATGCCACCTAGAATGGAAGGAAAGAACCGTTAGTAAAAATTCTACAAACAAAAGCAATCATAACATTTTAAATTGCACTCGCAGATCCTCTGATACAGCTTCACACGCCCAATAACTTGACAGCAGTGGAGAAAATCCGTGCAGGCATTTCTGGAGGTAACAACAGTCTGAGGGGGGAACTCAATATGGTTACCGGAACCAGAAAGATTTTATGAATGCCAAGATAAATTTCGAAATCCAAAAATAATGGGGAGCAAGTCTCTGCCCTCAACTCAGGTATTACTGAAATCCTCATCTATGACTTGGTTAAGTCAAGGCTTGGGACTATTCTAATGCTTTCTTGGCCATCTCTCACTTTGCATCTTTGGCTTACCTGAGCTCATTCAAAAATCTGCGATCCGTAACCTCACTCAAACCAAGGTCTCTTCATCTACGACCAATTGTACTCAGTAACCTGCATGGGCATAATTTCCAATGCAGTGGCAATTGAATCAGATTGCACTGCCACTTAAAAGTTCTAACTTGAACTCTGGCCATCCTATCCTGACTGACATTTCAATTCAGGGCAGGCAAAATTTGGCAAGCGCAACGTGTCCTGCAGCTTAGCGTAGAGGGCTTAGAGTCACGTGTAAGGAATCTACACCCCTTTTTACAGTACTAGCTGCTGCTGATCATGTAGTTCGCAACAACTTTCCTACACTATTCCTGTATCCCATAATGTTTTATATTTAATCTGTAAAAATCTGAGTCTTCAACATACCGAATGTCAGAGTCTCCACAGCCTTCAGGCAGAGAACTCCCAAGAATCATCATCCTTCTTCGGAAGTGAAAAAAATTCCTCCTTATTCTCAGTCCTAAATAACTTGCCCCTTATTCCGAGACAGTGTTCGCTGATGCCAGACACCTAAACTGGAAAAACATCCTTCCTGCATCTATCAAGTACTGGAAAAATGTTGTGTCTGAATGAGATCACCTCTCATTGTTCCAAACTCCAGAGAATCAAGTTTATTTAATCTTTTCTCTGGAGAACAATCCCTCCATCCCAGGATCCATCATCAATGAACCCTCCATGGAAAGTACATATTTCTTTCAGTAAGGAATGTAAACTAAAGTCTGACCAAGGCTGTTCATAATTTCAGGTCATTTAACAAGAATTCTTTACCCTTGATCTCACATCTCTTGCAATGTAAGTCACCCTACCATTTGCCCAAATTGCTTGCTGTATCTGCATGTTAGCTTTCAGTGACTGATGAACAAAGACACCCAAATCCCTTTGAAATTTATGCTTCTCAGCCTCTTACAATTTATGAAATACTTGGGTGTTTTATTTTTCCTAAAATCAATCACCTCACATTTCTCCACATTATGTTCCATTTGCCCAATGTTTTCCCATTTCTCCAAATACCCTTGAAACATCTTTGCATCATCTTGACAACTTGCAGTTTCATTTCATCTGCAAACTTGGAAATATTACATTTAATCCTCATCCAAATCATGGATATAGTTTATGAATAACTGGAGCACCTGCCAACCTGAAAATAACCCATTCCCACCTTTTTTCCTGTCTCAATCCATGCCACTATATTACTTCCAATCCAATATACTTATTTTATTTACTAATCTATATGGGACCTTCTCCAAAGCTTTCTGAAAATCTAAATATACCACACTAACTGGTTTTGCTTTATTTATTCCTTCAGTTACATTCTCAAAAACTCAGATTTGTTGAACATGGTTTTATAAAAAGGAAATCATGTTAATACCATCTTTCCTACCATTATTTTTTTTTTAAAGTGACCTGAAAACATCCTTTTAGATCTAGCAATTCCACTACAACTGATGTAAGGCTAACTGGTCTGTAGTTCAGATTTCTCTCTCCCTTGTTTTTCAAATGGTGGGGTTACATTTATCAGTATCCAATCTCCAGGAACCACAGTATATAGAATTTTGAAAGTTAACCACCAGTGCATCTACTACCTCTATGACCATCTCTTTCAACACTAAGATGTAGTTCATCAGGTCCAGGGGTTTATCTACTTCAAGTCTTATTAATTTCTCATACCTGTTTTCTTACTCAATATTAATATCTTGTGGGAATGAGGAACTACAAATCCCTTGACTCTCCATTATTTTTGGGAAGTTAAGTTTTTCCTCCGTGAAGACACACTATCACCGTCAGCTCTAAGATGCTCACTAAAACCTTACCACGCTGATCAAGCTTTGGCTAAGTTGCCTTAATATCTCGTTGTAAAATTTTGTTTGATAACACTTGGTAAAACATTCCAAGCATCTTCACACGATGCTAGAGAAATGACGTTTTCTATTTTAGAGCATTGCCTTTAACCAAGCCAAGCTATTCCAGTACAACACTGGAATCTAGTCGGTAATATTGAAATTTGTCCAGATCAATTGGCATCCATTCCATCTACTCATGATCATCAGCAAAGTGATGGAAATTGCCATCAACACTGCGATCACATAGCACTTATTCAACAATAACCAGCTCACTGGCACTCAGTTTCGGTTCCACTAGGACCACTCAGCTCCGGACCTTACATCCTCAGTCCACACATGGACAGAAGAGGTCAACTCAGGGCTGAAGTCAAAGTGACTACCCTTCACATTAAGGCAGAATTTGACTAAATGTATTGAGGAGATCCAGAAACCTGGCATCATTGAAAATCAGGGAAAACTCTACTCTGGTTGGAGTCATATCTGGCACAAAGGAAGATTGTTGTGGTTTTGAGAGATCAATCATTAGTGACATCTAGGGAGTGAAGAGTTCCTGAAGTTAATGCTACCCAACCACCTTCAACTGCCTCATCAGTGACCTTCCTTCCATAATAAGGTCAGAAGTGGGGATGTTCACTGATGACTGTACAAGGTTCAGTACCATTAGTGACTCAGATACTGAAGTAGTCCATATCTAAATGGATTAAGACCTGGATAACATTCAGGCTTGGGCTGACAAGTAGTTTGTAACATCAACATTGTGCAGGTGCCAAGAAATGACCATCTCCAACAGAGAATCTACCCAACTCCCCTGTAAATGGTATTACCATCACTGAAACCCCCATGCAAGGGGGGTGGGGGGGGTGTGGGGGGCAGGGTGGTAGAACATTGACCAGAAATTTAAATTGATGAGCTACATATATTTTGTGACTACAAGACAAAGTCAGAGGCTGGGAATTCTACAACAAATAAGTCATTTCCCAGCTCAAAGCCAGAACACCCTGGTTAGGTGGTACCTCTTCACCAGTGGCACAGTGCCAGTTGTGTACACCATCTACAAGCTACAACGCAGCAACTCACCAACACTCCTTAGACAACACCTCTCAAACTCACGGTCACTATCACCTTGAAGGACGAAGGGTAATAAATGCAAACACCACTACCTGCAAGTTTCCTTTCCAAGCTAGAAACTACATCACCGTTTCTTCACCGTTCCTGGGTCAAAATCCTGGAACTTCCTTCCCATCAGCAAGTAGGTATATCTACATCATATGAACTGCAGTGGTACAAGGTGGCTGACCAGCTCCTTCTTAAGGCAGAGTTGAGTAGTAATTGCTGGCCTGGCTAGTGGTATCACATCCATGAAAGGATAAGTTAAAAAAAATTGAAGCTCAAGTTTGAGAACCTGACAGCCAGTTTGGACAATTTCCATAATCAAAATATATTATAAATCAGGGTGCAGGTATTTCTAAAGAGGAAAAAAATCAAAAGATATGCTAGAATGTTGGCAAGTTGTGTAGATAGGAAGGAAAATTTTAATTAAATTAGAATCATAGTCAGAGGTTAAAAGCATGGAAACAAGCCCTTTGGCCCAACTTGTGCATGCCACTCTTTTTTTAAACCCCTATGCTAGTCCCAATTGCCCACATTTGGCCCATATCCCTCTATACCCATCTTACCCATGTAACTGTCTAAACACTTTTGACTAGACAAAATTGTATTGCCTCTATGACTACTTCTGGCAGCTTGTTCCAAACACTCACCACGCTATGTGTGAAAGAATTGCCCCTCTGGACACTTTTGTATCACTCCTGTCTCACCTTAAACCTATGCCTTCTCATTTTAGGTTCCTCTACCTTTGCGAAAGATATTGACTCTCTAGCTGATTTACGTCCCTCATTATTTTATAGACCTCTATAAAATCACCCTGAACCTTTTATGCTCCAGAGGAAAAAAAAAGTCCCAGTCTAGCCAGCCTCTCCTTATAACTCAAACCATCAAGTCCCAGTAGCATCCTGGTAAATCTTTGCTGCACTCTTTCTAGTTTAATAATATCCTTTCTATAATAGAGTGACCAGAACTGTACACAGTATCCCAATGTGGCCTTTTCAACGTCTTGTTGAACTTCAACAAGATGTCCCAAATCCTGTATTCAATGTTCTGACCAATGAAACCAAGCATGCCTTCTTCACCACTCTGTCCACCTGTGACTCCACTTTCAAGGAGTTATGAACTTGTACCCCAAGAAGTCTTTTTTCTGCAACTCTTCCCACCACCCTACCATTAACTGAACCTGGGCAGGACAATCTACCAAAATGCATCATCTTGCATTTATCTAAAATAAAATCATCTGCCATTCATCAGCCCACTAGCCCAACTGATCAAAATTCCATGCAGAGATAACCTCCTTCACTGTCCAAGATGTCACCAATCTTGCTGTCATCTGCAAACTTACTAACCATGCCTCTTATATTACTGAGATACTTACCCATATGATGAAGAACTCTTGGATCCATCATTTTAGCCATTTGCTGGTTGAGTTTGGCCATCTGAGATGGGTTGACATTTTTGGACATATCACCACCTACAAGCAACAAACAGATTTTTGTAAAATACAAGCGAGTTAATCTGAATTATCAAATTTACTGAGAAACAAGGAAATTACAAGAATCAGTATTTTTAAAAAGCCTGAATTCATTGGCTACAATCTTGCATGATATTTTGTGTACAATACTTAGTTTAGAATATGTTCGATTGCACTTGAGGCTTCAATAGCTTTTTAAGAATTCTTTAATGCTGTCACTAGAAAGGCCAGAAATTTTGTCACAACTGCCCTTCAGAAAGCCACCTTCTTGAAACACTATGGTCTATTTGGTTCAGATACACTCATTTTACCTTTGAGTACCAGGATTTTGAATCGGTGACAGAAGGAATGGCAATATAATTCCAAGTCAGGGTGTTTTGGAATTTTCCACCCAGTGGGCTGTGGAAACTATCACTGAGCACGTTCAACACAGAAACAGATACATTTCTGGATGCTAATGACATCAAGGGATATGGGAATGGTGGAAAAGGCAGCTCAGCTGTTCAAATAGCCAATTCCTGTGCTTGTGCGCACAACTTGAAGGGGAACTTGGCATGTGGTGATGTTCCCATACATTTGCTGCCCATGTTCTTCCAGGTCGTATAAATCACAGGTCTGGAAGATGCTGTCAAAGGAGCTTTGGTGAGTTGCTGCAGTGCATCTTGTAGATGATACACTGCTGCCACTGTGTGCAGGAGGTGAGCAAGTACATGTTTAAGGTGATATGTGAGATGTGAGGTGCCATTCAGATGGGCTGCTTTGTCCTGGAATGTGTCAAGCTTTTTAAGCATCGTTGGAGCTGTGCTCATCCAGGCAAGACAACAGCATTCCATCACAGTCCTGACATGTGCCTCGTAGACAGTGGACAGGCTTTGGGGAATTAGGAAATCAGTTACTCACCACAGGATTCTTCATCTGACCTGCTCTTGTATCCTCAGTATTTCTATGGTAGACCAGTTCAGTTTCTGGTCAGTGCTGACCTCCAGTATGCTTATGGATGATTCAACAATGGTAATGCCATTGAATGTCAAGGGGAAATGGTTGGATTCTGTCCTGTTGGAGATGGTCATTGCCTGGCACTTGTGCAGTGTGAATGTTACTTGCCACTTATTAGCCCAAGACTGTACCAAGTCTTGCTGCATATGGACATGGATTGCTTCAATGTCTGATAAGTTACAAATGAGACTGAACTAGACATGCTTATCAAGACATAATACAGTAAACATGATCATGATTACTCTGGACTTCTACAGTGCTATGAAGCCTTTACAAACCTTTGAAAAGGCCTTTGATTCCTCCCATTTTTTTGACCATTTGAGCAAACTTTGTATATTGAGTCAGAAGTTCCTGAACATCTCGGGTTGTAACACCAGCTCCTCGGGCAACTCTCTGGATCCTTCCTGGCTGTTTACTGAAGAGTTTAGCACCATCTTTATTGTCAAGTTCTGTGTGGGGTAGGGGGAGATGGTAATATCAGTATATAGTGATTAAGCTACCTTAATGCACAATTTTAAAAATTGTAATCGCATGTCAATGTGCTAATGGGCAGACACAAAAATAGAAAGGTTAACATTGGCTTTTATCAAAAGGAACTGGAATGCCAAAGGGAGGACGTTGTGCTTCCTTTAAAGAGAGATGCAGGTCAGACACCATCTGGTACGCTACTTTGAGTTCTGGATTTTTAGCATATGGAGTTCGGTTGCAGATTAACATATGGCTGCAGGGATGGTGTTGGAGAGAGGGTTTCATTTGCTTGGATAATGGAGCACATTTTGGGGAAGATGGGACCTGTACAAAGAGGACAGTTTGCACCTGAACCAGAAGGGCAGTAATACCCTGGGAGGGAAATTTGCTACGGCTCTTCAGGTAGGTTTAAGCTAATTTGTCAGGGAGATGGGGAAATGAGATGTAGTCCAAAAGCCAGTGTTGAGGGTCGCGAGATACTGAGGAAGGTATCAAGGTCGCAGGAGTGTACAGGCAGACAGGATGGTGGGTTGAAGTGCCTCTACTTCAAAATGCAAGGAGCATCAGGAATAAGGTAGGTGAATTTGCAGCATGGATTAGTACTTGGGACATGATGTTGTGGCCATTACAGAGACATGGTTCAAACAGGGACAGGAGAGATTGTTCACAGTTTTGGGGTATAGATGTTTCAGTAGGAGTAGGGAAGGCAGTAAAAGAAGTGGAGAACTGGCATTGTTAATCAAGGATAGTTTAACGGGTGCTGAAAGGCATTGAGGGCTAACTGCCCACTGAGGTAATATGGACTGAACTTAGAAATAGGAAAGGATTGGTCATGTCGTTCTGAGTTTTCTATAGGCCCCCTAATAGTAACAGAGAAATGGAGAAGGAAATGGCAAAGCAAATTATGGATAGGTGTGGAGGTCACACGGTAGTTATCGTGGGTGACTTTAACTTTCCCAATATTGATTGGAACCTTTATAAGTCGAATACTTCAGATGGGACACTTTGTACACAGTGTGTGCAGGAGAGTTTCCTGACACCATGTGGTGGATAAGCCGACAAGAGGTGGGGGCCACATTGGACTTGGTACTGGGTAACGAACTGGGCCAAGTGTTAGATTTGTTTGTGGGAGAGCACTTTGGAGATAGTGACCACAATTCGGTGTCCTTCATTATTGTAATGGAAAGGGATAGGGTCACACGGCAGGTCAGGGTTTATATTTGGGACAGGGGTGATTATGATGCAATTAGGCAAGAATTAGGGAAGCAAAAGGAAGAAAAAGGAAGCATATGTAAGGATGAAAAATCAACGTTCGGTTGGGTCGCTTGAGTGTTACAAGGTAGCTAGGAATGAGTTATAAAAAAAGGGCTGAGGAGATCCAAGAGGGGGCATGAGAAGTCCCTGGCTGGTCAGATAAGAGTAAAAAGTCTTGGGGTTTTCTCTTATGTGAGAAATAAAAGAATGACCAGGTTGAGGTTAGGGCCAATAAAGCATGGTAGTGGAAACTTGTGCATGGAGTCAGAAGAGATAGGTGAGGCGTTGAATGAATACTTTTCTTCAGTGTTCACAAAGGAGAGGGGCCATCTTTGTGATAATGAGTGTGTGATACAGGCTGATAGGATGGAGGAGATAGATGTTCTGAGGGAAGATGTATTAGCAATTTTGAAAAACCTGAGGGTAAATAAGTCCCTTGGGCCAGATGGGATACATCCGAGGATACTTTGGGAGGCAAGGGGTGAGATTGCAGGGTCTTTAGCTTTGATCTTTGGGTCCTCACTGTCCATGGGGATTGTGCCAGAGGGCTGGAGAGTAGCAAATGTTTTTCCTTTCTTGAAGAAAGGAAATAGGAATGGTAATTATAGGCCAGTTAATCTCACCTCGGTGGTCGGTAAGTTAACAGAAAGGGTCCTGAGAGATAGGATTTATTACCATTTGGAAAGATGCAGTTTAATCCAGGGTAGTCATGACGGTTTCATGAGGGATAAGTCCTGCCTCACAAATTTGATTGAATTCTTTGAGGAGCTAAGTGTGTAGACGAAGGCAGAGCAGTTGACGTCGTATACGTGGACCTTAGTAAAGCGTTTGATAAGGTTCCCCATGGTAGGCTTATGAAGATAAGGAGCTGTGGGTTAGAAAACAATTTGGCCGATTAGATAAGTAACTGGCTGTCTCACAGAAGAAAGAGGGTGGTGGCGGAAGGAAAATTTTCAGACTGGAGGCCAGTTACCAGCAGTGTACCACAGGGGTCAGTGCTGGGTTCTCTGTTATTTGTGATTATCAATGACTTGAAAGAGAGGACTGAAGGATTGGTTAGTAAATTTGCTGACGACACTAAGTAGTGGATGAGGTGGAAGGCTCTTGCAGGCTGCAAAGAGACACTGATAGGATGCAGAGCTGGGCTAAAAAGTGGCAGATGGAGTTTAACCCTGCTAAGTGCAAGGTGATTCATTTTGGTAGGACAAACTTGAATGCAGATTACAGGGTCAATGGCAGGGTTCTGAGGAACGTGGAGGAACAGAGATCTTGGGGTTCATATCCCCAGATCTCTGAAGGTTGCCACTCAAATGGATAGACCCGTCAAGATGACTTATGTGTGTTAGCGTTTATTAACAGGGGGTTTGAGTTTAAGAGCCGTGGGGTTATGCTGCAACTACACTGGACGTTGGTGAGACCACATTTGGAATATTTGTGTTTAGTTCTGGCCAGCTCACAAGAAGAATGTGGAAGCATTGGAGAGACTGCAGGGGAGATTTACCAGGATGCTACCTGGTTTGGAGGGTAGGTCTTATGAGGAAAGGTTGAGGGAGCTAGGGCTTTTCTCTGTAGAGTGGAGGAGGATGAGAGGCGACTTAGAGGTTTATAAGATGAGGGGGATAGATAAGAGGAAGTGGACAGACTATCTTCTCCGTGGATGTAGCTGTTACTAGGGGGCATAACTATAAGGTTCATGGTGGGAGATATAGGAGGGATGTGCAAGGTAGATTCTTCACTCAGAGGTTGGGGTGTGGAATGCACTTTCTGCTGAGATAATGCAGTCACAGTTTAGGAACTTTCAAGCGGTTACTGGATAGGCACATGGAGTACACTAGAATGATAGGGAGTAGGATAGCTTGATCTTGGGTTTGGACATAGCTTGGCACTACATTGAGGGCTGAACGTCTGTACTGTTCTATGTTCTACAGATCAGCCATAATCTCATTGAATGGCAAAACTGGTAAAAGGATTGAAATGACCTGCTGCTCTTCCTAGGTACCCCACTTCTGGACATGCTTTCATTGGTGGATGTACTGCAATTTTATGACAATAATGCCAGGACTGGAAGGGTTAAATTGTCAAGGATGATAGTCATAGTCTTGACTCATTTCCCTTCAGTACATAAGATTGAGGACTGATTTCAAAGTGGTGGCACGGTTGCAGTGGTTAGCACTGCTGCTTCACAGCTCCAGGGTCCTGGGTTCGATTCTCAGCTCAGGTCACTGTCTGTGTGGAGTTTGCATGTTCTCCCCGTGTTTGCGTGGGTTTCCTCCCACAGTCCAAAGATGTGCAGGTTAGGTTGATTGGCTATGCTAAGAAATTGCCCCTTAGTGTCCAGGGTAGCGGAGGTTAGAGGGATTAGTGGGTATAATATGTCAAGATATGGGCGTCAGGCCTGGGTGGGATTGTGTTTGGTGCAGAAGGGCCTCTTTCTGCAGTGTAGGGTTCTATGGTCAAAGAGATGTTTAAAGTAATAAATAGATTAAGTTGGTTGGAGATTTTCTCGTCAACATCCAGAGTAAGACAGCATAATCTTAAAATCAAGGCAGAGTGATTCATGAATGTAATCAGGGAATACTTCTACCCACAAACTCTCCCAAATGGCTCTAGATATGAACTGTAAAGTCATTCACCCCCCTCTAACTGGGAGCAGAATTAAATTGGATCATATTTGATCTGCAACTTAACTCCATCTACCACTCATCCTATTCTCTCAGCCTTAATATCCTTGTCTTACTTTAAAAAATTAACTGACCTGCTATCCAGAGCAATTTTGGAAGTTGGGGGCAGGGAGGGTGCTGAGATTTCCACATTGCATCTGGCTTTTTTCATATCAACCCTGAATAGCCCAATTTTAAATTCATTTTGCTCCTTGGTTCTACCTTGACACCTCTAAATTTCCCACCCCTCGGTCATCTTATGCATCTTAACTGAATCACCTCTTTCTTGCAGCTCAACACTAACTTGCAGTCTTTTGTATTTCATCCTCCTTCAGATAATGGCCACTAATAATTAGCAAGTTAAATTACATTTTATGCCTGTCCACTCACTTTAATTACATCTCACTGAGACCTTTAAGTCACACGATGCTTCTGCAATTTCTAATTTGCCATTTAGATTACACTTTGATCCATCTTTTCCTGCAGAATATCAAATGACACCACAGAATTAGCCAATGAGTTGCAGGCAGCCAGAGATGTATAGCAATCCATGGCCCATAATTTCTGATCTCCAGGGCAGTACCCCAAAGATGTGCCAGGGTAAACCACATCTTTGAATAATTCTAGGGATCTTTCAGAAATTGTTACCCATGTAAGGCAGTGGTGAGGATAAAGGCCCTGACCCCTGCTACCGCCCACGCCCTACACTGCTGCGCACCCCACCGCCCCGACCCTCAGTCACACTACCACCCTGATCATCCCAAGAACCACTACCACCCTGATCTCTCACACCACTGCCACGACCCTGATCTTAACCTCAATCACCCGTCCTTGTCACCGTTATCCCGACCCATGAGTGCCCCACCCTCGCCAGTCCCTCCACCACCACCTAGACTCTTGAGCATCCTCACACCATGCCCCACAGCACCACCTTGACTTCACACAACTTCACCATCCCAACAGCTCCCCCCCAATGAAGAGGACCATGGGAACACAGCACAAGATGTCATTTGTAACTTGGGCTATTTTGTGCTACAAGAATGGAAATTGGACTTGAAGGAACCAATAGTAGGAGACAGAAGCAGCAAAAGGAGATCCTACTTTTTGAATTAATTTGTAGGACCTAGGCATCACTCATTGGAGATGGGGGGCAATAGTTTGCAGAGTCAAGGATGACTGAAGACAGGAGTTCAAAATAAATAAATAGGAAGCCAAAAGCTGTTCAGCTTTTGTAAACATTTACAGTTACCATATCTATCTTGATCCATAAATCCAGCACAGCACACAAAGTAATACCAAAATACCTTGGTCATTCATACTGTCCATTATGGTCATCAATTTCTTTAACCTAGACCTTGATTCTTGTTCATTGCCTTTACTCATGAAATCAGTTCCAAAACCAGGGATCATACCCTAAAACAGAGGCATAGCTGGCATTAAACAGGGAAACAAATTGATTATGGGGGGAAAAAATGGGGACATTAAGATTTACAATTGAACCAAACAATAAAAACAACAACAAGAGGCATGCAATTACACAAGGCAATGCCTTTTCAGTACAAAGTATAATCATAATTCTTTTATAAACACTAATATGTAAACATACTTCATCCCAGCTTAAAATAAGAATGCTTGTTGAACAAATTACACCAGATTTTACTTCACCTAGTTGTAGGATAGAAAACATTTAAAAACATACCATTATCTGACCGAAAGGTCCCATCTTCATAATGTTTTGAAACTGTTCATACATATCTCGGAGCGTAAACTGGCCTATAAAACAAATAGCCAGCTATTAAAATATTTTGTTTTACATTCTCCTCTGCCCTCCTCCCATTTTAAGGTTATGCTTACCATGTTTAAGCTTGTCTATTAATTCTTCATTGTCATCCAATTTCAGCTCATTTACCTTGTCAATTAAACCTTCAATATCACCCATACCTGGAATACAGAAAACAGAAGTTTTAGTGAATGATATCATTTACAAATATGTACACATAAAATGACTGGAAAACATACCAAGAAGTTTGCTAATGAAGGGCTGTGTTTTGAATGGTTCAAAATCATCTATGTGTTCTCCAGTACCAATAAAAATTATTGGGCTTTTGGTGGCAGCAACTCTGCAAGAAAATGAAATTTTAGTTAACAGCAACAAATGCTATCCCTCACGTGTCAGGACTGCTTAAAATTTTGTCCAAATATAAAGCAAAATAATTAGAAAACTTCCATTCGCTTCAAAGTTCAACGCGTGTTTTGGCCTGAAATCGACTGAAATTCAAGTAAGGATAACATTTAGTGCTTTGCTGATAAAAGAAAAAAAAGTTTAAATCAGCTTTTCTCAAAAAACATACATCTTAGGCATTTGTCCTCTAATATTTCTTCATTTTTTTGAAAAGAATTGTTCAAAGTTCAGCGCTTTAGCTAAACTAACAGTTCCAAAGTATTAATACACATTCCCAATCTATACAATTCAAGCTAAGCTCACACACTCATGTGGGACTCCATCATCAAGTTGAAACCCAGGGATGGTCAGGGATCTTCAATAAAACTTTACTGAAGGAAGGAATCAAAAGATAAAAGGCAATTCACTGTAAAGGCCAAGTTATTGAATATATTCAAGGTTGCAAATGACAGATCTTTGAACTATTGGCAGGTCGAGGGTGATGAGAAACAGGTGGACAAATGGAATAGTGACCAAGATCAGATCAGCCATGATCTTATTGAATAACAGAGGAAGCTTGATGGACTGTATGACTTAGTCCGATGCCAGTGCATTTCCTTGAAATAAAGGAATTTTGGTATCAATTTGGCCACGTTAAATTTTTGTAGAAAATAGCAAAAGTAAATTTTCTGAGATTCACTGCTTTGAATTCCATGCCATAAGCAAACGTCAGCCACAGGTTAATGGCCAGTAATAGACTGAGGTAAAATGAGCTTCAAAATAAGCCAGTGTTTTAAAGAATGGAAAGCATAAAAAGGTACAACACTGAAATGACAAGTGTGTCAATGTCATGACAAAAAAAAAGCACCTACTTCATTCATTTTAAAAACAAGCAGCTTCCTGAATCAAACTTAGCCCTCATCTTTAAAACACCAAATGTACTTAGTTTTAAGCCGAAAATCAATTGTATGTTCACCATACTTACAAAATGACATTTCATCTACTAATTTGGATTTGATAATAGCACATTTAAAGAGGACTGTTGTACCCTTCATGATTGAACTATTTATGATTTTGTTATGCTCAAAAATGAAACAACATTTCAAGGGAAAGAAAACTGGATCACTTACGCACTGAGAGCACCTCCTCCTTTTGCATGACCATCGAGCTTAGTTACAATTACTGATGCAACGTCCACTTTATCTTTGAAAGCCTTTGCCTGTGCTTCACAAGCTTGACCAACTGATGCATCCATTACATAAACAATGTTATCTGGTTGCTGAAATGGATTTCAAACAGTTAGGTATCTATTTTCCACAACAACTACTTCACAAGTCAAAGTATGTTTTCATGGTCACATTTGAAACTTACTATGGCATTTGAAACTTGCAACATTTCTTCAAATAAAGAATCTTCTTGTTTATGTCGACCACTGGTATCAACAATTATTATCTCAAAGTTTTCTTTTTTAAACTTCTCCACACCTTCTGCAGCTATGATCACTGGATCCATTTCTGTATAGCTAATTAAAAAAAAACAGGATTTCTGATTAGCGCTTTCATGTCAATTTCCATCAATTGTTGTTTCGCTAATGAAGACACATGTTCAGCAATAAACCTACATTTGACTGGAACATGCTAGCAGAAAACCCACTTCCAATTTCTCCCTCCCATGCCCACTGCCAAAAATCAACCTGACATGTCATCACCACTCCAATCACTCCTTCCCACTACAACTTAAAATAACAGAAAATGCCAAAAAATCTGCCTAACTTCTGGGATTACAAATACCAGAACTACACTTGGATGTTGTTGCTCAGTTACTCAAAAAAATTTCAATTCAGTTATGCTACATTTTCAAATTTTACTTCAAGTTGAACGAAAATAAAATGACTCAAAATTAAAATATTTCAAATTAAGCATTTAGATCATTAGGATGAACCGATTCCATACCAAACTATTCAAGCTAACATGACCTGGGTATTACTTTGCATTATGAAACTGGAGAGGTAACATTTAAAAAAGTATACCACCAAGCTCAAATTATAGGTGCTAGCTCTGATGAAAGGCAAAATTACTGTTTCTCTCTCTACTGATGCTGTCAGACAAGCTCATTGCTGTCAGCATTTCGTTTTTATTTTAAATTGTAGTAGGTTAGTTTTTCCAGTTTTATGGCATTTATTAAATGCTACATCAGAGAACATACTATTTGCCCATCAATAGCATACTTACTGTTTTGTGGTTTTTGTTGAAGTGAGTAGGAGCTGAAAAACCAAGTCTAACAGAACAGATCATTGAAAACAGGAGATTCTGGCACTATTTGACCTTAAAGTTCGATGGCCTTCCCTGATATCCCAAAACTTCAGAGTTCTCTACATTTGCAATTTTCTGGTACATGTTACCAGCAGCTTCAAAAAAACTCTGATAAATTAAACAAAGAGAGGATAGGAGCCGGAGACGGCCATTTGGCTCTTTAAGCTTGCTCCGCCATTCATTAAGACCATGGCTGATCATCCAACTCAATAGCCTAATCCTGCTTTCCACCACCCCCCCATAACCTTCAAACCCATTTGCCCAAGTGCTATATCCAGCTACCTCTTGAATGCATTCAATGTTATGGCATTAACTACTTCTTGTGGTAAAGAATTCCACAAGCTCACCACTCTTTGGGTGAAAAAAATGTCTCCTCACCTCCATCCTAAGTGGTTTACCCTGAATCCTCAGTCTGTGACATCTCTCTCTGGACTCCCCCATTATAGGAGCATCCTCCCTGCATCGATCCTGTCTAGTTGTGTTAGAATTTTATAAATCTCAGATATCCCCCCCACCACCTCATTTGTCTGAACTTGAGCAAAAACAACCCTAACCTAGTCAACCTCTCCTCATACATCCTCGTAATCAGTTGATAAACCTTTGCTGCACTCCCTTGAAAACAGGAACATCCTTACTCAGAAAAGGAGACCAAAACTGCACACAGGTGTGGCTTCACCAAGGCCCTGTATAATTGCAACACATCCCCGCTCCTGTACTCAAAACCTCTAGCAATGAAGGCAAACATACCATTTTCCTTCTTCGCCGCCTGCTGCACTTAGAACATAGAACATTACAGCGCAGAACAGGCCCTTCGGCCCACGATGTTGCACCGACCAGTTAAAAAACAATGACCCACTAACCTAAACCAATCCCTTTTCGTCCATAAACCTATCCACGGATCTCTTAAACGCCCCCAAACTAGGCGCATTTACAACCGCAGCAGGCAGGGCATTCCAATACCTCACCACCCTCTGGGTAAAGAACCTACCCCTGACATCCGTCCTATAACTACCCCCCCTTAATTTAAAGCCATGCCCCCTCGTGCTAGCTTTCTCCATCCGAGGAAAAAGGCTATCACTGTCCACCCTATCTAAACCTCTAATCATCTTATATGTTTCAATAAGATCCCCTCTTAGCCGCCTTCTTTCCAGCGAAAACAACCCCAAGTCCCTCAGTCTCTCCTCATAGGACCTCCGCTCCATACCAGGCAACATCCTGGTAAACCTCCTCTGCACCCTCTCCAAAGCCTCCACATCCTTCCTGTAATGTGGGGACCAGAACTGCACACAGTACTCCAAGCGCGGCCGCACCAGAGTTGTGTACAGTTGCAACATGACGCTGCGACTCCTAAATTCAATCCCCCTACCAATAAACGCCAAGACACCGTATGCCTTAACAACCCTATCTACTTGATTCCCAACTTTCAGGGATCTATGTACACATACACCTAGATCCCTCTGTTCATCCACACTATTCAAAGTCCTCCCGTTAGCCCTATACTCGACACATCTGTTATTCCTACCAAAGTGAATTACCTCACACTTCTCCGCATTAAACTCCATCCGCCACCTCTCGGCCCAGCTCTGCAACCTGTCCAAGTCTTCCTGCAAACTATGACACCCTTCCTCACAATCTCCCACACCTCCGACTTTGGTGTCATCAGCAAATTTACTAATCCACCCAACTATACCCTCATCCAGATCATTAATAAAAATTACAAACAGCAGTGGCCCCAAAACAGATCCCTGAGGCACACCACTCGTAACCGAACTCCATGACGAATATTTACCATCAACCACTACCCTCTGTCTCCTATCTGCTAGCCAATTCCTGATCCAATTTCCTAGATTACCCTCAATCCCATACATCTGCATTTTCTGCAGAAGCCTACAGTGACTGGTGCACAAAGACACCTAGGTCCCGCAACACACTACCCTCTCCCAACTTAGTCATTCAGGTAGGAATCGGTGGTCTTGTTTTTGCTTCCAAAGTAAATAACCTCACAGTTACCCGAATTATACTGTATCTTCCATTGATTTGCCCACTCACCCAACCTGTCCAGATCATTCTGAAGGATCACCCTCCAACCGAACTTGATATCATCTGCAAGCTTTGAGATGTTACATTTTGTTCCCTCATCCAAATTTATACTGTATATTGTGCATAACTGAGGTCCCAGCACCAATCCCTGTGGCGCCCCACTAGTTACTGCCTGTCAATTTCAAAAGCATCCATTAATTCCTACTGTTTGCTCTCTGCCAACCAGTTTTCTATCCATCTCAATGCACTTCCTCCAATCCCATGCACTTCAGTCTTGCACAATAATCTCTTGTAACGTATTTACAAGTGCGATAAATTACAATCAATAGCAGTCAATGAAACTCAATTTACTGCCTATTCAATTAACACAATATTAAATAGTTATAAATACTACCTTCCATAGAATGGAATTCTTGCTTTAGTTGCATTTTGCTTCAGTTGGTCAAATGCACCTGCAGGCCAGAAAGATAACAACATGCCTTGATCTAAGCTCCATCATTCTTTAAACTCAAAAGTACTATTTTCATTGTTTCATAACAGGTTAATTGAAATATTGCAAAACAGGAGTCAAATTCTGTTCAGTTGCAGACACGGTGTATTGTCAGAACTGATTCTTCAAGAAAATAAATGTTTTATTATGTAACAAAAAAACTTTCAAAGTTACTGCAAATATCCAATCTTTAAAAGTACTACAGCTTTATTGACCCAAACAAAATTTCAGTAGATCACTGCAAGATCATTTTCCTGATACAAAATTCTGCACAAGAACCGCTCCTCAACTAGAAGAGACTTCTTTCCCCAAAATTTAGACCACTGACTTAAAAACCAATTCTAATTTATTTCTCATGCATTAAGCAATTTGACAATAAATATTTTACTGCAGTTTAAGTGTACCACATTCTTAAATTTTTAATTTATTTGTTCATGGGATGGGGGCTTCGCTGGCTTTGCCAGCATCTATTGCCTATCCCCCATTTATCCTCAAGAAGGCAGTGGTGAGCTGTCTTCTTGAACAGTTGCAGTCCATATCTGCAACTGTTATTAGGAAGGGAGTTCCAGGACTTGATGCAGATCATGACAGTATGCAAGAACTGCGATGTATTTCCAAAATAGGATGGTCAGTGGCTTGGAGAAAAGCTTCCAGATAGTGGTGTTACCATGCTTCTGCTGCCCTTGCCCTTCTAGATGGCAGGTGTTGTCAAAGGAGCTACATATTGCTGTTTATCTGCATCAATGGTGGAGAGAGTAAACATTTGTGGTTGAGGAGCCAATCAAGCAAACGACTTTGGCCTTGATAATTCAAATTTATCGTGTTGTTGGAGCTGCACTCATCTAGCCAAGTGGAGAGCGTTCCATCACACTCCTGATTGTGTATTGTAGATGGCAGTCTTTGGGGAGCCAGGAGGGAAGTTAACCGTCACAGGATTCCAAGCCATTGACCTTCCCTCGTAGCTACACTAATTATAGGGCTTGTGCACTTCAGTTTCTGTCAATGATAACCCCCAGGATATTGATAGTGGGAGATTCAACAATGGTACTGTCATTGAATGTCAGAGGGAGATGGTTAGATTCTCTCTTGTTGCAGATGTCACACAAGTGCCAAACAAGGTGCATGAGTGTACTTGCCTTTCGTTAGCCTAAGCCTTGGTAGCCAGGCCTTGCTGTATTAGGACATGGGACCGCTGAACATTGTGTAATCATGAACAAACATCTTAACATGTTATTTTATGACAGAAGGTCATCGATAAAGGTCAGGCCTAGGACACTAATACATTTTTATGACAAACCAAGTCTCATCAAAATGGCTACACAATGAATCACAACTAGCTGATTTCTGCAACATCTCGCCATTTGGATGTGCTTCTTAATTCCTCCCGCCAAAATGGAGAATTCCATATTTTCCAACATTATACTCCTAGAATGCTGTAAAATGGGCATCTTCAACAAGACTAAAAATACTCCAGTCATTGATATCAGGATCAAATTATTTTGTGACAATCAGCAGTCTTGGCAGTCACTGCTTGTGCCATGTCAGTTATGTCTGGCACATAAGAAATCAATTATTTCATAAACTAAAAAACTTGTTTGCTGAAGACACTCAAGATAAAAATATCTCTATTACCTTCATTTTAATTAATTAAAATTTTAAGCCCGAACCATATTAGATCATCAAGTATGTGCAATGCACAATAATTCTATGATTCTAATAATGTACCCACCTGCTCGAAATGTGTCTGCACATATTAAACAAGTCTTCCAACCTTTCCTTTGGAAGTAGTATGCTAGCTATAACAGAAGAATTAATAATTGATTTTGTGCCAGAAATTGAAAGACACATGACTAGTATAGGCAGCCTCCATTTTGTTAAAATTGTGTTTTCAATTCTAAATGGTCATTTTCCATGTAAACTGTTATTGAAATGAACATGTAAGTTGTTCAGTTTAAATCATTACGACTTTAAGTGTATTCTTCAAAATTAATACACTTACGTAGAATTCTACAAGTTGTAGAGCTGCACTTTCAGAAATTATTTCACACAAAAATGAAATGAAAGGAATGTGTTTGGGAATCATTGGTATAAAATCTACCATCTCGCTCAAAACAGATATGTTTAAACTTGCCATAAAATTAATTTGTCTTTGATTTGGAAAACATTATGAATTGAGAAGATCTTTTCTTGTCTTTCAGGTATTTAGTATGCAACTATACAGCATATTTAGTACAATAATCACTACTTTTTGTTCAACATCCGGCTCCAAGCTCATCACCAAAACACACTAATTCTTAAATTTAAGACTTACACCAGCTTAATTTCAAAATTTATGCCAACACTGGCTTGAATTGATCTACGCACATTTGCTTTTATTAGGGAAGTATTCTTCCTACCAGTTGATGAGCAAAATTAGGAATTAAATTTAAACCTAAACAAACTAAGTAAGACTTCAAAGAGACTCTCCCAAAAGTTAATAGAGTACCTTTGTACATGTTGTAGTTTTACCACTACCTTGAAGGCCAACAAACATGATGACATTTTGCTTTCCTTTTGTGGGGGTCCATGCTTTAACTCCTGGATCTACAAGCTAAACAATAGGTAAGTGGTAATAGACTGAATTCATACAAGAAATATACAAAAAAATTACTGTTTTCATTATGGCTCAGATACCTTGACAAGTTCCTTAAATACAGCATGTTGGATCATTCGTCTTTTGTTGAGGCCAGAGGCCATCTCTTCCAAGTCTATAGCTGCTCTAAAATAAAGTTTAGCAAAACAACACAAACTTTTAAAATAATTGAAAGTTATTTATCCATGTGGAAAGTTACAATCAACAATTTAAGTATGGTAAACACTACTTGCAAAATGGAAATTTTAAGCAAATCTCAAATTGAAGTTACAATAAAATACAGCTGCAGCTAGGTCACACCTGATGGAATTTCTCAGTATTGTGGATGACAAGTTGCTGATTTGGCTTCTGTTTTTTTGTAACAGTAATGTCCTCAACATACCAGAGGAAAATGACAGGTGTTAATACTGTAGCATGATCCATGAGATTGTTTTGACCTTGTGTGATATTACGTACATATGATTACGTGAGATTCCATATACATTATGATTGTTTATATATAATGGACAAGATCAAACTTTTCCATTTTTACATACATAGAAGCTTTCAGCTGATCTGTACTGAGCACAGCCAAAACCCCACATTAACAGAAACTGCATTAATTAATTAATGCATATACTTTAGAGAATCAGTTTTTTTTTTGGCAAATAAATATTCTTCATTTACTACAAAACTGTCAACTCCATTTCTACAGAGCTGAAATTGTACATTTCCTCCTCTGCTCTCACTTCTCTCAGCTATAAAGAATTGAACTGCACAATGATTGGTCCATAAAGAAGTTTGCATTTGTCAGCCTACCAATTCAGCTGAAGTAATTTACATGGCGACAAAGGAGAAAGTGGAAAATTAAGTTTACTTACTTGACATTTTCTCTAAGCTGTTTCACCAGTTTTATATTGACATCTGCTTCGAGTAAAGCTGTACATACTTCCTTTAACATAGCATTCAAAACCTAAGAAAAATATTCATAATTTTTAATTACTAACTTTAAGAGTATGCAGCACATCAGCTTAGATTTTAAAAATATTTCCAATATTCTCTGAAATGTGGTTTAGTTTCAGTGCAGTTTGTTGACCAGTTAGTGGAAATGTACTTTAGTGCGAGAATCAATTGCAACTCTGGGACAGTAATCAGTCATGTGGTTCCTAAGCAGTAATCCACGCATTCCAAGCCTGTTTCTACACTGTAGTCACGCAGTTTGAGATTCTGACTCTCACCATAAGCAGCAGAGTTTTTTTTTAAAATGAAATCTTTCTCATTCAATGCCATGAACGTTCACTCTGCACACACTTTAAAACAGAGGTTTTGTTCAACTTCAACCCGAGTAGCCCTCTAGGCTGGGCAGTGTGAAACATTAAAACATGCACTTCTTTCTGACAGGCTCAAGACTGGTTGCTGCTGCACATTTGGGCCAATTTTATAAATAACCGGCGACTCGGCTATCATTGTTTGTCATTATCATACTGTGGGTATGCCGGCGTTGGACTGGCGTAAACACAGTAAAAAGTCTGACAACACCAGGTTTTAGTCCAACCTATTTATTTGATAATATACTCACAAGCTTTCGGGGCATTCACCTGACGAAGGGGCTAACCCCGAAAGCTTGTGAGTATGTTATCAAATAAATAGGTTGGACTAAAACCTGGTGTTGTCAGACTTTTTACTATTATCATACTGACCAGCCAACTATCCAGACAAGATTGTTAATGACTACATCCCAATAATACCTTATCAAACAGCTATTCACCAATACTGAATGAAAAGTCAACCTTTGACAATAGCAAATGTGATAACAAGTGATGAATGCAACTGATGAAAATATGCCAGAGCTACTACATGCAAAGCTAACATCTCAACCTGTTGGAATTAGCTTCAGAAACTTGCGGATTCCTGATTAGCAAATCTGTCTGCATGGAACTGATTACTTTTCTGCACAAACCATTTCAACAATGCAAAATTACAAATTCAACAGAAGCAAAACTTATTTTGTTAGGCTACTTGGGGGGTGACAGCAAAAGGATAGGCACAGGAAGTGCAAAACATAGTAAAGAAATGACAGGGTAAAACTTAGGCGGGGCTGAAGTACGAACAGGTAGGAATAAGACAAATGTGCTTGGAAATGAGCAAGGTACCATACTTAGGTTATATAAGAACATAAGAAACAGGAACAGGAGTAGGCCATCTAGCCCTTCGAGCCTGCCCCGCCATTCAACAAGATCATGGCTGATCTGAAGTGGATCAGTTCCACTTACCCACCTGCTCCCCATAACCCTTAATTCCCTTATTGATCAGAAATCTATCTACCCGTGACTTTAACATATTCAACGAGGTAGCCTCCACCACTTCAATGGGCAGAGAATTCCAGAGATTTACCACCCTGAGTGAAGAAGTTCCTCCTCAACTTCGTTCTAAACTGCCCCCCCCTCTTATTTTGAGGCTGTGCCCTCTAGTCCTACTATGCTTTAAGTGGAAAGAACCTCTCTACTTCTACCCTATCTAGCCCTTTCATTATCTTCTAAGTCTCTATAAGATCCCCCCTCAGCCTTCTAAACTCCAACGAGTACAGACCCAGTCTATTCAATCCCTCCTCATAAGCTAACCACATCATCTCCAGTATCAGCCTGGTGAACCTTCTCTGTACTCCCTCCAAGGCCAATACATTCTTTGGCAAATAAGGGGACCAAAACTGCACATAGTACTCCAGTTGCGGCCTCACCAGTGCCTTGTACAGTTGCAGCAAGGCCTCCCTGCTTCTATATTCTATCCCCCTCGCAACAGAAGGTCAACATTCCATTCGCCTTCTTGATCACCTGCTGCACCTGCAGACTGAGTTTTCGCAATTCATGCACAAGGACCCCCAGGTCCCTCTGCACAGTAGCATGCTGCAACTTTTCACTATTCAAATAATATTCCATCCTACTATTATTTCTTCCAAAGTGGATAACCTCACATTTGCCAACGTTATACTCCATCTGCCAGGTCCTCACCCACTCACTCAGCCTATCCAGATGCTGCAGACTTTCCATGTCCTCCACGCAATTCGCTTTTCCCCTCATCTTCGTGTCATCAGCAAATTTTATTACCCTCACTCAGCCCCCTCCTCCAGATTGTCTACGTATATGGTAAACAGTTGAGGCCCCAGCACCGATCCCTGCGGCACTCCACGAGTCACCAACTGCCAACCAGAAAAGCACCAATTTATTCCAACTCTCTGCTTCCTGTTAGATAGCCAATCCTCAATCCACGCTAACACTTTACCCCCAACTCCATATACCCTAACCTTCTGCAGTAACCTTTTGAGAGACATCTTATCGAACACCTTCTGGAAATCTAAAAAGACCATATCCACCGGTTCCCTTGTGTCTACCACACTAGTCACATCTTAAAAATCCTGTAAATTCATCAACTTCCCCTTCATGAATCTATGCTGCGTCAGCTCGATCGAACCGTTCTTTTCTAGATGTCCTGCTATTTCTTCTTTAATGATGGATTCTCGCATTTTCCCAACTACGGGCATTAAGCTAACCAGCCTGTAGTTACCCACCTTTTGTCTGCTACCTTTCTCAAACAGCAGAGTTACAGTAGCCGTTTTCCAGTTTGCCAGCACCTCCCCAGAGTCCAGCGAATTTTGATAAATAACTACTAACGCATTTGCTATTACTTCTGCCATTTCTTTCAGTACCCTGGGATGCATTCCAGCCAGTCCCAGGGACTCGTCTACCTTCAGTCCCAGTAGTCTACCAACCACTACCTCTTAAGTAACAGTAACTGTATTAAGGACGTCACCTCCTACCAACCCTCTCTCTTTAATATTCGGTAAGCTACTTGTGTCCTCCACCGTGAAGACTGACAAAACCTTAAAGTCTCATCCATTTCCTCATTTCCCACCATTAAATCCCCCCTCTCATCCTCCAAGGTTCCAACATTCATTCCAGCCACTCTCCTCTTTATATATTTGTCAAAGCTTTTACTTTTTTTTAAATTTAGAGCTAGTTTAGTTTCATACTCTATCTTCCCTTTTATTGCTTTTAGTCATTCTTTGTTTTTTTTTTAAATCTTTCCCAATCTTCTAATTCCCCACTATTTTTAGCCGCTCTGTACGCATCGGTTTTTAATTTAATACTCTCCCTTATTTCCTTCGATATCCACAGCTGGTTATCCCTTTTCTTACAGTCCTTCTTTATCACTGGAATATATTTTTGCTGAGTACTGAAAAAGATCTCCTTAAAAATCCTCCACTGTTCCTCAGCTGTCCTACCAACCAGTCTGCGCCCCCAGTCTACATTAGCCAATTCTGCCCTCATCTTATCATACTCCCCTCTGTTCAGAGGATACTGGTTTAGGACCCTTCTTTCTCACCCTCCATCTGTATCAGAAATTCAACCATATTGTGATCACTCGTCCCAAGAGGATCCCTCACAAGAAGATCTCTAATTCTACCTGCCTCGTTACACAGTACCAGATCTAAAATAACTCGCTCCCTCGTAGGTTCTAAAACATACCATTCAAGGAAACTATCCCAACGGCATTCTAAGAACTCTTCCTCAAGTCCGCCGCGTCCGACTTCAGTCAAACAATCAATATGCAGGTTAAAATCCCCCATGATTATTGCTGTTCTGTTTTTGCATGCATTATTTGCTTGTTTATAGCCCACCTCACTTGAAAGTTTTTATTTGGGAGTCTATAAACCACACGCACCAGTGACTTTCTCCCTTACTATTCCTATCTCCACCCACGATTCCACGTTTTGTTCTTTAGAGCCTATATCGTCTCTCACTACCACCCTGATATTATCCTTTATTAACAGAGCTACCCCACCTCCATTTTCTTCCTGTCTGTCCTTCCTAAATATATCCAGTTCTGTGCTACTTCTTATAGAACCAGTACATTATGGAATTCAGTGCAATGAGAATGTTGAGTTATGGAATTCATTCTGTATCAAAAGATGGGCCAAATGCTTATTTTCAACTATTAATGCAACTTTTATTTTGATTTAAATTATAAACATATGAAGGAAAAAAGGATTCAGAGAAGGAAGCAAAAAGTTATAGTTAAGAGTTTGTTCTAATTTTCTGTGCCAAATTAACATCCGTGCCACAATTATGTTTCAGACAACACATCCAGTTGGTTAAATAATTAGCTGAAAATACTTCATAAAAACATGTTAAAAACCACATTCAATATTGTTGGGTGCCAACTTTGAAAAATGAGATTTCTCTCACGATAAATTCACTTTAGACAAAGCAAGACTAAATTCCATCAAACTTACCCCACACAACACAATGGAAATAGACACAGTAGGCCAAATTGCACTATGATCTTCAATGCTCTTAATAGTTTCCAACATTGAGGAATCACAATTTAAAATTTAGTTTACAACTAGCAAGTGTTTTAATTATGACACCTAGTAAAAAAAAGGTACATGTGAAAGCATTACAGGGGTGTCGGAACAGTTGTTTCAGATTGGCAATAATGTGGAACTTTTGAAGCCTTGAAATGCCCAAAAACCTGACATCTACAGGTGAGAGGGGGAAGAATCGGTTGACTTAGACTAATACGACACATTTAACTTTAAGGGACCAACAGCTACCACGTACGCCTAAATTAGTATGTCTCGCAGAGAATAAATACCTCCTCATTGATGATGGTGGCGTTGCTCAAGGACCGCAACGCAGAAGTAATTTTCCTCCCCAAATCCGCTAACACCATTTTCGCTGTTTTTTAGGTTTATTCTTTTTCTGTAGGAACAAATAAGGGAATCTGAAACCAGTTGACTGATGCCATTTGGTTACATCAAAATAAACAGCCGAATCCAGCTACCCCAACCACCTTACCAGAGAAACACGAGCCGGACCAGGCCGGGGATGGACGGCCTGCGGTTCAACAATCTGGGCAGCGGGTTCAAGCGGCAGCCTTTACTCCATCCAAGCAGAGAGGCAGGCAACGGCCCCGGCAGCCAAGGCAATCCTTCAGCAGTCCGCACACAAGCTCGGTCTGAAACACAGAAACAACACACACGCGCGCAGCAGAGTAACGCCACCCGGTCCAAGAGTGCTGGCCCACCTCGCTGCCCGCAAAGCCCCCTCCTCACCTACAGAGTCCAGGGCCGCTATCGCACTGACTAACAAACGTCACCATTAACCGTGACCTCGCCCAGACCTCACTTCCACTTCCGGGGTCACAAAGCCCTGCCCACATTCCTCACGTGCTCAGCGGGTCCTGGGGGCGCAGTGAGCCGGTGATAAACAGCAGGTCGGAGTAAAGCTTTTCCATAGAACTGTTCACAATTCCCATTGTTTCATATTTGGGGGTGGGCCTCAGTGAAATACCCCTGGACATTGGGATCGGTGAAAGGCCCTCAATCCCCTGGACACTGGGGTCAGTGAAAGACCCCTCAATCCCGTGGAGGCTGGAGTCAGTAAAATACCCTTCAATCCTCTGGGCACAGGTCAATGAAAGGCTCCCTCAATCCTCGACATTGGGGTCAGTGAAACATCCTTCAATCTCCTGGACACTGGGGTCAATGAAAAGCTCCTTCAATCCTCTGGACACTGGGGTCAGTGAAACACCCTTTAATTCTCTGTACACTGGGTCAATGAATGACCCCTCAATACACTGAACACTAGGGTCAGCTAAAATTTCTTCAATCTTCTGGACACTGGCATCAGTGAAGCACCTAGCAATCCACTTGTCACTGGGATCAGTGAAAGGTTCTTCAATCCCTGGAGACTAGGGTCTTCGAAAGACCCTTCAATACACTGGAGTAAGTGAAAGATCCTTCAATCCCTGGACACTAAACTCAGTGGGAGAATGATCAATCCCATGTTCTATGGTTAGAAAAGAGTCAATCAATCCCCTGGTCATTGGGGTCAGTGAAAAGACCCTGGTCACTGAGGTCATTGAAAGGCTATCAATCACCTGGTTATTAGGGTCAGTGAAAGGCCATTCACTCCCCTGACATTGTGCTCAGTTAAAGCAATCGATCTTCTGGACACTGGGCCTGGTGAAAGACTGCAATATCCTGGATACTGGGGTCAGTGGAATGGTCCTCAATCATAAATGGGGTTTATGAAAGGCTGGACACAAGTAACATTCATACCACACAAATGCCAGTCGATCACTATCTCCAACAATAGAGAATCTAACCATTGCATCTTGATATTCAAAGGCATAACCATCACTGAATCCTCCAATACCCACATCCTGGAAGTTAACACTGACCAAAAACTGGACTGGACTAGTCAGACACAAGAGTTACCTCGGGGACCTGGGGTGGAGGGTGCTGCACGCAGCAGTGCCGCACAACCATAGGATTCACTAGTTCGCGGACTCCCGAGACTGCCCTTTCTGAGGCCTTGAGGAGCCCGTGCACCATGTCTACGTTTTGTGTTATAGATTGCACTCCCTTTTTGATTTTCTGAAGAACCTTTTATTGATGTTCTGTTTGCATTTCAGTTCCACGCTCCTGATCTACAGACACCCGGTGCGGAGAGGGGAGGGGAGGGATGCCAATCTCCTCGTGAACCTGCTCCTGGGCCTGGCGAGACACGCCATCAACAGGTCCAGGCAGCGGGCGATCAACGGGGCCGTCCGTCCCGACTGTCTGCCCCTCTACCGCAGCTACGTTCGCAGCCGGGTGTCCCTGGAGAGGGAGCACGCGGTGTCCGCGGACACAGTCGAGGCCTTCTGTGCCTGTTGGGCACCGCAGGGGCTGAGGTGCCTTATAGACCCCAACAATCACATTTTGATTTGACATGTCTTAAGTTTCCTTTGCACTTTTTGCTTCTGTTCGGGCCGTTCCCCCTCCTTTTGGGGAGCTGCCCCCTTTTTCTTTGTCCGAATGTAATTTAAGTTTGTTTGCCTGGTTCGACCCGAAAGACCGACACAAGAGTTGGTCAGAGGATAGGGATCCTGTGGCAAGTAATTCAGCTCTTGACTTCCCAAAGCTTATCCACTATCTACAAGGCACAAGTCGGGAATGTAATGGAATATTCTCCCCTTGCCTGGATAAGTACAACTCCAACAACACTCAGGAAGGTTGACACCACGAAGTACCAAATAGTCCGCTTGATGATATGGCAGGTCTACAAACTTGAACCACACCTTTCTGGAAGTGGGACTCGTGAAACTGCTAGCTTAATCAGTCCCAGGTCTTTCAGATACTCATGTACCCAACCATTGCGATTTAAGTCCTCAAGATTTCCCTATAATATCTGAGAAACACTAGAACTTGGTGAATAACTGTTCACTCCTCCTCTGCAGATCACTGAGGAGATCTCTGCTTTCTCATCACTATACGATTTTAAATTAATCTCATTCAAGAACCCTTTCTGCTTCTGCCTTGGAAAAAGCAATCTGTGCTATTCTTTTTAAGTCTCGGTCTGTCTGGCAAGAATCAATCAAGGTCATTTGTTCAGTGCCTCTAGGACATTTAAATTTCCAAAAAATGTTCTGGACAGCCATGTCATTAGGATAGCCATCCAAAGTTCTCTTTTATGGAGCTTGCTTTGCCATTCAATTGGTTGCAATAGAATTGTGGAATATTCTACGGACTTCCCCTCCCAACCTCATTTGCTTTGTCTAAGTTTACCAGGGAGGCTGCCACCCTACCACCAGCCAAATCATTACTCTATAGCAAATCTACTCCAACCGAAGGGACAATCTCTACCATAGCTGGTCCAGAAAGCAGGTCACAATTTAGGTGGGCCTGATCGAGGGAAATGGACTTGTACCCACCTTCAATATCTTTTACCAGCATCTTAGCATCCTCTGAACTCTGTGGTGGAAAGATCATTACTTTATCTAGCACTTATGATTGGGTGGCTCTGTATCCCTGAGAAGGACAGTGGGCTTGTTGTTTCGCTAAACGGGTACAGAAACACCTTTCCCTTAACAACAAAACCCTGGTAACCCTCAGGGACTTTTCACTTTCCACTGCTTACATGGTGGTCTGCCTGAGGGTGCCAATCACTATGATTAGGGCCACAGGCCTATCCGTCGTGTCATGTGTTAGGGCACCCTTTCTGAGACTGCCATCCTGAACCCCAACAAAACCCACTATTTTTTCCTTCAGCTTCAAGCAGTTAGTTAACATGTGGCTTGGTTTATAACAGTATGGTCTTTGGGAATCATTACTACCCTCTGCACCTTCCTTCTTGACCTCAAAGAGGCACCTGTTACTCTTATTGTTATCCTTCATTTTGCTGCTACTCCATTTCTCATCCCCCACCTCCGTGCACACTTTCTGTCATTTCTGTCTTCTGGAATTTATTAGGGATGAGTTCTCCTTGATTAGAGGGCTTGAGTTCATAATTGTCTGCCATTACAGCAGCATCCCTCTCCTTTGAGACCCTTTGTACCTCAATATGGGACCTAATACTAATTGGAATTCTGTTTTTAAATTCCTTAAATTAATTACTCCTCTGGAAGTTCTCATTGGAGGGTTCTAGCTTCAAAGATCTCATCCAACAGTCAAATGCTATGTGTTTAATTCCCTCAAATTCAGCATAAGTTTGGGCAGGTCTTTTTTGAGTAATCCTGAAAGAGGTGATGTAAGACTCTCATTTGCTCCCCAGCTGCTGGTCAAGATAGCAAGATTCACAAGATTCTGCCCACAATCACAGACATGGAGAGGGTGGCAGAAAAAAATGCTGCTCTGTAATGCAGAAGAAAATACTATTTTGTATTAATAGCAAAACAGGAAGTTGGTGGGAACTTGTTCTCTGTTTAAAGAGATGGGACATGTGGAGGTTTACTGGTCAATGATGGGGAAGCAGGGGATTTCCTTGAACACATCCTCATCTAAGATTGTATCAATATTTAGGAGTTCTTTGAAGTGTTCTCTCCATCAAAGGCTGATATTTCCTCTTTCTCAAGAGAGTTCCATCTTACGTCAAACTGGTTTGAGGCCGTGGGTGTTGGATCCAGATATTGCTTTAGTGGCACTGAAGAAGGCCCAGGTGTCGAGCTTGTCAGTGAGGAGTTGCAGCTCCTTTGCTTTCTCAGTCCACCATTGGGTTCTTGATTTCCCTCGTTCTTCTTTGGATCTCCGTCTTTGCTGTTTGATGAGTTCTCCTCTTTGCTTTGTTGGTGATGTCATTTTGCCAGGTGCAGAGAGCTTTTCTTGTTGATGAGGTCTTGGAAGATGCGATCATTCTCATTGAAGCAGTCTTGGTGTTTCCTGATCTTGTAGCTGATGGTTTCTTCACAGCTTGAGATGATGGCTGTCTTCAGCTCCTTCCAGTTTTTCTCCACTCCTTTAGAACAAATTCATTAGAGATTTAGGTGACGACTGGACGTTCACTTGCATGTTTGGCTCTTAAAGCAATTCAACGTCGTATCTTTTCTCTGAGTTGTTTCTTCATCATACACTGCTTTTGATCCAATTCTCAGGAGCTGTTTGTTGTTTCATCCGAATGGAGGATCGAGAACAAGGGGTCACAATCTCAGGATATGAGATAGGTCACTTAGTACTGAAATGAGGAGAAATTTCTATACTCAGAGGGTGGGTAACCGATAGAATTCTCCACCACAGAAGGCTGGTGAGGCCGGATCACTCAATATAATTAAGGAGGAAGTAGATAGATTTCGAGACTCCAAAGGTGTTAAGGGGTATGGGAAGAGTGCTGGAGTATGGCAGAAAGATAGAGGATCAGCCATGATCATGTTGAATGGCGGAGCAGGCTCGAAGTGCTGAACAGCCTGCTCCTATTTTCCATGTTTCTATGTACAATTCCAGAATATGTTACCTGCCAAATGCCGAGCCTCAGCTCATTCTGAGTGTGTAATGTTGAAATACTAAAGTGTTACATTATAATGCTGCTTTCAGAAGATTTCTTTTGACATATACTTTAATGGAAACAGAAAATTTTAATTTTAACTGCATCCTGAAGTTTCTAAAACTAGAAATTTAATTTTGTACATCTTACATTCTTTTAATCCCCACAATGGATTCATTATTTTCTTATTAAATGTAACCTAACTTTTAATACAAATCTTCTTTTGTAGAAAACAATTTTTCTGGCTTCTGCAAAGGTTAGAGTATGGAATACTCTCCACTTGCCTGGATGGTATAGCTGACATCACACTCAAGAAATTCAACACCATCTAAGACTAAAGCAATTCACTAAGTCGACAATTCACCCACCACTTTAAACATTCATTCCTTCCACCGTTGGTGCATAGAGGCAGCAGCGTGCAGCAACTGCTCAAGGCTTCTTTAACAGCACTTCATAAACCCCAATCTTACTCCACCTGAATGGGTAAGGCCAGCAGATGCATGGGAACACCGTCACCCCCAAGTTTCCCTCCAAGACACTATGATTCTAACACATCACTGTGACTTAGACATGCATTGCCATCCTTTCGTAGTTGCTGGATCAAAATTTGGAACTGACTGCTTCCCAACATTGTGAGAATAATTTACCATTGCAATGGTTCAGTCAGCAGCTCAGAACCTCATTCAAGAGAAATTAGAGAGTTTTGAGTTCATTCACAAAATTACAAATAAGGCTAGAAAGGAAATGAATAATTCTTTTTTATTGCATTTTGTCCACAACTATTCTGAATTGAAAATATGCAGATTCAGCATTCTAAAACTATGGAAAATGGTCAGAAGATTATTGAAATTCATAGAATCCCTGCAGCACAGCAGGAGGTCATTTGGCCCACCAAGTCTGCACCAATCTCAATCACAGCCAGGGCCTTTCCTCTCTTATCCCTGCCAGTCCCCCTGACAATAAGGATCAATTTACAATGGCCAATCAACTTAACCCACACATCTTTGGAGTGTGGGAGGAAACCAGAACACCTGGAGGAAACCCACACAGACACAGGGAGAAACTCCAAACAGACAGTGACCTGAGGTCAGGAATTGAACGTGGGTCCCTGGTGCTGTGAGACAGCAGTGCGAACCATGCTGTCCAATTGTTAAGTATAAAGGAAAGAGCATGAAAAAAGGCTTCTACAGCAGATAAACTGGGGAGAAGAGACAGAGAGATGGAAATAAATTGACTTCTTGATAGAGCATCTGTCAGCAGCTCAGCTCAGGGGAAAATAGGCATTGAAGTTGTGAACAGTCTAGTATATTCTGGGCCAATGTCCATGGAGGGGGATAAAATTGATGGTGAGGGAGCAGAGTTTGTGTGTGGGCCAAAGCCAACAGTGGAATTTAATCTCTGTGATGAGGTCTCTCCCATTGGTTTCTTCCCCGTGGACGGCCCAACGTTATTCGGGCGGCAGTGACATAGAGATCTGCACAAATGCCTCATAGAGTCAGGGATCTGGATTCAATTCCTGCTTTGGGGAACTGTGTGGAGTTAGTACATTTTCTCCGTGCCTGCGTGTGTTTCCTCCGTATGCTCTGGTTTCCTTCCACAGCCCAAAGATGTGCAGCGTTGGGTGGGTTGGCCATGGTTATTTGTCCCTTAGTGTCCCAAGATGTGTAGATTAGGGGGATTAGTGGGATAAATATGTGGGGTTACAGGGATAAGGCCTGGATAAGATTCTCTGTTGGAGAGTTGGTGCAGACTCAATTGGCTGAATGGCCACTTTTTGCATTGTAGAGATTCTATGATTATTTGATTGAAATGAGGTTCTAACTGGCCAGTATTAGGTCTCCCACTGAATTAACACCCCAGTAGAGTGAAAATCCCATCCCTAAAAGCTGCCTGCCTCTTGGAGGACAGCTGCCTGAGACAAGGCCAGGATTTGTTGCCCAAACCTAATTGCCCTTCCGAAGGTGGTGGTGAGCCACCTTCTTGAAACACTGCAGTCTATGTGGTGTAGGGACAGCCAAAGTGAGGGAATCGGGGTATGGAGGATGGATTCCAGGATTTTGATCTAGCAACAGTGAAGGAGCAGTGATATAGTTCTCAGTCAGGATGGTGTGTGACTTTTGAGGGGAACCTGCAGGTGGTGGTGTTTGCATGCAGCTGCTGCCCTTTCTTCCAGGTGTTAGAAGTTACAGGTTTGGAAGGCGGTGTTGAAGGATGATGTGTAACTCTGTAAATAAATGCTTGCTCAATTGTGCCAAAAAATTGGTGATAGTCTACCTTTCAACAGCTACCTTCCTGAAGTATTAATATAGTAGCAGAGAATGTTTGCCAAAAGGTGAAAGTTAGGAACTAACGTAGCGAGGGAGATTGAATATAAAAGTAGGGAGGTCTTGCTGCGGCTGTATAGGGCACTGGTGAGGCCGCAGCTGGAGTACTGTGTGCAGTTTTGGTCACCGTACTTACGCAAGGATATTTTGGCCTTGGAGGGAGTGCAGAGGAGGTTTACTAGGCTGATACCAGAGTTGAGGGGGTTGAGCTATGAGGAGAGGCTGAAGAAACTAGGCTTGTACTTGTTAGAGTTTAGAAGAATGAGGGGAGATCTCATTGAGACATATAAGATGATGAATGGGATGGATAGGATAGAGGTGGAGAGACTCTTCCCGCTCAGAAAGGACAGTAGGACGAGGGGGCACAGCCTCAAGATAAAGGGGGGGTGGTTTAGAATGGAGTTGAGGAGGAACTTCTTCACTCAAAGGGTGGTGAATCTCTGGAATTCTCTGCCCGTTGAGGTGGTGGAGGCTGCCTCGCTAAATATTTTTAAGACGCGGGTTGATGTGTTTTTGATAAGAGAGGGGATTAAGGGTTATGGGGAGAGGGCGGGAATGTGGAACTGAGCCATGACAGATCAGCCATGATCTTATTGAATGGCGAGGCAGGCTCAAAGGGCTAGATGGCCTACTCCTGCTCCTATTTCTTATGTTCTTATGTAAAGCTAAAACCCTAATGACCATTTGGAAACGGGCATAAAGCAAATGTGAATTGTCACTTATGATTATCCTGTGATGTTTTTGAAGTCTGAACCATATGTGAAAGGGAAGAATGAAGTGGATTTGTGGACATGGGTAATGTCCTTGCCAAGGAGAAAATGAGATTTAGCCTTGGCACTGTCACTTCTGACAAGAAATAAAATTTGAAGTATTTTGTGAGATTAATTCCTGTCAGTTGGATAAAACTGAAGGTTTGGGACTTGTTTGTGTGATCTTGGATGAAATCTATAAGAAAGATGATCTCTCAAGCATGATCAAGCTGTGATAGATTTCAGAAAACAGATGGGTATTCCATGGAAGAACAGATCATGCACCTTAATAGATTGCAGAAAAGATTATTGAAATTCAATTTTGGGATCTGTGCTAGCACTTTAATTGCTTAAATGTGCCCAAATGTTTCATGTGGACTTGTAGCTAACTAATGCTTTTTCTTGGAGAAAGCTATGGGATGAATAGTCTGCTGTCTCAAAAAAATGCTGGGAAAACAGTCACCTTCCTCAGTCTTCTTCACACTCTGGATATGCCACTTGACACAAAGAATAGAGGGCTTGATTGCCAGATTTTAATTTTTAAGATGGTGGTTACTGGCTTTAACATAATGGAAGGATTAAAGACAGGCAGAATGAGGATAGAACGAAATTTAGCAGATCTGGCTATCACAGCAGGAGATCAATTAGAACAATAACAGACGAATGAACCCCAGGAATACCACAGAGAAGTTAATAGGTGCTTCAGGTGTGACCCAAAACATCATTATGTGGGGAACTACCCAAAACTGAGAGGTAGGGTAGATCATTGACAAAGAGAATTCTGAGAAAGAAAGTGAAAATAATGATAAATCTGAAAAAAAAATTATGGGATACAAGGAAATTTAGAGCTGTGATGAATATGCTATTCATAGGCTCTCTTAACTGTGCTGTTCTGGATAGTTCTTGGAGTCAATCAGAAGTCACCACCACGTCTTATGGTAAGTTTTCCATTGGCACATGACTATGATAAGATAGTTGTCATGGATCTGAAAATACAGGGGCAAAAACAAATATTTCCTTTCTACCTTCACAGGTGATTGCACAATGTTCTGTATGCAACTCCTCAGATACAGAAGCAGTCGATGTCCAAATGGAGCAAGACTTGGACAATTTCCAGGCTTGGACTGACAAGTGGCATGTAACATTTGTGTCCAACAAAAGAGAATCCAATCATGACTTGACATTCAATGGTATTAATATCGCTAAATCCCCCATTATCAGCATCCTGGGAGTTACCGTTGACCAGAAAATGAACTGGCCCAATCATATGAATACTGTAGCCGCCAGAGAAAGTCAGAGGTTAGGAATCCTGCAGTGAGTAACTCATCTCCTGACTCGCCAAAGCCTGTCCACCGACAAGGCACAAGTCAGGAGCACAAATACGACCATCTGGAAGGAAAAGGGCTGCACATGCAAGGGACCACCACCATCTGGAAGTTCCCCTCTAAACCACTCACCGACCTGACTTGGAAATATATCTGCATTCCTTCCCTGTCGCTGCGTCAAAACCTGGAACTGCCTGCTTAACAGCACTGTGGGTTCAAAGAGTCAAGTCACCACCCGCTTCTCAAGGGCAATTCGTGATTAGCGATAAATGCCAGCCCCCAGATTCCATGAATGAATATAAAACAGCATATCGCTCAGTGTTTTATTGATATCATTAAAGGAAATCTTTCAGGTTTCTTCATGATGAATGGTACAGTCAGATGAGGAGGTGTCAGATGGCTTCCCACCTTTCTCATTCCTAGTTTGACCAAAAAGGTTCTTTTTAAGAAGAGGATAACTTTTATTGTATTTATTCTAGATTAATAGTCTAGCGATAATACCACTAGGCCATCACCTCCCGGAAACTCAGCTAATGTTCTCGGGACCCAGGTTCGAATCCCATCATGGCAAATGATGGAATTTTAATTCAATAAAAAAAATCTGAATTAAGAATCTACTGATGACCTTGAAACCATTGTCAGTTGTCAGAACATCCCATCTGGTTCATGAATCTCCTTTAGGGAAGAAAATGTCATCCTTACCTGGTCTGGCCTACATATGACTCCAGAGCCGCAGCAACGTAGTAGATTTTCAACTGCCCTTGGACAACTAGGGATGAGCAATAAATGCTGGCCATCCAGCAATATCCATGTCCCACGAATGAATTAAAAAACAATCCAGTCTAAGTAATACACACATGCGCGCGCGCGCACACACACACGTACACACAGTGCATAAGGTAGAATAAGCAAGTTGGAGTCTGATTAAAAAATTAAAGGAGTATACAGTCTAGGTATAGTTTTGTAGCTTAGCTATTTTAAGGTTGAATTTGGTGGTCCTGCTCCTTTTCCTCTGTGGTGCTGAGCTGCTTCTGGTGTCATAGCAACGTACGGATGTCAATGAACAGTCTTTCTGGAGACAGTAGGACTGGATTGAATTCTTTGAAGAAAAGTCTCTTATAGGAGGTGTGGAAGAGGTCAGGAGTCCTTTGCATATCCTGTACAGATTGAGCCATCACACAGATTCACCCGCAAACCGAAGGTCCACGCTGGTCAATTTTGCTTTTGCCCGGAAGCAACCAAGGTTGACAAGCTTCCCATCCAGATGATACTGGATGCTGACATCAGGTGGTAAGTCAGCTTGGATGCAGTGGATAATGACAGTAAGATAAATGGTGAACAAGGTTAAACTTTTTTTAACCCCACTCGAGATGTGAAAGGAGTCAAGTTCAGATCCTCTTAGTTTCTTGATGGTCATATTGTCATGCAGAAGTCTGAGAATGGTGAAAAGCTTTGACAGGTCATCAAAGCAATGAATACAGTTACTACGACACTCAAGAAGCTTGAAACTATCAAGGACAATGGAGCCTATGTGATTGGCACCCCTCCATTACCTGAAACATGCACAGTGGCATCCATGTGAACCATCTACAAGATTCATTGCAGGAGCTCACCAAGGCACCTTCAATAACACATTCCAAATCCGTGACCTCTTTTACCTAGAAGAACAAGAGCAACAGATGCCTTGGAACACCGTGACCTGCAAGTTCACCTCCAAGCTACACACCATTCTGATTTGGAACTATTTTGCTGTTCCTTCACTGTTATTGGGTCAAAGTCTTGGAATTTCCTTCCTAACAGCATTGTGAGTGTAACTGCACAACATGAAGTGCAGCAGTTCAAGAGGGCAGCCCACTTTCACCTTCTCAATTAGGGATGGGCAATAAATGCTGGCCTGGCTAGTGACACATTGTGTGAAAGAAGGGTGAATGAAAAGGAGGTAGTTGTCTCTCTGTGTTCAGTGCCTTCCCAAACAAGTTTCCATTTTGGTTGGTCACAAGCTAGGGTCTCTGATGAATCGAGTTATAAAGTATTTCCATTGTCCTCCTGAGAGTGTCCTGCCCTGATTAAGTTTTGAGTAGAGCAGTTGTTGTGGGAGTCTATATCAGGCAAATAAATATTACATCTTGCCCAGTGGAGCTGGCTTTGAGTGATTGGCATTTCAATGTTGGATCCATTAGCTTTGGAGAAACTGCTGCTGTGGGACCACTTTTCTTCCCATCAGATTTGGATCTTGTGAAGGCACAGGTGGTGGTAGCACTTGTGCTTTCAGGTGCCTATTGTAGCTGATCCACTGTCTATATAGGACTCACTTAATCCCATTTAACCATTCACTCACTTACCTAGCCACTCACTCACCTATCCATTCCCTTACACACTTCTTTCTCCACCTACTCATTCACCCACCCACAAAGACACACATTAACTTATAGAATCCTTACAGTGCAGAAGGATGTCATTCAGCCCATCAAGACTGCACCAACTTTTCTCCTCACCCAGGCTCACCATAACCCCCCCAACCATGCTCTATCCCCATAACCCCCAACCCATTTACCCCTCTAATCCCTTCACGTGCACATCTTTGGACACCAATGGGCAATTGAGCATGCCCAGTCCACCAACCTGCACATCATTTGGGAGGGAACGGGACCCCCGAGGAAAACCCACACAGATAAAGGAAGAACATGCAAACTCCACACAGACAGTCACCCAAGACTTGAATTGAACCTGGGTTCCTGGCGTGAGGCAGCTGTCCTGACCACTTACTCATTCATTCACTTCCACACTCACATGCTTATTCACCCAGTCAACTCCCTACTTATCCATCCCTTGACTCACTCGCCTGTTCACTCAGCTCACCAGCACTCATCTATTTATTTACCCATTCTCCAACTCACTCATTCACAATTCACCTATTCACCCATCCACTCACTTTTTCAACCACCCAATCACTCGCTCACTCATTTCCTCATCCAGCAATTCACTCAGTAACTCACCAACCTATTCACCACTGACTTACACTTATCCACTTACCCACCAACACACTCACCTATTCTCTCACCTATTCCCTCATCCACTCCCTCACCAACTCATTTATCCGCTGCTTCACCTATTCCTTCACCCACTCACTCAACTACGAACTCATCCACTCACTCACCTACTCTCATCCACCCACTCATTCAACATCCACACATCCACCCACCCAGAAACTCTGACACCATCCCATTCACCAACACATTCACTCACGTGTTTACTAACTCACTAACTCATCCACTCCTTCACCTACTCAACCATAATGCTCTTACTCAGTTAAAAACTCCTACTCACCTACTACCCATCCACCCATTCATTTACCCTTCCCTCTGTCATGAGGTCAGATGTGGGGATGTTCATTGATGATTGCACAATGTGCAGATCCATTTGCAACTCCTCAGATACTGAAGGAATTCATGTTCAAATGCAACAAGATCTGGACAATATCCAGGGTTGGGCTGACAAAGGACAGGTAACATTCTTGCCTCACAGATGCCAGGCAATGACCATCACCAATAAGGGACACTCTATCCATCACTGAATCCCCGACTATCAACATCCTGGAGGTTATCATTGACCAAAAACTCAACTGGACTCACCACCTAAACACAGTGGCTCCAAGAGCAGGTAAGAGGCTGGGAATAACACAGCGAGTAACTCAGCTCCTGACTCCCCAAAACCCATCTGCCATCTACAAGGCACAAGTCAGGAGTGTGATGGAATACTCCCCACTTGCCTGGATGGGTGCTGCTCCAACAACACTTAAGAAGCTTGATACCATCAAGGACAAAGCAGCCCACTTGATTGGCACCACATCGACAATCTCTCCACCACCGAAGCTCAGAAGCAACAGTGTATACTATCTCCAAGATGAACTGCAGAATTCACCAAAGATTCATACTACCTTCCAAACCCATGACCACTTGCATCTAGAAGTACAAAGGCAACAGATACATGGGAATACCAGCATCTGCAAGCTCCCCTCCAAGCCATTCACCTTCCTGATTTGGAAATATATCGTCGTTCCTTCGCAATCGCTGGGTCAAAATTCTGGAATTCTCTCCCTAACAGCATTGTGGATCAATCCACAGCGCATGGACTGCAGCAGTTCAAGAAGGCAGCTCATCATAACCTCCTCAAGGGCAACTAGGGATGAGCAATAAATGCTGGCCAGCCAGCGGTGTCCTTGTCCCACAAATGAATAAAAAAAACTCACTCACTTACCCATTCCTCCATTAAGACAACTGCTCAGTCACCCACTTAGTCACCCACCCACTCATGTATTCATTCAACCATTCACCCAACCAGAAAATGACCCACTCATTCACCTACCCACTCACCTCACTTACTCATCTAGTCCTCCACTTACTCGCCCACTTACTGATTTACTTATTCATAAACTCACCCACCTACACACTGATCAACTCACGAACCTACCCATTCAGCCACTCACCCACCCACCAACTTGCCTAAGTGTTTAATCAACCAATCACTCACTTACTCACCCATCCACCTCCTCAACCACAACATTCTCACTCATTCACCTATTCATTCAGCCACTCAACCCATTCTCTGAATTACAAACTATTCACTCACTCACCTTCTCACTACCCATCTATCACACCCACTCACTAACCCATCTACTCATTCACTTACTCACTTATCCACCCACTCATTCAACCACTTACCCACCCAACCACAAAGTCACCTACTCATCCAGCCACTCACTCACCTACCCACCTTCTCACTCTTCCACCCACTTATTAACCAACAGAAATTTTTTGAGATTTTAAACACTTACACAAATACAACAGCTAATGTCTAAAAAAGGCATTTTAATGCCTCACACTGCTCCTCTTTGGCGTTGCTCTCCTGAGCAGATTCTTGGGACAAGATGGCCCGGCTGGAAGGATACAATCATATCAGGGTGCAGTGATTTTCATCAGCATTGTCCTGACAAGAAGATATGAGCCATTAAAACTATTAAATCTGTAAAAATAAGTACTTAAGTTCCCATACTAACACAAAGTTGTGCATTTTTATTGATGCTTCACTTGCTAATCTTCTTGATGGCAAATTATAGTGCAGCTTTTTTCATTGTGTTTCTGATGGATGGGAATAGGAAATGTTTCCTTCAACTTGAGAAGTTAAGAAACTAAGAACAGTTTCCCCCAGGGGATGTGGGTATCACTGGCTGGGCATCTTCCAGATTTTTGTTGAATTCAAATTTAACTACCTGCCACGGTGGGATTTGAACCCAGATCCCCAGAGAATTGCCCTGGGTCTCTAGATTAGTAGTCTAGTGACAATTCCACTGGGCTGTCACCACTGCCTTGAAACGCTTGTAAGGACAGTGGATGTGGGATTCTATTTATCAAATAGTTTAAATTCTGTGCGCTGGACATATTGGAAATAGCGTACACATTTCCTGATATGTAGATAATTGTTCATTGTACACTCTACAAAAAGTGTGAATATGAAAAAGCTACTGATTAACATTGTTGGTTTGAAACAAATGCTGAAGAGAAAGGAAATCTCTAAAAGTAAATGGGTGGTTACAAATCATCAACTGTCAGACTTTTTTTTACAAGAAGAAATGCTTGTAAGAGGAAATTGGTGGTTGTCATAAGAGACAGATGACCCATAATCTAATAGCTTTGTTCAGATAGCCATGATTGATTTGAATTTTTTTGAAATCTTGGTTGTACACATAAACTCTAATTTCATTTAATTAGATAGAAAAATATCTGTTAATTGTATATTAATTGAAGTTAATTGTTGGTAGTGGGCATGAACTGGGATTCATTAAATTTTGAACAAAAACAGACTGTTAAAATGGCCAGTGCCAATCGTATGACCTTTGGCAATGAGAGCTCCAGATAGTCCTGACCCTAAACCAAATCATTAATTACATTTGAACCTTCATATCCTTTCAGGAAATTCAGATATTTCTCTGTTTAAGAATGGACAATGTAAACAAAAGGAATATAGGAATTTAGTTGACTTGTCTATCTGGTTCACAATGGATGAAAGACAGATTACAATGCACATATCATAGAGTCCTACCGTGCAGTAGGAGGCCATTCAAGCCATCAAGTCTGCACTGACCACAATCCCACCCAGGTCATATTTCCATAACCCCACCTATTTACCCTGCAAGTCCCTGTGACACTAAGGGGCAATTTAGCATGGCCAATCCACCTAACCCACACATCTTTAGACTGTGGGAGGAAACCGGAGCATCCGGAGGAAACTCATGCAGACATGGGGAGCATGTGCAGACTCCACACAGACAATGAGCCAAGCTGGGAGTTGAACCTGGGTCCCTGGCACTATGAAACAGCAGTACTTGCCACTGTGCTGCCCAATATATTAGAAGGATATTAACAGGTCCCCATAAATACATTAACTTAGTGATCTGCATTCCAAAATCCAGTTCACGTTTTCCAAAATATCCATTTGCTCCACTTTTAGCAGCAAACAGTGCCAGGATTTTGGATTAACCATTTCAGCTTTTCATATTATACCAATTCTGATATCCAATCCATACTCTATAATTTATTTGTAGACAGTAATAATACATTTCAAACTTTAGGAATACTTTTAGAAAACCTTTCTCCACAATCCTCACTAATTGATCTATCCTCAGCTTTGTCTGCTGTCCTTGAATAGAATCCTGTTCGATTTTCCAGTTTTTTCTTTGTTCCATTTAACTCCACGCCTTCTGGAAACTTTTCTTAATTTCTCTAGAAATTTCTCTAGGTTCTTAACCAATAGCTCCCGAGATCTATGGCACTGGCTCTCTGAGAGCATTGTATGGTTGCTCTTAAAGCAAAGCTGAAAGAATTGGCTTCTCTGTAGCTTCCCCCAGCAGAGTTGAGAGAGAGATGTTTGCTGCTTTATTATCTGTCTCCAACTGCCCTGAGCTTGCATCAAAAACTAAAGAATAAAGAAAACTTCTGCTCCCTACAGAGCCCCTCTTGTTGGTAAGCAACTATCTTTCTTCACATCGCTGCTCTCTAAACATGATTGTCTAAGCTAGAACTGAAACTAACCCTCACACAGAGGAGACTGGGAAACAAAAGGAACCCAGAAAAAAAAATTGAAAGCAAACCAGAAAAATCATAAGGAAACCACAGAACTGCTATTCAGCTGCAGGGAGTTGAAGAAGACCCAAACATCCTACAGTGGTGGAGGTTAGGGGTTGGGGAGTGGGGGGTGTTGTGGAGGGATGTGATACAGTCAATAAGGAGAATGGAAAGAAAAGAAAATCCAGTGGGCTTTTTAGAAGCCAGCAGAGGGCCTACCAAGATAAAAAGTTCAGGATGTAACTCTCAGAAGGTAAAGGGGCCAAAACCGAACCAATAGATTTCAAAGATGCCAAAGAAGAGTCCTGTGGAATTTCAAAAAAAGACTGAACCGGAGGTCTGGTTCGCAGACGCTGTGGGCTCAATTTTACCATTATGTTGTGCACATTTTTGAGCGTGAAAAACTGGTAAAGTCGAGTGTGAGGTGAGTAGCACAATCTGCGCCCGCCTCTGCGCTGGTTTTCCCTTTACCAAGGCCAGAAAATGTCCACGTTTAAATGGACTTAATGGGCTGCATACCCAATATTACCGGCACTTCCCCCTTTACTACCGCGTTTGACCATCCACATTTGGCGTGAAACAGACATGCTCTACAAAAGTCCAATTCGAGAGCTCCAGCTAACGAGAAGGTAAGTGCTGAGCATCCAATGGCTCTCTGCCTGAGATTGGTGGTGGGGGCTAGGGGTGAGTGGAGGGTGGTGGGGGGGAGGGGAGATGGGTCTGACAGCTCTGTGCTTGAGATTGGAGGGGGGACGGGGGGGTGGTGGGGGAGGTTCACTGCCACTCTGCCTGTGATCAGCGAGGAGGGGGGTTTCACTGCCACTCTGCCTTAGATCAGTTGGGGGGTGGGTCCACTGCCACTCCGCCTGAGATTGGTGGGGGAAAGGGTGTGAAGGGGGCTGTGATCAGTCTGGGTGGCGGGTGGGTTGGGGGATAAGGGCAATGTTGTAGCAGTGAGGCAATGTCTGGGGCTGGGGGAGGCATTATCCAGCCCGGGAGTGATACAGCAGGGGCATCATATTCTATCTTTTTGTTCTGCGCATGCGCAGTTGGAGGTGCTGATCAGAGCTGCAGGATATTGGGCACGTTAAGCCCTGCTCATGGGCTTCTACAGCGTGATTTGGAATTGCTGATTTTTTTTTAGGTATAATCTGTATGGGGGCACCTGAGAACGGGTCTAAAAGTCAAATCTGAAACACATCCAGTTTGAAGACCGGCCCAGTTCTTAGAATCAAAATGGCAAAATAGGGCCTTTCTTTCAGGATTTAAATAGGAATAGAGGCAGCTCCCAAAGCAGCAGACAGTGAGGCACATGCCTCACCCGTCGAAGAGCCACAGTACAGTGCAGCACAAGTTGGCCAGCCACTTATAGACAGTCAAGGACATGGAGCAGACTGGGGAGAAACCCATCCTGAAAATAACAAAAAAGAGGGAGTAATATCTCGAATGCAAACCACACTTGTGAAAGGCACAACACTTAATTCTCCACAAAGCAACATAGCATCCGGTTCAAAACTTAAATCCAACTGAAGCAACAGTTCAATTTCCACAGCTGATGATAAGATGCAGGGGGAGGACCTTGGCACTTCACAGATGTCTAAAAACAATTCACCTCATACCATTACTCCAGAAATACAAATCGCCAGCAGGCCAGTTTCTAAACTGTCAGGCTGCCAGGCTGTGGAAGCAGCTCTGAAAGGGTTAAGAGTTTTGCAGATATCCAATTTACATATTACAAGCTTCCAGACAAAATCCAGCCTTGTGAAACCTGACCCGACCCCCCCCCCCACCCCAGAAACTGGCATGGATCCTCCAACTGCTAGCTGCATTGAGACTCAAACATCTGGTGGAGTCACCATTCCCAAATTCTTGTGTACTGATAGTAATAAAAATGCACCAGGTGAAACATAACCAAGATTTGTAAAAGAGAATGTGATGAGAAACTGTAGCAGTACCAGATTACTGTGATTGAATGTCCAAATGTGTATGAAGAAATGAATGTTTACATTTTGCTTTTGCTTTGCAAGGAAGTCATGTGAAAAAAAGTCATAGATTCCATTACTTTCCCTGTACAGCGGGGGGGGGGGGGGGGGGGGGTCTTTCGGGTCACCTGTACAGTGGAGGTGTGTCATGCTCCTGTATATTATGAGATACTAGGCAATACTTCAAAATTTTGAACATAGACTGCTAAAATAGCCACTACCAATTACTGTCATTGGTATAAATGCAAATTACTGCGGATGCTGCAATCTGAAACCAAAAGAGAAAACGCTGGAAAATCTGAGCAGGTCTGGCAGCATCTGTAAGGAGAGAAAAGAGCTGACGTTTTGAATCCAAGCGAAATTGTCATTGGTATTCTCAGCTCCAGACAGTCCTCAGACTCAAGTAAACATCTAATTACATATGGACACTCACAGCCATCGAGGAAATTCACGCATACCTTTGTTTAAGAATGGAACATCAGCAAAAAGACTATAGTGAATCTTCTGGTTCACCAAGGACAAAAGACACGTCAAAGCTGAATGTGTGAGAGATAAATGAGAAGGTGTCACATTGAACTTGCATTGTATTACGATAGTCCCTCATCCAAATACAGGCTGGGTAAATTTCAAAGTGTCAAATGACAAACATGGGGGTGGGGGGAGCAATCTTACTGGCCAGTCAATGGAGGGGGGCAAGCTGGTAAGATGGTGCAAAACGCAAAACATTGGGTTCATGTCCAGTTCCTCACTTCTCACAACCTTACTGGCCCTGGATTTCGAGCATTATCAGCCTCAGGAAAGGCACGAGGCTGATTTAACATTTAAATTCGAATTTCTATGTGTTTAATGAGCCTGGGATGGAATCGTTCAGGATCACGTATGGTCCTTATCACTTGACGTGGTGGCCTTGTCAGTAGGACCACAGGCCATTGAGGCTCGCTGTAATTGGTGGTCAGGGGAGCAGTGCCAGCCTAGCATTGCTTACTGGGCACCCTGGTTCTGCCCGTCCCGGGCAGCAGGCAGTGCCAAGGGGCAGGGCCACAATGGGTTGGGATGTTAGGGGAGGGGGCAGGGCCATGATGAGGGCAGGACCTAAGGGGAGACAAAATACACTGATCACAGTCAGTGAGAAAACACAAATTCTGTTTATGACACACCATTTTCAACATTCCTTTTTCTCATGCTTCCTGCTTTGCTTCCATTTTCCGCTGCAAACAGCATCCCTTGTCTCATTCCAAACTCTGTCACTAAATCAAAAAATAGTAGTTCAAATACTTAAAATCTGAAAAACAGAACATTCTGGAAATATTCAGCAGATCAGGCAGCATGTGTGGAGTGAAAAACAGAGTTAAAGTCCAAACAAATTATTTGTTTGTAAACTCACAAGCTTTTGGGGTTTGCCCCTTTGTCGGGTGAATGGAGAGTTCCGGCCTCAGACAGAGCATATAACAGCACGGACAGTTTACAGAATACTGATTAGAATGCGAGTCTTTACAACTAACCTGCTATTCAAGTCTTAAAGATGCAGACAATGTGAGTGGAAAGAGCATTAGGCATAGGTTAAAGAGATGTTTATTGTCTCCAGACAGTACAGTAAGTGAGGTTTTGCAAACCCAGGCAAGTCATGGGGGTTACAGATAATGCGACATGAACCCAAGATCCCTGTTGAGACCGTCCTCATGTGTGCGGAATTTGGCTGTCAGTCTCTGTTCAGCGACTCTGCGCTGCCGTGTGTCGTGAAGGCCGCTTTGGAGAATGCTTACCCGAAGGTCAGAGGCCGAATACCCATGACCACTGAAGTGTTCGCCAACAGGAAGGGAACAGTCTTGCCTGGTGATTGTCGAGCGATGTTGTCGTAGCGTCTGCATGGTCTGCCCAATGTACCATGCTTCGGGACATCCTTTCCTGCAGCATATCAGGTAGATGACGTTGGCCAAGTTGCAAGAGTATGTGCAGTGTACCTGGTGGATGGTGTTCTCACGTGTGATGATGTCATCCATGTCGATGATCCGGCATGTCTTGCAGAGGTTGCTGTGGCAGAGTTGTGTGGTCTTGTGGTCACTGTTCTCCAGAAGGCTGGGTAGTTTACTGCGAACAATGGTCTGTTTGACATTGTGCGGTTGTTTGAAAACAAGATGTGGGGGTGTGGGGATGGCTCTGGCCGTTTTATTACACCATGGAACAGTGCAAGAACAGCGGACCAGGAGTGCATGTGACAGTTTCGCATTTTCCTGTTTATTAGCAGCTACTAAAATCTCTTGGTGATGAAGATTTCTATTTCTACTGAAAGTTCTACCTTGCTCTCTCTAGGCCTCATTCTTGTTAAACTACAGCCCCTACTTACATTCCTGTCCCTTTCTGGACTACTACTATATGATCTTTCTCCTCTACATCTGGACCTCACTGCTTGAAAGGGTGACAGAGGCAGAGATCCTTTTAACATTTAAGAAATATTTAGATGTACACTTGTGATGCCAAGGCATACAAGGCTATGGGTCATGTGCTGGAAATGGGAGTAAAATAGTTGGGCGCTTTTTCTTTGACCAGTGCTGTCTGGATGGACAAAAGGGCCTTTTTCTGTGCTGTATACCTCCATGACTCTAGCTGTATATGAGCTGTATTTTTATCAATTAATGTCACAGAATATGGGTATTGCTAGCGAGACCAGCATTTTTATTGCCCATCCCTAACTGTCCATGAGAAGGAGGTGGTGAGATGCCTTTTTGAACTGCTGCAGTCCCTGAGGTGTAGGTACACCCACAGCGCTATTAGGGAGGGAATTCCAGAATTTTCACCCAGTGACAGTGAAAGAACGGTGATATATTTCCAAGTCAGGGTAGCGAGTGGCTTGGAGAGGAACATCCAGGTAGTGGTGTTCCAGTGTGCCTGCTGCCCTTACCCTTCCAGATGGAGCAGTTGTGTGTTTAGGAAGTGCTGCCTAAGGAGCCATGGTGAGTTCCAGCAGTGCATCATGTCGACAGTTCGTTGATGGTGGAGGAAGTGAATGTTTGTAGAAGAGTTGCCAATAAAGCAGGCTGCTTTGTCCTGGATGGTGTTGAGCTTCTTGAGTGCTGTTGGTGCTGCACTTATCCAGGCAAGCGAAAAATATTTGATCACACTCCCGACTTGTACCTAGTAGACAGACAGGTGGACAGGTTCTGGGGAGTCAGAAGGTGGGCTATCCATCACAGGATTCCTAGCTTCTGACCTTCTCTTGTCACCACAGTATTTACATGGTTGGTCCAGTTCAATTACTGGTCAATTGTAACACTGATGTGGAGATGCGGGCATTGGGCTTTTGGAACACCCCAGTGTGCTGATCGTGAAACATACAAGATCCTGAGAGAACTTAATAGGAAAGAAACCAGGAGGATGTTTCCTCTCGTAAGAGAGTCTTGATCTGGGGACATAGTTTAAGAATGAGGTCTCAATTTTAAGGCAGAGATGTGGAGAAATCTTTTCTCTCAGAGGGTCATTGGTGTGTGAAATTGTCTTCGGTCAGTGGAAGCTGGACCATTGAATATATTCAAAGCTGAATTGGATTTTTGATCGACAAGGGAAATGGGAGTTTTGACAGAAAAGTGGAGTTGAGACCATAAGCTGACCATAAGGGTCAGTCATTATCTTATTGAATGGTGAAGCAGGCATAGAGGGGCTGAATGGCCTATTCCTACTCCTTAGTCCTGTGTGCCTTTGACTGCTGTGAGAGGAGAGGGGAGGGGAAGTTCTGTTTGGTAGTGATCCACTAAATATTCAGATACATTCCCTATAAGCCCACTGACTCCCATAGTTACCTTGTCTACACTTCCTCATAGCCCACTGCCCATTTGGAATCCATTTAATTATCCCAGTTTCTCTGTTCTTCTAATATGTCACTTTTTTCCTCAATCAAGGATTCTCCCCCACCTTGTTTGACATGTTAATCATGTCCATCCCGTTTCCCACACTTCTGGTCTCACCTCTTCCCTTTCCTTCTGGAATTTTTTCCTTGTTCTCACCTTCCACATGCAATCTCCTACCTCCCCCAGCCTCCAAATTTGATGGATCCTCTGCTGCCAGTCATTCATTGCCAGCTATGTCTTGACCAGAAAATGTACAATCAGACCCTAATCTCCTCTGCCAAAACTGCTCACTATTCCAGAATTATCCTGGAATTCAAAAATGCCCTCAACTTCTTTCCATTACTGGAACCATCATCTTTTAGAGCTCTTTTTACTGCATCCTCCACCCTTACCTCCAAGCTCATGAACTTCTTTGTCACTTAGACTGAGGCCATTCAGCCTCTGCCAATTCTTTTCCTTCTCCTTGCCCACCTGGCCAAACTTCCTCACAGGTTCCCCTCTGACCGAGCAATGAACTCACATCTTTGTCTAGTTTCTCTCTTTTCTCCTCTTACGGCAAAATCATAATAAGACTCAATTCCTGTTCCTTTGACCCTATTTTCATTAAAAGTGCCAACTGGTTTTCCTTTCTGGCATTCGATCTAGCTGATATTGTTAACGGTTCTTTTCTCAGGTACCGGTTCCCAACCCACTTCGGATCAGCTGTCATCTTTCCAAGGAAACAATCTTTGACCCCGTTCTTCCATGCAAACCATTTCTCTTTCCTCAAATATTCCTTGAGTATGTTTTCAAAACAGAAATTTCTGCAAATACCCAACAGTTTGGCAGCACCAATGGAGAGAGAAACTGAGTTAATATATGTGGCCTTTCATCTGAACTGGTATTAGTTGGCAGTCTAAAGTAATTCTTCTGAAAGTTACTATTGAATCTGCTTTCAGCCAATGCATCCCTGATCATAATAACCACTGCTTAAAAATTCCCCTCAATCCCCTTAGTTCTTCTTGCCAATTACCTTAAATGTGTAGCCTCTGGCGAATTGAAGCTGTTTTTCCCTATCTACGTGATCAAAACACTTCATGATTTTGAAAAACAGTATATCAAAATTATACTTGATGTTCAGGATCACAGCACAGATTTAGCAGGTTCAATTTTACACCTTTGATTCAACCGCCCAGCTGTACTGTTCAAATGTTAAAGCTGTTCCTTTGTAATCTGAGCATAAAATCATGCAATCTATTTTGTACCTCGGGGATTATCTCACTACAACATCAGGGATTTTTGCATTTGTCTGACAATTTCTGACAAAGTTGGCTTCTTGCTGGTGTCCATTATCCATCTTCCTCTCTTTCAACCTTAAATCTCTGTTGATATTACTATTCTGCCTCTCCATGGCTAGAGTTCAAGCTTTTGAATTAAATCTTATTATTCATTTTATAGAAGCATTTGATTTAGTGTTTAATCTAAACACTTAACTTTTCTCAAACTTCACCTTGTCGTTTCAAGGATTGTCTCATCTCTGAAGATCAGTTGGAATTTTTGAACCTCTTTCAAAAGCCCAGCATTACCATCTGATATAATTGAACAATGTTTGATTGTAAATTCCTTCAAAGTATCAGAAAGAAATCCCTCTTTGACACAACCTGACTCATCTACATTAATTTCAACAGTCATTCAAGTAAACAAAAGTGTCAGAAACTATATGTTAATGAACAGTCTTTCAATAATCATTTCATCTTTTTACCTTCCAGTGCCTAATATCCCTCGGGACAACATTCTGTTAACGGCTGTTTGTTTAAGCCTCCATTAATGGTTATCTATTCAAAAACTATGACATCAGTCGCAGTCATCTTTTAGATTTGACCAGCTCCTAACTCAAGCTGGTATCAGGGTGTGAATTCATTGGAAAATGCTGGAAAAACTCAACAAGTCTGACAGCATCTGTGAGAGAGAATAGAGCCAACATTTCGATTCAGGATGCTTGACTCGAAATGTTGGCTTTGTTCTCATTCCAAAGATATTATCAGACTTACTAAGTTTTCCCAGTATTTTCTGTTTTGTTTCAGGTTCCATCATCCGCAGTATTTTGCCTTTATCTTATGCAAATTAACGAGCCTGGCTATGCCAGTAAATACAAGAATTAACAAGTTAATTTGAACAACTCACACAAGAGATACGTATTCAAACCAAGCTCTATTTGATGGAGGCAAGGAAAATTCAGTCACTGCTTCAGGATCATTTTAGCTCTGTCTTGCACCCATCTACACAATGTTATAAGGAGGAGACTGAACACCTAGCACTGCATTTTCTCCTCCATCAATCCCAGATTGCCACTATTTCCTCCAGCAACTTGTCTCCTGGGTAAATGTCAGCAAAACCAAAGCCACTTCCTTTGTCTCCTGTAAGAAATAATCTGATACAATCTTAATTGATTGAATGTGATAGAGATATCTCTCTTTCCTTTAGTCCTTTTTAAAGAAAGAAAGAAACCAGCCAGGCTGACACACACAGAGTACAGCATTGTTTTGTTATCTGCAAAGGACATGACCAGCACAGGCCCAAGTACAACACAGTCCGAAGCCTGGAAGGTTGGGATCTCATGCCCATCTGAATCAGCTGTTTGAGCACATTAAGAAGACGATTGCATGGGCTGGCAGACAGTAAAAGAAAACATCCACTTACCTGTTCCTTGGCAATTGGATGATTGAATGAGTGATTTGCATGAAACACCCACAAGTCCACAGAAATAAGGTATGTAAGTGGGATCTCAGAAGGAGTAACAAACATGGTAAATGAAAGAGAGTTTTCCAAGGTAGATAGATCCTTGCTGGCTCTGGCATGAAACTCTGATTAGTTCAAAAGCAGAGGAGACTGCCACTGCCGATGATAGAGATCAATGTTACTCTGTTTCATTCATTTATTTATTTAATCTGGGACGGGTAAACTATTCTGAGGAGACTGCCACTGCCTACAATGGATATCAGCATATTTCTACTTCTCCTGTCTGTTCATCCAAGGCCTGTAAGCCATTCTCACTTGTTAATTGTTGTATATCTATTTTGTCGCTGTAGTTTATATATCATATCCATACTATTGTTTTGTAATAAACTAATTTAAATCTACCTATGAGCTCAATCCCTTTCTTGGGTAATCTGTGACTCCTGGATGAAACCTTACACTCCTACATACACCCATGAGCTTTTTGTTCAATGCAGACAATAAACTTAATCTTGCAAAATCTGTACTATAATCATACACTCCCATGGGTCACCCCATCTGCCATTTCAGTCTAAGCTCATAGGTGTGGAAGTTTGATACTGAGCTCAATTTCCTTCACATTCTTTTTCTTTTCATCTCTGGAACATCTGAGACCTCTAACTTTGTGTCTACAGATTTCCATCAAACCTTTCCTTTATTACCTCAATGATGATTCAGTCAAATGCTTTCCCTGATGGATCACACACTTTGATTCTCCATTTACCATACTCTCAACTGCACTAAGCAAAGTATCCTTGTTAAGTTCGACTCATCTTACCCCAAAAGGCAGAAATAAGCATCTCATCTACTCACATTGACATCATTCCATGGATCTTGTCCCTTCCAATCTCCTCCGTATGTCCCTTTTTGTATTATGCATCTATCACTCCTCCAGTTAGAAGTAAATGAGCACAGAAAACAAAAGGTTTATGGAAACTGAGAAAGGCATAACGTGTGTTTGAGGTTTTAGGATAATTATGTATTGTATAGTACATACAGGAAAGGCAGGGGGCAGTGACTAAGTGGTAGTGTCATTGGACTGTTAATCCAGAGACACGGGGTAATAACTCTGGGGATTCAGGTTCAAGTCAAACACATGGTGCAATTTGAATTCAGTAAAAAATATGGAATTAGAAGTCTAATGACCATGAAACTATGATCAATTGTTGTAAAAACTAATCTTGTTCACGAATGTGGACCAGATAAGGATTGCATATTTCCTCCCTGACCTACATGTGATTCCAGACTCACCATCCCAGCAGAAGGAGCAGCACAGTGGCATACAGTCAGGCAGGAATTGCCCAGGCCAACTTTAACGTCAACTTCAGCCTTCATGAAGTCAAACATGGGCAAGGAAACCTTCTGCTGATTACCACATTCCCACCACTCCACTCCCACCTACTCAGCTTATGAATCAGTACTCCTCCATGTTGAACACCACTAGGACAAAGATGGGCAAGGGTGGCAAGGGCATAGAATGAGTGGGGACTTCAATGTTCATGGCTCAGTAATACCATCACAGACCTAAACGACTTGACTGCTAAATTGAGGCAGGTGGTGAGGGAGCCAACAAGAGGGGGACACATTGTTGACCTCGTCCTCACCAATCTCCTGCCACAGATGTATCTGCCCATGACTACATTGGTATAAGTGACCACATCATAGCATCCTATTTTCACACTGAGGATATATTCTATCATGTTGTATGGCATTACCACCATGCTAAATGTGATAGATTTCGAACAAATCTAACTCTGGCAGTGGGCGATCAGCAGCAGAATTGTACTCAACCATTATCAGCATAAACAGTGCAGGAGGATATGTCAGGAGCAGCACCAGGCATAGTTAAAAATGAGATGTCAACCAGGTGAAGCTACGAAACTGCATAAGCAGCAAGTGATAAATAGAGCAAAGTGATTTCACAACCAACAGATTGGATCGAAGCTCTGCAGTCCTGCCACATCTAATCATGAATGGTGGCAAACAATTAAACAACTCAGGAGAAGGTTCCACACATCAGCCAGAGTTGCAGAGTGATCCACCTTAGTCTCCTTCCTCTGGAGGTCCCCAGCATCAAAGATCTCAGTCTTCAGCCAATTCGATTCACTCCACATGATATCAAGAAATGGCTGAAGGCTCTGGATACTACAAAAGCTAAGGTCCTGACAATATTCCAACAACAGGACTTGTGCTGCAGAACTTACCATGCCCCTAGCCAAGCTGTTCCAGTACGGCTACAACATTGGCATCTACCTACAATATGGAAAATTGCCCAGGTATGTCCTATACATAAAAAACAGGGAAATTTGAAATTGCCCCATCCATTTGCTCTAAACCATCAGTAAAGTGATGGAAGGCATCATCAACAGTGCTATCAAGCAGCACATGCTTAGCAATAACTTGCTCACTGATGCTCAGTTGGATTCTGTCAGCGTCACTCAGCTCCTGACCGCATAACAGTCTTGGTTCAAGCATGGACAAAAGAGCCAAACGCCAGAGATGAGGTGAGAGTGATTGCAGCATTTGACAGAGTGTGGCATCATGGAGCCTTCACAAAACTAGAGTCACTGGGAATCAGGGAGGAAACCCTCCATTGGTTGGAATCTCACCTGGCACATAAGAAGATGGTTGTGGTTGTTGGAGGTCAATCATTTCAGCCCCAGGACATCAATGTTGGAGTCCTTCAGGGCGATGGTGCCTTCAGGAACCATCTTCAACTGCTTCATCAATACCTTCCTTTCATCATAAGGTCGGAAGTGGGGATGTTTGCTGATGATTGCACAATGCTCAGCACTATTCGCAACTCCTCAGGCACTGAAGCAGTTCACGTCCAAATGCAGCAAGACCTGAACAATATCCATGTATCGGCTGACATATGGCAAATAACATTTGCAAAACTCACCATCCAGGCAATGACCATCTCCAATATGAGAGACTCTCACTATCACCCCTTGACATTCAATGATGTTACCATCACTGAATCCCCCACTGTCAACATCCTGGGGACTACCATTGACCAAAAATTGAACTGGACTAGCCATAGAAATACTGTCACTACAAGAGCAGCTCACAGGTTTAGAATCCTGCAGTGAGTAATTCACTTCCTGACTCCCAAAAACCAGTCCACCATCTACAGGGCACAAGTCAGATGTGTGATGGAATACTCTCCACTTGCCTGAATGACTGCAGCGACACAACACTCAAGGTGTTTGACACCATCCAGGGCAAAGCATTCTGCTTAATTCACAACCCTTCCACCAAGATTTCCTCCCTCCACCGCCAACAAACTGTGGCTGCCATGTGAATGGTCTACAAGATGCACTGCTGGAACTCACCAAGTTTCAATAGGCAAAACCCATGACTACTACTATTTAGAAGGACCAGAGCAACAGATTACTGGGAACAGCACCACTTGGAAGTACTCTTCCAAGCCATTCACCACCCTGACTTGGAAATATGTCACGATCCTTCACTGTGGCAGCATCAATATCCTGGAACTCTCTCCCTAACAGCAGTATGGGAGTACTTACATCTCAGGGACTACAATGGTTCAACAAGGCTGCTCACCACCACCTTCTCAAGGGCAATCAGGGATGGGCAATAAATGCTAGCCAAACCAGCGACATCTGCAAATAAATATAAAAACATTAAGGACATTTTTCAAAAGTACTTATCAAAAGCAAAATATTGCAGATGCTGGAAAAGAGGACAGCACAGTGACACAGTGGTTTGCAGTGTACCTCACAGTGCCAGGGACCCAAGTTTAATTCTGGCCTCGGGTAACTGCATGGAGTTTGTACATTTGCCCCATATTTACATGGGTTTCCTCTTAGTACTCCAGTTCCCTTCCACAGTCCAAAGATTTGTCAGTTGTGTTGATTGGCTATGCTGTATTGCCCCTTAGTTTCAGGGGATTAGCAGGCTAATTCCATGTGGTTATGGGGATAGGGCCTGGGTGGGATTGTTGTCGATGCAGACTCTATTCCAAAGGAACTGTTCTCTCTCGAAAGCCCAATTAATTCCTCTGTCATCCCTAACATCTGCGCCCTTTCCCACGATAACTTCCCATGGAAACCCAGAAAATGCAATACCTACCTTCTTATCTTTTCTCTCACCCCACACCACTTCCTTCCAGATCAAACAGAAATCTGCTTAAATTTTCAATTTAGTATACTGTATTTGCTTCTCACAATGCAGTCTTCTCTACATTTGAGAAACTAAATGCAGATTGGGTGAGGAGTTTGTGAAACACTCCCATTACATTCATAACAGTGATTTCGAGCTTCCAGTTGTCTGAAATTTTAATTCTCCATTCCACTCCCAATGTGACCTTTCTGTCCTCAGACTCAAATACTGTTCTCATGAAGTTCAAAGAATCTCAAGGATCAACTCTTTTGAGTGGACAATTTATAGCCTTCTGATTCAATGCTGAGTTTTACAATTTCAGACAGACAGCAAATGTTGTAATGATTTTACTTTCCCATTCACACATCTTCTCAATACATCTTTTGTTTCTATACCTTCTGTCCTCATCCCCTTTTGCCTACATGTACCATCATCCTTTTCTCATGCAATTTCTCCTGCCTTCCACCCTATCATGGGCCTCCCCTTCCCATTCCTCCCCTCCCCCATTTTCCTGTCACTGTACTTGCTTTAAACCTGTTATATCTCCAACTTTTCCCCGTACAGATGGAAGGTCATCAGCCTGAAATGTTAACTCTGTTTCTCTCTCCACACCTGCGATTTATAGCATTTCCTATTTTTGATGCTGCTGTTTATATGAAATTGTAAGTTCATGGATCATGAACACCATCTTCCAGAATTCTGTAACTACTTTTGTGTGGAAAAAGGTCTTGCATTTTTACAGCAGTTTATCAGGTTCAAAACACCCCAAAATGTAGCGAACTCTGGGGAAAAGATTATTTGAGCTCAACAGAAAGTGGTCTGAATGATAAGAAGTGATTTATTTAAATCTTGTATATTAACAAGAATTCCTAAATTGGATGCTCTGTATCGTAAAGAAATGTTATTTAATTCCATCAACTTTCTTGTTATTTCTTAATAAGTTGTCTTTGTTTGACTTGTCACTTCCATTTATGTCCCAATTTGATACCAAAACCTATTAATCATCTTCGACATTTTATTTTAGAAACTGCAATCAACCTATACTGTTTCCAGAGAAAACAATTTGTATCTGCACTATTTTGTTTGTGAGTCATTAATGATGCTGCATCTGAACATGTCATGACAAAGCCCAATGTGTTTGATACAGCTGTGTTTGTTTAATATGGGGATTCAAGGGAACTGTACATGTCATTATAATTGTGAAAGTCATTTCTTTTCATCCTGTTGAACATGACAGTCAATATTAGCTCTTTGAATACTGAATTTTCTTGGCAACCTCCAAAATTTGTCTTATTTTGTACCTAGCTCTTTATTCAGTGTCTTTTAACAATTTCCTATTTAAAACAAATATTTTAAAATCTCCTGGGTAATGCCCCAAAGCATTATCCAATGCAACTGTGACGATCCCACTTGCATACAACAAATGGATTTGGCTTTCACAATATAATGTGTAACTGGAGATAAATATTACAATTCAGAAACTTATGCTTCCACACTGCTGGAGGATTACTGAATTGTCACTGTCATCTCTGCTTCTCTCTCAGTGTCTGTGCTTAGCATCCTATTGCTTCTCTTTTCATACTATTTAACTGAGAAATTAGAAATCCAAGTGATGGACCAGATTCATTTTTATAAGCACACTGAAAGATTTCAGTTCACATTTGGCACCCTGGACATTTAAGCTGAGAAGAAAGAAAGCTGTGGACTGCAGGAAGATATCAACAGACTGGTCAGGTAGGCAGAAAAATGATGAATGAAATTCAATCTAGAGAAATGTGAGGTAATACTTTGGGGCAGACCAAACCAGGCAACTGAAGCAGAGGACCTGTGTGGAATTTGCATGTTCTCCAGTTGTCTGCATGGGTTTCCTCCAGGTGCTCCAGTTTCCTCCCACAGTCCAAAGGTGCGTAGATTAGGTGGATTAGCAAGGTTACAGGGATAAAATGGAGGAGGGGGCAGGGGGAGTTGGGTCTCTTTTGGAGAGTCGATGCAGACTCGTTGGACCAGATGGCCTATTTCTGCATTGTAGGGATTCTATGGTTCCATATGATCACACCAGAGAGGCTATATCAAAGAGATTTACAAGGATGCTGCCAGGAATGGAGAATTTTAGCTAAAAGGAAAAATTGAAAATGCTGGGTTATTTTCTTTGGGACAGAACAGGCTGAGAGATTTAACTGAGGTTTTTAAAATTCAGCAGATAGAAAAGACCTATTTGCATTACCAGGGAGTCCAATAACCAGGGGGCATAGACATAAACTAATTGGTCGAACAATTACAGAGAGTTGAGGGGAGATTTTTCACCCAGAACATCTCATCTCAGCCCCAGGACATTACTGCAGTAGTTCCTCAGGGTGGTGTGCTGGGCCCAATTACCTTCAGCTGCTTTGTCAATGACCTTTCCTTCCATCATAAGGCTGGAAATGGAAATGTTCATTGTTGAATGTAAAATGTTCAGTATTATTTACAACTCCATAAATAATAAAAGCAGTCCATATCCATATATTTTGGCCAGGAAATGATGACTTCTGTACATGGGATTTAATGGGATTGAAAGTTATAGATTGGCCTGGTAGGCAGGGATATGATCGGCGCAACTTGTGGGCCGAAGGGCCTGTTTGTGCTGTGGTGTTCTATATACAACAAGACCTGGAAGGATTGAACGATAAGTAGCAAGTAACGTTTCCACCACACAAGTGCCAGGCGATGACCATCTCCCCTTGTAATTCAAAGGCATTATCATTGCTTAGTCACCCACTATTAACATCCTGGGTGTTACCATTGATCAGAAAATGACCTGGGCCAGCCACATAAACACTGCGGCTACAAGAGCAGATCAGAGGCTGGAAATTCTGTAGTGGGTAACTCACCTTCTGATTCCCTAAGGCCTGTCCACTGTTCAGGGTTTTATGGAATACTTTCCACTTACTTGAATAAGTGCAGCTCTTACAACACTCAAGAAGTTTGACACAATCCAGGACAAAGCAGCTTGATTGATTAGCACCTCTTTCACTGCTTTAAGCAATAGCATTTTCCACCAGCAGCCCACAAGAGCAGTAGTGAATATTAACGCACTGAGGTTCCTTTGACAACAGCTCCAAACCTTGCAAACTCAGCGAGAAGGCCCAGGGCAGCAGATACATGGGAACACCACGACCTCCAACTTGCCCTCCAAGCCACACATCATGTTGACTTTGAACTGTATAATCATTCCTTCACTGTTGCTGGATCAAAAACTTGGAACTCCCTCACAGTACCTCCCTACACTAGGTGAACATCAGCAGTTGAGAACATAAGAACATAAGAAATAGGAGCAGGAGTAGGCTATCTAGCCCTTCGAGCCTGCCCCGCCATTCAATAAGATCATGGCTGATCTGTCGTGGCTCAGTTCCACATTCCCGCCCTCTCCCCATAACCCTTAATCCCCTTGCCTATCAAAAACCTATCAACCCACGTCTTAAAAATATTTAGCGAGGCAGCCTCCACCACTTCAATGGGCAGAGAGTTCCAGAGATTCACCACCCTTTGAGTGAAGAAGTTCCTCTTCAACTCCATTCTAAACCGCCCCCCCCTTTATCTTGAGGCTGTGCCCTCTAGTCCTACTGTCCTTTCTGAGCGGGAAGAGCCTCTCCACCTCTATCCTATCCATCCCGTTCAATATCTTATACATCTCAATGAGATCTCCCCTCATTCTTCTGAACTCTAACGAGTACAAGCCTAGTTTATTCAGCCTCTCCTCATAGTTCAACCCCCTCAACTCCGGAAGAAGGTGGTTCAAGAAGGTGGCTCGCTATTACCTTTGCAATGGCAATTTGGGATGGGAAATAAGTACTGACCTAGTCAGTACACTCACATCTCATGAAAGAATATGGACAGAGTTGTTTTCTTTGGAACACGCCAAGAGATTCAACTGAGCTTTTTAAAATTGAGCTGATAGAAAAGACCTATTTGCATTAACAGAGAATCCAGTAACCAGAGGCATGAATATAAACTAATTAGCGGAACAACTTTCGGTGGCACAGTGGTAGAGTGGCTCGCACTGCTGTTTCGCAGCGCCAGGGACTCGGGTCAACTCCGGCTTGGGTCACTGACTCTGCGGAGTCTACATGTTTTCCCTGCGTCTGTGTGGGGTTTCTCTGGGTGCTCCAGTTTCCTCCCACAGTTCAAAGGGTGTGCTGGTTGGGTGCGTTGCCCACGCTAAATTCTCCCTCACTGGACCTGAACTGGCTGGATTTTGGTGACTAGGAGATTTTCACAGTAACCTCGTTGCAGTGTTAATATAAGCCTACTTGCCACAATAATAAATAAAATAAAAAATAAAAACAAAATATGATGGCTGTCTGAAATTCACTGCCTGAAGTGAGGAAGAAGCAAATACTCTCATCACATTTCAGATGGAATTCAGCTGCTGTAAGCTATAGGGTAATGGAGCAAGAGGTGGAAAATTGGATGAGACTATTCCGGCTGGCATCACGCAATGGGCCAAACAGTTTCCTTCTGTGTCATATACCCTTCTGTGTTTCTTTGACAGCAATGTCATATCAGAGGAAGTTTTTAATCATTTCAAATACAGCATCCAGTAAGTTAGATTTTACAAAAGCAGGACAAGCTTACTCTGCAATCTTGTTTCTCCCATTAGTGTGAGATTTTCAGTATAAATTGTGGACAAAGCACGTCAGCCAGAACTGCAGGAACGTGATTCCCTCTGGCTTTTTGGGGAGGCAATTGCAGTGGGGGGGGATTTCCCTGCAGATTTTAAGGTGGTGGCGGTGGTGGTGGTGGGTCGGGGCGGGGGGGTGGGGGGGGGGGAGGGTGCGGGGAGTGGTGAGTGGTAGGGGGGGAGGTCAGAGAGAGGGTGGAGGACTGCAGGGATGTGATTCCTTCCAGGTTTTTTATTGGGGGGAGCATGAAATTGCAGGGATGGGATTCACTCCAGGTTTCTGCCTGTCCCAACTCTGCAGCAATTGTACACTGGTGCGGGCAGGTCTCGAACAGAAAACCCATCCTCACTAAGTCTCTTTACTGGTTAATTAATGGCCACTTAAGGCTGTCTCCTCCCCAGCAGCAATTTGCAGGCTGGGGTGTAGATGAAAGCTTTGTGGAGGAAATAGAAATAAAGCTCCATCTTGGGTGAGAAGATGGCGATGGCATCTCCATCAGTCACTGCCTTCTGACTGAGGACACCCTCCCCTTAAGGCCCTGTAACCTCCAGTCCTTCCTCTCCTCCCCCCACGTACCCCCAACACCCCTCCCCCCATCACCTGGACATTCCCCCCAAAATCCTGTTTGCTCCCTAGCAATCCATCGCTACTCTCCCTGCCCTGGAATTCCTTACATTTACCTGGGTCTTAAAATCCCCCGGTTTGAGGTGTGATTTTCTGGCCGGTCCCACTGGTGGGATCTTACAGTCCCAATGAAGCTGACCCCTCATGGTGGGTTCCCCCGGCAGCAGGGCACACACAATATGCCGAAGCCCAAAGACATTTGCAGAACCGGAAGATCCTGCCAGCAGCCGTTCTGCTTAAATCTGTACATTCGACTATCTTGCAGGCTAGTGTTTCTTCAGATAGTCAATCATTTGGAACAAAATAAACTGTTTCGGTGGAATTTTATGAGATTTTTTTCTAAGTTCGGGTGGGCGTGAAACTGGGAGACTTCCAGATCCATTTTTTGAGTGCAGTTTTATGCCTAATCATATGCACTGTTTGCAAAATTTTGGGTGAGTCCGTTTCTCACTACGGAAGGGAGTGGGCATGGCTTAACACACCCAAAAGCCTGCAGATCTGATCGGATCCTCAAACTGCGCATATGCAGGAAAAAGACTAATATAAAGCAGCTCCTCTGCCAGATCCCTCCTGTGCCAGATACAGCCTCCTCCTGCGTCCCCCTCCTGCCCCCAACATTACTGACCCCCCCTTAGCCCCCACCCCGGATCCACTTGCACATAGCCCAATCATCCCCTGGCCCCGATGGCTGTTTGACATGACCCTCTCTCTCCCCTGCCCTTCAATCATCATTGAGGCGCAAATTCACCCCCCACCCGCCACCCCACCCCCATCAGCACACCTGCAAGTGCTGACTTGGCTTCCCCTCCATAGCAACAAGCCAACTGCATTAAACTTGCTGGGATGCTGACCCAAATAGCCTGCAGCTGAACTGCCCTATTGAGGGGCAGCTCCATAAAAACCCCAAGGATGGACAAACAGGCAAGCAGTGCAGGAATAATGGCATCGAGAAAGGCAACTCCCAGATTTTCCAAATCTGACCTGGCCTGGTTGTTGGACACAGTAAAAAGTCTGACAACACCAGGTTTTAGTCCAACCTATTTATTTGATAATATTCTCACTAGCTTTCGAGGGGACAGCCTCTTCGTCAGGTGAATGGAGAGTTCTGGCCTCAGACAGAGCATATAAAGCACAGACAGTTTAGAGATTACTGATTAGAATGCGAATCCTTACACCTAACCTGCTGTTCAAGACCTGAAGTGGCTGACAATGTGAGTGGTAGGAGCACTGATCACAGTTTAAAGAGATGTGTATTGTCTCCAGACAGTACAGTAAGTGAGGTTTTGCAAACCCAGGCAAGTCACGGGGGTTACAGATAGTGCGACATGAACCCAAGATCCCTGTTGAGACCGTCCTCATGTGTGCGGAACTTGGCTATCAGTCTATGCTCAGCGACTCTGCGCTGTCGTGTGTTGTGAAGGCCGCCTTGGAGAATGCTTACCCGAAGGTCAGAGGCTGAATGCCCGTGACCACTGAAGTGTTCGCCAACAGGAAGGGAACAGTCTTGCCTGGTGACTGACGAGCGATGTTCATTCATCCGTTGTCGTAGCGTCTGCATGGTCTCCCCAATGTACCATGCTTCGGGACATCCTTTCTTGCAACGTATCAGGTAGACAATGTTGGCCGAGTTGCAAGAGTATTTACCATGTACCTGGTGGATGGTATTCAGTGGTCACGGGCATTCAGCCTCTGACCTTCGGGTAAGCATTCTCCAAGGCGGCCTTCACAACACACGACAGCGCAGAGTCGCTGAGCATAGACTGATAGCCAAGTTCCGCACACATGAGGACGGTCTCAACAGGGATCTTGGGTTCATGTCGCACTATCTGTAACCCCCGTGACTTGCCTGGGTTTGCAAAACCTCACTTACTGTACTGTCTGGAGACAATACACATCTCTTTAAACTGTGATCAGTGCTCCTACCACTCACATTGTCAGCCACTTCAGGTCTTGAACAGCAGGTTAGGTGTAAGGATTCGCATTTTAATCAGTAATCTCTAAACTGTCTGTGCTTTATATGCTCTGTCTGAGGCCAGAACTCTCCATTCACCTGACGAAGAGGCTGTCCCCTCGAAAGCTAGTGAGAATATTATCAAATAAATAGGTTGGACTAAAACCTGGTGTTGTCAGACTTTTTACTGTGTTTACGCCAGTCCAACGCCGGCATACCCACATCCTGGTTGTTGGAGGCAGTGGAGGCAAGATGGGACACTCTCTTCCCCCTGGCAGGATGTCATCCCTGAGAAAGCAACAGAAAAACAGCCTGGGAGACAGTGGCCATAGTGCCATGGTCCTGGTCAAGAGAACTGGCAAGCAGTGCCGCAAGAAGATAAATGACCTCATCCGAGCAGCAAGGGTGAGTGTTTAATCCCACCTAGTATCTTTCCCCAGATCCCTCCACACCCAGCACCCTGCATGCTCCCAGCCCCCCACAAGAGTATCAGAACTCTTGCCCTCTGAAGGTCACCCCCGATACTCTGCAGGAGTCACACCTTCGTTTCTTTTGTGACTCCTTCTGTCCCCACAGAAGAATGTCTATAACCGCCGGAAGAGGGCAATGGTAGGGGATGGTGAGTCCTCACCCCCTTTGAGGAGCGGACGCTGGAGCTTGTGGGAAAGGAGGATATCCAGACCATCAATGACAGCATCATCGGGCTAGTGTTTAGAAGTGAGCAGTTGTCAACCCTCCACTCAATTACTAGGGGGCACAGGTTTAAGATGCAAGGTGAAAGGTTTAAAGGAGATGTATGGGGCAAGTTTTTTATACAGAGGGTGATGGGTGTCTGGAACCTGCAGCCAGGGAAGATATGGAAGTAGATACAACAGGGCGTCTTGACAAATACATGAATAGGAGAGGAACAGAGCTATATGGTCCCTGTCAGGATAGGGGGATTTAGTTCAGATGGGCAGCATGGTCAGTGCCGGATGGATGGCTGAATGGCCTGTTCCTGTGCTGTAATTTTCTTTGTTCTTTGTTTAACAGAGAAATGGCAAGTAAGTTACCTGCATTCCAGATTCCTCTCCCTCCCTTACACTTAACCTTGTGTCCTGTTTTGCAGGAAGGGATCCCGACATGGTATCGTTACCCCCGCTGCAACTCCCACCCATCCTGCCCCTGACAGCCCGGAAGATCCCCTCGGAGGAAGCGGATGAAGGGACCTCCAAGGACAGCACCTGTTTTACATCAGCTTCCATCTTGCAAATCACCATCCCAGAGACTTTCACATCGGTGGGTCAAGTTAGTGGCGAGGTATGTAGGTCTCTCTCTGGTGTGCACGACACATCTGCTAACATACATCGGCGGAAGAGGGAATGTCCGAGGCCTTTGACATGTGGGGGCCTGCTGGAGTTGAGGACTCAGCTGGCCCCAGGCTACATGCTGTGCCTCTGCAATCAGCTGCTGGAGATGCAGCAACAGAGTCAGGGAATGCAGGAGGGGCTGATGACAACACTGGGCCGATTGTGAGGCTTTTGGGAGGAGTCCGAAATCTTTCAGGTGGACCAGCTACTGCCTGACTTGCGTGGTTCCCAGGCCAACACTGCAGGGTGGCATCCATGGTGAGCCTGGGGCCAGGAATCCTCATGATGAGTGGTAGGGTCCAAGTAATGTCCGAGTCACAGCAGGTCACAGGAGAGTCCCAGAGGGCTGTGGCCGAGTCACAGTGGGCCACAGCTGAGGGCCTCAACAGGCTTCTTGGGATTCTGGCACCCATAGTTGAGAGGCTGCAGAGCTCGCAAAAGACCCAGCGGGACAGTGCTGAGACACAACGGGCAATGGCAGCAGCCCTTGAGAATGTGGCCCAATCACAGAGGGCACTTGCTGCTGCCATTGACAAGTGGTCCCTGCTCAGGGCGCCATTGCAAAGGGCTTGACCACTACGGTTAGAATCAGGTGATGCCACATTTCTGGAGCTCACTGCAGAAGGACTGGCATCCCATGGAATGACTCAGAGGCCCACAGGAAACCCGAGGGAAGAGAGGGGGCTGCAGCCCATGCTGGAGCCTTCCACACAAGAGACAGTGACTGTGGCTGCACCTTCTGAAGAGAGTGTCATGGAAACGTCCCAGACACCTGGAAGCTGGCCAGGCCCCTCAAGCTGCAGGCCCTGCAGAGGAGAATTGCCAAGGGCATCGTAGGTCATGGAGCACAGTAGATAGCTGGTGACCTCCACCCCTGATATACATCCTGGGGTGACACCGAGAAGTAGGGGTAGGCCATGTAAAGTTAGAAAGTTGTGGCGGTGAAGGGCAGCACTAGGTAGATGGAATAGCTATGCACTTTGAAGGGCAGCACTAGGTAGATAGAATAGCTATGCACTTTGAAGTCTCGTGTTCACATGTTTGCATGTTATTACTTATCATTAAGACACTTTTGTTGGCACAAATAAAGATGTCTGGAACGCTTCCATGCCACCCTCTACATGCCGCTACCTCTGATGCCCCGCTGTTAGGAAGGATGGAGTTAGAAGCTGCAGTCCTTCCTCCTCTCTCGGGGTTCCTGTGAGCCCCTGGATCATTCCATGGGATGCCAGTCCTTCTGAAGTGAGCTCCAGAAGCATGGCGTCATCTGGCCCCCCAGTCATAAAGGACTACCTGCATTTTAGCCATAGTGGTCGAGCCCGCTGCTTGGTGTTTGGGTTCTCGTTTGCACTCATTTTCTTACCAAGATGGCACCATTCCCACGAGATGCTTTATGACTGATTTCACACCATTTTCGAGCCAAAAAACAGACTCAATGAAGATGTAAAACCCCACCCTGTGAAACAGTTGACATTTGCCAATCAAATAAAGAAATATTTGCTCCTAACAAGCATTAGAGATTGATGTCATTTCAAAAAAGCATGTGGAATATTACATTATCGAGCAAATTAGTTCAATATTCAGCTATTCCAACCTGAATTTCAGTTTATTCAAAGACTGTGGCAATTTATTTGTTTCACACTGAAAAAGAAGTGCTTTTCACTTGTGACAGTTCCAAGCCTTTAGGAATCTCTGTCCACTTTAGGTCAGTGTTATTATGTGCAAATATTATTTATGAATATAAATGTGTGGCAATGCATATTAACTCCATCATGTCCACCAAAAACATTGGGCGGGACTTTCCTCCCATTGCATTAAGTGCATGAGCGGGTGTGAATAACCAAGTTCTACCCACCGGCTGCAATGGCAGGTTTTCACACTGTTTCATCCACTCTCCACTGCATTAATTATGCAGACGGAAACATGACTGGTTCATTGGAAAGCAACCTCGGATCCACACTCAGCTGACTGCTCCCCCACTACAGGTGTCACAGTTAAAGTGCAGTCGTGTTCAGTTTCTTCAATGTTGGCAGCCCAGCACTGCTTGACATGACCCCAAAACTTAAGAGTGACTGAAGTGCCTGCTGCACACAGGCAAGGTCAGCCACAGTGTCCTCTCCCCAGCTCTAGCTGCAGAAGGTTCGGTAAGAAGTCTCACAGCACCAAGTTAAAGTCCAACAGGTTTATTTGGTAGCACAAGCCAAAGCACACAATGAAAGCTTGTGGCTTGTGTTACCAAATAATCCTGTTGGACTTCTAACCTGGTGTTGTGAGACTTCTTACTGTGCTTACCCCAGTCCAACGCCGGCATCTCCACATCCTGCAGAAGGTGATCCAGCTGGGGAGATAGTGAGGAATAGAAGAGATCAGACATCTGGTGCAATAAGAGGTTAAATGATCTCATCTGTGTCACCAGGGTAAGTCAAACATCTCATCTCTCTCAACTCACACACTCACTAATCCATCACACTTCAAATTGGTCTTACGCACTGCCAACTCAAGGGACATCACCACTCGCTCTCACACACACCTTCACAACACCATCTGGCCTCATCTCCTCTGGACTTGCGCCCTTAATAAGAAGTCTCACAACACTAGGTTAAAGTCCAACAGGTTTATTTGGTGGCAAAAGCCACTAGCTTTCTGAGCACTTGCTGCTCCTTCGTCAGGTGAGTGGGAGTTCTATTCACAAACAGGGCATATAAAGACACAAACTCAATTTACAGAATGATGGTTGGAATGCGAATCTTTGCAGGTAATCACATCTCAAAGGTCCAGACAATGTGAGTGGAGAGAGCGTTAAACACAGGTTAAAAATGTGTATTGTCTTCAGATAGGACATACTCCCCACGTTGGAGATCTCTACTGCCTGCCGAAGATACACAAGGCAAACACACCCAGCCATCCCATCTTATCAGGAAATGGAACCCTGTGCGAGAACCTTTCCGGCTACGTCGAGGGCATCCTGAAACCCATTGTACAAAGAACCCCCAGCTTTTGTCGCGACACTATGGGCTTCCTACAGAAACTCAGCACACATGGAGCAGTTGAACCAGGAGCACTCCTGATCACAATGGATGTCTCGGCACTCTACACCGGCATCCCCCACGATGATGGCATTGCTGCAATTGCTTCAGTACTCAATGCTGACAACTGCCAGTCTCCAGATGCAATTTTACAACTCATCCGCTTCATCCTGGACCACAACGTCTTCACCTTCAACAAACAGTTCTTCATCCAGACACATGGAACAGCCATGGGGACCAAATTCGCACCTCAATATGCTGACATCTTCATGCGCATGTTCGAACAAGATTTCTTCACCGCACAGGACCTTCAACCGATGCTATACATTAGATACATCGATGACATTTTCTTCCTTTGGACTCATGGTGAACAATCACTGAAACAACTATATGATGACATCAACAAGTTCCATCCCACCATGGACTACTCTCCTGAATCGGTTGCATTCTTGGATACACGCATCTCCATTAAGGACAGTCATTTCAGCATCTCACTGTACCACAAGCCCACGGATAACCTCACGATGCTCCACTTCTCCAGCTTCCACTCTAAGCATGTTAGAGAAGCCATCCACTCTGCACAAGCCCTCCATATACACAGGATCTGCTCAGATCTCAAACAGATACCTCCAGACACTGAAAGATGCCCTCATAAGAACAGGACTCATCGATCGACAGTTCCGACATGCCACAGCGAAAAACTGCACCAACCTCCTCAGAAGACAAACTTGGGACATAACGGACAGAGTACCCTTCATCTTCCAGTACTTCCCCGGAGTGGAGAAGCTACGACATCTTCTCCGGAGCCTTCAACATGTCATTGATGAAGACGAACACCTCACCAAGGCCATCCTCACACCCCCACTTCTTACCTTCAAAGAACCACACAACCTCAAACAGACTATTGTCTGCAGCAAATTACCCAGCCTTCAGGAGAACAGTGACCACAACACCACACAAACCTGCCACAGCAATCTCTGCAAGACGTGCCGGATCATTGACACGGATGCCATCATCTCACATGAGAACCCCATCCACCTGATACACGGCACATACTGTTGCAACCCGGCCAACGTTGTCTACCTGATACGCTGCAGGAAAGCACGTCCCGAGGCATGGTACATTAGGGAGACAATGCAGATGCTACGACAACGGATGAATGAACACCGCTCGACAATCAGCAGGCAAGACTGTTCTATTCCTGTTGGGGAACACTTCAGCAGTCACTGGCATTTGGCATCTGATCTTCAGGCAACGCAGTGTCGCTGAGCAGAGACTGATAGCCAAGTTCTGCACACATGAGGACGACCTCAACCGGCATCTTGGGTTCATGTCACACTATCTGTAACCCCCATGACTTGCCTGGGGGTTTGCTTGCAAAATCTCACTAACTGTCCTGTCTGGAGACAGTACACATCTCTTTAACCTGCGCTTAACACTGTCTCCACTCACATTGTCTGTACCTTTGAGTCTTGATTACCTGTAAAGATTCGCATTCCAACCATTATTCTGTAGATTGAGTTTGTGTCTTTATATGCCCTGTTTGTGAATAAAATTCCCACTCACCTGACAAAGGAGCAGCAAGCGCTCCGAAAGCTAGTGGCTTTTGCTACGAAATAAACCTGTTGGACTTTAACCTGGTGTTATGAGATTTCTTACTGTGTTTACCCCAATCCAATGCTGGCATCTCCACATCTTGTGTCCTTAACCCAGCTATGGCTCCACTCACCAGCCACAGATGCCAGGCATTTTGTCATCTGTTCTGTCTTGCGTTTTTATGCAGGATAAGCTCGCACACATTCACAGGAGGAGATCCAAATCCAGACCAGGGGGTGGAGTGCCAGAAATGAAATTCTATTCTCAGTTTAAGCCATAGAGCTGACCAGAATGACATTGACCGTGCCGATGCTGATGGTGTGGTGGCTGGCACAAATACAGCTTATACCTGTTGCATTTGATGTGTGAACAGGTCACCATATTCTCTGCCTTTCTTGTGGGAAAGCAGCAACACACCCTGCCAAATTAAGAAACTTACCACAACACATCCAAAAACATTCCACTGTAATTCCAGAGAATTTACAATCGTAGTTTGTGTAAGTCACTTTATCTACAAGTTGGATGCCTGCCCTGAAACAGAACCTGTTGGGTTCCTCTTGTAGCTGCATGCATATTTTTAGATGAATGATAAGTGAATATGTTGAACAGATCTGCAAGGCCCATGTTGCCAAATCTGTGTTATATCACCTGTTTGGAGGCTTCCACAATACCTGCATAAGATTCCTCCCCAGATTCAGCCTCAGTTTGGACCACATCAGAAGCAATAAAAAGCACTGTGCGTCTCACTTAAAAAGCCGTTCGTAAAATTGGACTTAGTTGTTCTTTTGCGATGACATAGAGTTGAGAATCCAAATGATCCCTCCTTTAAAGATTGAACAGTCAGAAGGGTGGCATTGTATAAATGTCTTTCCTCACACTGGTGCTTTCTAGGAATAAATTGCATAAATTAAGGTGACTGTTATGTTGTGTAAATACGTATTGGGATTTCAACCCTCCAACTTTAAATGGGATTTCTCCAACAGAGAGGAGAAAAACAATTGGGAACTAAATTTGTGCCTTTGCCTATTTGCTCCTTCCCCTTTTCCTGCTACTGCCTCAAACTCATGGCAGTGATACCCTGACCCTGTGTCCTCCATTACAAACAATAAAATATTCTCTCCCTTGTCATACCATTTATCTACCACCAAAGGAGACAGAGAAGCTAAAAAATAAAAGGAGATAAGCGATAGAAATAAAATAAAATTAACAGACAGGTGAGGAGAGGAGAACAATGAGAGACAACAGCGAACTTCCAACACCAGAATAGGAAAAGAGATGGTTTCTCCAACATTCTGCAATGATTTGGGAGATCCATTGAATTAAAATTCTTCAGCTTGTTTGTCATGCCTATTTCCTGTTGTCATCGTTTTGTAATGTGTTTTAACTGTTGGTAATTTTTTCTATTACATTTAAATCTTAACATCTGTTATTCATTTCTAACCATTGGTGCTGCCCAAATTTGTTCCCACTTTCAGTGTTATTCGCTTTCACAGTTGCAATTATAGTCCTGCCTGTTCTTTAGTTTAATGGCAACCCCTGCAAAAATCTTCAGTCCTCTTTTGAAGTCCTTTTATGTTCTTCAAGTGACTTAGAAAGGTTGCTACTTCTCATAGCCTTTTGTCTATAGTTTATTTTAGCTACTTTCCCACATTGTGCCTCTGGAATCTTGATGTTGCTTCCATTTATTAAAATTCATTTTTGAGGGATGTGTGTGCCGCTGATGAGGACAGCATTCCCATCCTTAGTTGCTCTTCAGAAGGTGGTGATGTGCTGTCTTTTTGAACCACAATAAGAAGTCTCACAACACCAGGTTAAAGTCCAACAGATTTATTTGGTAGTAAACACCACTAGCTTTCGGGGTTTGCCCTTTCGTCAGGTGTGTGGAAGGTTCTGATCACAAACAGAGCATAGAAAGGCACACACAGTTTACAGAATACTAATTAGAATGCGAGACTTTACACCTCATCAAGTCTGAAAGGTGCAGACAATGTGAGTGGAGATAGCATTAGCATAGGTTAAAGAGATGTGTGTTGTCTCCAGACAGGACAGTAAGTCACACCAGTTACAGAAGATGTGACATGAATCCAGGATCCTGCCTGAGACCATCCTAATGTGTGTGGAACTTGGCTGTCAGTTTCTGCTCAGCAACTCTGTGCTGTTGTATGTCGTGAAGGCCGCATTGGAGAACACTTACCCAAAGTGTACAGCTGAAGTGTTTGCCAACAGGAAGGGATTACTATTTAAAGGGCGAAAAGCTGCAGCACGCTACGGTGCAGAGGGACCTGGGGGTCCTTGTGCATGAGTCGTAAAAATCCAGTCTGCAGGCGCAGCAGGTGATCAAGAAGGCGAATGGGATGCTGGCCTTCATAGCGAGGGGGATTGAATATAAAAGCAGGGAAGTCTTGCTGCAACTGTGCAGGGCATTGGTGAGGCCGCAGCTGGAGTACTGTGTGCAGTTTTGGTCGCCGCACTTGCGCAAGGATATTTTGGCCTTGGAGGGAGTGCAGAGGAGGTTCACTGGGCTGATACCAGAGATGAGTGGGTTGGACTATGAAGAGAGACTAAATAGACTGGGTATGTACTCATTGGCGTTTAGAAGAATGAAGGGGGAATCTCATAGAGACATATAAGGTAATGAAAGGGATGGATAGGGTAGAGGTAGAGAGATTCTTCCTGCTGAGAAAGGACAGCAGGACTAGAGGGCACAGCCTCAAGATAAGGGGGGGTGCAGTTTAGAACAGAGTTGAGGAGGAACTTCTTCACTCAAAGGGTGGTGAATCTCTAGAATTCTCTGCCCGTTGAAGTGGTGGAGGCTACCTCGCTAAATATATTTAAGACACAGGCAGATAGGTTTTTGGTAGACAAGGGAATTAAAGGATATGGGGAGAAAGCGGGGAAGTGGAACTGAACCATTTCAGATCAGCCTTGATCTTATTGAATGGCGGCGCAGGCTCGAAGGGCTAGATGGCCTACTCCTGCTCCTATTTCTTATGTTCTTAACAGACTTGCCTGGTGATTGTTGAGCGGTGTTCATTCATCTGTTGTCGTAGCGTCTGCATGGTCTTCCCAATGTACTATGCCTTGGGACATCCTTTCCAGCAGCGTATCAGGTAGACAACATTGGCCAATTTGCAAGAGTATGTGCCGTGTACCTGGTGGATGGTGTTCTCACGTGAGATGATGGCATCCGTGTCGATGATCCGGCATGTCTTGCAGAGGTTACTGTGGCATAAGAGGTTGCTGTGAATAAGACTAAGGAACCTTGGTTCTTGAGGGATTTTGCAATTCTGATAAAGAAGAGAGAGATGTATGACATGTATAGGCAACAGGGAGCAAATAAGATGCTTGAGGAGTATAAAAAGTGCAAAAAACTACTTAAGAAAGAAATCAAGGGGGCTGAAAGAAGACATGAGGTTGCTTTGGCAGTCAAGGTGAAGGATAATCCTAAGAATTTCTACAGAGCAAAAGGATAGTAAGGGATAAAATGGGTCCTCTTGAAGATCAGAGTGGTCAGCTATGTACATAAGAACATAAGAAATAGGAGCAGGAGTAGGCCATCTAGCCCTTCGAGCCTGCCCCGCCATTCAATAAGATCATGGCTGATCTGTCGTGGCTCAGTTACACATTCCCGCCCTCTCCCCATAACCCTTAATCCCCTCGCTTATCAAAAACCCATCAACCCGTGTCTTAAAAATATTTAGCGAGGTAGCCTCCACCACTTCAACGGGCAGAGAATTCCAGAGATTCACCACCCTTTGAGTGAAGAAGTTCCTCCTCAACTCCGTTCTAAACCACCCCCCCTTTATCTTGAGGCTGTGCCCCCTAGTCCTACTATCCTTTCTGAGCGGGAAGAGTCTCTCCACCTCTATCCTATCCATCCCATTCATCATCTTATACAGCTCAATGAGATCTCCCCTCATTCTTCTAAACTCTAACGAGTACAAGCCTAGTTTATTCAGCCTCTCCTCATAGCTCAACCCCCTCAGCTCCAGCATCAGCCGAGTAAACCTCCTCTGTACTCCCTCCAAGGCCAAAATATCCTTGCGTAAGTACGGCGACCAAAACTGCACACAGTACTCCAGCTGCGGCCTCACCAATGCCCTATACAGCTGCAGCGAGACCTCCCTACTTTTATATTCAATCCCCCTCGCTATGAAGGCCAGCATCCCATTCGCCTTCCTGACCACCTGCTGCACCTGCAAGCTGGGTTTTTGCGACTCATGCACAAGGACCTCAAGGTCCCTCTGCACCGTCGCCTGCTGCAGTTTTTCGCCACATAAGTAATAATCCTTCCTACCATTATTCCTACCAAAGTGGATCACCTCGCACTTGCCGACATTAAATTCCATTTGCCATTTCCTGGCCCATTCGCCCAGCCTATCTAGATCCTTCTGTAGACTCTCCACACCCTCCGCACAATTTGCTGTTCCACGAATCTTGGTGTCATCAGCAAATTTCGACACCCTACACTCGGTTCCCTCCTCCAGATCATCTATATAAATGGTAAATAGCTGAGGCCCCAGCACTGACCCCTGGGGCACTCCACTAGTCACCATCCGCCAATCCGAATAGCACCCATTGACCCCCACTCTCTGCCTCCTATTTGACAACCAATCCTCCATCCACGCTAACACCCTACTCCCAACTCCATGTCCCCTGACCTTCTGCAAAAACCTCTTGAGGTACCTTGTCAAACGCCTTCTGAAAATCAAGAAAGACCACATCCACCGGCTCTCCTCTATCCACTGCCCTAGACACAACCTCATAGAACTCCAGTAAATTTGTCAGACACGACTTCCCTTTAACAAAACCATGCTGCGTCTGCTCTATTAAGCAATTCCTCTCAAGATGCCGCACTATTTCCTCCTTGATGACAGATTCTAACATTTTACCTACAACAGACGTTAAACTAACCGGCCTATAATTCCCTGCCTTTTGCCTGGCACCCTTCTTAAACAACAGCGTAACATTAGCCGCTTTCCAATCTTCCGGCACCTCCCCGGAATCCAGCGATGTCTGGAAAATAACCACCAAGGCATCCACTATCACCTCCGCCATTTCTTTCAGAACCCTTGGATGCATTCCATCCAGTATGGAGCCAAAAGAAATGAGGGAGAAATTAAATGGGTTTTTTGCATCCGTATTTGCTAAAGAAACTGGCATGGATTCTATGGAACTAAGGCAAACAAGTAGGGAGGTCATGGAATGTGTACAGATTAAAGGGAAGGAGGTGCTGGCTGTCTTGAGGCAAATCAGAATAGATAAATCCCCAGGACCAGACAGGGTATTCCCTCAGACCTTGAAGGAGGCTAGTGTTGAAATTGCAGGGGCCCTGGCAGATATATTTAAAATGTCGGTAGCCACGGGTGAGGTGCCGGATGATTGGAGGATAGCTCATGTTGTTCTGTTGTTTAAAAAAGGCTCAAGAAGTAATCCGGGAAATTATAGGCCAGTAAGTTTGACGCCAGTAGTTGGTAAATTATTGGAAGGAGTACTAAGAGATAGGATCTACAAATATTTGGATGGACAGGGACTTTTTAGGGAGAATCAACATGGCTTTGTGCATGATAGGTCATGTTTAACCAATCTATTAGAGTTTTTCGAGGAGGTTACCAGGAAAGTGGATGAAGGGAAGGCAGTGAATGTTGTCTACATGGACTTCAGTAAGGCCTTTGACAAGGTCCTGCATGGGAAGTTAGTTAGGAAGGTTCAGTCGCTAGGTAGACATGGAGAGGTAGTAAATTGGATTAGACATTGGCTCAATGGAAGAAGCCAGAGAATGGTAGTGGAGGATTGCCTCTCTGGGTGGAGACCTGTGACTAATGGTGTGCCACTAGGATCAGTGCTGGGTCCATTGTTGTTTGTCATCTATATCAATGATCTGGATGATAATGTGGTAAATTTGCTGATGATACTAAGATTGGAGGTGTAGTGGGCAGTGAGGAAGGTTTTCAAAGCTTGCAGAGGGATTTGGACCAACGAGAAAAAAGGGCTGAAAAATGGCAGATGGAGTTTAATGCAGACAAGTGTGAAGTATTGCACTTTGGAAGGACAAACCAAGGTAGAACATACAAGGTAAATGGTAGGACACTGAAGAGTGTAGTAGAACAGAGGGATCTGGAAATACAGATACATAATTCCCTAAAAGTGGCATCACAGGTAAATAGGGTAGTAAAGAGTGTTTTTGGTACATTGGCCTTTATAAAGTATTGAGTATAAGAGTTGGAATGTTATGGTGAGGTTGTATAAGACATTGGTGAGGTTGAATTTAGAGTATTGTGTGCAGCTTTGGTCACCTAATTACAGGAAGAATATTAACAAGGTTGAAAGAGTGTCAAGAAGGTTTACAAGGATGTTGCCAGGACTTGAGAAACTGAGTTACAGAGAAAGGTTGAATCGGTTAGGACTTTATTCCCTGGAACGTAGAAGAATGAGGGGAGATTTGATGGAGGTGTATAAAATTATGATGGGTATAGATAGAGTGAATGCAAGCAGGCTTTTTCCACTGAAACTAGAGGAGGAAAAAAAACTAAAGGACATGGGCTAAGGGTGAAGGGGGAAAAGTTTAAACGGAATATTTTGGGGGGCTTCTTCACACAAGGAGTGGTCAGAGTGTGGAATGTGCTGCCAGATGAAGTGGTAAATGCGAGCTCACTCTTAACATTTAAGAAAAACTTGGACAGGTACATGAATGAGAGGGGTGTGGAGGGATATGGTCCAGGTGGGACTAGGCAGAACAATAGTTCAGCACAACCATGAAGGGCCAAAAGGCCTGTTTCTGTGCTGTAATGTTCCATGGTCCCATGGTTGTGTGGTGTTGTGGTCACTGTTCTCCTGAAGACTGGGTAGTTTGCTGCAGACAATGGTCTGTTTGAGGTGTATGGTTGTTTGAAGGCAAGAAGTGGGGGTGTAGAGATGGCCTTGGTGAGATGTTCATCTTCATCAATGACATGTTGAAGACTCCAGAGAAGATGTCATAGACTCTCCTCTCCGGGAAGTACTGAACAATAAATGGTACTCTGTCCACCGTGTCCCGTGTTTGTCTTCTGAGGAGTCAGTGCGGTTTTTCGCTGTGACACATCGGAACTATCGTTTGATGAGTCGAGCACCATATGCTGTTCCTATGAGGGCATCTTTCAGCATCTGGAGGTGTCTGTTGCGATCCTCCTCATCTGAGCAGATCCTGTATATACAGAGGGCTTGTTCATAGGGGAGGGCTTCTTTAACGTGTTTAGGGTGGAAGCTGGAGAAGTAGAGCATCGTGAGGCTATCCAAGGACTTGTGGTACAGTGAGGTGCTGAGGTGACCGTCCTTAATGGAGATAGATGCGTGTGTCCAAGAATGCAACCGATTCCGGAGAATAGTCCATGGTGAGTCTGATGGTGGGATGGAACTTGTTAGTGTCATCATACAGTTGTTTCAATGATTGTTCACCACGAGTCCAAAGGAAGAAATGTCATCGATGTATCTAGTGTATAGCATTGGTTGAAGGTCCTGTGTGGTGAAGAAGTCTTGTTCGAGCCTGTACATAAAGATGTTGGCATATTAAGATGTGAATTTGGTCCCCATGGCTGTTCCGTGTGTCTGGATAAAGAACTAGTTGTTGAAGGTGAAGACATTGCAGTCCAGGATGAAGCACGGAAGTCCCTGAGGTGTAGGTGGTACACTCACAGTTGCTGTTAGGGAGAGCATTCCAGGAACTTGATGCCACGTTTCTTTCTTTTTTTTAATTTAAACTGCTTTTCACTCAAGAACCTTTCAGGCCTGTTTAAGAATGTAGAATTTTTTTCATATCTTTGGTATGCTCTGGAATGCCATTGCTGCTGTCCGCCTCCTTTTAAAGCATACCATCATTTCTCCCGACCCACCCTGCGGATGTGCTTTCAATTGTTTTAAAGTTTATTTATTGTCGCAAGTAGGCGTACATTAACGCTACAATGGAGTTAGTGTGGAAATTCCCCAGTCCCACACTCTGGCGCCTGTTTAGTTACACTGAAAGGGAATTTAGCATGGCGAATTCATCTAACCACATGTCTTTTGGACTGTGGGAGGAAATCAGAGCACCGGGAGGAAACCCACGCACACTCAAGAGAATGTACAGACTCCACACACGCAGTGACCCAAGCCAAGAATCTAACCCAGGTCCCTGGTGCTGTGAGGCCATTATATGCCGGTGTTGGACTGGGGTAAACACAGAAAGAAGTCTCACAACACCAGGTTAAAGTCCAACAGGTTTATTTGGTAGCACAAGCCATGAGCTTTTGGAGCACTGCCCCTTTATCAGGTAGTGGATTTTCAGTTTACAAACAGGGCACATAAAGACACAAACTCAATTTATAAAATAATTGTTGGAATGCCAGTCTTTACAGTAATCAAGTCTTAAAGGTACAGACAATGTGAGTGGAGAGCAGTTAAAGAGATGTGATTGTCTCCAGCAGGACAGTTAGTGAGATGTGTCACTGTGAGGCAGCAGTGCTAACCACTGTGCCACCCTGCCATCCACCATAGCAATTAGCTTGTGCTTCTTCCAGGCTTACAGCTCTTTAAGTAGTAACATCTGTCATTTATTACTCTGCCTACTCCTTTTTTCATCAGTCGACCTCCTTCTATGCTTTATTTTAATGGACCATTGCTCCCAGTGATGTAAGCATAGAAATATAGAAACTAGAAGCAGGAGTTGGCCATTTGACGCTTTGAGCTGGCTCTGCCATTCATTTTCATCATGACTGATCATCGAATTCAATATCCTGATTCCCCTTATCCCCGAATCTCTTGATCCCTTTAGCCCTGAGAGCTTTATCTAATTTATTCTTGAAATCAGACAACATTTTGGCCTCAACTACTTTATGTGGTAGTGAATTCCACACATTCACCACTCTCTGGGTGAAGAAATTTCTCCTCACCTCAGTTCTAAAAGGCCCCTTATCCTCAAACTATGATCCCTAGTTCTGGTCTCCCTCACCATAGGGAATATTCTTTTTGAGTCTACCCTGTCTAACTATGTTAGAATTTGATAAGTTTCTATGAGATTCCCTCTCACTCTTCTAAACTCCAGTGAATATAATCCTAACTAATTTAGTCTCTCCTCATATGACAGACCTGCCATCCCTCTGTCACTGCTACATCTTGAACATCATTCTAAACTCCATGGCATCAAACTTACTCTCTCTTTTTCTTTGATTAAGTTACTGTAGAGTAAGTGTACTGTAGAAGTATACAACATTATGACAGGTTTGGAGAAGGTAAACAAGGAAGAACTGTTTCTATTAGTTTATGCAAGGATTTGGGAACACATTTAAGGTTTTTGGTTAAGGGGAATGAGGAAGAACTATTTTGCGCAGTGAGTGGGAATGACCTAGAACTTGCAGTTCATTAAGGTGGTGGAACAGGGAACAGTCAATTATTTCAAAATGGAATTGGATGGCACATGAAGAAAATAAGCCTGCAAGGCCATGGGAATCTAATGGCATAGTGGGACTGACTGTAAAGGGTTTATGTTCCTCTTGTTGTAGCTCCTTAAATCTGGAAATAATCCATTCATCCATCGTGATTTGAAACACCTTTACCAAACCATCTAGTACTTCTTTTGTCCTAATGAAAAGAAACTGTTTTTGAAATTTTACTTTGTATTTTCACTTCCTCATAACAAGCAGAACCCTAGTGATTCTGTGTTTTACATTCTTTATTGCCTCAACATCCTCCAGCAGCATGATATCCTAAACTGCACACAGTACTCCAATTGCAGTCTTATACAGATATACCATCATATTTTCACTTTTACATTTTACACCTCTCACTATAAAACCTAGTCTTTTCTCTGTTTCTCTCCTCTGCTCCTCTAAATTTTCACTGTTCTATTAACTAATATTTCTTGCTCATCCCCATTTGAAAAATAAAGGTTTTCTTTTCACCAGGAGTTAAACTAACAGTTGCCATTTTATTGTGCATTCTGTCCTGCTTCATTCTGCATCATGCTTGCAAATGACCCTTCCTTTTACAAGAGAAACGAGCATCATTTCTGCACCGTTAAGTTTCTTGTGAGTGCTGTCCCTCACATCGAAAACAAGCTTTCACCCTCAGTGCTGTATTACCCCTCTCAAGCATTGCTGCACCTTCACTCAGGCTGTTCCTCGCAGCAGCCATTTCCTACCACAAAAGGTTCAAAAGGTTCACCTTATTGGGCAAACCTTGTAATTCACTTACACCCTGCTCAGCCCATTCAGTCTCCTGAGCCATCTCCACAGCCTTTCTCAAGAAATTTTAGTCTTTTTCTGTACTGTGAGGCTATTGTTCCACAGACCAAATGGTCTCTTCATATCTCCCCTAAAATTGGGATAAACTCACAGCGCTCTGCTAACCCTCAACCTGGCCACAAAACTGTAGATGGTCTCCCCTGGCGCCCGGACTGCAGAATGAAATTCATATTTCAACATGATGATTAAATATTGGGGTTAAAATGATCTTTGTCACCACAAAAGACTTTGTTTCTGGAGTGTCAAGCGAGGACAGATTTCTCACAAGGCTGTAGGTTTGTCAGCCACAGACTGTGAAGAGCATCACTGTTCATTTTTCCTTCGCCATGATCTCACTAACTACAAAGAAATAAAGCAGCCTTTCGATATACTGACCCCAATGTTCTTCTTCTGGGTCAAATGGCTCAATCTTTTTGATTAAAGGCTTTTTATACGTCCCTGTCTCTTTGTAGCTTCAACACTCACTCACCTCTCCCTTGAAGTGCACACTGCAATCTCCTGACAATGAACAAAGTTTTTCTCATCACCAGAGTAGTAATGTTGAAGCCAATTCTTTGTGCCATCAAGTAATTATTGACTTATTAACAATAATATACAATAAAAGGGTCTGACAGAACTGCAAAATACATCTACTCTCTTCTACTCTATTCTCCAACAGAGGTTTTCCTCTGCCCCAGGACATTCAACTTTGCACCCGATTGGCTCAGCTTCGTGTGCAGCCTCCCCATAGGGTCCAGCACAGTCATGTGGCCACCAAACGTTCACCCCTTGAAGGGGCCCATGCTACCACAATGGCTTAAGAATATCAGTTCATAACACAACCAGAGATTGAGTGCCAACCTGCAAATCGTTCCAATATGCTAATAGCTGGTGGTAAGGGCACGAGAGACTCCTGGTCAGCCAAGCTTGATGTGGGCTGGCATCCCTCAAGCTATAAGCCTCTGGCGATAGATTAGCAACCTGTTTCAGGAATAACTAGCTACAGAAACGGACAAAAGTCTGCCTTAGTGCATCACCAACTTTTAAGATGCACTGCAGAAAGCACTCTTTCTGGTTGTACCACAGCTTTGTATGGCTCCTGCTCTTCCCAAGACTGCAAGAAACTACAAAGGGTCGTGAATGTGTCCTAATCCACCCAAACCAGTTTCCCATCCATTGGCTCTGTCTAGCCTTTCAACTACGTCAGCAAAGCAGCCAGCATAATTCAGGACCCCACGCACCCCAGACATACTCTCTTCTATTGGGAAAAAGATACCAACCGACTCAAGGACAGCTGCCAACAGACTTTTGAATGGACCTACCTCACATTAAGTTGATCTTTCTCTACACCCTGTGATGTAACACTGCATTCTGCACTCTCTCATTTTTTTCCCTGTGAACTGTATGCTTTGTTTGTATATCATGCAAGAAACAATACATGACACTATATACTAATACATGTGACAATAATAAATCAAATCAAAACAAGAGGTGCGGGAAGGGAATTGAAATCGAAGTAGAAATAGTGATCAGTTACCTTTGATCACAACTCCCTTTCACCTTAGAATTAAAGGCATAGTTTACAGCACAATTGCTTACAACTCAAAGCTGTAGCTTCTTTCTGGAAAGCTGGATGACTTCGGCCAGAATTTTATATTTGCAAATCGGGACTGCACATGTAAACCCAGTGTGTTGATGTTGGATGACCAAACCTACGTCAACACTCAGCTTTTCCACAATGGGTGTGCAGGTACCAAATTCAGCAGCTGGCTTGCCATTAATGAGCTATGGAGCTTGTTAACAGGCCAATGGACGCATATTTTAGGCTGCCTTAATGCAGGTGAGAGTGGGGAGGATGCAATGTTTAAATAAAATTCCCACTTTATTAATTAATTAACCACATTGTTGTGAACAATTACTTACACAATGCAACCCATGATATCTGGCGGTCCAGAATGTTTTGATTTGACAGTTAAAAATACTTGTCCTGCAAATGTTGAAGCTGCCAAATTATAATTAGTATTAATTCTGCTTGAATTGGATGTATTAACCACACTACCAGAAGGATGTGGAGGCTTTGGAGAGCGTACAGAAAAGATTTACCAGGATGTTGCCTGGTGTGGAAGGCATTAGCTATGAGGAGAGGTTGGAGAAACTTGGTTTGGTCTTACTGGAGTGACAGAGGTTGAGGGGAGACCTGATAGAAGTCTACAAACTTATGAGAGGCATAGATAGTCAGAAACTTCTTCCCAGAGTAGGACAGTCAATTACTAGAGAGCATAGATTTAACATGCAAGGGGCAAGGTTTAAAGGAGATGTATGAGGCACATTTTTTACACAGAGAGTAGTGAGTGCCTGGAACTCGTTGTCGGGAGAGTTGTGGAAGCAGATACGGCAGTGACTCTTAAGGGGAATCTTGACAAGTACATGAGAAGGATGGGAAGAGGGATATGGTCCCTGGAAGGGTAGGGGATTTTAGTTTAGTCAGGCAGTATAGTCGGTGCAGGTTTGGAGGGCCATAAGGCCTGTTCCTGTGCTGTAATTTTCTTTGTTCTAAAGGATGTATTGCACAGATTGCATTTTCTAGTAAAGAATGTGGGGTGTTGCTTAGAGACAAATCTGGTCAATGCCATGGAATGGAGCAGGAAAAATTGAAATTCAGGAAGGCGCTGATGCTTACAATGCTCAAAATGGGAAGTAACATGAGGGCAGGAAAATATGAGATGATTCTTTGGGGAACAAAGTGATGTGAGGCAACGTGAGCGTGAGGGAATGGACAGTAGGGGAAGGAGAAAGTAGGATTAAATTCCCCTTCTGGTTCTAGATTTAGAAAAGGTAATTTTATTTAAATCCTTTCCAGTTTAAGATGTAGGAAATCCACACAATCTCCTTGTTGTCAAAAGTAGTTTCTTGGCCTCGACCAAGAATAGATTTGGAATTTCAGGGTGGGAATTCCCCAAAGGGCAAACTCACAACTTGGGAACTTGTTATTTAAATGGGAAAAGGGGGAACAATGGCAGAAAGAATCAAAATGCTAATAGTGGAGCCAAGAAAATTGCCAGAGGAATTGTGGGAGAAGCAGGAGGGAACAAAGGGACTGGAAAGACATAGGAACCGTTGGCAAGAATGTTGGGTTCTGTCTTCTGCTATGGGTTAAGGAAAGGACATTTTATTTAAAACCTTCTCAATTTAAGTGATAGACCTTTTATCAAGTTCTGGGATGACCTTCTTTGAGGTTTTCCCCTGGCATGTCAAAACAGGTTCCTGGCTTTTTGAATAGAAGGGAGTTAATTCCCTAAGGGAATTCTCACAAGTTGGAGAAGGCACTGTGATTCAAACTGAAAATATAATTAACAGTCTCGACAGCAGGTAGTGTCAAAGTCACTTTGACACTGCCTGTTACAGGTTGCTGATTACATTAACATTAGAAATCCTATTACAGTGCAGCCTCACTGGGTAATGCAATTGGATAAATGTTGATATTTTAATAAAATTCGCTTAGGAAATATTTACCCAGCAGATTTCAATGGATCTGAAACCCTGCACAAGATTATTGATATGAGAAGATATTCTCTGGTGTTGATCATAGTGAATCAGCAGAGGATATTCTATTTGTAGTAAGAATGTTTTTGCCATAAAGGGAATCATATCAATTGATTATAAATCAATAATCAATTAATTATAAGAATAAGTGAGATCCTATTTTTATTAAATGATATTCTGCAATTCACTCACACTTCAGTGTGACTTTGTCCAACTCTGTCCATTAAATAAGGAGAAGCTGCTTCCACTGTCAGGAGGGTCGGTAATCAAAGGACCAATTTAGGTAATTGACAAATAACCCAGTGGATGAGGAGTTTCATAAATTGAGTTAGTATAATCCGGATTGCACTGTTTGAAATGGTGTCCATATACCTCAGAAAAAAAAATAATTGCAGAGCCAATTGGATAGTTCCTTAAAAGGGCTGGTTTATAGGCATAATGGGCTAAATTATCTGCTTCTCAGCAGTCTGATTCTATGATTTAATGACTATTCTGATAAGGCAAAGCTGCTGAAAGAGGTTTCAGAAGTGACGGAATAATTTCTGAAGCAATAAAAGGCAATAACAGAGCAAACAGAAATCAAGAAGTGGTTTTAACATTTTGATTCTTTAGAAGTAAACATAAGAACATAAGAAATAGGAGCAGGAGTAGGCCATCTAGTAATAGAAGAGAAACTCCCTGGAGGAACCGCGGGATCAAACAAAGGCTGATCAATAAAATTTGAAGACAGTGGAGCGACAGGGAGAGTGAGCGAATGGGGCGAATGTGGGCAGTGCAGTGACAGGAGTGGAAATGGGCCTTGGAGCAGGAAAGGTGGGCCTTGGAAATGGGAAAAGGGGGCCTTGCAATGGGGAAAAGTGGGCTACAAAGCAAGCGACCTTCAGGTCAGGGAAAGAAGGCTATGGAACAAAGAAAACGGCCTCAGAGCAGGAGACAGGAGCCTCAAAAGGGGAGAAAAGTGCCCGGGGGTTTTAAGTTTAATTATTAGTGTCACAAGTAGGTTTATATTAACACTGCAATGACTTGATGATTATGCATCAATTATGACAAAGAATGTGTAACCCTCAAACAGACCAGCATAATCTAGATGCAGTCATTGCCACAGCATTTTAGGCCACTCTCAAGGATGTAAGGGAGACAATGGAGGTGTAGTTCTTATTCGTGTGCAGGATTGACACTTTCCTACTTTTTCCTCAATCTGAACATCCAGACCCAGCCACCAATCCACCAATGTAGCCCAATCCATCACGCAAACCAGCCTCCCATCCACTGACTCTGTCTACACTTCCTGCTGCCTTGGCAAAGTAGCCAGCATAATTAAGGGTGTCACGCAACCTTCTCATACTTTTGTCCACTTTCCTGTTGGGAAAAAGATACAAAGGTCTGAGGTTACGTACCAACCAACTCCAGAACAGCTTCTTCCCTGCTGCCATCAGACTTTTGAATGGACCTACCTCACATTAAGTTGATCTTTCTGTACACCCCAGCTATAATTGTAACACTGAATTCTGCACGCTCTAGTTTCCTTCTCAATGAACAGGATGCGTTGTCTATATAGCGCAAGAAACAATACTTTCCACTGTATACTAATATATGTGACAATAATAAATTAAATCAAAAATAATGACATGCGAATTCCTTCATCCAGACTATTCCAGGATGTCCTTCATTTAGTTGTTCAAGAATGCTTCCATGCAGATGGGGAGGAATGTTCACTCTGATTCTTCACAATCGATACCCACCTTGGATGGTCAACTCAAGTTTTCTTAATACATATGATTTCAAATCAGGGTGCGTATGATACATTCCAGCTAGCATTCCTTTTAACCCGATATCCATCACCTTCCCCATCACAGGAATATTACTGGAATAAATTTGAGAAGCTGTCACAAATGATCTACCAGCAAAAAATAAAGAATATTAGCAAAACTATTTGGTGGCATCTGCTCAAATGATAATGATAATGCATCTGCATGGCGCTCTGATTGATGATACTATATATTGTTAGAATGTGCAGCTAAGATCCATGGCCATCTTTGCAATTGGCTCGCAGCTAATGATGGTATTCCTTTAAAAGGCCCCAAATTAGTAGTTAAAGATCGATGATTAGACAATGATGTGAAATGACAACCATATAAATAATGATAAAACATTTTTATGCCAAAAAATATTCTCAATGCTACTTTTTCTAAGTGAGCATAGTTGGATTCAGCATCAGAGTACGTGAAGCAAACATTATTAGTCATTTTTCTCCTGAAGTCAAACTACTGCCACTACTCCACAGGATGAAGCATCGCAAGAGAGCAGTAATGATCGTGTTGGATTGGATTGACCAATACTTCAGACTTACATAAGAACATAAGAAATAGGAGCAGGAGTAGGCCATCTAGCCCTTCGAGCCTGCCCCGCCATTCAATAAGATCATGGCTGATCTGTCGTGGCTCAGTTCCACATTCCCGCCCTCTCCCCATAACCCTTAATCCCCTCTCTAATCAAAAACCCATCAACCCGCGTCTTAAAAATATTTAGCGAGGCAGCCTCCACCACTTCAACGGGCAGAGAATTCCAGAGATTCACCACCCTTTGAGTGAAGAAGTTCCTCCTCAACTCCGTTCTAAACCGCCCCCCCCCTTTATCTTGAGGCTGTGCCCCCTAGTCCTACTATCCTTTCTGAGCGGGAAGAGTCTCTCCACCTCTATCCTATCCATCACATTCATCATCTTATACGTCTCAATGAGATCTCCCCTCATTCTTCTAAACTCTAACGAGTACAAGCCTAATTTATTCAGCCTCTCCTCATAGCTCAACCCCCTCAACTCCGGCATCAGCCTAGTAAACCCTCCAAGGCCAAAATATCCTTGCGTAAGTATGGCGACCAAAACTGCACACAGTACTCCAGCTGCGGCCTCACCAATGCCCTATACAGCCGCAGCAAGACCTCCCTACTTTTATATTCAATCCCCCTCACTATGAAGGCCAGCATCCCATTCGCCTTCCTGACCACCTGCTGCACCTGCAAGCTGGGTTTTTGCGACTCATGCACAACGACCCCGAGGTCCCTCTGCACCGTCGCCTGCTGCAGTTTTTCGCCACGTAAGTAATAATCCTTCCTACCATTATTCCTACCAAAGTGGACCACCTCACACTTGCCAACATTAAATTCCATTTGCCAGTTCCTGGCCCATTCGCCCAGCCTATCTAGATCCTTCTGTAGACTCTCCACACCCTCCGCACAATTTGCCATTCCACCAATCTTGGTGTCATCAGCAAATTTCGACACCCTACACTCGGTTCCCTCCTCCAGATCATCTATATAAATGGTAAATAGCTGAGGCCCCAGCACTGACCCCTGGGGCACTCCACTAGTCACCATCCGCCAATCCGAATAGCACCCATGGACCCCCACTCTCTGCCTCCTATTTGACAACCAATCCTCTATCCACGCTAACACCCTACCCCCAACTCCATGTCCCGTGACCTTCTGCAATAACCTCTTGTGAGGTACCTTGTCAAACGCCTTCTGAAAATCAAGAAAGACCACATCCACCGGCTCTCCTCTATCCACCGCCCTAGACACATCCTCATAGAACTCCAGTAAATTTGTCAGACACGACTTCCCTTTAACGAAACCGTGCTGTGTCTGCTCTATCAAGCAATTCCTCTCAAGATGCCTCGCTATTTCCTCCTTGATGACGGATTCTAACATTTTACTTACAACAGACGTTAAACTAACCGGCCTATAATTCCCTGCCTTTTGCCTGGCACCCCTTCTGCAAAGCATTCTTGATGTGCTTGTATGCTTTCTCATATTCTGTTGTCGAGTCCTACGACAGTTTCATACATAGTAAATTGTGCAATGTCTTCAATAATGTAGCTAAGTTAGGAATAGATTTGCTGTAATTTACTAATCCTAGAAATGACCTCAATTGCATCACGATTGTTGCTTATAGTGCTTCAAAGATAGCTTCCATCTTTTCGGGTGCTTTATGTAGTCCTTTACTATCAACAATATGACCCAAATACTGGACTGACGTCTGGAAAAAGTCACATTTTTCATTTTTGATACATAGTCCACTTGCTTGAAGATATTCCAATTTTGCTTCTAAATTATTTATGTGCTCTTGTCCACTGGACCCTGTAATTAGAATATCATCCAGGTAACATTATATATCAGTGAAACGACTTAAAAACTAACCCATCAATCCTTGGAACAGGGCTAGTATGGATATTATTACAACCTTTTATAATAAAAAAGATCTTTGTGAGTAACGATGGTAAGCAATGGTTGAGGTTTAGTAACCACATTCATCTGTAAAAATGCTTGTAAAAGATCAATCTTGCTGCATTTCTGCCCACCTGATAACCCAGCAAACAAAATCTTCAATTAAAGTGGATATTGATCAATGCAAAACACCAGTTTTATGGTTGTTTTAAGATCATCACAAATGTGTATTGAACCATCTCGTTTCATGATAGGCACAATGGTGGCAACCAAGTCACTCGTTGTAACTGGTTCTAATACACTAGTGTTAATAAGTCATACTAATTTCTTTGACATTGAGGTGAATTGCATATGGCATGGCTCTTGCTTTGAGACTTTTTGGTGGACTATTAGGCTTCATCTTGAGTTTCACTTGAAATTCCTTCATTGAGCCAAGTATTTCATTGAATACACACATGTATATATCCAGAAGGTGCTATAGGTCTTTTTTGACATTGACCAGTCCGTTGACAACACTTCAGATAAGCTTCTCCAACTATGATTTCCCAAATAGAGCTGGAAAATTACCATGGGGCACATGGAAAGGTAATTCCGCTGTTTGTTTACTCAACTCTACATTAATGTTAAGCAACTTTTTAACAGCACAATGTCTTCTGTATGTGTCCTTAAAATGACATCAGCAGGTTTTAAAGGAAGATGCTTCAGCCCTTGTTGGCATATAATCTTAGAAATTAAAGATATAGCGGCTTCAGCATCAACCTCAATTTTAATGGGTTGTCCACCTAATTTCAGAAGCACCTATGTAAATCGCTCCATGTGGATAAGACATTCAGTGGGAGCCCCTCATCATATTTCTGGACTTTCTCTTCTTCACAGTCATCATTATTTTCTTCCATGTTGTCCTTCTTGAAAGTGTCCAGATTATTTTTCTGAATATTCTTCTCAGGGAAGCTCATCTAGCCCAACAAGCTTTTGCAATGTGATCCTTTTTGCCACAATTCTTGCACTGATTTTCTTTGTTCCAATATTCACTCATGGAATGGTCCATTTTGGAACATTTGTGACATGCTTGTTGATGCTTTGACTTCTTATGGGCAGTTCCCAACTTGTGGATCTTCATTTCTGCACCAAATCACAGAGCCAGTTTAGCAGCCAATTCCATTGACTCTGCAACTTCTACCACTATCTTTAAAGTCAAAGCATATTTGGTTGGCAAACTTCTCTGGGATAGCCTCATTTTGGAGACCACAAACTGGACAATCTCAAAGAGTGGGGGTTGTATCTTTGGGATGGCTTCCACGTGAACCTTGCTGGGATCAGTGTTTTTCCAAATCACACAACTAGGGAAGTATAGAGAGTTTTAAGCTGAATTGCGAGTGGTGGTGGTGGTGGTGGTGGTAGTGGTGGTCGGGGGTGGGGGGGGGGGTGATTGTTTTGGAGAGGGGATATATAGGTTCACAAAGCAAAAGGATATTTCAGATATTTAGGCAATGGCATTCAGGATCTAAGGACGTAAATTGAAGGTTATCCATCAAAGATGCCAAAAGACAGTACCAGACCGAGCTCGGAGTTCCAGGTTAGCCACACGGACCCCTGCTGACTATGACAAGATCTGCAAGGCATAACAGGCTACAAGCTGAAGGTATGTAAAATTGCCAGCTCAAACACAGCCCTCCCTGATGAGCTGAATGCATTCTACACCCCTTTTGAGCAAGAGCTCAGTGAATGCATGCCCTCCACCCTGGATGAACCTGCATCTGGGGGTCAGAACAGCTTTCTCGAAAGTCAACCCATGGAAAACAACTGGTCCAGATGGGGTACCCGGACGAGCACTCAGGTCCTGCGTGATCAGCTGGCGGGAGTATCCGCAGACACCTTCAACCTCTCTTTACAACAATCTGAGGGCCCTATCTCCTTCAAGAAGATGACCATCATCCCAGTACCAAAGAAAAGCCAAGCAGCGTGCCTTAATAACTATCGTCCGGTGGCTCTGACATCCATTATTATAAAGTGCTTCAAAGGTTAGTCATGGCACAAATCAATTCCTGCCTCCCCCCAGACTGCCTGGATCCACTACAGTTTGCCTATCGCTGTAACAGGTCCACAGCAGATGCCACCTCCTTGGCCCTACATTCAACCCTGGAACACCTAGATAACAAAGACACCCATGTCAGACTCCCATTCATAGACTACAGCTCAGCCTTCAACACCATCATTCCTATGAGACTCATCTCTACACTTCATGGCCTGGAGCTCAGCTCCCCCCTCTGCAACTGGATCCAGGACTTCCTAATCCACAGACTGCAGTCAGTAAGAATAGGCAACAGCATCTCTCCCACGATCATCCTTAACACTGGTGCTCTGCAAGGCTGCATCCTCAGCCTCTTATATACTCCTTATACACCTTTGACTGTATGGCCAAATTCCCCTCCAATTTAGTTTTCAAGTTTGCTGATGACATCACCGTGGTGGGTTGGATCTCAAACAATGAAGACACAGTACAGGAAAGAGATAGAGAATCTGGTGAGCTGGTGCAATGACAATAATCTTTCCCTTAATGTCAGCAAAAAGAGATAACCATCGACTTCAGGAAGTGTAATGGAGGGCATACTCCTGTCTCTATCAAAGGGGACAAAATAGGAATGTTGAGAGCTTCAAGTTTTTAGGTGTCCAGATCACCAATGTTGTGCCTGCTGCACAGTCTGTTTTAACTCTTATATGGTGGACAAAGAATTGCGAATAGACTTCTTGTTAGTACAACAATATTTATTTATACACACACTCAATAATCACCCACCCAGCCAACAATAAGTTAACTTACAGAAATACTAAAGTTCAAGTTCAATACTAGACCTTGACTTAACTTTGCATGACTGGCAAGTACCCAGGCAGACATTGGCTTTTATCTGTGCGCTGGTTTCTGTTGTCCTCTGTGTAGTCTGGTCCTTTGGTCTGGTCTGACACTCTGGCTCTCGTCTTCCTTTCTTCTTGGGTGCGCTGGTCGTTGCTGGTGATGGTCACTTGTTGTAGCTCGTTCGTAGGGTCAGAGAGAGAGAGCGAACACTTCTTCTGTTCTGCAGCACCTTTCATCCCTTTTTGGTTTTATGTCCTTCTGAGTGCACTGATATCTGGGTGTGTTAATGAAGTCTCACAACACCAGGTTAAAGTCCAACAGGTTTATTTGGTAGTAAACGCCACTAGCTTTCGGGGTTTGCCCCTTCATCAGGTGAGTGGGAGTTCTGATCACAAATGGAGCATATAAAGGCACACACAGAATACTGATTAGAATGCGAGTCATTACAGGTGATCAAGTCTTAAAGGTGCAGACAATGTGAGTGGAGATAGCATTAAGCATAGGTTAAAGAGATGTATATTGTCTCCAGACAGGACAGTAAGTGAGATGTTGCAAGCCCAGGCAAGTCATGGGGGTTACAGATAGTGTGACATGAAAACAAGATCCCGGTTGAGGCTGTCAATAAACTGATAGCCAAGTTCCGCGCACATGAGGACAGCCTCAACCAGGATCTTGGGTTCATGTCACACTATCTGTAACCCCCATGACTTGCCTGGGCTTGCAACATCTCACTTACTGTCCTGTCCGGAGACAATACACATCTCTTTAACCTATGCTTAATGCTATCTCCAGTCACATTGTCTGCACCTTTAAGACTTGATTAGCTGTAAAGACTCGCATTCTAATCAGTATTCTGTAAACTGTGTGTGCGCCTTTTACATGCTCTGTTTATGATCAGAACTCTCACTCACCTGATGAAGGGGCAAACCCCGAAAGCTTATGGGTTTACTACCAAATAAACCTGTTGGACTTTAACCTGGTGTTGTGAGACTTCTTACTGTGTTTACCCCAGTCCAATGCTGGCATCTCCACATCATGTGTACCCAATGGCCATGTCCGTAGGTGCTGGAGGCACGTGTGTCACATACCTATCTCCCAAATAAGGGGTTAAGGCTCCCCTTTGTCTGGTAAACAAGTATGTTTGACCAAAGAGTGTCCATTGTCTTTACGGTGGCCGCTTCCCTGTGTATTCAGTTGTCTGAGCTGCAGCCTGTTTATCTCTGTCTTTTAAGGTGCAGCCTGCTGTTTCAGTTCTTGCCCAATTATCCCAGAGTGCTTTCTAAGTCGTCATTTTAGATGGCCTGTTTGGCCACAGCAACAATGTGTTCTGATCCCTCCATGCAGACACTATAGTTCAGAAAGCCCACCAATGCCTCTAGTTTCTCAGGAGACGAAGGAAATTTGTCATGTCTGCTCCAACTCTTCTACAGATGCAGCACAGAAAGCATTCTTTCTGGTTGTATCACAGCTTGGTATGGCTCCTGCTCTAACCAAGACTGTAAGAAACTACAAAGGATTGTGAACGAAGCCCAGTCCATCACTCAAACCAGCGTCCTATCCATTGATACTGTATACACATCCTGCTGCCTCAGAAAAGCAGCCAGCATAATCAACGATTCAAAAGCCATGGACATACTCTCTTTCACTTTCTTCTGTTGGGAAAAAGATGCACAAGTCTGAGGTCACGTACCAACTGACTCAAAAACAGATTCTTCCTTGCTGCCATCAAACATTTGAATGGACCTATCTCCCATGAAGTTGCTCTTTCTCTACAGTCTAGTGATGACTGTAGCACTTCATTCTCCGCTCTCTCCTTTCCTTCTGTGTACGGTATGCTTTGTATAGTGTGCAAGAAACAATACTTTTCACTGTATACTAATACATGGAACAATTATAAATCAAATCAAATCCAGAGCACCTGGAGGAAACCCACACAGGCACGAAGAGAATGTGCAAACTCCACACAGACATTCAAAGCCAGGTTTACCAGGTAGCAGTGATCCCCATGCTCCTATACAAAATCTAGCACAAAGCATTGAAAGAAGTACAGTGTCTTCAAAATATCCTCCAAATTGACAGCAAGAAAGGCAATCCAATAAAAGCGGCATCTCCCAAGCTAATGTGCCCAGCATTGAGATGCTAATCACTCAAAACCGGCTCCACTGGACAGTAATCTCATTTGTATGCTGGATACCAGACTCCCAAAGAAACTGTTCTACTCGAAAATAAAAACAGGAAGTGCTGAAACTCAGCAGGTCTGGCAGCATCTGTGGAAAGAAATATTTCCAATCTGTAGTAAGATGAGACAGCTTCTACAGATACTGCTAGACCCACTGAGTTTTTCCTGTATTTTCTATCTTAATTTCAGATTTCTAGCATCTGCAATGTTTTGCTCTACTTGGAGAAATTCTTCCAGAAACACACCTTTGACCACATGGTGATAAAGCAGTGGTCAGTGCACAATGTCCTCAAGGCCCTGAGGGAAAAGGAGATAGTGGATCCTGTCGGATGGTTCCCTAAGTAGACAGTCAGTGTCATCTGGCAGAATGCCTCATCACCAGAACTCATAAACAAGCACCAAGACCTGGCTTGGCTGGTGCTGAGAAGGGCACTTCCTGTCAGATCCTTCATGCACGCCCGAGGTCTCAACACCACCACACGCTGCCCTCGAAGCAACTGCAGGGGCGATTAGATGGTCGCACACCTTTGCAAAGAAGGTCAGGAGTGAGATGCAGTGATATTTGTCGAGGTTCATCCTGAGCAGGTCTGTGACGCAGGACTCTGTGCCCTATGAAGTGTTTCCAGGGAAGCACACCGAGACAAATATTAATTGCTGCTGGAGGGTCATTAACTCGATGAAGGATGGTCTTTGGTCCGCCCGAAACTTGCTGATCGTCCAGTACAAAGATCTGTCCTCGACCAAGTGCTGCAGATTGGCACATTCCAAGGTCCAAGACTACATGCTGAGGGACGCTCTCAAGCTTGGGGCAGGCCCCACAAAGGCACAATGAGGGAAGGCCACTATTTAAAGCCTTTCAACTAAGGCAGATCGAGAGACTAGTAATTGTAAAAAGCCTGTGTACTGCACAACTGTGTGAACTCTGTAAAAATAGCAACAGTGAAATGTGATGAATGTATGTAGTTTGTTGAAGAACTGAAGTGTAATGAATGTAATGTCCATTATTCCCACAAAACTATTATTCCCATGAAACTCATCTCCAAACTCCGTGGCCTGGGCCTCGTACCTCCCTCTGCAACTGGACCCTGAACTTTCTAACTCACTACAATCAGTACGAATAGGCAACAACACCTCCTCCATGATCATCCTCAACAACGGTGCCCAAGAGGCTATGTTCTCAGCCCCCTATTATTCTCCTTATACACCTATGACTGTATGGTCAAATTCCCCTCCGATTCAATTTTCTAGTTTGCTGACAACACCACCGTAGTGGGTCAGATCTCAAACAATGATGAAACACAGTACAAGAATGAGATAGAGAATCTAGTGAACTGGTGCAACAACAATAATCTCTCCCTCAATGTCAACAAAATGAAGGAGATTATCATCGACTGCAGGAAGTGTAAAGGAGAACATGCCCCTGTCTTCATCAACAGGGGTGAAGCAGAAAGGGTTGAGAGCTTCAAGTTTTTAGGTTCCAGATCACCAACAACCTGTCCTGATTCCCCCATACCAACACTATAGTTAAGAAAGCCCACCAATGCCTTTCTCAGAAGACCAAGGAAATTTGGTATGTCAGCGACAGCTCTCACCAACTTTTACAGATGCACCATAGAAAGCATTCTTTCTGGATGTATCACAACTTGCTATGGCTTCTGCTCTGCTCCAATACGCAAGGAACTATAAAAGGTTGTGAATGTAGCCCATCCATCATGCAAACCAGCCTCCCATCTATTGACTCTGTCCACACTTCCCGATGCCTCAGCAAAGCAGCCAGCCTAATTAAGGGCCCCACGCACCCCAGACATTCTCTTTTCCATCTTCTTCCTTAAGGAAAAAGATACAAAAGTCTGAGGTCATGTGCCAACTGACTCAAGAACAGCTTCTTCCCTGCTGCTGTCAAACTTTTAAATGGGTTTACCTTGTATTAAATTGATCTTTCTCTACACTCTAGCTACGACTGTAACACTACATTCTACATTCTCTTGTTTCCTTCTCTATGAATGGTATGTTTTGTCTGTATAGGGCACAAGAAACAACACTTTTCACTGTATGTTAATACATGTGACAATAATAAATCAAATCAAAATCAAAGTCTTGGAACTAAGCACTGTAAAATATTAAAGCTAAGGAAATTGGAAATATGACTTGTTTTTGTACTGTCTGTAATTGTTGGAAATGTCATTTCTGTAATGATTTCAAAGTCTTTGTTAAGAAAGTATATTTTTGAAAAAAAAAATTGCTCTACTTCTCCTTTTGGCTAAGATCGTGTAGTTTTGCTGTCCTGCACTTGGTTGAAGTGTGTGGCTTCATTGGCATATATATTGAATATCGAAGTTGGGACATCATGTTGAAGATGTACAAGACATTGGTAAGGCCACACTTGGAATACCGTGTACTGTTCTGGTCATCCTATTATAAAAAGGATATTATTAAATGGGAAAGGTTGCAGAAAAGATTTACTTGGATGCTACTGGGACTTGACGGTTTGAGTTATAAGAAGAGGCTAGATAGACTGGGACTTTTTCTATCTGGAGCATAGAAGGCTGAAGGATGATCTTATAGAGGTCTATAAAATAATGAGGGACATAGATCAGCTAGGGAGTCAATATCGTTTCCCAAAGGCAGGGGAGTCTAAAACTAGAGGGCATAGGTTTAAGGTGAAAGGGGGGAGATATAAAAGTGTCCAGCAGGGCAACTTTTTCACACAAAGGGAGGCGAGTGTCTGGAACAAGCTGCCAGAAGTAGTAGTAGAGGCAGGAACAATTTTGTCTTTTAAAAAGCATTTAGGCAGTTACATGGGTAGGATGGATATAGAGAGATAGGGGCCAAATGTGGGCAATTGGGACTAGCTTAGGGATTTAAAAAAGGGTGGCATGAACAAGTTGGGCTGAAGGTCCTGTTTCCATGCTGTAATCCTCTATGACTCTCATTCATGAGGTTACACTGAAGCTTCATTTGAAGCAATTTTTTAAAATGGCATCTCAGCCCTTTCGCTAAGATGCAAATGAGAGCAAGCCTTGGAGGAGGTGCAATGCCTGCTGCAATCAGCTTGGATCATGTAGATCAAGCCCAAGACAGGAAGCAGCCAGCCGATCTGGTCAGCTTGGATCTGGATTGTCTCACTTGCTGAGACTTTGATTGGAATGGATATAAACAGCAAAAAAATTGCTCTATTTGGAACTTCATGGAAGACAGAGGAAAAACTATACAGATCTCCTTAAAGCATCTCCAAACAGGTCAAAACATCCCTGCTGACGCTGGGAGTCCTTGGCTTGTGACGGACGAAAATTGGACAAGTTCATTCGGGAAGGCATTAACAGACTTTGCTGGGAATACTCAGGGACCAAGTCAAGGCTTGGAACAAGCGCACAAACCTTCCAACAACCGGGCCCTTGCAGCACCACCTACTCTACACGTGGTAATCTGCAGATCACATATTGGATTTATCAGACATTTCTGAACCCATGGCATAGGACTGACATCTTCGACCCCCAAGGATTGCCTCACAAGATTATGACCATACGAGTATGACTAATTCAACGGGGTAGTTATTTCACAATAACATGAATGACTGATGATCAAATAATTACTGTCATTTGCGTTCCAAAACCTGTCTGCCGGTTTACGTGTCACAACTCCATGCCCACATCTCTGAAGTCAGTTTTTAAAAAGCATCACTCGCTCTCCTTCCCCACAGCAGCTTGAATGCGGGGGGGCGGCCACTACAACTACAACTAGGGGGAAAAAACCGTGACGGGATTTGTCACAGCAGACAAAGCATCAAGGAAGAGGTGAAAAACAGTAAACGAATGAGTAATGAAAGGATCAAACTGTACACCAACACACGATTCCTCCCACACCGCCAAACTGACTGACTGAGCCCCGCGCGGCCAGCCACGGTGCGCACGCGCCCTGTGCCGCCCCGTTTGGTTAAAATTATTCGGCTTCAGCCAATGGAAGGTGAGAATTTGGGCCGGTGTTCGATTGAACCAATGGAAGACAAAAGGTCGGGGCAGGGTCCAATGGGAGGAGAGTTCTGGTTTTGGACTCAGCCAATGGAAGGAGCGGTTTGGGCTGGGGCTGAACCAATGGGAGGAGCGGGTTGGGGCTGAGCCAATGGGAGGAATGGTTTGGGCTGGGACACAGCCAATGGGAGGAGCGGTTTGGGGCTGAGCCAATGGGAGGAGCGGTTTGGGCTGGGGCTAAGCCAATGGGGTAGGGGTTTGGCCTGGGACTGAGCCAGTGGAGGAGCGGTTTCGGCTGGGGCTGAGCCAATGGAGGGAGCGGTTGGGGGCGGAGTTCTATCGCCTGTGACGTCGGTGAGGGTGTCTGGGAGAAGGGCGCAGGCTGGCGAGAGGAAGAGGAAGCAGCAGCAGCAGGAGAAGCGGGCGGACGGAGCCGGTAAGAGCGGCTGATCAGAGCCACCGGAACACAGAGTAACTCAGGGAGAGGAGGAGACAGCAGGCAAAGAGGCGCCCAGTAGACCGCTTCCACACACACCGCAGGTAAAGCGGACCAGGCTTCTCTTGCCACTTGGGCGGCTCGTTCCGCGTTTGGGACCCCGGCGGCTGCGGGATCGACCAGCCGGCCGAGATGGAGGGAGCGAGAGAGCCGAGGATACCCGGGGGGGGGGGAGAGAGAGAGAGAGAGCGGGTGCCGAGCACATTGTCGGCCTTCCTCCCTCCCTCCCACCCTCCCTTTATGTCTGGTGTCCCGGCTCGATGCTAACGGTTTGTTTTGTCCCGGGACGGCGCGGGCGGCGGGACTGAAGTTTGCTGGTGAAGTTGTTGTTTAGCTGGTGGTGGAGGTTTACCCGCTGTCGGAGCAGCGGCTCGGGGAACTGGAGTTTATTTATTTTAATGTCTGTTTCTGTTTCTCTTTGACTGTGTGTGTGTGTGTGTCTGGCAGCGCTGCTTATCTGAAGGGGGGATGCCGCTTCTGCACCGCAAACCGTTCGTCAGACAAAAGCCCCCGGCCGACCTGAAGCCGGACGAGGAAGTTTTCTACTGCCGGATGACCATCGAGATCTTCAGGAATTATGAGTGAGGGAGGGAGCTGTGGCGGGCGGGCGGGCTGAGCGCGGCCGGCGAGCGAGCGAGCGGGCGGGCTCGGGGAGTTGGCACCGGCCGGACTGCCCCGCATTTTTGTTTAAATCGGCTAATTATGATTCGAAAGCTCCGGGTTAACGGCTCCGGGTTTGGCTGCTGGCTTGACGGAGCGGCTTTCACCTTTAGTCCCGGGCCGCTCCGTGTGCCGCCACCCCGCTGCCTCTCCCAGCGCCGTACGGCGGGCGGGCTGTCAAAAGTCTTCATAAACTCGTGCCGAGTGCGAGTAGGCCTTGTGCTGGCGGATAATGTAAATTTATTCAGACACCCCGAGAGCCTGGACTTCCCCCTCACTCACTCGACACAAACTGTCTTTAAACCCGTTCGCACCAAACCAAACACCCCTTTTTCTATTAAATGGTTTTCGGGGATTGGGGGGGGGGGGAAGCTGACAAGATATTGTGTGCGAGTGGACTTTTTTGAAAAAATATCAGCATCTCTCCATCGCGAGTTTTGTACGCGACATGTGGGGAGCGTGGGTTGTTTTGGTGATTATCCGAACATTGTCTCTTTTGTACGCGGAGTCAGTAAATGGGCCTGGTTTAGAGAACCTGAGCCTGTTCAACTGTAAACACCACAGGCGCACAGGGTTTGAATTTATTTTTGAATGAAAATTTAGTTAGTGTATTTTGTCGAACTTTTTAAAAAATTACAACGGCATATTGATTATAGCTGCATCAGTGGGAATTGAACCCCAGTCATTTAGGCTAAAGCACCGATTTGCACTAACTGAATTGCAATGTTAATGTAAGCCTACTTGTGACATATTTAAAAAATAAACTAAGAGCACCTGGAGAGACTGGGGATATCTGAAACCATCACACATCAGTAATTTAGTGTAGGTGTTAATGAATCATCTGTGGAAATACTCTGCAGTACATTTCCATGCATTGAATTTTACTGTATTCTCTATGTGGTGACCATCATGGCTAGCATCATATGTGATCAGTTGGTGTGTTAGTGATTGTAGTGTAATCGCTGAGATTATTTGCCCTAATTTTAATTCATTCATGAGGCACGAACATTGCTTGAAGGCCAACGTTTATTGCCCATCCATGGTTTGTCCTTGGGAATGTGGCACTGAGCGTCAAACCGCAGCAGTCCATAAGATGGTTCAGGTACATCTGTAGTGCAGTTGCGACAATTCCAAGATTTTGATCAAGTGGCAGTAAGTTGGTGTGACTTCAAGTGGAGATGAAGTAGTGATGTCCCACTGTTGTGCTGCTCTTGTTCTTCAAAGATGGTACAGGCTATGGGTTAAGGTGAATTAAGGACCCTGATGAATTGCAATGGTGCATCTTGTATATAGCACAGACTGCTACAACTGTGCTGATGATGGAGGGAATGGTCACATTGAGTGCTTTTGTCCTGGATGATATTGATCTGCTTGTGTATTGTTAGAACTGCACTCATCCAGGCAAGTTGGGCTTATTTTGTCTCACCTCTCTTGTGCCTTGTAGTTGGTGAACCAGCTTTGGGAAGTCAGGAGGTGAGTTCCCCCTGTGCAGAATTCAGTGTCTGACCTTGTTACAGAATTTATATGGCTGGTCCAGTTAGGGTTCTGTAGCAGCACTTCAAGATTTTCTGTTTTTGGCATAACTTGGTTAAGTTTTTGTGGAAGAAAAAATTGGGCGTAGGAACAGACAAACCTCACCAGTTAATATACCTGCCAGGTGCATTTGGTTTACATATATACCCTGTCTTCACAGAAGTGGATTGTCATCCTAGTTAATATGCTGGGCAGTGCACATCATGGGAAAATTATGTATGTTATACGTTCTGCCAGGTTGTTCCACAGTGCACTGAAAAGTGGGTTTATGCCTATGATTCTGTGAATGGCCGGTCTTAGCAAATTATTGTGGGTGGGTGCTTCGTAGAAACCATCATAACAAAATGGAACTTTGTATCAGGAAGTAAATAATTTCACCACCTTGGTTGTGAGTAAACTATGGCAACTCAGTTAATGAAATGCTACTTGAATTCTGCAGCGCATGTGGACTTTAGGCAGCTGGTATTCCTGGATCCAGTTGATCAAGTTTAATGTGTTGCAACACTGAGGGATTTGCAGCTTTGTAAATTTTCTGTGAAAGGTTTTTTATACATGTGAACTGAAGATGATGCTGAAATATTGGAGTGTTTTTGCCTCATTACTGCATTGTACCAAAACAAATTTTGTTGATTATCATTAAATAGAAAATATGCAATATTTAGTTTTTGAAATGCCTCATGTTTTGTCTCTTGCCATAAATGTCAGATTTTAGAGTTCGAGAGAAACTTGGTGAGACCTGTTGCAGCATATGAAGCTGCTTAACTTGATGTTGGTCTGTTTTTGATTTGATTCCTTCCAATTTTGGCATCCTGATCATAAAAGTCAGGCTCTCCAGTTGTTCCATTGTTAACTGATGTTACAATCTCAAATGACGGGTCTAAATTATAAGCAATAAAAAACCAAACTTCAATTCTAGATTGAATCCACTTTGCATCATCTGTGTCTGAGGTTCTTCTATAGTTTATTTTTCCTTCTGGGTTCAAAGTTGTAATATTTAAATATTCTTATTTTCAGTGACTTTTTTGAAAGAACCATACTTTGCAACAGTCTAGTTTGGAGCTGTGCTATTACGGGCAAACCAGGACTGACTTATCAGGAAGCACTTGAGTCAGAAAACAAGGCCAGACAGAATCTCCAAAATTTCCCTGAGCCATTAGTAGTGCCCATCCTTTACTTGACAACTCATGCTTGCTGCTCACGACTCCATGAATTGTGTGATGATCTCTACGCGTACACTAAGGATCGATACTTTGCTGGAGAGATAGTGGAAGTAACCAATATTAGTGGCCTCAAGTAAGTGTGACTCAAGTTAATGTAAAATTGCAAGATTACAGTTCGTTTAAGATTTTTTTGTCCCCATATGCTGTATTCTTGCTGTAAGTCTATATGTTTTGCTTTTAACGTGTTCTTGATAGTTTACCTTTGCCTGCTATGTTCTTCCAATCTGGAATGTTAATCCTGATCAACAGAAGCCGTAACTCTAGTTGTACAAGGCTTTATTCAAATGGAAATTGGAAGATTCTTAAGTTCATATCTTACCTGACATTCATTCTTGCCCTTCCACAAAAGTAGTAATGGTGGAAACCCAGAGTAGTTTTTTTCATATACATATTGCTGACTTGGATTGCAGACAATAGTAGTTCCTCATTGCTTTCATAAGTGAAATCTGTTAACTGAGTACAGATCAAGCTATGAATACTGGATTTTGTAGGGGTGTTGCATCTCAGATGCTGTCTTCTCGACCATCAGGGGAACAAAGTATTCTTTACTTGTCCTCCTGACTCAGATGGTCATAAGTCCAAAATCCATTCCAAGACATCATATTTTAGGTTGTTTCTCCGGTGAAATTAGCGAAGGAGTGCTGGACCATTCAGAGGATGCCATCTTTCAGAAGAAATGCTAAATTCTGGTTATCCTGTAACACCAATGAAAGATAAACGAGCAGCATCTTGGTGTCAGTATTTCTTACGCAAAGTGCTGGATGTCAAGTAAAGGATTATAAGCACATTGATTTGGTAGCCTTAATTGGGAAGTTATCAATTTGTTAGTAAGAAAACCTTGCACAAATCTCTTGCATAATGGGTATTGTTACTGAGGATAAAACCATTCCAGATACAAAAAGGGTTAAAAGAAAGCAATCTAACCAAACTAGACTTTTTTGCCTTGGAGTGACTACACTTCGCAAGGAGTTCATTAGCTGTAAATAGTTTGGGGCCTCCTAAGGATGCTGACACCTTTCTTGCAGAGAGCCCCAGAATGGAAGGCTTTATGCATTAGAAGTTATTGTTGCTTGCTTTCGTGTCTTAGATGTTCACTTTATTTTGACAAGGAAGCCGAAATTTTTAGAAGGAGGAGGGGGCTTTAATCTTCAGGTTGCCATTAGTACATAGTATGCAAGCTAGTTGAAATCGAAGATCAAAAATATGCACGCTTTGCTCTGAAATCAGATGCCATAAACATAGCAGCTGAAATTAATGCCTACATTTTCAGAGCAGTAACTGTAAACAATAATTTTGGCAACTTGTGTAGCTGGCGATGTTTGTTTTAAATGCATGGCAATGAAAACAAAAGGCCTAGGAGAGAAGTTGTTGTGTTGAACCATTTGCTGCAGGAAATTCCATCTGTATTTTAGAGGACGCAAACATAAAGGATATGGGAAACTGGGGCAAGCCTAATTTGAACTCTGTTTACAGCCATTTCTAGATTTGTAACATTGGTCCATAACTTCCTGGCTCTCCCCAGTGCCTGATTTGAGGGGTTGTGGTACAGCAAAGGTGGACTAAGGAATTCCTGTTGAAAGTTCCCATGTAGTGCTTACTCCACAATTGTCCAAGTTGACTTAAGTTGCCAATTTCAGGTGTTTGTCAGTTTATGCTCTCGAACAGTTAGAACAAATGCATGCACTATGAGCTTCAGCATACCTTTTTAAGCGCCCAAACTGTACCCTGCACAGCATACCCCTGCCAGCCACCGCCCTGTATTCTGGACCTCCCATACCCTGACTAATCAATCCCTGGGGATTATTCCCAACACCCCAGCTGCAGAGGACTTTTTTTGTCCCTTCCTGTCTCAAACCTGCAGGCTCAACTTCACCTCATCCCCACCCTGACTTCCCTCCTGGTGCACACCTCCAAATTCCATGTTCTAACCGAGACACATACCATCACTCTGACTTATTAGTTTCACTGGATGCTTCCAAGTTGCTTTCCAGCAGCCAGTGCAGCAAAAGGTAGATATGACCTCCTTAGCTTCCTGGAGTAGCACTGCTGTGGTCTTCAGGGACTCTGACTATAGGCTGCTAACAGCTCTGCTAGCAGGGGTTTGAACATAGTTTTCCAGAACAGATAAATGCCCTTTTAAATTTTTCTAATTCCAGTAGGACATCACTTTCCACCACTAGCAGGAAGTTATGGCCATTGTCTTTAAATATAAACTGGCTTTTCATAGGAAGAAAAGTACAGACACTCAAGAACAGATGTTGAGATTCTAGTAGTTTCTAGGACGAGGGAATGTTGCCATCTTCTTGAGACGTTAAACCACAACCAGGTCTGCCCCCACGATGCAAATCCATGGCATTATTTTAAGGAAGCGCGGTGAGTTCCTTATCCCTCAGTCAGCTTTATAAAAATAAGATATGGTCATTATTGCATTACTATTTGTGGAACTTGGGGGGGGTGATTCTCCCAAAAGTACTGAATGGTTGGAAAACTGTTCCAGATCACAACTGTTTTTCAGTGCAGCTTCAGACCTGAATCTCCGCACATTGCACTGCAGAGGTCACAATCGTGAATATCGTTTAGAAACACAGGGGGGCAGGGCCTATTCGCACTGGAGCCTGACAGTTCCGGAACTCTGCATATGTGCAGTGGCCCCGATCTGTCGGTCTGAGTTTGCTGGGCAGCATTGCAGCAGTCCCAGGCTGGCCAGTGCCTGATGGGCAGTGCCAGTGGGCACCCCCCAATTGCCTTCCCTCCCTTCACCTTCATTCTGGTGAGGAATCCTGCTAGTTCCCTGAGCATGGGGAGCTTTTCTAACCCTGCTAAAATGAAGTACTCCTGATGGGGTGGGATATGCTGTTAGGCCTGGCAAGTTCCGTGCCAGGCCTGATAATCACACGCAAAATATATTTATTAAATGTGCAAATGATTTACCTCTTTTACCGCAGTTTCTCGTATGGCCTGAACTGCGACTGTTCTCCAGCTCTGGGAGATGTGCATGCGTTCCAATGCTTTAGAAGTAGTTTGGCTGTAAAGCACCCTGAAATGTCCAGTAGCTGTGAAAGAAGCAATATAATTGAAAGTCTTCAGGAGTTGAAAGCAAATTAAACAATCTTGTGTTTGAGCTTGCAGCTCAATACGAAGTTTCAGCTGATATACTCAATCCATGATGGGGAACACAAGTTTTGTATTTATTCTGAATTTAATAAACCTTCTATTTTGATAGGCAAACATGTAAGATTTTGGAAGTTATGACCCCACCAGTACAAAATGGGACCGCTAATGGACATATAAGCAACAGAGCTGAAGATGTAGTGATCGTCATTAGTGATGAAAGTGACACTGAGGAACGATCCAAAAGCTCCACACCATCTGCATCAATTGGGTAAATATTAAGCTGGGCCTAATGGCTTAATTGTTTGTTAAAATGGTGCATCTTCCAAAATGGGCACTGTAAAACCATGGATAAAATCATTGAGGAAATAGCTGTTCATTGGGTAGGGTGAATGTGTTTAACTCTTAGACAGATGTGAAGATAGAGCTTTTGGTTAGACTACAAACTAGCTTGATTTTTAAATTAAGTCTCTGTCGTCTCAAGAGTTTTGAGTTGTTTAAATATTAGCATTTGTCATCAGGGGAACCACATGTGCAAATGATTATTATTTTGAGAAAAAAATAGCTTTTGCATGGAGTGAAATCTTGGCTATTCTAAGAAGTGTCTGCCACAGATTCTTAAACACATCATTATTGTTTTTCAAATTGGTTTTGTAGTGGGACAAGATGAATATTATCTTTCTGTACAGTAGGAATCCTAAGGAAGTAACCAGGGCCACGCAATTTCTTTAGTCGAGCTTTTAAAATGTTAGTGTGGTGTTCTCATTTCATGGATGAACTTTAAGTATTTTGCTTAAAATCCACTTTATTTTCAAGTTTTTGCGTTTCTTTCAGCTTCCACTTTTCATTTAGGTGAGACTGGGTAGGCTACTGTCAGTTATAGGCAGTCAGACTTGCAACATAATTGTTCGTGGTGGCCCTCGAACCAGGAACCATTCTCTGCAGAGTTGCAGCCTTGCGAGGGAAGGGTGCAGAGGTGTTTCAATGAGATGTTTCACAACTTTAGGCATATTCGGTGTCAGTGACTCAATATTCCAGTACTGAATGCTGGAATATTGAATTGTTTCAGATGAGCTGCAATCAAGAGTACAAGCAGCAGTGTGTATTATTGAATCCCTGCAGTTTGGAAGGAGGGCACCTGGCCCATTGAGTTTGCACTGACGCTTTGAAAGAGCATACACATTTAGCCTGCTAATCTACTTGACACATGTTGGCCATGCTAAATTGTCCCTTAGTGTCTCAATCAACTTAACCTGCACATCTTTGGACTAGTTGTTTGGAGGGAAACCCGTCCAGACATGGGGTGAACATGCAATCTCCACACAGTCATTGAAGGATGGAATTGAACCCAGGTCCCTGACGGTGTGATGCAGCAGTGTTGACCACTACTGCCTGATATGTATAACAAAAATAAAGATAGGCTGGCAGAGTCATTAAGTCAGAAGCAGCGCAGAAATCAACATCCTTTTTTGATTTCCTAAGTGTTTTGTCAGAACTCTAATGTTGTAAAGTCAAAAACTATCTGCATAGGATTTGCATTGGGAGATGAGTCATTGAGCTCCGTTAGTCCATATCTGTGTTTACCTTCCATGTGAGCAAATAAATATGATAGGTACCCTGTTCTCACTTCCCTTCTGCCCCCTTCCATTTTTATATCTTGTTTAACCTTGTTGGAGTTTCTGTCTTGGCCATTGCGTTCCTTAACCTCAAAACATTTTAATAACAGTTCTCTGCTGTCCTGCTTGTTTTTAACAGTACTAGTGATTGCTGGCCTCTCAACTACTAGTGACCATCTACTTCAGTCTGTCCTGTTTCATATTTTCAGAACTTTATAAACGCTTTGTACTTGATGGGTGACAAGCTGGCACAGTGGTTAGCACTGCTGCCTCAATGGCAGGGACCTGAGTTTGGGTCACTGTGTGGAGTTTGCACATTCTCCCAGTCTCTTCATGGGTTTCATCCCATAGTCTGAAAGATGTGTTGGTTAGGTGCATTGACCATACTAAATTCTCCCTCAGTGTACCCTAACAAGTGTTGGACTGTGGCGACTAGAGGATTTTCACAGTAACTTCATTGCAATGTTACTGTAAGCCTACTTGTGACACTAATGAACTTAATCTTAGTGCTTCTGATTTTGCATTTTAAGGAATGAGCCATAAAATTTTCTTTTTTTTTGCATTTCTTCATGACATGCATCATTGTGATAAATTATCTTTCAAGCCTCAGCATCCTTCCTGAAATGTGTAGCCCAATAATGTCTAAACAGTGCTGAATGTTTCCTGAGAGCTTTATCGTTAACACTGCCTCTTAACCAATATCTCCTGTGATGAAATCTAGATTTCCATTCCTGTTTTAACTTAGAAATGCCTTTTATTTTCCTTTGGCTCTGTATCCCCCAAAATTTTTGCTCTTCCTCAACATTTAAGTCTGCTTTCATAAAGTAATATTGTCACTTTTCCTCAATGCATTTGCAGGGCTTTGGGTGAAGGGCAAGGAAGTGAGACAAATTAGTTGGGCCTTTCAAAGACACAGGATGGGCTGAATAGACTTCTCTATCGTACCATTCTGATTGTATTTTGATATCTGCAGATTTAAACCTGACTTTCATGACTTATATTGATATCATTGAGAAATGATGTTGACATGGACCATGTGAGCATTGCTACCCACTTCCAACCACTGAATAACTGTAGGTCCTGTTATTGGTTAGGGAGGTACAGCAAATGTACTCCAAGTGTAATTTAAATGTTTCTTTGCATAGAAGGCCATTGACCTTTTGATCAAATTACTGGCTCTTCTGAGTACAGATTGAGTAAGGGAGCATGAGATGCTATCTGTGACTGGCATCAGTGCACAAAATGTAGCTGGGATATTAGAAGATATGCCTTCTAGTTGCAGTTGTCTCTGGGAGCTTGTTTGATTGCTATTTGGGATTGGAGAGAAATTCCAGATTTTCTTTTCCTTGAAGTGACCTAAGTTGTATCTTTTTGTCACTTGCCTCCCAGAAGATTGTGAATTGGGATAGTAGAGTTTAAGTACACTAACGTTGTGGGTCATTATAAAAGGACGAGCTGGTCTTTGACTGTCTTGCCATTTTGGGCTGTTGCCTCCTTTCCTGTATTAGATTGCACAGGCACCAGTCCACTGAGACAAGTGCACAGATGGCTCTGTTGACTTATTTGGTAAAATAGTTACCACTCGGGCTTGTATCTTTCAGGTTTTCACTGACTTGTCTCGCATCTGTTGCTTTTTTGTCAAACTGTTTAACTTTTGAACTTTTTTGCCTGAGACTAACCGCATTGATGGATGCATATCTGTGAACAACACAATGCATGTACATATTTTAGTTTACAAATCTTTTCAAACTTTGGATCCAGTTCTGAACCAGTTTTTATATTATGAATCATAGAATCCCTACAGTGCAGAAAGAGGCCATTTGGCCCATTGAGTCCGCACTGACCAGAATCCCACCCAGGCCATAACTCCATGCACTTGCCCTAGCTAGTTCCCCTGATCCTAAGGGGCAATTTAGCATGGCCAATCCACCTAACCCGCACATCTTTGGAGTGTGGGAGGAAACCGGAACACCCAGAGAAAACCCACACAGACATGGAGAGAATGTGCAAACTCCACCTGGACAGTGACCCAAGCCGGGAATCGAACCTGGGTCCCTAGTGCTGTAAGGCACTAGGGACCCAGGTCATGGTGCTGCTAACCACCATGCTGACTTGAAGTTTTGTGACAAAATATACTGCATGGAATTAATTGTTAGGAAATAGCCAGATTGGCTTTTGGATGAAATGGTGATCTGGAAGCTGGCTGTTAGCAATACCATTGGAATTGCATGTTGTCGTCTTTTCTCAGCGTACTTAATTGAATAGTACCTATTGATATTCATGGTGGATCAGTTGAAGGCACAGTCTGATTTGGTTTTTTTTAGTTGGCATCACATATTAGCATGGGCTAAGATGGCACGCCTTTGAATTCTTCAGCCTATACATAATCTTAGTTCAGTGGGGAGCAAAAACTTTCAGTGGTTCTCTAGACAAATGTTTGACTAATTTTGGTACAGGGTTGAAGAGAACCCACCCCTGCCAAAACAAAATAGTTGTGACAATCAAAACAAGGGATGTTAACATTAAAAACCTCATGCACTGAGTGATCCATGTCAAAAATAAACCCAACTAAATGCACACTGAAAGCTTCCTATGCTTTTCCAGAGTTTTAAATACCCTGAACTGCACGAGTATTCTCTTGACTTTTGTCGCTTGGTTCTACATTTGCCAGTTTTGGGCTGCAGGCCTGAGAGCACTGCTGATTGGATTCAGATCATTCAAACTGGCTAAATTACTTTGAAATGCAAGAAAAAATAATTGCCTGTTGTAAGGTCTTTTCTGTTTTTTTGGTTTTACTGATGAGCCCATATAGCTAAATAGTATGTACAAGAACAAAGCAGCACTTAATGTTTATTGGCAAGCTTTGCCTATTAGAGAAACCTAGTTTCTTTGCATGAACGTGGAAATTTGGGCTTCATGAATCTACAACCGTCACTTTGCATGACAGTGTTCTTGAATGCGAACATAGATGAACAGCTTTTATTGCATTAAAAATATCAAATATTGTTCAACTTGGTAGTGTACCATTCTATCTTTTTTACAGGAAAAAGAAAAGCAAGATTGATGTCAGTTTATTTAAGTACAAAGTGAAACCTCTTAAGACTGAAGGAAATGAAATCATCATTAAGGCTGCCCAGATGAAGTAAGTATTATTGAAAAAAGCTTGTTTACTAGGAAGATAATAGCAATTAGTTGTAGTCCATGAAGGTCTTGAGGTATCTCTCTTAGAGCAAAACGCTTGGTGTAGAACTGCAGCCCTTAAGCTATATAACCAAGTGAGAGCCAAGGCAAGGCTTCCGTAAATTACTGCAACAGATATGGAGACCATGAAGATGAAAATCCATTTGATGATACTAGCAAATGTTTTTGTTCATTTGCTTAGGGCATACTAACCTTTCTGTTTAAGATGTATATATGTAGTTTCATTTTGGATTTTTTTTATTGATAGTCGCAAGAAAAATCAGTTTTCTCAGGACAAGTTGAAGCTCTTTCTCAAACAGCACTGTGAATTACGACATGGCATGCTGAAAGTTAAGGTAATTGCCTTTTAATAGGTTGTCAGAATCATTAATTTTGTTTTGATAAAGCCATAAAACACCAGACACAGTAAGTTGGGCAGCATTTGTGCAAAGATGCAATTGATTAATGCTCTTCAAGTGGAAAATATTAATGATGGAGCAGATTATAATTAAGTATTGAGGCAGGGAAAACTGGGAGGGTACAGAAGGGAAGGCCTATGATAAGGTGTAAGGAGGAGAGATTAAATAATCAAATTGGGGAATGCTACAGATAAAAGATGGACATTGGGCAAGAAAGACAAAAATGGATGGAGGAACTAAAATAGGAATAGAAGAGTCATCACCAGTGACCATCTGAGGAAGTATGAACAGAGGTTTTGGTCTGAAATCTTGGAGTCTATATAGACCTATTTTTTTTCCTACTCTGGTTCCCTCACTCGCCTCTTTCCAGTACATTGATTGGTGCTATTTTCTGCTAATGCTGCAAACATTTCATCCACTTGCAAAATCCATCCTTCTCTGACTTCATCTGGCTCACCTCGCTGTTCCCTTCTTGACTTCCGTGTATCCATTTTTGGGGCTAGGCTATTGACCAATATGCCCTATAAGCCCACATGCCACCACCACATCTCCTTGCCTTCTGATAAGACTTGGCTCTGTTTCTCCTTTGTATCTGTTCTGATGATGCAAGTGTGAGATTATCCACTTTGGAAGGAATAATAGTAAAATAGACTATTATTTTAATGGTGAAAAATTACAACATGCTACTGTAAAGAGGGACCTGGGGGTCCTTGTGCATGAATCACAAAAACTCAGTTTGCAGGTGCAGCAGGTGATCAAGAAGGCAAATGGAATGTTGGCCTTTATTGCGAGAGGGATGGAGTATAAAAGCAGGGAGGGCTTGATGCAATTGTACGTGGTCCTGGTGAGGCTGCACCTGGACTATTGTGTGCAATTTTGGTCACCTTATTTAAGAAAGGATATATTAGCCTTGGAGGGGATGCAGAGAAGGTTCACCAGGTTGGTTCCAGAGATGAGGGGGTTAGCTTATGAGGAGAGATTGAGTAGACTGGGCCTGTACTTGTTGAAGTTTAGAAAGTTGAGGGGAGATCTTATAGAGACATAAGATAATGAAGGGGCTTGACAGGGAAGAAGTAGAAAGATGATTCCCACTTAGAAAGGAAACGAGAACTAGAGGGCACAGCATCAAAATAAGAGGGAGTCGATTTGGAACAGAGTTGAGGAGGAACTTTTTCTGAGGGTAGTGAATCTTTGGAATTCTCTGCCCATTGAAGCAGTGGAGGCTACTTCATTAAATGTGTCACAGATTTTTTGACCAATGAGGGAATTAAGAGTTATGGGGAGTAGGTGGGTAAGTGGAACTGAACCACTATCAGATCAGCCATGATTGATCTATCTTGAATGGTGGGACAGGCTCACTGGGCTAGATGGCCTACTCCTGCTCCTATTCCTTACATTTTTATGCCACTTCTACAAATTACTTCTGCTTTGTTTTCCTTTCTCAAGAATTCCCCCCTTCATGGCTGATGCGAACTTTGAATCAATTGCTTCATGGAACATGTTAGGGTTCTATCATCATTGCCTTCCATCCACCACAGGCAACAATGGTTTTTTGTCACCTCCTGTGTAATGCCATCACCAAACATACCTTCCCCATAAACTCCCCTTTCAGTATTCCAAAGAGAGAGTTCCCTCAGTTAGACACCCTGATCCATGACGTGCTTTTTTTCTTCCCATAGCCCAACCCCATTCAGCTCTAGGAAATGTATTTCCTGCCCATTTACCACCTCCATTCCCACCATCCCAGGATCCAAACATTGCTGATGAAACAGCAATTTACTTGTACTTTCAATGTTGTATACTGCATGGGCTGCTTATAATGTCGAGCACTCTGTATTGAGGAGGCCAAATTGTAGTTTAATGGAAACCTGAGAAGCAAAGCCTTGCGTTTAATTCAGCATCTTGCAGCTTTTCAGGTCCAATGTGGAATTCAACAACTTCACATCACAATTCTGCCTCCTTTTTTGGATGAAAGTTGTTGATTCTGTGCACCTCCATTGGACCCTCTTTGCTTCTTAACTTGTCAGCAAGGAATAAAAATTACAGCACAGGATCAGGCCATTCGGCCCTCCAGGCCTGCACCGACCATGTGGCCTGACTTAATTAAAACCCCCTATGCTTCCGGGGGCCACTTGTACTTGTCAAGATGTCACTGAAAAGTCACTAGCATATCTGCTTCCACTACCTCCCAAGTAATGAGCTCCAGGCACCTACCACTCTGTACAAAAAAAATTGTGCTTCTCTTTTAAAACTTGCCCCTTGCACCTTAACCCTTTGCCCCCAAGTAATTGACTCTTCCACCCTGGGAAAAAGCTTCCACTCTGTCCATGCCCCTCATAGTCTTGTAAACTTCTATCAGGTCTCTCCTGCTAGACTTAATGTCCTATTATCATTTCATTGTCACTTAATCTGTCTTCCATCTTTTCACAGACCTTCCTTTAAGTTCTCCTTGATCGTGAACTGCCTCATACTTGGCTAAAACCTGCTACACCTTTATTACTTTCCAATTATGACAAAAGGTGATCAAACCCTTAATGTTGTCCCCCTGATGCTATTGACCCTGCTAAATATTTTCAGCATTTTCTGTTCTGGATTTCAGTTTTTCAGATTGGAAGTATTTATCTTTTGTATGAGTTGTAAGGGTGGAAGAGTGAGGCCCTCTTTTTGACCTGCTTGTCCTGCAGATGATGCCAAATTGGAACCTGTATTCCCAGCTTTCATTTTGTACTGTACATTCCTTCACATCATGCTAAGTTATCTTCAGTATGTCATCTACTAACTTGTTCATTCAAGCTCGTTTAATGCTATTGCTTTGCAATTGTTTTTTATGGCTTTCAGCAGTCTTCAGTTTGGTATAAATATCAGTATTTAACGAATGCAGTATTAAAAATGGCAATTTTAAACTTTGTTTAAGACTACCATGATTTGATTTTTGTCACTATCATCCTAGGGATAATTTGGCAAAAATGCTGAGCTTTTCATTAGTTCTTCAGTATTACATTAGCTTTCATTTTGATCTGGTTTAATTTTTAGCGTGGAGATTTTCTCTCCTCATATATTTTCTGAGCAACCACTAGAGGGAGTAGGAACTTTATTGTTCATAAATGATAGTTAAATTTAATTTGGATTACAAAATGGATGCTCCATTAAATCATTAGACATTTATTTTGACTCATTTGTGACTTTTAACATTGCAAGCTGTGTCCCAGATCCACCGCTGGTCCCCTTTTGAAGCTTTTCCTGGTACTGGCTCTAATTATTCATCTTTTTGTGAATGACTGCATTTCAAAAGTCATGAAATAAACCACTCCATTTTCTAATAAACACAAATACGAAGATCAGTTTAAACTTTGACCGTTTGCCATTCTGATGACCACTAGAGGTCATCCTTGCTATTCCTGTATCTAATTCATGTATGGTCCCAAAATAAATCTCATGTGCGCACTACTCAGTATTGCTAATGGGGGAAAAATGTCCATTTACACCTACTTCTAACAGCATATCTGCTCCACTATCAACCACGGTAGCATTGTCTATGCCCACCTCTCATCAGTTGAAATAAAAAATAGGAACAGGGAATCAGCCCTTCGACTCCGATTATGATCGTTGTTGACCATCCATCTCAATAACCTGATCCACCCCCTTTCCCCAAGAGCTATATCTAACTCCTCTTGAAAACAGAATTTTTTGGCCTAAGTCACTTTGTGGTAGCAAATTCCACAAGCTTGCTACTCTCTAGGTGAAGAAATTTCTCATCTCATTGTCAGCGTTAAGCTCATATCCTAAGACTATGACCCCTGGCTCTGGACACCCATCAGGAGGGAACATCCTTACTGAATCTATCCTGTCCAGTGCTGTTAAAATTTTGTTTCTGTGATTCCTCCCTCAGCAAATATAATCCTAATGAACTCTATCTCTCCTAATGACGTCAATCCCACCATCCTAGGGATCAAACTGGTAAACTTTCTCTGTGGCATAGCAAGAACATTCTTCTTCAGATTAGAAGACCTAAAACTGTTGGGTACACTCATGGATTTTTGGTGCCTAAAGAACGATCAAGCAGGCTTGGTAAATTAAACAGTGGGAGCTCTTTATTATAGACATGCGCTTTCCACAGTCAGATCTAAGACTGCTCAACTGGATCCCATACAGGGAGCTAATCCCTCCAGGGATCACCTAACTTGTAAAGGGATAGCACACACCCCAACCCCCATTATATACTTTACACCCCTCCCACTATAATCCAAAACACACAAAGCAGAAAAACAATATACAGAGCATTGCAGACTACAGCAGTCCCCAGTGTAAAGTCCATTCAGACAGTTCATGCAGATGTAGAGTCTGGTGATGGCTGTATCATGTTGGGTGTTTGCTCGTTATAGGAACCTTTTCCTGAATAGTGTCCAGGTAATTTGCAAGATTTTGCTGCTCAAGGTAGTGGTCCCTCTCTGGGCTGCAAGTGGCTGATGTCACTGCTTCTGTACCCTCCCTTACAGTGATTACCTCTGACTCTGAAGTTCGGGATTTGGCCATCCTGGATAACTAGGTTATTTGTGGAGCTTCCCATCACCTTTGATGCAGCACTGTGACCAACTGGTCTGCATGTCTTCTCCAAACCAGCTCATCCCTGGTCTGTACTGTTTAGGATAAGGGTCCTGTTTGTGCAACGACAGTAGCCGTTATCCACGTATATTCCCAGAAGTATAATTCCTGGCGTACTGAAGAACCAGACCTAATATCCCAGGAATCTGAAACCCTTCACCTCACAGCCATGCAATCCAATATATCCTGCTATTTCTATTCTGACTAGCACATGGCACGAGTAGTAATCCTGAGTTCACATTTTTTTAATCTACTTTTCAGTTCCCAATATTCTGCTTTTAGGATCTGCAACCACTCCCTGATCGACCACCAGGGAGGCAACATTCCATCCTGGAGACTTGCTTATGGTGTCAGAAATGCCTACAAGTTCCCTTTACATGCATCCCCTGTAACTATTTCATTTGCGGTTCTTACTCTTCTGAACCGTAGTGCAATGAATTTGGCAGTTGGTACATAGGCTGAAGCCATTCCCATCAACAGTATCCAACACAGTATATCTGTTTTGCAGGGGATTAGCGACATGAGATTCCTGCACTGCCTCTTGCTCTACCTGGTTGTTATCCATTCCTTTCTGCCTGGGGAGTAGATAAGATGCACTTCAACTTTACAAGACTTGTACTTGAGGATGGCTATGTTTATGAAGCCACCACTTCTTGCTGGTTGTTTAATTGTCTACCATCATTCACAATGGATATGGCAGAATTGCGGAGTTCCATTGCTTATAGGATCATTTCATTCTGACTTGCATGCTATAATCTTGTAACTTCATCAGGTTGACATCTGAATTTTAGGTACACCTGCTGCTGCTCTTGCCATACTGTTTTATATTCTCCAGTAAACCAGAGATGGTGCCCTGGTTTCATAGTGGTGATAGTGTGGGAAATGCTGGACATACAATTAGATTGTGATGGAATAACATTTTGCTGATGGTTCATGTGCCACACAGCTGCTCAGTTTTAAGTTGCTTAAATCTACTAGTGGAGAATTTTACTGGAGTGGGTCAGCCTTTGTTGTTCCAGATGATTGAGTCATTGCCTCGTGGCCTGTCTGGTTGCATTATTTATGATTTGCTAGGCCATTTCAGAGGGTGGTTTAAAAAAAAATTCATTGCTGTAGGTCTGGATTCACATTCAGAATAAGTAAGGATGGCAGATTCCCTTCACTGGATATTAGTGAATTGGATGAGTGTCATGGTTACCATTACTGACGCTCTTGTTCTGTCTGTTTAATTGATAATTCAAATTCTCCAACTGCTATGTTGGGACTAGGATCTTCAGTTCAGGTCTCTGGTTTACTAATTTAGTAATGCAACCATTAAACAATCATGCAACTTAAAAGATCTGTGCTCCTCTTTCTGTCCTCTAATATGCCCCAGATTTTTATTAATTATGCTATCAGCTTCCAAGCTCTGGAATGCTCCTCCTGAAAACACTCCACTTGTGTTTTCTTTGCTCCTTCAAGTTGCTTCTGAAAACCTACTTCTGACCAAACTTTGGTCATCTGCCCCAATATCTCATGTCATCAGATTTTTTGTTCCTCTGAAGAGTTTTTAGGACATTTTTCTGTTCTATATAAAAAGTAAGTAGTTATTGTTTTACCCTTGATACCAAGAACCTTCTCAGTCTCCTATGTGACACTTGTTAAAACCACTGGATGTTTGAGCTTTATTGACAGTGAATTATATTATTAACACTGCCAATATTGTACTTAGATTATTTTGTTTTATTCAGTCAACAACAGTTGATAAATACAAGCTTTCAGAACAGAACTTTTCCCATTTGTTCCCGGATGAGCCATCAACATTTATTTTCAGTCCTACTAACAAAAGTCGGGGAAGGACTCAGAAGAACCGTTCTTCATTCGCAAATGTAAGTCGAAACTTATCTCTTTGCAAACATCTGTAATACCTTGATTTCTACATGTTTCAATCAGTGGCTCAGTTGATAGCATCGTTGCTTGAGTTACAAGATTCCAGGTCCATGTCCCATTCCAGCCTTGAGCACAAATCAAGGTTAACACTTGATGCACTTTCGAGGAAAGGCTGCTATATTACAAGTGCCCATCTGTTGGATGAGACTTGAAAAACCAAGGTTCTCTGTCTGCTCAAGTGAATTTAAAGACCCCAAGATAACTTCTGTTGGATGGTGATAACAGGTTATCCGCTCCCTATTTTCCTCCTCCTCCCCCCACCTCCCCATACCTCCTGACCAATATTTACCCCTTAGTCATTAAGACAAAAACCGATTATTTGTTTATTATCATGATGCTGTTTGTGGGAATTAGCTGTTGCATTTTTACGTTGGTAGTTACTACACTTGAAAAGTGTTTCATTGACTCTAAAGGAGTTTTGTGATATCTGGTGGCAGTGAAAGATGCTCTATAAATGCTAGTCTTCCTTTTTTAGGACCTGAGAATATTGTATTCCATCTGATTAAACAGGAATCACGTGAGATGATTTGGGTAACAAAGTTATCTCGATTTCCACTGTTCACATTGTAAATCACATCAGAATGTACAAAATACATTTGGAATACCTAATTTTATAATACATTCAGTTCAAAGTTAATTGAGTTTTGTAAATTTGTTAGCAATTAACTTCTATTGAATTCTAAGCGCTAGACTAGTGTTGGGTCGACTGTTAGAACATCCGAGTGTTGCTTTTGGGGGGGGGGTTGGAAGACACATGCTGTCAATGTTTTTTATGTTCATTAGGGCAATCCCAAATTTTGAAGGTAACAGCAATGAATATTGCATGAGAAGGGTGTGCTGATTGGTTGATATATGGACTATGATAGAGATGTTGCTATGGGGAGTGCACCTGGGAACAATTGTCCACTAAGCTGCTTGTTTAAATTCAAACCAGGCAAGTCAACTGACACAAAAATTTGAGCACCCAAGATTGCACTTACAGTTTGCTTTGCAGAACATGAAAACAAACTTGCATGATTAGGCACAAAGATAAGTGTCCTCTGAGCAACATTGCAGTAACACGAGCTGCTACTGTCAGAAAGGTATATTCCAGTATTTCTCTCTCTGCCACCACCACCACCCGGCCCCAACACTGGTGCCCCACAAGGTTGTTTTTCCAGCTCCCTGCTATACTACATCATAGAATCACAGAAACCTGACAGTATAGAAAGAGGCTGTTCAGCCCACTGAGTCTGCACCAACCACAATCCCACCCAAGGCTATCCCCATATCCCTACATATTTTACCCACTAATCCCTCTAACCTATGCATCTCAGGACACTAAGGGGCAATTTTAGCACAGCCATTCAACCTAACCTGCACATCTTTGGACTGTAGGACAATACCAGAGCACCTGGAGGAAACCCACACAGACACGAGGAGAATGTGCAGGGTCCTTATGCACCTATGACTGTGTGGCCAAATTCCCCACCAAATCAACTGTCAAGTTTCTGATGACACCACCATAGTGGGTTGGGTCTCGAACAATGACAAGACAGCATATAGGAATGAGATAGAGAACCTGGTGAACTGGTGAGGTGACGATCTCTCCCTCACTGTCAACAAACAAAGGAGATTGTCATCGACTTCAGGAAGCATCTACGTCAATGGGGATGAAGTAGAAAGGTTAAGAACTTCAAGTTTTTAGGTGTCCAAATCTCCAACCTGCCCTGCGCACCCCCCCATGCCGACACCTAACACCTTTACTTTCTCAGACTGAGGAAATTGCGCTATGACACTCTCCAACTGTTACGGATGCCCTATAGAAAGCATTCTTTCTGGTTGTATCACAGCTTGGTATGGCTCCTGCTCTGTCCAAGACTGCAAGCAACTACAAAAGATTGTGAATGTAGCAATCCCATCACAAACCAGCATCCCATCCATTGACTCTGTCTACACTTCCTGCTGCCTCGACAAAGCAGCCAGCATAACTGAGGACCCCACACAAGCGGGACATTGTATCTTCCTCCACCTTCAGTCAGGAAAAAGTTGCACAAGTCTGAGGTCACGTACCAGCCGACTCAAGAACAGCTTCCCTGTTGCTGTCAGATTTTGGAATGGATCTACATTAAGTTGATCTTCCTCTACACCCTAGCTATGATCGTAACACTACATTCTGCACTCTCTCGTTTCCTCCCCTATGGACAGTATGCTTTGTTCATATAGCGCGGACAAAACAATACTTTTCACTGTTAATACATGTGAAAATCAAATCTGCTGTGGAAATTCAAGAAACTTAAAAACAAGATTCTGCTTGCTTTTTAAAAAAAAATCTTCCTGACTTAGCAGCACCCCAGCAGGTGTCTCATAGCCACCCTCACTAAGCTTTTAACATCTTTGCTTGATATTTTTACCTTTTTATCATTGATCCCATTGTCCTTAGCACTTTTTTGAAACCAACTTTCCCAAAACATAAATATATTTCATGTTCTCCCTCTTGCCCCCACTTTCAGGTGAAGTAAAATTTAATAGCCTTTTCCTTGCTTTATCATGAAGCATTTGCAAACCATAAAAGACTGCAGAAAACATTCCAAACTCTTGATTTCCTAATGTAAATTTCTACCCATTACTTATTCGTTTAGAGGCAACTCACTTTGCCATACCTATTTCAAATGCATACCTTTAACACTGACACTCCTCTGATGTCCTAAATCTCAGATGCACACCCTTCAGTTTAATTAACTTGTTTTCACATGCACACAGATCCACAAGCCTGCTTCACAGAATAACACAATGGACTCAAAGTACTAACAGTCATGTCATGTCTCGCCATAAGTGTCAAATGGAGTTCTTTCATGCAGCTGCACATTCAAATGTAGCAAATTCTCATCAAATATTGGGCATATGTAAGGAATAGGATGTTAGGAGTTAGTCAATATAAGACTTGTTTCCCATGTAAGATGAAAGTGGTAGTGAGAGCTGAGCCTCGAGGAGATCCCCATGGTAACACCAGTTATTGGGCATACAAATGGACGAGAGTAATCACCTTTAACAAGTACAACGCTTTGATGAAATGCACATCATTCATAATGATGAATTCGAATTCATATCCATTGGAACATAGGACCACATATCCCTACTCGAAAGCAAGTTAGAAAAATACTTTAGTTGTACAAGAGTAACTGTTTTGTGATGTATGTGATGAGATTTGCTTCAGACTGTGTCCATATAATCTCTGGGTGCATATGACTAAGGTCCCTTTGCCCTATTTTATCTACGACTGGTTCTGCACAATATGAATTGGTCAAATGGTTGACCAAGTTGCTACAACCAGTTCTGAGCAAGTTTTCCACACAGTGAAAGATTCCTTATTCATGAAGCTATGCAAGACTTGCAAATCAACAGCAATGATGTGCCCATGTGCTGGTTTGCCATTGCTAGACTCTTCACTAATGTGCCACACATGGAAGCCATAGACATTTCTGCTATGTAACTATCATGTTAATCTCGACACACTGCAATTGTTCCAGTCCTTATTCATTGAACTTGTGAACCTGGCAACTCGTGCATCTGAAGTCAATTTTACCAGCATACCATGCCCAAATAGCTGGTGTTGGCATGGATCCTTTCTAGGTCCAACGTCGCACTGAGAAATATATTTCGATGGAATGATTCCAAATCTCTTGCCCCTTGGATATTTCTGACATGTAGACGCACATTTGCTATATTTGAATCTGCAGTTGCTTTAAGAATTCTGTTATATATTGATGGGTGCCATCCCAAGCTGAAACTCTCCTTTAAAGTTTTAGTAGACAACAAACCCAGTTGACTATCCTGGAAGGGTAAAGTGTCTCAAACATCTGAATACCTTGTGAAGCTTGCTGTTTTGTGCTGCTACTATGCAGCAGTAGGAATAGTGGTGCTGTCAAGCCAAAAAGAATTCTGCCAAGCACGCATTCAAAAAAGGCCCTGCCCTTTACGCCCTTTTCAATTGAACAAAAGTCTGGGGAACAGCTGCTTGCTGGTGCATTCCCCTTGGCAGTGCTTTGATCAATTCCTTCCTTTTTGAAATTTGGTATTCTTGCAATTCTGATGTGATGAGTGGAAGACAGAAAGCTTCAAGTATTTTTTTTAAACAGCAATGCTCCAATACAGTGCTATCAAGCAACCACAGTAACTCCTTTTATGGTACAAAACATACATGAATCATGTGCAAGTTCACCTAAGTTAACATTCATGTTGACTCAGAAATCCTTTGCTTTTGCCCTGTAAATTAGTGAAGTCTGTAAGGCAATTTCTGACCAGTTTGGTGTGTCTGGTTAGATTGAGTGTAGTGACATGGCCAGAGCTTTACAGTTTGGCATATGTTCTGATTGCTGCTTCCTCAGACTTTTTTTCGCCCTCGCCCCCGCCCCTCATCAATTTCCTGTGATTTGGAGTTTCTTTCGGGATGGACAGTGAATGCTGGCCTGGCCAGCAACATCCACATCCCATTAAAGAATTAAAAGTACCTTGATAGTTCCTGCTGAAAAACATTTGTTTGGGGATGAGCATGAATTGGTTAACGTACAAAAGATGAATCTGGAGATGTACTCAGCATGTTCTCCTTTCCCTATATCAGTCCATGGGCAAATTCTACCGACAGACTTGTACCTGCTGTGTTTAAAAAATGAGCAAATAATTTTCTCTAACTGTTGAGAGATTTAATCAAATTAAATATCAGCTACATTAACTCTTTTTTTCAGTTGGATAATGCTACTGATGGGGAGGATATGTCAAAATATAGAAACAAATCTACACGAGAAATTGAAAAGATGCGCAGACAGAAGGAAGAAATGAAAGCAATAGGTATGCTTGGCTTCACTTAACTCATGGTCAAATATTTGTGTATTAAATGTATTTAAACTTATTCATGGAGTCACGACGAGTGAACAAGCCCAAGTTGAACCTTGCGGCACACTGGGCTGAAGGACGGCCACTCATGCAGACCACTCACTAGCCTAGGTTGCCCATCACTGTTATGTAGAGTCATAGATGGAATGTTGCAAAGAAAGAGAAACTAATGCAAGAATTACGTTGCTCACAACAGTGCCACTAATGTGAACTATTTGGGGCAGGGAAATAAACTGCTTAACGTTTTTGGCTTTCGTGAGATTGAAGGCTGACGATACGTGAGATCGTGCATAGGATATCCATTTTCTAGGACAGACAGTCTGTGGTCAGTGGAGCCCCAGATCTGGTTCAAAGACAGGTGTTGTGTATGCAGTTGGTTGCCAGTGTTATATTTGAATACTTTCAGGCAAAGGGTAGATTGGGGATGAAATAGAAGGTTGAAGGAATGGGAAGGCTTCATGAAGACTTGATGACTACAGTTTTGAAATGGGGAATGAATACATTTCTAAGATTTGCCAAAGTTGTGCTTTTCCATTTTAATATTTTCAAAATGACACTTCCAACTGTGTTAGCTGATTTTAATATTTTATTGGAAGCAAAAAGAAGGAAAGAAGAGGAGCTCGCGCATGAGTTAAAGAAAAGAAAGGAGGTTTTGGAAGCTAAAAAAAGAGAAAAAGAGGACAAAGAAAAGAAAAAAGAAGAATTAAAGAAAATATTGGAAGAAGAGAAAATTAAAAGGAAAGAAGAAAAGGAACGTCTGAAGTTAGAGAAAGAAAAGGTAAAGAGTAAAACTTGCAGAAATGGTGCAAATGGCAGTTTCATGGAGAGAAAAACATTTTGCTTAGTTTGAAATGTTTTTGGAAATTGGCCGTGCGTGGATTGCATTTGGGCAATGCTGTACACCTTTGTTTTTCATTTTAATAGTGTTAATTTCTTGATTTGGATTTATGTGCAGTGGGAGTGGGTATGATCGTCTTTTGTTTAGTCAAGCTCACAGGGAAATTAAGTACGGGTTATATTTTTGTGTTCACCAGAATTAATTTGTTTCAAAATAGCGTGTGCCAGAAGTAATTGTTTACAAGTGAATACGATGCTCCATTTGTATATGATATTGCAGAAGGCAGATGGGTTTTGTACCCATGGGTTATAAATCCTTAATGTAAATAATATTTTCATTGGAATAATCAAACTAGGAAAGGGAAAAACTACGAGAAGAAAAGAAGAAATATGCCGAATATCTTAAAGAATGGAATAAGCCCCGTGAAGATATGGAATGTGAGGACTTGAAGGTATTTACGCAATTTTAAACTTTCAGGTCGTTTTGATTTTGTATATCCATTGACATGAGATTTTCAAAACATCCTTGTGTTGGTTATGCCCAGTACATTTGAAATCAGTAGACACAATTTTCTGTTCTTGGTTCCTCCACGTGATGGAGCTGTTATCTCTTTAAGACATTACAAGTAGCATTGCTTGCTTCAGCCTCTTGCAACATGCACAGCTTTAATGCAAGTCATGGATTCTGACTCACTGTGAGCCATTTCATGGAAAATTGAGTGCATTAAATTTTTTTTAACTTGAGAGCTTTTCCTGTACCTTGATTTTTCTCTCTCTTGTGGTGTTAATGTATACAGAAATGATTGTGCCTGCACTACTGCCCCCCCCCCCCCCCCCCCCCCGACTTTACTCAATCAGATAAATGTATTCAGCTAGTACCATCAAATTTCCTCCGTTACTACTGCTGATGTTTTTACCCTTGCTTCACAATTAGCCATGTAGTATTTCTGGGGGGAGGAATGCAAGGATGCAAGGAAACTGGTATCCAGGTGATGGAATTGTGAGCAGGATAAAAATTATAGTTGGTATGGCAATGTGGGTGTGCAGTTGAGAGGGACTGGTGTGAAAGGGTATCATGTCACTGCAGTTCATAAGATGTAGGTGGGGTTGAAGGGGGATGTGCAGGTACTTAAGTTGCTATGTGTCTGCTACCCTTGTTCTAGAAGGTAGAGGTCCCAGGTTTGGAAGGTTTTTGTTGAAAAGGGTTGGGCAAGGTGGTGCAGTGCATCTTGTAGATGGTACACCTTGCTGTCACTGTATGCTGGCAGTGAAAAGCACAATGGTTTAAGATGGTAGATTGAATGCTAATAAAGTGGACTGCTTTGACCTGGATGGTGTTTAATGCTGGAGTGTTGTTGGAACTGCATGCATCCAGACAAATGGAGAATATTCCATCACATTCTTGACTTGTCTTGTAGATGCTGGACAGGCTTCGGGTAGTTGCGAGGTAAATCTCAACAAAATTCCCTGCTTCTATCCTTTTCCTGTAGCCTTAATATATTTCTGGTCAACAAGAACTTCCTGGGATTTTAATCATGAGCAAATAGCAATATTTGTCATTGAATGTGAAAGGGGATGGTTAAATTCTTAAGTCATTGCCTGACACTTGTGTGAGACAAATGTTACTTGTTACTTATCACCCAGGTCTGAGTATTGTTCAGGTCTCGCTGCAAGCAAGCACTGGACTGGACTGCTTCAGTATCCAAGATTTCAGGAATGCTTGATGTTCGACAATAATCACCAAGCATTCCCACTTGTGAATTTTATGTAATACATCAAACGAGTTTCTATAAAAATGTACTTGATATTGTGAATTTTTGGTGTTTTGGCTGTAGTTCAAAAAATTACATTTCATCCTCTGTTTCATGCTCCTTCCTTTTTTATCCTGATGTAAACTAAATAATTAGTCAGTCTTGTGTTTAGAGCTACTGACAGCTCAGCATTATTTAATTCCTTGAAACAATTTTCAATTTAATAATTTTCAAACAACATAATTTTGGAAAAAGTTAAATTTTAAGGATTGTTTTGAAGCAGTATGTATTCATACAAGCTTCAAGGAACTGAGATGAAGATAATTGCCAATCCCATGGCTTACTCTTCCCCAGAACATCATTTGTTAGCTATTTTTTGTGATAGAACATGTTACATCCATTCTGTTCTGGCATTTTGCAGTTCTTGGCCCCAGGCATTCAGCAACTGTCTGGGATGGGACAATCAACGTGGCCAGTGAAAATGAAGTTTAAAAACCTGCCTTTTTTAAACTCCTATGGCTCTTTTGTCACAAGACAGTTTACCTCCGAGCAAATGAGTTACAATTGCATTGAACAGTTTCCTCACTACGTGAATAATAATTGTAAAATGTTCACTGCATATCATTTTTGCCTCAATAGGAACTTCCAATTCCAATACCTGTAAAGACAAGGTTACCATCAGAGCTTTTTGGCGATGCATTAATGGTTCTGGAGTTCTTACATGCGTTTGGAGATCTGTTTGACCTTCAGGATGAGTTTCCAGATGGCATGACTTTAGGTCTGTATGAAATATGTAGTAGTGCAAGTAAAATGTGTAATAATGGGAAATATTTTTGGTTGAAAGACTAAAAAATTGTATTTGTAATTGGGCTCTGTCACAGCAGCAAAGCTCTATTCATTGCCTAGCCTGAGTTGCTTTGGGGAATTGAACTGCTGGATTTCTTTTAATGATGCATCCACTTGCTGCTGGAATTTCAGAATGTCAATCCAGCAAAAATTAAAATGGTAATACAAGTCAGAGTAGTGTGTTACTTCCTAGTGTCACAAGGTAGTGTGTAACTGTTCTCAGAACTTTTGTCTTGGTAGGGAATGTAGATGCTGAAGTAATGTTCACAAGCTGCTGCAGTATATCCTTTTAGATTGTAATTGCTGCAGCGACAATTTGCTGGTGGCAGAGGGCATAATATAGAGTTGAGTGCAATGATAAGGCAAGCCTCTGTCCCGATTGTGTTGAATGTCTTTATTGGGCTGCATCAATCATACAACACACAACTTGAGTCTTGATATATAGGCTTTTGAGAGGTCAGGAGGTGAGCTGTTCATCCATGTCCAGCCTTTGCTCAGCTCTAGTTGAAGTATTGATAATGACAGGTCTATTTAAGTTTCTTCTTTTACTTGCAATTATATCTTTTAGAAACCCTATGTCATTTTGTTTTGTTTCTCAGTAGTCCCCTTGAGCTGTGCTAAGAAATTTTTCAAGCTACAATGTTCCATAATTTGCCTTGGATGAATAGGTTAGACCTAAAACAACTTTTAGGGAGACATTTCTGATGCAAAAGAAATTCTTTATAATGTATCAGAAACATAACTGCAAGCTCTACTGTTCCTGAGTGGTGGTGCTTTAAAGTCAGCTACAACTCAGTATTGCTTGTCTAATTTGAGTTTATTTGCATTAAAATCATTGTAACCTATATGTGCCTAGTTTATAGAATGCCTAGTTTATAGAATACAGTTGCAAGATACATTGCTGAAAGATTTTATTTAAGAGATGAATTTTTTTCTGATTAATTTGCAGAAAGCCTTGAGGAAGCGCTTGTTGGAAATGACACTGAAGGGCCACTTTGTGAATTGCTGTTTTTTTTCCTAACTGCGATATTTCAGGCACATGCTGAAGAAGAGGAAGTAGCCAAAGAACAATTAAAAGAGGCTGATGCAAAAGGTTAGAGATTGTCCTGTGTCTGGTGCAAAGTTATTTATAAAGCAGTGTAAATGTCAGCATAATTTCCTGTTCACATCAGGCTTCCAGTTGCCAGTTTCACTATTTCTTGAGAATCTCAATGCACGTGAAAAAATGTAAAAACAGGTGGGAAATGCAAATAACAACCAGGTGTGTCAAATTGCACCATAGTCCTTCAAGTCTCTCTTTGTGTGAACATCGCACAGCTGGAGCCTATTTATCCCTTCCTGCTATTCAGTGGTTGATCTGTGACCTAACTTTCCTGACTTGCCTCATGTTCTTGGTTAAGATCTAATCATCTTTTAAAATGAACAAATGATCTAGCATCAGTTGCTGTTTTTGCAAGTAAATCGCAAATATCTTCCGTAATTTGCGAGTAAAAGCATTTGCTGATTGAATTGCTGAAAGATCCAGCTCTAATTTATAGAGCATGCTTCCTGTCCTAGACTCTTGAACAAGCAGACTATACTGGGATCCCACCATAACTTGATTTGCTGTAATGAGAACATGGTAAAATGCCAGCCTGTCTTGGACATCAAAATTTTCATTCTGCAGTTGTCACCATGCACTTACCTCCCACTCATTGTGAATAGAACCATCCACTTTAGAAAAAAATATTTAAAAGCATTCATTTAATTACTTGTTTGATATTGCAAGGTACCGACTCTATTCATTTATTTTGGAGTGTACTGAATGAAAAGTATAGGGATGTACACACGATTGACCCTATCATTGGCTAGATCAAGCCTGAGTGTTACGCATCAGCTGTGAAATAATAAACACTCTCCTATAATACTGCTGTGGATCCCATGGATTTGGTGGGATCTGAGTGCAGATTCTATCCATCCTATCTGTTGCCCTTAATATCTCAAAGTTTAATTCACCATAAACAATCTAGATTCCAGGGAACACAATCGTAGCTCTGTCATCCCTCCTTTTTAGTTGGGGATCTGGTTACTGTTTTTGTGTACCCAAGTTTTTAGAAAAAATTATTAGGGATAGGATTTATAGTTATTTGGAGTGTAATGAATTGATTAGAAATAGTCAGCATGGTTTTGTAGCGGGTAGGTCGTGCCTTACTAACCTTATTGAGTTTTTTGAGAAGGTGACCAAAGAGGTGGATGGGGGCAAGGCAGTTGACGTGGTATACATGGATTTTAGTAAGGCGTTCGATAAGGTTCACCATGGTAGGCTTCTGCAGAAAATGCAGATGTATGGGATTGTGGGTAATATAGGAAGTTGGATCAGGAATTGGCTATCAGATAGGAGACAGAGGGTGGTGGTGGATGGTAAATATTCATCATGGAGTACAGTTACGAGTGGTGTGCCTCAGGGATCTGTTTTGGGGCCACTGTTGTTTGTAATTTTTATTAATGATCTGGATGAGGGTATAGTTGGGTGGATTAGTAAATTTGCTGATGACACCAAAATTGGAGGTGTGGTAGATTGTGAGGAAGGGTGTCATAGTCTGCAGGGAGACTTAGATAGGTTGCAGAGCTGGGCCGAGAGGTGGCGGATGGAATTTAATGCGGAGAAGTGTGAGGTAATTCACTTTGGTAGGAGCAACAGATGTGTCGAGTATAGGGCTAACGGGAGGACTTTGAATAGTGTGGATGAACAGAGGGATCTAGGTGTGGGTGTACATAGATCCCTGAAAGTTGGGAATCAAGTAGATAAGGTTGTTAAGAAGGCGTACGGTGTCTTGGCGTTTATTGGTAGGGGGATTGAATTTAGGAGTCGCAGTGTAATGTTGCAACTGTACACTACTCTAGTGCGGCCGCACTTGGAGTACTGTGTGCAGTTCTGGTCCCCGCATTACAAGAAGGATGTGGAGGCGTTGGAGAGGGTGCAGAGGAGGTTTACTAGGATGTTGCCTGGTATGGTGGGGAGGTCCTATGAGGAGAGACTGAGGGATTTAGGGTTGTTTTCGTTGGAAAGAAGGCGGCTAAGAGGGGATCTTATTGAAGCATATAAGATGATTAGAGGTTTAGATAGGGTGGATAGTGATAGCCTTTTTCCTCGGATGGAGAAAGCTAGCACGAGGGGGCATGGTTTTAAATTAAGGGGGGGTAGCTACAGGACGGATGTCAGGGGTAGGTTCTTTACCCAGCGGGTGGTGAGGGATTGGAATGCCCTGCCTGCTGCAGTTGTAAATGCGTCTAGTTTGGGGGTGTTTAAGAGATCTCTGGATAGGTTTATGGACGAAAAGGGATTGGTATAGGCTAGTGGGTCATTGTTTTTGTAACTGGTCGGCGCAACATCGTGGGCCGAAGGGCCTGTTCTGCGCTGTAATGTTCTATGTTCTATGCTGCACTCCCTCCAAGGCCAGCATATTCTTCCTTGTGTCTGGTGCCTAGAAGTGCTCATAGTACATGGTCTAACCAAGGCTTTATGTATTTGAAGCATGACTTCTATTTTCCTGTATAATATCTAGTCCTCCAGTCCTGCCAACGTGCTATTGGCATTTTGGGATATTTTCCATAATCTATTCATGACAGTTTAATAAGAACTTAAGAGTTAGGAGCAGGAGTAGGCCATCTAGCCCTTTGAGCCTGCCCCGCCATTCATTAAGATCATGGCTGATCTGAAGTGGATCAGTTCCACTTTCCCGCTTTCTCCCCATAACCCTTAATTCCCCTGTCTTTAGGAAACCTATCTACCCTTGACTTAAATATATTCAGCGAGGTAGCCTCCACCACTTCAACGGGCAGAGAATTCCAGAGATTCACCACCCTTTGAGTGGAGAAGTTCCTCCTCAACTCTGATCTAAACTGCACCCCCCCACCTTAGTCCTGCTATCCTTTCTAAGCGGGAAGAATCTCTCTACCTCTACCCTATCTATCCCCTTTATTATCTTATACGTCTCTATAAGATCCCCCCTCATTCTTCTAAACTCAGAGTACAGACCCAGTCTATTTAGCCTCCCTTCATAGGCTAACCCCCTCATCTCCGGTATCAACCCAGTGAACCTTCTCTGCACTCCCTCCAAGGCCAATATATCCTTCTGCAAGTGCGGCGACCAAAACTGCACACAGTACTCCAGCTGCGGCCTTACCAGTACCCTGTACAGTTGCAGCAAGACCTCCCTGCTTTTATATTCTAACCCCCTCGCTATAAAGGCCAACATTCCATTTGCCTTCTTGATCACCTGTTGCACCTGCAGACTGGGTTTTTGCGATTCGTGCACAAGGACTCCCAGGTCCCTCTGCACCGTAGCATGCTGCAGCTTTTCGCCTTTTAAATAATCCCTTCTCCTGTTGTTTCTACCAAGGTGGATAACGTCACATTTGCTAACATTATACTCCATCTGCCAGGTCCTCGCCCACTGGCTCAGCCTATCCAGATCTCTCTGCAGACTTTCCACACCCTCCATGCAATTTGCTTTTCCACTCATCTTCGTGTCATCAGCAAATTTCGTCACCCTACACTCAGCCCCCTCCTCCAGATCACTTAGGTAAATGGTAAACAGTTGAGGCCCCAGCACCAATCCCTGCGGCACTCCACTAGTCACCAACCGCCAACCAGAATAGCACCCATTGATTCCAACTCTGCTTCCTATTACACAGCCAATCCTCGATCCACACGAGCTCCTTACCCCCGACTTCGTGCACTCTAACCTTCTGCAGCAACCTTTTGTGAGGCACCTTATCAAATGCCTTTTGGAAATCTAAAACACCACATCCACCGGTTCCCCTCTGCCTACTGCACTGGTCACATCCTCACAGAAATCCAATAAATTCGTCAAACACAACTTCCCCTTAACGAATCCGTGCTGCGTCTGTTTGATCAAACCGTTCTTTTCTGGGTGCCTCGCTATTTCTTCTTTGACGGATTCTAGCATTTTTCCAACTACAGACGTTAAACTAACCGGTCTATAATTCCCTGCCTCTTGTCTGCTACCTTTTTTAAACAGCGGCGTAACATTAGCCGTTTTCCAATCTTCCGGCATTTCCCTGGAGTCCAGCAAATTTTGATAAATAATAACTGAGGCATCCACTATAGCCTCTGCCATCTCTTTCAGAACCCTGGGATGCATTCCATCCAGTCCCAGGGACTTGTCTACCTTCAGTCCCATGAGTCTATCAAGCACTACCTCTCTAGTGACAGTAATCGCACTTAGGCCCTCATCTCCTCCCATCCTTCTATCTTTAATATCCAGCAAACTATTTGTCTACGTACATAGCTCCCAAATATCTTTGTATGACCTCTTATGTCAAGTCTTTGAGCATTTAGAAAGTACCCTGTTCTATTCTTTTTTGGGTCCAGAGTAGATAAATTTACATTGTTACATGGAAATTCAATTACCTATTCACTTCATCTGTTATGTTTCTGTAATGTCACACTTCCATCTACACTGTTTATCTTCCTGTCTGTCTTTGGAATGACAGCAAATTGGATCTCAGCAACATATCCAAATAAGCTAAGATAATAGAATGTAATGTTACAGTCATAGCTGAGGTGTAGAGAAAGCTCAACTTAATGCGAGGTCAGTCCTGGCAGCAGGGAAGAAGCTGTTCGAGTCAGTTGGTACATGATCTCAGACTTTTGTATCTTTTTCTGACAGAAGAGGTGGAAGGGTTTGTCCGGGGTGTGTGGGGCCCTTAATTATGCTGGCCGCTTTGTTGAGGCAGTGGGAAGTGTAGACCATCAATGGATGGAAGACTGGTTTGCTTGATGGACTGGGCTTTGATCAGGGCCCCTTGTAGTTTCTTGCAGTCTTGGACAGAGCAGGAGCCATACCAAGCTGTGATACAACAAGAAAGAGTGCTTTCTATGGTATCTGTAGAAATCGGTGAGTTGTAGCAGACGTGCCAAATTTCCTTAGTCTCCGAAGAAAGTAGTGATGTTGGTGGACTTCCTTAACTATAGCGTCCGCATGGAGGGACCAAGACAGGTTGATCTGGACACCTAAAATCTTGAAGCTCTTGACATTTCTACTTTGTCCCCATTGATGTAGATGGGCATGCCCTCCGATATGCTTTCTGAAGTCGATGACTGTCTCTTTTGTTGAAATGAGGGAGAGATTATTGTTGTCACACCAGTTCACCAGATTCGTGCTCTTTCCTGGCACAATTGTTTGAGATTTGACTCTCAATATTGGTGTCATCAACAAACTTGAAAATTGAGTTGGCGAGGAATTTGGCCATAGTCAAAGGTATATAATAAGGGGTTGAGGACACTGCCTTGGGAGCACCAGTGTTGAGGGTGATTGTGGAGGTGTTGTTGCCTAATCTTACTGATGCCGGGGAACAGCGTGAAGCTGATTGCAGATACAGATTAGAATCTCTTTAGTGAGCCCAGGACTCAATCGTTTGGGCTTGCTAAAGTTCCTGACTTCGTTGATAGTGACCTCTAGGAAGTTGGGGCCAGGGGGATGCCCCTTGGACAGTGGAGGAAGAGAGGTGAACAGAAAAGCATGAATTCATTTCACTAAGTGTGCCCAAATTTGCATCATGGAATTCCCACGCGATTGAGGAAGTTGAGACTAGCATAAAAGCAGCCAGCCAGAAATCAATTGCACCTGAATTTCCCTTGTATTGTATGATTTTCACATGCAAGTTTACAGGAAATTTGTGTATTTGTATTTGGTGTTGTAGACTTTATGAAGACTATTATATATTCAGGCAGCTTTATAACTGGTTTGAAAATATGGTTTTAGTTGAAGTAATTGCTGGCTTAGTTTAGAAATCTAATGGAGCCAAAAAATAGTTGGAACTTTAAACTTGCTGTGCTGATTTGAATTTGCAACAAGGCTCTTGATTTGTCTTAAATTTTTTATCATCTTTCAACCTCCAACTTTAAAAGATCTGACTCTCAATCCAATCACTTGATAGAAGCCACAAAGGTGTACAAAGCCAAAAATTTGAACTTTTTAAATAGTGGTTAGACAAGCTGGAGAAGAGACAGCACAGATTTGAAATACAAAGTGATATGCTGTAGAGGTGCAGTCAGCTTGCTTATCAAACCTACCTGAGAATAGAATCTCTGCAGTGCAGATGGAGGCCATTCAGCCCATCAAATCTGCACTGACTCTTAAAAAGAGCAGCTTACCCGGGCCCAGTCCCCACCCTAGCCATCTAACCCACACATGTTAAGATAGTGGGAGAAAACCAGAGCACCTAGTGGAAACCGTTGCAGATGGGGACATTGTGCATACACTGACAGTCTCCCAAGGCCAGAATTGAACCCAGATACCTGGTACTGAGACAGTAGTGCTGACACTGCTGCTGGGATCCCTGATCCTGGTGTTGAGACAGTTACGCTAACCACAGTGTGACTATGCCACCCGTTTGATGTAACATTTTGAAATTGCACAATTTTTAGTCATTGCTCAAAAGTTGGTCACTTGAACCTGCCTTTGATTATGAGCAAAAAAACAAATAATGACTCTCTGGCACAATGAAGCATATGAATTCTGTTTGCAGATTTAACAGACGCTTTGGATGAAGATCTAGATTCGACTAAAAGTGCAGTGTCTGCAGTCGCAGCTTTTGCAGCTGCATGGCCCCAGCTCTACCAAGGTGATTTTTTATTTTTCATTCTAGATTGCATTTGCAGTGGAAAAGCTTGTAGTTTATCAGGCTATTAATCCCTTGAATGTTTTCCCACTTTATTGAAGGCTGCACGTTGCGTGATTTGGATCTTGATAGCTGCACGCTATCTGAAATCCTCCGACTTCACATCCTGGCAGCAGGGGCAGATGTGACACCAGCAAATGCAAAGTATCGATACCAGCAACAAGGTGGATTTGATGCCACAGATAATGCTTGTGTTGAATTAAGGCTGAATAATCCAGCATTGTTGAAGAAATTAACAAATACTCCAGTGTACGACTTGACATCAGGTAATGTTGGGCAAACGTTCTGTTTTCTTGATCTGTTTGTTGCTAATATAAAAGATTAATTTAGTTTTTGATTCTGTACTTAAGATGGATCGATTGTTTAAATATTTCATAATTGGGAACTTTTAAAGTAAAGCCATGTCTTCAAATCAAAAGTTGCCACTTAATTTTCCAAGAAGCTGAAGTGTGCAAGACAAGAGACCTGAAGTTTCTCTTGCATGTTAGTACGCCAGATCAGTTATGACATCAGCAAGCAAGGCGTAAATTCTGTTAAGTCAATCATTAAGCTCAAAACTTCAAATATATCTGCATGTTGAGGTGATGTTATTTCTTTGCTGTTCTTTTGTCAGCGGAGAAGCTGAAGGTGCTGCATGCTTTGTGTGGACAACTGCTGACTCTGGTTTCCACAAGGGATTTCATTGAAGATAATGTAGAGATTCTAAAGCAGGCAAGGCAGGAATTTAGAGAACTGAAAGCTGAACAACACCGTAGAGGAAGAGAAGAAGCAGCAGCAAGGTATGTGCTAAGTACACAAAATACCTAGTGCAGATTGTTACAAGCTGGATATGTTGCAAAGTGTGCAAGTTATTTAATGTGCATGAAAATGTTTGTATATACATCGTGACTTTCATGGCTTCAGGCTGTTTCCAAATTAGCATAGAGTAAATTAATGACCTATGCTGCATATTCTCATGTTGGCAAGCTGACGAAGTCCCAACAAATTAAAGGATTGACTGGTTAATCCATTCTGGGTGGTGTTGGTTGCAGGAGGAATGTTCGCCAGGATACAAAGAAATCACTTCCCATTAACAATATCTGTAATTGGCCTTGAATCCTTCTCTCTGAAGCATGCTGAGCAAATCAATTCTTATTTGCTGCATCTATTTTGCACAGTTGCTATGAAATCTGCGTAGACGTTTCTCTACCGAAGCAGACATAATTTTATATCGCATTTTCATAGAAAATTATTGTTCCACTCCAAATTATCTCCAGTGATCTTGTTTCGTTAACTTAATTGGATCATGCTTGGTAACATATGTATTTTTTAAAGAAGCTGTTAATGAGTTTCCAGTTAAATTTTTTACCTTAAATTTTACACTTGTGCCAAAGATTCAGATATTTATAAATAGATAACTGAATTTACTTCGATCCAAGTTTAACTAAAATAGAACAAGTCTGAGGCATTCTACAATTGGCTTCTATTAGCAAATTTTGCATTCGTTTTGCAAATCCATGGTGGAAATTGATTTTGCAGTGGTTCAAACCATTGCTGTCAGGGTTGGTTTCCACCTGCTGGTGCAGCTTCAAGTTTTGAGTTTATCTATTAGTGTCACAAGTAGGCTTACGTTAACGCTGCAACAAAGTTACTGTGAAGATCCCCTAGTCGCCACACTCCAGTGCATATTCGGGTACATGGGCAATTCAGCATGGCCAATCCACTTAACTCTTACACCTCTAGACTGTGGGAGAAAACCAAAGCACCCAGATGAAACTCATGCAGGTGTGAGGAGAACATAGAAACTCAGCACAGTCAGTGACCCAAGCCAGAGTTTAACCTGGTCCTTCATACTGAGGCAGCAGTGCAAGCCACTGTGCCACTCTGACTCCCCTACCGTGTGTTTTTTTTTAATCCAGCTTGAAACTTGTATCAGCCCATTGAAAAACAAGGAGAAAAATATATATTTTCTCCATGTAGAAAGATAGCTTATCTACAACCAGTTTGCTGCAAGATAGTTCTAAAATTATTTTCTGGTACTGTTTTTCGCCCATAGCCTTAGTGAACTTAGTGTTTTATTACAGGTATCGCAAGAAAAAAGAAGAGCGATTGAAAGAGCAGGAACAGAAAATCAGGGATAGGCATGACCAAATAAAGGAAGAGGAACAGAGAAACTTAAAAAGAAATGCAATGTAAGTTTTTGCTTAATACTGAAGAATTGAAGAAATATTGCGCACATTGGTGTGAGGACAGGGGGGAAGTGCATGCTCGAGTTCTGAACATATAAAGAATTAGAATCCAGGCACAGAGCCTTGTTGTGCTCATTTCTTCATTTTTGATGAAGTCACATGAATGTTCTCAGTTTTCAAACTATAATTGCAATTTTAAAAACTTGTAGGTGGACTAATTCAGCTGGGTACTTTGTCCCTTATACTGAACATAGTGTACACATAGTTCTTTTTGCTGCAGGAAATCATACATGTTTCATTTTTGGGAGGGGAAAAAAGACAAGTGAGATGGAAGCCAGCATTAAGGAGGTACTTTTTTTAAATGTAGAGCAATGGGAAGGTATAGGGAAGTAGATAAAAATCTGTGAAGAAGAATAATGGCTAAATAAGCTTCAGTGAGGGAGCAGGGATAAAGCAGTTATTCCATTTTTTAAGGGGGCAGAGGTTTCTCTTGGGCATGAAGGCTTGAGGCAAACGCTAAGGTTGGAAATTGAAGGTGGCATTTTTGAGCTCAAGCACTCAAGTTTTTGGATCAGCCACACTAATGGTCTATTGCTTTTTCTTGGACAATGAAAAGTTTTTAAGATTCTCTATTTTCAATATTGTAAATTTAATCTAAACCATTTAATATGTTGTATATTTCAGAGCAATCAAAACCTCATTTCCTCAATCCTCCCAATGAGCTTCTTTAAAAGGGGCAATTGTCTGTTTTGTATCTTGCCTCATCATCTCAAATACCCTTACACAATTGAAGAACAATTTGTTGTTTTGAAGTACATCAATTAGACCAACAGTTGAAAAAATAATTGGTATGTGGCAAGATCCCATCATGCATAGCAAAATCAGAAATACTCAGTGAGGCAGCATGTGGCGACGAGTCGTGTTGACACTTCGGGTTGGTGATCTTTCATCAGAATGCCACAGATTCCCTATAAAAAAGATGAAACATCATTAGTTTGAAATGTTAACACTATTGACAGTGCTTGACCTGCTCAGAATTTTCTGCATGTTTTCATTTTTTATTTCAGCTTTCCAGCATCAGCTGTATTTTGTTTTTATTGTTCCCACAATGTGTAGTTGGCCACTTATTTTCCTTTCAACATTTTTCTGTCTAGCTGTTCATTTCCAATTGTGATCCTGGAAAAATGTGCCTGTTATCTGTTTCGCTAAATCCTTTCTAGCACCTGTTTTGACCCAATGAGGGCAACTTGCCGATCTTTCTAATTGTCCATCCATTCCTGGGATTGCTTATTTGGTGCATGTTTCTTGTACTTTCATTAATTTTGCATTACCAATTTGCTATAAACTTTTTACAAGACTTAAGTCTTTCAGAAATACAGGGGAGAATATGCAATAGTGATAATGTAAATGTAAATAATCGAGAGAGTCGTCATCATCGTCCTTGGGTATGTCCTATCTGACCAACAGGACAGACCCATCCGTGGTGGTGGCATAGTGGCTTACATTCAGGTGAGAGTTGCCCTGGGGGGTCGTCTTCAACTCTGAACCCCGTGAAGTTTCATAATGTCGTGTCAAACATCGGCAAGGAAACCTGCTGCTGATTACTTCCTACTGCTCCCCTCAACTGATAAATCACCACTTGAAGGAAGCACTGTAGGTGGCAATGATGCAGAATGTATCCAAGATGGGAACTTTAGTGGCCAGAGTGGCTTGGTGGTGTTACTGACCAAGCTGGCTGAATCCAAAAGAACATAGTTGTTAGACTGTGTCTGTGACAAGTGGTGAGGGAACCAATAAGAGCGAAAAACCTATTTGACCTTGTCCTCACCAATCTATCTATCAAGATACATCTGTCCATGAGTGATCACACAGTCCTTGTGGAGATGTAACCCTGCCTTCACTTTGAGGATACACTGCATTATGTTGTGTGGCACTACTGCGCTGCTAAATGAGAGAGTTTTTGAAAAGTACCAGCAACTCAAAACTGGGAGCCCATGTGGTGCTCTGGGCCATCAGCAACAGAATTACATACACAAACAACACAGCCGCAAAGCCTTGCATATCCCTCACTCTACTTTTGTGTTTAAAAGAAAAAATCAGGAATCAACCCTGGCTCATTGGAGAGTGCAAAAGAGCATTTCAGGGCAACACCAGTTATACTTAAAATGAGGTGTCAATCTGGTGAAGCTACAACACAGGACTAGTTGCATGCAAATGGTAAAAGCAGCAAGTGATAGAACTAAATGGTTCAGCTCTCAGCTCTGTAGTCCTGTGAATAGCACGTGACAGTTATGCTTTTAACTGGCGGAAAAGGCTCCACAAATGCACCATCCTCCATGATATGGGAGTCTCGCACATCTCAGCTGAAGTGTTCCAACAGTCTTCAGCCAGAAGTACCATCTGCTTCCACCAGAGAATTCTGTTGTAGGGCATAGGGGGCTAAGTGGAGTTGAAGCAACACATCAGCTGTGTGGCCTACTCCTAGTTCTTGCGTTCCCATAATCTTACACTACCGCAGTCAACCCTCTGCTACTTCATGAAAGAATTCGGCTAAGATAATCAGGTATAATTTACATTTTACTAAGGCATGCTGGCTTTCAACAGTTAGCCTGTTAGCATGTAGTTGCATTTATTTCAAACTTGGGAATAGAGGAATACAAATGGATGGCCCAGTTAGGAACACATGATCGGTGTAGGCTTAGAAGCCCAAAGGACCTGTTCCTGTGCTGGTTTGTTCTTTCTCTTGTATCAGATTTGTTTTGCTTAATTTTAGTCATCCTCCTTGATCTCAATCTCTATCTTAAAGTATTCATTCTGTTTTTTTGAAAAGCTTGTCTCATTGCTCATGTTCTGATTAGATTGAGGGTATATAGTTGTTATTTATCTTCAGTCCCATTTTTGCATAATGAAGAATTTGTTGGTTTAATACTTCTTACAGTCCATTGTTGCAGTGATTTTTTAAAAAAAAATTACCTACAACATTAGGCAGTGTTTCTTTTTAATCCCACACTAAAGATTAGCATGGGATTTAGGCATAAAGGTCTTGATTAAGATACCTGATTTAAATCTGGCCATGATCTCAGCCTAAGTAATGATTAGGGATGGGAAATTGCTGACTAATAGCTTGTCATTATTGTTGCAAGTGCATTTAAGGAAGCACTGCATGAGATCTGTGCACCTTCCACCATTTACTGAAGTTGAATGACTTGCTATAATTGCAATGCTTGATAAATAGAGACTAATTGTTATAATAGCATTCACAAGACGTGGTTCCAAGATAATGACCTGGGCTTGGATTTGAATATTCAGGGGTACTTGCCATTTCAGGTGTACGTGACATTTCAGAAGGTTCGGCAAAAAGGACAGGGATGTACAGTGGCTCTGTAATGAACAATGATAATAGTGCAACAATTAGAAATGATACAAAAACACAATGCTACAAGTACTCAGGTGTGACAACATTTATGGGGAGTGAGACAGAGTTGATGTTTTAATTCTTTCAATTGGATGTGGGCATTACTGGCAAGGCTTGCGTATGTTGCCCATTCCTAATCGCCATTAAACTGGCTTTCAAATGACAGTTGATATGCAATCACTTGCAGATCAGATTAGCAGATTTGCTTCCGTAAAGGACTTGTAGTGATTAAAATGGGTTTTCAACAGCACTCACTGAAAACTGAGATTAGCTTTCAATTCCACATTTATTAGTTGAAGATAAAGCATATCAGGCTGCCATGTGAGATTTGAATGATAGCAATAGCCTGGGCTTCTGGATTGAGTCTCGTGATACCACAAAGTCATTGTCTCTGACTTTTTGTCAGAAGTGGAAAAAGGTTTTCAAGTTAAAAGGTTGACAGTGGGAAGAATCTCAAAACGGTAGATCTTTGGGGTGGAAGACAGAAAAGAATGGTCAAACAATACGTGGTGCAAGGACAATGGGAATTGCAAATACAGTGGCACAGTGGTTAGCAGTGCCATCTCACAGTGGCAGGAACCCATGTTCAATTCCCAGCTTGGGTCACTGTGCAGAGTCTGCACGTTCTCCCCATGTCTGTGTGGGTTTCCTCCAGCTGTTTTGGTTTACTCCCACAGTTTGAAAAACATGCTCGTTAAGTGCATTAGACATGCTAAATTCTCTCTCAAAACAGGCACCGGAGTGTGGCGACTAGGGAATTTTCTCAGTAACTTCATTTGCTGTTACACAAACTTAAAAGAAACAGGAGATATGTTGAAGTGTGAAACGGGGTGAAAAAAGAATTGAGTAAAGAAACACACAAAATTGGGGAAACAGTTCACAATGACCTGGAGTGCCGAGTCAAAATAAGGTGCTGTACCTCGAGCTTTTGTTTGAGCTTTACTGGAATACTGACACAGATTGGGAGCAAGATGGAGAATTAAAATAACAAGTAACTGGAAGCTCAGGATCATACCTCCAAAACTGAATAGAGATGCTGTAGAGGAGACTACGTGGTGAGCATTGAATGCGAAATTGAAAAGTACATGGAAATTGGCGTTTTTTGGCTTGTTTGGGGTCCTGGATTAGGATGGGAGGAGGAAGAGGTTAAATCTTTGGTTATATTCAAGGCTGAGATGCAGATTTTATTTTTGAAGTGTAGATACCCAACGGGTTAAGGGGAACAAGCAGCATGGAGGAGTTGAGGCCAAGGTCAGATTTAACCAGGATTGTATTTCAAGGCAGAACAGGTTCAACTGGCTGCCTCCTCCTATTTCTTTGGTTTGTATAACAAAAGACATTTATTTGGGTTGAGGCAATGGGAGTGTGACAGGAACAATACACCATCAATAGTGAAATATGATGGTGATAAACGACTTAACTTTTTATTTTAAAGTGAAGAAGACATGGTTCAGGAAGAACTCGATACCAGCACAGAGAGCCAGGGGTCTGCACACAAGAATAGAGGGCATGAAACAGCCACGGAAGATGAGGAAGAATTGGGATCAAGTATAAGGAGTCAAAAAGGTTGAACACTGAGTAGTTATTTCCTGTATTGATGTTTTTCCTGCCGTGATGTGACCAGGAGAAAATGCATACCTTTTTAAGTTTCAAAAATGTTTTTAAAAAATAGTTTACTCTATCATATCTATAATCTAATTGGACCTGTTTGTACTTTTTGATGAAATTGGATGAGTATTTGAAAGGAAAATAGAATATAATACAAGGATATTTGTCATGAGAGTACTGAAGATGGGAATACTACAAATGACTAGCGTCTGTGCTGTGTTTGTGTCAATATGCTGTGAAATTGCATTTGAGTGTTAGAATCTTTTTTCTTGCATGTATACATATAGGAAAGAAAAATCAAGCTGGGTTTAAAAGCACCCAAAATTGTGAGGAAACTGAAGCAGCTGTGGTGGAAAGGAAAGAAATCTTAACTCCAGAGGAAGAGGAAGCTTTGAAACATGAGCAGCAGAAAAAGGAAAAAGAACTTGGAGCCAAAATTCAAAATGCTACATCTTGCACCAATATTCTCCCTTTGGGACGTGACCGTATGTACCGTAGATATTGGATCTTGAATTCTGTGCCTGGCTTGTTTGTAGAGGAAGACTATGAAGGTTTGATGGAGGACATGTTGCAGCCTTGCCCTGTCAAAACTCTAGATAAGCATATGGCATCTCAGGGAAATAAACCTTTTGATAAAACACAAGATAATGAATCCTCAGGGAATGGAACCTCAGGGAAGATGGACCTAAAGCAGCACGAACCACAGAGCAAAAATGTTTCTCAGGCCCAAAACTCTTCAGTTTCTCCTTTGCAATCATCACAGCCATCTACCTCAAAACAGGACCAAATTGTTGATGCCAGTTATACAGCACAGTTGCACAGGCCAGTAAAGAAGCCGAATCGATGGTGCTTTTACTCCTCACCAGAACAGTTAAATCAATTGATTGAAGCACTTAATTCCAGGGGAAATAGAGAGAACTCTTTGAAAGAGACCCTTCTCCAAGAGAAAAGCCGACTAATTGAGTTCCTTACTCACTTTCCTGTGGAAAGATTCAACATTCCAGGTGAGGTTTTAACCTGAGCAGTTAGCCTTAATATCCTTGCACATGAACATCAGAATGCTATTAATGTTTGCCTTCAGCAATAATAGAATATAAGATGGTACATCTGGATAAGCAGAGAAAAGGTCATCCATAATTTGAGTCAATCTGTAGTAATCGTTTTCAGATAAAACTTTGTTTTGATGAAAAGATTAAATTTTGTTATGGCTGCGGCATTTCATCTGCCCACAAGCGAATTAACTTTGCATGTTATGGGCAGCCACTTGTGATTTAGTTTAATTGTTTGTTTTGTGTTCTCTCTACATTTGATGGGTTATTCATGTAAGAGTGAAGCATTTATTTATGAAATGGTCAACTTGCTATTTGCTTAAAATGGTCAGATTTCAAAACCCCTAGTCTGAACTTGAAAGCCATTCCATCCTTTTTTGTAATTGACTATTTTTACTTCTGCTAACTTGATATCAGAATACCAGCTAAAGGTTGCTTTCAATGTTTCAAAGTCATGTGTCCTAACTTAAGTAAACGACTTAACATGAGATTAGATAGTCCTTCTGACTAATAGTGCTGTAGATGTTAATCTACTGACCAGTTTGAGCACCCATTTCATTATGGGAGTGAAGTTGGCTGACTTTACAATCATTCCAAGTAGGTCAAGTAAACATGTTCTACCTAGCTTGTATTAACTTAATGACTAATTTTAATATTTTATCTTTTTTAATCCTGGCCTTTATTCAGATGTAGAGCTATAGTTGGGTTGTTTAGCGTGTGAAAATAAGTCAGAGAATTTGTATCTTGGTAGCATGTAATGGCTGATTTTGGGTTGGTGGCAGAAACTTCTTTTATTAAGAAACCATCTTAGCTGAGATTTGCTACAAATGAAATATCAAATGATGGTGGCGCAGGAGGGAATGGAATGGCTTGTGAAGTGCTGAGAAGATAAAAATCAAATCGATACAATACTGATTTCCAGATAAAGCTCCAGTGGAGAACAAGAGTGTTCGAAGCACTTTAAAAAGTGCACACAACACACATGACACTTCGGTATTATCTGCTGAGAAGCAACTTGAACTACGATTGAAGGATCTATTGCTGGACATTGAAGATCGAACCTGGCAAGGAACTCTTGGAGGAATAAAAGTAGGTATTTTAAACATAGAAATACATTGCAACATTTTGAATCCTTTATTTTTGTTCTGTCTATATAGAGCTTTGCATAATACACGTGAAGAGAAGGAGGTTGGTGGAGACAAAAGTAGGTCCCCTACAGACAAAAGGGGGGAATGTATAATAGGGGACAAGAAATGGCTGAGCATCTGAATACATAGTTTAGTTCTGTCTTCATAAAAGAGGACATAAATCAGATACCAGAAATGTTGGAAAATGTGAAATTTAGTGGGAAGGAAGAACTTTGGGAGATCAATATTAGTAGAGAAATGGTCCTTAGAAAATTGATGGGATTGAAGGCAGATAAATCCTCAGGGCCTGATCTACATCTGGAGTATTTAAAGTGGCTCTAGAAATACAGGATGCATTGGTCGTCATGGTCCCCGCAGATTGGAGGATAGCTAATGTCGCTCCAATATTCAAAAAGGGAGGTAGAAAACAAAATTCTAGACCAGTAAGCCTAACACCGGTAATGGGAAAAATTCTCAAATCCATTATCAAGACCTTTTTAGCGGAGCATTTAGAAAACAGTGGCAAGATCGGACAGTCATCGTGGATTTATGAAGGGCAACTCGTGCTTGACCAATCTGTTGGAATTCTTCCAAGATGTAACAGAGTTGACAAGGGGGAGCCAGTTGATGTATATTTGGACTTCAAGAAAGTGTTTGACAAAATCTCAAGATTATCGTGCAAGGTTAAAGTACATGGGATCAGGGGAAGTGTATAGAGATGGATTGAAAACTGGATGACAGGAAACAGTAGGAATTAATGGATGCTATTCAAATTGACAGGCAGTCTCCAGTGGGGTGCCACAGGGATCCCAGCTATTCACAATATATATTATAAATTTGGATGCGGGAAGAAAAGGTAACGTCTCAAGGTTTGCAGATGATATCAAGTTGGGTGGGAGGGTGAACTGTGACACGGATGCAGAGATCCTTCAGCATGATCTAGACTGGTTGGATGAGTGGGCAAATCAATGGCAGATGCTGTATAGTTTGGATAAGTGTGAGGTTATTCACTTTGGAGGCAAAAACAAAAAGACAGATTACTACCTGAATGGCTGTAAATTGGGAGGGGAGTGTGCAGAGGGACCTGGGTATCCTTGTGCACCAGTTGCTGAAGGTAAGCATACAGGTGTGACAGGCAGTAAAGAAGGCAAATGGTATGTTGGCTTTCATTGCTAGAGGTTTGAGTCCAGGAACAGGGAAGAGTTGCAATTATACAGGGCCTTGGTGAGGCCACACCTAGAATATCATGTGCAGTTTTGGTCTCCTTTTGAGGAAGGATGTTCTTGCTCTCGGAGTGTAGCAAAGGTTTACCAGGCTGATTGCAGGGATGGTGGGACTGTATGAGGAGAGATTGACGAGATTAGAATTGTTTTCACTGGCGTTCAGGCGAATGAAGGGGGGATTTCATAGAGATTTATAAAATTCTAACCGACCAAGACAGGATGGATGCAGGGAAGGGTGTTCCTGAAGGGGTCATAGTCTGAGGATTCAGGGTAAACCATTTAGAACAGAGGTGAAGAGACATTTGTTCACCCAGAGTGGTGAGCCTGTGGAATTCATTTTCGCAGGAAGTAATTGATGCCAAAACATTGAATGCATTCAGGAGGTGACTAGATATAGCACTTGGGGCGAATGGGATCAAAGGTTATAGGAAGAAAGCAGGATTAGCCTATCGAGTTGGATGATCAGCCATGATTGTGATGAATGGCAGAGTGGGCTCGAAGGGCCAAATGGTGTCCTGCTCCTATCTTCAATGTTTGTTTCTTTGTAGTCTCCTTTAATGCCCTGTTGAGTTTCCCACCCAGTTTTCTTTTATGCTTGTCTGTACAGGTTACAGATATTTTGTCTATGAATCCTTAAAACTATTTTCCCCTAGCTTCCCATTATTTAGTGTCAGTGGGAATTCATTTATTATAAAGTCCCTCCATGAGATACTATAATGTGTGAGAACATGTTACTTGATTGAGTTCTCAGTTGAATGTTTCAGATATTGAGAGAATAGGGTAATTAATAGTAAAGATAGGCTTGTTTTGGAATGCCAGCACCCCTGCACGAAGCCAGTTCTAATATGTTGTTTTAGCATAGTTGATAAATTAAGGATGTTCCCTGAATAACGGTGCCTCCATTTAACTTGTAGCCTGGTTACTTGTTCAGTCTATTTTAAAAGCAAACTGTCACTTCACTGTTTCCTTCTCCTGACCCATGACTTTGATCATGAAACAGTCCAACTCTCCTGCTTTCTCCCCCTCGGGATTGGGGAAGGAAAGCAGCAAGCAGGGGCATGAGGGTCAAGTGGGGGGGGGGTGCGGGTGCCGTGGCAAGTGGGAATTGAGAATTGATAAGTAGGTAAAAGTTTGTAAAAGCAATTTTTTTGTCTTGTGGTTCAAAGCAACCAATAGGTTTTAATGTTAAAATTACAGCTCAGAACGTAACCCATCTTTATTACATGGTTTATGGGAAGGTGATTTCTGTTTAGCAAGCTGTATTTTAAAAATACGTTAGTAATAAACAAGGGATAGCTGTAATTGTGAAGAAAACTGTTGCAAATGTGAATAGAAAATGGAAAGAGATTGTTTTTTTTTTGAGGTGCCTTGGGAAGACATCTGGATAAAGTAATGGACAAGAGCCTTTTGGAAAAAGATGGAGCTTAAGTGAGATCAGGAACAAAAAGATGGCTATCGAGTTTTCCAAAAATAGCAATTCACCAGTCGGTGCAAGGGAAAGAGCTGCATTGGATGTATAAATAACATATACAGCTGCAAATAAGGGGGGTGTTTGAAAAGTGACAAAGCTTTCAATTAGAACAAATCCAGCAAAAAATGTATTTTAAAAACTAAGTGGTGTGCCTCACTTTTGAACAAGTGGGGCTTGTTATGAAAAGTAGCTAGGAATGCCATTTTGTCATACATGGACTGGAGTGGTATGTCTAAATATGGCTAGTTCAGCTCTTTTCTTGCGCATAAATAGATGTGATAAAATTGAAAATAACTACAACAGGAAATGCATACAATAGTACAAATTTTACAATTGTATAGAAGCTTCCTCAAACTTGTTCTTGGTGTATATGTTAATTTCCAATTATGGAATTCTGTATCAGGACTAAGTTGAGACCTTTTATAGTGCACAAATTTGTTCATTTGTTTTATGTAGAATGCCTAACAAATATTTCTGAACAGGTGATGGAGCGATATGCTTGGAGAAAAGCATTGGAAACTGGACAGTATGAATTGTTGAGCGGAGCAACAACGACACACAACGGTATTCGATTATTGGAAAATAATATTAAGGAAAATGAAACTATTAAAATTGAGGGAGAAGAAGCAAAAGAACTTGAAAGCATGAACAATAAATATAACTCTAAAGACAGGTATAACTATTGTTGTATTTTGTGATTTTAATCAATATATGGCCATTCAAATTTTTTCTCAATATTAATGTTCTAATAGTTAGGTGAAACCAAGCATTGGAGAACTACTTTGAGTTGGGTGGGGAAAATCTGTTCTGTATGTTTCAAATGTGAGTAGATTTACAGGGACAAGGTCAATATTATTGACTCAAGCAAATCTCTTGGTCCTTTGTAATCTCTGCACATCCAGTCCAACATTGTCTGCAGCAACATCTTAACATATCCTGTTCCCTTTGCAAGCAGAGCCATGCCATTTAGCTGTGTCTGGAAGGCACCTGGGTTTTACGGTGTTTTCAGGTTATTAGTAGGGGTATAATCTAATGGTTAACATAAAGTTAAAGGCAGATTTTATAGGAGGTGGTGTGATTTTTGTTTATCAATCAGGTGAAAAAATATAAGGTATTGCATTGCTTTGCTGCATTGAATTGATCAATGTTGACCCATCTTTGATGTTCTAATACTACAACTTTGCAGGCACTGAAAAAAACTTCAATGAATGCGCAACTTTCCTGGCTAATCCAATGATAACTTTGCAAGAGACTTAAAATCTTGGACTATAACATGAACAATGCAAAACCCTTTCTATAGCTAACTTACTTGGAAATTTTAAATGGTTGGGGTGGAGGTGTGGATGGATACAATACAGCCATGAAATATGTTTTTCCAGATGTTTTTTCAGTCGACATGTATCATTGTTAACCTGGTTTCCACAGATCTGCATGTTCTCAAAACATATACATTGAAATCTATTGTGGTGAATATAGGAAAATCCTTAACTGAGGATCTATTAATTTTTGTTTCCGTTCCTACTGTGTTCAATTTGAACGGACTAAACTTATTACAAAACAAATTCACAAACTGCACCATATGTCAATCAAGTTTACAAAAATTGTGCATTCATACCCGTTGCAGCAATAATGTCAAGTTGTAACGTTCTATGAACTATGTTGCTGAATTGGCATGATAGTCAAAAGATCACTTGTGGCGATGTGATACTGACAAATATTGTCTTTGTTTTATGATTCAGATCTTTGGAGCCCAAGACTGAAACAAAAAGTTCTGCATCTACCAGTACCAGTACTCCACAACATGTGAACTCAGTGGTGCGTTATCTAGCTATTGCTTTGCTTCAGCTGGAACAAGGAATTGAGCGCAAATTTCTGAAGCCTCCTTTGGGTTTGTATTTTGTTCTAAAGAGTCCACGAATAATTTGAATCTCAATCTCCAGTTTGCTTAAATCACTGCTATCAAAAATGGAATCCCACCTTATAAGGGGTTAACAGTGCCATTTCACGGGATTCCCAAAGCAGCTACTTCTGTCCAGTTCATCTGAGTGATTTTTGCGCTTGACTTTGCAATTTTTTTGTCACTGTACATTAATGAAACATACACTTTGGTTTACACTATTTCTTTATATACCATCTTTTGAAAGATGGTTAGTTATCCCAAAGTATGTTGGCATGTGCAGGAGTTAATAAGGAAGATGTTGATACTTGCAACAATTGGCACCATTTATAAGCTAGTGGCTTTAAAGTTTATATTTCACAACTTACTAAATAAAACCCATATGTAGTTAATGTTTCAACTGGCCTTCTCAAGGGGATTAAAAAATCAAGTTTGCTGTGAAGCTATTATTGTGGATAAATTAATGCTATGCATATATTTGATGCTACTACTACACATAATTGCTGAAAAAGTGAAGAGGTTTTGAAGAGGTGGTGTTACCAGTTCGAACATTTTCGCTATGTTTTCCTTAACTTTTTAAACTTAGTTCTTTTTCTGCTTACTTTGTCTGGACTATCAACTTTTTTTCCAGTGGTGGTGATCTGAAACCATCACTACAAAGGATCCATAACTTAGTGGCCAAGTGCTACTGTGCAGAACTGTAGTTATCTTTTTTAGTCCAGTTTAGCATGTTGGAATATTGTGTGCTAGTTTTTGTTTTGAAAAGTCGAGTGAAATTGTAGAATCTTGCCCAGCCTCTGTAGATTTATTTCTGCATCGTGAAGATAAAAGCTTACTATTGCTGTGTGTTCTTTTCTCATCTTCCCCCGATTTTAAAGTCTTTATCTCTACTTTGTTTTAAACATTTAAAATTGTGCTCTTTTCCCTCCTTTTTCCGTTAAATTTGGTGGATCATCCTTGCATAAATTCCTACAATTTTTGTAGTACTATAGGTATTCTGTTCTGTAAGGGAGAGGAGGTCAACAGAGATGACGACTTGTTTTAGAAACGTACTGTTCTCAAACGGGAATCATCACCTGTTGTCTAGATTTGGATTTGCCTGGTACAGCTTAGTTATGCGTTCTCATCAATTTAATTGGAATGAACTGTCAATTCATAGAATTCACTGTTCATAGAATGTATCCACGATAGCTCCCTTGAACAGTATGTAATGGAACCTACGAGGGAACAAGCCAGCCTAGATCTGGTCCTGTGTAATAAGAGGACTAATTAACCTTAGTTAGGGATCCTCTCAGAAGACGTAATCACGGTGTGACTGAATTCAAAATACAGAAGCATGAAGGTAAAATCCAATACCAATGTCTTGTGCTTAAAGACCACAATGGGATGAGGAAGGAGTTGACTAAGGTAGACTGGGAGCAAAAACTTTGTGTTGGGACAATTCAGCAACAGTGGAGGACTTTCTAAGCAATTTTTTTTTCAGTGCTCAGCAAAAGTATATACCAGTGATCAGGAAGGACCATAGGAAAAGAGATGATCAGCCATGGACATCTAAGGAAATAAAGGAGAGTATCAGATTGAAAGAAAATGCATACAAAGTGGCAAAGGTTGGTGGGAAACTGGAGGATTGGTTAATCTTTCAAGGGCAATAGAAAGCTAGAAAGAAAATTAAGATGAATGACGAGAGCAAATTAGCTCAATATAAAAACATAGCAAAAGTTTCTATAGACATATAAAATGAAAGAGAGTGGCTAAAATAAATGTTTATCCTTTAGAGGATGAGGAGGAGGTTGTAATAACTAGCAATGAGAAAATGGCTGAGGCATTGAACAGGTACTTTGTCAGTCTTCACAGTGGAAGACACGTGCCAAAAATTCATGACAAGAAGGCTATGGCAGGTGAGGACCTAGAAACTATCATCACAAAAGAGGTCGTGCTGGGCAAGTTAATGGGGCTAAAGGTAGACAAGTCCGGTCCTGATGGAATGCATCCCAAGGTACTAAAGGAGATGGTGGCGGAAATAGCAAATGAACTCGTGATAATTTACCAAAATTCACTGGACTCTGGAGTGGTCCCTGCAGATTGCAAAACAGCAAATGCGATGCCACTGTTTAAAGAAAGGAGTTAGACAAAAGGCGGTTAACTATAGGTCAGGTAGCTTAACTTCTGCAGTAGGGAAAATGCTTGAATTTATCATGAAGGAAGAAAAGGCAAGACATCTGGATATAAATTGTCCCACTGGGAAGACGCAGCATGGGTTCATAAAGGGCAGGTTATGTTTGACTAATTTAGTGGAATTCTGAGGACATTGAGCACAGTGGAAAACAGGGAACCTGTGGATGTGGTGTATCTGGATTTCCAGAAGGCATTTAACAAGTGCCGCACCAAAGACTGCTGCATGAGATAAAGGTGTGCGGTGTTACAGGTAATAGCATGAATAGAGGATTGGTTAACTAACAAAAGTAGGGGTAAATGGGTGTTTTTCTGGTTGGCGATCAGTGTTGGGACTGCGATTGTTTACGATTTAGGTAGATGATTTGGAGTTGGGGACCAAGTGTAGTGTCAAAAGTCGCAGATGACACTAAGGTGAGTGGCAGAGCAAAGTGTGCAAAGGATGTTGAGTCTGCAAAGGGATATAGATAGTCTGAGTGGGCAAGGGTCTGGCAGATGGAGTACAATGTTGGTAAATGTGAGGTTATCTATTTTGGTAGGAGTAACAGCAAAATGGACTACTATTTAAATGGTTAAAAAAAATTGCAGCATGCTGCTGTGCAGAGGGACCTGGATGTCCTTGTGCATGAATGACAGTTGTTTTGCAGGTAAATATCACAATTTGTTTATTAAGGTGGCAAATGGAATTTTGTCCTTTATTGCTGGAGGAATGGAGTTTAAAAACAGTGAGATTATGTTGCAGGTGAATAAGGTGCTTGTGAGGCCACCCCCAGAGTACTGTGTACAGTTTTGGTCTCCTTAGTTGAGAAAGGATGTACTGGCACTGGAGGGGCTAGAGTTGAGAGCGTTGGCTTATGAGGAGAGACTGAGTAGACTGGGGCAATATTCATTGAAATTCAGAAGAGGAGATCTCATACAAACATGAATTATGAAGGGAATAGATAAGGTAACAGAGAAGTTGCTTCCACTGGCAAGTGAAGCGTGAACTAGGGGCCATGGTCTCAAAATAAGGGGGTGCAGATTTAGGACTGAGTTCAGGAGGAACTTCACACAAAGGGTTGTAAATCAGTGGAATTCCCTGCCCAGTGAAATAGCTGAGGCTAACCTGTTGAATGTTTTTAAGCAAGGATAGATGAATTTTTCAACAGTAAAGGAATTAAGGGTTATAGTGAGCGGGCAGGTAAGTGGAGCTGAGTCCACGAATAGAGAGATTGAATAGACTGGGCCTCTACTCGGAGTTTAGAAGGCTGAGGGGGGACATCTTATAGAGATGTATAAGATAATGAAGGGGCTAGATAGGGTAGAGGTAGAGAGATGCTCCCTGTTTAGAAAGGAAAACAGAACTAGAGGGCACAGTTTCAAAATAAGGTGGGGGGGGCACTTTAGAACGGAGTTGAGGAGGAACTTCTTCACTCAAAGGGTGGTGAATCTCTGGAATTCTCTGCCCATTGAAGTGGTGGAGGCTACATCGCTAAATATATTTAAGTCACGGGTTGATAGATTTTTGGTAGGCAAGGGAATTAAGGGTTATGGGGAGAAAGCGGGAAAGTGGAACTGATCCACATCAGATCAGCTATGATCTTATTGAATGGCGGGGCAGGCTCGAAGGGCTAGATGGCCTACTCCTGCTCCTAGTTCTTCTATTTTTTTGAGAACTCAAAAGAGTTTGAATTAGAACAAGAACAATCAGGCCATCTCAAAGTCCATGCTTCTCTAGAGTATATGGTTATAGCTCTCTTTACTTCTCTTGATTCAGATACTATACGTTGAAAGTTAATTTAATGGTTTTTCTGTGCATCCTTTCCACCAAATGAGGAAATTTTAACTGGACATAGTATAGAAACTGAGGCCCTGCCGAGGTCTTTAACATATTAAGTGACACGCTCTGTCTTGCCCTAGTAAGAACATTAATGTCCTGTTTGCTGTAGCTGTAGTTTCGTGTCATTGCTCGCGAGCCTTTAGAGATCTAGACATTGGGGTGTAAATATCTTTAAATTTGGCTGCAACTCCATTAATAAGTAAGCTTCTGATGCACTGTCATATGTACAGAGTAAACAATTGGGCATAGTTGCACTCATTTTACTGATCACCTGAAAATTCTGTTTTCAGAAAACTGGGACTCAAACTATATGGCATTATGTAGAAGTAACTATCACAATTTGGTTAGCAGAAATTACCCTTTTCTCTGTCCCCAACCCAAACATAAACCTGCGAAGTTTTCATACAATGACCAAGGTGCGAAGTCAACTAATTTAATGCATTCTTAAGATTATTTAAAACTGACCATCTTTTAATACTCTTCTCAGTTGTGGAAAGATTTACAATTATGTTGGCAAATAGCGTGTATTTTGTCTAAAATGTTCAGCTGCATTTTGTAAAGTTAAGATCTACATTGCACAATAGCTCAGCTTACCAAAGCGTTCAGTCATCAGCCTCTGCAGTTTGTTCAGTCCAGCATTTCAGTGTCTTAATGTATTTAAAACTAACATTTGAAAATTATTAATTAGAACTTTATACTTCAAACAGGCGACTCAGATGATATAAAAAAGGAACAAAAAGACAAGAAGAAGAAAGATGATAAGAAAAGGAAAGATGACGATCAGATCAGTGAGAAAGATGGTGTGTGTTCAATAAATGTCTTGAGTCACTTGCCAAGAATGCTAAATATGATCAAGTATAAATGTTTGGTTTGAACTTGTTGGTTAAGAGTCAGAACTATATTAAGAACTGTTTAGTAAAAGACTTCAAAATATTTGTCTGCTTGTAAATGGAACTGAAATAAGTTCCTTTACACTGTTACTAGGCTGTCCTCTCCTAATGGCACCAAATGATGTATGCTCAATGAGGAAGATAAAAATGAGATGTATATTACTTTTTGGGTGTGCGGTTAGTGGTAATAGGCTTGTGTTTTCCTATATAGAACAAATGCACTGATTTATTATGAAGTACGCTAATCAGGCTTGCACCCTTCCTGGACATGAACTTAATCATGCCTTTGAAGGGGGACTGGGAAGATTGCGTTCTGAAATCTCACTAGTGCAAATCCTGTTTTAGCAGCCATTGAGATTTGCACCTGTGTCTATCGTGGTTGCTAGATCATGACCTATGTTTCATATCTCATTCATCTAAATTTCAGTGAATGTAAGCCTTTCCTAATAAGCAATCAGCGAACTTTCTCTGAACTGCTTCCAGTATATTCCTCCATGACCATGTGACTCCACATTCCATAAATGAATTTTAAAAATGGACTAATGAGACCAAAATGGTACCCAGCTCTTCAAGTGTAAAAGTTAAGTTGATTTATTAGTCACAAGTAGGCTTACATTCAGCCTGCAATGAAGATACTGTGAAAATCTCCTACTTGCCGCACTCTGGCACACGTTCAGGTACACCTAGGAGAATTTTAGCGTGGCCAATTCACATTACCTGCACATCTTTGAACTGTGGGAGGAAACGATCACAGAGGAAAACCATGCAGAGAATGTGCAAACTCCGCACGGTGACCCAAGCCAGCAATCAAACCCAGATCCCTGGCACTGACAGGCAGCAGTGCTAACCACTGTCACTGTGCTGCCATGTAGTTTGACCTATGTCAAGTATAGTTGCAGTGATAATGCCCTAACTTTGGAACTTATTTCCTTGGACATAAATGCCAACGTTCTGTTTGTCTTCATTGCTTGCTGTACCTGCTTGCTAACTACTTGTGATTCATTAACAAGCACAACGAGGCCCCTCTACCACATCATTCTGTGGTTTTCCCATATTAGTCCATCTGCCAAATGTTTGCCCACCCAAATTGGCCTTGCTAAATAGACCCTAGTATGGGAGGGATTAAAACGGTAAATATGTGGGGTTACAGAGATAGGGCTGGATTGTTGGTGCACGCTGGATGCGCTGAATAGCCTCCTGTACTGTAGGGATTCTGATTTCTATGATTCAAACTATCTTCATTCCTCACAACTTGCTTTCCTACCTACTTTCTGTATTGTCAAAAGATTTGGCTGCAATACAGATGATCCCTTCATCCAAGTCATTAATATAGATCATAAACAGTGGAGGCCCCAGCACACACCCCTGCAGTACTCCACTCATTGTAATAACTTTAGAAGGACAATTCCCTTGAGGGTTCAAGACAAAATTTATTTGATTAGGTAGGTGGAGAGGGGAGTGGGGGGAGGGGAAGGAAGGAAGTATGATGGTTTTTTTAAAATTTAGACTGCATTGAGAAGGAGTTTGAAGAACAAATCTGTAGGAAGTTTTCCGTTAAATGTAAATAAATTAGCAGTAATTGGGACTTCATAGTAACATAGATTTTACAAGCAGGAGTTGGACATTTGGCGCTTTGAGCCTGCTCCCACCATTGATAAGATCCTGGCTGATCTGGTGGTCTCAACCCATCTTTCCTATCTGTCATAACCCTTGACTCATTTGTCACCAAAAATCTACCGAACTCACAGTTGAATAAATTCAATGACCCATCTTCCACTGTTTTCTACTGAAAAGAATTCCACAGACTAATGACCCTTTATATTTTGGCCTTGGAGGGAGTGCAGAGGAGGTTTACTAGGCTGATACCGGAGTTGAGGGGGTTGAGCTATGAGGAGAGGCTGAATAAACTAGGCTTGTACTCGTTAGAGTTTAGAAGAATGAGGGGAGATCTCATTGAGACGTATAAGATGATGAATGGGATGGATAGGATAGAGGTGGAAAGACTCTTCCCGCTCAAAAAAGACAGTAGGACTAGGGGGCACAGCCTCAAGATAAAGGGGGGGCGGTTCAGAACGGAGTTGAGGAGGAACTTCTTCACTCAAAGGGTGGTGAATCTCTGGAATTCTCTGCCCGTTGAAGTGGTGGAGGCTGCCTCGCTAAATATTTTTAAGAAGCGGGTTGATGGGTTTTTGATAAGAGAGGGGATTAAGGGTTATGGGGAGAGGGCGGGAAAGTGGAACTGAGCCACGACAGATCAGCCATGATCTTATTGAATGGCGGGGCAGGCTCGAAGGGCCAGATGGCCTACTCCTGCTCCTATTTCTTATGTTCTTATGTTCTTATGTTCTTTAGTACGGTAGCACAGTGTTTAGCACTGCTCCCTTATGGCACCAGTACCCCAGATTCAATTCCAGCCTTAGATGACTATTTGCGTGGAGACATTTTCCCCACGCCTGTGAGAGTTTCTTCTGGGGTGCTCCAGTTTCCTCCCACAGCCAATAGATGTATAGATTAGGTGGACTGGCCATGCTAAATTGCCCATAGTGTCCAAGATATGTAGATTAGAGGAGTAAACACGTAGGGTCCCAGGGATGGGGCCTGGGTTAGGTGCCAGGAGAGTTGGTGCAGACCCGATCAAATGGTTAACTTTTGTACTATAAGAATTCTATGGGCATTTGAGAAAAAAATTTCTCCTCATCCTCCTTAAGAGGGAGGCCTCCTATTCTTCAACTGTGTCCCCCTAATTCTAGTCTCCCCTACATAGGAGACATCCATCCACTCTATCAAGCCCTCTTCGGATCCGGTGTGTTTCAACAAAGCCGTCTCTCATCCATGTATACCCAACCTGTTCAATTTCAGTTTACTTGATGGGAGTTGAGGGGGAGTGCAAGGAGGATGGAACATTTCTTGGATGCCTATGTACAGGGGAATGTCTTTAATTGCTATATTCCGTCCCTGATGAGAAAGGAATCTACTTTGAGGATTAAAGTGAGGCAAGAGCAATGTATTTTAGCAGAACATCTGGAGACATTATCTTAATACAACTGGTCTTAAAATAGCAATGGAAAGGGATGAAAAGATATATCATGGTGAAAATACCCAGTGATTCCTGTCTACTTGAGCTAAATCCCTTCCTCTATCGATGGTTGGTTAGGAAGCAATAGAATCCATACAGTGCAGAAGGGCATCATTCAGCCCATTGAGTATGCGCTGACAACAATCCCACCCGGACACTATCCACATATTAACCCTGCTAGTTCCCCAGACACTAAGAAACAATTTGGTAAAGCCAGTCAACCTAACCAGCACATCTTCGGACTGTGGGAGGAAACAGGAACATTTGGAGGAAACCCACGCTAGTGAGAAGGTGCAAACTCCACACAGTCACCTAAGGCCGGAATTGAATCTGGGTCCCTGGGGCAGAGAGACAGTGGTGCTAACAATTGTGCTGCCCTAAATAAATATGCAAGTGCAGCCCTTGACAAAATGCAGGTACTTGGGTTCAAACCAAGGGCAGGATAGTGAGCCACTTCTACAATCAGAAAGCATGCTGCAGGAGCAGGGGTCTGGAAAATTCCACTCCCAAATACATTTCCATAAGGAGGAAGGATGAGGTATCCAAAGATCGGTAATGTAAAAGAAATTGTTTGACGCGTCAAGTTTTTTTATTCATTCATCAGACATGGGTGTAGCTCGCTGGCCAGTATTCATTGCCCACTTGAGTTAACTGCATTGCTGTGTTATGTGTTGACCAGGCCAGGTATGGATGGCAGATTTCCTTTCCCAAAGGTCATTAAACCAGATGGGTTTTTCTCTCAATTGACAATGATTTCATGATCATCAGTCGATTCTTGATTCTTAATTCCAGATTTTTTATTGAATTCAAATTCCCACATCTGCTGTGGTAGGATCCAGGCCTAGGTCCCCAGAACATTAGTGAGTTTCTTGATTAATAGTCTAGTGATAATACCACTAGGGCATCACCTCCCCAGGTGCAGGATAGAATTGAAAGCCAGCAAATGTGCAAAGTAACATTCCTCTTTTTGAGACTGCAAGGGCAACTTGGTGGTGTTGCTGGCTCTTTAATAATTTTTTGCATTTGAAAGTGGTTGACTTGTACACACCTTGCACTTCAGATTGCCATGCAGTTTAGAGGGAGCTTTTGATGCAGGGAAATGTTTGTCTCTGATTCTAGGGATCTTCTTCCAAAAACTGTTGAAACTAGTTTTTAAAACAGCTCTCATCACCTTCGTCCAGAAGATTCTATTTTTGCCTCATCTGATTTTTTAAAAATTCATTTATGGTGGGGTGTGTGTGTCGCTGGCTAGGCCAGCATGTATTATCCATCTCTAGTTGCCTCACAGATGGTGGTCTTGAACTGCTGCAGTCCTCAGGTGTAGGTACACTCACTGTTATGAAGGGAGTTCCAATATTTTGACCTAACACAATGAAGGGACAGTGATGTTTCCAGATTGGGATGGTGAGTGGCTTGGAGAGCCTCCAAGTGTTCATGTTCCCAGGTATTTGCTACTGGCATTCTAAATGCCAGTGGTCATAGGTTTGGGAAGTGATGCATTCCTGCAGTGTGTCTTGTAGATTGTACACAAAGCTGCCATTGTTTGTCAGGCGACGGAGGAAATGAATGCAGAAGGGGTAACAATCAAGCAGGCTACATTGTCCTGGATGATGTTGAGGTTCTTGATTGTTGGAGCTGGATATGTCCAGGCAAATGGAGAGTACTCCACTATATTCCTGACTTGTGCCTTGTAGATGGTGAACAGGCTTTAGGGAGTCAGTGAATTACTTGCCATGGGATTTCTAGCCTTTGACATTCTCTGGTAGCTAGAGTATTTATATGGCTGGAGCAGTTCAAATTATGGTCAATGGTATCCCCCAGGATGTTAATAGTGGGAAATTCCGTGATGGTCATGGCATTGAATGTCAATATTATTGCTGTCTTTAGTATAGCAGTGCTAATACAGTCAAGTATTGTCAATGAAAAATGCCATGAGAAAGGAAATGCCTAATTACAGGGTAACAATATCCATCTGTGTTTAAAAGGCTGGTGAATCGTTCAAAGGTTGTGAATGAAATTTGTTTTTCAATTCTGATAAATTACCTAAATGACAGCGTTTAATTGCATTTTAGATGCTAGTGATGGTGGCAAAATACAGAAGACGTTATTAGATCGCTGGAGAGAATCACTTTTGGCTTCGACAAGCTTAGCTCAGGTTTTCATTCATCTCTCTACATTGGATCGCAGCATTGTATGGGCCAAGTCTTTGCTAAATGCTCGCTGTAAGATCTGTCACAAGAAGGGAGATGCAGAAAACATGCTCTTGTGTGATGGCTGCGATAGAGGTCATCACACATACTGCTTGAGACCAAAGGTTAAGGTTTGTACATTTACTTTTAAAACTAAAGATTCATATACAATATAAAATTGTATTCTTGTTACGCCACTCAAAATCAAGTCATTTAATGTAACCAATTTCTCTTAGATCATTCCAGATGATGACTGGTTCTGCCCCGAATGCAGACCAAAGCAGCGGTTTCGCCGTCCAATGGCCAGGCAGAGGCAATCATTGGATAGTGAGGAGGAAGATGTGGAAGAAGTGGAGGAATTGAAAAAGGAGCTAATGAAAGCAGCGAATCAAGAGGAAACAAGGCCAGTGGAAGAAAATGAAACTGCAAAAAGTGAAATAGAAAAAAGGTATTAAATGCAGAATTGTTTTGAATCATTTTGTTCTGGCCGAAGTGATTTTTTTTTCAGATTTTAGCACAAGTAATCAATGCAGCTAGATAAGCAAACACACTACAGGGGAGCTTAAGCATGTCCAATATTATTTGCCAAATGGCCACCGTAGTCTGGCTTGAGAGGCAAATCCATTTGACAGTCTATGCTAATGTTCAACAATCTAGTCAGTGGTACTACCAATTTAAAAATTAGCGTGCCTGTTGAGATGTGTTTCATTGAAAAAGCAATGAACTGGCATTTTAGCTGTTGTACAAAAGCTGGATGTAGCTAATAGGAGGATACATAATAGGTTCTCCTGTCTAGTGTTTTCTGTAGCAAGCTAATCTGCCTCCTGGACACTGAAGGGTGGGGGGGGGGGGGGATTAGTGGTGGGCTGTGAACACAGGGAAGTCTATGATTATCTACTGTGTTCCAGAAGCAATTACTACTTGTTTAGCAATGCACCAAATTCATTATTTGTCTTAAGTCTGCAATGGCTATAGGTAGTGTTTATTGTTGATGCTTAATTTTTTTCAATGCTGTGTAGCTTTTCCAAAATGGGATTTCATCATCATATAAGTGTTATCACTTGTTGCTATCATATCTGTTCTACAGAAATCATCAAACCAATTTGTTTGGCTGCCTCTCCTATGCATCAAATTCTAAACTCTTCATTCAAATCCAAACATCTCTCAGTAAATTTTGACACTCAAAATATTGCATGTGTTCTTTGCCAATTTTTATTCCAAATGTTATAATCAAACATTCATTACGTATTTGGAACCATCGTTACAACATTAAATCTTGGATTTAAATTTGATGCTATCAGCCCTTTTTGTAATAAGGTATGTGCTCATGTGGGGACCAAATACATCAAACGTGACCAGTTTCAAATTTCAAATGGTACTGAATATTCCTAATTAGACCTTTGTTAGGATAGTTGAGCTGCACCTTTTAAGACCAAGCTAGCCATATTAAAGGTTGCTGTTGTTTAACGTATGTTTTCACAGTTAGCATTTACATTTTCAAGAAGCACCAATTAGTTTCCTAATGTACGAGCAAGCAAATATCTGGCTAGTAGTTAGTAGCTGTTGCTCCAAACTTGTCAGTTTGCACTGATTCTTATCTCTCCCATCTGCATGTTGAAATCTATTCCCTAACAATGTTTTTAAATTTAGTCCTGGCACATGGATATTGCTGGCTAGGCCCTAAGTGCTTTCTGGCATCAATCTTGAACAGTCAAGCTCCAATTTTAAGGTTATGCATCCTTGTTATAGATTCTCACTAGAAGCAAATAGCTCATCTTTCTACTATATCATCATATTCTTTAATCATCTTAAATAACACTGATCACCCTCTGAACTTCCATACGAGAAGGAATAGAAAGAACCTAATCTATATAGCCTGTCCTCAGAATTTAATCCTTTTCACTACAATGTCTTTCTTGTGAATCTAGATCTTGCCTTGTGATGCCTAGAATACAATTCACTACACCAGATGCAGTCTGTTTAGAGCTCTGCAGTTGTTACACAACTTCCAGCCCTCTTGAGATAAAATACAACTTGTTAAAAATACCTGTCTGTGATTCTGTACTCAAACTATTAAAACTCTCTTTATATGTTGCATTTCTTCATTTAGCAAGTACTTTAATCTATGTATCCCAAGTCCAAAATGACTTCACATTCTTCCCAATTAAATGCCGTCTGTCGGTTTTGCCTGCTTTCTTAATCTGTTTCTTTGCAATTGCTTCAATCTAAATTATTTACTGTGCTACTTAATTTGATGTCATTAGCTAACTTGTATGTACAATTGTCTGTCTTCATCAAGTCATTTAAAAAATAAGTGAAAATTTGATGACCCAGTGCAAATTGCTGCAAACACCATGAGTTGTATCCAGCCAGCTTTGCATGATGATTATTCTGTCATGTTTTGTGCAACCTATCTAAGCGAATACATTTCTGATGCTTCCATTTGCGCTCATTTTCTTTTATGTTTGATAAGAACATAAGAAATAGGAGCAGGAGTAGGCCATCTAGCCCTTCGAGCCTGCCCCGCCATTCAGTAAGATCATGGCTGATCTGTCGTGGCTCAGTTCCACATTCCCACCCTCTCATCAAAAACCCATCAACCCGCTTCTTAAAAATATTTAGTGAGGTAGCCTCCACCACTTCAACGGGCAGAGAATTCCAGAGATTCACCACCCTTTGAGTGAAGAAGTTCCTCCTCAACTCCGTTCTAAACCGCCCCCCCCCTTTATCTTGAGGCTGTGCCCCCTAGTCCTACTATCCTTTGAGTGGGAAGAGTCTCTCCACCTCTATCCTATCCATCCCATTCATCATCTTATACGTCTCAATGAGATCTCCCCTCATTCTTCTAAACTCTAACGAGTACAAGCCTAGTTTATTCAGCCTCTCCTCATAGCTCAACCCCCTCAACTCCGGTATCAGCCTAGTAAACCTCCTCTGCACTCCCTCCAGGGCCAAAATATCCTTGCGTAAGTACGGCGCCCAAAACTGCACACACTACTCCAGCTGCGGCCTCACCAATGCCCTATACAGCCGCAGCAAGACCTCCCTACTTTTATATTAATCCCCCTCGCTATGAAGGCCAGCATCCCATTCGCCTTCCTGACCACCTGCAAGCTGGGTTTTTGCGACTCATGCACAAGGACCCCGAGGTCCCTCTGCACTGTCACCTGCTGCAGTTTTTCGCCACGTAAGTAATAATCCTTCCTACCATTATTCCTACCAAAGTGGACCACCTCACACTTGCCAACATTAAATTCCATTTGCCATTTCCTGGCCCATTCGCCCAGCCTATCTAGATCCTTCTGTAGACTCTCCACACCCTCCGCACAATTTGCCATTCCACCAATCTTGGTGTCATCAGCAAATTTCGACACCCTACACTCGGTTCCCTCCTCCAGATCATCTATATAAATGGTAAATAGCTGAGGCCCCAGCACCGACCCCTGGGGCACTCCACTAGTCACCACCCGCCAATCCGAATAGCACCCATTGACCCCCACTCTCTGCCTCCTATTTGACAACCAATCCTCTATCCACGCTAACACCCTACCCCCAACTCCATGTCCCCTGACCTTCTGCAATAACCTCTTGTGAGGTACCTTGTCAAACGCCTTCTGAAAATCAAGAAAGACCACATCCACCGGCTCTCCTCTATCCACTGCCCTAGACACATCCTCATAGAACTCCAGTAAATTTGTCAGACACGACTTCTCTTTAACGAAACCGTGCTGTGTCTGCTCTATCAACCAATTCCCCTCAAGATGTCTCGCTATTTCCTCCTTGATGACGGATTCTAACATTTTACCTACAACAGACGTTAAACTAACCGGCCTATAATTCCCTGCCTTTTGCCTGGCATCCTTCTTAAACAACGGCATAACATTAGCCGTTTTCCAATCTTCCAGCACTTCCGCGGAATCCAGCGACGTCTGGAAAATAACCACCAAGGCATCCACTATCACTTCCGCCATTTCTTTCAGAACCCTCGGATGCATTCCATCCGGTCCTGGCGACTTGTCCACAATCAGCCCCTCCAGTCTGTCGAGCACCGCCTCTCTAGTAACAGTAATGTCATAAGACCCTCCAGTCCTACCACCTTTCCATCACTAACACCCGGCAAATTATTCACGTCCTCCTCCGTGAAGACAGAAACAAAAAAGTTATTCAAGACCTTAGCCATATCCCCATCCCCTATCACTAAGTCCCCCTTCTCATCCTCTAAGGGTCCAACGTTGACCCTAGCCAGCCTCTTCCTCTTTATATATTTATAAAAACTCTTGCTATCCTTTTGTATATTAAGCGCTAGCCCAGCTTCATAGTTTCTCCTACCCTTCTTTATCAGCTTCTTTGTCAATCTTTGTTGATGTTTAAACCTCTACCAATCCTCTTCTCGCCCACTACTCTTAGCTACTCTAAACGCCTCCGCTTTTAATTTAACACTTTCCTTCACCTCCTTCGTTATCCACGGCTTATTACCTCTCCTCCTACTGTCCTTTTTGACCATCGGAATAAATTTCTGCTGAGCACCAAGAAAGATCTCCTTAAAGATCCTCCACTGCTCCTCAGCAGACCTACCTTCCAACGCGCTCCCCCAGTCCACATTCGCCAATTCTTCTCTCATCCTACCGTACTCCCCTCTGTTCAAACAAAGGACATATGTCCGGGAACCCACTTTCTCCTCCATCTGTACCAGAAACTCCTCCATACAATGATCACTCTCCCCAAGAGGATCCTTCACCGCAAGGTCCCTAATTCTACCCGCCTCATTACATAACACCAGATCCAAGATAGCTCGCTCCCTCGTCGGCTCCAACACACACTGTTCCAGGAAACTATCCCGGCAGCATTCCAAGAACTCCTCCTCGAGCCCATCGCGTCCAACTTGGGTCGACCAATCTATATGTAGATTGAAATCCCCCATAACTACGGCCGTCCCATTCCTGCAAGCCGCACTTATTTGCGCGTTAACAGCCCGCCCCACCTCCAGATCATTATTTGGGGGCCTATAGACGACACCCACCAGCGTCTTCCTCCCTTCGCTGTTCCTAATCTCTACCCACAACGATTCCACTTTCTGCTCCTTGGCTCCAATATCATCCCTTGCTACCACCCTGATGCTATCCTTAATCAGTAGAGCTACGCATCCCTCCCCCCCCCAGCCTTTCCTCCCGTCTATCCTTCCTAAATACTTGATACCCCTGGACATTCAGCTCCCAGTCCCTGTCACCTTGCAGCCATGTCTCTGTAATGGCCACCAGATCATATCCATTTGTGCTGATCTGCGCCACCAGCTCATCCACTTTATTCCGAATGCTTCGTGCATTCAGATAAAGTGCCTTATGGGCTCTTTGACAAATGTGTTCCAGAAGTGCATGCACATAACAGCCGTAGAAATTCACCACAAAAACTCAGGTAGGTTAATTTCATGTGATTTATTGTTCATGAATCCGTGCTGGCGCTTTGTCCAGCTCATTTGCCCAAATGCTTAGCCACTTAGTCTGTAGACTAATAGGCTTTCGTTGTCTAGTTTGTCTCTTGAGTCGATTGCCTAAATATCTTAGGGTTACTGAAGATATTGGTTTGTGTGGGGGTACCAAATTATAGGTATTTTAAATTCTCATTTGGATGATCTAATTTTAAATCTTCAGTGAAACAATTCTCTTGTGTAAAGCTTTTGAGAAAGATATTGCTCTGTTTCCTTAACCAGTCAACCGCGAAGAGGAAGACCACGGGTGAAACTACAAATGAAGGGCAAAAGAGGCAAAGCCAGTGCTCCAAAAGCAATGGGTACCCAGCACACAGGTAAAAGAAAATATACCCGTCGCAATCAGTCAAACAACCCCAAATTAACTGGTAGAAAATGTGGCAGAAGATTGGGGAGGAAGCCAAAATCTGCATCAAACTCTGAAATAAAACCACTGTCCAGAAGACCATATCGTCGTGCTAAATCCTGTCAAGCAATCGAATCCTTCAGTGAATTGGGCACCCCACCTCAGCGACGGAAATATCGGAAGGTAGCTACTCGCACTCCTGAATGTAGCACTTCAACCACTCGCAATGTTAACGTTCCTGATTTAGACATCTCCCAGGATGAACCTGTAAGAAAAAAGAGGAAGTATACACGTCGTGTGCACGTACAACAAAATCCAACTCAGATGATTAAAACAGGCAAAAGAGGCAGAAAAAGGAAATCTGCAGGTAAATAAAAGCATTGTTCGAATGGAATGCAGTGACTTCTTTAAAGTGCATTTTGTTAGTGAATTGTTAAAGTAAGCAGCTGATTAGAAATTTCTGAATACTTTTGCTATGTGAATAGCATGTTGGATCATCAACATATAGCATCACAAAATTTAGTTTAGTTCATTTCTGGAATCTGCATTACTGAGTTTCAATTTCCCCAGTGGCGGGTGGTAAATATTCCCACGTTCTCCCCGTAGCCCTTGATGCCATTAAAATCTAAAAAAGATCAATCTTTCTTGACTGTATTCAGTGACTTGAACTTCTATGGTACAAATTTCCACAGGTTTACTAGCCTTTAAGTGAAGAAATGTTTCCTCATCTTGGTCCTAAATGATCTACCCTGTATCCTGAGACAGTGTTCCCCTGGTTCTAGATTCCCCAGCCATAGAAAAGATCTTCCTGCATCTAGTCCATATAGTCCTGTTGGAATTTTGAACATTTTAAATCAGATCTCTTCTCATCCTTCTACATTCTAGTGAATACAGATCCAGTGAAACCAATCTCTCTTCATAGGAGAGTACTACCACCAAACCTCTGCTGCACAATGGAAAATATATCCTTTCATGGGTAGGGGACCAAAACTGCGCACACAGTATTCCAGCTTGGTCTCAGCAAGTCCTTGTATAACTGCAGTAAGACATCGTATAGAAATTGAATCAATTTTTTGAAAATGATTATTTGATGCTGAAATTTGGTCTTGTGTAAAGTTATGTCATAACTGTTTTCTGAAAAATGCAACTAATCATCTCCTACGTTTTTAAGTATCTGCTGCTTATTGAAAATCTGATTTTTCTCAGAAAAGTAGGTTGAAATGAAGTACTATGTAACACTGCCATTCTCTATGGTCAACAACTGCTTGTCCTTGTTCGAGTCATAATGTAAAGTAAAAATTTCAAATCTTCAAAGCAAAAACTGACACTAAGTTGAAGACATTAAAATGATCAAAAACTTAATTAGAAAGAATTGTTTTGAGGCTTTTACAAATGACGAGCAAAGCAGTAAAGGCAGGGGAATAGAATTCAAGGCCATTCCAGAATATAAGGGCATGTCATTTGAAGCTCCTTTGTGAATGGTGGTTGCGATAATAGTAAAAATCAATATACCTTGAGCAACTGCAGGACAAGAGGGCGTAAGGTAATCCTGGAGGGAGTTGGGAGTGAGGATGCACTGGCAGGCAAAAACCTAATAGAAATCTGTGGGTTGTTGGATGATGGGATTTGGTGCAAGACGAGATGCGAGTGCAGTTTTGTTTGTGTATTGGAGGTGGAGAGGAGGGTATTGAAGTTGTGTTGTGCTGATCAAAATATGGACCAAGTTTTCAATAACAAAAATCAGTTAAAAGCAGGCACATTGTATTCCAGATGTGGTCCAAGTGGCAAGCCGTGAGGTGAAGATTTAATGAAATGCCAATATTTTACAAGGTCTGGTATTGTGCTGGTTGTGATGATTTTTGTAATGGAACCAAACGTGACTTCAATATGTTATTCCCCATGTTCAATGGGCAAAACTTCTGACTTTTGACGAATGGGAAAGGAAAGAATATTTTTAAAATATATTTATTAGTTTCACACTGTATTGAAGTTACTTTGAAAATCACCTCGTCTCTGCCTGTTTGGGTACGCTGAGGGAGAATTTAGCATGGCCAGTGCACCTAACCAGCATGTCTTGGACTGTGGGAGGAAACCCGAGCAGACCTGGGAGGAATATGTAGATTCTACACAGACAGTAACCCAAACCAAGAATTGAACCCTGGTCCCTAGTGCTGAGGCAGCAGTGCTAACCACTGGCACTGTGCCACCTCCTACATCAGTTGAGCCCTGCGCACTGTCTACTTTGCTGCGAGCAGTATTTCCTTCTGCAGTGTGCAGATTAATTTTGGGTTGGCAGGAGGATGGAAGGGAAATCTTGCAGCCAATTCAGGGGATAGTTCAGGGTACTTTCAAATGATCAAGCATTTCCAAGAGACTTTGCCAGAGATTCAAGTAATCTGTTCCCTGCTGTTGATCCCTTTTCGTGTAGCAATTGAATATTCATTGTATTTCAGCAATGCAGGTTGCCCTATGCACACATCAATCCACTCTCCTTTACCAGGATATTGTGTGGACTCATCAGAGCTTTATATTAATTTTAGTTGTACTCTGTGGTTGTAGCTTTGCATCTTGCACTGTATTGACACTTCTATAGCAATGTCAGCATTACTTATGTGCCTTCGATGAACAGTTAGCACTTCCCAGATCCTGATTCATTTTCCTTTTAATGGATAGTCCTACATACCACATGTTTTCTTCAAGTACATCACACTGTGCTTGCCCACATTAAACGGCACCTGTCATGAAGACTGTTTTTCAATTGACCTGTATTAGTTAGTTCGAAGCATTTTGATTTCTGTTACCAACCTTAGGGTCATGGCTTCCATAATTCATGAATTTCAAGGTGGGATTCATTATGTGCAATTGCTGGCGTTGGACTGGAGTAGATACTGTTGCTCGTCTCTCAACACCAGGTTCAACAGGTTCATTTGGTAGCACAAGCTTTTGGAGCGCTGCCTCTTCATCAGGTGAGGGCAGAATTTGTTTCATAAACGGGGCTATATACAAGATAATGGCTGGAATGTGAGTCTAAACAGATAATTAAGTCTTTACAGGTGTAAACAATGTGAGTGGAGAGAGGGTTAAGCACAGATTAGAGGTATGAATCATCTCAAGCCAGGACAGTTAGTGAGATTCTGCAAGCCCAGGCAAGTCAGGGGGTTACAGATAGTGTGACATGAACCCAAGATCCCAGTTGAGGCCGCCCTTGTGTGCGGAACTTGGTTATCAGTTTCTGCTTGGCGATTCTGCATTGTCGTGTATCTTGAAGGCCACCTTGGAGAACGCTTACACAAAGATCAGAGGCTGAATGTCCTTGACTGCAGAAGTGTTCCCCACAGGAAGGGAACACTCCTGCCTCGTGGTTGTTGAGCGGTGTCCATTCATCCATTCTTGTAGTGTCTGCATGTTTTGCAGAGGTTGCTGTGGTGTAGTGGTCACTGTTCTCCTGAAGGCTGGGTAACTTGCTGCGTACCGTGGTCTGTTTGAGATTGCCTTCAAACACCCGCGCAAGTGGTTGGGGTGTGGGGATGACCTTGATGAGATGTTCATCTTCATTAATAACATATCAAAGGCTCCAATGAAGATTTCGTAGCTTCTCCGCTCTGGGGACATTCTGGATGACGAAGGTTACTCTTTCTGCCATACACCGTGTTTGTCTTTTGAGAAGGTAGATGTGGTTTTTTGCTGTGGTGCATCGGAACTGTTGATTGAGTTGAGTGCAATATCCTGTTCTTACAAGCGTGTCTTTCAACGTCTGTAGGTATCTGTTGCGATCCTCCTCATCTGAGCAGATTCTGTGTATACAGAGGACTTGTTTTAACATGTTTAGGGTGGAAGCTGGAGAAGTGGAGTCTCATGAGGTTATCTGTGGGCTTGCAGTACAGTGAAGTGCTGAGGTGACCACCCTTGATAGAGATCCGTGTGTCCAAGAATGCAACCGATTCTGCAGAGTAGTCCATGGTGAGTCTGATGGTGGGATGGGACTTGTTGATGTCATCATATAGTTGGTGAACAATCACTGCAACATGAGTCCAAAGGAAGAAAATGTCATTGATGTATCTAGTGTGTAATGTTGGTTCAAGCTGCTGTGCAGTGAAGAAGTCTTGTTCAAACCTGTGCATGAAGATATTGGCATATTGAAGTGTGAATTTGGTCCGCCTGCTTGTCCATGTGCCTGGATGACGAACTGGTTGTTGAAGGTGAAGATATTGTGATCCAGGATGAAGCAAATGACTTGTAGAATTGTACCTGGAAATTGGCAGCCCTCAGTGAGCACTGAGGCAGTTGCAGCAATGCATTGTGGGGCTTGCTGGCATAAAGTGCTGAGACATCCATTGTGTTCCTGGATCATCTGCTCCATGGTTGCTGAGTTACTATAGGAAATCCATGGGGTCACGACAGAAGCTGGGGATTCCTCGTGCAGTGAGTTTCGGGCTGCCCTCTACATAGTCAAAGCAGTTCTCTCGCAGGGTCCCATTGCTTGATACGATGGGACAGCAGGGTGTGTTGGCCTTGTGTATCTTTGGGAGGCAGTAGAGATTTCCAGTGCAGTTGCACATGAGGTGGGAGCACAGAGGGTGCTCTGAAGGTCCAGATCAAATGTTTTGATTGGTCTGAGTTGATGGCTAATTCTTTGGTCGGATCTGCGGGTAACCATCTGAAGTGTTCCTCATTGTTCAGTTGTTGGTACACTTTGCAGTAATTGTTCTGTTCTATATGACAGTGGCCCCTCTTTTGCTGGTTTGATGTTGTGATTGGTCTTGAGCGTGGATGGTGTTATGGCTGGGTGGTGAATGCGGCTTGGGAGTGCAGCTAATGAATCTAGCATTTATGCACCTTCTGCCGGCTCAGGCACACGTCGAGTCAAGGGCAGTGGCCTTCCAGAAGAGTCGAATGCAACTCTTTTTTTTTTCTCTTCAGCTGCTGCACTGCAGATCTCTGTCTGCTGTTCTAGTTCATTGGCTGTCTCGTTGGATTCACTGTTGGCCTATTGGCATTTAGTGGAAAAACTCCCAGTCTCATTTGCTTCATGAATCCTTCTGTGTCCGCTGTGAGACTGATGGGGTTCATTTTGGTGGTAGGGCAGAGAGCTTCAGATTTCATCTGGTTGAAGGGAACAGTCCGAGTTGACAATGGACTTCCTTGTTGTGGTACTGTTTTCCACTGTGGTACCGGGGAGGCTTGGTTGCTGCTGGTGGTGATGCTGAGTTTCTCCAGTTTTCTGTTCTTGGTGTGCATATAGATGGTGTAGCAACTAAGCTGTTTCTCTCTTTGCCTGGCCCCACCCCATACTGAGGTGTACTGACAACTGAACAATGAGGAACACTACAGACAGTTACGTGCAGATCTGACCAAAGTACACACCCATCAACGCAACAGGCTGATCAAAGACTTTTGATCTGGACTTTCAGAACACCCTCTGTGCCCTCATCTCACGTTGGAGATTTTCTTTCTGCCGCCCGAAGATGCACAAAGCCAACACGCATCAGACTCACCATGGGCTACTCTATAGAATCAGTTGTGTTTTTGGACACATCTCCATCAAGGAAGGTCACCTCAGCATTTCGCTGTACCACAAGTCCACTTCTCTAGCTTCTGCCCTAAACATGTTAATCAAGCCCTCCGTATACGTGGGATCTGCTCAAAAGAGGATTGCAACAAACACCTACAGACAGTGAATGATGCCTTTTTAAGAACAGGACATGACGCTTGACTCATCGACAGCGAAAGCACACCAACCTCCTCAGAAGACAAACGTGGGACGTGACAGACTTCGTCGCCCAGTACTTCCCCAGAGCAGAGAAGCTGGGACATGTTCTCCGGAGTTGTCTTGTCATTGAAGGTTAATATCTCTAAGGCCATCCCCACACCCCCATTACTTGTCTTCAAACAACCGCGCAACCTCTAACTGACCATTTGTCTGCAGCAAACTACCCAGTCTTCAGGAGAACTGTGATCACCACACCACACAACCCTACCACAGCAACCTCTGCAAAATGTGCCGGATTAACAACATGGATGCCATCATCTCACATGAGAACAACTATCCACCAGGTACGCGGTACATACTCTTGCAATTTGGGCCAACGTTGTCTACCTGATGAGCTGCAGGAAAGGATGTCCCAAGTATTGGGGTAAGGAACTGAGTATGTCAGGATTAGAGGAGCAAGTGTTACATTTCAGGAAATTGTCTAGTCCTGTAGAGAAGCCACAGTACATTGGGGAGACCATGCAGATGCTACGATAACGGATGAATGGACACCGCTCGACAATCATCAGGCAGGAGTATTCCCTTCCTGGCAGGGAACACTTCAGTAGTCAAGGGTATCAGTCTCCGATCTTCGGGTAAGTGTTCTCCAAGGTGGCTTTCAAGACACATGACAATGCAGAATCTGATAGCCAAGTTCTGCACATGAGGATGGCCTCAACCGTTATCTTGGGTTCATCTCACACCATCTGTAACCCCCCACGCCTTGCCTGGGCTTGCAAAATCTCACTAACTGTCCTGGCTTGAGACAGTTCACACCTCTTTAAGCTGGGCTTAATCCTCTCTCCACTCACATTGTCTGCACCTGTAAAGACTTGATTACCTGTTCAGACTCGCATTCCAACCATTATTTTGTAATTGAGTTTGTCTCTTTATGCCCCATTTGTGAAACAATTCTGCACTCACCTAATGAAGTGGCAGTACTCCAAAAGCTTGTGCTCGCAAATAAACCTGTTGGACTTTAATCTGGTGTTGTGAAACTACTTAAAAATAGGATCCATGTATATGAACCATAATAACTAAGAGCAATTGAAATGAGTCAGGAGATTGTCCAGAATGAATTCTTGGAAGTTGAGGGGGTTGGGTGGTTGACTTTGTGGAATGCAGAATATGGCATTTGGAAGGGAAAGCACAGCATAACTGTTATTGCAAAGAATGCAACACTGATGACTTTGGTAGGTCAGGAAGAATATTAGACCAAATAGTTGAATTTATAATGTCAGCAAGAAAACTGGGTCTTGTAAATTTCTGCTTATGGAGTGTTCAAGTATCTTAATGTGATGCTATTTTTGAAAATAAGGGGCTTATACTTGTGCAAAAGAAACTATTCATGTCTGCGTATTGGGGTAAGGAACTGAGTATGTCAGGATCAGAGGAGCAAGTGTTGCATCTCAGGAAATTGTCTAGTCCTATGGAGAAGTCACAAGTGATTAGGAAAATGGAAGTCCATGCTGGGAGGAATCAGTAGTTTGTACAACCGTGGATTGTCAAATTTGGAGGATAAAATACCTCGCTGCCCACTGGAGATATCTACCTAACCCTAACCCCCCAACCTCCTGATATTTGCATACAAACATACATATTTAGAAGCAGTGGACGACCACTTAATCCATCAAACGTGCTGTGCCATTTAATAAGATTGTGACTGATCTGATTGTAACCTCAACTCGACAGTCTCAACCACCTTCCTCCACCACCACCCTGCTAACATCTCATTCACTTGCTTATCAAGAATCTATCTAGCTCTGCCTTAAAAATATTCTAAGACTTTGTTTCCTTTGCCTTTTGAGGAACAAGTTCCAACAGTGCAGCCCTCAGGAAAAACTTCTCTTCTGTGGCCAACCCTTTTATTTTAAAGCTGTGATCCCTAATTCTAGACTGTCATGTGAGCAGACATCCTTTTTCTCATCCACCCTGTCGAGACCCTTCAGGATCTTGCTTTTCAATCAACTCGCACCTTATGCTTCTAAATTCCAGCGGATGTAAATCTAGCCTGTCCAATCTTTTCATACTTTCCAAGATAACCACCTTGTTCCAAGTATCAGCCTCGCAGACCTTTTCTGAACTCCTTCCAACACATTTGCATCCCTCCTTAAAACAAGGAGACCAGTACTGTACTAATCACTTCAGATGTGATCTCAACTGTATAACTAAGGCATTACCTCTACACTGTACTCAATTCCCTTTGCAATAAGCGATAACAAATTAGTTGCCCTGGTTCCCTGCTGTACCTGCGTACTAGCCTTTTGCACTTCTTGCTGTCTCTCTTTGAGGCAGCCCCTTAGGAGTCTAAGGATGCCTTGTTTTCAGAGTTCTCGGGAGACTGAAGATTCCAATGCACAACCACCAGTGTCTCTCTCAGGTTGGGCAAGTGCTGATTTGGCGGGGTGACCGGTGTTCAGTGGGTCTCTCAGTAAGTGGTCAGCTCCTTCCCAGATGCTTTTTCTCCCTTTTCGGCCATACTTGGGTCAGGGATTCCCAGGTGCCAGTGGGAATGTTGCACTTTTTCTAGGAGCCTTTGAGGGGAAGTCCTTCAGATGTTTCCTCATTTGCAGAGTCAAAGTATTTGACACAGCAAGTAGTGAGCATTTTTTAGGAATATCATGTCAGTCATGTGGGTGATTTGGCCCACCCGGTAGAGTTGATTGAACGTGTTCAGTGATTTGATGTTGGCCTAAACAAGAACACTGACGGTTCACTTAACCTGCCAATGAATTTCCAGGTTCTTGTAAAGGCAGTGCTGGTGGTATGTCTCTAGGGTTTTGACGTGCCTTCTGTACATAGTCTACATCTCTGACTGATCCTCTAGATGAATCCCTCCCTTTATCATGTGATCCACATGAGGGTAGGTTTCCCTACTGCTCTGTAAATCATAAGCTTGCTGCCAGGTCTGAGATTCAGGTCTTAAAATGCACTGTTCCTCAGGCAACCCAAATACACACTGAAGACTGTTAGCCCTTGTTGATAGTAGGCTCCCAAGGTATGAAAAATGGTCTACATTGTCCAAGGCCTTGTCATAGATTTTGATATTCTGGGTACAGTGCTGTGTGGCAGGGTAAATTTGTAGAGGATGTTTGTTTTATGGATATTTAATGCAAGGCCCATGCCCTCAAGCACATTATATTCCATCAGCTACGTTCCTGCCTACAAGCTCAACCAGAGTCAGAAGGCGGCCAATCACCCCATTTTGTCAGTCCTGGCTTTCCAAATGAACATTGACTTGGTGCTATTCTCCTTGCTTTTGCTCCATATCCTTGCGAATTGTTATCTGTTTTAAGTGATTGTCTAATTCATGAGGAATGTCTTGATTGAACTAGTTTGCATCTCACTTTCAGGCAGTGTATTCCAGACCACTCAGTGCAACAAGATTTTCCTTATCACGTTTGCTTCTGCAAATCATTTTGTATCTGTTGCTGCTTGTTCTTGATCCCTTTATAAGAGGGAACAGTTTCTCCATATCTATCTATTCTATCCAGCCCCTTCATTATTTTGAACAGCTCTATCAAATCTCCTCTTAGCCTTCACTCCAAGGGAAACGATCCCAACCTCCGATTTATCTTCCAAGTTTCTCAACCTTGGAATCATTCTTGTAAACCTCTTCTACATCCTTTACAGGAAGGATGAGAACACAGTGGTGTGCGGTGCCCAGAATTGTATACTATAGTACAGCTGAGAACTGGTGTCTTTTATGTAAGTTTAGCATAGTCGTCTTACTTTAACTCGCTATTGATAAAGCCCAGAATTCTATGTACTTTAGAAGCTGCTGCTCTCCATCATCCTGCCACCTTTTGACACGTGCATGTATACAGCCAGGTCCTTCTGCTCCTGCACCACCTTAAAAACCCTTATTTTATGTTGTTCCTGCCAAAATGCATCACTTCATACTACTTTGCATTAAACTTGAAGTGACATCGATCTGTCCATTCCACCAGTTTGTCCTTTTGAGATTCTACACTGCCCTTCTCACAGTTTACAATGCATCCAAGTTTTGTATCTTCCATGAACTTTGAAATTGTTCCCTGCAGACCAAGATCAAGGTCATATCTAGAATCGTTTATATCCCTTTGCAGCCTCTTTTTCATAGCTTTCTTTCCCACCTAACCATGTATCATCAACAAACTTTGATCATTATTCTCAGCCCTATCAATGATAGATTGTAACTTGCTGACCTTTGAACTACCCTACTAATTGCAAACTGCAAACCTGAAAATAATCTGTTTATTGTTACTGTTTTCTGTCAGTTAACCAATTTTCAATTCATGCTAATTAATCTACCTGAATTTCCTTTTGAATCCAAATGCTTTGCAACTACCTCTTGTAAGCTACCTTATTAAATGTTCTTTGAAAATCCAAATACCCCAACAGCTATTATTTCCCCTGATTTATCCTATTGGTGACAACCTCAAAGTTGTAACTTTTGTCAAAAACAACACACAAAATAAAAGTTTCCCTTTCTTTAATATCTGACCCAGCCTAATCATGTTATGAGTTTCTGTTAGCATATCCATATTAGTAGGTTCTGGCAATTTTCCTATGATTTATGTCAGGTCGGTAGTCCTACAGTTCCCTCTTTTCGCATTGACTGAATGTTGACGTGGTTAACCACTAACCACAGTATTGAATTCTCCAGCCACAATTCTGAAGATTTTCCCCTAGCCTCCAGGGGTTCCCAAACCTTGTGAACCTGGTATGCTTTCTGAAATATTCTGAATCTATGTCCTGTTGTTCCATGAGCTCCATAATTAGCAATGCAATAATAACCCTTTTTTTCTTCAATGTTGACTGAGGGTTAAATGTTGGCCCTTCAGGATGTTGCTGTAGGACCACTTAATCCCCCAGTCCTATTCTTGCTTACACAAAAAATAAAATGCTGGAAAATCTGAGCAGGTCTGACAGCATCTGTGGAGAGAGAATAGAGCCAATGTTTTGAGTCTGGATGACCCTTCATCAGAGCTCCGCCAGCCTTGTCCTTGTTTACATGTGCTGGCTCTCAATTCCCTAGCACCTCAAATTTGAAATTCTGGTTCTCTTGTTTCAAACCTTTCATGTCTTTGTTTCTAGCCGTGAACTTTGTTTCTGTTCTGTTGTGCCCACACCTTTTCACCATATCATTCACAGTTGTGCTTTCAATTGCATTCCCTTCTGAAACACCACCTCCTCACTCTTAAGTTTTTTTCTGTCTGTGATTCATCACTCATTTAATGATTATTGTCTCTTGAAGCACTGGACTTCGGTTAAAGACACAATATACATACAAGTCACTTCTTGTCTGCATACATTTGGCAGTAAAGAGCGATCTTGTGGGTCCAAAGCACCTTGAAGGGATTTACAAAATATCTTGCCTATAGTAGAAGGTTCATTCTGAGCATCTCAAATCAGTTTTTCTTTCTGAATTCTGTACAATGCAATGTGATGAAACTGACTTGGTTTGACATGAGGTGAGGGTTAAGTGAGTAGTATTCAGAATAAAATAATTTGGAGCTTGAGTTTTTTTAATTGTTACTCTTTTTGAAAATTTTAAAGCATTAGATATTCCGAGGATTTAGTTGTGCAAATCTATAATATTTAAATAGAACATAGAACATTACAGCGCGGAACAGGCCCTTCGGCCCACAATGTTGCGCCGACCAGTCTTATTTTTAAAAAAAAACATTGACCCACTAATCTAAACCAATCCCTTTTCGTCCATAAACCTATCCACCAATCTCTTAAACGCCCCCAAACTAGGCGCATTTACAACTGCAGCAGGCAGGGCATTCCAGTCCCTCACCACCCTTTAATAAAATAATCTTTTATTCTCCAATGTTTACTGAGCCAGAGCAAGAAATGAAATAGTCTGTGATCATGTGATTTACTTTCATTACAATTTGTGTTTTTTACAAAGATACAGTCGTCCAAGTATCAAAAATAACAGGGAATAGGAGGAGTTCAAGTCGACACTCCGGTATACATGAGCTTTCCATTTGTGAACAGCTAATAGTTGACTTAGTACGGCATGAAGACAGTTGGCCATTCCTGAAACTGGTAAACAAAGCCCAGGTATATTCAATTACATTACAATTTATCTTGTAGTGCTGTAGATTTGGTACAGGTGACTGATTATTTGTATTTTAAACCAATGTATATGATCCTGTGTTTTGATCATAATTCTAGTTCATGTTTACAAGTAATAGGAATTTAATATTACATTTTAGTCTGGCTTTGTGGTAAAACTTGGATATTGGCTATCGGGTAGCCATTCATATCTTTTTGCCTCCTATGTTCTAAATATTGTTGGGTTTGATTTAAGTAAATGCATTTTTTGATTGTCGCAAAATTGTATTTTCTGCATGTCACGGGTAGAACCTGAGTCCCAAATGGGAACATATCTCTTTAAAACGTATTTAGCTTCTTCCTGTATTCCTTAATTTCTTAAAGCAATACATTTACTTGGGAATATCAATATTGAACTAATAGGTCTACTTAACATTTGGTCAATTGCACAAGTGTTATCTTTTTCAGCATTTTAATAAAACGTTCTTTGCGCTGTGATTCTATTACACAGATGAGGAATAAAACCCCATTAACATGGCAACTTTTTTGTTTCCTTTACAGGTTACTGATTATTATGATATTATTAAAAAGCCAGTTGCCTTAAATGTTATAAGAGAGAAACTAAACCGATGTGAATATAACTTTGCATGTAAGTTTGTGGAAGTTTAAATATCTTGGTTTTATCAGACTCCAGTCATCCTTTATTTTAAATTGACAATGATTTATTTGCATTAATTCAATTAAATGTTTGAACTGATCAGAAAATAGTTCTGTTCCCTAGATTGAAAAGGAAAGGTTGTGCATTAGATATACACAGATATGCATTAAATATGTTTGTATCTGCTGCAAAAAAAAACCTGAGCTGCGCAGGCTACTGCTTTTTTTTTTGGTTCTTCTCCCCTACTTTGAATAGCACATCAAAGTAGAACAGTTGAAACATGGATTCCAGTCCTCTGCATAAAGATTACCCCAGCCTGTTGCAACATTCAGATTCCTTCCTTACTTCTCTTGTACCAGTTCCTCACATCTATCCCACCACTACCTTGCTACAGGTTGGCTGTCATGCTATGCTGTCTGTTGTAACAAAGATTTGATCTAAATTTATATGCATTGTGGCCAATTAAGAAATCCTGCTCATACAACTTGATTATTATATTTGTTAGTTGAGTTTGGAAAGTAATTGCATGAAGTATTTGTATTGAAATATGTCAAAGTGCTTCTTACAGGTTATTTTAAGTTCCCTACTATTATGTTGGTGTTTGTGCCAGCATTCTGCATTCTGCAAATAGCAATGCCATGAATGACTAGTTACTTTTTCTGATAGTATGAGTTGTAGGGAACATTAGCCAGGCTATCTGTAGAATTAAACATTTCTTCTGAGCAGTGCCATGGGATCTTAAACCTGAACCATTTGAACTGTGCAATATCATCTCTTGAAAGAGAGCATCTTTACTGATGTTGCAGTTCTGCAGTGATGTGTAGAAATATTGGCCTAGCTTATGTACCCAAGGGAATGATGCACAATTTGTGTTTTTTGTATAGTTATACTGTAATTCATTTAATGGTATAAATCTGTGGTCAGAATTTTCCTGCTATTTTCCACTGGTGGGGTCTTCCCGTCCTGGCAGTGGTGATCCCTGCCGGTTTCACAGCAGCAGAGTGTGTGTACAATGGGAATATTGTTGATAAGAGTGGTACCGGAAGATTTTGCCAATGGCAGGTCACCACCACCACCACCACAAAAGACATTGTGCAGCGTGAGGAGAATCCTGCTGTGTCCTCCCATTTCCTGAGTAAGGCCATGGAAATCTAGTATATCAAAGTGGTTTTGCAATTACATAACTTTAATTTTCTGTTGCAGTGGATTTTATTGATGATGTCGAATTGATGTTTACAAACTGTTTTGAATACAATCCTCGAAACACAAGTGAAGCAAAAGCTGGGATAAAACTTCAAGCCTTCTTTCACAATCAAGTAGAAAAGCTGGGATTGCCAATGAAACCTGCCAATGTGGACCATCCACCACAACCACCAGTTACCAAAAGGTCAAGAATATAAGGTTGTTCAGTGGTGTTGCTTTAGATTGGAACATTATAAAATATATGGTGTTCCATTTTTGAAATGAAAACTAGAATCATGCCACAGACTGCCTTGTCCTTCTATGAACTGCAATAACTTTTATTTTACAACCTTGAAATGCGACCTGCACTGGACTAAAATTCTTCTATTGTTAAGCACTCAGGAAAATGTGGTGTGAAGCTGCATTTTGCTACAATAAATTTGTAGAGATTTCATAATTGTGTATATTGAATACAGTACTGTTTTACTGAATGACTTTTGTACTTTTTTGAAGTAACATTCATAGTAGTGTCTTCCACCAAACACAGGGTAAATGTTATACTTTTATAAATATAATTGTGGAGCTCTCCTGTGTTTTCATTTTGCGAAGAAAGATTGTTTAAGGAAAAAAAAATCAGTCACCAAGTCTCAAGTTACATCTTTTATTTTAATTAAAAATGATGTTTTTATAAATCAAAAAAGAATGTTACACTACACGAGTGACAATTGTATATCATTTCAGTACTGTACATGTTTCATGCTGGTGAGAATGGTGTGCCATGAAATAGAGTAGATATTTATTGTGTTGAGAACAATTTGTGGGATGTTGAATTTCTCTTATTTATAAAATTTGTAATTTGGGGGAGGATTGAGGTTTTTTCACGCTGCAACATTTTCTTTTTTAAAATGCATCCTTTCAAATGTCCAATAAAATGTGGAATCCAGGAACTAGATTGTTTTGTAATGTTTCTGGCATCAGCAATTTTGAATTTGATAATGTGGTTTATTTTGTATAAATTTTTGTTTCTTTGTACAAATAAAAGTTTAAGTTGACATAGTTGATATTTCAATGTGTGACACTAAACTATTCATGGAAGACTACAATGGAGATGCTTAACAATATAATTGAAATAGTTTCATCGACTGCTTTCTTGAATACCTCCACTGAGCTGCTTTTTGCTGCAGGATCGATGCATAGCTATGTGGAACATTTTGACAGCTCTCAGCAACAAACCAATGTTTTAATTAATTTTATTGCCTTTAGTTGTCGGTGGATTTGAATACATAAGTACAATGTTAAAAATCAAATATTTAATACATGAATTGCAGCTTAATCATATTACATATTTGACTGAATACATGTACTGAAGACTCAAGACAGTACTGTAAATTGTTGAAACAACTTAAATTAAGCTCAATTTTCTTTCCTTATTTCCTCCTATTCAGAAAGCATAACTTGCTGAATGGAGTTGTTCGCAGCTAATTCAAGTATGTAGCATATTGCAGCTATGCCTGGCCCCTTCTGTACTCCACACCCATAAAATTGTGAATTCCAGCATGTGTTATGAGCAGGAAACCTACACCTGCCCTGCAGCCCCCCCACCCCCACCCCAAATCCACTATGATTGAGATCTGATAACTTGGAATGGCTGGGAATTTTATTACTGGCTTTACCCGCAAGGTGATTTTGGAATCTTGTATACTTGATCTTGCTCTGTTATTATTGTAAACATTAGACAAGAGTTTCATTAGACCCTGCTATGAAATCAATTAAATTGGTCCACTGTACTCAAGCCAAAGGTGGTTTAAAAACTAAACTCTGCCATGAATTATTTGAGACTGGAAAATAAATTAAGGTACAATTAAATCATAGCTGAAGATGTGAATATCTTGGATTTGAAGGTATCCCAGTCTTACAAAGTCAAACGACTTTTTGAAGTGAATTGGCACATTTGGACCAGTTGTGAACATTGGCATGCTCTTGAGGTTGGGGTTAAAGCATATTTCTTTAAGAATAGAGGGCTTTATCCTTAAACTCGTGCAATATCTGAATTTTGAAAGTTCTTTACTCTTTGAAACTATACCACTCTAACTCAATGTGCTATTACAGTTTATATATGCTTGTTACAAAATCATTCTATCCTAGATATTGTGGGTTCAGTTTCATGCTTGCTGCCATAAACTGAAGCCTTTATTCCAGTATATCTAGTTATGCAATAGTCTGATATGTAATGAACAGAAAACCCAAATTTTGCCAAGTGACTTTTCAGTCTTCTAAAAGGTGACAGAGTAATGTGATTGTGAGGAGAGACCAGATATAAATCATTAAGTTGCTTTATTTTAGTCACCTAATGAACGCTGAATAATGATTTATAGAAAATGTCATCTCTGCTTAATTTAATTTCTGTCTTTGTAACAGAAAATAAAGTATACCACTCTTTCCTATAATTGTTTTTCTTTTAGTGTACCTTTATATACCCCCAGACCAAAGCTGGCTTGGAATCCAATGAGCTTTCTGAGGTAGACTTTCTTCATCACTTATCCTATTGGCAAATTTTGTTAACTGATCACAAATCAACTTTGATTTTCTTCCCTACCATCCTACCAAATGCCAATTCAAAATAGGAACAGGAATAAGCCCTTTTAAGTCTGCCCTGCCATTGAATTGGATCAAGGAAAATTAATTCATCTTTCTTTACCTGCCTTTGTTCCATATTGCTTGACATCCACAGTCTTTTCAGTCCATGTTTCAAATTCCTACTCTTGTTTGAAAAACATGTTTCCTGATTTTGCCCCAAATCATCATGCTCAACTTAACACTCTGTTCTATTGTTCTGAACTCAACCCTCGTTTCAAGAGCTAGCTATTTTGAATTCCTGTACCATTTGGACACCACAATTAGCTTGTGCCTTGAAGGAGTTCAGCAGGTTTATGCAGCAGGTCCTCTAGTATTCTGGTGAAATTGTACTGTATGCCTTTCAAGGTCAGAATAATTTACCTTGAGTCTGGTGCTGAAAACAGAATACAGTGCTTTATAGTACAGGGTATCAGTAAGTCTCCACAACTGATGTACCCCTCAAGTTGCAAACTCCTTCAAATAAAGTGCAACACTCCATTAATCTTTTGACTCTTGAACCTCAGCACTAGTTTTTCATTTGTGTACCAGGACACCTAAATCTTTACATCTCCACACCTAGACAAGGATTTTTTTAAGTGTGCCAATGTTGTAACTGGAACTGTGCTGCAGTTTTTGATACAACTATACTCAAAGTTCAAAGTGATAGTAGCATGCATACAAAAACATGTTTCATTTAATAGTGGAGGAAGCTTTTCATTGTTGAAACCTGCTGTGCACTGTCTAGACTGCATTTCCAGGCTGTCTGTTACAAGTCTAGACAAATTAAAAGGTTCTGTGTCATGACACCCAACTTTGCTTTCCAACTTCATTGCCATTAGACTTGCAAGTACAAAGATGGCAGGGGTAATTCTCCAAGTTACATTTGTAAATATTTCATGTTATGTTTTGCTTTATTCATGTGTGCAAAGGATATACTATCACTGGAGGAGGTGCAGAGGAGATTCCCTAGATTGATTCTCGAGTTGAGAGGGTTGGCTTATGAGGAGAGACTGAGTAGACTGGGGCTATACTCATTGGAATTCAGAAGAATGAGGGGAGATTGTATAGAAACATAAGATTATGAAGGGAATAGATAAGATAGAGGCAGGGAAGTCGTTTCCACTGGTGGGTGAAACCAGAAATAAGAGGAAACATTTAGGACTGAGTTGAGGAACTCAAGGATTGTGAATCTGTGGAATTCCCTGCTTAGTGAAGCAGTTGAGGTGACCTCACTGAATGTTTTAAGGTAAGGATAGATAAATGTTTGATCAGTAAAGGAATTAAGGGTTATGGTGAATGGGTGGTAAGTGGAGCTGAGTCATAGATCATAGAACTCTACAGTGTAGAAACAAGCCCTTTGGCCCATCGAGTCTGCACTGACCACAATTCTACCCAGGCCCTATCCCCATATCCCTCCACATTTACCCACTAATCTCTCTAACCTACACGTCCCAGGACACTGAGGGGCAATTTTAGCATAGCCAATCAACCTAACCCGCACATCTTTGGACTGTGGGAGGAAACCATAGCACCTGGAGGAAACCCACACAGACACAAGGAGAATGCGCAAACAGACAGTGACGCGAGCCGGGAATCAAACCCAGGTCCCTGGAGTTGTGAAGCAGCAGTGCTAACCACTGTGCTACCATGCCACCCACAAAAAAAATCGGCCATGATGTTATTGAATGGCGGAGCAGGCTCAAGGGGCCAGATGGCTTACTCCCGCTCCTAGTGCTTATGTTCTTGTGCATCGCTGTTGAAACTAGCTTAGTCAGAAAGCAAAATGTTAGCAACCTCATGGTTGTCCTGTATTAATGGTTAAAGGGGAATTATGGACATTTCCTTTATTGTCAAAGAAGCATTGTGATTTTGGAGTACATTTGGCTGACTTAGTGGCCTCAGCTGTCACTCCCTTCCATAAATTGTAAAGTACATTGCCATACAGCAAAGTGTTATAGGTAAACACAAAGCCCTGTCAAGATTCTGCCAAACACCTTGAGATGCACATACGTTTGGATAGTTTCAACCCTACCCTATATTCCTCATTCTGATTGACTGTATCCCCCACTACACCTAGGGCAACAATCCCTTTCCGCCCCTGACCCCATTCCTCAACATCCTGCACCACTAACTGATGCTTGCCAGCTTCAAGTTTCCATGCAAGTTGCCATTCTCCTCCACTCCTTGACGCCATACAGTTAAAGAAAACTGCTGACCTAATACAACTGCACAAAGCTAACGGGTGTATGCTGGCTTTAAAGGATCATGAACCAGGTACCACACGATTCTCGTTGCTGTCTTTACTACATTGAACTTCCATCTCTGATAATTTCACTTATTTGTTTCATCAGTTCATAATTTCCCATCTGAACATCTTGATTTCTCCTAAATTAGTCTAATTGCAAATTTGGCTGAAGGAATAGAACTGTAGAAACAGATCATTCCTTTGTGTGATGAAGAACTGAGACATCAGTTCTGACCCCTGGCAGCTGCAATGCATCTTTATCCCTATTATACTGTCTCCCATTTTTCAACCTGTTAATATGGACTATCCCAACATCAAACCAAATAACCTTCCACTACATGCAATGTGGTACAAGCTGCTCTGTAAGGTCTTTACTTTGGTACACAGCTGTCTTTGATTGTTTTTCCTCCCTCGATTCCTGCTTCAAAAGTGGATTTTAAATCATTGTGCTCCAGTTAAATATTCATAGGGCTTTGCCGAAAGCAGGGAAACTGGACAAATCAAATAGACCTGCCAAAGAATTGGCACAGGCCAAATGCCCCCACGTACTGTTGATTTGCGATTATAAATCATACTCGCATCTTGTAAAATGATGACACCATCCAAAGGTGATTTGCCTTTTGGAAGGAAACTGCAAGTGGTGTTTAAGCTTGTATATTGGGACACATTTCTAAGCTGAGCACCTTGTATTGAATTATATCAAATCTACAGCATTGAAACTAATCGTGTTGGCCAACTTATCTTTGATGCTACTTATACGCCACAGGCCTCCTCTCACCCTTCCTGTCCAACTCTATAAGCAAATCCTTTTTCCAACATGCTTATTCAGCTGCTCCTTATGCCATTTGCCTCAACTACTCTTTGTGATGGCATATGTTCTTGCCACACATTAGGTAAATGAGTTTCTCTGGAGTTTCTCTTTTTTATTAGTGATTATATTATACTTCGATTATCTTTTAGTAGTTTTGGTCTCCCCCAACAAGTGGAAATGTTTTCTCCATGTATACCCTATTGAACCCTGCCATTGTCAAAAAGGGTCTCTATCGTAGTATTACATTCGGGTCACCTCTCAGTCTTCACTTTGCAACAGAGAATCCTTTCCTGACCATGTATATCCAGGTATTTCTGGTCTCAACCTTGTAAATCTTCTCTGCACTCTCTCCAGTGCCTCTATATCCTTTTGCACCCTGGTTACCAGAACACAATGCAAGATTTTTAAGGTGGTCTAACCAAGATTTGACGACATTTACCATAACTCCATACTTTACAATTCTATCCCCCTTGGGCCTTGCACAAAACACAGCCCACAAACAATTATGTGATTCGTCAGGCTTCTTGATCCAGACCCTTTGTTCAAAATGTCAGTAAGTGAATTTGAAGATTCTTCACAGACCTCCTCCAATCACAGGCCCCTTCTCTCATGTCTGGCTCATTAGTGATCCTAATAACAGCAATCAGCAGCAAATGTGGGAGAGAACCAGTCTCTGTCTGGAGGAACAGCTTTCTGAGGCCTGAAATAATGGCACAACAGAATCAATGAGTGCTGGGAGGGTGGGGTTGAAGTATCAAAGTGACATTTGAGCAGGAGATTGTTCATTAGAGCAAGCGGAGAGAAGGTTAAAGAGAGTAAAGGTAAGCGATTGACTTTGTAAAGTTTTTTGCGGGCTTTTTAATGGAAATCCAGCTTTAAAAGTGAAACAGGAAGTGGACCGCGGGGTCTTCTGGGAAGGGATTTTTACCCCGCGCAAAGTATAAAGGGAGGGTTGCAGTAGACAGCGGGCAGTGTTGGGAGTGGGCAGCAGAGTGAGAAGGGAGCACAGTGAGCTGTAAGGGCTTTGGTTCACAGGGCTTGAGCGGAAAGGGCAAGGTAAGTTTAAATTCTTCACTGGGTCTAGAATACACTAGGTGACTGAGATGAAGAGACATGTGATGTGCTGTTTCTGCATGATGTGGGAGCTGGTGGACCCCAAGGTCATTCCCAGTGAGCATGTCTGCAATAAGTGCTGGTTGCTTGAAGAGCTCCAGCTCAAAGTAGACGAACTGAACTCCGAGCTTCAGGCACTGAGACGAATCAGGGAAGGGGAGTGTAACCTGGATAATGGGTTACAAGAGAAAGTCAAACCCCCTAAACTGACAAACTCTGAGGGTCAGGAACAAGAGGGGGTAGCTGAGGGGAAGGAGGGGAGTGGGGGGAGGAAGGGTGGGAGGAAGGAGGGGGGTGGGGGGGCGGAAGGAGGGGGAGGCCCAAAAGCCTCAGCCCCTGAATCTGCACAACAGGTTTGAGATTCTTGCTCCCAGTGTGGACAAGAACGAGGACTGCAAGGTGGACAAGCAAACTGCCCATGGTACAGTGGTGCAGGGAGAGGTCAAAGAGGAAGAAGTAAAGAGGAATGTAGTGGTCATTGGGGATAGTGTAGTTAGGGGCATAGACACTGTCCTTTGTGACAAGGATAAAGAATATCGAAGAGTGTGTTGCCTGCCGGGTGCTCGGGTCCAGGATGTCTCATCTGGGCTGCAGAGGAACCTGGAGTGGGAGGGTGAGAATCTGGCCGTTGTGATTCATGTGGGTGCCAACGACATAGGCAAAATGGGAACTAAGAATCTGCAGAGGGAGTATGATAATCTGGGAATCAAATTAAAAAGCAGAACCAACAAGGTGGTTATCTCTGGATTACTACCTGAACCACGTGCAAATTGGCGCAGGGTAAATAGGATTAAGGAGATGAATGTGTGGCTCAAGGATTAGTGTGGGAGGAATGGGTTTGAATTTATGGGGCATTGGCACCAGTATTGGGGCAGATGGGACCTGTTCAGATGGGATGGTCTTCGTCTGAAACGTGCTGGGACCAGAGTCCTGGCGAATCGTTTAACTAGGACTGTAGATAGGGCTTTAAACTAATTAGTGGAGGGGAGGATGCAGGGGTGGGGGAAATTACAAAACCTAAAGTAAAGGAGAGGGTACATGTGCAGGTAATGTTGAGGATGTTCCACTAATTAAAGGAGTAGGGGGCATGAGAGAGATTAGTAGTGTTTCTACAAATAAGTTCCAGATAAAGGCTGGTATAAAGACACTTTACCTGAATGCACAAAGCATTCGGAACAAAGTGAATGAGCTGATGGCGCAAATCAGCACAAATGGGTATGATCTAGTGGCCATTACGGAAACGTGGTTGCAGGAGGACTGGGAACTGAATATCCAGGGGTATCAGGTGTTTAGGAAGGATAGATGGGAGGAAAAAGGGGGTGGGGTAGCTCTGTTAATAAAGGATAATATCAGGGCAGTAGTAAGGGATGATATAGGCTCCAAAGAGCAGAATGTGGAATCGTTGTGGGTGGAGATAAGGAACAGTAAGGGGAGGAAGAAGCTGGTGGGTGTGGTCGATAGGCCCCCAAATAATAACTTAGAGGTGGGGCGGGCTATAAACAAACAAATAATTGATGCGTGCAGAAACGGGACGGCGATAATTATGGGGGATTTTAATCTGCATATTGATTGGATGACCCAAGTCGGATGTGGTGGGCTTGAGAAAGAGTTCTCGGAATGCTGCCAGGGGAGTTTCCTTGAACAGTATGTGACGGAACCTACGAGGGAGCGAGTTATCTTAGATCTGGTACTGTGTAACGAGGCAGGTAGAATTAGGGATCTTCTTGTGAGGGATTCTCTTGGGACGAGTGATCACAATATGGTTGAATTTCTGATGGATGGAGGGTGAGAAAGTAGGGTCCTAAACCAGTGTCCTCTGCTTGAACAGAGGGGAGTATGATAAGATGAGGGCAGAATTGGCGAATGTAGATTGGGGGCGCAGATTGGTTGGTAGGACAGCTGAGGAACAGCGGAGGATTTTTAAGGAGATCTTTTTCAGTACTCAACGAAATATATTCCGATGGTAAAGAAGGACTGTAAAAGAAGAGATAACCAGCTGTGGTTATCGAAGGAAATAAAGAAGACTATTAAATTAAAAGCTGATGCATTCAGAGCGGCTAAAAATAGTGGGCGATTAGAAGATTGGGAAAGATTTAAAAAACAACAAAGAATGACTAAGAAGGTGATAAAGAAAGGAAGGATAGACTGTGAAGCTAAACTAGCACTAAATATAAAAAAGGACATTAAAAGTTTTTACAAATATATAAAGAAGAGGAGACTGGCTAGGGTGAATGTTGGACCCTTGGAGGATGAGAGGGAGGATTTAGTGGTGGGTGACGAGGAAATGGCTGAGGCTTTAAATAAGTTTTTTGTGTCGGTCTTCATGGAGGAGGACACAAATAGCTTGCCGAATATTAAAGGTAGAAGGATGGTAGGAGTTGAGGGCCTGAATGCGATTACTGTCACTAGAGAGGTAGTGTTTGATCGACTAACGGGACTAAAGGTGGACAAGTCTCCAGGACCGGATGGAATGCATCCCAGGGTTCTGAAAGAAATGGCAGAGGTGATAGTGGATGCCTTAGTAATTATTTATCAAAATTCGCTGGATTCCGGGGAAGTGCCAGAAGATTGGAAAACGGCTAATGTAACGCTGCTGTTTAAAAAAGGTAGCAGGCAAAAGGCAGGGAATTATAGGCCGGTTAGTTTAACGTCCGTAGTTGGAAAAATGCTAGAATCCGTCATCAAAGAAGAAATAGCGAGGCATCTAGAAAAGAATGGTTTGATCGAGCAGACGCAGCACGGATTCATTAAGGGGAAGTCGTGTTTAACGAATTTATTGGATTTCTATGAGGATGTGACTAGTGCGGTAGACAGAGCGTAACCGGTGGATGTGGTGTTTTTAGATGTCCAGAAGGCGTTTGATAAGGTGCCTCACAAAAGGTTGCTTCAGAAGGTTAGGGTGCACGGAGTTGGGGGTAAGGTGTTAGCGTGGATAGAGGATTGGCTGTCTAATAGGAAGCAGAGAGTTGGAATCAATGGGTGCTATTCTGATTGGCGGTTGGTGACTAGTGGAGTGCCCCAGGGGTCGGTGCTGGGGCCTCAGCTATTTACCATTTATATAGATGATCTGGAGGAGGGGGCTGAGTGTAGGGTAACGAAATTTGCTGATGACATGAAGATGAATGGAAAAGCAAATTGCGTGGAGGGTGTGGAAAGTCTGCAGAGAGATCTGGATAGGCTGGGTGAGTGGGCGAGGACCTGGCAGATGGAGTATAATGTGAGGTTATCCACTTTGGTAGAAATAATAGTAGGAGGGGTTATTATTTAAAGGGCGAAAAGCTGCAGCATGCTACGGTGCAGAGGGACCTGGGGGTCCTTGTGCATGAGTCGCAAAAACCCAGTCTGCAGGTACAGCAGGTGATCAAGAAGGCGAATGGAATGTTGGCCTTTATAGCAAGGGGGATAGAATATAAAAGTAGGCAGGTCTTGCTGCAACTGTACAAGGCACTGGTGAGGCCGCAGCTGGAGGACTGTGTGCAGTTTTTGTCACCGCATTTGCACAAGGATATATTGGCCTTGGAGGGAGTGCAGAGAAGGTTCACCAGGCTGATACCGGAGATGAGGGGGTTGGACTATGAGGAGAGATTGAATAGACTGGGTTTGTACTCGTTAGAGTTTAGAAGGCTGAGGGGGGATCTTATAGAGACGTATAAGATAATGAAGTGGATAGATAGGGTAGAGGTAGAGAGATTCTTCCTGCTTAGAAAGGACAACAGGACTAGAGGACACAGCCTCAAAATAGAACATAGAACATAGAACATTACAGCGCAGAACAGGCCCTTCGGCTCACGATGTTGCGCCGACCAGTTAAAAAACAATGACCCACGAATCTAAACCAATCCCTTCTCGTCCATAAACCTATCCACGGATCTCTTAAATGCCCCCAAACTAGGCGCATTTACAACTGCAGCAGGCAGGGCATTCCAATCCCTCACCACCCTCTGGGTAAAGAACCTACCCCTGACATCCATCCTATAACTACCCCCCCTTAATTTAAAGCCATGCCCCCTCGTGCTAGCTTTCTCCATCCGAGGTAAAAGGCTATCACTATCCACCCTATCTAAACCTCTAATCATCTTATATGTTTCAATAAGATCCCCTCTTAGCCGCCTTCTTTCTAGCGAAAACAACCCCAAATCCCTCAGTCTCTCCTCATAGGACCTCCCCACCATACCAGGCAACATCCTGGTAAACCTCCTCTGCACCCTCTCCAAAGCCTCCACATCCTTCCTGTAATGTGGGGACCAGAACTGCACACAGTACTCCAAGTGCGGCCGCACCAGAGTTGTGTACAGTTGCAAAAATAAGGGGGGGGGGGGTGCAGTTTAGATCGGAGTTGAGGAGGAACTTCTTCACTCAAAGGGTGGTGAATGTCTGGAATTCTCTGCCTGTTGAAGTGGTGGAGGCTACCTCACTGAATATATTTAAGTCACGGGTAGATAGGTTTCTGATAGACAGGGGAATTAAGGGTTATGGGGAGAAAGCGGGAAAGTGGAACTGATCCACTTCAGATCAGCCGTGATCTTGTTGAATTCGGGACAGGCTCGAAGGGCTAGATGGCCTACTCCTGCTCCTATTTCTTATGTTCTTATGTTGTTATGATTAGAGTGACTTAGACCAGCAGGGATAGGGAGTGAGTACTGGACCAAAGGTGAGGTGGGGTGAGTGGAGTGACTACCAGACCAGAGGGGGTGGCGGGGTGGCGGGGTGGCTACTGGACCAGAGAGCACGGGGGGCAGGTGGAGTGACTACTGGACCAGAGAGGGTAGGGAAAGAGAGCAAGTACTTGGAAGGGGCGGGGGGGGGGGGGGGTGGTGGGGGGGGGAAAATGGCTGGGCTGGGGGGGGGCGTGGCGGGGGGGAGCTGGTGGAGGGAACTGGGACTGGGGAAAGGAAATGGCTGCTTGTTAGGAGTGAGGAACTGGTTGTTGTTGTGCATGAGAGACTTTCATAAGAACATAAGAACATAAGAAATAGGAGCAGGAGTAGGCCATCTAGCCCCTCGAGCCTGCCCCGCCATTCAATAAGATCATGGCTGATCTGAAGTGGATCAGTTCCACATTCCCACCCTCTCCCCATAACCCTTAATCCCCTTGCCTATCAAAAACCTATCAACCTGCGTCTTAAAAATATTTAGCGAGGCAGCCTCCACCACTTCAACGGGCAGAGAATTCCAGAGATTCACCACCCTTTGAGTGAAGAAGTTCCTCCTCAACTCCGTTCTAAACCGCCCCCCCTTTATCTTGAGGCTGTGCCCTCTAGTCCTACTGTCCTTTCTGAGCGGGAAGAGTCTCTCCACCTCTATCCTATCCATCCCATTCATCATCTTATATGTCTCAATGAGATCTCCCCTCATTCTTCTAAACTCTAACGAGTACAAGCCTAGTTTCTTCAGCCTCTCCTCATAGCTCAACCCCCTCAACTCCGGTATCAGCCTAGTAAACCTCCTCTGCACTACCTCCAAGGCCAAAATATCTTTGCGCAGGTGCGGCGCCCAAAACTGCACACAGTACTCCAGCTGCGGCCTCACCAATGCCCTATACGGCTGCAGCAAGACCTCCCTACTTTTATATTCAATCCCCCTCGCTATGAAAGCCAGCATCCCATTCGCCTTCCTGACCACCTGCTGCACCTGCAAGCTGGGTTTTTGCGACTCATGCACAAGGACCCCGAGGTCCCTCTGCACCGTCGCCTGCTGCAGTTTTTCGCCACATAAGTAATAGTCCTTCCTGCCATTATTCCTACCAAAGTGGACCACCTCACACTTGGCAACATTAAATTCCATTTGCCATTTCCTGGCCCATTCGCCCAGCCTATCTAGATCCTTCTGCAGACTCTCCACACCCTCCGCGCAATTTGCCGTTCCACCAGTCTTGGTGTCATCAGCAAATTTCGACACCATACACTCGGTTCCCTCCTCCAGATCATCCATATAAATGGTAAATAGCTGAGGCCCCAGCACCGACCCCTGGGGCACTCCACTAGTCACCACCCGCCAATCCGAATAGCACCCATTGACCCCCACTCTCTGCCTCCTATTTGACAACCAATCCTCTATCCACGCTAACACCCTACCCCCAACTCCATGCCCCCTTACCTTCTGCAATAACCTCTTGTGAGGTACCTTGTCAAACGCCTTCTGAAAATCAAGAAAGACCACATCCACCAGCTCTCTATCCACCGCCCTAGACACATCCTCATAGAACTCCAGTAAATTTGTCAGACATGACTTCCCCTTAACGAAACTGTGCTTCGTCTGCTCTATCAAGCAATTCCCCTCAAGATGCCTCGCTATTTCCTCCTTGATGACGGATTCTAACATTTTACCTACAACAGACGTTAAACTAACCGGCCTATAATTCCTTGCCTTTTGCCTGGCACCCTTCTTAAACAGAGTGGGTAGGTGTGAGAGTGACTGATGGGATGTGTGTGTGGAAACTGAGTGAGTGTGGAGGCCAGTGTGAGAGACAGAGGTGAGTGTGAAAGGCTAAATGTGTGTATGAGGGTGAGAGTGAATCTGCCTTACACCCAGTCTTGAGTTTCTCAGACTCCCAGTACCACACGCCAACACATACACATCCACTTACTTGCCCACATACATTGATCCTGTCACACAAGTTTTTTTTAACTTGCCCTATTTTAGCTTAATATATTGCTATGGCATTGCTGTGCTATTGCTCAGCAATTATTTCTTAAAACCTCAACTTTTTTTGAAATTCAGTTTATTGTTGTGCCAAACCTTACTTTTGCCAAATTTGCTCATCAGCCCCTTGAGTAAAAAAATATTCAAGTGTGCCCCCTTGCCCCAGCTCGGGCAAGCCTGGTTTAGAGATAAACGTCTGCTTGGTATGCTTTTTTATGGCCTTAACAATCCATGGTGCAACTTTTAGTGATAGATGTAATCAAACTTGTCAAACCCACTGAGATTTGCACATTCCAATAACGTGACCATTACCAAAAGGTACTAGTTCACATTTATCTGTTTTGAATTTCACTTGCCAATTATTTTCCCAATTTATTCATGTCTTCTTGTAATTTGCTGCACTCTCACCAAACAAATATGGTCAAATTAGAGATCAAGAACACAATTTCTAAATTTGCAAAATCCAAACTGTTAAAGTAAATTGTGAGCAGCAATGATCGCAGAATTGATCCTTGTGGGACACCATTTACCCACCTTCTGTCACTCTCATGTTTTATTGCCATTGCTTCCTGTCTGGAAATCAGCTCATAATCCATCCTGTCACCTGTCTACTGAATCTACATCCTCTGGCCTTATTTATTATTTTGGAACACTTATCAAAGGCTGTTTGAAAATCCAGATGAATTGTATTTATGACGTTACCATTGTTTACTCTCTCGTACCTTATCAAAAAGTTGGTCCAGCAACATTGTCCCTTTTGAAACCATGTTGACTATTCATTATATTCCTCATTTCTAAGTCTCATTTCTATTCTTTAGTAAAGAAGCTATTACTTTTGCTACCATTGACATTAAGCTGCCTGGTTTATAATTCCCTGACATGTTCTGTCCCTGTTCTTAAATATAGAAGTTAAACACCTTCCTTTGACACTACACATTTTTCTGACAAATTATTAAATACGAGTAGTAATGCATCTGCTATCTCTTCCCTTGATTTGTTCAATGTACATAGATGCAATCCATCCTGACCATAGGTTTATCCCCTTTGTATTTGTTTAGTTTATTCAATACATCCCTTTTTTTTCAGTTTAAATGCACTTATCTCAGTGCTCACCTCTTCATTTAGTGTTATGCTTACTTGCTGTCACAAGCCATGCCTTTTGTCTTTGAAAATATGATTTTGCAACTTTCAACTGAGTGGGAATTCTGCACTTTGAAATGAGACTGATTCATAAAGATGCTTGGAGAGGAGGGTGAAAAGTAAACAAATCATCAAAAGTGTTGCATGACAAGAGGGACGTTTCTTATCCACAATAGGTAAAGTATTTCAGCCCAGGCTGCAGCCACTGCAGGGAAAAATTACAAGAATGTTTTCAGCAGAGAAAACAGGCTGAAAGCTGGTGTCTCGTTTTGGAACCCTGTTCCAAAGCCAACTTTACGAGAAATCTACCAGCAAACCGAGATCTTGTAGTAATTGCAGCATCTTCTACATCTGACCAATATGCACAAAACCAACTAATCCAAACTGGCCACGACGTTTAAAAATTTATGCCTCTAGGTAATCAAAAGGTACTTAACCTTATATTCTTTTGATCTATTTTTAATTGGACGCTTACTTCTCTTCTTTGTGATGTGTGTGTGTGATTTATTTTTACTATTTATTTCATGGTTTTACTTTGCCTACAAGGAGGTTATTTCCACTAGCAGGTAGAACTAAAACCGGGGGCACGGCCTCAAAATGAGGGGGAGCTGATTTAGGACTGAACTGAGGAGGAACTTCACACAAAGGGTTGTGAATCTGTGGAATCCCTGCCCAGTGAAGCAGTTGAGGCTATCTTGTCGAATGTTTTTAAGGCAAGGATAGATACATTTTTGAACAGTAAAGGAATTAAGGGTTATGGTGAGTGGGTGGGTAAGTGAAGCTGAGGCCACGAATAGATCAGCCATGATTTTATTGAATGGCAGAGCAGGCTCGAAGGGCCAGGTGGCCTACTCCTGCTCCTAGTTTTTGTGGTCTTAATTGTTTTCTTTAACATCTCTCGTAATCTCTTTAAATTTCATGCATACTTTATGAGTTAAACATCCCTGTCTTGTGTATGTAATATATGCCTGTTTCCACACACTCAATTGTTTCCTATGTCATTATTCACCCATGGGTTCCTATTCATGTTTAATTTGTTCTTTCCTTTTAGTGGTGCATTAGGAACAGGAGAGAGAGAGAGAGAGACCGACCAGAACTCCTTTATTCGCTCACCGTCTGTCTGCGGTGCTTATTCCAAAAACCCTCTGTGCAGTAACTTTGAAAATAACTTGCATAAAACCCTTAGGATTCAACTGGGAGTTCAGTTTGCTTACACATTCAAACCCAGGAAGGTGATCACAGTGTCACACACATACACACGGTAAGAGGATAGGAAAGAGGAGTTTTACAATGATGGGTAACTTAACTGTAAAAAGAGCCACCAAAACGGATATCTCATATGATTTCCAGAGTCCAGAAAGTCCAAATCAGAGTAGGGGGTTCCCTCCCGGAGAAATTCCAGCTGGATTCCTGGTTAAAGACACAAACTGCAGAATTGCAGTTAAGCAAGCAGTTTCTGTGCTTTTGTCCAAAATCCCCCAGGAGAGCCCAAACCTCAAGAAGATGGACAGACAAGAAGTCTCCATATAAGACCAGTTGGAGGAGGCCAACCTATTCCTCCAACCAGCCTAATCTCCAGCCGCAGAAAGGCTGGAGCATGTTAGACTGATGCAGACTCACTCAGTTCTCACAGTCAACAGGACTCTACATCCCCCTGGGAGCCAAGTCTCGAGAAGGAGATCAGTGCAGAAGCCCCCAAAAGGGGACATCTTGGAGGAGGGTGACCGACTCCCCAATTCAACACACTCTCCAGCTGACCCAGATAAACACAACCATTTCAGCTCAACGACACACGAGAATAAGGGCCAACAGGTCATGGGTATTCACAACACACGCATTGAACAAAGCAAACTATCCCTTTCTCTATACACTCCAGAGTTTTGTTATAGCCCTGCCATCAGTCGATTTGATACATTTCCCGACATCAAGAGTAATCCTAAAAATCAGATAATAAGCCTACCAAACATTACATGAGCCAACTAACCACTGCCACTACCTGCACAGCTAAATCAAAATACAAGACTAATCTAACAAGATGAGATACGGAGGTGCTCGTGTGGGATTGGGGTGGGCACAGTAAGAAGTCTCACAACAACAGGTGAAAGTCCAACAGGTTCATTTGGTATCACAAGTTTTGGAGCACTTTCCCCTGCCCCATACACACACACTGCAATCAGCCCCTTTCCCCTGCCCCATACACACACACTGCAATCAGCCCCTTTCCCCTGCCCCATACACACACACTGCAATCAGCCCCTTTCCCCTGCCCCATAAACACACACTGCAATCAGCCCCTTTCCCCTACCCCATACACACACACTGCAATCAGCCCCTTTCCCCTGCCCCATACACACACACTGCAATCAGCCCCTTTCCCCTGCCCCATAAACACACACTGCAATCAGCCCCTTTCCCCTACCCCATACACACACACTGCAATCAGCCCCTTTCCCCTACCCCATACACACACACTGCAATCAGCCCCTTTCCCCTGCCCCATACACACACACTGCAATCAGCCCCTTTCCCCTACCCCATACACACACACTGCAATCAGTCCCTTTCCCCTACCCCATACACACACACTGCAATCAGCCCCTTTCCCCTACCCCATACACACACACTGCAATCAGCCCCTTTCCCCTACCCCATACACACACACTGCAATCAGCCCCTTTCCCCTACCCCATACACACACACTGCAATCAGTCCCTTTCCCCTACCCCATACACACACACTGCAATCAGCCCCTTTCCCCTACCCCATACACACACACTGCAATCAGCCCCTTTCCCCTACCCCATACACACACACTGCAATCAGCCCCTTTCCCCTACCCCATACACACACACTGCAATCAGCCCCTTTCCCCTACCCCATACACACACACTGCAATCAGCCCCTTTCCCCTGCCCCATACACACACACTGCAATCAGCCCCTTTCCCCTACCCCATACACACACACTGCAATCAGCCCCTTTCCCCTACCCCATACACACACTGCAATCAGCCCCTTTCCCCTACCCCATACACACACACTGCAATCAGCCCCTTTCCCCTGCCCCATACACACACACTGCAATCAGCCCCTTTCCCCTGCCCCATACACACACACTGCAATCAGCCCCTTTCCCCTACCCCATACACACACACTGCAATCAGCCCCTTTCCCCTACCCCATACACACACACTGCAATCAGCCCCTTTCCTCTGCCCCATACACACACACTGCAATCAGCCCCTTTCCCCTACCCCATACACACACACCGCAATCAGACCCTTTCCCCTACCCCATACACACACACTGCAATCAGCCCCTTTCCTCTGCCCCATACACACACACTGCAATCAGCCCCTTCCCCCTACCCCATACACACACACTGCAATCAGCCCCTTCCCCCTACCCCATACACACACTGTAATCAACCCCTTTCCCCTGCCCCATACACACACACTGCAATCAGCCCCTTTCCCCTGCCCCATACACACACTGCAATCAGCCACTTTCCCCTACCCCATACACACACACTGCAATCAGCCCCTTTCCCCTACCCCATACACACACACTGCAATCAGCCCCTTTCCCCTACCCCATACACACACACTGCAATCAGCCCCTTTCCCCTGCTCCATACACACACACTGCAATCAGCCCCTTTCCCCTACCCCATACACACACACTGCAATCAGCCCCTTTCCCCTACCCCATACACACACACTGCAATCAGCCCCTTTCCCCTACCCCATACACACACACTGCAATCAGCCCCTTTCCCCTACCCCATACACACACACTGCAATCAGCCCCTTTCCCCTGCCCCATACACACACACTGCAATCAGCCCCTTTCCCCTGCCCCATACACACACACTGCAATCAGCCCCTTTCCCCTACCCCATACACACACACTGTAATCAGCCCCTTTCCCCTGCCCCATACACACACACTGCAATCAGCCCCTTTCCCCTACCCCATACACACACACTGCAATCAGCCCCTTTCCCCTACCCCATACACACACACTGCAATCAGCCCCTTTCCCCTACCCCATACACACACACTGCAATCAGCCCCTTTCCCCTGCCCCATACACACACACTGCAATCAGCCCCTTTCCCCTGCCCCATACACACACTGCAATCAGCCCCTTTCCCCTACCCCATACACACACACTGCAATCAGCCCCTTTCCCCTGCCCCATACACACACACTGCAATCAGCCCCTTTCCCCTACCCCATACACACACACTGCAATCAGCCCCTTTCCCCTGCTCCATACACACACACTGCAATCAGCCCCTTTCCCCTACCCCATACACACACACTGCAATCAGCCCCTTTCCCCTACCCCATACACACAAACTGCAATCAGCCCCTTTCCCCTACCCCATACACACACACTGCAATCAGCCCCTTTCCCCTACCCCATACACACACACTGCAATCAGCTCCTTTCCCCTGCCCCATACACACACACTGCAATCAGCCCCTTTCCCCTACCCCATACACACACACTGCAATCAGCCCCTTTCCCCTACCCCATACACACACACTGCAATCAGCCCCTTTCCCCTACCCCATACACACACACTGCAATCAGCCCCTTTCCCCTGCCCCATACACACACACTGCAATCAGCCCCTTTCCCCTGCCCCATACACACACACTGCAATCAGCCCCTTTCCCCTACCCCATACACACACACTGCAATCAGCCCCTTTCCCCTGCCCCATACACACACACTGCAATCAGCCCCTTTCCCCTACCCCATACACACACACTGCAATCAGCCCCTTTCCCCTACCCCATACACACACACTGCAATCAGCCCCTTTCCCCTGCCCCATACACACACACTGCAATCAGCCCCTTTCCCCTACCCCATACACACACACTGCAATCAGCCCCTTTCCCCTGCCCCATACACACACACTGCAATCAGCCCCTTTCCCCTGCCCCATACACACACACTGCAATCTGCCCCTTTCCCCTACCCCATACACACACACACTGCAATCAGCCCCTTTCCCCTACCCCATACACACACACTGCAATCAGCCCCTTTCCCCTGCCCCATACACACACACTGCAATCAGCCCCTTTTCCCTGCTCCATACACACACACTGCAATCAGCCCCTTTCCCCTACCCCATACACACACACTGCAATCAGCCCCTTTCCCTTCCATCATAAACACACACACTGCAATCAGCCCCTTTCCCCTACCCCATAAACACACACACTGCAATCAGCCCCTTTCCCCTACCCCATAAACACACACACTGCAATCAGCACCTTTCCCCTACCCCATAAACACACACACTGCAATCAGCCCCTTTCCCTTCCATCATAAACACACACACTGCAATCAGCCCCTTTCCCCTACCCCATACACACACACTGCAATCAGCCCCTTTCCCTTCCATCATAAACACACACACTGCAATCAGCCCCTTTCCCCTACCCCATAAACACACACACTGCAATCAGCCCCTTTCCCCTACCCCATACACACACACTGCAATCAGCCCCTTTCCCCTGCCCCATACACACACACTGCAATCAGCTCCTTTCCCCTGCCCCACACACACACACTGCAATCAGCCCCTTTCCCCTACCCCATACACACACACTGCAATCAGCCCCTTTCCCCTACCCCATACACACACACTGTAATCAGCCCCTTTCCCCTACCCCATACACACACACTGCAATCAGCCCCTTTCCCCTACCCCATACACACACACTGCAATCAGCCCCTTTCCCCTACCCCATACACACACACTGCAATCAGCCCCTTTCCCCTACCCCATACACACACACTGCAATCAGCCCCTTTCCCCTACCCCATACACACACACTGCAATCAGCCCCTTTCCCCTACCCCATACACACACACTGCAATCAGCCCCTTTCCCCTGCCCCATACACACACACTGCAATCAGCCCATTTCCCCTGCCCCATACACACACACTGCCATCAGCCCCTTTCCCCTACCCCATACACACACACTGCAATCAGCCCCTTTCCCCTACCCCATACACACACACTGCAATCAGCCCCTTTCCCCTACCCCATACACACACACTGCAATCAGGCCCTTTCCCCTACCCCATACACACACACTGCAATCAGCCCCTTTCCCCTGCCCCATACACACACACTGCAATCAGCCCCTTTCCCCTACCCCATACACACACACTGCAATCAGCCCCTTTCCCCTACCCCATACACACACACTGTAATCAGCCCCTTTCCCCTGCCCCATACACACACACTGCAATCAGCCCCTTTCCCCTGCCCCATACACACACACTGCAATCAGCCCCTTTCCCCTACCCCATACAGACACACTGCAATCAGCCCCTTTCCCCTACCCCATACACACACACTGCAATCAGCCCCTTTCCCCTGCCCCATACACACACACTGCAATCAGCCCCTTTCCCCTGCTCCATACACACACACTGCAATCAGCCCCTTTCCCCTACCCCATACACACACTGCAATCAGCCCCTTTCCCCTACCCCATACACACACTGCAATCAGCCCCTTTCCCCTACCCCATACACACACACTGCAATCAGCCCCTTTCCCCTACCCCATACACACACACTGCAATCAGCCCCTTTCCCCTACCCCATACACACACACTGCAATCAGCCCCTTTCCCCTACCCCATACACACACATTGCAATCAGCCCCTTTCCCCTACCCCATACACACACTGCAATCAGCCCCTTTCCCCTGCCCCATACACACACTGCAATCAGCCCCTTTCCCCTACCCCATACACACACACTGCAATCAGCCCCTTTCCCCTGCCCCATACACACACACTGCAATCAGCCCCTTTTCCCTGCTCCATACACACACACTGCAATCAGCCCCTTTCCCCTACCCCATACACACACACTGCAATCAGCCCCTTTCCCTTCCATCATAAACACACACACTGCAATCAGCCCCTTTCCCCTACCCCATAAACACACACACTGCAATCAGCCCCTTTCCCCTACCCCATAAACACACACACTGCAATCAGCCCCTTTCCCCTACCCCATAAACACACACACTGCAATCAGCCCCTTTCCCTTCCATCATAAACACACACACTGCAATCAGCCCCTTTCCCCTACCCCATACACACACACTGCAATCAGCCCCTTTCCCTTCCATCATAAACACACACACTGCAATCAGCCCCTTTCCCCTACCCCATACACACACACTGCAATCAGGCCCTTTCCCCTACCCCATACACACACACTGCAATCAGCCCCTTTCCCCTGCCCCATACACACACACTGCAATCAGCCCCTTTCCCCTACCCCATACACACACACTGCAATCAGCCCCTTTCCCCTACCCCATACACACACACTGTAATCAGCCCCTTTCCCCTACCCCATACACACACACTGCAATCAGCCCCTTTCCCCTACCCCATACACACACACTGCAATCAGCCCCTTTCCCCTGCCCCATACACACACACTGCAATCAGCCCCTTTCCCCTGCCCCATACACACACACTGCAATCAGCCCCTTTCCCCTGCCCCATACACACACACTACAATCAGCCCCTTTCCCCTACCCCATACACACACACTGCAATCAGCCCCTTCCCCCTACCCCATACACACACTGTAATCAGCCCCTTTCCCCTGCCCCATACACACACTGCAATCAGCCCCTTTCCCCTACCCCATACACACACACTGCAATCAGCCCCTTTCCCCTGCCCCATACACACACACTGCAATCAGCCCCTTTTCCCTGCTCCATACACACACACTGCAATCAGCCCCTTTCCCCTACGCCATACACACACACTGCAATCAGCCCCTTTCCCTTCCATCATAAACACACACACTGCAATCAGCCCCTTTCCCCTACCCCATAAACACACACACTGCAATCAGCCCCTTTCCCCTACCCCATAAACACACACACTGCAATCAGCCCCTTTCCCCTACCCCATAAACACACACACTGCAATCAGCCCCTTTCCCTTCCATCATAAACACACACACTGCAATCAGCCCCTTTCCCCTACCCCATACACACACACTGCAATCAGCCCCTTTCCCTTCCATCATAAACACACACACTGCAATCAGCCCCTTTCCCCTACCCCATAAACACACACACTGCAATCAGCCCCTTTCCCCTACCCCATACACACACACTGCAATCAGCCCCTTTCCCCTGCCCCATACACACACACTGCAATCAGCTCCTTTCCCCTGCCCCATACACACACACTGCAATCAGCCCCTTTCCCCTACCCCATACACACACACTGCAATCAGCCCCTTTCCCCTACCCCATACACACACACTGTAATCAGCCCCTTTCCCCTACCCCATACACACACACTGCAATCAGCCCCTTTCCCCTACCCCATACACACACACTGCAATCAGCCCCTTTCCCCTACCCCATACACACACACTGCAATCAGCCCCTTTCCCCTACCCCATACACACACACTGCAATCAGCCCCTTTCCCCTACCCCATACACACACACTGCAATCAGCCCCTTTCCCCTACCCCATACACACACACTGCAATCAGCCCCTTTCCCCTGCCCCATACACACACACTGCAATCAGCCCATTTCCCCTGCCCCATACACACACACTGCAATCAGCCCCTTTCCCCTACCCCATACACACACACTGCAATCAGCCCCTTTCCCCTACCCCATACACACACACTGCAATCAGCCCCTTTCCCCTACCCCATACACACACACTGCAATCAGGCCCTTTCCCCTACCCCATACACACACACTGCAATCAGCCCCTTTCCCCTGCCCCATACACACACACTGCAATCAGCCCCTTTCCCCTACCCCATACACACACACTGCAATCAGCCCCTTTCCCCTACCCCATACACACACACTGTAATCAGCCCCTTTCCCCTACCCCATACACACACACTGCAATCAGCCCCTTTCCCCTACCCCATACACACACACTGCAATCAGCCCCTTTCCCCTGCCCCATACACACACACTGCAATCAGCCCCTTTCCCCTGCCCCATACACACACACTGCAATCAGCCCCTTTCCCCTGCCCCATACACACACACTACAATCAGCCCCTTTCCCCTACCCCATACACACACACTGCAATCAGCCCCTTCCCCCTACCCCATACACACACTGTAATCAGCCCCTTTCCCCTGCCCCATACACACACACTGCAATCAGCCCCTTTCCCCTACCCCATACACACACACTGCAATCAGCCCATTTCCCCTACCCCATACACACACACTGCAATCAGCCCCTTTCCCCTACCCCATACACACACACTGCAATCAGCCCCTTTCCCCTGCCCCATACACACACACTGCAATCAGCCCCTTTCCCCTGCCCCATACACACACACTGCAATCAGCCCCTTTCCCCTACCCCATACACACACTGCAATCAGCCCCTTTCCCCTACCCCATACACACACACTGCAATCAGCCCCTTTCCCCTGCCCCATACACACACACTGCAATCAGCCCCTTTCCCCTACCCCATACACACACACTGCAATCAGCCCCTTTCCCCTACCCCATACACACACACTGCAATCAGCCCCTTTCCCCTGCCCCATACACACACACTGCAATCAGCCCCTTTCCCCTGCCCCATACACACACACTGCAATCAGCCCCTTTCCCCTACCCCATACAGACACACTGCAATCAGCCCCTTCCCCCTACCCCATACACACACACTGCAATCAGCCCCTTTCCCCTGCCCCATACACACACACTGCAATCAGACCCTTTCCCCTGCTCCATACACACACACTGCAATCAGCCCCTTTCCCCTACCCCATACACACACACTGCAATCAGCCCCTTTCCCCTACCCCATACACACACACTGCAATCAGCCCCTTTCCCTTACCCCATACACACACACTGCAATCAGCCCCTTTCCCCTACCCCATACACACACTGCAATCAGCCCCTTTCCCCTACCCCATACACACACTGCAATCAGCCCCTTTCCCCTACCCCATACACACACACTGCAATCAGCCCCTTTCCCCTACCCCATACACACACACTGCAATCAGCCCCTTTCCCCTACCCCATACACACACACTGCAATCAGCCCCTTTCCCCTACCCCATACACACACACTGCAATCAGCCCCTTTCCCCTACCCCATACACACACTGCAATCAGCCCCTTTCCCCTGCCCCATACACACACTGCAATCAGCCCCTTTCCCCTACCCCATACACACACACTGCAATCAGCCCCTTTCCCCTACCCCATACACACACTGCAATCAGCCCCTTTCCCCTGCCCCATACACACACTGCAATCAGCCCCTTTCCCCTACCCCATACACACACTGCAATCAGCCCCTTTCCCCTGCCCCATACACACACTGCAATCAGCCCCTTTCCCCTGCCCCATACACACACACTGCAATCAGCCCCTTTCCCCTACCCCATACACACACACTGCAATCAGCCCCTTTCCCCTACCCCATACACACACACTGTAATCAGCCCCTTTCCCCTGCCCCATACACACACACTGCAATCAGCCCCTTTCCCCTACCCCATACACACACACACTGCAATCAGCCCCTTTCCCTTCCATCATAAACACACACACTGCAATCAGCCCCTTTCCCCTACCCCATACACACACACTGCAATCAGCCCCTTTCCCTTCCATCATAAACACACACACTGCAATCAGCCCCTTTCCCCTACCCCATAAACACACACACTGCAATCAGCCCCTTTCCCCTACCCCATACACACACACTGCAATCAGCCCCTTTCCCCTGCCCCATACACACACACTGCAATCAGCTCCTTTCCCCTGCCCCATACACACACACTGCAATCAGCCCCTTTCCCCTACCCCATACACACACACTGCAATCAGCCCCTTTCCCCTACCCCATACACACACACTGTAATCAGCCCCTTTCCCCTACCCCATACACACACACTGCAATCAGCCCCTTTCCCCTACCCCATACACACACACTGCAATCAGCCCCTTTCCCCTACCCCATACACACACACTGCAATCAGCCCCTTTCCCCTACCCCATACACACACACTGCAATCAGCCCCTTTCCCCTACCCCATACACACACACTGCAATCAGCCCCTTTCCCCTACCCCATACACACACACTGCAATCAGCCCCTTTCCCCTGCCCCATACACACACACTGCAATCAGCCCATTTCCCCTGCCCCATACACACACACTGCAATCAGCCCCTTTCCCCTACCCCATACACACACACTGCAATCAGCCCCTTTCCCCTACCCCATACACACACACTGCAATCAGCCCCTTTCCCCTACCCCATACACACACACTGCAATCAGGCCCTTTCCCCTACCCCATACACACACACTGCAATCAGCCCCTTTCCCCTGCCCCATACACACACACTGCAATCAGCCCCTTTCCCCTACCCCATACACACACACTGCAATCAGCCCGTTTCCCCTACCCCATACACACACACTGTAATCAGCCCCTTTCCCCTACCCCATACACACACACTGCAATCAGCCCCTTTCCCCTACCCCATACACACACACTGCAATCAGCCCCTTTCCCCTGCCCCATACACACACACTGCAATCAGCCCCTTTCCCCTGCCCCATACACACACACTGCAATCAGCCCCTTTCCCCTGCCCCATACACACACACTACAATCAGCCCCTTTCCCCTACCCCATACACACACACTGCAATCAGCCCCTTCCCCCTACCCCATACACACACTGTAATCAGCCCCTTTCCCCTGCCCCATACACACACACTGCAATCAGCCCCTTTCCCCTACCCCATACACACACACTGCAATCAGCCCATTTCCCCTACCCCATACACACACACTGCAATCAGCCCCTTTCCCCTACCCCATACACACACACTGCAATCAGCCCCTTTCCCCTGCCCCATACACACACACTGCAATCAGCCCCTTTCCCCTGCCCCATACACACACACTGCAATCAGCCCCTTTCCCCTACCCCATACACACACTGCAATCAGCCCCTTTCCCCTACCCCATACACACACACTGCAATCAGCCCCTTTCCCCTGCCCCATACACACACACTGCAATCAGCCCCTTTCCCCTACCCCATACACACACACTGCAATCAGCCCCTTTCCCCTGCCCCATACACACACACTGCAATCAGCCCCTTTCCCCTGCCCCATACACACACACTGCAATCAGCCCCTTTCCCCTACCCCATACAGACACACTGCAATCAGCCCCTTCCCCCTACCCCATACACACACACTGCAATCAGCCCCTTTCCCCTGCCCCATACACACACACTGCAATCAGACCCTTTCCCCTGCTCCATACACACACACTGCAATCAGCCCCTTTCCCCTACCCCATACACACACTGCAATCAGACCCTTTCCCCTGCTCCATACACACACACTGCAATCAGCCCCTTCCCCCTACCCCATACACACACACTGCAATCAGCCCCTTTCCCCTACCCCATACACACACACTGCAATCAGACCCTTTCCCCTGCTCCATACACACACACTGCAATCAGCCCCTTCCCCCTACCCCATACACACACACTGCAATCAGCCCCTTTCCCCTACCCCATACACACACTGCAATCAGCCCCTTTCCCCTGCCCCATACACACACTGCAATCAGCCCCTTTCCCCTACCCCATACACACACACTGCAATCAGCCCCTTTCCCCTACCCCATACACACACTGCAATCAGCCCCTTTCCCCTGCCCCATACACACACTGCAATCAGCCCCTTTCCCCTACCCCATACACACACTGCAATCAGCCCCTTTCCCCTGCCCCATACACACACTGCAATCAGCCCCTTTCCCCTGCCCCATACACACACACTGCAATCAGCCCCTTTCCCCTACCCCATACACACACACTGCAATCAGCCCCTTTCCCCTACCCCATACACACACACTGTAATCAGCCCCTTTCCCCTGCCCCATACACACACACTGCAATCAGCCCCTTTCCCCTACCCCATACACACACACTGCAATCCGCCCCTTTCCCCTACCCCATACACACACACTGCAATCAGCCCCTTTCCCCTACCCCATACACACACACTGCAATCAGCCCCTTTCCCCTACCCCATACACACACACTGCAATCAGCCCCTTTCCCCTACCCCATACACGCACACTGCAATCAGCCCCTTTCCCCTACCCCATACACACACACTGCAATCAGCCCCTTTCCCCTACCCCATACACACACACTGCAATCAGCCCCTTTCCCCTACCCCATACACACACTGTAATCAGCCCCTTTCCCCTGCCCCATACACACACACTGCAATCAGCCCCTTTCCCCTGCCCCATACACACACACTGCAATCAGCCCCTTTCCCCTGCCCCATACACACACACTGCAATCAGCCCCTTTCCCCTGCCCCATACACACACACTGCAATCAGCCCCTTTCCCCTACCCCATACACACACACTGCAATCAGCCCCTTTCCCCTGCCCCATACACACACACTGCAATCAGCCCCTTTCCCCTACCCCATACACACACACTGCAATCAGCCCCTTTCCCCTGCCCCATACACACACACTGCAATCAGCCCCTTTCCCCTACCCCATACACACACACTGCAATCAGCCCCTTTCCCCTACCCCATACACACACACTGCAATCAGCCCCTTTCCCCTGCCCCATACACACACACTGCAATCAGCCCCTTTCCCCTACCCCATACACACACACTGCAATCAGCCCCTTTCCCCTACCCCATACACACACACTGCAATCAGCCCCTTTCCCCTGCCCCATACACACACACTGCAATCAGCCCCTTTCCCCTACCCCATACACACACACTGCAATCAGCCCCTTTCCCCTACCCCATACACACACACTGCAATCAGCCCCTTTCCCCTACCCCATACACACACACTGCAATCAGCCCCTTTCCCCTACCCCATACACACACACTGCAATCAGCCCCTTTCCCCTACCCCATACACACACCTGCAATCAGCCCCTTTCCCCTGCCCCATACACACACACTGTAATCAGCCCCTTTCCCCTGCCCCATACACACACACTGCAATCAGCCCCTTTCCCCTACCCCATACACACACACTGCAATCAGCCCCTTTCCCCTACCCCATACACACACACTGCAATCAGCCCCTTTCCCCTGCCCCATACACACACACTGCAATCAGCCCCTTTCCCCTACCCCATACACACACACTGCAATCAGCCCCTTTCCCCTGCCCCATACACACACACTGCAATCAGCCCCTTTCCCCTACCCCATACACACACACTGCAATCAGCCCCTTTCCCCTGCCCCATACACACACACTGCAATCAGCCCCTTTCCCCTACCCCATACACACACACTGCAATCAGCCCCTTTCCCCTGCCCCATACACACACACTGCAATCAGCCCCTTTCCCCTGCCCCATACACACACACTGCAATCAGCCCCTTTCCCCTGCCCCATACACACACACTGCAATCAGCCCCTTTCCCCTACCCCATACACACACACTGCAATCAGCCCCTTTCCCCTGCCCCATACACACACACTGCAATCAGCCCCTTTCCCCTACCCCATACACACACACTGCAATCAGCCCCTTTCCCCTGCCCCATACACACACACTGCAATCAGCCCCTTTCCTCTACCCCATAAACACACACACTGCAATCAGCCCCTTTCCCCTACCCCATACACACACACTGCAATCAGCCCCTTTCCCCTACCCCATACACACACACTGCAATCAGCCCCTTTCCCCTACCCCATACACACACACTGCAATCAGCCCCTTTCCCCTACCCCATACACACACACTGCAATCAGCCCCTTTCCCCTGCCCCATACACACACACTGCAATCAGCCCCTTTCCCCTACCCATACACACACACTGCAATCAGCCCCTTTCCCCTGCCCCATACACACACACTGCAATCAGCCCCTTTCCCCTACCCCATACACACACACTGCAATCAGGCCCTTTCCCCTACCCCATACACACACACTGCAATCAGCCCCTTTCCCCTACCCCATACACACACACTGCAATCAGCCCCTTTCCCCTACCCCATACACACACACTGCAATCAGCCCCTTTCCCCTACCCCATACACACACACTGCAATCAGCCCCTTTCCCCTACCCCATACACACACACTGCAATCAGCCCCTTTCCCCTACCCCATACACACACACTGCAATCAGCCCCTTTCCCCTGCCCCATACACACACACTGCAATCAGCCCCTTTCCCCTGCCCCATACACACAAACTGCAATCAGCCCCTTTCCCTTCCATCATAAACACACACACTGAAATCAACACTGTCCTACACAGAAACACGGCAATCAGCCTCTTTCCCCAACCCGTACACACACATTGCAATCAGCCCCTTTCCCCTGCCCCACATACACTGCAATCCGCCCCCACACATAGGTCAGTCAGCTTTCTGAACGGAGACTGAACAAAGTAGCATGTGTGTTGGGAAATTGAGATGCGAATTGCCATATCAGAAACATTGTTTACCGGAGATCGATGGAGTTACACAAAATTGACAAGTTCATGGCAACAAATTGAGAGAGAGACAGCTGAATCCACGGGATTGGATATCTCAGCAGCTGAACTGTTTCATTGCTGGCATCCTCACTGGGGAAGAGGCTAGTTTTCCATCCAACAGGAGGCCCATTCCATCTATGATCAGAGCCACAGAGACCTGTTCCATCTAACCTTTAGAGCCGTGACGGATGGTAGATGTTCTCCTCTGAAACACACAGTTTTGTGCCTTCACTGAACCAGGAAAAGACATTTTCACAGATTTGGTCATCTGAGCTGTAGTGTCGTACTTAGGGGCTGGATTTGACTTATTGACTTACTAAAGTTGTTGTTTCAGAAAAGGCTGTCTTCATGATTTCAGGGAAAGTGGGTATATTTTATGAACAAGAAGCAAGTTCAGAAACAACAGTGTGTTTATTTATTAATATACATAATTGTCATTGCTTTTATTAGTCTTTCTTGTGTGTTTTTTCCTTTTGCTTTAATAAATATTCTTTATTAGTTGTTGACACAATGACTGCGCTAGTTCTTCACTGGATTATACATCGTTCCTCACATTATTCCAAACAAGTGTCCAAAGATGTGTAGGTAAGGTGAATTAGAACATAAGAACATAAGAAATAGGAGCAGGAGTAGGCCATCTAACCCTTCGAGCCTGCCCCGCCATTCAATAAGATCATGGCTGATCTGTCGTGGCTCAGTTCCACATTCCCGCCCTCTCCCCATAACCCTTAATCCCCTCTCTTATCAAGAACCCATCAACCCGCGTCTTAAAAATATTTAGCGAGGCAGCCTCCACCACTTCAACGGGCAGAGAATTCCAGAGATTCACCACCCTTTGAGTGAAGAAGTTCCTCCTCAACTCCGTTCTAAACTGCCTCCCCTTTATCTTGAGGCTGTGCCCCCTAGTCCTACTGTCTTTTTTGAGCGGGAAGAGTCTCTCCACCTCTATCCTATCCATCCCATTCATCATCTTATACGTCTCAATGAGATCTCCCCTCATTCTTCTAAACTCTAACGAGTACAAGCCTAGTTTATTCAGCCTCTCCTCATAGCTCAACCCCCTCAACTCCGGTATCAGCCTAGTAAACCTCCTCTGCACTCCCTCCAGGGCCAAAATATCCTTGTGCAGGTGCGGCGCCCAAAACTGCACACAGTACTCCAGCTGCGGCCTCACCAATGCCCTATACAGCTGCAGCAAGACCTCCCTACTTTTATATTCAGTCCCCCTCGCTATGAAGGCCAGCATCCCATTCGCCTTCCTGACCACCTGCTGCGCCTGCAAGCTGGGTTTTTGCGACTCATGCACAAGGACCCCGAGGTCCCTCTGCACCGTCGCCTGCTGCAGTTTTTCGCCACGTAAGTAATAGTCCTTCCTACCATTCTTCCTACCAAAGTGGACCACCTCACACTTGCCAACATTAAATTCCATTTGCCATTTCCTGGCCCATTCGCCCAGCCTATCTAGATCCTTCTGCAGACTCTCCACACCCTCCGCACAATTTGCCTTTCCCCCAATCTTGGTGTCATCAGCAAATTTCGACACCCTGCACTCGGTTCCCTCCTCCAGATCATCTATATAAATGGTAAATAGCTGAGGCCCCAGCACCGACCCCTGGGGCACTCCACTAGTCACCAACCGCCAATCCGAATAGCACCCATTGACCCCCACTCTCTGCCTCCTATTTGACAACCAATCCTCTATCCACGCTAACACCCTACCCCCAACTCCATGTCCCCTGACCTTCTGCAATAACCTCTTGTGAGGTACCTTGTCAAACGCCTTCTGAAAGTCCAGAAAGACCACATCCACCGGCTCTCCTCTATCCACCACCCTAGATACATCCTCATAGAACTCCAGTAAATTTGTCAGACACGACTTCCCTTTAATGAAACCGTGTTGCGTCTGCCCTATCAAGCAATTCCCTTCAAGATGCCTCACAATTTCCTCCTTAATGACGGATTCTAACATTTTACCTACCACAGACGTTAAACTAACCGGCCTATAATTCCCCGCCTTTTGCCTGGCACCCTTCTTAAACAACGGCGTAACATTAGCCACTTTCCAATCTTCCGGCACTTCCCCGGAATCCAGCGACGTCTGGAAAATAACCACCAAGGATTGGCCATGCTAATTTGTTCCTCCGTGTTGGGGGACTAGCTAGGGTAAATGCATGGGGTTAAGAGAATAGGGTCTGGGTGGGATTGTGGTCAGTGCAGACTCAATGGGCCAAATGGCCTCCTTCTACAGTACGGGATTCTACTACTACTACTAAAGATACACCAATAAGTTCCAATGTTTTAAGTTATCCTTTGGGGTTTTGAAACATTCTCACAGGTAAGATCAGTGAGGTTCCTAACAGCAGTTCTGATGCACTGAGGCCCAGCCAGATCCAAGGTGGCTCTGCAGTGCAAAGTTTTTAAATTGTGAATTGTAAATTGTAAATTTGAGAAGAGAAAAAAGCCTCTGGGACCAGGCATGATCCAATAGAAAGACTCACTGGGAGAAGGTTAAAGAGGTGAGGAGAAAATCGATTACTCATGATCAAAGTTGTTGTTCATAGTGTTAACTCCAGGAGGCACTCTCCTCACAGACTCACAGAGACTCAGGGCCTTATTTTACTATTTTGAATCTAAGTGCTGGGCGGACTTGAAACTGGGAGTGTTTCGTATCTGACTTTTAGGCCCGTTCTGAGGAGCTCCCATATGCACTCTGCCTGCAAAAATATCAGCAATTCCGAATTGGGCTGCACAAGCCTGTGAGTGGGGCTTAATGCGCCTAAAACCCGGCAGCTCTGATTGGAAGCCCCAACTACGCATGCGCAAAAAAAAAGATGGAATACTGCTCCCCTACCATATCTCCCCCCAGGGTGGATAATGCCTCCCCCTGGCCCCCACGGACATTGCCCCATCCTCCTAACATTAATGACCCCCTTTTCCCTCTCCCCCCACATCGATCTCAGGCAGAGTGGCAATAGACCTCCTCCCTCCTTCCCCCCCCCCACTGATCTCAGACAGAGTGGCAGCAGACCCCTCTTCCTCCCCACTGATCTCAGGCAAAGTGACCCCCTCCCTATCCTCCACCCACCGATCTCAGGCAGAGAGTGATCCCCTCAATCCCCTTCCCCCCCTACCCCGGACTCTCCTGCATTAGGCCCCCATCTCCTCCTGACTCCGATGGCTGTATGACACCTCCCTCTCTCTCCCCTGTTCCCAACCATAGAGGCACTGATCCACCATGCCTCAATCAGCAAACCTACAAGTGCTCACTCGAGTTCTGCTCAAAGATAACAACAAGCAAACTGCATGTAACTTGCTGGAACGCTCTGCCAAACTGCCTGTAGCTGATCAGCCCTAACAAGGGGCAGCTCCATGAAAACCCCAAGGATGGACAGACAGGCATGGCAGGCAGTGCAGGAAGAAAATGAGCATCTGACCAGCCCCCAGATTTACTGAAGGCGACCTCAAGAGGCTGCTGGGTGGGGCAGAGGTGAGGCGGGCACCCTCCAGAAGAATGCAGGCCCAGGGGGGCTGATGGCAATGTGGCCTGGGAGGCAGTAGCCGCTTCTGTCAGTGCCAGGGCACTGGCTCCCAGAACAGGGGAGTAGTGCCGCAAGAAGTTCACTGCCCTTATCCGGGCAGCAAGGGTGAGTGCTTACCCCCATTGAGCATCTTCCCCCCAATTGCCCCCAGATCCTCCCATCCCCAGCACCCTGTATGCTTCCAGCCCCTGACCCACAAGCACCTCCTTCCTACCCAGCCCTAAGGGCCACCACCTAATACTCTGCAAGAGTCGCTCCATGATTTCTTTCACGGCTCCTTCTGCCCCCACAGGAGAAGACCGACAACAACACCCAAGGGAGGGTGAAGGCAGGGGGTGGTGGGCCAGACCTTTGGGTCCTCACCCCCTTTGAAGGGTGAGTGCTGGAGCTGTCCAGGGAAGGGGAGATAGGGGCTGTCAGCGACAGCATGGTCAGACTGGAGTCAAAAAGTGAGTACCTGTCAATCCTCCACTCAGCTCGAGGCAACTACTTAGGGGCATGAGTTTTGGATGCAAGGGGTAAGGTTTAAAGGAGATGTACGAGGCATGTTTGTTTGCACAGTGAGGGTAGTGAGTGCCTGGAACTTGCTGCTGGGGGAGGCGTGGAGGCAGATAAGACAGTGACCTTTAAGGGGCGTCTTTACAGCTATGTGAATGGGATGGGAATAGAGGCATATGGTCCCCGGAAGGTTAGGGGGTTACAAGTCAGATGGATTGCCTGGTCGGAGGGCCGAAGGGCCTGTTCCTATGGTAACCATCCTTATGCTTTGTTCTATGTTGAATGGAGAAATCCGAATCAAGTTTTTTGCATCCTGGATTCCTCTCCCTCCTTATATCCTGAGATGTAGGAACAGATCCAGGTACCTCGGGGGCCTCCTAGCATCGAGGCCTCAACTACAGCTCCGCCCATCCTGATCCAGACAACTCAGATGAGTTCCCGGGGCATATGGCTGAAGGTACCCCTGAGGGTGGCACCGTTTTGACATCATTCTCCACCTTGCAGTTTGCCATCCCAGATAGTGACACGTCAGTGGGTCCAGTTAGTGGTGAGGCTTCTGGGTCACTGTCTGGTGAACACGACGTAGATGCTGATGTCCATTGGGTGGAGGAGGGAACATCCAAGGCCTCTGTCATGCGGGGGCTAGCTAGAGATGAGGACTCAGCTGGCTCCAAGCTAGGCCTCTGAGATCACTTCTCCCTCAGCTGCTGGAGATGCAGCAACAGAGACAAGCTGATGACCACACTGGATCAACCATGAGGTTGTTGGGAAGAGTCCCGAAGCTTTCAGATGGACCAGCTATTTAGCCTGTCTTGCGTGGTTCCCAGGTCAACACTGCAAGAGTGCGACTGGGACATTTTCATGAGACCAGACGCACTCTTGCATTGTTGGCCTGGGAACCATGCAAGACAGGCAAAATAGCTGGTCCATCTGAACATAAGAACATAAGAAATAGGAGCAGGAGTAGGCCATCTAGCCCTTCGAGCCTGCCCCGCCATTCAATAAGATCATGGCTGATCTGTCATGGCTCAGTTCCACTTTCCCGCCCTCTCCCCATAACCCTTAAACCCCTCTCTTATCAAAAACCCATCAACCCGCATCTTAAAAATATTTAGCGAGGCAGCCTCCACCACTTCAACGGGCAGAGAATTCCAGAGATTCACCACCCTTTGAGTGAAGAAGTTCCTCCTCAACTCCGTTCTAAACCGCCCCCCCTTTATCTTGAGGCTGTGCCCCCTAGTCCTACTGTCCTTTCTGAGCGGGAAGAGCCTCTCCACCTCTATCCTATCCATCCCATTCATCATCTTATACGTCTCAATGAGATCTCCCCTCATTCTTCTAAACTCTAACGAGTACAAGCCTAGTTTATTCAGCCTCTCCTCATAGCTCAACCCCCTCAACTCCGGCATCAGCCTAGTAAACCTCCTCTGCGCTCCCTCCAAGGCCAAAATATCCTTGCCTAAGTACAGCGCCCAAAACTGCACACAGTACTCCAGCAGCGGCCTCACCAATGCCCTGTACAGCTGCAGCAAGACCTCCCTACTTTTATATTCAATCCCCCTCGCTATGAAGGCCAGCATCCCATTCGCCTTCCTGACCACCTGCTGCACCTGCAGGCTGGGTTTTTGCGACTCATGCACAAGGACCCCGAGGTCCCTCTGCACCGTCGCCTGCTGCAGTTTTTCGCCCTGTAAGTAATAGTCCTTCCTGCCATTATTCCTACCAAAGTGGACCACCTCGCACTTGCCAACATTAAATTCCATTTGCCATTTCCTGGCCCATTCGCCCAGCCTATCTAGATCCTTCTGCAGACTCTCCACACCCTCCGCACAATTTGCCTTTCCACCAATCTTGGTGTCATCAGCAAATTTCGACACCATACACTCGGTTCCCTCCTCCAGATCATCTATATAAATGGTAAATAGCTGGACTCCTCCCAACAACCTCATGGTTGTTCCAGTGTGACCGTCAGCCCCTCCTGCATTCCCTGTCTCTGTTGCTGCATCTCCAGCAGCTGAGAGAGAAGTGATCTCAGAGGCCCAGCTTGAAGCCAGCTGAGTCCTCGCCTCTGGCTGGCCCCTGTATGTGGAAAGCCTAGGGCAAAGAATCCTTACCATGAGTAGAAGGCTCCAAGCGATGGCTGAGTCACTGCGGGCTACAGTAGAGTCCCAGAGGGCTATGGCTGAGTCACAGCAGAGTCCCAGAGGGCCACAACTGAGGGACTGAACAGGATTCTCGAGGTTCTGTAACAAATGGCTGAGAGGCTCGAGAGCTTGCAGGAGACTCAGAGGGACAGTGCTGAAATACAGCGGACCACGGCAGCAGCCCTTGAGAACGTGGCCCAATAGCAGAGAGTCATGGCTGAGGGGCTGCAGAGCGTGGCCCAGTCTCAGAAGACACTTGCTGCGGCCATTGACAGGTGGCCCCCTCCCCCAGTGAGATAGCCATCGCTGAGGGCTCGACCACCATGGAAGGATGCAGATGGTCCTCCAAGACTGGCAAGGCCAGATTACGACGGAGCTCACTGCAAAAGAATCACCATCCCATGGAGTGATCCAGGGGCCCACCGGAACCCTAAGGGAGAAGGAAGGGCTCGAGCCCATAGCGGGGCATTCCAGCCAGGAGATTGTGGCTGTGGCTACACTTTCTGACTCCCTTCTTCGTGTCGCCAGGGCATCTCAGGGATGAGGAGGGTTTCATGAAAATGTCCCAGACACTGGAAGCCGGCCAAGGCCTCAAGGTCCAGGCACTCCAGAGGATGCCCACCAAGTGCATCATGGGCAATGGGGGTGAGGTAGGCAACTGGTCCCTCCACCTCTGATGTACATTCTGGGAAGGCACTGAGACATTGTGGTAGGCCACGTAAGGTTAGGAAGTTGCACTGAGATGGCACGGGTGAAGGGCTGCACTAGTTAAATAGATCTTTAAGCAACTTAACGCTTTCCGTTCACAAGTTTTTATGTTCGAACTTATTATTTAAACACCTTTATTGTCATCATGAAATATTTTCTCACCACCCACTTGTGACTTATTTGTCTCGAACAGGAATCCTCTTCCATTGATAATAACTGGACAGATACTTCATGTTGATGTCAGTTGGGGAGGCCACTCAATGCTGCGTCACTGAGAAAATGAAGCCATTGGTTCCCCGGACCCCACATGCGATTCCCTCCCGTCCCCCAGCCCACCCACCCCCGGGCCCTGTATGGGGGTTTCAGATCCCTTACCCACTACACAAACATGGGCCCACGTGCCAGCGTGCATGTGGAACTCAGGCAGGAGTCAGACAAGTTTGCATCAGGGCATCATCATAATGGTGCTTTGCGAGTCATCATCACCCTCCTGCTTTCCAACAAAACTTGCTAATACAGAGTATCCAGGCCCACCACGCCGTTATGACGATGTTGCAGGAGATAGGAGGAATTGGGGAGGCTAATGGGTTGGGAATGGAACCCACATGCAGAAACACAGGCCCCTAGCAACTGAACCGCCTGGTGATCAGGGCCTCCCTAGCTGCCCCCGCATGCCTCATTCGAGTTTTCGGAGTATTGCTCCTTCTTCAGGTGAGTGAGAAATTCAATTCACAAACAGGGCATTCATAGACACAAACTCAATTTACCAGATAATGGTTGGAGTGTGAGTCTTTACAGGTAATCAAGTCTTTACAGGTGTAGTCAATGTGAGTGGAGAGAGGGTGAAGCACAGGTTAAAGAGATGAGTATTGTCTCCAGTCAGGACAGTTAGTGAGATTTTGCAAGCCCAGACAAGCAGTGGGGGTTACAGATAGTGTGACATGAACACAAGATCCCGGTTGAGGCCATCCTCATACATGCAGAACTTGGCCTTCAGTTTCTGCTCGGCAATTCTGTGTTGTCATATGTCGTGAAGGCCGTCTTGGAGAACGCTTACCTGAAGATCAGAGGCTGAATGCCCGTGACCGCTGAAGTGTTCACCAACAGGAAGGGAACACTCTTGCCTGGTGATTGTCGAGCAGTGTTTATTCATCCATTGTTGTAGCGTCTGCATGGTCTCCCCAATGTACCATGCTTCGGGACATCCTTTCCTGCAGCATATCAGGTAGACAACGTTGGTCGAATCACAAGGGTACGTACCGTGTATCTGGTGGATGGTGTTCTCACGTGTGATGATGGCATCCGTGTCGATGATCCGGCATGTCTTGCAGAGGTTGCTGTGGCAGGGTTGTGTGGTGTTGTGGTCACTGTTCTCCTGAAGGCTGGGTAGTTTGTTGTGGATAATGGTCTGAGCTTGTGCGATTGTTTGAAGGCAAAAAGTGGGGGTGTGGGGATGGCCTTGGCGAGATGTTTGTCTTCATCAATGACGTGTTGAAGGCTCTAGAACAGATATCATAGCTTCTCTGCTCTGAGGAACTGGATGACAATGTCCACCATGTCCCATGTTTGTTTTCTGAGGAGGTCAGTGTGGTGTTTCAGTGTGATGTATCAGAACTGTCAATTGATGAGTCGATCACCATATCCTGCTGTTATGAGGGCGTCTTTCAGTGTCTGGAGGTGTCTGTTGTGATCCTCCTCAGCTAAGCAGATCCTGTGTATATGAGTGCCTGTCCATGGGGATGGCTTGTTTAGGGTGGAAGCTGGAGAAGTGGAGCATCGTGAGGTTATCCACGGGCTTGTGGTACAGTGAAGTGCTGAGGTGACCATCCTTAATGGAGATGTGTGTGTCCAAGAATGCAACAGATTCTGGAGAGTTGCCCACGGTGAGTCTGATGGTGGGATGGAACATGTCACCACTGAAGATGAACATCTCGCCAGGGCTATCCCCACACCCCCAATACTTGCCTTCAAACAACCGCACAACCTCAAACAGACCATTGTTCGCAGCAAACTACCCAGCTTCAGGAGAACAGTGACCTTAACACCACACAACCCTGCCACAGCAACCTCTGCAAGACATGCCGGATCATCAACATGGATGACATCATCTCACGTGAGAACACCATCCACCAGGTACACGGTACATACTCTTGCAACTCGGCCAACGTTGTCTACCTGATACGCTGCAGGAAAGGATGTTCTGAGGCCTGGTACGTTGGCGAGATCATACAGATGCTACAACAACAGATGAATGAACACCGTTCAACAATCATCAGGCAAGACTGTTCCCTTCCTGTTGGGGAACACTTCAGCGGTCATGGGCATTCAGCCTCTGGTCTTCGGATAAGCGCTCTCCAAGGCGGCCTTCACAACACATGACAATACAGAATTGTCGAATGTGTAATGAACCAGACCAGGTGTTGGGTAATGAACCAGACCAGGTGTTAGACTTGGGGGTAGGTGAGCACTTTGGTGATAGTGACCACAATTCGGTTACGTTTACCTTAGTGATGGAAAGGGATAGGCATATACCGAAGGGCAGAAGTTATAGCTGGGGGAAAGGTAATTATGAGGCTATTAGGCGAGATTTAGGATACATAGGGTGGGGTAGGAAATTGCAGGGGCTGGGAACATCTGAAATGTGGAGCTTATTCAAGGAGCAGCTACTGCGAGTCCTCGATAAATATGTACCTGTCAGGCAGGGAGGAAGTGGTAGAGCAAGGGAACCGTGGCGTACTAAGGAAGTTGAATCTCTGGCGAAGAGGAAGTAGCAGGCTTATGTAAAGATGAGACGTGAGGCTCAGTTAGGGCACTGGAGAGTTATAAATTAGCCAGGAAGGAGCTAAAGAGAGAGTTAAGAAGAGCTAGAAGAGGACATGAGATGACTTTGGCTGATAGGATCAAGGAAAATCCTAAAGCTTTCTACAGGTATGTCAAGAATAAAAGATTGGTTAGGGCAAGATTAGGGCCAGTCAGAGACAGCAGTGGGAAGTTGTGCATGGAGCCTGAAGAGATAGGAGAGGCACTGAATGAGTATTTTTCGTCAGTATTCACGCAGGAAAAAGTCAGTGTAGTCGAGGAAAATACTGCGATACCAGGTAGTAGACTAGATGGGATTGAGATACATAAGGAGGAGGTGTTGGCAATTCTTAAGAGCGTGAAAATAGATAAGTCCCCTGGGCTGGATGGGGTTTACCCTAGGATTCTCTGGGAGGCTAGGGAGGAGATTGCAGAGCCTTTGGCTTTGATCTTCATGTCGTCGTTGGCTTCACATATAGTGCTGGAAGACTGGAGGATAGCAAATGTTGTCCCCTTGTTCAAGAAGGGGAGTAGAGACCATCCTGGGAATTATAGACCAGTGAGCCTTACTTCTGTTGTGGGCAAAGTTCTGGAAAGAATTATAAGGGATAGGATTTATAATCATCTAGAGGGAAATAAATTGATTAGGGATAGTCAACACGGTTTTGTGAAGGGTAGGTCTGCCTCACAAACCTTATCACCTTTTCAAAATACTCAACCATAGAGGTGGATAAGGGTAAGGCAGTTGACGTGGTGTATACGGATTTTAGCAAAGCGTTTGATAAGGTTCCCCATGGTAGGCTATTGCAGAAAATGCAGATGCATGGGATTGAGGGTGATTTAGCAGTTTGGATCAGGAATTGGCTAGCTGATAGAAGACAGAGGGTGGTGGTTGATGGGACATATTCAACCTGGAGTTCAGTTACAAGTGGTGTACCTCAAGGATCTGTTTTGGGGCCACTGCTGTTTGTCATTCTTATAAATGACCTAGATGAGGGTGTAGAAGGATGGGTTAGTAAATTTGCTGATGACACCAAAGTTGGAGGAGTTGTAGACAGTGAGGATGGATGTTACATTTGCAGAGGGACATAGATAAGCTGCAGAGCTGGGCCAAGAGGTAGCAGATGGAGTTTAATACGGAAAAGTGTGAGGTGATTCACTTTGGTAAGAATAACAGGAGTACAGAATATAGGGCTAATGGAAGGACTCTTAGTAGTGTTGATGAGCAGACAGATCTCGGTGTACATGTGCATAGCTCCCTGAAAGTTGGCACCCAGGTTGATAAGGTTGTTAAGAAGGTGTACAGTATGTTAGCTTTTATTGGTAGAGGGATTAAATTTCAGAGGCGTGAGGTCATGTTACAACTGTACAAAACTCTGGTGCAGCTGCACTTGAAGTATTGCGTAAGTTCTGGTCGCCGCATTATAAGAAAGATGTGGAGGCATTGGAAAGGATGCAGAGGAGGTTTACCAGGATGTTGCCTGGTATGGTGGGAAGGTCTTATGAGGAAAGGCTGAGGGACTTGAGGTAGTTTTCGTTAAAAAGTTTGAGAGGTGACCTAATTGAGGCATACAAGATGATCAGAGGGTTAGATAGGGTGGACAGTGAGACCCTTTTCCCTCGGATGGTGACGGCTAACACGAGGGGACATAGCTTTAAATTAAGAGGTGGTAATTATAGAACGGGTGTCAGAGGTAGGTTCTTTACTCAGAGGGTAGTAAGGGCATGGAATGCCCTGCCTGCAGCAGTTGTGGACTCGCCAACTTTAAGGGCGTTCAAATGGTCAGTGGATAGGCATATGGATAACATTGGAATAGTTTAGGTTAGAGGGTCATTAGATTGGTTCCACTGGTCGGCGCAACATTGAGGGCCGAAGGGCCTGTACTGCACTGTAATGTTCTATGTTCTAAGTTCCACACATGAGGACGGCCTCAACCGGGATCTTGGGTTCATGCCACACTATCTGAAGCCAGGGCTTGCAAAATCTCACTAACTGTCCTGTCTGGAGACAATACACATCTCTTTAACCTGTGCTTAATCCTCTCTCCACTCACATTGTCTGTACTTTTAAGACTTGATTACCTGTAAAGAACATAAGAACATAAGAAATAGGAGCAGGAGTAGGCCATCTAGCCCTTCGAGTCTGCCCTGCCATTCAGTAAGACCATGGCTGATCTGAAGTGGATCAGTTCCACTTTCTCACTTTCTCCCCATAACCCTTAATTCCCTTGTCTATCAAAAACCTTTCTGCCTGTGACTTAAGTATATTCAGTGAGGTAGCCTCACCACTTCAACGGGCAGAGAATTCCAGAGATTCACCACCTTTTGAGTGAAGAAGTTCCTCCTCAACTCTGATCTAAACTGCACCCCCTTTATCTTGAGGCTGTGCCCTCTAGTCCTGCTGTCCTTTCTGAGCGGGAAGAATCTCTCTACCTCTACCCTATCCATCCCCTTCATTATCTTATATGTCTCTATAAGATCCCCCCTCATCCTTCTAAACTCCAACGAGTACAGACCCAGTCTATTCAATCTCTCGCATTCCAACCATTATCTTGTAAATTGAGTCTGTGTCTATATATGCCCTGTTTGTGAACACAACTCCTCACTCACCTGAAAAGGGGCAACAGCCCGAAACCGTGTCTTAAAAATATTTAGCGAGGCAGCCTCCACCACCTCAACGGGCAGAGAATTCCAGAGATTCACCACACTTTGAGTGAAGAAGATCCTCCTCAACTCCGTTCTAAACCACACCCCCCCCCACCCCCTCCCCGGGTAGTATAGGAATGGTGATATAGTTGAAGTCATGGCTTGACAGGGAACATTTGAAGTGGCTGCATGAGAATTTGCATGGTCAGCATGTTCCAGGCTCAAACAGAAAGGAGGCATTGGTGGATCTGTTTCTGAAGAATGACGTAGTCTGAGTGGATAAAACATTTAGGGAATTATGAGCATAGTAATGCAAAGATTAGGTTAGCTTTCAAAAAGGACAGATCCCATGGGCTCAGAACTGATCTTTCCCAGATAAATTTGAACCAAAGTATGGCAGGCAAAATTGCAGTAGGACAATGAACTGTGCGTAAAGAGATGTTCCGGATATTGTTGAAGGTCTTCCATAATGAACGAGGTTGATAAATATGAGAATCAGGTTAAACATTTAAAATTCAAAAGGGAAGTGAAAAAGGAAATAAATCAAATCAAAGCAAAGAGAGAGGACCAGACCTGCAATTAACATAAGTCATAGGGGTAAATGTGCACAAATGACTAAAGGTGACAGTGCAGTTGAGAAAAGCATTAAAAAAGTATATAGGATCCTGGTTTTATAAAAATTGGCACAGGGACAAAAGCAAGGAAGTTATGATTACTCTTCATAATACACTGATTTGACCTCAACGGTGTATTGTGTACATTTCTCAACAATGTCCTTCAGGAATGATATGAAGGCCTTAGAAAGGGTAAAGAAAATGTTTACAAGGATAGTTCTGGGACTGGCGAGGTTGGTGGTGTTCTTTGGGAAGAGAAGGTAGAAAGGAGATTTGATAGAGGTGTACTAAATCATGAGGGATCTATGCAGGATAGGGATTAACTGTTCCTATTGGCAAGAACCAGAGAGCATGGATATAAAGGTGTAAGGCCAAAGAACCAATGGTGACACAAGGAAATCTTGTTCACTCAGCAAGTGGTTCGGATCTGGAAAGCACTGCCTGTGAGTCTTGTGGAAGCAGAGTAATTGTGGCTTTCAAAAGGGAATCTGCTAAGCAGCTGAAGTTTTTAATGTAGGGCTACTGGGAAAAGTCAATAGAGTAGGATAAGCTGAGTTGCAATTGCAGAGAGCTGGCATGGGCACAAATGGGTTGTTTCTGTGCACAGATTATTCTGATTCTTTGACCAACCTTTTTGTCATCTGCTCTAATATCCCACATGGCTGTTAAATTTAGCTTTCTCATACATCTGTGTTGTTTTCTGGCATCAAAGGTATGCAACTCTAAGTTTAGTTTTGTGATTTCCCTCCAGCTAATCAATTTATTCGCTTATTCTGTATAATTTCTCTCCAGTTATTGTCTAAAGTTTTTATCTCTCATTCCACTTATTGTCAATAAGGTTTATATCACTTATCCAAAGTTATTTTAATGTGCCTCGACATGCCCACCTGTGCTGTTTATTATTCTATCTCAGTACTTACTGCAGACCCTGAACCCTGTATCTCTCTTTCCGGTACCAGCCCAGGGTTATTCCCGTCCACTTGAAGCAGCACCTTCCAGAACTCGGACCACACCCATAGGCCTCTCCGTTGTATTGGTTGGATCATAACAGATTTACATTTCAATCATCTGCAAAGACTTGGGGATTAAAAAAAACATTTTCCAACATGAATAAAAACAGAATCTCCGGCTGCCCGCAGCAAGTGTTTACACGTGCAAATAGAAAAAAAATACACACGTGACGAGCTGCCCGGGGACGGGGCTGGCGCTCTGGGCGGAGTCAGCGTTTGGTGCAAACATCAACAGAAAATGCTGGAAAATCTCAACAGGTCTGACAACATCTGTGGGTAGAGAACAGAGCCAACGTTTCGAGTCTAGATGACTCATCCATAGAGCGTTCAGGAAGGGTTATGGGGAGAGGGCGGGAATGTGGAACTGAGCCACGACAGATTAGCCATGATCTTATTGAATGGCGGGGCAGGCTCGAAGGGCCAGATGGCCTACTCCTGCTCCTATTTCTTATGTTCTTATGTTCAAATAAACCTGTTGGATTTTAACCTGGCATTGAGACTTCTTACTGTGCCCACCCCAGTCCAACGCTGGCATCTCCACATCATTACACTCCAGTACTTGTACTCCGGCATGTCAGAACTCCTGAGAATGAAACTATCATGCGCACTGCCAGGGTGTCTTGCGCAGACATGTATAATGTTCACATTGTGGTCTCACACTAGTTGAACATTCAGGAAGTGGAACCCCTTTCTGTTGATGAATCTTTGTGGATTCTGAGACAGGACCTTGAGGGTGACATGGGTGCAGTAAATGGCCCCCTGTATATTAAACATTCCCACAATGGCCATGACTCCTACAGTCCAGGCTTCACGGTAACCCGGGCCAGGTTAAATTTGTTGTACCGCCCAGCCCGGGCATACATGGCTTCGGTGATATGCTTGACACAAGTGTGCACAGCTGACTTGGAAATCCCACATACATCTCCAGTTGCATAAAAGTTCAGAGTGGCCGTCAGTTTGACAGTCACCGAGAGGGTGTGTCCCTCCCTGCCCCTTGGTGCCAGGTCCTGCAAAATGTGACACAAGTGTTGCACTGTCTCCTTTCAGAGGCAGAGCTGTCAGCGGCGCACAGAGTCCGATATCTGTTCAAATGACACTCATGCACAGAACTGCAGGGGTCTCCACTCCCTCCTTCTCCCTGGTGGCCACGTCCTGCCTCTGGCGATCGTCTCCCCCTACTCCTGAAAGTGGTAAGGTCAGGGCCTCCTGTATCTTTTAGCTGTGCTTTATGCTGCTACTGGCATGTTTTCCTGCACTCCTCATTGGCCCTGGTTTGACAGTAATGATAGAGTGAAGGTTATGCCAGGTAACGGGGGTACATTGCTGGAATATACTTCTGATTTTCCAGTTTCTCATCCATGCCCAGTTTGGAACTCCGAGATCTGACCTGAATCGATTTTGTTTATCATGTTGATAGTGTCACAGAATAGGTAGAGAGTGTCTTAAATGTGAAGGATGGATGTTATCTCCACAAGTACTACACAATGGTCACTCCTATCTGTCTCATCGAAAGAAGCATCTGCAACAAATACATTGGTGAGAATGAGGTCAAGCGGCTCTTTTCCTCATATTGGCTCCTCCCCTTCCACCACAGCTATTTCCTTCAGAGCACAGGCAGTAGCGGCATTATTGAGCCACTCTAGGGCATTAAAGCTCCCTACCCAAAGTACACTTTGTCCTCTGCCCACCAGTTCATTCCGAGTGATAATTAAATCATAGAAATTGACAGCATGGTAGGAGGCCACTTGGCCCATTGTGTTTGTACTATCCAACAAGTATCCATCCAGCCAAAATTCCACTTTCCATTTCTAATTCCATAGCCTTGCAGGTTATAGCGCAACAAGTGTATTTCCAAATACTTTTTAAATGTTCTGAGGGTTTCTGCATCTAGCATTTTTTTCTGGCTGTGAGTTCCATTCTGCCACCATTCTCTGGGTATGGTCTATCAAGGAGGTCACGGATGCCCAGTACACCCATGCTGGCCAGTATATTAAGTTTGACCTAGACCAGGCCCAGCAGGAAGCCTGGGATGCAGGATTCTCAGCCATTGCGGGGATGCCAGATGTGTAGCAGGGCTATAGACTGCACACAAGTCACTCTCAAGGCTCCGGTGAAGAATCCATGGACAGAAAGGGCTTCCATTCAATACATGTGCAGTTGGTGTGTGACCATTAGCTCAACATTATGCACATCTTGGCAAATACCCTGGCAGCGTGCATGACAGCTTGATATTGAGGAGCTCCGATGTCCCAGAGGTCTTTGAGGAGGAGCCCAGGGTGCAGGGATGGCTCGTAAGGGACATGGGGTACCCGCTTCGGGCTTGGCTGATGATGCCTGTGTGGAGGCCCGAGCCTGAGACCCGATATAATGAGGCCCATCTTGTCATCTGTTCAATAGTGGAGCGGTGCATAGGGCTCCTCAAAATGTGATTCAGGTGCAGGGCCCTCCAATATAATCCCCTGACATTGTCTCTCATTGTGGTCGTGTGCTGTGCCCTACACAACCAAGTGCAGTAACGAGAAGACCTTTTCAAGGAGGAGGACATGGAGGCCGACCAGTTGGGCATCAATATGCAAGGCCCCCCCACAACCATCGGGGTAAGTACATTCCTGATCGAGGCTAATCAGAGTCAAATTAGTCACAGGTGTGGGGAATTTCACAGTAACTTCATTGCAGTGTTAATGTAAGCCTTATTGTGACTAATAAATAAACTTTACTTTATAGTCTATCAGGTGACAAACGGGTCAGCTCGACTTGAAATTCAGCTCTTTTGTCTCTTTATAGATGCTGCCAGAGCTGCTGACATTCTCCAGCATTTTCTCTTTACGTTATTGGTGCCAATAAAAGTGCCTTCAAAATAAGTGAGAATATAAAAACATGTGAATGTGAGATTTTAAAGTGCTTAAATATTCTATCTAACTAATGTTGCCCTTCATCCATGTCATCTTAATGCCACTACAACCTCTTAGCTTTATGTGGCCTAACACTATGCCTTGGTGTCTCTCCAGGATGTACATCAGAAATGGAGGAGGCCAGCTCCCTACTGCAGCCTGTGGCCTGTGATGTCTATGTTAATTGTTCTCCAGAGCACCTGGACCTTGAGGCCCTGGCTGGCTTCCAGGTGTCTGGGACATATCCATGACACCCTTTTCATCCCACTGCTCCTGAGATGTCCTGGTGTCAGCAAGGGGGATTCAGAAGGTGTAGCCACAGCCACAGACTCCTGGGTGGAAAGCCTGAGCCCTTCCTCCTCCCTCAGGGCTCCTGTGGGCCCCGGGTCACTCCATCGGGATGGCGCTTCTGCAGTGAATTCCAGAAGCCCTGGCGTCACCTGGCCCTGCCAGTCCTGGAAGACCATCCCGTATTCTTGCCATGGTGGCCAAGCCCTCTGCGATGGCCCTCTGAGTCACCTGGCAATGGCAACCTCTAAGCCATGACCCTCTGTGAATAGGCCACGTTCTGAAGGGTTGCAGTCATAGTCCACTGCGTCTCAGCACTATCCTGCTTCGCCTCCTGCAAGCTCTCAAGCCTCTCAGTCATGGGCTGCAAAGAAGCCTGTTGAGCCCTCAGCTGTGGCCTGCTGTGGCTCAGCTACGGCCCTCTGGGATTCCGCTGCGGCCTGCTGTGGCTCAGCTACGGCCCTCTGGGATTCCGCTGCGGCCTGCTGTGGCTCGGCTACGGCCCTCTGGGATTCTGCTGCGGCCTGCTGTGACTCAGCTACGGCCCTCTGGGATTCCGCTGCGGCCTGCTGTGGCTCAGCTACGGCCCTCTGGGATTCCGCTGCGGCCTGCTGTGACTCAGCTACGGCCCTCTGGGATTCCGCTGCGGCCTGCTGTGGCGCAGCTACGGCCCTCTGGGATTCCGCTGCGGCCTGCTGTGACTCAGCTACGGCCCTCTGGGATTCCGCTGAGGCCTGCTGTGGCTCAGCTACGGCCCTCTGGGATTCCGCTGCGGCCTGCTGTGGCTCGGCTACGGCCCTCTGGGATTCCGCTGCGGCCTGCTGTGACTCGGCTACGGCCCTCTGGGATTCCGCTGCGGCCTGCTGTGACTCGGCTACGGCCCTCTGGGATTCCGCTGCGGCCTGCTGTGACTCGGCTACGGCCCTCTGGGATTCCGCTGCGGCCTGCTGTGACTCAGCTACGGCCCTCTGGGATTCCGCTGCGGCCTGCTGTGGCTCAGCTACGGCCCTCTGGGATTCCGCTGCGGCCTGCTGTGGCTCGGCTACGGCCCTCTGGGATTCCGCTGCGGCCTGCTGTGGCTCGGCTACGGCCCTCTGGGATTCCGCTGCGGCCTGCTGTGGCTCGGCTACGGCCCTCTGGGATTCCGCTGCGGCCTGCTGTGGCTCAGCTACGGCCCTCTGGGATTCCGCTGCGGCCTGCTGTGACTCGGCTACGGCCCTCTGGGATTCCACTGCGGCCTGCTGTGGCTCAGCTACGGCCCTCTGGGATTCCGCTGCGGCCTGCTGTGACTCGGCTACGGCCCTCTGGGATTCCGCTGCGGCCTGCTGTGGCTCAGCTACGGCCCTCTGGGATTCCACTGCGGCCTGCTGTGACTTGGCCATCGCTCGGTCACTGCCACTCATGGTGAGATCACCTGCCCCAGGATTTCCACCGCGGACGCCACTCTCGCAGTGTTGATTTGGAACCTACGCATGACAGGCAATAGCTGGTCTGCCGGAAAGCTTTGGGACTCCTCCTAACAACCTCACAGTCAGTCCGGTGTGGCCGTCAGCCCCTCCTGCATTCCCTGGCTCTGTTGCTGCATCTCCTGCAGCTGAGAGAGAAGTGATTGCAGAGGCCCAGAATGTAACCTGTGGCAGGCTGAGTCCTCGCGTCCGGGAGGCCCCCGTGTGCCAGAGGCCTTGGATGTTCCCTCCTCCACCTGACTTACATCAGCAGATGTGTCGTGCGAACCAGAGAGTGACCCAGATGCCTCGCCGCTAACTGGACCCACTGATGTGTGAGTTTCTGGGATGGTGAACTGCAAGGTGGAAGCTGACACAAGACTGGTGCTGGCCTCAGAGGTCCCCTTATCAGCTTCCTCAAGGAGTCCTTTAAGTTATCAGGGGCACGGTGAGTGGGAGTGGAGTGGAGGGCCACGATGCCAGGCAACCCAGGCATGTTGAGATCCCTTCCTGCAATACAGGACACAAGATTAAGTGCAAGGGAGGGAGAGGAATTTGGGCTGCGTGCAACTTATTTGAGATATCTGCAATGAGTGGAGGATTGGCAGGTGCTCACTTCTATGCTCTAGCCCGACCATGCTGTCACTAATGGTCCATATCCCCTCCTCTCCCGCAAGCTCCAGTGCCGGCTCCTCAAGCAGGGCGAGGACCTGAATCTCAGGCACACCACCTCCAGTCTTCACCCTGTTTTCCTTCCCTAAAAGGTGAACCACAAGGGTTTTTAATAATTATTGACATCGGTTTCATGATCATTAGAATTTTAATTCCAGATTTTTATTGTATTCGAATTTTACCATCTGCCATGGTGGGATTTGAACCCAGGTCCCAAGAGCATTAGTTTAGATTTCCAGATAATTAGTCCAGCGACAATACCACTCCACCACTGCCTCCCAGCGACAAACGTCTCTGCCTCATCCTTCAGTTTCAAAGTGTTCTTCTTGAGTCAGGTCCTCAAGAATTCAGGCATATCTCCTGCAAGGTTAATGTTGATGAACCAGCCACTGTGTCAATTGTTTGTAAACTGTCTTGACCACCAGCTCCTGTTCACTGAACTCTCAAATAGCCAACATTTCAGGGAAAAATTCTCCAAAGATACTCTGAAGCTATCTTTGAAGCACAGCTCCATTGACATTAATGACTGGGAGGAGTTTACCTCTAATTGTTCTGCATGCCAACAACTGGTCTATAAACTGATCAGCCTTTGGGCCATATGCCTCAATGATTAGACAGAGAAGGAAGGGAATCCTATACTCTGGATCCCACAATCTCATGGGGCATCTGGCCCCATGTGCCCAAAGATATGTTGGACGGTTCAGTTATATGAAGATCCGTGGAAAAAACTCACAATCCTGATTAGACATCATCCTCGAATTGAGAGATAGTCAACGATGACACTCATCGACTTTCTCTTCAAAGTATTTAAACGATTAGTCAGACATGAGCTTCCCTTATCAACTTCACGATGACCGCATTTGACCAATATGGAGCTCTCCATATGAATCATAGAATCCCTATAGTGCGAAGAGGCCATTCAGCCCATTGAACCTGCACTGACAATAATCCCATCAATGCCCTATCCCCTTAACCCCACATATTTACCCTACTAGTCCCCCTGACACTAAGGGGCAATTTAGCATAGCCAATCAACCTAATCAACACATCTTTGGAGTGTGGGAGGAAACCGGAGCACCCAGAGAAAATCCACGCAGACACAGGGAGAACGTGCACTCAGAGAATCATCCAATGATGGAATTAAACCTGGGTCCCTGACACTGTGAGGCAGCAGTGCTAACCACTGTGCCACCATGCCACCCATTGTGAAATAAATTCCTGCATTTTGTATATGTGTAAAATAGACCAATCCTCTCATTTTACTTTATCTCAAATTTCCTGTAGCTGTTGTTGCAAAGTTGAGTAGAACATTAGAATTTGATGTTTGTAAAATTATTTTAAAAATTGTATAAATGCTAAGAGGTCAAAGCATTGCATGGCCCCTTTAAAAATGTGGTGCTTTTTCTGTGCTTAGAAAGTTACAAAAAAAAGTACAGATAGAGTACCCAAAGTGAAACATTTGTATCAGAGGGCCAGAGAGCAGTGTTGCCAAGACAAAAAACAGCTTTTCAATTTTTGAATTCAGCCAATCATCTTAAATCAGGCACTTGGATACCCGCAACTATTGGATTTAAATTTGATGGTTTTGGCAATGTGGGACCAATCCTATTGTAGGAGACATTGATATGGCATCACAGGTATGAAAGAAGAAGGCAGTTGGACAACAAGCAGAGAGAGCAACTGCTACCTGCCAGCATAACAGTCTCATCCATATCTTAAGGAAAGCTCCACCTTGATAGCAAAGATAACAAAGGAGAAAGAAGACAGAAGAATCAACAGAGACAGTCCTAAATATTTCAGAAGATGCCAAATCTGGTTGTAATTTAAAGAATGACTAAAATTCAATTTTTTTTGCTAATAAGTGGGACTTGGATTTATCTGAACAGCATTCTATTAGAATCGTGTTTTATTTGGTTTGTTAATAGTTCAGTTAATCTGTTCACTGTTAGTTAGATAAATGAATTGTTACTTGTTAACTTTAGGGAGTCTCAGGTAGTTACTTTGATTTAACCACAAAACATTTCTAAAGTGCAGATTGTACCAGTTCCCCACCCACTTTTACCAATTATGAGATGAGGTACTCCTCTTTGAGTTAGTGTTAGTGCTAATGCTCAGAGGGGAGATCCACCTCCGCTTTGTAACAGACTGGGGGCTCAACTCTGGGATTTGGACAGTCCTAGATCTTTGAACAAACCTTAAGTGAGAAGTGGAAAATTGGGTTTAATTTCAGTGGTTTATTGTTAGTTAAAACAAAACTGGCGAAATGTCTCTTAGCATTGCTAAAGAGGTTCTAAAGATGCTTCCCAAATTTACCAAGAAAGTTCATAAAGACAGAAAAGAATGACACTTGTAGAATTGGCAAACATGCTAGAATTGGTTTAATCGGGTATAATAAAAAAGCTGAAATTCTAAGGGAGATAGCCAAGCATTTAGGTATATCAGGGAAATGATCAAGTGCAGTGGAGTTAGAAACAATTAAATTGTAAATGAGATGATTGGAGTTAGAAAGTGAACTTGAAAGGCTGGAGTTAGAAAAAGAGAAAAAGAGAAGAGAAAGAGAGAGGGAAAAAGGGAGAGAGGAAAGAGAAAGGAATGCCCTAGCAGAAAAAAAGGGAAAGATTGTTTGAGTTGGAAAAGACGAAGTTGGAATTTGATTTTGAATTTGACTGAAGCAAAAAGGTTTCAAATGGCAGAGGTAAAAGTATAAGATGGAAGTAATGGTGAGCAAGCTCAGTGTAGCCAAATGCATGATAGGCATATAGACAAATATATCAAAACATTACCAATTTTTGATGGAAAAGATGTAGAAGTCTTTTTCATTTCATTTGAGAAATTACAGATGAAATGGCCAGAGGACATGTGGATAGTGTTAATACAGACCAAATTGGTAGGCAGGGCTACTGAGGTATTTGCAGCGCTGTCAGAGGAGGTGTCAGAAAAGCATGAAGAAGTAAAAAAGACTGTTTTGCATGCCTACAAATTGGTACCAGAAGCATATAGACAATGGTTCAGAAACGTAAGAAAAAAAAGTAACGTTCTACTCAACAGGTCAGACTTAGATAGAGCTTGAAAGAATTAAACAGAGCAACTTCAATAGATGGGTGAGAGCATTAAAGATAGAAAAGACATACAATGCTATTAGAGATATTGTCCTGCTAGAAGATTTAAAATCACACTTCCAGTAGTGATAAGAATTTATGTTGAGGAACAAAAAGTTCAAACAGTGAGAAGAGCTGCAGAGATGGCAGATGAATACACATTAGTGCATAAATTGAAATCTAGCATCCAACTGCAATTTTATTCCATTTAAGTTGGGAAAGAGGGAGATACTTCAATGAAAACAAAAAGTAGATCATACTGGGAACATGTGAAAAAAGAAACTTAAGAGGATAGAAAAGGGGTGAAAGGCCTCAAGTGTTTTCACTGTAATAAAGTGGGACACACAAAGGCACAATGCTATGGGCTTAAGTGAGGCACTGCGAAAAAGGATGGGGTACAAGATGCTCATTCAGTGGGAATAGTTAAGGTACCAAAGGAAATCCCGAGAGAAATCGGAGCTGAAGGAGAGTGCACAGCCTAGGCACTCTCTGGATAGTAAGATAGTGCCTGATCTTTTCAAAGACTTCACCTGTGTGGGTAAGCTTTACTCAGATGGAACAGAGGGAGTAGGTAAAGGATTAAAACATTGAGAGATATGGAAGCTGGTCTGTCTCTAATAGGAAGAGATGAAAATATTTGTACTCCTTCTGAAATATTGCCGGGGAGAGTGGTAATCTGTGGAATAAATAGAGAGAGGAGTCGTGTTCCCCTGTGTAAAATAAGGCTGGAATGTCCAAACAAGACTGGGGAAGTGATAGTGGGAATGGTGGAAAACTTGACTATTCCAGGAATACAGTTTATCCTTGGAAACAATATAGCACAGGTGGGAGTGGTGACCATTGTAGTGGAAAAGCCAAAAAAAACCTGGGAACTGAGGAATTAAGAGAAGAATACCCTGGAATTTTTCCAGACTGTGTGGTGACGAGATCCCACAGCCATAAGTTAAAGCAGGAAGGGAGAACAAGAGAGAAAGTTGAAGGAGTTGAAGTCCAGTTAGCTGACACTCTGTTTGATGAGATGGCAAAGGAAAAACCTAAGCAGGTAAAGGATCAGGCAGACATGGTTAGTTCTGAAAGATTAATGGAGTTACAACAGAATGATGAGATGATAAAGGGATTTATATCATAAAGTCTACATGGAAAAGGAATCAGAGTGTACTTGACAATGCTATTACCTTAAGGATAAAATCTTAAGATGGAAATGGAGACCGTAGCTGGTTAGTGCAGATGAGAAATGGGTGTCTACCCACCAGACTCTGTTGCCAGTAGAATACAGACGTAAAGTATTGCAGGTAGCACACAAACTACCTGTAGGAGGTCATCTAGGAAAGAAAACTCAGACTAAGATAGAGAAGCATTTTTATTGACCTGGATTACATGGATGTGGTTGAATTTTGCCATACCTGTCATACATGTCAGATGGTACGAAAGCCACAGGCAATGATAAAACCAGCACTTCTGAGGCCAATTCCCGCATTTGAAGAACCTTTTACACTGGTTACAATTGATTGTATAGGCTCCCTCCCTAAAACCAAAAGAGGGAACCAGTATTTGCTAACCGTAATGGATGTGTCACCAGGTTTCCAGAGGAAATTCCTTTATGGGATGTCAAGACAAAGAAGGTTTTGGAGGGGTTGCTTTTTCTCTTTACCCTTTATGAATTACCCAAGGAGATTCAACAAGGGTCCAATTTTGCAGCCAAATTTTTGAAGTGGGTCGTGGGTAGTTTAGGCATCAGACACTTTACAACGAGTGTGTACCATCCTGAATCCCAGGGAGCATTGGAAAGGTGGCATCAGGCCCTAAAGACCATGTTGACGGCTGATTGCCAGGATTACCCAAATGATTGGGATAAAGATACCTCAATTATGCTATTTGCTATTAGAAATGTTCCAAATGAATCAACTCAGTTTACTCCCTTTGAATTGATATTCAGATACAAAGTAAGAAGACCTTTAAAATTAAGTGAGGAAAAGTTGGTAGGTCTGAAATCAGGGATCTCACAGTTGGATTACGTGTCTAGGTGAGAGAAAGATTAAACAAAGTGTTAGCTGGACAACTTTAAAGGTGGCACAGCATCTAATGAAGCAAGAAGTAGCCAAGAATTCTAAAATTTGTACGTTTGTCTGTGGGATAAAGTATTGGTGCTATTACCAGTGATGGGAGATCCCTTCAAAGCAAGGTTTCGTGGTCCATATCAGATTGCGGAGAAGTGAAGTCAGATAAATTATCTGGTAATGATGGTAAAAAAAATTAAAGGATATGTCATGTGAACATGCTAAAACAGTACTATGTCAGGGAAAGGAAACAAGAGAAACAGATATTAGTTACTGCCACTCAGAGTCAGGAATCAAATCCAGATGATTTGGATTTTAATGTGCCTCAGAATAAATTGAATAATGAAGAAGTCCTTAAGGAATAGAATAGGGTAGTGAGCTATCTGTCCCAGGAACAGAGAAATGAATTAAAAGACGCGTTACAGTGCTATGAGAACCTATGTAGCAATAGAACGAGGAGGACTAATGATATAGTACATGAGGTTGATATAAAGAGTGCTATTCTGATAAAACAACACCCCTATCAGCTTAATCCTCTCAAAGTAGCACAGGTTTGGACAGAAGTGGAAGCTATGTTACAAAAAGACATCATAGAACTGAGTCACAGTGAGTAGAGTTCGTCAATTGTGTTGGTTCCCAACCCTGATGGTTCTCAACGATTCCGCGTAGATTATTGGAAGGCCAACGCTGTGACTAAATCTGACTCATACCCAATTCCAAGGCTGGAAGATTGTGTGGAAAAAGTAGGACAAGCTACTTACATCACAAAGTTGAACTTAGTTTGCGGTTACTGGTAAGTACCTTTGTCAGAGAAAGCAAAAGAAGTTTCTGCTTTTGTAACCCCAAATGGGCTATATCAATTTAACATAATGCCTTTTGGGATGGAAAATGTACCAGTTACTTTTCAAAGGCTTATGAACAGAGTTGTTGCAGGATTGACTAATTGTGCTGTCTACATAGATGACCTAGTAATCTTTAGTCATTCATGGAAAGATCAGTTGGAGCATTTAGCAGAGCTCTTTGAAAGACTATGGAAGGCAAAGTTGGTCCTAACTTGGTAAAAACAGAATTTGCAAAGGCGGAAGTGATATTTTTAGGACACAACATTGGATATGGATGGATGACACGATGACGAAGGTTATCGAGGAATTTCCAAGACCATCCTCGAAGAAGGAAGTGCTGTGATTTTTAGGATTGAGTGGATATTTCAGGAAATTTGCATCAAATTTTAGTAGAACAGCAGCACCGTTGACAGATATGTTAAAAAAGAACTTGAAGTTTTGGTGCACAGAGCAATGCCAGGAGGCATTTGAGGACTTAAAAGCAGTGTTCACCATTGCACCCGTTTTAGCCATGTCAAATGTTTTGAAACCCTTCAAAGATGCCATTGACGCCAGTGATATAAGTGTTGGAGCTGTGTTGTTACAGGAGGATGCTTGTAGAATTGAAAGGCCAATCAGTTATTTTTCAAAAAAACTCAATATCCACCAGAAAAAAATTCAACAATTGAAAAAGAGTTATTGAGTTTGGTAACGGCCTTACAACATTTTCATGTTTACGTGACAAAAAAAGCGTCAGAGACGATTGTGTATACCAATCATAATCCTTTGCCATTTCTGGAAAGATTTAAGGACAAGAATACCAGATTGTTTACTTGGAGTTTCATGTTACAAGCATTTAATTTACAGATTGTACATGTTACGTGTCATGAAAATGTTTTTGTGGATGCTTTATTGTGAGTTTAAAAGAGAAAAAAATGAAGCCATCTTTTCAAGATGATGGTTCATTTTTTTCTTAAGGGGCAAGGTGTAACAAAGTTGAATAAAATGCTAGAATTTGGTGTTTGTAAAATTATAAAAAACTGTAAAAATGCTAAGAGGTCAAACTATTGCTTGGTCCCTATAAAGGTGGTGTCTTTCTGTGCTTAGAAAGTATAAAAAATGCAAGTACAGATAGAATACCCAAAGTGAAACATTTGTATCGGAGGGCCAGACAGCAGTGTTGCCAAGACAACAAACAGGCTTTTGAATTTTTTGAATTCAGCCAATCAATTTAAATCAGGCGCTTGGATACCAGCAACCTATTAGATTTAAATTTGATGGCTTTGGCAACCTGGGACCAATCGTGTTGTAGGAGATGTTGATACGTCATCACAGATATAAAAGAAGAAGACAGCTGGACAATAAGCACAGAGAGCAATTTCATCTGCCAGCATAACTGTCTCATCCATGTCTTAGAGAAAGCTCCACCTTGATAGTGAAGACATAAGAATCAACAAAGAAGGTCCAAATATTCCAGAAGATGCCAAACACGGTTACAATTTAGAGAGTGACTAAAATGCCTTTTTTTGTGTTAATAAGTGGGACTTGTATTCATCTGAACAGCATTCCATTAGAATCATTCTTTTTGTTTTGTTAATGGCTTAGTTAACTTGTTCACTTCTAGTTAGATAAATAATTTGTTATTTGTTAACTTTACACAGAGTGTCAGGTAGTTATTTTGATTTAACCACTAAAAGTTGCCGTAGCACAGATTTTACAGATGAGTCAAGGTATATCTCTTTGGTTAGGTGTTTATGCTTAGAGGATCCACCTCTGCTTCATAGCTCCAAAATGAAGGGTTGGGGGAAATACGTCATCCACTTATAAATCTGGTAAGAGTAGCAATGGAAGAGGAGGTTGGAAATGGTTCAATAATACAGGGAAGGGGACAGAAATTACTAATCATGCTTTGGGATGGGGGGGAAAAGGAGAGTGTCATTGTTAACTGTGATGGGCTGTGATGGTTCCAAACTTAACTGGTTTGAGGGAATGGGCAGAGAACCACACCAGATTGAACTAGATTGTGGAGAGAAGGAGTATTGGGCTGAATTGAGCTAGGAGAAGAAAAATACAATCATGAAACTGGGGAGGAAAAGAATCAATGTTTAGGATTTGGCTTGATCTCTGAAATTGACTTAGAATGTTGGATGTGGAGAGTTTTAGTTGAGGTATCCTTTAGGAGAGGGATATTAGTTACGGTCCTTCCATTGACAATTTAAAGGTCACATTGATTTTCTTTCATTTTTGCATTAGAAATATATCAATAATATATTTCACTGTTTAGATTTTTTTAATATAGAAATTCAAATTTTCCTGGGCTTACCCTCCTGGAATATCTGAGAAATGCACCACCAACTTGTATCTTCATCATTCATATTTTCCTCTTCAGACTTTCATCTTTCTTCCCCTTCCCGCTGTAAATAAGGGAATGTTGGTGCCTACACCTTAAATTACAAATTGTGCGTAACAGTTGTGAATTTGAGACATATTATAATTGGAGGCATGCCTACGTTACAAGCTTTTTGGGGTTTTTGTCAGCCTTTACTAGAATGATGTGTCATTTAGACATGCCAATCTTGGGATTGTCAACTTCAAAATTGGAAAGAGCAGAAATGAGGAAGTCATGCTGATGTGCATATGGAATAACATTGTGAGTCATTCTGTTTGTCAAGCTGCTGCATTTCAGAGTGGGTTGTGCAGAGTGTAACCATGCTGGATCCTGTTCATTTTTCTGCAAGTATGTTTTCTCTTTGGTTAAGCTGGACCATATTTGGTGTGTTTTGCATAATACCAACAACCTCCAAACTGCAAAAATACGATGAAGTTTCTGGGACACTCCAGAAACTCCATATGCACATATCTAAAACATTCTGCTGTATCCACCAGTAAAACAACTTACATTTATTGTAGCCCCTTCAACATAAAGACATCTTCGAATGCTTCTTGGGGGTGGGTATGTTGAAACAAAGTGATATTAGGAGATGAAGAATGTTTGGTTAAAGAGGTGGGGGATCCTAAGTGAGAAGAGGTGGTGGAGGGAACTCCAAGGCATGAGGCTGAAGTGGCTGTGGCTACAGTTACCAATTGTGAGTGCAATAATTACACAAGAATGCTTGTGGGGAGGGAGGCTGTAGCACTGGAGGAAGTTAACGAGCTAAGGAAGGGTCATGCCAACGAGAGATTTAAATAGAAAAATTATGATACACAATCTGAAGTGTTGAGGGACTGGGAGGCAATACAAGTCATTGAGGACAATTGAAGGGCGAGCATGACTTTGTGCTGGATAGTGTTACAATCCCCGTGGAGATCAATAACATAAAAGAATCAAACTTTCCAAATGATCCGAATAGAAGATACTGATAGATAAGTTTTTACTTTTTAAAACTTTTACTGTTACAATCAAATCAAAATCAACATAAACACCAATTAACAAGAAATTTGTATTCAATACAAACTATGCATTACACTCTAAATGATTGTAACTACAAAACTAGATCTCACAGATTTCTCATGTAGGCCCTTCACCATACACGGCATTAACCTTAACCACGAGACCCCACAAAACTATTCTTCCCAGGCAGAGATCTAATTCCATTATTCACACCTAAAGTCCATATCCTATTGTGATTAAATAGTTTGCAACAGCACTGCAGCCCTGCAGCACCAGGGACCCAGGTTTGATTTCTGGCTTGGGTCATTGTCTGTGCAGAGTCTGCATGTTCTCCTTGTGCCTGTGTGGGTTTTCTCTGGTTGCTCCTGTTTCCTCCCCCAGTCTGGAAGATGTGCTTGTTAGGTGCACTGGCCATGCTAAATTCTCCCTCTGTGTACCCGAATAGGTGCCAAAGCTTGATGAAACCCCATCCAACAGCAGCTTTACCACTCCTGAGTTTCTTTGGTACAATGTTCACCAAAAGCACACCTTTCCTTGAATTAGCCTTTTTGCTTTCTTTCTCGATGTCTGCCATGACTTTTTACCTCAGCCGTCTGATACTTACAGCTTCCCCACCACCACTGAACTATTCTCTTGCGGGAAAACCCCTCAAGAACCTTGTCTCCACTGACCACCAAAATTTGACCCATGAGCCTGGTGTTTCTTTTCTTTCCCCAATCAGCTTCCATGTCCCTTGTTACCTAAGCCACAGTCTGATTTCTGAGATTTTTGATGTTATCACCAGGAATTCCAATTAACAACTCCCTCTCTCAGAAACATGGAGATTTGGATTTCTGTTTCAGTTAGGTACCCTCTCAAAAAGGATAGGCTTTGAAACCACAGTCAATGCAGCCAACAGGTTGCAAACTATTTAATCACAATAGGATATGATCAACCAAGTTCTGAGTGAGCCAAATCTTACAGTGTCTGATGTAAGCCTGGCCAGGAGAATGTTTGAATAGTTGAATTTGGAAAGATAAAAGAAATGGATGAGTGTTCCAGCAGAGGATTTGCAGAGAATGAAGTAGACAATTTTGCAGTGGTGAATTTAAACAGCCTAATGATGAAGCAATTATGGGGCTTAAGATCAGTGCTGGGTTGGATAGGACTTTAAGGTTGTGAACAGTCTTTTTCAGCCTGAGACTGTGGCTGGGGTGGGGTGGGGGCAATGGAGTTGGTAACAATATGATCATACTCTGTCTTTAATAAATGTATTTTAATTATGTTTCTCTGCAGGATGTTTCAAGCAGTCCCTAGCAGTTTATCAGAGCTGTGTTGTCTTTAGCTGGTTTCCTCTATTGTTACTGAAGCAGTATAATTGACATCATGTTTGTTTTAACCTGAATGAATGCAGTGTTCTGTAGTTTTAGTGATCCCCTAGGATGGCAGAGTAAGGCTTGATTGGGATAATTGACAGGTCAGGTCATACAACTGGGAGCAGCAATGTTTTCACAGAGAATTCCAGCTTGGTTTTTCAGATGCTGTTTGAACTTGAGACAGAGACAACATCTCTTGTTTTTGCCAGTCTGGTGTTGGAGATTTGTTTGTCTGAGTGGTGCTGTTTTGGAAGCTGCAGAGAGAGACTTATTCTTTCTTGCGTCTGAAGTCTTAAGATTGGAAGCTACTAGAGACCAGATTTACTTCTCTGCTTTGCTGTCTTAAGGGTATATCCTTCTCTGATGATTGCTGTTTGGATTTCTATCCATAGATGTTAAAAGCTGGAAATTTAGCATGACATGAGCATACTTGTTTTAATGTCAACTAATTCAGAAGAAGGGTGTGTGCCTATGGGCTTGCTTTTAAATTGGAACAACAGAGCTGTTAAGAATTATACTGTGTCATGTTTAAGTCTTGTAATTGGTAAAAGTTATGTTAATTCAGCTGTGTTCTTAAATAAACTTTGTTTGATAAAAGCTTCCCAGTGGATCACTTGAATCATATCTGAAGTGAAAACCTTGTGCTCCCCTGTGCTGAATTCAAATGTAAAACTTAAGATCTAGGCTAACTTCACAAAACATCTTGGAGTTTCTGGTCTGCATCTTAACAATAATCTTTTGAGGCTGGTGGTAGGAATCAAAGAACAGCATTTAGCTGGAGGAAACACATCTGAGATGGGATGTCAGGTAATTTGACTACAAATATTTGGTGTAGGGAGGTGACGGGGGGGGAACAGACTGGGTGTCATCCAAACACATACAGAAACTGATCCCATTTCTGCTATGATGCAGCCAAAGAATGGAGTATGCTACGGATGGAGCTAATGATCCAGGTGTGGGAAGAGAAACTGGAGATACTCGCGTTGCTCAGATTGTTGAAAATAGAAAGAAAGGAAAAAAAAAGACTTGGATTTATAAGACACCTTTCACAACCTCCGGATAGCCTAAGATTCTTCCAAACTGCTGTGGGATACCTTTGAAATTCAGTCGCAGCTGTAATGTGGGAAATGTAGCAGGCAGTTTGTGTTCAGCAGATAGCAACAAACTAAATTGACAAATCATCTGTTTCAAAAACAGAAAATGCTGAAAATGCTCAACTGGAGAGAAACAGAGTTAACATTCCACGTCAATGGTCTTTCATCAGAACTGAGATGTAACAGGTTTTAAGCAGGGAAAGGAGAGGGTGGGAAAAAAATAAAAGGGAAGGCCTGTAATAAAGTGACAGATTAAATCATGGTGCAAAGCAAAATGAAACAGCACAGGGACAAGTGCAGAAACTAAAGATAGGTTGAAAGAGATTTGATTGGTGGCACAGTGACACAGTGGTTAGCACTGCTGCCTCACAGAGTTGATGTGGAGATGCCGGCGTTGCACTGGGGACTCAGGTTCGATTCTGGCCTCGGGTTGCAGTCTATGTGAAATTTGCATGTGCTCCTCATGTCTGTATGGGTTTCCTCCAGGTGCTCCAGTTACTTCCCATACTCCAAAGATGTGCAGGCTAGGTGGATTAGTCATAGTAAGTTGCCCATTGATGTTCCATGATGCGTAGGTTAGGTGGATTAATGGAATAAATATGTGGGATTGAGAGCCTGGGTAAGATGCTCTTTCAGAGGGTTGGGGCAGATTTAATGAGCCAAATGGCCTCCTTCTGCATTGTAGGGATTCTATGATTCTTTGGGAGATGGGGAAAGCTACCATCCAAAACACTGGGATGGGCAAAATCACAGAACACGAGGTTGGGTCCAGAAGGATGTAAAGTACCCCAATGAAAGATGAAGCGCTGTTCCTTTAGCTCACACTAAGTTTCATTGGATCAATGTAGGGGTCCAAGAACAGAGAGGTCAGAGTAGGAATGTAATAGAGAATTAAAATGACAAGGGACTGGAAGCTGAGGGTTATGCTTGCAACTGAACAAAGATGACACACAAACAGTCTTTGGTCTTCCTCACAGAATTATAGAAACCATACAGTGCAGAAAGAGGCCATTTGGCCCATTGAGTCTGCACTGACCACAATACCACCCAGGGTCTACCTCCATATCCCTTCATATTTACCCACTAAGCCCTCTGACCTATGCATCTCAGGACACTAAGGGACAATTTTAACATGGCCAATCAACCTAACTCGTACATCTTTGGACTGTGGGAGGAAACCAGAACACCTGGAGGAAACTTACGCAGACATGAGCAGAATGTGCAAATTTCACACAGACAGTGACCCAAGCCGGGAATCAAACCCAGGTCCTTGGAGCTGTGAAGCAACAGTGCTAACCACTGTGCTACTATGCCGCCCCCTGAGAGAACAAAATAAAATCTGGGAGAATGAAATAAAGCCCATATATGAAGCGGACTGGAAGGAAGTGTTGTCCAGATAGCTGCAGAAATCAATGGGTTTGTAGTGAATACTGAAAGATTGCCTTTCCCCAGAAACTGAGACGGCAGAAAATTAGCATGCAGGCTAAGCAACAAGCAATGTGGTAGGCAAATGGCGTGTTGGCCTTTATTGCATAGTGATTGGAGCACAGAAATCAAGCAGTCTCGCTCCAATTATACAGAGATTTGGTGGGGTCCCAGCTGATATACTGCATGCAGTTTTGGTTTCCATATACAAGGAATGATGTACTTGCATTGGAGGCAAAATCGATCCCTGGCATGACGTTTTTATCCTGTGACAAGGAGTTGAGTAAATTGGGCCAAAATTCTCTGGAATTTAAAATGAGAGAGGACCTCATTGAACCTCTAGGATTTTTGAATAGGATTAATTGTGTAGACACAGAGATTGTGTCTACTGGCCGGGGAATCTAAAATATGGGGCAGAGCCTCAGAGTAAGGGGCATTTTTGACTGAGGTGAGGAGAAATTCCTTCATTCAAAAGGTTGTGAATCTTTGGAATTCTTTCTCCAACAGGGTTGTGGAGGCTCCATCACTGAATACATTTTCATAGAATCATAGAAGTCTACAGTGCAGAAGGAAGCCATTTGGCCCATCAAGTCTGCACTGACCACAATCCCACCCCTGGGTGGGACCCCTATCCCTATAAACCCATGCATTTACCCTAGCTAGTCCCCCAACACTAAAGAGCAAGTTAGCATGACCAATCCACCTAACCTGCACATCTTTGGACTGTGGGAGGAAACCAGAGCACATGAGGAAACCCACACAGACACAGGGAGAGTGTACAAACTCTGCACAGATGGTGACCAAAGCCGGGAACTTTAAGCAAAAATAGACAGATTTTTGGTCTCTTGGGGAATCAAGGGACATGGGAAGCAGGTAGGAAAATGGAGTTAAGTCCAAGATTAGCTGTGCTTATATAGAATGGCAGAGAAGACTGGAGCAGCCATATGGTCTAATCTTTCTCCCATATCTTGTGGGCTTGTGTTCTGATGTTCAAGGAAGAGAATAGAAGAATTGGAATTGATCCATGTGAACATTCCAGATGTTGGCTGTGGGATAAATGTTGGCCAAAGCGGAGCTATTCCTTGAATAGTACAGTTATTCTCTCAGATCTACCAGAAAGGGAAAATAGGACCTTGATTTAATGTCATACAAAAAATGGCTCTTCCAATAGTGCAACATTTCCCTAGTTCTATATTAAAGTGCCAGTCCAGATTACATGCTCAGATTTCTGGAGTTAGTCTTGAATCCAGAACCTTCTGCGCTTCCATTAACAGTGTACCGATAACAATCCCACCCAGGCCCTACCCTCTTAACCCCACATATTTACTCTGATAATCCCCCTGACACTAAGGGGCAATTTTCCAGGGCCAATCAACCTAACCTGAACAACTTTGGACTGTGGGAGGAAACCAGAGCACTCAGAGGAAACACATGCAGACTCCACACAGACAGTGACACAAGCCAGGAATTGAACCCAGGTCCCTAAAGCTGTGCAACAGCAGTGTTAACCACTGTGCCACTGAGCAGTGTGGTAACACTGAGCTCCAGCTGACACCAACCGAACAAAGACTGTTCCATTGAGCTGGACAAAGGCAAAATGGCATTGGAAGAGAATGTTGTCGTCATCTGTGTCAAAAACTGTAGTGAAGTTAAGCAAGGAAATGTATAATAGTCATAGTCACACAACGTTATTCAGGATTTTGGTTACAGCTATTTTCTATATTGTGGAAAACAGGGAAAACTGACTGGAGGGATTTAAATGGGGAATGGCAAGAACGTTGAGCACAAATGTGGAAACTGAGAAGTTCATGGAATATGAAGAGGAAAGTGAGTTTGAAGTAGTTTGCAAAACATTGGGGTTGAGGGACATTTTCTTCGGAAGAAGGTGATGATTGCAATTCTGGAAGTGCGGTGAATGGTGCCTGAGCAAATGAACCATTCACATTGTTGTTTGGTGTGAAGATCAGCAGATTATTGGGAATGGGGTTGAAAGAACAGGTGTGGGCCACGTTGTAGAGATGATGGAAGTGGGGTTGCAGGTTTGGAGGTGGGGATAAGTAGGAGGGTAGCAGGCGGAGTGGAAAATTTGACTTGTGGACAGATGTGGCAGGAAACAGCAACTGACTGGATGATCGCCATTTTAATGGCAAATAAATACACATGTTCCATGAACTTGTTGTTGAGGAGGTGAAAGTAAAAGAGCCATTTGCTATATTGTATAGAGAATTGGTACCGATACTTGTGGGCTAGCTGATTGAACAACTTAGCAAGATATAAGGAAGAATATTGTGTATTGTTGAAAAAGAGGAAAACTTATTCAATATTATTTATAAAATTAGTGAATAAACATTAAATAAAGGATCAATTTTTTGTTTGTATCAAGAGAATATTGTTGGATAAATATTTACTTGCAACAATTTTGGAATCTGCATTCCTTACCACAAATAAATAGGTCCCCTATGTATTTTAAATAACTGATAATTCCTCATATGCACAGGATATTATGTTGATTTGAAAACAAATATTTTAGTTTAAATTAAGCAATTTTAACTCAAGCAAAATTATTCACTGAATCTCCATCTTTGTAATAGTGTGTGGTGATATATAAAATACATTATGCCGTGATGTTCCAGAAGACCTCTAAATACATTTTTGGCATTGTGAAATATTTGCATTGACTAAACCTTTCATCATTGTAACTTGCACTGCATCAGGATATTGTATAAATCGCAAAAATGCAATTTGAAGAACAACCATTGCGTTTATAATTGCTGCAAGTTTTTAATGTTTCAACAAATATTATACAATTGTCTGCAGTCGTTTGAAACTGGTTTTGATCACTTGAGAAGGTTTTAATCAATGCAGTATATATAAATCTAATCTATAATGCATTAATATGTCAAAGCTGCAATATTATATACTGTGTATGTAACTATAATGAGGTACGTATGTTACAGCAAAAATAGGCAGGTTGGTGTGCGCTTGGGTAAAGCACTAATTACTTAATGAGGTGTATATTTTGTGCATCATTAACAGGCTTATTATATTCAATTTGAGGTTTGCGTATCTCTTAAATGCATCATATTTTGAGGTTGTACATATCCGCAGGCTGATATGTATGGCTATTTTAAAATGTTTGCATGCATAGTTTAAAGCGGCTGGTTTGTGAATGGGGTAATACGTCCCTGCGGTTGCAAGGTTAGTCTGCACTTTAACTGTGGACTGAATACGCATATTCAGAACAAGTTGTGTGATTATTTACAAAATGCGTGCAGGTTAATCATTAGAATGCTGTCATATATGTTCAGGAGCAAGATAATTTGTAAATGTTTATTGGGGATTGCATGTGCACGACCTGAATGCATTGTAATTTATGATAAATGTATTTTACAGGAATTGTCTGACCTGTATGTGTGTGTAGTTTTATGAGAGAGGTGTTTGCTATATTCTCAGCAGTTTAAGTGTGTGCTGTGGATATGTTGTGTTGTCTGGAGATTGGGGAGGGGGGTGGATTGACACACACAGCCTCTGATGGGCAGGTGGCCTGTTGGGTTTCTGTGGTTCAGGGGTGGAGCACACCATGTGGGCTGGCTGGTGGAGGTGGTGCGGTTGCCGCGGTTCCGTCCTGTTAGATAGAATCCCCTCCATCCCCTCCCGGAGCCTTGCGAATGGTCGAGCCCAGCCTCCTCCTCACCCCCTCCCCCTCCCCCACTCGCCCTGCAGCTGAAGTAACGGACGAGGATTCACCGCCGGAGCTGCTGTGCGAGATTCTCATCACCATCAGTGCAGCCGCTCGCCCGCCATGGTAAGGGACATTCAGCAGCTCCATTTAAAAAACCCTCTTTCTTCCTCCTCCCCACCCTGGTGGGGGGGGTTGAATCTGTAATTTCCTCTCCATCACTAACGGTGGGATTAACTCTCTTGCCCGCGCCCCGGCTTGTTTGGAGTGGAGGTCTTGGCAGGAGGGGGGTTGTGCCGGCACCCAGCTCACAGCGGCCATTTTAACCTAATTTTAGCTGCTGCAGTGAGTGGCGGCCGGCTGGACACACCGAGCACCGGCCTCGCCTCCCTCCGTCCCGCATGATGGCCAGCGCCCGCCGCCGCCGCCGCCGCTGATGGCTTAGCCGCAGGTTAGTCAGGCCAGTTTTGGTACCCAGTCCGCGCCTCCTCCATGCGCCTTTTCATTACCCTCCCTCATTTAAGACAGAAAGGAAATTTATTCCGTTTGATTAATTGGATTTTTTTTTTGAGGGGGGGGGGGGGAGAAGGAGGGTGGTCGGTGCTGAAGAGACGGCAGCCATGACGGAGCACAGACCTCGGCACGTTTTAACGGGGGAGATGGTGTCGAAATCTCTAGAAGCTGATTCCTCCCCGTGGCCCTGGACATATAATTCGCTTTCTGTTTAAGCACCTTCCCGACAGGGGTGGGCAGCGGTGCCTGGCATAGAGATTAACCTGCCAATCTCCCCCCCCCCATAAAGCCTGCAGCAAACGGCTCTGCTCAATTTTCAAATCTTCACCCATTTATTTGTCTCCTTTTTCTGTAAATGCGTCAACATTTGATTCAGCAAAACTTGGGCGTGAGGGGTGGAATAATGCACAAAAGCCAGCATCGAAGAGAATGTACTTGGTCATTTTTTTTTAAAAAGAGAAAATATTTTTCAGTTAAATATTTAAGTTTTACACTTGTCTGTCAGTTTTAAGATGAGTCATGTTTTTCTCCAACTGAAGGAGGGTTGTGTCTCGAACAATTTCAATACATGTCTTGGATGTTGAAAGAACAGATGAGCCTGTAGTTAGGATTCTTTTGTTACAACATTGAGCTCAGAGGCTCCCCCCGTCTGTCGCATACCACAATTTGCTGTAATTTGTCAGAATTCACTGCATCATTGCAAGTGATGCTGCTTTCTGGCACTGGAGCCTTAACTTACACAGCTGAAAAATGCTGTTGTCCGTTTTCACATAAGCATTTAGTTTAGAGAGGCAGAAAATTTTAATTGCAAATTTTGGGAAAAAATCTTTAATCATTCAAAGATTGGATTGCTAATTTGTCACGTTAGGCTTCGGTAAGATATTTGAAGTGCTCATTCTTATTTTTTTCAAATAATAGGCCTCTGGAGTAACAGTACATGATGAAGTTATTAAAGTCTTCAATGACATGAAAGTAAGAAAATCATCATCACCAGAAGAAGTCAAAAAAAGAAAGAAAGCAATATTGTTCTGTCTTAGTGATGATAAAAAACAAATAATTGTGGAGGAAACCAAAGAGATTTTGGTGGGTGAAATCGGAGAAACTGTGCAGGATCCCTACACATCCTTCGTTCAGTTGCTACCTCAGAGCGACTGTCGTTATGCTTTGTATGATGCTACATATGAGACAAAAGAATCCAAGAAAGAAGATTTGGTATTTATATTCTGGTATGTGGTAAAAGAAAAACTTTGGCTTTCTGAGGCTTGCGTGTTATTGCAGATGTGCATTCACTGATTTCATAATTGTTGAAACACCGTCCTAACAATGGCTGTTATCTTTCATCATTATTTGTTTCTCGTAGGGCTCCAGAAGGGGCATCCCTTAAAAGCAAGATGATATATGCTAGCTCAAAGGATGCTATTAAAAGGAAATTTACAGGTTAAAAATTTTACAAATGTTTTAAGTTCTAAATTCAGTTGGTGTGGTGCAAGTGTAACGGCAATGTGACTATATATTTTTTGTTTTACAGGTATTAAGCATGAGTGGCAAGTTAATGGATTAGACGAAATTCAGGACCGTATAGCACTTGCAGAGAAACTGGGAGGCAACGTGGTTGTTTCACTTGAAGGAATAGCCTTGCATAATGACAATTGAGTGCCATCTTGACCCATGGAGCTTCCATTTCTGCAGCTCTATCATTTGATCAAAAGTTGGAATAGTTTAGTTTTTTTTCCACGTAAAGGAGATCTCATTAACTTAAGCAGCCAACCTGCGGTTGCCCTTAGACTGTTTGATCCCAGTAGTTTTTATGTAGAATCTCAAGGAATGCTTTCACGTCATTCATTCTAGCCAAAACAATTTGTCGTTGCATGCATTCCTTGTTTCTTGTACAATGAATGTGAACGTTTGTGAGTAGTTTAGAAACACTAAGTATAAGCTTTTGAAAACCTTGAGAGTATTGTCCACTGGTCAGGTGGTAGCCATTAATTCAGTATTGTAATTGAAGTTGCACTTGATCATAGTTCCATAAGGCTCTTGTGCATTCATAATCCACTCCTGCCTTGATAGCCTAGTTTTGTGTCATGGCAGCATATGTTCTACACTATGCATTGAAGCACTTTTTGTAACTTTTTTTGTTTTTAAAAAATCTAAGGAATGCCAACCAAGTTTCTGTAGTTGTAATTGCATCATCAGTGAATTGTAGCTCTTGCGTTTTCATTCCTGTTGTGCAGACCTTAAGGAAGGAGTTGTTTATGTTGCCTTTTGTTTCCAGTGGAATGTACACTACTGAAAAAGAATGGGAGTCAATGTTTACCATGTAAGTTTTTTTTCAAACATCGAAACAGACATGCAAAATCAGTCATGATGGCAAGTTACTGTATACTAGAGCCTTAAATGGAACATTGTTTTTGAGATCAGAAAATTGGCCACGCTTACAATAAAAATTGTGGCTTATGGCCGATTGCTGCTTTGTTTTTATTTTTCACTGATGGAACATACTAACTGGAAATTGTAACCTGCACTCACTCTCTGGTTCTCATTTGTAAATAGCCAAACTGTAATGTTTGTTGCAATGGCGTTTTACTGATTTTTATAATTTTCAATCCAGTGGAACCATATTAAGTGTTTTAAATTAACATTTTCAAAGTACAAAAAATGTAGCAGATTAAAATTCGATTAGACATTATGTTTATGACTGAGCTATGACATTTTAAATGTTCAGTCAACTATTTGGAAGAACTTGTCCTGCTACATTGAAGTGTATTAGTAAAGTTGGGCATATTTTAGTAAAATATATCTAGTTAAATTTACATTGATTTGTTTTACATATTAACACACTGGGACTGAATATATCCAAGATTATATATTCTGTTCTGGTGTCATACAAAGCTTCAGATTTACAATTTTTAAATATTAATGAAATGTTTAGATGTTTGAACGCTAATACTGAACATTTTTTAATATGTATAATGGAGATCTACAAACACTCAGGGAATTCTAAAAGGAATTGTGAAAACAAGCACTTCACTTTTGGGGAGTGTGTGTGTGTATATAAATCTGGAATATACAAAAACCCTTTTACATGTTAATGTTGGATACTGTCCTGGTTACACTTGGATGTCAGCTATTAGTTACTGCATTTGGCTCAAGGCCAACAGTTGCTCTCCTACTAGAGAATTTGATCTGCATGCTGAGAGTAATCCTCTGCTAGTCAGAGCTATTTATGGGAAACGCATGCTTTTGTGTCTTGTCATCCTTGTCCACAAATGGCAAAAATGGACATAGTTCCAGAGCTGGATAAAAGGGAAGCCCTGCCAGGCATCCAAACATAGCTGTCAAATATTGCATGTACATGGAATGCTTTTCTAGAAGAACAAAACATTAAATTGAGAATATTGTCTAATATTCAATCACACCATATTCTTCATGTAACTTTGCATGGTAGACAGAAACTCTCCCACTGTCAAATTGAACGAATACTCAATTTATTAATTAGGAAGTTGAATTTTGAATAGATTTGTGTGATTCTGGTATTTTGTGTGAAATATTTCTGTAATAGTGACCAAAGGAACCAGGAATATTTATGTACAAATTAATCTGTGTAGTTTGTAATGGTGTATGCAGGTAATTTGATTATTTTAGCTCAGTCCATTTTGATAACTGGGCAGTTTAGAAGTTTGAGCTCCTGTTGTTCCAGCTAGCACAATGCTACTTTTGTCATTTAATATTTGAAGTGTTTACTTCAAAACAAGTATTCTATAAAGATACTGAGAAGTGAAATACTAATTGTACATTTTAAAGGGCAGTATTTTGAGGGTAGCTGTATTTTTTTTTGAAGGTGTAATGAGAACAGATCCAGCAGTAGGCCATGCAGCCCCTTGAGCCTCTTCTACCAATTAATTAAACCATGGCTGATCTACACCTTAAGTCTGTCTACCTGCTTTGATTCTGTAATCCTTCATATCTTTAACTAATGACAATCTATCAATCCTAGTTTTGAAACTTTCAATTGAAGTGTGCTCAACAGATTTTTGTTTTGTTGGAGAGAAATGTTTGCATCTCTTAACTACGTCCCTGCCCCTGGATCAAATCTATAACACTTCAATTAAATAGCAGTTTCTTTGCCAGCTCAATATTTTTGCAAGTCTGTCTTTCCACCAGCTTCTGACTTTTAAATTTGACAGTTTTTTGGGTCTGGGGTTTATCTAGTCTCTGATGGTTACTGGCACCTATTGAGTGTCTATTGACATGAATATCAGCCCCATGAGTTGGAGGCCTGATAGCAGTTGTTGCAGAACCCAGAGCTGTTGTATTTTACAATAAATTTTATTTAAGCAGCAAACAAACTAAATTGAAAGAGACTTAATAATCTGCAACAAACAGAATTTGACCAAAGTTGCAGCAGTTTCACCTTATTAAAGACATTTGTTAAACTTTCCACTCTTGAAAAGGCAATTTCCATCCTGACTGGAAATCATAATGCTACTGAGCGCTCAACTTTATTCATCTTTGAAAACTTCTTTTGTGCTTGTAGTAAACTTTTTTAATAAAAGGAGAAAATACCTTTTCCTCATGTAATGTAAGCATGAGAAATCTAATTGATCTTAAAGTAGTATATTAAACATGAGTGGTATGAATAATAGAGGAATGCTGCTTTTCCTGCTTCAGAGCTATTGGGCAAAATTATTGTCAATTTGTTTTGTCTGAAATTTTGTTTGGAAGTGGACGTAGTGTATCCTTTAAAGTATAGGATCTATCTGTGTACAAAATATTAGATGTGTAAATAATGGGTAATGAATCTTATGAAAAAATTGGAAGGGTGATTTTTAAAAGCTTAGTTGAGCTGTAGGTCTGGAGTTCCTATTTCAAATTGGATACTGTGCATAGAAGGTTAAAGATGGGGACCCCTTATTGCTTTATCCCACCTGAAGTTGTAGTGGTGGAACTGCAGGAAAAGGCCACGTGATATGTCCTGTGGCCAGTCCAGATGAATGAGATGAGGAGTGATAGACTAGAAGTTCAAGGTCGTATATCTCTGATAGAGTTTGGCACAAATGTGGCAGATGGAAAGCCAACAAAGAATATTAGTAATAGTTGAACCTGGGCGTGATGTAGGCTGGAATGACCATGGCACAGTAGTTAGCACTGCTGCCTCAGTGCTAGGGATCCAGGTTCAATTCTTGGCTTGGATAACTGCGGAATGTGTACATACTCCCTGTGTCTGTGGGTTTGCTCTATGTGCTCCCATTTCCTCCCACAGTCTGAAAGATGTGCTGATTAGGTGCATTGACCCAAACAGGTGCTGGACTGTGGTGACTAGGGGAATTTCACTGTAACTTCATTGCAGTGTTAATGTAAGCCTGACTTGTGACTAATAGAACATTACAGCACAGTACAGGCCCTTCAGCACTCGATGTTTTCACAGGTCAGTGCGACAAGCTAAAGCCCATCTAATCCACATTATTCCAATATCATTGATATGTTTATCAATGACCATTTTGGTCATTGGCAAGTCCACTCCTGTTGCAAGAAGGGCATTCCATGCCCTTACTAAGTAAAGAACCTACCTCTGACATCTGTCCTATTTCTATCACCCCTCAATTTAAAGCTGTTTTCTCTTATGCTAGCCATCTCTGTCTGTGGGGAAAAGGCTCTCTCTGTCCACCCTATCTAATCCTCTGATCATCTTGTATGCCTCTATTAAGTCACCTCTTAACCTTCTCTCTAACAAAAACAGCCTCACGTCCCTTAGCCTTCCTCATAAGACCTCACCATACCAAGCAATATTCTGATAAATCTCTGGACCCTTTACAATGCTTCCACATCCTTCCTATAATGAAGCAACCAGAACTGTACGCAATTCTCCAAGTGCGGCCGCACCAGAGTTTTGTATAGTTGCAACATGACCTCATGGTTCCAAAACTCAATCTCTCTACCAATTAAAGCTAACACTATGCCTTCACAACCCTATCAACCTGGGTGCCAACTTTCAGGGATCTATGCACATGGACACCAAGATCTCTCTGCTTATCCATACTACCAAATAACTTACCATTAGCCCAGTACTCGCTTCCTGTTTTTCCTTCCAAAATGAATCACTTCACACTTTTCCGCATTAAACTCCATTTGCCACTTCTCAACCCATCTCTGCAGTTCATACATGTCCCTCTGTAACCTTCAACATCCTTCTGCACTGTCCACAACTCCACCGACTTTAGTGTCATCTGCAAATTTACTAACCCATCCTTCTACACCATCACTCAGGTCATTTAAAAATGACAAATAGCAGTGGCCCCAAGACAGATCCTTGCAGTGCACCACTAGTAACTGAATTCCAGGATGGACATTCCCCATCGACCACCACCCTTTGTCTTCTTACAGCTAGCCAATTTCTGATCCAAACCACTAATCACACTCAATCCCATGCCTCTATCTTTTGCAATAGTTTACTGTGGGGAACCTTGTCAAACGCTTTACTGAAATCCATATGCATCTCATCAACTACTTTACTCTCATCCACCTCTTTTGTTGCCTCAAAGAATTCAATAAGGTGCGTGAGGCACAACCTACCTTTCGCAAAACTGTTGACTATCCCTAATCATTCCTTTCTAGATGATTATAAAATCCTAATAATCCTTTCCAAAACTTTACCCATTACAGAAATAAGGCTCACCGGTCTATAATTACCAGGGTTGTCTCTACTCCCTTCGAACAAGGGGACGACATTTGCTATAATCCAGTCTTCTGGCACTATTCCTGTAGATAATGACGACATAAAGATCAAAGCCAAAGGCTGTGCAATCTCCTCCCTAGCTGCCCAGAGTATCTGAAGGATAAATCTCATCCAGCCCAGGGGACTTAGCAATTCTGGAAAGCATGAAAATAGATAACACCTCTAAAAACCTCAATCCTGTCGAGTTTAATATACCCTATATCAGTATTCTCCTCGACAACATTCTTTTTCCTGTGTGAATACTGACAAAATATTCATCTAGTGCCTCTCCTATCTCTTTGGACTTCACACATGACTTCCCACTACTATCCATGATCTTACCGTAGTTATTCTTTTATTCCTGACATACCTATAGAAAGCTTTAGGGTTTTCCTTGATCCTACCTGCCAAAGATCTCTTATGTTCCCTCCTGGCTCCTCTTAGCTCTCTCTAGGTCCTTCCTGGCTGACTTGTAACTCAAGTGCCCTAACTGAGCCTTCACGTCTCATCTTGACATGTCTCCTTCCTCTTCATGAGATTCAATTTCTTTAGTAAACCACAGTTCCCTTGATCACTTTCTCCCTGCCTGACAGATACCTATCAAGGACATGCAGTAGCTGTTCCTTTGAACAAGCTCCATGTTTTAATTGTGCCTATCCCCTACAGTTTGCTTCCACATCCTATGCACCCTAAATCTAGCCTAATCGCATCATCATTTTCTTTCCCCCTGCTATAACTCTTGCCCTGCCATACATACTTATCCCTTCCCATTGCTAATGTAAATGTAACCAAATTGTGGTTGCTTTCACCAAAATGTTCACCTACCTCCAAATCTAACACTTGGCCTGGTTCATCACCCAGTACCAAATCCAATGTGGCCTCACCTCTTATTGGTCTATTGACATATTGTGTCAGGAAGTCCTCTTGCACACATTGGACAAAAACTGACCCATCCAAAGTACTTGAATATAGCTTTTCCAGTCAATATTTGTAAAGTTAAAGTCCCCTATAACAACTACCCTATCACTTTTGCTCCTATCCAGAATTGTCTTTCCTCTGCGTCTCTGGAACTTGTACATTAGTATTAATTCCAAAATACAAGTAGTAAATTGGCAGCATTCAGGCTTTTTAAACATTTTCATAAAGCATTTAATAGTATTGATAATTAGCTAGGGAATTTGACCAGCAAGTCACTAATAAAAATGGCTCAATTCCCTGAAAAACTGGCCATTTAACCATTTTGGTCATAAAACTGTCACTTTTTTCCTCCTCCAATATGCTACTTCCACCTAAAGGATCTTCTGAGGTATCAGAAGTATAGAAACACTTTTGTATTGATTGATTTCTGAAACCCTGTCACCCAAAAACTGCTGGCAAAAATGGAGATGGAAGTTGATTCCTATTGTACAACTCCTGGTTCTGCTAACATTGAATGATCTCTGTAGTTAGCAATTAAGACACAGATGCCAAGTCTCAGAATAATGGTATTCAGAAATAGTGCTCTTGAGCCTCTAAGATAAGTTGATTACTTCTGGAATTAAAATCATTGGTTTTTAAACGAGCTCTAAATACATACCTCTTTTGGTAAGATTAGGGGCTAGTTTTCAATATAAGTCATTGCTTGGCTGTCTTTAAACAAATTACTTAATGATGTAAAGGAAGAATTTTGTAGCCAAATTATATGCGCCATGTTCAAATGTTTTGACTTTGCTCTACAGAAATCAAAGAACATCAAGAGTACTCAATAGTAATGATGTGGAATTGTATTAAGTAAATCTTTTAGGAAAGTCACAGATAGTATTTAAAATTTGTGACAGACATTTGTCTCTATTTTCTTCCCTTTTTATAGAGCTAGACCTGAGTTGGACAGATACTCGCCTTTGGAAAAAGGCTGCTTTTTTGGGAATAAACACTAACTCAACAAGCACCTATCCAAGGGGAAAAAAATGCATTTCCTGCTTTGTGTTCTGTAGTTGAACCTGCAATTTATATATTCTGGATTAGAAATTAGAAGTACAAATGAGAGTTACTTTTCAAACAAATAGTTAGCTCCCAGAAGCATATTTTATGCCTTAATGATTGTCCATTCTACTGTTCAAAGTGGACAATTGTCATTAACAATCCCTAGCATCAAGGAGCGAGAGGATCATTGAGTTTGAACATTCCTTTTTATTAGAATTAGCTAATAAATGGACAAGACTGAAAAATAAACTTGTCATGCATGGGCTTAGATTTGATAAAGGGTGTATTCACCAGATGAAGAAGGTAGCAACTGCATAATCCTGTAGGTTATAGGGAATAGAAGTTTGTATTGAATGCTTGATTGGAAATGAACCAATTTCCAAGTCACAATTTCTTTTGTCTATTTATCAGGTAAACAGGTTATGAATTAATATCACCCTATACTATGAAGGTGTAAACAAGCTTGCTTAGTTATGTCTGGTATATTGTGCATTCTTAATTTTGGAAATAAGACTGCAAGGTTGAAAATAACAGCTTGCATTTGTGTAGCATCTTAACTAAAACACAAACACTTCAAAATGAACCAAAGGAACATAGCAGAAGGACATTCAGATCCATGGCTCTTTGTTCCTCAGTTACACCTCAACTTCATTTTCCACCTTTGCTTCATATCCCTCAATGCCATTGCCTCTCTTAATACCCTAGCATAGCATAAATTGATCTCAGTTGAGAAAAACTTGAAGGTAGCTTCTTCAGACTTTTAAAATAATTTATAATCCTCTTGTGAGGAAAAAATGATTCCTTACTCCACAATATTCTAGATATTTTAAGATTATGTCCCTTTTATTCATGATTCACTTGACAGGGCAAATGCTTCAATTTGTTGGAACACCTCAATCAGTTCATTCTCAAGTTCTTGTACTCATAAACATGTTTATGCAACTGTCCTCATTTGTATAATTTGGTGGATTTGTATTGCATCCTTTTGAAGACAAATGAATCCCAAAACTGAAGGAGCACATCAGACAGTTTGACCAAGGCTCTCTACAACTGAATCATAATTTTCACCTTTTATAGCCAGCCTACTTGAACTGAAGGCCAACATTAAACTTTTTGACTACATTTAGTGCCTGTCTATTGACTTAATGAATCACAGAATGGTCTCTTGCACTACAGCCATTCAGCCTATTGAGCCTGCACTAATAAGGCCTGATCCCCATAGCCTCATGTGTTTACCCTGCTAATTCCCATGGGCAATTTTGCATAGTCAATCAGGCTAACCTGCATATCTTTGGAGTGTGGGAGGAAACGCATGCAGACGCTGGGAGAATGGGCTGAACTTTATGGGATAGTGGGGGGCTGCTACTCTGCTATGACAGACATTGGTCACAAACCCATCAACTTTCAAAGAAAGGCTGTGATTGTGGTGGTGTTCAGCAGAAAATGAACTTAAGCCATTCAGTGGAAAGATATCCTCTGTTCAGTAGTTGCCTGCCAATCTGCAGTGTCAGCATTACCAGAAGAGAGTATTGCGTGCAGCTGGGACAGCACGATGATTCCTGGAAGAAGTGGCTTGGACACTGGAGTCAGGTAAGTCAGCTGTACTTGGGAGGTGGTACACAGGACACCTTCCAAAGGACCGTAGAAGAGGGAGGGCAGCAGTGGACTGGTGTGTTTCTGAATGGAGGGCTGTGACAAGTGGCATTCCTCAGGGATCTTTGCTGTTTGTAGTATAAATGATTTTGGACAAAAATATAATTGGTTTGATTAATAAGATGTAACCAAGGTTGATGGATTTGAGGATAGCGATGAGGACCATCAGAGGATACAGCAGGATATAGATTGGAGACTTGGGTGGAGAAATGGCAGATGGAGTTTAATCCAGACAAATGTGAAGTAGTGCATTTTGGAAGGTTTCAATACCGAGAGGAAGTTTACAGTAAATGGCATAACCCTTAAGAGTATTAATAGGCAGAGGCATCTGGGTGTAGAGGTATACAGGTCATTGAAAGTAGCAATGCAGGTGGAGTAAGTAGTCAAGAAGGCATACGGCATGCTTGCCTTCATCGGGTGGGGACATTGAGTTTAAACATTGGCAAGTCATGTGCAGCTTTATAGAATTTTAGTTAGGCTGCATTTAGAATAGTGTTCAGGTCACCATGCTACCGGAAGGATGTGGAAGTTTTGGAGAGGTTACCGGAAAAGATTTACCAGGACGTTGGTTGGCATGGAGCGTATTAGCTATGAGGAGAGGTTGGAGAAACTTGATTTGTTCTCACTGAAATGACAGAGGTTGAGGGGCGACCTGATAGAAGGCTACAAGATTGAGGGGCATGGACAGAGTGGATAGTCAGAAGCGTTTTCCCAGGGTGGAAGGCTCAATTACTAGGGGGCATAGATTTAAGGGACAAGGTTTAAAGATGTATGAGGCAAGTTATTTTACACATAAGGTGGTGGGGTGCCTGGAACTCACGGCCAGGGAGGTAGTGGAAGCAGATACGATTAGTGACTTTTAAGGGATGTCTTGACAAATATATGAATAGGATGGGAATAGAGGGATATGGTCCCCAGAAGGTTAGGGGGGTTTTCATTCAGTTGGTCGGAACAGGCTTGGAGGGCCAGAGGGCCTGTTCCTGTGCTGCAATTTTCTTTGTTCTTTTGATAAACCCTCCCCATTTCTTCAACAACTTTACAGAAACTGCCCCCCCCCCCACCCCCCCCACCACCTCCCCCACCACCTCCCCCACCACCTCATGGTGGGAATGGACTGAAGACATTTAATTGGCTACTTAGGGTTGCAATAGGCCTTAGGATGGGTGGGCTGGTAACCTCACTGACTATGTTATGCAATCAAGGCTGGGTGGAAAGGTGGACTGTGGTAATTTGTATCCCCCCCCCCCCCCCCCCCCCCGTCAACTCAAAACACAAAGGGTGGGGAAGATGTAAAAATTAGCCCAGTGGTTTGTACACTTTGACTCCTTTTACTTTACAATCCTGAGATTCTCACTATTAACATACTCAGGTCATCCACTTAACCACCAATATTTGCTCCACATCAATCCCATTTGCATTGTTCTACCCAATCATTTATCTGTTCATGTGTCCTTGCAACTTGATGCTCCCATCTGCTTTATGTACTGTTCTTGATAAATGTCATATGCGACTCAATGTTGTGCTTCTTCATCTAATTCATTAATAAATAATGGTGAAAAGTTGAGGTGCTTGTTCCAACATGCCAGTGTACCTATCCTTTAAACCCACTCTCTTGCCAAACTAACCTCTTGCTAATTTTTGGCTTTAGACAAAAAACTACCCCAATTCTGTGCTGTCATTCTTGTTCACCTTTTATCTTCTAAGTCTATGCAGCCAAATTTGTGAGTCTGCAGGTTGTTGGAGGCTGGATTTATGACAAGTACTCATTGGGACCCTGTGGAAGTTGTAATACACTGAGCTATGTGGGAACTGTTTGAGAAGTTTAAACTTCTGTTGGATAATTGCCCTGCTACCTGGGATCCTCTTTGAATGTCTCCAACTCTAAGCTTGAGATATCCATGGTTCTTACCTGAATAGTTACCCAGGGAATGATTGATGGATTATAACCAAATACAAAATCCACTCTCCACTTGCACTGCCTGTCCTACCAACTCCCTGACTACCCTTCCACCTAGTCAGCAACAGATTAATGCAGAGTTTTCTGACTGATAGGCGTGCAATTTATTGGTTTCAATGCTGATCAGAAGATTTGGGCCAATTTAGTTTCTACTCCGACAGTGAAACCATTAAACTGTGACTACCTGACCTGACTACCACCAGTCTACACTTCTAACCTGAACTCCCCTCTACTACAGTGACCATCTTACTATCCCCTAACCTGGCTACCCACCTGCTTACCACTTCAACAATCAATCACTTACCTACTTCGCCCACTTACCCACATACTCATTCCACCCTGCACCCTACTCACCTATTCATCTGTTCACCCATTCACCAACATAACTGGATCTTTAAGTTAAAGTTTGTTTATTAGTCATAAGTAAAGCTTACATTAACACTGCAATGAAGTTACTGTGAAATTCACCTAGTTGCCACAGTCCGGCAGCTATTCAGGTCAATGCTCCTAACCAGCACGGCTCTCAGCATGCAGGAGGAAACTCCAACAGCCAGAGGAAACCCACGCACACATGGGGAGAACATGCAAACTCCACACAGACAATGACCCTAGCTGGGAATCGAACCTGTGTCCCTGGTGTTTAGCAGCTAGCACTGTTTAAAAAAAAGTATGTGTCTTCTGCACTGATCCTCTTAGCACAGGAATCCATGCAATGACTTGCAAAATGATTTCTTCTGAATACTGCTTTGGAAGTTGGACCCTTTTAAACATAACCAGGTTAATGCAGAGTTTTCTGACTGGCATGCAATGTATTGGTTTCAATGCTGATCAGAAGATTTGGGCCAATTTTAATTTCTACTCTGATAGTGAAACGAACAAAACGTAGCCATCTCTATTCAGCACCTTTATGTGAGATTTCAAATAGGCTGGACAAAGCTAAAATTAGCTCATATTTGCCTCCTCAGCATGATGGGATTCTTCTGTTATAGTTGATTAGTATTCCTGTTTCCAGACGTTTAGGGAGGCAAATGTTGAATTTATGGGCTAGTGCGGTGAGAGATGTTAGTACTGGGTCCAAGGCTATTTTTCTATTTTTATTTTAAATATCTAGGACCTACCTAAAGATTTGAAATGCCAAGAACCCAATGGCAAATAAATAGTCCCTGCCTTCTTTGACAGCAGCTAAATTGCTTAATTAGGCTGTTAAGTACTGAAGTTGACTATTTAATGCATTGTTAAAATGTGCCCAAGTGCTTTGAACAGCATCTAACAAATCCGAAACCTCTACCAAACAGGACAAAGGCAGCAGATGCATGAGAACACCATCACTTGCAAGTCTTCCTCCAAAACCATGCACAATTCTGAGTTGGAACTATATCACTGTTCCTTTACTGTCACTGCATCAAAATCTAGGAACTTCCTAACAGCACTATGAGAGCGTACCTCCACTGCATCACCAGAATGGTTTAAGAGGGTGGCTCACCATCAACTTCTCAAGGGCAATTAGAGATCGATAATAAATGCTGGCTGAGCCAGTGATGTCAGCATCCATGAAAGAACAACAAAAACAGCCATGATCTTATTGAATAAAGGCACAGGTTCAAGAGTCTGTCTTCCGTACTGCTGGCCCTATTTCCTGTGCTGTAATTTGACACAGGAACTCTATAGCTGGCAAATAAAGGAGCTTTTCATCTCAAAAAAGGCTATATTCAGAGACAAATGGCAGAGATGGAAGAATAGTATTCTAGCAGCATCCCGTATCTATCAACACTTCTGGTTTTCAATATCATGCATTCTTTATAGATCTTTTATGAATTAGAAAAATGCCTAAAATTCAATCTATAACACTTTGCTTGATTTTCAAAGATGATAAGATAAATATTTAATGCTCATAATGACTAAAATTGGAGACAGAGGAGATGAAATCCAAAAATTAAAACAAAATAGTGAAAATGACAAGAAACAGCTCCACAGATACTGCCTAACTTGCTCAGTTTTTTCAGTATTTTGTTTTTTTTTTGAATTTCATCTCCATATGTTGAGGTGAAATTCAACTTCAACAGGGAGCACACAATGGACAGTGATGGCACACAATCAATGAAAAGGAAAATTAGGCAGGTCGCAAAACAAATATCTGATGTCCTACCACTTATCCTGAACCACCAGAGTTGAATTTCACCCTCAAGGTTTCAGTTAAAAGTTATGAAAGACTTACAAATTCCAAGAGTGTTGGAATAGTCATGTAATCTAGACACACTGTTACTGAAACCACACATTACTCTCATGCCCAGCTGTGACATTCTGTCCAATACATATTTTTCCTGTGCAAGATCATTTTTCTAGGCTAAGCTCATGTGATTTGGTATTGGTGTGGTGTAATGAATTCATGAAGTGCAGTGAGCTGTAAGACGTGAAATGTTTACTTAAAGTCTGGGAAATATTAATAGCTGTCCCAGTGAAGGTTAGCTGTTTGTTTCAGTTGCAAGATGTTATAGGTCCAGAAAAAATATTTGCAGTCCTCTTGAGTGTATTTTTAGTGTTCTCCAAAAGGGCTCAAAAACATTGTGTGTAATAGTCATGTGATTAAATATAGAAAAAAATTTGACTCTGGAGTACATAAACCAACCCCCCAACCACCACAACGTCTAGGTTAACAAAGTTAGGTTAACAAAGAGTTTTGCTGAAGATAAAATCACTATTATTTTGATTTACAGTTGTTCAATAAAACTGGGGGTATTTTGATGCTCTGTTATACATACCTGACATTTTTCCATCTTGACTATTGTTATGAAGCGGAGGTGGATTCCCCCCTCTGAGCACTAACTCCTAAACACCTCACCTCATAATCTGTAAAAGTATGTGTGAAATATTGTGATCTGTGCTTCAGCAACTTTTAGGGGTTAAATCAAAATAACAACCTGACACTCTCTCTAAAGTCAACAAGTAACAATTTATTTATCTAAGGAGTAGTGAACGAGTTAATTATTAACAAACGGAAGAAAACATGATTCTAATGGAATGCTGTTTAGATAAATACAATTCCCAGTTATTAACAAAAAAATAGAATTTGAGTCACTCTCTAAATTACAACCAGGTTTGGCATCTTGTGGAATATTCTAGGCTTTCTCTGTTGATATTTCTGTCTGGAACTTCTGTCCTCTTTGGTACCTTCACTATCGAGATAAGGCTTTGTCTTAAGACATGGACGAGGCAGTTACTTTGGAAAATGGTAGTAGCTTTCTCTGCTTATCGTCCCATTTATACTTTTATACTTATGATGACATATCAACATCTCCCACAATAGGATTGGTCCCTGGTTGTCAAAACCATCAAATTCAAATTTAATAGGTTGCTGGTATCCAAATGCCTGATTAAAACTGATTGGCTAACTTAAAAAGAAATTCAAAAGCCTGTTCGTTGTCTTGGCAACACTGCTGCTTGGCCTTTAGATACAAATGTATCATTTTGAGCACTATATGTACGTTGCACAAGAGAGAAAAAACACCTTTTAACAGACAATTTTACAAACACCACCTTTGCAACAATATAACTTACAGTATTCTCAGATACTTAACTGATTCAACACCTACAATATATCATTTTATTGAGAATCTTGGAAATAACTACTGCTCATTCAGATCTGAGTATGGTGTCTGTGTTATCATACCGAATTATACATTAAGCTTCAGATTGAATGCTAGGAAACAACTACAAATCACTTTACTTTGTTCGAGATCATTTGTATTCCCAATGAGAAGTTATTTTATATTTAAAATCTTGCTTGTGGAGTGCACTCCTCCTATCACAGTTTTACATTGATTTGGAAATGTTTACATAGCATTTTACATTTTCAAATTAGCATTTTAACATTCGTCATTAATGATTATGTCACCAATGGATGATGTCAAACTAGCTCTGATCACACAAATCACTCAACAAAAATCACAAACTATATTTTGAATATCCAAAATACAGCTTCAAACAAAATGATCAAATCTAATGACATCTTTTGTAACATGAGTAAATGTATCCATTCAGTTGTATCTTTCCATGTTCTCATTAATATTAATGTTAATTTGGCTCATCCTAAAATTCTGGCAATGTATGTGGTTACTTCATAAAGATGATAGATGGATAAACAGCAGTAGAACTATGATAGAAAACCAATAGCAAGGCTTAATGACCCTCCAAAGAAAATGGGTAAGGTGCATAGTGGTCTGCCCAGGGATTCCCCAGGTAATTCAGGACACACTGGAAGATATGGGCAAACTCCTCTACATAATACATGACGAAAGAATAGGTGCAGATAGTCACAGGCAACTGGCACAGCAGTTGCATGTCCCTTATACAGATTTGTATGAAGCCCATGCGCTTTCAGTGTTTGTGTGATTGGTTGTTTGAGTGGTGCATCTTGAGATAAACACTGAAGAGTGAGCCACAAAACTCACATGAGGCAATGTGTATTTTTTGACAGAAAATATTACTGGAAAGGTTTGTTAGAATCAACAGTAGTGTTTGAAAGTGAAGTGTATTCATACAATACATTTTGACAGCTGAAAAACCAATATGACAGTTGGTTAAAACACTAATAATCTAAGCTTTGATGGTGCTTTCTTTAAGAATATAAATATTAAGTAATTCATTAGTTTATTTGAGCATATCTGCATTACACCCATTATGTTGGGGATCTCTCATCCCAGGTATTTGACTGGGCAAATCTGGAGATGGCCTCTTCCCTGGCTGTGAACAGAAATCCAAATTCAAAGATAGAGGCAATGAGAACAAAAGTACTTAGCAGATGTGGCAACAATCTGAGGAGAGAGAAATAGAGTTAACATTTCAGGTCTGTGACCTTACTCCAGAATTGATAAAAGTTAAAAATGTAAGAAGGGAGGGTGGCGGGGGTGGGGGGGGGGGGGGCGGGTATGGGGTGGCTGGAAGACCAAAAGGGAAGATCTGTGCTCATAGAATCCCTACAGTGGAGAATAAGGCCATCAAGTCTGCACAAGCTCTTTGACAGAGTGTTTAACCCAGGCCCTCTCTCCCATCCTATCCCTGTACCCATGCACATTTCCCATGGCTAAGCCATCTAACACATATTGGGATACAAAGGGACAATCTAGCATAGCCAATCCACCCAACCTATACATCTTTGGATTGTGGGAAGAAATGTGGACAAAGGGAGAATGTGCAGATTCCGAACAGATAATCACCCAAAGCTGGAATTGAACCTGAGCCCCTGGTGCTGAGAGGCAGCAGTGCTAACCAATGTGCTGCCCATACTGGGGAAGACAGAAGAGGTTAAATGACTAAAGGTTTCATGGTGCAAAGCCAAAAGGAGTGGTAATTGTTGGGGAAAGATTTGTAAACAAGGATGAGGATTTTCCATTCAGGTGTTGCTTGACTGGGAGCCAACGTAGGTCAGCAAGCACAGGGGTGATAGGGGAGTGAGTCTTGGAGTGAGGCAACAGGGTTTTGGATGACCTCAAGTTTACAGAGTGCAGAATATGGGAAACCAGTCAGGAATACATAGGAATGCTCAACTCTAGAGGTAATGGAGGCATGACTGAGATCTTTGGCAGCAGGTGAGCTGTGGTAGGATGAAATCGGGCAACATTATGGAGGTAGCAAGAAGTCTTTACATTTGAAAATGTAAAATGCAATTGGCGTGAATATGAGATTAGAAGCTCATCTTGGGGTTGAATGTAACCCTAAGGTTGCGAAAGGGCTGGTTTGATCTTAGATTGTTTCTAAGGAGCTTTTGACACAATCCATAGCTCTAACCCTCAGGAAAATCATACCAATGAATTCTCATTCCTGAGAAAATTGTCATTTTAATCTATTCAAATCAACATTGCAGTGTTGAACAGAGTTTGTTTTTCCTATGGCCCATCTTCCCATGTCTCCCAGCACCATGTTTTGTACTGGTTTATGATGATGAATTGCCAACCTAAGGCAGTGGTTTCCAAAACTGTCACAACTCACAGCGAACTGGAGTCATGGGTTCCTACTCCCCTGAGGCAGCAGTACTGACTGAGAGGTGGAAAGGCTTGGGAGGCACTGCCTCCATCCGGGAACTGCCTGCATCAACTGTTGCCCATCAGTCTCATAACTCTACTCCCAAAATCTCACAAAGATACCTGCACTCTCCAAACTATACCCTTCACTCTCACAACTCTACAAGTGAAACTCAAGATAAAGTCTAATATTCAACCAAAACGTCTTAAAGTAAGAGCATTGCCAGATGGAATTCATCCCAAGATCAAAAATAAATTAGTACAACTTGTTAACACTCTTGTGTTAGAGCCAATTACAATGAGTGATTGAGCTACCCCCACTGTACCTACCATGAAACCAGATGGTTAAGTTTGTATTTGTGGTGATTTTAAAATAATCTAAATCCAGTGTTGAGTGCTGATCAATATCCACTTCTTTGCTTGAAGATTTGTTTGCTGAGTTATCATGTGGGCAGAAATTCAGCAAGATTCATCTTTCATAAGCATATTTACAGATGAATGCAGCTGTTGAATCACAAATTTTGCTTTCCATGATTACTCTTAAATGTCCTTTTCTTTATAAAAGATTGCCTTTTGGAAAAACATACGCACCAGCCCTATTCCAAAGACAAAAGTCTTTACATTTGAAAATGTAAAATGCAATTAGTAGCAATAGGATTCTAACTGGTTTCACTGGTATGCAATGTTACCTGGAGGATATTCTAATTACCTAGTCCAGTTAACAAGAGCATTTGATTAATTTAGAAGCAACATTAGAAAGTTTTCAAGTCTGTGTATCAGGATATGACTTTTTCCTGATGTCAGTCTAGTTTTGGGACATGTTATTTATAGTAAAGGCCATAAAGCATCTAAAAAGATGGATGCTCTTTTAGAAGCATCACATCCAACCGATATGATGCAATTGAGGTAATTTCTAGGATTAGTAAACAATTATGGCAAATTTGTTCCTAACTTGGCTGCACTATTGAAGCAATTGGATAATTTACAATGTGTGAAACAGTCATGGGACTGGACAACAGAATGTGAGAATCATACAAGGATGTCAAAAATGCTTTTCAGAAGTCTGATATATTGGTTCATTTATATCCGAAGCTACTATTATTGCTTGCTTGTGATGCTTCACCCTACGGAGTAGTGGCAGTAGGTTCACATATAATGCCTTCTGGAGAAGAATGACCAATAGCTTTTGCTTCATGTACTCTGACTAGTGCTGAATCTACCTATACTCAGCTAGAAAAAAAGCACTGAGTTTAATTTTTGGCATATAAAGGTTTCATCATTATTTATCATGTCATCATTTCATAGTAATCCCTAACTACTTTTTTTTGGGCCAAATAAAGGCATATTGTTGTTAGCTGCTAACCAATTGTAAAGAGTGTCATGATCTTATCTACACACTCCTATGATATAAAGTATCCTCAATCAGAGTGCCATACTAATGTTGATGCATTATCACACTTACTTTTACCTATTGAGCAGATGCCACCAAATAGTTTTACTAATATCCTTTATTTTTCAGGCATAGATCGTGTGCCTGTGACATCTTCTCAAGTTCTGAGATATACCAGAAATGATCCTACGATGGGGAAGATGATAGGTACGGTATAGAATCATAGAATAGAATCATAGAAGCACTACAGTACAGAAGGAGGCCAATCGGCCCATTGAGTCTTTACCAACCACAATCCCACCCTGGCCCTATTCCCACATATTTACCCTGTAATCTCCCTAACACTAGGGTCAGGGATGGTACCATATTCAGATCTGAATGAGCAGTAGTTATGGCAGATGGCAGATGGAATGCAATGTGGAAAAGTGTGAGGTTATGCACTTTGGAAGGAGGAATGGAGGCCTCAACTATTTTCTAAACAAGAAATGCTTAGGAAATCAGAAGCACAAAGGGACTTGGGAATCCTTGTTCAAGGTTCGCTTAAGATTAACATGTAGGTTCAGTAGGCAGTTAGGAAGGCAAATGAAATGTTAGCATTCATGTTGGGAGGGCTAGAATACAAGAACAGGGATGTACTTCTGAGGCTGTATAAGGCTCTGGTCAGATCCCATCTGGAGCATTGTGAGCAGTTTTGGGATCCATATGTAAGGAAGGATGTGTTGGTCTTGGAAAGGGTCCAAAGGAGGTTCACAAAAATGATCCCTGGATTGAAGAAATTGTCACATGAGGAACAGTTGAGGACTCTGAGTCTGTACTTGTTGGAGTTTAGAAGAATGAGGGGGGATCTTATTGAAACTTACAGGATACTGCAACACTATACCTTACTGTGATTCTATACTTACCCATCATCTTCCCCATCAATGGGCGGCACGGTAGCAAAGTGGTTAGCATTGCTGCTTCACAGCTCCAGGGGCCTGGGTTCGATTCCCAGCTTGGGTCACTGTCTGTGTGGAGTTTGCACATTCTCCTCATGTCTGCGTGGGTTTCCTCCCACAGTCCAAAGATGTGTGGGTTAGGTTGATTGGCCATGCTAAAATTGCCCCTTAAGAGTCCTGAGATGCTTAGGTTAGAGGGATTAGTGGGTAAAATATGTAGGGATATAGGGGTTGGGCCTGGGTGGGATTGTGGTCGGAACAGACTCGATGGGCTGAAGGGCCTCTTTCTGTACCGTAGGGTTCTATGATTCTATAGGATCATTTCTGGTGTATCTCAGAACTTGAGAAGATGTCACAGGTAAATGATCTATCCCTGAAAAATAATAGCTAGAGTGGGCGTGGAGATGATATTTCCACGAGTAGGAAAAACTCGAACCAGAGGGCACTACCTCAGGCTAAAGGGACAATCCTTTAAAACAGAGATGAAGAGGAATTTCTTCAGCCAGAGAGTGGTGAATCTGTGGAACATTTTGTTGCAGAAGGTTGTGGAGGCCAGATCATTGAGTGTCTTTAAGACAGAGATAGGTTCTTAATTGATACAGGGATCAGGGGTTATGAGGAAAAGGCAAGAGAATGGGGATGAGAAAAATATCAGCCATGACTGAGTGCTGGAGCAGACTTAATGAGCCGAGTGGCCTAATTCTGATCCTGTATCTTATTGTCTTAAGGCCAAAGTGGCCAGAAGTTGTTATCATGAGATCTATTACATCAAGACAAACCATTGAAACACTTAATGAAATTTTTGCAAGATTTGAGAAATCAGAACAGAGAGATAATGGTTCACAGTTTACTTCACAGAGTTTAAGGATTATCTCAAAGTAAAATGGTAATCAGTATATACAATTCACGCCTTATCACTCTTCAACCAATGGATGAGCTGAAAGGTTTGTACAATCCTTGAAACATTCATTAAAATCTTCAAGAGAGCAACAAGGTTCACTATCACATTGTATGAGTAGCTTTTGGGCATCTAACAGAAACACTACTCATGCAACCACCCAAATTTCACCCACATTACTACTCTTAAAAAGAAAGTTGAGAACTATGTTTGATTTGTTATTACCTCCAATAATTTCAGAGATAGTAGAGTGTCAACAACAATCTCACATTGCTGGATGAGAAGTGAGGATAAAGCAATGCTCATTTCAACAAAGAGATTGCATGTTGGTGCGTAGTTATTCCATGAATGAGAAATGGGTACCATGTATAGTTTTAGCAAAAACAGATCCAATTTTTTTTAACATGGTTCAAACCAAAGATGAACTAGTTTGGCAACACCATGCTGACCAATTGTTATCATGTCAAAATGATTTCTCAGAATCATCTCCAGAACTACCAATTTCTTTTCCCTCGTGTTGTGAATACTGCTGTGGAAGAATTAGTTGAATCTGAGTTGCCTGATAATTGTGTCTTTGCTACTATACGACATGAGAATGATGCAGAATTGGTTCTGAGGAGAAGTTTCTATTGATCAGAGAAGGGCGTATAAAGTCATACACAGTTTACAGAATACTGATTAGAATGCAAATCTTTACAGCTAACCTGCTATTCAAGTCTTAAAGATGCAGACAATGTGAGTGGAGATAGCATTAAGCATAAGTTAAAGAGATGTGTATTGTCTCCAGACAGGACAGTAAGTGAGGTTTTGCAAGCCCAGGCAAGTCATGGGGGTTACAGATAGTGTGACATGAACCCAGGATCCCGGTTGAGGCCGTCCTCATGTTACCTAAGTATTCCAGGGTTGAGTGCGGAGCCAGGGAGATGGAGTCTGTTGTAGACTTGTTGCAGCAATAGGCAAGCTGTACTGGATCCAGGTAGTCTGGGAGGCTGGAACTGATTCAAGCCATGACTAGCCTTTCGAAGCATTTCATAATGATGGATATCAGAGCCACTGGCCGATATTCATTAAGGCACACTGCTTGGTTTTTCTTAGGTACTGGGATGATTGTTGTCTTCTTGAAGCAGTTAAGGACCTCAGACTGTTGTAAAGAGAGGTTGAAGATGTCTATGAATACTCCCACAAGCTAATCCGCACAGGATCTGAGTGCTTGTCCAGGTAGCCCAATGTACTGAACATAGGTTGACGCTGGAGCTATGGTTACAGTCATAAGTGAACAAGTTTTCAGATAGTTCCAGAAAGGCTTGCAATCCTTGAGATAGAATTGTTCAGAAGCCATTTTATCTATTTATATGGGAGAGATGCTGAAGAGAGTAAGGTTTGTTGCAGTAGTGGTATCCTATAGGAACCATAGAGTATAGTTAACAGTTCTAGTGATTGAGGGGCATAGACCTTGCCTGATGGGTCGAGAAGATTGGATTAGTTGAAGATATTTAATGTTAGTGATGTAGAGTTTCAGGAGCTACTGTGTAGATACTTAGAAGTTTTCCAGAAGGAATTGGGGCAAATAAAAGGGGCTAAAGCCAAAATTTATTTGAACCCTGAGACTGCTCAGTGCCTTATACACTTCATCCTAAAGTAGGAGAGGAGTTAAAAAAACTGGAATACTCGGGTGCCATAAAAGTAGTACAGTTTTCTGAATGGGTTGCCAGTAGTCTCTAATGTTTTGCCAGTTTGTACTGTAAGAATCTGTGAAGATTATAAATTAACTGTAAATCAAAGAACCCAGATAGATTGATGCCCCATTCTGAGAACTGAAGACCACAAAATTAGCAGGGGGGTCTTAAGTGCACCAAATTAGATTTTATTCATGTTTACCAGCAGCTGGATGAACACTCCCATTTAGGGTCCCATTGGCCTGTGCCATTTTCCAGTGTACTATGGACCAAAGTGGTGGTGTACTTGGATAATATTCTAATTACTGGAGCATCACCTGAGGAACACAGGAAAACCAGAAGTGGTCCTAAAAAGATTTAGAAGCCCGTGTCCACTTAAAATGAGAGAAAAGCACTTTCCAGGGAGGTGAGTTCACATCAGGCTTCAGATAGATGCCTAGAGCCTGCATCCCCTACAGGACAAGGTGAGAGCCATCGAAGAAGTATCGCAGCCTAAGAAGGCGATGGAGTTAAAATCCATCCCATGCAATCGTAGAAAGTGCAACACCTGCCCCTTTATCTCCTCCTTGTTCACCATCCCAGGGGCCTAAACATTCCTTTCAGATGAAGCAGCACTTCATGTGCACCTTGTTTAATCTTGTCTATTGCGTTCGTTGCTCACAATGTGACCTATTCTATATAAGAGAGACTAAACACAAGCTTGGTGACCATTCCTCAATATACCTTTGGTCCATCCTGAACAGGACCAGACCTTTCTTTCACTTGCCATTAATGAATACGTGCTAATTAATGAAATTAATTAATAAATCAATGGGATGGCACAGTAGCACAGTGGTTAGCATTGCTGCTTCACAGTTCCAGGGACCTGGGTTCGATTCCCGGCTCGGGTCACTGTCTGTGTGGAGTTTGCACATTCTCCTCATGTCTGCGTGGGTTTCCTCTGAGTGCTCCAGTTTCCTCCCACAGTTCAAACATGTGTGGGTTAGGTTAGTCAGCCATGATAAAATTGCCCCTTAGTGTCCTGAGATGTGTAGGTTAGAGGGATTAGTGGATACAATATGTGGGGATAGGGGGGGTAGAACCTGGGTGGGATTGTGGTCAGTGCAGACTCAATGGGCCGAATGGCCTCTTTCTGCACTGTGGGATTCTATGATTCGATGAACACGTGGGCTAATTAATAATCTTCATGTACTAATTCGTGATGTCTTTGTGCTAATTAATTAATTATATTCCATATGTGAATTAATGTGCCCATGTGCTAAATAATCATGTCTAATGTGCTAATTAACTAATCCATGTATTAATTAGCGAATCCATGTGCTAATTAGTTTTCCCCATATGATAAATCATGAACCCAGGGGCCAAATAATGCTGCCCAAGGCCTGCCAATATGATGTGTCAGGAACCAGGCAGAAATGGAAAATTCCGGATGCAGTTGCTGGCATTACCATTTTCAATCACCAGCCAACCTGCCTGCTGTGACTTGTGTGTGTCTGTCAACAACATCAAAGCAGCATCAATACAGATAAAAGCATCAGCATTCAGCTGAAAATTGAACAGGGTAATTTGCTTTCCCTCCAAAGTGAGCCACGTAAATTAGAGAGTGTCTGAAATCATGCAAGAACAATTTGAGAGAAAGGTGCCAAAGGTTGGCAATGGCAAAGGTCTCCAAGTGAATGGCCCATTGTTCCGTGATGCCTCTCTGCAGATTATCCTCCAGAAATGGCACGAGGTTTGTTCCCCTCAGACAGCTAGAGACGGCCATCAGGAGGAACCACAGAAGTCTGTGGAGCTCAGCAGCCCTGAGGTCCAATGCTGCAAACAGGTCAATGGCCTCCTGCAAACGGCAAAGGTGAATCTAAGGTGTAAGTTGATAGGGATTCGGGACTGGCACATTCCTGTAAGGATGAAGAATAAGTACAGTAAGTTTTGGGAACCTTGGATAACGAGAGACATTGTGAGCCTAGTCAAAGAAAAAAAGGAAGCATTTGTCAAAGCTAGGAGACTGGGAACACACGAAACAAATGTGGAATACAAGGAAAGTGGAAAGAAACTTAAGCAAGGAGTAAGAAGAGCGAAAAGGGATCATGAAAAAACATTGGCCAGCAGGATTAAGGAAAATCCTAAGGCTTTTTACACATATATAAAGAGCAAGAGGGTAGCCAGGGAGAGGGTTGGCCCACTCAAGGACAAGGGAAGGAATCTATGTATGGAGCCAGAGGAAATGGGTGAGGTATTAAATGAGTAATTTGTGTCAGTATTCACCAAAGAGAAGGACTTGGCGGATGATGAGTCTGGGAAAGGATGTTTAGATAGCTTTGAGTGATGTTGAGATCAAAAAGGAGGGGGTATTGGGGTTCTTGAGAAACATCAAGGTAGACAAGTCTCCAGGACCAAATGGGATATACCCCTGCATACTGAGAGAGGCAAGTGAGGAAATTGCTGGGGCCTTGAGAGGAATCTTTGTATCCTCACTGGCTACAGGGGATGTACACACAGTAAGAAATTTCACAACACCAGGTTAAAATCCAACAGGTTTATTTGGTAGCAAAAGCCACTAGCTTTCAGAGCGCTCGCTGCTCCTTGGCAAACCTGGTGTTTAACCTGGTGTTGTGAGACTTCTGACTGTGTTTACCCCAGTCCAACGCCGGCATTCCACATTATAGGGCAGGTCCCACAAGACTGAAGAATAGCCAATGTTGTTCCTTTGTTTAAGAAGGGTAGCAAGAATAATCCAGGTAATTACAGGCTGGTGAGCCTTACTTCAGTGGTAGGGAAAATATTAGAGAGGATTCTTTGAGACAGGATTTACTCCCACTTGGAAATCATTGGACGTATTAATGAGAGGCAACATGGTTCTGTGAAGGGGCAGTCATGTCTCACGAACCTGATCGAGATTTTCGAGGAAGTGATGAAGATGATTGATGAAGGTAGGGCAGTGGATGTTGTCTGCATGGACTTCAGTAAGGTCTCTGACAAGGTCCCTCATGGCAGACTGGTATAGAAGGTGGAGTCGCATGGGATCAGAGGTGAGCTGGCAAGGTGAATACAAAACTGGCTCGGTCAAAGAAGACAAAGGGTAGCTGTGGAAGGGTACCTTTCTGAATGGAGGGCTGTGACAAGTGGTGTTCCTCAGGGATTAGTGTGACCTTTGCTGTCTGTAATATATATAAATGATTTGGAGGAAAATGTAACTGGATTGATTAGTAAGTTTGCGGATGACACAATATAGATCAGTTTGAGACTTGGGTGGAGAGATGGCAGATGGAGTTTAATCTGGACAAATGTGAGGTAATGCATTTTTGAAGGTCTAATATAGATAGAAAATATACAGTAAATGGCAGAACCCTTAAGAGTATTGATAGGCAAAGGGATCTAGGTGTACAGGTACACAGGTCACTGAAAGTGGCAATGCAGGTGGAGAAGGTAGTCAAGAAGGCATACGGTATGCTTGCCTTCTTTGGCCAGGGTATTGAGTTTAAAAGTTGGCAAGTCATGTTGCAGCTTTATAGAACCTTAGTTAGGCTGTTCTTGGAATATAGTGTTCAATCCTGGTTGCCATGCTATCAGAAGGATGCGGAGGCTTTGGAGAGGGTACAAAAAAGATTTACCAGGATATTGCCTGGTATGGAGGGCATTAGCTATGAGCAGAGGTTGGAGAAACTTGGTTTGTTTTCACTGGAGTGATAGAGGATGAGGGGAGACCTGATAGAAGTCTACAAGATTATGAGAGGCATGGACAGAGTGGACAATCAGAAGCTTTTTCCCAGGGTGGAAGAGTCAATTACTAGGAGGGCACAGGTTTAAGGTGCAAGGGGCAAGGTTTAAAAGAGACATACAAGGCGGATTTTTTACACAGAGAGTGGTGGGTACCTGGAATTTGTTGTCGGGGAGGTAGTGGAAGCGGATACGGTAGTGACTTTTAAGGGGTGTCTTCACAAGTACTTGAGTGCCTTAGAAATAGAGGGATATAATTCCTGGAAGTGAAGGGGGTTTTAGTTAAGTTGAACAGACTTGGAGGGCTGAAGGGCCTGTTCCTGTGTTGTAATTTTCTTTGTTCTATTCACAACAGTGTTTGTGCTCAAGATGTAACAGATGTCGAGGCAGGGGAGGAATCAGATGAAAGAGATGAAGAATGGAACACCCCAGGGGCAGTGCTCCCCAGACAAACAGCAATGTGTGGGTTGTAGATATTTACCTCTCATTCCAAGAATGTCCTGAGACTGCTGAGAGTGGATACGTGAAAAGCATGTGCGAGGTGATCCATCATGATCCTGAGAAATTAATATTGTCTGGAGACCCACTTTGCTTGCAGGAGAAGGCTAGGGGAATGGTGAAAACATGTGGAAATGTGCCAGAGTACAAGACCTTAACATTGGCAGAATTGGAGCCTTTGGAACTGGCTGGGGAGCTGAGCAACAGGGAATGGAGAGATCAGTATCATGGGCAATGAGAGTGAGAATGAGAGTGAGATGCTATGGACACAAAGGAGGCATGAGACGTGAACGGGAGGATCGATTGCCACAACTCTTGAATTCATTGTTTGTCTCACTTCATGTAGGGGTCAGGATGTTGGGGAATCATATAACCGTCTCTGTGATGAGGTGGTGCCTTTGAAAAATGTATCCATATCATGTTTCTTGCAAGGGGTATTTTTAAAATTCAGCTGTTTTACACAGTGCTGATTAACCAGGCAGCTCACATGCTGATAATGCAGGCTAATGGTTGCTTTTAGTTCGGAATGTTTTTTGTCCAAACAGAATAAATGCACTTGTGTTTACTTAGCTTTCTCTTGGAGTTTTGGAGTAAGCTTCATCGACACAGAGAGTCACATGTTAATGGGTGGAGCTAAGCTTGCAGGAGAGACAGCAGGTGCCATTTTATGACTATATGTCTAAGTGTCAGACGGGCATGGAACTGGGAGAGTTTCAGATCCATTGTTTGGGCACATTCTCAGGCTGCCATTTGCACTCTGACTGAAAATTTTTGAGCGAGTCCATTGCTCGCTGCAGAAGCCTTTGGGCAGGGCTTAACATGCCCAAAAGCCTGCTGCTCTGATTGGAGCCTTCAACAGCACATGCGCAGCAAAAAAATAAAATAAATTCAGCCCCCCTGTCAGATCCCTCATGGGCTGGATAATGTCTCCCCCTGGCTCCCACGGACGTTGTGACCCCCAGAACATTACTGACCCCCTTATCCCCCCACACTCCCACCACCCAGATTGATCGAATTGGCAAATGTTGATTGGGGGAGTGCGTTGGAAGGTAGGTCTGCTGAGGAACAGTGGAGGATCTTTAAGGAGATCTTTCTTGGTGCTCAGCAGAAATTTATTCCGATGGTTAAAAAGGATTGTAGGAGGAGAGATAATCAGCTGTGGAAAACGAAGGAGGTCAAGGAGAGTATTAAATTAAAAGCGGATGCGTTTAGAGTAGCTAAGAGTAGTGGGCGAGAAGAGGATTGGCAGAGGTTTAAATATCAACAAAGAATGACGAAGAAGTTGATAAAGAAGGGTAGGAGAAACTATGAAGCTGGGCTAGCACTAAATATAAAAAAGGATAGTAAGAGTTTTTATAAATATATAAAAAGGAGGAGGCTGGCTAGGGTGAATGTTGGACCCTTAGAGGATGAGAGGGAGGATTTAGTGGTGGGGGATGAGGAAATGGCTGAAGCCTTGAATAACGTTTTTGCTTCGGTCTTCACGGAGGACGTGAATAGTTTGCCGGGTGTTAGCGATGGAAAGGTGGTAGGAGTGGAGGGCCTGAATGACATTATTGTTACTAGAGAGGCAGTGCTCGACAGACTGGAGGGACTGATTGTGGACAAGACCCCAGGACCGGATGGAATGCATCCAAGGGTTTTGAAAGAAATAGCGGAGGTGATAATGGATGCCTTGATGATTATTTTCCAAACCTCGCCGGATTCCGGGGAAGTGCCGGAGGATTGGAAAACGGCTAATATTACGCCGTTGTTTAAAAAGGGTAGCAGGCAAAAGGCAGGGAATTATAGGCCAGTTAGTTTAACGTCTGTTGTAGGAAAAATGCCTGAATCCGTAATTAAGGAGAAAATAGCGAGGCATCTTGAGGAGAATTGTTTGGTAGAGCAGACGCAGCACGGTTTCGTTAAGGAGAAGTCGTGTCTGACGAATTTATTGGAATTCTATGAGGATGTGTCTAGGGCAGTGGATAGAGGAGAGCCGGTGGATGTGGTGTTTCTTGATTTTCAGAAGGCGTTTGATAAGGTGCCGCACAAGAGGTTGTTACAGAAGGTTAGGGGGCATGGAGTTTGGGGTAGGGTGTTAGCGTGGATAGGGGATTGGCTGTCAAATAGGAGGCAGAGAGTGGGGGTCAATGGGTGCTATTTGGATTGGCGGTTGGTGACTAGTGGAGTGCCCCAGGGGTCGGTGCTGAGGCCTCAGCTATTTACCATTTATATAGATGATCTGGAGGAGGGAACCGAGTGTATGGTGTCGAAATTTGCTTATGACACAAAGATTGGTGGAACGGCAAATTGTGCGGAGGGTGTGGAAAGTCTGCAGAGGGATCTAGATAGGCTGAGCGAGTGGGCGAGGAACTGGCAGATGGAATACAATGTTGGCAAGTGTGAGGTTGTCCACTTTGGTAGGAATAATGGTAGGAAGGACTACTGCTTACGTGGAGAAAAACTGCAGCATGCCACGGTGCAGAGGGACCTCGGGGTCCTTGTGCATGAGTCGCAAAAACCCAGCTTGCAGGTGCAGCAGGTGGTCAGGAAGGCGAATGGGATGCTGGCCTTCATAGCGAGGGGGATTGAATATAAAAGTAGGGAGGTCTTGCTGCAGCTGTATAGGGCATTGGTGAGGCCGCAGCTGGAGTACTGTGTGCAGTTTTGGGCGCCGCACCTGCGCAAGGATATTTTGGCCTTGGAGGGAGTGCAGAGGAGGTTTACTAGGCTGATACCGGAGTTGAGGGGGTTGAGCTATGAGGAGAGGCTGAATAAACTAGGCTTGTACTCGTTAGAGTTTAGAAGAATGAGGGGAGATCTCATTGAGACGTATCAGATGATGAATGGGATGGATAGGGTAGAGGTGGAGAGACTCTTCCCGCTCAGAAAGGACAGTAGGACTAGGGGGCACAGCCTCAAGATAAAGGGGGGGCGGTTTAGAACGGAGTTGAGGAGGAACTTCTTCACTCAAAGGGTGGTGAATCTCTGGAATTCTCTGCCCATTGAAGTGGTGGAGGCTGCCTTGCTAAATATTTTTAAGACGCGGGTTGATGGGTTTTGATAAGAGAGGGGATTAAGGGTTATGGGGAGAGGGCGGGAAAGTGGAACTGAGCCACGACAGATCAGCCATGATCTTATTGAATGGCGGGGCAGGCTCGAAGGGCCAGATGGCCTACTCCTGCTCCTATTTCTTATGTTCTCTGTCTCCTGATAATCGCAGACAGAGTGACAGCAGCTAACCTCCCTCCACCGATGATAGCAGGCAGAGTGGCAGCGGACCTGTTCCCTCCCTCTCTCTCCCACCCCAGACCCACCTGCACAAGGCCCCCAGCTCCTCCTGGCTCCAATGGCTGTATGACACCTCCCTCTCTCTCCCCTACTCCCAATCATCATGGAGGCACTGATCCTCCCCACCCCCCCGAACCAAACTCTGCATAAGCAGTGCTCACTTGCCTTCCCCTCAATGCTAACAAACAAACTGCATGTTGAATGCTCTGCCAAACTGCCTGCAGCCGGTCTACCCTATTGAGGGGCAGCTCCATTAAAAACCCAAAGGATGGACAGACAGGCATGGCAATGCAGGGAGAAATGTCGTTGAGGGAGGCGGCCCTCAGATTTTTGGAATCTGAGCTGGCCAGGTTGCTGGATGCAGTGGAGGCAAAGCGGGGCACCCTCCCCCCACCTCTCCCAGCAGGAAGTCCTCCCGGGGAAGTGATGGAAAAGTGGCCTGGGAGGCAGTGGCCTTATTTGTGAGCACCATGGCCCTGGCCAAGAGAACCGGCAAGCAGTGCTGCAAGAAGGTGTATGATCTCATCCGGGTAACAAGTGCTTAACCCCACCTAGCATCTACCCCCAAGCACCTCCTTACTCCCACCCACCCCCCCCTCCAAGAATATCACAGCAGTTGTCCTCTGAGGGCCACCAGCTGATAGCGTGCAGGATTCATGCCATCAGATTTTTCATGGCTCCTCTGTCCCCACAGCAGAAGAACGCCCATAATCACCGGGAGAGGGTGAAGACAGGGGGCGGTGACCCTGACCCCAGGTCCTCAATCCCCCTGAGGAATGGGTGTTGGAGCTGTCGGGACAGGGGGACATCCCAGCTGTCAGGAACAGCATGGTTGGGTTGGCGTTGAGAAGTGTACCTGTCAATCCTTCACTCGATTTGAGTCAATTACTAGGAAGCAGGGGTTTAAGGTGGAGGGGAAAGGTTTGAAGGAAATGTATTTTTTTACACAGAGGGTGGTGGATGCCCGGAACTCGCTGCCAGGGGAGGTGGTGGAAGCAGATACGATAGTGGCTTTTAAGGGATGGCTTGACAAATTCATGAATGGGATGGGAATAGAGAGATATAGTCCCCAGAAGGGTTGGGGGTTTTAGTTCAGACGGCAGCATGGTTGGTGCAGGCTTGAAGGGCCTGTTCCTGTGCTGTACTCTTTTTGTTCTATGTTCAATGGAGAAATTTTAAAAAAATCATTCATGGGACATGGGCATTGCTAGTTGGCCAGCATTTATTGCCCATCCCTAGTTGCCCTTGAGAAGGTGGTGGTGAGCTGCCACCTTGAATCGCTGCAGTCCATGTGCTGTGGGTTGCCGTTAGGGAGGGAATTCCAGGATTTTGATCCAGCAACTGCAAAGGAATGGCAATATATTTCCAAGTCAGGATGGTGAGTGGCTTGGAAGGGAACTTGCTGTCCTTGTCCTTCTAGATGGAAGTGATTGTAAGTTTGGAAGATGCTATCCAAGGATCTTTGGTAAATTGCTGCAAGTGCATCTTGTTGATAGTACACACTGCTGCTACTGAGTGTCAGTGGTAGGTGGAGTGGATGTTTGTAGGTGTGGTGCCAATCAAGCTGGCTGCTTTGTCTTGGATGGTGTCAAGCTTCTCAAATTGGCTGGAGGCTGGCATCTGAGATTCTGGGGACCACTGGAGGAGGCCGAGATAGATCATCCACTCAGCACTTCTAGCTGAAGATTGCTACAAATAGTTCAGCCTTATCTTTTGCACTGATGTGCTGGGCTCCTCCATCATTGAGGATGGGGATATTTGTGCAGCCTCCTCCTCCAGTGAGTTTTTATAATTCTCCACCACCATTCGCGACTAGATGAAGGGCTGAGATCTGATCCATTGGTTGTGGTCCCTTAGCTCTGTCTATCACTTGCTGTTTATGCACGTAGTCCTGTTTGGTAGCTTCACCAGGCTGACACTGCATTTTTTAGGTATGCCTGTATGCTGCTCCTGGCATGTCCTATTGCTCTCTCCATTGAACCAGGGTGAAGGGCACAGTACACCAGCACAATGCAGGAAGAAATCAGAGGGCTACATTGGAGGGCCCTGCCAGAGCAGTCCAGGCACCTGAACCACATTTTGAGGAGGCCTATGCACCGTTCCACTATTGAACGGGTGGCAACTTGGGCCTCATTATACCGGGTCTCTGCATCAGTCACAGGCCTTTGCACTGGTGTCAGCAGCCAGGTCTGAAGCAGGTACCCCACGTCCCCCACGACCCATCCCTGCACCCTGGGCTCCTCAAGCTGCCATGTACACTGTCTGGGTGTCTGGCGCAGATGTACGTGATATTCATCTTAAAGTCACACACCAACCGCACATTTAGGGAATAGAAGTCCTTCTCTATTCATGATTCATCATGGATTCTGGACTGGGGCCTGGACCTTGAGGGCGATATGGGTGCAGTCTATAGCCCCCTGCACATTAGGCATCCCCGTGATGGCCATGAACTCTGTAACCCGGACTTCCTGCTGGGCCTGGTCCAACTCACATGTAAGATACTGGCAAGCCTGGGCATACAGGGCATCCTTCACACAGTTGTGAATGGCTGCCTGCGAAATGCCACATAGATCGCCACTAAAGATCTGGAAGGATCTAGTGGCATAAAAATTTAAAGCGGCCATCGAATTCACAGCCCCCGGGAGTGAGTGCACTCCTGTGCCCCAAGGTGCCAGGTCCTGCAACAAATGGCACAGGTATTGCACTGTCTCCTTTTGGAGCTGAGCCGTTGGCAGTACGCGATATCATTGTTCGAAGGGCACTCACATGTGGAACTGTCGGAGTCTCCACTCCCTCCTTCCCCCGTGTCACACCCCCCCCCCCCCCGGGTGAATGGCGGCCGCATCCTGCCTCTGGTGACCGTCTCCCTCCACTCCTGCAAGTGCTAAGGTCTGGGTCTCCTCTGCCCGCAATTTAATTCAGCCTCCTGATCCTCCTCCTTGGCTCCTGAAGCAATCGAAAGAACAGAAAGGTTAATCGGTTGCAATATGGGGAATATTGGAGAAGGGGAGAGACAGATTGGGAGGTTAAGGAACTCTGCTCGCCCCAGTCCAACAACACTGTCCATCCCCCTCCACAGCACCCCATACCCCAACATAGACCCCCTATACCCCCTAGCAACATAGCCTCCCATATCCTCCAGCAATGCAGCCCCCCAATTCTCCCCCAGCAACGCAGGCCCCCATTCTCTCCCAAGCAGCACAGCCCCCCCATACCCCCCCAGCAGCACAGCCCCCCATACCCCCCCAGCAGCACAGCCCCCCATACCCCCCCAGCAGCACAACGCCCCATACGCCCCCAGCAGCACAAAGCTCCATACCCCCCCAGCAGCACAGCCAACCCATACTCACCACAGCCCCCCAGCAGCACAGCCCGTATACCCTCTACAGCCCCCAGCAGCACAGCCCCATTACCCTCTACAGCCCCCAGCAACACAGCCCCATTACCCTCTACAGCCCCCTAGCAGCACAGCCCCATTACCCTCTACAGCCCCCAGCAGCACAGCCCCATTACCCTCTACAGCCCCCAGCAGCACAGCCCCTATACCCTCTACAGCCCCCAGCAGCACAGCCCCTATACCCTCTACAGCCCCCAGCAGCACAGCCCCTATACCCTCTACAGCCCCCAGCAGCACAGCCCCATTACCCTCTACAGCCCCCAGCAGCACAGCCCCATTACCCTCTACAGCCCCCAGCAGCACAGCCCCTATACCCTCTACAGCCCCCAGCAGCACAGCCCCTATACCCTCTACAGCCCCCAGCAGCACAGCCCCTATACCCTCTACAGCCCCCCAGCAGCACAGCCCCTATACCCTCTACAGCCCCCAGCAGCACAGCCCCTATACCCTCTACAGCCCCCTAGCAGCACAGCCCCATTACCCTCTACAGCCCCCAGCAGCACAGCCCCTATATCCTCTACAGCCCCCAGCAGCACAGCCCCTATACCCTCTACAGCCCCCAGCAGCACAGCCCCTATATCCTCTACAGCCCCCAGCAGCACAGCCCCATTACCCTCTACAGCCCCCAGCAGCACAGCCCCATTACCCTCTACAGCTCCCAGCAGCACAGCCCCTATACCATCTACAGCCCCCAGCAGCACAGCCCCTATATCCTCTATAGCCCCCAGCAGCACAGCCCCTATACCCTCTACAGCCCCCAGCAGCACAGCCCCTATATCCTCTACAGCCCCCAGCAGCACAGCCCCTATACCCTCTACAGCTCCCAGCAGCACAGCCCCATTACCCTCTACAGCCCCCAGCAGCACAGCCCCTATACCCTCTACAGCCCCCAGCAGTAGTCTCTGTATCCTCTACAGCCCCCAGCTACACACCCATGACCCCCCCATAACCAGCAACCCAGCTCCCTATTCCCCTCTCCCCGTTTCATTAACACACCCAAGCCCATGCGGTAGTGGCCACAGAGAGCACTGCCTGAGGCTGCAGCACTGCCATTTCAAAGGGTTTCCAGCACATTCCCCCACCTGCAAGAGTCCTCTGTGTGTTAGGACCCAGCAGCATCCTTGAGGTCTGAGGTCAGTCCTGAGACTCAGGTCCGTGCTGAAAATCGGACGTCGGACATGGTGATCAGCAATAGCCCCTCCCCCACCCACTTGCAGACCCTCCTGACATGAAACCCAACATGGCTGCCACAAAACGACCCCCTGTGAGCAGCCTGATGGTAGGCACTTACCTCCTCACTAACCCTCACTGATGGAGCGCCAGGACCTGACTTTTACAGAGGAGCTGTTTTCCAGACTGATCCGGCTGGGGCAGATGAGATACTAAAGAACATAAGAACATAAGAAATAGGAGCAGGAGTAGGCCATCTGGCCCCTCGAGCCTGCCCCGCCATTCAATAAGATCATGGCTGATCTGTCGTGGCTCAGTTCCACTTTCCCGCTTTCTCCCCATAACCCTTAATCCCCTCTCTTATCAAAAACAGGCAGGCGGGCTGATAAAATGGGATGTGCAGTTCGCTAATTGCATTCAGATGAATGCAAAAATATTTAAATCGATGTCTTGCCCTGTTGTACCTGTATGTTTTCTGATACTTTCCACCAGTTTGCTTACTGTACACCCCAGTGTCCTTATTTGCAAGATGGACAAAAGACAAACACAAGTAAAGGTTCAACAAGATTATTAATAATAACACTATTAACTCTTAAATTACCCACATAAAACAAGAGGATACCTCAGATTCAAGTGTACTACCTGCAAAGATGGTTTGGTTAAACTGCAGGCTCGGTTTTCTGAGTCCCTCTGATCTGTCGTCACGAAGGTGAATCTCGATGGCAGCTTCTTCCTTCTTTCTCCGGTCAGTCTTCCGGATGGTCAAGGTCACCACCCTCGTCGAGCCTTCGCTCCTGATGTGTCTGAAATGCGTCCCTCTATTCCCCTGCTTGCTTACCTTTCCGGAAACTTCTCTGGCTTCCGGCCAATGAGTGGGTTTCTTGATGTCTGCCTGACAGGTTCCGCCCCCAGGTGTCCATCTCCATGCTGTTGGTTACATGTAACCCGTTATCAGATTAAGCCAACTGCAGGAACTCTCGGTGACAGAACGTCTGGCCCGATCTGGGCTTCTCACAATAGGCCGGTGCATTTCAATGGGGTGCAATGATCTCCTGCTAAGTATCAGTAGAGTACAACGATCTTTAACGGGTGACTGATGGGTCAGGCCCAGACATGTTTGTGTATTTGTACAATTGGCTTGCCCGAGGTTTGACTGTGTTTGATTTTAACATACCCACTTCTTTAATTTAGGATATCCAATTTTATCAGCTTTAAAACAAGGCCCTGATTATTTTACCACAGCCCATTTTGGGTGAGCTCCCCCTTGCATTGATTTTTTTTTCCCCTTCGTAAAGTGGGAACTGGTGTAGATCGCACTAATCGCCTCCCGTTCCACTTTACAACTTTTTGCACCTGAAAACGGGTGCGACGCGATGGTAAAATTCCGCCCAGTGCTTTTAAAATCTAGAGCAGTTTCTGCCTGGTTCTGAAAAAAGTAGCATTCTCATCAGTCTGGATGACAATGAGAAGGCTATTAGTGACAACGAGTCTGTATCTCCCTGCTTACAACCACAGCCACCAGCCACACTGGTGTTCAGTGTGATTCATTCTTTCCAACACTCCTGCAGCAAGGATTGGTACTTTTGTGCACACAATCAATGATGCACATTCATTTGCTCAACCTGTTAACTTTCAACGTTGGAATCCTGATTGGCAGTTTAATATTTTCCCTTGGAAACTTGAGAATGGTATCAATGAAAGGAATGTGCCCTCTACTGGCCAGTGGAAAGATTGCTCTTGCTAGGTGCTGATTGTATGCCAAAATAAAAGATTTGCTTCAAAACGTTCTTTCAGTATGTAAACTATTTTATTTTAATCTTCCTATCCTTCTCTTGAACAAGACCAGATGTTCTTCATCTTTGTCCCTATTATTAGGTTGTGATAACAATACCATAGGATTTACAAAGCAACATTTATTATAACTAAAAAGGAAATTCGTATTCTCCCTCTCCTGTGCCTTGTTTACTTTAGAGATGACGAGTTTACTCCATTTATAACATAGAACATAGAACACTACAGCACAAACAGGCCCTTCGGCCCACGAGTTGCGCCGATCACATCAACACCTACCAACCTACAGACCTATCTATAACCCTCAATCTCATTAAACCCCATATACTCATCCAAAGTATTAAAAGACTCATCATTAAAAGACCCCAGCAAGTTCACCTCCACCACCACTGACGGCAGCCGATTCCATTCACTCACCACCCTCTGAGTGAAAAACTTACCCCTAACATCACTTCTGAACTTCCCTCCCCACACCTTAAATCTGTGTCCTCTCGTAGCAACCATTTCAACCCGGGGAAATAGCCTCTGAGAGTCCACCCTATCCATTCCTCTCAACATTTTGTAAACTTCTATCAGGTCGCCTCTCAACCTTCGTCTCTCCAGGGAAAAGAGTCCCAGCTCCCTCAACCTAACTTCATAAGGCATGCCTCCCAGTCCAGGCAACATCCTTGTAAATCTCCTCTGTACCCTCTCAATAGCTTCTACATCTTTCCTATAGTGAGGCGACCAGAACTGCGCACAATACTCTAAATGAGGCCTGACAAGGGTCTTATAAAGTTGCAGCATTACCTCCCGACTCCTAAACTCAATCCCTCGATTAATGAAGGCCAGTACACCATACATATTTATGTGAGGGGTCTGGTAACAATATAGAAAAAAATTGATCAGAATATTTCCAACAATGAGGAGTTTTATCTTTGTAATGGTGCACTTTCATAAAACACAAAAGGTATTTATTAATATGAAAAATTGTACAGAGGTCAACAAGTCTTCTGCTTAAGTGAGGACTCCACCTCCTGGGTAATTACCCACTTTCAGTCCCAACTCGCCTCCCCGCCCCCCCCCCCCCCCCCCCGGGCAGGTGACTACTTCTGCTGCATTGCCCTTAAAACTACAATCACCACAATCTCCAAGGTTAAAGCTTATTTATTATTGTCACAAGTAGACTTACATTGACACTGCAATGAAGTCACTGCGAAGATTCTCTAGCTGTGTGGGTACACTGAGGGAGAATTTATCATGGTCAATGCACCTAACCGGCATATCTTCTGGACTGTTGGAAGAAACCGGAGTACTGGAGGAAATCCACGCAGATACGGGGAGAACGTGCAAACTCTGCACAGTGACCCAAGCTGTTAATCAAACCCGACTCCCCGTGCTAACCACTGTGCCGCCCCCAGGTTAGATTGGAGAAACTCGGGTTGTTCTCTTGGAGCAAAGAAGATTGAGAGGAAATTTGATAGAGGCGTACAAAATTTTGATAGTCTTTAGACAAAGAAAAGATGTTCCCAATTGTTGATGTTATAGGAATGTGGAAGATGGGTTTAAGATTTTGGGCAAAAGATATGGGGGATGTGAGGAAAACCCTTATTACGCAATGAGTGGTAAATAATTAGAACTTGCTGAACTAGGGTAGCAGAAGCAGAGATGTTGAATGATTTCAAAAGGAAATAAACTTTCAGGGTTACGAGGGGAGAGCGGGGAATGGGACTAACCAGATTGTTTTACAGAGAATTGGCGTGCATTTAATGGAACAAGTGGTCTCCTTTGATGTAATTTACTTCAATTACTCTGTGGTTATGTGTATAGGAGGGCAGTAACATCCCTGGCTGTTGAACATACTCATCATATCACAATCTCCAGCCACACTCGTGACCTACTTCTTGACCTATTAACATCTACTTTCCAGAGAGTAAAGACCCTGACAAGTTTACTTGTGAATCCTAACTAGCATGTACATGGTGTGTTGTGATTCTCTGCAGAATCAACTTCATCACTTTTTAAAAAGTTAGTTCAAGCACCAGAAGATCATTATTAATCATTTTCAGTATTGCATAATTCAAACCAATTACTTACTTCAGCACCCAAATTGTAATTTTCATTACCATATGATGCTACCAACCATATCAAGGTTTCTACTTTTTAATTATTAACCTATATAACATTACTCTGACCTTCTTCCCATTGTTAAACATAGCTGCTATCCTTTGTCTAACTTTGTCCCATCAGTCCTTGTTGTTGATATGGCACCAATCTTTGTCCATTTTTTTCTGTCATTATATTTCTCATTCTTAGGTCACTTTTAGGAAAGTTCTCTTCCTTTGTAATATTAATCAAATTTATCTTCTAGGACTTAATTTCAATCTGTATTTTGAACTTATTTGATCTGCTTTCTCATGTATCTCTTAGAATCCCTTGTGTCTGCACAAAGTTATCACCCAAGACCAACTTCCATACTGTCTGTCATATTGTGTTATATATTGAAAGAACCTGGCCGGAATTGTTCAATCTCATCCACAGCCCGGATTCTCCAGTCCTCCTGCAGTGAACGGAGATTGGGCTGAACGCCAAATTTTCCATTCTCGCTGGCAGCGGTAGATGGGGTGTGCGAAACCAGCCCATGTGACATAAACATACCAATGGATGTTCAGTATATATTTCATCACTCTTCTCTGGATTCTCCTTTACTACAATTCTCTGTACTCTTTCCATGGCAATCTATGTGCATCAAGATGGTTAGCTTTCTGGATTGTGTGCAGACCAGACAGGGGAACAGGTTGATAGCACAGGTGAGTTCACTGGAAATAGGTGAGGAAGAGGAAATTTCAATGGCAGAGGAGAAGTAAAAAACTTGCTCATTACCATCAAAGATTAGGAAATGCAGCACTGCAGTGACATTAGGCAGGCCTGTTACATATTTGGAAATTAGATCGTTCTACATTAAAGAAACAGAAGGAAAAATAATGCCAAGGACAAAATATTCCATTTATCAGAGTTGTCAAGTCAGTATTGCAACATTTGTTCTTCTTTTGTCATCATACCTCCAACACAACAGTCCTTCTGTGCTGCCCAGAGCAAGAAAAAAGAAACAACACATACAGCAACTTTCTGAACTCAGAACATCCCAAAATGTTTCATAATCAATGCTTCCAACTGTTGGAATGTAGAAAAACATGGCAGCCAATTTGTGTTCAGTGAGATAAGTGAAGAATTAAACTGTGCTAATAATACCAGATGAGAGATAGATGTTGGCCAGGGCACCAGAACAACCTTTAGTCCTTGGAATAGCTCAATGGGAATTACTTTATTTACTTGAGGGAATAGATAGGGCCTTGGTTTAATGACTTGTTCCCTTGTACTGCACTGCAGTGTCAGCAGAGATTATGTGGGGACTTGAGATCATGCTCTGAGTCAGAGGCAAGAATGCTATCACTGAGTCAAGTCTGACACCTACTTTGCATTCAGGATTACATTTTCAGTTTTTCGAGAAACAAGCAGAAATATTAAGTTAACTCATATTAATATTCAGTTGAGCAGACAGAAAAATCAAACAGTTGTTGTCTAAGTAGTTGTCTGCGTCCTTCATGGAAAACATACTTATCATTGAGAAACTTATACAAAACTCATTAATTAGTTAATCTGGAGTCTCTGTGGAGATGTTGTTCCTGGTCACTGGCAGGTTACTGATCTATTGCCCTGAGAAAAACGGTTGTTGGCAAAAAGGGACGGTGTACATTACGTGACTCTGATACCTGTTCATATCAGTGGCACACCTTCTTATGCTTCATAAGTTCAACCATAAGATACTATATCTGTGAAGCATCAAAAGCACCTTTCAATTTCTATTTCCATTTACTTGATGATTGCAACAGGAATTGGTATTCTGCATTTAAATGGTTTGTGGTTATGAGTTCTTGTGAAAGCTGGTGTTGGAGAGAGTTCCTTTTTCATTTTCTTCAGCTGTTCCTGTTTTGCTGAAATCTTGTATTGGTTTCACATGCAGCCTCCTTTTCAATGGGTTAGTGGACAACAATCTACTTGTGAGATTTCCAAAGAAAACAGCTGTGTGTTGGGATAGTGTCAGCAAAAAGATACATTGCATAACACAAAAATCAACGACAGCAGGAAGAAAAATTATACATTATTAAAAAGATACTGCAATGATTTTACAAAAGGTCGGGGTGGGATGTGTGGAGGAACCCATTAAATATATCTGCTATATCACAGCAGACTTCTTTTCAGCAAATTGAAAGTGGTCTTGGAAGACAAGCAGCAAAATTTCACTGTTAAAAAGCTGTGAATTCATTCCCAATATGGATTTAAATTATTGTTAAACAAATGGTGTTCTGTGCCTTTAACACGATCTTTCTGATTAAAAGAGAACCTGCAGGACAATCTGGATATAAATCGATAAGCCTGGACCTTTTGCAGTCCTGTGGTCAGATACAGTCCTCCCAAACAGCCTCTGAGCTGGCTGCTCAGGAGAAAGATGATCAAATTGCCTGTTTGAGGAAACAAGGCATTGGTTACCTGCTTTATTCATTTGTGTATTGATTGATGTGTTTGATATCATAAATGCCACCTTGGAATGATCTGGCAGCATAGAGGTTGCTGTGACTTTCACTGCCTTCATCGTTGAGCACCAGTGCGGCAGGAGGGCAATTTGAAGCAAGAGGTACAATTTAGTCACTGCATTTTTTTGCAAAACTTAGTTTGGGTATGAACTTCACTTCATCTATGGGAATGTACGACTCAGTCTGTTCATGTGCATGCCTCTGGTGTAATCCTCCCACTGGCCTCTTTTTACTTCCTTCTAGAAGACACAATTACAGGCTGAATTTTGCAGCAAAGCCTGAGGTTGGCACTGGAAGTGGGAGGCACTGCCATTTGGGTAGGGACGAGCTGGGACCGGCTATTTAACAGTGGGAGGCAGCGGAGGCATCCAGCAAGACTGGAAATGCTGGCACACCTTTAACAGGTCATCACTCTTTGAAATCATTCCAACAAAAAGAATGGCTGCTGTGTGGAGCCAGAACTGACCTCCTAGGGACAGCACGGTGGCTCAGTGATTAGCACTGCTGCTTCACAGCGCCAAGGACCTGGGTTCAATTCCCAGCTAGGGCCACTGTCTGTGCGGAGTCTGCACATTCTCCCCATGTCCGCATGGGTTTCCTCCCACACTCTGAAAGATGTGCTGGTTAGGTGACTGGCCATGCTAAATCCTCCATCAGTGTAGCTGAACGGGTGCCAGAGTGTGGCAACTAGGGGATTTTCACAGTAACTTAACTGCAGTATAAATGTAAGCCTACTTGTGATTAATAAATAAATTTTAACTTTTCACTAGCTCACTGCCTTCTTACTCTCAACTGAGGTGGTGGCATAGTGGTATTGTCACTGAACTTGTAATCCTGAGACCCAGGGTCATGCTCTGTGGACCCAGATTTGAATCCCACAATGGTAGATGAAGAATTCAATAAAAATTTGAAATTAAACCTATTTTCAATTCTTGCAAAATTCCATCTGATTCACTAATGTCCTTACCTGGTCTGGCATATAGAATAGAATCAAACTCGTACAGTGCTGAAAGAGGCCATTCGACCCATTGAGTCTACACCAACCACAATGTCACCTAGGCCCTATCCCTGTAACCCTCAGTATTTACCCTGCTCGTCTGACTTACACTCAAGGGGCAATTTGACATGGCCAATCCACCTAATCTGCACACCTTTAGATTGTGGGAGGAACTGGAACACCTGGAGGAAACCCACAGACATGGGGAAAACGTGCAGACATCATCCAGACATATATGTGACTCTGGATACAAAGCATTAAGAGTGGCATAGTGGTTAGCACTACAGCCTCACAGCTCCAGGTATCTGGGTTCAATTCCAACCTCGAGTGACTGTCTGTGTGGAATTTGTACATTCTACCCATGTCTGCATGGGTTTCCTCCAGGTGCTTTGGCTTCCTCCCACAGTCCAAAGATGTGCAAGTTAGGTGGATTTGCTATGCTAAATTGCCCCTCAGTATCAGGGTGATTGGTGTGAACAAAGAACAATGCAGCACAGGAAACAGGCCCTTCGGCCCTCCAAGCCTGCGCCGCTCATGCTTCCAACTAGACTATTTGTTTGTATCCCTCCAATTCCCAGTCTGTTCATGTGGCTGAGTCTTAAACGATCCCAGCGTGTCCACCTCTACCACCTTGCTTGGCAGTACATTCCAGGCCCCCACCACCCTCTGTGTAAAATACATCCCTCTGACATCTGTGTTGAACCTTGCCCCCCTCACCTTGAACCTGTGACCCCTTGTGTTTGTCACCTCTGACCTGGGAAAAAGTTTCCCACTGTTCACCCAATCTATGCCCTTTGTAATTTTATACACCTCTATTAGGACGCCCCCTCATCCTCCATCTTTCCAGGGAGATGTTAACTATGTGCTACAAGGATAGGGCTTGTGTGGGATTATTGTTGGTGTAGGCTCGATGGGCTGTATGGCGTCATTCTGCATTGTAGGGATTCTACAGTTCTTATATCTGGTGACCCTTTGAAACCCTATGGTTTACTCAGAGAGAAAATAAAATCAGTAAACCCTTATAAAACTGGAGTTCATTGAATATGGGGTTGCGATTTGAAGACCTTGGGCTTTCTCTTGATGTTTCCCATCTCGATATGCTGATTTTATTCTACCTTCCATCCTGACCCCAATGAGTTAGTAAAAAAAAATCAGCCATGGTTTCCCATGTGGAAAGCTATGATGCCATTATTATGGTAAAAGATTGTGTGCCACAATAATTACCTCTTTGGCTCAGAATCCAGCAACTCCATTTGTGGGTCAACATTCTCAGTCATCAATCTGATGAAGTTGAAGTAACTCTTACAGATGAAAAACAAAACCATAGTTGCTGCAAGATGTGTTTGATGAATTCCATCAGAATTTCAAATTTGGGTGGAAGAGAAAAATTGTAAGGTTTCACATTGATTGATGGTACATATAGCTATTTGTGAAAGACTTTTGTGCGAAGTTCATGTATCTGTAATGAATCTGATATTAATACATGTGGCAAAATGGCAAGGTTGACTGACTATTGCTACAACATTGAAAGTCTACTAATAAATTCCCAAATGTCTTGAAGCTGCTGCCAATCTTCTTCCATTTGCAATTAGCTGTCACAAAACATCCACCCTTCTTAGGGCAGAATAGGTTAATTCAGCAGAACATCTGAGAATTCAAAAATGTTAAAATTTTGTAATGCTCAAATCCTGCAAAAATAAATAGATCATCAGCTGTGATGAGCTTCAGCTGTCAACAGTCAAGAGCTAATTCTCTGCCAGTTTGAAAAAGGGTGGAGTAAAAGTCCTCAAATGAATGTCATGCTAAATTCTCCCTCAGTTTTAATCTAACAAGCACATAGTCTGTGAATTGTTTCTATTTAACAATCTCTCATTTTAAACACTTTTTTTCAATATCCAATTCAAGAATTTTCCTCTTTGTTTTACCAATTTTGTCGGGACTTAATCTTTGAACCTTACAAGAAGTTTAACCCAAGATCAATCCATCACAGGATTTGTCATAATCATTTCAAATACCCCAAATTTTAAATGATCTCATTCTCACATGTTTGAATTTGTATTCAGATTAAAATTCCCGTATAATTAGAGAAACACCCTGGAATCATGCTTCTAGTCAGTAAACATGGCTTTTGAAAAGAAAGCTTTATACTACAACCTGCGCTTTCACCTATGTACAGTGTGCTTTGTCTGTATTGAGAGCAAGAAACAATACTTTTCACTGTATACCAATAAAATAGTAAATCAAATCTTTATTAATTATACTCCTATTTTATCTGTGACATGGAGATGCCGGTGTTGGACTAGAGTGGGTACAGTAAGAAGTCTCACAACACCAGATTAAAGTTCAACAGGTTTATCTGGAATCATGAGCTTTTGGAGCGCTGATTCACCTGATGAAAGAGTAGCATTCTGAAAGCTCACGATTCCAGATAAACCTGTTGGATTTTAACCTGGTGTTGTGAGACTTCTTACTTCTTTTTAATCCATTCGACTTAATAAAACAAATCTATGAACATGCACATAAAACGAGACACACATGTTCTCACAGCGTGTTTCAAACAATTAATCCTCAACATTCTGTTGCAGCTATGGCTTCTTAAAGCAACAGAGCACTGCAAGCTCACAACCCCTTGATTAAAATAAGAAACAAGATCCGTCATTCTCCCCCATTAAAACCTAACCTTTCATTTTGTCCCATTCAGGCCAATTTCCAAAGTCTAGTTTTATAGGCAAAACACATTCTTTGTTGATTTAAAATCCCAAATATATTCTCACCCACACCATTACCACAGCAATATGCTTGTTCTTTACTTGGGGTTGGATTGACAACACAATAAAATTCTCAAACTTATTTCAAATTCCTCCAGGCTGCGCGTAAATTTCCACATTTAATTGGTTCCCATATATCTGCATTATAAACTAACAGACGCAAGTTGCTAGGCAAATTAAAGCTAATCAACTATCTGCTAAAATGGTTAACTTTTTTAAGGAACCTAAAGGGGAGGGGAGTAAACAGAGAAAATTTGGCACACTATTGTATCATTTTATGTCATTCTAAAAAACTTCACTAACCACACAAATCAAACTCAGTTTTAAACATATTCTATTCATTGTTATATTCCTCAACCTAATTATTTTCATTTTATCATTTTTTGTTAGGGATGGGTAACGTGTTTTTGATTCACTCATTTTTTTGATTTTATATGGGCTCAGGGAATCAAAACGCAGGTTTTATCATCCTTATCCTTCATCTCCTTTCACCACCACTCTGTCTGTTTTGCAGGAGGGTTGTGGGGAATTCCAAGCAGACTTAGTCATCTTATTGTTAAGTTTCTTGTTCTTAGTAGCTAAATGGTGTGTGATGGACGCCTCCGTCCCCACTCCAGCTCTGCTTTTTCACTGGCCATGCTTGGGTAGGATTAGTGATATTAGGATCTACTCTCAGAAGTCTGCTTTTCAGTCCACGTGACTTGGAGTAAACTGTCATTCCACTGTTGGGTTACAAGTCTGTCACAATTCCTATAACAAACTGATGATAAAATACTTCAAAACAATGCCTGATAATACTGCTTAATGAACTACTGAACATAGTTTGTTGATTCGTCAGACCCCCTTTATACAGATTCAGATATCCAAACAACTGAACACCACTGGTCCCAGAATAAGTTTAATTCCAATTTATTATGAGCAAATATAATCACCTGATCCTCTGCCAGTGATGGGTGACTTTTGACATCCTGCCAACTACACCAAGTTGACAGCAAAGAATGACTTAAGATGAATCACTCGACACCCAGGTCTGATCCAATCATCAAATGGATTTATTTTACACTAGTGATGAGAAAGCCACTGGACTCACCTTGCGGATTCTCCATGGTACAAAATAAGTCACACGTTCTCATACATTTACTTCAGCCCTTCCCGACTGGCTACAAACCAATCACTATATTAACTGATTGCAAACATATCCAATCAAGCTAATAATTAGGCATCATGCGGTTGCATGATCAGCTCGTGGGTAGTTCTGAACCATCTCATGAGGTGTACCAGGTTCCTTACATCAACTGTCTTTGGGCCTTCACAATGAATCACTATGTCCAGGTTTTCCTTCTCTCAGACAAATCCTGTCTTATTTCTCCAGCAGTCAGTGCAGCTTCCTGAAGGCCGATAAGAGGGGACCCTTGTGCCTGTACTTGTTGGAGTTAAGAAGAATGAGAGGTGATCATATTGAAACATTTAAGATTCTGATGTGATTTATCAGTGTATATACTAAGAAGCTGTTTCCCCTCTGGGGGCACAGTTTTAAAGCATATTTAATGGTCCCTGGCTGTATTAAGTACTATAAGTCTTGTTTGGTTTACCGCCAGGAGTGACAGAATTGCTCTTTGCTTTGTAGACGTAAGCACACCTCTTGCCCAGGTAAAATTCTGTTTTGTTGTGGCAATAAACACCTTCAATCTTGAGGAAAGCAGTGTGCTCTCTTTGGTTTCGAAGGCCTCGTTTATAGCCAGTAAACACAGTAATCTTCCAGGCATTGCAAGAGGGCTCAGGGTAGCTGGATCGCTGCCCTGGCAACAAAATGGAGGAATTATATTAAGGCAGTCACAGGACTAAGTTGACCACATTCAGGTCCCACATACCTCACATTCAATCTGCATCAAACAATTTGTCAACATCATCTAGGAATTGCAAAACGTTGTGTGAGAGCACAGCAATCAGTCTGTGGCCAAGCATGACTCACAGTACAGAATAAATAATTTCTAACATTCTCAATTGTGACATTGGCATCCAAGAACAAAAAGAACCACTATGACAGTCTAATCTTCCACTAAGGCCCTAAGGCCACAGGAGTGCCTGGGAAATGGAGACGTTTAAACTTAGGGGGAAAGCTTTCCTTCTTGTCACTGATTGCAATATAGTATCACAGCAGAAGCAGTGACCCATTCCCTCCTCAACAGAATTTATGCAAGATGTGACATCCTGTATATTTTAGTGTCCAACAATGGACCACAATTTCCTTATATTTCACAATGTTGCAGATGAAAATGGCTTTATTCATGTACAGTAAGAAGTCTCACAACACCAGGTTAAAGTCCAACAGGTTTATTTGGTAGCACAAGCCACAAGCTTTCGGAGTGCTGCTCCTTCAATTAGGGGCAGTGCTCCAAAAGCCTGTGGCTTGTGCTACCAAATAAACCTGTTGGACTTTAACCTGGTGTTGTGAGACTTCTTACTGTGCTTACCCCAGTTCAATGCCAGCATCCCCATATCTTTGTTCACATAACCAGGTCACCTCACTATGTTCAAGGGAATGGAGAATCTAAGATTAATCAAAGAAAAACCAAGCTCTTCCGAGTTGTTGAACCTCACCACAACAAAATGGTTTTCCATCGTAGTTATTAACAGATTGAGAACACAGAATCTTAATCAAGAACAAAAACTGAAACCCAGTGTCACCACAAATGACCACAAGGGGGTGAACCAGAGTGAGAAATAACAGAGAAGAAGCTGGGCTCAGAACTTCAGTAGCAGGAAAAGAGTACATGTGCTGAAACTCAGCAGAGAGTATGATCTAAGGCCAACAGGAGGAAGGCACAATCATTGAAAAAAACTTCACAATCAAGATCCTCCAGGATTGAGGCAGACCAGCATTCCATAAGGAAAAACCACAGACCCTTAATACCCTTAGAGAGAAAGACTTACTATTCAGATCCTGAAGAAGAAAGACTTACTACACGTTCAACAGTCACCCAGGAGAAGAATCACTCGCACTGACAGAAGGGAGAGTATGAATATCCTCGCCCTGAAAAGGAGATCAAAATAAGATCAAGACACCTCAGAGACTCACCCTGTGAAGTCGGAGACTTTATGAAGAGATGTGAAGATTTTCCGTCAAAATCGTATGTGATATTGATGTAATAGCGATATCAGATCACATGATGGAGAAGTAAGAGATCTGGAAGGACGAGAATTCCAACCTCATGTAGAGATCCAAATCTGGAAATATCAAAATCAAGAGTAATGGTTTTGTGAAATTGTAGACCTGAGCAACATACTTTGGGAGAATAAAGAATCCCTGCTAGATTCCAACTACACCTCAAAACAAATTGTCACCAAATTTGCTGATAATACGAAGATAGGTAGAAATCAAGCTGTGAGGAGGAAACAAAGGGATAAGAACATAAGAACATAAGAACATAAGAAATAGGAGCAGGAGTAGGCCATCTGGCCCTTCGAGCCTGCCCCGCCATTCAATAAGATCATGGCTGATCTGTCGTGGCTCAGTTCCACTTTCCCGCCCTCTCCCCATAACCCTTAATCCCCTCTCTTATCAAAAACCCATCAACCCGCTTCTTAAAAATATTTAGCGAGGCAGCCTCCACCACTTCAACGGGCAGAGAATTCCAGAGATTCACCACCCTTTGAGTGAAGAAGTTCCTCCTCAACTCCGTTCTGAACCGCCCCCCCTTTATCTTGAGGCTGTGCCCCCTAGTCCTACTGTCTTTTTTGAGCGGGAAGAGTCTTTCCACCTCTATCCTATCCATCCCATTCATCATCTTATACGTCTCAATGAGATCTCCCCTCATTCTTCTAAACTCTAACGAGTACAAGCCTAGTTTATTCAGCCTCTCCTCATAGCTCAACCCCCTCAACTCCGGTATCAGCCTAGTAAACCTCCTCTGCACTCCCTCCAGGGCCAAAATATCCTTGCGCAGGTGCGGCGCCCAAAACTGCACACAGTACTCCAGCTGCGGCCTCACCAATGCCCTATACAGCTGCAGCAAGACCTCCCTACTTTTATATTCAATCTTATATCAATTTTATATTCAATAGAGATAGGTTAAGTGAATGGGAAAAAAAACTGCCAGATGGAGTATAATGTGGGAAAATGTGAGGTCATCCACTTTGGCAGGAAGAATAGAAAAACAAAATATTATTCAAAAAGTAGAATGCTGCAGTACAAGGCAATCTGGGAATTTCCAGCCACATTCACCCCAAGACTGGAAAATCCCACCCAAGGTCAATGGACATTTGCATGGCCCGCTACAATTCCCGTGGCAGGAGGGACAGGAAAATTCTGCCCTGGGTGTTTTTGTACATGAATCACAAAAGATTAACATGCAGAAATAGCAAGTAATTGGGAAAACAAATTAAATGTTGGCCTTGATTACAATGAGGATGGGATATAAAATTAGTGAAATCTTGCTGCAATTGTACAGACATTGGTGAGGCCACACCTACAGTACTGCATACAATTTCGGACTTACTCAAGGAAGGATATGTTTTCATTGGAAGCAGGTCAGAGAAGGTTCAGCGAGCTGATTCCTGGGACAAAGGTGTTTTAGGAAATGTGAAATAGATTGGGCCTATACTCATTGGAGTTAAGAAGAATGAGAGGTGATCATATTGAAACATTTAAGATTCTGATGTGACTTATCAGTGACTCTGGGGGCAGTTTTTAAAAAGAATTTCCCATTCTTCTCTCAGAGAGTCATTAGTGTTTGCATTCTCTCCTCCTGTTTATACTGGAGGCTGGGGCACTGAACATATTATTGACCAAGTTAGAAAGATTTTTGACCTACAAGGGAGTTGCGGGGAAAGGCAGGAAGATGGATTTAAGGCCACAAACAAATCAACTGTGCTCTTATTCAATGGTGAAGCAGGCTCGATGGGTTGAATAGCTTACTGCTGCTCCTATTATTTATGGCCTCACCAAGTTCTCCCAGTTATTGAGGTCCAGGAGAGATTTCAAAGGGTGCTAGTTAAAGTGGATTGTTCTATTTCTTCACAGATGCATCACTAATACCGGAGATCCAGATGTGACCATCTTGACTATCCAAACCATTAGCCTGTACAGCTCTTGGAACTCTGAGAATGATTTCCATAGTGGGGCGGGGGGGTGGGGTCATTGGTTTTGGAGGTGTTGCAGGTCTTGGTCAGGGTGTCACTACAATCCATTGCTGTAGTTCGCAGCTAGATATTTGTGAGGATTCATTGGTGATGGGGCAGCTACTTTATCGGATGCATGTACTTCATGTTAGTTATCATGGTACTTTATCCCTCCTTGTTCTATGTGATACCTCTGCTGCCTTTGATACTATCGACCACATCACCTTCCTCTAACTCCTATTCTTCATACCCCAAGGATGTATCAGTGATTTCTTCCTCCCTATCATCCACATATTGTTTCATTGTTTCATCATCTGCAGATACCAGATGCACGTGTACATCAATAATACCCAGCTTTACTTCTCAATCTGTCAGTTTGTTTGTCCTATATCAAGTTTTCAATAAGCCTTAACTCCCTCCAGCTAAACATTAGGATGAAGTGCTCGCCAACAGGAAGGGAACAGTCTTGCCTGGTGATTGTCGAGTGGTGTTCATTCATTCGTTGGGGAGACCATGCAGACACTACGCCAATGTACCATGCCTCGGGACATCCTTTCTTGCAGCATATCAGGTAGACAATGCTGGCTGAGTTGCAAGAGTATATGCTGTGTACCTGGTGGGTGGTGTTCTTCAACAACCAGTTCTTTATCCAGACACACAGAACAGCCATGGGGACCAAATTCACACCTCAATATGCTGACATCTTCATGCATTGGCTCGAACAAGACGTCTTCACCATGCAGGACCTTCAACCGATGCTATACACTAGATACATCGATGACTTTTTCTTCCTTTGGACTCATGGTGAACAATCACTGAAACAACTATATGATGACATCAACAAGTTTCATCCCACCATCAGATTCACCATGGACTATTCTCCAGAATCGATTGCATTCTTGGACACATGCATCTCCATCAAGGAAGGTCACCTCAGCACCTCACTGCACCTCAAGCCCACAAATAACCTCACGATGCTCCACTTCTCCAGCTTTCACCCTAAACACATTAAAGAAGCCATCCCCTACCGACAAGCCCTCTGTATACACAGGATCTGCTCAGATGGGGAGGATCACAACTGACACCTCCAGATGCTGAAAGATGCCCTCAACAGAACAGGATATGGTGCTCGACTCACATTGTCTGCATCTTTAAGAGTTGATTCGCTGTAAAGACTTGCATTCTAATCAGTATTCTGTAATCTGTGTGTGACCAGAGCTATCCATTCACCTGACGAAGGGGCAAACCCCAAAAGCTAGTGGGTTTACTATCAAATAAACTTGTTGGACTTTAACCTGGTGTTGTGAGACTTCTTACTGGAAAAGAAGGAGCAGGTGCCATTCTCTGGAATGGAGGAAAAGATAGTTTGCTCCCCTGTGGAGGAGGGGCAGCACCCTCCCTTTACCCTTCACTCACCAGAGGTTAAACCAGTTCACCACGGCTACCTGTAATTGAGTCAGGCACCCTGGAGACTGAGGATGAAAAGTTCCTTGTGGCTAAACCTCCCTGACAGCTGCCTGACATCTCTGTGGTTCTGCCTGGCCTGACTGGGGACTATGAAATGGAAAGCCCATTCTCTGGGTCACTGGGCAGCGGTAGGGAAAGGACAAAGCCTACTCTATCTTTCTCTGCTTTTTGTGCTGGTTATATTGTTTGTAAATTCAGATCCCACTCCAGAAACACCATGTGATCCAGTAACAGAGCAGGCCCCAAACTGCTACAGCCCTCTGGTCCAGAGCACCTCGAGGTGCCCAGTGAGGGTGCCTTTGTTATTAATTGTGGGTGTGGGATGGTAATGGTGATAAGGCTGGCAAGGACAGACTCGTCCACTGGTCTCAGTTTGATGGGAGACTCAGATGCAGATCCTGAGTTAGGACTATGGCTCTTTTGAGGGTTGTGCTGATGGTTTAGAATCCACCACTGTTGGGGTGGTGGAATCCATTATGACCTCTTCCCACTCAGGCAACACCACCCATTACCCCAATCGAGTCATCCCTTATTCCCCTAGGGGTACTCGATAAGTTTCTGGAAAAAACACCTGGGTGCCCTTGACCAAAAGTTGGAGCTGTTGCTGCTCATCAGATCTGTTAGTTCCACCTTTAAACCCAAAAGACAAAGGCATGAACCAGAGGGAGCAGTACCAGCGGAGATCCTTCCTCACTGTGCTCCTGAGGAAGCAGAGGGCCACAGCTACCCTCACACCTTCTGAACAATAAGCTGTTGGATTGTCCCAGTGTTAAACTCCCTCAGTCTGGGAATGGGAATGTCCCAGTGTTAAACTCCCTCAGTCTGGGAATGGGAATGTCCCAGTGTTAAACTCCCTCAGTCTGGGAATGGGAATGTCACAGTGAGTGTTAAACTCCCTCAGTCTGGGAATGGGAATGTCACAGTGAGTGTTAAACTCCCTCAGTCTGGGAATGGGAATGTCACAGTGAGTGTTAAACTCCCTCAGTCTGGGAATGGGAATGTCACAGTGAGTGTTAAACTCCCTCAGTCTGGGAATGGGAATGTCACAGTGAGTATTAAACTCCCTCCGCCTGGGAATGGGAATGTCACAGTGAGTGTTAAACTCCCTCAGTCTGGGAATGGGAATGTCACAGTGAGTGTTAAACTCCCTCAGTCTGGGAATGGGAATGTCACAGTGAGTGTTAAACTCCCTCAGTCTGGGAATGGGAATGTCACAGTGAGTGTTAAACTCCCTCAGTCTGGGAATGGGAATGTCACAGTGAGTGTTAAACTCCCTCAGTCTGGGAATGGGAATGTCACAGCGAGTGTCAAACTCTCTCAGTCTGGGAATGGGAATGTCACAGCGAGTGTTAAACTCCCTCAGTCTGGGAATGGGAATGTCCCAGTGTTAAACTCCCTGAGTCTGGGAATGGGAATGTCACAGTGAGTGTTAAACTCTCTCAGTCTGGGAATGGGAATGTCACAGTGAGTGTTAAACTCCCTCAGTCTGGGAATGGGAATGTCCCAGTGTTAAATTCCCTCAGTCTGGGAATGGGAATATCACAGCGAGTGTCAAACTCCCTCAGTCTGGGAATGGGAATGTCACAGCGAGTGTTAAACTCTCTCAGTCTGGGAATGGGAATGTCACAGCGAGTGTTAAACTCTCTCAGTCTGGGAATGGGAATGTCACAGCGAGTGTTAAACTCCCTCAGTCTGGGAATGGGAATGTCACAGCGAGTGTTAAACTCCCTCAGTCTGGGAGTGGGAATGTCACAGCGAGTGTTAAACTCCCTCAGTCTGGGAATGGGAATGTCACAGTGAATGTTAAACTCCCTCAGTCTGGGAATGGGAATGTCACAGTGAATGTTAAACTCCCTCAGTCTGGGAATGGGAATGTCACAGTGAATGTTAAACTCCCTCAGTCTGGGAATGGGAATGTCACAGTGAATGTTAAACTCCCTCAGTCTGGGAATGGGAATGTCACAGTGAATGTTAAACTCCCTCAGTCTGGGAATGGGAATGTCACAGTGAATGTTAAACTCCCTCAGTCTGGGAATGGGAATGTCACAGCGAGTGTTAAACTCCCTCAGTCTGGGAATGGGAATGTCACAGTGAGTGTTACACTGTGGTGCTGCGATGTTCCCACTCGTGCCAAAATATTTTTCAAGGCATCCCAGAAATAATGCCCTGGTCAAAGTATTCCCCCTAAATTCAGTGCCCTGATTGGCCATTTCATGAGGATGCTGTGATTGGCCAGTCATGGATTCTATGGAGGAGACGGGGGGTGGGGGAGGGTGGAGAGTCATTTTGGGGGTGAGGAATGGACGAGGGGGTCAGAGTCAGAGGGCAGGGGCAGGGTGGAGGATTGGAGGTGAATCATAAAGCACAGAAACAGGCCCCCCGGCCCAACTACTCTATGCCAACCATGGTGTCTCCCAGCTACTCCCCATTGCCCGCGTTTGGCCCATATCTCTTAATCCTTTCCCATTAATGTACTTATCCAAATGCATTTTTTAAAAAATGTTGCTATTGTACCTGTTTCAACCACTTTCTCTGGCAGCTCATTCCATATTAGCACCACCCTCTGCCTGAAGAAGTTTCCCCTCAGGTCCCTTTTAAATCTTTGCCCTTTCATCTTAAACCTACGTCCTCTAGTTCTCAATTCCCCTTCCCTGGGAAGAAGACTATGTGTGTACATTCTATCTATGCCCCTCATGATTTTATACATCTCAATAAGGTCATCCTCATTTTCTTACATTCCAAGGAATAAAGTCTACCTGTGACACCACTTTCCAAGAACAATGTACTTGTACCCCTAGGTCCCTCTGTTCCTCAACACTCCCCAGGGCTCTACCATTCACTGTGTAAGTCCTACGCTGGTTTGACTTTCCAAAGGGCAGCATGGTGTTTAGCACTGCTGCCTCCCAGTGCCAGAGACCCAGGTGCAATTCCTGGCTTAAGTCACTGTCTGTGTGGAGTCTGCACATTCTTCCCATGTCCACATGGATTTTCTCCAGGTGCTTTTGTTGCCTTCTACAAGTCCGAAAGGCATGCTGGTTAGGTGCATTGGTCATGCTAAATTCTCCCTCAGAGTACAGGAACAGGCGCTGGCATGGCATCTGGGGAACTTTCACAGTAACTTCATTGCTGTGTTAACGTAAGCCAACTTCAGACACTAATAAATAAACTTTAAACACCTTACACTTATCTGTATTGAAATCCATTTGCTAATCCTTCTCTCATTTCCCAATCTGATCAAGATCCCCCTGTAATTTTTGATAACCTTGTTCACCATCAACGACACCTCCTAATTTAGTATTATCCGCAAATTTACTAATCATGCCTTGTACATTTACGTGAATAACGAACAACAAGGGTCCCAACACCAACCCCTGAGGCACACCATTAGTTACAGACTCCAATCAGAGAAACAACCTTCAACCATCACCCTCTGCTTTCTACCATTGAGCAAATTTTGAATCCAATTTGCTAGCTCTGCCTGGATCCCATGCAACCTAATTTTCCAGATCAGCCTGCCATGTGGGACCTTGTCAAAGGCCTTGCTAAAGTGCATGCAGATATCTGCTGCCCCCTACCCTCATCCATCCTCTTGTTTATCTGTTTGAAAAGCTCTAAAAGATTAATCAGATATGATTAATATCTGATTAATATTGGGGCGGCACGGTAGCACAGTGGTTAGCACTGCTGCTTCCCAGCTCCAAGATCCTGGGTTTGATTCCCGGCTCAGGCCACTGTCGGTGTGGAGTTTGCACGTTCTCCTTGTGTCTGCGTGTGTTTCCTCCAGGTACTCCGGTTTCCTCCCACAGTCGAAAGATGTGCAGGTTAGATTTATTGACCATGTTAAGAAATTGCCCCTTAATGTCTAGAGATGTGTAAATTAGAGGGATTAGTGGGTATAATGTGTAGGGATATGGGAGTAGGGCCTGGGTGGGATTGTGTTCGGTGCAGACTCAATGGGCCAAAGGACCTCTTTCTGCACTGTAGAGTTCTATGATTCTATGATGACTTCCCACGTACAAAGCTGTATTGACTGTCCCTAATCAGACCTTGACTATCCAAATGTTGGTAGATCCTGTCCCTCAGAATCCCCTCCAGTAATTTACCCATCACTGATGTCAAGCTCACCAGCTTGCAATTCCCTGATTTGTCTTTGCTACTGTTTTGAAACAATGGAACAACATTAGCCACTCCCCAGTGTTCAGGAACTTCACCAGTGGAAAGAGTTGTTGCAGATATCTCTGCAATTTCTTCCCTATCCTCCCACAGGGGTCAGGAGTCCATTTGGCAGGTGTTGATTATAGGAGTCACTGAGTTTATTTATAGGATAATTATAGTGATAATTTACCCTACATATGACTTGTACATTAACCCCATGGTCATCTGGGGGCGGGGGCGGGGGGGAGGGTGGGGGGAGGTGGGAGGGACCAGTCGCTGGTTGGTAACAGAAGAAAGATAGCGGTGTTGACCAATTGCATGCTGCAGTGGTAACAGTAGTGAAGAGGTAATTGGACTGTGTCCATTGGTAAATCACCAATGTTGAGTTGCTTCATGTTCAACCAATAGAACCATAGAGTCCCTAGTGTGCAGACAGAGGTCATTCAGCTCACTGAGTGAGCATTCCACCCATGCTTTCCCTCCACCATATCGCCATAATACTGTGCATTTACCATGGCTAATCCATCTAACCTACACATCGTAAATACTAAGGGACAATTTAACATGGCCAATCCACCTAACTTGTACATCTTTGGAGAGTGTGACAAAACCGGAGCTCTCAGAGAAACCCACACAGATGCGGGGAGAACATGCAGACTTCACACAGACAGTGACCCAAGGCTGGAATTGAGGTCACTGGCACTATGAGGTAGCAGTGCTAGCCACTACGTTACCCATTGTTCTCAATGAAAGATTGTTTGCTTTCCTGGTTGTGGCTCTGGGTACAAACAAAATCTCCCACATTTGAAGTACATTCGCTAGCTTAAAATCTAAATTCTGACTGAAAATATTGTTAGAACCCAGTGTGCAAATGAAAATAAATGATGCTTTCAAATGGAGATTGGTCTTACCATTGTGTAGAGCTCAGTCAACTGAGTGAGGATAGGGGTTTCTGGCTGGAATCTTGTGATAAACAAAGCCTTGTAAGTGCATGAGTTAGAAATATCATTAAAACTAAAGTGTGTGGTTCCTAACTGCTATCCTCAATGATTGGATACTTCAATAGGCTTGTCTCTAGCTGGATATAGTCTGAGCTGACATCACATGACCTCCTACCCTCAACCTAGACACCTGCCATTGGTGAGCCATCAGGTCAATCATCACCAAGACCTGTCTTCCTAGCACTTCAATGTGTCTTGGTTTTGTGCTCCGATTTCCTCCCACATTCTGAAAGATATGCATTGACCCGAACAGGCACCTGATTGTGGCGGCTAGGGGAATTTGACAGTAACTTCTTTGCAGTGTTAATGTAAGCTTGCTTGTGACTAATAAATAAACTTTAACTTTAATTTAACCTCTTAAGACCTTTTGGAGGACTGTGCCTGGGCAGGTCTGGATCTCCTCCTCCCCTCTAAGAACGATCATCCATAGAAACTGTAACCTCCAAGAGAATGCACCTTGGTAGCACCCGCCCATCCTATATCTCTGAATCTGTTTTTATGGGAAGATAATTTTTCTAAAGCTTCAGTCTCCCTGTCTTTTGCAATTGGAATCATTGGACTGCACTGAAGGATAGTAGTCATGATGTGGAGATGCTGGCGTTGGACTGGGGTAAACACAGTAAGAAGTCTGACAACACCAGGTTGAAGTCCAACCAATTTATTTGATAGTAAACTCACAAGCTTTCGAGGTTTACCTCTTCGTCAGGTGAATGAAAAGTTCTGGCCTACCAGAGTACAGGCCAGAAATCTTCATTCATCTGACGAGGAGGTAAACCTCAAAAGCTTACGAGGTTACTATCAAATAAATCGGTTGGACTTAAACCTGGTGTTGTCAGACTTCTTACTGCATAGAAGGAAGCAGACACCTTTATCAACCCATTCTAAGGGACAAGTAATCATTCACTGTGTAATCCAAGGCTTCTATTGAACTGGCGACTAGGGGTGGGTGTGGCTCACTTGACCTCAATAACAACTCCATCCTTATCAGTGGCAGGATCTGAAAAGGCTGACGCAGGAGTGGCAGGCTCTGCTACTCCCGCTGCTCTTGCAGTCCTGTTTTCTTTCACGCTAATCACCAGAAAAAGCATGGGATGAAGAGATAAATCCATCCCAATGTGTTAATTCAGACAGGCCTGAAAACCAGGGCTGGTTTTGAGAACATTTCAGCCATTATTGCTCTTTGTCAGTTAGGGGAGTTGAAGCCAGGTGAGTGATACCAGCTGAGTTTCAGGAAGGTCAGTCCCCAACAAACACCTGCACCCAGTGTGTGAGAGCAGCTGATTTGGTGTCAATGTCCTTGCACCCACTGAGGGGAACAGCTGATTGGGTGTCATTCCCCTTGTACCCAATGGGTGAGAGCAGTTGATTGGGTGTCAGTGTCCCTGCATCCAGTGAGGGGAGCAGTTGACTGGGTGTCAATCCCCCTGCACTTAGTGGTTGCGAGCAGCTGATTGGGTGTCAGTGTCCCTGCACCCAGTGGGTGAGAGCAGCTGATTGGGTGTCACTCCCCCTGCACCATCAGGGGAGCAGCTGATTGGGTGTCAGTGTCCCTGCACCCAGTGAGGGGAGCGGCCGATTGGGTGTCAGTGTCCCTGCACCCAGTGGGTGCAAGCAGCTGATTGGGTGTCAGTGTCTCTGCACCCACTGGGTGCAAGCAGCTGATTGGGTGTCACTCCCCCTGCACCCAGTGGGTGAGAGCAGCTGATTGGATGTCACTCCCCCCTGCACCCAGTCAGGGGAGCAGCTGATTGGGTGTCAGTGTCCCTGCACCCAGTGGGTGAGAGCAGCTGATTGGGTGTCACTCCCCCTGCACCATCAGGGGAGCAGCTGATTGGGTGTCACTCCCCCTGCACCCAGAGGGTGGGAGCAGCTGATTGGGTATCAGTGTCCCTGCACCCAGTGGGTGGGAGCAGCTGATAGGGTGTCACTCCCCCTGCACCCAGTCAGGGGAGCAGCTAATTGGGTGTCAGTGTCCCTGCACCCTGTGGGCGAGAGCTGTTAACTGGAGGAAGTGCGTGTCCATTGTTGCGTCACGGGTTCCCGATATCACGTGGCGCTAGGAGTCACGAGGGGGAGGCCGCTGTCGGGCCGGCGCAGCCATGATGGTGGGTCTGTTTGCTTCTGGAGCTTTCTACCTTTTCACTCCTGACTCCCCTTCGCTTTGTGGAGGAGGCAGCTGCCGGGTGCGGACATTAGTATTCCTGTTTGCAATGACACTGTTTTCTCTTCAATCAGCAGGAAGGGTTGGATGACGGCCCCGACTTCCTGTCAGAGGAGGACAGAGGAGTAAGTTTCTATGTTCTTAGTTTCTGCTTCTTCAGTCTGGGCCTTCAATGGGAATTCAGTGAGTTCACCCCTGCCCTTTCACAGAGCCCCTCGCCCGCCTCCTCATCTTCCCTCTCACTAATTGTCTCCGATTAAACGCCAGTTAGAATTCTGTAGTACCATTGTTGCTCTTTAGCTTAATTCTCTATTTCTCACAACATCTTAATATGCATTTATACTCCTTTTGCTGTTGGGAGTCAATCACATCCTTAGAAATTTTGCTGTAGATTAACCAGAGAATATTATCGTTTGTATAATTAAGAAACATACTCAAATACTGAATTAGTTTCCTTCCCTGAAGAAGTTTAATGTTTTACAAGGGCTGTTGGAAATCTGGCGCATCAAGAAGTCACTTTTTTTGACTGGGCTTATTTCTAGATGGCTACTGATAATGCCAGGAATTAATGTCATTTTAAGATTGTCAAGTTGTCAGTGTGCTTTATTTTCTATTTCTTTCCCTGTGGGCCCCCCCTGCCCCGCCCATGACTTAGTTTATATCAGTTTGAACAGTTAGCTGAATAATTTTGTGATATGTTTCCAGAACTGCAGCCTGTATGTGAAAGAACTTGCAAAACCATCAAAAAAATCATACCATGTTGCAAGGCTGTCGTATAGTTGAAGGCCTGAATGATATTGAAAACATGTATCTTTACCCCTAATGTGACTAGATAAGTCATACTTTGTCAAATTAGATCTAACATTTTGAATTTTTAAGTTGAAGTGCATAAATTGTGTTGCTGGTAATCTTGTTACTAATAATACCAGTTATTATATCTAAATGTGGTCTGAATGTGTGCAACTTTGAGAGGAATAGTAGACCAAGGTACTGAATCCACCTGATACTTAAAAATGGAATTGGAGTCCCCTGCACAAGTATTCAAAATGTTATTTCGGAATACAACTCGGAATCTAATAGTGATAGTTAAGTTTGACCTTATAGATGTGCTGATATGTGTATCAGTTTCTTAAGTATTTATTCCTGGCTAAAGTGGAAACACTGTTGAAGTTAAACCTGTCAATCAAATATGATTAAAGATGCAGTAGTAGAAATTATTAAACAGCGTGCTAATGAGCCAGCTTTGCTTTCAGTAGCCCTTGGTGTCTCAGCCATGTACAGTTTAATTCGCGACAAAACAAAGTCCATCCATGCCAGCTTATTTCCAGTTTAATCAGCCTGGCCGTTAAGGCAAATTTTTTCCTGACCACTTTGCAATTTAGTAAAGGGGCAGCTTGAATTTTAGCCCTGAATCTGAAAGTTCCATTGAACAAACTGCCAAAGTTCTATATTTTGTCACGTTTATTGTATCGTTGAACTGGACAAAAGAGGCTGAGGGAGAATCAAAGGGTGAGACTCAACGCGTATAGTATTGCAAAGTAGCAGTCAACAGAACAAACAATGTTTGGTCGTGTTGTGAAATTAGTGTGCAGCGTAAGGTCTGAGGGTATCATGCAGAAGTTGTTTAATGCTCTGGTTAAATTTTAACTCGTAGGACATTTGGTATTAGCTTGGTGAAGCTTTAGAGAAGTACTAAGCATGGAATCTGTACTAAGAGGAGCTCAAAGGCTCATTTATAGGATCTGATTTTAGCTGTCTGCGGGTTGATGGATTTTGAATTGGTTAAAAATCGGGCCGCTAATGTCAGGACTGAGTTATGAGGTAAAGTTAGAAAGGCTTGAAAGGTATCGAATGAATTGGAACCTTCTTGAAACAAACAACCTGCATGCATATAGAGCTTATAACAGCCCCAGGATATGACACAGCTCTTCACAATGAACCAAATGCTTTTGAATACTCACTGATGAAGTAAGGAAACTGCAATCAATTTGAGCGCAACAAAATTCAATGAGAAACAAATGTTGCATGGGACACTTGGGATCATGTATTAATATGTTTAAGATACCAAAGTGGACTGGAAATGTTTTTAAGGGCATTTTTTCAAGCTAAATCTTTACTGTCAGGCAAAGGAAATATTGGCGCCAACTGGTAGACAAATTGAGGATTCAAGTGGCACCCCTTTTTGAAATTATGCCCCCTGGTTCTAGACTCCCCAGCCAAGAGAAACATCTAACCTGCATCTATCCTGTTTTGTTTCTAAGTATTTTGTAGGTCTTAATGAGATTATTTCTTGTTCTTTGAAACTTGAGAGAGTACAAGCCAGTTTGCCGGTCTCTCTGTTAGACAGCCCTGCATTCCCTCTATGGTTGTAATATCCTTTTGAGGTAAGGAGACTAAAACTGCACATGGTACTCCAGGTGTGATCAACCAAGCTTCTATACAATTGAAGCAAAACCTCACTACTCAAATCCTTTTGTGATTAAAGGTTAACATTCCATTAGCCTTCCTAATAGTTTATTGCATCTGCATGTTAGCCTTCAGTGACTTATTGATAAGGACATCCAGGTCCATTTGTACATCACTTTCTAATTTACTGTTTAGGAAATACTCGCACATCTTCCATCCGTTCCTTCTACAAAGTGGGTTACCTTATTTGTCCACATACTCCATCTGCCATGTCTTGCTCAGTCACTAAGTTTGCCCAAATCCTCTTGTAGCTGCTTTATATCTTCCTCACACTACATGTACCCCCGTACCCCCATACCCCGCCCCCCCCCCCCCCCCCCCCCCCCGCCCCAACTTCCCACCTCCTCTACCTGGGGGTCCATCTCTGGCCAGAGAACTGGTGGGAGCTGGAGGCCAAAGTCACCGCCCGCCTGGCTCGGTGGACAGGACTGCTCCGAGTGCTGTCCTGCAGGGCGCGGGTTCTGGTCATAAACCAACTGGTCGCCTCCGTGTTGTGGTACCGGTTGGTTCCTTTGATCCCTCCCCTGGCTTTGTCACCAATATCCAGAGAACCCTCATGCGTTTCTTCTGGGACAACCGACTGCACTGGGTCCCTGCTGCAGTTCTGCATCTCCCGATTGAGGAGGGCGGCCAAGGTCTGGTGTGCTTCCGCACGCAGACAGCGACCTTCTGCCTCCTGACCCTGCGGAGATACCTTTAAGTCAAGCCTCCTCCACGACGGTGCGCCCTGGTAACGTATGTCTTCTGCCAGTGGTGCGGCCTCAATTATGACGTGCAGCTCCTGCATATCAATCTGGGGCTTATCCTGTCATCGTTGCGGGAGTTGCTCGTCTTTTACCAGGATCTCCTCACTGTCTGGAACGTGGTTGCCTTGCGACGCAGTTCTCCCCTGTCAGGAGTAGCGGCGCTCTCACGAGAGCCGTTGCTCAGGAATCCGCACCTCCAGCCGTGTAACTTCAGGTGACTGACGGAGAGGGAGGCTGTGGACACTGGGGTGACCAGGATCGGGGACATGCTGGATGGCAGAGGAGCGGGCTGGATGAACCCTCGCGTGCTGGCTGAGCGCACGGGGCTGGCTGTCGGGCGCGCTGCCAAAGCCGTCCAAGACCTTAGGACGGCCGTGTTTGACCCCGAAAACGCATGAGAGTTCGAGGCAGCTCAGGCGTGCGGTGGGATCCCGTCCGAGCGTTCCCCTGTTTGGACAGAATTTCACATTGGCCCGAAGCCTAGACCCCCCCCTCCCCGCGTCAGGTGCCCCACAGCATGAGCCGTCTGGCGGAAATGTCCTCCATGCCTTTTTCCAGCGCACAGAGGCGTTTCCTGTATGGACTGCTGCTGCACACCTTCCACTACCACGTCCTCGCCTGTCGCCCGGATACACCTTGGCGGGCCTTGTTGCCGCTGGGTGGCGGAGGTCCCCGATGGAGGTCGTGCTACGGAGGGATCTCCCCCAATTACATTGGGGACCTGGGGTGGAGGCTGCTGCACGCAGCAGTGCTGCACAACCGTAGGACTCACTGGTTCACGGGTTCCCGAGACTGCTCTTTCTGTGGCCTCAGAGTCCGTGGACCACGTCTACATTCCGTGTTATAGATTGCACACCCTTTTTGTTTTTCTGAAGAACCTTTTATTGATGTTTTGTTTGCACTCCAGTCCCACGCTCCTCATCTACAGACACCCGGTGCAGAGAGGGGAGGGTCGGGTCGGGATGCCGATCTCCTCGTGAACCTGCTCCTAGATGCGCCATCAACAGGTCCAGACTTGGGGGGCTGTCCATCTCGACTGTCTGCCCCTCTACCACGGCTATGTTCGCAGCTGGGTGTCCCTGGAGAGGGAGCATGCGGTGTCCGTGGGCACAGTTGACACCTGCCGTGCCCGTTGGGTGCGTTATAGACCCCGACAATCACATTTTGATTTGATGTGTCTTAAGTTTCCTCTGTACTTTTTGTTTCTGTTCGGGCCGTTCCCCCACCTTTTGGGGAGCTGCCAACACTTTCCCTACTATTGATATAATGCTAGCAGGTCTGTAGTTCCTTGCTCTCCCTCCCTTAGAGGGTGACATTTGTTAGCTTCCAATCTTCAGGAACCGTTCAAGGATCTGTAATGTGCAATCTCAGTAATGACCACTGGGATCTGGAATCCAATTTTTTATTCTTTCACAGGATGTTGGCATTGCTGGTAAGGCTAGAATTTGCTGCTCATCCCTAATTGCACTTGAGAAAGTGGTGGCGATCTGTTGTCTTGAACCTCTGCAATCCATATTGAATGGGTGCACCCACGGTGCCGTCAGGAAGGGAGTTTACAGGTTTTTGACTTTTCAACTGAAAGAGAAGCAAAATAGTTCCACATATGGTTTGGAGGGGAACTTGCAGGTGGTGGTATTATGCGTCTGCTTTCCTTGTCCTAAATGCTGGGGTTGTATTCTGGAAAGTGCTGTTGGAAGGGCTTTAGTGTGTTCCGCAGTGCATTGAGTAAATGATAAAACAGAAAATGCTGGAAAATCTCAATAGGTCTGACAGCATCTGGGGAGAGAATAGAGCAAACGTTTCAAGCTTAGATGACCCTTCAGAGCTGGGAAGTAAATGGTGCATGCTGCTGCCACTGTGCTTTCGTGCAAGGGCCACCAGTCAAAGGGACTGCTTTGTCCTGATGGTGTTGAGCTGCACTCATCAAGGCAAAATGGAAAGTATTCCATTAGATGTCAAGGGGAGTTGGTTGGATTCGGTCTTGTTGAAGCTGACCATTGCCAGGCACTTTGATGTGAATATTACTTGCCACTTATCAGTCTAGGCCTGAATGTTGTCCAGGTGTTTCAACAAATGGACATGGATAGCTCGAGTATCTGAAGAGGTGCAGTTGGTACTGACCATTGCTTAATCATTGGTGAACATTTCCACTTCTGACTTTATGATGGAGGGCAAGTCTTTGAAGCAGCTGAAGATGGTTAGGCCATGGATATTACCATGTGGAACACTGCAGTGATATCCTGGGTTGAGAAGCAGTGGTTAGCTCCGCTGCCTTACAGCTCCAAGAACCCAGATTCAATTCTGGCCTTGGGTCACTGTGTGTGGAGTTTGCATGTTCTCCCCATGTCTGCATGGGTTTCCTCCAGGTTCTCCTGTTTTCTCCCACAGTCCAAAGGTGTGCAGGTTAGGTGTGTTGGCTATGCTAGATTGCCACTTAGTATCCTGGTATGCCTATGTTAGAGGGGTTAGTGGAGTAAGTATGCAGGGTTACGGGGATAGGGTTTGGGTGGGATTGCTATTGGTGCAGACTCAGTGAACTGAATGGCCCCCTGCACTGCAGGGATTCTATGAACAACCACAACCATCTTTGTCTTTGAAAAGGTCTTCCCCCTGATTCCCATTGACTCCAGTTTTGCCAGGGCTTTTTAATGCCACATCTGGTCAAATGCTGCCTTGATGTCAAGGGCAGTCACACTCACCTCACCTGTGGAGTTCAACTTTTTTTTGTCTATGTTTGAACCAATGAGGTCAGGAGCTGAGTGGCCATGGCCAAATTCACTTTTTGTAAGATCTTTTTTCTAAAATATACATTAAAATTTGCAAAAAGAATTATCTTATTTTTAAAAGGAAACCAATGTGCTTGTATTTAATCAGTGTGGGGTACTTTATTGGTAAGCCTGAATTTTGTTGGTGCATAAATTGACATCCTGATATATTTGGATTTTTAAAAATGCTGATGCCTTTGGTTTATTGGTTTGTTTTTCTTCGTGTGTCCAATGGTGGATCTTGTGGTCTTAGCTAAAACTTAAATCTTTTCTGTTTGTTGGACTAATACTCAGATTTTTGTTTCTAAGGTAATAGTTGATCACGTATAATCAGTTTAAGGATTGGATGAAATGTTGCAGCAAAGATCTTGATTGATATGGGAAAACTATTTTGTACCAATTGAACTTCTAAAACTCACTATTACTTGGGTAGAAAGAAAACGATGTTAGAGCACAAATCATCATTTGCACATTTTTCAATGTAATAATGGAACATTGACTTATAGCCATTTATGCTTTGCAGTTGAACTTTTAGACTTTCAGAGATTGCCTTCAAATAAATCTTTGCATTCTTGAAGCTTGATTAGATCACGGACCCATCAGGTCTGTGCTAATATTTCCCGCAAAGGCACCTAGTCTAATTTCACTCTACTAATTCACCATGCTTTTAAGATTTTTCTTTTTTGTTCGGTGGCTACCTAATTTCTCTTAATTTGTAGATTGTCCTTCAACAATAGATTGAGGCCGGAAATTCCACATTCTAACCACCAGCTGCGTAACAAATTTTTTTTAAACTTCCCCTTCGATTCTGTTTGTGAATTTAAGGAATTGTGCTTTTCTGTTTGCCAAGTGGTAGAAATGATCTTTCATTGTTTTACAATTGTCTTTCATCACCTTGAAGACTTGGTAGATCAGTCCTTAACCATTTCAGCCGCAGTGAAAAATCCCTAATTTTGAAAATGTCTTCATAATTACAATGCACCTGGCAATTTCCTAGTCAATCTACCTTAGCTATTTATATAGCTGTTGTATCTTGTAATGGGAGAGCCCAAAACATTGCTCCAATGAATAAAAGTATTGTATGAGTTTAATTTCACTAACTTTTATATTCTATAGCATGAGATGGGAAAACACAAATTGTATCTTACATTTAGTGACCCACATAGCTGCACACAATGCTCCTCTCATTAAGCAATTTAAAATCTTATCATTTGTTTCCTTTCCTCATTCTTCATACCAAAATGTTTTAATTCACATTTGCTATATTTCATATTCAACTTTTTTTGTTGAAATGTACATTGAGTCTTATTTTTCAATTATATTTTCCATTTCAGCCTAGACCAGTCATTGTGGATCTTCAAACAGAAGCCTTTCTTCAAGTTGACATTTCTGATGCTCTTAGTGAAAGAGATAAAGTAAAATTTACAGTGCACACAAAGGTAAAGGGATTTAAAGTTTAAGGTGAAAACTTTTGTTTGTAGTTTTTCTATGGCTATCTGCAACTTAATTATTCTAGTATAATTTTTATAGAATTTGTTCTAAAAAAAAAAATTACCAAGGGTTTGAATCTCTTGCCTGAAGTCCTGCCTCATATTTCAAGGATATTTTCATGAGTGGTGGACTTGTTATATACATTTCTTTTGGAGTGTGCTTATATATTCTGGATGAACTGTTGTATCCTAGTTAGAATCACAGAAATTTTTGTTAATACACTTGCTATGTTTCTTTTGCTTGGCTTTAAGTGCAGTCTTTGCTTAATTACAAGTGGCAGTGCTCAAAATCTGTGGAAATGATTTAGTTGATAATGCTCAGATAAGAGGCAAACTTTATTCCTGGTTGTAGGTCCTCCAGAGTGTTCATTGGCAGTACTAGTCAAAATTGGGAACTTAATCATAAGATACATGGATGCATTGTAGTATGCTAACAGTTTAGTTCACAGCCTACATCTATATTGAAATATCAAACATTGTTGAAAAAGAATTTTGATTATATTTCTAATTCAAATTGATGTGGCTGCATTAAACTAAGGTAGTATAGTTCCTGTGAACTGTAGGTGACCATCTGGTTCTGCAGAAGTGTGCAATTACAATAATTATGGAAACCACAATTGGATTTGGTTCCCCTGTTGGTTCTTGTGTTTTCCATCATCTAAAACCCACGTCCTATGTTGTCAAAAAGTTTCTTTTTACTTTCTGTTCACTTCCTTGTTTAAGGCAATAGACTCAAAATTTAAAGCATTTGTTGACAATTTGTGTGCAATTAGGAAAAATCTATCCACGTTAAAATCATTTCATGGAAACATAGAAATTAGGAACAGAAATAGGAAAATTCAGCCCTTTGAGCCTGCTCCGCCATTCAATCAAATCATGGCTGATCTCTCCCTGGTCTCAAATCCACTTCCTCACCTGCTCCCCATATTCCCCTTTTCCTTTTTCATTAGAAATATGTCTGGTTCCCTTCTGGAACCATTCAAACTCTACCATGCTATGGGGTGGCAAGTAGTAGCTCCTCCTCATCTCAGTTCTAAATCTACCATCTTTTGACCTATACCTGTGTTGTCTTGTTCTAAATTGTCCCATAAGAGGGAACATTTGGTTTATATTTACTTTAACAGTCCCTTTTTAAAATTTTATATATTTCAATTAGATCTTTTCTCATCCTTCTAAACTCTAGTGAGTATAAGTCAAAACTCTCCTTCATCCCTGGAATCAATCTCACGAACCTCCTCTGAACTACATCGTCCTTCAAGTAAGGTAACTAAAACTGGATACGCTGCTCCAGGTGTAGGCTCACCAACATCCTATTTCATTTTTAAATATCATCCTTTTTAGTTATCTGCAATATTCCGTGAAAACTCTTGCTATAATTTATGCAAGGTATTTTGCATAGTTTCCATGGTTAATTCCTAGATACAGCATAGGCCTAGAGACTTAATTGCAGAATTTCTAGTATGCAAATTTTCAAAAGTTTTGTTTTAATGGCAGAACTTTTTGGACATGTTCATAAATATAGTACAAAAACAGAAGCTCAATACATAAGTCTGGCTGTATCTATGGAGAGAGAAACAGTTAACGTTTCAGGTTGACTTTTGGTTCTGGCTTATTTAATTTGATGTTTGTGCATTGACACTGGATTTTTCTTCAGGGCTAGGCAGTGATTTACAAAAACCTATTTTCTGTTTGAGCAATGTAACCCCTTATTGGACTTTTTTAAACCAATAAGTGTCATTTCCTCCTTTGACCTATTTCTGTGCAATTCCTAACAATCTAACTTGTTTCACTTGCTGATGGGTCAGGTTTTCTCCTTGCACCTAATTTCCACCCTTTTCAAATGTTGTAGCAACACTCCAAGCATAATTCAGAAGTCTGTCATCACCTTTGTCCTATGAATATTTTCCTAATTCTTAAGTTCCTGTTTCTTGTCAAGCGTTTGTAATGTTTCACTGTGGCCCAACTGTTGTTTGCTACCTGGCTTGAATTCTTTCACTCTGGCTTCTGATAATTCCATAGTATCAAAACCACCCAGATCAGTCACCTGTAATATTTTGTGGCTCACCATTCTTGCTAACCTTCAACCTCTTGCCTTCCATTTACACTAATGTTCATCTGTTCCTCCTTCAGCACCTCTCATTGGTTCACTTCAGTGGCACCAAACTTAATTACCATTCTACTACATCTTTCTCCTGCATTCATACGTGGTTATGCCTTGGATGCTATACTTGATCCAATCCCACTTGTAATCTACATATTATCCTGCTACAGCTTTTTGAGTGGTAGCATTTTTATGTAACCTGATGACCTTTCTGCCACTGCACTTGTATTATCCCACTACCTATCCAATATCTTTGTTTTCTTACTCTACCATAATTAATTTTTTGTTTAAAACTGGGTGGAATTAAATTGTTATTTAAAGTGTTTTTATTTCTCTGCAGAGTTCCCTACCTAATTTCAAACAGGATGAATTTTCTGTAGTGCGTCAACATGAAGAATTTGTCTGGCTTCACGATGCTTTTGTTGAAAATGAAGAGTATGCCGGCTATGTTGTGAGTGTTATAAAAATATAATGACCTGCTGATTACAACACTAATGTTTCCTTACCAACTGTCATGTTTTAAGTGTCCTTGAAGTTTGTATAGGTAATCTTAAAAAAATTTCTTGATATAAATGACAATGAAGAAAAAAATTGAATTTGGCTATTGAACATTATACTCAAGATTCAGGAAAGAAAGATGTAATTTTCTTCCAACAGCAGTTATTCCACCATTTTAATAATTGAGTTGGTGGTTTTTGCACTAGAATCGGGTATAATCTGATGTTTTCTAATTTACTTTAGTGCAAAATGAAGTACTAGTACTCTGAGCACTTAAAACATTTGCAAAGGTTGTTCAAGTATAGCTTGGGCAAAGGAAATAAAGTGAAATGAATAATTCTTAGATTGCAGGAGTGTCTTAAAATGGGAAGCCAATGTGACAGAAGCCAAGTCATGTCGAGATGCAAATTATAAAATGCTTTTAGTAAATATATACATTTTCCTATGACTGTCTACAAAATGTTGCCTCCTGTAATATTTATGAAAAATCTATAAATATTTAGGATTATTATGTAAATAGTTAAATGCTGTGTAATGGGAAAATCATTCAGTGAGCTCAATGAATTTAAAAAGAAAGTCCATCATCCTCTGACACAAGTTTCCATTCCTAAATAAGGTTTTTGTGACGTGTTCCTAATAACAGATTTTATTTTGTTAACATATTCACTTTTAGTTGAATGTACATCCTCTACCAAGAGGTTGACTTTGGCAATATATTTGGCCAAAGCTGAGCATTGAGTTAAATTTGGTTTTACACCCTGAACATGTGTTATTTCTAATTTCTTGAGTTATCAGTAATGTCCAGTCAGTGTTACTGATGGAATATTTTTCTTTATCTTGGGCACTTATTTCAAACTTATTAGGAAAACGTGGACAAACAGGTTAAATGTCAGTGCTGAAAATGGACATTTGTCAAAGCTTTATGGGATGTGACATTTCATGTCATTTGTTTGTTTAGTTGCTCAACCTTCTATTTTTAAAAAAGGTTCATTTTCAAAACCAGCTAATAATCCCTACCTTTTTAAACAAAAGATTAGCTGTATAGACATGTGACCTCATTTTTAACACCTGGGAATTGGGGGAGATGGGGAGAGGAGGTAACATATATGAAGCTGTTCTTTATCTCATTCCAATTTGACTTCTGTCTTTTATTTAAAATGCATTGTGGAGCAAACTTAGTGTCGTGAGAAAAATGTAGGCTAGGAGGAGGAAAATTTGTTGAAACAACAGGTAATTTCACTTGATATTTGAGGGAATCTATAATTTGATATTAAATTGTAATGTTAAATGACCAGTAAATATAGTCCTAGTTTTAAATGTCAAATAAAGACTTGACACGTAGAATGCGGTAGCATTTAAATTCTACATATTTTTTCTTCCTTTGCCTGAAAGCACAACTCTTGAATAAAAGGTTATGGAATTGTCTGCTAGTTGTTCTCTTTGGTTTAAGTGCCAAGTTAGTACTACCATTTGCTTTTACAAATTTCTAAAACCTGAAACACTAGTTGGGCTACAGCTGGGTATTCTGTGCCGTTCTGGTCACTGCATTGTTGGGGAAATTGACAGCACAAAAGAGGATACATCAAAACTGGGAATAGGCCGTTCAATATGATCATGGTTGATCCTCTATCTCAGTGCCAGATTCCTGCTTTTGTTCCATATCCCTTGATGCCAAAATTTTCCTTGAGTGCATTCAGTGCCTTCACAGCCTTCTGATGTAGAGAATTCTACTGGGTCACCAACTTTTGAGTGCAGAAATTTTCCTTCATTTCAAGTATAAAAAGTTTGCCCTCTATCCCGAGACTATGCCGTCAGATTCTACACTCCACCACTCAGAAAAAACACCCTCCCTGCATCTAGGCTGTCCAGCCCTGTTAGAATTTTATGTTTCAGTCAGGTCGCCTCTTGTCCTTCTAAACTGAAGTGAATACAGGCCCAGTTGAACCAATCTCTCCTTATAGGACAGTCCCAATAACTCTGGTATCAGCTTAGTGAACCTCCACAACACCCTCTCTAAGGCAAGAATATCCTATTTTAGCTAGGAGACAAATACTCTAGCTGTGGTCTCGCCAAGACACTATACAACTGCTGTAGGACATCCCTACTTCTGAATCCAAATTCCCTTGTAATGAAGGCCAGTGTTCCATTTGCCTTCCCAATTGCTTGCTGCACCTGCCCCTCCACTTTCATTAACTCAAGTGCAAGGACATCCAGGTCCCTTAGTATGTCCACACTTGCCAGCAAATCACTATTTAAATAATATTCTGCCTTTTCTGTTTTTTCACACTGAAGTGTGTAATTTCACATTCAGCTACATTGCACTGCATCTGCCCCTTGTTTGCCCACCCATTCAACTTGTCACAATCGTCTCAATCTCCTTGCATTCCCCTCAATTCCATTCGGTTTTGTCATCAGCAAACTTGAAATGTTATTTGATTCCCTCATCCAGAATGGTACGGTGGTACAGTTGTTAGCACTGCTGCCTCTCAATGCCAGGGATTGCATTTGATTCCTGACTTTGGTCACTGTGCAGACTCTGCACATTCTCCCCATGTCTGCATGGATTTCCTCTGGGTGCTCTAGTTTCCTCCTACATTCTGAAAGGCATGCTGGTTAGGTACATTGGCTGTGCTAAATTCTGTGTACTCGAACAGGTGCTGGAGTGCGGCAACTAGGGGATTTTCAAACTAACTTCATTGCTATATTAATGTAAGCCTATTTGTGACATGAATAAAACTTTAAACAGGTCAGTTGTATATCATGAGCAGCTGGGGCCCAAGCATTGATTCCAGTGGTACCCCCTAGACACTGACTGCCACTTTGAAAGAGATCCATTTATTCCCACTTGCCCAATGTGCTCTAATTTTATCCACTAACCTCTTACGAGAGACCTTACCAAAAGCCTTCTAATAGTACAAATACACCACATCCACTGGTTCTCCTTATCTATTTTAGTCATTAAATCCTTAAGGTAAACTCCAATGGATTTGTTAAGCATGATTTGCTTTTCATGAACTCATGCTGGTTTTCTCCAATCACATGAATGTTTTCCAAATGTTATCACATCTTTTTATAATGGGCATCTTCCACACTACTGTCAGGTTATCTGGTTTGTAATTCTCACTTTGTTCTTTCCCTTTTTAAATAGTGGGCTTCATTTACCACCTTCCAATCAGTTAGAACTGCTCCACTAATTTGTCCAATATTTGGAGGGCAAATACTCTGGGGTGTAGATTATCAGGCCCAGGTGATTTGTCAGCATTTTACCCCATTAATTTCCCTGAAGCATTTTCTTATTAATATAGAGGAGATTTGAGTATCTTGCCTGGAAAATTTTAATTACAAGAGAAGATCAGATAGACTAAGCTTTAAAGTTTACTTATTAGTGTCACAAGTAGGCTTACAGTTAACACTGCAGTGGAGTTGCTGTGAAAATCCCCTAGTCGCCACACACTGGTGCTCATTTGGGTACAGTGCAGGAGAATTTAACATGGGCAGTGCACCTCACCAGCATGTCTTTCAGACTGGGAGGAAACCCACACAGACAAGGGGGGAACATGCAAACTCTGCACAGTGACTTAAGTCAGGAATCAAACCCAGTTCTCTGGTGCTGTGAGGCAGCAGTGATAACCACTGTGCCACTAGGATATCATTGAATCCCTACAGCGTAGAAGGAGGTCATAGGCCCATTTAGTCTGCACCAACTCTCCGACAGTTCATTTCACCCAGGCCCACCACCCTGTCCTATCCCTGTTACCCCACGTATTTACCTCGCTAATCCTCTTGACCTACACATCTTGTCACACTAATGGGCAACTTGGCATGGGTAATCCACCTAACGTGCACATCTTTGGACTGAAGAAACCGGAGCACTTGGAGGAAGTCCATACAGGCATGGGAAGAATGTGCAAACTCCACACAGTCACCCAAGATTGGAATCGGACCCAGGCCCCTATTGCTGTGAGGCAGCAGTGCTAACCACTATGCTACTGTGCTGCCCCTCTTTGGAAGTGAGGAGGTTGAGGGGAGACCTAACTGAGGTGTATAAAATTGGAGTCCAGATGGACTGTCGTATTCCCCTTGAGTGTTTTTTAACTAGGGAACATATATTTGGGGTAAGAGGTTTAGAGGGGATTTCACCCAAAGGGCAGGGGGGATCTGGAACTCACTGCATTATAGGATTGCTGAGGTAGAAACCCCCATGAGATAAGCACATGAGATACCATACAAGACTATGGTCCAAGAGCTGAAAAGTGGGATTTGGTAGGATGGCACTTTAGCTTGGACATGATGGGCTGAATGGTCTTCTTCCATGCTGCATATTTTTATGACTCTGATGCAAAGTGGAGCAAAATTCTAAAATATTTTCTATCTTCAAAATCAGCTGGTATTTGTGACTGCTTTAAATGTGGGCTTACAGCTCCTGAGAGTGGTCAAGCATCCATTTTAGTAGATTGAATGGAGGGCAGTGGTGAAAGAGGGGGAGTACAGTGGTGACATTTGAATAGGTTCAGTTTGTGTAATAGTACAGCATGTTAAAATTTGTATTAGATAAAACAAAGTAAACATGTGGAGAAGTGAAAGTAATTTATGACTCCAACGAAGACATTATAAACTCCAGCCTACTTTAAGTAAATGGGAACCATGCGCGCTGAGTTGTGGAAGTCTTTGAATTTCTTGGCAATATACTTGGATTAAATGTTGATTCATTACCACTTTCTGAGAAATAGTATGAAGAAATTGTATGGTCAAATACAAATTGCATTGGAAATGTTTTCTGGTATCTACAACAGAAAACCACAGTATTATATGTCATGCCTTTGACATCCTTAGGGTCACAGATTAGGTTTCTGTTTTCTTTATTTATGTACCCAAGAATTTACAACGTAGCCACTAGCTTCTGTTCAACTTCAAGTCTGTGACCATTTTTAAGAGCTACATTTCTAGTGCAGTCATAAATTTATTGAAGTATGGTATGACTACATGTTTGAGCCTTAACTTTTCATATTGCTGAAAACATTAAGGGTTCAAAATGTATTTAGTTTGCTGTATCTGGTTCAAAAATGTACAAAAATGTTAAGAATGTGGAAGGTAATTTTTTTTCCTTTTGACTTAACACTGATACTGCAATTCACTTTGTTTAGTACTGAACTGCATTTTGAACTGCCTTATCACCTCTGATTCTAGCATTCACCTGAGATCACTCCAAACATTAATTGCCTTTTGAGTGAAGTTTCTTTTATCTTGAGCACAATTGTGCTATGCCATATAACGATAGTAAACTGAATTTAAAAATATTCCCATAATACAATCTAATATATAAATTTGCTGTTCCAGCAAATAAAATTATAAGTGTAGGATTTCTGTTTTTGGTTGCATTTGGAAAATGAGAAAATTGTATTGGTTAAGCTACATAAAGTTCAAATTTCTTCCAAAATATAATTGCATAATCACAAATGCAAAGCTTATCATGAAGTCTGAGTAATCAAACATTGTTTTATTTCCCTGGTGTAGTTTAATTAAAGCTTTAAGTTTCTAGTTCTCCAACTAAAGTACGTATCATCTCAACAGATCCCACCAGCACCTCCAAAGCCTGATTTTGATGCTTCAAGAGATAAACTGCAGAAATTAGGGGAAGGAGAAGGATCAATGACCAAGGAAGAATTCACAAAGATGAAGCAGGAACTTGAAGCGTGAGCACACTATATACCATGCAGTTTAACAAAGCCAGTACATTGCCTTGTAATACTATTTTAAATACTATTGTCTTTAAACTGTTTTCTTGTTACAGTGAGTACTTGGCTATATTCAAGAAAACCGTTGCCATGCATGAAGTTTTTTTGTGTCGTGTAGCTGCACATCCAGTTCTTCGAAATGACTTAAACTTTCATATCTTCTTGGAATATAATCAAGATGTCAGTTGAGTTTACTTTCTGAAGTCTATAATATTTACATTGAAATTAGTTTAACTTTCAACTTATTTATGGTAAACTAGCAGTTAATTGTAAAATGTCTAATTTTCCAATGGCCTGTATTTTGACAAGTGGTGTACTGATTTGCTTTCCTTAATTTCTCCATTTCAAGTATTTGTTTTGCTTGCATGCAACTTGAATGTTTATTGTTCAGTAATGGCAACAAATTAGAAGTTCCTTGCATCAAAGTTCAAAAAAATTTATGGCTTTTAAAAAATTTTAAGGGGACATAATGGTGTGATAGTGTGTTCAATGGACTAATGATCCAGAGACCAAGGTAAATACCTGGGGACCTGGGTTCAAATTCCATCATGGCAAATGGTGAAATTTTAGATTCAATATAAAAATCTAATAACCATGAAACCATTGTTAGCTGTGGTTAAAAACCCATCTGATGTACTAATGCCCTTTAGGGAAGGAAATTTGTCATCCTTGCCTGGTTTGGTCTAAATGTGACTCCAGATCCACAGTGATATGGTTGACTTCTAATGCCCTCTGAAATGGCCCAGCAAGCCACTTGGTTCAGGGCAATTGGGGATCAGCAATAAATGCTTGCCAATCAGCAGTGCCAACATCCTATGCATAAATTAAAAATAAGTTTTAAGATTTCTGCATTACATTAAAACAAATTATGAGATATCTTCACTAATTGCAAAGCAAAGGCTTTGGGTATCTTTTGGGCAGATAGGTTTGGTGTTGTAACTTGATGTGAATCAAGGGACCTTTTTTTAAAGTTGCAGCAGCCTCTGGTTTTCTGAAACTGATCTTCAGGGTGTAAGAGTATAACCATTTCAAAGGACTTGATACTTCTGAGTAAATTCAGAATGGATACCTTTTCTCCTTGATTGACCTAGCTTCATTTAAAATAACCTTTTTCAAAAGTTGACTACATTTTTCATGTAGAACCTGATGTATAATCGAACTTGTAACTAGACTGATACTCATAGTCTAAGTAAAAATATTCAGTAATTTCATTACACTGTATGTAAATCTACTTGTGACAAACAAATAAACTTTAAATATGGAATTAATATTGTTTGTAGCACTACAGCTGAATAATAAATCCCCAGTTAGCATCAGAACATTTTTTTTAAAATTCATTCATGGGACCTGGATGTTACTGGCCAGCATTTATTGCTCATTCCTACTGTCCTGATGTCAATTAAATTGTCTGGAGTAGAATATAATCAGGCTAACATTAGAAGGAAAAATTCCCTGGACTGCCTTTCTGCACATCCTTGCAGCAGGCCACAAATTCAATCAATGGTGATTGGGAAGATTAAGGGTCTCCATGTTTACTTCCTCACCTTTTATGGACTTAACATATCTGAAGATATAAAACACATAGTACTGTTAGTGATGTGGCCAATACCTCTCCCTCAGCAGAGGGAATTAGAAATTCATGAGGAGAAACACTTTCCCCACCCTTCATTGTGGCATTGTATGCTGGCCATTTACTGTATTCTGCCAATGTGGTTTTTTAAAAAAAATGTATTTGAGTAAACTTTCATTTACTTTTGAATATTATTATGGTTCAACTTGTGTGATGCCTACAGAGAATGGGTGATCAGCTTTTAATTTCAACCCCATTATCGTAAATTGTAAATGATGCAAAAAGTTAATAGGATAGTAGCATGCTATCTATTTGTGGTCCTGTTACATATGTTGTTTGGATTGCTTCCATTATTTTTTCTTCTTTTCAAGTGCATGGTAGATACCAGGGATAAGGAACTTGAAGCTCTGCCCTGCCTTATGAGGAAAATAACATTGCAGATGTTTGTTTAAAACTAGAATGTTAACTGAATTATTTATGAGTGCTTCTGTAAGTACTGCACTAGCTAAGATGTTTGTTTTGTTTCATAGCTGAGTATTCGTGGAAAAAATAAAAAGGAAAAACTAGAAGATTTCTTTAAGAATATGGTAAAGACAGCTGATGAAGTACTTGTTGCAGGTGTTAAGGTGTGTTAATGTTAATGCATTTTAAAGACCTAGAGCATTAAATCTGTATTTAAAGTTTAATCTGTAATATTGTCACTAGTGAGAACAGTAGGGAGAAGAATTGTGGGGTGGGACAAAGTTGAGAGCGGCGGGGGTGGAAAACTGGGATCAAGGGTTTTTCAGAGCTTGCAAAATGGTTTCTGAAGTCATTGGGCTTCACCTTCAGGAGGTGCTCCAAAGTACAGCAAGAAAGCAAAACTTGTGCATTTATTGTGGTGCCAGTGAGCTGATACCTGAGTTGTCCTGCAAGAGTTTCCATGCACAATTGTCATTGCTGCCTCAGAGTGGGAGGAGCCCATGATTCCATTGGTCGCAACCTGTGATTGGGAACCCATGTTCTGCATCGGTCCATTCTTAGGATTTGCCTATCCAGTGTTCAGCTACACTGAAAATTTAGCATGGCCAATTCACCTAACCCGCACATTTTTAGATTGTGGGAGGAAACCCATGCAGACATGGGGAGAATGTGCATACTCCACACAGATGTGACCCAAGCCAGGTCTTTACCCTCTCTCGGGTCAAACAGTGATCTGGGTCCCAGCCTGTCCACTCTTTTTTTCCCCCCCTTCCCCAATTCCCACCCCATGAAAACAAAGCAGTTAAAATGGAATTTGTATTTATTTCAGATTGTGTGTTTGATTTTTGCACATATCATTGAAGGAAATTCATAGACAACAAAGCAGGATAGCAATAAGACCAGATGTTGTTCAGCAAACCAAAACACCAGAACTAAAAGAGAAGTAATTATGAATTAAAATGATATGTAGAAAAAGGCAGGGAATCTTCTTAGAACAATGATATAGGGAGAGGAAGTAAATTGGGAGAAAACAATCACCTTGATTTACAGAAGGTCACATACCTGTAACTCTGGGAAAGTTAAGAGCCAAATCCATATAAATCCATTTGCACAGTCACCTTTTGTGTTAAATATTATATCTCAGCGTTAGACTTAAGGCAAACTTTATGCCTCTTTTAAACTGCAGTCTAGTTACTTGGAAAACAGATTTAAATCTCATCTATTTTTCAGGAAATTTTTGTTTATTTGCAGCATTTTCACAATACTGTTGTGGATTTTCAAAAATTTTTCCTACTTAAGATGGGCACAGCTGGAGAAAATTCAGTTTTAAATTGCTAAAACCTCAGCTTTAGTTAATTACTCCATTCTCTTGGCACACATCAAGGATGCTGACAAAATAATCCAAAAACAGTTTGCTGGAGGTTAAGCTAAATGAATTATTTTATTGGCTGCATTGCTGATGCTTTATAGATGGAGTTGTTGTTGTTTTGGGGAGTTTGATCTATAGATTATTAGTTATTATAATTTCATGTGTGAATTTTTTATCTTAAAATGTTTTGCCTGTGTGTAATCAAATTGATCATCTATTTAATAACCAACATTTTTATGCTACAATGGCAGTTGGTTTTGCCACAAGATTGCTTTAGGTCTGTTGTCTCTTTTTTAGTGGAAATATTGCTTCAGGCCTTTTGAAGATTTTTATCTGAGATAGCTGCTGCATATAAAGAAGATATACTACAGTAGACTAGGAAAAAAGCAGGAGAGAGAATTTAGCTACATCAAGGTTTGGCTTAAAGGTCAAAATGATAAATTCAGATGTGGAAGTAGAGAATACTTCGTCAGATTATGAAATTGTCAACTTCACAGCCAGTTAATTAAACTACATTTTTGTATTTCATGTTGTAGTTACATTAGTCTGATGTTTAAGATTAATTAAGATTAACATAATCTTGGACTGCAACTCAAATATTTTCACCTTTCTCTCAGCCTCTCCACATTTTGAAATTCTTGAACATGACTTTATTACCACATTCTGTCTTGACTGATTTATATTATTTCCCAGAATATTCAGTTTAAAATTGTTGTTTCGAAATCCCTGCAGGCAATCTCTGGCATTTCATTTGATTGTATTTCTTTACCCATGTGCTCCATTCCTCTGAGTCCAACCTCCTTGAAGATCCATGAACTCCGCTATTGGTTCAAGAGCATCAGGCTGTCTTGTCTCTTGAAATAAAATTCTCTAACTGGCAATTCGCTTTTCCAACTTGTCAAAACTTGCCCCTTTCGACCAAACTTTTAATCATGCTTCCAGTCACTTTTCCTTTTTGGTCTTGCAGCTGTTTTGTTAAGCATTTTGGGATCTTTCTTTCAGGGTGCCATATAAATGCAAGCTATATACCAATCTATTGAAGTATTAATGAGAAATGTGAAATCTATTATACCTATTTTTAAAAATTGTATTAGACTACTTATTATCCAGATGCTGCTGCATGAATGAAACTTCTTAGGGTACATCTGTCAAGAAATTGCAATATGGCCTCCATTGGTTAACTGACAAAGATGAGCGACTATTAAGATTTAGATCTGAGAACACAAGTATTTATCTAATGGTTGCTGTTTAAGGAAGCAGTGTGTTTTAATTCTGCATTAAGTTGTTGATTTTAAAATAGTTGTGAAATATTTTTAGGATGTTGATGATTTCTTTGAACACGAGAAAACCTTCCTTCTGGAATATAATAACAGAATAAAGGATGCAGCAGTCAAGGCAGACAAATTGACAAAATCGCACAAGAGTAAGTAGCAGTTCTTGTGAGGCATTGAAATGTGAAGCAATGCCATTGAGAGGATATTGGTAGGTTGAACAAAATATTCATTGTCTTTATTGCAACCTTTTATGGTTTTACAAAACGTAGTTAAATCAGTAAAAATATGTAAACATCAACTACCATAAAATTCTTGTCAATTAGCTAGTTACATAAAATAATTACCATTCCAATTTTACATAGTCATTTTATTCATTGTTAAGTAGCATTGAGGTAGAGATCAGTACCTGGATAGAGGAAGGACTTTTACTTTAAAACAAAAAGGGATGTGAAATTTGGCAAAGGAACTAAAACTTGGGTGAGTGTCATGTAGTAACTTTGGGATGGAAGGGGAATGACAATGCATAATATTGCATGTTGAACAGGCAATAAAAAATATTTTTGAGAAATCTTCTAATACACAGCGTACTTTTCCTTCTCAGATGTGGCAGATGACAATAGTAGAATTAGTTCAACATTGCACACTTTAGGAACACAAGACTCAACAGATCTATGCAAGTAAGATTTATGAAATACTTTTTTCTAGATATTATTGTTTGAATTATGATTGAGGTTTCTGACTTGATCCTAGTGAAACATTGAGTTACAAGCCTTGAATGGGTTTTCTATGATTCCCACATTGTGCTCATACAGCTCACTTTATTTGAGGCAATATTTGGGTTGTATAATTAGCTTTGATTTCACTGACTAGATAGGAAAATGTCAGCACGGATGCTTTTGCTTGATATATTTACTTGCCTTGGAAAGACCACATGTGGCAAGCAGAATCTGGTTTGGCTGTGATGCCTCCAGTGAAAAAGCCAACTGATGCTCAATGAAAGATGAAGAAAGATCACATGAGTAAGGTGACCAAATGCTGCCAGTGTCTGGAGATGGATTCTGCAGAGAGTAGGTATCGATGGAGGCTACAGGGGATAGAAATTAAGATAACGTTTTACAACTGGAAAATGTAGGGGGAATAAAATTCAGTCAACAATGTGAGTATTGATTGTGCCTCAACTAGTTTTAATAAACCAGTTTTCCTGTATGTCAATAATATTTTTATTATTCAAACCATCAGCCCCTGCCCCATAATTATTCTGAAATATGCTTTTACTATTAGACTTGCATGATGCTGAAGATTAACAGTTATGCAATGTAATATGTTCTTTGCTTTAGATGTATTTTCATGTTATGCTGCATACCTTCTCTGAAACGAGGATATATATAATGTACAAAATGAATACCCTGAAGAAAAAACAACTGCAGCCAATTTAAGGAAGAGCTGTGGTGTGTCAAGCTTTGCTTGATTACCTTAGACAGTGACCTAAGCCAGGAACACTCTGGAGTTTGCATGTTCTCTCTGCATCTGCATGGGTTTCCTCCAGGTGCTCTGGTTTCGTCCCACAGTCTGAAAGACATGCTGGTTAATTGCATTGGCCACAATAAATTCTACTGGAGTGTGGCAGCTAGGAGCTTTTCACAATAACTTCTTTGTAGTGTTAATGTAAGCTCACTTGTGACACCAATAAACTTTTAAAGTTCAGGAGCCTATGGTTCTGTATGAATTCTCAATCACAACAAAGTTGCAACTTCATTGGAAGTGTACTCCTTCCTGACCCTGTTGGGTTCTCTTTTACAGAATAGCGACTGAATTCTCAGTTGTTCCAGCTGTTTACGTCAGAGGCTGATGACTGTCGTTTACTCTTACTCTGCCTTTCTATTTTATAGACAAAACCTCTAGTCCTACCTTCCCTAACCATTTTGACTTTTTTAAAAAAGCCTGTATTCAGTTCCTTCATTTTAAAAGCTTCCATTATTGCCACGTTATTCCAAAGTAAATAATCTAATTCTTTAGTTGAGGACTTGTAATGGTTTTTATTTTACCTGTATTGTCTGTACTAGTGTTCTTAATTTCTATAACATTAGACACAAGTAAGAATGGGATAACTTGTAAGGATACATCCAGTACTTCCCTTAACATTAAATCAACTACTAAAATTTGTCTCCTCACAACTAATTCGGGATGTTAATTTGTAAACAAAGTCTTAAGTATTTCATGCTACTGTTGTAAGTAGTTATCTTGTGACACCAGAACTGTACTCAGTATAGATCATAGTTATAGCTAAATCTAAAGTGCAACTTCATTATTTTCTGGGCATTGTTTCATCCATTTGCATATCTACCATTCTGGATGGAGCAATTAATGTTCTCAGAACAAAAGGAATGTGTTTTTGTTCAGTTGATGGCTGAATCTGGTAGAACTTAGTAATATGCATGGAAGCTTGGAGCTATGGGCAATGGGTGAGATCCTAAACGAATATTTCCCGTTAGTATTTACCATGGAGAAAAGCACGCAAGCTAGGGAGCTCAAATAAATAGTGATGTATTAAAAAGCGTCTGCTTTACAGAAGAGGTGGTGCTGGATGTCTTAAAATCTATAAAGATAGATAAATCCCTGGGACCTGATCAAATGTATCCCAGGATGTTGTGGGAAGCTAGGGAAGAAATTGCAGAACTCTTAGTTGAGATAGTTGTATCATCATCAGCCATGGGTCAGTTGCCAGAAGATTTGGAGGGAGGCAAATGTGCTGTTATTTAACAGGGAACTACAGCCCAGTGAGCCTAACATCAGTGGTGGGTAAGTTGTTGGAGAGAATTTTGAGGAGATCTATGTGTGTTTGCATTGGCAAGGACTGATTAGGGATAGTTAGCAAGGCTTTGAGTGTGGGAAATTGTTACAAATGTGATTTTTTGAAGAGGTGACCAAGAAAATGGATCAGGGCAGTGTGGTAGACATAGTCTACGTGGACTACAGCGAAAGTTTTGATACTTCATAGACTGATCAGTAAGGTTAGATCATGTGGGATCCAGGGAGAACTATCAGTTGGATTCAAAACTGGCTTGCTGGTAGGATGACTTATCTGAAGAAGGAGCAGCACTCAAAGCTAGTGGCATTTGCTACCAAATAAACCTGTTGGACTTCAACCTGGTGTTGAGACTTCTTGCTGGTAGTAGACAGAGGGTGGCAGTAGAGGGTTGTTTTTCAGACAAAGCCTGTGACCTGTGGTGTGCTGCAGGGATTGGTGCTGGGTCTGTTGTTTGTCATTTATATAAATGGTTTGTATGAGAATATAGGAGACATAGTAAGTTTCTGGATGACACCAAAAATTGGTGGTGTATTTGACAGTAAAGAAGGCTATCTAAGATGAAAATGGAATCTTGATCAACTGGGCCAGTGGGCTAAGGAGTGGCAGATGGAGTTTAATTCAGATAAATTTTGAGGTGTTGCATTTTGGTGAGACAAACCAGGGCAGGACTTACTCAGCTAATTGTATGGCCCTGGGTGGTGGTGTCAAACAGAGACCTAGGAGCGCAGGTACATACATTCTTGTAAGTGGTGTCACGAATAGACAGGGTTACGAAGGCAGTGTTTAGCACACTTGCCTTCATCGGTCAGAGCATAAGAGTACAGCGGCTGAGATGTTGTCTTACAACAGTAAAGACATTGGTAATGGCCACATTTGCAGTACTACATAAAATTCTGGTTACCTTGCCATAGGAAGGAGTTACTAAATTGGAAAGGATGCAGAAAAGATTTACAAACGTGTTACTGGGACTGGAAGTTTTGAATTATAAGGAGAGGCTGCATAGGCTGGGACACTTTTGCCTGGAGCCTCAGAAGATGAGTGACCTGGTTGGCATGGCTGAGTTTTGCTGAAGGTTCTGTTTCTATGCTGTACACCTTTATGACTTATTTAAAGGAGGAGCTCTGGCTGTGAAGGCTATCTGCCTTCAACCTTCCAGCTTTTGGTCCATGTTCTGTAGATTACATCATCTTGAGTGCATATCAAAGTGAGTTGGTATCCTCCTTTGTAATTGGTTCCAAACCCCCACTTCTAGGAAAAGAGAATTGCTTCTCAACTGCCTTCTAACCTTTAAATTACTTTAACCTGTGCCCCCTGATTATTGATTGCTCTGATGGAAATACCACCTTTTTATCCATGTTATTTGGCCAGCTCAATTTTATCCATGTCAGTTAAATCACGCAATCTCCTTTGTTTCAAAAAAAACTCCAACCTACCCAATGGTTCCTCGTACCTAAATTTCCATACCAACATCCTCCTAAATCATCTTGTATCCTCATGTGATCACATCCTTCCTGAAATATGTTGACTGTGCAGTGCTCCAACTGTGGTCCAAGGTAGCACCTTTATTATAACTAAAGATGTGAAGATTGTTAGTGACCATTTTTTGTAAATTAAAGTTTGCTGGGTTGAGGTTAAGTCTCATTTCAGCAATGCTTTTCCACCAACCCCTGAAGAGGCGAATGTATAGGGTAGCACATTCGATAGTACACTGGCTGGTAATGTCCTGGTGCCTGGGTCATGCTATCATTTAACCAAATTGTGGTCAGTATGAGGTGAGTAACTTGTACTGCTAAATCATGCAAAATCTGAAAATTGCAATGGAGTCTGAAATTTAATATTACCCGTTTAACTATCTGTGTAGTCTTTGTAGAGATACTTCACTGCAGCAACAAAAGCTGAACACTGTTCTATAAACTTTAACCTACCAGATCCTTATCTCACCTAAATATGATTCTTTAAGTGGCCCTGGCAGTATAGCCTAAAATGCTTTCTTTGCAGCCAGTTAATACTGATTGTGCATCTTTAACAAAATGTTGACCTTTATTAGTTACTCCTGCCCTGCATTTGTGAACGTTTGAGGCCTTCTGATGATCAATGCCCTTTTGTAGCAAATGTTATTTAACATGGTCAAACGCTTTTGCTTAACTTCACTTGCTGCGCCTGCAGCTTTCTTATTTGGTCTGACTTTCCATTTCCTAGGGTCCTGCAGAACAGGCACTCTTTAGTAGATTTATGGTGAAAATTACGTAGTCCCAATCAATACCTGTCCTGTACAACTGGTATTTTGCCGAGTAAAAATTGCTGCAAACAATATATTGAACTGTTCAGAAAATCTTATTTTCACACAAACCCTGACAAACTTTTGAAAGGATTAATTGTCCTTTTATTCTCTGATTTTTAGCATAGGTTTCGCACAGTATTGCAATTGTCCTGTATTTTGATGCCATTTTGGCATTTTTAATCCAGCAACATTTATTGTACACAAAAGTTATCTACATTAAAATAAAAATTTGAAGAACAGAACTTTTCCTGTATTATTGCATCATGTTAAACATTAATCCAACGGATTTAGATAGCAATTGTTTTTCTTAGTTTATCCTGAAGAAGGGTTATGTCTTTCCACTTTAACAAAACATTAAGCTCATTACAATTGTGGTGAATTTAATGTTATTTTGCACCTTTTTGATGCAGTATGTATTAATTGGAGTTGAAATGTATTTAGTGTATATTTCATGTTGTGGAGTTTCCCATTGTTCCAGAACTCAACTTCAGATTTAAAAAAAATCCAGCTTTTGACCTATTATTTATTTGTCAGGATTTCGTACAAATTGTTCCCTTGGATTAGCTTGCAGGTAGTTCCGTCACTCTACAGACTTTGCTGAAAAGCATTACAATTCATTAACAATTAGTAGTCTAAACATTTAACATAGAATAGGGGGATAAAACAAATGGTGTGTCTATGCATTTGTATATACTAGACAGTGACTAAATATTTTTAATCAGTTTCAGTACAAACATGCATATTCAACATTCATATTAGAGGCTGAACTGGGTTGTAGTGGTCTCTTGAACCTGGAGATTTAATTACACTGTTATAACCATTATAGCCTAAGTCAGTTGAACCAAGCAATTACAGGATAAAGGGCAAGATTTCCTCTGTGCATTATGTGTAATTAAATCATAAAGTCATAAATTATAGAGAACAAGTTTATTACATAAAGCACAGAAGGAATCTTCCCTCAAGAGAGCTACTGCAAAGCCATCATTGCAGATCAATACTGTTACGTGAGTCACAGGAGTGTAATTATGTAAATTTTTGTGATTCTATTAAAGTTACAAAGCCAATGCTCGGAGTAGCCCTGGCAAACCCAATGCCATCTCGTTGCTTGCTCCAAAAAAACAAATTCAAATTGAATCCAATTCATGGTCCAGAAGAGAAATATACAAGACCAAGCTGACAAAGGCATTACACCTGATCTTGGGCTTGATCTTAGCCAAAAGGCTGAGAAATGATAAGAGAAAAGATGATTGTGTTCATTTGTTTGAAATATAGATCAAAAGCACCAATACAAACCTTCATATTTTCAATATATTCATAGACCCACAATTAAGTAGTGAGAAAGATTAGAGAGAATTAAAATCCATGGGTTTTAGCAAGACTGGAATTTTGTTTTGTGGGATATCCAGAGAAAATTAAATGTAACCAGTCAAAACCATTTTTACGAAAGATTTTAAGTTTGAGACATTCTGAATTTTTTTGTAATGTGCGAAATGAAAGCTAAATGACTTAGCATTTCAAATCTGATTTTTTTTCTGAATAAAGAGGACTCTCTCAAAGGTAGTTAATATATATTTATTTGCAAATCCAGGATTAACATGCCAAAAAATATGGCAATAGCTTAGTTTTTCTATTTTTCATGCTCATACTAAAATGTACAAATGTACTCATTTTGAATGTGGAGTTTTGAGTTAAACTGTCCATCCATCCAGATGGCATAGAGAAACTGGTAAAAGTGGAAAAAACAATCTCTATCTTTAAAATCAGTATTTTTTCCTACTCTTGAGCCTTGGTTCAAACTCAGAAGGTTCCCTACCGCACCTGTGAGATTCCTGCTTCCAACAACAACCATGTTATGAACAGTTTTTGGTTATGAATTTATATCCAATGGATTAAGACTCCAAGAGTCCTAAATTAAGAGCAGATTCACTTTCAAACCTTGAGACAGCAGTTTGACCTTGTGGAAAAACACAATTTTCTTTAGTTTTGAATAATAACTTATAAAGTGTGCTTGAAGTAGTCAGTTTAATAAATTTGCTGTTCTCTAAGTACCATATATTTTTGGAAAAAGACTTTACAATTTGGTAATGTGTTCATAATTTTGTTTCAGATTTTTCTTGAAGGTATCAGAGTTATTTGAAAAAACAAGGGTATGTCAATTTTGACTTGCATGCATCTAGTTTGACTAACTTCCCAAAGTTTGAAATTTAGTTGTTAGATCTTTGTTCATCAGCCTATTAATGCTGAATATGGCAGTAGTGTAGACATACAACACATAGAACAACAGGTCTATATACACAGCACCTGTTAACATCAGGTGTTATATGGGTGTTAGAGTAAAATAAACACTGAACCAAGGGAGGAGATATTATGAAGGCTGACCAAAAGCTTGCTTGAAGAAAATGGGTTTTTGAGGTAAACCTTGAAGTATGGAGGAAGAGGGATTTAGGGAGGCCTCACCAGAGTGAGGCCAGGAGAGCTGAAGGTCAATGGTGGGATGAGGAGAAATGGGGAAATGCAGCAACCAAAGTCAGAAGAACTAAGTTTGGGGGAGGTGGGAGTGTTGTTGGGGTAGGAAGAAGCTGCAGCGTTAAGGATGGGTGAGGCTGTTAAGGGACTTAAACACAAGGATGAACATTTTAAGTGTTTAACAATGGGAGATGTGGTTCAGGGGTGATGGAAGAGAGGCTTAAAGCACTGGGGTTTGTATGAGCTGAAGTTTTTGGAGTATGAAGGGAGGAAGGCTAGCCAGAAGTGGTTGATTTGGAGGTGAAAATGGCATTGGTTGAGGGTGAGCTCCCATCAGATGCAAGGAGGTTGGTGGAGTTACAGGAGGGAAAGCAGAGAACAATATGGGATCAGACCCTCAACCCTCAGTCAATTGGGATCTTGAGTTTGCAAAATATCCCTGGATCAGTCTGACAGAATGGCTAGAGAAACAGACGAATTGATGGCAAGAGAATACAGTTTGTGATTGGGTCAAAGATGATGGCTCTAATCTTCCAGTGTATAATTAGAAAAGAATTGAAGCTCATCTACAATTAGTTGTCAGTTTGATAGCACAATCATTAGTGTTAGAAAAGATGGGGGAAGAGATAAATATTAATGACACCTTGTTCTATGTAAAAACTAAACCCATATCTTTGATGCAAAGAAGTAGCACACAGATGAAAGAGGAGTCTGTGTCTAAGATCTTTAAAGATTGTGGATGTATTGCTGGAAGAAAAGGCATGCTGGAGATGTACTGGTTATAATTGAGTAAGTAAGCACATGACGAGTGAAGCTCCACTGAGTTGATACAACAGGGGACAGTTTTTGAGGAGTTGCATTCAGGAGAAATAATTCATCATTGGATGAAAGTTTGAAAGGATCAGATTTGATCAAGGGACGGTGTTCCCAGGAGGGGTTTTAACAGATTTATGGGTGATATTGATGATGGGATGTGAGGGCCAATAGAGCATAATGTATTCCTGCCAAATTTGATGATGGATGGCTAAACTAGTTATGCATTAGATATATTGAACTCTGAACTTTGTGTTTCTCTGAAAATATACTGGCCAGGATTCTCCTATCTCGTTAACCTGCCAGCGAGAATGGAAGAATTTGGCGCTTAGCCAAAATTCCATTCACTGCAGCTGTAGAGTTCCAGCTGCAGGTAAGGTCAAAGAATTCCAGCCATGCTATTTGAGACCTTAGTATTTTACTGAAGGAAGTTCCAGGGTATTTCTAAATTTTGTATTCAAAAAGTCAAGGTAAGCTTTTGTGATCATTCATTTATCAGAAATGGATACAAAAGATTAGTTACAATTATTTGACAGGCATGCCCAAATTTTAATTCAGCTTTGTTAAACTATTCTGTACATTTTTTTAAAAAACGTAGGCTAGTGATTTTGATGATTTGGTCAAAATTTCTCCAGACCTAATGAGCAGAGTTGCTATCATTTTGTCCTTGATTTCTTGCATTTCATTTTCAGAAAATAGAAGCCCGAGTATCAGCAGATGAAGACCTAAAACTTTCTGATCTTTTGAGGTATTACTTGAGGGAATCGCAAGCTGGTAAGGTAAATTATTTTTTAACATTGCTGTTTTTATCTAATTTGGTTATTTTGTGATATTTTGACATGGCGTTTCTCAGGTTTAAACAGTGAATGGTACAAACTCTAATTAGATTAGGAGACTAATTTGAACTGCCAATGGGGATCAGGTAACAACCGGTTTCAGTTAGCTTCCTGAACACCCATGCCAGTATGAGGCCACTGATTTTTAAACAGAACCTCATTAAGGTCCCATTAGTCCACTTCCTGCTTTGAAAGGGTAGGAAGTGATGGCTGCAGAAAATTGCATTCTGCATTTTTCTGGCCCCACAAAGGAAGGTAAATTTATCTGGAGAGCTTAATTTCATATTCGCAGTCACTCCTTTGTCATCTTACATAATCTTGCCCTGCCGTAATAATAGACAAGGCCATTTCTGATCACTTCTTTGTATCGCTCACTGGCCCTCTTATGCCCTAACCCTACCCTCTCCTGTATCCATCCCTGAGAAACCACCATCCTCCATTCGTTTACAACTGCACTTACAACATCCTAACTATCTGACTTTTACCTCTGTTTGCCACAGCTTTCTGCAACTACTAATTTGCTCAGTCATGCCCTCACCTCCAACCTTAAGGTCCTAATTCCAAGGAAGTTGTTACTTTCTCTCTCCTGGGCCATTCAATACGTGAAACACTGGCCCTGCTAAAGCTGTTCGTTATTCCAGGATGACCCTGCATTCTTTCGATTTGCAAGTTCTCCTCGTGTCTGTGGGTTTCCTTTGGGCCCTCCAGTTTTCTCCCACACTCCAGAGATGTACAGGTTGGGTGGATTGGCCATGCTGATTCGTCCATTAGTATCCCAAGATGTGTGGGTTAAGAGAATTGGCAGGGTAAGCAAAGGAGTTGCAGGGGTTGTGTAGGGACCCTGGGTAAGATACTCTGAGAATTGGTGCAAACTCGATGGGCCAATTGACCTTTTCTGCACTGTAGGGAATCTGATTTCTATGATCTCTTCTAATGCTCTACCCTCATCTCCAACAGCAGGTTGACTTCTCAAATTGAGACAAACTTGTAACCGCCTCTGATGCAACCATCTCACTGGTCAAACATTCTTTAATGCTCCCTCCTGCCCTAGCCCTGAACCCTCTAGTTTTTCTCCTATCTCTGTCATACCCTTTGAGCTTGTCTTGACAATAAGACCCACCTTCTTCCTTGATCCTTATCCCACTAAACTGCTGACCACCAAACTTACCTTCTAGACCCCTATATTTGATATTTTTAGTAGCTCTCTTTTTTCAGGTGTTGTGTGCCTCTTTAAAACTGGCGTCATCGCCTTGGTCAAAATGAAATAATCTTTTGATCCCATAGTTCTTGCAAAGCACTGTTCTATTTCCAGTCTCCCTTTCCTCTGTCCTTTATCAGGTTATAGCCTTCCAAAACTCTTCTCATCTTCCCTGATGCTCCATTTCTGAATCCCTCCAGTCAGGATTCTGTCTCTGCCACAGTTAGCAAAGTCACAAATTACATCTTACGTGAATGTGACAAAGATAAACTTTCCACCCTCGTCCTTCTTGACCTGTCTGCAATCTCTGACACGGTCACCACACCATCCTTCCCACAAAGAATGTCCACTGTTGCTAGCTGAGTGGATATGCTCACGCGATTCCATTCTTTTTTTAAGCTTGTCATGGCCAGAGAAGCACTTGCCATGGCTTCTATTCCTGCCATTACCTCTGGTTTTTCCCAGTGATCAATCCTTACTCCCTTCAGTTTCTCATCAACAAGCTGCCCCTCAGTGACATTATCCAAAGACGCAACAAATGCATGATTCACATGTACACTCATGACATCCAGTTCTATCTTGCCACCACCTCCTTTTACTCCTCCACTGTTGCAAAATGCTTCAGATTGCTTAATGATAGCCGATAATGGATGAGCAGAAATCTCCTCCATTTAAATATTGGGTCAGTTGAAGCCATAGTTTTTAACCCTTGTTCCAAACTGTGTTCCCTAGCCATCAACTTCATTCCTCTCCCTGACAAAATCCATTTCCAGTCTTTGAATCACATTCAGTTCTGATTTGAGCTTCTGACCACCTATTCATGCCATCACTAAAACTGCATATTTCCATCTCTGTAATAGTGCCCTGTGTCTGTTTCTGTCTCTCTCTCTGCTGCTGAAACCCTCATTCATGTCTTTGGAATACTCTAGGTTAGAGACAACAATGTACTCCCCAGCTGGTCTCCCACATTCTACCCTCTAAACTTGAGCTAATCTAAAACTTAGTGTATGTTAATAGATTCTTTCATAGAATCTCTACATTGAAGGAGGCCTTTGACCTATCAAGTGAGCACCAACTCTCCGACAGAGCATCTTGTGCAGGCCCTCCACACCTCACTTTTACTTTGGCCAAGCCACCCAACCTGTGCATCTTTGAACTGTGTGGGGCTGGAGCACCCAGAGGAAATCCATGCAGAAAGTGCAAACTTCACAAAGACAGTCATCCAGGGCTGAAATTGAACCCAGATCCCTGGTGCTGTGAGGCAGCAGTACTAACCACTGCCACCCAGGCAGCTAAATCCGGTTCTACCATCTTTGTGTTCACTGACCTACATTAACTCCCTGTCCGGTACCATCTTGACTTTAAAATTCTTATCTTTTGAATTCATTTTCTATACCCTTCTACCTGCTTTCCTCCTTTAAAACACTCCCCAATCAGGTCTCCTCTCAACCGTTGCTGTTTCAAGGGAAACAGCCCCAGCTTATCTGATATTTTCTCATAGCTCAGACCCTCCAGCCTGTGCATCATTCTGGTAAATTTCCTGTGCACCCTCTCCACTGCAATCATGTCCTCCCTATAATGTGGATGACCTTATTCAAATATATAAGATCCTGGGGAAGAGAGGGGATTGAAAGGGTAGATAGTGAGATGTTTTCATGAGTGGGAGAGTCTCGGACAAGGGTCCAGAGCTGCAAGGTAAAGGGCCAGTCTTTTAAAACTGAGGTGCATAGAAATTTCTTCTCGCAGAGGGTAGTGAATCTCTGGAATCTGGCCTAAAAGGTACTGGGGTCTGAATTATTAGAAGTATTCAGAGTGGAGTTGGATAAATGTTTGCCAGATCGAGGAGTAGAGGGCTATAGGAGAATGGCAGAGAAGGAATTGAAGCCAACATATAGATCAGCCATGAATGGCTTGAAGGTCCTAGTGGCCTACTCCGACTTCTAATTACATTGTCTCAAGGGGAAGGATAGAGTATACAGGAAGAAACTGTTCTTATTGGTAGAAGGATTGAGAACCAAAGGGCACAAATTTAAGGTACTTGGCAATAGAAGCAATGGTGACATGAGCAAATTTGTTTCAAGTGGTAGTTCAGATCTAGAATGCCTGCTCGATTCTGGTGAAGGAGAGTCAAGTGAAGCTTTCAAGAGAGAATTGGGCCATTATTTGATAAGATTTACAAGGTGTTGTGGTGTGATGGTCAGTTGCTTACAGACCTTGTTCCCCTTAAGTGAACAGATGAAGAATCTTGGATTTTAAAATCAATGCTTATTTACGAGTTAAAGCAAGGGCTCCAGTATAGCTAGCTGGTGGCACAGTCCAGAGCATTGCATACAGAGTTACACAGATATGCTTCCAGATTGATATGTGCTAATTACTTGTAATCCAGTGAGATATACATTTGTATAGAAGCTACCTATATCCACTCAACTAGTAATTAGGTTTACAGCATGCATAAGATATGAATGCCATTAACCAAACAAAGTGTGCACATCTACTTAATATGCTACCTGGATTGATTTATCACTGACACAAGTTGTCCTTAACGTGTATCTGACTTGTAGATGTCAATTATCCCCCTATGTTCAAGACCCTTAGTGTTTGTTGATTTCTCTCAGGCTAGGGATGTTCGGTAGATAAATAAACCCTATGTTCAAACTGTAAACATTGTTGCCTCCCTTTTTGGTTGTCTGGGCAAATTGGAGAACTTTGTTTTATAGTCTGAGGTGCTTGTGATGTTTCTGCCTGAGAGCTAATAGCTTGCAGTTTGTGACCTTGGGTACTTACACTCAGCTAGCAGTGTGTATGATTTTTCAGCTAAACTGAATCTTTTCATCTTTTCAGTGAATAAAATTATTAGTATAATTACTAACCCCCTTTTACAGGGCTATGGTTTGAAGGCTAGTGGGAGACATGAGGTGAATTACTTCTCCAGCGGGACATGACAGGCCAAATAGCCTCTTCCTGTGCTATAACATTTTTGCAGTGTTCTGTGGTCACATTTACCTGAAATTTCTCTTGTAAGCTGTTCTTCAGTTCAGCCACAACTTATTGCTACATGACAGAGCAGCCACCTGCAGCATTGCCAAGTTGTCAGCTGAAGTAACCTTACCTGCTGTACCTTTAGGGTTTGGGTACCAGTGGGTCACGTTCAGAAGATCCCTCTGGTGCTAATTTACCTGGTCTGTTGTGGTTTTCATAATTCTTCAGTTTCTCCTTCAAATGAAGAACATCCCAGGCAAACCCCAATATCCTGAGGTTTGTCTCCACCTTTCTCCACACAAGTGCCTTGGCCAGTGATCTCAAAGAACTGACTAAATGAGACTGCCTTTAAATAATTTACAAGAATTATTTTTCCTAGTCCCAATGCCTCTTATTGAGACGTTCTCCTTGGGCACTAATGAAAGGAAATGGCTCAAGCTAGCAAATCCTGAATGTCTTATGTTCTTTGCATTTGGTATGACCAACATTGTGGTGTACACCCAGTGGGGATGTTTACTTCCACTGATCATCACTGAATTGCCCAAAAACCTTGCTAACCATTGTAGGCATCATTGTTAATTGTAGTTGCATGGAAATACAGAAAATAGGAGGAGGAGGCCATTTGGCCCTTTGAGCCAGCTCCTCCATTTATTATGATCATGGCTGATCACCCAACTCAATAGCCTAATCCTGCATTCTTCCCATAACCTTTGATCCCATTTGCCCCAAGTGCTATATCCAGCTGCCTCTTGAATGTATTCAATGTTTTGGCGTCAACTACTTCCTGTGGTAATGAATTCCACAGGCTCACCACTCCTTTTGGGTGAAGAAATGTCTCCTCACCTCTGCCTTAAATGGTTTCCCCTGAATCCTCAGACATGACCTCCTGGCTCTGGACTCCCCCACCACCAGGAATATCTTTCCTGCATCTACCATGATTTGTGCTGTTGGAATTTTGTAAGTCTGAGATTGCCCCCCCCCCCCAAATTCATCTGAACTCCGGCAAAAACAATCCTAACCTAGTCAATCTCCTCATACATCAGTCTCACCGACCCCAGAATCAGCCTGGTAAACCTTTGCTGCACTCCCTTGAGAGCAAGAACATCCTTCCTCAGAAAACCAGAGACCAAAACTGCACAATACTCTAGATATGGCCTCACAAAGGCCCTGTATAATTGCAACAACACATCCCTACTCCTGTCCTCAACATCTTGAAATGATGGCCAACGTGCCATTTGCCTCCTTTACTCCCTGCTGTATTTGTATGCTTACCTTCAGTGACTGATGCACAAGGATACCCAGGTCCCACTGCACACTCCCCTCTTCCAATTTACAGCCATTCAGGTAGTAATCTGCTGCCTTGTCTTTGCTTCTAAAGTGAATAACTTCACGTTTATCCAAATTATATCTGCCATTGATTTGCCCACTCGTCCAACCTGACCAAATCATTTTGAAAGATCTCTACATCCTCATCACAATTCACTCTCCCCAACTTGGTAGCATCTGCAAACTTTGAAATGTTTCATTTTGTTTTCTTATCCAAATCATTAATATATATTGTGAATAGCTGGGGTCCCAGCATCGAGCCCTGCGGCACCCCACTAGTTACTGCCTGCCAATTTGAAAAGCTATTAATTCCTACTGTTTCCTCTCTGCCAGCCAGTTTTCTATCCGTCTGTATCCCCAGTCCTATGCACTTCCAATCTTGCACGATAATCTTTTGTGTGGGACTTTGTCAAATGCTTTTTGAAAGTCCAAATATGCCACATTGATTGCCCTCCACCCCCCACAACCTGTCAACTCTACTAGTTGCATCTTCAAAGAATTCTAACAGATTTATCAAGCATGATTTCTCCTGCATAAATCCATGCTGACGGTCTGATCCTGCCACTTCTTTCTAAATGCTCTGCTGTAAAGTCCTTTCCCCACTATCGACATTAAGCCTACTGGCCTATAATTCCCTGTTTTCTCTCTACCTCCCTTTTTGAACATTGGAGTGACATCAGCTACCTCCAGACTCTGGAACAGTCCCTATAGATTGTAGAATCCTGGTAGATGACCACCAGTGCATCTACTATTTCTCTGGAGTGTAGATTATCAGGTCTTAAGGATTTATCTGCTTTCAATTCAAATTTCCCCAGCACCATTTCTCTACTAATGTTGATCTTCCTCACTACTTTCCTCTCAATTTTGTATGACTTAGTTGAATGATGGTCATTTGGACAAGATAACTGGAATGCCAGGTAACTATGGGGCAAACCCTAACACTGAACAGATGCCTAAAGTTGGAGCTGGTGAGGAACACATTAATGTTACCAACATTCCAACAAAATGATTGTGCTTTTTTACTTAATGCAAGGCAGTTGTAGTGGAAACATTCAAAATTGATATGCATAAGTTCAGTTTGTATGATCTTGTATAATTTTCATGGACTTTATATACACTTTTTAAATAAAATTATTCGTGTTGCCTGACTGTGTAGGACCTCCTTTATAGACGAGCAAGGTCATTAGTTGATTATGAAAACGCAAACAAACTATTGGATAAATCGAGAGCAAAAAATAAAGATGTGCTTCAAGCTGAGACCAATCAACAGTTATGTTGTCAGAAATTTGAGAAACTTTCAGAGTCAGCAAAACAAGGTAAATGTTCTAGTATAACTTTCAGAATTACCATTTCAACTAAGTGTTTTCTGACAAATGTTTTGCAAATGATTGAGCTATGTTTCAGAAGAGAGTTGTCAATCTCTTTCTTTTGCCTATCAGTTGAATAGTGGAGCAGCACAAAACTAGAAGCCAAGTGTCATCGTCATCCCCATTCCCCAGGTCACCACGCAATCTTCCAATGTGGTGGAGGGCCACGTGTACTAGTAAATGCCAGCAACATCAGGACTAGGTCCTTAATTGGCCATTTTTGTGACTGTCCTCCACGTTCTCCACCACTGTTAATATGGCACAGCAGCACAAAGATGATGTAGTGTCTTACAGATTGGACAAATCTAATTAAATCAGGAATGGAATGTATATTTGAGCATCTGTCATTTGTTGTCTTAGATACAGCTGCTTTTCTTGAGATTATGTAGCCTTGATAATTAAACTTTGTTCCTAGAGCTTATAGACTTCAAAACTCGAAGAGTCGCAGCATTTAGAAAAAATCTTGTGGAATTGGCAGAATTGGAACTAAAGCATTCTAAGGTAATGTTTTTGAAATATTAAATCCATTTAAAATCCTTCAGTTTAGAGTTTGTTAAATATGTATTTGTATTTTAATGCATTAAATTTTGGTCCTTGTGCTTTAAACTTATCTTCCACTATAACCTTTAGCAGACTTTCGTAAGTATCTCAACTATTGTCCCACTCTTCCTTGACCATGTTCTGAATTATTCTGAAAATTTCTAAACTCCCCTGTTCAACAAACCATATCCTATCTGATATTTTTTCCCTTCTGGGAAATCTTGTTCATCTGATCTATTAGTAAATAAGGTGTTGCTGAAACAAAGCTCTTACTATGTATCATTTTTATTTACTCTATTTTCTGCTTGCTGCATGATTATGATGTGAAGTTGCTGACATTGGACTGGGATAGGCACAGTAAATAGTCTCAACACCAGGTTAAAGTCCAACAGGTTTATTTGGTAGCACGAACTTTTGGAGCACTATTCCTTCATCAGGTGAATTGGAGTCACTCATCTGATGAAGGAGCAGCGCTCCGAAAGCTCGTGCTGCCAGATAAACCTGTTGGATTTGATCTGGTGTTGAGTCAACTTACTGTGTATGGTTATGGACCTACTTGACCTTGTCTATAAATTAAAATCTGGTTTATTGCAAGTAAAAGATAGGTAGTAGCAGAAAATCAGTATAGCTGATGTCACTAACAGACTTAGCTCGCGCCTCCTCTAGGACAAAACTATAACAAAATATGCAAAATTTTGCAACTTCTTGTAATATCAGATGGCATCAATAAATCAAAACATTGACTTGTGATACTTCCTTAACTTGTTTCCTAGAAGACGTTTCCCATTCCACAGAGGTAATCAGTCTCTCAAATGGTTATTGCTTTAGAGCTCTATCCCTTCTCATTTTTCGCAACTTGTCTGCAGCCTTTCACATCCTAAAATCATAAACAGAGTCAGGCATAGGGAGTTCAGCTCATTGAACCTGCTCTGCCATCCTGTAAGATCATGGCTGATCTGATTGTGGCCTTAACTTCACTGTTCTGTCTTCTACCTCCCTCCTCATAATCCTTGATTCCTCTATAGATCAAAAATCTGTCTAGCTCAGCCTCGAATATATTTAATGATCTGGCCTACATTAGCCTCGGAAAGAGAATGACAGACTTAACGACCCTTTGAGGGACGAAATTATTCTTCTCAGTCTTAAATAGGAAACACTTATTTTTAAAGTGTGCTTCTAGGTTCTGGTTTCCACCATGAGGGGTAACATCCTTTCAGTAACTACCATTCAAGAATCCCTCCTTTAACAAGGAGACCAAAAGTGTACTAGGTATAGTCTCACCAATATTCTGCACAGTTGTAGCATTTTCCCACTTTTATATTCTGTGCCCCCTTGCAATAAAGGCCAACATTCTTAGATTTGCAATTCATTTACAAAGATACCCAGGTCCCTCTGTACCACAGCAATCTTCAGCCTCTTTCCGTTGAAATATTTTTTTCCTATTCTTCCTGCCAGTTTGGACAACATCACATTTTTTCACATACTCTACCTGCCAAAATTTACTCACTCAACCTACTTATACCCCTTTATGAACACTTTAATTGCATCACAACCTGGTCCCCCAGCTATCATTTTATTGTCAGCAAATTTGGCTATAATACAGTCAGTCCCCTCATTTACATATTTGGGGCGCCAGCGCATCCCTCTGGCATTCAATTGTTTAGTTTTCCAGTCTGAAAATGATCCATTTATCTTGACTAAGTCTGTTAGCCAGCTAATTCCCCCATTAATGCTAATACATCATCCCCAACTCCACAAGCTGTCATTTTGTGCAATAATTTATTGAATGTCTTTTGGAAATCCAAAAGCATTACATCCACTGATTTCTCTTTCTACCCTGTTTATTACATCCTCAAAATTCTAAAAATTTGTCAAACAATTTCTTTCACAAAACCTCTGCCCAATTGTAATTTAACTTTCTAACTGTCCTCCTATCTCCCTAATAATGGATTCTTGCATTTTCCTAATTACAGATGTTAGACTAATTAGCCTATGGTTTCCTAGTTTGTCTGTCTCCGTTTCTGAACAGAGATGTTACATTTGTGGTTTCCCAATCTGCTGGGACCTTTCCAGCATCTAGGGAAATTTGGAAAATTACAACCAATGCATTAATTATCTCAGCCACTTCTTTTTAAGACCCTAGGATGCAGGGAGCCTGTCAATCTTTTTATCCTATTATTTTTCCCAGTACTTTTCTCCACTTAAGTTTTAACCTTAAACGTTCACTCCCTCCACCATTTAATTACTACTCCACCACTACTGACCCAGTTGAGAGAGGGGTAAACTTGAAACTCACCAATTGCCTATCATCTGCTCACCAGCTTCCAGATCTTGCTGTTTTTGGTTCCTTTTCAAACCATTGCTTTTTTGTAAAAAATCTTTGCAACAGCACCTCTCTCCTCACTAACAAATTGCCCAGCTCATCAAATTCCCAGAGTTAAGCATTTGCCATTTTGCAAGCAGGCAAAACTACACCACCTTACAACCCCTATCCTCTGCTGCCCAGCTGAATCAACTGTCCTTGCCTGGTTAACTCTTAGCTTTTCAGTCGTACCCAGAGAATCTCCTGCAATGGCATCTCCTGTATTATTATTTCTGGGGTCAGCCAAAGTTCTGATCCTGATTTCCCCCACCCACTCCTCATCTACATGTTGCGCCTTGGCAACATCATCTGAAGACAGCAGCAGATTTTCGCATGTGCTTTTGACACCTGACTGTATGGAGAGAAAGAGTTGATGTTTAAGGTTGAAGATCTTTCATCAGAAGCTCTTAATGATCTGTAGCTATAAACAATGAGTTTTCTGACAAAAGTAACTGTTTTATAACATCTATTTTGCCATTTCTTAATCCCCTGTTCCTTTCCTTGCCTATTCCAAAGAACATGCTTTATTTGTCACCCCTTCACACTTGCTCTTTTCCTTACGCCCTGCAAATCAAATTGATGGTAGATGCTTTAAACCTACTAACCTAAATGGAAGGAAACTACAATTAGTTGTGTTATGATCACAATGTACTTTTGCTCATCATTCCAAATGGTCCTTGCATTTTTTTAAAAGCAACAAGTTCCACCAAGATTTCTAAACCAAACATACTGGGAGATGGTAAATGACACTGGCCATAACCCACAAATATTGTTTCCATTTTGTTGCAAAGACTTTCACTTGAGTAAACTAATGTTGACTTCAATAGTCAAACTGTTAATGTTAGAAACATCTGCAGTTCTTGCATGAGTTTCCTGTATGGGTTCACCACCTCTGTAGAGGTGACCAGATCATGGAGTACTAATTACATGTTTTAAGTTAAATTTCTCGTCAATGAAACTTGCATGGTTTTTGTCATAACTCAAGTACAATTTAATTTAAATGCTTCCTTAAATTCCTTGGTTTTTTTAAAATTTTGTCATTTAGTAGGTGATGCAATCACAATTTTATCTTTTCGTATTTATGTTGGTGCCTTTGGACTTGCACAGAAGCAGAATTAGAAGAATTCACCAATATCCTCAATAATGATCACCCTTCCATTAAACTTGAAGCCACTTCACACAAGGAAAACATTAATTTTCTAGACATTACAGTATTTAAATTGGCAATAGATAACAGGACTAAGTTAGCAACAAACACTTTTTTCAAAAATAACTGACACTTCTACACGTGTGCACACGACCGTCACCCTAAACACACTGGACTGGTGAGGTCACAACTATTGCATTTTCACCACATCTGCACAAACCATTTGCACAAAGATTTTAACCAAGCAGTTTTTACCCTTTACTGCTACGCTGATCTCTATCAGGTTGAAACTTAATTGATCTGGCATTGATATTTAGCATCAGTTGCTGATTGTGGAATAGAGTTCCAAACAGATATTACCTTTTGTGTACAAGTGTTTGTCCTAATTTTTAGATTATGCTCTCTAGATCTAGACTGCTTTGTATTAATTGATCATTTATGTCATTGCATTTCCTTCAATACAACTGTAACTACACTTCCAAAATATTTCATTGACAAAGCATTTTAGGATGTCCTAGGTTTATAAAAAAAGCAAGTCTTTCATTACTGTTTGGGATCTCAGTTTCTGTAAAATGGTTGCCTATTTGGCTCAACATTGTCACTATACCTCCAGTAATTCACAGCATATGAAATAAAAAATCTTTCTTATAAAACTTTGGTATTAAAATATTCAATTGTTCATTATTATAGTACCTGTTACATTTTTCTAGCTTCTGAACATATGCATCCTTCAAACAACTAGAGACTCCACAGTCATTTGCGAGGAATGCATTTCCTCAGTGACACCAAGTTTTCTTGGATTCCAGATGGCTGAGAATTTTTTAGTGGGTTTTATATTGTTCTCCTCCCCTTCTGCAGCCTCTTCTCCAGACAGTCTCACTTCCACCACCACCACCACCACCACCACCACCACCACCACCCTGTCCTGAGCAGCCCACCCTCACTACTGCCACCCAGAGCTGACGCACTACCTTCACCTTCCTGCTGCTAGCTGCTCCTCAAATCACAGGCTCACAGCCTGTCAGCAGTAAGCATAGGAAAGACACTGGAGTTTTTGGGCACTTTTGATGGCAGATTTGCTTGACCATCCAGTTGAATTTTAAATACTGATCTTAAATACCTGTATGAGTCTCAGTTCCTTGTTATCTAATCTCAAATGTCATGACTATTTTAGACAAACTACATTGTAAGTGAATGGCACAAAGAATTGGCAAAATGCTGTGGATGTTGGAATCTGAAACAAGTGCAAAATGATGGAAAATCTCAGCAGGTCTGACTGTGTCTTTGGAGAGAGAATAGAGCCAATGTTTGAGTCAGGATGACCCTTTGAAGGGTCTTTGAAGAATTGCCTAACTCTTGCATGATCAGCAAAATGTATATTCAGATCCTGTATGATTGCATCAAACCAGACGTTATATTTCAAGATTCTAGCAAAGTGAATTTGTTTTATTTCCTCCACAGGGACACTTGCAGTTGCTGCAGGGCTGCCTTCTGGCACTTAAAGGTGACAGCTAACTGCTTTATGGTTGTTGCATTAACAAGGGCTGTAGACACCATGTCAAAAAAGGAAAAAGGTTTTCATGGCTCCTTGGAGAAGGTTTACAGTCAGGACGTTACTCGTGTTTCGAAAGAAACAGCATCACTACATCTGACCAGAAAAGAAACTTCAATGCAGAAAATCCAGTTTTGTGATGTCACATAGCACGTCATTTGTTTTTGTCCAGAAACCAAAAGATTTTCTTCAGCAGTTGCCAATATCTTTGAAATGATTGTATATTTGGTTGCCAACTTTATTCATTTTTACAATTATCAAAGGCCGAATTACAATTTTTTAAAGAAAATGATCCAATCATATAGATGTATTCAATATTGTCACAATGCATTATTTGATCTTTAGTGCTATTCCAACATTATGACAATTAGTCTTCATTTTTATATTAACACTTAAGTTTTCAACTAAGATTTATGTTATAACTGAGTATAGTTTCTAAATCAAATTATAAGTATAACTGCCTTAAACTTGTAGAATGATTCCTAACCATTGTAAAATAAACTGGTAAATGAGAGGTTATTTTCATACTTTGATTTATTAACCTATTTACTGGGTAAACATGGTTTCCCGTTCGTTGTTACTGATAATTTATCAACAACGTGCAAAACACACAACTCCTCCTGCAGGATACTTTTGAATGTACTCTGCCCCAATTGAAAGAATAGCTGTTGGACGAGTTTATAACCAAAATGTGATTTTGATTTTCATTGAGCTATGCAACTCTACTTCCATCACCCTATCTTTGCCTTTCTAGTAAGGCCTAGAATTTGACAGCCTCAGTCCAGACTAGCAGCTCTTCTGTTAAGTACTGTCTGTCAAACCATGAACTTCAAACTAAATTCCTAGATGCTAAAGTAGCTGACATAGAAGTAATTTTGTTGTACTGCAATATAAGTAATTGTGTCTCTTTGAACGTTAAAGCAACATGTTGTCATCTGTTAAACTTACCCTCTTAAGGGAGTGATGTACCAAATAGATGGTGGAAGAATGATGTACACTTTAAACTTGTATTTAAGAAAGTGTACATGTTTCTGGTTTGTGACTATTGCCACAAACCTCCACCTGGTGTACAGTTATACAAGTCAAAATAGCCTTGCTAGATGGAATCAAAATTTGGAAGGAGAAGCTTTAGTTTTAAAGTATTGCTGGATGTTTTTTAGTTTGTGGATGTAGCAAGACATGTTTCCTTCACAAACCTAGTGATGACACTAGCTGTAACACTTAGGTGTACTGTCCAAGATTCTATCTCAAGTATAGTTTTTATTATAGCTGAAAACTAATATTGAATCCAGAATTGGGGAAACTTCAGAGCAATTCCTGAAGGGCAGAAATAAACTGGCAAACATTGAGTAATTACTACAGTTATAATACTTTGAACTTGCCTTGTACACTTAATATCCCTCAGTACTCCCTCTAATTCGAGGCTAAATATAACAGTTACTGCATGGGTCACTTCAGTGGTACCTTGCACCATGATTGCAACACAAATGTAATTTTGAAAAAAATCCTATTTTGTTCACAAGAGTTCAGCAGTGAGGGCAAGTCCAGTATTAATTTCCCATCTCTCATTGCTCTTGAGGGTAGTAGTGAGCTACATTCTTCAACCACTGCAGTCCATGTGGTGTTAGGTACATCCACATTACTGTTAGTTCTATGTTTTGACCCAGTGACAGTAAAGGAATGGTGATATAGTTGTGTAGCTTGGAGGGGATATTAGGTGATAGTGTTTCCATGCATCTGCTGCCCTTCTAGGCTGCAAAGATTGCAAGTTTCAAAGGGGCTGTGTTTGGAGCCTTAGTGAATTGCATCATGTAGATTAATTAGCCTATACAGAACAGAGTGGATATTGATTTAGCAGTCTTTGTCCTGAATGGTGTCAGGTTTCTTGAGGCATTGGGGTCTGAAGGATTGCCAAATCTGCAAGAGATTGAATTAGAGCAGTGTTAAAGTTTAAGAGTTAGGATAAAGTTTTAGAAACATAGAATGAGAGTAAAAGTTAAAATTAGAAGGTATGCTGGGCATAGTTTGCAAGAAGTTGTCTCACCGTGGCTCCAGCATGGAAATATCTCTTACTGAAGGAATTTTAATCTGTGGTAGCTTCATGAGGAGACACTTGGTTGCACAGAATAAACACCTGGTCCACACATTCACCTACCACAACCATACAAGAGTCAGCAAGGTACCTCATCAAGGACCAATGATGCTGCACCACCCTTGCGCTCCTCTAGAGATGCTGGGGAAGGGACACAGTGCTTGTTATGTAAGTGGCAGAGATTGAGAACTGGGGTGTTAAAAACCAAGGGGTGTCTCGTATTCCCTGCAAGGTGCAAAGCTGTAGTTCCTGGAAGTGGCTGGGATTAAGGGAGGGACAGGGGTGGGGGAGCAGGGAATGTAGGGGTGTGGTGGAAGAACAAAGTACAGCCAATGGAATTTTAACTTCTAGCTCATACAGTTGATTGTCACTACCATGCAGTCAAACTCTCTCATAACGTGCAATAATGCTTCCCCAGAAGCTTTCAGCGGATATTCTTCCTTGCCTGCAAGACGAAGACTGCTGTCTTTCTTTTGTCCTATCACTGATCCTCCTGACATCTGTCCCTCTTTGCTGAGGAGACCACAATGCTCTAGGATTGAGTTGCAGGTCAGGGTTATAGGCAGGACCATGAGGTTGATGGACATAAGGCCACCAAATGTCCAGCATTTTCACCAGATCATGAAGCATTCCATAGGTGTTATGAAGCAAGGGATGATGGGACATGAGGCCATGAAGCAAGATGATGAGACCGTGCAAGCTCACTGCTTGAACAACAGCTGCAGTAAATCGTCACCATGCAGGGGGAATGCTCAGGGTTGGTCAGCCGTCCACAGGGATGAGGGAAGACACTGACAGTAAAAAGATGGGTAACATTGCTATCTGTCTTTCTCATCTCTTCCCCCATTTTCCCCCCCCTCCTTTTTGCACATCCTCACAGATGGAAGATGAATTTTGCCTTAATGTTGCTGACTGACACTGAGGCAGGAGTTGGTGACTGCACCAGGAATGACCCTCCACCACAGAAACCAGACCCAGAAGATCATGGGACTGGCTGAGGCTGAGGAGGAAGAAAGACAGTGAGACAGTAGATGCCAGGTCTCAAGCAGATGCTGGCATTTTGAGGAGCTGTTAGATCATGTGTTGCAAAACACTTCACCTTAAAAGGGGGACAGTGCAGCACCTGGGGGCTTAATGGAAGCGACAGGGACTCCAGCTGATACTTAACCGGGATGCGTAACTCTGGCTCACATAGCTTCTTACTTGAGGGCAACTCTGTACTGCCATTAGGAAGATGAGGTCAGAGCCGGAGACAGGAAAATCACCTACCCCCATTCCACCATAGATCAGGCCGACTACACAAAGTGAAAGACTACTCCGGCTAAGAGTGAAATGAGTTTAATGGTGGATTTGAACATTTGGTGCCCCTTCTCCCTGACACACTAAAACTTCGCCCTTGCCAACACAGCTCCTAAACTTAATTTTTTTAAAAGTTTCACCACGCCTTTTAGGTGTTCCCCCAGGCTATGTATCGAAGGTGGAGCCGGCCTTGTGCTTTCCACGCTCTCTGCTCTGTGATGCTCTAGGCAGGAAGCCTCGGATTCCTCCAGATGCCTTGCACTTGCTGGAAGGTAGCTGATGCCCCCTTCTGTAAAGTCTGGCTTTGCTTTCGCACCTGCACCAGTGCTGGGATGAGCTTCTCTAGAGGCTTGCCTGGAAGTTCCTGTCTCTGTCCAATGGGCTCTGGTACTCCCCAGGAGTTTGACTAACATTTCCCACCAAGGCGTGTGTCTCTGTGCTGGTGGATGGTGACAGCAGTGCTGAGAAATCTGTGAATTTTCTAGAGCTATGGTCAGGGCTATTCTGAGGGGTAGACTGGGAAGAAGAGGTATGACCCAAGATGGACCAGCCTCATCTGATGGAGATCCTGAAAGAGGAAGGACATGGGGTCAGCTGTTGGGAATCTCAATGGTGTGGAAATTGGTAGACTCTCTTGCTCGGGTGAACCTGAACTTTCAATCGGACATTTTGGAGCTCGTCCTTCTACAACATTGGCAGGAAGTCTCTTACCTACCCTTGGGAATCAGGCAACCTGTCACTCCTCAATGGCATACAGCATGTGGTTCACATCAGCATTGAGGAATCATGAGGCTGCTCTTCTCCCTGCTGTCTTCATTGCTACTGTGAATGTTCCTGGAGAGCTTATATACTTCTCCTGCTTGTTAGTCCTGGAAATGAATCCCAACTCCAGTGACTCTGTTGCTGCTGGAGTCGGAGCATCTGTGTGTTTTGCATGGAGGTGGGCTGGCCCAAACAAACAGGCTGGAAGCTTTCTGTTGAGTGTTGTCAGTGCAAATCACTTCCATTTTCACACCACTGGGTGCACTTAGACAGCAAACTGGAGAATTCTGCCCTTCTTTACTCTCATACTCTAATCATAGCTTCCTTCTGCACTGTTGGATTCTATTTGACCCATCAAGTCTGCACCAACCACAATCTCATTCAGACCTTAATTCTGTGACTACATGCATTTACCCTAGCTAGTTCCCCTGAACCTAAGGGGCAAATTAGCATAGCCAATCCTCCTAACCTGCACATCTTTGGACTGTGGGAGGAAACCAGAGCACCTGGAGGAGATCCACGCAGACATGGGGAGAATGTGTAAATTCCTCCCCACCCCCACACACAGACCCAAGCTGGGAATCGAACCTGGTCCCTGGCACTGTGAGACAGCAGTGTTGGCTACTATGCCATCGTACTACCTCTGATCATTTTGTAACAAAAAGGGGGACACCATTTTTCTTCCTTATTGTTGGCTTTATCTATATGTGAACTTTCCATAATTCATGTACAAGGATAACCAGGTCCCTCTGAAAGCAAACATTACACAGTCTCACAATCCAAAAAAAATATGCTTTTTTTATTTTGTTTTCCTAACATTTTCCACATTGTATCCATGTTCTTGTCACTCAGTAAACCTGTCTATATATCTCTGCAATGTCTTCGCATCCTCCTCACCAATATATCTTGATTTTTTTTCATTAGCTGAAGGTCCTGGTTTGGGTGAATATACTAAAATAACCCCACATATTTCAAAATGACTAACTGAAATAAGATCAGACAGTTGAATGCATGATGCGTGGATTTGTGTGACAGAAATGGGTTTCAAGTTATGGGTGACTAGCACCGCTATTGGGGAAAGAGGGAGTTGTACCATTGGGATGGTCTTCACCTGAAGAGTGCTGGGATGGATGTCCTGATGGATCCTATAACTAGGGTTGTGGAGATGGCTTCAAACTAAATAGTGGGAGGAGAGTTCACAAGGGACAGAGCATACAAACATAAGAGTGTACCAGCAATACAATATGAGTAGGAAAGATAGCAAAGAAGCAGAATTTAAGGCTTTTGATTATTGTAGCCTTGTTTCCCTTTCTCTAAAGTTAGGATGTTAGAGCTGAGACTTTTTTTTTGAAACCTGTTTTTTTTCTAATAAGGTTTAAATAAACTACTTCAATTGAGCATCACATATTTAACTGATAACAGAAGAAATGTGAGTAGCTGGTGAGTTTTTTAAATAATGTTTTATTATCTATTAGAGCAAAGGCAGGACAGCTCAGACCATAGAACCATAGAAAATTACAGCTCAGAAACAGGCCTTTTGGCCCTTCTTGTCTGTGCTGAATCATTTTTTGCCTAGTCCCACTGACCTGCACCTGGACCATATCCCTCCACAACCCTCTCATCCACAAACCTGTCCAAGTTTTTCTTAAATGTTAGAAGTGACCCCGCATTTACCACTTTATCCAGCAGCTCATTCCACACTCCCACCACACACTCCGTGAAGAAGCACCTCTCCCCCAATATTCCCCTTTTCTCCCTTCACCCTTAACCTATGCCCTCTGGTTTTTTTCTCCCCTAGCCTCAGTGGAAAAAGCCTGCTTGCATTCACTCTATCTATACCCATCAAAATCTTTTACACCTCTATCAAATCTCCACTCATTCTCCTACGCTCCAGGGAATAAAGTCCTCACCTATTCAATCTCTCTCTGTAACTCAGCTTCTCAAGTCCCGGCAACATCCTTGTGAACCTTCTCTTTCAACCTTATTTACATCCTTCCTGTAACTAGGTGACCAAAACTGTACACAATACTCTAAATTCGGCCTCACTGATGCCTTACCATAACTGTCCAACTTTTATACTCAATACTCTGATTTATAAAGGCCAATGTACCAAAAGCACTCCTTACGACCCTATCCACCTGTGATGTCACTTTTAGGGAATCCTTTAGCTGTATTCCCAGATCCCTCTGTTCAACTGCACTCTTCAGAGTCCTACCATTTAGCCTGTATGTTCTACTTTGGTTTGTCCTTCCAAAGTGCAATACCTCACACTTGTCTACATTAAATTCCATTTTTTCAGCTCATTTTTCTAGTTGGTCCAAATCCCTCTGCAAGCTTTGAAAACCTTCCTCACTGTCCACTACACCTCCAATCTTTATATCATCAGCAAATTTGCTGATCCAATTTACCACATTATCATCCAGATCATTGATAAAGATGACAAACAACAATGGACCCAACACCGATCCCTGTGGCATATTACTAGTCACAGGCCTCCACTCAGAAAAGCAATCCTCCACAACCACTCTCTGGCTTCTTCCATTGATCCCGTGTCTAATCCAATTTACTACCTCCCCATGTATACCTAGCAACTGAACCTTCCTAACTAACCTCCCATGAGGGACCTTGTCAAAGGCCTTGCTGAAATCCACGTAGACAACATCCATCGCCTTCCCTTCATCCACTTTCCTAGTAACCTCCTTGAAAAACTCTAATAGATTGGTCAAACATGACCTACCACGCACAAAGCTATGTTGACTGTCCCTAATATTTATAGATTCCATACCTTATCACACCTTCCAATAACTTGCCCACCACTGACGTCAAACTTACTGGCCTATAATTTCCTGGATTTCTTTTGGAACCTTTTTGAAACAACGGAACAACATGAGCCACCCTCCAATCATCCAGCACCTTCCCCCGTAAATACTGACATTTTAGATATGTCTGCCAGGGCTCCTGCAAATTCAACACTAGCCTCCCTCAAAGTCGGTGGGAATACCCTGTCCGGTCCTGGGGATTTATCCACTCTGATTTGTCTCAAGACAGCCAGCACCTCCTCCCCTTTAATCTGTAAAGGTTCCATGACCTCCCTACCTGTTTGCCCTATTTCCATAGACTCCATGCCCGTTTCCTCAGTAAATGCAGATGCAAAAAACCCATTTAGTATCTCCCCCATCTCTTTTGGTTCCATACACAGTCTACCACTCTGGTCTTCAAGAGGACCAATTTTATCCCTCACTATCCTTTTGCTCCTTACATACCTATAGAAGCCTTTAGGATTTTCCTTCACTCTGTTTGCCAAAGCAACCTCATGTCTTCTTTTAGTCCTCCTGATTTCCGTCCTAAGTAGCTTCTTGCACTTTTTATACTCCTCGAGCATCTGATCTGTTCCTTGCTGCCTGTACATTTCATACAACTCTCTCTTCCTCTTAATCATGGTTACAATCTCCCTCGAGAACCAAGGTTCCTTATTTCTATTTACTTTGCCTTTAATCCTGACAGGAACATACAAACTCTGCACTCTCAAAAATTTCTCCTTTGAAGGCCTCCCACTTTCCATTTACATCCTTACCAGAGAACAGCCTGTGCCAATCCACGCTTCCCAGATCCCTTCTCATTTCATCAAATTTGGCCTTTTTCCAGTTCAGTACTTCAACCCGAGGACCAGATATATGCTTATCCATGATCAGGTTGAAACTAATGGCATTATGATCACTGGATCCAAAGTGTTCCCTCACACTCACATCCATCACCTGCCCTAACTTATTTCCCAATAGGAGATCCAAAATCGCATCCTCTCTAGTTGGCAACTCTATATACTGATGTAGAAAATTCTCCTGAATACATTTTACAAACTCTACCTTGTCTAATCCTTTAACAGTATACGAGTCCCAATCTATATGTAGAAAATTAAAATCCCCTATCACAACTTTGTATTCCTTGCAGTTGTCAGCTATCTCTCTGCTCATTTGCTCCTCCAATTCTTGCTGACTATTGGGTGGTCTATAATACAACCCCATTAATATGGTCATACCTTTCCTGTTTCTCAGCTCGACCCATTGGGCCTCTGTAGACAAGCTCCCTAATCTGTCCTGCCTGAGTATCACTGTAACATTTTCCCTGACCAACAATGCCACCCCCCCACCTTTTATCCCTCTGCCTCTATTACGCCTGAAACATCGGAACCCTGGAACATTGAGCTGCCAGCCCTGCCCCTCCTGCAGCCAAGTTTCACTGTGGCTATAATGTCATATTTCCACATGTCAATCCACGCCTTCAGCTCATCTGTCTTCGCCACAATACTCCTGGTTTTGAAGTAGACACACCTCAAAAGATTATTTCCATCACACTCAACCCTTCCATTTGTGATTTTGCTTGAACTAACCTATCTTTTTACCCCCATTCCACTATCTGCTCTGGCACTCTGGTTCCCATCCCCCTGCAAATCTAGTTTAAACGCTCCCCAATAACACTAGCAAACTTTCCTGCAAGTATATTGGTCCCCTTGTAATTTAGACCCTGGAGCGTATACCCTGTTCCAAGTTACATTCCCTATGTCTTAGATAACTATATGTGTAAGACGCGTCATTAGTTGCAGCAGTACGACCTCCGGGTTTCAGAGCCTAGCGGCAGCTGCCATCAGTACGAACCATCCACGAGATTGGTGTTCACCCCATAACTTTAGTGAAAGAGGGAATAGGTGACCACTAGGCAATCAAAAATAAATAAGCAGATAGTGCAGGAGTTCCCTGAGCGCATCTTACTTTCTAACCAGTTCTGAATACTGAAAGTGATGGTTCATCTGGATAGTAGAGCCAGAGCCAAGTGCATGGCACCATGGCTGTTTCAGTGATACAGGCAGGCAGAAAGAAAGCTGGGAGGACCACATATCCCAGAGGGGTCAAACACATTATCTATTTGGCTAGAGCTAAGGAACCGAAAAAATGCAATTACATTGCTTGGTGTATTCTACACTATAGGATGCTAACTGGTGGGAAAGATGCAGAGGAATAAATTTGCAAAGAAATTGCAGAGAAGTGCAAGAATCATAAAGTACTTATTATGGGGACTTTATCTGGATATAAGCTGAGATGATTGTAATGTCAAAGGCAGAGGGACAGGAATTCCTGCTGTGTTTTTAGGTGAACTTCCTCTGCATTATGTTCCAGTCTTACGGGAAAGGAGGCAGTGCTGGACCAGGTTCTTTGGAATGAGGTGAAACAAGTGGATCAAATTACAGGAGGACAACATTTAATGGACAGTGATCATTGCATCATAAAGTTTAGGATAGATAAGGAAAAGGACAAGGAGCAATCCAGAGTAAGATTAGTTAACTGTGGGAGAGCAACTTCAAAGGATAAGATTGGATCTGGTCCAGTTAAATTGGATTCAAAGGTTAACAGTGACTGAACAATAGATTGCCTTAAAAGAGAAAGTTTAGTACAGTTGAGATATACTCCCACAAAGCGGAAGCAAATACAGAACCTCCTGGATAATGAAGGAGGTAGAAATGAAGACGAAAGCATGCTTATGACAGATGGCAGGTGGATAATACAACTTAAAACCAAGCAAAAAGACAGAAGGTTCAGAGGGGAATTGAAATATAAAAAGGAATCAAAAAGAGAGTACGAGAGGAGAGCGGCAGTTAACATGACAGGGAATCCAGAAGTTTTCAGCAGGCATATAAATAACAAGAAAAGTGGTGTGCCCCAGGGGTCGGTGCTGGGGCCTCAGCTATTTACCATTTATATAGATGATCTGGAGGAGGGAACCGAGTGTAGGGTGTCGAAATTTCCTGATGACACCAAGATTGGGGGAAAGGCAAATTGTGCGGAGGGTGTGGAGAGTCTGCAGAAGGATCTGGATAGGCTGGGCGAATGGGCCAGGAAATGGCAAATGGAATTTAATGTTGGCAAGTGTGAGGTGGTCCACTTTGGTAGGAAGAATGGTAGGAAGGACTATTACTTACGTGGCGAAAAACTGCAGCAGGCGATGGTGCAGAGGGACCTCGGGGTCCTTGTGCATGAGTCGCAAAAACCCAGCCTGCAGGTGCAGCAGGTGGTCAGGAAGGCAAATGGGATGCTGGCCTTCATAGCGAGGGGGATTGAATATAAAAGTAGGAAGGTCTTGCTGCAGCTGTATAGGGCATTGGTGAGGCCGCAGCTGGAGTACTGTGTGCAGTTTTGGGCGCCGCACCTGCGCAAGGATATTTTGGCCTTGGAGGGAGTGCAGAGGAGGTTTACTAGGCTGATACCGGAGTTGAGGGGGTTGAGCTATGAGGAGAGGCTGAATAAACTAGGCTTGTACTCGTTAGAGTTTAGAAGAATGAGGGGAGATCTCATTGAGACGTATAAGATGATGAATGGGATGGATAGGATAGAGGTGGAGAGACTCTTCCCGCTCAAAAAAGACAGTAGGACTAGGGGGCACAGCCTCAAGATAAAGGGGGGGCGGTTTAGAACGGAGTTGAGGAGGAACTTCTTCACTCAAAGGGTGGTGAATCTCTGGAATTCTCTGCCCGTTGAAGTGGTGGAGGCTGCCTCGCTAAATATTTTTAAGAAGCGGGTTGATGGGTTCTTGATAAGACAGGGGATTAAGGGTTATGGGGAGAGGGCGGGAAAGTGGAACTGAGCCATGACAGATCAGCCATGATCTTATTGAATGGCGGGGCAGGCTCGAAGGGCCAGATGGCCTACTCCTGCTCCTATTTCTTATGTTCTTAAAAGGAGCAGGGGAGCTGATTAGGGGACCAAAAGGGTAATGGCAAATTACTGCGGATGCTGGAATCCATAATGAAAACAGACCTTTGATTGAAGCGTCATCCAAAATGAAATGTTGACTCTATTCTCTCTCTACAGATGCTGACAGACCTGCTGAGATTTTCCAGTACTTTCTGTTTTTATTTCAAGGACCAAAAGGGAGTTTGTACATGGCTGGGGTATTAAATGAACATTTTGCGCCTGTCTTTATTGCGGAAGAAGATACTGCCCAGGTGATGGTGAAAGAGGAAGTAATCCTGTTATATATTTAAGTTGTTCCATGATTGCTTTAAGAGCCAGTCACATGATTTGATGGCGATGTCATTGGGCCATTTCACAGTCTCCTATTTAATTTCATTTTTCTATTCTGTACAGGCAACAGCTCCTCAATAAACCTTGTTGTTGTTATTCTGAATCTCCATGTGCAAACCATATCTTTTTCATTTTATTTAAAACTCATAACTCCTAACATAGTTAGGAAATTACCAAAAGAAAGTTGGCAATGAGTCAGGATTTTGTTTCATTGAGAACGGTAGCACAGTGGCTAACCACTGGGTTCAATTCCCAGCTTGGGTCACTGTGTAAAGTGTGCACGTTCTCCTTGTGCCTGCTCGGGTTTTCTCTGGGTGCTCCGGTTTCCTCCCGCAGTCCAAAGATATGCAGGTTAGGTCGATTGGCCACGCTAAAAATTGCCCCTTGTCCTGAGATGTGTAGGTTAGAGAGATTAGTAGGATAAATGTGGGGATATGGGGGTAGGGGCTGGCTGGGATTGTGGTAGGTGCAGACTCAATGGGCCAGATGGCCTCTTTCTGCACTGTAGGATTTCTATGATTCTGTAAACATAAAAAAAATCCTTAATTTAGAAAAAATCATGGGTCCTCACACTTCAAACATTAGAATGCCAATAGACTCCAGATCAGAGGCTGACTACAGATTCCAGATCAGAGGCTGACTGACAGACTCCAGATCAGAGGCTGACTGACAGATTCCAGATCAGAGGCTGACTGACAGACTCCAGATCAGAGGCTGACTGACAGATTCCAGATCAGAGGCTGACTGACAGATTCCAGATCAGAGGCTGACTGACAGGCTCCAGATCAGAGGCTGACTGACAAGACTCCAGATCAGAGGCTGACTGACAAGACTCCAGATCAGAGGCTGACTGACAAGACTCCAGATCAGAGGCTGACTGACAGATTCCAGATCAGAGGCTGACTGACAAGACTCCAAATCAGAGGCTGACTGACAGATTCCAGATCAGAGGCTGACTGACAAGACTCCAGATCAGAGGCTGACTGACAAGACTCCAGATCAGAGGCTGACTGACAGATTCCAGATCAGAGGCTGACTGACAAGACTCCAGATCAGAGGCTGACTGACAAGACTCCAGATCAGAGGCTGACTGACAAGACTCCAGATCAGAGGCTGACTGACAAGACTCCAGATCAGAGGCTGACTGACAGATTCCAGATCAGAGGCTGACTGACAGATTCCAGATCAGAGGCTGACTGACAGACTCCAGATCAGAGGCTGACTGACAAGACTCCAGATCAGAGGCTGACTGACAGACTCCAGATCAGAGGCTGACTGACAGACTCCAGATCAGAGGCTGACTGACAGATTCCAGATCAGAGGCTGACTGACAGATTCCAGATCAGAGGCTGACTGACAGATTCCAGATCAGAGGCTGACTGACAGATTCCAGATCAGAGGCTGACTGACAAGACTCCAGATCAGAGGCTGACTGACAGATTCCAGATCAGAGGCTGACTGACAAGACTCCAGATCAGAGGCTGACTGACAGATTCCAGATAAGAGGCTGACTGACAGACTCCAGATCAGAGGCTGACTGACAGGTTCCAAATCAGAGGCTGACTGACAGATTCCAGATCAGAGGCTGACTGACAAGACTCCAGATCAGAGGCTGACTGACAGATTCCAGATCAGAGGCTGACTGACAGACTCCAGATCAGAGGCTGACTGACAGATTCCAGATCAGAGGCTGACTGACAAGACTCCAGATCAGAGGCTGACTGACAGATTCCAGATCAGAGGCTGACTGACAAGACTCCAGATCAGAGGCTGACTGACAAGACTCCAGATCAGAGGCTGACTGACAGATTCCAGATCAGAGGCTGACTGACAGATTCCAGATCAGAGGCTGACTGACAGATTCCAGATAAGAGGCTGACTGACAGACTCCAGATCAGAGGCTGACTGACAGACTCCAGATCAGAGGCTGACTGACAGACTCCAGATCAGAGGCTGACTGACAGATTCCAGATCAGAGGCTGACTGACAGATTCCAGATCAGAGGCTGACTGACAGATTCCAGATCAGAGGCTGACTGACAAGACTCCAGATCAGAGGCTGACTGACAGATTCCAGATCAGAGGCTGACTGACAAGACTCCAGATCAGAGGCTGACTGACAGATTCCAGATAAGAGGCTGACTGACAGACTCCAGATCAGAGGCTGACTGACAGGTTCCAGATCAGAGGCTGACTGATAGATTCCAGATCAGAGGCTGACTGACAGATTCCAGATCAGAGGCTGACTGACAGATTCCAGATCAGAGGCTGACTGACAAGACTCCAGATCAGAGGCTGACTGACAGATTCCAGATCAGAGGCTGACAGACTCCGGAACAGAGGCGGCGCTGTGAGCGGGAGTCCGGCTTTTGGGTGGAAGGGCAGAGTCGGCTCTGCTTGTTTGGGGCCCGGAGTCGGAGCGGCGGCGGGAGGCGGTGAGCGGTAGCGGGGATATTTTGCTTTTTGCAGCCGGAATGTGGGCGGCTACAGCGGGAGTGGGATCCGGCGGCTCCGAGCGCGGGTGGGATCCGGGAGAGGCGGCGGCTCCGAGCGCGGGTGGGGACCGTCAGGAAAACCCGGGGCTGAACCTGGAGCTGGAGGCCCCAGAAAGATAAACACTCCCCGCCTCATAGATACCCACCCACCGGTACCTCTACCCTAATCCCGCAACCTCCCTCCAGCACCTACCCCCCGCCCCCCACCCCCCCCCCCGGTCCCCCACTTCCATAGAAACCGCACCCACCGGTACCCCCACCTTCAGCATTCCAACGCCCCCCCCCCCCGCCATTGATACCCCACACCCCAACTTTTCTTCAGCACCAAACCGCCTACCCCACAAACCCCCAGCCCCGTCTCTCGCCCCCCCCCCCCGATCTCCCCCATAGGTACCCCCCACCCACACAATCTCCCATCAGCACCCAATCCCCCGACCCCCGCCCTCTAAACAGCCCACCTCGCCATGGATACTCCCTGACCAGCCCCCATCCTTCATTCAGCACCCAAACTCCTCCCCCCCCCCCGCCTCCCCTCCCTTCCCCTCCCCTCACCCCGACTCCCCTCTCTCCCCTCCCCTCACCCCGACTCCCCTCTCTCCCCTCCCCTCACCCCGACTCCCCTCTCTCCCCTCCCCTCACCCCGACTCCCCTCGCTCCCCCCCACCCCGACTCCCCTCTCTCCCCCCCCACCCCGACTCCCCTCTCTCCCCTCCCCTCACCCCGACTCCCCTCTCTCCCCTCCCCTCACCCCGACTCCCCTCTCTCCCCTCCCCTCACCCCGACTCCCCTCTCTCCCCCCCCCCGCCTCCCCTCTCTTCCCCTCCCCTCACCCCGACTCCCCTCTCTCCCCTCCCCTCACCCCGACTCCCCTCGCTCCCCCCCACCCCGACTCCCCTCTCTCCCCCCCCACCCCGACTCCCCTCTCTCCCCCCCCCACCCCGACTCCCCTCTCTTCCCCCCCCCACCCCGACTCCCCTCTCTCCCCCCCCACCCCGACTCCCCTCTCTCCCCCCCCACCCCGACTCCCCTCTCTCCCCCCCCACCCCGACTCCCCTCTCTCCCCCCCCACCCCGACTCCCCTCTCTCCCCCCCCACCCCGACTCCCCTCTCTCCCCCCCCAACCCCGACTCCCCTCTCTCCCCCCACAACCCCGACTCCCCTCTCTCCCCCCCCACCCCGACTCCCCTCTCTCCCCCCCCCACCCCGACTCCCCTCTCTCCCCCCCCACCCCGACTCCCCTCTCTCCCCCCCCACCCCGACTCCCCTCTCTCCCCCCCCACCCCGACTCCCCTCTCTCCCCCCCCACCCCGACTCCCCTCTCTTCCCCCCCCACCCCGACTCCCCTCTCTTCCCCCCCCCCACCCCGACTCCCCTCTCTCCCCCCGACTCCCCCTCTCCCCCCCCCCACCCCGACTCCCCCCTCTTCCCCCCCCCACCCCGACTCCCCCCTCTCCCCTCCCCACCCCGACTCCCCCCTCTCCCCCCCCCACCCCGACTCCCCCCTCTCCCCCCCCCACCCCGACTCCCCCCTCTCCCCCCCCCACCCCGACTCCCCCCTCTCCCCCCCCCACCCCGACTCCCCCCTCTCCCCCCCCCACCCCGACTCCCCCCTCTCCCCCCCCCACCCCGACTCCCCTCTTCCCCCCCACCCCACCCCGACTCCCCTCTCCCCCCCCACCACACTCGTCCAATAGATACTCCCCCCATACCCTCACCCCGCTGCAATCTCTCTTCAGCACTCAACCACTCTCCCCCCCCCCCCCCCCCCCGGGATCCATTCCAAACTCCGTCCGCTTCACCCCCACAGACACTCTGCCTTCAGTATCCACCACCACCACCCACACACGCCCCCCACCCCACTCATTCCCTCTCCTAAATTTTATGAAGTTTAATTCTTGGGAAGTTGTTGATAACTTTGACAACAGTGTTAGGCGTTCAATTTTTAGTTCATGTGATTGTACAGTAATACATCCTAGCTGACTAAAGCCAGTTATTCCTTGTTGTGGCCTTAACTGTAACATGTTGAGGTTTAGAATAATTTGATATTTTAAGCTCTGTTTCTATTAAGAAAGCCGCAGATTTCCTGTGCTTTTTTAAAACAATCTTTTGAACTTGTCATGCAACCTTCAAAGATTTGTGTACATATAGCTCTGGTTTTTATCTTGGAGATCTTTAAAATTGCAAAAGTTAATTTACAATGCTGTTCATTGATGATCAAAATGTTATTTCATGCTTAAATTTCACCTATCTTGTTTTCACATACTTCAGGCTTAAATTTAAAGTCTCCAGTCTCCTCAAGCTTAATTTTAAAGTTTATTTATTAGTAACAAGTGAGGCATACATTAACACTGCAATGAATTACTGTGTAATTCCCCAAGATGCCAAACTTCAACACCTGTTCGGGTCAATGCACCTAACCAACACAGCTTTTAGACTGTGGGAGGAAAACGGGGCACCTGCAAGAAACCCAAGCCATCATGAGAAGAATGTGCAGACAGAGACCCAAGCCCAGAATCGAACCTGGGTCCCTGGCGCTGTGGGGCAGTAGTGCTAACCACTGTGCTGCCCATATTGATGCTTTCCTCAGTATTTACTACATACCTGAGTTTTGTGCCATTTATGAATTTTGAAATTATTTACTGTCGAGCCACATCCAGGTTGTTAAGGTATATTGAAAGGAACAGAGGTACAGATCCCTGGGGAATACCACCGTACACTTTCCATTTGAAAAACAAAAATTGGTTGTTTACCACTGCTGTCTCATCCTTTGTCCCATAGCCATCTCCTCCTCCAGGTTGGGCACCCGATGCTTTGGGAGTCGGTTCAGCTCAGTTGGCTGGATGGCTGTTAGTGATGCGGAGCAACACCAACAGCTTGGGTTCAATTTCCTTACCGGCTGAGGTTATTATTGAAGGCCTGGCTTCATCTGAAGTGTGATGATTATCAGGTTATATCACAACTAGTCATTACATAACCCCCTCAAAGGAGGGAGCAATCTATGGTCATCTGGAACTATGGTGACTTTACCCATACCCAATAAATAGGGCTGTGAAAATGACTTACAAAAGTGTGGAGGTAACCAGGATTAGGGTTAAAGGAAGCTTTGACCTTTAAAAAAAGCTGAGATAATTAAACAGTGTAGTGGGTGGGACAGTAATGAACAGAAAACTTAAAAATAATGGAGCATCAGCGAATAAGGTCCATGCAGATAATAGTAAAAAAAAGTCTTGCTACCTGTGCTTTTGCATTGTAAATGGAGTATTTACAATAAGACAGAACTAATGGTACAAATAGAAACAATTTAGACCTATTTGCCATTCTAGAAAATAAGCTGCAAGGTGGCCACAGTTGGGAAACATTTTGCCGAGTACATAACATTTCAAAAAGACAGTAAAGAGAAAGGAGTAACTCTGAGAAAGGATGACATCAGGATAGCAGAGAGAAAGCATCTTTGATTAGGTGGCATTAACGAATGACGGGTCTGAAAATGTTGTTGGTAATGGTTTTTAGGTCCATAATAGTTATATCATTGTGTAGAGCTTTGAGTAACAAATTGTTGTCTTTGCTACAAGCTCCAATGTAATAATTGTAGGGGACTTTAATCTTCATATAGACTGGACCTCTTTAATTGGTGGAAATGTTGTGTAACCAAATAGGGTTAAAAGTATTTTACATCTGTGCAATGAATCAGGATTAGTTAGTAATCTTATTGTAAGAGATCGACTAAGAGAAAAATTAGGATACCATTGAAAGATTTGAAAGCAACATATTGCAATCGCAAAAAAGAATCTTAAACTTAAAGCCAATTACGTAGGCATGAGGAGAAAGTTGCCCAAGTTCTGGGTAAGTCGATGAAGAGGCAAGGTGGTAAATGAACAGTTGGAAACATTCAAAGAAGTAATTTAAAACTTTGAACAAAAATATATTGCATTGAAAAACAAAATCTCAAAGATCCATCCATGACCTCATAAAGTTAAGAATAGTATTAGATTAAAGAAGAGGCTCATACTATTGGAAAGAATAGGAGCAAGTCTGAAGATGAGAGATTTGAAACCAGCAAGGGCCACCAAAAAGTTGATTTAAAGGGGAAAAAGAAAGTAGAATATCATAGAAAACTGGCCAAGGGTCTCGAAGCAGATTGTAAGAACTTCTACAAGTTTATTAAAAGAAGGAACAAAGAAAATTACAGCACAGGAACAGGTCCTTTGCCCCTCCAAGCCTGCACCAACCATGCTGCCCGACTGAACTAAAACCCCCTACGCTTTCGGGGACCATATCCCTCTATTCCCATCCTATGCATGTATTTGTCCAGATGCCCCTTAGAACACACTATCATATCGGCTTCCACTACCTGGATTCTGGATAGGTACAGAAAAAATAGGGTTGTTGTAGTGGGGGACTTTAATTTCCCTGGTATAGACTGGAAAGTGCTTAGGGCTGGGGGTCTGGATGCTGAGGAATTTGTAAAATGCGTACAGGAAGGTTCTTTGGAACAATATGTAGATAGCCCAACTAGAGAACGGGCTATACTGGACCTAGTACAGGATAATGAGCCCGGTCAGATTGTCAAAGTTTCAGTAGGAGAACATGTGGCAAATAGTGACCACAGTTCTGCTAACTTTAGGATAGTAATGGAAAAGGATGAGTGTTGCCCTACAATCGGGTGCTGACTTGGGGGGAAGGCTAACTAGCTGGATTAGACAGGAATTGGTGGCCGTTGATTGGGAGAGGCTGTTTAAGGGTAAATCCACGTCTGGCATGTGGGAGTCTTTTAAGGAGCAGTTTATGGGGCTGCAGGACAGGCATGTGCCTGTAAAAAGGAAAGATAAGAAAGGTAGGCTTTGAGAACCGTCGATAACCAGGGAAATTGAGGATCCGATCAAAAAGAAAAGAGAGGTGTACATTAGGTCCAGGCAACTAAAAACAGAGCACCAGAGGAATACAGAGAGAGTAGGAAAGAACTCAAACGGGGAGTTAGAAGGGCAAAAAGGGGTCATGAAATGTTCTTGGCAGACAGGATTAAGGAAAATTCTAAGGCATTTTATTCATATATTAGGAACAAAAGAGTTGTCAGGGAAAAAAATTGGGCCTCTCAGGGACAAAGGAGGGGAATTATGCTTAGAGCCCAAGAAGGTAGGGGAGATCCTAAATGAATACTTTGCATCACTGCTCACAAAGGAGAGGGATGTGTTGACTGGGAGTGTCTCAGAGGGAAGTGTTGAGCCGTTAGAGAAAATCTCCATTACGAGGGAGGAAGTGTTAGGTTTTTTAGGGAACATTAAAACTGACAAATCCCCAGGGCCTGATGGTATCTATTCTAGACTCTCAGGGAGACAAGAGATGAAATTACTGGGCCTCTGACAGAGATCTTTGTCTCTTCATTGGACACAGCTAAGGTCCCTGAGGATTGGAGGATAGTGAATGTGGTACTGTTATTTAAGAAGGGTAGCAAGGATAACCCTGGTAATTATAGGCCGGTGAGCTTGATGTCCGTGGTAGGGAAATTATTGGAGAGGATTCTTAGAGATAGGATATATGTGCATTTAGAATGGAATAATCTCATTAGTGATAGTATGGTTTTACAAGAGGCCTTACAAATTTGGTGGAGGTTTTTGAGGAGGTGACAAAAATGGTTGACGAGGGTAGAGCCGTGGATATCATCTGTATGGATTTTAGTAAAGCATTTGACAAAGTCCCTTATGGCAGGTTGGTGCAAAAGGTTAAATCTCATGGGATAAAAGGAGAGGTGGCTAGATGGGTAGAGAACTGCTTGACCACAGAAGACAAGAGGGTAGTAGTGGAAGGGTCTTTTTCTGGTTGGAGGTCTGTGACCAGTGGTGTTCCGCAGGGCTCTGTACTGGGACCTCTGCTATTTGTGATATACATAAATGATTTGGAAGAAGGTGTAACTGGTGTGATCAGTAAGTTTACAGATGACATGACGATGACTGGACTTGCAGATAGCGATGAACGTTGTCAGAGAATACAGCAGGATAGAGATAGGCTGGAAAATTGGGCGGAGAAATGGCAGATGGAATTTAATGCCGATAAAGGCGAAGTGATGCATTTTGGTAGGACTAATGTTGGGGGGAGCTTTACAGTAAATGGCAGAACCATCAAAAGTATAGACGCACAGAGGGACCTGGGTGTGCAAGTCCACAGATCCTTAAAGGTGGCAGCACAGGTGGAGAAGGTGGTGAAGAAGGCATATGGCATGCTTGCCTTTATAGGATGGGGTATAGAGTATAAAAATTGGCATCTGATATTACAGCTGTATAGAACGTTGGTTAGGCCACATTTGGAGTACTGCGCCCAGTTCTGGTTGCCGCACTACCAGAAGGATGTGGAGGCTTTGTAGAGAGTGCAGAGAAGGTTTACCAGGATGTTGCCTGGTATGGAGGGTCTTAGCTATGAGGAGAGATGGGGTAAACTGGGGTTGTTCTCCTTGGAAAGTCGGAGAATGAGGGGAGACCTAATAGAGGTGTATAAAATTATGAGGGGTATGGATAGGGTGAATAGTGGGGAGCTTTTTCCCAGATCGGAGGTGACAAACACGAGGGGTCACAGGCTCAAGGTGAGGGAGGCGAGGTTTAACTCATATCAGAGGGACGTATTTTACACAGAGCGTGGTGGGGGCCTGGAACGCACTGCCAAGCAGGGTAGTGGAGGCAGACACGCTGGGATCGTTTAAGACTTATCTGGATAGTCACATGAGCAGACTTGGAATGGAGGGATACAGAAGAATGGTCTAGTTGGACCAGTGAGCGGCGCAGGCTTGGAGGCCAAAGGGCCTGTTCCTGTGCTGTATTGTTCTTTGTTCTTACCTCCCCTGGCAGTGAATTCCAGGCACCTATCACCTGTGTAAAGAAAAACTTGCCTCGTACATCTTCTTTAAACCTTGTCCCTCGCAGCTTAAACCTATGCCCCCTAGTAATTGACTCTTCCACCCTGGGAAAAAGCTTCTGACTACCCACTCTGTCCATGTCTCTCATAGTCTTGTAGACTTCTGTCAGGTCATCCCTCAAACTTTGGTCCTGTAAAAGCAGAGATAGACGAAATTATCATGGGAAAGGAAGAGACATTGACGAATGTTGGGGAGATGGTGGTATAATGGTAATTTCACTGAACTAAAAATCCAGAGATCCAGAAAACTTGGGTTCATGGTGGAATTTAAATTTAATAGTTCATTTTAAAAAAGCCTGGCATTGAAAGCCAGTCTCAGCAATGGTAACCATGGAACTATCACAGATTGTTGTAAAACCTCTTTGGTTCACTGATGTCCTTCAGGGAAGTAAATCTATTCATACCTCGGCAGGTCTACATGATCCGCACAGTCCAGACCCACAGAAGCGTGCTTGATTTTTAGCCTCCCTCCAGAATGGTCTAGTAAGCCACTCGTTTCAAGAGCAGTTAGGAATGGGCAACAAATGTTGGCCTTGTCAGCGATACCCGTATCCCACCAAAGAATTGATACAAAATTGTGCCTGTCTCCATAGTGGAGGACCCAACTATATACCAGAAATGGAGGGCAACCAAGGAGCTAAGAGTGAGGAAGTCAAGATAATTAATATCAGCAGAGTTTAAAAAAAGAAATTTGAGGAAGTAAAATCTGACATCCCCGGGCCCTGAAGACATACGTCCTAGAGCTCTAAAAGAGAGAGTTTCAGAAATAGCAGAGGCACAGGCTTTGATTTTCCAGAATTCAATGGATTCTAGAAGGTTCTCAGCAAATTGAATGTTAGCAACTGTAACAGGTAATGTCACCATTGTTCTGTGGACTGCTCTGTGCTTTGAGCTGGAGAGTTGACTGGTGGTGATTTAACCTGAGGACTACTTGAGGGTCAAGGTTGAGAAGGCAGGCCTTCTTGAATAACCTTAGCCAGTATGAGAACTGAACTCTCACTGTTGGGGTTGCTATGCATCACAAACTAACCATCCAGCTAACCGACCCCACCACTATTCAAAAAGGAGGGCGATAAAACAAGGGACTGCAGGAACTCTGAACAATGTACTTTGAAAATCATAATATGATCAAGCAGAGTCAACATGATTTTATGAAAGGGAAATTGTGTTTATCAATTTTCTTAGAGCTTTTAGAGGATTTAACTCATAGGGTAAAAAATGGGGGAATCACTAGATGTGGCATACTTGGATTTCTAAAAGGTTTTCAGTGAGGTGCCACACCAGATTTTAATACATATGACAAGGGATCATGGAGTTGTGGATAACATGGATAGAGGATTGGTTAATGATAAGGAACAGAGAATAAGAGGAAATAGCACATTCTCAGGTTGGCAAACTGCGACGATTGGAACGTTGCAAGAATCTGTGCTGGGGCCTCATCTATTAACTCTCTACAATATACTTGGTGACTTTCTGAAAGTCATTTAGGTGGGAAAGCAAGCTGCGATGAGGAAAGAGGCTGCAAAAAAAAATGGACAATTTGGATGAGATTTTCCCACTTTGCTCTTCCTGAAATGTAAAATCCTATCTGAGGTCAATTGACGTATCCATTGTCCACCCCGCACCCACTTCGTTTCCTATGGTGGGTGGGGCAGTAAAATTCCAGCAGTTAAGTTAGTAGGATAAACAATGGTAAATGGAATATAATGTGGAGAACTGCAAGGTTATTCACTTTGATCGTAAGAATTGAAATTCAGAGTATTCTTTCTTTGCTTTCCTGTTTTCCATTTTTACCTCACCCCTGGAGTTTTTGTACTCCTGTAGGCTTTCTACAGCATTAATTGCACAACATGGCCTGGATACTTTTGGATAATCAGGGGATCTAGATTTGGCAGCAGCACCCATTTCTTTTGTGGAGGGGGCATGTCTACACTGAGCCTATAGGATTTTGCCTTTGAAAACCTTCCACTGCTTTGACACAGTTTATCCTTCTAATACCTGTATCCATTCCAGTCTGGCCAGCTCAGTCTCAGCTTTGCAAAATTGATCTTGCTCTAATTTAGAACTTTTGATCCTGCTCTACCTTTGTCCTATTCCACAATTGTTAAATCTAACTATATCATAGTCACTATTTCCAAAATGGTCCCCTACTGTGACTTCATCTACTTGGTAAGAAGTCTGACAACACCAGGTTTAAGTCCAACCGATTTGTTTGATAGTAAACTCACAAGCTTTCGAGGTTTCCCTCTTCGTCAGGTGAATGGAGAGTACTAGCCTCAGACAGAGCATATAACAGCACAGACTGTTTACAGATTACTGATTAGAATGCGAATCTTTACACCACCAGTCCAACGCCGGCATCTCCACATCATGACGTTCATCTACTTGCCCAGCTCCATTTCCTAATTTTATATCTAGAGTTGCGCCCACCTGTTGGGCTTGTTAGGTGCTGGCTAAAATAGTTCTCTTGAATGCAATTCAAGAATTTTATATCCTCTAACCTCCACACTTTGAATCCTGATTGACATTAGGGTAACTGAAATCCCCAAAGCTTAACTGCCTGATTGTTTTTATATTCAGAATTATGTCCACATATTTGCTTTTCTAACTTCCACTATTTGGCAGCCTATACCAGTGGTTCCCAATCTTTTCAGTAACATGGCACACTTCAATGAGCCAAATAATTCCACAGCACACGCCGTATTGATTGCTCGTAGGCATCACGTTTATATTTACTATGGTTACAGTCTTACTGGAGAGGTTTGCAACATGTAGTTGAAATTCAGTGGATCAGAGCAAAATACGAAGTTGAGTAAATAGCAGCTTACCCGGTTAGTTCACCGTTTAACTTGCCATTTCCTTCTTAAACCTCGATAATTTACTATTAGCTTCCAAATGTAAATCCAAGGGTTGCATTCATTAAATTTGCTCACACGAAATCCTCTCATTTTAGAATGAATATCTGATTATTTGATCATTCTCAGGATGTTAGTATTGGTGGAAATGCTTACGTTTATTGTCCATTCTCAGTTGCCCTCAGGAAGGTGGGAGTGGGCCTTAGTCTTGAGCAGCATGTAGCTGTTATCCATGGTGGCTTCCTGGGCCATTTGAGGACTGCTAGGTAAACACAAAATGAAAGAGTTGCATTTCTATCGTGCCGTTCATGGCCAGCAAAAATTTCAAACCAAATGAACTTTTTTTTGAAAGGTGGTCACTCACTGTGTAATGTTGAGAAAATAACAGCCAATTTCCATGCAATAACACTTGTTTTTGTTAAAGATGTCGCAGTTACGGCACTGAAATAGTATTTGAGTGAACTGATTTCTTTATCATTGCAACTTCAATTTCAAACTCCTGTTAGGGAATCTTCCTGATTCTCTCTCAGTATCCTGTTTTACTGATAAATCCATCTCTATGATAGTTTCCAAACTCCACTACAAATTATGCCTTCAGTTCAGATCAGCTCTTTTAATTCTTTCCAATTCATAAACTCACAAATAGTCCAATTCACAACTGGTGGTTTACACATAAATATTCAGATCTAAATCACAAAACAACTATGACAGAATGTGTCCCATCACTGACTGCACTCAGGAAGGAGAATCGTACACCATGTTAAGAACATAAGAACATAAGAAATAGGAGCAGGAGTAGGCCATCTAGCCCTTCGAGCCTGCCCCGCTGTTCAATAAGATCATGGCTGATCTGTCGTGGCTCAGTTCCACATTCCAGCCCTCTCCCCGTAACCTTTAATCGCCTCTCTTATCAAAAACCCATCAACCCGCGTCTTAAAACTATTTAGCGAGGTAGCCTCCACCACTTCAACGGGCAGAGAATTCCAGAGATTCACCACCCTTTGAGTGAAGAAGTTCTTCCTCAACTCCATTCTAAACTGCCCCCCCCTCTTTATCTTGAGGCTGTGCCCCCTAGTCCTACTGTCCTTTCTGAGCGGGAAGAGTCTCTCCACCTCTATCCTATCCATCCCATTCATCATCTTATACGTCTCAATGAGATCTCCCCTCATTCTTCTAAACTCTAACGAGTACAAGCCTAGTTTATCCAGCCTCTCTTCATAGCTCCACCCCCTCAACTCCGGCATCAGCCTAGTAAACCTCCTCTGCACTCCCTCCAAGGCCAAAATATCCTTGCGTAAGTACAGCGCCCAAAAGTACACACAGTACTCCAGCTGCGGCCTCACCAATGCCCTATACAGCCGCAGCAAGACCTCCCTACTTTTATATTCAATCCCCCTCGCTATGAAGGCCAGCATCCCATTTGCCTTCCTGACCACCTGATGCACCTGCAAGCTGGGTTTTTGCGACTCATGCACAAGGACCCCGAGGTCCCTCTGCACTGTAGCCTGCTGCAGTTTTTCACCACGTAAGTAATAATCCTTCCTACCATTATTCCTACCAAATTATTGTTCAGAATTCATTGCCAGCCGAATACATGGAGTAGACTCAATGAATTTCACTCCAACCTGGGTTATAACATGTTGTCACTTGTTGGGTAAACTCTACTCTGTTAATTTTGCATTCTCTAATGTGGATTAGTTCCACTTTCAGCACGTTAGCTGCAACAAAACTAAAACTGGGCTTTAAAAATAACAGTTTAACAATTGAAATAAACTAATTCTAGTTGTAAAATACAATGTGTCAATCTGTCATCTTCATTTCTATTTCTAGTTTAAATGAGTGACAACATCTTTTTACTTTCAGTTGTCAACAATGCAGAAAATCAGTGACTAACTGTTGCTAGTGTCTTGGAGTATTGCAAAATCGAATAATTAATTACAGAAAATCAATTGCATTGGGTGGTAATCACTCTCTCAAAATCATGATTGGTTTAACCCTTCTCCGATGTATCCACTCTGCAATAAACTAATATCCTTCAAAGGTGTGGGCTTTCAACACACACTAACAAAAATAAAATATCAAAAACATTTGAGATATGGATGACATTTATCTGTATAAATCAGATATATTCATTAATTTATAAGTGGCTCTTTTTCATAGAATCATAGAACCCTACATGGAGAAGGAGGCCATTTGGCCCATTAAGCCTGCACTGATGAAAAATTCCATCAGGCCCTTTCCCCGTAACCCTACCTATTTATCCTGCTAATCCTCCTGACACAAATGGGCAATTTAGCATGGCTAATCAAACTACTCTGCACATCTTTGAAGTGAGGGAGGAAATTGGAACACCTGGAGGAAACCCACACAGACACTGGGAGAGCATGCAAACTCCACACAGACAGTCACTGAGGCCAGAATTGAACCTGGGTCCCTGGCGTTGTGAGGCAGCCATGCTAACTACTGTGCCACCATGCTGCCCATTACACATGATGGGTGAATTCACTATATTTAATAAGGAACAGAGTGCTTTATTACAAAGTGTTCCTGGATGTTAATTTACTCTGTGGTCTCCTCCTGAAGGTTACTTATTGGAGATTTGTTCACAGTAACTGAAGTGTTGAATTAAGCTTTCTGGACAAATAGGTCCCAATAGAACCCAAGCACATGGGACCTGCTCCTGTGAAGGTCCTTAAATTACAAAATCCATCCTGAAAATAAAAAAATCCATTCTCCCCATTTCGTCTTGTCAGGGAAGAAATTAAATTTTGGGGTAAGAAATAGATACCTGGGTCCAATGGGTTTAGCCTTTGATTGAGTCAGTGGGAACACACATATTGGACCCCTCTGGAAGCAGTTTTAGAATTGGGTTCCCAGCCAGCTATGACCTGAATGATCTGTGCGCAAACTCCACGATTCCACCCTGACTCTTTGATACGCTGGGATGTGGATTGTTTAGTTTGTGTGTGTGTCTAAGTGTCACTGGCTCCACAATGTAGCAGAAATTCTCCTTGCAGCCACTCCCCTTCTGTAGTTTCTACAGAGCTGCAGTATCTGCCCCACAGCTGCGATACATTTGCGTGCTTCTCGCAGTGCACCAGTTGAAAACCACTGTATCTAGCTGGCAGTGTGGTTGCCCCTCTTTTATTTCTGAGCTTAATGCTATGGCCTCATATAATCCTTCATTCAGTGTATCATCCCTAACAGCCATAATTGATTCTGTAACCTATAATGCTACATTCCCACCTTTATCCCCTCTTCTCTACCTTCCGCCCCCACCTCCCCTACCTGAAAACTATATCCAGGTTCCTAAACTGAGAGGTTGGGTAAATTCAATCTACCTTCTCTGGAATTTAGAAAAATGAGAAATGATCTAATTGATAGGTACACGATTCTGAAAGGGCTTCACAAGGTAGACAGAGATTGTTAGGATTTTTGCACCAAGGGCACTGTGTTAGGATAAGGATCATTGAGAATAGACGAAATTAGGGCTGTGAATCTTTAGGTTATTAGGGCTGTAGATGCTCCGCCATTGAATATATTTATGCCTAATACAGATTTTTGGTCTCTTGGGATCAGATATGGGGAGTGGACTGAATGTCGAATTAATCTGAATATCAACCATGATAACATGTTCAACGTTATTGTGGTTGACAAGCTGTTTGGTACTGCTGCCCCTATTTCATATATTCTAATTCTGTTTCAAAAGATCTGTAGTGATAATGGCTGCATTGCTTGTAATCTTCCAAAAATTCCTAGATTCTGGGAGGTTACAATGGATTGGAAGACATTTGAGAACAGAGAGAGATGGCGAGCAGTAAACTGTAGGCTATTTGGTCTGGCATTTGTCCTTGGGAAAATGCTGGAACCTATTGTTTAGGAAGTAGCAGCAGGACATTTGGAAAATCTTAATATAATCAGGCAGAGTTGACAGGTTTTATGAAAGGAAAATCATGTTTCACAAATTGAATTCAAAGAATTCATTGAAACTTACCAATTTCATTCAGGTGTGACAGGCTGGATGTAGAAAAGGGGATCGATTTTACCAAAAAATCTTAAGTCCAGGACGGGTGGGGAAATGGGAGAACTTCAGATGCGTTTTTTGGGCAAGTTCAAAGCGAGTTCGCGCATGTGCGGTTCTCTGGCAGCAGAAACGTGTCAGTCAGCCTCTGCTGTTCTCACCTAGCCTCCATGGTTTCCACAAAGCACCCAACCATACAAAGGTAGGCACTCCCTCCCCCAGCTCCCACGAGGGTGCTTATGACCTACCATTTACACCCCCCCCCCTCCCCCCCAGACTGGTCTCTCGGGGGAAGCAGCAATTGCCTAATTTCTTCACGAAGGTTGGCTCTGCTGTACAGGGAAGACTTAAAAGTGTGATAATTCAATTGGAAGAGGAATATGTGGGCGTTTCTGTACCCACAAATGAGACTTCAGAATGATATATTGCTTCCCTGGTGCAAGGGTCAAGAATGTCTCAGGGCTGTTGCAGGACATTCTGGAGGGGGAGGGTGAGGGTGAACAGTCTGGTACAAACGACATAGGTGAAGAAAGGGATGAAGTCCTAAAAGCAGGATATAGGGAGTTAGGAGCAAGTTGAAAAGTAGGACCTCAAAAGTAGTGATTTCAGGATACCAATGCCATGTACTAGTCAGAGTAGAAATAGCAGGATATATCGGATGAATATGTAGCTGAAGAGATGGTGTGAGGGAAGGTTTCAGATTCCTGGGGCATTGGGACAGGTTCTAGGGAAGGTGGGACCAGTGCAAACTATACCTGGGTATAGAACCGGGACTGATATCCTGGCTAGAGTATTTGCTGGAGTGATTGTGGAGAGTTTGAACTAAAATGGCAAGGGTATGGGAACATATGCAAGGACTCAGAGAAAGGGAAGATCAAGGACAAGAATAAAATATAGAAAGGGGAATAAGAAAAGTGATGGACCAGAATCAAAAGGGGCCCCAGTGAAAAATAGTGGCAACAGGACAAGTATTGTTAGAAGATAAGCCTTAAGGAGCATTCACAATAAAGTGGATGAATTAATCAGAGACACAGTTACGAGGATGACCAGGGATGGGAATTGAACTTCCAGGGGTATTCAATATTTAGGAAGGACAGACAAAAAAAAAGTGGTGGAGTTGCCTTGCTGGTTAAAGAGGTAATTAACGTAATAGTTAGGAAAAATATTAGCTTTGACAATATGGAATCTGTATGGGTAGAGCTAAGAACATAGGGCAAAAAAATAGTGAGTGGGTGTTGTATATAGATTCCCAAACTGGAATGTTGATGTTGGGAATGACATTAAACAGGAAATTGGAGATGGGTAACTTTAATCTTCATATAGACTGGCCAGATCAAATTGGCCACAATACTGTAGAGGAAGAATTCCTGGAATGTATACAAAATGGTTTTCTGGACCAATATGTTGAGGAACTAGCGAACAAGAAATTCTAGACTGGGTATTGTCTAGTGGGAAAGGAATAATTGGCAACCTAGTTGTTCAAGACCTCTTAGAAATGAGCGACCATAATATGATAGAATGTCTCATCAAGATGGAGAGTGAATTAGTTGATTCTGAGGGAAGGTTTCAGATTCCTAGAACACTGGGACAGGTTCTGGGGAAGGTGGGACCAGTGCAAACTGGACAGATTATACCTGGGTATAGAACCGGGACTGATGTCCTAGCTGAAGCATTTGCCAGAGTGATTGCGGAGGGTTTGAACTAAAATGGCAAGGGTATGGGAACCTATGCAAGGAGTCTGAGATTAGGGTCCTGAATTTTAATGAAGGAGACTATGATGGTATGAGGCGCGAGTTGGCTCTAATGGAAAAACATCAAACCTGAGGTTTAAGAGCACTTTGGAATTCAGCAAAGGAGGACAAAGGGATTGATTAAGAAGGGGAAAATAGAGTATGAAAGTAAGCTTGTGGGGAACATTAAAACTGACTGTAAAAGTTTTGAGAGATATGTGAACAGAAAAAAGGTTGAAGGCAAATGTAGGTCCCTTACAGTCAAACTGGGGAATTTATAAAGGGGAACAAAGAAATGGCTGACCAAAAAATAAAAACTTTGGTTCTATCTTTACAAAGGAGGACACAAATAACATCCCAGAAACATGGAGGATTTCGAAAGAGGGAAGAACGAAAGGAGACTAGTAGAGAAATGGTGTTGGGGGAATTGATGAGATTGAAAGCCGATAAATCCCTAGGGCCTGATAATTTGCATCCCAGAGCATTTAAGGAAATGGCCCCAGAAATAGTGGATGCATTGGTGGCTATCTTTCAAGATTTTATAAACTCTGGAACAGTTCCCACAGATTGGAGGGTACTTAATATAACCACACAATTTAAAAATGGCATTAGACAGAAAATAGGGAATTAGATAGAGACCAATCAGCCTGACTTTGGATGTGGGGAATATTCTAGAGTATTATCAAAGATATTTTAGCACACTACTTGGTAAACAGTGGCAGGCTTAGACAGAATCAGGGAAAGGAAATCATACTTGACAAATATACTGGAATTCTTTGAGGCTATAACTGGTAGAGTTGACGAGGGGAGCCAAGAGATGTGGTTTATTTGGTCTTTCAGAAGGCTTTTGACAAAGTCCCAGTTAAGAGATTTAATGTGTAAAATTACATAAGAACATAAATAGGAGCAGGAGTAGGCCATCTAGCCCCTCGAGCCTGCCCTGCCATTCAATAAGACCATGATGTGATAGTGGTTCAGTTCCACTTACCTGCTCCCCATTATCCTTAATTCCCTTATTGATCAGAAATCTATCTACCTGTGACTTAAACACATTTAAAGGGCTGCTCCATTTAAGAAATGGCCCCTGAAATAGTGGATACATTGGTGGCCATCTTTCAAGATTTTATAAACTCTGGAACAGTTCCCACAGATTGAAGGGTAGTTAATATAACCACACAATTTAAAAATGGCATTAGACAGAAAATAGGGAATTAGATAGAGACCAGTCAGCCTGACTTTGGTCGTGGGGAAAATTCTAGAGTCTATTATCAAACTGCTTCAGTGGGCAGAGAATTCCAAAGATTCACTACCCTCTGGGAGAAGAAGTTCCTCCTCAACTGTGTTCTAAATTGACTCCCCCTTATTTTGAGGCTGTGCCCCCTAGTTCTTGTTTCCTTTCTAAGTGGAAATAATCTCTCTGCTTCTAGCCCCTTCATTATCTTATATGTCTCTATAAGATCTCCCCTCAGTCTTCTAAACTCCAATGAGTACAGGCCCAATCTACTCAATCTCTCCTCGTAAGCTAACACCCTCATCTCCGGTATCAACCTGGTGAACCTTCTCTGCACTCCGTCCAAAGCCAATATATCCTTTCGCAAATAAGGGGACCAAAATTGCAACAGTACTCTACAGGTGGCCTCAATAGTACCTTGTACAATTGCAGCAAGATCTCCCTGCTTTTATACTCCATCCCTCTCGCGATAAAGGCCAACATCCCATTTGCCTTCTTGATCACCTGCTGTACCTGCAAACTGAGTTTTTGCAATTCATGCACAAGGATTCCAAGGTCCCTCTGCGCAGTAACATGTTGTACTTTTTCACCATTTAATAAAAGTCCATTTTACTATTATTCCTTCCAAAGTGGATAACCTCACACTTGCCAACGTTACACTCCATCTGCCAGATCCTCGCCCACTCACTTAGCCTATCCAAATCTCTCTGCAGACTTCCACGTCCTCCACGCAATTTGCTTTCCCACTCATCTTTGTGGCATCTGCAATCTTTGTTACCCTACACTTGGTCCCCTCCTCCAGATCATCTATACATGGTAAACAGTTGAGGCCCCAGCACTGATCCCTGCGGCACGCCACTAGTCACCAACTGCCAACTGGAAAAGCACCCATTTATTCCAACTCTCTGCTTCCTGTTAGATAACCAATCCTCAATCCATGCTAACACTTTACCCCCAACACTGTGTACCTTAATCTTATGCAGCAACCTTTTGTGAGGCACCTTATCAAACGCCTTCTGGAAATCTAAAAACACCACATCCACCGGTTCCCCTCTGTCAACCGCACTCATTATATGTTCATAAAAATCCAGTAAATTCGTCAAACACGACTTTTCCTTCATGAATCCATGCTGTGTCTGCTTGATTGAACTGTTCTTTTCCAGGTGTCCTGCTATTTCTTCCTTAATGATGGATTCTACCATTTTCCCAACTACCGACGTTAAACTAACTGGCCTGTAGTTACCTGCCTTTTGTCTACCTTTTTTAAACAGTGGTGTTACATTAGCTGTTTTCTAATCAGCTGGCACCTCCCCAGAATCCAGCGAACTTTGATAAGTTACTACTAACACATCTGCTATTACTTGTGCCATTTCTTTTAGTACCCTGGGATGCATTCCATCTGGATCCAGGGACTTGTCTACTTTTAGTCCCATTAGCATACCAAGCACTACCTCTTTAGTAATAGTAATCGTTTTAAGGACCTCACGCCCTACAGTCCCATGACCGTTAATGTTCGGTAAGCTATTTGTGTCCTCTACCGTGAAGACCAACACAAACAAATTGTTTAAGGCCTCGGCCATTTCCTTGTTTCTCATTATTAAATCCCCCTTCTCGTCTTCTAAGGGTCCAACATTTACTTTAGCTGCTCTTTTCCTTTTTATGTATTTGTAAAAACTTTTGCTATCAGTTTTTACATTTTGTGCTAGTTTAGTTTCATAATCTATCTTTCCTTTCTTTATCACTTTCTTAGTTGTTCTTTGTTGTTTTTTAAAGTTTTCCCAATCTTCTAATTCCCTACTAGTTTTGGCCGCTCTGTACGCATTGGTTTTTAATTTGATACTCTCCTTTATTTCCTTAGTTATCCATGGCTGGTTATCCCTTTTCTTACATTCCTTCTTTTTCACTGGAATATATTTTTGCTGCTTACTGAGAAAAATCTCAAAATCTTCCACTGTTCCTCAGCTGTCCTACCAACTAGCCTGTGCTCCCAGTCTACATTAACCAATTCCGCCCTCGTACTCCCCTTTGTTGAAACAGTGGACACTGGTTTGGGACCCTACTTTCTCACCCTTCATCTGTATTAGAAATTCAACCATATTGTGATCACTCATCCCAAGAAGATCCCTCACAAGAAGATCATTAATTTTACCTGTCTCATTACACAAGACCAGATCCAAGCTAGCTCGCTCCCTCATAGGTTCTGTAACATGCTGTTCGAGGAAACTATCCCGACAGCATTCTAAGAACTCTTCCTCAAGTGTCCAACTTGGGTCAACCAAACAGTATGCAGGTTAAAATCCCCCATAATTATTGCTGTTTTGTTTTTACACGCATCTGTTATTTGCTTGTTTATAGCCCACCCCATCTTGAAGTTATTGTTTGGGGGGCCTATAGATACGCCCACCAGTGACTTTCTCCCCTTACTATTCCTTATTTCCACCCACATCGATTCCACATTTTGCTCCTTAGAGCCTATACCGTCTCTCACTACCGCCCTAGTGTTATTCTTAATTAACAGAGCTACTCCTTTTCCTTCCTGTCTATCCTTCCGAAATGTCTAATACCCTTGGATATTTATTCCCGGTCACCCTGCAACCAATTTCTGTAATGGCCACTAGACCATATCCATTTGCACTGATTTGTGCCATCAACTCATTCTCTGTTTCGAATGCTATGTGCATTCTGGTAAAATGTCTTTATGCTTGCCTTTATTTGGACACGATTTGTTAGTGCATTCTTTTGTTTGAACGCTCTGTCTCTTCCTGTTGCAGACTGGTTATCCTTCCCCAGACCATCTCCCTGCACTGTGTTGACTACCTTCCTCCTGGTGCTTGTCACCTTTTTTACTCTGCCTGAGGTTAGATTGCCACCTTCTATACTGTCTGTCCTATTACCTGGTCTGGAAACGTTACTAACCTCTCCTGAGCCCTCGACTCTTTTAACTAATTGAATGTCCTCATCATTAACCTGCACCCGTACCCTCTCTTTTACCTTTGATTTTGTAATTCCCCCACTATTTAGTTTAAAGCACTATCTAGAGCCCTAGTTATACGATTCGCCAGGACTCTTGTCCCAGCACTATTCCATTTGAACAGGTCCCATCTTCCCCAATACTGGTGCCAATATCTCATGAATTCAAACCCATTCCTCCCACACCAACCTTTGAGCCACGCATTTACCTCCTTGTTCTTACTGACTCTGCGCCAATTTGCTCGTGGCTCAGGTAGTAATCCAGAGATTACCACCTTGTTGGTTCTGCTTTTTAACTTAGCTCCTAACTTTTCATATTCCCTTAGCAGAACCTTTGTTCCTGTTCTACCTATGCATTGGCACCTACGTGGACCATGACAACTGGATTCTTACCCTCCCACTCCAAGTTCCTCTGCAGCCCAGATGAGATATCCTGGATCTGAGCACCAGGCAGGCAACACAACCTTTGGGATTCTTGATCCTGGTCACAAAGAACAGTGTCAATGCCCCTAACTACACTATGCCCAATTACTACTACATTTCATTTTTGCTCCCTGTATCACAGTGCTGTGGTCAGTTTGCTGGTCCTCCTTGCAGTCCCCGTTCCTGTCCACACTGGGAGCAAGAATCTCAAACCTGTTGGACAGGTTCAGGGACTGAGACTTCTGGAGCTTTACCTCCTGGATCCCACTTCCTGCCTCACTCGCAGCCTCTTGTCCCTGACCACTGGCTGAATTATTTAGTCTAAGGGGTGTGACTGTCTCTTGAAACACAGCGTCCAGATAACTTCCCCTCTCCCTGATGTGTCGCAGTGTCCGAAGCTCAGAATCCAGCTCGTCAACCTTGAGCTGGAGTTCAAGCAAGTAACACTTATTGCAGACGTGTTCACTGGGAATCACATTGGGGTCCACCAGCTCCCACATCATGCAAGAACAGCACATCACATGACCTTCCATCCTTAATTACTTAGTTCAATTTTTTAACAAATAAGAATAAATCCTACCTTGCCTCGCCCATTGAGCCTAAGCCCTTTAGCTCTCACTCTGCTACCTGCTCACTCCACTGCCCGCTACCGATGCTGCTCGCTGTATAGTGTGGCCTGCTTTTTAAACCTCACGCGCTTAAGAAAAACCTTTCCCAGGTCACCCTGCGGTCCACTTCCGCTTTACTTTTAAAGTAACTTTTAAAAAACAGAAACCCTGTGAAAAACTAAAAAAAAGTCAATCGCTTGCCTTCACACTCCTGCCACAAATCAACCCTCCTCTTAGCTTGCTCCGATGAACAATGAAAAATTAAAGTGCCTAGGATTGGGGGTCGTGTATTGAGATGGATAGAAAAGTGGTTGGCAGACAAGAAGCAAAGAGTAGGAATGAATGTATCATTTTCCGAATGGCAGGCAGTGATTAATGAGGAATCGGTGCTCAGACCCCAACTATTCACAATCTATCTGAATGATTTAGATGAGAGAACTAAATGTAATAACTCCACGTTTGCAGATGACGCAAAGCTGGTTGGGATGGTAAGCTGTGAGGAGGATGCAGAGATGCTCCAGTGTGATTTGGACATGCTGAGTAAGTGGGCAAATATATGGCAGGGCAATATAATTTGAATAAAAGTAGGTTATCCCCTTTGGAGCAAAAACATGAAAGCAGATTATTATCTGAATGGCTATAAATTCAGAGAAGGGAATGTGCAGTGAGATCTGGATTTCCTCGTACACCATTCACTGAAGGTGCAGCAAGCTGCAAAGAACGCAAATGGTATGTTGGCTTTCATAATGAGAGGATTCGAGTACAGGAGCAGGGATATTTTGCTGCAATTATACAGGGCTTTGGTGAGGCCACACCTGGACTGTTATGTGCAGTTTTGGTCTCCTTATCTGAGGAAGGGTGTTCTTGCTCTAGAGGAATGCAATGAAGATTTACTATTCTTATTCCTGAGATGGTGGGACTGGCATATGAGGGGTGATTGCATTGGTTAGAATTATATTCACTAGAGTTGAGAAGAATGAGGAGAAATCTCATAGAAATCTACAAAACTCCAACAGGATTAGACAGGGTAGATGCAGGAAGAATGTTCCCGATGGTAGGGACCAGAACCAGGGTCAAAGGATTTGGGTTAAACCTTTTAGGACTGAGATGTGGGGAAATTTCTTCACCCAACTGTGAAATTTGCTATGACAGAAAGCATCTGAGGCCAAAACATTGGATGTTTTCATGAAGGAGATATAGCTTTTAAAGCAAAGGATGTGGGGGTAAGGTGATATGAGACCATTGAGTTGGATGATCAGCCATGATCGTGATGAATTGTGGAGCAAGCTCAAAGGGCCGGATGCCTACTCCTGATCTTATTTTCTATGTAGTTGCCGACATTATCCCTGTCATCTTTTGTGGAATGTGTATAATTCTCCAGTCCTCTGGCACCACCTATATCTAAAGAGGATTAGAAAATACTGACTAAAGCCTCTGCAATTTCCATCTTTACTCCCCTCTGCAGGTGTATCCCATCGCAGTTGGTAACTACTTTCTATTGCAAGTACTACTGATCTTTTTAGTACCTTTCACAATTTGTTATCACTCTCGCCTCAACAAATCTTTTACAGCCGTATTGGTAGCATCCTGCTAAGTTCTTTTTAATTTTGCAAAAATATACTTAATAGAATATCTGAAGAACATTACAAACATTACAAAATGACTAATGCACCACGCAATACTATTTATGTTCTTTACATATATCAAGTTACACTCTTGAGGTGCTTCAATAGTCAAAAAAATCACAAATATTTTAAAATGATCCTTACAAATGGTGCAAAGGTATTTAAAAGTGTCTACGTAAATCAAGTTGCGCTCCGAGGTGAACATTCATAGAGCACAGAAAAGGCCCTTTGGCTCATCGAGCCTGCACCAACAATAACTACCACTAAAATTGTGCTAATCTCAATTTCCAGCACATATCCTTGAATGTTATGATGTTTCAAGTGCTCATCCAAATACCTTTTAAAAAGTTGAAGGGTTTCTGGCCTCTAATACATTATGTGGAGGTGCCGGCGTGGACTGGGGTAAACACAGTAAGAAGTTTCACAACATCAGGTTAAAGTCCAACAGATTTATTTGATAGTAAACACCACAAGCTTTCGGAACACTGTTCCTTCTTCAAGTGAGTGGAAAGTTCTGATCAGAAACAGGACTGAACTTTCCACTCACCTGACAAAGGAACAGCAAATAAACCTCTTGGACTTTACTATCAAATAAACCTCTTGGACTTTAACCTGGTGTTGTGAGACTTCTTAGTCTAATACATTCCCAGGGAGTGCTTTCCAGATCCCCACCATCCTCAGTGATTATTTTTCATTCGTCCCTGCTGAATCTCTTGCCTTTTTACCCTAAAACTATGCCCCTCATGATTGACCCCTTCAACCAAGAACACCTGCTTCCTATTCACCCTGTCCATACCCATCATAATTTTATATACCTCAATTTATTTGAAAATGCTGGTGATGAGGCTTTCTGCTAAATTACTGTGACAGTCTGCTCAGGGAACTATCTGACAAGTTTCCGTTATCTCCTTTTCCCATAGTGTCTCTAGAATATTCTGTGCAAACCACTGCCTGATGGACTTGTTGTCAAAGGGGTCTTTCTGCATAATTTTTTCCATGAGAGACAGGTAGTACCTGTCTCGTAGTACCAGCTGGCTGGGGAGTTCTGTGGCAATGTGATCAGATCCATCCTTCATAACACAGGACAGGTAGAACCTCAACACGTAGTGACACTTTGTGCTTGCGTACTTAGGATCTACACGCGGCTTGATGAGGTGGCCATCCGGATTAGGATGATATTGGGCACATTTTTTTCCCCCTTTATCTAGAGGTTTGGATATTGTGTCTTTATGAGCACGGTCCATTTTTGATGCCCAAATGAATTGGAAAATGTCTTAGGTCATTGTCACAGCATAGGAGGGGGAATGGGCCAGACCTGTACCATGTACAGCAACAGTGAGAGTGCCTCACACCTGTTGCCCAGGTCTTATTGCAGTGGGAAGGAACATTGCTCCCACGTATCCAGATTTTCATTCACAGTTTCTAACACATGCCCGGGTCCCTCTGAACCATATCCCTGGAATCCTCAGGCCATTTGAACTGATAGCGAAGGGGGACTAAGAGTTGGTCCGTCTGTTCCCAAAAAACATGGCCTCGCTCTTGCCACAATTTACCGTGGCACCTGATACCAGTTTGAACTAGTCGCTGATGTTCATCAGTCTGCGCACCCACAATGCATTTAAAACCTGAATCATGCCTTCTGCCTCCATATGATCACCTTTTCAGTCTCGAATCATCACCACCTTTCCTTTCGCTACCCTTTTACTACTTGCAAATGTTTAGGAAAGACTTTTAGGTTTCCTTTTATATTATCCACTAATCTATTCTCATATTCTCTCTTTGAACTTCTTATTCCCTTTTTAGATTAGTTTTGTGCTTTCTACATTTGGTTTGATTCTCTATAGGTGCTATGGGGTTCTCTGGAGGCTAGGTATCACCAAAACCTCAGCCAACACAAAGACTCACGAAAGCCAGTATCTCGGTTTAAAGATGTATCTTTATTAACCAACAATCGATGGGAGAGATTACTTTGGTCAGTCCAGTGCCTCTCTACAGACAAGGCTCTGAGCTTTCCAATATAATTCAGGTTACAACGTGTGAATCAATCAATTATACATTTTTCATATCAAATTCTCCCATCTTTCATTAGTTTTAATCAAATCATCGTCAATATAAATCAATCGTTAATAACACCTATCACATACCAATTGCGTCTCCCCCCTCACATCAAGGGATTTCATTGGTCTGTAAGGGGCTTCCTCCCCCTATTGTTGATGCTTTTTCCTCTGTTGCCTAGTAACCTCTGATGCTTAGCGACAAAGGTCGAAGTTAAGGTTCCCACCAACTCCTGCTACGTCACTGGCCAAACGAGACAAATGTATATTCTCATGTCTGAGAAGAGGTCTGTCTTATCTGGATAGTGTGAAAAACTCTATTCATAAGTAGACCTGAGACCTTGCTGCTAACAACTTACGCTGATAAGAACTTGCATGTTCTAAGGTTTCATTGTTTCCTAAGAATGTGGTTCTGTCTGCTAAGACTATACTCCCATCATCCCTTGCAGCAGCCTGCTATTGGCTAAAGTGCACAATTACTTTATAAAATACAGTTAATACATTTAAAATACTAAAATACCAAAATACATGTTTAAATCAGAAATGCTTCTTCAAATCTCATTTTTATGCATCTTTATGCAGGTAGTTTTTCTCAAACTGTTGGTCTGATCTAAGGTCATTTCAGTTATTGCTAGTACTTTATTAGTGACTTAAGTCCCTGATATTTGAAATTTCTCTAACCTACTAGGATTTTCTCCCCAACAGTCTAGTTCTGTTTTTTGTCAAGTCTAATATAAGTCAAATATAATTTTTATTTCTGTTGGTTGTCCTAGCTTTGGATGTCCCTCCTTTTCTTGCTCATTTGACTGTGTCTGCTCTCTACATGTGGGAAGATAGGGTGGCTAGAAAGGGACTCTTTCCCCTTAGCAGAGCAGTCAGTAACCAGGAGCATAGATTTAAGTTAAGGGGTAGTAGGTTTATAGGAGATGTGAGGAAAAACTTTTTCATTCAGAAGGTGGTGAGAATTTGAAACTTACTGCCTGAAAGAGGTGGGATCCTCACAACATTTAAAGGGTATTTAGCTAAGCACTTGAAATGCATTGGAATACAAGGCTTTAGGCCAAATGCTAGAAAATGTAATTAGAATAGATAGATGTTTGATGGCTGAATCGGATGCGATGGGCTGAAGGGCCTCTTTTGGTGCTGTAAATCTTGATGATCCTGACAATGAACAGGCTGAACAGCAGGAGACATGGCAGGGATGGATAATTGTGACTATTCATGCACAGGAATTGGGGCCTTAACTATTCTCCCTTAATGATAGGATGGAAAGTCTCATATCTACATTTGCTGGGGATTATTGTAGACAGTTTAGATGGAAGTATAAAGGTATTTATAGTTTAAGTGAATGGTTGAACTCTAACAAATGGGTTTTAAAATAGACAATTATAGGTTCATCCACTTAAGGGGGGAAGAAAGGATAAAGCTTTAAATGGTGAGAAGCTAGAACGGTGAATGCCAGAATGGAGGATTAGAATATAAGCAGTTAGAAATCAGGTAGCAGCAATCCAAAGCTTTGGTTGACCGTATATAGAGAATTGTGAGCAGTTCAGTGCAGCACGCTACTGTCTTCTACTGCTTAGCCAATTCCCTAAGCAAATCAATAATTTTCCCTCAATTTCATGAGCTTAGCTTGAGCTAACTTTGTAAATGTCTTCTGGAAATTCATATAAGTCTGTAGAGAGGCTAACTTTCAGTCACCTCTCCAAGATATTCAATCAAGATTGTCTGTCATGACTTACTATTTACAAACCCACGTTGGTTCTCTCCTTTTGCTTTGTATTTAAATCATTTCCTCTGAGGTCCACCCATTATTTAATTATTCTATTGTCTGCCAATCTTTGATCCCAACCACCTACACCAGATCCTTCTTCAACTCACTGAAATTAACCCCCTTCTAACCAGACATTTATGTGCTTTATTGTTCCTTATTCTTTTCCATAATCCTTCTGACTAATTTGTTCCAAAATAGTTTTCATATCACTACACAACACAGGACTAATGCTAATATAAACTACCTTTGTACAAAGTTTACTTTTGGGTATGTTTGTTTTGAAACCAGTCCTTTGTGGAAAATTGATTTTTTAAAAAATGCTGTACATTTAAAGCCAGCTTTAGTTATGCCAAAGTAAACGTCAGTATAAGAGCCTTCTGCAGCGAACTAGGCTTGTGCATGCATCATCTATAATAGTCTGTTTCATCTTAAGTTTTTATCATTCTCACTTCCTTGCCCAGGAATATTGATGATTTAGTAAAATGTGAGGGTCTGGAATGCCCCTATAATTGCCTTTGTTTGTTTAAAATGCTAACCTTAGACCAACTCTTCTGTCCCACAAACTGAATGTGAAGTTCAACCATATTATGATTACTGTTACCTAGGAGTTCCTTCAATGAGGTCATAGTTAATTGTAACTGCACAATAAGCAGGTCTTGTATAGCCTGCCCTCTGGTTGGCACCAAAACATGCTGTCCTAAGAAACTATCCCGAAAGCGTTCATTGAATTCCTCATTTAGGATACCTTTACCTATCTAATTTTTTTAGTTTATATGTAGATTAATATCCCCATTCTTCTTTCCTTTATATCATGTCCTGCTATTTGGTTCTATTAGGCGGCCTTCATATCACTCCTATAAGTTATTTCTTGCTTTTATCAAAGAACAAAGAACAACACAGCACAGGAAACAGGCCCTTTGGCCCAACGAGCCCACGCCACCGTTTTAACAATGTGAGTTCCCTCTTCCATCCATGACCCCAGTCTACGCTTATGGCACTCCACATTGGAAACCAGATTGAGGGGAGACTAATTTAGGGACAATTTGTTACACCAATCAGCCTAAGAGCACATCTTTGGAGTGTGGGAGGAAACCGGAGCACCCAGAGAAAACCCACGCAAGCACGGGGACAATGCACAATCTCCCACAGATACTGGCCCAAATCCATGTATCTGCACATTTCTCATCTCAAACTTCCTCTGCATCCTGGTCTCCTGAACTTAGGTCATCTCTTTCTTATGTTAATACCATTATTAATTAAAAGAATATCCCAATACTTTTCCTAGCTTCCTGCTCTTCCTAAATGAGACCCTTCAATATTCAGGTCCCAATCTATGGCATCCTGTAGCTCAGTCTGTGCAGTGGTCTTCAGATTGTACTTGCTTATCTGTCTTGTTTCAAATGCAACATACATTCAGATTCAGAGCCTTTTTTTTGTCCTTTTATTATTTTACCTACTGACTTATTCTTAGATTTGTTGCGGTTTGTTTGTCATTTCCCATGTTAATACTTTTCTCTCTCGTCTTGGTTCTTTTCTTTGATTTACCTAATCTTGCACAGTAACATATTCCACTTGCTGAATTGCAATCATTATTCTAAGGCTGAAGTTGGAGCTTCTTTGTTGAAGTGGAAATGAATTTTTAAAGTTGTAGTAAGTCTTAATTACTGCTGAACAACCTCTCTGGCATTGAAAATTAACTTAAACAAATATGAGCCTATTATGTCTCTTTCTCAATTCCTTTCTCTCTCTGCCTGCCTCCCTGCCTTTGCCCTCTCTCTCGCGCTTGCAGCCCCCCTGCTGTCAAACTGCTCATTATTTTAGTGCAATCTTGGAATGCGAAGATAAACCCTGGCTTCCCTCCTTAATTGCAAACCATCTTAAACCCTTCTGTATCTCCTCTGCTCTCATCAACAAGAAGTGCTAGGAACTCATTGATTTCTTTGTCACTAAGATTTAGTAGAACTGCCTGTAGTATTATATAAAAACAAAGTGCTGAAAAGAGTCAGCAGGTCTGGCAGCATCCATGGAGAGTGCAACACAGCTAATGTTTCAAGTCCATGTGAGTTCTAGAGAGCTAGCTTTGAAGAGAAAGAGTAAGGTAAGGGTAATCTTCAGAAAGGAGAATGGTTTTAATCGATGGAATAATGGTGTTGAAGGTAATGTTATGGTTGAGTAGATTGGTAGCTGCAGAAATGTTGTCATGATTGGAGGATCAAAGGTCAAGCAGTTGGCATTTTTAAAATGCAGTCCTCAGTGAGTTGGAAGAGGTTTTTCCAAGGGTAAATTCAGAAGGACGTATGTTCAGGAAAGGTGAGGGACTGTGTGGAGAGGAAATCAAGGAAGTGATCAGAGATTGCCTTATCAGTCAGTAAAACGATGGGAGTAGTAAGGCCATGTAAGTTGGCAAAGTCAGGGAGGTGCCTGTGAATACAGGTTGTTAAGTTTACTTGGGCAAGATAAATAAGGGAGAATAGGAATACTGTGAACTCAGAAGAGAGAACATGAATTGTATTTGATGTTGGAATGACCAAGGATGAGAAAGCTCTGTGGCTGAGGGAGGAAATCAGTGAAGATAGTTTGTTGAGAAGATCGGCAATGGAGAGCAAGGATTTTAAACAATAGATGAGAGGATGGAGCAAAGTGAGACACTGAAAAGAAGTGGTACCAGAAGAGTAAAGGGACATGATAAGGTGTGATTTGGAGATATCTGCCATACCACCACTGTATGGGCCTGTTTTTCTTAGCAAAAATATAACAGAAGTAAATTGCAATTTGACTACTTGGTTTTGCTATTGGCATTTTTACTATGACAAACTTGTAAATTTTCACTAAAATAATCATGCCAGACAGATGATATTGAAGTGTAAATCGATTATGCTCTTTCAATTCTTTTTATAGAGTCATAGAGGTTTACAGCATGGAAACAGGCCCTTCGGCCCATGTTGCCCAGTTTTTAACCATTAAACTAGTCCCAATTCCCATGTTTGGCCCAAATCCCTCTGTATCAATCTTACCCATGTAATTATCTAGATGCTTTTTAAAAGACAAAATTGTACCCACCTCTACTACTACCTTTTGTTTGGTCTCGTGCAAAAAAAATTCCCATCTCTGGAACTTCCATTTTGGATTAAAGACCGATGTTGCTGTTTTTCCCGCCAATAGCAGTTGTCCCAACAAAATAAGGGATAATGACTAATGATATGTTTTTGTTCTCTCTAGCTTGCTGTTTTGGAGGAAACTGAAGCAGTGGCCATGGCGCTGGGAACGGCATGGAAACAGATGTCCTGGCTTTACTACCAGTATCTGTTGATTACAGCACTGTACATGTTAGAGCCCTGGGAAAGGACCATATTCAGTATCCTTTTAAAGTGTGTTTGCTACAAGGGCTAATTGTTGCAGTTAACTGGTATACGTTGTTCGTCCATCATCAGTGATGAGGACCTCGACACCATTAGTCATTTTGAGGCTGGTTGCAGTGTGTCCGAAGGTGACTGATCAGGCCAACGTGAGCACGGAATGTCCTGGCACGTATTGGACAGACTTGTGTAGACACTGTGGTTGTTGTGCTGGTGACTCTGGACTTGCGCAGCTCGCATTTAAGTTGTGCTTCAGCAATGCACCTTGCTTCGTGAGCTTGACAGCCTTTGTGGATGAGGCAGTGCCAAGTAGGACAGTTTTGTGCCAGCGTTTTCCAGGTGGTTGTGTCAATGTCAAGCGACTTCAGGGAGGCTTTGAGTGTGTCTTTGAAATGTTTCTTCTGCCCTCCATGCGAGCGTTTTCCAGCAGAGAGTTCCCCAAAAAGGAGCTGCTTGGGTATGCGCTCATCTGACATACGGATGACATGACCTGCCCACCGGGTCTGCGCTTTCATCAGCAGTGTGTGGACTGATGGTAGACTTGCTCTAGAGAGAACTTCAGTGTCTGGTACTTTGTCTTGCCATCAGATGTGTAATATTCTGTGAAGACAAGTCATGTGGAAATGATTGAGCTGTCTTGCATGCTATCGATACACAGTCCGCATTTCACAGGCATACAGGAGGGTAGTGAGTACCTAGTATAAGAGAGCACCGTAAGGCTGCATTTTGGAACGCTTAGAAGTAAGAGGCAAGTTTATACAAAATGTGACTGCAACAGGTAAGTTCAAAACTTTCCTGTTTCCTCTAGTAATCCCAGCTTGGGTCTCTGTGGAGTTTGCACATTCTCCCCGTGTCTGCGCGGCTTTCTTCCGGGTACTCTGGTTTCCTCCCACAGTTCAAAGATGTGCAGGTTAGATGGATTGGCCATGCTGAATGGCCCCTTACTGTCAGGGGAGCTAGCTAAGGTAAATGCATGGGGTTAAGGAGATAAGGCCTAGGTGTGATTGTGGCCAGTGCAGATTTGATGGGCTGAATTACCTTGTTCTGCACTGTAGGATTCTTATGATTATGATAATCAAAGAGCAAGAATTGCAATAATTGAAACAGTTCAGAAATTCTTGGGGCATAGATTTACATGTGAACGTAACCTGCACATCCAAAGATGTGCGGGTTAGGTTGATTAGTCATGCTAAAATTGCCTCTTAGTGTCCTGAGATGTGTAGATTACAGGGACGAGTGGGTAAAATATATAGGGATAAGCGGGTAGGGCCTGGGTGGGATTGAGGTCGGTACAAACTTGATGGGCCGAATGGCCTCTTTCTGTACTGTTGGGTTTCTATGATTTCCCCATACAAATACAAAACGTGTAACTTCGATAGATGTGTGTGCAGAAGTAATGTCACAGTCAAGAAACCACAATGAAAATTATTATTTGTCTTCTACAAGCGGAATTGATGCAGAAGAAGTTTGGATTTTCAGTGATAGGTTGCAGGTTAGTAATTGGTGCTCTGTGCTATATAGATATGTTTGTTTTTAAAGTAAGTTCCTTTTATTTTCAAGATGGTGAAGGGGTGGTGGGGAGAATGAAGAAGAGAAGAAAGGGCATTTAAGTGTTGCCGACTTCTTGTGAGGAGAGATGGGCAGTCAAAAAGTCAGGGCTGTCATTTATTGCCTTCTAATGAATAGGTATGGAATAACACAGGAATTAGAAAGAGATACCTGCATGCTCAGCTAGGAAGGCATTATCATTTTGATATCATTATCTTAAATATTATATACATGCTTCTTCTGTTTGAACTGCTGGTCTTAAGTAGTTTAGTGAAATTTTAGAAACAAATTTCTTTATTTCCTACTACATAACATATAAGTTTAATAATTGCCGAGCCATTGTTGAAGTTCGGAAGGTTTTCTATTATGTTCTGATTTTTGTATAAAGTGGTGAGTTTTTGATTTGAGTATCATTTTAATTTCCCCCTATTTTTCCACTGTGTTTGCACTTCACTATTGTGTTGGTGCATGAGATATTTGGATATGCACATTTGTAGTGTTGAAGCATATCTTTTTCAAACTTAAGTCTGAACTCTGTGTATGCATAACGTTCTAAAAGACCTATCCATGTACAAATATGTTTGATTTTTAAATTAGTCAAAGCAAGCCAGAACTGGCTAAATTCAGTTTTATGTTACTAATTTCAACAGTGCATGATTTTATTGCTTGTGGTCCATTTGTCAAAGTTATCTAAAATTTTTTCTAAAGATTTTTGCTTCCAGCTACAGGTATGTTAAAATGCTAGTAGTTACTCTCAGTGATTTACATTAGGCTAGCATCTAGAGAGCAATGACAATCACTGCTGCTAACATTGTATTTTGATGTATTCTTGCACAGTGTTTCGCTGTTAAACACATATGCTACAGTTCTGTTTAGTTTTCTAGTTAAACTTTAAAGCATTGTATTGAATAATTTTAAAAGGCATTTGAACAGCTTTAAAGTAGATTGGCTCATCTTATAAATGAAAATAAGCCTTGTAAATCAAGAAAGTGAATAAGTTGCTCTTGGGTTATGAAGGGGAAAAGTAAACCATAGTTACCAATTCACATAGCTGTCTGCTAATTTTCACTATAAAAGATCAGTTTAACATCAGGGGTTTCCTTTTCTCAAATACAACAGAGGAATTGTATTTTGTTCAACATTATTAAAATCTAATCCTTAACTTTACTTTTCAGACTCCCTGTTGATATCTATTGTTGGGATGGCTGTATACACTGGTTATGTGTTTATGCCTCAGCACATTATGGCGATATTGCACTACTTTGAGATTGTCCAATGACTGCCTTAAGCCAGAAATGAAGGCCTGAAATACAGGTGGGAGAAAGAAGGTTCCTATCAATGACTGGTTACCTCTCAATAGCCAACAAGAATGCTGTTGAAGACAACCTCATTGAATTATAAAGGAAGTAGAAGCTTGCAGAGTGGCAAATCAAAATAGAATGGAGTGTATTTCATGTTTTTCTATTTATTGTTTAATATGCATTCTTATAATGAGGTGCCCTTGTTTGTTAATCTAGTTATTTTAGTTACTGATGTCAGTGCTTTACTTACCTTTGATAGTGTGCACATTGCATTGTGAATGCGTTAGTTGTACCTTTAAAAAATGTCAGTGTGAAGCATTCCTTCTATATAAATAACTCAGATGTAACTTGGACTTAAGAGTGATTAAATATTTGGTACTAAGACAAAGTATTGAGAAAACAAATTTTTAACTTTTTTGAATTTTTGGCAATTGCGGATCTGATTGGAATTTTCATGAGATGCATATTTTGAAGTATGTTACATTTTTAATACCATTTGAAAAGTAATGTCCACCTGAAAGACTTGTACAAAATTCCAAATGATGTAATATTTTTGGTGTTCTAAAATTGATATTAAATATAAAATACTTGTGGCAATTTTCCATTGTTTTGGTTTATTTTGTGATGTTGGCAAGTGTGTGCTGCTAAGCAACCTATAAATGGGGATGATGTCTTCTTCTATCAGTGTTACTTATGACAGTGTGCCTCACTCCTTCTGATGTCCATTCATCGTAAATGGAAGTGTACACACCTCTTCCTCAGGCTGTACAATTCTGTGTATGCTTCTTGCCAAAGAGGACAATGACTTCTTTAGTGAACAAATATTAACAGATATCTGAATTTATCAGTTAAAATAGCTGTTGGGTGTTATGTCTTGACAAAAGCCCTTATTTTTTTTTAAACCTACAGAAACAAAGTCATGTTCTTAGGTTTTTTATTGCTGGTGCAGCTTAGGTGAAAAATGTTAAGCTTCTGTTATCACTTGCTGTTTCATAATTTCACAATTTTATAAAACATCCTGGATTGCCAACCAGACTAAGTTGCTTAATAGGCATCCTTAGTTCATTAAGAGAGTTGTATATCATTTTGTACAGGCAGGTGCTGAATCATGTATCTAAATGTAGTGCCTGCAAAATTCCCTATTGTCTGAGTTTCGGAAGACTGCCTCATCTGCAGAGAAATGATTTTGAAGTGAGAATATAAAAGCCAAAAGGTTTATGTATAGTTTGTAATCTCATGCTGTCCTGCATGTATGCAGAAGTGCCATTAATCACACTCTGTAGTCTAGCTGTACCTAGTACCAAGTGTTTTAACTGTCGTGTAAGGATTTATTGCGATGAGAGTGTGTACAGAGTTGATTTGTTTTCAGAACATTATGAACTGTGCATGCAGTTATACTACCACTCTATTGGTGTAAAAGAGTTGGGGACAAGTTGTCATAGGCTGATGCTCTGGAAGCCCGCCTACAGACTGGGATAAGTGTTTGGAAAAAGTAGAACAAAGAAGTTCGTTTTGCGGGACCACTGATGTCTGCCCACCCTAAGGAAAACTAGCTCGGACGTTGTAAAAGAATAAAGGTATAAATCTTCTATCTGGAGTTGACTTGATTATTATCAAACCAAGCCGAACGCAGAGCGCCGAACCCTAGAAATTGTCAGAAGTACCACAGATCAATGGGGTAAGTCATTCATAGCGAGGGGGATTGAATATAAAAGTAGGGAGGTCTTGCTGCAGCTGTATAGGGCATTGGTGAGGCCGCAGCTGGAGTACTGTGTGCAGTTTTGGGCGCCGTACCTGCGCAAGGATATTTTGGCCCTGGAGGGAGTGCAGAGGAGGTTTACTAGGCTGATACCGGAGTTGAGGGGATTGAGCTATGAGGAGAGGCTGAATAAACTAGGCTTGTACTCGTTAGAGTTTAGAAGAATGAGGGGAGATCTCATTGAGACGTATAAGATGATGAATGGGATGGATAGGATAGAGGTGGAGAGACTCTTCCCGCTCAAAAAAGACAGTAGGACTAGGGGGCACAGCCTCAAGATAAAGGGGAGGCGGTTTAGAACGGAGTTGAGGAGGAACTTCTTCACTCAAAGGGTGGTGAATCTCTGGAATTCTCTGCCCGTTGAAGTGGTGGAGGCTGCCTCGCTAAATATTTTTAAGAAGCGGGTTGATGGGTTTTTGATAAGAGAAGGGATTAAGGGTTATGGGGAGAGGGCGGGAAAGTGGAACTGAGCCACGACAGATCAGCCATGATCTTATTGAATGGCGGGGCAGGCTCGAAGGGCTAGATGGCCTACTCCTGCTCCTATTTCTTATGTTCTTATGTTCTTATTTGGATTGACCGTATAAGATGCAGAGTTCTGAAGATAGTAAAACTGTTCAGAAAACTCTGCCAGATTGTCTGTGAGACCAAGCAACATTCTTTACTGATTGGGATGGTACTCGAGCAAAGGGAACTTTAACATGAATTGTTAATGGGGTTGCTGTGTTTTGTGGCTGTCTTTCATTTAGTGAAAGGGATTGTGTGACTTCCTCTGAATTCTGACCAAAAACTGGCCTGGGTGACATGGCTGTTAAACATTAGAGGGCCGTCTGGGCTGTTTTGCTGGAAAAGAAGAGTAAGGTATTCACGCTTGGAGACAAGGGCAATAACATCTGTGTTTACAATGATTATACTATGAATCTGTAAAGTTCCAGGAAGATGTTGAGAATGTCAGGTTGTAAATCGTTATCCTTTTAAAGTGTCCATTTCCCTCCAAGATAGAATACAGTTGAGGTCTAAAAAATAGCTGATCAGCATTTCTATTGAGTACAAGGCCTACATGATTCATATTGCCACAGTTGATGGGCTTTGAGAGGGGGGAAAAGAGTTGTTGGAGTACCACTGTGAGAACAGACTTCCCTAAAGGATATAAGTGAATCATGAGGGAGAGAGAACAGCTAGACCTTTATGATTTAGTGATCAAAAATGTGGATGAGGTCCTCTTGCTTGGATCGAAAAGAACAAATTCATGAGGATTTAAAACAAGGCTGGAAGATTTGCCTGACTACAGGGAAAACTTGAGCATGAAAGATAGTTCTGAGGTTAAGTGAACAAGCTGGGAAAGGGAAAGATCAGAAGTAAACCTTCATGACCTAAGAATCACTTTGATCTGATTCTGGGAGAATTTAATATCCCCCTAAGGGACAGTATAATTGTGAAGTAGGATTTTCAGTCAAAAGTAAAAGTGGAACGTTCTAGTCAGTAGTTTAAAGCAAGCATTTGAAACCAGGAGACCCCTCTATGGACTCTGCAGTAGGTCAGGTGAGAGTGGGTGTGGGCCAAGGCATGTGTGAATGTGTACTCGCATTAAAAATAGCAAGAAGGTAAGACTTGGAAGTATTGTTAAATAAAGAACTTTTTTTGTAAATGTATGCATATAAGATATAGGAACATCTTTTAAGTTTGCTTTTGTATGTTTGTACATATTGCACAATAATCATATTTTGTGGTTTAGTCTTAATATATTTCTCAGGGTTTCTTCACTCTTGGGAGGTCAAAAGGCTTTCATGGCTGTGAAGTTTGTGAAACCCTGGTTTGAAGTACATGTTCTCTATACAAATAGTGTTTAGCTGCCATTGCTCCTAGTTTGCTTTTTACAGTAAAAGTCTTAAGTTTGGATTTTTTTTAAGTTGTTGTTCCGTAAGGAATCATGAAGTGTCAACAAGATTGGACATGAGGAGGGCTATTACAATGGCCAGAAGCTGGAAGAGAATGAACTGAAGGAGTGAATTCTGGGTCACCTGAAGTAAGAGTTTTTGGAGGAAAAGGAAGATGGGAAGGAAACTGGAGGGTGATCAAGAATTGGAGTTAGAATGGATGAGAAACTGGGAAAAGAGTCAGTTATTTATGGTAATTTCGCCCAAGAGATGCATATAATATTGAAGAGGTTCATGTAATCTGTCCTGAAGTCTGCCTGACAACAGACATGAGTGACATGGCTGTCAAAAATTAAAGGGAGTACAGGTTGATTAGCCAGAAAGATGTTCACACCTGAAGAAATGACAGCAGCACCTGTTTGCATTGGTTCAACCGTTAGCCTCCATAGTGCCTGGAAGATGTTGAGAAAGTCAGATTTTAAATAGTTATGCTTTAAACTGCCCATTATTTCCAAGATAAAAGAGAATATCCCTGAAACACTCAACCTGGCAGACAAACTGTGGCTTTGGGAGAGAAGTACTTGCTAGTGGCTGTAAGTCACTGGTTCACTGCATGCAAATGTGACTGAGAGCATGCCCTCAGAATGAAAAGACTAAACTCATGAGGAAGGTTTGCTTAACTTGCACTGGAGGGAGAATCTCCAGGAAAATATCCTCACCATACCATGATAGTGATGGAGTTAAAAATTACCAGGCTAGGAAAAGAGGTAAATCCAAAAGAACTAAGAATCACTTTGTACCGGGTCCAGGAAAATGGATTGACTATTTAATTGCTGTGTAAAGTATACCTTTGAAGTGGATTTTTTCGGTTGTGGTAAAGGTAGAAGGGAAAGTTTGTGTTCAGTAGTTTAAAGTACAAATTGCCTACAACAAATCCTGCACTTCTCAGTCCAGTGTCTTTCTCTTCAGCAAACATGGCGCCATGCCAGCGTGGAGCTCAGGCGGTGTTTAACACTAAGTTGCCCACTATGATGAAACCATTGTTTCATGCAACGGGAGGCTGCTACCATTGCAATGGCACTTTCCCTATTAACTTCTGTTACAAGTGCTGCTCAGAACTGAGGGTGACCTGGAAATTTTAAGAGGTTAATTTCATCAACTACTTGAAACATCTCTTGTGATCTCTTGAAGGTATCATTATACAACTGGATTTGTGTTTTTTTTAAATTCTCTTACTGAGAAGAATGACCATAATGGATTTTTTTTTTTATTTCAGCTACCTTTTCACTGTTCAGCAGGTAGCTTTTTTTAATCTCAGCATGTTATTTCTTTATTCTTCAAATGGCACAGCAGGTTTTGAACAAATTTTGGCTTTGGAGCTGACAACCAGTTATACTGTAACACTTTCTCTAATTTCATTAGTAAACAAGAATCTGGTTTGATCTCTGATTTAAATGAAGTTTGCTGTATTGGTGTTTTGAAGCAAATGATTTGGGAACTTTCCTTGAGAAGTTAATCCTGGTTTTCTGACCAGTCTTCATCTCAATCAACATCACAGAAACAGATTATTTGGCCATCATCATGTTGCTGTCTGGGAGTTCGTTAGGTGTGAATTATCTGCCGTGTTTCCTACATTACAACCAACAAAATGTACTCGTTATTGTAAAGTGTTTTCAGATATCTTGCAGCCATGAAAGGCACTATATAAATGCAAATCTTTATTTTTCCACTGTATCTAAAATTTCTGATAAATTGAACCTTGGAATCTTGGTAATAGTCTGGTGAATCTATGCTGGACTACATTCAATGCAAATGTATCCTTTCCCAGATGGAGTGCCTAGAACTGCACCTAATACTGTGGCTGTGGTCGAATTATTGTTGCAAGACTTTGCTCTTTATAGTGTAACCCTTAACTACCTAAGCTAACATTCCATAAGCCTTTTTAGAACATAGAGCACTACAGCACAAACAGGCCCTTTGGCCCACAAGTTGTGCCGATCATATCCATACCTACTAGGATTTGATTTTTTTTTGTTACCTGGCTAACAATGGCCTCTACATCTGGACCCTCCAACCACTTTGGGCTTTCACTTTTCCAAGCCTTTCAGCGTGTGAAGAAAATACTCTTATCTTTGGTCCAAAATGAATGACTCAGACCTGCATTGAAATTCATCTATCACAGTATCAAATTTTTGTTATTTTATGCTTCCATCTGCAGCACCAGCCTTTGCATCATTGGTAAACTTGGACATGTAGTTTAAAAGCAAAATGTTGAAATGGTTAGGTGGTAGCATCCATGGATTGGGAAACAGGGTTTCAGGTTGTTGATGTTTTAAAACTGGACATTTAACAGGTTTGAAGCAAGTACTGAGAAATGGGAAGTGGTGGGAAAATTGGAACTAAAAAAAGAATCTGAGAGGATGGAAGGCAAGAGAAATTAAATGACAAAGGGGTTGATGGTGCAAGGCACATAGGGATGTTCTTTAGGCTGTCCTTATTCAATCTGGCCCATATGTGATTCCAGACTCAGTAATGAGCTTTATTCTTTGCTGTCCACTGACTCACCTGTACAGCTCTTGCATTTTTCCCCACTGTTGAACACCTCCCCTTGTTCCACCCCTCTTGCCTTTCATTTAAAATCCCCACTCGCTACCATCTACCTAAGAACCTCAACAAGGTATCTTAATTATTTTTTCCTCTCAGCCTCTAAGTGAGAAGCTTCTCATTCGCGTGGTTTTAGTTTCCATCTCAATTCATCATATTGTAAATATCTGGTTTATGGTTCATGTGTTTAAAAATATAACTTTTAGTTTTAGGATCTAAAGTTTTAACTGTAGAAAATAGGGTAAATATAATTAAAACAAGCTGGAGTCTGTCACACTAAAAATAGTGGGGTCATGTAGATTTAAGATATTAGCAGCTAAAAAAATAATGACATAAGATAGCAAGTGGAAAAACTTAAACAATGCCTGAGCTCACTGAGCTTTATGGTGGAGACATGACATCTGGGAGAGCAGATCGGAGAGATGTTTTTGTTTTGGGAGTTGGAGCTAAGTTAGTTTTGAAGCACTTAGTAAACAAAGAAGAAAAAAAATACAGCACAGGAACAGGCCCTTTGGCCCTCCAAGTCTGCACTGACCATGCTGCCCAACTGAACTAAAACCCCCTACCCTTTTGGGGACCATATCCCTCCATTCCCATCCTATTCATGTATTTGTCAAGATGCCCCTTAGAAGTCACTAGCATTTCTGCTTCCACTATGTTCCCTGGCAATGAGTTCCAGGCACTCATTGTGTAAAAAAAGAAACTTGCCTCGTACACCTCCTTTAAAGCTTGCCCCTCACACCTTAAACCTATGCCTCCTAATAATTGACTTTTCCAACCTAGGAAAAAGCTTCTGACTATCCACTCTGTCTATGCCCCTCATCATCTTGTAGACTTCTATCAGGTCTCCCATCAAGCTCCATCGTTCCAGTGAAAACAAACAAAATTTCTCCAATCTCTCCTCATAGCTAATGCCTCGAACAGTTACAAAATGCATTTCTTTCTTGAGGTCAGAGAAGAAATTTTAAATGTGGGATACTTAATCCAAGGGTCTATTCAAGGACAACACAGATTGTCATGGAGATGGGCGGAGTTAAGAATGTTCTCTGGTTCCAATTTATTTGGGTGTTTGCTGAGAGTTAGTTGCAGCTTGAACCTGCTGTGTGCAGTTTGCAGCTCACTGACAGAAGTGAGCCCAAGTAAATGACAGCTAGATAGAACATAGAACATTACAGCGCAGTACAGGCCCTTCGGCCCTCGATGTTGCACCGACCAGTGGAACCAATCTAATGACCCTCTAACCTAAACTATTCCAATGTTATCCATATGCCTATCCACTGACCATTTGAACGCCCTTAAAGTTGGCGAGTCCACAACTGCTGCAGGCAGGGCATTCCATGCCCTTACTACCCTCTGAGTAAAGAACCTACCTCTGACATCTGTTCTATAATTACCACCCCTTAATTTAAAACTATGTCCCCTCGTGTTAGCCGTCACCATCTGAGGAAAAAGGCTCTCACTATCCACCCTATCTAACCCTCTGATCATCTTGTATGCCTCAATTAGGTCACCTCTCAACCTTTTTAACGAAAACAACCTCAAGTCCCTCAGCCTTCCCTCATAAGACCTTCCCACCATACCAGGCAACATCCTGGTAAACCTCCTCTGCACCCTTTCCAATGCCTCCACATCCTTCTTATAGTGCGGCAACCAGAACTGTACGTAATACTCCAAGTGCGGCCGCACCAGAGTTTTGTACAGTTGCAACATGACCTCACGGCTCCGAAATTCAATCCCTCTACCAATAAAAGCTAACACTCCATACACCTTCTTAACAACCTTATCAACCTGGGTGCCAACTTTCAGGGATCTATGCACATGTACACCGAGATCTCTCTGCTCATCGACACTACCAAGAGTCCTTCCATTAGCCCTATATTCTGCACCCCTGTTACTCTTACCAAAGTGAATCACCTCACACTTTTCCACATTAAACTCCATTTGCCACCTCTCGGCCCAGCTCTGCAGCTTATCTATGTCCCTCTGCAAACTGTAACATCCATCCTCACTGTCTACAACTCCTCCGACTTTGGTGTCGTCAGCAAATTTACTAACCCATCCTTCTACACCCTCATCTAGGTCATTTATAAAAATGACAAACAGCAGTTTGATAGACCTGTAGTGTTTTCAGAAAACAAAACTAATTTTATCATTCACTGCAAGGAATACGGGTAGGGGTTATTTTCAGTTTGAATTTTATCAGAGAATAGAAGCTGGAAGATTGTGTAGTTTGACACTAGTGGAAGAAGCTACAATGGGTTTCAGAATCTTGTAGTGAAAGAAAGCAGTCAGCAGAATTAGCTGTGAAGTATTGAGTTGGCATCCAGAACACGAGACTGAGGCTTTCACAGTCCAGGGGTAATGTATGAAATTCTTATTTCTCAGAAAAGCTGGAATGCTGAGAAAATTAAAACAAAGTCCCTGAAAACAAGCATATTTTGGGCATTCCCAATAAAAGTAAGTAGCTCTAAGATATAAAACATAAGATAATTCTTGGAAAAAATAAGCAAAATTTGTGCATAATATATGTGGTTATTAAACTTATTAAGTTAATAGCATTTCTCAAGTATTTTATATACAAAGTTTGTATTGGTTGTAAAATGTGAAATCTTGTGGCATAGTTCTATTGGATAAAATGTGGTGCTTGGGTTTCTCTTTAAACGTGAGACGGATTTAGGACAGATGTAACAGTTCAAAACTGGGCATCCATGAAGTGCTGTGGGCCATCAGTAGCAGTGAATTCTATTCAATCAAAATCTAATCTCATGAACCGGCATAATTCTCATGCTTCCAACATCATCAAGCCATGGGATCAACCCTGACTCGCTGAAAAATACGAAGTGTGTCTAAAACTGAGGTACTAAAATCTGTTGAAGCTATAGTGAAGGATTGCGTACTTGTGAAACAGTGGAAGCAGCATATGAGAATAGCTAGACTTGATATCCGAAACTAGATATGACTCTGACCAAGATCTTCTTGTACAATGACATATAGCTGAAAATTGCTCAGATATGCTCTGTCCAGGACAAATCCAACCTCCCCAATTATCAGCCCTTCACTTAGCCATGACAGGAAACATTGGCTAAGGTATTAAGTGGCACTTACTTATCATGAACCTGCTTCCTGATGTTCAGCTTGAGGTGTGAAAGGGACATTTAGCTCATACCCTCAGCCCAAACATGGAGAGATTAGCTGAATTCCAGAGGTGAGGGTGAGAGTGACTACCCTTTACATCAAAGTCATATTTGACTAAGCATAGCATCAAGGAGCCCTAGTAAAATTGAAGCCAGTGAGATCAGGAGGAACATTGTCCACTGGCTGCAGTCATACCTGGGGACAAAGGAGGATGATTTTGGTTATTAGAGGCCAATCATCTCAATGCCAGGACATTTCTACAGGAATTCCTCTGTAGTGTCCTAGGCCCAACCATCATGAATTCAGAAATAAGTCATGAGTGTACTATGTTGGGTTATATTTGCAACAGATAATGAAGCAGTCTGCATTTGGCCCATATCCCTCCAAGCCCATCTTACCCATGTAACTGTCCAATTGTTTTTTAAAAGACAAAATTGTACCTGCCTCTACTACTACCTCTGGCAGCTTGTTCCAGACACACTCTACCTTCTGCGTGAAAAAATTGTCCATCTGGACACTTTTGTATCTCTCCCCTCTCACCTTTAGTTTTAGACTCCCCTGCCTTTGGGAAAAGATATTGACTATCTAGCTGATCTATGCCCCTCATTATTTTATAGACCTCAATAAGATCACCTCTCAGCCTCCTATTCTCCAGAGGAAAAAATAGGCCCAGTCTATCCAGCCTCTCCTTATAACTCAAACCATCAAGTCCTGGGAGCATCCTAGTAAATCTTTTGTGTATTCCCTCTGGTTTATTTATCATCATAGAATCCTATAGTGCATAAAGAGGCCCTTCGGCCCATCGAGTCTACACCAACCACAATCCCACCCAGGTCCTACCCGCATATATCTTACCCACTAATCCCTCAAATTTAAGCATCTTAGGACACTAAGGGGCAATTTTAGCACAGCCAATCAACCTAACCGGCACATCTTTGGACTGTGGGAGGAAATCGGAACACCCGGAGGAAACCCATGCAGACACGAGGAGAATGTGCAAACTCCACACAGACAGTGACCCAAGCCAGGAATCGAACCCAGGTCCCTGGAGCTGTGAAGGAGCAGTGTTAACCACTGTGCTACCGTGCCACCCTAATCAAATTTGTGAGATTTATCATTAGGAGTATGATGAAATATTCTCCACTTGTCTGGATTAGTCCATTCTGACAACACTTAAGAAACTGAATGCTACCCGAGACAAAGCTGCTTGCTTAATTTCCACTCCACCCACCATCTTAAACATTCTTCCTGGCAGAAGTTGATGCACTGCATCAAGCTTGCCAAGGCTCCTTGTTAGCAACATCTTCCAAACCTCTACTATCTAATTAAGACAAGGGCAGCATTCTCATGGGAACAGTACCACATCCCTTCAAGTCACACATCTTCCTGACTTGGAAATATATTACCATTCATAGAAACTAGAAGCAGGAGAAGGCTATTAGGTTCTTTGACGCTGCTCCACCATTCATTTTGATCATGGCTGATCATTGAATTCAATGTCCTGATTATCTCCTCTTCTCCCCCCTCCCCCCGCCCACCCCCATATCTCTTGATCCCTTCAGCTCCAAGAGCAATATCTAATTTCTTCTTGACAAAATTTTAGCCTCAGTTACCTTCTGTAGGAGTGAATTCCACACACTCACCACTCTCTGAGTGAAAAGAACTTCTCCTCACCTCTGTTCTAAAAGGTTTACCCCTTACCTTCAAACTGTGACATCCAGTTCTAGACTCTCCCACCACTGGGAACATTTTTTCTGAATCTACCCTGTTTACCCCTAGAATTTTATAAGTTTCTAAGGGATCCCCTCTCAATCTTCCAAACTCCAGTGAATGTAATCCTAATTGACTTAGTTTCTCCTCATATGACATGTCTGCCATCCCAGGAATCAGCCTGGATAAATTAATAGATGTTGTTTTTGAGTAAGTTGGGAGGTGGTGACAATAACTTTTATCAGCAAAAATGGCTTTTAAGAACATAAGAAATAGGAGCAGGAGTAGGCTGTCTAGCCCTTCGAGCCTGCCCCGCCATTCAACAAGATCATGGCTGATCTGAAAGTGGCTCAGTTCCACTTTCCCGCTTTCTCCCCATAACCCTTAATCCCCTTGCCTACCAAAAACCTATCTACCCGCGTCTTAAATATTTTTAGCGAGGAAGCCTCAATCACTTCAACAGACAGAGAATTCCAGAGATTCACCACCCTTTGAGTGAAGAAGTTCCTCCTCAACTCTGTTCTAAACTGCTCCCCCCCCCCCCCCCCCCCTTATCTTGAGGCTGTGCCCTCTAGCCCTGCTGTCCTTTCTGAGCGGGAAGAACCTCTCCACCTCTACCCTATCCATCCCTTTCATCATCTTATACGTCTCAATGAGATCTCCCCTCATCCTTATAAACTCTAACGAGTACAAGCCCAGTTTATTCAGCCTCTTCATAGCTCAACCCCCTCAACTCCGGTATCAGCCTAGTGAACCTCCTTTGCACTCCCTCCAAGGCCAAAAAGGATTTTGAAAAGGTTTCTGATGGTATAGAGATAATTGGAGAGGCACAATGGTTTGGGCTGAAATCAGTAAGAAGTCTCACAACACCAGGCTAAAGTCCAACCAATTTATTTGATAGTAAACTCACAAGCTTTCGGGGTTTGCCCCTTCGTCAGGTGAATGGAGAGTTCTGGCCTCAGACAGCACACACAGCTTGTGAGACTTCTTACTGTGTTTACCCCAGTCCAACGCCAGCATCTCCACATCATGGGCTGAAATTTCCAGAGAACAAGACTGAGACAGCTGAAGACTCAACACTAACATAAACATGTCAGAACAGTGGGCAAGATTTATAATAAAAGGTTTTTTACGTGATGCATCAGGATAATACTGCATCTGACAGAATATTATGTACAGACATGGGTACTAATGTTATAAGAATATATTTGCATAATTGGAACTTAAGTAAAAGTTATGGAGAGCATTCACAACATGAAATAATTTAAATTGCGTTCATCTCTGAAATATATGAAGGGGTAAGTGTAAAAGTTGTGGCTGGGGTGAGGGGTAGTGAAGCAGAATTAAGATTGGAGGAGACTACGGACTGAATGAAGCTGTGGGGAAGTTGGAAAATGATTTTAAATTTGATTTCAATGGGATGAAAGTCAAGTGGAGTCTACAGTGGGCAATATCAAAGATGGCAAATTACTATCAATGTCTCATGATTCAAAGGTGCAGCTGATTTAGCCTTGTTCTCGGTTATCCAAGCCAAGCAGGTGTATTTAAATTGTACTGAGTTTGGCTATCTCATCTAATGTCTTAGTACAGAAACTATACTGTCCCCATGCATGGAAGATGAAAATCAGACTTTTCCTGTTCCTGATGACTAACTAGTGATTGTGGTTGAACATAAACATGTGTAGATACCAGGTGAGAGCAGGATAATATTTTCTTCAATATGACCCAAATTAATCAATACATCCCCAACCATGTACTAAAAATTGTAATGTGGACAAAGTACCTGAGATTGCTGCTAAGGAAACTGGACTTTAAAATAAGTTGCTGTAGCCAAGGAAATGGGAGGTAATATGTGATTTTCCGCCATGTAAATAAGGAGTAAAAATTGAATTCAGTATTGAGATATTGACATGCCGTGCATATCCATTTAGTTGCAACGTGAATATTACCCATTGGGAAACATGCTGGACTTTGAGTTCTAGTTCTGACGGAAGGGTCACCTAGACTCAGTGTTGGTTCTATTCTATCCCTGCAGATGCTGTCAGACCTGCAGAGATTTTCCTGTATTTTCTGTTTTTGCTTTAGTTACTTCTGTCTGTTTAGGAAAATCAGCAGACCTGAGAATTCCTCTGCATCTTGGTAACACCCAGTTAACGTTCAGAGTGATGATAAAACATCACTGCAAGAATGAAACAACCTGTAGCTTCAGGCTTGTTTGTACTAGGATGTGATTTTCTCTAATTATACAAAAATGAGGAGTGGCAAATGCTGGTAGCATTCAATTAAAATGGAATGGTTGTCAAAGCAAAATTAAACAGGGATAGGAACAAGTTCACCATGATCATTCCAGCTGTCAATATAATAGATATCTAATGGCTTGATCATTAATTCTGAAATGCAAATCACAGCCCTATTTTGCTCCCTGTGACAAGTATTTTACATTTGGTCCTGCCTGTGTTTCAGAACAAGGTTTAGGCTATTTCACCTAATCATGAGTTGGAATCCTTTTCTACTTCTAAAAAATTAATTCACAGGATGTGGGTATTGCTGGTAAGGCCAGCATTTATTACCCATTTCGAATTGGCCTTGAATTGAGTGACTTTTTCAGCCATTTAAGACTAATACACATTGCTGTGGACCTGGGGTTACATATAGGCCAGACCAGGTAAGAACAGCAGATTTCCTTCATGAAAGGACATTAGTGAACCAGGTAGATTTTTACATCAATCTACAATGGTTTTGATGATCATTAGATTTTTAATTCCAGATTTTTATTGAATTCAAATTCCACCATCTGCCATGGCGGTGTTGGAATCAGGCTCTTCAGAGCATTAAACTGAGTCTCTGGATTACTATTCCAGGGACAGTACCACAGCACCATTGCCCCTCCTGCTTTCAATAAAATTCTAATTGTGCAAATACATTCCTGCAACTTATGTACCAACGTCTGTGTTTAATATAGTGCCAGATACGGCATTATGTTGATGTATCATAAGTTTCCACATGGTGAAACAAGTCTCAAGGCTTCGCGTTATTAATAGTTTCAGTGTGCAATGACTGGTATGTAGGCAAAATAATGAGATTAATTGGAACAGTTTTCAAAAAGTGTGAAGAATCAACATTGTAAAAATACAGTCTCAATGGATATATTGGTGTTAAGTAAACTAAAAGACTACAAGCTGAAGTTTATCAGTTGTGTAGGTGATCTAAATGCTGCTAGACAAATTTGGATATTGGTATAGGAGTCAAAGCAGCATGGGAAAGCAGGAACTGGAGAGACCAGTCAGTTGAGATTTCTCATATATCCGACATCATCAAGCTGTGGTTCTCCACTATGGTGTAGAAAGAATTTGTGGGTGAATTGGTGTAAACTTCCCCTCAGGGCACCTCAGTGCTTTACAGTTAATTAACTAAGGGGATGTGCTGTGAGGACACGTGGCAGCCAGTTTGAATGCAGCAAAGCCCATTGAATAGCAACAAGATCAATAACCAGAGAATCTATATTTCAGTTGTGTTGACTGAGAGATATAAATAAGAAGAAAGACTTTGGAAAATTGGGGATATTTGAATTGAAACAGGTGAGGTTGTGGGAAGATTGAATGGAGGTGATTAAAACTAAAGGGGGATAGACGGATTAAGTAAAAAGAGGCTTTTTCCAATGATAGCAATTGAGAATAATAATTGAGGGCAACAAGAGCTTTTTTTTAACAAAAACGGTTGAAAGAAATACCACGGATTTTCTTGCAATGCACAAAGGTGAGAGAATTTGAGGAGTGGTCAATAAATTAACATCACACATTTCTCACTGCCTAGTTGTAGAGCATTTTGTTGGATATCTTGAAACAGGCCCTTTTCCTGTTTTCTCACCTGGAAAGGATTCTTAGTATAAGACTGTACAATGAACGGGGAAGAGTTGAATAGATTGGAGAAGTTGGGACTGTTTTGCTTGAAGAAATTGCTCGCATTACAGATACAGTCTGTTAAGACTCGCATTCCAGCCATTATCTTGTAAATTGACCCTGTGCCTATGTATGCCCTGTTTGTGAACCTGATCCTTCGCTCACCTGATCTGAAAACTTGTGCTACCAAATAAACCTGTTGGACTTTAACCTGGTATTGTGAGACTTCTTACTGTGCCTACAGTCCAATGCTGGCATCCCCAAATCTTGTCAAATTTACATCATACTTGAAATGTTACTCTGTCTTTTGAATGCAAAATTCTATCTGCTGTGTATTCCCTTCATTTATTTGTTTTTCCTTGTCATTTACATTTGACTTTCAGGGTTTTCAATTATTTTGAATTATTAACTATTCCATGTGACGTTGTATGCTTTGAGATTGGCAGACTGTTTTAAGCCTGGAATGTTCTATTTAATTTATTTATTAGTGTCACAAGTAGGTTTCCATTAACACTGCAATGAAACTACTGTGAAAATCCCCAAGTAACTATGCAAAGCAATATTTTATCTCTAAATCATATTTTTCTTTTCTGATTTTTAAAAATGTTACTATATTTATTTTCATGTGGCCCTAGTTTTCATTATTCTTCACTATTTCCTATTCTTAATATAACTTGCACCTCAATGTAAGAAATATGGTTGAGGTCTATCACCCTTTGCACATCCATCTATTTTCAACTTCATTATTTTAGTGAACTATTAAAGTATTAAGCAGAATTCACTAATTCTATCCAGGTACATTTTTGAATCTGGAAATGAATATGATATTTAGTAATTTCAGGTGCATAGAATTAAGTTGATGCAGGTTGGGCTGGATAATGCAAAATTTCTAATCTACTGCAACTCATGCAAAACATTTTCCCCTCTCCAAGTGTGGTAATTTGCATTTCTTGTGTCCATTTTCTTTGAAATTCCCAAGTGAGATTGTCAATCTATTCCTGAATCTGAGACATTTTTGTGCTCTGGGATTCATTCCATTGGGAACTGAGCAGAAACAAAAGCAAACTACTGCGGATGCAGGAAATCTGAAATAGAGAAAGAAAGTGCTGGATTAACACAGATTTGGCAGCGTCTATGGAGAGAGAATCACAGTTAATGTTTTGAGTCCATATGACCCTTCTTCAGAAGTGAGCTGCCTGAACTTGAGTCCAATATTCAATGGATAGACTTCCACCCCAATCCCTGTGTACTTTCTGATTTCAATCTTGGAGGTATAGGTTGAAAACTACAGTCAAACTACAATACCTAGTATCCTCTTTGATTTGTATGTGTTAAGCTACACATTGCAATCAAGTAACATGGACATTGTCATAAACACTTTAATCACAGAAAATGGTTTGCTTTTAAGGACTATATGATTTGATTTGTTATTGTCACATGTATTTTTTTATGCGCTATACAGACAAAGCATACCGTTCATAGAGTACATGGGGAGAAGGAAAGGAGAGGGCACAGAATATAGTGTTTCAGTCATAGCTATGGTGTAGAGAACAATCAACTTCCTATGTGGTAGGTCCATTCAAAAGTCTGATAGCAACAGTGAAGGAGTAAGGCTTCTTTTCCAAGAATAGCAGCCATTCAAGTTCTTGCATTATCCCTTTAAGGCTCAGTATCTTTTCAACAAATTCTTCCAGAATGTTCTTAGTTAAACAGAGCCCGTTGACTCCACCTATACTTCCCACTGCTTTGGAAAAGCAGCCAGCATAATCAAGGACCCCATTCACCCCGGACATACTGTTGAATCGCTTGGTACGTGACCTTAGACTTTTGTATCTTCTTTCCGATAGAAGGAGGTCCAGGGTACGTGGGGTCCTTAATTATGCTGGCTGCTTTGCCAAAGCAGCAGGAAGTATAGGCAGAGTCAATAGACTCTGTTTAACTAAGAACATTCTGGAAGAATTTGTTGAAAAGATACTGAGCCTTAAAGGGTTAATGCAAGAATTTGAATGGCTGGAAAAGACAACATTTGATAAGAAAAGGAATTCACCAGTTTTTTTTAAAGAAGCTGGAAACCTCTTGACTCTGGTAGACTGTTTGCAACAGGATCATATGGTGATTTATACATTTGAAAATAAAACCATGCCTTGAAAACATTGCGTTTCTAAAAAGTTGGTGAGGCTTTGCTGGGGATAAGGCTCAACTAATTGGGTAATGAAGACAACAGCTCCTTCACGTCCATTTAGTTCAAAGCAGAAAACAAATGGAAGCTGATCCAACATCATTCTAAGCCCTGAGATTGATTGCCTGCCAAGTTTCCTTGACGTTTACCTGAAAAGTAGTGCCACAGTCATTGTTGTGTGTGTGTAAGAAACTAATAGGCAAAGTACATTTTTGGCCATTTGGCTAACTGGAACCATCATTTCAATACATAGTGTGATCAGTGGAGTTGTGGAACTAGAGACAGTGCACTCCACCCAACTTGGTCATAACTCACTGTGATCAAATAGCATAAAGGTGCTGCTGGCACCCAGATCTTAACCAAGTTAACATTCTTTAGACATGGTTCACTACAAAACTGCAAATTATTGCAACAAAGATGACAATGTGCAAGTTGTTAAATTCTCGAATACTGGGGTATATCTTCAAGATCTCACTCCACAGACAGATATCAGGGAACACAACTATTTATTGCAGGTCCTAATCACTCCATACTCCAAACTACAACTACTTTCCTGGGGTGGTTCCTGGGCAGATCAGCCCATACCCAGGGTGGCCTGACCTGTTCCCTTAAAGAGGCTACGCCCTAACATACATAACACAAGTGGATTGAATTAGCTTGTGGGCAGTTTGAAAAAGGGATTAACATTTTGAAGTAGTAAAGTTGATTTTAAAATTGGGAGATGATTCAGTAATTTCAGTAATATAAAGAAAGCAGGTGCTTTGAGCTGTGTCTTAAACGTGGATCTGGTCGATAAAATCTGTGATATACAAATGAGGCACTGCTGCCTCACAGAGCCAGGGACCTGGGTTCGATTCCCTGCTTAGGTCACTATCTGTGTGGAGTTTGCACATTTTCCCTGTGTCAGTAAGGGTTTCTTCTGGTTTCCTCCCATAGTCTGAAAGGTATGCTGGTTAGGTGCATTGGTCATGCTAAATTCTCCCTCAGTGTACCTAACTGGCAGTGGAATGTGGTGACAAGGGGATTTTCACAGTAACTTCACTGCAGTGTAAGCCTACTTGTGACACTAATAAATAAACTCTAACTTTAAACATATGGCAAAATGTCACAATCCACACTGTTGTGGATTTTCTCTAATTGCTCTGTTAACATAAAAAGATCTTTTCCTGAAGGAAATTGAGTAAAATCTAGAACATATCTTTTGAAACTTGAATCTCCTCATTTCAGTATTTCCCTATTGTATTTCAAAGTTAAGACCTCAATGATCTGTTTGGGAACTTTAGCTATTATCTGAGTCTTTGCTCATCTAGTTCTTTATTTACACAGCTCTTCCATCCTGTTCTTCCTACTTCCCAGCTTCTCTAACAACGTGGAATCCAGTACCTATCAAAGGATTCGACTTTGCATATCAACTTTGTTATGTGGGTGATTGGGGGAAGGTTGGTGGCAGGTGGATGGGAAAAGAAGTATGTTGGCACATCTCTACATTTAAATTTCTATTTTGGGATAAAATTCAGGATAGGTACCATTGTGACTATAATATTAATTTTCCTGCATTGATAATGTCACTGCAAGTATGCATTTAACTTTTTTTGTTTCTGTTTATGATTCTAAAAACAATAGACCATGAAGGACTATTTCACCTTGTCCAATATAGCTTAACCACAGGACAAAACTGTATTTAAAGAGGGAATACCTGTTGAAAATTTATTTCAGTGGTGAGTTTATTGAACAGGCTTACTGGGAAAAAGGTGGAATTTATTCATCCAAAGTGGATAGATTTATTTCAGAAAAAAAACATTTTAAGACACTGTACATGAGTAATTTGAGATTGCTAACAGCAGTTGATCATCTGCCTTAAGCCTGTTTACATAATTACACTCTCAGTGTAAAACTAGACAAGTCTTTAGGGGTCAGACTACTAGCAGAAGTGGATAATTGCATGGTGGCAGTAATTGACGGAACATGTTGCAATTGTGAAACAGAATTTCTGAAGGCCTCTGAAAAGCTTCAAAGAGCATCTTGACAGAGCAGTTTTTGCTGACAGGTGCGTAAACAGTGATGGGCAAAAAGGAAAGGAAACCATCAGAGGAAACATTACTGTAACAGTCTATGCCAACACTAGGCTACACAATAGCTGCAATGATATATACAGCAGATGACATCAGCCTCTCTGCTGAAACACTTCCCTTTCAATGTTGTCAGAAAAATATGCTGGAATCTGCAGTAATGGGGCATGTGATAGTCACGCCCATTTTAACACTACGAGCCTAATTCTTGACATTCTTGCAGGCAATGCCAGTGAAAGCATGGCTTACTATAATTGGGAATCATTCTACATGTGGGTAACCAAACTTTCATATATATTGATGAGACTACAGAGAGTTGAGGGGGTCTGCTATACAGTTTGCTTTGAGAAGAGTAGCATCCACGAGCACTGCATGTACCAAATGAGATGTCACCTCTGGCTATCAACACAGGTTAATCATGGCACGAATCAATTCCAGCCTCCCGGATTGCCTGGATCCATGTTAGTTCACCTACAGTCTTACTGCCGCAACAGGTCCACAGCAGACACCATCTCCCTGGTCCTGCACACAGCCCAGTAAGTAGCAAAGACACCTATGTCAGACTCCTATTTATTGACTACAGCTCAGCCTTCAACACCATTATTCCAACGAAACTCATCTCCAAGCTCCATGGCCTGAGGCTCGGCTCCCTCCTTTGTGACTGGATCCTGAACTTCCTAACCCACAGACTGCAACATCACCTCCTCCGTGTTCAACCTCAACTCTAGTGCTCCATATGGCTGTGTCCTCAGCCCTTTACTATACTCTTTACACACTTATGACTGTGGCCAAATTCCCTTCCAAATCGATTTTCAAGTTTGCTGACGATACCACTATAGTGGGTTGGATCTCAAGCAAAGGCGAAACAGAGATGAGATAGAGAATCTGATGAACTGGTGCGACGACAATAATCCAACTCCCTCAATGTCATCAAAATGAAGGAGATAGTCATTGACTTTAGGAAGTGTAGTGGAGAACATACCCCTGTCTACATCAATGGGGATGAAGCATAAATGGTTGTGAGCTTCATGTTTTTAGATGTCCAGATCACCTGCCTGCCCAAGACTGCAAGAAACTATAAAGAGTCGTGTATGATGCCCAGTCCATCACGCAAACCAGCTCCCCATCCATTGACTCTGTCTACATTTCTCGCTGCCTCGGAAAAGCCACCTGCATAATTAAAGACTCCATGCACCCCAGGCGTACTCGCTTCCGCCTTCTTTCACTAAAAAAAACGAAAGTCTGAGGTCACGTACCAACCAACTCAAGAACAGCTTCTTCCCTGCTGCATCTGACTTTTGAATGGACTTACCTTGCATTAAGTTGATCTTTCTCTGCACCCTAGCTATGACTGTGACACTATAGTCTGCACTCTCTCCTTTCCTTCCATATGAACAATCTACATCAAAGGGGACAAAGTAGAAAGAACATAAGAACGTAAGAAATAGGAGCAGGAATCGGCCATCTAGCCCTTCGAGCCTGCCCCGCCATTCAATAAGATTATGGCTGATCTGAAGTGGATCAGTTCCACTTTCTCGCTTTCTCCCCATAACCCTTAATTCCCTTGTCTATCAAAAACCTATCTACTCGTGACTTAAATATATTTAGCAAGGTAACCTCCACCACTTCAACGGGCAGAGAATTCCAGAGATTCACCACCCTTTGAGTGAAGAAGTTCCTCCTCAACTCCGATCTAAACTGCGCCCTCTAGTCCTTCTATCCTTTCTAAGCGGGAAGAATCTCTCTACCTCTACCCTATCTATCCCCTTCACTATCTTATACGTCTCTATGAGATACCCCCTCAGCCTTTTAAACTCCAATGAGTACAGACCCAGTCTATTTAGTCTCTATTCATAGGCCAAACCCCTCATCTCCTGTATCCACCTAGTAAACCTCCTCTGCACTCCCTCCAAGGCCAATATATCCTTCCGCAAGTGCGGCGACCAAAACTGCACAGTACTCCAGCTGCGGGCTCACCAGTACCCTGTACAGTTGCAGCAAGACCTCCCTGCTTTTAGGGAGAGCTTCCTAAGGGTCGAGAGCTTCAAGTTTTTAGGTGTCCAGATCATGGTCCCCCCATGCTGACACTATGGTTAAGAAAGCCCACCAATGCCTTTACTTTCTCAGAAGACTAAGGAAATTTGGCACGTCAGCTACGACTCTCACCAACTTTTACAGATGTACCACAGAAAGCATTCTTTCTAGTTGCATCATAGTTTAGTATGGCTCCTGCTTTGCGCAAGACTGCGAGGAACTACAAAAGGTTGTGGATGTAGCCCAGTCCATCATGCAAACCAGCCTCCCACCCATTGACTCTGTCTACACTTCCCACTGCCTCAGCAAAGCAGCCAGCATAAATAGGGACCCCACGTACCCCGGACATACTCTCTTCCACCTTCTTCCTTTGGGAAAAAGATACAAAAGTCTGAGGTCACATACCAACCGATTCAAGATCAGCATTTTCCCTGTTGCTGTCAGATTTTTGAATGGACTTAGCTTACATTAAATTGATCTTTCTCTACACCCTAGCTATGATTATAACACTGCATTTTGCACTCCCTCATTTCCTTCACTATGAACGGTATGTTCTGTCTGTATAGTGTGCAACAAACAATACTTTTCACTGTATGTTAATACATGTGACAATAACAAATCAAATCAAAGCATGCTTTGTATAGCACGCAAGAAACAATACAAACAATACTTTTCACTGTATACTAATATGTGTGACAATAATAAAGCAAATCAAATCAGTTGTGGGTGTAACAGCAGGTGGACAAAAAGGGCTTCTGATGTGTATCTGACCTTCCATCATGTCTCTTTACAAATAGGTGAAGAGTTCCTTTTGGGAAACTCACGCTACTATTAACTGTGAAGCTTGGCTTTGTGTGGGGAGACAGCGGAGAGCAGGAAATAATTTAAACCACCTATTACAAATACTAATGCAAGCCTGACAGCAGGAAAAACAGAACAACTTCCCTGAACCAGCAAAAAGATGTTTGCATTTACATCACTGTGTCTTTTAAATCAATCTTTGTTGATGCCTCAGCCCTGACAAACCTGAATAACTGGTTTACAAGAAGTGCCCTTCATTTAACATGCTGCATGTAACCACTTAGAAACTGTTTAAGGTCAGCCTGCACTCACTTATCAACATTAATTAAACTCCACCCATTTTCAACATTAACAGGAATAGGTGGAGCTCGGCTACGACTAATCTTGGATGAACTTCAATACTTTGTCACACACTATCTGTGGTATTTTCTAGAGCATTGGTTCCCACCTTTTATGTGTCACAGCACACCTCAAAATGATAAAATGGTATTTTCTCTGTCTCAGAATAGAAGAATTTCTGTAGAAACCCTACAATGCAGAAGGAGACCATTCAGTCCATCAAATCTGCACCAACCACAGTCCCACCCAGGCCCTATCCCCACAGCTCTCCTTATTTTACCCTACTAACCCTCTGACACTAAGGGGCAATTTAGCATAGCCAATCAGCCTAACCTGCACATCTTTGGACTGTGGAAGGAATGATGTGGAGATGCTGGCGTTGGACTGGGGTAAACGCAGTAAGAAGTCTGACAACACCAGGTTTAAATCCAACACTTGGACTTAAACCTGGTGTTGTCAGACTTCTTACTGTGGAAGGAAACCAGAGCACCTGGAAGAAATTCATGCAGACACAAGGAAAACATGCAAGCTCCACATAGATAGGGAGCCGAGCCCGGAATTGAAACTGAATCCCTGGCGCTGTGAGGCAGCAGTGCTAACTACTGTGCTACAGTGCCGCCCAATAAATCTTCATTCCTTGACTGGGAATCAAACCTGGGCCGCGATGGTGAAAGTGCCGAATCCTAACCACTAGACCACCAAGGAAACTTTCCTTTCTTCTCTGACTGGGAACTTTGTTTTTAACTTCTCCCTATCCTCTTGCCTGTTTTTTTAAACCTCCTTGTCCCTCTCTTCCTTCCCCCCAAGTTTTTTAAACCTCAGAGTTTTAGCTTTTTGTGTGGAACCTTTGTTTTCAGCTTTAGGTCTCATTGGCCATATGCATGGGCCTGACCAACATAACAAATCTAAACCATGCAAGTGTGACTCTCCCAGCCAGCGTATTCACGACAAGCCCAAGACTCGGGTCTTGGAAATGGAGCTGACAAGGAAGGTTAGTTTTAATTTAATTAGATGAATCACTTGAGGGTCTTCATGGTACACCAGTGTGCTGGGGCACTGATTGGAGCCACTATCCTAGAGCATAATGGAAATGAAAGCCAGTTTCACCTTGGCCTGTATGAGATGTCAATGGAAAATATCTTTAGACAATAGAGTATCCTCAGTAATTCAGGAAATATATTTTGTTAGCAATAAACATTCATTTCCTTAACATTTAGAGTAATAATGAGATCACTATTTTGATTTCTTTGATAATATTTTGATGAGAACCATTGCTTAAATTCTTGTTCTGAAACATCTGTATCATTTTCCACAGATGTCATGGCCTCGATTCTCCCAACTTCCTGCACTAAAAAATCAGCGTAGTGTGTTGGGAGAATCCCGTGGCGGCCAATTTGCAGAGTTTGCAGAGCGTTCAAACCCTGCTAGCGCCTCGCAGCGTCAGATTTCCAGCGGTATCTGCTCCCTGCTGGAAATCGGCGAGGAGATGCGCACACAATACAAATGTTCATTTCAATATTACCTGAATATCACCAGCAGCCCTGGAGCTGAGTTCTCCAGGCCTGCTAGCACCTCCTACCCCACCAGAGTGTTTCACTCCAGCGGGGATTACACTGGCTCCCCACTTTCAGGGAGCTAGCAGCCTGACCTCACTGGAAAGAAGGGGGGGCAAGAAGGTTGGGCAGTGGGGGGGAGGGGTGGTGCCCCATGGGCATTGGCACCCTGACAGTGCCAGCCTAGGCCCCCGACACTGCCCAAACGGCAAAGTGCCAATGCCCAGGGTGCACCTTGGCACTGTCCACTGGCCACGGGGCAGCGTCAAGGGGATGGGGCCTTTGGGGGCTGGGCCTAGGGGGCAATCAGGGGAGTGGGGGGGTCCTGCTGCCACTCTGCAGTTGAGATCACTGGGGAAAGGGGGGAGACCAGAGATTGGGGTGGGCTGGGGGTTGAGGGGCTCAGCTGTGGGAGAGGTGGCCGGGGGGGGGAGGGGGGTCAGTCAGCCTGCTAGGGGGTCTGCAGTGTTTCAACTTTCTGTTTCTCAACATGAGTTCTTGTCATTTGTGGAAGTGAATTTTTAAACTCCTCCAGTGGAATAATGTCCGTGATTCTCCCAAAGTGCTGAATTGGTGGGAAGACTGTTGTAGATCCCGACTGTTTTCTCAGTTCAGCTTCTCACCTGAATCTGTACACTGCAGAGGTCCCAGTCGTGAATATTATTAAAAACCCAGGGTGGGCGAGGCCTATTCGAGCCGGAGTTCTGGAACTATGTACATGCACAGTGGCCCCGAACAATCAGTCTCCTCGTTTGTTGGCCGGCTTGATTTCTGGACAGCCTGGGACCCCCCCTACAGTCTGATCGCAGCCCCCACGATTCCCGGACCAGCCCTGATCCCCCCCTGTCCCAAAGCACCCCAATGCACAGCCCACCTCTCCCCCTCACTGTGGCAAACCCTCTTGTCCCTGCTGCCCTACCACCCCCTCCAGGGGTCAGACCCCACCTCGCCCCCCCCCCCAGCCCAGAGACAGGCCCCACCAGGCAGAAGCCCTCCCCCATCCCGCCCCAATCGCTGCCTTCCCTCCAGCCCAGACCGATCCTGTCTGTAGACTGTCAGCGGGACCCCCCCAACCCCCCGCACTGATTGCCCCTAGGCTCCGCCCACAAAAGGCTCACCCCCTTGGCACTGTCCAATGTCCGGTGGGCAGTGCCAAGGTGCCCCCTGGGTATGAGCACTTTGCCCCCTTTGGCAGTGCCAGGGGACACAGGATGGCACTGCCAGGGTGTCCATGCCCAAACCGCCCACACCCCTAGGAGGGCCCTAAGTGCCTCCCAAATGTGGGGAGCTTGTGTAAATCCTGCGGGAATGAAGTATTCCTGGTGGGGTGGGAGATTCAACCAGAACCTGAAAGTTCTCGATTATCACATTGAAAATATATTTAAAATATATCTGAAAACTATTCAAATTACTTACTTGTCTTCCTGCCATTTTCCATCATGGTCTGACTGATGACTGTTTGCAGGCTCTGGGAGATGAGTGTGTGTTTGTGGCAGATGCACAAATCCCGGTATAAGGCTGGCGATATTCAGCTCCCACTGCGACCCTCCAGAGAAGTTACGGGTCACAAGGGAGAATCGTGGCCAAGATCTCTGATAGCCTCATATGTCTTTTCTATCTTTAATACTCTGCTTAATTCTTTCAAACTCAATGTATGTCTGACCTGGTTTCTTCCTTACATTTCGGAACCATCTATATGCTTCTGATACCAATTTGTAAGCATTGAAAGTAGCCTTTTTTTACTTCTTCATATTTTTCTGACATTTCCTCTGACAGCGCTACAAACACCTCAGTAGCCCTGCCTATCAATATGGTCTGAATTAACATTACCCACACCTTCATAGTGAGGGGGACTGAATATAAAAGTAGGGAGGTCTTGCTACAGCTGTATAGGGCATTGGTGAGGCCGCAGCTGGAGTACTGTGTGCAGTTTTGGGCGCCGTACTTACGCAAGGATATTTTGGCCTTGGAGGGAGTGCAGAGGAGGTTTACTAGGCTGATACCGGAGTTGAGGGGGTTGAGCTATGAGGAGAGGCTGAATAAACTAGGCTTGTACTCGTTAGAGTTTAGAAGAATGAGGGGAGATCTCATTGAGACGTATAAGATGATGAATGGGATGGATTGGATAGAGGTGGAGAGACTCTTTCCGCTCAGAAAGGACAGTAGGACTAGGGGGCACAGCCTCAAGATAAAGGGGGGCGTGGTTTAGAACGGAGTTGAGGAAGAACTTCTTCACTCAAAGGGTGGTGAATCTCTGGAATTCTCTGCCCGTTGAAGTGGTGGAGGCTGCCTCGCTAAATATTTTTAAGATGTGGGTTGATGGGTTTTTGATAAGAGAGGGGATTAAGGGTTATGGGGAGAGGGCGGGAATGTGGAACTGAGCCACGACAGATCAGCCATGATCTTATTGAATGGCGGGGCAGGCTCGAAGGGCTAGATGGCCTACTCCTGCTCCTATTTCTTATGTTCTTATGTTCTTATGTCCTCCTCTGGCCATTTCACCTGTGTCACCAATTTCTCAAAGGAGATGATAAAGGTTTCAGCATCCTTCTTATCGAGTTTGGTAATGTTTGGACATATTTGTTTATATCCCTACCAGGGGTTGGCTATGTGAGCTTGCTCACCGTCACTTCCATCTTGTACTTTCACTTCTGTTATTTGAGGTGTTTTTGCTCCCAATTCCAACTTCATCTTTTCCAACTCAAAAACTCTTTCCATTTCTTCTCTCTCTTTTCTCCCCTCTCCTTCCTCTCTTTTTCCCTCTCTCTTTCCCTCTCTCTTTCCTCTCTCTTTTTCCAACTCCAGTCTTTTAAGTTCACTTTCCTCTAATCGTCTCATTTGCAATTTAAGTTTTTCTAACTCCACTGTACTTGACTGTACCTCTGATATACCTAAATGCTTGGCTAACTCGTTACAATTTCAGCTTTCCTATTATCCCTAGTTGCACCCAATTTTAACCTGTTTGCCGATTCTACTGGTGTCACCTTAAACTTTCTGGCAAATTTGGGAAGCATCTTCAGCTCCCAGAATCTTTTTAGGAATGTTAAGAGCCATTTCCTCATTCTTAATTTACCTGGCTTGTTATTGGTTGACAGATCTTTCACTTTACACTTATGGTTTATTTAAAGATCTCAGACTGTTCAAATCCAGGACCTGAGCCCTCAGGTCTGTTATGAAGGAAGGGTTGATCTCATCTCTGAGAACTAACACTTAACCACTCAAAGACAATGATCTTATAATCTGTTAAAGTGTTTGTGAGAAGGGGGATTATCTGCCCTTCAACAACTTTTCGTGGTCAACTCAAAATAACTACCTGAGACTCTCTCTGTGAAATCAACAAGTAACACTTTATTCCTTTAACTAATAGTGAACAGGCTAACTAAACTATTAACAAACCAAATAAAACATTATTCTAATAGAAAGCTGTTTAGGTAATTACAATTCCCACTTATTAATAAAAAAATAGAATTTTTAGTCACACTCAAATTGCAGTCAGGTTTGTTGTCTTCATTCTTCTGCCTTCTTTGCTGACTGCTTTTGTTTTTACTATATTCTGTTCTTCTATTCTGTTGGTACCTTTATGATTGAGATGAGGCTTTCTTTTAAGACATCAATGTGGCTGTTACACTGGCAGAGACAGTTGTTGTCTGTGTGTGTCTCTCTCTCTAGCTGTGATCTGTGGCAACGACTGGCAGGTGGTCTTCTGGCAGTTTTCTGGAGCTAGAAGCTTGTTTTATACCCCTGATGGCATGCCAAAATTTGCACAATAGGATTGGTTTAAAGGTTATCAAAACATCAAAATTCAAATCCGATAGGCTGCTGCTATTGAAATGCCAATTTCAAATTGATTGGTTAAAATTCAAAAACACGTTATGATTCAAATGCCTAAAGCCTGCTACCAAAGCAACCCTGTTGGTTTTTCCTCTGATACATTGTTTCAGTCTGTACTGGATGTATTTGCAGCTCTTCAGTACAGAAAAAAACAAAACCACCTTTCAAACAGACACTTTATCAACTCTTAGCATTTTAATTTTTAAAAATAATTTTACAAACATTAACTTCACAACACTGATCGCCAAGCTGGGATACACTGAACGATTCCTTTCTCCTGTTTCCCAGAGCTGTGATACATTGCGCGATTCCCTGCTCTCACTTCCCGGAGCTGGGATACACTGATTGTTCCACTGCTCCACTGTTCATTGGATATAGTCAGCCTTTCCCTACTCCCATCTTTTCCAAGCTTGGATGTATTAAGCACTTCCCTGCTCCTAAAGCAGGGATATACTGAGCATTTCACAGCTTCCACATTCCTGGAGCTGGGATAGACTGAGCTTTTCCCTGCTCCTCCATTCCTGGATCTCGGATATGTAGTTTCTTTCCCTTCATCCTGCCTTTCCTGGAGCTGGGATAAATGGAGCATTTCACTGCTCTTGCATTCCTGCTCTTGGGACACACTGAGCATCCCCTGCTCCTCGAGCTGAGCGTTTCCATGCTCCCGCCTTTCCAGGAGCTGGGATACGCATAGCATTTCTCTGCTCCCGGAGCTGGGATTCACTGAGCGATTCCTGCTCCCGCTTCCCAGAGCTGGGATTCACTGAGCGATCCCTGCTCCCGCTTCCTGGAGCTGGGATACACTGAGCGATTCCCTGCTCCTGCATTCTTGGAGCTGGGATACACGAGTGACTCTCTGATATACCTAAATGCTTAGCTATCTCCATTACAATTTCAGCTTTCCTATTACCCCTGGCTAAACCCAATTTTAGCCTGTTTGCCAATTCTACTAGTGACACCTTTTTCTGTCTTTCTAAACTTCCTTGGCAAATTTGGGAAGCATCCTCAACCCCCAAAACAGATCTTCTATTTCTCACTTGAGGTTTATTTAAAGATCTAGGACTGTCCAAATCCAGGACACGAGTCCCCAATTTGTCATAAAGGGGAGATTGATCCTCCCTCTGAGAACCAACACTTAACCACTCAAAGAGGAGTATCTTGCCGCATAATTTATTGAAGTACGTCAGAAATAGTACTATCTGCTCTTCAGCAACTTTTGGTGACTAAATCAGTACAACTATCTGAGACTCTTTCTGTAATACATTATTTATCTAACTAACAGTGAACAGATTACTAAGCTATTAATAAACTGAATAAAACACTATTCTAATGAAATAGATTCATAGAGTCATAAAGGTTTACAGCATGGAAACAGGCCCTTCAGCCCAACTTGTCTATGCTGCTTTTCTTTTAAACCCCTAAGCTAATCCCAATTGCTCACATTTGGCCCATATCCCTCTATATCCATCTTACCCATGTAACTATCTAAATGTTTTTTCAAAGACAAAATTGTACCCACCTCTACTCCAACCTCTGGCAGCTTGCTCCAGATACTCACTACCCTCTGTGTGAAAAAATTGCCCTCCTGGACACTTTTGTATCTCTCCCCTCTCACGTTAAACCTATGCCCTCTAGTTTTAAACTCCCCTAGCTTTGGGAAAAGATATTGACTGTCTAGCTGATATGTGTCCCTCATTATTTTATAGCCCTCAATAAGATCACCCCTCAGCCTTCTATGTTCCAGAGAAAAAATGTCCCAGTCTTTCCAGCCTCTCCTTATAACTCAAACCATCAAGTCCAGGCAGCATCTTGGTAAATCTTTTCTACACTCTTTCTAGTTTAATAATATCCTTTCTATAATAGAGTGACCAGAACCAGTACACAGTATTCCAAGTGTGACCTTACCAATGTCTTGTACAACTTCAACAAGACATTCCAACTCCTGTATTCAATGTTCTGAGCGATGAAACCAAGCATGCTGAATGCCTTCTTCTCCACTATATCCACCTGTGACTCCATTTTCAAGGAACTATGAATATGTACCCCAGATCTCTTTGTTCTGTAACTCTCCCCAGCACCCTACCATTAACTGAGTAAGTCCTGCCCTGGTTCAATCTACCAAAATGCATCACCTTGCATTTGCCTAAATTAAACTCCATCTGCCATTTGTCAGCCCACTGGCCCAATTGATCAAGACCCTTGCAAATGGAGATAACTTTCTTCACTGTCCACTATGTCACCAATCTTGGTGTCATCAGCAAACTTACTAACCATGCCTCCTATATTCTCATCCAGATCATTAATATAAATGACAAATAACAATGGACTAAGCACTGTTCCCTGAGGCACACCACTGGTCACAAGCCTCCAGTTTGAAAAACAACCCTCTACAACCACCGTCTGGCTTCTGTCAAGAAGCCAATTTGTATCCATTTAGATACCTTATCCTGGATCCTGTGAAATTCAACCTTATGCAACAACCTACTATGTGGTACTTTGTCAAAGCCTTGCTAAAGTTCATGTAGGCATCAATCAACTGCACTGCCCTCATCTGCCTTCTTCGTTATCCCTTCAAAAAACTCGATCACATTTGTGAGACATTATTTTCCACTCACAGAGCCACGCTGACTGTTTCTGATCAGTCCTTGCATCTTCAAATGCCTGTAGAGCCTGTCTCTCAAAATAATTTCCAACAACGTACCCACCACAGATGTGAGGTTCACTGGCCTATAGTTCCCAGGCTTTTCCATACAGCCCTTTTTAAACAAAAGCATGACATTTGCCATCCTCCAATCTTTAGGCACCTCACCCGTGACTATTGATGATTCAAATATCTCTGCTAGGAGACCCGCAATTTTCTCCCTAGCCTTCCACAATGTCTCTGGAATACACTTCATCAGGTCCCGGGGATTTATCTAGCTTGATGTGCTTTAAGACTTCCAGCACCTTTTTGTCTATAATACTATACTCCTCAAGACATCACTATTTATTTCCCCAAGTTCCCTAACACCCATACTTTTCTCAACAGTAAATACTGATGAGAAATATTTATTTAAGATCTCACCCATCCCTTGTGGATTCACATATAGATGACCTTGTTGATCGTTAACGGGCCCCAATCTCTTACTCGTTACTCTTTTGCCTTTTATGTATTTGTAGAAGCTCTCTGGATTCTCCTTGCCTTATCTGCCAAAACAACCTTGTGCCCCTTTTTGCCCTCTTGATTTCTCTCTTAACTCTATTCTTACACCCCCATACTCTTCAAGGGATTCACTTGATCCCAGCTGCCTATGCATGTCACGTGCCTCCTACTTCTTCTTGACTAGGGCTTCAATATACTGTGTCATTCAGGGCTCCCTACTTTTGCCAGCCTTGTCCTTCACTCTAAGAGGAATATGTTTACCCTGAACCCTGGTTAACACATTTTTGAAAGCCTCCCACTTACCAGGCGCCCTGTTGCCTTCCCACAGACTCCTCCAATTAACTTTTGAAAGTCCCATCAAAATTGGCCTTGCCCCAATTTAGAATTTTAACTTTTGGGCCAGACTTATCATTCTCCATAGCTAACTTAAAACTAATAGAATTAAGGTGACTGGTTCCAAAGCGATCCCTCAATAACACTTCTGTCGCCTGCCCTTCCTTACTTCCCAACAGGAGGTCAAATTTTGCCCCCTCTCTAATCAGGCCATCCACATACTGAATGAGAAATTCGTCCTAAATACACCCAAAAAATTTTTCTCCATCCAACCCTCTAATGCAATGGCTATCCCAGTTAATGTTAGGAAAGTTAAAATCTCCTGTTTTTCTTGAGCTATCTGTAATCTCCTTACATATTTGCTCCTTAATTTCCCACTGAATGCTGATTAGATAAATACAATCTGACTTATTAGCAACAAAAAATTAAACTTTTAGTCACACTCAAAATACAACCATGTTTGTCATCTTCTGGAATCTTCCGTCTTCTGTTTGAAATCTCTGTCTATTTTTGCTGTCTTAACTATGGAGATGAAGCTTTCCTTTAAGACATGAATGCAGCTATGAGAGCCAGATGGTTTCTTTCTCTCCCTCTCTCTCTCTCTCAGAACTGAATGAAGCTGTCATTCAGCTGTCACTCATATGTATTAACATACAGTGAAAAGTGTTGTTTCTTGCGCGCTCTACAGACAAAACATACCATTCATAGAGAAGGAAACAAGAGAGCACAGAATGTAGTGTTGCAGTCTTAGAAAGATCAACTTAATGCAAGGTAAGTCCATTCAAAAGTCTGACAGCAGCGGGAAAGAAGCTTGAAGTGGTTGATATGTGACCTTAGACTTTTGTATCTTTTTCCCGAAGGAAGAAGGTGACAGGTGCACTTTTCCTCCAGTTTGCCACTGCCCCCATCTCTTATCCCCTCGATGACACAGCAACATCCCCACAATAGGATTTGTTTACGGGTTACCAAAGCATCAAATTCAAATCTGATAGGCTACTGTTATTCAAATGCCTAGCTTAAACTGATTGGGCAAATCTCAAAAAAAGTGTGTTGTTTTGGCAACACTATTGCCTAGCCTCTTGATACAATGTTTCAGTCTGTGTACTGGATATGCACCTACACCTTCCTTTATTTTAAACTCTTAAGTACAGAAAACAAACCTACCTTTTAAACAGACCGTGCAATTTTACAACTCTTAGCATTTTACAATTTTTATAATTTTATAAACACCAACTTCATAAAGTGGGCTAGATTGTGCACTTTACCACTTCTGCAGCTGGGATACCCTGAGTTTTCACTGCTCCTGACTTCCCAGAGCCAGGATGCACTGAGCGCCCCGCTGCTCCTGGATTCCTGGAGATGGGATGCGCCCATCATTTCACTGCTCCCACATTCCCGGAGCTGAGACACACTGAGCATTTCACTGCTCCTGCACTCCTGGACCACAGATATGCTGAGTCTTTCCCTACTCCTGCCTTTTCTGAGCTGGATGCACTGAGCATTCCCACCTCCCAAATTAGGTATACATAGAACATCTCACTGCTCCTCGATTCCCATGGCTGGGATACACTGAGGGTTTCACTACTTCCACATCCTCCGAGCAGGGATCCACTGAGTGTTTCGCTGCTCCCATATTCCTGGAGATGGGATTCACTGAGATCATAAATGATTATTATTACACTTATACCCCTGTTCCCAGAGCAGGGATACTGTTACGATATGGAGGTTAACCCCATTTTGAGAAGTTGTGCTGAATGCTCCAGACAGGAATACCTGACCTGATAATCTGTTAAAAGTGTGTGTGTGGGAAGGTGTGAACTGTTCTTCAATAATTTAATGGTTACCTAACAGAAATACCTGACACTAACTTTAAAATCAACTCTTAACACTTGAAAGGTAGCAGTTTTTCAGTTGTTCTCCTGTTTATCCCTCTGCGGTCTCTTTTATATCTGTGCTAACCTATCAATTTTCCTACAGTAGGATTGGTCTGATGTTGTCAGAACCATCAAATTCAAATTTTATAGGTTCCTGGTAGCTGAGTGCCTGCTTTAAATTGATTGGGCTAAATTAAAAAAATGTTGTCTTGTCAAGACTACTGCTTGACCTTTTGATACAAATATTTCAGCTTGGACTCATATGTACTTTGCATTTTAAACCTCTAAGCATTGAAACAAAGCACCAAATTTTACAGAGACCAAGCAACAATACACTGAATGATTCACTGTTCCTACATTGCTGGATCTCGGATATGATGATTCTTTCTCCCCTCTCACCTTTTCCAGAGCAGGGATACACTCAGCATTCCCCTGTTCCCAGAGCAGGGATACACTCAACATTCCCCTGTTCCCAGAGCTGGGATACACTCAATGTTTCACTGCTCCTGGAGCTGGGATACACTCAGCATTCCCCTGTTCCCAGAGCTGGGATACACTCAATGTTTCACTGCTCCTGGAGCTGGGATACACTCAGCATTCCCCTGTTCCCAGAGCTGGGATACACTCAGCGTTTCACTGCTGTTACAGAGTTGAGTAGAATGTTAGAATTTGAGTTTTTTTTTAAACATTCACGAAAAATTGTTAAATGCTAAGAGTTGTAAAATTGCATGGTCCCTGCTTAGAGTTTAAAAGAAGGAAGATGCAGGTACATATGCAGTACACAGACTGAAACATTGTATCAAAGGCCAAACAGTAGTGTTGCCTGGACAAGAGACTGTTTTTGAATCTTAGCCAATCAGTTTAAACTCGGCATTTAGCTACCTGAGCTTATTAGATTTAGATTTGATGTTTTGGTAACCTGAGAACCGATCCTATTGAGGGTACATTAATATGTCATCAGGGATATAAGAGACAGGGGACAGAAGTACAAATGCAATAAGAGCACCTGCCACAGCTCACAACCTTAGAGAGAGATAGTTCTCAGTTAGAGAGACACAGAAACTGCTCTCTGCCACAACTAATAGCTTTTAGCTCAAAGTCTCATCTCAATAACAAAAGGAGACAGAGATTGCAGACAGATGAAAGAAGACAGATGATTCCAGAAGACACCAAACCTGGTTGTAATTTAGAGAGTGACAAAATTCTATCTTGTTGTTAATAAGTGGGAGTTGTATTTGTGTAAATAGCATTCCAATAGAATAGTATTTTATTTGCTTTGTTAATAGTTTAATTAACTTGTTAATTGTCAGTTAGATAAAATAAAGTGTTACTTGTTTATTTTTTGAGAGAGTCTCAGGTAGTTATTTTGATTTAACTACTAAAAGTTGCTGAAGAGCAGATTGTAATACATCTCACGTACTTTTAACAGATTGTGAGACGAAGTGCTTCTTTTTGAGTGGTTAGGTGTTAGTTCTCAGAGAAGGGATCAACCTCCTCGTTATAACAGATTGGGGGCTCGTGCCTTGAACAGTCCTAGATCATCGGGTCCTGCATTTGAACAGTCCTGGATCTTTAAATAAACCCTAAGTGAGAAGTGGGAGATCTGTTAACCGACAACAAGCCGGTTAAATCAAAAGTGGCTCTTAACATTCCTAAAGAGGTTCTGGGGGTTGAAAATGCTTCCCAAATTTATGAAGAAAGTTTAGAAAGACATAAAAAGATGACACTTATTCAACTGGCAACAGGCTAAAATTTGGTTTAATCAGGGATAATAGGAAAGCTGACATTGTAACAGAGATGGCCAAGCGTTTAAGTATATCAGAGAAACAGTCAAGTGAGCAGAGTTAGAAAAAAATTAAATTGCAAATGAGACAATTGGAATTTGAAAGTGAACTTAAAAGATTGGAGTTAGAAAAAGAGAGAGAGAGGGGACAGAGGAAAGACAGAGGGAAAAAGGGAGCGAGGAAAGAGAGAAGAGGGCCATAGTAGAAGAAAGAGAAAGGGAAAGATTGTTTGAGTTGGAAAGGATGAAGTTGGAAGTTGAAGCAAAATGACTTCAAATGACAGGAGTAAGAATATAAGATAGAAGTGAGGAGGAGCAAACTCATCATAGCCAACTGCCTGGGAAGGATATATACAAATATGTCCAAATATTACCAAAATTTAATGAAAAGGATACAGAAACCTTTCTCGTCTCCTTTGAGAAATTGGCTACGCAGATGAAATGACCAGGAATACAGTTTATCCTTGGAAACAAAAAGCTGAAGCACAGGTTGGAGTGATGACCAATATAGTGGAAAAGCCAAAAGAAAATCAGGGAACTGAGGAGTTAAAAGAAAAATGCCCTTGGAATTTTTCCAGACTGTGTGGTGACGAGATCCCACAGGAAGAGAGAACAAAGGAGAAAGATGAAGAAGTTGAGGCCCTGTTCGCTGACATTCTGTTTGATGAGATAGTAAAGGCAAAACCTAAACAGGTAGAGGATCAGGCAGAGATGTTTCATTCTGAAAGAGTAATGGATTTACAACAGAAAGATGAGATGATAAAGGATTTATCTCATATAGCCTACACCAAAAAGGAATCAGAATTTATTCCAGAATGCTATTACCTTAAGGATAAAATCTTAAGGTGGAAATGGAGACCTTGGCAGATTAGTGCAGATGAGAAATGGGTGGAAGTTCACCAGATGGTGTTGCCAGTAGAATACAGACAGGAAGTATTGTGGTAACACACAAATTATCTGTAGGAGGTCATCTAGGAGACTCAGGCTCAGAAACAGAAACCTTTCTATTCGTCTAGACCACATAAAGATGTGGTTAATTTTGCCATGCATGTCATACGTGTCAGATGGTAGGAAAGCCACAGGCAGTGATAAAACCAGCATCCGTGAGGCCACTTCCTGCATTTGAAGAACCTTTTACACGGGTTATAATTGATTGTGTAGGTCCCCTCCCTAAAACCAAAAGTGGGAACCAGTCTTTGCTAACCATAATGGATGTGTCCACCAGGTTTCCAGAGGAAATTCCTTTATGGAATATTGAGGCAAAAAGGTTGTGGAGGAGTGGCTTGCTTTCTTTACCCATTATGGATTACCCAGAGAGATTTAATCAGACCAAGGCTCCAATTTCACTGCCAAATTATTTAAGGAGCTCATGGATAGTTTAGGCATCAGACACTTTACACTGAGTGTGTACCATCCTGAATCCCAGAGAGCATTGGAAAGGTGGTATCAAACCCTAAAGACCATATTGAGGGGCTTATTGCCAGGATTACCCAAATGATTGGGATAAAGGTACCCCATTTATATTATTTGCTATTAGAGATGCTCCAAATGAATTGACTCAGTGTACTCCATTTGAATTGATATTTGGACACAAAGTAAGAGGATGTTTAATTAAGGAAAAGTTGGTAGGTTCGAAGTTAGAGATCTTACAGCTGGATTATGTATCTGAGGTGAGAGAAAGATTAAACAGAGTGGGTGAATTGGCTAGACAGTACTTGAAGGTGGCACAGCATCTAATGAAGCAAGAAGCAGATACAAAATCTAAAATTTATATGTTTGCTCATGGGGATAAAGTAATGGTGCTATTATCAGTGGTAGGAGATCTCTTCAAAGCATGGTTTAGTAGTCCCTTTCAGATTGAAAAGAAGTTCAACCAGGTGAATTATCTGGTAAAGATGTCAGATAAATTAAAGAAATGTATAAGGATATGTCATGTGAACATGCTAAAACAGTACTATGTCAGGGAAAGGGAACCAGAGAAACAGATATTAGTTACTGCCACTCAGAGTGAGGAATCATATCCAGATGATTTGGATTTTAATGTGCCTCAGAATAAATTGAATAATGAAGAAGTCCTTAAGGAATAGAATAGGGTAGTGAGCTATCTGTCCCAGGAACAGAGAACTGAAAGTTCAAAGATGTGTGGGTTAGGCTGATTGGCCATGCTAAAATTGCCCCTTAGTGTATTAGGATGCTTAGGTTGGAGGGATTGGTGGGCAAAATATGTAGGGATATAGGGGTAGGGCCTGGATGGAATTGTGTTCGGTGCAGACCCGATGGGCCGAAGGGCCTCTTTCTGCACTGTAGGGTTCTATGATTCTATTGAATTGAAAGACATGTTACAGTGCAAAGAGGACCCATGGAGAAATAGAATGGGGAGCGCTAATGATATAGTACATGAAGTTGATACAAAGAACGCTACTCTGATAAAACTACACCCCTATCGGCTTAATCCTCTCAAAGTAGTGCAGGTTTAGACGGAAGTGGAAGCAATGTTACCAGACAATACCATAGAGCCAAGTCAAAGTGAGTGGAGGTCATCGATTGTATTGGTTCTCAAGCCTGATGGTAATTAATGATTCTGTGTAGATTATTGGAAGGCCAATGCTGTGACTAAATCTGACTCATACCCAATTCCAAGGCTGGAGGATTGCGTGAAAAAAGTAGGACAAGCCACTTACATAGAACATAGAACATAGAACATTACAGCGCAGAACAGGCCCTTCGGCCCACGATGTTGCGCCGACCAATTAAGAAAAAAGCAATGACCCTCTAACCTAAACCAATCTCTTTCCATCCATAAACCTATCCATGGACCTCTTAAACGCCCCCAAACTAGGCGCATCTACAACTGCAGCAGGCAGGGCATTCCATTCCCCCACCATCCTTTGGGTAAAGAACCTATCTCTGACATCCGTCCTATAACTACCACCCCTTAATTTAAAGCTATGTCCCCTCGTGCTAGCTTTCTCCATCTAAGGAAAAAGGCTATCACTGTCCACCCTATCTAAACCTCTAATCATCTTGTATGTTTCAATCCCTCCGTCTCTCCTCATAGGACCTTCCCTCCATACCAGGCAACATCCTGGTAAACCTCCTCTGCACCCTCTCCAATGCCTCCACACCCTTCCTATAATGTGGGGACCAGGACTGTACACAATACTCCAAGTGCGGCCGCACCAGAGTTTTGTACAGTTGCAACATGACGTTGCGGCTCCTAAATTCAATCCCCCTACCAATAAACACCAAGACATGCAGTTGGATTTACTTCATGGTTACTGGCAAGCACCTTTGTCAGAGACAACAAAAAAGTTTCTGCTTTGTAACCCCAAATGGGCTATATCAATTTAAAGTAATGTTCTTTGGAATGAAAAATACTTTTCACAGGCTTATGAACAGAATTGTTGATGGATTGACTAATTGTGCTGTCTATATAAATGACTTAGTGACCTTTAGTCATTCGTGGAAAGATCACATCAATCATTTGGCAGAGCTCTTTGAGAGACCATGGAAGGAAAAGTTGATCATAAACTTGGCAAAAACAAGATTTGTGAAGGTGGAAGTGACATTCTTAGGGCACAACATTGGATACGGACAAATGACACTGAGAAATGTGAAGACAAAGACCATTGAGGAATTTCCAAAACCATCCTCAAAGAAGGAGGTGCTATGATTTTTGGGACTGAGTGGATTCTACAGGAAATTTGTACCAAAAGTTAGTAGTGAAGTGGCACTGTTGACAGATTTATTTAAAAAAGAACATAAGATTTCAGTGGACAGAACAGTGCCAGGATGCATTCAAGAATTTGAAAGCAGTGTTAACCATCTCATCTATTTTAGCCATGCCAAATGTTTTGAAACCCGATAAAGTTGCCATCGACAGCAGTAATGTAGGTGTTGGAGCTATATTTTTACAGGAGGATGATTGCGGAATTGAAAGCCCAATCTGTTATTTTTTGAAAAACTCAATGTCCACCAGACAGAATATTTCACAAATGAAAAAGAGTTATTGAGGTTGGTAATAGCCTTATAACATTTTAATGTTTCCACTGCAAACAATGCATCAGGGATGATTGTGTGTACCGATCACAATCCATTAAAGTATTTAAGGAGAAGAACACTAGGTTATTTCATTGGAGTCTCATATTACAAGCCTTTAATTTACAGCATGTTGTGGGTCATGAAAATGTTATTGCAGATTCTTTATCATGAGTTTAAAAGAGAAAAATAAACTGAAACCATCTTTTCATGGTCATTGTTCTTTTTTTCTTAACTAGAGAGGTGTTGCAAAGTTGAGTAGAATGTTAGAATTTGGTGTTTGTAAAAATTCTAAAAAGACTGTAAAATGCTAAGAGTTATAAAATTGCATGGTACCTTTAAAAGGCAGTTATGTTCTGCTCTTAGAGTTTAAAAAACAAGAAGATGCAGGTGCATGCACAGTACACAGACTGAAACATTGGGGTGATTCTCCCTAAAGTGCTGAATTGGTGGAACAACTGTTCTAGATCCCACTGTTTTCTCAGTTTAGCTTCTCACCTGAATCTCCGCACTCTGTGCACTGCAGAGGTCCCACTTGTGAATATAATTAAATGCTCCGGGAGCAGGGCCTATTCGCAGCAAAGAGCCTGAAATCGGCGAGATGAGCGGGAACCCACAATGCGTATATCATTTGGAGATCGCTGAAAAGACCTCCCACCATTAAGATCACTGCCCTCAAATCCCATAGATATCACCGGCCTCATCAGTGGTCCGCACCTCCGCCCACCCACAACCCCCCACCCCTCCCTGCCACACTGACATCGCTGGCCTCATCACTGGCCTGCACAAACCTCCCACATACATCGTTGGCCTTATTGTTGGCCCCCAAAACCCCCCCACATATATCGCTGGCCTCATTGCTGGTCCTCACAACCTCTCCCACATGTCACTGGCCCCCACAACCCCCCCACCCCACACAGACATCATTGGTCTCATTGTTGGCACTCCCCCAATCTCCCCCCCCTCACATAGACATGGCTGCCTGCTCACCTCATGCTCCCATGGATCCAGATAATGCGGGTACCCCCCCAATTCCTCCATCCCTTGAACATACTGTCTTCACTGCTGCCCTGCAGCGAACGAACATTGAGCTAACACGCACAACCCCGGCTTGTGATCATTCCCTTTCTTGAGTATTGCACCCTCCCTGAACACAGCAACCTATTGAACGGCAGCCTATCAGCACCCTGGAGGGTGAATGACATTCAACTGAATGCGGCCTTCAAAAATCTCTCACAAATATTTGCTGCCAATGGGCCCTTGACTGGCCACACTCACTGCACCTGCACTCCCCTAATAATGATGATGTGTGTCTTAAACCTGGTGTTGTCAGACTTCTCACTGTGTTGTCCCCTAATAAGCCAGGGCTAAATATGAGCTGCAGGAGTGGAAACACAGCCAGTCACAGTACGAAGATGGCTGCTCAGAAACTGGCTCCCAGGTTTTCAGAGATAGACCAGGAGCACCAGCAACAGAGGAGAAGCGTGATCGCCTGTTCCCTGGCCAGGACCCTAACCCAAGGGGTGCATCTGCCACAGCATTGTGGGAGGAGGTGGCAGAAGTGGTGAATGCCAGGAGCCTGATGCCGCACTCTGGCAGGCAGTGTCACAAAAAAATGAACAATCTTCTGCGTGTAGCAAGGATGAGCGAGCACATGCTTGGCACGGATCTCCAAACCTGCTTAGACACCTGAAGGGCCATGCAACAAGTGACCCTTCCCCCAGGAACAGAATCTAACCTCTTCCCCTCACCCCTCAAACAGCACCCTTCAGAGGTGACCACTTTCCCCGAAACTGTCAGCACTTTGCCCGAGACACCATTGCACTGCAATATGTTAATACTTGCTATCCACCTTATGTTCCCACAGGAAAAGAACATACACAATGTATGTGAGACGACACAGACTGGTGATGGTGTGCCTGACCTGCGGCAGCTGCTGAGTACCATGGAGGAGTGTGCCACGGAGCTGGCACGGGGTGAGGGTGTGAAGTTGTACGAATGGAGTAGTGGCAGTTTGGGAAAATTGGTCAAGTATTTGGTACAAAATAAGGAAAGCCAATCAAGCTATTCCAAAATGCCAGACCCCTGTAAGAATTAAGACATGAATAAGACCAGAGAAGGTTAAGCTGTGCCTAACCTCAGTAAGACCTGATAAGGCTGACTCTACGTGACCTAGGTATGAGTACGACAAGATAAGGTCAGGGATGAAGGAGTCACCGACTTTTCTCTGTTCTAGCAAAGGACAAGATAAAGGTATGACTGATGAGACAAAGAGTTCTAGGAGGTCTGCAGGCTGTACCATGATTTATGACACTATTACTGATCGAATTCCTGAATAAGCTCTGGTCACACAAACTGATAATGATTATGTATAAATACTGAATTGATTCTTTATGTTAGGCTTGAGGAAGAATTAGCAAGTCGTAATGACGGCTCTCTGAACTCAAGTTTTTGCCAATACTGCATGCAGTATTTTGTAAATAAAGACAAGTTATTTTGTTGGAACAAACTTGTTGAAGTGGAAATTTTCCTGATTTCTACAGGAATCAGGAAAATTTCCATTTCAACAAGGGGGCCTTCCCGAATGGTCACTGACAGCCTGGTCAGAGTCCAGCAGGCACAACCTCAACGTGGGTCCTCCTCTAAATAAGTCAGATGCTGCATGGAATGTTTTGTCTCCCTTCCACAATGTGTGTTCTTTTTTACAGCTCTGGACCCAGAGGAACCCGGCCCTGTAGTGCCACTGCCCCTGCTGCTCTGGTGCAAACTGCACTCGACCCCTCGGATGGCACCTCGGAGGGAGGCACTGAGAAACCCTCCAAGTGCAGCAGCACTGAAGTGTCACCGGCATGTACCACACAACACACCAACGCATAGACGATCACCATGGTGGGTACCTTTAGTGTTGAGCTTCTGGGTGTTGAGCACATCACAGGCCATGGGCGAGTGTGTTTCTGGCATCCAAGAGGCACAGCATTCGATGGCCGTGATGCTGGGGGCACGTGGGAGACACTACTGACCCTGGCTGGGACTCTCGCTGGTATTCTGGAGGCACAGCAGGCCATGGCTGTGAGCCTCGACAACTCAGCCCAGGCTCAGAGAGCTACTGCTGAGGGGTTCCAGAGTCAGGCTTGCTCACAGAACGCTGTAGCGGAGGGGGTTTGGCCAAAAAACATTTGTTCCAACCGTTACAGCTACCTGGGCCAGGGTGGGCAGCATACATTCGGAGTATAGGGAGGAGTCAGACTTGAACTGCACCAGGGGCAGGATCCCAGTGCGCACAACAGCGAGTCGCCATCATCCTCCAACTTTCAACCAAGACTCACACCATTGCCAGCCCAGACGCATTAATACGGTCAGATGTTTCTGGAAGATAGAGTGGTGGGATGACAGGGGCAGGGGAAGGGTGATGGATTGGGGGCCCAGGTTGGTTTGGAGGGGGGATAGTGCCTGTACTTGCTCCAGGGGTGTGGTGGATGTGTGTTGCTTGCACCCTCCTCATTGCACAGCACCAGCGAGGTGAAGCAGACTGCAATCAAGGCGTCCCTCCCTGCCCTTCCTTGCTGGACACCTGCCATTGCTGCCCGCCCTCTTTCTAGTGACTCTTCATATGGCGGGATGCCCACCTCACCCCCTTGCTGCTCCTCCTCCTTCTCCAGCTGCTCCTTCTGTTGTGAAGAGCGCAGCAAATGATGATGATGCATGAAGCATGCACAGGGTCATACTGGAGGCCCCCCCCAACCCTTCCCTACCCCTGCCGCCCACCCTCCCCACCCCCAGAGCGGTCCAAGCAGTGGAACCACATCTTCAGTAGGGCGATGCACCCCTCAACGATGGACTGGGTGACTGCATGGGCCTGGTTGTAGCAGGCCTCCACCTCGGTCTGGGGCCTCTGCGCAGGCCTCATCAGCCATGACCTTAGCGGGTAACCCTTGTCACCCAGTAGTCATCCCGAGAGCCTGGGCTCATCTTCAGAGAGTCCAGGGGTGTCCAGCTGCCGGAGCACAAAGCTGTCATGGACACTCCGTGGGTGGCGTGCATCGACCTGCAAGATCTTCATTTGATGGTCACAGACAATTTGGGAGTGGAACCCCTACCTGTTCACAAATTGCTGTGGCACCTGGGCCCACGTCTGTGTAATGGGTAAGGGATCACTAAACCCCCGTACAGTGTCCTGGTGCGAGTGGAGTGGGGAAGGGGAGGGAACTTCTCCTGGGTTCTAGGGGTGCCGTGACAGATGCTGTAAGTTATTCCAGCACCTTCATTTTCTCAGTGACACAGCATTGAGGAGCTTCTCCCGCTGACATTAACATGAAGGGTTCCTCCGGCTACTGTCAGGGTGTAAATGTTCCTGTTCGAGGCAAATCTGAGACAAATGAGTCACAGATGGGTGGTGAGATAATGTTTATTGGTGACAAGAAAAGTGTCTTGTTGATAAGTAAGAACATAAAAACATGTGAACAGGAAACATTAAAGAGCATAAATACTCTATCGATCTAGTGCTACCCTTCACCCAGGTGTCAGAGAGGTATCCATGACACCCTCTTGCTCCCGCTGCCCCTGAGATGCCCCAGAGTCAGGAAAGTGGGAGTCAGAAGGTGTAGCCACAACCACAGTCACCTGGATGGAAGGCCTGGGCATGGGCTCGAATCCTTCCTCCTCCCTTGGGGTTCCTGTGGGTCCCTGGGTCACTCCATGAGATGGTGGTGCTTCTGCTCCAGAAGCTCTGGCAACGCCTGGTCCTGCCAGTCCTGGAGGACTACCTGCATTCTTGCCGTGGTGGTTGAGCCCTCTGCGATGGCCATCTCACTGGGGGGCCACCTGTCAATGGCACCAGCAAGTGCCCTCTGGGACTGGGCTACATTCTGCAGCCCCTCAGCCATGGCCCTCTGTGACTGGGCCACGTTTACAATGGCTGCTGCCATAGCCCACTGTGTTTCAGTGCTGACAAAGAACAATACAGCACAGGAACAGGCCCTTCAGCCCTCCAAACCTGCACCGATCATGTGTTCCGAACAAGACCATCCGTTTGTATCTCCCTAGTCCCTCTGGATCTCCTGTGAGCTCTCGAACATCTCAACCATGGGCCACAGAAACCCGAGAAGCCTGTTGAGGCCTTCAGTTGTGACCTGCTGTGACTGGGCTGTGGTCCTCTGGGATTCCACCGTAGCTCTCTGGGATTCTGCCGTAGCTCTCTGGGATTCTGCCGTAGCTCTCTGGAACTCCGCCGTAGCTCTCTGGGATTCCGCCGTAGCTCTCTGGGATTCTGCCGTAGCTCTCTGGGAATCCGCCGTAGCTCTCTGGGACTCCACCGTAGCTCTCTGGGAATCCGCCGTAGCTCTCTGGGAATCCGCCGTAGCTCTCTGGGATTCCACCGTAGCTCTCTGGGACTCCACCGTAGCTCTCTGGGACTCCACCGTAGCTCTCTGGGACTCCACCGTAGCTCTCTGGGAATCCGCCGTAGCTCGCTGGGACTCCACCGTAGCTCTCTGGGATTCTGCCGTAGCTCGCTGGGACTCCACCGTAGCTCTCTGGGATTCTGCCGGAGCTCTCTGGGATTCCGCCGTAGCTCTCTGGGAATCCGCCCTAGCTCTCTGGGATTCTGCCGGAGCTCTCTGGGAATCCGCCCTAGCTCTCTGGGATTCCGCCGTAGCTCTCTGGGATTCCGCCGTAGCTCTCTGGGATTCTGCCGGAGCTCTCTGGGACTCCACCGTTGCTCTCTGGGAATCCACCGTAGCTCTCTGGGAATCCGCCATAGCTCTCTGGGAATCCGCCATAGCTCTCTGGGATTCTGCCGTAGCTCTCTGGGATTCTGCCGGAGCTCTCTGGGATTCCGCCGTAGCTCTCTGGGATTCTGCCGGAGCTCTCTGGGATTCTGCCGTAGCTCTCTGGGATTCCGCCGTAGCTCTCTGGGATTCTACCGTAGCTCTCTGGGATTCCGCCGTAGCTCTCTGGGATTCCACCGTAGCTCTCTGGGAATCCGCCCTAGCTCTCTGGGATTCTGCCGTAGCTCTCTGGGATTCTGCCGTAGCTCTCTGGGACTCTGCCGTAGCTCTCTGGGATTCCGCTGTAGCTCTCTGGGATTCCGCCGTAGCACTCTGGGATTCCGCCGTAGCTCTCTGGGAATCCGCCCTAGCTCTCTGGGATTCTGCCGTAGCTCTCTGGGACTCCGCCGTAGGTCTCTGGGATTCCGCCGTAGCTCTCTGGGATTCCGCCGTAGCTCTCTGGGAATCCGCCCTAGCTCTCTGGGATTCCGCCGTAGCTCTCTGGGAATCCGCCCTAGCTCTCTGGGATACTGCCGTAGCTCTCTGGGATTCTGCCGTAGCTCTCTGGGATTCCGCCGTAGCTCTCTGGGACTCCACCGTTGCTCTCTGGGATTCCGCCGTAGCTCTCTGGGATTCCGCCGTAGCTCTCTGGGACTCCGCCGTAGCTCTCTGGGACTCCGCCGTAGCTCCCTGGGACTCCGCCGTAGCTCTCTGGGATTCCACCGTAGCTCTCTGGGAATCTGCCGTAGCACTCTGGGATTCTGCCGGAGCTCTCTGGGATTCTGCCGTAGCTCTCTGGGATTCTGCCGTAGCTCTCTGGGATTCCGTTGTAGCTCTCTGGGATTAAAGAAAAAAAAGAACAAAGAACAACCCAGCACGGGAAACAGGCCCTTCGGCCCAACGAGCCCGTGCCGCCGCATCACCCTACACCTATTCTACCCTGCATGTGTACGAATGGGACCCTACTCAGTCGGATTCAGGGAAGAAATAGTGTCAATTTGGTGGAAACCGATTAGCCTAAGAGCACATCTTTGGGGTGTGGGAGGAAACCGGAGCGCCCGGAGGAAACCCACGCAACCACAGGGAGAATGCGCAAACTCCCACAGACACAGGCCCAAATCCATGTATCTGCACAGCTAGCAGTAGATTCTGCTGTAGCTCTCTGGGAATCCGCCGTAGCTCTCTGGGAATCTGCCATAGCTCTCTGGGATTCCACCGTAGCTCTCTGGGATTCTGCTGTAGCTGTCTGGGACTCTGCCGTAGCTCCCTGGGATTGTACCGTAGCTCTCTGGGAATCCGCCGTAGCTCTCTGGGATTCTGCCGTAGCTCTCTGGGAATCTGCCATAGCTCTCTGGGATTCCACCGTAGCTCTTTGGGATTCTGCTGTAGCTCTCTGGGATTCTGCCAGAGCTCTCTGGGATTCTGCCATAGCTCTCTGGGAATCTGCCATAGCTCTCTGGGATTCCACCATAGCTCTCTGGGATTCCGCCGTAGGCCTCTGGGATTCCGCCGTAGCTCTCTGGGATTCCGCCGTAGCTCTCTGGGATTCTGCTGTAGCTCTCTGGGATTCTGCCGTAGCTCTCTGGGATTCCACCGTAGCTCTCTGGGATTCTGCTGTAGCTCTCTGGAACTCTGCCGTAGCTCTCTGGGATTCCACCGTAGCTCTCTGGGATTCCGCCGTAGCTCTCTGGGATTCTGCCGTAGCTCTCTGGGATTCTGCTGTAGCTCTCTGGAACTCTGCCGTAGCTCTCTGGGATTCCACCGTAGCTCTCTGGGATTCTGCTGTAGCTCTCTGGAACTCTGCCGTAGCTCTCTGGGATTCCACCGTAGCTCTCTGGGATTCCGCCGTAGCTCTCTGGGATTCTGCCGTAGCTCTCTGGGACTCTGCCGTAGCTCTCTGGGATTCCGCCGTAGCTCTCTGGGATTCTGCCGTAGCTCTCTGGGAATCTGCCATAGCTCTCTGGGATTCCACCGTAGCTCTCTGGGATTCTGCCGTAGCTCTCTGGGATTCTGCCGTAGCTCTCTGGGAATCTGCCATAGCTCTCTGGGATTCCACCGTAGCTCTCTGGGATTCCGCCGTAGGTCTCTGGGATTCTGTCGTAGCTCTCTGGGATTCTGCTGTAGCTCTCTGGGATTCGGCCGTAGCTCTCTGGGACTCTGCCGTAGCTCTCTGGGATTCCGCCGTAGCTCTCTGGAACTCCGCCGTAGCTCTCTGGAACTCCGCCGTAGCTCTCTGGGATTCCGCCGTAGCTCTCTGGGATTCCGCCGTAGCTCTCTGGGACTCCACCGTAGCTCTCTGGGATTCCGCCGTATCTCTCTGGGATTCCGCCGTAGCTCTCTGGGATTCCGCCGTATATCTCTGGGATTCCGCCGTAGCTCTCTGGGACTCCACCGTAGCTCTCTGGGATTCCGCCGTAGCTCTCTGGGATTCCGCCGTAGCTCTCTGGAACTCCGCCGTAGCTCTCTGGGATTCCGCCGTAGCTCTCTGGGACTCCACCGTAGCTCTCTGGGATTCCACCGTAGCTCTCTGGAACTCCGCCGTAGCTCTCTAGGATTTGGCCGTAGCTCTCTGGGATTCTGCCGTAGCTCTCTGGGATTCCACCGTAGCTCTCTGGGATTCTGCCGTAGCTCTCTGGGATTCTGCTGTAGCTCTTTGGGATTCTGCCGTCGCTCTCTGGGACTTTGCTGTAGCTCTCTGGGATTCCGCCGTAGCTGTCTGGGATTCCACCGTAGCTCTCTGGGATTCCACCGTAGCTGTCTGGGATTCTGCCGTAGCTCTCTGGGATTCTGCCGTAGCTCTCTGGGACTCCACCGTAGCTCTCTGGGACTCCACCGTAGCTCTCTGGGATTTCGCCGTAGCTCTCTGGGATTCTACCGTAGCTCTCTGGGATTCTGCCGTAGCTCTCTGGGATTCTGCTGTAGCTCTCTGGGACTCCGCCGTAGCTCTCTGGGATTCTGCCGTAGCTCTCTGGGATTCTGCCGTAGCTCTCTGGGATTCCGCCGTAGCTCTCTGGGATTCCGCCGTAGCTCTCTGGGATTCTGCCGTAGCTCTCTGGGATTCTGCCGTAGCTCTCTGGGATTCTGCCGTAGCTCTCTGGGACTCCACCATAGCTCTCTGGGACTCCACCGTAGCTCTCTGGGATTCCGCCGTAGCTCTCTGGGATTCTACCGTAGCTCTCTGGGATTCTGCCGTAGCTCTCTGGGATTCTGCTGTAGCTCTCTGGGACTCCGCCGTAGCTCTCTGGGATTCTGCCGTAGCTCTCTGGAACTCCGCCGTAGCTCTCTGGGATTCCGCCGTAGCTCTCTGGGATTCCGCCGTAGCTCTCTGGGATTCTGCCGTAGCTCTCTGGGATTCCGCCGTAGCTCTCTGGGATTCCGCCGTAGCTCTCTGGGATTCCGCCGTAGCTCTCTGGGATTCCGTCGTAGCTCTCTGGGATTCCGCCGTAGCTCTCTGGGATTCCGCCGTAGCTCTCTGGGATTCCGCCGTAGCTCTCTGGGACTCCGCCGTAGCTCTCTGGGACTCCGCCGTAGCTCTCTGGGATTCCGTCGTAGCTCTCTGGGATTCTGCCGTAGCTCTCTGGGATTCCGCCGTAGCTCTCTGGGATTCCGCCGTAGCTCTCTGGGATTCCGCCGTAGCTCTCTGGGATTCTGCCGTAGCTCTCTGGGATTCTGCCGTAGCTCTCTGGGATTCCGCCGTAGCTCTCTGGGATTCCGCCGTAGCTCTCTGGGATTCCGCCGTAGCTCTCTGGGATTCTGCCGTAGCTCTCTGGGATTCTGCCGTAGCTCTCTGGGATTCTGCCGTAGCTCTCTGGGATTCTGTCGTAGCTCTCTGGGACTCTGCTGTGACTCGGCCGTCACTTGGAAGCTGTCACTCGTGGTGAAGATTTCCTGCCCCAGGCACCGCAGACACCACCCTTGCAGTGTTGGCATGAGAACCACACAAGACAGGCAATAGCTGGTCCACCTGAAAGATTTGGGACTCCTCCCAACAGCCTGTCAGTCAGTGCAGTGTTGCTGTCAGCCCCTCCTGCATTCCCTGCTTCTGTTGCCGGGTCTCCAGCAGTGAGGCAGAAGTGATCCCAGCACATAGCCTGAGGCCAGCTGAGCCCTCGCCTCCGGCAGGCCTCCGCGTACCTGAGTACTTGGTGTTCCTTCCTCCAGCCCGTCTACATTAGCAGACGTGTCGTGCTCACCAGAGACAGACCACGCCACCTTGCCACTAACTTGACCCATCGATGTGAGATTCTCTGTGACGGTGAATTGTGGGGTGGGACCTGATGCCAAAACAGTGCCACCCTCGCAGCTCTCTTCACCCGTTTCCTCCAAGGAGTCTTCCGAGCTGTCAGGGGCGGGTTAGGGTGGAGAAATAGTGGGGGCCGCGATGCCAGATGACCCAGGCACGTCCAAGTCCCTTCCTGCAAAGGAAGTGAAAGGGAAGGATAGGAATCTGGGCTGTAGGGAACTTACTTGACATTTCTCCATAAAGTGGAGGATTGGCAGCTGCTCACTTCCATGCTCCAGCCCAACCATGCTGCTGCTAATGGTTTGAATCCTCTCCTCTCTTGCCCGCTCCTCAAAGCGGGTGAGGACTCGGATGTCAGGCTCACCACCACAGTTCCTCATCTCCCAGCAGTTATGGGCATTCTTCTCCTGGGGGGATAGAAGGAGCAATGAAAAATCTGATGGCACAAGTCCTGCAGGGTATCAGGGAGTGGCCCTCAGAGGGCAAGGCTGTGGTATGAAGAGGGTGCCCCACCTTGCCCCCAGCAACCTGGCCAGGTCTGAATCGGGATACTGCCTTCCTGGAGGCCATTTCTTCCTGCGCTGCCTGCCCGTCTGTCCATCCTTACGGTTCTTGTGGTCAGAAACAGACTAGTCTAAAATTCCAGAGACACACTGCATAAGATTGGGAGGGAAAACACACCCAAAAAATAGATCTGAGCTCTCCCATTTTTAGACTCACTGAACACAGTGAAAAAATCTCATAGTATTCTGCCCTGAGCATTATCCCGGATCCCACATTCCCGGAGCCGGAATACACTGAGCGTTTCCCTGCTCCCACATTCCCGGAGCTGGAACACACTGAGCGTTTCCCTGCTCCCACATTCCCGGAGCTGGAACACACTGAGCGTTTTCCTGCTCCCACATTCCCGGAGCTGGAACACACTGAGCGTTTCCCTGCTCCCACATTCCCGGAGCTGGAATACACTGAGCGTTTCCCTGCTCCCACATTCCCGGAGCTGGAACACACTGAGCGTTTCCCTGCTCCCACATTCCCGGAGCTGGAACACACTGAGCATTTCCCTGCTCCCACATTCCCGGAGCTGGAATACACTGAGCGTTTCCCTGCTCCCACATTCCCGGAGCCGGAATACACTGAGCGTTTCCCTGCTCCCACATTCCCGGAGCTGGAACACACTGAGCGTTTCCCTGCTCCCACATTCCCGGAGCTGGAATACACTGAGCGTTTTCCTGCTCCCGCATTCCCGGAGCTGGAATATACTGAGCGTTTTCCTGCTCCCACATTCCCGGAGCTGGAATATACTGAGCGTTTTCCTGCTCCCACATTCCCGGAGCTGGAATATACTGAGCGTTTTCCTGCTCCCACATTCCCGGAGCTGGAATATACTGAGCGTTTTCCTGCTCCCACATTCCCGGAGCTGGAACACACTGAGCGTTTCCCTGCTCCCACATTCCCGGAGCTGGAACACACTGAGCGTTTCCCTGCTCCCGCATTCCCGGAGCTGGAACACACTGAGCGTTTCCCTGCTCCCACATTCCCGGAGCTGGAATATACTGAGCGTTTCCCTGCTCCCGCATTCCCGGAGCTGGAACACACTGAGCGTTTCCCTGCTCCCGCATTCCCGGAACTGGAACACACTGAGCGTTTCCCTGCTCCCATATTCCCAAAGCTCAGATACATTGAGTATTTCGCTGTTCCTGCATTCCTAGACTTTGAATATTCTGAGCCTTTCTTCACTCCCACCTTTCCCGCACAAATTGGTAAAGAAATTTCACCAATACCTCAACGTTGGCATTTCATAGTGACGGACCACAAACCTTTCATGTGCCTCTTTGCAGAAAGCAAGGAGAATGTCCCCCATTGTTTGAGTGAGGATCCAAGCTAGGCACTGCTGTTATTTGCCTATGAACGCACCCTAGAATATTGTCCAGGGAGACTGATCACCAACGTGGATCACCTTGAGCTGCCTGCTGCTACCCACTAGCCTCATCTCTAAAGATGGATGAAGTCAGCATGATGTTGAAATTCATGGACACTCTGTCAGTATCTGCCAAGTAAATCCAGGCTTGGACCCAAAAGGGCCCCACTTCAGCAAAGCTACATCATGTCATCCTAAGAGATAGAATCACAAGGGCGTTCTACACAGGATCTAAAACCTAATACTGCCACACATCCAGAGCTGAGCATTGAGGATGATATCACCTTGTATGGAGCCCACATCCAGGTCAGAAACCAATAATCCACGAATTGCATAATGGCCACCCAGGGATTTCTATAAAATGCTTGCAAGAAGCTCCCTTTGGGGGCCTGCTTTAGACAGGAGTATTGAAAACCTGGACAAGCAGTGTAAAACCTGCCAAGAAAACCAGAAGGTCCCACCAGCAGTCTTGTTACATCCGTGGGCCTGGGGTGTGAGTACACACAGACTTTGTAACCTGACAAGATGGTGGGAGACACCGTCCACATATGGAATTTTAGAGATGGCATCCCATGGATCTCAGGAGTTGTCCTCTCAAAAATGGGACAAGTAGCTTAAAAAAAATGTCGGTCACCTCCGCCATTGGGAGCCCCCCTCGGAGGCAACTGCTGCACCAGACATGCCACCATTGGCACCTTACACACGGGCCTGCTGACCCCACCCACAGGAGTACTCGGCATCAGAAACAGAGGTGAAGGTGTTGAAGTCAGTGTTGGAGATTCCCACCGAGGATGAGGCCCTTTCCAGTGGCCCTTTGACATTCCATAAAGAAGAGATGTTCGCCCACTTGGTATATTTTTCAGGCAGGTGAAGAAAAAAGTATTGCTTGGACAGGAAAGGACACAAGTAGAGAAACATACAAGAAAGTTCTTAACACTTCTGCTAAGTGATATCTAAAATGACCAAAATAACATTCAATCAATGTTCATAAAGGATTCCATAACATTTTTGCCAATAATATTTAATACTCCTTTAAAACACAATTCTTAAAGTGGTTCTTTCTTAGCAATCTGTTACCATTTACTGTCAGTAGATGGCAATCTTAATCTTTAAATGCTTGTGATTCTGAACAATTACTGTAGGTGACTTTCACCTGGAATAAAGACTATTTACACAAATAGCCTGACGTACAAGGAGATGGATTCAAGATATTTTCATTATAATAAGTTTCATTCCATTTTGCATGGATTGACCTGGTATATTTCTGCTTTATTTTAGAATCCGTTTTTTAAAAGAATTGTTCTTGCCTGTCTGTGAAATAATGGCTGCTTAGGGATCAATTCTTTGCCCTGCCTGAACATAGAAACCATAGCATTATAGAAACCTGACAGGGCAGAAGAGGCCATTTGGCCCATTGAGCCTGCACCAACAACAATCCCACCTAAGTCCTATCCCCATAACCCCACATATCTACCCAGTTAATGCCGCTAACCCGTGCATCCCATGACACTAAGGGGCAATTTAGCATGGCCAATGACCAGAGAAAATGTGGGCTGGTACCAAAGCTGATCCAGAGAGAGGATATGGGCTGGTACCAAAGCTGATCCAGAGAGAGGATATGGGCTGGTACCAAGGCTGATCCAGAGAGAGGATATGGGCTGGTACCAAGGCTGATCCAGAGAGAGGATATGGGCTGGTACCAAGGCTGATCCAGAGAGAGGATATGGGCTGGTACCAAAGCTGATCTAGAGAGAGGATATGGGCTGGTACCAAAGCTGATCTAGAGAGAGGATATGGGCTGGTACCAAAGCTGATCCAGGGAGAGGATATGGGCTGGTACCAAAGCTGATCTAGAGAGAGGATATGGGCTGGTACCAAAGCTGATCTAGAGAGAGGATATGGGCTGGTACCAAGGCTGATCCAGGGAGAGGATATGGGCTGGTACCAAGGCTGATCCAGGGAGAGGATATGGGCTGGTACCAAAGCTGATCTAGAGAGAGGATATGGGCTGGTACCAGGGCTGATCCAGGGAGAGGATATGGGCTGGTACCAAAGCTGATCTAGAGAGAGGATATGGGCTGGTACCAGGGCTGATCCAGAGAGAGGATATGGGCTGGTACCAGGGCTGATCCAGAGAGAGGATGCTGGGAGGAGGATGGGGGGAGGGAATCGATACGAAGTGACTGGGAGCGAGGAGGTTAGCTCGCAATTAGAGAGGGATTGTCGACAGTGTAAAAGGAAGGATAGACGGATGATGGAGAAGGGTGAGCACTCAAGCCAAAGGTTTGAAATGTGTCTATTTTAACGCTAGGAGTGTGGTGAACAAAGTGGATGAGCTTAGGGCGTGAATCACTGCTTGGGAATGTGATGTAGTGGCCATTACCGAAACTTGGATGTCCCAGGGACATGACTGGATACTTCAAGTGCCGGGTTTCAGATGTTTCGGGGGGACAGGGAGGGAGGCAAAAGCGGTGGGGGAGTGGCACTATTGATCAGGGAGTGTCATGGCTGTAGACAAGGTGGATGCCATGGAGGGATTGTCTATGGAGTCTCTGTGGGTGGAAGTTCAGAACAGGAAGGGGTCAATAACTTTACTGGGTGTTTTCCATATGTCGCCCAATAGTAACAGGGATGTTGAGGAGGAGATAGGGAAATGGATCCTGGAGAGATGCAATAATATCAGAGTTATTGTGATGGGAGATTTTAATTTCCCAAATATCAATTGGAATCTCCCTAGGGTAAGGGGTTTGGATGGGGAGGAGTTTGTTAGGTGTGTTCAGGAGGGTTTCCTGACACAGTATGTGGTTAATCCTACAAGAGGAGAGGCTGTACTTGATCTGGTATTGGGTAATGAACCTGGACAGGTGTCAGATCTCTCAGTGGGAGAGCATTTTGGGGATAGTGATCATAACTCTATCTCCTTTACACTAGCATTGGAAACAGATAGCATCAGGCAAGCTAGGAAAGTGTTCATCTGGAGGAAGGGGAAATATGAAGCCATCAGGCAGGAAATTAGAGACGCAAATTGGAAGGAGGTATTCTCAGGGAAATGTACCGAAGTAAGGTGGCAAATTTTCAAGGAATGTTTGTCTCAAGCTCTGCACGACAACGTTCCAATGAGACAGGGAGGTTATGGTAGGTTACAGGAACCGTGGTGCACAAAAGTTGTAACAAATCTAGTCAAAATGAAAAGAAGAGCGTCCAAAATGTCCAGGGAGTTAGATAATATTAGGGATCTAGAGGAGGATACGACTTGTAGGAAGGAACTTAAGAAGGAAATTAGGAGAGCCAGAAGGAGTCATGAGAAGGCCTTGGCAGGTAAGATTAAGGAAAACCCTAAGGCATTCTACAAATATGTGAAGAGTAAAAGGATGGGATGTGAAGGAATAGGACCTACAAAATGTGACGGTGGGAAAGTTTGTACAGAACCGGTAGAAATAGCAGAAGTTCTGAATGAATATTTTACTTCAGTATTCACAGTGGAAAAGGATCTTGGTGGTTGTAGTGCAAGTTTGTGGCAGGCTGAAAAGCTTGAGTGTGTGGACATGAAGAAAGAAGATGTGTTGGAACTTTTGAATAGCATCAAGAGAGACAAGTCGCCGGGACTGGATGGGATGTACCCTAGGTTACTGTGGGAGGTGAGGGAAGGGATTGCAGAGCGTCTGGAGATGATTTTTGCGTCATTGGTGGAGATGGGAGAGGTTCCAGAGGATTGCGGATGTGGTTCCTATATTCAAGAAAGGGAATAGAGAAAGCCCAGGAAATTATTGACCAGTGAGTCTAACCTCAGTGGTTGGTAAGTTGATGGAAAAGATCCTGAGAGACAGGATTTATAAACATTTCGAGAAATATAGTATGATCAAAAATAGTCAGCACAGCTTAGTCAAAGGCAGATCGTGCCTTACAAGCCTGGTTGAGTCCTTTGAAAATGTGACTAAACACATTGATGAAGGAAAAGCAGTGGATGTGGTTTGTATGGACTTCAGCAAGGTGTTCGATAAGGTCCCCCATACAAGGCTTATTGAGAAAGTGAGGGGGCATGGGATCCAAGGGGACGTTGCTTTGTGGATCCAGAACTGGCTTGCCCACAGAAGGCAGAGAGTGGTTGTAGATGGGTCTTTTTCTGCATGGAGGTCAGTCCCAATGGAGTGCCCCAGGGATCTGTTCTGGGACTCTTGCTGTTTGTGAATTTTATAAATGACCTGGATGAGGTAATGGAGGGATGGATTGGTAAGTTTGCCGATGACACGAAGGTCGGAGGTGTTGTGGATAGTTTGGAGGGATGTCAGAAGTTGCAGCGTGACATAGATAGGATGCAAGACTGGGCGGAGAAGTGGCAGATGGACTCCAACCCGGATAAATGTGTAGTGGTCCATTTTGGCAGGTCAAATGGGATGAAGGAGTATAATATTAAGGGTAAGACTCTTAGCAGTGTGGAAGATCAGAAGGATCTTGGGGACTGAGTTCACAGGACTCTCAAATCAGCTTCGCAGGTAGAGGATGTAGTTAAGAAGGCATATGGTATACTGGCCTTCATCAATTGGGGAATTGAGTTTAGGAGTCGGGAGATAATGCTGCAGCGGTATAAGACCCTGGTCAGACCCCACTTGGAGTACTGTGCTCAGTTCTGGTCACCTCATTACAGGAGGGATGTGGAAGCCATTGCAGAGGAGATTTAGAAGGATGTTACCTGAATTGAGTGGCATGCCTTATGAGGATAGGTTGGGAGAGCTCAATCTTTTCTCCTTAGAGAGGCGACGAATGAGAGGTGACCTGATAGAGGTGTATAAGATGATGAGAGGTATTGTTCGGGTAGATTCTCAGAGGCTTTTCCCAGGCCTGAAATGGCTGCCACAAGAGGACACAGGTTTAGGGTGCTGGGGAGTCTGTACAGAGGAGATGTCAGGGGTAAGTTTTTCACCCAGAGGGTAGTGGGTGCGTGGAATCAGCTGACGTCGGTGGTGGTGGCGGCAAATTCATTAGGGTCTTTTAAGAAAACACTTTTGGATGAGTACATGGCACTTAATAGGATTGAAGGTTATAGATAAGCCTAGTAGGTAGGGATAAGATTGACGCAAGTTGTAGGCCGAAGGGCCCATTTGTGCTGTAGTTTTTCTATGATTCTACGATTCTATGATGCAAGATGGTACCAAAGCTGGTCCAGAGAGAGGATATGGGCTGGTACCAATGCTGTCTCCATACAGACAGTGACCCAACCCTTGGTACCAGCCCATATCCCCTCTTTGATTCAACCTTGGTACCAGCTGTTTCCTCTCTCTGGATCAGCCTTGGTACCAGCCCATGTCCTCTCTCTGGATTAGCCTTGGTACCATCTGCATCCTCTCCCTGCTTCAGATTGGAACCAGCGCATGTCCTCTCTCTGGATTAGCCTTGGTACCATCTGCATCCTCTCCCTGCTTCAGATTGGAACCAGCCCATATCCTCTCTCTGGATCAGCCTTGGTACCAGCCCATATCCTAACAATATGTTAAATTTCATAGGAGTTATTATGTGCTGTCCAGATAGAATCAAGTCCCTCTACTCTGTACACACATCAGAATGTGCCTTGCACTGATTTACACCAGAGCCTTTATTAAGTGGCTTGAACTGAAACAGAATATATTTTAAATGATGCCAAGTAATTTAAAATTTGAGGTGTTTGATCCAATTGTATTACCTGCAACAAAGTTTTGTGCTTGACAATTGCTCATAATCACAAGATCAATATGACTGCAAAGGTGACCCAGCTTTGCTCAAAAGATATCCGGATTGAATTAGTGTTCATGATTTGCAAAGAGTATAACTAGATATGAAAGTATGTTTTCTTGGAGCTTCTATAACTTCCACTTGCCTGGGTTTAATTAGCAAGCATGACTACCAGCTTGAAACTCATTAAAGGATGTTAATGCATTTACAGTTTAAAAGATATGAAGATTTATGTCGGACATGTACTGTTATCATCAAATACTTAATATAGGGGAGGGCTTAAAATAGTAAAAATGCAGCTTCTCATTCATACCTTAAAGCTTTCCAACGAGTGGACTTAATGAGAAATAGGAATGGTGTGCACATGACTGCTCAAGTGGAATGAGTAAATTAGGATTTGCATTATTACAGTAAACAAGTAGGCACTAATTTCAGGAGCAGCTTTGCAAGTGTTGCAAGCCTAATTATCGAAAGGCATCATTCAGAACTCATTCTGCTGAGCAGAATTTTAAAAGGATTACATGTGATAAATCTCAGATCCTGTAAAGATGCTGACAATCTTTCCCCATAGGAAGATCTGGGAGAGTTAGTCACCAGGACTTTGCTCATGAAGGCAAAAAGGACTTGGAACAAGAAGCATAGTCTTGAAGAGATTCTGCTCATTGGGTTGAGCTTGAGATTCCTTGTGATGGGGTTGAGGGGGAAGTGAAAATAATTTTAGATCTTTAAATCTGTCATGACAAATGGGGCTGAATGGCCTGCTTTTGTGGTGTACATTTTCAATATTTCTAGTTTTGATCAAATGTTATTGCTAACGTCACCAACATTTATAAAACCCTAATCAATAATTCCAACTCACTTTTAAGATTAGTTAGGACATATATATTCTAATTGCATGAGGCTGGTTGTTGAAGATGAGTATGCATTTTGTGTGGAAGTTTGTGTGTCGATGGCTAAATTGGTAAATGCAATCCTGAGCCACACAAACCCCAGAGGGTCCCGTTTGATTCTCATTCTATGCTGAGCTGATGAATCTCACCTGAGGAAATAATAATAATGCTAAAATAGCCCTCTGGGCTACACAGGCAAAAATTGTGTGGTTTCATTCTTTATCACCAATGACTCCTGCTGGAGAGTTTGCAAATGTCACCATCAGGTGACAATGGGAACTCAACTGTCATGGTTCTATGGTTGAATAGCTTGCCAATACTAACTGACGAGGCAAATGCGATCATGTGGAAAACTCCCAGTACACTGATAAGCCTACCTTTTCAGGGAGGAGGACAAAGATTATTGAGTGGGATGGTGTCATGTTGTTAAAATAATGTTACCAACAATCTCTCATAAGGGATTTTGTAAGCACGTATGGTTGCATTTATTTAGAATGGGCACATGACAATATTTATACAAAGGTAGAAAGCTTGAAGAAACAGCAGCTGAGCTGCCTATGTGTGTTCTGCTCAGAGGCAAAAGTGAAACTGAGATCGCAGGGCAGTTTGCACAAAAACTGGAGTAAATCCTGTTGATTTTTTCAGCAGGAGTTTCAGAATGAATCTCCCACACTTTCTGCATTGTGGACTGCCCGAGCTTGAATCTCACAAAAAATATGTGGGCGGGGCATGTTCCCACCCTGCATTGCCAGCCTCAGCGGCGCCCCCCCCCCCCACTTCACTCCAGCAGCGTCAGTTTGCCAATTCCCCGCAAGTGGGGAGCTATAGTAAACCCTGCTGGAGTAAACCACTCCTGGTATGGGATGGGGGGAGACAGTAGTGGGCCTGGAGATTTCAGTCCTGGGCCCCATTACTGGCGCAGAGCTGATGGCACTGGGAAACCACTTGCGGAGGTCGTGGCGCCCAGCAGGAAGCCCATGAGACGGTCTCCATTTGAATCTCCCAACATGCTGTGCTACAAAGGCAGCACGGTGAGCTAGGAGAATTGCCCACTAGATCTCCTGATACACTTCCTTTCGATGGATGTAATGCTGCTATTTCTCAGGCATATCACAACACTTCCCTTCCTTTGAAATTATACTTTTCCCTCTTCCAAAAAAAAGTAACTATTTACAAAACAAATTTGTGTCTGGCTACCATTGCCTAAATGTATAAAACTACTGAATTTGGGAAGAATTTTACACTGGCTGGGTGTGCGTGCCTGACCTGGAAGCAGGGGGAATTTGAGTGAGAAGATGTCAGGCACATATCCCAATGTCATCACACACTTGCATGATATTTTGGCCAGTGAGGTCAAGTTTGGATCAGACGTATACCCACCAACAATCAGCAAGCTCATTTAGATGATTCAAAGTGCCATTGATAAGAAAATTACATTGCCGTGTGATTTTTAGGAAAGCCCGTGGGCAGGCGGCCAATCTGTTTTTGCCATTTTCTCATCCAAAGTTGGGATAGCAGGGGAACAAAGGCAGGCTGAGTTGTTACAGTTTTTTGGGAAGGATTTGTAGCTTTTTCATGGCATTCTTTAGAGGTTTTAGCATTGAGTCTGGACACTGCACGGAGGATGCCAGGGCAGTCATCTGACATTTGAGATTTGTGTTGCTTTGACACCTCCATGCATGTGTCAACCCCATTTACCTCTCTACAGATGGGTATAATCTACTCTGTAGGGAGCACCTCCTCTGCAGAGGAAGACAAGGGACCAAAGCGAGAGGAGGCAAGTGGTCACAGGCATGACTTTAGTAGAACAGCACAGGTATAGGATGCTCAGGGCCAGCAAGGGGGGGGGTGGGCAAGGAGATGGCCCTACTGAAGATGCCATCACCTCCCACTGATCGCGCACCGCCACCCTACCCCCCACTGATCGCAGACCCGCTACCCTCCCCTCACCAGTCCACACCCGCCACCCTCCCCCACCTGCACAGCTGCCAGTGTGTACAGGCATTGATCCAGATACCTTGACATGACCGAGGTCCAGTGTCACAGGAGGCTCTGGCTTTCAAGGGAAGCCTTATGATCTCTCAGCGTAGAAGATGATGGATCAGAACTATCAGTCTTATCACACATAATCAATTTCCATGATATGCTGCCCAGTGTGATTGGTATCTATTGTATCACAGTGGCTCAGCGATTGGTGCACCATTGAAGCTTTGTGAGAGATACAATGACCATACATTATTATCACTTTCTGCCCACTGGGCTCTCTTACCTTCCTCAGAGATGCCAGCCTCCCTACACCCTGATTACTCCCCTCCCTGCTCATACTCGAGCTCCAGAGATCCTAGTTCATAGCTGGTGAAGATACTGGGTTCAGCACCCCATCACCACTGCATTTTTCCTGTGAATGCAGATCTTCATTGAGTACTCAACCTCCCACTTCCAGCGCCATATCGTACTGTTTCCCACACCACTTCAATCCCGGAAAGCATCTGAATTATCCCTATTCATTTGCACAATTGACCTATTGATGGATCCAGGTCTACGGATCTCTCCAGCCTCAATATGCACAGGCAGAGGTGTATTCTGAGACTTCCTGAACCCTGCACCTTTGAGTGCAGCTAGGGATGGCCATCCTTCCTTAGTTCCCCACACTGAATAGTGCCCACTCAGAACTCACCCTGGCCAAACACAGAAGACCACTGAACCCTTTCCATCACTGGATTCACAACATGTCTGTTGCCCTCAGCTGCCCCCTCTGCCCAGGTCTTCTTGGTGAGATGGAGTGGCCTCCTCCTTTCATACCTCAACGGGTGGATGTCCTGCCTGGTCGTCACCATCTCCACAAGGGTGCGCAGACACACGTCAAAGCAACATGGAGCATGCTGCCTGGAATGCCTTCCTAGTGCTGCTGCCACCACGATGCAGACCTCGCTCTGTCTCCTCCACCAATTTAATAGCCTAATCACTAATTCACCATTCAGGGAGATGTGGCTGCTTCTGCTTCTGCCTGCCATGCTTTCAGACCAATGAGTTTCAAACACATATAGGCAATAGGCCCAGATCTTGTAATGGTAACAAAAGCAGAAAATGCTGGAAAATGTAACGGGTCTGGCAGCATACATGGCAAGAGAAACGGTGTTAATGACTGTGATTCCCCCATTGTGACCCACAACTTTTCTGTTGGGTTGGGGTGGGAGACGCGCGTCTCCAGCCTTGTCCCAGGATTTGTGCATGTGCTGGGAATGTGTACCCACCTTCTAGAGCTGGCGAATAGTCGCTGGTCAGACCACACTGGAAACCAGCGGGAAGGCAGGTAAGTCATTTAAATCTTTTTTGTATATGTTTTAAATATGTATATTAGTTCATTGGGACCTTTCAGGTCCTGACTGATTCTCCCACCACCCTCCGCCAGGAGTACGGCATCCCAGCAGGGTTCAGACTAGCTCTCCACATTCGGGGAATTAGTGGGAGACCCTGCCGGAATGAAGGGGGACAATTGGGGGCCCCCAGGGGGCCGGCTGGTGGGGGTGGTGCCCCCTGGGCATGGGCACCCTGGCAGTGCCAGCCTGTGCACCCTGGCACCACCAAGGGCAAAGTTCCCATGCCTGGGGGCACCTTGGCACTGCCCATCAGACATCAGGCAGTGCCAAGCGGGCGAGCCCTATTGTGGGCAGGGCCTGGGGCAGTTGGTTGAGGGTGGGGGGTTCCCACTGCTCCTCTGCAGACAGGATTGACCTGGGATGCAGGAACAGCAGCGATTGGGGTGGGCTGGGGGGGGGGAAACCTGCCTCTGGGCGGGGTGGGGGGTAGGGGGTGGTGGTCTGAACCAGGGAGGGGTCATTCAGTGGGGGTGGGGGTCTGCCAGGATGAGGTGGGCGGGGCAGTGGGCTGCACATTGGGATATTGGGATTTTTGAACAGGAAAGGAATTGAACAGTAAAGGAATTAAGAGCTATGGTGAGTGGGTGGGTGAATGGAGCCGAATCCATGAAAAGATAAGCCATGATCTTATTGAATGGTGGTGCAAGCTCGGGAGGGCAGATAACCTACTCCTGCTCCTAGTTCTTATGTTCTTGTGATCTGGGGCAGGGGAAAGGATTGCGGGGGGGGTTCAGGAATTGCTGTGGGGGTCATGGGGCGGGCTGGAGGGGCAGCTCTGTGGGGGACCCAGGTTGGCCAGCATTTGAGCTGGTCAGCAAACAGGGAGTCTGACAGAGCAGGACAACTGCGCATGCGCGGAGTTCCAGAGCAGTCAAACTCTGGTATGAATAGGACCCACCCACCCTGGGCTTTTAATGAGATCCCCGACTAGTGCCTTCTGTACTACAACTGAACAAACATTAAAAAACGTGACAATTTTTGCAAGATTTGGTAAGCCAGAATAGATTGTTAGTGATAATTATTCATAGTTTACTTCACAGAGTTTGCGGATGTAAATGATATTCCACATACCAAATATGTACCTTATCATCCAACAAACAATGGATTAGCTGAAAGATTCTTACAATCCTCGAAACAAACTTTAAAAGCTTCAAAAAAAGCAAGGTTCATTATCACATCTGTTATGGGTCAGGTTAGAAACTCCAACGTATTTTATAGAGACCGACTGAACTATAAGTTTTGCATCTTGAATTTGGCTAGGATGAGCCTGATATGTTTCACTTCAGATATGATTCAACAACCCACTAGCGAGTTTTTAACAAACCAAGTTTATTTAAGAATATAGCTAATTTGTATATAAAGAAAATTAGTAATATCTTTTAACAATTACAAACATAAAAACAGAAAGAAAACAACCACAATAATGTATTAACCCTTAATTGAATATCAAAGCTGTTTCAACAAACCAAAACCTTTCACAGACAAGACCCTTTTCACAGGTTTAACAGGGCACAGACGAAAATCTCACTTGACTAGAATTGAGTCTTTTTGAAGACTGCTCTTCCTTCCAGAAGGCAAAACGCTGGCTTGAGATAAGCAGGAGAATTTCCAAATAGAACAGGGAGTCAGAGACTTCAGCTTCTTTCATGCCCTTGTTAAAATTAAAAACTAAACTGCAGCCTCAGAACCCTCAAAACGGAAACCTTACACTGGGAAAAAAAACTTACCAAAAGCACATGACCTTTTCTTGTAACAATGCAGGATCGTAAAACTAATCCCAGGGTAAACATGAACAATCCCCATTTAAGCTATTGAAGTAGCAATAAAAGGACAATTCCAGTCAAGTCAGCAACAATAATGACATCACTGAAGCTGTGAGCTGCAGAAATCATGTTTTAAAAGAAACCTTTCTTAAAGGGACACTAATGTCACACATTGTGCGAATATCTTTTTGGTATTGTATAGAAACACTACACAGGCAACTATCCAGAGTTCACCTGCTTTATTACTCTTAAAGACAGAGTTGAGAACTACGTTTGATTTGTTATTACCTCCAGAAACTTCAGTGATACGAGAGTGTCAACAACTATCTTAAGTTGCTAGACAAGAATTGAGGGAAAAACAACACTCATTCAACAAGGAGAGTTTGCGCACAATTATACCACAAGTGAGAAATGGGTACCAGCCAAAGATTTAGCAAAAGCAAGTCCAATTTTTTACACAATTCAAACTGAAGATGAACTAGTTTGGCGACACCATGCTGACCAATTGTCATCATCTCAAAATGGTCTCTCAGAATCATCTCCAGAAGTTCCAACTTCTTTCATCTCTAATGTTGTGAATACAGCTGTGGGAGAATTAGTTGAATTTGAGTTATTTGATAATTGTGTCTTTGCTACTATACCATGTGAGAATGATGCATTATTAGTTCTAAGAGAAGAACTGTCCACTGAAGTTCCAAATCATACTTCTAAGGCCAAGGATAGCCAAATTCCAAAAGATCGTATACAACCAAAGAGGGATAGACATCCTTCTGATCAGCTGTGTATAATGATTAATAATGCATGGTGCTGTGTGTAGATTATTATTACCCCAATATATGACATCATAGTAATTTGCTGTCGTTACCATGGAAGGAAAGGGGAGGAATGTTTTATCGTTGAGTAATTGCATGATTACTTTAAGGGTTAGCTAGATGATTTGATGGTGATGTCATTGGGATGCTTCACAGACTCTTGTTTTTGCTTCAGTTTCTTCCAATTAACCTGTTGTGTGTTACTTTGAGTCTATGTGTGCAAACCATGTGTTTTTCTTTCTCACAGCTCCTAAGATAGTTAAGACATTACGTTGGTCCAATGGGGGAGGAGGGGAAAAAGTACAGGAGGAGGAAGAGAGGGAGAGCAATAGTTACAGGGGATTCTAGTCAGGGGTACAGTTAGGCACTGCTGTGGCCATCAGTGTGACTCCAGGATGGTATGTTGCCTCCCTGGTGCACCACTGAATGGCTGCAAGGCATCCTGAAGGGGGAGGGTGACAAGACAGAGGTCATAGTACACATTGGTACCAATGACATAAATAGAAAGAGGCATGAGGTCTTGCATCAAGATTTCAGGGAGTTAGACAGTAGACTGAAAAACAAGACCTCTCTGGTTGTAATCTCTGAAATGCTCCCAGTGCCACATGCTAGTGAGCACAGAAATAGGAGGATAGTGCAGATAAATGCGTGACTTAAGAGTTGGTGCAAGAGGGAGAGTTTTAGATTCCTGGATCACTGGGACCATTTCTGGGGAAGGCGGATCCTGTAAAAGTGAGACTGTCTATATCTGAACCGGAACAGGACTAACATCCTTTCAGGTCTTTTTGCTAGAGCTGTTGGCAGGAGTTTAGACTAATTTGGTAGGAGGAGGTAATACATACTGTTAGTAGAATAAGGAGACAGAATCATGCAGTAAAACAAACAAGTCAGAGGGAGTGCAGCTGCATTAATTTTCAAGGGAGCAAAGCCAGGTTGGATAGTATCTTTTTTAATGCTAGGAGTAAAACGGGTGAGGGCGATGATTGACCTGTGGAAGTGTGATATAGTGGCCATCACAGAGACATGGCTGAAGGAAGGACACAAATGGCAACACAACATTCCTGGATATAGAATCTTCAGGTGATACAGAGGAGGAAGCATTGCATTATTAGTTAAGGAGTCAGTTACTGCAGTAAAGAGAGATGATATTTGGAGAGGGCATCAAATGAAGCTGTGTGCATACAGTTTAGGAATAAAAAAGGGGCAGCCACATTGTTAAGTTTTATTATAGACCCCCAAATAGTCAGAGGGATAGTGAGGACCAAATACGTGCTCTATTTGTGGAAGTGTGTAAAAACAATAACAATAGGATAATTACATAAGGCAATTTCAACTTTCCAAAGATTAACTGGATATATAGTGTTAAGGACTTGGATGAAATGGATTTCTTGAAATGCATGCAGGAGAACCTTTTAGATCAATATGTAGAAGGTCCAACAAAGGAAGGAGCTGTGCTGGACCTAATTCTGGGGAATTAAGCTGGACAGACGATTGAGGAGGTGTTAGGGGAGCATTTTAGTGATAGGGATCATAACATGGTATAATTTAAGCTTGTTATGGACAAGGAAATAGGCAAGCTGCAAAAAAAGTTTTGGATTGGGGGAGAGTGGATTTTAGTAAAGTAAGATAAAATCTGGCCAAAGTAGACTGGGAACAGCTACTAACAGGAAAATCTACAGAAGAGCAATGGGTTGCATTCAAAAGGGAAATGCAAATTCAGCACCAAGGGTGATAGGTAGGAATGACAAGTCCAGAGAACCATGCATGACCAGAAATATTCAGGGTACAATGAAAAGGAAAAGGCTTTCAAAAAGTACAAAGGGAACATATAGATAGTGCTTTAATGAGGTATAGGAAGTGCTATAAAAATAACATTGATGACTATGTGGGGTGGCGGGGGGGCGGGGGGGGTGGTGGGGGGAGGGTGCGGATGACACAAAGATTAGCCGGGTGGTTAACAGTAAAACTGAGTGTCTTGGGCTATAAGAAGATATAGATGGGATGGTCAAATGGGCAGATAAGTGGCAGATGGAATTTAACCCTGAAAAGTGTGAGGTGATGCACTTTGGAAGGAGTAATTTGACAAGGAATGGTAGGACATTAGGTAGTTCTGTGGAACAGAGGGACTTTGGCCTGTTGGTTCACAGATCTCTGTGGAAGGGCATGTTGGTGAAGAAGGCATGTGGGACACTGCCTTTATCAATCGAGACATAGATTACAAAAAAAGGGAAGTCAGGTTGGAGTTGTACAAAACTTTGGTGAGGCCACAGTTAAAGTATTGTGTGCTGTTCAGTTTGCCACATTATAGGAAGGATGTGGTTGCACTGGAGGGGAATGCTGCCTGGGATGGAACGTTTAAGTTATGACGAGAGGTTGGGTAGGCTTGGGTTGTTTTCACTGGAGCCGAGAAGATTGAGCGGTGACCTGATCGAGGTGTACAAAATAATAAGGGACATGGACAGAGTGGATTCCCCTTAGTTGAAGAATCAGTCACGAGGGGACACAGGTTCAGGTGAGGGGCAGAAGGTTTAGAGCGGATTTTTATCCTGAGGGTGGTGATGGCCTGGCGGGTGGTAGAAGGATGTTGCTTCACATCCTTTAAAAAGTATCTGGATGAACACATGGCACATCATAAGATTCAGGGCTATGGGCCAAGTGTTGGCAGATGGGAATAGATAGGAATTTAGGTGTTTCTAATGTGTCAGTGCAGATTCAATGAGCTGAAGGGACTCTTCTGCGCTATATAATTCTACGATAACCAGCTTAACAATTCTGTCTGATAGTTCTGTATCTGAAAAATCACATTATGTATGTTTTTCTCTGCTGGTGAAGTGGTCTATGGATTCTGTAAGCTGCTTTCAATTGACAGAAAGTCTAGTTAATTAAAACAGAAGTTTAACATGATTATCAACCTGTCTTCCAATGTAGCCCATATCTTTTGGGAGATCCTTTAGTTCTTCTGCTAAAGGCAGAGTCACAGGTTGATAGGGCAGTGAAAAAGGCTTTTGGCATGCTGGCCTTCATCTATCAGGGCATTGAGTATAGAAGTTGGGAAGCTATGTTGTAGTTGTATGGGCATTGGTGAGACCACATCTGGAGTATTGTGTTCAATTTCAGAAAGATGTTATTAAACTGGAGAGAATGCAGAAGGGATTTACAAGGACTGAGTTATAGGGACAGATTGGACTTTTTTCTTTGGAGCGTATGAGACTGAGAGGCGATGGTATAGAGATATATAAGATCATGAGAAGCATGGATAGGGTGAACACGCTGTTTTTTTCCCAGGGTTGGGGAATCGAGAACTGGAGGGCATAGATTTAAGTTAATTAATGGAAACCTGAGGAGCAACTTTTTAAACAGAGGGTGGTATGAATGTGGAATGAGCTGCTGGAGGAAGTGGTTGAGGCAGAGATATTGACAACATTTAAAAGACAGTTGGACAGGCACATGGATGGGAAAGGGATGTGGGCCAAATGCAAGCATATGGGGTTAGCTTAACTGGGCATTTTGGTCAGCATGGACCAGATTCGGTCCATGTTTCCATGTTGTAGATTCTATGATTCTGCTGTTAATCCTGGTGTGGTCAGCCTGTGTAGACCTTTGCTTTCAGTTGCTAGGTGAATGTTTATGGTTTGCTTGTCTGGTTCAGACAACCTGAATCAAGAAATCATGGCTGTGATTCCCCAACTGTTTTGGCGGTCGCAGTGGGAGATGCATGTTGCCGGCCTTGTTCCGGGATTTGTGCATGTGCTGGGAATGCATACGCATCTCCCAGAGCTGGCAAACAGTCGCTGGTCAGACCATGCTGGAAACCGACAGGCAGACAGGTAAGTCATTTGAATCTGTTTTAAAAGTATTTTAAATATGTTTTCAATCTAATTATCAGGAACTTTCTGGTCCTGATTGAATCTCCCATCCCGCCAGGAGTACTCCATTCCAGCCGGGTTTAGACTAGTTCCCCACATTTGGGGAACGATTGGGAGGGTCTGCTGGAACGAAAGGGGAGCAATCGAAGCCCCCCCAGAGGGTCGGGCGGCAGGGAGTGCTGCCCCCAGGGCATGGGCACCCTGGCAGTGCCCATTGGGCATTGGACTGTGCAAAGGGGTGGGGCTTATTGTGGGCAGGGCCTAAGGGTGATCGGTGGTGATGGTGGGTAGTCCAGCTGCCACTGCAAACAGGATTGGTCTGAGATGGAGGGAGGGCAGTGACTGGGGCCGGCTTGGGGGTGGTTGGTCTGCCGTTGTGGGGGGAGGAGGGGGGGGAGGTGCCTGCCTCCAGGGGAGGGGCAATGTCTGACCTTGGGGGGATCAGTGGCAGGGGGGGAGTTTTCTGCCATGGTGGGGGACGGGGGGATTGCTATACATTGGGGCACTCCAGGGAGTGGGGTCAGGGCTGGCTGTGAATTGCTTTGGGGGCTGCATTGGGCTGTGGGAGAGGGCTGGAGGGGGGAAAAACTGTAGGAGTCCTGGCTAGCTAGCGATCAAGCAGGCCAGCAAATGGGGAGTCTGACAGATCGGGACAACTGCGCATGTGCAGAGTTCCAGAACTGTCAGACTCTGGCGTGAATATACCCTGCCCACTGGATTTTTAATGATATTCATGCCTGGGACCTCTGCAGCGTACAGAATGGGTAGGTTCAGATGAGAAGCTGAACTGACTAAACAGTCAGGATCTAGGACAGGTTTCCCGCCTATTCAGCATTTTTGGGAGAATTACGGCCCATAGTTCTGTTACGCTGTTTAAACATATTGAATTCTGTTCAAAGAATAGGTCAGCTCTTCACTTGAGCACTATTTCACTATGTCTTCCAAGCTTTTCTATGCTGTCAGCATTAACAACACTCCCCCATGCTGTGACTTCATAGCAGTCTGGCCAAAACATCACAGGTTATCACATGCTATGTAGCACAGTCTAAAGCTATTCACCATGCTGTATCTTTACTTGATCTTACTGCCACACTGCTTGATTACCGCTGAGCATCATGTTGTGTTGTTACAATGATATAAGTACCAATCACTCATAAGTGATAATGTAAACACACAGTGAGTTAATTTATTTAAACTAGACACATGAGAACATTCTTACAAAGATAGAAATCTTGAAGACATCAGCAGCAGCGAAGTACTCTGCTGACTAGAACTAGATCTCATGACACACTTCCCTTCTAGTGATGTCAAGTTGCTAATTCTTAAAGGAAAATAACAACAGGTGGGAATGTATTGATAGTGACTTTATCACTGTCATTACTGGAACAACAGTAACCAAATGTGGAAGAAATTTGGGATTGAAGATGTTTATTCATAATGTTAAAGGAATATAAAACGTCTTCTAATTAAAGCAGTTTTGTCATTTAATGATAGAGACTTTATCTGAGGACTGCAGCATCTGTTTGAGCTGCCTTTTAGTTAATGGAAAGCTGTTGACACCGTGACCCATATTTTCAATCTAATATGTGTTCCACAGTCAGTGATAAGGAGCTCATCCATTTGCTGGAACAAAATATAATGTGTTCATGGTGCATTAATGACTTGAACAATTTACTCCCTCTATCTGGCCAACGGATCTGAATGGTAATGCTCAGCTGATTTTTGAAGTGAAATAACACAGAATAAATACAGCAGTCCTTCAGGAGCAGGTACCAAACAGTTTCTCAGTGACTGCAGTGGACCAGAGCTCAAGTGCTCAACTAATACATTTCCAAACATTTCATATCCCAGAGGGAAACCCTCCAGCTTCCTTAATCTTCCAATTTAGGTAAGTCAGCTTGAGCTATACGTTCACAGTGAGGTTTCCAGTCTCCAGTTAGCAGCAGGTCGACTTGTATTTTCTTTTCAGTTTCCATCAAGCAGCTAAATGGGAAACCCTGTGCAGGGATTTGCCTCAGTTTTGCTCTGTAAACCTCCAGCATTGACTATCCCTATCTGTTAGCTTTTCTGCTCTAATTCAAATCCTCAGGGAATAACTTGTTCTTACTTTCAAAGTTCACATCCCTTCAAAAGCTCAACTGCCTCTTCAAAAATGGACAATTATAGAGACTCATCCTTATGCCATGAGGCCAGGATATACGTTCCTATGGTAACCCAGGCTCTAAAGCAACCCTTAATATTTGTTGCTAAAGTAAGAACTGGTGTGCCTCTGAAAAATCCACTGTCTGGCCAGAGACTTCTCAATTTTTTTTTCCTGGAAATGACATTTTACAAACAGGCTTAGTGAAGAAAAGGTCTACAGATAGAATTTGATGAAGCAGACCAATTTAATATGCAACAGTAATTTCTTAGTTTCTCATCATACAATAAAAAGACAACTTAAGCCATAGAGGAGTTGCGAATACTGATAAAATCCTTATGAAGGGCAGGAAAGAGTAACCTTCTGCAACAAATTTAGAATTTAATATCTGTCCTAATTGACAAAAACAACACATGACTTTCCTTTGTTTAAAGAGTATGACAATCCCTTTTTATGTTATTTGGTATATTAACAAATTGCAGTTGGAAGCAATTGCATTCAAGAAGAATGATTCACCAGTTTAATTCTGGTCATTGCTCGGAACAGAGGAAGACAGGGTGAAATTGAATTAGGAGAAAAAGTCAGAGATTTTTCCCAGTGGGAAGCAAGCTCCAAGAATCCTGGTTAGTTGATAGCAATTAATTCTGTATTTAAAGTCATTCCATGGAAGAAATTATGAAAGAAACCTGCAATGATGAGAAAGAAGTTGTAAAGCTTTGTCGCCATGATCTTTTGATGCAGTTTGCTGAAACACAGCTACACAGAGGCAGGGCTCCACAAACTGCAAAGCTCCAGAGTAAAAAATAACACCAATTATCAGATCATTCCCTCATTCCCAATTGTGTCCCTGCTGAAGCACAGAGTTTGTGACTGAACCTTTCCTTCATTTTACCTCTTGGAAAATAGCTTTACTCTTCCAAAATTAAATTCACATAACAAGAAAGTTATTGTGCCCATTGGCACTTATTGCATTTTGGCATCAGATGTAATCAAGATTGTGCGTTCTACTACATTATTACAGAAGACTCATTCACTTTATCACTGAAAAGCTTATTCATATTCAAGTGTGAAGGAAAGTGAATCTCACAGATTATAATCTGAAGCATTTTAGACATGCTTATCTGAGCATGTCACTTACATTCAATTGTTAAAGAGCAATTTTCGTATCAATCTGGGTTTATTAATCTTTTGGAACAAGAACTGAAGGCAAAAAAGATGAGGATAATAAAAGGTTAGTACTCAATAGATTAGCAACTGTTATAATGAAAATAGAACTTTTGTCTTTGGTTTTATATATTTTTTAAAACAACTGAAATTAAAATGGAAACTGGCCTCTACTTCACCACATTTCAGATCAGCCTGTGAGAAATGCGAAATGCCTTTGTTTGATATAAAGAGTGCAATAATTAGGAAAACTAGATTAAAACTTTTTAAAGTTAACTGCAAATAAACTGCAATTACAAGGGTAAAGTGGCAAACAATGAGTAAGTATAGCAGCCTCAGTTAGTCTGCTGAAAGACTTGTTTTGCCTGCAAGATCTTAAATAAAATATGACTGCAACTGACTGAAGATCGATTCATAGAACAGTTGATGCCTCAACCTGAAACTTATAAAATGGCTCATTGGCATACAGAACAGCTACACAACTGTTGAAAATTATGAAAATAAATTTGCTGCAACAAGATCATTGATGCAGAAAGGCAAGCACCTAGTGGCAGAATAATGACATTACTGTGCTGAGTGAAAAAAAACACTTACAGTTACACTTGTTTCACAAGAGGCAAACATCTGAATTCCATTTTCTAGTCAAGCAGCAAGAATTTTCTAGGTCCAATAGAAGTGACAGCAATGTTGCATCCGTAATGATAAAATTTAGCAACCTATGATATATAACTTAATAAATAAATATTAATAACTGAATTCATCCAATGTTTGATAAGGTAGCTCAGTGGCAATGTCCTGAATGTAAAACACATTCAATTTTACAACCTCATTGCACTCATTTTGCTGTGGGGAAAAGTCATAAAATCGGGCGTGATGTGACTAGCGGGAATAGCACCCATTTTCACGCCCGTTCCCGTTTTACCAAGAAGAATAATTGGCATGATCGGGACTCCATCTAAAACCGGCAAAACTTTAATTTGCATTTTTTTGCATTCATCATAATGCAATTAGTGAGCTTCACTCCCAATCGTCCCAGCTCACCTGCCTTAACCACCTCATTCGCTGTGGCAGGATCAGTCAGAAAAACACCTCAGCTATAAAAGTTGCTCGAGCAGTGAGGCTGAGCGAGGAGGTAAGTCTCTGCTTTCAAACTGCTCCGTGCTGTTCGGGGGAGGGGCTGTTGTTTCGTGGCAGCCATGTTGCATTTTGGGACAGGGGGCCTGCAGCTGTGTGAGGGGGTTGTGGAGCTGTTGTTGCTCATGGGGTCTGACTTCAGACTCTCAGCGCAGACCCGGGTCAGAATCTTAGTGCTGACTCTGGGTCCTAGTGCTGGCAGCAACAAGCTCTGTTGCTGGTGGCAGAAAGGCTAAAAATTCTCTGAAGTGGCAGTGCTGCAGCCTCAGGACTTGTCAAACAGCACTGTCTGGGTGTGTGTTTGTCAGTAGGGAGGGGAATGGGGGGGTCTGTATTGCCATTCTGGGGAAGTTGGGGGGGGGAGCGTATGGGGAGGGTGGGCTGCTGGGGGTCTACGGTGGGGGGGGGGTGTATGGGGAGTGTGTGTTATTGGGGGTCTGTGGGTGGAGGGGAATGTGGGGAGTGTGTGTTGCTGGCCTGGGGCAAAGAAAGATTTTTTAGCCTCGCCATCTGTCTCTCCCCTTCTCCATTCTCCCCTCCCTCTTCAGATTGACGAGATGTCTTTTGCAATGCAATCCATTGATTTTGCCATTCATTTGGTTGCTGGGGAGGATTGCAGGCAGAGGAGGCCCAGGCCCTTTCACTCAGAGGATTAGAGAGAGAAGGCCATGGGAGGCAGGACATGGCGACCATTCGCCCCAAGGGGATTGGGGGGGTGGAAGAGGATGCAGGAGCAGGAGGGAGTGGAGACTCCGGCAGTTTCACACACAAGTGTCCTTTGAGTAACTGTCAGACATCATGTGCCACTGACGACTCACTCTAAAAGGAGACAGAGTGGTAGCTGTGCCATTTGTTACAGGATCACCTCAGGGCACAGGGAGGTCACCCACTCCTGGCGACTGTGAAACTGACAGCCACTGTAAACATTTACGCCACTGGGTCCTTTCAGACCACCAGTGGAGATCTTTGTGGCATTTCCCAACTATCGTCCACAAGTGTGTGAAGGAGGTCCCGGGTGCCCTGTATGCCCGACCTGGACAGTATATTAAATTTGACCTGGACCAGGCCTAGCAGGAAGCCTGGGCAGTAGGATTCTCAGCCACTGCAGAGATGCCAAATGTGCGATGGGCTATAAACTGCACCCATGTCACCCTTTAAGGTCCCAATGAAGAATTCAGGAAGATCAATGAATAGAAAGGGCTTCCATTCAATAAATTTGCGGTTGGTGTGTGACCATCGGCTGAACATCATGCAGGTCTACGCCAGACATCTTGGCAGCGTTCATGGCAGTTTTATACTGAGAAACTCCAATGTACCAGGGGTCTTTCAGGAGGAGCCTAGGGTGCAGGGATGGCTTGCGGGGGACAAAGTGTACTGCTTCAGACTTGACTGATGACGCCTATGTGGAGGCCTGACACTGAGGTGGAGACCTGATATAATGAGGCCCACATTGCCACCCATTCAATAGTGCATAGAGCTGCTCAAAATGCGGTTCAGGTGCCTGGACTGCTCTGATAGGGCCCTCCGATAAAGCCCCTCATATTGTCCCACATTGCGGTTGTGTACGTAACCTGGCGTAGCAGCGAGGAGACATTTTGGAGGAGGAGGACTTGGAGGCCAACCAGCCGGGCATCGCTGGGAGGGAGACCGCCCAACAAGAGGAGGAACAGGAGGAGGAGAAGGAGCACAGTGACGATGAGTAACGCTACACAGGCCCTGGAGGGCTGGCAGCCACAAAGGTCAGGCATGTGGGAGCAGCGAGGGAGGCCATGATTACCACAGGTTTTGATCACTAGGGGCCTGTGTTGCCACACATGGGTTCCATCCAGCCACCCATACGGTCCTACAATCTCCAGAATGGTGGGCCTGGGTTACCCAGTGTTAGTGAGTTTCTGTGGCAGGCAGGAGGGTGATGACAGCTCATTGTGTGCCATTGTGATGATGCCCAGATGCAAACTAATCTGACTCCTACCTGAACTCTGCATCCATGCTGGCACCTGAGCCCATATCTGGATGATGGGTAAGAGAGTACTAAACACCCATGCAGGGCCCTCAGGCGGGTAGGGTATCAGGGGGAGGGAATCTCTCTTCGATCCTTTAATTTAGAAACAATCTTGTAAAATTCTGTCCTATGTGATAATTCTTGACTACACTCCAGATGTGAGAACAGTGATAACTGAAATTGTAAACATTGAATCAAACGTGAAGGTCAAAGAACACTACTTGGGGTCTTTCTAAGTTAATACTATTTACCCTGAGCGTGTTACAGGAACTTGACATTCCATTGGAGAGATGCTGTGGCCAAGGATATGGCAACATTAGAAGTATGGAACTGTCTAACCAAGGCGGCTTACGACCAACACATGAGCTGAACCGAGCAAGCTTTCTATGTTTCACAGTCAGAGATTGAGTCTACAGAACTGCACACTCTTCAGCAAACTGCAATATCTCCTTTTAGCTAATTGAATCCTTTGTATAAACCTCCTTCCTTTTCAACTTCGAAGTGGAGTGTGTTTCAAAGCTGTGTAAAATAACAGAAAACACGATGTTGAAGCTGCTTTCTGACACATGATGGGAGCACAGTGCTGACAGAATCAAAGCTCTGAAATTCCAAATTACTGAAGTGCGACAAGCTGTCTGATCTCAAATGGTGAGCTGCACTGAGGCAGACATTTTAACTTCAGTGATTCAAGTTCCATCAACTTCCTGCTGCCTCTATGTTGTGAAGTGTTGCATTAAAACAACAAGTAAAAATAAACCCACAGGTGTGACGTTTTAATTAATGATAGAAACGTTCACTGATGTTCCCTTACTTGAGTATTGCTGTTTCATATCAATTTGAGAAGGTAATATTGAGACAGCCCCAGTATTCAATATCTGACAATATACCATTGAACTGTTGAATGCTATAGTGCATTACATTCATTTAAAATCTTTGCAGGAATTATAAAGCAAGTTCAATAGGAACAGACTTATATCATATTTTCTCATTGAATAGCATCTTGCAAAATAAATGACACAGAATTGACTTCCATCAAGCTCCTTAAAGGTGAAAAAATCTAACTAATCTATACAGTATACAAAAAATTGTCCATTTCATGAGTTCCGTAAATATTCATTTACAGATGCAGGAATAAACTTCTGGGGTGCACGGTGGCACAGTGGTTAGCACTGCTGTCTCGCATTGCCAGGGACCCCGGTTCGATTCCCAGCTTGGGTCACTGTCTGTGTGGAGTGTCACGTTCTCTCTGTGTCTGTGTGGGTTTCTTCCAGATGTTTCGGTTTCCTCCCACACTCCAAAGATGTACACGTTCGGTAGATTGACCATGCTAAATTCTCCCTCAATGTACCCGAACAATGGAAAGTATTGCTTCTTGTGCACTATACAGACAAAGTATGCCATTCATAGAGAAGGAAATGAGAGAGTGCAGAATGTAGTGCTACAGTCTGAGCTAGGGTGCAGAGAAAGGTCAATTTAATGCAGCGTAAGTTCATTCAAAAGTCTGATGGCAGCAGGGAAGATGTTCTTGAGTCGGTTGGTACGTGACCTCAGACTTTTGCATTGTTTTCCCGACGGAAGAAAGTGGGTGAGAGAATGTCTTGGGTCTGTGGGGTCCTTAAGTATGCTGGCTGCTTTGCTGAGGCAGCGGTGAGTGTAGACAGAGTCAATGGATGGGAGGCTGGTTTGCAGGATGAATTGGGCTACATTCACAACCTTTTGTAGTTTCTTGTGGTCTAAGAGCAGGAGCCATACCAAGCTGTGATACAACCAGAAAGAATGCTTTCTATGGTGTATCTGTAAAAATTGGTGAAAACCATAGCTGATGTGCCAAATTTCCTTAGTCTTCTGAGAAAATAGAGGCATTGGTGCACTTTCTTAACTATAGTATTGGCATGGGGGGGACCAGGACAGGTTGTTGGTGATCTGGACATTAAAAACTTGAAGCTTTCGACCATTTCTACTTCATCCTCTTAATGTAGACAGGGGCATGTTCTCCAGCATGCTTCCTGAAGTCGATGATAATCTCCTTTGTTTTGTTAACATTGAGGGAGAGATTATTGTTGCCGCACCAGTTCACCAGATTCTCTATCTCATCCCTGTGTTCTGTCTCATCATTGTGTGAGATCCGACCCACTATAGTGGCGTCGTTAGCAAAGTTGAAAATTGAGTTAGAGGGGAATGTGGCCACATAGCCATAGGTGTATAAGGGTTAGGGGACTGAGAACACAGCCTTGTGGGGCACCAGTGTTAAGGATGATTGTGGAGGAGGTGTTGTTGCTTATACTTACTGATTGTGGTCTGTTGGTCAGGAAGTTCAGGATCTAGTTGCAGAGGGAGGAGCCAAGGCCCAGGCCACAGAGTTTGGAGATGAGTTTCATAGGAGTAATGGTGTTGAAGGCTGAGCTGTAGTCAACAAATATCCGTACCTTTTCAACCTTGCCCCTCTCCTCAGGGGCGGCAATCCTCAGGCTATATCACCACTGGGTCAGCTCTCCTCCTCAAAGGGTCAACTTGGACTATGGCAACTTTATCTTTTACACAAAATTTTACACCTCATGTCAGAATCTTGCAAAAATAAATTCTGGATGGGGATAGGAAATATATTAATGATCTAAACTTAGGTGTACAGGGCACAATTTCAAAATTTATAAATGACAGGAAATTTGGAAATATTGTGAATTGTGAAGAGGACTTCAAGAGAACACAGATTAGTTGAACAGGTGCACACATATTAGATGAAATTTCATGCAGACAAGTGTGAAGTGATAGGTTTGATAGGAAGAATGAGAAGAGATAATAAGACAATTCTAAAAGGGATGCAGAGAGATCGACCCTGGGCTTGCGGGTACGTGTACACAAATCATTGAAGGTGGCAGATCACTGAAGGTCATGCTTGTCTAACCTTTGGAAAAGTAACAAAAAGAGTAATGCAGTATATGGATTTTAGACTTGGATTTTCAAGCTGCCTTCAAGAAGCTTGTGTGTAGTGAATTTATGACTAGGTTCAGAAAGAGTCAGGACAAGTAGCAGAATAGATAGCAAGCTGACTACAAAACAGAAGGAAAAGGAGAGCTTGAAGGTAGTTACACCGTCTGGTAAGTGGTGATTCAGAGGGGTTTGTCTTGAGAGCACCATTTACATAAACAATTCGGTCTAGTTTCAAAATGTGTGGATGATTTCAAATGGGGGTTTAGGGGATATAATTAATATCAAGGAAAACTGTAACAGGAGACAAGATATCAATAAAGTTGCAGAACTGGTGTATAAATGCCAAATAAACTTCAATATATAAAGTGTGAGATGGTGCATTTTAGTATCTGGAATAAAGGGACATTCTGCTTGGAAAGAAAAAACCTTAACAAGGCACAGAAATATGGAGATACATACAAATGATTGAAAATAGCAAAGCAGATTAACAAGCATAGGACCATAAAATGATACAGTACACAGGGAGGCAATTCAGCATAACATATTGTGCTAGCCCTTGAAGGAATTAGCCAGTTGGTTCCATTGCCTTGTAACAAAGACACAAAAATGCAAATCAAAGCATATTTCATTTCTGGAGAAATAGAATTGAAAAGGAGGGAGGTTATGTTAAACTTGCTTAGGTCATACATAGAGTACTGTGTACAGGTCTAGTCTCCATATTCCAAAAACAATAAGGAGCTATTTGAGAAGAAGCAAAACAATTACAAAGGTGATACCAGAACTGATAGTTTTAACTATAAGGAAAGACTAACAAGCTGGGTTTTTTTCCCTAGAGTATAGAAGATTGAGGGGTAAATTGATAGAAGTCTTTAAAATTATAAAGAGATTTAAGAGGGTAAACAAATGGAAGCTATTTTCACTTGTGGGAAACTAGAGGCTACAGATAGTCAGGTCTACTTCAGCATTTGTTAGAGAATGTGTCCTGATTTGCATAGGTCTGTTGCATCCCCCACAACCATGAGATCATGAGGGTACATAGCCTTGTAACTAGAGATTCAGCAAGCACCTCAGATAGAGAAGGAGGGAGAGAGGAAAAGGAGAGGAGGAGAGGCTGAAGAAAGTGGGAGGCCTGCCAGCGGATCCATTTTCTAGACAGGCAGCCTGTAAGCATATCAGGCTTCTGTGAATACATCCCTCAATCCATACTATTCCTTTGCCATAGGCTATCGCAACATCTTCTGAAATATGAGTCACCAAAAAATAACCATACTTAACTCACTTAATCCAATAAAACATTCACAATTCTGTATAAAGCTAATCACCAAGTGCCTGTCTTGCGGGTGCCTTTGCTTGTCCAAGTATTCCTGCGTAGTGCCACTTCAGGAGCAGAAATATGGCTAATGAAAGGCTGCTGAATCTCAGTGGGGGACACTTCAGAAGGTCTTGCAACTGTCCTTAAGCAGCTCTGGAACTAGTCAAACATCGCACAATACCATCTTGGTATGGGTGACAGCAGTCCTGGTCTACTGCCAGGTAACAGCAAGGGCACTTTCAGAGCAGCAATGGTGGAAGCACAAATACTGTCATGCTGAGAGAGGGCAGCATGTTCACGGTGCCACTGTCATTCTCCTGGGGTGATGCTTTAGTTATCTTGGTGCCAGCATCTGAGCTGGTGGAGGCAGCGCGAGATCAAGAGATGTTTTTTTCTTCTTCATTGTGTCTTGCTCCTCGAGGATTCAGCCTCCCATCCCACTGCCTGGTCAGGCAGAAGTTCTTGAGTCCCTGAAAAAAAGAAAGGCAGAACAGTAATACTCAGAAAAAGGGAGAAAAACATGAGGTATGTGGTGTCATTGTCTGCAATTTGTAAATCAGAAGACTTTGTGGGCTTGGGGATCAGTGGAATGTGCAAAGCTGTTCAATGGTTCCAGCTCTGCTTCTGGCCACAACCTCAGCTATTGCCAAGCTAATGATTTCCAGCAAAGGGGTGAAGACATGCAGACATGTCTCTGAAAGAGAGAGAAAGTGCATCATTGAGTGAAGCAACAATGTGACGTGCCTTCCGTAATTGAATGGTCTGCAGTGTGTGCACACTGTGAGATTTGAGTGTGTGGCTTGCAGCAGTATTGAGAGTTTAGGGGTGAGGCAAAGCCTTGGTTAATAAAGGTATTTGGTGGGTAACAATTGGGGTGTGGTGAATTGAGTTCTGTGAGGCTAGTGGTGTGGTTAGCAAGATAAACATCTGAAGGTGCATTCACAAACTTGAACATCTCATTGAGACATATAAGATGATGAATGGGATGGATAGGATAGAGGTGGAGAGGCTCTTCCCGCTCAGAAAGGATAGTAGGACTAGGGGGCACAGCTTCAAGATAAAGGGGGGGGCGGTTTAGAATGGAGTTGAGGAGGGACTTCTTCACTCAAAGGGTGGTGAATCTCTGGAATTCTCTGCCCGTTGAAGTGGTGGAGGCTGCCTCGCTCAATATTTTTAAGACGCGGGTTGATGGATTTTTGATAAGAGAGGGGATTCAGGGTTATGGGGAGAGGGCGGGAATGTGGAACTGAGACGTGACAGATCGGCCATGATCTTATTGAATGGCGGGGCAGGCTCGAGGGGCTAGATGGCCTACTCCTGCTCCTATTTCTTATGTTCTTATGTTTATGTTCTTATGAACATCTCATGTGAAGTCATTAAACATCTTGCAGAACTGCACACAGGTCCTCAAGGCTAGACTGCTGGCATTGGACACAATGGCTACCTCTCTCACTGCCTTCTAAGTATCTGCCTGGAGGGCTTTCTGGTCCCATGAAAGAGAAATTTAAGACCAGGGAGAACCCTGAGAAATTGCAAAGCAATCCAGAGAGCAAGTTCCTTCAATAAAACTCTAGAGTTTTGGTGGAGGATGTGAATGAAAGGAGATAGGTCCTTTTCCTACTCAAGTGAATAGAGCCGTGAAGAAGGCTTATAGTATGTTAGCGTTTATTAACAGGGGCTTTGAGTTTAAGAGCTGTGGGGTTATGCTGCAACTATTCCGGACGTTGGTGAGACCACATTTGGAATATTGTGTTCAGTTCTGGTCACCTCATTATAAGAAGGATATGGAAGCATTGGAGAGAGTGCAGAGGAGATTTACCAGCCCTTCAGCTCTCAATGTTGTGCCGAGCTATGTCCAATCCCAAGATTATCCCCTCCCTATAATTCTGGAGTGCTCCATGTGCCTATCCAATAACCACTTGAAAGTTCCTAAAATGTCTGACTCCACTATCACAGCAGGCAGTATATCCCACACCCCAACCATTCTGAGTAAAGAACCTACCTCCTAAAGACATCCCTCCTATATCTCTCACCATGAACCTTATAGTTATGCCCCCTAGTAACAGGTACATCCACCCGAGGAAATAGTCTCTGCACGTCCACTCTATCAATCCGCCTCATCATATTATAAACCTCTATTAAGTTGCCTCTCATCCTCCTCCACTCCAAAGAGAAAAGCCCCAGCTCTCTCAATCTACCCTCCAAACCAGGCAGCAACCTGGTAAATCTCCTCTGCACTCTCTCCAATGCTTCCATATCCTTCTTATAATGAGGTGACCAGAACTGAACACAATATTCCAAATGTGGTCTCACCAACGTCCGGTATAGTTGCAGCATAACCCCACAGCTCTTAAACTCAAAGCCCCTGTTAATAAACGCTAACACACTATAAGCCTTCTTCACGGCTCTATTCACTTGAGTAGGAAAAGGACCTATCTCCTTCCATTCACATCCTCCACCAAAACCTCTAGATTTATATTGAAGGAACTTGCTCTCTGGGTTGCTTTGCAATTTCTCAGGGTTCTCTCTGGTCTTAAGTTTCTCTTTCATGGCTTCCAGCCCTGGATGCAGTCAGAATGTACCTCATCTCAGAATTGCTCAACAACATGATGTTTGTAAGCTGCCTGGGGGTTAATTATTCATACATTTTAGGATTGACCAATTTAGCCCCCACAGAAGTCTGAATCAACAAGTTTAAGTGAGGTTAGTAATTCAATGCCAAATCATGCCTAGAAAGTGAAACAGGGATAAAGAGAGAGATAAAAGAGAGAAAGAAAAAGTTTTAAAAAATTACCAATTTTAAATCTGTTGAGATGCGACTCCATACTTATAAAAGTTAATTTTCAGTGCCAGAGAGATTAGTTGGAAGTAATTAAGACTTTTCCATCATTAAAAGTTCAATGACACTTGAATAAACAAGCTCTAACTTTCTCTGTGATGTTTACTAAATCAGAGAACCAGAGAATTCCTACAGTGCAGTAGGAGGTCATTTGGCCCATCAAGTCTGCATCGACTCTCTGACGGAGCATCTTATCCAGGCCCACCTGTCCTGCCCTATCCTATCCCTGTAAATCCCTTGCACATTTACCCCATTACTCCCCCTAACCCACACCTTTGGACACAAAGGGACAACTTAACAAGGCTAATTCACCTAACCTGCACATCGTTGGACTGTGGGAGGAAACCGGAGCACCCAGAGGAAACCCACACAAACACACGGAAAATGTGCAAACTCCACATAGCCACTCAAGGCAAGAATTGAATGCAGGTCCCTGGCACTGTGAGCACTAACCACTATGCCACCACGGGAATATATGCCAGAATTTTACAAGCATGCCTGCCCGGAATCAGGGTGTGCAAGGCTCCCAGAATGGAATTCTCTGTTGACCTCGGCCGGGATTTTGTAAAATACCAGCCATTATAAATTCATGCTGCACCATGTATTTTCAATGCTGAGTCTCTCAGCAAAATATTGTTGTAGTGTTGCTTCTGGAAGAACAGAACAACTCAGGCAACAAGCATTTGTGTTACCAGGGCATATGTGGTCAGTGCAAGTTGCCGTTTGATTTATAGTTGAATACAGATGAGTTCGAGCCACATTCTTAACTTTAGAGCAAAAACTGGCCAATGTATTTCTTGCCACTTGCCTTTGAAATTTTGTGACAAAAAAGTCCTGCAGATCAAACTTGTCTTGTCAATGGCCTTTTCACGAAAATCACTCCCACAGCTTCCATCGATATTGATTGGAACATATTCTTCTCCAGGTTAAAATAATTTCAAAGCAAACAGCACATAAATTATGAATCCATATCGCAAAACATTTATTGGAAAAATCACAAATATTCTGTGGAAGCAGTGAATACTGTTGATAAATATTCATTCTGCTTTTGTTTGCCAGAACTGCTGGGAGCTACAACACTAGTGAGAGACGTTAGCAGAAGGCCTCATGTTTGTGGACATTCTTAATCTGTTTTCCTAAAGGCAAAGATGTTTCAATGTGGATAAAACAGTATTCAATAGACTGCTGAGTGGAAAGGGAAGGGGAGCTACAACTACTAACATCCCTCATGGTCACTACTGCACTGTGCACTCATCTATAACTATATAGTCAACAATGGGTTTTTGGATGTAACTTGGATTGCTAAAGAGTTTGTTAAAAGCCCACAGTTTGGAACACAGCTGTACCAGTTGGAAAAATAATGGGCAGAACTGTCCCCAAAAAATTCTCAGTGTCACAAATGTCTGAAAATTGGAGAGCGTCACTCTGTTTTTTTCAGTGAGCTACCACATGAGATTTTCCCACACCTTTTTTTGGCAGTAGGGTGTTTCACACTGGTGGGGGTGCAGAGCCTATGTTCCATTTTTCAGACGTTTGTGACCCTTAGAATTTTGGGGGGAAAATTCCACCCACCATGAGGTGTGTGTGTGTGTGTGTGTGTGTGTGTGTGTGTGTGTGTGTGTGTGTGTGTGTGTGTGTGTGTGTGTGTGTGTGTGTGTGTGTGTGTGTGTGTAAGCATGAACGTGTGCAGTGACATTATTAAGCATGTGGATTGGTCAGCTTGGTTTCTGTCTTTCACAAATGACAATATGTAACAGATTCTGACAGTAAGGCTGGGATCTAAACACTAAACATTGGCAGCAAATGCCGCGAGTGACTGTGATGAACAAGATCCTGGCTCTCTCAACCTGTTTGGATGGTCCAGATTTCAAAGAACAAAGAACAAAATCAGCCCGGGAAACAGGACCTTCGGCCCAACGAGCCCGCGCCGCCATCTCAACACCACCAGTGCCCCTCTATACCCATGACCCTTGTCTAATGTTTTATGGCTATCCACATTGAGGGAAACTAATTTAGGGACAATTTATTCCTGCCAATCAGCCTAACAGCACATCTTTGGGGTGTGGGAGGAAACCGGAGCACCCGGAGAAAACCCACGCAAGCACAGGGAGAATGCGCAAACTCCCACAGACACCGGCCCAAATCCATGTGTCTGCACAGCAATCAGCGATAGTCACTGAGCTGTCGTCTTGTCCAGTATCTGGTCCAGTTTAGGCACACTAACGACATGAAGCACTAGGCCAATCTCGAACAACCAAGAGCAGCCCCAATACGACCCATCGCGTGTATGCCCCTTGTTGGACACGAGGTGGACCGACTTAAAACCTGTGAATGAAAAGGAAAAAAAAATTATTATTGTACCATATCCATTTACCTTACCAGGGATGCCCCAATGCTAATGACCCTTATTTAAAAGGTTCTCCTATATCCACCCATCTCCAACCCAGTCATGTGCCTGTCTAAGTTACTCTTAAATGACTCTCGTGTGTTTGCCTCCACCACCTTACTTGGCAGAGCATTCCATACCCCCACTACCCTCTGTGTGAAAAACCTCCCTCCAATATCTGTGTTGTACCTCTCCCCCCTCACCTTAAGTCCATGGCCCCTTGTCCGATGTGTCTCTATCATAGGAAATAGCTTACCTCTGTTTACTCTATCTATACCCTTCATAATCTTACATACCTCTATTAGATCCCCCCTCAGTCGGCGTCTTTCAAGGGAAAAGAGCCCCAATTTCTTCAATCTTTCCTCATACCCCAGTCCTTCCATACCAGGCAACATCCTGGTAAACCCCCTCTGCACTCTCTCCAGAGTCTCCACGTCCTTCCGGTAGTAAGGTGACCAGAGCTGGACACAGTACTCCAAATGCGGCCTAACCAACGTTCTGTACAACTGCAACATTAGACTCCAGCTCTTATATTCTATACCCCTTCCTATAAAGGCTAACATACCATAGGCTTTCTTCACCACACTCTCCACTTGCACTGCCACCTTCAAAGACTTGTGCACTTGCACCCCCAGGTCTCGCTGCGATTCTATACTCCTCACGGGCTTACCCTTTATCATATAACTCCCCCCTACATTATTCTGGCCAAAATGCATCACCTCACATTTATCCGGATTAAACTCCATTTGCCATGTATCTGCCCAATATACCAGCCTATCAATATCCCGTTGTATTGCCAGACACTGCTCCTCACTGCCCGCCAATCCAGCCATCTTGGTGTCATCAGCAAATTTGCTGATCACACCACCTACTCCCTCTTCCAAATCATTTATATACACTACAAAGAGAAGAGGTCCCAGTACTGAGCCCTGCGGCACACCACTAGTGACAGACCTCCAGCTAGAAAAGGACCCCTCCACTACTACTCTCTGACTCCTCTTTGCAAGCCAGTTCTCTACCCGTCTAGATACCTGGCCACATATCCCATGAGCTTTAATCTTCTCTACCAACCTACCACGAGGGACTTTGTCAAACGCCTTACTGAAATCCATATAGACGACATCAACGGCTCGTCCTTCATCGACCGTTTTTGTCACCTCCTCAAAGAATTCTACCAGATTCGTAAGGCAAGACTTCCCCTTTACAAAGCCATGCTGCGTATCCTTAATCAGATCGCAATGCTCTAAGTGCTCATACATCCTATCCCTAAGAATCCTCTCCATCAACTTGCCTACGACTTACGTTAAGCTCACCGGCCTATAGTTACCCAGGCTATCCCTCCTACCCTTTTTAAACAACGGTACCACGTTCGCTATCCTCCAGTCCTCTGGGACCTCACCTGTGTCTGAAGGAGAGACAAAGATTCACGTCAGAGGCCCAGCAATCTCATCTCTCGTCTCCCTAAGCAGCCTAGGATAAATGCCATTGGGCCCCGGAGATTTATCGGTTTTAATGCTACCTAAAAGCCCTAACACTACTTTCTTCGTAATCGATAGATCTTTCAACTGGTCTACCGCTCCCTCAATGACCGCACTAGACATCAAGCCCCTCTCCTTCGTGAATACTGACGCAAAGTATTCATTCAGGATCTCCCCCATTCCCTCTGCCTCTAAGCACAATTCCCCACGTCTGTCCCTGAGAGGACCGATTTTACCCCTAGCCACCCTTTTGCTCTTAAGATAGGAGTAAAATGCCTTTGGATTCTCCTTAATCCTACCTGCCAAAGCCATCTCATGCCCCCTCTTTGCTCTCCTAACTCCCCGTTTGAGATCCCTCCTACTCTCTCTGTACTCCTCCAACGCTCTCTCTGTTCCCAGCTGCTTAGACCTGGCATACGCCTCTCGTTTATTCCTAACCAGGTTTTCTATATCTCTAGTAATCCACGGTTCCCTAATCCTACCTTTCCCATCCTTTCTCCTAACCGGCACATGCCTTTCCTGCACCCTTTGCAGTTTCCCCTTGAAAGACTCCCACATGCCTAACGTGGACTTACCTTCTAACAGCCTATCCCAGTCTGTATCCCTAAGCTCCTGCCTAATCCGGCTGTATCTAGCCTTCCCCCAATTTAGCACCCTCCCCTTAGGACAGCGCTTGTCTTTTTCCATTAGTATCCTAAAGTAGACGGAGCTGTGGTCTCTATTAGCCACATGTTCGCCTACCGCAACCTCAACCACCTGACCCAGCTCATTGCCCAGAACTAAATCCAGTATTGCCCCCTCTCTAGTTGGGCTATCTACATACTGTTGCACGGATCCTTCCAATACACATCTTATGAATTCCTCCCCGTCCGACCCCCCCAGCTCGAGGCACCTTCCAATCCACCCCAGGGAGATTAAAATCTCCCACTACAACAACCCTGTTCTTCCTACACTTATCCAAAATGTCCCTACATATACCCTCTTCCACTGCCCGTGGGCTATCGGGTGGCCTATAGTACACTCCTAGCATAGTAATGGCTCGCTTCCGATTCCTCAACTCCACCCACAGAGACTCAATTCCCAACCCCTCCATGTTATCCTCCCTCTGTACCGCTGTGATCTCCCTAACTAAGAGTGCCACTCCCCCTCCTCTTTTCAACCCTCCCCTATCACACCTAAAACACTTATACCTCGGAACATTTAGCTGCCAGTCCTGCCCCTCCTTTAACCACGTCTCTGTCACTGCCACCACATCTAAATTCCTCACGAACATCAAGGCCTTAAGTTCATCCGTCTTACCCGTCACACTCCTTGCATTAAAACAGATGCACTGAAGACCCTCAGGCCCACTCGGATCCTCCTTCTCCTGCGAGATTTTCCCATCATCTAGACTTACCCTGACCTCCAACTCACTCCCACTCCCAGTGCCTGAGCTGTCTCTCTCCTCCCCACTCCCCCTCCATTTTAGTTTAAACCCTGCCGAAACACTCCAGCCAACCTCCCAGCTAAAATATGTGTATCCTTCCCACTTAAATGCTCCCGATCCCTCTTATACAAGTGCCCTTCCTTTGCAAAGACTTCCCAATGGTCAACAAAACTAAAACCCTCTGTCCTGCACCAATTCCTCAGCCACACATTCAGCTGCAGGATCTCATTATTCTTATCCCTGCTATTGCTGGGCACTGGCAGCAGCCCAGAGATCGCCACCCTGGAGGCCCTGTGCTTCAGCCTGGCTCCCAACTCCCTGAACTGCCTACGTATTTCCCCCCTACTCTTCCTTCCTACGTCCCTCTCTCCTACGTGTATAATTACATCCGCTTGGGTGCCTTTGCCCTTCAAGATTCCCTCTACCCTCTCCGACACATCCTGTACCCCAGCTCCAGGGAGGCAGACCACCATCCTGGACTCCCGCTTTTGCCCACAGAACCGCCTATCAATTCCTCTAACCCTCCTGTCCCCCACCATTATCTCACATCCAGCCCCCTTCCTTCCCTCTGAGGCATTTTCTTCTTCCCCTCATGCCCTTTCCACCTCAGTCGGTGCCTTACCCCTGCTGTAAGGAGAGACTACCCCTGGGGTAGCCTTTGGAACATTACTCTTCTTCTTTCTCCCCTTCCTAACTGTAACCCACCCATCCCCCCTCCTAGGCTCTGGGATCCCCTTTTGAACGTGGTTCCTATTCATTAATGCCTCATTTTCCCTCACTAAAAATAAATCCTCCATCCTCAGCTCCAGTTGCCTAACTTGGGCCCTCAAACGCTGCAACTCCAGACATTTGGTGCAGATGTGGACTCTCCAGAGATGCTGTGTCTCCAGGAACTCCCACATATTACACCTTACACAGCTGACATGCCTCCCCATGGTCCCTGCCATTTATTTATTTTCAGTTTGATTATGCTGAACCTCACATAACCACACTCGGCTGAATGGGCTGTTGCAGGCTTCTAGAATCTATTTAATTCAACTCATGTGAAAGATTGCTATTACCATGGAGTTTACAGTGAGTTTGTTCTATCTTGGCTAACTTAGCCCCTGTATCACCGATAGAGACCTAATGACGTTGCCAATAAGGGGTGGGGAAGATCCGAAGTTACTTTCTCGTTAGCAAGAACTGAGGCTTCCAGATCTTGAGACCCCCCCACTGACATTTGCATGGATGGCGAACATGGGTTCAAGATCGCCCCCCAAAAAAAAGAATGGGCTGTATTTCAGGACTAATCATATTTCAGAACTTGAACGTGAAAATGAAAATGTCTGGAGTGAGGTGATTCTTGAATGCAAGAAAGTAAGTTTGCCAATAGAGATTGGCTAGAAATATGGCATACTCACAAATCTTCTTAATTCCAACAAGGCCAAATAGTCGTCACCAAATTGGAAAGGAACTCAACCCTAAGCAACCAGGCATAATGAAAAGCTACACATTTGAAACATGAGAGCAGAAAAATAGCTCAGCACCTGTGAGTATATTGTGGCACTGAAGAATTTATCCTCATATTGCAACTTTTGGCACATTCTGTGAGACAGATTTGTGTATGGATCAGTGGACAAAAGAATTTAGTTGAAGTTACTAAACGCACAAAATTTGTATTGGTGTGTAAGATTACTATTACCATGGAGATAGCCTCAAGGAATGTTAGGGAACTTTGTCCTATGCAAATAAATAATTCAATTTCTTTCCCCAGTTAGAAGGCTTTTGCCAAGCCGAAAGTTGGAAGACCTGGTCAGAAGAGTGTCGCAATCTTGAAGTGAATCCAGAATACCTCAATGTAGAGATGCCGGGGGTCGGGGGGGGGGGCAATTTTGCTAAAAAAGCAATAACAAAGAGATCTGTCAGTGCTTTTCCCCCACTGTAGCTGGCCTCCATGACCAATCGCGTCCCCCACACCCCCGCATGAACCGTCCGATTCCTCCCATCCCTGCATGGACCAGCCAAATGCCGCTTGCAGAATGCACAGTGTCCCAGGCTGGCAGTGCCAGAGTTCCAGGCTGGCACTCTCCAGGATGCAAACCCCCTCTATCCCAGGTGTCCCGGGAGGGCCTCAATGGCCTCTATCCTCACCAGTGGGGTGATCACATCTGGACACCATTGATGGGGACCAGCACTTACACCCCATTGGTGAGAAACCCTCCTGCCAGGGGGAAGAGATATTAGCGAACACAAAGGATACTGCCCTGGCTCACTAATGACAAGGAAATATGCATTTTCATATTGTCATCAACCTCACACTGATTTCCTGCACCAAAACTGATTACTTCAAAAAACATGGCCTGAGAGACTCTTGTTTGGCTGGACACTAGTCATGAGTGCTGCTGCTACAGGTGCCTTGCTGTTATCAGTAGTACAATTATAGTTTTTTCAGAAATCATTTGCCCACTACTCTGTTCATCCCAACTGATGAGCCAACCATTTTTGTGTAAGGCATTTACTTTAGCCAATAACATTCTACCTTCTAGCAGCGTGAGAATACATAGATCCATAAGTCCAAATCTCTAAGCAAGGGACATAATCTCTAAGGTAGGGACATGTTCGGCTCAACGTTGTGGGCCAAAGGGCCTGTATTGTGCTGTAGTTTTCCTATGCTTCTACGTTTCTATAAAGTCGTTAAGCGACCTACTACATAAATCCAGAAAGCTCTTTCCCACTGTCTCCTGGCAACCTGCTATGTAAGTCCATAGAGTCCAAAAGTTCTCTTTCCCATTTTGTTTATCAGGAAAAATTGTATTACTTCATTTATTCTGCTCTCTGGGAAGCTTGTACTGTCTATAATCCATGCTGATAATGACTGTGCTCTGTGGCTGCATTGTTCTTAAGGAATGTGGTTTGTCTTACTCAGCTATTATCCAATTATGCCTTGGGCCAGTTTGTAGTTAGCCAAGGTGTACATTTTAATACAGAATGGCACACACACCATGCTCCCTGCTGCATTTCAGTGCAACTGCACCTCCTCTATATTGCTGCTTCTGCTGCTGCTGCCATGGCCGAGTGGGTGGGGGCCGGGTGGGGGCCGGGGTGGGGGTGGGGGTGGGGGTGGGGGTGGGGGGGGGGGGCGGTGGGTGGGGCTGCGTGCTAGATGTTGCAACGAAGGAAAACGCTAATGTAATATTTGGGGCTTACGTTCCCCTTGACACCAGTTTCTCTGCGATACTAGATACAAGTTAGAGAGACTACATCACCATGTGTAGCACATTCCATATGAAAGCCGATGGCTGAGGAATACAGGGTGCCACAATGGCAATTTTGGGCTATCACTTCTCGGCCTTTTGGCTAAGAACAAATGTATATCTAGTCATGCACCTGGTCGAAGCCAATTGTGGCTTCACTTGAAGCAATTTTTTTTGAGGGTCACATGGTGGTCACAGTGATTTGTACTGTTGCCTCACAGCGCCAGGGACCCAGGTTCAATTCCAGCCTCGGGTGACTGTTTGTGTGGAGTTTGCACTTTCTCCCTGTGTCTGTGTGAGTTTCCTCTGGGTGCTCTGGTTTCCTCCCACAGTCCAAAGATGTATGGGTTAGGTCAATAGGCTGTGTGCTAAATTGACCCTACATGTCAGGGGGATTAACAGGGTAAATATGTGGAGTTATAGGGATAGGACTTGGGTGGGATTATGATTGGTGCAGGCTTGATGTGCTGACTTCTGTACTAGAGATACTATGAATATAAAAAAAAGTTTAAATTCTCTAACAGTGGTTTTATGCAAACAGTACCTTTGTAACTTCAGGTACTTTGTACTTTTACCATACTATATTCATTCTAAATTATTTTATCTTAATCTATTAGACTTTTAGTCCTAGGTTATCCTAAATCTTTCCAACAGTGATTACACCAAAGTTATTCAATATGATGCTAGTAGCAGTATACTTACTTATTACTACTAATTATAATGGTAGTGGCATGCAGGCCACTGCTGAGTGCACTGCTGAGTAGCTGCATGCCTCAGCAAGGGGCCCCAAGTGCAAGACTAAGCCTGCATTACTTAAAGACCACCTGTACCTCTTAAAAATCAGGTGAATTCCGGATACAGCAGGGGCTTGACTTGGTCATAGAAAAATTGAACAACAGCAAGCCCCTACAGAAACAAAGCAACAGGCCAGAGAATGTGTCCTAAGCCCCAAGATTGCCACTGGCAACACGGGTGCAATAGATGGACAGGGGGAAGGTGGCCCTATTCTCATAGATGGCCAGGGTATCTTCCTAACAGATACTGGGAAGATAGTGGCAACTGGTAGCTATAGCAGTCAATGCCAGCACTCACCAAGTTTAGTGAGCTCACAAGGGTGGAGAAGGTTAATACATTTGCCATCATATATCTTATCCTAGAAGCTGACCAATCTACCTACTCTATATACTTCTGATGCACCACACATAACAGAAACAATTTTCTTGCCCTGCTGTGCTGCTCAAGTTGAGCTGTGGACAGGGAAATGTAAGCAGGAGGGCTGTAGTGGGATTCACGGCCAGTGTCTGGCTGATCACAACATTCCTGGACCATTTCTTATGGCATAATCAGCCTTGCTCCAGAAAACAGCAGGAGGCTGATTATGATATTTAAATCTTCATTTGAATATCATTAATAAGCCCAGGACAGTATCGTCCCAGGTTCACTAATATTCCCCACCCCACCAAAGGAAGTTCTCACTAGCGGGGATTAAAATTGGTCCCCATAAATGGGAACCAGGCATGATGGCCTCGCTGGTGAGAGCAGAGGACATTGAGGCTAAACTTGCCCAAAAAATGTGTGGGAAAATCTCCCATTTTCCCGCCCATTGGGTAATGGAGCTAAAGGATGATAGTGTTCAGTGTGAACTGCACTGGTAGAAATGGTTGCAATCTATCGTGTCAAAATGACCAATGCTATGGAGGTGAATTTTGCAGCCTCTGACTTCATGCTTCTAATGACAGAACAGCATCCTACAGAGAGAGTCATTTGGTTATATTAACTAGAATATATGGCAAATGTTGTCAGTCTCCAGCCATGTCAATGGATGGGCTATTTTACTGCAGAAAGGTGACATTTTGCCATTTTCAAAGTGTGGAGAAGTCACAGATTTCAAGGTAAGTTGGACAACTCTCCCAGAAGGAGGAACCTTTTGTAGGTGATCTGCAAAAGAATATGGGGAAAAATAGGACAAGATATTTGGACAAGAAATGTTTATTTTTATGAGTCTCACTCAGCAGGTGTATAGGTTTCAGCAATGTTTTATTGGTTCCGTTTCAGCATCACTGAATTTAGTTATCAAGGTAATCTTGATTTTGAAGGACTGAAAACATGAGAAGATGAATGTTCTATAATGAGTGTTTAGAATAGCATTATGTCTATTAAGAATTTATTACAAAACAAATGAATAATATAATCTAAGAGGCTGACTGGGGACACATTACACATTCATCATTCTATTTGAATAGATCAGCTAGGCTTTGTATTTTTGCAAAATTGTCAGAATTTAAAAAAAATCATTTTTGGAATGTTAAATCTGTTGTCAACAAGGAAAAATAAAAGTATCAGATATATTGCATTTAAGGAATATAAAGGACACCCATCATAGATAATTTTCTTTAACTTATTTTCCTTGTTTCTAAATTATTAACTTTTTCATACTCTTCATAACTTGCACATTTCCAAGGGAAGCTGATGACTAGAAGCCATTTTGAAGAATTGATTGCCTCACATTAGATTAGAGGCAGCGGATTCTCTATTCCTGACTCTGAGCTGCGCAATCACATGTTGCCCACTGCCCAGGGGCTGCTCTAATGGCTCGTTCAGTTTGTGGCTGAGGGATTTTTTAACGTCTTTTAACCTTGGTGGAAGCAGGTTGACTCAGAACTGCAAGGCTTGTGGTCCTGTAAAATGAACTAGCACCAACATGACACAACTGATTCAATGGCTTACCAACATAAGCACTTTTGACAGGAGCACTGCAGCTTGGGTGTAGCCTACTCACTCAGCTGCAGGTGGTGCTGTCAGCCGTGGAAACTAGCTGATTTCCCCTCGACACTGAGAAACAAAGCAGGATTGCACTCTGGTTACAAGCTAATTTTCACTGCTTTATTACTCATCGATATTCTGGCTAAGCATATCCACTTGGATATATTGATAGATTACTTGCATCTGAGCAAATACAGAGCCTTCAATGTACAATTTGACTTTTTATTCACAACCTGTTAACCTTCAGTTAAGTGATCGAATGGCATGATGGTGTGGTAAGGGAAAAGCTACACACTGAGTCAAAAAGTGTGAGAGAAAACCAGCAGGATGTATGCAGTGGTGGATTAACCATTAGGCTGAGTAGGCTTAAGCCTAGGGGCCCGGAAGGGAGGCGGGGGGGTGGGGGGGGGGGGGGGGTACCGAGAGCAAAAAAAATTGGTTTAACCCTTTTAAGGGAGAATAAATTTTCTTAACTGTATACCGAGGGTGAATTAATATAACAAATACTTATAAACAGAGGACCTTCAGCCCTGGACTTGTACTACATTGCAAATAAATACAAAATAAATGCAACAAAGAGTTTATTGTCATGCTGTGACGTGTATACATACTTATTTTAGTCCATAGAACATAGAACATAGAACATTACAGCGCAGAACAGGCCCTTTGGCCCACGATGTTGCGCCGACCAATTAAAAAGCAATGACCTTCTAACCTAAACTAGGCGCATTTACAACTGCAGCAGGCAGGGCATTCCAATCCCTCACCACCCTCTGGGTAAAGAACCTACCTCTGACATCCGTCCTATATCTACCACCCCTTAATTTAAAGCTATGCCCCCTCGTGCTAGCTTTCTCCATCCGAGGAAAAAGGCTATCACTGTCCACCCTATCTAAACCTCTAATCATCTTATATGTTTCAATAAGGTCCCCCCTTTAGCCGCCTTCTTTCTAATGAAAACAACCCCAAATCCCTCAGTCGCTCCTCATACTTAGTTACATATAGTATTTATTTCAACATTCACCCTTACATAGTATTAGTCCCACACCTTAGCACGATGACTGTCACCACTGCCTCCAGTGCTATCAATGTATCATCAAATTCACGATCATCATCTGATAATTCACCAATATCAACACCAAAATCCTCGGCATCTAAATCATCGCTGCATAATCCATCATCAAAACTGTTGTTGAGCGCATTTACCGCCTGTGAAAATGTCAAAGTAGAGTTTTGTTTGCGCGTCGCCATTGTCGTTTACAATGCGACAAATGGCTCACTGTCACCACTCACCGGCCAAAGAGTATTTATTATTCATTCATTATCATAATACATTAATAAATGTGCATGACTTCATAATGAAGCTGAAGGAAGAAGGTATCTGATTGGAAAAATAGCGGTTGGTAAATCTTGTTTGACCAATCACTGCAGACATGACAAAGTCAGCCTATGGTTAAACACCATTTATGTCACTTTATCCTCCAAAGGGTTAATTGAACGTACATCTGAGTATTTTGGATGATATTTGCATATACTTTTTTCATACCTGGAAGATTACAAATACTATTTTGTTTTCTAAATTAGGCTCCAAACATATAAACATTTAGAAGCAATGCTTTTAGGACATCGTATTGTAGCCGCAAGATTGTGTTTACCATGACAATGTTATTACGTCACGAGTTGGTGTTAGCAATGAAAATGTGAACCTAAAGCTCTCTGTTCATACTAGTATTTTGTACTGTTGACAGCTTTTTCCCTGCAAAATGGCTACTAGCGAATACAAACATAAAAGTCACTGTATTCTATTCAATGAATGGTCGGGCAGGGGGTAAGATCAGGGGGTCTTACTAAAGCTCAGCCTAGCGGCCCGGGTGGTAGTTAATCCACCATTGGATGTATGGCCAGAGTGGAGACAGTTATCCAGATAAGAATTCTGTTCATGATTTGAGTTCATAAAAACACAAGTTCGGTTTAAAGTGTGTGATGTAATAATCATCATAAATGGCTAGCAAAAGGCTAATCATGATTGGGAGCAAAGTTTCCTGGGCTATAGGATTTTTAAAAAGTACAGGAAAATTGGAAGAGGACATAGGGTAGTAATATTGATAAAAGATACTATTACTCAGTAGAAAGTAGGGATTTCAGAAAGGGCAATCAGCCAGTGGAAACACTGGGCAGGATTGATGAGCCAAATGGCCTCCTTCTGCACTGTAGGGATTCTATGATTCTATTCTGTAAGTACAGCAAAATATTCAATACCCTGGGAGAAGTTGTCTATAGCGCCTCTAGCCAATGGAAGAATAATAAAAAATGACAAACAACAATAAAATGTCCACAAGAAACAAAATATGGAATCATAGAATCCCTACAGTGCAGAAGGAGGCCATTTGGCCTATCTAGTCTGCACCGACAACAATCCCATCCAGGTCCTATCCCACTAATCCCACTAACCTACATGTCCCGGGACACTAAGGGGCAATTTAGCATGGCCAATCAACCTAACCCGCACATCTTTAGAATAAATCTCAGAAGGGATATCAAAGTCAGCAGCAAAGGTTTTTATAAATACATTAAGAAAAAGATAATGGTAAATGTCAATATGCAACCATTAGAAATGGATGCAGGTGAGGCTATAATAGATAATAAGAAAATACCTAATTTCTTAAATTAATTGGGGTACGAATCAAAAATGATCCAAATAAATGATGGAACATGCTCTTAAGAAGGTGAATAGTCTGCTCCTGTTCCTGTATTCTGATAAGCATTTTGTATCCATTTTCACAGCTAATGAAGGGGATAAAATACCAAGAAACCTAAACTTGTGTGAAGGAAGGAACCAGGTGGTTTAGTATAAATAAAACAATAGTAATGGCAAAATAATGTGACTTAACAGTCCAGGACATGATTTCCACCCTAGAATATTAGCAGAAATGGTTGAGAAAATTGCAGAGACAAGAATCATAATTTTCCAAAGTGCAATTCCTGGGCTATTCCATTCAGGAATTGCAACTTTGGATCGGAAAATTGCAAATGTAACTTATTTAACCGAGTAACTCAATCTCTATCTGCAAAACATCAAATATGAGGAAGCAGTCGGACTAATGACCAGAGACAGTTAGTGATGTTACCATCGTTGTTGTATTCTCACTGGTTTGTGATGTTACTGTTGTTGTCTCAACTGGTTAGTGATGTTGCTTTGTTGCCTTGCTGGTTAGTAATGTTGTTGTTGTTGTTATCTAGCTGATTTGTGATGTTGCTGTTGTTGTCTCACTGGCTAATGCTGTGGCTGTTGTTGTCTCGCTGGTTAGTGATGTTGTTGCTGTTGTCTCGCTGGTTAGTGATGTTGTTTCACTGGTTAGTGATGTTGCTTTGTTGTCTTGCTGGTTAGTGGTGTTGCTGTTGTTGTGTAGCTGGTAAGAAATGTTGTTGTCTCACTGGTTAGTGATGTTGCTGTTGTCTCACTAGTTAGTGATGTTGCTGTTGTCTCACTGGTTAGTGATGTTGCTGTTGTCTCACTAGTTAGTGATGTTGGCGGGGTGGGGGTAGGGCCTAGGTGGGATTGTGTTCGGTGCAGACATGATAGGCCGAAGGGCCTCTTTCTGCACTGTAGGGTTCTATGATTACTATGATGTTACTGATGCTGTTGTCTCTCTGGTTAGTGATATTGCTGTTGTTGTCTCCCTGGTTAGTGATATTGCTGTTGTTGTCTCTCTGGTTAGTGATATTGCTGTTGTTGTCTCACTGGTTAATGATGTTATTGTTGTTGTTCCACTGAACAAAGAACGAAGAACAATACAGCCCGGGAAACAGGCCCTTCGGCCCAACGAGCCCGTGCCGCCATCTTAACAAAGCATTTTTCCTACACTACTGGTTAGTGATGTTGTTGTTGTCTCACTGGTTAATGCTGCGGTTGTTGTTGCCTCACTGGTTAGTGATGTTGTTGTTGTCTCAGTGGTTAGTGACGTTGTTGTTGTTGTCTCAGTGGTTAGTGACGTTGTTGTTGTTGTCTCACTGGTTAGTGACGTTGTTGTTGTTGTTTCAGTGGTTAGTGACGTTGTTGTTGTCTCAGTGGTTAGTGACATTGTTGTCGTTGTCTCAGTGGTTAGTGACATTGTTGTCGTTGTCTCAGTGGTTAGTGACGTTGTTGTCGTTGTCTCAGTGGTTAGTGACGTTGTTGTTGTTGTTTCAGTGGTTAGTGACGTTGTTGTTGTTGTTTCAGTGGTTAGTGACGTTGTTGTCGTTGTCTCAGTGGTTAGTGACATTGTTGTTGTTGTTTCAGTGGTTAGTGACGTTGTTGTTGTTGTTTCAGTGGTTAGTGACATTGTTGTTGTTGTTTCAGTGGTTAGTGACGTTGTTGTTGTTGTTTCAGTGGTTAGTGACATTGTTGTCGTTGTCTCAGTGGTTAGTGACATTGTTGTTGTTGTTTCAGTGGTTAGTGACGTTGTTGTTGTTGTTTCAGTGGTTAGTGACATTGTTGTTGTTGTCTCAGTGGTTAGTGACATTGTTGTCGTTGTCTCAGTGGTTAGTGACATTGTTGTTGTTGTTTCAGTGGTTAGTGACGTTGTTGTTGTTGTTTCAGTGGTTAGTGACATTGTTGTTGTTGTTTCACTGGTTAGTGACGTTGTCGTTGTCTCAGTGGTTAGTGACGTTGTTGTTGTCTCACTGGTTAGTGATGCTGCTATTGTTGTCTCACTGGTTAGTGATGTGGCTGTCGTTGTCTCACTGGTTAGTGACGTTGTTGTTGTCTCACTGGTTAGTGACGTTGTTGTTGTTGTTTCAGTGGTTAGTGATGTTGTTGTTGTCTCACTGGTTAGTGACGTTGTTGTTGCTGTCTCACTGGTTAGTGACGTTGTTGTTGTTGTCTCACTGGTTAGTGACGTTGCTGTTGTTGTCTCAGTGGTTAGTGACGTTGTTGTTTCAGTGGTTAGTGACGTTGTTGTTTCAGTGGTTAGTGACGTTGTTGTTGTCTCAGTGGTTAATGCTGCGGTTGTTGTTGTTTCAGTGGTTAGTGATGTTGTTGTTGTCTCACTGGTTAGCGACGTTGTTGTTGTTGTCTCACTGGTTAGTGACGTTGCTGTTGTTGTCTCAGTGGTTACTGACGTTGTTGTTGTCTCAGTGGTTACTGACGTTGTTGTTGTCTCAGTGGTTAGTGATGTTGTTGTTGTCTCAGTGGTTAGTGATGTTGTTGTTGTTTCAGTGGTTAGTGACATTGTTGTCTCAGTGGTTAGTGACGTTGTTGTTGTCTCAGTGGTTAGTGTTGTTGTTTCAGTGGTTAGTGACATTGTTGTCTCAGTGGTTAGTGATGTTGTTGTTGTCTCAGTGGTTAGTGATGTTGTTGTTGTTTCAGTGGTTAGTGACGTTGTTGTTTCAGTGGTTAGTGATGTTGTTGTTATTTCAGTGGTTAGTGACGTTGTTGTCTCAGTGGTTAGTGATGTTGTTGTTGTTTCAGTGGTTAGTGATGTTGTTGTCTCAGTGGTTAGTGACATTGTTGTTGTTGTTTCAGTGGTTAGTGACGTTGTTGTTGTTGTTTCAGTGGTTAGTGACATTGTTGTTGTTGTTTCAGTGGTTAGTGACGTTGTTGTTGTCTCAGTGGTTAGTGACATTGTTGTCGTTGTCTCAGTGGTTAGTGACATTGTTGTTGTTGTTTCAGTGGTTAGTGACGTTGTTGTTGTTGTTTCAGTGGTTAGTGACATTGTTGTTGTTGTCTCAGTGGTTAGTGACATTGTTGTCGTTGTCTCAGTGGTTAGTGACATTGTTGTTGTTGTTTCAGTGGTTAGTGACGTTGTTGTTGTTGTTTCAGTGGTTAGTGACATTGTTGTTGTTGTTTCAGTGGTTAGTGACGTTGTTGTTGTTGTTTCACTGGTTAGTGACGTTGTCGTTGTCTCAGTGGTTAGTGACGTTGTTGTTGTCTCACTGGTTAGTGATGCTGCTATTGTTGTCTCACTGGTTAGTGATGTGGCTGTCGTTGTCTCACTGGTTAGTGACGTTGTTGTTGTCTCACTGGTTAGTGACGTTGTTGTTGTTGTTTCAGTGGTTAGTGATGTTGTTGTTGTCTCACTGGTTAGTGACGTTGTTGTTGCTGTCTCACTGGTTAGTGACGTTGTTGTTGTTGTCTCACTGGTTAGTGACGTTGCTGTTGTTGTCTCAGTGGTTAGTGACGTTGTTGTTTCAGTGGTTAGTGACGTTGTTGTTTCAGTGGTTAGTGACGTTGTTGTTGTCTCAGTGGTTAATGCTGCGGTTGTTGTTGTTTCAGTGGTTAGTGATGTTGTTGTTGTCTCACTGGTTAGCGACGTTGTTGTTGTTGTCTCACTGGTTAGTGACGTTGCTGTTGTTGTCTCAGTGGTTACTGACGTTGTTGTTGTCTCAGTGGTTACTGACGTTGTTGTTGTCTCAGTGGTTAGTGATGTTGTTGTTGTCTCAGTGGTTAGTGATGTTGTTGTTGTTTCAGTGGTTAGTGACATTGTTGTCTCAGTGGTTAGTGACGTTGTTGTTGTCTCAGTGGTTAGTGTTGTTGTTTCAGTGGTTAGTGACATTGTTGTCTCAGTGGTTAGTGATGTTGTTGTTGTCTCAGTGGTTAGTGATGTTGTTGTTGTTTCAGTGGTTAGTGACGTTGTTGTTTCAGTGGTTAGTGACGTTGTTGTTGTCTCAGTGGTTAATGCTGCGGTTGTTGTTGTTTCAGTGGTTAGTGATGTTGTTGTTGTCTCACTGGTTAGCGACGTTGTTGTTGTTGTCTCACTGGTTAGTGACGTTGCTGTTGTTGTCTCAGTGGTTACTGACGTTGTTGTTGTCTCAGTGGTTACTGACGTTGTTGTTGTCTCAGTGGTTAGTGATGTTGTTGTTGTCTCAGTGGTTAGTGATGTTGTTGTTGTTTCAGTGGTTAGTGACATTGTTGTCTCAGTGGTTAGTGACGTTGTTGTTGTTTCAGTGGTTAGTGTTGTTGTTTCAGTGGTTAGTGACATTGTTGTCTCAGTGGTTAGTGATGTTGTTGTTGTCTCAGTGGTTAGTGATGTTGTTGTTGTTTCAGTGGTTAGTGACGTTGTTGTTTCAGTGGTTAGTGATGTTGTTGTTATTTCAGTGGTTACTGACGTTGTTGTTGTCTCAGTGGTTAGTGATGTTGTTGTTGTTTCAGTGGTTAGTGACGTTGTTGTCTCAGTGGTTAGTGACATTGTTGTTGTTGTCTCACTGGTTAGTGATGTTGTTGTTGTCTCAGTGGTTAGTGATGTTGTTGTTGTTTCAGTGGTTAGTGACATTGTTGTCTCAGTGGTTACTGACGTTGTTGTTGTTGTCTCAGTGGTTAGTGATGTTGTTGTTGTCTCAGTGGTTAGTGATGTTGTTGTTGTCTCAGTGGTTAGTGATCTTGTTGTTGTTTCAGTGGTTAGTGACATTGTTGTCTCAGTGGTTAGTGATGTTGTTGTTGTCTCAGTGGTTAGTGATGTTGTTGTTGTTTCAGTGGTTAGTGACGTTGTTGTCTCAGTGGTTAGTGATGTTGTTGTTGTTTCAGTGGTTAGTGACGTTGTTGTCTCAGTGGTTAGTGACGTTGTTGTTGTTTCAGTGGTTAGTGACGTTGTTGTCTCAGTGGTTAGTGACGTTGTTGTTGTCTCAGTGGTTAGTGATGTTGTTGTTGTTTCAGTGGTTAGTGATGTGGCTGTTGTTGTCTCACTGGTTAGTGACGTTGTTGCTGTTGTCTCACTAGTTGGTGAAGTTCATCGACTCATAGAATCATAGAAGTTCACAGCATGGAAACAGGCCCTGCGGCCCAACTTGTCCATGCCACCCTTTTTTTTTAAAACCCTTAAACTAATTCCAATTACCTGCATTTGGCCCATATCCCTCTATACCCATCGTACCCATGTAACTATCTAAATGCTTTTTGAAAGATAAAATTGTACCTGTCTCTACTACTACCTCTGGCAGCTTGTTCCAGACACTCACCACCCTCTGTGTGAAAAAATTGCCCCTCTGGACACTTTTGTATCTCTCCCCTCTCACCTTAAACCTATGCCCTCTAGTTTTAGACACCCCCCTTACCTTGGGGAAAGATATTGACTACCTACCTTGTCTGTGTCCCTCATTATTTTATGGATGTTTATAGATCACCCCTCAGCCTTCTACGCTCCAAAGAAAAAAGTCCCAGTCTATTCAGCCTCTCCTTATAACTCAATCCATCAAGCCCCAGTAGCTTCCTAGTAAATCTTTTCTGCACTCTTCCTAGTTTAGTAATATCCTTTCTATAATAGGGTGACCAGAATTGCACACAGTATTCCAAGTGTGGCCTTACTATTGTCTTGTAAAACTTCAACAAGACGTCCCAACTCCTGTATTCACTGTTCTAACTGATGAAGTCATGATGTGGAGATGCTGGCGTTGGACTGGGGTAAACACAGTAACAAGTCTCACAACAGGTTAAAGTCCAACCAGTTTGTAATATGTTGTGCACCTGACGAAGGAACAGCATTTCTGAAAGCTTGTGGGATTACTATCAAATAAACTGGTTGGACTTTAACCTGGTGTTCTGAGGCTTCTTACTGACTGGTGAAACCAAGCATACCGAATGCCTTCTTCACCACTCTGTCTACCTGTGACTCCATTTTCAAGGAGCTATGAACATGTACCCCTAGTTCTCTTTGTTCTGTAACTCTCCCCAACGCCTTGTTGTTGTTGTTGTCTCACTGGTTAATGATTTGTTGTCTCACTGGTTAATGATGTTGTTGTTGTCTCACTGGTTAGTGATGATGTTATTGCTGTTTTCTTGCTGGTTAGTGATGTTGTTGTCTCACTGGTTAGTGATGTTGTTGTTGTTGTCTCACTGGTTAGAGATGTTGCTGTTGTTGTCTCACTGGTTAGTGATGTTGTTGTTGTTGTTGTCTCGTTGGTTAGTGACGTTGCTGTTGTTTTGCTGGTTTGTGACCTTGCTGTTGTCTCACTGGTTAGTGATGCTGATGTCTCACTGTTTAATGTTGTTGCTGTTGTTCTCTTGCTGGTTAGTGTGGTTATTCTTGTCTCACTGGTTAGTGATGTGTTTGTTGTTGTCTTCCTGGTTAGTGATGTTGCTGTTGTTGTCTCGCTAGTTAGTGATGTTGTTGTTGTTGTTTCGCTGATTGTAATATTGTTGTTGCTGTCTCACTGGTTAATGCTGTTGCTGTTGTTGTCCTGCTGGTTAGTGACATAGCTGTTGTTGTCTCACTGGTTAGTGATGTTGTTGTTGTTCTCTCACTGGTGAGTGATATTGTTGTTGTCATCTCACTGCTTAGTGCTGTTCTTGTTCTCCTACTGGTTAGTGTGTTAGTATGTGCTTAAACTGGACCAGATACTGGGCAAGACGACAGCTCAGTGACTATCGCTGATTGCTGTGCAGACACATGGATTTGGGCCGGTGTCTGTGGGAGTTTGCGCATTCTCCCCGTGCTTGCGTGGGTTTTCTCCGGGTGCTCTGGTTCCCTCCCACACCCCAAAGATGTGCTGTTAGGCTGATTGGCAGGAATAAATTGTCCCTAAATCAGTTTCCCTCAATCTGGATGGCCATAAAACAATAGATAAGGGTCATGGGTGGAAGGGGGGACTGGTGGTGTTAAAATGGCGGCGCGGGCTCATTGGGCCGAAGGGCCTGTTTCCCGGGCTGTTTTTGTTCTTTGTTCTTTGTAGTGATGTTTTTGTTCTCACTGGTTCGTGACGTTATTGTTGTCTCACTGGTTAGTGACATTGCTGCCGTTGTCTCGCTGGTTAGTGATGTTGCTGTTGTTGTCCTGCTGGTTAGTTTAGTTGTTGTTGTTGCCTCACTGGTTAGTGATGTTGCTATTGTTGTCTCACTGGTTAGTGACGTTGCTATTGTTGTCTCACTGGTTAGTGACGTTGCTATTGTTGTCTCACTGGTTAGTGATGCTGCTGTTGTTGTCTCACTGGTTAGTGACGTTGCTATTGTTGTCTCACTGGTTAGTGATGCTGCTGTTGTTGTCTCACTGGTTAGTGACGTTGCTATTGTTGTCTCACTGGTTAGTGACGTTGCTATTGTTGTCTCACTGGTTAGTGATGCTGCTGTTGTTGTCTCACTGGTTAGTGACGTTGCTATTGTTGTCTCACTGGTTAGTGACGTTGCTATTGTTGTCTCACTGGTTAGTGACGTTGCTATTGTTGTCTCACTGGTTAGTGATGCTGCTGTTGTTGTCTCACTGGTTAGTGACGTTGCTATTGTTGTCTCACTGGTTAGTGATGCTGCTGTTGTTGTCTCACTGGTTAGTGACGTTGCTATTGTTGTCTCACTGGTTAGTGATGCTGCTGTTGTTGTCTCACTGGTTAGTGACGTTGCTATTGTTGTCTCACTGGTTAGTGACGTTGCTATTGTTGTCTCACTGGTTAGTGATGCTGCTGTTGTTGTCTCACTGGTTAGTGATGTTGCTATTGTTGTCTCACTGGTTAGTGATGTTGCTATTGTTGTGTCACTGGTTAGTGACGTTGTTATTGTTGCCTCACTGGTTAGTGATGCTGCTGTTGTTGTCTCACTGGTTAGTGATGTTGCTATTGTTGTCTCACTGGTTAGTGATGTTGCTATTGTTGTGTCACTGGTTAGTGACGTTGCTATTGTTGTCTCACTGGTTAGTGATGTTGCTGTTGTTGCCTCACTGGTTAGTGATGTTGCTGTTGTTGTCTCACTGGTTAGTGACGTTGCTATTGTTGTCTCACTGGTTAGTGACATTGCTATTGTTGTCTCACAGGTTAGTGATGCTGCTGTTGTTGTCTCACTGGTTAGTGATGTTGCTATTGTTGTCTCACTGGTTAGTGATGTTGCTATTGTTGTCTCACTGGTTAGTGATGCTGCTGTTGTTGTCTCACTGGTTAGTGATGCTGCTGTTGTTGTCTCACTGGTTAGTGATGCTGCTGTTGTTGTGTCACTGGTTAGTGATGTTGCTATTGTTGTCTCACTGGTTAGTGATGCTGCTATTGTTGTCTCACTGGTTAGTGATGCTGCTGTTGTTGTCTCACTGGTTAGTGACATTGCTATTGTTGTCTCACTGGTTAGTGACGTTGCTATTGTTGTCTCACTGGTTAGTGACGTTGCTATTGTTGTCTCACTGGTTAGTGACATTGCTATTGTTGTCTCACTGGTTAGTGATGCTGCTATTGTTGTCTCACTGGTTAGTGATGTTGCTATTGTTGCCTCACTGGTTAGTGATGCTGCTGTTGTTGTCTCACTGGTTAGTGACATTGCTATTGTTGTCTCACTGGTTAGTGATGTTGCTGTTGTTGTCTCACTGGTTAGTGGCGTTGCTATTGTTGTCTCACTGGTTAGTGATGTTGCTGTTGTTGTCTCACTGGTTAGTGACATTGCTATTGTTGTCTCACTGGTTAGTGATGCTGCTGTTGTTGTCTCACTGGTTAGTGACATTTCTATTGTTGTCTCACTGGTTAGTGACGTTGCTATTGTTGCCTCGCTGGTTAGTGATGTTGTTGTTGTCTCGCTGTTTAGTAAATGACAATAAATGGCAGAACCCTTAGGAGCATTGATAGGCAGAGGGATCTGGGTGTACAGGTACACAGGTCACTGAAAGTGGCAATGCAGGTGGAGAAGGTAGTCAAGGAGGCATACAGTATGCTTGCCTTCACCGGCCAGGATATTGAGTTTAAAAATTGGCAAGTCATGTTGATGCTTTATAGGACCTTAGTGAGGTCACACTTGGAATATAGTGTTCAATTCTGGTTGCTACACTACCAGAAGGATGTGGAGGCTTTGGAGGGGGTACAGAAAAGATTTACCTGGATGTTGCCTGGTATGGAGGGCATCAGCTATGAGGAGAGATTGAAGGTTTGTTCTCACTGGAGTGATGGGGGTTGAGGAGAGACCTGATAGAAGTCTACAAGATTATGAGAGGCATAGACAGAGTGAATAGCCAGAAGCTTTTTCCTGGGGTGGAAGAGTCAATTACTAGGGGTATAGGTTTAAGGTGCGAGAGGCAAGTTTTAAAAGAGATGTACGAGGCAGATTTTTTACACAGACCATGGTGGGTGCCTGGAACTTGTTGTCGGGGGAGGTGGTGGAAGCGGATACAGTAGTAACTTTTAAGGGGCATCTTCACAAATACGTGAATGAGATGGGAATAGAGGGATATGGTCCCTGGAAGCATAGGGGGTTTTAGTTAAGTCAGGCAGCATGGTCGCTGCAGGCTTGGAGGGCCGAAGGGCCTGTTCCTGTGCTGTAATTTTCTTTGTTCTTTAGTGATGTTGCTCTTGTTGTCCCAGTGGTTAGTCTTGTTGCTGTTGTTGTCTCACTGGTTAGTGCTGTTATCGTTGTCCTACTGGTTAGTGCTAAATTGGGGGAAGGCTAGATACAGCCAGATTAGGCAGGAGCTTAGGGATACAGACTGGGATAGGCTGTTAGAAGGTAAGTCCACGTTAGGCATGTGGGAGTCTTTCAAGGGAAAACTGCAATGGGTGCAGGAAAGGCATGTGCCAGTTAGGAGGAAGGATGGGAAAGGTAGGATTAGGGAACCGTGGATTACTAGAGATATAGAAAACCTGGTTAGGAATAAACGAGAGGCGTATGTCAGGTCTAAGCAGCTGGGAACAGAGAGAGTGTTGGAGGAGTACAGAGAGAGTAGGAGGGATCTCAAACGGGGAGTTAGGAGAGCAAAGAGGGGGCATGAGATGGCTTTGGCAGGTAGGGTTAAGGAGAATCCAAAGGCATTTTACTCCTATCTTAAGAACAAAAGGGTGGCTAGGGGTAAAATCGGTCCTCTCAGGGACAGACGTGGGGAATTGTGCTTAGAGGCAGAGGGAATGGGGGAGATCCTGAATGAATACTTTGCGTCAGTATTCACGAAGGAGAGGGGCTTGATGTCTGGTACGGTCATTGAGGGAGCGGTAGACCAGTTGAAAGATCTATCGATTACGAGGAAAGAAGTGTTAGGGCTTTTGGAGGGCATTAGGGCCGATAAATCTCCGGGGCCTGATTGCATTTATCCTAGGCTGCTTAGAGAGGCGAGGGATGAGATTGCTGGGCCTCTGACGTGAATCTTTGTCTCTCCTTCAGACACAGGTGAGGTCCCAGAGGACTGGAGGATAGCAAACGTGGTACCGTTGTTTAAAAAGGGTAGGAGGGATAGCCCGGGTAACTATAGGCCGGTGACTTTGACGTCAGTGGTAGGTGAGTAGATGGAGAGGATTCTTAGGGATAGGATGTATGCGCACTTGGAGCGTTGCGATCTGATTAAGGATACGCAGCATGGCTTTGTAAAGGGGAAGTCTTGCCTTACGAATCTGGTAGAATTCTTTGAGGAGGTGACAAAAACAGTTGACGAAGGACGAGCCGTTGATGTCGTCTATATGGATTTCAGTAAGGCGTTTGACAAAGTCCCTCATGGTAGGTTGGTAGAGAAGATTAAAGCTCATGGGATATGCGGCCAGGTATCTAGATGGGTTGAGAACTGGCTTGCAAAGAGGAGTCAGAGAGTAGTTCTGGAGGGGTCCTTTTCCAGCTGGAGGTCTGTCACTAGCAGTCTGCCGCAGGGCTCAGTACTGGGACCTCTTCTCTTTGTAGTGTATATAAATGATTTGGAAGAGGGAGTAGGTGGTGTGATCAGCAAATTTGCTGATGACACCAAGATGGCTGGATTGGCGGGCAGTGAGGAGCAGTGTCTGGCAATACAGTGGGATATTGATAGGCTGGTTGATTGGGCAGATAGGTGGCAAATGGAGTTTAATCCGGATAAATGTGAGGTGATGCATTTTGGCCGGAATAATGTAGGGGGGAGTTATATGATAAAGGGTAAGCCCATAAGGAGTATAGAGTCACAGCGAGACCTGGGGGTGCAAGTGCACAAGTCTTTGAAGGTGGCAGTGCAAGTGGAGAGTGTGGTGAAGAAAGCCTGTGGTATGTTAGCCTTTATAGGAAGGGGTATAGAATATAAGAGCTAGAGTCTAATGTTGCAGTTGTACAGAACGTTGGTTAGGCCACATTTGGAGTACTGCGTCCAGCTCTGGTTGCCTTACTACTGGAAGGACGTGGAGACTCTGCAGAGAGTGCAGAGGAGGTTTACCAGGATGTTGCCTGGTATGGAAGGACTGGGGTATGTTGCCTGGTATGGAAGGACTGGGTTATGAGGAAAGATTGAAGAAATTGGGGCTCTTTTCCCTTGAAAGACGCCGACTGAGGGGGGATCTAATAGAGGTATATAAGATTATGAAGGGTATAGATAGAGTAAACAGAGGTAAGCTATTTCCTATAATAGAGTCACGTAGGACAAGGGGCCATGGACTTAAGGTGAGGGGGGAGCGGTACAACACAGATATTAGAGGGAGGTTTTTCACACAGAGGGTAGTGGGGGTATGGAATGCTCTGCCAAGTAAGGTGGTGGAGGCAAACACACTAGAGTCCTTTAAGAGTAACTTAGACAGGCACATGACTGAGTTGGAGATGGGTGGATATAGGAGAACCTTTAAATAAGGGTCATTAGCATTGGGGCGTCCCTGGTAATGTAAATGGGTATAGTATGATAATAATGTTTTTCTCTTTTCATTCACAGGTTTTAAGTCGGTCCACCTCGTGTCCAACGAGGGGCATACACACGATGGGTCGTACTGGGGCTGCTCTTGGTTGTTCGAGATTGGCCTAGTGCTTCATGTCGTTAGTGTATGCCTAAACTGGACAAGATACTGGGCAAGACGACAGCTCAGTGACTATCGCTGATTGCTGTGCAGACACATGGATTTGGGCCGGTGTCTGTGGGAGTTTGCGCATTCTCCCCGTGCTTGCGTGGGTTTTCTCCGGGTGCTCCGGTTTCCTCCCACACCCCAAAGATGTGCTGTTAGGCTGATTGGCAGGAATAAATAGTCCCAAAATCAGTTTCCCTCAATGTGGATGGCCATAAAACATTAGGTAGGGGTCATGGATAGAGACGTGGTGTTGAGATGGCAGCGTGGGCTCGTTGGGCCGAAGGGCCTGTTTCCCAGGCTGATTTTGTTCTTTGTTTGTTCTTTAGTAATGGTTTTGTTCTCACTGGTTAGTGATGCTGCTGTTGCCTTACTGGTTAGTGATGTTGCTGCTGTTGTCTCACTAGTCAGTGGTGTTATTGTTGTCCCACTGGTTAGTGATGATTTTGTTCACACTGGTTAGTGCTGTTGTTGTTATCTCCCTGGTTGGTGTTGCTGTTATTGTTGACTTGCTGGTTAGTGATGTTGTTGTTGACGTGCTGGCTTGTGAAGTTTTGTTGACCTGCTGGTTAGTGAAGTTTTGTTGACGTGCTGGTTAGTGATGTTGTTGTTGACATGCTGGTTAGTGAAGTTTTGTTGACGTGCTGGTTAATAATGTTGTTGTTGACGTGCTGGTTAGTGATGTTGTTGTTGACCTGCTGGTTAGTGAAGTTTTGTTGACGTGCTGGTTAGTGATGTTATTGTTGACGTGCTGGTTAGTGATGTTGTTGTTGATGTGATGGTTAGTGAAGTTTTGTTGATGTGCTAGTTAGTGATGTTGTTGTTGACGTGCTGGTTAGTGAAGTTTTGTTGACTTGCTGATTAGTGATGTTGTTGTTGACGTGCTGGTTAGTGATGTTGGTGTTGACGTGATGGTTAGTGAAGTTTTGTTGACGTGCTGGTTAGTGATGTTGGTGTTGACGTGCTGGTTTATGAAGTTTTGTTGACTTGCTGATTAGTGATGTTGTTGTTGACGTGCTGGTTAGTGAAGTTTTGTTGACGTGCTGGTTAGTGATGTTGTTGTTGACAAAGAACAAAGAACAAAGAACAGCACAGCACGGGAAACAGGCCCTTCGGCCCAACGAGCCCGCGCCGCCGTCCCATTGTCTCAGTGACCTATTCATGATTTTAGTCTACGCCTAATGTGCAAGGATCAGGGAGGTCCAATTTAGGGACAATTTGTTACCCAATCAATCAGCCTAAAAGCGCATCTTTGGGGTGTGGGAGGAAACCGGAGCACCCGGAGGAAACCCACGCAAGCACGGGGAGAACGTGCAAACTCCCACAGACACAGGCCCAAATCCATGTGTCCGCACAGCAACAGAGATAGTCTCTGAGCTGTCATGTTGCCCTCGAGATGGTCCAGTTTAAGCACACTAACGACATGAAGCAATAGGCAACTCCCGAAGCAACATCCAAGAGCAGCCCACTACAACCTGCCGCATGCATGCCCCTTGCTGGTCAACAAGGTGGACTTAAATGCCTGTGGAGACAAAAAATTCATTATTAAACAGGCAAAGACTGTAACATCCCTGAGGCAAAAACGGAATCCCAAGCCTATAATGTTTAGTAAGGCCTGCTATATCCCCCTATATGTAGACCGCTCATGTGGCTGTCTAAGTGACTCTTAAACAACCCTAGCGTGCCCGCTTCCACCACCTTACTCGGCAGTGCATTCCACACCCCCACTACCCTTTGCGTGAAAAACTGCCCTCTAATATTTGTCTTATACCTAGCCCCCCTCACCCTAAGCCCGTGACCCCTCGTTCTATCCATTTCTAATAGCGGAAAAAGCTTACCACCATTTACTCTATCTATCCCCTTCATAATCTTATAAACCTCTATTAGATCCCCCCTCAGCCGACGTCTCTCAAGGGAAAACAGCCCAAGTTCGTTCAATCTTTCCTCGTAAGACAGCCCTTCCATACCAGGCAGCATCCTGGTAAATCTCCTCTGCACTCTCTCCAGGATCTCTACATCCTTCCGGTAGTACGGCGACCAGAACTGGACGCAGTACTCCAAGTGAGGCCTAACCAACGTTCTATACAACTGCAACATCAGACTCCTACTCTTATATTCTATACCCCTTCCTATGAAGGCTAACATACCATACGCTTTCCTCATCACATTCTGCACCTGCACTGACACCTTCAGGGACTTGTGCACTTGCACCCCCAGGTCTCTCTGCGTATCTATACTCCGGATAGTTCTACCTTTTATCGTATAACTCCCCTCCACATTATTCCGGCCAAAGTGCATCACCTCGCATTTCTCCGGATTAAATTCCATTGGCCATCTATCTGCCCAATCTACCAGCCTGTCTATGTCCTGTTGCATTGCCAGGCACTGCTCCTCAGTACCCGCCAATCCAACCATCTTAGTGTCATCAGCAAATTTGCTGATCACACCACCTACCCCCTCTTCCAAGTCATTAATATATACTACAAATAGAAGAGGTCCTAGTACCGAGCCCTGCGGCACACCACTGGTGACAGACCTCCAATTGGAAAAGGAGCCTTCCACTACTACTCGCTGTCTCCTCCTCCCAAGCCAGTTCTCCACCCATCTACATACCTGGCCTTGTATCCCATGAGCCTTCACCTTTTCTATCAGCCTACCATGAGGGACCTTGTCAAACGCCTTACTGAAATCCATATAGACGACATCAACGGCTTGTCCTTCGTCAACCGTTTTTGTCACCTCCTCAAAAAATTCTACCAGATTCGTAAGGCACGACCTCCCTGTAATGAAGCCATGCTGCGTATCCCTGATGTGCTGGTTAGTGAAGTTTTGTTGACGTGCTGGTTAGTGATGTTGTTGTTGACCTGCTGGTTAGTGAAGTTTTGTTGACGTGCTGGTTAGTGATGTTGTTTTTGACGTGCTGGTTAGTGATGTTGTTGTTGTTGACGTGCTAGTTGGTGATGTTGTTGTTGACGTGCTGGTTAGTGAAGTTTTGTTGACGTGCTGATTAGTGATGTTGTTGTTGAAGTACTGGTTAGTGAAGTTTTGTTGACGTGCTGGTTAGTGGTGTTGTTGTTGACGTGCTGGTTAGTGATGTTGTTGTTGACGTGCTGGTTGGTGATGTTGTTGTTGACCTGCTGGTTAGTGAAGTTTTGTTGACGTGCTGGTTAGTGATGTTGTTTTTGACGTGCTGGTTAGTGATGTTGTTGTTGTTGACGTGCTGATTAGTGTTGTTGTTGTTGTTGACGTGCTGGTTAGTGAAGTTTTGTTGACGTGCTGGTTAGTGATGTTGTTGTTGACATGCTGGTTAGTGAAGTTTTGTTGACGTGCTGGTTAGTGAAGTTTTGTTGACGTGTTGGTTAGTGATGTTGTTGTTGACGTGCTGGTTAGTGAAGTTTTGTTGACCTGCTGGTTAGTGAAGTTTTGTTGACTTGCTGGTTAGTGATGTTGTTGTTGACGTGCTGGTTAGTGAAGTTTTGTTGACGTGCTGGTTAGTGATGTTGTTGTTGATGTGCTGGTTAGTGAAGTTTTGTTGACGTGTTGGTTAGTGATGTTGTTGTTGACGTGCTGGTTAGTGAAGTTTTGTTGACGTGCTGGTTAGTGAAGTTGTTGTTGACGTGCTGATTAGTGATGTTGTTGTTGACCTGCTGGTTAGTGAAGTTTTGTTGACGTGCTGGTTAGTGATGTTGTTGTTGTCCCACTGGTTAGTGATGTTGTTGTTGACGTGCTGGTTAGTGAAGTTTTGTTGACGTGCTGGTTAGTGATGTTGTTGTTGACGTGCTGGTTAGTGATGTTGTTGTTGACGTGCTGGTTAGTGATGTTGTTGTTGATGTGCTGGTTAGTGATGTTTTGTTGACGTGCTGATTAGTGATGTTGTTGTTGACGTGCTGGTTAGTGAAGTTTTGTTGACGTGCTAGTTAGTGGTGTTGTTGTTGACGTGCTGGTTAGTGAAGTTTTGTTGACGTGCTGGTTAGTGGTGTTGTTGTTGACGTGCTGGTTAGTGAAGTTTTGTTGACGTGCTGGTTAGTGGTGTTGTTGTTGACGTGCTGGTTAGTGATGTTGTTGTTGACGTGCTGGTTAGTGAAGTTTTGTTGACGTGCTGGTTAGTGGTGTTGTTGTTGACGTGCTGGTTAGTGATGTTGTTGTTGACGTGCTGGTTGGTGATGTTGTTGTTGACCTGCTGGTTAGTGAAGTTTTGTTGACGTGCTGGTTAGTGATGTTGTTTTTGACGTGCTGGTTAGTGATGTTGTTGTTGTTGACGTGCTGATTAGTGTTGTTGTTGTTGTTGACGTGCTGGTTAGTGAAGTTTTGTTGACGTGCTGGTTAGTGATGTTGTTGTTGACATGCTGGTTAGTGAAGTTTTGTTGACGTGCTGGTTAGTGAAGTTTTGTTGACGTGCTGGTTAGTGATGTTGTTGTTGACGTGCTGGTTAGTGAAGTTTTGTTGACGTGCTGATTAGTGAAGTTTTGTTGACGTGCTGGTTAGTGAAGTTTTGTTGACGTGTTGGTTAGTGATGTTGTTGTTGACGTGCTGGTTAGTGAAGTTTTGTTGACCTGCTGGTTAGTGAAGTTTTGTTGACTTGCTGGTTAGTGATGTTGTTGTTGACGTGCTGGTTAGTGAAGTTTTGTTGACGTGTTGGTTAGTGATGTTGTTGTTGACGTGCTGGTTAGTGAAGTTTTGTTGACGTGCTGGTTAGTGAAGTTTTGTTGACGTGCTGGTTAGTGGTGTTGTTGTTGACGTGCTGATTAGTGATGTTGTTGTTGACCTGCTGGTTAGTGAAGTTTTGTTGACGTGCTGGTTAGTGATGTTGTTGTTGTCCCACTGGTTAGTGATGTTGTTGTTGACGTGCTGGTTAGTGAAGTTTTGTTGACGTGCTGGTTAGTGATGTTGTTGTTGACGTGCTGGTTAGTGATGTTGTTGTTGATGTGCTGGTTAGTGATGTTTTGTTGACGTGCTGATTAGTGATGTTGTTGTTGACGTGCTGGTTAGTGAAGTTTTGTTGACGTGCTAGTTAGTGGTGTTGTTGTTGACGTGCTGGTTAGTGAAGTTTTGTTGACGTGCTGGTTAGTGGTGTTGTTGTTGACGTGCTGGTTAGTGAAGTTTTGTTGACGTGCTGGTTAGTGGTGTTGTTGTTGACGTGCTGGTTAGTGATGTTGTTGTTGACGTGCTGGTTAGTGATGTTGTTGTTGATGTGCTGGTTAGTGATGTTTTGTTGACGTGCTGATTAGTGATGTTGTTGTTGACGTGCTGGTTAGTGAAGTTTTGTTGACGTGCTAGTTAGTGGCGTTGTTGTTGACGTGCTGGTTAGTGAAGTTTTGTTGACGTGCTGGTTAGTGGTGTTGTTGTTGACGTGCTGGTTAGTGAAGTTTTGTTGACGTGCTGGTTAGTGGTGTTGTTGTTGACGTGCTGGTTAGTGATGTTGTTGTTGACGTGCTGGTTAGTGAAGTTTTGTTGACGTGCTGGTTAGTGGTGTTGTTGTTGACGTGCTGGTTAGTGATGTTGTTGTTGACGTGCTGATTAGTGGTGTTGTTGTTGACGTGCTGGTTAGTGAAGTTTTGTTGACGTGCTGGTTAGTGATGTTGTTGTTGACGTGCTGGTTAGTGAAGTTTTGTTGACGTGCTGGTTAGTGAAGTTTTGTTGACGTGCTGGTTAGTGATGTTGTTGTTGACGTGCTGGTTAGTGGTGTTGTTGTTGACGTGCTGGTTTATGAAGTTTTGTTGACTTGCTGATTAGTGATGTTGTTGTTGACGTGCTGGTTAGTGAAGTTTTGTTGACGTGCTGGTTAGTGAAGTTTTGCTGACGTGCTGGTTAGTGATGTTGTTGTTGACCTGCTGGTTAGTGAAGTTTTGTTGACGTGCTGGTTAGTGATGTTGTTGTTGACCTGCTGGTTAGTGAAGTTTTGTTGACGTGCTGGTTAGTGAAGTTTTGTTGATGTGCTGGTTAGTGATGTTGTCTTGCTGGTTGATGATGTTTTTGTTGTTACCTCTCTTGTTAGTGATGTTGTTATCCTGCTGGTTAGTGATGTTGCTGTTGTTATTTACTGGTTAGTGATGTTGTTGTCTCACTCATTAGTGATGTTGCTGTTGTTGTCTCGCTGATTACTGATATTGTTGCTGTCTCACTGGTTAGTGCTGGTGCAACATGGTGAGTCATGTTGCTGGTGTTGTTGCTGATCTTGTCTGCTTTTCAATCTCTGGTTTATGTTGAATACGGACTCTGTTCCTTCTTATTTGATTACTAGTTCCAGTCTCAATGATATATGCCTTTGAAGAACCAATGGGCTGGATGCCAAATTTAATGTTTTAATTCTGTACCTTTCCAGTCAGTCCTTTAAAAGAAATGGGTTTAACATGCTCACTGAAGTGTTGTCCTCCTCCTCCTCCCTGTGTGTCAGTGAATTGGTCTTACCTCCTCCTGGTCACCTGGAGGAATTATCTTGCTCGACAGAGTTGCCTTGTACTTTCTACCATTGAGCAGCTATGCAAGTGGTTATAAGTCAGGCTTAAGTGGTGTAGATGAGAGCAACAATAAAGCAAGGTCTTCCTTTGTTCCTCGGCATTTTGTGAGGGTTTTCTTGACTGTGCAGTGGTGTCTTTCTATAAACCCATGTCTACTTGAGTAATGTAGAGACAATGGTGTACCCATACTGTTCAGCAAATTCCTTAACTTCTCTGGAGATGAATTGCCTTTCATTATCAAATATTACTTTTTCAGAATCCTTGTTCAGTAAGAGAATTTGTAAGGCTGGGCTGAGTGTGGTAGCCCTCAAACATTTTACAAATTTGATAAAAGGGAACCTTGAATAATAATTGTTGCCAGGAGATTCCATTCTTCACTGTGGGTGAATGAATCAGCTCCCACAGTATACCCTGGTCAGAGTGGTGCTTTAATGATGACCGTCTCCTCTTTCTAACTGTGTATTGCTATACTTCTGGCACATCTGCATATAAACCATAGAAACCTTACAGTGCAGAAGGAGGCCATTCAGTCCATCAAGTCTGCACCGATAACAATCCCATCCTAGGCCCTAACCCCCCAACTCCACACATTTATTCCACTAATCCCTCTATCTTACACATCCCTGGACACTAAAGGGCAATGTAGCATGGCCAATCAACCTAACATGCACATCTTTGGATTGTGGGAGGAAACTGGAGGAAACCCATGCAGACATGGGGAGAATGTGTCAACTGCACACAATCACCCAAGGTTGGAATTGAACCCAGTCCCTGCACTGTGAGGCAGCAGTGCTAACCACTGTGTCACCATGCTCCCACTACTAAGACATGATCTAATATGGAATTATAAGACCCTTTATAAGACCCTTGTCAGGCCTCATTTGGAGTACTGCGCGCAGTTCTGGTCGCCTCACTATAGGAAAGACGTAGAAGCTATTGAGAGGGTACAGAGGAGATTTACAAGGATGTTGCCTGGACTGGGAGGCACGCCTTATGAAGTTAGGTTGAGGGAACTGGGTCTCTTTTCCCTGGAGAGATGAAGGTTGAGAGGCGACCTGATAGAGGTTTATAAAATGTTGAGAGGAATGGATAGGGTGGACTCTCAGAGGCTATTTCCCCGGTTTGAAATGGTCACTACGAGAGGACACAGATTTAAGGTGCGGGGAGGAAAGTACAGAAGTGATGTTAGGGGTAAGTTTTTCACTCAGAGGGTGGTGAGTGAATGGAATCGGCTGACGTCAGTGGTGGTGGAGGCGAACTCGCTGGGGTCTTTTAAAAGACTTCTGGATGAGTATATGGGGTTTTATGGGATTGGGGGTTATAGATAGGTGTTGATGTGATCGGCGCAACTCGTGGGCCGAAGGGCCTGTTTGTGCTGTAGTGTTCTATGTTCTATGTTCTATACAGTGCAGAAGAGGCCCTTCGGCCCATCGAGTCTGGACCAACACTTGAGAAACTCTCTGACCTCCCGTCTAATGGCATTTACCAGCACTTGGCCTTGTTCTCGTCCAACTACTTTTTAAGGAGGTGAAGCAACCCACCAGGCAATGCATTCTAGATGATCACCACCCTCTGGGTAAAAAAAAAAGATTTTCCTCACATTCCCCCTAAACCTCCTGCCCGTCACCTTGTACCTATGTCCCTTTGTGACTGACTCTTTGATTAAGGGCAACAGTTGTAACTTATCCATTCTGTCCATGCTCCTTAGAATCTTGTGCACCTCAATCAGGTCTCTTCTCAGTCTTCTCTGCTCCAACAAAAACAACTAAACAACTGAAGCTTATCTAAAATCTCAGCAGGTCTGACAGCATCTGTGGAGAGAGAATAGAGCCAACATTTTGAGTTTGAATGGCCGTTCATCAGAGTTGACGAAATCCATATAAACTACATCGACTGCACAACCCTTGTCTATACATCTGGTCATGTTCTCAAAACAATTCAATCAAATTTGTTGGACATGACCTCCCGCTCTGACAAAGCCGTATGGAGATAAATTTTCTCAATTTTCTCAAATAGTTTCACTGCCACTGTTGTGAGACTCATTTTTTTGTACTTCCCTGTTTTATTTCTACAACCCTCCTTAAATAGCAGAACCACATTAGCTCCAGTCCTATGGCGCCTCCCCCGTGTAAAAAGTTTGACAACACCAGGTTAAAGTCTGACCGATTTTTTTGATAGTTCACTCACTACCTTTCGGGGTTAGTCCCTTCGTCAAGTGAATGGAGAGTTCTGGCCTCGGACAGAGCATATAAAGCACAGACTGTTTGTAGATTACTGATTAGAATGTGAATCTTGACACCTAACCTGCTGTTCAAGTCCTAAAGTGGCCAACAATGTGAGTGGAAGGAGCACTGATCACAGGTTACAGAGATGTGTATTGTCTCCAGACAGTACAGTGAGTGAGGTTTTGCAAACCCAGGCAAGTCACGGGGGTTACAGATAGTTACTATGCTTTACATGCTCTGTCTGAGGCCAGAACTCTCCATTCACCTGACGAAGGGACTAACCTCGAAAGCTAGTGAGTTTACTATCAAATAAATCGGTTGGACTTAAACCTGGTGTTGTCAGACTTTTTACTGTGTTTACCTCAGTCCAACACCGGCACATCCACATCATGACCTCCCCCATGGCCAGAGAGGATTTAAATATTTGGGTCAGAACCCCTGCAATTTCTTCCCTTGCCTCCCACTGTATCCTGGGACACAATTCATCAGGACCACTTTTAAGCCTGTCAACGCTTTGCCCTTCTCTGTGTCAATTTGCTCAACAACATCACCATCTCTCTCCCTGAGTTCTATACCTTCAGCCTCATTCTTTTGGGTGAAGATGGATGTGGGGTATTCGTTTAACACTCAACCAATGTCCTCTGCTTCACCTACAGATTGTTAATGGGTCCTACTCTTTCCCTGGTTAACTTATTCCCAATGATATACTTACAAAATATCTTGGGATTTTCCCTACATCCCAGTCAGACCTTTCTCACAGCTCCTCTTTGCTCTCCTAATTGTTTGAGTGCCCAGCAAGTTGTAAAAGACACCTTGGTCCAGCATGTTTTAGCTCAATAATGAGGCATAGGTGGCAGTCACAGTCAGGTCAGGCAGTCGAGGAATTAGAAGGACATTTGAGGCTTCATGGGGATGGAGGTGGGCTCAAAAGCTCACTTTCCAATAGGGCTCAAGAAGGGTGGGCTAATTTGCCAATGGGCCATAAGCACATCAGCCTCAGTGGAGGGGAAGGCTTGCAAATCCTTGGAGGGAGGGAAACCTGAATATAATGTACCCCCAGGACAGTGGTAGGGATCACAGCACTTACACAAGGTTGTTTAGTTGTTCTTGTTGGAGCAGAGAAGACTGAGGAGCGACCTGATTGAGATAATCTGGTTGTGAGGCCTTAGCACCGCCATCTTGCAACGTGAAGGGATGGTGCAGCACAAAACTAATCTGAGGAATAGTTCAGGTGATAAGGGCTGTGAGGGACGTTTGTACTGGTGGGGGTGGGGGGATTAAAGTGTCACCCAGCTGAATTGTGTGTTGCATAATGAGGATGGGTGGACACCTGAGACATGTTCAGAGCCTTTCGATGATGTGAGCGTAGAAAAATGAGTCTATCAATGTTTTCATGGCTGAACCTCTAACTGAATGCTAAACCCCCACAGTCACAGCGACTCAGGAGAATGAAGCAATGAAATACATTCCTGTAAGATTAATAGAACTCTTTGCTTTAATCCCTTGTTTTTAGCATGCCAATTGCCCACAGTGATAACGAATCTAAACCAATTAGACAACTGGGCAAGCTCCAGGCACATCTTTAAAGCAGGAGATCACAGTCTTGGTGCTGACAGGCATCAAGGGGAGTCTCTGAACCAATTCTAACAATCACAGTTCCTCAATAATGTTAGAGTTCATGATGATCATGCAGTATGACAGTGCAGTGACAGAGCAGGGCCTGACCAAACCGATCGTGTAGCAGCCGATCGTGTCATGGGGGTGAGGAAGGTGTAAAGGTGGGCCAGAAAATGTTTCCTGCACTGGCCAAGGTTTCAGTGTTGCATTGGTGCCATCACTCAATCCACACCCTTAAACCCACAGTCACAAACTAGAAATGTACAGAAATTGGAGCCTCCATATCTCATGCTGAATCTTTGTTTCTCATTGATGCTGAAGAAAAGGAAACTTTAGGAAAATTGCGGCTGGAATTGTTGCAGTAATTGTGATTGTGAGTATGCGCCAGGTTTGCCAGAGCGGGTAGCTAAATTTTCAAGAACAAGGGGCAGCAAGGCCTCTTCAGACACAGAAGATGAGGTTGATAGAAATGTGGTGCCTTGGCAGCTCTTGACAGATCTTGCATGTCTCATCTGCAGTGAGAGAGAGAAACAATGTCGCTGATGCTTCTGCATGTCCAGGGATCTGATGACTTACATTTGCCACATTCTCCAGGAACCAGCTATGTAGGTATTACGAAGCCATCCATTGCCATTGGCTCTGGAAGTCAACATCACACTGAACGTCTACACAAGTGGCTCCTTCCTGGGGACCCATGTCAGTCAGAGCTCCGGCATTTAAGTGTGGAACGATGTTTGTATTTCTCACTGAGCTTAGCAATTGTTCACTATGTGAATCCGATATGTGCAAGGTGAACAGTACTATACATAATCTGAGTAAGGTCTCATTGATAGGATATCCTGCCAGATGATTGTAAATAAATGGAGATGTGGATCTATGATCTCCCTGTGATTACACACAACTCAATGGAAACAGGACTATCATCTTACAGTAATAAGATAGCCTCAATGTTAAATGGCCAAGACTGAAGCAGCAGATCACGTGAATGAGGTTCATGCACAAGAAGGCATCAATGATGTTGGGAATGATATGACTACACACACAGTGGTGATGTGCAAGTTGACAATGTTGACTTGAGCTACCTAGTGTTGGCATCTGCAATAAGTGCCATTAGGGACCATCGTATCAAAACCGATGGACAGTAGCACAACTGATCATAAAGAGGAATTGTGAAATGGGTGGTATTCAACTTAAAATAGCACAAAGTAGTCATGTGGTTAACACCCAGCCCACTGATGTACTCCTATAATTCTAACTATTCCTAACCTTATCTCTATATCTTGGTTCATCCCTGACATCCCGGCAGAGCTGAAGGCAGCCTGCTGATCCCGGCTCCTCCCGGGACATTCTCTGGAGGGCCAAGATTAGAATGGCCCTGCTTACTTTCGGTCTCCTGCTGTGGGCTCACCTTCACACACTCTCACCCTCAGCCCCGCAGTCCCTCCCCCACCCACCCTCACTTACACTCCTCTCGGGTCTCCCTGATCCCGGTTCCTCTCGGGCCTCCCTGATCCCGGCTCCTCCCGGGCCTCCCTGATCCCGGTTCCTCTCGGGTCTCCCTGATCCCGGCTCCTCTCGGGTCTCCCTGATCCCGGCTCCTCCCGGGTCTCCCTGATCCCGGTTCCTCTCGGGCCTCCCTGATCCCGGTTCCTCCCGGGCCTCCCTGATCCCAGCTCCTCTCGGGTCTCCCTGATCCCGGCTCCTCCCGGGTCTCCCTGATCCCAGCTCCTCTCGGGTCTCCCTGATCCCGGCTCCTCTCGGGTCTCCCTGATCCCGGTTCCTCTCGGGTCTCCGTGATCCCGGTTCCTCTCGGGTCTCCCTGATCCCGGCTCCTCCCGGGTCTCCCTGATCCCGGTTCCTCCTGGGCCTCCCTGATCCTGGTTCCTCTCGGGTCTCCCTGATCCCGGTTCCTCTCGGGTCTCCCTGATCCCGGTTCCTCTCGGGCCTCCCTGATCCCGGTTCCTCTCGGGTCTCCCTGATCCCGGTTCCTCTCGGGTCTCCCTGATCCCGGTTCCTCTCGGGTCTCCCTGATCCCGGCTCCTCCCGGGCCTCCCTGATCCCGGTTCCTCTCGGGTCTCCCTGATCCTGGTTCCTCCCGGGTCTCCCTGATCCCGGTTCCTCTCGGGTCTCCCTGATCCCGGTTCCTCCCGGGTCTCCCTGATCCTGGTTCCTCTCGGGTCTCCCTGATCCCGGTTCCTCTCGAGTCTCCCTGATCCCAGTTCCTCCCGGGTCCCCCTGATCCCGGTTCCTCTCGGGTCTCCCTGATCCCGGTTCCTCTCGAGTCTCCCTGATCCCGGTTCCTCCCGGGTCTCCCTGATCCCGGTTCCTCTCGGGTCTCCCTGATCCCGGTTCCTCCCGGGTCCCCCTGATCCCGGTTCCTCCCGGGTCTCCCTGATCCCGGTTCCTCCCGGGTCTCGCTGATCCCGGTTCCTCTCGGGTCTCCCTGATCCCGGTTCCTCTCGGGTCTCCCTGATCCCGGTTCCTCTCGGGCCTCCCTGATCCCGGTTCCTCTCGGGTCTCCCTGATCCCGGTTCCTCTCGGGTCTCCCTGATCCCGGTTCCTCTCGGGTCTCCCTGATCCCGGCTCCTCCCGGGCCTCCCTGATCCCGGTTCCTCTCGGGTCTCCCTGATCCTGGTTCCTCCCGGGTCTCCCTGATCCCGGTTCCTCTCGGGTCTCCCTGATCCCGGTTCCTCCCGGGTCTCCCTGATCCTGGTTCCTCTCGGGTCTCCCTGATCCCGGTTCCTCCCGGGTCTCCCTGATCCCAGCTCCTCTCGGGTCTCCCTGATCCCGGTTCCTCTCGAGTCTCCCTGATCCCAGTTCCTCCCGGGTCCCCCTGATCCCGGTTCCTCTCGGGTCTCCCTGATCCCGGTTCCTCTCGAGTCTCCCTGATCCCGGTTCCTCCCGGGTCTCCCTGATCCCGGTTCCTCTCGGGTCTCCCTGATCCCAGTTCCTCCCGGGTCCCCCTGATCCCGGTTCCTCCCGGGTCTCCCTGATCCCGGTTCCTCCCGGGTCTCGCTGATCCCGGTTCCTCCCGGGCCTCCCTGATCCCGGTTCCTCTCGGGTCTCCCTGATCCCGGTTCCTCTCGGGTCTCCCTGATCCCGGTTCCTCCCGGGTCTCCCTGATCCCGGCTCCTCTCGGGTCTCCCTGATCCCGGTTCCTCCCGGGTCTCCCTGATCCCGGTTCCTCTCGGGTCTCCCTGATCCCAGTTCCTCCCGGGTCCCCCTGATCCCGGTTCCTCCCGGGTCTCCCTGATCCCGGTTCCTCCCGGGTCTCGCTGATCCCGGTTCCTCCCGGGCCTCCCTGATCCCGGTTCCTCTCGGGTCTCCCTGATCCCGGTTCCTCTCGGGTCTCCCTGATCCCGGTTCCTCCCGGGTCTCCCTGATCCCGGTTCCTCCCGGGTCTCCCTGATCCCGGTTCCTCCCGGGTCTCGCTGATCCTGGCTGGTATCGAGTCTCCCTTGCCCCAGCTGGACTGATGGTGGAATCCAGTTTGGGAACATCTGATATAACTGGCGGCTAGCCGATTGGGTAATGTGAGATAGTTCTACCTTAGAATTATGCTTTGTAAAATAATTGAAAAACATGTTCAAATTCTGTAGCTTTAACATTTACCTAGAACATAGAACATTACAGCACAGTACAGGCCTGTCGGCCCTCAATGTTGTGCTGAGCTACGTCCAAACCCAAGATCAAGCTATCCCACTCCCTATCATTCTGGAGTGCTCCATGTGCCTATCCAATAACTGCTTGAAAGTTCCTAAAGTATCCGACTCCACGATCACAGCAGGCAGTGCATTCCACACCCCAACCACTCTTTGAGTGAAGAATCTACCTCGGACATCCCTTCTATATCTCCCACCATGAACCTTATAGTTATGCTGCCTAGTAACAGCTACATCCACCCAAAGAAATAGTCTCTACACATCCACTCTATCTATCCCCTTCATCATCTTATAAACCTCTAATAAGTGGCCTGTCATCCTCCTCCGCTCTAAAGAGAAAAACCCCAGCTCCCTCAACCTTTCCTCATAAGACCTACCCTCCAAACCAGGCAGCATCCTGGTAAATCTCCTCTGCACTCTCTCCAATGCTTCCACATCCTTCTTACAGTGAGGTGACCAGAACTGAACACACTATTCCAAATGTAGTCTCACCAACGTCCAGTATAGTTGCACCATAACCCCACGGCTCTTAAATTCAACCCCCCTGTTAATAAACGCTAACACACTACAAGCCTTTTTCACGGCTCTATCGACTTGAGTGGCAACCTTCAGAGATCGGTGGATATCAACCCCAAGATCTCTCTGTTCCTCCACATTCCTCAGAACCCTGCCGTTGACCCTGTAATCCGCATTCAAGTTTGTCCTACCAAAATGAATCACCTCGCACTTATCAGTGTTAAACTCCCACTTAATCTGCCACTTTTCGGCCCAGCTCTGCATCCAATCAATGTCTCTTTGCAGCCTGCAAGAGCCCTCCACCTCATCCACTACTCCACCAATCTTGGTGTCATCAGCAAGTTTACTAACCCACCCTTCAGCCCCCTCTTCCATGTCATTGATAAAGATCACAAATAGCAGAGGACCCAGCACTGACCCCTGTGGTACACCGCTGGTAACTGATCTCCAGTCTGAAAACTTTCTTTCTACCACCACCCTCTGTCTTCTATGAGACGGCCAGTTAATTATCCAATCGGCCAAATTTCCTTCTATCCCTCACCTCCTTACCTTCTTCATGAGCCTACTTATGGGGAACTTTATCAAACACCTTACTACAATCTATGTATCCAACATTAGCTACTCTACCTTCATCTATACACTTAGTTACCTCCTCAAAGAATTCAATCAAATTTGTGAGGCAGGACTTACCCCTCATGAAATCATGCTGACTGTCCCGGATTAAACTGCATCTTTCCAAATGGTCATAAATCCTATCTCTCAGGACCCTTTCTATTAATTTACTGACCACCAAAGTAAGACTAACTGGCCTATAATTACCAGGGTCATTCCTATTTCCTTTCTTGAAAAGAGGAACAACATTTGCCATTCTCCAGTCCTCTGACACTATCCCCGTGGACAGAGAGGACCCAAAGATCAAAGCTAAAGGCTCTGCAATCTCATCCCTTGCCTCCCAAAGTATCCTAGGATGTATCCCATCTGGCCCAGGGGACTTATCCACTCTCAGGTTTTTCAAAATTGCTAATACATCTTCCCTCAACATCTACCTTCTCCATCCTGTATCTCAAAAACATGGCCCCTCTCCTTAGTGAACACTGAAGGAAAGTATTCATTGAACGCCTCACCTATCTTTTCTGACTCCATGCACAAGTTCCCACTACTATCCTTGACTGGCCCTAACCTCACCTTGGTCATTCTTTTATTTCTCACATAAGAGTAAAAAGCCTTGGTGTTTTCCTTTATCCGACCCGCCAAGGACTTCTCATGCCCCCTCCTGAGCTCTCCTGAGCCCTTTCTTTAACTCATTCCTAGCTACCTTGTAACACTCAAGTGACCCAATTGAACCTTGGTTTCTCATCCTTACACATGCTTCCTTTTTCCCCTTAACGAGACATTCAACCTCCTTTGTGAACAATGGTTCCCTCACTTGGCCGTTTCCTCCCTGCCTGCCAGGGACATACCTATCAAGGACACTCAATATTTGTTCCTTGAACAAGCTCCACTTTTAGTTTGTGCCCATACCTGACAGTTTGTGTTCCCATCTTATGCTCCCTAATTCTTGCCTAATCGCATCATAATTACCCAATTATAAACCTTGACCTGCCGTGTGATCTTATCCCTTTCCATTGCAATAATAAAGGACACTGAATTGTGGTCACTATCTCCAAAGTGCTCTCCCACAAACAAATCTAACACTTAGCCCCGTTCATTACCCAGTACCAAGTCCAATGTGGCCCCATCTATACAAGTTCAATCAATATAATTTAGACTCTAATGAATCTTTGTTACCTTGGCTTGGATACTTGCTTTAACTGTATATATTTGAATAGTCAAAACTAGTATGAATTGATGAAGTGTCTGGATGTGTGAAAACTTTCTTCTTTAGGATTGTTATAGATTTGAAACTAATGCTGAACACCAGTCAAAAATCAGTTACATATCCTGGTAACAGGTCAATTGGCTCAAATGGTTTGTAAATGAGGCGACTAATAGACAGTTTCATGTAAAAGGAATAAAGATTGAAATCATGCTTGTTGTGGTGGGGAGGAAACAGATCAAAAAAGGAAGGATGACCTCTCCACCGAATCTGGGAAATACAAGAAGCCTGAACGGGGTACAAAAATCTAAAGGGATTACACAAGTTTAAAAGTCAGAATTCGAGATGTCTACGAGATAAACCCAATCCAGATTTTTGCCCAGTCCACTGCCCATCATTAGAACACAAAGTGTAACCTGTTATACTGTGATAATTACTGCCTGGTTCACTTTATGTTTAACAAATCTTTTCTGTAGTATGACAGTCTTGCTGTTGACCTACTAATCCAAAATCCCCATAGCAGTCAGTGTCTCCATCTGTCTGCCCATGCTTTCGTGTGCCCTGGCATTGTTAACAGCCTGTGACATTGTGAGTTTGTCTTTTCCACACAAAGGTTTTTGGAAATCAGAGTGTGCAGAGACCCTTGGGAGCTATTCTGACACCTGCTTATTTGAATTCACATTTGCTGCTACTGTTGTGAAATGTGTAAAGAAATTGTCAACAGGCTCACTTGATTCCTGCCACAAACTCTGAAATTCAACTCAGTGGATCCAATAGTTTAACTCTGTTTGGAGCTATGCACTGAATTTCTCAAAAGATGGTCGTGCTTTTCCTGTTGTCCTCTCTCAGTCTACCTTGGAACATTTATTGTGGTTTATTGTTCACTGTTCTTGTTCATTTATATCTCTATCAAATCTCTACTGTTTGATGGCCTGTAATGCACACCAAAAATGTTACAACTTCCTTTCCTATTTCTTAATTTTATCATTTCACATCCCTTTGTGATCTAAACCTTTCTCTCCTGCCCGCACATGGGTCTAGTTGACTCTGTTCCCTGTGCTGATACCTTTCAGAAAACTGCTGAATGCCAATCTGCACTTTTGGTTGAACTCCTGAAATGGCTCAACCACATCATTGGCCTTCCAATTCATTCTAACCTGGAGCTTTGTGTTCATTGCTGACAGCAGCCATTTTGTTTTGCGCAATTTGCTCATTATTTTTCTCTCTCTGGCACTCACTCAAATTATTTTTTCTCAGTATAAATCAGCATTAAATCCATTTGAAATGCTGAGTTTTACCTGCTGTCGCTGTGTTATACCTTGTCTGTGTTATACAGAGACAGATATTAAGCTGACATGAAGTATATCCTTTGTATGTTCCCCATGTGCTGCACAATCATACATTGTTGTTTTTGTAGACTGATTATGGTGAGTGATGTGGCACTCATGGATATACATGTACACATACATATGACAATGTAGTTCCTAAATCACTTTGGAGTAACGTAACAATTCTTTCTGACATGCTCCAAACCTAATGATATGGTTATCTTAAATTTGTGCCCTCATGTGGCAACCAATGGAAACAATTTGACACAATTTACCCTCTCCTGAATCAGTGGGTATTACCTTCAGAATCCAGATACGGAAAACAATCAAGTAGTCGCTCGCTGGATCGCAGAATGTGAGATGTTACCATGGCAACGTGAGCCTTTTATCTGATGCTGTGCTTCCAATATTGTCAGCATCACAAATGGTTAATATTCGCACTAAAACAGAACTGTCACAAAATAATTCAAACACCCTCGAGCCAACTAGCTGATCAAACTAAGTTAAGCACTGTATCTAATAAATAAAATTCTAAAACAACCCAAAGAATATCTAAATAGAAAGAGTAAAAATTCCTCTTCACCACCTCCTGATACTAATGAATACCCAGTGCACCACTAAACCAATTGTTGTCTGTCAATGGTTGATATCAAATTTATACTGATGATGATCGCGGCTAAAGGTTCAGTAAGCTAAATTAATAGCACCCTGTTTTGTAGTATGGCATCATACAGAACCAAAACCAGACTTATTGCTATACAGCACCTTTTACATGGAAAATCTCCAGGGCATCTTACTGAGAGCAAAGGAAATATGTAGATAAAAGGAACAAGAAACACACTGCAAGATTTATGAGCAATAACCAAAAGCTTGTTGAAAAAGGTGAGAATGTTCCTGAAGGTGGACGTAGAAGATCAGAGGCATGGTTTTAACATGTAAATTTTAGACAGGAGAGCCCAAAAATAACTAAGGAACATAAGGCAAGAATACCAGAGCAATCGTCCCACACACAGGTCACTTTTTGGGAGAGTGATGAGTTGCGTGTTGGTACTCAGGAGACGGGAGTCTCAGCGCACTGGAAGACCCTGTCTTGCCAGGGGCATGTTTCCCTATCCTCTCCCCAGTGGCCACCAGTATCGGGGCAGTGGGGGTCTCTCAATGGGTCCCCCCTTCATTCTCTGAACTCCCATTCCTCCCCTGCACATTCCACCTTTATAGCCCCCACATCATGCCCCTATTTCAAGCCCCACCCCCTTGGCACTGCCCTGGTACGCTGACAGTGCCAAACTGGCACTGCAAGGGTGCCTGATGGGTGCTGTCAGAGTGCCAAGTTGGCCATGTTCCCAAACACCCAGGGACTTCAATGGCTTTTGAACCCCCAATGAGGCCAACATGCCTGGTGTCCGTTAATGGAGACGAGTATTGATTCTCACCAGTCTCACGCCAGCCACAAAGGCTGGAAAATCCTGGGAACTGGGAGAAACTGGTGAATGGGCTATGGATATTTAAATGCTGCTTTAAATATGCTAATCAGCCTTACTTGTACCATTAGAAAAGGGATCGGGGCAATTGATGCTGGGCACGGAACCAAAATTAGGCCCACATGCTATTTTCTGGGATCAGCGCAACCAGTGTCAGACACAGAAGGTGGGAAAATTGCCCCCTAGGACTGAGGCAACTGAAGACTGCAAGTAATCCTGGGGTGATAGAGAGCTACACAACAAACCAGAATTAGGGACAGAAGTGCAGGTCAAGACATTTGACTGCAGGCACAATGAAGATATAGAGTCTATGACTATATGAAGATGAAAAGTTAAGAAATAGGAAAGGAAATAGGAACATTTTCACTATGCATGACAGGCCATCAAATAGTGGAGATGAGCTCGAGATATAAATGTGCTGACAAGTGCAGTGAACTATAAATGACAATAATATTCCAAGATAGACTGGAATAAGTGACACATCTGATCAAAGTGGTGAAAGTTTTAGAAAACGGCAAGGATTCTTTCTCAATCAATATGTTTCTAATCTAACAAAGAAACACAGCTTGATTTAGTTCTGGCAAATGAAGTGAAGCATAAATCAATACAAGAATATTGGCAGAACTGGGAAGTTTTGGTCACAATATATTTAAATTCAGTGTAAAAACAGAAAAGGAAATTATAATAAAGATGTTGGACTGAGATGCTTAGTTTAATGAGAGAAAAGGGGATCAAGCTCAAAATACCTTGGTGGTAGCATTCTTTTTCATATTGGAAGAAGGTATGTATGGGGTTTCCTAGCTGTTAGGAGCATTGTTTGTTCGAACTATATTAATGACCTATGCTGAACAAGCACAATTTCAGAAATTATAGATGACATAAAACTTGGTAGTATTGAGATTTGTGCGGAGGAGAGTGATAAACTTCAAGAGGACATAGATAGATTGGTAGAAAGTTGCAAGTGAATTTTGGTGAAGTTAAGTGTTAAGTGATAAATGAGGAGAGGCAAAATAAAATATAAGGTACAATTCTAAAGTAGGTACAGGAATTGAGGAACATGGAGGTGCACAAATCTTTGAAGGTTGAAGGGCAAGTTAAGAGGGTAGTTAGAACAACAGGAACAATCCCAGGTTTTACAAATAGAAGATAGAGTACAAGAGCAGGGACATAATCAGACTCAACTGAAGAATTGTCCATTTCTGGGCAGCATGCTTTAGGAAGAATGTGAAGGTAGTAACTGCTGCAGAAAAGATTCATCAGAATACTTTCAGTAATAAGGAACTTCAATTATGTGAGTAGATTGCAGAGGTTGGGACTGTTCTCTTTGGAGAAGAGAGGATTAAGAGGAGATTTAAAGGTAGTGTGTAAAATCATGGGGCATCTCGACAGAGTAGATAGGGAAATATTGTTCATACTGGTGGTAGGATTGGGAAAACAGGGGGTACTGCTTTAGGGTTGATTAGCAAAAAGTGGAGGAGCATTTTTACACAGTGAGTGGTTAGGATCTGGAATGCATTGCCTGAGATAGTGGCAGAGGCAGGTTCAATTAAAGTTGCAAAAGAGAATTGAATAATTATCTGAAGAGGAAAAAAATAGGCTATGGGAGAAAGGTCTTTGAGGTGGACTAAGTAAATGGCTCTTGTAAGCAAGCAAGCACAGACTTGAGGGCCAAATGGCCTCTTTTTGTGCTGTAACCATTCTATCATTTAATCATGAAAAAAGCTAGAAGGTGTAGAGTGGAGTTGAAAATTGATATTAAAGGAACTAAGAAAAATGACACAATGTTTGCAAAATATTTTGCAAGTTTTAGATTTCTGCTAGGATGTAAAATAATATAGTTAGAGAAGATCAAATTGCTCACTGATACAGAAGGGTATTTAAGAATGGAAGATCAAGGCAAGACAAAGGTAATCAATAAAAGATGTTGCTTTGATTTTTAGGAATGATGGAGAACATAGTTATTCTTGAATAATTGAAACAATTTAAAAAAACTAAATGTAGAAAAGGAACTTTTCTTTGCAACTTTGTTCATGCAGGTAAAGAAGAATAAATTGAGTTGTTATGGGCTCAATAGTTTAATGTCAGTGCTTAACAAACTCTTAGGCCAGAATTTTGTGCTTGCAGGCTGTGTGCATAGCTGGCATGTTGGAATGTGAAATGGATGCGATGCTATTGGCAGGATGTCCTGATGGAAGTGCACTGCCTCATAATATTTAAGGGCAAGTTGGAACTGCACCCGCTGATTGTCATTTAAAGTCATTTAAAAAGCAGTTGTGTCTGATTTTCCTTTGGTGCATGGGCCACTTGGCCAGTCAGCCTTCATGTCTATCATGACTTCGATAATGTGGAGATGCCGGTGTTGGACTGGAGTAAGCACAGTAAGAAGTCTCACAACACCAGGTTAAAGTCCAACAGGTTTATTTGGCAGCAGTAGTTTTCGGAGTCTCAAGCTCCTTCATCAGGTGAGTGAGGACTTGTGTTCTTGTGACTTCCGGAGAAGGTGCGATTACCCAAAAGGCAGAGTTTACAGGCAACGCTCATGCTCCCTGGACATAAGGTTCAGTGTCAAAAAAAGTGTCTGCCTCTCCAAGGAGACTGTCAACTTCATCATGAAATGATCAGTCCTGCAATCACCTCTAACAGGGTGGCCATCCTGTGCCATTGGCTCTTTAGGTTACAGTTGTCCTGAACTTCTCCATCTCGGGTTCTTTACAGGGGTTAGTGGGAGATCTATGTAGTGTCTCCCAATCGGCTGCCCACTGTTGCATCAAGCTGGTCACTGACACGTTGTTCTGAGTGGTCAGTATCCTCAATCGCTTCAGGACTGATGAGGCTGGCCAGGCAGAGTGAGCCAGAGGATTTGCTGCCACAGCTAGATTCCCCCATACCAGGTGCCATTGTCTGCATGCATGTGGGCATAAAGGTGCCAATGGGGGAGCAAGGTGTTTTTGTCAATAGAAAGGCCTTTCAGTCCCTCAATGTCCAGATTGCATGTGACCACGAGTCAGATCTCGCAGGTTTATGCCACATATCCAGGAAGCTGCCTATATCCTGTCACTCTCAGATGCCCATTCTCTGTGTTGCTCTGGCTCACTTGGATGGTTGTCTCCTGGGGATAAAGACTATCTGCTGAAAAGCTGGCTGATGATGCAGCTGAGATTTCCAAAGACCGTAGCTGAGGAGAGTTACAACCACAGTCAGGCCTCCACAAGGGGCAGCAATTGAGAAGACTATAGGCCTACTCAAGATGAGGTTTCACTGCCTGCACCACTCAGGAGATCACTTCAATATCCTGAGGAAGAGCCACAATGTGAGGAGCAGAATCTTAATGTGAGGATCCTCATGGGAGGTGGTAAGAAGAGCGCTGTGCCAATTTTCTACTTCAGGCTCTAAATCATGGTATCCCCCTTTGCTGGGTCTGCCAGGCAGGCTTGTCCAAAATCCCCAGACTTGCCTAAAGTCCAGGATCCAGGTCACCTCTTCTCCAGGGACTTCTTGTAATCCTGTGTGCATTACTCAATCCTACAGAGACTACAGAGCCAATCAGCTTGTCTGACAACTCTCTAGGGCAGGACTTCCTTCCAGATTGGGGCAGAGGTCCCACTCTAACCCAAATAAGACTGACCTCCATATATTATTGTTGTTTTGCAGACAGTTTTGGGTAAGTGGACTGATCAGTGATATTTTGGTTGGGGGGGGGGGGGCTAGGGAATGCACCCCTCACAATTGCTACCCCAGAATGAGAGTAAATGAAAGTTAGCTGAACTGAGAGAGTGCTGGCAGTACGTACTCAAAGGGTTAATGTTGGATGCACTTTTGTTCACTGTGATATGCAAATGATTTGGACTTAGGTGTAATGAACACAATATTGAAATCTGCTGATGACACAAGATAGGAGATTTGGCAATCAGCATGGAGAACATTGAAGACTTCGGGAAGATTTGATCAGCTAGTGGAATGGGAAGACAATTAGATACAGCTTAACGTGTATAAGTTTGTGGTAATGTATTATATGGCTGGCATGGTGGCACAGTGTTAGCACTGCTGCCTCACAGCACTGTCTGTTTGGAGTTTACACATTGAGAATAACCTTCATCGTGTTCATAGAATCATAGAAACCCTACAGTGCAGAAAGAAGGCATCTGGCCCATTGAGTCTGCACCGTCCACAACCCCACCCACGCCCTAGCCCCATATCCTTGCACATTTACCCGCTAATCTACGCATCTCAAGACATTAAGAGGCAATTTTAGAATGGTCAATCAACCTAACCTGCACATTTTTGGACTGTGGGAGGAAACTGGAACACCCAGAGGAAACCCACGCAGACACGAGGAGAATGTGCAAACTCCACACAGACAGTGACCTGAGCCGGGAATCGAGCCCAGGTCCCTGGAGCTGTGAAGCAGCAGTGCTAACCACTGTGCTACCGTGCCGTGTGTAGTGTTGTGTGGCACTATCACTGTGCTAAATGGGACAGACTTCGAACCGATCTAGCAATTCAAGACTGGGCATCCATGAGGCGCTGTGGGCCATCAACAGCAGTGGAATTGTACTCCAGCACGGTCTGTACCTCATGGCCTGACATATCCCCCATTCAACTATTACCATCAAACCAGGGCATCAACGCTGGTTCAATGGAGAGTGCAGGGGACATGCCAAGAGCAGCAGCAGGCAAATCAAAAAATGAGGTGTCATCCTGGTGAAGCTACCAAACGGGACTACTTGCATGCTAAATGGCAAAAACAGCAAGTGATAGACAGAGCTAAGTGATCCCACAGCCAACGGATCAGATCTAAACTCTGCAGTCCTTCCACATCCAGTCGTGAATGGTGGTGGAAATTAAACAACTTACTGGAGAAGGAGGCTTCACGAATATCTCCATCCTAAATGATGGCGGAGTCAAGCACATCAAGTATTCCCAGCAATCTTTAGCTAGAAGTGCTGAATGGATCATTCACCTCAGCCTCCTCCAGTGGTACCCGATATCTCAGATGTCAGTCTCCAGTCAATTCGATTCACTCCACATGATATCAAGAAAAGGTTGGTAGCACCAGATACTGCAAAGGCAATGGGCCCTGATAATATTCCCGCGATAGTACTGAAGTCTTGTGCTCCAGAACTTACTGCCCCCCTAACCAAGCTCTTCCAGCACGGTTACAACACTGGCAGCTATCCAACAACGTGGAGAATCGTCCAGCTTTGTCCTGCACACAAAAAGCAGGACAAATTCAACCCGGCCAATTACCACCCAATCAGTCTGTTCTCCATCATCAATAAAGTGATGGAAGGGGTCATCAACAGAGCTGTCACGCAGCATCTGTTCAGCAATAACCTGCTCAGTTTGGGTTTCTCCAGGGTCACTCCGCTCCTGACCTCATCACAGCCTTGATTCAAACATATGCAAAAGAGCTGAATTCCAGAGGTGAGGTGAGAGTGACAGCCCTTGATACCAAGGTCACATTCGGCCGAGTGTGGCATCAAGGAGCCCTAGCCAAACTCGAATCAATCGGTATCAGGGGCAAATACTCCACTGACTACTTGGTACATAGGAAGATGGTTGTGATTATGGAGGGTCAATCATCTCAGCTGCATGACATCTCTGCAGGAGCCCCTCAGGGTCATGTCCTAGGCTCAACAACCTTCAGCTGCTCCATCAATGACCTTCCCTCTGTCATAAAGTCAGAAGTGGGGATGTTCGCTGATGTTTGCACAATGTTCAGCACCATTCGCAATTCCTCAGATACTGAAGCGGTCCATGTTCAAATGCAACAAGATCTGGACAATATCCAGGCTTGGGCTGGCAAGTGACAAATAATATTCATGCCACACAAATGCCAGGCAATGACCATCACCAATAAGAGACACTCTGACCACCACCCCTTAACATTCAATGGTGTAACCATCACTGAATCCCTCACTGTCAACATCCTTGTGGTTACCAGAAACTCAACTGGACTCACTACATTAACACAGTGGCTACAAGAGCAGGTCAGAGGCTAGAAATACTTGGCGAGAACTCACCTCCTAGTCCCCAGAGCCTATCCACCATCTATTAGGCACAAGTCAGGAGCGTGATGGAATATTCCCCACTTGCCTGGATGGGTGCAGCTCCAACAACACTCAAGAAGCTTGGCACCATCCAGGACAAAGCAGCCCATTTGATTGGCACCACATCCACAAACATTCAATCCCTTCACCACTGGCGCTCAGTAGCAGCAATGTGTACTATCTACAAGATACCCTGCAGTAATTCACCAGAAATACACAGCACCTTCCAAACCCATGACTACTTGTACAAGGGCAGCAGATAAATGAGAACAGCACCATCTGCAAATTCCCCTCCAAGCCACTCACCTTCCTGATTTGGAAATATATTGCCGTCCCTTTGCAATCACTGGGTCAAAATCCTGAAATTCCCTCCTTAACTGCATTGCGGGTCAACCCACAGAATATAGACTGCAGTGATTCAAGAAGGCAGCCCACTATCACCTTCTCAAGAGCAACTAGGGATGGGCAATAAATGCCTGCCAGCCAGCGACACCCATGTCCCACAAATGAATAAAAAAAAGTAACTGGGTGATGGGGATGGGGCCTGAGTGGGAGTGTTATTGGTGTAGACTCGATGGGCTAAATGGCCTCCTTCAGCATTGTAGGGATTCCATAATTCTTACTTTAGGAGAAAAACTAATCAAGGAATCTACTTAAAAGACATGTGAACAAACAAATCTAGAAGAACAAAAACATTTCCCTGAAAGAGAGGATATGAGCCCTATAAATGAAGACAAAAGGCAAACAGATTTTATAAATTGGAACACTTGGAAAATAAAGAAGGAATGAGAATATATGGAAGATATTAGTTAGATAGAGTACTGTGTGCGGTTTTGGGAGCCCCTATTCTATGGAGAACATTGAAGCTATGGAGCAGACGTAGCTTTACCAGCTTGATGCCAGGCCTGGTACAGTGAGTCTTGTTTGGTTAATTTAATTGCTTTTATTACCTCTTTAGTGGAAGGAAGAAGAGTGTCACAAGTTTATGTTATTTTGTATTGTTTGGTTTATAAATCATCATGGTTTGGAACAAAGTCTTTAAATGTGAGCTATGCGGACTGGGGGTTGGAGTGGGAGGGGGTGGGGTGGAGGGCCAGCAATAAAACAAAAGGCAAAGAAAATTACAGCACAGGAACAGGCCCTCCATCTTGCCCATGTAAACTAAAATCCCTACCTTCTGGGGACCTTTATTCCTATCCATTTCATATATTTGTCCAGACACCCCTTAAAAGTCACAATTGTACCTCCTTCTACTACCTCCCCTGGCAAGCAAGACAGAAATGACAAAGATGTCATGGACAAAAAGACAAAGGCAATGATTTTATCATTTTTTTCAAAATGCTGGGCGGACTTGAAACTGGGAGAGTTTCAGATCAGACATTTGGTGTGTTTTCAATCCCCCCTCCTCCCCATGTGTACTCTGCCTGCAAAAATATCAGCAAGCCAGTTGCTCATTGTAGAAACCTGTGGATGGGGCTTAACGTGCCTGAAACCCTGCAGAGGGAGATAGTGAGCATGTGCAGGTCTCTGATGCTACACGTGCACATTAGCAGTGGCAGGAGTCTGACAGAAAAAAAGAGTGCTGCTAAGACCCTGCTAGTGCAGGCCGCATGAAGCAGTACCCTCCTCCCTTGCAATCGCGGGTGCCTGCAGCCTGAGATATAGCCCCGTCACCCAGACCAATTGCGGACCCGTCACCCTCCCACATCAGCTCCTGCAGAATGGCAGCAGGCCCCCTCTCCCTCCCTCCCTCCCCCCACCGATGTCTGCAGAATGGCAACAGGCCCCCTTTTCTCTCCCTCCCCTCCACCGATCCCTGCAGAGTGGCAATGGGACTCCATTAGCCCGCATCCCTGGAACTGCCTGGTGGCATTGCCCAGGTGCCACAGTGGCACTGCCAGTCTGACACTGCCCAAGGGACACCCTCCCATGCCCTCAGCCTTCCCAGAAGCCCTCAATGGCCTCTGGTTCCACTGGTGAGGCCAAGCTGACTAGGGTGGAGAATATGTCTATTCCTCGCCAGCGCGAGCCCTCCCCAGTGAGGTCATAAAGGGGGGTGGGCCCGGATGATTGAGCGCCAGGCTCACTAATCAGATACAAAACATCATTACAATAAATTTCTATACATTAACCTGCCTCCCGCCCATTCCCGGCACAAGTCCAAAAACGTTGCAATGCAATAATAAGATCACCCCCAAAGAGTGGCGATCATGGCTAAGAGGGATTCTTATAGAAGTACATTAAGACATCAGAATGTGTTAATGGCAGAACAAAGGTAAGCAGGACAACCAGGAAAGGTAAACAGTCGCCCCAAGTGGAGTGGGGGGAATGGAGACATTGGTATGGGGAAAAATGATGGAGAGTGGGATTAAGAAAAGGGGAATTTAAAAATGAATCAATGGAAGAAATGAAAATAAAATGGAAATAAGTGGAGGTGGAGGGGAGAATTCATGCTCTAGAGTCGTTGAACTCAATGTTCAATCAGGAAGGCTGGAAAATGCCCAATCGGAAGATGAGGTGCTGTCCCACCAGTTTGCATTGGGCTTCACTGGAATATTGAGCAGACCAAGGATGGGTATTGGAAATGTAGACATGAGAGCAGGATGATGTGTTGAAATGGCAAGTGACAGGAAGCTTTAGGTCCTGCTTGCAATTGCATTGGAAGAGGATGTGGTGTTTGGAATGTTGGAGGAGTGGATCAGGGTATCCCAGAGGGAATGGTCCCCGTGGAATGCTGGCAGGGGGATTGAGGGGAAAGTATGTTTGGTGGTGGCATCATGCTGGATTTGGTGGGATTGACAGAGGATGATCCTTTGTATGCGGAGGCTAGTGGGGTAAAAAAGTGAGGACAAAGGAATTCTATTGTCGTTCCGGGAAGGAGGGGAAGGGGTGAGATAGAGGTGAGGAGATGGTTTGGACAAGGTTAAGAGCCCTGTCAACACAATTAAGGATTAAGGAAGACATGTCAGTAGTGCCATTTTGGAGCAGAACAGAACAGATGCGATGGAGGCGAAAGAACTGAGAGAATGAGATGGAGTCCTTACAGAATATAACATATGAACAGATGTAGTCAAGGGAACTTGGTGGGCTTATAATTGATACTAGGGGACAGTCTATCACCAGAAATGGAGAAAGAGAGATCAAGGAAGGGAAGGAAAATGTCAGAGATGGACCATGTGAAGGTGATAGGTGGAATTAGAAGTGAAATTGATTCATTTTTCCAGATCTAGACAAGAAAATGAAGCTGTGTACTGATAAAGGAGTTGTGGGAGGAGGCCAGTGTAGAATTAGAACAAGGAATGGTCACATATCCCATAAAGACTGAAAACAGGTGTGTGTCTCTCCAGATGCACAGTCAAGTTTTCAGACCAATTTTCTGACATTCAGTACACAGAGAATCAGGGGACATGGTTTGTTCTGGTGGGGCAGGGCCTGATACAGCCAACAAGGCTGGCTCCACAGGGATTGGCACACCATCTTTAAAGGGTACCAAATTTGTACTGAAAATAAACTCCCCCCATGGGCATGGAGGACACCCCCACAAGCATCATGGTGACCCCTGGCTTTAGGTCAACCCCTCCCCTACCCCCAACACACATAAGGGCCCAACCTGGCAGTGCCAGGGGTCAGTACCCAGGGGGTAGTTTGGGCACTGCCTGGGCATGTTCCTTACCATCCAAGGGCAATACTTACCTTTGAGCCCCTAGCATGATCATTTTTGAAAACAGTAGTGATTGGTGCTAGCGTTATATCCCACCAGCTGGATGGGATGTTACATTGAGGGCAGAAGTAGCAGTACTTAACTCTATCATGACATTTAGAAATGCCTGTCGGGCTCATGTCCTTCCTGGGTGTGAATCCCATTGCATTATCAGAGGAAGATCACATTAAAAACTCTCATAGGTGCCAATCCTGTTTTCAGCCTCTTGCGAGATTTAACAGCTATTATGGGATTTGTCTTGGCAGCTAGCAGGGTGTCTATAAGACGGCCTGTCTCAAGGCAAATAACATCAAGGTGGCTAGTACAAAATGCAAGGACACCTTAAGAAAAGCTTTCTAATGCTCTATGATAGACTGTTACAAAGTTTACACTAAGCAATTTCCTATTGAATATGCAGTATGTGCCAGCAGCATGGATAATGTCATCATTATCACAGTGGGTTGTTGCTGCCACAAGAGACCTTCTCATCACTGTTATCAGCTTAGGTATCCATCATGCGCTATTTTATTTTATATTTCTACAAATAAAGATGATGAAACATTTAAACACGTTCATGCTCCTTGTGACATGACCGCATCTTTCTTGTGATGAAGTAAAACTTGAGCTTCAGCGTGGCAACACAGAGTTTTGCCGCCTCGCTATTTGGATCAGTGAGGACAACAAGAGAAAATGCTGAAAAATCTCAGCAGGTCTGACAGCACAAGTGGAGAGAAAATAGAGCTAATGTTATGAATCAGAATAACCTTTCATCAGAATACCACAGTTTTTTATCCTTGTCTTAGTGTTTAATTCACTGCCACTTCCCTTCCTCCACAGATGCTGTCAGATCTGCTGAGATTTTGCAGTATTTTCTGTTTTTGTTTCAGATTCCAGCATCCACAATACTTTGTGCAACAGTATGTTAATTTGCCATGTGTGCAGTGGTTATCAGCGAAGGGTAAAAGGCTCCTACTGGCGGCTACAAGAATCTGTGACCAAAGGTAAGTTTGCAGCACCGTGGCTACGTTCAGGACTATCAGTGAGTTTCTGGAAGAGAATAGGGACTAGACTGAATATGTGGAAAGGTTGGAACACTTCCTCTTGGCAAATGGAATTACAAATGTAACTAAAAAGTGCTTAGTTTTCCTGAATGTGTGCGGGACGAAGGCTTACAAGTTAATGAGTAATGTAAGATTACGTGGAAACTGGGGATATTCATTTTCAAATTTAGTTGCACTTGTTCAGAATTACCATAAGCCTAAGCCCTCGGTGATTGTCCAGTGGTTTAAATTCCATAGCCATTTAGGTAAAGCGGGAAAGTCTTTATCTAATTTGTTGCTGAAATATGTCAACCCTCTGAATATTGTGAGATTTGGGTAGTATTGGAGGACATGCTCTGGGACAGATTAGCCTGTGGCATTAATGAGAACAACATTTAGTGCCACTTGCTAGGAAAAGCTACATTGACTTTCAAGAAAGCACTGGAAATTTCTCAAGGAATGGCAATGGCTGCCAACAATGCAAAAGACATTCAAAGGGCACAGATGAGCTCAGTGCATCAAGTGAGAAAAAAGGCAGCAAGCAAAAAGGCAAAAAGCCCTGGAAGGTTTCAGGTGTGGAGGAATGCACTATAGAATTAATTGCAAATTCATGGACACTGTCACAATTGCAAAAAAAAGGGGATTTGGCTAAAAAGTGTAAGGATGCTAAGAACAAGTCAAAGGCTGGGCAGGGAAATTCAAGTCCAAAGAAGCCTCAATCAGCTGTGCACCACCTGAAAAGCACAGAGCAGGAAGAGGAATGCATCCTCAACATGTTCAGTGTGAGTGAGATGCATGTAGAGCTGCAGTGGAAGTTGATGAAAAATAATTGACAATGGAGGTGTACGAGGGAGAATGAGGAGATCTCCAGGAAGTCCTGAGGCTCTAAACAGGTGCCCGTCCTCACTCAGGCAGGTGTACACCGGAGAGACCACACCATTGCCTGGGGCTTAGAGGTGGATATTACATAAAACAGCCAAGATGCAAGAGCGTGGCCCCTGATGGTAAAAGGGAAAGGGCCTAGTTTACTAGGGCATGACTGGCTCAGTAAAATTTCATTGAACTGGGGTGAGATTAAGCACACAGAAGCGACAGCCCAATTTGTCCAGGCCGCCCAGTTTTTACCACTAAGCTATTCCCAGTTGCCGTGTTTGGCCTATATCCCCGCTACCCATCTGACCCATGTAACTGTCTAAATGCTTTTTAAAAGACAAAATCATAACCATCTTTACTACTAACTGTGGCAGCTCATTCCAGACACTCACCACCCTCTGTGTGAAAAAATTGTCCCTCTGGATCCTCTTGTACACCTTCCTTCTCAACTTAAACCTATGCCCTCTAGTTTTAGATTCCTGTACCTTTGGGAAACGATATTACCTATCTAGCTTATCTATGCCCCTCATTATTTTATAGGCCTTTATAAGATCATCCCTCAGCCTTCTATGCCCTAGGGTAAAAAGTCCCAGTCTACCCAATGTCTCCTTACAACTCAAACCATCAAGTCACAGTAGCATCCTAGTAAATCTTTTCTGCACTCTTTCTAGTTTAATAATATCCTTTCTATAATAGGGTGACCAGAACTATATACAGTATTCCAAGTGTGGCCTTACCAATGTCTTGTACAACTTCAACAGGATGACCCAACTCCTGAATTCAATGCTCTGACCGATGAAACCAAGCATGCCGAATGCCTTCTTCACCACTCTGTCCACCTCTGTGAATCCACTTTCAAGGAACTTGTACCCCTAGATCTCTTTGTCCTACAACTCTTCCCAGCACTCTACCATTAACTGAGTGAGTTCTGTCCTGATTCAATCTGGCAAAATTATTTATCTAAATTAAAATCCATCTGCCATTCATCAGTCCACTAGCCCAATTAGTCAAGATCTCCTTGCAATCCGAGATAACCTTCTTCACTGCCCATTATGCCACCAATCTTGGTTTCATCTGCAAACTTACTAACCATGCCTCCTAAATTCTCATACAAATCATTAACATAAATGACAAATAACAGTGGACCCATCACTGATCCCTGAGGCACACCGCTGGTCACAAGCTTCCAGTTTGAAAAACAACCCTCTACAACCGCCTTCTAACTTCTGTCATCAAGCCAATTTTGTATCCAGTTGGCTACCTTACTCTGGATCCAGTGAGATTTAACCTTATGCAACAACCTACCTTGCGGTACCTTGCTAAAGTGTATGTAGACAACATTGATTGCATTGCTCTCACCTACCTTCTTGGTTACCCCTTCAAAAACTCAATCAAATTCATGAAACAAGATTTTCCAAAGGTTTACAAAAGTGAGCTGGCTTCATTGCATGGCACCACAGTTCAGTTGTTCATAGATCCTCAGGTTACTCCTTTTTCAAACTCAGAATAGTACCCTACATCATGAAAGGCAAAGTGGAGGAGCTGAAGTGTCTTCAGAGGCGAGGAATCAAGTTTTCATGTTGGGCAATTCCAATTGTCCCGCTTCTTAAAAATGATAGTACAGAGAGCAAATGCAGGGATTACAACTTGGATGCTTATCCATTGAGCCATGCCTACTAGCAGCTCTTATTAGAGGAGGACTCAGAACAGCACAATCAACATTAACATAGAACATAGAACATAGAACATTACAGCACAAACAGGCCCTTCGGCCCACGAGTTGCGCCGATCACATCAACACCTACCAATCTATAGACCTATCTATAACCCCCAATCCCATTAAACCCCATATACTCATCCAGAAGTCTTTTAAAAGACCCCAGCGAGTTCGCCTCCACCACCACTGACAGCAGCTGATTCCATTCACTCACCACCCTCTGAGTGAAAAACTTACCCCTAACATCACTTCTGTACTTTCCTCCCCGCACCTTAAATCTGTGTCCTCTCGTAGCAACCATTTCAACCCGGGGAAATAGCCTCTGAGAATCCACCCTATCTATTCCTCTCAACATTTTATAAACTTCTATCAGGTCGCCTCTCAACCTTCGTCTCTCCAGGGAAAAGAGTCCCAGCTCCCTCAACCTAACTTCATAAGGCATGCCTCCCAGTCCAGGCAACATCCTTGTAAATCTCCTCTGTACCCTTTCAATAGCTTCTACATCTTTCCTATAGTGAGGCGACCAGAACTGCGCACAGTACTCCAAATGAGGCCTGACAAGGGTCTTATAAAGTTCCAGCATTACCTCCCGACTCCTAAACTCAATCCCTCGATTAATGAAGGCTAGTACACCATACGCCTTCTTGACCACCTCCTCCACCTGCGAGGCCGATTTAAGAGTCCTGTGGACCCGGACCCCAAGATCCTTCTGCTCTTCAACGCTACTAAGACTCCTGCCCTTGATAGTGTACTCGTTCATCCCATTGGTTCTGCCAAAATGGACGACTACACATTTATCCGCGTTGAAGTCCATCTGCCACTTCTCCGCCCAGTCCTGCATCCTATTTATGTCCTGCTGCAACTTTTGACACCCTTCCAGACCATCCACAACACCACCGACCTTCGTGTCATCAGCGAACTTACTTACCCATCCCTCCACTTCCTCATCCAGGTCATTTATGAAAATGACAAACAGCAAGGGCCCTAGAACAGATCCCTGGGGCACTCCACTGGTGACTGACCTCCATTCAGAAAAAGACCCATCCACAACCACTCTCTGCCTTCTGTAGGCAAGCCAGTTCTGGATCCACAAGGCCAAAGGCCCTTGGATCCCATGCCCTCTCACCTTCTCAAGAAGTCTTGCATGGGGGACCTTATCAAACACCTTGCTGAAGTCCATGTACACCACGTCCACGGCACTTCCTTCGTCAATGTGTTCAGTCACATTATCGAAGAACTCAACTAGGCTTGTAAGGCACGACCTGCCCTTGACAAATCCATGCTGACTATTCCTGATCATGTCAAACCTCTCCAAATGCTCGTAAATCTTGTCCCTCAGAAGCATCTCCATCAGCTTACCAACCACTGAGGTCAGACTCACCGGTCGGTAATTTCCCGGGCTATCTCTGTTCCCTTTCTTGAAAATAGGAACTACATCCGCAATCCTCCAATCTTCCGGAACCTCTCCCGTCTCCATTGACGACGCAAAGATCATCGCCAGGGGCTGTGCAATCACTTCCCTCGCCTCCCACAGTATCCTGGGGTACATCCCATCTGGTCCCGGCGACTTATCTATCTTGATAGAATTCAAAAGTTTTAACACGTCCTCCTCCTTAATATCCACATACTCAATCTTTTCCATCTGCTGCAAATCCGTAGCAAAATCTCCCAGATCAGCTTCCACCGTGAATACTGAGGCAAAGCACTCATTAAGCACCTCTGCCATTTCTTCTGGTTCCACACAGACCTTTCCCCCTTCACCTTTTATAGGTCCTATCCCTTCTCTTCTCATCCTTTTACCTTTCACATATTTATAGAAGGCCTTGGGATTCTCCTTAATCTTACCCACCAAGGTCTTCTCATGACCCCTTCTGGCTCTCCTAATTTCCCTTTTAAGCTCCTTTCTACAGTCCTTATACTCCTCAAGATCCTTAACCTCTCCTAGTTCCCTGAACCTTTTGTACACCTTCCTTTTCCTCCTGACTAGGTTCAACACAGCCTTCGTGCACCACGGTTCCCGCGACCTACCAAAACCCCCTTGTCTCATCAGAACGTTGTCATGCAGAGCTCCAGACAAACATTCCTTGAATATCCGCCACCTTCCTTCGGTACTTTTCCCTAAGAACGCCTCCTTCCAGTTTGTTTGTCCAAGTAACTTCCTGACTTCTTCGTATCTCCCCTTACTCCAGACAAACACCTTCCTAGCTTGCCTGATCCTATCTCGTTCCAATGCAATTGTGAAGGAGATAGAATTATGGTCACCATTCCCAAGATGCTCTCCTACCGAGAGATCCATCACCTGCCCTGGTTCATTCGCCAGTACCAGGTCAAGTACAGCCTCTCCCCTCGTAGGCTTATCCACATACTGTGTCAGGAAACCTTCCTGAACACACCTAACAAACTCCTCCCCATCCAAACCCCTTACCCTTGGGATATTCCAGTCGATGTTTGGGAAATTGAAGTCTCCCATCACGACAACTCTGTTATTAATACATCTCTCCAGAATCTGTTTCCCTATCTGCACTTCAACTTCCCTGTCACTATTGGGCGGCCTATAGAATACACCCAGCAAAGTTTTCGACCCTTTGCTGTTCGTAACTTCCACCCACAGAAACTCTGTAGATAGTCCCTCCACGGCATCCTCTTTCTCTGCAGCCATGACACTGTCCACATTCACAAAGGTTTGTTCAAATACAACTGGTTGGTTTTTAGGGTGTTCTCCAGTCAGCAATTTTTCAGAGGGCAATGGACAATCTGTTATGTGGATTCCCAATGTAGCTGTTTACTTGAATGACGTTCTGATTACAGGGTAAGCTGAGGAGGAATACTCAGTAACCTGGATCAAATGTTAAAGAAATTTTGAGAGGTAGGACCATTCCTGAAGTGTATCAAGTGCATCTTCCAGGCAAACTGTGTGGAAGATTTGGCTCACAGAATCATAGTACATGGTCTGCCCTCAGTGGAAGACAAAGTCAGATCTATCAAGGAAGCTCCAAACTCCTACAGCGTGTCCGAGCTCAGGTCATTTCCAGACATGGTAGATTACTACCATGGAAGTTTCTGCCAGATCTTTCAACAATGTTGGTGCTAATGTTTCTGCTGCTCCTCAAAGAAACCCAATAGAAGTGGGGGCCGGCACAAAAGAAAGCTTTCAAGGATTTTAACACGCTGCTGTAATCAGTTAATCTCCTTATTCACTTTGATCACAACAGAGAACTCATTCTGTCATGCAATGCCTTGCCCTATGATGTAGGGACAGTACTCTCTTATTTGATGGAGGACGGGTCAGGGAAACCGATTGATTTTGTGTAATAACTTTGAAGGTAAATCGTTGTGGATTCAAGTTATAAATGGTTTATTACCATTGATATGTGTGTATGTACAAAGCAGGGTCTGGCAGAATGACAATACACGTCTACCCGTCTAGGGCGGCACAGTGGTTAGCACTGCTGCTTCACAGCTCCAGGGACCTGGGTTCGATTCCTGGCTTGGGTCTATGTCTGTGTGGATTTTGCACATTCTCCCCATGTCTGCATGGTTTCCTCCAGGTGCTCTGGTTTCCTCCCACAGTCCAAAGATGTGCGAGTTAGGTTGATTGGCTATGCTAAATTGCCCCTTACTGGGATCCTGGGATGCGTAGGCTAGCAGGATTAGCGGGGTAAATGTGTGGGGTTATGGGGAGAGGACCTGGGTGGGATTGTCGTTGGTGCAGACTCAATGGGCCAAATGGCCTCTTTCTGCATAGAAGGAATTCTATGATTCTACCCTCTCCTCCTCCCTGGCTCCAACTGAGGCTCCTCCCTTTCCCAGGACACGTGCTCTTGTAGCCAATTAGCTCAGCTTTCCACACTGCCAGTCTATTGCATCCAGCCCAAACACATGGCCCTCAGGGATAGCTGACAATAACTGTGAAGGGATTTTTGCAGCTAGACAAGGAAGATCTAGTCATCATCTTTGCTGTGAAACAATTTCATCAGTACCTTCATGGTTATACCTTCACTAAATGTACAGACCACAAGCCATTGCAGACCTGGATGTCATCAACATATGTATGAAAGCTTGTTTATGTCTGAAAATTGCCACTGAAGGGTCAATGATAGATTCTTAGAGATTCTAAGGTTGGAATTCTCTGACCTCGCCCACGGCTGGGATTCTCCAGTCCTGCTGCAGTGAATGGAGTTTTGGCTGAACGCCAAATTCTCCATTCTCACTGGCAGTGGCGGCGGGGTGAATGAGACCAGAGAATCTTAGCCTAAGAATCATGGCATGGAATTAGGAATAGAAGCAATTTTTGAGATGAATCATTGTGTTGGGACATACTTACGTAGAAGCATTTGAAAGAATATCTATGGAGCTGGACAATGAATGAGAAGTAGCAGAGACGGACGGTGGTCAGCTATAGAGAGCTCAAGTTGGACCAACTCATCACCGTCACAGGCACAACCAATTGCAATCACAGAGGATGTTACCTGTGACTTTAGGACAGGGCAGTCTTAGTGCCATGAGCAGGGTGGATACCAAATTGGAACGATATAAACTCAGGGGTTTACAGTGGGTACAGTAATGAGAGGAGATCCCTTAGACTGGAATGAGAGGTTAAAAATGTGCTGAAATCATGAATATTAAATCCATGGTTGAAATTATTTAAATGTAACATGTAGGCTACTCCTGAAGGAGTCCTGTACTACTCCTTAACATTTGTCACTCATTTTATATTTTCCCACTCATGGGATAAATATTGTATTCAATCATTTTCTGTTTTCTTCTTTACTTACCTGCACTCCTTGTCAAAATGCTACTGATTTTATAATGATTAATTCAAAATGGAATTTCTATTTAGCTTGGGGAGTGTTTTTCAATTAGACGTTATCTTTCTCACCACATATTGTTAGGACTGCTTCAGGCTGTTTTATTAAATTGCTTTTTACAACAATGGCAATACATTCAGAGTGGAAGAAATTAGCTACAAGGTTCAGAAACAGCAGATCGTATTGCTTCTTAGGTGTGAAATGAGTTGTCTTTTTCAAAAACTTGGCAAGCTGAGTACATCAATTTAGTTTACACCCATGGGAAGCAGGCATAATGTGCTGTAACATGTTAACTTAAAACCTTTTGTCAGACATAGTCGGACCACAGTTTTCTTAATGATAAAAAACAGTGGCTGCTTTCAGCAATATGTCAAGCTTTTGATTTCTGGAACAATAGTAAATTTCTCCACTGGTCTTTTACCAATTCATTTTACGATTTGTTCTGAACACATGGGAATGATTTTCCAACCTCGCCATGCCTGATGCAAATCGCACCATTCCCAGAAAATAGAGTGTGTGCCTAAAAAGTGGCTTCATGCCCAGTACCAGACAGTTTGCGATCACGCAGACTGAATCGTACCCAGAAAGGGGGTTTGGGGTTGATGAGGGTTGAGGTGGAATGCCTGCTCCTGGGAAGGAAAGGCAAGTCCAGAGTTTGGGAGACTAAAGGCCACTTTGTGGAGCTCAGACAAGACACACAATTGCAGAATATTTATAGTGCAGGAGGAGGCCATTTAGCCCATCAAGTCTATACTGGCTCTCTGAAAAGACATTCTACCTAGTCACATGTAACCTTGCACATTCTTTCTCTTCAGACAGCAATCCAATTCCCTTTTGAATAACTTGATTGAAGCTGCCTCCACAACTCGCTCAGGAGGTTTGTTCCAGACTCTGACCACACTCCTTCCTTCACTTGCACTTCTTTTGCTGATTATTTTGAATCTGTGCCTTCTAGTTTTTTATGTGCTCGTGAGTGGAGAAATTTACCCTGTTCTCACGATCTTGGATACCTTCATAAAGTCTCCTCTCAGTCTTTTCTCTAATGACAACTGTTCCAGTCTCTACAATCTATCGTCATAGCTACAATTACTTATCCCTGGAATCTTCCTTGTGAATCTCCTTCATACTCTCTCCGAAGCCTTCACACCCTTCCTCAAATACAGCACCCAGAACTGGATGTCCTATGGCAGATGAGGCTTTATTAGTATATTATACAAATTCAATATGACCTCCTTACTCTTGTACTCAATACCCCTATTAATAAAGCCTAAGATGCTATATGCTTTAATTGCTCTCTCAACACTCCAACTTTTCCTATCCCACAAGAATTGTTCAGAACAGATCAATAAATACATTTATCCTGAATTCCTCTGGCCTCTTTCTTGATGAATATTAGGTTTCACTATGTGCAGCCTCTCCATTTTTCTGAGTTAAAAGTGCACTCGGACACTAATATAATCGGGTTGCAATTTTTGAATGTACAGTCAGCCTATTGCTGCCTGGAGCAGAAGGCCCTTCCAGGTCTATTTTTTGATAAATTAAAAAATGCACAGTGAGTCCACACTACCATTTCAACCAGTCATGCCAGAAGGGCTGAGTCATAACTCAGACCATACCTCCCTCCCTATCCTGCACGGCCCTCGCAGCTCCTGTCTCACCGTGCCCGAGTAAAGAGGGATGAGCGAGACAGGGACGTTGCAATTTCAACACTGGTATGTCCATCAAGAGTGTCAGTCTGCCGGAGATTATTATTTGTTAAATATCCAAAGGTGCTTACACATCAGATCAGTAAAGCAAATGTTTAATCAAAGTTGCAATCTCAGTTTTGAGACAGACAATCAACAAAGAATGACTAAGAAGGTGATAAAGGAAGGAAAGATAGACTATGAAGCTAAACTAGCACTAAATATAAAAAAGGACAGTAAAAGATTTTACGAATATATAAAGAAGAGAAGGCTGGCTAGAGGGAATGTTGAACCCTTGGAGGATGAGAGGGGGGATTTAGTGGTGGGAGATGAGGAAATGGCTGAGGCCTTAAATAAGTTTTTTGCCTCGGTCTTCACGGAGGAGGACATGAATAGTTTGCCGGATATTAAAGATAGAAGGATGGTAGGAGTTGAGGGCCTGAATGCGATTGCTGTCACTAGAGAGGTAGTGCTTGATCAACTAGCGGGACTGATGGTGGACAAGTCCCCAGGACCGGATGGAATGCATCCCAGGGTTCTGAAAGAAATGGCAGAGGTGATAGAGGATGCCTTAGTGATTATTTATCAAAATTCGCTGGATTCCGGGGAAGTGCAGGAAGATTGGAAAACGGCTAATGTTACGTCGCTGTTTAAAAAAGGTAGCAGACAAAAGGCAGGGAATTATAGGCCGGTTAGTTTAACATCTGTAGTTGGAAAAATGCTTCAATCCGTCATCAAAGAAGAAATAACGAGGCACCTAGAAAAGAATAGTTTGATCGAGCAGAGGCAGCACGGATTCATTAAGGGGAAGTTGTGTTTGATGAATTTATTGGATTTCTATGAGGATGTGACTAGTGCAGTAGACAGAGGGGAACCGGTGGATGTAGTGTTTTTAGATTTCCAAAAGGCGTTTGATAAGGTGCCCCATAAAAGGTTGCTACAGAAGGTGCACGGAGTTGGGGGTAAGGTGCTCGCGTGGATAGAGGATTGGCTGTCGAATAGGAAGCAGAGAGTTGGTATCAATGGGTGCTATTCTGATTGGTGGTTGGTGACTAGTGGAGTGCCACAGGGATTGGTGCTGGGGCCTCAGCTATTTACCATTTAAATAGATGATCTGGAGGAGGGGGCTGAGTGTAGGGTGACGAAATTTGCTGATGACACGAAGATGAGTGGAAAAGCAAATTGCTTGGAGGGTGTGGAAAGTCTACAGAGGGATCTGGATAGGCTGAGCGAGTGGGCAAGGACCTGGCAGATGGAGTATAATGTTGGCAAGTGTGAGGTTATCCACTTTGGCAGAAATAATAGTAGGAGGGATTATTATTTAAAAGGCGAAAAGCTGCAGGATGCTACGGTGCAGAGGGACCTGGGGGTCCTTGTGCATGAGTCGCAAAAACCCAATCTGCAGGTGCCGCAGGTGATCAAGAAGGCGAATGGGATGCTGGCCTTTATAGCGAGGGGGATAGAATATAAAAGCAGGGAAGTCTTGCTGCAACTGTACAGGGCACTGGTGAGGCCGCAGCTGGAGTACTGTGTGCAGTTTTGGTCGCCGCACTTGCGGAAGGATATATTGGCTTTGGAGGGAGTGCAGAGGAGATTCACTAGGCTGACACCAGAGATGAGGCGGTTGGCCTATGAAGAGAGACTAAATAGACTGGGTCTGTACTCGTTGGAGTTTAGAAGGATGAGGGGGGATCTTATACAGACGTATAAGATAATGAAAGGGATGGATAGGGTAGAGGTAGAGAGATTCTTCCCGCTTAGAAAGGATAGCAGGACCAGAGGGCACAGCCTCAAGATAAGGTGGGGGGGGTGCAGTTTGGAACGGAGTTGAGGAGGAACTTCTTCACTCAAAGGGTGGTGAATCTCTGGAATTCTCTGCCCGTTGAAGTGCTGGAGGCTACCTCGCTAAATATATTTAAGTCATGGGTAGATAGGTTTTTGATAGACAAGGGAATTAAGGGTTATGGGGAGAGAGCGGGAAAGTGGAACTGATCCACTTCAGATCAGCCATGATCTTATTGAATGGCGGGGCAGGCTCGAAGGGCTAGATGGCCTACTCCTGCTCCTATTTCTTATGTTCTTATGTAACATTTGGGAACCCTTTAAAACAAATATTGGTCAGTGGTAATGACACAACCAAGGCCTAGAATTAAACAAACTGAATTAACTAACCGACCAGCCAGTTTTACCACTACAGCCATCAATGCTGTTTAACTATACAAGTAAACTAACCAGATGTTACAATGTATTAGAAAAACATGCCACATGGAGCTGAATGATAAATTCAAAACATATGTCAATATAGTTAAATCTCACGGGATCCAGGGTGAGGGATCTAAATGGATACAAAATTGGCTTCTTGATAGAAGCCAGAGGGTGGTTGTAAAGAGCTGTTTTTCAAACTGGAGTCCTGTGACCAATGGTGTGCCTCAGGGATCAGTTACTAGTCCACTGTTATTTGTCATATATATTAATGATTTGTATGAGAATATAGGGGCATGGTTAAAAGGTTTGTAGATGACACCAAGATTGGTGGCATGATGGACAGTGAAGAAGGTTATCACCAATTGCAGCAGGCTCTTGATCAATCGGGCCAGTGGGCTGAGGAATGGCAGATGGAGTTTAATTTAGACAAATGCGAGATTGAACCAGGGTAGGACTTACTCAGTTAATGGTAGGGCATTGGGAAGAGCTACAGAACAAAGAGATCTAGGGGTACATGTTCATAGCTCCTTGAAAGTGGAGTCACAGGTGGACAGAGTGGTGAAGAAGGCATTCAGTATGCCTGGTTTCATCGCTCAAAACACTGAATACAGGAGTTAGGACATCTTGTTGAAGTTGTACAAGACATTGGTAAGGCCACACTTGGAATACTGTCTGGTCACCCTATTATAGAAAGGATATTATTAAACTAGAAAGAGTGCAGAAAAGATTTACTAGGATGCTACCAGGACTTGATGGTTTGAGTTATAAGGAGAGGCTGGATAGACTGAGACTTTTTTCTCTGGACCGTAGGAGGCTGAGGGGAGAGCTTATAGAGGTCTATAAAATAATGAGGGACATAGGTCAGCTAGATAGTCAATATCTTTTCCCAAAGATAGGGGAGTCTAAACCTAGAGAGCATAGGTTTCAGATGAGAAGGGAGAGATACAAAAGTGTCCAGAGGGGCAATTTTTTCACATAGAGGGTGGTGAGTGTCTGGAACAAGCTGCTAGAGGTAGTAGTAGAGGTGGGTACAATTTTATCTTTTAAAAAGCATTTAGGTTGTTACATGGGTACAATAGGTATAGAGGGATATGGGCCAAATGCAGGCAATTGGGATTAGTTTAGGGGTTCTAAAAAAAGGGCAGCATGGACAAGTTGGGCCAAAGGGCCTGGTTCCATGCTGTAAACCTCTATGACTCTATGACTATGCGTTGCCAAAGATATTGATTCCATTTTGCAGACTTTCCATGTTTTTGCACATTGCGCTTGAAGAATATGCCGTTTATCAAATAAAGGGGCAGGTGCAATGACCTTTACAACCACAATCATGAACACTGCTGTCTAAGAGACGAAACTAATGATTACTAGGCACTCCCAGCAGCTGCAGTATAAACAACTATTATATTGGCAGCATGAGAAAGTAGATGTGCCATTAAGCAGCATGTGGCCCTGTCAGCTATCGAGTAAATTATGGAAAAGAGTAAGTACTAATAGCCTTTGTTTTTCCTATTGTATGGAATCTAAAACTCGCATCTGGAAGTGCTGGATCAAAGTGAGGTTTAAAATTGTCTCAAGTGTCCATATCAGCTCCCTGAATCATGCATTGTGAACACTTATTAACCTTTAACTTGCCACCAAGATGTTTCAAAGAGATTTGCAGCCAACATATATTACAATGGAAGCAGACATTATTGTGATTGAGTGCAATTATTTCTGATTTAAAGAAAACAAAAATGAGAAATCAAAACTCTTGTCTGAACATAAGAGTGTGCAGTTAAAATCTGTACAAACCCATTTTTTCCAATATTTTAAGGTATTCATTTGTGATGAAAATGTAATCAGCATTGGGTGCAATCACTGCTCCATTCATGTTTGTTTATTAATCAAATAATTTTCAAAACCAGCACATACTGTGGGCTATATTTTTATTGTTTGTTTATCGTGATTGTACAAATCATTTGTGCTGGTTGGTTTCCATTATGTGGAGAATTTCAGAGTTTTAAAGTTTTTAAGAGTTATTAAGAACAACTCCAAACGCATCATAGCAGCTAAGTCACATTCAGTTTTGTCACAAGCAGGAAAACTGAGAATTTCCTGTCAATTTTACATCCGATTCTGGAGAGGGAAGAAGCCACAGAACCGTTAATGTTTACAACACAGGAAGAGGACATTTAACCCATTGGATCGGGCACAAGACTTTATGAGAGCAATCCAAAACTAATCCCACTGCCTTGTTTTCTCTGCATCATCCTGCATCTTACTTTGTGGAAAAGTGGTTAAGCACTTGAAGCAAAGGAACACAATGATCTTCTGCTTCAACTGCAACATGCAGTCAAACATTCCAGCTTCCAATAAATTTCTCCTAGACACTCTCTTCACTCTTTTGGTGACAATTAAAAATCGATGACCCAACGGCACTGACCCCTTCCCTCCCTCACTTCACCACCGGCCAGCTTTTCTCACTCCCCTATGAAGTGAGCTGAAAGGAAGCTTAGGAATTGGTTTGGATCAGTTAGGTCAAATGGTCCGTTAGGTCAAATGATCTGTTTCCCTGCTGTAAAATTTATTTAAATCTATATACATCTATGAGAAAAATTCTAGGAAATTATTATTTCATACAATGTGAGCATTGCTAACATGATGTTGGCAATAAGGGATTGGGCAAAATGCCTAATATTCAGATGGAATTTGGAATCCCCGTTACATCATTGATAGGGGGCAGGAACAAACAAGCAGGGAAATCTCGCTATTATAAAAGCCATTTTGGGTCTCCTGCTCGATTCTCCACTCCCACCACCATTTCCATCCCCTGAAAACAGAGGCAGAAAATTCCCATCTATACTTTAAACTGCGGAATGTTCCCCTTTTACTCTTAACACAAACCAGAAACCTACTTCGCAGATATACTTTATGTTGTCCCTTAAGTAGACATTTGTTTTTCCAAGACTCAGTTCAAATTAGGATTATTAGTGCTTGAGGATTTACTTGCATTCCTTTCCTGGCCTGGTAACTTTTAACCCCAGAACTCTTTCCTGATGAGGTTTTTTCCTGGCAATTCTCCCTCTGGTGCACGCTAGGCAAATATTCCAAATTTATTTGAAATCCTGACAAATTTGGACTTTTCAATCCAAACATGAGCTCTCACCCATGTTTCTGCATGATGAACTACAAAGAAGTTTGGCCTCAATCTTCTCTCTCTATTCTGGATCCTGAAAGACTCTTCTCTATGAGATTCTTGAACATTTATTAGGAAAACCTTTAACCTGATTTCACAATAGTGTCCTTTAGTACTTGCCCTCCCCTTCAAAGCCCATCTTCATGGCAGGTGAATCACATGGGCCTTGTATGCAGGTAGAAATGCTGATTAGGTGTTCTTTCGACACCAACTCTACTCTACCTTGGAAATAAATAAAACAGCTCAAAGTATAATTGTTTGACATTCTCAACACCTTGGGACATTGGGGACCAACAATCTAACAATTGTAAACACAGATGCTGATGTCATTGACTCCAAGGCCAAAATTTTACTGCCTAGCCTACCCCTGAATTGGGGCAGGTGAGGCTCACAGAACAAAAATCTCTGTTGGCCTCGGGTGCTACTTTCAAAGGTACTTCCAAAGGAGTCTTGGTGAGTTTGTCAATGGATGTTGGTGGTGGAGAATGAAGCAAAGGTAATGCCATTGGTTAGATTGTTCCTTGTAGATGGTCATTCCACTTGTGTGATACGAATGTTACTTGCCGCTTATTAGACCATATGGATATGGAGCTGAGAGTCAGAAATGGTGCTGAACATTGTGCAATCATCAGCGGACATCCTCACTTCTGCCCTTACAATGGAGGGAATGTCATTGATGAAGAAGCTGAAAATGTTTGGGTAGGACACTATCCTGATGACCTCCTCCAGCCGTGCCCTGGGAATGAGATGATTGACCTCTGAGAACCATCACCATCTTCCTTTGCGCTAGTTATAATACCAACCAGTGGAATGTTTTCCCCCCACATTCTCATTGAATCAGTTTTGCTTGGGCTTCTTGATACCATTTCAATTGTTCACTTTCACCTCAGCTTTTGAGTTCAGCTCTTGTATCCATGTTTCAACCTCGGCTAAATGAGATCTGATGCTGGGTGACCTGGAAAAAATCCAAAGTATCTTTGGTGAGAAGGCTATTACTCTGTAAGGTGGTGGTGTTCCCGTATTCCTGCAGCCCTTGTCATTCTAAATGTCAGAGGTCATGGGTTTGACACTGCTTTTGTGGCCACAGTATTTATGTAATTGATCTTGTTAAGACTTTGCTCAATGGTAACTGTAATGCCGTAAATATGTTAGAAGTTGTGAGTTTGAAACAAAAAAGATGTGATTTGCAGATGTAGATTGAAACTAACAGCAAGGTTTATTGGAAGAGCTGTTGCACGTAGAATACAAACTGAAACTAAAAGCACTCGCCTCTGAAACACCCCAATAACATCATCAAATCATGTGACTTGCTGTTTAAGCAATCATGCAACTGCTTAAATATAGAACATCACTCCCCCTTTACTTCATCACAAAAAATTATTACAATGTTAGACAGAGAGGTGATTTTGCTCTCTGTCTCTGGCAGTGTCTCTCAAATCCAGAGAGCACGATTTGCGTTGGTGGGTTTCCGAGTTCCTATCTTATTGGCTCCTTGCTGGTTTTCTGATATGAAACATGCCGCAGGACCCAGAAAGCTCATTTCAAGACATTAGCATATCATTAGTGAGGACTCTCTCCAGGACTCCCCTACCCCCAGCCGTGCCACGTCTACAACAGATCTTCATAAGCATGAGTCTGGCACTGTCACCTCTGAGGTGAGCGCTCAGGCAGCCAGCAGCCCTTTTGGTGTGCACTGCTCGGGGGGCATCGCAGAGGTCGCGGGAGACACGGATAAGTTTAACTTGGGGCTGGGGACTGGAGTCCCAGAATTGCCATTTTGGGGAAAGGAGTTGGCAGGAGTCACTTACAGGCCTTACCTTCCCTCTATATCTGGGTGTCCCTTGCTTTAAAGAGGTTGTGAAGGCAACAGGTATGCAGGCAACACATTCTGTTTCCTCTGTCCTAGGTTCTTGCCCATATCACAGCTGATGAGTGCCCTTCCTTGGTGGGATTGGCAAGAGAGTGGGAGGAACACAGAACTGCCTTTCTCACACTCCACAGGGATGAGGCGCCAGGTGAGTGTGGTGGTTCCCCCAAGCTTGGTGAAATGAACAGACAGGGTGGAGGCTCTGTGGATGAACAAGTTGAAATTTATTACCAAACGTTCAAAACAAAATGGTGACCTATCTACACTAGTGCCTGCATTCACCAGTGCTAAGTGCCTGCGGTTTCTTAAGCTTTCCGACTCTGCCTGGGATGATGTTGGCAGATGTCCCCCGGGGACTGGGACCTTGAGGGTCCAGGCCTCCTTTTGAATAGCATGAATGTTTGATTGCTTTTCTCCTCAGTCAGAAGCTGGAGGTGCCCAGGGTCCCCTGACTGGAGGGTCCTGAGCTGAACCTCTGCCGAACTTCTTCCCTTCAGGTTTCTAGGGCCCATTGTGCTCCTCCAAGAGATGGAGGAGCAGCTGGAATGAGATCCAGAAGTCCTGCCATCCTCTGGTACTGTGACTGCACCATGCAATCAAAACCTGGCACTACGGTGTGGACATCTCCTGCCATGGAGTGCAATGCCCTAAGCCAAGGCCTCACTGCCAACCTCTTTAAATGTTCTGCTTGATGAGGGTTCTTGCTTTCCCTATTGAACACTCTCTTTTATCTTTTTATTTTTTCTAGTGATTTCAGGCCCCAGTGATGAAATGATTGGGAATCCTATCTTACAGACATTTGTAAACAGTGATATACAATGAAGAAATTTTCAAATTAAAGTTATTGTCACTAATTTTATCTGTGTTAAGAATAAGTTATTCAGAGGTAGGTGGGGAAAATAGGAATATTTACACTGGTGAAATAGTTAGTATTTATTTTTGGTGCCTCAAAAAGACAACTGTATCATCATTCTAAAGAATGTTCTATTCTTTTCTGAAGTGTCATCAGAAATGATCCCAGGCTGTGGTTAACATCAACTATTGGAAACAAGGCATCCAGGAACCTCCAAACATTTATTAACTATATATAACAATGTCCAGAAAAATTCTCTAAACTCCATTGATATGTCATCTGGCATCAGTGATGATATACTAGCTATTAATTCTTTATACTAAATCTCCCCCAAGTCTTCCATTCTACTCATTAAATGTTCAAATATTTACACATCTTACCTATCCTCAACTTTCTTTGTACCCTCCCCTCCACCAACACCAAGACTCACTGTCACCATCCTGGAGTCACAGGAATGACCAATTTGACCAATCTACCAGATCATGTTCTTAATCTCTGCAAACTGCATTCAGATAGCACTAGAGAAAAGTTCCAAAGAAAGGTTTGGAAGCTGAAGGCAGAAATTAAATTCAGCACTGCAGCAAAAGACTTCATTGAATCTTGTGGAAGTCCAGTTTCAATATGCAGAGTACGCAGAGGTGGCAGATCTATCAGAGGTGAGCTAAAGATGTAAAACTCCTGGCCAGCAGAAGTCCAAAACAAAAGTGAAATATTGAAAAAAAACTGAAATTGCCATTTAAATTGCAATTCAAGATCCTGATCCCTAATACAGCACCTGAACATGTGATGGCTAAACTTCTCTGAACAGAGAGAAAAAAAATTAAAGCATTCAGATAGCTTTCAGACACTTTCAAGCTTCATTGAAACCTCTGCAACCAAAGCTATAAAATTGCATGATTCCTGGCCGGGAGTCAAGCCTCATAAAACAAGATATGACATGCCCCTTCAGGGTTAATACACCCAGCTTTCATGTTGAGATTGAGAAAATATGATACCCAGTTCCTAAAAATTTTAGCTGGCAGCTTGTGGAAAGCCAAACACATGGACACTCTTCTTCTGGCCCCAGCTCTCCATGTCAATCAGGATATCGACATGCCATGTAGCAGATTTTCCGAGGATTGAAGGCAGATATCAATTGATGAATCTGCATTCTCGATACCAAGGATTCTTTCTTCTGCTTCGTCAAGCTTCTTATCCGCACACTACAGTTCAACAATATGAGCACTGAAATTCTGTGCTAAAAAGTCGAATTTGTTGTCTATAACCTTAATCGTATTGGCAGTCATCATCTGCAATGCCATTGACGTGGCAGGGTTGAGAGACTGCTCACTGTCCAAATTGCCATACTGAGGGATTCGATCCACTCTGGTTGTTTCTGACTGTTTCTTTTGTTCAAGGATTTTTATGACATTATTCAACACTACTGCCTCAAAATTTAACCAAAAATCTTTCAAAGACAATGTATGGAGTTTACACTCCAAGATTAGGTAGATATGGGCGATCAGGATAGATGAAATGATTAAAAATGAGTAGTGCCAGATCCCCTAGAGGCACAGTCATTCCTGCACTTATATCATATGACCCCACACGATTAATTTTTTTTTCTCTCTGTTCAGAGAAGTTTAGCCATCACATGTTCAGGTGCTATATTAGGGATCAGGATCTTGAATTGCAATTTAAATGGCAATTTCAGGTTTTTTTCAATATTTCACTTTTGTTTTGGACTTCTGCTGGCCAGGAGTTTTACATTTTTAGCTCACCTCTGCGTACTCTGCATATTGAAACTGGACTTCCACAAGATTCAATGAAGTCTTTTGCTGCAGTGCTGAATTTAATTTCTGCCTTCAGCTTCCAAACCTTTCTTTGGAACTTTTCTCTAGTGCTTTTCTTCTGCATCTTCACTTCTTGGACTTCTCTTCAGGTCAGAATGCTTCTTCAGTTTTTCCTTCAGTTTTTCATCATTTTAATTTTCTTCTGCAGCCTTTATGAGATTCTGAGTTGTTCCATTCACTGCCACCATGTTGTAAGGTGTTGGGTGTATATCAGTATGTCTTAGTAATGTATTCATAGTCTCAGGTGGCTTGACAGTAAATACTGTTTAACCACTAGAAACAATATATATAGATAGGTACATAAAGTTTCAAGCTAGGAGCTATCTACACACAGCTCTGTTCAATGCTACATTAAGCCTAAGATGCAGGTCATGTGTTCTCTTACATCACCGTGTGTGCAGCCCCACATCAACCCTTTACATACAGACCTTAGATTACAGACCCCTCTGGAACATCCTCTTTCTCAGGCATCCCAGGCAGTGCTGTGGCACAGGGGTGGTGTGGTGGCACAGTGGTCAGCACTGCTGCCTCACCGCACTAGGGACCTGGGTTCAATTCTTGGCCAGGGTTGCTGTCTCTGTGGAGTTTGCACATTCTCCCCATGTCTGCATGGGTTTCCTCCCACAGTCCAAAGATGTGCAGGTTAGGTGGATTGGCCATGCTAAATTGCCCTTTACTGTCAGGGGGACTAGCTAGGGTAAATGGGGTTGTGAGAATAGGGCCTGAGTTGGATTGTGGTCAATGGGCTGAATGGCCTCTTCTACACTGTAGGATTCTCATTAATCAATTTGCCACCCTTTCACATTTTCTTCCTTCCTTACTTTCCTGAACATCTTGTAACCAGGAATATTTAATACTCACTCCTGCCTTTCTTTGAGCCAGGTCTCATTAACAGTCACAACATCACAGTTCCACATGGCGACCTGCACCTGTAACTCATCAATCTTATTAATCATACTTCATGCAATCATATAAACACATTGTAATCCTGATTTAGACTGTATTACTTTCCCCTTACTCTACTAAATTAACGTACCCTATCCTACTGCTCTCTGATGAATCTTGGTATTCCTCTCTGATGTTATAATCTGGCTCCCACACCACTGCCAAGTGAGTTGAAATATTGCCCAATAGCACGAGCAAAACTATTAAGATAGCTCTTCCAGACTTACTGGTTGTCTTCCCCCCCACCTCTCCCTGGTACAGCTGAGCTACCTATGGTGCCATGATCTTGGTTCTCACTGTACTCCCCAGGTAAACCTTCACCTTGTCAGTATTCAGAATTTAATCTTAGTTGAAAAGTGGGGTGTATTGAGGAACTTATTTTCTACCTGCCTGTTCCTTTTTGACTGCCTGAAAATTACCCATAACCACTCTGTTTTAAGCTGTGAGGTCACCACATCTATAAGCACGTGACCCATGAATATAGGAACATAGGAATTAGGAGCAGAAGAAGGCAATTTGGCCCTTCAAGCCTGCTCTGCCTTTCAATCAGATCATGCCTGATCTCTTCCTGGTCTCAAATCCACCTCCCTACCTGTTTTCCATTTTCCTTTAACCCATTTTTAAAATCAGAAATGTATCTATCTCCTTTTTGAAACTGTTTAATGATTCAGACTCCACTGCATTGTGGAGTAGCAAGTTCCACAAATTCACCAGCGCCTGTGAGAAGTTTCTCCTCCTCATCTTAATTTTAAATCTACTGCCTCTACCACCTATACCTCTTGTTCTAGATCACCGCATAACAGGAAACATTTGGTCTACATTTACTTTATCAGTTCTTTTTAGTATTTTATATAATTTAATCAGATCCCCTCTCATCCTTTAAACTCCAGCAAGTATGATCCCAAAATCTGGAAATTTTGCTACATTACACTCTGTCCCTGCTTGCAGGTAATTTATATAGATTGTGAACAGTTGAAGTCAGAAGACTGATTTCTGTGGCACCCTGCTAGTTACTTTTCGCCAGTCAGAAAAGGACTCATTTATCTTGACCCTCTGCTTTCTGTCAGTCAGCTAATCCTCAATCCAATCTAATACTCTACCCCCAATCCCCTGAAATATCACCTTCTGGATTAGGGCGGCACGGTAACACAGTGGTTAGCACTGCTGCTTCACGGCTCCAGGGTCCTGGATTCGATTCCTGTCTGTGTAGAGTTTGCACATTCTCCTCGTGTCTGTGCGGGTTTCCTCTGAGTAGCCCGGTTTCCTCCCACAGTCACAAAGATGTGTGGGTTAGGTTGATTGGCCATGCTAAAAAATTGCCCTTTAGTGTCCAGGGATGTGTAGGTTAGAGGGATTAGTGGATATGATATGGGGGTAGGGCGTGGTGGGATTGTGTTCAGTGCAGACTCGATGGACTGAAGGGCCTCTTTCTGCACTGTAGGGTTCTATGGTCTATGGATCAGTCTTTTGTGTGGAACCTTGTCAAACACCTTCTAGAAGTCGACTTATACCACGTCCATAGGTTCGCCATTATCCACCTTGCTGGTCAAATCCTCATGCAAGCTTGTCAAACATGATTTACCCTTCGTAAAACCATGCTGACAATGGTTGATTGAGTATGAAGTTCTCAACCTACGTAACCTCTGAAAGCCTTGATGTGCACAAATTGACTGTTCATCGACAGTGGTGGCTACATTTCAAAGAATACTTAATTTGCTGCAATGCCCTTTTGGCCATCCTGAGGTAATAAAATGTCAGAACTTTCCTTCTTTTCTTTTGTTTTGATAAATGACTAAACCTTCTCAAATTCACTAATCCTTGTGTGAGTTGTACTGATGGCTGCTTCACAGAGATGTAGGCGTGGGAAAATGTGAACTTGCCCACTTTGGCAGGAAGAATAGAAAAGCACTGAGATACTTAAATGGGAGAAGTTGCAAAACACTGAGGCAAGATGGATCTGGGTATTTTGGTAAATGATTCACAAAAGCTAAGTATGCAGCTACAGCAAGTGATTACGAAGGGGAATGGAATACATTGAAGCTGTAAAGGGCTTGGGTGAGACCACATCTCGAATACCATGTTTTTGTCTTCGTATTTTTGAAAATATAAAATTGTGTTGGAAACAGTTTAGAGAAAGTTCATTCAACTCATTCTTGGGATGAAAGGCTTATCTTAAGAGAAAACAACAGATTGGGCCGACAGACATTAGATTTAGACAAATGAGAGGTGATTTTATTGAAACATAAAAGATCCTGAAGGGACTTGTAAGGTAAATACCAGGAGGATGTTTCCATTTGTGTGGGAAACTAGAACTAGGGGACACAGTCTAAGAATAAGAGGTCTCCCTTTAAAGACTGAGATGAAAATTTTTCTCTCAGTAAGTCAGTATGTGGAATTCTCTTCCCAAGAATTTATTCAAGGCTCAATTAGATGGATTTTTTGATAAACAAGAATGTCAAAGCTTATGGGGCATGGACAGAAAGGTGGAATAGAGACTAGGACCTGGTCAGCTATGAATAGCACACCTTCTGTCTGTGTCTTACCTGAAATTTATTTAGATTTCCAGAAGGTCTTTGACAAGGTGCCGCATAGGAGACTGTTAAAGTGCCCATGGTGTTAAGCTAAGATCCTGGCATGGATAGAGGAATGGTTGATTGTCAGAAGGCAGAGAGCGGGGACAAAGAGATCTTTTTCAGGGTGGCAGCCGATGACTATTGGTGTGCCTCGGGGATCAGTGCTGGGACCAAACTTTTCACAATATACATTAATGATCTGGAGGAAGGAACTGAAAGCACTGTTGCTAAGTTTGCAGATGATACAAAGTATGTAGAGGGACAGATAGTATTGAGGAAGCGGGGGGAGGGCAGGAGCTGCAGAAGGACTTGGACTGATTAGAAGAATGGGCAAAGTAGTAGCAGATGGAATACAATGTGGAAAAGTGTGAGGTTATGCACTTGGAAGGATGAATTAGAGGCACAGATTATTTTCTAAATGGTAAAATGCTTAGGAATTCAGAAAGACAAAAGGACTTGGAAGTCATTGTTCAAGGTTCTCTTAGGGTTAACATGTAGGTTCAGTCGGCTGTTCGTAAGGCAAATGCAATGTTAGCATTCATGTCGAGAGGGTTAAAATACAAGAGCAGGGATGTAGTTATGAGGCTGTAGAGGAACATAAGAACATAAGAACATAAGAAATAGGAGCAGGAGTAGGCCAGCTAGCCCTTCGAGCCTGCCCGCCATTCAATAAGATCATGGCTGATCTGTCGTGGCTCAGTTCTCTGGTCAGACACCATTTGGAATATTGTGAGCAGTTTTGGGCCCCATATCTAAGGAAGGATGTGCTGGCCTTGGAAAGGGTCCAGAAGAGGTTCACAAGAATGATCCTGGAATGAAGAGCTTGTCATATGAGGAACAGTTGACGACTCTGGGTCTGTATTCATTGGAGTTTAGAAGAACGAGGGGAGATTTTATAAAAATTTACAGGATATTGCGAGGCCCAGATAGAGTGGACATGGAGATGATGTTTCCACTAGTAGGAAAAACTAGGAGGGCACAACCTCAAGCTAAAGGGACAATCTTATAAAACAGAGATGAGGAGGAATTTCTTCAGCCAGAGACTGGTTAATCTGTGGAACTCTTTGCCATAGAAGGCTGTGGAGGCTAAATCATTGAGTGTCTTTAAGACAGAGATAGATAGGTTCTTGACTAATAAGGGGGTCAAGGGTTATGGGGAAAAGACATTTTCTCATTTGGGAATGAGAAAAACATCAGCCATGATTGAATGGTGGAGCAGACTCGTTGGGCCAAGTGGCCTAATTTTGCTCCTATGTCTTATGGCCTTATGGTCTCATTCATAGAACCATAGAATCTGTACACTGCAGGAGGCCATTTGTCTCATTGAGCCTGCAATGACTCTCCAAAAGAGCACCTAACTTAGGCCCACCCTCGGCCCTATTCCATTAATCCACACATTTACCCTGCTAATCCTCTTAATCAATTCATCTAGGGATACTGAGGGGCAATTCAGCATGTCCATTCCACATAACCCGTACATCTTTGGACTTTTAGACTCAGCTCAACTTTTTGCTTGTTTTCCTTTCCTTCTCTGTCCCTCTCACTCACATCTGTGTCTTTCCCTTTCCTTTCCCATTTCCTCATTCGCTCTCCTTTCCCATTCTGTTTCTATCTCACTCTCCTTTCCCACAGAGGAGCAAAGAGTGCATATCCAAAGACTCCTGAAGGCAGCAGGACATATTGATAAAGTGTTAGGAAGGCAAGTGGCCCTTGCTTTCTGTCTTCACATAGTTTAATTTTCAATAGGTTATTTATTAGTGTCACAAGTAAGCTTACATCAACACTGCAATGAAGTTACTGTGAAAGTCCCCTAGTTACCACACTCTGACACATGTTCAGGTACACTGAGGGAAAACTTAGCACAGCCAATGCACATAACCAGCACATCTTTCCAGGCTGTGGGAAGAAACTGGAGAACCGGGAGGAAAGCCACGCAGACACGTGCAGACTCTGCACAGACAGTGGCCCAAGCTGGGAATCAAACTGGGTCCTTGGTATTGTGAGGCAGCATTGCTAACCACTGTGCCATCGTACTGCCCATATCTGCTAATAACATGTGTCGTTAGTAGCAGAGGCATAGGCCACGATTCTCTCAAAAGAATTCTAAGTGCAAAAGAGTAAATTCTGCTTTTTTTAAAAATTGGGCTCTTCAAAATGAGTATATTGAAAGTAAAGGGCGAAAGAGTAACTAGAGACAGAGTAGGGCCTCTTAAGGATCAACAAGGTCATCCATATTCTGATCAACAAGAGATGGGTGAGATCCTAAATGAATATTTCTTATCAGTATTTATTGTTGAGAGAGGCATGGACGTTAGAGAACTTGGGGAAATAAATAGTGATGTAGTGACATATTACAGAGAAGGAGATGCTGGAAATCTTAAAGTGCATCAAGGTAGATAATCCCCAGGACCTGATGAAATGTATCCCAGGATGTTGTGGAAGGCTAGGGAGGAAAGTGCGGGTCCCCTAGCAGAGATATTTGAATCATCAAAAGCCACAGGTGAGGTGCCTGAAGATTGGAGGGTGGCAAATGTTGTGTCCTTGTTTAAAAAGGACTGCAGGGAAAAGCCTGGGAACTACAAGCCAGTGAGCCTCACATCTGTGGTGGGTAAGTTGTTAGAAGGTATTCTGAAAGATAGGATCTACAGGCATTTAGAGGGGCAAAGACTGATTAGAGACAGTCAGCATGGCTTTGTGAGTGGAAAATCATCTCTCAAATTTGATTGAGTTTTTTGAAAGAGTAACCAAGAAGGTAGATGAGGGTAGTGCAGTCGACATTGTTTACATGGAGTTTAGCAAGGCCTTTGACAAGGAACTGCATGATAGGTTATTGCATAAGGTTAAATTTCACAGGCTCCAGGGTGAGGTAGCCAATTGGATATAAAATTGGCTTACTGACAGAAGATGGTTTTGGAAACATTGTTTTTCAATCTGGGAAGCCTGTGACCAGAGGTATGCCTCAGTGATCAGTGCTGGGCCCACTATTATTTGTCATTTATATTAATGCTTTGGATGAGAATATAGGAGGCATGGTTAGTACGTTTGCAAAAGACACCAAGATTGGTGGCATACTGGACGGTGAAGAAGGTTATTTAGGATTGCACTCGGATTTTGATCACTTGGCTCGGTGGGCTGATGAATGACAGATGGAGTTTAATTTAGATAAATGTGAGATGATGCATTTTTGTAGATTGAACCAGAGTAGGAATTATTCAACAATGGGCAGGGCGTTGGAGAGAGTTATAGAATAGCGATCTAAGAGTGCAGGTTCATAGCTCCTTGAAAGTGGAGTCACAGGTGGACAGGGTGGTGAAGAATGCATTCGGCATGCTTGGTCAGAACAATGAATACAGGAATTGGGACATCTTGTTGAAGTTGTACAAGACATTGACAAGGACACACTTGGAATACTGTGTACAGTTCTTGTCTCCCTAATATAGAAAGGATATTATTAAACTAGAAAGAGTGCAAAAAAGATTTACTAGGTTGCTGCCAGGAGTTGATGATTTAAGTTATAAGGAGAGGCTGGATAGATTGGGACTTTTTGTCCTGGGGCAAGGGAGACTTAGGGATGATCTTATAGAGGTCTATAAAATAATGAGGGACAGAGATAAGGGAGATAGTCAACATCTTTTCCCAAAGGTAGGGGAGTCTAACACCGGAGGGCATAGGTTTAAGTTGAGAGGCAGGGGATATAAAAGGGGTCAGAAGGTCAATTTTTTCACACACAGGGTGGCGAGTGTCTGGAACAAGCTGCCAGAGTTAATAGTAGAGGCGGGTACAATTTTGTCATTTAAAAAACATGTAGATAGTTACATGGGTAAGATGGGTTAGCGAGAGATGGGCCAAACAGGGGCAATTGAGATTAGCTTAGTAGTAAAAACTGGGCAGCACGGACAAGTTGGGCCAAAGGGCCTATTTCCATGCTGTCAACCTCTATGACTCCATGGGCCTCATTTTACCATTTTGATTCGAAGTGTTGGGCAGACTTGAAACTGGGAGTGTTTCAGATCTGAGTTTTAGAGCTGTTCTCAGGGAGCCTCCCGCACCAGTCCCCCCCTCCCCCCCCCCCCCCCCCCCCAACATATCACTCTACCTGCAAAAACATCAGCGATTCCAAAGCACTCTGCACAAGCCTGTGGGCGGGATTTAATGCACCTGAAAACCTGCTCCAATCGGTGCCTCTAGCTGCACACGCGCAGCAAAGAAAATGATAGAGTGCTGCTCCCCTGCCACATCACTCCCGGGCCAGATCATAACTCCCCCGGCCCCCACAAATACTGCTCCACCCCCACAACATTATTATCCACCATCCCCTCAGCCTCCCGGACCGATTGAGGGCCTACCTCCCACCCTCCCGGCCTTCCCCTCCCCTACCAATCTCAGGCAGAGAGCTGTTGGACGCTCGGCACTTACCTCCCCACGAGCTAGTGTGCCTGGAGCGGACTTTTACAGCATGTCTGTTTTGTGTCAGTTCTGGATGTGCAAACATGATGGTAAAGGGGGCAGTGCCAGTAAAGTAAAGCTTTTGTGCCCTAAGACGGGTGCAACGTGATAATAAATCGGGCCCTATGACTCTATGAATCTCCCACACTCTGTGCATCACAGAACACCCTAGCATGAATCGTGATAAAAATCGTTGTGGAGCCGACGACACCGGAATTCCGCTGGCCGGAGATGCACAGTCACCACGGTGTCCAGCAGGGAGCCTGCTAAACAGCTTCTGCTTCTGTATCCCAGCCTGCTACAGGCTGGGAGAATCGACCCCACAGAGTATGAGAATGGAGAGGCTATCATGGAGCTGTATAAAATGCTTCTTGGGCCACAGCTGGAATACTGCGCGCAGTTCTGGTTGCCACATTATTAAAAGTATGTGAACACATTAGAGAAGGTACATAAGAAATTCACCAAGATGTTACCTGGGCTGGAGTATTTCAACTATGAAGAGAGACTGGTTAGGCTGGTGTTGTTTTCCTCGGGGCAGAGAAGCCTGAAGGAGACCTGATCGAGGTGTACAAGGTTATGAGGGACATAGGTAGGATAGCTAAAAAGGAACTTCCCCCTTTGTAGAGGAGGCAATGACCAGGGGCATATATTTAAGATAAGGAGTATGAGATTTAGAAGGGATTTGAGGAAAAGTCTTTTCACCCAGAGGGCAGTGGGAATCTGGAACTCACTGCCTGAAAGGGTGGTAGGGGTGAGAACCCTCACATTTGAGAAGCATTTAGATGAACACTTGAAATGCCATAGCATACAAGGTTGGAAAACGGGATTAGCATAGTTAGGTGTTTGTAGGCCTGCACGTACTGGATGGGCCAAAAGGCCTCTTTCTGTGCTGTAAAATTCTATGGGGAGGGGGTGATTCTCCCTAAAAAAGTTGAAGTGTCAAACTTGCATAAAAACTGGAGTAAATCACGTTGTTTTCTTCAGCAGGAGTTTCAAAATGAATCTCCCTCACTCAGCAGTACACAAGCATGAATCTGATCAAGAAGCTGGGCCCGGGGCTTATTCCTGCTGAGGGCCTACATCGTAGCGCTGAGTGGCCTATTGCACATGCTCCGATCTGTCAGCACATGTGCAGTGACCTGTGCCTTCTGACCTCCTGATTGCTAGCCAGCCCTGTGACCCTCACATCACCCACCATGTGACATCCCTCCCTCAACGTCATGACCTGATTGCAGGCTGCCCCCCCCAAATAGACCACCACCCTCCACCATTCACTGCAGCTCCAATTTCCCAATCCCTCCTCCCCAATTTCACCCCCAGGCAACCTGCCCCCCTCCTCCGCCCGATGGCCAGCCCCAGTAGCTGGCCTCCTTCCCTCTGTCGCTCAGCCCAAAGTGTAGAGTAGCAGCGGAACACCCCCATCCCCACAAACTCCCCCCATCAGACCCTGCCCACTAGGCCCCACTCCTTGAAGATGCCCAAAGGGCAGTGCCAATGGGTACCCTGGACCTTGGCACTTCACTCCTTGGGAAGTGCTGGGGGCACAAGCTGGCACGGCCCAGGTGGCAATGCCCGGGGTGGGGGGGGGGGTGGTGGGAGTCCACCCCAGTGCCAACCCTCTGGGGGGGGGTTTTGATTGGTTCCCCTTCACTCCAGCAGGTTTGGGTCTCCAGCTCCCCGCAAGTGGGGGGGGAAACGATACTAAACCCCGTTGGAGTGAATGACGCCTGGCGTGGGGGTGGGGGGAGCAGTGGGGGTGGGGGGAGGAAACTAGCAGGCCTGGAATCTTCATTCTCGAGTCCATTACTGATATTCAAATGTATTAAAACTCAAAATAAATTATGCAGCTCCACATCAATTTTCCGACGCAGAGATGATGATGCCAGAAATCCAGCTGCCTGAGACGGGCAGGGGCCTTGGCACCCAGCGGAGACCTCGCAAAACAGCCTCCACTAGAGTACCCCACCCCTCCCTGCTACAAAAGCAGCACAGCAGGATGGGAGAGTTGCCCCCTATGACAACTCAAGGCGAAGTCAGAAAGAGTAGTTATATCTGGACTCTTGCCTGTGCCACGGGATAGATTAGAGAGGAATAGGGAGAGGGAAAGTTTGAACTCGTGGCTGAGGGGATGGTGCAGGAGGGAGGGGTTCAGGTACTTGAGCAATTGGGGCTCATTCTGGGGAAGGTGGGACCTCTATAAGAGGGATGGTCTACACCTGAACCAGAGGGGAATCAATATCCTGGGGGGTAAATTTGCAAAAGCGATGCAGGAAGGTTTAAACTGATTCGGAGGGGGGGAGGGATAGTGAGGAAAGGGGGTGAAAGTGAGGGGGGCATAGTTGGGGAATGCAAGGCACGGCATAGTGGGGGTGGGGCGGAGCAGGGTTTGAAATGCGTGTACTTTAATGCGAGGAGTATTCGCAATAAAGTGGATGAACTTGCAGCGTGGATCAGTACCTGGGACTTTGATGTTGTGGCCATTTCTGAGACATGGATAGAGCAGGGTCAGGAATGGATGTTGCAGGTTCCGGGGTACAAATGCTTTAGTCGGAGTAGAGAAGAAGGTAGAAGGGGGGGTGGGGTAGCATTGCTAGTCAAGGACTGTATCACAGTGTCGGAGAGAAAGTTTGATGAGGACTTGTCAGTTGAGGTAGTATGGGCGGAGATTAGAAATAGGAGAGGAGAGGTCACCCTGTTGGGAGTCTTTTATAGACCTCCTAAAAGTTCTAGAGAGGTTGAGGAAAGGATTGCGGAGACAATCCTGGTTAGGAGTGAAAGTAATAGGGTAATTGTTATGGGGGACTTTAACTTTACGAATATTGATTGGAGTTGCTATAGTTCTAGCTCGCTAGAGGGGTCAGTGTTTGTACAAAGCGTGCAGGAAGGTTTTTTGTCTCAGTATGTAGACAGGCCAACTAGAGGTGAGGCTATATTGGATTTGGTGCTGGGAAATGAGCCAGACCAGGTGCTAGACTTGGAAGTTGGTGTGCATTTTGGTGATAGTGACCACAATTCGGTTACGTTCACCTTAGTGATGGGAAGAGATAGGCGTGAACCTCGGGTCAGCAATTTTAGCTGGGGTAAGGGCGATTATGAGGCTATCAGGAGTGAATTAGGAAGCATGGATTGGATTAGGGGATTACAGGGACTGGGAACATCTGAAATGTGGAATTTTTTCAAGGAGCAGCTACTGCGAGTCCTTGATAGGTATGTCCCTGTCAGGCATGGTGGATTTGGTAGATCTAGGGAACCGTGGTGCACTAAAAGAGTTGAGTCGATGGTTAAAAAGAAAAAGGAGGCTTATGTTCGGATGAGATTGGAGGGCTCAGATAGTGCACTAGAAAGCTTTAGATTGGCTAGGAGGGAGTTGAAGAGTGAGTTGAGAAGGGCTAAAAGAGGACATGAGAAGACTTTGGCTGATAGGATTAAGGAGAATCCTAAGGCGTTCTATAAGTATGTCAAGAACAGAAGGTTGGTCAGGGCAAGATTAGGGCCAGTTACAGACAGCAGGGGGAAGTTGTGTGTGGAACCGGAGGAGATTGGAGAAGTATTGAACCAATATTTCTCTTCGGTGTTCACGCAGGGGGACATGAATATAGCTGAGGAGGACATTGGGTTGCAGGGGTGTAAAATAGAAAGTATTACGGTTGATAAAGAGGATGTGCTGGAAATTCTTGAGGGGCTGAAAATAGATAAGTCCCCTGGTCCGGATGGGATCTACCCTAGGATTCTCTGGGAGGCTAGAGAGGTGATTGCAGAGCCTCTGGCTCAGATCTTCAGGTCGTCATTGGTCTCTGGTGTAGTCCCGGAGGATTGGAGGATAGCGAATGTTGTCCCATTGTTTAAGAAGGGGAACAGAGACTTTGCCGGGAATTATAGACCGGTGAGTCTTACTTCTGTTGTGGGCAAGGTTTTAGAAAAAATTATTAGGGATAGGATTTATAGTTATTTGGAGTGTAATGAATTGATTAGAAATAGTCAGCATGGTTTTGTAGCAGGTAGGTCGTGCCTTACTAACCTTATTGAGTTTTTTGAGAAGGTGACCAAAGAGGTGGATGGGGGTAAGGCAGTTGACGTGGTATACATGGATTTTAGTAAGGCGTTCGATAAGGTTCACCATGGTAGGCTTCTGCAGAAAATGCAGATGTATGGGATTGTGGGTAATCTAGGAAGTTGGATCAGGAATTGGCTATCAGATAGGAGACAGAGGGTGGTGGTGGATGGTAAATATTCATCATGGAGTGCAGTTACGAGTGGTGTGCCTCAGGGATCTGTTTTGGGGCCACTGTTGTTTGTAATTTTTATTAATGATCTGGATGAGGGTATAGTTGGGTGGATTAGTAAATTTGCTGATGACACCAAAGTTGGAGGTGTGGTAGATTGTGAGGAAGGGTGTCATAGTCTGCAGGGAGACTTAGATAGGTTGCAGAGCTGGGCCGAGAGGTGGCGGATGGAATTTAATGCGGAGAAGTGTGAGGTAATTCACTTTGGTAGGAGCAACAGATGTGTCGAGTATAGGGCTAACGGGAGGACTTTGAATAGTGTGGATGAACAGAGGGATCTAGGTGTGTGTGTACATAGATCCCTGAAAGTTGGGAATCAAGTAGATAAGGTTGTCAAGAAGGCGTACGGTGTCTTGGCGTTTATTGGTAGGGGGATTGAATTTAGGAGTCGCAGTGTAATGTTGCAACTGTACACTACTCTAGTGTGGCCGCACTTGGAGTACTGTGTGCAGTTCTGGTCCCCGCATTACAAGAAGGATGTGGAGGCGTTGGAGAGGGTGCAGAGGAGGTTTACTAGGATGTTGCCTGGTATGGTGGGGAGGTCCTATGAGGAGAGACTGAGGGATCTAGGGTTGTTTTCGTTGGGAAGAAGGCGGCTAAGAGGGGATCTTATTGAAACATATAAGATGATTAGGGGTTTAGATAGGGTGGATAGTGATAGCCTTTTTCCTCGGATGGAGAAAGCTAGCACGAGGGGGCATGACTTTAAATTAAGGGGGGGTAGCTACAGGACGGATGTCAGGGGTAGGTTCTTTACCCAGCGGGTGGTGAGGGATTGGAATGCCCTGCCTGCTGCAGTTGTAGATGCGTCTAGTTTGGGGGCGTTTAAGAGATCTCTGGATAGGTTTATGGACGAAAAGGGATTGGTATAGGCTAGTGGGTCATTGTTTTTGTAACTGGTCGGCGCAACATCGTGGGCCGAAGGGCCTGTTCTGCGCTGTAATGTTCTATGTTCTATGTTCTATGACTGTATCTCTCTCTCTCTATCTTTTTTCCCACTCTGACTCTGTCTCGCTCAATCCCCAGAGGCTGAACTCCTTTTGAAAGTTGCATGGTTCTGCAGAAAAAAGCTGTGTGTTGTGGGGGTGAGATGACAAAGCCAGAGGGCCACACAGAGAGCTAGATTACCTATGAGGTGGTGTGGGGAATGATGAGCAGCTGTAGCAGTAACATTCTAGTCAATGAAGATTGTCGGAGAGCATACGGGGCAGTATCAGGCACACGCAACGATGAGATGTCAATCTGGTGAAGCTATCTTGTATGTTATACATAGGAAACACTATGCAGTAAACATGGATAAATCATTCCAGATTCAATGGATCATGTTTGTCCTGCCACATCACGTTCAGTTGTAAACAGTGGCGGAAAATTAAAAAGGTCACTGAAGGGGAAAATTTCACAAGTAGCCCCCAACCTTCATAAGGGGGGAATCCAATACATCAGCACAAAAGTTAAAAGAGAAACATTTGTAATCATCTTCAGCCAGATGTGGGGACTGGGTAAATCATCTAGCCCTCCTCCTGAGGTCCTTAGAAACAGAGGTGCCAACCTTCAGACAGTTTGGTTCGCACCATTATATAAAGAAAGAGCTGAAGACACTGAGATCTCGTCAGGATCCAAAGTTATGGAGTACTGAAGACTGAGGTTTCAAAATTGGCCATGACCCAAGACAAGCTGTTCCATTACAACTACAACACTGGCACCAAGCTGGCAATGGGGAAAATTGCCCACGAAGTCTACAAGAAGCAGGACAAATCCAACCTTGCCAATTACTTCTTCCTGGGCAGAAGTTTACTGGCTCGCCCAATCCATCGAGGTAAGTCTCTCACTGGAAAAGGGCGAGAGATTGAATAATTTATTTAAATATACTGTAATGTTGATGTGTTTATTAAACCCAGCACTCAAATCGTCTGGGCTCGTTTGCCTTCATGACCTCACCAGGATAGGTTCTTCCACCGAGGGTAACACCTGCTCCCATGAGCAAAGAACAGTCATGTTGGCCTCCCTAGTGGAACCAGAAGCCATTGAGGAGGGGAGACTAAGGGCAAGGGGGGGGTGCTCTGTGGGCAATGCCAGCCTGGCAGTGTCAGCCACCTGTTACAGCACCATGATGCAGGGGCCCCCAAATGACAATGGCTGCCCCTGCACCAACATTCCAGTCTCATCAACACTAGGAGAGCACAACCGTGACTGTTCAGTGAATACATGTAGTGGCTCGAGTTGATTTTCACTGCTAATAATGGGGCAATTCGCTGGGACCATTCACCCCAACCACTGGCTCATTGAATTGGGCGCGAGGCCCAAAAAGGGATTCTCGCCAGGCTTCAAACCCATTGTGAATCTCCCAGTCCTCTTCTCCTGGCAAGATCAGGTTCTCACCTAGAATTAGCAAGAAGCTGATCAGAGCTCATTAGCATCCATTTCATCTTCACTAATGAGATTATGAGATTAAAATGGAAAGTCGACTTGAAAATCTTCAGTGTGTGAACTTGAAGCAGCTTTTGAGTTGACCTGGAAATTCATCTCTCTAGCTTTGAATTGTTCGAATGTTCTTAAATTGAAGAAACCTTAACGCCCCATGAACATTTAAAAACCTTTGGTTTGACAGCTCCAGCTCCAGTCCATTTCAAAGCAAGGAATCCTGAGGGTAGCATCAAATAGTCACAGATGATTCATTAAGTTCTACAGTAATGAGGATGGGGTCGGGGGTTCAGGACACCCTGATGTCTGCATTGTGTGCGGGGGGTGGGGGGGACGCAGTTTATGTGTTGACGGATTGGGGGTACTCCCCTTGTTTAAGGGGGTCGCAATGAATGTTGTGGGGGAGGGGTTTGGGGGCATCCACAGTTCTTTGAGATCAGGGCATCTTTAAAAATTGTTCCCTGAATGTTGAGAAGCGGAGGAGCAGGACCTGTGAATGTGTTTAGGCCCTGCCCCTCTCAAGGCCAGTGCAAAACTTGCCCCTTTCCAAAACAAATTCCAAGTGTGGTTGGATCGCCCCTCATTAGCACTTTTAATCAGACAATGGGAGAAAGAAAAAGAACAACAATTTTAACAGAAGGTTCTGAAGTCTATGAAATGCACGAGAATTTGTTGTCTCTGCAAAGCCAAAAGGCATACTGCTGTCAAACATTTTGTGTACACTTGATCAGCATTACATTCCAAGCCATCGGAGATTGCAGAAAGCTTTTGGTTTGGAATAAGGAATCAGTTGTCCAGTGAATGCATTGGAGAGCTTATCTGGTTGGAAAAGCTGGCCATTCATTGTAATTTTGTGTGTTGGATTTGTGTGTGATTTTAAAAAGTGAATTTATTTGCAATTAAGGTGCCAACATTACAAAAGCTACCTCCTGACATAGCTTGCCAAACCCATATTACTCATAGACATGGCAAAACATGACTCGAGAGAATTCTTTAACAGCCACCAGTCATCTGCTGAAGTAATTATTCTATATAACAAGGACACCTATGTCTGACTCCTATTTATTGACTACAGCTCAGCCTTCAACACGAAACTCATCTCCAAACTCTGTGGCCTGGGCCTTGGCACCTCCCTCTGTGACTGGGTCCTGAACTTCCTAACTCACAGACCACAATCAGAAAGGATAGGCAACAACACCCCCTCCACGATTATCCTCAATACTGGTGCCCCACAAGGCTGGGTTCTCAGCCCTCTGCTATACTCCTTATACACCTATGAGAGTGTAGTCAAATTCCCCTCCAATTCGATTTTCAAGTTTGCTGACAACACCACCGTAGTGGGTTGGATCTCAAACAATGATGAAACAGAGTACAGGAATGAGATAGGGAACCTGGTGAACTGGTACGGCAACAATAATCTCTCCCTCAGTGTCAACAAAATGAAGGAGATTGTCATTGACTTCAGAAAGTGTAGAAGTGAACATGCCCCTGTCTACATCAAAAGGGATGAAGTAGAAAGGATCGAGAGCTTCAGGTTTTTAGGTGTCACCAACAACCTGTCCTGGTCCCTCCATGCCGATATTATAGTTGAGAAAGCCCACCAATGCCTCTACTTTCTCAGAAGACTCAGGAAATTTGGCATATCAGCTATGTCTCTTACCAACTTTTTTGGATGCACCATAGAAAGCATTCTTTCTGGTTGTATCACAACTTGGTATGGCTCCTGCTCTGCCTAAGACTGCAAGGAACTACAAAAGGTTGTGGATGTAGCCCAATCCATCACGCAAACTAGCCTCCCATCCATTGACTCTGTCTACACTTCTCGCTGCCTCGGCAAAGCAGCCAGCATAATGAAGGACCCCATGTGCCCTGGACATTCTCTCTTCCACCTTCTTCCTTTGGGAAAAAGATACAAAAGTCTGAGGTCATGTACAAACTGACTCAAGAACAGCTTCTTCCCTGCTGCTGTTAGACTTTTGAATGGGCCTATCTAGCATTAAGTTGATCTTCCTCTACATCTTAGCTATGATTGTAACACTACATTCTGCACTCTCTTCTTTCCTTCTCTATGAATGGTATCTTTTGTCTGTGTAGTGCACAAGAAACAATACTTTTCACTGTATATTAATACATATGATAGTAATAAATCAAATCAAATCAAATCAAATATCCTGCTGCTGAGTCTGCGGAAGGCCCCCAATGCTGGTAGTTAGGATCTGCAATGGTACAAAAACGTTCTGTTGTTGGTGCTTAGGCCAACATCAGGCACAGATGTGCCCATTTGTGAAGATGTGGGTATGCCGGCGTTGGACTGGCGTAAACACAGTAAAAAGTCTGACAACACCAGGTTTTAGTCCAACCTATTTATTTGATAATATACTCACAAGCTTTCGGGGTTCGCCCCTTCGTCAGGTGAATGGAGAGTTCTGGCCTCAGACCGAACATATAAAGCACAGACAGTTTAGAGATTACTGATTAGAATGCGAATCCTTACACCTAACCTGCTGTTCAAGACCTGAAGTGGCTGATAATGTGAGTGGAAGGAGCACTGATCACAGGTTAAAGAGATGTGTATTGTCTCCAGACAGTACAGTAAGTGAGGTTTTGCAAACCCAGGCAAGTCACGGGGGTTACAGATAATGCGACATGAACCCAAGATCCCTGTTGAGACCGTCTTCATGTGTGCGGAACTTGGCTATCAGTCTCTGTTCAGCGACTCTGCGCTGTCGTGTGTCGTGAAGGCCGCCTTGGAGAACGCTTACCCAAAGGTCAGAGGCTGAATGCCCGTGACCACTGAAGTGTTCGCCAACAGGAAGGGAACAGTCTTGCCTGGTGACTGTCGAGCGATGTTCATTCATCCGTTGTCGTAGCGTCTGCATGGTCTCCCCAATGTACCGTGCTTCGGGACATCCTTTCTTGCAACGTATCAGGTAGACAATGTTGGCCGAGTTGCAAGAGTATTTACCATGTACCTGGTGGATGGTATTCTCACGTGTGATGATGGTATCCATGTCGATGATCCGGCATGTCTTGCAGAGGTTGCTGTGGCAGGGTTGTGTGGAATTGTGGTCACTGTTCTCCTGAAGGCTGGGTAGTTTGCTGCGAACAATGGTCTGTTTGAGGTTCTGTGGTTGTCTGAAGGCAAGAAGTGGGGGTGTGGGGGTAGCCCTGGCGAGATGTTCGAATCAGGCACTGCAATTAACTTTGCTCCAAATGTGAAGCTGGAGCAGAGACAAAATCCTTGTGAGTACTTTTGATATTTTCTCTGCTATCTTCAATTTGAGATTATTCATCTGAAAAATGGCATACAAGAGATTGTTCAATGTGATATGGTGACATTTCATCTTGGGTGCATTGTTTGGGTTAATTGCCAGTTGATGAGCAAAATTGCTTGGTTGCTTTTATAACTTACGTACAATCATCCTTTTTTTTCTTAAAATTATTGTTTCAATTTAACTCAAATGCATATTCTGAGAGTCAGTTTTAAAGAATGCAAAGGTATTGCCCACAACTGAATTATTGCTTTCATGTGTAATACATTGCCAAGTCATTCGATGATCGGTGGTCTTGTGCGAAACAATCGTGCCAGGTTGGCACAGTGGTTACCACTGCTGCCTCACGGCACCAAGGACTCGAGTTCGATTCCCAGCTTGGGTCACTGTGTTGGGTTTGCATGTTCGCCCTATGTCTGTGGGTTTCCTCCCACAGTCCAAAAGATGTGCAGGTTAGGCGAATTGGCCATGCTAAATTCTCCCACAATATACCCAAACAGATACTGGAATGTGGCAGTTAAGGGATTTTAATAATAACTTAATTGCAGTGTGAATGTAAGCCTACTTGTGACTAAGAAATAAACTTTACTTTTCACCTGAATGTGGGCCCTACACTTTGCCTCACCTGTTTACTTTAGTGTTTAGCATTGGGGTGCAACACTCTTAAACCTGATGTCCAGGAACCATTACCTCCAGTGGTATCACAGGATGGTGCAAATCAGCAAGATGCACGCTGATTTTGCCTCTATTAACCCAGAGGCAATGAGGTCAACGATAGTGACGTTACTGTCATTGCAGTTTATATCAATTCACTTAGCAAAAACCAGGAATTGAATGTTGGCTCTCTCCAAGTGTGTAAAATTCATGCTGCATGCTTAATACTTCTTGATTTATTGGTTTATTTATTTATTTATTGGTAGGGGGATTGAATTTAGGAGTCGTAGCGTCATGTTGCAACTCGGATGGAGAAAGCTAGCACGAGGGGGCATGGCTTTAAATTAAGGGGGGGTAGTTATAGAATGGATGTCAGGGGTAGGTTCTTTACCCAGAGGGTGGTGAGGGATTGGAATGCCCTGCCTGCTGCAGTTGTAAATGCGCCTAGTTTGGGGGCGTTTAAGAGATCCGTGGATAGGTTTATGGATGGAAAGGGATTGGTTTAGGTTAGAGGGTCATTGATTTTTTTTAACTGGTCGGCGCAACATCGTGGGCCGAAGGGCCTGTTCTGTGCTGTAATGTTCTATATGTTGAAGACTCCGGAGAAGATGTCGTAGCTTCTCCGCTCCGGGGAAGTACTGGACGACGAAGGGTACTCCATTTGTGAAGACAGACCGCTAGAGCTGCAGGAAGAAGGGTCATCTTGCCAAGATATATTGAATGAATTTGAACAGAGAAAATGTTAACTGGGGAAAATTACTGCTTATGGTTGCAAACAGATCAGGTCAGTGAGGGGTAGATTGATATCCATAGATCCAAAACACAAGGATGTCCAACGGAAATTCACAGGATATGGTAGTCCAGGTAGTGTTGGATGGAGCTCTGGTAAATATGAGGTCAATATAGGGGCATCAGTTAGCTTGAGTTTTTAATCGCTATACCGTGAAAAGTTGTCGACATGAACTAGAAAAATCACACACAGAATAAAATAGTTATGGAAGAGAGAAAAAACCCAAAGTGGGAAATGCATCAATTCTAGTCCGATACAAAGAACAATATGTAAGATTTCCCATCATTGTAGAGAAGGGTGAAAACCAGCCTCATTAGGGGAAACTGGTAAACAGCATTTAAGTTAAACAGGAATGAACTATTTTGGGTAGAAGTGAAATTCACGAAGCAGTTGATGCGATCACCAAGTACCCCCAGGTGTTTAGTAAAACTGATTGAAGGATAGAAAGCTAATGTACAGGTTCAGAGGAATGCAAGGCTTGTTTACTCAAACCTCACCCAGCACCCCATACTCCAAGGATAAAATGAGAACAAGTACCGAAGAGTAATTGGGCTACTCCTATAGTGGTAGTGTCAAAGTCCAATAGTAGTGTAAAAATGTGCTGTGATTATAAGGTATCCTGGGTGTAATCCACGTGATAATTGGTGAAACATGGAGAATCTGTTGAGAATTGGCGGGGGGCCAGATTTTTTCAAAATTAGATCTGACAAATGCCTATCTGCAACTTGAGTTAGGCGATGAGTCAAAGTCATATTTGTCTATTAATAAGACATGGGTCTATTTTAGTTTCATAGGCTGCCATTTGGTGTTTCTTCAGCCCCCAGAATTTTCCAAGGCGGGGATGAACCAAGTTTTCAAAGGAATTCAAGGGGTAGTGTAGTATTTGGATGACATACTTATTTCAGTTCCAAATAGGCAAACCATGATGACAAAAGGTCTGCTGAAAACAAGGCATGGAAACGCATGGAGCTCAGGCAAAAGCACATAAAGAAAAAATATTTCAAAACTCTGTGAAGTATTTGGGCCACAAAGTAGGTAAAGATGGGTTACGTCTCACCAAGGGTAAGGTTGAAGGAATGAGAATTGTGCCACACTGTCAGAATATCTCTGAGCTCAGATTTTTTTTTGGGTCTAGTGAATTACTACAGTAAATTTGGTGACATTAATTTTGCAGGGAATTTTGCACTGCCTCACATCGCCAGGGACCTGAGTTCAATTCCAGCCTAGGCTGTCTGTGTGGAGTTTGTACATTCTCTCTGTGTCTGCATGGGTTTCTTCTGGGTGCTCCAGTTTCTTCCTACACTCCAAAGTTGTGCAGGTTAGGTTGATTGGCCATGCTAAATTGCCTTTTAGCATCAGGGTGACTAGCGGGGTAAATATATGGGGTAATGGGAATAGGCTCTGGGTGGGATTGTTGTCGGTGCATGCTTGATGGACTGAATGGTCTCCTTCTGTATTGTAGAGATCTATATTTCTACTTTTAGCACTAATTACAGGAACCTCACCTGGAGAACACTGATCAAATTTGGAAGAAGTATTTAGAAAATTATAAAAAGCAGGTGTTAGGTTGAAGTGAGAGAAACTTATATTCCAGGGAGAGGAAGTTACATGTCTCAGTTTTAGGGTAGAGCAAAAGAGTTACATACTTTGGAAGATAAAATTAAAATAATTATGCATGCCCTTATGGACTAAGAGGTCGTAAAGAATCATGAGGTAGGCTTGAAAACTGGGAGCTTTTTATTTAAGGTGTGCGCTCATTCACAGTCGGGTCTAAGACTGCCCAACAGGGTCCCGCACTGGGAGGAGCTAATTGCCTAGAGGACACTTGACCTAAAGGGACACTCCACTCCCCAAACCCCAAGCTACGTTATATCACAAAAGCAATTAGGGAAGATCCATAGCCAAAGAACATATCGGAGATGAAGTCATTTCTTGGCATGGTGGATATTATGGTAAATTTTTACAAAATGTGTCTACCACTTTAGCCCCACTCTACCAAATGTTAAGAAAAAATCAATGTTGGAAATGAGAAGAAAAATAAAAAGAAGCTGTTGTAAAACTCAAGCAAGTTCTGCAGTTGTTGTCTTTGCTGGTGCACTTTGATCCAACCAAATCTTTAGTTGTAACCTGCAATGCATCACCATATTGAATAGGAGCAGTTTGGTCCCACTGGAAGCCTGATGGAATAGAAAAGCCTTTGCATCGAGAACATTATCAGATGCAGAAAGTAAGTATTCTCAGATAGATTAATAAGGTTTGGCTGTCTTTATGCAGTCAAAAAATTTCATCAGTATATTTATGGATGGCACTTCACAATAGTTTCACACCACAAGTCATTGTTAGGTCTATTCAGAGAAAGTAATCCAATGCCACCAATTGCCTCTACAAGGATACAGGGATGGGCTCTATTGTTAGCAATGTAGAGTTAAACATTCCAGCATTACCCAGGGGCACTAATATGAAATGTGGATGCACTCAGCCTGTCACTCTTGCCACAGACAGTAGCATCACCAGCGGTCTCACAAGGGACTTTTGGCACTGCATCTGATAGAGATTTGGTCAGTCCCCACGAAACACGTGTGGACTGAAAGAGACCCAGACAAAAGTTAAAAAGATGGTAATGCAAGGGTAGCGAAATGAGGGCCCAAAATTGTTTAAACTCAACAAACACAGAAGGACGGAGATAACTTGTGAAGACAGGATGTTGTTGTCAGGGGCTAGAGTTATGGTCCCACCCCAGGGGAGATGACTTTTATTACAGGAATTGCATGACTTCCATGCAGGATAAAGAAGGATGAAAGCACTGGCCAGATGTTATGTTTGATTTGATTTATTATTGTCACATATATTGGTACACAGTGAAAAGTATTGTTTCTTGTGCACTATATAGACAAAATATCCTGTTCACAGAGGAGGAAAAGAGAGAGTGCAGAATGTAGTGTTACAGTCATAGCTAGGGTGTAAAGAAAGATTAATTTAGTGTGAAGTTGGTCCATTCAAAAGTCTGATGGCAGGAGGGAAGAAGCAGTTCTTCAGTCGTTTGGTAGTTGTCCTCAGACTTCTGTATCTTTTTTCAAATGGAAGAAGGCGGGACAGAGTATATTCAAGGTGCATGGAGGTCCTTAATTATGCTGGCTGCTTTTCCAAGGCAGCAGGAAGCATGGACAGTGTCAAGGGTGGGAGACTGGTTTGAGTGATGGACTGGGCTTATTTCACAACCCTTTTTAGTTTCCTGCAGTCTTGGGTAGAGCAGGAGCTATATCAAGCTGTGATACAATCAAAAAGAATGATTTCTATATTGCATCTGTGAAAATTGGTGAGAATCATAATTGACATATCAAATTTCCTTAATCTTCTGAGAAAGTAGAGGCTTTCTTAACTATAGTGTTGACATGGGGGGACTAGGACAGATTGTTGGTGATCTGCACATCTAAAAACTGAAGCTCTCAACCATTTCTACCTCGTCCCCATTGATATAGACGGGGCCATGTTCTCCTTGACGCTTTCTGAAGTCAATGACAATCTTCTTTGTTTTATTGACATTGAGGGAGAGATTATTGTCACCACACCAGTTCACCAGATTCTCCATCTCATTCCTGTACTCTGTCTCATCATTGCTTGAGATCTGACCCACTATGGTGGTGTCATCAGCAAACTTGAAAATCGAGTTGGAAGAGAATTTGACCACACAGTCATAGGTGTATAAGGAGTAAAGTAGGTGGCTGGGCTTCGATAAAGAAATTGAAATAATGATCAATAAGTGTCCCAGTTGTGAAGCTCAACAGTCCTTGCTGATGCCAAAGACTATACATCCGTGAGAATGGCCAGGTAGAACATAGTTGTGCCGAGCTATGTCCAAACCCAAGATCAAGCTATCCCACTCCCTATCATTCTGGTGTATTCAATGTGCCTATCCAATAACTGCTTGAAAGTTCCTAAAGTGCCTGACTCCACTATCACAGCAGGCAGTGCATTCCACATCTGCTTTTGAATGGGATACCAGTGGTTAAGTTAGATTTGTAAATAAATGAAAAATAATAAATGTAGATAAATTGTGTAGATTTTTAATACATAAAAGTTTTTTTAAAAAAGGCGGGAGGAGTGTATAGTATCCTCCTGTGTGTAGAAAAGTCAAACTGGAATAAACCAGTCTAGAACTCCATGTCTGTGCTCCAGTATTTCCATCCTGATATCACAGGCCAACTGTGGCCTACATTGGTGCTTATTCTCCACATCAGTAGTCCTAATCTCATGTGTTTGGCTGGCTCTTATCCCCTTTCCTTCAACCACACATCTAACTTGCTCTTCAATGCTGATATGGTCCGTGCTTCATGCCTTAAGTCTGATCGCGCCTCATAAAACAATGGCCAGAATTTTACGTTGAAAATGCCAGCCCAACCTTGAATCAAGTGAAATCATGTGAGAAAACTCTGCGTGTTGACCCCAACAGCATCACACTCACACGTAACATTATGGTTGGTGGGTGCACGTGGGAGTTGGATGCATGCCCACCAACAATTAAATGGGTTATTAAGCCCATTAAAGAGTCAATTGTCAGCAATTTTTTATGTAACCACCCACTTTTGCAGTTGGCAGATGGGCCAATTGGTCAGGCAGTTGTTATGTTGTTGCTACAAGCCACATCCAGGGTAGAATAAAATGTCTGGGGTTAAATAAAAGCTGATGTTGTGACGTGTGGCCTGCTATTGAATTTACAGCATTAACATGTTTGCAGCATTTTGTGACATTACTACAGCTCCCTGAGACAGCTCCATGGCAGCTGTCAGCCATTAGGATGCACCTGCCTGCACCCTCACTTCTCTCGGTGCCTCTTCGCACTCCTCATGCTGCCCCTTGCACTCCTCATGCTGCCCTGGCAGTGCTGAGCCTCTCTCAGCTCAATCCCATGCTGGGTGCCTGAGGAATTAGCATTTCTAGGCAATCACATTACCAGGGAACTCAGAGCAGGATTGTCCAGCACATAGTTGGAGAGTTTGGAAGTTACAACCCATTTAGTTCTAGTCTGCTTTGACCCTTCTGTTCCATCCATCTGTAGTTTTCAAACTCTATCAAATTACCTCGTCTTCTCGTCTGTTATAATAGAAATAGCCTAAATTATAATTGTTATAAACATAGGAGTTAATTTTGATAAGTGATAATTAACAATTGTTCGCTTTGATTAAAAGTTCGCTGAACTGAAATGGTCACAACATGACTTTGAAGTGTTGCTAGTGAAGATAGTAAAAGTAATCTTTTTATCTAATTAACAATGTGGCTAATATGTTACAGTGGAACTCTGCTTGGTGCTGGGGAACAGATCTCACTTATGTTGAGGGAAGCTTTTCCACTGTACTGTCTTCTGAATCTCTGAACACAATGCTTCATTCCTTAACGTAGAAAGCAGCAAGTCCTAGATCTAATTCAAAGCTATTATGGTCAATATGCTCCTATTATCTCTCCTTACTTGTGATGAATAACTCGGTCGCTTTCTTTCGTCTCAGGAATGAAATTGCGAAGAATTGTGAACACCTTCTACGTTCTTCCACCCGCCTGCACATTTTCTAGGCCGTATCTGCTGATAATACTATTCATGGCCAGAATGATGATAATTAAGTAATTCCTCTACCAATCCTATCTGGAGACTGTATTGCTTGAGTGACTGGGATTTATTTTGCATACTTAATAAATAAGATCATCTGGTTAGTGGAAATGCTGTGAATCACAGTGCATCAATATTAGGGTATCTGGGTAATTAACAGTGCAACACATTAGGGAATCTGGGTAATTAACAGTGCAACACATCAGGGTATCTGGGTAATTAACAGTGCAACAATATTAGGGTATCTGGGTAATTAACAGTGCAACACGTTAGAGTATCTGGGTAATTAACAGTGCAACACATTAGGGTATCTGGGTAATTAACAGTGCAACAATATTAGGGTATCTGGGTAATTAACAGTGCAACACGTTAGAGTATCTGGGTAATTAACAGTGCAACACATTAGGGTATCTGGGTAATTAACAGTGCAACACATTAGGGTATCTGGGTAATTAACAGTGCAACAATATTAGGGTATCTGGGTAATTAACAGTGCAACACATTAGGGTATCTGGGTAATTAACAGTGCAACAATATTAGGGTATCTGGGTAATTAACAGTGCAACACATTAGGGTATCTGGGTAATTAACAGTGCAACAATATTAGGGTATCTGGGTAATTAACAGTGCAACACATTAGGGTATCTGGGTAATTAACAGTGCAACAATATTAGGGTATCTGGGTAATTAACAGTGCAACACATTAGGGTATCTGGGTAATTAACAGTGCAACACATCAGGGTATCTGGGCAATTAACAGTGCAACAATATTAGGGTATCTGGGTAATTAACAGTGCAACAATATTAGGGTATCTGGGTAATTAACAGTGCAACACATTATGGTATCTGGGTAATTAACAGTGCAACAATATAAGGGTATCTGGGTAATTAACAGTGCAACAATATTAGGGTATCTGGGCAATTAACTGTGCAACAATATTAGGGTATCTGGGCAATTAACAGTGCAACAATATTAGGGTACCTAGGTAATTAAAAGTGCAACACATTAGGGTATCTGGGCAATTAACAGTGCAACACATTAGGGTATCTGGGCAATTAACAGTGCAACAATATTAGGGTACCTGGGTAATTAACAGTGCAACAATATTAGGGTATCTGGGCAATTAACAGTGCAACAATATTAGGGTACCTGGGTAATTAACTGTGCAACAATATTAGGGTATCTGCGTAATTAACAGTGCAACACATTAGGGTATCTGGGTAATTAACAGTGCAACACATTAGGGTATCTGGGTAATTAACAGTGCAACACATTATGGTATCTGGGTAATTAACAGTGCAACAATATTAGGGTATCTGGGTAATTAACAGTGCAACACATTATGGTATCTGGGTAATTAACAGTGCAACACATTAGGGTATCTGGGTAATTAACAGTGCAACAATATTAGGGTATCTGGGTAATTAACAGTGCAACAATATTAGGGTATCTGGGCAATTAACAGTGCACCAATATTAGGGTACCTGGGTAATTAACAGTGCAACACATTATGGTATCTGGGTAATTAACAGTGCAACACATTATGGTATCGGGGTAATTAACAGTGCAACAATATTAGGGTATCTGGGTAATTAACAGTGCAACACATTATGGTATCTGGGTAATTAACAGTGCAACACATTAGGGTATCTGGGCAATTAACAATGCAACAATATTAGGGTACCTGGGTAATTAACAGTGCAACAATATTAGGGTATCTGGGCAATTAACAGTGCAATAATATTAGGGTACCTGGGTAATTAACTGTGCAACAATATTAGGGAATCTGGGTAATTAACAGTGCAACACATTAGGGTATCTGGGTAATTAACAGTGCAACACATTAGGGTATCTGGGTAATTAACAGTGCAACACATTAGGGTATCTGGGTAATTAACAGTGCAACAATATTAGGGTATCTGGGTAATTAACAGTGCAACACATTATGGTATCTGGGTAATTAACAGTGCAACACATTAGGGTATCTGGGTAATTAACAGTGCAACAATATTAGGGTATCTGGGTAATTAACAGTGCAACAATATTAGGGTATCTGGGCAATTAACTGTGCAACAATATTAGGGTATCTGGGCAATTAACAGTGCAACAATATTAGGGTACCTGGGTAATTAAAAGTGCAACACATTAGGGTATCTGGGCAATTAACAGTGCAACACATTAGGGTATCTGGGTAATTAACAGTGCAACACATTATGGTATCTGGGTAATTAACAGTGCAACACATTAGGGTATCTGGGCAATTAACAGTGCAGCAATATTAGGGTATCTGGGTAATTAACAGTGCAACACATTAGGGTATCTGGGTAATTAACAGTGCAACACATTAGGGTATCTGGGCAATTAACAGTGCCGCAATATTAGGGTATCTGGGTAATTAACAGTGCAACAATATTAGGGTATCTGGTTAATTAACAGTGCAACACATTAGGGTATCTGGGTAATTAACAGTGCAACACATTAGGGTGTCTGGGTAATTAACAGTGGAACAATATTAGGGTATCTGGGTAATTAACAGCGCAACACATTAGGGTATCTGGGTAATTAACAGTTCAACACATTAGGGTGTCTGGGTAATTAACAGTGCAACACATTAGGGTATCTGGGTAATTAACAGTGCAACACATTAGGGTGTCTGGGTAATTAACAGTGCAACACATTAGGGTATCTGGGCAATTAACAGTGCAACAATATTAGGGTATCTGGGTAATTAACAGTGCAACAATATTAGGGTATCTGGGTAATTAACAGTGCAACACATTAGGGTGTCTGGGTAATTAACAGTGCAACAATATTAGGGTATCTGGGTAAGAACCACACAACATATATATATAATATATTATATACAATATATATTATATATATATAAGTGGTATATATGGACTTTAGTAAGGCGTTTGATAAGGTTCACCATGGAAGGCTTCTGCAGAAATTGCAGATGTATGGGATTGAGGGTGATTTAGGAAATTGGATTAGGAATTGGCTGGCGGATAGGAGACAGAGGGTGGTGGTTGATGGTAAGTATTCGACATGGAGTTCAGTTACGAGTGGTGTGCCTCAAGGATCTGTTTTGGGGCCACTGCTGTTTGTAATTTTTATAAATGATCTGGATGAGGGTATAGCTGGGTGGATTAGTAAATTTGCTGATGACACCAAAGTCAGAGGTGTGGTTGATAGTGAGGAAGGGTGTCTTAGTCTACAGGGAGACTTGGACAAGTTGCAGAGCTGGGCCGAGAGGTGGAGGATGGAGTTTAATGCGGAAAAGTGTGAGGTAATTCACTTTGGCAGGAATAATGGATGTGCAGAGTATAGGGCTAACGGTAGGACTCTGAATAGTATGGATGAACAGAGGGATCTAGGTGTATGTGTACATAGATCCCTGAAAGTTGGGAATCAAGTAGATAGGGTTGTTAGGAAGGCATACGGTGTCTTGGCGTTTATTGGTAGGGGGATTGAATTTAGGAGCCGCAGCGTCATGTTGCAACTGTACAAAACTCTGGTGCATCCACACTTGGAGTATTGTGTGCAGTTCTGGTCCCCACATTATAGAAAGGACATAGAACATAGAACATTACAGCGCAGAACAGGCCCTTCGGCCCACGATGTTGCGCCGACCAGTTTTTTAAAAAAAAACACTGACCCACTAATCTAAACCAATCCCTTTTCGTCCATAAACCTATCCACAGATCTCTTAAACGCCCCCAAACTAGGCGCATTTACAACTGCAGAGGCAGGGCATTCCAGTCCCTCACCACCCTCTGGGTAAAGAACCAACCCCTGACATCCGTCCTATAACTACCCCCCCTTAATTTAAAGCCATGCCCCCTCGTGCTAGCTTTCTCCATCCGAGGAAAAAGGCTATCACTATCCACCTTATCTAAACCTCTAATCATCTTATACGTTTCAATAAGATCCCCTCTTAGCCTCCTTCTTTCCAGCGAAAACAACCCCAAATCCCTCAGTCTCTCCTCATAGGACCTCCCCTCCATACCAGGCAACATCCTGGTAAACCTCCTCTGCACCCTCTCCAAAGCCTCCACGTCCTTCCTGTAATGTGGGGACCAGAACTGCATACAATACTCCAAGTGCGGTCGCACCAGAGTTGTGTACAGTTGCAACATGACGCTGCAACTCCTAAATTCAATCCCCCTACCAATAAACGCCAAGACACCGTATGCCTTCTTAACAACCTTATCTACTTGATTCCCAACTTTCAGGGATCTATGTACATATACACCTAGATCCCTCTGCTCCTCCACACTATTCAAAGTCCTCCCGTTAGCCCTATACTCAACACATCTGTTACTCCTACCGAAATGAATTACCTCACACTTCTCCGCATTAAACTCCATCCGCCACCTCGCGGCCCAGCTCTGCAACCTGTCTAAGTCACCCTGCAAACTATGACACCCTTCCTCACAATCTACCACACCTCCGACTTTGGTGTCATCAGCAAACTTACTAATCCACCCAACTATACCCTCATCCAGATCATTAATAAAAATTACAAACAGCAGTGGCCCCAAAACAGATCCCTGAGGCACACCACTCGTAACCGAACTCCATGACGAATATTTATCATCAACCACCACCCTCTGTCTCCTATCTGCTAGCTAATTCCTGATCCAAGTACCTAAATTACCCCCAATCCCATACATCTGCATTTTCTGCAGAAGCCTACCATGGTGAACCTTATCAAACGCCTTACTAAAATCCATATATACCACGTCAACTGCCTTACCCCTATCCACCTCTTTGGTCACTTTCTCAAAGAACTCAATAAGGTTAGTAAGGCACGACCTACCTGCTACAAAACCATGCTGACTGTCTCTAATCAATTCATTACTCTCCAAATAACTATAAATCCTATCCCTAATAATTCTTTCTAAAACCTTGCCCACAACAGAAGTAAGACTCACTGGTCTATAATTCCCGGGGAAGTCCCTGTTCCCTTTCTTAAACAATGGGACAACATTCGCTGTCCTCCAATCTTCCGGTACTATACCAGAGACCAACGATGACCTGAAGATCAGAGCCAGAGGCTCTGCAATCACCTCTCTTGCCTCCCAGAGAATCCTAGGGTAAATCCCGTCCGGACCAGGGGACTTATCTATTTTCAAGCCCTCTAGAATATCCAGCACATCCCCGGTATCAACTGCAATACTGTCTATTTTACACCCCTGCACCCCAGTGTCCTCCTCAGCTACATTCATGTCCCCCTGCGTGAACACCGAAGAGAAATATTGGTTCAATGCCTCTCCAATCTCTTCCGGTTCCACACACAACTTCCCTCTACTGTCTGTAACTGGCCCTAATCTTGCCCTAACCAACCTTCTGTTCTTGACATACCTATAGAACGCCTTAGGATTCTCCTTAATCCTATCAGCCAAAGTCATCTCATGTCCTCTTTTAGCCCTTCTTAACTCTCTCTTCAACTCCCTCCTAGCCAATCTAAAGCTTTCTAATGCACTACCTGAGCCCTCAAGCCTCATCCGAACATAAGCCTCCTTTTTCTTCCTAACCAACGAATCAACTTTTTTAGTACACCACGGTTCCCTAGCCCTACCAAATCCTCCTTGCCTGACAGGGACATACCTATCACAGACCCGCAGTAGCTGCTCCTTGAAAAAACTCCACATTTCGGACATTCCCAGTCCCTGTAATCTCCTAGTCCAACCTATGCTTCCTAATTCTCTCCTAATAGCCTCATAATTACCCTTCCCCCAGCTAAAACTACTGACCCGAGGTTCATGCCTATCCCTTTCCATCACTCAGGTGAACGTAACCGAATTGTGGTCACTATCACCAAAATGCACACCAACTTCCAAGTCTAGCACCTGGTCTGGCTCATTACCCAGCACCAAATCCAATATAGCCTCACCTCTAGTTGGCCTATCTACATAATGGATGTGGAGGCTTTGGAGAGGGTGCAGAGGAGGTTTACCAGGATGTTGCCTGGTATGGAGGGGAGGTCCTATGAGGAGAGACTGAGGGATTTGAGGTTGTTTTCGTTAGAAAGAAGGCGGCTGTGAGGGGACCTTATTGAAACATATAAGATGATTAGAGGTTTAGATAGGGTGGACAGTGATAGCCTTTTTCCTCGGATGGAGAAAGCTAGCACGAGGGGGCATAGCTTTAAATTAAGGGGTGGTAGTTATAGGACGGATGTCAGGGGTAGGTTCTTTACCCAGAGGGTGATGAGGGATTGGAATGCCCTGCCTGCTGCAGTTGTGGATGCGCCTAGTTTGGGGGCATTTAAGAGATCCGTGGATAGGTTTATGGATGGAAAGGGTTTGGTTTAGGTTAGTGGGTCATTGTTTTTTAACTGGTCGGCGCAACATCGTGGGCCGAAGGGCCTGTTCTGCGCTGTAATGTTCTATTTTCTATGTTCTTAACAGGACCAAGTTGTAAATGCGCCTAGTTTGGGGGCGTTTAAGAGATCTGTGGATAGGTTTATGGACGAAAAGGGATTGGTTTAGATTAGTGGGTCAGTGTTTTTTTTTAAAAAGCTGGTCGGCGCAACATCATGGGCCGAAGGGCCTGTTCTGCGCTGTAATGTTCTATGTTCTATGTTCTAAGTGTTGGAGACATCTTTGGAGAGGTCCAGACAACACAAATCTGTCTTAGAAGAGGTTAAATATCGCAGACAATTACTGCACTGTGCATAGGTCAGGACTTCCACATAGTCCTTACGTGCAACAGTGACAGATGTCTCAACATTCACCACCTTTGACATCAGAAGATTTGGCTGAATTGGTATGTAACTATCCTCCAGTCGCTACATTTTGTGGTGAAATCACTACCCTTTTATTAGTGGAAGTTACTGTAGTTTCTATCATGAGTTCTGCTTTTAAATAGACTGTGAAAGGACTTTGCTTTGTTTTTGCTGAGTAAATAGAGTTTGTTTGCTGCAACATGGACAATTTGCTCTACATCCCAGCCACCTCCAAATCATTGGCTGACACATTACTGCCAATAAATACTCCTCTGTTTCTATTTGAGTCATTTTGAGCACAAGAGGCATTTTTGGATTAAGGAGTAAGATCCATCACATTGGGATATTTCTCTTCTTAAATTTCCCTGTTGATGATGGTATGATCTCTGCATACAAAAGCTGAGCCTTTATAGATGGGTCATATAGTAGAGTAAAAGTTGGCAAATAAGAAAATATTTATCATACCAATGAAATGTTTAGTACAATCTGTACCCTGCATTTCACTGTTTCTTATCTTATCTATAGAAATGTTTTTAACAGCAAGCTTACCCTCATATCCTGTTGAATCAAAAGTGTAATGGGCAACAAATGTAATATGTGCAAAGTGAGTGGAATATCTGAGTCACAGCTTGGTCACCTTCAAGCACGTGAACTTTGTGGTGATGATCTGGCACAGATTATGACATAAACTAGACTTTACTCAACGCAGTTCTTTTGTGAATGATTGGATTGCACCTCAGATGCAGGTCTCGCTGTCGAAACAAATACAAAATATTGTCCGTTTAAATTTATTTCCACTCACAATGCTGTCAGACTCTGCAAGGTCTTTGAAGCAGGCAGTTCAAAGGACAGTGCAATGTTCCTGAAACAGGGAGGAATTGAGACAAATGATGAGAAGCTGGAGGTCAATTTATGAAAGTAGGATTTGTCTGTTTGCTTCAGTGACTTTTCTTACTCCTAGAAGTTTTTATAGTGATCAATATCAGTCAAATCAAACTTTTATAGGAGTAATTTTAAATTTCTGATTTTTTTATAGCACAATAATGATTTCATTAATCCAGAATGGGGAGGATCAAACAAAGTCTTTAACCAAAGAGCTACGGGATGGCACAATGGCACAGTGGTTAGCTCTGCTGTTTCACAAGGCCAGGGACCTATGTTCAATTCTGCCCTCGGATGACTGCCCATGTAGAGTTTGCACATTTTCCTAGTGTCTGTGTGGGTTTCCTTCGGGTGCTCCGGTTTCCTCCCGTCGTCCAAAGATGTGTGGGTTAGGTTGGCTGGCCATGATAAATTGTCCCTTAGTGTCAGGGGGATTATGATTGTAAACATGTTGGTTATGGGATTGGGGCCTTGGTGGGTTTGTTGTTGGTGCAGGCTTGATTGGCTAAATGGCCTCCTTCTGCATTATAGATTCTATGATTTACCATTTTGGTAGGACTAAGGAAAACATTAAAATCTATCATAGTCTGATCACATTAGTTTTATTTATTAAAGTAATATTGGTGCGCTATTTATTAACTGGCAGGGGGATAAGATTCTGTATTTTGTTGAGACAAAGATTCAATCTAATTCCAATAGTGCTATTCATGATTCACTGATCACATAGCAGGAACAAATGCTCTTTGCTTATAACTGCCACTAGGTTTCTGACAGGAAGACGTGTAGTTGCAGCGGCATGAGACACAGCTGATTCAAATGGCTACATCACATTTAATTTCTTCCAGCCAGCTCCCCAGCAATTCTAGAAAGAAGTAGGAAGTTGCACAATCAAGAGTTCTGCAGCTTCCTGTGGGATGAGGGTGTATAAATAGGTGGGGAACCTGGGGAAGGACAGGCCCTAAGTTTTCCTTGTGAAGTCCAAAGGAACATTCTGCTCCACAAAAGAGAGGAAATTATTTACCGACCTGCTACCTCAGCTTCTTCTAATCTGCTCTGTCACAGGTTGGCTGAGCAGGAAAGTTGCAGTACCCTCCCTGCTCAGAGTTCAGTTAAAATAACAATGGCATTGCCATTATAAAGAAGGACTCTGCTGGCTTTGGGATGGGAGTCCTTGCCACTTTCGTAATCCCAGTCTGCTCCAGGGCAGGTATGTGCCTCTGGGTATTTTAACCTCCCATCTCTTACATTTCTATTGGATGTATTGGGTTAAAAAGCATATTTGAAATGCCACTAAACTGTTAATTTTTTGCTGTTACTGGAGTTCCAGCTCAGCTTGCGGAGTGTCCAAATGAGGCCTTATTCTGCCGTAGGAATACAGTCTTGAAATTTTTCCCTCTCTTTCCCAAGTTGTTTGGAAATAATCCCTTAAATAACCTACATTTTGTTCTGCCTGCCACACAGACTGTTTTAACCCTTATACATTGGACAAAGAATTGCAGATAGACTCCGTATTAGTACAACAATATTTATTTAAACACACAATCAATAATCATCTACCCAACCAACAATAAGTTACCTTACAGAAATACTATAGTTCAAGTCTAATACAAGGCTTTGACTTAACTTTTGCGTCCTGGCCTTTATCTGTGTGCTGGTCTCTGTAGACCTCTACAGAGTCTGGTTCCTTGGTCTGGTCTGATACTCTGGTTGTGGTCTTCTTCACTTCTTGGGTCTGGTGGCTCTCCTCATGCTGGTCATTGCTGCGATGGTCACTGTTGTTGTTGCTTGTTTGTGGGGTCGGAGAAAAGAGGGTCTTGGTTGCACAGCATCCTTTATGCCCCATTGGTTTTTGCGCCCCCTTTGGCCATTGCCAATCAATCAATCAGGACTTGATCACCCTGATTGATAAAGTGCAATGGAGTGCTGCCACAACAATCTCTGGGTGTGTCCCCAATTGCCATGTCTGTAGGTGCGGGGGACACGTAGGACACACACCTCCCTCCCAAATAAGGGGTTAAGGTGGCCTTTGTATGATAAACAACCCAGTTTGACCAGAAAGTTCCCTTTGTCCTGGAGATAGCCCATACCCTATGTATTCAGTTGTCTGAGCTGCAGCCTGTTTATCTCTGTCTTTTAAGCTGCAGCCTGCTGTTTCAGTTCTTGCCCAATTATCCCAGCGTGCTCTGAAAATCGTCATTTTAGGTGGTCCGTTTGACCACAATTTCAACTCCCGTGATTATAAATTAATATCCAAACTTGCTTGCTTTTGGGTTGAACTTGCAGTATTTACAATCCCACTCTTCTGTGAACCCATTGACGAACTATCTTATAGGTTTGGGCAAACCATAGTGGTAACTGTGGCATCGTTGATGTTCCAATTAAAAGTTCCGATAATCTTAACAGCTAAAAGCTTAGCAATTTCACTTGAAGATATTTGGCATTAAAATAATAAGATATGAAAGGCTCCAAGATTTCTTGCTGGAGGATGCTGCAGAATAAAAAGAGAACATTTAGCTGCTGGGTGACAGTAAAGTCACAGAAGGGAACATTTCATACTTATAAAAAATTTGGGGGGTAATTTTTCAGCCTTGCCGCACCAGGCGCAGATTGTGTCAGTCTCAGGCATGCAGGCTAAAAACAGGTATTGCCATCATTCCAGTCCCTTGCTACTGCTGCAAACTGGATTTCATCCGGAAAGGGCATGGGGCCAATTAGTATATTTAAAGCAGCATTTAAATCTGTTTAGCCTGTTTGTCGCCAGATTCTCCCAGCTCCCGAGATATTCCGAACTCTTAGGCACAGCAAGAATCACTGCTGGTCTCCGTTACTGGAGACAAGGCATGATAACCACCCAAGGGGTTGGGAGAACATTGATGTTGATCTGGGACATGGCTGGACAGTGCCCACTGGCACTGACAGTGCCAGTTGGACATTGCCATGTAGGCACTGCCAGTGTGCCAGGGCAATGCCAAGGGGGTGGGGTCTGTGTGGAGGATCATTAATGGGTGGGGCATAATGGGGTCATGTCAGGGGCAAGATAACACCAGGTTAAAGTCCAACAGGTTTATTTGAAATCAAAAGCTTTTAGAATGCAGCTCCTTCATCAGGTGAGAGTCAATCCAAAAGCTCATGATTCCAAATAAACCTGTTAGACTTTAACCTGGCGTTGTGAAACTTCTTAGTGAGCCCACCCAGTCCAACTCCAGCATCTCCACACCATGGGGGCTATGATGGGGGAGCTCTGATGGAGGGGGGGCCATGAAAGGAATGCTAAGTCGGGGGGAGTGAGGAGGAAGGAATGAATGGGGAAGGTCATGAAGGGGTGGGGCATATTGGGCGTCATGAATGGGGTCCCACTGGGAGGGCCCAATAGCCAGTTTCCTCACCATTCTGACACTTAGTAATTTTTTGGGAAAACTCAGCCCTTCACCTTCAGTGCAGTTGTGTAGTTTTACTCAAATTCAGAACCTTCTTGTTGACTAGTGATTTATTTGTCCATGCAATAATGGCCCAGTTGGATGTATGTACTGGTGCCTTGTGACAAGCATTATTAGGCTTAGGCTGGATCAGAGCAAACCTCCAGAGTATTCCTGGCGAAAAAGTACTTTGTTGCATGCTGCATCTCAGCATCAATAGGAATATTGGAGTCAGGTTGTCTGAATCCTGCTGTAACTTTGCTGTAACAAAGCAATTTAAAGTAATATTCCCTAAAGTAAGGTTAGCCTGGCAGGCATTTTAATCTGATTTATGTTTATTTTTCCAGCAGGTATCACTGGCTGACCCTATTCTATTTCTATGAGGACAATTAACCTGACAGAATTGAATTTCCAATGGATCAGCATGATGTAAAATAGGAATCATTTTCATATTGAAGAGAAGTTTTTTCAAAAATAATCTTCATTTCAAGTTCATTCTGTCCAGTGTTTTGGTAGCTTCTTTGAAAACCCTGTTCACTCAAATTCCTGGCCTTCAGTCAGCAGCCACAGCAATTCTGTTGTCTCAAACCAAATTTATAAGGGGTTGTGAGGTGTGAGCAAGAGAGGGTGGATGTTGTGAATTTATGTGTCAAAGTGGGCACCAAATCTGAGCCCTATTTCAATGCCCAAAATAGTGAGATCGCATTATCACATGATGTTAATATACACGATCATCATAATCAGCAATCAGGCCGTTCGACATTAGAAAATATTCCTAGACAGGACATGTGCTATGAACTATCAGAGTATGAAATAGCCTAAGATGGCCCCCAATAATTCCACAATATCCAGCCACCTGAATTCTCAAATGAGATTCCTGCTTCATAATCACTTCAAAAGAATCTCCTTTCTTACATGTATTAAAATGTTCTTTCTAAAGTTCAAGCCAATGAACAACTCGAGATAGAATTTCAGTAATATCTTGCTATGCATGGATGGGTGATATGAGTGCTCATTGCCACACAGAGCAGCCAGGTGAATCTCACCAGCATGGGAGACAAGCCACAGGAGGGCTGAAATGAAAATCGGAGAGAGTTCCACCTTCCAACTCTCCGTTAAGCTGTGAAAATGAATTTCATCGATGGCAGAACTGGTAACTCTCAGGAAAAATCAAACAGTTGGGGCTCTTTACTCTCAAAAAAGGAGGTAGAGTATATAAAAATTAGGAAGGCATTGATTTAGGTTGACATAGAGAAGACATTTCCACTTAGGGTGGGGGGATGGTGTTCAAAACTAATGGCTGTAAATGTAAGAAGCATGAAATAACCTAGTAAGCAATAAAAGATTCGGGGAAAACCGCTTTACTCAGGAAGTGGTTAGAAAGTGAAATAGGCTCCAACATGAGGCAGTTGATCTGATTTTTGGAGAACCTGGTGAACACATAAGGGAAATATACACTTAGGTTTAGGTGAATTAAACTGGACTTGTGTGGGTCATAAACAGCGACATGGAGTAATTAGGCCAAATGACCAACTTCCCTGCTGCAAATGTTATTCCTTCTTGGGATGTGAGCATCTCTGTCAATGCCAGCATTTGTTTCCCATTCTTAAATGCCCTTGAGAAAGTGGCGATGGAACACTTTCTTAAACCACTGCAGTCTGTCTGATGTAATTACTTTCTCAGTGCTGTTAGGAAGAGAGTTCCAGGCGTTTGACCCAGGGTCCCTGAATGGTTAGAGAGTATTCTGAAGGAGGAGGGTGAGTGGTCGTGGTCCCCACTGATACTAATGCCATAGGTAGAAAGAGGGATGTGCTCCTACAGACAGTATTGATGGAGCTAGCTGGGAAATGAGCAAGAAGGAAAACAAAAGTAGTAATCTCCTGATTGTTCTGTGTACCACACACACAGGGGAGTTCAGAAATTGAAGGAGAAAGCAAATAAACATTTTTTAAAAATTTGTGTCAGAAGTAGGCTTATATTAACACATCAATGAAGTTACTGTGAAAATTGCCTAATCGCCACATTCCAGTGCTTGTTCGGGGACACTGAGGAAGAATTTAGCATGGTCAATGCACCTAACTAGCATGTCTTTTGGTCTGTGGGAGGAAACCAGAGCACCTGGAGGCAACCCAAGGAGACAAAGAACAAAGAACAACACAGCACGGGAAACAGGCCCTTCGGCCCAACGAGCCCGCGCCGCCGTCCCATTGTCTCATTGAGACACAGGGAGAATGTGCAGACTCTGCACAGACAGTGACCCAAGCCAGGAATTGAACCCAGGTCCCTAGTGCTGTGAGGCAGCCATGTTAACCACTGGACCACTGTGTCACCCTGGAGAGCTGGTGCAGGAGAGAGGGTTTTAGATATCTAGGACACTGGGACCAGTTCTGGGGGAGTTGAAACCTGTGCAGGTTGGATGGCTTGCAGGGACATTTGCTAATACTATTGCAATGGTTTTAAGCTTACTTGGCAGGGGTGTTGGGACCAGGAGGTAATATTTGTGAGAATGCTAAGGTAAACAGAACACTGGGACAGACAGATAGCATGAAGTGTGATAAATAGAGTGATGGACAGCAGGCACAGATAGAAATACGATGTTGTGGCAAAAATGAAGATCTAGCTTGTAGAAGGGCAGGACCGGGTATTAAATATTTCTAGATATTAAATACTACTGGATACAATGAAAAGATAGAAAAAGAAGAAGGAGAGGGATCGTGCTCTTAGAGTAAAGAGAACATCACAGTGCTGGAGAGAACAGAATTCATTTGGCTGGAGCTGAGGAACAGAAAGGTGTAATTAAATTATATGATATAGTCTATAGAATAGTAACTTGTGGAAAAAATTTGAGGAACAAATTTGCAAGGGAATTACAGCAGAGGGCCAGAAGAGTAGTTATAAGGGGGGACTTCAATTATCTGAGTATAGACTGGGATGATACAAGGGCAGACTTGGGTAGGAGTTCCTCCAATGTATTCAGAAAATTTTTCCAACAAGGAGGCATTGCTTGACCTAACTCTTGGGAATAAGGTGGGCCAAGTGGATCAGGAATAAGGAGGGGGATATAGAGAGAGTGATCAATGTATTGATTTAGGTTGGCTATAGAAAAAGACAAGGGGCATGATCTTACAACCTCGTTGCGCACGTAGATTGATGTGGTGAGGTTATAAGGCAGTGTGAGAAGCCAAAAAATGAGAATCACGCCCATTTTCCCACCAGTTTCCATTGTACAAAACATTTCTTCTGGGCGCAAAGAGGATTGAATCCAAAAAGGGCAAGATGACAACTTGCGTGCATCTCAATATAATTAACACGGCCTGCATGCGATGAACCCCTTCACATACCTCAACAACCTTATCGACAAAACATCACACTGGTGAGAAAAACACATGCTATATAAAAGTCTGTTGCAGGCGCAGCATTGACAAAGGCGAGCAAGGAGGTACGTATCTCTAAACACTAACCTCTAGGGTGCGATGGTGGGAGGGGGTAGGGGGGGTTGCTGTTGTCACGGGCATGGCCATGATGTGGCGTAGTGGGGGAGCTTGCATGGGTATTTGGGTGTGGGGGAGTGGGAGGTTTGCGCTAGTCATGAGGATGCAGAGCTTGGGGTTTGGCACTGGCTGGGCCCTAGTGTGTGTGTGTGTGTGTGTGGGTGGATGGGGGGGGTTGGAGAGGAGAGGGGGGGCAGAGGGCACTTGTGTGAGGTATGGGTGTTGGCACTAGATGGAACCTAGTGTTGTGTACATTCTCCCCGGCTGCTGACTGAACTGCTGAGCACACACTTATGAGTGCAGCCACCAATCCCAGGGCTGTAGCCATGGCACCATCCCACCTCTCAGCAACAGGCTCGCTGTGCAAGTCTTAAAACAGCTCCTCTTACAGCATGGATTCTGCAGTGCTACCTTCCATGGGAACCCTTCCTGTGGTAGTCACGAGGGTTCCCCTCCCACATCTGTCTGAACTGCTAGCCGTTCCTGGAAGACACTGAACCAGACACTCAGGTGGGTGCACAGACCTCTATGCTTCAAGGCTTTCCCATGGGGACTCCCACATGCCCACCCCATAAACTTTGCATTCCCTGCGTGGCAAAGGTGCAGTGACTCGCCAACCTGTCGAATTGGTGCATGGTATGGGGTATGGTGTCGGCTTGCCAGCATCCACACTCAGCTGGAACATGGTTTGCTGGGAGGGTCATTCTTGTGGCTGTTGAGGAGGAGGAGGAGGAGGAGGAGGGAGATGTCTGATCGCTGCAAGGCCAGCCCAGATCAGAGGCTGCAGCAGGAGGATAAGGAGCCAGAGGGTCAAGAGCAGATACCTATCAGCCCGAGAGGGTGAGGGGCAGGCAACAAAGGAGATGGAGATGGCAGCAGTTCAGGACATGCATGTCCTTTGAAGAGCTGACAGATGGCATATGCCACCTCAGGCTCCAGCTCAGCAACGAGACAGTGCAGCACTCGTGTCCTTGCAGACTCGGTACCCTGTGGCACAGTGTGACACCCACTCCTGGAGGAGATGAAGGTAATGGCGACCCTCAACGTTATGCGATCGGGACCTTGCATGTCGTCAACAGTGACCTTTGTGGAATTTGTCAGTCCTCGGTCCACAAGTGTGTCCACGAGGCAACTTATGCCCTGTTCACCTGGGCAGGCCAATACATTAATTTCAATGTTGGCCAGGCCCAGCAGGAAATCCAAGCTGCAGGCTTGGGCGCCATTGCTGGGATGCCCCACGTTCATCACCCTGCAATCCACAAGATGTCAAGCGCCACGGTTCGTGAACAGGAAGGGGGTTCCACTCGCTGAATGTTCAGGTGGTGCTCTGACATTCCCAGCACGTTTGAGGGCCAACCCAGGTTGCGGGGATGACTCACTGGGGACAAGGCCTGCTAAGGGCTTGGCTGATGACACTAATGCAGTGGCCAGAGACTGAGGCAGAGATCTGATACAATGAGGCCCATCTTGCCACCTGGTCCATCACTGAGTTCTACTGCCTGGACTGTTGTGGTGGGGCCCTCCAGTACAGCTCTGAGAGTTTCCCGTATCATGGTGGTCTGCTGTGCACACCACAAGCTGGTGTAACAGTGGGGAGACTTCCTGTAGGAGGAAGGCAACTAGCTGATCAAGCAGGAAGGGCTGCCGCCCTTGCTGGAGCCTTCCAACCAGGAGACTTAAGATGCTTGAAATAGAGGGATTGCAGTATACTAGCAGCAAATCCACCTTTTCTCCCCAGCAGTCTGCAATTATCCCCTTCCCCCGACCCTTCGTCCACACCACCCACCATGGGTCCCTTTAACATTGGGTGATGAGTCTGGGTTGGCAGCAGGGTGCTGATGACTTACTAAGTGGCACACTGGGATGCTGCCCTGGTACAATGCAAATTGGAATCCTACCTGTTGTCTGCACGCACCCTCATGCCTCAGCTCATGTCTGGGTTGGAGTCAGGGGCACCACTGTCTGCTGCAATTTCTCCAGGTCCGGAAGGTGCTGGGGATGCCATGCCAGGTTGTGTGGCATGGTGTGTCTGTAGGCACCCACTGCTGGCACAGTTTGTTGTGAGTGCTTAGAATACGGCACCAGTCAGCTGCACGGCACAAGCGCTGAAGTATGCGGATTGCATTTTCATATTCAGAAGGTCCCTTCCTGCACAAAGCAACACTCTGGGTCCAGTCGGAGTACAGTTATCCCTGTGGAAGGTGTGTCACAGACATCTTAGTCACAGATCTGGGGTGCAGTAACATTTACTGGTGAAATTAAAAGTGCATTAACATGACATGCTGATATTTAAAGTGCAATAAAACTGGTGGATGTGATCTTTAACAGTGCCTATTTCACGAAACATAATGAGTGCAATCCTTCACCTGTGCTCTCTTGGTGACCCTATAAGTTTTTTTAATCTCACGTGGCCTAGTGCTACGTCATTGTGTCCCCTCAGGATGTACAGTGGAGTTGGAGGCAGTGTTCTGCATCCTGTAGCCTGTGTTGCCCTTGGCAGACATCCCTTGGAAGGCCAGGACCTGGAGGGCTCCAACCAACTTTCTGGTGTCACAGACGTATCCGTGCCACCCTGTTCATCCTGCTGGTGTTGAGATGCATCAGTGTCAGGAAGGGGGGATTCGGGAGGCCTTGTATTGGCTGGAGTCTCCCAGCACGGGCTGCAGTCCTTTCTCCTCCCTTTGGGTGCCAATGTGCCAATCAGCCCCTGGGTCACTCCATGGGATGGCAAAGCAACTGAACTGAGCTCCAGAAACCCACATATCACCTGGCCCTGCCTATCCTGGAAGCCCAACTGCATTCAGCCCATGGTGGGCAAGCCCTGGACATTGGGCCTCTGAGCTTGGGCCAAGCATTACAGCCAGTGATGGCCTGCTGTGACTTGACCATGCTCTGAGGCCCACAGCCATGACCCAGCGTTTCTTGGCCATGGTCTGCTGTGTCTTCAGGATGCTCCCAAGCCCCTCAGCCTTAGCCCACTGTGATTCCAGAATGTTCCTGGGGCCCTCAGCTATGGCTCACTGTGAACCAGCTATGCCTTGAACCCTGTCACCCATGGTGAACATTTCCTGTCCCAGGCTTTCCACTGCGGATACCACCTTTGAAGTGTTGGCCTGGGTACAATGCTGTGCTGGCACCACCTTGTGGAACCGAAGGCTCTGGGACTCCTTCAAACAGCCTTGCAGTTGCTGCAATGTTGCTGACAACCCCTCTTACATCTCCTGGTTCTGCTATTGCATCTCTAATCACAGAACTAATCACGGTGGCCTGTCATCTGCCTTGGAGTCAGCTGAATCCTCAGCTCCAGCAGACCTCTGCGTGCCAGAGGCCCTAGACGTTCCCATCTCCACCCGATGTACATCAACAGCCATGTTGTGCACACCAGAGAGTGACCCAGAAGCACGCGCGCCTCATTTTTGTACTAACTGCCATAAGATTACATTTTCAAACTCGCCCAAAAAAGGTGCAAAACTCTCCCATGTTCTCGCTTATTCAGCACTTAGAAATGTTTTTGTAAGACTGCTCTTGTGATCTTACATCACTGATGATGTGGAATGTTTATTTACATATTTAGTATTAATCCTTAGGACTCTTCTTGGACAAAAGAACATTGAGGAGAGATTTGATAGAGGCATTCAAAATCATGAATGGTCAGATCCAAGAAATAGTGAGAAAGAATTCTGATTGATGGATGGATCAAGGACTAGAGAACACAGATGTAAGGTAATTGGTAAAAGAAGCAATGGTAACAAGAGGAACAACTTTTTCATGCTGCAGGTGGTTAGGATCTGGAATCCACGGTCTGGGAGTTCAGTGATGGCAGGTTTAATTAAGACATTTAGGAGAAAATTGGATTATTATCTGAAAAGGAAGAATATACAGGGCTATGGGGAGAAGGAAGGAGCCTAGCAATTGATAAATTGGACCTTTGGGGAACCAGTACACACACAACGAGCTGGATTGCTTTGACCTGTGCTATAATCATCTTATCATTCTGTAATTCAAATATGACTCCAGACATCATGAACATCATATCTTTTGGAAACCCAAATATATTACACCTACATATTCCCTTTTATCAACTTTGCTTGTTGTATTTTCAAGGAAATCTAATTAATTTGTGAGAATTGATTTTACTTTCACAAAATCATGTTAGTTCCACTTGATTTTATCTGACTCTGGCACTGACAAAAGGTCATCTAGACTCAAAATATAAGAACATAAGAACATAAGAAATAGGAGCAGGAGTAGGCCATCTAGCCCTTCGAGCCTGCCCCACCATTCAATAAGATCATGGCTGATCTGTCGTGGCTCAGTTCCACATTCCCGCCCTCTCCCCATAACCCTTAATCCCCTCTCTTATCAAAAACCCATCAACCCGCATCTTAAAAATATTTAGCGAGGCAGCCTCCACCACTTCAACGGGCAGAGAATTCCAGAGATTCACCACCCTTTGAGTGAAGAAGTTCCTCCTCAACTCCGTTCTAAACCGCGCCCCCTCTATCTTGAGGCTGTGCCCCCTAGTCCTATTATCCTTTCTGAGCGGGAAGAGTCTCTCCACCTCTATCCTATCCATCCCATTCAACATCTTATACGTCTCAATGAGATCTCCCCTCATTCTTCAAAACTCTAACGAGTACAAGCCTAGTTTATTCAGCCTCTCCTCATTGCTCAACCCCCTCAACTCCGGCATCAGCCTAGTAAACCTCCTCTGCACTCCCTCCAAGGCCAAAATATCCTTGCGTAAGTACGGTGCCCAAAACTGCACACAGTACTCCAGCTGCGGCCTCACCAATGCCCTATACAGCTGCAGCAAGACCTCCCTACTTTTATATTCAATCCCCCTCGCTGTGAAGGCCAGCATCCCATTCGCCTTCCTGACCACCTGCTGCACCTGCAAGCTGGGTTTTTGCGACTCATGCACAAGGACCCCGAGGTCCCTCTGCACCATCGCCTGCTGCAGTTTTTCGCCACATAAGTTATAATCTTTCATAAGAACATAAGAAATAGGAGCAGGAGTAGGCCATCTAGCCCTTCGAGCCTGCCCCGCCATTCAATAAGATCATGGCTGATCTGTCGTGGCTCAGTTCCACCTTCCCGCCCTGTCCCCATAACCCTTAATCCCCTCTCTTATCAAGAACCCATCAACCCGCATCTTAAAAATATTTAGCGAGGCAGCCTCCACCACTTCAACGGGCAGAGAATTCCAGAGGTTCACCACCCTTTGAGTGAAGAAGTTCCTCCTCAACTCCGTTCTAAACCGCCCCCCCTTTATCTTGAGGCTGTGCCCCCTAGTCCTACTGTCCTTTCTGAGCGGGAAGAGTCTCTCCACCTCTATCCTATCCAGCCCATTCATCATCTTATACGTCTCAATGAGATCTCCCCTCATTCTTCTAAACTCTAACGAGTACAAGCCTAGTTTATTCAGCCTCTCCTCATAGCTCAACCCCCTCAACTCCGGCATCAGTCTAGTAAACCTCCTCTGCGCTCCCTCCAAGGCCAAAATATCCTTGCGTAAGTGCGGTGACCAAAACTGCACACAGTACTCCAGCTACGGCCTCACCAATGCCCTATACAGCTGCAGCAAGACCTCCCTACTTTTATATTCAATCCCCCTCGCTATGAAGGCCAGCATCCCATTCGCCTTCCTGACCACTTGTTGCACCTGCAAGCTGGGTTTTTGCGACTCATGCACAAGGACCCCGAGGTCCCTCTGCACCGTCGCCTGCTGCAGTTTTTCTCCACGTAAGTAACAGTCCTTCCTACCATTATTCCTACCAAAGTGGACCACCTCGCACTTGCCAACATTAAATTCCATTTGCCATTTCCTGGCCCATTCGCCCAGCCTATCTAGATCCTTCTGCAGACTCTCCACACCCTCCGCACAATTTGCCGTTCCACCAATCTTGGTGTCATCAGCAAATTTCGACACCATACACTCGGTTCCCTCCTCCAGATCATCTATTGTCTCTATTCTCTCCCCACAGATGCTGTCAGACCTGGTGAGATTTTCCAGCATTTTCTGTTTTTGTGTGGGATTAAGCTGTGCCGACATCAATACTTGCTGCTCAGATTCACCTGAAGAATGACAATTTGTATGGATTATTAGTTCACAGGATCAGATTCCAACCTAAATAACTGCTTTAAATAGAGGAGAGAGCAAAATGCCTGGAAACTATACTAAAATCTAATGTGCAGTACTATCTTCCATCATTTGAAGGTGCTGAAACTGCAATTATTTATGTTAAACAAGGTGCTTTAGTACAAAATACAAAGGAAATCTGTTGAAGAGCGAAGCGTTTTCACTTAAAAAGTGCAAGAGAAATTGAAACCATATGCAATTTAAATTTAGAACTATTACAAATCTATTTTGACCTTGTGATGGAAAAATAAATCCCTTACGTGATCAGGTTTCTGCCCTGCCACATTACCAAAAGGGTTCTTATCGCATGTCACAAATGACATCCTAAGTGAATGTGAGAAAAGTAACCTTTGCCTTGTACCTCTTGCTTTGTCTGCAGGTTTTGACATGGTTGGCCATCCCCCTCCAGTGCCTCTCCACTGTGGTGCAGCTGGGTGGGACTTCTCTGACCTGGTTCCACTCTTGTCTATCTAGTTGTAATTAGAGAATCACTTGCAATACGGCGTCCCTTCCTGTTTCTGCATCATTCCGCCTGGTCTCCACCAAGAATCTATCCTTCACCCCTTCTCTACAAGTTGCCCCTTTCACCCCAAAACACACTGTTAGTTTTCACAAGTAAATTGATTATACTCAGGTTCATTTCACCTCCACCATGCCATCGCTAAAACACTTGTGGAATATTGCCTGATTTCCCTCTTATCTCAGCTCATCTGCTGTTGAAATCTCGTTCATACCTTTGTTATCTCTACATTTCACTATTCCAAATTACTCCTGGCTACTCTCCCACATTCTACCCTCTATAAACCTAAGGTCATCTGAAACTTTGTTGCCTGTGAGTTAACTTGCACCACACCCTGCTCCCCTATCACCCCTGTACTCACTGACCTACGTTGGCTCTGATCAAGTAAGAAATTGATTTTAAAATATTTATCCTTGCTTTCAAATCCATCCATGACCTGTTCTCTCCCCACCTCTGTAAACTCCTCCGGCCTCTCACTCGCCAATGTATCTCTGTTTCTCTAATTCAGGCCTCTTATGCACCCCCATTGGTGGCTGCACCTTCAGCTGCTTAGGGCCCTAAGACCTGCAATACCCTCTCTCACACCTTCTGCCTCTCTCTCTTGCTCTTCTCCATAAGATTGTCCATAAACCCCAGCTCTTTGGTCATGTTTTTGACCACCTGACTAACGATGATCTCTTTCTGTTGTTTATCACTATACGTTGTTTTACAATGTTCTTGTGAAGTGTCGTGGGACCTTTCATTATCTTAAAGGTGCCATATAAATACAAGTTCTTGTAACAGAAAATAACCAGGAGAAAAATTAATTTATGTTGTGGAAACTATAAAAGTTTTACTCAATTTAAAAACACATTTCTTATTTACTTTTCTCTACTTCATACAAGAATTAGTAAAAGCATAAATAGAGGTGTCAATCTGTCAACACTTTTGTGTTTGTCAAGGAGATTTCCTGTTGTGGTAGCCATTTTTCCTCTCACGTTTTGTATTCCCACAGGAATGGAAACAATAGGCAGTTATTGGTTTCTGTGTTTTTCAAGCATTGTGTACCAGCCAGGAAGTGAATCCACAATACCCACTTAGAGATGAATTGTAAGGCTCAGGTCAAATAAGTAGTGTCCTGGTTTTCCCACAGACAATCTAATCAACTGCTGCTGAAAACACCTTCAAAGTGACAGCTGATGTGAAGTTGTGTTTGAGTGCCAGCAACTGCAACGATAACATTTTTTGGTGAGGATATTAGTGCAAATTTTGTTTTTGCAGGTTTGGGGTTCTGTTTACTCGTCATTCTTAAGTGATCGGGAGTTCAGAGGGGAAAAAGGCACTAAAGCTAAATCCAGTTGAGGCAGTATCTATTTTTCCAGGAGGAAATATCAGTCTAGACCAGTTCAAAATAGTCAAAATACCTCAGTACCACTGATACCAGTTCTGTTGAAGTTCCAGTTTGGGGAATATAATGCCATGGTTTTACTGGTACCGGTAACTCCAGTTTTATGCTGCTCAAGCAGTTCTCTGACCTTACTAAATATTCATCATTACCACTACAATAGCTTGGACTATTTTGACAAAGTACATGCTATTCAATGGATAATCTGTAAAATTGGATTCGAGGGAGAGATGTACTTCCTCGAAATATGTTGACCATATCCATTAATAGTTATGGGACTCAAACGGCAATGTACCAGAGGTTACTTTGGTGTAGGAATCAGGATGTAATAATGGAAAAGAGAAACAAGTTTCACACAGGATTGAGTAGCACTACAGTAAGGTGTTAGGTGGACTCAGATTAAGAGAGAAGGCCTAAATTAGATTTAGTGTCTATGCCTGTCAATGCACAGAGCATGGTAAATAAGGTTGATGAGCTGTAGGTACAGATGACCACGTGGAAATATGATATTGTGGCAATAACAGAGAGTTGGCTCTGGATGTAGCATGGAATTTTACAAAAAATATTCAAAGTGTTGAATGAGCGAGAAAATGTGAAAGTTTCAGACTTGTTTTTTGGGTGAGTTTGAAAACAGAATCTATGGCACTTGGTGCAAAAAAAGTGCCAAAGTGCAATTCTCGCCAGCTTGGGGAGGGCGCTGTGGAGCCTAAGCTCCCTGGTGAAGTCTTCTGCTGAGCTCCAGGGGCATCATGGTGCAGGCACCCAATCTCTAAATGTACTGTGGGATCTCCTGCCAGCCCACAGACATTACCCCCCCCGCCATACAAAGTTCCCTCCCTCCATAATCACCAATCATCCCCCGGCAGAGTTTCCCTCCCATACCTGCAGAGCTCCTAGCTTTTCTCCTCGCCTTGTCACGGCTCTGACCTCATTGTTCTGCCTCACTCTGTCTCCATCCCCACTTGCTTCCACCTCCTTGCCATTGCCCCAGCATAGTTGTGCTGCCTGGTGGGCACTGTCAGGGTGCCAGGTAGGTAGTGCTAGGCTGATACTGCCCCATGGGCATGGCCAGGGGCAGCCCCTTACCACAAGGTGCTTCAATGGCCTCGCATTCCCCGGCAAGGCCATCAGATCCAGCCCCATTGGTGGAGACCGTCAGGGAGAACGAAACAGCGATGTGATAAAAGTAAGCGAGCCCAGACAATAGCATCCAGGACTCGTTAATCACATGGAAATGATGTCATTAATACTTAAATTGGCTTTCTGGGTGTGAAGCCGATTTCACCAGCAAATCAGCGCCAGTATGATCGGTGAACCTGATTTTTCCCCTCCCGCCAATTGTACCACCTCACCTCGCTGAAAGTCGGGTAGGATGAGGTTGTAAAATTGCAGCCTCTTGTTCCTGGATAGCAGGTGTTCAAGAAATATATAGAAGGGTAGAAAGGTGGGGAGGGCGCTGTGGAGCCTAAGCTCCCTGGTGAAGTTGCTGCTGAGCTCTAGGGGCACAATAGTGCAGGCACTCCAATCTCCGAGTGTACTGTGGGATCTCCTGCCACCCCACAGACATCATCCCCCCATACAAAGTTCCCTCCCTCCCCAATCAACCCCCGGCAGCATTGATTAAGAATAAATTACAATACTGGAGAGAAAGGATGTCCTGGAGGGTTCAATCAATTTGTTTGATTAGAGTTAAGAAACAATATAACAGTGACTACACATCATCTAATTGGCTGTAAAGCCGAGTGATTATAAAAAGTGCTATATAAATACAGGCCTATCTTTCTTTAGAGGAGCTTCCATTATATAAGGGTTATTAGAGTGAATAGTGCAGAAGGGCATACCAGGAGTAATTAAAAATAAGGTTTCAACCTGGTGAAGCTACAAGACTAGACTAGTTGCATACCTAATAACAGCATAAGCAGCAAGTGAGAGATAGAGCTAAACAATTCCACAACCAATGGATCAGATCTAAGTTCTGCAGTCTTATCACATCCAGTAGTAAATGGTGGTGGACAGTTAAATAACTCACTGGAGGAGGAAACTTCACAAAAATCCTCAACCTCAATGATGGGGGAGCTCAGCACATTGGTGCAAAAGATAAGGCTGAAGTACTTGTAACAATCTTCAGCCAGAAGTGCCAGGTTGATGATCCAGCTTGGCCTCCTCCAGAGATTCCCAGCATTACAGATGCCAGTTTTCATGATTCATTCCACGTTATATCAAGAAACAGCTGAAGGCACGGGATACTGCAAAGGCTATAAGAACATAAGAACATAAGAAATAGGAGCAGGAGTAGGCCATCTGGCCCTTCGAGCCTGCCCCGCCATTCAGTAAGACCATGGCTGATCTGAAGTGGATCAGTTCCACTTTCCTGCTTTCTCCCCATAACCCTTAATTCCCCTGTCTATCAGAAACCTATCTACCCGTGACTTAAATATATTCTGCGAGGTAGCCTCCACCACTTCAACGGGCAGAGAATTCCAGAGATTCACCACCCTTTGAGTGAAGAAGATCCTCCTCAACTCTGATCTAATCTGCCCCCCCCCCCCATCTTGAGGCTGTGCCCTCTAGTCCTGCTATCCTTTCTAAGCAGGAAGAATCTCTCTACCTCTACCCTATCCATCCCCTTCATTATCTTATACGTCTCTATAAGATCCCCCCTCATCCTTCTAAACTCCAACGAGTACAGACCCAGTCTATTGGCCTGACAATATTCCTGAATACAGTGAATTCAGCATTCAGACCGAGGATACCCAGTAGTGGACAGTGATAGCGAAGTGCTTGCAGGCTGCACATCCAGATATGATCTGACACTTGTACACAATCCTAATCGGTGAAGGACATTCCATTCAGCCAGATGATAAAGGGATAACTCCCCTGACCTGTGCTGAGGCAGTTCTCTTAATAAGATTTCCCCATCCTGCACAGAGCCCTGTCTTAAATGACTTCTGCAAAGCCAACACCTTCCTCTACTCATTCACATAGGCCTACGTGTTCCAGTAGTCAACATCGCCAAGAAGATGCGATGGAACTTCTGGAAAGCCAACTCGGCCAAATGCAGTGAAATCTTGGAATGCAATATCTGAACATATTGATGTGGTACTAAACATATTGATGAAGTGTACAACCATTTCTGTGACACCATCTACAAAGCAGCCTGCACAGCAATTCCTCAAGGCTACCAATCCAACTACATCCCAAGCTAAGATGCTTAACGCTGTCCTCCTAAAGGCATATGAAGCATTAGGTGACCCAGAGGTAGGAGACCATCTGACTGAGTCCCTCAGTGCTGCACACTACATCAAGTAGAAGGAAATTGTAGTGGAGCTAAACTTCACACACATCAGCAGGAAATACTGGAGACGAATCCACCATCCTTTAGCAGCCCAAGAGCCACTCACTCAAAACAGCTCCTTAGATACTCCCAGACATGGTTCCAGCCACCTGCCTGCCATAGCTAAGGCACTCCTGGAAAAAAAACACCTAAAGAAACATCCATGCTGAACTAATAACAAAAACCATCAGAAAACAGAGAAGACATCAACCCTGCCCCCTTTGAGGTATAGAACTAAAGAAGGTCTTCCAGGGCTTGAAGTGTGGCAAGGCAGCAAGATATGATAATATCACGCCAGAATTTATGGAACATCTGGAATCCCGAGTTCTTGCCTGGCCGACTTGGTTTTACATGATGGCCATAAATTCCAACACCACTCCAAAGAAATGGTGACAGCAGATGTCATCGCTATATCAAAACCTGGAAAAGATCCCATATTTGCTGCTAGCTAATGTCCAATCGCTCTCTGTTGGTCCCATACAAAATCCTTGAATGCCTCGTCTTTTAGCACATATCCCCAGTCTTTGCACTTTTCAATGCAATTTTAACGGTACGGTAGCACAGTGGTTAGAACTGCTGCTTCACAGCTCCAGGGACCTGGGTTCGACTCCTGGTTTGGGTCATTGTCCGTGTGGAGTTTGCACATTCTCCTCGTGTCTGCATGGGTTTCCTCTGGGTGTTCCGATTTCCTCCCACAGTCCAAAGATGTGCGGGTTAGGTTGATTGGCCATGATAAAATTGTCATTTAGTGTCCTGAGATGCATAGGTTAGAGGGATTAGTGGGTAAAATATGTAGGGAAAAGAGGTTAGGGGCCTGGTGGGATTGTGGTCAGTGCAGACTCGATGGGCCGAAGGGCCTCTATCTACACTGTAGCATTGTATGATATGATGACTTTTGGAAAAACATGAAGATAGGTGCTGTGTTCCCCTGTGGCACTACCCACCACACCCCCTCCTCACCCTGCCCCACAGCAATGTAAATGCAATTACGTTTAAATGCTAGATGCTAGGGGTAAACTAACATGGCTAACTTGATTACATTTTAAAACTCATAAGGCATGCTGAGTTAGCTTGAAATTGACTGCATTCCTAAAGGGTACACAGCAGGCAAAATAAGCTTTTCATAACACCAGCTGCAAGGCATGTATTTTCTAGACATAAACATTGAAACATGCGTGGTTTAAATTGATGTCTTGCATTAATACGTGTCAGCGGCAAACACCAACAGTAACAATCACATTGTGATTATTACAGCCAAAAGTAAGTGAGCAAGAGACAGACTGCAAAAAACATTTCCAATAATGAGTTAAGAATTGAAATATAGTTTGGAACTGTGTGATCAGTTTTCAGTTTGTTTTTGAGATCCTGTTCAAGCTCAGTTCAGTTTTCAGATTTTGTTCATCTCAGTATATATTTTTGTACAGGGCCTGGCTGTGAAGCCAGTCTCCCAGTTCACTTCCATCATGTCAATTGTTTTCTAAGTTTTGTTCAATAAAAGAAGGCCATTTTAAACCTCATACCAAGTGCTGTCCCCTTGTTTATTCAAATGAATGAATGGACCCTACAAACAATGGTAAGTAGGAAATTAGAGTTATTTCTTTCCATGTTTGAATGTTGTTCAAACGGGTAAGAGTTTAGCTATAACAATAACAAATGAGCAGCTTCACTGTATTATTAAATAAAGGTTGTTCTACTATAAAAGATCTCTAATTTGTTAGCTGAATTACTCCCAGAGTGAAACATCCAATCCTCACATTTATGCCAAAATAGAAAACTATTGGGCCGCGATTCTCCCAAAAATGTTCTGAGTGTTGATTTCCCGGGAAAGCTGGAGTAAATCACATTGGTTTTTCCAGTGTGACTTCAGACAAGAATCTCTCACATTCTGTGCAATGCAGAGAACACTACATGAATATCATTAAAAGCTCAGGAGGCAGGGCCTATTCATGCTGAAGGGGCTGAGTGGGAACCCGCTCATACGCACATCATTGGAGATCACTAAAAAGACCTTCCAGCATTGAGATCACTGCCCTCAAACCCCCACAGACATTGCTGACCTCATCGCTAGCCTCTGTCCCCATGCCCTACGCCCCTCCCCAACCAAAGACATCGCTGGCTCCTGTCCCATACCCCCCCTACTACACAGGCATCACTAGCCTTTGTCCCCATGCCCCAGTGAGCCGGATATCACAGCTGCCCCATTTCCCCCCCACCCCTTGCGTAGCTGTGCTGCTATGCACAACCCCAGCTTGCAAGCATTCCCTCTGTTGAATGAGAGCCTCGAGCATTGCACACCTCCTGAACACAGGAAATTGTTGAACGAGAGCCCATCAGCACCCCTAGAGATGGATGACCCTCAATTGAAACCAGGTTCCCTTCAAATTTCTCACCAGGAATTTTTACCATTTGGCCCATGACTGGCCCAAACTGACCACACCTGCACTCCCCTAAAAAGCCAGAGCTGTATACAGGCTGCAAGATTGGACACACAGCCAGTCACGCCAAGAAGATATCTGACAAGAAACTTGGCCCGAGATTCCCTGAGGTTGACCAGGCCTGCCTGCTTGATGCAGTGGGGGAGGGGCACCAGCTGTGTACCCCAATCAGGGCTGCCACCCAAGGGGTATCGCCATGAGGACATTGTGGGAGGAGTGGCAGCGGCATTAAATATCTGGAGCCAGACACCTTGGTGGGGACAGTGTTAGAAGAAACTGTACGGCCTTCTTCGGGCAGCAAGGGAGAGCACGCATCCCATTTTGAAACCTGCATATGTTCAGGATGAATCTCAAACATGCTTAGAAACATGAAGGAAAAAAGGACCCCCTCAGGTCCGAAACACAGGCACATATTGCACAAGATCCACTTCAATATATTAATGCTTGCAATCCACCTTATGACCTCGGTGACTTTTAAAGGGCGTTTTGACAAATTCATTAATAGGATGGAAATAGAGGGATTTGGCCCCTGGATGGGTCGGGGGTTTTCGTTCAGTCAGACAGCATAGTTGGTGCAGGCTTGGAGGGCCGAAGGGCCTGTTCCGGTGCTGTTTTTTTTTTGTTCTTGTTTTTTGTTGTGTTCCCACAGGAGAAAACATCACACAATTAGAGGGAGAGGGCACAGACTGGTGGCAGTATGTCTGAGCTGTGGTAGCTGACTGGGTGTGAGCAACATGCCATGGAGCTAGCAGGGGGTGATTCAATGGCCAGAATGGTGAGTGACAGCCCGGTCAGAATCCGGCATGCAAATGAGCATCAGCTTAGGCCGCTTCCTAAGTCCTCTTCGATGGAAGTGCAGGATGCCATGCAGGATGCTTTCCCTTCCTTCCATAAATGTGTATTCTTTATTACAGCCCTGAACCCAGAGGAACCCGACCCTTCAGGTGTTAGCGACCCCTCCCCTCTTGTTGCTCTGGAACAAACTTGCCATGACACCTCGGAGGGAGGCCCTGAAGAATCCTCCGAGGACAGCACCAGTGAGGCAACACAGGCATCTATCACATAACTCATGTTACAGAGACTATCAGCATGGTGGCAGTTTAAGTATTGAGCCTTCCGGGTCACTTATTGGTAAGCACATCACAGACACTGGTGCACATCAGGTGGAAGCGGATACATCCGAGGGCTCGGGCGTCTGCTGGAGGTGAGGATTCAGTTGTCCCCTCGGTCTCAGGGTTCGTTCACTCCGAACCTGGTGGAGGTGCATCAGCAAACCTGGGGAGTTGTGAATGGGCCGTCAGCAACCCTGCTACGACTGCAAGGCTGTGTAGAGGAGTCAAACAGAGTGCTGTTGCAGGAGGTGGTGCCAACACAGCTTGTGAACCAGGCCAACACTGCAAGGGTGGTGCCTGCAGTGGGAAGCCTGGCTCAGAGGTCTGTCCTCATGGGTGACAGGGTCCAGCCCATCTTGGAGACACAGCGGGCCATGGCCAAGGGTGTTGCTGGCATTCAGGAGGCACATTGTTCCGTTGCCATGGGTGTCGGGGGCATGTTGGTGACACTGCTGGCCATGGCTGAGACTCTCACTGGCATTCTAGAGGCACAGCAGGCTGTGGCCCAGTCTCAGAGGGCTAATGTTAAGGTGCTCCAGAGCCTGGTTTGCTCACAGAATGCTGTAGCAGAGGGGCTCAAGATGGGGCAGATGCATGTGGGTCTCCAGGACTGGAGGAGCCAGGTGATGCTGGAGCTTTTGGAGCCCAGTCCAGCTACCCTGGCATCTCACGGCTTATCCCCAGGGCCTCCAGTCTCCCTGAGGGAGGAGGAAGGTCTAGTGCCCATGCCGGGCCTTCCACCCAGGAGATTCCAGACGTCTCGAGATTTATATATATCGTCTGAATTGCACCAGAGTGACATTACGCCAGAGTAGTGGGAGACTCTAACGAGGGCGAAGATTGCTGTGTTAAGCCCGCTAATCGCATGCAAACGAAAGGTAAGTGATGCAAATGACCGTCATGCCAGTTTTCAGTGTGTAATCTTGGGTTGGGATATGCATACAGAGCATCAACATTCGCAGAGATTCCGCGAATCAGCTGACATGTGATTCTCCCAGCCTGCCATGCTAAAATGTTAGTGCAGTGGGATGGGAGAATCACCCCCTTGGTGTCTAGTGTGGCTTCCTAATGTAATTTGGGATTCTGGTCCAGGACTCTGACATGAGACACAACATGTTGAGTTATGTCACTCCCAGCAAAACAGAAAGTCCTCTAATAGACTGAGTTTATAATGATAAGGCAGTTCGGGGGAGGAACATAGTAGTGAGCTGCTTTGAATACCCCAATGGATTACGTATTTGAGGGGCATAAGACTAAGTATAACAGCCACTAATACTTGGCATCAAGTAGCCTGCTGAAATTGACTATCTAGGTTCCCACGTGGAGAATGGCTTTTGGGCAAAGTATCAAAGTATTCCATCCAAATATGTGATCCGACCAGCCAGTTGGGCCAAAGAGCAGGAATCCTGGGTCTGAGTGCGGGCTTTTGCAGACAGACTCGAACCTGGAACTGTAGAAGTTGGCAGCACATCCTAGCACTCTACATATTGTTTTAGTTGTTCTAATAAACAGTTTGTTGTTGTTCAAACCTGGTGGCCACCAATCGTTCAGATACTACCTGGAACAGGAAGCAGGAATGGCCTTTACTTCCCCAAGCTGCAATCATTGCGACTCCATGTTGGCACCAGGATTCAGGAAGAGAAAGGTCACCCTGTTTTGCTTCCTTCTATAGGATGCGTAGCTCTCCCCAATAAAGTGGAGTCAAGTCAAGAACGAGTAAAATTGATCCAGTGAGAGTAATGAGTTTGAGTGACCGCTGAAACTGGGCCCTGTAAATGGAAATCCATCTTCCACCTTGAGAGCTGGCACCACTGAAATCAGACTTCACATTTTGACACAATGCTGACACTTGACGTTTTAACCCCATTGTTAGTCTCCATAGTCTAAAATTCCACTGGACAAATCCAAATCAGAAAACCAGATATCCCTGCTTATTATTCTTCAACTCAATTGTTAATCTACACTTTTCATTCAGGGACTGAATATTTTAAAGTTTTTTGTTCTGAAATTCAGGCAATTCTGCTCAAGAGTCGGAAGAAGGAATTGAATTCAAGCCATAAGCAGTGAGATTCTCTGGGGATTTGTGTAAGATTATCAAGGCTCCACTATTTCTTTTGGGAGAAATGCTACGGAGATTTTCATATGTAGGCTGCTGTGTTAGTAGCACATCTATGGCTCTAGGAAGGACAGTGGAACCACAGCTGTGGCTTTTGTTCCAATTAGATGTGTCTCACCCCTGGATAAATGTTTAAAAAGCCGAGGATTCTTGATTAGGATCCAAACATAAAGTAGTCCCCATGGGTGGCTCCATTTTGCTGAATATTGTTCGACTGCAGTCTTTGCTGAGACCTAGCTGTCAGTTAATGAACCACTGTCTGATCTTATGAAGCAGCTGTAGTACAAGCCTGTGTGTTTCCTAGCACTAGCAATTCTATACAGTCCCAAGGGGAGAATATGAAGTGCAAGAAGTCTCCAGCAAAGAACTAACTCCATGGTGGCCACTTCTGCATCACAATATTGGTACGGCTGTCACCATTTTCTAGCAGTGCAGTCCAAACAAAACGCACATCCCCTGAATAATCTATTCTGACTGTGTGTTCCCCGTTTCCAGTATGAGGAAAAACACATTTTTCGAAAGAATAAAGGAGTTTTCAGAATCTGAAAGTTAGGAGGGAATGAAAATATGAAAAGAATACTAGAACACTCACAGTGAGTAGATGTGTACATTACCGTCACTATGGACAGAATTTTATGAGTTTTTTTCTAAGTGTCCACCGAGTCGGAAAACGGGAGAATTCCTGATCCATTTTTTGGGTGAGTTTTCACTCCCAATCTTATGAACTCTGTCTCTGGAATTTTAGACTAGTCCTTTTCTGGCCACAAGAGGCAGTGGGCAGGGCTTATCTCATCAGTCAGCAGCTCAGATTGGAGCCACAAACTGCGCATTGCACAGAAAAATAAACCAGCTCTCCTGGCAGAATGCTCCCAGGCCAGATACATCCTCTCCCTCCCCCCCAGGGACATCGGAGCCTCCCCCCTCCAATCTGACTGACCCCATTACTCCCTGCACCACTACCCCATCAGACCCACTTGTACATGGCCCCCATATCACTGTCCCGATGGCTGCCTGACATGATCCTCTCTCTCTCTCTGTCCCTGATTATCACACATACTCCCCCCACCATCAGCATACCTGCAAGTGCCGACCTGGCAAACTGCACTGAACTTGCTAGAATGCTTTAATGGGCACTTGACTCGCCAAGACTATCTGCAGTTGAACTGCTCTAATTAAAACCGCACGGATGCACAGGCAGGCAGGCTAGTGCATGAAGACACGGCCTCCAGGAAGACAGCATCCAGATTCTCTGATTCAGACCTGGCCAGGCTGCTGGAGGTGGTGGAGGCAAAGCTGCACACCCTCTTCATCCCAGCAGGACATTATCCCCAGGGCAAAGGGATGGAAACACAGCCTGGCCATGTGTCTCACTGTCAGGGCACTGGCCCAGGGAACTGGAAAGCAGTGCCGGAAAACAATGAATGAGCTAATCCGGGCAGCAAGGGTGAGCACCTTTCCTCTAAATAATCCCCAGACACCCCACCCCCAGCATTTTGCATGCTTCCAAGCCCCTGACCCCCCCCCCCCAAGAATATCACAGCGCTTGACCTCTGAGAGACACCACTTAATACCCTGCAAGACTTGTGCCATCAGGTTTTTTACGGCTCCTTCTATCCCCACAGGGGAAGAGTGTCCATAATCACCAGGAGAGAGTGAAGACAGGGAGTGGTAAGTCTGACCTTTGAGTCCTCACCTCCTTTGAGGGGTGGGCGCTGGAGCTTGCAGGAGTCGAGGGGATGCAGACCATCAGCAACAGCACGGTTAGGCTGGAGCTTAGAAGTGAGTACTTGCAATCTTCCACTTTTTGGAGAGATGTCAAGTAAGTTGTATGCAGCCCAGATTCCTTTGCACTTAACCTTGTGTCCTGTGTTGCAGGAAGGGGCCCGCGTGTGCCCGGGATATCTGGCATCATGGCCCCTACTGCTGCTCCGCCCATTTTGCCCCTGACAGCTCAGAGGACTCCTCACAGAAAGCTGGTGAGGGGACCTCAGAGGCCGGCACTAGTTTTGCATCAGCTTCCACCTCTCAATTCACCATCCCAGAGACTCTCACATCAGTGGGTCAAGTTAGTGACGAGGCATCTCGGTCTCTCTCTCGTATGCATAACATATCTGCTGACGTACATCAGGTGGAGAAGGGGATTTCCCAGGCCTCTGGCACGCGGGGGGCTGCCGGAGATGAGGACTCAGCTGGGCCTCAGGCTACACGCTGGGCCTCTGCAATCACTTCACACTCGGCTGTTGGAGGTGCAGCTGCAGAGCCAGGGAACGCAAGAGGGGCTAATGGCAAAACTGCACCAAACTGAGAGGCTGTTCGGAAGAGTTCCAAAGCTTTCAGGTGGACCAACTATTGCCTGTCTTGCGTGGTTCCCAGGCCAACACTGCAAGGGTGGCGTCCACGGTGGAAAGTCTGGGGCAGGTAATCCTCACCGTGAGATGCAGGTTCCAACAGATGGCTGACTCACAGCAGGCTACAGCAGAGGGCCTCAGCAGACTTCTTAAGATTCTGCAGCCTATGGCCGAGAGCTGCAGGAGACCCACTGGGACAGTGCCGAGGTACAGCGGACGACGGCAGCAGCCCTCGATGTGGCCCCATCACAGAGGGACACGGCTGAGGAGCTGTAGAGCATGGCTCAATCTCAGAGGGCACTTGCTGCTGCCATTGACAGGTGGCCCCCTGTCAAGCTTCTGGAGCTCATTGCAGAAACAACACCATCCCATAGAGTGACCCGGGGCCTACAGGAACCCCGAGGAAAGTTAGGGTGTTTAGCAGCACAGGACAGCATGATTGAAGAGCAACACTAGGTAGATAGAGTATTTATGCACATTAATGATTCCTGTTCACATGTTTTTATATTAGCACTTATAAATAAGATTTTTTTATTGTCACCAATAAATGTTTTCCCACCACCCATCTATGACTAATTTGTCTTAGGTTTGCCTCTAACAGGATTGCTCTTACCCTGCCTGTTGGCACAGTTGATGTCAGTGGGGAAGGCCGCTCAACACTATCACTGAGAAAATGAAGGTGCTCAAATAAATCAATGGCTACAGTGAATGGCTTGCATTGGCAGCAACTTACAGCATTTGCCATGGCACCCATAGAACCTAGAAGACATTCCCCCTCCCATCACTCCATGCACTGAGGTGCAAGGTCCTACAACAAATGGCACAGACATTGCACTGTCTCCTTTCGGAGCTGGAGCCACCGGCAGCATGCAATGCCTGACACCTGCTCAAAGAACAGTCACATGCAGAGCTACTGGGGTCTCCACTCCTTCCTTCTTCTGAAGCGGGGTGGAACTTGGGGAAGGGGAGAAATAGATGGAGAGGAAAGAATTCTGCTCACCCTCACACCAACAATACAGACTCCCTTTCCCCATACCACCTCCCCCCCACCCCCCACAGTCCTTCCCATCCCCCCCACAGACACCCGGCAACACAGACCAACAATTCCCCCTCACTACCGCCATGCCCCCCCCCCCCCCCACTAACACGCACCCAGAAGCCATGCCGTAGTGAGGCTTCAGCATTGCCATTTCAAAGAGTTTCCAGCACATCTTCCACCTGCAACAGTGCTTCCTGCTGCCTGCACTAGGACCCAGAAACCTAAGACCCAAGGTCAGCACTCAGACCTGGGTCCATGCTGAGAGTCTGATTTTGGACTCCACGATGAACAGCCCCCGACCTGAAACACAACACGTCCGCTACGAAACACCCCTCCTCTGAGCAGCACAGAGCAGTTTGAATGCTGAGACTTACCTCCTCGCTCACCCTCACTGATCAAGTGCCAGAATCTGACTTTTATAGAGAAGGTGTTTTCCAGACCATTCTGGCTACGGCAAACACGGTTGTAAAGGCAGGCGAGCTGGGACGATTGGGAGTGAAGCTCACTAATGACATTATAATGCATGCAAAAACATTTAAATTGATGTCTTGCCTGTTTCCAACAGGCTCCTGATTGTACCGATTGTTCCCCATGGTAAGGGGGGAATAGGCGTGTAAACGGCTGCCATTCGCACTAACCAGTTTACGCCTAATTTTACAGCATTCTCCCACCAAAAAACAGGTATAACCCAACAGTAAAATTTCACCCTATCTTTTTTGTAATTTTTGCTTCAATGTTCTTTCCATTTTATTATGTATTATGGGCATTTTGAGAGTTTTTCACTTAGCTGTTTAGGTCTTGCAACTATAATATGTTAATTTGTCATTTACAAGTCTACTAATTTCCTACTTGTTTCCTCTCTGTCTTCTGTGTAATGAACTATTTATTGATCTATTAGAGGACATATTCTATGTTACTTCACTTGTTCAAAATGACAAGACCATGATATCACCTTTTGAAGGTCACCTCATTCAGCAGCAAGTTAATCAGCATTATTTCACATAATTAAAATCATATTTCTTATGCTTTATTACAAATAGCGCATGTTTATCTGAAAACTGAGATTTTACTTTCATGTCTTTCATTTTATTGCATCATCACAGAGGGCTCAACCCTCATGGCTAGGACACAGGCGATCCTCCAGGACTGGTAGGGCCAGGTGATACCAAAACTTCTGGAGCTCACTGCAGAAACAATGCCATGTGTTTGAATATCATCATGGGTTACATATTTGAGGAGAATACGACTGAGTTTAACAGTCAACAATACTTGGTGTCAAGTAGTCTGCCAACATTGACTGTCTAGGTTTCCACATGGAGAATGGCATTTGGGCAAAGTACCAAAGTAATACGTGTCACAATTTGAATGCGGTAACAGTATATAAGAAAATGCTCAAATCTGCTGTGGCATTAATTGCAGTTTAAGTAGCTCCCCATGTCTTCTGCACTCCACTCTTGAATGACAGAATGCATGTTGGGAAGCCTCATTAAAATATTTAAAGAAGCAACCAGCCTCCTGAGGATGCATTGGCAGTTCATTCCTTTACCTGCCTCTGTTAAAACCGATTTTTAAATATTAAGTAAATGCAAGTTTGCCTAAGGTGGTGTTCAGATTTGATTTGAGACTTGTCTACATTTTAACTTCCCTCAAGTTGTTAGGGGGGTTTAAAATTCCTTTATGTTATTGACCATAATAATATTTTAAATACAAGCTCTTGTTTTCCATTTTGTTTTCATTTGTGATTTTTCTTACTAAGTAGACTTGCTGACTTAATGCCATTGCTGGAGCAGCAAAATTAAAATTTAGTATCTGGGTGCTGCGCTGACATTGTAACATAGTTCACATAGAAGTTTACAGCATGGAAAGAGGCCCTTCAGCTCGACTTGTCCATGCCACACTTTTTTTAAACCCCTAAACTAATCCCAATTTCCTGCATTTGGCCCATATCCTTCTATGCCTATTTTACCCATATAACTGTCTAAATGCTTTTTAAAAGACAAAATTGTACCCACCTCTACTATTATCTCTGACAGCTTGTTCCAGACACTCATCACCTTCTGTGTGAAAAAATTGCCCCCATGGATACTTTTGTATCTCTCCCCTCTCACCTTAAACCTATGCTCTCTAGTTTTAGACTCCCCTACCTTTGGGAAAAGATGTTGACTTTCTAGCTGATCTGTGCCCCTCATTATTTTATAGGCCTCTATAAGATCATCCCTTAGTCTTCTAGGTGCCAAAGATAAAAGTCCCAGTCTATCCAGCCTCACCTTATAACTCAAACTATCAAGTCCCGGTAACATCCTAGTAAAACTTTTCTGCACTCTTCCTCGTTTAATAATATCCTTTCTACAAATGGGGTGACCAGAACTGTACACAGTATTCCAAATGTGGCTTTACCTTTGTCTTGTACAATTTCAACAAGACGTCCCAACTCCTGTATTCAATGTTCTGACCAATGAAACCAAGCATGTTGAATGCCTTCTTTGCCACTCTGTCCACATGTGACGCTACTTTCAAGGAGCTATGAACCTGTCCCCCTAGATCTCTTTGTTCTGTAACTCTCCCCAACATCCCTACCATTAACTGAATAAGTCCTGTCCTGGTTCAATCTACCAAAATGCATCACCTCGCATCTATCTAAATTAAATAGCCAATCCATTTGGCTTTACTGAATATTTGGACCACATCAAATCTTTTCTGTAAGACTGAAATTAGCACTTTTGTGAAGGAATTACACAAGTACAACCCATGAATAAATAGAAGAAAAATATTAATAATTCTGTAGCCATTGTTTCTTGAAAATAATAGTTTTCATTGACCACTATTGAGAGGTTTGTAATCCTGATATTACAGTGTGTCTGAAGTTGAGGCATTGACTGAAAGCACTGTATTTCAATGCCGTAAATGTGGCTGTCAGATGCTTCCCTTTTGGAAAGTTACAAAAATTTCAATGAACCACAATATAATTGCTATATATTTAATGTTATTTGGATTTTCGAAATGGCATACATTTCAATAATAAATGCCATCAATGTGCTTTTTGTCTATGTAATGTGTGAAGTAGATAAATTAGTTTGGCAGTCACAGATTCCTATTGACACTATTTTCTAATTTCAAAGAATTGATGCCAATGTTCAGTCTAATATAGAACATTCCCTATACATAGAATCCCTACAGCGTAGTTTATGTATTTTCCGCATCATTAGGCAAATAACTTATAAGGATTGCAGTGACTGGTTTGGTGAATCACCCATGACTCAGTTAGTAACAAACCCTTCACTGAGTCACAGAAATCTGGATTCAAGTTCCACTTTTAAAAAAGAGGTCAGACTTTTAAAAAAGGCCCCATCTACCTTTTTGAGTGAATGTAAAGATCTTCAGGCAGGATTTCAAAGAAGGTCAGGGATTTTCCTCAATTGGCATCAAAAATAAAAATTCTCTGGTCACTAACACATTGCTCTTTGTGGGGGTCTGCTGTGTACAATTTGGCTGCAGAAATTCCTACATTACAAAACTAAAAGTCTTCGGGGCAAAATTTGCAGTCACTCATGGGGAATGTAGGTTAATTAAGGGAAGCCAATACGGAGTTATTCAGGGCAAATCATGTTTAACTAACTTTCTGAAGTTTATCAAAGCAGCAACATAGAGGGTTGATAATGGTAATGCTGTTGATATCATGTACGTGGGCTTTCAAAAATTATTTGATGAAGTACAGCACCACCGATGTGAACAAAGTTATAGCTTATACAATAAAAGGGACAGGAGCAACATGGATACAAAATTGACTCAGTAACAGGAAACAGATAATAGTGGTTAATGGATTTTTGGGGCTAGAAAAAGGTTTTTAACATATTCTCCTTGGGTCAGTATTAGGACTGTTGCTTTTAGCAATAACTGTTTAATAACCAAGAATTGTACAGGGTACAATTCTATAATTTGTAGATGATATGAAACTTAGACACGTTGTGAAGAGTGAGACTAGTATAGAACTTCAATTGGGCCCAGATTATGTTGGTGGGATGGGTGGAGAAGTGGCAGATGAAATTTAATAAGGAGGAGTGTGAAGTGAATCATTTTGGCAGGAAGAACACGGGAGACAATTTAACATAAAAGATACAAATCTAATGGGGGTACAGAAACAAAAGAACCTGGGTGCAAATGTGCCTAAATCATTGATGGTGGCAAGTCATGTTCAGAGCATGGTTAATAAAGCATACAATATTCTGAAATCGTTCACTCGGAGAATAGAGTACAAAAGCAAAGAGGCTATGCTCAATTTGTATAGAACACTTCAGTCTCAACCAGACTTTAGGAGGGTGATTCTCCCACCTTGCTGCAGTAAATTTCTAGCAGAGGTTCACTCATGCATTCCTACCGTGAATGCATCTCCCAGCACCAGGTTTTTGGCACTGCCAGATCTGCACTGGAAACTGGTGGGAAGACAGGTTAAGTGATTTAAATCTTTATTTAAATATAACTAGCAGGCCCTAGGGGGCAAAGTGCCAATGCCCAGGGGACAACCTTGGCACTGCCCACCAGACATAGGCACAGTCAAAGTAGCAGGAGGGAGGCCGGTGATGGGGCAGATGGCTGGAGACCAGGGTGGTCTGGGGGAGCTGTGGAGACGAGGCAGGCAGCATTGGGGGGATCATGGGGCTGGCCAACGATCGAGCTGGCTAGCAAATGGGAGACAGATAGTGCGGGGCCACTGCACATGTGCAGAGGCCCACTGGTTTCAGCCTGTCCAGTGGGAATAGGCCCTACCCCTGAAATTTAATGATATTCATGCTGGTAGTCTCTGTAATGCACAGAGTGTGGGAAATTGTTACGTGAACTCCCACTAAAAGAAAACAATGTGAGTTACTCCAGTTTTCACACAAATTCAACACCAAGAATTATTTTGGGAGAATTCTGCCCTAGGAAAGGTGTAAAGGTATAGAGAGCAGAAAAGATTCATAAAAATGTTTCCAGGGATGAAGAGCTGGCAGTTATATAGACTGAATGGAAAGGTTGGAACTGTGTTTCTTGGAGAACAGTACAGATTCAAAACTTAAGTCTAGTTAGATCTGTTCCCATTAGTGGAAGCGCCAAGGAGAGGGCACAGATTTAAAGGTAATTGGCAAAAGAACCAAGGCAACATAAGGAAAAGATTTTTCACGGGAATAATGGCTGAGGTCTGCACTCAGTATGATGGCGGCAGGTTCAATTGAGGCATTTAAGTGGGAATTGGTTTATTATCTGAAAAGGAAGAATGTCAGGACCAGGGGAGAATTCTGGGTGGTAACACCAGATAAATTGCTCCTTCAGTGACCCAGCACAGAGATGATGGTCTGAATAGCATCCTTCTGGACCGTAGTTATTTTGTAATTCTGTGATTAGAGCAGTGACTATACTTCAAAAGTATTTCATTGGCTGTAATTTGTTGTGGCTGTGAAAGATATATAAATGCAAGTCTTCATTTTCCTTTACTTTGAGGCCAAGGGTTTTAGCTGAGTATTTGGAAACTCTAAGGATGCAATTACTGGCAAAAACTAAATTCTCATTGATGTTTGAACTGTGAAAGTTCAGCATTAAATTACAAACTAGAAACTATTATCCAAATACCGATCACACTTCAGATAGTTAGACATTTTTAAAATGAGTGCTGAACACATCGTAGTCGACTGGACGAGATATTTTCACCCCAGTGTTTGGAATAGGCTGAAGACAGGTGAAGTAGGATTAACAATTCCACAGTTGGATAAGTGCTTACCACACCAATCAACTGCAGAGTGAGTTCCCAATCCTCTGTGCACTAGGAGTATGTTACAGGATAGAGATAAGGAATGACATAGGCATGTGATTCCCTCCATCTTGCTGGAAAGTCCTGATTTTAAAGGGATACATCCACTAAGGCTAATGGGAATACTTGGGAACCTGTAAGCTATTAAATAGATTGTAAACATCCTAAATGCATAGTTGAATCTTTCCCTAGGGCAAAATGCGTCAATGTCAATGTCAATCTGGAGATGATATTAAGACTCAGTGCTGGTTTATTACCTGTACCACCTCCAGCAGACATGGAGGAAGACTTCAAAGGAGTTGCTGTTGTAAGCCGTTAGGATCCATTTATAGTATGCGAATCACTTGTGTATGTCACAGAATATTTCCTTGTTGCACATTCAGTCCTGTTCCAAGTCATAAACACTTTGCAGCCTTTTGTTGCTGAAGATGCACACACAGATGGTGTGCATTATAACTGAAGCATACATAGGGAAAATATATTCACATCTTGTCAGAGAGCTTAATAAATAAAATCATCACCACGTAGCCTAAGGCTTACTTATTTGACACATGTTTTAGCCAACATGTTAGCTAATGCAATAGCGACCTGGAATGGGCAGAAATGACAAGAACAGTAATAACTTCTGTTGTGAGTGTTGTGTTTGTGTTGCATCTTAGCTGTAGCTACTCTACAGAAGATGGCAAAGGACAGCTATAGGTTCCCTTTTGGCTTGCAGTCTGTGAAGGCAGTTAGCTTTAGTCATTGGCAGATTATATACCCATTGGTCTGTGGCAGTATTATAGGTTCTAGTGTTGCTTAAGCATAAATGTTGGAGATGCCGACCATGAGTGCATGGGACACAAACAGGAAGTCTGTCCTGGCATGAACAGACCAGTCTGGCCTCAACCATGTCCATCTATGCTGTGCTCCATCCATAGAATTGCTAAAACTATTGTGTAGCTTGGCATCTTTTACTGTTTCCATCAGGGGTCTGGACAGTGGTCCCAAAAAAACAATAGATTGGCAACTCGTTGTTACTGACATTAAAATTTAAAGTGGGCTTATATTAACACTGCAATGAAGTTACTGTGAAAATCCCCTTGAAAATCTTCCACACAGCTTGGAGAATAGTTATCCAAAGATGTGCAGGTTAGGTGGATTGGCCATGCTAAATTGCCCTTTAGTGTCCCAAGATATGTATGTTAGGGGGATTAGCAGAGTAAATACATGGGGCTATGGACATAGGGCCAGGGTGGGATGCTGTATTGAAGAGTCAGTGTGGACTCGATGGGTGCAATGGCCTTCTCCTGCACTGTAGAGATTCTATCAGCAGAATTTTATGAGATTTTTTTCTAAAATTTGACCTTGACACTGACCAATGGACATTGCCCAGGTGCCAGGGTGGCACAGCCAGTCTATCACTGTCCAAGGGGCACCCCCGCCTTGCCCCCAGCCTCCCTGGGGAAGTCTCAATGATCTCCGGTTCCACCAGCAAGGCCAACACGACTTGGGGAGCTGGTGTATTCCTTGCCCTAGAGGACCTCTCATGGCAAGGTCATAAAGGCAAGTGTGCCCAGGCAGTTGAGCACCGGGCTCACTAAACACATTCAAAACACTATTTTAATAAATTTAAATAAATTAATCAGCCTCTTGCCCATTTCCAGTGAGAGACTGTCCACACCTGAAATCCCGATGTCATAAAAGCATACCGGTTGTGAAAATTGGCGCTATCGCGCTATCCGCTTTATGTCCGATGTCATGGCATTTTCCCACCACAAAATGGGCGTTAAAAGGAGCAGTAAAATTCTGTGTGCTTTGTGGCATTTTCCTATTGTTAGTAGATCATTTGAGTTCTCTTAGTTGGGTGGATAATTGATGCCTGCTGCCACTTCTGACAGGAAGTTCAGAGCTAGCAGAAGGCCGCAGGCAGCAAATACAATGAAACCATGCACAGATTTCCACTCCACCTGCCACTGATATGCTCAGAATTGGGCGAACAGGAAACAGATGCTAGACCGGCCCTTATGTCAGAAAAATATGTGATTTCCAGCATACAACTTGCAACTGATAGGAAATCACAGGATGAGAAATCAAGAGGGCTTTTGGCCTGCTTCTGATTTCCTGATCCTGATAATAATCCTGAATCCCAGGATTATCATTACTAGCCGGGATGTGCGGAAGGCTGTCCTTCTGGAGCTTTTCTGACAGTTATTCCCTCTCTCTGAAGCAGTGACTTAATGGTTTGGTGAACATTGGGGTTTCACCAGATACAGGAAATTACAAGCAGAAACCATACCCAGCCAACAAACAACATACTGCTACACTATGATGGGGAAGTAGAATGATATAATTTTCAGAAAAATGCAATTTTCCCAGCCTCATTGGGTAAGTTTGGAGATAGGCTTGGTGGGACATGCTAGAAAATAGGATGGGGGTAAGGTGGGGTGGGGTGCTGCATCGGGATGACTTCCCAATGCTTTCCCATCGCCAGTGAACTTCCTCAGGGCTGAGCTGGGAAAAAGATCAGTTGCCTACTCCACAGAAGCGGATGGCCAATTAGGTTTGTGAAGGCTCCTATTAAGAGGGAGTTTGTGGCCTCACTGACAGTTTCCATCAATGTAAAGTTACACCACTGTTTATGGAGACTACCAGCTGCTTGGGGATGAATTCTGTAATAACTCCACAGAGGCGAAAGTCCCATCACCAAATTACTTTATTTACACTATACATTTGTACATAGTCGGCTCTCCAGTTTCTCCATGCTGAATGCAGGCTGGGAGTCTGCTTTAAATAAGATGCATGAGGCTCCCTGATTTAACCGTCAATTAGGACTCATCAGGTAGTTCTTTTCATGCGCCAAACGAGTAAAACCAACTCAAATTAACTTAGGGACAAATTAAGAGGGGCAGCCCCCCAAAAAGGAATGGGGGGGTGGAAACGGCCCAAACAGAAACCAAAGTCCAAAGGAAACTTAAAACATTAAATCAAAATGTGGTTGTGAGGGTCTCTTACGCACCCCAGCCCCTGCGGTGCCCAGCGGGCGCGGAAGGCGTTAACTGCACTTGTGGACACCGCGTGCTCCCTCTCCAGGGACACCTGGCCGCGAACGTAGCCGCAGTAGAGGGGCAGGCAGTTGGGATGGAAGGACTCATCAGGTACTCCTTTTGTGCTTTTTCTTTATCTTTTTGCGAAGACTCATTGGGCACTTCTTTTAGTGTACCAACCAATTATACAAAATCAAATTAGGGTTGGCTCATCAGGTAGTTCTTTTCTGGAGGGGACTCATCAGGTAGTTCATATTCTAGCAAGCCAACTTCATTAGCCTGGCTGAAGTCATCACAAATTCCCTGTGACAGAATGAGGAATTGTTGGAGTGGAGGTTTCATGTCCCAATAAATGGCATTGCGTATGAAAGTTAACAATTGTGGCTGAAACTGAAGCTGAAGGTGAGGAGGATTGCAACAGACACCTCCAGACACTGAAAGCTGCCCTCATAATAACAGGATATGGCGCTCGATTCATCAATCGACAGTTCTGACGCGCCACAGCAAAAAAACGCACCAACCTCGTCAGAAGATAAACAAGGGACATGGTGGACAGAGTATCCTTCATCGTCCAGTACTTCCCCAGAGCGGGGAAGCTATGACATCTTCTCAGGAACGTTCAACATGTCATTAATGAAGACGAACATCTCGTCAAAGCCATCCCCACGCCCCCACTTCGTGCCTTCAAACAACCACACAACCTCAAACAGACCATTGTTTGCAGCAAACTAACCAGACTTCAGGAGAACAGTGACCATGACCCTGCCACAGCAACCTCTGCAAGACATGTCGGATCATCGACATGGATGCTATCAGCTCCTTTAAGAACACATCCACCAGGTACACGGTACATAGTCTTGCAACACGTTGTCAACCTGATACAATGCAGGAAAGTATGTCCCAAGGCATGTTACGCTGGGGAGACCACGCAGACAGATGAACACTGCTCGACAATCACCAGGCAAGAGTGTTCTCTTTCTGTTGGGGAACTCTTCAGTGGTCACGGGCATTCAGCCTCTGATCTTTGGGTAAGCGTTCTCCAAGGTGGCCTTCATGACACACGACAATGCAGAGTCACTGAGCAGAGACTGGTGGCCAAGTTCTGCACACATGAGGATGGCCTTAATTGGGATCTTGGGTTCATGTCACACTATCTGTAACCCTCATGACTTGCCTGAGCTTGCAAATCTCACTAACTGTCCTGGCTGGAGACAATACACATCTCTTTAACCTGTGCTTAATGTTCTCTCCACTCACATTGTCTGTACCTTTAAGGCTTGATTACCTGTAAGGACTCACATTCCAACCATTATTTTGTAAATTGAGTTTGTGTCTTTATATGTCCTGTTTCTGAACAGAACTCCCACATGCCTGATGAAGGAGCAGTGCTCTGAACGCTAGTGGCTTTTGCTACCAAACAAACCTGTTAGACTTTAACCTGGTGTTGTGAGACTTCTTCCCGTGAGGGATTTTTCCTTCAGCCCGATTGATCAATGTGGAATGCCATAAGCATAGACAAGGGTCATGGGTGGAGGGGGGACTCATAATGTTAAAATGGCGGTGCGGGCTTGTTGGGCTGAAGGACCTGTTTCCAGGGCTGTTTTGGTCTTTGTTCTTTGTTCTTTGATCTACCAGTCCAGCAAATGGCTACCACTTATTTTGTTTAGCTGAAACAAGCACAATATGCATATATTCCTTATGTCTGCAAAGAATATGGCTCTGTGTATTAATATATGTAGTTTACACTTAGTTTCTCCTTTTCAATATGTATTTACAGAGTTTCTCCTTTTCAATATGTATTTACAGAGTTTCACATTATAAGCATACACCCAACAACAGCAGTTTTAGTCCATGTCTATTCATAGGGACTCAAGTGGATCTCTAATTAATGTCTACACCTGCAGACAATCAAACACAGTTACTATATAATCGACATTACTAAACGGGAACTAAGAGCTTCAGTGACTGAATGGTTAAGACATTGGTCTTAAAACCCAATGAGGTTTCCCTGTGAAGGTTCAGATCTGCTTACAGTAAGTGTTATTGAAGTTGTTTAAGAGGGTACTACATCATGCAGTTTATTTGAAAAAATGTCCAAAATTATCATGACAAAAGTTGAGACATGACAAACCAGAATTTGACTTTATAATACTAATTGAACAATATTCACAAAAGCATCCTGTAAAATTATCAGAAGGGAAAAGAGCAGGAATGGCTAAGACCTATCAACACTACAGTTGATGTAGAACTAATCTACATTTTGGGGAAAATGTGATCTGTTTGTATTTGTGTATTTTTGTATACATGTCAAAAGCTTTGAAGTCTGTCTGATTGTTTTGAAAGAAATTGCCCCAGATCAGATGGTCAGACACTGGAAGATGCACTGGGGATCACCTTGCAGGCCACAATGGGAATTGTTGAGAAAGCTTCAACTTAGGCCTGGAACCCTCTGAAAAGGTCTCCCACTCTGAGTAGGAGACTGAAGGTTCCCAACCTACCTATCTGCAAGATTACCCAGGAAATGTTAGGATAGAAAAAAACACAAGGCAAAATTTTCCCAGAAAATGGCAAAGTGTAAGGTTCTATCTGAAAATCAACATGAGAAACAGGCAGGTTTTCTCTTTAAATTTTCTGACAAAAAACAGTAAAGGTTGTGTTTTGCACTGTCATTTCTGAGGGGTAGGGTCTAAAGATGCTGGCAAGGCCAGCTACACAGAGATCAGGGTGACCTTTCTAAAGGACAGCCCAATCTCAAAATTAAGTTAAAGACCCTCCTTTCCCATCATTGCTGGCATCAGGGTTAAGAGCCACCCCTGGCAGTGCTAACTAGGTTGTGCCAACCTGGCAAGTCAATGATTGGCACTGCCAAGGGCAGCAATGCCAGGTCAGCACTGCCAGGGTTCAGGAAGGCAGTGCCAGATGTTTACCTCACCACCCAAGGTCTATCCTCACCTCTGAACCCCAGCATGGTCATCAGACTGATTTTCGTTTTTGGACATTATGTAAGGTGTGGAGAGACTTATGGGGAACATGAAGCTGTGACATAAAGCTGTTTCCACATATTTAAATAGCTGTAAATCAGCTTCATGCCCTCACTGGCGGTAGGCGGGGAAGAGCTCATTCTTAGATCTACCTGAGGCAAATCCCATTATTGCCCTCTTGCAAGAGATAGTGGCCAAAACAGGATTTACATCCATCACCACTGCCAGCTCCCCCAACTCCCCTGACCCTCCAACACCTCTGTCTTGACCCAACATCACCTCCTTACCCATCCCACTGCCTACCACCCTGCCATTGTACCTAGCTGCCATCCAACCTCCTTACCTCACTCATACTTGTTCACTAACTCGATGAAAATCTATGTAAATGTCCTAAAGCTTTTCCTTCTGTTTGAGAATAAAGTTTTGCTTAACACAATAACTAATGTGGTTAAAAAAGGGTGGGGCTTGGAATCCCCCAATGATCCTACTTTACAAGAATGATTCTGAGGACCACTTAGACAGCTTCTCCTGTTTGCCCTCTCACAGGTTCGTTTCAATCAGCGATTGTGTAGCGTATTTAAGTCTCTTTTATTTAGAGTCATTTCAGTTTTAACTAATGCTTGGTAAAGATGGCAAATCTGAGGGCAATGAGCAAATTAAAGGGAAATAGTTAGATGTGTTGAGGTTTTAGGCATGCTGCATCTATTCTCGTTGGCCACTAATACTGAAGTCCAAGTTGTAAAGGGAGAAAATTTAAAAGTAATAAAGTAATAAATATTAGCTGATAAGATGAATTATTAACATGAAAGCAGATCCCGACTCTAAACAGTTATTCTGTGACCACACATTCTCCAAGTCACTAACAGACGAGCACTGTTGTCTATTGAACCGCTTTTATCATTTACCTTTTAATTGGTAATACATATTTTGTATTCACAGGTAGTAGCTGCTCTATTGTTCCCACATTTCACAGTAAGAAATAAGCTCAAAGCAAGTGACCCATGAAACAGTCTGCACTGAGAAGAAGTTTGGCATGTATCCAGATTCAATCAGGTTATACACTGAGTAATCAATTCCATGAGGACAGAGACTTACTTTATAACCCTTTTAAAAGGACAACGTGTGTGCAGATCGTTCTGAGTCATTACAAGATTTTAAAGCCAAAGCTTTGTTAAGGATACAAAAAGTAGCTTTGGGGATTTTATTGCTGCATAATTATTTCTTCTGTCTTGCACTATTTTTGTCATACCAAAAACATTTTAATGTCATTTCCAGGAATCTGTAACCCTAGAGCTTTCAGTGGAATTTTACGACTGAGAGAATAAACGGTGCCATGTGATTTCAGTGTGCTGGACATATGAATAGCCAAAAATGATCTCACCCCATGCTCCTGTAATAGTAAATTATTTCTACATGAGCTTAGGGTGATAAGTTTAAGTGCCTGTATAAAATGACCGATACGGTTAAATGAAGCATCCTGTTTGGAATCTTTTCACTTTAATATATTTTGTTACAATAGGAATGCATCAAAGGTACTATTTAAAATGAATCAATCAATCACAGTCTTCTAGATATTTGATTATAAAATGGCTGTATAGATTTGTAGTTAACTAAGAGTCTGTTAATATTAAGGATCATAATTTGCAATTTTTCCCTTTTTCTCAGGTCAAACTTCTGGATTTTAAAGTTATCTTTAGTAATTCCTCAGAAATCACTATGGAATCATTGGATATCCAGAAACTTTTGTAAGCCTCCATACATCTTTTCCCAGCTGCAGGTAAAAATTCTAATGCCAAGTGGCTCTGATATGTTTTCTCTCATCTAATCTTTAGCAAGGTTGAAAATGTGTCATAACTAGATTTAGAAATGGGACAAAACTACAAACTACTTCAAATACTTCTGTAAGGTTGGACTCAATGTTGCCAATTTGTGCAAGCCATCTCTCACAGCTGCAGTGAGATTAATGTGCAGATCCTCTGTTTTAGGAAAGTTAGTTGAAGATAAATGCTGGACAGGACATGGGGCGAATCCACACTTTTGCTCTTCAAAAATAATCACACACTCTTTTATGTGTGAATGGGAGACACAATCTCATCCAAAAGGCACACTGCCACTTGGGCTATCATTCCCTCAGTGCTGCACTGGAATATCAGCTTGGATTATGCAGGTCACTGAAGTGGGACTTAAACCCACAACCATCTGACTCAAAGGCAGGTGCAACATATTTGACCCACAGCTGACATCTAGCCTTCATTCCATCACTTCCTGGGGTGTCATGCTTGGCCAGGTATCAACTCATTATTTGATTGCAAGACAAGGCCTGAGGCTTCCATAATTCACATGTATTAGGTGGGGACATGATCTGATGTTCAGTTCTGCAGTGTCAATGGAAATGGATGACACAGGGCGCAACACAGCTGCAGTGAAGTGCAGTGACAGGATGCACCTGTGAGAGGATGAATCCACTCAGTTTTCCTGACTTTATGAGACAACCCCATCCCTTGACATGGTCTTGTGCTGAGATGGTGTGTGCAAATGAGAACTTGGCTGCAAGATTTCTAGCTGCATTCCTAGCTGCTGGCACTAGGGTGTTCTGACAGCTGCTGGAGACAGCAGCCGAAGATCATGCAAGGTAACTGAGAGAAATAAAGATACCTTATGCCATCATTGATCTCTAAGCAACCCCAATTCCTTAAGCACATCTCCCTTCTAGCTTTGGACACTGAGAAGGAAGTGGAAGTGCCAGGAACCCCCATTTCTGGGTCATTACCATCCTAGCATTTGACTTGTGCTTGCAATAAGTGCAAGAACATTCATGCCAACTTTGGGAACTCCAAGTAATCTCCTAATTGCTCCCTGGGATCAGAGAACTGATGGAATGAGGGCTAGCTGTGGGTCAAGTATGTTGCACCTGCCTTTGAGTCAGATGGTTGTGGGTTTAAGTCCCGCTTCAGTGACCTGCATAATCCAAGCTGATATTCCAGTGCAGCACTGAGGGAATGATAGCCCAAGTGGCAGTGTGCCTTTTGGATGAGATTGTGTTTCCCATTCACACATAGAAGAGCGTGTGATTATTTTTGAAGAACAAAAGTGTGGATTCGCCCCATGTCCTGTCCAGCATTTATCTTCAACTAACTTTCCTAAAACAGAGGATCTGCACATTAATCTCATTGCAGCTGTGAGAGCTGGCTTGCACAAATTAGCAACATTGAGTCCAACCTTGGAACACCGATACTTTGAAAAAAGTATTTATTTGGTTGTAAAGCATTTTTTGACATTCTAAATGGGTGAAAGTTGCTATATAGACGGAAGTTCTTTCTTCATTTTTCTGTCCATTTAACTTTGAAAAGTTTGGAAACTGAGCATTTCTCAGGCACAGAAAAAGGAACATACTTGTTACCTGAGTTCAAGGTGTTAGTAATATGAACTAATATGCGCAACAATCTAATTTTTAAAAAATAGCTCTTACTTGTTTTTAATGTTTTCCTTTTCTGTCTCTTATCCACTGTCCCGTTATTTTCTCGATTCTCCATATTTTTTCTTCATTATCATTTCCTCATTGAAATGAGCTTTTTGCCAGTATTCGTAATCTTGATATTTATTCTTTTTTATTATTGATGATTATCTTGCTGCTGATCTTAAGAATGAGTTTTGATTTTCACCCAAACTGGTGTTTCTGTTCACCCTCTGTGATATCTTTCTATCACGCAGAGTTCTGCAATTTGTTCGACATCCACTCTAATTTTAAGCATAAAGCATCAGAGACACAGTCTACTATTAGAAGACTGTTTGTATGCCAGCAATAGGACAAGATGCCTTATTCAGTTTTAGATAGTTCTCATACTTATCAGGAACAAAATTAAAAATGTTTTCTCATGTTCCTATAAAAAGAGCCTCAATAAGAGCACTTAGAAAAAGAACAAAACTGGAAACGGAGAAAGATAACCTAAATAGTAACAGATTTAGATAAATCTTACTTGAAACTTTGTTTTCATTATGTAATTTTTATAAAAATTATGCAAGTTTTCAAATGCAAGTCGGAGGATTTGACTGTAGCAGTTCTTGGAGCACAAGTTTTGCTTTAAGACGCTGTGCGGAGCAAGAAAGCACAGACTTCTTGGAAAACTAAAAAGTGGCAGTATCTTGTGTTACAGACAGGGGAGAGATGGTAGGATGATTCCCCCTTTTATTTGCATCTCTGAACTGACTGGAACAGATGTGTTTTGAAGATAAGAAGTGTTTCAACCCCTTTAACTCCAAGAACAGACAAAAGAAGGTTTTCTCAAGTTTAAAACAGTCTATTTCTCAATACCCAAAAGTATTCACAACAGTCACACACACTCACACACACACACAGAAGAAAAGATAATTATAAAAGAAGTAGCATGATCTTGGGTTCAACATCTCATTCTTACTCTTGCTTCTTTCAAGAAACAATCTTGAAACATCTGTCCTGTGATTTTCTTGAGATCCTCTGAAGAAAATGAGTTTGCGAGTTCCTGACATTAGATTCACAGTGGCCTATTACTTGCTGTAGCAGGTTTCTGGCTTTGCCACTTTCAAGGTGCAGTTGCACCTCTGCAGCAAAAACGTTCAAATTGGAAGGTAATTCTCTGTCTGCTGATGGATTTTTGGCAAAATCCTTCTTTTGCTGGTCTGGATCTGTTCCCTCTCCACTTCTCTCTCTTTCTTGCTCTGTGGCTGTTCTCAAAATGTCTTAAACCTGTGTTTTTTTTTTGTCATGTGAGGGTAACATCTTCTTTTCCATTATCCATATAAATGGCCACTGATGACTTTAGCATTGACACACAATGTGTTTGAGTTTCATCTGTTTGCATCTTGTTGCAAGTTTCTTCTCATCCCATTTTGTGAAATTCCAGTCAGAGGTTTGCAAGTCCATGGTGAACACACATTTTATATTCATTTGTGGCACATGGGCATCACTGGCTGGCCAACATTTATTGTCCAAAGGCAGCTGAGACTCAAGCACATTGTGTGGCTCTGAAGTCCCATGTAAGCCAGACCAGATAACGATAGTAAATTTTTTCCTGAAAGGTCATTAGTGAACCAGTTTTCCAACAATCTGCACTGATTTCATGGTCATCAGTAGATTCTTAGTTTCAGATTTTTTTTATTGATTTCAAATTCCCCCATCTGCTATAGTGGGATTCGAATTCGAACTGGGTTCCTAGTGCATTAGCTGAGTTTCTGGATTAATAGCCTAGTGATAAAACCACTAGGCTATCGCGTCCTCTGTAGTTGTTTGGATGGTGGAAGCCATCAATCCACAGGGAAGGGTTGCTTCACTTTAATGCCTTCTCAATGGAATGTCCTGGAAGGTCATTTGCATTTTAATGTCCTGTACAGACAAACAGGCTAGTTTTCATTCTTGTGTAATTTCATGTATATTGCAGAAAAGAAAGACGTCACCTGATTGCTTAACTCCATGTTGCTTCAAAGCAGTGTGTCCATTCTCCATTTTGTTTTCAAAATAAACTGTTTATTTTTCATAACTATAAGAATAATTGCTTGAGCATGATACCCATTTCTTCCTATGAATAGATTATATGCTGCACTATTATTCTGGGTTAAAGTGTAAGCAGTAGAGTCAATTCAGATATTCAAAATAATAGTGGTCTTCTCATTTTCTCTCTTGTTCGTAGTGTCCTTCCCATTTTCTCTCTTGTTCATAGTGTCCTTCCTATGCTTTCTTTCTATTTCCACACTGTCTCCTTCTCTACTAACATATGTCAAGGCTTTAATTTACATTGTTGTCACTGGAATCCTGCATGTCTGGAAAACACATTTACATTGTATGGTTTTGAATTCTTATGTTAATACCAGAGACTGTCATGAATATATTTGCTTATGGACTAATATAAATGATAAAAACATGATTTTTTAAAATCCGTTTTATTTTCTCCAAATTGTATTTGTTTATTTAAATAGACAAATAATTGAGTGGTTCCAATAGTCATGTGGTATAGTTAAATGTTATTAGAGTGAGGTCACAGATTATAATGGGCAGACGGATTGATTATTCTATTTCACTAAATTCCACATTAACCACTATTTTTCCGAATATCCCAAAAGTTAAGATGTTTGTAGAAAGGTCAAAAAGTTCTGATAAGTTAAATTTAACTTCAAGTGCATTTATCTTCAATTTAATTTGTTTGGTGTCATAAAGGAAGTTAATTTTTTTTTAAAAGAGGGAAGGGCTTTGAATGACTTTCCCTCGTCCTTCATTTACCAATGTTTGCCTGGTAACTTGGCATGAGCTTGATACATGAGCAGCACTCAACAAGCATGCTGTTCCCTTGCACCACAGTGCTTTCCTGATGCTTTACCATATGCTTCTAAATTATATGAGTTGATGATTGCTTAGCATTTGTACTCGATAGTTGCTTGGCAGTTTCCTACCATTTCTCTGCCCAGATTCTCACATATCAGTCTGTGCACCTACACAAGAGAAGTTCTCTGCCCACATTTTGCTCTTTTCTAACAGTTTTTGTATTTCTTTGCTTTATAGTGCTCTATAGTTAAGTGAAAGTACTGTGAAATGCGAGAAAATGTTAGATTCACTCAAATGCAATAGTTTTACTGGGAGTATCTAGAAGCAATAGCTTTTTGCTGGCAACTGCATATCATAGAAAATATAGGAATCATAGGATTCCTGCAGTGCAGGACGAGGCCATTCGGCCAATCAAGTCTGCACCAACTTCTGACAGAGCATCCCACCTGTTCAACCCTATGCATTTACCCTGCTAATCCCCCTAATCTACACATCTTGGGATATTAAGGGGAATTCTTTTAGCATGGCCAATCCACCTAACCTGCACATCTTTGGAGTGTTGGAGGAAACTGGAGCACTCAAAGGAAACCCACGTTAACGTGGGGAGAACGTGAAAACTCCACGTTGAATTGAACCTAGGTCTTTGGTGCTGTGAGGCAGCAATGCTAACCCCATGCCGCCATGCTATTAAGGAGCACCAGCATTAATAGTGCAAGCAAGAAGCCTGAGTGCAATGAGGATTATGTGCTAACTGGGAATTGGGGATAGTGCAGGTAAGTATTTTTCAAGCTATAATTTAGATGGCAGTCAAATTCTATACCTATAAACTAGTTAAAATTCCTAGTTTATCTGAAAGCACCTTGCAATGACAGTTATCAATTGGTTAAGTGGTTGCCTGAATAGCCATTAAACATTCTCGCAGGAAACTGAGTTGTAATTCAAGTTAAGCCACCAGCCCTTTATAAGAGCAGGTAAATTTTCTGACTGCAAATGTGGAAACACAGAATGGAGACGATGAGGCCTGGTTGCAAAGAAGATGGAGTGGTAACTTGGGAATTTGGTGCAAAGAGGGAAAGGGATATTGCTTTTTAATAACATTTTTTGTTGCCAAATAGCTGATGAAGTTTCAAAGGCTATAACCAGGTAAACAGGTAAGTGGTAAGATTTTATATCTCTAAATGGGGCAGTAGTTCAAACTGGCACTGGGAAGATTTGTGTTGCATCACATTTTTAGCTTAAGTATTGAATGATTTTTCTAAATTGAAACGTAATTTGTTAAATAAAACACAATAAAGATATCTGGGCAGGCAATGTGTTGCAGCTGAAGCATGCTGTGCTGGTGGACACAAGTGTGATCCACGGCAACAAAATCTGCAGTAAATATAAGCTTGAGGAACTTTGGTTCAGAGTTGATGAGCTGGAGTCTGAACCTGAGACACCGAAATGCACAGGAAAGGAATGTATTAACTGGACATTTTGTTCCAGGAGACAGTTACACTCTTTTGATATGGTCTCTAGTTAGGGACTGCAAATGAAGGAGGTATAAAATTAGATTTATTAAGGACCCAGCGGAAGAGCCTCAGCCCTTGCACTTGTCCAACAGGTTATAGGTTCTTTGTTTGCAGGGACTATAAGGAAATTGAGTCAAAAGACCACAACACCACATTGCAGGGAACTATTCAAATGAGTAAGTAAAAAGGGTCGTAGCTGTAGGGGCAGCATAAGTATGGGAATAGATGCTGTTCTCTGTAGCTGAAAGCATGATTCCCAAAGGCTGTGCTACCAGGGTTAAGGACATCTTCTTTGGGCTGGAGAGGAACTTGAAGTGGGAGGGGAAGGATCCAGTTGTGGTGCACATGAGTACAAATGTCATAGGTATGACCACAAAGGTAATAATCTCTGAATTACTACTCGAGCCATGAATAACTGTGCATTTGGTAAATAAAATCAGAGTTTGAATGCATTGCTTGAAGATTGGTATGGGATAAATAGATTTTGCTTTGTGGGGCACTGTCTTCACTTAAACTAAGCTGGGAATTGTATCACAAGGGGCCATTGAGGAGGGCTTTAAACTAATCAGTTGGGGGTGGGATTTTCATGAGGGGAGAATTTGAAAGATAGAAGAGAATGGACAAATCAATAACATAGGGTTACAATGTGGGTAATGGTAACCAGAGTTTGACTGTCTCTGTGGTCATTTCCTATCAGTAAGGATAGGCAAACACTTCCTCCACAATCATCCTCAACACTGGTGCACCACAAGGCTATGTTCTCAACCCCCTACTATACTCCTTATGCACCAATGATTGTGTGGCCAAATTCCCTTCCAATTTGATTTTCAAGTTTGCTGACAACACAGTGCAGGAATGAGATAGAGAATCTGGTGAATTGGTGCAGAGACAATAATCTCTCCCTCAATGTCAACACAATGAAGGAGGTTGTCATCAACTTCAGGAAGCGTAGAGGAGAACATGCCCCTGTCTACCTCAATGGGGATGAAGCAGAAAGGGCTGAGAGCTTCAAATTTTTAGGTGTCCAGATCACCGAACTGTCCTGGTCCCTCCATGTCGACACTATAGTTAAAAAAGCCCACCAATGCCTCTACTTTCTCAGAAGACTAAGGAAATTTGGCATGTCAGCTATGACTCTCACCAACTTTTACAAGTGCATCATAGAAAGTATTCTTTCTGCTTGTATCATAACTTGGTATGGCTCCTGCTCTGCCCAAAACTGCAAGAAACTACAAAAGGTTGTGAATGTTGCCCAATCCAAACCAGCCTCCCATCCATTGACTTGGTCTACACTTCCTGCTGCCTCGCCAAAGCAACCAGCATAATTAAGGACCCCACACACCCCGGACGTTCTCTCTTCCACCATCTTCCATCGGGAAAAAGATACGTGGTCACGTACCAAATGACTGAAGAACAATTTCTTCCCTGCTGCTGTCAGGCTTTTGAATGGACCTACCTTGCATTAAATTGATCTTTCTCTGCACCCTAGCTATGACTGCAACACTACATTCTGCACTCTCTCATATCCTTCTCTATAAACAGTATACTTTGTCTGTTGGCATGCAAGAAACAATACTTTTCACTGTATGTTGATACATGTGACAATAATAAATCAAACTAAAATCAAACTTAAGAATACACCAGCAATATGGGCAGACATGACTTTAAACTAACAAAGGTGCCAGAGGAGACTTTTGTTGAAAGGAGATTTAGAAATCTAAAGATAGATGTTGAAGCAATAATAAAGTATATCAACGTAGGTAAAGACATGCTGAGTTGAAGAGGAAGGGACAGAGTTTAACAATAATAATGCATTAGAGTAAGATTCATGCAGGGAAAAGTATTTTAAAAATAAAATTGAAGTCACTATTGGAATGTGTGGAGCATCTACAATTAAATGGTATGATAGTGAGAAAGGATTTTGGCTTAGAAAATTAGGAAGCAAAATCAGTATCGCTGGAGACGTAGAATATCAAAGGGTCAGAAAACACTGGTGCATATGGTTTATAGAGCCCTGACAGTAGTTATACCATTCAACATAGCTTGAAACAAGAAATTATTAGAGCTTGTAACAACGAGACTTCAATCTTCCTACAGACTGGAGCAATCAAATTAGCAAAGGAAGTCTGGAGGCCTAGTTTCTTGAAGCAATATATTGTGAAACTAATTCACAATAAAGCTATTTTAGATGTGGGCCAGGATTTTCCGCTCACTCGTGTTGGGCTGGTTTAGCAGAAAATATCACGAGATGGCCAAAGTCTGATTTCGCATTGGCATGAAAGCAGGAAGCGATCATTCCCTCCCCTATCAGTGGGAGGCCATGTTTCCCACTGTTCAGTATCAGAAACCTCATTATAATATATTTACACAAATGCTAGAATCATACTCCCATATCATAATGATGTAATGCACAAAAAGTCCCAAAGCATGTCCTGGTGATCAGAACTCAGAGGTGATTGCAGTACTCGTGGTGTGGTTCCCCGTTCAGTGGGGAGAGGGTAGTGCCATGATGATGCCAGGGGATACACCTGGATGAGGAATGTTTCCTACTGCGCTTGCTGTATGTTGGGATGTTGACAGGAAACAGAAGGAATAATCACGTCTTTCTCAAGGGGTACCTCAAGGATCAGTGCACCTATTCATTATTTACTGATAATTTAGATGAGGAAATGAAATGTAATGGCTGCGATTCTCTCATCCTGCTGTGCTAATCTTTTAGTGCAGTGGGCTGTGAGATTATCGCGTAAACTGATTTATGGGGTATGCGCGTTTGTGCCCTACTAACATCTCCCAGCGCTGGATTTCTGGAAGTGTCCGCTCCGCACTGTAAATCTGTGAGGAGATGCAAAGATCATTCACATGGTCGCTTTAATCTCATTTAAATGAGATTAGCAGGCCTGGGACTGAAGTCTCCGGGCCCACGAGCATCCTCCCCATGTTTCATAGAATCATAGAATCCCTAGAGTACAGAAGGAGACCATTCGACCCATGGAGTTTGCACCGACAACAATCCCACCAAGACCTAATCCCCTTAATGCCATGTACTTACTCTGCTCATCCACTCACATTATGGGCAATTTACCAAGGCCAATCAACCTGACCTATACATCTTTGGGCTGTGGGAGGAAACTGGAACACCCGGAGGAAATCCATGCAGACATGCAGTTGCTCATCCCCAGAGATATTGCACAACTATATTGTCAGTTAGTTTTCAGAAAATCATCCCAGCTCTAGGAATTCCTCCTCTACGGTATTGTGACAGATAATTACAGATACTCTTTTATTACATCTCTAATTTCCTGTTTAATGTCATTACCAACATTACCACTACAGTTGGGGGAAGGGGGTATGGGGGTCTATATACAGCCCCTAATAATTCTTTTTGCCGCTTGTGTTTTAGCTCTACCCAAATAGATTCCGTATTGTCAGCGTCATAGAGGTTTACCCCTTGGAAACAGGCCCTTCAGCCCAACATGGCCATGTCACCCTTTAACCCCTAAGCCAGTCCCAATTGCCCACATTTGGCCCATATTCTTCTATACCCATCTTACCCATATAACTGTCTAACTGCTTTTTAAAAAATTGTACCCACCTCTACGACTACCTCTGGCAGCTTGTTCCAGACACTCACCACCTTGTGTGAAAAAATTGCCCCTCTGGACCATTTTGTATCTCTCCCCTCTCACCTATGCCCTCTAGTTTTAGACTCCCCTATCATCGGAAAGAGATATTGACTATCTAACTGATCTATGCCCCTCATTATTTTACAGACCTCTGTAAGATCACCGTTCAGGCTTCTATGCTCCAGAGGAAAAAAGTCTCAGTCTATCCCAACTTTCCTTGTAACTCAAACCATCAAGTCTCGGTAGCATCTTAGTAGATTTTTTCTGCACTCTTTCTAGGTTAATAATATCCTTTCCATAACAGGGTGACCAGAACTGTACACAATATTCCAAGTGTGGCCTTACCAAAGTTTTGTACACACAAGATGTCCCAACTCCTATGTTCAATATTCTGACCAATGAAACCAAGCTTACCAAATGCCTTCTTCACCACTCTGTCCACCTGTGGCTCCACTTTTAAGGAGCTATGAACATGTACCCCTAAATCTCTTTATTCTATAACTCTCCCCAGCACCCTACCAGTAACTACTGCCCTAGTTCGATCGACAAAAATGTATCACCTCACATTTATCTAAATTAAACTCAACCTGCCATTCGTCAGCCCACTGGTCCAATTGATCAAGATCCTGTTGCAATCGGAGAAGTTGTGGGAAAATAACCACTCAGAGTCAGATCCAAGATTCAACATGCAGTTTTATTGAACAAAGCTTTGGGGGAAGCGCTGGGCTCTCCACAGTGCACACAGTCACTTTCTCAACTATACAATGGCAGTTGAGTATCTTTTATACTTTTACAAATAATAAACAAGTACAGACATTGACAGTTATCATACCGTTATACAAATAATAGACAAGTACAGACATCGACAGTTATCATACCGTTATACATAGAGTAGGCAGACGTTGGCAGTTATCACATTGTTGTACATCGAATAGATATATTTATTCATTTATGCCCCCCATCAATGGCTGATCTCATTACCGAAACTCATCGTTTTGGCTCTGTTTTATCTCAAGCTAAGGTGCCTCAAGGTCTGATCTATTTCCTTCAGTAATTTAGACAATAACAGGATTTAACTCTTTGTGCAATGTCTGTGTTCAAGTCAGCACATCTTAATGTCTTTTCCCAGAGTCCTTTTTGTGCCAGGTAACCATCTTGTATCCTTTAATTTTGATTTTACTCCAACAACTCCCCCTTTTGGTCAGGATTATGATTTAATAATCTGATGGACCAACAATAGTAGAATCGTGGGTCCGGCAATTGATATGCCTGACCCACAATCAACAGGTTGTGCGTTCACAGGTAGACGTCCACCTTCTTGTCTTTCCTTCACCGTCGCTGTCCTCGGTGTTTTCGGGAGTTCCCATCAGGTGTTCTTCTGTGGTCACACTGGCCCCTGGCAGAATCCGAGTCATCACAACTTTACAGCAGACATTAAGACATCTGACAATTAGGCAGTAGACAATTATTATTGTAATGAGAATAATCAGTCCATGCATTAATTAGGATGCCCAGGATCCCCCCACTAACCATTTAAGCCAGCTATTCCCCTTCTTGGGGCTTTGTCTAAAGTCATCGAGCTGCTTTCTTATGTCATTAATGACTTGGATGACATTGTAGGATTCAACTGTAACATGCATTATACATTTGTCTCCTATTACTGCACATAGTCCCTCCTGTTGGGCTAACTGATAGTCTACAGCAAAGCGGGTCTGCTACATGTATAATCTTAATTCAGAAACTGGTCTATAATGACCAGACAATAGGTTTTGCCGTGAGATTATGGTAGTGGCCCTGTGAAATCTATTTGCAGATGTTCCCAGGGCCCCTTTGGTCGGGCTGGTGTCCCATCTTAATTTTTATGGGTCGACCAAGGTTGTATTGCGTGCATGTCATGCATTGGTGACAATGTTGGGCTATGTCCCTTCCCAGTCCTTTCCACCACCATTCCTTTCCTATATTAGTTGCCACGGCCTCTCTTCCCACATGTAAGAGTCCATGGTGTAGTTCCAAGAGGATGTTTTATATGCACTCCAGTGCCAATACCTTGTCATTTCATCTCCAAACGTTATCAGTCCCTCTGCTCACTCCCTGTGCTTCCCACTTACCCTTTTTCTCTTTTGAGGTATCCTCCTGTAAGTCCCGAATATCTATTTAATCTCCTGTCTGGCCCATTACTGCTATTGGCAGCTCATCAACCGTCTCCTGCTCTAACACTAACTACTCTATCTGCAGCTTGGTTCCCTTTGTAATTTAACCAATCTGGGTTATCCCTTTCTGGTTCTGTCTGATGAGCTTTAATTTTTATTACTGCCGTTTCTCGGGGTTTTTCGCTGGCTTTTAGTAATACCTCGATCCTTTGTTGGTGCCGCACAAGAGGTTATTACAGAAGGTCGGGGGCATGGAGTTGGGGATAAGGTGTTAGCGTGGATAGAGGATTGGTTGTCAAATAGGAGGCAGAGAGTGGGGGTCAATGGGTGCTATTTGGATTGGCGGTTGGTGACTAGTGGAGTGCCCCAGGGGTCGGTGCTGGGGCCTCAGCTTTTTACCATTTATATAGATGATCTGGAGGAGGGAACCGAGTGCAGGGTGTCGAAATTTGCTGATGACACCAAGATTGGGGGAAAGGCAAATTGTGCGGAGGGTGTGGAAAGTCTGCAGAAGGATCTAGATAGGCTGGGCGAATGGGCCAGGAACTGGCAAATGGAATTTAATGTTGGCAAGTGTAAAGTTGTCCACTTTGGTAGGAATAATGGTAGGAAGGACTATTACTTACATGACGAAAAACTGCAGCATGCGACGGTGCAGAGGGACCTCGGGGTCCTTGTGCATGAGTCGCAAAAACCCAGCCTGCAGGTGCAGCAGGTGGTCAGGAAGGCGAATGAGATGCTGGCCTTCATAGCGAGGGGGATTGAATATAAAAGTAGGGAGGTCTTGCTGCAACTGTATAGGGCACTGGTGAGGCCGCAGCTGGAGTACTGTGTGCAGTTTTGGTCGCCGCACTCATGCAAGAATATTTTGGCCTTGGAGGGAGTGCAGAGGAGATTTACTAGACTGATACCGGAGTTGAGGGGGTTGAACTATGAGGAGAGGCTGAATAAACTAGGCTTGTACTCGTTAGAGTTTAGAAGAATGAGGGGAGATCTCATTGAGACATATAAGATGATGAATGGGATGGATAGGATAGAGGTGGAGAGGCTCTTTCCGCTCAGAAAGGACAGTAGGACTAGAGGGCACAGCCTCAAGATAAAGGGGGGGCGGTTTAGAACGGAGTTGAGGAGGAACTTCTTCACTCAAAGGGTGGTGAATCTCTGGAATTCTCTGCCCGTTGAAGTGGTGGAGGCTGCCTCGCTAAATATTTTTAAGACACGGGTTGATGGGTTTTTGATAAGTGAGGGGATTAAGGGTTATGGGGAGAGGGTGGGAATGTGGAACTGAGACATGACAGATCAGCCATGATCTTATTGAATGGCGGGGCAGGCTCGAAGGGCTAGATGGCCTACTCCTGCTCCTATTTCTTATGTTCTTATGTTCTTATGTTTAATAGGAGTTCGTCCCGTGGTTACAAACCCCCTTCTACCTCAATATAATCGTGTATTACCCTGAATGCATACCTACTACCGATGTATATTTTTATCGTCTTTCCTTTAGACAGTTCTAGTGCCTTTGTGAGTGCCACTAGTTCTGCCACCTACGTGGATAGACCTCCATCAATTCTTTCTGACTTTACCATTTCCAAGTTGTCATTTACTACTGCCCACTCTGTTCGGGGTGATCCTTCCACGTATTTACGTGAGCCATCTACAAAAAGGGTGTCTTCAGCTGTTGCTAAAGGTACATCCTTTATCGTACCTTCTTCTACATCCATATCTACATCTCCACAGTTATGTCGTTCTCCTGTATGCAAAATTCCTTCTGCTGGTTATCTCCTGTGTCCCTTACTATTCTAACTGATTTGCTGGGAGGTAGGAGGATGGCTTCCCACTTAGCCCTTCTCATGTTCGACCTCAGCTTTCCTGTATTTAGCATCTTCACCAAGGTGTGTTTGGTGTGAAGGATTATGTTCCCTGTCATTACTATAGGTTCACTAACCTTTATGGCCCAGGCAGTGCAATCTAAGGCAGCAATGCACCTTGGCAGTCTGGTTACTACCTGCTCTTCTGCTGTTGAATAGTAACCTACAGGTCTCCATTTATCACCATGATCTTGCGTTACTACTGCAGAGTAGAACCCCCCTTCATTATTACAGTGTATGTGGAAATCTTTATTGGAATCTGGCAGTTCCAGTCCAGGGGCTGATATCAGTTCTGCCTTTATGTAGGCCTCTTCTTGCTTAGATCCCCATTCTATGGAGTTTAAAGCTGGCCTTCCCCCTTTAACTAGTCTCTATATAGGCTCTGCCAGTTTTGCGAATTCTGGGATAAAACTTCAGCTATGGTTAAACAGTCCCAGCACCTTCCTGATTCCCCTTACGGTGACTGGCTGTGGCATTTTCTTGTACCACCTTCTTTTGGTCTATTGGCATTTCTTTAAGCCCTTGTGAGATTAAGTGTCCTAGGTACAGGACTTGTGTTTTCCCGATTTGTGCCTTTTTGGAGCTCACCTTTAACCCTGCAGTTTTCAGTCCATTCAACACCAGGTATAGTGTTTCCTGATGTCCTGACTTAGATTCTGAAGCTATAAGTATATCATCCACGTATTGTAGAATCATGCTGCCCCCGGTTGTTCTACCCTGTTCAGGATGTCACTCATTACTCGATGGGAGATAGCGGGGCTATTGTGGAATCCCTGTGGTAGGCGAGTCCAAGCGTACTGTTGTCTCCCACTATAAATGCAAATTTGTCTTGGATTCAGGATCAAGGGTAGGGACCAGAATCCACTGGCTATATCCAATACGGTAAAGATTTTATGCTCCGGAGTCAATCCATTCAGGATTGTCGAGGGGCTTGCTACAATGGGGTGCAATTTGGATGTGACTTTATTGAGGCTGGTGTAGTCTATCGTGAGCCTTTAACTTTTGTTGGGTTTGCTCACTGGCCAGGTTGGGGAGTTAGTGATACTCGTAGTTTCCCTCAGGATTCCTTTCTCCACTAATCCTTTAATTATTTCTACTACAGCTGCCTCTGTTTCCAGTTTTATAGGGTATTGTCGGTGGGGGCTGTGCTCCAGTCCGGGCACCTTTATCAGGTCAGTTTTGATTAGGCCAGTGTCTGATTCTGTTTCGGTCCATACTCTGGGGACGGAGGCATAGATGGCTCCAAACCCCTCTGTTTCTGGTCGCCAATCTTTGATGGTGGCTTGTGAGTTTTCCTATTCCGGTTTTCCGACCATCCCATTTTGGCCAGATTAATTCTCTCTTCCCACAGTCAAAATCTCATACTCATTCATTTCCCATTATTGTAACCTCATTATTCTTACATACATAGAATCTCATAGATGTATACAAATTATTTATTTCTACTAATGTGGTGTCGCTCAGGTTGGCGGGTGTTTTGTTTCTTCCTATCCCCGTTAAGCAAATCATCCTATTTGTAGTGGGTAAGGGAAGGTCGGTGACAGATATGTTCGCTCCTGTGTCCACCAGCATTTCACATTGCCTGCCCCCTACAAACACATAGATCCTTCCCTCCTTCTTACACTTCTGAACGGGGCCGTCAGTCTTGCTGACCTTGGAGGTTCCTTGGTTGCTCTGACTCTGCTGTGGACATGGATCGGGACATGTTTGCCCCAATATATTGCTTCAGTGTGTCCGTTTTTATTACAGTAATTACAATGTGTCCCACTGTTTCCAAATGTGTTTTCTTTCCTTGGGACCCAGTACTCCTGTGCAAAGTGCCCTTGTTGATCACAATTGTGACAGATCAGCTTGCACTTAGTTCCGCTCCAGTGGTTGCTAGTAGGCAACTACTCTTTTCTGTCTTATCCTTGTCTGAGATTTCGCACCACCCCCCCCCACCCCCACCACCCCCCTCCCCACCCTCCCATGTATGCCACTAGCCCATTCCACTAATTCATCATAATCCTGGGACATGATCACTCCTGTTTTTAAGATGGTTTGGTGAGTGCTGGAGAGCCCATCCTTGAAAGCTTGAATAAAGGCTCGATCCCCACTTGCCCTGAGCATTCCTGGTATACTCGGAACAGAGTAAAAAGTCTGACAACACCAGGTTTTAGTCCAACCTATTTATTTGATAATATACTCACAAGCTTTCGGGTTAGCCCCTTTGTCAGGTGAATGCTAACCCGAAAGCTTGTGAGTATATTATCAAATAAATAGGTTGGACTAAAACCTGGTGTTGTCAGACTTTTTACTGTGTTTACGCCAGTCCAACGCCGGCATACCCACATCATGAATACTCGGAACAACCATTCCCTGTATTCAGAAGCTCCTCCCTTTTGTTGTTTGGTCGTTGTGATTCTGCTCCAACTAGTAGGAGCATTTCCTAAAACTCTCTGGATTTCTGTTTTAGACAGGGTGAAGGGTGCCTGTTGGGCATCTATTTCTGCTGAAAAACAAATTGCAGGTAAATGTAGGAGTAAGCAATAGAACATTTCAAAAAGGATTAAACTGAAATGTTGGAAACGGAAGACAAAAGGAACTGAAACTGGAAATGGAATTAAAAAAGAGAAAAGAGAAAAGGGTAGAGACAGAGAAGTCCACCAGAAGATGGGGAAGAATTTACTTCCAAGCCAGAACCCAGTGAGGAAATGTTTGAATTTATACAAGCTCGTCCAGTGTTTGAGGAAAGTGATGTAGGGCATTCTCTATTTAATTTGAAAAGGTTGCTAAACAAAAAGAAAAGAAATCTAGACCTTGCTATTGGAGTAGGTTGGTAGGTAGTGCTCAAAGGTGTATATATTATTCGTAAAAAGTATAACAACACCAGGTTTAAGTCCAACCTATTTATTTGATAGTAAACTTACAAGCTTTCAAGGTTTCCCTCTTCATCAGGTGAATGGAGAGTTCTGGCCTCAGACAGAGCATATAAAGCACAGACAGTTTACAGGTTACTGATTAGAACACGAATCTTTACACCTAAGCTGCTGTTCAAGTCCTAAAGTGGCCGACAATGTGAGTGGAAGGAGCACTGATCACAGGTTAAAGAGATGTGTATTGTCTCCAGACAGTACAGTAAGTGAGGTTTTGCAAACCCAGGCAAGTCATGGGGGTTACAGATTGTGCGACATGAACCCAAGATCCTTGTTGAGACCGTCCTCATGTGTGCGGAACTTGGCTATCAGTCTCTGCTCAGCGACTCTGCGCTGTCGTGTGTCGTGAAGGCCGCCTTGGAGAATGCTTACCCGAAGGTCAGAGGCTGAATGCCCATGACCACTGAAGTGTTCACCAACAGGAAGGGAACAGTCTTGCCTGGTGATTGTTGAGCGATGTTCATTCATCCGTTGTCGTAGTGTCTGCATGGCCTCCCCAATGTACCATGCTTCAGGACATCCTTTCTTGCAACGTATCAGGTAGACAGTGTTGGCCGAGTTGCAAGAATATTTACCGTGTACCTGGTTGATGGTATTCTCACGTGTGATGATGGTATCCATGTCGATGATCCGGCATGTCTTGCAGAGGTTGCTGTGACAGGGTTGTGTGGTATTGTGGTCACTGTTCTCCTAAAGGCTGGGTAGTTTGCTGCGAACAATGGTCTGTTTGAGGTTGCGTGGTTGTCTGAAGGCAAGAAGTGGGGGTGTGGCGATGGCCCTGGTGAGAAGTTCGTCTTCATCAATGATATGTTGAAGACTCCAGAGAAGATGTCGTAAATTTTATTGTCAGGAGAGGTATCTGTAGAATATGACACAAATATGAACTAGTTGGTTTCTGACATAAGCCCGGACAGAGCGATATTGAATTTGAAATGGTAAAACAAAATGATTTTGAACATTAGATATGGACAATAAAGGTAGAGACAATATACAAAGTTCTCAGGAAAGTTATTCTCATTGAGGATTTTAAAGATTCGCTCCTTTAGTTAGAACCCTAGTTGAAGAACAAAGGGTTAAAATGGTTAAACAGGCTGCAGAGAAAGCTGATGATTGTGAACTTGCTTATGGCAAACATTTTATTCATCATTTTAAGCCTGAGAAGGATAGAAATTAGGAAGGTGAAAAGAAGGCAAGTAGCCAAGGGAAAAAAGGAATAGTAAGGAAATTTTACCTCAGATCCGAAAAGGAAGTGCAGAGAGTAGAACTTACACTTGGAGGCCTAAGTGTTTCCATTAACAAAGAACAAAGAACAAAAACAGCCCGGGAAACAGGCCCTTCGGCCCAAAGAGCCCTCATTGATGAGGCATATTTGGATTCCCCTGGTCCGCACCAGCTGAAAACTAAAAGGGCAAAAAATAGTGGCAGAAAAGATCACAAAGATATGGTTGTTAAAACTGTAGTAGTGGTGCAGGTAAAGTGTGCATCAGAATCCACACACAAATGAGATAGGATTCATGACAGTTCAGAGAATGTTTCTTTGAGTACTGGCAAAGGAAGTCAGGCAATAAAGAAGTTTGAGTCTTTTTGAAGTGTGGTGTATGCCCTTATGCCAACAAAATAAGTAGACAAATTAAAATTGAGATACTGAGCCAGACTAATCATTGATGGTGGTGATACAATTTGTGCTCCAGATATTTATTTCTTCATGAAACTATTATTATGGTGTAACGTGGGCGGAGAGATGGCAGATGGAATGTAATCTGGACAAATGTAAGGTAATGCATTTTGGAAAGCCTAATACAGATAGAAATATACAGTAAATAGCAAAACCTTAAGAGTATTGATAGGCAAAGGGATCTGGGTGTACAGGTACACCCAGTGTCAATACACTGTAAAAGTGGCAATACAAGTGGAGAAGGTAGTCAAGAAGGCATACGGCATGCTTGCCTTCATTGGCCGGGGCACAGAGTTTAAAAATTGGCAAGTCATGTTGCAGCTTTATAGAACCTTAGTGAGGCTGCACTTGGAACATAGTGTTCAATTCTGGTTGCCACACTACCAGAAGGATGTGGAAGCTTTGGAGAGGGTACATTTACCAGGATGTTGCCTGGTATGGAGGGCATCAGCTATGAGGAGAGGTTGGAGAAACTTGGTTTGTTCTTACTTGAGCAACAGAGGTTGAGGGGAGACCAGATAGAAGCCTAAAGATTATGAGAGGCATGGACAGAGTGGATAATCAGAAGCTTTTTCCCAGGATGAAAGAGTCAATTATTAGGGGGCATTGTTTTAAGGTACGAGGCAGACTTTTTTTTACACAGGGTAGTGGGTGCCTGGAACTCATTGCCGGGAGAGGTAGTAGAAGTGGAAACAGTAGTGATTTTTAAGGGGGCGTCTTGACAAATACATGAATAGGATGGGAATAGAAGGATATGGTCCTGGAAGGGTAGGGGGTTTTAGTTAAGTCAGGCAGCATGGTAAATGCAGGCTTGGAGGGCCCAAGGGCCTGTTCCTGAGATGTAATTTTCTTTGATCTTTGCTCTTAAAGTCAATTTAAAAAGTGACTTCATGAATGGAGTTATGGTGGGAAGTATTCCTAAATCATGTATTGGAATGATAAATTTTATTTGAGGTAATAATTTGGCATACAGATACAGTAATATGGCAGGTGGTGGTTAATCACATTGATCTTAACTAAATTCTGAAACCTACTGTAGTCAAAAATAAGATTTATTGCAGCAAACTACCATTGAAGGAAAATCTGATTAACATTATTGGTAAGAACAATTAAGAATTGACGAGTGTAGAACACTTGACTAAGGACTTGAAATGTCTAAAGAATAAATTTATAAAGGCAAATTAGCAACATTTGATCTTCAGTTAAAACTTGATGACTGTCAAGCATCAGGAGCTTCTATGAAGTATTGTGAAAAATGCCTTGAACAGAAATTGCTGGTAAATCAGAATTCATCTTAAAGGAAGTCCCAAGGAAGACAGCAGTTAGGCAGTGGCAACGATGCGTCTCAGTATTTCCTCCAGTAAAAACACTTCTTTTCAAACTGAGCCAAAAACAGAATCAATTATTCTCAATGCTTTACATATTTCAATGAATGCACACATGGCCTATGATTTTTGGAAGTTTCATGATCAGCAAGATCTCTTCCAACATTTCTCCAGTTAGAGTACCCATCAACAGATACCTGTTTCCTTCACTAGGGTCAGGGAATAATTTGGAAACATAAGTTGACTGCCTTCGAAGTTTCTGAAAAAAAATACAATCATTTTCTCCTTTCCATCATGCCATTTCTTTTCACCTTTAGAAAATAAGACTTGAAACAAAATATTCGATCATACCCAGTAGAACAGATTTTGCCCATAAGGCAATATGTTCAGTGTAGGTTTTTTCCCTCAGTTCAGCTGCAGAAGAATAAGTTTGAGCAGTATCTTGTAGTTCCATTCCCATTTCAGAATCCACTTCTTGTTTAAACTTTTCAGGTGATGTAGCATCTCCAGAAATTGGCAAGTCAAAGTCATCAGATAACTTCTCCCCAAAAGTATGAATGTTAATTTGTGCACTACTCAACATTTCAAACATTCTAAAGTAAAATGACATACTGACAAACTGTCTTTTTGCCTAGCTTTGTTCTCTTGCCTCACTTTCAATTGCCACATTGATAGTGCTGCTTCATATTGACTGATTTTAGCAGATGAATTTTCTGAAAGAGGGCTCTTAGCATCCTGATGATTCTCCTCTACATCCCCTCTAGTGCAATCATATCCTTCCTATAAAGTGCTGGCCAGAACTGCGCACAGTACTCTAGCTGTGGCCCCAAAGTTTTATACAACTCCGAGGTGATCTTTTGTAATCTATGCCTCGGGCAAGTATTCCATATGCCTTTTTCACCACCCTATTAACATGCCCTGCTGCATTCAGAGATCAATGGATAAACATACAAAGGTAGTTTTGTTCCACAGAATTTCCTGCGTCATGTTATTCATTGAATACTTCATTGTCAAATTACTCCTTTCAAAGTGTATTATATCACACTTTCCAAGGTCAAATTCTGTCTACCACTTAGCTATCCATTCGACCATCCCATGTTTATCTTCCTGTAGCTTAAGACACTCAGCCTCACTTCACTTACTGATCAGTCATCTATGTTGTTTATATAAATGAGAGTAATAGGGGACCCAGCACAGTGATGTAACTGTGTTCTGTCACTGAACATTGGCTTCCAGCCAATAAAGCAGCTCTCGTCCTCTGTCCCTACAACTAATCCACCTCATCATATTACCTTGTATCCCATGTGTAGTTGCCTTCTTTACAACTCTTCCATGTGGGACCTTGTCAAAGGCTTTGCTGAAATCTATATGCACTACATCAACTGAAGCCCGCTCATCTACACACCTGGTTGCCTAAAAGAACAAATTAATTAGGCATGACATCCCTCTGACAAAGCCATGTTGATTATCCCTGATCAAACCTTGCCTCTCCAAATAGTAATAAGTTCTCTTCTTCAGAATTTTCTGCAACTGTTTCCCTACCAGTAATGAGAAACTCACTCGTCTGTAGTTCCCTGGCTTATCTCTACAACCCTTCTTAAATAATGGAACCACATTAGCTGTTCTTCAGTCCTCTGGCATCTCCCCTATGATGTGGAAATGCTGGCGTTGAACTGGGCTAAATACAGTAAGAAGTTTCATAACACCAGGTTAAAGTCCAACAAGTTTATTTGGTAGCAAAAGCCACTAGCTTTAGCTTTTGCTATCAAATAAACCCATTGGACTTTAACCTGGTGTTGTGAGACTTCTTACTGTGTATCTCCCCTATGGCCAGACAGGAATTAAAAATTTGGTCAGAGCTCTACAGTCCCTTGCCTCCCACAGCAGCCTGGGACACAGTCATCTGGACCTGAAGCCTGCCAACACCTCCAGTACCTTGTCACTACCCATGTCAATTTACTCAAGAGCCTTGCACACTCCGAGTTCCATACTTTCATCCCCATTTTCTTGGGTGAAGATGGATGTGGATATGAAGTATTCATCCACTTTACCAATGTGCTCTGCCTCCACACACAATTCTTCAAAGCATAAACGTGTGACTGCAAGAAAATATCTGTTAGAAACCTAACTCTGCATTCTACAGTACATTTCCATAATGCTCTTTGAAAGAAGTTAGATTGGTTACAAATTAAGCAACTGATGTAAAGAACTCTTCCAGGTTGTTTTGTCTTGATGTTTATGGGTAAATAGGTAGTTGCATTTCTTGCAACAATCAATTAGATTTGTACAAAATAGATTAGAACTAATTTCTTTGGCATTAGCAAAGGATAAGTTTAATTCAAATCCAAAGTTAGCATCTATATATCTAGGTTACAACATGATACATGGCTCACATTAAAACAAATGCCACTGGAGCAAATGCAAAACACTACCTGAAGATGGTGCTGTGGTGTATGCAAATAACTGCACTGCAGCAAAATTGTTGTGTTTCTTGTCTTAAATGTACTGAAAATTTTATAGTCATTTTTCCTCAAAGAGGTGAGTCTTTGATCCATCCTGCAGAATTCTTTATGACTTTATTATAATGCCTTGTGGTGCGCTCAGCTAGAATAAGACATGTTTTGGAAGGCGAACTGGACGGAGTCAAGCATAACATACTGCATTCTCCCTTACTGAGTCCTATGAAAATTTTACCATATCTGTAGCTAGAAGATGTCAATTCTAGTCAAGACTTAACATAAACATAACACAAAAGCATAACAAATGGGAACAAGAGTAGAACATTACAGCCTCTTGACCTGCTGTACCATGTAATGAAGGCTTTGAACGCTAATATTCTGCTTCAAATTCATTTTCCTGCCTGCTCCCCATAACCTTTATTTCCCTGAGAGAACAAAATCTATCAATTTCAGTCTTTGACATATTCAAAGGTGGAACATACACAACCTTTCCAAAGATTCACACTCCTGAGTGAAGAAATACGTTCTCATCTCAGTGCTAAATGATTGACCCTCTGTGCTCAGTGTTCCCAATCCCCCAACCAGGTGAAACAATCTTGGTTGTCTACCCTGTCAAGCCACTTTATAATCTTGTTTGATTCAATGAAATCACCTATTAAGGCCATGATCTTATTCACTGGCAGAGCAAATTCAATGAGCCAAATGGCCAACCTCTTCTACTATTATTTATGATCATATGCCTGAGGTTCAGCAAGGGTGGCAAAGTGTGCACTGACAATATGTTATACAGCCAGCCTGCTCCTCAAAGGCAAATTATTCCTGTTGAAAAGCAAAGCAGCTGCCCTCAATGGAAAAGAGCTGCTGCTGGCTTCCTGCACTGACACTGATTGTACGTAAGAGCTGCACAAATGGATCATCAAAAAAGGGAGAGGGCTCCTACCATAATGGGACTGAAGGTCTTAGTAGCGGACATGAACAGGAGGAAAGCCATGTTTCCACAGTGGGATTTGGAGACCTTCAAGGCCAATCACTGGAAAAGCTGGGGGCAGGTGGCCAGGGAGGTCAGTCCAAGGTGTCTGCCTTGCAGGCATGGCATCAGTTCCACAAGAGGCTTGACATCCTCAAGCAAGTGGTTAAGGGTAGTGAATGCATCTTCACATGACATCTCCTTCCCATAGCTTCACCACCATTACTCACCATTTAGGCTCTGGCTCTCTGGGAACCTAGGTTCAAATCTTACTACGAAAGTGGTGGAATTTTAATTCAATAATCTGGAATAAAAGCCAATGATGACCATGAAACCACTATCAAATGTTGTAAAAGCATTGACCTAGGCACCAGCAATGACAATGACAAATCCTGCCCTGTCAATCTTACCAACATCTGGGATCTTATCCCAAAATTGGGAGAGCTGTCATAAACAAGTTAAGCAATACCCTGACATTGTCTTTCTCACAGAATTGTACCGTACATTTGCCAGACACCACCATCACCATGTCTGTCCTGTCACCTGGAAGGATGGATCCAACAGAGGTATCAGCACAGTGGTGTACAGTCAGGAGGGAGTTGCCCAGGGAGTCTTCAATATGGACTCTGGACCTCATTGCATCAGATCAAGCATGGGCAAGAAGCCTCCCGTTGATTACTGTGCTCAACTGATGAATCAGTACTTGTCCTTGAACTTCAATTGGAGGAAGCAAGGGTGAAACATGCACTTTGGGTGGAAGATGTCAATTTTCATCATCAAGAGTAACCCCTTCCTACCATTAGCACCATGATAAGGGATCAGCCTGGATCAAAGAATGCATGTGGGCATTACAAACCAGGCAGATGATAGCACAAGGTTGTCTTTGGACCAGTGATCCTGATACCCAGAGCAATGTCTTATGATGACTATGAAACCATTGCCAATTGTCATAAAAACCCTTCTGGATCACTAATGTCCTTTAGGGAGGGAAATCTGCCATTCTTACTTGGTCTGGCCTACATGTGACACCAGATCCACAACAATATGTTTGACACTTAAAATGCAAACCATTTAGTTGAAAGGCAATTAGAGATGGGCAATAAATGCTGACCCAGCCAGCAACACTCATTCCATGAATGGTTAAAAGACTGAACTGGTTGAGTCCTAAAGGTCATGGCTGCTAGATTGTGTCCATAGAATCATTACAGTGCAGAAAGAGGCCAAGTGGCTCATCAAATCTGCAGCAACTCCCTGTAAGAGCATGTTACACAGTCCTCATCCATGATCTGGTTAATCCACCTAACCTGCACATTTGTGGACTGTGCAAGGAAACTCATGCAACTACAAGGAGAACAATAGTCACTACAGGCCATCATTGAAACTGGGTCCCTGGCACTGTGAGGCAGCAGTACTAGCCACTATGCCACCATGTCTCCAATAGGTGAAGACAGAACCAGAGAGAAAAATATGCTTGACCTCTTTTCGCCAAACTGCCTGCCACAGATGCATCAATCCATGACAGTATCATTCCCACAGTCCTTGCGGAGTCAATGTTGTATCTTCATACTGAGGATACCCTGTCATGTTGTGAAGCTACTATTGTGCTAAATCAGACAGATCTAACAACTCAGACTTGGCACCCATCAGCAGCAGCATTGTATTCAACCATAATCTGTAACCTCATGGCCTGGCAGACCCTGCCCCCCACCAGCATCACTGATCTTCCTCGCTCAATCCCAATGCAGTGGGGCAGTGGGACCCATCCACCAATTGCCCCTGCCCACAATAGGTCAAGCCCCCATTCCAGCCCTCTTTGCCCTGGGCAATGCCAGGGTGCCCGTACCCTGGGGGCATCACCCCCACCACCCAACCCTCTGGGCGGCCTTGATTGTTCGTCTTCATTCAGACGGGGTGGGAGATTCTACCAGGTCTGGAGAATTCCATGCTGGGCCTAATAATGAGATTTAAAGTACATTAAAAACAGATTTGAATGACCTACCTCTATTCAAACTAGTTCCAGTGCAGTCCCAACTGCTCTGCTCTCGGGTTGTGGGATTTGCGCATGTTTCAGGAACGTATGCGCGAGTCCCGCAAAATGGCCGACATGCAATTCTCCCATCCCAATATGCCAAAAAACCAGTGCACTGAGATGGGAGAATCCCTGAATTCTATGCTAATAATACTAGAAGGATTAAAGGAAGATTGACTGGGCAGGCTAGTGGAGGTGAGGGTCATGGTAGAGGCAGTTGATTAGATTGTTGCAATCTTAATAACGAAGAAGTCTTTGACCTCCTTGCACTTGTTGAAATCAAGATAAGAAGGCAGGAAACAGGAGTTAAAGAAGGTGGTCTGCAGTCAAGGAAAGAATTTGGTTGTTACCTTTAAACTCAATGGAATACTCAGCAGTTTTAGAAAGTAAGTTTAAGACTCAATAGTCATAGAGGTCCAATTTGTCCATGCTGCCCTCTTTTTTAAACCCCTAAGCTAGTTCCAATTGCCCTCAATTGGCCCATATCCCTCTATACCCATCTTATCCATGTAACTGTCTAAATGCTTTTTAAAGACAAAATTGTATGCAACTCTAATACTACCTCAGGCAGCTTATTCCAGACGCTCACCACCTTCTGTGTGAAAAAATTGCCCATCTGGACTCTTTTATATCTCTCCCCTCTCACCTTAAATCTATCCCCACTGGTTTTAGACTCCCCTACCTTTGGGAAAAGACATTGACTATCTAGCTGATCTATGCCCCTCATTATTTTAAAGATCTCTATGAGATCACTGCTTAGCCTCCTACATTCCAGAGAAAAACGTTCCAATCTATTCAGCCTCTCCTTATAACTCAAACCATCAAGTCCCGGTAGCATCCTAGTAAGTCTTTTCTGCACTCTTTCTAGTTTAATAATATCTTTTCTATAATAAGGTAACCAGAACTACACAGCATTCCAAGTGTGGCCTTACCAATGTCTAGTACAACTTCAACAAGATGCCCCAACTCCTGTATTCTATGTTCTGAACAATGAAACCAAGCATGCCGAATACCTTCTTCACCATTCTGTCCATCTATGATTCCATTTTCAAGGAGCTATGAACCTGTATCTCAAGACCTCGTTGTTCTGTAACTCTCTCCAATGCCCTACCATTAACTGAATAAGTCCTGCCCTGGTTCAATCTACCAAGGTGCATCATCTCATATTTATCTAAATTAAACTCCATCTGCCATTCGTCAACCCACTGGCCCAATTGAGCAAGATTCCATTGCAATCCGAGATAACCTTCTTCACTGTCCACTAAGCCATCAATCTTGGTGTCATCTGCAAATTTACTAACCATGCCTCCTATAGTCTCATCCAAATCATCAATATAAATGATAAGTAACAGTGGCCCCAGCACCGATCCCTGAGGCACACTGCTGGTCACAGGCCTCCAGTTTGAAAAACAATCCTCTGCAACCACCCTCTGGCTTCTGTCATCAAGATGTGGAGATGCCGATGTTCAACGTCTAAAGTGAAGAAACAATTGGCATTAGCTTAGGGTTTTAAAAAAAAGGGCAGCATGGACAAGTTGGGCCGAAGGATCTGTTACCATGCTGTAAAGCTCTATGACTCTTTTGGCAAATTTTATATTTGACCTAATTTGAACATCGAAAATTCTTGATCTTTTTATGAGTGGAAACAGTTTCTTCCTAACTACTCTGTCCAGGCCCCCTCATGATTTTGGACACCTCTATTTTAAGATAAACTTAAAAGTATTGCATTCAATCGTAAAATTGACAGTGTCTCATTAAAAAAAATTCAAATACGTCAATCTGTGAAGTGTGAAATTAAATGGAGCTGAAATGTAGATCAGCCATGATGAAATTAAATGGCAGAGAAAACATGGTATGCTGAATGGTCTATCTACTCTTGTTCCTATGTTCCTATCTAGACAGGATTAATACAATTAGCAGGAGAAGGTATTTATGTTTGTAAAGAATCAAACAAAGTTTCCAGGAAAATCACTAAAGAGTAATCTGACATCCACATTACACAAGTAATTACCTTGTCCATATTCCAGGAACCTTTATTTACAATTGCGTAGGTATCAGCAATTATATCAGTGACCCGATCTGATCAAGGGTCAAAAGACATAGTTTATTTCTTTAATTAAAAATGTCAAAAGGCAATTTAAAATTAATGACAATTGCTTTGCTAGATACACTGCAACTCCCCCATCCACTTATTTCTTAAAGGTATTCAATGTTGACTCCTCAGTAGAATTCTATGATCTTGTCAGCACAATAATAAATTTGTGTTTAAAAGGTGCAGTGCCTTAAGCTAAAGTGCTGCTTACTTAATTCTTGGAAAAAATGCCAAACTGAATAATGGAGTCATTCTGATTTTGAACAAAACTATATCACTATACTGCAGAAATGCGTCTTGAAGCCGAAACCCATTTATCATTACTTCCCATATAAATGTTTCAAGAACACTTATGCTACATTTTTTTTCCAGAAATGATGCTAAAGTGAAGAAACAATTTCTTGGTTATTTTACATATGGCCTAATTTGAACATTGAAAAGCCTCCTAAATTGCAGAGGAACATCTGTTTTAATGGCTACTGTTTCCTTTCCAATACCATTGGGGCTTATACTTTAGATAGCAGCATACTTGTTTTAAAAAGAGAGAACAGAGCTAGGGGAAACTCCTGCAAACAAAATAAATTCCCACTAAGTATTCATCAGGAAAACATCTTCAGTCAAATGGAATATTTTGCTGATTCATTAAATCGTAGAATGATTACAACATAGAAGGAGTCCATTCAGCTCAGCTTATCTGTGGTGACTCTCTGAAGAAACAATTCATCTAGTACCATTGCCTGCCTTCTTACCATATCCTTGCACTTCTTCTTTCTTGGATAATAATCCAATCTCTCTTGAATGCCTCAATTGAACCTGCCACCACTGCATTTTCCAGCATTCTAAAGATCCAAATCATTTGCTACATGAAAATGTTTCATCTCATTTCACTTTTGCTTCTTTACCAAAAGAGTCATAGAGCTTTACAGCATGGTAACAGATCCTTCGGCCCAACTTGTCCATGCTGCCCTTTTTTTTAAAACCCTAAGCTAATGCCAATTGACCTCAAGTGGCCCATATCCCTCTACACCCATTTTTCCAATGTAACTATCTAAATGCTTTTCAAAAGACAAAATTGTACCCGCCTTTAATACTACCTCTGGCAGCTTGCTCCAGACACTCACCACCTTCTGTGTGAAAAAATTGCCCCTCTGGACCCTTTTGTATCTCTCCCCTCTCATTTTAAACATATGCCTTCTCGTTTTAGACTCCCCTACCTTTGGGAAAAGATATTGACTATTTATCTGATCCATGCCCCTCATTATTTTATAGACCTGTATAAGATCACTGCTCAGCCTTCACAACACAGGGTAAAGTCTGACAGGTTTATTTGGTAGCAAAAGCCACAAGCTTTTGGAGTGCTGCCCCCCATCAAGTGAATGGGAGTTCTATTCACAAACAGGGCATACATATAAAGACACAAACTCAATTTACAAAATAATGGTTGAAATGCAAGTCCTTACAGGTAATCAAGTCTTAAAGTTACAGATAATGTGAGTGGAGAGAGGATTAAGCACAGGTTAAAGAGATGCGATTTGTCTCCAGCCAGGACAGTTAGTGAGATTTTGCAAGGCTCGAAGGGCTAGATTTCTGCTCCTATTTCTTATGTTCTTATGTTCATGAGGGTTACAGATAGTGTGACATGAACCCAAGATCCCGGTTGAGGCCGTTCTCACGTGTACGGAACTTGGGCATTAGTCTCTGCTCAGCGACTCTGCGCTGTCGTATGTCATGAAGGCCACCTTGGAGAACGCTTACCTGAAGATCAGAGGTCGAATGCCCGTGACCGCTGAAGTGTTCCCCAACAGGAAGAGAACACTCTTGATTGGTTCATTCATCCATTGTACCCAATGTACCATGCCTCTGGACATCCTTTCCTGCAGTGTGTCAGGCAGACAACGTTGGCTGGGTTGCAAGTGTATGTACCGTGTATCTGGTGGATGTGTTCTTACGTGAGATGATGGCATCCATATTGATGATCCAGCATGTCTTGCAGAGATTGCTGTGGTAGCGTTCTGCATTGTTGTGGTCACTGTTCTCCTGAAGGATGGGTAGTTTGCTGCGGACAATGGTCTGTCTGAGGTTGTGCAGTTGTTTGAAGGCAAGAAGTGGGGTGTGCGGATGGTCTTGGCAAGATGTTTGTCTTTATCAATGACATGTTGAAGGCTCCGGAGAAGGTATCGTAGCTTTTCCACTCCAGGGAAGTACTGGACAATGAAGGGTACTGTCTCCTGTGTTTGTCTTCTGAGGATGTCAATGCAGTTTTTCGCTGTGGCATGTCTTGACTGTGCCGCAAGCCCAAGGATAACCTCACGATGCTCCACTTCTCCAGCTTCCAACTAAACACGTTAAAGAAGCCATCCCCTATGGACAAGCCCTCCGTGTACACAGGATCTGCTCAGATGAAGAGGATCGCAACAGGCACCTTCAGACGCTGAAAGATGCCCTCATAAGAAGAGGATATGGCACTCGACTCATTGATCGACAGTTCCAACGCGCCACAGCGAAAAACCACACTGACCTCCTCAGAAGACAAACATAGGACACAGAGTATCCTTCATCGTCCAGTACTTCCCAGGAGCGGAAAAGCTATGACATCTTCTCCGGGGCCTTCAACATGTCATTGATGAAGACGAACATCTCGCCAAGGCCATCCCCATACCCCCGGTACGGTTCAAACAACCGCACAACCCCAAAGAGACCATTATCCACAGCAAACGATTCAGCCTTCAAGAGAACAGTGACCATGACATCACACAACCCTGCCACAGCAAGCTCTGCAAGACATGCCAGATCATCAACACGGATGCCATCATCTCGTGTGAGAACATCATCCACCAGGTACACAGTACATACACTTGCAACGTTGTCTACCTGATACACTGAAGGAAAGGATGTCCCAAGGCGTGGTGTACTGGGGAGACCATGTAGACACTATGACAACGTTTGCCTGCCAGTTAAGCCAATGGTGGGGAAAGGGTTTTGAAGTGAGTCTCAGGATGTCAGGCAAGCCTGAAGATTAAGGAATGTACTGCATGCAGGTTTGGTAGTTCTTTCAAGATGGCGTCAGCATCTGCCTTTCTGTCAGGTAATGCCAAGATAGGTGTATTGCTACCCACACATTATGGGCCTCATGGCTCCATTATTTTTATTGGCTGGATACTCTGTGGTCTTAGTTGCATCCTTTCCAATTGGCAATGGTGCCCCCTTTTAGTTCCGCTGCCAAGAATTGCACAAGAATTAAATTCAGCCCATTTGCTCTGGTTCTTCCTTTACAGATGCTGACAGACCAGCTAGGTATTTCCTATATTTTATGTTTTATTTCAGCTTTCCAGCATCTGCAGTATTTAGCTTTTGCATATATGTTAACTCATAATACTATTCAACTCTTCGTGGCTAGTCCATCATGCTCTGGAATTCTCTTCCTAGACCTCTTCATCTCTTTCCTTCACTTTCTTCCCTTTAAGCTGCAGAGATAGCGATTGTGCTAGCTATGCTTTTCCAAAGTTATCAGTATCACAAACACCCTACTCAGATTAGAAATTGGTGAATGCAACATTGCTTTTCCAGGAGTTTTAAAGTTTATTTATTAGTGTCACAAGAGAGGCAATGAGCCTGTGACCTGTCCAGCAGTCAGCACCACACATGGCCTTGGTCACTCTGATATCCTGCCTGTCTTTTCTCCTAACAATGACAAAGTCGATAACATGCCAATGCTTAGAACGGGGGTGCATCCAGGAAGTCTTGTTATGGGTAGGCAGACGGAAGGTTGTGTTGGTGATGAGGAGATCGTGTGCTGCACAGATCTTCATTAAGATTAGACCGTTACTGTTACACTCAAATCCCTCTGAACATCAACGTTTACAAGTTTCACATCATTCAAAAAGTATTCTGCTTTTCTACTGTTATGACAGAAGTGAATAATATCACAGTTCCCCACAATATATTCTATTTGTAGCTCAACCATTTAATCTGTCTAAATCTCTTTTCAGTCTCTCTGTGCCCTCCCCACTCCATGCCTCCCAGTGACTCTCTGCCAGATTGCAGAGTCACATCCTACTCTTGATTTCAATGCAATACTGCTCACTGCTGGCAGTAGGGCATCCAGTTCTCCGTGTCACAAGTAGGCTTAAATTAACACTACAATGAAGTTACTGTGAAAAATCCCCTTGTGGTTACACTCTGGCACCTAGTTGAGTACACTGAGGGAGAATTTAGCATGGCCAGCATGTCTTTCAGACTGTGGGAGGAAACGAGAATACCTGGAGAAAACCCATGCAGACATGGAGAGAATGTGCAGACTCCACACAGAGAATGACCAAAACCAGAAATTGAATCCGTGACCCTGGCGCTGTGAGGCAGTGAGGTAGCAATGCTAACTACCGTGCCATGGAGGCAGAAAGAAAACAAGAAACTCTAGGGCAGTTATCCTAACATAAGTAATTGGGAAAATGTTGAAATCTATCATTAAAGAAGTCATAACAATACACTTAGAATAATATAATATAATTAGAATAAGTCAACATAGTATTACAAATGGAATTCTGTTAGAAAAACATACAAGTCTTTTGAGAACCTAATTCACTGGGTATGTAAAGGGGAACCAGTAGATGTAGTATACCTGGATTACCAAAAGGCATTTGATAAGATGCTAGGCAAAAGCTTACTTCAAGATAAAGGTTCATAGTTTTAGGGGTAATTTATTGTGAATAGAAGATTGGTGACAGGCAGAAAGCAAAGAATGGGTATAAACAGGGTATTTCCAAGTTGGCAGGTGTGATTAGTGGAGTGTTGCAAGGATCAGTTGGGGGCCTCAGCTATTTACAATCTACGTTAATTTGTTGATAGAGGCTTAGTGGAATGTATCTAAGTTTGGTGATGCTACAAAGCTAAGTGGAACAGCAAGTTGTGGGGAGGACACAGAGAGACTGAAAAGAGATATGGACAGGTTAAATAGTTGAGCTACAAATAGAATGTATTGTGGGGAATTGTGATATTATTCACTTCTGTCGTAACAGTAGAAAAGCAGAATACTTTTTGAATGATGTGAAACTTGTAAATGTTGATGTTCAGAGGGATTTGAGTGTTCTCATGCAGGGTATGTAGAAAGTTAGCATGCAGGCACTCTAAGCAATTAGGAGGGAAATGGCATGTGGGCCTTTATTACAAGGTGATTGGAATATATGAATAAAGAAGTCTTGCTACAATTATACAGGGTTTTGGTGAGATCACTTCTAGAAAACTGTGTGAAATTTTGGCCTCCATGTTTAAGGTAGGATATACTTACATTGTAGTTGGTACAGTGAATGTCACTAAATTGGTTCCTGGAATGAAGGGATTCTCCATGATAAAAAACTGAGTAGATTGGGCTCTCATTCTTTGAGGTTTAGAATGAGAGAGATAATCTCATTGAAACATAAGATTTTGAAGGAGCTTTATAGGGTAGACGCTGAGAGATCGTTTCCACTGGCTGGGCAATCAGGCAGATAAGGGGCTGATTTTTTAGGGTTGAGCTAAGCAGAAATTATTTTACTCAAAGGGTTGTCAATCTTTGTAATTCTCTTTCCCAGAGTGTTGTTATTGAATACATTTAAGGCTGAGATAGACAGATTTTTGGCTTCTCAGGGAATCGATTGATAAGGGGACCAAGTGGGGGTTGGAACCCAAGATCAGCCATTATCACACTTAATGACAGAGCAGGCTCAACAGGTCATATGGTCTACTCCTGCTCCTATTTCTTGTGTTTTAAGTAAGGCAGTCCTTGAAATTTACTGTGACCAATTTTTGGTTATGTTCTAATCATAGTAATTAAGAAGACAAATAAAATGTTGTCCTTCATTGGTACAGGGATAGAGTTTAAAAACAGGGAGGTTATGTTGCTGCTGTATAAGGTGAGATTGAAGCCACACCTGGAGTACTGTGTACAGTTTTGGTCTCCTTCATTGAGAAAGGATGCACTCGTGCTAGATGGGGTGCAGAGGAGATTCACTAGAGTAATTCTGGGGTTGGCTTACAAGGAGACACTGAGTAAACCGGGACCAAGCTCATTGGAATTTAGAAGGGGGTATCTTATAGAAACATATAAAATTATGAAGGGAAGGTTGTTTCCATTGGCAGATGAAACCAGAACTAGGGTGCATGTCCTCAAAATAAGGGGGAACAAATTTAGGACTGAGTTGAGGAGGAACACCTTCACCCAAAGGATTGTGAATCCGTGGAATTCCCTGCCCAGTGAAGCAGTTGAGGCTACCTTGTTGAATGTTTTTAAGGCAAAGATCGATAGATTTTTGAGCAGTAAAGGAATTAAGGGTTATGGTGAGCAGGCAGGTTAGTGGAGATGGGCCCACAAAAAGATCAGCCATGATCTTATTGAATGGAGGAGCAGGCTCGAGGGACCAGATGGACTACTCCTGCTTCTCATCCTTATGTTCTAGTATTGCATGATGTGGCTTCATTTCAGACTTGGTTTTATTATGATCTTGTAAAGTGACTTGGGATATTTTGTTACATTCAAAGCCCGATTCAAATTGTTGGTGTTTATCTAATGGTTCCAGTGGTCTGCACTGTAGTTCATGATTGTTGATTCAAGACGATATAGATTGAAAAGTATTATTATTTTACTAATTAACTTAGTATTTTTCAGCCATACGAAACATACTGTTTTCTTACTGTCGGGCCTATGAAAACCAATGTCTATCCAGATGTGAAGCTCATATATAAAATGCATTAGAGAGCTATATATTCATTAAAAATACCTGAAAATCCTCAATTTTTCAAAGGACATTTTTAACTGCAAATAATATGAGTGATGTGACAGGTTTATACATAAACAAGATGCATGCAAATGACTTGATTCAAGCACTGTAAATATAACCGTGTAGACTTAGTGTTTATTACACCAATTCCTTTAACATTGACAGAGTGTAAGCTTTATTGTTTGAAGAGCTAGTCATAACTGACGAGGGACTTCAAGCATCACTGCAGACTGGGTTTAACAGCTCATACCTAAATTGTATTTATATTCTGTCAGCGCAGGAACAGCAACATCAAATCAACACAATTACCATAAACTCACATCAAAATGTTGTGTCACTGCTGATGTACACTGCAATAGAAAGGAGGTGAACCATGTACATTTAGTGTGGGTAACAGATCGATCACAACAGATGGTGGAAAAGAATTGCGTCATTCAGACTCAAGATGTGAATGGAACAGGGCATTGCTAAATACTATTAACATGCCTCCAAGCATCATGTTTTTATGAATCACTAAGTATTTTGTTTATGACTTTATATCTTGAAACATTTCCCTACTTGATAATATCATGTATTTTGTTTTCGTTAAGAATCGCTACAGGAAAACAAAGGCTTAAGAAGACATTGCAAATTTAATCCATTCATACACAATAACAAAAAGCTTACTCTATTTTAATGTCAATTTCACATAATATGTTGCACACATTGTTTCATGAAGAACTTTGAGTAACTTAATGAAAGTCCTGTTTTCTCCAAACTTGATAGAAGCTCCACATACAAATCTGTCTGCTTGCTAATTCTCTTTGCTGTTTGACATGTAGTAATGGATTACAGGGGATTAAAATTCAAGTTTATTGCCCATAGTACCTCTCTGAATTTACTATTCCTATGAGTGAGGCTACACAGTGAGTGAATATTCATAGGCTATTATAACAATGCAATCACACCTGCGTCCAGCCTTATTCAATGTTCACATAAACCCACTTTCCATGAAAAGATCAGTAGATAGTAATCAACAGCTGAACCCTTGGATGATGTTTTATCACCCCCTTATCCAGATTTGTCTGCAGCAAATATGCACAAAATCAATGTGATGTTTGAATAGATAAGATACTGTGCTTTAAAAACAGTTCATTATTTGTGTAGCTGAGAGACATGATAATGCCTGAACCCATACTATGATTAACTAAGTAAGTGTAAATCAGAGACTGACCTGGAAATCATGTGAAATATGTCTTCCAGCATCACATCAGGTAAAAACAAAATACCGCAGATGTTGGAAATCTGCGGTATAAAAACACAAATTGCTGGGTAAACGCAACAAATTTGGCAAATGTAGAGAGAATAATCGAGTTAACTGGTGATCGCTTTGCAGAGCATCTTTGCTCCATCCACAAGCATGATCCCAACCATCTGGTTGCTTGCCTTTTCAGTTCAACATCTTGCTTTTATGCCAACATGTATGTCCTCGGCCTACTGCAAAGCTCCAATTATGTCCAGCACAAACTGGAAGAACAGCACCTCATTTTATGATTAGGCATGTAGCAGCCTTCTAGACTCAACAGTGAGTTCAACAACTGTGAACTTTCCCCTCTACCTTGACCTCCTTTTTTTTTGATGTCCTTGGTTTGTGCCAATAAAACTCCTCCATCCTCCACAGAGCCATGTGTCCCTTGTATTTCAATTTTGCTTTCATTGAGCACTGATCTTTGTTCTCCTATTAACACATTTGACTCTCTTACCTTTATGCCACTATCAGCACTCATTTAGCTTCAATGCCACCATTAACAACCCTTTATCTTATGCCCTGGCAATATTGCAAATCTCTCCGTAGCTCTGATCGACCCCTGACTTATTTTGTCAGGCCTTCACTGTTCCCCTCTCCAGTTATTTATTGCATTGCATTTCTATCCTGGTTCAGTTCTGTAGAACGGTCATATGGATTTTGAACTATGGGTAAAATCTTACCAATAAATGGCAGTAATGGTTCCAGTAAGAAACACGACATGTTTCTTCCAGAGAAATATGCTGGTTTTCTCTCCAGAGCTTACCACACTGTCATAAAAACTGGTGGGCGCGTTTCACACCACCGTGTAGAGGGGCAGACATTAATATGCCGGCATTGAGATTGGGGTGCCCTATTTAAAGGGCACCCCAATCAGACCAATAAGTAACCTTTCCCACCAGGGGCTCCTTCATCTAACCATCATCCTCACCCCTACCCCCCTCACCTGATCAGAGCTGGCATTCACCACCATAGCACCCACCACCCTCAACCACAATAATCAGTGGCAGCAGCCACCACCCCCTTCTCCTACTGAACATCAGACATCTTCCCCCCGCCCTTCCCATGACAGTCAATGCCGACACCTCCTCTTCCCTCTAAACACTGGACCTCTTTCCCCTGACTGCCAACCCGAACGGCCATTGGCATCACTCCTCTCACATCTGCGCTCCCCCCCACCGCCCCCCCCAAGAGGCTCCCCAATGATGCTCATCTGACAGTGCCAACCCGTGCTAAAGGGCAGTGCTGGGGGCAATACTCGCCTTCAACTCTGGTGAACTCTGTTGTAAACCGCATTGACATGAAGTCACGTTGGCACACTTTGAAATTATGCCTTGGGCTCAATACATGATGAGTAGGGGGGGGTGTTCTTTAATAATATGCTAATATCTGAAGATGCATTGAAATCAGGTTCATGCCCATTGTGGGCATGAAGCTGATTAAGTCGCCATCGAGATTCACGTCTTCCGGGTTTTTGACGGATCTTGAGCCCCCTTTGTCATCCCTCTGGATAGCAACCATAGGCTGAAGATCTTTCCCACTTAACTCTGCTTCTCTCTCTACAGACACTGCCAGACCTGCTGAGTTTATCCAGCCTTTTTAGTTTTCATACCGCACCAAGAAATGTATTTTATCTTGAAGGATCAAGAGAATATTAAATTACAATAGGGAAAAAAGCCAACTAGGGAGTTGGTTTGACCAGTCAGTCAGACTCACTGGCTGGTATTTTGCACTCTGTGCATAGATGCTGGCTGGGTCAAGAAAACTGACAAGTAGCTCTCCAGCTGCACAGCTGAGTTTTCTCTCCAGATTCTCTGGCACTCTGTACACAGAAAATGGCGGGGGGAGGGGGGGCGTTAGGTTTCACTATCATTCTGGCAAGGTGGGGTTGGGTCTAGTAGAACTGGCAGCATCATTGCCATGGAGATTAGGGCACCATGTTTAAAGGCTTTACTCCTCCCACTGAAATGGGGAATCTCCACCTATCCCTGGCATAAGACCTCATTTGACGAAGGGACAAACACTGAAAGCTTGTGGGTTTACTATCAAATAAACTGGTTGGACTTTAACCTGGTGTCATGAGACTTCTTACTGTGTTTACCCCAGTCCAACGCCGGCATCTCCACATCATGAGCACTGGGACAAACCAATCCCCCCCACAAGCATGAGGACAACCCCTGCGAGGGCAATGCCAGAGTGCCAGAAGGCAGTGGGCAAGTCCCTCTCCCCTCTCCCCCCTCTCTCTGCACCCTCAGTGGGTTCCCCATGACAGATTTGCATTTTGTAGATCATCAATGTGATGTCACATCAGAGAGGGGAGAATTCTTTATTTAGGGGCATAATATGTTGGGGAAGAGCACTAATTGTATTAAAATGTATTTAAATGTAAAGGGCGGGAACTTCATTCGGAGTGCAGAAAATCAGAAAATGAGATATTGCCGTCAAGATCCCATTTTCCAACTCTCGCAATATTTTGGGCCTACATAACTGTTTATGCTCAAGACGAATGCAGGCTCAAAATCATCCCTGAAAAGTGAATTCAGTCATGGAACAAGCATAATGAGTTGTACAAGATTTTAAAATTTCATAAGATTAAGATCTTACGATTTATCTAAGATTTTTTTCAGTACAGTATCAGCCCTGTTATATTTAATATTAAAACATATAGTTCTGAATTTTCATCACCTCGATTTCAAAACCTGCCAGTTAAACAAGAACATGCACAGAGTTCCCAAAAATAAAACGCAATACATTTTTTGATCTCTGATCTACTTTAAAGCAATAATTAAGAATGAAAGAAAATAACTTGCATTTGTGATCTTATTTTTCACAATCTTAAGATGTTCCAAAGATTTTACAACTAACGAAATACTTTTGAAGTACAGACACTGATGTAGGAGTGCAGCTAAGTGAAGAAGTTTTAAGGCTAATTTCTTTCTAATGTCAAATTTTATTTAAATTTAAAATTGCCTTTTAAGTTAAGAGAAGTTAAATTTATTCTAGGGTTAAACAGAGACACGAAAGCTCTCTGAGAGGAGCTGCAGCTAGTTTGGTGAGTGATGGAGTTGGGTGAGCCCTGAATTAACTAATTTAAAAAAATTATTTAATTCATGCAAAGCAGATGATAGGATAGGTGGTGTGTCATAGCTGCAGAATGTGGGAACTCTTGGATACCACTACAATCCATGTCAACCACATTTGCAAAAGCATCTGTGGCTTGAGGAGCTTTGGCTCAGAGTTAAAGAGCTGCAGGCTAGGCTGCAGACTGACACATCAGGGAGAGGGAAATTAATCTGGATGCTTTTCTCCAGAAGGCCCTTAGAATAGTGGCATCTGAATGGGTTAGTGGTCATGAAAAGGAGAGTGTGCTTATGAGGCAGGCAGCTGAGGGAATCAAAAAGGTACGAGTGGAGAAACATCAGTCCTTACAATTGAGCAACAAGTTTCAGGTTCTTGCAGCTTGTATGTTTAGGAAACTATTCAAGTCTGGGGTGTGAAAGGAATGTAATGGTGGTAGTGATAGTTGGGGGCTGTGTAATTAGCAGGATAGACACTGTTATCTGCAGCAGAGAATGAGAATCCAGAAGGATCTGTTGTTTGCCCAATGCCAGAGTTTGGGATATCTACTCAGGTTTGGGGAGGAACTTGCAGTGGGATGGGGAGTATCTAGGCATCATGGTCCATATAAGTGCCAATGACATAGGTAGAACTGGGAAAAAGGTTCTGTATAGAGAGTATGGATTAAATTTAAAAAGCAGCATCTCAGTAATAATCCTTTGGATTATTACCCAAACCATTTACAAATTGGCACAAGATAAATACAACTAAAGAGCATAGCTCAAAGACTAATATAGAAGAAGTGGATTCTGGTTGGCAAGGCACTGGCACGAGTACTGAGAAAAGGGAAGACTGTACCACAGAAACAATTTCCATCTGAACGGTGCTGAGACCGGTGTTCTAGTGAGCTGCGTAAATAGGGAAATAGAAGTTTTAAACTAAATAAGGGAGGCAAGGGATCAAATTTGGGAAAATGTAGAAAATCAAAAGAATAAAGACAAAGCAAGAGAGAATGGTATTAATACAGAAGAGGATAAACAAACCATGACAGGAAGGGACAATGAGTATAAATTTAAGAGTAAATCAGCAGATAAGGCTAGACATTACAAAAATAATAAAAAGACAAAACTAAAGGTTCTGTCTCTGAATGCATGTAAAATTTGAAACAAAGCAGTTGAACTGATAGAAATAGAAATAAACAAGTACAACCTGATAGCCATTACAGTGACATTGCTACAGGATGACGTTGATTGGGACCTGCATAATGAATGGCACATTACATCTAGGAAGAACAGGAAGCTAGGAAAATGGGGTGGGGCTCTGCTAATTAATGATAATATTAGCACAATAGAGAGGAATAACGCAAGTTCAGGAAACTAGGATGGAGAAGTTGTTTGGGTAGAAATAAGAAATGATAAAGACAAGAAGTCACTTCTAGAAGTGATGCACAAGCCCCTAAGAGTAACCCTATGATAGGATGAGGTATAAACGAAGAAATGATAGGAACTTGTCAGAATGGTATGGCAGTATTCTGGAGATTTTAATCTATATACATATATATGATGAAATTTTACCAAAATTTGTCAGTGGGAGCAATTTTGAGCCCTTCACATTTTCCTAGCTTCCTGTCCTGTCCTTCCTAGATGTAATATGCCGTTCAATATTCAGGTCTCAATCAATGTCACAACACTTTCAGAGTGTGATGCAATTGAGTGATAGAATCATTGATCCTACAGTGCAGAAGGGGGCTATTCAGCTCATCAAGTTTGCACCGACCACAATCCCACCCAGGCCCTGTCTCCATAACCCCATGCATTTACCCAAGCTAGTCCCCCTGACACTAAGTTGCAATTTAGCATGGCCAATCCATCTAACCCACACATCTTTGAACTGTGGGAGGAAACTGGAGCTCCCAGAGGAAACCCACGCAAACATGGGGAAAATGTGCAAACTTCACACAGATAGTGACGCAAGCTGGGAATCGAACCTGGGTCCCTGGCACTGTGAGGCAGCAGTGCTGATCAGTGTGCCACCATGCTGCCCCAGTCCCAGGTGACTTGATGGAAGAGGATCGGGACTCTCTCAAAGTTTTATAGCTCACTATGGTTTTCTCTTCTTTACCGTGCATAGTCTGGAAATCATGCAGCCTGTCATGTTATCTATCCTATTTATTATAATGTGGAGATGCGGGCGTTGGGCTGGGATGGGCACAGTAAGAAGTCTCCCAACACCATGGTTCAAGTCCAACAGGTTTATTTGGAATCACAAGCATATGGAGCACTGCTCCTTCATCAGGTGAGTGGAGAAGTGGGTTCACAAAATATATGGATAGAGACACATTTGCAAGATAATGGTTGGAATGCGAGTCTTTAAGATAATCAAGTCTTTACAAGTACAGATAGTTGCGATTGGAGACAGGGATAGTCACAGGTTAAGGAGGTGTGAATTGTCTCAAACCAGGACAGTTAGTAGGATTTTGCAAGCCCAGGCCAAATGGTGGGGGTTACATGTATTGTGACATGAACCCAAGATCTCGATTTTCGGGTAAGTGTTCTCTAAGGCAGCCTTCAAGACAGAAGACAACGCAGAATCACTGAGAGGAAACTGATAGCCAACTGTTGTATGCATGAGGACAGCCTCAACCAGGATCTTGGTCATGAAATCTGTGGATGTCTGCCCGTTTTCTGGGGAGCATCCATAACAGCTACTCTTAAGGCATTCTTAAATCCCAGCCATCTTTGACATAGAGCACAGCTGGAGGGATGGTTCCTCAGGAACAGGGGTACCCACTCAGACAGTGGCTGATGATGCCAGTGCTGAGGCCACAAGCACCAGCGGAAACTTGTTACAATGAGGCTCAGGCTGTAACATATGTGCTGGTCAAGCAGGCAATCGGTCTGCTGCAGATGTGGTCCAGGTACCTGAACCATTCAGGGGTTCCCTTAAATATAGCCCAAAGAGGGTCTCCTGCATCACGATAGTCTATTGCCAATCCATGGTCCTGTATCCTCCCTTGTATTCTGTACATTAGCCACTGTTTATACTTTCCAGTGGCCTTCTCTGCTCTTCTAATGACAGTTGCATCCTTCCATTGACAAAACCCTTCAGACAGGTAAGTCACTTCTGTACCACTTTGGCAGTTGTCCTTTTGGTGCAGAAATATTGCGCTGGCGCTGTGGCATTATGTTGGCGCCGTGGCTAAGTTGGTTAAAGCGTCTGCCTAGTAAACAGGAGATCATGAGTTCGCATCTCAGTGGCACCTTCGTGTAAGTGGCATTTTGCAACAAAATCACTCTTGCTGTGAGACGCCGCAACTCGACCGTCATACAGTTGGACAGCAGGAAAAGGCAGACAGAGGCGCATTTTGGCTCTGCTGGCCATCAAACACCTATTAAAATGGTTGAATTTTGGGTGGCACAGTGGTTAGCACTGCTGCTTCACAACTCCAGGGACCTGTGTTCGATTCCTGGCTTGGGTCATTGTCTGTGCGGAGTTTGCACATTCTCCTCGTGTCTGTGTGGGTTTCCTCCCACAGTCCAAAGATGTGTGGGTTAGGTTGATTGGCCATGCTAAAATTGCTCCTTAGTATCCCAAGATGCGTAGGTCAGAGGGATTAGTGGGTAAATATGGGGGGATATGGGGATAGGGCCTAGGTGGGATTGTGGTTGGTGCAGACTCGATGGGCTGAAGGGCATCTTGCTGCAATGTAGAATTTCTATGATTCCTAAATTTTGTGTTCCTGTATAGATACTCTGTCTATTTCAGCTAACTGATCCTCATAATTCTGTAACACGTGAGTTTCAGAACAGTTTCTCATATTTGCCTGCTCTAAATTCGTAAAGCTAGATTCACAAATCTGTACCCATTATCCTTGATAAATGTACCCTAACAGTCTGGTTACCATGTTGCAAAACAATTGTTTTGCCAACTATGCCTATAACCTTCCCTGGGCATTTCCATTCATTAAAATTGTCTCTCTTAGAATATACTATATCTGTTTACTGAAAAATAGTGTTTGATGACTATACATTGTGCCTTAAAACTCTGAATTCTTTCAGAGATTTCTATTTCCAAAAATGCTCTTTTACTTATATGCAATGCATTTAAATGCTCAGCAAAGGCAGAGCTAATTGTAGTCCTTTCCCAAGCTGGAGGCTGGTCATTCAAAATGGATCGAATTTTAGGATTTCTACCAAATATTAATTAGTGCAGGCTATAGTCCCCAAGCATCTGCAATGAATTCTTTGCATACACTGCCTATGCCAAGGCTGAATTTAACTTGCAATTTCATCTATCTGCCAAAAGTTTCCACAGCATGTCATCTATTACCACATGGTTTCTCTTAGTCATATTTTCACACATATCCCTAAACTCATCGTTACCAAACTCCACCCCGCACCCCCCCCCCCCCCCAACCCAATTGTCTGTAAGGAACTTTGTCAGTGTCCCCATTCCTGCCCCTATCCATTTTTCCATGATCTGGTCCAGGATTATTCTCTTATCTTTATCACGTATTGATTGATTGTTGATTGACTAAATCTGGTCACTAAATCTACAAAGTGCAAAATGAATACATTGCTTGCTTCATCCCAGATTTTAAAGTCCATGGCTGCAATATCGTTAAAATCTCTGGCCAAAGGTCAAGTTATTATCGGTCGTGATGGTGTCGTTCTATACTTCTAAAAACTTATACCTAACACTGACCTGTTCTAGAAGCTTAGCGTAGTCTCACCTCTTTATAAATTTTGCAGCCTTCAAGGGGATGGGATGTGCAAATTGCTGATGCAGCTTCAACACAATGAGCTTTTTATCTGCTAAAGTCCCATTTCCAGATGCTAATAATACTTCCTTAATCTCTTTACTTGAAAAATTATTTTTCGTTAATGAAATACAATAGTGTCCTGACTGTGTAAATTGTAAATTCAGCATTTTTCCAAAAACTGTTGCCTTATCATTTTCTATATCCAGTTTCATATGTGCTTTCTTCATTGACAGCCAATTCAGAAGCAAAGGTATGTAACTTGACACAACATCTATGCTAATGAAATGATTCACTCCAGCAATATTCTAAGGGATCACCGTGTGTCATGACCGTGTGTCATGACTGCAGCTGCCAGCTGGACTGTAATTCCTGATTAACTCTGGGGCTGCATCACGACCCAGGAAGGTAGACCCGAAGGTCTGGCCAGAATTGGAACTTTGAATCGTGATTGACACTAAGACTCATGATGTATAAATGCCCACTTGTGTTTGTGTTCCATGAGAAGTTTGGTAGTCTGTTGTAAGGAACCAGTTTCTCCCAAAATTCTGGAATACCCAGAGTTTTGAAATAAAAACCACCGTATTTTGACTCACTAACAGTCTCAGAGGTACTATTTTACCTACAACATCTACTGTGTGTGACTTTGCTGACTTCAGGGTATTATCATTCCCAAATCTGAAACTTGTGGAACTTTCAAATTCTTTTACCTTGTTCTGATTTTCAGCATTTAAAGAATCCAGGTAACATTTTAACCAATTAATTCCACACACAGTAGATGTTGTAGGTAAAATAATACCTCTGAGACTGTTAGTGAGTCAAAATACAGTGGTTTTTATTTCAAAACTCTGGGCATTCCAGAATTTTGGGGGAAACTGGTTCCATACAACAGACTACCAAACTTCTCATAGAACACAAACACAAGCAGGCATTTATACATCATGAGTCTTAGTGTCAATCATGATTCAAAGTTCCAATTCTGGCCAGACCTTCGGGTCTACCTTCCTGGGTCGTGATGCAGCCCCAGAGTTAATCAGGAATTACAGTCCAGCTGGCAGCTGCAGTCATGACACACGGTCACAATTCAAAACCTTTCTGCAGCAGTACCAGCATCCCTGTCTTTGAAGTTACTTGTGTGATCGAGGCTGTCCCAGCAGGACTCTTCCTGTTAAAAGCAAGTATCGCGATCTGCCATCAGCAGCTGTCAAAAGCCGGTCTCGTAAACTACCATCTGTGTAACGATGTCCAACTAACACAAATAGCTAAGATTTGCAAAGTCTACAAAATAACAGCCACATTAAGCAATCTGTCTTTATAAAAATGAGAGTTAAAGCATGTAATACATGAACAATATATTATTGCCAGGAGCAGTATAAGCTTGAGAAGATCAGTCATGATGAAGGGTTATGTTTGTGACATATTCTAGGTACAAAAGCCATTAACCCTTTCCCTACTTCAATGTACAACCAATGTCCAATACAGCATCATTAAAGGACTCTGAACCAAAACTTTCATTACAGGAGTAAAACTTCTTTCTGGTCACTATCTTTTTCCTCTTATGATTGTTCCATGTCTTGTGTAGCTTTAAACACTCTATTTGATCATTTCATACAGTTGAAAGCATAGTGATATTTAAAGTCACACCAAAAAGACTGATTAATCACACCCTGGAAATTTCTGGAGTTCATTTTCCTGTTACTACTCTCCATACCCTTCCTCTTGATATAGACATTAAAGGGATTTCTGTCCTCATATTTTCTGGGTCCCAATCTTTTGTCATTTTCCATGGCTGGCTTGTGCCAGTACAATCTCACCATCCCGTTAGCAGTGTGTCTGCTACAGTCTGTTTTATCACTGACTGACTGACCTGTTTGCATCATAAAAAATGGGAATAGAATGTTTCCCTAAAAATTTTTTTTAAAGCCTCTGACATTTGATCATAATGTATCTTTGTCAGCAAATTTAACTCCTGTCAAAACCAGGAGCCTTTCCATATTTATAACTTTAGCACATTCCAGTAACTTAAATGCTAACATGGACTGTGGAATTCCCAGCAGCCTTTTTTTGCAGTCTTATATTATAGTCTACTAAATTGCATCACATTCTTTTCAATAGAGATATCCTCTGATTTCCAAAATCTGACCAGGCTCCATACACACTTAATAAATCATCCTTTTGATAACATTTATCTATAGGTTTTAATAAATTATCCAGACCTTCCTCTGAGTCAAAGTGTTCCAATTCCAATTCAGAAAATACTTTGCATTTAATTTTACATCTATATGATAAAGAAAGAGCTAAGGCCATTCCTTGTTTTCTTTATCCCAAACTGGTTACCTTAGTCCACAAGCTACCTTCACTTTTCCATTGCTCATAAGGTTCAGTGTCTGAAAATAATGGTGGATATTCACATCCTGACACTAATACTCTGGGTTCATTTTGTTATCTCCTATTCACTCCTTTGTTGATTTAGAATTTAAATGAAATATTTTCTTCCTCTTCAATAAGTCGTAACTTGCAGCCCTCTACTTGGAACCAACAACTATTCTCTGCTACCACTGCTTAAGCCTCTTAGTTGCAGTTAGTAAAGAAGACGAGCGTTCTGCTTCTTCATAACTATCTTTAAGGCGGTACGGTAGCACAGTGGTTGGGTGGCACGGTAGCACAGTGGTTAGCATTGCTGCTTCACAGCTCCAAGGTCCTGGATTTGATTCCCGGCTCGGGTCACTGTCTGTGTGGAGTTTGCACATTGTCCTCGTGTCTGCGTGAGTTTCTTCCAGGTACTCTGGTTTCCTCCCACAGTCCAAAGATGTGCGGGTTAGGTTGATTGGCCATGCTAAGAAATTGCCCCTTAGTGTCTAGGGATGCATAGCTTAAAGGGATTAGTGGGTATAATATGTAAGGATATGGGGATAGGCCCTGGGTGGGATTATGTTCAGTGCAGACTCGATGGGCCGAAGGGCTTCTTTCTGCATGTAGGGTTCTATGATGATTTATTTCTTTGATCCAACTCCACATACAATTCTCCACCAACCCACGTAGCCCTTTTAAATATCAATAACTTCTATTGAATAATTGACATCAAATTAGGATTTAATTGAAATGCCCATTCCTAATCTCGCCCACACACTCTGAGACTCCGCGTAACCGATCACTTGAGTGCCACTCTAACAACCCTCATCCTCTCCCTTCTATCCTGGAGTCTGTGTGTACCTTCTACCAGTCAAAAATATGGTCATCAATATGAGATTGGAGCACAGAATTAGATTGAGTCAATCATTTCATTGACACCTTATCATCCCACACAAGGGTCCTGATGTTAGATTTCTGTATTGCCATTTTGGTCTTCTCAAGTTATGAGCTAAAGCACTTCTGGGACAAGGCTGTATCAGCCATCTTGGAAATAGAGCAGAAAAGCTGTGGAGTCCTTACATTTCACATAGTTTTCATATGTAGAGCTCCACATTTTTATAGTGCAAAGAAGTGGTCCCTTACCAGAGGTTGAACTAGAGGATGAGAAATCATTGGAGGATGAAGATCTGGAGATCCATCAAACTCAGGAGGCTGTTGGTTAGTATGAGCACCATGCAACATAATGCTTTATGTGAATGTTTTGGTCACCTGAAGGTGTTGTGAATTTGTATATTGGAATTCCTTTATGTTGAGGTTTAGCTGTCCACTCACACAATGAAAATGCCCCATTGTGAGATTACCACTCATGTGAATTCACATAATTCACATAAAGTCAGGGGTACGTTTTTCACTCAGAGGGTGGTGAGTGAGTGGAATCGGCTGCCGTTGGTGGTGGTAGAGGTGAAATCGCTGGGGTCATTTAAGAGACTTCTGGATGAGTACGTGGGATTTAATGGGATTGAGAGTTATAGATAGGCCTGATAGGTATGGATATGATCGGTACAACTTGTGGGCCGAAGGGCCTGTTTGTGCTGTAGTGTTCTGTGTTCCATGTTATATGTTCTTTAAGTATCAAATGTATTCACAAAGTGCAATTTATTTGCAGTGACAGCAGATCCATAAACCAAAAATGACATCAAAATTTCTTAACTTTCCTAACCCTTACCACCATGCCCCAACATCTGCAGTAGAGATACAGGCAGCCTGCTGACTGCTATGCCTTGATCATAGAAATTATAGAAATTCTACTGTGCAGAAAGAGGCCCTTTGGCCCATTGAGTCTGCACCGACCACAATTCCACACAAGCCCTACCTCCATATCCCTATATATTTGATGTCTGTGATAACTTTGGTGAATATCTTCTAGTGCCTGCAACCTGATAGGAGCATTCTGCTCAGTGGCAGAAGCACCCTCGATTCCTGAGCGACTAGATTTGGTCACAGGCAGAGGAGCTATATGAGGGGTTGTACACCCTTGGAGTGTCCTGAGAGGAGGCCTGGAGGATAACGCTCATCCTCCTTATAGGTGCCCAAGGGCCTGGCCCTGCAGTACATGGTGCACTTGGAGAGTGGCTAAGGTGCCTCAGCCCCGTATTGCCTCCATCTTTATGGTACCCTCTAGGGTGTGTAACCATGGATTGCAGGGTTAAGTGCAAATCTGGCAAGATCTGCTGGACCAAATTCTCCATGGTGGTAACTAACCTTTTCATGGTGTCCTCGAGATGCTCACATGTTGAAGCCACAAGACTGGGGGGAACGCGGACAGACTTCTCCATTATTTGCTCCAGTCTGCTGAATGACTGACAAATCTCTGCCTGATATTCTGCTCCTGTCATTGTATCTCCAGTATTGAGTTTGTGGCCCCTTGCAAAGATTCATCATCTGACTTGGACTGAGTGGTGACTGGTCTAGAGTAGCCCTCCAAGTACCAGAGATATGCACTGTCCTGCCTCCGATTGCCATGGGGACATGGCAGTGAGCTATTCTCCAGAAAGTGAACCCAAGCCTCATGTCAAGCTATGCCTCACCAAGGTGTGCGTCTCTGCAATGGTGGATAGTGTGGGTAAGCACTGTAATGGGTCTTCCAGAGCTTCTTCTTCAGACATAGTCTAGGGGCTCAGACTACGGCTTGGCCCCGCCTTGTGAGTGTTGATTTGCTAATGCCTGGAAAATAGAGTTTCTGTTAATCAGCATCAGTTATATAAGCCTTCATGTGACTCACTGTGATTGTCAGAATTTGATGAAGTGATGGAGCTGTGATCTGTTGGTTGCTAGGAGAGGTGATCTACCCTTCCTCACAGGAGCAATCGCTGTCCTCTCCAGCCAGCTCAGCGACAGTCTCCTTGAACTCAGTGAGGGCAATGATGTCACCATCCCTTTCCCCAGCCCTCTGCCCAAGACCGCAAGGAACTACAAAAGATCATGAATGTAGCCCAGTCCATCACGCAAACCAGCCTCCCATCCATTGACACTGTCTACACTTCCCGCTGCCTCGGCAAAGCAGTTAGCATAATTAAGAACCTCGTGCACCCTGGACATTCTCTCTTCCACCTTCTTCCTTTGGAAAAAAGGTACAAAATTCTGAGGTCACAACCGACTCAAGAACAGCTTCTTCCTTGCTACTGTCATGTGAACTTACCCTTGCATTAAGTTGATCTTTCTCTACATCCTAGCTATAACTGTAACACTACATTCTGCACTCTCTCGTTTCCTTCTCTATGAATGGTACAAGAAACAATACTTTTCACTGTATATGTCATTTTAATTATATATGTGGCAATAATAAATCAAATCAAGAACACTCTGCTATCTGTTCCATCTGTTGTGTGCCAGCTTGGCTTGTATAAAGATGAAAGAAAGGATGGAGCAGAGGTTTGGTGAGATGCATATCATCAATGCATGGTGAACCCTCCCTAGAAGGGCCAGAAGATCGAGTGTAATAGACAGGATGGTGAAGATGTGAAGTTCCCTGTGAGAGAATGAGTGTTTATATATGGCCTCTGCTAATAGATATGTGAGATCCCTGAAGAGAATAGTAGTTTGAGTACATTATGCCATGATGATAGTTGATATTGGAGGTAGTTGAAGGGTGATTCACCCTGGCAGAGCAGATGAAGTTATTCATCCTCTTCCTGAATTGGATGATGTTTCAGGTGTTGTTGCCAGCCATGCTGATCTGCAGTGTGATAGGCTCTGGAGCCAGAGAGGTGAGGCTGGTGTACTTCCTGGAGCTGCCCCTGAAGTACAGGGAATGCCACTGCGCCCGCACTCCGCTGATCAAGTTATCAATGGCTTGATGATTGAAGCAGGGTGCTGCCTTCTTCCTGAGCCTTTCAGCCTTCTTCTTGTGGCTAGAAGACATCACATGTTCTGAAGACAGATGGGCTGAAGAGAGTGAGATGTATGTTGGAGTGGCATTTAAGTGTGGTGCCTGGACCTTCGACCTCACCAACTGAGAGCAGGTGGACTAATCAGCCTGTGAACCACAGGTGCTCCAGCCCAATACACGTTTGAGCTGAATTAACGAACTTCCAAGCATAGAATCGAGCGCAAGTTCCCATCATTGTGGCCATCAGAATGGATGCAGCCAAAACCAATCCCCTCTGCAAGTAGTCTCATGAATGGAAAATTCCACCATTACGTCATGTCAAACACTTGTGACATAACTTTGTAAGAAAATTTACTTTAAATAATGACATATCATACTGTGCTAACTTTCAAATCAATGTATTTAGGATTTTCTGCACATTTGGGCACTAATTTTCTGAATTTGAGAGAGTAACACTTAATTCACTGTAACATGGAGGTCACAAAATCTCTTCTTCTGTGCAAAGTTGATCCAAAAACTTTGACAGGCTTTCAAAACAGAAGGTACTTATGTTTTTAGTCACCAAATGAGCTAAATCTCACATGCAATTCAGAGGTTTTTTAAAAGTGTGCTGCTTCAGATAAAGAAGCAGCATATTTAAACAGTTTGAATATTGTTGATAGAAACTTATACTGTCATACCTTTGTAAATTCTAATACACTTACATTTGGTGAGTGTTTCAGGTTGTAGTGTTGTTCTTTTTAACTTCAAAAACTGCCTAGAATCTAGAAGCCTTATTGTTTTCTCTTTTAACATGATTGTAACAAAACAGATACATATAGTAAATATCATGCACACACTGGAAATCTGAAATAAGCACAGAAAATGATGGAAACGCACAACAGTTCAGGCAGCAGTTGTGGAGAGAGAAGAAAAGGCCAGCATTTTCCTGGCCCGTTCAAAGCTGGTGCAAATCTTGTTATGGCCACTAACTCTCGCAAGAAGGCCATTACAGAATTTGCATTGGGGAAATCTCAGATGAGATCTTTCCTATACCCCACCTGTTACCATCAATTTAAATACAGTTAAATATGACTAAACAGCATATCGCATAACCTTCCCCAAAGACATAATGCAGACATGGATTACTACTGCTCTGTAGCGATTGAGATGATCATGGTGGGGATGTAGAAGCCAGTGAAGCCCTTGGGTGGTCAGGGACATGGCAGAGCAGCCATTTTTACATTAAATATCCAGTCTCTTTAAATGGGCCAGATGTAGAGATGCCGGTGTTGGACTGGGGTAAACGCAGTAAGCAGTCTCACAACACCAGATTAAAGTCCAACAGGTTTATTTGGTAGCACAAGCCACTAGCTTTCGGAGCACTGCCCCTTCATCAGGTGAGTGGGAGTTCTGTTCACAAACAGGGCATGTAAAGACACAAACTCAATTTACAAAATAATGGTTGGAATGTGAGTCATTACAGGTAATCAAGTCTTAAAAGTACAATGTGAGCGGAGAGAGCATTAAACACAGGTTAAAGAGGTGTGTATTGTCTCCAGACAGGACAGTTAGTGAGATTTTGCAAGCCTAGGCAAGTCATGGGAGTTATAGATAGTGTGACATGAACCCATAATTCCGGTTGAGGCCGTCCTCATGTGTGCGGAACTTGGCTATCAGTCTCTGCTCAGCGACTCTGCGTTGTTGTGTGTCGTGAAGGCCACCTTGGAGAACGCCTGTTGGGGAACACTTCCTGTTGGGGAACACTTCAGCAGTCACGGGCATTTGGCCTCTGATCTTCGGGTAAGCATTCTCCAAGGTGGCCTTCATGACACATGAAAATGCAATGTTGCTGAGCAGAGAGTGATAGCCAAGTTCCACACGCATGAGGACGGCCTCAACCGGGATCTTGGGTTCATGTCACACTATCTGTAACCCCCTGACTTGCCTGGGCTTGCAAGATCTCACTAACTGTTCTGTCTGGAGACAATACACATCTCTTTAACCTGTGCTTAATCCTCTCTCCACTCACATTGTCTGTACCTTTAAGACTTGCTTGCCTGTAAAGATTTGCTTTCCAACCGTTATTTTGTAAACTGAGTTAGTATCTTTATATGCCCTGTTTGTGAACAGAAATCCCACTTACCTAATGAAGGGGCAGCGTTCTGAAAGCTCATGCTACCAAATATACCTGTTGGACTTTAACCTGGTGTTGTGAGACTTCTTACTATAAATGGACCAGCCCAGCCCCCATGTGAAATATGTGGGTCCTTCGATTCCAGTGGTGGCTGATTCACTGGAGTTGGGAATTACACCATATAATTAACAAGCAAGAGTAGTTTATAAGCATTCCTTATAGCCTAAATACTCACATCACAATCAAAATGATAGGAAGAAGAGCTGCTCCAAATTTCCTGGATGGAGACGTGGACCAAATGCGAGATGCCATCGAAGAGAGGAGTACCACCTTTTCCCGAGGGTAAATAGAAGATTCCCTGTCAATGTGCTGGCAGATGCCTGGGAAGCAGTGGCCAAGGCCTTCAGCAGCAACAACATCACCAGGAGGAATGCAGTGAAGGAAGTGAAAAAACATTTCAAGCTGCAAGGGTGAGTACCAACCTGTTGTCCCCTGGCATCACCCCTCTTTCAAACCTCTGCCTTCTAACTTGCAGCCTTCAAGTGCCCGAGCTACCAGCAACTCCCTAATAACCCTCATCCACCCCCTCATAATCCTCAAGGCCTCCCTTCACAGGCTTGTTGCCCAGACATGCCACCTGATGTCAAACCCCCATATCACCCAGCCATTGTTCGAAGGCCTCACATAATAGAAGGGAGCAGGAGAAAACAGTTGGGGGCATAGTAGGGCTGCGGGTCTTCATTTCCTTTGAGAGAGGGTGCGAGGCCCCAGAGCAAACAGTGGCCAATTGTGAGGCCAGTATAACCCAAACAAGTGAGAGTCCAATGCACCTTTTTCCATATGACCTATCTCAAGTGAGTCTATCATCATTCACACCTCAACGACTGATAAAAGCTGATCTCGTGTTTTAGGAAAGACAGGTGTCTGATATCTCATTGTCATGAGAATCACCACAGCTTTCTTTACAGTGAGTGATAATAAACCTCCTGCATTGTGAGCAGACCTGCTGACACTACTGACCCAGGCCCATCATGCTGATGTGATGCTGACCTTTGGAAGACAGCGAGGGGGAGCAGATGTCATGGAATGAGTGAAAGACTTGAAAGGATAGTGTGGGGGAGAAAAGGGTAGACAGAAAGGGAAGTGAAGACAAGAATTGAGAGGAAGGTTGGGGGGAAACAAGGGTCAGGGGAGGAGACAAGTGTTGAGAGGAAGATGGGAAGAAACCAGGGTTGAGAGGAAATGGGGTGAGACAAAGGTTGAGAGGAAGGTGGGAAAGGGAATGGACTGGGCAAGGAAAGGTCTGAGGATAAAGAGGATGTTGAGATTATACAGTGGACATGATTCCCACTAAGTGGAGATTCTGTAAACTATGAGGGCATCCCTGGCAGTCAGGCCCTGTAGCATTCCGGCTACCGCCTGTCCAATGTCCTCTGGGTTCTCTTCAGGCTCCTCCTCAATATTGTCCTGGTCTTCATCATGTTCCTGCTCTTTTGCTCTTCCTCAGAGGCTGCTTGTTCCTCCTCCTCTATCATGTTGCCCTGCTGATGTGCCACATTGAGGCAAACAACAAAACAACCACAATCCATCCAACCTACAGGGGGTTGGGCGGAGGGGGGGGGAAGCGGCGGTGGGGTTGGGGGGGGCTGTATTGCAGAGTCCCTCAAGAGTGGTCCAGACAGTGACCATGCCCGGTCCATTACATTCCTGGTGGCAGAGTGGGCCTTACTGTAGCCCAAGACAGTTCTCCGCCTGTCTGGGGCTTCTGCTCAGGCATCATTAGTCATGACCTCAGCAGTTAACTCTTGTCCCCTACTAACTAATCCTTTAGCCCAGGGTGACCCTTGAAGGCTGAGAGAGAGAGAGCTAAGATTTTACCTGTTAAAAACCTGTTTAAAATAAGTTTAAAGCACTTTACTCTTTGTAGAACTGTTTAAAGCATTTATTTATTGTATTTACTGCTTTAAGAATTCTGAGGGTGTGGTGAAAAGGCATTTGTGGACCAGCCTGCTTTAATTATCAAGGGGCCACACGGTGAAGCCTTCCATTGTTTGCTGGAGCTGAGAGAGAGAGAGCTAAGATTTTACCTGTTAAAAACCTGTTTAAAATAAGTTTAAAGCACTTTACTCTTTGTAGAACTGTTTAAAGCATTTATTTATTGTATTTACTGCTTTAAGAATTCTGAGGGTGTGGTGAAAAGGCATTTGTGGACCAGCCTGCTTTAATTATCAAGGGGCCACACGGTGAAGCCTTCCATTGTTTGCTGGAGCTGAGAGAGAGAGAGCTAAGATTTTACCTGTTAAAAACCTGTTTAAAATAAGTTTAAAGCACTTTACTCTTTGTAGAACTGTTTAAAGCATTTATTTATTGTATTTACTGCTTTAAGAATTCTGAGGGTGTGGTGAAAAGGCATTTGTGGACCAGCCTGCTTTAAATCAGCGCCAGGTTTAAAAGGAGGCCTGGTGTAGACAGCGGGCAGCGTCTGAGTGGGCAGCGGAGTGAGTGGGAAGCAGAGTGAGTTAATAGGGCTTAATATCAAAAAGGGCTGGAAGGAAAAAAGGCCAGGTGAGTTTGTTTGAAAAAAAACAAGGAAAAAAATTTTTTTCAAAACTACTACAGCAAGAAACAAGGAAAAAAAATTTTTCCCCATAAAAAATTACAGTGAATAATGGAGGGGCATGTGATGTGTGGTTTCTGTATGATGTGGGAACTGGCGGACCCCAGGGTCCTTCCCAGTGACCATGTCTGCAGTAAGTGCAGGTTGCTGGAGGAGCTCCAGCTCAAGGTGGATGAGCTGGCCTCTGAGCTACAGACACTGAGGCTCATCAGGGGGAGAGAGGGTGCCCCTAGACTGGCTAAATCTAAGGGTCAGGACAAAAGGGGGCTGCTGGGAGGAGGAGGAAGGGGGGTGAGGGGCAGAGGCCTCAGCCTCTTAATCTGCATAACAGGTTTGAGGTTCTTGCTTCCAGTCTGGAAGAGGACGAGGCAGGTGAGGTTGGTGAGCAAACTGCACACGGTACAGTGATGCAGCAGGACATAGGCAAAGAGAAGGGGAAAAGGAACGTAGTAGTGATTGGAGATAGTGGGGTGAAGAGTATTGACACTGTCCTTTGTCACAATGACAAAGTGCACAGAAGGGTGTGTTGTCTGCCTGGTGCTCGGGTACAGGATGTTGCAGCTGGGCTGCAGAGGAACCTGGAGTGGGAGGGTGAGAACCCGGTCGTTGTAGTACATGTGGGTGCCGGCGACGTAGGCAAAGTGCGGACTGAGGATCTGGGGAGGGAGTATGAGAAGCTGGGAATGGAATTAAAAAGTAGAACCGACAAGGTGGTCGTCTCTGGGCTACTGCCTGAACTGAGTGCAGACGGGCGTAGGGTTGACAGGATAAAGGAAGTGAATGGGTGGCTCAGGGATTGGTGTGGGAGGAATGGGTTCGAATTTATGGGGCATTGGCACCAGTATTGGGGTAGGTGGGACTTGTTCGGGCGGGATGGGGTTGGTCTGAATCGTGCTGGGACCAGAGTGTTGGCGAATCGAGTAAAGAGGACTGTAGAAAGGGCTTTAAACTAATTGGGGGGGGGAGGGTGCGAGGGTAGGTGACGCTACGAGGTCTAAAGTTAAGGATAGGGTACAGGTAAGGGAAGAGGCCGAGGATGTCCCAATTGGTGGCGTTACGGCAAATAGGGTCCAGGTGAAGGCTGGGATGAAAGCGCTTTATCTGAATGCACGAAGCATTCGGAATAAAGTGGATGAGCTGGTGGCGCAGATCGACACAAATGGATACGATCTGGTGGCCATTACAGAGACGTGGCTGCAAGGTGACAGGGACTGGGAGATGAATGTACAGGGCTATCAAGTGTTTAGGAAGGATAGGCAGGAGGAAAGAGGGGGTAGCGTAGCTCTGCTGATTAAGGATAGTATCAAGGTGGTAGCAAGGGATGATATCGGAGCCAAAGAGCAGAAAGTGGAATCGTTGTGGGTGGAGATTAGGAACAGCAAAGGGAGGAAGACGCTGGTGGGTGTCGTCTATAGGCCCCCGAATAATGATCTGGAGGTGGGGCGGGCTGTTAACACGCAAATAAGTGCGGCGTGCAGGAATGGGACGGCAGTAGTTATGGGAGATTTCAATCTGCATATTGATTGGTCGACCCATGTTGGACGAGGTGGGCTCGAGGAGGAGTTCTTGGAATGCTGCCGGGATAATTTCCTTGAACAGTGTGTGTTGGAGCCGACGAGGGAGCGAGCTATCTTGGATCTGGTGCTATGTAATGAGGCGGGTAGAATTAGGGACCTTGCGGTGAAGGATCCTCTTGGAGAGAGTGATCATTGTATGGTGGAGTTTCTGGTGCAGATGGAGGAGGAGAAAGTGGGTTCCCGGACACGCGTCCTTTGTTTGAATAGAGGGGAGTATGGTAGGATGAGAGAAGAATTGGCGAATGTGGACTGGGGGAGTGCGTTGGAAGGTAGGTCTGCTGAGGAGCAGTGGAGGATCTTTAAGGAGATCTTTCTTGGTGCTCAGCAGAAATTTATTCCGATGGTTAAAAAGGACAGTAGGAAGAGAGGTAATAAGCCGTGGATAACGAAGGAGGTGAAGGAAAGTGTTAAATTAAAAGCGGAGGAATTTAGAGTAGCTAAGAGCAGTGGGCGAGAAGAGGATTGGGAAAGGTTTAAATGTCAACAAAGATTGACAAAGAAGTTGATAAAGGAGGGTAGGAGAAGCTATGAGGCTGGGCTAGCACTTAATATAAAAAAGGATAGCAAGAGTTTTTATAAATATATAAAAAGGAAGAGGCTGGCTAGGGTGAACGTTGGTCCTTTAGAGGATGAGAAAGGGGAGCTAGTGGTAGGGGATGGGGATATGGCTAAGGTCTTGAATAACTTTTTTGTTTCTGTCTTCACGGAGGAGGACGTGAATAATTTGCCGGGTGTTAGAGATGGAAAGGTGGTAGGAATGGAGGGTCTTAATGACATTACTGTTACTAGAGAGGTGGTGCTCGACAGACTGGAGGGGCTGATTGTGGACAAGTCCCCAGGACCGGATGGAATGCATCCGAGGGTTCTGAAAGAAATGGCGGAGGTTATAGTGGATGCCTTGGTGGTTATTTTCCAGACGTCGCTGGATTCCGGGGAAGTGCCGGAAGATTGGAAAACGGCTAATGTTACGCCGTTGTTTAAGAAGGGTGCCAGGCAAAAGGCGGGGAATTATAGGCCGGTTAGTTTAACGTCTGTGGTAGGTAAAATGTTAGAATCCGTCATTAAGGAGGAAATTGCGAGGCATCTTGAAGGAAATTGCTTGATAGGGCGGACGCAACACGGTTTCATTAAAGGGAAGTCGTGTCTGACAAATTTACTGGAGTTCTATGAGGATGTGTCTAGGGCAGTGGATAGAGGAGAGCCGGTGGATGTGGTCTTTCTGGATTTTCAGAAGGCGTTTGACAAGGTACCTCACAAGAGGTTATTGCAGAAGGTCAGGGGACATGGAGTTGGGGGTAGGGTGTTAGCGTGGATAGAGGATTGGTTGTCAAATAGGAGGCAGAGAGTGGGGGTCAATGGGTGCTATTCGGATTGGCGGTTGGTGACTAGTGGGGTGCCCCAGGGGTCGGTGCTGGGGCCTCAGCTATTTACCATTTATATAGATGATCTGGAGGAGGGAACCGAGTGCAGGGTGTCGAAATTTGCTGATGACACCAAGATTGGGGGAAAGGCAAATTGTGCGGAGGGTGTGGAGAGTCTGCAGAAGGATCTAGATAGGCTGGGCGAATGGGCCAGGAAATGGCAAATGGAATTTAATGTTGGCAAGTGTGAGGTGGTCCACTTTGGTAGGAAGAATGGTAGGAAGGACTATTACTTACGTGGCGAAAAACTGCAGCAGGCGACGGTGCAGAGGGACCTCGGGGTCCTTGTGCATGAGTCGCAAAAACCCAGCTTGCAGGTGCAGCAGGTGGTCAGGAAGGCGAATGGGATGCTGGCCTTCATAGCGAGGGGGATTGAATATAAAAGTAGGGAGGTCTTGCTGCAGCTGTATAGGGCATTGGTGAGGCCGCAGCTGGAGTACTGTGTGCAGTTTTGGGCGCCGCACCTGCGCAAGGATATTTTGGCCCTGGAGGGAGTGCAGAGGAGGTTTACTAGGCTGATACCGGAGTTGAGGGGATTGAGCTATGAGGAGAGGCTGAATAAACTAGGCTTGTACTCGTTAGAGTTTAGAAGAATGAGGGGAGATCTCATTGAGACGTATAAGATGATGAATGGGATGGATAGGATAGAGGTGGAGAGACTCTTCCCGCTCAAAAAAGACAGTAGGACTAGGGGGCACAGCCTCAAGATAAAGGGGAGGCGGTTTAGAACGGAGTTGAGGAGGAACTTCTTCACTCAAAGGGTGGTGAATCTCTGGAATTCTCTGCCCGTTGAAGTGGTGGAGGCTGCCTCGCTAAATATTTTTAAGAAGCGGGTTGATGGGTTCTTGATAAGAGAGGGGATTAAGGGTTATGGGGAGAGGGCAGGAAAGTGGAACTGAGCCACAACAGATCAGCCATGATCTTATTGAATGGCGGGGCAGGCTCGAAGGGCTAGATGGCCTACTCCTGCTCCTATTTCTTATGTTCTTATGTTCTTATGTTCTTATCTCTGAGATTGTTAGGATGCATGCATCATTCTTTGTTTCCAGGGTAACATGTACAGATATACATGATATTCAACTAGTGGTCACACACCAGCTGTATGTTCACATAGTGGAATGTCTTTCTGTTTATGAAGGGCACTCCATGACAAGACATTGCTCATATGGCAACATAATCGCCACCTGGATTGCCATCCTGCAGCCTGGACACCCTGGTGGGCCTGGTCCAGGCTGAAGGAAATATTGTGTGATGCCCTGGCATATACGGCATTCATGACCTGGCGGATGTACCTCCATAGAGGATTTTGGATAGTGTCTTTTCTTGTATTTTTAAAAGCCTCTTGAAACAGCTTAAAAGTCTAAATACATCATAATTTACATTTAATCAAATAACACCTTCATCATTGACAAAGGGTCATCTGGACTCAAAATGTCAGCTTTTCTCTTCTCTTACAGATGCTGCCAGACCTGCTGCGATTTTCCGGTATTTTCTCTTTTGGTTTCAGATTCCACCATCAACAGTAATTTGCTTTTAACACCTTCATCATGTTGAACCATTTCATGGGCAATAACATTTGTGCCAGAATCCTGTGCATATGGACTGAGATCCATGTATTTTTCTAAAGATTACTTGCTGTTTGGTGACCACCAAACAATAAATAGCCCTTTGACATTTGATATATTATTTGATAAGAATAGAACTCAGAGAAGAGTAGATACGTTTTTTTTTCTGTGTTCATTTCATTACAGAGCCAAATAGTAGAATTCTTTTTTGCCATTTTTAAACTGGTTAATCGACTTTTCTAAGACTGTTGTCAGACATTGTCATTGTACACAAGAAAGGGTAAGTATTTCTTTTCCTTAAGTGGTTTAAGATACACATGTTCATGTTAACAATTCAAATACAATCTTATTCATTAGCTTTCAGCAACTTGCAGCAACTTTGCAATAACAAAAACACATTTCATTTTCCAGAAAGTTTGATGACTGTTACTAAATTGCTTTTAACAAAATGTTCGCTGAAAGCTAAACAGAATTCCCAATTTAGTGGAAACAAATTGAATGCGTACTGGCAGGGTAAGAACACACTAAGGAATTTGGTGTGTTTTTAAACTATGTGCCAGATTTTCTGGAATCTTGCATGAAAATGCTACATGAGGTAAAAAGAACCAATAGCTTAAAAACTTCATTTTTTTGGTTGTCATTTGCTCATAACATCTTCTTTGGGAATAAATGTAAAACATTGACTCTTTTTTTGCTAAAATGTCCAATTAAACATCCAAAGAGCTTCAATCTAGGCACAGGAGGATCCCATTAAAGCAGCACGAGAAAGAACAGGTGGTTGACAATTGCAGAATGGCGTGAATCCAAGAGAGTAGGATTTTGCATCCAAAAAGAGTTGCTGGGCCATAAGCCATATACCCTCAGTTATGCAGATGGGTGAGATGAATGATTTTACACATGGCCTCACATACCAGTTGCACATTCTGGCACCTTTTTTGGAAAGACAGTTTCATTACTAGCAGGTGATGGGACAACATATACATCATCAACTGGACCCAGAACATTCAGTACTAGATTGAACATGTGACGCAAGTTCCATTTGTCTTGCTGTTGCTGTAAGAAACTAGATATCAGATCACGCTTACCTGACAAGTGCATCTGTCAGTGAGATGGCAATTGAGACATGCGTCTGAATGATCTCAGCAGAGTCTCCACTAGTGCCTCAAATTAACTTCAGACAGAGCACAAAATACTGCTATTAGGGCACAGAAGTTCTTGTAGTACTGAACTCCAGCTTACCCAGAGTTCACTATAGTTCAGTACTATCATCAAATCCAGGCATCTGATTACCTATATGATGATTTGATTCTGCAAGTTATCATGCCATGAAAGCACTATCCTGTGCTGAAATTCACGTGTGTATATTAAAAATATTACAATGTCATTTTGCTATGTTTTGAGAATTATGGAAAAAATAATTTATATTTTATAGTACCTATCAGGTGCACAAAGATATCTCAGAGTGCTTTACAAGGTGATAGACGCTGACTGGAAAAAAAAAGGAAGAGGGTCAAGAGCAGAGATTTGGCATGGTGAACCCTGACCCAATGATGGGAAAGGCAGGAAAATTCTGGCCATGTAAGAAGAATAAATGAGCGAGGAATGGTAAAACAATTTATAAGAATTTGTACAAATATATATAAAAAAAAGCTAGGGTAAATATTGATCTCTTAAAAGCAGAGGCAAGGGAAATTATCTTGGAGAGTGAAAAAATGGCAGAGATGTTGAACAAATATATTGTGCCTTTCTTCATTGTAAAAAACACAAGTTATATACCAAAAACTGAGGGTAAGCAAGGAACTAATAAGAGCAAGGAACTTAACATAATTACTATAAGCAGATAAGCCATATTAACTTAGGGAGGTTCCTGTAATCATAAGACACTAAAAGGTGGCAAATTCCAGGACTTAATGGCTTACACACTAGAGTCATAAACAGGATCCAGGAGATGAGAGATACACGGGGCTAGAAGGGAGCTGGACTTAACAGACAGGCTTTAAAAAGAAAATTGGAACAGTCAGCCTAACAGTTTTAATTTTTTTAAAGAGAGTCTTTCAGGTCAGTTTCATTGAATTGCTATGTTGATGCTTCCAAACTTTGATTTTTTTTTTAAAGCTTGTCAGGAAACCACAATGCTTCCTGAAGATCAGCAGCAGCAGTTCCTATTTGCAGAAACTCTCAGGAGAGTGCTTTCGGTTGAATATCTGCTTGAAAAGTAGTAAGTTCCTGTAATCATTTGTGAGCCGGTTGGATGCTTGATGGTGCTGGTGGAAGTTGGGACGAGGGATTGTGTGTGGGGTGCATGTGGAGGTGGTGGTGAAGAGTAGGTGTATATGGGTTGTGTGTAAGGTTGGAGTGTAGGTTGGGTGACTAGGTGGTGGGGCAGGGTGTGGTGGGGGCTTAGGTAGTCACTTTTTAATTTTAGTACCATAAAATTAAATACTGTACATTTCTCAAAGTTCTTTTTTGAGTTTAAACCAGCTATTCTCTACAGTATTTACAATTCTGATGATGTGCTGTCTTAGTGAAGCAGAGGCTTTTGTCAAAATAAATGCAAGAAACCAGGATTGATGCAAAGCAGGGTATTAACTCACTATTGCCCATTTAATCACTCTTTCCAAGACTGGGAGTTAAATTACAGTTTATCTCTAGGACATTGCTTAAAGAAAGGTTTTGCAAATCTCTACTCCATCCTTGGTTCACCCCAGATAGTCTGTAGATTCACCGTGGGCAACACAAAATGTACACTGGAGTTCAGGGTGCGTACTGCTTCAGTTACTTGCCCTGCCCTATTTCCTGAGTTGATTAAGTTTCGCCCTTTCCTGAGTAGGACCCTCCACATACTGCCCGAGGGGACTTTCTTGAACACACTTAACAAATCCTACTCTATCTAAGCCTTTAACACTATAGCAGTCCCAGTCTATGTTAGGAAAAGTAAAGTCCCCTGCTATGACAACTCTATTATTCCTGCAAGTCTCCCCAATCTCCCTGCATATTTGTTCTTCTAATTCCTGTTAACTATTTGGGAGCCTATAGTACAACTTCCCATTAATTCGTTCCCCTCTTAACTTAAACCTATGTCCTCCAGTTCTCGATTCGCCAACCCTGGGAAAAAGTCTGAGTGTGTTCACTCTATCAATGTGTGTCATATGATAAACCTCTATAAGATCACCCCTCGGTGTTCTACACTTCAAAGAAAAAAGTCCTACTCTGTCCAATCTGTCTCTATAACTCAATCTCTTGAGTCCTGGCAATACCCTTGTAAATCTCTTCTGCACTCTCTCCAGTTTAATAACATCTTTCCTTTAGCATGGCGACCAAAACTGAACACAATACTCGATATATATAACTTCCCAACTTCTATAATACCCAGACTGATGAAGGCCAGCACGCCAAAAGCCTTCTTCACTGCTCTATCTACCTGTGACTCCACCTTTAGAGAACCATGCACCTGAACTCCAAGATCTCTCTGTTTCATGATACTTCCTAAGATCCGTGAAAGCCCTACCTTGATTTGACTTTTCAATCATGTCACCATCCCTTTGTAATTGTAAGTTCCATCCACAAAGCCTCACTGGATGATCCGTCAGTTATTTCATTTCTGACTACTGCCATGATGTTCCCCTTAAACAAAAATGCAACTCCCCCTCCTCTCTTTCCTCCACCTCTGGTGTGCCTAAAGCACCTGAACCTTGGAGCATTAAGCTGCCAGTCCTGTCCCTCTCTTAGCCATGTTTCAGTTATGGCTATAAATCCTAGTCCCACATACCTATCCATGCCCTGAGTTCATCAATCTTACCTGCCAGCCCTTTTGTGCAATTTAAATAGATGCAATTTAATCTAACAGGTTTTCCCTGCTCCCTGCCATGCTCCTGTCTATCACGTCTATTCAGCTTGCTGTCGCAGAGTCACGCATCTCCTTTCACGCACCTCATTTGCTTCCCTACTGCTGAGGATTCCAACCAACTGCCAATGTAGTTTAAACCCTCCCTTGTAGTACTAGCAAATCTGCTCGCAGGATACTGGTACCCCCCCTCCAGCTCAGATGAAACCCGCCCTCTTAAACAGTTCATCTCTGCCCCAGAAAAGATCTTAATGATCCAAGAATCTGAATCCCTGCCCCCATACCAATTCTTTAGCCATGCATTTATCTGCCATATTCTCCAGTTCTTACTCTCATTAGGACATAGCACTGAAAGTAATTCAGAGATCCTGCTTCTTAACTTTATTCCTAGAACATGGAACACCACAGTGCAGTACAGGCGCTTCGGCCCTCGATGTTGTGTGCTACCCTGTCAAACCAATCTAAAGCTCATCTAACCTACACTATTCCAATATCATCCATATGTTTATCCAATGACCATTTAAATGCCCTTAATGTCAGCAAGTCCACTATTGTTGCAGGCAGGGTATTCCATGCCCATAATACCCTCTGACTAAAGAACCTACCTCTGACATCTGTCCTATATCTATCACCCCTCAATTTAAAGCTATGTCGCCTCATGCTAGTCATCTCCATCCAAGGAAAAAGGCTCTCACTGTCTACCCTATCTAATCCTCTGATCATCTTGTATGCCTCTATTAAGTCACCTCTTAACCTTCTCTCTAATGAAAACAGCGTCAAGTCCCTGAGCCTTTCCTCATAAGACCTTCCCACCATACCAGGCAACATCCTGGTAAATCTCCTCTGCACCCTTTCCAATGCTTCCACGTCCTCCCTATAATGCGGCAACCAGAACTGTACGCAATACTCCAAGTGCGGCCGCACCAGAGTTTTGTACAGTTGTGACATGACCTTATGGCTTTGAAACTCAATCGCTCTACCAATAAAAGCTAACACACCATATGCCTTCTTAACAACCCTATCAACGTGGTTGCCAGCTTTCAGGGATATATGCACATGGACATCGAGATCTCTCTGCTCAACCACACTACCAAGTATCTTACCATTAGCCCAGTACTCTATATTCCTGTTACTCCTTCCGATATGAATCACTTCACACTTTTCCGCATTAACTCCATCTGCCACCTCTCAGCCCAGCTCTGCAGCTTATCTCTGTCCCTCTGTAACCTGCAACATCCTTCTGCACTGTCCACTACTCCACCGACTTTACTGTCATCTGTAAATTTACTAACCCATCCTTCTACGCCTTCATCCAGGTCATTTTTAAAAATGACAAACAGCAGTGGCCCCAAAACAGATCCTTGTGGTACACCACTAGTAAATGAACTCCAGGATGAACATTTCTCATCAACCACCACCCTCTGTCTTCTTACAGCTAGCCAATTTCTGATCCAAACCGCTATATCACCCTCAATCCCATGCCTCTGTATCTTCTGCAATAGCTTACCATGGGGAATCTTATCAAATGCTTTACTGAAATCCATATGCACCACATCAACTGCTTTACCCTTATCCTCTTTGGCCACCTTCTCAAAGAACTCAATAAGTTTACGCTACACAAAACCGTGTTGAGTATCCCTAATCAAATTATTCCTTTCTAGATGACTATAAATCCAATCTCTTATAATCCTTTCTAAAACTGCCCACAATAGAAGTAAGGCTCACTGGTCTATAATTACCAGGGTTGTCTCTACTCCCCTTCTTGAACAAGAGCACAACATTTGCTATCTCCAGTCTTTTGGCACTATTCCTGTAGACAATGATGACATAAAGATCAAAGCCAAAAGCTCTGTAATCTCCTCCTTAGCCTCCCAGAGAATCCCAGAATAAATCCCATCCGGCCCAGGGGGCTAATCTATTTTCATACTTTCCAGAATTGCTAACACCTCCTCCTTATGAACCTCAATCCCGTCCAGTCTAATAGCCTGTATCTCAGTATTCTCCTCAACAACATTGTCTTTTTCCTCTGTGAATACTGACGAAAAATATTCATTTAGCACCATTCCTATCTCTTCGGACTCCATACACAACTTCCCACTACTGTCCTTGACTGGCCCTAATCTTACCCTATTCATTCTTTTATTCCTGACATAAGAACATAAGAACATAAGAAATAGGAGCAGGAGTAGGCCATCTAGCCCTTCGAGCCTGCCCCGCCATTCAATAAGATCATGGCTGATCTGTTGTGGCTCAGTTCCACTTTCCCGCCCTCTCCCCATAACCCTTAATCCCCTCTCTTATCAATAACCCATCAACCCGCTTCTTAAAAATATTTAGCGAGGCAGCCTCCACCACTTCAACGGGCAGAGAATTCCAGAGATTCACCACCCTTTGAGTGAAGAAGTTCCTCCTCAACTCCGTTCTAAACCGCCTCCCCTTTATCTTGAGGCTGTGCCCCCTAGTCCTACTGTCTTTTTTGAGCGGGAAGAGTCTCTCCACCTCTATCCTATCCATCCCATTCATCATCTTATACGTCTCAATGAGATCTCCCCTCATTCTTCTAAACTCTAACGAGTACAAGCCTAGTTTATTCAGCCTCTCCTCATAGCTCAATCCCCTCAACTCCGGTATCAGCCTAGTAAACCTCCTCTGCACTCCCTCCAGGGCCAAAATATCCTTGCGCAGGTGCGGCGCCCAAAACTGCACACAGTACTCCAGCTGCGGCCTCACCAATGCCCTATACAGCTGCAGCAAGACCTCCCTACTTTTACATGCCTATAGAAAGCTTTAGGATTTTCCTTGATCCTACCTGCCAAAGAATTCTCATGTCCCCTCCTGGCTCTTCTTATCTCTCTCTTTGGGTCCTTCCTGGCTAACTTGTAACTCTCAAGCTGAGCCTTCACGTCTCATCCTTCCTCTTCACAAGAGATTCAACCTCTGTGGTAAACCACGGTTCCCTTGCTGGACAACTTCCTCCCTGCCTGACAGGTACATGCTTATCAAGGACACACAGTAGCTGTTCCTTGAACAAGCTCCACATTTCAATTGTGCCCATCCCCTTCCTTTCACATCCTATGCATCCTAAATCTCGCCTAATGGCATCATAATTTCCTTTCCCCCAGCTATAACTCTTGCCCTGTGGTATATATCTATCCCTTTCCATAGCTAAAGTAAATGTAACCGAATTGTGGTCACTATCACCAAAGTGCTCACCTATCTCCAAATCTAAAACCTGGCCTAGTTCATTACCCAGTACCAAATCCAATGTAGTCTCGCCTCTTCTTGGCCTATCTACATACTGTGTCAAGAAGTCCTCTTGCACACATTGGACAAAAACTGACCCATTTAAAATACTCGAACAATACCTTTTCCAGTCAATATTTGTAAAGTTAAAGTCCCCCATAACAACTATCCTGTTATTTTTGCTCCTATCTAGAATAATCTTTGCAATCCTTTCCTCTACATCTCTGGAACTTTTCAGAGGCCTGTAGAAAACTCCCAGCAGGGTGACATCTTCTTTCCTGTTTCTAACCTCAGCCCATACTACCTTAGTAGACGAGTTCTCATCAAACGTCCTTTCTGCCACCATAATACTTTTCTTGACTAACAATGCCACACTTCTTCCTCTTTTACAACCTTTTCTGATCTTACTGGAACATCTAAACCCCAGATCCTGCAACAACCATGGATAGACATGCTCTATCCATGTCTCTGAAATGGCCACAACATCGAAGTCCCAGGTACCAACCCATGCTGTAAGTTCACCCACCTAATTCTGGATACTCCTGGCATTGAAATAGCCACACTTCAAACCACTTCCTGCCTGCGACCTTGAAACCTTATTCATGACCTCACTACTCTCAACCTCCTGTACACTGGAGCTACAATTTAGGTTCCCACCCCCCTGCTAAATTAGTTTAAACCCTCCTGAAGAGCATTAGCAAATATTCCCCCCAGGATATTAGTACCCCTCTGGTTCAGATGTAGACCATCCCATTTGTAGAGGTCCCACCTATCCCAGAATGACCCCAATTATCCAAGTATCTGAATCTCTCCTTCCTGACCACCCCTGTAGCCACATGTTCAACAGCTTTCTCTCCCTATTCCTCTCCTCGCTAGCACGTCACACGGGTAACAAACCATAGATAACAACTCTGTTTGTTCTAGCTCTAAGCTTCCACCCTAACTCCCTGAATTTCTGCCTTATATCCCCATCCCTTTTCCTACCTATGTCTTTGCTGCCTATGTGGACCATGACTTGGAGCTGCTCCCCCTCTCCCTTAAGGATCCTGAAAACACGATCCGAGACATGACAGAGCCTGGCACCTGGGAGGCAACAGCAAGTCTCTCTTGTTCCCACAGAATCTATCTGTCCCCCTAACTATGGAGCCCACAATAACTAATGTTCTACGCTTCTCGGGCGGAGATCAGAAGGGGGTTCCCTTCTGATCTCTCTATAGTCACTCCTCAAGACCACATCTCTATTTCTTTTTACATCTTTTGGGCCAATATGCACAATAACTTCTGGCTGCTCACCGTCCGCCTTGAGAATGTTCTGAGCAGCTCCAAGATGTGTTTGACTTTGGCACTTGGGAGGAAACACACCATCCTGAATTCGAATTTGTGGCCACAGAATCTTCTGTCTATCCCCCTAAATATCAAGTCTCCTATCATTACAGTTCTGTTTACCTTTATCCTTTCCTGCTTTGCCTCAGAGCCAGTCATATTGCCACAGATCTGGCTACAGCTGCTTTCACCTGAATGGTCACCCCACCAAAAGGTATACTTGTTTACAAGAGGAAAGGCCTCCAGGGACTCCTCCACCTTCTGCCTGCTCCCTTTGCCTTTCCTGGTGGTACCCAGCTACTCTCTGCCTGCACTCTCTGCCTGCACCTCACTAAAACTCTTATCTACAAAGTGCTCAGCATCCCGGATGATCCTGAATGCATCCAACTCCAGCTCTCTACCTTGGTCTCTTAGTTGGGTGCACTTCCTACAGGTGTAGTCATCAGGCCAACAGAATTCTCTCTGAGCTCCCACATCCTACAGAAGGAGTATATCACTGCCCTCACTGCCATCCCAATGTCCTGTGATTAATTACCCTTGGAGAATCAGCATTGAGCCTTCAATCACACATTATTACAGTCACTTTGCTTTCTGTATGTAGGTGTAATGTAAGAAAGACAGCACATTCTCATGATGTCACAACTCACTTTTTAGCTAATTTAGTACTTTAGAGTTGAAGTCACTGGTATAGTATAGGCAATATTATCAAGTGGCATATCAAATTAAGCAGGCTCAAGGGGCCAAATTGCTTACTCCTGCTCTTAATATGTATGTTTATATTTTTGCATGACCGTCTGTATGGATAAGATGAACTGGGCTAGATAGCCTTTGTCACCTTGTGAACAGAGGATGGAATCATGGCTGGAGTTCTGTTTATTTTGTTATTAATCGGAGTTTACTGTGAGTAGGCTTTGAAGGGTGAAATTGTTCATAATGAATCAATAATATACTTTCCACTGCACATGATTCTCAAGAGTCTTATTCATTGACTTCAGATTTGTCCTTCTGTCTACTTATCTATTATCCCATTCTATTTTGGTGCTTTTGAGTTTTTTGAGGTATTAAAATAGCATAATAAAATTGTGTTCTATAGTAGATATTGAATATATATTGTTATGATGAAGCAGCAATCACCAGAGTCTTCAGACTTGATGAAGAAAACACAGATACAATTGTGAGCCACCTGTCTTTGTCCTTTTACCTCTTAAAAGTATCATCCACATGGAGACACTTGAGGGCTACAACACTTCTCACAGACACTTCAGTGAAGACCTAAGTTATTTCAACATTCTGAGCAGAATTTTCCCATCCCATCTGCCACGGGAATTGTAGTGGGTGGGGGCAAACCATACAAAGGTCCATTGACACCAGGTGGGAATTTCCAGCCTTGGGTCAAGTATGGCCGGAAAATCCCACTGTCTATTTTGTTGTTTAGGAGTCATTTGATTTTTCTGTCCTGTAAAATAGAATCCAATTACAGCCCCTGTGTGAAATAATTTTATTGTACAATATCATGAACATAGACAATGTAAGTCTTCTACTACTTCTATAAAATGGAAAAGATTTTGTGCAGTTTATCTGGGTTTCAAATATTGTATCTTTCCCCAGAATATGAATTTACAGTCACTATGTCTATATGGTGCAATGTGCAGAACATATTAATAAGGGCTGAGGCAAGCACTAAATTCAATGTTGTCATCTACACAGTGTTATAACTAACTAATGGAATATTTTCCTGTCAAATTAATGATTTTGTATAATGCTGTTAAAGTACAATTTGTACTTGCTGGTTTGTTTAATAACCAAGTGAGGTCTCTATAGGGTGCACACAATTTAACATTGCATTACACTGTTGCTGTTTTTAATAGTAATGACCTCTGCTCAGGTGGTTAGGGGCTGTAAACGATTGGGCCTCGTGATTGGGGACTCCACGGTTAAGGGGACAGATAGGAGGGTCGGAAGTAAAGGTAGGGACTCAGGGCTGGTGTTGCCTACCAGGGGCTGGGGTCCGGGATGTATCTGAAAAGGTATTCAGGACTCTTAGAGGAGAGGGAGATCAACCCCAAGTTATTGTTCATGTGGGGACACATGACATAGGGAGGTTAAGGGAAGGGGATATTAAGCAGAGATTTATGGAGTTGGGGTGGAAACTAAAGGCCAAGACTGATAGAGTGGTTATCTCCGGACTCTTGCCTGTGCCACGAGATAGTTTAGAGAGGAATAGAGAAAGGGAAAGTTTGAACTTGTGGCTGAGAGGATGGTGCAGGAGGGAGGGGTTCAGGTACTTAAGCAATTGGGGCTCGTTCTGGGGAAGGTGGGACCTCTATAAGAGGGATGGTCTACACCTGAATCAGAAGGGGACCAATATCCTGGGGGGTAAGTTTGCTAGGGCTATGCAGGGAAGTTTAAACTGATTTGGAGGGGGGGAGGGATCCTGAGTAGAGGGGTTGAAAGTGAGGGGTGCATGGATGGGGACTGCAATGCATGGCATCGCAGGGGTGGGGTGGAGCAAGGTTTGAAATGTGTATACTTCAATGCGAGGAGTATTCGCAATAAAGTGGGTGAACTTGCAGCGTGGATCAGTACCTGGGACTTCGATGTTGTGGCCATTTCAGAGACATGGATAGAGCAGGGGCAGGAATGGATGCTGCAGGTCCCGGGGTTTAAATGTTTTAGTCGAAGTAGAGAAGGAGGTAGAAGGGGGGGAGGGGTAGCATTATTGGTCAGGGATTGTATCACAGTGTCAGAGAGGAGGTTTGATGAGGACTTGTCTGTTGAGGTAGTATGGGCGGAGATTAGAAATAGGAGAGGAGAGGTCACCCTGTTGGGAGTCTTTTATAGACCTCCTAAAAGTTCTAGAGAGGTTGAGGAAAGGATTGCGGAGACGATCCTGGTTAGGAGTGAAAGTAATAGGGTAATTGTTATGGGGGATTTTAACTTTACTAATATTGATTGGAATTGTTATAGCTCTAACTCGTTAGAGGGGTCAGTTTTTGTGCAAAGTGTGCAGGAAGGTTTTTTGACTCAGTATGTAGATAGGCCAACTAGAGGTGAGGCTATATTGGATTTGGTGCTGGGAAATGAGCCAGATCAGGTGTTGGATTTGGAAGTTGGTGTGCATTTTGGTGATAGTGACCACAATTCGGTTACGTTCACCTTAGTGATGGAAAGGGATAGGCATGAACCTCGGGCCAGTGGTTTTAGCTGGGGGAAGGGTAATTATGAGGCTATTAGGAGAGAATTAGGAAACATAGGTTGGACTAGGAGATTACAGGGATTGGGAACGTCCGAAATGTGGAGTTTTTTCAAGGAGCAGCTACTGCGAGTCTGTGATAGGTATGTCCCTGTCAGGCAAGGTGGAATTGGTAAGGCTAGGGAACCGTGGTGCACCAAAAAAGTTGATTCGCTGGTTAAAAAGAAAAAGGAGGCTTATGTTCGGATGAGACGTGAGCACTCGGATAGTGCACTAGAGAGCTTTAGATTGGCTAGGAGGGAGTTGAAGAGCGAGCTAAGAAGGGCTAAAAGAGGACATGAGAAGACTTTGGCTGATAGGGTTAAGGAGAATCCTAAGGCGTTCTATAGGTATGTCAAGAACAGAAGGTTGGTTAGGGCAAGGTTAGGGCCAGTTATAGACGGCAGAGGGAAGTTATGTGTGGAACCGGAGGAGATTGGTGAAGCATTGAACCAATATTTCTCTTCGGTGTTCACGCAGGGGGACATGGATATAGCTGAGGAGGACACTGGGTTGCAGGGGAGTAGAATTGACAGTGTTACAGTTGATAAGGAGGATGTGCTGGATATTCTGGAGGGTCTGAAAATAGATAAGTCCCCTGGTCCGGATGGGATTTACCCCAGGATTCTCTGGGAGGCAAGAGAAGTGATTGCAGAGCCTCTGGCTCTGATCTTCAGGTCATCGTTGGCCTCTGGTATAGTACCAGATGATTGGAGGTTAGCGAATGTTGTCCCATTGTTTAAGAAGGGGAACAGAGACTTCCCCGGGAATTATAGACCGGTGAGTCTCACTTCTGTTGTGGGAAAGGTTTTGGAAAAAATTATTAGGGATAGGATTTATAGTTATTTGGAGAGTAATGAGTTGATTGGAGATAGTCAGCATGGTTTTGTGGCGGGTAGGTCGTGCCTTACTAACCTTATTGAGTTTTTTGAGAAAGTGACCAAAGAGGTGAATGGGGGTAAGGCAGTGGACGTGGTGTATATGGATTTTAGTAAGGCGTTTGATAAGGTTCACCATGGTAGGCTTCTGCAGAAAATGCAGATGTATGGGATTGGGGGTGATCTAGGGAACTGGATTAGGAATTGGCTAGCGGATAGGAGACAGAGGGTAGTGGTTGACGGTAAATATTCATCATGGAGTTCGGTTACAAGTGGTGTGCCTCAGGGATCTGTGTTGGGGCCACTGCTGTTTGTGATTTTTATTAATGATCTGGATGAGGGTATAGTTGGGTGGATCAGTAAATTTGCTGATGACACCAAAGTCGGAGGTGTGGTAGATAGTGAGGAAGGGTGTCATAGTTTGCAGGAAGACTTAGACAGGTTGCAGAGCTGGGCCGAGAGGTGGCGGATGGAGTTTAATGCAGAGAAATGTGAGGTAATTCACTTTGGTAGGAATAACAGATGTGTTGAGTATAGGGCTAACGGGAAGACTTTGAATAGTGTGGAGGAGCAGAGGGATCTAGGTGTATGTGTACATAGATCCCTGAAAGTTGGGAATCAAGTAGATAAGGTTGTTAAGAAGGCATACAGTGTCTTGGCGTTTATTGGTAGGGGGATTGAATTTAGGAGTCGTAGCGTTATGTTGCAACTGTACACAACTCTGGTGCGGCCGCACTTGGAGTATTGTGTGCAGTTCTGGTCCCCACATTACAGGAAGGATGTGGAGGCTTTGGAGAGGGTGCAGAGGAGGTTTACCAGGATGTTGCCTGGTATGGAGGGGAGATCCTATGAGGAGAGGCTGAGGGATTTGGGGTTGTTTTCGCTGGAAAGAAGGCGGCTAAGAGGGGATCTTATTGAAACATATAAGATGATTAGAGGTTTAGATAGGGTGGATAGTGATAGCCTTTTTCCTCTGATGGAAAAATCTAGCACGAGGGGGCATGGCTTTAAACTAAGGGGGGGTAGTTATAGGACAGATGTCAGGGGTAGGTTCTTTACCCAGAGGGTGGTGAGGGATTGGAATGCCCTGCCTGCTGCAGTTGTAAATGTGCCTAGTTTGGGGGCATTTAAGAGGTCTGTGGATAGGTTTATGGACGAAAAGGGATTGGTTTAGGTTAGTGGGTCACTGTTGTTGTTTTTTTTTTAACTGGTCAGCGCAACATCGTGGGCCGAAGGGCCTGTTCTGCGCTGTAATGTTCTATGTTCTATGTTCTATGCTGTGTATATATATCAGATGACATTTATAACCAAATGTCAACACTGGGTACTAACATTTTTTAAGGACCTTTCTGTGATTTTCTTTGGTGAATTTAACCATGAATCTTGAAAGGGGAACAAATATCAGGCATAATTGAGGAAGAGGGTTAGCGGGGTAGAAATAAAGGGCCTGGAAAAAGGAGAACCATGACTGTAACTTCGTTGCAGTGTTATCATAAGCCTACTTGTAACACTAATAAATAAATTTTAATTCATGATTTCTCTCTCTGGCTTTGGTTCTAAAAGCGGTTGATTGTAAAGAAAGTGCTTTATAGCACAAATGAAAAAAAGTCAGAAGCCTGTGGTGAGCACAACAGATCCCAACCGGGACAATGGATTCATCTCAGGGGCCTGCTTTATACAGGGCTCAGTATACAAACTCCACCTGGTTATTAATTATCTAACCCCAGGAGTGTTGCAGGAGTGTTGCACTCACCTGATGAAGCAGCAGCGCTCTGAAAGCTTGTGTTACCAAATAAACCTGTTGGACTTTAACCTGGTATTGTGAGATTACTTACTGTGCCTTCCCTGTTCAAGCTCACTAGATTCTATTATAATTCCAACAGATTTGACATTAGCAAATTAGTAATATTGGGGCTATTTAAGAAACAGGAGGAAGAGCAAACAGGGAACCAGAGGCCAATTAGCCTGACATCAGCTGTTGAGAAGATAATCAAATCCATTATTAAGGTGGTTTACCATTGCAACCAGCATATCATAGTATGATTGATTGAGTCAACATGGTTTTATGAAAAACTCGCCCTATGGGCGGGGTTTAACTGCCGAAACCCTGCAGCTCTTATTGGCTCCTCCAACTGCGTATGCGCAGAAATTAAATGATAGAATGCTGCTACCCTGCCACATCCCTCCCGGGCTGGATAATGTCTCTCCCCGGCCCCCACAGACATTGCCTCACCTCCCCAACATTATTGACCCCCTTATCCCCACCACAACCCCACCACCCAGACCAATCGTGAGCCCCTCCCTCTTCCCCCCCCCCCCCCCCCCCCCCCCCCACCGATCTCTGGCAGAGTGGCAGCAGACTTCCCTTCCCTCCCACTGATCTCAGGCAGAGTGGCAGAGGACACCCCCCCCGCCCCGCCCCACTGATCTCCCCTTTCCCCCCCCACTGATCACAGGCCGAGTGGTAGTGGACCCCCCTTCCTCCCCACTGATCACAGGCAAAATGGCAGCAGACTCCCTTTCAGCCCCACTGATCGCAGGCAGAGTGACAGTGACCTACTTTCCCCTTTCCCACCAATCTCAAACAAACAGTCATCAGACACACCTTCCCACCTCTCCTTCCAACTGATCTCAAGCAGAGAGCCGTTGGATGTTCAGCGCTTACCTCCTCACTAACCCTCACGGATGGAGCACCCAAATCGGACTTGTATGGAGTCTGTTTTGCGCCAATTCCAAATGGATGAACATGGTGGCAAAGGGGAAAGTGCCGGTAAAGTTATGCATGCAGCCAACTAAGTCAATTTAAATGCATGCAAATGCATTTAAATGGCCGTCGTGTCCATTTCAGCTGCAGTCCCGATTGCGGCCATTTTCGGGCCTTGGTAAAGGTTGAACTGGCGCGGAGGCAGGCACCGATCGCTCTACCTGCCTCATGCCTGACTTTACCAAGTTTTCATGCCCGAAAACAGGCACTACGCGGTGGTAATATCGGGCCCAAAGTGACTGCAAAAGAGATATATAGACAGGTTAAATGAATGGGCAAAAAGGTGGCACATGAAGTATAATTTAGGAAGTGCAAGGCTATTCATTTTGGTGGTAACCATTGAAAAGCAGATTTTTTTTTACAAGGATTGGAACTTTTAATTGTTGATTTTCAGGGAAAGTTGGATGCATTGGTCGACCACTTAGGAGTGAGATAAAATTACTTCTTTATTTGGAGTATTTGAATCTTTTGAATATTCTAGCCCAGGAGATGAGTAAATGTGATCAGTGGGGGTGAAAGGGAGTCCGCTGCCATTTTGCCTGTGATCAGTGGGGAGGAAGGGGGTCCACTACCAGTCTGCCTGTGATCAGTGGGGGGGGGGGGGAGGGAAGGGGGGATCCGCTGCCAGAGATCAGTGGGGGGGGGTCCTCTGCCACTCTGCCTGAGATCAGTGGGAGGGAAGGGGGGTCTGCTGCCACTGTGCCAGAGATTGGTGGGGGGGGTAAGAGGGAGGGACTCACGATTGGTCTGGGTGGTGGGGTTGTGGTGAAATTTATAGATTTTTGGTCTTTGGGTAATCAAAGGATATAGGGAGCTTCAGAGAAAGTGGCGTTGAAGCAGAAGATAAACCATAATCATATTGAATGGTGAAACAGGTAAGAGGGGCCACATGCTCCACTCCTGCTCCTATTCCCTATATTTATAGATTCTCAAATATGCATGGCAGAATGCCATTCAATCTATCATTTTTTTGGTAGAGATATATAAATGTTGACACTACCCAATGCTTTGCCTATAGCCCTGCAATTCTTTTCTTTCAAGGGTGGCATGGTGGCACAATGGTTAGCACTGCTGCATCACAATGCCAAGATTTAATGATTTGCATTTAATGATACACCACAGCAACTCATCAAGCCTTCTTTAGCAGCACCTTCCAAACCCATGACCTCTGTCTTCTAGGATGACAAGGGCAGAAATTCAGGATCAAATCACCAGCACAATTCCAGCTCTCTAACTACTCTGAGCAGAACACCACTGTTCATGTGTACTACTTTGCCACAGCTGAGAGCTTCACTGAGCTATCATTGCCCCTAGGCCTCTGTGAAGCCCAATCTCAGTATCACAGAATTATGGCTCATAGCCTTTTTCTGAGGCCCCAGCTCCTTCAACCAACGATAGCGAACTGGCCATTTTCTTCTATATCTGCTCCTGAATAACTGCTAACTGCTATTCACTGACCCATGAACTGATTTGTCTGACTTATTAAAATATCCTAACAGCACTCCTGTCCCTAGGCAGGATTGAATGTAACAACCGTTGGAACATTCTGTGCCTTGAATGTTACAATTTTCAGTTAAACAACTCTCCACAGATGATAACATTCAAGAACATGGAGACAAAGAAATCAAAACAAATTATAACAGATATAACATTGGTTAGCTAACAGGAAGCAGACAGTAGGGATAAACGGATCATATTTGGGTTGGCAAACTGTTTCTAGTGGCTTTAGTGCTGATTCCTCAACTATTTCTTCTCTTCTTTGACAATCCCTCAGGGTCAAGCATGACTTGTTTCCACTCTGGAGGTGAGTTCTGAGGTGACTGAATTGTCCAGTCCTAGAGCCACAAACTCTACCCCTAGTTTGGCAGGTGATGTTTGATTGAGGTGGGCGGGTCAAAATGCTCTGGATTTTGAGCTCTCTTTCCAGTTTATGCTTGGCTCTCGCATGCACCACCTGGTGATACTCAAGGTGATTGATGCCTCTGCAGCTACTTCTTCTATTTGGGCATTCTAAGGCAAACAATTCCCACATATCAGTCAGGAATGTTTCATTTAGTTAGGGAAGTTTTCAGACTGTCCTTGTAACATTTCCACTGCCCTCCTAATGATCACTTGCCATTGCAGAGCTCGAAGCAAAGCACTTGTTTTGGGAGTCTTGTGTAGGGCATACAGACAGTGTGGTCCACACATCGCACCTGTTTGGGCGTGACTCGATACTGTGGATATCAGCCTGGGAAAGGACGCTCACATTGGTATGCCTATACTGCCAATGGAGTTGCAGGATTTTGCACAGGCAACGTTGGTGATATTTCTCCAGGGATTTGAGGGGTCTGCTGTACATTGTCCATATATCTGATGCATACAGGACAGTAGGAGCCAGAGCTGCTCTGTAGACCATGAGCTTGGTGCTGGATTTGAGGTCAAGGGCTTTGAACACTCTGACCCTCAGGTTCCAAAGACCGCACTGGTATATTGGAGTCGATGCTGGATTTCATCGTCGATATTTGCTCCTAAGTGCCACAGGCTTCAGTGCTGGTTCCTCAACTACTCACAATCTAAATCAATGACTTGTATGAAAGGTCTGAATACATGACAACTAAATATGATGATGACACAAAGATAGCTAGGAAACCAAGTTGTCAAGAGAGCATAAAGCGGTCGATTTTACGATAAGAATTCTAAGTACAGAGCAAGCTTGGAAATGGGAGAGTTTCTGATCCATTTTGGAGGCAACACCAAATCTGCTATCTCATTCACTTAGATAAAAAAAACCCTCAAAAACAGTTTCTCGCTGGTAGGGAGAGTGGGCTCTGGCTGAGAGCAGCAGAAGGCATAATTACACATGTGCAGATTCCCAGCAGTAGATGCCCGTCATTCAGCTTCTGCTGCTCTCAACCTGCCTCACTGTAGCACCCCTCCCACCTACTATGGTGGTCCATGGCCTATCGCAATCCGCCACCTGTCTGGAAAAATCTATCCCCATACCAACATCCCATCCTGCTCAGACTGATCCTCCACCCTCCCCCCAAATTGCTGGTTTGACACCCTGCTGATTGCCAATCTGAATCCGCTCCCCAATCGCTGACCCCAAACATCACCCTCCCTCCCCCCCCACTAATCTCTAATGCAGAGCAGCATTGGGTCCCCCCCACCATCAATCCATAATAAAAAGTGGTAGCGGGTCCCCCCACCACCAATTGGCCCTATCCCCTGGGTGGACCTGGTGGGCAGTGCCATTCTGCCCAGTGAGCATTGCCAAGGTGTCAGACTGGCAGTGCCAGGTTGACACTGCCCAAGGTGTACCCCCCCATGCCCATGACCTCCCTGGAAGGCCTCAGTGGCCTCTGGTTTTACTAGCAAGGCCATTGTGACTGGTCCCCGTTGCTGGGGACCAGCTGCGATTCTTGCCGGAGAGAACCTTTCCCAGCGAGGCCACAGAAGCAAATGAGCTTGGACGAAAACATTTTGGATGAAGCTGATGAAATGTTGAACAATGGATTCAGAGGCCAAATCTACAAAATATTCCAGAAACTCAAAACTTCCATTCAGGTGGTTCTGTTATCCACCACCATGAGGTGCTGGAAGTGACAAGGAAGTTCATGTGTGACCCAATTCATATTCTGGTGAAGAAAGAAGACTTGATGCTAGAGGGAATCAGACAGTTCTACTTTAATGTGGAGCGAGAGGAGTGAAAGCTGGACACTCTATGTGATCTGTATGAATCTCTCACCATCAGTCAGGCTGTTGTATTCATGAACACAGAGAAAGGTGGATTGGCTGACAGAAAAAATGCTTGCAAGAGATTTCAGAGTCTCTGCTCTGCATGGTGAGAGAGTTCTGGTCTGGGTCCAGCTGTGTTCTCATTCCTACTAACTTGTTGGCTTATGAAACTGATGTTCAGCAGGTGTACCTAGCTATCAACTATGATCTGCCTTCCAATTGGGAAAACTATAATCACAGAATTGATCATGGAAGCCACTTTGAACACAAGGGTGTCGCCATTAACCTAATCATTGAAGAGGACGGATGGATACTGCGTGACATTGAATTGTTCTACAACATTACTGTAGATGAAGTGCCAGTGAATGTGGCTGATTGGATATGATTTGAGCTGCTAACCATATTTAAACTGAATCTAAATAAATTATTCAGCATCATGCTGGAAATAGGCATGAAGCTGACCTCGCCAGATATACGGTGCCGGTAAGATCGCAAGAGGTGAGAAATCAGGTGCAAACCTAATTTCTCAGGTCCCATGTGATCTTACCAGCTCAGCTCACTGATCAGCTGGAGAGTCTACATAGGGATTTAGATAGGTTAAGTGAGTGGATAAAAATTTGGCAGATAGAGAATAAAGTGGGAAAATGCGAACTTGCCCACCTTGGCAAGAAGTAAAAAACATTAAATGGAGAGAGATTGCAGAACTCTGGGTACTGAGGGATCTGAGTGTCCTGTCATATGAACTGAATCACAAAATGCAGATTCAGCAAGTGATATTAGGAATGCAGATGGAATGTTGATATTTATTGTAAGGGAAATTGAGTTTAAACATCGGAAAGTGTTACTAAAGCTATACAGGGCCTTATTTTGTTATTCATTCATGGGACATGTGTTGCTGGCTGGCCAGAGTTTATTACGCATTCCTAATTGCCATTGAACTGAAAGGCTTCCTAGGCCATCCCAGAAGGCAGTTGAGAGTCAGCCACATCGCTGTGGAATCACAAGTAGTCATGATGTAGAGATGCCAGCATTGGACTGGGGTAAACACAGTAAGAAATCTCACAACACCAGGTTAGAGTCCAACCAGTTTATGTGATGTTCCAGAACCTTCCACACACCTGACGAAGGAACACCGTTTCCAAAAGCTTGTGAGATTACTATCAAATAAACTGGTTGGACTCTAACCTTGTGTTATGAGACTTACTGAATCACAAGTAGGCCAGACTAGAAGGATGGCAGATTTCCTTCCTTAAAGGACATTCGTGAACTAGATGGGTTTTTTCGACAATCGTTGATGATTACATGGTCATCATGGTTGCTGAGAGGATGTTTCCCTTTTTTGGGACTCCAGACTGGGCAATATTAGGCTTTTTTTAATTATTCATTTGTGGGACATGGGTGTCGCTGGCTGGCCAGCATTTATTGCCCATCCCTATTTGCCCTTGGAGGGCAATTGGAAGTCAGCCACATTGCTGTGGCTCTGAAGTCACATCTAGGCCAGACCAGGTAGGGACAGCCAATTTCCTTCCCTAACGGACATTAGTGAACTAGATGGGTTTTTCCAACAATTGACAATTACATGGTCGTCAGTCAATTCTTAATTCCAGATTTTTTTTATTGAATTCAAATTCCATCATCTGCTGTGGTGGGATTCAAACCCAGGTCCCCAGAACACTAGATGAGTTTCTGGATGAACAATCTAGCAATGATGCCATTAGGCCATTGCATCCCCCAGGCTGAGAATTCAATGGAGGCTGCCTCAGTCAATATTTTCAAGATAAATTTTTGACCAACAAGGGAATCAAGGCTTAGGAAGGCAGGCAGGGAAGTGAAGTTGAGGCTGTAATCAGTTCAACCAGGATGATGTCAAATGGCAGCGCAGGGTCAAGGGGCTGAATAGCCTACTGCTGCTCCTAATTCTTTGGTCTGTAATGTCACGGCCTGGTGTATAACTCACTCTACCAGAACCATCAAGTTAAGGGATCAACTTTGGTTCAGTGTGGAGTGTAGGAGAGCATGCCAACAGCAGCAGCGACAGAAGGCATACCTAGGAATTTGGTTTCAACCTGGTTAAGCTACAATACAGGACTAAATGTATGTCACACAGCAGAAGCAGCATACCATAAACAGAATCAATCAATCCCACAGAATCAAACCAACGGATCATATCTACGCTTTGCAGTTAAATCACATTCAGGTATGAATGGCATGGATAATTAAACAATTCACTGGAGGAGGAGTGACACCTAAAACGTTCCCATCCTCCATGATGGCAATGCCTAGAACATCAATGCAAAAGATAAAGCTGAAGCATTTACAAGTAACATCAGCCAAGATGCCAAGTGAATAATCCATCTTGGCCTCCTCCTGAGTTCCCCAGCAATACAGATTTTAGTTTTTAATCAATTCATATGATTTTAAAAACGGCTGAAGACACTGGTAGAACAAAGGACCTTACAATATTCCAACTGTGGTATTGAAAACTTGTGTTCTCGACCAAGCAATGCCCTTAGCCAAGTTGTTCTAGTACAGCTATAATGCTAGCATCTACCTGACAAAAATGGAAAATTGTCCAGGTATGCTCTATTAACAAAAAGCAAGATAAATCCAATCTGGCTAATTATCATTAGCACACACTCAATTATAGCAAAGTGATGGAAACTGTCATCAACGGCTATCAAGTGGCATGCTTCAGTAACAATCTACTCACCGTAGCTCAATTTGAATTCCACTAGGGTCACCAGCTTTAGAGTTCCTTACAGCCTACGTTAAACAAAAGAGTTGAATCCAGAAGTGAGGTAAGAGTGACTGCCCAAGACATTAAGGTAGCAATTGACCAAATTATCAAGGAGCCCTAGCAAAACTAAAATTGGTGGAATCAGGAGGAAACTCTTCACTGGAACCACATCTAGCACAAAGAAAAGTGGTTGTCCTGCAAAACATCACTGCAGGAGTTCTTCAGGGTAGTATTCTAGGCTCAATCATCTTCAGTTGCTTCATCAATGACCATCAGAATCCTCCAGCAGCAACATCCTAAAGGTTATCATTGATCATAAACTTAAATGGAACAGTGATTTAAATTCTGATGCTGCAAGAGCAGGCCAGAGGCTGAGAATTCTTCCAAGAATAACTCATCTCTTGACTCTCCAAAGCCTGCCCACCATCTACAAGGCACATATCAAAAGTGTACTGGCATTTTCTCTGCTTCCCCGAATGAGTGCAGCTCCAACAACACTCAAGAAAGTTAACACCATACAAGACAAAACAAGCCCCTTGATTGATATCCTATCCACCACATTCACCATCTTCACCACAGTAGCAGCAGTGTATACTATCAACAAGATACATTGCAGAAGTTTGCCAAGGCTTTGTTCACAACACCTTCCAAATCCAAAACCTCTATCACCTAGCAGAATAAAGCAGAAAAGCATGGGAACAGCATCACCTGCAAGTTTCATTCCAAGTCAAACATAGTCATGACATGCAAATATATCACTCTTCCTTCACTGTCACTGAAACACCTCGAACTCCCTCCATAACAGCACTGTAGATTAACTACAGTACATGGACTGCAACAGTTCAAGAGGCAGATCACTCACCACCACTTGCTCAAGGATAAATAGGGATGGACAATGCATGTCTAGCCAGCAATGCTCACATCCCATGATCAAGTAAAAAAATGACACAGATAAAGATTTCAGAAGCTGATGAGGTGAGGCAAAAACAAAGCTGGTGAAGATGAAAATTGACAGTCTTAGAGTGCTAATGTGTCACCAATTCATCTTGGGGTCAAGTATGATATTAAGATTGGTCTGGATCTTCCAAGGAATGGCAATCATCACAATATGGACTCCCCATTCCACTGCTTCATATATATTTTAAACTTTCAAGAATAAAAAATACAATATAAACTCCCATAAAACATCTTTATCCAATGACACATCCAATCATACACAGTACAATGAACTATTAATTCTTGAGCATTCCCTTAGTTCTTTTCTTCTGGGTACACTTGCTCATCTTAATGTTCCTATGCAGTGCTACCACTGTGACAGCAGAAAGGCTGATGCTAGGCTATTTACTTTCACAGGGTCAGACTACAGATGGTCATTGCAAGATGCCATCAAGCATTGCTGGGCCTGGAAAACTCAGTTACAAATAGCCATGACATAGAAGACAACAGTATCCATTGACTGGGAGCAATACTGACGGAATGTTGCCTCCTCCTCCTCCTCTTCCAGATTCACCCTCAGACGGCAGGGCATAACGGCTGCACTCTCAGAATGGCCAGGTTGTGAACGACACAGCATACCATCACAAGCTGGCTTTATGGCAAACAATCCCCAAACAATCTAGGCAAACTGAATCATTGTTTTGGAAGGCTGGTTGCCTGCTCCACAATGTTACGAATGGCTCTTTGAGTTTTATTAAACATCTATCCTGTTTGCATGGTAAGATGGTGGAAGGCCATGTGTAAAGAGGATAGTTTCTGTCTCCAAACAGCCAACTTCAGGGTCTTCTCAGAGATGGGGGGATTGTGTATAGGATTGACAATTCAGATTGAAGATATTGTGGCTGACAGATTTTCACTGGAAGGAACTTCTTGATGTGGTGGTATAGGGGTTTTTTCAGAGGCCACATATTGAGCTTAACTTTAGCTAATACAAAGACATGCAGCAGCAGTATCCTGGTGAAAGATACTCTTTACTGACTGACATACATTGGGAGAGAAAGGGTTGGGCAGTCCAAACACTTTTCTGAAGTTACAACACAGTGGCAATACAATTAAACATTTTCCAAAAGACATTCTACCTGCCCCCTAGCTCATTCCAGTCAGAAATGAACCAATCATCATTTTTACAGGTCAATCATTATTAGTAAATGTCATATACCTTGACCAATTACAGATATTCTCTGCCAGCATGGAAACAATAAATTCTAGTGGTTTCTGCCTGACTTTTCCACAGCCACCTGTTCTGAACTCTTATCTGTTTTAATACTCTGCCTATTCATTGTGCTGTCTGGAATCACTAGCTTGTCCTTGCTCAACAAATGCCTGTTTAACTGCACTGTCTCATACCCATGCTGACAACAGCTATCTTTCTACGGGTGTGGTATTATAAGGAATGTGGTTCACTTTACTGGCCTATTTCTCATGATGCCTTAGAACCCCGTGCCATTAGCCAGGATGCATACCTGTTCAATAATACTTTCAAAAATGTATGTTTAAATTCTCTAACTGTCGTTATATGTGTTTCTATGCAGACAGTACCTCTGTAAAATATATGTACAAGGCAGTCTGTGATTCTTATCCTAAGCTAATCCACTCTGTGGGCGGTATGGTGGCACAGTGGTTAGCACTGCTGCCTCAAGGCGCCAGAGACCCAGGTTCGATTTCCAGTTTGGAGTTTGTGTGGAGTTTGCATGTTCTCCCTGTGTCTGTGTGCACCCGGAAGAAACCCTAAAAGCAAATTACTGGATGCTGGAATCTGAAACCAAGAGAAAATGCTAGAAAATCTCACCAGGTCCAGCAGCATCTGTAAGGAGAGAAAAGAGCTGACGTTTCAAGTCCAGAGACCCTTTATCAAAGCTAAAAGGCATAGAAAGTGGGAGATATTATACTGCAAGGTGACAGAATGAAAGATGAGTCATCGCCACAGAAACCATGGGAAGCCTTTTAGTAGTCTTTTCCCTTCGTTTCTGTGGCTATGACTCATCTTTCGTTCCCTGGACTCCGAACGTCAGCTTTCTTCTTGCCTTACAGATGCTGCCAGATCTGCTGAGATTTTCTAGCATTTGCTCTTTTGGTGACAGTTCACCCTGCCTGGAACTGTGCTGGGAACATAAGAATCTTACAAGCGTACCATTGGCAGACTACTGCCAACTATGTTGAACTACTGCACAAACTTTGTAGTGAAAGCAGATTCAAACCTTCAAAAGAGAATTGATAATTATCTGAAGCAAAAGAAAATTGCAGGGCAAAGGCAGGGGTGAAGGAATGGGCGAGTTGTTCTTCAGAGAGCTTCCAGACAGCTGGTATTAATAACTTGAGCAAGTAAACACATTCTTCTTCTTTGATGGAGTAATATCCCGGCATAAGCACTTACAGGAGGCACTTAACCTGCCTCTGCTACAATTCACTTCGGTCTGCATTGAGACTGTCTTTCCTAAATTGAAATGTATGCTACAATTCATTTCCCAAAATACATTAGTCACATGGGCAGGAGTATAAATAAGAATAGTTGGTATAAACCCAAGGTCGTGATGCACCTACTGCTGCGATCATATCAAACATTCAGTACCCAATAAGTTGAATAACTTTATGGACTCGTTTGATAGAGGGGGTTATGCGGAGGAAGAGGCAAATATCCTTTGGAAATTTTTTTATCCACAAATGGAAATATTTCGAAAGCGCGCACACACGAAGGTTGCCTCAGGTACAGTGGGATTTTGCTAATGAGGTATAATCTTTGATTCGTGATTTGTTACAACTTTACAATCGGATCCGTGTGGAAGTTGAGTATGTTGAGATGGTTTGGGGACTCAGGGAAGCGACAGCAGCGGGACAGTAGCCACATGCAGCAGCGCCTGGGAGAGGACAGCAGCTCGCAGCACCTCGAGCGCTCTGAGGAAGAGCCCGCTGCGAGCACGCGCACCAGGTTTGAGGAAGAGAAGCGAGCGCGAGAGCGGCTCCGTTCAAAGACTGATGCGAATTGGCTCGACTTTGGCGAGTCGGACTATTTGCTCCACCGGCGAGACAAGGAATATGGGACCCGGGAATGTAACCGAGCAGGCGGCAGGAAGCGGGTTTTTTTACCAGAGACTTGTTCTCAGACTCCAGAACTGAGAGACATGGAAAACGAACGGGGCGGTGATGGCACGGGGCTTCACGGCGTAATGGACACTCGGCGCAGGTTGGGGAAGGTGGCTGCGGAACCTGGCAGCGGCAGCGGGGCTTTCGTGCAAGGTGACAGCGCAGGCGGCTCGCGCCAGTTTGTTGTGGAACCCGAGCGCGCGACTGAGCTCCAACGGCCGCCCGTGGAAGCGGAGGGCGCGAGCGGGCAGTCGGCGGGTCGCGCGGCCAGCGGTTGGGCTGTGCGGCGCGTGGAAGGCAGTGACAGTTGCCAGCGCCTGCAACCGCGCTGGGAACAAGAGCACCGTGCGGGCGCGCCGCTGGCAGCCTGGGACTGCGCGGAACCAGTGCGCAAACGCCCGTGTTCCCAAGTAAATAAACAAGCGGACATGTCGCTCACGTACAACACGAACCCTCCACATGCCAGCACGGAGCACAGTCCTCCAGTTGTGCAAACCCAAATAGCAACACTATGCGGAGACTCTTTGGATGAACTGAACATGTCTTTCATTAAAAGTTCAGGTAGTTTAGATGCAGGTAGTAAAGACGAATTACCGAACTGTTCTAAAGGAGTTTCTAATAACAGAGAGGATCGGTGTCCATTAAAATGCGAATCATGGGTAGTATCTGATACCTTGAAAAAACATCTTTGTACCAAAACCACAAGCAGCAAAAGAATGAACCTGTCACGGCTGGTATTAGATCATATAGCACCTTGTATGAATCATTATGGTTTATGTTTTGTGGACAACTTCTTGGGGCACAAAATTGGCGATAAAATTTTGCAAGAAGTTGTAACTCTCTATCATAGTGGCAGTTTTGAGGATGGAACATTGGCAGGGCAGAGTGCCAGTTCAGATAAAGAAACAAATGCACCTACTGGCACTTCCAATAAAACTATTCGTGGAGACAAAATAATGTGGGTGGAAGGTACTGAGCCTGGCTGTACTGCTATAGGACTTCTTATGCAAAGAATGGATAAACTTATATTGCATGCCGACGGAAAACTTGGTCACTACAGAATCAGTGAAAGACACAAGGTCAGTGACAAAAATTTATGTAACCATTGAATGCTTGGTGAATTTTCAGCATATTCTTTTCCATGTTTCGATGGAGTAAAATGATTGTTTTCTATAATGAAAACTTTTATATAACCATTTCTTTACAGTGGAAGTGTATTTTGCCATTTTGGTTGCATCATTAAATTGCTGTATTCTGTCTATTAAACAGACATTTGTCTATTAATTCAAATACAGGTATGATTCAGTAATCTATATTAGTTTAATAAATAACATCATTTGTTAAATTAGAATGTTGTATGTTAAATTGGGAAGTTACCAGGGTTCTGAAGAAGGGTCACATTGGACTTAAAAAGTTAACCGTTTTTCTCTCCGCAGATGCTGCCAGACCCAGAGTTTTTCCAGACTTTTGGTTTTTATTTCAGATCCCAACATCTGCAGTTTTTGCTTTTATATTATGTTGCCAGATATAACTCTGATTTCCTAGAACACATGTAATGCTCAGTATGAGGTGGTAACTAATTAGAACAGCAGCCACCATTGCTACAAAAGATCTGCAAAGCTTGGTTTACTTGGGGGTTTACACACTACACTCTGACCTGCTAGGCTGACAATAAAACACAGTTATGAATTAGAACTCTCACAATAACATTGCAAAATTAGAAATTTCAATCCTGCAGAACTACCACATGAATTCCCATTCACAGAAACATTTCATCCCCAAAAGGGAATAACTGAAGTCATGGAGAGAGTGAAGGGAAGAGATCAGAGAGTACTGGCATAAAATTTGCAAGGATGAAAAGTTCTCATGTGGACTAAAGGGGATGCGGTGAGAAGTGTCAGAACAAACTGAGAGGAAGCGGATAGAAACTGCTAGTGTGACTGGAGGAAAGAATTAGTAGGCGAAGAAGAACGCTGGTGTAAAGTGGATTAAGAGTGAAAACATTGACTGAGAGGTGAGGAGCTTACAACAATAGCTTACATTTAGCTAGGGCCTTTGGTGTGGTAAAATGTCCCAAGGCATTTCATTGTTTATAAACAAAATTTAACATTGAGTCACATAAAGAGATGTTAGGATGGGTGATCAAACTTCTGGTCAAAGAGATAGGTTTTAAGGAGGATCATAATTAGAGAGAAAGGTAAGAAAGAAAAAGTTAAGGGATGAAATTCTAGAGCTTAGGGCTTTGAACGCAAGCTACCAATGGCAGAGTGATGGAAATCAAGGCTGCACAAGAGGCCAGATTTGTAGGAATGCATTGTTCTTGGAGGGTTGTAGGGGTGTTGAAGGATATAAATATATGGAAGGGCATGGCCATGAAGAGACTCTGCCGAAGAGAAGAAATATCAATTTAAGGGCCCGTAACTTCCTGGCTTCCCAGTATCGGATTTAGGGACTACTTCTTGGTAGTTTCAGGTATGGATTTACTTAGCAATTGTCCAGAAGTGCTAACTACTCCTGGACAATTGTGTTGCACTGGAAACCATCCGACAAAGCAATTTAAATTGCCACTTTTGAATGGTTCTGCCAGAAGTTAGTTACTCTGAAAGAGTTAGAAGAAATAAAAGCACTTCTAACTTCGGCATAACTATTTTAAACACCCACACCGAGCCTTGCTCAGGGCACAACCCCACACTCCGATCCCTCAAGGGATCCTGCACCCCACCATCCTCTAAATAAGCACCCCATCTCCCATGGTATTCCACACCCCCATGACCTGACAAAAGTGTTGAATAGATTGTCGGTACTGAAAGTTGACGAGGCATCGGAACCAGATGAAATGCTTCCAAGGATGTTAAAGGAAGTGGGAATGGAAATTGCAAGGGTGCTGGCCAAAATTTTCCAGTCTTCTCTAGACTTGATAGGAAGAATATGGAAATAAGAGGTAAAATTCTTAAAGGGGTGCTGGAGCAGAGGGACCTGCATGTTCAGATGGCACAATGGCACAGTGGTTAGCAATGCTGCCTCACAGCGCCAGGGATCTGGGTTCAATTCTGGTCCTAGGTCAGTGTCTGTGTGGAGTTTGTACATTCTACCTGTGTGCGTTTCCTCCAGGTGCTCTGGTTTCCTTCCACATGCCAAAGATATGCAGGTTAGGTTGACTGGGCACGCTAAATTGCCCCTTAGTTTCAGTAGGATAACAGGGTAAATTTGATTTGATTTGATTTATTATTGTCACATACAATCACAGATTCATTAAAAACTCCACAGTGCAGAAGAAGGCCATTCAGCCCATCTATTCTGCAGCGACAACATTCCCACTTAGGCTCTATCCCTGTACTCTACATCTTTACTCCGCTAATCTAACCTACGCAACCCAGGACTTAAGAGGTAATTTAGCCTGGTCAGTGCACCTAACCTACACATCTTTGGACTATGGGAGCAAACCGGAGGACCCAGAGGAAAACCGCGCAGATACAGGGAGAAGGTGCAATCTCGACACAGACAGTGATACAAGCCGGGAATCAAACCCAGGTTCCTGGAGCTGTGAAGCAGCAGGGCTAACCACTGTGCTGCCTCTTAGGCTTACATTAACACTTCAATAAATTACTGTGAAAATCTCTTAGTCGCCATACTCCAGCGCCTGTTTGAGTATACTGAGGGAGAAGTTAGCATGGGCAGTGCACGTAACTGGCACATCTTTTGGACTGTGGGAGGAAACCAGAGCACCCGGAGAAAACTCACAAAGACATGGGGAGAACATGCAGACTCCCAGACAGTGACCCAAGCCAGGAAAGGAACCTGGGTCTCTGGCGCTGTGAGGCAGCAGTGCTAACTACTGTATCATCGTGCCAATTTGTATTGGTATACAGTGAAAAGTAATTGTTTCTTGTGCACTTTATAGACAAAGGATATCATTCACAGAGTACATAGGGGAGAAGGAAAGGAGAGGATGCATAATATAGTGTTACAGTCATATCTAGAGAATGATCAACTTAATATACGATAGGTCCATTCAAAAGCCTATGGCAGCAGAGAAGAAGCTGTTTTTGAGTTAGTTGGTATGTGATCTCAGACTTTTGTATCTTTTTCCCAATGGAAGAAGATGGAAGAGAGTGTGTCGGGGTGCATGGGGTCCTTGATTATGCTGACTGCTTTTCCACGGCAGCAGCAAGTGTGGATAGAGTCAATAGATAGGAGGCTCGCTACATTCACAACTCATTGCAGTCTTAGTTAGAGCAGGAGCCACACCAAGATGTGATACATCCGGAAAGGGTGCATCTGTAAAAATTGGTGACAGTCATGGCAGACATGCCGAATTTCTCCTGAGGAGTGTGGCATCGAGGGACCAGGACAGGTTCTTGGTGATCCAGACACATAGGAATGTGAAGCTCTCGACCATTTCCACTTCATCTGTGCTGTAGACAGTGCATGTTCTCCACTATGCTTCCTGTATCACTGACTATCTCTTTCATTTTACTGATATTGAGGGAGAGATTATTGTCACTGCACCATTTCACCAGATGTTCTATCTCTTTCCTGTACTACATCTCATCATTATTTGAGATCCAACGCACTGCAGTAGAGCCATCGCAAACTTGAAAATGGAGTTGGAGCGGAATTTGGCCACACAGTCAGAAGTATAGAAGGGGTAAAGCCTTGCAGAATACCAGTGTTGAAGATAATCATGGAGGAGGTGTTGTTACCATTCCTTATTGATTGTGATCTGTAGGTTGGGACGTCTAGGATCCAGTCACAGGGGGAAGAGCTGAGCCCAAGGCCACAGAGTTTGGAGATGAGTTTCAAAGGAATAATGGTGTTGAAGACTCAGCCATAGTCAATAAGTAGGAGTCTGACACAATTATCTTTGCTATCCAAGTGTTCCAGGGTTGAGTTTAGGGTCGGGGAGAAGGCCCTCCTTGTTGCGGTGATACGCCCTCCTTGTTGCGGTGATAGATGAACTGTACTGGATCCAGGCAATCTGGGAGGCTGGAGTTGAACTGTACCATGACTAGCACTTCACAATGATGGATGTCAGAGCCACTGGGCGATAGTCATTAAGGCACACTGCCCGGCTGTTCTTTGATATGGAGATGATAGTCATCAGGGGTGGAATGGTAGAAAAGTGGTTAGCACTGCTGCTTAACATAGAACATAGAACATTACAGCGCGGAACAGGCCCTTCGGCCCACAATGTTGCGCCGACCAGTCTTATTTTAAAAAAAAACATTGACCCACTAATCTAAACCACTCCTTTTTCGTCCATAAACCTATCCACCAATCTCTTAAACGCCCCCAAACTAGGCGCATTTACAACTGCAGCAGGCAGGGCATTCCAGTCCCTCACCACCCTCTGGGTAAAGAACCTGCCCCTGACATCCGTCCTATAACTACCCCCCCTTAATTTAAAGCCATGCCCCCTCGTGCTAGATTTCTCCATCCGAGGAAACAGGCTATCACCATCCACCCTATCTAAACCTCTAATCATCTTATATGTTTCTATAAGATCCCCTCTTAGCCGCCTTCTTTCCAGTGAAAACAACCCCAAATCCCTCAGTCTCTCCTCATAGGACCTCCCCTGCATACCAGGCAACATCCTGGTAAACCTCCTCTGCACCCTCTCCAAAGCCTCCACATCCTTCCTGTAATGTGGGGACCAGAACTGCACACAGTACTCCAAGTGCGGCCGCACCAGAGTTGTGTACAGTTGCAACATGACGCTGCGACTCCTAAATTCAATCCCCCTACCAATAAACGCCAAGACACCGTATGCCTTCTTAACAACCTTATCTACTTGATTCAGCTCCAGGGACCTGGGTTCAATTTCCGGCTTGGGTCACTATCTGTGTGGAGTTTGCACATTCTCCTCGTGTCTGCGTGGGTTTCCTCCGGTTTTCTCCCACAGGGGGAAGAGCTGAGCCCAAGGCCACAAAGTTTGGAGATGAGTTTCAAAGGAATAATGGTGTTGAAGACTGAGCCATAGTCAATAAGTAGGAGTCTGACACAATTATCTTTGCTATCCAAGTGTTCCAGTGTTGAGTTTAGGGTCAGGGAGAAGGCCCTCCTTGTTGCGGTGATAGGCCCTCCTTGTTGCGGTGATAGATGAACTGTACTGGATCCAAGCAATCTGGGAGGCTGGAGTTGAACTGTAGGGGTTAGATTGATTGGCCATGCTAAAAAATTGCCCCTTAGTGTCCTGAGATGCGTAGGTTCGAGGGATTAGCACGTAAATGTGTAGGGATATGGGGATAGGGCCTGGGTGGGATTGTGATCGGTACAGACTCGATGGGCCAGATGGCCTCTTTCTGCAGTGCAGGTATTTATGATTCTTTGATCTTCTTGAAGCAGGTAAAGACCTCAGATTGGTATAGGAAGAGGTTAAAGATGTCTGTGAATACCTCCGCCATCTGGTCCGCGCAGGATACACTGGGTTATGGGGTAGGGCCTGGGTGGAATTGTTGTCCGTGAAGATTCAATGGGCCGAATGGCCTCCTTCTACACTGTATGGATTCCAAAATTCTGTTTGATGATTCCATATTCAGGTAAGTTTTTAAAAGTATTAATGTGAGTGAATTAATAAGTGAATGAGTGATTGGATGGGTTGGAGGGGTAGTTGGGTCAGTTTGGTGGAGTAGTCAGTCAGTTGGGGGGTAGTTGAGTTGTGTCTGGAGTAGTCAAGTGGAAAGAATAGTCAAATCAAGTGGGAAGTAGTTGATTCAGGTCGGGGACTGTAGTTGGATGGGGGGTGGGGGGGGGCGTGAGGTGGTCAGTTCAGTTATGCTGGCTAATCACTTGGCATTAACCAGTGTAACATTTCTGGGTAAGTATGCACGTCTTTCATATCTCTCCCAAGTTCAGCACCTGTGTGCTCCAGGAGTTTTGTGGGGTCCTGATGCCCATATTCTTATTTATGTATCACATCAAATGATATGGATACCTGGAAGCTTTGGACCACTAAGGATATTATTAAACTAGAAAGAGTGCAAGGATATTATTACACTGGAAAGAGTGCAGAGAAGATTTACGAGGATGCTACCAAAACTTGATGGATTGAGTTATAAGGAGAGGCTGGATAGACTGAGATTTTTTTCTCTGGAGCGTAGGAGGTTTAGGGGTGACCTTATTGGGGGAACGGCAAATTGGGGGAGCGGAGGGTGTGGAGAGTCTGCAGAAGGATCTAGATAGGCTGGGCGAATGGGCCAGGAAATGGCAAATGGATTTTAATGTTGGCAAGTGTGAGGTGGTCCACTTTGGAGGAAGAATGGTAGGAAGGACTATTACTTACGGGGCGAAAAACTGCAGCAGGCAACGGTGCAGAGGGACCTCGGGGTCCTTGTGCATGAGTCGCAAAAACCCAGCTTGCAGGTGCAGCAGGTGGTCAGGAAGGCGAATGGGATGCTGGCCTTCATAGCGAGGGGGATTGAATATAAAAGTAGGGAGGTCTTGCTGCAGCTGTATAGGGCATTGGTGAGGCCGCAGCTGGAGTACTGTGTGCAGTTTTGGGCGCCGCACCTGCGCAAAGATATTTTGGCCTTGGAGGGAGTGCAGAGGAGGTTTACTAGGCTGATACCGGAGTTGAGGGGGTTGAGCTATGAGGAGAGGCTGAATAAACTGGGCTTGTACTCGTTAGAGTTTAGAAGAATGAGGGGAGATCTCATTGAGACGTATAAGATGATGAATGGGATGGATAGGATAGAGGTGGAGAGACTCTTCCTGCTCAAAAAAGACAGTAGGACTAGGGGGCACAGCCTCAAGATAAAAGGGGGGCGGTTTAGAATGGAGTTGAGGAGGAACTTCTTCACTCAAAGGGTGGTGAATCTCTGGAATTCTCTGCCCGTTGAAGTGGTGGAGGCTGCCTCGCTGAATGTTTTTAAGACGCGGGTTGATGGGTTTTTGATAAGAGAGGGGATTAAGGGTTATGGGGAGAGGGCGGGAAAGTGGAACTGAGCAGTGACAGATCAGCCATGATCTTATTGAATGGCGGGGCAGGCTCGAAGGGCTAGATGGCCTACTCCTGCTCCTATTTCTTATGTTCTTATGTTCTTATAGAGGTCTACAAAATATTGAGGGGCATAGATCAGCTAAAAAGTCAATACCTTTTCCCAAAGGTAGGGGAGACTACAACTAAAGGGCATAGGTTTAAGGTGATAAGGGAGAGATACAGAAGTGTTCAGAGGGGCCATTTTTTCACACAGAGGGTGGTGACTGTCTGGAACAAGCTGCCAGAGGTAGGAGAGGCAGATACAATTTTGTCTTTTAAAAAGCATTTAGGTAGTTACATGGGTAAAATGGGTATAGAGGGAAATGGGCCAAATGTAGGCAATTGGGATTAACTAGGGGTTTTAAAAAAAGGGCAGCATGGACAAGTTGGGCCGAAGGGCCTGTTTCCATGCTGTAAACCTCTATGACTCTATGTACTTTTTCTATTTAAACCAAAGCTTTAGATTGTTGTTAATTATTTGTACCGGAAAACTGGTAATTAGTTTGAATTATTCAGGAGTACATTTTCCAGGATGAACTAATGTTGAGCACCAGAAAATTGGACACAAGATTCGATTTTTTGCTTTAAAATAAAAGTTGACCTGCTCAAAGAACACTTTGGGAAAAAGGACAAATGGCTGTTTGAAAAATAATGGGATTTTGCCTGTGGAGAAGGGATATAAATAGGTCAATTGTTAGGGAGTATTTTCTTTTAGTGTGAACAGTTCTATATAATTACATCTTTAAAAAAAACGTTCACTTTCACATGGGTACTATCCCTCATTTAAAGCTGGCATGCAATTTTTGTTAATGTGGCACTATAATACAGCCAAACAAGATTATTATTTTGCAGTGCATTTACATCTCAAGTTTAAGATCAGTGTTGCTTCCCAAAAATGCCTTTTCAGCATTTTTTATTAATTCACAGGATGTTGGCATCACTGGCAAAGTAGCATTTATTACTCATTTCTAATTGATCTTGAGAAGATAGCAATGAGAAACATTTTGAATTGCTGCAGTCCATGTGATTAAAGTATTTTCCACTGATGGAACAGAAATATAAATCAGGATAGTATGTGTCTCGACGGGGAACTTAAAGATTATGATGTTCTCATGCTTTTGTCCCCCTTGGTCATTGGTTTAGGTGTTTTCAAAGAAACCTTCGTGATTTCATAGAATTATAGAACCCCTACAGTGCATAAGGAGGCCATTCGCCCCATTGAGACTGCACTGATGACAATCCCACATAGGCCCTATCCCTGTAACCCCTCGCTTTTACCCTACTAGTCGCCCTGACAGTTAGGAACAATTTACTATGGCCAATCAACCTATTCTGCACATCTTTGGACTGTGGGAGGAAACCGGAGCATCAAACCCACACAGTCACAGGGAGAACATGCAAACTCCACACAGACAGTCCCCTAAGGATGGAATTGAATGCAGGTCCCTGGCGCCAACCACTCTGCCACCATTTCAAGATATGTTACAGTGCACTGATTGGGCAGGAGGTGGGTAATGTGGGGAAGAATGTTTAAAGTGGTGATTGGAGTGTTAGTGAACTACTTTCTCCTTCTTTAAAACCCTCCTTAAAACCAGATAATTGGTAAGAATCATAGAATCCCTACAGTGCAGAAGGAGGCCATTCAGCCAATCGAGTCTGCACCGACCACAATCCCACCAGGGTCCTGTTCCTGTAACTGCTCGTATTTATCTTATTAATCCCCTGACACTAGGATCAATTTAGCATGTCCAATCAACCTAATTCACACATGGACTTTGGGAGGAAACCGGAGCATCTGGAGGAACCCCATGCAGACAGGGGAAGAATGTTAAGTCAGTCTCTCTTTGGCTGGGTATCATTTCTTTTCCTGATTCAACTTATGTGTAGTACTTTGGAATGTTTTCTTACATTAAAGGTGTTACATAAATATAATTGCTGCTACCCCTATACTAGTTTGGTTCCAATATGATGAGAAGACATAAAAAGACTTCAAAGTGAAACAGAGTTCATTCACCAAATAATTTCACCATATTTTGTTCTGGTGTCCTCACTCTGGACTCAGGTTGCATTTGCACTGCAATTGGAGAGTTGACGTGACACTATAGTTGTAACGTGAATGCACATTTAAATTTGGTTTAAGCCCACTCATTTAATCAAAACCCCTCGATTCTGAAATACATTTCTTGATTACATTACTTAGAAGATATTTGGTGATATCTACAGGTTCGTTCAATTTCTGTCATAGACACAAAAGCAGCGACTTTTATCACGTGTAAGGATTTTCCAACCATAAGACAACAATGAATCGTAACCGTTTTCTTTTCTCTCTTAATATTTCTGCTTACCAGCCCAGATGAAAGGGCTGTGGGCTGACAGGCTGGCACCCTGCAACCTGTCTACATGCTGTGCTGGAATTCCTCAATGGCGGCGGGGCAGCGCTGGCCGGCCCACCCTGTGTTCCTAGCTCCTCCTACTCACACATTCGGCACGTCGCCGGCCTGTTGCTGTGTAATCAGTACATGGTTTAAACTTAACAGTGTTACTGTTGGAGGGCCAGGTTTAGGTGATATTGATGTGCAGAGGATTGAGGTCCGAATGTTGCTACCTTAAGTTATCTGTAACACAGAAAACGTTATTAATTCTGAGTCAAAAGCGGAAACAACGATTTTACTCAGTGAGGTGAAGAAATCTTGCAAGTTCATTAGTCAAAGGTTTTTAAAAACTTAAAAAACAACAATCCTGGATCCTCTAATAGGATTCGATTTACGTTTTGTTAAGATGATTTCAGATCTCGAGAAACAAGTGAGGGAGTGCATTGTTCCTCGTTTAAATGAACACGGTTTTTATTACATTGATAACTTTTTGGGAAGTGTAGTCGGAGATTGTATTTATGAAGAAGTTCGTAACTTGTATTCTGTCGGAGCGTTACGAGATGGACAGTTGGCTGGTAAGAGAACTGGTTACTCCAAAAGACACCTGCGGGGCGATCAGATCGCTTGGATCAGAGGAGCCGATGACGGATGCTATGCAATAGACTTCCTTCTTTCATTACTTGATAAGCTTATTACTCTTTGTAGAGGAAAACTTGAAAATTACAACATAAAAGACAGATCTCAGGTAAGTTATCTGGTTACGTTTTTCAGATTGAGGTAGCAAATTAAATGATGGTATATGTTCAAATTGGTTTGTTAAATTGACATATTTGAAGTACTTTGAGTACGTTTTGAGAAACTCACCAGCTAGTGTTTAGTTTATTATCCATAGTTTAAAAATGCTATGTGAAATGCAATACTATAACTCTATGCTCGCAGAGTTCTTTACGACTAGATTACTTTTTGCATTTAAAAGTGAAAACTGAGGTTTCATAGGCGGGGCGAGAGAGAGAGAGAGAGCAAACAAGGAAATGATCCTTTTGTATTGCATTTATATTGTAACATTGTATGGTTGGTACACGCCTCCAGAAGCACAGGGTCATCCTTTCCAGCTGCAAAAAGTAATGGCCACTACCAACCATTTAATCGCTGTTATATTTAAAAATTGGTATTTTTTCCGGCTTGTTGGTGTTCACACAGCAGTGCACGTTCAGAGGATTTGACTTCTTACACAATGTCTGTGGAGACAAAATGTAATATAAATTGATTTGAAGTGTTAGAAGTCAAACATTAAGTGAAATGTTAGAGAAACATTTTCAAAATTGAAAGGAGATGTGAGAAATATTGCTTTTGGAGTATATTAAATGATCTGGAGAAAGTAAACCCAGAAAATCTTTCAAACTAATTTGACTGTTTAAAGGAACAGGATTTCGGACTAGTAAAAGACAAAAGCATGGAATAACAGGTGAAAACCTGTAGCAACAATATTTTGTCTTCTATTACTTTTTAATATGTCACAAGGCATTTCACAAGATCATTACAAAACAAAATTCAACACCAAACCAGATGACTAAGAAGATTTGGGTTAAAGGAAGAAATAGAAATAGGAGGGCAGACAGGTTTAGGAAGGGAAATTTTCATGTTTGTATGATTCAGCTCCAGACGGTATAAACATGATGTGGCTGGAATCCATTCGGAAGCTGCCTGGAGATAATGGGATGAATTTTGAGGTCCTGCCAGATGGCAGTGGAGGCAGACAGAATGAAAATATCTGAACAGGCTGGCCTGCTAGTTAACTATTGTTATTCCTGCCACTGATAACTTTTGCAGGATGGGGAGAGGGCGCTCCCAAGAATCTGCCCAATCTATTGCTGATTGCACTTAAAGTTGTTAAAGAAATCATTGAAGATGTGTTGAGATCTTGTTTTGGTGGTGCTGCATGTTGGGTCGGACAGATTTGACATATGGCAGATGCACAAAGAAGTCAGTCACCTCTAGAAAATCAGGTGAGCCCATTAGAAAGAAGGGACCAGAGGGGATTTGCTTATTGGCACAGTGATGCCATTGGACTTACTCAGCTTGCATGGAAAGTATTTGGCAGTGCAGGGAGGATGTGGGGTGGGGTGGGGTGGTGTGAGGGGGGCACTAGTTCCCTGCCTCCAACCCAATTAAGTCCTTGGCTTTCCCTGCTGCTGAATTGAGACCATTAAGTTGGCAATTAATACCAACAGAATGTGGGAACGTTGAGAAGTAAACACTTTGACCTTGCTTGTGTCCTTTTGGGGTTTCCTTGTTCAAAAGCAATGCCTGATCAAAGGACCTGATTTCAGGAAAGGTGGATTAACTGAGACACCTCTTCCCTTGTTGCTGGATTCTCCACCCACCCACCCTTTCATCTCCTGCCATCACTCACTTGTGCTTGGGTCCATCCACAATCCTAGCCCTGGGATAAGTGTAGTACAGGCAGATGCCACCACCTCTGTGGTGCTGCCATTTAGTGAAACGCAGCCAGCCTCTGGGTTGCAACTCATGGCAGACAGGACTTCTGCCCCGGAATCCTTAATTTCAGAGACGTTCTGTCTCTGCCCTGCTAAGTGCCTCCCCCATTGGAGGTGATGAGGAGTGTGTGCCAGCTCGCCAGACAAGACCCCTATCATCTCCATTATATTCTGCCTAGGGTACTTAACATGTAGCTAAACTCTATTTTGCATAATTTGCTGAAGCTACTTAGCATACATCCATTTCTTCATATACCTGTCATGCTTTGCTCCAACTTCTGTCACACACACAGCACAACCCAAAGTCCTACGCTATGGATTATTAGCCCTCCTTGTCCTTCTCAAATTTTCTGCTAAGCTCAATATAATTGACCATTCCATCCTCCTTTTCCAATACCTTTTCTGCATTATTCATTGTCATAGAATAACCCTTGCATTGTTCAATTTACAATTTGTCTGGATGTAGTCAGCACATGTCCGTAAGAGTATTATTTTCTGCTCAATGTCAGTAAAACCAAGGAGTTAGCATTCAACTTCAGGAAATGATATAGACAGGGGCATACACTCCAGTACAATGTGCTGAAGTGGAGATGATTGAGAGCTTCAAGTTTCTAGGTGTTCAGATCACTAACAATCTGCTGTGGACCTCCCCCATGTCGGTGCTATAGCTAAGAAAGCTCAACAATGCCTCTAATTTCTCAGAAGCCCAAGGAAATTCAGCATGTCCACTATGACTGACACAATTTTTACAGATGTACCATAAAAAGCATCCCATCCGGATGTATCACAGCTTGGTATGGCTCCACCTGTGACCAAGACCACGAGAAACTACAAAGGGTTGTGAATCCATGACGCAAACCAGCCTCCAATATATTGACTCTGTCTCCTTTTCCCTCTGCCTTGGGAAAGCGGCCAACATATTCAAGGATCCCATGCACCCCAGATATGCTCTCTTCCACTTGCTTCCGTCAGGGAAAAAGATAATCTGAAAACATGTACCAACAGATTCAAGAACAGTTTTTTTTCTCTGCTGTCATCAGACTTTGGTCATATATTAATCTGCTCTTTTTCTTCACTCTACCTGTAACTGTAACACTATGTTCTGCACCCTGTGTACTTTATGAACTGTATGCTTTGCCTGTATAGCATGCACAAAACAATACTTTTCACTGTATCCTGGTACATGTGACAATAATAAATTAAAAAATCCACTACTTTTTTCTTTGTCAAAAGACAAGTAAAATTACAGCACAGGAACAGGCCCTTCGGCCCTCCAAGCCTGTATCAGCCATAATTAATTAATTCCGTCTTTCCTGGAGATGCCTTCAAACATACTGTAGTTGATTGCAGTTTTGCTTGCTGTTTTCTTGATCTCCATAAACTACACCTTGTCCAAAATGCTGGCTGGGATTTTCCAGCCCCATCCCATTGCATGTTCCCAGTGGCTTGACTTTGGCCTCTTACAAGATTGTCCAGTCCCACTGAAGTCAGAGGCTATTTGTGTTATTTGCCTGCTGCATCACCAGGGAACTTGCCACAAGGGGGAGGTTGCCTTTGCCAGGACCAGAAGATCCTGCTGCAAAATCCCACCTACTGTTACTTGTGCCCTATCCCACTGTAAGGCCCATTTATCCATTTCATTGACTTATGCTGGTTTACCATTCCAGATACATGAATTCTTCCTGGTCTTGGTCCAACCTGTCTTTGAAATCTCTACGAGCCTTAATCCAAATGCTCCATTTTTCTTGCATTAATTTCCCTTTCCTTTGTCCCGCCATTGGTGTCAGACTACCATATACTTGGTTATACTCTTTGGATCTCCTTGCACCTCCCATCACATCTCTTCAAGATCCAAATCTTCTCTCAAGATTGTTGTCATCTATTCTAATTTCTTCCTTACTGGCTTTTATATTTGTTTCATTCTATTAATCTTTAATGTGACAAAATTAATTATTTTTTGTTATCTTAAAGATGCTACAAGAATGCAAGTGTTATTGTAAAGATTCTCCTTTAGCTGTTATACTTTTAGCATAATTTAAATCCCACTGGCTAAGGGCAGGCTTTAGGCAAACCAAATGGAAGTGTGCTATTTGCATCCAATTTTACGCCACCAGCTATTAGTATAACTTCAGCGACACATTTGGAAGAGTCAAGAATGCATAATGGTAGTAACAGCAGAACATTACATGTAATTTACTTTGAAGGATTGGAAATTATTAAAGAAGAGTGTCATTACAATATTTTTAAGAAAAATGAACACTTCATAATGAATCTGCAGGCAAGCTTAGCGTAGCCTAATATCCAACCTCTATTTAGTGCCTGCTGAATTTGAGATGGGATTTTTGAAGGTGTGATAGTCCCCTGTGTTGCTCTGTAATATTTTCCCTACAGATCAGTATTGCAGCTTGCCTCGAAGGAAGTGGAGTTAACTTTCAGTTAGCACACTGGATCTTCCAACCACAAAAACATAAGAAATGTGAACAGGCATAGGCCTGTAGTCCTTTTAGCCAGATCTTCCATTCGATTAGTTAAAGTTTATTTATTAGTCACCCGGAAGGCTTACATTAACACTGCATTGAAGTTACTGTGGAATTCCCCTGATCGTTCCGGCGCCTGTTTGAGTCAATGCACCTAACCAACACATCTTTCAGACTGTGGGAGGAAATGGAATAACTGGAGAAAACCCATGCAGACACGGAGAACATGTAAACTCCACACAGTGACCCAAGCCAAGAACCCCGGTCCCTGGTGTTGTGAGGCAGCAGTGCTAACCATTATGCTGCTCATAGGTTTTAGCTAATCTCTGACATCAACTTCATTTTCCTACATCATTCCCTTAGTCCAAAAATATCAATCTCAGCCTTGAATTACACTGTGACTTGAGCATTCATTATCCCCTGAAGTAGAGAATTCTAAAAATATATTTTTCCTCATCTCAGACCAAAATGACTGTATTTTATGCTAAGACGATGCCCCTTAGTTCTAGAATGTCCAGCTAGGGGAACGTGCTGCTTAGCTTCTACCGTATAAAGCCCTGTGAGAATCTTATTTCTAATTCTCAACTCCAGAGACCATGGGGTTGTTTACTCAATTTCCTTTTAGGACGCTACTCTAATCTCATGGATCAGTGTATCGGGACTTTTATTGCGTCTCTCTTTTTTTTTCCCTCTCTCTCTCTTCCGCGCCGCGCGCACCCCCCCCCCCCCCCCCCCCCCCCCCCCCGCCTCCCGAGTCAAATATCAGTTTCCTTGAGTACTGAGATCAAAACCGTATGCACTACTTCATAACACAATATAATTGCAATACGATATCCTTAGTCTTGTATTCCAATCCCCTTGCAAAAAAAAACCATTTGCTTTCCTAATTATTACTTGCTGTACCTGCATTATTTAATTTATAAGGCCACCCTTATCTTTGTAAAGGCCAATATTCAATAGTTTCTCAACATTCAAAAATATTCAATTTTCTTATCCTATCTACCAAGTGAATAGTTCCCTATTGTCCCACATTATACCCCAACTACCCCTTGCCCACTCAGTTAACCTACCTATATTCCTGAGACAGCTCAACACCCTTTCTAAATGGCAGCTAGGGATGGGCAATCAGTGCTGGCCTAGCCAGCAATGTTTATATCCCTTTTTTTTAAAGAATTAAAAAGCCATGTCTCCCATATTTTCCCATCTTTCATTTAACCTCCTTCAAAGTCGATCCCAGCTAAATGAAACTGCTAAGCCATTGTAAAACAAATCATCTAAATTATACTGTTAACATACTTTTTAGTACATTGTTTTAACATAACATAAGAAATAGGAGCAGGAGTAGACCATCTAGCCCCTCAAGCCTGCCCCGCCATTCAATAAGATCATGGCTGATCTGTCGTGGCTCAGTTCCACATTCCCGCCCTCTCCCCATAACCCTTAATCCCCTCTCTTATCAAAAACCCATCAACCCGTGTCTTAAAAATATTTAGCGAGGTAGCCTCCACCACTTCAACGGGCAGAGAATTCCAGAGATTCGCCACCCTTTGAGTGAAGAAGTTCCTCCTCAACTCCGTTCTAAACTGCCCCCCCTTTATCTTGAGGCCGTGCCCCCTAGTCCTACTATCCTTTCTGAGCGGGAAGAGTCTCTCCACCTCTATCCTATCCATCCCATTCATCATCTTATACGTCTCAATGAGATCTCCCCTCATTCTTCTAAACTCTAACGAGTACAAGCCTAGTTTATTCAGCCTCTCCTCATAGCTCAACCCCCTCAACTCCGGCATCAGCCTAGTAAACCTCCTCTGCACTCCCTCCAAGGCCAAAATATCCTTGCGTAAGTACGGTGCCCAAAACTGCACACAGTTTTCCATCTGAACACTTGCAGCTGGGTTAAATCTGGATATACGAATAACAGATACATATTTGGAACTGTTGACTGCTTATATCAGAAGGCAAATCATCTTATAGAATGTGTGCAACAAAACACCATTTGTTGTTCTCCAAAACTAGCAACTTTTTTAGAAACACAAAAGTCCTCAAACAGTCTGTTCTGATCTGCAATTTAAATACCCAGTTTATACATACTCAGTTTACAGTAATGTTGCATTATATTTACAAAGATGTTGATATATTTCAGCATTTTAGTGGAACTGTAGGGTGGATTCAGTGATCAGGAACTTATGGCATAGTACAGCACTCGGGGAGCAGTAGCTGAGAACCTGCAGGGCCAAAGAGCCTGATTTTTTTTTTTCTCTCTATTTAAATTAATCAACCCTTAGAAGTTGTTGATCCTTTAAATGCCAGCTTTTAAAAATTTGTAATAGCATTCTGAAAACTAAATCCAAAACACATGGTCTTATCATAATATGTAAACTGTGGTTTAGGAAAGTGAAAAGGCTGATTGCTTTTCCTGATTTCACTGTCCAGGCTATAAAATTACTGTTAACTAGTCCCAGAATGGGCACTGTTTTATTTACTTGCAGCACTGTGCTATCAAGTTCCGCTTTGATTGAGGTGTTTGCTGGTACAATAACTTACTTCACTGGAGTTTGACTATCAGTGTGTCCACGTTCTGCACGTAGCACTGTCGTTAAATCAACAAGTTTTTGGCTCAGAGCCAAAACTCACCGGAAGCAGCTTTCCTGCTCCCAAACATTTCTGTTTGTGATAATGTTGCAAATTATATGATACAAATTGGATCTACTAATAATTATATTCCAACATTATTTCATAAATTCATGGATTTAATACTTCACTCTTTGTTCATTTGCTAGTTATATTTTTATAGGATTTGAAGACTATTCATAGACAGGCTTCCTCCATCTAGTGCTGATTACATCTCATTCTTGAGTTGGTGATGGTCGAGTGGGGTTTGTAGTGGGAAGTTGCTGTGTTTGTTTATAGATTTCACTCTTGATTCATCTAGGTTTGTAAATTACATGATTTGTGAGAGGATATAGTGGTAAATTTTAAGATGAAAATGCCACATCTGCAATCATATTTTTAGTTTTCCTCATCCTTATCTTGCAAACTTTTGTTTTCATGTCCTATTTTAAAGTATTAACCCTTTTCTGAGATGCAGGTTCACGTATATGCTCCATTACCCCCATCAGTAAGAATTTACCATATATATTGACAAGCTATCTAATTATGAAAGCTGAATAATAGATCCCAATTTTATCCTTGTACATTATACATTTTTCATAAATCTGATAGCTATCGGATGTGGGATCCTTGGCTGATTGGCCATTCACTAACTCAGAGTGCAGAAGATTTGCCACCATCCTAGTTCACAGAATGGCTTCCTTCTCGCTGTAACCATTCGTCTGTCCAAGTGCTGTGAAGGATCAATTCACCTAATGCCTCTTCTCCATGTCCCTGCACATTCTTCCCTTTCAGATAATAAACTAACTCTCTCTTGAATGCCTTGATTGAACCTACCTCGAAGCGCTCTCAGGTAGTGTATCCCAGATTCTAACTACTTGCTGTTTGAAAAGCTTTTCCGCGTATCTCCATTGCTTCTTTTGCCAATAAACTTGAATCAGTGCCTCTTGTTCTTGATCCTTCCATGAATGGGAACAGATTTCCCCATCTACTCTGTCCAGACACCTCAGTTTTGAATACCTCTATCAAATTACCTCTCAATGTTCTCTTCGAGAAAAATAGTTTTCAACCTATCCAATAACTCATCCCCAGAAGCATTCTTGCAAATCTTTTCTGTACTCTCTTCAATGTCTTCAGATCCTTCCTAAAGTGTGGTGCTAGACAGGATGCGATACTCCAGTTGAGGTCCAACTAATGTCCTATACAGGTTTAATGTATCTTCTTTTTGTACTCCATCATCTTTTTAGTAAAGCCTAGGATGCATTGTTGACCATATCTCAATCTGTTCTGCCACTTTCAATGATTCAGGTGAAACTAGAACTAGAGGGTATGGCCTCAAAATAAGGGGGAGCAGATCTGGGACTGAATTGAAGAGGAACTTCTTCACCCAAAAGAGTTGTGAATCTGTGTGGAATTCCCTGCCTACTGAAGCAGTTGAGGCTACCTCATTAAATGTTTTTAAGGCAAGGATAGATACTTTGAACAGTAAAGGAATTAAGGGTTATGGTGAGCAGGCAGATAAGTGGAGCTGAACCCACAAAAAGCTTGCTATGATCTTATTGAATGGGAGAGCAGGCTCGAGGGGCCAGATAGCCTTCTCCTGCTCCTAGTTCTTATGTCCTTGTGATGTACATATACACCCAAGTTCCCTTACTCCTGCGCTCCCTTTATTTTATGGCATCTCTCCACTTTCATCCTACCAAAACAAATCTCTTCACCCTTCTCTACATTAAATTTCATTTGTCTGCCCAATCTGTCATGTCCTGTTTTTAGGTGCTATGCTATCCTTCCAAGCTTCGTATCAATCCCAAAGTTTTTGAAATTGTGTCCTGTGATGGTCTAGTTCTTTAATATATCAGTAGGAGTAAGGGTCCTAACATCAACCCCTGGGGAACTTGACTATACAAAGTTTGCTCCAATGTGAAAAGCAGCCAGTGCCCACTACTTTCTGTTTCCTGTCATTGGGCTAATTTCATATCCACTTTGCTACTGTCCTTTTTATTCTTTAAACTCCAACTTTGCTCACAAGTCTGTTCTGCAGTACTTAATCAAATACCTTCTGGAAGACAATGTACACCACATCAGCATTGCCCTCATCAACCCCCTCCAATCACCTCATCAAAAAAACTCCAAGTTAATTAAACAAAGATTGCCCTTAAAATTACTCGCCGCCATTCCTTATTGACCTGCATTTGACCCAGTGACTATCAGTTGTGACTGAAGTTGTCATTCTTACAACCTTCACCACCACTGGGTTAAATTGTCTGGGTTTGCGATTTTTTTTTTTGTTTTGGGCTTGTCTTGCACAATGTTTGCAGTTCTGCAATCCTCAAGCACCATCCCTGAACATCAGGAAGATTTCAAAATTATGACCAGTGCATTTGCAATTTCCACACATTTCCCCAGTATACTTGGATGCATCTCATCTGGTCCTGATGTCACCAGCTTTAAATATAGATAGCCTATTGAATAACTCCTTATCAAGTTGAGACCAGCTGACTCAGAACAGATCTGGAATCTTCCTATTCTTTTATTTTAAAACTTACAGAATTTTGCTTTTTCCATTTTACTCCTCTATTCATAACTGAATATGTTCATGTTGGTAGGGTGGCAAAAAGTGGGGAGGATAGCTGAAGACTGGAGGAGGATATCAATGGACTGGCCAGGTGGGCAGAGCAGTAGTAAATGGAACACAACCTGGAAAAGTGTGAGGCAAAGCACTTGGGTAACAAATTACACTATGAATAATAGAACTCTGGAAAGTACTGAAGATCAGGGAAACATTGGCATGCATATCCACTGATCCCTGAAGGCTACAGGGCAGGTTGAAAAGATAGTTAAGAAGGCAGATAGGATACTAATCTTTATTAACTGAGGTATAGAATACAAGAGCAGTAAGGTCATGCTGGAAATATAGGCCACAACTGAAGTACTTTGTGCAGTTCTGGTCGCCATATTATAGGAAGAATGTGACTCCAGTGGTGATTGACTAGGATGCTGCCTGGGCTGGGAGATCTGAGTTGTAAGGGGAGAACGGATAGGCTGGGCTGTTTACTTGGAGTAGCGAAGGTTGAGAGGGGATTTGATGGATGTATAAGATTACAAACGGCATAGCGTGGATAGGAAGGCACCCTTTCCATTAGTGAAGGGATCAATAACCAGGGGCATAAATTTAAGATGAGACGTCAAAGGGAGTTGAGGAGAAACTTTTCACCCAAAGGTTAGAAGTCTAGAACTCACTACCTGAAAGGATGGTGAGTCATAACTTCTAAAAATTATTTAGATGTTCAGTTACACTGCCATAACCTCCTGGGTAATGAGCCAAACACTGGAAAATGAGGTTAATGTAGTCAGATCTTTGACTGGTATGGACTGAATGGCTTTCTTTTGTGCTGTAAACATCGACGTATCCATTGATCATCACAAAGAAGCTGTGCAAAATCAGCTAGTTATCTGGCAGTCCAGTGAAGAAATAACAAATAGATGTAATGATCTGGATTGAATGTCAGTGAGCATTTAAGTCAGTGCAAAACATAGCAACATCTGCAAAAATAACCATTATGATAATCACTTCTGTAACTCAGCATTCCTGTGTTGCCTGTTTCCAGATTATTAGCGAATTGAAATTGTTGCAATCAGTTTTTTTTTATTGTTTTAATAGGCCTTAAACTTACTAAGAACAGGAGGCTGTGGTCTTTGAGGAAAATTGTTCAAGGGAATAGTTGGAGGAAATTGGTATATTTATTAGCAAAAGCTGGCAGCAGTTATGTCCAAGCAAACTTTTGGAAGGGGGCTTCAAATAATATGCTCTGAATACCCATGGAGAGATCTTTATCAATATTTTGTGCAGTGCACTGAGATGGAATAATCACACACATGCCATTTACCATGTTGCGTTTTGTACCTACCTAAGCACATGTTTTGTGCATTGTTGGATTGCGTTAAAATTTAATCCCATACTATATATCTAATCAACATAAAATAAATGGTATCAATGATCTAGCAGACTTTAATTAGTTTCAAATTATTTATATTGTGCTACAGGATCAGTCACTTAATTTGCTAACTAAAAGTTAATTTAATGAATCAAGAAATCTCCCAGTAAAATAATGCCCACTTCAAGCTACTATCTGAATGGACTTACTGTGCCATGAAATCAACTTGAGGCCTCTTGCTTTGGTGTGCTATGAGTGGAGGTGAACTAGCTCCTCTCTCTTCAACCTCATCAACTGGTCACCAAAAAAAGTTTAAGTTTATTTTTGTCTTTCCAAAATCAGAATGTATTTAACTATTTTGAGCTATGAGCAATAAGGAGCCAATCAAACAAAAGTTTCTTGTCGTCAAAGAGCAAACTTATTAACCACTACATCCAAGAAAAATAATGAAAACATGACCTCAAGTATTCAGCCCTTGGCCAGTTTGGGTTAACTGATTTCCTGGATGCAGTTAGATGCAGATGTTGTTGCAATTATTACAAAATCTTTCGTTCAGTAAGTTCCTGGTAGAATTAACATCTCAAACGGGGCCTTGCTCTTATTTCAAAAAAGAGAGCAGCCTTCAACCTGTTTCCTATGAAGACTTTCTTGACACCACCTGTGTCATTTGCAGTTTTACTCTAGTGACAGGCAGCCTTGCCTTTAAATACTCCAGCCATTCTGTATTTTAAGAGGTTTTTGATATCCATTATTTGCATTGTTCGTGTCCTAAAAGTTTTGATGGATGCCTGGATTATAAGAAATGTCTCTGTCTTCACATTCCCCTGAGGGATTTTGTTCCTGATCTTCACTTTGGAAAGTGACCTTGCATTGTTTAGCAGTTTGCTTTGACTTAGTTCAAATTGCAAAATTTCCAGTCAGTTGAAAGATCATATTTTTAAAAACAAAGGGGCATGGCCTTGTGACAGGTGATAAAATAGGTCTCTGTTCAGTGGTCTTAGTTTCTTTAAAATTCTAATGAGATTTGGAAGGAATTTATTAACATCCTATGTTAAATGTCTTTGTTTTGATTCTTGCTCTGGATATTATGAGTAGAGCTACTATTGATTGCCCCCGTTCCAAATGGGTTGTGTTTCACAACCTGGATGCATGTTAAGGCCCTGGCAATAGTCAAAGTGGGGTCTGGTTAACTCTTAATTCTTGTGGATCATCAGGTTCCTGATTTGTACCCTGTGTAAGTCATGCCATTAGCATTCCCCTACCAGCAAAAAAAAATGTTTTCAGCTGGAAATGGGACAAGACTTTGGAATCCAAGTGCTACCCATTATTTTTAATGTCCTCAGAGTCATCCCAACTCTTGTGAAAATCTGACCCTTAAAATCAATTGAAGATACAAGCATATTAAGGAAATTCTGGGACTGTGGGCCAATATTCACACACTACCACTTCACAGCACAATACGTGGAAGCATCAAACTAGTTTACACACCATAAATTTGCCTACTCCAGTGGAAGTCAATAATAAGTCAATAGAAATTAAATAACAATTGCAGCTAAAAGCTGAACCAGATCAGATCCTAACTGGACTAAAAGTCAAGTATTTTACACAATTCCACTTGATCTTTATTAATCCTTAATTTGGATAAGGACATTGGAATCAGTTGGATTTTTGCAACAATTCGCCAGTTTTTTTTTAAATGTCTAGATTGTTCTTTCAAACTGAATACAAAATTATAATGTGATTTGAATTTACAATCATTGGATTAATAGTCCAGGCCTCTAGATCACTAGCCTATTAACATTGCCACTGCACTCCCATCATATCCATTTGACTTGTAATCAGAATGTAATGTTACTTTGCAAAGGTGGTACTATGCATAACATTAAAATTGCACTGATTTATTTAAAAAACACTTTTTGCAAACAATTATAAACATTTTCTGAATAGTAGATTTTTAAAAAGGTTAAAATAGTTTTGTTCATTTAAGATGTATTTTAAAATGTTTAAACATATTTCTATGTGATGCTAAGCATAGATCAGGTAGCATTGGAACTCTGCATTATGTGGTATTTGGCAATCTGGTATTGTCAGAACATATTAAGCAGGTACTGTTATTCATAGAGCTTCTCTTGTTTTTGTCTTCTGAATACAACATATAAGTTGATCTTTGAAGCCCTGAACCCTCAAAAGAGGATTGAAGTTTGCACCAAGTTTAATAAAGAGTGAACCACAGGTGTGGGTGTTCATAATCTTTGTCATTCATCACATGGTGTCCACTCTATGTTGGCGTGTATTAAACTCCCATGTATCTTCAAGACATGGCTCATATCACCTGTTTGATCCTTTGGACCCAGTTATAAGGCACTAGTAAGTAGAGTATTCACTAGTTGAGTGAAAAATTGAGGCAGAGTGATATTGTGAGTATAGCATGTCAGTTGGAACCAGGTACCTGAGAAGAAAACGGCAGAGGCAGGACAATGGGGTAAAGGGCAAAGGAGAAGTAAAAAAGAGGTCAAATTAATCACCCAAGCATGTGTAAAAACATGATTTTTGGGGCCAATAAAGACATACACCAGATCAATTTGGACACACTGCGATCTACGGTATATGTCACTTCAAAGCAAAACCAGTAATCTGTACATTTATGATAGTGAATTGGTCTCTGAGCTCTGCTTTGCAAAGCAAACTGAACTATAAATTATTGGAATGAAATCAATAGTTTTGCAACTGCTGTGGCTTTCACTTCGTGACTGTGAGCACGTACTGCACTGTACACTTAAGGCATGAAGTATTTGCAGATCCACGCAGAGCTTACACTGACCTCATTCCAGCTTACTTGCCAACAGAAACTGTTCTTAGTCAATAACAAGATAAAACTGGAACATTTGAGTTATAAGGAAAATATTCTACTGATTTTCTGCAAAACTTTAATTACGTGCAGAATGTGAGATCAATACTTGTAATATTAACTTGAGGCAAGATATTGTTTCCACCCTAAGGTACACTAAGCAGACCATCTTGTAGCACCATTAAATGAATCTGCCACGCAGCAAGGCGCTTTTCTTGTAACTTCCAAAACCTTGGGTTAAATAAATAAAACTGCCACTTATAGTAATATTTCTGTAGTTTTCTGCTTGCTGTTTTCTGAGATCTAAAAAGTTATAGTTTTGAATGTTTATTGTGTACAACTTATGCTAAATCCATCTCTTTTGGGGTTTGTATTCTTGGCTGAGATGAGAAGATTAGGGCAAATTAGTGATGGCATTTTCCCTCTTCTTGCCAAGTTATTAAAACCTAAATTGACTGGATTTAATGTCTGTAACTTAGTTTGTTTAAAGATTAAAGCTAACTTTTTAATTATGATTACATCTTCTGATTCTGTTCTAACACTTATAAAGTTTCACTGTCTGAGACACACTACTGATAAAACTGCTTTCTGTTATTGTACTTTAGTAAAAGTAGAAACTTCTCCATCCTTGTGCAGTCCAATTTATTTTCTATCCCGGACTACACACTGCCAAAAGAGCAGCTGTGTGATTAATTCCAGTCCTATGCTTGATACTCGAAGGTGCATATGATCTTTCACAAATTGCGCTTATAAACTCTGTTCCACATTCCTAGTAAAAGACACACTTCAGCTTTTTTATTACATAAAATATGTTCGGACTTATCACTAGAATTCTATGCCTGCCTCCCACACCAGGACCATGAGAAGCAAGGGCAGTGTAAAATTGAGTGGATTATGGGATTCTTCCCTCCCCTGCCCCAGCCAAAACACATCTCTGTGGCAGGTCTGATTGGCCCCAGTTAGCCTCAACCCCATTTACTTACACTCTGCCTTTTGTGGCTAATCTAGGGACTTTTGCAGTTCCAGCAGCACTTCTCCCTCTAAATGACTGGCAGTGCCTGGAGACAGGGAAGTGTTGTGTGATTTCAAGAAGCAATTAGATATAGCTCCTGGGGCTAAAGGGATCACATGGGAGAAAGTTGGCTCGAGATATTGAGTTTGATGATGAATGGCAGAACAGGCTTGAAGGGCCAAATGGCCTATTCAGCTTCTGTTTTCTGTGTATGTTTTTATATAAATGGAAGCCAGACCTGCCTCTGACTTGAAAGCCACTGCCGCCACCTAAAAATCCCATCCTACATTTCTAATGCTAACTGTATTTGTGTCAGTACATTGCTCATTGATTCCAGATTATCTTTAAATCACCCTTGCATACGTTCAACATGGGGATCTGATTTTCCCCTCCTTTTCTCTGTTTGGTCTTGAGGTCAGGGTTTAGATGGGGTTTGCCTAAGAAAGCTGTTTAAAAATATTCCTGTTTATTAGCAGATCTATTTACATCACAGTAACTCGACACGTGGTTGTATTTCTGCTGTCCACCAGATCTGTTACTTAATCATGTGACATTACCTCAGTATCAGGTGGTTCTAATGATAACCCTTTGCATCTCTTCTGTCCTCCCCCAGAAGTCTTTATCCCAACTTCATTTCACAGGCGTTTGCCTATGAAGTACTTCACCAATCTCTCTGATCTGGTCCTGATTTCATTTTAGGTCGAGGATGACTTCAATTTCTTGTTTGATAGGAGTATCTTCCACTTGGGTAGTCATAGAGTTTCTATTTGTTTCTGATTCCTTATCTCCATCTGGATCTCTAAGTCCAAGGTTCCATTGGTTTCCTTCCCAATGACATCAAGGCGTTTTAATTGCTCCATACATTTCGTTGGTCTCTTTCAATTCTTTAAGATCTCTGTGGAGCTCTTGCTTATACTGGCCTTCTTACTATTGGTCTCGTATCTGCACTCTTCCTGGGCTGTAGCATTTTGAGCCTTGTGCTGTATACCTGAAGTTATGAGTTTGTCTTTGCTGCTCATTAAGGTTAGAACGCGTTCTGTAGGTTTTTTTTATATTAATTTGTGGGACGTGGGCGTTGTTGGGTGGCCAGCATTTATTGCCCATCCCTAGTTAGTTAATTGCCCTTGGAGAGCTGTTGAGAGTCAACCACTTTGCAGTGACTGTGGAGTCGTACATCAGACCAGGTAAGGATGGCAGATTTCCTTAAAGGACATTGGTGAACAAGGTGGGTTTTTTGACAGCGATTACAAGGTAATCACTGTATATTCTTAATTCCAGATTTTAAAAAAAAATTGAATTCAAATTCCATCATCTGCCATGCCAAGTCCCCAGAACAATAGCAGAGTTTCTAGATTAATACCAATAGGCTATCACCTTTCCAATTTTAAGGACTAAGTTAATATCTTTGTTCTTCTTCATTCATCCTTAATTTTTCAAACTTGCTCCTCTTCTATTTCTAACTGAAGATATCCAGGTGAATTAGTCACATGAAACCACACTCCTGCACAAAGTTGTGGAACACTAAGGGCCTGATTTTACCATTTTTATTCTAAGTGCTGAATCTGGGCACAATTCAGATCTGACTTGGAAATTGCTTTCAGGCACCCCCACGTACACTTAGCCTGAAAAAAAATTGAGTCTGAATCACACTAGGCAGGGCTTATCATGCCCTAAAGCGCTCGGAGATCTGAACTGTGCATGCACAGTTAGAAGAAAATTTGAAAAATCGCGCCTATGTCAGATCGCTCCTGGGTTACAAAAAGCGGATAAAGCAGCCCGGAAACAAAAAGTTTCCCCCCCCAACCCCCACTGATTGCCTGCAGAGCGGCAGCGGACTCCCAACTCCTCACCCCACCCTCCCCACCAGAGATCCATGTAGCTTCACCAGAGAGACATCTTACTCCACCACCCACCCCCATCTTCTCCCCACCCCCTCACCAGAGAATAATCTGGCCTCACCCCCACCCCTCATCAGAGAATGATCTAGTCCACCTCACCCTTCTCGCTCCCCCCGCTTCCCTCCCAACCATTGATCTGAGTTAGAGAATCGTTGGAAGCTCTGAACTCACTTCTTCAGCAGCTAGAGCTCCTGAAACAGATTTTTATTTTGCATGTCCATTTCATCGCAATTTGGGATTGGCAAGCACAGTGGTAAAGGGGGAAATGCTAATAAAATTGGACAGGCAGTGCATTAATTCAACTTAAATGCACTTAAATCGCCGTTTCAGGCACGAATCAGATCACAGCCATTCCTGGGTCTCGATAAAGTGGCCACCTGCATGGGCACACGTGCAGATTGCGTTAATGGCCTCATGCCTGATTTTACCATGTTTTCCTGCCTGAAAATAGGCATGGCGCAATGGTAAAATCAGGCCCTAAGGATCATTATCTCATACTACTATGTTCACAATGCCATGTGCCATGAAGAGTCTCTTCAGTGATGTAATGACTGTTTCCGCTGTGATGCTCTGTAATCTACTCACTTCAAACTATCTGGAATAGTTGTCTATGGTGGTGATGAAAACTTTGCCTTTTAAACTCAAATAAGTCCATTTCTAGGTATTCCTGTGGCCTGAAAGGAAGGGAAGGGCATGCCAGTGGATCACTCAGCTGTTGGCTATTCATTGTGCGCACAAGGCAATTCAAGATTAACCCTTCATTGGAATGACTACCAGGCTGGCTGCTGGGCTCTCATTCGGGACTTTGCTATCCCCAAGTGACTTTAATAGATTTTGTGGAGAATTTTGAATTGAAGTGTTTTTAGGAATGACCTAGTCAGTAATTTACAAAGTAAGAGTTATAGAATTCCTACAAGTGCAGAAAGAGGCCATTAGGCTTGTCAAGTCTACACTTTTTTTGACAAAGCATCTTACCCAAGCCCTATTTTTACAACAACCACCACCACCCCGCCCGCATCCCCCCCCCCCCCCCCCCCCCCAAACACTCATATTTACCCCATTAATCCATCAACCCTATCCATGTTGGGACTTTTACAGGGAAATTTACCATGGCAAATCCACCTCATCTCCATATCTTTGGACTGTGTGAGGAATCCCATGCAGACACAGAGAACATGCAAACCCCATGAACCTGGGTGCCCAGTGCTATAAGGCAGCAGTGCTGACCACAAAGAAATTATCAATGATTGTGAGGTGTCTTTTTTTTGTTGGAAGTGATGACGAAGTACTAGGTTGTTGAGAATATAATTTAGTCATCTGTCTGTCCATGCTCTCTTATTTGGATGCATTCATCATCCTTCTGTTGTACTTATAGAACATAGAACACTACAGTACAAACAGGTCCTTCGGCCCACAAGTTGCGCCGATCACATCTACACCCACTAAGCCATAGACCTATCTATAACCCCCAATCCCATTAGATCCCATATACTCATCCAGAAGTCTTTTAAAAGACCCCAGCGAGTTCGCCTCCACCACCACCGGCAGCCAATTCCATTCACTCACCACCCTCTGAGTGAAAAACTTACTCCTAACATCTCCTCTGTCCTTGCTTCCCTGCACCTTAAATCTGTGTCCCCTCGTAGTGACCATTTCAGCCCGGGGAAATAGCCTCTGAGAATCCACCCTATCTATTCCTCTCAACATCTTATAAACCTCTATCAGGTCGCCTCTCAACCTTCGTCTTTCCAGGGAGAAGAGTCCCAGCTCCCTCCAACCTATCTTCATGAGGCATGCCTCCCAATCCAGGCAACATCCTTGTAAATCTCCTCTGCACCCTTTCAATAGCTTCCACGTCCTTCCTATAGTGAGGCGACCAGAACTGTGCACAGTACTCCAAGTTGGGTCTGACAAGGGTCCTATAAAGTTGCAGCATTACCTCCCAACTCCTAAACTCAATCCCTCGATTAATGAAGGCTGGTACACCATACGCCTTCTTGACCACATCTTCCACCTGCAAGGCCGATTTAAGAGTCCTATGGACCCGGACCCCAAGATCCTTCTGCTCTTCGACATAGCTAAGACTCCTACCCTTGATATTGTATTCTTTCATCCCATTGGTCCTGCCAAAATGGACCACTACACATTTATCTGCGTTGAAGTCCATCTGTCACTTCTCCGCCCAGTCTTACATCCTATCAATGTCCTGCTGCAACTTATGACATCCCTCCAGACTATCCACAACACCACCAACCTTCGTATCGTCGGCGAACTTTCCATCCCTCCACTTCCTCATCCAGGTCATTTATGAAAATGACAAACAGCAAGGATCTCTGGGGCACTCCACTGGTGACCGACCTCCATGCAGAAAAAAGACCCATCCACAACCACTCTCTGCCTTCTGCAGGCAAGCCAGTTCTGGATCCACAAGGCCAAAGCCCCCTGGATCCCATGCCCTGTCACCTTCTGAGTCTTGCATGGGGGACCTTATCAAACACCTTGCTGAAGTCCATGTAAACCACGTCTACCGCTCTTCCTTCTTTAATGTGTTCAGTCACATTCTCAAAGAACTCAACTAGGCTCGTAAGGCACAACCTGCCCTCGACAAAACCACATTGACTATTTCTGATCATTCTAAACTTCTCCAAATGCTCATAAATCTTGTCCTTCAGAAGCCTCTCCATCAGCTTACCAACCACTGAGGTCAGACTCACCGGTCGGTAACTTCCCGGGCTATCCCTGTTCCCTTTCTTGAAAATAGGAACCACATCCGCAATCCTCCAATACTCTGGAACCTCTCCCGTCTCCATCGCCGGGGCTCTGCAATCACTTCCCTCGCCTCCCACAGTAATCTGGGGTACATCCCATCTGGTCCCGGTGACTTGTCTATCTTGATAGAGCTTAAAAGTTCTAACACATCCTCTTCCTTAACATCCACATACTCAATCTTTTCAGACTGCCGCAAACCTGTAGTACAACCTCCCAGATCACTTTCCACCGTGAATACCGAGGCAAAGTACTCATTAAGCACCTCTTCCATTTCTTCTGGTTCCACACAGACTTTTCCCCCTTGATCTTTTATAGGTCCTATCCCTTCTCTTCTCATCCTTTTACTTTCTACATATTTGTAGAAGGCCTTGGGATTCTCCTTTTACCTGCCAAGGCCTTCTCATGACCCCTTCTGGCTCTCCTAATTTCCTTTTTAAGCTCCTTTCTACAAGCCTTATACTCCTCTAGATCCTTAACATCTCCTAGCTCTCTGAACCTTTTATATATCTTTTTTTCTTCCTGACTAGGTTCACCACAACCTTCCCGCGCCCTACCAAAACCACCTTGTCTCATTGGAACGTTATCGTGCAGAGCTCCAGTCAAACATTCCTTGAATATCCGCCACCTTCCTTCTGTACTTTTCCCCAAGAACACCTCCTTCCAGTTTATTCGTCCAATTATCTGCCTGATGTCTTCATATTTCCCCTTACTCCAGACAAACGCCTTCCTAGCCTGCCTGATCCTATCTCTTTCAAATGCTATTGTGAAGGAGATAGAATTATGATCTCCATCCCCAAGATGCTTCCTACCGAGAGATCCCACACCTGTCCTGGTTCATTAGCCAGCACCAGGTCAAGTACAGCCTCTCCTCTCATAGACTTATCCACGTACTGTGTCAGGAAACCCTCCTGAACATACCTAACAAACTCCTCCCCATCCAAACCCCTTACCCTTGGGATATTCCAGTCGATGTTTGGGAAATTAAAGTCTCCCATCACGACAACTCTGTTATTTCTACATCTCTCTAGGATTTGTTTCCCTATCTGCACCTCAACTTCCCTGTCACTATTGGGCAGCCTGTAGAAAACACCCAGCAAAGTTATCGACCCTTTGCTGTTCCTAACTTCCACCCACAGAGACTCTGTAGACAGTCCCTCCACGGCATCCTCCTTCTCTGCAGCCATGACACTGTCCCTGATCAACAGTGCCATTCCACCACCTCTTCTGCCCCCAACCCTGTCCTTCCTGAAGCATCTGAATCCTAGCACCTGAAGTACCCAGTCTTGCTTAATCTCTTTCCATGGCTTGTAAACATTTAATTATGAGTGAAATGTAGGCTTCTAATTCCTCAATAAATTCAAAGTTTGTCAAGAATTTGCCCACTTGATTGACTTTTCCAAAGAATCTTAGTGTAATGTTTTTAGGGAACTATCATATTTGTTTCCTGTGGGTCAGCAGTAGTTCCCAAAGCTTGCCTAAGAATTTTATCATAGACTTTGCAAATTCATATTTGCCACTTGATGACAAACCTGCTTCCTGCAGAATTTTGACTGCTCCCACTTGATGGTCATGTATGAGAATGTTGTCCATATGGAATATTATTCCCTTCCGTGCGTTCCAGGATTTGAGACGTTGTTCTTTGGAATATCTCAAGTGCAGAAGCAATTTTGAATGATAATCTATTAAAACAATAATGACCAAACGAGATGATAAAAGTAGTTAGCAGTCTGGATTATTTGTCCACAGGCAACTGCCAAGGGCTGCTAGTAGCATCTAATTTTGAAGAGGGTGCTTTTTCTGAATATAGCAAGACTTTCATAATGATACCAACGTTTGGGCTTTGCACTCTACTGACTTGTAATTGAATCAAGTCCACACAGATTCTAATTAAACCATTAGGTGTTATACTGTCACCATTCTAGAAACCACTGTCAGTAGAGTTACTGGAGTGATAACCTTGTTACATGGTTCCACTGGACTTCGTTGAAGAATGGGTGGGGGACCTTCCATACTGTGAAGAGACCTATGTGTTTAGCATTCTCCCTCAGAATTGCATGATATTCGATCTTCAGCTTTCCTAAACTTGAAAATAGGCATGGAAATTCCTTTGAATACATTACTGAACTACTGTCAGCAATTTCATCAATCTCAACTGCAAGCATACTTTTCTGACCCATTATGAACTTCGTTATGTATATGATGCAGGAGTACTGAAACATCTGCACCAGTATCGAGCTTGAATTCTGTGGGGTGACCATCCACTTCTAATTCAGTGCTGCAGTAATTTTTGTTTTGTTAACTTCTCCTGGGAGAAATTAATGTTATGCCCCATGCCTCTTCCACTACTTGAATTTCATTAGGCTTTCTGTGAGCTCCTTGTATTTTAAATTAGCAGACAATTTTAAAATGCCACAACTGTGGAAAGTTAGGACAATCTGCTTCCCCCACCCCCTCCTTGGCATTTTTCCATTTGCGCAGTTTTCCTGCCACGCTTGAGAGCACATTAAGACGATGGTTGGTGTTCATTTCACAAGCTTTTGCTTCACTGTGGTTATTTTTTTGTTCAACATATTGAATGGCTTCACTTTTTCCCAAAGGACATCAGTCATTTTCCCTTGACTGACAGCCTTGTTTAGTTTCCTAACTCTGTCATGCTATTTATACTGCCTTTTGAGGGTTAAATCTTTTGTTATTTGCAAGAGGTTTTCATCAAAGACAGCCAACTACTGTATAACCACATATTAATTCTTCTCTCAGGAGCTTGTAGTCTCAATTCTCTACTAGCCAGTACAAGTTGTTTTATTAATGATTCCATGCATTCACCCAGTTTTGGTTCCAGTAAAATTTTGCTTGTTCAGTGATGTGCATCAAATGCCCCGTGGACTTCATCATATGAACTTGAAGCCTGATTGACTCCCTGCCTTGCTATTATGTCATCTGCAATAGTCCCTACTGAATACAATACTGACCTGATCTTTTGTTTGTTCTTTTGAAAACCTGAAGCTGTTCTATATCTGGAGAATTTCTTCTCATAATTGTCCCAATGTCGAGCCTTTTGTGTGGTTTCAGTACTTTGGTAAAGTTCCGGGAGTGACATATGGATCCTGCCTTTGTCCTTTTTGAAGTTCTTTTTAAATGTTTTGGCTTGTGGATTGTGCTCTGTATGCCCTGCTGTCTGGACTTTTGAAAGCAGGAGGTGCTTAAAATGGAAACCCTGGCCGACAACAGCAAGACCAGAAGCTCCTGCAATAAGAAACTGTCCCTAAAACAGTCTACACTCTTTCAGACTACTTTGCCAACCTGATTTGCTCAACCTATAAGTAGGTTTAAATCACCCAGGATTATAACAATTACTCTCTCACAAGCCCCGTTATTTCTTCCTATATGCTGCACCCGAAGTATGATTTAATATCAATGAGTAAAGCGTTAAACATTCATGAAAGTCTCTTTGTCAAAGTCTCTTTTTTGGTTCTGAAACTGACATTTTCAAAAACTTGTAAATTTCTCCATTCTTCTGCACATTGTGGAAACCTGGAGAGTGGATATGTAGGTTGCATGGATGGAGCACGCAGGTAATCGGAAGAAATATGAAGAGAGCAGAGAGGATATGAGAGGCCATGGTGGGGGCGTAAGGATTTTGAGGCAATGAGAAGTGAGAGGTATAACAATCATACACAGGACTTGCTACAAAGTCCCAGTGAACCAAGGCAGGCCTTCTAACCAGTTCGCTTTGCCATCCTAACACCTCCTTTGCCACCTCCGACATGCTTCTGGGAACAGCATTTGAGTTTTGCAGCCTGACCCTGCTGCAAAATTTTGAGAGTTGCATGACTTTCAGAAGTCATGAATGCAACTTGGGAAATGGCCCATTTTGTAGTTCCCAACACTTAAAGGGAAAATTGGACCCAGAACCGAATTCTTTTATCTAAAACTTCTGAGAAGTATTTGCTACTCACCTAAGACTTCAATCGCAAAGCAACCAAGCCTTTTAAATATGAAAAAGTTCTTATTCATGCAATAAAGCAATGTTTTTATATCCATTTGAGCCACAATTAGATATGACCTGCCTGAGTCCTGGGGTCTAAAGCAGATGTTCACTTGTGTTGTAGGTAAAATATTACCTCTGAGACTGTTAGTGAGTCAAAATACAGTGGTTTTTATTTCAAAGCTCTGGTGTTCATTCAAGAGCTTTGGGAGAAGGGGGACTACCAAACTTCTCATGGAACACAAACACAAGTTGGCATTTATACATTGAGTCTTAGTGTCAATCACGATTCCAAATTTCCCATTCCGGCCAGAACTCCGGGTCTTCCTTCCTTGGTTGTGATACAGCCCCAGATTTAATCACGATTCACAGTCCAGCTGGCAGCTGCAGTCATGAGGCTTAATCCAGTCACGATTCAAAACCCTTCTGCAGCAGTACTGGCATCCCTGTCTTTTGAAGTTACTTGTGCAATTGCAGCTATCCCAGCAGGACTCTTCCTGTTTGAAAACAAGTATCGTGTTCTGCCGTCAGCAGCTGTCAAAAGCTGGTATCGTAAACTACCATCTGTGTAACAACGTCCAACAACACAAATAGGTAAGATTTGCGAAGTCTGAAAAATAACAGCCACATTAAACTATGTGTCTTTATAATTCAGAATCCAGCATCTATAGTATTTTATCTTTTACCTTGGGGTTTTAAAATAAATTGTGGGGTTGAGGGAAGACGTGATAAATTTAAAAAGAGGACAAGGCAAGAGTGGCAAGAAGGGACAAAGCAGATACATTTTGCTCTCAGGTAAGGCTAGAGATTGCAAAAATAAGACAAAATTGATAGCACTCTCATCAGAATGCCCTCTGGTCCTAGACTCTCCCACAACAGGAAGCAACCCTTTAGTATCTACCCTGTCAATAATCCAACATGCTTCAATAAGGTTGCCTTTCATTCTTCTAAACTCCAATGAACACAGACCCAACCTACTCGACCTCTGCTCAAAAAATCCCTCCATACCGAGGATCAACCTAATGAACCTTCTCCAGATATCTCCAATAGCAATACATCCTTCCTTAATTAAGGGGGCCAAAACTGTTCACAACATTCCAGATGTGGCCTAATTAGTGCGTTGTATTGTTTTAGCAAGACTTCCCTTGTTTTTTTAACTCCATTCCCTTTGAAATAAAGGCCAACATTCCATTTGCCTTCCCTATTACCTGCTGGACTTGCATGCTAGCTTTTTGTGATTTATACATGAGGACTCCCAAACTTCTCTGCATTTGTTTTTGTAGCCTTTCTCCATTTTAAATAATATTCAGCTCCTTTATTCTTTCTCCCTTTGGAATCCCTTAGTCTGAATGGTCTCCTAGGGATTCCACCAGACTTGCACCAACAATAATCCCACCTAAAGCCAGATCTCTGTATCTCCCCGTATTTATGCTGCATATTTTTGTACATTGTACTCCTTACAAAAGTTTATAAACTTTCCAGGGAAAGTAGTCAGCCTGAGGATGGGAATGTTTTAGAATTCAGCAAAGGAGGATTAAGAAATTAATAGAGAGGAAATAAGACTATGGAAGTAAACTTGCATGAAACATAACGATGGAAGCTTTTAAGTCCATTATGAGAATTTAAGGTATGGAATACAGAAATGGCAGAGAAACTAAACAAATACATTGGCTCTGTCTTCACAGAGGAAGATACCTAAAACCTCCTAGGAATACTAGAAAAACAAAGAAATTAGTTAAAAATAAAGTATTACTAGAGAAATTAATGAATTGAAAGTTGACAAATCTCCTGAATGTGATGTTCTACATTCCTCTGTTAAGAGGTGATGATTTGTAGAGTTGGTGGATGAATTTGCAAATATCTTCCCAAATTCTCTACATTCTGGAATGGTTCCTATAGATTGGAAGGTAGCAAATGTAATCCCACTATTTAAGAAAGGAGATGGGGAGAAACCCGGAACTGCAGAACTTGTTGGTCTGACTTCAGTAATAGGGAAAGTGCTAGAATCCATTATAAAGAATGTGATAACTGGGCACACAGGAAATGACGGTAGGATTGGCAATAAAAGCTAACATCGTGACAATAGGATTGGTCAGAGGCAACATGAATTCAAAGGGAAATTGTGTTTGACAAACCTGTTGGGAGGTTTTTGAGGATGTAACTAGAAGAATAGAAAATGGGGAACCAGTGAATGCGGTGTATCTGGATTTTCTGAAGGCTTTCGATCAGGTCCCAAACAAGAGATTAGTAAATAAAATTAGAGCACCTGGGATTGGGAGTAATAAACTGGCATGGATTGATACTTGGTTAACGGACAGAAAACAGAGCAAGATAATGGGTCATTCTCGGGTTGGCAGACTGTGACTAATGATAAGTGCTTGGCCCTTTGTCTATATAATTTATAACAATGATTTGAATGTGGGGATCAAATGTAATATTTTCAAGTTTGACCACACAAAACTAAGTGGACATATGAGTTGTGGGGTAGATGAAAAGAGATTAAGGGGATTTAGGCTAAGGGAGTGGGCAAGAACATGACAAATGAAATATAATGTGGAAAAATATAAAGTTATATACTTTGGTAGGGCAAACAGAAATGCCATGTATTTCTTAAATGTTGAGAGGTTGGAAATTGTTGATGTCCAAAAGAACCTGGGTTCTTTTGGACATCGCTAAAAGCTAATGTGAGGTGCAGCATTTGCCTTCTTAATCATTTGCTATGTTGACTTTTATTGCTGGAGGATTTCAGGATAGGGTTTAAAAAAAAAGCTTTGCTTCAATTACTTAAAGCCTTGGAATATTGTGTATAGTTTGATCTACTTGCCTAAGGGAGGGTTTCTGTTGCCATTGAGGGAGTATAACAAAGGTTCACCAGACTGATTCATGGAAGAGATTGAGTTTGTATTCTCCAGAGTTTAGAAGAATGAGAAGTGGGGAACCTGTGGATGTGGTGTATCTGGATTTTCACAAGGCATTTGACAAGGTGCTGCACCTAAGGCTACTGCATAAGATAAGTGCACAGTGTTATGGGTAATGTTTCAATGTGGCTAGAGGATCGGTTAATTAACAGAAGGCAAAGAGTGAGGATAAATGGATGTTTTTGTGGTTGGTGATCAGTGACCAATGATGTGCCTTAGGGATCAGTGTTGGAATTGCAATTGTTTACAATTTACATAGATGATTTGGAAGTGGGGACCAAATGTCATGTGTCAAAATTTGCAGATGACACTGAAATTAGTGGCAGAGCAAAGTGTGCAGAGGACACAGTCTGCAAAGGGAAATATAGATAGTCTAAGTGAGTGGGCAAGGGTCTGGTAGATGGAGTACAATGTTGGTAAATGTGAGGTTACCCATTTTGGTAGGAATAGCAGCAAAATGGTTAAATTGCAGCACACTGCTGTGCAGAGGGAGTCAGAGTGCTGTAATATGAAGTGAACTATTTAAGACTGAAATGAGGAAGGAATTGGTGGAGTTGCAGGTAGTGAAGAGAATTGTCAGAAGATACAGCAAGATATAGGACTGTTGGAGACTTGGCTGGAGAAATGACAGAGAGATAATGCATTTTGGACAGTCCAATGCACAGAGGAATTATACAGTAAATGGTAGAACCATTTAGAATATTGATAGGCAGAGAGATCTGAGTGTACGTGTCCACCAATCGCTGAAGGTGGCAACACAGATGAGTAAGGTAGTTGGGCATAAGGCATGCTTGCTTTTGTCGGTCAGGGCATTGAGTATAAAAATTGGCAAGTCATGTTGCAGCTGTGCAGAACCTTACTTAGGCCTCATTTAGAATATTGCTTACAATTCTGGTCACCGCACTACCAGAAGGATGTGGACGCTTTGGACCAGGCACGGAAGAGGTTTACCAGGATGTTACTTGGTCTGAGGGTATTGGCTAGGAGGACAGGTTGGATAAACTTGGTTTGTTCTAACTGGAATGACAGATTTGAGGGGTGACCTGATAAAGGTCTACAAGATTGAGTGGCATGGACAGAGTGGATAGTGAGATGCCCTTTCCTAGGGTAAAAAAAGTCAAGTACTAAGAGACTTAGGTTTGATGTGCGTGAAGGGGAAAAGTCTAGAGGAGGCAAGTTTTTAAACACAGGATGGTGAATGTCTGGAGTGCGCTGCCTGTGGAGGTGGTGGGAGCAGGTACGATTGCTGCATTTTAAGGGGCAACTAGATGAATACATGAATAGGATGGGAATGGAATGATATGGACTTGAGTGCACATGATTTTAGTTTAGGAAGGCATCATGATTGGCTTGGAGGACCAAAGGGCCTGTTCCTCTGTGTTCTTTGAATTTGTTCTTTTGTTCTTTGAATTTCTTCACAAAATGGTGTGAACCTTTGGAATTCTCTACTGCAGAGGGCTGTGGAGGTTAATCACAGTGATAGAATTTGATAGATTTCTAAATATTAAAGATAATGTGGGGAGAATGATACGAAATTAGATCAACTGTTATCTAATTGAATGGCAGAATAGGCTCAAGGTGTCAAATGGCCTGTTTGTACTGTCCATTCCTATGCTTCTGGACATAACCTCTCTTCAGGCTTTCCTGTACTGCATCACTATACTGACATCTGTCTCTTGTTATATAGCTTCAGCCAGAAGTTTTGGTTTCCGATCTGAATTTCAGTCTTAGTTCCCTTAGAAAAGGAGAAGGATGATTTCTCTTTTCAATTTGGGCCTGAAACAAACATGGATAGGGGGCTTTTTATCCCATTCAAGTTATTACTTATCCCCTTGGATTCAGATGCCTTTGCTTATAAGAATCTGTAGCTGAATTTGAAGGCTTAGGGAATTTTGAGTGGCAAGAATCAGGGATTAGAAATGAGCAGGATTGGTAGGATACGACTAGTGATGTGCTGATGTTTTGCCATAATTTATTATTTTGGGATAATGGGCTAGAAGGCCCCCCATTCAAGTTTGCTGCTGATATAATGATGCGTGGTATAAGCAGTGTTGATGGAAGCATAACATTGTAGATATTCATAGATTAAGTGAATGTGTAAAACTGACTGTGGTTTTAATGTAGACAAATGAGATTCGTTTTAGACCTAAAAAGAGTAGAAAAGTGTACTTTGCACATGGTTAAAAGCTAGAAATGAAGGGTATATGCAAATAGATTAAAATATCTTGAACATGTACAAAAAATTATCAAAAAAGCAAATGGAATGTTAGTCAGAGAGCTAGAATAGAAGTTGTACTACAACTATGCAAAGCCCTGGTTAGACCAAACACACAATACTGCGCACCAACCACACTTTTAGGAATGATATATTGGGCTTGGAGGGGGAGTGCAGTGTAGATTTACTAGAATGATATCAGAACTGAGGGTCTAATTACAAGGAGGGATTTGACAAACTAGTGAAGTTTTCCTTAAAACAGGGGTCTCCAAACTACAACCCGTGGGCCACATCTGGCCCACAGCCAGTGGGGCAGGACAGGATTCCCACGTCCAAAATCCCGCCGCTGACTCGGGACCCGAACACAAGGACGGAAGCCACAGGCTGGACATTTGCTGCCGCTCCGCGCAATGTCTGATGGACCCATGAGAATCCCCTCCCTCTTTACCAGCCTATTGTCCAATCAGAGCTGCCATCCTGTGACAGTTCATTAAACAAATCGCAATTGAGACACCTGTTATTCAATTGCTGCTCTGTATTTGACAGTGACAGCTGCTTTATCCAATCTAAGTTCCATCTGTCTGTAATGAGTGAGAACAATGACAGCAATTGTAGAACGATACGTTCAACACAACACCTACATTGTGATTGCCATCTGCTGCTGTAATGCAGTCACCAATCGCAATGAAATTTAAAGTTATTTTGTGGCTTTTTTTAGAAAAATAACTTTAACTTTATAATAAAAGTAACCCTCTAACGTTAGAACCACTTTTTTCTTTGGCCCGTGAAAGTGTAAAATATACGATGTGGCCCTCGTACTGAAAAGTTTGGAGACCCCTGTCTTGCAATGTAGGAGGTTATGCATTAATTTGATTCAAGTTTAAGGTATTCAAGGGCAGGATGGTTTGGAGACAGGGCTGAGTTTTCACAACCCCCTATGGCATCTTTCATGGTGTCAGAGGTGGCTCACCATTGATCAGCAGTGGGATCTTCTGAATCCACTGCTGTCAGCCCAACTGTCCTCAAGGTCCCACTAGCCTTCACTTAGACCATTAGTATCATGGGACTTGACATTTTGTTGGCATCAGGATTATCCACGTTTATATATGTATCCCACTGGCACAGTTGCAAACTTGCTGGGTTACCTTCTGGCTGCCTGGCATTCCCCCACCATCCTGCATCCCCATGCCACATTCCACACATGGGGCCTACCTGACCCTGGCAAAACCACTCCTCTTACCTTTTAATGTCTGGCCTTCCAGTGACAATCTTTGGAGTTCTGGGAAACTGCTGCAATCTACGCAGTGGCCACTTCCTAGTAACTCTGCTGAGACTGGAAAGCTGCAGTACATCTGCTTGGCTGTCTGCTTTCAGAAGTAGGATTTCCTCCCAGATAGGAGTGAAAACCACCACCCAGTGGCTGACAAATCAGATCAGGGCTTCACAGCCATGCAAAGAAGGGTTCACTCTTGAATTTTCAGCTGGATGCCAGTGAAAACAAACAATTTATGAAGAATCTTTACTAAAGAGTGAAACAAAAACAGAAAATGCTCAGATTCCAGCATTTTGCCTATAGTATAAAAGATTTTTCAATCATGATCTGGCAGCACCTACCAAAACCCATCAGAAAGAAAAAAAAAAGTAGATTTCCTGGGAATACACCACCTGGAAGCTCCCCTCCAAGTTATTCATTTCCTAACTTGGAATGTATCATTTGTTCAGTGTCATTAGGTCAACATCCTGGAATTCCCTGCCAAACAGCACTGTGGGTGTATCCACGTGTAATAGCTCCACCAGAGGCAAAAGTCATCAAGTTACTTTATTTACACCATACACCTGTACATAGCCAGCTCTCCAGTTGCTCCCCTACTGAATGCAGGCTGGGAGTCTAACACCTGCTTTAAATAGGGAGCATGAGGCTCCCTGATTTAACCACCAATTAAAACTCAACAGGTACCTCTTTTTGTGTACCAACCACATAAACAAAATCAAATTAACTTGGACAACTCAATAAGGGCAGCTCCCTAAAAGGAGGGGGAACTACCCAAACCAAAAAACAAAGCAGAAAAGAAACTTAAAACATCAAATTAAAATGTGATTATCAGGGTTGATAATATGCCCCAGCTCCTGCAGTGCCTAGCAGGCACAGAAGATGTCAACTGTGCCCCCAGACACTGCATGCTCCCTCTCCAGGGACATCGGGCCACGAATATAGCCACGGTAAAGGGGCAGACAGGATGGACAACCCCCTCGATTGCCCCCTGCCTGGACCTATTGATGGCTTTAAAAACTCATCAGGTAGTTCTTGTGAGCTAAACGAGTAAAAACCAACTCAAATTAACTTAGGGACAAATTAAGAGGGGCAGCCCCCCAAAAAGGAAGCGGGGGGGGGGGAAAGGCCTGAACAAAAAACAAAATCCAAAGGAAACTTAAAACGTTAAATCAAAATGTGATCGTAAGGGTCTATAATACACCCCGGCCCCTATGGTGCCCAGCAGACATGGAAGGCATCAACTGTGCCAGTGGACACCACATGCTCCCTGTCCAGGGACGCTTGGCCACGAATGTAGCTGGGGTAGAGGGGCAGACAGGGTGGCTGTCCCCCTCGATTGCCCACTGCCAGGACTTACTGATTGCTTTAAAAACATCAGGTAGTTCCTACTCTAGCAAGCCAACTCCCATTAGCCTGGCTGAAGTCATCACACTACACCTCAGGGATTGCAGCAGTTCACCACCACTTTCTGAAGGGCAATAAATACTGGCCTAGCCAGCAATGCCCACGTCCCATGAAAATATGATCTTGTCAAATGCAGAACAAGTTCTAAGCATTTGGCCATAACTCTTATCACGTCCAGTTTTTGGCATCATAATTTTTGAAATGATGTGAAGGCTTTAGAGGGAGTGCAAGAACAATTTGAGAGTTATTACAGGGATGAGGGACTTTAGTTTTGTGGATTGATTGGATAAGCTGTATTGTTCCTAATGGAGAGATTTGATCATGAGTCAAAATCACAAACAACATTTTTAAGGAATGAATGGTTAAGAATGCATTGCTTCAGATTATGGTGGAAGCAGATTTGATTCCTACTTTCAACAGGGCATTGAATAAGTACCTGATGAGAGGAAAAATTAGCAAGGGAGTAGGATTGGTTGATGTTGCCCTTGCAAGGAGCTGGCGTGGACTCAATGGATTGAATGGCCTCTGTGCTATAACCATTCTAACCATGCATTGTTGCTAGCTAATGTATGACTAATAAATGAAGAAAAATTGCTTGCGAGTGAACTTTTTCCCTTCCCTTTTCAGGCAATGGTAGCTTGCTACCCAGGGAATGGAACAGGGTATGTCCGACATGTTGACAATCCAACTGGTGATGGTCGTTGTGTGACATGTATTTATTATCTGAATAAAAACTGGGATGCAAAGGTATGAAATATTCCTTTCCTCCTCAGGAAATTGTTTAAAACTGCTTTCTTACAATTTGTTTGTGGATTTCATTTGTATTATTTTGAACAATTTTAAAAGTAACATTTGGTGAAATAACTCTATACTGATTTATTTTTGTATCATAACTGCAACTATACTTTCAGAACAATTTTTGAACCTGTTCAATGCATGTATTTTTAATTCCCATCATTCAGTAAACAATTTGTTTGATGATAACCATTTGCATGCATCAACTCTGGATCAAGCGATTCATGAGATCTAGGTTAAAACTCATTTATCCCAATACATGGTGCTGAAATTCCAATTTCCATTGTGCTGCTGTAGAAAAAAAGTGCAGCAGAAATCAGGAGAGAGGTTAAGTTGGAGATTTGTTGTCAGTGCTTTACACTTGTATGTTGCACACTGATCACCATGCCTAGTGTTGCTAAATGTTTAAAACTGATCACATGGTCCTTGTGATTATTGGTACTTGGCAATAGATAGAAGGACAAAATGTAATGAGATAATCTAACTTTTGTATTTCATTTTGTTCAATTGGCAAACAGTTTTTTCATGAAATGGCCCATTTAGGAAGCCTTTCAACTGCTGGCTCTCCATTTCTCAGTTGCTAAACAATCAAAAGTTGTAAATCTATGGAAGACCTTGTGCATATATTTGGCAGCTTCAAACAATTTCAAACAGCCTCCTGTCTATGTGTAAACCAAGATACTCGCATCCACACACATCAGGGAATTGATAGGGCTGAGTCCACCCATGAAGGGTGCCTGAATGTGCTGATGACACCTAAGATGGGTAGGAAAACAAGTTGTCAAGAGGGAAAGAATTTGCAAAGAGTTATGTGAGTGGACAAAAAGTTGACAGCGTATAACGTGGTAAAATGTGAACTTGTCCACTTTGGCCAAAAGAATTGTAAAGCAGTATACTATTCAAATTGTGAGATGGTGCAGAGAGATCTGGGTATCCTGGTACATGAATCACAAGAAGTTAGTATGCAGATACAGCAAGTGATTAGGAAGGCTATGGAATGCTGACATTTATTTGAAGGAAAAAGGAATATAGAAGTAAGAAAGTTTTTTTACTGCAACTGTACAAAGTCAGACTGAAACCATGGGACAAATTTTCCCATTCCATCTGTCACGGGAAATAGAGTGGGCGAGGGGTGAACCATGTAAAAGTCTGTTGACCTCAGGTGAGATTTCCAGTTTTGGGGCAAGCGAGCCTGGAAAATCATGCCCCATTTCTCAAATACTATGTATAGTTTCAGTCTCCTTATTTGGAAAAAGTATATAATTGCATTAGAAGCAATTCAGAAAATGTTCACTCAATTCATTTCTGGGATAAAGGGCATATCTTAAAGTTTGAACAGATTTGACCTTTACTTACTGGAGTTTAGAAAAAATGATGGATGATTTTATTGAACCATAAGATCTTGAGGGGGATTTAATAGGATGGATACCAGAAGAATGATTCTTTTGGTGGGGTGAAATAGAACTAGGGAACACCAGTTTAAGAATAGGGAGTCTCCTTTTTACAATGGAAATGCTATTTTTTCTATTCAGAGAATTGTTAGTATATGAAATTCTCTTTCCCAGAAAGCAGTGGGGGCAGGGTCATTGAATTTCTTCAAGGCTGAGCTAGGTAAATCTCTGACACGGGTCAAAGATTATTGTGCGGGGGGTGGGGGGGTGGTGATCAAGAAAATTTAAGTTGATATCACAATTACATCAATCATGATCTGGCAGCACCTTCCAAAAGCATGACTACGATTTTCTTCATCATTGTCATCATTATCAAAAAGAAAAGAGCAGTAGATTTCTGGGAACACCACCACCTGGAAGTTCCCCTCCAAGTGACTCCTATCCTAACTTGGAAATATATCATCGTTCCTTCGCTGTTGCTGGCTCAACACCCTGGAATTCCCTCCCAAACAGTACTGTGGGTGAACCTACACCTCATGGACTGCAGCAGTTCAAGAAGGCAGTTCATCACCATTTTCTGAAGGACAGTTTGGGCAATAGATACTGGCCTGGCCAGTGATGCCCACATCCCATGAATGAAATGATCTTATTAAATGCAGAACAAGTTCTAAGGGCCTAGTGGATTACTCCTGTTCCTATGTTCTATATTCCATTTTGGTGCCTGAAGCACACCAGGAAAATGTTAAAGTTCTGAATACACAAGTGATTTGGGTTGTTGAATGCTGTGTTGGCCAAGCAGGATGGGCACACCTCCAATATTGCACCACTCCTGAAAGTCTCTGAATTACATTTGGATGCCCAGAAAAGATCAAGCTATTTTGCCAATATACAAGTTATCATGTTTTCAATGTTTATACTATCATGCTCTGTCTAAGTTGGAGATCTACCAGCACTTGCTATGGCTGGTTACTCTTGCTAGAAGAAGCCTTTCAGTGTCTTTATTTCAGGCTTTGATGCATGTCTTATTGTGCAAATATGGAATTTTTTTTATTTAATAGCACTTTATAAGCTAGTTTTATTACTTTTTTTCAGTTTTGCTTCCATTTGTTTCTCTTTTATTGTTTCAAAATACATAATACTATTTGGGCTGAACGGTAGCATAGTGGTTAGCACCACAGTGCCAGGGATCTGGGTTCAGTCTGGCTTTGGGTGACTAGTCTGTGTGACGTTTGAATATTTCTTAGCTTATCTATTGAAACTTGTGCATTTTTTTTTAGGTAGATGGTGGTATTCTTCGAATATTTCCAGAAGGAAAGTCCTATGTTGTTGACATTGAGCCATTGTTTGATAGATTGTTGTTGTTCTGGTCTGATCGAAGAAATCCACATGAAGTACAGCCAGCATATTCTGTCAGGTATGCCCCTTTGGAATCCCTTTAGAGATATTTGTAACCAGTCAGACCAAGATACCATCTTGCAAAATGTTTAGTGTAGTTTGTCCAGTTAGTTGGCTATAAAACACCAAATTATTTAGCAGTTCCAAAGCAGAACTGTAATATAATTTAAAAATCATAAATGCCTGACCGTCAGTTTTATCTGACGATAACAATACTTTTTTGATAAAGGAAGTAAAAGAAAAATTATGGAAAGAAAAAGTATTTTCACCAACAAATTTTTAAAGTCTGCCTGCACATTTGTGCTAATAAATTGATGACCAAGAGATTCATGCTTATTTCCAATATTGGTTTAAGTGTATGTTCACCATATCTATCTGGTTAGTAATGACAGTGGTATCTTCATTATGGATTTGTGAAAGCCAAAATTCCTGTAGAGAGATTCTGCAAAAATCAAAACTCAAGCTAAAGATGACTCTGATTTTATCATTGAGATTTGAACCTTGAAAGAACTTTGTTACCCAAGTATTACTGTACATCTAGGCACTTGTAACCCTTGATAGCTACCACCAAGTAAGAGGAACGATACCATGAAATGATGAAATTCGAAAGAAAATATGGGAATGAAAAAAATATTGCTCACATTCTGATATTCAATTGCTAATGTCTGGACTTGGTCAAAATCAACTCAGTGGTCCCATTGGTCATTTCAACCAGATGAAGGGTCATCCATGAAGAACCATTCTGCTTTAAGTTCAAGCTAATGTTCAGAAATCTGAGATTTAGTTGCAGATGTTCAGCAATTGGGAAAGGGGGAGATAAAAAGTTGGTATTTATTTTGCACCTTGTCGCATCCCAAAGTACTTGACAAACAACAACTTTACTTAAAAGTACAATCCCTGTTGTTACTTAAGCAAACGCACCAACTAATTTCCACAAAGCTATGACCCATATGATTGAAGGAGGAATTTGTCCAGTGTACTTCACCGGTTGAATCAGGTGAGAAAAGTGGTATGAAATACATCTGCATCACATGTCGCTCTCACCTAATTTAACACCACTCTGCGATTTCAGAGTGCCAGTGAGGATCACACAGCCAGCTGAAGGGGTGGGCCTAAACTCGCCGACAACACCAGGATTTAAAATTTTTATCAAAGATAAATTTGAGGGCAACTACCCCTACCCGTGGACTTCAGAACCCCCATCCCAGGCCAAACAAGGGGAACACTCCCTAATCCCCATAAATAGGGGGTACTGTAGAATGCAGTTCTGAGCCATGTCCCTCAACACCTGTCACCTGTGGGCATCTCCACCCTTTCTGGATGTGAATCTAATCACGTCACCAGCTGGGGTCAGGGAAGATCTCAGACTGAGATCTCACTCGTGAGATTTAGCAGCCATTAGAGGATTTGCACCCACATCTAATGCACTAAGGTGTCAATATGAAATCAATAAAAGGCAACTACGACATAACCCAATGGAGCGAGTCTTATGTTGCACCAGGCTTTCAGCTGACTCCCTCTGGCTTAATTTCTGGAGGCAAGCTTGCCCTAATCCGAAAGATTCGTCCCCAGTTTGCAGAGAAAGACCCATATCAGTGCTTCGGGCCAGTCAAATAGCTGGCAACTCTCTGCAACCATCAGAAACTGGGATTGTATCCAGAATTTAACAGAGACCTTTTGCTGAAGTCAGATAGGGAGATGAGTGAGAAAGTGATTTTGGCCATCTAGGTCAACAGGGCCTAGCCCTTAGGAGCAGCGGACAATTGCTCACTTGCTCCAGAATGAATAGCTGTCATCTCAGCACCCATATGAAAATGGACCCTTGGAGTTCAAAATAGTTTCCGAGATAATACTTAAGGTATTTGCAAAGAAAACTTTTTTTTGAATTTCCATCTGACATATTTTTCTGTTCTAGGTATGCCATTACTGTATGGTATTTTGATGCCGAGGAAAGGGCTGAAGCCAAAACTAGGTACCGTAATCGAACAGGTATAATATAAACATTAATTATTTTTAAAAGAGATTTTATAATTTGGATTTAATATATTTTTGCATTACTGATTGCCTTTTTTATTTTATTCTCCAGCTTCTGGACAAGCCACAAGCTTTTCATCATGACAGTAATAGTAGTGAGACTTGACCAATGGTAATTCACATGATCTTTTCATCAGCTCCAAAGAGAAGTGTCCCTCCAGGATGATCCCATTTAATGCCATGCTTTTGAATTATAGCTGTATGTTGACTTCTACTTTTATCCATATTAGAGATGGTACTGGCTGCTGTTAAGCCTATCCTTCAGTGAAAACTGTTTTAGCACTATTAATCTGTAAATCAATATTGCACAAAATAGAATTGTGTCAACACGGTTATACTTAACAAATATAGCAAGAGTGACATGATGTGTTAAATATTATGACCATTTCAAATAATTAGGTCTAATATTGCACTTTATACAGATTATTTCCAGATTGCAATGGCGCTGATTAATACATTTCAATCGCTTTCTTTTCTCTTCTATTAAAAGCAGTTGAATAATTTTTTTGTGGCATTTTTTTTCTATCTTTCACCAATGAGGGTGCTTGATCATCGCCTACTGATTGTAATTAAGAATATTTGTTCCATGTTAATGTACCATGTAAATGAAGCTGCTAATCTTACAGCTGTATCTGACTTTTCTCTATTTAAATGGAAGCTAAATATATAATTGTGAAAAGTACACATTTCTTCTGATACTATGAATAATCTTCATCGCACTTCATTGTGATTAATCTTTTATTTTTTATCTTCCAATGGATTGGTATTTACTCTTGTTTATGAACACATTGTGCATTACTATATCAAACTTGTGTTAACTTTGTCCGAAGAGAGAATACAACATTATATGTGAAATTATTCCTATTGCTGCCTTTAATAGGGAAGTATAGCTTCATGGGAATGCCTAAAATAACTTGAATATGTGAGCAACAAAATGACGGAGTTTACAGCTGGATGCCACCTTGTATGCTGGTCAACAAATTGGCAATCTAGTAGTGGCAATAAACAAGTTGTACTGGAAGGTATCTTTTAAAACTATAAGACTTGTATCTCCACGTAATAAAATGGTTCCTGCAATCGGGACAAAGATATGGTTTTACACTAACAGGGTTGCATGGATTTTTTTTTTCTCTCCTCACTGCAACACTATTAAATGACTGTTGATTCTTCTACACTTCTGGTTTCTTGTAACTATTCATTACATTAACCTTCAGGCTCATTTTCAGCCTCCCTATGTTGTTTCATATAATGGAAAACTCTTGCTCTTCCTATATAATAAAGGTAAAGTTGCCATAGTTCGAGGTGACCGTAAGCTGCTCCCTTTTGATGAGGAGAGCTGACTAATGATGATTTAACCTAAGGATCACCACACCTCCAGGCAAGGGGTATGGTTGAGAAGGTGGGCCTTTGTGAATAACCTCAGTCAGTACAGGAATTGAACCCGAGCTGTTTGCATCACTCTGCGTCACTAACCAGCTGTCCAGCCAAATGAGCTAAACCAACTGCTCCCTCGTAAAATATTGTTTATAAAAACTGCTTATTAATGTACCTGGGACCTTTTTTAACAGTTGACCAAGAATTTCTCAATTTGTTACTGTCTGTGATGTCATGTGGTTGGGAGCTTCTTTAATCTGCACACATCCAAACACATGTTAAATGAGATTAGCCTGACATAGAATTTACAGCACAGTGACAGGTTATTTGGCTCAACTAGTTCATGATGGTGTTCATATTTGAATGCACTGAAAAAAATGTTTGTTTTACAAAATGGTTACATTTATGGACTTTTAAAGTATTTTACTAAGACTGAGAAATATTGAGGAACATAGGAGGCTGATCATTGAACTAGGAGTTTTTTTTAGAGTATATTTTTCTGCTCCATACATGACACCGGGAAACATTGCATTAGAAAAATTAACATCATTTAAAACATGAGATAAACATTACTTTTTGAATTAAATACTAATGGTCACAGGGTACATGAAATACAAATGATAGTATTGGCAATTTATCCTTTAGAAAGGTTGTTCTTATCACATTCGTAATGCTTAAGAGTAATTCATCTCTATAGTTTTGAAGAAAGAAAGCCAGCTTGAGTTGTCCTCACTTGATGTTAATTTCTGAAACAATCTTAACTGAACAACTTGAAAATGTTTGTGAAACATGGAAATGAAAACTGAAAATAGTTGCAGTAGATCAGCAGCTCTTCCAGTAAGGTTTTACAAATGCAATAAAATATTTGATTTTACAAAGGGATTGATCTGCATGGTGTATTGGTGATAAACTTGTTTTTCAATGTTGGTTCAGAAGCAACGGCCTGAGCCAATTAGCAGCACGAGCCATTAAATCAGGTCAGGGCTTCCCAGCACTCAAAAATTGGGCTTGATCTTTTAGGCACACCAGTCCATAAAAATTCTGGCCATGTTTACTTTTAGTTAACAACAGAAAAATTTAATGGTTCTCTGATCCCAGGTTCTACACTGTTGTAATGTAGCTTTGTCCAAAGGATGGCAGGTGACGTCTGTACAGAATTCTGAGCTGCCGCCAGCACTTGTGCAAATTCAGAAAACATTGCACATGATTTATTACATGCATGAAAGAAACAAGTAAGGAAGTATTATGTCCTATTGTGGACCCTGAATGATCAGAAGGACATGAGTTTGGGATAGAATACAGAAGTACAGTTCAAAGGACAAAAGAATACAATTGGGTGGATAGACTGAGAAAATAACAATTGTTCCCTTGACAGCAGAGAAGACAAATAGTAGATGTAATAAAGATCCAGTGGCTAAAGAATGATAACTAATGACCACAAATTTAAGCTGATTGGCAAAACAGCATGATTTTTTTTCAGACAAGTCAAAGGTTCTAGAAAGAGGCCATAGAAAAATACACAAGTGAAGAAGGTACTCAGTAGCATGCAATACCTGTGTTAACATTATTGCAATTATACAGCTCTTGCTTGAGGCTTTTCCCTACCTATTCAATGCTCTGTAACTGCAGAGCTGAAAAAGTATGTTTTTATTAAGACCTTCCATCTTACTGAGGAGGTTTCGGGCCAATCCACATTCAAAAATCTACTCTGAAAACTCGGCTTGCATTTTGACAGCTATAACAAAATTATCACGGCAACCGAGTCGCTCCACAACTGCTGAAATAATCCAAAATATTCTAAAACCACCATGAACAACAATCCGAATATAAGAACCTGCTTTTTTTTAAAACAATTGCCCAATCTGTCAGATCCTTTAAAGTCCTAAGGTCTGATCAGCCTTTTGATATATTGTTAAGTCCCAGGCCAGCATCCAAGGTGTTTTGTGAAGTTAGTTCGCAGAACCCTTAAGAGTATTGGTAGGCAAAGGAATCTGGGTGTATAAGTACACAGGTGGAGAAGGTAGTCAAGAAGGCATTCGGCATGCTTGCCTTCATCGGCCAGGTCATTGAGTTTAAACATTGGCAAGTCATGTTGCAACTTTATAGAACTTTTGGAATATAGTGTTCAGTTCTGGTTGCCACACTACCAAAAATATGTGGAGGCTTTGGAGAGGGTACTGAAAAGATTTACCAGGATGGTCCTGAAGAGAGGTTGGAGAAACTTGGTTTGTTTACACTGGAACAACGGAGGTTGAGGGGTGACCTGATAGAAGTCCACAAGATTATGAGAAGCATGGACAGAGTGGAGAGCCAGAAGCTTTTTTGCAGGGTGGAAGAGTCAATTACTAGGGGGCACAGGTTTAAAGGAGATGTACGAGGCAGATTTTTTACACAGGGTGGTGGGTGCCTGGAACTTGCTGCCAGGGGAGGTAGTGGAAGCAGATACAGTAGTGGCTTTTAAGGGGGTATCTTGACAAATACGTGAATAGGATGGGAATAGAGGGATATTGTGCCTGGAAGAGTAGGGGGTTTTAGTTCAGTCGGGCAACATGGTCGGTGCAGGCTTGGAGGGCCGAAGGGCTTGTTCCTGTATTGTATTGTTCTATGTTCTAGTCTAGACCCTGAGTTTTACGTTTGAATTTGGCATGGGTGAGTTTAAGATGTTTCACTCCAGGTATGATTTAAGTGATCCACTAGGAAGCTTTTATCAAACAAAATGTATTTAAGAACACAACTCGAATATAGCAAAAATAATTAGTTTTAATTTTACTAATTACAAGACTTAAGGATTATACTGTGTCATGATTAACAGCTAGTTATCTCTGTTACTCCAATATAAAGCACCATCCCACAGACATACACCCTTCTTCAGACTCAGCAAAAAACAAGTATGCTCGTGTGATGCTGGATTTTCCAGCTTTAACACTTCTGGGCAGCAAACCCAGCAACTGTCTTCAGAGGAGGATATATCCTCCAAATAGCCCAATCTCTGGCAGCTTCCAAACAGCAACACCGAAACAGCAAAAACTCCAGAGAGAGGGAAAAACACAGCTGTTTCTCTTAATCTCAAATAGCTTCTAAAAGCAAAAAACTAGAATACTCCATGAAAAATTGCTTTCCCTTAGTCACATGACACAACCAGTTAAACAATGGAACATTAAAGCCACAGAACACTGCATTCGTTCAAATTATGCACTTTTAGTCCAGCATTCACTTAGGACAATACGTATGGTGGAGAGTCGTAGACAGAAGTTTCAGGGAGGTGACTGCTCCCAAGGTTGAGGAAGATAGATAGGTGACAGTCATAAACAGTAGGCAGTCAGTGCAGGAGCCTCCTGAGGCTGACCCCTCTCTCCCTCCCTCAAATAGATACAATGTTTTAGATTCTTATTGGGGTGGACAGCATATTAGAGGATGCTGACGTAGTGGCCAGGATAGTGACACCATTGATGGCTCTGCTGTATAGCAGGGAGGGTCAAAGTGCAGGCATGCATTGGTTAACAGGGATTCAATAGGACAGGGCACAGGTTCTTCTGTGACTGCAATCAAGACTACAGGATGATCTGTTGCTTCCCTGGTGCCAGGTTCAAGGCTGTCTCAGCAGGCACAGGGCATGCTGAATCAGGAGGGTGAACAGACAGTAGCCGTGGTCCATGTTGGAACTAATGACATAGGTAGGAAGGAAAGTGCAGTCCTGCAAAATGAGTTCAGGGAAATAGGAAGGCAGCTGAAAAGTAGGGCTTCCAGGGATGTATTCTTAGGAACACTCCCTGTGCCACATGGTAGTGAGGCAAGAAATGGAAAGATGGTGCAGTTTAATAAGTGGCTTGAGAGTTGGTGCAGGAGGAAGCACTTCAGAGTTTTAGACCACTGGGATCTCTTTCATGGCAAATGGGACCTGTACAAAAAAGACAGTTTGCAATTTAACTGGAAGGGTATGAACATCCGAGCAGGGAGATTTGATTGTGCTGCTCGGATGGATTTAAACTAATAAGGCAGGCGGGTGGGATCCACAGCAGCAGCTCAGAGAGTACAGAGACTGGAGAACTCAGAGAAATAAAACAATGAGACAATGTACAAAACATGACAGGACAGATGGTCTTAGGTATGTTTGTTTTAACACAAGGAATATGACAGGTAAGGTGGATGAACTTAAAGCTTGGATTATTACATGGAATTATGATGTTGTGGCAATTACGGAGACTCTGATGAAAGAAGGGCAGGACTGACAGCTCATCATTTCAGGATTTAGATGTTTCAGGTGAGATACAGAGGGTGACAAAAGAGGTGGGGGTAAATCCATGTCCAATATCAGTTGTTAACAATTCAGGACAAGTATAGCCCTGTAAAGAAAATTAAGGATAAAGTTGGAAAGATGTGGGAACCCTGGATGACAAGAGAGATTATGAGCTTAGTGAAAAAGCAGGACACATACATAAATTTTAGGAAATTGAAAATGGATAAGGCTCTTTAGGAATACAAAGATGGCATGAAAGAGCTTAAACAGAGACTTAAGGGGGCAAAAAGAGGCCACGTAATATTCTTGGCAGGCAGGATTAAGGAGACTCCCAAGGCTTTTTATGCATATACAAGGAGGAAGAGGGTAGCTAAGGAAGGGACAAATCCACCCAAGGACAGTGGATGGAATTTGTGTGTGGAGCCAGATGAGGTGGGCGAGGTCCTTAACGAGTACTTTGACATCAGTATTCACAAAGAAGAAGGATGTAGTGGATGGCGAGTGTAGAAAAGGAGGATGTTGACATTCTAGAACATGTTGAGAATAAAAGGGAGGAGGAATTGGAGGTTTTGAAAAACATTATAATGGCCAAGTCCCCAGGGCCAGGTAGGGTCTATCCTAGAATGCTGAGAGAGGCGAGGGAAGAAATTGCTGAGGCCTTGGCCAAAATCTTTGTATCCTCTTTAGCCATAGACAAGATACCAGAGGATTGGAGAGGAGCTAATCTTGTTCCTCTGTTTAAGAAGGGCAGAAGAAATAATCTGGGAAATTACAGGCCTGTGAACCTTATATCAGTTGTGGGGAAATTACTGGAGACGATTCTTAGGGGCAAGATATACTCACATTTGGAGAGAATAGGCTTATTAGCAATAGGCAGCATGGTTTTGTGAAGGGAAGGTCATGTCTCACAAACCTGATTGAATTCTTTGAGGAAGTGACAAAAAAAATTGACCAGGTTAGGGCAGTGGATTTTGTATACATGGACTTTAGTAAAATCTTCAATAAGGTTCCTCATGGCAGGCTGGCAAAGAAAGTAAAGTCCAATGGGATCCGAGGTGAACTGGTAAGATGGATACAAAACTGGCTTGAACATAGAAAGGCAAGAATAGCAGTGGAAGGATACTTTTCTAATTAGAGTTTTGTGACAATTGATACATTCCAAAAGTATCAATGCTGGGGCCTGTGTTGTTTGTAATATATATATAAATGATTTGGAGGAAAATGTAGGTGATCCAATTAGTAAATTTGCAGATGATATGAAAATTGGGGGAGTAGCAGATAGGAAGATTGTCAGCGGATACAGCAGGATAGCTGGGCTGAAAGGTGGCAGATGGAATTTAATCTAGATAAATATGAGGTAATGTAATTTGGAATGTCTGCTGCAGAAGGAAAGTATACAGTAAATGTTAGAAGTATGAGCATACAGGGGAATCTAGGCATGCAGATCCGCAGTTCCCTGAAGTTGGCAATTCATGTGGACAAGGTGGTCAAGAAGGCATATGGCATGCTGGCCTTCAGTGGTCAGGGCATTGAGTATTGGAATTGGAAAATCATGTTGCAGCTGTATAAGACATTGGTTAGGTTGCATTTGGAGTATTGTGTAAAATTTTGGTCACCAGGCTATTGGAAGGATGTTGATGCATTGGAAAGAGTGCAGAAGAGATTTACCAAGATGTTGCCTGGTTTGGTGAATATAGACTATGAAGAAAGGTGGAATAAACTTGGATTGTTTTCATTGGAGCATCAGAGGATGAGGAGGGACCTGCTAAAGGTTTACAAGATTATGATAAGCTTGGAGAGAATGGATAGTCAGTCTTTTTCCTAGAGTCAAAGGCTCAATTACTCGGGGGCATAGGTTGAAAGTGAGAGGAGGATGTTGATAAGAGATGTAAGGGGCAAGTTTTTCACACAGAGGGTGGTGAATGCCTGGAACACATTGCCAGAGGTGGTGGAAGCAGATTCTATAACCATGTTCAAGACGCACCTGGATAGATACATGAATAAGCAGGGAATAGAGGGATTTGCACCACATAGAGGCAAGAAAATATTAGATTCAAAAGGCATCTGTGTTCGTACAGATTTGATGGGTCAAAGGACTGGTTCCTTTGCTGTACTGTTCTTTGTTTTTATTAAAATGAACATTATATCAATTACACTGCTTCGATAACAATAAAGGACACTGGCTATAGACAACACTAATATGCTACAGAGAAAAATGATTAAAATACATTTCTTAAAGGCACAGTATTGTCACAACATAATGTTTATAGACAAATAGATTATCAAGCAGGAGTGAAAAGATGGGGGTTGGGGTGGGGGGTTGGGGGTGGCGGGGCGATCCTCTGACATTGTCACATCGTTATTAGATTGCACTGATCCTGGAGAATAGTATGCAAGCCTAAGAATCTACTTCACGTGCAGCAAGAAGCAGTTTGCAATTCACCCTGCCCCTTTTTAATCGTGATAACTTGGCACTCATTGTCGCCCAGAAAAGGTGCAAGGCTGATCAATAGGAGATCGACTGCATTCACCTGGATGACAAAGACCCTTGTGTCAAACTCCTATTTATTGACTACAGCTCAACCTTCAACAGCATTATTCCCATAAAACTCACCTCCAAATTCTATGACCTGGGGCTCAGCTCCTCCCTTTGTGACTGGATCCTAGACTTCCTAACGCACAGACTGCAGTCAGTAAGGGTTGGCAACAACACCTCCTCCACAATTATCCTCAACGCCAATGCACGGCAAGGCTGCATCCTCAGCCCCTTACACCTCCTTATACACCTATGACTGTTTCATCAAATTCCTCTCTAACTCGATTTTCCAGTTTGCTGATGACACCACCATAATGGGTTGGATCTCAAACAATGATGAGTCAGAGTACAGGAAAAAGATAGAGGAACTGGTGAACTGGAACAACAATAATCTCTCCCTCAATGTCAATAAAATGAAGGAGATAGTCATCGATTTCAGGCAGTGTATTGGAAGACATGCTCCTAGACAGCACGGTAGCACAGTGGTTAGCACTGTTTCTTCACAGTGCCAGGGACCTGGGTTCGATTCCCTGCTTGGGTCACTGTCTGTGTGCAGTTTGCACATTCTCCTCATGTCTGCATGGGTTTCCTCCGGGTTTTCCGGTTTCCTCCCATAGTCCAAAGATGTGCGGGTTAGGTTGATTGGCCAAGCTAAGATCGCCCGTTAGTGTCCTGAGATGCGTAGGTTAGAGGGATTAGCAGGTAAATATGTAGGGATAGGGCCTGGGTGGGATTGTAGTTGGTGCAGACTTGATGGATCAAATGGCCTCTTTCTGCACTGTAGAGTTTCTGTGGTTTTTTTTATATTGTTTCTGCATCAACTGGGGTGAAGTGGAAATGGTTAAGTGCTTCAAATTTCTATGTGTCCAGATCATCAACAACCTGCCCTGGTCCCTCCATAGTTAAGAAAGCTCAACAATGCCTCTACTTTCTCAGGAGGCTAAAGTAATTTGACATGTCCACTACAATTCTCACCAACTTTTACAGATGCACCAAAGAAGGCATTTTTTTTGTTGTATCATAACTTGGTATGGCTCCTGCTCTGTCCAAGACTGCAAGAAACTACAAAAGGTCGTGAACAAAGCCCAGTCCATCACGCAAACCAACCTCCCATCCATTGACTCTGTTTACGTTTCCCACTGTCTCGGAAAAGCAGCCAGCATAATCAAGGACCACACACACCCCAGACATTCTCTTTTCCACCTTCTTCCGTTGGGAAAAAGATACAAAAGTCTGAGTCATGTACCAACCATTTCAAGAACAGCTTCTTCTATGTTGCCATCAGAATTTTGATTGGACTGACCTTGTATTAAGTTGAGCTCTCTCTACACCCTAGCTATGACTGTAACACTACATTCTGCACCTTTCCTTCTCTATGAATGTTATGCTTTGTAGAGCAAACGGGAAACAATACTTTCCACTGTACACTAATACATGTGACAATAATAAATCAAATCAAATCAAATTAAATCAATCATTAATACAATGGACGAAATCAGCATGCAACCCACCCCCTCCCAGAGTACACCCACCTCTCAGCATATAGTGAAACAGGTGTGACTCAGTACTGCACTTATAAAGTGCAGTTCCAGCGCAGAATTGCGAGGAGGTCAGTGGCGCTGTGCAAGATGGTGGTTCAGCTGCTGCCATGGTACAGGGTGGGGAGTGTATAGGCCCATGGGCTTGGTGGGGCCAAGTTAGGCCAGGAACCGTGACTGGGTTGGGCTTGTGTGGTGAGCCTCCCTGTTGAAAGACCCCTGAGATTAATTTCACAGCCTCCACCTCTCTGCTAGAAAGGCTCCGTGGTTTAGTGCGAACATCCCAACACCTGCCCCCCCCAACCCCGCTACCACCCCCACTCTCACCACCCCTCCCACTCCCCCCACTCCCCCCATCCTAATGAATAGTGGAATGAAGCCAGCTCAGCTAGCAATGATCGTCATTGCTGCCGTAGCAACTGACAGATATCGTCACCCACAGCAAGGCCAATCCAGATTAACAGGAAGCCGCTGCTGGTCTGGACCCAGCCACGTATCAGTCTAAGGGAAAGCCTGAGGGAGAGGGCTGAACACATCAGAGAAGGAGATCCCATCTTTACAGAATTCGAATGCCCTTGGAGCTGCCAGACGTCATGTGCTGTTGAAGATTTCACTTGTGTGCAGAGACAATGTGACACTTGTGTCTCATCCATGCAGATCAAGCACCTCATGGGGGAGGAGGACATCCCCTCCCAGTTAAGGTGATGGCTGCTCTTAACTTTTTCACCACCAGTCCAGGGCTTGAGTAAGTACCTTATTGGCATCTCCCAGCCATCAGGCCACAGGTACATCCAGGAGGTGATCCAGGGTGTCCTATATCCCTGGGCAGGGCATAAATACCCTAAGACCGAGGCAGAGAGCAACTACAATGCGGCTATTGGACTCCTCCAAACAGCCTTGCAGTTGCTGAAATGTCTACGAAACCCCCTTTTGCAGTGGCCTCTTCTGCATCCCTAGCAGCTCTGTGAGAACTGGGCCCAGTGGCCTTACATCTGGCTCAGGGCCAGCTGTTTTCTTGCATCCAATGGACCTCCACCTGTCCAATCCCTCGGATGTTCCCTCCTCCACCTGATGTGCAAAAAGCAGCCACGTGATGCTCACCAGAAAGTGGCCTGTCTGTTACTTGCACCCACTGAGGTGTGTGTCTGCATTGGTGGATGGTGCAGCTGATGCCCCTGACGCCTGGTCAGTGGTTTCCTTGGAGCATTCTTCTGAGGTGCTGGTGAGGATCATGTGGGGTATCTGCGGGGGACACAGGGGAACCACCGACTCCTGGGCACCCAGCCTCAGATGATGCTCCTGCAATAGAGGACACATGGGCAAGTACTAGGGAGGGACATGTGTCTGAGCAACTTGGCAATAACATGAGAAAGGTCGAAGTGGATCAAAGTTTTTTGGATCCTCACTTGTATAGTGCATGCTGACATTACCGATATTTACAGTCTCTCAGGTGGTTCCCCTTTGAGTCCCATTGCATTTTTTTGCAGATGGAATTTAATGCCGATAAATGCGAGGTGATGCATTTTGGAAGAACTAATGTAGAGGGGAGCTATACAATAAATGGCAAGGTCATCAAGAGTACAGAAACACAGAGGGGCCTAGGTGTGCAAGTCCACAAATCCCTGAAGGTGGCAGCACAGGTGGAGAAGGTGGTGAAGAAGGCATATGGTATGCTTGCCTTTATAGGATGGGGCATGGAGTATAAAAGATGGAGTCTGATGTTGCAGCTGTATAGAATGCTGGTTAGGTCACATTTGGAGTATTGCGTCCAGTTCTGGTCGCCGCACTACCAGAAGGACGTGGAGACTTTAGAGAGAGTGCAGAGAAGGTTTACCAGGATGTTGCTTGGTATGGAGGGTCTTAGCTATGAAGGGAGATTGGGTAGATTGGGGTTGTTCTCCTTGGAAAGTCGGAGAATGAGGGGAGACCTAATAGAGGTGTATAAAATTATGAGGGGTATGGATAGGGTGAATAGTGGGTCACAGGCTCAAGGTGAGAGGGGCGAGGTATAACTCATATCAGAGGGACATTTTTTACGCAGAGGGTGGTGGAGGCCTGGAACGCACTGCCAAGTAGGGTGGTAGAGGCAGACACGCTGGCATTGTTTAAGAATTACCTGGATAGACACATGAGCAGCCTGGGAATGGAGGGATACAAACGAATGGTCTAGTTAGACCAATGCGTGACACAGGCTTGGAGGGCCGAAGGGCCTGTTTCCTGTGCTGTACTGTTCTTTGTTGTTCTTTTTCTCAGGGGTTCAGGAGTCACTCTTCAGGGGTTCCACCACCAGTCTTCTCCCATTCCCTTTGGTTATGCTGGATGGCCATGGGATGCCAGGGAGTGGGTCAAGGTGGATATTCCAGGTGTGACAGGTGGGACTGATGCCAGGCCGAGATGTGTGGAGACACACCTTTGCAGTTGTTCATCTGCTTCCAGCACTGGGCCCCAGTTCTGTGTGTCAGGCAACGGGCACAGTCTGCCATGAGCACCGGTTTCCAGGCTGCATTCGAATCCCTGCTCCTGGGGTTCTTCCTTCTGGAGGTACAGAATGGCCCACCGTTCCCCCACAGCATCCAGCAGCCAACTCAGCTTTCCCTCCATAAGCTGTGGGGCTGGTCCCCCCAGTGCCATCCTCCTGGCATGACTGGCTGTGAGTGAAGTAGAAGTGTTTAAAAGCAGCTTCCCCTGCTTAACTGCTCACAGCTGCTAGCATGTTGGATGAGTCACGTGCCTGGAGCCTCCATGCCGGCGTGTTTCACGTGAGCGCTCTTTCAGTGCACCAACTGTCAATGGATTGTGGTGCAGAGTGTGCCAAAGAGATCAATGAGCATTACTTCATTATTATCACAGTTATGACACTTCGCAATTTTTGTGGAGAATTCTGCCAATAATCTCCCCTCACCTTTAGTGGCAGAGATAGTGATGGCTTTCAAGAGGGAATTGGATAAGTTTTGAGGTAAATTTAGAGCGAAAGATCAGGGTGACGGAACTAACTGAATTGAAGGGTTATCCCATACTCAGTGGGCTGAATGGCTTCCTGTGCTGTGCTATCTTATTCTAAGACATTATGTAGCAGTCTTTCTCATAAGCAAAATCTGCAATTTGTAGTCCTGATTAGTTCATGTATCCTTTGATGTGAATGCTCTATGATGTAGTGCCAGAGACTTGCTTTAACCAATTAGATTGCAGAGCTAGTAATATCTCTCTTTAACCAATCAACACAAGAACTAGAGGCAATCAACTGTTTCTGGCAGCAGAATGTCACAAAATAGGTGTTGAGCTTCAATGAGATTCTAAGCTTGCACACCCACATATAGGAGATCCCCTAATAACCAATTTTTAAAAAAAAGATGCGCATGATTTTCGTGTATTCATGATAGGGCTATTATAAATTTGAAGGATGCTGTGATCGATTTCAACGAGCCACCTGTTAACAGCTACAGAGAAATGAATGAAAAATTGAAGTCGAAACAGGAACAGATTGCAGCACTGAGTTATGGAACTTGGCACAGACATTGTTTCCAGAATTCAATATAAAGAGAAAATTAAAATGCTCCTTCAAGCATGGAATGGAAGCAACCACAGTATGTTTTAATTATATCCAATGGTGAGCATTGACGCAAAAATATAATTTTCAATTTACATTGAGTTAATGAGCTAAAAACATTCTAGCTCCATGAATCATATAGTATTTTGTAGTTTACGCAATCACTGAACCTGTTTTTAAGAAATCTGTTAAACGCATTTATCAAAAGTAGAGTTACCATGACACATGTCCTGTTTATTTAATAATCTTTGATACTTCCAAACAAATAGACCCAAACAAAACATACCATTCTTTTCCACAAAATGTTGTGATGCATTGCATCGTCTCTCCACACCATTAATCAATGGGAGTAAATCAACAAAACAAACATTCTTTTAAACTGATTATCTATGTTATAGAAGTAGAATATATTGAAGGATGTCAGCTGAGGAAGTTTCAAAGGTTTCACAGAAGGCAATAGAGCCAGTAAGGATTAAGGAGACCGCTGAAAAGTCAATAGAATTTAACAGAACCTGGTTAGATCCATTGGTGAATGAAATGGTCACATCCAAATTTCAAATCTCATCAAACACAGCAATGCAGTTTTAGAACCCACTAAATTTAAGGTGCGGGGTTGGGGGGGTGCGGGGTGCGGTGCCCAGGCACCCCACAGAGGTATAAAAACAATTTATCATCCACTTTAGAAATAAGAGTTGTCAATGTATCAGAACTGGTGTTGTTTGTGGACACTTCAGTTCAAGGGTCAAGAATTTCACAGACAGCACAGCTACACAGTAACAGGAATTTGTAAAGTATAAGCTTTCAATATCAGCAAACTGTGAAATGTGATTTCTTCCAGGATCCCGGATTATAACTAAATCCAAAGACCAAAAGGAATTGTGTGACTATTGACATTAACATACCTGGAGCACTGCCACCAGATGTAAACACCAGACCTCTTAGGTTTTACCTAATAGGGTTTTGAAACCAGCTGCGTTTCTGCTCCTGTTGGGGACAGGCAGGTTCAGCAGCGGGAACGGAAACTATTGCATTGGCGTGAAAGTTTGCCATGTTTCCCAATATTGGGAACATCATTTTAACACATTACCGGGCCTGTACGCCAGAATCATTTCCCCCACCAGTCCGTCAAATAATCCGTCCATGACGGTGTGATGCCAAAACAGTATGAATTACAATTGACTTTAAAAAGTATGCAGCTGATGTATACTCCTCCGAGGGGAGATTGGAGCTGAGAGCAGTGACCACAGAGCAGCTCCACATAGTTAGGGAACTGACTCAGAGGTGACGACTCTGGCTGGGGGTGTCCAGCCTTTGACTCAAGGGTGACCAGGCTCTGCCTGGGATTGACCAGGGGGTACCAGCTCTGATTGGTGGTAACCAGCCTTTAATTCAGGGGTGTCAGCCCTGACTGGGGTGATCTGCTTTTGGCTTGAGGGAGACCAGGGTAACACTGGAAGGGTACCGGGGCCTAGTCAAGGGAGACCGGGGGTTTGACTTGGATAGATCAAGAGGTTGACTCAGGGGAGACCAGGAGGAAGACTGTCAAGCGTGAAAACCATTGTTCATGAGGTTGCTTTCTGCTACTGGGCCACAGGCTACTTGAAAGGGCTTCACAGAGGGAAGGAAAGTCTGGGACAGTAGGGTTGGTGGATGGGCAATTATCAAGAATTGATGGTTCTACTCAAATCTGATGGGGAGGGGGATTTCTGGAGGCAGAATGTTGACAAAGGCAAGGCTAATAAGAGGGGATCTTATTGAAACATATAAGATGACTAGAGGTTTAGATAGGGTGGACAGTGATAGCCTTTTTCCTCGGATGGAGAAAGCTAGCACAAGGGGGCATGGCTTTAAATTAAGGGGGGGTAGTTATAGGACGGATGTCAGGGGTAGGTTCTTTACCCAGTGAGTGGTGAGGGATTGGAATGCCCTGCCTGCTGCGGTTGTAAATGCGCCTAGTTTGGGGGCGTTTAAGAGATCTGTGGATAGGTTTATGGACGAAAAGGGATTGGTTTAGGTTAGTGGGTCATTGTTTTTTAACTGGTTGGCGCAACATCGTGGGTCGAAGGGCCTGTTCTGCGCTGTAATGTTCTATGTTCTATGTACATCAATGATCATTATCCAGTTGAAGCTGAGACCATTCAGCTGTAACTCAATTGACCTGCCTGGAGACTAACTACTCACGAAATTATGAGCATTCAAACACCACTTATGTGAATGAGTGCCACTGATTGTAGCTCAGCGGTTAACCATTGGTGCACTGATTTCCAATATCGCTGACTGCCACGGTCTGCCCCGCACCACTGGCCGACTCAGCAAGCAAATATATTTCTTTAGAGAGTTGGCAATGGAACGCTGCCCAAGGAGAGTACTCCAAAATTTTGACTGTGTTTTGTACTGAGGTATGTACTGACAAGTTCCCCACATAGACCAAGTTGAGCACAAGACCTTGAAGTGGAGACTGGGACAATGCCTATCCCTAAGAGGACAGCTCAAGATGCTAGAGTGGCTAAATCTGTAGGGGAATGTGGGGGAATAATGGTGTGGGGTCTTGCCCAACCAGCATGTGAATAAAGGCCTGATATCTATATGGTGACCAGGGCATGAGTTAGAGGGCTTTGAGAGGCACCTTCAGACAATGAATGGGAAAAGAATGGTCCTTAGGAAAACTCCCACTCTTAGTTTTAATGCTTATTTACGTAGCTGCAGAATGCCATAAGCTACACTCATTTCTTAAAAATTCTTTTGTGGGACATGGGCATTGCTGGCTGGCCAGCTTGATGTTTTTTTTTTAAAAATAAGACTGGTCGGCGCAACATTGTGGGCTGAAGGGCCTGTTCCGCGCTGTAATGTTCTATGTTCTATGTTCTATGTTCATCCCTAGTTGCCCTTGAGAAAGTGGTGATGAGTAGCCTTCTTGAATTGCTGCAGTCCATGCGCTGTGGGTTGACCCCGCAATGCTGTTAGGGAGGGAATTTCAAGATTTTGGCCCAGCGATTGTGAAGGAACAATGATATATTTCCATGTCAAGATGGTGAGTGGCTTGAAGGGGAACTAGCAGGTGGTGGTATTCTCAAGTATCTGCTGCCCAGGTCCTTCTAGATGGAAGTGGTCATTGGTTTGGAAAGTGCTGTCTATGGATCTTTGGTGAATTGCTGCAGTGCATCTTGTAGATAGTACACACTGCTGCTACTGAGTGTCAGTGATGAGGGAGTGGATGTTTGTGGATGCGGTGCCAATCAAGTGGACTGCTTTGTCCTTGATGGTGTCAAGCTTCTTGAATATTGTAGGAGCTGCATTCATCCAGGCAAGTGGGGAATATTCCATCACACTCCTGACTTGTATCTTGTACATTGTGGACAGGCTTTGGGGACTCAGGAGGTGAGTTACTTGCCACAGCACTCATGGCCTCTGACCTGCTCTTGTGTTTATGTGGTGAATCCAGTTAAGTTTCTGGTCAATGGTAACCCCAAGGATGCTGATAATGGAGGATTCAGTGATGGTAATAACACTGAATGTCAAGGGGTGGTGGTGAGACTGTCTCTTATTGGTGCTGGTCATTGCCTGGCATTTGTGTGGCGCAAACGCTACTTGCCACTTGTCAGCCCAAACCTGGACATTATCCAGATCTTGTTGCATTTGAACACGGACTGCTTAAGTATCTGAGGAGTCACAAATAGTGCTGCAAATTGTGCAATCATCTGCGAACATCCCCACTTTTGACCTTATGACGGAAGGGAGGTCATTGATGAAGTGGTTGAAGATGGTTGGGCCTGGGACACTATCCTGAGGGATTCCTGTAACATTCAGTTCTCCGGAGCATCAACAGCAAACTATACGAACAGCAGGGGCTTCCCTCACCAAATGTTCAGCTGGTCTGTGATCACATCAAACATCCTCCCGGTGTGTATTCAATTCACAGGGAGTGTGTATGACTTCCATATTCTCAGCTGCTCTCAGATCCCTGACAGGTTTCAGAGTCCACAGCGGCTATGGGATTGGTTTCTTGGGAATAAGGGCTCCCCACTGAGGACGTGGCTGATGATGCCTGCACAGAGACTTCAGACTGCAGCTGAGACAATGAAGCTCATACTGCAACTTGCATTTTGGTGGAGCAGACTGTAGGAATGCTGAAGATAAGGTTGCAGTGCCAGGACTGGTCTGGTAGAGCCCTACAATAAGTACTCATCCAGGTACATTTTAAAGGGTGTGAGGCAACTCGCCTCTACCACCCTCCCAGCCAACGCATTCCAGACCATCACCACTCGTTGGGTTAAAAGTTTTTTCCTCACATCTCCTCTAGCCCTCCAAGCCTTCCCCTGACTTCTAAAGGAATAGATAAACCATTGCTGGGAGGATGGGTCCTGCATTCACCCTTGGGCTTTAAGAGATCATGACTCACCAGGGTCAGGCCTTAGCTGTGGTCATTGTTGTCCTGGCAATGTGCTCTCCATCAACTTAAAAGTCCAACAAGGGAGAACAGCAACGTGAGTTGGGGTTGAATGCTTCCCATGCCATGTTAGGATGCAGACCAGTGTAAAGCTGATATCTCGGTTTGGGAGATGATCAGTTAGAAAACCCAAGTGCGCAGAGAGTCATAGGTTTGATTTGATTTGATTTGAGTTGATTTATTGTTGTCACATGTATTAATATACAATGAAAAGTATTATTTCTTGAGTGCTATACAGACAAAGCATGCCATTCATAGAGAAGGAAACGAGAGAGTGCAGAATGTAGTGTTACAATCATAGCTGTGGTGTGGAGAAAGATCAACATAATGCAAGGTAGGCCCATTCAAAAGTCTTACAGCAGCAGGGAAGAAGCTGTTACTCGGTCGGTTGGTACGAGACCTCAGACTTTTGTACCCTTTTCCTGAAGGAAGATGGTGGAAGAGAGAATGTCTGGGGTGTGTGGGGGTCCTTAATTATGCTGACTGCTTTGTTGAATCAGCAGGAAGTGTAGATAGAGTCAATGGATGGGAGGTTGATTTGCGTGATGTTTTGGGCTACATTCACGACCTTTTATAGTTCCTTGTGGTCTTGGAAAGAGCGGGAACCATACCAACCTGTGATACAATCAGAGAAAACGCTTTCTATGATGCACCTGTAAAAGTTGGTAAGACTTGTAGCTGACATGTCAAATCTCCTTAGTTTTCTGAGAAAGTAGCGACGTTGGTGGGCTTTTTTAAATATAGTGTCAGCATGACAGGTTCTTGGTGATCTGGATACCTAAAAACTTGAAACTGTCAACTCTTTCTACTTTATCCCCATTGATGTAGAAAGGTGCATGTTCTCCTTTACACTTCCTGAAACTGATGACAATCTCCTTTGTTCTGTTGACATTGAGGGAGAGTTTATTGTTGCCGCACCAATTCACCAGATTCTCTACTTCATTCCTGTGCTCGTCTCGTCCGTTTGAGTCATTGTTTGAGATCCGACTCACCAGGGAGATGTCGTCAGCAAACTTGAAAATTGAATTGGAAGAGAATTTAGCCGCACAGTCATAGGTGTATGACTGTAGAGGGATGAGAGCTTTGTGGGGCACCAGTGTTGAGAATGACTGTGGAGGAGGTGTTGCTGCCTATCCTTACTGATTGCGGCTGGGGAGTTAAGAAGCTCAGGATCCAGTCACAGAGAGAGGTGCCGAGGCCCAGGCCGTGGAGTTTGGAGACGAGTTTTGTGGGAATAATAGTGTTGAAGGCTGATCCGTAGTCGATAAATACGAGTCTGTCATAGGTGTCCTTGTTATCTAGGTGTTCCACGGTTGAGTACAGGGCCAGGGAAATGGCGTCTGCTGTGGACCTGTTGCAGCAGTAGGTAAACTGTAGTGGATCCAGGTAGTCTGGGAGGCTGGAATTGATTCAAGCCATGACTAACCTTTCAAAGCACTTCATAATGATGGATGTCAGAGCCACAGGCCGATAGTCATTAAGGCAAAGTGCTTGGTTTTTCTTAGGTACCGGGATGATGATCATCTTCTTGAAGCAGACAGAGACCTCAGATTGTTATAAAGAGAGGTTGAAGATGTCTGTGAATACCTCCGCCAGCTGATCCGCGCAGGATCTGAGTACACGTCAGGGTACCCCATCCAGGCCAGTCGCTTTCTGTGGGTTGACCTTCAAGAAAGCTGCTTTAACATCTGCAATGGTGACCCCAGATCATCCAGGTTCATCCAGGGCTTCCAGTGTGGAGGGCATGCTCTCACTGACCTCTTGCTCAAAACGGGCATGGAATGAATTGAGTTCATCAGGGAGAGGTGCATTGGAGCAGGCGATTTTACATTCCTTCATCTTGTAGCCTGTTATGTCTGGCAGACCTTGCACAGTCAGCAGGAGTTGCTGTGGTTAGCCTGGGACTCTAACTTGGTCCGGTACTGTCTTTTGGCATCTTTGATGGACCTCCTTAGATCATATCTGGCTTTCTTATATAGATTAATGTTGCCCAGCTTGAACAATTCAGACCTGGACTTCAGCAAGCAGTGGATATCCCCATTCATCCATGGTTTCCGGTTGGGGAACACACAGATTTGCTTCTTTGTCTCGCAGTCTACTACACACTTACTAATGAAGTCACTTACTGTAGTGGTGTATTCGTTCAGGCTGGTCGCAGAGTTTTTAAATACTGATCAGTCTCCTGACTCTAAGCAGCTCCGTAGGAGACCATCCGATTCTTCAGACTAACATTGCACAACTCTCTGATGGAATCTCCCACTTCAGTTTTTGCTTGTAAGCCAGGAGCAGGAGCATTGGTCTGATTTGCCAAAGTGTGGGCAGGCGATAGAGTGGTAGGCATGTTTGATATTTGTGTGGCAATGGTCTAGGATGTTTGGGCCTCCGGTGAAGCAGGTGGTAACTTGGTACTATGCTCTTGAGCTTGGCCTGACTGAAGTCCCCGGCTGCGACGAACAAGGCCTTGGGATGTTTCATCTCAAGGGTATTCATAGTGGTGTATATTTCATCCAGCGCGATCTTCACGTCCGCATGGGGTGGGATGTAAACTGCCTTCAGGATAACAGAGGTGAACTCCCATGGAAGGTACTAGATGTGGCATTTTACCGTCAGGTATTCTAGGTCTGGGGAGCAGAAAGTTGCCAGTGTTGCTATGTCTAGGTACCATGAAGTGTTGATTAGGAAGCAGACCCCACCTCCCCTCGCCTTGCCTGAGGCTGCCATACGCTCCATTCAATAGATTGAAAAGCTCTCTGATTGCAAGGCACTGTCCGGTGAAGCAGGAGTGAGCCACATCTCCATGAAACAGAGTACACAGCAGTCTCTCAGTTCTCTTTGAAACTCAGTTCTCTTTGGAATGAGCCTCATCAGCCATTGCTATCCCTTGAGGATTCTGGGTTGAAAACTCAGCCATCATACACTCTGAGTAAAGAATTACACGCATCACCCTGACAACACGCAAGGGTCTGGTAACAAGCTGCATTCAGGTTGACATCATATGAATGTTAACTTTAAAAGGGGACACTGTGGAGTGCAAGGAAAGCTGAACCTGAGAGTAAGAGGATTGCAAAGATCCAAACCAAAATACTTTCATCTGACCATTATATTCACATAGCATGGAATGGTTTACAAAAAGTGTAATCATTCATAATGATAAAGCATGTGTGACCCTGAAGTAACATCAAAACTTTTGAAATTTCCTAACCCTACCATTACACCCTTGAGGCAGCCCTGACATTTACAGCAGAGGTGAAGACAGCCTGCTGACTGCCATATCCTGATGTCTATGATGATCTTGGTGAACACCCTCTGGTAGCCTGAGCCCTGGAGGAGACTGAACCCATAAGGGTTTCCTGCTCAGGGGCAGAAGCAACCTCGGTGATTTATGCTGCTAGAGTTGGTGCAGGCACTGGCAGAGGGGACTCTGAGCGGCTGCACATTCTTGGAGTGTCCTGAATGAAGAACCTCAGAGTGTCAAGCTGAAGTTCACCCTCCCTGTGGGTACCAAAGATGGGAAATCTGGAGGGAGATCAAGGTGCCTTGTCGCCATGTGGCCGACAACCTGATGGTGCCCACCGGAATGTGTGGCATGCAGGGCCGAATGCAAATCCAGCTGGATCCGCTGGACCAAATTCTCCATGGTGGTTGCCAACTTTCACATGGTGGCTTCAAAACCACATCACCAGAGAGAAGGTAGAGGGTCCCCTCCATTGTGCACTCTACTCTGATGAATGATTCTTAAACCTCTGCCTGAGGTTCTGCTGCCTCTCCAGGAGTGAGCTGGCAGCTACTTCCACAGGCTCATCATCTGAGTGGGACTGAGTGGGTGGCTGGTCTCCAAGAGGCCTTCTAGTGCCGGAGACCAGGCCGTCCCTGCCTCCAATTGCTGCAGGGATGTATCTGTGAGATAATCTCCAGAAAGAGACCTCGAGACTAATCCTGAACTATGCCCTGCCACCATTTCTGAGCTGGTGGGAGTTCTTCCTGAGTCCCCTCACCCTCAGATATGCTCTGGAGACTCAGAGAACTGCTGGGTTGGCTCGTTGTTTCCTGGTATCTGATGGAGACAGTTCTGGTGTGTGAACTGAAGCTGATTCAAAATACATTACACTCAGTGTGCATTACAGCATTTAATAAGATCCGTACCAGGTCAATCTCTGTATCGCCACAATAGCCATCCCAGCATCTCACCAGCGAGCTCTGCAGCAGCCTTCTCAAACTTGGTGAGGGTGGGTATCTCTGCCACCCTTCCCTGGTCCGGGCTCACTCTCACTTGTTTTACTCAAGTTTAGCCTGTATGGAGATAAAAGAAAGCGATGTGCTCAGAGCGAATGGAATAGAGGTTGTGTGATCTACATGTCCCCTGTGTGTGATGACCCCTCCACAGAAGGGACAACAAATGGACTGTGAGCAACAAGTCGGATGGGATGGTGGGGTCGTGAAAGAGTTGTTGACTGAACGTATGATATCGATGAAGAGAGGAGTCGTTTGAGTGCATGATGCTACGCTGAGAGTTTGATCATGGAAGGAGCTGAGAGAGGATTTACCCTGGCAGAGTGGATGAGATCATTTATCTGCTTCCTGCATGTGTGGCGCTTTGTGGATGGGTGCCAGCCACACTGACCTTCTGTGCAATGGCCTCCCATTGAAGAAGTGAGGTTAAGTGTGCTCCTTTGAACTGTCCCTGATTACAGGATGTGCCGATGTGTCCGTGACGGACCCTGAAAGCTGCAGCTGCCTTCTTCTTGAGACTGCTAGCCTTTTTCCTCTGGGTTGCTGACATCCTGCATGTGAAGTCAGGTGGGCTGGACAGAATGATACGTGAGTGCTGGACTAACGTTTAAATGTGAAACCAGGACCTTCGGATCTGCCAGCTGAGGGTGGGTGGAGGAATCAGCTGCTGACCCACCAGCAAACGGAGGTGAACTCACCCCATGCATAGTAACCAGGTTCCCAAGCACCGAACCTGATTGTGGATCCGTTACTCTGGTCAGCAAGACAGGTGCCACCCAAATTGCCTACACTCAGTCTCAAAAAGGGTGAACTCCACCCAAAGCTAGGGGATACACAATAATTGGGGGGATATTGGGAGTGGTCAAGTGAGAGACCTGAGAGTGCATGTCCACATATCCCTGAAGGTGGCTGGAGGAGTGGATAAAGTAGTAAAGAAATCAGATGGAGTGCTTTCCCTGATTGGATGAGGGGTTGGAGTCTCCACCTCCAAACCAGAGAATTCCACCCGAGGTCAATGGAGCTATTCATGGTCCCTGCCCCCATTCCCCCCCCACCGCCCGTTACAATTCCCGTGACGAGCGGGAAAATTACAACCCAGGTATTGAATACAATAACAAGGATGTAATGATGGTACTTGTGAAACAGTCATTAGGCCATAACTGGAATTTCTCAGTATTGTTCTGGTCATCATATTACAGAGGATATAATGTAGCTTCCCTACTACTGATGTCAGGCTATCTAGTCTGTAACTCTCCCTTTTTTCTCTCCCTCCCTTTTTAAACAGTGGGTGGGGGGGAGCCAATCTATAGGAACTGCTCTAGAGTCATTGTATAAGATTATGAGGAGCCTTGAGAGAGTGGACAGGGATATATGTTTCCCCTCGCAGAGAGATCCATTACCAGGGGGCACAGATTTAAGGTGAATGATAGAAGAATTAGAGGCGACATGAGGAAAACCTCCAGAACCTGGTTTATATTTGGAATTCCTGGTTTGGTGGTGGAAGCAGAGATCCTCAATTCATTTGCATTCAAAGTGCTCTGGACCAGATGCTGGTAGGTGGGATTAGAATGAGCAGCTAATTATTTTATTGTTTATTTTTTGACAGCACAGATGCAATGGGCTGAAATTCCACTTTCTGTAACATTGCTCAGGTTCTATGAGATATTTAACCGGGGGTTCGTTATCTTATCAGCTACAATGGGAACACATGTTAAATTCATTCATTTGAACAATGATTGAAAGAGGGGATTCCAGGACATGAACTGATTTAGTTACATACTAACAACCATGTTGAAATCACTGGGTGATAGTTATGAGACTGGCCCATCCATTGTGCGTTTAAGTTTCTGCTTTCTCTTGAGTAAGAGGACAAGCACCTGATACGAGAAGATCCATAGAATCATAGAATCACTACAAGACAGAAGGAGATCATTTAGCCCATCAAGCCTGCACCAACAGCAATCCCACCTAGGCTCTATCCCCATTACCACATGTATTTACTCTGCTAATCCCCTGAGACTAAGGGCTAATTCAGCACGGCCAATCAACCTAACCATACATCTTTAGACGGTGGGTGGAAACCGGAGCACCCGGAGGAAACCCACGCAGATACAGGGAAAATGTGCGAACTCCACACAGACGGTGACCCGAGGCCAGAATTGAACCCGGGTCTTTGGTGCTGTGAGGTCTCAGTGCTAACCATTGTGTCACCATGCCGCCCAAAAGTTGACTCTGGTGGGAGTAGGGTCTTTCTTTCCTCATTTTCCAACCCACCTTGCAATCTTCAAACCATGGTTGTGATCACCCAAGGATGCCAGAAATCACTTCTGTCTTCCTGGGAACAGCCAAATGAGCAGTCTATATCTTGAAATCATGACATTGCAAGCATAATAAACACTGAGGGAAAGTTGCGAGATCACCAAATTCAACCTGAAGTCAACATATGTGTGTTATGTTATTTTAATAAAGATAACCTCTTTCTTTGTTAAAACTCAACAAAACCTGCCTGATTGTGTCTTTTATGGTGACAGCATGTAACCGGCTTAACACTCATCAATTTAGCAAGCACGAATCCTTTACACAATAACCTTTTACACTCAAACAAGGAGCAGGAAAAGAGGAGAACCATTTCACTTTTCCTCACCTGATTGTTACAGTACCATGACCTGCTAACCAACAACAGAAAGTTTAAAGTTTAAAGTAGGGACATTGATGGTTTGCTGAAAGATGTTGTCTTTTAATAATGATAATAGGTAATGGAAAAAAAATCAATGGAAAATGTTAAAAACTTAAAGCAGTAGTCAACTGCAAGTGGAATTGTTCTATGCTGTTAAACTTTAGATGTGTTTTGACACTAAACTATGCAAAAACAACAGAACATGACCTTGGCTATTATCCATGCAGCCTTTTCTCAGGCTGATACACAGCTTTGAATATAGTTGCTGTCTCATATTTGGCTTTCTATCCTGAGTATTACTTGCATTTCAACCCATTAATGCAACTTTTACTTCACAGAAATAACAGTTTCTCCAGCAGGTCAAAACTACTCAGTACTTTGTTGCTGCATTGCCTGTGGTTAAAAAAAAGAGTGTGCACCCAGGGCCATGGAGAGAAATCATTGGCCCTGTTGTTTCTTCTGTTTTCAGGCCCTTCATTCTCCTCTTGACGCCCCTTTGTGAATCTTGCTATGTGCAAATTCCCCACACAAGAACATTTCCAAAAATACTTCTTTTGTGCACTTCTGTGAAGTTGTGGAGAGCACTTTATAAATGCATAGTTGTTTGTATTTAAAATATTGACATAACACACTTGGGCTCAAAAATAAGGTGTGTCTAACAAGCAATTATAAATACAGCATCAACTTCAAATCCAGGAACATCATCAAGGAACTCAACTGAACAACTGTTACTTCTAAAAATTAGCTACACTTGGGATATGGCATCGAAAAGAATGCCTGTGTCTCTGAACTTTAATTTGTAGTTGTTCGTATTATCTATACCATTTCTTTACAATGAGAATCTTGTACTATTACCAAGAATTGAGTTTACCAATGGGAAGAATGTTGGTTATTTTATTAGCCTCCACGTGTAATTACACATTTAAATTGCAGCTTATTTTTGATTTGCAGCATGTTTTAAAATGTTCATGGTCAGCTCCCCTCACCTGCCTAAGAGAAGGACATTTCCAGCAGAATAAGCTGGCCCAGAGAGGAAGAACGCAACATTATTATTTTGCAAGGTTGTGGAAAGCAGTCTATAAATGCATTGTTGTTTCTATTTAAAATATTGATATAACACACTTGGATATTAAACCAGTGAATAGTAAAGCACCTGATTTGTACTATGGTGAACTTTGCAGGATTTTAAGCCACACAGATTGCTTTTCCCTAACACTCGTAATATATTCTGGAATTTGTGCTACGACGCCTCCAACATTAAATGCACAGTGCAACCTCTAGAATTGTTTCATCACTGAGATCCACATGTACATCTTTGCATACAATACAATAGTCACAAAGATACACCTGCTGGAGTCACATCCTTAATGTGTGACGATGGCTAAGCCACTCAATTGCTTGGTAACCCAGCTCACCCACTGTGTTTAAAAACAAGCCATATGCTGCCTCAGCACGATCTCAGTCTCCTGAAGTTTTTTAGAGCTCATTGTTGTGATTTTCTGAATGCTGAGGCAATACTTTATCTTGTTTACCTTGCTCTTCAGGTCAGAAGAAAGTGCCTTCTGTATCCCCTTCCCCTACAACAAACCATCATTAACATTCAACAAACAAAACTCTTCTTCTCACTCAAAGTAAGCAGGAAAGGAAGGATTGAACATAAGAACATAAGAAATAGGAGCAGGAGTAGGCCATCTAGCCCCTCAAGCCTGCCCCGCCATTAAATAAGATCATGGCTGATCTGCCGTGTCTCAGTTCCACATTCCTGCCCTCTCCCCATAACCCTTAATCCCCTTGCCTATCAAAAACCTATCAACCCGTGTCTTAAAAATATTTAGCTAGGCAGCCTCCACCACTTCAACAGGCAGAGAATTCCAGAGATTCACCACCCTTTGAGTGAAGAAGTTCCTCCTCAACTCCGTTCTAAACCACCCCCCCTTTATCTTGAGGCTGTGCCCCCTAGTCCTACTATCCTTTCTGAGCGGGAAGAGTCTCTCCACCTAGAGTCATCCATCTATCCGGTTAGAGACAGCAGGGGGAAGTTGTGTGGAACCAGAAGAGATTGGAGAGGCATTGAACCAATATTTCTCTTCGGTATTCACGAAGGGAGACATAAGGGAATGTCCCACTTGGCTAATGATCTCTGTGCTTCTGGCAATGTCCAAGGCAACCAATGTAGCGTGTAGACCATTGCGATTGAAAGCTGTTATTATGGCAGTGGGCCCAGATCCCCCTAAGACACAGACCTTGGCATTTTGCAGCTTGTGCAACACCCACTCCCAGGCCTTATTTGCACTCATTTTGCAATTTTACACAAGGCATCCTGATTCCAGTAACAGCCAGAAGGAGCTGGAGTGAGATTAGTTGGAGAAAAGTATTTCACCTTGCAACTGGCTCACTTATGCATGCTAGAAGCTACATATATTCACACACATATATCATCTGTAAACAGAAAATACATGTCCATGCATCATACTTCTTTCAATGAAACAAAGGCTTGGGGGGCAGTAACTCCCTGGTGCATTCCCCATACTAATGCCTCTACAAATCTGAGCCCACTTGCCAAACAATTAATATACCATCTCTAATATAGTATAAATAGTTATTCCCTTTGGGATTTGGTATTCTTGTGAGCTTGCCCTGATGAGTGTAAATAAAAAGCTTTGATAGCATTCCCTTTTATCAGCAGTATTTTTTGATGTGGAGTTACTGTAATGGTTTAAATGAGGCCCTGGGATTAACCTCTTAGAGTATGAGCTCCCTGAGTGAAGTCGTAATTGCCTGCCCAATCAAGGAGCATCATCTGTATATAAATCTGGGAGCGTCAGATCCACTGGCACTCCTGATTCTGACTTTGCACCTGAAATACTCTAGAAGTGGAATAGAGTTTGTAAATAAAGGGAACACCAGCCTCTGAGGAGTTATTTCAGTGGTGACGAGAAAAAAGAACCACCTGAAGGAACTTGCTTGTAACAACCAGCATTGCTTGGAGTAAGCCATTTTCAAGTGTCATGCTTCTGTTTGGGAAACTAGACTGTCTTGACACTGCTGTGGAGGATTAGGCCTAATATGTGAAATGCATGCGATACTATTTTAAGGCTAATGACATGGTGGCTGATGAAAAGCAATGGGTCAGTCTTCTGACTTCTTGTGGACTGTTGGGATTTGCCATTATTCATAGTTTAACTTTGCCAGAGGCACCAGATACCAAACCATTCCAGGAATTGGTAGACCTAGACCATAAGCCACCTCTGATCGTGAGAAAGTACCGATTTTACATGGCAATCTGGGGGAATCTGTTACTGGTTTCCTAACAAGGTTGAGACAACTGGTGAAAACATGTGAATTTGGGAAGACATTTAATGAGATGCTAAGCGACTGTTTGATATGCAGGACCAAAAATGTAAGTATCCAAAGTGCCTGTTGGCTGAAGCCCAACTGGGCTTCAAATAGGTGCCACAGCTGGATTATTGCCTTTTTCCTCGGATGGAGAAAGCTAGCACGAGGGGGCATGGCTTTAAATTAAGGGGGGGTAGCTACAGGACGGATGTCAGGGGTAGGTTCTTTACCCAGCGGGTGGTGAAGGATTGGAATGCCCTGCCTGCTGCAGTTGTAAATGCGTCTAGTTTGGGGGCGTTTAAGAGATCTCTGGATAGGTTTATGGACGAAAAGGGATTGGTATAGGCTAGTGGGTCATTGTTTTTGTAACTGGTCGGCGCAACATCGTGGGCCGAAGGGCCTGTTCTGCGCTGTAATGTTCTATGTTCTATGTTCTATGTTCTATTGCTGGAAATGCTGCAAGTGGTGCATATGAGTTGCAAGGTATCCCGATGAAAGTCGATACCCACATCAATCTGACTTAGTTTGGGTACTGCCGCTTGAGCACAGAAATTACATAGTCCTCTCAGGAAGTATCCAGATACAAGTGAGCCCAGGTCCATTCACAGTACAGTCCCAAAGCAAAGTCAAGTCTTTTTTGATATGTTTATTGAACATGTTCTTAAATTTTACATAGCAAACAAACACGATAAAGATCCACACCGCGCTCGTGTGTACACTCCAACATGAGTGGGCAGAGGGCTCCCCAGGGCCAGAGGACAAGCCCCCGGTACCCCACTGGAGAACCAACTGAGCACCCATGCAGCCCAGGCTATAAACCAGCAAGCAGAGAAAAGAAAGAGAGACAGTGAAGGAGAGAGAAGAAAGAGAGTGGGGGGGAAAGAGAATAGTCCTTGTGTTGGTCCCCACACCACGACAGGGTGGATGGGTGTACTCAGGCAAAGGCCAGGGCGCATCCGCCAATCTGGGGCGAGGGGGTTCTGTGGGAGCACCTGGGCTCCTGGGTCCATCGGGTATCTACTCAACTGGCTCCAACTACGGCATCTCAACTTGTTTCTAGGTCTTATAGAACCTAGCAGTGGACCCATGTAGCATGTACCTCACCTTCTCCAGCTTAACGGTATCTACGACCTCCTTCACCCACTGAGAGCGTCGGGGATGCACCTGAGCTCCACCTAAACAAGATTAGTCACCTTGCCAGGAGTGTAGTGAAAGCTACAAAATCCGCTTGGAATTTTGGCAGCGGTGGCTTTAAATACACAACCCCAAACAGGGCAGCTTGTACTTCTGTCCTGATCTAGCATTCCCGCAATTGTCTCAAATTGCTGCCCAGTAGTTATACAGCGATGGGCAAGCTCAGAACTTATGTGAGAGGGTGGCAGGAGCTTGCCAGCACCATTCACGAATGGAACTTCTGCCTGGGTACATTCTAGAGTCTAACCCTAGTTAGATATGTTCTGTGAAGGAATTTACAATGTATCACACCCAGCTTGGCACATATTGAGGAGGAGTGTACTCGATGCAGCGTCACGTCCCAATCCTTCTCCGAGAACTCCTCCCCCAGATCTCGTTCCCATAAAGATTTAACCACTGATAGAGAGTTTTATTGGGACAGGATTTGAGAATAAAGAACTGAAATGATACCATGCATAGTAATAGAATGCAATAAGAAGATGTCAATGGAGAGATGATGGGGGAGTATCGGAAATTGAGGGTTGGCCCTACACTCAAAGTCTCGCATTTGCAAATATGAAAAAGTACATTGCAGGTGAAGCAAACCTATCCACCATCTGCTGGAATGATGCAAACATGGCATCCACATACAAATCCCAGAATGTTCTGATCCTGTGCTTCACCCTTATGTTGAAGGGTCCAAAACAGACAGAGGAAAAAAAATGGATAGCCAATACTGGGAAGGCCAGCAACCTGGCTTAAAACCCAAAGTGGAGTCTAACTTGCGTCCAAATTCTAAGAATTGACTTGACAAGTGCACTCTTAGTATAGTGGGAGGAGGGAAAATTTACCAGGGAACATATCAAGGCAACCAGGGAACATAAAACATAGAACATAGAACACTACAGCACAAACAGGCCCTTTGGCCCACAAGTTGCGCCGATCACATCTATACCTACTAAGCCATAGACCTATCTATAACCCCCAATGCCACTGGATCCCATATACTCATCCAGAAGTCTTTTAAAAGACCCCAGCGAGTTTGCCTCCACCACCACCGACGGCAGCCAATTCCATTCACTCACCACCCTCTGAGTGAAAAACTTACCCCTAACATCTCCTCTGTACTTGCTTCCCTGCACCTTAAATCTGTGTCCTCTCGTAGCGACCATTTCAGCCCTGGGAAATAGCCTCTGAGAATCTACCCTATCTATTCCTCTCAACATCTTATAAACCTAAGATGGAGCACAGGAGGAGAATTCTAACTGCAGCCAACAAGAAACCTCGTGTTGCCTCTCTCTCTGCACTCAACATACTACCGCTCTCATTTTGGCTGCCCAATAATAAAATAGAAAATTGGACAATCCCATACCCCCCCTCCCATTTAAGGCTTTGCAAGACAGTCATCTGCATTCTTTGGTCTTTTTCCTATTCCAGACAAAGCTTGAGATAATGGATTACACTAAAAGAGATATAAAAACTTAGGTAGTATGTTCATCTTCACCACATTGATACAGCTTGTTAATGATAATGGGAGGATGGACCAACGTTTGAGGTCTTGTCCTGTCTGCCCCATGAGTGGAGCAAAGTTAGCGCCAAAGACCCCACTAAATTTGCTAATCAGTTGAACTCCCAGGTAAGTGAATTGCTTAGTGGCAATCTTGAAAGGCAAGGTGTGGAGTGGGAGGCTATGAGCTGCTGCATTTGAAGGATGAAGCTCAATCTTATTCAAGTTAAGCTTGTATTCCAAAGTACAACCAAGCCTCTTTAATATAAAGAAGATATCAGGATTTGAGTTGGACGGGTCACTGACATACATACATAAGTCATCCGCATACTCCGATACTCTCTTTCCCTTCCAACCAATCCCCACCACTCATTTGTTGTTGCGAAAGGCCACAGCAAGAGGTTCAATCGCAATGGCAAACAACCGGGGCGAGAAGGGGCATCCTTGCCGAATGCCTGGGACAAAGGGAAAAAAGCTGCATGCACACCGTTTGTCCAGACTGAAGCTATGGGGGTGGAGTACAGTATTTTGATCCAGGCGATGAGTTTTGGGCCGAACCTTAACCTCCCGAAAGCGTAAAATAAATAATCCCATTCCACCCGCTTTTTCAGCATCCAGCGAGATTAGCATCTCTGGTAGCTTGGAGGTACAGTAAGAAGTCTCACAACACCAGGTTAAAGTCCAACAGGTTTTTTTGCGGCACTAGCTTTTGGAGTCTCAAGCTCCTTCTTCAGGTGAATAAGGACTTGTGTTCACAAACAGGGCATACACAGATACAAACTCAATTTACAAGGTAATGGTTGGAATGTGAGTCTTTACAGGTAATCAAGTCTTAAAGGTACAGACAAGGTGAGCGGAGAGAGAGCCAAGCACAGGTCGAAGAGGTGTGTGTTGTCTCAAGTCAGGGCAGTTCGTGAGATTTTGCAAGCCCAAACAAGTCATGGGGGTTACAGTCTGAACATGAACCCAAGATCCTGGTTGAGGCTGTCCTCATGTGTGCGAAACTTGGCTATCGGTTTCTGCTCAGCAATTCTGTGTTGTCGTGTACCGTGAAGACCGCCTTGGAGATCAGAGTCTGAATGCCTGAGACTGCTGAAATGTTCCCTGACTGGAAGGGACCATTCCTGCCTAGTGCTTGTCGAGTGGTGTTCATTCATCTGTTGTCATAGCATCTGCATGGTCTTCCCAATGTACCATGCCTTGGGACATCCCTTCCTGCAGCATATCAGGTAGATAATGTTGGCCGAGTTGCAAGAGTATGCACCGTATACCTGGTGGATGGTGTTCTCATGTGAGATGATGGCATCCATGTTGATGATCCGGCATGTCTTGCAGAGATTGCTGTGGCAGGGTTGTGTGGTGTCATGGTGACTGTTCTCCTGAAGACTGGGTAGTTTGCTGCAAACAATGGCCTGTTTGAGGTTGTGTGGTTGTTTGGAGGCAAGAAGTGGGGGTGTGTGGATGGCCTTGGCGAGATGTTTGTCTTCATCAATGACATGTTGAGGGCTCCAGAGAAGACGTCGTAGCTTTTCTGCTCTGGGGAAGTACTGGACGACAAAGGGTACTCTGTCCGCCATGTTGTGTTTGTCTTCTGAGGACGTCAGTACGGTTTTTTGCTGTGGCACGTCAGAAATGTCGATCTCCACAGCTTGGAGGTGGCAGGCGCATACATAAGGTTAAACAGTGGCCAAATATTCGATTACAAGTGTCTATTTTTAATGAATCCAATCTGGTTAGGCAAAGTCAAGTTTTGACCTGACAATTAACGGTTCCTTCAGAATCCTGCATGGCAAGGCATTGTAATTGGCGCTGGTATACGCAGTCAGTGTCACAAGTGACCTACAAGGCTCGCGAGCTACTGAGGTCCCATGGTCATGGTGGGGAGGGTGAGAGGTGTAATGACTTCATAAAGCCCATGTAGTTGGCCTCTTGAACTTTGAACTCCCTGATTGGATCGGCAATTATGATCTCAATCAGAGAGCCTCACCTGTGTATAAATATGGGAGTCTAGGGAGGTCTCCTAGTCCCTGGATTCTGACTGTGTACCTGAAGCATTCTTAGGAGTGGAATAGAGTTTGTAAACAAAGGGAATCTGGTGAAGGGGCACAAACCTTGGAGGAGTTATTTCAGTTACTGTTGTAACTGGCAGCCAATCTGCACACAGTAAGCTCCCACAAACAACAATGTGACTATAACCAGATCATCTATTTTTGTGATTGAGAAATAATTGTTGACCAGAAACCAGGGCTAACTCACTTTCTCTATTTCAAAATAATGCTATGGAATCTTTTACACCTAACTGAGAGAGCAGAAAGGGCCTTTTCCTTAATACCTCATCTAGAAGACACTGGAAGTCACTGTTGGTGCAGCACTCACTCAGAACTTCAGTGGAGTGTCAGCCTTGATTGTGGTGCTCAAGTCCTGGAATGAGACTTGAAACCCAGAATCTTGTAACTCAAGAGGCAATACTCCTGGCCAACTGAGCCATGGTTGAAATAGCAAATTCACAGGGTGACATTATAACTCACTGCTCCTGTGGGAATTGACCAAGGTAGATAAATTCTCGTGCTCTTCTTGTCTATCATTCCCCATAGAGAAAGTAACAAGCTGTTGATGCTCACAAATAATGGATAAGTAACTTACCAAGTTCATTGTACACACAGCTGTCGTTTTTGATGTTATCGGAAGCAATTTAAAATGGTCGAGAGTTATAAAAATACATGTCATATGGGCCCTGACATTGTGCCCCAAATCCTACTGCAACAGGTTCAGATGTGATGTTCAATTTCCAAATAATCGCATGATCCTTCCTGTACCCTCCTCAGGCAACCACTGTACATCTTAGCTGTGACCCCTCCTGACCTGGGAGGCTCAGTGGTAAGTCTCACACCATTTCCAGGTTCAGCGTTTGAGGACAGCAAATGCTGTGAATAACTCTTGCCCTCCACAAATCCACACTGTAAAAATATCTTGCAAAGAAATATTTACCAAAAGAAGAAGCATCCAAGATGCCTAAAAATAATTAAGTAGAAACATGCCTTCATGTACTTGAGGATCCAATTAAAACTGCTTGCGAAGGCTTCCTCCCAGCATAATTTGCTGGACAGGTTTAGGAAACAAACTTCGATGCAAGCAAGGACACTAATTTCGTAAAATGTTCCTGATTTGGGGATGAGAAATTTCCACCATTTAATAGAATTCTTGACTTTTGGATCCTTGAATTCTACCATTTAATGCTTTCTTGCCTTCCACCTGGGCACTACCCTGAGGATCTCCCTCGGGGATGCTCTGAGGCTGAGATATTGGCCTTCAACAACACCACCCTTTTGTGTTAATATTGATTCCAACCAGTGGAGAGTTTTCTCTCTGATTCCCATTCATTGCAATTTTGCTTGGGCTCCTTCATGCCACACTCAGTCTAATGCTGCCTTGCTGTAAAGGGCATTCACTCTCACCCCATCTCTTGGGTTCAGCTCTTTTGACCATGCTTTGATCAAAGCTGTAACAAGATCAGGAGCCATGTGATTCCCACAGAAGCCAAACTGAGCATTGGTGAGAAGGTCACTGCTGTGTAAGTGCCAATAAATAGCACTGTCGATGACCCCCTTAGATTGTTTACTGTGATTGTGAGAGTAGCCTGATAGGGCACTTATTGGCCAGGTAGGATTTGACTTGCAAATCCCTCAAAGTCTATGCTTGGACCAAAATCTCGTTCATAATATCCTTTTCGATTTCATTACAGAAAAGTTGTACACGGATATAAAAATGATTTGTGACTTCACTGCTCATAAATCATTTTGTTTCCTGCACTTGTGGGATTTACATGAGGCCGAGTCTTTGGGCTCTCTCTGCTCCATTGCAAACTAAACAGCAGCTGCCTGAAAGATAAATATCCCACCTCTTTGCATTAGTTACTGTCATTCAAGTTGATAGACTGAGTGCTGCCTGAATGGAGTAAGCAGCCAGCTGATTAAAATTGTGAAATTGAAGTTGAGGATGGAGGGTTTGAGTGTGGGCACCATCACCATGTTTGGGATGAACTGGCTGGAGAAGATGCGATCCACAGTGACAACGGGACATAAGATGAGCTGAAAGGTCCATTCTTCTTTAATTCTGCAAAGCCAGGAGAAACAGGAGTGTTCTGCCAAGCTCAACAAACTCAGTCTAGGGCACTACTTCAACACATCTTGACTTCTATCTGTCCCAAGAACCTTCTTACACCTGACTGGAAATGTGGAATGTTCAATTTCTGACCACAGCCTAAGAGAAAGTTAAGCCAACATCTATCAAAGAAGCAGCCCATCGCAAATCAGACGTTACCCTTTCCCACTTCTCTCATCAATTTGCTTTCCAAGGCATCAGCGACATGATAAAAGGATTTGCAAATTCATTGCTTAACTTTGTACGTTTTCAATCATGTTGAATTCTTTCTGAATTTATAAAGCAGTCCTTGTCTTAAATCAAAATGCAATTTAATGTTACAGTGTCTCCACCAAGTGGTTTATAAAAGAATTGGCACATAGATTGATTTTGAGACCGATTAAAAGACTTCCAGATGTAGAAGTATATGAAGATATTGAGCTTATTGTAGAAGATCGTTATTTCACAAGATGAAATAAATGACCATTTAAACAGTTTTGATCATGATGTACAATTCTATTAGTTATGATTTGTCATGTAAAACAATTTGAAATTATTTCAATTTTAAAATGATTGTATTGAATATAAAACACAAATCTTCCTTGTTTTAATAGTGTCAATTCTCAGGACGCGTTCTATTTCTAATCTTTTGCACAGAAGAAACCTCAGCATTTATGACCATAAGCTGACTGCATTGGATTTTTAACATTTCAAGTGATAGGCATTGTATGTATTTACATAAACTAGTGTTAAAATATTTGTCTTCATGTTTTTAAATAAAAAAAATCAGAAAATAACACGTAAGGTAAAACAAACCGAGAAATAGAGAGCAAATGGGGAATAAAAGGCTGGGAAGAAGAACAGTAGGAAACAAAAGGAAAACTGAAGGGCAGAGAGTAATTAAGACAGGGAGAGAAAAGTAAACGGCAGATCAAAACTAATCGAAAACAGAGTCAAGCAAGTGAAAGAATGTGAGAAGCTAGCAGCAGGGTTGTTCCATCCTGTTGTTACTGGTTTTGTAATTACCCCTTTAAAAGTAAGCACAGACATTGTATTATGTGCAGGCATGCAGGGGCACTGTTGGACTTAAGAGGAAACCTGAGCAACAATGAGCAGAATTTTAACTGTAGCATGCTGTTCCTAACAGCGGAACCAGAAGCCTGTGTCGCTGATGCTCCCTTGCTTTCTGCTGGTTCCCATGCCATTCTAATTCAAATTTAAGAACCTGGGGCATGAATGGGAGATACATGCGATCACGCAGCAGGGGAATCTTTTCATTGGTGAAACTTGCCATCAGCCCACAAAGCAGGCTGTCTATGAAGGTGTGAATACTATGTCTCTAACACAACCAAGAAAGCTCTGCATTGTCATGGCCATAACTTTGCAACTGAGTAGATCCTTTTCTTGCTGCCTTCCCTGACCAAATTCAAACTTCCTCAAACTTCTCTGCATCATAACTCTGCATTTACTATTCTCTCCTGTCCTGAAGGTCCCATACTCACCCCCTTCGCCTCCCCCTCTACAGGTCAACCCCATGCAAGAACTAGGCTGCAGCCATAGCAGGAGCCAGAACACTGCACTGGGATGAAGAGACCAATGTCCCATCACTGACCTCTTCAGCAACCTCAGCCAGCACTAACATCCATACGGCCCTTGGAGAGGCAGCGGGGCCTTTGTCAACTGAGTCCCCTGACACTGGGAGGACTGAGGACCAGATCTTCGCTGAGCACCAGGCTGAGGACAGGCCTCTGGCAGAGGTCACAAAATGGCTGCCAGACATGCTGAAACATTTAGGAGAAAATATGGCAGAGATTCCAGGGATTGTGCACGATTTTGCAGATGTGATGCAGCCATGATCTTTGCAATGTCCCAAGCATGTGAGGGCATGGCTTCCTCCATCAAGGGGGCAACAACTTCCACAGACAGTCAGTTCAAGCATTCAATACATAATTGCTCTGACTCACATTCATCACTCTAGCCATGGCTCAGTGTAGTGGTGGCCAGGTGAGAGGGGCATGAGGCACCTCAATCTCCCTTTAAGTGACCTTTCTCCTCAGGGAGACAGGAAGGTGCCATTGCACAACAGGATGGAGCAAGAACATGTGACATCTGCCTCGAGGCTTCCTCCATGGGCACCTCCAGAGGTTGTGGTGGCTCCTCATCCCCATCAGCTTAAGCAGTCATGGTCAAAGGGGGTGCCCTCAAGGCCCCATGCCACCATCCAGGACAAAGGCAAGAAGAGTGACTTGCTTCTTTTTTCCGGCAATGGGCTGAATGGTCTGTCTCCGCACTGTAGCCTTTCTGTGGTTAATGGTTCTAACAATACTGAAATGCCTGCCTCTAGCTAAGCTGCTGATATCAGGTTTGCAGATAGACGGAGTGGTAAAAAACATAAAATATTACAAGCACAAACGGTGTTTAATAAATATACATAGCAGCTGTAAATAATATACAATGTGTTGCTTTTGATATATTCATTTCTATATTATTATCTTTAGGGGCTTATCATAGAATCACTACAGTGTAGAAGAAGGCCATTGCTAGGTCAAAGAGCTAAATCTAATGACTTCTATTCATTGATGATTACAGGGGATATAGCGACATTGCATTTATTGTGAAAGATGATGTTTTGCATTCACGAGTGCTCTTTATTGAATATTCATATGATTTTCCAGTTTGCTACATGCCAGCCTGTGGGACGTGACTTAACAAGAAGGCTTAGCTGGTCCTCCCTCTGTGCATTGTAAAAGAGATTGTCTGTGATGATTCTCAACAGTGACAAGTTAAATGGGGTGGGTGCACTCAAAGCAACGTAAAGATCACATTTACTGGTTGTGATATGCTGATATACAAGTGTCCAAGTTCTGACCAAGTGTTCTCTGTATCAGCGTTGAGGAGTGAGTGTGTGAAATACAACTCCATTCCCATGACATTCCAGGTGATAGAGGACACAGGTTTAAAAGTTGCTCTGTAAGGGGAGATAGACAGGGGAAGTCTTCATCCCAGAAAGGCAATGGAATTATGGAACTGTGGTAATTCATAGAATAGAATCATAGCATCCCTACTGTACAGAAGGAGGCCATTCGACCCATCAAGTCTGCACTGACCACACTCCCACCGAGCCCTATCCGCATAACCCCACAGATTTACCCTGCTAGTCCCGTTGACACCAAGAGGCATTTTAGCATGGCCTTAACCACACATCTTTGGACTGTTGGAGGAAACCGGAGCACCTGCAGGAAACTTACACAGACCTGGGGAAAATGTGCAAAGTCCACACAGACAGTGACCCAAGCCGGGAATCAAACCCCTCCCTTGCACTGTGAGGCAGCAATGCTAACCACTGTGCCACCATAATGTATGGGACTCACTCATGGGCAAACTATGTGTATATGATGTTGTCCCTTGTATAAAGTGCACATATTTGCATGGTCCTGGCACCCAGTAGAAAATGATTCAAGCTCATGGCATCCACATTAGGTTCATACAATTCATCCTTATCTGAGCAGCTGTTATGCTCCTTCTGCTTGTCAAGCTGCAACAGATAACTGGGAGCTCTAATGGCCACATGAGTGTAGTCTTTGGTCCCTTTCACTCGGGGGACTCAAGCAATGGTACTGAAAGCTGATTACCTTCCCACCTTGCTGTCATCATTAATGGAAAAACGTATGAACTTATTGAGAGAATGAAGGAGGCACAATGAATCACTTGTCACCTCACTGATGCATCTGTATGTGACAGTCTGTCATATGCTTAGTTGTCATTCATTGAAATCCTGGAATCCACTTTTGGTGAAAACATTCTGTAGAACAGTGATGGTAAGGGCCATTGGCATGGTGTTCCCACCAAATCCATGTGGCTGCAAGTGCTACCAATAATCTCAGTCACCATTTCTCAGGATATCTCAGTTGTCTTTAACATTGCCTCCCCGACATCAGAAGGTAGGTTCCTGAGAACACATTGATCCGCTAATGTCTGTCTCATGCAATGCATTCTTAGTTGCATCCTTAGCAGCCTCCCCTCCTGGTGTTGTTTGCTGCTGGTATTGCAACTTCATGATGTGGAGATGCCGGCGTTGGACTGGGGTAAACACAGTAAGAAGTCTGACAACACCAGGTTTAAGTCCAACCGATTTATTTGATAGTAAACTCGCAAGCTTTCGGGGAGTTCCATTCGCCTGACGAAGGGGCAAACCCCAAAAGCTTGTGAGTTTACTATCAAATAAATCGGTTGGACTTAAACCTGGTGTTGTCAGACTTCTTATTGCAGCTTCACCCAAAGGGTTGTGAAGCTCTGGAATTCCCTGCCCAGTGAAGCAATTGAGGCTACTTTGCTGAATGTTTTTAAGGCAAAGATGGATAGATTTGAACAGTAAAGGAATTAAAGGTTAAGTGGGCGGTAAGCAGAGCTGATTCCACAAAAAGATCAGCCATGATCTTACTGAATGGCGGAGCAGGCTCGAGGGGTCAGATGGCCCACTCCTGCGCTCCTAGTTCTCATGTTCTTATGTTCTGTTGTTGAACCGTAAGAGTCCTTCTTTGGACCGTTCTCTCTTCCTACTCTCGAAGTTGAAGAAATGCTGATGTATCGTTATTTCAGCAATTGAACTATGTGGAGAAGGCAAGATGAGAACATATGGGTCCATAGATTTCAGCCAGAGCATAGATAAGCAGGAATTTTTAATTGCTTTCATGGGATGTACGTGGCAGTGACAAAGTCAACATTTGTTGCCCATCCCTAATTGCCTTAAACTGAGTGGCTTGCTTGGCTAGTTCAGAATTCAGCTAACAATCAAACACATTGCTGTGGGTCACATGCGGGCCAGACCAGGCAAGGACGGCAGATTTCCTTCCCTAAAATACATTATTTATTCGTAGTGTCACAAGTAGGCTTACATTAACACTGCAATGAAGTCACTGCGAAAATCTCCTTGTTGCCACACTCCACCGCCTGTTAGGGTACAGTGAGGGAAAATACACCTAACTAGCACATCATTCAGAAACCAGAGCATCCGGAGAAAACCCATGCAGGCACGGGGAAAATGTGCAGACTCTACACAGACAGTCACCCAAGCCGTGAACAGAATGCGGGTCCCTGGCACCGTGAGGCAGCAGTGCTAACCACTGTGCCGCCCTTACAGCTGAGTTTTTGTAACAGTGATAGTTTCATTGTCGTAATTACATTTTCAATTCCAGATTTATAAATTGAATTTAAATTTCACCAGCTGCTATGGTGGGGTTTGAAACAACCTCCTGGGAGCATTAGCCCGATTTACTTTAATAAAAGCGAAATAGCTCAAATTCTGGGGATCTGATATTAAAACAGGAAGTGCTAAAAAAAATTCAGCTTGTCTGACTTCATCTATGGAGAGAGAAAGAGTTAATGTTTCGAATCCAATAAGACTCTTTTGGAACGGAAGGGGGCTAGGAATGTGATATATGCTATTGGGAAAAGGGGAGAAGGAGATGAAGCAAAGTAGAAGGTCAGGAATAGGTTAGATGTGGGGGAAGTTACATATCATGGAACACTAGACAAAGAGACTGGTAATGGTGGTATTAAAAACACAAAACATTAGTCCAGAATAGGTGTTAACATTAGAATAAAATTCAGTACTGGAGAATAAAGGTCAACAAAAATATGATAACAAAATACATACTGGTACTTGGAGGAAAAAAATTCCAAATGGAGGACAGAGTTCATGGGCTGAAGTTGTTGAATGCAATGTTGAGTCTAGAAGCTGTAAAGTGCCTAACTGGAAGATGAAGTGCTCAAGAACATAAGAAATAGGAGCAGGAGTAGGCCATTCACCTGCTCCGCCATTCAAACAGATCATGTCTGATCATCTGCCTCTTACACCATTTTTCCACTATCCCTGTATGGTTGATGTCATTACCATCAAGAAATCTATTGATTTCTGTCTTGAATATGCTCATTGTTTGAGCTGCCGCAGCTCTCTGGGGCAGAGAATTCCAAAGATTCATCACCCTCTGAATGAAGGAATTTCTCCTTATCTCAGGCTTAAATGGCTCACCCCTTTCTCTGAGACTCTGCCCTTTGGTTCTAGATTCCTCAGGAACATCCGGCCTACATCACCCTGTTAGAATTTTGTAAACTACAATGAGATCACCTCTAATTCTTCGAAATTCTAGAAAATACTGACTCAGTTACCTTAATCTCTCCTCAAAAGACAATCCTGCCATCCCAGGGATTAGTTTGCTGAAACTTCATTGAATTCCTTCTATGGAAAATACATTCTTCCTTCGATATGGATATAATAATGTACACAGTCTCACCATGGCTCTAACAATTGTAGCAAGACATCTTTACTTCTGTACTCAAATCCCTTTATTATGAAGGCCAACATACCATTTGCCTTTACAATTACTTGCTGTACCTGTATTCTAGCATTTAGTGACTTATGAACAAGGACACCAAATCCCTTTGGACATCAATATTTCCCATTTAAGAAATACAATGCAATTGTTTTTTTAAACAACTGGATAACTTCACACCTTTTCTTTTACATTTCATCTGCCATGTTCCTGCCCATTGACTTACCCATTCCAAATCTCCTTGAAGTCTCTTTGCATCTTCCTCATAACTCACAGTTAGAAGAGAGGAGGTACAGGGGCAGGTGTTACACTTCCTGTGATTCCATTGGAAGATGCTGTGAGAAGGGGGCGAAGTTTTGGGGGTTACAAAGGAGTAGATCAAGGTGGCACGGAAGGGACAGTCCCTGTGGAATGCTGACATGGAAGGGGAGAGGAAGATTTGTTTGGTAGTAGCATCATGCTGGAGTTGGCAGAAATGGCAGAGGGTGATCCTTTGAACGTGGAGGCTAGTAGGGTGGAAAGTGAGAGTGAGGGAGATCCTAACATGATTTTGGGAGGGTGGGGAAAGGGTGAGGGCAAAAGTGCAGGAAATCAGTCAAATACAATTGAGGGCCAGGTCAACATGGGAGGGTGAACCCTCTTCTGCGGAAAAAATAGAAGAGATCAGGAGTACCATTCTGAAAGGTAGTATCATCAGAACAGATCTGATGGAGACGGGGACCTGAGAGAATAGATTGGACTCCTGACAGGAAGAAGGGTGTAAGGAGCTGTAGTCAAGGTAGCTGTGGGAGTCTGGGTTCTTTTATTCAATGTTGGTGGACATTCTAAAGTCAGAAATGGAGGTGGAGGAGGAAAGGAAGGAAGGGAAGTGTCAGAAATGGACAAGGTAAAGATGAGAGGGATGGAAATCAGAAACAAAACTGATAAATGTTTCCAGTTCCAGATGATACGGCACCAATACAATCTTTGATGTACCAGAAAAAGAGCTGGGAACATGTCCCACCTGCCTCACAAAAAGATAGCAATAACTGAGGCCCATGCGTTACCCAGAGGCACACCTTTTACTTGGAGGAAGTGAGACAAGTTAAAGGAGAAATTGTTCAATGAGAGAACAAGTTCAGCCATGCTGAGGAGGACGATGGTGGATGGGGATTGTTCAGGCCTCTGTTCAGGGTAGAAGCTGAGAGCCTGCAGGTTGCCCTGGTGGGGGATGGAGGTGTAGAGGGATTGGGCATCCATAGTGAAGAGGAGGTGGTTGGAATTGGTGAACTGGAAGTTGTTGAAATTACACAGGGCATCAGAAAAATCGCAAATGTAGGTGGGAAGAGTCTATACGAGGTGAAAGAACATAGTGTCAAGCTAGGAATAAATATGTTCAGTGGAGCAGGTACAGGTTGAAACAATGGCTCTAGCAGGACAGTCCTATTGTGGATTTTGGGAAGGAGATGGAAGCAGGCTGTATGAGGTTGGGAGATTATGATATTGGAGACTCGGGAGGAAAGACGTTAGAGATGATAGGGGTCAGTGACAGTACGAGAGAAAACAAGGGGATTTCCCAGGTAAAACTGACAGGTCCTTTCAACCAGAGCACTTTAAAGAGGGCTTTTAACACCTGAAGCTTATGACATGAACCAAGGCCAACCCCTACTGTGGAAAGGAGTGCTGCAGTGATTTTGAAGGCTTCCAATTGTCCATGGGGCATGGATAGCAAAATGACCAAGGCACTGCAAAGGTTTAAAGGGCAGAGACAATAATAAATATCTTTATCAGAATGGTGATGAAATCACTATCCTCAGAATAAACATCACTTTTCCCAGAAATAAGGAGAAGTGCAACCACTAAAACCGCCATCCCGGGGGAGAATCCCAAGGTCAACCCCCCTCCCTCTCCCCCCCAGCCCGAGCCCACACAGCTCCCTTGGAGGACCCACCATCTACAGCCAGGCAGCAACAGAGGGGCACAGAACGTATCTCCCTGCTCCCCTTGGAGTACAAGGCACCAGATCCAGGTTTGTCAGGAACATCACCAGAGCCCCTTGGAGAGGCGGAAGCACCATGAGAGGGAAGTGAATCAGGCTTCCAGCCTGCGAATCACATGCAGATGAGGGTTTTTTGCGTAATCATTGGGTTTCTGCCTGTGTTTTGGCAGGGAAGGCTGGGAAAATCACAATATGTTTGCCACCAGCGGGAATCCTGTTTTCTGCCCGATGCCTGGTTCAATGGGCAGTGACAATTCTCACCAGAGGCTAGCAAGCCTGGTGAATCCTGGCTAACGCCTTTACATACCTCATCATTAACAGGTATTCTTTACTGGTACAAGGGTAGAAACCCTGAGAAAGTAGGAAAACGGTTACCAAGAAAAAGGTTAACCTAAGAAATAAATCTTTAATTGATAAATAATGTGCTGCAATATTTTGTTACTAACATGGAATTATAAACACCCATTCTCCGATCTTGTTTGCCCTGACCTCACTGCCAGCAATAATGGTGAATTTGGCGCTCAGCACCAAAGAATCCCAGATGTGAGTAAGGTCAGACATGTGCGGGTGGCACAGTGGCACAGTGCTTAGCACTGCTGCCTCACAGTTCCAGGGACCCGGGTTCAATTCCTGGATTGTGTCACTGTCTGAGCGGAGTTCGCATATTCTCCCCGTGTCTGTGTGCGTTGCCTCCGGGTGCTCCAGTTTTTCTCCCACAGTCCACAGATGTGCTGGTTTGGGTGAATGGTCATGCTAAATTGCCCCTTAGTGTCCTGGGATGGGGTAGTTAGAGGGATTAGCGGGGTAAATATGTGGAGTTACAGGAATAGGGACTGTGTGAGATTGGGCCAAATGGGCCAATGACTCGATGGGCCAAATGGTGTCCTCTGCACCATAGTGATTCTATGATTCCAGTGCCAGAGTTTCCTTGGGTTTTTGATCCAGCATTATAATTCTGGCAGAAATTAATAAAAACTTAGACACAGAAATAGGGCCCCCTCAAACTTCCGAAGTTAAGCCAGTGGATAGGATACGTTCTGAGGAATTTCCTGTTTAAAGTTCTTTATAAGTCAATAGAGATTTACAATGAATATTTTATTTCTTCACTAATAACTTTAATTTTCTGGATTCAGACACATTTGACTATCCAACACTTCGGCAAGGATTTGCTCTGTTAACATATCATTGGGCTTATAGCTGTTTTAGGCAGCTTCCTTGCAATGTAATGTCAGAGTGATTAATTAATGCTGAATATTCTGATTCACTGCATCTTAACTTATAACCAGGAAGAACAGACATCGAATCATCAGAGTACCACAGAAGTCACATTGAAATATTTGAACAAGAAGGAAATGCTGCAAGTCCCCATATGGTAACACAGCTGGCAGCACTGATCAGAAATGATACACAAAAAGTGAAAATATGTTCACAGTAAGAGGTACACATGGTTGTGGCGGACTTTGTCATCATGATATTACCCACATTTAGAACTGCCACTCATCCCCAAATATAAAAAGAAGTCATGAAACAAAGTATGTGGTTGCTCCAACTTCCCAAGAAATGAGAAAGGATTCTTTAAATATCCTCCCCTGCTCCTTAGATCAAAGTGCCCAATTTCACAAATTTGAAAATATATCCATTTGTTATGGTCACGACTGGAGAAGCAGGTCAGTTGTTGATTAAAATTGTTGCCTTCATATTATCGTTTTGAGGCAAGAAAATCAAATATTTTCTTCTACATGGTTTTTAATATGTTCTCCGTCATCACCAGTCAAATTATACTAACCAAATAGTCACAAGTCTAGAAGATCAGAATTCATATCAATTCTACTTTGCAATTCCTTAGCTACTCGTGGGTGTAAGCTTTTTATCTGTAAATAAAAAATAAATGAATGCAGCGTGTTTGTAAATTAAAACGATATTGGTCATCCATCGAGTAAAGTAGAAAGTCTCTATGTAATCTTGTCATTTTTTTTAAATATTAAAGCATCTTTCATAAAAAAAATCATTCAAAAATGCTTACAAATCAATTTGAAAGCCTTCAGACACTGAATATATAATTCTCAGATTCAATGTATAATGTTGTGGTGACTTAACTCTAGGTTATCTGGAAAGTTCATTCATACCCAGATGGTAAAAACCTAACCCAGAGATTTATTCAAAGGTGAATCTATACATTTAGATTTGCGGAGGTTTGAATAAAATTGTAGTTTTTGGACTCAAATTGTTTAGTTTGAAAATGGAGAAGAGATAACCCTGAACGACATTTACACAAACATATCCCATTGCACTACAACCAGCCTTCAATGACTTCAATGGCAGTGCTATAAAGTAAGTGAAATGAATGACCAATGAACAGTTGAACCAAACAGGACACACATTCCAGTTCTGTTCTCGGTCAAAGTTATATCTGACATGAGCAGCCTGATCCACACTGATGAGGTTGAGTTTGACCAATGGATAGGGTGATTGTTGAGTTGAAGGAAAACTCCTACCCCAGCCATCACCACTAAGTTTTTTTAAAAGATGTGCCTAACACTTGATTTTTGTTGGTGGCTGCAGACCTCACTGTAGAGCCCTGAGCATAATGATGCTAATGGCCTGAGCATAGAAATCGAGTAAGTCTTACATAAGTAAATTAGGAGCTCACTCTCTTTTAAAAGGGCTGGTCCAGCTTCTGATTTGCATGTTCATAAGCACTAATTCAAGGAATCTAATGGCACTTTGAGACATCTGTTTGGGAAGCCTGTAGCTCCACTGTCAAATTCCTAAAACCTAATGCTTGCGTAGATTAGCCACAGAGCACTTCACTGCTAAATTTCAATCATTGTGTAAGAACAGTTAATGCTCAGGCCATTAGCATCATTATGGGACATTAAGACCCGTGAAGACTTGCCTTTGTTCGAAGTTGGCTGAAGCAGGCCCATTGTGTTAACTGCCTCAGAAGGTTTATGAGCAGTCAGCAGTGTTATATTCCTGACATTTGTTAACTTTGAAACTGCTAGTAGGCATCATGTGACTTGCTGGAGGAATCTTGCCAGTTCAGCAATTCTCCATTTCGAAATGCAAAAGAAATGACTTCATTAAGAAATGCAGCTGACAAATATGTACATATATTTCTTCCACATCTCAACAATGATGCGGGGTTTTATCAAATCCTCCACCTAATGGAAAAGAAAACCAGGCAGGTTCTGTAATCACAATCCGATATTGCCCATTACCATTGTTAAAATTCTGCACTAAACACAAGCACTTAGATTCCAAAGAGTGGTGGGTGTGAGAGAGGTAAGCATGAGTTTGTGTGTGTGAGAGAGTTGAGTGTAGTTTTTTTTGTATGACACAGGTGAGCACAGTAAGAAGTCTCACAACACCAGGTTAAAGTCCAACAGGTTTATTTGGTAGCACAAGCTTTTGGAGCACTGCTCCTTCTTCAGGTGAGTGAAGAGTATGTCCTGTGTCTAGGACATACATAAACACAGACTCAATTTATAAGATAATGGTTGGAATGTGAGGCTTTACAGGTAATCAAGTCTTTACAGGTACAGACAATGCGAATGGAGAGAGGGTTAAGCACAGGTTAAAGAGGTGTGAATTGTCTCAGTTAGTGAGATTTTGCAAGCCCAGGCAAACCGTGAGGGTTACAGATCGTGTGACATGAGCTCAAGATCCCAGTTGAGACCACCCTCATTTGTGCGGAACTTGGCTGTCAGTTTTTGCTCGGCCATTCTGCATTGTCATGTGTCGTGAAGGCCGCCTTGGAGAAGATCACCTGACCTGACTGCTTACCTGAAGATCAGAGGCTGAATGCCCTTGACTACTGAAGTGTTCCCCAGCAGGAAGAGAACACTCCTGTCTGGTGACTGTTGAGCGATGTCCGTTCATCTATTTAACCCCTGTCGAACGCCAGCATCTCCACATCACAAGAGAGATGAGTATAAGTTTGTGTATGTGTGTAAGAGAGATTAATGTGAGAGAGGTGAGCATGAGTGAATTTGTATGCATGAGAGAGAGGTGAATGTGTGTGTGAGAGAGGGAGAGGTCAGTAGTGAGTGTGTGTGAGAGAAAGAGAGGTGAGTGTGAGTTGTGTTTGTGTGCATGAGTTTGTGTATGTATGAGAGAGAGATGAGTGTGAATTTGTGTGTGTGTGAGAGAGAGAGGTGAGTGAGTGTCTGTGTGAGAGAGAGCTGACTGTGAGCTTGTGTATATGTGTGAGAGAAATGAGTGTGAATTTGTGTGTGTGAGAGACAGAGGTGAGTGTGTATTTGTGTATGTGTGAGAGAGAGTTGAGTGTGAATTTGTGTGTGAGAGGGAGGTGAGTGTGAACTTGTGTGTGTGAGAGGGAGAGGTGAGTGCGAATGTGTATGTAAAAGAGGTGAGTGTGAATTTATGTGTGCGTGAGAGGTGATAGATGAATTTGTGTGTTTGTGTGAAAGAGAGGTGAATGTGAGTTTGTGTGTGTGAGAGAGAGGTGAGTGTGAGTTTGTGTGTGTGAGAAAGAGGTGAGTGTGAGTTTGTGCGTGTGAGAGAGAGGTGAGTGTGAGTTTGTGTGTGTGAGAGAGAGGTCAGTGTGAATTTGTGTCTGTGTGTGAGAGAGAGCGAGAGAGACAGAGGTAAGAATAACCTTAAGGGTGTGGGTTTTAACTGAAAGGGAAGAAGTTAACTTGCACATGATGATTCAGACAAACACACAACAGATTTTATTGAACAGCTCTTTGAACTGCAGCAGAGTACAAATTGAACTTAAAACAGCTGCCTAAGTACAGCAGCCCAATGACATCACCATCAAATCACGTGATTAGCTGTTAAAGAAACCCACACCTTTAGTTGGAATATATAACATCCCTCCCTCTTCTGTGGTCATGACAACAGATTACTAAGCTGTTATTGGATCACTGATATTCCAGGCATAGTGCTATGTACAATTAATCATACGCTGTCAACAAGTCAATCAGGGGAACATCAATCCTCTTTAGTTATACATGGCATTCTGGAATTTGGCTGTCCTTTACCCTAGAAGTATGATTTGGAACTTCAGTAGATAGTTTGGGCAGAATTTTCTGGCCACGCTTGCCCCAAAACTGGAAAGTCCCACCCGAGATCAACAGATTTTTACATGTTCCGTATCCCGCATTATATGATGCCCGTGGCTGGCAGGATGGGAAAATTTACAATGTGTCTCTTGGAAGTAATTCTGTATCATTCTCATTCAGTATAGTAGCACAGAAAAATCATCAGGCGACTCAAATTCAACTAAGTCTTCAGCAGTATTCAAAACATTAGGGACTAAAGAAGTTTGTAGTTCTGAAGATGATTCTGAGAAATTGTTTTGAGATGACAACAATTAGTTAGCATGGTGTCACCAAACTAGTTCATCTTTGGTTAGAACCATATACTAAATTGGGTCTATTTTGCTAAAATTATGCCTGGCACCCATTTCTCACTCGTGGCATGATTACGCACTAATATTCAAACTCTTTGTTGAAATGGGCATTGCTTTGCCCTCACTTCTCATGCAGCAACTTGAGATTTTGTTCATGCTCTATTATATCTGAACTCCCTGGAGGTAATAACAAATCAAAAGTAGTTCTTGACCTATTCTTCCAGAGAATTAGTGCATGTGAACTTGGGGTAGTCACATGAGTAGTGTTTCTATAAGATGTGAAAAAACTATCCATACAATGTTTTAATGAACCTTCCTCTTTTGAAGCTTTTAAAGAATGTTTTGTGGATTGTCTAAATCTTTCAGCTAACCCATTGGTTAATGGATGATAAAGAGAAGATTTTATATGCTGAATGCTATTTACTTTAAGATAAATCTGACACTCTTGTGAAGAATATTGTAAACTTTTGTCGCAAAGAATTTTTTCCGGTTTGTCAAATTTTGTAAAAGTTTCATCAAGTTTTTTTACAGAGATGAAGTGGAAAAAATGTGGAGAGCTTCAAGTTTCTAGCTGTCCAGATCACCAACAATCTGTCCTAGTCCCTATCATTAAGAAAGCCCACCAATGCCTACACTCTCTCAGGAGGTTACAGAAATTCAGCATATCCACTAACTCTCACCAATTTTTACAGATGCACCATTGGAAGCATCCTTCCCAGATGTATCACAGCTTGGCATGGCTCCAGGCCTGATCAAGACTGCAAGAAACTACAAAGAGTTGTGAACGTAGCCCAGTCCATCATGCAAACCAGCCTCCATCTACATTTCCCGCTGCCTTGGAAAAGCAGTCAGCATAATCAAGGATCCCTACACACCCCAGACATATTCTCTTCTACTTTCTTGAGTCAGGAAAATGATACAGAAGCCTGAGATCAAGTACCACCCATCTCAAGAACAGTTTCTTCCCTGCCACCATCAGACATTTGAATGGACCTTCCATATATTAAGCTGATCTCTCTTTACACCCTAGCTATGACTGCAACATTATATTCTGCACCCTCCTTTCCTTCTCCCCTATATATTCTATGAATGGTACATTTTGTCTATATGGCGCACAATAAACAATTCTTTTCACAGTATCCCAATATATGTGACAATAATAAATCAAATCAATAGTTTGTTCAGATATAGTAGATCTCATGATAACAATTTCTGGCCACTTAGACTGTGTATCAGTTATGACTAAGAACATTTATCCCTCAAACAGACCAGCAAAATTTACATATAATCTTGCGTTTAGGCCAAATCTAAGGATGCAATGGAGACAACAGTAGTGATTCCTTATTGGTGCTCATTCTCCCACTTTTTCTTCAATCTGAGCATCTAGACCCAGGCTACCAACAATAATTAAGTACTGATTTCTTCATCCGGATTGTATCAGGATATTCTACATGTAGTTATTCAAGAAACCTTCCATGCGGATTAGGAGATAGGATCACTCGGATTCCCCACAGTAGACACCCAGCTTGGACGGTCAATTTAAGCTTTCTGGATGCAAATTATCTTCCCCATCATAGGATCATTTCTGGCATGTCTTTAAACTTGAGAAACTGTCACAGACAAATGATTTATCAGTGAAAAATAAAGAATATTAGCAAAACTAGTTGGTGGCATCTGCTCAATAGGTAAAAGTAAGTGTGAAATGCATTAGTTTGCCACTCTGATTGATAATATTTTATATTGTAAGGGTGTGTAGATGAGATCAGCGGCCATCTTTGCAATTGGCTATGCTAAATTGCCGATAAGGCAATTCAGTTGGAGCTCTTTGTTATATTTCTGAACATTCTGTTCTTCGCAGCTGTAATTCTTTTATTCCATGTTATAAATTATTTTTGTAGAATTTAATGTGTTCTTATCTTGAAGATACCCAGATTCTTCTTCTAAATATTCTTCTCAGGGGAAACTGAGGTTTAGCTGAACAAGCTTTTGCAATGTAATCCACTTTGCCACAATTCTTGCATTTACTATCCTTGCTCCAGTATTCATTCACTGAATGTCCCACTTTGGCACATCTGTGACATGCTTGTTGCTGTTTTGACTTCTTATGGGCAGTTCCCAACTTGTGGATCATCATTCCTGCATCAAATTGTGAAGCCTGTTTAGCAGCCAGTTCAAATGACATTGATCTCTTTTGATGTCTCCAAAGTTAAAGCATGTTCAGTAAGCAATATTCTTTAGATAGCCTAATTTTGGAGACCACAAACTTGATGATCTCAAAGAGAATCTTCTAAAGACTCACCAAACTCACAATGTGGTGCCAGCCTTTTTAAGGTTGCTACAAACTGTGAAATGCTTTTGCCTCTCACTTTTTCCTTCAGTCGAACTGAACCATTCTGCAATAATCAATGTCTTTGGAGAATGACGTTCTTCAAGGATCTTTGCCAAGTCATCATTAGTTTTGTTTTCTGGCTTTGCTGCTTGAATCAATTCTGGAACAAACTGAAGGTTTTACATCCTATTGTACTGAGAAAAGCTGGCATAAGCAATGTGTTTATGATTTATTCAGTTGTGCAAAGCACTGAAACAGCTTTAGGAATTCCATGATTTATTATCTTAATTCAAAACCCCCATGGATCCAAATTAACTCAACATTTCTCTTGTGGGAACTAGCAACTCATGACTGCTCAGTATCCTTTTTCTGTCTTCCCAGTATTTCCCATTTTTACCCTGGAGATCATTGACTTTATGGATTTTGTTTTCCAAATGACCCCAGTTATACAACAAAGTATCCTTCTTTTCAAATTTGTTAGATACTACCTGGAATCTCACCATTCCCTCATTGGAAAATCCCCCCCTTTTAAAATAAAATTGAAAGCTTCTCTTTCTTGAGTCTTCCTGTACAGACAGTTGAAGCTTTAATCCTGTTGTTGCTTTTCTCCAGTGTGAGGACTCAATAATTTTCTTTTCGGATATTTTCTTGATATTCTTGATGAAACAAAATCTCAGTTTCATTGCCAATTTTCTTTCTGTAATGGCCTAACTATGTTGGAGGTTATAGGATTTAACAGAAAGAAAAGAATGTGGGTTGCACACACAGGTTTTATTGAAGAGTTGCTCTCTGTACTGCAGCAAGTACAAAACTGCAGCCTAAGCGTACACACCCTAATGGCATCATCATCAAATCATGTGATTAGCTCTTAAGGCAACCTGCACCCTTTTTAAAAAATATATCACAAGTGGGGTTTCTGAGTCATAGAACGCTCCAGTGCAGAAAGAGGCCCTTCAAGTCTGCACCGAACACAATCCCACCCAGGCCCTACCCCCATATATCACACCCACTAATCCCTCTAACCTACACATCCCTGGATATTAAGGGGCAATTTCTTAGCATGGTCAATCAACCTAACCCATACATCTCTGGACAATGGGAGAAACACAGTAAAAAGTCTGACAACACCAGGTTTTAGTCCAACCGATTTATTTAATAGTAAACTCACAAGCTTTCGAGGGGACTCCCTCTTCGTCAGGTGAATGGAGAGTTCTGGCCTCAGACAGAGCATATAAAGCACAGACAGTTTAGAGATTACTGATTAGAATGCGAATCCTTACACCTAACCTGCTGTTCAAGACCTGAAGTGGCTGACAATGTGAGTGGAAGGAGCACTGATCACAGGTTAAAGAGATGTGTATTGTCTCCAGACAGTACAGTAAGTGAGGTTTTGCAAACCCAGGCAAGTCACGGGGGTTACAGATAGTGCGACATGAACCCAAGATCCCTGTTGAGACCGTCCTCATGTGTGCGGAACTTGGCTATCAGTCTCTGTTCAGCGACTCTGTGCTGCGCTCCCACACAATGGGAGAAAACCAGAGTACCTGGAGGAAACCCACACAGAAACAAAGAGCATGTACAAACTCCACACAGACAGTGACCGAGCCAGGAATCAAACCCAGGGCCCTGGAGCTATAAAGCAGCAGTGCTAACCACTGTGCTACCATTGCCACCCCATTTGAGTGTCTGTGTGTGTGAGAGTGATGAATGTGAATTTGTGTGTGTCTGAGAGAGAGGTGAGTGTGAGTTTGTGTGTGTGTGAGAGAGAGGAGAGTGTGTGTTTGTGTTTGTGAGAGAGGTGAGTGTGAGTTTGTCAGTGTGTGGGAGAGAGAGGAGAGTGTGTGTTTGTGTTTGTGAGAGAGGTGAGTGTGAGTTTGTCAGTGTGTGGGAGAGAGAGAGGTGAGTGTGTGTTAGAGAGAGAGGTGAATGTGTGTGAGAGAGAATGCGTGTGAGTGTGTGCGTGTGTGTGTGTGTGTGCGCGTGTGTGTGAGTGTGTGTGTATGCGTGCATGCACATGTCTGATATGAGAATCCAGCTCTCCAACTAATACCAAACAGATTTGTGAGAAAAAAACTGGACATTGCCAAGGAGACACAAGGCATTGCCAGGGGGGTAGGGGCAGAGGAGGTGGAGCCTACTGAGTGTAGGGCCTACTGCGGGTGGGGCCTACTTTGGGGGGGGGGCAATCGGTGGTGGTGGGAGGGGGCCTGCTGTGCACTCTATAATGAGATGTGTGGGGGAAGATGTGAGGGTGGGAATTGGGGCTGGTCAAGGGGGAAGATTGTGGCTGGCCATGGGGAGAAGATCAGGGCTGGCTGGCATGGGATGGGGGAGGGAGATCAGGACTGGCTTTGGGGGGTGGGGGAGATTGGGGCTGGCCTGGGGGTGGGGGGGAAATTGGGGCTGTCCATGGGGGTGGATTCAGGGCTGGCTTTGGGGGGAGATCAGAGCTGGCCTTGGGGGGGGTGAGATAGGGGCTGGCTTGGGGGGGGGAGGGGTGGGAGGGGAGTTGAGTACGCCAATAATCAAATGGCTGGGGGGAGGCTGGCAATTGGTGAGGTGGGGGAGAGGGGGCGTTGTTAAAAAAAAATCAGTAGGTCAGCGATCCGGAGGCCAGCGATGGCAGGGGTGAGGGGGAGGGTTGGGGGGTGGTGGGGGGGGCAGTGCACATGTGCCAATCTCCCCACCGATAGATCGGCAGGTGCCCAATGGCCTGCTCGGCACTGTGCTGCTGGCCTCCCAGGCAGGATGAGTCCCCACTTCCCAGTGTGAGCTTCTCTGAGGCTCTCTGTAATGCTCCGAGTGTCGGAGATTTGTTTAGATAAGTACGCCCAAAAAACGGGCAGGAAATTCTCCCGTTTTCCCATCTGTTGGGCATTTAGTTTAGTTTTGGGAGAATCCTGGCCAAGTACTTTGTTGAATAAGAGAATGTTTTGATTATAATAAATGCATACATTTAAGAAATAAAAAATACTTCTATAACTTTGTTTTTCTGTTTGTACTTATTGTGGAAAAAAATTGTGGTTTAGCTCTTTAACATAACAGAAATGTTTTTAGGAATTCTGTCAGTAATCTTGGGAGGATAAAAGGAATTTTTGGGAACCTGTGGTCTAGATTGTGGAGCCACGTCTGTGATATTGTTATATGCAAACAGGTCACAGGAATCCTCCTACTCCTAAAATGACAGGAACAAATTATTATAGGAGCTGAAAGGAGGTGAAATAACAAAACCAAAAATGCAGAAATAAGCCAAAAGAATGCAGAAATCCTCAGCAGCCTGCAAGTGTGTGTGTTGGCATGAAGGGTGAAAGCAAATCAGGGAACAGTTCCTGTCACCGTCAACACCAGTCACAACTCTGCTAATACATTCCTTTCAGATCATTTTTATTATCATTGTTTCTGAAATGACCATTGCTGTTATCACAGCTACATAAAACAACGTTTGATTTGATTTATTATTGTCACATGTATTGTGAAAAGTATTGTTTCTTGCAGACAATACAGACAAAGCATGCCATTCATAGAAAAGGAAACAAGACAGTGCAGAATGCAGTGTCACAGTCATAGCTAGGGTCTAGCAAAAGGTCAACTTAATGCAAGAGGGCCAGTTAAAAGTCTGACAGTAGCAGGGAAGAAGCTGTTCTTGAGTCGGTTGGTATGGGACCTCAGACTTTTGTATCTTTTTCCCGAAGGTAGAAGGTGGAAGAGAGAATTCCAGTGTGCGTGGGGTCCTTAATTATGCTGGCTGCTTTGCCAAGGCAGCGGGAAGTGTAGATAGTCAATTGCTGGGAGGCTGGTTTGCGTGATGGTTCACAACCTTTTGTAGTTCCTTGCGATCTTGGGCAGAGCAAGTGCCATACCAAGCTGTGATACATCCAGAAAAAAACACTTCTATGGTGCATCTGTAAAAGTTGGTGAGAGTTGTGGCTGACTTGCCAAATTTCCTTAGTCTTCTGAGAAAGTTGGGGGGCTTTCTTAAGCATAGCGTTGACATGTGGGGACCAGGTTGTTAGTGATCTGGACACCTAAAGCTTGAAGCCCTTGACCGTTTCTACTTCATCCCCGTTGATGTACACAGGGGCACGTTCTCCTTTACTCTTCCTAAAGTCGATGACAATCTCCTTCATTTTGTTGACATTGAGGGAGAGATTATTGTTGCTGCATCAGTTCACCAGATTCTCTATATGATCTTATTGAATGGCGGGGCAGGCTCGAAGGGCTAGATGGCCTACTCCTGCTCCTATTTCTTATGTTCTTATGTTCTTATTATTCCTAAATGTTGTCTCATCATTGTTTGAGATCCAACCCACTATGGTGGTGTCGTCAGCAAACTTGGAAATCGAATTGGAGGGGGATTTGGCCGTACAATCATGAGTGTGTAAGGAGTATATAGCGGGCTGAGAACACAGCCTTATGGGGCACTGGTGTTGAGGGTAAACGTGGAGGAGGTGTTGTTGCCTCTCCTTACTGATTGTGGTCTGTGGGTTAGGAAGTTCTGGATCCAGTCACAGAGGGAGGTGCCAAGGCTCAGGCCACAGAGTTTGGAGATGAGTTTCATGAGAATAAAGGTGTTGAAGGCTGAGCTGTAATCAATAAATAGGAGTCTGACATAGGTGTGCTTGTTATCTAGGTGCAAGGGTTGAGTGCAAGGCCAGGAAGATAGCTTCTGCTGTGTACCTGTTGCAGCAGTAGGCAAACTGTAGTGGATCCAGGTAGTTTGGGAGGCTGGAATTGATTCGTTCCATGACTAGCCTTTCGAAGAACTTCATAATGATGGATGTCAGAGCCATCGACTGATTGTCATTAAAGCCCGCTGCTTGGTTTTCCTTAAGTCCCAGGATGATGGCCATCTTCTTGAAACAGATAAGGACCTCAAATTGGTGTGAAGAAAGATAGAAGATGTTTGTGAATACTCCCATCAGCTGATCCACATAGGATTTAAATGCTCGTCCGGGTACCCATCCGGGCCAGTTGCTTTCCGTGGGTTGACCTTTGAGAAAGCTGCTCTGACAACTGCAACGGTGACCCCCAGATACAGGTTCATCCAGAGCTTCTGGGGTGAAGGGCATGCTCTCACTGACCTCTTACTCAAAACGGGCATAGAATGCATTGATCTCATCAGGACAGGGTGAGTTGGAACCAGCGATTTTAAGAACATAAGAACATAAGAACATAAGAAATAGGAGCAGGAGTAGGCCATCTAGCCCTTCGAGCCTGCCCCGCCATTCAATAAGATCATGGCTGATCTGTCGTGGCTCAGTTCCACTTTCCCGCCCTCTCCCCATAACCCTTAATCCCCTCTCTTATCAAGAACCCATCAACCCGCTTCTTAAAAATATTTAGCGAGGCAGCCTCCACCACTTCAACGGGCAGAGAATTCCAGAGATTCACCACCCTTTGAGTGAAGAAGTTCCTCCTCAACTCCGTTCTAAACCGCCTCCCCTTTATCTTGAGGCTGTGCCCCCTAGTCCTACTGTCTTTTTTGAGCGGGAAGAGTCTCTCCACCTCTATCCTATCCATCCCATTCATCATCTTATACGTCTCAATGAGATCTCCCCTCATTCTTCTAAACTCTAACGAGTACAAGCCCAGTTTATTCAGCCTCTCCTCATAGCTCAATCCCCTCAACTCCGGTATCAGCCTAGTAAACCTCCTCTGCACTCCCTCCAGGGCTAAAATATCCTTGCGCAGGTGCAGCGCCCAAAACTGCACACAGTACTCCAGCTGCGGCCTCACCAATGCCCTATACAGCTGCAGCAAGACCTCCCTACTTTTATATTCAATCCCCCTCGCTATGAATGTCTTCATCTTGTAACCTGTTATGTCTTGCAGCCCTTGTCATACTGCTTAGAAAAGTAATAATTTGGGCTCTATCCATGAATGTCAGAATATAATTAGGGAAGCATAAAATAATTTTCTGTTGTTAAAAGTTAGCAGTTATGAGATGTAGACATAGTTTTGCTTTGCTCCCTTATCGATTAAAATGTAGAGATGACCTTTGTGAGGCACACATTAATGACCCTCCTTGGCAACAACTAGCCTTTCTGAATCAATGTTAATTTACTACTAGTACTAATGACGTGAAACAATTGTGCAGAGAAAAAGCTCAGCTTTTCATTTGTCTGCTATGCAAGCCCTTTGTCTCAATGTGGACATCATTTATCCCCAACGAACAAAGGAAATGGAACCTGTGGAGAGAGCAATGAAAAGCTGTGCATATCACACAGTAAGAATAATTAGCAGATGGTTCAAAGGAATCTCGTGAGGATGTTGAATAACTACTTCTATCAATTGAACCTTCTGATTTGAAATGTGTTGCAGTGTTAGGCAGAAGGGGATAGTTGCACTTAACCCTTTCACAACTAAAAATTTCCAGTACTACATTTTAGCACGAAGTCCATTTGTTAGCATAGTTAATATTCTCAACATCAAAGCAAACTTTTTATTTAAATTAGTTCTTTACTAGTTTTGAATGGAAAGCTCATAAAACTATTAGACCATAAGTCCATTAAATGTAAGAGCAGAAGTAGGCCATTCAGCCCATCAAGTCTGCTCTACTATTCAATGAGTTCATGACTGATCTGATAAAATAATCCTCAACTCCACTTTCCTGCCTTATCCCCTTAACCCTTTGAAGATGATGAATGGGATGGATAGGATAGAGGTGGAGAGACTCTTCCCGCTCAAAAAAGACAGTAGGACTAGGGGGCACAGCCTCAAGATAAAGGGGAGGCGGTTTAGAACGGAGTTGAGGAGGAACTTCTTCACTCAAAGGGTGGTGAATCTCTGGAATTCTCTGCCCGTTGAAGTGGTGGAGGCTGCCTCGCTAAATATTTTTAAGACGCGGGTTGATGGGTTCTTGATAAGAGAGGGGATTAAGGGTTATGGGGAGAGGGCGGGAAAGTGGAACTGAGCCACGACAGATCAGCCATGATCTTATTGAATGGCGGGGCAGGCTCGAAGGGCTAGATGGCCTACTCCTGCTCCTATTTCTTATGTTCTTATTCCCTTACTGGTTAAAAATCTGTCTATCTCAGCCTTGAGCGTATTTAATGACCCAGCTTCTCCTGCCTTTTGTGGTAAAGAATTCCACAGATTCACTACCCCTAAGAGAAGAAATTCTCCTCATCTCTGTTTTAAATGGACAAGTTCTTACTCTAAGATTATGACCTCTGGTGCTAGACTCACTCACAAGGGGAAATAACTTCTCAACATCTATCTATCAAGCTCCCTGAGAATCCTTTATGTTTCAATGAGGCTGCCTCTTATTCTTCTAAATTTCAACGAGTAGCTTCTCGGCCTTTTGGCTAAGATCAGGTGTAGTATTGACATGCTGCACTTGGTTGAAGTCATTAGGTTACATTTCAGCTTCATTTGAAGCAATTTTTTAAAGCGCCATCTTGGCCTTTTGGCTAAGATGCAAATGAAGTCAAGCCTTGGAGGAGGAGCTAAACCTACTCCAATCAGCTTGGATCATGTAGATCAAGCCCAAGGCAGGAGGTGAGAGTCCTGTCGTGTCAGCTTGGATCGGGAATGTCTCAACTTGTTGGGACTCTGAATTGGATTTGATTTAATTGGATTGAATTGGAATGAAGTTTAAAAAAAAATTTCAATGAGTACAGACCCAACGTACGCAACGTTCCCTTGTAATAAAATCCCTCCACACCCAGGATCAGTGAACCTTCACTGGATTGCCACCAATGCCAGTATATCATTCCTCAGATAAGGGGACCAAAACTGCTCACAATATTCCAGGTGTAGTCTAACTAGTGTCTTGTACAGTTTTACAGAACTTCCCAATTTTATTCTCCATTCCCTTTGAAATAAAGGCCAACATTGCATTTGCCTTCCCAATTACCAGATGAACTAGCCAGTCTGAGGATGGGAACGTCTTAGAATTCAGCAAAGGAAGATGAAGTAACTTATAAAGAGAAAATAGAGTATGAAAGTAAACTTCACATTTTCCTAAATTATGTTCCATCTGCCAAATCTTTCCTCACTAATTTAGCCTGTTTATATCGCTCTGTGGAGTGTTTGGGTCATCCTCACCACTTGCCTTCCCACCTATTTTTGTGCCATTTGCAAACTTGACAACAGTTCACTCACCTCCCTCACCTAAGTCATTAATATATATTGGCCACGATTCTCCCTGAGACACACTGTGTGTGTCTCATATGAATCATGCTTTTGCTGAATCCCCAAGTGAGTTGGCATGGTTCATTTAACATTTTTTGGAAATCCAAATATGTTACATCTACTGGTTCCCTTTATTGATCCTCAAAGAATTCTAATAAATTTGTTAGGTATGATTTCCATTTCATGAGGCCATGCTGCCTCTGCTTGATTATATTATTTAGTTCTAAAAGCTGTGCTATTTATAATGGACTCTAACATTTTCCCAATGACAGGCGTTAAGCTAACTAGCCTGTGGTTATCTGTTTTTGTCTCCGTCCCTTTTTGAATAAGGATGTTACATTGGCAGTTTTCCAATCCTCTGGGACTTTGGCAGAATTGAAAGATTCTTGGAAGATTGTTACAAGTGTATTCTCTATTTCTGTAGATACTTCCTTTAACATCCTAGAATGCACCCCATCAGTTCCAGGGGACCTATCGGTCTTTAGCCCCATTAGTTTCCCTGGTACTTTTTCTCTGGTGATAGTTACTGTATTAATTTTCTCTTCCCACTTTTGCCCCTTGACTATTAAATATTTTGGTAAGTTATTAGTATCTTCTACCATGAAGGCTGATGTATTTATTCATTCCTCCACAATTTCCTAGTTTCCCATTATTATTTCAAAATCTCATTCATGTTCACTTTGGCTTCTGTTTTCCTTTTTATATATTTAAAGAAACTCATACTGTCTGTTGTTATATTACTTGCTAGTTTATCCTCATAATTATCTTTTCCTCTTTTTGTAATTTTTTTTGGTTATGAAAACTTTCACACTCCTCTGAATTACCACTAACCTTTGCCACATTATTCTCCTATCTCATCCATATCCACCCTGTTGCCAGCAAGGATGGAGAATTTGACACAGCTAAATGCATTATAGAATCATGGATCTCTACAGTGCAGGAGGAGGCCATTTGGCCCATTGGGTCTGCACCAACCACAATTCCACCCCAGATCCCATTCTCGCAAGCCCACATATATACCCTACCAATTCCCCGGACACTAGGGTCAATTTGGCATGGCCAATCAACCTAACCAGCACATCTTTGGACGGTGGGAGAAAACCAGAGCACCTGGAGGAAACCCATGCAGATATGGAGAAAATGTGTAAACTCCACACAGACAGTGATCGAAGACCAAACTGAACCCGGATCCCTGGCATTGTGAGGCAGCAGTGCTAACCACTGCACCACCGTGGCACTGAAGAATCTCAGCGGCAGATGAGGTCAGAGGCTTACAGAGTGTATCTTTTTTCTTTCAGTTTAATACTATCCTTAAGTTCTTGTTGAACGATGATTGATTTATCTCCATTTTCCCCTTGTTATTTCTTACCTTCACCCATATGGATTCTGCATCTTCTGATCCAAGATCCTTCCCTGCTATCATACTTACTCCATTTCATACAAACAAAGCTAGTCTACTGCTCTTTCCTTCCTGTCTGTGCTTATGAAAAGGTGTGGAGGTGCTGGCGTTGGACTGGGGTAAACACAGTAAGAAGTCTCACAACAGCAGGTTAGAGTCCAACAGGTTTATTTGGGAGCAAAAGCCACTAGCTTTCGAAGCGCTGCTTCTTCATTAGATGAGTGGGATTTCAGTTCACAAATAGGGCATACGGAGACACAAATGCAATTTACAAAATAATGGTTGGAATGTGAGTCTTTGCAGGTAATCAAGTCTTAAAGATACAGACAACATGAGTGGAGAGAGGGTTCAGCACAGGTTAAAGAGATGTGTGTTGTCTCCAGCCAGGGCAGTTAGTGAGATTTTGAGGGTTACAGTGTGACATGAACCCAAGATCCCAGTTGAAGCCGTCCTCAAATGCATGCGGAACTTGGCTATCAGTCTCTGCTCAGCGATTCTGCGCTGCTGTGTGCCGTGAAGGCCTCCTTGGAAAATGCTTACTTGAAGATCAGAGGCCGAATGCCCGTGACCACTGAAGTGTTCCCCAACAGGAAGAGAACACTTTTGCCTGGTGATTGTTGAGCGGTGTTCATTCATTCTTTGTCGTAGTGTCTGCATGGTCTCCCCAATGTACCATGCCTCGGGACATTCTTTCCTGCACTGTATCAGGTAGACAACGTTGGCCGAGTTGCAAGTGTATGTACTGTGTACCTGGTGGATGGTATTCTCACACGAGATGATGGCATCCGTGTCGATGATCCGGCATGTCTTGTAGAGGTTGCTGTGACAGGGTTGTGTGATGTTGTGGTCACTGTTCTGAAGGCTGAGTAGTTTGCTGCAGACAATGGTCTGTTTGAGATTGTGTGGTTGTTTGAAGGCAAGAATGTGGGGACGGCCTTGGCAAGATGTTTGTCTTCATCAATGACATGTTGAAGGTTCCAGAGGAGATGTCATTGCTCTCCAACACAGGGAGTACATGGGATGAGAGCACAACGTCTTGATCAGTCTGTTGAGTTGACAAGTGTGTTCTTTGGTCCGATCTGCGGGTAACTGTCTGTAGTGTTCCTGATTGTTCAGTTGTCAGTACACTTCTTGTGTGCTCTCATCCCACATACTCCCCGCATTGGAGATCTCTACTGCCTCCCAAAGATACACAAGGCAAACACACCTGGCCGTCCCATAATTTTGGATAATGGGACCCTGTGCAAGAGCCTCTCCAGCTACATTGAGGGCATCCTGAAACCCATTGTACAAAGAATCCCCAGCTTTTGTTGCGACTCTACAGACTTCCTACAGAGGTCAGAGTTAGGTTCTTTACTCAGGGTAGTAAGGGCATGGAATGCCCTGCTTGCAGCAGTAGTGGACTCGCCAACTTTAAGGGCATTCAAATGGTCATTGGATAGACATATGGATAATATTGGAATAGTTTAGGTTAGAGGGTCATTAGATTGGTTCCACTGGTTGGCGCAACATCGGGGGCCGAAGGGCCTGTACTGTGCTGTAATGTTCTATGTTCCTACAGGAACTCAGCACACATGGAGCAGTTGAACCAGGAGCACTCCTGATCACAATGGATGTCTCGGCACTCTACACCAGCATCCCCCACGATGATGGCATTGCTGCAATTGCTTCAGTACTCAATGCTGACAACTGCCAGTCTCCAGATGCAATTTTACAACTCATCCGCTTCATCCTGGACCACAACGTCTTCACCTTCAACAAACAGTTCTTCATCCAGACACATGGAACAGCCATGGGGACCAAATTCGCACCTCAATATGCTGACATCTTCATGCACAGGTTCAAACTGAGATCTCTTCACCACACAGGACTTTCAGCCGATGCTATACACTAGATACATCGATGACATTTTCTTCCTTTGGACTCATGGTGAACAATCACTGAAACAACTATATGATGACATCAACAAGTTCCATCCCACCATCAGACTCACCATGGACTATTCTCCAGAATCGATTGCATTCTTGGACACATGCATTTCCATCAAGGACGGTCACCTCAGCACCTCACTGTACCGCAAGCCCACAGATAACCTCACAATGCTCCACTTCTCCAGCTTCCACCCAAAACATGTTAAAGAAGCCATCCCCTACAGACAAGCCCTCTGTACACACAGGATCTGCTCAGATGAGGAGGATCACAACTGACACCTCCAGACACTGAAAGATGACCTCATAAGAACAGAATATGGTGCTCGATTCATCAATCGACAGTTCCAATGTGCCACAGTGAAAAACCACACCGATCTCTTCAGAAGATAAACACGAGGCACGGTGGACAGAGTACCCTTCGTCGTCCAGTATGTCTCCAGAGCGAAGAAGCTACGACATCTTCTCCGGAGTCTTCAACATGTCATTGATGAAGACAAACATCTCGCCAAGGCCATCCCCACACCCTCACTTCTTGCCTTCAAACAACCGCACAGATCATTGTCCGTAACAAATTACCCAGCCTTCAGGAGAACAGTGACCACGACACCACACAACCCTGCCACAGCAACGTCTGCAAGACATGCCGGATCATCGACATGGATGCCATCATCTCATGTGATAACACCATCCACCAGGTACACGGTACATACACTTGCAACCTGGCCAATGTTGTCTACCTGATACGCTGCAGGAAAGGATGTCCTGAGGCATGGTACATTGGGGAGATCATGCAGACGCTATGACAAAGAATGAATGAACACCGCTCAACAATCACCAGGCAAGAATGTCCTCTTCCTGTTGGGGAATACCTCAGCAGTCATGGACATCCAGCCTCTGATCTTCGGGTAAGCGTTCTCCAAGGCAGCCTTCACGACACACGACGGAATCGCTGAGCAGAGTTCCACACATGTGAGGATGGCCTCAACTGGGATCATGGGTTCATGCCACACTATCTGTAACCCCCACAACGTGCCTGGGCTTGCAAAATCTCACTAACTGTCCTGACTGGAGACAATACACATCTCTTTAACCTGTGCTTAACCCTCTCTCCACCTCACATTGTCTGTACCTTTAAGACTTGATTATCTGTAAAGACTCACATTCCAACCATTACCTTGTAAATTGAGATTGTGTCTTTATATGCCCTATTTGTGAACTGAAATCCCACTCACCTGATGAAAAAGCAGCGCGTCGAAAGTTAGTGGCTTTTGCTACCAAATAAACCTGTTGGACTTTAACCTGGTGTTGTGAGACTTCTTACTTATGAAAAGACACATACCCCTGAATATTTAGTTCCCAACTTTGATCTCCTTGTAACCATGACCAGAAATCTTCAGCCGTCACACCCCATCGATGCTGCTAGTGAAGATGGAGAATTTGGCGCTCAGCCAAATCTCTGTTCACTGCAATGGGACCAGAGAATCCTGTTGGCATTAACGGCCAGAGAATCCTGCTCCTGTCTCTGTAATGGTGATAAGATCATAGTAAGAAGTCCCACAACACCAGGTTAAAGTCCAACTGGTTTATTTGGTAGTAAACGCCACTTGCTTTCAGGGTTTGCCCCTTTGTCACGTGAGTAGGAGTTCTAACCGAGGGGCAAACCCCGAAAGCGAGTGGCGTTTACTACCAAATAAACCTGTTGGACTTTAACCTGGTGTTGTGAGACTTCTTACTGTGGTTACCCCCGTCCAAAGTCAGTATCTCCACATCACGATAAGATCATACCCATTAATCTCAATTTGTGCCTTTAATTCATTTATTTTATGCCAAATGCTATATATATTTAATTAAAGAACCATTAATTTTGCCTTTTTACCATTTCTCCCCTTTGACTTTATTTGTTGCTTTTCTAAATATTTGTACACTCTGTCCCTTCCTGATATACTCTGGGCTTCATTATCTAAATAGCTGCCCTGCAATGCTACCATTCCTCCTTCTATTTAGTTTAAAACTCTCTCTAATTCCTAGTTATCGAACCTGTGAGAACACTGGTCCCAGCACAGTTCAGATGTAGGCCTTTCCAATATACAGACCCCGCTTTCCCCACTGATGCCAGTGCCCCATGAACCGATACTCACTTCTCCCACACCAGGCTTTCAGCCATATATTCATCCCTCTAATTTTAGGTACCCTGTACCAATTTGCACATTGCTCAAGTTATAATCCAGAGATTATAACCTTGATCTTCTATTGTTTAATGTAATGCCTAGCTCCGCAAGCTCTATGCAGAACCCCTTTCCATGTTCTACCTACATCATTGGTACCTACATGGACCATGATAATGGGATTCTCCCCCTCAACTACAAGTTTCTCTCCAGCCCGGAGCAGATGTCTCAAACCCTGGCACAGGGCAGGCATTACAGCCATCTGGACTCTCGCTCCTTGCCACAGGCAACAGTGTCAACCCCGCTCACTATACTTTCCCCTATTACCACTACCTTCTTATGTGCTCCTCCCACTTGAATGGCTTCCCCTACCACAATGCCAAGGTCAGTCAGCTCATTCACCAGGAGTCTCCACTCTCATCCAAAGTAGCTTAAAGAACCTCAAACCTGGACAATTGCAGAGGCTGATACCCATGCCATCTCGGTCCCTTTACCAGCCTCACTGCAGTCACATCCTCCTGTCCCTGATCACTTTCCAAGCTGGAAGGTTCTATCCTAAGGCATGTGACCACCTCCTGAAATGAAGTGTCGAGGTAACCCTCACACTCCCTGATGTGCTGCAGTGTCTGCAGCTCAGCCTCCAGGTCAATGACTCTGAGTCAATTCTCCTCAAGCCACTTAGTGCAGATCTGGTAACACCAGTATCCAGGAACTCCCACAAACTGCAGCCTTGATACATCACCTGTCCAGTCATAATTATGAGTTTTAATTGATTCCTTAATTATTTTATTGAATTATTTACTTTCTTTTAGATATTTATTAATCTTATTGCAAACTCCAGTGCTATTTTAAACTTTCAGAAAATAGACCTTGACTACTTACTGAATGCTCACCACATACTGACCAACATCTCATCTCCTTCCCTGTATTACAGCAGAAACCAGAGTGAAAATATTAGAAAAGCAAAGGACTACCTCCCCCCTCTCCTCACCATCTCTCTCTTCTCATCAAATGTCCATGCTCTGAAGCTGCAGTCAGTGTTGGCCACACAGAGAGGGTCTGAATTTAAATGTTCTGAACAAAGGGACTAGCTTAGCCCAGAAACAGCAGAGACCAACCAGTTCAAGCTAGTTTCCAGAAGGAACTTTTTCCGCTGCTGCTTCTATTCCTGAATCAGATTTAAAAGCTAAGCAATACTTACAGTTAAACGTTAAACACAAATGCAAACAATATTAGATTTTTAGAAGACATTTAAAATTTCCCTTTTCTCACCAAACTTCCCCACTTTGTCTGTCACACTCAGTGCAAGCCCAAGGTGTTGATTTTAACCTAATTCATACAGAGAATAACTGCTTGCTGCTGGTCTGAAATTCACTTAAAGCTAAAGCTCAGACCAAGCAGATTATTCCAACATATTCTTTTCCTTAGGCAGTCTCTGAGAATTGGGGATTGCTCCCACTCTAGTTCAGGGGGTTCTGAAATGGCTGATCACTCCAATGTTAGATACTGTTACACACGGGGACAGGTCGAAGAGCTGAGTGATTGGATTGTTTGGAAGTTTATGCACTCACTCCAATGCCTTGACATTGCCTCTGTATGTTCCCTGATGTGCTCAGTACCTTCCCAAATATCCCTTCTCCATTCGGTCAATCATAAGTCCATAGCTCCCATAGGTCAGCAGGGATGTTTGACTTCTTCAGGGATGATTAGATGTCCCACCACAATAATATTATTAACGCCACACCTCTGTACACTCCCTTAATGTGAAAGTAATTTAATTACTAACATTGCTTAGAAATGTGCATACTCTAAACAGCTGCCTGGCAAAAGCGTTGAAACGAAATAATCTGTCACAAGATGAGGGTGTCACTGGCTGGGCCAGCATTTGTTGCCGATTCCTAATTGCCCTTAAGACAATGGTGATGAGCTGCCGCCTTGAACCACTGCAATCCATGTGGTGTAGGTAGACCCACATGGTGCTGTTAGTAAGGGAGTTTTCACCCAGTGATAGTGAACGAATGGCAAGATATTTCTAACTCAGGGTGGTGAGTGGCTTGAAGGGTGACTTACAGATGCTGGTGCTCCCAGGTGTCTGCAATCCTTTGTCCTTCTAGGTAGTAGATGTTATAGGTTTGGAAGATGTTGTTAATGGAGCCCTGGTGAACTGTTGTAGTGCATCAGTTAGATGGTCCACACTGCTTCCACTATATGTTGCAGGTGGAGAGAATGAATGTTAAAGGTAGTAGGTGGGTTCCAAACAAATAGGTTTATCTTGGATGGTGCTGAGTTCTTGTTGGAGCTGCACTCTCCAGGCAAGTAAAGAGTGTTGCATCACACTTCTGACTTGTATCTTGTAAACAATGAATAGGATTTAGGGAGTCAGGAGATGAGTTACCAGCCACAGAATTTTCAGCATCTGGTCTGCTTTTGTAGTATAAGGGATATTAACTAACATTGAAATAACTGTGCAGAGAGGAAAGAGCTTTAATACAATTTACAAACATTGAACACACTTCATGTGTTAGTGGGCTTTGTTGAGGATGGGGAGATATCAAGGATTGGCACCACTGGACAGAAATAATCAAAAATCATTGGGAGAAACTTACTGTCTCATTCCTGCCCCTCATCCAGATGATTCTGAAAGGGATCCCCTCCTTGCAACCCAAGTCCATCTACCTAGGTCCTTCATACGCAAGGCAGAGAACTACAATGTGCATCAGAGACAACTGGGTGGAGTTGGAAATTATTTAGGGGGGCTAAGAGCAGCAAGAGTGTTTCTCTGGGTTCCATAGGTATAAGGTGGGCCTCTTCCCCTTGTACCTCATTTGAAATCAGTTGGGTTGGCCGATATTGCACCAGCTCAGTGTCTGGGTTCTGCGATGGAAGTCCAGTTTGGTGGCATAATATTGAGACATAATATTCAAACTGGATCTTGCAAGAGGCAAGAGCTTGGCCTGCTTCACTGGTCAGTGTGTGGATAATTAAAATCCTCCCCTAATTACACAACTGAACCAGTTTGGTCAACGTATCCACTTTTCATTTCCACACAGTACAGAGGTGTTTACATCATGTTACAGGCCAGCTGTAGGGTTGCACAAAATGTGTGGTGTAATCGTAAGAGAACTGATAGCAATTTAGCTTTTAGATATTGAGTATTAAGAGATTGTCTCACCAGGTATGGGTTTCACACCAGCTTCAGTATGCTTCAAAACACCTTGAAACAAAGCCCCTCGTTGATGTAGAATGTAATGAAAGTGGGGACAAGGACAGCTTTCAGATAGGTAGAGTGGGTGCTGCCGGAGAAAGATTGAGTGTATGCATATGGCAGCACATGGCAATAAGTGTGGATCTCAGTTCTGTCGCGTGGATCAAAGCTCTGATAAAGAGTCATCTAGACTCAAAATGTTGGCTCTGTTCTCTCTCCATAGATGCTGTCAGACCTGCTGAGTTTTTCCGGCTTTTTCTGTTTTTGCCCCTGCTTGATGCTCTGGTTTGATGGTTGAATAGAATAGGTTAGATCTTAAGTTTGTGTGATTATGTACTATGGATGGCAGAGCATTTTAGATATAAATTGTCGATTTGTTAATACCCTTTCCATGTTTTACACAAAACCAGGATCTACCCCAACGATCTCCTTGGTGAGCCTTCTGCCATCATTAAACTTCTAGTCACCTATATGCCAGCCTCATTTATGTTAATTTTACTCAGTCAATTAATTAATTCTGGTCAGCTCATGTCTGAGTTAGCTTCCTGCATCTACACTGCTACATCTGGCATCCTTATCTCAGCCATGAATGTATCATATCATAGAATCATAGAACCCTATAGTGCAGAAAGAGGCCATTCGGCCCATCGAGTCTGCACTGACCACAATCCCACCCAGGCACTATCCCTTTATATTACCAGCTAATCCCTCTAACCTCCGCAAGCCAGGACACTAAGGGGCAATTTAGCATGGCCAATTAAACCTAACCCGCACATCTTTGGACAGTAGGAGACAAAGATTTAACTTTATTCCATTATTTGCTTTTCACCCCACCACCTTGCACTGAATTGGAATATTCATGGTAAGTAGTATCACAACACCAGGTTAAAGTCCAACAGATTTATTTGGTAGCACAAGCTTTCGGAGCGTTGCCTGACTCACCTGATGAAGGGGCAATGCTCCGAAAGCTTGTGCTACCAAATAAACCTGTTGGACTTTAACCTGGTATTGTGAGGCTACTACTGTGCCCACCCCAGTCCAACGCCGGCATCTCAACATCATGGAATATTCATGGTAACGGCTCGACAGTAAGAGGCCGCAGTTCCTGCCCAAAAATGATAAAACTGTCCTTCTCACCTTCCGTTCTAAATATCCACCCCTAGGATTTTTGACTTGGATATTACAAGAATAAATTCAAAATCTAGAGTCTCCAATTAACTGTGGAAGCTAGTTAGTATGGTAGCTGTTTGTACGACAAGCGCACTTTATATTCTGTGAGTGTTCACTTATCTTTTAGTGAGTCAAAATATGGATTCAAAATATTTGCCTATAGAGGATCATATTACAAATAACAATATAAAAAAATCACTTGTGCTTTATCATCAACATATATTTATGCTTTACCACCAAAATATACCTGCAGACATGTTGAAGACCTCTCAAGTGACCTTTCGGTATTTCACTATGAGTGCTCCTGTATTGCTGCACTGCAGCGTTAAGCCACAAATGATCACTAAGCATTGCATTAGACATGAAGCCCCACGATCTGAGCAGTGCATTGCACAAGGGAGCCTCATGAAATCAGTGCATCATTTAAAAAACCCATTCCAGATTCAGCTGTTAAAAATTCATCATTATTTAATATGTATTTTTTGAAAGTTGTCAGTGGAATAGCCGAAATTATGCATTATTTTCATTGTTGAATCTGCTTAACTTTGATTTCAGAATTTATTTCATGTGTGTGTATCAAAGGGTATGACTTTCTTCTTATCTGCCTTTTCAGAATATCTAAATACTCTATTACTGAAAGTACAGGGTGTTCACTTTTTTTTTACACTGAATGCCTGGAGGCAGAGTTTGACCTTGAGAATAAACTGGGAAAACAATACCAACGAAACCTTGACTGAATATTATTGACCGTCCCTTGTGGTAGTTCCTTGATATAAGTATCATAACGTGGTGTTGATATTATGATATCAGTATGTAACATGATTAATAATATCAGTCTGATACCTGTCAATTGTGCTGGATTGGTGCTGGTGAATGCTGTGCTGGCAACTGTCAAACATGCTTGAGTGAACAAAACCCTTTTCAAGATGTAATTATTTGCTTTTTTAGAATTGCATTTTTTCTGGTTTGAACAATGTTTAGTTTTGTCATGATTAAATTGCTCTGCCTTGACATATGAACTGTACTTCTCAGCTCTGACTCTCCTCTGTCTCACACTGCAGCTGGTCAGACACTTGAGGGCAGAATTGCCTAGGCCCACTTGAAGTAGAAAGCAGGGGTGGGGGGTGGGGGGGAGCAGAACTTAATTGCACAGAGGTCAAAGTTCAAATTTCTGATGGTAGCTTACCCCTTTGGTTTAAAGATAGAATAATGTTTCAGGGCATCATGACCTTCCTGACGCTGATGCTTAATAAACTCTTTCGCATTCATTAGCATGTTACACATTGTATTGGCATTGCATTCACTATCGCAATTTTGCTCGTGATAAGTGAGAAAAATGTTCCTTCAGACCTAGTGAAAGAGATGGACACCAGGTGAGGTAGTCTTCTTTCTGGACATTCCAGCCAGAGTGGATTTACGGTTTTGGGGCCCCCTGCTCACCTTCATTTCTGGGCCACCCTCACAACCTCACCTCCCTCCAAACTCCATACACCCTCATGTCAAAATACAAACAGGGAAGCTATGAAAATGCACAAATTGATCACTGCTTTTTAACTTGTACAAACACGCCTGTATGAATAATTGCTGAAGTGAATCCAAGCTTACTGCTTGTCAGAATGACAGTAAAGATGGTCAGTATAGCAATGTGTAAGTCTTGAGGTGAGCAAACTTATGGATGAGCAATGAGATGGCAAAATCAGCCGATGACATCACTGCAACACAGGCTGGTGCAGGACAGAATGGGCCAGTCCAGAGTCGGACCAAATACCCCAATCAACAAGAACCGTGTGCTGCTATTCAGTAAATGGTCAAATTCACTGAGAAATTCATGGCTGGCTGAATAATTACCTCTTCAGCTTGACACCGATGACTCATCATATTCTCTTAAAGGAAGTCCGAGGAAGACAGCAGTTTGACTGTGGCAACAACACATTCAGCAGGGGGCAGTACAGTGACACAGTGGTTAGCAGTGCCAGGAACTCAAGTTTGATTCTCAGCTTGGGTCACTATCTGTGTGAAGTTTGCACATTCTCCCTATGTCTGTGTATATTTCCTCTGGGTGCTCCAGTTTCCTCCAGTCCAAAGGTGTGCAGGGTGGGTGGATTGGCCATGTTAAATTGCCCCTTAGTGTCAGGAGGACTAGCTAGGATAAATTTAAATAAGGGATAGAGCCTGGCTGGGATTGTGGTCAGTGCAGATTTGATGGAGTCCTTCTGCACTGTAAGATTCGATGATTTTATGATTTCTCCAGTAAGAACACTTCTTTTCAATCTAAGCTGATAATGCAGAATCAATTCTTCCCGATGATTTACATCTTTGAATGAATGTATGTATAGCCTTAATACGTCTTTTGGAAGTTTCGTGATCAAGGGAATCCCTTCCAACATTTCTTCAGAGTACCCCTCAACGAATACTCGTTTCCCTTCACTAGGGTCAAGGAATCATTTGCAAACTTAACAGTGAACTTCCTTAGATGTTTCTGAAATGATCAACCAATTTTTAAAATTTCCATCATCCCTTTTTTTTCACCCTCAGAAAATGGGACACAAAGACTTCCAACCCGCTTTCCGCCTCCGACCTCAACTCTTTTCTCAAATTATCCATGTTACCTATGTGCTCTGGTTTATTTAGTACAAAATAGCCTACCACACCCAGTGGAGCAGATTTTGGCCATAAGGCAATGTCTTTAAGTGAGGGTTCGATCCTCACTTTAACAGAAGAACCAGCAGTACCTTGTGGTTCCATTATCATTTCAGAGTCCACTTCTTGTTCAATATTTTCAGACAATTTGGTATCTCTGAAAATCAGCAAGTCCAAGTCATCGGATAATTCACCCATATTTTTGGATAAGGTTGAATGTGCAGTTTGTGCACTGTCCAATACTTGGAACTTTTTAAAGTAAAAGCCGCAACTGGAGTACTGTGTGCAGTTTTGGGCGCCGTACTTACACAAGGATATTTTGGCCTTGGAGGGAGTGCAGAGGAGGTTTACTAGGCTGATGCCGGAGTTGAGGGGGTTGAGCTATGAGGAGAGGCTGAATAAACTAGGCTTGTACTCGTTAGAGTTTAGAAGAATGAGGGGAGATCTCATTGAGACGTATAAGATGATGAATGGGATGGATAGGATAGAGGTGGAGAGACTCTTCCCGCTTAAAAAAGACAGTAGGACTAGGGGGCACAGCCTCAAGATAAAGGGGGGGCGGTTTAGAACGGAGTTGAGGAGGAACTTCTTCACTCAAAGGGTGGTGAATCTCTGGAATTCTCTGCCCGTTGAAGTGGTGGAGGCTGCCTCGCTAAATATTTTTAAGATGCGGGTTAATGGATTTTTGATAAGAGAGGGGATTAAGGGTTATGGGGAGAGGGCGGGAATGTGGAACTGAGCCACGACAGATCAGCCATGATCTTATTGAATGGCGGGGCAGGCTCGAAGGGCTAGATGGCCTACTCCTGCTCCTATTTCTTATGTTCTTATGACAAACTGTCCTCTTGCCTGGCCTTTCTGTGTTTTTGACTGCCAGATTGATAGTGTTGCTTCATATTGCTGTCGAAACTGATCTTGATTTTAGGCAACTGATACATTGCCTGAAAGGGCAGGTGTTTGCACAGTCAATCAAATATTTTTATTTGATTCAAATCTGCAAAGATTAGATTAACCTCTTAACTATGAAGCTGTGATTCTGATTCTGGATTTCAAACAACGTTCACTCTACTCTCCTTCTGCTCATTCTACCTCACAATCTTATCTTCTCCATGGACCCCAACCCATCACAAACTCTCCACAATGCAACCAGGGCCCCACACACTCTCTCTCCTCGGCAGCTTAATCCCTTGTTGTGTAACTGTCTGCCGCACCTCTTGCCATGACTTCAACAAGTTAACCGTTCGCTACCAGTTTTCCCACTATTCCAGACTCACCAATCAGAGTCTGAATTTATTCTACGTTTGCTGCTGATAGGCTCATTTGTATTTGTTTGAGCCTATTAGCAAATGGAGAATAATCAGTCTCCAACTGGATACCCAGTTCACCGGCCTGGCTTGGGGCCCCCTCATTGGTTGGTGCTCTGTGCCTAGGCCTGGTGCCTTTTATTGGAAATCCTCCGCTGGCTCGAGTGAAGCTGTTTCATTTTTTCTTTTCAAATTAGTTTTTTTTAAACTCCATTTTTAAAGTTACAAAGCCAATGCACAGAGAGTGGATCAAGCAATCCCAAATCCATCTCTTTGCTTGCTCCAAAAACCAAATTCCAATTGAATCATCACAAAAAAGACAAACAAAATCCAAGCTGACAAGATAAGGCATTTCATCCCATCTCGGGCTTGTTCTGACACTTGATCTTAGCCACGATGGGAGGGTAAACCAAAATATAAAATAGTCATTGGGGATGGGTGGGGGTGGGGAAGTTGATATATTACAGAGGAGGATGTAAACATACAAAAATACAAATAAGGAGCGGGACTAGGCCATTCAGCCCCCCTAATCTGTTCTGCTATTTAATAAGCTCATGGCTGCTTTGATAGTAACCTTAAATCTGATTTCACCTAATCCTGATAATCAACCACTCCCTTGCTAATCAAGAAATTATCCATTTCTCCCTTAACAATATTCAAAAATTCTGCTTCCAACACCTTTTCAGGAAGAGAATTACTGTGATAACCCTCACGAGGGTCCATGGGGAATCACTGATTTTTCCCCTGCGGGGGACGCTGAGAATGCATTTTCCTGGTAACAGGTAGTGGCTTGCCTCATTACCTGAGCCTTTATTTAAGGCTGGCCCAGGATTGGACCTGCTACTGTAGTTCCAGGCATGGACTAATGTGTATACACCATGGTAGTGGTTTTACTTTGTATTCTATGTTTCTTTCCAGTCAGGCTTCCTGAATCATTACATTGGTGACGAGGAACAAGAAAAGTTTCGACAACCTTGTTTTTCGTCCGCTACTAGGGGGTTGCAGTCTAAGAATAAAGGGTAAGTCATTCAGGATTGAGATGAGGAAGAACATCTTCACCGAGAGAAATGCGAACCTGTGGAATTGTCTACCACAGAAAGCTGTTGGGGCCGGTTCATTAGATATGTTCAAGAGGGAGCTGGACATGGCCCTTGCAACTAAAGGGATGAAGGGATATGAAAAAAACGGTAGCGGGATACTGAATGTGCAGGATCAGCCATGACCAAATTGAATGGTGGTACAGGCTCAAAGGGCCAAATGGTCTACTCCTGCACCTATTTTCTACATTTCTATGTTTTCTATGTTTCAACAGTAAGACAGTGACAGGGGAATATTGAAAATGCCCCTGTTTGGGAAAGTGGAATACGATGTGGGAGTGGAGGATTGGCCCCAGTATGCTGAAAGAATGAGATATTTCTTCCAGGCAAACAGGATAGACGGGGACAATCAGCAAAAAGTCACCCTCTTGACCACTTGTGAGGCCTTGACTTTCAGCATCTTAAAGAATTTAACTTACCCAGCAGCCCCAGATTCAAAATCTTTTGATGAATTGGTAGATATGGTTTCGGACCACTACGACCCAAAACTGTCTGCCGTCTTGCAACATTTAACACGGCAACTAGGGCAGCACTGTGGCATATTGGTTAGCATTACTGCCTCAATGCACCAGGGACCCCAGTTCAATTCCCAGCTTGGGTCACTGTCTGTGCGCAGTCTGCACATTCTCCACATGTCTGCATGGGTTTCCTCTGTGTTCTCCAGTTACCTCCCACAATTCAAAAGACATGCTGGTTAGTTGCATTGGCCATGCTAAATTCTCCCTCAGTGTACCTGAACAGGTACCGCAGTGTGACGTCTAGAGAATTTTCACAATAACTTCATTGCAGTGTTAATGTAAGCCTACCGTGGTGCACAAAAAAAGTTGATTTGTTGGTTAGGAAGAAGAAGGAGGCTTATGTTCAGATGAGGCTTGAGGGCTCGGGTAGTGCAGTAGAAAGCTTTAGATTGGCTAGGAGGGAGTTGAAGAGGGAGTTAAGAAGGGCTAGAAGAGGGCATGAGATGACTTTGGCTGATAGGATTAAGGAGAATCCTAAGGCGTTCTATAGGTATGTCAAGAACAGAAGGTTGGTCAGGGCAAGATTAGGGCCAGTTACAGACAGTAGGGGGAAGTTGTGTGTGGAACCGGAAGAGATTGGAGAGGCATTGAACCATTATTTCTCTTCGGTGTTCACGCAGGACGATATGAATGTAGCTGAGGAGGTCACTGGGGTGAAGGGGTGTAAAATAGAAAGTATTGTAGTTGATACAGAGGATGTGTTGGATATTCTAGATGGGTTGAAAATAGATAAGTCCCCTGGTCCAGACGGGATTTACCCTAGGATTCTATGGGAGGCAAGAGAGGTGATTGCAGAGCCACTGGCTCTGATCTTCAGGTCGTCGTTGGTCTCTGGTATAGTACTGGAAGATTGGAGGACAGCGAATGTTGTCCCATTGTTTAAGAAGGGGAGCAGAGACTTCCCTGGGAATTATAGACCAGTGAGTCTTACTTCTGTAGTGGGCAAAGTTTTAGAAAGAATTATTAGGGATAGGATTTATAGTTATTTGGAGAGTAATGAATTGATTAGAGATAGTCAGCATGGTTTTGTAGCGGGAAGGTCGTGCCTTACTAACCTTATTGAGTTCTTTGAGAAGGTGACCAAAGAGGTGCATAGGGGTAAGGCAGTAGATGTGGTATATATGGATTTTAGTAAGGCATTTGATAAGGTTCACCATGGTATGCTTCTGCAGAAAATGCAGATGTATGGGATTGGTGGTAATTTAGGTACTTGGATCAGGAATTGGTTAGCAGATAGGAGACAGAGGGTGGTGGTTGATGGTAATTATTCATCATGGAGTTCGGTTACGAGTGGTGTGCCTCAGGGATCTGTTTTGGGGCCACTGCTGTTTGTAATCTTTATTAATGATCTGGATGAGGGTATAGTTGGGTGGATTAGTAAGTTTGCTGATGACACCAAAGTCGGAGGTGTGGTAGATTGTGAGGAAGGGTGTCGAAGTTTGCAGGGTGACTTGGACAGGTTGCAGAGCTGGGCCGCGAGGTGGCGGATGGAGTTTAATGCGGAGAAGTGTGAGGTAATCCATTTCGGTAGGAATAACAGATGTGTTGAGTATAGGGCTAACGGGAGGACTTTGAATAGAGTGGAGGAGCAGAGGGATCTAGGTGTATGTGTACATAGATCCCTGAAAGTTGGGAATCAAGTAGATAAGGTTGTTAAGAAGGCGTACGGTGTCTTGGCGTTTATTGGTAGGGGGATTGAATTTAGGAGTCGCAGCGTCATGTTGCAACTGTACACAACTCTGGTGCGGCCGCACTTGGAGTACTGTGTGCAGTTCTGGTCCCCACATTACAGGAAGGATGTGGAGGCTTTGGAGAGGGTGCAGAGGAGGTTTACCAGGATGTTGCCTGGTATGCAGGGGAGGTCCTATGAGGAGAGACTGAGGGATTTGGGGTTGTTTTCACTGGAAAGAAGGCGGCTAAGAGGGGATCTTATAGAAACATATAAGATGATTAGAGGTTTAGATAGGGTGGATGGTGATAGCCTGTTTCCTCGGATGGAGAAATCTAGCACGAGGGGGCATGGCTTTAAATTAAGGGGGGGTAGTTATAGGACTGATGTCAGGGGCAGGTTCTTTACCCAGAGGGTGGTGAGGGACTGGAATGCCCTGCCTGCTGCAGTTGTAAATGCGCCTAGTTTGGGGGCGTTTAAGAGATTGGTGGATAGGTTTATGGACGAAAAGGGATTGGTTTAGATTAGTGGGTCAATGTTTTTTTTAAAAATAAGACTGGTCGGCGCAACATTGTGGGCCGAAGGGCCTGTTCCGCGCTGTAATGTTCTATGTTCTATGTTACTTGTGACAGTACTAAATAAACTTTAAAACTTTAAACTCTCTGGGGAACGAGTCACTGAATTCTTGATGAGGCAGTGGAAGTTGATGGAACACTGAGTACAGGTCAACACTTTGGGAAATGTTAAGAGATTGTTTAGTACATGGAATTAATAATATTGCAACCCAAAGGAAACCAACTCTGGACGTCAAGAAAGCCTTAGGACTGGCCCTTTTCTGCAAAAATATGGAAAATGGGTCCAGGAGCTTCAGCTGTCCAAACAGGACATCGTCCTCAGCTTTAGGTAACCCCCACACCACAGAACTATGTCCCCAAAGGATAAAGCTCGCATCTCCCATTTGCTGCCAAGAAAGGGTGACTGGAGCTGGAGTCCACAAGATTTCAGAACTAGACGGAAAGTCTCTCCACAACACAGTGAGGAGACAGTTGCAGTTATAGGGTCCATCCCAGACAAGGCTACCAAAACAGGGAAAACAGGTACCGCCCAGGCCAAAGCCACCTTAGGATAGAGCTTTATGGATAAACCAGCTTGAGGGTGAGGAGCTAATGCACTAAGTTGCATCACTGGGTAAATGGCCACACCTTAGACCTGGAGATAGACAGAGGAGCTGTTGTGCCTATTATCGGGGAATAACCTTTAGGTGACTCCAACCGGGCCTCTTGCCTTTAAGCCTGTGGGACATAAAGGCGAGATTGTTCTCATGCATTGGGGAGACCTTACGTATTGTCAGGACCACTATAAACCCAGTTACCCACAGGCAGCAGACAGTCTGACTACCTCTATTAGTGATGCAAGGACTAGGGCCCAGATTTTAGGAAGGGACTGGCTACAGAAACTCCACCCGGATTAGCAACAGACCTTTAAACTCGGTACTGACAATTTATACAAAATTATTTGGGAAGTATGCCAAAGTGTTCCAAGAAGGCTCCAGGAAGATTAGAGGTGCTAAGGCCAAGATCTACTTGAACACTGAGACCTGACCTAAATACTTCAAGGTAAAACCAGTCCCCTATACCCAATGTGCCAAAGTCGAGGGCAAATTGGAATGTTTAGAGAAACTTGGTATTATACAAACAGTACAACTTACCAAATGGGCCATGTCAGTGGTCACAGTTTCAAAACTTAACAATTCAGTCTATCTCTGTGGGGGGGGTTATAATCTGATGGTCAACAGTCTCCCACTTAGACTGTAATAAACAATATTCCTTTCCAGTCAGGCTTCCTGAGTCATTGCGGTTCTCAAGACTCACAGTGCTTTGAGAGAAAATATTTCATCTCATCTACATTTTAAATAAGCAACCTCTTATTTTTAAACAATGATCTTCCAGTTTTAGGTTCTCACACATGAGGAAACAACCTCTCCACATCCACTCTGTTAAAACACCTCAGGATCTTATATGTTTCAATCAAGTTGTCTCTTACTCTTCTAAACTGCAATGGATTCAAGTCTAGCCTGTCCAGCTTTTCCTCATAAGACAACAATCCTATTCCAGACCTTTTCTTAACTGTTTACAACACATTCTTCCTGAAATAAGATGACCAATAATATACACAGTACTCCAAATGTGGTCTCACTAGTGCCCTGTACATCTGAAGCATAACCTCCCGACTTTTGTCTTCAATTCCACTCACAATAAATGATAACATTCTATTAGCTTTCCTAATTACTTGTTGAACCTGTAAACTAATTTTTTTGCAATTCATGCACTAGGACACCCAGATCCCTCTGCATCTGAGCTCAGCAAATTTTCCATGTGTCTCTGGCTTCAAGTTTTTGAATGTCATCAGCTCTGCGCTGGAAATTAGCATGGAACTGATTTCAATATTTAAATTAACATTTGCATCCAATTAGTGTGGCTGGGATTGAAATCTCCGAGCCTACTAGCATCTCTTCCTCCCCCCAGCAGGAATGGCTCACTACAGCAGGGTTTACAACTTTCCCCACTAACAAGGAATAAGCGGCCTCCTCCCTTTAGGGAACAGAGACCATTGAGGCACCCTAGGACGGTGGGAGTAAGAAGGAGTGTCACTTGGGGCAGCGCCAGCCTAACAGTGTCAGCCCCTGGAACTGTCCAAGGGGCAAACTGGCAATGCCCAAGGGCATTAAGCAATGCCAAGGGGGTAGGGCTAGGTGGGGTACAGCCTATTGGGGGCTAATTGATGTGGATGGGAAGGTTGGTGGAGCTCATCGCCACTCTGTACTAGGATCACAGGCAGAAGGAGGCTGGATGGTGATGAGGGCTGGCCACCCAGATGGGAGAGGCAGTCAGGGCTGCCGGGGGGTCAGGGCCGTCGAGGTGGGGCCAGGGGATGTCTTCTATCCATGCCAATATGTTACTCCTATAACATGAGCTTTTATTTTTCACAATAACTTTTGATACGGCACTGAATCAAATGTCTTCTGGAAATCTAAGTACAGTACATCAGTTGGTTCCCCTTTATCCATAGCACAGGTTATTTCCTCGAAGAACTCCAATAAGTTCCCTTTCACAAAACCATGTTGACTCTGCCTGATTATCTTGAGCTTATCCAAAGGCCCTGCTGAACATTCTTTAAAGTAGCTGCTAACATTTTCTCAGTGACAGATATTAAGCTGACTGGCCTGTAGATTACAATTTTTATCTCTCTCCCTTTTAGAATAATGGAGTTACATTTGTTAACTTCCAATTTAAGGAAGGGTTTTGGAATCTAGGGAGTATCAAAAAATTAAAACCAATGCATTTCACTTCTTTTAAGACCTAAGGGGATGAAATCCTTCAGGACCTGGGCTCTTGTCAGCTCTTAGCTCCAACTATTTAGTCAGTACCACTTCTTTGGTGTTTGTAATTTACCTGAGTCCCTCACTCTCTTCCATTTCCTGCTTTGTGGCTGGATTGAGGGTGAAGGAATCAAAAACGAAAGTAAGGTGCACCGGGCTAATACCGTGCAGTAGAAATGGGAAGGGTCTCTGATCCAGTTCCACAAGTTGGTGGACTGCTCACATTCCCATATGAATAATAGGCCTATTAGAAAGAGTGAAAGGAAGTGCACTTTCACTCAATTCATGAAGGCTGCAATGATGCACTCAGGATAGCACAAAGGATTCCAAGCTCTCTCATAATATGGAGACCCCAACTAGATCGAGGGATGCACTGAAGTCTGTACTAAAGGATAACTCACACTCTAAAATGTTGGGAAGTGTGGGGGAGGAGGAGGATGATTGTAGCAACACTAAACCATTCATAGAACATAGAACATAGAGCATTACAGCGCAGAACAGGCCCTTTGGCCCACGATGTTGCGCCGACCAGTTACAAAAACAATGACCCACTAGCCTATACCAATCCCTTTTCAAGAAGACTTATTGCCCCAGGTGGATGACTTGGAATGACATGGGAATAGTTGCTGTATACGCAATGTCCACTCGACTTTGCAGGGATGTGTCACAGGGAAGGTGCCAGCAGGGATCAAAGTGAGCTTGGCCACACATGCAGCACAGGCACATGCAGCAAATATAGGCTACTATCCCTAGGAATGAAAACATTGTTCCTTTCTGGATGGCCAGGAGAAGAACTCATAGTGAGACATTGTTTAAATATGAGGCAGCGCACAGCACGGTGGCAGTGGTGTAATTTAATCCGGATAAATGTGATGTGATGCATTTTGGCCGGAATAATGTAGGGGGGAGTTATATGATAAAGGGTAAGCCCGTAAGGAGTATAGAGTCGCAGCGAGACCTGGGGGTGCAAGTGCACAAGTCTTTGAAGGTGGCAGTGCAAGTGCAGAGTGTGGTGAAGAAAGCCTATGGTATGTTAGCCTTTATAGGAAGGGGTATAGAATATAAGAGCTAGAGTCTAATGTTGCAGTTGTACAGAACGTTGGTTAGGCTGCATTTGGAGTACTGCGTACAATTCTGGTCGCCTTACTACCGGAAGGATGTGGAGACTCTGGAGAGAGTGCAGAGGGGGTTTACCAGGATGTTGCCTGGTATGGAAGGACTGGGGTATGAGGAAAGATTGAAGAAATTGGGGCTCTTTTCCCTTGAAAGACGCCGACTGAGGGGGGATCTAATAGAGGTATATAAGATTATGAAGGGTATAGATAGAGTAAACAGAGGTAAGCTATTTCCTATGATAGAGACACATAGGACAAGGGGCCATGGACTTAAGGTGAGGGGGGAGCGGTATAACATAGATATTAGAGGGAGGTTTTTCACACAGAGGGTAGTGGGGGTATGGAATGCTCTGCCAAGTAAGGTGGTGGAAGCAAACACGCTAGAGTCCTTTAAGAGTAACTTAGACAGGCACATGACTAAGTTGGAGATGGGTGGATATAGGAGAACCTTTTAAAAAAGGGTCATTAGCATTGGGGCGTCCCTGGTAATGTAAATGGGTATAGTATGATAATAATGTTTTTTCTCTTTTCATTCACAGGTTTTAAGTCGGTCCACCTCGTGTCCAACGAGGGGCATACACACGATGGGTCGTATTGGGGCTGCTCTTGGTTGTTCGAGATTGGCCTAGTGCTTCATGTCATTAGTGTGTGCCTAAACTGGACAAGATACTGGGCAAGACGACAGCTCAGTGACTATCGCTGATTGCTGTGCAGACACATGGATTTGGGCCGGTGTCTGTGGGAGTTTGCGCATTCTCCCCATGCTTGCGTGGGTTTTCTCCGGGTGCTCCGGTTTCCTCCCACATCCCAAGGATGTGCTGTTAGGCTGATTGGCAGGAATAAATTGTCCCTAAATCAGTTTTCCCTCAATCTGGATGGCCATAAAACATTAGATAGGGGTCATGGGTAGAGAGGGGCACTGGTGGTGTTGAGATGGCGGCGCGGGCTCTTTGAGCCGAAGGACCTGTTTCCCGGGTTGTTTTTGTTCTTTGTGTTCTTTTGTTCTTTGTTCTTTGATATTGCCATTAGATTAGCAATCCAGAGACCCAGGGCAAGATCTGGGGACCCGGGTTCCAAACCCAACCTGGCAGATGGTGAAATTTAAATTCAATAAACATCTGGAATTAAAGGCCTAATGAAAACCATTGTTGATTGTTGTAAAAACCTGTCTAGTTCCCTAATGTCCTTTAAGAAAGGAATCTGCTGTCCTTATCTAGTCTGGCTTACGTGTGATTCCAGAGACACAGCATTCCGGTTGACTCTCAAATGCCCTCTGAAATAGGTGGCAGTTAGGAATGGGGTCTAAATGCTGACCCAGCCAGCAATGCTCACATCCTTTAAATGAATGAAAAAAAATGCATCTTTCTGTAGAGGCCATCAGCCACCAAAGGTGGTGCTCAGTGATGAGGGAGGCTATTCTTAGATTGCAGACAATAAGTAACTATCCAGGTTCCCTTTAAATATGGCACCCAGGCCTTCAAGAGGTAGCAGGAGCTCTGCCAATTTCCTGCCCACCCATCCTCAAGATTGACCACTATTCACACACATAATTAGATAACAAAATGAAAGGCATGTTATTGTTATCTGCCAAAGAATGGGTTCAATGCTGACTTCCAGTCTAACCTGCACAATTAGGCCCAGATTTTCGTTGTGTTTTCTGTGTCAGGTGATTTCTGACCTTTAAAAATGTCTGCTTGTAGGTCAGATTTTCAGTTAGGAAAGAGGAGGGATTGGGCTGAAACAAGTGTTGGGCCATGTGATCCTGGAATGAATGAGCAACCTCTTGGTTGTGGAAGTGGGCTGAGTGCGAGGCTTGCCTCTGTGCATGTTTAAAGAGAAAATATAATAATAAATAAAAAGCTTTGACCCTTCCTGGACAGGTTTGACACTTCTGGGAGAGATTTAACAGGTTTGAGCTGAACAACTCTTTAATAGTTCCTAGAGAGTAGAGAGTTCCTTGAGAGTTGAACAGCTTTTTAACAGTTCCTTGACAGCTGGACAGTTCCTCAACAGCTAGACAGCTCTATGACAGCCTCTTTAAAGTTGGACAATTCCTTGCCCACTAGATGATCCTTTTATAAGCCTTTGACAGCTGGACTGTTTCTTGACCACTGGAGAGTTCCTTGACAACTGTTCAGCTTGAGAATTCCAATGGGTTTGTGCAAAAAAACCCCCACATAACCACTTTTAACAATTCCAAAGAGGTACCTTACTTCTCCAAATGCATCCACCAAGTTCAGACTTCCTCTTATTTGTTCTAATCTGCATTCTCTGGATTCTATACTCTGGATTCCACACTCCTGTTCTTCCAAGATCCTATCTCGGTGGAGATAGCTGGTGATTTAAATAGCCAGCTGCCTCCGCGAATTGTGTACGTGTGAACCTCTGCCCAACTCCAGACCCTTCTCCTTGAAGGTGGGAAATGTCCAAATGCTGGGTTCGGCCATTTTCAGGATTTTCACCACACTGGAGAACCTCTCTAGTGAAACTCTTACAGTAAAAAACTGAAAATTCTGTCCAGTTTCGTTTCTGAGACGCCCTGATTCTGTTCATATTAAAAAGGTTTTCAACTTAGCAAAACAGAGGCTACCAATTTAAAATAAATGAAAGGAATAACGCAAAATGTTACTCTTGTAACTTCCAGACAATCAGCTCACATTTATTCAGCATGTTCCCACTCACCATTTAAAAGATTGTAACAAATGCCTGTAAGATATGAATGGTTTCTCAAATTTGCAGCACCCGCCATATTCATAAACATTCATTAACTTCAATGAACCTTTGTTTAATCAAATGAACCTATTCAAAAATGGATAAGAAGTTAATAACACTACCTGTTACCTGCCTTATCAATGCAGTGCCCATTCTATTTCTATTACTGCAGGCCCAAGTTCATGAGCTGTATGGACTAGGAATGTATATAATAAGGTGGGGATTCAGTGAAATAGGGAGATAACAAAGTAAAAGGACTTCAGCAATATTTTAGTGAATTCCAATGTCTGTGGGTTTTGTTACTGTGTTGTGATAAGGATCTAAGGTCAGTAACATTGCTATGGATTTACCCCTTGTTCTGCTGAATTTTCAGATCCTGAGTTGATATAATTGTGCTGACAGCAAATGTTGTCCGGGGTTATGTGAAGGGATCAAGAGGTAGAACAGAGCATCTCTATCAACGGTATGTTACTCCTATAACATGCTTTCACATCTCTGTTGTTACTTATGTAATGGATTACTTCAATGTAGTTAGATTAGCAAATGCACAGTGCAGGTTTAAACTGGAATGTGTATAGGTCTGCAATTATTCATTTTTACAGTTTTATATTTTTGCATTCTATTTTTGCTTTGCTCTTGATTTTAAGGTAATTTGTATTGAATTTTCAAAAGTTACTTTGTAGACCTTGATTTAAAACTAAGTGTAATTGTGCTTTGCTAAGTCAAGTAATTAATCAATGCAATCGATAGTAATCAGTGGTAATATTATTAATTGTAGACTTGTTCTTTTTCCAAAGACTTCTTCACTTTGTATTCATGCCTGCAGCTGCTTTGTGCACGGTTGTTACTTTGTCTGAACTACTAAGTGGAATTTTCTGATATTTTGGCTAGGTTTTGCTTTAGGTGTTTGAAAAAAAAATTGTGTGAGTTTCATGCCTGTGCCCAGGGTGGCCTGATGTGGATTCACCTGCCCCAGTATTGCCCGATCAGGGTGGGGAGGGGCTCCATTTAAACGCCTCCCCAGCACTTGGTCCACATCCAGCCAAGAGAATGGCAGCTAGAAAGGCTGCTCCGAGGTTTCTAATTGGAACATTCACCAGAATATTGGATGGGGAGGAGACGAGGTGGGACATACTGTACCTTCTGTCTGGCGGAAGACCAACCAGGAAGGTCACTAACTCCACATGGGAAGTAATGGCAACACTGGTGAGCAGAAGCTCCCTGCACATGAGGACGGGCATCCTGTGTAAGAAGAGAATGAAAGACTTCCTCTGTGCAGCCAGGCTAATCCATTCTTCTCATTTCTCAACACTCACTCACTCACATATCCATCACACATCCACTTGGAGCTCACTCACTGTCACCCCAAGAGGCCCACCACTCACCCTCCACACACTTCCCCATCTCCCTCGCGGCTCCTTTCCTCATCATATCCCACTGCCCAGTTAGCAACCACACATGCCATGCACCCTTACCATTTGACCTGGCATGTGTTCTGTTTGCACTGTTTCCATCTGTCTCCATGCAGGACAAGCTGGCTCACAATAAAAGGAGAGAGTACAGTTGGGCAGTGACATGCCTGAACTGAAAATCCTCTTGCCGTTTGAGGAGAGAACCCTCCAGCTCGCAAGGAGGAAGAGGACAGCTCATATGCTGCAGGCAAGCTGGGTACAAGAGTGAAAAGTGAGGATCCACAACATAGACAACCATCTGGTCAGCCTCATGTGAGTTTTCTCTGTCCTTATGCCCATGCATTGATTCCATCTCCTGTTTCTTGCAGGGAAACCAGTGGAGCAGCCCACAAGCGTGGTTTTTGAGATCAACCAGGACAGCAGCTCACAAACCACCACATTGAAGAGGTGTTACAGTTCCCATCTGCACCCTCCATCAGCGCAGAGACTTACACTTCAGTGGGAATTATTAGCTGACTGGCTTCTGGGTCACTCACTGGTGAGTACCTCACTTCTGGTGATCTGCAGCAGATGGAGGGATCCAGCTCTTGGAGGACTGCTGGAGACAGGACTCTGCTGAGCCTCAGTCAGATGACTTGCCTCTGAATTCTGACATCCCTCAGCTGCTGGGGCTCCAAAGTAAAGTCAGGGACATCGAGAAGTGATGTCAGTGTCCTTCCTCAGACTGCAAAGCTGATTGGAGGAGACCCATTGCCCTCTGTCCAAAGAGATCATGCTGACACTCCAAGACAACCAGGCCACCACTGAGATGGTGGTGGCCACAGTGGAGATCTAGGTGCAGCACATTCACTCCATGGTGGAGGGTGCTCTCTGCACAGTTCAGACCATGAACTCCATGGCATGGTGTAGGCATTTGTGGGTATCTACAAGTATCAGCATCAGAGAATAGTAGGGCTTCTGGATCTCATTCTAACTGTCCCTTTGTCTCAGGAAGAATCTAAGGCCACTTGAGCACCCATAGAGAGGGGGCTCAGCTGGTTCATAGCCCAGGGTCTTCCATCCAGAAGACTCTGGTGGTCTCCAGCCCATCCGATTCCTTTACTCCTGTGACTCCAGGTCTGCACACAAAGGAGGGAACATCATCACACATAAATTGCCCAAAAACAAACCAGGGCCCTCCAGAGGATGCCTGCCAAGGCCATCTCAGACAACAGGGCCTGGCAGACAGCAGGCTACCTCCACCTCAGCTGTAGATCCTGGGGAAACACCAAGAGATAGTGGCATGGTTAGGAAGGTTAAGATATTATAGTTGCACACAGTGGGCAGGGCTGTTATTAGCCATTTATTATAGCGAGCACTTATGTTACTATGTGATTGTCCCTTTACTGATTTGAACTTAACTTCTTGCTCTCTCCCTGCTCTCATTCCATTGCTCCATAACCTGCTGCATACACAGTGCCATCTACCTTACACATAAAGGCTGACAAGAGGCACTCCCTCCATCTCCCGGCTGTGAGGATGTTAACCCACTGACTAACGTTTCCTTCATGCTAACAGGGCGCAATCATACCAGTGTCAATGTGGCCAAACGGAACAACCCCTCCATGGTCAACCCCACTCTACCTGTGGTTAATTACCCTCTCCCCCCACCCCGGTCCCGTGGTCAGCTCTCCCGCCACCCCCCACGGTTAACCCCAGAACTCAACCCAGTCATTGGGAAAGTCTGATTTCAGCACAAGGAACCAAGCGACTGGACCCTTGTGAGAGCTGTTCCTCCGGCACCAGTGACACAGATCCTCAATGGTACCCGTAACTCAGGAGGAACCTGCATTAGGAGAGATGAGTCTGTCCATGTATCATCGCCCGGATATTATCCTGGCCTTTAGCCAGACAGGAGTCAGACTTCTTCAGGACCAAAGCTCTGTCCTCACTGAAAGTCATCGTCAACTTCCCTTGCATTGTTTGGACAAGGGGTAACTGCACCTTCCCCATGACAAGAGCAATGGCAGGGTGGGAAAGGACTATCACCACACGGTGAGGAAGGACCATCTCCCATGATGGGTCCTCAGTGCCCACCCTAGTCCTTGTCGCCAGTGAAGCGAGAAACTTCAGGGCCCTCCTTGCCATTCGGGCCCTCGCCATCACCTGGCTGCTTTCCTCTGCTCCCTCCAGGAGCTCCCCTTCAGCTTCCTCCTCATCAGAGGATATGTGCCAGTCACTGATATCATTCTTTTCCAACTCCTCGCCCCATTTCAGTGCCAGGTTGTGAAGGGCACAGCATAGAACCACGATGTGTGGCACTCTCTAGGGGGTATAGTGGAGTGCTCCACCTAACTGGGCCAGGCATTGGAACCATGTCTTAAGCATCCCGATCGTCTGCTCAACCAAACCATGAGTAGCAGCGTAAACCTGAAAGTGACTGGTCTCTCCTGCCATTCTCTGGCCTCACCAGCCATGTACTGAGAGGATACCCCTTGTCCCCGAGGAGCCAACCCTGTAGCTGAGCAGTTCCCTCAAAAACCTCCAGTCTGGGACCAATGATGCCGCTGTTATAGACTTCCACGGGAACCTAGCACACACCTGCAGGATGTGCTGGCACGATCACAGATGATCAGGACATTCAGGAAGTGGAAGCCCTTGCAGTTTATGAAGGGCACACCTTGGCACCATGGGGCACAGAGAACCAAATGTGTCCAATCAATGGCTCCCTGCAATTGTGGGAATCCAGATGTGTGGGCGAACCACATTGCTCGGGCGCCCTGGCTAACCTGGTCCGGGTCAACATTTATGTAATGAGGGGCTCTTGCGAACAGCACATCTATGACCTCCCTGATGCACGTGTGTGCAGAGAGTCTGGGAGATACCACACAGGTCACCAGTGGAACCCTATAAAGAGCCACAGGCATAGAAATGTAGGGCAGCTGTGACCTTTAGGGTGACAGATGGTGGGTGGCCTCTGAGTCCACATGGTGCCAACTCTCAGAAAACCTGGAAAAGATGAGCAACCACATCCCTGGACATTCAGTGTCTCCTCCTGCACTGGTTCGCACCCATCTCCAAGATAATCAGCACCATCTGTACACTTAGGCCCATGCTGGAGGCTCCAAGTGGCCCAGTCTCTGACAGCTGAGTAGACTCTGCCACCCAGAGTTCTGCTCCTGCCTTCGGGAAGCCAGACGTTGATGTAGATGTCGTCTCTTGCCTCATGACGGGAAGGATTACTGATAACTTTACTGGTTCCATGTTTATTTCTCTCTACTTACTGCATGGGAAAGTGAATATTGAGGAGTCCAGTCCAGGCCCTGACCCATTGCCTATCCAACCCCGGAAGTACCTTTCCAATGGTCTGTGACTGCTGTACTTGCCATTACACTGAGCTCCACTCTCTTACACTTCCCCAAACTGGCCAAGACCCCACACCAGCCTCTTTCTACTCACCATGTCTGATGGAGACCCTTTCGAGCCCTGAAAAATCCCAGTTGGCATTCAACAATTGTCTTTAAGTGGACAATAAAAGGGAAAATTGTCTATCTGCTTCTTGCAGATGGGTAGCCTTGCCACGCTGCCCATTCCTTCCCGGGAAAATTGCTTGGGAACAGGGTAGAGTATTGGCACTCAGCTGGCAATGCAAAATTCTCTACCCGCCAGCCTGGATCCTTGCACTTGGTGGGCTCTATAAATCCAGCCCGTGATACCTGGCAGTGATCGATCCTATCTGCTGTGAGATTGAGAGGACAGATATACAGAGGAATACCTGGTGGGGGAACCTGGGAGATGAAGGGTTTCCTTGGTGGCAGGGAAGCCTGGGAAAAGGGGAAGATTGATACAGTTTCAATCCTGTTTCTGCTCTAACTCTGTAATTAGTTAATACTTTTTTGTTGATTTAAATAATTACCCATGAAAACTCTGGGTGCCTTTGTTTTTTTGCAGCATGTAATTAATAATATGAAGTATTAAATATGAACTTTAAATAACTCACTGTTGCCGGGATGGCAAATATAAAACTTTTTCGTAACTGAATAATGCAAAAACCAACAGAACTATCCATATTTCTTTTCCTTTTGTTTGCTTTTGATAGCATTGACTGTGAGTGTACTTGTTAATAAAATATAAACAGGGTCGATGAAGATTTTGGAAATGTATGCATTGGTACTCAATGAATTCATAACAATAAATATAATCTTGCAAGTAGAGATAACAATTATAACAGAGTGACTGACATTAGAGAGTAAATTAACATCTTCTGCAGAGATCAGTTACCCTTGCCTGTGGTTTCTAAGACTCAGCGCGACTAATGCATCCTCCAATTTATTACAGAGAAGATTCACCAGCCATTGTTATTAAAAACGTTCTAATCCAGCCTTGACATTTACAATGACATATTTTTATCAAACCGTAAAGATAACCAAAACAGATTTCCATTTTGCTATGCTTACAGTCATTTACATTTTCTTCACGTATGACTCATTAAGTTCATTTTTTGGACTGGTGCCAGGTTACAGAGAGTGACCAGATTGTAATTCATACATGCATCAATCTTCCCTTTTAAAGACCATCATGATGGATACTTTGTGAGATCGAATCTGTGGAGTAACCACTTTAAGCTGCCATTTTGTCACTGGCGAACTCTATCAATGCCTAGCTTGTGAAATAGAATTCATTGCTGATAATTTAAAAGGCTTCACCAATAATTCCATCCGGTTTCTAAGAATTTTGCATTCTTATTACTAGAGAAATTTTACTCAAATTGTTTTGATGGAGGGCCGCATCCAAAATATTGGACAGCGTTTTCCCAAGTGTCATAACAGTGAGATAATGGAGTGATCCGCGCTGGTCTCTTCAGCACACTCTGCACAGCAATCCCCTGACACTCAGTGCACTGAAAGAACATCCACGTGAATCTGTTATGTAATCTCCAGGCGCGTGACTAGCCTGAAATGGCCATAGCTGTGTGCTGTTAACAAGGGGGAGCTTTATTTAAATGCTCCCACTCCACCCACAGCCAGTCATGCCAGGAAGGTGGCAGCCTGCAGAGCCAGGTACCAGGCCACTGTGACCAATTCTTCTGAAGCTGCTGGAGATGCAGAGGCAGGGCTGGCGAATGCAGGATGGGCTGTCAGCAACATTCCAACAACTGTAAGGCTCTTTGGAGAACTCTCACAGCCACCAGGTGCAAGAAGTGGTGCCAGCATTGCATGGCAGCCAGGCCAACCTTACAAGAATGGCAACCACTGTGGAAAGCCTAGGGTAGGGAATGGTAGCAATGGGAGGCAGGGACAAAGAACAAAGAACAAAAACAGCCCGGGAAACAGGCCCTTTGGCCCAATGAGCCCGCGCCGCCATTTTGACACTACCAGTCCCCCCTCCACCTATGACCCTTATCTATTGCTTGTGGCCATCCAGATTGAGGGAAACTAATTTAGGGACAATTTATTACTGCCAGTCAGCCTAACAGCACATCTTTGGGGTGTGGGAGGAAACCGGAGCACCTGGAGAAAACCCACGCAAGCACGGGGAGAATGCGCAAACTCCCACAGACACCGGCCCAAATCCATGTGTCTGCACAGCAATCAGCGATAGTCACTGAGCTGTCGTCTTGCCCTGTATCTGGTCCAGTTTAAGCACACACTAACGACATGAAACACTAGGCTATTCTCGAACATTCAAGAGCAGCCCTAGTACGACCCATCGCGTGTATGCCCCTCTTTGGACAACAAGGTGGACCGACTTAAAACCTGTGAATGAAAAGAGAAAAACATTAGTATCATTCCACATCCTTATACATTACCAGGGACGTCCCAATGCTAATGAACCTTATTTAAAACAATCTCCTATATCCTCCCATCTCCAACCCACTCATGTGCCTGTCTAAGTTACTCTTAAACAACTCCAGCGTGCCTGCCTCCACCACCTTGCTTGGCAGAGCATTCTATACCCCCACTACCCTCTGTGTGAAAAACCTCCCTCTAATATCCGTGTTATACCTCTCCCCCCTCACTTTAAGCCTGTGGCCCCTCGTACTGTGTGTCTCTATCATAGGAAATAGCTTACCACGGTTTACTCTATCTATATCCTTCATAACATTATATACCTCTATTAGATCCCCCCTCAGTCGCAATCTTTCAAGGGAAAACAGCCCCAATTTGCTCAATCTTTCCTCATAACCCAGTCCTTCCATACCAGACAGCATCCTGGTAAACCTCCTCTGCACTCTCTCCAGAGTCTCCACGTCCTTCCGGTAGTAAGGCGACCAGAACTGGACACAGTACTCTAAATGTGGTCTAACCAACGTTCTATACAACTGCAACATTAGACTCCAGCTCTTATATTCTATAAAGACTAACATATCATAAGCTTTCTTCACAACTTTCTCCACTTGTACTGCCACCTTCAAAGACTTGTACACTTGCACCCCAGGTCTCGCTGCGACTCTATACTCCTTACAGGCTTACCCTTTATCATATAACACCCCCCTACATTATTCCGGCCAAAATGCATCACCTCACATTTATCCGGATTAAACTCCATTTGCCATGTATCTGCCCAATATACCAGCCTATCAATATCCCGTTGGATTGCCAGACACTGCTCCTCACTGCCCGCCAATCCAGCCATCTTAGTGTCATCTGCAAACTTGCTGATCACACCACTTACACCCTCTTCCAAGTCATTCATATACACTACAAAAAGAAGAGGTCCCAGTACCGAGCCCTGCGGCACACCACTAGTGACAGACCTCCAGCTAGAAAAGGACCCTTCCACTACTACTCTCTGACTCCTCTTTGCAAGCCAGTTCTCAACCCATCTAGATACCTGGCCTTGTATCCCATGAGCCTTAACCTTTTCTACCAACCTACCATGAGGGACTTTGTCAAACGCCTTACTGAAATCCATATAGACGACATCAACAGCTCATCCTTCGTCGACTGTTTTTGTCACCTCCTCAAAAAATTCTACAAGATTCGTAAGGCAAGACTTCCCCTTTACAAAGCCATGCTGCGTATCCTTAATCAGATCGCAACGCTTTAAGTGCGCATACATCCTATCCCTAAGAATCCTCTCCATCAACTTGCCTACCATGGCTGAGAGCCTGAGGAGCATGCTTGAGACATGGCAGATGATTGCTGAGGGGCTTCAGAGCTTGGACCAGTCTCAGAGGGCTATCGCTAAGGATTCACACATGATGGTGCAGGTAATGTTGGGTCTCCAGCACTGGAAATGCTTACTGAAGCTCAGTGACCACTGAAGTGTTCCCCAACAGGAAGAGAACAGTCTTGCCTGGTGATTGCCGAGCAGTGTTCATTCATCTGTTGTAACGTCTGCATGGTCTCCATGATCACTGTTCTCACAGTGACGACAGCATCTCATAACCCTGCCACAGCAACCTCTGCAAGACATGCCAGATCATCGACACGGATGCCATCATCACACGTGAGAACACCATCCACCAGGTACACGGTACATACTCTTGCAACTCGGCCAACGTTGTCTACCTGATACGCTGCAGGAAAGGATGTCCCGAGGCTTGGTACATTGGGGAGACGCTGTGACAACGGATGAATGAACACTGCTTGACAATCACCAGGCAAGACTGTTCTCTTCCTGTTGGGGAACACTTTCGCAGTCACAGGTATTTGGTCTCTGACCTTTGGGTAAGCATTCTCCAAGGCGGCCTTCACGACACATGACAGCGCAGAGTCGCTGAGCAGAGACTGATAGCCAAGTTCCACATACATGAGGACGGTCTCAACAGGGATCTTGGGTTCATGTCACACTATCTGTAACCCCCGTGACTTGCCTGAACTTGCAAAATCTCACTAACTTTCCTGTCCGGAATGTTTTTAACCTGTGCTTAATGCTCTCTCCACTCACGTTGTCTGTACCTTTAAGACTTGATTAGCTGTAAAGACTTGCATTCCGATCATTATGCATGTAAATCGAGTTTGTGTCTTTATATGTCTTGTTTGTGATCAGAACTCCCACCCACCTGATGAAGGAACAGCCAGTTCCAAAAGCTAGTGGTGTTTGCTACAAATGAACCTGTTGGACTTTAACCTGGTGTTGTGAGACTTCTTACTGTGTTTACCCCAGTCCAACGCTGGCATCTCCACATCTTGAACATAGAAAGCCCCTTAGCAGTGGAAGGATACTTTCCTAATTGGAGGGCTGTGACAATTGGTGTTCCACAAGGATCAGTGCTGGGGCCTGTAATGTATATAAATGATGTGAAGGAAAATGTAGATGGTCTGGTTAGTAAATTTGCATGTGATACAAACATTGGGGGAGTAGCAGGTAGTGAGGAGTATTGTCCAAGGATACAGCAGGATATAAATCATCTGGAGACCCGGGACGAAAGATGTCAGATGGAATTTAACCCGGAGAAATGTGAGATGATGCGATTTGGAAAGTCTACTGCAGAAGGTAAGTATACAGTAAATCGTAGAGCCCTTAGAAATATTAGCATATAGAGGGATCTAGGTGTCCAGATTCACAGTTCCCTGAAAGCAGCAACTCAGGTAGACAAGGTGGTCAAGAAGGCAAGTGGCATTCTGGCCTTTATCGGTCAGGGTGTTGAGTATCAAATTGAAAAATCATGTTGCAGCTGAAAAAGACTTTGGTTCGGCCGCATTTGGAGTATTGTGTACAATTCTGTTTGCCACATGACCATTGATGCATTGGAAAGGATGCAGAAGAGATTTACCAGGATGTTGCCTGGTTTGGAGGATATGGACCATGAAGAAACATTAAACAAATATGGATTGTTTTCACTGGAGCAGCAGAGGATGAGGATGGATCTGATGGAAATTTACAAGATTTTGACAGGCTTGGATGAATAGTCAGAGGCTCATTCCCAGAGTCAGTTACCCAGGGGCATAGATTGGAAGCAAGAGGGGGAATGTTCATGAGAGATGTAAGGAGCAAGTTTTTCACACAGAGGCTGGTGAATGTCTGGAACATGCTGCCAGAGGTGGTGGTGGAAGCAGATCGATGAGCAGAAACTGATAGCCAAGTTCTGCACACCTGAGGACGGCCTCAACCGGGATCTTGGTTCATGTCACACTATCTGTAACCCTCACAGCTTGCCTGAATTTGCAAAATCTCACTAACTGTCCTGTCTGGAAACAATACACATCTTTTTAACCTGTGCTTAACGCTCTCTCCACTCACATTGTCTGTACCTTTAAGACTTGATTAGCTGTAAAGACTCGCATTTCAATCATTATTCATGTAAATTGAGTTTGTGTCTTTATATGCCTTGTTTGTGATCAGAACTCGCACCACCTGATGAAGGAACATTCAAGAGACATCTGGATAGATACATGAATAAACAGGGAATAAAGAGATATGGACCACGTAGAGGCAAGAAAACATTAGAATAGAGAGGCACCTGCATCAGCACAAACTAGGTTGCCTGAAGGGCCTGCTGTTATGCTGTTATGTTTCTTTCTTTGTTCTACAGTTTTATGTCTAAATACCATTATTAATTCAACATGAGGAATCCAGCTGTTTGTCTTATTGCACAAACTTCAATCTAATAAAACAAAAATACAAAGCCTTAAGACATTTGAAATATATAAGGTAGACTTTTCAACTGCTGAGAGTCATAGAAGTTTACAATACGGAAACAGGCCCTTTGGTCCAATTTGTCCATACTGCCCAATTTTTACTACTAAGCTATTCCTAATTGCCACACCCCATCCCCCCGCCCCCACCACACCCCCATATCCCTCTATACCAATCTTACCCATGTAACTGTCTGAATGCTTTTTAAAAGACAAAATTGTACCAGCCTCTACTGCTATCTCTGGCAGCTCGTTCCAAACACTCACAACCTTCTGTGTGAAAAATTGCCCTTTTGGATCCTTTTGTATCTCTTCCCTCTCACCCTAAAACTATGCCCTCCAGTTTTAGACTCCCCTACTTTTGGGAATAGATCTTGACTATCTCCCTGATCTATACCCCTCATCATTTTATAGACAACTATAAAATCATCCCAAAGCCTCCTAAACTCCAGGGAGAAAAGACCCAGCCTATTCAGCCTCTCCTTATAACTCAATCCATCAAGTCCCAGTAGCATCCTGGTAAATCTTTTCTGCACTCTTTCTAGTTTAATAATACTTTTTTCCATAATAGGATGACCAGAATTGTACACAGTATTCCAAGTGAGGCCTTACCAATGTCTTGTACAACTTCAACAAGAGGTCCCAACTCTTGTTTCGAAAGTTCTGACTAATGAAACCAACCTTGCCGAATGCCTTCTTCTGTCCACCTGCGACTCCACTTTCAAGGAGTTATGAACCTGTACCCCTAGATTTCTTTGTTCTTTAATTCTACCCAAAACCCTATCATTAACTGAGTAAGTCCTGCTCTGGTTCAATCTACCAAAAATGCATTTCCTTGCATTTATCTAAACTAAACTCCATCTGCCATTCATCAGTCCACTGTCCCAATTAAACAGGATCCCGTTGCAATCCTAAATAACGTTCTTCACCGTCTACAATGCCACCAATCTTTATGTACATAATTGGAAGTACATGTGTGGGTCTGCAATAATTTTTGTAAAATCATTTTTGAAACTATAGACATCTATTGCAAACCTTTGAGACAAGCAGGATCCACGTGGGAACTAACTGTACATTTTTCAGGCAGGGTCTGAACAATGGTAACAAACAAAAGCCAACTAGAGCTCTTCCTGCCTCCCCTGCTGCTGCAACTCCCCAATTTGGCCCCCTCCCCTCTCACCACATTCCCCACCTTGACCAGCACAATCCGATGACCGTCATTTCTGATATAATACCTACAATATGCCAGTCGACAGACAGCATTGAACATTGAAAAGAAAAAAATATATTTTAAGTATGAAAAATAACTTTTCAGATTCCAGATTCATAAAATTTCCATATTGAATTTATAGTTAAACCAAAATTCAACAAAAATAAATACTTCTACACTTCAAATTTCATCATATTACTGAGCTGTATTTATCATTTTCTCATTTTTATCTATCAGCAATACAGCAGACCCTAACAGCTTGAATTCCAATAGGTTTAATTTGTGGTTTATCAAGGTTTAATATAATTGATATATTTATTGATCTTATTTGTTATATAATACTTCAGAAATACAAGCTGCAAAAAGCAAGTGAGACCTCAGCAAAACTCATTTTCACTTTCCCAAGTTACCATTTTCTGTGAGTTGAATATTGTGTTTAAAACATCTTGGGGCCTCTGATTCTCTATTATCCACATTTTAGATGATCCAGCTAATTGTAAGCGCAAGGTTTCCACATCGTGTCTTTGTAGATTTAATGCCTCAAGGCAAACGTTGACCTTGATGAAAAGTCATGAAAAATAAGAAGCACAGTCTACTAGATATCGATTATTTTTCATCATGCCAACTTGCCAAAGATGTAGTCGTGCACCACATACAGGAAGGAGTGCGTAGCCTTGGTTAAACAATGATGGGGCATGTGGGAGCGATGCCCTGCCTCTATTGCCAGTAAGAAACTGGTTATCAGGTACGTGGCACTTCTCGTCTGGCCTATTCCTTACTCCTGTATCAGGATGGTCATCCAGACCATCTCCCACTTTATCTAGAGGTCGAAAATGGACCATATTCATAGGGGCAGGATATTACAAATCTCTAGATAAGGGGGGACAATGTACCTAACATCACCCACATCCATGCAACAAGCTGTGCGAGGACTTTCAATATGAAAACACAGGCAAAATCTGAACAAAAAATGACATTGTTGGTTCCGGCACAGAAAACAGAACGTTTCCCATTGATGGTGCCAGCATGGTTTTGGGCTGATTTTGTACCTCATTAGCAATAATTTTTATGCCCACAAGTTTCATGCTGCTCCAGCAGCAAATTCCATCTGATTCACCCACCTCGTAACGACTTAACTGTTGCTGGCATTGGGGACCTCCACCTAAATGGCTCCCTAGCACTTGTTCCACAGGTGGGCTGGGCTGGGCACAGTAAGAAGTCTCACAACGCCAGGTTAAAGTCTAACAGGTTTATTCAGTAGCACAAGTGCTGCCCCTTCAACAGGAAGTGGAGAGTTGGACTCACAAACAGGGCATTATATAGACACAAACTCAATTACAAGACAATGGTTGGGATGCGAGTATTAACAGGTAATCAAATCTTTACAGGTGCAGACAATGTGAGTGGAGAGAGGGTTAAGCACAGGTTATAGAGGCGTGAATTGTCTCAAGCCAGGACAGTTAGTGAGATTTTGTAAGCCCAGGCAAGGCGTTGGGGTTACAGATAGTCTGGCATGAACCCAAGATCCCGGTTGAGGCCGTCCTCATGTGTGCGGAACTTGGCTATCAGTTTTTGCTCAGTGACTCTGCATTGTCACGTATCTTGAAGGCCACCTTGGAAAATACTTACCCGAAGATCAGAGGCTGAATGCCCTCGACTGCTGAAGTGTTCCCCAACAGGAAGGGAACACAGCACTGTTGAGCAGTGTCCATTCATCTGTTATTGTAGCATCTGCCTGGTGTCGCCAATGTACCGTGCCTCAGGACATCCTTTCCTGCAGCTCATCAGGTACACAACATTGGCCAAGACACAAGAGTATGTGGATAAAAGCAAATTACTGCGGATGCTGGAATCTGAAACCAAAAGAGAAAACATGGGGAAATCTCAGCGGGTCTGGCAACATCCGTAAGGAGAGAAAAGAGCTGGCGTTTCGAGTCCAGATGACCCTTTGTCAAAGCTCTATTTCAAAGAGCTTTGACGAAAGGTCATCTGGACTTGAAATGTCAGCTCTTTTCTCTCTTTACAGATGCTGCCACACCTGCTGAGATTTTCCAGCATTTTCTCTTTTGATCACAAGAGTATGTGCCATGTACCTGGCGGGTGACGTTTTGACGTGAGATAATGGCATCCATGTCGATGATCTGGCCCATCTTGCAGAGATTGCTGTGGCAAGGTTGTATGGTGTTGTGGTCACTGTTCTCCTGAAGGCTGGGTAGTTTGCTGCAGACAATAGTCTGTTTGAGGTTGTACAGTTGTTTGAAGGCAAGAAGTGGGGGTGTGGGGATGGCCTCGGCGGGTTGTTCGTCTTCATCGATGACATATTGAAGGCTCTGGAGAAGGTGACATAGCTTCTCCACTCTGGGAAAGTTCTGGACGATGAAGGGTACTCTGTCGGTCATGTCCTATGTTTGTCTTCTGAGGAGGTCCGTGTGGTTTTTCACTGTGGCTGTTGGAACTGTTGATTGATGAGTTGAGCGCCGTGTCCTGTTCTTTCAGCGACTGTAGGTCTCGACTGCAATCCTCCTCATCTGAGCAGATCCTGCGTATACTGACGACTTGTCTGGAGGGGAGGGCTTCTTTAACGTGTTTAGGGTGGAATCTGGAGAAGTGGAGCATCATGAGGTTGTCTGTGGGCTTGTGGTACAGTGAAGTACTAAGGTGACAGTTCTTGATGGAAATGCACGTGTCCAAGAATGCAACCGATTCCGGAGAATATCCATGGTGAGTCTGATGGTGGGATGGAACTTGTTGATGTCATCATATAGTTGTTTCAGTGATTGTTCACCATGAGGCCAAAGGAAAAATTGTAATCGATGTATCTAATGTATAGCATCGGTTGAAAGTCCTGTGCAGTAAAGAAGTCTTATTCAAACCTGCAAATGAAGATGTTGGCATATTGAGGTGCAAATTTAATCCCCATGGCTGTTCCATGTGTCTGGATGAAGAACTGGTCGTTGAAGGTGAAGGCGTTGTGTTGCTACCATGTTACGACAACAGATGAATGGACACCTCTCGACAATCACCAGGCAGGAGTGTTCCCTTCCTGTTGGGGGACACTTCAGCAATCAAGGACATTCAGTCTCTGATCTTTGGGTAAATGATCTCCAAGGTGGTCTTCAAGATGTACGACAATGCAGAATTGCCGAGCAGAAACTGGTAGCTAAGTTTTGCACATATGAGGATGGCCTCAGTCGGGATCTTATGTTTATGTCACACTATCTGTAATCCCCACTGCTTGCCTGGGCTTGCAAAATCTCATGAATTGTCCTGGCTTGAGACAATTCACATCTCTTTAACCTGTGCTTAACCCTCTCTCCACTCACATTGACTGCACCTGTAAAGATTTGTTTACCCGTTAAGCCTTACATTCCAACTATTATCCTGCAATTGAGTCTGTGTCTATATATGCCCTACTTGTGAACACAACTCTTCACTCACCTGATGAAGGAGCTGCGCTCCAAAAGCTCATACTGCCAAATAAACCTGTTGGACTTTAACCTGGTGTTGTGAGACTTCTTATTGCTACACAATAGCTGCAGGGGTTGGGAGGCAAGGAGGCAGCGCTGTGCTTTCCAGAGGGGGCTTTCAGTATGATGCTGGATGAAATGGAGCAGAGATGGGATACACTCTACCCCAACTCCAGGAGACAGCAAGGTCACCACCCTCAAATGGGATGCAGTGGCAGCCCTGGTCAATGCAAGCGTACTCCAAAAGAGGATGGGTCAGCAGTATCAAAAGATGATGAATGATCTTCTTCATTCAGCTAGGGTAAGTGAACCACCCTTAGTCTCCCACTGGACACTCTTGCACACCCTTCGAACCCCCAATCCTTTCTCCCACTCAGCTATCTTGGCCTCTGCCAATACCAGGGACCTGGTGCCCATTCCGCAACCCCCCCACAATCACCCTGTTCCCCTGGTAGCTGCAGTGCTCCTCACACTCCAGCTCCCACCCAAGTTCCGTGCTTGCCACATCTCATCACCATCTTAAATGTCAACAATCCCACTCTTCCTCTCTGTGTCATTGCAGGACAAACACAACCATAACAGATGTCAGCGAGCACAGCCAGCTGGAGTCAAGGCTGAGCTACAAACCCACACACGTTTTAAGAAGAGTGTCCTCGAGTTGGCTGGGGAGGAGGGAGACCATGTGTGCACTGCTGGTGAAGTGGGAGCAGCAAAGGAACATGAGAATCCTCAGCACAAATGCTGTCATTCCTCAAGTCTCAAGTGATTAAACACTGTCTCCTCCATGTCCCATGTAATGCACTGATGCCAAATATCTTCTCTTACATGCTGACCAGCAGAACAGGCCGGGCCATCCTCACGCCTCCTGGACCCAGCGGATTCCAGCAGTGCAGAGGGAGACTTCCCCAACCTCACCATTGAAGGGATATCACAGCTGTCACCGTAGCTGACACCAATGCAGATACTAACACCTCACTGGGTCCAATTAGTTGGCAGGCTTCTGGGTAACTCACTGCTGCCCATCTCATAGCTGAAGATCTACAGCAGGCAGAGGCAGGGACGTCCCAGGGAACTGGCATTCGGAGGAATGCCAGAGCCCAGGACTTTCGTAGGCATCAGGCTAGCGATGCGCCCCTGGGCCCAGTCATCCCATAGCTGCTGGAGCTGCAAAGACAGGGTCACAAAATTCAGGAAGGGGTGACAACAGTCCTCCTCAAAGTACAAGGTCAATTGGAGGAGTTTCCATCGCCTTCTATCCGAGGAGAAGGTACCATCACTACAATACACCGAGAAACATACTGTGAGATTGGATTCCGCGGTGGAAACTTTGGTGCAGGATGTGCACCCCATGGCAGGAGATGTCCATACCATTGTGCAGCACTGGTGGGAATCTACAGGTGCCTGCGCCAGAGGATGGTGGGGCTTCTGGATCCCCCACCCCAATGAAGGAGCACAGGGGCCCCCAGGAACCTGAAGGGAAGAGGATTGGCAAGAGTAGAGCCAAGGACCCTCCAGCTAGGGAACCCTGGGCGTCTCCAGCCCATGTGACTCTTTGTAAGTGACACCCCTCCAGCCCCACTTATGGCTGGACCCAGGGGTGCATCATTAGCCTGAGGGCAGCGCTGCAATACCAGTGCTGCTTGAAAGCCAACCAGAGCCCTCAAGGTCCAGAATCCCCAGGGGATCCCTGTCCTTGGTTAATTTTTATCCCATTACATTTGGTCCAAACTTTCCAATTGCCAGGTACACACAAACTCAGGCACCATTCTAAGGATACGATGAGCACATTATAAGGAACAGAAGAAAAACATACTTCAGATTACAAGAGGCTTAACCCTTTCTGTAAGAGTTTGGAATCCTTTTGTACCATCTGGACCTCTGGGCAAACGTACTACCACCCCAGCAGTAGCAGGGTGGGTCTGGCCACTTTGTCATGGAACACTCCATTCGATTGGATTGTGCCATATCATCTATTCTCCCTGGAGATGCTTAAGTAGAAAACCAGCCTTGACCACAAGCCCCTCAAGCAGTGGTCTGCACATAATATCCTCGAGGCCTGTGGGAAAGGGAAATGGTGAGTCCTGTTGCATGTTTCTCCAAGCAGATCTTTAGTCATTTGGCAGAATGACTCATCACCAGAGCTTTCAAACACCACGTTGTCACTTGGCTGGTGGTGAGAAGGGTTTTCCCTGTCAGATCCTTCCTGCATGTCTAGAGTCTTACCGCCTCCTCGTGGTGCCCTCGAGAGATGTAAAGGCTTTTGTTAAGGTTCATCCTGAGCAGTCTCATAACGCAGGATTCTGTGCTCTACGGCTTTTTTCCCCAGAGATATACACCAAAATAAAAATCAACTGCAGATCAAAGTCACTGCAATGGGAAAGGGCACCCTCCAAGGGGCTGGAAACTGGGTAAAGTCCCTCAGGCTGCATGTTTCACATGTAATGAATCTTGTGAATGTTTACTGTAATTAGAAATGTACTGAGTAACATACTGTATTGGAAGAAACTGAATTGCTTTGCACCATATGTAGTGTCAATTTCGAACAGTCATGTAATACATTTTTATAAATTTCATGAATAAAGTATATTTTTGAAAAAAAATCAAAAAAACTTCTCTTTTGATGTGCATTAACTAGTTTGCTTGCTCATATTTAATATTCAAAGCAATAACACACGTGTTATCTGAACAGGAATGCTTGTAAATCAATCTGCAAGTAGTTCTAGTGGCCTTACATATAGATTTGGTAGACAAGGCACAGCATCAATAAAATTGCTCAAATAAAACCCCAGCTTTATCTATTCCATTAAGCTGTTCAAGGGATGGCTCACTTTGACTGAATTCAGTTCATTCAATTCCACAGAAGGTTAATTACAAGATGATCAATAATTTATAAACATATCATCCACAAGACCAGAGAGATGCAGCAGAGCCATTTTATGTAAATCTGCTAAGGAATAGGTCTTCTCTCTCATGGCTTGAAGAAAAAAAATCTCTATTTTGACCGAGGCTATTGTACAGCATAAAACAATCATAAGCAACTTGCACCTAAATTCAATTAATCTGAATTAATTTGACATGGTTATAGTAAATGAAAATGCACAGTCACAAAATATAATTAACACAATAAACTTCATCACTGGGGCCATCCAAAAGCTACATTTTTGAAATTTTTAAAGATTATGAAAAGAAAATAGAACCTTATCCTAGCTAAGCCGAAACATCTCCCTTCACCTATGTGAAAATCAAGAATTATTCCAATTCCAACATGTCAAAAATTATCAAGTATTCCAATGGGATACCTAATGATTTTTGACAGATTTAATGATGGATATATTAACCTGTACAACACTATTCAACAAGATAATTGTTATTTTAGCAGCAAAGTATTTTGCTTTTTATCAATCCTCATTTCACTTGAGTTCTAATCTTAGTGTTTGTGTGGATGCAAATATCAGCAGATAATCATTATATGATCAGGAGAAACTTAAATAAAATACAAAGAGGACCTCCAAATATTGTAAATTTGTGAATCGATTGCCATTGCTAAAAGTACTTTGTGCTGTTATAGTTTCTTACATTTCTGCAGAGGATTTTTAACCACCGGAATGTTTTCTAAATCCAGGTTTTTTCTGCCACTTCATTTTGTTAACAATCATTTTAGAACCTGCATAAATTAAAATGATGGGATTTAACACATCATTGAAGATGTTATGGGATATTTTCCTCGATAATATCATGAATTTTGGGGTGACACAGTGGTTAGCACCGTTGCTTCACAGTGCCAGGGACACAGGTTCAATTTCGGGCATGAGTGTCTGTGTGCAGACTGCATGTTCTCCCCATGTCTGCGTGGGTTTCCTCTGAGTGCTGTGATTTCTTCCCGCAGTCTGAAAGAAGTGCTGGTTAGGCGCATTGGGCATGCTAAACTCTCCCTTAATGTGCCCAAACAGGTGCCAGAATGTGGTGACTACAGGATTTTCACAGTAACTTCATTGCAATGTTAATGTAAACCTACTTGTGACACTAATAAATAAACTTAAAAAAACCTTTTAAATTTAGAATAACTATTTTTTTCTTCGACTAAGAATTTACTCTATTTATTACAAATCACTAATTTCAATTATATAGGTCAGGATTTAGCAGGCCCACTAGCCCCTGGCAGGATCCCAGTGGCCCCACTGAATCAGGCATTGGGCCTAAAAAGGAATTCTTGCCAGGTGGCAAACCTTCACGATGTGCCCAGTTGTCCCTGCCAGGCCCAACAGACCCGTTGACTACGCAAAGCTTTTTATAGCAATGTAATTAGTGGACTGAAAGCAGTCTTCTGCAATGCACCCCCACCAACTGGAAGCCCACAGGGCAGGATTTGGTGCAGGTCCTGGCAAATATTGACCTGGTAGCTTGTAATCTGGGGGGGAGGATGCAAGGAAGCAAATGCTGTGCCCGCATACTCTTCTGTTGCTGCCAGGCTGCAGAGCGAAAGGTCGCCCAAGAGACGTGGGCTCAGGTTGGGAGGGAAAGGGCTTGATCTCCAGATTCTTCACCAGGATGGTGCTCTAGTGATTGCCCCGTGAAAGATGGTGTTCACTTTCAAGATAGCGATTTCAGGCACCATGCTGGGGTAAGATATTAATGATTGCCTCTGTCCTCTAAATCATTGTAGTGCCCTGATCACTTTGATATCCATGCCCCTTGGACACCTGGAAGGCCTCAAAATCACTGAAGCCATCCATTCAACAATAGGGATTGAGCCAGATGTTAAAACCCTCTTTAAAGTGCTCTTACATAAAAGACCTGTCAGGATTACTTGGGAGATCCCTTTCTCTCATAGACTACAACTGCTGTGAAACCCTTTTCAAGTATTTTGCTGGTTAGTTTCACCGGGGAGTTCCATTTTAACATTGAAAGGTTAGAGTCTGGTGTCTGCACCCTTTGAAGTGGTTTGACTGCCAGGTATGGATTACTTACCCACTAGCAAAGCATCCTGTTTTCCTTTCCATTCATAATTGAATGTATCTTATGTGCTTTATAAACATTGTGTTAGAAAAGAGGAAGCTAAATCTTTTAAAATATCGAACCTGAGAATCAAACCACTTCAGAGGATGGCTGGGAGAGATGGGTTCTGTGACCCTCATGCCTGTGTGGTGTGGGTGGGCTTGCTCCATTATTGTAGTGGTGGGGGGAGGAAGATGCCTTCTGGGCAGAGGGGTTGGGGGGTGCACCTCTTGCTGGTAGGGGTGCATTCCAACCCATTGTTGGGTTCTCCATGTCACGGGTTAGCGTGGAGATCAGGGCCCCCTTTCCAATCTCTGTAAAGCCGGGCTCGATGGGGTGACTCCCAATATGCATAAGTTAAGGCGTATGAATCCCACCTGACAGGCACTCCTAACCCAGCGGGAAACACTCTGGTAGCACAGTGGTTAGCACTGCTGCCTCACATCGCCAGGGACCCAGGTTCAATTCCTAGCTTGGGTCACTGTCTATGTGGAATCTGTATGCTCTCCCCAGGTTTGTGTGGGTTTCCTCCAGGTGCTCTGGTTTCTTCCCACAGACCAAAGATGTGCGGGTTAGGTGAATCGGCCGTGCTAAATTGCCCCTTAGTGTCAGGGGAACTAACTATGGTAAATGTATAGGGTTATGGCGATAGGGCCTAGGTGGGGGGACTGTGGTCGGTGTAGATTTGATTGGCTGAATGGCCTTGTTCTGCACTGTAGAATTCTATAATCTTCAGAATAATACTGGCGAAGAACTTTACATTTCTCAGTGAATGAGGTGGCTATTTTTATTGACAGTTGTTGTCAGTTTTGTTATGGACTGATGCTGATAAGAAATGGGTTCAGACCTCTGAAAGAATATTTTTACATTGGGCTCTTGTGACTGAGAGAGAGGAGGTTTTTGTCTGATCAGTAAAGGCTGTATTCAAACCGAGGTGAGAAGTGTAATGGACGAATCCACTGCACCATCCCCTGGTTTACAAATACTTATGAATAAAATCATGGAATTTTCTCTCTTCCGTTCTTGTCTATTTTTGTCTAGTTTGATTATTTTTCTTGAAATGGGAAATGATGACACAACCGAAACAAAATGTCTGGGAGGAGTCATTGTGCCTAATGGTATCAAGAAGCTGAATTGATGACAGAACAAACATCAATCTCAAATGCTTCCATGATTTTCAAAATAATTGACAAATTAAAAGAAAGAAAACATTAGTCAAAATTCTTGTTGATCTGAATTCCTGAAACTGACACTGGTAGTTTCAAGTACTAAGTGCCATGCACCCACAGTATTAACCATTCATCTCCCTGATATGAACTAGTGTTGGCAGTTCTTATACATCATCAGCAGCACTTGCATGCACTGCAGGTGCTGGCAAGCATCCTTAATGCTCATTTGAAAAATGGGTATAAGCCACCGTGGCTGTGAAGCAGTTTCAAATTATATTTATTTCTTGTGATGCCTATCTGGTGAGGAAGCCACTTTTGGTAGATCTCAAAGTTTCATATTTGCATACTTTAAAGGAAACAATGTAAAAAGTAAATTAGAAAATACATTTCTTTTGACACGGTTGCTTTGCTTGAGGTTAATTCCTTACTGAAATACTGCAGACTGAATGTGCTGGAGGTACTATGGGGAAGACGAAATAATGCCGATCATTTGTCACTTGGTAAATCCAGACCGGAGGCTCTTTTGAGACTGCTATAGCTTTTTTTACACGAGCGTATACAAAATACAAGATTAGGAATCTCCTTTTTCCAAAGTGTACCGTCCATACAAGTACCTCCCATGTGTTCTGAACTTTAATCTCAATGTGTTGTGTTACAGTAAGCATTGTGTCTTTGTGAAAAGAGAGATTATTTACCACAGGGGCCCTTGTTTTCCAAACAATTGGCTGTTCTTCACACCAATGTGTTTTCCTAAGGCATGCAGTTCAACAGGTATGTGGCTGTATCCTGATTTGAAGGAGATTACTGCTTTAGAAAAATACACAAAAGGGACCTATCTGATTTCCTTTCAATCTCAGTGTCATTGTTCACAAGGAGCTAAGTGAAACAGATTAATATTTAGCAATTAAAAAGTTAAATATGTCAAATGTGTTCTACATGAGATTATGTTCATTTTATTTTTTTTATAAGGATAAATTGCTTACGTGCCCCATCATTCCCCAAATCTCCCACAATGCTTGTTCAATAGATAAAGGTGAATTAAGAGAACATTTTAATGCTACCGTGGCATTATTTTTTATTTAGAGCCTCCCTGTATACTAGCTATGCTAAATCTGTTGAAAAAAACATACTAAACTGATACTGGCACAGAGTAGTAAAGCTTATACTAAGAACTTTAGAATTAATGAACAGAATGTTAAGTTATAAATTAAGTTATGAGTATGGAAGTTTCAACCTAGTCCACAATGGATAAATTGACAGCACACGAATTGCCCATAATTCCCAACTGTATTAGCTTTTCGAACAAGCCCATATATCATTCCAAATAATGTAGATATTTAGATCAATACTAACACACCAGTAACTATTGACTGTCCACTTTCATCAGAATGAATAGTTTCTGGGAATCTATTTGGTTCAACTGATTTTTATTCTTATGCTATGTTTGTATTGGTAAACATACTTTATAACTTCCTTACTTGAATGACCGCAAGCAGAAAGAAATCTCTCTCACGCCTGTGGTTTACGATCTTTTTTACATCTTCAAAGTATATCATGACTTATAAATAAAATCTCCATAAAGTATAGGTTATTGATTATGACAGTATTGATATTATGTGCATGAGATGTTTAAAGCTTCATTACTAGCTTTAATGTATCCATAGTTTGGATGTATGTGTAAAAGAATGATGCCAGATAGTAAAAAATCCAAGAGAAGTTTATTATGAATATGGCATTTGCAGGATGATAAAATCAAGTTACATAACCATGTATGACATGTTTCTTTGAATTGATGAAATAATCTACAAAAGTATAAAAGAATCCTGTTGTAAATGAAGTATGTACATTTCTGATTTGCAGCATTATCTGTGATCAATGAAATGTTCTTTTAAATAAGCCAGGCACTCAGAAGGTTAGCTTCAGTTAGCTTGAAGTTTGAAGCACAAAAATAAATGTACCATAATTGTCTCTTTAAATTTACTTTTAATTGTTTTGTATTGTAGAGTTGGTAACACTGTTAACATTGATACTAACAGAACCCCTTACCCCATTATTCAGCTACTTGGCACCAAATCCTCATAAAATATTTTATATACTTGTACAAGAAATAGTTAAAAACACAGACACAGCCTTCACAGGTGATGAATTTTTCATACTGTAATTTGAAACACTAGGTGATTTGACAGCAGCTGTGATTATTGTTAGTTCAAATCACCGGAAACCATCTGACACCAACACAGAAACATTTAAAAAAACAGCTCCTTTTGCTGTTTTAGCTGTTGTTTGCAGTTAGAGCACAGGGGAGTCTGGGAATGTTGTAGCTGAGGCTCCATGGCGGCAATCTGTCACATACATCTGAGCCCAGCTATTTAGTGCATTTTTTGGCAAGATGGAAGATAAGTCATACCCAGAATTCCTCTGTGAAAATGGTTCCATTAACCATGAGCTAGTTAAGAGTCTTTTATCTCTGAGAGAGGTCTGAAAAATACACAGCAAAGCAACAGCAGAAACGAAAGGGAAACAGACAGTGAAAGCAGCATAAGATGACACTACAGAGGAAGGCCATCACACAAAAAACATCACCTTCCAAGAATCACTGGTTCACGAGGATTGCGGTAATGAAACTGACCATTGCAGACTAGAGATAAAGCACAGTGAAGACAAAGGACAATATTGCCACATTAGCTTAGTATATACTGCATATAATAACACACATTAAATTTTGCAATGGGACTGACAGTCAAGGACACTTACACATTGTACACGTTACTTATCTCACTCTCATTATTAGATGCTTTAATGAACAGCTGCCAAAGATGGAGTGAAAGAAGCACTTATACTGACAATCACAAATAGTGTCAAACACTAGAATGTGTTTTTTTTTGGCAAAATGATGACAGAAAAATAGAATTGTGAGTCTATTAATTCATGTGCAGTTTTGATTTGCGTACCTATTCCAAGCTTATAAACCCAATCTTGAATTTCTGTTTCAGTACTAACAACTAAAGTACAATTAGAATTTCCTCTACTTCAGTAAACAGAAGAATAAAGAAACATAATGTTAAATATTCTTCTTAAAACTCTAAAACAACACTATTTCAAGTTGTAGATTAGCCTCAGTTATACTGAGAAAAATATAGCTGAAAATAAATGCAAGTATCTAACCTCAACTCAATCTTATTGAGTTTCCTTAAAGCACTTTGAAAAAAGGCAGAACGATTATAAAAACGGTGTGAGGCTTTGTGTTTTTTAGTCTGGAGGTAAAGTTTGCATGGCTGCAAAAAACATTAACACAGATTCTGGTCATAAGAGAATGAGGAGACTGCAGCCACAAGCTAGCAACTAAATCCATTTGTCTAGTACAAAACAGCACTCTCCCACAAATTCCAGCCCATATGCTGCATATTTTATGAAGACAACAAAGATTAATAATGGTAGCACCATGGTAGCAGAAGTAATGTCTACTTATGGTTCATTAACTACACATGGATTCCATCTTCCTACAGTTTTCAAGAGTTTAACATTCTAGTCACAGGCCAGAATCAAATTATGTAAGAACCCAAATCGCTTTATGTGCAAGTAAGAAAAATCTGAATCATAAAAAAGAATTAAACTCTGCATAAAATTCCAAAATACTATGCCCTATTTTTAAAAAGAAAAAAACCCCCTTTAAAGTCTGACTTAGTCAAACAGGGTCATCTTTCTACACTTACCTCCTTCAACCTTGATCATATCAAGATCATTATAGATTAAAATCTGTGATTCTCTCATTTTACAATCTCTTCACCATTGCATTTGCATCTTATGGCAGAGGCATGTACACATTAAAGGCATCCTCACAAAGATGCAAAGGAAAACACACCTTGGAAGGAACATTTACAATTAACTGGTAATTCAACTTTCTGAAGGCAAAAAAATAACTCTTTACATTACAGAATTAGTCATGTCATTAGTCATAGTTCAAGAGGAACATCAGAACAGTTGTATTAATGGTGTGAGCTGACCTTCTCAAGTTCAAAGTGCTTGCACTAGAATTCAGCTGAAAACATTGTCTATACCTCAGAGTATAATACTGAACACAGTATATGGTCATATTTAATCCTCTTTACGTTCCAATGATTGTGTGGTGTGAATGCCATTACTGTAGACAGGAAATGGAAGTGTGGAAAAGAGTCCCTCTGCTGTTGTGAACACATTTCCTGCAGGCATTTGGGCCAAACTGGCCCCACTCACAGTGCTCCCGAATGGCCCTGACATATTAATTCGGTGTACATGGTGATAAAGCATTTCCATTGGCGTCTTGGGCTCTAACCCAAAACTAGAACTGTTAACATCTACAAAGTTGACAGCATGAGTATTAGGCAACAAGTTGCCCTGCATGGCAAAGGTCACCTCAGCTGGAGCATACCGAATGGTGCCAGTGGTATAGACCCTCTGAGGAGTAGTGCTGGTGGCAGCCAGAGTTCCTGTCACCCTATGGACCAGGGGAAGCACCACATTACCAGCCTGTAACCTCTGCAGTGTTTCTAGGTCACTAGTGTAAAGCACAGAACTAGTGGTACTGGTGCTGCTGAGATGTTTATCTCGCGGGGAAGTTGACAGAGGAGGAGATAGAGGATCTGTGACAGCAACTAAGGTGGTGTTGGATGAGGTGCTGAACTGGATTTTACGACTGGCAGTATTTTCTGTCCCTGGCGGGGTGAGAACAGAATCTGGAATGGTGACGTGTAAACTAGTGCTGGCCTGTGTTGAGGGGAATTGCTCAGAGCTTGGGGGCTTGGTCATGCTATAGGGGGATTCATTCCTTGAGATCTCTCTATTAGGAGGGTAATTCCAAATACTGCTATCATTATCAAAATTTATAGGTTCTGTTATTTCTGTTTTAATTTTAAGCACTGAGGCACTGTTTGGTGACGACAGCAGTTGTGGCTGATCTACTATGTTTGAGTCAAGTCCACTAGGGCTTGAAGCACTTGATAGCCTTCTACGTGTAACACTGCCTCCTTTTTGTTTTTTTCTCCTCTTCTTCCTCTTCTGGTGTTTGCTGGAAGACTGAATGTTCACCTCTCCTGCACTGTCTGAATCCTTGGCACTGTCTGAGGTCACTGATTCGCGGCTCGGCAAGCGCATTTCCGATTCGCTGCCTGCATATCGTTCAACCTTGATCTGCATAGAACCAAAAGTGCCAAAGCTGTCCTCAGCTGCTTTCTGAGTCTCAAAGTCTGAATTTTCAAAGCTATCATCACTGTCCCTGCTGTCCTGGTTGCTGGAGTTATTGTCGTCATCATTGCAGTTCATTTCGTGATCAGAGTGGTTCCCAGATTGCTTCTTCCTGTCTGGCTCTGGATCATCACTATTCTCAGATTGGTTTCCCTTCTCATCTGACTTGGAATTCTCATTGTCCTCTGGAGAAAATAGGGAAAAAAGATCAGTCTGCAAGGGAACACAATTGATTATCACAGACACCAGTTATGCTCTCCCACTGTCAACGGTAGATGGAAAAATCAGCCTGGAAAATAGCACATAGATAACAGTCTTCAAATAAGCAGTCCAACTCCTTATAAAATACCAGGGCTTTATACTTCCTTATATTCTTTATTAAAAATATAATTTAGAAACTATATTTGAGAAAAATAAATTTAATTAACAAAGTAAGCGGGTGAGTAATGTAAGATGATCAAATTTCCAATTGGTAAATCCAAGATATTCCATTTTGAAATGCAAAAGGCAACGTGAGCTTTTAAAGGGCAGTTACAAATTTTCTTTGATCCTTCTCAAGACTGATTTTAAGCAAAATCAGAATTAAAGTAACTTTTTACAACTTGTATCCAGATTCTGTTTGTGAGCCTATCTCTAGAGCGCAAATTCAATTAGAAACAGACAACATTGAACTGATGAATGAATTATATAAAGAACATAAACCTGTTGCAAATGTTTTCATAGAATCCTACAGTGCAGAAAGAGGCCCTTCAGCCCATCAAGTCTGCACTGAACACAATCCCACCCAGGCCCTACTCCCATATCCCTACATATTTTACCCACTAGTTGAAGCATCCCTGGACACTAAGGGGCAATTTCTTAGCATGGCCAATTAACTTAACCCGCACATCTTTGGACTGCGGGAGGAAACTGGAGCACCCAGACACAAGGAGAATGTGCAAACTCCACACAGACAGTGACCTGAGCCGGGAATCAAACTCAGGACCCTGGAGCTGTGAAGTAGCAGTGCTAACATAAGAACATAAGAAATAGGAGCAGGAGTAGGCCATCCAGCCCTTCGAGCCTGCCCCGCCATTCAATAAGATCATGGCTGATCTGTCGCTGCTCAGTTCCACTTTCCCGCCCTCTCCCCATAACCCTTAATCCCCTCTCCTATCAAAAACCCATCAACCCGCGTCTTAAAAATATTTAGCGAGGCAGCCTCCACCACTTCAACGGGCAGAGAATTCCAGAGATTCACCACCCTTTGAGTGAAGAAGTTCCTCCTCAACTCCGTTCTAAACCGCCCCCCTTTTATCTTGAGGCTGTGCCCCCTAGTCCTACTGTCTTTTTTGAGCAGGAAGAGTCTCTCCACCTCTATCCTATCCATCCCATTCACCATCTTATATGTCTCAAAGAGATCTCCCCTCATTCTTCTAAACTCTAACGAGTACAAGCCCAGTTTATTCAGCCTCTCCTCATAGCTCAACCCCCTCAACTCCGGTATCAGCCTAGTAAACCTCCTCTGCACTCCCTCCAAGGCCAAAATATCTTTGCGCAGGTGCGGCGCCCAAAACTGCACACAGTACTCCAGCTGCGGCCTCACCAATGCCCTATACAGCTGCAGCAAGACCTCCCTACTTTTATATTCAATCCCCCTCGCTATGAAGGCCAGCATCCCATTCGCCTTCCTGACCACCTGCTGCACCTGCAAGCTGGGTTTTTGCGACTCATGCACAAGGACCCCGAGGTCCCTCTGCACCGTCGCCTGCTGCAGTTTTTCACCTCGTAAGTAATAGTCCTTCCTACCATTTTTCCTACCAAAGTGGACCACCTCACACTTGCCAACATTAAATTCCATTTGCCATTTCCTGGCCCATTCGCCCAGCCTATCTAGATCCTTCTGAAGACTCTCCACACCCTCCGCACAATTTGCCGTTCCCCCAATCTTGGTGTCATCAGCAAATTTCGACACTCTACACTCGGTTCCCTCCTCCAGATCGTCTATATAAATGGTAAAAAGCTGAGGCCCCAGCACCGACCCCTGGGGCACTCCACTAGTCACCATCCGCCAATCCGAATAGCACCCGTTGACCCCCACTCTCTGCCTCCTATTTGACAACCAATCCTCTATCCACGCTAACACCCTACCCCCAACTCCATGTCCCTCGACCTTCTGCAATAACCTCTTGTGAGGCACTTTGTCAAACGCTTTCTGAAAATCTAGAAAGACCACATCCACCGGCTCTCCTCTATCCACCGCCCTAGACACATCCTCATAGAACTCCAGTAAATTTGTCAGACACGACTTCCCTTTAATGAAACCGTGCTGCGTCTGCTCTATCAAGCAATTCCCTTCAAGATGCCTCGCAATTTCCTCTTTAATGACAGATTCTAACATTTTACCTACCACAGATGTTAAACTAACCGGCCTATAATTCCCCGCCTTTTGCCTGGCACCCTTCTTAAACAACGGCGTAACATTAGCCGTTTTCCAATCATCCGGCACTTCCCCGGAATCCAGCGACGTTTGGAAAATAACCACCAAGGCATCCACTATCACCTCCGCCATTTCTTTCAGAACCCTCGGATGCATTCCATCCGGTCCTGGGGACTTGTCCACAATCAGCCCCTCCAGTCTGTCGAGCGCCGCCTTTCTAGTAACAGTAATGTCATTAAGACCCTCCAGTCCTACCACCTTTCTATCGCTAACACCCGGCAAATTATTCACGTCCTCCTCCGTGAAGACAGAAACAAAAAAGTTATTCAATACCTTAGCCATATCCCCATCCCCTACCACTAGGTCCCCTTTCTCATCCTCTAAAGGACCAACATTCACCCTAGCCAGCCTCTTCCTTTTTATATATTTATAAAAACTCTTGCTATCCTTTTTTATATTAAGCGCTAGCCCAGCTTCATAGTTTCTCCTACCCTTCCTTATCAACTTCTTTGTCAATCTTTGTTGACATTTAAACCTCTCCCAATCCTCTTCTCGCCCACTACTCTTAGCTACTCTAAATTCCTCCGCTTTTAGTTTAACACTTTCCTTCACCTCCTTTGTTATCCACGGCTTATTACCTCTCCTCCTACTATCCTTTTTGACCATCGGAATAAATTTCCGTTGAGCACCAAGAAAGATCTCCTTAAAGATCCTCCACTGCTCCTTAACAGACCCTCCCTCCAACGCGCTCTCCCAGTCCACATTCGCCAATTCTTCTCTCATCCTACCGTATTTCCCTCTATTCAAACAAAGGACGCGTGTCCGGGAACCCACTTTCTCCTCCTCCATCTGCACCAGAAACTCCACCATACAATGATCACTCTCCCCAAGAGGATCCTTCACCACAAGGTCCCTAATTCTACCCGCTTCATTACATAGCACCAGATCCAAGATAGCTCGCTCCCTCGTTGGCTCCAACACACACTGTTCAAGGAAATTATCCCGGCAGCATTCCAAGAACTCTTCCTCGAGCCCCCCACGTCCAACATGGGTCGACCAATCAATATGCAGATTGAAATCCCCCATAACTACGGCCGTCCCATTCCTGCACGCCGCACTTATTTGCGCGTTAACAGCCCGCCCCATCTCCAGATCATTATTCGGGGGCCTATAGACGACACCCACCAGCGTCTTCCTCCCTTTGCTGTTCCTAATCTCCACCCACAATGATTCCACCCTCTGCTCCTTGGCTCCAATATCATCCCTTGCTACTACCGTGATGCTATCCTTAATCAGCAGAGCTACGCCCCCCCGTTTTCCCTCCTGTCTATCCTTCCTAAACACTTGATAGCCCTGTACATTCAGCTCCCAGTCCCTGTCACCCTGCAGCCACGTCTCTGTAATGGCCACCAGATCGTATCCATTTGTGTCGATCTTCCCCATCAGCTCATCCACTTTATTCCGAATGCTTCGTGCATTCAGATAAAGCGCTTTCATCCCAGCCTTCACCTGGACCCTATTTGCCGCAACGCCACCAACTATACTCACGCCCCTTACTCCCTCTATTATTGGGACATCCTCGGCCTCTTCCCTTACATGTACACTCTCCTTAACTTTAGACCTCGTAAGGTCACCTACCCTCACACCCTCCCCCCCCATAATTAGTTTAAAGCCCTGTCTACAGTCCTCTTTACTCGATTCGCCAGCACTCTGGTCCCAGCACGGTTCAGACCAACCCCATCCCTCCCGAACAGGTCCCACCTACCCCAATACTGGTGCCAATGCCCCATAAATTCAAACCCATTCCTCCCACACCAATCCCTGAGCCACCCATTCACTTCCTTAATCCTGTCAACCCTACGCCCATCTGCACTCGGTTCAGGCAGTAGCCCAGAGATAACCACCTTGTCGGTTCTACTTTTTAATTCCATTCCAAGCTTTTCATACTCCCTCCCCAGATCCTCAGTCTGCATTTTGCTTACGTCGCCGGCACCCACATGTACCACAACGACCGGATTCTCACCCTCCCACTCCAGGTTCCTCTGCAGCCCAGCTGCGACATCCCGTACCCGAGCACCAGGCAGACAACACACCCTTCTGTGCACTTTGTCATTGTGACAAAGGACAGTGTCAATACCCTTCACCCCACTATCCCCAATAACTACTACGTTCCTTTTCCTTTTCTCTTTGCCTATGTCCTGCTGCAGCACTGTACCGTGTGCAGTTTGCTCACCAACCTCACCTGCCTCGTTATCGTCCAACTTGGAAGCAAGAACCTCAAACCTGTTATGCAGATTAAGAGGCTGAGGCCTCCGCTCCTCACCCCCTTTCCTCTTCCCAGTAGCCCCCTCTTGTCCCTGACTCTTAGGGTTAGCCAGTCTAGGGGGGGTGGATGTCACTTGCACCCCATTGACAATGGCACCCTCTCTCCCCTTGATGAGCCTCAGTGTCTGTAGCTCAGAGGTCAGCTCATTTACCCTGAGCTGGAGCTCCTCCAGCAACCTGCACTTACTGCAGACATGGTCACTGGGATGAACCCTGGGGTCCACCAGTTCCCACATCATACAGAAACCACACATCACATGCCCCTCCATTATTTACTGTAGTAGTTTTGAAAAAATTTTTTGTTTTTTTTTTGTTTTTTTGTTTTTCAAACGAACTCACCTGGCCTTTTTTCTTTCCAGCCCTTTTTGATATTAAGCCCTAGTAGCTCACTCTGCTTCCCTCTCACTCCGCTGCCCGCTCCGACGCTGCCCGCAGTCTACACCAGGCCTCCTTTTAAACCTGGCGCTGATTTAAATCTGATGAACCACAACTGCCTAACCACTGTGCTACCATACCGTTTTATCCAGAATGGGGCCAAAAAAATCAGAGAAAGCTCGAGTGATAGTGGGACAACTGGGTTGCTGAATTAAGATCAACAGAGGAAGCATTGTTAAGTTAATCACACCATTTATACTGGGTGGTGCAGCGTAACCAGCCACACTTAAAGGGACATGAGAAGGTTGCACAGAAAACAGTTCAGGAAAATTTTTACTAAGATATTGCAATGGCTCAAATTTTGCTTGTGTGTGTCTTGTTAGCTAGGCTTATTTGTGCCAATTTAGATTTAGACATTTTTTTGCACAAAGTTGTTGGAAATGGGAGCTGATAACTGCATTCTGTACCACAGCATTCAACAGTCTCTATCCATTAATTAACATCCTGCTTTTCTATGGGCCAGTGAGTCGAGGTATGGCAGATGGAATTTAATTCAGAGAAATGCAAAGTGTTACATTTTGGTAAAACAAACCAGGGCAGGAATTAGACAGTTAATGGTAGGGCTCTGGAGAATGTTGTCGAACAGAGAGGCCTAGGGGTGCAGGTACATAGTTCCTTGAAAATGGCATCACAGATACACAGGTTAGTGAAGATTTGGCACACTTGCCTTCATCGGTCAGAGCATTGAGTTCAGGAGCTGGGGTGTTATGTTACAACTGCACCAGACATTGGTATGGCCACATTTGGAGTACAGCTTACAATTCTGGTCACCCTGCTCTCGGAAGGATGTTACTAAACTGAAAAGGGTGTATAAAAGATTGACAAGGATGTTAGTGGGAATGGAAGGTTTGAATTATAAGAAGTGGCTGATAGGCTGGGGCTTTTGTCCCTGGGGTGTAGAAGGACGAGAGGTGACATTATAGAGGTTCATAAAATCATGAGGGGCATAGATAAGATGAATAGCCAAGATCTTTTCCCCAGGGTAGGAGAGTCCAAAACTAGAGGGCATAGATCTGAGGTGAAAGGGGAAAGATCGAAAAGGGATCTGAGGGGCATTTTTTTCATACAGAGATTGGTGTGTATATGGAATGAGCTGCCAGAGGAAGTGGTGGAAGCAGGTACAATTACAACATTTAAAAGACATTTGGGCAGGTACATGGATGGGAAAGATTTGAAGGGATATGGGCCAAAGACAGTCACTGGGACTGGTTCAGTTTAGGAAACTTGGATGGCATGGACAAATTGGACCAACGGGCCTGTTTCTGTGCTGTTTATCTCTATGATTCTATTCTTCCTGTTAAAGTGGATAACCTTATTTTTGTCTGCTCAATTGCTTTTGCATACTCTTGATAATCCTGAGCCAGCTTTCCTACCTATCTTCATATAATCAGCAAATCTGGCTAAAATACATTTGGTCCTTTTATCAAGTCATTAACGTAGATTGTAACTATCTGAGGTCCCAGAAATGATTCCTATGATACTCCACTAATTATAGCTTGACAATCTGAAAATGGCCCATTTATCCTGACTTCCTGTTAATTAGCTATTTCCTTATCTATAACAAAATATCACCCACAACCATAAGAGCTCTTATTTTGTGCAGTATATTTTCATGTGGCACCTTATTGAATGCCTTTTGGAAATGCAAAAACATTACATCATCTGGTTATGTCCACCCTTCTTGTTATATCCTCAAAGAATGTCAAACATTCTTTGACAGTTGTCAAACATGGCTTGATGGTATTGTGAGTTTCTAAATGTCCTGTCACTTCCTCCCTAAAAAAGAAGGAATTTTCTCATGATGCATGTTAAGGTAACAGGTAACAGTTTCCTGCTTTCTCCTTCCTTATAGAGGTGTCACATTAGTGGCTTTCTTATTCTTTGGGGGTTCTCCAGAATCTAGGGATTTTTAAAAGATTAACCAATACACCTGCTATGTCAATAGCTTCTTATTTTTAAGATCCTAGGATACAGACTTGTATGCCTTTCATCCCAATAATTTCTCAGTACTTTTTCTCCAGTGTTTGTAATTTTTTAAAGCATCTCCGTTCTTTTGCTGTTTGTTCTTCTCCTACTCTTGAGTTTTTTTTGCATTTTCTAGTGAAGACAGATAACAAAATCAAAACCTCAGCCATTTCCTTGTTTCTCATTATTAATTATTTCCCAGTCTCATCTTCTAAAGGACCAATGCTCACTTCAGCTTCTCTTATATTCTTGCAAAAGCCTTTACTATCTGTTTTTATATTTTTGCTAGATTTCTCTCATACTTTAATTTCTCTTTCTTTTCTGTCGTCCTTTGTTGGATCTAAAATTTTCTACTCATCTGGGCTACAATTAATCTTTACAGCATTGTATGTCTTTTTCAATTTGATGCCATCCTTAACTCCCTTAAGTTAGCACAGATGGTGTATCCTTCTTGTAGGGTGTTTTTTTTCTCTGTGAAATATACCTTTGTTAAGAGTTATCACAGAATCACAGAACTGTTATGGCTAAGAAGACAGTCATTTGGCACCTTGTATCTGTACCAGCCCTCAAATGAGCATTAAGACTCTGCGCCATTCTCCTGCCCTTTCAATGTACCCTTGCATATTGTTTCTATTCAAATAATTATCCAATGCTCTTTTGAATGCCTCAGTTGAAACTGCCTTTATCCTGATCTATCCTTCCTGTTGCCTCTTCAAAAAACTCATTCGAATTAGTAAAACATGTTATCCCTTTGAGGAATCCATGGTGGCTCTTCCTAACCAACATACATCTTTCCATGTGACTACCAATTCTACCCCAAATAATTGTTTCAAGAAGTTTCCCCACCACTGAAGTTAAACAAACTCATCTGTAATTACTGAGTTTTATTCTTACAATCTTTTTAAAACAAGGGTATGATATCTGGAATTCTCCTGTCCTCTGGTTGCTCCCTTGAGTCTAGGAAAGACTGGAAGAATATGGCCAGCATTTCTGCAATTTCCACTCTCCCTACTTCAATCTCCTTCTATGTACCTCATCTGGTCCTGATTCCTTGTCAACTTTAAGTACTGACACATATCTAATACTTCCTCCTCCTTGAACCCTTCTGGTGACTAAGTTTCCTCCGCTGTCACTATGTCCTGGATAACATTAACCTCCTTGGAGTTATGAAATGTCTCCTCAAATGTCTGCCATTGCTTCCTTATCATCTGTAACTTGGACATTGTTAATTTATTTTTATCAAAATTTGGGTTTATATTTCTTTTTAGTTCAACCTAAAGGAGTACAAGTGTTTCTGAGAGGACTTCAAAACTCCAGGTGTTGAACTGTTTGTGGCCCAATTTCAGAGTATGGCTCCACCATCCATGGTCTCTTCCAGTCAGTTGAAAGTTGGAGACGATCAGTGGGGCTTATTTTTGGCACCACAGCTAATGGGCAAAATAGAACTGGCAGATTGGAACTAAGGCCTGAGCTGCTAAATGCCTCAGGGTTTCAGCTGGAAAGAACTGTTGGATAGTGAATGGAAGGCTGTGACAAGTGATGTTCCTTAGGGATCAGTGCTGGCACCTTTGCTGTTTGTGATATATATAAATGATTTGGAGGAAAATGTAACTGGATTGATTACTAAGTTTGCAGACGACACAAAGGTTGGTGGATTTGTGGATAGCACTGAGAACCATCAGAGGACGCAGCAGGATATAGATCAGTTGGAGACTTGGGCGGAGAGATGGCAGATGGAGTTTATTCCAGCCAAGTGTGAGGTAATGCATTTTGGAAGGTCTAATGCTGATAGGAAAAATACAGTAAACGGCAGAACCCTTAAGAGTATTGATAGGCAAAGGCACACAGGTCACTGAAAGTGGCAATGCAGGTGAAGAAGGTAGTCAAGAAGGCATATGGTATGCTTGCCTTCATCAGCCGGGGTATTGAGTTTAAAAATTAGCAAGTCATGTGGCAGCTTTATAGAACCTTAGTTAGGCTGCAATTGGAATATAATGTTCAATTCTGGTCACCACACTACCAGAAAGGTGCAGAGACTTTGGAGAGGGTACAGAAAAGATTTACCTGGATGCTGCCTGGTATGGAGGGCATTATGATGAGAGGTTGGAGAAACTTGGTTTGTTCTCACTGGAGCGATGGAGGTTGAGGAGAGACCTGACAGAAAATTATGAGAGGCATGGGCAGATTGGATAGTCAGAAGCTTTTTTCCAGGGTAGAAGAGTCAATTACTAGGGGGCATAGATTTAAGGTGCAAGGAGAAAGGTTTAAAGGAGATGTATGAGGCAGATTTTTTACACAGAGAGCAGTGGGTGCCTGGAACTTGTTGCCGGCGGAGGTAGTGGAAGTGGACACGGTAGTGACTTTTAAGGGGCGTCTTGACAAGTACACGAATAGGATGGGAATAGAGGGATATGGTCTATGGAAGAGTAGGGGGTTTTAGTTAAGTCAGGCAGCATAGTTGGTGCAGGCTTGGAGGGTCGGAGGGCCTGTTCCTGTGCTGTAATTTTTTTTGTTCTTTACTCTTTGCGGTGATTCCAGTGAACCCATTAGCCATCTATTCTCCTCTGTAATTAAAATGGACTACACCATTGTTTTGGGGTGGAGAAGGGCCTATTCATCCATTACCAATATGCTATCCAACTTGACATAAATAAACAATTAAAAAACTCTGCTGTTCTGTATTTTTTATATTCATCAATATCAAATCAGCTGGGAGATTTACTGTAAAATGTATATCCACAACAAAAGATATTAAATTTATATGTAACTCTGAGCAGTTTAATTTTAAAATAACATTTTCCCTACAACTGAGAAAACAGACAGATGAGCCAAAGATTCCAAACACATAGTAGACACTAATAAATCCAATCAGGACTTCAGAAGAAAATTTGTTATTCTGTGTGGGGAGAATGAGAAATCCTCTACCACAAGAAATGCAAATAGTAATACTAAGGAGTCCCAATATCTAAAAGCTGAGGTAGCTAATGGGGCAGGCTCTGCTGCTAACGTGACGTCGTGGGACCCACTTCCTGAATATTTGTTAAGCATGTGTCAAAAAATGTGGCAGAAAAAGCTGGCAGTGGAATCAACAGACAGCAAACTGCTTTCCCTGCCTGAGCTGACACAAAGTTAAAACAATGATAAAATTCCCAACTAGTATAACTGAACAATAAAGTTTCCAACAGACAAGATATTGTATTGCTGTGAAAAATTATGATGATATCTAAAACTCTTGGCACAGTGGCCTTCAAATTATTGAGGGAAGTATCTGGGCTATTACATGTACCCTAATATCAGGCACACAGGAAATGTGTCTGAGTAACTGTCTTGTGAATTCAATAATGAGAACAATGCAGCTCTTTTAATGTTCCTTTTATGTTGCTGAACTCTTGTTTTTTAATTGTTTATTTATGTCAAGTTGGATAGCATATTGGTAATGGATGAATAGGCCCTTCTCCACCCCAAAACAATGGTGTAGTCCATTTTAATTACAGAGGAGAATAGATGGCTAACGGGTTCACTGGAATCACCGCAAAGAGCAAAGAACAAAAAAAATTACAGCACAGGAACAGGCGAAACTGCAGCAGGCGACGGTGCAGAGGGACCTCGGGGTCCTTGTGCATGAGTCGCAAAAACCCAGCTTGCAGGTGCAGCAGGTGGTCAGGAAGGCGAATGGGATGCTGGCCTTCATAGCGAGGGGGATTGAATATAAAAGTAGGGAGGTCTTGCTGCGGCTATATAGGGCATTGGTGAGGCCGCAGCTGGAGTACTGTGTGCAGTTTTGGGCGCCGTACTTACGCAAGGATATTTTGGCCTTGGAGGGAGTGCAGAGGAGGTTTACTAGGCTGATACCCGAGTTGAGGGGGTTGAGCTATGAGGAGAGGCTGAATAAACTAGGCTTGTACTCGTTAGAGTTTAGAAGAATGAGGGGAGATCTCATTGAGATGTATAAGATGATGAATGGGATGGATAGGATAGAGGTGGAGAGACTCTTCCCACTCAGAAAGGACAGTAGGACTAGGGGGCACAGCCTCAAGATAAAGGGGGGGTGGTTTAGAATGGAGTTGAGGAGGAACTTCTTCACTCAAAGGGTGGTGAATCTCTGGAATTCTCTGCCCATTGAAGTGGTGGAGGCTACCTCGCTAAATATTTTTAAGACGCGGGTTGATGGGTTTTTGATAAGAGAGGGGATGAAGGGTTATGGGGAGAGGGCGGGAATGTGGAACTGAGCCACGACAGATCAGCCATGATCTTATTGAATGGCGGGGCAGGCTCAAAGGGCTAGATGGCCTACTCCTGCTCCTATTTCTTATGTTCTTATGTTCTTAGTGCCTCAGTAATTGTACCTAATCACTTACTGCTATTCTAGCTGTACAAAAGCAATATTGGGCAAAATTTGTGGATTCACAGGTGCTTGGGTATTGAAAAGATAACTCTGAAGCAAATATATACACACAGTTCTTATGTATGTGCAGTTGCTTCAAACTTGTATTTGTGAATTAGATAATTTGATAGTTTTGGGGAAAGATCTCTATGGATCATCAATACTAACTATTACTGAGCTGCTCGAGTAAACCCTGAGATGAGCCGACATATAGTCACACATAAAATGAGGATTTGATGGAAAGTGCCACTGATGATTGCGGTTTATCACTGCTGTGGGAAACAATAATATGGATCTATGAAATTCTCAACCTGCATAAGGCTTCAAATAAAACTGCATGATTCTTATCAAACTCTGCTAGACAGTGTTTTGGCGCTGCCAATAGCAAAAGCAAATGGCCAATTATACAGCAGAGTTCCTTCTACCACAGAGTGAAAAGTGCTGGATGTTGCTGCAATACAAATTCAGTCATGCCAAATTAAGTGTCTGTAACACTGTGTTATCTATCTAAGGGTCATTTTCCGGTGCTGTGCAGCCCAGTAATATGCATTGTGGAGTCCTTCAGTCGGTATTCTGGCCATTGCTCTGTGCAATTATACATGGCATGGGGCAAGCTACAAAAATTGAAAGAGTGAACTTTGCTTATTTAAAAATAATCAAATTGGCGTGCAAACAACAAAACTAATAGTAACAGACACTTGTAGGTAACTGGAGTCTTTACAAGTACAAATGATCTGTCATACATGCAACACTAACCTATTAATTCTTAATCTATTCCTGTCAACGTTATGATACATCCCTGAGGATGCTGTATGTAGTCGGATACTCAAATGAATGCTTCTGGTAAACAGAGATAGCAATACCTTTTGACTTGAATTTGCATGTTTCATATTATGTAGTCATTAACTTGTTTTGAAACGTTTGTCATTTACTACAAATAATACAGATCCACAGAAGCTTTTGGACTTTGGGATTAGGTAGATATTGCTGGTGCTGGAATTAATATTTACCACCAATACCTGAGTTTTCTTTCGAATCAGATTCGGTATCAGAAGTCTCGGATGATTCAGAGGTTTTCTCAGGAAGATTAGGAAGCTGTGCAATATCCATTGGGATGTCCTTATGCTCAAAGTCACTAGGAAAATAACACTTATGTTTAGATTCTGCAAGCATACATCATCAAATATTCATTTAGAATCTGATGTTTGGCATTCTTTCATATTGAAGAGCTTGAACTGAAAATCGTACTTTAAGGCAAAGTATTCTTTAAACGAATGAATACTTTCATTGGAGCCATTTTTATCCTTATTTAACATTGACACTTTCTTTATTATCACTTTCCACTTAATGTCAAATTTTGAAATAACATGTAACAGTAACATTCATGTAGTCACTTCATTACAATGTTTTTGTCACAATTTCAGAATCAAACTTCCATCAAACTGCTCACGCAATAAAGCACAAATGATTTGCCTTTGGGAATGGTTCATGAAATGGTCTATCTTCATTGCTTTACTTGAAGAACTAGTATGAAATGCAAACAACTGAGAGTGGCAGTAATCAACTCAGCCACCCTGAATCAACTGGAACCTGAGTCACCTCATCCTCAGATTGTTTGTATAATTCCCCATTTATGATGCAGAAAAACCTAGAAGATCTTTTCTCAACTTCATTTAATATTTAGGAATTAATTAAATATCGCACAACTTAAGAACTTGGAAAAGATTGTGATTATGGTGGGGGTGGCAGCCCCTGACATCAAAGCAGTATTTAATTGGGTGCAAAACCAAGGAATGTAAGTAAAACTTAAGTCCATGGGATCAAGGGAAATCTTCCAGTGGCTAGAGCCATATCTAGCACAATTGAAGATGGTTGTGGTGATTAGAGAGCAATCAACTCAGCCCCAGCAATATTGCTCAGACAAGGTCCGACTCCCAACCATCTCAAGCTGCTTCATAAATGATCTCCACATCAGAAATGGGACTGTTACTGATGATTGCAACGTTCAGCTCCATTTACAATTCAAATAATTAATTAGTTAATGCCCATTTGCAGCAGGAGTTGAACAATATTCAGGCTTGTACTGATAAGTGTCAGTGGATGCCTTGGTGATTATTTTCCAAACGTCGGTGGATTCCGGGGAAGTGCCGGAAGATTGGAAAACGGCTAATGTTCCGCCGTTGCTTAAGAAGGGTGGCAGCCAAAAGGCGGGGAATTATAGGCCGGTTAGTTTAATGTCTGTTGTAGGAAAAATGTTAGAATCCGTGATCAAGGAGAAAATAGCGAGGCATCTTGAGGGGAATTGCTTGATAGAGCAGACGCAGCACGGTTTCGTTAAGGGGAAGTCGTGTCTGACGAATTTATTGGAGTTCTATGAGGATGTGTCTAGGGCGGTGGATAGAGGAGAGCCGGTGGATGTGGTGTTTCTTGATTTTCAGAAGGCGTTTGACAAGGTGCCTCACAAGAGGTTATTACAGAAGGTAAGGGGGTTATTACAGAAGGGTTGGGGGTAGGGTGTTAGTGTGGATAGAGGATTGGCTGTCAAATAGGAGGCAGAGAGTGGGTGTCAATGGGTGCTATTCGGATTGGAGGTTGGTGACTAGTGGAGTGCCCCAGGGGTCGGTGCTGGGGCCTCAGCTATTTACCATTTATATAGATGATCTGGAGGAGGGAACCGAGTGTATGGTGTCGAAATTTGCTGATGACACCAAGATTGGTGGAATGGCAAATTGTGCGGAGGGTGTGGAGAGTCTGCAGAAGGATCTAGATAGGCTGGGCGAATGGGCCAGGAACTGGCAAATGGAATTTAATGTTGGCAAATGTGAAGTTGTCCACTTTGGTAGAAATAATGGTAGGAAGGACTATTACTTACGTGGCGAAAAACTGCAGCAGGCGACAGTGCAGAGGGACCTCGGGGTCCTTGTGCATGAGTTGCAAAAACCCAGCCTGCAGGTGCAGCAGGTGGTCAGGAAGGCGAATGGGATGCTGGCCTTCATAGCGAGGAGGATTGAATATAAAAGTAGGGAGGTCTTGCTGCAGCTGTATAGGGCACTGGTAAGGCCGCAGCTGGAGTACTGTGTGCAGTTTTGGTCGCTGCACTTACACAAGGATATTTTGGCCTTGGAGGGAGTGCAGAGGAGGTTTACTAGGCTGATTCCGGAGTTGAGGGGGTTGAGCTATGAGGAGAGGCTGAATAAACTAGGCTTGTACTCGTTAGAGTTTAGAAGAATGAGGGGAGATCTCATTGAGACGTATAAGATGTTGAATGGGATGGATAGGATAGAGGTGGAGAGGCTCTTCCCGCTCAGAAAGGACAGTAGGACTAGAGGGCACAGCCTCAAGATAAAGGGGGGGCGGTTTAGAACGGAGTTGAGGAGGAACTTCTTCACTCAAAGGGTGGTGAATCTCTGGAATTCTCTGCCCGTTGAAGTGGTGGAGGCTGCCTCGCTCAATAGTTTTAAGACGCGGGTGGATGGGTTTTTGATAGGCAAGGGGATTAAGGGTTATGGGGAGAGGGCGGGAATGTGGAACTGAGCCACGACAGATCAGCCATGATCTTATTGAATGGCGGGGCAGGCTCGAGGGGCTAGATGGCCTACTCCTGCTCCTATTTCTTATGTTCTTAACATCAGTACTGAACAAGAGCCAAACAATAACCATCCCCAGTGATTAAGTGATTAAGTGATTAAGAGGTCTTAATCACTTCCCTTTAACATTCAATGACATACCCATCACCAAGTTTCTTCGCACAGGCTCTGTATCCTGCTCCCCAAATCTCTTCGTATAAATTACATAGATGGTGTGGTTGCCCCAATATCCAAGGGACTGAACACTATCCAGGGCAATTACAGCCAGCGTGTTCAATAGTCTTTTTGCTAGCCTAAATTGTCATTCCCATTCAACATTGGCACACTGTGGTTGTAGTGTGTACTATGTACAGGGTGCACTGCAGCAAATCACCATGGTTTCTTTCTCAGTCCCTTGCAAGGGTATCTCACCAAAATAATTCTAAGCGCTGAATTGGCGTGAAAACTGGAATAAATCATGCCCATTTTCTGGGCAAGCTCCCAGCTGATGTCTTATGACTCAAAAAAATGAGGCAAAGTGTGACTCTCGCCAGCAGGGGGACTGGACAGAGTCTATTCACACCAAGAAGTCAGGTGCAGACTGCTAGAGGGCACTACTGCTCATGCACCCCAATCTCCCAGTGCACTGTGTATAGTGTGTACACAATGCACCGAGAGATTATCACTCCCACCTCATCCCCAAATATCGCAACATCACCCCCCTCCAATCTCCCTCCCTTGACCCGCCCCCCCCAATCGCCACCCCTGATCTCCACCTGGCCGATCACCACCTGGGTGATGCCCGCTGCAGGGTACGCAGTTTCTATGGTACTTGCCATGCCCTGCCTCGTCTTCAGACCACACCCATTTCAGGCCCCTCCTGCCTCCTTAGCACCCACTCCTTAGGCTCCTCCCCTTGGTGCCCAGTGGACAGAGCCAGAGTACCCAGTGGACACTACCAATGTGCCAGGCTGGCACTGCCCAAGGGGCACAGTGCGCCCCAGCCCCAAACCATCCGGGGGGGGCTCAATGGCCTCTGATTCTACTGGTGAGGCCATCACATCAGATCCCCATTGCTGGGGAACATATGTGATTCTTACCAGTGAGGATTTCCACCGATGAGGCTGTTATGGCAAGTGAGCCCAGATGATTGCGTCCTGGGCTCACTAGTAATATTAAAATGCGATCAGAAATATTAAAATCAGACTCATGCCCTTCCCAGTCATGAGGTTGATGACATTGGCAGAACAGGACCGGCAACATCGTCAGTGGCAAGAAATTGAGCGCGAACCCGTTTTATTGCCTCTCTTGCGATCTCACCGCTCACAACACCAATTGACCAGCATGATGAGCCGGTAAGATCCGCCCTCCCCCCCAAAATCTTTGACCCTTACCAGTGTCGAATGACAAATGCAAGTACCCCTTGAAGCCACAAAGCATCTTGATTTGGCCATTGATTGTCGTATCTTCATCTCTGCTGGATCAAGTACAAAAAGATCCACAACCACCTTCTCAAGGTCAACTACCCTGTGGTGATGGGCAGTAAAATTTGGCCTCACCAGCAATGTCCACATGTTAAGAATGAGTAAAAAAAAGTAGAGCTATTCATTCCTCTTGGACACTTGAATCAAAGAGTATCGAATTGACTTATTCATTCTGAACAGAGCCCATTTGATCGTCCCATCCATTCATTTCAACATATGGAAGTGGGTTGCTCCATACGTGCATGTACTCCTCCCCTTTTAACTTCCTGTAGGTACTGTAACCTATTCAGTTGCACCAATAGGAAAATGTGCCCTGGGCATTCAATCCATATCATGACCATCAGGTCATCTCGTTTGCAGTCTACTGCATTCAGCCACAGGCCAATTTGTTTTTGCTAAAGTCTCTGTGATTTCCTTTTTTGATCATTATATACTTTTCTGCCTTCATAAGATGTTCAATAGTCAGCAATCATATTATTCAAAATCTTCTTTCCCACTAACATGTCACATTCCAAAAAAAAGAATTCTCCACTATCATCTTGTAGCAAAAGACATTCTCCAAGTTACAGCCATCAGTTCCTTGTCAACCTTTTTCAGGTGAGCAGATGAAGTTGATAAAGCTGGATTCTGGAGGGATTGAAGAACAGAACACGATCCTATTGGACACCAAATATTCATGAGCCCACCAGTGATGACTCAATGACTACTTGTGAGAGGCATGGCCTTCCAGTGCATCCAGAAGGCCACCAGGCAAACGCTGTTGAGGGTTCGCTTATGGTCTTCTGGCAGGGGTGGTCATTGACAGTTCTTGTCTATGACTCCTCTGCTCCCCTCCTGTGACCCCTTCCCCATGACACCTGCCATACCCTCACTCAGCTGTGGCTTGGTCCAGAGCAATCGAATGCATCTCCTGGGTACATTACCAGCAGCAGCCTGTAATATAGAATTCCCAGCCTCCGTTTGACAGTTTTCGGGGAAGGAGGAGGCATGTTTTCTAGGCCCGAGGTCCTGAATCTTGATGTGGCCTCAATGCTGACAGACACTCAATCCAGTCGCCACCCCCCTCAAAAGTGATCCGGGTTCTCTGCCAACTCTCTAACTGTTGGGCTGAAACTGTCAATTACATCAAATTTCGCTCTTCGCTACAGATATCACAAAACTAGTAGGAGTGAAACAGCAAATAATTTTAAATTTAGGAAATGAGTTAGCTTTTGAAAAAATAATAAAAACCTTGACTTTATATATTGGGGGCGATCGTACCAAAAAACTTTAAACTTCTGAATGGGCATGAAAACGAGAGAGTTTCACATCTGTTTTCTTTGGCAAGGCCACAAATTCAATCTTATGCCACTGTGCAAAAACTAATTGGTTTCCTGCCAGTAGGGGAAGTGGGCGGGGCCTAAGCTCGCCACAGAGGGTGCAATTGTATATGCGCAGATCTCCCTGTTCTGTGCAACAGAACAGAGAGATTTGTCTGTCATTTCTACCCCCTGGATATCGCACGCCTCCCCTCACCCCTGCAAATGCACCCCCCCTCCCCCGGGGCAATCGCCAGTTGCAGAATGCACACCTTCCCCCCCACCGCCCACCTGCCCTCAGGTCCCATCACCGTCCAGGCTCCACCCCACTCAGGTCCCACCCCTGGCACTGCCAGTGTGCCAGGCTGACACTGCACAAGGGGCACTGCCCCTCCTGCCCCGATCTCCCTGGGGGGTTTTAATGGGCTCCTGTCCTACTGGCAAGACCATTACAACAGGTTCCCATTGGTGGGTACCATACATGATCCTCACCGGCGAGGACCTTCACTAGCAAGGCCGCGAAGGCAAGTGAGTCCAGACGATTAGCTCCAGACTCCCTTGTGATATTTAAATCAACATTAATATGGATTTAAATATTGCGATCAGAGAAACCCTCCTGGATTATAGTGTTTAAAATGGCTTTGGAATAATTTGTGAGAGGATAGTAAAGGGAATAGAAATTCAAAACAGCTTCTAGGGGGTTGTTAAAAAGGGGTATGTTGAGAAGAATATTGGGTAGAAGCGTGGACAGAGAACATATTGAAGATATGAAGAGAAGGACTTTGTTGAGGAAGAAAGAGAAAGAGACAAATTCTTCTGGTCATGTGGAGGGTGAGAACCCAGTTGTCTGGGAGTGGTGTTCCTCATTCTTCTAGAAATGGGCAGTCTTATTGCTGTTGGGGTTAGTAAGTAACTAAATTTCACAACTCAACATAAGAAACATCACCAGTAGCAATATTGTTTTGTGGTAGCTCTTACCAGTGATCCTCATAGTGATCTACAGTAGAAAATTCAGAATACTTAAAAAGAATTTGACAGATCTTGTGAAAGGTTTTTAGAAAGAGATAAGGCCGTACTGCTCATCACATCAAAATGCATATCTCTTCCGTTGTGTGGGATATCGTTGTGACAAAAATAATGGATAACTCTTTTCCATGAAACAAAATGAGTAATATACAACTTTATAAGCAGCAATTAACAAATAGTGTGAATGTCTCCCAGGTATTTACATTGCACTCATTTAAAGCTGAATAACCACTGAAGCAATGATGCTTCAAAATAAGTATGCATTCAGTTAACATACTCAGTTTGAGGAATAATATATAAAACTTCCATTGTAATCATTTTCAAATAAGCCAAAAAAATCCTTTTTCTTATCCATGTGGGATTGCTGAATGTCAGAACAAAATCAATCCAGCACTGCAGATTTATGTGTTTTCCCTCCTGCTAGGAGCTGTTCTGAATTTCTACTCCCTTTACTATCCTCTCACAAATTATTCCAAAGCCATTTTAAACACTGTAATCCAGGAGGGTTTCTCGGCTGCAGCTCACGGTCACCTCAAGGTTAAAATCTAGTTATGATGTATCCCCCAAACTGTTATTAATAAATTACAATACATTTCAAAAATAATTCATTGGCTACAAAATGCGGTGGAAGGTCTATAGATCATGAAAGACAATATATAAATTCAAGGTATTTTATTATTCTTTCAAAACTAACTCATTTCCTAAATAGCTTCAAATTTAAAACTATGTACTGTTTCACTCCTACTAGTTTTGTGATATCTGCAATAAAGAACGAAAGTTAATGTAATTGACATAGTTTCAGCCCACCAGTTAGAGAACTGGTGGGGATCCTGGATCACTTTTGAGGGGTTGATGACTGGGTTAAGTGTCTGTCAACATCGAGCCCAGATCAAGATTCAGGACCTCAGGCCGAGAAATCATGCCTCCTCCTTCCCCGAGAGCTGTCAAACAGAACTCTCTATTACAGGCACCACCAGGACTAGGATCTCTTTGTATCCTCACTGGCTACAGGGGAGGTCCCAGAGGATTGGAGAATACCCAATGTTGTGCCTTTGTTTAAGAAGGGTAGCAAGAATAATCCAGGTAATTACAGGCTGGTGAGCCTTACATCAGTGGTAGGGAAATTATTGGAGAGGATTCTTCGAGACAGGATTTATTCCCACTTGGAAATAAATGGATGTATTAGTGAGAGGCAACATGGTTTTGTGAAGGGGAGTTTATGTCTCACGAACTTGATTGAGCTTTTCGAGGAAGTGACGAAGATGATTGATGGGGGTAGGGCGTGGATGTTGTCTACATGGACTTCAGTAGGACTTTTGACAAGGTCACTAATAGCAGACTGGTGCAGAAGATGAAGTTGCATGGGATCAGAGATGAGCTGGCAAGGTGGATACAAAACTGGCTCAGTCAAAGAAGACAGAGAGTATCAGTGGAAAGGTGCATTTCTGAATGAAGGGCTGTGACAAGTGGTGTTCCTCAAGGATCACTGACGGGACCTTTGATGTTTGTAGCATATATAAATGATTTGGAGGAAAATGTAACTGGATTGATTAGTAAGTTTGCGGTCGACACAAAAGTTGGTGGATTTGCAGATAGTGATGAGGACCGTCAAAGGATACAGCAGAATATAGATCAGTTGGAGACCTGGGCGGAGGGATGGCAGATGGAGTTTAATCCAGACAAGTGTGAGGTATTGCATTTTGGAAGGTCTAATACAGATAGGAAATATACAGTAAATGGCAGAACCCTTAAGAATATTGATAGGCAAAGGGATCTGGGTATACAGGTACACAGGTCTCTGAAAGCGGCAATGCTTGTAGAGAAGGTAGTCAAGAAGGCATATGGCACGCTTGCCTTCAGTGGCTGGAGTATTGCGTTTAAAAATTGGCAAGTCATGTTGCAGCTTTATAGAACCTTAGTTAGGCCACACTTGGAATATAGTGTTCAATTCTGGTCACCACACTACCAGAAGGATGTGGAGGCTTTGGAGAGGGTACAGGAAAACAATTACCAGGATGTCACCTGGTATGGAGGGCATTAACTATGAGGACAGGTCGGAGAAACTTGGTTTGTTCTCACTCGAGCGATGGAGGTTGAGGAGAGACCTGATAGAAGGTTATGAGAGGCATGGGCAGAGTGGATGGTCAGAAGCTTTTTCCCAGAGTGGAAGAGTCAATTATTAGGGAGCACAGGTTTAAGGTGTGAGGGCCAAGGTTTAAAGGAGATGTTCGAGGCAGACTTCTACACAGAGAGTAGTGGACGCCTGGAACCCGTTGCAGGGGGAGGTAATGGAAGTGAATATGGTGGTGACTTTTAAGGAGTGTCTTGACAAGTACATGAATAGAATGGGAATAGAGGGATATGGTCCCTGGAAGAGTAGGGGTTTTAGTTAATTTGGTGCAGGCTTGGAGGGCCAAAGAGCCTGTTCCTTTGCTGTAATTTTCTTTATTCTTTGAGTGGTGGCTGCTGCTGGTAATGTACCTAGGAAGGAGCGTTAGATCGCTTCCACAGGAGACTACAAGTGAGTGAGGGTGTGGCGGATGTCAAAGGGAAGGGAGTCACAGAAGGAGAACAAAGGAGTTCGAGACAAGAGCTTTTGTGACCATCCCTTGATAAATCCCTCCTAGAAAACCGCAAGCAAACCCTCAACAATGTTTGCCTGGTGGCCTTCTGAATGCACAGGAAGGCCATGCCACTTACAAGCAATCCTTGAGTCACCACTAAATTCTGGTGGGCTCATGTATGTTTGGTGTCAATTGACTCAATAATAAGCTGATTGACAACCCAGTATGACTGGGTGGGTTTCTCCCATGGGCCTATCCCCACCTCCAACTTAACTGTAGAACATTTTCCGGTCGCCTCTCCCATTATTAAGTGGGCCCAGTTCTCAGGTTTCCCGCTGAGAAAACCTGCATTAAATCCAGCCCAGTTTGTCCATTTGGAAGAAGAGGATTGCGAAGCACACAGAAACAAATGGCAGTTGTTTCGGAGAGTGTTATGCCTGAGTTGTTTGCAATTTTATCTTCAGGTTGTGTGTTAGGGTCTAATTATATTACTGTCTTCTGAAGATTACTTCACATAGTGTTCAACAATCTTTTGCCTAATTTTCTGTCCTTTCCAGGAAGCAGCTATTCATGCAATCACATTGTCTACACACATCAGTTTTTCAGACCCTCAGCATGAGGCGCACTCCTGAAGTGTGAGCCTAGACTGTGATGTCACCTAGGTATTCAACAGTGTGGGGAATCACAGAAATGTTAGATCCTGTCATGGCCTCATAGCTATTTGTTCAGATTCTAACTGGAGCCACTAGCAGTAATAAGAAGAGGGAAGACAAGTTGATTCCTCCCCCTCCCTGGCAGAGGAATATAGAGTTAGTTTATATCTTTGACCTAGCTAAGAATAGTCCCTGGTTTGTAAGGCTTAGAACCATATCTGATGGTGCATCTGCCCATTCAACCATTAATGAAAACACTCACAATTAAAACGTGGAAGGGATAATTATAGTTAACTATGTTGCACAAATCATGTCTCATCCACTCTTATAGTTTTCCCTCAATTTATAATTAACATGCAGCAATATTCAGTCAAGGATAGCATTAGTGCATATCATGACTGGTAGATCTCAGGTCAAGTTAATCACTGAAATACTATTAAAGGTGTACTTTTGTTGGCCCCCTCCGTGGATAGATTCCCCAGTTGTCAATAGCAAATTTGAGCAAGAACAACAAACACAGACTTAGATTCTTTGGGTAATAGAGAAGATTCAGATCTCTAGATTAAAAGATGAAACTAAGATTTGACCTGGATGTTTAAATTAATGAAGGAAACTAGATTTACAGTGAACAACAGTTTGTTAACCAACTGTGTGCATCAGAAATGGGATTGCCACTTCAGTATTTGTTGTCTTTTAATTCATGGCGAATTGACCAGTGAGAACATCTTACAAGTTTCATCATTTTTATGTTTTGCAAATATCCCCCCATTCTTGAACCATACTCCAGTAAACAGTATGGAAAGTGAGTGGCTCCCAGTTTGCTCAATAAGTAGTTGCTTAGAGTTTAGTAAAAGCAATTCTATATAAACTAATCCACTGATTTTACCCTTCTCTATGTTATAAAACTACAGTAATTGTCAAATTTATCAACATATTTTGTGACAGATATTAAGAACATAAGAAATAGGAGCAGGAGTAGGCCATCTAGCCCCTCGAGCCTGCCCCGCCATTCAATAAGATCATGGCTGATCTGAAGTGGCTCAGTTCCACTTTCCCGCTTTCTCCCCATAACCCTTAATCCCCTTGCCTACCAAAAACCTATCTACCCGCGTCTTAAATATATTTAGCGAGGCAGCCTCCACCACTTCAACGGGCAGAGAATTCCAGAGATTCACCGCCCTTTGAATGAAGAAGTTTCTCCTCAACTCCATTCTAAACCGCGCCCCCCTTATCTTGAGGCTGCGCCCTCTAGTCCTGCTGTCCTTTCTGAGCGGGAAGAACCTCTCCACCTCTACCCTATCCATCCCTTTCATCATCTATGTTGCACAAATCATGTCTCATCCACTCTTATAGTTTTCCCTCAATTTATAATTAACATGCAGCAATATTCAGTCAAGGATAGCATTAGTGCATATCATGACTGGTAGATCTCAGGTCAAGTTAATCACTGAAATACTATTAAAGGTGTACTTTTGTTGGCCCCCTCCGTGGATAGATTCCCCAGTTGTCAATAGCAAATTTGAGCAAGAACAACAAACACAGACTTAATCCCCTTGCCTACCAAAAACCTATCTACCCACGTCTTAAATATATTTAGCGAGGTAGCCTCCACCACTTCAACGGGCAGAGAATTCCAGAGATTCACCACCCTTTGAATGAAGAAGTTTCTCCTCAACTCCGTTCTAAACCGCCCCCCCTTATCTTGAGGCTGCGCCCTCTAGTCCTGCTGTCCTTTCTGAGCGGGAAGAACCTCTCCACCTCTACCCTATCCATCCCTTTCATCATCTTATACGTCTCAATAAGATTCCCCCTCATCCTTCTAAACTCCAACAAGTACAAGCCTAGTTTATTCAGCCTCTCTTCATAGCTCAACCCCCTCAACTCCGGAATCAGCCTAGTGAACCTCCCCTGCACTCCCTCCAAGGCCAAAATATCCTTGCGCAAGTGCGGCGACCAAAACTGCACACAGTACTCCAGCTGCGGCCTCACCAGTGCCCTGTACAGTTGCAGCAAGACCTCCCTACTTTTATATTCAATCCCCCTCGCTATGAAGGCCAGCGTCCCATTTGCCTTCCTAACCACCTGCTGCACCTGTAGGCTGGGTTTTTGCGACTCATGCACAAGGACCCCCAGGTCCCTCTGCACCGTAGCATGCTGCAGCTTTTCGCCCTGTAAGTAGTAGTCCTTCCTACTATTATTCCTACCAAAGTGGATAACCTCACACTTGCCAACATTGTATTCCATTTGCCAGGTCCTCACCCACTCGCTCAGCCTATCTAGATCCCTCTGCAGACTTTCCACACCCTCCGCACAATTTGCTGTTCCACTTATCTTTGTGTCATCAGCAAATTTCAACACCTTACACTCGGCTCTGTCCTCCAGATCATCTATATAAATGGTAAATAGCTGAGGCCCCAGCACCGATCCCTGGGGCACTCCACTAGTCACCAACCGCCAATCCGAATAGCACCCATTGATACCCACTCTCTGCCTCCTTTTTGACAGCCAATCCCCTATCCACGCTAACACCTTACCCCCAACTCCATGCCCCCTAACCTTCTGTAACAACCTCTTGTGCGGCACCTTATCAAATGTCTTCTGAAAATCGAGAAACACCACATCCACTGGTTCCCCACTATCCACCGCACTAGACACATCCTCATAGAATTCCAATAAATTTGTCAGACACGACTTCCCCTTAACGAATCCGTGCTGCGTCTGCTCTATCAAACAATTCTTCTCAAGATGCCTTGTTATTTCCTCTTTGATGACGGATTCAAGCATTTTTCCTACAACAGCCGTTAAACTAATCGGCCTATAATTCCCTGCCTTTTGCCTGCTACCCTTTTTAAACAGCGGCGTAACATTAGCTGTTTTCCAATCTTCCGGCACTTCCCCGGAATCCAGTGAGGTTTGGAAAATAATCACTAAAGCATCCACTATCACCTCCGCCATTTCTTTCAGAACCCTTGGATGCATTCCATCCGGTCCTGGGGTCTTGTCCACCATCAGTCCCTCTAGTCTGTCCAGCACTGCCTCTCTAGTAACAATGATCTCATTCAGGCCCTCCACTCCTACCATCTTTCCATCGTTAACACCCGGCAAACTATTTGCGTCCTCCTCCGTGAAGACCGAAGCAAAAAACTTATTCAAAGCCTCAGGCATTTCCTCATCCCCCACCACTAAATCCCCCCTCTCATCCTCTAAGGGTCCAACATTCACCCTAGCCAGCCTCCTCCTTTTTATATATTTATAAAAACTCTTACTATCCTTTTTTATATTTAGCGCTAGCCTAGATTCATAGTCTATCCTTCCTTTCTTTATCAACTTCTTCGTCATTATTTGTTGATATTTAAACCTCTCCCAATCCTCTACTCGCCCACTACTTTTAGACACTCTAAACGCATCAGCTTTTAATTTAATACTCTCCTTTATCTCCTTGTTATCAAATTGTTTTCTGACTTCATACTAAATTTCTCTTATTTGTAAGTTTGAGTGGCAACAATATCCAAAGACTACCAAAAGATGTTGACAAATATTTTGGACAGTAGAATAATACTTTAGAAAATGGACATTAATGGACATCAATCCTTCAAACTATCCATCAGATTTGATCAACATTTTACTCTAACAATCCCTATGGTAAAATGGCTTTATCCCCAACCCATTAAATTCAGAAAATCAGGCCAAGTGTAAAACTGATGGCCAATAAAAACCCATCAGTTTCCCACCAGCTGGTTTATGTAGTTACTGCCATTGTATAAATTATTTATAAATACAACCACCGTGCAACATTTAGCCCAGTTGTGAAAATTGGGGATGGGTCAATGTAAATGCATTTTTAACTTTTTATGCAAGTGACTTTCTAGCATGTGAGTGGTACATATGAAAAAAATGAACAGCAGCAGCAAAAAGAAGGGAAATACTTCAGTATGTATGTACAAGATACCAAAGGATTTTAAGCACCAGATTAAAGCAGACACTGGAGGCATTTTCTCCATGGAACTTTTAAATACTGAGAAACAAAACACATCTCTGCATTTAGAAAAAGAAAATCTATATTGGACAGGGGTGATTATCTTACCTTAGAACATAATTGACCCAGATGACATTTTTCTCGGTGGCATTTTTTGCATTGAATGCAATAGTGGCACTGGACTGAATCCAAATATAGCCTCCATTTTTCTGCAGCCAGCGATAGTACTTAGTTACACATTGGCCCTTATTCAATACTAAACAAAAGAGATCAATTTCTGTTAGCCAGAGCAGCAATGTAGAAGGGACAATTATAGTTAGCTATGTTACACAAAGCATGCCCCATGCACTCTTTTATATCACTTTTCCACAGTGAATAAACAGCTTGCTCTAATGCATCTGCCATGTTAAGCAGTTCATAGAAACATAGAAAATAGGAGCAGGAGGCTACATACAATAGCAAACTGGAGTGATTTATCCTCACTTTCTCTCATTATCTTCATTTGCAGAGGGGCATGTTTATCCTAATGACACTTTTGAGGTCAGAATTAAAGATATGAGGATACATCTTACCTCACAGCATGTTACTGCACCTCCCCATTAATGGCTGGTTACTAATCCTCCATATAACACTGAGAAAGGTGGCCACAAAGAAAAGTTACTATTTCAAGTTATCTGACTAAATACGGAAAAAATATAGCTGATAAATATTTAATCACTCTCTTTTGCTCAACAATCTGTAGTATGTTTAGCAGAGGTTGTAAGAAAACATTTTTAACTATTAGCACTTATACACTGCTCCAAATACTGGTGTAAGTTTTATTGCTTGCAAAAAATAATTGCAATTGTAAATGGCTGTTGCCATTTGTCTAACTGTTTTTAAACAACAATTAATATGAAACTTGTGGAAGAATGCTGCAACTAATTCTGAATCATCCATAGCAGGTTTTCCAATTAGATAATAATGTTCTTATTTCAAACATTGACCACAAGGTGGTGCATTTTTCTCACAGGACTAACCATTCCAGAAGGTCCATGGAATGTACAACTGCTATACTTTTGCTAAAATGAAGAAAATCTAATTACAGTAATAAATCTGATCACCTTAGCTGTGAAATGGTTTTGTCAACTGATACATATTTCCATTAATCATTTGTAACTGTAAATTAGAACAAGATGGAACGTTTCAGAGCAACATATTTCATTTACCAGTGTGTTCAATCTGTTTGTTTAATTGCAACTAATGAGTGTCAAATGTACAACTACTGTAGAAATTTTCTGCAAGCAAATTGAAAAGAGCATATTCATCTTTGATAATGATTTTCAAGAAAAAAATTGGGTTAATCCTCCAGTTGGTCGGTCAATAAAAGTAGTGTATCAGCGACTAAAGATGCAGAATTTGCATAAACGATAAACACAGCTATAGCAATAATTAAATCATATGACAATGCCTCTTGAAAAATGATAAATTTCTTTAAAAAAAAGTGCACAGTCTCAGTAAACTGATCTGAGTGCCTAATCAGGCACCAAGCTCACTTTTACTATTCTTGGTTACACTTTCTAATGATTCATCTTTCTATAAAATAATTGTGCTAAAACTATATTTAGCTTGTAATGTGGGGCAGTGAAATACATCCTTTGGTTTACTCTTATTTTGCATGCACTTCTGAACCAATGATATACCATCTTGATAACCTAATTTGCAGATTTTAAACTAAAACATTAGTTACTATTTATTGTCAAAACTTAAAACTTTTCAACATTTTTTTCTTTACTTCTGTTATGATAAACTGCCCTGCAACTTATCTGAAAACATAGTCTTATTAAGTCACATGACTGGTAGACTAATGGAAAGAAATCAGAACCTTGACATATGGTTGCACTTAATTCAACAGCAAAGTGGAAAGGTGTCATACTGCTGAGGTTGACGCTGGACCAGATTATCATCAGTTGGACATCGCATCCCATTTGCACATACATTTTGTGTAACTTTAGCAATAGCGTTAACCTCCCACCACTGACGATCGTAAATACAAATCTGACTTTCACAGTGGTGACCCATTGTGTTTCAGACGTGTGCTGAACTTTAGGAGATTAATCATAGAATCATACAGCGCAGAAGAGGCCCTTCAACCAGTCAAGTCCACACCAACATATTAGAAACACCTGAACCCCCACCTGCTAGCACTAGGCCCACAGCCCTGAATGTTATGATGTGCCAAATGTTCATCCAGATACTGTTTAAAGAATGTGAGGCAACCCACCTCTCCCACTCTTCCAGGCAGTGCATTCCAAACCATCACCACTCTCTGGGTAAAAAAGATTTTCCTCACATCCGCATGAAACCTCCTGACCCTCTCACCTTGAACCGATGTCCTCTTGTGACTGACCCTTCAACTAAGGGGAACAGCTGCTCCTTATCTGCTCTATTCATGTCTCTCTTAATCTTGTACACATTGATCACATCATCCCTCAAGTCTTCTCTGCTCTCATGAAAACAACCCAAGCTCACGCAACCTCTCTTCATAACTTATATTTTCCATCCCAGGCAACATCCTGGTGAATCTCATCTGCACTTCCTCCAGTGCAATCATATCCTTCCGATAATATGGTGACCAGAACTGCATACCGTACTCCAGCTGTGGCCTCACTAATGTTCTATACAACTCCAACATGACTTCCTTGCTTTTGAAATTATGCCTCGATTGATAAAGACAAGTGTCCCATATACCTTCTTATCACCCTACTAATCTGCTCTTCCGCCTTCAGCGATCTGTCGACAAACACACCAAGGTTCCTTTGTTCCACAGAACTTCCTTATGTCCTACCATTTATTGAGTACTTTCTGTCAAATTATTCCTTCCAAAGTGTATCAACTCACACTTTTCAGGGTTAAATTCCACCTGTCACTTATCTGTCCTTTTGACCATTTTGTTCATATTTTCTTGTCGCCCAAGACACTTCGCCTCACTGTTAACCACCCAGCCAATCTTTGTGTTATTATTGGAGGGAAAGGAGTAACTGGTGACAATCTTATTAGAAAATAACTTTTCTGACTGTCATAAATAAGTATGTAAATAAAACCAAAGCTGTAGAGTAACATACAATTCTAATGGGTCAAAAATTGTGCATGGATGAGCACTTTCCTATGTGACAAGTAAATACAGATTCACACAAGGGTGAATTGGCAATAGGTAGAATATTATCTACTTTTAATTTACTTCTCAAAATAACTGGTTACGTGGACCTTCGATTGCTGATATATTCTTCCATTTCCCTTGCATTAACTAATTGAACACTACTTAAAACTTTGTCTTCACAATGATTTTTGATTGTTCTCGGGTTGAACACAACCATTGTGGTACCTGATGGTGCAGCTAAGGAAAACTTGAGCTGAGTCTGCAAAAATGCTGCAAAGGGCATTGAGAAAAAGAGGGTGGGAACAGGATGCCAACACTTGGGTGGAAATGACACAAGTGAAACATCAGCTTGAGCTTACAGATGCTGTCTCTTTCTTTCAATCAACACACTAGCGAGATTCCAGTGAGTCTTCATTCTTACCACACCACATGTACCAGATAGATCTTTACAAACTTAGGGAGTATCATTGTATGATCCAGTTACACCATACCACTGTATTCTAATGTAACCATTGGAGATATCTGCAATTATAATTTCTCCCAAAATCTGCAAAAGGATAAGACATATTCAATAAGATATAGTTAGATTTGAAGTTTGCACTGTTATTACTTATTGGCCTGGATTTTGAAACTTTCAGTTCTCAGAATAATTATTCCTATGAAACTGACAACAATTTCTGGGGCCCAATTTTACAATCACGTTGCGCCCATTATCGGCGACCATTTAAATGCATTAAATTCAAATCGACTTAATGGGCTGTATGCCCAACTTTCCTGGCACTTCGCCCTTTACCTCTGCTTTTGCCCATCCAGAATCAGCACAAAACAGACATGCTGCATAAAAGTCCAACTCCAGCACTCTGTCAGTGAGGGTTAGTGAGGAGGCAAGTGCCAATTGTCCAACAGCTTGAGATCAGCTAGGGAGAAGGGGGGAATGGTGGGTCTGCTGTCACTCCGCTTGAGATTGGTGCGGGGGGGGGGGGGGGGGGGGGTAGTGAAAGGGGAGGTCCGCTGCCACTCTGTCAGCGATCAGTTGGGGGGGAAGGGGTGTGTCCATTGCCACTCTGCCTGTGATCAGTGGGGTGTAAGGGAGCGGGGGGGAGGGGTCCACTGCCACTTTGCCTGTGATCAGTGAAGGGGAAGAGGGGTCTGCTGCCACTCTGCCTGTGATCAGTGGGGAGGAAAGGGTGTCCGCTGCCACTCTGCCTGTGTTTGGGGGGGGAGTAAAGGGGGAGGGGCCCACGATCGGTCTGGGTGGCAGGGGATAAGGAGGTCAGTAATGTTGTGGCGGTGGGGGCCAGGAGGAGGCATTATCCAGCCCGGGCAGGGGAGCAGCATTCTATCATTAATTTTCTGTGCACGCGCAGTTGGGGGTCCTGATCGGAGCTACAGGGTTTTGGGTGCATTAAGCCCCACCCACAGGCTTGTGCAGTGCAATCCGGAATCGTTGATATTTTTGTAGGCAGAGTGCATATGGGTTGCCTCAGAATGGGTCTGAAAGTCTGACCTGAAACACTCCCAGTTTTAAATCCACCCAGCACTTAGGATCAAAATAACAAGATAAGGCCCCTGGAGTTTGCATATAAGCAATTAAATGTGTAAGTCTGAAGATGCTACTCCTCCAGATGTGCTACCCCAGAATACATTAATTAGAGATAACTGACAAGAAGTTACACCACTATTAGTATTGCTATAAAAACACTTTAAAATATTTTATCTTATTGAATGAGATGTAATTGGGTTTTTAATGGTACCTTAAGTTCATAATTGCTTCTAAACAACTTTCCTGCTCATGAAAAGCTTATTTTATATTTATGGAATTTCACATTTTGCCATGATTATAAAATATTCCATGCAATTAGATCTTTTAAACAAATTATTTTATGATATTTTAGCTTTTATCTTAATCTTATGTGCACATCTCAATGTTTACTTCATCCTCTGTAAATATGATATTTAAAGAGTGAAGGATAAGCAGTGTTTTTAATTTCCTGGTTTGCTCTTTGTGAGAATTTTTCAGTGTAATTTAGTGACATCACAGGATGCCTGGAGATCCTTTAACTTGGAGCTAGATGCAAATTATTATTCAGAAAGTTGAAATCCATACCACAGACATTAGCAAAGCTTTGTGTGGTGCTTTCTTTGAGGTCAGTGGCAAGCGGCATCACTTCACTGCTGACTGCAATACCTGGGCTAAAGAAGTTCTTTCACAATTAGGCTTACATTTTCGATCTAGATGTGGCACTGATGTCAACAGTACTTCAGCATTTGTTATGATCTCCATAGCATCATAGAATCCCTACAGTGAAGAAAGAAGCCATCCGGCCCATAAGTTTACACTAAACTCTCCGACAGAGCACTTTATCCAGGTTCACCCTCGCCCTGTCCCTGTAATCCAATGCATTTACAATGAATAATCTCCCTAATCTGTATAATTTGGGACTCTAATTGGCAATTTATAATGGCCAATCCACCTAACCTACACATCTTTGGACTGTGGGAGGAAACCAGAATACCTGGAGGAAACCCACGCTAACCACTGTGCCACCATACCAATCAAAAATGATACTCCATTCTTAAAAGACTCAAAGACAATGTTCAATGTGGACCAAACACAGGCAGCATGGTGGCACACTGCTGCCTCACAGTGCCAGAGACCCAGGTTCGATTCCCAGCTTGGGTCACTGTCTGTGCGGAGTCTGCACATTCTCCCTGTGTCTGTGTGGGTTTCCTCCAGGTGCTTCAGTTTCCTCCCACAGTCCAAAAAGACATGTTGGTTATGCGCATTGGCCATGCTAAATTCTCCCACAGTGTATCTGAACAGGCAACGGTGTGCAGCTACTAGGGAAGTTCATACTAACTTAATTGCAGTGTTAATATAAACCTACTTGTGACACAAATAAACTTTAAACTTTAAATTTGGTGCTTGCCCCAAAAACCAAATTCAAATTCCAATCTCAACTGAATCTAATTCATGGTCAGCACAAAAGAGACAAGATCCAAGCTGACAAGATAAGGCATTGCACTCCATGTTGGGCTTGATCTGACACCTGACCTTAGCCAAAAGGCTGAAAAAAGATCAAAAACTCTTAACTTCCCCTTAACAGTTGAAATGAAGTTAAGATTTCACTTTTCAAAACTTTTAATGTAATAAATGACAAAAATATAACTAAACAGTATTTTCTTTTTATCAGCAGCTTATAATTTAACCACAGAAAATGACAGTCCCCTTAATACTTATACCCATCACGCACTCCATGGAATTACACTCCTAGCAAACAGTCCATAGTTGCTCCTAGCGTCCGGTGGAAATCCTGTATCCCCATTTTGCTGAGTAGGAACTTCAAATGACTGCATACAGCCGCTTTCCTCAATTTTCATTGGGTTCTGAAACCTCCCACCAATAATAAAACCTGTTTCAATGACTCTTCCTCTGCCTGGCCATAGCAGAACAAATCTTGCAGAATCCTTAGATAACTCCAGGATGTATCTTTTTGACTAGAAATTATTGTTTTCCTACATCCAGTTCTGTAGCTTGCAAAGTCTTTTCCATCTGCTGACCCCATAGAGTTGGTGTCTGTCTGTAATATTCATTGATTTGTAGGGAAGCCTGTTAACTGATCTCAAAAATAACCTCCTCAGCCCTCTTTCCCATGGCAATGTGAAACACATTAACCTTGCATTCAGGTAGAAATATTCATTAACTATTTTTGATTCCAACTCCCCTTTTAGCTTTGAAGTACAAGGAACAATTTACAGCTTGATACCTATAACATCATTCTGGAATTTGGGAGACTCCAAGTCTATTTGTTGCAAACTCAGAGACAGCTGCCACGTCCCTTACACCTCAGCTCAGTAAATCAATCTAAGCTTTCCTTTGATCTCTAATAATCAAACTAGCCAGGTTTACTTAAAAGCAAAATACTGTGTATGCTGGAAATCCAAAATAAAACAGGAAATGCTGGATAAAGTCATTAGGTCTGGTAACATCTCTTTTCTCTTCACAGAAGCTGCCAGATCTGCTGAGTTATATTAGTTAGGTTTGCTGTCAGGGAGACTGCAGAACAAGTCATATGACCACCTCTGTTTACTCTAAATTTAAAGCCAGAGTTCCAAAATGCAATAATCTCGTAATGCTCAGAATTAAAAACACATTTAACACACAGAGCTGCCCTTTTAAATGGTGATATTTAAAAATTGGATATTCCTAATGTAATGCGAAATCTTTTGTAAAAGTTCCAGTTATGTGGTAAGTACAGCTTAATCCTCAATGCTCTGGAGATACTTTTGCGAATACAATAGGAACCTAAAATTAGCAAGCTCATTTAGTTTTTACAACATTCACACCATGGATATTTTTTCCACTTACCATAGTTTTATTTGTTTGGAATAAAGTTATCTATCAATTACTTATTGTACAATATCTTACTAGTGACAGATTTTTCACTTACATTTTGTGTAAAAGTTACATTATAGAACTAGCTTGGCATTGGAACAAGAGGCTGGATTGCCAGTGAGGTTTGGAATTGGCTGTTTCAATTGCATCTTTGTGGTATCAGTCATATCTCTGAGTCAGAAGGTTGCAGGTTCCATTTCCCCTCCAGAGATTGGAGCACAAAATGTAGGCAAACACTTCAGTGCAATACTGAGAGAGTGCTGTCGTAATGGATATGCATCTTCTGAACAAAATGCTAAACTGAGGTTGCTTCTGCCTTCTTAATGGTACTTTTTAAAGAAGAGCAGGGGAGTTGTTTCAGTATCCTAGCCAACTTTTACCCCTCAATCTACTTCACTAAAACATGTTGCTATTATTGTTAATTATGCACATTTTGGCTGCCATGTTTCCTACATGTGTACCTCACTAGCTTTAAACCTCTTTGGGTTATGAAAGACACCATATAACTGGGTTTTATCTTCAGTTCTATATGAACATATCATATGATTTGTGCGATAGCATTTCAAAGATATGCATGGTACACACTCAATAATTTGCATTCCCACTATCTGCCTTCTTGTTTATTTGGGAGATTTTTTGAGAGTAGTATAAGGTTAGTGGCTGCCAGCAATTTTATACAACCTTTGTTCTGCTTCTGTCAGCAAAATAAACTGTTGCTGAAACAGCTCATCTAAGAGCTGGTAATCTTGCTTCAAGCTCCCCTGTGCGTCTGTCTGGATCTCCAACCAACTAAGCCCAAGTCAGTTGGCCAAAAATGCTCCTTTGACACCACCCACAGGCACCAGCTGTAGGAATGAGCATTAAAGACTGCATCTGCTCATCTTCAAGGCTCTGTTGGCAGCCCCCATTACACTGATCTCAGTGAAGCTGTTGACTTTAAAATCAATACAGGGAATGAGTGGAATATAACACGAGCTGAAGGTAGCAGGGATATGTTTATAATGCAGACACTGTGAAATTGCAGCCAAGGCTGTACAGCGGTTAGTGCTCACCTCTATACCTGGTAGGTGTTGTACAATGGAGATGAGTGTTGTTAAAAAATACCAAAAGCAACAAGTGGAAACAAGTAGCACATTCACCCTAATGATTACCTGTGCAATTTGTGGATCCCTGATTATCTGTCAATTGCATTTATGGTGATGATCGAGACTCCAGCATCTACATTATTTGTCGTAAGTATAAGCTCTCACTGCCATTTAGAATGATGTTCGATCCACTGAGTGCAGATACATAATAATAACACTGAAACAACTTTTATCCAATTAAAATAATGGATGCTCAATGATTCTATTCATAATTAATCAGCCGAGTGTTTATTTTACCAGCTCCTGATATATTTGTGTGGCTTCTACTCTCTGTCTTGGCTGTACATTATCATCAACTGTGCATCTCTTTTGTGTTGGAAGGGAAGTGGCAGCTAGTCAGTGTGAGGAATGGTAGGGCACCTAAAGGATTAGATGTATTTATAATGGCCCAGATCCTCTGGTCAGCAAAATAAGGAGCGGCAGCATGGCACAATGGTTAGCACTGCTGGCTCACTGTGCCAGGGACCTAGATTCGATTCCCAGCTTGGGTCACTGCCTGCGTGGAGTTTACACATTCGCCCCATATCTGTGTGGGTATCCTCTGCGTGCTCCGGTTTCCTCCCACACTCCAAAGATGTGCAGATTAAGTGGATTGGCTATGTTAAATTGCCCTTAGTGTCAGGGGGACTAGCTAGGGTAAATGTATGGGGTTATGGGTCAGGGCCTGGGTGGGATTGCAGTTGGTGCAGACTTGATGGGCCAAATGGCCTTCTTCTGCACTGTAGGATCCTATGGTCAGTCATGGAGTGAGAGCGTATACTACTGACCTCATTCAAACCTACGGTCTGACATTGTTATGCTGGAACCTGAGAACTTTCTGCTCCTGCCTCCAACTTGAAACCAGGGACAAACTGAGTCAGAAGACTTAGTGGCAAAACACAACTGTAGAAACGCCACAGTCCCTTTCACATCATGACCTGGAGACATGCCCCTGAGATCACATGTCAGTTTAGTGAACTTCACTGTTTTCAAATCTCCAATTCCAATTTCCTTCCCACACGTAGTGTTTCATAAAGGCAGACTTTCCCCGTGATTAGTTATTCCTAGCCCTGTCGTCAGAGGCTTTAAACTTGTGCAGTGCCATTCCGTATCAAGGATGGCTGATCAGGAATCTCTCCCGCTCTTACTGCCAGTCATTGGTGTGCCAAAGGATTTGCAGGCTGACACTCTCAATTTATTTGTCCGTGTTACGAATGTAGCTTCCTTGCCATCATATCCTGAGGCGGGACTTGAATCTGGAGCTTCTCCTTCAGAAAGCAGGGACATTATCACTGAGCCATCAGACCTCCCATGTTCAAATGTACCTGTTCACTATTTATAATTCTAGGTTCCACTCTCCAAGCCCATCCAATAAACTTTCCTGGCACTGCTCGACCTCCCCGACCCTGACACTGCTCACCCGCCCCCCCACCCTCACACTACTCCCCCTCCCTCGAATCTGCTCTCCCCCCGACACTGCTCACCCCCCCCCGACACTGCCCACCCCCGACACTGCTCACCCCCCGACACTGCTCATCCTCCCCCGACACTGCTCACCCCCGACACTGCTCACCCCCGACACTGCTCACCCTCCCCGACACTGCTCACCCCCCCCGACACTGCTCACCCTCCCCCCGACACTGCTCACCCCCCCCCGACACTGCTCACCCCCCCGACACTGCTCACCCTCCCCCCGACACTGTTCACCCCCCGACACTGCTCACCCCCCCCGACACTGCTCACCCCCCCCGACACTGCTCACCCTCCCCCCGACACTGCTCACCCCCCCCGACACTGCTCACCCTCCCCCCGACACTGCTCACCCCCCCGACACTGCTCACCCTCCCCCCGACACTGCTCACCCCCCCCCGACACTGCTCACCCCCCCCCGACACTGCTCACCCCCCCCCGACACTGCTCACCCCCCCCCGACACTGCTCACCCCCCCCCGACACTGCTCACCCCCCCGACACTGCTCACCCTCCCCCCGACACTGCTCACCCCCCCGACACTGCTCACCCCTCCCCCGACACTGCTCACCCCCCCGACACTGCTCACCCCCCCGACACTGCTCACCCTCCCCGACACTGCTCACCCCCCCCCGACACTGCGCACCCTCCCCGACACTGCTCACCCCCCCCCGACACTGCTCACCCCCCCGATACTGCTCACCCTCCCCCCGACACTGCTCACCCCCCCGACACTGCTCACCCTCCCCCCGACACTGCTCACCCCCCGACACTGCTCACCCCCGACACTGCTCAACCCCCCCGACACTGCTCACCCTCCCCGACACTGCTCACCCCCCCCCGACACTGCTCACCCTCCCCGACACTGCTCACCCCCCCCCGACACTGCGCACCCTCCCCGACACTGCTCACCCTCCCCCCGACACTGCTCACCCCCCCGACACTGCTCACCCTCACCCCGACACTGCTCACCCCCCCGACACTGCTCACCCTCCCCGACACTGCTCACCCCCCCCCGACACTGCTCACCCCCCCCCGACACTGCGCACCCTCCCCGACACTGCTCACCCCCCCCGACACTGCGCACCCTCCCCGACACTGCTCACCCCCCCCGACACTGCTTACCCTCCCCCCGACACTGCTCACCCTCCCCCCGACACTGCTCACCCCCCCGACACTGCTCACCCCCCCCCCGACACTGCTCACCCCCCCCCCGACACTGCTCACCCTCCCCCCGACACTGCTCACCCCCCCGACACTGCTCACCCTCCCCCGACACTGCTCACCCCCCGACACTGCTCACCCCCCGACACTGCTCACCCCCCGACACTGCTCACCCCCCCCCCGACACTGCTCACCCTCCCCCCGACACTGCTCACCCCCCCGACACTGCTCACCCCCCCCCGACACTGCTCACCCCCCCCGACACTGCTCACCTCCCCCCGACACTGCTCACCCCCCCCCGACACTGCTCACCCTCCCCCGACACTGCTCACCCCCCCCCGACACTGCTCACCCTCCCCCCGACACTGCTCACCCCCCCCCGACACTGCTCACCCCCCCCCGACACTGCTCACCCCCCCCCGACACTGCTCACCCCCCCGACACTGCTCACCCTCCCCCCGACACTGCTCACCCTCCCCTGACACTGCTCACCCCCCCCCGACACTGCTCACCCTCCCCCGACACTGCTCACCCCCGACACTGCTCACCCCCCCCGACACTGCTCACCCTCCCCCCGACACTGTTCACCCCCCCCGACACTGCTCACCCCCCCCGACACTGCTCACCCCCCCCCGACACTGCTCACCCTCCCCCCGACACTGCTCACCCTCCCCCCGACACTGCTCACCCCCCCCCGACACTGCTCACCCCCCCCCGACACTGCTCACCCCCCCTCGACACTGCTCACCCCCCCTCGACACTGCTCACCCCCCCCGACACTGCTCACCCCCCCGACACTGCTCACCCCCCCCCGACACTGCTCACCCCCCCCCCCCCGACACTGCTCACCCCCCCCCGACACTGCTCACCACCCCCCCGACACTGCTCACCCTCCCCCGACACTGCTCACCCCCCCTCGACACTGCTCACCCCCCCCGACACTGCTCACCCCCCCCAGACACTGCTGACCCCCCCGACACTGCTCACCCTCCCCCCGACACTGTTCACCCCCCGACACTGCTCACCCTCCCCGACACTGCTCACCCCCCCCAGACACTGCTGACCCCCCCCGACACTGCTCACCCTCCCCCCGACACTGTTCACCCCCCGACACTGCTCACCCCCCCCGACACTGCTCACCCCCCCCGACACTGCTCACCCTCCCCCCGACACTGCTCACCCCCCCCCGACACTGCTCACCCTCCCCCCGACACTGCTCACCCCCCCGACACTGCTCACCCTCCCCCCGACACTGCTCACCCCCCCCCGACACTGCTCACCCCCCCCCGACACTGCTCACCCCCCCCCCGACACTGCTCACCCCCCCCCGACACTGCTCACCCCCCCCCGACACTGCTCACCCCCCCCCGACACTGCTCACCCCCCCCCGACACTGCTCACCCTCCCCCCGACACTGCTCACCCCCCCCCCAACACTGCTCACCTCCCCCCGACACTGCTCACCCTCCCCGACACTGCTCACCCCCCCCAGACACTGCTGACCCCCCCGACACTGCTCACCCTCCCCCCGACACTGTTCACCCCCCGACACTGCTCACCCCCCCCGACACTGCTCACCCTCCCCCGACACTGCTCACCCCCCCCGACACTGCTCACCCTCCCCCCGACACTGCTCACCCCCCCCGACACTGCTCACCCTCCCCCCGACACTGCTCACCCCCCCGACACTGCTCACCCCCCCCGACACTGCTCACCCTCCCCCCGACACTGCTCACCCCCCCCGACACTGCTCACCCTCCCCCCGACACTGCTCACCCCCCGACACTGCTCACCCTCCCCCCGACACTGCTCACCCCCCCCGACACTGCTCACCCTCCCCCCGACACTGCTCACCCTCCCCCGACACTGCTCACCCTCCCCCCGACACTGCTCACCCCCCCCGACACTGCTCACCCCCTGACACTGCTCACCCCCCCCCGACACTGCTCACCCCCCCCGACACTGCTCACCCTCCCCCCGACACTGCTCACCCCCCAACACTGCTCACCTCCCCCCGACACTGCTCACCCTCCCCCCGACACTGCTCACCCTCCCCCCGACACTGCTCAACCCCCCCGACACTGCTCACCCTCCCCCCGACACTGCTCACCCCCCAACACTGCTCACCTCCCCCCGACACTGCTCACCCCCCAACACTGCTCACCCTCCCCCCGACACTGCTCAACCCCCCCGACACTGCTCACCCTCCCCCCGACACTTCTCACCCCCCCCGACACTGCTCACCCCCCCCGACACTGCTCACCCCCCCCGGCACTGCTCACCCCCCCCGACACTGCTCACCCTCCCCCCGACACTGCTCACCCTCCCCCCGACACTGCTCACCCCCCCCCGACACTGCTCACCCTCCCCCCGACACTTCTCACCCCCCCCGACACTGCTCACCCTCCCCCCGACACTGCTCACCCCCCCCCCGACACTGCTCACCCCCCCCCCCGACACTGCTCACCCCCCCCGACACTGCTCACCCTCCCGACACTGCTCACCCTTTGAAACCACTCAGTTCCCTGCCACAATCTCCACTGCGTGCTTCCTCCGGAGAGGGTGTTGGGATCAAGGTAATTATGTTAATGAGCCCAGTGTCGAACAGTCAGCCGAGATGAGGGGGCCATCCTTGTGGTGGATGGAAATTCTGTGTCATTGAAGATGTGCCCCACAATAATGGACACTCCAGTCACCTGTGTTTACTGGCAAATTCAAAGACTGTGAATAATGAACCTGGAACGTCAGCACAAATCGGAACTGTGAAGAAATGCTTCCATTAAATTCTGTGAATCAACATATATGCATTAGGTGTCGCTAAATGATGACATACTGCAATGCTGATCTTTAATTGTATTGGCCAATGTCAGTCCATGTTAGTAAACACCAGCTGTTCAGAAGCTGTGTCATATTTGTCTAAATTTGTGCTGCGTCTCCCGAGAATTAATTTCTCAGCAATGTGACAGACATGAATGGAAATGATGATTAAAAAGTTCATGCCTATATATGACACTGTACCTGCACATGGCATTGAGTTATAATTTCAAATTAAAAAAAAACAGAACTCCTAAGCAAACCAGTTTACCTGTGAAAGGAAGTCAAAAGGGTTAAAAGGACCTGTTAATAGTAGCATAATATTTATTTGCTGAGTTTCTTAATACTTTCCAAGGTCATTTGTTGACAAATTAACAAGGTTTTATGCACAAGATTTCAGTAGCCTTTTAATTGATTACTAAACCATGTCTCACATTCCTTCAAGACACAAGAACCATACTCTCTTTGCCTCTTTCTCAATATTATTCATCATTCTGGTGCTGAGACACGTTATGTGGCAGCCTGTCCTTGGATCGCTGTTAAAGCCATTTTCTGTGTCAGTTAGTAAGTTTCTTCATGAGTATAAGAAAGAATGGACTCCATTCAGTCCTTTTCCTGTGTTTCCCACCACTGGCATTGGTGTCCAATGAGAGTACAGAAGGCGTTCAACTGGAGAAGAACACAAGGGGGGAATTTTCCCAGGAAACTTCTAACCATCATAACAGCAAGAATAATGGAGTGATCGGTGCCAGTCTCGTTGGCATATTCCACACCGCAATCCACCGACACTGAAAGAGCCTCCAAGTGAATAACATTGTAATGGAGGCTCCAGGTGCATGGTTCGTCCGACCAGCGGGAGCTGCATTTAAATATGAACAATACACTCACTGCTGGTCACACCAGGAGGATGGCAGCACGCGGAGCAGCCCCACACTTCTCCGAGGGAGAGCCGGGATGGCTGCTGGACGCTATGGAGGACAAGCAGGTCATCCTGTAACCCCAGATGGAAAATGATCGAGGGATAGGGACTCCAATGTGGCCTAAGAAGCGGTGGCTGCAGCGATCAGTGCCTGTGGCCTGACACTGAGGACTGGGGCCCAGTACAAGAAGAAGATGAACAATCTCATTCGAGCTGTAAAGGTAAGTGTCCACCCAGCTCATCCTTGCATTAGTCCTCGCCATCATACCTGAAATGTCCATCTCAACCCACTCCCTGACACCCCAGCATCTTCCTCCCAGCACCCTCCTCAAATCCCTCTGGAGTTTCATTGATGAAGTGGCTGAAGATGATTAGATCTAGGGCGCTACCCTGAGATGTCCTGAGCTGAGATGACTGACTCCCCACAACCACAATCATCTTCTTATGTGCCAACCTATTTGCCCCCATGGCCTGGTAGGTAACATGTGGCAGACTGGGCTCAGTGCTCTGGCGCGACGTAGAGCATAAGTGTTTCAGTGGGAAGATCCTCATTGAGGAACCCATGCAGTATAAACCCATGTATACCCCTCCGGATGTTTGGTGCAAACTAGCTTCCAGACATGGTTTCCGGGTCAGACAGACAGAGGGAAGTGGCCTCCTGACTCCCATGTGACGGGTGGCCATTACAGGGAGCATCGCAGAGTTCATGTAGTTTGCAGAGCCATATTAACAATTGCCAAGCTCTCTTGATTGGGACGACAGTTGCTAGGTGCTTGTGATGGTTAATTGGGCCTGGGATGGGATTTCTGTGCTAAACCACGGTGCATTTCCAAACGAGAGGTGGCAGGATGGAGTTGCGATATTAATGGGATTTGACATCGATCCACGGCAGCTGACTCACCCTCTTGCTCCCTCTTGGTACACAGTGGCACTCACCTCCTCACTCTCCCTCTCAATCGCTGTGTCGGAACCACACTTTAAAGGAGCAGTAGTTATTTGCACCTTGTGACGTCACACTGGAGAGGTGGGTGCATTCTGAAAGGAGGGTGGATGGCATGTCGAAGTTGCTAATGAAATTGAAATGCTGTCAGTCTTACGCTAATCAGTCTTGTGTGCCCAGTTCACGCCATTAGAAAGGGGCTGGGAGAATTAAAAACTGTTTGGCACCAGTTGCAAAATGGATTTTTAGGCGTGCACACTAATCTCTGGCATCAGTGCAATCTACTAATAGCATGGCGAGGTCAGAGAATTGCCTCCAAGACCTAACAATATATAGCAGAAAACAGAGTGCATCAAGACCGTGGTATCATACTGCTGTTTCAAAGTTTTATCTTTCTTTATCATCAATAATATTTTCTAGTCGTTTGGCAGTAGAGAATGTGAGTATTGCTGAAAAAGATATCTCGAATTTATTCGTCCTGAGCTCATCAGGGCACTTCAAGAGTATCAGTGTAAGTGAAAAATAGCAATTTATATTGTATGAGAAGAGAATGCTGAGTGGTTGGCAAGTGGACGCTGATTAGCAGTGGCATTGCCATGCAGAATGGCCTTGTTGATGGTAACTGACAGATAACTGACAAACATTGTTTGAAATTTTAACCAGGCAGTTTGATCCTGGTTGGCCGATGCATTTCTCTCAGGAATGAATCAGCAAATGGTTATCCACTGTTTTGTTTAGCTGAAGAGGTGTTATGTGTGTATATGTTATTCCTGTCTGCAAAGAACTGAGCCTTGTGTAGCTTCTAGTACCTGCAAATGCCTGTTAGTCTGTTAGCCTGACTAACAATCTGTTGGTCACCATCAATTGGCGCATTCTCCATGGCAATGCCACTACCAGTCAGAGTCCACTTGCCAACCATTTTCTTCCCCTACAGTATAAATTGTTGTTTTTCATTACGTTGTTCTTGCAAAGTATCCTGATGAGTGCAAGATGAAATGCTTCCACATGTCTCTTCCTTCAGCAATGATATTTTAATTATTAGCTGAAGCACTTTTAACTTCCGAGATGCAGCAAAATCTTTCTATGAAAACTTTGGATACATTTGTGAATAACATGGATCCATTTGTGAATAATATTTCTCAGACATTCAAATGTTCTTCTAAAACTTTTTTACTTCCCCTTGTTTCTAGGGAATTGGACTTGTCCTTTGATGGTAGATGGGAACCTGCTTTCAGATGGTGACAATTCTGTTTTCATCCAATTCATTTATCCTGCTCTCTACGTGTGAGGTTCTAGTCTCTGCTTGCATCCCTCACAATGGTACCATTGAAATGAAGAACTCTCAGCCTACTGAACCTTGAACATAAAGTCCGACTCACTACTCTGCAAACAAAGCGCCAGAATCTGGTATCAACAAAACATCAATATTATTGTGCTGCTATCGTTAAAGTTTGACCTCAAAATGACAGTGGTGAGTTTCCATTGGGCTACTTGTGGTCTTGAACAAATAGGAACATCTCTCAATGATACATTTAATGATCTTTCAAACATTCTGAGGGGATACTTTGCACCGAATAACATTATTCAATAAAGCTCATCTTGCAGTGAACTCCTGTAGTTGGCTATATACTCACAATCCAAGTGACTGTGTCTGATTCCTTCTACATCTTCAGCATGAATGAAGTAATAGCATCTTTTACCCACAATATCTATAGGAGTTAAATCCATATAGTCGCTAATCCTACAGGATGCAGAAGCATAAATGAATTAATATTGAATGCTATAAATGGTTCCTCAGGAAATAACTCAAAAATACAGTATAGTAAAATGTTAAAATGTTATTTTAATATATTGCACATTAACTTGTCATTGCAAAAATAGACAATGAATAGGAAGCTATGGGGTGCAAAATACAAACAGCTGACAGAGGCACGAAAGAATTCGTTTGCTCCCCATTCTTCTGTTTTCCCAATTTGAGCCCAGTTATATGTGGAGGCACCAAGAAAGGGTCAGGCAATTTCCTGCATGATAGAGAGGGAAACATTGCATGCTTTTCCACCAGACAGCTGTTGGAGAGGTCTAACGGTCAGTCATGAGTGACTGTGATTGTGGGTGGCCAGCACACTTGAAAAGTAAGGATTGGGTTAGATCAAAGGAAATGAAGAAAAAGGAGCTACATATCCACATTAAAAAAAAGAAACATAAAATACAGATAAATGAAAGACATGACAGCTTACCGGTTTTCACAGTAAATTATATTGAGGTCCATATTGACTCTGGTGACAAACATTTGGCAGTCAATCCTGACTTCATTAATTGTAGGAGGAGGCAAAGCATGAGCCACAACAACTAGACCTATGATTTGAGTAGGGAGCACACGTCCGTGTGAAAGGGAAACTCTCAACCGTAACCGTCCAGTTATATGGATGACCTGAAACACAGTAACAGTATCACAAAGTGTAAATGTTAGCAATCTGCCAATTCATCAATGCTGAAGAATGGATGCTTTCAGTATAGTGCTTGGTGAAAATTAAAATATTATTTTTCCCCTTGTATATTTGAATTGCTAATATACAATAAAAGGACACAATATGATTATGATGTTGATACTATTAATCCTAGACATTGCTATAATAAGTTTACATGAAGTAAGATCGAGAAATAGGGTCCACTGTTCCTCAGATCAATAACTGTATCAAAAGGAAAACAAAGAGTGTTGGATTTTAGGAAGAGCTCATGTATCATTTATTAATGTTTAACACTGCCCTGACATTTCATAAAATTTCAAAATGAACTGAGAAACCTTAGGGAAAAGGCTGAAATAAATACATTCGTGCTTATTAAAGCCTTGTTAACAGTTGATCAATGGAAACTTGTTCACAATTATACATTATTGAATGATTGGTGAAAAATGAACATTTAACATCAGGTCACATCTGGGCCTTATAGCTCAACAAGGAGGGATAATTTGAAGTATCACCCAGGTCTCTTGCCCCTGGTCTTGCTATCTGTTATAATTCTGTAACAAACATGTCTTATCTCGGAGTTGCTTCCGTGAAAGAAAGAATTTTTATGTGAATTGCTATTACTTTGATTCACAAATCCTCATCAGAAAGACTGATGCTTACTTTCAGTCTGGTTCTCACTTTTCAATGTGCCTGGATTGGGTTACTCTAATAGGTGTTCTATTCTCACCAGGATAGCTCAGGGAAATAGCAGCATGCGAGCCTTCTCATGACAATCCCTGGAGAAGAAACATGTTTTGGCCTGTAGCTTTATCCTGACGGACACCAAAGGACTGGTTCCTGGCTGGTTTCCTGAGGAACCATTTATTGGGTGTACATTGGTTGTTGTTTTCAGATTGGTTTCCGATTGCAGTTATGGTTAATTGGCTGTGGTTTGGCTGGTTGCTGATGGTGAATGAGTATTTTTTAATACCCGGATCCTGGTAGTGGAAGGATGACTTGATGCTTTGTATATTGCCTTGCATCCGGTGACAGGCTGGAAGGTATCTGGTGACTGAATGCTGGAAATAGCTGGCTGTGGTTTTGCTGGGTGCTGGTGAAGGATGAATGAATACTAAAGTTGACCGCAGGTTATGGACCAATGGTTTCGAATGATGGAGTGCTGGAATTTGCTGCTATCGGTTGGTTGTTTTGAGTAGCTGGCTGCTGGTGGAAGATGGTTGTGATTTGTTTAGCTGGCTGAGGATAATAGGTGGAATTTTCTGGCTGCTCTGGCCCCAAAACCAGAAAATTCCACCCGAGCTCCACATACCTTTGCATGGTCGGCCCTTCCACCCACTACGACTCCTGTGGCGGGTAGGATGGGGAAACTCCCCTGAATGGCTTGGTTGTGCATTGCTGAGGTACCCAGTCATTTTAATCTGAGTGACTCAGATACTCACGAGAAAGAAAATCACTGACTCGTTTAATTCTATAGTGGTATACCCATCATAATATATTTATGTAAATATAAAAATATTCCAGATTCCGGAATGTTGAGCTTAAGTGTGTCAATAATTTGTGTTTGTATTTTTTCACTGCAACTATCCATTTTGTGTTTTACCTTGAATAAAAACAGAAAGCGCTGGAAACACTCAGCCGGTCAGGCAGCATCTGTGAGAGAAACAGTTAAGTTCAGGTTGATGATCTTTCTCCATTAAATGCCACCCCTTGTTTGGGACATTTGGAGATTGTTTTGGTCTGATTTCTGAGTGCTAATTTACAATTTTATTCTACCATTGCTTAAGACCAATGCACTTTCCACAGTAACAAGGGGTATTTTGCACTGGTAATTATAAGGTATCACATTTAGTTGTTTGACAAAGTGGTAAATAATATTTATGTACTGCATTATTATGTGCCCAATATGTCATAAACATTAACAGAGGTGACAGGGTTTCTGTGTGACAAGGAACAACTGCTAACTTGGGAATTCAGTGCGGGGGGGAGGAGTTGGCTGCTTTTTATAGTCGATATTCAGCATCTCGTAGTTGATGAGTGTTCAAAGGCAATAATCGGGTTGGTGATTAGTTGATGAGTTTTAAGATTTAATCCTCCTAAACAAGGGCAATGGTTTAAACTGGTACTGGGGAGATATAAATACTGCACTAAATTTATAGCTTCACGAGTTAAATTTCTTAATATAATCCTTGATAATAACTGAATGATATTTCTAAACTTGAATCTTAATTGGTGAAGTTTAACATAACAGGGATGACAGAACAGTGATGCAGGTATGGCATGTGGGGGCTGGTGGACGCCAGTGTGGTCCATGGCAACCACAGCTCCAGGAACTTTGGCTCAGAGTTGTTGAGCTGGAGTCTGGATGGACAACGCGAAGGGGGTTAGTTAATCTGGACTTTGTAATTTACGGGGCATCATAGTCCCAAGCCCCCAACCTCAGTTAAAACACTGATGGGCAGTCCACTCACAACCTCAGTCGCTGCCCTGTGACAATATAATGTTCAGACAGCATTAATTGCTTTAAGGCAAGATTTTGACACGTATCTCGAGAGGTGATCCGTCTTAGAAAGCTGGCAACTGCTGCTGCTACAGGCAGTCCCACCATGCCCAGGAGTCCAGGTGAATCGGGGCCTTGATAAGGGGCGGGTTGACTAGATTTGATTTGATTTGATTTATTATTGTCACATGTATTAACATACAGTGAGGGGTGAGGTTCAAGAGGCTAGGGGAGGGTTGAAGGGGGAATAACTTTTGCGAGTGCCTCTAATAGCCAAAGGGAGCTGCAAGGTAGGCTCTCGACTTTGCCTGACATCAGTTCCATCGCTAAGTGGCCAGGTCTCTTGCATGGCAGGATAAAATTAAACCCCAGAGAGATGGGAAAAAGGAAAACAGGTTTTATTTTCAGAAAAAAAGGCAAGAAACCCACGCAGGATCTGCGGCAGGGACCAACTTTGCATCATTGAGGCTGCAGTGAGTAAAAGACAAAAAGGTTGTGACCTTCTACCAGTAAACAAAGCAAGTAGGCGCCAGTCAGCAGTGTTCAATCATATGGTTGGGAGAGGAGTGAACAGAAACTATGGAACTCACACACAGCAAGTGAGGAGAACAAAACCCAGCCAGTAATCACCAAAGACTGTTTAAATCTTGGAAATTCATTTAATTCTCCAACTATCAAGTTGGCTACCACTGAGAGGAATGTTACGTGGTTCCCCCAACCCTGTGATGGGTCACTTTGGGGCCATAAACTCTTTTAATGAGGAAATTGAATGCTGGAGTTCCTATGCAGAGAGGTTCAGGTCTTATTTCAGGCAAATAAAATTCCACCAGAACTCGTGGTTCCAACCTTTCTCAGGACCACTGGAAGTAAAGCCTTTAACTCACTCTACAGTTCGGTGCAGTCAGAGAAGTCTGGTACCAAAACCCTCAAGCAACTGATGGAAGTCCTCGAGGAACATCATTCACCAAAGCCATTGATTATTGTGGAACAGTTCAGATTTCATCAAAGAAATCCACCAGAGAACAAGGATATTTTGCAGTTTCTAGTTGCTTTAAAATGCCTCACCAAATATTGTGAGTTTGGCAAGTCATTGAATGATGTTTTGCACGATCATTTGATCTGTGGTTTTCAAAATGAGGCAATCCAGCGGCGCTTGCTCTCACAGCATACCTTACACCTAAGAGCAGCTCTGAACAGTGCAGTCTTGGTGGAGCTCGCAGCTAGAGTTGGGAACTGGCACAAGAGTCCATTGGTTGGGTGCCACCCAGAGGAAGCTTACCTGACTGCAAGCGTGCCATCGATGTACCAGAAAGGGCTGACTGTTGGAGCAAGGAAAACCAGTGCAAGAATTGTGGAAAGGTTGGCCACACATCACAAGAGTTTGTTGGAAGAGATAAGGGTTCCCTGAACAGAGTGGGCAGAAAAAGAAGTTGGACACATGGAAAAAGAAGACAAGAACGAATTCAGCGAAAAAAATTTGTAACATGGCTTACAAGAACCAACAGTAGTCAGGAAGAGGTGTTTTAGGAGTCTGATGAGGAGTTAAGATTAAACATGTTATTGGTCCAAGGGGAATCACACCGATTTTGGGAAGTCCCTACATTGAGGACAACTGATAAAAATGAAAGTTGACACAAGTGCCTTCCTTTCTTTAATCCCTGAGACCATATAGCAACAGAGACTAAAGCATCTTCCCTTGAGGCTAGCAAATGTGATCTTAAGAGCCTATATAGAAGAAATTGTACCTTGGAAAGGCTACATCATTGCCAAGATGGAGCTGAGTGGTCAAACAGTGGACAGTCTTGGTTGGAGAAGATCAAGCTGAAGTGGAGCACTATAAACCGATTGTTTGACACCAAGGCAGACCTACAGCACTTCCTGAACAGATACACAGTATGTATTCGAGGATACACTTGCTTCAATAGAAGGAGTTCAAGTGAAACTCAATCTCTTGATGCTTTAAATATAAATTGGGCTCTCTCCCCAGTGACACAAATATCAAGGCTCCCCTTCACACAACCATTGCGATAGTAAAGTTGGTGCTCCCTCCATCACTGCCAAGGCCCTCCATCAATGCCTCCTTACTCACTGCTCACTCCCATTGTCACTGCCAGCTCCCATTTCAAAGGCCCCGGCGCTCTCCCTCCCATCAAATATAATGGGATCCCCCCCCCAGCTAGGTTCCCCAGAGGGCCTGGCCCTGGCATTTGCCCCAGCACAGTTTCGCTCAGGCTGGCATTGCCAGGGCGGCACAGGCTGATTCTGACTATAGTGTCAACCTGTGTCACGGTGAGTGCCAACCTGTGCTGGGACAGCAGTCAGGCATGTCCCCCTCCCTTGGGAGTTTTGTACCCATGTTGCTGTTCTTGCTGATGGAGAATGCAGGTGCAAAATCACTCCCATGAAGGGGTTTGACAAGGTGCATACCGAGATAGTGGGAATTTTCTTGACTCACCGGACCCAACACAGTGAAAATTATGCATTTAATGCTCACTCCAATAAAGGGAGGGTGTGGAGTGGAGTCGGGGCCACTAACCCCAGAAGCAGAGTGGGAAAGAAGGGACTGAGGGCATTGTGGCTAAGTTTGCAGGTGATACAAAGAAAGGTAGAGAGACAGGTAATATTGAGCAGGTGGGGAGGCTGCAGACTTGGACAGGTTAGGAAGTGATAGATGGAATACAACATGGGAAAATGTGAGGTTATACACTTTGGTGGAGGAATTGGGATGTAAACTATTTTCTAAATGGGGCAAAGAGACTTGGGAGTTCTAGCTCAAGATTCTCTTAAGGTTGACTTGGTAGTTAGGAAGACAAATGCAGTGTTAGCATTCATTGAGAGGACCAAAATACAAAAGCAGGAATGTACTGTTGAGGCTGTATAAGGCTCTGGCCAGACCACATTTGGAGTATTGTGAGCAATTTTGAGTCCTGTATCTAAAGAAGGATGCGCTGACCTTAGAGAGGGGCCAGACAAGGTTCATGAGAATGATTCCAGGATTTTAAAGTTTGATGTATGAAGAGAGTTTGGGAACTCTGGGTCCATACTCAAAGGAGAAGCATGAGGGGGATCTTATTGAAACTTACAGAATATTGAAAGACCCAGATAAAGTGGACGTGGGGAAAATGTTTCTATCAGCAGGAGTGGCTAGGATTTGTGGGCACTGCCTCAGAATGAAGGGATGAGCCTTTAGAACTGAGACAAGGAGGAATTTCTTCAGTGGTGAGTCTATGGAATTCATTGCCACAAAAGGCTGTGGAGGCAAGGTCATTGAGTATATTTAAGACAGAGATAGATGGATTCTTGATTGGTAAGGGGATCAAAGGTTATGGGGAAAAGGTGGGAGAATAGGTTGAAAAAGATATCAGCCACAATTGAATGGCAGAGCAGACTCAAGGGCCAAATGGCCTAATTCTGTTCCTATATCTTATGATCTAAATGTCAAGGTGGGTTCAATAGAAAGTCTGCCTCAGTTCTTTAGGAATTTGTCCTAATTATTTTGAATCTGTTAGACCTTCTAGCCCTCACCCTTTCCACCCCCAAAACTCACCACTCAACCTACAGCCTCTCATACCCTCCAAGTCACATTCATAGTCATTCACTCAGTATCTACCATGGCAGACCTCAGGAGCTATGTGGAGATGAAAAAGAAATAACTTATAACAATCTAATACAGATTTCACTCAAACACACTTGATAGTGAAAAAAAAAATTGTGGGATGCATTCAACACCTTAAAATCTCCTTAAGTAGTTAAAATTCTGTAAAAAACAAACAAACATCAAGTCAGACCCCACATCAAAGACAAAAGAGAAAGCTCTTGAACAACCAGTTGAAGAAGACCCTGAGGAACTTGTGCAATGTTGTCCACAGACAGAGATGATTGTAGTACTATACTTTTGATGGGTAGCCTGTCATTATGTGCCTTCTCTGTTTTGGATTATTGAGTGGGATTTTCCATGCAACCCACTGTGTGTTTTGTGGCAGCAGAGGTGGGTCACCATTGGTTAATTCAGGGATCTTCTGGTCCCAGCATTGTCAATAGGACTTCCTGCTGAATGCGCCAATCACCACTGGGGTTCACTGTCTGCGGAACCAGATGATCCCACTGGCGTGAATGGTGGAAAATGCCCCCCCCGTTGTCTTCATTCTTGAAGGCTGGGCTATATTTCTACCTTTGTACTGTGATTTCAGTCTTTTAAAGAAAACATAAACGTCAACTACCAACTTGAGATTCTTCTGGAAAATCTGGGAGTCAAGAGCTCTCTGATATTTTGTTTTGCAAACTTAATTTAGAGAAAACCGAGATTTTTTTTGAAGTCTTTATGCACTTATCACAAACAGCCATTCACTGAAGTGAGATCATCATCAGCATTATTACAGTTTCTTGAGCACTCTGCTTCAAGTGTAGTTCTACATACAGACAAAGAGGCTTGACAAAATCCCATTAACCACTCTTGTACAGATTTTGGCAGACCAGCATTCCCAGCCATTTTGAAGAGTCTGAATTAGAAAAACAGCTACAAACCGACTGTGCTACGAGAAAAACATATTGGTTCAGGAGTGGTTGTGATTAATCTGTGAAGACAAAGCACTGTCTACCAAACAGCTAAGAGTTGCATTGTATACAGTTCAACACTGGCAAACTAACTGGTTGTACTTCAGGCACACACCAAGCCTGAAAACGTCATTGCATTTCTAACTTTGTTTCTGAAAATCAACATTTCAAAAAATTATGTGAAATTAAAATTCCATGTTGACTTTGTCTAAGAATACTTTTTGAAGTCATTTGCACGAAGAGTAGTTTTATATGCATTGCTTCAAGACTGCCCTTGGCAAAAACATCACAAGTGGTAGAAAAATTTTAATATGACCAAGTAGCTAAATGTAAACTGACATCAGGAACCCAACTGAGGTAATAAATAGTAAAAAGAAATATCTCTATTTAATGCAAGCCTACATACAAAGGGATCAATTTTTATAATTCATGGCTCAGCACACAATATAATCCTCCTCAGAGTGAATATTGAGAAGACATACATAAGAAATTAGAATTATCAATTCCTAGTAATTCTCAGGAGTACTGTTGATTTGCAATCCAGCCAACATAATGACTGAAAACGTATATCAGTGCATTAAATAAGAGCAAGCTGAGATCCAGTTACAAAGGCAAATGTAAGTTAGTAAAGGAGTAGCTTTGATGTGAACCCATGAGTAAAATGCTTGTGTAAGCATTTACCCAGGGTAATCTTATTTTATCTCACATTTGTGCAAGTATATGCCTTAGGGCCACATTTTTTAAATGTCAAACCCAGAATGTATTTTTCTCTTAGGGTCAATGCTGGCACTATATTTGAACAATGTTTCAGGTGCACTGTGGCATCACCTTGGTGCTCCACCAGCACCTTTGCATAAAAGGTAGAAAAACCTTCAGCGGCCTTGATTGTCTCATCAGAACACTATCAGCTTATCAGAAAAAGAAACATTCACTGAGATACCAGTATTACCCTTGAGAAGCTGCCACACATTTGAAAAATGACAGCATAAAATAACTGAAGCATCTGTTATAACAGAATCTTTTTGTGCCAATGAAAGAGACTAAGAATGTCTCATACAGTGCTATATCAGCAGCTTAATTCGAAAACAAATCTAGCTCAAGGTATAACAGTGGATTATTGTCTCAATTACCAGCCTTCAGGTAACTTCACATGCCAGAGTTACTATCTGAATTACTCAAGTCATGAAACTATTTGAAGCGCTGCCTGCATACAAAATAATGTCAGCATGTCATATCCTCACACACATACATCAAAATGCTCCCCATTTCATCGTGACAGCTGTTGGTGAGCTAATGAAAGCTTCAGACAGATAATGGGTCTTTTAACTATTGCCACTTGACTAGAGCATTTCAAGAGCTTACATGCAAATGAATTAAACAAACATGTTTAAAAAGATAGCGGGGAGTCATTGATCATTATTCTTAAATGTGAAATACAATAGAAGTTACATTTCTTACGAAGATCTATAGAAATGTTGGAATATATCAGACACTATTATGTTCTAAAAGCAGAAAGATTGTTTCAATTAAAGAAAAACTTTGTGGTATTGATATTTCCACTTTCTCACATGGGAATGTTTTCCTTTGTGCACCAAATGTAATCAAATTATAAACTCCTTCTTTATGAATACATTCACAATATGCTACACATATGTCACACAGAAGAAATCATTCCCATGGTGATTTCCTAATGTTACATGCTGTGTGCGCGAGTTCATTACTGCACAGAAAATAGAAAACCTTATGAAGGCCTTAGGTTGCATTCACACTTTGCGTTGCAGTGATGTATCGAGGGCAAATGTGGAAAATATTTTTGTGAAAGGGATATCATGTTTCATGAACTTCTTGGAGGTCTTTGAAAAAATAATCTGTGCTATGTATCAAGAGAATGTGTTGTATTTAGATTTCCAGCATTAAAGCATTTGATAAAGTATCACCTCAAAGGCTACCATGAAAAATTAAAGCTGATGTTACAGGAGGTAACATATTGGCATGGGTAGAAGATTGGGCAGCACGGTAGCACAGTGGTTAGCACTGCTGCTTCACAGCTCCAGGGACCTGGGTTCGATTCCTGGCTCGGGTCACTGTCTGTGTGGAGTTTGCACATTCTCCTCGTGTCTGTGTGGGTTTCCTCTGGGTACTCTAGTTTCCTCCCACAGTCCAAAGATGTGCGGGTTAGGTTGATTGGCCATGTTAAGAAATTGTCCCTTAGTATCCAGGGATGCGTAGGTTAGGGATTAGTAGGTATAATATGGAGAGATATGGGGGTAAGGCCTGGGTGGGATTGTGTTCAGTGCAGACTCGATGGGCCGAAGGGCCACTTTCTGCACTGTAGAGTTCTATGATTGGCTGGCTAACAGAAAGCAGAGAATAGCCATAAATGGATCTTTTTATGGTTCACAAAATGTAACAAATGGTATGCCACAGGGATCAGTGTTGGGACTTTAAATGTTTACAAAGTATATAAAAACTTGGATGATGCGAATTAAAGGTCTGGTTGACAGATTTGCAGATGACACAAAGATAGATAGGAAAATAAGTTGTGAGGACAACAAATGGAGTATAACTTGGGAGAATTTGTAATTGTCCATCGTGGCAAGAAGAATAAAACAGAAGCATGCTATCTAAATGGTGAGAGATTGCAGAGTTCTGAGATGCAGAGGGATTTGGGTGTCCTTGTGTGTGAATCACTAAAGGCTAGTTTCCAGCTACAGCAAGTAATTAGGGAAACTAATAGAATGTTATCATTTATTGGGAGAGAAACTGAATACAGAATTAAGGAGGTTATGCTTCAGTGAATTTGGAATGCTGTACACAGTATTGGTTTCCTTATTCAAAGAAGGATATGTTGGATGCAGTTCAGAGAAGGTTTACCAGACTAATACCTATAACGGGTGGGGTGTCTTATGAAGAAAGGTTGGACAGGTTAGGTTGGTATCTGCTGACATTTAGAAGAGTAGGAGGTAACTGGATTGAAACATATAAGATTCTGAGTGGTCTTGATAGGGTGGATGTGGAAAGGATGTTTCATAGAATCCCTACAGTGCAGAAGGAGGCCATTTGGCCCACTGAGTCTGTATTGACAGCAGTCTCAACTAGGCCCTATCCCCGTCACCGAATGTACTTCCTCTGTACATGAGTCACTCTGTTCTGACCTCTGACACGAATCGTCAATTTAGCATGGCCAATCCACCTAAGCTGCATACCCTTGGAGTGTGTGAGGGAACCCGAGCACCTGGAGCAAACCCATGCAGACATGGAGAGAATGTGCAAACTCCACACAGGTAGTGACCAAGCCAGGAGTCGAACCCAGGTCCTTGGTGCTGTGAGGCAGCAGCGCTAACCACTATGCCACCGTGCCACCTTTGTGTTTCCTCTTGAGGGAGAGTCTAGAAAGGGAATGGGGCCGGAGCGGGGGGGAGGGGCGATATTCACTGTTTAAAAGTAAGTGGTTGCCCTTTTAAAAGAATCATGAGTCTTTCGAACTCTATTTTTGAAAAGATGGTGATGCAGAGACTTTGAATATTTTTAAGGCAGAGATGGATAGATTCTTGGTAAGCAAGGGGGTGATAGGTTAACGGGGATAGGCAGGATGTAGATTTGAGGTTACCATCAGATCAGCCATGGTTTTATTGAATAGTGGAGCAGATTGGAAGGGCTGAATGGCCCACTTCTGCCTCTTGTTGGTATCTTTGTGTACATCAAAATTATAAACAAAATAAAACAAACATTTTGAAATTGTTTCCCCACTATTACATAACCAACATTTTGAAGCCCAATTCCTGTAGAACAACTAACGTCATTAGTGTAAAACTATAGATAGCATCGTAGGGTAACATTATTTTTGATATCGCCAGTCGAGTGCAGATTTGAGTTTGTAAATTTATTCATACAAAAGAGTTTGGGGAATGGAACCCAGTGAACAAAGCTGAGCTTGATTTGGGAGATGTGATGGAGGGTACAGGGCTCTTCCCCAAAATGTCACTTTTTGATATTGTGCTTCACAACACATTCACTATCTGGCAAAGACAATAAGCATCCTTCCACTGCTTATTTGTTCAGGAAAAATACCCAATAAAAAGCTTTATTAAAAATAAATGAGTTGTTGATGTAAGTGGTTTTCATGTTTTTATGACTGACATCATTGTTCATAACACCATTATTTTGAACCTCCTTTTATTTAATGATTGAAAAGCATGTGATGAATGTTAATGCCATTCTGTGAACACATTTATTCTTGCACAGAGTATATGACTCCAAATTTACATGGAATAATTTCTTTTTCTACAATCCCAGATGTAATACAACTTTTCCAATCTCATGTTTATTTTTTGTAAGCCTGGCAATGAAATAGTGATTAGCTTCCATGCAATTTGTAATTGTCAATTAACTTTGCACTTGCATCAGATTGCAAGGTTAGTGAATTGAAGCGTGGTAGATGTAGTGTGATTGATCTGTGATTAAAAAAGTACATAATCTGTCCGCATATGGGCTCCAGCTCGAATGCGAGCCGGATGACTATGCTTACAGAAAATATAAAGGCCACCATAGTTAGTCAGTTGAGAAATTAAAGAGTGGGACACCATAAACAAGTGAAACTATATATATTTATTAAGCACTCAAGTAAAAATGGCAAAAGATCTGACATTAGGTAATAAATCTGTGCCACAAAAATTTAACGGCTGAACTAAACTTTCTTTTGTATGCTAATTCTTAGCTTTGTAAGTCTATAAGGACTGTAATCACCTGGTCAGATTCAAGCCTTGAATCAGAGCCAGTTGAATTGTACTGATTCTGATGAAAGGGTGATCGACCTGAAACACTGGGTGAAATCTTACTGAAAATGGCAGAGTGTTGTTTCTGACAAGAAAAACAATGTGTTTCTCTCCAGGAGAATTTCCCAGCAAAACCCGACCGCATAGAGATCAGGGTGTCACCTTTAAAGGGTGCCCCAATCATAACCTGAGAAAACCTGCCCCCAAGGGGGTTTCCCTCCCCACCCCTGATCGGAGTCGGCACTCCCCTCCACACTCTTTTCTACCCAAACATCGGTCCCATACCAGAGACAGTGGTATTGTTACTGAACTAGATATCGAGAGACCCAGAACAAGATCTGGAACATGGGTTCAAATCTCACCAAGGCAGATGGTGAACTTGAATTCAATAGAAATCTGGGTTTCAGCACAGCGGTCTGGGAGAATTCCACGGCAGCTGATTTGTGGGGTTTGTGTGTGTTTGTGCCCTACTTGTGTCTCCCAGCGCCGAATTTCCGGCGGTGTCTGCTCCACGCCGGAATAATCATTCCCCTACAATTTATATGAGATTAGTGGGCCCAGGACTGAAGTCTCTGGGCATGCTAGCTTCCCCCACCCCAACTCCCAATGGTTTGATTCACTCCACCGGGGATTACACTAGCTCCCCACTTTCAGGAAACTAGTGGCTCAAACCTACTAGAGTGAACGGGGGGGCAATCAGAGGCCCTCCCAGTGGTTCAGGCAGTGGGGGTGGAGGGGGGAGGTTGGTGCCCCCTGGGCACGGGCACCTGTCAGTGTCAGCCTATGCCCCTAGCACTGCCCAATGGGCATGGTGTCAATGCCCAGGGGGCATTTTGGCCACCAGGCACGAGCAGGGCCTATGGGGGGGGGGTGGTCTTAGAGGGCAATTGGTGGGCTAAGGGGTCCCGCTGCCACTCTGTCTAGGGATCAGTGGGGGAAGAAGGGAGGCCAGCAATTGGGGCAGGCTGAGGGTGCGGGGAGGTCGGGGGGTTCAGCCTGCTGGCGGGGTAGGATCTGAGGTGGGGTGGTCAGAACTGCGGGGGCGGGGATTAACTGTAAGGAGGGGGAGATACTGGAGAGATCAGGGCTTGGCCCGGGAATGGGCGAGGGGGCCAGCGATTGGTTCACGGGGGGCAGAGGACTGGCATTGCGGCGATTGTGGGTTGGCTAACAATTGAATTGGCCAGCAGAGCGGGAGGCTGTCAGTGTGGGGCTAATGCACATGCACCGATCTCAGCACTGACAGATTGGTGCAAGCGCAGTGGGCTGTTTAGCACACTGATTTCAGCCTCTCCAATGGGAATAGGCCCCGTTCCCTGAAGTTTAATGATATTCACACTGGCGGTCTCTGCAGTGCACAGACTATGGGAGATTCTTCTCTGAACTCCCACTGAAAAAAAAACATGAATTTCTCCAATTTTCATGTGAGTTTGACACTTAGAATTTCTTTGGGAGAATTCCACCCTAAAAGTCTAATGATGACCATGAAGCCATTGTCGGAAAAACCCATCTGGCTCACGAACATCCTTTGGAGAAGGAAATCTGCTGTCCTTACCTGGTCTGATCTATATGTGACTCCAGAGGCACAGCAGTGTGGTTGACTCTCAACTGCCCTCCAAGGGCAGCTAGGGGTGGACAATATATGCTGGCCAAAAAGGTAAAGAGGTATATCATGTAACTAGCGTATGGAGAAGATCATGGTTCATAGCAGATCTGTCAGCACAGAACTCATGCTGTGCTTCCAGGTACACTCGCTTTGTAAGTAAATAGTCTTTTAACTAAGACCCTCAGAAATGCCTTCCCTGTGATCCTAAGTAGAGAGGTGCCCCTGTTATTGCCATAAAGCTATGGCAATGGATGGGGCTTTACATGCTTGAGAAATGTGGCTGGGATTCCTTCTTTTTCCAGTGTCTTCCTGTTTGCTAAGCAGTCTATGAACTTCTGAGGGCAAGTGATGAGTGACAGAAAGCATGGGCTGGGAGATATCTGTCTCACAGCAGTACAGCTCACAGCAGGATTCAACCCAGCAGAACATCTGTTTACTTCTGTCAGTGAATACTGTCTGCCCATTTCAGGGAGGCAACTTTGATGGTGGCAGGACCAAGCATACTCTTAATCATTTCATACATAGTTCATACATTCCCTTCTCCCAGGCAGTTTGGGTTTCTTGACATAAATTGATCCAGTGTTTATTTGCACAATATCTCCCCATCTTTTGCATTGCTACTTTTAAGTTTTATGCATCATGTAGGATTTGCTTTTTGCATCAATGGCCGATGTCCTCTCAGCTGAGTAAGTCTCAAACCAGTCCTCGTTATAGGTTCTATTTTCCAAATGACGCTTCTGCTGCTTCATCGATGATTGAGTTTAATAACCTCCAAGCTTCGCTGATACCAGCATCAGTCCTTGCTGGAAAATCTTTAGTAGGTAGCAGTCATTCTAGTGACAGTACAAAGTGCAGGTATGTGGCACCATTACATGTGCAAAGGATGTAGATGCATGCCATACAGGTTCAGAGTCATAGTATCATAGAGGCTTACAGCATGGAAACAGTCCCTTCGGCCCAACTTGTCCATGCTGCCCTTTTTTAAAACCCCTAAGCTAATCCCAATTGCCCACATTTGGCCCATATCCCTCTATACTCATCATACCCATGTAACTATCTCAATGCTTCTTCAAAGATAAAATTGTATCCGCCTCTACTACTACCTCTGGCAGTTTGTTGCAGACACCACCCTCTGTGTGGAAAAAAATTGCCCCTCTGGACAGTTTTGTATCTCTCCCTCTCACCTTAAACCTGTGCCCTCTAGTTTTAGACTCCCCTACCTTTGGGAAAATATGTTGACTATCTACCTTGTCAATACTCGTCATTATTTTATAGATCTCTATAAGGTCACCCCCCAGGTTCCTAGGCTCCAGAGAAAAAAGTCCCAGTCTATTCAGCCTCTCCTTATAACTCAATCCATCAAGTCCCTAGTAAATCTTTTCTGCACTCTTTCTAGTTTAATAATATCCTTTCTATAATAGGGTAACCAGAATTGCACACAGTATTCCAAGTGTCGCCTTACCAATGTCTCGTACAACTACAACAAGATGTCCCAACTCCTGTATTCAATGTTCTGACTGATGAAACCAAGCATGCCGAATACCTTCTTCACCACTCTGTCCACCTGTGACCCCACTTTCAAGGAGCTATGAACATGTACCCCTAGATCTCTTTGTTCCATAACTCTGGCAACGCCCTACCATTAACTGAGTAAGTCCTGCCCTGGTTCAATCTACCAAAACGCATCACCTCGCATTTATCTAAATTAAACTCCATCCGCCATTCATCAGCCCACTGGCCCAATTGATTAAAATCTCGTTGCAATTGGAGGTAACTTTCTTCACTGTCCACTATGCCACCAATCTTCGTGTCAGTTGCAAGCTTACTAACCATGCCCCATATATTCTCATCCAAATCATTAATGTAAATGACAAATAACAGTGGGCTCAGCACTGATCCCTGAGGCACATCACTGGTCACAGGCCTCTGGTTTGAAAAACGACTCTCTACAATGACCCTCTGGCTTCAATCAAGTAGCCAATTTTGTATCCATTTAGATATCTCACCCTGGATCCCATGAGATTTAACTTTGTGCAACGATCTACCTTGTTAAAGTCCATGTAGACAGCATCAACTGCACTGCCCTCATCTACCTTTTTGGTTATCCCCTCAAAAATCCCCATCAAAATTGTGAGACGTGATTTTCCACTCACAAAGGTTTGTTTGGAAATGAGCAACCTTTGGATTTGTATCTTCATTCTGCTACTGATGAGAGAGTACTCAGTGTCACAATCTATGCTGTGGTAGGTATGGTAATGGAGAACACTGGGCAGATCCCACTGTATCGTTATGACCAAGACTAGTTGGTGCCAATGCCCATATCTTGGGAAACACCATGATTCCAATTGGAGATGTCTGTCCTAAAAGTTGTTGGTGATGCAAATTTCATTCAGGGCATAGAACTCAAGAAGGCGTTGTCTGTTATCGCTGATCTTGCCCACCCCATGGCAACTCAAGTACATTGGCCATGAATCACTGTCTTCCCCAATACGTGCATTGAAGTCAGCCAGGATGAATAACATCTTGCTATTTGGAAGGTTCTTTAGACTATCAGCTGTAGAAATGCTTTGTCTGAAATGCCGGCATAGAGTGTAGGGTTTGCTGCAACCTGACTCCGAATGTTTCCTAAAAGCAGATCCATGACATTCACGCCAGCCTAAGTATCCTGGAGTAGGCTTGTGCTAACACAGATGCCGAGTGGTATAAGACTAGCACTGACCCTGGAAAGTCAATTATCACCAACAGCAGAGATTTCCAGCAGGTCTGATTTTTAAATTCTTTCATGGAATATGGGCATCACTGGTGAGGCCAAAATTTTTATTGCCCATTACAACTCCCATTGAGAAGCTGATGGTGAGCTACCTTCTTGAATCTCTGCAGTCCATGAGGTGTAGGTCCAGCCCCACTACTGTTAGGGGGGAAGTTGCAGGATTTTGACCCAGTGGCAGCGAAGGATGACGATTCATTCCCAAGTCAGGGTGTTGTGGGCCTCAGAGGGGAAACTGCAAGTGGTGGTGTTCCCATGCATCTGCTGCCCTTGTCTTTCTAAGTGGTAGTGGTCATGGGTTTGGAAGGTGCTAGCGAAGGAACCTAGTTGAGTTGTTGCATTGCATCTTGTAGATGGTACACACTGCTGCCAAAGGCACTTAACCACTCCTTGAAGTTGTCCTCGCCTCACTTCGGCTGCCAAGATTCCTGAGGATAAATCAGAAGCTGCCAAGCTCATTAAAATATTTAAATTGCCTATCTACTCTGAGCAGTCAGCAGCTCACTCCTTACGCGAAGATCTGTAAAACCCAGAGAGAGCAGGTTGGAGGTGGAGTGAGGTGATGGCTCTGAATTTTGAAAAGTTGACATCTGAGATGAACACATGCCCTCCTGTGCGAAAATTCAGCCTATCCACCTGCAATCCCCATAGGGTTTCTCCTGATCTACTATCGTAACTTAGGCGGCAGCTGTTTATAATATTTCTCCAGGGGTTCTTCTGAAATAACATTAGTAAATCAGGGGGAAATTCTGTGGGAATTCTGGGTGAATAAGTTTATTTCTAATTTAATTTGCGATATGAAGCAAAAAATTGAGAATACAATTTCGAGCCTAAGTGTAATGAGTAAAGTTGAGTTAATTGGTTAGTTACTTTTCAGAATAAATATTTTTATAGACAACAAGATGGTCTCTGAGTGGCAAGCTTAATTTGTTTATTTCTCATCATATGATTTGAAATGTCAGTGTACCTTATCCTTCAAACAGAATCCAACACAAGTCACGTCTGATTCAGTCACTAACATTTAGGAAGAACCTCTGAAATGATATCCAGCTATGTTAACTACGGTATCAACTATTTTGCAAAGTCTCTATCACTCCCTAATCCAAGGTTAGGTTAACAAATTATCAATGTTTCTTAATGAACAGATGAGTGAGCTCACATCACAAACCAGGAGGCAAAATGATTACGTTCAAATGTAACAATAGTTACATACAATAATATGAATATATACATTTATAAATAAGCAGCTAGATAAAATTCACATTTCATTCAGAAGCTCCATCCTTTGCTGTCTCTTTTGTCAGTCTGAAATTATCAAGAACTTCGGCTGAGGTAGCTCTGAAACAAACAATACAGTTGAGATAAGGTGCCTGATTCCCTAGGTTGCATGATGACTAATTTCCTAATACAGTGTGTGCCCAGTACCCTGATCGATTTGGCAACTCAAGTCTACAAGAAAAAGTTATCATGTTGATAAAAGAGTGACACATCACTTCTAATTGAATCCCCGACCACAACATCACAACTTGCCTTATTTGACAGCTTGGTCAGTCTAAAGCCAGGATGTCCACCTGCTTTGGTCCAATTCAGACTGGAGAGACTGTCAGTTCCCAGTTGTGAGGAGTGCAGGAATGTACAAATGGTATCCCCTTTCAGTAGCGGATCGAATGGGGCACGATTTTCCTGGCTTGCTGCACGGCTTGAATAGCGCAGCAGGTCAGGAAACGTCAGCGGGATCGCAACTTTCCCAGGCCATTTTTTATAGCTTTATCAGCCTCGTGCCTGAAAACAATACGAGGCTGATTACTATATTTAAATTGCTATTTGAATGTCATTAGTGAGCCCAAGACGATATGAACCACGCTCGCTCATGTTCCTCCACCATCCCATCCAACCTTTGGGAGAGATTCCCACTGGGGAGAGGTGGATTAAAGCTGGTCCCCATCAATGGGGGCCAGGCATGATGATTTTACCGGTGGGGGCAGGGGCTACTGAGACTCCCCCTGGGAGATCGGGGGTGGGGGGTACCCCTTGGGCAGTACCAGGAGCACATCCAGGCCACTTTGAATCACACACGCAAAGCATCTACTGCACAAGGCAATTTCTATGGAACAGAGATATTGGGCTGAATTTAGTCAACCTGATGGAGGTATTGCCCACTATTGAATAACCAGCAGCAAATCCCATGGGGTACAGCCAACAGCAGTACCTTCACCAGGATTCAGGATTCCGACAATGGAAAACCAGCCTGTCAAGAGCTGCCAGACAATCAGAGCCATCAGTATCAGAATCACCATGGGATCATTCACTAAAAGTGAGCGAGGGTGGAATGGGGATCATGGGGTGAGGGTCACAGAGGTATCAAAGGATTCGGAGGCAAAGATAGGGTTCCTTCTTCTTCCCAAAGCCAGGTGCCTGATAATGACCCCCTTGGCAGGCCATTAACAAGCCTTCAGGAAGGTCAGGAAAATTATGCGGCTCCCACTCTATGCCCGAATTGCCACAGAATTGCAGTGGGCTCAGGGATTATGGATGTCAATTGGCATAATAATAAGCCTAATTAACATCCCATTGCTGGTGGCCAAGAGTTCAGCACCTGTCCCTTCTGCCCTCCAACTTAATTGAGGGAGGTTTTGTCACCAAGAAACTGGCTTCTCCCACAATTAAGCGTCCCGTTTGTCATTTATTCATAACCTTCTCCTGCTTTCAACCCTATCACAGACATTCGCTATCATTTTTCCTCTACTTCCTCTATTCCCAGCCCTTGTACTTGCTTAAAAAATGTAACATACTGAACATTTTTCCATTCTTTTCTCGTCTTCTTATATCAGAATGGATACATCTGCCTTGGAGGGAGTGCAACAAAGATTTGTTAGACGGATTCCTGGGATGAGGTTATTGTCCTATCATGAGAGACTGTGTAGACGAGGCCTGTATTCCTTAGAGTTGAGAAGTGATCTAGGGGAAGCATATAAAACTTGTAAGGGGTTTGACAGGGAAGATTCAAGGAGAATGTTTGCTAGGAAATCAGGGTGATAAAAAATTGGTCTATTAGGACTGAGATATGGAGAAATTTCATCACTCAAAGGTTTTTGAATGTTTAATATTCTCTACCTCTGAGCACTATAGATTCTCAGATTTTGAACATATTTAAGACAGAGTGACAAGTTTTCAGCTATTAAATGTATGAAGGAATTCGCAGATAAGTAGGCAGGGATTTAGTGTTCATCTTCGCTGCTGGCACAAATGGTGGACAAAGTACAAAATGAGTTAAAAGAGTCAAAGAATGAGAATTTTGTTGGCTAGATCTTGTTTTCAAATACCTCCTGTGCCCTGCTGATGATGTAATGAGTTCCCGCTTTGACAAAAGATCATCTGGACTCAACACGTTAGCTCTTTTCTCTCCTTATAGATGCTGTCAGACCTGCTGAGATTTACCAGCATTTTCTCTTTTGGTTTGAGATCCCCACCACGTCAGTTAGGTTTACAACCAGTTTCCAAAACTGGGAACCAGGCAGGAGGAACCCACCTGGGGGTGCACAGCTAAGTATAACCCTTGGGTGGAGAGGGACATGCCTGGATAGTGCCAGTGTGCCGGGGACGACTCAGAGGAGATTCATGGAGGGGAGGGGTCCTTGTGGAGTGTATGTGTCTGTGTGTGGTGGGGGTTGGGGGGGGGGGAGGTGGGGGGGAGAAGTGTTCCCCACCCTTTGAAAAGGGTGCCCCAAACTCAGGATTCCTGACATTGCTGATCTTTTCCAGTTGTCTCCCACCAGCATGATGGCGTTGGATATGCCTGCAGACTTTTCTGCATATCAATATACATATCAGTTTTCTTGCCTTAGCCCGCACTCTCTGCAAAATACAGGAAGTTGCACCCATAGAGTTGAGGTTGAATATCAAGGAATGTTCTTATCGAAGAGCAGAGCAAGTTTGAAGGACAAAGCAAACCATTCTTGCTCTTATTCCTTATGTTCTTACGAAGGGTCATCAACCTAAAATTGGACTTTCCACAGATGCTTGAAATAGTACAGCTGCCATTTCTAACATTTTTTACTTTTACTTCAGATTTTCAGCATCAGCAGTACTTTGTGCTACAAGAACAATGCTGATTTCCCAGATATAACTAAACTGATAAGAAAAGCAACATAAACATTGGTTCAATTGCTTTCAGTGTTTATTCTAGTTGCTCACTCATCCAAGCTAAGAATCTAACAATTTTAGTGTAACATGTAAAAAGTGAAATAAAAGAGAAAGCACTGAGTTCACAGTGTCATCACTGCTGTTTTGCCTATCTTCTGATGTCTCACCCACTCCCACAAGTATGTAACTCACCTTTGGCTCAATTTCTGAAGTTAACATAACGTACAGCTGGCTTTTTGGATACTAGTTGGAACTACAGCTAGCTGTGAGAGTGCCTGTCAAAACTGTGGACAGCATGTTATCATGCTAAAAGGTACTCTTTCAAATAGAGGTCGCTTCATCAATCATACATGCCACGGTTATGAGCTGGGCTGTGTGAATGTGACTGAGTGTGTGAGTGAGTGAATGAATATGCCAGTAGGTGAATGATTGAGCGATATGTGAATGAGTGAGCAAGTGGTTGAGTGAATGTGTCAGTGAGTGTGCGAGTGGGAGAATGAGTGTGCAAGCAGGAGAATGAGTGTGCAAGTGGGACAACGAATGCACGAGTGGAACAATGAGTGTGTGAGTGGGAGAATGAGTATGTGAATGGGAGAATGAGTGTGCGAGGGAGAGAATGAGTATGCGAGTGGGACAATGAATGCGCGAGTGGGACAATGAGTGTGCGAGTGGGAGAATGAGCATGTGAATGGGAGAATGAGTGTGCGAATAGGAGAATGAGTGTACGAGTGGGAGAATGGAGTATGCAAGTGGGAGAATGAGCGTGCGAATAGGAGAATGAGTGTGCGAGTGGGAGAATGAACATGTGAATGGGAGAATGAGTGTGCGAGTGGGAGAATGGAGTATGCGAGTGGGAGAATGATTGCCTGAGTGGGAGAATGAGTGTACGAGTGGGAACATGGAGTGTGCGAGTGGGAGAATGAGTGAGAGAATGATTTCCTGAGTTGGAGAATAAGTATGCGAGTTTGAGAATGAATGCATTAGTGAGTGAATGGGTGTGCGAGTAGGAGATTTGAGTATACGAGTGAGAGAATGAGTGTGCGAGTGGGAGAATGAGTGTACGAGTGGGTAAATGAGTATGTGAGTTTGAAAATGAGTGCACAAGTGGGTGAATGGGTGTGCGAGTAGGAGATTTGAGTGTGTGAGTGGGAGAATGAGTGGGTGAATGGGTGAATGAATGTGTGAGTGGGAGAATGAGTGTGCAAGTGTGCAATGGGGGAATGAGTGTGCGAATGGGAGAATGAGCGTGCAAGTGGGTAAACAAATGGGCAAATAAGTGTATGAGTGGACGCGTGGGAGAATAAGTGTACGAGTGGGAGGATGAGTGTGCATATAGGATTGATAGTGCGATTTCTGTTTGAAAGGGCATTTTTTGGGAAGATAACATTCTATCTAGGTGAATGTGTGTGTGAGCTTATGAATGAATCTGCGAGCGGGTGAATGAGTGTGCGAGTGGGTGAATGAGTGTACAAGTGGGAGAATGAGCAAGCAAGTGGGAGAATGAGCGTGTGAGTGGGTAAATGAGTGTGCAAGTGGGTGAATGAGTGTGCAAGTTTGAGAATGAATGCATGAGTGGGTGAATGGGTGTGCAGGTAGAAGATTTGAGTGTGCGAGTGGGAGAATGAGTGGGCAAATGGGTGAATGAGTGTGCGAATGGGAGAATGAGTGGGCGAATGGGTGAATGAGTGTGCCAGTGGGTGAATGAGCGTGTGAGTGGGTAAATGAATGTGCGAGTGGTTAAATGAGTGTGCAAGTAGGAGAATGAGTGTGCAAGTGGGTGAATGAATGTGCAAGTTTGAGAATGAATGCACAAGTGGGTGAATGAGTGTGCAAGCAGGAGATTTCACTGTGTGAGTGGGAGAATGAGTGCGCAATGAGGGAATGAGTGTGCAAATGGGAGAATGACTGTGCAAGTGGGCGAATGAGTGTGTGAGTGGATGAATGAATGGATGAGTAGGTGAATGAGTGGACACATGTTTGAACAAGCTTATGAGTGGGAGAATGAGTGTGCACATATGATTGATAATGCAACCTCCGTTTGAGGTTTCTTCGCATGATAACATGCTATCCACAGTAGGTGAATGAGTGTGCAATTGGTGAATGAATATGCAAGTGGGTGAATGATTGTGCAAGTGGGAGGTGAGTGTGCAAGTGAGAGAATGAGTGTGCAAGTAGGTGAATGAATGTGCAAATGGGAGAATGAGCATGTGAGTGGGAGAATGAGTGTGCGAGTAGGAGAATGAGTGTGTGAGTGCGTGAATGAGTGTGCAAGTGGGAGAATAAGAATGCATATTTGATTGATAAAGTGACCTTTGTTTGAAAGGGCATCTTTTAGCATGATAACATGCCATCCGCAGTAGGTGAATGAGTGTGCAAGTGAAAGGATAAGTGCACAAGTGGGAGAACAAGCATGCGAGTGGGAGAACAAGCGTGCGAGTGGGAGAACGAGCATGCGAGTGGGAGAATGAGTGTGCGAATGGGAGAATCAGTGTGCAAGTGGGTGAATGAGTGTGCTCTGACTTCACCTTGACTTGCTTCCTCAAAATTCTTGCAATAGTGAGGGTTTTCCTCCATTTCAAGTTTGCTGTCCCCTGTTATTTACTGCCTTGACCTGAAACTAGAGATGTAATGTCGAGAAGTTGGATATATGAACATCAAGAATGAGAGGGGAGTATCCATCTTGCATCCCAGCTTGTCTGTCAGTAAGTAAACATGCATCACGCAGGTTGGTTGTGTTGCTTTATCAGCTCACCTTTCACAATGTTATTACACCATCAGTTTCAATTTGAAGTGACAGTAATAACATGTGCCCTGCTGTTGTACAGGAATGATGTGAAGCTTTGAAAGATCTATATTGTGAGTGCTTAGCATGCAGCTTCAGTCATGGTTTAACAGGGTGAGAGGAAACTCATTGTAGTGCTCATAATTTTTCCATGTACTTAGTATAATGAAATACAGCCAGCTGTAGCTTGGCAGACTTCCATAGGCTGTTTAACTTTTTCTGCATCTGCTTCCACGTCCTTTAGTTGTTAGACACAACAATGATGCTGTTCTCCAGCTTCAGCCAAGATTGATTTGATTATGTATGTCAATAAAGAAGAAATTTTATTATGTAAGTAGAGGGTCATGATACTTGCTGAAGAACTTTGCCACCAAGTAATGTGGATGCTGAAACACTTTCAGGACTGAGTATTTGACCTAGTTTTTCTAGCATAATTTTGCGCAAGTTTCTTCCATTTCATCTAAACAAAGACAAGGAAACAGTACAAAGCTATTCAAGTGTAATAATATGACAGGGGTGTTGTAATGTATTAATGCCCCAGTACAATGGTTTGGATTTTCTGCCCTGCTAATGCACATTTTCAGGCAGTAGAAAATTGGAAGGGAGCAGGAAAGGCTACAAGGAGTCATTCTCCTGGTAACTCAGTGTCATCTGCCCCTTTCATAATTTTCAGCTGGATTGAAGACACTTAGTCACATTCACATAGGCTGAAATTGTACAACCTTTCACACCATTCTCTGGTCCTACTGCAGTGAATGGAGATTTGGCTGAGTGCCAGATTCTCCATCTTTGCTTGCCGTGGCAAAGGGGTGTTTCTGGCCTTATATTTTCCATCATTAATCTCCAGTAAAGCTGGTGATAGGAATATTGGCTGGAACTTTCCCAACCCTGTAAAGGTGACTTTGCAGGTGGGGTATGGGATGGGGGGGGCGGTGGGCAGGAAATGGGGAAAGAGAGACATTGTAAACGTTCACTCTGAGCACTTTTCCAAGACTCGCTCCCAATGGCAGGATGTATAGCCAAATTAAGTAATTGAAATGAGAGTTCAATTATCCTCAAATTTTAATTTCAACATTATTTACTGAACATCACAGAAGCCCCCTGTTGTGTCTACAGCTTGCCTCCTCACTAGGGGAGAGAGCAGCACAGGAGGCGGAATGACATGCCAGGCATATGCTGAGGAGACTAAAGGAGCCAAATCATTCTTCACAGCATATCCGCTGGGAAATGCTTCCATTTGGAAGCATTTTGCCTGAAGATGGATCAAAAGGCATATGTTGGGCAGCCGTTTGTGGTTGCTGGTTCCAGCACTGCTTTTGAAACTCCACTTTGCGTTGCCCTCTCCTTCTCCGTATGCACAAACAGTAGACAATGTTCTCAGCCACCCTTTGTTTCAACCTTTTGGATTGACTCTTCAGCCTCCGGTGTACACTCACTATCTCTAATTGGATGGCGAACGCAGAGGCAGCCTTTTAACTGAATCAATCTTAAGAGAGTGGATGGCACACTGTTGACACGAACAGGGCCAGGAATTGGAAATGGTCCCATTGTGGGCAAATTCAGCCTGTTGTGTTATTCTTCGTGTCCATCACTGCTAATACTGCTGGGGGTTAAAAATTAAAAGTTGCTCCTGCTAACTGCACTCAATTCCTCCCGGTTAGGAATTATTTATTAGTTTAAATTACAGTTCTCATTCTTTTGGTGAAATTATGGTAAGCAGATTCTACAGCATGCTATTTTCCTCTCATAACCGGGTGTGACAACAGCAAGACAACTGACAAAAAAATTAGATGAGCCTGATCCCAAAGATCTGCTGGGAACAACACTCGGGAAAACAGATAGTCAGCCATGTTCTGCACTTCTCAATCCCACTCCACCCCACATCATGACCAATCCTGAACAGCAACTGGCAAATTAGAAAATAGAACCTACTTCATTTGAAGCCTGTGATTTCCTATCCAGCAAATTCCTAATCTTGACCTTACTCATCAGTGGAAAGCACTGGGGTAAAGAAACTTAACAGCCATGATTGAATGGTGGAACAGACCTGATGGGCTAAATGGCCTAATTCTGCTCCTGCATCTTATGCTCTTACAATTGTGTGGCCTCTGCCATAAGGCACAGGCTGGGGGCAGTCAGGTTATATTTTGCACATATCTTAAAAGCTAGAATCAGACACCACCCACAGAATCGGCTATATCTCCACATCATATTTATCATCATATTGTCATTAAATGTGCTCGCTTGCAAAGCCTTTCATGAGGCTCCAAAAATTAAGCAGAATCTTTTGTGTGTCAGAACACTAATAGCAACATTTTGAAAGACTCTGAGCATTTTTAAAATTTACCAAGCAACTGACTACTGCGCCCCAATTTAACCAGATAATAATTCTGGGTATTCTAAAAAATAATTTGCAGTCATTTAATATCAGATTACTCATAGCTAATGGCTGTCACTCTGATTCAAAATGTTTCTTTTTGTAACAAATGCATTTTCAGCTGTACTATCGAACCTTACCATGTTACCTTTTATAAATACGTCAAGGAATATTTTTTAAAGCAAATGAATGCCGAGATGATACACAATGAAACCTCAGTGTGCATGTACTTTCACTGAAATTCCTGGAAAATAGATCAATTGGTTTTGGGTTTTAAATGCAATCATGCACTAAACATCTTACTTGGCTTGGCAGGAATGAAAAGCTTGACGTACAAAGAGCATCTGAGGACTCTAGGTCTGTACTCGATGGCGTTTAGAAGGATGAGGGGGATCTCACTGAAACTTACAGAATACTGAAAGGCCGAGATAGAGTGGACATGGGGAAGATGTTTCCATCAATACTGGGATCTAAGGGCATAATCTCAGAATAAAGGGACTACCCTTTACAACCGAGATGAGGAGGAATTTCTTTAGCCAGACGGTGGTGAATCTATGGAATTCATTGCCACAGAGGGCTGTGGAGGCCAGGTCATCGAGTATATTTAAGATAGAGGTAGATAGGTTTTTGATTGGTAAGGGGATCAAAGGTTGTGGGGAAAAAGCGAGAGAATGGGGTAAAGAAACTTAACAGCCATGATAAACGGCCTAATTCTGCTCCTGCATCTTATGGTCTTATAATCATGTGGCCTCTGCCACAAGGCACAGGCTGGGGGCAGTCATGTTATATTGAGTTCTAATAAAGATATTGCATTAGAAACAATGTACCCATTTCTGCTCGTAAGATGGTGTCGGAAGTGGGGCTGAAATTGAATTTTGAAGAGTTGAGAGAAGTCATAGCTACTAGAAGAGGTACACAAATATACAGAGCTGCAGAAATCTGCTTAAAGAAAAAAAACTGCTGAATGCCACTGAAAAGGAAAGCAAACAAACTGGATGAGTCAAAATAGGTGTTAAATTTCCTCTCCTAGGACTGGCCAAAATGAAAGATGTGTGCAAGAACTGGCAGTTCTTCCACTTGCAACAGCAAAACTATTGAAATTGCAACAGATTTAAAAAGCAAGCCAAAGCCAGTACAAGGAGCAAAACTTTAAGTTTAAGTTTAGGAAAAACTTACACTCGAGAAAGTGATAAACATATGCAGAAGTGCAGAGGTTGTAAAATATCAGCTACCGCATATGTATGGCTGAAAAGACCAGATATTGCATTATGCTGATAGGCATTCCAGGTCAAAAATGCTAAACAATCATGGACAAAAGGCAGGATGCAAATGCTGCAGAGGACATTACAAAAAGGGAAAAAGGCTTATCCAACATGGAGAAAGCAGTGTTATAAATGCAAGAAGCCAAAGCACTTTATGCACAAGAAAGAAGCAAAACAAGCCTATACGGATGGCTACTGGAGAGATATCAGCTCAAGGGTCTGACAGATCACTATATGAACTCTCCACTCGCCTGACAAAGGGGCAAACCCTGAAAGCTTGCGAGTTTACTATCAAATAAACTTGTTGGACTTTAACCTGGTGTTGTGAGAATTCTTACTGAGATCACCATATATCACACAACAAGCTGGCTCCATCAGGTTTATAAGTGGTTAATAGTTTGTGACTGTTAGAATGATGACCATAGATGGAAAGCATGAAGTGTCAGATAGACATTGTGAGTATCATGCAACATCTTGACCTATACGGAACTGTGCGAAATGGCTCAACATGATGATCCAAAAGCTCTTGAAAGTAAAGTTGAGGCTGAATGATAGCACAGTGCACATACTAAAAGGACAAATTAAACTGAGAGCCTAATGTAATGCAGTGATGAAGATTTGGAGTTCCAAATCACAATACAGCATGCAAAAGTCTCAGCCAGAGCAAGGCTAAAACTTGTAACTCTAAATACACCAAAACAGATTTATAATATGATGCAGAACACTAAATCATTGATTGCTGAACAGTTCTTCGAGTACAAAGATGTGTTCACAGGGTTTGGATGTCTACCTGGAGAGTATCATCTCAAAGTAGACGTGAGTGCAAGACCAATTCAGCACCATCTGAGAACAGTTCAAGCTGCCCTAACATCAAGCCTAAAAAAACAAGATGGAAGAGTTAGAAAAGAAGGGAGTACTCAAGAAAGTGAAAACCCCGGCAGACTGATTAGTAGCAAGGCAGCAATGAAACAACCTGGAAAGTTGAGAGCGTGCACAGACACAAAAGGTCTAAATAAATCACTGAAGAGGTCTCACTATCCCATGCCAACTATTGAAGGAATTTTGCCACAACTTGCCAAGGCAATACTTTTACTACCATAGACATGAAGGTTGGCCGGTGGCAATTGAAACTTGATGAAAGCAGTAGCTTTCTAATGACATTCAGGACTCCATTTGGGAGGTATAAATGGTTGTGCATGCCTTATTGGCATTGCCACTACTCCAGAGGAGAATCAATGCATATAACATAATGATCTTCCTGGCATGGAAGCCATTGTGTATGATCTACTAGTCTATGGATATGGAAACATAATTGAAGAAGCCATTGCTGACTACAAACAGAATGCAACTCTCCAAGTGTTGCAAGAAGTAGAGATGAAAATATGGCCTCAAGAGCATGAAAGATACACCTGTAGCCATAAGGATGTATTGGGCATACCAAGATGAACTGACAGCCCACGATGGCATCTTGAACAAAGGAAAAAGAGTCATTATCTCTAAGGAGATGAGAGGAGAGATGTTGAAGTATATCCATGGAAGCCATGAAGAAATTGAGTCGAGCTTGAGGAAGCCAAGAGAAATGCTCTACTGGCCAAACATTACCAATGAAGTTAAGGATGTATCAGCAGTATGGTGCTTCCAATGAGTACAAACTAAGCCACTGACACCCAGTGACATCCCAAAAAGGTCACAGATGAAGCTCAGAGTAGACCTTTCACTCCATCAAGAAAAGATTATTTTATTACCATAGATTACTAGCTGACTTCCAATGACCACTGTTGAGATTGTAGAATGCCTGTAAAACACATTTCAGTCATGTGGCATTCCAGATACTGTGATGAGTAATAATGGCCATGAATGAAAATTTCAGTTGCTTCATAAATGATTGGGAAATTCATCACCTCCATACTTTCCCAGTTGAATGGAAAGGCTGAGGTGACAGTGAAAATCACCAAAGATATCATCAAGAAATCAAGTAAATCTAACACACATACAAGGCGATCCTCAAGGGGAGAAACACACCTACCAAAAGCATGGTAAGTAATATCATGCTGTATCCAAACTAGTCTTCCAATAGCAAAAAAGCTACTGAAACCATAAGTAATAATGGGTATGAGTTTAATAAAACAAAGGAAAACGTCAGAAAGCCAAATTTCATTCAGAAAAAAACTGCCAGATTTGAACATTAGAAAGCCAGTCAGATTATAAACTTTCAACCCTATCATTGGGAATCAGGATGTGGAGATGCTGGCATTGGACTGGGGTAGGCAAAATCTACCAAATCATTATTTTGTAAATTGAATTTGTGTTTTTATATGCCCTGTTTGTGAATAGAACTCCCACTCACCTGACGAAGGAGCAGCGCTCCAAAAGCTAATGGCTTTTGCTACCAAATAAGCCCTGTTGGACTTTAACCTGGAGTTGTGAGACCTCTTAATGGGAATCAGACCATGAGGAAATTTTGGATAAATGCAAATTAGTTGAGACTTTGAGTGCATGTGGTGGACATGAATGATCAACTATACTAGTGCAACAGTTGGCAGAGGCAAACAACTAAAGAGCTATTCCTTCACTGGCTGATCAGGAAGATAGGATCTCACCTGCTATACACAGCAGAGAATGGCCAACACTCGCAGGAGTCCACTGGTCTCCAACAATGGAAATTGAACAATAACAGTTACCAAGACAAGTGCCATGGGAACAATATTCCCTGGAGAAGGAACGCCATTGCGATGGGTTTCCTTCGGATCATCTGGTTTCCTTCCACAGTCCAAAGATGTGCAAGTTAGGTTGATTGGCCATGCTAAATTGCCTCTTAGTGATCTTAGATGTGTGGATTAGGGGTACTAGTGTGCTAAATATGCGGGTTATGGGGAAAGGGCCTATGTAGAGGGCTCTGTTGGAGAGTTGGTGCAGCCTCGATGGGCCAAATGGCCACATCCTGTACTGTAGGGATAACAACATCTATGGGTACCATTAAGAAACCTATATGATTTAATGACTATCTATGCAACGCATGTGCAGAGGCTGACAGGAATAATGAAGAGTTTGTTAATGCAGAAGAATACTGGGTACACAGTGTGTAATTTGGGTAACTTGCAGTTACACATGATAGTGCATGCAAGTTTGGCTTTACTTCATTATGAAAAGTGGGATGTTTGTGATTTAAATTGAATCATGAACTAACGGTCCTTCCAGGCTTGCTGTAGTCTCGTGACCTCTGCCATGAGGTACAGGTTGGGGGTAGCCATTTTGTATTCAGTTCTAATAAGAAGCAATGTACTCTTGAAGCTTGCAACAAATTGCAGTTACAGCTAGGAGTAGAGATGATCAGAAAAATAAACCAGATTTCAACTCTGCCGAGATTTCCCCATATCTTGAGTGACCTTCAAATTCCATTTGATGTGCCATTTGCCCCTCACATTGTATTTACAGTGCCTGCCTGGCCTCCATGGAATTTTTCCCCTTTAATGCCTTTTCAAGGCATCAACATCAGTTTAGGCCAATAGAAACTTTGCAAAAGTCCCTTTGAATCTTTTAAAGACCACAAACCTTTGCCAAAGTAAGTAACTTAATTTTCTAATTGAATTTGCATGTGATCCTGGAAGAGCACAAAATACACCAAATGCAGTATCTAAAATAGGCCTTAAACATGTCACTTGTTTGTCATTGCAAGTCCTTGGAGTTAGATTCCAATTATGACTGTCATAAATATAAAGTGGCCATTCAGCATTGCCATGGGCTGCGTTGAATGCTGAAAGAGTCCATAAGATTTACTGCTCTATATATAAAATTATGCGCTGACTTCCAGTTGATTTTTGTGTTTTTTTCCCTGTCAGCACTTACTGCTTGAGAGACTTTGGAGAGACTTGACACTTTTGGAACATTGACAAAAAGTTAAAGTTTATTTATTAGTCTCAAGTAGGCTTACATTAACACTGCAATGAAGTTACTGTGAAAATCCCCTAGTTGCCACACTCTGGTGCCTGTTTGGGTAAACACAGTAAGAAGTCTGACAACACCAGGTTTAAGTCCAACCGATTTATTTGATAGTAAACTCACAGTCTTTCGAGGTTTATCTCTTCAAAAGCTTGTGAGTTTACTATCAAATAAATCGGTTGGATTTAAACCTGGTGTTGTCAGACTTCTTACTGTGTTTACCCCAGTCCAACGCCGGCATCTCCACATCATGCCTGTTTGGGTACATAGAGGAAGAATTGTGCATGGCTAATGCACCTAATCAACACGTCCTTCAGAATGTGGGAGGAAACCGGAGCACTCAGGGGAAACCTACACAGACACGGGAGAACATGCAGACCCCACACAGACAGTGACCCAAGCTGGGAATCGAATCAAAACCATGTCCGTAGTGCTGTGAGACAGCAGTGCTAACCACTGTGCCACTGCACCGCCCCACAACATCAGCCCAATGATGAATTCATAATTATTTATGTATTTTGGATTAAATGACAGAGATGGTTGTGTTAGGCTGTAACACAGGCTACCTTTACCAACAGTGTGATACCGCACATCTGACTTACAGACCAAGACATACAAATGACCAAGCTGTATCACTTGTAGTGTAGGTTTGGTTCTACAAGTGCAGTAACATTCAGCTGGTGCCTCCTTCCAGGAATACTACAATTCTATTAACCTTCATCTATAATGTAATGGATTTATTGTGATAGACCCTTTGGTGCAGGCATCTGGTGTGCTGAAGAGTGAAACCATTTCCCATGACTTTCAGCTAGCATAGCACCACTTTGCAAACCACAAAATTAGGGCTTAGTTCCTGGGATTTCCCATCACTTGTCCCACTCCGCCTAAGTATGACCCTCCAAGTTGGGGTTCATTTTTGACCCTTGTTTTTGCCACACTCTGTCTCATCCTTCAATCTTGCTGAAAGTTGCGAAAGGTGTGAAATAGCTTAAAATATTTGCTTTGGCCGCACAACTTTCTCCCAATGCAGTCATTTCCTTTAAATGGCCACAGTCCTTTTCTGATCCTCCTGTTAGGCTACAGCTTTGCAGCACCAAAGCTGCATTTTGAGCTGTAAATAATGATGCCAGAAAGCTGATGTGAATTTTTTTAAACCCTCCTCCCCAGCCCCCACCCACCAAACAGGCATGACTACCCCCCACCAGGCTCAACTTGTTACTCCCTTCCTTCAGTAAATGCACAAGGCCAACTACTGACTCCCCCACTCACACCCCCCAAAAGGCTGATCACTCCACCCCATCAACCCCACCCAAATCTTCCCACATGATACCCACTTGCCTTAGATACTTACTTTATCCCTGGTTTGTAAAAGGTCTTTAAACTTGGCTGGGCCTTTAAAGTTGGGAATGGCAGCTTGTGTCATAAAAAAGAGGGCACAGCTTACCTGCCCTTGTCTGAGCTGCCCTCAAATGTCCACACACCTGATGAAGGGACACCATTTCTGAAAGCTTGTGGGATCACTATCAAATAAACTAGTTGGACTTGAACCTGGTGTTGTGAGACCTCTTACTCAAATGTAGGCCCAGAGACTGTATCTCACCATACAGACCTTACCTGGCCTGAGTTAAAAGGTCGAGCAAGAGAATGTTACCTGGATTCTCAGTTAAGTAATTTCAACATTGCCAGCATTGCACTCCTGGGCCTGTTAGCTCCTCTCTCTCCACATCTCTCTGGCCCAACGAGCTCCAGATTCACCTCCAAGTCCAATGTTCTATCACTGAATGTTTTCCTGGTACTTTTGCAATCCCAGCAGTGGCCATTATTCCTGGCAGTGCTGAGAGAAGGCTTTCATTTGATTGACAGCTTGCGCCTGTGTCTTGTACTCTCGGAGGTAGGAGCTTGTCTTGTATGAAGACAATTAAATTGTTACAGGCCAAGCTAGTCAAATGCCTGATCCCAACTTTGATTTGGGGCTGGGGACTCCCCAGTGTAAAATTCAGCTTATAGGATCAATTTTAACCACCTGTCTGTGACAAATGTCTGGGTTAGTAACCTCTTCGGAACTTAACCCTTCCACTTTCGCTAAAGTGTTCTGCGGACCAATAAATGAGTTAAAATGCCTTAGCCTTAAAAGTTAAAGCAGAAAGTGTCTTTTGCATTCACCCTACCCACCCATTCATCCATCTGAAACCTGCTTAGGATGAAAATCATCCCCATATTTAAATTAAGAATCAAAAGAAATGTGGTTGTTTTGCAAAAAAGAACAAATGGCTTAGAAAGCAGCAATAGTTCAAGAAGCATTTTACACAGCCTCTCCATCGCTAGTTTGGCTGCATGTTGTCAGCCAATACAACTGAAGCTTAGATTACACATGTAGTTCCAATGTTCCTTTCTGAATAGGACCTGGATTTAAATCCATCTTTTTTATTTATTAATTTATGGAATATGTGTATCACGGGCCAGACCAGCATTTATTGCTATCCCGAGTTGCCCTTAACAAGGTGGCAGTGAGTTGCCTTCTTGAACTGCTGCTGTCCCTGAGGTGTAGGTACACCCATAATACTGTGATGGACAAAGGCCTCTGTTTCAAACCAGTCACCATGAGCCCACAACATAAAATTGTTCTTTTTGGGTTGATTTCATTGTAATTTTGATAAAAACGGGACTCTTTAGTAAGTAGAAGGTTAAGAAGGTGAACACACAAACTGGAAAGGGCACATTGCGCAGATACACTTACAAAGTCATTGAATTTTGCAGTTTACTACTTGTCACTTAGCTTCCAATCAGGGCCATTGAGTTTCATTTTTCACAAATATTGATGGAATTATGGGCATTATGATTTCCAAAGTACCGATAAAAATTTCGGAATTCACACAATACAAGAGAGAACTTAAATCATTGTAGACCAGCAATCCATTAATAGTAATCCATTCAGTCCATTCACACATTGTAACAGATGAAGTGTGATTTCTGTAAGTCAGTGCAAGATTAAGCAAATATAAAAACTGAGGGCCTGAGGGATGTTGGAGCGTTCAGCTATAACTTGGAAAGAAAATCTGGAGAGTTGTTCTAGAGCTGTGTCTTCCACCCCACCTGACCACAGAAGGTAGCTATGTTTTCAGATTCCCAGAACAAGGCTGCCGTTCCAAGAAAATGAACAGAGGATTGGGTTCAACTATGTCATCTCCACTAACCTGTTCCAATAGCTTGTTTCTACACAACATCTAGCCTCACTTTTTGGTGAGGTACTTAGTTGGATGCTGGCAGTGAATAGCTTGTTTCCACACAACATCTAGCCTCGCTTTTTGGTGAGGTACTTAGTTGGATGCTGGCAGTGACTGGCAGCCATGTATGTTGGAACTGTGTATTAATATGAATCATAACTTTACGAAAATAGGGGAGAACATTGTAGGCAGGGGAGAAAAGAAAATACATTCCAGCCCCAATATATATAGTGAAAAAGGGGAGGGTATGGGTGAGGCTGGAAGCAGCTGATGAACTAGGCAGGCAGGAAAGTGAAGGTTTATTTTTAAAGCCAAGACCTTATTAACAATTGGTAGCCATTCTCCTGTCTCTCTGCCTGAATTGCTCCTCTTTGTTCTCAGTGTTTCCTCTTCAAAGCACAGGTACAGGGGAATCCCCAGTGGAATCAGTGTTCTGTCCTGTGCTTTACAACTGAAATGTGTTAACGTGATTATGGCTGCAGACTTGTGACTACAAACATGTTGCGATCTGGGTCTCTCTATCAAGCCATTCTAAACTGTTTTAGTGATCCACTAGCTAGAATGGGGGCCAGCAAAAGCAGAAATCCTCCTGCTGGCACCACAAAGAAATTCTAGGCCACTGTCATCATATGCTCCTCTTTCTGCATCTGTGCAACCCTACACAAACCAAGTAGGCAGGGATGTATGTGCATGCGTGTACATTGAAGGCTCACATGCAGTGTACCATCTGTACCCTTGCTACACTAATGCTTCCTCCAAATGGTGTGCAATATGGAGGTGTACTGGAGCAGGAGGTGGCAATTAGGAGGAGGTTTCCTTATTGATGGTTGACTTGAAGCCATGAGGCTCCATTGGATCCAGAGCTGATGTTTAGGATTTCCAGAGCGCTCCCACCTGACTATGAAACAATCTGTCTTCACCTCTGGTAGGTCTCTCCTGAAAACTGGATAGGATATATCCAGAGGTGGTGTTGGAGAATTCTGGGATGTAGTTGATGGTTATGACTCTGTGCAGCTGTACCCCACAGACTGGAAAATATGGGCAGCTTGGGGGAATCAGAGAAGAGCAGCCTGTAAGGCCCTTTATCTCTTGACCTATAGACTCTGTGGGATCAGGTAAAATTTCCTACTATATATTTTATATATTCAAATAATACAAATTCTTGGCTACTGAAATTAAATAACTGTTTGCCAACAGTTCTGAGATTATTAAATAGTTATTTACCTTGTAGCCTGATGATTTGATATGAACTCCTCTCTTGGTCAATGTTGACTTCATTCTTATAAAAAATGATCTCTCCAAGCTGTTGTCAATCGTCAGCAAAGTTGGGCTAGTAGATTCTATTGTGGAACAAACAAAAACAGCATTAGTGACAGGATTTTGATCACGTAAGCTTCAATTTTGCCATGATTTTGTTTGGAAGTATGCTTGTTTTTCTTTGCTTTTATCACCACTAGCTGGCAGTAAAGGGGGTATTTCTAACTTTTTTGTACAACATATATTTTGACTATATTTCAGAAACCAATCATTAAATTTAAAAAATGTCCTAGAAGAAAGTGGTATAATATTGTAGAACAAGGATTAGAACACATTTAGCTTTCACAATACATTATTCACTGATCAGTGCCCTGACAATTTATTTTCCTGATATAAAGCTCAATTTCACAGTCTTAGGGTAGGATTCTCCAAAAAAATTCTAAGTGCTGAATTCACACACAAACTGAAGTAAATCCTGCTGTTTTTTCCAGTGGGATTTTCAAAGTGAATTTCCCATAGTCTGTGCACTGCAGTGCCCTTGCGTGAATCTCATTAAAAATCTGTGGGCAGGGCCTATTCCCCCTAGAGCCACTGGACGAGTGCTGATCTGTCATAACAGAAATCGGCGCATATACAGTAGCCCCACACTGCTGGTCTCCCGATCACTGGCCAGTTTGATCGCTGACCAGCACCGTGAACCCTCATCGCTGGCCGTGTGACCTCTCCCACCACCCGATCGCTGGGATCCCGGATGTATCCAGGCTAGCCCATCCCCCCCATCCCCTCCACGACAGTCCCAATCTCCCGTTTGCCCTCCCCCCCCCACACCTGCACCAACTCCCCCCACCCCCCCCTGGTCACCCCACCGGCAGCCCCAACCCCACACAGCTCCGACAAACTAGCAGGCCATTCCCCACCCCCCGCCACCACTGTTGACCAGCACTGATTACTGGCCTTCCTCCATCACTGATCTCACTGCAGAGTGGCAGAGGGTCTCCCACTCCTCTGTAAGCTTCCCAGAGGCCCCATCCACTATAAGTCTCGTCCCCTCTGGCCCCATCCCCTTGGCACTGCCCAATGCCCAGCAGGCAGTGTCAAGGTGCCTCCGGGCATTGCCACTTTGCTCCTTGGGCAGTGGCAGGGTGCCAAGCTGGCAGTGCCAAGCTGGCAATATCCAGAGGGCACCCCCTTCCCCCTAATTTCCTGGAGTGGCTCAATGCCTCCCCCTTCACTGCAGCGGGGCTGGTCTGCCAGTGCCCAGCTACTGGGGAGCTGTTGTAAATCCCACTGGAGTGAAACATTCCTGGTGGGAGGGTTGGGGGGGGTGGTGGACGCTGGCGGATGTGGAGACTTCAGTCCCGGCCTGCTAGAGAAGAGCAGTGGGCTGGGAGAATTACTCCCTTAACCTTTAGGTCGCGTGATAAAATACCATGGTGGTGACAGCAATCGGGAACCAGTGATATGCAAAGTTTAAAAGGACAGCTCACTCACTATAAGATGTGTGTAGACATCTTCAATAGTAAACAGTAATATTTTGTTATGCTTGATATTCAGCAAGCTCAACCACTGCATTTGTTTGAACAGATCCTATACAACAAGATAGTTAAAATTTGTAAAAGATAATTCACATTTTTATCTGCATTTCAGAAGAATAGCAGAGCCCATGAATTCAATTATTGATAATTTCAACTTTGTAATGACATCCTATTGATAGGTTAGTCTCTGTAGTTCTTTTTGAAATTCCCATTTTTGAAGGCACTAATTTTGCCTTTCTGAAGTTACAACCATTTTCCCTCATTCGAGGGTAAAGTGGTGCAATGCTATAAATTTAGCACTTTCACTTCCACTGATTAAAAATGAATTACTATAAAATTCTTCTCATCATCTAACACACTATAATATGCCAACAGCTTTTTAATTTTATTTCATGCAGTCTGTAACGCACTATCTAGGCAGAAACTTCAACTGTAAGAGTTTAATTCATCCCTCTAATCCAATCACATCAACCTTATTTTTCTTATCAGAAATTCTCATTTTGAATTAAATGAGCTCATTAGTTTTAATCAAAGCCAGAAAGATCAAAACTTACACTTAAATGCTTTAGATCAGAACTGTCACTCAGCCGTGTAGTTCTATTTTGTGAAAGCATAAGATCAGAGCCCCTTGGAGCTGTTTTTTTTTCCCAAGGAATGCTGATAATATGAGAATGATAGATGTCTCTGGAATTAATTTAGTTCTCCCCCCCAGTTTGGTATGTAGGAAGCTCAGTGACCTATCCAGCAAAACTGCAGCTTTGGTACATTGGTGAGAACTGAGACTTAATGAGATCTATTTGTGAAACAGGAGTATCTAATAACTGGCCAATATGTAGAAACTAAGAAGAAAGGTTTTCACTGATTTTCCAATTACACTGAAATCATAAATGTAATCTTTGTACACGTATTCATACATTTGTGATAAACACTAAATGCCAGAAAGCTTACTGCCTCCCCCACCTCCCCCAACCCAGGTGAAGACAAGATTGGCTGTGCTTGATTGCACCGTTTCCTGCAGATCAATAGCCTGCCAACATTATTATCTAGGTTCATGCTCGAAACTGGAGGTTTTCTGTGTGCACCTCGAGTGCTAATGCTTCTACAGCTGATACTGTGGAACTGTATCTCAAGAGGAAAGTTTCAAGTTTATTTTGAAAGCAAGCAGTTTATTTTCCTACCCATAGTTTGATCCTTCCCAATGGTTTGACAGATGCATGAAGTGCCTGAATAAAGCGTCTGACAGAAGCCTCGTGATTTATTGAGGCTGGATCCTATGACTTTAATCAAACCTCAATTCCATTTTTATTTGGGTTTGAGCAATAGTTTTTCTGTTGGGCTGGAGCAGGAATGCTGACAGCAGAAGAGTAAAATCTAACAGGTGTAGGAAACCCCACAATGAAAGCCCAAGACTGCCCTATGGCCTTCCTGCCATTTACCTGCAGCCAATGATTGCTCAAGTGCTGCCTGATCTTTCCCTGCAGACTGGTAATAGGCAACTCTTGGGCTGATTGAATTATCGATTGAGAACCACCAAATAGGATTCCCATAGTTCCAGCCCTAAATGAGAAAATATCTTCAACTTTCTTTCCACCTTTCATTCCTCCCTTATCTCTGCATGGTCCATCTCTTACTCAACCTTTCTGTTCCTAAACTTCTCTATCTCCTTTTCCAGAACCCACCAGTACTTATTAAAAGCCCACTGACTTCCACAGCTATCATGATTATAACTTCCTTCCACTCCATTTCCTGTAAGGAATCTCTTCCATTTTCCCAGTTTATTTGTCTCCATTCGATGTGTTCTGATGACATGATCTTCCATACCAGCTTGTATGAAGAATCATGTCATCCTTTAGCAAGGTCATGTCTTCCTTTAGCAATTGAGGATTCCTCTCTACTGTGGCTAACATCCTGGTCTCACCATTTCCCATTATTGTGCCCCCATCTCTCCTTTCTCTCTCCCTGAACCATGACATCCTCACCTTCCACTTGCATCCCCACCCCACTCTAGCCTCCTTATTCAATGGATCATCCTTTGTTTTACCGTCATCTTCAGCATGGTGCCACCTCCAACTGCATATTTCCTTCCTCGCTCCTATCAGCCATAATCCTATCAGTTAGTAGAGTAGACTCAAGGAGTGGAAATGACCTAATTTTGCTTCTAAGTCCTATATTTCTACATCCCCACTTTAACTAACCATCTCATTCCCACACTGACCTCTCTATCTTTGGTCTCCTACATTGTTCCATTGAAGTTCAATGGAAACTTGAGCAGAATCTCAAGGTTCTAGGTACTTTACAGCCTTCCAGGTTCAACATTGAATTTAACTTTAGCCCTTAACTACCACATCCATTTTTATTTCCAGAGGACAGGTGCTAGTATTTGAGGATGTCTGCACACAGCCACAATGAAAGAAAGAGGTTTGGTTGATGTTTGAGTTGGGGATCCCCTATCGATGCCCATTCACAATGGACGATCCATCTAAATACTGTGGCTACAAGAGCAGATCAATTTCTGCAGTGAGTAATTCACCTCCTATCTCCCCAGAGTCTGTCCACCATCAACAAGGCACAAGTCAGGAATGTAATGGAATACTCTCCACTTGTCGGGATGAGTGCAGCTCCAATGAGACCCATAGCTTGACATAATCAAGGACAAGGCAGCCCACTTAATCAACACCCCATCCACCACTGACACATCCACATTCACTCCCTCCACCACTCATACACAGTTGCAGCAGTGTGAAGCACCTAAAAGGTACACTGCAGGAACTCACCAAGCCTTCTTCGACAGCATTTTCCAAATCTACCTCCTCGACAGAGAATGGCAGCAGACACATGGGAAACACCTGCAAGTTCCCCTTCAAGCCATGCACCATCCTGACTTGGAACTATATCACTATTCTTTCATTGCTGCTGGGTTAAAATCCGGAACTCCCTTTCTAACAATACTGCAGGTTAACATTACTTATATCAGGCGGTGATTCAAGGCAGTTGCTCACCACCACTTTCTTTGGTGTAATTGTTGACATTACCAGTGACATTCTCATCCCATGAAAGAAGAAATTGGCAAGTTAGTCTGCACCCTGCAATCTATTTGCTTTTTCCCTGCATTGAACTAGGCTATGGAAGCCTATTTATTAAATTTGTCATGTTTCCCTCACCATTTGCTAGTGTGCTATAACAATTTACACCTCCTTTGGATAATTATTTGTTTATACACCTGCCTTGAGAGGTTTTGTATCTAGTGGCAGTGTCTCTATATCAGGGCTAGAAGCTCTGGGTTCAAGTCCCAATTCAAGGTTTAATGGCCATGGAAAGTGCATCCATGAGGTGGTCAAACAGATTGTTTGTCGGCCTATAAATCCTTCAAATCCAGCTGATGGCAGAGGACTGGGAAAATTCCTTTGATCAGTAGAATGCAGAGGGCAATGGCAAACCGCTGTACTACTTTGTTAAATGTAATCACGGACTGTACAATGGAAGCGCATAGTCACCAATTCTCTCTTAGGGTAGGTTACCTGTCTCATTCTTCTGTCTTGCATTTTAATCACTTAGCCATTCATGGCCTTCTCCCTATCACTTACCTTTCCATTTTATACTTCCCCTGGTTCTTATTTAAAAGTTTTTCATCTCTAAAATCTTCCAGATCGGTTGAATGATAATCAACTTGAAATCTTAAGCTGAATTTTACTGTGGACTTCAGGATGCTGACATTGGAGTGAAAAGCAGCAAGACTGTCTCGGTGAATTTACCAAAGGTCCTAATTCATCACCTGCAGGCTTGCTGTCCAATTCAAAGAAGGTGGTTGCATTCCAGTTGGTGCCAGTCCATAAAGAGGAAGCTGCTGAGGCAGCCAGGAGAACTCAAGGGCATTTCAAAATGTAGATGCCCTAGGACAGGTATGTAAACATGAGAATTTAAAGTCAACCTCACAGGCATAGGGCAGGTTCTTCCAGGCGGATTGTTGGTCTGCCAGAGGGAGGCAGCACCTTCCACACACAGTGGGGTCATTACCTAATCATCAACAAAATGCCAGCTGCCCTGTATATTACCCCAATGGAGCTTTACTTATGCAGTCTGCCTCTGTTTCTTCCTAGGAAACATCCCTAGCAGAGGAAATGTGGTGGGGAGCTCTCCCGATGCAGTTCCTGCTGTGTTACCAGCTCTTCCACCTTTGCAGCTTGTAGACTTTGTTGCTCTCCATAGATGATGTGCGAGTATATCCAGAATTTTCTGTTTCTATTTTAGATTTCTAGCATCTGAAAAATTTTGTTTTTCTGTATAAGTTCCATTGTTTTCAATCTCATAGATAGCGCTTTGACAAGAAATAGTTTAATGTGTAGCCAACTGGAATGCTGAGGTCACCAGCTATTGTATGAAGAAATTATGAGTCAGTGGACACAATCGATCACCTACAGTGAAAGCTAAATTGCTAATAAACTAGGTTGCTGGAAATGAGCACACCAGACTAATGTCTACAACTGGGAGCTGTGTAACCCCCATAGAAACAAGCTGCAAACTACTGCACACGTGGCATGTATCTGCTGACACTTTGAGTCGACTGGAAAGTAGGATGAACAAAACAGATCCTGAAAAACAATAGGAAGACATGCAGTTGCTATAGTTTCTGTTCACAGATGCTCTTGTAGTTTACCCTAACACGAAAACAGGTGAATTTTTCGCACTAAAACACCGTCATGTCACTTTTACGCTAGCTTTTTCGACTGCTCCAAAACAGGAAGCCTCTATGCTTTTTGTCTTTCTCTCTCTAATCTCTCTCTGTTTAATGTTATATGCTGTTGTATTATCTGTAAATGGTTCAGAGCTACTAGTATAGGAACTAATTGTATGAGTGTTCGGGGGGGGGGAGGGGGGCACATTTTTATAGTTACATAACAGACTCACGTGAAATGTAACAGAATCAGCTCAATCTGGTCCCTCTATTGTGCCCAGACAGCATGGTACTATTTGACATAAAGGACAGGATTTACTGTGCAACCCACTGTGTGTTTTACAGTGGCAGCAGGCAGATCACCATTGGTCAATGGCAGGATGTTCTGCTGCTGCCATTGTCAATATGCATTTTGCAACATTGGTGGGCCCAGAAGATCCCACCAACACGAACAGCTGGAAAGTTCCAGCCAAACAGCTTTTCAACTTTCCAAGATCAAAGTGCAATTAATAACAACTAGGAACCAAAGCCAAAATGAACATAGTATCTATCCAAAATAAAAAGTGTTACTTTGTCTCTGTCTCTTTTTCCAAAGCAGCCTCACAACATAGTAAAAAGCAATAAATAGCAAACATATAGATGTAAACTGATGTAAAATGGGAACCGTAATGACAAATGTAACAGTGAGTAAGCTGGCATCAGACAGCCTGCTAGAGACACTTCTAGATTCCTTTAGCTGCCATGATGATAGTTGATTGAATATTTGGACTTTGACATCCCATAATGGGGTATCACTCACTTGGGATTGGGGGGGGGGAGGTGGCTGATGCCACTGAATTGGGGGTTGGGGGCAGGGGGTTTGCCTGAGATCAGGACAACCTTTAAAATTGACACCCGACTCTCCAAAGGGCTGACCTTGCCAGCATCTTTAGGTCCGCACTCCAAAAAAAATTCTGAGTGTGGGTGAATTGTGAACTGAATTGCACCAAACCACCCAACAGGAATCTCAATGGTTTTCTCCTTGGGACAACACTTTGAAATTTATTGGGTAAATTCAGCCCAGCAGCTCCAGCAAATACCATGACACAATCCTAAATATCTCCATATTTGTCCTCTTCCTCAATGTCACTTCTCAGGCTTAAAAAAACAACATTCAAAGTCACAGACTTAACAGCAAGAACATCATTTATCCATGATCATTTATGCTGGCTAATTCCCTACTATCTGACCTTCAATCAGAATATCCAGCCAGCAGATCAGTTGGTCCAACATTGTAAGTTAGTTAAGTTTAGGCTGAAGCTCTGGAAAGAAGAGGTGACTTAACATTGGATAACACTTTAACAATAGCAGTTGAATTGGAAGAATTGGATGAACAATTTCACAGCATCAAACTTGGTTCCACCTGTCACTGACATGGCAAAAACTGAGGTTAATCAAGTGGCATAATGGAATCCAGGTATCTGTAAATTAAACAATAAGAGTCAGAGTGTTTTGGATGTGGCTACTGGGGGCATTGTGGAAAAGATGCCTGTCGCCCTACCAAGGGAAAGATATGGAGAAAACGTGGGAGCAAAGACCATTTTGCCAAGAAGTGCAGAAGGAAAACTGAACAGGATGAAGCCTGGCTAACCACATAAAGGAAACAGAGATGAAAGTAGCACAACTGTAAGACAAGTTAAAGAAGATCCGGGGAGTGAGAACATAGTAATCATGAATACATGTTTTTGTCAACAGGAGTAACCATGAGAAAGTTCCAGTGATTATTTTTGTTTGAGCAGATCTGGCACAGTTCCCCTTAGAGCTAGTGTTCCCAGTCACTGCCTTTGTCTCCTCTGACCCTCTGAGGGAGGGTCAATCACACTTATACACTTGAAGGAATCATTCGTGCAGTTTGTGGCAGTTCATGCGATACCCAGAGCAGTGACAACTAGAGATTGAAAGACAGTTAAACATCCAGAGTTGGATGACATCAAACAGAGAATTCAAGTTCAAAACTAGGAGGATTGCCCATTCAAGATGTACATCATTGTGTTTGGCCAGTTCCCCAGGTAGCAGCAGACACACTGCGGTCTGGATCTCCTGGGAGCTGATGGAATGCTGCTTGTTGCAATGGGCCAGGCGGGAAGCCTCGCCTGAGGTGCGCTCAAAGATGTTGTTGATGAACAAGTTCATGATGCTAATGGCCTTGGAGGAGTTGCCAGTGTCAGGATGAACCTGCTTCATCACCTTGTAGATGTCAATGGAGTAACTCTCACTCCTGCTTCTCTTCCATTTCTCAGTGCCTTTGAGTGTTGGCTTCTTGATGACTTTCTTGGTGCCCTTCTTGCCAGCTGCTACTCCTTTCTTATCCTCCACCATGGTTAAGGATCACTTGGTGTTGAAGTGGCAACTATTGTAGATTAAGGCAATGACAGGAGTGCTATTGACAGAGCACCGTGGGAGGAATTTTAAAGACAATCATGTGCACATCTTGAAAATGTGTCAAAAAAAGCTCCATTCTATTTGTGCTTCATTGTCATATGAGATCTGGGGATTGGAATGTTGACGCAGTTGAGCAGGATGGTGAGCATCTTTTGAGCAGAGGAACAGCACAAGACTTTTGGGTGCTACACATCAGATTGCAAATGTATTCTGTGAAATCCTATGTAAACTTTAGAGAGGGGTTTGGATCAATGTTTCAAGGAATTGGGAACCTACAGAAGCAACTAATGAGATTAGCCACTGCAGAAAATGTGTAATCTGTAGCTCTGCATATACACAGAACAACTTTTTGGTCTGAGATGGAAAGTTGAGGCAAAGATCAAGGAGCTGATTGATCAAGACATTACCAGAGCCAACTGAAGGACCAATACTGTGGGTGAGTCCTGTTGCAGTTGTACCTAAACCAAATGGTGACATTAGACTCTATTGATAAGCAACAAGTGAATGAAGTAGTGGGAAGCAAATGCCACCCAATTCCCACAGTGGAAGAATTCCTTCAAGAGTTGTCAACAAGCAAGATATTTTCCAAATTAGGCTTCAAGGGGGGATAGCACCAATTGGAGCTTCATCCTGATTCAAAGGAAATGACAACTTTCATCCTTCATTGTGGCGAAGGCACAAGAATCATTCCCAAGTAAGCTAATCTCTGACAGATGCGGAAAAGAAATATTCTCAGATGCAGAAAGAGACTTTAGATTTGGAGTGGACATGTGAAAGATTCTATGCATACTTGTTCAGCATTGAGTTTGAACTGGCTATGGACCACAAGCCATGAGAAATTATTTATTCTCCCAATCCAAAACGTGTGCCACAATTGAAAGATGGGTTTTTTGACTCCAGCAATAGGAATACAAAATGGTTCACATTGCTGAAAAGATGAACATCACTGACCCGCTGTCATTTCTACAGAGGGAAGGTCAAACACACCTATCCAGTTGAAGGAATCATTCATGCAGTTTGTGGCAGTTCATGCGATACCCAGAGCAATGACAACTAGAGATTGAAAGAGAGTTAATCGTCCAGAATTGGATGACATCAAACAGAGAATTCAAGTTGAAAACTGGGAGGATTGCCCATTCAAGATGTACATCATTGTACAGATGAATTTTGCACAATTGGGAAAGATGGTCTCAGAAGCAGCGGACATGTAGTGCCATAAAAGCTTAAGCCTAGACAGATGGTGCAGGCTCATGGGCATCACTTGGGATTGGTTGTACTAAGCAAAATATTCAAGCCAAAATATGGTAGTTAGGGATGGAGAAAGATGTGGAGTAATTTGTTAAAAGATATCATGGATGACAATTCTCAACTGACCCAATCCACCAGAATCAATCTAAAGCACACTGTTACTGACTGTACTATGGGAGAATGCAGGCCGGTTTTGGCAAATGAGTCTTGGCTAAGGAAATGCAAACATACCTGAGAGTTTGGTGAATGGGGGAAGGAAGTGCTTGTTTCCTTTTTCCTATTTTTCTCACCCTGTAATGAATTGGTTCTTACTCTGCTGCAAGAAAAGGAACTAACAGTTTGGTGAGTATGTGGTAAATGGTTAAAGATCTGGCTATTCCAGTCCTAAAGTTTAAAATAGTATATCAGCTGGTGGTAAAGTTAGTAAAATATATAAAAAGCAGCATAAATAAGTGTGCGTAATATAATCAATAAACATTAAGGATGACATGACAGGTGATGTGACAAGGCTACAGCATGTAAGAGCTCCAGGACGCCAGTGTGGTCCAGGTTGCAGTAAGTCTTTGTGGTTCGAGGAGTTTCAGCTCAGAGTCATCGAACTAGAGGCTGAACTGCAGACTCTGTGACACTTCATGGAAAGGCAAAGTTACCTCGATACCTTGTACCAGGAGGAGTCACACCGTTTACAATAGGGTCTTCTGATTTGGTTAAAGGAGGTGGGTGTGACTGTGGATTAGGTAGGCAAGTAGAAGGCAGGACTGCAGTAGTGAGAGCCTCTGTAATTGTTCAGTAGTTTTGAGGTTCTGTCAGCTTATTTGGGTGAGTGTGGTGGCTACAAGCTGAATGAGCAAACTGACCATGACATTGTGGTACAGGAAGCCATACAAGAGTGGGGGGAACGAAAGGGACATACTGGTAATAGGGGACAATATAGTGAGGAGTATTTAGACTGTTCTCTGCAGCAAAGAGCAGGAACCCAGATGGCTGTCTTTCTTTCCTGGTGCTAATGTTTTGCATATATTCTCAGAGCTGGAGAGGAACATCCATGGGGAAGGGGAGGATCCAGCTTCATTGTCCATGACCAATGACATAGGAAGAACTAGGAAGGAGGTTCTGCATAAAGAGTATGAAGAGTTAGGCACTAAATTACAAAACAGAACCTCACCATTACAATCTCTAGATTATGACCCGAGCCACATACAAATTGGCAAAGGGCACATCTAATTAGAGATGTGGTTCAAAGGCTGGTGTGGGAGAAGTGGGCTCCAGTTTGTGCAGCACTGGCACAGTAATGGAGAAAGTGGGATCTGCAGCATTTGGATGGTCGACACCTGAACTCTAATGGGTCCACTGTTCTCGTAAACTGCATAACGAAGGAAATAGAGAGAGTTTTAAACTAAATAATGGGTCAAGGGATCTAATGCAGATAGATATGGTATATCAAGGAGTAGAGACAAGGATAGAGGAGATGTTAATATGGGAAAAGATAAAGGGACTGTGATGGGAAGGGACAGGGAATACAAATCTAAGAGGAAATCAACAGAGAAGATTAGAGGTTACAAAACAAATAAAAGGCTCTGCATGTAGCATTCAAAACAAAACAGATTAAGTGATTGTGTAAATAGAATTTAGTATCAATAATCTAATAGCTATTACAGAGACGTGATAGCAGGATGGCATGGATTAGGTCATAAATAGTTTGTGACTTTTAGGAAGGATCGGAAGTTAGAAAAATTGGAGGGGTGGTTCTAAGCTGAGTACTGATTAGAAGGTTCAAACAAAGAGCGCTGCAAAGTTTTATACAGACAGAAAGGGAGCTAGATAGTCTGGTGTGATACGAGCTGATTAAATGGGAGAGTCTGAGTAAAATACCATATTACCCCAAACCGTACACTTGTCAAGAAAGGAAACAGTTTGGTCACCAGAAGAATTATATTGACAGAAATTATTCATCTGTCAAAAAGTATCATGGTGGCAATGACATAGCAGCAGATGGACCAAATGTACGGCTAAGACAAAACAATCCTGAAATTCAGGTCAGCAATGCTGATAGCAGGCAGGTTGCTTCCTATCCAGTGGGAAATGCATCAGTTCCAGAGGGAATGACAACACATCCTAACTGTAATATGACAACCAAAGCTCTTCAGGTAGCAGGCAAATCACAGCACAAGAATAGATCGCCAAAGTGCTATGAAGATTTTGTGTGATTTAGCCACAGAACATGGAATTGGGAATCAGTTTAGAGCAACGTTTGTCATATGATGACAGACTAAGTCGGTTAGGATTATATTCACTGGAGTTTAGAAGATTGAGCGGGGATCTCATAGAAGCTTATAAAATTCTAACAGAGTTAGACAGGGTAGATTCAGAAAGAATGTTACCAATGGTGGGGGAGTCCAGAACTACGGGTCATAGTTTGAGGATAAGGGGTAAACCTTTTAGAACTGAGGTGGGGACGAATTTCTTCACCCAGAGGGTGGTGAATTTGTATAATTCACTACCAGAGAATGTAGTTGAGGCCAAAGTATTGTCTGAGTTCAAGACCAAATTAGATATAGCTCTTGGGGCTAAACAGATCAAGGGATGTAGGAGAAAGGGGGGGGATCAGGATATTGGATTCGATGATCAGCCATGTTCCAAATGAATCACAGAGCAGGGTCAAAGGGCTGAATGGCCTACTTCTGCTTCTAGTTTCTATGTTTCTATTTAAAACAAGATGATTTCAAGTTAAAAAAAGCAAATCTTGACACAAGGCATGTGTCTTGATGTGGAGTTTTATGTATTGTGATTATGTTCAAAACAAAATACAGTGAACACTGCTCTTATGATTGAGACATTCCTACTTGTGATGTTTGCAAATACATGAGAAAGCAACTGGATTGGATCATTAAGGAGCATCGAATTACATGCTGATAAATTTCATTAGAAATTCCATGTACAAATAGTAAAAGAAATAACAATTCCAGAAAGAGGAATACTGAACAAAAACTGAAACTATATTGGACTGAACTTACTTGACATTTGTAACTGAAGATATTCATTTATTCTGTGAGTTAGGGAAATGAAGGGGCCATAACTTCCTACTAGCAGGGGTTGGACATTATGTGAGTGGGAGGGTGGGGGAGCCAGTGGGAAGAGTCAGACATGGGGGTGGGGAAGGGCATTGGGGTACAGGAGGAGTCAGACACTGGGGAAGAGTTGGACATTGAGGGGATGGGAAGGAGTTAGTCATTGGGAGTGGGAGGAGTCGGACGTTGGAAGGTTGGGGGTGGGGTAGTCGGGCTTCCGCAAGGATTGGGGACATGTGTATTTAAAATAGTTACGCTGAAGCTCGAAGCACTTTTATTTCTTCTACTTCTTTCAGAGTAACTATTAACAGATTACTAGTAGAACCATCCGAAGTTAGCAGTTTAAATTACCTCAGGGACTGCAGCGGTTCACCATCACCTTCTCAAGACAACTAGGGATGTGCAATAAATGCTACTTGAGTTCCACATCCCATTTTTAAATGCTTTGCTGGATAGTTCCCAGGGCAGCACAATTGTCCAGGGAAGTTAGCGCTTCCAAACAATTGCAGGGTAGAATCCTTAACTGGGGCTTCTGAGAGGGATTCCCCAATGCATCTCTGGTGTACCTTCCAAATCTAATGCTGGGGAACCAGGGAGTTATGGACTAATCATTTGTTAAGCTTTTTTGCAAATTTTGCAAAAGTCACTACAGTATGTTTAGTAAGGGTGTCTAAGCAACATACTCCATGCACAAAAATCATGGACATTTTTGGCCTAATAAGGGAGGGATGTCATGATAGTTGACTGTGTGTGTGTGTGTGTGTGTGTGTGTGTGTGTGTGTGTGTGTGTGTGTGTGTGTGTGTGTGTGTGTGTGTGTACCGTAGTAGATACTATATGGTATTCGGATATGATATTGTAAGATACACCGTGTACTACATATGGGGTCACTTGACCCTAGGGCTGAAGGTCAGATAGCACATGTTAGGGGGTTTGCCAGCATGGCAGATTCAATTATGTTGTTCCTGCAGTTTAATCCGTGACTTTGAATGTTGTTCTTTCAGCCTGAGATGTGACAAGAACCACATGCAGCTGGTGAGGAAAGCTGCCCAAATTCCATTCAACCACACGGTGAGCTGCCTTCAGAGGAGAGACAGGCCTTGGCAACTTGCCCTTATTAATACAATAAGGCAGGAGGAACAATTTAAGCATCCCTTGAATCTCCAGATTTAGGTGTGCCCTGGAAACATGCCATCAGTTACTTGCTCAAAATGGGACCCTAACAAATTTAGGCTATAGTAGATCAGACATGGAACAGGTATGTCAAAAGCAGGAAATGATGATCAGGGCATCTGATCACTATAATCTAATCACTGCCTTTTAATTTTAGTTAATGGAATCTACAGCTTCATTTAGGTTTCTGTCAGATGTTCATGGTTTTCTGACAGAAAGTGTAATTAATTTAAAAATCAGTCTGGTGATGCATTTAAAATATTCACATTTCCACTTTTGTTATGGAAAGCAGAAGGGAGCAATTATTAGATAAATGTTACATGTACTTGACTCAAACCTATTTATAATACCCAAACCTGGGAGCCTCCATTCAACATATTTGATTAACAAAATTTAAGTTGCTAAATAATAAAAGTATCATTAAAGTTAAGATATTCTGTCTGAAAAACATGCTAATTGGTCACTATAGCCTCAGATCTTAGAATGAATTAAATAGAAACTCTACAGTGCAAAAGGAGGCCATTTGGCCCATTGAGTCTGCACCAACAACCATCCCACCCAGGCCCTATCCTCGTAAACCCAAATATTTACCCTGTTAATCCCTCTAACCTATGCATCCCAGGACACAAAGGGACAATAAGCATTGCCAATCAATCTATCCTGCACATCTTTGGAGTGAGCAAATGAGTAAATAAAACCTTTGGATTTTTTCAATAAGATATATTATTGAAATAATAATATATTATTATTATATAATTATTATATATAATGTATAATTATTATATACTAATCATATAATAATTATATGAAAATGTAATTCAGTAATTTTAGCACAAAAACTGCATAAACAGGATGCTCTTGAAAAGTTTAAAACAAAGTGCAAGATATCAATGTATTAGGTACGGTCAATAAATGAGAATATTTAAAATTTATCACTGATCAATCTTCAAAAGCATCAAGCACTGGAGGAGAAATTTGAACTTTAATAGGGGTTGAAATTAATTGTTTAATTTTCCCTGCTCATTCTCACTCCGCAGCTCCTGCAAGAACATAAAAGGTAAGAAATAGGAGCCGGAGTAGGCCATTTGACTATTTCAGCTACGCCGCTATTCAATATATACATGATTGATCTGTTTGTGGCTTAACCCCACCTTCATGCCTGCCCCCCATAATCCTTCGACTCTCTTGTACATCAAGAATCTAAAGTGGGAATCTTATTAAAATATAATAAATAGGACTTAATGACATCCAAAGCACTTTAATATGTGTACTAAAGAGTCCTGCAGTGATCATCAGTTAGGAAAGTGAAGCTTCCAAAAGATAAGTTTAAATTTACCTTTAATGGATCAAGAGGTGTGAGAAATTATCCCTGGATCACAAGGACACTTTCTATTGCCTCAGATTCACCCTCCACCCCATGCAACTCCAGAATGCCCATCTCCACAAAATTTATCTGATCCAACCTTAGCTTGCTGAAACTAAGCAGCAACTTCTCTGTGCTTGTCTCGAGCAGAGTTTGATGCAAGCACAGTCATTAACAGTAGCTCGGCCTCCCAAGGAGGCACCTGCATTAGTAGCAGTAATTTCCCATCTGAGAGTTTGAATTCCACCTAAAGAGTCAAAAGTGACTGTAGTCTTCAAGTGAAATGGATTTAGGGGACATATGATAAGTGGACCAGGTCACATCGAAATAATTTGGTTCCCATTTTAATATTATAATATCATCCTTAGTTCATATAATACTGATTTAAAATTATTTATAGTTAATAACTATTCTTTCACAGTAGTCAGCTGAAATACAGGCTGAATCATGATATAGAAAATGACCTTATGGTCGAGACAGGCAGTCTCTCAAACAATTGGATGGACACTATTCATTGTCTAGTATGTCCAGTAAACATATTTTCATACCAGGGACAGGGTTATCCGAATTATCTGCCCTCTTCCTCTGTGCTGACAGATAAGAAGGGAAACACTGTACAAAAACTTCTATTTACTGCAGAAAAAAAATTGCAGCTTCCGCACTGAATTGCCTGCAGCCATCCAAACAGAAAGAAGGAGGTAATGGTTGTCCATTGACATTCCAGGTCTAGATGAATTTGTTTTTGCACCTTGATAGACATCTTCAATTTGTGAGGTTGAATAGCCAGATTGCCGACAGTATCTGCTGTCACCCTAACTATGTTTCATGCCAGAAGTATCACTGTATAGTTAGTCAGATGTTCTAACTGCATCACGTCCTGATTAAGAGTGGCCAAGAAACTGTCTCATCTTATTTGCTAATAACTTTCTGTGCAGATTCTGTGTTTCTGTGCAGATCCACAAAGAGCCAGCTAAGTTCAAGTTAGTTGATATGAGGGTGGGCTTACTGCAATCCATCTACTCAGTTTAATTACTCTGAATTTGACCACAACCAGTGTGGTAAAACATCAATACTAGCAACAGTGAAGAGGCACCTTTAAGAAATTAAGGTCTCATGTCCAGCCAAGTGGGGGGAGAGAATGGTAGTTTCTGAGGAGTTCACTGCTTGGACAGCATTGGCATTTCACAACAAAGAAGAAGGTATATTTTGCTGACATTCTTAAGTTCTTACCAAAAAAGGCACATAATGCCCAAAGGGCTTCAATCCAGTCTGAGGCCAGGGGGTCTTGCATGAAGCTTATTCACAACAAGATACAGTTTGATTCTCAATTAACTATCATGTAACTGATGATGAAGTTGAACTCCTGTAATGTGACAATAATCTACTCCTGCTGTTTGAATAATCCATTAACAAGAAAATATTGCAAACCAATTATCTAAATATAAATAGAAATATGAGAACAGTGATTTCAGATGAAGTGTGTGGATGAAAAAATAGTGAATTCCCTAAGGACTGTCAGAAAGAGGAACTGCCACTTTGAAAACTGAACTTGAAATTGGTGTAATAAAACCACAATAAGGCATCTTTCAAATCAATTTGAACTAGTCAGTCTATCCTCTGGCACATTTTCACTTTCTTCACCAGGCCACTGGAAGCTGTGTCTGACGGCAAGGCGATGGACTAGTGGTATTATTACTGGATTATTAATCTCGAAACTCAGTTAATGTTCTAGAAACCAGGGTTCCAATCCTGCCATGGCAAATGGTGAAACTTGAATTCATTAAAAAGTATCTGGAATTAAGAGTCCACTGATGACCATGAAACCATTGTCAATTGTCGGAAAAACCCATCTGGTTCACTAATATCCTTTAGGGAAGGAAATCTGCCATTCTTAACTGGTCTGGCCTACATGTGACCCTACAGCCACAGTAATGTGGTTGACTCTCAACTGCCCTTTGATTAAGGACAACTAGGGATGGGCAATAAATACTGGTCAGCCAGTGAAGTGTTTTGGGACATTTTTGGACATGTTGCATAGTTTTTGTTTCAGTCGAGTATCTGAAATGCTCCATGAAGAGAAATGGACCATCTTTGCTACAACCTGAATCTGCATTGTACATTAATAAGTGAATCAGGCAAACAATTTACATCTTCTCGGAGACTTGCCTCACCTATGAATCAACTCTCAATAAAGAAGTACATAGTTTGTCTCCTGACCAGTAGCCATTCAATATCACAACTTTTGAACCATTGCAATTTAATCTGCAACCACAGTGATGAACAACAAGTCAGTGGAGGCACAACAGACCCAATTAATCTTTTCTACCTTGAGCATTATCTTATATTGCTTTTGCTCTTGGCAGCAGTCCAAAGTTCATTGAACATGCTAAATCCCACAAAGGGCACAGAATGAGATAGTTTAAAGATTCAGAACAAAGGCTTCATGTCAGATTATCTTGCTGTAACCATTGCACATTGGTCACCTTATCATGGATTGTATCAGAAAAAAATGCCACTCTGATCAAACAAGTGGTTATTTAAAAAAACATCTTTCACATTTTCTTTCCCTTTGCCCTGTATTTCATGAGCTGTACGGAGATATTGGGCTGGTAAGTAGCAGATAGCATTGCAGCACACAATGAGATCCCCAAACAGAGAATCTAACCTTGCCCCTTGACAGTCAATGGCATTACTATCACTAAATACTCCACAATGAACATCCTGGATATTATCACTGACCAGAGATTTAACTGGACCAACCAATATACCAACTGTGGCTGCAAGAGCAGGTTAGAGACTGAGAATTCTGCAGTGAGTCCTGACTCCTCAAAGCATGTCCATCACAAGGCACAACACATTTGCGATAAAATACTCAAAAAAGGGTGGAAGGATAAACCCCAGCAAGTACAATGCAGTTCGTTTAACCTTAGTAACGAGGAAGCTTCTAGAAACAATAATTGTGGGCAAAGGTAACATTCATTTGGGCAAATCCAAACTGATTAAGGGAAACCACCTAAAGGGTTGCCAGTCCAATCAAAGGGTCAGCAGCTCAGCAACATTAGCAGTGCCATCATTACTAATGACCACTCTGGGGCTGTATCAGGCAATCTCTCCACATGGTAACTGGCCCAGCCCACCACTGGTGGCATGTCAGCTAAGGCAAAAAGAGGACATTAATTGACCATTTGATTGGTGAAACTGGGCTCCGCGGTGGGCAGGGAGGGGTGTGGCCTCTACCAACTTTCCTGCTGCTGCAAAGATGGCACGGCTGCTGGAAGATGAGAGACATGCCACCTGCTGCCTTCCTGCGTCATCTTGTCTCCCTTCCCACCTCTCAGCTCATCAGCCTAGTGACTGTTTTTCCTGAATTAGCCTTGGAGGTCAGTCTCAATAAACTGATGTGCCAATCATTAAAGCTAAAGACAATTCTGCCTGCCCTCTCCATCAACAACACACACTTTCAGTAGTGATTACTGAAAAGCAACTGGAGGTCAGTATGCTGGATGATCAATTCTCCTCCTTAGCCTGGTTACATTAAAGCTAATTGGAGTGCTTTGTGGTCACTCCACTTGAGATCAGTGAACACAGCACAGATCAGATCAGGCTCTGCTCCACGTCCTCCACACCTAAGATTTTAAGATTATTAGTATGTGTATTCATTCTAGCAGATCTGCAAAACAGATAGTACAGTAGATTCCTCATTATTTGAAAAATGGTAACAGCTAAAAAAACCATCTACATACACGTTATTCAGAAGCTAACAAAACAGGAATGGTTCCTTCTTTGTGAATATTAGACACCATACATAAAGAAATTCTCAGATTAATTCTGTGGATTCTCTTTAGTAATATAGATGGTGAAGGGTTAACTACTTGTACACTACAAGTTGGATGTGTGGGCAAGAATTTTCCGGCCATTCATGCTGGTGGGATCTTCTGCTCCTTCCGACAGCGCACCTCAAGGTGCATTTAATGGGGAACCCAGTTGACAACGGTGGGAACCAGAAGACCCCTAGATCGTTTTACTGGGAAGAGGTGCTAGATGCATCTGAGACAATGGGGAAAACAGGTGGGATGTTGGTGAACAGACTATGGTTCTCTCAGTCCCAGGGAAGTGTGAAGAATGTCATGTTATAAAACTTTGAATTGTCCATCTGATTCCAGCAGAGGACAGTGGTCTATAGAAGGGCCATGTAATTAACAATGCCACAGGAAAGGGGACAGAGAAAGCTATTGTTAAGATTAGGTTAAAAGCTTTTCTACAATACCCTGAATTTCACAGACAGGTGGGTTGGTCTGCTAGGATTCAGAGAGAGGGAATGGCAAGAGGTTGGAAGTCTCTAGGGTTCACACTGCTAGAATACAGGTGGAAGCTTAGGGGTCGCTTTAGCTTAGTTGGCTGCACATCTGGTTAATGATGTAGAGTGATGTCAATGGGTTCAATTCCTATACTGGCTGAAGTTATTCATGAGGACCCACCTTCTCAATCTTAATCCTCACTTCAGATATGATCCTCAGTTATATCACCACCAATCAGCTCTCCTCCTTAAAGGAGAAAACAGCTTATGATCATCTGGAACCATGGCAACTTTACCGATAGATGGAAGCTCATATCACTGAATACCTATCGTGCAGAAAGAGGCCATTCAGCCCATCGAGTCTGCACCGGCCGTAATCCCACCTATCCCCATAACCCCACATATTTACCCCACTATTTCTCCGACACTAGGGTCAATTTAGCATGGCCAATCAACCCAACCTGCACATCTTTGGACTGTGAGAGGAAACCACGGAGGAAAGACATGGGGAGAAAGTGCAAACTCCACATAGACAGTGACCTGAGGCCAGAATTGAACAAAAGTCCCTGACGTTTTGGGACAGCAGTGCTAACCACTGCTACTGTGCTGCCCCAAATCTCGATTGAAAATGCCAAATTCATGTGGAATTAAAATGGGGTTGGAAGGTTCACTGAGCTCACATTAGAGGGAGGATCTCCAGAAATATTCTCACCATGAAAAACATTTCTGGTGTTAGAAGTTAACAGTCTGAGAAAGAAGAAGGACTGAAGTAAACCCTTAGGAGCTAAGAATCATTTAGACTGATTCTGGGAGAATTGATCTACTTCAAGGGCAGAATAACACATTCTAGTTTTCTTAGATGTGTTAGAAGTTGTGTTCCGTAGTTTAAAGTACAAGTTGCCTATAAAAATAGTGTTTGATCAATAATGCTTGCAGTTTGTTTGTTTGAGGCTTTAAAAATCACAGCCTCCTTGCTGCAATGAAAAGGGCTGACAAATCTAACCTAATATGTCTCTGATCACATAGATTTAATTTTAAAGGACATTAACCATGAATTAAAACAGCTTAATCTCATGAAAATTATGTTGATAGCAAAAAACTAAGTTGCTGCTCTTTTCAGATAAGAGCATAATAAATAAACCACTGGCCCAGATGTTGCTGCACCGAAGGAACAGCTTTCAACTTTCACCTCATGTTCTCTCTGGCCAGAAATGTTTCATGGATTTGTTAGCATATTTCGAGTTTTTGGGAGTGTGATGCTAAGCAGTCCCCTCGAAAGGGCCTGTGTAGTATCTGTGCCTAGGAAAAGCAACAAGGAGGCCCTTCAACTAATCAGAAGGAATAATCCCGATTGAGAAATGCAGATTACAAAATGGGAACTGATAAAACAGGAAATAGAAATTATAATTATACAGACAGAAAAATAAAGATTGTGACATTCACACAATGTTATGGGAGTAACAAAAGAATCGAAAAGCTAAAGATAATCAGTTTTATTTAATAAACTCTGCAACATTAATTTCTTCTGAGGGACTGATACTCCACATTTGTAAAATTACTATTTCATGGTGAGAGATTGGTAACCACCACACTATTAAAGACTCAGGCCTGGATTTTTGCTCCCAGTCAGGATATTTCCCAGCTCTACAAACCTGACCTGGAAAAAGTGGCCTGGAAGGTGAAATTTTCATTCCAGGATAACAGGGCTGTCTAGGGGTTGGACTGGCTGATCCTAAAATGAGTGCAGTGCATTCTTGTTGAGGAGGAGGAGTGCTGGATGGGGATTTGCCTCAACTCAATGGCACTATATCAAAGTCTTAAAAAAGACGGAGAAATATAAAACAGCTGTCCTGTTTTCATCTCTCATTCATATCACTTAGCTCCCACACATTCTATATCCCATCCATGCTAACCTATGCTCATCTGCCCACCGTCATGGCCCCATACCCTTTGTGCCAACCTATGCCCTCCACCCACATGCCATGCCCCTGGGGTGATCTTATGAAAAAAATTCTAAGTCCGGAATGAGCATGAAAATGGGAGAGTTTCTGATCTTTTTTTTTGGCTAGTCCAAATCTGCTACCTTACACACTTAGAACGGAGAAAAACCTCAAAATTGGGTGGCATGGTAGCACAGTGATTAGCACTGCTGCTTCACAGCTCCAGGGACCTGGGTTCGACTCCCGGCTTGGGTCACTGTCTGTGTGGAGTTTGCCCATTCTCCTCGTGTCTGTGTGGGTTTCCTCCGGGCGCTCCGGTTTCCTCCCACAGTCCAAAGATGAGTGGATTCGGTTGATTGGCCATGCTAAAAATTGCCCCTTAGAGTCCTGAGATGTGTAGGTTAGAGTGATTAGCAGGTAAATGTGTAGGGATTTGGGGGTAGGGTCTGAGTGGGATTGTGGTCGGTGCAGACTCGATGGGCCGAATGGCCTCCTTCTGCACTGTAGGGTTTCTATGATTGTTCTATGATCCTATAATCTATTTCTCACCTGTGGGGTGGACTAAATTACCTGAAAGTTGGCTAATAGCAGCAGAAGGCACTGTTGCACATGTGGAGGTCACTCTGCCCTGAGCAGCAGAGAGAACTGTCACACAGCCTCTGCTGCTTTCAGCTTGCCTCTGTGATCTAAAGCAGAACCCCCCACCCCCTCCAATCTACAATGGGAACCCAGAGTCTATTGTGAGCCTCCTTTCACCCAGACAGATCAACCTTAGAGCAACTTTCTGATTTCAGCATCAAACTGTGCATGCCCAGATGCCAAAGGTTCTTGTCAGTTTGACCATGCAATAATACCATTATTAGCAAAATAAAATCCCTGTCAATACTGGCGATTTTCACACAGGTAATTTTGTGTTGTGTTGAGATGGCTGTGTTTTTGCAGCCTTATGCACCTGCACATCGAAGCCACATGAATTATAATTTCCACCTTCTGATGCATGAAGTGATTTCAGCCGTACATTCTTTTAGTGTATTAATTAAATTGAAATAATTTATGAATTATACCAACTGCCAAAATAATTTATAAGTTGATGAAACACATACAGTATGACAATACTATTTATTTCCATATCTATGAAGATTTGTCAGATCATAAGATATGAAGATTTAACATCTTGAAAGAACCACTTATTTCATCCCATACACTGCTGGGGGAGATGATGGTATAGTGGTAATATCACAATGGTAGTTCTCAAGAGTCCCAAACTAATGTTCTGGGAACATGGGTTCAAATCCTACTAACAGCATCTGGTCAAATTTAAATTCTATTTAAAAACTAAGTCTCAGTAATAATGACCATGAAATAATTGTTGTAAAAATCCTATCACTCATGTTCTTGAAGAAGGACTTCTGTTCACTTTTAAATATCCTCTGAAATAGCCTAGCAAGTCACTCAGTTCAAGGGCAACTAGAGATAAGAAACAAATGCTGTCCTTAAAAGACAACTTTACAGTCAGAAGCTGGAATTTGGCAATTGTATTTCGGTAATGTGGTATACAAAATGGAACTGAAAACGTATGAAGGTAGCGTTCTGTGGGCATCCAGTTATTAAGATTCACTCTCCACCTAATGGGAAAACTTAATGTTCATTGAAGTACTTTATTATAGTTCTTAGTTGGAATTAAAACTGATCCAACATTTGATTAAAAGGTAATGTAGAATAAGGAAAAGCAATATATGGGGAGTAATTTGTGCGTAGTTAAATGACTGAATAGATGTTAAATAAACTCTTCCTACAGGCACACAATTGCTACAGTAAAGTAGAATCCAAGGGAGCTCAATGGACCAGTTTATTACTAATGCAGCCCTACTTAAGGAATTTATGGGAAAGTTCACTGCCAAAGAGCAACATATGCTATCCAAGAACAACCTCAATGCTATAGCTTACCTCTATCACACAGTTAGAAGCCTTGCAAAAGAACTCAATTCACCAATTTATTAAAGCCACAAAATGGAAACCTAACCAAGATCTTTTCAGTAGAATTGTTAAGTTACTCTGTGGGACAGTTTATGCAACATAATTAATGGTAAAAAGCTCAGTGTGCAGTTTCATATATTGATGCGATAGAACTCAGAGCAAGGAGCTCAGTGGAATTGCATAGCAAAAATAAGAGAATTGGAGCAAATAGTTCAATGGTACAATTTAGTATACTTGCATAATAAAAAAAGAAAAAGAAAGACTTGATAGTATATATATTGTCATGACCATCAGATGTCTCATAATGCTTTATAGCCCATTAAGTACTTCTGAACTGTAGTCACTGTCATAGGTAACTAACTTGTGCACACCCAACTCCCACAAACAAAGCATGATAATGATCACATTATATTGACCAGGATACCAAGGATTATCCCCCTTTGCTCTTCTTCAAAATAGTGCCAAGGGATTTCTTTACAAGTTTTTTATCGTTTCCAATGCCTAGATCGATGTCGGATAGTCTGTCCAGTTTCACATCTTTGTGTTTTCTTTGCACCTGAGTAGCTTGTCATGCCATTTCTGAGGGCATTTAAGAGTCAACCTGAAGTCTGGAGTCACATATAGGCCAGACCAGGTAAGGATAGTAGGTTTCCTTCCCTAAAGGACTTTCAGTGAACCAGTTGGGTTTTTAAGGCAATCTACAATGGTATTATGATTATCAAGAGACTTCTAATTCCAGATTTTTTATTGGATTTAAATTCAACCATCTGCCATGGTGGGATTCAAATTCAGGTCCCCAGAGAGTACTCTGGGTCTGGATTACTAGTCCAGCAACAATACCACTGTACCACCACCTCCCCATCCAAGCAGGCAGGTGGGGCCTCGCTTTAATGTCTCATCCAGTACTGCACTGGAATGTCAGTATAGATTTTTGCTCTCAAGCCTGGGAGTGGTACTTGAACCTGAGCCACAGAATGCATAGTAAGGAACTTGTGGCCGAAATTGATTAATAACCCAAGCTTGGGGCAATTCTGGAGACACATCAGGACAGAAATGTCCAACAACCAAACTAAATTCTTCCTTAAACATCATCACAAACACAATTCAGGCAAGCTACAGTGCATACAGTTGCCATGTCAGGTCTAACTACCAGGCCTAGTATAACTCATGGAGGGAATGGCAATCTGGGTGTATTAAAACATACTGGCAGCAGCCCTTAGTTGTTTTGTAGAACAGGGGAAATGCATTTTTGTTCCTTATGACTCCACTCAGAACAAAATACATGTTGGGTCTTTTTTAAGTAATCTTTCACAGTCCCAATAAGGGAGATTGGTTAAGCAATTCATGATCTGGAACTATAAGTTTGAGCTTGCAATGCAAAATTTAGAGCAACAGTAATTAGTTTATCATAGAATCATTTGTAGCTACCTAAGATATGGAGTTGAGTGTTGTTATAAAATACTTTCATAGTTAAGAGCTTTAATTCGGCAATATACATTGGGAAGATGCTCATTTTGTAGGTTAGTTCAAGTAGATTAATGCCACTCATTATAACAAACTCAGTGGGAGGATCAGTATAATAGCGTCCATTGTAAGATCCTCTACTGTTTAGTATAGATATACAATAGACACAATTGTCTGTCAATTGCGCTCAATTGGTAGCACTCTTATCCTATTGTAGGTCCATTCCAGTGACCTTTGTACAAAATCTAGGTTGGCATATCACAGCAGTAATAACCATCAGAGATGCATATTTTGGCAGATGCATTAAACCGATGAACCACCTGCCTCTCTGATGGATGTAAAAACCAGAAAGAATTGACTTCCTAACCAACATATATTCTTAGCCCATACTTGCTGAGCAATAACCTCTCATTGACACTCAGTTTGTGTTCCAATAGGGTCACTTAGCTCCTGATCTCATTACAGCCTTGGTTCAAACATGGACAAAAGAGCTAAGCTCCAGGGATGAGATGAGAGTGACTATCCTTGATATCAAAGCAGCATCTGACCCAGTATGACATTAAGGAGCTTTAGCAAAATGAGAGTCAATGGGAATCAGGGAGGTCAATCATCTCAGTTCCAGGACATCACTACAGGAGTTCTTCAGGGTAGAGTCCTAGGCCAACCATCTTCAGTTGCTTCATCAATGGCCTTCCTTCCATTGTAAGGTCAGAAGTGGGGATGTTCGCTGATGACTGCAAAATGTTCAGCACTATCTGCGTTACCACTGAAGCAGTCCGTGTCCAAATGCAGCAAATCCTGGACTATACAGACTTGGGCTGAAAAGTGGCAAGGAGCTTCTGTGGCTAGTTCACGGCACACAAGTGCTAGGCAATGACCATCTCCAACAAAAGAGAGTCTAACCATCACCCCTTCACATTCAATGGCATTATCATCATTGAATCCCCAATTATCAACATACTGGAGATTACCACTGATAAGAAACTGAACGGGATTAGCCATATCATAGCCAAATTGACTCTACACTATTCTCCTCTGAATCTGGCTACATTAGGGGTACTATTCACATATACACGGGGCAGGGTAGGTGTAGGAAATGGCGGCGCGGGCTCGTTGGGCCGAAGGGCCTGTTTCCCATGCAGGGTTGTTCTTTGTTCTTTTATATAAATACAATGGCTATCACAGCATGTCAGAGTCCTGTGGCAAGTAACTTACCTCCTGACTCCGTAAAGCCTGTTCACCATCTACAAGGCACAAATCAGGAGTGTAATGGAATAGTCTCCATTTGCCTGGAGTGCAGCTCCAACAACACTCAGAAGCTCGACACCATCCAGGACAAATCAGCCTGCTTGATTGTTATTTCTTCCATGAATAATCACTCACTCCATCACCGACACTCAGTAGCAGCAGAGTGTACTATCAACAAGATGCACTATAACAGCTCACCAAGGCTACTTAGGCAACATTTTCCAAATTGACAATTGCTACATTTGGGTTGCACGGTGGCACAGTGTTAGCACTGCTATCTCACAGGACCAGGGACCCAAGTTTGATTCCAGCCTTAGGTGTGGAGTTTGCATTTTCTCCCTATAGCCGTGTGAGTTTCTTCTGGGTGCATCAGTTTCCTTCCACAGTCCAAAGATGTGCAGGCTAGATGGATTGGCCATCCTAAGTTGCTCCTTAGTGTCCAAAGATGTGTAGATTAGGGAAATTAATAGGGTAAATATATGGGGATGCGGGGATGGAGAGGTGGTTGGGCTGGGGTAAGATTTTCTGTCAGGGAATTGATGCAGACTTGATGGGCTAAATGACCTCCTACGGCAGTAAACAAAAGAAAAAAATAGAAGGACAAGGGCAGCAGATACCTGGGAACAGCATCACCAGGAGGTACCCTTTCAAGTCACTCATCACCCTGACCTGGAAATGCGTCAAAATCCTGGAGCTTTGTCTCTAACAGCACTGTGGGTGCATCTACACTTTGTGGACTGCAGTGGTTCAAGAATGCAGCTCACTACCACCTTCTCAACAGCCACTATGAATGAGCAATAAATGCTGGCCTAGCAAGCAATACTTACATCTCAAGATTGAATTTTAGAATTTTAAATTATATTGTACGCTCATTTATTCTATACTGTATTTGGAGCCTACTGTGTATAAATTGACTGCCAAGTTTCCTACATTGCACTCCTAGACATCAAAAGTAGTTGACTGTAAAATGAGTTAGGACTTTTAGAGGTCATGAAAAGTGCTATGAAAATCTAAGTTTTTCTTAGTTCTGTAACTCACAGCTTGGTGTGCAGTGAGACAGGAGAATTCTTGTAAGGAACTTGGTGAGGAAGTTTAATGTAATATTCCTATACGATTTATAGTAACAAACTCAGTGGGCAGGATTTCATGGCCTCGCTCATCGCAAATCCGTAAAATCTCACCCGAGGTCAATGGAACTTTCCACATTCCACCACTCGCCTGATCCTGTTCCCTTGGCAAGCGGGGCAGTAAAATTCCGGCCAGTGGGTGCATTTAGTGTTGGCGTATTCATAGAATACTTAGGAAGAAGTTGTTTGGAACAGCTTACCAAATTCATACAATAGAATTCACAGTGATTTGCTCAATGGTGGCTTTAATTTTGCAACATTACAGAATCCATACTACTGAATTAATTGTGTTAATGTAACAGAATAAAATTTATCATAAAGAGCACAATGAGTTCAAATGGAGCCCAAAGGTTAGTTCTTTAGCCTCATATTGCCTCTGGATTATTTCAGACAGACTGATGGTTTAGCATGTGTTATCATCAGGTTGAGTAAGTAAAGGTACTTCAAATGATCTTTGCCTAATAACAGGGATTAGAAAGAAAGATTTTTCATTTCTGGCGGGGTGGTCTTATTAACAAACTTTGCAGTACAGAATATGGAATATCGTTGTGCTGCACTACACCAACGCAGCTTGTAGGCAGAACTAGAATCTTCTTTTTATCCACTAAACTTATTCAATTTAAATTCAGAAAGCTTCTTTGACACTCCATAATATAACAAAATAATTGAAAAAAATCAATTTGGTGCTTCACCAAAGTAATACAATAATTTTTTTTAACTTGCAAATTCTCAACAAATTAAAGACCAGAGAGCAAGATCTGGGTTCTGCCAAGAATTAACAGAAACAGCTGCAATTTATTTTATATCCTGTTCACTGAAGCACTAATCTAATGTGAATACATCATGTAGAAACGGATGATCTTCTGACCCATACTACAATCAACCAACTGCTGTAGCATATTCTGTCTTTTCAGCTCCAACCATTACCTTAATTATATGTTACCATGTAACAAACCATTTATAATGAGCAACAGTTCTGTCAAATATGTGACAATCTGACCTTTAATGTCCTTGAAGTAAGCTATGAGGTAATTTCAATCACAATTTTTATACATACTGCTCCTCTTAACTGATAAACTTAATCTTATATACTAGCATGTATTTTGACTCATAAATAATGCAGGACCATGCCAGAAAAATTGAAAAAAAATACAAGAAGTTCCACATGCCACACTAAAGTTATCAAATAATGTGCAATGGGGATTAATTATTTAATCCACTTTTGTCTTTAAATACGGATTTCTTGCTTTGTAACGGTTACCAACTGTCCTTTAAGATATTTCAGTGCTAACTGAGAGAGTAATGTCAAGAAACCCACAATAGACCATAAACTACACATTGCTCTGACAATCTGACCCAAAATTGGAAATGAGTGTAAATACAGTGTACTGCCAAGACTTGAGGAACAGTAAGTTAACCAACTAACTGCAAAATACATCAATACTATGAATGAAACAATATAAATACAAATTTTAAAAGCAGCAATAATATTTTAATTGCATATGCATTAACCATGTGTGTGCATTACTTTTCCACTAAACTTTTAATCTTGATGTCTATTTTTCCTTAGGTTCTGGTGAGGTGCCCTGGGGTGTTTTTCTAAATTAAAGGTGCTATATAAATGTAATATGTTATTATTGTTAACTGCAATTCTTTATTTGGTGTAATACCAAGGTAAGCGTAAGAAAGGTACTGTTGAAGGAAATCAGCCAGTTGCTACCTGTGGGAGAGAGAAGCCACTGGGAGAGAAGCTTCCAATTTTCTTTCCTTCTTGCTGGCTGGGAAACCACCCTTCTCTTAAACTGGTAATTTTCTAAAGTTTGCCACAACATTGGGTGATAGAGACCCTTTCAAGTTTCATTCAACCCATTGTTTAACACATTGAATGCAGTGAATGTGACAATTCCCATAGATGGGTGGACCAATGAATCTGACCCATTTCATTGTGACTATTTTTTGTGACTCGTACATATTTCTAACAGCTTCCTGCTGTCCTTGGGGAAATGGATTCTGTATTTCACTGTACTGCAGCTGAGCTGCAATTACTGTTACTGTCGATTTGTGTTGATTTGTGCAGTGACAGTAATTCAAAAGCAGCTTTAGAATGTTTGACTTTTAACATACAGCTGAAGTAGATTTCACTTCCTATGACAAAAGAGAACCGACGATTTCCTCAGCTCATAATAGTTGCTAAATTTTATCATGAGTGTTAGGAACTCCATGTCTGGCTAATTTCTGTGTCATCAAATGGCTTGAGGAGGCAACATGGTTTCTGTTGAATTTTACAGAGTCGAGCAATTTGTAGATCACCTCAATGTTCACAACCCAATTAGGGACAATGATTGGGTGATGGAAGTAGGATCTGTAGACAGTACGGCCCATTGCAAGTGAGACAGGCAGCCCTCATTGTGGGTTGAGGCTGCTCAGACCCAAGCAGAAAGAACAGCAGGGAAAACCCAAAGTTGCCACCAACATTAAGGGCTAAAACCTTATTAGGCCCACATCAATCAGAGAAATCTGTTTCCACCAATGCTAGACTCAACGGTAAAGGGTGTGACGTGAGAAGCCAGCAGCATTGCCATTTTCTTCTGGAAACAGATCTTTTTCAGATATAACACAACTGCAACCTCCTCCTGTGCAGCTTCTTTCACGGGTCAGAATGAACACAGTAGTGGCCTCATGCAGTACTGGCAAAATTGCTGTGCTGCTGCTAGAATTACCATTGCATTTCCAACACAGTTGTTATCACTGTTCCACATCCATCTTCAGAAAGAGCATGAGGAAGGTAGGGGTACAACAGGAAGTTGTTCATACTTTTTTGGGTTAAAAAACATCCTTAATGTTAACACTCACTGTAAGAAGGAGAGAACCTGAAGGCGATTCACCAGAATGTTGCCTAGCTTGAGCTCAGAAAAGAGGCTGGATCGACTTGTTGTTTTCTTTCGAGCAGAGAAGGCTGAGGGGTAACCTGATTGAGGTGCATTAGATTATGATTGGTACGGACAGGGTGGATAGCAAGCAGCTGTTCCCCCATTGTTGAAGGGTCAATAACAAGGGGGCATAATTTTAAGGTGAGGGGCAGGAGCTTTAGAGGGGATCTGAGGAAAGACTTCTTCACTCAGAAGGTGACGGGAGTCTGGAATGCGCCACATGGGAGGGTAGTCAAGATGGAAACCTCACAACATTTAAAAAATATATGGATGAACACTTGAAATGTCATAACATTCAAGGCTATGGGCCAAGTACTGGAAAGTGGGATTAGTGTAGATTCAGTCTGGTTTTGTCAGTGCAGATACGATGGGTCAAAGAGTCTTCTCTGCTTTACTGTATGACTCTATTACTTTACTTATTGTGCCACATTTTTATGCTTCTATCTGTGTTGGAACAGAAGCTGGAGTGATTTAAAAATGCAGGCAGGGCCTGATTTCAGGATTCCATCCCATTTCTGTCACAAGAAATGTTCATGGCCCTGGATAAGAGTATGGGTAATGAGCCTACATGCAGGAATCCTGCCTTCAGTTGTTCCAGTCCATCTGTGGGCTTTTTTTAGACCACCCAACCCCCCCCTTTATTTCCATGGGTCACGCTTGGAGACCTGGGGTGATATTTTCCCCATCCCATGGCATGTTTTGCGGTGGTGGAGGGGGATGGGGCCACACCTTCCGCTGCCGGAGTCGCCGTGACTGGAAGATTCCACTGGCGGGAAAGGCCAGAGAATCCTGCCCAGTTTATGTAAGGTTATGCGGATCATATCCTTTTCTATAGTAAGAAATACTAAGGTAAATTCTTCCTGTCCCTCTACTCTCTCTTTATGTGCAAACATCATGCCGCTACTTTGAAATTCTACAAAAAGCAGCAGTGTGAACAATCAGTAGAAAATCATCTTCCACCTCACAACTGACATGCATATTTGCCATAAGGTTAGAAATTTATAAATAATAAAGCCCACTCTCACACACGGTTTTGTTACTTCTGGACTTGACTATTTCAATGTTCCTCTGAGCAGATTCCTTCCTTGTCTGCTCAGTAAACCTGAGCTCATCCAAAACAATCTGCTGTCCATATCCTAGTGCAGGTTAATCATTTGGACTGAGTGGCCACATGATGCATGATGGAAGTGTCCCCGCAGCATGTGTAGTGTACAAGCATGGAGCAGCAACTCAGCTAATATTGTTTGCTACAATCTTTATTGTCAGCATTTGGGAACCCAGCGCTTCCACAATGGTGTCAGGAATTGGTAGAATAGCACCAGGACTTTGCCACATTGACCCGCTCATGTTCAAGGGAAAAACTGCAGACATTTGAGCAAAGTTTGAGATAGGGTGGTGTATTTACTGTGATGCTGGATTATCTACAAATCCCTAAAGATACAAGCTGACACTTTACCCAATTTAGCAGGCTCCCAGGCCATTGAGAAGTTTAAATCATTTATTTTTCAAACGCAGGAACAGAAAGAACCCCAAAGTAATTCTGAAAAGGTTTGAAAATATTTGCCTTCTGGTGAAGAATATAGTACTTGACAGGCATGCGTTTAACTCAACAAACCAAGGAGCAGATGAATTGATACAATCTATATGGCAACCCTTGAAAATCTTAGCAGAAAAAATGTGTATTTGGCACATTTACTGATGACTTAGTCAGGGATCGAATAGTCTCCGGGGACCACAGTGATCTTGGCTGCAAGGAGCTGCTGCGAGAGAAAAATAAACACTACAAGCAGCTATTAGTATTAGTATGCTAAACAAAGTCCAAATAAGCAGCAGGGAGTTTAGGTGGGAAACAGAAGATTTTGTAGTACAGGGCACGACGTACCCCACCTGCAGTAGCCATCACCTTCAGTATAGAACAGTGTGTTTGCCATACAATAGACAATGCAACAAATGTGGCAAGTGGAGTTATTTCACAAAACACTACAGATCAAAACCATAGCAGCCTTCCTCTCCCATCAGCCACAGTGCAGCTGGTCAGTCCTGCAAGGCTAGGAGCATCAGCAAGGTGAATGAACTGAATGGCAAGAGCAACAAAACTCGACTGTGAGAGTGTCAACATTGTCACAGAAGAGGGTGAGATTTTCACCAACCTGAGCATGATTTGGAGCAAAGCAAGACTGAAGGTAAAGATTGGACTGGAGCAAGTGTAATGTATTGCCCAGCAAATACTATTGGAACTAGACCCATATGCAGCAAAGGACCCTAATACCCAGGTGAACCTTGTGGCCTATGGCGGACAAACCATCTGCATTGAAGGTGTAGCCACTCTCCACTGCACACAGGACAGTTTTAAGTTGCATATAGTTGACCAGAATGCAAGGCCACGATTAGGTCTTTAGGACAGCTTATACTTGTACTCATCCAACTTGGTCCAGAGGTGCGTGCTCTGCAACACCAGACCCCAAAAAGGATAGAATGCAAAGACCTCTTCAATTGTGACACCATTGGTAAGCTACCAATAACATACCACATGAGACTAGATGACTCTGTACCACCAACTCTTTGCGCTCCAAAAAAGAGTACCAACAGCCAAGAAGCATAAAGTAGTCAATGAGCTGCATTGGATGGCAACACTGGGTGTCACAACTTCCATAGAATGTGTTTCAGCAATGGTAGCTGCAGTAAAGAAAGATGGTATGGTTAGGATATGTATTGACCCAGGGCACTTAAATAAGGTGCTACTCAGACCTCATCACTCTACGAAGATGGTGGAACAGGTAATAGTAGATATGTCAAATGCAAAGGTGTTCAGTGTCTTGGATTGGAAATTGGGTTCTATAGAACCTGCTAGCTGAAGAATCCTCAAAACTCATTGCATCCATGTCTCTGAGGGGCAGATACTGTTTTCTTTGTATGTTCGATGGGATCTCCACTGGCAACCAGGTCTTCCAGCAGTGCATGGAGCAACACTTTGCAGACCAACCCTGTGAAATCATCATCGATGACATCCTGGTTTGGGGTCTATACCAGAACATGATGCACATCTTTGTCTCATCCTCGGCAGAATCAGGATCATAAAGCTGAAACTTAACTCTCTGAAACGCAGATTCAGGGTCATCCAGGTTCCCTACGTGGGTCACTTACTCACAGGCAATGCTGTGAAGCCTGATCCAGACAAGACAATGGCTATATGACAGGTGGCCATTCCCATGAACAAGCACGCTTTGCCGCATTTCCCTGGTACGACAAATCATATTTCTATATTCATTTCTAGTTCCAGTGGTGTCACTGAACTTCCTTATCAGCTAATATCCACCAGGATCTTGAATGGTGTTGTCAGGGGCATCACACGATGGTCTTCAACAGACTCAAACACCCTGCTGGTGCTATAATGCTTTGAGATTCGAACACCTGTACCAGATGTTTCCCTGTGTGGACTTGGTGCAGTCTCTATCCAGAATGATGGACCAACAGCCTTTGCATCAAGGGCCGTCACTGACACCAAGACTCGTTATGCACAGATCGAAAAGGAACTCCTCACGCTAGTCTTCTTTAGAAATTTTAGGAATTCATATATGATCATCCTGCAACTGTTGAAACTGATCACTCATAACTATCTTAAATAAGCCTCTTCATACTGAGTTTGCAACACATGATGTTAAGGCTACAAAGTTACAACCTCAGCATGGTGTACAAATGTGGTAATGAGCTATATTTGGCTGATGTCTTTCCCAGAGCCTCCCTACCTACTACAGGTCAGGCAGATCACAAGGAAGACATCGACATTATGACCATAGAGGTGCTGTCCTCTTGTAGAATACAGGAACTCAAAGATGCCTTACCCATGGACATCACATGCAGACAACTGCACAACATCATCATGAGGGGCTGACCAGAGTCCTCAAGAGACCTTCCATATGAGCTCCACACATTCTTCACTATCAGAGATGAACTAACCATACAGGGTGTACTGATACTGCATAGCTAGTGATTCATCATCTCTACTTTTCAGAGGTACTACACATGACAACTTCATCAGGGGCACCCTGGGTTGGAAGCAACCAGATACAGGACCACACAGTCACCATACCAGCCCTACTGGTCCTCCATGGTACACTGACATGGTGGTGATTGCTGATATGTGTGTGTGTTGGGGGGTGGGGGGGGTGGTTAGCTGCTGCTGGTAATTACAGTTGATCCAGAGGGTTGCGGGGGGAGGGGGAGAAGGTGGAGAAAAATGCCAGCATTGATTGGGAGGGAGGTGTTGAGATGCCAGCATTAACTGGTAAGTTGAGAGGAGAGATGCTGTCATTGTTTGGGAATGGGGTGGTGGGAGGGGAGAAATGCCAGCATTGATCAGGGAGTGGAGGTGTGGTGTTTCCTCCCACAGTTCAAAGATGGGTGGGTTAGGTTGATTGGCCATGATAAATTGCCCCTTAATGTCAGGGGGATTAGGAGGGTAAATATGTAAGATTACGAGAAAGGGAGCCGATTGGGATTGTTGTCAGCGCAGGCTCAATGGGCCAAATAGCCTCCTGCAGTGTAGATTCTATGATGATGCATCTACTAATGGTCATGTGACTAGAATGCAGGCGTTCTTCCCAGAGCACAGGTAGAGTACAAGCATGGAGTAGGTACTCAGCTAGTGAATAAAGTATTGTTTGTAACAAGTTTTTGATCACTAGTCTTTGGAACCCAGCACTTCTACAAATGGAGTCCCCAATCTCCCATGTACTCATTGACCGCTATTGGCTCCTGGTCCACCAACAACTCAATTTTACAATCTCCGTCCTTAATTTCAAATCCCTCCATGTGTTGCCTCTAACCTCTGCTAGTCCTACCATAGTTCTAATTCTGGTCTAATACACAGCCCTTATTTTCTTTACTTCACCATTGGCAGCGGTGTCTTCTGTTCTATAAACTCTGGAATTCTTTCCTTAAACTAGTCTACCTTTCCATTTCTTTTAAGTCGCTTCTTAAACTTAACTTTTTGACCAAACTTTTGGTCACCTGTCCTAATAAATCCTTATGCAATTGTGTACCAAATCTAGAGGCTCCCAAAAGCGTGTTAACCAGGGTTCAGGGTAAGCACGTTCCTATTTGAGTGAAGGTCAAGGCTAGTAGAAGTAGAGAACCTTGAATGATCCAGGATATTGAGGTCCTAGTCAAAAAGAAGAAGATGGCAGATGACAAAAATAGGCAACTTGAATCAAGTGCACCCCTTGAAGAGTTTGGAGGTTAGAATACAATCATAGAATACAATCACAGAACCCTACAGTGCAGAAACAGGCCCTTCAGCCCATCGAGTCTGCGCTGACCACAATCCCACCCAGGCCTTATCCCCACACATTTACCCACTAATCCCTCTAACCTACACATCCCAGGACACTAAGGGGCAATTTTAGCACGGCCAATCAACCTAACCCGCACATCTTTGGACTGTGGGAGGAAACCGGAGCACCTGCAGGAAATCCACGCAGACACAAGGAGAATGTGCAAACTCCAGGGGTCGGAGGAGAGTTAAGAGAGAAATCAGGAGGGCAAAAAGGGGACATGAGATTGTTTTGGCAGATAAGGCAAAGGAGTATTCAAAGAACTTTTACAAATACAAAAAGGGTGAAAAAGTAAATAGGGAGAGAGTAGGACCTCTTAAGGATCAACAAGATCATCTATGTGCGGATCCACAAGAGATGGGTGAGATCCTAAATGGATATTTCTCATCGGTATTTGCTATTGAGAAAGGCATAGATGCTAGGGAACTTGGGGAGAAAAGTAAAGTCTTGAAGAGTGTACATATTACACAGAAGGAGGTGCTGGAAGTCTTAAAGTGCATCAAGATAGATAAATCCCTGGGACCTGATGAAATGTATCCCAGGGCATTGTGGGAGGCTAGGGAGGAAATTGCAGGTCCTCAAGCAGAGAAATTTGAATCATCATCAGCCACAGGTGAGATGCTTGAAGATTGGAGAGTGGCAAATATTATGCCTTTGTTTAAGAAGGGCTGCAGGGAGAAGCTTGGGAACTACAGACTGGTGAGCCTAATGTCTGTAGTGGGTAAGTTGTTAGAAGATGTATATTCTGAGAGACAGGATGTACAGGCACTTAGAGATGCAAAGATTGATTAGGGACAGTCAACACAGCTTTGTGAGTGGAAAGTCATGTCTCACGAATTTGATTGAGTTTTTTGAAGAGTAAGCAAGAAGGTAGATGAGGGCAGAGCAGTCGACATTGTCTACATGAACTTTAGCAAGGCCTTTGACAAGTTACCACAAGGTAGGTTGTTACATAAGATTAAATCTCACAGGATTCAGGGTGAGGTAACAAAATTGGCTTGAAGACAGAAGACAGGTGGTTGTAGAGGGTTGTTTTACAAACTGGAGATCTGTGAACAGTGGTGTGCCTCAGGGATCAGTGCTGGGTTGACTGTTATTTCTCATTTATATTAATGAATTGGATAAGAATTTAGGAGGCATGCTGAGTAGGTTTGCAGATGATATCAGGATTGTGGCATAGTGGACAGTGAAGAAGGTTAACTAGGATTGCAATGGGATCTTAATCAATTGGGCCAGTGGACCGATGAATGGCAGATGGAGTTTAATTTAGATAAATGTGAGGTGTTGCATTTTGGTAGATTGAACCAGGGCAGGACCTACATAGTTAATGCTCGGGCACTGGGGAGAGTTATAGAACTCAGAGATCTAGGAGCTCAGGTTCATAGATTCTTGAAAGTGGAATTGCAGGTGGACAGAGTGGTGAAGGTGACATTTGGAATGCTTGGTTTCATTGGTTAGAACATAGAACATAGAACATTACAGCGCAGAACAGGCCCTTCGGCCCACGATGTTGCGCCGACCAGTTAAAAAACAATGACCCACTAACCTAAACCAATCCCTTTTCGTCCATAAACCTATCCACAGATCTCTTAAACGCCCCCAAACTAGGCGCATTTACAACCGCAGCAGGCAGGGCATTCCAATCCCTCACCACCCTCTGGGTAAAGAACCTACCCCTGACATCCGTCCTATAACTACCCCCCCTTAATTTAAAGCCATGCCCCCTCGTGCTAGCTTTCTCCATCCGAGGAAAAAGGCTATCACTGTCCACCCTATCTAAACCTCTAATCATCTTATATGTTTCAATAAGATCCCCTCTTAGCCGCCTTCCCTCCAGCGAAAACAACCCCAAATCCCTCAGTCTCTCCTCATAGGACCTCCCCTCCATACCAGGCAACATCCTAGTAAACCTCCCCTGTACCCTCTCCAAAGCCTCCACATCCTTCCTGTAATGTGGGGACCAGAACTGCACACAGTACTCCAAGTGCGGCCGCACCAGAGTTGTGTACAGTTGCAACATGACACTGCGACTCCTAAATTCAATCCCCCTACCAATAAACGCCAAGACACCGTATGCCTTCTTAACAACCCTATCTACTTGATTCCCAACTTTCAGGGATCTATGTACACATACACCTAGATCCCTCTGCTCATCCACACTATTCAAAGTCCTCCCGTTAGCCCTATACTCAACACATCTGTTATTCCTACCAAAGTGAATTACCTCACACTTCTCCGTATTAAACTCCATCCGCCACCTCTCGGCCCAGCTCTGCAACCTGTCTAAGTCTCCCTGCAAACTATGACACCCTTCCTCACAATCTACCACACCTCCGACTTTGGTGTCATCAGCAAATTTACTAATCCACCCAACTATACCCTCATCCAGATCATTAATAAAAATTACAAACAGCAGTGGCCCCAAAACAGATCCCTGAGGCACACCACTCGTAACCGAACTCCATGACGAATATTTACCATCAACCACCACCCTCTGTCTCCTATCTGCTAGCCAATTCCTGATCCAATTTCCTAGATTACCCTCAATCCCATACATCTGCATTTTCTGCAGAAGCCTACCATGGTGAACCTTATCAAACGCCTTACTAAAATCCATATATACCACGTCAACTGCCTTACCCCCATCCGCCTCTTTGGTCACTTTTTCAAAAAACTCAATAAGGTTAGTAAGGCACGACCTACCCGCTACAAAACCATGCTGACTATCTCCAATCAATTCATTACTCTCCAAATAACTATAAATCCTATCCCTAATAATTTTTTCTAAAACCTTGCCCACAACAGAAGTGAGACTCACCGGTCTATAATTCCCAGGGAAGTCTCTGTTCCCCTTCTTAAACAATGGGACAACATTCGCTAACCTCCAATCTTCCGGTACTATACCAGAGGCCAACGATGACCTGAAGATCAGAGCCAGAGGCCCTGCAATCACTTCTCTTGCCTCCCAGAGAATCCTAGGGTAAATCCCATCTGGACCAGGGGACTTATCTATCTTCAATCCCTCAAGAATATCCAGCACATCCTCCTTATCAACTGTAATACTGTCTATTCTACTCCCCTGCAACCCTGTGTCCTCCTCAGCTATATTCTTGTCCCCCTGCGTGAACACCGAAGAGAAATATTGGTTCAATGCCTCTCCAATCTCTTCCGGTTCCACACATAACTTCCCTCTGCTGTCTATAACTGGCCCTAATCTTGCCCTAACCAACCTTCTGTTCTTGACATACCTATAGAACGCCTTAGGATTCTCCTTAATCCTATCAGCCAAAGTCTTCTCATGTCCTCTTTTAGCCCTTCTTAACTCACTCTTCAACTCCCTCCTAGCCAATCTAAAGTTTTCTAGTGCACTACCTGAGCCCTCAAGTCTCATCCGAACATAAGCCTCCTTTTTCTTTTTAACCAACGAATCAACTTTTTTAGTGCACCACAGTTCCCTAGCCCTACCAATTCCTCCTTGCCTGACAGGGACATACCTATCACAGGCTCGCAGTAGCTGTTCCTTGAAAAAACTCCACATTTCGGACGTTCCCAGTCCCTGTAATCTCCTAGTCCAACCTATGCTTCCTAATTCTCTCCTAATGGCCTCATAATTACCCTTCCCCCAGCTAAAACTACTGGCCTGAGGTTCGTGCCTATCCCTTTCCATCACTAAGGTGAACGTAACCGAATTGTGGTCACTATCACCAAAATGCACCCCAACTTCCAAGTCTAGCACCTGGTCTGGCTCATTTCTCAGCACCAAATCCAATATAGCCTCACCTCTAGTTGGCCTATCTACATACTGACTCAAAAAACCCTCCTGCACGCTTTGTACAAAAACTGACCCCTCTAACGAGCTAGAGCTATAGCAATTCCAATCAATATTAGTAAAGTTAAAGTCCCCCATAACAATTACCCTATTACTTTCACTCCTAACCAGGATCGTCTCCGCAATCCTTTCCTCAACCTCTCTAGAACTTTTAGGAGGTCTATAAAAGACTCCCAACAGGGTGACCTCTCCTCTCCTATTTCTAATCTCCGCCCATACTACCTCAACAGACAAGTCCTCATCAAACTTCCTCTCTGACACTGTGATACAGTCCTTGACCAATAATGCTACCCCTCCCCTCCTTCTACCTCCTTCTCTACTCCGACTAAAGCATTTGAACCCCGGGACCTGCAACAACCATTCCTGACCCTGCTCTATCCACGTCTCTGAAATGGCCACAACATCAAAGTCCCAGGTACTGATCCACGCTGCAAGTTCACCCACTTTATTGCGAATACTCCTCGCATTAAAGTATACGCATTTCAAACCCTGCTCCGCCCCAGCCCCACGATGCCGTGCATTGCAGTCCCCATCTATGTCCCCCTCACTTTCACCCCCTCTACTCAGGATCGCACCCCCCCTCCGAATCAGTTAAAACCTCCCTGCATAGCCTTAGCAAATTTACCCCCCGGGATATTGGTTCCCCTCTGATTCAGGTGGAGACCATCACTCTTATAGAGGTCCCACCTTCCCCAGAATGAGCCCCAATTGCTCAAGTACCTGAACCCCTCCCTCCTGCACCATCCCCTCAGCCACGAGTTCAAACTTTCCCTCTCTCTATTCCTCTCTAAACTATCCCGTGGCACAGGCAAGAGTCCGGAGATAACCACTCTATCAGACTTGGCCTTTAGTTTCCACCCCAACTCCATAAATCTCTGCTTAATATCCCCTTCTCTTAACCTCCCTATGTCAATGTTAGAACATTGAATACAGAAGGTGGGATGTCTTGTTCGAGTTGTACAAGATATTCATAAGGCCACACTTAGAATACTGTGTACAGTTCTGGTTACCCTATTATAGAAGGGATAGCTACAAGGAGAGGTTGTAGAAACTTGGTTTGTTCTCACTGGAGCGACGGAGGTTGAGGGGGGACCTGATAGAAGTCTACAAGATTATGAGAATCTTGACAGAATGGATAGTCAGAAGCTTTTTCCCAGGGTGGAAGAGTCAATTACTAGGGGACATAGGTTTAAGGTATGAGGGGCAAGGTTTAAAGGAAATGTACGAGGCAGATTTTTTTTACACAGAGAGTAGTGGGTACCTGGAACTTGTTGCTGGGGGAGGTAGTGGAAGTGGATACAGTAGTGCCTTTTAAGGGGCATCCTGACAAATACATGAATAGGATGGGAATAGAAGGATATGGTCCCCGGAAAGGTAGGGGGTTTTAATTAAGTCAGGCAGCATTGTCGGTGCAGGTTTGGAGGGCCGAAGGATCTGTTCCTGTGCTGTAATTTTCTTTGTTCTTTGATATTACTAAACGAGAGAGAGTGCAGAAAAGATTTACTAGGACGCTACTAGGACTTGATGGTTTGAGTTATAAGGAGAGGTTTGATAGACTTGGACTTTTTTCTCTGGAAAGAAGGAAACTTAGGGGTGATTTTATTGAAGAACATCAGATAATGAGGGGCATAGAACAATTAGATAGTCAATATATTTTCCCAAAGGTAGGGGAGTCTAAAATTAGAGGGCATAGGTTTAAGGTGAGAGTGGAGAGATACAAAGGAGTCCAGAGGGGCAGTTTTTTCACTCAGAGGGTGACGAGTGTCTGGAACGAGCTGCCAGAGGCAGTAGTAGAGGTGGATACAATTTTAGATTTTATAAAGCTTTTAAACAGGAACATGGGTGACATGGGTGTAGAAGGATATTGGCCAAATACGGGAATTTGGACTGGCTTAGTGATAAAAACTGGGCGGCACGGACAAGTTGGGCCGAAGGGCCTATTTCCATGCTGTAAACCTCTATGGCTCTATGAAGGAGAAAAGTCAGCAGTTGTTACAGACTTGCAAGGCCTTCAGCAATAATAAAAATTGATGGTAGCAGGGCCAACTGGCTGCTGTCCAAAAATAGCAGCTGGAAAGTCTGTATCTCTGATCCTGTTCTTTGTGCACCTGCAAAGTACCTTTCATCTTCTGTACTGTGTACTATAGGCAGCACACAAGCCTGTTCAGAACATTCAATCAGAGCAGGCCTGAACACAAACCCTTCCAAGTTCTTCACAATACTCATGAGAATAGGCATCCATCTCAGGCAATAAACAGGCAGAAATCAACAATATTTTTTCCAGTATATTTTCATACCATTAATCTGCAACAACATAATTTTGTGTAAGCACAGTTGCTTTCCTTTGTGCTTTTATTCTATTCTGAACTGTGAAAATAGCTTTGCAAGTTAAGTTCTATATAAACCACTTTCACAAGTATAGATTTCAAATCCATGTGATTTAGTGCTTGCTCTTTTATCTTTTGGATGGCTTGTATACTAGTGGGGGTTCCATGTTTTAAGAATTCAGAAAAAAAATATGGTATATTTTAGCAAAGCAAAGTCTTGCAAAGGCACTTCATGGACATGTAGTAAGAAATAAATGGCCATCAAAGAAAAGGAGATATTAAGAGGGAATGAGTGAAATTATAATCAACGAAACTGATTCAAAAAGAGGAGAGGAAGGTGAAGGAGTGCAGTCAATTAGACAGGAAATTGCAGAGGAATTCCTCGGTGGTTGAACACAATTTTCAATGGTAAGATGAAAGAAAAAGGGTGCATGAAAGGCTAGAGTAAGAGAAACGAAGAGCAAATTTGGCTTCAAAGAACTTGAACAATCAAGGACTAAATCTGCTGATAGCATCTGAATTAAGCTAATTTCTGAAAAAAGATTCAATTAAAATAGGCTGGAATCTTATTGCCCTGCCCGCCATGGGAATCAGAAGGGGCGAGGTGCAGATAATGGGAAGGTTCGTTGACCTGAGGTGGGATTTTGTGGTTTTGGGGCGAGCAGGGCCAAAATGAAACTGGTATATAAACACATACTGCTTAGGTTGGAAAACATTTGCAGTCATAGGCCATCAGTGCAAACTATTTTTTCCGAAGAAACATCTGTCTCCATCTCAAGTGAATACACTGAGTTATATTACAAAATATTATATGTTTAGATAGCCCCGTGGGAGAGGAATTCAGCAGCATGCAGGCTGGTCTTTTCTACCATGAAATTAATGTTAGATAGATGTGAAAAGCCTGAAGCATATTTTCTTTTGCTGTTCTACCATTTTTCTGCCATATTACCAGCCACATTGATTGTATGTATGTAAACATTTGTGCATGTCTCTATACGCTTTAATGTGTACATTTATGGTAAGGTGCACATATGTCCATATACTATGCATATATGATTACACATCTTTATGTGTTCTACAGTATAATGCCAGCATTACTTGATATCTAGGAGATCATAGATCATTGAATCACTAGTGCAGAAGAAGGCCAATCGGCTCATTGAACCTGCACCGACAACAGTCTAACTTCATTGCAGTGTTAATGTAAGCCTACTGGTAACACTAATAAAAAATGTTTAAAAAATCTCACCCAAACCTGTAACCATACACATTTACCCTGCTAATCCCCCTGACATTAAGGGGCAATTTAGCATGGCCAATCCATCTACACTGCACATCTTTGGACTGTGGGAGGAAACTGGAGCACCCAGAGGAAACCCACGCAGACATTGGGAGAATGTGCAAACTCCACACAGTCACCCGAGGCCAGAATTGAACCCAGGTCCCTGGCACTGTGAGGCAGCAGTGCTAACCACTGTGCTGCTCTTGAATTATGAGCAAATATTGTGTAAGTTGTCCAGGTGTATCTCCAGTCTAAAATGCACTGGTATGGATTGAAATGAAATAGAATCATAAAAACATTACAGCACAGAAAGAGGGCATTTGATCCATCTTGTCCATGCTAGCCTGAGGACATCCAGGTGTCCTTTCTAATCCCACCTTCCTGCACCTCGCCCATCGTCCTGTAGCTTACAGCCCTTAAGGTGCAGATCCAAGTATTTCCTGAAAGAGTTTAGAGTCTCTGTTTCCACCACCATGTCAGGCAGCAAATTCCAGACACCCACTGCCCTCTGCATAAGAAAATTCTTCCACCTGTCCCCTCTACACCTTGTGCCATTTATTTTGAATCTCTGTTCCCTGGTTCTAGAATTCTCCGCCAAGGGAAACAATTTTATCCTGTCCCCCTCATAATTTTATACACCTCAATCAAGTCACATAACAGCCTTCTTGGTTCAAAGGAAAATAGTCCCAACCTATCCAAGCTCTCCTCATGTTACACTTTTCTATCCCTGGAAACATTCTAGTCAACCTTCTCCGCTCTCTCTCCAGAGCAATTACGTCCTTCCTGTAATGTGGTGACCAGAAGTGCACACAGTACTCCAGTTTGCCTCACTAGTGTTTTATACAATTCCAACATTATAACCTTACTTTTATACTCTATACCTCTGCCAGTGAAGGAGAGTCATATGACTTCTTGTCTACTTGAATTGCTGCCTTTAGAGACCTGTGTACTTGTACGCCAAGATCTCTCACTTCATCTACCCCTCTGAGTATATTCCCATTTATTGCGTATTCTCTATAACTGTTTGACTTCCCTAAATGCATGACCTCACATTTCTCTGTGTTAAAATCCGTCTGCCACTTTACTGCCCACTCCACAAACCCATTTATATTCTTTTGGATATTATAGCTATCTACTGCTCACCAATCTTCGTGTAATCATAATTTTCCCAATCGTGCCACCTGTGTTCACGTTCAAATCATTAATATATACCACAAACAGTAAGGATCCTAACACTGAGTCCTATGGAACACCATTTGAAACAACTTTCCATTCGCAAGTGCATCCATCAACCACTACTTTTTGTTTCCCATCATTAAGCCAGCTTCTTATCTGGTTTGCCACATTACCCTGTATCCCATGGGTTTTTACTTTTTTGACCAATCTGCCATGCGGGACCTTGTCAAACGCCTTACTAAAATCCCCATGCACTACATTACCTTCATCAACCCTTCCCATCATATCCTTAAAAATTCAATCAAATTTGTGAGACAAGACCTCCTTTTAACAAATTCATGCCGACCATCCCTGACAAGACCATATCTTTCAATGTGACAGTTAATCCCATCTTTCAGGGTTGATTCTACTAATTTGCCCACCAGCAATGTAGGACAAACTGGTCTATAATTGTTTGGTATTTCCTTTGATCTCTTTTTAAACAATGAAACTATATTTGCTTTTCTCCAGTCTTCTGGTACCTCCCCTATATCTAGTGAGGATTGGAAAATCATCCCAGAGTATTTGCTATCTCCACCCTGTCTTTCATCAGCAGCCTCAAAAACAGTCCATCAGGCCTTGGCATCAGTTATCACGAATTCCAACCCTTGAAGTACTGCCTCTTTCTTTATGATTATCCCGTCCAATATCTCACAGTGTTCCTCCTGGACTATTATACTTGCATCATTCCATTCCTTTGTAAACATAGAGATTAAATATGAATTTAAAACCTTTCCCACAGTCTCTGCATTTACAAACAAGTCCCCTTCTTCATCTCTGATAGGTCCCATTTTTCCCTTAACTCACTTTTTACTATTAATATGTTGTAAGACATCTTCAGGTTTTCTTTAACTTTATTTATTAATCCCTTTTCATTCCCTCTCTTTGATTTCCATATTTCCTCTTTTACTTCATCCTTGCACTTCCTGTATTTATGATGTAGAGATGCCAGCGTTGGACTGGGGTAAACACAGTAAGAAGTCTCACAACACCAGGTTAAAGTCCAACCAGTTTATTTGATAGTAAACCCACAAGCTTTTGGAAACGAAACCTTCAGCAGGAACTGCCTTTCCGAAAGCTTGTGGGATCACTATCAAATAAATTGGTTGGACTTTAACCTGGTGTTGTGAGACTTCTTCCTGTGCTTATCCAGGCTATCTGCAGTGCTTAGTTCTTTGTGCCTATCGTACAATTTCTTTTTCTGTTTAATCTTCCCCTGTATTCTTCCGAACAACCAAAAGGGGGTTTAGATTTGGCAATACCACTCATATTTTGGAGGGGACATGTCCACTGTATAAATTTAGTGTCTCTCTTTTTAGTGCTTCCCACTGGTTGTTCACTAATTTATCCTCTAGCAGTGCTGTCTGGTTCACTTCAGTCAAGTCCCTACGAATTCCTGCAAATTTGCCTTCCCCCAGTTCAAAACTTTTACTCCTGCTTTACCTACGTTCTTTCCCATGGTAATGCTAGATCTAACTGAACTGTGATCACTATCCCCAAAATGATCGCCGATTGTCACTTCATTCACTTGTCCTTCTGGTTCCCCGGGACTAGGTCTAGAATTGCATCTCCTCTCATTGGGTTTGTTATTAGTTGGCTGAAAATATTTTCCTAGACAGGCTGCATGAATTTTTTTCCCTCAGTACCCTTATATTGTTTGAATACCAGTTGATATTGGGATAGTTAAAGTCTCCCACTAGTATTACCTTCTGTAATTACGGACAGAAATTTGCCTATATATTTGTTCTTCTATCATTATTTGGTCTGTCGTGTATTCACAATAGTGTGACTGCCTCTTTATTTCTAAGCTCAACCCATAAAGCCTTGTTTGTTGATCTGTTTAGTACATCATCTTTCTTACAACTGAAATTGATTGTTTAACCATTTGTGGTACTCCCCCTCTTTTTTATCTTCCACTCTATCATGTCTGAAGACTCTACACCCAGGGATAACGAGCTGCCGATTTTGCCCCTCCTTTAGCCAGGTTTCCGTTATAGCAGTGACATCCTGCTGCCGTGTGTCTACCTGTGCCCTTACCTCATCTACCTTGTTCACCCAATGCTTGAAGAAAAATCACACGTTCATTCTAACAGTCGGTTGGAAGCTTCGACTAGCAACAAATTGGTGACTAAAATAAAAGATTCTTTACTCATTTTTCTCAATGTCAGGCACTAAAGTACAAGCTGCATATCAAAAATATGCTATGATTCGCCAACAGACTGAATTGATTTGAGTTAATCAACAGCGTGTACATATATATTATTGTTGAACTAGCTCAGCCTACCTCGAATACCACCAAATCTGCTCGTCTTAAAACTCATTTTGCCCTCCTAACTGAAGGAGAGAAAGGAATCACACTGCAGCCTGTAATTGGGTTGTGATGGACTGTGATTTTGTTTAAACCATAAGAGTTAATAAATATAGATCTGCAGGGTTACACGTATTGATTTGCAGAAATGCTACAGTTTCAGAAGATTGTGTTTTTTCAGAGCTCAAACACTGGAATTATATTACAATGTACTTTAATTTTTAAAATAACAAACCAAGCTATATTTGAGCTGTATAATCTTAACTAGATAGCTTGCATTCATATATGGATTGTTGTAAGTCTTTAATAAATGATATTCCACAAGCTTTCAGAAGAAAATATTTCATTTCAAGTGAAAGGCTGAGAAGATAGATACAATGTCACAGATAATTTTAAAGGTTTCTTTTTTCACGAAAGCAGTTCCTTTTTCAAATCAAACTGCATTAGTACAATCAAACTACACAAGGGGTTTGGGTTGCAGGTGGCTGCTTTACTCTAAAATGTTCAAGCTTGACTGACCCATTTCATCAGCACTGTCAAAGACTTGCACTGATACATGTTGACAACATTTAATCTTAAAAATTGAAAGAAATGAATTAATATGCAAATTTCATCAGCTTTGTAATAAAAATGTCCTTGAAAAAAACAGAGAACATGACCCCTGTGGAATTCTATGCATTATCCCAACCCAGCTCTCTTACTTAGTCTGAGACAAGATGGTCCACAAGGAAATCATTTGGGTTCATACTTAGAAATAATTATGTCGAAGAACAAAACAGAAGCAAGTTGAATACATTTACTGAGCAGGAGGAAATAAATATCTAGATACTATGATACTCATTCTAACTTAATGGAATTAATTTCATATTCAAAACTAAAAAATAACAATTTAATTTTCATCTAAAGGAAATAACTTCCTAATAGGAAAGATCTGAGAACTAAAACTATGAGGTGAGATATGGGCAGGTGATGGAGAGGAAGGTGGTGATGGTAGGGGTATCATGGCACCCAGAATTCTGTCCAAGTGAGGGAAAGGGGAAGTGTCTTGATTAGCAGTTCTGCTCAGCTTGTCAGCATCCACTTTAAAATATATATTTTTTAAATCTCACTTTTCCTTCTGCAACTTAGTCAGGATCTCTAGATGAGATCTACATTTGGCATTCGGCAGTCTAGTGCACCTGGCCTTGGGAAGTTATGCTTTGTTAAAGGTAATCTATAAATGCAAGATGTTGTTTCACAATATCACTGGCATTGAACCCACTGAGAACAACAGATGTATGAACCCATTAGGTGGTACTGATCCTACTTTTCATTGCCCCTTCACCATTCAACAAAGAGAGATCTCTCCAGACTCACATCATGCTATTTCATATCATTTGATTGCCAGTGGGCTCCCAACATGTGATCCCTAATCATAATTTAATTCCCTCATAACCCCTTATTAGAGAGAACATGGAGACAGATATATTTCTAATTTAAAAAGAGATAAAGGGACTTGGGGAAAGGTGGGGAGGTGAATTTGAGATCAGGGAGCGATCAGCCATGATCTGATTAAATGGCGGAGCAAGCTTGAGGGCTGAATTTGCCTACTTCTGCTCCTAATTCCTATGTTCCTATGTAACCATGTCCCTTTTAATGCTGCTGGCCTTAAGGGATGGTCAGAAACTCTGGGTTGTCCCCTATTTTCTCATTTAATAATCTCATAGAAGCTACAGTGGGAGTGCATCAAGAGGACTACAGATTGTAAGAACATTGTACCCAGTGTCTTCAGGAGAAATACATTGCTTTGTGTTGAAAACTGGCATTGCAAATCTCATAAAGCAATGAGTAATGCATTTGAAGGGCATGATTCTGTCTAGTTCTCATATCTGTCACTCGGTAGGTGAACTACCAACTGGAATTTCTTGTTGAATGTCTCAGACCTCAAAAGGAGCTTTGGATTCATGGATTCTGAAATGATTCAAGTTGTGAATTTAAATTTTAAAAAATGTGTTCACCTTGCTATTGGTTGAAAATTGTAAAACAAACTATAGAGCTCATTACGTGCACAAACTCTGCTTCCTTTTTATGCAAACTCCTAAGCAACACTTTCCTTTTATCAACCCTTTGCCTCAGCAGTGATACCTCAATGTTTCCTTTGCCTTTTCCATTTTCGCCAGATGAAGGTGACAAATTTTAGGCTTAAACCAACTGATTCATTAGTGACACTCACCTGTACTTTTAATCAGCTCTCAAAGTTCCCAGAAATTGACATTTACTGCAGCGTGTTAATCCAGTAAATATCAAAGCATTAGCTGAAGCACTGTATGCGAAATGTTAGCAAGTGACTGAGTAAAAGTTTTTATCGTGTAGAGGTTGCCATCTACATAGTAAATTCAACAAACGTGCCTTTGATCTCAACATGATAAAAAAGACCCTTAGGAAAATGTCAGATTCGCAAGCTGCTAGTGATTGTGTCCAGTTGAAATACGAGCCTAGAGAGTGAAGAAGCTGGCTGAATTGGCCTTCAATTTTTCTTTTTTTTAAACTATCAAATTTGACAGCCAAATAGGTTAACAATTGAAAAATAAAATACATTCCTAGCCCAATATTTCTTAACTCTGGCATTCTCTGAATACAGAGCACTTGAGCCTTATACATGGTAGCGAGCAAAAGAGAACAAGAAGAATAAACAGAAGAAATGAAATCATATTAATTATAACTTCACAGCCCTCAGAACATAATAGTATTTTATATAAACAAGAGGTAATGATGGAATTAAATAATTGTTAGGATCATATTATGGGAGTCCACTGGCGATACATATAAAATTGTAACATAATTATTATGATGTGGAAGTGGGGTGATCTCTCTATGTTGAATGGTGAAGAGGCAATGAAGAGTAGGAAGAATGCCTCCCCAAAGAGGTAATGGAGAAAATAATGCAATAAATCATTTGAACCTTCTAGTGATTTGTTTTTGGGGAACAGAATGGACAATGATTGGAAATCACCCTGATCTGAAAATGTTGATTGGTATAGATATAATGGGTGTGAAAAGATTTTATGAAATAGGGGAAAATATAGAGTGGAATTCTTCCATCCCGCCCGTGGTAGGTATAGTGACAGATGGAAACAAAGAATCTAACGGGAACCAAAAAGTTCAAAATCTGCAGGGGTAAAATCACATTGCAATTCTCTCAATAGCAAGTTAATGGTGGGATATTTTTCTCACTGACTGGTAGCTATTTGCATTCATTTGAATCTCATAAATGCTCATTAAAACAACTGCCCGCCTGCATCCATCAGGCCTTCTAATCTTGTGTCATACCGGCATGAAGTTATGATGGTTTAAAACCCGATTGCTAAAGAGTGGTGTTCACAAGGTAACCCTCAGTCCACAAGAGACTTTGAGATGAGAGCAACAAAGCCTATATACCAGAGTGCTAGCCTGCACCTGATGCGCTGTTGACCACTCTGCAAAGTTCCTGCTCTTCATCTCCATGCCAACCGAGCTGATCTTCACGGACAGCACCATACTGCCTGACCCATTGACCCTCCTGCGTCACTGCCTTGGTTCAGTACAGTGCCTGGGGTTAGAGAGTACAGGGGTCTACTTCACCCCGAGTGCTGCACACCAGTGTCTATGTGGTCAGCACTGTGCTGTGGGACTCATGCAGCCACCACAACAAAGATCAGAAGTTCAACTGGGGTGCGAAGATGAGTTTAAGTTAAGAGGAGGGGGTAGAGTACAAGATGAGGTGGTTCGGGGAGGCTAGGAAAGGAAGCTGGACACTGACAAAGCTGCGTGAAAAGCTTACAAAGCGGGCGAGGGAGGAAGAGATACCATGTCATTTACTGGAAGGAGATGCACACAGACATTAGATACGGTGGGTAAATGTCCAAGTGGGACACAGGTACCACACATATAATGGGCTCAGGGGAAGGTGGCTGCATTGAGGAACAGACTTCTTCTTGAGGCTATTAACCTTTTCCCCTCTCAGTTGCTGACATCTTGCATGGTCTGGTGAAGATGAGTGGGCTGAAGAGAGTGATATGTGTATGCTGGACTGGCGTTTAAATGTGGCACCAGGACCTTCAAACCTGCCAGCTGAGGGTGAGTAGCCGAATCAGCCGCCAGCCCCTCAGGAGAGTGGGAGGGGAACTCACCAGTTCATAATTAAAGAGGCTCCAAGCACAGAATCTGCTGTGGGATTCTGCCATTCTGGGCACCGGGAAAAGTGCCACAGGAGCACACACTGCTGCACTTAGGCTGGAAATCTCCAACCTCGCCCACGGCTGGAATATTCCGGTCCCATTGCAGTGAACAGAGTTTTGGTTGAGCGTCAAATTCTCCATTCTTGCTGGCAGGTGTGATGGGGTGAACAGAATCAGAAAATCCTGGAAAGAGTCTCAAAAATGGGAGAATTCAGCCCATGAAGTTCAAAAAAACTTAAAATTTTCAATGAATTTAGTTGACTGCTCTTTCCATTTTCCTCCCCTTAATCTTCCTATATTGTGCACTGTCTGCAACCAGGGAGTAAACTGGGAGATCTGATCCAAGGCTTCTGGCATAACAAATGTAAGTGGTACGCTTTTCAGTCACACTGAATTTCACATACTCCTCCGGGGGAAGCAGTGGTTCGGGTTAGGCAAATCTCTTAGGTTTAAGGTTTGAGATTGCAAATGCACTGTGTGGTGAACCACAAACACACGGTGAAACACGGCACACTCAACTAATGAGGACCAAAGCTCTGGCAAGCAGCACTATTAAACTATCATTTACTAAGTGGAATCTTTTTCACACAGTACTGTTTATAATGCAAAACTCAGTTGAGATGATGATAGGTGACAATGAATATTTTTACATTCTTTGCCAGAGTGTACTGAGTGCTGAGATTCAATTCCATATTTTCTCATTCGCATGGGCTAATTTGAGATAACCAACCATCAGCAGTGGAATCATGCCTTCCCACCCTAAACTCTAAGAAAGCAGGAGTAATTTGGAGTGCAGAGCAGGGTTGTCCACACAACCCAAGCTCAGACCTCTTACATAATTTGAACTGCAGCTGCTGAGCTGACATGACCGTGCCTGTACTAAAGGCAGGGTCAGCCTCACACAAGTATCTATTAAGGGAACAAATCCAGATCACCTCAGGGAATCAAGGTGATTGATGAGGGCCAGGTTTGAATCAATCACTAATTCTCTTCTCTGTCCATTCAAGTTGCCAGCAGGATGCGGGTGAGGCCAGCACCTGTACCTAAAGTCAGCCCCAGCCTGCAGGAGACCTCAGAAGAGGAAGGTAATGGCTTCTCACCTGAACACAGCATTCACCTGCACCCTCTATTAGCTCAGAGGTGTGTAGATGAGGCAGCAGTGCTAACAGTTGTGCCAACATGCTGCCCATTTATCTGTTCAATTCACCCATTCCTTATTTTCTATTTCTTTTTTTAGTTTCATTCATTTTAATTTGTTTTATCAATGTCACAAGTAGACTTATATTAACACTGCAATTACTGCGAAAATCCCCGAGTCACCACACTCTGGCACCTGTTTGGGTACACTGAGGGAGAATTTAGCATGACAAATGCACCCAAACAGCACGGCTTTTGGACTGTGGGAGGAAAACAGAGCACCCGGAGGAAACCCAGGCAGACAGAGGGAGAATGTGCAGACTCGGCACAGGCAGTGACCCAAGACAGGAATCAAACTCGGGTCTCTGGCACTGTGAGGCAGCAGTGCTAACCATTGTGCTGCCTGGGCAGCCTGGTGATGCCAGTTGGGTACCACCATTGTACTGGTGTGTTGCCCAGGGGGCACAGTGCCAAGGGGGATGGGGCCTAATGAGGGTCTGATGTGGGGCAGGGCTTATGGGGGCGATCGATGGAGTTTGGGTGTCCCGCTGCTACTCTGCATTTGGGATAGAGAGAAGGAAGCCAGCAATTGGGGCTGGCCATCAGGATTGGGGATTGAGACATCAAGATTGGTTAGGGGGCAGTCGAGGCTGGCCTGGACACACCTGGGTGGCCAGCAATTGGGCCGTGGGAGTGTCGCATGGCCAGCAATGCGGGGTAGGGGACCTGGCCAGCAATCAGGAGGCCAGCCGTGCGGGGCTACTGCGCACGCACCGATCTTGGCACTGACAGATCTGCGTAAGCTGTAGTGGCCCACTCAGCACTATGAACTGCCCCCTGATTTTTGGGTTGATTCACGCTGAGGTGGAAGATTCATTTTGAAACTCCCACTGAAAAAAACCAGCGTGATTTACTCCAGTTTTTATGCGAATTTGACACACAGAATGTTTTTGGGAAAATCAGGAGGCATATATTTGAAATTTCCTTTGCAATTCAAAATGTTGTTGTATTACATATGGGGATTTTTATGGTCTGAAATAAACTTCACATTTTTGCACATTTACACAAATATAACAACATGAAAAAATGAATCTGATTAGATCCTTTTTGTGCTGGGGAGTTAGATATGAATTGAATATTTTTAATGTTTGGCAGTATTTTAACTGATGCTCATTGATTTCTTTTATCTGCACCATTGTTTCAGTTAAAATTAACCTAAATTATAGACATTCCTATAAAATTATTCTAAATTTGGAGTGCTCCTTTAAAATAGCTATGCTTCTTGAACAGCAGATCAGGAGCAGCTAAAAGTAGCGAATGGTTAACATGCTGCATAATGGTATGTTCTACAGTATTGCACTCCAGGCAGTCTTGAAGGATCTGAGAAGTTGTATAATAATGAAAAATGTGCAATACTTGTGGGGCATCGCTTGTGCACATATCCCTACACCCACACATTCATCATTTTACATGTATTGTCACTGAAAGTTTAATTGCATAAACACTCTGTAACTGTCCTGTCATATTTCTTGTCAGACTGGATTCCCTCTCTGGGCTTACTATCTCAGAAAACCATAATTGAATTGCTATTGAATCACAGAACTGAAAAATAAAATCTTTATGAATAGAATTTGTTTCCTATCAGAAGATTTGACAAATTGTGGCACAAGAAGGACCTTGGTGATAATTTCTCAGTTTACCCTAGACTGAATTATTTGCCATTCGTAGTTATCTCCACACTAGAATTATGAGACTCCAGCAAAACTGGGAATGTACTAAAATCCCAGGGCAGTAACAAACAGCAGTAATTGTTTAGTCCTCGAGGGGGCAGTGACAATATTAAATCTCTCACTACCTGGCACAGCTATAGTTCTTAAATAATCAACAGAACTCAGCAGCATTTAAATTAATTTGTCATTAAAATTTGAAAGACTCGACACTTTATTAGATTGGAAATGCAGAACATCAACCCAGTGTGCAATTATTCACCTGTGCTGTCTGAAATGAGAAAATATAATAAAAATTATGGTCAGAGTTGTTTTGAATTTTATAAGCATGACAGACATATTTGATGCACAATTGAAAGCAGTGGTTTATTTATTGTCAGAAATCAACCTTTCTCCTCAAACAACCAGTTACTGTTTTCTTCCGTGCAGAAAATGCCAAATATAAAGCAGAAAGGTTTTAATATTTCTGGTGTGCAAAGTATTTAGAGAGTTGTTAGTATCATTACATCAGTTAGCCAAAAGCATGCAGAAATCAGGTGATGATAGATCTCTTACAGAAGAAACCACCAGACAAAGGCTGTATTACACTGAATACACTGAACAGTTGATATTTATATATTCTCTTGTGCTACATAAATGTACTGTTTTGGGAATGCACAGAATGTGAACTTGATATTGAATTCATCAGTCCTCCATAATCTGATTTGAAATCCAAAATACCACGAGAAGAACAATGTGTAAGCACTGAGTGAAGCTCTTCTCTCAGCAAAGTAAGTAATGATGGTCTTGTCCTTTTATCTTGAGATTTATCAATATTTAGCCAGTGGGTCTGGCAGCATCGTGAAGAGAGAAAGGCAGATTTGTAGACTGTTGCAGGAAGCTTCCCCCTAGCCTCAAGCATGACCCTGAGCTCCAGTTGCTTGCCATTTTTATTCATCACCTTGCTCCTAATGCTCACATTTCTATCCTCGGTCTGCTATAATGTTCCAGTAAAGCTCAACACTTGCTTGAGGAAGAGCATCTCGTCTTTTGATTCGGCACTTTACAGTCTTCTAAACACTTAGTTTAACAAATTCAGTCCATGAACTTTGTCTCCTGTTCTGATTCTGTTTTTTGCCATGTGCTGATTTGAATCTTGTTTTTTATATTTTTGCTTTTGGACAGAGTTGTTCATTATTCTGCCATTTCCACTCTCTCTGGATAAATGCTTTATTTCTTTACTACAACCATCACCATTCCCTTTGCCTTTGTTTCATGACATCTTTGTCATTTAAATTCCTCCCTCTCTCTACTAAATCCCAGACCTTACTCTTTGTTCTTCATCCCCTCCACTCTTTTGAGAGCATAAAATCCATTACATTTCTACCTCCTTTCACTTCTGAAGAGTCATATTCAACTATAAACATTACCCTGTTTTTCGCTCCACAGTGCCGCCAGACCATTAACTCAAGGGAGAGCTCCACTAACCTTGAAATCAAAGTTCAAACACAGCAAATAAAAATGTATTAAAATGGAATAAATGCCAAAACAATGCTTTGAATAAAGTCAACAATTCTGCACACAGCACAGCAGAATGGTCAGATGACGAACTTCACCATCTCAGTATCTTGGGTTCAAAGTCAATGTATAGTGATATCAATAGCTAACAGTTGCAAATATGTTAAGGACAATGGAAAGTATTAAAACAAACATTCTTCATTGAACTTGCATACTCATATAATTATTGCACACCCAACATCCCAGACACCTCTGTCTTTTTTAGAATATTTCCATAGACTTAGCAACAAAAATGAATGGCACCCACAGTGTGACGTAATAAATCAGTAGTGTGCCATTTAGTCTGTTGCGCTTGTGCCAAATCTTTGAAAGAGTTATTCAATTTAGTCCTATACCCCAGCTTTTTCCACATAGTCCTGCAAATTAGTCCTCTTCAAGTATATGTTCAATTATCTTTGAAATTTCTGTAGAACCCATTTCCACTACACTTCCAGATAGTGCATTCATCTTAACAACCCGTTTTGTGAAGAAATTTGTCCTTGTTTACCCTTTACTTCTGTCATCAATTATTTGAAATCTATGGCCTCTGGTTCCTGACCTATTTACCGGAAGAAACCATTTTTCTCATTTTCTCTTAAAAAAAAAGCCTCATACACATGAATAACTCAATTCTGTCTCCCCTTAATCCATAAAAGAAAGCAACCCCATCTTCTCCAATCTCTCCACCTAACTGAGGTCCCTCAGTCTTGGTATGGTGAACCGCCTCTGTTCCATCTTCAAGCCCTTGACATCCTTCTATGTCCTCAGGATTGTACACAATGCTCCAGCTGAGGCTTAACCAGAAATTTGTGAAGCTTTTTTTCATTTGTTCATTGGAGTTGAGTATCACTAGCAAGGCCAGCATTTACTATCCATCTCTTATCACCTTTGAGAACATGGTGGTGAGCCGTCTTCTTGAATTGCTGAAATTCATGTGGTGCAAGGCAATGACAGAAGGAGTTCAGTAACTCAGTAACATTGAAGGAACAGTGATATAGTTCTACATTAGGATGCTTAGTGATTTGGAGGAAACGTGCAGGTGGTAGTGTTCTCATTCATCTGCTGCTCTTATTCTTCTAGGTGGTAAAAGACATGGGCATGGAAAGCACTGTTGAACGTGTCTTGACACGTTGTTGCACTGCACCTTGAAGATGGTACACAATGCTGCCACTGTGTGCCGATGATGGGAAGAGTGAATAGATGGAATTATACCTCATATTTGGAAATCGGGACCAGATGGAGGTGAACCCACACTTACCAAGAACTGGACAGGTGGAGTCATTTTCCCGGAGGTAGCTTGATAATTGAGGGGAGAGATCATGCCCTGGCACCACCCTATTACACTACCCCCTGCCAAGGGGCTGAGTGGGGGTTGAGGTTTCCAGTGAGGATGTCTATGGTAGGGGGATTCCCTGGGGAGTGGGGGGATGTGCATTGGAGCAGTGCATGTCTGTGTGGTGGGACACTTTTTCTTATCTTTATTGTATTTAGATTGGGGCATCCCCCAATCTATTGAAGACCAGTGTGGCTCATTTAGATCCTGCCGCACCACTGTGATATCATAGGACATATCATCAGGTTTTCCTTTGTTCAAATGTCAAAATATATGACAGGGAAAGCCAGCAGTGGAGCCAGTGGGTGACACACCACTTTTCCTGTTTGAGTTGATACTTGATCAAAAAAAAACCCCAGAGAATTCCTCCCTACAGTTGGGATCTTGTCAGGGCCTATAGCCTTTGCTGCTTCCACTGCCCTTAGCCATTTCTTGATAACACATGGAATCAACTGAATTAGACGAAGACGGGAATTGGTGATGATGGGGACCTAATGAGGAGGCTGTGATAGATCATCCAAGGTACTTCAAGTTGAAGAAGTTTGCACGTGTATTGACTTTTGTACCAAGATGCTGGGTTCTGCCCCACTCATAAGGATACTTGTGGAACCTTCTCCTTCTGTTAGTTGTTTAATCATCCACCATGATTTACAACTGGATGTTGCAGGTCTGCAGATCTTTGAATTTATTTGGTTGTTTTTGATTTGCATAGCTCTGTTGGATAAGATATCAGGGAAGCAGTTTGATCATTTAGCAAGGAAGGATATCGAGAGAGAGAAGTGGTGATAGGCTAGTCATGGATATCATCAGAACAGATGTAAAACTCATGCTGTGCTTGTGGGTGATTTCACTGAAAAATAGCATGTAGATGACAAATAGGAAGGAGGCAAGGAGGGATTGAACTTTGGGGGAGAGCAGAGGTAATGGTGTGGAAGCAGAAAGAGAAACCATTGCAAGTGATACTCAGGCTACAACTGGATAGATAAGAATGGAGCCAGGCGAGTGGAGTCCCACCAGCAAGAGGGCGGAGTTAAGGAGTCTGAAGAAAATAGCGTGGTCAGTCATGTCAATGACAGTTCAAAGAACATGAGGAGAGTTTATTTTTGTCACCATACTGCAATACAGTTTAATAAATGTTAATATAATTAGCAGGCTTCCCCACCATATGTTTCCCCCCAACATTTAGAAATCCCCCCCTCTGGTGAACTTCATTGGGGCGGTCCCCCAAATGTGTATGGCGGGTTACCCTAATGATTGTGGGGAGGGATGTCTCCCTTATCAGTGGATGGGAGGTTTGCCCTGGTGCGTGTGGTATAGAATTCCCTATATGCGTCAGGGGAGGGACTTTTTTTAAGTGCAGATTGAGGTGTCCTTTCTCTGTGGAGCTGAGGTTGCCTGTACTATCAGGTCTTGCATCACCACTGTCGTACCAAAGACCACGACTCCAGATTTTCTGCGCAGAGAGTATCACAATATCTGGAGAAAACACATCAGTTTGTTTTGCCTCAGACAGCACTCTGTGCAAGGAGTGCAAAATTTCATCCTCTAAGTTTATTCAGTAGCATGATTTAAAAAATACACAATATTTTAAGTGTCCAGAAATGCATTAACTATCTGCAATGAAAGTAATCACTTGCAGCAGATCACATAATATCTTTCAGAATGTGTTTAAAACTAAACCTGTTAACAAATGGAATATCTCACAATTGTTGATATGCCATGAATGATTTATTGGTCCTACTCTCTTACAAGAGAAACCTCTTTGCTACAGTATCCTATAAATAATTAAGAATCCTTGAGCACTTACAGTCACAATCCAGCACTTTCACATGAACACCCTAATACATTGACATTGAAAAGCATATAAGAAGAGAAAAGGGACAATACAATTTGAGAAAAGATGAGCACCTAGCACCAAAGAAAGCTCAAAAATCTTTTTTATTAGAAAACGGATAGTTAAAGGAATGGTGAGGCCCAATAGGGACTCAGCATTCTTCCAATGTATGAGTAGGGGTCATAACTGAGGTATTGCTTTGGTCTTCAGAAAAGAAAATGAAAAAAATAATGCTGCAATAGGAAGGGCACAGAAAGTACTCTCACAACACCAGGTTGAAGTCCAATGTTTATTTGGAATCATGAGCTTTTGGAGCACTGCTCCTTCGTCAGGTGAGTGTTTGACTTCTTATTATACCCACCCCAGTCCAACACCAGCGTCTCCACATTATGGCAACAGGAAGAGACAGTTGACATAGAAGACAGAATAAAAATAGATAAGGAAGCAGTTGCTAAATAGGTTGTCACCCTCAAAATTATCCAATCCTCCAACCCAGATTGGATACAAATGAGATTTTGAAGGAAATGAGCGTAGGTATAGCAGAAGATCTGACCAGAATCTTTTGATGCTTCATTATCAGAGAGGACTAACTAATTGAAAATGATAAATATCTATTAAAAATTGGGGAAGTGGTACATCTGGTAACTATACGCCAACCAATGGGGAAACTACTACAACCTATTTTCATGAATTCTAATTTGGAGAAGTATGGATTAATAGTGAGCAGTCAGTAGAGATTTGTTGAATGGAAATCATATCTGACGAATCTGATTGATCTCTTTGATGAAGTAACAGTGAGGTTTAATGAAGGTAATGCAATAGATGTTGCACGTACAGACTTTCAAAAACACTGGATAAAGTTTTTTTATTCATTCATGAAATATGGGCATTGCTGGCAATGTCAGCATTTATTGCCCAATCTCAATTACCCTTGAGAGGTGGTCATGAGTTCCCTTCTTGAATCACTGCAGACCATATGGTGTAGGTGCACCCAGAGTGCACATTGCTGCTGGCGAGGGAGTTCCAGGATTTTGACTCAGCAACAGTGAAGGAATGGCAATATATTCCAAGTCAGGATGGTTTGTGGTTTAGATGGGCACTTCCAGGTGGTGGTATTCCCTTGTCCATCTTCGTCTGAATTTGTGAGTTTGGAAGGTGTTTTATGAGGCGCTTTGGTGAGTTTCTGCGTTGCATCTTGTAGATAGTACATGCTGCTGCTACTGTGTAACGTGGTGGAAGGGGTGAATGTTTGCAGATAGAGTACAAACAAGTGTGCTGCTATTTCATGAATAACACCAAGTTTTGGGTGTTGTCGGAGCTGCACTAATCCAGGCAAGTGGAGAGTACTCCATCGCTCTCTTGACTTGTACCTTGTAGGAAATGGACAGGCTTTAGAGAGTCAGGACATGAGTTACTCACCGCAGGATTCTCAGCTTTTGACCTGCTCTGGTAGCCACATAGTTTGTATGGCTAGTGCAATTGGGATTCTGGTCAATACTAACCCCCAAAATCTTGATAGTGGGGATTCAGCAATGTTCATGCCATTGAATGCCAAGGGGCAATGGATAGATTGTCTCTTGATGGAGATGGTCATTGTCTGGATATTGTCCAGGTCTTGCTGCATTTGGATATAGACTGCTTCAGGATCTGAGGACTTGTGAATGGTGCTGAATATTGTGCAATCAATAGTGAACATCCTCATTTCTGACCTTATGATAGAAGGAAGGTCATTGATTCAGCAGATGGTTGGGCCTAGTTCACTACCCTGAGGGACCCTTGCAGTAATGTCCTGGAAGTGAGATGATTTCTCCAACAAGGTCAACCACCCTCCTTCGTGTGAGTATGACTCCAATCAATGGTGAGATTTCCCCCTGAATCCCATTGACTCCAGTGTTGCCAGAGATCTTTGATGCCATACTGTGTCAAATGCTGCCTTGATGTCAAGGGCAGTCCCCTCACAGTGCAAGAAAGAAGACCTATTCAATAAATAGAAGCATATGGCATTAAATGAACAGTGTAAATGTGGGTATGTAAATGGCTGAAGGATAAGAGACAAAAAATAGTGTTGATTCTGAATTTTACAGGGGTGTCACAATTCCTAAAGCCTTAGCACCATCCCCCCACCCCCCTGTGAAAAAATCATTGGGGAGCTTACTCATGATTTCAACAGCTACTCTGCAGCAATTTAATGATGGGATCAGAGACTTCTGCCTCATCTCAGTTTGGCCAACAGCTCTGAAGTATCAGTAGTGCCAGCAAGAGCACTTTTAACTACTGGAATTATAGGGAATCCCACCACATTGTGAAGTCCAGTAAGTCTGGGATCAGATTCTCTGTCAGCGATGAGGCGAAGGAGGTTGGATTCAAAAGGCCAGGAGCAGGAGTTAAAGTAATGGATGACATGTGGAGGTGGTGCCTCCAATGGGCAAGCTCCAGTTTTCATGATGTTAATGGCAGAATGCTGCAGAGCCTTGCAATTTGTATCAATTCACAATTCACATTGTATCTCTATCTCACCACAAATTGTTGGGCTTTTTATGAATCAATAACATGAGCTCCATGGCATATATACTGTTCTTTCCAGAATGTTCAGGCTTGGGTGGCATGGTGGCACAGTGGGTTAGCACCATTGCCGCACAGCACCAGGTACCCGGGTTCAATTCCAACCTTGGGTCGTTGTCTTGTGTGGAGTTTGGACATTCTCTCTGCATCTGCGTGGGCTTCCTCCGGGTGCTCCGGTTTCCTCCCACAGTCCAAAGATGTGCAGGCTAGGTTGATTGGTCATGCGAAATTGCCCCTCAATGTCAGGGTAAATAGGCATGGTTATGGAGATAGGGGCTAGGTGGGATTGTGGTCGGTGCAGACTCGTCAGGCCAAATGGCTTCCTTTTGCATTGAAGGGATTCTATAATAATTATTTTATTTGGGAGGCAAACAGTAAACATGCACAACAGGAGTAGCATGGAGTCTTCCTCTGAATTTGATTTACAAGTGTGTAACCTTGGTAAATGTTTACTATAGCTTCAAGATTGCTATTGGGTATTTCTTTCTGTTTTTCATCTTTCTCATGTTTGTATGCTGTCCATCATTCCTTCAATTTCCCTGATCCCAATCGTTTGAATTGGAGAAATAGGGAAGCTCACTTTCTCCTGGAGAGAAATGCAGTCAACAGAAAATCCTGCAGTGCAACTATTCCAGTGCTGCTGTCACTTCTCACATATCCCTGCTGTTTCTGAATGTCACAAGCACAAATTTAAGAAGTATTTCTTAACGCATTAAAAATAAGGCTTGAATTTTATGTTCGGGTGGCACCCGAGTTTGGCATGGGCAGGGGTGTAATGCATGAAGTACTCTGTGTGAAACGCTGAGCGCAACTGGGGAGGCTGAGCTGAAACAGGAGCATGCAGCTGATACTTTCAATGTCCTCCCACTGCTGACCTGCAAAAAATAAATCTCAGAGGGAAAACTCTACCATAGTATAATATACCTCCACTAGGCAGCACAATCATACACAGGCCTCAGACACGTACATCAATTTTATTTGAGCCCTGACTTTCATCCCATCCTGGATCGAGGTTGTAGTTTAAACATAAGTTGCCAATCAGCCCACCCACTAACCGCAAAGGCAGACGGGCAACGTAAAATCCCAGTCAATTGCTGTTTAATTAATTTAAATTGGCTTCCTGATTATTGGCAGGGGAACCTCCAACTTGTACGAGCGCATCTGCCGATTGGAATATTGTATGAAGGCACGATGCTGTCAGGACGTGCGTCCGACATGTTCTTGCACAGGTTTACATGTTTCTGGGTGCTTTCATGCGTGTGGCCAAACTTTATATGTAAATTCTGGCCTATGTCGGAAACTCTTTTGATTAATTGTGTTTTCATAAGAATGTATGAACAAAATAACCACTCAAAAAGTTGCCAACGAGGTCTGTACCATAAGTGAATAAAGTCTAAAGCCTCTTGAATATGTCAGTTGTATATTAGGGGGAGGAGTTGCTGTAAAATCAGTTTCTGTTCAGTGCAGTGCAACAGAGCCCCATTCAAACTGGAAGTGAAGTTGCATGCTGTTTGTGCTAAGATAGACAGAGTGGCATATTTTGTTTTAACTTACATTATTCACTGTCTGAAACTGACTGCAAAGTGTCTCGAGATCGCCACTCAGCAACTGAAAGGATACTTGCAATTCTATATGATTGAGATTATGCTGCAATAAGGGTCTACAGTACAAATGTCTTGAACGCTACAGCAGTCTGAGTACACACTTATTGACATTCTAATCTATCACCACATCTCTGAGGATTTTTGCCAATTTTTGATCAGTAAATTTGTAGGGCATCCAAACAGAGGTTTATTTTCAGCTGAATATAGGATCCTAATTTTGTACCTGTATCATGTAATAAACAATAAAAAGGATATATTGTTCCATTTATTAATCTGCATTTTTTCTAAGCAAAGTGGACAAATGAAAGGAAGGAATCCAAAATCAGGCCAAATACAACAGAACTACTTTGCCATTTTGTTTTGTTTTTGGAGAAACAAATAACACTCTGGACAAATGAAGTCAATCACAGAGATCTTGAAATTCAATTAGTTGACTTCAAATATTGTTCATTAATGAATTTAACAAGCAACAGGACACCAGATTCTTCCTTTAAGACTGTATTTGTAAGTTAAATAAAAAACATTGACATCAAGGGTAGGCCAACCGGTGTTTGTCTACTGGAGAGGGACACATAAGCAATGTGTCTTAGATCTGTTGCAACACTTAGGAACTATTGTAGTAGTGGAGTAATGAGCAACCTATTACACTTCAAAATGCTGTATTTATGAAAATAAGACAGATAGTATAATATTTTCCATTTGGATTTTTATAAGTATGTTTGAATATTTGGAACGTTGTAATTTTTGTCAATCATGATTGCATTCAAGGCTATAATCAAAAATGATTTATCTTGAATTTAACAAAAAGGCTATTAATATGCAGATTTCACAAATGGCTGACTGCTCGTAAGGGTCATTAAACAAATTCTTATTTTATCAATTATATAATCTGTCACTATATATTTAAGAACATTTTAACTTTATACATTTATGATCTAAACCAGCTTGTGCCAACTGCAGTTTATCTGGTTTTGTTTTGACATGTTCTCAGAGAAAATTAATTAATCAAAACTATGTCAATATATGATAATTCAAAATACATTTTTAATATGATGATTATAAAATTAAGGGTATTTTTAGCATGGTGTTTATAACATTAAGAATATTTCTAAACTAATTAAGTAATGTACTTTGCATTAAAATAACTAGAGCTTGTAAAATGAATAAAATATATTTGCTTCACTAAAGCTTTATTCCATCATACATTGCTGTTTTAACATATTTTAAACAACCATAAATTATTACATTCTGTGCAGTCCAAAATGAATTTCTTTTAATTATCTAATGCATCCATACATTTTAAACATTCAACTAAATTTGAATTAAAGTTGGTAGCAGCATAAGTGGACTTCAATTGGATGATCAATTCTACCTGATAGAATCATAACTACAGCCTGTGAACAACCTTAAAATAAAATACATTCTTACTGGCTACAGTCGGTAACATCCCTGCCTCTGAGCCTGAAGTTTCGGGTTTAACTTTCAACTCTTGATGGCAATGGAAGATGCATTCTTGATGTAGCCAAACTGGTTCAGGCCTTTTTAGCAGGTGGTAAGAGCAGGAAAGTCTCCTGGTCAGTCATACTTAATGCAGAACAGTCACCCTCGAGCTACTGCCTCTGGAAGCAAGGTATTGACCTGTTCCAGGAAAAACTAGCTATGGATGTAAAAATGGGCTTTATCTGCCTCATGTGCCTCCAGGTGCAGAAAAATAAAATAATGCTATTAATTATCTACCACAGAAACTCTAAGTCAGTTTTGGAATTCAAGGTATTAAAATTGAAATATGTTACTTATGTAAATTAGAAAAAAAGGTGCCTATTAAATGGTATGTTTTTCCAAATGTTTAATATTTTCTCTATACTTAACAGTTCAAGAGGCTTTCTGATTTTTCTTTGCATATAGTGTTGCATAATATAGTTAAAAATAATCAAAACATAACTATTTCCAAAGAATTTAATAACTGCAGTGGGAATGATACATGGGAAAAGGGGTTAAAATGTGATTTCTACTGAGCAAATTGTCCCTGGCAAATCTTAGGACCACTGTAGGCACCTTGTTCTCTGGGCCTTTTGTCATTAGCATGCAATTCACCCTGACTTTCAAAAAGCTATACTCAGCAATAACCCCCTAATATAAATACCAATTTAAAGAATTAGAGTTTAAAAGGCAATAGCAGAGATAACAAAATCTAATACAATTGCCTTGCCTTGACAGAAAAGTACTTTTAATTTGTATAACCTTCAATTTTATTAAATAAGACCTCATTACATTAGTAAATTTTGCTTTTAATGTTCGCACCAGGAAATTTATGGAAACAAGTTGGAGCAGTTACTCTACTGCATTTAAATTCCAAAAACACAACAAGGCATAATTCAATCTTGATCCTTCACAAATATTATAGTGTTATAAGCACTCCAGGCATATTACTTCTCGAGGCAAATCTAATTTAAGTCTGGTATTGGAAGGAATGGTGAGGGTACATATATTCATTTGTGCTGCCCAATCAAAGAACCCCCAGTAATATTTCCAACAAGCCACAGTATCTGCTTTGAATATATTAAACCTACAGCTGTAAGGCTAGATTGTTGCTTTTCATTAAAAATGTAAGGTATGTTTTGCAAACAGTTTTGCATATTATGCAATGTTTTGCAAAATTCCATTATTATTAGAACAATATCTGCTGACCAATGTCTGACCCATGGATTATCTAAATTTTAATAGCCTTAACAAGTTTTTATTGATTAGGATGTAAAGACTGGTAAAAGCAGTGCAGCAAGCCACTTCACTGGTCCGTCAGTAATTTTAAAATTGCTTTCTATTTATAATTTTAGTGGATTTCTATATATATAATGCTAAAGGATATTGATCCTGGGAACAGAACAGGTTCTGCTGCAAAGATAATGATGAGGCTATCAGTCCAACTTCCAATGACTGTACATGTGCAGTTAAATGCGCAAATTGGGAAACTGATAGATTTACTTTGCTTCTCCAAAAGCTGCATGAAAATACCATCTTGCCATCTGATTCACCATTGAAATATATTGATTGGCTTAAAGTTACTACACTTAGTTCATGGAAGTTGAGCAAGCTCACAATGAAAAGGTTAATTTGTTTTCAATGGTGTTGGTTGAGGGAGAATATTGACCCGATGCCACAAATGTGTAGTTATGGTATTACAATTTGTTTGTAAAAAAGCTTATCTTTCTTTTAAATGGACACAGGAAATTTGAAAGACGACTGACAAAAGTCACCTGGCCTTTTACTACTGTTAAGTGGTCAAGTTTTGAGAAAGCTCATAATGGACTGTCAGCAGAAACATCCAGGCATGTGAAGACATTTGAAATTCGAGTGTGTATTTCCACAAGGGTAAACAGAAAGTCCTTGACCAATGCCTATTCATACCTAGAGGTATAGGCCGAATATCATATCTAATTTCATGATTGGAAGTTCATTAATTATGCATTGACAGTAGCTCTGTAAATCACAGGGCACTGATTTGTCCACCCTGCCATCACCAGTTGGGATCAAAGATCCTGGTGCCATATTTAAAAATAACCCAAACAAATATTCACTCTCTGTAGCCCAGCTGTGTATATGAAAGAGCATGCTAAGATGGCCTCAGGATACAAAATAGTATTGTGTCTAGGTTTAGCCACTGTTCCTCGGAGGCTTTAATCAGTGGTATCCACCAGCATCAGGATGTACTTTATCTAAGGGATGGATCCAGGAGGTCCACCAACCTCACCTTGCTGGTCTGGAAGGCAGTTGCAAAAGAGGTCAGCTCAGTGGGCACCTGCCAAAGAGATGTATCCAGTGAAGGAAAAAGATGAATGATCTCACCTAAACCAGCAGGATAAGTCAACCATTTGATCACTTCAAAGATACATTCTCATAATGGCATTACACACTCGAAGCCTGACCCAGTTCAGGGTTCTCATATGATATTAGCAGGAGGGATATCAGCAATGAAAGCCTCATCATCACCATATCTGTCATCTTGCACAAACAGCACCTTCAGCCTTATTGGGTTGGGCTCAGCATACACGGTAGGCATGCATGCTTCACAACCTCTCCTTCATCCCTCCTCATCACACTCCATTTATTTGTCTTCATGCATGCCACATTGGCCCACATGAGGAGGGAGAAATTCTAAATTGGAGAGGGGATGGCCAACATATTCAAACTTGCTAAATTTGAGGAGGATGCTACTGAGTTGGTAGGGGGGGACAGTGGATGTTCTTGTGGTGAGGGCAAGATTGGCCTCTCCCAACAACCAGTAATGGCCCTAACTCTTTCTGACTTGATCACATCCTAACATTCACAGCGAGTTACATGCAATATTGTATTCAGCTTGCTCATAAACTCAATCTATCTTCTTTTAGGCCCAGGCAGACTATGGGACCTACCATAAGTCCTAAGTTGTATGTCACCTCAGAGAGGTATGTTGTGGAGCCATTTGATGAAAATCCATCACTGCATTTACATGCACCCTCACCAAGCATCCTCACCCTTTTGCAGATACACACATTCCTAGTTGGTTGCAGGTGTAAATAAAGCTCAGGGTCACTTTCTGGGGAGCACCTTACTAACATGCTGGCACAGCAGTTGGAGGCAGTGACAGCACAGGCCTCTGGCACTCAAGGGAATGCTGGAAAACAGGCACCTGCTGAGTCCGAGTCAGATGATGAGCCTCTGGAGTGAAAGGCGGAGGAGGCTATCATGTTCTGCCTGACTTTGAAGTCATGAGCAAAGTGAAGGTACACAGCTTTACATCACTTATATCCAGATGGGATTCAGACCAGTTTAACCTCTGGCTGACGTGGCATGTAATTGATATGAGGGTGGGATTCTCCAATCTCATCTGTTCTCACATCGCTATCAGAGGGAATGGAGAACTTTGCACTCAGAAAAATCCCAGGTTGGAGGTTTCCGGCAGAAATCTCATTCTTCACGCAGACAGGTTTTTCCTACAAGAATGCATCTCATACAAAGAAACAGAAATTCTACTAAAGTGGATTTCACAATAGTTTGATTTCAGACTCTAAAAAGTAATGGTTTGAACACATTAGACAGCAAACTGATCAAAAATGATTCAGTCTTGTGTGAAAATACAGAACTCATTCTTCAAGGGACAAAACATTAACAGCATCAATCTCCAATTTGGAGGCAGAGAACTCCCATCACATTAATGTCTAACATTGATTGGAGTATGGAACGTCATCCTAATTGATGCACTGGGCATAGTTAGACAAAGGTAGGGCATGACGATAACAAATTTGCTTTCCCCCACCCACAAACAATTGATATTAATAGTAAGTTGAAAATACTTGATTTACAGTCTACTTTTGCTTTACGCACAAAAAACTAAGCAACGCAAATAACACAGCAAAATGGGAATTTCATGGTACAGTGAATTAACAGGTAATCTGAATTCAGCAACATTGAATTAAGACCAGACCAGTTCATTATTCAAGACAAAATATTCAAATCCATTATGTAAGTAAATCCTCCAAATTTTATAAGCTAGCTACCATAAGAATAAAACACTGCGGATGCTGGAAATCTGTAATACAGACAGAAAATGCTGGGAATACTCAGCAGATCAGACCGTATTTCTTCCTCCACAGATGCTGGCAGGTCTGCTGAGTATTTCCAGCATTTTTCGTCATTGGATCAAAGTGACTTAACTGCTCTTATATGGAATAAATCCAGGTGACATACTGGAAAGCACATACAAATTGATATTCTAATAATGAATAAAAAAGCTTTATGAGATTGAGAGAGAAAAAAGCGAAAATTTAGGAAAAAATCAGAATATAGACTATACAGAGAACTAGATTTCTTTTTCAAATGATGCCTACGACACAACAAGGAATAAAGAAATGCTCTAGACGTCATTCATATTTTTCTCTTTGACTTCAGGCGGCTGATTTTCCCACCTAGCAGCAATGGGTTAGAATGAGACTGACTAGATTTCAATCTCATTAGTGAGTTCAGCTGAGCGCCAAAATCTCTGCCCTCTCTGGCAGCGGCAGCAGAGCGTGAACAGCTGGAGAATTCAGGCCTTAGCTATTTTTTTGGCAAAATTCTGCCCTGGTTTTTTCTAACATTATCGAACTCTTCTTGTGATTGTAGTCAATTTAGCTTCAACTGAAAAAATTGCTCAGGCGAAACTCGAAAAAACAGATTACAAATGAGTTCATTCTGAGGGGAAGAAAATTGTGCTTCGGGATACTGTTCTTCAGAGAATGCATTCACAACAGGATCACTCATAGTTGCCTTCAAATTATTTACCACCAATATGTTTTATTTGAGGTCAGAAGAGCCTAAACAATTTACCTTGTACTATGCCTGAGCTCCAGAAGGCATAATAAATAAACCAACAGCTCTACCAACTTGCATATGTTTCAAGTGAATAAGGCCTAATCAATAATGCTAAGTTATGCTCCAATAGCAGATTGAGTCCTAGTTAATATATAAAATTTGCATTTCAAAACAAAGGCCCAACACCTATTGGAACTTATTGAAAATAAAAATCAGATAGATATCACTAACAATCAAGTTTAGGGCCAGTAGCACACTTAAATGGAAAAATGACTGTTATTTGGAAGAGTGCTTGAGGAGAAAGTTGGAAGTTTTGATGGTGTCATTGTCACTGGTTTTGAGTATTTTAAAGAGCATAGTGGAAGGATCCCCTTTTGTGTATTAAGGGATTGGTAAGCTAAAAGCTAATTTTCAGTTAAAGGCAACATAGACTTCAAATGGACTTTGACCATCTTTGTAATGAGTTTTTGTTGGTGGTAAAAGCAACTCTTATTGTTCCATTTTTCTGTCATCCCAAATAGCACACTTATCTCTTCGTCATCAGATGAGAATTCCTGGTGTCAACTGACAATGAATATGGAGACTCATTCCACTTCTGTATTCATCAAACTTTGACTTTCTGCCCACTAAAATGAATAGTGGAGAGATTGGTAAGGGCAGGTAAACAAAAATCCTGACCACATATTAGATACTGAGACCTGTTGCTTGCAATTCCTCTGCCATGTGGGAAGTTCAGGACACTTCATGTGTCTTGGGTGACCAGTTGTGTAGGAAGTGTCCCCAGCTGCCCCAGCTGAGCTTGAGCTCAGGGTTTCTGAGCTTGAGGGGCAGCTGGAGTCATTGTGGAGCATCAGGGAGGATGAGAGTTTCTGGTCATTCCACAGACAGTGAGAGGTCCGGATGGTATGTGAAGACTGGAAGTGTTAGGTTGCTCTGGAGTCTTTGGTACATGTGCCACTTTGAAATAGATACCCAGTATTAGAGACTTCCGGGAGTGACAAAATCCAGAAGAAATGCAAACCTGACCAATGGCAGTAGGAGGCAAGAAATAGTCTAGCGTGAGGATGCAGTTTTATAGGAGATTCCATAGTTAGGGGGTCAAACAGGCAATTCTGTAACTGTCATTGTGTTGCCTCCCTGGTGCCAGAGGATGCAGACTATTCTGTAGAAGGAAAGGGCAGAGTCAGAAGTTGGGGTATATATTAGTATCAATAACATAGAGATGGAAGATATTGAGGTCCCAAGGCCAGATTTTCAGGAGTTAGGGAAGAAGTCAAAAACTGGAAATTGAGGACAGCTGATTACTCCCAGTGCTACACGCTGGCCAGAGTAAAAATAAGAAGACAGGAAGGATCAATGTTGGCTGAACTATGGTGCAGGAGGAAGGGCTTCAGATTCTTGAGGCATTGGGGCCTGGAACAGATGGCACACATTCAGAAAGATGAGTTGCACCTCAACAGCACTAGGATCAATGTTGTAGTGAGGTGGTTCACTTATGTAGTTAGGAACCATTTAATTAAATTTGCAGAGGGATGGGCACTATCATATAGAAGTAAAAAAGAGGAATATAGTGCGTAAAAAGTGAGATTGTTGAACAGTATGAGAGATGGGAGTAATAAAATATTAGATAGGAGCAGACTGATTTGGACTATAAAGAATGCAAAGATGGGACTACAATGTATGGATGTAAAAGCATAAATGTGGTGAATAAGGTTGATGAAGTACAAGCATAGATAGTAGTGTGGAATGTAATGTAGTGGTCAACATGGAAATGTGGCTTAAAACAATGAGGAATGGGTGTTTAATGCACAGGGTTCAGGAATGTCAGTGAAAGGAAGAAGGGAGATGGTGAGACACTGCTGACTAGGAGAAACATTGCGAAGTTGCAGGAGGTGCGGTAGCATTGTTAATAAAGGAAGGTTTCAGAGCAATGCTGAGTGGCGATATAAAGGCAGCAGGTAGTGATGTAGAATTAGTTTGGGTTGAAATCATAAATAGTAGGGGACAAAAACAAAGATATAGGGGACAAAAACAAAGATGGGAGTAATCTATAGACACCCAAAATGTGACCTTTCAATAAGTCACAGCATAAATGGGGAAATATCAAGGGCATATTTGAAGAGACCTGCATTATCATGGGAGATTTGGATTTGTGTAATAAATGATCAATAAGGGATTTTGTGGTTCAGGATCCCCCCTAGGGGGTAGTGATTACAATATGCTAGAATTCCAGACACAGCTTGAGGGAGAACACCACAGGTCTTTAACCAATGTCTTCAACTTAAATAAGAGCAATTATAATGGTGTGAGGGAGAAGTTGTCTAAGCGAACTGGATAAATAAGCTAAGATACTGGTCAGTCACTGGCAGATACACAAATATGCAAATGGGTGGTCCAAAATCCTCAGCAGGAGTTTATCCCAATCAAACAGAAATATTCCCCGAGAAAGAGGCAAAATTCACTGTTAACAAAGGATAACAAGGATAAGGATAATGTTAAATTGAAAAGCATGATATACAAAATAGCAAGGGATAGGATCCAGCAGCAAAAGCTCATAAGAAGAGAGAAAATGAATTTTCTGAGAGAAAACCTACATGCAGCATAAAAACAAACAGTAAGAGTTTTTATGGATATATAAATAGGAAATGGGTGACTAAGGTAAATGTGGGATCTCTACTGAATGAAACAGGTGAATTGATAACAGCAAACAAAGAAATGGCACTTATGCTAAATAAATGTTTTGCATCAGTCTTCTTCGTGGAAGACATTGCAAATATCCTTAAGTTATCAGGTCGGCTGATTTCAAATAACATGTTCGAGCTTAGGAAAATTCGAATCATAAGGGATAGAGTATTACAGAAACTCGAGGCTTAAAGGCAGACAAGTCACCTGGACCCGATGAACTGAATGCTAGAATTTTAATGGAAGTGGCTGCAGAGATAATGGACACATTGGGTGAACTTTTATGTAATTCACTAAATTTTGGGAGGGTACAGGAAGATTGGAAAACAACCAATGTGATTCCCTTGTTCAAAAAGGGAGAAAGGCAAAAGGCAAGTAACTATAGGCCAGTTAGTTTAACATCTATTATTGGCAAGATGTGGGAGTCAATCATCAAAGCAAAAATAGCTACTAATTTAGGAAAGCTGAATGTAATCAAACCACATCACATGGTTTTATGAAAGGTAAATCATGTTTGACAAATTTGCTTGACTTCTTTAGGATGTAACAGGAAGAGTAGATAGAGGGGAATCTGTAGGTGCAGTGTGTTTAGATTTCTAAAAGGCATTTGACAAGGTGTCGCATATACTGATGCATAAAGTAAAAGCCCATGTATTGGAGGGAGTGTGTTAGTATGGATTTAAAAACTGTCTGTCACATAGAAAACAGAGAGTTGGAATAAATGGGTCCTTTTCAAAATGGAAAGAAGAAACTAGCGGAGTCCTGCAGGGATCAGCTCATGGTCTGCAATTATTCATTATTTACATTAATGACCTGGGGAAAGAAACAGGATGTAAAGCTTCCAAATTTACCGATAGATACAAAGATAGGTGGAAGTTAAAGTTTATTTATTAGTGTCACAAGCAGGCCCTACATTAACATACAATGAAGTTACTGTGAAAACCCCCTAGTCATCACACTCCAGCATCTGTACGGGTACAGTGAAGGAGAATTTAGTATGGCCAATGCACCTAACCAGCATGTTTATCAGACTGTAGGAAGAAACCCAAGAACCTGGAGCAAACCCACGCAGATTCCAGGAGAATAAGCAAACTCCGCATGGATAGTGTCCCAAGTCGGGAATCGAACCCGGGTCCCGGATGCTGTGAGGCAGCAGTGCTAACCACTGTGGCACCGAGGGCATGTTGTGATGAGGATATTGTGGTTCTGCAACTGGATGTTGACAGATTGGGTGACTGGGTAAAAACTGGCAAATGGAATTTAATGTGGAGAAATGTGAGGTCATGCACTTTGGTAGGAGGAATCAAAAGGCAGATTATTATCTTAATGGAGAGAGACTGCAGATGAGAGAAATACAAAGGAATCTAAAAGTGTTCTAGTGCATGAATCACAAAAAATTGCAGGCAGGTCCAACAAAGTAGTTAAAATAGCAAACTGCATTTTGGTCTTTATTGCGAAGGGATTGGAGTTTAAAAATAGGGAGGTTTTGTTGCAACTGTATAGGGTGTTGATGAGGCCTCACCTGGAACACTGCATACAGTTTTGGTCCTCTTATATCCCCGAAAAAAGCATATAGAACATTGGAGGCAGTCCAAGCTAATTCACCAAGCTAATTCCTGGGATGAGAGGGTTGTTTTATCAAGAGGGACTAAATAGTCTAGGTCTGTATTCCTTGGAGTTTAGAAGAGTGAGGAATGACCTTATTCAAAGGTACAAGATTCTGAGGGAGCTTAACAAGATAGATGGTGAGATGTTTTCACTAGAGGGAGAGTTTCAAACAAGGGAACATGGCTACAAGATAAAAGGCCATTTAAAACTGAAGAAATTTCTTCTCACGGATGTTGGCGAATCTCTGGACTTCTCTGCGCTTGCAGCTTTTGGAGGCTGGATCATTAGAAGTATTTAAAGTTGATGTGGATAAATATTTGACAGATCAAGGAATAGGGGGCTATGGGCACAGAAAATGAGTTGAGGCTGGCGTAGATCATCCACGGTCATATTGTGTGATGGGGCAGACTTGAAGAAGCTGGTGGCCCACTCCTGCTTCTATTTACTGTGTTCCTGTGTGTTGGGAAGAAGAAATATCTTTGAGGGGACAAGGATAAAGTTTGTTTGATGAAGTGGAAAAGTAACAAAAGTTACTTGGAGTTATTCCCCAGACCTCCAAATAATGAGAAGAGTGAAATGTGACTTGATTGAAACCTTTAAGATCCTGAGGGTATTGAAGAGGATGTTTTCTCTTGTTGGAGAATCTAGAACTATAGGTCTCAGTTTAAAAATAATTGTAAGAGAGAGGTGAAGATTTTTTTCCTCTTGGAGGGTCAAGTGTCTCTGGAACTCTCTTCCTCAAAAGGCAGTGGAATCAGAGTCTTTGAATATTTTTTAAGGCAGAGCTAGATAGATTCTTGATTAACAAGGGAGTGAAAGTCTACTGGGGGTAGGCAGGAATGTGAGGTTGAGGTTACAATCAGATCAACCACAACCTTATTGAATGGCAGAGCAGGCTTGAGGACTGAGTGACCTACTCCTGCTCCTAATTTATAAGCTTGTATGAGTCAGAAAGATAGAGGAACATGAAACACTGGCACCAGTACTAGAGAAAGTGGAAGCTTTGGGATTCCAATAGGATGGTCCTCACCTGAATCGTACTGGGTTCAGTGCTATGGAACGTTATACAACTAGGGCGGTAGTGAGAGCTTTAAAAGTTGGGGGAAGGAATCTCAGGTGAGGGAAGATTTGATAAACTAAAGGAAAAGGACAAGGCAAGAGAACAAGGTAGCAATAAGACTATGACAAACAGAGCATGGGAGAAAGGGACAGAACATACAAATTTAAGAATGCACCAGTAGATGAGGCCAAAGGTTTCAAAATAGAAAGACAGAACTAATGGACTCTGTATCTATGCATAGCATTCATAACAAAACAGACAAATTTTCAGCTCAAATATAAATAAATATGTATGACCAATACCCAGAACAATAAGTGAACTATAGTGATGAAATGTGGATGTCACTGTTGTCCATCTCTACAATCTATCTGCAGCAGGTACACCCACAGTGTTGTTAAGAATAGACTCCCCCGATTTTAATGAAGGAATGGTGATATAGTTCCAAGTCAGAATGATGGGTCAGAATTGCTGGGGAACTCACAGGTAGTGTTGTTAATCTTCAATCTTCCCTAGATATGAGGGAAGTGCCAGAGTAATGGAGAGTGATGACCCTTCATTCAAGGAAGGGTGTAAAGCTAGTTCTAGCAATGAAGGCCAGCTACTTTAACATCAGCAGTGCTGACCGCTGATGTTGAAGTAGCTGGCCTTCATTGCTAGAACTATGGAATCCATAATCAGGGAAAAGATCACCAGGGACTTGGTGAGATTTGTACTAATTACAGTGAGCCAGCATAGATTTGTAAAAGAAAGATAATGCTTGATTAGCCTAACTGAATGTTTTGATGAAGTAACAGAGAAGGTTGATAAAGATAATATGATGGATATTGTCGATATTGATTTTAAGACAGAGTTTAATAAAATACCACATAAAAGTCTGATTAACAAAATTGAGGCTTATGGAATGGGAGGAACAATGTCTAATTAAATAACAAAATTGGCTTCAGGACAGAAAGCAGCGAGACATGGTAGATGGCTATTTGTCAGAATGGAAGTTAGTAAACAGTGGTGTTCCCCAAGGGTCAATACTAGGACCATTGTTCATTTTCACTATAATGACTTGGATCTTGAAATTTGAAGTATGTTTTTAAATTTGCCAAAGATGTCGAACTTGGTATCTTGCTTAGCTAGATAGCCATATGAACAGACTGGGAATAGAGGGACACAAATGGATGGTCTAGTTAGGAACACATGATCGGTGTAGGCTTGGAGGACCAAAGGGCCTGTTACTGTGTTGTATTGTTCTTCATTTTTTGAACGTCAAACGTCAACAAGGCTTACAACAGAGACCTGATAAACAGAACCTGTGGGGCCATTCAGGTAAATACAGCTCCCAGTGGGGAGAAGGTCATGCCCAGGCATGCATTTTTTCTCCAGGTATTGAAAAAAAGGTGGAAAACCCAGCAATGCAACTGGTGGGCTCTACCGTTCCCCAGGAGACAATATTTAGAAGAAAAGTTCCATCCCAACAAGAGTGAGAAGGGCACTCAGACATTGGCACATGGTGCCATTGGGTGTGCATGGTTTGCAGGGAGAGTGGTCAGTATGCATTTGGGCAGTGCAGGGAAACTTCACCCTTCTGGTATTACAAGGGCATAAGAAGAAGAGTTGCAGCTTCTAGACCTTATAGGGAATCCACATGTGTGTAAGCAAAGCAATAGCTGACACTGGGAGCACAATGCCCATATTTTGGTTCTGGTGGCAGGGAGGAGCAATATTCTCCACTGACATGCAGAGCCCTGGCATGAGGAGAACAGCAGAGACAGACAGGAGTGCGATGGCAACATAGCCCATGTCCATGACATGGGATCTAGTGATGAAAACTGGAGATGTTGGAGAACCAATGCCACAGGAAACTGCAACTTTCTAAGCAGATGATCACAGAAATCTATGTACTCCTTATGGAGAAACACAAACCTTACAGAACTGCTCACTATGCTCTGCCAGAAACTGTCAAAGTCATTATGGCTGAAATTCTTCATTGCTGGTTCCTTCCAAGGTCCAGCTACGGACTTAAGTGGCATCTTGCAAATGATGGCACACCATTGTATCTCCTTGGTCATCGATGACCTATTTGCCAGAGCTGGGCAGCACATAGAATCTCAGACAGACGGAGTCACACAGACACAAAAAAGCAGGCAGTCTAAGAGGAGGATGAAGAAGAGGAAGAAAATGGAGAAGATGCTCTGGCTGTATAAGATGTGGTTGGGGCCTGAGCCGGATTTGACAATCCTGCCAGGCTGCCATCAACATCAGGAATCATCTGACTGAGACACTTTTCAGATGAACCTTTCTAACCCGTGAGGGCAGTTTGGTCTGGAAGTCATTCTGAGTTGCCTGTGAGAAAACTTCCATCAAAGATGCAGCCCAAATAGATCCACTCTTATCAACAATGAGTGATGTACCAGACATTTCAATGCCTCCATATAAGCATCCCTGCCCCTCTTTACCGGACCTTTCCTCCCTTTTTATCACGTCCTTAAAAAAATGGAAGCTCTCACACCTGTGGTATTGTGTTAATATTTACAATATTGTTGAAAAGGTAATAAATAGACATTTACATGTGGGGCATACCCCCGTGAACTATTCAGTGGTCTGCAAGAGGCCACCTATCCATTGTCTTGGCTTGCAGTTAAGGTGCACGTGATGGTCATCCTCATCATTGAGTTGCCAGCGAGGACACCTCTAAAAATACTACAGTGCACTAGTGTAAATGCAGGGACAGCCTCTATCCCTGGGCACTGCTAAACAGAATCTCCCTCAGTCAGAGGGTCAAGGAGACTGATAATGATGATGGGAGCCCAGGAGGGATGGCACTCTCATCCTCCACACTGACTGCCTCATCCCATGAATAGTGCCTTGGATGACTGGAGGGAAACACAAACTGGGGCACAATTGGCATTCACTCTAAACATCTCTGTACCATCAACTCAACTGCTGATGGTACAGAGTCTGCTACAAAGTGTGTCATGCTTTCCCTGAACATCAGTGTGTATCCACCTTGTGTACTACAATATGAGGATCTACATGAGGTTGGTCACTCTCAAAACAAGGGAGCCATGAATTCCTAGCATATAGCCACGGTAGCACACACAAAATAAATGGACTCCTCCATTCTCAGTCCATGACCTCAAAGTGCATCAGGGAATGCTGACATATCTGTTGCAGTAGATCTAAAGCAGAAACTCCTTACCTGTAATTCCCAGGACATTAAATCTGTCCCCAGCTGAGAATGACTGTATCTGTCCTGCATCCTCTGAGTGTGCTACCCACAGCTGCTTCTGCCTCTATCACCTTCTCCTGCTCACCAGTACTGTACGCTTAAGCCACTGCCACCTTATCTAAACTCATGCTGGGATCCACCAACATGAGTGAATCCTTGTGGAGAAGATATACTTTAAGATGTGATAGTGTTTGCTTTGATGTCTCTGCTTTCAGCACTTGCCCCAGTGGCATCACAGGATTCTGTCTTTCCTCCTCCAATTAGGAATCTGTGGCAAATCCAAGCAGTGATGATGCAAATTAGCCTTGGAGAGCAGAAGCCTCCGTAGTGTTGGAGCTTCCAAATACAGTTAAGCTTTTGGAATGCTGTTGGATGGGGTGGGGAGTACCTCACTCCTTCATTTACAGACTGCAATATCTCTTCATGCTTTGCACCAGGTGATTAATATGCAGATAGGAGCAATTCTCCTGTCAGTTCTTTTTCTCAGACATGAGGAATCTTTTTCTTTAGCAGGAACAAAAGAGAGAGAGATATGCACTGTCTGCTTCGATGGATAATGTCATCTTCTCATGAGACAGGAACCTGTTGTATCAGTGCTGGCAAGCCTTCAGCTAACCCAGGGCCCTGGGCCTTGCTGAGAGATCAGTAAGCACCCCAGACACAAATTCCTTCCAGGAGCAGCATACACCCTCAGGCTCCTCAACTGAAGTGTGCACTAGTGAGTATCCAGAGACCTATCATTGGGCTCTGGTTTTACACTCACCAGGCCCAAGCTAAGCAGTTCATCTAATCTTTTCCAGCACTGGATCCAGATGCTAATGATCCCAGCAACCTCAATCCATGCCTGCTTGGTTTGGAAGCATGACCCTCTCCTGCCACCCCTTGAATTAAGGACACTCTTCCTCTCTCCCATTGTGTTGAGGAGGACCTCCAGGTCAGCTTCTGTGAAGTGAGAGGCAACCCTGCCCCAGGCTAGTTAACTACCTTTCCTCTCCCATCACTGATGCTGCAAAACCTTCAGTCAAATGGCAGCCATAGTACTGGCTGGTGTGTATACAGTTCCAACTTCATTCCCACCTCTGCTGCCACTAATTGGCTGCCAACTTCACTCCCTGCCAGTAGCAGTCCACCTCCATGAAAATCTAGAGTTAGGACTGCTACCCTAACCCTGACCCCTCCTGGGCAGAGGTGGGTTCAGAACTTGAGAACTGTCCTGGCCCCGTATGGAAATTCAGACCCAAGAGCAAACAACCACTGAAGTAGCTTTGCTCCAGAGAAAAACTAGTTATTTTCCAATGGCTATCAGTTTCCAAAAAAAAACAAAATGTTGACCCTGAGTTGTAGGTGGAGTTAAATTAGATTAATGGGTTCCAGATAAACAGGATATAACCAACTAGCACCAATCTTGAATACATAGCCCTGGTGCAAAATCCTCAACTGCAAAAAAAAAATCGCTAAGAAACCCAAACACAACTTCACTGAAGAACAAACGCATAACATGGACAAGTTCTAACAAAACATGAAATTCCTTCCACGTTCAGGAGAAGTGTATACCCATGGGCTCCTCAACTGGAGTGTGCACTAGTGAGTATCCAGAGGCCTTATCATTGGGCCCTGGCTTTATATTCACCAGGCCCATTCTAAGCAGTTTATTTAATCTTTTCCAGCACTGGACACACCCTCAGGCTCCTCAACTGGAGTGTGCACTAGTGAATATCCAGAGGGCAGCACAGTGGTTAGCACTGCTGCCTCACAATATCGGAAACACGGGTTCAATTCTGGCCTCGGGTCATGTCTGTGTGGAGTTTGCACATTCTCCCCATGTCTGTGTGGGTCTCCACCGGGTGCTCCGGTTTCCAGCCACAGTTCAAAGATGTGCGGGTTAGGTTGATTGGCCGTGCTAAATTAATCCTAGTGCCAGGGGCATCAGCTCGGTAAATATGAGGGGTTGCAGGAATAGGCCGTGGGTGGGATTGTGGTTGGTGTAGACTTAATAGGCTGAATGGCCTCCATCTGCACTGTAGCGATTCTATGATAGAAATGAAATGAATAAGACCGGCATTCTGCGTTTTTGGTTAAATACAGCATGCAAAATTAATACATCAGACTAAAATGTAGTGATTTCCAATTTCCCTTTTAGTTTGCTCATTTTGTTCCCTTCATCAGATATTCCTAACTACACCCTATACACTAACAAGACGGGGAAGGAGGTCTATTCCTGAGGCTTCTGACAGCACTGTTCTGAAAAAATCCAAGCAGGAGGCATAAAAATGTCATACATTGTCTGCTTCTCTGATCTTTACTCTTTTTTTTGAGAGTAACACAACTCAGATTAGCACCAACACTCTCATAGTTCATAAAATGTTGAACTGTAATGGACTGCAAAATTATGACAGAAAAAAGGGACAAACATCATAGGATCTAAACTTTTCTGTCAATTGAATGTTGACCAACCAAAAGCATAAAGAGTACAACAATGTGTATATTCTACAAACTAAAAAGCATTAGGCACAAAAAATAAAATTAGTGCAAGTATCATCAATATTACCCACAGCAAATTTTATTCTAATCTCCATTTCTTGAATGAAATATTATTTAGTCTCACTTATTTTAAGACATAATACATTAAAGAATCTTTAATTATTCTGAACCAAGTAACTAGATTTCCTGCATTTGCAAACTCTTAAATTATAAAAATGGATTGCCTAAAGATTATGTAAAAACATAAATTAAAGAAATAAACAATTATCATACAAATAAATATTATCAATTGTTTATTTTGCATATAATAAAACAAGAATTATTTAGGTTGTAACACAATTTCATTGGAAAAAATCTATTTAGTGACTTCATTCCAGGGGCCATAGATCTTACATTAACGAGATAGGGATACTGCTCATTCATGACCAAAAATACTCTGCCTGCTGGAAGCACTACTATCCCAAAATATGGCCTGCTATACATTGATACTTCCATTTATAACTATAGAACTAAAGAATTTACTTATGGTTATAAGAGAACCCATTATTTTTAAGGAATGCCATTAGCTTAACAAATAATGATGGGATATGTCTAATGTAATTACAAAGATATATTCTAAACGCTTTGATATTTCAAAGTTCCATTTAAAGATTTTTAATAAAAACTTGTTAATCTAAGAATGACCACGAGTGTTGATCCTGGTGGGTGTTGTTCAATTGGTGCATACAAAAACATTTAATTAGATGCAGTCACCCATGAACAAAATACACATGACACTTTGGCTGAATTTTAGAATTCCTCCTCCATCTTCTGTTGACTAGTGTACAATAAGAGGTATGGAAAATCTCACGTTGTAGTTTCATGTTATACAATGAAATATTAATATGACTGAGACTAGAAATAAATAATGAAATAGTTCCTAGAAAATGTGCACAATTTAATTGACTTCATTTATGCTATGTGCTTGTTAAAGCAACGGCTGTTCAAGCGAGAGCCAGTGCCTGTGTACTGTACCTTGGAATTGGAGATCGGCTGATAGCTTGAACACTGATGCGGATATTTGTGCAGCCCTTTAATACATCAGCCTATCTTCAATTCCACAGTACTGTACACATGAAGGTTTGCTGTTACTTTTTGATCACTTTGAAGAAATACACAATATCAAGATGAAAAAAATTACAATTAAACAGCTTTTTATTCCTGAACTCCACCAATTTAAAAAACAGGCAAGCTTTAAAATTGAGCAGGTTCAGCATTTGCTATATTTCTCATAGTGGTCACTGTCAATTTATTATTTTGTTAAAGTAATGCATATTTTATAAAATATTTTAATTTTTTATGCAAACAATGAGTGCAGTTGAGTCTGTTTGAGCAGCTAGGAAGCAAATTTATATTGTTCTGCTGTTCTAACAGAGTTATTTTCAAGGACAGCTTTTGTTGTTCAGATGTACCAGAAAGAAAGATTCTAATGAATGTTTTTGGTCAATCAAAAAGTTGTCTGAACAAATGAATCCTTGAACTTCCACAATTTGAGAAAGAGAAGTGTTGGACCTATAACCGCACGTGCGCACCCATCCACCCACACACCCGCCCCCACACACACACACACACACACACACACACACACACACACACACACACACACACACACACACACACACACACACACACACACACACACACACACACACACACACTCCTTGACAACATATAGGTGAATAATACTAATAAATTTTGTCTAATGAACAGTATGTTGGAGATAGACATCCCAGAGTGGATTTGTATTAGCAGTGCAGTACAAGAAAATGAATGCCATATTAAATTTTCTATGCCTTCTTAGTACAATAATGATTTCCCAAGTAAGCAAACAGATCTTACACTCTTAATCAGACCTCTCATTAAATTCTCCACCTCCTCCTCCAGAGAAAATTCACTTTTTAAACTGCTCCTGCTCTTGCTCATCCACTCCAGCTCATAAGAATATGAAATATCTACTTTAAAAAGTACAAAAAGGACAAAACCACAAATGTGGAACTTCAATTAATTTAAAGCCCCAATCAGTAAAGAATAAATCCTTAGCAGATCTAATTACTAGAGCTCTCAGAAGACCTCGGCAGACCAGCCAATCTTCCTGCTGTTTGAACAGCTTGATGAACTAAGGGACTGATGGATATCAAATCATTTTGTTTAATTTATAAATGGATTTTCCCCTAATACTTAAATTATCATCAGTACAACACCATCAAAATGGGAACATCCTGAAAGCAAAGTCTGCAAGCAGTCTGGAAAGAATCCCAATGAGCAATGTTGCTTCACTTCATTCCCCCATGATTCACCAAATTAAACAGTGAAGAGTGGGATGGAGGGTGGGGGCAAGGCTATGTAAAAATATTGCACACATTGCTTTTGTTAATTCAAGCTTGCATCCCTAGCTGGTGTAATGCAGGTAGCATAAAGATTGTAAAAAACAAAACAGCTACCAATAATTTAAAAATACTATTTCATAACTTGCCGTGCTAAATATCTGTGTCACAAATTGCAGACAATATTGCAGCATGAAAAATATGATGGACTCCAAGTAATATCTGAATTTCCTAAATTGTTACTAATACAATTTTTATATTATTAACTTAGGCCAATTTATTGTTGGCATTCTTTCAGTTCAATTAAATCTTGCTTGCCCAATGAGTTCTGAACATTTCAACAGTAATATTATATGGAATCTTAACTATTGCTCGACCTGTGTTTCCCTCTAGTCTTCACATCAGTAAATAGAGCTCAATCATTTCACAAAGGTTTTGCCCTCAACCCTGCCCTTTTCTGCTTGAAATTCCCACCTGGCTCAGGGGTCTCAGATTGTGAGGACGAAGATGCTGAGCTGGCTCCATCCTCTGCGGTACCCTGTGAGAGAATGCCTCGCCCTGGGGGAAGTTTCATGCCCAGCTGCTCTGCCATCTCCACATGGTCTCCAGGGTGGACATAATCAAACACACTGCTGCCTGTCAGTTCCACCTGAGGGGGCAGAAGTTAAAGTCTAACATCAGCATTCACTTTTCAATCAAATCCACAATATTTAGAAAATAATGGCTATTAGTTGCCACCTTAAGAATTACTGATACTGTGATAGAATATGCTTTGCTAAATGTACATTAACCCAGAACTTTTGTAATCACATTCAGGCACCTTTTGTTAAAATACATTTTTTTAATTTAATAAATGAATAATATACCAGAAACAAAGATCAAAATATGGATTAATGAACAAGTTTTCTTTGGTTGTCATAACTCCATGTAAATGTTCCTTACAATTTATTCTCCATTTTTAAAAATGGTATGGGCACAAACCTTATTAGAGAATAATTTAGGAGATTTAAATTAGTTTATTATGAAGCATCATTCATCAGTGCAAATTATTACTAAGATTCTTCATTTAAGAGCACTACATTCATTGGCTAACCCGATGAGCTATTTTCAAGTTCTGGTTGGAAGATTTATCTTGAGTAACAAATGGTAAATTATAACAGTAAGACAATTTTCAGACCACATGTAATTGTATTAACTTGGTTCTTAACTCCATTTTTTAAAGCAAGCATATTGCTGCTTTTGAATTGGTTGCTGCAACAAAGCCTGTGTTATATACTTCCAATTTGCATCTAACATTATTTTGACAACACCTTTGTATACATGTTTCTGTATACAAAGGTAATTTTAGTAAATGGCTTTACATCATTTCTACGGTAAATATCCCATGAGGCCAATGGCTGATAATAGGTTTTTCATTAATCTGCTTTTTTGCATCATAACAGCAGACATATTTCAAAGATGCTGTAGGTCACAAAGCATTTTTAGAGAAACTATACAATTAGAGTGGGTAAAACATTCATGTCATGCAATGTGAGATATTTATTATCAAGACGGAGACTTATCAACCATTAAGGATTGCACATTCACTAGCCTTAAATTAACAATTGCCGATGATGGAGTAATGGTAACGTACCAGGCTAGCAATGCAGAGTCCAGGCTAATGCTCAGGGGACACAGGTTCAAATCCCAACACAGTAGCTGGTTGAATTTAAATTCAACTAATAAATCTGGAATTAAAAGCCAGTCCCAGTAATGGTGATCATGAAATCATTGTTGATCGCTGTAAAAATCTGGTTCACTAATGTAATCTGGTCTATAGGTGACTGCAAACCCACTGAAATATAACTGCCCTCTGGAACACAGCTAACTGATCCCATAACAATGGATCAAGTCTAACCTCTGCAGTCCTGTCACATCCAGTTGTGGATGGTGGTGGACAATTAAAGAACTAACTGGTGGAGGAGCCTCCATCCTCAACAATGGGAGCAACACAACAATGCAAAAGATAAAGTACGTTTAAAACCAACTTCAGAAATACCGAGTGATGAATGATCCATTTTGACCTCCTCCAGTCTTAATTCAGCTAAATAATGCAAAGGCCATAGGCCCTGACAACAACAGAACTGAAGACTGAAAGGCTCTAGAACTTGCTATTCCAGTAAGCTGTTCCAGTACATTTACTCAGCAATGTGGAAAATTGCCCAGGGATGTTCTGTCCACAAAAAGCAACACAAATACAACCCAACCAATTATCACCCTATAAATCCACTCTCGATCATCAGCTATGGGGAAGATGTCAGTGACAATATTATCAACTGGCACACATCCTCAGCAATAACCTACTTGCTGATGCTCAGTTTGGATTCTGCCAGGATCACTCATTCTTGACCTCATTACAGCCTTGGTTCAAACATGGATAAAAGAGCTCAACTGTGCTTGATATTAAGGCAGCATTTTACAGAGTGTGGACCAAGGAATCCTAGCAGAACTTGGGTCAATGGGAATCAGGGAAAACTCTCCACTGGTTGGAATCAAACCAAGCCAAAGTAGAGGAGTCACATGGACACAAAACTTCAACTCTTGTTTCTCTCTCCATAGATGCTGCCAGACCTGCGGGGTTTATCCAGCATTTTGTTTTTATTTCTAAAAGGAACATGGTTGTGCTTGATGGAGGTCAATCATCACAGTTCCTTGACAACACTGCAGGAGTCCATCATAGAACATAGAACATTACAGCGCAGAACAGGCCCTTTGGCCCACAATGTTGCGCCAACCAATTAAAAAAAGCAATGACCCTCTAACCTAAACGAATCCCTTTCCATCCATAAACCTATCCACGGATCTCTTAAATGCCCCCAAACTAGGCGCATCTACAACTGCAGCAGGCAGGGCATTCCAATCCCTCACCACCCTCTGGGTAAAGAACCTACCTCTGACATCCGTCCTATATCTACCACCCCTTAATTTAAAGCTATGCCCCCTCATGCTAGCTTTCTCCATCCGAGGAAAAAGGCTATCACTGTCCATCCTATCTAAACCTCTAATCATCTTATATGTTTCAATAAGGTCCCCTCTTAGCCGCCTTCTTTCTAACGAAAACAACCCCAAATCCTTCAGTCTCTCCTCATAGGACCTTCCCTCCATACCAGGCAACATCCTGCTAAACCTCCTCTGCACCCTCTCCAATGCCTCCACATCCTTCCTATAATGTGGGGACCAGAACTGCACACAATACTCCAAGTGCGGACGCACCAGAGTTTTGTACAGTTGCAACATGACGTTGCGGCTCCTAAATTCAATCCCCCTACCAATAAACGCCAAGACACCATATGCCTTCCTAACTACCTTATCTACTTGATTCCCAACTTTCAGGGATCTATACACCTAGATCCCTCTGTTCATCAACACTATTCAGAGTCCTACCGTTGGCCCTATACTCTACACATCTGTTATTCCCGCCAAAGTGAATTACCTCACACTTTTCCGCATTAAACTCCATCTGCCACCTCTCGGCCCAGGTTAGTGTCTGTCCTATAGCCAACTATCTTCAGCTGCTATATCACTGACCTTTTCTCCATCACAAGGTCAGAAGTCAGGGTGCTTATTAATGACCGCAAAATGTTCAGTAAACATTAGTTCAGATACTGAAACAGTCTGTGTCCATGTGCAGCAAGACCTGGACAACAGGCTGATAATTGGCAATTTACATTTGTGCTACGCAAGTTCCAGGCAATGAGCATCACCACCAAGAGAGAATTCAATTCATTTAAAAGCATTATCAACAATGAATGCCTAACTTTTAATATGCTGGGGGTTACCATGGACCAGAAACTAAATTGGACCAACTATATAAATATTCTGGCTACAACAGCAGGTAAGAGAGTGGGAATTCTGTGGTGAGTAACTCAACTTTTGACTCCCCAATGCCTGTACACCATTTACAAGGCACAAATCACAATTCTGATGGAATACTCTCACTTGTCTGGATAAGTACAGTTCCTATAACACTCATAAAGCTTGACACCATCCAGGACAAAGCAGCCCTTTTGATTGGCACCATCTTCAGCATTCACTCTCTCCACCACTGCTGCACAGTTACAGCATTTCGCAACATTTACAAGCTGCACTGCAGCAACTCACTAAGGCTTCTTCGCCAGCACCTTACTAACCTTACACTACCCTGACTTGGGACCATATTCTGTTCCTTCACTGTCATTAGATCAGAGTTTTGTAACTCCCTTCCTAACAGCACTGTGTGTGTATTTGCACCACATATATTGTGGCAGTTCAAGTAGGCAGCTAGGGATTTGCAATCCTTGCAATATTTGCCAAGTCTTAGCCAGCGGCACTCATCCTGTGAAAAAATGAAAAAGAGCATCGTACATTTTTCCTTTAGAAGTGTCCACTATTAATTTAATGTCAATGAGATGACAATCAAAGATATTGAAAGTAATGATTTAAATACGCTTATTTATTCTGTTTAATTTAATAACCTTTTCACTATCTCCTAACAAATGTTTACATGCACTGGGTTATCTTCCCATAGGTATTAGCATCCCACAGATACTTTTTCAATGTAACTACATTTTATATAGGTAAGATGAATAGCAAGTACTAGTTGGGGAATGGTTTGGGTTATCATAACCAATCCTAAGGTTCAGATAACAGTTATTAATATAATGCCCCATTGGGCCCCAAAATTGTGATGGTCATGTGATAAACTGAGTAATAACGAAGGCATCATAAAGATGTATGGGTTGGATGGATTGGTGAAGATGTGTGGGGTTACGGGGATAGGGTGGAGGTAGGGGAGAGGCCTGGATAAGTGTTTACATATTACCATGCTTATTCTGCAAAAAACTACACTGACTCACCATAGCCTTGTATATTTTATTACAAAAAATGAAACAATGAGTACTCAAAGTCCCAGCACAGTATCAATTTCTGCTAATTTAACATTGCAGATTGCATCTTCCATTACAATTTAAAGGGAGGTGGAAGAAGAAAGCCATCAAATAGCATCCCCTCACCTGAGCTGAGAGCCTCAACAATCTCCCAACTCAAAAATTTGGTATTCTCGTTAATCGAAATGGGAAAATGGTGTCTGCTTGCTAGCTTAGCTGCATACTCAGTCTTATGCTGATGCTTTACTCTTCACTGTGCATCATTTTCTAACTGAGATTAGGTAGTCTGCTCCCATACATTGTCAATACTACTTTTTAATCAGTAACTTTGTCAGATATCCACAAACAGAACCATCTTTGCTAAGTGCTTTGCCTTTGAACTGTATCTCCTATCCTTGCTGATTGAGCCTGGTAACTGCTCACTTGGAAATGAAATGTTTGGACCTGCATCATTGTCAGGAACTGATCCTTTATGCATCATGTGCATTTTTGATTTGTTCATTTAACAAACTGCGGCATAATTTTACAAACTGATAGTAAGCCCTGTGAGCCCCACGAAAAGATCACACACAAAATCTATCTCACAATTATGAATCCCAGAAATAAACTAGTGTATGGAAGATCATTTTGAATTAGATTTTGAAATGTTGGAATCTAAAGTCTCTGATTCTTTATTTCTGTATCTGAAACAACATAGATTCCATGGAGTTAAACTTTCCTCTTCATCACTTGGGTAATAACCTGAGAGAAAATACTGATTTTCGTTCCATTTAAATCAGTGAAATCAGAGGTCCCATTTAACACTTGATATGCATACTCAGTGGAACTGCAAGTGGTTGCGAATCCCAGTCCTGCCCTAGTAGAATAACAAATCACAACATAATGCGAACTGCCACTTAAGATCAGCATCCAAGTCCTCTTCAATGTCCATATATGAAGCAGATACTGCAATGTCCTCTTGTTCAAGAGGTTCACCCTTGGAGTGAGCGAGATTGTTAAGACCGCAGCAACACTCACTCAAGCAGGTGTCCCCGGATCAGTCGAGACATCTCAACCTCATCTGCAACTCAATCATCCTCTCCACCACTCCTCTTATAGATGCATGGCAATGGCTGTATTTCTCCTCAGGGTCTGTCCTCAGGTGCCTGACAGGTGTCATCAGCTACCTTTAAACAGTAAAGCTTGTCATTAATCACTGAGGTGAGCTGGAGCAGTGAAGAGCCTGGGCATTTGCAAGTGGTGATGAACGTATGCATCATGCCTGGGTACCTTGCACACACCTGCAGAATCTGGGTTTTGTGGTCACAGACAGTCTGAACATTCACCAAGTGAAGCGCTTTCCTGTTCAGAAAGACATCCAAGTTGTATAGCTGGCACCTTGGCGATCACATGGGTGCATTTGATGGCACCCCAGATGGTGGGGGAGCACTGCAATGGTAGCACAGTCACCCACACAGCTTGCCTGACTTGGTAAATCATAAAATGAATGAATCTGCTCAAATATCTAAACAGGAGTGACTGGTGCAGCTGATTGACAGTTGCCATAGAGATCATCCACAGTGCCCTGGAATGAGCTGGAGGGATAAATATTCAGTGTCACAGTGACATTCAGAGCCACAGGCAATAGGTGCACTACTGCACACACAACTGACAGTTGCTCATCACAACTTCTCTTGAATAAGGGAATAAGTGGTTTGTAAAAGAAGTGAAACCACTTATTCCATCTGAAGAAACTACAGCTGTCAGTCAGACTGAAGGTCATTGTAAACATTGCAGTTAGCAGCAATGGGGTACTTGAGATGCATTCAAGAGTGAAGGGAAAGGTAAATAAACACAACTGTTTGAGACATTGATCGGACGCAAGACTGGGCGGAGAAGTGGCAGATGGATTTCAACCCAAATAAGTGTGTGGTGATGCATTTTGGCAGGTCAAATAGGATGACAGAATATAATATTAAGGGTAAGACTCTTGGCAGTGTGGAAGATCAGAAGGATCTTGGGGTCTGGGTTCATAGGACACTCAAAGCAGCTTCGCAGGTAGAGGCTGTGGTTAAGAAGGCGTATGGTGTACTGACCTTCATCAATCGAGGAATTGAGTTTAGGAGTCGGGAGATAATGTTGCAGCTGTATAAGACCCTGGTCAGACCCCGCTTGGAGGGCTGTGCTCAGTTCTGGTCGCCTCATTACAGAAAGGATGTGGAAGCCATAGAAAGGGTGTAGAGGAGATTTACAATGATGTTGCCTGGATTGGGTGGCATGCCTTATGAGGATAGGTTGAGAGAGCTCTGTCTTTTCTTCTCGGAGAGACAAAGGATGAGGGGTGACCTAATGAAGGTATATAAGATGTTGAGAGGTATTGATTGAGTGGATTTCCCACAGCTGAAATGATTGCCACAAGAGGACACAGGTTTAAGGTGCTGGGGAGTAGGTACAGAGGAGATGTCAGGGGTAAGTTTTTTACTTAGAGGGTGGTGGGTGCATGGAATCGACTGCTGGCAGTGGTGGTGGAGGTGGATTTGATAGGGTCTTTTAAAAGACTTTTGGACAAGTACATGAAACTTAAAAAGGTAGAGGGTTATAGATAAGCCTAGTAGGTAGGGACATGATCGGCACAACTTGTGGGCTAAAGGGCCTGTTTGTGTTGTAGTTTTTCTAACTGACTGGAGCTGTCAATCAAAGCCTATTCCAAAGCATATGAAATTGGACGAGATCAAAGATTGTCAATGGAAAAGTGGAGGTTTCAAAGGTTTCAGCTTTCTAGGAAGGCTCAGAGACTTCAACTAAAAGCTGTGTGGATAAACTGGGATGGGAGAACATCTGCAGAGAATGGAACCCACCCATCAGGGAAAATTACATTTCCTTTCTGTCAGAGAACTTCAAAGGGGTCTGCTCATACCTGCATCTTCTGACAGAGGAAAAGGGACATCTGTGCTACAGAATGGAGTGCTACAATGACAGCCTGTCAGCTGTCAAGGGGGCATGTCAATTAAAGTGACCTGGCCATTTCAAATTTTTCACAGTTGATATACAGGACTAAAGATGTTAATCACAGAGCTGCCTGAAATCACCATTCCAGGGGTGATCTTCAAGTCTGCTAGGGCTAAAAGAGGTACTCAACCCTTGATGCCCCCATCCTGGTGAAGAGTAGCAAGGTCCACCCCTTGACCTCAGCCTGAGCCCACTTAACCCCCAGGACCCTTGAGTGGTCTTTCCTCTGCAGCTTACAGGAGCAGCAGAAGGTACATGGGATTTACACGCTTGACCACTCCTCAAGGCAGCAGGCCAGGGTGCCCATGTCAGGGAGCATTGTACCATTGACAGTGCTGAGGTGCATGGCCTGAAAGGGAGCTCGAGTAGGCATTTGAGGGCAGGAGGGGGCTGAGTGAGGTTTAAAGGGGTAAGGTGAGCCTGAGGCAGTGTCTGGTTGCGGCGGAGGGGGGGGGGGGGGGCGGTGGGGAGGAGGGTCGGGTAGTGTCACCTTCATGCTTATGTGGTGTAGGGGGATGGGCAACTCATTACTTGACTGACAGGGAGGATGTCTCTCTTTGTGTGGGGCTGGTGGTAGTACCTGGGTCATCATTGAGGGAAGGGGGAGGGGAACAAATCTGTTCGGCAGGGGAAGGTGGATCTGTCCATGGATGTGGAGATTCATGGACAATAGTAAGAATGGTGGATGTATCCCACTTGACTGACAGCCCCAGCGCTAACATGAACACTGAGCCTGAAAATGAGTGAATCATGGCCTTTAAGTCTACTTTCTATTGGAAACACCAGGTGATTCCCAATGGATGGGTCAGCATAATTCAAATTGCAATCCACCTACACTTAGACATTTTTCAGGAGCTTGGGGTGATTTGCGCCATGAAGGACATCAGTGGGATTTAAAGATGATGGCAAAATCAACTCATCAGAGATCAGGCACCCTTTTCATAGTGCACCTCAATCTCAAAATGAAGGTAAAGTCCCTTCTCCCTCCCCTCAGACATCATGACTTTTCCAGAGACAAGGGTCAACCTCTCCCGATCACTAAATGTTTGTGTTCATGTCACCGCACCCCCTCATCCCACCCCATCCCCACCTCACACCAGGCAGGCATCCGTGTGAACTTTTCCCTATCCTCGCCAACATCAGACCCTATCCCTTGGCTGTGGCAACCTGGCACTGCCCCCTAGCATCCTGACAGTTCCAACCCAACACTGGCAGCCATATTCATGACTACCCAGGGGCTGCAATGACCTCCAAGCCCCTGGTACAGTCATCACATCTATCCACAGCAGTGGCTCTGAGAACATCCTCACTGAGGAACTGTTGAACTGTCTGAGTTGTGCCTGCTGTTTGTATTGATTGAAAGTAGCCTCCAGTAAAGGCATGCTGTTCAGGCTTAAGGGTTAGAATTAAATTATATTCTTTGAAAAATTACAGTCAGACTGCACACCTGGAGTGGGATTTTACAGCCTTGCTCAAGCGAGATCAGAAATTCTCACCCTAGGTCAATGGACATTTTTATTGTCCACCCCTCGCCTACTCCGCTTCCATGGTGTGCACAACAGTAGAATTCCGGTGCTGACCTTTCTAGGAAGGGCTTCAGACTTGAAAAAAATTACCTTTAGAAAGAATACCTGCTCAAAATGAGGAAGCACTTCATAGTTAATGGACCATCAATGCTATTAAAACAAACAAAGCTAATCTCTTCTTTGAAAACTGTCAATCAAGATGTTTGTAAAAGTCAATAGACCAAGAAATCGAATGTAAACAATGCACTTCAAAGCATTTACCCATCTCAGCAAGGCTTGTAAATGTTAATAGGGCATGAAATGGAATGTGGACAAACCACTTCAAAGCTGTTCAAGGCAACAGAGAGAAGCATTTCTACTTCATCAGACAGCTCTTTGAAATTGACATGAGAGATCAAAGTTTTACAAAGCAACAAAGAGAAGACTTCCTACTTCAACTTAACAGCTCTTTCTGGCAGATATGCTAAGAGAGAGAGATCAAAAATGTTCATAGCAAGACTAGCCACGTGGCCACCATCTCAGTGGAGACCTCTAACATGAACCCTTCCAGCCTAGTCTGACCCCTCCCCCCCAACACCACCTCTCTCGAAGGATCCCTCAAGAACCAACTCCCTTGAACAACCCCTCCCCCCCACCCTCACCGAATTCTGGCAGCAACTGCTTTGCCCATGAGCACCCTGGAGGTAAGTGTGCAGATGTGAGTCTATAGCACCTGGTCCCTGCCTTAAGAACCAGTGGTGTTTTGTGCCCAGGTGACTTCCTGGTGCAGCAGCATGCCTGGAGGATATTGTATTCAATTTTAATCTCACTAATGAGATTAAAATGGATGCAAATGAATGTCAGAACGGAACAAATTATGTCGTGCGCCCAATGGTAACATGCTGTAAGGATCAGTTGACCGAATAAACTATGTAACCAAATGACAAAATTATGTGGTGGTCAGCTGACCAGCTGATTTAGTGTAAATAAGAAGCTTCTAGGGTTTGTGGGAGCTTGGAATGGCCTAACAACGAGCTCTGTCTGATCAGGTTCTCATTTTTCTGGGAGAGATCCTCATCACACCAGCTGTAGTGGGCTGGGTGCATTGGGAACTGTTTTAACACCTGGAACAAAAACCGTTTCCGGCCTCTTGCTACAATCACCAGGCCAGCAGCAGTTGCACCTGGGGCTGGAGAATCGCCCCCAAGATTCATTTCCAACAATAGCAACCATCAGAACTTCAAAACAATTTTGGTAGGTTTTCAAAGCTAACCATACTACAGAACTTCACTAGTTCAATGAAAAATAATAACAAAACTATTGCTGGGAGTTTAATTGACCAATCTAAAAGCCATATTTCCATTATACCGCTATGTAAGTATGTTTGTTATTCAAAGGGCATCTGAGAAGTCCTTTGTAATCCTTTATTTTGTAGTTGTAAATTTAGTGTGCAAACATTTATAAACAATTACTGTTGCCTATTTAAAACAGCCCCCTCATTTCAAAAATTTAAGACGTGTGCACATTACGACTGCAGCATCAACAAGACATCTTTCAGCTTAATCCTTTATGGATTAGTCAAATCTTATCGCATCTCTCCAGTTTTGCAAATTGTGTTTTTGTCCCAGAGACGGCAATCTGCCTGAGTTTAATAATTCAATAGCACAACCAAAATTGCCATCAGTTAGCTAAACACACATGAAATTGTTACTTTCACGGCATTAAGACAAGGTTTGGATTTCAGCAGTGTCTAGTAAAATGCTACATTAAATGATTGCAAAATCCTTTTTGTCTTTGACTGTTTCAGTTATCCGTAATACAAATATGCAGAATAGACTAAAAACAAGGAAAAATACATTTGTAGTTACTTCAGAAGTAAGTATTTTTCCAGTAGTTATTTGATGACTATTTACTTTGACATAATGATACCTAAAAATTTGAAAGCACAGGTCTTTCAGGAAAATTCACACATATTTACAAACCTTGTATTAAAGTGGGAAAGGAGGGTGGGGGGGAGGAGGGGGACTGTGGGTTAGAGGGGACCTTGAAGTTTACTTTGAGATTGCCAGCGTCTTCAGGTCTCGCACATCTTTTTCCCAGCAGGAATCTCCCCGAGCGCCAGAAAACTGACAAAGTATTGGTTAATTGTGATCTAGATCAAGCCTACCCACCCACCGGAATTCTCATCGCTCCCCTCCGCTCCCCCCATCCCTGCCCACCAGGAACCTCCAACCGCATCCAAGGCTGGGATTCTCTGGTGCTGTTGCAGTGAATGAAGTTTTCTCTGAGCACCAAATTCTCCATTCACACTGGCAGTGGGATGGGAAAGTACGAGAGTGGGGCATCCCCTCCTTAGTTATTTTTTGGGAAAATTCTGCCCAAATTGTATTTTTCTTTGTAAGTAGCGTCTAATTAAACATTAGACAAGAAAATGTGCAGTAAGTGGTAGAGCTTACTTTGGCATTTAACATTCAACGTAATTCTTCAATCTCACCGACGGCTGAGATTATCCAGTTCCACTGCTGTAAACATAAATTTGACTGAGTGCCAAATTCTCCACTCTCACTGTCAGCAGTAGCAGTGCGAGATCAGAGAATTCCAGCCATTCTTTTATTCAATCTGATTTCTACATATAATAATGAAGAAGGTGAATATAGCAGAGGGAGGCATTTGTTTGCATACTGCTGTTTCAAGGTAATGTCCTGTGGTGCTGTCTGTTTCCCCCATCCCCAGGAATCAACATCAACTGCCAACAAATTTCTACTGCAAAAACTTTAAGAAAAATATTAAAAGCATAGCTAAAGGGAGAAACATAAATTTACAGATCAGATTAACTCTGGATATTTAGTAGGGAAGTCTTCTAATATTAAAATATTAAAAAGTCTGTTACAAAAGATCCCTAAAGTAAACAGGGATGAAATAAACCATTGGAGTATAAATTGGAGCATTTCATGTTAAATTGTACATTTGGTCAGTGTTCAGTTTTGTCATAATGTACTGTACCAATCTGATACATTCAAGGGTTCAGTTCTCGACAACATTTAAAGTAGATGGTCTGTTCAGATTTGAAAAGCAGTGTCTTCACTGACATAAATAAGATGTCAAATAGTGTAAAATGTTTAAAGTTTATTTATTAGTGTCACAAATCGGCTTACATTAACACTACAATGAAGCTGCTTTTGAAATCTCCTAGTCACCATATTCCAGCGCCAGAGGGAGAATTTAGCATAGCTAATGCGCCGAACCTGCACATCTTTTGGACTGTGGGAGGAAACCGGAGCACCTCGAGGAAACCCATGCAGACACAGGGAGACTGTGCAGACTCCACACAGACAGTGACCCAAGCCGGGAATAGAACTCGGGTCCCTGGCACTGTGAGGCAGCAGTGCCAACCACTGTGCTACTGTGCTGCCCTGAAATTGTAGAAGTTGTATCTGGAACACTATTTCAAGTTCACAAGGGGAACTTGAGACAAGCGGACACAGTTTCAAAGTAATGAAAGACAAATTTAGGGCTCTCATAAATAACTTCTTATTTAAGTGGGATCAACACGTGGAATGTACTTCTAGGTGGAGCAGAGATGGCAAAAACCTCGGAATCATATAAGTTGGATGCCAGAATGCATGGAAAATATAGGTTTTACTGGAACAGGAGGGACATGATTGGTCAAATTAGCTTTTGCATTTTTAGTTACCTGCAACTTTGTGAGTTCAGGATAACAGAACATTGGGCAAAACTTAATGCCTCCCCCCGGATGAGTTTAAAATCAAGGGGGCATTTAATAGAACAGAAAGTTGGCAGCTGGGGACTCCATCAACTTCTCATCTCGGGCGCAATTAAATCTGGGACAGGAAGGTTCATGGATAGATTTCCATTTGAGGCTCTTATATTAATGCCTATTTAAGGGCCTCATATTTTAACCACCTCTGGCATGAACCAGCGGTACGGAGGAGTTGTCACATTAAAAGCCACAAAAGCAAACAGTGGACTCCGAGGAATGTCCCTCATCAAATGCACTTTGGGCAGGATTTTACTGCCTCACTCAAGTGAGACCAGAAATTCCTGCCCGAGGTCAATGGACATTTCCGTTGTTGGACCATCGCCCGATTCAATTCTGTGGTAGAGTTCCGGTGATTATGTCTGATTGAGGGAACTGGCATCAGGAAGGGAGAAGGTGGTGAGAACCACCTCCTTGCCCTTGCCATTGAATCCTTAGCTCCCCTTTCCTGCAACTCACATGATCGCCTTCCAGTCCCGACTCACTTTTGGCCTGAGGTCCCTTAGCATTCCTGGGCTTCTTGCTTCCGCTGGTGCTGCCTAATTGCTGGACTCTGATTAGCCAGCAGTTCATCACTATCTGCTTAAGGGCAATTAAGAATGGGTAATAAATGCTGGCCTAGCCAATGATGCTGATATCCCACAAATAAGTTTTTAAAAAAGCTCTCAGGGTGGGACTTCTGCCCCCAGCATCCTTGATCCCATGTTGGCCCCACACTGTCCACTTAAGTGCCTTCCAGAAAAGATTCACAGTGAACCCTGCATCATTTTATACTCCTGTCAGCCCACATGAGCTATTTATATTTCACATTTTATGGTGCAACTGATGGGAATAGAGAACTGCTCTTAGCTTTGAAAATTTATCAACAAAGTTAAGTTATGAAGATTTTCTTTAATAAGTTTGATTTACTTACTGAAACGATAGACTTTCAGAAATAAAAAAAACTCAGACTAACCTTAAAAATGTTAAACATATCTGTGTACTGTCATTTAAATGAAGACAAGATCTAAATGCATTGTGAAATCCTAAAGATAATGCTGAAAACGCCAAGTGTTATCTTCTTTGAATCAAAGTACTTGTAAATTTAGTGGGATTGCATAAACAGCATTGTCGACTATCAGAAAGGAATAAAGATAACTGACAAGCACCTTGGATATCTGAGTGTTTTTTCAAACATAATCCAATGCAACCTTTCAAATTTCAGCTCCGTAGCACACATACGTGACTGCCTGCACTTTGCATTGTTCAATCAATTCAACACCTGTCTCAATTTTCTATATACTGTAAAAGACAGAACATTGCAATATTCATCGCTGAACAGCAGCAAGAGGTTTACACAATTTTAATTCTAGATGTTCAAAAAGATGCAGGGATTATTCTCTGTCATTGCACAAAAACAGTCAGCTATCTGGTTAGAACTTTGCATTGGAAATGAGTTTCATCAATCTAACTAGAGCAGGGTTAAAGCCCTTAGCAACATGCTTATTTTGTAGAAGGTCACTCAATAATAACTTCCTTTGCCCTCCAAGCTTATTAAGACTGACTGGCATATATTAATAAAAACACCTGATTTTCAGACCATAAAAGTCAGGCACATACTTATTTTAATTCTAACATTAAGAAAGGAACCCTTAATTAGCAGGGTTTCAAAATGTCAGCTTCTTCTATTAGCTGTTCTGGTCCATCAATGCCATAATCCGGACTGTCAAATTTCATCACATGATAGACAGTTTTCTGGCTGTCTTTTTTTTAATATAGATCACACTGACTGAAACCATGTGATTCTGGAATCACTTGCCTGAACATCTCCACACCAAAAATGTCTCTTTTAACGAACCAAATGCTGAATTTCATTATTGTTATTTTAAGGGGGCAAACCATGGATTTTTCAACTATAGGTTGGTGTTTAAAACAACAATGATCAAGTGGATTTAAATGGAGACAAGGGCTCAACTCTGAAACTCCTAGCCGAACTTGATGCAGTTGCTCCTTCAGAAGATTTTTTAAAGACAATGACATATCTAATGATGGCATTTCTTTAATCCTTTAGTTTTCTTAATTATAACAGTGCAGTTTTGATGACCCCACTTTGCCATCAGACTTTTCTTGCACATTTATAGCTGACACATTCTCTTGCTCCTCCTCACCTTAAAGATTTCAAACTGCTGTCTCATTTATAGCAGCAGCTGCATAATAAAATGGATTGTTGATGCATTTGATCTCAGCTTACAGAAGCACTTAGTCAGTGTTACACAACATGATCAATGTGATAACAGAACGTATGGATCATGTAGTATATAATGGTGCTATGTGAACATACGCTGAGTTAGAGATGATGACAACTCCCATTTAGAATTCAATTTAAGTGCATTTGTAAACAGTTAAAGATGATTTAAATTCAGTTGCTCAAGTGTCTTTTTTTAGATGTGTGAAGAAAATCTAATGGCTTGGATTCAGAAAATGGATTATGGAGGGTAGATATTCTTCTATGTGTTAAATTCAAGTCAGGTTTAATCCTGATGATGCAGTACCTTCATTGTTTGGAACTGAGAAGGGAAGGAAACCAAAAACCAGGCTTTACAACATGATCAATTGTACATTTTTGACCACTGCAAAAGGATCCAAATGTTTAAACATTGGACAGAACTTTCCCAAGTATCACAAGGGCAAGAAAACCGGAACAATCTGTGCCAGTCAGTCCAGCACAGGCAATCATCCCACACCTAGTCATTTTTTGGGAGAGTGGTGAGTTGCATACCAGTTGCAAAGCAATTGGGCACAGTTTTGAAAGAGTGCCCTAATCTTATAGTGCATTGGAAGACACCCTCCTTCCCCATGGACCTCCCCGCCATGTATGTTTCCACCCACTCCCTGGCACGGATCACTGACATTAAGACACTGGGGCCCTCCCAGTGGATCCCCCTTCATGACCTGTATCATTGCACCCGACATGCACCCCCCCACTACATTGATCCCCATTATTGCTCCCCCCTTCAAGGCCCTTCTTCATGCCCCACCTCTTCATAACCGCCACTCGGGCTCAACCCCACTCAGGCCCTATTTTCTTGGTACTGCTCCTGGCACACTGGCAGTACCCACCTGCCAGTGCACAACTGACACTGCCAGATGGGCATGTCCAGCCATGTCCTCGACCCTCAGAGTCTTCAATGACCTCTGGATCTCCCAGTGTGGACATTATGCCTGGTCCCTGCTAGTGGAGAACAACAGTGATTCTGCCCTGGTTCTTGCCAGACACGAGGGTCAGAAGATCCCGGGAGCTGGGAAAATCTGGCATCAAACAGGCTAATCATATTTAAATGCTACTTTAAAAAGTGCTAATCAGCCTCACACCCTTTCTGGGTGAAATCACTTTTATTTGACATGTGTGATCTTTCCAGCCTGCTGCACACTGGGAAGATAATGCATGAGGCTTTCATGCTGGGCACAAGCCAGTCTTGTACTGAAAACCACCTTCTCGGCACTGTTTTGCCAATGCAATCGGCTTTGCGAAGCCACTTTATACATTAATATCATGATATACATGACACTAATGTGTCCGGCATGGCTGTTCCCTCCCATCGTGTCATCAGCTTTTCAGAGTTGAAGAACAGTTTGGTTTGTAAAATAAAACCAACTAAAGTATAATGATATAGCACATTCAAAGTTCATAAATACTAATTTTATAGAATTACAGAATCCCTACATGTAGAAAGAGACCATTCGGCCCAGCGAGTCTGCTCTAGACTGTGGGAAGAAACCACAGCACCCGGAGGAAACCCACGCAGTCACGGGGAGATTGTGTAAACTCTACACAGACAGTAACCTAAAGCTGGAAGTGAACCCTGGTCCCTGTCGCTTCAGGAGACAAACACGGGACATTGCAGACAGAGTACCCCTTCTCATTCAGTACTTCCCCAGAGTGGAGAAGCTATGACATCTTCTCTGGAGCCTTCAACATGTCATTGATGAAGACAAACATCTTGCCAAGGCCATCCCCACACCCCCACCTCTTGCCTTCAAACAACCACATAAGCTCAGACCATTATTCACAGCAAACTACCGAGCCTTCAGGATAACAGTGACCACAACACCACACAACCCTACCACAGTAACCTCTGCAAGACATGCCGGATCATCGACAGAGATGCCATTATCTCATGTGAGAACACCATTCACCAGGTACATGGTACGTACACCTGCAACTCAGCCAACCTTGTCTACCTGATACACTGCAGGAAAGGCATGGTACATTGGGGAGACCATGCAGACGCTTTGACAACAGATGAATGAACACCGCTCGACAATCACCAGGCAAGACTGTTCTCTTCCTATTGGGGAACACTTCAGCGGTCACAGGAACTTGGCCTCTGATCTTTGGGTAAGCGTTCTCCAAGGCGGCATTCACAACACACGACAACGCAGAGTCGCTGAGCAGAGACTGATAGCCAAGTTCCGCACATATGAGGACAGCCTCAGCTGGGATCTTGGGTTCATGTCACACTATCTGTAACCCCCATGACTTGCCTGAGCTTGCAAAACCTCACTAACTGTCCTGGCTGGAGACAATACCCATCTCTTTAACCTGTGCTTAATCCTCTCTCCACTCACATTGTCTGTATCTTTAAGACTTGATTACCTGTAAAGACTCATATTCCAACCATTATTTTGTAAATTGAGTTTGTGTCTTTATATGCCCTGTTTGTGAACAGATCTCCCACTTATCTGATGAAGGAGCAGCATTCTGAAAGCTTGTGGGTTGTGCTACCAAATAAGCATGTTGGACTTTAACCTGGTGTTGTGAGACTTCTTATTGTGTATATCCCAGTCCAACGCCGGCATCTCCATATCATGGCTGTGAGGTCGCAATGCTAACCATTGTGCCACCATACTGCGCTAATTTGACAAATACCTTTGAAATACTCTGGTTTGTTTTGGTATGGGGATTGGGATAATAACACTTTCATAGTCCAATAGGCCCACCATTTCAAAAATTGAAAAGGAAGTGTTCACATTCTTTATACAATCACATCTGAAAAATAAACTAGTGTTTAATTTTGTACATTTTCCTCACAACTAACCTGTTTAGAAACAAAGCACTCAATAATATAAATACAAAAATGCCAACTGTATGTGCATCTTTTGTACTGAAATTCAGTGACATTATTTTGGCATCTGACGAACAAAACTTGGCATTTTTTTCATTTCTCCCCAAACACAATCTCGTTGATTTATTTTCTAGATGTATCAAAAGACCAAGTTTATACAAAGCAATCAAGAATGTTTTTACTTAAAGAAAGGGACACATAAAAGTCAGTGTATGCAGCAAATTATGTACACCCTGAGTATAAATAGCAGCCAATTTCAAGTATAAGTAGTGATCCGATTACACCATGGCTTTACTTTGAAAATGATACTCAAGGTTGCGAGTTTAAGATAATAGTTTGCATTTAGATTGCAGGTATAGCCGGGTCAACTTAATTTTGAAGCAGCATCAAAAATATAAGCCCTATGAATAGCAAGTGATGTTGGAATCATTTTAAATAAATAATAAAATGCTGCTGTTAAAGGAAATAGTAATGCCACATTGCTCTATATCGTATGACAATAAAGCTCTCTCTAGCAGAGTAGAACTGTAATTTTATCAGTCACGTTAAAACAAGGGCAAGGGAACCACCATTTTTCATGGAATATTGGGAACTAAAATAACAATGATTATTTTAATTAAATACAGTGTTTAACAAAGTTGCTCATGTCCACCTGAACACATAATATTAGTACGTTCTTGTATCGTTCCAAATATTTGATGATTTTAACAAAAAACATTTCAAACAAACCTTTAAATACTCTTTGCCTTTTAGCATCTATGACTAAACACTCATGGTACCATTTCCTGATTTGTAACATTTTTCTGTTGCTATGGGATAGATTTGTGTGTTTATATATGTAATATATCTCCAAGAAGGATTAGGTTGTCATATTGGGAACCCACACTACAGTTACTCAAATCCTACAGGACTCCGGTTCCTTGTCAGTGTCATCGACCCTTTAAACAGAATACAAACCTAATCGCTGACAAAAAAGAAACCGAAATGATGCAAATCATATTAATTTCAGCATATCCCCTGTGTGTTGGGTATAAACTACTGCCTAATTAAATATTTTTTAACGATGTGAGTAATTTTTGCCAAGGGGCGGATTCAGGGGAAAATTTAATATGAGATCACAAAAGCTTTTCCCAGCGTTGATTCTGTAAATTAATGACTATCTGCCTTATGATAAAAGCATGCTGCCATGAATGAAAATGAAGTCCGTAAGGCTTAGACTATTTGCCTAATAACCAAGTGTATACAGAACAAAAGGCTAAGAGAGTTTTAGAAATTTTCTATTGTACCCTGCTCTGTTGTCAGTAAAATACAACAAATAACAGGTGGGTACTAAATTAAAAAATATATATCATTTTGTAGATTTATTATTAGCCCATGCATATTTAAGTACCTAATTCCTGTTGTATCACCTACTCCATCAACAAAAACAATGTTCTCCCCATTCCCTAAGGCTACAATTTTGGTGATGCTGGTGACCTTCTGCATCTCACTCAAATTTTCTTAATGCTTTCAAGGATGTGAGTATTACTGGCAACACCAGCTTTCATTGCCCATTCCTAATTATCCTTGAGATGGTGATGGTGAGCTAATGCCTCAATTCACTGCAGCCAGTCTTGTGCAGATACCCCCACTGTGCTGTAGGAAGGAAGTTCCAGGATCTTGCCTCGATAACAGTGAAGGAGCAGTGATATAGTTCCAACTCAGGATGATGTGTGACTTGGAAGGTGATGGTGTTCCCATGCATCTGTTGCCCTTATCCTTCTAGGTGGTTTGGAAGATGTTGTCATGGGAGTCATGGTGAGTTGCTACAATGCACTTTATATATTGTACACATTGCTGCGAATGTGCATTGATAGTGGAGAGACTAAATGTTGAAGGTGGTAGATGGGGTGCCAATCAAACAGGCTGCTTTGTCCTGGACAGTCAAAGCTTCTTGAATGTTGTTGGAGCTACATTCACCTAGGCAAGTGGAGGGTATTCCATCACATCCTGACTTGAGCCTTGTATATGGTGGAAAGGCTTTGGGGAGTCAGCAGATGAGTTACTAGTTACAGAATTCCCAGACTCTGACCTGTTCTTATAGCCACAGTATGTCTGTGGCTGGTCCAGTTCAGTCTTTGATTGATGGTAATCACAGGATGTGATAGAGGGGTAATGTCATTGAATGTCAAGGGGTGATGTTTAGATTCTCTCTTCTTGGAGATGGCCATTGCTGGCACTTCTGTGGCATAAATATCACTTATCACTTATTTTCCCAAGCCTGAATGTTGCCAGATCTTGTTGCATTTAGACATGGACTGCTTCAGTATCTGAAAAGTTGCAAATGGTACCGAACATTACGTAGTCATTAGTGAACATTCCAACTTTTGACCTTATGGTGGGTCATTGATGAAGCTGATGAAGGTTGTTGGGCCTCAGGCACCACTCTGAGTAACTTGTGGAGTGACGTCCTGAGACTGAGATGATTGACCTCCAATAGCCACAACCATTTTCCTTTGTGTTAGGTAAGACTCCATACAGTGGAGAGTTTTCCCCCGATTCCCATAGAGTTCAATGTTGTCAGGTCTCCTTGACACTACACTCAGCCAAATGTTGTCTTGATGTAAATTACAGTTACTCTCACCCTTCTCCTGAGTTCAGCTGTTTTGTTCAAACTTGGACCAAGGTTGCAATGAGGTCAGGAACAGATTCTCCTTGGTAGAATGCAAACTGTGTAAGTGCTCTTTGAGAATATTGTTGATGACCTCTTCCATCATTTTTCTGAGAGTAGGCAAATGGAACAGTAATTGGCTGGATTGGATTTGTCCTGCAATTTGTGGACAGGCAATTTTACATATTTCAGGGTAGATGACACTTTTGTAGCTGTACTGAAACAATCTGTCTTGGAACAGTGCTATTACCAGAATATTGTAAGGGCCCATAACCTTTGCAGGATCCATGAGAGAATGAGTGTGATCTGTTCATGAATGAGTGAATAAATGAATGTGATGTGAGCTTAAGTCTTTGTTAGTTAATGGATTCTTTTTCATATTGAAATTAGCAACCATGAGTAAGGAAATGTTCTCAACATTGTGATCCCACTTAGCCTTGATGGTACTGACATTTTCATCTTCTGGAGGCAGACTGGCCTAGTGTTGGGTGTGAAAGGCATAGAAAGAGATGAAGCGGCCAAGTTAACAGAAATATTGGCCCAATTTTTCACAGCAGCACAAATTCTCTTAACACCCTTATCCTTCTTCACTGCTTAATCCCATAACTCGGTCTTCCAGAATCTATTTTATAAATGGTATTTACAAACTAAGTAAGAACATTTGGAAATGTTTGAAAACTTTATAAATCTGTCAAAATTTTACTTGAAGAGACACATAAAAAACTTTTATGCTATTTGAAAACCTTATAAATCTGTAAAAGCCATTACATTCACATTTCCCTGGACAACTGTGTAAACAAACCCTGTAGTGCAGAAGCCATCAATATCATTGGAAGCAGCCAGAAGCACTCACATCTGTTGCAGCTTCTAAACAATTAACAGATAGTGGAGTTGTTCTGCAAATAATAAATGAAAGCCATTGGAAATGCTTAAACAATTAGCTACTGATCTGAACACTGGGCTAGCTTTTCAATAATGCTGAATAGCAATTAATCCAGTGGAAAATCTATTCTAATGCATCTGAAGGTTTTTACCCTTTTACAATGCTTTTCCTTCATTTGACAACTTTCCAATTGTCAAAAGCAACAACCTGACAAATGCATTATTTGTCACTTCCCCCACCACAGCACTGTCATCATTCACTTTAGTATGCATATATATAACTCAGGCTGCAGCATTTCAGGATAAACTATAAATGAGGCAACACCATTTCCATTTGTTTTTTACATTCTCCCGCTTCCAATATATGGTTAATATATTCCCCCTGCAAATGTGATTCAGGAAGGTTTCCAGAATGTGGCTAATTTACAGAAACTTCAGAAGTACAGCGGCATGGAGCAGTTCCCTATTCTGCTGAAAACAGTCAATGATGGGAACGCAGTGGGAGTTCTGCTTTTGCGACCCAGCAATTTTTTTTTCTAATTCCGGACTCCAAGCGGTCCTGAGTTAGGGCCACAAAATCCAGCCTAGTACATTTGAATATGGAGTGTTGGCAGGATTCTTCAATCATGGTGAAATCAGAACTGCATACCACATGCAAGCTGTCCTGCAAAAAGACTGGAGGATAACTGTCACAAGTAGAAACCCTGGAATGACTTTCTTCTTAGCCTAGTAAGACTTAGGCCTAATACTTGTCCCCTTGCCTTGCTGGAGACCGGATAACTTAGCACCGACTTTCCTGTCTTATATTGCTGTAACATACTGTCCTCTCTCTGAATGATGGGTGCAAATTTGGATTCTAGCTTTGTATACTTTTGAAACCTGTAATAATGCAAATATTACAACGATCATACTTAGAAAAGCTCAGATATCACTTAAAAATGGCATTTAACAGCAGGACCTCAATTCTATTTTTTCTGCTTTCTCCAGAGAAGAAGTGAAATTAACATTCTGGCCAGCTTCCAGCAAGGAAAACTGACGGTAGAAGATCACAGCTAGGAGAGGGAGGACTGAATGACCAGAGATTTTAGGAGAAGAGCGGGTGAGAGGCTAAGGAGCTGCAAGGCAATTATTGCAGGAAGGAAGGAGGGAGAGATTGGGGCCCGGCTGTTTTCATGGAGAAGGTGGTCAAAAGCTTCCATGTGGATTGCATTCCTGCTTCTGTCCACACGGCTCCTGTCTCCCTTTTGCAGCTCAGTCCTCAGAGCTTGGGGAAACAAATCTAGCAACTTTGAATTAAGAAACCAAGTTGTACTCTGTGAACTTAATTTAAATATGTGAACATAAAAATGGCAATGATTGGAGACAGGAGGAGTTGGAGATTTATTTCCTGTCTAAAGTGATTTTATCCCTTCAGGACAGGAGAGGAGGTGGGGAGATTAGCTTCAGGTATTTATCTCTGACTGCACCAAATGTAATCATAGAATCCTTATAGTGCAAAAGGAGGCCATCTGGCGCATCAAGTCTGCAAGACTACAACCCACCCAGGCCCTATCCCTTAACCATAGAGGGTAGTGAATAATACATAGAGGGTAGTGAATCTCTGGAATTCTCTGCCCATTGAAGCGGTGGAGGCTACCTCGTGGGATATGCTTAAGTCACAGGTAGATAGATTTCTGATCAATAAGGGAATTAAGGGTTATGGGCAGCAGGCGGGTAAGTAGAACTGAACCACTTTCAGATCAGCCATGACCTTATTGACTGGCGGGGCAGGCTCAAAGGGCTAGATGGCCTAATCCTGCTCCTATTTCTTATGTTCTTATAATCCCAAGTATTTAGCCTGCTAGCCTCCCTGGCACTCAGGGGCAATTTGTTATAGTCCAATCAGCCTAACCCACACATCTTTGGAGTGTCAGAGCACACAGAGGAAACCTACACAGACATGGGGAGAATGTGCAAACTCCACACAGATAGTCACCTGAGGTCGGAATTGAACCCGGATCCCTGTACTGTGTGGCAGCAGTGATAATCACTGCGCCAGAATATTCTGATACAATTTATAATGAATGTATCTCATGCTTTGATTTACTCTTGGTAAATGCACAACCCAGTTTGGAGAAGAACAATACAACCCAGAAATATTAGGTTCAATCCCTGATCTATACTGTGTCAACAAATCTGAGTTGGGTCAGCAACAGTAGTGAGTACTGGGGTGGTTGTGCTGCAGCTGGTCCTACCTGTTCAATCAAGATAAGTCTATCCATACTCTTATGCAATATGGAAGAAAACTAGGTCAGGAAAATGTGAATGCCCGATGTTGGAAACTGGGTTTAGCATTGTTTAACAGCATATCAACAGTTAACAGTCTAAGCTCAAAACACTTGAGAAATAGTTGTTGAAGCAAAGGCAGTAAACACCTAGGGATATGATCCCCAGCATGATTCAACAGCCTCAGACAATATGGAAGAAAACTAGGTCAGTAAATAAAATAAGATCACCTGATTGAGTTAGCTCTAATGGAACAATAAAAATGAACCATTACCACAATATGATGGACAAAAGTTGAAGGAACATTTCTGAAGCTGTGATCTTCATCTATAGATATCACCATAATTTTTGCATGAACTACTGCAGTACCTTTAATTGCCAGTAGATAGCTTCAAAACCCTTTGAAAATACTTAATTACTGACAGAGTGGCAGAACAGTTCCATACAAATTAACAAAGAGCTTATTAAACAGTGGTAAGTGGTATAATGTTCACATCACAAAAATGATCGAGGGATTATGGTACATATATCAATAAACACATCAGTAAGGGATTTAGATGCATTAAAAAATAAATAAGGTGCAGGAATGTATTAGTTGAAAACCGGAATACAAAAATGAAGCATTTACCTTGTTATCGTCAAGGCATTATCAGACTCCATCCGAGGACTGCATGTAGTTCTGATCATTCAATCATAGACAGAATGAATAGATTCAGAGGTATGAAATGATTCAAAGCCAGGGGGAGAAGTTAAGGAAATTGAGATTGTTGTCTTTGAGAAAGTGGAAACTTTGAGATGATCTAATAAAAGTTTTCAAAACTTAAGGAAATCCAGAAAATTGATTCCAGTGAATCCACTTAACTAATGAACACATTTTTTTAAAAATAGGTAGGAGTAAGAAATTAATTCAGGTGAAACCACTTTTTTACCCAGGAGTATTGTGGAACAATTAAATAGGGTAGGCCATCCAAGAAAACAGCAAGACAATTGTATACATTTCTGGGAGTAGAAGGGATTGAAGGATTATGGTGAGAAATTGTGTGTGGGAAACTGATCGATGAAAACAAGGTTGGTTCCTAAAATTCTCATGTTCTTAAATGCTATAACTTCAAAGAGCTTTCAGAAACCTATCGAGGTGTTCAAGAACAGTTTGAAAAAACAAATTGGGGAAATGTTTTACTGTGTATATGAGTGTGTATATGTAGGCATATTAGCAATGATTTAACACAGAGATTGTTTCTTTCCACTTAATGTATAATGGACTGATGCTACTTTGTGGTAAAATGCAGATGAATCTAGCAAATATTTATTTTCTTTTTAACGAAGGTGTACTATTTTATTCACTGGAGCAAATATATGATACATATTACAGTATCTTAACAGTTTACTAGGGTCAAACTTGACATAATCAATCACATGCAACAGTGATCACATGACATGTAGTCTTTAACCTACAGCTTTTTCATCCAATTTACATTTCGAAAAAGATTTTACATAAATTATTCAAAAACAATGAAATACATCTACAAAGATTCTACTGAGAGCTGAGAAAAGAAACTAGAACAATTAGCTCAGAAGGGCAAAAGTGTAGAATTTCTCCCTGCAGCCTTTGTCTAGTTTATCAAGCTCACAAAGCCCCTTTAGATCATTTTAATCCACAGTGGTAAGTAGTTGAATATGTGATTCAGATTGCCTCTGAAAATTCTGTGCTACCAATCAGCTTCCTGACACCACTCTTCTCTTCAACCTTCAGATACAGTGACAGCAAAGACCAAAAGCCAACTCACAAAGGAGCAACAAAATGGCAAACTCAGAGCACTCCGTATTTAACCCTCTGAAGAATGATTTTCTCGACATTTCCTGAGAAATCTAACTTTAAACTCTAAAATATCAGCTCTGCTCTCCTTATCATTGTTATTTTGCTCTGAAACGCTATCAAACACACACACATTCTCTCTTTTGGAACAAATACGGCATTTAAGTTTCAAATAAAATGCTTCCATCTACAGAAATAAAAACTCCATACTGCAGCAAAACAAAGCAACCACAAATGCTACAGAATGGAATCAAGCAGAATAAACTGATCACACCTAAGCAATTTATGAAGAGAGAGATATGTTTAGTTTTTAAACAAAAAAAACATACTGTCCTATTGTAGAGGATTCAGTTAAATGAATAGGAGGGACTGAATTGTACAATGGGCTACATTTCCACCCTTAAGACTTGGGTTTAAAATCTAACTGAGGCTGATGGGATATAAATCTCTTCTCTTTGACAGCTATTAAGAGCCCTAAGTGAAATGAGTTTGTGCAGTCTCAACTCAGTTCTTGGTGGATGAGTCTACAACCAAGTACTACCTATAAATCAGCAGTAATTTGGTAATCTCACTCAGTGGAGCTTTAGATAGCTGCCGTGAGAAATAGAAAGTTCACATTGGTGCATGCAGAGGATCATCCTTTGCAAAGAGTATGTTGATGGGGCAGAGCAGAAGTGCTTTACCTGCATTGAAATCTGCACTTTATACCAGATCAGGAAGTATTTAGTGCTGAAATGGTTCCTTCCCAACCCAAAGACATTAATAAATACATAAATCCACTAAAATCAAATGAGATAGGTAATTCAGTAACTTTAAGAGCTGTGTTATGTATTTAAATCTATCTAGACCTAGTAATTCAGCTAGCTTAGTTTGAATGGTTCTTTCCTAAGAACAGAATTTTTAAATTCAAAGTTTAACTGAACAGCTTTGAAAAAAACTTAACAAGCTGAAACCAAAATTGAAATGTGAACATTATTTCTCCATTTTATTGTAGGATTTGTAATTATAGAAATATAAACCACGCAATGTTCTATTATCGTAGATTTAAACAATCTGATGGCTTTGTTAGCTTCCTTGGCATTTGTTTCATTACTCCTTAACTTGAAGGGAATGTGAGAAATCAGTCTCCTTGCATAAAGACCCTGTCCCTGAAGGTCTGAAAGTTATTCTGAAAGGGCTAAAGTATCTATTACATCACACGAAAGTGGGAGAAGATCATAAGGTGTGATTTATCTGAAAATACATGCCTGAAACATAATTGTCTAGCATATAGCTGCAGCCTTCTAGCAGAAAATTTACTCAAGAATTTGCTAAAATAAGAGACACCTAAAGGTACTTAAAAATACAAGAAGCTACAATTAATTTTTCCACCAAAACGCTTCATCTCTTTTAGAGCATCTTAATTTTCTTTGAGTTTAGTTACAGTACAAAATGGAGGAGTTATAGCCTTTATTGCTGTCTTCATCTAAAGTTAAGTCTAATTTGGAGGGGAATTTGCAGGTGATACTGCTGTCATGCCGTTGATACTCCTATTTTTCCTCTGTAGCACAGGTTGTGAAAGTAATTTTGGTGAATTGTTGCATTGCTTCCAAGAGATCATACATACTAAAGCTGAGGTGCACTGATGGTGGAAGGGGTTGATTTTGAGTTCAGCGTTTGGGCATTAATCAGGAAAACTGCAGTATTACCAGGGCCAGGAGACTTTCAGGTGACTGATGAGTTTTCCATCACACTCATTTACGATAGAGGGGCCCCAGCAAATCTAGAAGCGAGCTGTTTTTTGGTAGGGTGCCTTGTCCCTGCTCTGTTTGGAGCCACATGGATATGGGTGGCCTAATTAATCTTTGACTGGTTGTGACCCCAAAATATTGATATTGCCAAGACATGATGAAAGTGATGTAACTGTAGGGCATAAGGTGATGATTGAGCCGTTATTGTTGGAGACAATCAATGTCCAGCATTTATGTAATGTGGACATTACCTGCCAATCACTGTTCCAAGCATGAATATGGTCCAAGTCCCGTGATGGGCTTACATACAGTGCTGTAATTATTTGAATATTGGAAGCCAAATGTTTACCATTATTATTAAAACATTAGAATGAGGAGTTGTTCAGAATGGATGGCAAATCTTTTTTTTTAGATTTAGAATTGTGGGAATGTGTAATCATAAGAAAAATAATTTTTAGCATTGAGATAAGGTGGTTAAGAGCTTAAACATTTAATTTCAGGAGTAATTGTGAAATTTTCTATTTACGGTGATATGCTGATAGCTAGAAGCGAAAGGAATATCATGTTAGGAGTTGAATGAATTATTGTATTCATGTGGATCGGAGTGATTATTTATTTCTAGATTAGAGGACAATGAAGAACCATGATTTATTTATTTCAGTGTCTGGCCATTGTAAAATCAAATGGAAATGACACAGCTCTGATTTGAGGCTTATTTTCACTCCAAACAGGAGATCAGGACAATTTATTTCTACTTTGAAAGACAGGGCAACCTCAATTTATTTATTTGTTTATTTCTATGTGCGAAGGACCAGAGATCTGCAGCTCACCAATTATGAATTCATTTCCCAACATGAAAATAAACAATGTTTCCAGGGCAACATTAAAAGGGTGTTTTTTTAAGTAGATGAATTCAAGAACTGAAGTCAGGGAGACCCTTAAGTGGTCATTGGGAGATACAGAAAAGCAGCTAGGTGAAGCCAGAGAGTCAAGTTTGATAAGTAAAGATTTTACAATCACTCAGGATGCTGCATCACTGACAACAGCTCTCAGGTAGGTCTTGAATTGAGGGGTGGAGGGGGGTGAATATGAATTAGGAGGAAGGGGATGACTGCAGGAGGATTAATTGGGTGGATGTAGGAAAAGAGCGGCATATGCAGGGAGTTACAGAATGTGATCAGGAGGAGGCTGAGCCAGTCTTTGGCATTGCAGGAGAGCTAGGTAGAGCAATCTATTCCCTTTGGTTCCGTCTTTGTATAAACATTCTTTAACAAACAAACCCTTAAGGATCATTAGGTTGATGCATTTAGGTCATGTTTTCCTGAACATGATGGCCTGCATAAGTTACTCATAGGGCAGATCTATTTTTCCACTTTGCAAAAGTATGGAGACTAATGGTCAGTTTCAGATGAAAGTCCTCTTTCACTGCTTTTCTTTCACTGCCTTCACCGATATCGTTGTCAGTGCTGCAGCAGCCTGAATTTCAATGCTGATTTACTGGCAGACTGTTTGGAGATACCCAGCATGTGTCCACACTTCACCTATCTTATTTAAAACCCCCTTTAGACCCCTGGGCCTGGTGTTGCTTTTTGTCAGTCACACACCCAGGATATTTTTTATTTATTCATGAGATGTGAGCAAAGCCAGTGCTAATCTTCCATCCCTAATTGCATGAGATGGCAGTGATGAGCTGCCTTTTTTGAACTGCTGGCATGGTATATGAGCACCATATTGGTCATTTTGACATCCATCTTATGCCACTGAAATGGGCCTGGTGCCAAGCAACTTCTGCATCATTCTATTCAATGCACTAGACTTTGTACACTGGGATTAGAATTGTACATACAGCAAAGCAGAATCTCCCTGGATTTCAAAATGAGCTGTTTTACCCTGAGTGGGATCCTTTAAACAATATTATTCCCAAATGTTGAAAAGCATATTCAAACTTAAAATAAGTAATTTAAAATCCTCAACATTTTACTCAACTGATACAGCATAGCAGCTACACGCTGGTGGGATTTTAGGTGTCACTGAAGCAACAATGGGGAAAAAGGATTAGTGAATATGTTATGTTCCATTGTTTAGGGGAAGAAGGAACAGAAAATTGACTCCCGACTAATATTTGCACTGAGACCAAACAACCTACTGTAGATGTCATTTTTATTTCACAGAGCAATTTATTTAAACATTCTATCAATAAAATGGAATACACACTTTAACTTTGATTTTACTTTCATTCTCTGCCAAGTAAAAAGTCCCAGTATTTCCTCAATTTGAGTGCTTCCATTTAAGTGAACAAAATATAGGTATGTGTACATTTAAAGTACATGAAAATAATTTATATGGTAATTCTAGATTCAGCCAATTTAGCTTTTTATTAACTATCCATAAAATGTTACTGGTGTAATACTTCAGATTGATTAAGAAACGATTAGCACTGTAAGAAAGATTAAATATGTTAGTCCTATTGTTCTTGCTCTGTTCTGAACCTCCATGACATTCTTCTCTGTCTGCGTATTGAAATCACTTATCTACTGCTGTTCAGTGAATCTGAATAAAGCTTGCTTCCAAGAACATGCCAGGCTTAAAACAATCAATAAACTCTCATTTTCCCTTAACAGTTTAATATTAATCTGAAGTATGGTACAGAATCTTAAATGCACCATTACTGTCACTCTGGCCTCCTGTACAGCAGAGTGGACCATGCAAGAGGGCAATGTGAATCAGTAAAAAGACAGGACACAGCAGGAGATCCAAGATGATCTGTTAATGAAACTTTTGTGCTGCCTTCTGTTTTGATGAGTTCCCATAGTGATCAAATAGAATTATAAATAGGTTTCAGTTGTTGTGGTCAATTTTCTATTTATTGACATGATAAAAGCAGACATGGCACAATCATAAATCATAAATTTCCCTCTTCATTGCTGCTGAGAATCAATGAGTCACTGAATACTAACTTTGAAAAACAAATGAGTGAAAAAATAAATTTATTGAGTTAAAACTTTCCATGGTTATAATGAGAAATTTCATTAATGGCTTGAAGTTCTTTCTTGAAATGGTATTGAAGAGCTCATAAATATTTCAAATAATCTTCATGAAGGTCAAGAGAAGAATGTATATATACCAATAAACTCGACAAATTGCTAAATCTATTTGCTAATACCAATAACCATTCAAAGGACTACATTATACTGACTTTCCAATTGGATGTAATGTACTGTCTTTATTCCCATTTTACATAGACTATAACTGGGCTGTCCTCTCATTATGACTTCTGTGACATTAATCCATGTAGTGTAGCTAGAGTTTTAAAAAATCTATAGCTATAATAATAGTCCCTTTCTGCTTTATCCGACAGATAAACTATAAGCAATAGAAGTGACATTGAACTTTCTAAATCCATCTACAGGTCTGCACAAAACCATTACCTTTTGTTTTGCAGCTATTACAAAATATAAGATTGAATGGACTTGGGTAAATGTGCCACATCCTCAGCTGATAATAGTATTTGAGTTGGACAGCTATAATTGAGCATCAAGCACAGTGCTTTAATATCTAGCTTGGTTGAAAGCATTTGAATCTCGGTACACCAATGCAACAGAACAACTACTTCAGACAACCTCAATATGGTAACTCAACCAAAGGACAGATAGTTGGGCTACCAGTAACTCTCGAAACACTGTAATGACGTAGGAGTTTTCACATTTTGGTTCACTAACATTGGGAATGTTACAGTTTAAGACAGCAACATAGATTTTGTTGTCTGGCATTTATATTCTGTAATGTCACATCCACTTACATTAAAATTGCAGTTGTTTAACCACTGTGATGTTTGATAGTTCACAGTGAAAACTATATTAACCTGTACCAGCTGTGGAGAGTGCATATTTTAATCTCTTTTCTTCAAATATGAAAGGCAGAATGATGTTAGGAACATTCATGATGATCAATATAAGTCATCAACATTAAATGAAACATTTGTTAGTAATGGCTCCCCATTTATGCAACTGATCTATATAACAGGTGCAGATTGCAGAAGCCTGTCAAATTGAAATTGCAGTATTAGGCTAGTTTAAACCTCGGATATCATGCACAGAACAATGACAAAAGTGAAGAAAAAGATTTTTAGAATGGTATAGAAACAATACAAAGGAAAAAGAAATTCCACTGACTGTTGCCAAGCTGTTTGTCAAAATTAGCTGCAAAAGCTGAATAGAGAAAATCAATTTCATTTTATAAAATTCCTAATCAATTTCAATGTCCCACAGGGTGTAGCTAAACATCCACAAAATGTGTTTCTGTAATGTGAACAAATAGTAATAGATATGCAACTTGAAAAATAACACCTCAAATCTTTAGATGTACTAGTTAATCAAAGGAACAGAAACATAATGCAAAACATTACAACTAATTTTGACAAGTTAGCATTTTTTGAGTTAGTTTCTCAATGCTACTGTAAATTCTCCTCCAAAGTTTACATGTTTGATGTAGTTGTATATTGTAGCTTGACTGAGAAAATACCCGGAAGTTTCTTTCCCAAGCACCAACAGGAAAGTTGGACCTTAAATTGGGCCCAAGACTGTGGCATTTTGCCAATGTCAAATTGGACTCCAGTTTTCTCACACAGGTGGAATCTTACCCTAATGGAACGGGACGGGCTTCTACGCACAATTGTGCGCTCTCACATCTTTAAATTATGTACGTGTGTGTTACACACCAATGCCCATGGTGAGAAATTGGGTGCCCCACTCTAATGTGCGAGCACCACATTTAAAAGGAAGGGATGAACAAGAGAAGGCAGTAAGTTGTAGCGCCTCGCTTCATTGGCGCATTCCTGGAGCATCCCCTGGAGGCAGTTCAGGAAAGGCTTCACAAGACATCCTCTTCCCCAAGGATGGTCACAGGCAGCCATCCCATCTGACCACTGCAGCCTAAGGGCAGGGCAGTCTGCAGCTGTGTGTTGCAGAAGAGGACCACCCTGCAGTGCAGAAAAGGAGTTAACAATTTAATCCATACAACGAGGGTAAATAAGCCTTTCATCCTTCTAATCCATCTCACCTTGTTTCTGTTTGTCTTATTGGACCTGGACACTGGAAAGGCCTGAATTTCTCTTCCCATCCCTAAATACCCTTGACAAGGGTAGTGCCTTTTTGAACCCCAGCAGTTCATATGCGGTGCATATTAGTGAGGCGACTGGAGAATTTTTACCCAGCCACAATGAAGGCACAGTCATAAAATGTGGTACAAGGCAACTCGCAGGTGCTGCTGCTCCCATGCCCCTGCTGTCCTTGTCCTTTCTAGCTGCTAGAGATTATGGATTTGGAGGGTGCTGCCCCAGGAGCCTTGGCGATTTGCTGCAGTGTATCCTGTACATGGTACATAGTGCTGCCACTGTGCACAGGTGGGAGAGGGACCGAATATTGAGGGTGCTGGGTAGGCTGTCAATCAAATAGCTTTGGCTGGATGCTGTCCAGCTTCCTTAGTGTTCTGGGAACTACACTCACCACACACCTGGAGCCTCTTCCTTTCGCTCCTTGCTTTTGTCTGGCACATGGTGATTGGGATTTGGGGAGTTACAAGGTCAGTAAGCAGCCACTTAACTTGTGACCTGCTCTTTCATCACACATGCTGAGAATATATTTATCTGTCTTTATGCAGAAGTAGGCCCACATCTAGAGGGAAAGGGAGAAAACAGGAGGGGAGGATAGCTGAGCACCAGCCCCTCACACAATATGAACTGCAGGCTGCCAAGAGAGGTCCATGCCTGCCTGTACTGACAGCGAGATTGGTGTAGCCCATGTAATGAGGAGCATGCATAATCCAGACCCCTGTGTAACGTCAGGGAGATGTGTCAAGCTCTTTCCTGAAAGTGTCTTCACCTTGAGCTTATTCCTTATGCGACATCACAGAGTTATATGTGCTCTTGTGCCTTGACGGGTTACAAATAATGTTATTCAATCAACAATCTAGATGATAGGAAAATCCCCCAGGAGAAGGAGGATCTGAGAGGGCCTGAGGGTCTTAGGTGCATCTGTTTTAATGCGAGGAGTGTGACGGGAAAGTCAGATGAACGTAGGGCCTTGATGTTCACAAGGAATTTAGATGTGGTGGCAGTAACAGAGACGTGTTTAAAGGGGGGGCAGGACTGGCAGCTAAATGTTCCAGGGTATAAGTGTTTTAGGTGTGATAGGGGAGGGTTGAAAAGAGGGGGAGTAGTGCTTTTAGTTAGGGAGCAGATCACAGCGGTGCAGAGGGAGGATAACATGGAGGGGTTGGGAATTGAGTCTCTGTGGGTGGAGTTGAGGAATCGGAAGGGGGCCATTACTATGCTAGGAGTGTACTATAGGCCGCCCGATAGCCCACGGGCAGTGGAAGAGGGTATATGTAGGGACATTTTGGATAAGTGTAGGAAGAACAGGGTTGTTGTAGTGGGAGATTTTAATCTCCCTGGGGTGGATTGGAAGGTGCCTAGAGCTGGGGGGTCTGACGGGGAGGAATTCGTAAGATGTGTATTGGAAGGATCCGTGCAACAGTATGTAGATAGCCCGACTAGAGAGGGGGCAATACTGGATTTAGTTCTGGGAAATGAGCCGGGTCAGGTGGTTGAGGTTGCGGTAGGCGAACATGTGGCTAATAGTGACCACAACTCCGTCTACTTTAGGATACTAATGGAAAAAGACAAGCGCTGTCCTAAGGGGAGGGTGCTAAATTGGGGGAAGGCTAGATACAGCCGGATTAGGCAGGAGCTTAGGGATACAGACTGGGATAGGCTGTTAGAAGGTAAGTCCACGTTAGGCATGTGGGAGTCTTTCAAGGGGAAACTGCAAAGGGTGCAGGAAAGGCATGTGCCAGTTAGGAGAAAGGATGGGAAAGGTAGGATTAGGGAACCGTGGATTACTAGAGATATAGAAGACCTGGTTAGGAATAAACGAGAGGCGTATGCCAGGTCTAAGCAGCTGGGAACAGAGAGAGCGTTGGAGGAGTACAGAGAGAGTAGGAGGGATCTCAAACGGGAAGTTAGGAGAGCAAAGAGGGGGCATGAGATGGCTTTGGCAGGTAGGGTTAAGGAGAATCCAAAGGCATTTTACTCCTATCTTAAGAACAAAAGGGTGGCTAGGGGTAAAATCGGTCCTCTCAGGGACAGACGTGGGGAATTGTGCTTAGAGGCAGAGGGAATGGGGGAGATCCTGAATGAATACTTTGCGTCGGTATTCACGAAGGAGAGGGGCTTGATGTCTAGTGCGGTCATTGAGGGAGCGGTAGACCAATTGAAAGATCTATCCATTATGAGGGAGGAAGTGTTAGGGCTTTTAGAGGGCATTAAAACCGATAAATCTCCGGGGCCTGATTGCATTTATCCTAGGCTGCTTAGAGAGGCGAGGGATGAGATTGCTGGGCCTCTGACGTGAATCTTTGTCTCTCCTTCAGACACAGGTGAGGTCCCAGAGGATTGGAGGATAGCAAACGTGGTACCGTTGTTTAAAAAGGGTAGGAGGGATAGCCCGGGTAACTATAGGCCGGTGAGCTTAACGTCAGTGGTAGGTAAGTTGATGTAGAGGATTCTTAGGGATAGGATGTATGCGCACTTGGAGCGTTGCGATCTGATTAAGGATACGCAGCATGGCTTTGTAAAGGGGAAGTCTTGCCTTACGAATCTGGTAGAATTCTTTGAGGAGGTGACAAAAACGGTCGACGAAGGACGAGCCGTTGATGTCGTCTATATGGATTTCAGTAAGGCGTTTGACAAAGTCCCTCATGGTAGGTTGGTACAGAAGATTAAAGCTCATGGGATATGTGGTCAGGTATCTAGATGGGTAGAGAACTGGCTTGCAAAGAGGAGTCAGAGAGTAGTTCTGGAGGGGTCCTTTTCTAGCTGGAAGTCTGTCACTAGTGGTGTGCCGCAGGGCTCAGTACTGGGACCTCTTCTCTTTGTAGTGTATATAAATGATTTGGAAGAGGGAGTAGGTGGTGTGATCAGCAAATTTGCTGATGACACCAAGATGGCTGGATTGGCGGGCAGTGAGGAGCAGTGTCTGGCAATACAGTGGGATATTGATAGGCTGGTTGATTGGGCAGATACATGGCAAATGGAGTTTAATCCGGATAAATGTGAGGTGGTGCATTTTGGCCGGAATAATGTAGGGGGGAGTTATGTGATAAAGGGTAAGCCCATGAGGAGTATAGAATCGCAGCGAGACCTGGGGGTGCAAGTGCACAAGTCTTTGAAGGTAGCAGTGCAAGTGGAGAGTGTGGTGAAGAAAGCCTATGGTATGTTAGCCTTTATAGGAAGGGGTATAGAATATAAGAGCTGGAGTCTAATGTTGCAGTTGTACAGAATGTTGGTTAGGCCACATTTGGAGTACTGCGTCCAGTTCTGGTCGCCTTACTACCGGAAGGACGTGGAGACTCTGGAGAGAGTGCAGAGGAGGTTTACTTGTTGCCTGGTATGGAAGGACTGGGGTATGTTGCCTGGTATGGAAGGACTGGGGTATGAGGAAAGATTGAAGAAATTGGGGCTCTTTTCCCTTGAAAGACGCCGACTGAGAGGGGATCTAATAGAGGTATATAAGATTATGAAGGGTATAGATAGAGTAAACAGAAGTAAGCTATTTCCTATGATAGAGACACGTAGGACAAGGGGCCATGGACTTAAGGTGAGGGGGGAGAGGTACAACACAGATATTGGAGGGAGGTTTTTCACACAGAGGGTAGTGGGGGTTTGGGATGCTCTGCCAAGTAAGGTGGTGGAGGCAAACACACTAGAGTCATTTAAGAGTAACTTAGGCAGGCACAAGACTGGGTTGGAGATGGGTGGATATAGGAGATTGTTTTAAATAAGGGTCATTAGCATTAGGGTGTCCCTAGAAATGTAAATGGGTATAGTATGATAATAATGTTTTTTCTCTTTTCATTCACAGGTTTTAAGTCGGTCCACCTCGTGTCCAATGAGGGGCATACAGACGATGGGTCGTACTGGGGCTGCTCTTGGTTGTTCGAGATTGGCCTAGTGCTTCATGTCGTTAGTGTGCCTAAACTGGACAAGGTACTGGGCAAGACGACAGCTCAGTGACTATCACTGATTGCTGTGCAGACACATGGATTTGGGCCGGTGTCTGTGGGAGTTTGCGCATTCTCCCCGTGCTTGCGTGGGTTTTCTCCGGGTGCTCCGGTTTCCTCCCACACCCCAAAGGTGTGCTGTTAGGCTGATTGGCAGGAATAAATTGTCCCTAAATCAGTTTCCCTCAATCTGGATGGCCATAAAACATTAGACAAGGGTCATGGGCGGAGAGGGGGACTGGTGGTGTTGAGATGGCGGTGCGGGCTCGTTGGGCCGAAGGGCCTGTTCCCGGGCTGATTTTGTTCTTTGTTCTTTGTTTTGTAATTAGTTGCCTTCATTGCTTAAGCCAAAGCACAAGAAAAACAGCCATGGTGGCCTCTCCAACAATTTGCTTATTTCTGTGGCCACCAGAACTGTCTTTATGGGCATGACTGCATATTGTGTCATTGATGCAGGTAAGTGCTAGTGTGCAGCCTTGCACTTTCACAGTAATAACGTACAACTGTGGCTATTGATTATTCTAAAGATGAGGGCCTCATGAACCTGGAGGGCTGAAAACTAAAGCGGATCTTGCTTGCAAAGTCCCTGGTTGTAAAGGCCTTTCTGAACAATGGCATGACGCTAAGGGATAGGAGAAATGTACTCAGTTCTCCTTGCCCCCGCAGCCCCCTCCCCACATGAAGTGAATCTCCACCATGGGATTGCCCATCGGGCCCACCCCTTTAGGCTCGACCTCCTATAGACCCTGCCACAGGGCACTGCTATGCCATGTCCCTGACCACCCAGGGGCTACACTCGTCTACATGCCTTTGGCATGGTCATTACAATTGGTTTCCATTTTTGGAGGCCAGTAGTGATTCCTGCCGGCATGGTATCACACCAGTGGGGCGGGGGGGGTATGGAATGGAAGCAGTGGTGTGAATCTGTTTGTGGTTGTACTCAACCACAATCTGTAACCCAATGGCGTGCCAGCATATCCCCCACTCTACCATTACCACCAAGCCAGGGGTCAACCCGGGTTCAATGAAGATTACAGGAGGGCATGCCAGGAGCAACACCAGGTTTATCTTAAAATTAAGTTTCAACCTCATAAAGCTACAAAATAAGATAAAAGCAAATTACTGCAGATGGTAGGATCTAAAACCAAAAGAAAAAATGCTATAAAATCTGGAAAAATGTCAGCTTTTTTCTCTCCTTCCAGATGGTGCCAGATCTGCTGAGATCTTCCAGAATTTTCTCTTTTGGTTTCAAGCTACAAAATAGGACTATTTACATGCCAAACAGATTAAGCAACAAGTAATAGAGCTAAGTGATCGCACAACTGACGGATCAGATCTAAACTCTGCAGTCCTGCCATACCTAGTTGTGAATGGTGATGGACAATTAAACAACTCAATGGAGGAGCAGGCTCCACATCCTCAATGATGGGCCAGCTCAGCACATAAGAACATCAATGCAAAAAATAAGGCTGAAGCATTTGCAACAATCTACGACCAGAAATGCCAAGTGGATACTCCATCACGGCCTCCTCTGGAGGTCCCCGGCATCACAGATTTCAGTATTCAGCCAATGTGATTCACTCCACATGATCAGTAAATGGCTGAAGGCACTAGATATAACAAAGGCAATGGGCCTGACAATATTCCGGCAATAATACTTAAATTTTTGCTCCAGAACTTGCCGCTCCCCTAGCCAAGCTGTTCCAGTATAGCTACAACACTGGCATCTACTGGGCAACGTGGAAAATTGTCCACTGTGCCCTGTACACAAGAAACAGGACAAATCCCACCTGGCTAATTACTGCCCAATCATCTACTCTTGATCATTAGTAAAGTGATGGAAAGGGTCATCAACAGTGCTATCAAGCAGTACTTACTCAGCAATAACCTGCTCAAAGATGCTCAGTTTGTGTTCCACCAGAGTCACTTAACTCCTAACTTCGTTACAGCCTTGGTTCAAACATGGACAAAAGAGCTGAATGCCAGAGGTGAGGTGAGACTGCCCTCAACATCAAGGCAGCATTTAACCGAGTATGACATCAAGAAGCCCTAGCAAAACTGATGTCAATGGGAATCAGGGGGTAACCTCTCCGCTGGTTGGAGTCATACCTGGCACAAAGGAAGATGGTAATGGTGATTATAGGTCAATCATCTCGCTCCAGGTCATCACCACAGGAGTTCCTCAGGGTAGTGTCTTCGGCTCAACCATCTTCAGCTGCTTCATCAATGACCTTCCATCCACGATAAGGTCAGAAGCGGAGATGTTTGCTGATGACTGCGCAATGTCCAGTATCACTCACAATTCCTTACGTACTGAAGCAGTCCATGTCCAAATGTAGCAAAACCTGGACAATATCAAGGCTTGTCTAACAAGTGGCAAATGACATTTGCGCCACACAAGTGGCAGGCAATGACCATCTCTGAGATAGGATCTAACCATTGCCCCTTGGCACTTAATGTTATCACCATCACTGAATCCCCACTTTCATCATCCTAAGGGTTGCCATTGACCAGAAACGGAACTAGACTAGCCACATAAATACTGTGGCTACCAAAGCAGGTCAAAAGCTCAGAATCCTGCAGTGAGTGATTCACCTCCTGACTTTCCAAAGCCTGTCCGCCATCTACAAGGCACAAGTCAGGAGCGTGATGGAATACTCTCCCACTGCCTGGATGGGTGCAGCTTCAACAACACTCAAGAAGCTTGATACCATCCAGGACAAAGCAGTCCACTAGATTGCTACCCCATGAATGATTTTTTAAAATGTAAATGTATTTTGACCCTTGCTCGGTGTGATACTGATTACATCACCATTCTGAGATCTCCTCCTGCAAGCGTTTCTGGCCATAACTGGATTTGCATCCAGCGTGAACATGGTTGGAAAATTAATTTACTAATGCTGCCAGACATGCTGAGTTTTTCCAGCTTCCACTGCTTTTGTTTTATTTTCTGGGGATACGAATTCAAGATCCACCATGGCATCTGGTGGAATTTAAATTCAGTTCACAAATTTGAAATATAAAATTCATTTCAGTAATATAACAACTGTTGTAAGAACCTATCTGTTCATGAACTGAGAGGAAATCTGCCTTCCTTACCCTGCCTGGCCTACATATTATTGCAGATGTGGTTGACTCTCAGCTGCTGTCTGAAATGGCAAGCCGCTTAGTTCAAGGACAATTAGAGATGGGAACAAATACTGGCCTTGTCAGCGATATGCAAAGATGCGTGGTTGATTGACCATGCTAAATTGACCCTTAGTGTCAGGGAGACTAGGCTGATACCGGAGTTGAGGGGGTTGAGCTATGAGGAGAGGCTGAATAAACTAGGCTTGTACTCATTAGAGTTTAGAAGAATGAGGGGAGATCTCATTGAGACGTATAAGATGATGAATGGGATGGATAGGATAGAGATGGAGAGACTCTTCCCGCTCAGAAAGGACAGTAGGACTAGGGGGCATAGCCTCAAGATAAAGGGGGCGCGGTTTAGAACGGAGTTGAGGAAGAACTTCTTCACTCAAAGGGTGGTGAATCTCTGGAATTCTCTGCCCGTTGAGGTGGTGGAGGCTACCTCGCTAAATATTTTTAATATGCGGGTGGATGGGTTTTTGATAAGCGAGGGGATTAAGGGTTATGGGGAGAGGGCGGGAATGTGGAACTGAGCCACGACAGATCAGCCATGATCTTATTGAATGGCGGGGCAGGCTCGAAGGGCTAGATGGCCTACTCCTGCTCCTATTTCTTATGTTCTTATGAGACTAGCAGTGCAAATACATGGCATCATGGGAATAAGGCCTGGGTGGATTGTGGTCAGTACAGACTCAATGGGCCAAATGGCTTCCTTCTGTAGTGTGATGCATGCTAAATAGTGGAAGCAATATTCATTAAACAAAGCAGAATGATCCCACAAACAGATCAAAACAAAGCTCTGCAGTTCTGCACATCCAGTTGAGAATGGTGTGTTCAATTTAACAACTCACGTGAGGAAGACACTCCAGATACATCCCAATCCCAGTATAACAGGCAAAGTTGGCCACTTGCAACCATGTTCAGCCAAAAGTGCTGAGTGGACAATCCATTTTAGCTTCCTCCTGTGATCCTCAGGATTACAGATACCAATCTTAAGTCAATGCAATTCATTCCATGTGATAAGAAACAACTGATGGTACTGGAAAGGTTAAGGGCTTTGACAACATTCCAGCTGCAGTAGTGAGGACTTGTGCGCCAGAACTAGCAACTGGAGCACACGGATCACCACCTTCTCAAGGGCCTTTAGGGTAAGGTAATAAATGTTTGCTTTGTCAGTGATGTGCACATCTCATGGATGAGTTAAAAAAGAAGTGGAATTATGAAGTTATATTGCAGCTGGACATTGTTCAAATGAGGCAGAAAAATCACCATTGAGAATATGTTCCTGAATCTGTTCCCAATTGCACCGGATTGCCTGGGCACTGAAAATGTAATCTTGGATGGGAATGTTTGTTAAATAACCCACTCATTTTTTTTTCTCTCTACTTACAAGCAAGATCTGCAGGCCAATCAGTTTTTTTGATATTTACTATTTCCAAATGATTCAGTGCATCTGGACACAAACCCCATGACAATCTTCCTTTGTGTATCAGTTGCCAGTTTTCTCCTTTTGTTGGGTGCAAACAAGTTTATTGAGGTTATGGATACACATTATGATCCACATTTCAACCAATTTTAAAGCCACTAAATACTGGATATAAACTGCAATCTATCTGAAGTATTTATGTACAATCAGCTATTCTCTGCTTATGTGATTTGCCAGGGATTAACACCAGGAAAACTGTTAATGGGACGGATGACAGTAATGGTGTTAAAGCAGGGTAAGTGCTATCTGAAGTGACAGATACATTCAGAAATGTATCAGCATGAAAGGAAAAGGCTCTCAGGAAATAACTAAGCTCTAGCAAAGGCAAGAAGTAGAAATTGCCTGAATGGTGTGTATAATGAATCAACTAAAATATTCAGGCAAAATTTCAGTATTTTAACAATTATTAACACGGCATGAACCAGTTCAAAACAATTGAGTCAATGGTTTTGTTAAAATAATAAAAACCAATGTCTACAAATTTGAGCTACACAAAGATTCCCCTTTGCTGAAATGGTGCATTGACTCCATATATTTTATTACCATCAATACCACTCACCAAATCAAACAGCTACTGTAAAAAATCATGATTTAAATTGGTTTTGTTTTAAAGAAACTAATACCAAAAATGTCAAGAATTAGTCATTTGTTTTTTAAGCTATTTTTAGCGTGGCTTGCCAACGATAACATGACTGGGCAAAAAATGTGAAATACCGTACATGCTCTGGGTGATAATAGTCATTATAAAAAAGAACACAAAAGCAGAGTGAAATGGCAAAATGTAAAGTGGAAGTTGGTATTCAGCCAGTGAGTTCTAGATAGGCTCAGTAGTTGAGATAATATCAGGCAACAGTTGCTTAATCTGGACAAAAATGAAGTAATACAATTAGATGTGAATGGAAGGGAAGAGCTTCCATTAATATTTCACCTTTCAATTCCTCAGAAAGCACTGAATGAAGTTAAGCAAATATGGCAGGAACTTGTGAATAACAGAGCTCCACAAACAGCAGTTGAGGTAATTTATTAGTTTATTTGTTTGGATGGTCAAGATTGAGATGCCAGTTCTTCTTTGAACTGTGAAATGCAATTTTTCATGGTCACCTGAATAGAAAGATGAGGCTCTGGTTTAACATTTAAAAGCGGTTTTACATTGCAACAGTCCCTCTGTACAACAGTAATGTGTTAGTCGAGAGCCTTTGCTCAAGTGGATAGGACGTGAGCCTAAAATCTTCTGACAAAGATGAGATTTCACCATTGAGGATGTATGGCTATAGTTTGGCTGGGAGTGAAGAAGGAGATGTCTTTGCAAAGTCATATGGTGCTTCATAAATTTCTGGGCACAAACAGAATTGTGTATTATTATCACCACAAAGGAGTACACTTAAAAGGGAAATCAGGAGGGGAAAAAGGAGATATGAGAAAGCTTTGACAACTAAGTGGGACTGATCTTACATTATAGATTTAATTTTGTTCACCAAACTCCAAAGAGATATTGATTTTCTAGCAAGGCCGAGAGGAGTATGGACAGACATTGCTCCAGGATTGGAAACCCATGTTATGAAGACAGATGAACATGTTATTTACAGTGGGAAATAGAAGCCAAATTACTGGGAAAAAATCCAATCATTTGACTTCCATTTTCACTACAAACATAATGAATGTGGATAATTCAAATTAGAGAATTCACTATTTTGGTGTGTTTTATTTTGAATTCCCAGATCTGAAATACCTGCCAGTACAGATGTAGGCAGGCTGTATAATCAAATGGCAAAATGAAGAAGGCAACGTTACTGCTCCCATAGTAATAAGGGAGCTAAAAGTAAGGCAAAATGTACTTCCGACACATTTTACATAAGAGCAAATATCTACTTTTAAGAAGTATACAAAGAAGACATCCAGAAAACATAGATCTGTTGAAATAGCATGAACAGTTTCGGAGAGAGCCATATTTGTTCTCTGCTCTGTTAATGTAATACAGAAAAAAGCACAAAGGTTCCAGTTCAGCAACTCTTTATTCTGTTAGCATCATTTTTTTTAAAAGTTATTTTAAAGACACAGAAGAAATTCAAATGTGTTGAGAGCTCCCCCTGATCTGAACAGTTCCAAGCTGGCCTGCTGTTTGCTTTTTGCCAATCAGGGATGTGTGAATGCGAGGAATGACACCAGCAGCTATGGTGGCTTTGATTAAAGAATCCCAAGTTGCAAACGGCGAGCAGTAATAAGCTTCACCTTCAAGACTTTAATGCATTTCCTGCAGAATCCAGCACCTCACAGTCAGACACTCCAGGATAGCTATGCTGTAAAACTGCCACTCTCGCACCCATCCGCCCATGGCTGGTGGTCCTAGATTTCAGGTAATGGTGGATCTAAATAATCAGGAACCCTAGCCTAGCTCACAGCATGTGGGAAACCTCTTCTGTCTTCGCCAGAGTTCTTACCCACTTCATTGTCAGCCTGCCAAACTTTGTTTTCCCTTGACCTCTCTCTAAGAGTCCTCCACCTCCCTCACATGCTTCAGCACACAGTGCAGATTTAACTTCCTATTACTGCTTCCAGAATCTCTTTCCCTCCAGCCCACTCTTAAGCCCACAACTCAAGGTCTCCGGCGGAGCTCCAAGTCCACTAAAGAAACCATTCACTCCCTTTTCAAAAGTTGACTGGGGGAGGCTGTTCACAGGTGAAGGAATATCTGGCCACTGGGAGGCTTTCAAAAATGAGATAACGAGAGTTCAGGGCTAGTATGTTCCTGTTAGTATGAAGGCTGGCAGAAGTAGGGAACACTGGATGAGTAGAGATATTGAGTCTCTGATCAGTAAGAAGGACAGTAAAAAGTCTGACAACACCAGGTTTTAGTCCAACCTATTTATTTGATAATATACTCGCAAGCTTATATAATATACTCAAAGATAATATAATATACTCAAGATAATATACTCAAAGCTTGCGAGTATATTATCAAATAAATAGGTTGGACTAAAACCTGGTGTTGTCAGACTTTTTACTGTGTTTACGCCAGTCCAACGCCGGCATACCCACATCAATAAGAAGGAAGCATATGTCAGGTAGTTGGGGTCAAGTGAATCCCTTAAGGAGTACAGGGGTGTAGGAGTACACTTAAAAGGGAAATCACAGGGTTAAAAAAGGGACATGAGATAGCTTTGACAGCTAAGGGAAAGGAGAATCCAAAAAAATTTTACAAGTTGATCAAGGACAAAGCAGTAACTGGAGAGAGGATAGGGATCCTTAAAGACCAATAAGGTCATCTATGCATGGAGCCATTGGAGATCGGTGAGATCCTAAACATATATTTCTTATCAGTATTTCTTGTGGAGAAAGATATGAAAGCTAGGGAACTTGGGGAAGTAAATAGTGATGTATTGAAAAGCTTCCACATTACAGAAGAGAAGCTGCTGGAGATCTTAAAATGCATAAAGGTAGATAAATCCCTGGGATCTGACCAAGCATAGCCCAAGTCATTGTGGGAAGCTGGAGACCCCTATGACCCCACCCCATAAGCCAGCCTCCTATTTGCTGGCCCTGATCCCTGATTAGCAGCCCCAACACTAGTCCCCAGTCCCTCATACAGGGTCCCCCCTTCCCTTCCCTCCTACTTTCCTGTACTGTCTGGCTCTGCCCCTTAGGCCCCACCTGCTTAGCACAATCTAATGCCCAGTGAGGACTGCCAATGTGCCAAGATGGCAATGCCAGGGTGGCCATTGGACAGTGCCAGGGTGTCTTGTGAGAAGTGCCAGGGCGCCAGGCTGGCACTGCTCAAGGGACACCGTCTCCCCTGCCCCTGACCTCCTGAGGGGCCTCAATGGTCTTTGCTCCCACCAACGAGGCCATCACATCTAGCCCCCCTTGATAGGTGCCAGCTAAAGTTTGTTTATTAATCACAAGTAAGGCATACATTAAAGCTGCAATGAAATTACTGTGAAATTCCCCTAACTATAATCCCCGCTGGTTAGACATCCATCAGTGAGGTCGGAAAGCCACAGTAACTCACATCTTGATTCTCCTAAGCCTAATCCACCATTCACAACGCACAAGTCAAGAATGTGATGGAATAGTCCCCACTTGCCTGGATGGGTGCAGCTCCAACATCACTCAAGAAGCTCGACACCATCCATGATGAAGCAGCCCGCTTGATTGGAATCAGATCTACATACATCCACTCCCTCCACCACCAATGCTCAGTAACAGCATTGTGCGCTATCTACAAGATAGCAAAGATCACCAAAGTTCCTTAGGCAGCACCTTCAAAATCCATGACCACTTAAAGTTTAAAGTTTACTTATTAATCTCACAAGTAGGCTTACAATAGCACTGCAGTGAAGTTACTCTGAAAATCCCCTAGTCGCCACACTCCTGCACCTGTTCAGGAACACTGAGGGAGAATTTAGCACGGCGAATGTACCTAACCAGCACATTTTTGGACAGTGGGAAGAAACCAAAGCACCCGGAGGAATCCCACACAGACACAGACGTGCAGACTCTGCACAGGCAGTGACCCAAGCTGTGAATCGAACCCGGGTCCCTGGCGCTGTGAGGAAGCAGTGCTGACTACTGTGATGCCATTAGAAAGACAAGGACAGCAGATACATGGAAGCACCACTATCTGCAAGTTCCACCCAAACCATTCACTAATTTTTCTTGGATATAGATCACTGATGCTTCGCAGTCACTGGGACAAAATCCTGGAATTCCCTCCCTAAAGGTATTGTGGGTTAACGTTTCAAGACTTTTATAAAATTGTGTAATATCCATTTTTCAGGCAACAACTGACATATTAAGGCTCCAATGTGGCAGGGAGGCACTATTTGGCACAGAAAGTAATTCAACTTCACACGCAATTTTATCTTTCAAATGATGTTTCAGGATGAACTCCCACACTGTCTAATATTTTTCTAAATAGGACACCCCCGTCAAAAAAACTGACTTACAGCCGAGACAAAGTTTGTGTCATAATTCTGATGATACTGTTGGAACACCCATCTGCAAGTAGAGCAGCAAAGTCTCACAGCTGCACCCTAACTGGGAGCTGCAACCCAAACAGGTCAACAATCTTAAAGATCATCAAATTAAATGCTCCTTGGCATGTAGCTTACCTCAAGGCCATTACCAGAGATGAAGTATAGTATAGATGAAGACAGTATAAAGACGGATAAATCTCCGGGGCCTGATGGCATCTATCCCAGGCTGCTAAGGGAGGTGAGGGATGAAATTGCTGGGCCTCTGACGCAAATCTTTGTCTCTTCTTTGGACACAGGTGAGGTCCCAGAGGATTGGCGCATTGCAAATGTAGTACCGTTGTTTAAGAAGGGTCAGAGGGATAACCCAGGGAATTATAGGCCGGTGAGCTTGACTTCAGTTATAGGCAAGCTAATGGAGAGGATCCTCAAGGATAGGATGTATGAACATCTGGAGCGCTGCAATCTGATCAGGGATACGCAGCATGGCTTCGTTACAGGGAGGTCGTGCCTTACGAATCTAGTGGAATTTTTTGAAGAGGTGACAAAAACGGTTGACGAAGGACAAGCCGTTGATGTCGTCTATATGGATTTCAGTAAGGCGTTTGACAAGGTCCCTCATGGTAGGCTGATAGAAAAGGTGAAGGCTCATGGGATACAAGGCCAGGTATGTAGATGGGTGGAGAACTGGCTTGGGAGGAGGAGACAGCGAGTAGTAGTGGATGGCTCCTTTTCCAATTGGAGGTCTGTCACCAGTGGTGTGCCGCAGGGCTCGGTACTAGGACCTCTTTTATTTGTGGTATATATTAATGACTTGGAAGAGGGGGTAGGTGGTGTGATCAGCAAATTTGCTGATGACACTAAGATGGTTGGATTGGCGGGTACTGAGGAGCAGTGCCTGGCAATGCAACAGGACATAGACAGGCTGGTAGATTGGGCAGATAGATGGCAAATGGAATTTAATCCGGAGAAATGCGAGGTGATGCACTTTGGCCGGAATAATGTGGAGGGGAGTTATATGATAAAAGGTAGAACTATCCGGAGTATAGATACGCAGAGAGACCTGGGGGTGCAAGTGCACAAGTCTCTGAAGGTGTCGGTGCAGGTGCAGAATGTGATGAGGAAAGCGTATGGTATGTTAGCCTTCATAGGAAGAGGTATAGAATATAAGAGTAGGAGTCTGATGTTGCAGTTGTATAGAACGTTGGTTAGGCCTCACTTGGAGTACTGCGTCCAGTTCTGGTCGCCGTACTACCGGAAGGATGTAGAGATCCTGGAGACAGTGCAGAGGAGATTTACCAGGATGCTGCCTGGTATGGAAGGGCTGTCTTACGAGGAAAGATTGAATGAACTTGGGCTGTTTTCCCTTGAGAGACGTCGGCTGAGGGGGGATCTAATAGAGGTTTATAAGATTATGAAGGGGATAGATAGAGTAAATGGTGGTAAGCTTTTTCCGTTATTAGAAATGGATAGAACGAGGGGTCACGAGCTAAGGGTGAGGGGGGCTAGGTATAAGACAAATATTAGAGGGCAGTTTTTCACGCAAAGGGTAGTGGGGGTGTGGAATGCACTGCCGAGTAAGGTGGTGGAAGCAGGCATGCTAGGGTTGTTTAAGAGTCACTTAGACAGCCATATGAGCGGGCTACATATAGGGGGATATAGTAGGCCTTAATAAACATTGTAGGCTTGGGAATACATTTTGCCTCAGGGATGTTACAGTCTTTGCCTGTTTAATAATGAATTTTTTGTCTCCACAGGCATTTAAGTCCAGCAAGGGGCATGCATGCGGCAGGTTGTAGTGGGCTGCTCTTGGACGTTGCTTCGGGAGTTGCCTATTGCTTCATGTCGTTAGTGTGCTTAAACTGGACCATCTCGAGGGCAACATGACAGCTCAGAGACTATCTCTGTTGCTGTGCGGACACATGGATTTGGGCCTGTGTCTGTGGGAGTTTGCACGTTCTCCCCGTGGTTGCGTGGGTTTCCTCCGGGTGCTCCGGTTTCCTCCCACATCCCCAAAGATGTGCTTTTAGGCTGATTGATTGGGTACTAAATTGTCCCTAAATTGGACCTCCCTGATCCTCGCACATTAGGCGTAGACTAAAATCATGAATAGGACACAGACAGTGGGACGGCGGCGCGGGCTCGTTGGGCCGAAGGGCCTGTTTCCCGTGCTGTGTTGTTCTTTGAAGTCAGGGAGTTCATAGATTATTCACCTGGAATAGTGCAGCCACGGCAACTCTCAAGCTAAGCCCCATTCAGGACAAAGCAGCCTCCACTACTAATATATTGTGGTTACAATACATACCATAAACAGGAGCCACTACAATAACTTGCCAAGTGTATTTCTACCAAGAAGTATAAGAGCAAGAAAGTCATGGAAACATTGTAACCTTAGATTTCACCTTCAAATTATGCACCATCTTGAATTGAAACCCTACTATTCATACATTACTACTATGAGTCAAAAGTGTGCAATTGCCAACTAACATCATTGTGAGAGCATCATTAGCAAAGCACTCTAACTGATAAACAAGAAGGCTTAGGCCCAGCCCCACTTGTTCGTATATGGATGGGAAGCAAAGAAAGCCTTGTCATCTGTTCCCACATCAGAGCGCACTGGGGCCATGCAGGGGAGGGGCTATGGAGCATTTAGCGCCAGGGGAATCCCCTTTAGGATACTCCTTGACCTGTGATGTAATCTGGTTCATGCTCAGTGAGGGCATGAACCAGATTAGCATATTAAAATATTCATCAAATATTTATATGCATGGTCAATTTGGAGCTGAATTCTCCTGGTTCTTGCAATTCATCAACCCTCAGGCACTGCAGGAACCCAGCGCGAATGACTACTTGTTTCCACAAATGGAGACTGGTCATAATGGCCACTGAGGTTCTTGGCTGTCCCTGCCACAGTGTAGTGCCTGAAACGACCCCATGGCAAACATCACTCACTTTGGGGCGGGGAGGGGGAGAATAGCCCACGCTGGCCAGATGGGTTTATGTGGGGGGGGTGATGTTGCCCCTCCGGGATCAAGGGTTGGGGGTCTTTTTCATGTTTCTGGGGTCACGATGTCCACTGGGGGGATCTTCAGCTTTAATAAGGATGCCTCATCTGTGAGTAGCCAGTCTTGCTGCACCTTTATGCTCCCACTTCAAAATAAATTCGAAGTGTGGGAGAATTCAGTTTTTTGCCTCCTACAATCTTAGCAGCCCTGTTTTGCCGATAAAATCTACCTTCAAATATTTCAACATTAGTAAGTCTCAGACACTAACATCTGGGCTCACTTATCATTTACCACTTTGATGGTCGGGATTTCCCCTGATGAGAATCACCGATGGTGACCAGGTGAGATGGCGTCATTGGGAGATTGGAGACCACTGAAGCCCCCCAGGTGGTTGGGGGCAATGGTAGACTGTCAGTTGCTGCCTGGCACTGACACTGCCTGCCTGGCACTGTCCACCTGGCACCAAGGCACCAAGGCATGGCCCACCAAGCGCCGCAACTGTGCTGCGCACTGAAAAGGGGGTGGAGCCTGAGTGGGGGCAGGGCCAGAATGGATGGTGGGGGAGGGAATAGGAATTGCACAGGCGTGGAAGAAAGTGGGGGAACTCTGCAGGGTGAGAGGGAAGGAGGGATCTCTACGGGGGGGGGGTAGGGGGGGGCGGTGATTGGCAGGAGGGAACTCCACCGGAGGAGGGGATCCCATTGTCTAACTGAGAGGTGTGGTTCCAATGAACATAGGTTGGGTTAAGAGGTCCTAATATGAGTGGAGGAGGGGGTGGTGGTATGCCAGTAGGAAATCTCCAAGTACATTGGGAAATCAAGGGCCTCAATGCAATGGTGCCCCTTAGAGCTCAGTAGCCAGCTTCACTGGCGAGGTTATGCTTTACACCATTCCCCACCACTCCACCAAATCCTTTGTAAAATTCTACCTTTAGAAATCTTTTGGGAGAATTTTGCCCAATATCACAGCACAGTCAAACCTCTAATTCTTTTAATGCATTGGTTGAAACATTCATATAAATTTCTATTCATATTATTTTAGTACAGTTTATTATTCTGTTCATCTTAAAGATTTAACAAGTGTTCTAACCATCTGCTCTAAAAGTAGCACAGAGAAGATATTTGCATGCATGGTTTATACAGGTTGTAATGGATGGAAAATACACCACTGATTCGCAAAGTCAAAATTCCCTTCATGGACTCTTTAGCTCCAAATAGGAATGGAAGTGATTATCAGTGCTCCATAGTCAGCGACACTCCTGTATCATAGGGCTGACTTCTCTCTTGAGACTGAGCTCTCTGTATAACTTCTCTAGGACCCAAGGAAAAAAAACAAGAGAATATTACCCATTGACAGCATCTAATCTAGAATGACAGTTGAAAATGGAATTTGAACTCTCAATTACTTTCCTCCCTAACAGGGTCTAAATCTGATGTCCTCCCTTTGAGATACGATACCATTCATATTTATTACTTTTCCCAACCTAAATAATGCTGACTTCAGTTTATCAAAGCAAGCTCATGTTAAAAAGTTTTGGTAATCTATTAGAATTTAGGCACTGTTCGGGTCTTCATGTCACTGAGTGCTTATTCTGATATTGTAATGTAATGTAAGACTATCAGTCACATCACTGACACAGAAGTTATTTTTCCTGTTAGATATTGTTACTCACGATACCGTGCTGAGATTTCAATGAATACATTCATTAAAAATATTGCTCAAACAAAATATCAAGCCCTAAGATATTTTAATGAAAAATAAACTTTCTAATCATAATGAAAAGAGAAAATGCTGGAATAACTCAGAAGGTGTGGCAACATTTGCTTTTGTTCTATACTTTTATGTATTTCAAGGTAAGGAGATCTCGGGCACATGTTGTCGCCAGCAAGAAAACCGGTGAGATTCCCAGTGGGTGGTTTGGTGAGACTCAGTTTGCAATTCAACCACACTTAGAAATTGTTTGGAGCCTGGTGAGATTCTCACTGAATTCACTCATACTTGAGATTTATTTTGGAGTGGGGACCTAGAGACCTAAAGACACCTGCAAGGCTGGCTCCTTGGAGATTGGGCCACCATATTTAAAGGGGTTCCCAATCTCCAGACAGCCCTACACACTGAAACGGCCTACTTAGAATCATAGAGGAATCATGGAATCTCTACAGCGCAAAGGAGGCCATTCAGTCCATCAAGCCTGCACCACAACAATCCCACCCAGGTCTATCTCCATAACCCAATATACTTATCCTGCTTCTCCCTGCCTCACACTAAGTGGTAATAGAGCATAGCCAATCCACCTAACCCACAGATGTGGGGAAAATGTGCAAACTCCACATAGACAGTGACCTGAGACTGGAATTGAACCCAGGTCCCTGGGAGCTGTGAGGCAGCAGTGCTAAGAACTTTGTCACTGTGCCACCGTGGGGATGGGGCCCAATTGATGGCAGTAGGCCCTCTGCCCCCCACCACTCAGTGGTGCCACTACCCAAGTCATTTCCCAACCACTCAGAGGCTTCATGGTCTTTGAGCTCCATGGCCATCACGATTGGTCTCCATTTGTGGCAACCAGTAGTGATCCGTGCCGGGTTCCCAATGCACCCAAGGATTTGAGACTTACAGGAGCTGTGTGATTCTGGCTTCAAATCGACCCTACAAGTTTAAATAAATATTTAAATATGCTAATTTGGTTAACGCCCTCACTGGGCATGAACCAGATTACGGAAAATCAGGCTGGGAGAATTTCAAAAGGGTTCTCACTGGTGCTAATCACACGATTGTCCCCCCGCTGCCATTCTCCAGCCCGAGCGTGATTTGTGCTTCAGCGCGTGGGGCTGGAGAACCGTACCAATCATCCAATCTATGAACGGGTCGATGTTGTGAACTTAGTATTTGTAAAATTATAAAAAACTGATGAAATGCTAAGAGGCTGTAAAATTTCATGGTTCTCTTAAAAAGGTAGTTTTTTTTGCCAAGCTTAGAGAATTAAAAGAGATGCAGTAATACAGTACACAGAGGGCGTAGAGTGAAACGCTGTATTGCAAGGCTAGGCAGTAGGGCTGCCAAGACAGCAGGTTGGTTAAAATTCAAAAACAATCAGTTTAAACTAGGTATTTGAATAACAACAATCTATCAGATTTGAATTTGATATTTTCGTGACCTGTAAACCAATTCTATTGCAGGGATTTTGATATGTCCATAAGACCATAAAACCATAAGACACAGGTGCAGAATTAGGCCACTTTGCCCATCGAGTCTCTCCACCATTCAATCATGGCTGAGTTTTTTCCCATCCCCATTCTCCTGCCTTTTCTCCATAACCCCTGATTCCCTTATTAATCAAGAACCTATCTATCTCTGTCTTAAAGGCACTCAATGACCTGGCCTCCACAGCCTTCTACGGCAAAGAGTTCCACAGATTCACCACTCTCTGGATGAAAAAATTCCTCCTCATCCCTTTAGCTTGAAGTTGTGCCCTCTGGTTCTAGTTTTTCCTACGTCCTCTCTACATCCACGTTATCCAGACCTTGCAGTATCCTGTAAGTTTCAATAAGATCCCCCCCCCTCATCCTTCTGAACTTCAATGAATACAAAGAGTCCTCAACCATTTCTCATACGCTAAGCTCTTCATTCCAGGGATCATTCTTGTGAACCTCCTCTGGACCCTTTCCAAGGCCAGCACATCCTTCCTTAGACACGGGCTGAAAACTGCTCACAATACTCCACATGGAGTCTGACCAGAGCCTTATGCAGCCTTAGAAGTACATCCCTACTCTTATATTCTAGCCCTCTCGACACGAATGCTAATATTGCATTTGACTTCCTAGCTGCCGACTGAACTTGAACATTAACCTTAAGTGAATCTTGAACAATGACTCCCAAGGCCCTTTGTGTTTCTGATTTCCTAAGCACTTTCCAATTTAGAAAATAATCTATGTCTCCATTCCTCCTTCCAAAGTGCATAACCTCAGACTTCTCCACATTGTATTCCATCTGCCACTTCTTTGCCCACTCTCCTAATCTGTCCAAGTCCTCCTGCAGCCCCTGCTTCCTCAATACTACCTGTCCCTCTACATATCTTTGTATCATCTGCAAGCTTAGCAACAGTGTCTTCGGTTTCTTCCTCCAAATTGTTAATGTATATTGTGAAAAGTTGTGGTCCCAGCACTGACCCCTGAGGCACATCACTGGGCACTGGCTGACATCCTGAAAAAGACCCCTTTACCCCCACTCTCTGCCTTCAGCCAATCAGCGAATCCTCTATCCATGCCAGGAACTTACCCTTGACGCCATGGATTCTTAACTTATTTAACCGTCTCCTACGCAGCACCTTGTCAAAGGCCTTCTGGAAATTTAAATAAATCACATCCACTGGTTCTCCTTTATCGAAATTCCTTGTTACTTCCTCAAAGAACTCTAACAGATTTGTCAGACATGACCTCCCTTAACAAAGCCGTGCTGAGTCAGTCCTATTTTCTAATGCACTTCCAAGTACTTTGCGATCTCATCTTTAATAATGGATTTTCAAATCTTGCCAATGACCAAGGTTAGGCTAACTGGCCTATAATTTTCCATCTGCTGCCTCCTTCCCTTCTTAAACAGTGGTGTTACATTAGCTATTTTCCAGCCTCCAGTGATTCCTGAAATGCCTTCACAATTTCCTCAGCTATCTCTTTTAGAACACTGGGGTGTAGTCCATCCAGTCCAGGTGAATTATCCACCTTCAGACCTTTCAGTTTCCCCAGAAACTTCTCCTCAGTGATGGCCATGACACTCACCTCTGCTCCTGACTCTCCTGGATCTCTGGCATCCCACAGGTGCCTTCCACTGTGAAGACTGATGCAAAGTACAGTTCCTCTGCCATTGCTTTGTTTCCTATTACTACTTCTCAAACCTTGTTTTCCAGTGGTCCAATGGCTATTTTTGCCTCTCTCTTACCTTTTATATCTTGAAAGAAACTCTTCCTATCTTCTTTTATATTACTAGCTAGCTATGTCATCAGGGGTATAACAGTCACAGCTCCCAGCTCCAGAGAGCCAGACAACCTCTGCCACAGCTCACAGCTTGAAAGAGAGACACAGCCAGCAACTGTCTCTGCCAGCGTAGCAGCCACATTTATGTCTTAAAACAAAGTCTCACCTTGATAGTCAAAACAAAAGAAATCAGCAAAGAAAACAGAAGGTTCCGGAAGTCGACAAACGTGGTTGAAATTTTGAGAGATATTAAAGATTCTATTTTTTTCTTAATAAGTGGAAATTGGATTAAAATAATGCTTTATTCAGTTTGTCAATTGTTCAGTTAACCTGTTCACCGTTAGTTAGATAAATAAAATGTTACTTGTTGCTTTTACTGAGCAAGTCTCAGGTAGTTATTTTGATTTAACCATTAAACATTGCTGAAGTACACATATTACCACCTTCTCACACACACTTTACCAGATTATAAAGGGAGATTTAGTTCTCAGAGAGGAGATCAACCTCCCCATTCATATCAGTCGATAAGGAGGCAAATGATTCCATCCATTTGATTCTGCTAATATCTTAATCTAAAATTGTGAGAGCTGGAATATGCCACTGTAAATGCAATGCAGATGGCACATTGCAGCTAATGACTCCAGTTCCAGCCACAGAGATCATACATAAGATGGTTTTTCAGACAATCAGTGTGTCTCAATGGACCGAATGGCCTCCTTCTGTACTGTAGGGATTCTAAGGTTTTATGGTTCTAAAAATAGATAGCAAAATAATCTGGCTTTAATTGCCTGCTGGAAGATACCAGTTGTCAAGTAATCAAATATAATAGTGACTCTTGGAGCTTCAATAAGTGGTTTCAATTAAAAAAACTTTGAAAAATGCATTGGGCAAATCATTCTGGGACAAATTTGGTTCTGCTACGATGTGAACAATGCCGAAATGGCAGGATTTTCTGATCAGGCCATTTCTACAGATCAGTCCATTCAAAAACTCATAAGGGATGAGTTAAGATTGCCTTCAAACCGAGTGAAGCTCAGAAAAATGGCAGTGAACACAATGGACTCTTCTCAGTTGGTTAACCATTTAGTGATTAGAAATAAATGGGAAAGGATAATAAAGGCATTTATACAACATTATGATATCACTTCCTGCAGTGAAAGTGTCAAGGCAAAGCACTCTGTATTAAATACCTATAAAATAAGTTTGTCACAGTCATTGGAATCCTGTAGAGACTGCAACTACACTGACCATCTAAAGGCATCATGAAATACTTCTGGCCTCTCTGACTAGAACTGACCTGTGATAAAGCAATCAGTGTTTGTGCAAAAGGGGGCGAGGAAGAAATAATAACATCATCCTTTTAATTTATAAAACAAAAAGGAAAGTTCTGACAGGGACCATGATTTCACAATAAGACAATAAAAGAGATAACAATAACTGGGATCCAGCCCATTTTTGCAGAAAGCAAACATTAAAAGAGTTGTTTGCTAGTGGGCATGCAGGCAGGGTTATTCAGTGTGAGGCTGTACACTGAATCCTAATATCAGGTTCAGAGATACAGATCAATATGTCTCTAAAGAGTGTTTCTCTCAATCTCAGTATATTCATTAGTTCCCACCCTATGCTTGTTTGTGGCTAGTTAACTCTTTAATGTAGGAAAAATTGTCAGTGGAAGAGCCGCTGGGACATCTCATCTTCCCTGCTGCACTTGAACTGTCAATAATTTCTGCAACACAGTGTTCAAACAGGTTCAACTAATGGCTAAACAGAGGTACCTATGGGATTAGCAAGTCCTGTCTAACTGAAGAGTGGTTAAGTGGTCATGTGTGATAAAGCTTAACATTCAGCTTGTCAAAATGTGAAATGTATTGGAAATAATATCTGTAACCTGGAGAACAGCAACCTGTCTTGTTTAAAATAATGTCTCAAATTCAACTGATTACATTTTTGCTGAAACATTTTGCCTTATTGCAATGTTTTTATTGGTTCCACATGTTATCATGTTTCTTAAATCTGGCAGACATGTATTTCATTTTTCTTTCAAATGTTGTTTTTCTACCTTCCCTCCAGTTTTTCCTCATGCCAATCATTATTTCCACGCCACATGAATTCTCTTAAAAGCCACTAAACTGATGAACTGGTTGCAGTGTGCCACGCTGGCTATCCCACCAGCTTTCTCTCTCTCTCTTTGTCTGTGTTGACAAATATAATCATTTAATGCTAGAAGTTATTATTAAAAATATTATAGTGGGGAACTTAGAAAAAAACAAGGTAATTAGGCAGCGTCAACATGGTTTTGTGAAAGGAAAATCAAGTTTAACTGATTTATTAGAATTCTTTGCAGAATTGGCTGTGACTAAAGGGAAATAAGTGGTTGTACTATATTTAGATTTGCAGAAGGTAAGGTTCCACATCAAAGGCTATTGCAGAAAATAAAAGCTCATTTTCTGGTCAGAAGGATGTGACAAGTGGTGTGCCATAGGGATTAGTGCTGGGACCTCAACTTTTTACAGTTTCTATAAATGATTTGGATGAAGTGACTGAAAGTATGGTTGCTAAATTTGCTGATGACACAAAATGAGACAGGAATGTAAGTTGTGAAGCAGATAGAAGGAGGCTGCAAAGAATACAGATAAGTTAAGTGAGCTAGCAAATGGAGTTTAAGGTGGGAAAATGTAAAATTGTCCATTTTGGCAAGAAAAGTAAAAATAAGCATCTTATCTAAATCAGAGATTGCAGAGGGAACCCAGTGTCCTAGTGCATGAATCACAAAACATTTGTGTTCAGGTACAACAAGTAATTAGGAAAGTTAATAGGATGTTATCATTTATTGTGACAGGAGGTGAAAACAAAAGTAGGAAGCTTATGCAGAGCGCTGATAAGACCACATTTGGAGTGCTATACACAGTCACATCTCCTTATTTAAGGAAGGATACAAATGCTTTGGAAACTAATTAGAGAAGGTTGATTTGACTAATACCTGGAATAAGTGGGTTGTCTAAAGAGAAAAGTTGGACAGGTTAGACTTGTATCCACTGGAATTTAGAGAAGTAATTGGTGACTTGATTGTAACATAGAGGTTTTGACAGGGTGGATATGAAAAGGATGTTTCCTTTTGTGGGAGAATTTACAACTAGGGGTCAGTGTTTAAAACTTAGGGCTCACCCATTTAAGATGAAGATAAGGAGAAATATTTTCTTTCAGAGGGTCGTGAATCTTTGGAACTCTCTTCCTCATGATGCGATGGAAGCAGGATCTTTGAATATTTTTAAGACAGAGCAGGACAGGATTCTTGATAAGCAAGAGGGTGAAAGGTTATTTGGTGTAGGTGGGAAAGTGGAGTTGAGGTTACAATCAGGTTAGTCATGATATTATGGTACGGCAGAGCAGACTCGAAAGGGCTGAGTGGCATATTCCTGCTCCGAGTTCATACATGTGCATGTTTATAAATATATGTTAATGCTAATATGTATGTAATCACAGTAAGCTATTTGATGCCCCATGACTTTCCTCTTACAAAATTGGTTAGCTCATGTAAGCTGAAACATCAGCAAGTCTCCATTAATGCTGTGGCTAGAATTTTCCAAACCCTCTCATTGGTGGGATCTTCTGGTCTCACCAAGTCAATGAACATTTGAAAGGCTCGACACCTGCCGTGGGAGCACCTGCTGCGGTTGGGCTGGAAAATCCTGGCCTCTTGTATTCATCTTGTATATTTGCCCTTCAGCTTTGTTTTTATTAATCTTGAGTGAGATACAGTGAAGCGATAGTGAATTGACAGCAGTAACTGAAAATGACAATTAAAGTCATAAGCTTTGTTACTAGATCACAGCTTTCACCTTGGGACAGCAACAATGCGAGTACCAACTGAAGTTTACTTGGGCACACTCCAGGTTTTGCCCTGAGCCTGTAAGACAATTATCAATGGTGGTTTCAGCATTGTGCTTTGGCACAGATTCCTTCTCACTGTTGCTGTGTTTACGCACCATTAGCCAACACTAATACCAGAGCCCCTCCCGCCTGCAAGCTGGACGCTCACGCTGCTTCAACACAGCTCAGGGCATAGTTCCTGCTCAATCCCACAGACATTACAACCTGCTATGACTTTTAAATAAGGTTTGCTCCACAAGAGCAATAAAGGATAGAAGGCTTAGGCAATGCAGCCAGGTTTTCAGAGATAGGCTGGAAAGCTTCTGATGTTCCAAGTGAGTTCAAACTGTTTAGACAGAGAATTGAACTATATTTCCTTCACCAAGAGGTTGTGGATCATGAGGAGCAGGCTATAAAAATTAGGATCATCGTAGGAAATGAAGATCTGTGCAAAATCAATACCTCTGGTTTATCTGATGTTGACCAGAAAGATCAATCACACCTATAGGCATCTGAGAATTAAGAATAATCAGCTAAGGATTAAAGTCAATTTCAGAGCACACTGCCTGGAACTCATGCAGTATAGATAGAAAACAAATGAATGTTTGGATGACTTTGTAAACAGATGCAGAAAGAAAAGAAAAAAATGCAACTTGTCTGATGGTAAATTCATGAAACAAATTAGAGAGTTAGTTGTGGCTTCCACCCTTATTGAGGAAAACTTTCCAGAAAAGCCAAAATGATTTATGTGGAGAACATATTATGGGAAGGTCACAAAGACAAGGCTGAGGGCTGAGAAACAGTATTTGCAAGCCTTAGGGCCCAGACAGCCAGTTTGTACAATATCGGAAGAACCCAGCTAAGGAAGAAGCAGCGTAGGCGCTCCACAAATACAGACATGTACGAAGTCTATGGGAAAACTATAAGGCACAGAGTCAAACTTTGCAGACACAGTAATGGAGTGCACAGCGCTGAAGCCCCACAGGAGGGTATCAACTAGTGGTAAAAGGAGGCAAGAAATCTCCAGGCATTGCTAAGAGCTTAGATCCATCGATGAAACAGGGGAAGGCCTGACCAAAATTGATGAAGTGATGGATCAATTTCACATGGTCATGTGTGGGGAACAAGTCCATTCTATTAACAAATTGGAAGTCTTTGTAAAACTCCAATTCATTTTCCCCAATGAAATTGAACAGTTTTAACTGCTAGTGAAGCTTGATACAATATAAAGTGTACTGCGTATAATGGTTCAACAGTGAAGTGCCTAGTTCTCTAGTCTTGGAATACAGATACAACGAGTCAACATGGTATCCTTCGATAGTGGGTGTATCAGAATCAGCAGAGGTAGGGTTCAACAGTCACGACCTGACCCAGTTAGAAGATCACAGCAGTGAAACAGGTGCACACCTATTGGTACAAGACCTCCAGAGGTTGTACCCAGATAGATTTGACGTAATTGGAAATTTCCATGGTAACGTAATCTTAAAGAGCGCCATTAGTCAACATGCCATGAAAATGCACCATGCACATTTGAGAAATGCTGAGGATGGAACTGAGTAGAATGGAAAAACATGCCATCATTCAATAAGTGTAACTTCACATGGACTATTGCAGTTCCATCACTGCTGCAATTACGCAGAATAGTTCAATTTGTTTATGTTTAAACCCAAAGAGTCTAAGCAAAACCTTAAAGAGATGTCCTCATATGATACCAAAGCTAGAAAAGTTAAATCCAATGTTTGCTGGAATGAAACATTTCTCCAAATGAGATGCAAATAATAATATTGATCGAGACACTTGTCACGAGAACCACAAGAGTTAACAATACTTGGAACTCCTTTCGGGAGGTACTGTTTCCTCTGTTTATCATCTCTTCACTGACCTTCATTCTAGGGCCAGGAAATTTGGGGTGAACCCACCTCTGCTGACACTGGAAGACATGACTCTATCTTTATGCAGTTCAGGTAAGCATTTGCTTGAAGTCATGGCTTCCATCTCCCTGAGGCAGAATGCTGCCTCAGCCAATAGCTGCTGTCTAATTACATAGTAAAAAGTCTGACAACACCAGGTTTTAGTCCAACCGATTTATGTGATAGTAAACTCACAAGCTTTCGAGGGGACTCCCTCTTCTTCAGGTGAATGGAGAGTTCTGGCCTCAGAGCATATAAAGCACAGACAGTTTAGAGATTACTGATTAGAATGCGAATCTTTACACCTAACCTGCTGTTCAAGTCCTAAAGTGGCCAACAATGTGTGTGGAAGGAGCACTGATCACAGGTTAAAGAGATGTGTATTGTCTCCAGACAGCACAGTGAGTGAGGTTTTGCAAACCCAGGCAAGTCACGGGGGTTACAGATAGTGCGACATGAACGGTCTCAACAGGGATCTTGGGTTCATGTCGCACTATCTGTAACCCCTGTGACTTGCCTGGTTTTGCAAAACCTCACTCACTGTGCTGTCTGGAGACAATACACATCTCTTTAACCTGTGATCAGTGCTCCTTCCACACACATTGTCGGCCACTTTAGGACTTGAACAGCAGGTTAGGTGTAAAGATTCGCATCCTAATCAGTAATCTGTAAACTGTCTGTGCTTTATACGCTCTGTCCGAGGCCAGAACTCTCCATTCACCTGACGAAGAGGGAATCCCCTCGAAAGCTTGTGAGTTTACTATCACATAAATCGGTTGGACTAAAACCTGGTGCTGTCAGACTTTTTACTGTGTTTACCCCAGTCCAACGCCGGCATCTCCACATCATAATTACATAGCCAGCAACTCTTTGTTCCAGCTGTGCCACCGGGAAAAGTGATTACAACTGGGATTGTAGAAGGCTCGCAATCAGAAGCATTGTTGGAAGCGTAGATGATAGATGAATGGGGAAGCTTGCTGGGGGCAATATGGCATGCCCCAAGCAAGTGAAGGGTTGCGATGAAGTAGTTAAGGCTTTTTCAAGTGGGAGCAGCCTATATTGCTGGAGGGCCCCTTTGTAAAACACAGGGTGGCAACAGGAGGGACATCCCCATTCCCCGACCCCTGGCAGGAAAATACCATTGGCTACAGAGAAAGGCTCCTAAGTGGCCATTACTTGGCCAGTTACAACTGGACCAAAATGTAGGCAGGCCACCTGCCGCCTGCCCCACCTGCTGGTAAAATAACAGCAGATTCAGGAAGGTAATGGGCAAGGCCAAATCCCTCAGGATTTTACACACCCTGCCTGCTAGTTAGTTCCCAGGGTGGAGGGGGTATGAAGTACTGGCCTTCTTGGTTTTATTTTGAGTATTCTTACTCAACATACCTTGACTAAAAAAAACCGTTCTTGTTGTAAACCAGCTGGAAAGTTGTTACAGTACTTGGAGGATGAAAAGAAAGAAAAGCACCCATTTTCTGATTTCCATTGTGATTGTGCAGAAATTATTCAAATACAGTTTTATTCACGAGTCTGAAAGCAGTGCTTGGTTTATGTGTGATAAACTAGCGCTTGTTTAAAAAAGACACAACGGGGAAGAACAAACATCGTATCTTTTCAAATGACAAAAATAGTTTTTTTTTTCACAAGCAGAGAGTGGTCTGCCAATCTCAGATCCCATGCCTTCCAAGGCAACAATTTGGCTTCCTGCCATCTTAGGAAAATATGCCAGTGAATAAAGTGAAAGATAAGCACTACAAATGACTAGTTACCACACAGCATTGCACAACAAACCCTGTAATTTTTACTTCCTTGCACAGCTTCTGCAGTCAGGTACTCCTCTCGTCAACACTTCAATTTAAATCAGTGTTATGTTTTCAAATTTTCTTCTGCCTCTCCCTCCTTCTAGTGCTGAATGAACTTTCCGGTTGGTCATTGTAAGAGCAGCTATTACAGTTGTTCAGTGCAGTGTGTAAAATTAAAGTCTGAATGAAAGTGTGAATGAGTGGAGCTGAACTCTTGCCAACTTGCCAGCTGGTTACTGTAACATCTACTATTCTATATTCAAAACATGCTTATTTTTGCTGTGTTTCACTGCTATCTGACTGTTTAAATGTGCAAACATGAGTTGTAGGACCCCAATTTCAACTTTCACGGGGAATGGTAGGAAAATGTGTGGAACGAATTACTCCCACTCCCTCTAGAACAAGGTGTTGAAATGCCTTATTGGTGATCCTGAAAGGAACCACTGAAGCTTAAGATACGTAAATTCAGGTATTTGAGAGCTCATACTCTATTGCTGACCAGCTCCACACAGAATCTGGTCCATTTTCTGAGTTTCAAAACCGTCAATCTGCAGTGGAGTACTCTTTAGGTACCTGTAGCTCATCAGGAAAATTTAAGTAAGACTTAGCCCTGAAAATTGTTTTGGTATCCCAACTCCAACTGGGGTGCACTGTGGATTATGGACATTTTTGGGCCCAAACTGAAAATCTCCCTTTAATATTCCAATTGAGTGCTGCAGTTAGCTGGCTGACTATGTCATGTTTCAACATAGTTACTTGTCCATTATTTCCCATGGAATATGTCACAGCTCTCAACGATATCATTGGACAAAGTTACTGAGTACAGTCCTGTTGTATTATCTCTTTGTAGATGAATATAAATAGAGCTGAAGGGCAGGCATAGAGATAGAACACAGAGTTTTAATGGAGACTTGTTGCTTTAGTTTATGTGTGTCGACTAACTGTAAAAGGTAAAGTCACCATAGTCCCAGATGATCATAAGCAATGACTAACGGTAATTTCATCTGAGGATCGCCACATCTCAGGCGAGGGGCAGGATTAAGAAGGCGGGCCTTCATGATTAACCTCAGCCAGTACAAGAGTTGAACCCACACTGTTGGCGTCGCTCCACATCACTAACCAGCTTACCAGCTAACAGAGCTAAATCAACTGTGCGGGAAATTAAATCATATGATGTTACATCAGTTCTTATAATGACATACATATTAATATAAACATATATACAGAAATGATTGCATTTAACATATGAACAAATACGTTATCACAAAATTCCCCTTGCCTTCAATAACAACCTCATATAGTATAATATTAATCTATGTATGAATAAGCAACCCTTATGAAATAAAATAAATTTGACAACGATAACCTTATTTACATAATACAGTCAACTAAGATAACATTTAGAACACTCCTCTTCAAGGTGTTATCTATATTTGGAACTGTACCGATCTTTGACTGAGTCGTCCAGACCGCGTGAGAACGATAAGCAACAAGACCTTTCTGTCATACATCAACTTCAAATATTGTTTTCTTCCGAATCTGCAGAATTTTCCCATCTGGGACTAAATCCTCTCGGGGGTGGGGTGGTGGTATTTGCCACTGTGAAGGCTGAGGAGCAACTACACCATAACTCTGTCCTGACCTTATTAATTATGCATGGAGGGGGGGGTTAGTGTCATATTCTGTGGCAGAGCAGGCTTGATTATGCACAATGTGCCATCATATCTGGATGCCATATTGAAAAGGCAGCCAGCATAATTAACCCTCATCGAAGAAAGGAGATGGATCTCCCAAAGAAAGAAGATAGATCACCAGGAACACTCTGAGGCTAGATGACGGTCCTCCTTGATGTCAGTGGTTCTGGAAAATCCACCTGATAGGTGCTCCTGCCATGCACTGCTGTGGTGTCCCAGGGTCCAGGGTCGCTAGTGGCCTCCACCCCGAATGGAGGTAAGTCCTGGCTTCTGCATGCCAAGTTGTTCCAGACTTGTTATGGATTGACGTGTTTTCTTGCTGGTATGGAATAGAATCGGACATGGGTGGAAGATTTCAGTTGGGCCTTCAATCTCTATCTCATTCATGCCGGGCAGCTGATCTGCTATGGAATATCAGCAGAAAAATCCCACAGGAAATTCCGTGGGAGATTCATGCTGGTTTAAAATTGAACCTATTAGTGGGGCATGGGAGAATTCCATCCATAATATTGAAGACATGGCTTGGCTGATAACACTCGTTTCAATGTATGGAATGTATATTGGTCATCATCCTGCCACAGGAATAGCATCTTTCTCCAACAATTCTATTCATGGAGATGTCTTCTCTGAAAAGTTCAGTAAGCAGCAAGGATGTTGAATAGATTTGGACGCTAGTAGAGATTGCCCTTGTGCTGCGGGTGTCAGCATTGCCTGGATACTTTCAATCTTGCCAGGATCCAGGCAAGTACCTAAGCTTGAGTAAATGGCACTGAGAAAATTGATGCAATTTGCATTCATGTAGCATTTTTCCTGGTGAAAACCAATCATTCCGTCTGGCCATATGCTATTCTATGACAAATCAACGCTTTTCTGCATTGTATAAAAATAGTGCCAATGGCCAGAATCAAAATTAATTGAACACTGTTATACTAGTCTCTTGTGCTGGGCAAAAGCTCCTGTTAATCCTGTAGCTTTCAGATTGATAAAAAAGCAGATGTCTCAGCATGGATAAATGGAATGAGAGACCCTCAAAATTTATCTCAAAATGGAGATACATGGAACATCCACTTGCCATTTCAAAGTGTGTTGGGTATAGGATCAGTGGTGCTTGCCTATTACCAATGATGAACGTCTCAAATTAGAAATAAGGAAGAGGCCAGTTATTGGAGGCAGATTCTTTGATTACATCATTAATAGCCCCGTCATGTTGCACTGAGCGATCATGGAGAGATTATTGGTAAAGGGAACAATGGCAAAGTTTATTCCATTGTCAAACTGTTTCCCAAATATGAGGAGGAATTTTCACAACAATATCTCTAATGGCAAGAAAAATGAGGTGAACTACATTAGTCTCTCAGTCATGCTCTGCATTCTGTTTATATTTCAGATTTCCAGCATCTGCGTGTTTTTCTTTTATTTAAACACTGTAGAAGGTTGGTTCAATGTTTTTTAATGCATGTATAATAAATGCACAGATTGATCACTGGTTCTGAAGCCTGAAAGAAAGAGTCTGCAGCTTTCATTCTGTTCATTTCCCATTGAATCTTTTGACAAAGACCTTCATGCAGCTGGAGTGACTTTGACATCAACATGTGCTGCAGACTAGTCTGCACATTTCACAGTTCAGTTAATACTTTCATCATGCTTGAAATTCAAAATAATTAAATTATCAACAGTAAAGGAGCTAGAAACAATGCTGATTGTTAATGGATAAACACTTTTAAAATCAACTTTTCTTGATGTTTGCAAGCTATGTTACTGCATCCATTGCGGATAGTCCCTTTCAAAAGCTGAATACGATTATAAAACGGTTTTTGCATTACAGTAGAGCAAGAATAGTTACAAAGATGGACAGAATAGAAAATTAATGAGAGAGAAAAGTTGACATATCTAAAACAATAGGGGCAGCATGGTCACACAGTGGTTAGTACTGCTGCCTCACAACGCCAGGGTTCCGGATTCAATTCTGGTCTTGGGTCACTATCTGTGTGGAATTTACACATTCGCCCCTTGTCTGCATGGGTTTCCTCTGGATGCTCCAGTTTCCTCCCACATCCAAAGATTTGTGGGTTAGGTTGATTGACCATGCTAAATTAGTGTCCCTTAGTGTCAGAGATATTAGCAGGGTAAATATTGGGGTGACGGGGATAAGGTCCAGTTGGGATTATTGTCTGTGCAGGCTCGACGGGCCGAATGGCCTCTTTCTGCAACGTAGGCGTTCTGATTTGAATCGTTATATTTGTCAGAGAAAAAGTTAGCAAAAATCAATTTCAGTTACATTTTATATAATTGTGCATGTTGAATTTTTTCTGCAGTTTAAAACTTTTAAAGTTTAAGATTTATTTATTAGTGTGACAAGTAGACTTACATTAACAATGCGGTGAAGTTTCTATCCTATAGTTCCTTGTTCAGGAGGAAGAATTTCTCCTGAGGAAGAATTTAGCATGGCCAATGCTCATAACCAGCATGTTTTTCAGATTGGGAGGAAACCGGAGCACCTGGAGGAAACACACAGAGACACAGGGAGAATGTGCAGACTCTGCACATACAGTGAGACGAGCCGGGAATCAAACCCAGATCGCTGGCACTGTGAGACAGCAGTGCTAACCACTGTGCCACCATGCCACTGCTTTTAAATAGCTTATAAGAATCTTCATATTGTCTTTTTGTGTTTTTATTGATAACAGTTATATACATTTTAATATGTTCCAACTTCTAGGGCAGCACAGTGGCACAGTGATAAGCACTGCCAGGGACCAACTCCAGCCTTGGATGACTGTCCATGTAGAATTTGCACATTCTCCCCTTGCCTGCGTGGGTTTCCTCCGGGTGCTCTGGTTTCCTCCCACAGTCACAAAGATGTGTAGGTTAGGTGGATTGTCATGCTAAATTGCTCCTTAGTGTCAGGGGGATTTGCAGGGTAAATATGTGCATTACAGGGACAGGATCTGGGTGGGATTGCTGTTGGTGCAGGCTCAATGGGCCAAATGGCCCCCTTCTGCACTAGAGGAATTCTATGATTCTATGATTTTCCAAGGTGAAAACAGGAAGCAAAATTTAACATTTCAGAGTTAGAAAGAGGGGAGGGGACCTCAAACTCTACACTCCCACCCCCCACCCCCCACATCACCCCTTCTTGCATTGCAGCAGGGAATTCTAGGGTCTTGTTACAGCACTGATGGCCAAAACACATTACACATTGTAGCATTTTTTTGGGACCTCATGAACTCTTCATCATCAACTTTATTGTGTAAAACACCCAGAACATTCAAAAGAAATACCTAGCATCATCTCCTTGGAAGTAGCATCATCAAAGTAACAGCCATCAAGAATGATTACAATTATTGAAGGAAAACAGACAGCAAATTGAAATGTTACATCACAAAAATAAATGAATGAAACAAAATTCAGTTGAAAAGAAATAAAATGGATTCTTTAAATCATCTGGAACAGTAATACATGTCCCGACTTGACATTTTTCTTATGCCAAGATTTAAGAGGAATGCTTAGGTTGAGTGCAGACCCGTGCCTGGAGATGTAAAATTTGGCAAAGGACATTTAATTAAGGGATTTAAATATTAATTTAAGGCCATGAATACATACTGGTGCCTGAGAGAATTTTTACAATAAGATTCTAAATGTCATAAGGGCGAGAAAATGGGAGTCCTCTGCGCTCTGGATTGGAATCTTTCAGCACTCAAGTCAATTTTCTGGACAGCTGGATGCTTGGCTCCAGTACCAGGAGCTGGAGGTACAGAGTCTAACATGCCAGTGAAACAGGCTTCAGAGCACTCAGGTGCCAATTTGCTTGGGTGCCCTGATCTGCCACTGAACCAGTAGACCTCCTCTCACCCCTGAAGGACATCTGGCCCCCTTCATTGGCAGCATGCTCTCCCCCACAGCAACACAGATCGCCAGCATCGAGATATCTGGGCCCTCCCAATGGGTAGCCCTGGTGGACCCTCGACATGCCACCCCCATCATAACCCCTGTCGCGATCCATCCCTGCATGCATAAGCACCCTGTGCTTAGGCACCCGTCATAGCCCTGCGCGCATAGGCACTCTGTGCATTGGCATCCATCATAGCCCCTGTATATAGGCACTCATCATAGCACCCATGCCATAGTCCCTTCACCGCTCCCAACCCATTGTAACCCCCCCAATCACACTCCCCACCCCCTTGACACTGCCCAACTTGCACTGCCAGTGTACCAGGTGACACTGCCAGGTGGGCACGGCACAGCAATGTCCCAACCACCTGGGGATTAAATGGCCTCCAATTCCCCCTTGCATTGGCTATGGTGCCTGGTTTCCGTGGCGGAGACCAGTGGTGATTCCTGACAGCGTGACTGGGAGAGGTGAAACAGTTATGCTGAATTGCCTAATGGGTAGAAAATCTCGGCAACCTGATGCTAATAAGCTTTGCATCCTTTCTGGCACAAAGTCATTCACGCCAATAAAAAGGGGCCTAGAAGATAGCAATCATTAATTGGATTTTTGGTCTCTCGACAGGCGCGGCAAGCTGGTAAGATTGTGCTTTATATCTCCAGTAAGGTCAATGATTCAATTTCTTTCAAAACTATAGCTACAGAAAAATAGGGAGGCAATGTTGATCATGAAACTGCCCTCACAGTATCAACAGGGTCATTTCACACTATCAGAAGGTAGCACCTTTAAATGCCAAGGATCAGTGGTCTGAACTCTGAACCATGAAATCTACATCACAACACTCCCTTTGGATCTCAACTTGCATCAAGGCATCATGTCATCCATCCATCTCTGGTCAATTAGCAGCAGATTAATGTTAGCTTTTCTATTAATCTTCTTAATCCTCTCTTGATTTTATTTTCATTCTTTCAATTTGCATGGCTTTGGTGTCAGTTTCTCACATGTGTCAGTGCTTTTCATCCCAGTCATTTGTAGTTTTTGGTACTATGATTTGCATATCCTTTGATTCACACTGAGGATCGAGAGGAATTTGCTTTCCCAATGTGAAAATGAAACAAACAATTTCAAACAGTAATATTTCACTTATTAGACCACAATGTGCTCCTTGCAAATCACTCCTAATAGTGTAGCATAGTGACCCAGCGCCATCTGAAATTGTGGGAATTCTTCCAAACAAGATCATTTCTAAGAACTGGCACATTCACAGCAGTGCACAGCACAATAAATATTTCTCCCAGAGGGTACTGCAACTAATCTTCCCTGTCCCTAAGATGAACACTGCTTTTTAAAAAGATCTAAATATTAACATCTGTTTTGTGTTTTCGAATGTACATTTGTGTGTATACAGCACATGTTGCTGTTTTGCAAATCTGAAAGTGGCAGGATGAGTGCCAGTGTAATGAATCTTTCTCAGCAGTGAGCCAACACTGTACCCTGGCTTATAATAGAAAAGAAGCAAAAACATGGCCAATGAACACTTAACTGAAAACAAAATAACCTCCATGATTTTCAATATGTTGACAGTGATGTTCGGCAGGATTTTAATATCAATAACCTCACTCGCTTTTGCGCCCATTTTTTTGTTTCTGATTCCACTCTATGTTCATGAACCTCCCTTAGAATGCATTCAGAATGTCTCTGGCATTCACAAGCCCTCATGCTCTTGAAATGGAAGAGCCAAATTAGCTAAGTTGTTTTTGATTTGACCTGATTTACTATTGTCACATGTATTAACATACAGTGAAAAGTATTGTTTCTTGCTCGCTACACAGACAAAACATACCGTTCATAGAGAAGGAAACGAGAGAATGCAGAATATAGTGTTACAGTCACAGCTAGGGTGTAGAGAAGGATCAACTTAATGCAAGGTAGGTCCATTCAAAAGTCTGACAGCAGCAGGGAAGAAGCTGTTCTTGAGTCAGTTGGTTGGTGACCTCAGACTTTTGTATTTTTTTCCCGAAGGAAGAAACTGAAAGAGAGAATGTCCGGGTTGCATGGGGTCCTTAGTTATGCTGGCTGCTTTGCTGAGGCAGCGGGAAGTGTAGACAGAATCAATAGATGGGAGGCTGGTTTGTGTGATGGATTGGGCTACATTCATGACCTTTTGTTTTTCCTTGTGGTCTTGGACAGAGCAGGAGCCATACGAGTGATACAACCAGAACAAATGCTTTCTATGGTGCACCTGTAAAAGTTGATGAGAGTTGTAGCTAACATGCCAAATTTCCTTAGTCTTCTGAGAAAGTAGAAGCATTGGTGAGCTTTCTTAACTGTAGTGTTGGCATGGGGGGGGGACCAGGACAGGTTGTTGGTGATCTGAACACCTAAAAACTTGAAGCTTTCGATCCTTTCTACTTCGTCCCCATTGATGTAGACAGGGGCATGTTTTCCTTTACACTTCTTGAAGTCGATGACGATCTCCTTCGTTTTGTTGACATTGAAGTTGTATGGGCTAAATTATGCACCTTGATTCCTTGCCTTCTAAGAGCCAAAACCTTGGCTGAAACTAAAGCAGGCAACAGTTGGTGGAGCATCCCAAACCATACACTGATCCATGTTAGTAGGAGCCTTGTGCAAAATCTACCACTGGGTCTTGCTTGATTAGAACTTGATTAGAGTGGTGTGAATGTCAAGCAGGCACTGGGAAGCAGTTTTTGGAGTCCGTCTGCAGCAACTTGGCATGGTTCTGACACTGTCAAGAATCCATCTATCTGTACTCTCATCTGCAATTAGGATACCGATATGGGATCCCAACTTACATAAACAATTAGCAACTAAACGTCATGATGTGGAGGTGCTGCATTGGACTGGGGTAAACACAGTAAGTTTACTATCAAATAAACCTGTTGGACTTTAACCTGGTGTTGTGAGACTTCCAACTAAAAGTCACTAGATTCAACATGGTGCCTAGCAAACTTCAGTCATAAGCCAAACATAAAGGATTCAATTTGGATTGATGCACCAAAGTGGTAAAACAAATTGGCATTTCTTCCCCATTGTTTCTTCAGAGATATAGATTTCTCACATATCTTGCAAGTCTATTGACCAGGAAAGAAGGCAAATGGTATGTTGGCCTTAGTGTTGTTACAATTGTACAGGGCCTTGGTGAGGCCACACTTAGAACATTGTGCGCAGTTTTGGTCTTCTTTTCTGAAGAAGGATGTTCTTGCTCTCAAGGGAGTGCAGCAAATGTTTACCAGGCTGATTCCGGGGATGGCGGAACTGATGTATGGGAAGAGATTTACTAGGCTATGATTGTTTTCACTGGAATTTGCTGAATGAGGGCGGATCTGAAAGGGACTTATAAAATTCTAACAGGACTAGACAGGAGGATGCTGGGAGGGGTCACAGACTGAGGATTCGGGGTAAACCATTTAGGATGAAGGTGAGGAGATATTTCTTCACCCAAAGAGTGGTGAGCCTGTGGAATTCATTACCACAGTTGTAATTGATGCCAAAACATTGATTGCATTCAAGAGGCAGCTAGATATAGTACTTGGGGCAAATGGGATCAAAGGTTATGGGAAGAAAGCAAGATTATGCTACTGAATTAGACGATCAGCCATGATCGTAATGAATGGCAGAGCAGGCTTGAAGGGCCAAATGGCCTCGTCCTGCTCCTATTTTCTATGTTTCTGTGCCTTCTTAATTTTGATGGCTCCAGTTTGGTCCTCATCTATCAACATCCTTGAACATATTATCTCCGTTGGTCCCATCCTACAACTTCTTCACTGCTAAAGCTTCCTTGAAAAGGTTCACATTCCAGTTTGTGTCAATAATTGAATTTGATATTGCAATTATTTTTTCATCCAAGTTCCTCCACGACTTCAATATTTTTCTCAGATCTGAATCACAGACTTAGATTTTCACTTGCACTTCTAGAAAATGCACTAAAACTGCTCAGCATCTGATAGGTAACTCTCACTTTTAGCTTTCAATTTTTACCCCATTTCTCTATTTTAATATTATTTTGTTACATGTTTCTAAATTCCATTCTACGTCCGCCTTTCTAAATTGCCATTATGATAAAATTAAACTTTATTATATCTTTTATTCCAATAATTCTCTGGATGTTTTGGTTTCCTCCCACAGTCCAAAGATGTGCAAGTTAGGTGGATTGGCCATGCTAAATTGCCCCTTAATATCCCAAGATATATATAGGTTAGGGGGAATTAGTGGGGTAAAATATGTGGGGTTACAAGGATAAGGCCAGGGTGAGAGTCAGTGCAGACTTGATGTGCCAAATGGCCTTCTTCTGCACTGTAGAGATTCTATGATTCTGTTCTATGATTTGAGGAGTCACAAGTGGTTCTGAACATTGTGCAATCATCAGCAAACATTTCCACTTCTGACTTATAGGCTGGAAGGAAGTAGCTGAGGATGGTTGGATATAAGAGTCCCTGAGGAACTCCTGCAGTTATGCCCTGGGACTGAGATGAGTGAACCGTAACAATCATAATCATCTTCCTTTATGCTACGTATGACTCCAACCAGTGGAGAGTTTTCCCGTGATTCCTATTGACTTCAGCTTTGTCAATACTCAATCAAATGCTGCCTTGATGTCAACAATATTACCTAACCTCTGGAGTTCTGCTCCTTTTCCATGTTTGGACCAAGGCTGGAATCCTCAATTTTCAGACTTTTAAAATCTAAACTTGGTATCACTTAATCATTAATTTCCAATTTGTTTAGTTCTCTTTTACTTTGTTAATATTTTACTCTATAAACCTTGGCCCTCTACATAGGATTTGGAAATGGTAGTTAACTGAGCAAAATGTAACTTTCCACAAACACAATAATAGGTTACTGAGACTACTCCAAGTAAGATTATTTCAAACTGAAAGCAAGATGGTGATTTTAATCTCTTTCATAGTGGGAGGCAGAAGAGGAAAACAAATTTAAAAAACTTACCAATGTCTTCCTGCCCTTTGTCCATCCATTCCCATTTTTCAATGGTTATCAGCAGCAAGTACTTGCACAATAACTTAAGCAAATCTCATTAGGCAATGCATGTTGAGGTTCTGGGATGTGGTCACTTTTGTTGAGGAATGTACAGCACCCGCAAGGCTGAAGTTTGGTTTTAGAGCTAGGACTTATCCCGCTCTAGTCAGATTTTCAAACAGATGGCTAATTAGTGCCTGATGGCCCATTTGCCATCCAATTCGGGGCTGTGGATGCAGTAAGGAATGGAATTGAAGGTATGCAAGTCAAAAGGCAAACAGGAGCTATTAATGTGTCGCAATTCTTGCAGAATAGAAGAGAGAGCAGAGCAGCAGGCCACCAGCAATTCAGGTTCCAATGCAAGTGCAGCCCAGATTTGCAGATGCTTTTAGAAGCAGCGCTTGCTAGGCAATATGTTCTTTTTTCAGAGAAAGACAGCCGGACAGAGCAGCATGAATGGAGCTGTTTCATAAAATGAGTAGGAGCAGTATTTTCTGCAGGATATCCTCCTGGGGTCACCCCCCCCCCCTTTAATCCTTCCCCTGGTGTCTTGAATACAGCTTCTCAAACTTCTCACTGAAACGCCAACCCCAGACGTACCTGGGTTCCTCAACGGGATGAAACTGCCTGCAGTCCCAGCAATGGCCACTAATCCCAGCTAGCGCTGATCATCCAACTGGCTGGCAGCTCTCTAATGTAGAATTTCCTCCAGAGAAAGGGGTGGAAGTCTCACTTTCAAGCCATTAATGCTGCCCCAGCATCACAGTGCTGCGGGGCAGCCATCAGGATTGTGGGCGAGGTCGCCCACCTCACTCTCCCAACTTTTTAGCCAGGAGGGCAGGACAATGGCACTCTATAAAATCCAGTCCCATTATTATAAAGAGCAATATGTTTATCACTTTCTCTACAGAAAGGACAGAGGACTTCTATTTAGTGCTATGATTCCTAAAAGTGCAGGACAACCTACATTCCTCTTTGTAAGGTTTCAAAAAAATGTAGGATGTACATTGTGATAACCCCTATGATCTGCATAGGGAATCATTAATTAAACTCCCATTTGGGCTTGTTGAGTATTGAAACATAGAAAGTAGGAGGAGGGGGTCGGCCATTCAGTCCTTCGAGCCTGCTCTGTCACTCATTTTGATCATGGCTGATCATGAAATTCAATATTCTGATCCCTCCTTCCTCCCATATTCCTCAATCCCTTTAGCCTCAAGAGCAATGTCTCATTTCTGCTTGAAATCAGGCAACGTTTTGGCCTCACCTACATTCTGTGGTAGTGAATTTCACACATTCACCACCCTCTGGGTGAAGAAATTTACTCCAGTTCTAAAAGGTTTACTTCCTATCCTCGATCTATGATCCCTAGTTCTGGACTCCCCCACCATTGGGAACATATTTTCTGAATCGATCCTGTTGAATGCTGTTAGAATTTGACAAGTTTCTGCAAGATCTCCTCTCATTCCAGTGAATGTAATCCTAACTGACTTAATCTCATATGACAGACCTGCCATTCCAGGAATCAGCCTGATAAATCTTTGCTGTACTTCCTCTATAGCAAGGATATCCTTCCTCAGATAAGTACTCCAAGTGTGCCTCACCAATGCCTGATACAATTGCAGCAAAACATCCCTTTCCGTATAGGTAAATCCTCTCGCTGTGAAGGCCAACATACCATTTGCCTTCTAGAATGCTTGCTGTACCTATCATAGAATCATAGAAACCCTACAGTGCAGAAAGAGGCCATTCAGCCCATCGAGTCTGCACCAACCACAATCCCACCCAGGCTCTATCCTCGTACCCCTACATATTTACCCACTAATCCCTCTAAGCTGCGCATCTCGGACATTAAGGGATAATTTAGCATGGCCAATCAACCTATCCGCACATCTTTGGACTGTGGGAAGAAACTGGAGTACCTGGACGAAACCCACGCAGACACGAGAAGAATGTGTCAACTCCACACAGACAGTGACCTAAGCCAGAAATCGAACCCAAGTCCCTGGAGCTGCGAAGCAGCAGTGTAACCACTGTTCTATCATACCTGCATGCTTACTTTCAGCGACTGAAGCACGAGGACTCCAAGGTCTCTTTGAGTATCCATCTCCCTCAATTTACACCCATTCAAGAAATAATCTGTCTTCTATTATTGCTACCAAAGTGCATAACCTCACATTTATCCACATTATACAGCATCTGCCATGCAGATGCCCCCACACTCAGCCTGTCTAAATCATGCTGAAGTATCTGTGTATCCTCCCCACAGCTCATCCTCCCACCCAACATTGTATCATCTGCAAATTTGGAGATAATAAATATATTGAGCTCCCTGAGGACCGGTAATTAGACACCAGGTGGAGCTTGTACAACAAGCCCTATATAAGAAGGACCCTGAGAGCGTCCATTAACCTTTTAGTCCCAGTTGGGACCTGTCGTGTTCACCATAGGCTTATGGTTATTGTTTATTTTCATTTGTGCAATAAAAGCACGATTCCTTCACAGCTGACTCCTGGGCTTATTGTATATGTCATTTCCAGTACATTGTTGGCTGGGAGCATAACTTAAAAGATGAGTATTCAACAAAGAAAAGTTATTTCAGTGTAGCTTTGTAGCCATGAAAATATGTGAAAAAGAATGCTTATCTCTGCGCTTGCCTGACTAACTTAAGAACACATCCAAAGAGAAATATATAGTTTTGTTTTTCCCCCATAACTTTATTGAGGGTGGCACAGAGGTTAGCACTGCTGCCTCACAGTGCCAGAAACCCGGATTCAATTCTTGCTGTGCGGAGTCTGCAAGTTCGCCTCATGTCTGTGTGGGTTTCCGCCAGTTGCTCTGTTTCTTCCATAGTCTGAAAGATGTGCTGGTTAGGTGCATTGGCCAAGCTAATTCGCCTGGTCAACCTGAACAGGTGCCAGGGTGTGGCGGCCAGGGGATTTTCTCAGTAATTTCACTGCAGTGTTAATATAAGCTTACTTGTGACAATAATAAATAAACTTTAAAAACTTAATATCTGTTCCGGGGGACATGAGATTGTTTTGGCAGATAAGGCAAAGGAGAATCTAAAGATTTCTACAAATACATAAAGGGCAGAAGAGTAACAAGGGAGAGAGTAGGGCCTCTTGAGGATCAAAAAGGTCATCTATGTGCAAATCCACAAGAAATAGGTGAGATCCTAAATGAATATTTCTTATCATTATTTACTGTTGAGAAAAGAATGGATGTTAGGGAACTTGGGGAAATAAATAGTGATGTCTTGAGGAGTGTACATATTACAGAGAAGGAGGTGCTGGAAATCTTAAAGTGATCAAGGTAGATAAATCCCCGGGACTGAAGAAGTATATCCCAGGACCTTGTGGGAGGCTAGGGAGGAAATCACTTGTCCCCTAGCCGAGATATTTGAACATTAGTAGTCACGCGTGAGGTGCCTGAAGATTGGAGAGTGGCAAATGTGCTTTTGTTTAAAAAGGGCTGCAGAGAAAAGATGGGGACTACAGGCCAGTGAGCCTCACGTCTGTAGTGGGTAAATTGTTGGAAGGTATTTTGAGAGACAGGATTCTCAGGCATTTAGAGATGCAAGAACTGATTAGGGACAGTTAGCATGGCTTTGTGAGTGGAAAATCATGTCTCACAAATTTGATTGAAATTTTTGAAGGGGTAACCAAGAATGTAGATGAGGGCAGTGCAGTTGATGTTGCTGATAAAATTGGGCAGGCAGTTCATTAATTCAATTTAAATGCATGCATGGGCGCAGATTGCATTAATGGCCTCACACCCGACTTTACCATGCTTTTGCGTCCGAAAACGGGCACGATGCAATGGTAAAATCGGGCCAAAGAGACAATAAAATGGCTGCTACAAATCATGTGACCTTTGGTATTTGAATCTCAACCAAATATGGATGTACAAGCCATCAAGGGAATCCACATATCTCTTTGTTCAAAGATGAACAAACACAAAAGGGCTATGGAAGTTATTTTCTATCTATTCCCACCGGTCAAGTATTTTGATCCCATTGATGGTAACCCCCTGCTGCGGGTTTCCCAGCGGTATGAGGTGGAATCAATGGGAAATCCCACTGCCAGCAGCAGACCAAAAGATGTTGCTGCTGGGCAATAGCAGGCCACCTTCTGCCACTGAGAACCATGCTGTTGGGGGTGTACCCCCCATATAATTTCCAGATGAATCTCTGATGGGGGTGGGGGGGGGGCGGAAACGGGGAGGTCCACTGTCATACTGTGGGTGATCGGTGGGGGAAAAGGGGGCAGGAGATCGCGATCGGTTTGGGTACCAGGGGTTGGATGGATAAGGAGAACAGTGATGGCTGCGGGGACCATCGCTCCCGTTTTTCACTCCCGGGCCACATTCTCCGCTCTTGGCGGCCCGGGAGCGATCTGACACGGACGCGCTTTTTCAAATTTTTTCCTTACTGCACATGCGCAGTTCAGAGCTCCAAGCATTTTGGGTACGCTAAGCACCGCCCACAGCACAATTTGGACTTGCGATTTTTTTTCAGGTTAAGTGCATATGGGAGTGCCTGAAAGCAAATTTCTAAGTCAGATCTGAATTGCACCCAGATTCAGCACTTAGAATGAAAATGGTAAAATCAGGCTCTTTGTATCCAGTTTTTTGAAGTATTGACTGAAAGTTCACAAAATACTGGGACATGACATAAATTTCAAATATTATTAAAAAATCAAAAACTTATTTCAATTAAAATATTTTGCACTTTATCCTACAGATCCATAGTTAATTCTTGCTACAAATGGGCAGTGGAAATAGATAACAACTGCAATTATAACTCAAACCTAAACTGAACATGAGGCTAGTTATTAAACTGAAAATAAAAATGACCAGCTTTTTTGGTTCGTCTACACATTTTTGGCTTTTATTTCTCACAGTACAAAACTTACCACCTGACATCCTCAAGAGTGCTGCAACCTACCCTGATTTCTAGCAGAAATATCAAAACCAGATTAATAAACTAAGTGGTTGTTTTTCAAGGTTGCTTCTACTTGTTACAAATTTGAACATAAAAATGTAAATTTGTAATTTTACAACTCAACCTATTTCCTGAATTTCAAAAGCTCCTGGGAGTATGGGGCTTCAGACTGATGCGAAAAATGTAAAACAGCAACTGAGTCTATCCAGCCTTTTCCTCCCATTGCTCACTCCTAAGGCCTCATTTTACTAATCTTTTGATTTATTCTACCTCCAGATCCCATTTTGTCACAGCTTACCCATCAGGTACTTCTCCCAGCTACTGTACTGTCACTAATCACAGTTTTTGGACAATGAAACCATCTTCTTCAAAGGCTCTGTTCACTTTCTCTGTTACACTTTTATTATTTCTATTTTGCCAGATTGTTCTCCCTCCTGTCCTTCCCTAATTTTCCAGACTTGTCCACTTCCCATGTTTTCATTCCCTCGACAGCTCCCATTCTATTTTGCTCTTTCTCAAGATGCTACTTTTCCTTTCCTGTTTAAAATGACACTTGCTGACATACGCCCTGATCTCTCTCAAGGTCTACATTCCTACCCTTCATTCTCTCAACTTTGTCTAAAACCTCTCTTTCTCTCTTTCCTCCTTTGATTCTCCTTAAAGCCAACAGCAGGGATTCTTTGATGCCACACTCCTTGGCACTGCTGCCAATGAGAACGGAGGATTTGGCACATAGCCAAATCTGCATTCACTGCATTGGACCAGCAGGTGAGGTCGGAGAATTCCAGCCTACATCAGCTCTAATATCTATTAATATGGTTCAGCATCAAATGTTGCTCATAAAGTTTGAACTATATAACAGATGTGATATAAATGCAAATTTTGTTGTTGATGGGTACCATTGTCCTATATGACAATAATATCTACACTTTAAAAATACTTAATTGGTTGTAACACATTTTGGACATCCTAAGATTGTAAAAAAACACTGTGTAAATACAAGTTCACTGGCCCAATTCTAATAGGATCTGCAATTCTCAGGCTTAATGGCAGATGGCCCCACCCTGATTTACTGTGTTCTCATATACACATTATCTATTTCAAAGGAAATTGACAGACTGCTGCAGAAGGAGCTCTTTGATGAAACATGACCTTCACTAGTGCAGCAAGTATCTATTGACACATTGATTATCCTGGCAACTTCACAAAATATGCAACAAACTGCACTAATTAAAATGCAATTTTACTCCACTGCGGTGGATAAAGCAAATTTAATAATTATCACGTCACACTGCATGAATAAATTTGCTGAAATTAATGAGTTGATTTTCTTCATTCAACAGCCACTTTGTTGACAAAGAAAACCAGATGAAACTCCGCATACTGAAAAAATGAAAACTTCATATTGATAATGACATCTGGAAAATAATGCATTCTGTGTCACTTTTAGAAATCAGGGTGTTATCAATCTTATTTTAATAATAACTAATAAAAATGCTAACTACTGGTTCTGGGTGAGTTTGATCTAATCAATAGCATTTTTTAAACCTTAGCAACAGAAATCTAGCTTATCAAGACTCACCTGCAATGATGTTCAGTTTCAAGTAGTTTGATGGCCACATAATTATTAAATTAATGGCCAAAACATTAATCCTACTCTGAATAGAAGGAAAAAACTAAAGCAACATATTGAAATTTCATATAAAAACTGGATGTGATGAAAAAACCCCAGCAGGTCTGGAAGCATCTGAGGAGAAAGAATAGAGTTAACATTTCGAGTCCAATATGACTTGTGATAGTGTAACCCTTTAAGGGAGTACATTTCCCAAGGGCTACATGATCAGCAAAGATGTTATGGCTCATTCCGGTGAAAAGTTGAGCCTATTGGCAGGAGGACATATACCATGCTTTGAGGAGGGACTCACAGTCAGACCCAGGAAGTCGAGCAGAGCAATCACATGTGTAACCTAGTCTGACCTTGTTGTATATATGTATATGGCATAAAAGCCTTTTATTGTTAAAGCCACATTGGGTCATCCTTCTTCAGAATTCACCTGTTCTGAAGTTCCAGAGTTCACAAAATATTAATTCTGTTTTTCATTCCACAGATCATAGAATCATACAATGCATAAAGGAGGCTATTCAGTCCATCAAGTCTGCACCGAACACAAACCCATCCAGACCTAACCCCATTTATCCTAGTTAGTGTCAGAGGGGCTAAGGAGCAATTTAGCATGGAGTGTGGGAGGAAACCAGAGCACCCGGAGGAAACGTACGTAGACACAGTGTGCAAATTCCACACTGTCAGTGACCCGAGCTGGGAATTAAACTGGGCCCCTGGTGCTGTGAGGCAGCAGTGCTAACCACTGTGCTGTCCAGGTGCTGCCAGGCCTGCTGTGTTCTTCCAGCACTTTTGTTTTTATTTCAGAGCTCTAGCATCTGCAGTATTTTAGCTTGCAGTGAAATTGTATAACATGATTCACTGACCGATTCTGAAGGACTATTTTACTATCTCCAGTTCTAGATCCCATGCATTTACTCTCATGTGTGAACAACATTTAAAGTTTTGATATCAGGAACAAAACCACAACCTAAGTTTTAAAAACTGAATGCATCATCTCTTGAATGTAACATTTTCAAACAGCAGACTGTTTTCTCCAATAAAAAGATGGCTCATTACTACTTTCTGAAGAACAATTAGAAATTGGCAACACACTCTGGCCTTGCCAGCATTGCCCCCATCCTGTTAATCAACTGAAAAAAATGCCGTCGGGAAGCTTCAAAGCCGGAGGGCAGTGCTCTAACTACAGGCTGCTCGGGCCTCCTCTGCCTGCCTCTGGGTCTTAGTGCTAGATCATCTTCCATGGTTACAGGGTTTCCTCCCGGTGCTCCAGTTTGCTCCCACAGTCCAAAGATGTAGGGGTTAGGTTAATTGGCCATGCTAAAATTGCCCCTTAGTGTCCTGAGATGTGTAGGTTAGTGGGATTAGCGGGTAAATATGTAGGGATAGGGCCTGGGTGGGATTGTGGTTGGTGCAGACTCAATGGGCCAAATGGCCTCTTTCTGCACTGTAGGGTTTCTATGATTTCTATGAAAAGGAAATGTATCCTCATAATCACTGTCCTTGAAATATTTGCTTGCTATCAAGCACCTCACATCCCACTTGTCATCAAACAGAGAAGTACTAGTACTGAGCAAATGCTTGATCTGCTCAATACCAGTGATGCAAGTTTGTGGTTGCAGATTGGCCTTCTGATTCAAACCTTATCTTCAACCTCAAATTGTGATTTCCTTGCGCCTGTTCATTTGTCAAAGTTTTTTTTTGCTTTACCTTGCTACTTCATGATTTTGTCTACTTTTTCTTTGACATTTTTCATCAATTGGTGTTGATGGCTTAAGAATGCTCAGTCGTATGAAAAAGTTACAACTTATCATAAGTTCAGCTGGTGTCATCATATGTTCATCTAGCCCCTCTTCTGACTAAAATCTTGTTACATTCGAGCACCGGTTAGGTTGTCCCCATGTGTCTGTAGGGTTATTTGTACTACATTCACCGAATGTGCCATTGCTGGCAAATTTCTAGCCAGAATATGGACAAATCTTCTTCTCTCAAGTATGTGTCTTTTTATGACTCTTCAGCACAGAGTCACATAGGCTTTATCACATTTGAAAGTTTGTATTCCGAAACAAAGTTTTACAAACATCTTCTCAGTATGTCTTTGTGTTTTTTTTCATTCACTCACAGAATGTAGGAATCACTGGTTAGGCCTATAAATTTCTATTCCTAATTGCCCTTGGGAAGGTGGAGATGAACTGCCTTCTGATCCATGTGCTTTAGGTGCACCCACAGTGCAGTGAGGGAGGATGTCCTAGGATTTTGACACAGCACTAGTGAAGGAATAAGGATATTGTTCCAAGTTAGGATGGTGGCTTGGAGAGGAAGTTGCAGATGCTGGTGTTCCATAATTCTACTGCCCTTGTCCTTGTACATTTTTCTGAGAGAATCCTTTCCTACAAGGTACATTTAACCATAAACTGACCAGTTGCTTTTCCTTCTGTGATGATGTCTATATATGCTGCACCTCACTCTTAGGAAAAGACTCTTCCTTTTGTTGAACTGATTAAGTCATCTTCTTCAACATTCTAAACACCGTTGCAAAATGGTTCCACAGTAATGTGCCAAATTTACATGTAGAAGCCCATTGCCGCAACAATGCTGGGTATTGCTTAATGGGCTCACCACTTTCCTAGTATCTCTGATGGAATGTTGATTGTTCACTGCACTTTTCTTTGGCCCACAGTATTTTTTGAGAGCACTTACTACCAAATCAATGTAGTCGTACCTTCTGTGAGCTGCTTGAATATTCACTGGTGTTCTTCCAAGACAATGTACAAACATTGCTTTCTTATGAATCACTGCAACGTCTAGATTATCCATCCCCTAGTGAGCCAGCAGGTCTTGAACCGCGATGTCTATTGATCCCGTGATATGGGAGGATCATTCAATGATGAAAGAATTGGTTCTTGAGTTGTTAAAGTTAAACTTTTCTCAACCACCCTTATGACTAGTTTTTGTTACAGGTTGTTGTATATCTTATTTGTTTTAGAGCAGTGCAGAGATGACTCTCATTCTAAATCCAAACAGTTTATTTCCAGAACTTTACAACATCTCAGAACTTCGAGGGATTTGAACACACACATTCACAACTCAGAGCACAATTACTTTCTGTAACATTCCCTATGCAGTATCACCACTTACCTTATCAGCTCCACACTCAGGCTTGAGCAACCAAGCAAGTGTACAAGGATCAGACCAGCATAACCAAACAGGTAAAACAAACCATTGAAGACTACAAATTAAAAAAGAGGTTCACATTTTGCCCTTCCATCAATGGCCACCTCCAGAAAAAGTGCATCTGCATGTCTTTGAAGATATTTTGCTAAGGTTATTTATACTGATAATATTGGCAGCATCAAAGACTTACAGTCAACAGTACACAATCAGTGTAAAAAAGCCTGCTGTACTCTGTGCTGAAGCTGCTAGGCTTATTAATGGATTAACTACTTAGCACATTACTTTGTTTGACTTTTTGTCTTTGGAGGGCATTTAAAACATACTGAATTACTCATGAATTTTTTTGCTACAAGAAAATTTTCCATCAAAATAGCTCATTAATATCTATCTTCTGATGACCAGTTCGTTGACAATATAGTCATAAACTTAAACAATTCTCTTCAGAACATAGTTTTCTGATCAATTAACTTAAACAAGAAAAATTGATTTATCAACACCACTCAGAACACTCTCAAATATGTCAAGAATTAGATCCATCGACTAAAGGAGTTTGGAGAATCAAGCTAGCCTATGGGATCACCAGACCTTTTCAAAGCCATCATAAATCACTACAGAAAACAAACGAAGGTCTATGTGATAAGATTTGCACTGACAGCTTTACTGCATCACCACGTATGGTAGATAAATGGATAACTCTGCTTGTATCAATTGCCAGTTTAAAAAAATTCAAGTTGTCAAAAATGTTATAACTTACCCATAATAAAAACCCAAAGCAGCTGGAAGGTTTTTGGTGATGTTAAAAAAAAACTGTGACAAGGATTCACGCACAGCACAAAATTGAGTCTTTTACTCTGATTGCACAGCGGACAAAGGATAGAATCACCTTGCAGAACAGCTCAATATTATTGTATTTTAATTAAGAAAGAACTACCAAAAAAAAATGGATTTATTTCATTTCTTTAATTTATTCAATTCTCATTGCCATTATGAGATTGCTTGCTAGAGCTTGAATACCCCACTTTAACAGCTGGATTAAAGATGTAATCTGACGTCTTCATAAGAAGGGGATCTACAGTGGTGACAATGTCAAATAGTGTCTATACTAGTGAGTTAGGGGAAAGCCCTTTGATGTGGTTTCTTTGATCTTTTTATATGTTTTTTTCCCAAGTTGGAAGTGTTTTTCATTTGCTAAAATATTGCTCATTTGCAGTACACTATTTTCATGAGATTTTTTAAATAGATAAATCTGACTCATTTGAGGAAGAGAGGAATAGAAATACTGCAATGTACTTGTTTCAGTGGAAGCGACTGAAACTTCTGATTTGAAAAATAACTAAATCCAAATGACAATATCAAAGCAACACATCAAAGGACAATATCCCTAATGGGATAAATCAAGCCCAATTTATTCATTCATCCTTGATTTTCAGGGGCATATATGTTTTATTATACTTCAAGACAGAGAAATGAAAAACGTTAAAATCCGCAATTTCCCCCATCCTGAAAACCGATCCTTTACAGAAAGAGATGCATTCTAATTATATCCACTCAGCTTCACACACATTAGCAAGAACACGTTCATTTCAATTTTAAATAAAATAACAAATTGGCAACTCTTTTATCAAGGTATATTTAAAGCAGTGTTATAAATGCTGTCTTAATGCTAAACCATTTTTGAGAGAAACAAGCGTTTTGCGTGTTTCTTTGCAGATGACGAGATCAGAAGAGACTAATTTTCCTGTACATCATGTAAGCCTGTAACAACCCAAGCAGCGCAGTTATGTGCACGGTCTCCAGAAGATAATTTTCTCTTCACAACAAAGAATCACTACACTCCTTTAAGCAGACCACATCAATAATCTGTGCTTTACACTGGCAGCTTTAAATATTGATGCATGTCGATGACATCTCCAAGATTAATGGATGTGACAATTTGCAAGGGTATTGATGGAAATGGCCAATGATATGGTGTCTACATTAGAACCTAGCAGCAGCTTCTCAAAGCAAGTAATTGAAATTCATGTCACTCACAGAATATGGCCTCGCTTGTCCTTAGCCAGTAAAATACACATAATAAACCATTGGATATATACCTGAAGATTTTGCTCTAAGATTGAAAAATCATGAATATTCCAGTTATCTAAAGTATAAAGATAAGGTTATGAAGAGAACATTTACAGTTGTGTAAATTCCTGAAAGCAATACAATTCTAATTTTAAGAATCATGCATAATATTCAAATTACATTTAAGAAGATCAAAATACAAGACTGATTTTTAACTTGAGGGGCCAGTCGTGCGAACAGATGCCAAGGTGGGCAGCAAACCACCTTAGCAGCTTACCCTGACTTTGACAGCATGTGGCTTGGTTGATGTTAACTCTGGAGCCTCATCAATATAGGCCCTTTCACTCTCCCAGTGAAAACCAGTGGCAACAGAATTCCAAGCAGCAGGAGAAACCACTAGAATCAAATGAATGGCTCCTGGCCCTTATTAAGTCACTTAAAGTTGATTCAGAAGGGTTTTTTATTCTTTAATGAATGGAATATGAACAATGACAGTGAAGCCAGCATTCGTTGCCCATCCCTAATTGCTCCTAAGAAGGTGATGGTGAGTGGATTCTTGAACTACTGCAGGCAATCTAGTGTAGTACACTTATATTACTGTTAGAGTTCCAGGATTTTGACAATGAAAGACGGGAATATAGTTCCATGTCAGGATTGTGTGTTGCTTGGAGGAATACTTACAGGTTCACGTATGTCTGCTGTCCTTGACCTTCTGGTTGGTAGTGGTTCTAGGTTTGGAAGGTGCTGTCAAAGGAACCTTGGCAAATTGCTACAGTACATCTTGTATATGGTACCATTGCTTTCATAGTATGCCAGCAATTGAGGGAATGAATATTTAAGGTGATCTTGGGAAGCCAATCATGTAGCATTCCTTCAGATTGAGCAAGTTGGTCAGGAAGCTTGGAGAAGCTCATGTCTCCCTAGCCACAGCAAGAAAGTTAATAACAATAAAACCACTTATCTTTTTGAGCCTTTTCTAGCCAAAACTGTTCTTTAAATTCATTCATGGGATGTGGATGTTGGTATCTAGGCCTCCATTTATTTCCCATCCCTAACTGCCCTTCAAAAGGTGGTAGTGAGCTGCCTTCTTGAATTACTGCCGGTGCTGCTGGTACACCCATATGCTGTTCAGGAGGGAATTCCAGGATTTTGACCCAGCCACAGTGAAGAAATGGCTACATAGTAGCATGTTGGGCGGATTGGGTAATGTCTGAGGAATCACGAATGGGCAACAGAATGTCAAGCAGCAGGAGACCACTGCAAGAGTCACTTAAAGCTGATTCAGAAGGGTTTTCATATTCTTTCATGGAATGTGAGAAATGCCGGCAAAGCCAGCATTTGTTGCCCATCCTTAATTGCCCTCCTAGATGGTTGTGTTCATGGGTTTGGAAGATGCTATTTAAGGAATGTTGGTGCAGTGCATCTTGTAGATGGTGCACACGGCTGCCACTGTGCATTGGTGGTGGAGGGAGTGAATGTTTTTGGATGGTACCAATAAAGTGGGCTGTTTTGTCCTGGAGAATGTCAAACTTCTTGAGTGTTGTTGGAGTTGCACTCATCCAGCTAAGTATTCCATCACACTCCAGTTCAGTTTCTGGTCAATGGTAACCCCTAAGATGTTGATAGTAGGAGGTTCAACAATAGTAACATCATTGAACGTCAAGGCACAATGATTAGATTCTCTTTTTATTGGAAATGGTCATTGCCTGGCACTTATAAAGTTTGTATGTTACATGCCACTTGTCAGCCAAACCTTGGATACTGTCTATGTCTGCTTTAATGTCTGAGGAGTCACGAGTGGTGCGGGACATTCCCACTTCTGATCAGATGATGGAAGTAAAGTCATTGATGAAGCGGCTGAAGATGGTTAGACCTAAGACGCTACCCTGAGGAACTCCTGCAGTGATGACCTGGAGCGAGATGATTAACCTCCAACCATCTCAGTCATTTTCCTTTGTGCCAGGTATCACTTCAACCAATCGAGAATTTTCCCCATGATTCCAGTTTTACTAGGGCTCCCTGATGCTATACTTGGTCAAATGCTACCTTGGTGTCAAGGACAGTCACACTCACCTCACCTCTGGCATTCAGCTCTTTTGTCCATGCTTGAACCATGGATCTAATGAGGTCAGGACTTAAGAGACCTTGGCAGAACCATTGCTGAATGTCAGTGAGCACCTTATTGCTAGGCTACTTAATAGCACTATTGATGCATTTACTAATGAGTGTGAGCAGTAATTGACCAGGTTGGATTTTTCCTGTTTCTGTGTGGAGGACATACCTGGGTAATTTTTCCCATTGCTGGGGAGATGCCAGTTTTGTAGCTGTACTTGGCTAGAGATGCAGCATGTTCTGGATTTTGCACAGCTATTTGCATTGGGTGTGAATGGCACCAGGAGCTCAAAATCTCACGAGAGGCCCAAACCATGTTATACATTCGCTGGAGTCCTGCTGTGATTGTCCCTACTCCGCTCCTCTGACTATGATATAATGGGATTTCCAATGTTCAATGTCAGGAACCCTACTTGAATAAATTTAAAACTAATTATCAGGCCTCTAATACCTGATAATCTGTACATAAGCTTGCAACAGTCAATCTCCGAACAACAAGGTCCCAGAATCAAAACTAAGATCATGTGTTTTAGTGATGCAGGTTGAAGAATAAAGGTGGCCAGAATAACAGGACTTTGTTCTTTTTTTAAATAAAGATTTCAGATCTTTTATACCCACCTGATATGCAGCATCAGTAGAACGTGATCTTGTGAAAATTTCAAATCTGACACTGCAATACTGCCTCAGTACAATGCAGTGTCAGCCTCGATTCCTTGCTCAAGTCTGCAGAGGGGCATGACTCAGAAACAGGATGCCAGCTACCCTTCAGCTAAGACTGACACCTATTAGAATGCAAGTGGAGTATGATCCTGTGGATTTTACCCACTGAACTCCATTACTATTTGTTTGTCAAGCAGCTTGTCTGATCTTGCTGAGAGTGGACAACTCAGCTATTTGCAATTTCTAATGGGCCTCCAGAGATTTATTCAAGGTGTGAATACACCCCTAAGCTATTGTTAAAAATATCTACATTAAGAAAAAGGAAATCATTGCCTCCTCAAAGAATTTTCTATCTCTGGAAAATGTTACAGTAAACACATTCCACCTAAACCACATCACAAGGCCTATAGGAATTATGGGGATGGGTTTCAAATTGGCACTCATAAACCTGCTGCTGTGGGTCAGTTACCCTTCAGTGGAAATGAAAATTGCGTGCTTCCTGCAATGTGCAGTTGACCCACAACTGTAGTTTTATGACACAGTGACAAGTTGAAAATGTTACCCCGTACCTGAGAGAGTGGCTGTGATGGCACATAAAACAATCAACTTAAAGAATGTATTGTGAAATACAAAACAAATATGTATAATGATGCTGCAATAAAATGTCAAGTAGATTTATAAATATGATTTAAACCTAAGTGAAGAAGTCATGGTATTATTGAAAATGCAACAATCAGTAAATCCTAAAATTATGTTTTTAAAAATGCGCTTTATGTATGTCCATAAGTGCATCAGTATATAGCAAACACTATATCAAACATAATAAATACAACTTAACCAAATCATGTTCACATCTGTAAAATGCACTGTGACTGTAGTGTCCACTATCCAACAGCACCTCCTGACTTCATAACCTCCACCACCTAAAAGGACAGTAGAACAGGTGATTGGGAAAATCATCACTGCTAAGCCATACATCTTGGGGACTTGGAATTATAACATTGTTCTTTCATTGTCACGAAGTCAAAATTCTGGAACTTGCTACCTAACAACACTTAGCAGATATCTATACCCATGGTCTGCAGCGATTCAAGAAAGTGGCTCACGACCACCTTTTCAGGGATACCTAGGGATAGGTAATAAATGTTAGCCTTGCTAGTGATTCTCTTATTCCAAAAATGAATTAAGAAAATAAAGTTATTAAAATTAGATTTCAGAATCATAATTTAAACAATCTATTGATTTGTCACAGCTCAACAAAGGCTATGTTCTATGTTTGCATTGCATGGTAATATAAATGGTTATCAGTAAGAGGAAAAGGGAACCTAGTTGCCAATCTTTCTAAAATGTCATTGTTAGCACCTGTACTTTATATAAATGCCAGATGCCAGATGCCAGGACAAGTTAATCATGGTACCTAATTTCCAAATTCCACATGTTTGCATATATATTGTTAATTAATAAAAAGAGTATTAAATATTATCGCTTTCAACAACATTTATACTGCTATTAACAGTGAGAGACTTACACTTATGAAATCAAATATTATTTAGAATTAATGACAGAAAGAAAAGAAATTTAGGAATGTGCAGTGGTTCTTTTAGACAGAGTCAGATAGCAATATCTGCAAATTCCTGTGATTGCTGACAGATTTATCCTTTAGCCTTTAGGGAAAGTGAAAGTGCTTCAAGAAGGGTATGTGATTAATGCCACAGCAGATAAAGTTGTTGGCACAGCTGGCTCACTTGACAAGAATTTCCTTGCTAACTGCAAATCACAACTTAATTTAATCACATTACCTTCTTTCTATAATTGGCAAATGATTCGAAAGGGACAAAATATCTTGTCAGCAAAGGACAACTCAACCAGATGTTCAGGTATCGTATAACATGACAGGTCACAGTGTTTTACTTCAGATTAATTCTGTTACTTAACTACTGTGATAAAGCATGATAATAATTGGTCATTGTCTAGTAATTTAAACCCATTACAATGTAAGTCTACTCACAAATCCCCTGTTCTGTGACATCCTTAGTTTGATACTACTTATAACACCCACACTAAGAACTGAATTTAATAAAGTAAATGTTTAAGAAATGCAAATAAAATTATCATTTGAAGACAAATTCAGTTCATGTCTTTTTACAGTAATTCTTCCTTAACAAGCTGACTCAACTCGATTTGTTGCGTAGCTCTACTTCCTACTTTTGCTCTGCTGCTTGAGGAAGTTCCAAGAATTCTAGGACAGTGTGGAAACTGAACTGCAGAGGCCAGGAAACTTGGCTGCCTTAGCTTATGTCCAAGGACAATACTATCTAAACACAATGGTTCCAAACTCCCTGGTTTCAATCCCAGGAGGTTTGTTAAACTCATGCCCGACTATACTGCCCAGCACTGATGTTGCTGAAATTGATGCTTTTCAAAAAGCAAAAAGGAAATTCCTGGAAAAGACGCAAAAGACCCAATTTTCGGGGTGGGGGATGGGGTGCCATCAGCATGAAGAAAGATGATAAATGATTGCTTTTAAACATAAATACATTTTTTGCATCCATTTAAAGAGTTAAAAGAATTTAAGAACTTCTTAAACTGCATTCATCCAGATAGTTTATCAGTTAAATATAGCATATTAGACTCAGGCATAATTTATTAAATTATGGGCATGGTCTAGGGGCAGTGCCAAAGGACAGTGTCAAGGGAGGCAATGCCAAGTGGGCTCTGGCAAGGGAGTAACCTGCTTCCATTATGGATGGGTTCCCCATGTGTGGTTGTGGTGGTGGGAGGTGGGTGGAGAGAAGAGTCTCTCAACTGGCGTTGTAATGGGGGGCAGATACCCTGATGCTTAGGGCTCTCCAATTTCAGAATCCTGGTGTGATGTCGAAGCCTTCCAGATATCCTGGGAGCATGGAGAATAAATTGAGCAGGTCACCTCAATGTTTTCACAGTTCACAGACAAGAATGAAGATTTTGAACAGAAAGCTGCCTGAAATCATCACTACAAGAGTGATCTTCAGGTTCAGTTCAGGTCCCGTCATGAGACTGCCATCCTGGGGGAGAGTCCCGAGGCCAACTGGAAAAGGCCCTGAAACCCTCCTCAAGGTGAAACTGTCCCTCAGAAATAAGGTGGCTCCAAAAAAGCTACCTGGATTTAACTAGGTTGTGATTCAGCCAAAAAAAATGGAAAGAAGCCAAGACCAAGCAGTAGAAATGTGCGGAAGGGTAGAAAGCTGGAGGTGTCCAGAATCCCAAAAGGGTGGGACAACACGCACAGACCTTGGGTAAGAAGGTAAGATTAAACTGGGTGCAGAAGAGCCCTGAGAATCTGAAATGAATTCTTCAAAAATCCCCAAACTGCATATTGATAAGAAAAGTTGTCCAGCAGGGGAAGAAATGGTGAGGGAGATGCCCCACATAGCCAAACAGCCAGCCATTATTAAAAACAAGTGAGCTTGTACCCCTAGTGGAGAAGCAGAAGGTCTGTCTGCAATCTTTTCACTTATAGAAGATGGATACCCAGCTGGTCCCCAGATTTGGCCAGCTATTTTAAAAAGAAGTCCTGGAGGTCTGGCCGTTCAACACATTCTTTTTGAGGGAGACCAGAAGGTCTCTGAACATATCTTCCTTTGGTGAGAAATGTGCCTTACCCAGAGTCAAACAAAGGATGCCTCCACCCTTACTGGGTGGTCAGGCGGTCTGGCTAGCAAATCTATCTTTTCAAAATTAGAGGGAGGCCTGAGGGATTTCCAAATATTCCCAGAGTGTGTGAGGAAACTGTCTCCCCCAGTTGAAAAGCCCCCAGCGTCTGTAGCTGGGGCTGAACCACTATTAAAGGGCAGTAATGTTTCAAAGAACCTGGAATGTGTTAGAATCAGACCCCCCTCCAAATCCAAAGACCCTGGCTAGGAAGCCAGTGATTGATTTCACAAACCATTTCAGGACAACGAAACCATGGAGCCAGAGGGTTCCTAAATTTGGCCAGAAGGAATGAGGGTGATGCCTAACCCAGCTGAAAAGATGCCAGTGAGCACAGCTAGGGCTGCACCTCCGTGTGCTAGAAGACTTGGAACATGTTAAATATGTTAGAGAACCCCCTTCAAACCCAAAGGTCCTGGCTTCAAATCACTTCAGGGCAAAAATAACTGTGGAGCTGAAGTGTTTTGAGATTCACCCAGGGTGATAAGCCACCTGGAGGTACAGCAGGATTTGGCCATTCCCCAGAGGGCAATTGTGCCCCCAAAGACACAGAAGCCTTCTCCTAACTTACGAGCAAAGGGACCCCCAACCAGACTGGACCCCATGCCTATCCCATTAGACTACTGCACTGTAGCCATATACAGTTTGGGTGCAAGAGAGGACTTAAAACAAAGCTCTCTTCCTGTCATTCCAGCCCAGAAAGGCTATTCCAAGGGTTAACTAGCACTAGGAACAGGAATTCTCCCATTGTGCTCACCCCCAAACCTCTAAAAGGACAAAAGGCCCTTTAAAGCATTCCATTCTCGTAACACGGTCTAAACTTCCATTCCTGGTTCCAAGCAACTGAACCCCCATAAGATAGTATCCTCTTTTCTTCCCACCTGTCTGCCCTGTTAAATGCAGCATACCATGCTTCCATTCTTCTCCCTAAATTGTTCCTGCACTTTCCTGGCTCTGAGACCCATGGGCCTTCTTCGTGGGTCCTTTTGCAGTTCCAGCAGCAAGCATTTATGCATTATTAGCACTGATGGAGCTGGTAGCCACTCTGATAGGCAGGTAGCTCCTTAGGATGGGGCTTCCTCCTCAGTAAGCGGCAGCAGTGTCAGTGTCCGGTGGGGGGCCGTGAGCAGGGAAAGTATCAGGAAGGAACTGAAAGAGCAGTTATATTTATTCTGGAGACCAGAAATTGCCATATGTATTTATTTTACTTCTTGCCAGATGAGATTCTAAGTAATCCTTTAAGGGATTGTGGTTTGGGATGTTTTCCACTCTGTTGTATAAAAGGAATCAGTCAGCATCACATTTTACCAAATTGGTATTGAAATCCTAACTATAAAACTCAATCCCAATTGACATAACACGGTGAGGATTTTCTTCTTTTTGGGTAGGATTGCTTAATGCCTGAATTGAGGCCTGCTCAAAAATTATGGAAAGTAGCAATTCAGTCTTATTACCAGCACACTCGTGCTGAAGAACGGGTTAGTAAAGAATCCAAAGTTAGGACCGTGAATTATGTGATCAATTTTTTAAAAAAAATTGGGTGGAACTTTGCAGCCTCGTTCAAGTGAGACTGGAAACTCTCACCCAAGGTCAACAGGCATTTCTGCTGTCCGTACCTCGCAATTCCATGGCAGGCGGGGTAGTAGAATTCCAGCAATTCTTTCTTGGGAAGTGGGCTTTGCTGGCTAATGTCCAGAATTTATTACCCATCCCAAATTGCCTTTGTAAAGGTGGCATTGAGCAACATCATCTGTTTGGCAATGAACAAACTAGAAACTTGCATTATCTTGAGTTTAAAAATATATTGCCATCAATCTTGTAGGGCTATTTCCTGCCTTTGTGGATTAAAAATTCAGGATGAGTATCAGCATACTTTACTAAGATTTGTGTTCCATTTATTATTTTTTGTGAGATAGTCTTAATTTACCCAGCATTGTTGTTGCAAATAAAATACATTTATTGTTTTTACTGGAAATACTACAACTCTTCACTATTCACTGGTAAGGGTATTTTTAAACTTAATGAAATACTGCTTGAGTGAACTTTTATTTGCCAAAGGTAATGCACATGTCTTAATTAAGTCACTGAGTCAGTAACTTCATTGTACAAAATTAAATGTTTGCTAGGTGTCTTAGAAAGCCTTGGGATTTGAACATCACTAAGAGAGCTATTCTATGATAAACTGCCATTATACTTTTATAAAGCAAAATCCATTAAAACAATATATTTTTTAATGCCAAGAATATTTTCCCACTGTACAAAATAATGTAGCATGATTTTGAAGTTCCATGTGTTAGAGATATCCATTTTATGCCATGTATTTACCACAAATTGTGATATGTTAACCACATCTTTCCAAATATTGTCATTTTTGTTCACAATTAGAAATAAATAAAGTATCACGCTTCTTCAATATTTAATTTGAAATTTGAAACTAGCTGGTTTCACAATAAAAGCTCAGCAGGTAGCTAAAACATAACGGAACACTCTGCTATGTTGCAAATCAGTGGCTAAATAGGGCAAAGTCAAGAAAGGCAAAAATAATCTGTGCAGTAACCTATGATTACTGAGGTACTTGCAATGACTGACATCCTGCTACCAGAAATTCTGCATGAATCAGCTAATTCTATGTGAATGAAATTGCCAATGAAATATAGTCTAATGACGTTCCTAGCATCATTTTAATTACTTAATCAACCAGCATGAATAAGGATAATTTTCACCCATACTCTGTTTACAGAGTATTTATATTTCAAGATTATAGATACGCCAAGTTTTCATTAATAAATAAGACTATATGTTATATAATTAGATTGATGAATATGTGAAGTTTTGTTTCTTTAATCACTGAAAAGCTAGCCATTTTTGAATTATGAATGGGACACATTCATCTGACAAAAAAGCAATGTGTGTCTGGATGTAGCTAACGCTGCCACAAAGCCAAATTTTTACTGAGGAAATTATTTTCTTATTAAAGTCAATTTCTTTAATTCCTTTCAACATAATTCCCTCCCTCCATAATTCTTTTGACTATACAATGTTCTATGACCTTGGGTGACATGGTGTCACAGTAGTTAACACTGCTGCCTCATAGTGCCAGGGACCTGGGTTCGATTCCTGGCTTGGGTGACTGTCTGTGCGAAGTCTGCACATTCTCCTTGTGTCTGCATGGGTTTCCTCCCAGTGCTCTGATTTCCTCCCACGCTCCAAAGATGTGTGTGTTAGGTTGATTGGCTGTGGTAAGTTGTCTCTTAGTGTCAGAGAGATTAGTAGGCTAAATATATAGGATTGCGGGGATAGAGCCTGGGTGGGATTGTTCTTGGTGCAGGCTCAATGGGCTGAATGGCCTTCTTCTAGACTGCAGGGACTCTATGAAATAAATGCTACAGAAGGACTGCATTTCACATAATCCAGTAAGTTATTTTTTTACAGCCAAAGTCACGTATTATGGTACAATGAATGTTTGAAATGTCACACAATGATGGCTTCCACTACCACTACCGATTTCCATCAATTTCTGTGAACTTTATTGGTTTGCAGGTAATAGATCAGTTCATATTGTTGATATTACTGTATTGTAATCTTGAGTGCTGATTATTTTACACAGCTATAATTGACAGAAAGAGCAGTATCCTGCTATTATGGACACAGATTGCAGTCCAGACTGAAGGCATGTGCTCTGGAATGTGACTTGAGAAACGTGGCTTGAGGGAGGCATCCAAGGTTAAATGTGGGACTGTTCAGGGAAGTCGCCTGGTAAATGTTGGATGGACTGAGGTCAATGTTATGAGTGAACCTGGAGAGTTTTATTTATGAAGTAGATGCATACTGTGACTGTTATGAAGGGATGGGTTTTGCAGAAGGTGTAAACAGCTCATCTCCCCTCTCCACCAGGAAGGAAAGTTAGCCAGCAGCTGACATACCTGATAGAAGCCAGTCCAGCTGTCAGAACACACTGTGGCCGGTTAAACTGAATAACTGTGGGACTTCCGCCCCTCAGTCAGAGTCCCAGCAGTGCTCAGTAAAGGGCGTGGCTGGGACTACAAGCCGGCCCAGGGAGAGAAAATAGATGCCAGAGCCAGACCTTTTGGCTGGGATGTGATCAGGCAGTCTAGCGCATTAGGGTGGGGGGGAGGGATGGTGTTATGTTGGTTTTGGAGACCTGGTGGGACGGAATGAAGGGGTATACAATTTGGGAGGGTGGGGAGGGAGGGAGGGGGATGAGGAGGGGGGGGGTGGTGTCCCTGCTCCACAAATGGCACTTACAAAGTATGTACCTCCATTCTCCCTGCCTTTTAAACATTTGTTTTTAAAAAAATGACCTGCCGATTCCCACCCACCTGCCCACGCCAACTGCATTAAGGCATGGACAGTGCATAATTTAGGTAAATTAGCTAGTTAACAAACATAATTGATCCTTAATTATTTATATAAAATAGGAGGAGGGCTGCCAATTTTGACATCCACCTTCATATTTTCTGAGCATGTGGATGGGACGGATGATAGTGGGCTAACCAACTGTCATTCTTTACATGCCCCCTTCTGAAAATACACCATGTGGGGAGGGAATAAGTCCAGCCCATAACTGGTCGAATTTTTACCAAAGTGATTTTATTTATTATCGTGGCATTTATTAGTATACAGGGAAAAGCACTGTACAAAGCATACCGTACATAGAGAAGGAAAGAAGAGGGTGCAGAATGTCGTGATGCAGTCATAGCCAAGGTGTAAGGAGAGATCAAAAGTTAAACGGCAGCAGGGAAGGAGCTATTCTTGAGTCAGTTGGTATGTGACTTCAGACTTTTGTATCTTTTTCCCTGACAGAAGAAGGTGGAAGAGAGAATGTCTGGAGTGCGTGGGGTCTTTGATTACGCTGTCTGTTTTTCTGAGGCAGTGGGAAGTGTAGACAGAGTCAATAGATGGGAGGCTGGGCTTCGTTCATGACTCTTTGTAATTTATTGGACAGATCAGAAGCCATAACAACTTGGGATACAACCAGAAACAATGCTTTCTATTGTGCATCTGTAAACATTGGTGAGAATCATAGTGGACGTGTCAAATTTCATTATCCCCTTAAAAGGTAGAGATGTTGGTGGGCTTTCCTAAGTAGTGCTTTGGCCTGGGGGAATCAGGATAGGTTGTTGGTGATTTGAAGCTCTTGACCATTTCCACTTTGTCCCTGTTCATGTAGACAGGGGCATATCCTCCACTACGCTTTCTGAAGTTGATGACGATCTCCTTAATTTAGCTGACATTGAGGGAAAGATTATTGTCGTCACACTATTTTACCAGATTCTCTATCTCTTTCCTATACTCCATCTCGTCATTGTAGTGGATCGGATCTCAAACAGTGGTGTTATCAGCAAAAAATCGAGTTGAAAGGAATTTGGTTACACAGTCATAAGTGTATAAGGATTATATTGGGGACTGAGCACTTAGCCTTGTGGGGCACTGGTGTTGAGGATGGTCATGGATGAGGTGTTGTTGCCAATCCTTACTGATTGCAATTATGGGAAGGTTGAGTCAGAGTATTTTCCAATTTGGCAGACTTCTCTGCTTTAAGAGGGCTCCCCCCTACTATGTTTTCATTTCTAGGAGGTGGAGAAAGGTGAAGATAGGCCTTCACCTCCAGAGTCAGTTCTGAGGCGACCATGGAGGCAGCTGAGTGCTGAAGTTGCCTGACTATAAGGCTTACCCCGGCTTTCTGATACTTCGGCCCAGTTGTATAAAAGACTGTCAGGTGCTCTAGCCCTCATCCTTCACCACTCATCCACCATCTATGCCCCCCTCAAACTTCCTTGCCACCTCTATGCTGCTTATACCCCCATGCCACCTGCATGCCCCCTCAAATCGCAAATTCATGCAACCCATTATAATATGTGTAATCCCTCAATTGGTAAATCTGTTGTAAAAACAAACTTCTATTCACTAATTGGATCAAAGACAGTTATTACTTTTTGTTAATCTCCTAAAATTTACAATCAAAATGTGAACTCATTTCCCTGCTGATAAGTGGCTTTGGGGATTTTGAAACTCAACCAAACATTAGTAATTGGCTCAGCTCTAAAAACAACTTTTGAGAAATGTTAATGATGAAGTTGAACTGAAACTGCAGGAGTAGATGACTATTGTATTTTTTTCTAAGCTATATCAGATGGCCTGACAATCCATGCACTCCAACTTAAAGCTGCAGCCTGATTTTTATTTTCATTCTCAAAGGGCTATGGATTTAAATAATTTCACATCATGGCACTGAAATAGACCTTATCCACCTGCCTTACGTTTGTGGGTTAAGGCCCTTGAAACAATCAAAATGAAATCAGCACAAATTTCAGATGTCCCTGTTGCGTTCAGGTTTTCCAACTGCGTGATCACGTCCTACTCCCTTCCATTCCCTGGCAAAAATAGGATTAGCCTGAAATGAAGACTGTACATCCATCTCTGGGTCCCAGCTCTCATTTTTAAAGCCCTCTGGGGTCAGCCTGACTCTCCGAAAAATCATGGCAAATGTATCTATGAGGTTCTTACAAAATGTTAAAGAAACTGTCCCAATCAAAACACTACACATTGAATTCTCTCATTTAGAGATCATGGTGGGTGCAGGAACATGGTATGTTTGCCATTGTGGTGGCCAGTTGTGCCAAATTTTCCAGCTCTGACCTAGTTAATGATTCATCTGGATTTTTCATGCTGTATACAATGGTGGGGCAGGCCTAGGTGTCACATAGTCCAATGTCATGTTCAGAGGCCATATTTAAAAAGGTGTCCAACAGCACTGATTCACAATGAAAGAAAGAGGATGGACCACCTGAAAATGAAGGTGGATTTCCTGGAACAATCTGAAGTTGGAAGATGGAGCCCTTCAGAACACTGAATCTGGAAGATCCACCTGTAGATGCACCCTGCCCACTGCTGTGGTGGTCCAGGGTCCAGGCAGCCTCCATCCTGAACTCGAGACAGCTCTAGGCTTTGTGCAGGTAATTCCCAGCATCTGCACACCATGTTGTATGAACATGTTTCACGCCAGTGTGTTTTCCTACCGGCACTGCAGAGAATCTGGCGGGGGGCGGGTGGGGGTGGGTGGGTTGCGGCTGGGCCTTCATTTGCACCATAATGTAAATGAGGCTCACATCAGCCTCTGATGGGTTTTCCCACCCATCTTGATAGACATCTTGACAGGCAATAGCAGAACATCTTGCTGTAACTTAATGTGAAACCAATTTCTTGGTCTCCCATCAAACGCGTCCATGAAGGCTTGGGAGAATTGCACCTGATGTTATCAACAGTGAAAAGAGGAAAAAAAACTGCAAAGTCAGGAAATGGGAAATAAAAATGCAAAGCGTTCACAGCAGGACCGTTAACATTTGTAAATAGTAGGAGAGTTCTTAATAAAAATTCTATTCTGGCAAACAAATTGTCCCAGTGACAATTAATAGATGGGGTATATATCCAAATCAAGGTAACGTGATTTGGAGAGGATCTTGGAGATCTTGTCCTGCATGGTGGTCGAGGTTTTAGGGGAGATATGTTGTCAAAGCAGTCTTGGTAAGCTGTTGCAATACATCCTATAGAGTATACGTAGTGGAGTTTGGTTTAATATAGTTTCATAGATTCCAGTGGCAAGTGAATTGCTCAGTCTTGAATGGTGTTAAAGTTTCTCAAGTATTATTGCAGAGTGTGCAGTCATGTGCTCAATGTAGAACAGTGGCAATTGGAAATATTGGAAATTGTTACAGTTTAAGATTGAACATACCATATGGCGAGTCACTTAATTGCAGAATTTATCTTCTTGTACTCCTAATGATGAACGCACAGCTGGAGCAGCCAGGTTTGAGGTGATTTTAGCAAAATATTAAAGTGATTTTGTAATACTAGATGTATGAAAGCTAGGAACACCTGTATGTAATGTACACAAAAAAAACTTCTTCTTTTGGGGTAATCAATATTTTCGCTATTCTACTCTCAGGACTGCCTAGGATACGCACCAGCTGTGGCCAACGTGCTCCCTGGCTTGCATCAATGTTGCTTGCATCCATATAGTAGAAATTCTACAAAGGCAGTCAGGAATAAGCACCTTAAAAATGTCCACCAATCCCATGGAAAGCATTTTGGCGCTAAGCATTATCATCCACAGGATGCAGCTCAGATCAGGACATCAGCAGGGTACAGGAATCCAAAATGCATCATGTATCATTTCACAGCACAATTTACTGTGAAACATGTGTTGTCAATGCATGTGCATCTTACAATTCCTCATTAATCAATATAAAAACATAAAATAAACCAGAAGTGGCAACTATCTCTTTTTTCCTGCTATTAAGTAAATCTGATCTACTGTGACAATGAGCATTATCGCAAGGGCAAGTTGAACTATTAGCAATATTTGCATTACTATAAAGTAATTGAATGGTTTCAATCATTGAGATCTTAACAGTGTTTCAGCAGGTCACCAAATTCCGTTTAAATTGATCTGCTTTGAAACTGCAACACTACGTTCGCAGATTCGGATAATTTCTGAAAGACATTTTCCTGTTATATTTCTGATAAATGACTCATCAAAAGTTCTTTCTAATGTTATCAGATTTCTGATAGGTCACTGGTTGAAAGTGTTTAGTTGGAGATGTCATTTGAGTGTTCTTACGATTATCGAGGAAGCATCACTGACTTGGAGCAGATGTATCAATTGTAATATGACAGTGAACTTGCAGTAAAAGATAGACGTGGCCATTATGACAGACAGAGCTTTCCTCCATTATATTTGTGCTGTGATATGACACTTTATGTATACAGCTGACTCATGCTGTAAATCTAAGCTTTGACCAAGGTTGACAGCTTTATAACTGCAAAATGGAATTAAACCACAACCCTAAAATATGGGCTTCTGTTCAAATGGTAAATATAAGTGAAAGTCACTTTAACATAGCATTAAATGTTCAATTCTTAAATGGCTTCTATTCTAACAAATGTATATTATGGGTGGTATTTTCCCACAAAATAGCAGTGCCAGGTTCTAGATGAAAACCAGCATGTTTCTCCACAAAGAAACAAGGCTGGATTTCTCTCCAGATCTTATGACATTTACCATTTTAAAGTGAGCGAGTTGGGAGGTGGGGAGGCATACTTTGCCATTGTGAAGGGTGGGGCCCAAAGACGGCAACAAGCCATTTTCCACAGCAGTCAGGGCGTCACATTTAAAGGAAGCCTTGATCTCAAGTTAATGTAAAAGACCCCTCTCCTGCCCCTTCACTGGCATTGGGTCTGCACCCCATCCCCACAATCTGGCATCGGGGCATCACCTCCCCCCTTTCCTCCATCCTCACTCTCAAATGAAGCAGTCCCCACCAAGGGGTGCCCTTGGCAGTGCCAACCTGGCTCAGCCAGGATGCCAGGTTGCTATATCCCTGAACTTTCAGGGGCTACAGTGTGCTCCATGCCACTGGGGAGGTCAGTACGACTGGTTTTTGTTTTTAGAAACTGGTAGTGATTCCTGCCAGCTTAATGCCATGAGAGCAAGGCAGGAACATACAGCAAACCTGGCAGAAAGCCATTTTTGAACACTTAAATGTATGTCAATCTGTGGTAATCAGGTCACATCCTCACTGGGCATGAACCTGATATGTCACCGGGGGGAAGATTTCATTCTGCAATCTCCCTGGCACAAATCCCTTTTTGGCTCTCACATGAGATTTGCGTCTGCAGCAAACGGGGCTGGAAAATTGTCCCCATATGCTTTAAAATATTAATACAGAAATACAAGTCAGACTAATTTTGTGTTTGCAGCCACACTGAGCTAGTATCATTTTCTCCTACGTGTTATTTAAGCATCAATTAGGGAAAGCAATTTAAAGGAATGGTAAGAGTATGCTGGATATTCCGGACAAATACATAGACAGTACATAGAACCATCCAAACAACTGATAAATGACACCACAACAAAGCAACAGACGACAGCTTACATTAATTATTTCCGTGGCCATTCAATGTGTGCGCAAATCCCGTTATGGCCACCAACTCTCGTGAGAAAACCATAATGGGATTTGTGTCAGAATGAGATCTTCCTGCCAGTGACATAATCAGGTTCTTGCCCAGCATGAGTGTGAACCTGATTTCCAACAATTTAAATATATTTAAACATGCATAAATGACTTTATGTCATAGCTGCCGAGTTCCCCATATGGGGGCTTCCCATTATGGGGTGGGGCAGCACTCTGATGATGGGGAAGGGGGTCTTTAACTTCAATTTGAGATCGGGGCACCTTTTACAAAAGATATCTGTGGAGTCAGTCTTGCTGGTGCCCCTCAGGAATGACAGTGCAAAATACACCCCCCTGCTTTGTTTTTGGAGAAAGTGTGAGGAGATCTGGAGAGAAAATCTTCCTGTTTATCTGAGGATAGATGTGCTGGTTTTCAGTCAGAAACTGATGCTTTGCCATTTTTTGCAATATTCCACCCAAGAGCTTCTAACCTAATTTATGAATCTTGAAATAAATCCTTTGTCCACAAGAGAAACACAAGCTTTGACAAAATTATAGGAAGTCCCGAGATAAACAAAATCCGGATATGGCCTACTTCTGCTACAGTTGTAAAAGAGCTTGAATAGTCTGGTCCATGTTTTTTGTTTCTTACTTGCTCAACAAAGAATTGCCATCTGTTGTTTCAAAATTGTCACCCAATCAGCAACAACTGCAAATTTCTAAGAATATAACAATAACAGACAGAATATATATCATTCTCACTCCAATATAGTACAACAGTAAAACACTTCAAAGAAATGGCACTGTTTTTACACTTCTAAGCTTGAACATTTTATTACAAATTTTTATTTGGTCTTGAGAAGTTGACAGGTCAATTGAGCTGAATAAGTCTAGTTTATGATGCAGTTGTCAGAACTGGTTAAGGCATAAGTCTGTTCATTCAGCACCCTGAGATGTTCTGGCAGTTTTTTTCTTCCAAGCCAGAACCTTGAGGTTAATTACTTTACCAATTTCAGTAAATGGTATGCCATATTCTCATCTGTCTCCATTAAGACCCTGGTATTCTTCAATTTATGTTGTCTGGGGTCAAGGTAGTGGTAAGTGAGATAATAAACCACAATTCCTCATTTTTGTATTTACTCAAATCCTGCTCATTTAACTTCCTTTCCTGGTTCTCATTTTTAACAGATCCGATAAATAGTTCCCTCTGTCACAAAATCATTGTCCCGATGTATCTCCTTAACAAGTGAAACCCCAATCCCTCTGTTCTTGTTAACTGCTGCCCTATCTTCAATCTCTCTTTTGTTTATAAGTGCCAACAGTGCCTGAACGATCCATGCTACCCCTGCCAAACTCTGCTTAAATCTCTCAAACCTGTTTTCCCCACTTCCCAAATACTAAAGTAACTCAGCCAAAACCATGAATCACATTGTCAGTGATTATGACCACAGTACAATATTCCTTCTTGTCTTCTTTAACTTTTCTGCAGCCTCTGACACATTCAATCACATAATCTTTTTATAATTATTTTAATCATGGCTCTCATCCCCCAAATGCTTCAAATTTAAAATTCTCATTTCATGTATTTTCAATTCCTCTGATGCCCTGTCGCCTCCCTTTCTCTGTGATCTCCTTACAACCTCCCCAGTGTTTCTTTCTATCTGTAGCCTCTTGTGTATTCACCCCTCACCTCACCATAGCACTAGTGCCCTCAGTCCAGATTCCAAATTCCCTACATAAATGACTGCTCTTCCAACATACTCTTCTTTTTTGAGACCATCTTATAAACTTACTTACTTGATCCAGCTTTTTACCATTCCAGCTAATCTACCAACCTGTTTTTAATTTAATAATTTAATTAAGTAGTTATATTTGTATTTTGCATTAAGAGTTTTTTTAATATATGCCTTGATTATTATTATTGTGTTTAAAATGTAAAGTTTATTTCTTAGTGTCACAAGTAGGCTTACTGCAATTAAGTTACTGTGAAAACGCCCTAGTTACTACATTCAAGCATGGTCTTGTCTTCAGGGAATCAAGGGTTATGGCGAAAGGGCAAGAAGGTAGATATGAGAAACGTCGTCAGATCAGTCATAACCCAATTGAATGGTGAAAGAAGTTGAGAGTCTGAATCTTGTTTCTATTTCTTATGGTCTTATTGGGTTGCAATGCAAGTACGCTCATAGTACTTTAGAAGAACACTGCTTATAATTCTAATGGATAGTATAATCTTTTATAGTAGTAAAGAATCTCCAACTGCATTTCTCATTCTTGTCTTGGGCATGAACACAGACAGTGATTTTTAACATACTCTCTTCCACTCTGAAGTTCTATCTACTGTAGCACTGACTCAGAAAGCAGCAACAGTTTCAGGTGATTCCTGCAATCTTAACCAATGAGAAAGGAAGCTGACAGACGATTATGGGATCCAGTAGCTGGAGTTATGGTCTATCTGGTGCCATGTCTAAAATATGAGAGATGGGTACTTTAAGCCTGAAATTCCTGGACATCTGTTCCATCAGTGCAAGTGCAGTGCAACAGAACCTCCATCTTCTCTAAGCCGGCAGTTTTCTCCCGAATCTTGGGAAAGAGGTCTTCCGTAGGTTTGACATGAGGTGTTTGCAAGAGTGCCTGAGTTTTGACCCCATACTGAACTGCCAATGGAATGGCAGAGTAGTACCAGGCTCTCAATTGGTGTGAGTTCCATTGAGGCTCAAGAAGAACGCAAAGGAAAACCTTCCCCAGATATATCTTTTTGACTCAGGGAGAATATCTGCCTGTGGGCCAGCCATACCCTGTACTACTGGCTGCAAGCAAAAAACCCCACTACATTTTAATAACAACCAGCAGTTCTGGCTGCTGTCTGCTGTTGATCTGTGCTGGTGTTTTGGTGCCATTGATACTAGTGTAATCTGAGCATGGTCAACTCTAAATTTATACAGTTAAATCAGTGGATTTAAGTGGAATAAATGCGGCCTTCTTTTTTGGTCTACCACTCAACAATCTTTCTGTTTTTTATTTTCTGCTTTGCTGATTTTTGTATTTGTGTACTGAGTTCTGAAATTTTTAAAGTTTTTTCTATGCTGTCTGTTTATTTCATTCAGGTCTTTGATTGTATCCTCTGAATTATTCATTTCTTATATCTGCTAACAGATTTTCTTACCTACTCTTGTTGTTGCTGTTTCCCTCTTTAGTCCTGCCAGATCTATGTATTTTCTTCTCTCAATGATCTAATTGCATTCTTCTCTTGAACCATTAAGTTATCACCAGAAGGGCTGATCAGGTCATTGAGGGACAAGGAACAGCAATTACTTTGTTATGGTCCAGGAAAATTCTGCAATCATGAAACACAGAAAGATTGTGCGATGGAATTTTACCTTGGACCACCAACAGAAAACTCGCTATAGCAGATTGGCTAGCTGTTGATTGCAATGCAGAGGAATATCTGACAGCTCGTATAATGGGCAGCCAATTCACTACTCTTTGTTTTCTGCTTTGTGCAAAAGGCTTCAATCTATCTCTGCGTGTTCAGAGTGGCCCTAAAAATATTATAAGGAAAAGTCCAAGTCTCAAAAGACAGAAAAATTGCAAAGCCAAGGCTGGTAAGAGAGAGGAAAGGGTCAGAGGATGAGTGAAAACCCCTGATGGAATCTGACAATAGACGACCAGAGAGATAAGGGCAGGTTAGAGAATCAATAGTTTTGTGATGGAGTGGCTATGATAGCAATGGTTGACAGAATTCCAAGACGGCTTTTTAGTGAATTATGATCAGCTCTTTAAAGAACAAATGCTTCAGAGAGGAAATGTGGAAATATTTAGACTGCACATTAAAGTAATTAGAGCATTGAACAGCAATAATGTGATCAACTTTTCCAAGCAATCAGAAATGCTGCACAATTGAAGATTAAGCCAAGTAGATGTTTGTCTTTGATGGAGCTCAGCCTGAATATCTAAAAATGATTAAAAACTTAGCCAGAAGTACATGCAATTATCTGCTGTCATTCCAATTCCATATTTATTCACAACAATGTAACTTTACCCTTGGCCAGAGAGCTAGTCTAATTGAAGAGAATGTGCGGATAAAAGAAATGCAATATAAATGGAATTCACAAGGACAAACAAGAGGTTTCCTTTGCCCATGTCTGAAGCAGGCAGTAGTTCACTTTCATATGCAAATAAGGGGCCTAACACATACTTTTAGTTTCTGCTGCAATTTCATTTTGCCAGCCGGCGCATGTGCTGATGGCTCCTGAGAAAAATCAATGCTGAATGCTAGGTTAATAAAACAGTTAAGGACTTAGTATAATGTTAATCTGAGACCTTCCTCCCAACTTTGTCTCCTGCATCCCTTTGACTTATTCCTGGGTGGCAGGTCTGTCATATGAGGAAAGATGAAGTTGTTTAGGATTAAATGCATTGCAATTTAGAAGAGTGAGAGACAATCTCATAGAAACTTATAAAATTCTAACAGGGATAGACAGGGTGGATTCAGAAAGAATGTTCCCAACGTTGGGAGAGTCCAGAGAGTCATAGTTTAAAGAACTGAGGTGAGGAGAAATTTCTTCGCCCAGAGGGTGGTGAATGTGTGCAATTAACTACCACAGAATGTAGTTGAAGCCAAAACTTTGTCTGATTTCAAGAAGAAACTAGATATACCTCTTGGGGGTAAAGGGATCCGGGGGTCTGGGAGGAAGATAGAATCAGTATATTGAATTTAACAATCAGCCATGATCAAAATGAATGGCAGCACAGGCTCGAAGGGCCAAATGGCCTACTCCTGTTTCTCATTTTGATGTTTCACTACACAGACACCCAAGATGAGAACTGAACCTGGCACTGTGAGGCAGCAATGCTAATCACTGTGCTACCCATAAAAGGAGAACATTTGTGTGGTCATTGGCAAGTACGGGAATAGAACCCACAACATGTGAAGAGACTTTCTAAAAAGTTTTCCTTGTAGAGTGCTGAGTGAGTGGAAGTGGTGAATTTCCATGGGTATTCTTCTACCTTTCTGCTGTAACTTCATTTACCCCAATTTTTCAGGAGTTTAGTAGTTGTTCTACTGAACTTACAGCAGATGAGTGGGAGAAACTCCACAGAAATTCATTTTTAGAAATAATACATAAGAACTTTCGTTAAAGTTTTCTCAATCACTTGTTAAGATCAGACGGTAAGTCCTGAAAAAGCTTCAAAGGATCCCAGTGTTTTCATTCATCTATGCAAATTAGTCTGGGTCAGACTAGCTCTAGCAGCAACTTTGAATTTTTGGCACATGTACAGTCCAACAGAACTAATGGAACAATGCCCTTTATCTCCAGGTCTCTGGAGTCTAGTCATGAAGCGAACACTCAAAGGACGCTGATGAGATGCAGAAATATGTCAAATCTCCAGAGAAGTAAAATTAATATAATCCACTGAAAGTGTGGGTATTGGGTTATTTTGAATTACTCTTTTATTCTGGCATACATTCTTTGATTTAGTGGACAAATCTACTGTCACATTACCAGCAATGGAGAGAATAATTATCTGCCACCTGCCAGTCTGAAAATTGAGGCTGGGTGTGAAAAGGCCATAAGTTTTTGTTAATTGCCTACCTACAGACCTCAATAAGAGCAGGCTTTCTTTCTGAGACATTGCCCACCCCGCCATAAAATCAAATCCAAGTTGGCATGGTGAGATCCCAGATGGAATCCCATGTATGCAATTTCTCACTACCTCCAACCTTCTGTCTCAAAACCCACCAGGGTAGGGGTGGATGGAGGAAAGTGTAAGATTCAGGCCAGTAATTCACCATTTGGGAAATATATGAGATGAGCCTTGAAATGGGTAGTGTTCCTGCCTCAAACAGGCAATCGGCTACTCATAATTTTCACCAAATGCTGGAGTTGCAGGCTGCTCAAAAGTTGATGCGTTGCCCGCAATTTCCCCAAAAGGCGATTGAGGGTCATAATGGTGAGAAAACCGGAGTGATCTGCTCCGGTCTGTCTGGTGCAGACCATACGTTAATTGTCCCACATGTCGTCTTTTTTTGGGAGATTGTCAAGTTGCGTGTCAGTCCTGGGAGGAGTGCGACCTAAACGCACTGGTGAGCCTGGCTGCAAAGGGTTCACAGTGTACTGGGAGACCCCTTCTCTCCCCTCATAAACATGAACCATCCCAACCATTGGTGGTGTGTTTTCCCACTCTCTACCCAAAATGGATCACTGGCATTGGGGCCCTCCTGCCCAATAGGTCCCCAATATGCCCCTTCTCATGTCCCACGCTTTCACGACCCCTCGCCTGTACAAAGCCATTTCCTCCTCCCCCAACCCCCACCCACCATATCCCCCACTTACTTTGCACTGCCCGTGTCTCCAAACTATCTGTGTGGAGTTTGCACATTCCCCTCGTGTCTGTGTGGGTTTCCTCCAGGTGCTCCGGTTTCCTCCCACAGTCCAAAGATGCTAAATTTTCCCTCAGTATACCCGGAGGGTGAAACCGGAGTCTGGTAACTAGGGGATTTTCACAGTAACTGCACTGCAGTGTTAATGTAAACCTACTTGTGACAAATAAACTTTTTTAAAAACTTTACTTTAGGTGGCCATTGTCAGTGTGCCAAGTGGGCACTGCCATATGAGCAGTGCCTTACCATGTCCCTGACTACCCAGGAGTTTCAATGGCCTTCAAGCACTACACCCCCATCTCCCCCACCCCCTGGTCTGGCCATTAGGCCTCGTCTTCATTAGTGGTAAGAAGTCTCACAACGCCAGGTTAAAGTCCAATGGGTTTATTTGGTAGTAAAAGGTGGCAGTAGCAATTCTCACCAGACGGCACCAAAAGGGCAGAAGGTCCTGGGAGCTGGAACTATCCAATGTTGAATGGGCTCAGCATATTTCAGTGTTACCTTAAATATGCTGATCGGTCTTATATCCTTTCTGGGTGCAATCAGTTTTGCACCAGTAGAAAGAGACTAGATGATTGTAAGCCATTTGGTGCCAGGCCTGAAACCCATTTTTAGGTGCAATCAATGCCAGGCATGGGGAAGCCAGAAAATCACCCTGTTGTTTCTCTTTCATTCCCAACTGGCACGTTTCTTGTTTTAATCCAACCACAATTTGCCAATCTTTCTTCCTCCAACCTTCCATTTATGAGGTTCCACCTCCTAGGCAACAAAATATTTCCTCTTACACGAATCTCCAATTGCATTTCCATCCACAGCAACTCTCGCCACTGGCTGTATTTCTCCTCCCACGATGGCTACCTGTCCCGTGCCTCAGATCTGAATTCCCCTTCCTCAAAATTCTCCCCCTTTTCATTCTCACTCTCCTTTTCCCTCCCACTGTTTTCTCTCTTCACATCTATCTCCACACCCTGTCTTTCTCCCCATTTTGACTCTTTTGACCCTCACCATCTAACCCTGCTCGGACTGAAAAATTCAAGTAGGTCTTTCCTGGTGTGCAATGTTTGACTGATTGTCCATAAAAAAAATGAGGGCTTCCAAAATTCTTGTGGTATTGCACCTCCAGTAGGCATTGTGATAATAATATTATGCCACCTAATGTTATAGGACTGCCAATCATTTACGCTCTAGCCCTTTATGCCAATTCAAACAGTTGTATTTAATGGTTACCACAGGATGGCACTGTAGCCATGTATTTCCTTTAGAATAGCAGACATCTTGGTAGGATAAATAAAGACAAGTCCATTGCCCTCAAATGGGAACACACAGAACCTGCCTTTTAGTGTAAATCCGCCTCCAGTTTTTGCTAAATATTATGGGTTTTGCCAGTTTCTTCAATTTGACAGTAGCATTGTTGCTGCTGCCACTAACATAAAGTTACATCGAACCAACAGGGCAGAAGCAAGCCCTTTTTCCCCAGCTGGTCTGTGCTGTTGTCCATGCTTCACAAAAGCCTCCGCCCACCATTCCAATCCTATCTGCTTTTCTTTCTATTCCTTTCTCCTTTGTGTACTCATCTTGCTCCTTCTCACATGCATCTACACCAGTCACCTCCACGTGGTAGCAAGTTCCTCATTCTACCCACTCTGGGTAAATTTGTTTCTCTTGAATATTTGGGGGAATATATGAGTGACAATGGAGATCTTGTGGCTCAGTGGATAGGGATCCTGCCTTTGAGCCAGAAGCTCTGGGTTCAAGTCCCACCCAGGATTTGGTAGCCAAGGAAGATGCACTCATAACGCAGCCAAACAGATTGCGTGTCAACCTGCACATTCTTTCAACACACTGTGAAGAGCAGGAGAGACTCCTGGTCTGCCATACTTGATGTGGAGTGGCACTTTGCAAGCTATAAGCCTCTGGCGACAGACTAGTGACCTGTTCCAGGAATAACTGGATGATGAAAGTCTGCCAAGGTGCGGGAAGAGGATTGGATTAGCGACTATTTTATTTTTATGGTCCTTAGCTTTAGACTCTTCAAAAGTAGGAGCATCCAATCTATGGGCCTGATTTTACCATTGCATCACGCCCATTTTCGGGCACGAAAATGTGGTAAAGTCGGGTGTGAGGCCATTAACGCAATCCATACCTGTGTCGGCACAGATTGCCACTTTAACAAAACCAGTGAACGGTGGCAATTCATTTCATGTCCAAAACAAGCTCAACGGCGATTTAAATGCATTTGCATGTATTTAAATTGAATAAATGAACTGCCAGCCCAATTTTATCAGCATTTCCCCCTTTACCACTGCGTTCGCCAATTCGGAACCGCGCAGTACTGGACCTGCTAAATAAAAATGAATCAGGCGCTCCAGCTTCTGAAGAGCGCGTTCAGTGTTTCCAACGGCTCTCTGACTCAGATCGTTGGTGGAGGGGAAGGAGAGAGGAGGGTCAGATCATTCTCTGGTTGGCAGGGAAGGAAAGTGAGGCCAGATCGTTTGGCGCAGGGGGGGTGGGGAGGGGAGGAAGAGGAGGGTCAAATGTATCTCTGGCCGGGTGAGGTGAGGGGGAGGAAGAGGGCCGATTGTTGTCTGGTGATGGGGAAGGGAAGGGCTGATTGTTGTCTGGGGGGAGAGACGAAGAGACATCTAGATGTTCCTCTTGAGGTGGGGGGAGGTGATTGAGGCTAGACCATTCTCTTGGGGGAGAGAGGGGGGGTGGAAGGGAGGCCAGATCATTCTCTGGGAGGGGAGAGGGAAGAGGGAGGTGGAGAAGATGTATCTTGGAGTGGTTGGGAGGGGGGGATGCAGCAGGCCCGATCGCTCACTGGTGGGGGGCAGCAGATGGTTCTTTCACAGTGGGGGGTGCCAGATGGATCTCTGGGGGGTGGGGCAGGGGGGCAAGGACGGTGATACGGTGATCAGTCTGGGTAGTGGGGGGTGGATAAGAGGGGGCAGTGATGTGTGTGGGTACTGGAGAAGGGTAAATAAGCGGGACAGTGATGTGTGTGGGTAGTGGGGAAGGGTGGATAAGGGGGACAGTGATGTGTGTGGGTAGTGGGGGGGTGGATAAGGGGGCAGTGATGTGTGTGGGTACTGGAGAAGGGTAAATAAGCGGGACAGTGATGTGTGTGGGTAGTGGGGAAGGGTGGATAAGGGGGACAGTGATGTGTGTGGGTAGTGGGGGGGTGGATAAGGGGGCAGTGATGTGTGTGGGTACTGGAGAAGGGTAAATAAGCGGGACAGTGATGTGTGTGGGTAGTGGGGAAGGGTGGATAAGGGGGACAGTGATGTGTGTGGGTAGTGGAGAAGGGTAAATAAGCGGGACAGTGATGTGTGTGGGTAGTGGGGAAGGGTGGATAAGGGGGACAGTGATGTGTGTGGGTAGTGGGGAAGGGTGGATAAGGGGGACAGTGATGTGTGTGGGTAGTGGGGAAGGGTGGATAAGGGGGACAGTGATGTGTGTGGGTAGTGGGGAAGGGTGGATAAGGGGGACAGTGATGTGTGTGGGTAGTGGGGGGGTGGATAAGGGGGACAGTGATGTGTGTGGGTAGTGGGGAAGGGTGGATAAGGGGGACAGTGATGTGTGTGGGTAGTGGGGAAGGGTGGATAAGGGGGACAGTGATGTGTGTGGGTAGTGGGGAAGGGTGGATAAGGGGGACAGTGATGTGTGTGGGTAGTGGGGAAGGGTGGATAAGGGGGACAGTGATGTGTGTGGGTAGTGGGGAAGGGTGGATAAGGGGGACAGTGATGTGTGTGGGTAGTGGGGGAGGGTGGATAAGGGGGACAGTGATGTGTGTGGGTAGTGGGGAAGGGTGGATAAGGGGGACAGTGATGTGTGTGGGTAGTGGGGAAGGGTGGATAAGGGGGACAGTGATGTGTGTGGGTAGTGGGGAAGGGTGGATAAGGGGGACAGTGATGTGTGTGGGTAGTGGGGAAGGGTGGATAAGGGGGACAGTGATGTGTGTGGGTAGTGGTGGGGGTGGATAAGGGGAACAGTGATGTGTGTGGGTAGTGGAGGGGTGGATAAGGGGGACAGTGATGTGTGTGGGTAGTGGAGGGGTGGATAAGGGGAACAGTGATGTGTGTGGGTAGTGGAGGGGTGGATAAGGGGAACAGTGATGTGTGTGGGTAGTGGAGGGGTGGATAAGGGGAACAGTGATGTGTGTGGGTAGTGGGGAAGGGTGGATAAGGGGGACAGTGATGTGTGTGGGTAGTGGGGGGGTGGATAAGGGGAACAGTGATGTGTGTGGGTAGTGGAGGGGTGGATAAGGGGAACAGTGATGTGTGTGGGTAGTGGAGGGGTGGATAAGGGGAACAGTGATGTGTGTGGGTAGTGGAGGGGTGGATAAGGGGAACAGTGATGTGTGTGGGTAGTGGGGAAGGGTGGATAAGGGGGACAGTGATGTGTGTGGGTAGTGGGGGGGTGGATAAGGGGAACAGTGATGTGTGTGGGTAGTGGGGGGGTGGATAAGGGGGACAGTGATGTGTGTGGGTAGTGGGGGGGTGGATAAGGGGAACAGTGATGTGTGTGGGTAGTGGAGGGGTGGATAAGGGGGACAGTGATGTGTGTGGGTAGTGGGGGGGTGGATAAGGGGGACAGAGATGTCTGTGGAGGCCATTGCTCCTGTTTTTCGCTCCCAGGCCACTTTCTCCACTTTCTGTGGCCCGGGAGCGATCTGACAGGGAAGCGCTTTTTCAAATTTTTTTCTAACTGCGCATGCGCAGTTCAGAGTTCTGATTGTTTCGGCCACTCTAAACCCCGCCCACAGCACGATCGGGACCTGTGATGTGTTTTTCAGGCTGAGTGTGTTTGGGGGTGTCTGAAAGCAGATTTCTAAGTCAGATCTGCATTATGCCCAGATTCAGCATTTAGAATGAAAATAGTAAAATCGGGCCCTACGTCTATCATATCAGATTTACTCCAACACTAGCGCATTGTGGCAACATGTCAAGTCTCCTCCAATAACACCTTTCAAACCTGTAACCTCTACCACCTGAAGGAACAAGGGCCAGGTGCATGGGATCCCTCCATATTTTAGACTATCCTAGCTTGGAAATATATTGTCATTACTTCACTGATATGGGGTCAAAATCCCGAACCTCCCTCCCTAATAGCTCTGTAGGCATGCTGTACTGATGTGGGTATGCCGGCGTTGGACTGGCGTAAACACAGTAAAAAGTCTGACAACACCAGGTTTTAGTCCAACCTATTTATTTGATAATATACTCACAAGCTTTCGGGGTTAGCCCCTTCACCTCACGAACTGCTGCAGTCCATGTGGCATGCTGTACCACATGGACTGCAGCAGTTCAAGAAAGGGTTCATCATCATTGTTCCCTTTAAGCTGCGTACAACCCAACAGTTCTTGCACAGGCTGGCTCCTTTAAATTAACGTCTGTATATATCCATGTAAAATCATTTAAATGGGCTGCAGGTTTAAACAAATCGACTGATCGATTAATTTCTCACACAGGATGAACAATAATTGCTGGCCTTGCCAAAAATATCTCAATCCCATAATTAGGCGAACGAAAACTGCTTTAAAATTTTAATGTCCTCTATCAGGTTGTCCACTTAGTCTTCTCCAAGTTAAAGAGACCCAGCTTGTTCACTCTTCCCTGATTGTTACGCCAGTCTAAGTAAATCCATTATGAATCTTGTCCATTGCCTCAACACTTTTTGTAATATGGGGACCGGAACTATTCATAGTATTTTTAAGTTTGATCTAATCAAATTTCTATACAGGTTTTTCTTCGAGATTTTCAGAAATTAATCTCTGACTGTTTACAACAATCTTTCAATGGCCACCCAGCTACTGGGCCATTCAGTTTATTGTTGTGGGCCTTTGCTCAGTCATTCACCTGTCTGCCTTGCTGGTTTTGCACTAACGTGGTCCTGTCACTCTGTCACTACTTCCAATAGTCACATGGCAACCAGAGGGAAATGCTGCTTGTCAGTCCTGTTTCCAGGGGGAAGACCCAGTTGTCAGTCCTGTTTCTCCTTTTGCCTGCCAATTGGCCTCCTGACACCCTTGGTATTTAATCAAAGCTCCCAACAAAGGCTAATTTCTAATTAATTAATGTTCCACAGCAAAGCACTCATCTCTATTTAAGTAATTTCCCCAGTGAAGCCCCGAACTTTAATTAAGTTTGTTGACTGAAGCCCGAATCTTTACTTAATTAATATATCTGAAATGTAAGGACCCTTTCAATTTAACCCCATTTTTAATTAGTTAATTTTGTTAGCCCCTTCTTAATCTACTTAATTAATTTAATACCCCACAATGCCAATCTACTTTAATTTATGAATTTGATATTACTGTAATATGCTTTAAACTCATAAATCACCTATTCATTTTCAGTTTCATTTTTATTTTTTAACTACCAAATCCAGTTCTATTTCCTATCTCTTCACTTATCTTCTCATGATCTTTCCCAAACTCAAGTTTCCTTTGCCTCTTCCATTTCTTGATCAATGTTCCCCTACTCTTGCTCAATGCCCTCCCCATCCTCTTTTCGTTGCCTCATGAGGGACTGGGACCTCACCCTGTACTTTGGAAAATAAAGTATATGTATTGAGATATGCTCATTGCTATCTCTAAAAATAAATTCAAACTAGACAAAGACCTAAAATGGCTGAATCAATGTCTGTCTTGTGACTCTCAAACAAATGAAGCTACCTGGCAGTACTGGGGAAACTTTCACATTGTTATTCCTGAAGAGCCACTAATGATACTCTTTGGGTTGCACATCCCAAATTTAAAGACAGCAATACAAGGGCCATCAGCACATCTGCATTTCATAACCCAAGCTGACCAATGGAAGTCTACTCATCTGCTAAGACATAGGGCGCTGTAACCTTCCTTTCAATTTTTAGTGGTGGAAGCATTTAACAACCTTGGGGATCCAGATGAAGAATATACATCATTTGTCAAAGACAGTGTGCAAAGATGGGAATCATGTGACATTTTCTCTCACTTGTGGAACCAGTAATATTGTCTTGCTGAACTGCACCATCTCAGTTTCCTTTTTACCATCTAGCTAGCAACCTCACAAATAAAAGCTCTAGCCCAGGTTGGACACCTGGCCCTATCTATACTGCTTTTGCTGGGAATTCTGTATCATTGTCTACAAGACTGATTCATCTTTGTATGCCTATCTCATTAGATGAAGTCAAACACACCAGAAAAATTAATTTTTCCAGATCTCGATGAAGGAATATCTCAGTGGACTTTGATTTTGGATTTTGGCACCCAGTGAAATTATATTTATTTTCTCTGTGGTTTCTGAATTGTATTTTTTTCATTTCTCTATTGCTCTTTTACAGTATTAATGAAAAGAATGTACAGCTCTAACCCTTCTCACACGTTTTTAGTGTGTGTAAATAAACTAACCATTTGAGTTCATCCTATCTCGAGTTTGCCATGGGGCGATGGACAGAAAATTGGATTGCATCAAAACTGAGGGGTTTATAAGGAGGGAAACAAATCAAAACACTTTTGTGTTTCGTGATGTTTAAATTAACTCTCCACCAACCACCCCCCCCCCCCCCCACCCCCCCGCACCCTCCAATCCATAACAATCCTTTACCAACAATTCCTTTCTCTTCTGGTAGCTGACACTTCCTTGCTTGCTCACCAGTTCTCACTTCCAGCATTGCGGAATTCCTTTTCACTTTCAGGCCTGGCTTTTTGATAGTGTCCTTTCTCAAGGGCCTCTAATGCTTCTCCAACTTCTGTAGCTTTACTCCCACCCTCCATCTTTGCAGCCTTACCTCAGTTATATCCTTTTATTTCATCCTCTAAAATCCCTTGACTAAGATTGTACTTGGACTTGATTTTAGTGGGCTCCCCCATCTTCTTCTTGATGTCACAGTGTCATAATGGCATAGAAGGAAGCCCCTTGCTTCATTGATTACTTGCATGAAGATGAAAATCAACTCCTTTATGCTAATGGTAAGTGCTCAGCATTGTGTAGGTGACAAAGATGACAGGCATAAAAAAAATCAAATTTTTTTTGTGCATTCATAGCATGTGAGCATTGCTGTCCATTCCAATAGTCCTTGGGAAGTTGGAGGTCAGCAGTCCTCTTGAACCACTTATACTTGTGACAGTCTATGTCATGTAGCAAGTGCAGAGAGTTACAGGATTCCCAGTGACAGTGAAACAGCAGCAATACAGTTCCATGTCATGATGGTGGAAGGGAACATGAAGAGAAACATGCAGATGGTGGTATTCCCAAACATTTGCTACTGTTGTTCTTCTAGATGGTGGAGACCACTATTTGGAAGGTGCTGTTGAAGGATTTTATACATGATGAAGGCTGCAGCGCATCTTATAGTTGGTGGATACTGCTGTCACCATGCACCAGTGGTGGAAAGAGCGGTGAAGGTTTAGATTTGGTGGTAATAAGTGGTCTGCTTTGTCCTGCAACATATCAATCATCTTGTGTGTTACTGGAGCCACATTCACCAGGCAAATAAAGAGCATTCCAGCACTCCTGATTTCTGACTTGCAGATGGGGGACCAGTTTTGGGAGTCCAGAGGTGAGTTACCCACCTCAGAATTCCCAGCTTCTGACCTGCTCTTGTAGCTGGTCCAAATAAGCTTCTGGTCTTTGGTAACTACTCGGGTGTTAATGGTGGTAGATACACCAACGGAAGATGGTTAGAATTGTTAGAATCTATCTTGTTGGATATGTTCATTGCCTGGCACTGATTTGGTGCAATTTATTAGCCCAAGATTGAACATTGTTCATAACTTGCTGCAGGAGGCATGGACTGCTTCAGTATCTGAGGTACATTAATGTACTAAAAAGAAAGTCTTATATCTATATATTACCTCTCATGACCTCAAAATAACACAAAGTCCTTTACAGCTTAATGAAATATTTTTAAGTGTCACTATTGTAGACAGAAATTGTATTAATACCATTCATGCCTTCATTACCTCTAAACTTAACTATGTTGAAGTTCCTGCTCCCACTTTGCACCCTCTATAAACTTGAGCTCATTCAATAATCTGTCTCCCATGTCCTAAACCGCACAAACTCCTGTTTACCTACCAACTTGTACTTGACCAGCAATTCCTTGTTTTTGAAGTTCTCAGACCCCTTTATTCCATCTCTGTTCCTTTCTCTGTAACCTCCTGACGACCTGCAGCCCTGCGAGATCATCACATTTCTCCATTTCTGACCTCTTCTGCATCTCTGTTTTTTGTTGCAGTCACTGGCTGCCATATCTTCAGCTGCCTATGCCTTAAGTTCTGGAGTTGTCTGTGAAAGCTTCGCCACCTGTCTTTCCTCTTTTAAAACACATCTTAAAACTTACCTCTTGCCTTTTGATCACATGTCCAAATAGCTCCTTATTGGCTTGGTGCCAAATTTTGTTTGCTAATACTTGTATGATCTATCTTGGGATCCCTTATCTCATTAAGTATAAAGTTATATAGTTGTATTGAGAGTTTGAAAATGACAATTAGCAGCGAACAATCAGTAGAACTGCAGCTGATTTCCAAAACAAAGGCAAAAATGAGCCACAGACTTTTTGTGTAATTCAAATTGCTCTGATGGAAAGAAGGAAGATTTTGATGCATTTACAATGGACACAGGATTAATAGATTACAGCTAAGTAGGAGCTGTTCTGCTCTACAATAAATGATCTACTTGAGAAATGAATTGAAAATTAAAATCGATCTACACACAGGCCCAAAAGCAATATTAGCTCTACGTGGTGGGAGCTCCAAAGATCACTTACGACTGAGATTTTTATTGTTTTGTTTGCTCTAAAAGATAATTAAATGGCTGAAAAAAGCATAAAGGGGCAACCTTTCCAGCTCGTCACATAGAATCATAGAATAGAATTATAGAATCCACAGTGCAGAAGGAGACCACTCAGCCCATCAAGTCTGTACCAACAACAATCTCACTCACGTCCTATTCCCATAGCCCCACATAGCCCTACTATACTCTGCCTATTGCCGCAACAGGTCCACAGCAGACACCATTTTCCTGGCCCTGCACTCAACCCTGGAATGTCTAGATAACAAGGACACCTATGTCAGACTCCTATTTATTGACTAGATAAATAGAAAGTTATTCCTGATTGCAACGGGATCTTGATCAATTGGGCCAGTGGGCTGACAAATGGCAGATGGAGTTTAATTTAAACACATGCGAGGTGATGCGTTTTGGTAGATTGAACCAGGGCAGGGCTTACTCAGTTAATGGTAGAGTGTTGGGGAGAGTTACGGAACAAAGAGATTGAGGGGTACAGGATCATAGCTCCTTGAAAGTGGAGTCACAGGTGAACAGAGTGGTGAAGAAGGCATTCGGCATGCTTGGTTTCATCAGTCAGAACATTAAATACAGGAGTTGGATCATCTTGTTGAAGTTGTACAAGACATTGGTAAGACTACACTTGGAATACTGTGTACAGTTCTTGTCTCCCTATTATAGAAAGGATATTATTAAACTAGAAAGAGTGTAGAAAAGTTTGACTAGGATGCTAACAAGACTTGATGGTTTGGGTTATAAAGAGAGGATGGATAGACTCTGGAGTGTAGGAGGCTGAGGGGTGATCTTATAGAGGTCTATAAAATAATGAGGTGCACAGATCAGCAAAATAGTCAATATCTTTTCCCAAAGGTAGGGAGTCTAAAACTAAAGGGCAAAAGTTTAAGATGAGAGGGGACAGATATAGAAGAGCCCAGACTTGCAATTTTTTCCACACAGAGGATGGTGAGTGTCTGGAACAAGCTGCCAGAGGTAATAGTAGAGGGACAATTTTGTCTTTTAAAAAGCATTTAGATAGTTACACGGGTACGACAGGTGTAGGGGGATATGGGCCAAATGCGGCAATTGAGATTAGCTTAGGGGTTTAAAATAAGGGCAGTGTGGACAAGTTGGGCCAAAAAGCCTGTTTTCATGCTGTAAACCTCTATTATTCTATGAATCTATGACTACAGCTCAGCCTTCAACACTATTATTCCCATGAAACTCATCTTCAAACTCTGTGGCCTGGGCCTCACACCTCCCTCTGTGACTGGATCCTCAACTTCCTAACTCACAGACCGCAATAAGTAAGGATAGGCAACAACACCTCCTCCACGATCATCCTCAACACCAGTGCCCCACAAGGCTGTGTTCTCAGCCCCCTACTGTACTCCTTATGCACCAAATTCCCCTCCAATTCGATTTTCAATGTGGGTCGGATCTCAAACAATGATGAGACAGAGTACAGGAATGAGATAGTGAATCTGGTGAACTGGTGTGTCAACAATAATCCCGCTCTCAATGTCAACAAAACAAAGGTGTTTACATCAATGGGGATGAAGTAGAAAGGGTCAATATCTTCAAATTTTTAGGTACCCAGACCACCAACAACTTGTCCCCCAATGCTGACACTATAGTTATGAAAGCCCACCAACTCCTCTACTTTCTCAGAACATTATGAAAATTTGGCATGTCAGCCAAGACTCTCACCAACTTTTCCAGATGCACCACAAAAAGCATCCTTTCTGGTTGTATCCTAGCTTGGTATGGCTCCTGCTCTACCCAAACCTAAGGTCATGAATGTAGCCCAATCCATCACGCAAACCAGCCTCCCATCCATTCCTGTTACCTCAGCAAAGCAGCCAGCATCATTAAGAACCCCATGCACCCTGGACATTCTCTCTTCCACCTTCTTCCTTTGAGAAAAAGATATAAAAGTCTGAGGTCACGTACCAACTGACTCAAGAACAGCTTCTTCCCTGCTGCTGTCAGACTTTTGAATGGACTTACCTTGCATTAAATTGATCTTTCTTTACACCCTAGCTATAACTGTAACACTACATTCTGCACTCTCTCATTTCCTTCTCTCTGAACAGTACGTTTTGTCTGTATAGCACGCAAGAAACAATGTTTTTCACTGTATGTTAATATCTGTGACAATAATAAATCAATCAAATCAAAACATATTTACCCTGCTAATCTCCCTTTCACTAGGAGTCAATTTAGTATGGCGAATCCATCTAACCTGAATAACTTTGGAGTTTGGGATGAAGCCAGAGCATCTGAAGGAAACCCACACAGGCACAGGGAGAACATGCAGACAGTCACCCAAGGCCAGAACGAATCTGGGTTCTTGGCACTGTGAGATCAAGCAGCATAGTGTACTGGTAAGGTTGTGAGAGAAGAAATAAACTGGGTTTGTGCCCCTGAGCACGGCAATCGACTGGGCTGAGTGGTGTTGGGCAGGGGTGGGTGGGGGGGCGTAGGTGGTGGCGAGGATGGCAATCAACTGGTCTGGTAGGGCTCTTGGGGGAGGGTGGGGGAGGTGTTATCCAGGGTGGGGGGGGGGGTGGGATTAACTGATAGGTCTCTCATTTTTTCATGCAGCAAAAGAGAGAAAACTGCACATGCACAGTAGCATCCCTAGTGTGAGCAGCTGGTTTTCTGGCAAGCTTAGCCCCCACACCCTCCCCTGCAGGCTCAAATCAGATAGTGCAAAAATGATGCACAAAGTGACATAAAGTGACATTTGTAGCCTTACTGAAAATCAGATCTGAAACTCTCCCCTTTTCACACTCGTTTAGCACTTAGAATTTGTTTGGTAAGATCGCCCTCAAGGAATCTTTAATTCTAATACCAGATTGACGTATATATGTAAGTGATATTGTAAGGTTATACGTTCTGACAATATGACCCTAATAATTCCTTTTTGTCCCTGATGTACTTCAGCAAGGAAGAATAGCTTGAAATTATGCTACTTCAGTAGAAATTTTAAGAAAGTTAATTAGTAAGAAAGCAGATCAAATTTGGTATGGACTGAACACATCAGTTTATCACTCTGCAGTGACTGCTTAGGAATTCTGAAAGCACAAGTTTAGAAAAATCATCCCCATTCCCTTGTTAGCTTCATGTGAAAATATATTTACTTGTAAATTGAAATGCTCTAGCTGAAGATGATCTTGGCCATACTGTCCCAGTTTAAATACAAAAATTGTCTTTCTTCTGCAAATTTCACCTTCAGCAAAGGTTGAAGTATCTGAATGTTGCCATTGTGGTAGATATAGCATCAAGTTAATACATTTTGATACACAATGAAAAATTACCTGCTTTTTTCCCCAGCGTTGCTGAATACATGAACCTTGTTCCAGTTCTGAGCTAACAGATGATACAGGAAATTATTTATAAAATTCAACTCTAAATCTAAAATGTTCCATTTTTATTCTCATCGACAGGTAGTTCCACTGATATTTGAAATTTCCCTATTGGTGTTCCCTGCTATAAATCTTTTTCTGACCAGCTGTTTCATTTCCCTGCTCCTATAATGGCACTAAGTGAAATGTACTTCAGATTACATAAAAGCCTGCTGACACTGTCAGCTAAGCCTTTCTTAATCAATTCTTCTTATCTCTGGAGAGAAGCAAAGTTATAGCTCAGGGGCAGAACATTAAGTGATACCCCGACTGACAGTTAAGCACTATAGGCAAGTTGATTCCTGGAAGTTTTGGTCTTGTCTCTCAGTGTTTATGTAATTCCTCATTATATATGTACCTAGGCCATGATCTTACCGGCGTAGCAAGCCGGTAAGATTGCGTGCAAAGCCAGAAATTGAGATAGTGCCCAGTTTTTCATTGCACACTGAGTTACCAGAACAGTTTTGCCAGCAGGATCAGCTTCGGGCCCAAAAAGGGCGAAAGCTGATTTGTGTATTAATGACATGCTTAGTGTGTTGTTAACATGTCCTGCAAGGCATCTTTCAGCCTCACTAACACTTGTCACCTTGCTGGTTGGACCTCACACCTGTGAGAATCACAGCTGGTTTCCTCTGCTGGTGCCTGGCTCTGCCCATCTGGCACCCTGACACTACCCACCTGGTGCCCTGGCACTGCCCACTGAGCACCATGACTGTGCCAGGGACAGTGCCAAGGGGATGGAACCTAAGTGGGGGTGGAGCCTGAGCAAGGTGGGGCTATGACATAGGGGAGGCAAGGAGAGATCACTAAATGGGGTGAGGCAAAAAGGGAGCTCTGCAGGGAAAGGGAGGCTCTGCAGAGGGAAGTTCTGCAGGGAGGATCTCTGCAGGGGGAGAGAAGCTCTGCATGGGCGAGAGCTCTGCATGGGTGGGAGTTCTGCAGCAGGGGAGCTCTGCAGAGGGCAGTTCTGTGGCGGGGAGCTCTGCGGTGGGGAGCTAGCTCTGCAGAGGGGGAGCTCTGCATGGAAGGGGGAGTTCTGCAGCATGGAAGCCTGTGCAGGGGGGAAACTGCAGGGGCAATCTCTGCAGGGGGGAAACTGCAGGGGCAATCTCTGCAGGAGGGAAACTGTGCACGTGGAAAGCACTATGGGTGGGGGAGCTCTGCAGGGGGACAATCTTGGGGGGGACATGAACTCTGCAAGGGGCAAGCTCTGGAGGGGGCAAGCTCTAGATGGGAGGGAGCTTTGCCTGGGGGGAGCTCTGCCTGGGGGGAGCTCTGCAATGAGGCTTTGCAGGGAACCTCTGAAGGGAGCCTCTGCAGGCAGATGCTTGCAGGGAGTGAAATGCAATGGGGGAGCTCTGCGGCGGGGAGCTCTGTCGGGGGAAGCTTTGCGGAGGGGGTATCTGCGGGGAGGAGGGAGCTCCGCTTGGAAGGGGGAGTCCTGCAGCAGGGTAAGCTCTGCTGGGGGAAACTGCAGGGGGAAAGTTCTGCAGGGGAGAAACTCTGCTGGAGGAAGGACTATGGGGGGGAGGAGCCCTGCAGGGGGAGAATCCTGGGGCAGGGGTGGGTGAGCTCTGCAGGGGCGGCAAACTCTGCAAGGAGTGAGCTCTTCAGACAGGCGACCCCTACAGGCGGGCAAAGCTGCAAGGGTTGGGGGGGGGGGAATCCTCCAGGGGGCACACTCTGCAGGGGGCAAACTCTGCAGGGGGTGAGCTCTGCAGGGGGGTGAGCTCTGCAGGGGGCAAACTCTGCAGGGGGTGAGCTCTGCAGGGGGCGAACTCTGCAGGGGGTAAGCTCTGCAGGGGGTGAGCTCTGCAGGGGGGTGAGCTCTGCAGGGGGTGAGCTCTGCAGGGGGTGAGCTCTGCAGGGGGGTGAGCTCTGCAGGGGGTGAGCTCTGCAGGGGGTGAACTCTGCAGGGGGCAAACTCTGCAGGGGGTGAGCTCTGCAGGGGGCAAACTCTGTAGGGGATGAACTCTGTAGGGGGTGAACTCTGCAGGGGGTGAGCTCTGCAGGGGGTGAACTCTGCAGGGGGTGAGCTCTGCAGGGGGCGAACTCTGCAGGGGGTGAGCTCTGCAAGTGGGTAAGCTCTGCAGGGGGCTAGCTGTGTAGGGGGTAGCTCTGCAGGGTGGTAGCTCAGCGGGGGGGGGGGGGGGGGGCGGGGGGGTGGTGGGGCTGGAGGGGGGGTTGTTCTGCGGGAAGGGAGCTCTGTGCGGGGGGCACTCTGCAGACCGGAGTCAATCAGCGGGAGGAGGTATATGCAAGGGGGTGAGAGGAGATTGACAAAGGAGGAGACCAACACAGGAAGTGATCAGCAAAAGGGGAGACTGGCACTATAGTATTCAACAAAGGGGGACACGAACAGAAGGTGCAGGATTGGCCCCAGTGGGGGTCATGATGGGGGTCTCATTGGTAGGTCACGATGCCCCAACATGTGTTGCCATGTGGCTACACTGCCACCAGTGATGGGGAGGATGGGGCTTGTTGTCCGTGAGGGGTGGATGGAGGTGGTGGCAGGAGATCTGAGCACCTGCACAATAGTTCTCCAGGCAGTCTGTAGCAGGCTTTATGGGAGGCTGATAATCCACCACTATCACTGGTGAAAATCACATTTCTGTCCAAAAAACTGACAGTGTCATAAAATTATATTTTTAAACTCACCTAAAAAACAGGTCTGAAATTTTCCTGTTTTCTTGCTCGTTCAGCACTCAGAATTTTTTAAATGAGATTGTGCCCTTATTGTTTTGTAAGATTGTGTAATTTTAAATTATTCATCATGCAACTCAATTATAAACTGATCCTAAATGACACAGGACTAAAGTAAGGAATAGAAATTTTAGGCGTTCATTGGAAAGCAATTTATCTCTGTGCAAAAATTGCAGAAGTAGATTCACATAGACACTACCTGATATCCACCACAACAATTAGCCAAGCAGAGATGTACCTATAAGTGGCAACCATGAGAACAATTCCTAGGACAATCACAGAACACTATCCATTTCAACATCAGCCATACTGCCGCCCAGATAGAAACAAACTGTCCCATGATTCAATTGCACAGGTGCTCTCTGGCATTCCTGCACAGAATCAAAATGGAACACACTTCAGGGAACCAGTATTGCATTGTCAACATACGGGAAGCAAGAGCAACCAGGCAGCCAGAACAATGGACTTCACCGGCATCACTCATTTCCCAAGAGTGCAAGGGTAATTGACTGAACTCATGTTGCCATTAGAGCTCCCTGGGAACATTGAACAGCATCAAGGTATTCTGCTCTATAAATGTTCAACTAGTTTATAACTACAGGCAAAGGATAATGCAGGTCTGTGCTCATTCCCAGGGGGCTCTCATGACTCAAATATCCTGCAGAAGTCACAGCTTTCTGAGCCTTTTAAGATCATTTCCCAGATTAATGGGTGGACGCTGGGTCAAGGAGTATCCCCTCCAGACTTGATTGATATTACCAGTGAGGTATTCCCAGGAACAGTGTTACAGCAAAGCCCACACCTCTAGTAGAGCCATCATCGAGCAGACCATTGACATATTAAAAATATTCTTCTGCTGCAGCTTTGACCGTCTAGAGGGGCTCTGTTGTATGCACCACACAAGGGTTCATGGATAGCCAAACAACGTTGTGAATTGCCATGCAACATACTGAACCTGTTGAACTTTCTCTCAGCACTCAGCTGATTCCATTCCTATCTATACAATCATCACCAGTGAATCACCTACGATGGCTTCTGTTCCTGTTACACACTGTTACCTCTAGTGTTTCCAAGGATCTACCCCAACCCTATTTCTCATCTACATATTGGTCTTTTGTGACATTCTGCTCTACCTCACAAATATCTCACTTGACTCCTCCACTGTAACTTATCAGATTACTTGTCCAAATTTGTTTAACAGATCAATGTGATATGTCTAGCGTGTAGGTGAAGAGCGTTAGCATGCTTTCCATTTTTGTATTTCAGCTCATATCACTGGCTAGTGGCAATATGAAGAAGAAAGCCAACTGTGTAAGTCTCTTGCTATAGCACACAGCCTCTCCATCCTAAGATGTGCCTCCTTATAGTGATGTCAAGAAACTGGGTCTCTCACAACCCCAGGCTAAAGCATCAGAGGAACTTGAGCAGATTTGGTCCTCAGACATGCAGTGTACAGACCCACCGGCATGCGTGGTGGCACGGTGGCAAAGTGGTTAGCACTGCTGCCTCACAGAGCCAGGGACTATGATTTAATTCTGGCATTGGGTGACTGCCAGTACGGAGTTTGCACGTTCTCCCCCATCTGCATAAGTTTCTTCTGGGTGCTCCTGTTTCCTCCCACAGTCTAAAATTAGCATCACAGAATCCTTACAGTGAAGAAGGTGGCCATTTAGCCCCTCAAGGTGAAGCTTAGGTAGATTAGCTGTGCCAAATTGCCCCTCAATGTCCCTAGATGTGTACGTTAGATGGATTAGCCATGGTAAATGTCTGGGGTTACAAGGTTAGGGCAGTAGAGGGCCTGGGTAAGATACTCTGCCAGAGAGTTGGTGCAAACTTGAAGGGCTGAGTGGCTTCCTTCAGCACTGTAGGGGAAGGGTCCAGAGGAAATGTGTGAGCAAGGTGTAAGGCTTCATTGTAAGGAACTCACTGCCTTTAATGATAGAACACCCCATAGAATGTGTTGTCTCCATTCGCCTCTCAATCCAAACAGAGTCAGTTAACCTCATGAGTATCTACGCTTCAACACAATGGTCCACAACAGAGATGAAAGACCAGTTCAATGAGGAGTTATTAGCAGAATCCCTAAATCAGAATATCTTTATTGACCGGGCAATTTCAATGCAAGAATAGGGAATGGCCCTACTGCCTCAGACATCACGGCCTCAATAAAATAATGGAAAAAGACAAACTGGACAATCTTAACAAAAAAATTTTAAGTGTCAAAAGAGAATGAAATTAAATATAAATTTAAATATTATAATCAAGCTTGGTGCCCTTTTTGGACACAAGGCTGATCTTGCCGGATATCCAGTGCCAGTAACATTGGAAGAGGCAAGAAATCAGGCACAAACCCAATTTTTTGGCTCTCTTGCGAACTGACCGCTCATCCCACCCGTTGACCTGTGGGGCGAGGAGGTAAGATCATCCCCAAAGGACTGAAATTTCCCCCCAAAATTTTAAGTGTCATAATGGTGAGAAAATGGGAGTCCTCCGCGCCAGTCTTTTCAGTGAGCTCCACACTGGCTCCCCCCCTTTCATTTGCGGCATGTTCTCCCCCGACACTGACACAGATCGTTGGCATCTGGGCATCAGGGTCAACCCCCAACATGCCACCGCCATCACGAACCCCCCCCCCCCACCTTGCGATCCACCCCCGCATGGCTCTGCCTGCACGACCATTCCCACATAGGCCCCCGTGCATAGGCACCCATCATAGTGCCCTGGTACCCCATGCATAGCCCCCCTGTTGTAGCTCCTGCATCATAGCCCCACCCCCACAGAGATTCTTCCCCCCCCCGGCAATGTCCGTGGAATGCTGCCAGTGTGCCAAGTAGGCATGCCAGGCAGGCATTGTCCGATGGGCACTTCCCAGCCATGCCCCCAACCACCCCTCCCCGCCAACACCTGCCACCATGCCACCCCCCACCTTGTGTGGCTCTGGTACCTGGGCCCTGCTGGTATAGACCAGTAGACATTTGCACCTGTGTCTCACCGGAGAGGTGGGATGTATCTAGAAGGGGGGAAGCAGCTGTGCCAAATTCCCTGATGAGATGGTAAACCAGGCAATCTGGTGCTAATATGCTTTGCGTTCTTTCTGGGCACAAAGTGGTTCTCGCCAATAGAAAGGGGCCAGGAAGATAGCAATCTGATGTGCGCCGGGCAGCAATTGGACTTTTGGCCTCTCAATCTATTTTCTCAGCACGCTGCGCTTATCGATGGGCACAGCAAAGTGATAAGATCGCTCCCAGAGACTGTGAGTTGTGTAGCTACCACAAACTTTGTGTAGCTAACTCTTTGACAAAGGGTCATCTGGACTCTAAACCTCAGCTCTTTTCTCTCCTCACAGATGCTGCCAGAGCTGCTGAGATTTTCCAGCGTTTTCTCTTTTGGTTGTAGCTAACACTTGTCTGGCATCCAGTGTGGGATGTACAGAAATGTTCAACATTGGGAAGAATTAAGTCATTACTTTGGCCTTACTTTAAACTGCATTCTCCAACTATTGATTCTACTTCTCTTCCTGGAAATCGGCTGAGGCTGAACTGGATTGTTCACAACCTTGGTCTCATATCTAGCCCCAAAATGAGTTCCTGACCACATTTTCAAACCATCAATTTCCCCTGCTGTAACATCATATGACTGCCCTTGTCTGAATTCATTTGCTGCTGAAACCCTCACCCGTGCCTTTGTTACCTCAAGTCTTCACTATTCCAGTATAGTCCTGGCTAACCACTCACATTGTAACCTCTGTAAACATTAAGTCTTTCAAAATTTTGCTGTCTGTTTCCTTTCTTGTGCCAAGTTCTGTTCATCTGTCACCTCTGCACTTGCTGACCTGCTGAAGTAAGGCTTTGACTTTAAATTTCTTATTCTGGTTTGGAATGTCCTTTCTGACTTTGCCCCCTCACTTTTTGTGTAATCTCTCCAGTCACACAAAATCTTTTGAGATATCTGTAATGATCTAATTCGGGACGCTTGTGCATCCCTGATTTTAATTGCTCAGAAGATGCTAACTCTTTGATTGGGCAAACTGACCACCATTGGTATCTATGCCTTTAGTTGTTTGGTTTGAAGGAATGAGGGGACAGCACCAATATGAGTTTTAAAACGGTTTTCTTTTATTGAACAGGACTTAAAAATAATTAACATGACGGAGGCAAAGAAATGCAAACTTGGAGACTGGCTTCACAGTCAGGCCTTGAACTGTACTGAACTGAACTGAACTTGAATGCACTGAACTGAAACATCTAAAATTCAAACTATATTTCAACCCTTATCTTGTTATCGGAAGTGTTTTTCACATACTGTCTCCATCTAAAAAACAATCCTCGCAAATGCTATTATGAGAAACCTTGGAGACTGTCATTTGCCTGTATTGTGTACCTTTTAGGAATGTAGTCAATTCTAACCCATTATGCCTTCTGACTCTACATGTAGTCAAGTCAGCTACAATTGTCCAGCTTAGCAGAGTTAGTTAACCCCTTCTGTCTAGCATTTAAATACAATTGTGCATAGACAGAAATATCTTAAAATGAAGTCTGCACAGAGTGAAGCAAACAGGGCTACAAGATCTCTTAGTTGTCCAGTTCCTATGCTTTGGAATTGCCTCCCGAAACTACTCCTCCATGAAGATGCTCTTTAGAACCTAGTTTTTTTTGATTAGCCTCTTGGCCATATGCCCTAATATCACCTGAAGTGGCTTGGTGTCAAATTTTACTTCATAATACTTGTGAGTAACCTGATGAGACATTTTATTACATTAAAGGCTTTATATGAAAACAAGTTGTTGTTCCAATTCCTTTATCTGGACCAATCAGAAGACTCAGTCACTTGTTCCGGATAGATTGTTGATGAAAGATTCGATGACTTTCATTCACTCATTCATTCTTACCATGCCAAGCATCATCACAGAAATTAGCAGCCTGCATTTTGCACGACTTAGATTGTGCATTTGAAGAAATTGCACTGGAGGATTTAATGAACACGAGTGAGCAAGAACAGTTGACAGCAAGGGAAAGCAAAGTAAGATCTAACTGGAGGGTCACAGCACAATAGACCTGCCAAATGTCTCGGACGCAGAACGATTTAAACACAGATGATTTCTGTATACCATTGAACTACCCAAGAACTTTCACAATATATTGTCTATTACCATGATACAAATAATCACTTATGCTCTCACACGTAGCATTGTTATTTTTAATCCTAGACCATGTGGTCACATCGAACCTCACCTGTTGGACTCAGCGACCACAAGCATACACATATTGCAGCCATACAGTCTCTGGCCTCAACCACTTCTACTACCTTAGAAAGACAGCAATATTACGTAAACAGGGGTTTCACTGGGATCACTGATCTCCTTGTATCTGTTCTGTTTCAGATCAATTGGTATACAGAGCTGCAGCCAAGTAGCAAGGGCAGTTGTACATTGGGAATGGTCTGTGCTGCAATTTTTCATCGTGTTGACAGATTTTTATCCTGGCAACCCAATAAACCAGTGTCTGTCCTGGTGCTAGAAAGCATGCTGCACCAGACAGCTCCAGAAAATGCTGAGTTGTTGTGATTTAATATTAGCTACAGACAGGGGGTGGAAATTTCCATTATGGGAATTCATAGGCTAAACAGCTGGCCTTTCTCACCAAATAATCCAGCAGTTAGTGCAGAAAACATTTGGGAGTGCGGCCCACTGCATCACGCTATCCCTGTTGGAGCAGGACTGGAAAAAGCCGGCAGCTGGGAATCCCAAAATCGAGGTGTCCTTTAAAATGGTGGCCCGCTCTCCAGCAGGCAACACAGAAAGCCCCAAACGTACATGGAGACCCTCCCCTTGGACATAGGGAGCTCCCCCACACGCCTAAGTGCATAAGCAGCCAGAATTAAGTTTTAGTGGTCTAAAGCAACTCACCAGAGACCAAAGTAAGGATGGTCCATGAGCAGAGGCTCTCCTAATATATGCTGAAATAAGTGGCCCATCACATATTACTTACACTGATATTCCATCTTAACTGGATAGAGGGCCTGATAAAAATGGAATAGGTAATGGTGGAGAGTAAAAAATGGAAGTGCCTTATAAAATCTCTGCTTTCTAGTTTCAATGCTGATTGTAGCAGAGAAATTCAACTCAATTCAGCCTTTTGTTTTTGGCGTAAAATCAGCATTCAGCCATCAGTTTTTTTTTGTCATTATCTAACATGGCTGAACAGCAGAGGAATTGCACCAGATGCCAAAATGACTAGAGCGATTTTTGTCATTTAAACAGCAGGGGCTGGGTAAATATATTTAATTAGAGTCATGCTTCTGTCAAATTGAATTGTCCTTTCAAAAACCTGCCTACAAATTCTTGATTTCAACTGCCAGGAATACGACTGCATCAGTGTTATTTTCGAGGAATCTTCAGCTACATTCAGGTAAGTCCATAAATAAGTTTTAGTGGTTTAATCCATTATGGTCCAGCTGAGTTTTAAAATCACATTTGGAGCTGAAAGACAATCCCTGCACCAAGTGGCTCTGTCAATTGTGCTGCTTGGTTTGCCATTGGGGCTGAGTACTAAAGAGGAGGAAGAACAGCAACACGCAAAGGCAGAAAGCCGCATTTGTCTTTAAATAACATCATTGCTGCCGATTTACCAAACTGAACCAGCGGGCTGCCAACGAAAAGCTCAAATTCTTCCAGCAGTTCACCAACATTCAGAAAATGGAATATATGCACTAAACTGGCTGATGCCTCTTGCCAGCATTACAAGGTGCACGTTGTAGTCGCTGCAACTATTTTCCACTTATTCTCAGCACAAGTTGAATTTATCCTCCAATAATTTTGCTTGACTCATACCACTGCAGCCAATAAAAAGCCAAATTGATATCTACGCTGTCAATCTAACAGAAAATAGATTTGACTCTTGACAATTCAAGCACAGTCAATGTTTCATGTTAAGTACTTTGGATAAATGCAGAAAAAATATGTACAATACATGAGGTGAGACCACTTCATCACTAACAGACACTTAAAATGAATATCTTTCCATTTAATTGTTTAGGTATAATGCATTACTGTTCTCAACAGTTAAGGGAGATGTGGAAAAATAACATTTTCTTCATCTTCCCAATTCACAGACAAATCAAATCTGTTTTCAAATTCATTTTGTTTAGTTTATCCTTAAGTAGGAAAACCATAAGAGGAGAACACAATGTTTTATTGTAATGCCCTTGCTGCATACCATTAAGTGATTTAACTTCAGAAATTTGCTTCCTTTGGCATTTATTTGTCTGAAGCATATAATGTATTAGGTGTTCATTGAGTATTGTTATATTTTCAAAGTAAATTCAAGGTGACTGAATCATAAAGGTGAAAAACTGTAAAAACTAAATCTGGTCACAGTCTGAGCAAAGAAATGTTAAATTTTCTCAGGATAATTTTTGAACTAAAAATCGTTGTGCTTGATAATTGTGACAATTAATGCTGAAATAAAAAACCGCAGGCCAAAATATTGTTATAAATGTGGTTTCCACTATAGATGAGGTGATAAATACAATAGAATTATTTTCATTCACTGTATATAAATTAAACTCACTGATGGAAGCATTTTATAAAGTAATTTAACATAGAACAGTCAGGCCTGGTTATCCTAATTTATCACCTGTGATAAAAGGTAGTCATGGTTGAGAATAGTACCACAGATAAAACACACCAGGCCATAATTTGCCTTCAAAAGAATGATTGAGTTAATGGCCTGTTGTGTAATTTTTGGACAAATGCTATTGTATGTTCAGGCAAGAGGCAGATGTGTGGCTAAAGATGGAAATCTGTAAGTTGCTGTCCACAATGCACTACTCCACCTTTAGCTTTGATTCTTGCTGTCTGTGTCACAATTGAAATGCATTGAATGGTATAAAGTTGATCTACTTTGCTGTTAGATGAAAACTAAACTTACTCGCCAAGTTAAGTTCATTTCAGTCAAAAAGTAATTTTATCAATATGAGTTGTGTTAATTTCTGCACTGAAAAATAAGTATGACTAGTGTGGAGTCTCATTCCTTTATTTTTTGAATATTATTGGAGATCTTTAAAAAATGTAAAATTTTAAATCATGTAAATTTTGGGTCTTTTTTTCTCTCAACAAAATCTTTCCTGCCCATGCTTTACCATTTGACATTTAATTCACCCACTCTAATTTACACTTCCTTGCATCGCTAATTTCACAATCTTTCAATCTGATTGATTAAGTAGGTATGTAATTGCTCATCCTGCTCACTCAAGGCCCAGATATGCCATTTCTCTTTCCTGTTGTCAGTTCACACTTTTGGCAACTTTCAACAAAAGATCGTTATGATTAAATAGGGAAGGGCAAAACTAATTAATAGCTCATCTATATTCCCAATGTGGCAAACTATGGTCCAATATCATTTAATATTTATTAGCATCAAGAACTGTGAAATGCTTTTCTAAAATTATGGATTGCTCTAACTGGGCATTCAAAAGGCTTTTCGAACTATTGGAGAATATTGCTCCATAGGCCTTTCGTAATGATATCATAATCAGTAATTCCCTTTGTAAATGTCACTGTGCAAAAGGGAAGAAGAGAAGAATCTTGGTCACAGAAAGCAGAGACATTGGATCCAAACCACAATAATACATCAAAAATATATAGAATAACATATAGAACTGAGAGAATTATAGGTTGAAATCTAAACATGAGACTCAGGTGAAATGTTCTGCAACATCATCTGAAACAATAAAGTAGGGGAAGAATTTTCCCTTCTGGAGACAAAATATGGTGGCTGGCATGTTTCCCAATCTGGGCATTGTGGCAGGAAATTGCACTGAATTTCAGGCTTGGAAACTCATTATTTATGCATCAGTGAGTAGCTCTCTAGATCACACTGCGGACTGGGCACTGAATCATCCACTCTGCTGTTACCTAATGAGGTCAAAGATCTGGGCAACATATTTAAACACCACCCGAACACATTATTAACAGCATGCCATCTGTATGCAAGAAACTTCTTGATATGGCAGCACTGAAGAAAAAAGCTGCTCCCCGGTTTAGCAATGACTCCCTTAAATCTCTCATCCATGGAGGTCACCAACACCAGGGTGTCCTCTACCCAAGGAATGGCTCCAGGAGGCCCACGAGTCTCATTTCATCAGCCTTGGTGGCAATTGCAAGAGAGATTGGCATATTCAGCACCTTCCTGAGAAATGCCATACAGTGCATGAAGAGGATGAATGATCTCATCTGCTCTGCCAGCTCACTCCAATCTTACACCCTCAAAGTGGCATCATGCATTAAAAAGATTACAATGCTCAGGAATCTCACATAATATCAGCGGGGAAGACATTAGCACTGATGTCTCATGGATACTTTAATCCTAGTATCGCATCTATCAAGCTGCACAAACTGCATCCTCAATCTTACTGGGGTGAGCTGACCACATAATATGCCCAAGTATTTCCAAAACTGGAGGGTGCTATCCTAGTGGGGAGGAGGGAAGGCAGACATCTGGGATTGTTCCGCTTTGAGGAAAACACTGCCAAGATGACAGGCAAAGACGAAGACCACTCCTGTGGGGAAGGTGAGATTGGCTTCTCCCAGCAAGTCTGTATGGCTAAACCCTCTGTGAGTTGATCACATTCTGATATTCACAGTGAGTGAAATGCAATGTTATAGTCTACCTGCTTACGGGCCAAATCAATCTTCTTTCTCAAACAGGCACTAACAGGCTCATACAGACCACTAGAGCTACTATAAACCCCAGCCCTCAAGCTACTTCATAGGAGGATGCTGAAAATGCATCAAATGAAGATCCATCACTGCATTCATCTGCACTCTCACCAGCACAGAGTTCATGGATCTAATTAGGTTCAGGATCACATTCTGGGGAACACTTCACTGATGTGTCTCCACAGCAGTCAGAAGCAGTGGCAGCCCAGGTCTCTGGCACTAGGAGGACTGCTGGAAAACAGGTATCCACTGACACCAAGTCAGCCTCTGGAAAGGGCCATCTCTAACTTGCCGGAAATTAAATGACAGGCAGTGGGAAATCAGGTGGAATTGCAAGAGACAGTCAAAACCTGATGTGAAAGATGGAAAAGCCCATCTGCTTTCTGCCTCACATTGTGACTCTGATATGTGAGTGCCTCGAGCTCCCCATGGGAAGGGTGACAGTTGCCTTGAAGATCTTGGTCAGCAAACCTGGCTGGATTTGTACTTTGATCTGCACACTATAAACATAAGCACAATCCATCAGTGGCTAGGTAAGAGGCGTGTGCAGCACTTTGACCTACCTCCAGGTGCCCCTTCCTCTCAAGGAGGCAAGGAGTGACTCTCTGGCGCCCATAGGGAGGAGGATCAACAGCTAGTGACTCTGGGGCCAGCCACCCAGCTGACTCTTAGAGTGTCCAGTTGATCCCAATTTCTCTGCCTGTGACCCCATCACTTCAGCGACAAAGACTGAGCAGGGTGCACCTGCCCTACAACAGGACACTCAAACCCGGCTGGGTACTCTTAACCCTCTAGACAAAGTCAACAGAGTGTAGCAGTCAGGAAGCTGCCTCAAGCTCTGTTGCAGATGGTGGGGATATGATCTGATGGTAAGGTTAGAAAAATTAACATCACTTCTGGGTCGCAGGTGTTCAATCATTCCATATTCTGTGCACTTTTGTACACATGTTCGCTATTCATGAGGATGGACGCATCATTTGAAAGCATGGTGTATATGCATCTATGCATCTTTTTAGATGGCTCCCACTCAGTGATCACCTCCCTTTGTGAGTCTTCTATTTATGTGATGTGTAGCTGAGTCACAGCAGTGACTTCACCCTTATTTTCCATCAGGGAGATGTGTCAAACTCTGAACGGGAATTGTTTGTAAACTGCTTTAGTAACCACTATTCCTATAACATCCTGAGGCTACTATTGACCAGGAACTGAACTGGACCAGCTATATAAATACTGTTGCTACAAGAGCAGGTCAGAAGCTAGGAATTCTGTCAAGGGTAACTCACCTCCTGACTCTCCAAAGCCTGTCTATAACCTAAAAGGCACAAGTCAGTGATGGAATACACTCCACTTGCCTTGATGAGTGCAGTTCCACTACATGCTAGAAGCTTGGCATCATCCAGGGCAACGCAGTCCACTTAATTGACACCTCATCCACCAACATTCATTCTCTCCACTACCAATGCGTAGTGGCAGCAGTGTGTACTATTTACAAGATGTACTGTATGAACTCACCAAGTCTCCTTGGACAGCACCTTCCAAACCCAGGACCACTGCCACCTACAAGAACAAAGGCAGCAGACACATGGGCAACACGCTACCAGGAAGTTCCCCTCCAAGCTATTCATTGTGCTCACCTGGACATTTGTCATCATTCCGTCACTGTCTCTGGGTAAATATCTAGGAACGCCCATCCTAATAGCACAATGGCTATACTTACACTATATGGGTTGCAGTGGTTCAAGATTGCAGCTAACCATCACTTTCTCAAGGGCAATTAGGGATGGACCTAGGTGACCTAACCAGCAATGCACACATTCCACGAATGAATAAAGAAACGACAACATGAAGTTAGGGATGCTAAATAACCTTGGAGGGTTAGCTCATAGAGTCATTGAGGTTTACAGCAGGGAAACAGGCCCTTTGGCCCAACTTGTCCATGCTGCCCCTTTTTTAACCACTAACCTAGTCCCAATTGCCCGCATTTGGCCCATATCCCTCTATATCCATTTTATTCATGTAACTGTCTAAACACTTTATAAAAGACAAAATTATACCCACCTCTACTACTAACTCTGCAGCTTATTCCAGACTTTCACCACCCTCTACGTGAAAAAATTGTCCCTCTGGGCCCTTTTGTATCTCTCCCCTCTCACCTTAAACCTATGCCTCGAATTGTTTCTCAAAATGAAATGACTGTCTTCATTGGTAGTGACAAAGATCTGCAGCCATGATGGTCTCTACAATATTGAGCACATCTCAGTGTCCACTAAATGTTTCTCATTAAGGTGGCAATGGTTGCATCAAGTCCGTCGACACAGAATTTGCACTGTTGTGTAGACTTTCACTTCCCACTTATACAATGTCCACCACCGACCTTTCCAAAGATTAGGGCCTGATGAAGCATGAGGGCTGAAAGTGTAAGTCTGAATGTTTAACCTGTTTCACATGTCACTGTTTGTAAAGGCTTTTCAGTGCACTGGCATGGAAATAAAGAACAGAAGGAGTGTTTCTGTATTCCATTGCCCGCACCTTACTCCTCCTAGAATCGTGTGGCTATCAGTATGGCAATGGTAACATCTTCCACATTATACTTCCTCGATGCATCCTCACATAGGAGCAGACCCTCACGTCCCTGTTGTGGTTCCTGCCCTTCCTGTTCTTCATTGTTTGAGGAGCTCTCAGCCTCCTCCAGCTCTCCCTTTGGCATGTGATCCCCTCTTTGAAGGGTGCAACAGAAGCTCCATGGAGAGGACTGCAGAGCCCCACCTGAGCGGTCTAAGCATCGGAAATGCATCTTCTGGATGACAATGGTTTACTCAATGATGAATTGTTTTGACATATGTGCCTTGTTGTGTGTCTCAGAGGCACTCTAAGGATGACGGATGGGTGCCATGAACCATTATTTAAATGGGTACTCCTTATCCAAAGCAGTCAGCCCCGTATTCTGAGGTTCTTCAGCTATCTGAGGCAGTTGGGACTCAGAGTATAAGAGTCATGAGAACTTCCAGGGTTCCTGATATATGTTGTGCTTCTGATAATTACATGCGAGTTGAACTGTTAATGAACATTAGGACTAAGATAGATGCAAATCCCAGAAATCTAGCAGCCTGGCAAGCTTCATCGAGTGTGATGTTCAGAGGGCATCTATCACCTCTTTGATACATTTACAATGCTGAGGATAGTGAGCTGTCACACAGATTTGCTGTGGATCCCTGGAACAATCTGCAGGTAAAAATATTGACCATGGCAGTGACGATCAGGGGCTCAGGCAAGGGATGTACACCCAGTCCATGGGGAGTTAGATCCTCTTAAAGTATGTGACCCACTACATCTCTTGACAAGTGCAGATACGCACAGCATTGACTTTCACTCACCTCCAGATAGAAAATCTTCTTTGGTAGACCCTTGATCGTTCAAGATGTCTCTGTCAGATGGGTCTAACCTCCTCAGTTTCTGGATCTTGCTGGGGAATTTACTGGTCCATTCTGGGGGAAGTCAGCATAGCAACATCTACTAAGAAGTGGGAAATGGAAGAAATCCTCCAGTGATTAAACAGGAGGCAGGTGAAGGGCTTCACTGTTGCATTTTGGGAGAGTTTGGTCCAGCAACATCTACTAAGAAATGGGAAGCTGAAGTAGCCCTCCATGATAAACAGGAGGAAGAACATCTAGTAGAGCAGCCAAGAGACTTCACTAGTGCATTCTGAGAGAAGTCGACCCAGCAACGTCCACTAAGAAGTGGAAAGCGGAAGAACCCCTCCAGTGATAAACAGGAGGAAGAGCATCTAGTAAAGGCAGGCGAGGGGTTTCACTGATGCATTCTAGGAGAAGTCAGCCCAGCAACATCTACTAAGAAGTGGCAAATGGAATATCTGGTGCCAACAATCAGTAAACCTGAAATACTACATTAATGTTTCCCTCCCTCCTTTCTTCTCTATCAAATAAAAGTGAAGGGAAGTGTTCAATAAATGTTCTTAAATAATTTAGTTGGTGCTAGAAATGTTGGTCAGTGGGGTTAAGTGCTGCACTTATGAGATATGGGAGATCTGTGATGCTTCCTGCGTTTCAGACGACTACATCTGCAGGAAGTGCACCCAATTGCAGCTCCTTGCAGACCGCATGGATAGGCTAGAGTAGCAGTTGGATGCACTTAGGTGAAAATCATCATAGACAGGAGTTTTAGTGATGTGGTGACACCCAAGGTGCAGTCAATAGATGGATGACCACTGAAATGGCGGGCAGTCAGAGCAGGAATACCCTGTGGTCAACCTCCTCTTTAACAGGTATCTCGTTTTGGGTACTTCTGGGGGGATGGCCTATCAAGGGATAGGCCATCAAGCACAGCCAGCACAGTGGCACCACAACTGGCTCTATTGTTAAGCAGGGAGGGACAAAGCACTAGAGCAATAGTTATAGGGAACAGATAGGTGCTTCTATAGACTCCAGGGTGGTATGCTGCCTCCCTGGTGAGGGGGTCCAGGATATCTCTGAATATGTAGAAAGTATTCTGAAGGTAGAGGGTGAACAGCCAGAGGTCATGGTACATATTGGTACTAACGACATAGGAAGGAAGAGTGATGTGGTCCTGCAGCAGCAGTTTAGGGAGTTAGGCAGAAAGATAAAAAGCAGGACCTCTAGGGTTGTAATCTCAGGATTACTCTCTGTGCCACATGCCAGTGAGGCTAGGGATAGGAAGATAGTACGGCTCAACACATGGCTAAACAGCTGGTGTAGGAGCGAGGGTTTCAGATATCTGGATCATTGGGATATCTTCCGGGGCATGTGGGAACTGTACAAGGAAGGGTTGCATCTAAACTGGAGGGACATAAATATTCTGGTTGGGAGGTTTGCTTGTGTCACACGGAAGATTTAAACCAGTTTGGCAGCGGGGAGGGAGTCAAAGCATAAGGTGAATTAACTGAAAGGGAACTAGAAAGTAGGGCCATTAAAACTCAGAGGAAGAGCAGGCAGGGTGTTGTTGCTAATCAAAGAGGGTCTGGTAGATTGAAGTGCATTTGTTTCAATGCGAGAAGTGTAACGGGTAAGGCAGATGAACTTAGAGCTTGAATTAGTACTTGGAACTATGATGTTGTTGCCATTACAGAGACTTGGTTGAGAAAAGGACAGGATTGGCAGCTTAATGTTTTAGGATACAGATGTTTCAGGTGGGATAGAGGAGGATGTAAAAGGGGGGGAGTTGAATATCACAGCTGTACTGCAGGAGGATATCTCAGGGGACTTATACACGAGGCAATATGCATAGAGCTCAGGAATAAGAAGAATGCAGTCACAATGTTGGTGGTTTGTAATATGTAGGCAGATTTTGGCAAGGTGAAAAAGTAACAGGATTGTTGGGATGGGAAATTTTAACTTCCCCTATATTGATTGGGAGTCACTTAGTGCTAGGGGCAGAGATTATAAGGAGCATCCAGAACGGCCTCTTGAAGCAATATGTAGATAGTCCAACTAAGGAAGGGGCTGTACTGGACCTGGTATTGGTGACCAGGTGGTCAACATTTCAGTAAGGGAGCAGTTTGGGAACAGCGACCACAATTCAGTAAGCTTGGCGGTGCGGGCTCTTTGGGCCGACGGGCCTGTATCCCATGCTGTGTTGTTCTTTGTTCTTTAAGGTTCTGATGGATAAAGTGTAGTCCTCAAGTAAAGGTGCTAAATTGGGGTAAGGCTAATTACAATAGTATTAGGTAGGAACTGAAGAGTGTAGATTGGGAGCAGATGTTTGAAGGCAAATTAACATCTGGCATGTGGGAGGCTTTCAAATGCGAGTTGATAGGAATTCAGGACTGGCACATTCCTGTAAGACTGAAGGATAAGTATGGCAAGTTTCGGGAATCCTGGGTAACGAGAGATATTGTGAACCTAGTCAAAGAGAAAAAGGAAACACTTGTCAAGGCTAGGAGGCTGTGAACACACAAACCAAGTGTGGAATACAAGGAAAGTAGAAAGAAGCTTAAGCAAAGAGTAGAGAGGGCTAAAAGGAGTCATGAAAAGGCATTGGCCAGAAGAATTAAGGAAAATCCCAAGGCTTTTTATACATATATAAAGAGCAAGAAGGTAGCGAGGGCGAGGCTTGGCCCACTCAAGGACAGGGGAGGGAATCTATGTGTGGAGCCAGAGGAAACAGACAAGGAATTAAATGAGTGCTTTGTGTCAGTATCCATCCATGCAAAAGACTTGGTGGATGATCAGTCTGGAGAAGGTGTGCACATAGTTTGGGTCATGTCAAGATCAAAAAGGAGGCAGTATTGGGGTTTGTGAAAAACATTAAGATAGACAGGTCCCCAAGGCCTGACAGGATATACCCCAGAGTACTGAGAGAAACAAGGAAGGAAAAAGGGACCTTGAGAGAAATCTTTGCATCCTCACTGGCTACTGGGGAGATCATGATGTGGAGGTACAGTGTTGGACTGGGATAAGCACAGTAAGAAGTCTCACAACACCAGGTTAAAGTCCAACAAATTTATTTGGTAGCACAAGCCACAAGCTTTTGGAGCACTGCCCCTTCATCAGGTAAGTGGGAGTTATGTTCACAAATAGGACATATAAAGACACAAACTCAATTTACAAGATAATGGGCGGAATGCGAGTCTTTACAGGTAATCAAGTCTTAAAGATACAGACAACGTGAATGGAGAGAGGGTTAAGCACAGGTTAAAGAGATGTGTATTGTCTCCAGCTGGGACAGTTCGTGAGATTTTGCAAGCCCAGGCAAGTCTTGAGGGATACAAATATTGTGACATGAACAAGATCCCGGTTGAGGCCGTCCTCATGTGTGCAGAATTTGGCTATCACTTTCTGCTCAGCGATTCTGCATTGTCGTGTGTCGTGAAGGCCGCCTGGGAGAACGCTTAGCCGAAGATCAGAGGCTGAATGCCCGTGACTGCTGAAGCGTTCCCCAATAGGAAGAGAACACTCCTGCCTGGTGATTGTCGAGCAGCATTCATTCATCCATTGTTGTAGCATCTACATGATCTCCCCAATGTACCATGCTTTGAGACACCCTTTCCTGCAGTGTATCAGGTAGACAACGTTGGCCGAGTTGCAAGAGTATGTACCGTGAAAACTAGTGGATGGTGTTCTCGTGTGAGATGAAGAGGAGAGATTGGAGAGTAGCCAACGTTGTTCCCTTGTTTAAGAAGGATAGCAAGAATAATCCAGGTAATTACAGCCAGTGAGCCTTACGTCAGTGAGAGAGAAATTATTGGAGCAGATTCTTCGAAACAGGATTTACTTCCACTTGGAAATAAGTGGACATATTAGCAAGCGGCAAAATGGTTTAGTGAAGCGGAGCCCTTAATCACCAACAGAGTCACAGAGGTTTACAGTTTGGAAACAGGCCCTATGGCCCAACTTGTCCATAACGCTCCTTTCGTTTTAACCAAATTGTGTTTGGCCCATAGTCCTTTATAGTCTTCTTAACCATGTAACTGTCTAAACGCTTTTTAAAAAAACAAAATTGAACCCGCTTTTACTACGAACTTTGGTAGTAAACTCCAGATACTCATCATCCTGTGTGTGTGAAAAAAACTGCCCCACAGGACGCTTTTATATTACTCCCCTCCCACCTTAAACCTATGTCCTCTAGTTTTAGACTCCCCTATCTTTGGGAAAGATATTGACGACCAAGCTGATTTATGCCCCTCATTATTTTGTAGACCTCTATAAAATCACCCCTCAGCCTCTACGCTCCAAAGAGAAAAGCCCCAGTCTATCCAGCCTCTCCTCATAACTCAAACCATCAAGTCCTAGGAGCATCCTAATAAATCTCTTCTGCACTCTTTCTGGTTTAATAATATTGTTTCTATAACAGGGTGACCAGAACTGTACACAATATTCCAAGTGTGACCTTACCAATGTCTTGTACAACTTCAACAAGACATCCCAACTCCTGTATTCAATGTTCTGACTGATGAAACCAAGCATGCTGAATGCCTTCTTCACCACTCTGTCCATCTGTGACTCCACTTTCAAGGAGCTTTGAACCTGTACCCCTAGATCTCTTTGTTCTATAACTCTCCCCAGTGCCTTACCATTCACTGAGGAAGTCCTGTCTTGGTTTGATCTATCAAAATGCATCACCTCGCATTTATCTAAATTAAACTCCATCTGCCATTCGTCAGCCCACTGGCCCAATTGATCAAGATCCTGCTGCAATCCTCAATAATCTTCTTCACTTTCTTCTATGCCACCAATCTTGATGCCATCTGCAAACTTACTAACATGTCTTCTAAATTCTCATCCAAATCATTAATATAAATGAAAAATAACAGTGGACATAGCACTGATCCCTGAGGCACACTGCTGGTCATAGGTCTCCAGTTTGAAAAACAACCCTCGACAACCACCCTCTGTCTTCTGTCATCCAGTCAATTTTGTATCCATTTCGCTACCTCACCCTGGATCCCAAGAGATTTAACCTCATGCAACAATCTACCATGTGGTACCTTATCAAAAGCCTTGTTAAAGTCCATGTAGACAACATCAACTGCTCTGCTCTCAGCTACCTTCTTGGTTACCCCTTCAAAAAACTCAATCAAACTTATGAGACATGATTTTCCATTCACAAAGCCATGCTGACTGTCCTTAATCCATCCTTGCCTTTCTAAATGCCTATAGATCCTATCTCTCAGAATACCTTCTAACTTACCCACTATAGATGTGAGGCTCACTGGCCTGTAGTTCCCATGCATTTCCCTGCAGCCCTTTTTAAACAAAGGCACTCTCCAGTCTTCAGGCACCTCACCTGTGGGGCAGTCAATGATTCAAATATCTCCACTAGGGGACCCGCAATTTCCTCCCAAGCCTCCCACAAATTCCTGGGATACACTTCATTAGGTCTCGGGAATTTATTTACCTCAATGTGCTTTAAGACTTCCAGCACCTCCTTCTGTGTTATATGTACATTCCTCAAGACATCACTATTTATTTCCCCAAGTTCCCTAACAAACATACCTTTCTCAACAGTAAATACTGATGAGAAATATTCATTTGGATCTCACCCATCTCTTGTGGATCTGCACATGGATTACCTTATTGATTCTTAAGAGGCCCTACTCTTTCCCTAGTTACTCTTTTGTCCTTTATGTATTTGTAGAATCTCTTTGGATTCTCCTTTGCCTTATCTGCCAAAGCAATTTCATGTCCCCTTTTTGTCCTCCTGATTTCTTTCTTAACTCTGTTCCTACAACCTCTATACTCTTCAAGGGATCCACTTGATCCCAGTTGCTGATGCATTTCATATGCCTCCTTCTTCTTAACCAGGGCCTCAATATCCCGAGTCATCCCAGGTTCCCTACTTCTGCCAGCTTTGCCCTTCCCTCTAAGAGGAATGTTCTTACCCTGAACCCTGATTAATATATTTTTGAAAGCCTCCCACTTACCAGGCATCCCTTTGCCTGCCAATAGATTCTTCCAATCAACTTTTGTAAGTTCCTGTCTGATACCATCAAAATTGGCCTTGCCCTAATTTAGAATTTTAACTTTTGGGCCAAACCTATCATTTTCCATAGCTATCTTAAAACAAATGGAATTGTGGTTACTGGTCCGAAAGTGAGCCGTCACCTGTCCTTCTTTATTTCCACAGAGGAAATCAAGTTTTGCCCCCTCTCTAAGTCGGGCCATCCACATACTGAGTGAGAAATTTCTCCTGAATAAACTCAACAAATTTCTCTCAACCCAAGTCTCTAATATTATGGCTGTCGGGAATGTCAATGTTGGGAAGTTAAAATCCCCAACTATTACCATCCTATTTTTCTTGGAGCTATCTGTAATCTCCTTACATATTTGCTCCTCATTTTCCCGCTGACTATTTGGGGGTCTATAGTACAACCTTATCAAATTGATCCCTCCCTTCTTATTTCTCAGTTCCCACATATCTCCTCTCAGTGTTGTCATGATGGTTTTCCCTAATCAAAAATGCCACTCCCTCTCCTCTCTTACCTCCTGTTCTATCTTTCCTATAGCATCTGTACCCTGGAATATTGAGCTGCCAGTCTTCTCCCTCCCTTCACCATGTTTCAGTAACAGCAGTCATATCCCAGTCCCGCATACCCATCCATGCCCTGAGTTCATTTGCCTTGCCCATCAGGCCTCTTGCACTGAAATAATAGTTTAATCTGGACTTCCCTTGCTCTCTGTCCTGCTTTTGCCTGACCTTCCTAGTACTAGGATTACTGACACTGCCTTGACTATTTAAAATGCCCTCTTGAACTTAATTGAGTTTTTTGAGGAAATTACAAAGATGGTTGAAGAGCGCAAGGCAGTGGATGTTGTCTACACGGACTTCAGTAAGGTCTCTGACAAGGTCCCTCGTGGCAGGCAGGTAAAGAAAGTGAAATTGTATGGGATCAGAGGTGAGCTGGCAAGGTGGATACAGAACTGGCTCGGTCATAGAAGACAGAGGGTAGCAGCGGAAGGGTGCATTTCTAAATGGAGGGCTGTGACAAGTGGCGTTCTTCAGGCATCACTGCTGGGACCTTTGCGGTTTGTAATTAATATATATATATATAAATGATTTGGAGGGAAATATACTTAGTTTGATTAGTAAGTTTGCTGATGACACAGAGGTTGGTGGAATTGCGGATAGCAATAAGGACCATCAGAGGATAAAGCAGGATATAGATCACTTGGAGACTTGAGCAGAGAGATGGCAGATGGAGTTTAATTCGGACAAATGTGAAGTAATGAATTTTGGCATGTCTAATACAAATGCGATATATGCAGTAAATGGCAGAGCCCTTTAGAGTATTGATCGGCAGAGGGATCTAGGTGTACAGATACGCAGATCACTGAAAGGGGCAATACAGGTGGAGAATGTAGTCAAGAAGGCAGATGGCATGCTTGTCTTCATTGGCTGAGGCACTGAGTTTGAAAATTGGCAAATCATGTTGTAGCTTTATAAAACCTTTGTTTGGCTGCACTTAGAATATAGTGTTCGATTCTGGTCGCCACACTATCACACTACCACACTGGAGGCTTTCACGAGGGTAGAGAAAAGATTTACCAGGATGCTGCCTGGTATGGAGGGCATTAGCCATGAGGAAAGGTTGGAGAAATTTGGTTTGTTCTCACTGGAACGATGGAGGTTGAGGGGCGACTTGATAGAAGTTTACAAGGTTATAAGTGACATGGGCAGAGTAGATAGTGAGAAGCTTTTTCCCAGGGTGGAAGAGTCAATTACTAGGGGGCATAGGTTTAAGGTTAAAGGAGATGTACGAGGCAAGTTTTTTTACACAGTGGGTGCCTGGAACTCGCTGCCGGGGAAGGTAGTGGAAGCAGGTTGAATACTGACTGTTAAGGGGCGTCTTGACAAATACATGAACAGGATGGGAATAGAGGGATATGGTCCCCAGAAGGGTAAGGGGTTTTAGTTCAACTGGGCACCATGGTCAGTGCAGGCTTGGAGGGCCGAAGGACCTTTTCCTGTACTGCAATTTTCTTTGTTCTTTAGAAATTGCTGGTACACACCAGCTTTGAGTGCTAGTAGCCGGTTCATATTATTCTGCAGCACTGCTGTGGTCTAGCTGCACACTGGTCATATTAATAATCCCTTGTGGTGACAGCATCATCGCCCTGTTCAGCAGGAACCCATCTACCATCGGTTAGCACGTACCCAATCCAGACGACAAATCAAGGGCAAGGGCTGGTGCAGTGGAGGATTCTTTGGAAGTCAACCACGTGGCTGAGGGTCTGGAGTCACATATGGGCCTGACCAGGTTAAAAATGGCAGATTTCCTTTCCTAAAGGACGTTTGCAAACCAGATGGGTCTAATTTCCCATTGGTGTGGCAGGTAAGTGAGAGGAGGAAAGTGATTCCAGCGAGTAACATTTTTAATAAGTATCCATGACATGGTAATGCATTGAAGTAATATTCCCAACATGGATTTGCTGGAAACCTGACCTGCCATCAGCCTACCATGAGATTGATGAGGGTAATAACCCAAATTGATTTCCCACTGCCTGGATTCTCTCTTTGACCTCTCTCCAAACTTTTCACTCCCACCTATCATGGCAGAAGGGGAAAATTCTGTCCTAGATCACTGTCTTGTGAACATTGCCTTCTACCCATACTATTAAGATGATGGGTGCGATTTTCCCAAAAAATACAAAGTGCCCATTTTTTGGGTGTACTTACCTAAACAAACCACCAGCACTCTGTGATCCACAGAATGCTTCAGGGGGATTCACACCGGAAAATGAGGGAAGGGGCCTCATCACACTGAGTGAGCACGCTGAGTGAGCCACAGTGTATGCACCGATCTGTCAGTGTGAAGATCAGTACATATGCAATGGCCAACCCCCAACTGCCAGCCTCCTGATCGCTGGTCTCCCGATTGCTTCCCTGGCATCAACTCCCCTCCTCGATTGCCAGCCTCCCCAACCAGCCTCATCCCAAACCAATTCGCCGGCCTGTCTGATTCTCCCCACCCTAGTGCTGCCCTAATTACCAGCCCGCTTCCCACCCCTCCCCATAGCCTGCTCCACTCCCACCACCTCCCCCCCACATATGCTGCCCCGATACCCCCCCCTCCATGTGCAGCCCCGACCATCTTCCTCCCCCCTTTTTCCATCCATCTCTAATGCAGATTGCACAACGGGTCCCTCCTCTACCACCACCTATTGGCCCCAGCCCCACCCCTCCCCCTCCCTCTAGGCCTGCCCCATCTGACCCTGTCCCCTTGGCACTGCCTGGGTGCCACGACCTCCCAGAGGGGCCTGGGGACCAGTTTTGATTTGTGCTGTAGGGAACCTCTCCTGGAGGGAGGGCGGGAGGGGGGCGGGAATGGGGGGAAACATTAATTAGCAAGCTTGGAGAATACTGTTCCAGGGATATGGAAATGTAATGTTATGAGCCACGCATTGATTTTCAGTTCAAGGCTGATTGCGTCAAAAAACATGGCCTAGAAGACTCGTTACAGGCCTCTTACTGATGTCTCCTGGCCTGCTGTACTGCTCAAGACAGATATCGAGAATCATCCCCAACATCTATAACTTCAATTTTCCAAAATAAAATTTTGTACATAACTGAATTCCATGGAAACAGAATTAACTGTCCATATCAAATTGGCATACATTTTAGTTTTTAACAAAATTAGTAATACAGAAATCTCTCTAAGTAGGGAATAAATAGTGATGTCACTTTGTTTCTTAGAACTTAGCTGCTCCAACTTCTCTCTATCCTGATTTTGTTTACGTTTTAAACCAAAAGGTGACATGACTTACATAGAATAACACAGAAATTACCCATTTATCCCCACTTTGAATTTTCCTTTCCACTGACTTCACTACAACAGCAATAACAACTTCTATTAAATCTAGCACACATAACTTTGTAATCATGCTAAGATACTTCACAAGAGTATTATGACGCAAAATTGCACATCGAGCCACATAAGGAGATACTAGGGGAGATGATGAAAGTAGACGCTAAGTTGAAGGAGAAAATGAGGTACAAAGTGATGTAAAAGATTAGGGAGGGTGTTCCAGAACTTGCAGTCTTGACAACTGAAGGCATGGCCACTAATGGTAGGTCGGTTCAAATTGGGGGCTGAAGAGTCCAGTATTGGAGGAATACAGATATCTTAAAAGGAGGAGACAGGAAGGGTGAAGCCATGGAGGTATTAGAAAACAAGGATGAGAATTTTAAAATCAAGCACTGAGTATCTGGAGCCAATGGAGGTCAGCTATGATAAGTGGGTAATGGGTGAACGGAGCTTAGTGTAATAATATGGGTGATATGAGTTTCACTTTTACCAAAACATTTTTACCTCAAATATATTGATGTGAACAGTTAATGGCTGGATGCCCATGGCTTCCTACAAGAGGTGTGAAAATGCAAAACATCTCAAGTCTGATATCTGTGCCTTCCAGAAGACATTAAAGAATGATACATGTCATAGCTAATCAATAACTAATCAAGCAAGATAATAAAGGTAAAAGCATCAGAGTTATTTAAAATATAATTAGATATCATGATGGAAGAGTTAATATATTACATCAATGCACTTTGATCGGCCAAATGACCTTAGACTTTTCTTATGTTGTAACCAGATTCTTCACATGTCTGGGCTGCATTAGATAGAACGCTGAGATTTAAATGCACACTTTACAAGTTAGATAAGTATTCACTGTATTATACGTTTTCTAAATGATAATGGGCTTGTCTGTGCATTCATGACTTCTCTAGCATCCTGAACTAAATCCCACAGTAGGAGGCATCAAAAACTTAACATCTTTGAAATATTGAAAATGATAAAAAATCTGTATTTCCTAAGTTGGCGTCCTAAGTTGATCATATATTTAACATTAAAGCCAACCGAACGATAAATGTGATTGAAATATCAACAGCATAATTGAATTGTAAAATACATGCCTCAACGTATCGGGAAAATTAAAAGCTAAAATGTTTCTGTTGTTAAAGGCAGTTTACTTTTAATGCTCACAGGTCCAATACATGAATAAAACTCTGTAATTAAACAAACAGCAAATATTGAAAACAGCCTTCTATTAAGATAGTAACATGCTAAATTATGGCATGTATTTTACACTCTGTATAATTTCAAGGACTATATAATCCCTACAGTGCAGAAACAGGCCATTTGGCCCATCAAGTCTGCATCAACTCTTCAGAAGTGCATCTTATTCAGGCCCTCCCATCCATCTGTCCCCATAAACCCACACAAAGACCATGGCTAATCTACCTAATCTTTGGACACCAAGGGGCAATTTAACATGGCCAATCCACTTAACCCACACATCTTTGAACTGTGGGAGGATACTGGAGCACCCAGAGGAAACCCACGCAGACACGAGAAGAATGTGCAATCTCCACGCAGACATAAACCAGAGGCCGTAATCCAATCCGGGTCCCTGGCACTGTAAGGCAGCAATGCTAGCCACTATGCCACCGTGTTGTTGAAGAAATCGAGCCAGTTAAAAAAATTATAAACTTCAACAACATATTCACCATCATGATTTTTGTTTTTGCACTACATGTGAACTTGTAGTAACATTGCATTGTTCCACCATAGCGCTTTCCTTCTTCCTGATGGGGTATTAATTTGCAATTTCGCACTAATTTACTTTGTCTGGGCTATGCTTTATTATACTCTATACTGTATATTGAGACATACAGAATTCCTCAAATTTTATTCAAATTCCCAACCTTCTCTCCCTGTGCAAAGCAGCTTTGTCCCTGATCCCCCTTGCCCATCCCCGCACCTCCGTGGTTTGAGGTAATCAGTAACACTCAGCAATATTAACTTAGCATTCAGAATGAGCATGAAGTCAGTGGAGTGACCGCACTGCTGAGCTAACCATCAGGTTGGCCAGTGATGCTTGGAATGGGATACAGCCAGTTGTGTGATACAAATTATTTTTGATATGTCCACAAATCTAAAATTTAAACATTTCTTCAGGCAAGCTTTTTGGAGTCACTTTTAAGAAATAAAGTTTGGGTGGCGCAGTAGTTGGCATTGCTGCCTCACAACTCCAAGGACCTAGGTTGAATTCCGGCCTCAAGTCACTGTCTGTGTGGAGCTTGCACATTCTCCCTGTGTCTGCATGGGTTTCCTCCAGGTTCTCCGTTTTTTTTCCCACAGTCCGAAGACGTTTGGGCGAAATGCATTAGCCATGCTAAATTGCCCCTTAGTTTCCCAGGATGCATAGGTTAGAAGGATTAATGGGGTAAATATGTGAGGTTATGGGGATAGACCTAGGCGGGATTATTGTCAGTGCAGACTCGATGGGCTGAATGGCCTCCGTCTGCACTCTCGGGTTTCTATGATTTCTATGATTACTAGTTAAACCATGGTACAAAGCAGTGCATGCATGCATCACACTTGAAAGTTGGAACTGGGATCCTAGAACTAGCACAGGTTTCCAATTTGCAAATATTAACAACTTCTCATACAAAACCGATTGATGTACTACAAAATCAAACTCTGCAATAAGAAAAAAAGGTGCTCAAAAAACTCAGCAAGTCAGGCAGCATCAATGGTGAGAAAGAGAGTTAAAGTTTCAAGTCAAACACCTTTCATCATTGGCCATTGCCTTGAAACACTGCCATTTTCTTTGGAAGGTTCTCCCAGTGACCCTGATTTTACTGGCTCTGCTGCCCAAGGCTCGTAAGATTGTGCCCAAGGCCAAAAGGGAATGCCGTTCTGCGAGGCTTGTCCACCCCAATTTCAGGGTGGCCACGCTGGTAAAATCAGGGCCAAAGTATCAGATTCTGACTGAAAACTGGTGTGTTTCTCTCCATAAACACAGCCAGGTTTTAATTCCAGATCTTCTGACACTGTCAAAAAAAGCAGGGGGGTTGTGTGTTGCGCTGTCATTCTGGTGGGACAGGGCAGGGACTAATAGAGCCACCAAGGCTGGCTCCACAGAGATGGGGTACAATTTTTAAAGGGTGTCACAAACTAAAAGTAAAGTGGCAGGGCACTGCCCAGCCATGTCCTTGGCCACCTGGAGTCTACACTGGCCTCTGCATTTCCACACTAAGAAGTCTCACAACACCAGGTTAAAGTCCAATAGGTTTATTTAGTAGCAAAAGCCATGAGCTTTCGGATCGCTTGCTGTTCCTTCGTCAAGTGAGTGGGAGTTCTGTTCACAAACAGGGCATATAAAGACACAATAATTGTTGGAATGCAAGTCTTTATGGGTAATCAAGTCTCACAGGTACAGACAATGTGAGTGGAGAGAGCGTTAAGCACAGGTTAAAGCAATGTATATTGTCTCCAGACAGGACAGTTAGTGAGATTTTGCAAGCCCAGGCAAGTTGTAAATTGAGTTTGTGTCCTTATATGCCCTGTTTGTGAACAGAACTCTCACTCACCTGATGAAAGAACAGCAAGCGCTCCAAAAGCTAGTGGCTTTTGCTACCAAATAAACCTGTTGGACTTTAACCTGGTGTTGTGGGACTTCTCACTGTGTTTATCCCAGTCCAACGCCGGCAGCTCCATACTCCGCACTTGCGGCATGGCCATCGCAATTGCTGCATCCCAATAGTAATTCCCACTGACATGACCTTATGCTGGCAAAAGGTGGGGGGAGAGAGGGTAGTATTTAACAGCATTACTAAAACTGAGTCAATTCCATGGTAATCAGGTTCATGCCATTTCTGCACGTGGACCTGATTACATTGTTGGCAGGGAGGGAGCATCTCAGACTCAGATCTCACTGCAGCAAATCCTTATATGGCCCTCTCACGAGAGTTTGTGACCTGATAGAAGTTTACAAAATGTTGAGAGGAATAGATAGGGTGGACTCTCAGAGGCTATTTCCCCGGGTTGAAATGGTCGCTACGAGAGGACACAGATTTAAGGTGCGGGGAGGGAGGTTCAGAAGTGATGTTAGGGGTAAGTTTTTCACTCAGAGGGTGGTGAGTGAATGGAATCGGCTGCCGTCAGTGGTGGTGGAGGCGAACTCGCTGGGGTCTTTTAAAAGACTCCTGGATGAGTATATGGGGTTTAATGAGATTGAGGGTTATAGATAGGTCTGTAGGTTGGTAGGTGATGATGTGATCGGCGCAACTTGTGGGCCGAAGGGCCTGTTTGTGCTGTAGTGTTCTATGTTCTATGTTCTAATGGGATTTGTGTTCACAGCAAACAGCCCTGAAAAACCTCACCTTTACCGCTGCTTCTTTCTACCTAAGCTGCCCGGCCTGCTCAGTTTTTCCAACATTTTCTGTTCTTAGACAGATATACCACTTAGCCATTTACAGAACCACTTGAAAATTGTATCATACAGATCTCAGATGTCAAAGGGATGGCTAAAATACCACAAGCCCAATCCCTTGATTTCCAATTGATGGTTGATAATACCACCAGAAAATTATGAATTGCAGGCTGTTAGAACTTAGACAAGCATTAATTTTAAAGCTGTTGCAGCAATTACTCATTAAATTATTGAATCTACAGATGAATGTAATTCTAAATAAAGGGAGAATGCACTTCCAATGAAAGCAAAATGACTGTCAGTGTGTACCTGCTAAGAAATGGGCTTGCAGTGATGCTAAATACCTCAGGTTGCCCATGGATAAAATAAGTATTTGCTTATAACTGGGAGTATTTCATTTTTTACATTAATTTTAAATAAGTCTAAATAATCCAAATGAGAGGTCACCATATCTGATAGCTTTTGGAGTTTAGCCACACTGAAGTACCATCTGGTCTCGAAATAAATCCAGTGAAGGGGAGGAACTTCCAGCCTCACACCTGCATCATTTACCATATGACAGTGGTTTTTGAAAGAAAAACTGAGCAGATCAACAACAAACATCCTGCAGCTGCTGAGAGGATGAAAAATGAGATGAATAAAGACATTTTGCCAGTTCAACTTTGAACCCAGTAATACAAAAGGAATATACTTCCATTGATCTGTAGCACTATATGCAGAAGCTCCTGACCACTTAAAAGAACCTCTTTTTGGACCACTATCACTGGCTATGAAACACCTTTAATGTAGGTAGCACTATCAGCCAGCTTTAGGTACCAAGGAATAGGAGGACAGCCATTTGGTTCTCTAGTCCAGAAAGTTAGATGCCATAAACTTCCTCCACTAAGGATTTAGAAAACATTAATGATCAGAGGGCCTATTTCTGATCGCAAATAAATATCACAAAAATGACAAATACTTCTTCAAATGAAAGACATGGGTATTGATGGGAATCATTCACTTAGTTTGTACCTAATATTAGTATAATTAACAGAACCACATTAGTATTATTTAATTTCATTGCAGTATAAGAAAAATAATTTTACTCAAAGAATTACAAAGCAGCCTGTTTTAGGAGATAAAATTTTGCTTCTGAATTCCGTCAACCTGGAATAAAACATCAAACAAACAGATGAAAGGATTTCTGTTTGTAGGAGTATACCAAACCTACACATGGGGGAATCTTAATTAAAATTAGCAGAGTGTTGTTTCAGAGAAACAGATCCGTTTTCTCACCAGATCTTCTGACACTCTGCTAAAAAAGCGTGTTTCATGTCATCATAGTGGAGGTGCCTAAACATGCCAGCAAATCCCAGGTTCACAGAGACCATTTTAAAGTATCCCCTGATTAGAACCAAAGGCTTCCCACTCACCATCAGAGTTGACAATTCCCAACATCTCCCTCAACACTGGATCATCGCACATCCCTCACATCCCCACTTCCCCCGATCATCCTCCTCTTTTCCACTCCAGGCCCAACTGAAATGAATCCGCCACCCTTCTCCCCCATACATGAGGTTCCCAATGGGACCAACCCCATGGCACTGATCGGCACTGCCAGGTTGACATGAGTTTGATGTCAACCTGTACCAAGGGGCAGTGCCAGGGCTATCTGCCAGTCGTGCCCCTCCATCCTGGAGGATATACTCATCATTATGTCCCTGGGGAGACACCCACAACAGGTTCATGTCTACTTGTTGAAAATGGTTCCAGCTTGACAGCATGTTAGTGTCTGCTAAATGTCCAGTAAGGCAGTAAGTCCCAGACAGGATGGTCATTAATGATATGCTAATGTACTAAAATGAGCTTTCTGCAGTTCTACAGCATGTTTCGTGTCACTCACAAGAGACAGGTAAGATCAGAACTCAAACTTGGCAGCACGAACTGCGCTCTCTGGATTTTCAGCACATGCCACCATTTCTGTAGATGGAGAGTGTGGGCTCAAAATTGTCCCCATAGTTTCTCATCCTTGCTTGCATTCCAATTTTAAAATGTGTTTGTTTTGCAAAGTAAGTCTCATTGGAAAACTTTTAAACTTCAAGGTGAAATTGGATTTATGTGAGATGATTAATGTAAATTTAATGCTTGTTCCAACTCAGTAAGTAAACTCCCAGTGGATTGTGATGGATGTGCGGGTGGGTGAGTGTTGAGAAATGAGGAGAGTGGCTTACCCTGGCTGCACAGTGGAGGTCATTCATCCTCTTCTTGTACAGAATGTCCATCCTCATGTGCAGGGAGCTTGTGCTCGCCAATGTTGCCACCACTTCCCATGTGGAGTTAGTGACCTTCCTGGTTGGTCTTCCGCCAGACCGAAGATACAGTATGTCCCACCTCTTCTCTCCCCATCCAATATTCTGGTGACTGTTCCAACTGAAGACCTCAGAGCAGCCTTTCTAGCAGCCATTCTCTTGGTGGACATGGAACAAGTGCTGGGGAGGCTTTTAAATTGAGTCCCCCCATCCTGATCGGGTGATACTGGGGCATGTGAATCAACGTCAGCCCACCCTGGGCATGTCATGAAACTTGAACAGGAAATTTTTCTCCCAAAATGCCTAAAAATACAGCACGAAAATCTACCACCGGCAGGCTTTCCTCATCCAAAACAATACCCAGCCACAATGGACCAAATGGCTTCCTCCTGCTCCCATCTTCTATGTTAAATAATGGAAAATTCCACCTTTTGCCAAAAAAACGGCAACATTTTCCCAATGTCAGGAAAACAATCACATTTGATCAGAATTACTCTCTTCACATGTTGTGTCTGAGCTTGGTATCACTATTTCATATTTTAATTGAAGGCAAATGAAATTATCAACAACTTTAAGGTAGGCTAGTATAAAATAAAATTTCAGTAGATTTAATTTGAAGACAATGCAATTAAAAACATAATAATTCGACAATTTTCTAAGGTATAATAGTTCCAACTTAAAAAATACAAAAAATACAATTAGCATTCCAATGTTTGATGACTATTTTTGTGAAAACAGCAACAAATTCTAATTATACGATTTAAAAGGGAAGCATTTCTTCTATTTAAAAGGAAGATGTAAGCAAGTTGAACAGTTAGTGATAGAAGTACAATTTGTTTTAATCCCAAGATATGAGGGTCACTGGTAAGTTTGACATTTATTGTCCATCTATAGTTCCCTTTCATCTTTAACAGTAGCAGTCTGTGTGGTAAAACATCATGAAATCATCAGTGAGCAGATCAGCTTCAGACTTTATGGAACGAAGGCACTGATGAAGCAGCTCTAGATAGTGATGTCCTAAGGCTAGGATGATTGGCCTCCCAACAAATGGAATCATTATTTTGTGCCAGAAATGGCAAAAAAAATCTCCTCTGATCTAACAGTATTACTCAGGCTCTTTGTTGTCAGGTTGAATCAAGTTCTGCCTTGATGTCAAGGGCGCTTCATCTCTGGAATTCTGATTCAGACCGAGGCTGTAACATGAACTAGAGCTGCATAGGCATGGGGGAACCAAAACTGTACAATGGAGAGCAGAGTAATAGTGAGTAAGAGCCTCTGGATGGCATTCATTTGTTGATGGTTGAAAAGTCGGCAGAAACTGGCTGAGCTTAGCCCTCTTTTTGTGGACAGGACAACCCAGGGTCATTATCCAGATAGCTGGGTTAAGGCAGTGATGTAGCTGTGCTGGACCATCTTAGTGTTTACCAGCTGTTTCTGAAAAGACAGACTTTTACTACAAAGTTCAGTTAGATTTAAGTAGTTATTGAAAATGGTAGAGATAAAAATAAAGAAAAGCTCATTTTACTGAGATATGATTTGGCGAAAGTGGATTGGAAATGTTAATTGAAAGTATATCAGTGTCAGAGAAGTAGAAGGCCTTCAAAGGAGGAATTAACGGCGGTTTAAAACAAATATGTTCCCCCAAAGATAAAGGTCAGGACTTACAAATGAAATGCCCTTGGATATCAAAGAGTAAACAAAGGCATCTTCTGGATGCCCAGTTTTAAATAGATAGACTGATTTGTTTTTTTGGGGACAGTAGAGCCCATAGAGAGATTTGCTTGAGGTATATATAATTATGAGGGAATAGGATGGATAGGAAGATCCTGGCTGACTCAGCCAGTTGTCATGCCACTTTTGATGATAAAACTTGAAGTCCATTACAGAATCACAGAATCATTTCAATAAAAAAGGAAGCTAACTGGCTATCAGCTCTCTAAATGAGCAACTCACCCAGTACCAGCCTTCTTCCAGTAACTTTTTCTTTTTCAGATAACTGTCTAATTCCCTTTTGAATGCTTCAATTAAACCTGCCTCCACCAATTCCCAGGCAGTGCATTTCTACCTATATCCTCTGCTCAGACCCCTCATAATTTTGAATACCACCATCAAATCTCCTCTCAACCTTCTTTTTGCTAAGGAAAACAATTCCAACTTCATCGATCTATCTTCACCTGAGGGATGGGAATGGAACAGTCTTGGACGTTGGCTGATAGGCATGATTCTGGCATTTTGAGTATGCAAACTGATTCTTGACTGTTTTGCAGGTCAGCACTTATAACTTTGCCACTGATTTCCCCCAAGTTTGTGAGAAAAACTTTGTCAGGTTGGGTAGCTTTGTACCATGAATCAGTGATTATGCCATAGCCATGGTCTGTTTAACTCAATTTCAATGACATTTGTGTGGAACTGAAGTTCTATGTAAGCCAGACCAGGTTTGGCAGGTTTTCTACCCTATTGGACATTAATGAATCAAAAGGATTTTTACAAGTTTGACAGATATGTGGTTATAAGTATTGGTGCTGGTATGATCATGGGTAACGTTAAATTCTCTGCTACAGGGATGTACCCTCAAGAACTCATACCGCAGTCAGATGTTGGGGAACATAGCTATCAATTGTAGGTCTTACTGGTCCACACTTCAAACAACAACTGCCCTCCCAGGACGGTCCCTGAGCAGATCACGCCACCCCCAGGGTCACCTGACCCACTCCCTAACAGGGGCTATGCCCCAACGTATATAACAGGTAATATAACCTATAATTGTAACCTACAATTTAAATATGTATATATATATTTCTCAGCAAAATACAAACGCCAAGCGCTTCAAATAAATAAATTTCCATCAAAAACTGCCATTTCATTTTGGAATTTCCCTTCTGAGGCTGAGGGTAAGGATTTTGCTATAGACACATAACTTTCCAATGATTCATTGTATAGTTATGGTATCTATTCAAAAGAGTGCACATTACTGTGCAATCTCACTGACATTCATGACATAAAGTGATTCTTTACAACTGCAGGACAGATTGTGACTTGGTACAACATTGTGGGATTTTGTAAAGTTCAGGAAAAGCTGCTTACATTGATTTCATTACAAGGCTTTCAACCTGACTTCACATAGCACTCGTAATGAAGTTAGGTCTCTTGTGAGTGCATTCCTGAATCCTGGATTTTATCTCAGATCTCTGCTCCACACCAAAAATTGTCAGAAAGACACATGGAGATTTTACAAGTTTCCCATTCTAGAAAGAGGCATGAAGCAAAATTCTCCCATGTCTCCTATTTTGTTTGATGTGACGGCATTCCTGGGTAGGGTCATAAAGGATGGTCAAAGGGATTTTGTCCCACATATTTCTTAAAGAATTGAGACACTTCTTTTCATAGACAAAACTGTGTTGTTGATAAACTGTCCCACTCTCTACCTTGAACAATTACTGGGTGGTTTTGTATGGGTTGGACTTAAACCTGGTGTTGTCAGACTTCTTACTGTGCTTACCCCAGTCCAACGCCGGCATCTCCACATCATGGTTTTGTATGGCTCAGTAACTGATCTTCAAGTTATTGTTTGGAAGCTACAAGGACAAGTTTTGAAATTACAAATATAAAACATTACTAAGGTTTCTGTTAGAAGCAAATTTCAGATTGGTACAGAACCTTCAAGATAATGATGAGAAGTGGCAAACAGTCTTCCTTGACAATAGTGTCCCAATACAGGGTAGGTCAGTAACATCTAACATCTACGTCAAAGGTTCCCCTTTCTGGATTAAAATCTTTATGCATGTAGTAGAAAGGCTTTATTCAACCAATCTGAAACATCTGGGACCAAACTATAAACTGTACCTGTGGCCCCAAGGAGAAAAATATGTGGAGAAAAAAGCTCCAGCTTTTCCTTCAGCACGCTAAAAGAGAATTTATTCATGTATGAATACATATTTATATGCCTATATAAAAAATAGGTGTAAAAATAAAATATTGGAAATCTGAAATAAAAACAGAAAATGCTGGAAAACAAAGCAGGTCTGGCAGCATCTGCGAAGAGAGAAAAAGAGCTAATGTTCCAATTCCGCATGACTCTTCTTCGATTGATCAGTAAGTCTGGTACATAACATTGCTCTGGACACAGTCAAAGTACATTGCATTAAAAGAAAAAGGTAGGGCAAACAGATCCAGACTTCCCTAGATGAAAAATGAGATGATAATTCAGGATATGGAAGAAAAAGTGTGTTATTGACAGGTGTCAGGCAGAAAATACAGTTGAGGACCAAGAGGGACACAGAAGGTTTTAGAGGTGAAAAGCTCATTAGGGAAATGAAGAGGGATTATGAGAAGTAATCAGCAGCCAACATAAAAGTCAATCCCAAAGTTTATATTGGCATATAAATAGCAATTCCGGATGCTCATCGGTGAGCTGGTATAAACATGATGGGCGGAATTCTCTCAAAAAAAAATCAAAGTGTCAATTTTGCAGGAAAACTGGAGTAATTCAAACTAGTTTTCTCAGTGGGAGTTGAGCCCAAAATCTCCCACACTGTGTGCAATGCAGAGGCCACTAATGTGAATATCATTAGATTTCAAGGGGCAGGGCCTATTCCTGCCCGGGAGGCTGAAACCAGCAGGCCTCTGCACATGCGCTGTGGCATCCTGTCAGCCTTTCCATTTGCTGGCCAGCTTGGGGGCCCCATAGTGCTGCCCCCACAACCCCTCCATGGCACAATTGTGGCCTCCCTGATCATTTCTGAGCATTATTAACCTCCTCCCCCGCCTGCCCAATCGTTAACCTCCCTCCTGCCCCTACTGATCCCAATGCAGCGAGAGCCCACCCCCACCAAATGCTCCCTAGGCCCCAACCTTGCTCAGGCTCCACTCCCACAAGCGTCCCCCCCGCCCCTAGGCACTCCTGATGGATGCCACCTGGGCATGAGCACTTTGCCTCTTGGGCAGCGCCAGAAGACACAGGCTGGCACTGCCAGGTGCCCATGCCCATGGGGCATTACTCCCAATGCCTGACCCACTTGGGGGGCCCCGATTGCCCCTCTTACTCCAGCAGGATGGGAGATGTTAGCGAACCTAGACAATTCAGTCCCAGGCATGCCAATTACATTAAAAACAGATTCAAAATATATTAAAACCACTTACTTGGTCTTCCCGCTGAGTTCCAGCACAGATCTGACAGCATCGGAAATCTAACGCTGCACAATGCGTTCACAGCAGGAACTCCTGTGCAAATCATGTGCATGCCTGGCTGTAAGATTCTTCCATGCCATTGCGCTAGAAAATTAGCACGGCAGGTTGGGTGAATCGTCCCCAATGGGTCAAATGGCCTTCCCCGAGTCATAATAATTGTGATTTTTAAGGTGGATGGTCTGTCATGTGCCATTCTGTTTAGATCCTTCTTCAACACACGGTTTAACAACCAACTCTGAAGCTTGAGATGACAGTCTATAAAAAGTACTTCTCGAGGGCCAAGATGTACATTCATATAACTAGGCTCTGGTGCCAACTTCAATTAGGTAGTGGTGATGAGAGCAGTTATTATCAAAACTCTGGGTGGGATTTTCCAGTCACGTTCACCCAAACTGGAACATCCCCCCAAGGTCAACGGACTTTTGCATGGTCCGCCCCCGTCCACTACAGTTCCCGTGGTAGGCGGGACAGGAAAATTCCTCCCCCTGCATTTTCAAATGGAGGAAACATCACTTGATGGCATGTATCTGTGCTATAGTCAGGGGGATGTTTGCAATGTACTCATACAATTGGCAATGTGCTGCTCATCATGCCTTTTAAAGATCTTCCTCATGTTTATCAAAAGACTCTAAATTCTACTTATGAGTGGAGTTGTCCATTAACAGCTAATCAGTGAAAATAAACATACATGACAAACATGCACCAAGCAATGGCCAGCTACAACAAAGGAAAATCTCCTTTTGATAATTACTTGAATTATGAGTAGTGAATTCTCCACCATCAACACCCTGGGGTTATCAATGACCAGAAACTGAACTGCAATGACCATATAAATATTATGCTACAAGGGCAGGTCAGAGGTTGGAAGTTCTGCAGCAAGTAGCTCACCTCCTGACTCCACATTCTGTTAAGAGTATAATGAAGTACTTTGGCTTGTCCAGATAAGAGGAACTCCAATGACACTCTGTTACTAACAGCACTGCGAGTTTGTCTAAAAAAGGTATGTAATGTAGCCATTGAAGAAGATGAAAGCAAAATACTGCACTGTCGAAGGGTCATCCAGATTCGAAATGTTGGCTCTATTCTCTCTCCACAGATGCTGTCAGATCTGGTGAGATTTTATAGTATTTTCTGACTTCATTCAAGAAGATGGCTCAAAAGCAACATCTCAAAGGCAATTAGGGATGGGTAATAAATATTGGCCAAGCCAGTGATTCTCGTATTACATGAAAGAATAAAACAAACTCAACACTATCCAGGACATAACAGTCCACTTGAAAAGCATCGCATCTGCAACCTTAAATATTCACTCTCCAATTCTGATTCACAGTGACTGCAATGCATGCCATACACAAGCTGCTCTGAAGAAACTTGCCAGATCTTTCATCTGCACCTTTCAAATTTGTGACCGCCATCTCCTGGTAGGACAAGGACAGCAGGCACGTGGGGACATCACCAATTGCACATTTTCCTTTAAGTCAGACTCCACCCTGCCTTGAAAATATGGCCGAAACCTTCTGTCCCTGTTTGCAACTGACAGTGAATGGAGTTCTGGCTCAGTAAGAACATCAGGTTAAAGTCCAACATGTTCATTTGGCAGCATGAGCTTTCGGAGAACTGCCCCTTCATCAGGTGAGTGAAGAGTTGAGTTCACAAACAGGGCATATATAGATACAGAGTCAAGATAATGATTGAATCACAAATCTCAACAGGTAATCAAGTCTTTAAAGGTACAGACAATGTGAACGGAGAGGGGGTTAAGCACAGGTTAAAGAGCTGTGAATTGTCTCAAGTCAGGACAGTTAGTAAGATTTTGCAAGACCAGGCAAGTCATGGATGTTACAGGTATTGTGACATGAACCCAAGATCCTGGTTGAAGCCGTCCTCATGTCTGTGGAATTGGCTATCAGTTTTTGCTCGACGATTCTGCGTTGTGTGTTGTGAAGGCTGTCTTGGAGAACGTTACCCGAAGATCAGAGGCTGTAAGTCCGTGACTGCTGAAGTGTTCCCCAACAGGAAGGGAACACTCCTGCCTGGTGATTGTCGAACGGTGTTCTTCATCCATTGTCATAGCGTCTGCATAGTCTCGCCGATGTACCATGCCTCGGGTCATTCTTTCCTGAACCGTTTCAGGTAGACAACATTGGAGTTTTGGCTGGAATGCTGAATTTTCTGTTCTTGCTCACAACAGACCTGCCATGGACAAGACTGGAGAATGTGGCCCTCCAGCAATGTTCCTGGTCAAATTCTCTTCCTAACAGCTTCATGGGCGCATGTACATCATATAGACTGCAGCACTTCAATAAGATTCATCATCATCTTATCAAGGGCCATCAGGAAAGGGCAACAAACACTGGCCTAGTCAGTGAAGTTCATAACCTACTGAAGAATTTTAAAATTGCCTAATTAGTGCTGATTACTCCTGGTTCAAGTCCCACCCCAGGACTTGATGGCCAAGGAATGTGCATTCATAACACAGCCAACAGGTTGAGTATTAAACCCCAAAATCCTTCTGTCACAACGGCAGACAATGGTAAAAATGAGAGAAACTCCTAGTCAGCCTTGCTTAATGTGGAGTGTCACCCCTAAGCTATAAACCTTTGGTGACAGGTAAGCAACTTGTAAAACTCATTATGGAATCAGATGGAAATTTGCCTTGTGCCCAACAGGTGCAGGAAGAGAAACACTAACAACCTAGGAAAGGGTAAAGCAAATGTACGCATATCAAAAGTTAGGTTGACTTTAAGATGATTTTACATTTGGCCACAACAGACTGGAATCTCTCACAGTGCAGTGCAGAAGGAGGTCACTTGGCCCATTGAGTCTGCATCAACTACAATCCCACCTAGGCCCTATCCCTATAACTCCATGCATTTACCCTAGTTAGTCCCTCGGACTCTAAGGGGCAATTTAGTATGGCCAATACACCTAACCTGCACATCTTTGGATTGTGGGGGGGGAAATTGGAGCACCCGGAGGAAACCTATGCAGACGCAGGGAGAGTGTGCAAACTCCACACAGGCAGTGACCCAAGCCAGGAATCGAACCTGGCCCTGTGACGCAGCCGTGCTAATCACTGTGCCATCACCTGTGGCAGATTTTATAATATGATACCCGAGCAAAATAGTTTTATTGTATTCCAGGACACTGTTGACGACTAACCAGCTTGCCTGAAACTGATTGATGAAACTGGATGGCTAATTGTGATTTTTCTGATTTGGTGCCTGTTAATCCTGTAAGCTACCAACATGTCTAATTGTGATCATCAAGACAAGTCTTGCCAGTGCTATTTGTTGGGAAGTTTGTTATAAGTGGTTGCACAGTAACACAGCAGTTAGCACTGCTGCCTCACAGATCCAGGGATCCAGATTCAATTCCTGGCTTGGGTCACTGTCTGTGTGGAGTTTGCACGTTCACTCTGTGCCTGTGTGCGTTTCCCCTGATTTCCTCCCACAGTCCAAAGCTGTGCCAGTTAGGTAGATTGACAATGCGAAATTGCCCCTTAATGTCAGGGGGACTAACTAGGGTAAATGCATGGGATTGTGGGGATAGAGCCTGGGTGGGATTGTGGTCAATGCAGACCCAAATGGCCTCCTTCTACACTGTAGGATTCAATGAGTTAGTTAAATTCCACCAGTGTACCTATGTCAGAGATGTGTTAATTGTCCATAAGAGCAGAGGAGTCAAGCATTTTTTAGAAGCTGGGTGTTGGCAGTTTTAATGATGATGCAGTACTTGAACACTAACAATGAAGAATGTTGGCCACAAATCTCCTTTGGCTATGACTGAAGTTATTATACTCACAATGCTCCATCTGGTGCCCTCCACAGCTGACTCTGCTGGAATTTCTGGGGTCACTGAAAGGGCATCTAATCCTTTCATAGAATCCCTACCATACAGAAGGAGGTCATTCAGCCCATCAAGTCTGCACCGACCACAATCCCACCCAGGCCCTTTTCCCGTAACCCCATAATTTACCCTACTAATCCCCCTGTTACTAGGGTCAATTTAGCATGCCAATCAACCTAATCTGCACATCTTCAGAGTGTGGGAGGAAACTGGAGCACCCAGAGGAAACCCACACAGACACGGAGAGAATGTGTAAACTCCACACAGACAGTGACCTGAAGCCGGAATTGAACCTAGGTCCCTGGTGCTGTGAGACAGCAGTGTTAACTACTGTGCTACCATGCTGTGCCTCTTTCTGAGGCAGACAGACATAAATGCCACGGAAGATGCTTTTCCAATGCATCACATGCCGCAGGAAGCAGTGCGTCCTGCCCATGGCTCACTACTTCAGATCCCATGCATGAGAGCTGATGAGGTTCTAAGAACAAATTTCCTTTCTTTGAGGGTGAGGTTTCCTTGCAGATCTGGATGCCACCACCACACCTATTTATCACCCTTTGCCAACCATGGTCAACACACTTTTTGTACCTGATCACACTTATCTCACCTGGTAATCCAGTTTAGAACATAGAACATAGAAAAACTACAGCACAAACAGGCCCTTCGGCCCACAAGTTGCACCGATCATATCGCTACCTACTGGGCTTAACCATAACCCTCAATCCTATTAAGTCCCCTGTATTCATCCAGAAGTCTCTTAAAAGACCCCATCAAATTTGCCTCCGCCACCACTGACGGCAGCCGATTCCACTCAGCCACCACTTCCTCTGAGTGAAAAGCTTACCCCTGACATCTCCTCTGTACCTGCTCGCCATCACCTTAAACCTGTGTCCTCTCGTAGAGATTTGCAGAGATACAGTATGTGCTAACAGAAAGATAGGTGAGAACTCATGCCCTGGGAAATCCTGACTGCTTCTGGATTTGCACTTGAAGATATCTGCCCTGTAATGTGTGGCAGATGTGCTTCCCCTTACAAGATCTAGAAAAAAAGAAAACCTACCATACTGGGGCCCTTACGTTTTTCAGTGGTTATTTCCTTTCAGGCCAGAATTACAGGGGTGAATTTTGAGAGCAAAAAGTTTTGAATAACAGTTCATATATAAAAAAAATTACAATTCTTCCTGTTTAATTGGGGTGGAGAAAAATACAGAAAAATGTAAACAAAGTGCAATGTTTTGTGGAATGTAAAACTGCACCCACAATTTTAATTGAATTATTTTATATGTAAAGGGATATGAAATTGAACTTTCCACTACAAATGTATTAATAATCAACATAAAAGGCAACAGTACACTAGTCATTATTTAAAAGAAAATGCTGATCTGGTATGGTTGCCTTGGTGTCATGCAGGACAATAACACAAAGGAGCTCTTCATAAAGCTGTCGCAGTGCCAGGTTTACAGCTCTTAAACACACTACATAAGCAGGAGGTTATTTCCAATGTTCTATTGCTGCTAAGTTTTATACTTTTCAAAGAAATGGAAATTATACTTGCGGAGGTGAATTTAAGTATGCATACGGATGAACATTTTAATTCACAGAGCGCGTTTAAAAAGTGTAAAAAGCTCGATCTTGGGGTTAGTGTGTGTGAATGTTCAAAATAAATGAGTTTACTTGCAATGTTTTCAATTAAGACTGTTACCCGCAAAGTACAAAACCTTTAAATTGATAGTGAAATATTTCAAGCAAATGCTTTAGAAAGGGAGGAAAATTGGATGCCATCTTTAAGGGTTTAATGAAAGTAAGGGAAAAATCATATTCTTAAGCATATATGTCTAGAATCCACGATCTTCTCAATGTGTTTAAAAATATTTATTGGCAGTTACTACCTTTTCGGCAAAGTTTATTGTAAAAGATGAACACAAGGCAACATAGTTCGTTAATGCATAATTAGTTGGAACCAATATCAAGTTACAGCAAGGATTTCAGCAAGTTTTAAAGCAAGTAATTCCTTTAGCTGTTGGAACACCGTGACAGTTTTCTATTTGTGTTCTTCATTCCTCCAACATAAATAACACACCAATCAACAGTTATGCCTTCTGAAGCAGAACGAGATTACTGCAGCAGTTCTGCTCAGTCTGCCCTTTAGGTGCCGTATCATCTCTTTTTCAGTCTGCTCTACTTTGAAGGTTGAAGCCAAATACATTTAATTTGATTTAGTAAGTTCAATCATAAAACTGTGTGTGTTTGGCTTCTCTGATAATCACATGCACATGATGAAGACGAAAGGTCTAAATCCTGAATGTTTGAAGCTTTGAATAAACTCTTTGTTTGGCACGTTCGAGACTTTTTATGCTGTCTGCTTTTGAACATAAAACACTTCTCATTTAATCTATTTACAGACTTAGAAATATCTTAGCAAGGCACAAGATCAGAAGAAAACCAGCAAAATATGGTTATCTGTTATCAGCTATATAGAGCAGTGAGTGTGAATATTTGTCTGCTGTGTCGACAGGTCAGTGAAAATGTGCAGGTTGATGTAACATTACAAAGAAATTTCTGTTACAGCTGTCCTCAGTGACATTTCGTCAGGTTTAAGCCAAATTATGCATTTAAATTCTTTTAACAACCTCTCCAGGTGTTGCTCACGATAAAAACGGATGAAGCTATCATTCAAATGCACAAAGCAATTCCAGGATCCTTTACTACTGAGTGATTTCTCCACTAATTCTTTCCTCAGCCATTAGAAAGTTACAAAATGTAATCTATAATCTAAAGAAAATATTTATTAACTGCAAGCCACTCGTTATTTACAGTTTGATGTGTGATATGTAAAACTCTTCAGATCGCATCACCTTACATTTACAGCTCCCTAATGAAAATAATAATAGCATGAATCATTCTGCGAAGTGTAGCATTAAGTAATTCCTATACTCTGGAAATCTTACGCCTTATGCCATAAATTTGGCATTACTCTCAGTTAACTGCTCAAAACACTTCACATTGGCATGCATCCTCAAAATTACATAAGGCAAGGCAATATATTTCTATTATCCTTAGCAGTAACTCTCAAATGCTTCTGGATGAAGACAGACTCAGAAATATTTTATTGAAGATTACAAAATGCACACAGCATCATCTACTAGTGCTTTCTCAGTCAACCATGCAAGAACACAAGAGAATCTGGAACATGAAAAGGCAATTCAGTCAAAGTGAGTCAGTTTGTTTGAACAGACCATGTAAAATGTGGACTAGTGAGGACACTCCCCAGTATGCTCAATCACCCATGACATGTGGATAACAATTTCACAAACTGCTTCAATTCGAAAACATTCAAACCAATATTAAATCCTTGAAATGACTGTTTTCCATATCACTGCATGAACACAACACATAAGTTTGACATTCTGTCCATTGTAGTAAAGGAGATGTTAACTTGATTAAGTTAACTGGGGTCGATTATGAACCTGTGTTTGACCTCAACATAAACAGCGATGCAGGCCCTAATTCTCACGAGAGACAGGAAAAGTGATTCTTGCCAAGAGTTCTCAATTCCCAATTTTCCGTGACATAAAGAATCATTTTACCGCATTTCAATCAACTTTAATACATCTAAGTATCATTATAGAGCTTCCCAAAAATATGCTGCCCCCCTCAATGAATATTAATACCTTGCCGACATGACGTCATGAGAGGGCCATGCCCAGACAGTGCCCTTGCCATCAGCTTATTGGGTAGGGGGTTGGGGGTGGGGGGGCCTCCCCTGTGTCCATGGTAGGAGTTTTTAAACACAGATCTAGGCGCCCTTTAAAGTTGGTGCCTTGATGTCAGCTCCACAATTAGGCCCTGCCTAGCAGAGCGACAGTGAAAGCCACAACCCCAAATTTCTTTTGCATAGAGTGCACTAAAATCTGCAGAGAAAATGCAGTTGTGCAGCTCAAAAGCTACACGCTGGTTTCCTCATTTCAGTAAAAAGTCTGACAACACCAGGTTTTAGTCCAACCTATTTATTTGATAATATTCTCACAAGCTTTCGAGGGGTTACCCTCTTCGTCAGGTGAATGGAGAGTTCTGGCCTCAGACAGAGCATATAAAGCACAGACAGTTTAGAGATTACTGATTAAAATGCGAATCCTTACACCTAACCTGCTGTTCAAGACCTGAAGTGGCTGATAATGTGAGTGGTAGGAGCACTGATCACAGTTTAAAGAGATGTGTATTGTCTCCAGACAGTACAGTAAGTGAGGTTTTGCAAACCCAGGCAAGTCACGGGGGTTACAGATAGTGCGACATGAACCCAAGATCCCTGTTGAGACCGTCCTCATGTGTGCGGAACTTGGCTATCAGTCTCTGCTCAGCGACTCTGCGCTGTCGTGTGTCGTGAAGGCCGCCTTGGAGAATGCTTACCCGAAGGTCAGAGGCTGAATGCCCGTGACCACTGAAGTGTTCGCCAACAGGAAGGGAACAGTCTTGCCTGGTGACTGTCGAGCGATGTTCATTCATCCGTTGTCGTAGCGTCTGCATGGTCTGCCCAATGTACCATGCTTCGGGACATCCTTTCTTGCAACGTATCAGGTAGACAATGTTGGCCGAGTTGCAAGAGTATTTACCATGTACCTGGTGGATGGTATTCTCACGTGTGATGATGGTATCCATGTCGATGATCCGGCATGTCTTGCAGAGGTTGCTGTGACAGGGTTGTGTGGTATTGTGGTCACTGTTCTCCTGAAGGCTGGGTAGTTTGCTGCGAACAATGGTCTGTTTGAGGTTGTGTGGTTGTCTGAAAGCAAGAAGTGGGGGTGTGGGGATGGCCCTGGTGAGATGTTCGTCTTCATCAATGATATGTTGAAGACTCCGGAGAAGATGTCGTAGCTTCTCCGCTCCGGGGAAGTACTGGACGACGAAGGGAACTCTGTCCACTGTGTCCCGTGTTTGTCTTCTGAGGAGATCGGTGCGGTTTTTCGCTGTGGCGCATCGAAACTGCCGATCTATGAGTCGAGCACCATATCCTGTTCTTACGAGGGCATCTTTCAGGGTCTGGAGGTGTCTGTCACGATCCTCCTCATCTGAGCAAATCCTGTGTATACGGAGGGCTTGTCCATAGGGAATGGCTTCTTTAACATGTTTAGGGTGGAAACTGGAGAAGTGGAGCATTGTGAGATTGTCTGTGGGCTTGCGGTACAGTGAGGTGCTGAGGTGACCGTCCTTAATGGAGATGCGTGTGTCCAAGAATGCAACTGATTCTGGGGAATAGTCCATGGTGAGTCTGATGGTGGGGTGGAATTTGTTGATATCATCATATAGTTGTTTCAGTGATTGTTCACCATGAGGCCAGAGGAAGAAAATGTCATCGATGTATCTAGTGTACAGCATCGGTTGAAGATTCTGTGCAGTGAAGAAGTCTTGTTCAACCCTCGAAAGCTTGTGAGAATATTATCAAATAAATAGGTTGGACTAAAACCTGGTGTTGTCAGACTTTTTACTGTGTTTACACCAGTCCAACGCCGGCATACCCACATCATTCCTCATTTCAGCCAGCACTCTGTGCACTAAGGTGGCACAGTGATTAGCACTGCTGCCTCACAGTGCTGATTCCAGGTTTGGGTGAATTGGCAGCTGAATTGTTCCCTTTGGAGTCTCTAAAAGTCTTTCCCATATTCCTCATCCAGTCCTGAATTGTCCTGGATATTCAGGTTCCCTGAAAATATTGCTCCTAAATTTATCCCTAAAGGGGGACCTGCATTCTCCCTAGTTTCTTTTTGAATGCCTCCAACTGCTCCGCTGTAGACTTACTCCCAAGGAACTGTTCCCAGTCAACTTTGGGCAGATCCTACGTTATTTTAATAAAATTTGCCTTCCCCAATCCAAAGTTGTATTTTGCAGGCCACCTTTCTCCTTGTCCATAACAAATTTGAACTATACCATATTGTGATCGCTATCACTAAGTGCTCCCCCACGGCCACATTGAACACTTTTCTGGCTTCATTCCTCAGAACCAGATCCAGCACTGTACCATCCCTTGTTGTGCCTTCTACATATTGATACAAAAAACTTCCCTGGATACATTTCAAGAAATCTGCCCCCTCTTAACACTATGACTACCCCAATTTATGTTGGAAAAGTTGAAATCCCCTAGTATAATTATCTGAACATATCTCTTAAACACCTCTGTGAACTTCTACATATTTTGCTCCTCTATTTCCTGCTGACTCTGGGCCTATAATAACTCCCAGTAATGTGGCTGTCCTTCAACATTCCTATGTTCTACCCACAAAGCCTCGTTTGAAGATCCTCCCAAGATATCATCTCTTCTTATTGCAGTCATTGATTCCTTAATTAATAGTGCTACATCATCTCCCTTTTTACAACCTCCTCTGTCTTGCCTAAAGATCCTAGACTCCGGAATACTGAGTTGCCAGTCCTGTCCTTCCCTCAACCATGTTTCTATGATGGCAGCAGTATCACATTTCCATGTGTTAATCCAGGCCTTTAACTCATCAGACTTACCTATTATATGCCCATCATTGAAGTAAAAACTACCCAGTCTTACCTTACTCTCGTGACACTCAACACAGCAGAACTCACTTTGACACGCTTTCTTTGTTGTAGCAGGATGTGTCTCAATTTCACCAATATTCTGTATGTCCTTCCCCACCAGACTAGTTAAAACTCTTCCCAACAACATTAGCAAACCTACCTGTAAGGATATTGGCCCCAGTGCAGTTTAGGTACAGACTGTCCCATTTTCACATGTCCCACCAGAAATGATCCCAGTAATCCAGAAATCTAAACCTCCTCCTCTTGCACCAACTTTAGACAATCCATTCATCTGTCCTATTTTCCTACTTCTATACTTGCTAGCAAGTAACACTGGCAGTAATCCAGAGATCTACTGCCTAGCTCCCTGTCCTTCCATGGGTGTTTGACATACTGCTGTTCTGCCATACAAAATAATCTGGTGTACACATTAATGTCTGTCAGATGCCCTTTAAATCAGGTCCACTGCATCTAACTCGAGTCTCCTCACTGTGTCCACTATACCTAATTGAATGGCAAACACACTATCAGGCCGCTAATTGGCTACCTCCTTGAAAACTGCAGCAGACATCAGTCGCCAACGTGAAGCAGAGCTTGGTCTCTCCCTGCAAAACCCAACAATGAAACGAAAATCCAGCCAAATGTCTCCCTTTTTGGGCCCCTCGCATGGTGGGCAATTTGGAAAAGATCACGAGAATGATGGTTAAGAGCGCTTGTTATCGTGATAGAGAACAGTGCTTTATTATTTAAGAAAAAATATTACCTTCAGGGAGATTTGGCTGAAGATTAGAAAATATTGAAGCAAAATAGACTGTGCCCTTGTGTTTCGGTAGGTAGTGGAAAACAAAAGGTCATGCCTGTAAACTACATAAACACAGGACTAGCTTACATGCCAGCTGTTTTATATCCACACAGTGCCTGGAACAAGTTGCTGGCTCAATCAGTGAATGTGGATTTTTTGCAACAGTTGAAAAAAGAACTGAAATATTTCCTCAATCCTGAAACTGGATGGGACTGGGGTTAATAGCTTCTTTGGAATTTATTTTTGATCACAATTATAACAGGAAGGAAATATCACAGATTTCCTTGGTTCTATGTTGGTCTGAAGATTTATTTTCACTGTATTATGTCCCATTATTATACAACTAATATTGGGAAGAAACACATTTCCTGCTTATCATTACAAACAGTTTGCTCCTGTGCATTTCCACATACAAACCAATTCACATATTCATTTTTATACTCACTTGTATGTTCATCAGAACACTTATCAGGTCTTCTGCATGAACAGGACAGTAGGGGGATTTTAAGCCTCACTCGTCCCTAAACCATAAAATCCCACCCAAGGTCAATGGGCCTTCCCATTGTTTGTCCCTCTCCCGCTCTAATTCCCGTGGCAAGCAAGGTGGTAAAATACCGGCCAGTGTCACTGAATTAAATCATCCTTGAATAACTGAGAACTAGCACCTCAAAACGCAGCAAGTGTTGGCATAAACTTCCAGTAATACCAAACTCTACAAGAATCAACTGTTCCTATTCCACATAAATATTAATTATGGAGAAAAGCTGGACTTTCAGAAAGATTCACAAACTCACTGATGTTCAACTCAATCTTTTCTGGCCTGTCATATTCTCCACTTGCTTCTCACAGCTTGCAGAGTTGTTGCATTGTGAATGTTTGTTTGAGACAAGCTCAATGCACCAGGCAGCTTTTTGCTGTCAATCTGTTTGTATGTCTTGTGGCGAGCTTACAGACAAAAATAATGCAGCTGAAATGCCTCATCATTGCTCCAGCCGCATAGTGTTCGTTGGTAGAGGTGAAGGGGAGACACTCTGTTCTCTTGTCCTCTAGATGCTCAGCATATAATTGGCTGCCAGGAACTCTTCATCTGACTTTGCAGCTGTACCACTCCTGAAGAACCAAGGAATCATTGGTATCATTGATTCTGTTGCACAGTGGGTACAAGTAGCGCTGGTCAATGACCTTACATTAGAACTGGGAAATTTTACAGATGCAACAAGGATTTAAGCAAATTGAGAGACATAGAAATGGGGGGCAATGGAGAAAAGAACAAAATGGATAGAGTGAAAGCCAGGAGTGATTAAATTATTAAAGGTATACTGAAATGAGACAAAAGGGGCTGATAATGGGATATTGAAAGAAACAAATGTAGGCCTGGAGGAGCCGTAGATAACATGAGCAGAATCACTATCTGTACCTTAAATGGATTATTCTGTCCATTTGTGGGCACCACAATTTGGACGGGTTGTGAAAGCATTAAAGACGGTGCAGAAAAGATTCACAAGAATGGTTTTAGGGATGAGAAACTTCAGTTCAGCAGATTCAGGGGCTGGGATTGTTCTCCTTGAAGACAACATTGAGAGAATATTTGATTGAGAAATTCAAAATCATGAAGGGTCCTGACAGAATAGTTAAGGGAAAGTGCTTGCCTTGATGGAAGGACTGAGAACCAGATAACACTGATTTAAATTAATTGGCAAAAGAAGCAATGCCGACATGAGGAAAAGCGTTTTCATGCAATTACTGGTAAGGAATTGGAGTGCATTCAAAAGGGAATTGGAGTATTATTTAAAATGGAAATATCCCCAGGGCTATTGGGAAAAAAGCAGGAGAGTGGCATTAGATGAATTGCTCTTGCAGAGAGCCAGAACAGGCATGATTAGTTGAGTGGCCTCCCTCTGTGTCATGATCATTTTATAGATCTACCTGCTGTCCAAAAAATGGGAGTAGCGGCTACGATCACACATCCACCTTACTGTTTATGTCCTCACAGAATTCCAGCAAGTTTGTCAAGCATGATATACCCTTCATAAAATCTTGCTGACAGTGGTGGATTGAGCTGTTTTTCCAAATGCTCATTCATCTCCTCCTTAATGATTGATTCCACCAACTTCCTCACCACACAGCTCAAGCGAACAAGCCTATAGTTTCTTACTTTTTGCTTCTCTCTCTTTTTGAATAAGGACATCACACTGGCTTGTTTCTAATCAACCAAGACAACAAAGAATAAAAGAATAAAGAATATTACAGCACAGGAGCGGGCCCTCCAAGCCTGCACTGACCATACTGCCCAACTGAACTAAAACCTTCTACCCTTTCAGGGACTATATCTTTCTATTTCCATCCTATACATATATTTGTCAAGCCCCTTAAAACTCACTATTATATCTGTTTCCACTACCTCCCCTGGAACGTCCAGGCACCCACCACCCTCTGTGTAAAAAACTTGCCTCCTCTCCTTTACACCTTGCCCCTCATACCTTAAACCTATGCTCCCTAGTAATTGATCCTTCCACTCCAGGAAAAAGCTTCCTTCTATCCACTCTGTCTATGCCTCTCATAATCTTGTAGACTTCTTTCAGGTCGCCCCTCAACCTCCATCATTCCAGTGAGAATAAACCAAGTTTCTCCAACTTCTCCTCATAGCTAATGTCCTCCATACCAGGCAACATCCTGATAAAACTTTTTTGTATGCTCGCTAAAGCTGCAACATCCTTCTGGTAATGTGGCGACCAGATTGGAACACTAATGCGATCCAAATGCGGCCTAACTAAAGTTCTATAAAGCTGCAACATGACTTGCCAATTTTTAAACTCAGTGCCTCAGCTGATGAAGGCAAGCATGCCATATTGTTTACCTTCTCTAACTGCTTTGCCACTTTTAATGACCTGTGTACCTGTACACCCAGATCCCTCTGCCCAGCAATACTCTTAAGGGTTCTGCCATTTACTGTACATTTCCTACCTATATTAGACCTTCCAAAATGCATTACCTCACATTTGTCCGGATTAAACTCCATCTACCATCTTTCCACCCAAATGTCCAACTGATCTATATCCTGTTGTATCCTTTGTTGGTCCTCATCGCTATCTGCAAATCCACCAATCTTCACGTTGTCTGCAAACTTACTATTCAAACTAGTTATATTTTCCTCCAAATCGTTTATATATATTATGAATAGCAAAGGTCCCAACACTGATACCTGAGGAACGCCACTTGTCATGGCCCTCTATTTAAAAACGCACCCTTCCACTGCTATCCTGTGTCTTCTGTGATCGAGCCAGTTCTGCATCCACCTTGCCAGTTGATCCCATGCAACTTCACCTTTTGTACCCGTCTGTCATGAGGGATCTTTTCAAAGGCCTTACTAAAGTCCATGTAGACAAGATCCACTGCCCTACCCTCATCAATCATCTCCTTCACTTCCATGAAAAACTTGATCAAGTTAGTGAGGAACAACCGCCTCTTCACAAAAGCATGTTGCCTCTCACTAATACATCCAGTTACTTTCAAGTGGAAGTAAATCCTGTTTCGAAGAATCCTCTCCAATAATTTCCCTACCACTGATTTCCAGGACCTTTCCAGAATCTAAGGAATTTTGAAATATTACAACCAATGCATCCATTATCTCTGCTGCCACCTTTTTTAATACCCTAGGGTGCTGGCCATCAGGTCTCAGAGGCTTATTTGCCTTCAATCCCATTAGCTTATTCAATACCTTCTCCTTAGAGATGGTTATTGCACTAATTTCCTTGCTTTAATGACTGTTGTTGGAAAGTCATCATTATTCTCTACAATGAATATGGGCAAAATATTAATTTAGTGTCTGCCATCTCTGTGCTCCCCACTAATGCCTCATTTTTGTCCTTTGAAGGGCCAACATTTATTTCCCTTCCTCTTCATACACCCATAGAAGCTTTTGGTATTTGTGTTTCTGTTTTCTGCTAGTTTCCTTTCGTTGTTCATCTTCGCTCTTTTGATTCTTTTTTCATTAGCCTTTTGCTGAATTTTAAAGTTCTCCCAATCCTCCAGCTTACCACAAGTTTTTGCAGTTTGGTATTCCCTCGTTTTTGCCTTTATGTCCTCCTTGACTTTCATTTGCAGCCATGGAACATTTTTCTTTCTTTTATAATTCCTTTTCCTCTCAGGAATATAAAGTTTATTTATTAGTGTCACAAGTAGGTTTACATTAACACTGCAATGAAGTTACTGTGAAAATCCCCTGTATGGGTATACTGGGGGAGAATTTAACATGGCCAATACACCTAACCAACACATCTTTCGATTGTGAGAGGAAACCAGAGCACCCGGAGGAAACTCACACAGACACAGGAAGAACTTGCAAACTCCACAGAGACAGTGACCCAGGCCGGGAATCGAACTGAGTCCCTGGTGCTGTGAGGCAGCAGTGCTAACACTGTGCTGCCCAAATATACTTTAATTGAGAGATATTCAATATCTTCCTGAACATCATCATTGTTTCTCAACTGTCCTCTCTCAATTACTTGTGCCCAGTTTACTTGGGGCAACTTTTTCCTCAGGCCTGTATCATTACCTTTGTCCAAGGCTAAACCTCTAGTAATCTGCTGAATCTTACTGTCTTTGGTTGGTGGATTTGCTGACAGCGATGAGGACCATCAGAAGATACAGCAGGATACAGATTGGTTGGAGGCTTGGACGGAGAGAGGGCAGATGGAGTTTAATCGGACAAATGTGGGAAACCCATCTGGTTCACTAATGTCCTTTAGGGAAGAAAATCTGCTGTTTTTATCCGGTCCATGTGACTCCAGACCCACAGCAATGTGGTTGACTCTCAACTACCCTCCAAGGGCAATTAGGGATGGACAATAAATACTGGCCAGCCAGCGACACCCATGTTCCAGGAATGAATAATAAAAAAAATACAGCAGCCAGTTGAAATCCACAAGATTATCAGGGGCATGGACAGAGTAGAAAATCAGAAGCTTTGGGGCAGCACAGTGGCACAGTGATTAACACTGCTGCCTCACAGTACCAGGGACCCAGGTTCAATTCAGGCCTCAGGTCACTGTCTGTGTGGAATTTGCACATTCTCCCCATGTCTGCGTGATCTGGTTTCCTCCCACATTCCAAAGATGTGTGGGTTGGGTTGACTGGCTATGCTAAATTGACCCTAGTGTCAGGGAGATTAGCAGTGTAAATATATGAGGTTACGGGAATAGGACCTAGGTGGGATTGTGATAGGTGCAGACTCAATGGGCTGAATGGCCTTATTCTGCACTGTAGAGATTCTATGATTTAAATGTGAGGTAATGCATTTTGGAAGGTCTTATATAGATAGGAAATGTATAGTAAGTGGCAGAACACTTAAGAGTATTAATAGGCAGAGGGATCTGGGTGTACAGCTACACAGGTCACTGAAAGTGGCAATGCAGGTGGAGGAGGTAGTCAACAAGGCAAAGGGCATGCTTGCCTTCATCGGCCAGGGCATTTAGCTTAAAAATTGGCAAGATATGTTGCAGTTTTATAGAACCTTAGTTAGGTTGCACTTGGAATATAGTGTTCAATTCTGGTCGCCTCACTACCAGAAGGATGTGGAGGCTTTGGAGAGGGTACAGAAAATTTACCAGGATGTTGCCTGGTATGGAGCACATTAGCTATGAGAAGAGATTGGAGAAACTTGGTTTGTTCTCATTGGAACGAACTTTTGAGGACGACCTGATAGAAGTCTACAAGATTATGAGGGGCATGGACAGAGTGGATAGTCAGAAGCTTTTTCTCAAGATGGAAGAATCAATTACTAGGTTTAAGACGTATGGGGCAAGGTTTAAAGGAGATGTACGAGGCAAGATTTTTACACAGAGGGTGGTGGGTGCCTGGAACTTGCTGCTGGGGGAGGTAATGGAAGCGGATATGATAGTGAGTTTTAAGGGGCATCTGGACAAATACATGAATAGGATGGGAATAGAGGGATATGGTCGCCGGAAGAGTAGGGGGTCAGTGCAGGCTTGGAGGGCTGAAGAGTCTCTTCTTGTGCCGTAATTTTCTTTGTTCTTTGAATCAATTTTTCCATCTGGGACAAATGTGGATCCCACTGGCATGGCATGGATGGGCAACACGACAGCTCATGACTATCACTGTTTGCTGTGCAGATACATGGATCTGGGTCGGATCTCCGACTTGGGTCGGTGTTTGTGGGAGTTTGCACATTCTCCCCGTGCTTGCGTGGGTTTTCTCCGGGTGCTCCGGTTTCCTCCCACACCCCAAAAACGTGCTTTTAGGCTGATTGGTGTTAAGAAATTGTCCCTAAATTAGACCTCCCTTAATCTGGCGCACATATAATTCTCTAAATTTGCACACCTTTATTGTGGAGTCCAAGAGGCATAGACAAAAGTCGTAGGTAGGAGAAGGATTGGAAAGAGGCACTCACTGAATGTCAAAATGGGCAGCGCGGGCTTGTAGGGCCAAAGGGCCTGTTTCCTGTGCTGTGTTGTTCTTTGTCCTTATTTCTGATTGTGTCTTCAGTCCACCTGCAAATCCTCCAGGAGCCTTGCTCAATTAAGGATGGTGGGTGGATTCCTGAGTCTGTGGGCCCAAATAGAGACTACAGCTTTGGAATGCCAGTGTGCTCACAGAGAGAGAGGTGGGCACTGCTCAGGCAGTAATGGACAGACTCTCAGAAGCAAACATTAAAATATTAAATCTGTTGAGGGACAAAGTTGGAGGACACATTTAGCAAAGGTACATCCAGTCCTGCTCATGGCCCCATTATTCGCAAAGCATCTGGCTCCAAGGTCCCCACAACCCGCTGCTGGGACAACACCCCATAGAGTTGCTAGGCTCAGAATTCAGCTAGAGTTGACCCTGACAGTGAGAGGATCCTTGTGGAATCCTCTCCACTTTCTCAACTGATAATTATTACCACTGCTGAGTAGCCATAAACACCCACCCCTGACAAGGTCACCCAGAGATGGAAGCATGTTGGCCCACAAAGCCAAAACCTTTGTTTCCTTTCTTTAACCCATCCTACCCTTGAGCCTGCCTCTATGCAACCAAATAAAATTCTGCCCTTATTATCATGAAACGAATTGTTTAGTGTGTTCAGAAATGTATGAAAATGTCAGGTGGAATCATTATTTAGTTAGAATCATAAAGGTTTACAGCATGGAAACTGGCCCTTCAGCCCAACTTGTCCATGCTGCACTACTTTTTTAAATCCCTAAGCTAATTCCAATTGCCCGCATTTGGCCTATATCCCTCTCTACCCATCTTACCCATGTAACTGTCTAAATGCTTTTTAAAAGACAAAACTGTACCCGCCTCTACTCCAACCTCTGGCAGCTTGCTCCAGACACGCACCACCCTCTGTGTGAAAAAATTGCCGGACACTTTTATATCTCTCCCCTCTCACTTTAAACCTATGCCCTCTAATCTTAGACTCCTCTGCCTTTGGGAAAAGATATTGACTATCGAGCTGATCTATTCCCCTCATTATTTTATAGATCTCTATAAGATCACCCCTCAGCCTCCTATGCTCCAGAGAAAAAAGTCCCAGTCAATTCAACACCTCCTTATAAGTCAAACATCAAGTCCTGGTAGCATCCTAGTAAATCTTTTCTGCACTCTTTCTAGTTTAATTAGATCCTTTCTATAATAGGGTGACCTGAACTGTATACAGTTTTCCAAGTGTGGTCTTACCAATGTCTTGTACAACTTCAACAAGATGTCCTAGCTCCTGCATTCAATGTTCTGAACGATGAAACCAAGCATGCTGAATACCTTTTTCACCACTCTGTCCACCTGTGACAGAGTGGTAAAGAAGGTATCTAATGGTGAAGAAGGCATCAAGTTGTTATCTAATCTACATACTATTTCCTGCTGTAATTGGAAAGCTGGAGCCAATGTTTGATTTGGCTTGAAAGAGAGAGACAGGAATTGAGATTTCTCAGAGTGGATGTTTGACATTTGCTACATTTGTTCAGGCAGCAACGGTGAGTGCCCATCCCTAGCTTGCATCAATCCCATCTGTTGCCACTGGAATATCCATGGCGATCCACTCCCTGATACGCTGCGATCTTCCAGCACCAGACCCCCTAGCATCTTCCTCCAACCCCTTTGGCACCCCTCATCACAATCCCTGCCTGCTGAGGCATGGTGCCAACATACATCACCCGATTTCCCCTATCCCTAGACCTCATGCCCTTCCAGCAACCAGGCTTTCAATCCCCCTCTTCTGTCTCAGAGAAGAAGACGGCTCATAACAAAAGGAAGCGGGGGAAGACCAGCAGTGGAGTTCCTGACCGACGTCTTCTGACTCTCTTCCAGGAATGATGGATCTTTCAGTGAAGATTGAGGCGAGAACCATGACCAAAGGAGGATACCACAGGAGGATCCATGAAACTGTCATTCATTCATATGACCTTCCTCAAGTAAGTTGCAATCTGCCCAATCCCTCACTTGCACTGAATCATGTGTCTTCTTTTGCAGGAGATGAACCTGATGAGGCCAGGCGGTCAGGAATCAGCATCCCCACAGCGACCCCCATCAACACCTTGGAGGAAGGCTGCAAAGAAAGCTTCAAGGAAAATTCCAACCAGCCAACACAGGCATTATCCGCACCATCTACCAATCCAGATACAGTCACCTTGGTGGGACATGTTAGCGGTGAGACTTCTGGGATACTGTCTGGCTTGCACCACACAGCTGTTGATACATATCAGGTGTCCAAGGGTTCGGGCAGCTGGAGGTTTACCAAAGCTAAAGAAACAGCTCGGCCCCCAGCTAGTTGCTGAGCCGCTGAAATCAGTTCTCTCAAAGCTGCTGTAGATGCAGAAGCAAAGCTGGGGATTTCGGGAGGGGCTGTCAGCAACAATTGATTTGATTTAATTTGATTTATTATTGTCACACATATTAGTATACAGTGAAAAGATTTTTTTTGCATGCATGCCATTCATGGAGTATGTGGAAAGAAGGAAAGGAGAGGGTGCAGAGTACAGTGTTACAATCATAGCTAGGGTGTAGAGAAAGATCAACTTAATATGAGGTAGGTTTATTCAAAAGTCAGATGGCAGCAGAGAAGAAGGTGTTCTTGAGCCAGTTGGTACATGATCTTAGACTTTTGCATCTTTTCCCCACAGAAGAAGGTGGAAGAGAGTATGTCCAGGGTGCATAGGGTCCTTGATTATGCTTGCAGCTTTGCCGAGGCAGCAGTAAGTGTAGACGGAGTCAGTGGATGGGAGGCTGGTTTGTGTGATGCACTGGGATATGCTCACAACCCTTTGTGTGTTCCTTGCAGTCTTCCAGCAGGAGTCATAGAAAACTGTGAGATATCTGGAAAGAATGCTTTCTATGGTGCATCTGTAAAAATTGGAGAGAGCCATGGGGCACATGTCGAATTTCCTTAGCCTCCGAGAAAGTAGAGGCATTGATGGGTTTTCTTAACTATAATGTCAGCGTGAAGGGACTAGGACAGGTTGTTGGTGATCTGGACACATAGAAACTGGGAACATTTCCAGTTCATCCCCATTGGCATAGATAGGGGCATTCATGTCGTTGATGACTATCTCCTTTGTTTTACTGGCATTGAGGGAGAGATTATTGTTGTCGCATCATTTCACCAGATTCTCTATCTCTCTCCTGTGTTCCATCTCGTCAATGTTTGAGATCTGATCCACCAAGGTGGTGTCATCAGCAAACTTGAAAATGGAGTTGAAGTGGAATTTGGCTACACAGTCATAAGTGTATAAGTGTACAAGGAATCCTGGAACACCTGGATGAGAAAGACACTTACGTCAGACTTCTATTTATTGACTACAGCTGAGCCTTCAACACCATTATTCCTTCAAAACTCAACTCCAAACTCTGTGGCCTAGGGCTCAGCTCCTCCTTCTGTGACTGGATCCTAGGACACAGCCTTGCAGGGTACTGGTGTTGAGGATAATCGTGGAGGAGGTGTGGTCTGTGGGTTTGGAAGCCTAGGATCCAGTCACAGAAGGAGGAGCTGAGCCCTAGGCCACAGAGTTTGGAGATGAGTTATGAAGGAATAATGGTGTTGAAAATTCAGATGTAGTTAATAAATAGGAGTCTGACATAAGTGTCTATCTTATCCAGGTATTCCAGATTGAGGATAGGGCCAGGGAGATGGCCTCTGCTGCAGACTTGCTGCAGTGGTAGGCAAACTGTAGTGGATGCAGGCAATCTGGGAGGCCGGAATTGATCCATGCCATGACTTAACCTCTCAAAGCACTTCATAATGATGAATGTCAGAATCACCGGGCAATTGTCATTAAGACATGCTACCTTGCTATTCTTTGGAACAGGGCTGACAGTCGTTTTCTTGAAGCAAGTAGGGACCTCGGATCGGTGTAAGGAGAGGTTAAAGATGTCTGCAAATATGCCCGCCAGCTGATCCGCACAGGATCTGAGTGTTCACCTGGGTACCCAAGCCAGCCTAGTTGCTTTTGGTGGGTTAACTTTCAAGAAAGTTGATGTGATGTCTGGGATGATGAACTTGGATACCTGCAACTGTGAGGCTGTTCAGTGAAGTCCCACAGCCTTCAGGCATGGGAGATGGTGCCTGCATTGTGTGGCATCCACACCAACATTGCAAGGGTAAAGATCACAAGGGAAAACCTGGGGCAGGAAGTAGGAGCCATGGATGGAAAAGTCCAAGACATGGCTGAGTCTCAGAGCACCTTGGTTGATGATCTCAGGGGGCTTGCTCAAGACACAGATGGCTATAGCTACAGGCTTCAAGATCATGGCCCAGTCACAGTCAGCTATCACTGAGAGGCTCCAGAGCTAGGACCAGGCTCAGAGGGCTTGCAGAGTGCTCACGCACCATGGTGCAGATGCAGTTGGGCCTCGAGGACTGACAGCGTCAGGTGACACAGAGGCTGGATTTGTGCGGATGCCAGTCCCTAGCACTCGTGCCAGATCCCTGGCTGCCATGGTAAGAGCTCATCTGAAAACACCCATTAGGGTTGTGAGGTCACCAGTCCCCACCGCTGACACAGCACTCAGCCGTCTGAGCTCCGCTGTTCCAACCGCCACCAATCCCCCAAGCAGGCTCAGACGTGCGGGCATTGTGGGCTCACAGTGGCGGACAACCTAGGATAGCACCCTCAATGCACACTGGACCCTGGGATCAGCCCCCCAGTACCAACCCCTGCAACCCTGGGGCACTGCACTGCACGATAAGGCTCCGTACCGTCACCACAACTTGGGCCTAGGCAAATACGCGGTTGGAGAACTGGCAGGAATCAGACTTTAGAGGCACCAGAGCAGCATCACGGCACGCTGCATAATGAGTCATCATCACCCTCTTGCCTGGGTCACTCGCTAACACGCCTAACCCAGGCCTATCATCCTGGTGTGATGTCAATGGGACCCATGGCAGGGAGTGTGGACAGGCGGGGGGTGGAGGTGGTGTTGGATCTGCCAGTCCCCACACCTCCTAGTGAGAGAACCATGCGACGATGAGGGGCTCCTTGCCCTCCTGCCCTGCCGGACGTTTGCTGCTGCTTGTCATCCATCCTCTGGCTCCTGCTCGGCCTTGTTCTCCACATCCTCCTAGGCCTTCTCTGCCTCAGGAGCGTCCACATGGTCCTCCTCCTCGTCCAGGCTGTCGCCCCACTGCTGTGCCAGGTTGTGAAGCATACAGCAAACCGCTATGATGCAGGGGACCCTCTGGGAGCTGTACTGTAGAGCACTGCCAAAGCAGAAACCCATCTTCAGCAGCCTGATGCACCGCTGGAGTATGGGTTGCAGCGTGGGGGTCTCTACCTCGGTCTCAGGCCTCCGTATTGGCATTATCAACCATGATCTCATGGGCCTGCAGGATGACACATGTATCGCCAATAGCCTCTTACACATGGGGCTTCCAGGTGATGGTGATGAAGTCTGCAGCCCGGTCATCTTGTTAGACCCAGCTCAGTTCAAAGTGGATGTAGTGGCCTGCCCGGGCATAAAGGGCACCTTCACCTCACAGATACACGTGTGCAGGGGACTGGGAATTGGCATAGAGATCATCACTGAAGGCCTACAACGACCTGGTGACATACTAGTTAAGGGCTGCTGTGACCTTCATTACAAAAGGGAGTGGATGCCCTCCAGCTACGTGAGGTACCAGGTCCTCCCACAGATGCCCCACTGTCTCCTTGCTGCGATGCAGTCAATGGCGGCACATGGCATCTGGCAGATCTAGAAAAGTACATGTGGGTCCTGTAGAGCCCAGATCTCTGTACCACCCTCACCCTCCATTCCCCCAGGTCAATGTACAGTCCCTTGGCCTTCTGCTGTGGCCTCTAACCTCAGTTGACCTTGCCATGGGCTGTCATCTGCCTCATCCACCACAGCAGCCATAAGAATAACTGCCAGTTCTGCTGACTCTAATGCAAAGATCGAGAGAGAGAGATAATCCATTATCTACCTGGACCCGTCACTCCCTTCCAGCAACCTGTGTTCTCTTGAGTTTGGACAATGGCAACCCAACACCATCTCCGGTGCCATGTGCCATCTCAATGGACTGCCAATTGTTGTCACATCCTTGCCATAGCAGGCACAAAGCGCATATGAATGACTGTGAGGGCATCCTAATTGGCAACCCTTGAAGTCTTGGATGTCTGGTGCACTGGCTTCCAGGAATAGTTTGCAGTTCAGACAGACAGTGGAGAAGTACCCTTGCGACTTTCATCTGATGGGTGGCCATTGTAAGGAGCACTTTGGAGCCCATGCAGTGTGAGGAGCAGTGTTATCACTTGCCAAGCTCCCTATATTGAGGTGACAGCTGCTTGTAACTGTTAGTAGGGCCTGGGATTGGATATCTGCAGAGCTTGTCCACCAGATAGATGGCAGGGTAACCATAGCAACATCAATGGACTCAACCTCATGTGGAAAGCCTTGGGGGTCATTCAGCAACCGGGGGGGGAATGCACGCAATATAAGTTCCTTCAAACTCCTGCACCGAAGCAAGACCCCCACTCCATCCCACATCATGGCAGCGTCTGAACCCCCTCCCTCCCTCCCCCTGGGTGCTGGAGATTGGCAGTATCATCTCCCTCCTCTCCCTTGTTACTGCTGTGCCTGAACCAGACTTTTCAAGAACATTATAATTGATGCTGGCATGACACCTTGCTGGAGAGATGGAAGGCATCTGGGAGGGGGTGGTAGCATACATGCTGAACTTACTAATGATAGTGAAATCCAGTCAATCTCATGCTGATAAACTTCATGCCCTTCCTGGACCCGAAGCGATTTGTGCTATTGGGAAGGAGCTGTGAACATGCAAAATCATTTGGCTCCAGGATTTTTTGCATCACACACTAGTTTCCCAAGCTGATCACCAGGCGCAAGATGGTAAAATTGCACCCCAAAGCCAGAATTTAATCGCCTTGCCCACCATGGGAATCGGAGCAGACGAGGGGTGGACAATGTGAAGGTTTGTTAACCTTGGGTGGGATTTTATGGTTTTGGACAAGCGAGGCTGTAAAATCCAGCCCCATATGTTTGCGTAAACTTATTAATTAGGCTTAATAAACATAGGCTGCAATTAATTATACCTTCCTGCCAATAGTGGTACTGCTGCATATCTAGTCAAAAAAGCGTGTTTACAGTATCACAGTTTATAGAAACAGTTCTATTTTAAATGGGGACTCAGGGATTTAAACTGTAAAGGTTGTTAGAAAATGTGAAGATTTTAATGTCTTAGACTCTCCTGCTTTCCTCCTGGTCCATCTGCAAATTATCCATTAGAACATATGATTATTCAAATGAAATTTCTTTTGTGTAAAGCTCCTTACAATAGTGTTCTTGCTCAGAAAACATGTTGAAAGAACCTGTAGTGATTGCAAAGGTGAATACATGCACTGGTTTGTTGTCATGCATAAAGAGGAACAAACATCACAAATGTTGTCATAGCAAAACACTGCAGATGCTGGAATCTGAAACAAAAACTAAAAACGCTGGAAAATCTCAGCAGTTCTGACAGCATCTGTGGGAAGAGAATAGAGCCAACATTTCGAGTCTAGATGACCTTTCATCAGGATGGGTTAGGTTAACCTTAGCTCACTTTAAACCTTTTGTAGGAATTAAGGACAGGTTTGGAAACCCACGTGTCCACTTTTATAAATCCAAGTTAGATTTTTTGCGAGCTAACAAACCAAACCTCAGCACAAGAAACATCATGCTAGAAGAAATGATGCTTGTCATCCAGAAAGTATAGATGTGAATAATACATTTTCTTTTCTGATGCTATTATTTGTGATTTCAGTGCATAATAACAATCTAATCTTATTTGTGACTTCACTTACTTGTTTCACTTTTTGAGAAGTGTTGGCACCTGCATCTTAGTGTTTGCTTTTGCTGAAGAATTATCATGCACCAGTTTTACCTATAATAAATAGACCTGAACTATAACATTATCACTTTACACTGATTTGGTGTAGTCATCTCATCCTTCAGCACAGAACATCTACCAAGGCACATGAGGTACCTTTCAACTTAATTATAACAAACATAAGCAAGTTAGCAAAGCTTTTATTCCCCAATTGTTTTGTTTTGCTCTCCAGACACCCTTGCTTCATGATAAGGAAATTTCCACAGGCAGTGGGAACTCTTTACGTGGCTCCTCTTCACATATGAGGTAGCAGTATTCTGTGCACATTGACACGTTATCCAACAAATGGAGTGTTGACGCATCATATCAGGCATTTTGTACCAGGACCTTCTTGGGTACTGATAAAAACTTCAGCCCTGGGTTATCCTTCCTGTCCTCTGCTCAATGAAGCCAATTACGTTAGCTTTACTGTAATCTCATTCAGATAGGTCAATTCAATAAAAAGCAGAGACCATTAGGAACCTTCCTAATGTGTATCGAAGGCTACCATACCAAGCCTTTTCTTTACTTACTGAGCAACTTAAGTAATAACCTCAGGGGCTTGGTCATCATGGATTTAATTTATTTTACAGGGACACAATATTTCAATAAAAATGGAGTTTCTATTAAGACAGCAGGACACAATTGTCTGACAATAAATTAATTTAGATCAGAGCTCTTCATTTTCTTGATGTGCTAGAGTTACTACAGTAGAGAACCATAGAATCCCTACAGTGCAGAAGGAGACCATTCAGCCTGTCAAGTTAGTACTGACCCTCCAAAATAGCATTCCACGTAGGCCCACTCCTCCACCCTATTCCCATGATCATGGCTAATCCACCTAAATGGCACATAGAACATAGAACATAGAACAGCACAGGAACGGGCCCTTCAGCCCACAATGCTATGCCGAACATGACACCAAATTCAACTAATCCCTTCTGTGTGCCCTTTGTCCATACTCTTCTATTCCTTGCATAGCTACATGCTTATCTAAAAGCCCTTGAATACCTCTATTGTATCTGCCTCCACCACCACCTCTGGCACTGCATTCCAGACACCTACACTCTGTGCGTAAAAGATTTGTCCCTTACATCTCCTTCGAGCTTTCTCCTCTCACCTTAAGTCCATGCCTCCTAATAGGAGACATTTCAACTCTGGGAAAAAGATTCTGACTGTCAACTTTATCTATGCCTCTCATAATTTTATATACTTTTATCAGGTCTCCCCTCAGCTTCTGCCGCTCTGGAGAAAACAACTCTAGTTTGTCCAACCTCTCCTCATAGCTCATAGAAATATAGGAACATAGAATCATAGAAGCTAGAAGCACGAGTAGGTCATTTGGCCCTTTGAGCGTGCTCCACCATTCATTTTGGTCATGGCTGATCAAATTCAATATCCTGATTTCCCCTTCACCCCATATCCCTTGATCCCTTGAGCCACAAGAGCTATATCTAATTTCTTGTTGAAATCGGGCAATGTTTTAGCTTCAACTACTTTCTGTGGTAGCAAATTCCACACATTCATCACCCTCTGACTGAAGAAATTTCTCTTCATCTGAGTCTAACCTGAATCCTCAAACTATGATCCCTAGTTCTGGGCTCCCCCACCATTAAGAACATTCTTTCTGAATCTACCCTTTCTAACCCTGTTAGAATTTTATAAGTTTCTGTTGGGCACTTCTCACTCTTCTAAACTCCAGTGAATATAATACTAACCAACTTATTTGACAGATCTGCCACCCCAGGAATCATTGTACTCCCTCTATAACAAGGACATCCTTCCTCTGGTAAGGAGACCAAAACTGCACACAATACTCCATGTATGGTCTCACCACTGCCCTACACAATTGCAGCAAAACACCCCAATCACTATCCTCAAATCCTCTCATTATAAAGGCCAACATACAATTTGCCTTCTTTACTGCCTGCTGTACCTGCGTGCTTACTTTCAGTGACTGATGCACGAGGACGCCAAGGTCTCACTGAGTATCCACTTCTCTCAATTTATACCCATTCAAGTAATAACCTGTCTTCCTATTATTGCTACCAAAATGGATAACTTCAATTTGATCCACATTATACTGCATCTGCCATGCAGATGCCCACACACTCAGCCTTTCCAAATCGGCATCCTCCTCACAGCTTGCCTTCCCGCCCAACTTTTTAATCATCTTCAAATTTGGAGATAATACATCCAGTTCCCTCTTCCAAATCATTAATATATAATATGAACAGTTGGGGTCCCAGCACAGATCCCTGCGGAACTCCACTAGCCACTGACCGTCAATCAGAAAAAGATCCATTTATGCCAACTCTTTGCTTTCTATCTGCTAACCAGCTTTCTGTTCATCTCAAGACATTACCTGCAATTCCAATACCTGCTTTAACTTCACATAGTAATCTGTTATGTGAGACATGATCGAAAGCTTTCTGGAAATCTAAATAAATCACATCCGTTGGTTCTCCTCTAATAGTTACATCCTCAAAGAATTCCAGTAGATTTGTCACACATAATTTCCTTTTTGTAAATCCATGCTGACTTTGTTTGATTACACCATTGCCTTCTAAATGTTGAGTTATAAAATCCTTGATAATGGACTCAAGCAACTTCCCAGTGGTGTATCATTTCCTGTTTTCTCTCTACCTCCCTTTTTGATTAGCAGGCTTACATTGACTACGCTCCAATCTGTAGGAAACAGTCCAGAGTCCAAAGAAATTTGGAAAATAGCCACCAATGGATGTACAATGAGATGAAGATTATCAAGACCTGGAGGTTTATCCTTCAATTTCATCAATTTCCCCAAAACTATGAGATTGTTTTTTCCCTTTGAGTTCCTCACTAAAACTTGTTTCTCTCAGAACCTCTGGTACATTATTCATGTCTTTGTTTGTGAAATCTGAACTGAGCAGTGTGGTGCTACAGTAGTTAGCACTGCTGCCTCACAATGCCAGGGACCTGGGTTCGATTCCCGGCTTGGGTCACTGACTATGTTGAGTTTGCATGTTCTCCCTGTGTCTGCATGGGTTTCCTCTATGTAGTCCGGTTTCCTCCACCACTCCAAAGATGTGCAAGTTCGGTGCATTGGCCATGCTAAATTGGTCCTTATTGTCTTGAGATGCTAGGTTAGAGGGATTGGTGAGGTAAGTATGTGGAGTTATAGGGATAGAGCCTGGGTGAGATTGTTGTCGGTGCAGACTCGATGGACTGAATGGCCTCCTTCTGCACTATAGGGATTCTATGATTCAAAATATAAATTTAATTTCTCGGCAATTTCTTTATTCTTGGTTTTGAATTCTCCTGTTTCTGACTGTAAGGGGCCTACTTTAGTTTTTGCCAATCTTTTTCTCTTTACATAAGTGTAGAAACTTTTACATTTAGTTTTTATGTTCCCTGCCTTCTTACTTTCATACTCTGTTTTCCCTTTGATCTTCCTCTGCTGAATTTTAAACTGCTCCCAACCCTCAGGTCTATTGCTTTGTCTGTGCTAACTTGTATGCTTCTTCCTTGAATCTGATACTGTCTCTAATTTCCCTTGTAAGCCATGGCTTGGCCACAATTCCCTTACCACTCTTGTGCCAAACAGGAATAAACGTCTTCTGGATTTCACCTATTCATTCTTTCAATGCCTGCTATTGTCTGTCCACTGTCTCTCCTTTCAGTAATATTTCCCAGTCCCTCATGGCCAATACCCTATAATCTAGGAGCATCCTAATAAACCACAACTGCATACTTTCCAAAACCTCCACATCCTTCCTGTCATGTGGCGACCAGAATTGAATGCAATACTCTAAATGCCGCCAAATCAAAGTTTTATAAAACTGCAAAATGACATCCTAACTCTTGTACTCAACGCCCCGACTAATGAAGGCAAACATGACGTAAACCTTCTTTACCATCCTATCTACTTGTGTGGCTACTTTCAGGACCTATGGACTTGAACCCCATTGTATATCAATGCTGTTCAGGCTCCTGCCATTTACTGTATACTTACCCTTAATATTTGATCTTCCAATGTGCATAACCTCACACTTGCCCAAATTAAACATCATCTACCAGTTCTCCACCCATATCTGCAACTGGTCTGTATGCTGCTCTATCCTTTGACAACCTTCCATACTATCCAGAACTTCACCTATCTTTGTGTTATCTGCAAATTTTCTAACCTACCCATCTATGTTTTTATCCAAGTTATTTGTATGTATCACAAACAGCAGAGGGCCCAGTACAGATTCCTAAGGAACACCAGGAATCATAGTCCTCCAACCAGAAAAACACCATTCCACCTCTACTCTCTGACTTCCAAATCCAAGTGGCCAAGTCATTATGGATCCCATCCATGCACCTTAATTTTCTGGATGAGTCTACCATGAGGGACCCTGTCAAAAACTTTACTAATCCATGTAGGCAACATTTCCTGCTGTACCTTCAATCACCTTTGTCATCTCCTCGAAAAAATCAATCAAGTCTGTAGGACATGACCTGCCCTGCACACAGCCATGGCTGACTTTCCTTAATTAGGTCATGCTTTTCCAAATGTGCGCAAATCCTATCCCTAAGGATCTGCTCCAATAGATTCCCAATCACCAGTGTGAGACTCACCAGTCTATAATTCCCTATTTCCTTTCTTGAACAGAGGAATAACATTAGCTACTTACCGGACGTCGGGGACCTCTCCAGTGCCTAGCGAGGATGCAAAATCTTTGTCAGGGCCCCAGCAATCTCCTCTCTTGCCTTCCTCAATGACCTGCTTTGGAGTTGGTCTCTGGAGTCTTATCCACCTTAATCCTTTTCAAGAAACAACATCACTTCTTTCTTGATCTTAAAATGCCCTAGCATATTGGCATGCTCCCCACTAATCTCACTATTGTCCATGTCCTTCTTGGGCAGCACAGTGGCACAGTGGTTAGCACTGCTGCCTCACAGTGCCAGGGACCCAGGTTTGATTCCAGCTTGGGTCACTGTCTGTGTGGAGTTTGCATTTTCTTCCCTGTATGTGTGGATTTCCTCCCAATGTCCGAAGATGTGCGGGTTAGGAGGAGTGACCGTGCGAAGTTGTCCCTTCGTATCAAGGGGACCAGCTAGGGTAAATGTATGGGGTTATGGGGCCAGGGCCTGGATGCGATTGTGGTCAATGCAGACTCAGTGGGCTGAATGATCTCCTTTTGCACTGTAGGATTCTATAATTCTCCTTGGTGAAAACCGATGCAAAGCATTCATCTATGATTTTGCCCACATCCTCTGCTTTCAAGCATAAATTCCTTCCTTTATCCTTGAGTGGTCCTACTCTCTCCTTAGTTACCATCTTGTTTTTAATGTATGTATAAAATGCCTTAGGATTCCCTTTAGCCTTATTTGTCAAGGTCATTTCATGACACCTCCTTGCTGTCCTAATTCCCTGTTTGAGTCCTTTCCTGCTTTCTTTATATTCCTCATGGGCCATGTCAGATTTTAGCTTCCTAAAGCTTAGAGCTGCTTTTTTTTCCCCCTTTTGATTAAATTTACAACCTCCCTTGTTATCCAAGGGTCCTTTACCTTACCATCATTGTTCTTCCTCCTTACTGGAACATGCCAGTTCTGAACACTGATAAGTTGGTCTTTAAACAACTCCCACAAATGTGCACTTGCCCAACATCAGCTGCTCCCAATTAACTCTCCTTAGCTTGCCTAATACTGTCATAACTTGCCTCCCCAGTTTAGTACCTTCTCACAATGTCCTGACTTATCCTTATTCATAGCTATCTTAAAATGTAAGGAGTTGTGGTCACTATTTCCAAAGTGGTCTCCTGTTGAAATGTCAGTCAGCTGTTCAGGCTCATTTGTCAATACAATGTCCAGTATGGCACCTCCTCTACCACATACTGTTTCAAGAAACCCTCTTAGATGCACCTAACAAATTCTGCCCCATGTAAGCCTCTCGCTCTAAGGAAGTCCCAAGTCAATACTGGAGGAGTTAAAGTCACCCACTATAACAACCCTGTTGTTGCTGCATCTTTCCATACCTTTGGAGTGTGGAAAGAAACCAGAGCACTCATAAGAACATAAGAACTAGGAGAAGGAGTAGGCCATCTGGCCCCTCGAGCATGCTCCACCATTCAATAAGATCATGGCTAATCTTTCCATGGACTCAGGTCCACTTATCCACCCACTCACCATAACCCTTAATTCCTTTACTGTTCAAAAATTTATCTATCCTTGCCTTAAAAACATTCAATGAGGTAGCCTCAATTGCTTCATTGGACAAGGATTTCTACACATTCACATCCCTTTATGTGAAGAAGTTCCTCCTCAACTCAATCCAAAATCTGCTCCCCCTTATTTTGAGGCCATGCCCCCCTAGTTCTAGTTTCATCTGCCACTGGAAACAACTTCCCTGCTTCTATTTTATCTATTCTGTTCATAAACTTATATGTTTCTGTAAGGTCACCCCTCATTCTTCTGAATTCCAATGAGTATAGCCCCAGTTTACTCAGTCTCTCCTCATAAGCCAACCCTCTCAATTCCGGAATCAACCTAGTGAATCTCCTCTATATCCTCTCCAGTGCCAGTATATCCTTTCTCAAGTAAGGAGACCAAAGCTGTACACAGTTCGCCAGGTGTGGCCTCACAAGCACCTTATACAGCTGCAACATAACCTTGCTGCTTTTAAACTCCACCCCTCTAGCAATGAAGGACAAAATTCCATTTGCCTTCTTAAATACCTGCTGTACCTGCAAACCAACGTTTTGTGATTCGCACACAAGGACACCCAGATCCCTCTGCGTACCAGCAACCTGCAATTTTTTACCCTTTAAATAATAGTCAATTTTGCTGTCATTCCTGTGAAAATGGATGACCTTACATTTATCAACATTGTACTCCATCTGCCAGATCTTTGCCCATTCAGTTAGGCTATCTATACCACTCAGAAGAAACCCACACAGACACTGAGAGAATGTGCAGCTACACTACGTCAGCCAAGGCCAGAATCAAACCAGGGTCCCTGGCAATATGAGGCAGCAGTGCTAACCACTGTGCTACCTTGCAATCCAGAAAACAGCAACAGTTTAAGGAAAGCTGACATATATCATAGCAGTAAAAAGTCTGACAACACCAGGTTTTAGTCCAACCTATTTATTTGGACTAAAACCTGGTGTTGTCAGACTTTACTGTGTTTACGCCAGTCCAACGCCGGCATATCCACATCATATATCATAGCAGTCATAGAAGTTTCTAGATTTCTATCCACAACTCATACATGAGTGCACAAGCTATTTAGAGGACACTAATAAAAAAAAGCATCAATTTTCAGTAGTCATGAAACTGTGACCTCTTGAGATGTGTCAACATCCAACATTAAATTAAAAGTTGCTATTAATTCATCTTGCTGAATTTTGAATAAATGTAGGTTTTTACCAGAAAAGGCAGCAACAACTCATGTCAAGAGCAGCAAACAGATCTCATTTTCCTCCCCTTACCAATAAAATTGAAAAGAAAGTCAAAACATATTATAATGTAGGATGTGACTCATGTGGATTTGCAAGGCTTGTTCATGTTTGCAAAGCTATTATTTCATGTTAGTTAGACACCATTTAACAATAGCTGCACTGTTATTCAGACATGGTCCATATCATTCAAAATTAAATTCAGTTTATAATGATGCACTGTCAGGGATAAAATATTAAAATGTTTTAATATATGAACATTGCAGCCCACCCCAAAAACCTTAAATATAGTTTTCCTTTCTAACTTTTGCTTTCTACTGGTAAGGTGGCCACGGTATCCCAAAATGTAACGCATTATCTATTTAAACTGACAGAACAAGAAAGGAAGTCGTATGTTTGCAAGTTTTACCTTTCTCAGTCATTGATCAATCAATACATTAGGATTCCTTAAGAAGGACATGATCAAAACAAGAGGATCAATAATTTATGTATTAAAGGGGTTTGTGGGCTTAGGCGTCCTTTGAGAGCTTGGAGAGGAATGTTTAATAGAGAAATTTTGAATTAGCTAAAAGTAACGTTTTTTTTTGTCTCAGCCATGAAATAGGGAGGGCAAGAAAAGGTAGTTGCATGGCAACGCGTCCAACAGAGAATGAGCTGATATTTATGGACCTGATGGATTACATAATGTAACATAAGGGATGTCAGAACTTGATTTTGAAAGCCTTTGTATGTTTTCAGGATGTCACAAAGCGCTTGCCAGTCAACTAAGTGCTTTGAAGTGTGTTCATTATTATTAGCATAGGAAACATGACAATGAATTGTTACAGTAAGAAGTCTCACAACACCAGGTTAAAGTCCAACAGGTTTATTTGGTAGCACAAGCCACTAGCTTTCAGAACGCTGCTCCTTCATCAGATGAGTGGAAGTTCTGTTCACAAAAGGGCATATAAAGACACCAATTCAATTTCCAAAATAATGGCTAGAATGCGAGTCTTTACAGGTAATCAAGTCTTAAAGGTACAGATAATGTGAGTGGAGAGAGGGTTAAGCACAGGTTAAAGAGATGTGTATCGTCTCCAGCCAGGACAGTTAATGAGATTTTGCAAGCCTAAGCGAGCTGTGGGGGTTACAGATAGTGTGAGATGGGCCCAAGATCCTGGTTGAAGCCGTCCTCATCTGTGTGGAACTTGGCTATCAGTTTCTGCTCAGTGATTCTGCGTTGTCATGTGTCGTGAGGGCCACCCTGGAGAACTCAAAAGACACCTCCAGACACTGTGGCTCTCATAAGAACAGATATGGTGTTCAACTCATCGATCGACAACTCTGATGCTCCACAGCGAAAAACCGCACCAACCTCCTCAGATGACAAACACGGGACACAGCCGACAGAGTACCCTTCGTTGTCCAATACATCGCTGGAGCGGAGAAGCTACGACATCTTCTCTGGAGCCTTCAACATATCATTGATGAAGACAAATATCTTGCCGAGGCCATCCCCACACCCTCACTTCATGCCTTCAAACAACTGCACAACCTCAAACAGATCATTGTCTGCAGCAAACTACCCAGCCTTTAGGAGAACAGTGACCACAACACCACACAACCCTGCCACAGCAACCTCTGCAAGACATGTCGGATCATCAACATGGATGCCATCATCTCACGTGAGAACACCATCCACCAGGTACACGGCACATACTCTTGCAACCCGGCCAACGTTGTCTACCTGATGCGCTGCAGGAAAGGATGTCCCAAGGCATGGTACACTGGGGAGACCACGCAGATACTATGATAACGGATGAATGAACACCACTCAATAATCACCAGGCAGGAGTGTTCTCTTCCTTTTGGGGAACACTTCAGCAGTCACGGGCATTCAGCCTCTGATCTTCGGGTAAGCGTTCTCCAAGGCAGTCTTCACGGCACACAATGCAGAATCGCTGAGCAGAAACTGATAGCCAAGTTTCACACACACGAGGATGACCTCAACCGGGATCTTGGGTTCATGTCACACTATCTGTAACCCCCACAACTTACCTGGGCTTGCAAAATCTCACTAACTGTCCTGGCTGGAGACAATACACATCTCTTTAACCTGTGCTTCACCCTCTCTCTACTCACATTGTCTGTACCTTTAAGACTTGATTACCTGTAAAGACTCACATTTATGAATTGAGCCTTTACAGGTTTATGAACACAACTCCCACTCACCTGATGAAGGGGCAGCACTCTGAATGCTGTGGCTTGTGCTACTAAATAAACCTGTTGGACTTTAACCTGGTGTTGTGAGACTTCTTACTGTGCTTTACCCCATCTCCACATGATGAATTGTTACACATCAACATCCCAAAAATAACAGTGCAACAAGTGACATGGCCTGAACTTTGTTTTCCAAGATTGGGAGCGCGCCTGACCCGTATGCATGCATAATTGGATGAAATTATGTCAGATGTACATCCCAAAGTCATTACGCATGTGGGTAATACTGAGACAAATGGACACACATGAGAGTCAGATCCACTTCACGGATAACTAAAGGGTTACTAAGGCCATTAAAAAACTTATGAACACAGTGTTATTTTGCATTCATCGAACAGACATAAAGGGCTGGTGGTGTTAAAGTTTTATTAACTTGTCATCCAACGATGGGATAAAATATCTGAAATTAAGAATCTACTGATGAACATGGAACCAGTCAACTGTCGGAAAATCTCATCTGGTTCACTAATGTCGTTTAGGGAAGGAAATCCGTTGTCCGTATTAGTCTGGTCTACATGTGACACCAGAGCCACAACAATGCAGTTAACTCTCAACTGCTTTGGGTAATTAGGAATGGGCAATAAATACTGGCCAACCAGTTATGCCCTGGTCCCATGAATGAATTTAAAAAAAGGGCCTTGGAGCATTAACAATTCCATTTTATGTGATTTTGTCATTTTTCTGAGTTTTGCCAGATTTTCCTTTTGATTGCACTAGCTTTCTAAGCTGATTCACTGACAAGTCTGTGTTAAAGTCTCAACAAAATAAATCAGTTTGTACAAACTGCAAGGAACACTGATATTTACAAAAGACACTGGCCTTGAAAATCCATGGCCATTTGGCATATTGCTACTGTAATTATATGGGGAGGTGAGGTGAGGGTAGAGGATTCTCTGAACAGCAGACTCCCCATGACTTAGGCCTTCATTGTGTCCCAGTGCACAGATACAGCATGTTTGTTATTGGAGGTGTCCCAAGTGACCCAACAGTAAATGTAGAATATGACCAGATCCCTGCATCTTTAAGGACCGTTTTTTGAAAAGGATTCTCCAAAAAAGGGAACAACCACACTCTGTTTGCAGCCCACAGTACCCATTTCCTCAATTCCCACAGTACCCCCCCTCACTTTTCCCCCATCACCAGCCATAGCTGTGCCACCTTGGCCAGGCAATCCTGAGCTGCTGTAATAGCAGCATGGCTATCTACCACATTGGAGTATTCAGCTCATTGGAGTTCAGTCAATTACGGGTTCATGTCCTACTAAAAACAGTCGAGTATTTGGGCTTTCAGTTCAAGTGCACTCTTGAGAGACTGCTATACTGCCTGTGGTGCCAGTGTTCAGGTGAGATGTTAATCTGAGACCACATCTATGTTCACTGTTGGATGTAAAAGATATAACCAGCGTGATTTTCCCTCAAAAATTCTAACTGCCCAATGGGCAGGAAAACCTTTTTTTTTGGGCGGGCTTAATTAAATGAATTTATGACACTTTGTGCCATACAGAGGCCATCAGGCAATTCATGATGGTGGGGGTGGGGCAGGTCCTAATCCTGCTCGAGAGGCTGGCATCAGACTGCTGAGGGAGGTATTGTGTGTACACCAATCTCCCAGTATATCCCCAAACACTGGTGCCAACCCCAATCCCCCAGTGGAAGTTGTCGACCCCGATAATCACTGATCACTGACCCCACCATTCCCCCCACATAGAGTTCCCTCCTTCCCTCTCCTCCTACCATTCCCCCTCCACACAGCTTGACTCCACCTTTATCTGGCCCTGCCCCCCTCGATTTGCCCTGTGTCCAATAGGCCCTGCCAATGCCAGGTTGGCAGTGCCAGGGTGCCCAGTGAGTAGTACCAGTGTGACAGATTGGCACTGCTGGGGTGCCAGGCTGGCACTGCCAAGGGGCATTGACCCTGCCCATGACCTCCTGGGGCACCTTAACAGCTACCGATCCCAGCAACGAGGCCATCATTCCTGATCTCCGTTGCCAAGGACCATACATGATCCTCGCTTGTGTGGACCTCCACTAACAGAGGTCAGAAACATAAGTGAGTCCAGATGATACCGTCCTGGGCTTGTTAAATAGATTTGAATGAGGCAATGAAAATGCGTACAAAATGAATATGCTAGATGCCGGTCGCGATTCCCATTTTTGGCTTCCTGCTTAAATTTCTTACCCTGCTATGTTATTCAAACAGCATATTGGGGTGGGAAAATCAGACTCAACATTTCTGTCTATGGGAGCTTGCTGTGCACAAATTTGCTGGCTGGCACTTTTTTCAAATTATAGCAGTGACCATATCTTATTAAGCTGTGAGGTATTCTGGAACGTACGGAAGTCATGTACTCATCTCTAAAGCCGGGTGTAAACCAACCCAAAGTAAAGAGTCTTAACCAGGAAGTAGAAATGATATTTACCATACAATATAAAACAGAACTAAAAAAGTTAGCATCTTATTTACAAAACAAACATAGAAATGTTGTTTAGTCCAATTATTTCATACTATAGGATTAATACAGCAATAAATACTGCAATAAATTTTTTTATTCAGAACAGAAGAGCAATAGGAGTAGGTCTTTCTACTCCTTCAGCTTGCTCCAACATTCAATAAGATTGTGGCTGATGTGTTAACTCAGCTGTACTTCCCTGCACCATTCCATAACCCTTGATTCCCTCATTTAGAAAATAAATCAATTTCTAAACTCAAGGACTCTGCACCCACAGCTTTCTGAGATAGAGAATGAATGAAGAAATTGCTCCTCATCATGGTCCTAAATTGCTGACCTATTAATCTAAGACTGTGAGCCCTAGTTCTAGATTCATCAGCCAGGGGAAACGTCCTCTCAGTATCTACTCTGTTAAACTTCAGAATTTTTGATGTTTCAAGGAGATTACCTCTCATTTTCATAAACTCCAGTGGATATAAGCCTGGTACTGTCAATCTCTTATCAGAGGAAAATCTCCTCAACCCAGTATCAGTCTGGTGAATGTTTGATGCAATCATTCTGAAGAAATAATACCCTTCCTTAGATAGAGAGACCAAAATTGTACTTCAGGTATTGTTTCATCAAGGTATTATAAAATTGCATTGAGATTTCTCATACTTGAGCTTTTGTAGCAGAGGTTTTCTATTGATTGATGTACCTGTTTGTTAACTTTATGATTTCTACACAAAAGGGCAACTAGATCCCTTTGAATATCAACGTTTCCCAGTCTTCCACCATCTAAACAAAGAATGCTGCTTTTCTATCTTTCCTGTCAAAGTGGATAACTTGCACTTCTTGATACTGTATTATATCTGCAATGTTCTTTCCCAGTAATTTGACCTGTATAAATATTTTTGCAGCCCCTTTGTGTCTTTCATACAGCGTACATTCCTATATAATGTTGTATCATCAGCAAACCCAGTTTCACTACTCAGTCCCCTCATCCAAACCATTAATGTAAACTGTAAATAACTGATCCTTGTGGTACCTCATGAATTACAACCTCCAACTTGAAAATGACCCATTTACTCCTCCTATTTGTTTTCAGTCTATTGACCAATCCTCAATTCATTCCAATATGCCAAGCTCAATCACATCAGCCCTGTTAGTCGCAGGAGGAGGAGCTGAGGTCCAGGTCACGGAATTTGTAGGAATGCTGAGCTGTAGTCAATAAATAGGAGTCTGACAAAGGTGTCTTTGTTATCTAGGTGTACTGGGATTGAGTGCAGGGCCAGGGAGATGGTGTCTGCTGTGACCTGTGGATTTTTGGAGTTTAGGAGGAAACTGGAGCACCCAGGGGAAACCAAAGAGAAAGGGACAGAATGTGCAAACTCCACAGAGTCACCCAAAGCCAGAATTGAACCTGGGCCCCTAGCGCTGTGAGGGAGCAGTACTAACCACTGTGCCACCGCGCCGCACTACCTGCTCCTGGGACGCTTGCCATATTCATGAGCTATGACCACATGGTGCCAAAGCTGTGCTGCATACAGATCACTGGATATTTTATTAGCCAAGACAAGGAGTATACGAGTTGGAAACTTATGCTGGGACAATATAGAACGTTGGTTAGGTCACAGCTACAGTATTGTGTGCAATTCAGGAATCCACATTATAGGAGGGATATGATGGCACTGGGAAGCATGCAGAAGAGATTTAGCAAGATGTTGTCTAAGTTGAAGAGTTTTAGATACGAAGAGAGATTAGATGGATTGAGGTCTTTTCCTTGGAGCAGAGGGGCAAGGGGGTCATGAGTACGAGATATAAAATTATGAGGGGCATAGATAGAGTAGACTGGAAAAAACTTCTCCCCTTGATGTAGGAATCAATGACCAGGGGCATCAGGTAACGGGCAGGAGATTTAGAGAGAATGTGAGGATGATGTGAGTCTGGAACGTATTGTCTGAAAGCTGGAAGCAGAGACCCTCATATTATTTAAGAAATATTTGCATGTGCACTTGCAATGCCAAAGCATACAAGGCTATGGGCCAAATGCTGGGAAATGGGATTAGAATAGTTAAGTGGTTTGTCTTTGACTGCCGTAGACACAATGGGCTGCAGTCTTTTGCTGTGCTGTATAGCTTTGACTTTATGACAATTGATTCTGACACATACTGCAGAACTCGTTGTTTCATGATGTTTGGTGTGGCAGCACAGCTACATCTGCTTGGGTTACACACCAGAGTCATGGGCCAAATGGTCAAGATGTAGCCAAGCAGCCACCCTCTGGTTTGATGTGGGTGGCTCAAATTCTGAACGAACAGCGGACTGAACTGGGACAGGAGGAAATTACAGAGGTCGAGAAGGGCCAGGCCATGAAGGAACTTGAAAACAGGAGAAATTTTTAAAATCAAAGTCTTGCTTAACAGGGAGCCAAAGTAGGCCAGTGTGTACAAGAGTGTGAGATGAACAAGACTTTGTATGAGTTAGGTCACTGGCATTCAAAAGGATAGTGCCATGTTTATGAAAGATAAAATATGGAAGGCTGGCTGTATGTCCTTTATTCTCATATGGGGTATGGGTGTTGCTGGCATGGCCAGCATTTATGGCTCATTCCTGATTGTATGAATACATTGGGATAGTGAAGACAAATGCATGGATGATGGTTTCAGAGGCAGAGGAAATTGCCTGGCGGGGGGTGGGGGAAGATGGGTGAAGGGAGAGATTTCACGGAGGTGGGGAATTGATGCTGCAAGTGAGGGAGAACAGTTTTTAAACCTGTGAACAAAGCAATATTCAGCTAACTAGGAGCCTGGAAAATTTGAAGTCACTGAGATAAAAAATTCCTTGCAAACAAATGTGGAGTGTAGTTTGAGGCTGCATAAGTTCAGGAGCTAATGTATATTGATGCTATTATAATGAACACTGTGTTAATTAGGTAATTTAATACTGGACTGTTTTCTTTCATAAGAAAGGTTTGCATTTATGTGCTCCCACATCTCAAAGCATTTCACATGCTGTGAATTACTTAACATGCAGTGAATGTGTTAGAGACAAATATGCAGCCATTTTGCAAATACTAAGATCCCAGTTAATGAGAATGAAAAAGGAGTCTCATTCTTTTACCTCCCAGCTCCACTCTCAGCCTCAGTCTTTTAGCTCCCAGCTCCGCTCTCAGTCTCAGTCTCCTGTGTCCTAATGTCTCCCCAACTCTGCTCAGTCTCACTCCTTCTCGTGTACCTTTATCTCCCAGCTACACTTTCTCAAATTGTTTCTCACACATTTATATCTCTCAGTTCCACTCTCAGACTTCTATTTATTGACTACAGTTCAGCTTTCAACACCATTATCCCAAAGAAACACATCTCTAAACTCTGTGGCCTAGGACTCAGGTCCTCCCTCTGTGGCTGGATCCTAGACTTCTTAACCCACAAACCCCAATCAGTAAGAATAGGTAACAACACCTCCTCTACGATTATTCTCAACACCAGTGCACGATAAGGCTGTGACCTCAGCCCCTTACTACACTTCTTATACATTTATATGCTTATGACTGTGCAGCCAAATTCCCCTCTAACTCGATTTTCAAGTTCGCTGATGACACCACCGTAGTGGATTGAATCTCAAACAATGAAGAGACGGAATACAGGAAAGAGATAGGGAGTCTGGTGAAATGGGGCAATGACAATAATCTCTTCCTCAATGTCAGTAGAACGAAGGAGATGGTCATCGACTTCAGGAAGCATAGTAAAGGATATGCCCCACTCTCCATCAATGGTGAAGAAGTTTCTAGCTGTCCTGATCCCCCCATGCTGCCACTATAGTTAAGAAAGCCCATCAATGCCTCTAATTTATCAGGAGGCTAAGGAAATTTGGCATGTCTACTATGACTCTCACCAACTTTTACAGACGCACTATAGAAAGCATTCTTTTGAGATGTATCATAGTTGGTACGGCTCCTGCTCTGGCCAAATCTGCAAGTAAGACTACATAGAGTGAACGAAACACAGTCCATCATGCAAACTACCTCCCATCCATTGACTTTGTCTACACTGCCTGGAAAAATGACCCAGCAAAATCAAGGCCCCACGCACCCCGCACATACTCTCTTCCACCTTCTTCCATTGGGAAAAAGATACAAAAGTCTGAGAACATGCACCAACTGATTCAAAAAGAGCTTTTTCCACGCTGCCATCAGATTTTTATATGTACCTACCATATAATAAACTGATCTATCCCTACACCCTATCTGTAACTGCAACATTATATTCTGCACCCTCTCCTTTCCTTCTCCCCATGCACTCTATGAATGGTATACCTTGCCTGTTTAGCACAAAAACAATACTTTTGACTGCATCCTAATACATGTGGGTATAATAAATCAAATCAAATCCAGTCCATTCTTTCTTGCATTGTTTTACCTCCGGCTCCGCTCTCAGTCTTGCTCTTTTATCTCCCAGCCCTGTGCTCACTCTCCCGAACTCTGCTCTTACATTCTCAACAAGATCAGTCACAACCACGAGCCACAGGTTATCTATCCATCATTGATCTAACTTGTAAAGAGCTCTCCCTACAGGCATTGGCACGGTAAATAATCTCACAACGTCAGGTTACAGTCCAACAGGTTTATCTGATAGCATGAGCTTCTGGAGCTTTGCCCCTTCATCAGGTGAGTACAGAGTTCAGTTCACAAACAGGGCATATATAGACACAAATTCAATTACAAGATGATGCTTGGAATGCAAGTCTTAGCAGGTACTCAAGTCTTTACAGGTGCAGACAATGTGAGTGGAGAGAGGGTTAAGCACAAGTTAAAGAAATGTGAATTGTCTCAAGCCAGGATAGTTAGTGAGATGTTACAAGCCCAGGCAGGTCATGGGGGTTACAGATAGTGTGACATGAACCCAAAATCTAGGTTGAGGCCGCCCTCATGGGTGTGGAACTTGGCTATCAGTTTCTGCTCAATGTTTCTATGTTGTCTTGTGTCATGAAGGTCGCCTTGGAGAACGCTTATCCGAAGAGCAGAGGCTGAATGTCCTTGACTGCTGAAGTGTCCCCCAACAGGAAGGGAACACTCCTGCCTGGTGATTGTCAAGTGGTATCCATTCATCCATTGTCATAGCATCTGCATGGTCCCGCCAACGTACCATATCTCAGGACATCCTTTTCTGCAGCGTATCAGGTAGACAACATTGGCCAAGTCTCAAGAGTATGTACCGTGTACCTGGTGGATGGTGTTCATATGTGAGATGATGGCATCCATGTCGATGATCCGGCATGTCTTGCAGAGGTTGCTATGGCAGGGTTGTGTGGTGCTGTGGTCACTGTTCTCCAAGGTGGCCTTCACGACACACAACAACACAAAATCACCGAGCAGAAACTGATAGCCAAGTTCCGTACACATGAGGAGGGCCTCAACCAAGATCTTGGGTTCATGTCACACTGTCTGTAACACCAACAACTTGCCTGGGCTTGCAACATCTCACTAACTGTCCTGGCTGGAGACAATTCACATCTCTTTAACCTGTGCTTAACCCTCTCTCCATTCATATTGTCAGCACCTGTAAAGATTTTATTACCTGTTTAGACTCGCATTTCAACTATTATCTTGTAATTGAGCTTGTGTCTATATATGCCCTGTTTGTGAACCAAACTCTTCACTCTCCTGATGAAGGGACAATGCTCCAAAAACTTGTGCTATCAAATAAACCGGCTGGACTTTAACCTGATGTTGTGAGGTTACTTACTGTGCCTACCTCAGTCCAACACTGGCAACTCCACATCACAGGCACTGGGGTGTATTTCCCCTTCCCCACAGGGATCAGGGCACATCCACAAACATCAGGGCACTTCACGCACCCCCACAAAACAGTTCCTGGACACACGACACACTCCCACCTGTTGGCACACTCCCCCCACCCAACCACACAAACTGGAACCCCTTCCTCCCGCCCTCCCCAGCACACACAAGGGGAACTCCCCAGTGGGACTCCCCAGATGGACCAGCCCAGGCAGTGCCACCCTGGTGCAGCCCAGGCATTAGCTCTACAATCCCGGTGTGTTTTTTTCCCAGTGTAAATGTTTTTGGCCTCTTGCAAGATTTTGTGCTTATTAAGGGATTTGGGCTTATGGCTAATGCAGCTGCTGGATCGTGGCCTACACACTTATATTAGAAATTTCAGTAATAGAGGAATTATAGGTCAGTGTTTTCAACCACATCAGGTGGTTGGCAACAGTCTGGAACACCTTGTAAGAACAGCCAAATTGTGTTTCATGTCAACATGAATGAGTGTTGCGATTGTTTCCTCTCCCAGTCACTGATGGGGTGCACTTTCCAATGTTCAAAACTGGAAACATCATTTGAATGAATTAGCATACAATTATCAGGCTTCTACACCTGAATCGTCCTCCATCCCCTCAGAAAAACATCCTTGTTGGAGTGAGTGCAGGATGGTGTAAAACTAAACAGGTCTTTCAAGAAGTGTACCTGGCAAGCAGAGCTCCCAGGAGAGCTCAGTTGAGTGCATCGCTCAAGGGGGAATAGGCTCATGTCTATGCACTAGTGCTGGGGCAGTGCCAATAGGGAGCAGGAGAGGGTTTCCAGGGTGAGCTCCTTTGCTCTTCGACATCCTTTAAAAATGGCAACCTGATTCTTGAGGAAGTAAGATGCTTTCAAGACAGGTGTATCAGACACTGTCCTGTCAGTGATACATTGCAAGACCCACCACCTGCTGTTACTTTTCTAAGTATGGGACTATACGATGGAGAAAGCCACAGTTGCTGTCAGCAGCTTCAATGCCAGTTTTCCTGCCCGCTAACAGCCTTTTCCAATTTCCAAGAGAATTCAGTCAGTTGTGTTTTTTTTTGCTAGAAGCAGTTGAGTTTTTTGATTGGTTCATCAACACATTGTGATGTGGAAATAATCACGGTTGTTTTTCTCTATTATAAAACGTTGACAATTTTGAAGAGGATTTTACCTTTAGAAATATTTACAGATTGAGTTAGGGTTTTCCCTTCTAAACATTTGCATTTAAATAAACATGGCAAGATTTTTAATGACATATGTACTTGTGGCTAGGTAGAAATGCTAATTAATTTTAGAGTCCCAATTCTATTCTATCTTGAAATTAAACAGACAAAATATAACATTTACAAAACCTAACATTCCTAACACTTGACCAGGAAACTTGAAAACTACCCATGCTGTGCTCAGATTGTCTACAGGTATGAATATTTTGCACTTTCTTCCAGTGGTAGGTTGAGCTATGGTGCTGACTAACCCAGCAGTGGTATTCCAACTCAAGAGGTAGGGGGTTCTCATCCCACCAGAGGTTTAGCCAAGCATTTTTGGTCATATCAATTAGTGAGGACCTTAACAATGTAATTATAATGTGGGAAACCAAGTACAAGAAGATGCAGGGCTTCAGGGAGGAAGACCAGCAGGATTAGTTTCAGATTACTCTTCCCGGGTGTTATTGGCTAATTGGCAGACTGGCCTCTTGTGCAGAAATAATTATAAAGTTATATAAAACATAGGGAAATAACAAATATGAACGCTGCCAGTAATTGTGACTTCCAGATATTTAATTTTTTGTATTCAACTGTTCCCTAATGATATATTCCATTTCTACCACATACCTATATGATGCAATAAATTAAATTTTACAATTAGAAATACTGTTAACAATGAGTCCCCAATGACACTGTGGGTAATGCACTGCTTATATAGAATGAGCCAAACAAACAACAAAGGTCCCAGAGTTAATGCCTATGCTGAGTTAGCTAACCTCAATGGTAGATGTACATCATTAATCTTAGTATCGAAGTACTGGGGAATAAAAAAAACACTGGCTAACACTCCTACTGACAGACACTGCTTAAGTCCATGAATGAAGAGCCACCTCAAGAGGCACAGAATTCATGCCCCACCCAAGATCCCTTTTCTCCTTTAAGACTCTCCTTAAAACACATGTATTTTATCATCTTTTAGTTACCTTTTCTCATCTCCTATACTTTAATCTGGCGTCCATTTGTCCTCTGATCCACGTGAAATGCAATGGAACTACTTTATGGTTAAAGGCTTTTATTGTGTGAGCACCAGTGTGACTGCCAGTATCATTTCATTTGGGAATGATGTGCAGGAAACCAGGAGAAAATTAGTCAAAATATTGCTAACTGCGGTAGTATGCAAGTATTCCTTCCAGTGAACTAACTAACACATTGGAAAGCTCCATCAATTGCTGGTCTGTCTCAGAAAAAAACACCATTTGCTGGATTTTTGATGTCTACACCAGCCATTTTCTTGACTCCTCTGACTGAGATTATCAGCGCACTGCTGAACTGGGATTCCTTTGTGTTGTGAGCCCATTTGGGAATTCCTAAAATCATTTCACACAGGCGGATTTCAGCAAAGAGAAGAAACCTTTGTCCCATCAGTTTAAAGGGGTACCATTCCTGCTTGTAAGGTTCAGGGATTGATATACTTCTCAGATGTGTCATCTCGTGCTTCATTTTCTTTATAATTTGAGTTCAAGTATTCATTGCCTGTACATTTTCAAATGGCCACAGTAACAAAGCAGAATTAGAATCAAATAGAATAATTCACCAGGCAATTCTTAATTCTTTTTCTTCTGCATATCACCTTTATGCACTTTTTATTTTGTTCTTTTTTCTTGTGGGCTATATTTGTAGTAATGGTTATGATTGAGTTGGAAATCTTATGAGGCATTAGGTATGGTAATTTTGATATAAATTGGCTTTCAATCTGTAGAATGGTTATCAGCACAAATTATGTTGGTGGTTTTCTATAGGTGCATTCATATGAAGACCAAGCAGATAATTTACATGATCTTAAACTAAAAAAAAACACTTGCATCATTTATAGTATCTTAAATATATTATATTAAATATCCCTATGCTGCCAAATGCAGCACTGCACCTTCAATTATTTTAACCTTATTATCAATTTCTTCCTAATCCATAACTTTTACAAGAAAAACCACCACAAAAAGCCCTGATGAAATATCTTTTGTCTGATTCTCTTGCCTCTAAAGTTAAATTTCCCTTTCAATTCAACAAACATACTACCAAAAATTTATTATTTATCTATTCCCATTTTATTATCTTTAATTTCTTCAATGATTTGTCAATTAATGTGAAACAAATGTAAGGTCTGTTGACTACCATTTTTACTCAGCACATTGGCTCAATATCTAGATTGAACAGAGCAACTGTTCCCCAAGGACCCTGCCCTGAGAAACATTGACATCCACAAAGTCAGGACTAGACAAAGTTGCCCTGTTGAGAACGATAAGGTCACCCGTGGGATTGCTGAGATTATCTCTGTCAAGCACTTGGACAGCATGCAGTCAAATGATGCATCATGCAGTCATTTTAGGGGAAAAAATCAATTTCTTCACCAAGTCGCTATTTGCTTTTCAAAGTGCCCTTGTAGGCTTTTACCTCCAAGCATTTATCAATTTAAATGCTGTAAATTGATAATGTTCCTATGTGTATTGTACCTTCATCCGTTAATGCATCAGTTTTGTTTTCTCCACGGTTTTGCAACCTTTATGTCTGTGTATTTCAAGGTTTACTTACAAAATAAGGGATCAGATTTAAAACAACTATTTTTTTAAAATCACATTCAGAGCGTGTTATGTCTGTCAGCTTTGAAGGTATAAGGTACTCTCAGTAGGCTGGACCGAAATGCAGTAAATTTACAAATGTGCTTCTGGAGTAGCAAAGTTTTTCTGCCTCTGATGATTCACTGGCTCAAAGCCAAATTATCAGAGAAATTAAATTTTCCTTTATTATTCAAATAAACTATATTTGCCCTCCTGGATCTTTTCATAAAAGCGTTTCAAATCGACCGAGTGCTGCTTGACCTTGCACAGTATGCTGTATTGAATCAAAATTTTCAGCATAAACAAATGTATCTCCCAAAATGTTGATTTTTAAAAAATTATATCAAAAGAGACAAAGAAAATAACATTCTTCTAGTTAAAACTTTTCTATTTTACATTCAAAGACATTTGATTTAGCAGAGATGATTTATCAGCTGGTCAAAATATCGCAGATGTGTCAATTTCTGACAGTTTAATCTATGCCTGCACATATGTTACACTGGCAGGAGTACTATTGAAAATGGCCAAAACCCAAAAGCTAATACCTTTTTGGCTAGAATAATGCAATTATTTCTTTCTTGCTTTCAAGCTAAGCATACAATGCCATCTGTTACACAAAACAAACATGCACATCTCAATTACAGAATAATGCAGCTGCTTTGACAGACCCTGGATAGCATTGCAAACCAGACTTGTAGAATTTTATTTTAATCTGCATGTCATTCAGGAGACTCCTAATTAGTACCTACCTGCCTAAACCAATTAGTTCTTCTTGTTTTAATGCAGCACAATAGTTGTCAAACATGTAATACATATTTTGAAATATGGAAGTGTTTTCTTGCTTCATCTTTAATTTGCAGAATTTAATAACAAATTTATAGTCACATCTTTTATTATAATTTCATTCACTTGCCAATGTTATTGTCCTTCTGTCAATAATAAACAAAAATAATAAAAACAAAGGGTTCAACTTACAAAATGAAGGACTATTTTTGCTGCATAGCTCAGGTTGCTATCTGCCAGGCTATGGGAAAAGGGTGGGGGAGTAACTCTATTTGAATTGCTCTTGTAGAGAGCCACCACATACACAACAGGGTGAATGGCCTCCTTCTGTGCTGCAACCATTCTATGATTTAATGATTCTATATTCTAATTATGCTATGTTTCAGATTGCTTTGCGTTTGACAGCCCCATTTTTCTGAAAGGATCTGAGGAAGGCAGAAATTTAGTTTGTCACAGTCCCTGTAGAGACCAAATAAATGAATTTCCCCACAACGTATGGAAATAAATTGACAAGATGTCATATTTTAAGACTTTTACTATAACAAGCTAACCAAAGAAAACACAGAGCAAACATTACTTAACAGGCCACTAATACACACAATTAAGGAAAAGGTACTTTTGAATTAACTAATTAACACAACTGGGATATGTCTTACAACCACCTTCACTGAGCACCTCACCTCTTTGAGGTAAAGTAGCAGTGCAGAAAGAGTTGCGAAGTTAACTCCCAGCATTTTAGCAAACCCATTTCTTCCTGTCGCACTGGATTGAAACTTTCAGTGCCCCTGGCACTGATAATATTTATGCTTTGCAGTATTCATATCAATAGTGAAAATGCAATAGAAGTGAGACTAGAAATTCATCAATTATCCCCGTAACTTCATTGCAGTGTGAATGTAAGTCTATTTGTGACTAATAAATAAACTTTAACTTTTCCCCATCCCCAATTTCTTCCCCCAGTTGCAATCTCTTCTGCTGCAATCTCTTCCCCCTCTCCCTCCTTGCAATCTCTCTTCCCCCGATTCACCACTGTCTTGGTGCTCAAACCGATGTACCACCACTTATCTTCCCACTGCTCATGATTCCTCCAATCACAGGCTGGGATTGGAAGAGCAGTTCCTCACCAATTCTGTCACTTCCATTTATAGGGTGCCTTCCCTCTCATTTATTGCTCCTGTGATTAAAGGGGCTACGATGAGGAGAGGGGCTGCTGTGGAGAGAGGGGTCTGACATTGGGAAGTGATCATGTCCAAAGGGACCTGGGGATCCTTATTCATGGATCACTAAAAGCCAGCAGACAGGTGCGGCATGTAATTAGGATGGAAAATGTTATGTTGGCCTTCATTGCAGGGGAATTTGTCTACAGGAGTAGAAGTGTCTTGCCGCAATAGTACAGAGGCCTGTGAGACCTTACCTGGAGTATTGTGTACAGTTTTGGTCTCCTTATATAAAAAAGGATATACTTGCCTTAGAGAAAATACAGTGGAGATTTACCAGACTCATCACTGGGATGATAGGAATATCTTGTGAGGAGAGATTGAGGAAACTGTGCCTGTATTCTCCAGAGTTTTAAAGAGAAATGATCACATTAAAACATGCAAAATCTTTACAGAGCTTGAGAGGGTAGATATACTTAGATGTTTCCCTTGACTGGTGAATCTAGAACCAGAGGGCACAGTCTCAGAATAAGAGACGGGCCTTAGGGCTGAGATGAGGAGGAATTTCTTCACTTAGAGGGTGGTGAATCTTTGGAATTCTCTACTCAAGAGGGCTTTAGAAGCTCAATCACTGAACATGTTCAAAACAGAAATCAACAGATTTCTAGATATTAATGACATCAAGGGATATGGGGATAGCACACAAGAGAGTGACATTGAGATCAATAGTCAGCCATGATCTAATTGATCGTAAAATAGATCATAGAATCCCTACAGTGTAGAAAGAGGTCATTTGGTCCATCGAGTCTGCACCAACAACAATTGTTCTTATTCCTGTAACCCCACATATTTACCCTGCTAATTTCTTTAACCTATGCATCCTGGGATACTAAGGGGCAATTTAGCATGGCCAATGCAACTAACCTGGACATCTTTGGAGTGTGGGGCAAAACTGGAGCACCCGGAGGAAACCAATGCAAGGAGAGTGTCCAAACTCTGCAGAGAGTGATCCAAGCTGGGAATCGAACCCAAGTCCCTGGAGCTGTGAGGTAATAGTACTAACCACTGTGCCACCATGCAGCCCTATGAATGGTGGGCGAATAGCCTCCTCCTGTTCCTATGTTGCAATGTAAAATCTATATGCTTGCTCCCACAGATTCTCTCCTGTTAACCCAAAGGCCACTTTGGCTGCAATTCCCTGAAAATATACCATCAGCGGGAAAGCAAGTGTTTCCTGGTGGCGTTGGCAGCACCTCCTAGATGGGATTTACCCACCTTTAGCATGTAAAAAAAAATGCCTAATGGGAAGTACACCAGTCAGTCCGCTTTAAGGGTGCACCAATTTCTGTGTTCAGAGATAGATTCCCTCTCCCACCACAGAAATGGCCAACCCACCTGACAAGGCGAGCAGCACCAACCCCTCAGGAAAGAGGGGCATCCCCTCTCTCTGAAGATTACTCCTGGCATGAAGGTTTCAGGCATCTCACTGATCAAAATCTTTATTCCTGCCTGTCAAAATTTTGAGGTGACCTGGTCACTTTAATCTTCATGCCCCTGGAATCCCAGCAACAATCCATTTGGCAGAAGGAATTCCCCTTTTCTCTCTAAGAAGCTGCAGGCATGAGAAGATCCCATTCAAGTCCTCTGACTGACAAAAGTCGATTATTTTCTCGAGGGAGGGATTTCCTTCTCCGCAGCTTCTTTTTAGCCCCATTCTTTTAACACAATGTTTATTTCAAGATCTCCCCTCCCCTTGCCACTAAAATAACAGGACACCCCCCCCCCACCACCACATGAAGGTGACCCAACACCCCCCCCCCCCCGCCCCACCCCCCGGCCCCCTTCCTGGCTGTCTGCCTTGTGGTTACAGCTGCACTCAACTTGAAAAGTACCTAAGTGCTTTTAATTCCCCTTTTGTGAAAACATTATGGCTAAGAACAATGGGAGGGTGTACTTGAGATGCTTTCAATGTGAAGAGAAAGATCAACAAACAAAGCTGACTACATGTTATCTGTATGTCAATCAAAGGAGAATAAAAAGGACTGTAATAAAACTGAACGGAAACAAAGGTTTTGAATGGGTTTGAAGAGATTTCAAAGGCTTTGAGCTTTCTATGAAGGTTCAGAAACTTGAAATAAATATTGTGTTAAAAGAATGGGGCTGAGTGAGCAGCTTCAGAGGAGGGAATCCCTTTCTAGTGAAAGTAATCAACTTTTGTCAGTCAGAGGATTTGAATGGGGTCTTCTCAAAACTGCAGCTCCTTAGAGAGAAAAGGGGGATTATTTCTGCTGAATGGATTGCTGTCGGGATTCCAGAGCCATGGAAATTAACGTGACCAGGCCACCTTAAAATTCTCACAGTCGACAGACATGAATAAACATTTTGATCAGTGAAATCACCACGCCAGGAGTGATTTTCAGGTTTCTCAGGACAAGAAGAAGGGACAGTCCAGCCATGAGACCCCCATCCCAGGGGAGAGTACCAAATTCAATTCCTTCTCCCAGCCCGAACCCACCCAACCTCCAGAATCCTTCGGGAACCCTTCCTCTGCAGCCTGGTTGCAGCATGGACGCTGCATCTAACATCTTGACTCCCCTCCGGATCCAGTGAGCCAGGTCCACAATTGTCAGCACTATCGCCAAAGCCCACCCAGAGCAGATCCCACTGGGGAGGTGGGTGAATGGCAGGAGAGCTTGGATTGGACTTTAAGCCTATTATACTTAAAAGAGGCCTTTTGAATAATTATTGGGTTCCTGCCATTCTGTACAGGAACCTGATTAGGAGCAGGGCAAAACTGGTTTTATATGCCTACACCCAATTCTACAGGCCAATGTGATTCCCACTGGGGCTAGATAGCCCACTGAATCACCCCCCCACCCTCAATCCACAGCACGTGTTTTTTTCTGGTGGCCTCTATGCTGTGCAATTTTTGCGGATTTTGAAGGCTGGTAAGCTGCCTTGGGAATCTACTTCAGGCAGGCACTTGTTGGTGGGATATAAATAAGATCCAGTCATTAACATTAACCAGGCATTCCATTGCTAGTACCAGATGTGTAGCCTGTGCTTCCAACTGGCTTCCTGCTCATGAATTAAAATTCCCCTCAAAACTTTTCAACTTCACAGTGATCCTTTCCCTTCTTTTAATATGGTGAAGTATTTTTAGCTGTGGAAATAAGATATTGTTCATTCAGCAAGATGTTCCCAAAAGAAATCTCAAGTGTTATGATGTACAGGAAATCCTTTGGAAAATGTAATTCAGTAACAACAACGATTGATGATATTTTAAAGTACCAAGAAATCCTTTTCATGCAAGATTTGGAAGGGAAGTTGCTCTACTAATAATTTGTGCCATTCTTCGCAATAACTTTACAGTCAGCAATTATTGGGTTTGGTATTGCAAAGACCAAGGCACAGTGGATTCCAAACGACTTAGTTCCAGATCTCATTACAGTCGTGACTAAGCATGGGCAAAATGCTGAATTTCAGAGCCAATGGGGAGTGACTGCCATCGACATCAAGGATTCAACCAAGTGAGGCACCCCGGGACACTGAGCAAAACTGAAGTTAATAAAAATCAGGATAAAAACCTGCCTGTCACACAACTGGCACAAAAGAAGAGGGTTATGATGTTTGGAAGCCAATCAACTCAACCCCAGGAAATTGCTTTTGCAGCTCCTCAGGGGTAGGATTCCAGGTCTAACCACTTCCAGCATACTCATCAGTGCCTTCTCTCAATTGCAACGTTGAAAGTGGAGATCTTTATTGATGATTGTACAGCACTGAGTTCCATTTGCAATTCCTTATATAATAAAGCAGACCATTCCCTCATTCAGAAAGATTTGAAGAGCATCCATGCTTGGGGTAATAATATGGCAATTGACATTTCTGGTCAAGTCCCGAGACGCCCATCCCAGGTCAGACAATGCTCAGCTCCTACAGGAAGAGTCTAACCATCACCAAATCATTCATCATTAACATCCTTGCTCACCGTTGACCAGAAACTCAACTGGGTCAGTCACATAAATGCTGTGGTTATGCAACAGGTCAGATCCCTGGGTATTCTGCTGTCTGACTCACCACCTAACTCCCAAAACCCCGAAAAGTTACAAGCTAGTGGTGCCATGAAATACTCTTTACTTACCTGATGGTTGTAGCTGCAGAAATACTCAAAAAGCTCAATATCATCTTGGACAATGCAGTTTGCTTAATTAGCAGCCATCCAATACTACATATCTGCTCCCTTGATCACTGGTCCACGTGATAGAAGCGTATACCATCTACAAAATCCAATGTAACAACTCACCAGGGCTTCTTCAGCAGCAACTCCCAAGCCTGTGATCTCTTCTATCTAGAAGAACCCGAGGCAGCAAGCTCACGAGAACAGCACTACCTCAATTTCCCAACCTATACTATCCTGATATGGGTCTTTATTGTCACTGGGTCAAAATCCTGGACACAGTGCTTCACAGCACTGCAGGGAACACCTTCAGCACATAAACTGCAGTTTTTTTAAGAAGTTGCTTCACCACCACCCCCTGAAGGACAATTAGAGATAGGCTATGAATGCTGGCCTTGCTAGCCACACCCTGATCCCAAGAATCTAAGTCATAATCACAAACACTGTTATTCTGTGTAAAACTGTGTAATTTGAAAATGTTGATCCTTTGATACTTCAATAAACAATAAAGACAGTTCCTTTTGTTCAAAATATATACAGAAGTTAGCCTAAAATATTGTTTAATTGATTTAATGAGAAAAAAGGAACCTGTAGTTAGGTTTTCATAACCTCAGGCCAAGTAATTACTTTTAAGTGTTATCACCAGAGTAATGTAGGACACAGCTGCCAATTTCCCCACTTCAAGGTCCAATAAACAGCAATAAGATATTGGCCAGATGATCATAGAATTAACAGTGTGGAGACAGGCCCTTCCGCCCCAAGTGGTCCATGCTGACCAAAATGCCCATCTAAGCTAACCCCATTTGCCTGCATTTGGTCCATATCCTTCTAAACCTCCAATCCATGCATCTGTCCAAATGCTTTTTAAATGTTGTCAATGTCCTTGCCTCAATCGCTTCCTCCAGCAGCTCATTCTACATATGTACCACCCTCTGTGTGAAAAAGTTGCTCCTCAGGTTCGGATTAATTCTTTCTCCTCATAATTTAAACCTATGTCCTCTAGTTCTTGATTCCCCAACCCTAGGGAAAAGATTCATTGCATGCACCCTATCCATGATATTATACACCTCTATAAGATCACCCATCAGTCTCCTACGCTCCGAAGAAAAAAGTTCAAGCCTATCCAATCTCTCCCTAGAACTCAGTCCCTTGAGTCCTGGCAACATCCTTGTAAATCTCTTCTGCACTCTCTCCAATTTAATACCATCTTTCCTACAGCAAGGCAACCAAAACTGAACACAATACTCTAGCTGCGGCCTCACCAACATCCTGTACAACTGCAACATAGCTTCCCAACTTCTATATTCAATGCCCTGACTGATGAAGGCCAGCATGCCAAAAGCCTTCTTCACTGCTCTATCTATCTGTGACTCCACCTTTAGAGAACTGTGCACCTGAACTCCAAGGTCCCTCCATTCCACAATACTCCCCAAGTCCTACCATTCACAAAGTCCTACCTTGATTTGACTTTCCCAAATGCAACACCTCATACTTATCTGCATTGAACTCCATTTGCCATTTCTTGGCCCACTTCTCCAGCTGATCAAGATCCTGCTGCAATTTTTAAAAACCTTCCTCCCTGTCTACAATACCACCTATTTTAGTATCGTCTGCAAACTTACTAATTATGCCTTGTACATTCTCAACCAAATCATTGTTATAGTTAACAAACAGCAATAGGCTCAGCACTGACCCCTGAGGCACACCACTAGTCACAGGCCTCCTATCTGACAGGCATCCTTCCATCATTACCCTCTGCTTCCTACCATCAAGCCAATTGTATATCCAATTTGCCAGCTCTCCCTGTATTCCAACTGATCTAACCTGCCAGAGTAGTCTACCATGTGGAACTTCACCTAAGGCCTTCCTGAAGTCCATATGGACTACGTCTACTGCCGTACTCTCATCAACCTTCCTGGTCACTTCATCAAAGAACTCTAGCAAATTTGTAAGGCATGATCTCCCATGTACAAAGCTGTGCTGACTACTCCTAATCAAACACTGTCCTTCCAAATGCCTGTATAACTTATCCCTCAAAATCCTCTCTAGTAACTTACCCACCACAGATGTTAGACTTGCTGGTCTACAATTCCCAGGTTTTTCTTTGCAGTTCTTCTTATATAAGGACACAACACTGGCTAACCTCCAGTCTTCTGGAACCTCACCCGTGGCTAACAATGATACAAATATCTCAGCCAGGGCTCCTGCAATTTCTTCTCTAGCTTTATGTAAGGTTCTTGGATATACCTGGTCAGAGGCAGGAGATTTATCCACCTTCATACATCTTAGTGATGTTGGAATACATATAGCCCAGAGCTCTTGAGAAGACTACTCTGTCCTACTAATTTTTACCAATCAGTTCTTTTCCGTCCACTTGAATGGACAGATGGGGCCTCAGCATAATGTCTCATCTGAAAGATAAGAGGACTGAGTACTACATGTTTTATTGTGCCCCCCCCACCCCCACAACACTCCCCCACCACTCCAAAATCATTTGGCAGAATCATCTCACACAGATCTCAATGGAAGATTCAATGCAAGGTCCCCCCACCAATCCCTGCTCCTCTTGGCTTTGCTACCTCCTCCCCTTCAAAGGCCTTGCCACTCCCCTGCTGTCCCCCTCCATCACACAATGGGAATGCCCGCCCCCATCTCAATTGGGCTCCCCAGAGGGCCTGCCCCAACACCGTCACTGGCACAGATCAACAATTTCTGGTTGGAATTGGCTGGCACCACCTGGTTGAAGCATTTGGGAAATCGTGCCCACATTGCGCTGATTAAGGATTTCAGTATCATGGTAGTTATGGACAGAATTTCCCATTTATGAAACAAAGTGCCATGGTAGGTGGCTTCCATGGTGTGTGTCCTGCTGGTCAGAATGGCAAGAAATCCATGTTTGTAATCTCATTAATTATTCAGACGTGAAGAGCTCTCTGAATCCATCTGGTGGGTCAGATACTGATTTGTCCACAACCATTGTTACCTGGCAGAGTCAAAGGTCTGGGCATCATAGTTAAATGTGACCCAACACAGACATCTCACACTCTCCAGCCCAGCTGTGTCCAGGGCCACACAGAGATGTCCGGAAACTAGAGGATGAAGTCTGCAAGCTGCAAGAAGGTATCCTGTTTCAGTCCCAACGTCTAGCAAGAGGATGAGTGGTCTCATCCATTCCATTAGGGTCAATTCATCCCTCCACTCCCTCCAATATCAAATTCTAATGATGGCATCATGTACTTAAAGGGTTCCTCTCTTCAGGGATCTCACACAGCTATTAATGAGGGACACTTATCATCATTGCTTTGCTGACCGAAATTTTCACATAATTACCATCTTATCTATCATGCTACTCACAGTCCATTCTCAGCCCCCTCTAGGGAGGACTAAACACATACAAGGGAATGTATGTTTCCCAACTTCTGTTTCATTGATTCTAATCACAGTCTTTTCTTTTGTCTTCATCCAGGGCAAGGTGTTTCAGAGCAGCTGCAAAAAATCCCTAACTGGGGGGGGGATGTATGATGTTATTCATGTTTTTCTTGTTATTGATGTTTTTCTCTTTTAATCCACAGGTTCTTCGGTCCGCCTTGTTGTCCAACAAGAGGCATACACGTGGTGGGTTGTGTGAGGGCTGCTCTTGGATGTTTCAAGAGTAGCCGAGTGCTTCATGTCGTTAGTGTGTGCTTAAACTGGACCAGATGCTGGGCAACACGACAGCTCAGTGACTATCTCTGATTGCTGTGCAGACACATGGATTTGGGCCCGTGTCTGTGGGAGTTTGCACATTCTCCCCGTGTTTGCGTGGGTTTTCTCCAGGTGCTCTGGTTTCCTCCACACCTCAAAGATGTGCTCTTACGCTGATTGGTGTAACAAATTGTCCCTAATCTGATTTCCAATGTGGAGTGCCATAAGCATAGACAAGGGTCATGGGTGGAGAGGGGACTCACAATGTTGAAATGGTGGCACGGGCTCGCTGTGTTGTTCTTTGTATTGTGTATCATTTCCTTCACTCAGTTCGAGGGGGACACCATTAATTAGGCCTGTCCCAACAATCTAATGCAAATGACACCTCCAAGAGTTCATCATATCCTGACATTCAGTGAGTGAATGCAATCTTGTATTCTGCTTGCTCACGAATGACAACTCTTGTCTCTCTCTTTTAGTAACCAGCAAATCCAGGAAGAAAAGGATGACACAGGTAAGCCCCCAACCCCAGACCACCTCAGATGAGGAAACCACTGAGGAGGACAATCACTGCCCTCACCAGCACCATCCACCAGCACAGAGACACAAACCTTGGTGGGCCACAGCTCTGGATGAGGCTTGAGGTCACCGACTAGAGAATACCAGTCCCCACAGCAGCCACAGACAGAGATAGCCCAGGTCTCCACAACTCAGAGGGCTACAGGAGACCAGTCACCCACTGATTCTGAGTCAGATGATGAGCCTCTGCGAGTGGCTGCCAACACAGTGCTAGAGATTCAACAATAGGTGGCAGAACATCAGTCAGAAATGCAACAATGGAGTTTATCTGTGTTCTGTCTAATGTCATGGTTCGATGTGCCAATGCCTCAAAGTCACCATGGCAATGTTGGCGGCCACCACGGAGATCTTGGTCAAGCAAATTTTGCTGGATTTGCACTCAACCCTGGACTCCATGGCTACTCACACATTGGTGGATACCATCAATGTTTAGACAGGAGGGGGTCAAAGCGTTCCCTTCAAATGTTCCATCTCCTCAAGGAGTCAGGGAGGGGCCCTGAGGCACCACAGGTGAGCATCAGCTAAACACCCTGGGTGCCTCCTCTCAGGACACTCCAAGGATGTCCAAGTCACTCAGAATCCCCTCTGTCTGTGATCCTATCCACATGAGCTGCCCAGGCTGACTGAGAGCGCATCTGCCCATGAGCAGGAGACCTGTGTCAGGGCCAGGGTTTCCAGGTTTTGGACCAGCAGAGGACATCCAGTGAGGTTATCACAGACATCAGGATGTGGCAGTCAGCAGATGTCAGGGCTGCAGCCAGGTGCAGTGCTAGGGTCAAGAAAACTAAAAAATATTGAAATCACTTTTGGGTCATGGGTGTGCAAATTCTGTCAATATATTGCACTTTTGTTAATACATTTGCTGTTTTTGTGAATAGCTTGGTCAACTGAAGATTGTGAAGATGTACATGAATTTTCTTCTTTCAATGGTTAGCTGTTGACCCACTCAGCGATAGTCTTCTTTTGTGAGATTCACAATCATGTGATTTCAACCTCACTAAAGATAGTCTCTGCAGTCTTGAGTGATGTCAGGGAGAGGTGTTCCAATCTGTATTAAAGGTTTGTGATTATTGTGCTTGCATCATTTTATCTTTACAACACACCATAGTTGGCAGCGGGGGGGAGGGGTGGGCAGCTCAGCAGCCTTGAGGGATTAACAGCAGTTCTATCTACTCATTGGTAATGCCTAAGGACAAGACCAGAACGAGCAGATGAAATTCCCAATCGTGTCCTCATCACACTGGCCTCTATAGTTTCTCATTTACATGGCAATGACTGCATCAAACAAGTGTCTGCAGCTGTTGTTTCTATTTTCACTTCCTAGAGCTAGCACGTATAGGTTACACTGCTGATCTTCTTAGAGATCATGGCCTCGTGAATCACGAGGCTGAAAGATACATATCTGAATGCTAAACCTGCTTTCCATGTTGGACGGATTGTTCAATACAATGGAATGTCATTCAGGGGCAGGAGGAATGTGGCCATCTCCTCCTGGAATCTGTTGGCAATTCAAGTGGCATGGGCACGTCTTCCACATCAATCTCCCTCCTTACTGTCATCTTGTGGAAGCTGACTGCCTCAACGCCAAAACCAGAGATCAGAGTGGATTGCCCAAGTCATCAACTTATGAGAACTGTATCACTTTAACCTTTATTGGACTTTATACATTTCACCTAATCTACTCTGCCAGTGTGTCTGTGTGTGTGTATCTGAAAATGTATTTCTGAATGTGTGTGTGCACACATGTGTGAACATGTGCGTACTTGTGAGTGTATATGAGTGTGTATGTGTGCACACGTGTGCATGTCTGAATGTGTATGCGAGTGAATGTGTGAGCATGCACGTGTTTGAATGTATGTGTGTATGTGAATGTGAGTGCTTATAATTTGTGATTTCTTAGACTGGGTTAAGTACAATAACAACATTTTCCTTTTTAGGAAAAAAAGGAAATCTGACTGTTACAATGAAACAGTTAAAACGCTCACTGATTGGGCAAGTATATTCCTTTTAAAAAAATCTGCTGCAGCCAAATGAAGGTGGGAGAAAAGAGGAAAGCTATTCCACCTCTCCTCATCTGATCGTAACAGATGGAGCCATCTGTTGGAAGGACTGATATATGAAAAGAAATTGGATTGACTGGGCTTTTACTCACTGGAATTGAGAAGAGGGGATCTCATAGAAACATAAAATCCTGATGGGACTGGAGAGGCAAGATGCAGGAAGAATATTCCTGATGTTGGGGAAGTGCAGAACTAGGGGTCACAGTCTAAGAATAAGGAGTAAGCTATTCAGGACTGATGTGAGAAAAAATTCCTTACTCAGAGAGTTGCGAGCCTGTGAACTCTCTACCACAGAAAGCTGCTGGGGACAGTTAGATATGTTCAAGAGAGAGCTGGACATGGCCCTTGTGGCTAAAGGGATCGAGGTGTATGGTGAGAAAGCGGGAGTGAATGATCAACTATGATCATATTGAATAGTGGTGCAGCCCTGAAGGGCCAAATGGCCTACTTCTGCACCTAGATTCTATGTTTCTATATTTGTAATCCACTTATGTTTAAAATTCCTCAGTCTTTGGTGCTGGTTTGCTTGATTTCACCTGGATTGTACTGATTTTACTAGTGGAAATGAATGGCAACTCTCACTGTTCTCACTGACATTATTTAGACTTTATTGTAGATCAGAGACAGAAGAAAGCACAACATTCAGGGTCAGCAGTAGGAGAAATGGTGGTCATCAGTGGATGCAATTTAGTATGAAAGCATCATCAAATGAATTTAGGGTGTTTCTCCTTAATCCTGTGCCCTGTTCAGCTGATGTGCCTAAAAAGAAAGTATTTGAACATCTGCAAACTACTGACTGGCTGATCTGGCAAATATGTCACTCAGTGATTTGGGGGATCTGGCAGTATTGTATTCATTGCTGCGGCAACTCATTCACAACTCGTGGAATACCTTACATTTTTCAGAAATTCTTGCAGGTCAGGATCAATCTCTTTTACGAAGTAGAGGTGGTAAAGTCAGATCTCCTCTGAAATGTCAGGGCTGGAGTCTGTAAATGAGGGTAATTAGAAGTGATGGGTACAAACATGCTCAGGTGTTGCTGTCTCCTCACAGGTCATTCATCCTCATCTAAAACAGTACAATTAGGTCACTGTTGTCACCATATAATACAAACGAAAGATGTGAACCTTGTAACAATCTCCCAGAAATAAACAGAGATTGAGGGGCAGGATTAAACATGAGCACTTTACTGTGAAAGCAGCACTGTCAAATAATATTTTTAATAGAAACAAATAATCAGCATACAGCATCCGGTTAAGGTGCAGCAACTAAACTATTTCAACTTTTTTTCACTTCATGCAATAGGGGCTTTTTAAAACATACTTTGGTGCTGCAGGGCTAGTTAAGGATTGCTTTGCCCCCAGGATTTTCGACTTACTTTTGACAAGGTCAAAGATTTTTGTCAGGGACTGCATCCTCTAGTTAAATGGGCTCCCTCAGAATCTTGATCATCTGATTAAAGCCTCTGAAGATGGTGACATGTGGTTCTTCACAGCATCAGGGACCCAGATTCGATTCCAGCCTTGGGTGGCTGTATGCATGGAGTTTGCATGTTCTTCCCTGTGTCTGTGCATGTATCCACTGGGTGCTCCAGTTTTTTCCCCCAGTCCAAAACCATGTTAGCCATGGTGAATGTAGTTCAAGTTTGCTGATGACACCACCACAGTGGGTCGGATCTCAAACAATAAGACAGAGTACAGGAATGAGATAGAGAATCTGGTGAACTGGTGTGGCAACAATAATCTCTCCTTCAATGTCAACAAAACGAAGGAGATTGTCATCGACTTCAGGAAGCGTAAAGGAGAACATGCCCCTTTCTACATCAACAAGAACAAAGTATAAAGGTTTGAGAGCATCAAGTTTTTAGGTGTCCCAATCACTAACAACCTGTCCTGGTCCCCCCTTGCTGACACGATGGTTAAGAAAGCCCACCAATGCCTCTACTTTCTCAGAAGGCTAAGGAAATTTGGCATGTCAGCTATGAACAATAATAGAGCAGCAAAAGCAGCAATGAACAATAATAGAGAAAAATGTCAAAACAAAACGAACTAAAATTAATAAATATTACTTTCCATAACAAGATCCAATATTAGTGTTTTTTTTCAAAAATAACTCAGTAATCTCAATTTAACTTTTGGAAATATAATTCAGATTTAAGGTTTCATCTTCAGCAGGGCAAGCCACTAGAGTTAGTCATGCAGCCATATAGCCATGAACCAAATTTGTCCAAGTATAAATTCAGTATAGTATTCATTGTCATAAACCGTCCTTCTGTTGCAAGTTCCGATACATTGTATGTGCCTAAAATTCTATACTTTCCTGACAGCATTTACATTTCTATGACATGTGCTTTCACCCTTGCAGTTCTTCTGGATCAGACTTATTTAAATATTTCTGGCTAGCCCCTGACCGAATTTGAGTTGCTGCTGGTTCCAATCCTGCAGTAAAAAATGTTTTTTTTTAAAAATTGCGTCTTACCAATTACCTAATGCAGTTGCTGGTAACTAGTTTTTAGTTTTTTTTTAGGTTCAGTCATGGGACACGGGTGTTGCTGGCAGGCCAACATTTATTGCCCATCCCTAGTGACAACCAGAACTGAAAAATTCTGCAAGGAAAATGGAGCAGCTACAGGTCGAGGGAATCTTCATGAAGTGGTAATGTGTCCAGCAGTTCTGCTGCTCAGAAGGTTCAGGCCAATGTTCTTATAATATTTGTGCTGCTATGATCTGGAATGCACTGCATGAACGGGTGGTAGAAATAGATTCAATAGTAACTTTTAAAAGGAAATTGGATATGTACTGGAAAAGTATAACTCTGTAGGAGTATGACCTTCTTCTCTACTGTAAGATTCTACAATGATTCACTCAGTATTGCTGTGGGATTAAATACTGAAAATACATTAAATGACATATTTCTTTTCACCAATATCTTATTATTTGAAAATGGATACCTTTTATCAGAAAATCTGAGTCATTGTATGCTCATTTAACACTCTATGGATGTATTACATTTGGTACTGTTCTACATCCTGTGCTATAATTTTATGCTGTCATACGATCAGGATTGCAAATAGATTGTCTGATTCAACCGTATTTCATTTCAAGAACGGAGTATTGAAGGTTATTAATAAGAAATGAATACTCCTTTATTTCTCATTTGCAAGCAGCTTTTAAATTCAGGGCTTTGTTGTAAGTATAATTTAACATTGAAACAATATTCTACAAATTTATTCCACAAATAATGTCTTACAATGAGACTATGCAAATAGGTTTAAATCCATGCCCAATACATTGACTCAGTCTACACTTCCCGCTGCCTTGGCAAAACAGCCAAGCATAATTAAGGACCCCATGCACCCCGAACATTCTCTCTTTCACCTTCTTCCATCGGAAAAAAGATACAAAATTCTGAAGTACGTATCAACCAACGCAAAAACAGTTTCTTCCCTACTGTTGTCAGACTTTTGAATGGACCTACATTCCATTAAGTTGATCTTTCTCTACTCCCTTGCTATGACTGTAACAATACATTCTACACTCTCTCGTTTCCTTCTCTATGAACGCTATGCTCTCTCTGCATAGCGTGCAAGAAACAATACTTTTCACTGTGTGCTAATACATGTGACAATGATAAATCAAATGAAATCAAAAGTTTTAAAAATATTTGTGCGGGGCATAACTTAACTTAAAAGCAGCACCATATTTTAAAAATTAAATTGTTAAAACATCTAGCCAATTCTACTCTGAGTAAATCACTGGAAATGTATAATGCTGGAGCATTTTCATAAATTACTGCAATGTTCATGTGTATGTATAGTGAATTAAAATAATAGCACAACGGCATCAGGGTGGTAGCAAGGGATGATATTGGAGCCAAGGAGCAGAAAGTGGAATCGTTGTGGGTGGAGATTAGGAACAGCAAAGGGAGGAAGACGCTGGTGGGTGTCGTCTATAGGCCCCCGAAAAATGATCTGGAGGTGGGGCGGGCTGTTAACGTGCAAATAAGTGCGGCGTGCAGGAATGGAACGGCAATAATTATGGGGGATTTCAATCTGCATATTGATTGGACGACCTATGTTGGAGATGGTGGGCTCGAGGAGGAGTTCTTGGAATGCTGCCGGGATAGTTTCCTTGAACAGTGTGTGTTGGAGCCGACGAGGGAGCGAGCTATCTTGGATCTGGTGCTATGTAATGAGGCGGGTAGAATTAGGGACCTTGTGGTGAAGGATCCTCTTGGGGAGAGTGATCATTGTATGGTGGAGTTTCTGGTGCAGATGGAGGAGGACAAAGTGGGTTCCTGGACACGTGTCCCTTGTTTGAACAGAGGGGAGTACGGTAGGATGAGAGAAGAATTGGCGAATGTGGACTGGGGGAGCGTGTTGGAAGGTAGGTCTGCTGAGGAGCAGTGGAGGATTTTTAAGGAGATCTTTCTTGGTGCTCAGCAGAAATTTATTCCGATGGTCAAAAAGGACCATAGGAGGAGAAGTAATAACCCGTGGATAACGAAGGAGATGAAGGAAAGTGTTAAATTAAAAGCGGAGGCATTTAGAGTAGCTAAGAGTAGTGGGCGAGAAGAGGATTGGGATTGACAAAGATTGACAAAGAAATTGATAAAGAAGGGTAGGAGAAACTATGAAGCTGGGCTAGCGCTTAATACAAAAAAGGATAGCAAGAGTTTTTATAAGTATATAAAAAGGAAGAGGCTGGCGGGTGAACGTTGGACCCTTAGAGGATGAGAAAGGGGACTTAGTGGTAGGGGATGGGGAAATGGCTGAGGTCTTGAATAACTTTTTTGTTTCGGTCTTCACGGAGGAGGACGTGAATAATTTGCCGGGTGTTAGAGATGGAAAGGTGGTAGGACTGGAGGGTCTCAATGACATTACTGTTACTAGAGAGGCGGTGCTCGACAGACTGGAGGGGCTGATTGTGGACAAGTCCCCAGGACCGGATGGAATGCATCCGAGAGTTCTGAAAGAAATGGTGGAGGAGATAGTGGATGCCTTGGTGGTTATTTTCCAGACGTCGCTGGATTCCGGGGAAGTGCCGGAAGATTGGAAAACGGCTAATGTTATGCCGTTGTTTAAGAAGGGTGCCAGGCAAAAGGCGGGGAATTATAGGCCGGTTAGTTTAACGTCTGTTGTAGGTAAAATGTTAGAATCCGTCATCAAGGAGGAAATAACGAGGCGTCTTGAGGGGAATTGCTTGATAGAGCAGACGCAGCACGGTTTCGTTAAGGGGAAGTCGTGTCTGACAAATTTACTGGAGTTCTATGAGGATGTGTCTAGGGCGGTGGATAGAGGAGAGCCGGTGGATGTGGTCTTTCTTGATTTTCAGAAGGCGTTTGACAAGGTACCTCATAAGAGGTTATTGCAGAAGGTCAGGGGACATGGAGTTGGGGGTAGGGTGTTAGCGTGGATAGAGGACTGGTTGTCAAATAGGAGGCAGAGAGTGGGGGTCAATGGGTGCTATTCGGATTGGCGGTTGGTGACTAGAGGAGTGCCCCAGGGGTCGGTGCTGGGGCCTCAGCTTTTTACCATTTATATAGATGATCTGGAGGAGGGAACCGAGTGTATGGTGTCGAAATTTGCTGATGACACCAAGATTGGGGGAACGGCAAATTGCGCGGAGGGTGTGGAGAGTCTGCAGAAGGATCTAGATAGGCTGGGCGAATGGGCCAGGAACTGGCAAATGGAATTTAATGTTGGCGAGTGCAAGGTGGTCCACTTTGGTAGGAATAATGGTAGGAAGGATTATTACTTACGTGGAGAAAAACTGCAACAGGCGACAGTGCAGAGGGACCTCGGGGTCCTTGTGCATGAGTCGCAAAAACCCAGCTTGCAGGTACAGCAGGTGGTCAGGAAGGCGAATGGGATGCTGGCCTTCATAGCGAGGGGGATTGAATATAAAAGTAGGGAGGTCTTGCTGCGGCTGTATAGGGCATTGGTGAGACCGCAGCTGGAGTACTGTGTGCAGTTTTGGGCGCCGTACTTACGCAAGGATATTTTGGCCTTGGAGGGAGTGCAGAGGAGGTTTACTAGGCTGATGCCGGAGTTGAGGGGGTTGAGCTATGAGGAGAGGCTGAATAAACTAGGCTTGTACTCGTTAGAGTTTAGAAGAATGAGGGGAGATCTCATTGAGACATATAAGATGATGAATGGGATGGATAGGATAGAGGTGGAGAGACTCTTCCCGCTCAGAAAGGACAGTAGGACTAGGGGGCACAGCCTCAAGATAAAGGGGGGGCGGTTTAGAACGGAGTTGAGGAGGAACTTCTTCACTCAAAGGGTGGTGAATCTCTGGAATTCTCTGCCCGTTGAAGTGGTGGAGGCTACCTCGCTAAATATTTTTAAGACGCGGGTTGATGGGTTTTTGATAAGAGAGGGGATTAAGAGTTATGGGGAGAGGGCGGGAATGTGGAACTGAGCCACGACAGATCAGCCATGATCTTATTGAATGGCGGGGCAGGCTCGAAGGGCCAGATGGCCTACTCCTGCTCCTATTTCTTATGTTCTTATGTCACAAATTAACTAATAAACTTTGTGAAACAAAGGGCAGATTTCTACCTGCGCAAAGTAAGTGCCAATTAAAATACATATTTGACTGCCAGAAACTAAATTTGTGCGTTTTTGTTTAGAGTCATAGAGGTTTACAGCATTGAAACAGGCCCTTTGGCCCAAGTTATCCATGCTGCCTTTTTTTTAAAACCCCTAAGCTAATCCCAGTTGCCTGCATTTGGCCCATATCCCTCTATATCCATTGTACTTGTATAAATATCTAAGCGCTTTTTAAAAGATAAAATTGTACCCACCTCTACTACCACCTCTGACAGCTTGTTCCAGACACTGACCTTAAATCTATGCCTTCTAGTTTTAAGTTTTACAGAAGTAAACAAGTAGAATGGAGATAAGGTGTGTGATTCCCCCAGCAGCACCCCGCCCTCCACACACACACACACAAACACACACACACAACGGATGTGGCAGCCTCTCTGACAAGCAGAGCACCTCTAACCCCTCAGCACAGAGAGGCATCATCGTCCCCCCGCACTCCTCTACCACTGTAAGAATGGGTCGCTTTCTCCTTCCATACCATGTGCGTGACCTAATCCTCCTCCTCTTTATCCCCTCCTACAACAGTGACACTGCGAGATGGGGTCTCCAATCCCCTCAGGCCTTGCCTCCCTCAGGTCTCTCCTTTCAGGTCCCATCCTTTGGCAGTGCCAACTTCTCAAGTGGCAGGGAGAATCTAGAGGTCAAATCCGTTCTCCCCACCCCCCCAAGCCCGACCCCACCCATCCCCTTGGGGTACCCTTCCATCGCAGCCTAGCAGCAGCAAAGGGGCACATGGTACAGCACTTATGTTCTTCTCCCATCAAAGTCCATGGTGCCAGGGTAGGTTTGTCAGGACCTGCACCAAAGCCTACCTGCTGGATTTCCCACCGGGGGTGGGCACATCGCAGGAGGGAATTGAATCAGCCTTCCAGCCCTAAATTAACATGCATATGAACAATTTTGAATATTCATCAAGTTCCCATCTGGGCGGGAACCTCATCAGCGCCAGCATGGCCAGCCTGGAGTATCGTGATAGGTTTCCTGTCCAGTGGGACTCCTGATTTCAGCTCAATGGCTGCTTTGGGCCTTCAGGATTCCCTCCAAGGGCTAGCGGGCCCAGTGAATCCTGACCAATGATCATTAGGATGAACCAAACATTTTAAACAAGATTTGCTGCAACTGAGTAGTTTTTAATTAATCAAATTAGCAATAAACAGATAAAAAAAATTTTGGTGCAGTACTTGCTGGAGCAACGCACGTCATGGCCAATGCATGAGTTGAATTTCTTCCTTAATCCTTCAGCTCTGACCACATTTGCTGAAAATGTGAGCTGATAGTGGTGTGATAAGGTCAACAGGGCACCTGGGATTTGGACCAAAAGTGTCTCACCAAGTCTGACAGCATCTGTGGACAGAGGATAGAGCCATCGAACGGCCATCCTGACTCAAAATGTTGGCTGTATTCTCTCTCCACTGTCAGATCCGCTGAGCTTTTCCAGCATTTTCTGCTTCTGTTTCAGATTCCAGCATCCACAGTATTTTGCCTTTATTTTAGGACCAAAAGTCTAACTTTAGCCAATGCAACTCAACGACACAGAACATTAAGGTAAAGTTAAGGTAAACTTAATGGTAAGTTACTTGGGTAGTGTGGATGAGCAGCGAGATCTCGCAGTCCGTGTGCACAGATCCCTGAAAGTTGGTACCCAGGTTAAGAACATAAGAACATAAGAAATAGGAGCAGGAGTAGGCCATCTGGCCCTTCGAGCCTGCCCCGCCATTCAATAAGATCATGGTTGATCTGTCGTGGCTCAGTTCCACTTTCCCGCCCTCTCCCCATAACCCCTAATCCCCTCGCTTATCAAAAACCCATCAACCCGCTTCTTAAAAATATTTAGTGAGGCAGCCTCCACCACTTCAACGGGCAGAGAATTCCAGAGATTCACCACCCTTTGAGTGAAGAAGTTCCTCCTCAACTCCGTTCTAAACCGCCCCCCATTTATCTTGAGGCTGTGCCCCCTAGTCCTACTGTCCTTTTTGAGCAGGAAGAGTCTCTCCACCTCTATCCTATCCATCCCATTCATCATCTTATATGTCTCAATGAGATCTCCCCTCATTCTTCTAAACTCTAACGAGTACAAGCCTAGTTTATTCAGCCTCTCCTCATAGCTCAGCCCCCTCAACTCCGGTATCAGCCTAGTAAACCTCCTCTGCACTCCCTCCAAGGCCAAAATATCCTTGCGCAGGTGCGGCGCCCAAAACTGCACACAGTACTCCAGCTGCGGCCTCACCAATGCCCTATACAGCCGCAGCAAGATCTCCCTACTTTTATATTCAATCCCCCTCGCTATGAAGGCCAGCATCCCATTCGCCTTCCTGACCACCTGCTGCACCTGCAAGCTGGGTTTTTGCGACTCATGCACAAGGACCCCGAGGTCCCTCTGCACCGTCGCCTGCTGCAGTTTTTCGCCCTGTAAGTAATAGTCCTTCCTACCATTATTCCTACCAAAGTGGACCACCTCGCACTTGCCAACATTAAATTCCATTTGCCATTTCCTGGCCCATTCGCCCAGCCTATCTAGATCCTTCTGCAGACTCTCCACACCCTCCGCACAATTTGCCGTTCCCCCAATCTTGGTGTCATCAGCAAATTTCGACACCCTACACTCGGTTCCCTCCTCCAGATCATCTATATAAATGGTAAATAGCTGAGGCCCCAGCACCGACCCCTGGTCTCTCCCAAACCTCTCCCAATCCTCTTCTCGCCCACTACTCTTAGCTACTCTAAACGCCTCCGCTTTTAATTTAACACTTTCCTTCACCTCCTTCGTTATCCACGGCTGATTACCTCTCCTCCTACGGTCCTTTTTGACCATCAGAATAAATTTCTGCTGAGCACCAAGAAAGATCTCCTTAAAGATCCTCCACTGCTCCTCAGCAGATCTACCTTCCAACGCGCTCCCCCAGTCCACATTCGCCAATTCTTCTCTCATCCTACCGTACTCCCCTCTGTTCAAACAAAGGACGCGCGTCCGGGAACCCACTTTCTCCTCCTCCATCTGCACCAGAAACTCCACCATACAATGATCACTCTCCCCAAGAGGATCCTTCACCGCAAGGTCCCTGATTCTACCCGCCTCATTACATAATACCAGATCCAAGACAGCTCGCTCCCTCGTCGGCTCCAACACACACTGTTCCAGGAAACTATCCCGGCAGCATTCCAAGAACTCCTCCTCGAGCCCACCGCGTCCAACATGGGTCGACCAATCAATATGCAGATTGAAATCCCCCATAACTATGGCCGTTCCATTCCTGCACGCCGCACTTATTTGCGCGTTAACAGCCCGCCCCACCTCCAGATCATTATTCAGGGGCCTATTGACGACACCCACCAGCGTCTTCCTCCCTTTGCTGTTTCTAATCTCCACCCACAACGATTCCACTTTCTGCTCTTTGGCTCCAATATCATCCCTTGCTACCACCCTGATGCTATCCTTAATCAGCAGAGCTACGCCCCCCCCCGCCTTTTCCCTCCCGCCTATCCTTCCTAAACACTTGATACCCCTGGACATTCAGCTCCCAGTCCCTGTCACCTTGCAGCCACGTCTCTGTAATGGCCACCAGATCATATCCATTTGTGTCGATCTGCGCCACCAGCTCATCCACTTTATTCCGAATGCTTCGTGCATTCAGATAAAGTGCCTTCATCCCAGCCTTCACCTGGACCCTATTCATACTCATGCCCCCATTCCCTTTAATATTGGGACATCCTCGGCCTCCACCCTTACCTGTACCCTCTCCTTAACTTTAGTCCTCGTAATGTCACCTACCCTCGCACCCTCTCCCCCACTAATTAGTTTAAAGCCCTGTCTACAGTCCTCTTTACACGATTTGCCAGGACTCTGTTCCCAGCACAGTTCAGACCTACCCCATCCCGCCCGAACAGGTCCCACCCACCCCAATATTGGTGCCAATGCCCCATAAATTCAAACCCATTCCTCCCACACCAATCCCTGAGCCACCCATTCACTTCCTTAATCCTGTCAACCCTACGCCTGTCTGCACTCGGTTCAGGCAGTAGCCCAGAGATAACCACCTTGTCGGTTCTACTTTTTAATTCCATTCCCAGCTTTTCATACTCCCTCCCCAGATCCTCAGTTCGCATTTTGCCTACGTCGTTGGCACCCACATGAACCACAACGACCGGATTCTCACCCTCCCACTCCAGGTTCCTCTGCAGCCCAGTTGGGACATCCCGGACCCGAGCACCAGGCAGACAACACACCCTTCTGTGCACTTTGTCATTGTGACAAAGGACAGTGTCAATACCCTTCACCCCACTATCCCCAACTACTACTACGTTCCTTTTCACCTTCTCTTTGCCTATGCCCTGCTGCATCACTGTACTGTGTGCAGTTTGCTCACCAACCTCACCTCCCTCGTTCTCATCCAGACTGGAAGCAAGAACCTCAAACCTGTTATGCAGATTGAGATGCTGAGGCCTCCGCTCCCCACCCCCCTTCCTCCTCTCTCCACCCCCCTTCCTCACTTGCACCCCATTGACAAAGGCACCCTCTCTCCCCCTGATGAGCCGTTGATAGAGTTGTTAAGAAGGCATACGGTGTGTTAGCTTTTATTGGTAGAGGATTGAGTTTCAAAGCCATGAGGTCATGTCACAACTGTACAAAACTCTGGTGCGGCCACATTTGGAGTATTGCGTACAGTTCTGGTCGCCGCATTACAGGAAGGATGTGGAAGCATTGTAAAGGGTGCAGAGGGGATTTACCAGGATGTTGCCTGGTACGATGGGAAGGTTTTATGAGGAAAGGCTGAGGGACGTGAGGCTGTTTTCGTTGGAGAGAAGGTTAAGAGGTGACTTAATAGAGACGTACAAGATGATCAAAGGATTAGATAGGGTGGATAGTGAGAGCCTCTTTCCTCAGATGGAGATGGCTAGCATGAGGGGACATAGCTTTAAATTGAGGGATGATAGATATAGGACAGATGTCAGAGGTAGGTTCTTTACTCAGAGAGTATCATGGGCGTGGAATGCCCTGCCTGCAACAGTAGTGGACTTGTCAACATTAAGGGCATTTAAATGGTCATTGGATAAACATATGGATGATATTGGAATAATGTAGGTTAGATGGGCTTTAGATTGGTTTCACAGGTCGGCGCAACATCGAGGGCCGAAGGGCCTGTACTGCACTGTAATGTTCTATGTTAAAGGAAAAGAGCACATGAGAGACAAAATAGTGATGTCAATTAAAGATTAAAATTAGATCTGGAAAGACAGGGAAGGAAAGATTGAATTCATAGGTGGGCACTGGGAGGGGAAAAGGAAAAGTAAGAAATTAAAACAAAAGCTTTAAAATTTAAAAACCAAGAGGAACAATTTACCACCTGCAGGCATGAAACTCCAAAGTTTTAACTGACCCTTTCCAGGCCTTCAGGGAGCATACATAAACAGGGTCCACATGCTGTGCCTTAACATTTAAAGGAAAGTTTAATTCATATTTACACCACAAATGGAGCAATTTCTTAACAATGGGAAGTTGATGCCGATTTCCCACTTCCGTGACATTAACAGAGGTGTCACACAAATCATCCAGCAATCTGCAACAGTTCATAAAGACATATCTGTCGCCACAAATTGTGGCTTTTTAGGCACCAATAAAGGTGTGTACTGTGAACTTGCCATTTTGATCTTGCAAATTCGGCATCATTGATGTGACCGTGAACCTCGAACATGATACTTTCTAACTGTAGAAGCTAGACTTTTAATAAGGTGTTTGTTTTATATATTGTCACATCACAAAAATAAATATAAAGAACGTAATTGCAGCAATTCAAAGTTTAGTGTTGCAGTTTTGGGTTATTAACATAGTAGAGCATTCATTGATAAATCTAAATGACAATTTACAAGAGCCAAGCATTAAATTGATACGGACAGATTGCTGTTTGAAAATTCAGAATAAAACTGAGCTGAGATCCAGATTAAAGTTGGCACTCAAACTTCTCAACAGATCCAAATAAGTTTTTTTTTAAATTGATGCTCTTATTTATTTCATTGGATTCCCATCACCTTCCTTTACAGTCCTTGTTTACCTCTGGATAGCTTGACACTCTGACATACTCTGAGAGTTTGCCAGAAACCAGGTCAGGACCCAGACATGACAGGTCCTGACAGTAGCACTCATATTTCTGGGATTTCCTTGTAGATTTCACTTAGAAGTCTATTGATAAGTTTGGCAGGGGGAAGAATGGGTATTCAAATGTTCATAGATCTCATGCTATTGTGGAATGCTTATCTGAGTTGAAAGTGAAAAATTAACAAGATGATAACATGCTATTTAGAACTTCTCACACCATCACATCTTGCGGTTTTAATGAGTACATGTTGCTTTGTCTTATGCTGTGCTCAGCAGAACAGGATTGAAATCAGGATGGAAACTGTAATTAGCAAAGATGTACTTCTACGGTTATCCTGAGAATGGCCAGTTATTTTCAGGAATAAAGAAGATTGAGTTTTTGGTGGAACTTAGTTTTGCATTACTATTCTGCCACCCTGTATGTTAAGTTTTACGTTTTTTTATTAGTGTCACAAGTAAGCTTACATTGCGTCCCATGTCTGCACGGGTTTTCTTCGGGTACTCCAGTTTCCACCTACATTCTGAAAGACATGCTGGTTAGGTGCATTGACCTGAACAGGCGCCACAGTGTGGAGTCTGGAGGAATTTCACAGTAACTTCATTGCAGTGTTAATGTAAACCTTATTTGTGACTAATAAATAAATTTTAATTGACACTGCAATGAAGTTATTGTGAAAATCCCTTAGTCACCACACCTTGGCACACGTGTGGATGCACAGAAAGAATTTAGCATGGCCAATGAACCTAACCAGCACATCTTTCGGACAGTGAGAGGAACCTGAGGATCCGGAGGAAATCCACAGAGACACCAGGCAGAACGTGCAAACTCCACACGGATATTTACCCAAGCCGGGAATCAAACCGGGTCCCTGGTGCTGTGAGGCAGCAGTGCTAACCACTGTGCTAACCTAGCTGCCTGGTTGGGCATGTTTTTGAATCTTGATTTCATTAGTAAAAGAGGTGGAAGTCATCCTTGGTTCTATGTCTTCTTCTAAAACTAACTCAGCCTAAAGGTTTTTCCCTTTTTTTTCTTGGCTATTATTCTAGCATCTTTACATGCTTCTTCAAATCAAGTTGATTAACTGTGATATTCTTCTCACCCAATTGCTAAAAATGTGTGGTATATACACAGAATGAGGTGTTTCAGAATGATCTGCAAAGTAGGATTAAGTACTGGGACATAGTAAAAGTAATGGTTAGTTTGAAATAGAATGTATTTTTCTCTCTTCTCCTTTCTTAATGATAAGGCTACTTTTGAAAACTGCAGTCTACAGAATCACCATACAATAATGTGTAAGATAACAATTCTTGATCTTTGATTTGACTGGAGAGATATCATTAAAGTAGCTGGTTACTTTTTTAATTCAATCATGGGTAATGGGATGCTGGCTGCCCATTCTTGATTGTACTTGTGGAGGTGGTACGGAGCCACTTTCCTGAACTACTGCAGTACATTTGGTGTCTCACATCTGCACTGCTGTTGCGAAGAGAGTTCCAAGATTTTGACCCAGTGACAGTGAACGAATGGTGATATTTTTAAGTCAGGGTGTTGTGGGGGAGATCTTGCAGGTGGTGATGTTCCCATACATCTGCTGCCCTTGTCCTTCTAATGGTAGAAATTGCTGCTATAGTGTATTTGTTAGTATGTCAAATATCATTTAAATATATTTTATACTAATATGTATGTCATCCCGGGAAGTGATACGATTTCACATGGTTCACTTCTCTTGCATGATATGTGTAAAACTTGACCAAAAACAAGCAATTGAGGGGAGGTGATGGCCTGGTGGTATTATCACTAGACTATTAACCGGAAATTCAGCTAGTGTTCTGGGGATCTGGCTTCGAAGCTGCAAATGCAGATGGTGGAATTTGAATTCAATAACAAAAAAATCTGGAATTAAGAATCTATGAATGACCATGAAACATTTGTTAATTGTCGTAAAAACCCATCTGGTTCACTAGTGTCCTTTAGGGGAGAAAATCTGCCATCTTACCTGGTCTGGCCTACATGTGACTCCAGAGCCATAGCAATGTGGTTGACTCTCAGCTGCCCTCCAAGGGCAATTAGAAATGGGCAATAAGTGCTGGCCAGCCCATGTCCCACAAATAAATTAAAAAAAAAAGAAATACACCACCTTTACATGCTTGGGAGTTGCATAAAATGACATGGCAACAATTGCATGCAGATTTTGCTGGTCCGTTTGAGGGACATGTGTTCTTCATTATAATTGATGCACACTCAAATTGACCAGAAGTTGCAATCATGAGATCTACTATAACTGAACAAACTACTGAAAAACTTGATGAAATTTTTGCAAGATCTGGCAAACTAGAACAGGTTCCTAGTGATAAAGGTTCACAGTTTACTTCACAAGAGTTTGAGGATTATCTTAAAATAAATCATTTTCAGCATATAAAATCTGTACCTTATCATCTGTCAACAAATGGATTAGCTGAAAGATTCATACAATCCTTGAAACATTCCTGAGAAATGTCAAGAGAGCAAGATGCATTGTCATGCTGTGTGAATAGCTATTTGGCATCTTATCAAAGCAGTAGTCATGCAAAGTTCTTCTGCATTACTACTGTTTGAAGAGAAAGTTGGAAACTGACCTCCAGAAACTTCAGAGATAGTAGTGTGTCAACAACAATTTCAAGTCACTAGACATGAAGAAGGCCAAACGACACTCATTTCAACAAGGAGATCAAGTGTTAGTGCGCAATTTTGTCATAAGTGAGAAATGGATGCCAGCTCTAGTTTTAGCAAAGGCAATTTAAATTTCTTATTCAGTTGAAGCCAAAGATGAACTAGTTTGACGACACCATGTTGACTAATTGTTATCTTCCCAAAATGATTTCTCAAAATCATGTCTTTGAAGCACTAACTTCTTATGTCCCTAAAGTTGTGAACACTATTTCAGAAGACTTAGTTGAATCTGAGTTGCTTGATGATTGTGCCTTTGCTACTGCAGCATGTGAGAACGATGCCAACTCAGTTCCAGGAGAAGTGTCTACTGAAGTTCCAAATCATACTTCTAGATTCAAGGACAGTCAAATTTCAGAAAGTCATTTACAACCAAAGAGGAACTGACGTCTTCCTGATCAGCTTTCTTATTGACTGTGTATAATGATTTATGGTGCATAGTATTGTGTGCAAAAGTATTATTGATCCTATATATAAGTAATTCATTGCCATGACCACAGACATAAAGGGGGAGTGTTGCATGATTGCTTTAAAAGCCCATCACATGATTTAGTGATTATGTCATTGGGTTTCTTAAGCTCCTATTTAGTTTCATTTTCCATACTGTGCAGGCAACAGCTCTTTCAGCTATACAGACAAAGCATACCATTCTTAAAGAAGCTCTTACTGTGTTTTTATATTAATTGCTAGATTATCCCCATTATTTATCTTTTCCTTCTATTAATTTTTGGGCATCTTTTGTTAGTTTTAAAACTTTCCCGATCCTCTAGCTTACTAACAGTCTTTGCCACAGTGTATGCTTTTTCTTTTACTTTAATACTATCCTCAACTTCTTTAATTAACCTTGGTTGATTTATCCCCTTCCTGGAATCCTTCTTCTTCACTAGGACACATCTTTACTGTGATTCATGAACTATTTTCAATTGCCGAGCAACTGTCTTTTCTGCTAAACTCCTTTCCCAGTTCACTCTAACCAACTTTGCCCTCATTCCTTTGCAACTACCCTTACTTTGGTTTAGCACAATTATTTCTGACCAAAGTTACACACACTCAAACTGAATGCTAAATCCCACCATGTAATGGTCACTCTTTCCTCTGGGATCTTTTGTACTGATGTGCTGGACTCCCCCATTATTGAGTATATGGATATTTGTGGGGCCTTCGCTTCTGATAAGTTGCTTAACTGTCTGCCACCACTCACAACTGGTTATGGTATAACTGCTATGTGTACAGCACAGACCAACAATTAGAATTTGAAGTTTTATAATGCTGTGTGTAAACTATAGTGCTCCAATGCTTTTCCACATGCAGTTCCGATATGGTCAAGTGATGTTGGTCTGTTTATCATCCATAACTGGCTGCCAGCTCATGGTTCAGAATGACTAAAGAATTCAGTTCAAAAATTAGTGTAGTTTTGGAATTGAATTTCTAATGGAAGAAACTGTAGGCAAACACAGCAGCTGAATTTTGGTAGAGAAATGTGCTATAAACTGCAAAGAGATAAATGGTCAGTTCACTTATTTTGCCAATGCTGCTTGAGGGATAATTATTGGATAAAAGAATTCTTCGGATATTTCCATTCACTCTTTTGCATCTGCCTGAATGCAAAGACCTCGCATCTCATCTGAAAGACAACCCCTTCAAATATTCAATATTGCCTTAGCACCATAGTGCCAGCCTAGATGATGAGTTCAACTATGTGTTTTTACTGTGTATCACAGTATTCATGAATAGATGGCCCTGGGTTTGAAGTGCAGAATGCTATGTTGCCTCCATGATGCCAGAGCAAAATACAACAATAAGAGTGAGCAAACATTTGGGGAAGTTTTGTGAACATGGAGGTTGGAGAAGGAAGCATGCACATTGGTAGAACTAAAAAGATCACAGACGAGATCTTACTGGCTCGACTCACCTGTTGATCAGCATGGCGAGCGTGGCTAGCATGCAAGGTCAAAAATACAATTCACATCTGCGGGTTCAACACATTTTTTTCCACCTTCCGGGTGTTTCCCCCTCACCAGTGAGACATCTGCAGTAGCGGGAATCAGATGTCATGGTCAAGCTGGGGGTATCGGAGGCGATTGAAGCCCCCGGTTGGTCAGGGATATAGCCTGGCAGTGCCCACCTGGCACTCTGGCAGTGCCCAGTTGGGCACCATAGGTGTGTATGGGGGCAATGGCAAGAGGTGGCCCCTGAGTGGGGGTAGGACATGTGGAGGTGGGGCTATGGCCATGCAGGGGATGGGCTATGTATGGAAGGGGTTATGTGGGGAGGGGTGTTTGTATAGGGAAGGCTATGCAAGGGAGGTTTGCTTGTATGGGAGGGGCTATGCAAGGGCAGGTCATGGAGGGGCATCATGTCAGGTGTCTGCAAGTGGACTCACTGGGAGGGTTGTGATCCCCTGATGGTGTGGTGGGAGGGAGAGGGATGACAATGCTGCCAATGATGGAGAGGGTGGGCAGTGCGGTCCAATGTTTGTGAAGGTGAGGACTGCAAGGAGGTCACCTAGTACACAGGCAGATTGGGGCATCCTGCACGATGGTGTTCGAGCGAGTGCTCTCAAGCTGGCTACCCAAGTGTACTTAGGGTCCCCCAGCCCCCACCCCTATTGGTGCAAAGCTCCCAGCTGTCAGAAAACTGAGTGCTGGAAGATTGCAGTGCCAAGATTGTCCAAAAGACTGGTATGGAGGACTCTTGATCTCACGCTGTTATGACACTCAGAAGGCTCTTTGTGAAAATTCTCAATCAGCCACAATCCTATCCAAGCCCATCCCATAACCCCATGCATTTACCTTAGTTAGTCTGCCTGACTCTAAGGGGCAATTTAGCATGACCAATCCACCTAACCCGAATATCTTTGGACTGTGGGAGGAAACCGGAGCACCTGGAGGAAACCCACGCAGACACGGGGACAATTCTCCCCAACTTATGTTTTAAACCACTAGGAAGAAAACTAAAAAGCAAACATCAAAGGCAATATTCCCAGTAATATGCCTATCCTTATTAAGCCAGAGAGCTAATGGAAGCAACTCAAATCCCATTTGAGCAGTGCAAAAATAAGGGTTTAAATTTGTGAAGCTTTGGACAGCTTTGAAATTGCAATGGCTGTACCAGAAAGGCCAGACTGTACCCAAACGGTAACCAAGACTAGATAGAGCTGTGGCTGTGAGACTAAACTATTAGTCTCATTGAGAGTCTTACTTTGAAGAAGATGAGATAACATTTAAGAACAAGAATAATGAAGGAATAAAAATGGCAGAAATAGAAGAGCAAAGAATAATAAGGAAAGATGATAAGTCAAACTAATAGGTCTATGTACAATACCTGTGAACCCAAATCAAATAAACATTATAAAAACTTGGGAAATAGAAGCACAAGTTGTTATAAGGAGGCAAGTTGCTTGACTATACTGATGGAGTCCAACATTATATACAATAACTCCACCAGGAACTGAAATCATTGAAGCTTTGAGTTCCTGTATCATTCTTTGTGATGGAATCTCTGTTTGCTCTTAAAATGGGCTGTGAATATTCAGAGGGTTGAACCTAGGGTGATGTTTCCTAATGCCTGGGCTTCGAGTGTCCTCATCTCATTGCAACCCACAAAGTTTGGAGGCCAGTATGCTGAATAAAAGAGTCAAATTAAACTTGTTAAGGGCATGGTTTTATGTAATGTGTTGGGGGGGAGCCAGTGCAGGGAAATGGGTTAACCCTTAGAAATTGTGTTTTTGTACTGTGGATCATTTACAAATGGGATTACGTGGGGCTAATTTTTCGTGTTTCTGAGTGAGCTGGACCACTCCAGCCAGAGCCCTATTTTCTCACCAAACTGCCCGATTTTACCACTATGCCACATCCATTTTTGGGTGCAAAAACATGGTAACATTAGGCATAAGACCATTAATGCGATCTGCGCACACACAGATATCCATCTTCCCAAGGCCCAAAAATGGCCGCAATCCAATTCATGCCTGAATCGGGCGCAACGGCGAACTAAATTCATTTGCATGTATTTAAATTGAATTAATGGACTGCCTGCCCAACTTTACCAGCATTTCCCTCTTTACCATCACGTTCGCGCATCCGGACTTGGCATGAAACAGACATACTCAGCAAAGGTCTGTTTCGGGCATTCTAGCTTCTGGAGAGGTAAGTTCAGAGTTTCCAACGACTCTGTGACTCAGATCGGTGGTGGTGGGGGGAGGCGGAGGCGGGCCAGATCATTTTTTGGTGAGGAGGGATGCGGGAGAAGAGAGGCCTGATCATTTTCTGGTGGAGAAGTGGGGACGGAGGCCAGATTGTTGTCTGATCGTAGTGGGGACGGGGAACACATGGGAGGCCAGATTACTATCTGATGGTGGAGGTGGTCGGGGGTGGAGTGGGGGGGGGGGGGGGGGGGGGGGCGCGGGGGGGGGGGGGGGGGGGGAGGCAGAGGGAGGCCAGATTGTTGTCCGGTTGCGGGGGAGGGCTGGGGTATATCGCTCCAGCTTTTCGCTCGACAGGGGCATGTTTTTCAAATTTTTTTCTCACTGCCCACGCGGAGTTCAAAACTCCAATTGTTTCAGACCCGATAAGCCCAGCCCACTGTGCGATTCAGACCCGCAATATTTTTTTCAGGCTGAGTGCGTATGGGGGTGCCTGAAAACAGATTTCCAAGTCGGATTTAAATTGCATCCAGATTCATCACTTAGAATGAAAATGGTAAAATTGGGCCCCGTATTGATGTAAGCACACATCCGAGTTGTGCCCCCAGTGATGCTTTTGCCCAGGACCCTCATGGAAGTGAAGTACCAGGAACTGAAGTCCTGACTCTGCATACTTACAGTGAATCAAGGAATGCAATCTAGGCTTGAGAGCCAGGATCAAACTTTATAAATTCAGTCTTATGGGTCAACAGGCCAAGACAACCTATGATTGATAATACTGAAAAATGCTAATGACTGACTGACAGAAATTGCAAAAGGTGCAAACAATAATTTTCTAAAACACTTTGAATAAAGTTTTTATACAAAAGGCCTGGAAGGTGACAGATGTTACAGCTCAGTGCAAAAAGAGGAAGGAATAAGCCTGTACATCAAAGAACAGTTAGCATCGGGTCAGTAATACACTATGAGCAGAATTTTACTGCCTCGTTTGTCCCAAAACTAGAAAATCCCACCCAAAGTCAATGGACCTTTCCATGTTCTGCCTCTCGTCTACTCCAATTCCCAAGGTGGGCAGGCTAGTAAAATTCTGGTTAATATTACTGACTATGGTAAGGGATAAGATCCCAATGCGCACTTGGAATAATTTGGGTTATTCATAGAGCATAGAACATAGAACATTACAGCGCAGTACAGGCCCTTCAGCCTTCGATGTTGCGCTGACCAGTGGAACGAATCTAATGACCCTCTAACCTAAACTATTCCAATGTTATCCATATGCCTCTCCACTGACCATTTGAATGTCCTTAAAGTTGGCATTCAGAATTAGTAGGCATGAATTTATATAGGGCATGGTACACTTGGCTAGTTTACTGATTTGAGATACTTACTGAGGAGATAGACAATGAGGATGCAGTACATCTGAACTTTCAAAAATGATTTGTAAAAGGGGTGCACAAGAACAATATATTTATTTGCACTTTGAATATAATAAAACACCCCATGGCAGTTCACAGGAGCATCATCAAACAAAACATGATACCAAGCCATGTAGGCAAATGTTAGGTCAGATGACAAAAAGCTTGGTCAAAGATTTTAAGGAGTTTTTAAGCAAAGCAAGGTAGAGAAATGGAGAAACGTGGGATGACTGAGAACATGGGGCAGGGAGAGGCAAGGGGTTGAGGGGGACGGTGTGTGCCATCAGAGAGATTAGGTCCTAGACATTTGAGAGTACAGCTACCAATTTTGAAACAATTAAAATATCTGTGCTCATCTAATTCTGAAGGAATTAGATGAGCACAGATATTGCAGAGTTGTGGGATTAGAGGGAATTAAACAAATATGGATGGGCAAGGCCATGGAGGGATTTGAAAAAAAGATTGAGGATTTTAAAATTCAGACATTGCTTGAATAAGAGCCACTGAACATAGGAATGACAGGTGAACAGGTGCAAGTTAGGACACAGGCAGCAGAGTTTTGGATTACCTCAAGTTTATGAAGTCAGAGATCATGGCAGGAAAATTGGGGTGTAACCTGTTGGCTGTAGTGCTGTCCTTTCCTACCATTTTTTTGACATTTAGCCAAAAAGAAAACAGGACGCAGGACATCATTCCCAAATTGAATAATCCCACCCTGCCAGCAGCTTGGGCCTTTTAAAGGGCACCCCACTGAGACAGAAGAATCAAAACGTCAGGGCAGTGCCCCCCCCGCCCCCACCCCCGCCCCCGCCCCCAACAGGATATGGAACACCTGTCTCTCTTCCAGGGATACAGAACGCCCACACCCACAGAATTCTACCCCCAGACAAAGAACCCTCCCTTCACCATGGAATTTCACTCCACCCACTCCAGCTGCAGAACTCCTGGTACCTGGGGCCCATGGAACCCCCCTCCCATTTGGTAGTGCCAGCGATCAGAGCCAGAGTAGGGCTCTTGCCTGGGGGCTGAACTCAGCTGTGCACCTCCAGCAGGTTCTGTTCACCAGGTGCACATTGTGAGGAACCTGTCGCTGTGCTCTCACACTGATGTGAATTGATAGTGCAACATGGGATGACAATCATGCGTAAATGCCTGATCTGCATGTACTCTGTCCAGATTCCTCATGATTTTGGAAACCTTTTTGCTCAACATTCTCTTCCCCAAGGACAATAGCCCCAGCTTCTTAATCTATGTAACTGAAATTCCTCATTCCCGGGAACATTCTTGTGACTCTTTTTTTCACATCCTTCCTGAAGTATGGTGTCCAAGACTTGATGCAATACTGCAGTTGAGGTAGAACAATGTTTAATGCAGATCTATCATAACTTCCTCACCTTGTGTACAATGTTTCAATTTATATAGACTAGGATCCTATAAGTTTTATTAACTGCCCCTTCAACTTGTCTGTCACGTTTAATGATTTATGCGTATATACATCCCAGGTTCCTCTGCTCCTGCATGAGCTCCTTCAGAATTGTACCTTTTATTTTATATTGTCTCTCCATTTCTTCCTATCAAACTTAATTACTTCATACTTCTCAGCATTAAATTACACCTGCCACTCCACCAGACTGTCTATCTTCATTTGAATTTTAACACTATCCTCCTCACAGTTCACAATACTTCCAAATTTTATATCATCTGTCAGTTTTGAACTGATGTCCTGTACGCCAATGTCTGGGTCATTCATATAAATCAGGAAAAATAGGGTCCTAATATCCTTGCAAAATTGCAGTCCACCTGGCCCTGGCTGTTCAATTTCTCCCATTAACACATTGTGCTAACTCATCTTTTTCCACCATTAACACTCCTATTTGTCTTATGCCCAGGACAAACTTGACTATATCTCCTTTGCCTCGGTCTATCCCTGCTTTTCTATTCTGCCCTACCTCCCCTTTCCAACTATATAATTCTGTACATTTCTGACTTTCTTAAGTTCTGCAGATGGATGATTTAGATCTGAAACATTGGTGAGAATTTTATCAGCCTGTCTGTCACAGGAATCAGAGAGGGTGAGGGGCAGACCACGGAAAGGTACGTTGACATCAGGCAGGATTTTACTGTTTCGGGTCAACAAATACTGGTTTTGTGAATGAAAGAGTTCAAATAAAAACAGTTGAAAAGAAAGATATTAAAACAGCAAGAATTAGAAAACATTAAATAGTTTAATTCAATTAACAAGATAAATCTTCATCACCTTATTTTATCTTCCAAAGTAAAGACAATCCAATCTGTAACTAAAATTGGTCTGGAATCATTCTTTGTGGGACATTTTTGCACTGGTTTAATCATTACTGGCAAAGTCTGAACAAACTTTTCCAAGAACTAAGAAACTGCCGTAGACCAGTATAAATACTAATTTGATTAAAGCATTGCATGTTAATGATGCTGGTTCATTTTGCAAAGGGTTTAAAATATTTAGTACTTTTTCTTTGAGTAAATGTTGCTAGGAGTGATGCCTAAAGAGGATAAGTATACTTATTCAGCAAGTGCTTAATTAGTTCCAATAGCATTAGACTGTACAGTGATCATATATTAACAATAAAATGATGATACTGTTCTTTATAAGCAATGAAACTAAAAAAGGAAATAACATTGAGCAATATGAGTTATGAAAAGAATGTACTGTGCTCACTGTTGGAAAGCGTGATTCCCTATCAATTGTTAAAGTTTTGTTAAATTGCAATTACATTGTTACAGTTTCGTGACAATTGTAATGTTAAGGGGACTTGATACTGAGGAGGAACTGGGTGAGTTTGTGACTTTTTGCTTTGCTGTCTTGGAAATAATAATAATCTTGTTTTAAGGTGCAGGCTAACTTCAGACTCATTCTTCTTCAACATAGAATTATTGGACTTAACATTCCTGCTCTTCAAAAGGTGACAACTTCCTGGTTCCATGATAGCATGATTGAAGGTGGGTTGGGGAGGAATCTCACAGAAGTTGGCATTGGTGCTGCAGACTGTTTCTGAGTAATTTTCCCTGAGGTAGGTCATGGAAAGCCAGTCTGCATAATTAACTGGTCATTTGTGGGGTGATTAGGGACAAGGGCTCCTCATATAAAAGTCCAAGCAGGTACCTAGAGGATCACCAACCATCCTGAGTAAGAAGTTCTGCTCTATACAGAATTGGCCTTGAGTTTTACTTTCAAACAGAATCAAACCTGTTCAGAGTGTGCCTTAAGATGGAGACACTTCTGCATTCCCCTCCCACAGTTGCAAAATCCACCTCTGACAGCAGGGCCGCTGTCCTTTCAAAGGCTCTCCTTTATGGGACAACTGACCTATATCTGGCTCCTTACTTGGTCACCTCTAAGAAGATTTCATAGGCAGGTACCCTGACTATCAGAGCAAGATTCAGTCCCAGAAACGGTCCTGATTCACACTCATATCCTAAGAACAGATAGACTTGCCCAAATGTTTGAACTAAGGCAAAATAAGCTTACATGTTTCTAGAAGGACCAATAGATTCCCAAATACAAATAAGGTTTGGCATTGTATTTACATGCTATGTAATGTCAAATATAAAAATGTGAGCTTACTCTCTCCAAAAAAAGCAAAATCCACTTTAATCTCCAGTTGATCCTGCAAGTTTAGCTTGGTTCAAAGTCCACATTTCTTCACATCAACATGAAATTGCAATATAAATGCAATTCTGGTTATGTACCTTGTCCTCATATACCCAACATGTTCGGAGATATTTTAACTTTCTCTGCTTTGTTTAAACTAGTTCAGCAGTGTAAACGAAGCTGCCCCACAGGGGCCCATCTGATTTGGCAGGAACTTCATGAATTTATGTCAATCAGGTCCTTATTGTAGAGATAGGGCCCTAAAGTCACTTTTACAACTGGATCATGGAAGATCAGCCATGATTGTTTAATTTCGTCTAAGAGTTTAATAAACTCTTAAACTAAAAGTGAAGGACTTCTAAGCTTAGTTTTTAAAAATGTGGTGCCAGGACAGCGTCACAAAAGAGTTTGGGTCATTACTATTCTGGGCAAACCCATCTGTGTTTCCAAGAGCCTTGCCAAACACCCACCACCCATGCCTTGATAGTTTATCTTCTTGCCAGTCTGGTGCTATCCAATATCCTCCTCACCTGAATCCAGCAAGGTGTCTCAGGATGCTCTTTTCAGGTAGCAGCTTGTCGCTGCTATTTAAATGAAATAGGCCAGGGTTCTCACTGTGCCCCCTGGATAGTCTGCCACACATGTTTTCCATCCAACCATGCAGGAATTAAAACACCCCTTCAAATTTTTAAATCTGGGATTTAATCATATTATGGTATAACTCAATGGTCTTGTTTGTGTGTTGTGATTATATTCTTTTGTCTTTTTTTAAAATTCAGTGCTAAAGTAAATGACTAAATTCAAACACAGTTTCGCTTCACTTTAACGTAAGCTTACTGTAACATAAGTTTCAAAGTGAGGAAAAATTAAAGTCATTAGACTTGCTATTATTCTTCCATCTATCCAACTGGCTGTTTAATAGATCAGATAATATTAGAAAATCTAATAGTTCAAGCCCTAAATTCTTCCTCTCAAACAGGATGCAAGCGTGTCAGTTGGGGAACACATCAAAGGAAGGAACCTTTCTGTCTGATACCGACTCTGTAGCATTTGCAGAATGGAAATCAATATTAATAAATAAAAGGACTGGTTACTTCTGTAACTAACCCTTATACTGAAAGAAAAACCTTAAATGTTACTTCAAATATTGCCAACTTCATGGTGTAACACCATTATTTGTTCTAGATAAAGAATTGTAGATGTAAGTTTCATGGTATCAATAATCGCAATTTCTTTCTTTATTTTTGTATGCAGAGCAGGTAAATTGCAATCTAACTCAATCAGAATACACACATTTCGCACACATGTGACTAATAGTTATCTTCAACATTCCTTGTGGCTAAACTGGCCTAATGACATATTTCAGTTGAGAAATATTCAATCACATAGGTCATTGATAACTTCAATCTGTAAAAACCAATATCTCAATTTTAACTCAAATATGCAACACAGTAAATTAGTAAGCACATAGTTACAAGAAACTTAAGACAAACAGGCATATAAGCCACACTTTTTAAAGCAAGGTTTAACTTGTGGGGTTCAGTCTAAATGCAAGTTGCTAATTACTTTTTGACAGGCTGGGGGGACTGATAACCAAACTTTGGGTACAATCTATAAACAGTGGGTGGGATTTTTTCATTTTGAGATTTTGAGGTGGGGCAAAATTGTGGAGTGTTTCCCTCTGTGGTGGCAGGCAGATAAACGTGCCACATCTTCCAGCCCCAATCTCCTTAATGAAGCACCCAGCTGTTTCACATTGTATTCCATGGTGAGGCAGATTTTGATGGTGCATACTACATCAGTCATGTCCACGTACCATATTGAAAAGGCATCCAACATCACTGGCCCACCAATGAAGAAAGAAGGTGGACCACCTAAAAATTAAAATAGATCTCTGAGAACACTCAAAGGCCTGAATATGGATCTCCTGAGAGTGAAGGTGGATCTCCGGAAACATCCTGAGGGTGGAAGATGGACTCCTCCACTGGCAGGTCTACCTGCAGATGCTCCTTCCACCCACTGTCGTGGCATTCAAGGCTATGGGCAGCCTCCATCCAAACTCCAGAGGCATTTCCAGGCAATGTTTAGATGAATCCTGATATCTGCACATTACCTTGTCCCAGATGTGATTCCTGCTGGCATTGCACAGAGTCTGGCAATTCAGGGGAGGGACAAGGGGTGGGTCTTCACCTGCATCTCACTAATGGGATGCAAGTGAGGTTCACACTGTCTTCGGATGAGTTTTCCAACCCGCAATGGTAGGCACCAGTGGAAGATCCGGCATGGGTGGCACTGTGGCACAGTAGGACAGCATGGTAACATTGTAGGGTGGCACAGTGGCACAGTAGGGTGGCATGGTGGCACAGTGGTTAGCACTGCTGCCTCACAGCATCAGGAACTGGGTTCGGTTCCCGGCTTGGGTCACTGTCTGTGTGGAGTTTGCACATTCTCCCCATCTCTGCGTGGGTTTCCTCTGGGTGCTCCAATTGTCTCCCACAATCCAAAGAGGTGTGGGTTAGATGGATTGACCATGCTAAGTTGTCCCGTAGTGTCAGGGGGAACTAGCTAGGGTAAATGTATGGGGTTTATGGGTGGGACTGTAGCCAGTGTAGACTCAGTGGGCCGAATGGCATCCTCCTGCACTGTAGAGATTCTTTGATTCTATTCTATGATCCCACTGTAAAATCACACCACCGTGAAACCAATTTCTGCCTCTTACGCCCACCATCAAAAACGCCAGTAGTGGCTTGGGAGAATTCAGCACATGGTCCTTCTGCATGCATGTTAATGTTGTGCAAAAAACAGCGCACAGGAATTATGTGATTTAATTTTCCACATCTGATTAGAAGTTTCAGTAAAGGAGCTTAGTGTTTAAATATACAACTATATCATAAAATAATATCAGTGTTTCAACTTAGAATATTTAATTTCCAATTTTTATTTGTTTATTCTACCATCCACACCGTGATCTTACTGTTAATGTTTGTGCACTGGTTATGTTGACACTTTTATAAGAGAAATTTCAGAACATTACAGAAAAAATAAACTTGCTTACCTGTGAAAGACCCAAATAGATGGACACAGTTTCCGAGATGTATAAAAATTTTCCTTCTTGATTTAATGCAAATACAAATCCATCCAAAGACTGTGAAGAAACAAACAGAAATCTTAACATTGGTTTGCCATTTGGCACACTAGTGACTCCTTTGTACAAACAACATTCTACAAAATGTCATTTAAATTATCTTACAGCATAACATTGCAGTGAAGGATTAATTTCTATGTTTTTGTCATGATTTTTCAATGTTATCTCAGCAAATGATATAAAATTAACAACTGAAAAGTTTATTCAAAGCATTTTTTGTTAAAGCACAGGAAAATAGCAAAGACATCACAAAATAAAAAAAAATCTTTCTCTTCCTTCTGTAAATAATAGTGTAATGATGGTTTTCTCTTTTGGTGACCTGATTCTCTTAAGAACTTAGGAAACTTCAGTTTCAAGATGTGACTAAAAATTTAGTTTAAAACACAAAGGATATACAAGGTAAACAAGACTTTAACCTCGGCTGTGGCAGTTCTTCAAAGGGTCAAATTATATTGGTTAGTGCTAAAGACCTCTCCCAAGATCTGAAGCACTGAGCTAAAGTCCATTACAATTATACCTTTTTGAAATCTACTCCTCCTAATTAACTGAGACTTGATTTCATTTTACGTTAACATATCAGTCCAAAACATGATGGATACCTTAGCCAATTGTGAATTTTGTGGTGCGAGCAGTTTGCAGACCTTTGTCTTTAAACAAACCCCAGCTAGAACTCTGCTACAAACCTAGCTCCTCCCATTAACCACATTATCACATGGCGCTGTCAATCTAAACCCACCTTACATTCCTTTCATCAAAAACCCCAGGGGACCTATACTATTTGTAAATTAAAGTCCATTAGCTCTCTCCTAACTAAACACTGCATGGCTAAAATGAGTAATCATCCTGTTTTCCCAGCATCTCAGCTGCATTCCCTCTCAACACACCGATTACCTGTAGAAAAAAATTAAACTTTAAAACAGTCCCCTTAAACAAAAAAAAAGCAATAGCACACTAGCATCATACAATCGATCTAATCTCTCATCACAGAACAATTCTGCCTCCCAGGAATCAGTCTGGTAGACCTTCACTGCACTCCCTCTACGGCAAGTGTATCCTTTAAATAAGGAGACCACAACTGCATAAAATACTCTTAAGTGTCGTCTCACCAAGGCCCTGTAGAGCTGCAGTCAAAAATCCTTGCCCCTGTACTAAAGTCTCCTTGCAATGAAGGTCAACATACCATCTGCTTTCCTAACTGCCTGCTGGTACCTGCATGCTTGCTTTCAGTGACTGGTGTACTAGGACAACAAGTCCGTTTGTACAATAACATTTTCTCATCTATCACCATTTAAATAATACTCTGCAATTCTGCTTCTCCTTGTAAGAGGATAACTCCACATATATCCACATTATACTGCATCAGCCATGTATTCCACTCACTCAACTTGTCTGAATCAACAAAGCCTCTCAAAATCCTCCTCACCACTCACCTTCCCAGAAAGTTTTGTGTCATCTGCAAACTTGGAAATATTACATTTGGTTCCCTCATCCAAATCACTGATGTATATTCTGAATAGCTTGGGCCTAAGCACTGATCCCTATGGGATCCAACTAGTCAGTGCCTGCCAATTTTGCACACTAGCCTCTTATGGGATGTTATCAAGAGCATCCTGAAAATTTAAAAACACCACGTCCATTGGTTCCCCTCATTGTTTAATTAGGTACATCTTCAAAAGACTCAGTAAGTTTGTAATATATGATTTTTCTTTCATTAATCTAGTGACTTTGTCTAATCTTGTTGATATTTTCTAAGTGTCCTGTTATCACATCCTTTTCTAATAAACTTGAGCATTTTCTCTACTACTGATGTTAGTCTAATGAGAACGTAATTGTCTGTTTTTTCTCTCCTGCCCTTTTTTACAAAGTGGTGTTACATTTTTCACTTTCCAATCTGCTGGGACTGTTCCAGAATCTACAGAATTTTGCAAAATGACAACCAATGCATCCACTATTTCCATGGCCAACTCTTATGTTCCTGAGAATGTAGATTATCAGACCCTGGAAATTCATCAGCTTTCAGTCCCATTAATTTCTCCAACACTATTTTTCTAGTCATGCTAATTTTCTTCAAATTTCTTCTTCTCACTAGGCCCTTGATCTCTTTGTATTTCTGGAAAGTTATTTGTGTCTTCTTTGTGAAGACTGAACTAAAGTCGTTGTTTAATTGCTCTGATATTTCCTTGTTCTCTATTATAAATTTCCCCGTTTTGGACTTTAAGGGTCCTACATTGGTCTTCACTAATCTTTTCATATACTTATAGATGCCTTTGCAGCCCGTTTTTATGTTATTCGCAAGTTTACTCTATTTTCCTTTCTTAATCAATCTCTTTATCGCCCTTTGCTGAACACTGAACTTCTCCCAAACCTCAGGCTTGCTATTTTTAGAATCATAGAATCCCTACAGGGTGGAAGGAGGCTGATAATCAGTCCCAATGCTTCAGGAGTCCCTCCACCCTACAGCATGTCTCCAGCTACACATTTCCCTGGTCCATTTTCCTGTTCCTGCTCTCGTAGTCTGTGGCACTGGGAGCAATATTGAGATCACTGCCTTTGAGATACTGCTTTTTAGTTTATTGTCAGGTCCCTATATTTGACCTTCAGGATCTCATCCTCTTTCTTACCTATGTCGTTGGTACCAATATGGATCACAAACTTTGGCTATTCACCGTAATATGTTCTTTACTTACAAACGGAAGTGAACAAACTTATTTTAAGGCTTACAAATAAAGACAATCACTTTCAAAAAATAGAGCAAATCATCTTTGTATCAACTAAATAAAATTGATTCTTTTCAATATGATATTTTAGTTGCATGGACAAAATAGTATTCCTATGCTTCATAAATGTTTAATCTCGGAGTGGCATATAATCAATACTGTGTTCTAGCAGGAACTCAATCTCTGGGACTGAAGGAAAAAAATTACTATTGTTCACACAGATTTTTGTAACTGCCTCAGAAAAAAAACACAAAGCCAGGTATTTCAGTAATAGGACAATGAGAATAGTCTCGATCAGAAGCAGAATAATGAACAGAATTTTAGAGTAGTTCTATTATCTTTTACACAACCTTGACATATAATAACAAGTGAAATGGATTAATCGAATAGACCAAACATTACAGTACCAATTAATCAGATAAATAATTTCATGACAGTTCTTAAATAATGTGAAAGCAGCTTCAGTATTTCGTACAAATATAATCTTATAATGCCCAGTTTCATTACTCACAGTATTTTGTTAAGACTTTCATGTATATTTTTGAAAATGCATGGAATTTTGATCAGTGCAATTTTAACTTCACAAAATCTTACTTCTTAAAATTGTTAGGGCACATCCATTCCTGAGAAGATACTCAACATCAGGGCATTCAGGAAGAGCTATACAAAAGCCTCTCAATTGTAGCGCACAACAGTTAATTATAAAAATCGAAATAGCTGGAAATTTCAGCAGTTCTGATGTACAGTCACTAACCAGAAATGTTAATTCTATTTCTCTGTCTACAGATGTTGCCAGACTCTGGGCATTTCCAGTTTTTTTTGTATCATTTTTAGATTTCCAGCATCTGCAGTACCTTGTAATCTTATTAGTTAATAATCAATTATGATTATTAAACCATTAAGAAATACTGCCAGCAAAATAAAAAAAGGATATCTAGTATATTATCAACATCAGCACACAGTCAATACTATGTGTGTAATTTATCTTTGTAAATTTAAATTACATACATTCTGAAACTCTAGTTAGTTTGTTGCACTGTATGTTAAAATGAAATATCAAGTTCATTCCTGTTCACTAGACTGTGCCGAGAATGTCTTGCATATCTTTTATTTCTGAATGAATGTATTCAAATCTTCTTATTTTGTACTTAGAAAGTGGTGGGAGGTCTGGGTACTTCTTTCAAATAACATAATGTTGAAACAAATCTGCTGTAATTAATAAAAGATGCAGTAAGAAGTCTCACAACACCCGACTAAAATCCAACAGCTTTATTTGGTAACACGAGCTTTTGGAGCATTGCCCCTTTATCAGGTGAGTGAAGAGCTGGGTTCACAAACAGGGCATATATAGGCACAATCTCAATTACAAGATAATGGTTGGAATGTGAATCTTAACAGATAATCAAGTGTTTACAGGTGCAGACAATGTGAGTGGAGAGAGGGTTAAGCACAGGTTAAAGAGGTGTGAATTGTCTCCAGCCAAGACAGTAAGTGAGATTTTACAAGCCCAGGCAAGTCATGGGGCTGACAGATGGTGTGACATGAACTCAAGATCCCGGTTAAGGCCGTCCTCGTGTGCGAAACTTGGCTATCGGTTTCTGCTCAGTGATTCTGCGTTTTGTGTGTTGAAGGCTGCCTTGGAGAACGCTTACCTGAAGATCAAAGGCCAAATGCCATGAACTGCTGAAGTGTTTCCCAACAGGAAGGGAACATTCCTGCCTGGTGACTGTCAAGTGGTATCCATTCATCCATTGTCATAGCGTCTGCATGGTCTTGCGAATGTACCATACCTTAGACATCCTTTCCTGCAGCATTTCAGGTAGACAATGTTGGCCAAGTCGCAAGAGTATGTGCTGTGTACTTCGTGGATGATGTTCTCACATGAGATGATGGCATCGGTGTCGATGATCCAGCACATCTTGCAGAGATTGCTGTGGCAGGGTTGTGTGGTGTCGTGGTCACAACCCTCCTGAAGGCTGGGTAGTTTGCCGCGTATAATGACTTATTTGAGGTTGCGCGGTTGTTTGAAGGCAAGTAATGGGGGTGTGGGGATGGCCTTGGTGAGATGTTCGTCTTCAACGATGACATGTTGAAAGCTCTGGAGAAAATGTCGTAACTTCGCTACTCCAGGGAAGTACTGGACAATGAAGGGTGCAGTGTCTGCCCTGTGTTTGTCTTCTGAGGAGATCAGTGCGGTTTTTTGCTGTGGCGTATTGAAACTGTCGATTGATGAGTTGAGCGCCATATCCTGTTCTTACAAGGACATCTTTCATTGACTGTAGGTGTCTGTTGCGATCCTCCTCATCTGAGCAGATCTTGTGTATACAGAGAATATGTCTGTCGGGGATGGCTGCTTTAACGTTTTTAGGGTGGAAGCTGGAGAAGTGGAACATCGTGAGGTTGGATACAGTGAAGTGCTGAGATGACCATCCTTGATGGAGATGCGTGTGTACAAGATAATGGAGAATAGTTAATGGTGAGTCTGGTGTTGGGATGGAACTTGTTGATGTCATCATATAGTTTGCTACAATGATCGATTGCCATGAGTCCAAAAATGTCATCGATGTATCTAGTGTATAGCATCGTTTGAAGGTCCATCCCCTACAGACAAGCTCTCCGTGTACACAAGATCTGCTCAGACAAGGAAGATCACAAAAGACATCTACAGATGCTGAAAGACACCCTCATAAGAACAGGATATGGCGGTCAACTCATCGATTGATAGTTCTGATATGCCACAGCGAAAAACTGCACAACCGTCCCAGAAGACAAACATGGGACATGGCGGACAGAGTACCCTTCGTCATCCAGTACGTCCCCTGAGTGGAGAAGCTACATCTTCTTTGGAGTCTTCAACATGTCATCGATGAAGGCAAACATCTTGCCAAGACCATCCCCACACCCCCACTAATTGCCTTCAAACAACCACACAACCTCAAACAGACCATTACACGCAGCAAATTACCCAGCCTTCAGGAGAACAGTGACCACAACACTACACAACCCTACTACAGCAACCTGTGCAAGATGTGCCAAATCATGGACATGGATGCCATCATCTCTCGTGAGAACACCATCCACCAGGTACACAGTACATACTCTTGCAACCTGGCCAATGTTGTCTATCTGAGATGCTGCAGGAAAGGATGTCCCGAGATATAGCATCTGCATGCTTTCATTGGTGAGAGCATGCAGATACTATAACAATGAATGAATGGACACTGCTTGACAATCACCAGGCAGGAGTGTTCTCTTCCTGTTGGGGAACACTTCAGCAGTCGAGGGCATTTGGCCTCTGATCTTCAGGTAAGCATTCTCCAAGGCAGCCTTCACGACACATGACAATGCAGAATCACTGAACAAGACTGGTAGCCAATTTCCGCACACATGAGGACGGTCTCAACTGGGATCTTGGGTTCATGTCACACTCTCTACAACCCCCACAACTTGCCTGGGCTTGCAAAATCTCACTAACTGTCCTGTTTGGAGACAATACACATCTCTTTAACCTGTGCTTAATCCTCTCTCCACTCACATTGTCTGCACCTGTAAACACTTGATTATCTGTTAAGACTCGCATTCAAACATATCTTGCAATTGAGTTTGCCCTGTTTGTGAACCCAGCTCTTCATCCACTTGATGAAGGGGCAGTGCTCCAAAAGCTCATAAATAAAGCTGTTGGACTCTAGTCTGGTGTTGTGAGACTTCTTATTGAGCCTTTCTCAATCCAACATTGGCATCTCCACATCATAATAAAAGATATCATGTGTACTCTAGTGGGAATGCAGGACAGGTTGCTGACCTGAAAGATAGGAGCAAAAGTCAATTCTTTCAATCGACTTGCTGCTTTCAATTCCTTACTACAGTTCAGGTGATGACATTATTGTTTTGTAATCTAGATCTACGCTTTGGTTTCTTTGCAGTATTTCGATACCACGATCTGAAGTGCACCAAAAAACTTTCCTGTCACCAACACACTCATGTGCCAAAAGGACGGACTGCTCAACATCCTTCACATAACAAAGATCTAGTACCATGATCTCCAAATAGTTAATCGTGATCGACAGGTCAATCCTAGAGTCTCGAAAAGTCAACCGTCATGGCCTGTCAAACCACTGCCAAAAATGTGCAGGACTGGGGCTTCTAGCGATGACTAGCAAATCTGTCACTGGGCCAAAAATGCACAGAACTTGGGCTTCTTGTGATGATGAGTGAATCAGCTTACTGGCTGCCAAGCGCTGCCAAAAGTGCGGGAGACTCGGGCTTCTTGTGATGATGTGCAAATCAGCTCACTGTTTAATCACTGGCACCAAAATGTGGACTAAGGGTGAAGACAAGAAGATAACTGAGGAGCCAGAGACCTCCAGGGCAAAAACCTAACATTTCCACCAGGAATGGGAAAGTAAATTTCTTTGTACAAATGTCAAAGGCAAAATCATTTGTCTCATTTGTCAACAGACCGTAGCCTTAAGTAAAAGATGTGATTTGGAATAGCATCACAAGATGATGCATGTAATGTTTCATGAAAATTTCCCTTTAAACCATGCAAATGACAGAGCTAAAGGCGAGGTGAAAGAACAACGATTTCTGGGGACTCCGTAAACAGAGTGACACACCCTCTTGTGCACTCAAGGTGAAAATCTACTTTGGTTCCACATACTTCTGTGAGATGGCTTTTTGCCAGACGAAAATCATAAAGTCCAAGTATTGTACTCATTTCACAGATGACCATCTGATGGACTGTATGTTGGACAGCAAAGAGAATAAGTGATAGGCAAAGAAATCAGGGGTCAGAGTCAGATAAGAATGCAGTAAGAAGTAGGAACGTGACAAGAAACGTTAAAAGGGCTCACTTTAATGTTTTGTATCTGAATGTTCAGAGCATTCAAATCAAAATGGATGAATTAGTTGTGCAGATAAATGTAAAGGGGTATGAGATATGCATTACGGAGACGTGGTTCCAAGGTGGAAAAGAATGGGAACTAAACTTTGAGGGCTATTCAGTGTTTAGGAAAGGCAGACAGAGAGAAAAAGGTGGTGGAGTTGCATTGTTGATTAAAGAAGATATTGATACGATATTGAGGAAAGATATTAGCACAGATGATGTGGAATCTGTATGAGTCAAGAAACTCCAAGGGGAAGAAATGTTTGTGGAGATGGTATACAGACCACAAACTGTCGTGGTAATGTTGGGAATAGCATTAGACAGGAAGTCAGAGATACATGTGTTAAAGGAACACTTCTGATTATCAGTGACTTTAATCATAGGATTATAGAATTCCCTACAATGCAGAAGGAGGCCATTTGACCTATCAAGTCTGCACCAACCACAATCCCACCCAGAACCTATTCCAGTACCTCCATATATTTAACTTGCTAATCCCTTGATGCTACAGGTCAATTTAGCATGGCCAATCAACTAGCCAACACATCCTTGGATCGTGGGAGGAAACTGGAGCACCCGGAGGAAACCCATGCAGACACGGGGAGAACATGCAAACTCCAACAGACGGTGACCCAAGGCAGGAATTGAACCTGGGTCCCTGGCGTTGTGAGGAAGCAGTCTAACTATTGTGCCACCATGCTGCCCATATAGACTGTGAGAGTCAATTAGTCATAGCACAATAGAGGAGGAATTTCTGGAGGGTATACAGGATGGTTTTCTGACTAATACATTGAAGGGCCATCCTGGCTATCCTGGACTGGGTATTGTGCAATGAGAAAAGATTAGTTGGCAATCTCATTGCAAGAGAATCCCTGGGGATGAGTGGCCATAATATGATAGAATTCATTGTCAAGATGGATTGTGACATAGTTGATTCTGAGACCAGGATCCTGAATCTCAATAGAGGTAACAATGATAATATGAGACATGAATTAGCTATGATAGATTGGGAAACATTACTGAAAGGAAGGATTATGGGCATGCAATGGCAGGCATTTAAATAAAGAATAGGTGAATTCCAAAAAGACTGACAAAAAGTAATGTAGCTCCCTTACAGTCAGAAATGGGAGAATTTATGACGGGCAGTAAAGAAATGGCCAAGGAATTAAATTCATACTTTGCTTCAGTTTTTACAAAGGAAGACATGAATAATGTGCCAAAAGTTCTGAGAGAAACAAGTTTAGTGAGGAACTGTAGGAAATCAGCATTAGTAGGGAAATGATTTTGGGGAAATTGATGGGATCGAAAGTGGATAATTCTCCAGGACCTGATAATCTTTATCCCAGAGCATTTAAGGAAGTGGCCCTGGAAATAGCAGATCCATTAGTGATTATTTTCCAAAATTTTTTAGACTTGAACTCGTTCCTACAGATTGGAGGGTATCTAATGTAAGCCTGTTTTTCAAAAAGGGAGGTAGATAGAAAACAGAGAACAGCTTAACATCAGTACTGTGGAAGTTGCGAAAGTCCATTATCATAACTCAGCATTTGGAAAGCAATGGTATAATCAGACAAAGTCAGCATGAATTTACAAAGGGGAAATCATGCTTGACGAATATATTAGAATTCTTTGAGGATGTAAGGAGTTGACCAAGGAGAACCAATGGATGTGGTTTATTTAGACTTTCTGAAGGCTTTCAACAAGGTTTGTTATTGCAAAGCGCTATGTAAAGTTAAAGCACGTGGGATTGTGGGTAGTATCTTGAGGTAGATAGAAAGCAAAGAGTTACATAAATCAGTTTTTTACCCATTGGCAGGCAGTGACTAGTGGCATACCATAATGATTGGACTCCAACTGTTCACATTATATATTAATGATTTGAAAGAGGGAACTAAATGTATTATCTCCAAATTTGTAAAGTTGAGTGGGAAGATGAGTTGTGAGGAGAATGCAGAGATGATTCAGTATGATTTCGACAGGCTGAGTGAAGTAGGCATATGCATGGAAGATGCAGTATAATGTGGATCAATGTGAGGTTATTCCTTTGATGGGTGAATTACTTGAATAGATGTAAATTGAGAGAAGTAGATACTCAGCAAGACCTCAGTGTCCTCATGCATCAGTTGCTGAAAGTAAGTGCGCAGGTATAGCAGACAATAAACAAAGCAAATGGTGTATTGGCCTTCATAGCAAGAGGATTTGAGTATAGGAAAAGGGATGTTTTACTGCAATTGTATAAGGTGTTGGTGTCCTTACCTGAGGAAAAATGTCCTTTCCACAGAGGGAGTGCAGCAAAGGTTTACCAGGCTAATTCCTGGGATGACTGGTCTGTCATATGAGGAGCAACTAAGTCGTTTAGAATTATATTCATTGGAGGGGATCTCATAGAAATTTATAAAATTCTAACAGGGTTAGACAGGGTAGATTCAGAAAAATATTTCCAATAGTGGGGGAGTCCAGTGGGAGAATCATAATTTGAGGATAAGGGTTAAACCTTTCAGTACGGAAGTGAGAAAACAATGCTGAGTCTGTGAAATACCCTACCACAAAAACTAGTTGAGGCCAAAATGTTGTCTGATTTCCAGAAGAAATTAGATATAGCTCTTGGAACTGTAGGGATCAAGGAATAAGTGTGTGGGGGAGGTGGGATCAACATATTGAATTTGATGATCAGCCAAGGTGGAGTAGCCTTGAAGGGCCAAATGGCCTACTCCTGCTTCTATTTTCTATGTTTCTATGCGACTGGCCATCTCCAACAACTACCCAGATTTCACAGCACTAACAGATAGTGTGCCAATACAGATGTCACACAAAGGATAGGTGAATGTTATGCATGAGTACATTTTAAGAGGTTTTAGTAAAGCTGAATTTTGATCTCATGCAGTATTTTGATATTAAAAGTGATCTTGTGCTCAAAACAAGGTTAGGGGCACTGATCTAGAGAATATCCTCAACTGGGATTTTTGTTATATCTTAAATGAGTTGGTATATCACAGCAGAGAATTAGTACAATATATTTACCAGTACAGTTGTCTGATATAATGTACAAGACTTCATATTCACTGATATATTGTTAAACTGAATAAAACTGAGAGTAATCTTTAAACATCAAGAGTGAGGAAATACCATATTAATTCATGTTAGCAGCTCACAACATGAAACAGAGATAGAATTTATTTTCTGCAGAGTGTTTATTAATTCGAAAGTACATTTAAAGTCTTTTTTGTCAATTCATACTTAATTATAATTTGTTGGATTAAGAAAAAGTATTTGGAATAAAACAGACTTAGCACATAATACCGTCAGGGATTTTCAACATAAAAGGTCACCTCAGAAAAGGACAAGCCGCTCACATGACACAAAGGAAATATTAAAGTACCTTCTGTGCTTGTTAGAATCCTAATTAAACTAAATAAAAAATAAATAACTTTCATTGAAACAAATCCTCACCCCATATGTTGCATAAATAGGGCCTTTGGAAATTATAGAATGCCCACAAAACAGACCTTAACTGTCACCTATGACTTTGCCATGCAAAAGTTATCAGACCTTTCCACTTATGGAATAAAACTAACATAGGAAAAATTTTGGCCTTGACATTAATATGAATATCGCTTCCAAATGGGGTTGGGTGGAATTGCATGGCAGAAACCCAGAAGTCAAATGAGTGAATTAGAATCACTAATTCTCAACTCAAGAATACCAATTAATTTTAACTCCTGCGTTTTGTAACTTGAAGCTATGCAGCAGGTATGATGTTCACCTGAATGATGTCACCTCAGAAAGGAGTACTGCATGTGTTGGGAGTCTTCAGGATGGATGTTGCATAAAGAGCAAAGATAGCACCAGACTCAAAGACAGATTACTGTAATTATTGCAACATTGTGGTAAGGAGGAGGAGGGACATATTTTTCCCAAATAAAAGGAAGAAGAAACCTGTGACTCTCATGAAGAATGTGTGATTGGAGATAACTGAGCAAGTAAACAGCAGGAGTGTGATGCCCAGCAGTGCAGGAAATGGTGTAATGATCCAACTAGGTCAGGATAAATAAAGGTACATTTGCTGCTCCAATTGCACACCATGTTTAAGGCCCCTTTTCAGTCTATGTTAAGTGTTCTTCAACACATTACTCCCCATGCCCTCTTAACTTTCAGTAGCACCCACTCTTCAATTTGCCACTGACACCAATCCTTATGCAATGCAATGGATGTTTCTCACAGTTACCCTCAGCAAAAGCAATACATCCATTGGGTGAATATCTCACCTTTCCTCACCAATAGGTCAATTTTTTATCCACTGGAAGAAAAGAGAGTGCAATTTCACAGTAACTTCATTGCAGTGTTAATGTAAGCCTTACTAGTGACTAATAAATAAACTTTAAATGTAAAAGAAAGGAGAAGACAGGAGAGACAATCAGAAATAATCTAGCTCAGAGATGCAGAGGAGGATACCACGGAGATAACAGCACATCTATGTCCCTCTCAACTGGAGGTGGAGAGATAAAGAACTCACTGGCAACAGAATTCGAAACATCTCTGACACATATTAGCTGATTCTGTTCATAATGACTGGGCTATGAAAAGACAGCCTGGTAATTATCAAGATCTTGACTTTGTCGAGATTACATTAGACTCTTTACGTACACAGTAAGTGTCACTAAACCCTCATGCGGATGATACCTCAGAGGACCCAACTTCTTCTAAGGATGCTCTGTTATTGGATATGCAGCCATTCATCAACAGAAATACTCACTAAATAAAAGCAAATTATGCAGATGCTGGAATCTGAAACCAAAAGTGAAATGTCAACTTGGCTTGTCAAAGCTTTGACAAAGAGTCATCTGGACTCAAAATGCTGACATTTCTCTCCTTACAGATTCTTTTCTCTCCTTACAGATACTGCCAGACCTGCTGAGATTTTCCAGCATTTTCTCTTTTGGATATAGGTACTCACACTTAGTTGGATTTATTGAGATAGCCAGTTGGATTGTCACCTGGTGATTCACAGTTTACAAGTGAGTATGAGCAGACACAGGTGGCAAAACAAATATGGAGAAACCGTGTTGGTGGTGTAATCTTCTTTAAGCTCTGCTCAGCTGGACACATTTGTTGAACCCTGAAGACTATCATTGACAAAGAGAATGCTTGAGACATATTAGCAACTTAGTCAGCTACTAATAATGTACATGTTCCAATTCCAATTCTCTTTCCACACCTAGTGGTGCACTAAGGCAGATTTTTGTGTGTTTCCACAACTAGTAATTCCAGGAACAGGTCACTAGTCTGTTGCCAGGGGCTTATAGCTTGAGGGGACTTCACATCAAGCGTGGTTGGCCAGGATTCTCTCCCATTTTTACTGCCAACCATAGGCATGTTCAAAGGATTTGCAAGTTGACACTCTATCTGCTTGGTTGCATTATTAACACACCTTCCTTGCCATCAAGTCCTGGGGTGGGACTTGAAGCTAGAGCTTCTGGCTCAGTGGTTGAGATGCCAGCCACTGAGCCACAAAGCCTCAAATGTACCATGTGCTGACCACAAATTGGACAGGATGGTGTAGTAGAAAGTGTGAATGTTGAGTATGTAAGTAGGCAGTCTACATCATCAGTGATGTAAAATCACATGACACCAGACTACGCTGAGAGGTGGTTCCGTGTGAAGCCTCGTGCAAAGTATTGTTCTGTACATGGTAGAATGTTAGTAGAAGATAAAGTATCTATCAATCCTGACTAATGACAACTTCATCTAAGACCCATAATGATAATAATAGAGGACAATTGCTGTGCAAAGCTTTACTTCTAAAGTTCTGAAAGGGCTTCCTTCGCACATCTTTTGGATACTCCCAAAATCCGACACTGGGGAACCCAGAAGTTACGGCCTCAATATTTTGGAAGGGGTATTGCGCAGATGCACCAGAATGATACAGAAACTTTAAGAGTTAAATTAAAAGGAGATGTTGTATAAACTTGTTTTGCATTGCTCTGAATTTAAAAGGTGATCTAATTGAGCATTTAAAAGGAATTCAATAGGACTGATGTATTTAAATTATTTATTTTGATAGGAAAATCCAGGACAATTTATCATCTTTTAAAGGTAAGCTAAAATTAGAGGTAAGAAGTGACATTATGTAATATTTTTCAAACTAACGTTGCTGAAATTTGATACTCACTCCCAAATAGTTGTGGGTGCCAATCCAGTTGAAATTTACAAGACTGAGATCATTTGGGTTTTGTTGGGTAAGGGAACCATGGAACGTGTAGCAAAGTTTGATAATAGAACTGAGAAATATTTCAACTGCAATCTAATTGTAATGGAACAGGTGCATGTTACTGAATTCCATGTTCCTTTTAATATCCAAAGACTAAGATCAAATAATTGGCATACATTCTTGGGGATGGGTTCAGGGACAGGTCCTTCTAGACATGAAGAATTTTTACTAAGTGGTTATCATTACGTAGATTTGTACTTCAAAAAATAAAAGATATTAACTAAAAGAATGGGACTGTGAACTTCTAACAGATCAATTAAATCACTGATTCCCACTGTTAACTCAACATTCACTCTCCCATATCTGGCCTCCTGCCCAGTTCATAAAGAAAGCCTACTACTTTGGATTTAGTCCACAAACATTCTGCGTTGGCAGCTGGTGTCACTTTCACATGGGTGGAGAGTGGTTGACCACAAAGCCATCCTTCAATAAGCTGCCAATTAATATCAGAGAGGTGCAGGACTGCCCAGTTAGAGCTTGGAGGCAGGATACAAAGTAACAGAGGTGGCATTAGGTGAAGCGCAGCAACTGCTGCTGCTATATTGCAAAAGGACTGCAAGTCCTGCATTTACAGCTGACTACCTGCTATACTTTGGAAAACTGAAAAGGTCAAATCTGCAACCAGACTAGCAGAAGAAAGACATAGGAACATAGGAATTAGGAACAGAAGTAGACAAATACAGCCCTTCGAGCCTGCTCCGCCATTCGATCAGATCATGGCTGATCTCACCCTGGTCTCAAATCCCCCTCCCCATCTGTTCCCCTTATCCATGTTTTATTAGAAATATACCTAGCTCCTTCTTGAAACCATTCAATGATTCAGACTCCACTGCACTATGGCACAGTGAGTTCCAGAAATTCACCACTCTTTGCAAGATGTAATTCCTCCTCATCTCAGTTTTAAATCTACCACCTCTCAACTTATACTTGTGACCTTTTGTTCTAAATTGCTCCAGAAGAAGAAACATTTGGTCTACATTTACTTTATCAATCCCTTTTAAAATTTCATATACCTCAATCAGATCCCCTCTCATTTTCTGAAACTGCAGTAAGTATAAGCCCAAACTGTTTAACCTCTTCTCATAAGTCAAAACTTTCATCCCTGGATTCCATCTGGTGAACCTCCTCTGAACTGCCTCCAATGCCACCACATCCTTCCTCAAATTAGGAGACCAAAGCTGGACACAATAATCCAGATATGGTCTCACCAAAGCTGCAAGGATGAGCAAGTGGTCCTTCTCCTCAGGAAGGCAGAATGAACATAACGTAAGAACATAAACATAAGAAATAGGAGCAGGAGTAGGCCATCTAGCCCTTCGAGCCTGCCCCGCCATTCAATAAGATCATGGCTGATCTGTTGTGGCTCAGTTCCACTTTCCCGCCCTCTCCCCATAACCCTTAATCCCCTCTCTTATCAAGAACCCATCAACCTGCTTCTTAAAAATATTTAGCGAGGTAGCCTCCACCACTTCAACGGGCAGACAATTCCAGAGATTCACCACCCTTTGAGTGAAGAAGTTCCTCCTCAACTCCGTTCTAAACTGCCTCCCCTTTATCTTGAGGCTGTGCCCCCTAGTCCTACTGTCCTTTCTGATCGGGAAGAGTCTCTCCATCTCTATCCTATCCATCCCATTCATCATCTTATACGTCTCAATGAGATCTCCCCTCATTCTTCTAAACTCTAGCGAGTACAAGCCTAGTTTATTCAGCCTCTCCTCATAGCTCAACCCCCTCAACTCCGGTATCAGCCTAGTAAACCTCCTCTGCACTCCCTCCAAGGCCAAAATATCCTTGCATAAGTGCGGCGACCAAAACTGCACACAGTACTCCTGCACAAGGACCCCAGGGTCCCTCTGCACTGTAGCCTGCTGCAGTTTTTCGCCACATAAGTAATAGTCCTTCCTACCATTATTCCTACCAAAGTGGACCACCTCGCACTTGCCAACACTGAATTCCATTTGCCAGTCTATCTAACCAAGGGAAGCCCGGACTAAGTTCAGCTGACCTCCAGAGTGCAGTGTTACAAAAGCATCAATGATTTTGTTCAGTCTATCAAGACGAGTACATCAGACCTCTGTTCCCTTTAGGACTAGCATGAGGGTATGTTTGATTGAAATGGGTGTCTACCTAGTTGGTGGCAAAGGGGGAAGGAAGAAACAATGCTGTAGGAGGCATGCCTCCATCTTGATGAGAGGTGCCTGTCTATCATTCACATGCAGGTGGCAGTCAGGTGCTCCGATCATAGATCACATGCACTCCAGCAGCAAAAGCATTGTATTTGTCTCCATTAGGAATCTAATCGTGTTCCCTTTGTGCATGCAGGAGTAGAGAGAATATGACATCAGGGCAAAGAGCCAAAACAGACAGGGAGCACAATTTCTGATCCCCATGGTGGAGGAGGCCTTAGAACTGAGTAGCATGGTGGCTACGTCATTGTTGATGGCACAAAAGCAATGCTCACAGTGAGTGGATTAGTACAAGGAACAAGGGTATATCTGCCACACGAGATATTGTGCTCATGAGTCCAATACTGGACACATGGAACCCTACAGGAGGGATAGTTGAAAGTGTGCAATGGAAAGCACATAACTCAATTTATTAATTTTCTCATGTAGGTAAGGCCTTAGAACAGACAGCTGCAATGACAAGGGAAATACTGTCCCCCTCTGATGAAGAGGAGGAGGGGAGTACCTCAGAGAGTGCATAATCACATCAATCTCCACACATCCATCACAGCAGATCTCTCACATCAATGGATATCTGTTTACATGTAGATACAGACATGCAACCTGGTGAGCATAGGACAGGTACCCCAAGTTGCTGATCAAAGCTCTGACAGCCAGTGCTACTGACAGTCAGCAGACTGTTGGAGACCAGTTTGATGCTGAGCCCCAGGCTGATGACAGGCCTCTGGAATTGATGACAACATGGCAAATGCTGCAGCATGAGGAAAGGGAACATCTGATGGAGCTGCCAGAGACAATGCACACCCATGCACAATGATGGATGAGTCTATCATGGTCATGAGTGCTGCTATATCTCTGGCATGGCCAGGTTTGACTTGCTGCATGCCATTGCCGTGTCTGTGCAGCAGGGCAAAGTGAAAGAAGATTGAAAGAGGGGTCTCTGATATGTTGTTGTATTTGTCAGGTCAACAGGGATACACATGTGCCTTGCAAAGGAGGAGAAGTGACTGCCTGGTGCTTCTGGGGCCTCCTGGTGTGGATAGCATCTCCTCAGTCCCTCTACCAGTGCCATCAGCAACTTGGAAGCAGACAGAGGATGGTCCTGCACCACTCTTTAGCATGTCAGCATCCTCCAGGTCTCAGGCTGTCAGGGGATGGGCACCTAGGTGATTCCAAGCTATCAAATAGAAAGATCAGCAGCCTTCTTTGATTTCAACTGCAAATGTAGGGGGAGTGTACATAAGCAATTTAAGAGAAGTGCCTTGCTCTACTTGGGTTCACAGTTGAATAGAATATCCAAGGCTTGAGGCTTGTGTCTCTTGTGCAGTTCAATAAAGCATTACTATATTGGTATTGCACCTCCTTCCATTTCTTGTTACCTTTTGGGACTTCCCTGACTTGGGTGCAATGGAGCATCGCACCAACATTTGGTCAGTGTTTTACCCTTGTTGCAATGTGATGCGACACCTGGATGTTGGGCAATAAGCACAAAATAAAGGAGGCAACTTGAAGATTGCAACAATTCAACTTTACTGAAATGGTTTCAACAGGTCATAAGTCTTATATGAAACATCAGTGTATAACCGCATCCTGAGCAACCCTTGTGCATGTTTCATTGTAGCTTCGATCTTGCAAGATGATCATTTCATCTTGCATCAAATGGCAGGCAGTCTTCTCCACAGCCTCGCTCTAGAGGAAGCATCACAATTTATAAGATCCTCACTGCTTAATGACTGCTCTCTCTGTAGTGCAAGGTTGTGCAGTGAACAGTAAATAACCACATTGTGTGAAACCCTTGCTAGGGCAATCAATCAAACCACATCTTCATGAGACAAATGGCCTGCTCAGTTGTTGCTCAGGCTGTCCTGTACTTTTCCTCTGCTTGGGTTTTTCATGGACATAAATAGCCATGCCTTTGATGAAGTAGTCCTTGTCCATCCTAGAGAGCACATGGTAAAAATAGTGACAACTGGTGCTGCTGAGGTATGTAGGCTTCATGGCTGATTCCTGGCAAGCCCACCACTGTTTATTTTTCCCTCCCTTCCACTCCAACATAGTTTTGAATTCAGTGCTGGACTGAAGGAGTGTTACGTTGTCAAAACATGAAATCATAACTCAATTTGCCTATTCAGCACGACCCCATGATACATATTGAACAAGAGCAGGGAGTTGTCTTGGTGTCCTAATGAATTTTACCCTTCAAGCAACACCACCAAATAAGTTTAATTTCATTTACTGTTTGTGAGACTTTGCTATGTTGACTACAACATCTGAACACAAGAACTAGAATCAGGAGTAAACTATTTGGCTCCTCTAGACTTCTCTGTCATTCAATACAATCATGGCTATCTCAACTCCACCTTTCCACTTGTTTTTCATATCCCTTGATTCCTTTGGAGATCAAAAAAGACTATCTTTGCCTTGAACACACTTATTGACAGATTGCCCGTAGCCCTCTAAAGTAAAGAATTCCAAAGGTTCACAACTCTAGGTGAAGAAATTTCTCATTTCAGTTCTAAATGATTGACCCCTTATCCTGAGGCTGTGTCCATGTACTGTAGTGTCCCCAACCATGGGAAATAATGTCTCCCCTACCAAGCCCCTTCAGAGTCTTGTACGTTTCAATGAGATTCCATCTCATTCTTCTAAATTTCTGAGAGTACAGGCCCACTTTGCTGAGACTCTCATCAAAGGACAGTCCTTTCTACCTAGGAAACAAACTGATTCTGATGAAACATTGGACTAGATTTTTGTGGAGTAATGAAAACTCTGTGGACTTCAAAAAATGGCAGACAGGGTCCAAGTCCAGAAGCACTACCCCCATTTCTGACAGATCCCATTTTCGCTGATAAAGGAAAGGGGACATGGTGTGGCTTATGCATGAGAGAATCATAAACACAACATGGCCCTTATTGCTGAGGTCAAACAGACCCCATTTTTGCAATAGAAAGGGCCTTAACTCAGAGTGGAAGTTGTAAATTTATGAAAGAGATGTAACTTTCATGAATAACAGATAAGGTATGTTGCACTGTCAAGTTATTTAAATACACATTGCTTCAAAAAATTGGAATACTAACAGCCTGCCTAATGTCACTGAAAGTTGAAAAACTGAAGCTGTGGAATTATTGAAATCCCCAGCCCTTTAAAATGAGGGACAAGTGCCTGTTCATTTCAGTGAGTTGAAGTAAATCTATTCTAGTAGTTACAAAAGCTGATTGTTCACCTTACCCCAAGGGCTATTATTATATGATTATTATATGATTATTAATGGTTATCCGCATTCCACAACCTGTAATTATCTCAACAAGGGAGGGTGGGCTGTTCTAAGTTCACAGTTTGATTGCAAAGGATGGAGGGTGAGGTTGTAAATTGGCAGGAGTAGGCAGTGAGTTGGCATGGATGGGGCCATGGGGTGAGTGGGGGCATGAATTGGCATGGATTGGGCATGGAGAATCTGCAGGGGGTGATGGGGTGTAATGGTGAGTGCTGTGTTTTTCTCTCATATATGGTGCTTGGCTTACTGAGTACTTCCAATATTTTCTACTTTAATTTCGAGCTTGATGAACCTTCACTATATGTCTCTAATGAAAGTATATCCTTTCTTAGATATGAGTGAAACTGCATAGGCGCAAGATATATAATTGCAGCAAGACTTCCTTTTCTTGTACTTAAGTCCCCTTGTAATAAAGGCCAACGTATCATTTGCCTTCTTAATTGCTCATGGACCTACACGTACTTAACATCCTGTGTTCCTTGTGTAAGTACACTGTTTAAAAATAAAAGGTCATCTATCTAAGGCATAGATGAGGAAAAATATTTTCTCTGAGGGTCATGAATTTTTGAAACTCTCTTCCTCAAAATGTGGTGGAAGCAGAGTCTTTGAATATTTTTAAGTCAGACATAGATAGATTCTTAATAAGTAAGGAGGTGAAAAGTTATCAAGGGTAGGAGGGCATGTGGAGTTGAGGCTAAAATCAGATAAGGCATGGTCTTACTGCATGATGGAACAGACCTACAGAGCCAGCTGGCCCACTCCTGCTCTTCTTTTGTATGTACACTGTGAGGGGGGCTTTTTCACCGTGCCCACCCCCCCAAGGCCAGAAATTCCCATGATGTCTCTCTGAACAGGCCAAAGCAGCCTGCTTGATCGGCATCCATCACTCTTTCACATTCCCTCCCTCCACCACTGCCACATAATGACAGCAGTGACCATCTACAAGATGCACTGCAGGAACTCACCAGGGCTCCCACGCAGCAATTTCTAAATGCACAGCCACTATTATCTAGAAGGATTAAGGCAGCAGATACATGGGGACACCACAATCGGGAGATTCCCCTCCAAGCCACTCACATCCTGACTTGGAAATATATTGTTGTTCCTTCCCCATTTCTGAATCAACATCATGGAACTCCGTCCCGAACATTATTCTGAGTGTCCCTACACCACATGGTCTGTGCAGTTCCACCACATCTTCAAGGGAAATCAGAGATGGGCGATAAATGATGGCCTAGCCAATGAAGCCCACATCTCTTGAATGAATAAACTAATTAATTGTCTTCATTTCTTTGCAACCTCTCTGTTTCCTCCACACAACTTACATTCCCACTTAATTTTGTATCATCAATACCTTGGATATATTATTGTTGGTCATTTTATCTATGTTGAAAAATAAGTTTTGGGAATCTTGGATAATGAGAGATATTGTGAGCCAAAGAGATAAAGGAAGCATTTGTCAAAGCCAGGAGGTTGGGAACACTCGGAGCAAGTATGGAATACAAGGAAATTAGAAAGAAACTTCAGCAAAGCATAAGGAGGGCTAAAAGAGGCCACGAAAAATCATTAGCCAGCAGGCTTAAGGAAAATCCCAAGGCTTTTTATACATATATAATGAGTAAGAGGGTAGCCAGGGAGAGGATTGGCCCATTCAAGGACAGGGAAAGGAATCTATGCATAGCGCCAGAGGAAATGGGCGAGGTATTAAATGAATACTTTGTGTCAGTATTCACCAAAGAGAAGGATTTGGTGGATAGTGAATCTGGGAAAGGATGTGTAGATAGTTTGAGTCACGTTGAAATCAAAAAGGCGGAGGTATTGGAGTTCTTGAGAAACATTAAGGTAGACGGGCCCCCAGGGCCTGATGGGATATATCCCAAAATACTGAGAGAGGCAAGGGAGGAAATTGCTGGGGCCTTGAGAGAAATCTTAGTATCCTCATTGACCACAGTGAAGCTCCCAGAAGATTGGAGAATAGCCAATGCTGTTCCTTTGTTTAAGAAAGGTGGCAAGAATAATCCAGATAATTACAGGCCAGTGAGACTTATGTCAGTGGCTGGGAAATTACAGGGGAGGATTCTTTGAGACAGGATTTACTCCCACTTGGAAATAAATGGATGTATTAGCGAGAGGCAACATGGTTCTGTGAAGGGGAGGTCATGTCTCACTAACTTGACTGAGTTTTTTGAGAAAGTGATGAAGATGATTGATGAAGGTAGGGCAGTGGATGTTGTCTATGTGGACTTCAGTAAGGTCTCTGACAACGTCCCTCATGGCAAACTGGTGCAGAAGGTGAAGTTGCATGGGATTAGAGATGAGCTGGCAAGGTGGATACAAAACTGGCTCGGTCATGGAAGACAGACGGTAGCAGTGGAACGGTGTGTTTCTGAATGGAGGGCTGTGACAAGTGGCTTTCCTCTGGGATCAATGCTGGGAGCTTTGCTGTTCATAATATATATAAGTGATTTGGAGCACAATATAACTGGTTTGATTAGTAAGTTTGCGGACGACACAAAGGTTGGTGGATTTGCAGATAGTGATGAGGACTATTAGAGGGTACAGCAGTATATAGATTGGTTGGAGGCTTGGGTGGAGAGATGGCAGATAGAGTTTAATCTGGACAAATGTGAGGTAATGCATTTTGGAAGGTCTAATACAGAGAGTAAATATACAGTAAATGGCAGACCCCTTAAGAGCATTGATAGACAAAGGGATCTGGATGTAAAGGCAATGCAGGTGGAGAAGGTAGTCAAGAAGGTATACAGCATGCTTGCCTTCATCGGCCGAGCATTGAGTTCAAAAACTGGCAAGCTTCATAGAACCTTAGTTCTGCCGCTCTTGGAATATAGTGTTTAATTCTGGTTGCCACACTACTAGAAGGATGTGGAGGCTTTGGAGAGGGTGCAGAAAATATTTACCAGGATGTTGCTTGGTATGGAGGGCATTAGCTTTGAGGAGAGGTTGGAGAAACATGGTTTGTTCTCACTGGAACGATGGAGGTTGAGGGGTGACCTGATAGAAGTCCACAAGATTATGATGGGCACGGACAGAGTGGATAGTGAGAAGCTTTTTCCAGGGTGGAAGAGTCAATTACTCAGGGGCATAGCTTTAAGGTATGGGGCAAAGGGAGGGGGGGGCGGGGCGCAAGGTTTAAAGCAGATGTTTTTTACACAGAGGGTGGTGGATGCCTGGAACTTGCTGCTGGGGAAAGTAGTGGAAATAGGTATGATAGTGAGTTTCAAGGGGCGTCTGAACAAATACATGAATAGGTTGGGAATGGAGCAATATGGTCCCTGGAAGGGTAGGGGATTTTAGTTCAGTTAGGCAGCATGGTCGGTGCAGGCTTGGAGGGCCGAAAGGCCTGTTCCTGTGCTGTAATTTACTTTGTTCTTTGTTACTAATATAGGCCAGAATTCTCTGGCCTCAGCTGCAGCTGGGATTCTCCAGTCCTGCTGCTGTGAATGGTGATTTGGCTGAGCGCCAAATTCTCTGCACCCACTGGCAGTGGTAGCAAGGTGTGCAAGAGCAAAGAATTCCGGCCATTGATTTTAAGTAGTTGTGACCCAAAACTGATCCTTGCAGGACTCCATGAGTCACAGCCCGCCAGCTTAAAAATGCCCAATTTATTCCTTTACTCCATTTTCAGTCCACTAACTAATTTTCCATATCTGCTAATATGTTAGCTCCAGACTCCATGAACCCTTATCTTGCATAACCTTTTGTATGGCACCATATCAATTGCTTTTAGGATATCCAAATACATTACATCTACTGCCTCCCACTTGTAACTACTAGTTATATCCTCAGAAATTAAATTATATTTTAGAATGTTGCAAAGAATAATAGTGAGCCTGAGGATTAGGAGAACTTGACAACAAATGATATACAGCACAGGTCTGATAAACATAAAGCAGGGGCTCAAACCTACAGGATATTGCCCTCTATTAGATGGAATTCCTGACTTGGAAGGTTTACAAATGATTTGTCATTAATTTTGTAATATCATATTTTATACAACAAACTCAGATGAATGATAAATAAACTGAGGTACTAATAGTATATGTAGTAAGAAGCAAATTACTGTGGGTGCTGGAAATTGAAAGCAAAAGAGAAAATGCTGGAAACTCTCAGCAGATTTGCTGAATTCTGCAAAGCTTTGACAAAAGATCATGTGGACTCGAAATGTCAGCTCTTTTCTCTCCTTGCAGATGCCACAAGACCTGCTCAGATTTTTCAGCATTTTCTCTTTTGGTTTAATATTACGTGTAGTGCTGTGCAAGAGCTAGAAAGCGATAATTGGCCTGAACTTCTCTGATGATGTCGTAAATGCTCATGTGGAAATTATTAACACAAAAAAAACCAAAGGGTAATTTCTGTGTTACAATCATCATCAATTCCTGAAAGTTCTTTGCAATATATAGTAAAACAGTTCTGTTTAATAACATATGTTGTCCAATCATTATGGCAGATCAGACCAAGAAAAGCAGAATTAAGTGAGAGGAAAATAATGACAACAGTAAATATGTTTTACTTGAACCTTTATCAGTTTTACCTAAGTTTTTTTGTCCACATATAATACTCAATTCATTTTAACAAGTAAACTCACTGAACTCTCTATAAACGGTATGCTTTGTCTGAATAGTGAGCAAGAAACAAAACGTTTTATTGTATCCCAATACATGTGACAATAATAAATCAAATTAAATGATGAAAGAATATATAATGATGAACTTTCCACTCCACACATGAAGAAGATGAGAATTCAGGATATGTTAGGACTAACAAGTCAGCATAAAAGAGGACAAACCGTACAGGACCCTTGAGGATCATTTACAATATTATCAGTGCAATAAGCTCCTGATATAAATATTGCCTGTCACTGGGAGCCCATTGCTTGTGGTAAGGGATAGGCTGCAATGCTGGAGAATTTAAAGTCACAACATTCAAATTACTGCAAGTGTGCCTCAAAGTGACTATGGCTATGGGACTGGCAGGGCTATTATGTGGTAATCTCAGGATCCAGTACAAGGAAGTTAAAGCCTCTTCCAAAAGGCTCCCATTGATCCTGACAGAACCCAGTGTAGTAGTAAAGTACTGCACTAGTGATCCAGAGGGCCTGACTAATATTCCAGGGACAAGAGTTCAAATTATTGTAGAGTTATTATAATGATATAATACTTAGAATCATAGAAGTCTGCAGTACTGAAAAGGCCCTTCAGACCATCACATCTGCGTTGATTAAAAATAACCACATAACTATTCTAGTCCCATTTTCCAGCACTTGGCCCATAAGCTTGTATGCCTTGGCATTGCAATTGCACGTCTAAATACTTTTTAAATGTTATGAGGCTCTCTAGCTCCACCACCCTTTCAGGCACTGAGGTCCAGACTCCCATCACCTGTTAGTTGAAAATTCTTTTCTTGCATCCTTTCTAAACCTCCTGCCTCTTACCTTAAAGATATGCTTCCTGGTCTTTGATTCCCCCCACCAAGGGAAACAGTTTCTTCCTACCTACTTCTTTTTATGCCCTCATAATTTTATACATCTCAATCATGCCCTCCCTTAGTCTCCTCTGGTCCCAGAAAAACAACCTCAGTCTGTCCAACTTTCTCTTCATAACTGAAACACTCCAGCCCAAGCGACATCCTCTGCACCCTTTCCAATGTTAACACATCCCTCTTACATATGAATTCCAGAACTACACACTAACTCTAGCTGTGGCCTAACCAACATATTATACAGTTCCAAATATACCATATGCTTTCTTGACCACTTTATTCACCTGTCCTGCTACCTTGAGGGATTGGTGCACAAGCACATCAAGGTCTCTTTGATTCTTGGTGCTTTCCAGGCCCTGCTGTTCATCATATATTCCCTTGCTTTGTTTGTCTGACCCAGTGCATCACCTCACACTTACCCAGATTAAATTCCATTTGTCACTGATCAACTCATCTGACCAGCCCGTCTATATCTTCCTGTAATCTAAGGCTATCTTCCTTACTATTTACCACACCATCAGATTTTGTATCATCTGTGAATTTATTCAATCCTCCTACATTCAAGTCTAAATAATTTATATAAAACAGAAACAGCAAGGGCTTCAAAATTGATTATTGTGGGACTGCACTGGACAAAGGCTTGTAAGTCAGTAAAACACTCCTCGACCATCACCTGCTGCTTCCTGCCACTCAGTCAATTCTGGATCCAATTTGTCAAATTTCCATGGATCCCATAGGCTCTTTGCTAAAATTCTTCCATGTGGTACATTATCAAAAGCCTTGCTTAAGTCCAAGTGATCTACATCAAATGTGCTTCCCTCAGTTATACACGTGTTGACCCCTTTGAAAAATACAGTCAAGGTGGCCAGACATGAATGCTTCTCACAAACCAATTCTGACTGTTTGGATTAAATTCCATCTGCTATTGCTCCACTTGATTTTCCAGACTATATATATCCTACTGTATTCTCTGACAATCCTCATCACTATCTGTAACTCCAGCAATCTTAGGGTCATCCACAAAGTTACTAACCAGACCAGCTACATTTTCTTCCAAGTCATTTACATATAATGCAAACACTCTCGGGTGGAATTAACTGACCTTGGGACAAGTGTGGCCAGAAAATCCCACACTGTGTGTGTAATGACTTCATTGAATCATGGTTCTGTAAAAATTCTTGTGACCTCCACAGGTTGCTACATAATTCTGTTGGATCTTGGAGATGAAATTATTCCTAATATAAACTTGGCAATTCTGTACTTGCATTTTGTACCTGCACATTGGTCACTTTCTCTTGTGGTTTTAAAGTTTGTTTTCTAGTTTCTGAGAGAGTAGAATGGGTAAGAGTAGATAAATTGATCCACTAAACATGAGCTTTTTGTTCCTGTATTGGTTGGATGTAAGGGTGTTGTGATTTTGCTTGGTTTGTCTATATTTGAGAATTAGGGATTTCATCATGTGAATCATTCATGCAGCTAGGCCATTAGATCCAGTGCAATGAGGCAAAGAACTAATGCAACCTGTATTCCACTTCTCCAAAAAAATCCTGAAATGGCTTACCAATAATTTTGCAGACCGTTATCCATAATGAAATCTCTAGGCACATTAGATAAGCTGAAAATAGCACAACAGTTCTGCTTGACGCATTGTCCAGTGTTGAGTAATGGTGAAGTAGTCACCAATGACAAAAAAGTCATTGAAATAACATGAACATGAGAGAAGATGGACCCAAGAATGGGTCAGAACTTCCTGTGGAATCAATGGTGCTTTGTGCTGATTTGGCATATGCTTTTGACATGCTTTGCAATTTTTGAAGAAGACTTCAATGTAGTTGTTCATTCCTGGCCAACAGACTAACTTTCTGGTGAGTCTTCCTATCCAGTCTGTGCCCATGTGTGAGGGATGAAATTGTTGAAGATATCAGGTCACAAAGATCCTGTATGAAGATTTGTCTGCCTTTTAAAATTCCTCCATGGGGATGTCTTTCTTGTCCTGATATGTTGAAAATGGTCCATACCTTTATCAAAAGACATTGTGATTTTGGTGATGCACTGGTCAGTGGTTCATGGGCATGCTGAATTGAATCAACCTATCCTTTGATGATGGCTTTCCACATGTAGAATCTTTTATCGTTACTTCTTTCAGTTGCTGGCATTTGCACTGTGCAAAATGTGCCAGATTAATTTGGAGAACATCTTCAAGTTTGATGGTAATGAAAGATACATCTTCTGTTTTCGCTGGGTGAGACAATTTGCTAAGCAGATCTAATGTGACAATCAAGTTACCTGTCTTGCACCAAATCTCATAGCCATAGGGCAGAATTCTCCCATTGCATCCACCACTGGAATTTTAGCGGTCGGGTTGCAGAGAATGTGATATGCCATTGACGGTTGGATGGGAATTTCTGGTTTTTAGACCAGCGTGGCTGGAGAATTCCACTCATAAGCTATTACCTTTATCAAAAGATATTGCAATCATGGTGGTGGACTGGTCAGTGCACCAAATCATCTGCAGTATTTTGTGGTTGATCTGCAACACAAATCTTTTGCAAAATAGGTAAGTATGAAAATGCATGAATCTAAAAACTTAAGCTAAAATTTCCTGCTCAATGTTGGAGTAATTAGATTGTGTTATGCACAGAAATTTTGAAGTAAATAAGTATGCCTTTGTGTAGTATGCACGCTCTCAGACCTTAGCAATTAAAATTTTTGATCAAAACTGGCAATGCATGAAAACAAATTAAAAAGACATCTTTGAAATTCATCCTTGTCTTGATAAATGCATGATCCAACTTTGATTGATCCATATGCTAGCACTGGAATAAATAAAATCAAAGGGCTTGATTTGTTGTACACTGATGTCACATTTCCAACTGTTGAACACCAATCCTTCATTATATGCCACTTGCATCAATAAGTGAAGCTCACGGATAGGTTCTTGCATTGCTCTTCCCATAACAGCTATATCATCTGTTATAAAGGCACATCCTGGTACAGAGTATGCAATGTGGTCCACACAAGTTTGAAAGAGATCGTGGCTAATAATAACCAAAAAGGAAGTTGTTAATAACAGTATAATCCAGATGGGGTATGAAGTTCTTGGGACTTGGCTGTGAGATCATGTTTCAAGAGAAATTTTGCACCTGAAAATTTCAGATTTAACTGTTCTAATGTAGCTATTTTATAAGGGCCACGTTTCAAATCTGCATTTAAGCATTGTGGATCATATATTCTCAATGATGCTTTCTTCTTTATGACATGTGGTTCAGCTGCACCAATCTGTGTGCTCTTGTACTCTACTGATTGTGCCTTTATCCATTTTGCCTTGTATGATATTCAGTTTGTCTTTAAAGTGGATGCTGCATTTACGTGTTGAATTAACTAATGGACTTGCATTCACACACAAGTATAATGTTGAAGCACCCTTAAAACCGCTAATTTTGTCAAAACATTCTGGATATTTTGATGTTAGGTTTTGAATTGAGATAATAGATATTTCTGGGGCTGATCTGCCTTATGAGGTCTGACTGATTCTATTGTGATCAGTGTGCGATCTCGACATGCCAGAAGGCCTGCGTGTGCTGAGCCTCTAATTTCCATGATGTAAAAAATCTGTGACACCATGGAGGATTGATTGTACTTACATTTCAGGACTATGGATCCTGCACATGGAATTATGAAGCATTCCATGCTGAAAGTTTCACAGTAACAGGTTTTGCCATGGCCTTCCATGTCTCTGGATACAGATATTTTAGGATTTGTAGACATAGTACGTTGGCAAATGCCCATGTCAGTTTTGGTGAATAACAAATAATTGCCAACTTAGGGCAGATATCTTGGCAAACACTTCAGGCAATGTGATGGTATCTGTGTTTTTCACGGGATTGATGTCATGAAACATGTGTTCACCATTCCTGGTCTCATGATACACATCACTGTCATTTTCTGTTTGGTCAATCACCTGTTACATCTGTTTCTGACGGAATACCAGATGGTCTTTCTGATTGCTGAAAGATATCTGCTTTGTACAGTCTGCTTGGATCAGTGCATGGCTCTTTGTAGTTGTATCAGCTGTTGCTCTAGTGCACTGCCACTGCCAATAGCCCTGTCTGCCACATGCTTTACAGAATTGATTAAAAGCTGGATATTTCCATTGTGCATGTAGAAGTCCATACCTTCCACATGTGTTGCTAAGTTTGGGTGTTTGAGTGAGTGTGTGAAAAGTTGGCATTGAGCTTCTTGACCTGTGAGGATCACTTTTTGTCTTTACATCCATCCTTGAGTAGTTCTTTGATGATACGCATTTTATACTTGCCGAGAAAATCTTTTCAAACCCTTCCATGGGAGTGGATGTTATCACCAACTCAGCACTTCTGCCTACGAGTCCTGTGTCTGAAAAATCGCATTACTTTTCCTTTCCTCTGCATCTGCTGACAAAGTGGTCTATGGACTCTGTAAACTCTTGTCAGAGTGACATGAACTCCAGTTGATGAATATGGAAGTTTAATTTGAGTTTGAACTGGCCTTCTAAATAGTTCATATCCTTTGGCTCTTCTACTTTTAATCCTAACGTTCAGTCTGTTTAGACCTACATTCTCAATTGCTAAGTGAATTTTTATGGCTTTCTTGTCGGGTTCATACAGACCTGAATCAAGAAACCATAGCTCTGTACGCTGTTTAAACATTTTGAATTTAGAAAGTAACTCAGCTGCATCCCAATTAATTTTTGTGGGCATTCTGACAATATCCGTTGACCTTCTCTTTTTCTGTAGTATCTGAGATGAGTATCACTGTAGTTGCTTTTCCTAAGCTCCAACTACGAAGGTGATTTGTGACAGGAATGCACCATGGAGTAATCTGTCCTCGCATTTATTCAATTAATTGTTCAGCAACTTCTGAAACCAACCATTATAACCACAGCCTTCTCTGTACTGATTTTCATGACTGTCTTTTATTTTCAACTCTCCCTTGCTTGCTGTCATACCAGCCCAAACCCTGGTCACTTGCCTTTTCCATCTGAGCTCACCTTGTGCTGGTCCTCTTGATGCACTGCCCCATACATGGAACTGATGGGCTACGTGCTACCATCTTATCAGGAGGAATCTGTATGCTTATCTACTCTTTATTTGAGCACCAGCTCAGCCATGTATCTCCAAAGCTTTCCTTTGCATTCTGTGTTTTCAACATTCTGTGATGCCACAAACACATTCTGTGGTACCGTGACTTCATTGCAGTTTGACCAAAACATCAAGTGTCGTCTCATGCCAGCTAGCACATTCTAAGGCTGTTCACCATATCGTCGTACCTGTACTTAATCTTGCTGCCATCTCTATGACCACCATTGCACCATAGAGTCATGGAAACAGGCACTTCGCCCAAGCTGTCCATACTGTCCGCTATTCCCAATTGCCTACGTTTGGCTCACATCCCTCTCTACTCATCTTACCCATGTAACTGTCTAAATGCATTTTAAAAGACAAAATTGGACCTGCCTCTATTACTATCTCAGGCAACTTGTTCCAGACATTCACCACCCTGTGTGTGGAAAAAATTGCCCCTCTGGGCACTTTTGTATCTCTCCCCTCTCAACTTACACCTATGCCCTCTAGTTTTAGACTACCCTACCTTCAGGAAAAGATGTTCACTATTGAATTGATCGATACTCATCATTATTTTATCAACTTCTATAAGATCATCCTTAAGCCTCCAATGCTCCTGGAAAAAAGTCCCAGTCAACCCAGCTTCTTTTTATAACTCAAACCATCAAGTATAGGTAAATCTTTTCTACACTCTTTCTAGTTTAATAATATTGTTTCTATAATAGGGTGACTAGAAATGTACACAGTATTCCAAGTGTGGCCTTACCAATGCCTTGTACAACCTCAACAAGACATCCTGACTCCTGTATTCAATGTTCTTACCAATGAAACCAAGCATGCCGGATGCCTTGTTCACCACACTGTCCATCTGTGACTCCACTTTCAAGAGTTCTGAACCTGTACCCCTAGATCTCTTTGTTCTATAACTCTCCCCAGCACCCTACCATTAACTGAGTAATTCCTGCCCTGGTTCGATTGAACAAAATACATCACCTCGCATTTATCTAAATTAAACTCCATCTGCCATTCATCAGCGAACTGGCCCATCAATCAAGATCCCTTGCAGTTCTGGATAATCTTCTTTGCTATCCACTATGCCACCAATATTGGTGTCATCTGCAAACTTACCAACCATGCCTCCTAAATTCTCATCCAAATCATTAATATTAATGACAAATAACAGTGGACCCAGCACTGATCCCTCAGGCACACTGCTGGTCACAGGCCTCCAGTTTGAAAAACAACCTTCTACAACCACCCTTTGTCTTCTGTCATCAAGACAATTTTGTATCCATTTAGCTACCGCACCCTGGATCCTGTGAGATATAATATTATACAACAACCTACCATGTGGTACCTTGTCAAAGACCTTGCTAAAGTCCATGTAGACTTCGTCAACTGCACTGCCCTCATCTACCTTCTTGGTCACCCCTTCAAAAAACTCAATCAATTTCATGAGACATGATTTTACACTCACAAAGCCACGCTGACTGCCCCTAATCAGTCTTTGCCTCTCTAAATGCCTGTAGATCCTGTCTCTCAGAGTACCTCCTTACAACTTATCCATTACAGACGTTAGGCTCACCGGTCTGAACTTCCCAGGCCTTTTCCTGCAGCCCTTCTTAAACCAAGGCACAACATTTGCCATCCTTCAATCTTCAAGCACCTCACCTGCATCTGTCAATGATTCAAATATCTCTGCTAAGGGACTCACAATTTCCTCCCTGACCTCCCACAAAGTCCTGAAAAACACTGAATCAGATCCCAGGGATTTATCTACTTTGATGCACTTTAAGACTTCCAGCACCTCCTTCTCTGTAATATATACACTCCTCAAGACATCACTATTTATTTCCCCAAATTCCCTAACATCCATGCCTTTCTCAACAATAAATACCAATGAGAAATGTTCATTTAAGATCTCACCAATCTCTTGTGGATCTGCACATAGATGACTTTGTTGATCCTTAAGAGGCCCTATCCTCTCCCTAGTTACTCTTTTGTTTTTTATGTATTTGCAGAGGCTCTGCAGTCTCCTTTGCCTTATCTGCTAAAGCAATCTTGTGTCCCCTTTTTGTTCTCCTGATTTATGTCTTAACTCTACTCCGCTACCCTTTATATTCTTCAAGGGATCCACATGATCCCAGCTGCCAATGCATGTCATATGCTTCCTCCTTCTTGACCAGGGCCTCAACATCCCAAGTCATCCAGGATTCCCTACTTCTACCAGCCTTGCCCTTCACTCTAAAAGGAATGTGCCTACCATGAGCCCTGATTAACACATTTTTGAAAGCCTCGCACTTACCAGACGTCCCTCTGCCTGCCAACAGACTGCCCCAATTAACTTTTGAAAGTTTCTGTCTCATGCTCCAATTTAGAATTTTAACTTTTGAGCCAAACCTATCATTCTCCATAGCTATTTTAAAACTAATAGAATTATGGTCACTGGTTCCAAAGTGATCCCTCACTAATGCTTCTGTCACCTGCCCTTCTTTATTTCCCAAGAGGAGGTCAAGTTTTGCCCCCTCTCTAGTTGGGCCATCCACACACTGAATGAAAAATTCCTCCTGAATGCACTCAACAAATTTCTCTCCATCCAAGCCCCAAATACTATTGGCTGTCCCAGCCAATGTTGGGAAGTTAAAGTTCCCTACAATTACCATCCTATTTTTCTTGGAACTATCTGCAGTCTCCTTACAAATTTGCTCCTCGATTTCCTGCTGACTATTTGGGGGCCTACAGTACAATCCTATCAAAGTGATCTCCGCCTTCTAATATCTCAGTTCTACCCAAATAGACTCAGTGGGCGAATCTTTGGATATCTCCCCTCCCAATACTGCCATGACATTCATAAACGCAACTCCCCCTCCTCTCTTATCTCCTGTTCTATCTTTCCTAAAGCACCTGTACCCTGAAACATTGAGCTGCCAGTCCTGTCCTTCCCTTAGCCATGTTTCAGTAATTCCTATAATATCCCTGTTCTATGTATCCATCTATACTCTTGCCTTGCCCATCAGGCCTCTTGCATTAAAATAAATGCAGTTGAATGTGGACTTCCTTTGCTCGCTGCCCTGCTTTTGCCTGATCTGTCTAGTCCTAACATTACTGACACAACACTGCCTTTACTATTTCAGGTGCTCTCTTTAACTTCTGTGCTATCCTCAACCTTCTCTTCTGTCTCACCACCCCCCCACCCGCCCCCCCGCCTCTGCCAAACCAGATTAAACCCGCCCAAGTGGCTATAGCAAATCTTCCCGTCAGTATATTAGTCCCCCTCGTGATCAGGTGTAACCATCTTGAACAGGTCACCCCTGCCCCAGAAGAGATCCCAATGATCCAAAAATCTATATCCTTGCACCCTGCACCAGATCTCAAACCACGCATTCATCTGCCTAATCTTCCTCTGGCTGCTCTCACTAGCACATGACACCAGCAGTAGTCCAGTACCCTCGAGGTCGACCTTCTGCCTAACTCTATTCACAGTTCAGGACCCCATCTCTTGTATTAGCTATGTCGTTTGTACCAATGTGTACAATGACATCTGATTTCTCACTCCTCCCTTAAGAATGTCCTGCAACCACTCAGAGATCATGTTATATTATTATGATGATATAAGTTGTACTTAATTACTGTAGAATACACAAGGCATTAATTGCTTATAAGGGATTGGGTAAACACTTTGGGAATTCATTTATTAAGATTAATGACATGAGAACATATGCATAGGTTGTGACATTAGTGTGCCTTTAAGGAGCGTTTTTTTTAACCATGTACTTTTTCAATTTGTTTTCTCATTGTTGCCTGGCTGTTTATGAGAGCCTTTTTATTGCTGCTTAAATGGGGATTTCTTTATTTTTACTAGGATGTTTATGACACTGCATTGTTAGCAGAAAACCTGGTTGATAAATCAGATGACAGGAATTCTTTTGTTTTCGGTTTGAGCTGCTATTTTAGTTTGAGTTTTATTTTTAGAAGGGGCGCCAAGCTGAAAAGAAGTCTCCTTACCCAAAAGAGAAAACGCTGGAAAATCTCAGCAGGTCTGGCAGCATCTGCAAGGAGAGAAAAGAGCTGATGTTTTGAGTCCAGATAATCCTTTCTCTCTATCCCTGGTTTTGGAAATTCAGCTCTTTAGTTGAAAATAAGGTTTTGCCTTTCTGAAGGGGAATCAGTTGTTGGTGGTTTGCCTAGAGTTACTGGTGTTTCGGTGTTCTGACTTCAAACTCCCTTTCACAAAAACATGCCTAAGTATTCTGATTTTCTAAATGTCCTGCTAGCACCCCTTAATCATGGAATTTAACATTTTCCCAATGGGAGATATTAGGCTTACTGGCCTATTGTTTCCCACTTCTGTCTTCCTCCTCTTTGGAAAATTGCTGTTATATTTGCAGTATTCTAATCTGCTGGAACCTTTGCAGAATCTTTGGAATTTTGGAAGACTGCAATCAATGTATCTCATATCTATGCAGCCATTTATTTTTAAGACCCTAGATACAAGTTATCAGGTCGAGGAGACTTGTCAAGCTTTGGTTGCATTAGTCTCCTCTACTGATCATGATTGTTTCTAGTTCCTTTTTGCCTACATTTTCATGTTTTTTGGTATGCATTTTGTGACTTCTGTTGTGAAGACAAATACAAAACAACAGTTCAAAGTCTCTAGCATTGTCCTTGTCTCCTATTATTAGTTCTCCAGTCTCATCTTCAAAAGGACCAACACTCACTTTACCCACACTTTTCATTTTTGTAGAGGCATTTACTGACTCATAGAATTCCTACATTGCAGAAGGAGACTACTTGGCCCAATGATTTAAGTTTGAGACATTAGTTCCAGACCTACATTCTTACTCTCAATCAAATGTGAAACTCTATCCTGTTATGATCACTCTTACTGAGAGAATCATTCAGTATGAGATCATTAATTATCTTGTCTCATTACATTACCTTGTCTGAAATAACCTGCTCCCTGTTTGATTCCAGAAAAAATTGTTCTAAGAAAGTATACTGAATACACTTTATGAATATACTTTATCCTCCATACAGCTTTGCCATTTTGATTCATCCTATCTACATCTACATTAAAATCTCCCATGATTATAGTTTCTTTCTTATAAGCCACTACTATTTCTTGATCTAGACTCCTACAGTGTAACTACTGTTAAAAATTCATTAACTGTTCCTACTGATGATTTCATTCCTTTGCTGTTCCTTACTTTCACTCAGTCAGATTAAATGCAAACAAACAGAAGAATTAGGAGGAGTAGACCAGTTCACCCCTCAAGCCTGCTCAGCCATTTGATAAGGTCATGGCTGATCTGACTGTAGCTCCAATTCACTTGTCAGTCAAGGATACATTTAGCTTAACCTTACAAATATTCAGTGACCTTACCTCCACTGCTCTCTCGGGTTAAGAGTTCCACAGAATCCTTGGAGAGATAAAAAATAATTTCCTTCTTAAATTGAAGACCCCTTCTATTTATACCATTCCCCCATCTTCTCGTTTCTCAGAAGGGGAAACTTCCTCTCAGTATCCATCTTATCAATTCCCTTCAGGGTTTTTTATGTTTTAATAAGACCACCTTTTGTTCTTCTAAACCTCAAAGGATACAGACCCAACCTGCCCAACCTTTCCTCATAAGATAACCCCCTCATCATAAGAATCAGTTAAGTGAGCCTTCTCTGAACTACTTCTAATGTTACTATATCTTTTCTCAAGGGAACAAAAATTACAGATTACTCCAGTTTGTGTCTCACCGATGTAGCAAAACATCTTTATATTCCATTTCCCTTGCAATAAGCACCAACATTCCATTCATCTTCCTAATCACTTGCTGTACCTGTAAACTAAACTTCTTGTAATTCATGTACCAGAATACCCAGAGCTCTCTGCACCTATAAGTTTTCCAATCTTACATAAGAACACAAGAACATAAGAACATAAGAAATAGGAGCAGGAGTAGGCCATCCAGCCCTTGGAGCCTGCCCCGCCATTCAATAAGATCATGGCTGATCTGTCGTGGCTCAGTTCCACTTTCCCGCCCTCTCCCCATAACCCTTAATCCCCTCTCTTATCAAGAACCCATCAACCCGCTTTTTAAAAATATTGAGCGAGGCAGCCTCCACCACTTCAACGGGCAGAGAATTCCAGAGATTCACCACCCTTTGAGTGAAGAAGTTCCTCCTCAACTCCGTTCTAAACTGCCCCCCCCCTTTATCTTGAGGCTGTGCCCCCTAGTCCTACTGTCTTTTTTGAGCGGGAAGAGTCTCTCCACCTCTATCCTATCCATCCCATTCATCATCTTATACGTCTCAATGAGATCTCCCCTCATTCTTCTAAACTCTAACGAGTACAAGCCTAGTTTATTCAGCCTCTCCTCATAGCTCAACCCCCTCAACTCCAGTATCAGCCTAGTAAACCTCCTCTGCACTCCCTCCAAGGCCAAAATATCCTTGCGCAGGTGCGGCGCCCAAAACTGCACACAGTACTCCAGCTGCGGCCTCACCAATGCCCTATACAGCTGCAGCAAGACCTCCCTATTTTTATATTCAATCCCCCTCGCTATGAAGGCCAGCATCCCATTCGCCTTCCTGACCACCTGCTGCACCTGCAAGCTGGGTTTTTGCCTTTTAAATTACATACTGCATTTCTATTCTTCCTGCCAAGGTGGACAAGTTCACATTTTCCCACATTATATTCTAGCTGTCAATTTTTTTGCCCACTCCGTTAATCCATCTAAACCTCTTTGTAAATCTTTGGCCAAAATTTTCCAGCTGTCCATGCTGGCCTCATCTGGTCCCACCAATGGTGCACTCCCACTGCAGCTTCCTGGCGGTGTGAGGTGCAGTCACTGGGAAATTCCAGAGGATCCTGCCACCAGTGAATGGCATGCCACTTCCCGCCTTGAGAAACCAGACGAGAAGCCAGAAAATTCCCCCTCTTAATGCCCTCCTCAAGTTCTAATTTCCTACCTACCTTTGAGTCATCTGCACATTTAGCAATTATACATTCAGGCTGGAATTCTCCGGCCATTCACGCCAGTGAGATTCTCCAGCCCCATCTGCAGTGCACCCATGCTCGTGGGGTTCCCGCCAATGTGGGGTGACATCAATGGGAATCCCACCATTAGCAAACAACACAAAACCTCTCACTGGCAGGAAACATACAACTAGGAGGCCAGTGAATCTTGTCCTCGGTCTCAATATCCAAATCTTTTACATAGATTGTAAATAGTTGAGGCCTCAGAGCTGATATTGTGGCACTCCACTGGTTACAGCTTGCTAACTTGAAGATGACCAATCTTTCCTACTCTCTGCTTCCTGTTAGCCAAACAATCCTCTGTCCACATTAATTTGTTACTCTCAGCACCATATGTTCTTATCTTGTGCAGTAATCTTTATATCACATCATCAGGTTCCTCTTTATCCATGTTACATTTTGCTTTCTCAGAGAACACTAATAAATTAGTCCAAACAAGATTGCCTTTCACAGAACCATATTTCCTGCACATAATTAGATTTTCTAAGTGTCCTACTATAATCTTGTTAATAAATAGATTTTAATTTTTTTCCCCGATAACAGATATTAGGCTAACTGGTCTGCAGCTATTTGCTTTCTGTCCCTTTCACATCTTGAACATAAGGGTTTTATTTGCTATTTTTCAATCTGATAGGACCTTTCCAGAATCAATGATTTTACAAAATCGAAAGCCAGTTGTGATGACCATGCGCACAAGTATACTCTCCAGGTGGTGAAGCAGCTGGGTCAGATTCTCTGGGGAACCCTATTGGTGAGGTGGTGGGGGGAGGGAAGAGTTCCCCTTCCATGTGGTGGGGGACGTATGTGCCCAATGTTTGTGGGGTGGGGGGGGGCACCAATGCCCTTTAATGGATGGGGGAGGGCCCCAGCGCCTTTTGGGATCTCATTCTGATGCCTTTGGAGCGAGGGGGGTTCTTACCAATGCCTTTCAGGGTGTTGCTGTGTTGCTTTTGGAGCAGGGGTTCACCCCAATGCCTTTGGGGTATGGCCTCAATGCCCTTAGTGGAGTGGTCATACTGACATTTGTGCAGGACACATGCCCTGATGCGTGCTGGGGGTTCTCTGTGTCCGCGATGACGGGGGCAGGGGGTTGAGAGGAGTGGGAAGTTTATTTTCTGTGCAGATTGGGTACCCTTTAAAGAGAGCACTCCAATCTCTGTGGGTAGCACCCTGCCAGAATGACAGCACAAACTACACCCGCAGATTCTCGGTGCACCAAATGCCAGAGAATCTGTAGTGAAAACTTGGCTGTAGAGCTACATGGCAGTTTCAGTCTGAAAGTGACATTGACAAATTTTGGGACAATTCCACCCAATATCTTGATCTTCCAAACCAAGATCATTTTCTGCACTTAACTCAGTCTTTATTACCAGAACTGCCCCAACTCATTTTCTTTTCTCCCTGTCCTTCTGAAATGTCAAATGCTTTTGAGTGTTCAGGTCCCAGTCATGGTCCCTTTGCAACCATGACTCTATAATGCCTATCATATCATACTCATTTATTTAATTTTTGCTACCAATTCATCCATCTAATTATGAGTGCTACGTGCATTCAGGTAAAGAGATTTTTTTTACTGCTGACAATATTTGCAGGTGTAGTCTTATGTTTGTATGCTCTGTTCTTTCCTGTCTTTAACCACGTAACTACTATGACTATGACTTTGTCCTTTCTCTTTAACTTTCCAAATCTCTTCTCATATGGACTATCCCTCCCAGCATTTCCAACATCATATGAACATATGCATTAGGAGCAGGAGAAGGCTATTCAGCTCTCAAGCGTGCACTACCCCAACAACGAATTTAACCATCGCTCCTTGATATTCAATGACATTACCATCCCTAAATCCCCCACTATCAATATACTGGGTTACCATTGACCAGAAATTTAATTGGATCAACTATTGGCATAACATGGCTGCACGAACAGGTCAGTGGCTAGGAATTCTGGTACAAGTAACTAACTACTGACTCCCCAGATCCTGGCCACCATCTACAAGGCACAATCAGGAGTGTGATGGAATACTCTCCACTTGATTTTTGCTATCAATTCATCCTTCTAATTATGAATGCTGCATACATTCAGATATCGAACCATTAATTCTTCTACTTTTACCATTTTTCCCCAGTTTGACCATATTTGCAGGTGTAGTCTTATGTTTATATGCTCTGTCCCTTCCTTGAGTCTTGCTGGACTCTGCCCCTTTCTCGAGTCTTGCTGGAGTGCACTTATCCTGTGGGGCTGTCACTATGGAGCGACAGCCCCAAAGGATGAGTGTAGCTCTAGTAAGATCAAGAAACTCAACAGTGTCTAACATACTGCAATAATTCACCAAGCCTTCTTCGACATCACTTTCAAAAACCTCTTTCATCTAGAAGGATAAAAGCAGCAAAAACATGGGAACATCACCATTATGCTGACTTGAACTATATTACAGTTCTTTCAGTGCGGCTTCAACAAAATCCTGGAACTACCTTCCTAATAGTTCTCTGTGTGTACTTATCAAATATTCCGCAGCAGTCTAAGGATGCTGCTCATCACCATCTTCTCAACAACAATTGGAGATGGGCAATAAATGCTAGCAATTGCTTGCGATACTCACATCCCATGAGATAATTAAATAAAAGGACCTCAGGAAGTGCCAAAGGGTTTTACAGCCAATGAAGCATTTTTGAAATGTAATTGTTTTTCCGGAATGTAGGAAACACAGCTGTTTGTTTGCATTCTGCAATATCAATGAACAACAATGGAAAGATTGTTTCCATTCTATAAGGGGGCGGCATGGTAGCACAGTGGTTAGCACTGCTGCTTCACTGCTCCAGGGTCTTGGGTTCGATTCCTGGGTCGGGTCACTGTCTGTGTGGAGTTTCCATGTTCTCCTTGTGTCTGTGTGGGTTTCCTCCGGGTACTCTGGTTTCCTCCCACAGTCCAAAGATGTGCAGGGTTAGGTTGATTGGCCATGCTAAGAAATTGCCCCTTAGTGTCCAGAGATGCGTAGGTTAGAGGGATTAGTGGGTATAATATATAGGGATATGGGGGTAGGGCCTGGGTGGAATTGTGGTCGGTGCAGACTCAATGGGCCGAAGGGCCTGTTTCTGCACTGTAGGGTTCTATAACAATGAGATAAATGACCAGTTTATTTGATTCACTGAAGTCAGTTGAAATATAAGTATTGATCAGGACATATGCAGAGTTGCCCTACTATTATTTGAATAGTGCTATAAGGAATAGTAAGGCAGCCCTCAGTATGACACTAAAATGTCAGATTTCATTATGTGTATTATGTAGTAGCACTCTCCTGGAGTTGTTAAGAGACTTCAGGCTTGGTTAGGAACAAAACGCATTTATTGATAAAGAGAAACTTGGTACAAGGATTTGCAGCTCTAGGCTACAGTCCTTACATATTAATTACATGGCTTCCAGATGTATTCTGCCCAAGAGAGGACCCTCTCTCTGGGGCGATCACTCACTCTTGGTTCCCATTGGTCCTTCAAGCCAGGTGACCTTCTTCCACTGTGCTATTTTAAAGAGACACACCACAATCACTGCATTATTCCCCTTTGATTTTCTTACACAACCTTCAAAATCTATTTACCAAACCTGCATTCTAAATAAACATTATACACACAAGTTAAACATTTTGTCACTTGTGAAAGAAATGATTGTGGTACTCTTTTTCTGGGACTTAGATCATGTGATAAAGATACTTTTATTTCTATTTTGCATCTTTCCATTGACCACGTTATCATATTAGTTCTTACATATTTCTTTTATTGTGACCATTTCAGCAATCCTGTTTTGGCATGTAACCTCAGTTTCCTTCTCTACCTGAATTGCTGCTTTGTCTAGTTCTCTCTGACATAACTTCCACAGCTGAATGGCTCCATTTTCCAATCTCTTTGTTTTGTTTTCTGCATCAGCTAACTGCTGCCTTGGCATGAATATTTCTTTAGTCCATGCAATCCCAATAACGGCTCTGTTAATTATAGCTCTGCTCTAATTTCTGCTCCAACAGTATGGTGACTCTTGTAGTAGATGATACAGGATGTCCTACACGGGCACCATGGGTCAAATCTTTAATGCATTTCACTTTGAGACCAGCAGTTGTCTCACCCATCACAAAACTGTTTTCACCAATTAAAAATTACAGATGTTAACTATGGCCTTGGTTGCTAGTAATGACGTGGGTAAGATTTCCTAGATAAAGGGGAAGGAACCTACAATGGTAATAAGTTAATAATCTCCTATTCCTGTTGACAGGTGGAACATTACTGACTAAGGTAACAACGTTGAATATTGTGATTGGGCCCTCCAATCTGATTGACAAGACTAGGCGGGATATTGGAATGTTCAGAATAATATAATAATTTTACCTTGCATAATTAGTTCAGAGAGGACAGTCAACCCTCATTGACTGTGTCACTCTCCTGATACATGCATTAGCAAATAAATTCCTTGTCATTCTTTAACTATATGTTGTTTTTCACAGTCTATGTACTGATTGACTGAGGTTCAACAAATACAGAGCAGCCCAGTGGAAAACCTCAGAAAATTGCTCTTACACAGTATATCTTTCCTATATAAGGGTACCAAAACTGATCATAGTATTTGGGGCTTGGTCTAAGTACTGTCTTGTTTTATTTTAGGAAGATTTTCCTATTTTTATACTCCATTCCCTTTGAAATAAAAGCCAAAATTCTATTTGCCCTCCCTATTACCTGCTGAAGCTGGATGCTACTTTTTTGTGATTTATGCACATGGACCCCCAAATCCCTCTGTGCTACAGTTATCTGCAGTCTATTACAAGAAAAATAGTGCTGGAGAAATTAATGGGACTGAAAGCCGATAAATCCCTGGGGCCAGGTAGTCTACGTCCCAAGGTACTAAAATTAAAGTACATGGAAGTGGGAATAACACATTGGCATGGATTGAGAATTAGATAGCAGACTGAAGGAATAAATGGGTCTTTTTCAAAGTGGCAAGTGGTGTTCCACAGGGATAGGTGTTTCGGCCCCAGATATTCACAACATGTATCAATAATTTGGATGAGGAGACAAAAAGTAATAGGCAAAATCTTACCAAAAAATGGTAGTATTGGGTGCGACACGAAATATGAAGTGTTTTGCACCAATGGCATGTTTTCAGGCCAAATCCTATGGTTCATTAGTATTAATTACTATTCCCAAGAATTTCACGCTGCTTCAGTGATGTATTCCCTCTGATAGACCTACTGCATAACAGCTGAACTGTTGCAGACACTCCAGAGCTCCATTTCGATGACTCCCCAGCCCTTGTTGCACGACTGCAGGGCTCTTAAGAGGGGGAACTGACCAGACTGCTCAGTGGAGTGGCGCAGAGGCAGGAAACCCTGCAAATACAAGGTGGGAAACCCTGTACACATAGAGCAGGAGACGCCATCCAGCAGCATGACCATCCCTGCCTGGACTGTCTCCCAAACCAGTGATTCTTTCCTACATAAGGGGACCAAAGCTATTCAGCCTGTCTGGGATGCAGTGGCAGCCCTGGTGAGTGCGAGTGCATTGCAGAAGAGGACTGTGTAGCAGTTCTGGAAAATGATGAATGATTTTCTTTGCTCAGCTAGAGTAGATGAACCACCTTCAGTCTCCCTCTGGACCCCTTTGCACACCCCTTGCACCCCCAACCCCTTCTCTCAGTCACCCAACTTGGTCTTTGCCAACACCAGGCACCAGCTTTCCTTCTCCCTCCGACAATCACCGTATGCTCCTCACACTCCAGCTCCTACCCTACCTCCACTCCTCTACCATCTTAAACGTCTGTACTCCACCTACACTCTCCTTCTCCGAGTCATTGAGGCACAACAGGAATCAGTGGGAACAGCCAGCTGGAATGATGCCTGAGTTACGAATCATCACACGCTTCGTGGAGCAGGCTCTTGAACTGGAAGACAGTGTCTGTACAGCTGGTGAATCCTCAACGTGAGAATCCTCAACACACATATGCTGTCATTCCTCAAGTCTCAAATGAGTAATCAATGTTCCCTCCATTTCCCATGTAATGCACTGATGTCACGTGTTTTCTCTCGCAGGCTGACCATCAGAACTGGCCAGACCATCCTCGAGTTACCTGTAACCATTGGATTCCAGCAGTGCAGAGGGGGACTTCTTCATGGAAGATGTGTCACAGCTGTCACCCACAACCAGCACCAGCGTAGATACTAACACCTCAGTGGGTCCAATAAGTTGGTAAGTTCCAGGTCACTCACTGGTTAGCATATCCCAGCTGAATATTTACAGCAGGCAGAGGCAGGGAGATCCCAGGGAACTGGCACTTGGAGGGATGCCTGAGCCTAGGACTCTCCTGAGCATCAGGCTGATGATGCACCCCTGGGCCCAGTCTTCCCATAGGTGCTGGAGCTGCACAGCAGAGTCACAAAATTCACGAGCTCTCTCAAAGTGCAAGGTCGATTGGAGGAATCCCACTGCCTTCTATCTGAGGAGAAGGTTCCATCACTGCAGCACACTGAGACCAACACCGCGAGGTTGGTATCCACAGTGCAGACCTTGGTAATTCCATGGCAGGAGCTGTCCATATTATTGTGCAGGCATTGGTGGGAATGCAAGGGAGCCTGCACCAGAAGATGGTGGGGCTTCTGGATCTCACTCTAGCTGCCCCTCCATCCCATGGAGGAGCACAGGAGACCCCAGGAACCTGATGGGTATAGAATCGGCAAGAGGACAGCCCGAGGCCATCCAGCCAAGGGATCCTCCGGCACATCTGACACCCCTCTCCATTTTGAGTGACATGCCTCCAGTCCCTGACATTGGGGAGGGCAGCAATCCAACATCTGCACTGCCTAAATACACACCTAGACCCTCAAAGTCCCAACGCCCAGGAGGTGCCTGCCAAAGTCATTCAGGCAAAAGAGCATGAAAGTCAGCAGGCCACTTCAATCTCAGCCCAAGCTGTGGATCCTGGGGATACACCCAGATATAGTGGGAAGGTGAGGAAAATTAAAAAACCAAAGGCATTGTGGCAGTAAGGTCACCATTCTGTTCTGACTGTTTGCTTTAAATTTCACTTTGTTCACCCACAGAATCTCCAGCCTGTCTGTTCATACCACCAAGCATCACATGCTCACCCAGCGCATCAGCCCTGTGAAGTATGAGAGTGTCAGTGCTGTATCCCTTGCCAACTCCCAGTAAGGAAAGGCATTCCCTCAAATGCAGTATGGACAGGAACCCAGCAAGGAGGACATGGGAAGCACTGCTTCCTTATCAACATTCACAATCCTTTTCAGCAAGGGCTGCCCCAATCTGAAGGGTAGAGAATGCCTGCCAATGATCTCTCCTGGCCACTCTCCCTGAAATGGTGGTTCAGGGATCCCCATGCCTGGATCCTAGGTGAACCTATAAATGATCCCCAAGTCCTCTCCGGCGCCAGCTGAGGGTGCTGGTGGCCTGAGCATTCACCTCCTAAACCCCTCCTCAGAGGTGAAAGTGCCAGGTTGACGCTTTTGTAGACCTATTGTCAATGGCACTGGCGTGATGTCATGTGGATAAACGTGAAGCCATTCACTTTGGCAGAGAAACAGAATGGTAATTATTTAAATGGTGATAGATTGGGAAATGTTGATATACAAAGAGACCTGGGTGTTCAAGTATATCAATCACTGAAAGCAAACATGCATGTACAGCAAGCAGTTAGGAAGACAAATGTAATGTTGGCTTTCATTGCAAGAGGACTTGAGTACAGGAGCAAGGATGACTCACTGCAGCTGTAAAAGGCCTTGGTGAAACTACACCTGGAGTATTATGTGCAGTTTTGGTTTCCTTATGTAATAAAGTATGTACTTGCCATAAAGGAAGCACAGCAAATATTCACCAGACCAATTCTTCAAGTGGCCGGATTGTAGTATAAGGAGAGATTGGGTTGGCTGGACCGGTATTCACTGGAATTTAAGAAAATGAGAGAGAATCTAATTGAAACATATAGGACGGGATTTTTCCACCGTTATGTATAGGACAGAATTTTTCCACCCTGTTATGCTGGTTGAGTAGCATAGCAAGCAGGAAATATGAGCAAGAGGTGATGATATTGCTGGTCCCGTTCTGCTGGTAAAATCTACGAGCTGATTTGAATATTAATTGTATGCTATGAATGGAATTAACAAACCCAGGATATAATTGTCCGGGCTCACATATCTTTTCGAAATTACTGGCAAGGATCACTGATTGTTCCCCACAAAGGGGACCAGATGTGAAGGCCTTGCCAGTGGCCACCGCCTACCTGGTCAGCTACAGGGACGGGCAGTGCACCTTGGGCAATGCCAGCCTGACACTGTTAGCCTGACATCCTGGCACTACCAACCTCACGCACTGGCACTTCCCACTGGGCAGTGCCAAGTGGGTGAGGCCTGAGGGGAGCAGGGCCTGATGGGGACAGAGTCTGACAGGGGAGGTCATTGGTGGGGAGGTCCGTAGGACGGGAGGGAAGGGAGATTTTCCATCAGGGTGTGGGGTCTGGTACGTGGGGCCACGAATCAGGGATTGGGGTCAGCAACTGAGAGGGACAGTGACCAGGAGGCCGGCAATCAGGAAGCTGGCAACTGGGGGACGGCTATCAGGTTTGGGTCCAGCAATGGGGGAGTGGAGGGGAGCAGCCATCAGGGGTTGGGGTGGCAATCCAGAGGGTTATCCATTGAGCTAGCGATTGGAAGAGAGTGCATTGAGAGGATGGTGTGGTCGATGTCTGTGGGAGGAATGCGGGGAGTAACAGATCTCCCAGTTTACTGTGTATACAGTATACTGAGAGATCAAGGCACCTGAGTAATGGCACCCCCAATAGCCTGCAGCCAGCTCCCCAGTGTGAGTAGGCTCTGCTCACTCCCCTTACTGGCGAGAATCACATTATGGCCTCTGTATGTACAGAGTGCCATAAATTACCACCACATACCTCACTGGAAAACCGAGCGAGAAAGTCTCCCGTTTTCTTGCCCAATTCATCATTTAGAATTTTTCTGAGAAAATTCCACCGATAAAATTCTGACTGGCTAGATGCCAAGATATTGGCTGGAATCTTATCATCCTGCCTACTAGGGAAATCGAAGCGAGTGAGGGGGGCGGTCGCTGGGGGGAAACCCATGGACGGGTCCATTGACCTCAGGCAGGATTTTACAGTTTTGGGATGAGCGAGGCCATAAAATCCCACCCATTGAGTGCAACCTTACCATCTCATTCCACCCAACTTTTGTTGAGGTGTGGTGGTAAGATCAGGCAGGAGGCAAAAAAATCAGGCTTGCGCCTGGTGTTTTGCCTCCACTGATCATACCGGCACTTTGCCAGCAAAATTGGTGCAAAGCCAATTTAATTATTAATGACATCACTTGAATGTCATTAACGAGCTCTGGATGCTATCTTTCGAAGTTCTCCCTGACAAGTATCACACATGGTCTCCATCAAGAGGGACCAGATGTGATGGGCGATTGGAGGCTATTTAGTCACCTGGGTAGTCAGGGGCAGGGCCGGGCAGTGCCCATGGGGCAGTACCAGCCTAGTGCAGTCTGGGCAGTCTGGCACTGCCTACTGGTCTGTGCTCGGGGCAGGAGCAGGGCTAGAATGGCAGCAGAACCAGAGGGGCAGAGCCTTGACTGAGGGCGATGGGACTCTGCTGCGAGGAGTGCAATTGGGGAGCAAGGGAGAGATCGCTGTGGGGGGGAGGGAATGACTGGCGATTGTCTTTTTTAAATCACTCTGAGGAATGCAGCAAAGGAAAACATATTGACCCTGACTGGGATAGTCTAATTTATGCTAATTGATTCAATATCAGTACTTTATTCATGGTAAATAGTTGAAATAAATAAAAAGAAATTGCTTTGGGTCTAATTTTATTCATTTTTTAACGCAAAAAAGCTTGTGTTTGTTATGTGTTTGCTGAGCTATTTACATTAAATTCTGTGGATAATTGCAGTTATGTCTGTGTATTTATTGGTTTCTATGCAGAGCTGAAGACAAAGTCCATCTATTTTATGGTGAAACTGTTTTTATAATTTCGATTACAAATCAGACAAATGATACAATAATTGTTTATGTAACTGGCATGACAGTTTCAATGTTATGCTTCAAAAATGTGTGATCTTGGCTTCGGACTCCTGAATACAAAATTTCTTACCAAAATTAATCAAAAGAAGATGAGAAAGGAAGAATTATGCATGCTGTTAAGTCGGTTTATCTTTATGAGACAGTAAGGCAATTCTCTGAACTGCAGTATCATCCAAGTGGTTACTGGAGGTAATTTGTCTTTTTTGATCTTAGCAAAGATTAGGAATTGATCTGGAAATTAAGACATGTTGGATTATGAGCATGAAATTCTGATAGATAGAAACCTCTTGAGCCCGAGTTTGAATCATCATGGAATTAGATATCATCCAAATCTGAATCAGCGAGAGCTGAGTGTGATACAAAATGCACCACAACAGAGATGAATCACTTTAGTCCTTCTTCAAAATAACCTGAACGGAAAATACTTAAAACATGTGAACAATATATCATATGTACACACACATGAATGAATACTTCTTATAGGGTTAGTGAAAGAAATTATGGCTTCAAAAAACATTCTGAAGATTTGTGTTAGGGGATCTAACTTTCAACTTGGCTATCTGATCCATAATGTGGATCTCCCACCTGTTACAGGGCTCGTCCAGTTTTCAGCCCAGAACACCAGGAGGAAACCCATGCAGACCTGGGGAGAATGTGCAAATTCCACACAGTCACCCAAGGCCAGAATCAAACCTGGGTATGTGGAGCTATGAGCCAGCAGTGCTAACTACTGTGCCAATGTGCTGCTCAGTGAATACCTCTGAATTGCAAATCACTGCCTGTTGCTGGACAACTTACACCATTAGCTTTGCAAAACCAGCACCTTGCCCATAACTTGTACAATTTCATGAAGTTGCTGCATGTGTACATTAATTCTACTACAAAAATTGAATGCTGGGAATTTCTATTCTGGCCCCAGCAGGAGTGAGAAGTCAGAGGAGAGGGACTGTCATTGCAGAGCCTAGCAGAACCCTTACAAATGGCATATTACTGATCATCAATAGACCTCCACGTAGGCCACGTAGAGTATGAGCTCCCCAATTAGGTGAATGGAGGCTTACTCAATAAGAAAGGAGCAGATGCGGGTTTAAAGCCAGCTGGCTCCAATTGGGCCAGCAGTCAAAGGAGGTTGGGGCTTGACCTGTACACTATAGCTGCCAAGTGGCACTTTATGCACATTGTAAATAAAGGTAAATGGAAGACTGGACTTGGTGAGATTATTACATTGGCAACGAGGGGGAAAACAAGTATTTTTCTTTCCTCCAGACAGCCTTTACTGATGGGAGAAGTAATCCCCTCGTATGAAAAATGCCTCTCTTTGGTAAACTTGAAGCCTATGATGCAAGCATAGAAGACTGGCCCAATATGCAGTGCTTATACATTATTTTGTTTAGACTAACAATATTGAAGAGGACAAGAAACAATCCTATTGATGTCACGTGAGATCTCAACCTTCAGTGTAATAAAAAGCCAGAACAACCCAGATACCACTGACTCCAAAACCTTCAATGAATTGGTGCACTTAGTTGAAGGCTATTGTGACTTGAAACCTTCCATAATACTCCAGCAATACCGTTTGAACACAGCAGGGTGAACCTCTGGGGAATCTGTCAATGGAGTTCTGACCAAGCTACGAAATTGGCTTGGCACTGAATTCGGGCACCCCTGAATGACATGTTGCAAGATAAACTGGTCTGTGGAATTAACAATGTCAGAGTCCAAACAAAATTATTGGCAGAACCCAATTTGGATCTAGAGAAGGCTATTGAGATACTTCTATTATTGGAGAATGCAAAGAAAGGAGCTGAGGAACTACAGGGAACATCAGATAGCAGTGTCTTCTGATTCGGGGGGAAAGGCCTCATGCAACATTTATCCCTCAACTGAGCAATTGTTTGAGCAAACTATCACAGTATCCCTTACAAAAGTGGAGCCAAATTTGCATCATCAAGCAGTCAAGGAAGGACAGGGACAACTTTCAGACTCCTAGACAGCAGATTCTAGAAAGATGGAGGTGGACTATTGCAAATGCTGAAGAAGACCATAATCTAAACAAAAATATAGGAACAGTCAAAACGGGTGCTATTTTGAAAAGAAGCCAAGGCCAGTACTGGACTGACTGCACTTTGCAGGTATGCCATCTACCAAGGACAAAGCAAATAAATTGCATCTCCACAATGAAGGTTGCCTTCATAATAGTGGAGTTGTTAGTAAATGGCCACCCATTAAAAATAGAAGTGGATACAGGGACTGCAGTCTCTGTTATTGGGAGCAGAGTTTTGATAACCACCGGGCTGGTATTCAGCTCCTGAACTTAGAAAACACAAAGGTCAGGCTGACCAGCTGCACTGGAGAGCCATTACAGATAACGGACACCATGAGCACCCGAGTGACTTATAGACAGTAGTCAGTTCGCGTTGCATTCGTCAAAGACCTAGCCTTATGAGGAGAAACTGGCTCCAAGACATCTGACTGAACTGGCTGGAGATCTTCAGGCTGGACTTGAGCAAACTGTACAAGGCCATCCTTAAGTACCCTCAAGTTTTCCAGGAAGGTCTTGGTGAAATAAGGGAAGCCAAAGGTAAGATTTACAATGACCCTGATGCCTCCTATGTATTTTAGACCAATTCCATGCTACTTATTGGAAAAATTAGAGTTGCAACTGGAACAGCTGGAAAAGCTGGGTATAATAAGAACTGCACAATTCACAAAGTGGGCTGAAATTATTGTTCCTGTTCCCAAGCTGTGTACGCTGATCCAACTTACTGACAATAGGGTTTCCAAACTTGATAGATACTCTATGCCCTGGATTGAAGATCTATACACAAGATTAACTGGTTGGTAAGCATTTGCTAAGTTAGACATGAGCCACGCACATCTCCAACTTGAATTGTATAAGACTTCCCAAAACTGTGTGACAATTAATTTGCACAAACTCTTAAATGAGTACACTCACCTGCCCTTCGGAGTCTCATCTACATGTGCCATTTTTCAAAAGGCATTGGAGAACATACTCCAAGGGTTACGTCAGGTAGTGGTGAAGCTGGGCGATGTCTTGGTCACAGGAATTTCAAAATGCAAACACCTAACACACCTGGAAAATGTCCTACAGTGATCCTCAGACTTAGGGGTGCACCTGAAAAATGTGTCTTCCAAGCAAATGTTGTGACCTCTTTGGGCTATCAGGTGGAGGACAAGGTGAGGGCCAATAATGACGTGTCATCTCCAAGGACCAGAAATTCTTCCTGGGGTTAATGAGTTGTTATGTGAAATTTATTCTGAATTTGGCTTTTTTACTGGCCCCTCTGCATACTCTATTATGGAAGCATCAAAAGTGGTCTTGGAGGACACCATTGCTGGATACTTTCAATAGTGTTAAACACCAACTTTGTCCTTTAATTTATTGGCCTATTTTGACCCCACAAACGACCTTATCCTGATATGCAATGCTTCCCCTAAAGGAATTTGGGTGGTACTGGCACACCACTCGAAAGATGGAACAGAGAAGTCTATTGCATATGCATCAGGAACCCTCTTTGACACCAAATGGAAGTACTGCCGGATAGACAGAGAGGTGTTTGCAGTTGTCTTTGGCATTGAAAAATTCCATCAGTATTTCTACAATAGGCAGGTTCATCAAAGTAACTGATCAAAAACCATTGCTGGGATGTCTTAAAGAAGATAAGGCAATACCCTCCCTGCCTCTGTCCATTGTGTCTTATTTCTAGCAGCTTACAAATACTGAGAACTGGATAGCTAACGCCGATGCACTAAGTTGTCTGCCGTTGCCTGTAAGCCCTGCTTCATTACCAACTGTAGAAGATGTCATGACGATGCTCAATTTTTTGGACACCTTGCCAGTGTCTGCAAGACAAATCAAGGCTGGGTGCAGAAAGACCCAGTCCTATCAAAATTATAACATATAATATTATAGGAGGGACAACCTCAGATGGAATGAAACCCTATCTTGGAAATATCATAGAAACCCTATAGTACAGGAAGAGGCCATTCGGCCCATCGAGTCTGCACCAGTCACAATCCCACCCAGGCCCTATCCCCATATCCCTGCATATTTTAACCCACTAATCACTTTAACCTACACATCTCAGGACACTAAGGGGCAATTTAGCATGGCCAATCAACCTAACCTGCACATCTTTGAGCTTGTCATTCTTCATCAGATAGTCCAGGGTTGAGGATGGCATTATCCTCTGGGGTATCCGCATAATTGTCCCTCATCCAGTACGATGTCCGATACTTATGGAAATACATCATGGCCACCCTGGGATTTTGAAAATGAAAATGCTAGCCAGGAGCTACACATGGTGGCCTAGTCTTCACGCAGACATTACAGACTTGGTCGGACAGTGTGACTCATGAGTCGTGTCCAGAGAAATAAGAACTATTCACCCCCCTCCTCCCAAACTTCCTACATCCATGGGAGTGGTCTGGTAGGCCCTGAGTGCGAGAGCTTGCGGACTCTGCTGGCCTTTTATGGGCTCTGTGATTTTAATTATAGTCGATGCGCACTCCAAATACTTACAGAGCATTACATGAGCTTCACAGCTTCCCAAGCTACCATTGAGAAACTATGACAAAGTTTCTGCATGCACAGGATACCTGAAGTCCTGGTTTCTGACAATGGCATTGCCTTTACTAACATTGAGTTTCAAACCTTCATGCTTTCCTAAGGGAATCAAACACATTAGGACAGCACCCTTTCACCTTCATGGAATGGTTTGGCTGAAAGGATGGTGCAGACATTTAAACTTGATATAAGAATATAAGAACTAGGAGCAGGAATAGGCTATCTGGCCCCTCGAGCCTGCTCTACCATTCAATGAGATCATGGCTGATCTTTTTGTGGACTCAGTTCCACTTACCCACCCACTCACCATAACCCTTAATTCCTTCACAGTTCAAAAATGTATTTATCCTTGCCTTAAAAACATTCAATGAGGTAGCCTCAACTGCTTCACTGGGCAGGGCATTCCACAGATTCACAACCCTTTGTATGAAAAAGTTCCTTCTCAACTCAGTCCTAAATCTGCTTCCCCTTATTTTGAGACTATGCCCCCTAGTTCTCGTTTCACCTGCCTGTGGAAACAACTTCTTATCTATTCCCTTCATAATCTTATACGTTTCTATCTCCCCTCATTCTTCTGAATTCCAATGAGTATAGCCCCAGTCTGCTCAGTGGGACAAGCCATCATATCCTGACGGCTACTCATTCATTGTGCACTGAAGTTTGAAGCTGGACATGGCAGGCAGGAGTCAACAAGCATTTGTCCCAAGGTTCAGATTACTAGACACACTTCTTTAAGCAATAATGGACAGAAACATAGAAATTGGTAGCAGGAGTAGGCCATTCAGCTCTTGGAGCCTGCTCCGCCATTCAGTTTGATCATGGCTGATCATCGAATTCAATATCCTGATCCCCCCTTCCTCTCATTTGCCTCAATTCCTTTAGCCCCAACAGCTATATCTAACTTCTTAAAATCAGGCAATGTTTTGGTCTCAACTATATTCTGTGGTAGTGAATTCCACACATTCGCCACTCTCTAGTTGAAGAAATTTCTCCTCACTTCAGTTCTAAAAGGTTTACCCCGATCCTCAAACTATGACCCTCTGGTTCGGGACTTCTCCACCATTGGGAACATTCTTTCGGAATCTACCCTGTCTAACCCTGTTAGAAGTTTATAAGTTTCTATGACATCCCCTGTCACTCTTCTAAACTCCAATGACTTAGTCTCTCCTCATGTGACTACCTACCAACACAGGAATCAGCCTGATAAACCTTTTCTGTACTCCCTCTTAGTAAAGACTTCCTTCTTCAGATAAGGACACCAAAACTTCAAACAATATTCCAGATGTGGCTTCACCAACGCCTTACAGAACTGCAGCAAAACTTCCCTACCCCTGTACTCAAATCTTCTCACAAGGCCAACATACCATTTGCCTTCTTTACTGTCTGCTGTATCTGCACACTTACTTTCAGTGACTGATGGACGAGGACTCCAAGGTTTCATTGAGTATCCACCTTTCTCAATTTACACCCATTCAAGTAATCATCTGTCTTCCTATTATTGCTACCAAAGTGGATAACCTCACATTTATCCACATTATGTTGCATCTGCCATGCAGATCTATGTTCTTATTATGGATGACGGGAGGAGGAGGCCAATCCATCTTCCACATCTGCATGTTCGAAGTGTGGTGAATGCCAATTCAATTTGAGGGAAGACCACCTGCAGTGCAAAAACAAACAAATTACCTAAGTTCTTTGGGTGATGGTGAGGCTGGCCTCCCCCAGCTATCCAGTCAGGAAGCATACTTAACCTCTATACATAGAAACCTAAAGGTGATGCTTGGTGCAATGTAGGAATCATGCCGTCACTCATTCTCGCAATTTTCCATTCCAGTTGCCAGCAGAAAGAGGGTGAGGCCATGCAACAATCTTCAGCCCAGCCTCAGCCCACAGAGAAGCGAGGCGGGTGACAATGATCAAGAACCGTCATCTGTAGTGTTGCCACATCATTCAGCTGCATCCTCCAACAGCCCAGAGACACACACCTCAGTGGGTCATAGCTCATACCCTCGTGGTAACTGCATTGACAATTGCCCACAGCAGCAGAAGGAAGGAACAGCCAAGGTCACCGGTACTCAGAGAACTACTGGGAAAGAGACCTACGCTAAGTCTATGGTTGATGCCAAGCCTCTGGAAGCAGTGCTGGGTAAGATGTTGGAGATGCAGTGGGAGGGGAGGAACATCAGGCAGAGGTGTCAGAGGCCCTGAAGAGAGCAGTATTTGACTTGGAGGAGCCCACATTCTCTCTGATGCAGTGATACCAATATGTGTAGATATTGAGGTCTCCATGGCACATGCCATAGTGAATTCTATCCTGCAGAATGCCCAGTTTCTGCCAGAGATGCACACAGACCAGCACTCCACCTCCCCATCTGAAACTGCCCCCATCCTCACTGTCTCTTACTGTGCTTCCTCCCCTCTGATACCTTTTCCCTCACTGTCCCCAGCTCTCCCATAGTTCTTGCACCACTTCCTGGTCCCGTTGCATGCTGAGATTCCTCCATTCTGGCATTCCCACCTGTCTGTGTCATCTTATGTCTGCCATCCCCACATTCCATAAGCCCTTTCCCTCTCCCACCCCAGTGACAGTGCAACTTTCACCTCCTCCAGCCTGCTTTGCTCCAACCTGCCATCTGGTTCGCTTCAACGTGTGCACACCATGTTTGAACCGTCATATTTTGGACTGGTGTGAACTCCCACAGATGGATGAATGATTAGACGGGCGGAAAAGATTCTGGTCCGGTGATAACTTGAATCTTGCTAATGATATGGTAAATGGCTTCCCAACATCCTTTGCCAGGAATGGCCAGCTGCCATTTTCCTGCCATGACAGTTGGGACTGCAAGTTCCTGTTATCATTTCCACCATCGGAAAACTGATTTTTTTGACTGAAGATGGTTGGACCTTGGACATTACCATGAGAAACTGCTGCAGCTGTATCTTGGGGCTAAAATGATTAGCCTCCAACAATCACAAGAATTATTTTTTGTGCTATATATGACTCCAGTGGTGTGTTTTCACCTCCCCCCTCCCCACACTCCCCAATTCCCATTAACTTCGATGTATTGAAAGCTCCTTGATGTCACAGTCAATTGCTGCCTTGATGTCAAAAGTAGTCACTCTCACCTAATTTCTTGAATACATCTCTTTTGTCCCCTTCCCCCATTAGTCCATTGCTTGCTGGAGGGAACAATTCCATTCTAAGAGTGTAATTACCTATTTAACAATATAAGTGTTAAGTGGCTGTCAGACAACCTTTTTGGTCCAGAAGGTGAAGAATTGAAAGTGTGGTGTCTCACTCTTTCAGGGAGCCCATTGTTGCCGAAGATTTTAAAAAGAGTCCAATTTCAAATTTAAATTTATTTTTCTTTTAATCTTCCACTTCTAATCCAATCTTTCTTTCGTTATCTTTATTTTTCTTTCTGCATTTAATCCGAAATTAAATTCACCCACTTTAATTCACCCTCCCTAGTCCTATCTCCGGTTCTTTCCCAACCTTGTAATCTCATTGCATAACAAGATATACTGTTCATCACCTCATTCATCAAGGTTCTAGATATTCGGTTGCCTTTTCTATGATGCTATCAGCTCACACTTCCAGCAACTGACAGGGCAAAAGGATTTTGAGCTGAAGAGTGCAGAAACAAATCTAACTGACAGCGTATGTGTAAGCTGTCATTCTCTAGCAGATTTTTGGTCAATAGATTGTAATTGTTCTTCACTCAACCCCCCCCCCCCCAATACTAAAGTATATTTCAGATTGGTTACCATGACTGCTAGCCAGTCATAAACAGTTAGTTCAATTAGCTGTTTTAAATTAAACAGTTCCGATAAAGCTGTTATAGTAACTAGTTGAAAAGCGTTTCATTCTGAGGTTGCACAAGACAAACTGTAAACACTTTAAAATGTACTGTCCATTAAACTGATCATTAAATAAACCAGATTCATAAAGATAATAAAACAACACATCCTGTAATTTACTATAATGGCAGCTTAAAAATACATATAAATTGAAAAAGAGCAAGAAAGGCAATCAATTTCTGCGCAACATTTTGGCCTATAGACAGTTAAGTTAAAAGTTCTTGCTAATTGGCAAACTTCCCTCAGCTATTGTCATTTGCTTTCAATTACTCTACTCTGATTTCTCTTGATCCTATAAATATTTTAGCATGTACTGTGTCTTATAGTTAGCTTTTATAGGGACTAGCCTGGTTAAACATTTCCGGAACAAAATATTATGTGTAACTAAAAAAATGTTTGCAGCTGTTTCCAGGGGGCATGGCTTGCAATTTGCAATCTGTTCACGCTGCCACAAAATTTGTGCTGCTTTCTCATGACAATGAAGTCAACATGCATCCTATGAGACTAGCTTCACGTCCAGCACAGAAGCAAACAGTCGCTGAAAATCCCCATCCTTATTTGTGGCTGGGATTCTCCAGTGCCCCTGAAAGCAAATGGAGTTTTGGCTGGAATGCCATTTGCTGGCCATGGATGAGATCAGAGAACCTTGTCCAGTATGCAAGACATGCACATGTTTCAGCTATCCTATAAATCAAAGAGTCCTCTTAAAGGGGGGCTGCACAGAAGAATCAATTGCTCATATTGCAAAAGGTGCACCATGCTAATAGCATTTAAATGATCTTTAAAACATTATTTAAATGCTTGCCCCACCTCCCTGCCAAAAATCCGGCACAGGGAGGTGCTAGTGGGGTACGAACACTCATGGGAACCCAGGGAACCGCAGCCCACACGATTCTCCTGGCTTGCTGCGCTAAAAAATTAGCACAGCGATCTGAGAGAATCATCCCCTAAGATGTAAAGGGCATTGGCAAACTGTGACTAGTGGGGCGGATACAAGATCATTCTGGGGTGTCAGCTATTTACAATCTAAATAGTTGACTTGGACAGAGACAGAAATGTATCTAAGTTTGCTGATAAAGCTAGCTGGGGCAGCAAGCTGTGAGGAGGACACTGATAGATTAAAAAGAGATAGTTTTTTAAATTCATTTGTGGGATATGGCTTCCCTGGCTGGACAGCATTTATTGCCCATTCCTAGTTGCCCTTGGGAATGTAGTAGTGAGCTCCCTTCTTGAATCACTGCAGCCCATGTTCTGTAGGTTGATCCACAATGCCGTTTGGGAGGGAATTCCAGGATTGTGACCCAGTGACCACGAAGGAATGGCGATATATTTCCAAGTCAAGACGGTGAGTGGCTTGGAGGGGAACTTGCTGGTGGAACTGTTCCCATGTATCTGCTGCCCTTCTCCTTCAAGATGAAAGTGGTCATGGCTTTGGAAGATGTTGTCTAAGGATCTTTGGTGAATTGGATTGCAGATGGTACACACTGCTGCTACTGAGTGTTGGTGTGGAGGGATTGAATGTTTGTAGATGTGGTGCCAATCAAGCGGGTTGCTTTGTCCTGGATGGTGTCAAGCTTCTTGAGTGTTGTTGGAGCTGCACCCATCCAGGCAAGTGGGGAATATTCCATCACACTCCTGACTTGTGCCTTGTATATGGTGGGTGGACTCTGGGGAGTCAGGAGGTGAGTTACTCGCCGCAATCTTCGTAGCTCCTTGAGTGGAAACAAGGTTACGTATGGAGTATAATATGGGCAAGTGTGAGACTATTCGCTTTGGTCATAAGAATAGAAGAGCAGAATAGATTTAAAGGCATGAAACTCATAAATATTGATGTTCAGAGAGACTTGGATGTACTTGTACAAAGGATACAAAAAGGGAATCAAGGAATTTGGGAAGTAGGTGAAAAAATAGAGTTCAAGCCCAAGCTGAGTCATGATCATACTGAGCAGCAGATGGGCCAAATCATCTATTGTCTTCTGGTCCTATTTCTTATGTTCTAATGTTAATCCTTACAATAGGCTGAAGGGCCTGTCCTTGTGCCGTAATTTTCTTTGTTCTTTGTTGGTTCTCTTATACCGATACGGTGGAGGATAAAGCAGACCATTCCATGCTTGAAGTCACACTTCAGAATGAACCAAAAGACTTTCCCCTGGTGCTTCTGGCATTGATATCATTGCTTTAGTATGCCAATGGTCTGTACCACAAGGATCTTCATGGCAGCCTGTTTTTTATTGTAGGCTTGCTGTCCTCATATAGTAGAGTAACAGAGGAGAGTCATCAGCATGACTAGGAGAAATAAATTTTGTCCTTTATCAACCATCCTTGGGAGTTCTGGGAGGTGCACAGACAGCGGGAATGGCAGACTGCCTCACTGCAAAGACACCATGACTGCTGCGAAGATAGCAGGCATTCACATCAGAAGATGCAGTGTACATGGATGCACACTAACTGAACAGTGATGAAATTACACCCATTGTGGTTCCGATCTCCTCTCTCTCTCCCCGCAACCGCCCTCCCCCAGACAGACATGGGGCTCCTGCAGAACCATGTACGTGCAGTCAATAACTCCCAGCACCAAACAGAATCAGGAAATCCTTGCAAATCCACATGCCTGCTCACCACACTTCTTCTTCCTAGAAGCAACACAATGTAATCATCTCTCTTGTCCTAAAAGGTTTCTGTCACCTCCCATTGCATCAATGAACAGTGTACTGGGATATTTTCGATGTTAGCCTTATCCACCTAAAAGTTCAATGCCACCGTGACCTTTACAGCCACTGTCAGTTAAACTGAGTTGCCTCAGGCATTTCTGTTGACTCGCTTACATAAAGGAACTGTGGAGAGCTGTCCTCCCCTCTCTGTCGGCTCTCTCCATTCTTTGGAGCTGCAGACCCAGAGGAACCACAATCCCAGCCCCCTCCTTTAACTCCATGAATGGAGGCACAAGCTCACCAAACGACCTGCAATAACAAGCCACAGTACCTGAAGTCAAAAACACTTCTTCTACAAGTTTGAAGTTGGTCCTTAAAATAACACCAGTGGAGGTCCCTTGTGCAGCTGAGTGCATGCTTAGCCGTGAGTCAATAGCACAAACTTTCAGTTGACACCTGTGTGTTTGAAATTTCAATAATGTGTATCACATCAGCCAATACCACGATCAGATCTCGCATAAATTGATTACTGCTTCATTTGGCCAGTCAACGCCAGGCCTTCAAGAACAATCCACCTAATCTCAAAAATCAGTCTTTCTCTGTAGTCATGTATTTTTTCCCTTCCCAGACTTATCCAATTCCCTTTTTAAAGCCACATTTGCATCTTCCTCTGCTACACTGCTTTTCCTCATGCTGCCTTTGGAATTCTTTCCCATCACTGAATCTGTGCCCTCTCCCTGGAAACAAAAGGAAGCTTGCCAGCGATGTATTGCTGACTGGTACAACAACAATTATTGCAATGCAGTTAGCATATGGAAGCAGCAAAAGAGATTCCTGAGAAATGGCAGACAACATTTTAAAAAATCCAGCCCTGGTCACTGCCAGCGAAATGATTTCATTGGCAAAACCACCAGCAAGCACAGTGTGTGGTACAAGTTATAATTAAGGTTATAATGAAAAAATTCTCTAATATTCATACTGATGCTTCACTTCTATATTCTAATGAAGGAACAGTGATAAACTTTCAAGGATGGTGTACGGCTTGGAAGATAAGTTGGCTTTGCACCTGTTGCTTTTGTCCTTCTAGGCAATAGAGATCATGGGTGTGCTGTTGAAATAATATAATGAAGCATATCATATACTTTCAAATTTAAGTCAGATTTGACTTAGAAAATTGAAAATCAATTCCTCCTGACTCTCTGACTCCTTTTGATCCTCCAACAACCTCCCAATTTTCTGACTCCCTGACACTCATATTTCCCCTATTACTCCCTGACTCTCCTACTCCCTTCCCAGCTCCCCCTGACCCCCAACATTCCCAATCCCACCAGAATACAAACTCCCTACCTGACCATCTGACTGCCCCTGACTAGAGCTGACCCAATCATACGATCCTACCCACCTGCCACCAACCACCCTTTCACCTGCCACCTAACCAACTGGTACCCTATTCACCCTACCATCCTGCAACCCTATCCAGCTATTTAAATCTCCAAGAACTTTTCACAGTGTTAGTGAATAAAAACTTAACAAAATATAACACTCAGTGATACAAAAAGGGGGCATAGCTTGGCTTCCCCTAATGATCCTGCCCTACAAAAAAGTACTCCCAGAACAGGCAGCCTCTGCATTTCTGAAGCGGCGTAGTTTGGTAGTCTAGCCCAGAATATAGACCTCTGGCACTGTGTAAAAATATAGGAACATAGTGGCAATTCAAAGCTGATTGCCACTTGTTGGAAGATTCAGCGCAATAAATAATTTCTAGTAAGAGCAGCATTCTCTAAAAGAATTTTTTATTTATGAAGGTCAAATTCTGGGAAGAACTTAAACGTTAATTGGGATAATTTATAATCGTCTTGAGTACAAGAAAATTGACAGTTTTTGGATTTTTTTTTACTTACTTCATGATTTCAACTTTCATAAGGATTGGAGAAAGCTTACACTCCTACGTGCCTATATCCAACAATAAAAATTAAACAAAATAAAAACATTTGGATGTGTTTGTTGAGTGCATATTGAAAGGGTCAATGTGAAGTGGGTGCTCTTAATAACGTAGTATGAACAACTCCAGATGCTCTTTCCCTTTGATAGAAATCAATGGGATTCAATCAACTGGCTTAATTCAAGGCCTTTCAAGTGGTTAATGCAAGCAGAAATGAGAGAAATTAAAAGGACAATTTTCCATTGAGATGTGCATAAACAGAATTCCAGCAAAATCAGTTAAAGTGATGGCAATTCACTCTAAAAACTGGACGACTGTCTAGCCAAGAACAGGAAGGAAGATTATAAGGATAGTCACAGATCATAAAATTCTCAATAAGCACAATGATTTCTACGTGTGGGATGATAAATGAATCATTTGCAGAACCCAACTGATCAGAGTTGAATTGTGTGGGTTGGAGTTTTGCTTCATTACTTTTGAGGGTCAAGGTGAGGTTTCACAGAACTATGATGCCTTAGATGTTTTAACAACGGGTGGTTATCTTGCTTAGGAAAATAGATTATCAAGGTTTGCACAAGATGCAAACAAACGGTCTTTTTACATGTCCTTATTGTCTCTTCTTATATGAAACCATTTGAACTTAGTTATTCGTTGCATAGATGCATTACCATTTAAAGTCTTAAGACAGGATTCAATTCCTGTGACATTGTTTGTGGACAAAATCAAAAATAAAATTAACGCCCCCACCCTTTTGTCCTATCGATAGCAGTCACTCTGGTCTCCCATTCCAAAAACCAGAATATATAATTTACCTGCATATAGATAAGTATCAATTTAATATGAACATATGAAACAGTGGTTAGCACTGCGCCATGGACTCAGGTTCAATTCTGGCCTTGGGTGACTGTGTGGAGTTTGCACATTCTCCCTGTCTGCATCAGTTTCCTCCAGGTGATCTGGTTTCCTCCCACAGTCATAAAGATGTGTAGGTTAGGTAGATTGGTCATGCTAATTGGTCATGTCCTTAGTGTCCCAAGATGTGTAGGTTAGGGGGATTAGTGGGGCAAACATGTGGGGTGTGCAGGGGTATGATGCTCTTTTGGAGCATCAGTACAGACTCACTGGGCCAAATGACTTCCTTCTGCACTGTAGGGATTCTATGATTCTAGTCGCTGATACTTATGTTATGAAACATTCAGTTTGCTTCCATGTCAGTCAACACAGTTATTCTTGTTCATGTCTGGTTAGAATACTTCATCTGAATTTTAATTACAGAGGCGATGGCTGAGTGATATTATCGCTAGATTATTAATCCAGAAACTCAAATAATGCTCTGGAGACTTAGTTTCGAATCCCACCATGGCAGATGGTGGAATTTGAATTCAATAAAAAATATCTGGAATTAGCAATCTACTGATGACCATGGAATCATTGTCGATTGTTGTAAAAACCCATTTGGTTTTCTAAGGATCTACCATCCTTACCTGGTCTGGTCAGCATGTAACTAGAACCACAGCAATGTGGTTGACTTTTAGCTACCCTTCAAGGGTAACAAGGGATGAGCAATAAATGCTGGCCAGCCAGCGACGTTCATGTCCCATGAATGGAAAAAAAATACGTTAAGTGTGTCATTAATGCAGTCGGCTTGGCATTATCCGGCCTCACGTGGACTGCACGCAGGTAAGAATCACAACTGGTCTTCACTAATGGAGACCAGACTTGATGACCTCACCTGGGGGATTTGGAAGCCCCCAGGTGGTTGGAGGCATGGCTGGACAGTGTCCACAGGGCAATGTAGCACTGCCCACTGGGCATGAGAATGTTGCCAGAGCAGCGCCAAGGTGGTGGATTCTGAGTGGGGGCGGAAACTGAGTGGGGTAGGAAGCTCTGTGGGGTGGGGGGGGGGGGGGGGCGGTGGCGATCGGCAGAGGGAGCTTGCAAAGGAGGAGGGGTGATCTGCCGGGGAGGAGGCGGGTACGCAAGGGGGAGCAATCCGGGTGGAGGGGTTTGCAAAAGGGATGATCGGTGGGGGTAGACTGGCACAAGAGGAGGCGTGCAGGGTGGGCCGGGGAGGTGGCAATATGGGGGACTCATTGGGAGGATCCTGAAGCCTGTGATCTGTGTTGCCATGGTGGGGGTGGAGGCATGGGGGCTTACACTGCTGCCAATGATAGGGTGTGGGGGAAATGGCAGAAAGTCTCTCAGATCACTGGGAAATTGGGGTGCCTGAGCTTACCCATTATTTGTAGCTGGGGGAGGGGAGGATGCCCCTCTTTTGTGAGGGGTGCTGTCCTGGTCAGTGTGGGGGGGACAGTTTCATTTTTTCAGGGGTCCTGTCTCTGCACGCAGAGATTGGGGTGCCCTTTAAAAAAGGGGCTGTGACTTTGGAACAACGAGATTAGAACAAACACTTCTGACATGAGCATTTAGCCTGAAAATGAGAAAATCCCACCCTGCATTTTGGAATATGTTGGTTCAACAAAATCATTGACATAGGGCTGGATTCTCTGACTTCACTCGGGATTGGTCATTCTCGCTAGTGATGGAGGGTGAACGACTGAGAATTCCAGCCACAATTCCTATACACTGTAGACAAGAAAGCATACCTTTGAAATATTTCTCAAAAATGTATCATTATGAGATTAAAAAACCGAGCAGCTTTTCCGGTCAATGATCTTTTTTAGTGTTTGAACAGAGTTCGGTAAACTTGAAAAATAGTAATCGCTATTGTTTTGATGTAACCGAAGGAAGCTTATCTATTTCGCAAATGTAACTAGGTGTCAACAAGCTGAATGATACTGACATGCTTGTCAACAAGCATTATGGAGATCAGAATCAATGTTAGTTCAAACTCTGGCATTCAAGATCTTCCTGCTGACACCAAACCTAATTATGCTTATAGTAACAGTAAGCTCAGTGCTGCTGAAATTTCTGTGCTGAGATTTCTTGCCTAATTACACAAGCATGGTTTTATATACCTGTGAGAAAGGGTAGATCTAAACATTTAGGAAGGTAGTGTTAGATTCAAAAACTAATCATTCAACAGATGAAAAGCCATGTTGGGCAGGTAAAACATACAGGGTGGGATTTTTCGCTCCAAAACTGTAAAATCCTGCCTAAGATCAACAGACCTTTCCACGGTCTGCCACTCACCCACTCTGATTCCCATGGCAGGTGGAACAGCAAAATTCGCCCCATAGAGTAGAATTATAAAACAGATCAGAGGAAAGTTAAAATGACATGCAAAGAAGGACTACCTTTAAGCAGCCAAGAAATATTTTTTACTCCTTTATAAAATGTGGACATCATTGGCAAGGCCCATTATTCTTGTAGCATGTGAGGTGGAGGTCAGGGACCACAAAGAAGATGAGCAAACTGGTTATTCTGCATTGGTAGAAGGGACCATTCAAGTTGGGGTGTGGGGAATAAAACAAATGTAGTCGTAGAAGGGGACAATATGATTAGAGAGATAAGGACCTTGTTCTCTGCAGTTGAGAATGTGAGTCCCAAAGGCACTGTCGTCTACTGAGTGAGAGAGGTCCAGATGTTGTGGTTCAAGTTGGTACTACCAACAAAACAGGTAGAATGAAGAGATTCTGCAAAGGAGGCTGAATTAAAAATTAAAGAACAGAATCACATATGTACTGCATGAACAAATTGGCATAGGATGAATAGATCAGAGAGTTAAATGTGTGGCTGAAAGACTGGTGTGGATTAAAACAGTTTGCCACACCATTGGGATGCTCTTACTTGAACCACAAGGCATTTGATACAGTGCTTCACAGCAGACTTGAGGGAATAGTTTTAGCTCATGGAATAAAATAGAAAGTAGCAACATTGATACAAAGTTAGCCAGGAAACAGAAAATATAAGTTAATGGATGTTTTTTTCGAGTTGGTGGAAGATTTGTAGGGGAGTTCCCCAGGGGTTAGCATTGGGACCCTTGCTGTTCTTGTTAATATTAATGACCTAGACTTTGACGTACAGACCACAATTTCAGAATTTATGGATGATACAAAACTTGAAAGCACTGTGAACTGTGCTGAAATAGGCCAAATGAAATAATTTGACATTAAACATTAATAGCTTTGAAGTGGATAAATGTAGTTATGAGCATTAACAGCTTTAAAAGAATAGTGATCAGAGACCTTTCTCAGCATGATGGCATGGGAAAGGGACAAATGAAATGACTTTCATAGAATGGGTAAGCAAAACTACATCTTTCAGTTAGTTAAATTACAGCAGCAGCCAATATAATATTGCTTATTAGAGTATAATGCTGCTTATTAGGATTAATAGTGAAAAAGTGATAACTACAAGATATGTTGAACATCCTTGGTACCAGTCAGATATTTTTTAGGATCAAGGTTGTATCCCTCAAATTGTTTCTGAATAAAGCGTCAGTTACTGCAACTTATAGACTTCAGTGGTTTCAATCTTTGACCACAAAAGTTGGGATAATTGGCAGGTCTTTGCAATATCGAACACTGGATCGAAAGCGAACAGCAGAAGGTGGGAGCGGCACAGTGGCAAGCACTGCTGCCTCATACTACCCGGGACCCAGGTTTGATTCCCGCTTGGGTCACCATCAGTGTGGAATTTGCACGTTCTCCCCATGTTTGCGTAGGTGTCCTCTGGGTGCTCCGATTTCCTCCCACAATCTGAAAGACATGCTGGTTAGGTGCATTGGCCATGCTAAATTCTCCCTCGGTGTATTTGAACAGGCACCTGAGTATGACGACTAGGGGATTTTCACAGTAATTTCATTGCAGTGTTGATGTAAGCCTACTTATGACTTATAAATGTATAAACTTTTAGTTTGTTCATTTACCAGTCATTAGGTAGTGTGGTCAGCATTTGAAATGGGAAGTCACTGGGTCGGTTTGAGAATCCAACCCAGAATACGGGTCTCTGACTGTAGTAAGGAGACTAATGGAGCAAAGAAGTTAAGAGCTGAAAAACAATGGGTAGTTTGGTTTAATGAACATGTTCGGAAAGTTGATGAGATTTTGAAGAATAAAAAACAATTTAGAAGATGGAGAATTTGAGAAAGCAATTCCAGCAAAAACAACAGGAGATAAATGGATTAAAGAGGCAGGTTTGCACTTGAAAATTAGGAACTGAATAGTTAGCTACAATATTGCAACAGCAGCATATGTCCAGTTTGCATGTAGAAACTGCCTTGATTGAGGTACAGCAACTCAGGCAGGAGCTCCCAAAAAGTAACAGGATAAATAAGAGGCACTCACAGGAGCTATGGCATGCAGAGGAGCATTAAGGGAATCAGTTAACCAGCCCTACAGAAGCTGGTCAATCTCTACGCAAGTTTCAGATATTTAAGTTAAAAGGGAAATTGGGAAAACAGCAGCTGTTAGTAGCAGCAGTTACAGGAGGTAAGCTCCCCTTTCAACAAGATGATACACTAGCTGCTTGTGTGACTGACCAAAACAATTTATCTAAATCCCACCTAGTCAAAAATAAAGTTAAGATAGTTAGGAGAAAGTAAGAAATGAATTCATAGCCCACAGTATAATTAAGAGGCTGTGTGAAAAGGCAACAAAAATAAAGAAGTAACCTGTGAGGATCTGTGTACTTAGCTGAAGTATAAATCCTTTTCCTGTCTGAATTGATCCCTTATGTACCTCTAAGTGCTGTCTGTTTGTCAGTAAACTAATGGCTTCTTGACCTTCTGTAATCTGCTCTTGTATGTTGTCTTGCATTTTTCTTTCCTTGCTTATTTAATATATTTATCTCATATTTCTAGTGGTGTATGGAATTATGAATGGGTGAATCTGATTACCATGTGTGCCAAACTTTTTAGTAAGGGATTGTCAGTTTGCAGTATTCTGTCTTTAAGAATGTATAGCTGTGAGCGAGTGTTGAGAATTAAATGTTTGAAGTCTACAGCTATGAGAATCTGTGTGTCGTTTAGTTTTCCGTGGACGTTCATTGGTTTCTTTTATCATTGGTTTGGGCTATATAGATTATGGTTTTATTAAGTTAACCTTGGGTGGAATCTCCTGTGGAATTCTGAAATCAAGAGCGTTCCAAAGCTGAAAGCTTTGCGCCAGCAGGGGGAATGGAGTCAGGGCCTACATATGATGGGGAAGCTGGCTGCAGAGTGCTCAGAGAAAATTGCGCAGGATGCCCCAATCTACGAGTGCACCGGATGACTGCCTCCCAAATGACCCCCCCACAGATATCAGACATCCTGCCTATCATCGGTGGTATTGCTACCCCCACCACACAGCATCAGGACCCTCCCGATAAGTTCTCTGGTGAATCCTCAACATGTCCCGTCTGTCACAACCCCCCTCCACAGTCCACCCGTGCACGACTAATCCCTTGCACAGTGCCCTCTCCCCATGACCCACCCCTTGCATAGACCTCCCTTGATTGCCATCCCCTTGCAGAGCTAATCCCTGCATGTCCCCATCCTCACTCAGGCCCCACCCCCTTGGCACTGTCTTGGGCACATTTATGGTGCCCAACTAGATATTGTCAGGTGGGCACTGTCAAGGTGCCAGGTGAGCACTGCTGAAGTGCCAGGTAAATACTGACAGGCTGGCATCACCCAACGGGTACTGCCTGGCCATGCCCCAGACCACCTGAGGGCTTAAATGGCATCTGATCACCCTGGCATGGCTATGACACCTGGTCCCTATTACTGCACAGCAGTAGTAATACTCGCTGGCATGATGTCTTGCCAGTGAGGGCGGAAGCAGCATGCAGAAACAGGTAAGATCTTTTAACTTTGGTTATTTTTATATGAATAGGCTTTGCACCCTTTCTGTTTAAAATGTTTAAAGGGAACAGATTAATTTTAATCCCAAAATTAAGAGCCCTTAAACAAAACATAAAAATAAGATCCAGTCTGGGAAATAGTGTAAATTAGTGTGGGGAAAAAACAGCACATCCAACTTGTCTTACTCATACACTAAAAGCGGTGTGTCAGCCCGTTTTCGAGTGTACTAAAAGTGGTGTGTCCACCTGGTTTTCCCAGCATACAAAAAAGCCGTGGGAATTATTTACACCAGTCAATGAGCTGGGAAGACAGCGGGCAAGGATAGAAAACAGATTCGTGCCTGGGCGTGAAGTTTATTTACTTAGAAATAACCCAAGTTAAAGCCACTTAACTGCTCCCACTCAGCTTCTTCCTGGAATCTTCCTCCTTGCCGAGGTGATATCATGCTGGCCAGAATCACTACTGTTCTGCAGTAGCCAGAACCAGGCCCCATGGCCACGCCGGGTGAATCGGAGGCCATTGAAGCCTCCAGGTGGGCCGAGGTGTGGCCAGGCAGTGCCCATCGGGCAGTGTCAGCCTGCCAGTTCCCACCTGGCAACCTGGTGTTGTCCAGTTGGGCATCATAAGTGCGTGGGGCCCTGCCAAGGTGTGGGGCCTGTGTGTGTAGTGAGATGCCGGGGGTGGATATGTATAATGACTTGGGCTTATGCCGAGGGGAACTCTGCAAATGGGTGGTTGGCAACAGAGAGCTCTGCGGGGGGTGGGGGGGAGGGGGGGGGGGGGAATGGGGACTATACAAGGGGAGGGGGCTATACAAGGGGAGGGGCTATAGAGGGGAGGGCATGATGGGAAAGGCTATGGAAGAGGGAGGAGGATGACAGGAGTGGGCACATCAGAGGTTCGCCTGGAGATTCAGCAGGGGGATCCTAATGCCCCGATGCCAGCGACCCATGTTGGTGGGGGGTTGCTCTGATGTACTTGGACTGGGGGGGGGTCTCCTGGTGCACTAGTAGATTGGAGTGCACTGCGCAATGGCGCCCAAGCACTCTGCAACTGACTTCCCTGGCATACTTAGGCTCCACCTATCCCACCAGTGCAAAGCTCCCAGCTGTATGAAAAACTGAGTGTGGGAAGAACACAGTGCCGAACTCACTCAAAAAAACAACGTGGAACACTCCCGTTTTCAGACTTTTATGATACTTGGGAAAATTTCCTGCATTTGGCTTTTTCACTGTGACAGTAGGATCACCAACAGATTAACCGTAACAGATAGAAATTTAGTTTGGGGACCACGAGGGCCATTAGTAGGCAAATAAAAATAAGATCATAAGTAAAATGACTAAGAAAAGCTGGGATCCATCCTGAACACAGTAAGAAGTCTCACAACACCAGGTTAAAGTCCAACCAATTTATTTGATAGTAAACTCACAAGCTTTCGGGGTTTGCCCCTTCATCAGGTGAATGGAGAGTTCTGGCCTCAGATGGAGCATATAACAGCACACACGGTTTACAGATTACTGATTAGAATTACTATCCATCCTGAATCCCAGAGAAGCATAAGGCATGGTGGAATAAACAGATGAAAGGAAAAGAGGAAATAAAAATTGATACTGTGTATATGTGACCTTGATATATGTCAGTCAGGGAAATCAGAGTTAGCTAACTCAGGAAAAGGGACAATTACTAAAGGAACAAGAGACACTTTCAATCAGACTTGCCCATAACAGTATAACAGAAAAAAGCAGTCTTTGCAAAATGGGAGTGAATTCTTTCTGCTAGCAGCTGGAACCTTCAGAGAGATGAATTAATTCATTCCACCTCGAGCACAATGGACACTTGTGCTTTATTTAAATTTTTTTGGCAGAGTCAAAGGAAGTAGCTCAAAAACACTGCAGAGACAATCCTAAAACTGAAAAAGAAGTCAGGCACAATAATTTAATGGGTTACCTTTGAAAAAAAAATCACTATTCACCCATTTTTAAACTAAGTGCCCACTCGTGAGAAAACCAAAATGTTTCCTGCTGGCTGTGCGATGAGGTTCTCCTCTCATAAGGGTGAAACAACCCATCAACCCAGCTGTTCAGAGATGGGGGTGTCCTTTAAATCCACTATACTCCTCAAAACAGAAATGGTGACCTCCCCGCTGACGAGGGGAGCACCACAAAACCATGGGAAGAATGGACTAGCTCCACCTGCACCACACAAGCATGAAGGTGACCCAACCCCGCTCTCTGCCCCAGCCAGAGGCCTCAATGCCCCCCCCTACCCTCAAGAGAGAAACTCCCAGCTGGACCCTATTCATGACCCCCCTGCTTCAGGACTCAACTCCAGATCCTCAATGCCAACCCTGCACTGGCTGGGGGTGGGGTGCGGGGGAGGGGGCCCAAGAAGATAAGTGCGGTCTCCATGTTTCCCGCTGACATAGCCGGGCTGCCAAGGGAGGGTTCTCAAGGGTTATCTTGGGATGGGGAAAGGACTCGACCTTTGTACTCTACCGCTGGATGGGAGTCTTGTGGTTAGACTGCTTCTTTTGAACCTGGAAAGCCTGAACATTACTCATGGCATGGTGACTTCAGGCATCTCTCTGTCTGTGAATTGTGAAATGGGCTGATCACTTTAATCTTCATGCCCCTGGCCAACTGGCAGGTTTCCAAATCAGAGCAGCATTCTATTCTGCAGAAAAGATGCCTTTTTCTCTCTCTCAGAAGATGCAGGGCAAGGCCAATTTTGTTGGTATCAGACAGGAACTTTCAAAAGTGAATTGGGGGAGTCTGTGGGAAGGCAAAGGGATGTCTGGTAAGTGGAAGTGTGTTAACCAGGGTTCAGGGGAAACACATTCCTCTTAGAATGAAGAGCAAGGCTGGCAGAAGTAGGGAACCCTGGATGACTCGGGATATTGAGGTCATAGTCAAGAAGAAGAAGGAGACAGACAGCATGCATAGGTAGCAGGGATCAAGTGGATCCCTTGAAGAGTATAAAGGGTGTAGGAGCAGAGTTAAGAGAGAAATCAGGAGGGCAAAAGGGAGACACAAAATTGTTTTGGCAGATAAGGCAAAGGAGAATCCAAAGAGCTTCTACAAATACATAAAGGACAAAATTACCTATTTATCAAAATTCGCTGGACTCCGGGGAAATGCCAGAAGATTGAAAAACGGCTAATGTTACGCCGTTGTTTAAAAAAGGTAGCAGACAAAAGGCAGGGAATTATAGACCGGTGAGTTTAATGTCTGTAGTTGGAAAAATGCTAGAATCTGTCATCAAAGAAGAAATAGCGAGGCACCTAGAAAATAATGGTTTGATCGAGCAGATGCAGCACGGATTCGTTAAGGGGAAGTTGCGTTTGACAAACTTATTGGATTTCTATAAGGATGTGACTAGTGCGGTAGACAGAGGGGAACTGGTGTTTTTAGATTTCCAAAAGGCGTTTGATAAGGTGCCTCATAAAAGGTTGCTACAGAAGGTTAGGGTGCACAGAGTTGGGGGTAAGGTGTTAGCGTGGATAGAGGATTGGCTGTCTAATAGGAAGCAGAGAGTTGGTATCAATGGGTGCTATTCTGATTGGCGGTTGGTGACTAGTGGAGTGCCGCAGGGATCAGTTTTGGGGCCTCAACTGTTTACCATTTATATAGATGATCTGGAGGAGGGGGACTGAGTGTAGGGTGACAAAATTTGCTGATAACACAAAGATGAGTGGAAAACCAAATTGTGCAGAGGGTGTGGAAAGTCTGCAGAGAGATCTGGATAGGCTGAGCGAATGGGCGAGGACCTGGCAGATGGAGTATAATGTCAGCAAGTGTGAGGTTATCCACTTTGGCAGAAATAATAGTAGGAGGGATTATTATTTAAAGGATGAAAAGCTGCAGCATGCTACAGTGCAGAGGGACCTCGGGGTCCTTGTGCATGAGTCGCAAAAACCCAGTCTGCAGGTGCAGCAGGTGATCAAGAAGACGAATGGAATGTTGGCCTTTAAGAACATAAGAACAGAAGAAATAGGAGCAGGAGTAGGCCATCTAGCCCTTCGAGCCTGCCCCGCCATTCAATAGGATCATGGCTGATCTGAAGTGGATCAGTTCCACTTTCCCGCTTTCTCCCCATAACCCTTAATTCCCTTGTCTATCAAAAACCTATCTACCCGTGACTTAAATATATTTAGCGAGGTAACCTCCACCACTTCAACGGGCAGAGAATTCCAGAGATTCACCACCCTTTGAGTGAAGAAGTTCCTCCTCAACTCTGATCTAAACTGCCTCCCCCTTATCTTGAGGCTGTGCCCTCTAGTCCTGCTATCCTTTCTAAGTGGGAAGAATCTCTCTACCTCTACCCGATGCATCCCTTTCATTATCTTATACGTCTCTATAAGATCCCCCCTCAGCCTTCTAAACTCCAACGAGCACAGACCCAGTCTATTTAGTCTCTCTTCATAGGCCAACCGCCTCATCTCCGGTATCAGCCTAGTGAACCTCCTCTGCACTGCCTCCAAGGCCAATATATCCTTGCGCAAGTGCGGCGACCAAAACTGCACACAGTACTCCAGCTGCGGCCTCACCAGTGCCCTGTACAGTTGCAGCAAGACCTCCCTACTTTTATATTCCATCCCCCTCGCTATGAAGGCCAACATTCCATTCACCTTCTTGATCACCTGCTGCACCTGCAGACTGGGTTTTTGCGACTTGTGCACAAGGACCCCCAGGTCCCTCTGCACCGTAGCATGCTACAGCTTTTCACCTTTTAAATAATAATCTACTATTATTTCTGCCAAAGTGGATAACCTCACACTTGCTAACATTATACTCCATCTGCCAGGTCCTCGCCCACTCGCTTAGCCTATCCAGATCTCTCTGCAGACTTTCCGCACCCTCCACAGAATTTGCTTTCCCACTCACCTTCATGTCATCAGCAAATTTCGTCACCCTACACTCAGCCCCCTCCTCCAGATCATCTATATAAATGGTAAATTGTTGAGGCCCGAGCACCGATCCCTGCAGCACTCCACTAGTCACCAACTGCCAATCAGAATAGCACCCATTGATACCAACTTTCTGCTTCCTATTCGATAGCTAATCCTCTATCCACGCTAGCACCTTACCCCCAACTCCGTGCGCCCTAACCTTCTGTAGCAACCTTTTACGAGGCACCTTATCAAACGCCTTTTGGAAATCTAAAAACACTACATCCACCGGTTCCCCTCTGTCTACTGCACTAGTCACATCCTCATAGAAATCCAATAAATTCATCAAACACGACTTCCCCTTAACGAATCTGTGCTGCGTCTACTCGATCAAACCACTCTTTTCCAGGTGCCTCGCTATTTCTTCTTTGATGACGGATTCTAGCATTTTTCCAACTACACACGTTAAACTAACCGGGCTATAATTCCCTGCCTTTTGTTTGCTACCTTTTTTAAACAGCAGCGTAACATTAGCCATTTTCCAATCTTCTGGCACTTCCCCGGAATCCAGCGAATTTTGGTAAATAATTACTAAGGCATCCACTATCACCTCTGCCATTTCTTTCTTTGATAGACAGTTTAACATTTTTTGCACAGCATGCAATGTTTACCTTTCCCTTCCATTGAATACATCTGAATTACCCCCCATTGCTCCGAACTACAATGTGTATACAAAAGAGGAACTGAGAGCACCAAGCTGCTTTGAAGTTGCCTGCAACTGTGAAGGAATATCCTGAAATCCATCAGTAACAATTCTGCAATTATGACATTGGTTAACCCTCTTGAAGGGACATTCAAGGCAGTCCAAACCTCCCCTATGTAGTGGTGCTTTCTGAAGGAACAAGAAGATTCCAATGTAGAGGATCAGTATGTGATAATAACCACACCTTCTGTTTGCAGATCCCTGATTCTTGATGTCAGGTCACCTGATGAAGGGGCAAACCCCAAAAGCTTGTGAGTTTACTATCAAATAAATTGGTTGGACTTTAACCTGCTGTTAGAACATAGAACATAGAACACTACAGCACAAACAGGCCCTTCGGCCCACAAGTTGCGCCGATCACATCACCTACCAACCTACAGACCTATCTATAACCCTCAATCTCATTAAACCCCATATACTCATCCAGAAGTCTTTTAAAAGACCCCAGCGAGCTCGCCTCCACCACCACTGACGGCAGCCGATTCCATTCACTCACCACCCTCTGAGTGAAAAACTTACCCCTAACATCACTTCTGAACCTCCCTCCCCGCACCTTAAATCTGTGTCCTCTCATAGCGACCATTTCAACCCGGGGAAATAGCCTCTGAGAGTCCACCCTATCTATTCCTCTCAACATTTTGTAAACTTCTATCAGGTCGCCTCTCAACCTTCGTCTCTCCAGGGAAAAGAGTCCCAGCTCCCTCAACCTAACTTCATAAGGCATGCCTCCCAGTCCAGGCAACATCCTTGTAAATCTCCTCTGCACCCTTTCAATAGCTTCTACATCTTTCCTATAGTGAGGCGACCAGAACTGCGCACAATACTCCAAATGAGGCCTGACAAGGGTCTTATAAAGTTCCAGCATTACCTCCCGATTTCTTACTGTGAGTTGTTGAGAAGCAGGGTTGAGTAGCAATGAAAAGGGCCCTGATTCTTACCAGGAGGTTTTGGAATAAAGCAGTCAGCAATCACAAGGTGAAGAGGGTAGGTGAATCTGGCCACAGGAACAGCTGGGAGACTGGCTGGTTCAGCCAGCAATCAGGCCAGGATAGGAAGAATGTAGTGTGACTGGTGGGAAGTAGGGAGAGTAACCGCAGTTGTGTCATTTGTGGTCTTAATAGTTAGTATCTGTATTTGTTGTTAGCAGAGACTAATGGTATGCCAAGCAGTACAGATGTTGATGCTGGCCAATAAGAAGTATACCTCCGTATTCACTGCTACTGACATTTCCCTCCCAGGAAATATAAAGTCAGGAACACTGATCAAAATTTTGCAGCTTAACAAAATGATGGTTCCAGGCCTAGCTTATGTCAATAGGTCTTCAGCAAAGCCATAAAAGAATGATCGGATAGTAGATCTAAAGCCCGCAGTTTAAACCTCCCTTATATAGTGGTGCTTTCTGAAGGAAGGACAAGATTCCAATATAGAAAATCAGTGTCTGTTAACAACCATACCTTCTGTTTACAAATCACTGATACCTTTACAGTGGAGATTTTTCATCTTGGAGGGTCCTCAGTCCAGGGTGGGATGGGTTGACTTGCTCGGGCAGCAGTGAAAAGCAAAATCCCAAGAGTTTCTGGTGAGCAGGGGATTTTGGGAATGGCCCACATGGTCGGGTAATGCCTGACCAAAAGTCCAAAAGGAGGGAATGAAATGGGATAATTGAAATAATTTGACATTAAACATTGGTAGCTTTGAAGTAAGCAAGTGTAGTAATAAGCATTAACAGCTTTTAAAGAGTAGTTACTTGAATCCTTTCTCAGCGTGACGATGTGGGAAAGCAACAGTTCACAAACTTAATGACCTTCACAGGCTGGGTGAGCAGAAGTGTGATTAGAAGCACATACTTCAGCCTTCAGTTAGTTAAATTACAGCTACAGCCTGCATAATTCTGCTTATTCGGATTTATAATGAAAGGGTGATAACTAAAAGATTTAAATATGTTACACAGCCTTGGTATCAGGCAGCAACCCTGTAGGAATGGGCTATGTTTCTCAAATAGGTTTCTGAATAAAGTCTCAGTCATTGCAGCTTACAGATTTGGGTGCTTTCAATCTTTGACCACAATAGTGAGGAGGGTAGTGCAGGACTGCAAAAGGATGTAGACAAGTTGGCAATTGGGTGGGCAAATCGCAAGTGAAATTCAATGCAGAGAAGTGATTTGTTTTGGTTGGAAGAACATGTAAACACAATAGAAGACGAAATATACAAACCTGAAGGGGTGCAGGAGCAGAAGGTCCTCGATGTATATGTTCACAAGTCACAGAAGATGCAGGATAGGTTAAGAGTGTGGTTACTGAATCATAAAGCAAACTGAGCTTTATTAGAACCATGCCATAGAACGAGAAGGAAGCCATTTGGCCCATGAAGTCTACACCAGCTCCCAAAATAGCACCTTGCCACGGACCATCCCCCACCCTATCCCTGTAACCCCATGCATTTACCATGGCTAATCCACCTAACCTATATCTATCTACATTAATAGGGGCATTGACTACAGGAGGAAGGAAGTTATGTTTGTTACTTCAGAAGGAACTCTTCAAATACAGACAATAAAAATGGAACAAAACGTACTCAAACTTATAAATCAAAGAAAGGGTTCAGTAAAGAAACATCATTACTCCAAACGTGGGGCCTTGCCCTGGGCCAATCCAAGCTTCACACAACTGTACACAGGTTTTTGTTTATAGTAAGTCAGCTGACTATTACATTACTCTGTAATTGGTTCCATGGTTTACTGGGTCAGCTGACCCTTGCATCTTGTTACCATTAGTCACATTACATCCAATTCACAGTTGTCAGCGGTGACATTCTAATAATGTTGATATTGTTTAAAACATTGGTTCAGCCTCAACTGGAGTATTTTGTCCAGATTTGGGAATCACACTTCAGGAAAGATGTAAAGGCATTGGAGAGAGTGTAGGAAAGAATTATGAGAATGGTTCCAGGGATGAAAAACTTCAGTTACATAGACAGATTAGAGAAATTGGGACTGTGTTCCTTGGAGAAGAAAACTGAGGAGATCTGATAGAGGTATTCATGATCATGAGATATCTGGACAGAGGAGATAGGGATACACTATTTCCGCATGTGAAAGGATAGAATATAAGAGGGCACAGATTTAAAGAAATTGGCAAAAGAAGCAAAAGTGATGAGGAAAAGCATTTTCACATAACAAGTGGTTGGGGTCTGGAATGCACTGCTTCTGTTTGTGGTGAAAGGGAATTAGAATATCATCTGAAAAGGAAGACAATACAGTGTTACTGGGAGATGGTGGTTGAATGGGGGCACCAGGTGAATTGCTCATTCAGAGAACCAGTGCAAACACAACAGGGCGAATAACCTTCTTTTGTGCTGTAACAATTTCTTGGTTCTATGATTCTGTGAATTGCGCTGGGAGTAATGTCTTGGTGAATTATATAATTAGGGTTATAGGGTGGTGTTTAAACTGAAGAGTCAGTTTGGGGAAGGGAGAGAGCAGTTTGGAAAGTTACAAGATAGGATAAACAAAAATAGGGAACGGTAACCAGAGTATGACAGGAAGGGGCGGAGCATACAAACATAAGAGTGCACCATAAAAAAAGGTAAATGGACACCTTTCAAGGCTCTTTATCTAAATGCACGCATTTCAAGGTGGATGAATTGATAGGACAAATAGAAATAAATAGGTATGACATGTTAACCACGGTCGGTAGCAATGTGACAAAAGGTGGAAACTGAATATTCAAGGGTATTTACCCCTTTGGAAGGCCAAGAAGTAAGACAAGGAAGTGGGATAGCTCAGTTAATAAAGGATGAGATCAGTGGAGGAGTGAGAAATAATTTTGGCTCAGAACATCAAGATATAGAATAGAAGCAAAATATTGCAGATACTGGAAATCTGAAATGAAAACAAAATGCTGGATAAATTAGCAGGTCTGGCAGCATCAGTGCACAGAGAAAAAGAGAATTGACGTTTTGGGTCTATATGATCTTTCCTCAGTTTTGTAGATGGGTCATATGGACTTGAAACGTTAACTTTGTTTTTCTCTCTTCACAGATCCTGTCAGACTTGCTAAGTTTATCCAGCATTTTCGGTTTTTGTTTAAAACATAGAATAGGTTTGTTGGAGATAAGAAAGAGCAAGGGAAATAACTAATGGGAGTAATTGATAGGCCTCCTAACAGGAGCAACACTGTAGGGCAGAGTATAAATCAAAAATAAAGGAGGTTTGTAAGAATGAAACTGCAATGATTGTGGGCAATTTTTATCCTCATATAGATTAGACAAATAAAATTGGCAAAGGTAGCTTTGAGGATAAGTTTATAGTGTGTGTCTGGGACAATTTATTAGAATAATACATTCTAGAACCAACGAGGGACTAGGCTACCTTAGACCTGATAATGTGTAGTGAAACAGGAGTATGAAGACAGAGTTGGCTTCCCACCAGCTACATCATCTTAAAAGAGAAGATACAAGATGAGTAATGATAGGCATTTAAGGAAGAATTCCAAAACTCTCAATAAGAATATACTCTGCCTATAAAGATTCTACGAGGATACACCATCCATGCCAAACTAAGCAACTTTTTCTTTAATTCTTTAATTTAATTTCTTTAATGTGGGCATCACTGACAAGACCAGAATTTGTTGCCTGGTCTGGGTCTGGAGTCACAACTATGCTAGACCAGGTAACAATCATTGGTAGTTTCATGGTAACCATTACTGAGGCTAAATTTATTTTCCAGATTTATTAATTGACTTTGAATTCCTCCAGCTGCCGTAATGGAAGGCCTGATCATTCTCTGGTGGGGGAGGGAGGGAGGCGAGTCAGATGTATCTCTGGTGGAGGGGAAGGGAGAGAGGCCAGATGATTGTCTGGTTGAGGGGGCAGGTGAGGGAGGCCCGATCATTCTCTGGTGGGGGGAGGTGGGTCAGATGTGTCTCTGGTGTGGTGGGGGGAGGTGGCCCGATCACTGTCCAGATTCAGCACTTAAAACTAAAATGATAAGTGTTTCCGTCAGTGGGAAAGTCAAAGAGATTCCCACTGGGACTTGGGCACTTACCAGATCCTATTTAAATGAGCGATCTCCCCTTCCTATGGGAATCACTCACTGCTAAATGGTCCAGGCTAAAATCAGTTATCAGCTGGGGAAGTGATAGTCAACACCACTTCCTGTTTTTCCTTCTGTCACAGGAACTGAAAGAACAACAATCCGTTGTCACGTTACTGCAGGAAGCATTTCATGTTGCATCTTTCATCAGATCAATATTTTTGATTTAGAAGTATGGATTAACTTCTGAGAGTTTGTACTTCAACATGAACCCAAAAGACCATTCAGTCCTGTAACTGAATTGCTGCGCAAAAATCTAGTTTATTATAAGACTGAATAGATATTAAACACAATCTCCATTTAAAAAATGTGATACAACTTAAGCAAATCTGTAAGTTTCCCCATGACAACAGCGTCTCAATTCTTCTTCACACAAATGAGATGGAGTTTCGATGTAGAGGCATCAAGGTGGCGTATGACACTAGGGTTTTCAGTTGGGAGACATTAAAGCAGAGAGTTGTGGATTAGCACATATAATGCCTCATCAGTCAAAAGTCCCATCTAATCATTGGAAGACAAACACTACCCTCACAGGGATGGAGAGTTACCCCAGTACCAACCCATGCATACCTCCTAATGAACATCTGCCCACTATCTCACTCAGAGATGCTGCAAATGATGACAGAGCCATCACAAGCACTTGATCATGTCCTCATGATGTCGCAGAGTGCCAATGAATGACATTGACTTGGCATTAAAGGAGCATGAGAAGATAAACATTGATCAAGAGAGATCAAAATCATGTGGAGCGAGTCTGATGCCTTAATTACAGTTGTGTCATGAAGGATCTGGCATGTTTGTTATGGCAAAGGATCTCCAGATGGAAAATGTTAGCTTTATTCTCTCTCCACGGATGCTGCAAGGCTTGCTGTAATTTTCCAGCATTTTGTTTCAGATTCCAGAATTTGCAGTATTTTGCTTTTGAATATTTCCCTCATTCCCTATAAGTGCTTACAAACTGCCTGCTGCAAGTGGGTGTGCTTATTATGTGCTGACCCCATTTACAGCAGTATTTTGGTCAGGCACATTCTGCCCATTCACACCCAGCAGCCAGGATACATTTAAATTTAGGGCCTCTATATTTCAGATGTCTTTAAATCACAACTTTAAAATAGTTCATATTCATTCCAGCATGTAAAAGTTAAACAGTATTAAAAAATCTTGCATTTTCAAATTAATTTCCCATTGGTCTTACAACCTCAAAACATACGGCAATAATGTTTTAAACTGAATACAAAACAAATCATATTCATGTAACTGTTGAAATGAATTATATCAGTACATTGCAAGGCATTTAAAATGGCTCAATTTTTATACGGGCAATTTGTTCCTTATACACAGCTGTCCAGCATATTCCTACAGATAAGAACATTAGAACTAGGAGCAGAAATAGGCCATTTGAGCCCTCTAGCCTGCTCCGCCGCTCAGTAAGATCATGGCTATCTTATCATGAACTTAGCTCCACTTACCCACCCGCTCACCATAACCCTTAAATCTATTGTTGTCTTAAAAACATCCAACGAGGTAGCCTCAACTGCTTCACTGGGCAAGGAATTCCACAGAATCACAACCCTTTGGGCAAAGAAGTTCTTCAACTCAGTCCTTAATCTGCACCCTCTTATTTTGAGGTCAAGGTTAAAGTTCTGGTCTCACCCACTAATGGAAACAACCTCCTTGCTTCTGTCTTATCTATTCCCTTCATAATTTTATGTGTTTCTATAAGATTCCCCCCTCATTCTTCTAAATTCCAATGAGTATAACCTCAGTCTAGTCAGTCTCTCCTCATAAGCCAATCCTCTCAAGTCTGGAATCAATCTAATGAATCTCCTCTGCACCGCTTCCAGTGCCAGTATGTCCGTTCTCAAGTAAAGAGACCAAAACTGTACACAATACTTTACCAGCACCTGATACAGCTGCCACATAACCTCCCTGTTTATAAACTCTATCCCTCTAACAATGAAGAACAAAATTACATTTGTTTTCTTAATTACCTGCTGCACCTTCAAACTAACTTTTTTGTGATTCATGCACAAGAACACCAAAGTCCCTCCGCACAACAGCATGCTGCAAATCTTTACCATTTAAACAATAGTCCATTTAGTAGTTATTCCTACCAAAATGGATGACCTCACATTTACCAACATTGTACTCCATCTGCCAGACCCTTGTCCACTCACTTAAACAATCTTTGCAGACGTTTAGTGTCTTCTGCACACTGCTCTACCACTTATCTTAGTGTCATCTGCGAACTTTGACACACTACACTTGGTCTCCAACTCCAAATCATAGATGTAAATTGTAAAGAATTGCGGTCCCAACACTGATCCCTGAGGCACATTAGCGGTCACTGAACAACAACCAGAAAAGCACCCATTTACTCCTCCATTCTTTGCTTTCTGTTGTTAACCAATCCTCTATCCACGCTAATACATTACCTGTAACACTGTGCACCTTTATCTTACGTAGCAGCTTTTTGTGTGGTACCTTGTTAAATGCCTTCTGGAAATCCAGATACACCATATCCATTGATTCCCCGACATCCACTGCAACATTTATAAGTTTTTGCCATTACTTCAATGCAGCAGTTTTCTCTCTATTCTGGATTAGTTTAGAAACTTATATTCAAATTAGCAAACACTTTGTTGATTTTAAAGTTGGCAGGCCTGCAGAAATAAGCGCAGTGGAACTGACAACTTTAAATCAAGATATAGCACCTGCTTGTTTAAATGTCCTTCTGTGCCAATGAATGATTTGTATGTTGGATTTAACATCAACAGGGTACAGCGATTCAGCTGTACAGAGTTGAATTTAAACACATCGGACAGGATTTTCTGGCCACATTCACCCCAAATCCCGCCTGATGTCAACAGACTTTGCATGGTCAACCCCCTGCCCACTGCAACTCCCGTGGCAGGCACGATGGGAAAATACCACCCACAGGCATAGACTACATCAGCAATGGAAGAAGGAGCATTGAATATCAGCCAAAGTGGGCTCGGGCACTTATTCATATTACATTTTAAGTGACCGTCACCTCCCTGTCAATTTCCAGCAAGGAGCTGACGCTGTCGGATATCCAGCACTTGGAGACGTTATTCGTCAGGAACACATGCGCGAATCAGCAAACGCGAGAATTTCCTGGCCCACTGTGCTAAAAAATTGATGCAGTGGGATGGGAGGATCACGGCCATGATGTTCAGTTACAACATATATTGGAATACAAATAGTAGATTTGTGATTTATAATGTTGCAATTCTATACAATCTTGAATCCTAACGTGTAAAAATTGGTTACAACTGGTACCAACTGAATGATTTAAACAGCATTATTGAATTCCATTGCTTTAGCTTTTGAGTCAATGTTTTGTAACAGAGTCAAATGTATTGCTTTTTCATTCACCCAGAATATAAGATTGCCAATCAAGCAATCCCGGTGTCAGTTCATTACAAACGCTGTTACTTTACAGTCAAATCACTAAGGCCAAAATTCCTCTGCTCTTGAAAAGTGGGATATGCTGCTATAACTGCTGTAATAGGTTTCTGACAAAATTTGTAGAATTAAACACATTTTGGAGGAAATGATTTAATTAAATTAATGAAAAATAACAATTGATCATAATACATATGCAAAAAACAATTATTTGGCAATTGATGAAGTAGTTTAATAAGTGTCCTAATGGGTAAGTGTCAAAGATTTGTTTATCCATTTGTGGAACATTCAATTATAAAGTGGCTGAACACCAGTAAGGGAAATGCTGACTTATCTCCAGTAAGAAGTCTCACAACACCAAGTTAAAGTCTGACAGGTTTATTTGGTCGCAAAAGCCACTAGCATTCAGAGCACTGCTCCTTCATCAGGTAAGTGGGAGTTCTGTTCACAAGCAGGACATATAAAGACACAAACTCAATTTACAAAATAATGGTTGGAATATGAGTCTTTACAGGTAATCAAGTCTTAAAGGTACAGACAACGTGAGTGGAGAGAGGGTTAAGCACAGGTTAAAGAGATGTGTATTGTCTCCAGCCAGGACAGTGAGATTTTGCAAGCCTAGGCAAGTCATGGAAGTTACAGATAGTGTGACATGAACCCAAGATCCCGGGTGGGGCCATCCTCATGTGTGCGGAACTTGGCTATCAGTCTTTGCTCAGTGACTCTGCGCTGTCGTGTGTCGTGAAGGCTGCCTTGTAGAACGCTTACCCGAAAGATCAGGGACCGAATGCTCGTGACTGCTGAAGTGTTCCCCAACAGGAAGAGAATACTCTTGCCTGGCGATTATCCCCAGATTATAGGTTCACACCTAGGTGGCAGGTCTGGTGTGCTGTTCAAGATTTTGCGAGTGCATGCCTCAGATGAGGCGTAGCTCTGTTGATTAAGGATAGCATCAAGGTGGTAGCAAGGGATGATATTGGAGCCAAGGAGCAGAACGTGGAATCGTTGTGGGTGGAGATTAGGAACAGCAAAGGGAGGAAGACGCTGGTGGGTGTCGTCTATAGGCCCCCGAATAATGATCTGGAGGTGGGGCGGGCTGTTAACGCGCAAATAAGTGCGGCGTGCAGGAATGGGACGGCCGTAGTTATGGGGGATTTCAATCTGTGTATTGATTGGTCGACCCATGTTGGACACGGCGGGCTCGAGGAGGAGTTCTTGGAATGCTGCCGGGATAATTTCCTTGAACAGTGTGTGTTGGAGCCGATGAGGGAGCGAGCTATCTTGGATCTGGTGCTATGTAATGAGGCGGGTAGAATTAGGGACCTTGCGGTGAAGGATCCTCTTGGAGAGAGTGATCATTGTATGGTGGAGTTTCTGGTGCAGATGGAGGAGGAGAAAGTGGGTTCCCGGACACGCGTCCTTTGTTTGAATAGAGGGGAGTACGGTAGGATGAGAGAAGAATTGGCGAATGTGGACTGGGGGAGTGCGTTGGAGGGAGGGTCTGCTGAGGAGCAGTGGAGGATCTTTAAGGAGATCTTTCTTGGTGCTCAGCAGAAATTTATTCTGATGGTCAAAAAGGACCGTAGGAGGAGAGGTAATAAGCCGTGGATAACGAAGGAGGTGAAGGAAAGTGTTAAATTAAAAGCGGAGGAATTTAGAGTAGCTAAGAGTAGTGGGCGAGAAGAGGATTGGGAGAGGTTTAAATGTCAACAAAGATTGACAAAGAAGTTGATAAAGGAGGTTAGGAGAAACTATGAAGCTGGGCTAGCGCTTAATATAAAAAAGGATAGCAAGAGTTTTTATAAATATATAAAAAGGAAGAGGCTGGCTAGGGTGAACGTTGGTCCTTTAGAGGATGAGAAAGGGGACCTAGTGGTAGGGGATGGGGATATGGCTAAGGTATTGAATAACTTTTTTGTTTCTGTCTTCACGGAGGAGGACGTGAATAATTTGCCGGGTGTTAGCGATGGAAAGGTGGTAGGACTGGAGGGTCTTAATGACATTACTATTACTAGAGAGGCGGTGCTCGACAGACTGGAGGGGCTGATTGTGGACAAGTCCCCAGGACCGGATGGAATGCATCCGAGGGTTCTGAAAGAAATGGCGGAGGTTATAGTGGATGCATTGGTGGTTATTTTCCAGATGTCGCTGGATTCCGGGGAAGTGCCGGAAGATTGGAAAACGGCTAATGTTACGCCGTTGTTTAAGAAGGGTGCCAGGCAAAAGGCAGGGAATTATAGGCCGGTTAGTTTAACGTCTGTGGTAGGTAAAATGTTAGAATCCGTCATTAAGGAGGAAATTGCAAGGCATCTTGAAGGCAATTGCTTGATAGAGCAGACGCAGCACGGTTTTATTAAAGGGAAGTCGTGTCTGACAAGTTTACTGGAGTTCTATGAGGATGTGTCTAGGGCAGTCGATAGAGGAGAGCCAGTGGATGTGGTCTTTCTGGATTTTCAGAAGGCGTTTGACAAAGTACCTCATAAGAGGTTATTGCAGAAGGTCAGGGGACTTGGAGTTGGGGGTAGGGTGTTAGCGTGGATAGAGGATTGGTTGTCAAATAGGAGGCAGAGAGTGGGGGTCAACGGGTGCTATTCGGATTGGCGGATGGTGACTAGTGGAGTGCCCCAGGGGTCGGTGCTGGGGCCTCAGCTTTTTACCATTTATATAGATGATCTGGAGGAGGGAACCGAGTGTAGGGTGTCGAAATTTGCTGATGACACCAAGATTGGGGGAACGGCAAATTGTGCGGAGGGTGTGGAGAGTCTGCAGAAGGATCTAGATAGGCTGGGCGAATGGGCCAGGAAATGGCAAATGGAATTTAATGTTGGCAAGTGTGAGGTGGTCCACTTTGGTAGGAAGAATGGTAGGAAGGACTATTACTTACGTGGCGAAAAACTGCAGCAGGCGACGGTGCAGAGGGACCTCGGGGTCCTTGTGCATGAGTCGCAAAAACCCAGCTTGCAGGTGCAGCAGGTGGTCAGGAAGGCGAATGGGATGCTGGCCTTCATAGCGAAGGGGATTGAATATAAAAGTAGGGAGGTCTTGCTGCAGCTGTATAGGGCATTGGTGAGGCCGCAGCTGGAGTAATGTGTGCAGTTTTGGGCGCTGCACCTGCGCAAAGATATTTTGGCCTTGGAGGGAGTGCAGAGGAGGTTTACTAGGCTGATACCGGAGTTGAGGGGGTTGAACTATGAGGAGAGGCTGAATAAACTAGGCTTGTACTCGTTGGAGTTTAGAAGAATGAGGGGAGATCTCATTGAGACGTATAAGATGATGAATGGGATGGATAGGATAGAGGTGGAGAGACTCTTCCCACTGAAAAAAGACAGTAGGACTAGGGGGCACAGCCTCAAGATAAAGGGGGGGCGTTTTAGAACGGAGTTGAGGAGGAACTTCTTCACTCAAAGGGTGGTGAATCTCTGGAATTCTCTGCCCGTTGAAGTGGTGGAGGCTGCCTCGCTAAATATTTTTAAGATGCGGGTTGGTGGGTTTTTGATAGGAGAGGGGATCAAGGGTTATGGGGAGAGGGCGGGAAAGTGGAACTGAGCAGCGACAGATCAGCCATGATCTTATTGAATGGCGGGGCAGGCTCGAAGGGCCAGATGGCCTACTCCTGCTCCTATTTCTTATGTTCTTATGAAGAATTTATTTTTAACAATGGTAGTAGCTATTAAACCGTGCTTATGTGTTACGTTATTTTGTTGCCAAAGGAAAGTGTAATTGAAGACTGCCTTGTTTGTTTTAATATATTCAGAGAAGGCAATTTTAGGAACTATGGTACAGTTGCAAAGTAAAAGGAAAATTATTTTGAAAAACAGTTAATCTTCACGCAATATCCTTAGAAAAATTCTAATTTGCTGTTATCCAACTTAAGTGGGTACTTTGTAATCATTTCACCAAACATGTCAAATGTTAGCTTTTTAAACTGACAGGGGACAATTTTCAATCGCTCATTTAGGCTTTTGAGCTTGCCTTTGTGTAGTGTAAGATGTCACCTTGGTAAAGGAGCCAAGTATGTGCTAGGAGTGGCACCCAGGAAGATTTTTAAGGAGCTGATTGTCATTTAAATTACCTGCTAGTGCTCATTAAAAAGACTGCATGTGCATTTTGGTGGATAGTGTTTGACCTCGTACCCTCTCATAACAGCAAAGAGCTGATTGGAAGTAAATAGGCTGTTGAGACTTTTGATTGCTACTTAAAGGTATATTATCTTTTACTTAATTTTCTGCTGACACTTTGGAGGAGGATTTTTGGAGCACATTGGGAGATGTTCTGGGACAACTTGGCATCACTAATACTTAAATTACAATTATACAAGAAATTTTTCAAACACTTTGCATACAAATACTAAAGTGCTGTGCTAAATCAGGGTTGCTGTGCATATATGTAAATGCGGAAAATATAGTAAATAAGATTGGGGAGTTACAGGTGCAGATTACACTGTGGAAATATGATATAACCTGTTGGGGTGGAATTTTTCACGCAACCCACCACACGATTCACAGCAGGAGAGAGGGCCCACCGTTGACCAGTGGCGGGATCTTCTGGTCCCACCTTTGTAAATGGGGATTCCTGTTGAATGCACCTTTACCGCTGGGATACGCATGGCAGTGGTACACTGTTGATGGGACTGGATGATCCCACTGACATGAATGACTGGAGAGTTCTGGCGATGTTGTGGCGATAGCAGAGATCTGGTTCAGGGAAGGGCATGACTGAGTGTTAAATAGTCATGGCTATAAGGTGCTCAGAAAAGATAGGGAGGAAAGGAAAGAGACAGTGGTGGCAGTATTAGTTAGGGAAAGCATTGTAGTGCTGGAGAAAGTGGATGTTCAAGAGACATCAAGGACAGAATTAATTTGGCCTGCACTAAGGAACAAAAAAGAGTGCAATTACATTGCCCACTGTGGTTGATATGTACCAACGAGTGAGAAAGATGCAAAAGGACAAATTTGAATGGACATTACAGAGTGGTGCAAACATTATAGAGTAGTTTTAATGGGGGACTTTAATTATCCAAATGTAGACTAGGACAATGTTAGTGTAAAAGGCAGAGAAGGTCAAAAATTCTTAGATTGTGTCCAGCAAAAGTTTCTACAGAAGTATGTTTCCAGTCCAACAAAAAAGGATGCACTGTTATTATTGATTTATGGAAATGAAGTGGGCCAAGTAGATCAAGTATCAGTGGGGGAACATTTAGAAGGCAGAAATCATTGTATCATAAGGTTTAGGATGATGATAGAATAAGAAAATAGGCAACCCAAATTAAAAATAATTAACTGGGGGGTTGGGGGGTGAGCCAACTTCAATAGGGTAAGAAGAGATGCTGGGTCAGATTGACTGGAATGGAAGGTTGGCAGAAAAAACTGTAGCTTAACAATGGCCACCTTTAAATCAGAAATGGTGTTGATGCAGTCACGATATATTCCCCCAAAAAGAAAAGGTAGGGCAAACAAATCCAGAGCTCCCTGGATGAAAAAGGAAATAGAAGTTAAGAGAAGGAGGAAAATCTGTGCTCAAGACAGGTGTCAGGTAGAAAACACTGTTCAGAACCAAGAGGAATACAGAAGGTTCAGAGGGGAGCTGAGAAAGCAAATTAGAGAAGAGAAGAGGGATTATGTGAAAAGACTGGCAGCCAGCATAAAGGTCAATCCAAAGTATTCTATAGGCATATAAATAGTAACCGAATGGTAAAAGGATGAATAGAGCGTACTAGGGAATTTATACAATATAATAGTGCATATTATAAAGGAATTTACACATGGAGCCTGGAGGCATGGCGAAAGTATAAAATGAATACTCTGCATCCATCTTTACCAAGGAGGTAGATGCTACCCAAGACATCTGAAGAGAATAGTGTAGAATTTCAGAAGAACATCGACAAGTTGGTGGAGTGGGCAGATAGATGGCAGATGCAATTTTAATGTGGAGAAGTGTGAGGTGAGGCATTTTGGTAGCAAGAACAGAGAGAGACAATACAATATAAGGGGTAAATTCTTTAACGGGGTGCAGAAACAAAGGGACCTGGATGTATATGTGTATAGATCATTGAAGGTGGCAGAACAAAGTGGAGAGAACAGTTAATAAAGCATACAGTATCCTGGGCTTTATTAATAGGGGCATAGAGTACAAGAGCAAGGAGATTATGGTGATTATGGAGATTATACAAGACACTAGTTAGGTCTCAACTAGAATACTGTGTTCAATTCTAGACACCACACCATAGGAAGGATGTGAAACATTAGGGAAAGTACAGAAGAATGGTTCCAGGGATGAGAAACTTCAGTTATGAGTTCAGAATGGGCCTTGATGAGGAGATTTGATAAAGATGTTCAAAATCATGAGGGGGCTGGACAGAGTGGACAGGGAGAAACTTCCTGCTCAAACAAGGATGAGAAGGCACAGATTTAAAGTCATTTGCAAAAGAAATAAATGTGATGTGAGAAAAAAAATTAAACACAACAAATGGTTTGGGTTGAAATGCACTGCCTGGAGAGTAGTAGAGGTAGGTTGACTTGAGGCTTTCAAGAAGGCTAAGTGAGTGGGCAAGGATCTGGCAGATGGAGTACAACATTGGTAACTGTGAGGTTATCCACTTTGGAAGGAATAGTAGGAAAATGGACTATTATTTAAATGGTGAAAAATTACAACATGCTACTGTGCAGAGGGACCTGGGGGTCCTTGTGCATGAATCACAAAAACTCAGTTTGCAGGTGATCAAGAAGGCAAATGGAATGTTGGCCTTTATCGTGAGAGGGATGGAATATAAAAGCAGGGAGGTCTTGCTGCAATTGTACAAGGTACTAGTGAGGCCGCAACTAGAGTACTGTGTGCAATTTTGGTCCCCTTATTTGAGAAAGGATATATTAGCTTTGGAGGGAGTGCAGAGAAGGTTCACCAGGTTGATACCGGAGATGAGGGGGTTAGCTTATGAGGAGAGATTGAGTTGATTAGGCCTGTACTCTTTGGAGTTTAGAAGGCTGAGGGGAGATCTTATAGAGACATATAAGATAATGAAGGGGCTAGATAGGGTAGAAGCAGAGAGGTTATTTCCACTTAGAATGGAAAGAAGAACTAGAGGGCACAGCCTCAAAATAAGGGGGAGTCAATTTAGAACAGAGTTGAGGAGGAACTTCTTCTCCCAGAGGGTAGTGAATCTTTGGAATTCTCTGCCCATTGAAGCAGTGGAGGCTACCTCGTTAAATGTGTTTAAGTCACAGATAGACAGATTTTTGACCTATAAGGGAATTAAGGGTTATGGGGAGCAGGCGGGTAAGTGGAACTGAACCACTACCAGATCAGCCATGATGTTATTGAATGGCGGGGCAGGCTTGAGGGGCTAGGTGGCCTACTCCTGCTCCTATTTCTTATGTTCTTACGTTCTTATTAGATGATTTCTTGAATACATATGCACTAAGGCATATTGGAAAAGGCACTAAGTCATGATGCTCTTTTGGGGAGCCTTTGTAGACATGATGGGCTAAATGGCTTCCTTCTATGAGGTAATAATTCTGTGATTCTGTGATACTTTAGCTCAGGAAGAACCACAAATATGGGAATGCTTATGGGGATCTCACAAAGGGATCTTGCAGTGATCATGTAAAGAAGACATGAAGCCAGGCAGAGCAGCAGCAGCTGCTGTAGCAAAAAGATTCAGGACAAAGATGTGCATTACCCCTCTTGCAAGTTCAGTGCATCCCTCCTGCACTAAGACTTCCAGGACTTTGTTTGAGATCGATGTTTTACAGCTCTCAGATATTTGAAATAATCACACTTTTACATTGAAATACTGGAGCTTTATTGAATGCATTTCTTGCAGCCCTCCGTGTGGCTAATGGACTGGTACATCTTGTATTTGGTACACTGACCATAGTGCAGCCAAGACTGATGTGGCATTCTGGATACACATACAATATCATTACTAACTCATTTCAAATAATATAAAAATGTAACATCCCTCTTTCTTTAAGAAAACAAACTAAATCAATATAACTGTTTCAATCACTAACTTTTCTAACTTGTCTAAACTAAAGAAAGTTAATATTGTCTTTTATAGTTAAATTGAATACCTCAGAAGTATTTTATAGCTTCTTTTATTTTCCTGAAAAGCATTAATCAGATATCAATTGCGTGGTAAAATATTATGTCTCTTCTGAGCTAAAGCATTACTCTACTTAAGCTTTGCATTACAATTCTGCAGCATAAGTTTCTCTTCCAAGCATTCTATGTTCCTGCCTTGCACCAATTTTTTCAGTTTTTTATTGTGCCAGCTCTGCTTTTTCTTGAATTTTGTATTTCCTTTTTAAAATGCTCCAGCATTTCTTACAGTTTGGTGTTGGTCTCCAATAAATCATTCCCGAATGTGGTATCTGCAGTTCACTAATTTGCTGACTGAAGTCAGCATGATCATCCTTTTTTTATTCAAGTTCTTCCATTCGAAGCATGTGCTGTTATATTATTGACCCAAGGTTCAAGATCTCTCTCAGATTCCTTTTCTGATAACTGTACAGGAAGCAGTTTTTCTTCCATTTGCTCCTTTACAGCATGCTACCGTGTGTCCTTCACAGCCTTCAGTTGTTCCAAACAGCAACTTCATTCTCTAGTTAGAACTTTCAACATAGGAATGCTGTATGTTTCTAGAAATAATCTGCTTTAGATGTCTGAGCCTTTTGACTTAGCTCTTTCTTTTTCTGTCAAGAGTTCTCAGTGTCTTCCAATATTGGTCTTGATAACTATTGCAATCCGATAGTTTGGCTTTGTATGTTAGTTTTCAAAGTGTTGGACTTTACCCAATCTGTAGATTCTGACTTGAGCAATCTATTTCTTTTTTTCCATTACTAGGATCTCTCATTCAAGCTTTGCTTTTAGTTCTTTTTGTAGGGAATGAATCACTGGATTCTTCTGGAGATCAATAGTGATGTGATACTCAAAATCTTCAAAGCGTTCAACCATCGCTTCTTAACATTCTGGATGCAGTTGGGCCAGACTTTTCTTGACTTTGATTGGAGGGTACTTTTCAATGGTTGTACTACCTTTAACCCTTAATAAATTCCATCTTCATCTCTTGGTTTATTGAGTCAGCTGCAGCTCTTTGCAACTGCTCAACCCCAGATAGCATCTGTTTCACATAGTTAACATTTTTTTTGTGTGTCCCTCTGATTTGGGTCATTCCTAGTTATCAAATTTAAGTTCCACCATATGGCACCGACGTGACATTCCTGATCAAAATGGGTTCATAATTTTCCTTTCTCTGGGAACTGTCACATCTAGACATTTCATGTAGTTTTATGGTTTATTTCCACCTCAAACTCACTATCATCTTCCAGGGTATGGATTTTTTTCCTTCTCATTTGCCCTTGCAATGTTGTCAGTCAACGATATTACAAGCTTGTCCTATCTAATCGGAGCTTTTTATGCATCAGAGAATGCAGAGCTTTAAATGAATTGAAATACCAGCCTTTCATTTTTTTAAAATTTACATTTGCTGGGTACATTTCTCAATCTCATCAAGAAATTGTAACAGGTTCATCTGGTTCCTTTATCAAGCTTTAAAATTCATATTGATGGATCCAATGATTTGAATTTGGTTAGAGATGAGTGCTGAATTTCTCAAAAGTTTGGTTTTTTACTGTTGTTCTCACTGACCTCCCAGCTATTAAACAGATCTACCTCTTTCTCCCCTGCCCATTAAAGAATGCAGCTAGTCCTTTCCTCTTTTAGAAAACTATTGAATGTCAATCAGCACATTTGTTTAAACTTCTCTGATGCTTCTCTGACATCACCTGCCTTGTAATTATCATGCACCCGCCTTTACTACTACCTTTGCCAGCTCATTCTAGACACTCATCACCGTCTGTGTGAAAAAATTTCCCTCTGGACCCTTTTGTACCTCTCCCCTCTCACAAACCTGTGCCCACTAGTTTAAGGCCTTTGACAAGGTCCCTCATGGCAGACTGGTGCAGAAGGTGAAGTCGCATGGGATCAGAGGTGAGCTCGCAATGTGGATACAAAACTGACTCCATCAAAGAAGACAGAGGGCAGTAGTGGAAAGGTGTGTTTCTGAATGGAGGGCTGTGACAAGTAGTGTTCCTCAGGGATCAGTGCTGGGACCTTTCCTGTTTGTAATATATATAAATGATTTGGAGGAAAATGTAACTGGATTGATTAGTAAGTTTGCGGACGACACAAAGGTTGGTGGATTTGCGGATAGCGATGAGGACCATCAGAGGATATAGCAGGAAACTTGGGCGGAGAGATGGCAGATGGAGTTTAACCAGACAAATGTGAGGTAATTCATTTTGGAAGGTCTAATACAGATAGGAAATATACAGTAAATGGCAGAACCCTTAAGAATATTGATAAGCAAAGAGAGCTGGGTGTACAGGTACACAGGTCACTGAAAGTGGCGATGCAGGTGGAGAAGGTAGTCAAGAAGGCATACGGCATGCTTGCCTTTATCAGCCAGGGTATTGAGTTTAAAAATTGGCAAGTCATGTTGCAGCTTTAAAGAACCTTAGTTAGGCCACACTTGGAATATAGTGTTCAATTCTGGTCGCCACATTACCAGAAGGATGTGGAGGCTTTGGAGAGGGTGCAGAAAAAATTTACCAGGATGTTGCCGGGTATGAGGGCATTAGCTATGAGGACAGGTGGGAGAAACTTGGTTTGTTTTCACTGGAGCGACGGAAATTGAGGGGAGACCTGATAGAAGTCCACAAGATTACGGAAGGCATGGACAGAGTGGATAGTCAGAAGCTTTTTCCCAGGGTGGAAGAGTCAATTACTAGGGGGGCATAGGTTTAATGTGCAAGGCAAGGTTTAAAGGAGATGTACAAAGCATATTTTTTACACAGAGAGTAGTGCGTGCCTGGAACTCATTGCCAGGAGAGGTAGTGGAAGCGAATACGGTAGTGACTTTCAAGGGGCGTCTTGGCAAATACATGAATAGGATGGGAATAGAGGGATATGGTCCCCGGAAAGGTAAAGGGTTTTAGTTAAGTCGGGTAGCATGGTCAGTGCAGGTTTGGAGGGCCAAAGGGCCTGTTCCTGTGCTGTAATTTTCTTTGTTCTTAGTTTTAGACTCCCCCCACCTTTGGGAAAAGATGTTGACTATCTAGCTGATCTATGTCCTTCATTATTTTATAGCTCTCCATAAGTTCACCTCACGTCTCCTGTGCTCCAAGAAAAATGTCCCAGTCTATCCAGCCTCTCCTTATAATGCCATTCTTAGTTTTTAGTGTAGAGATCCACACCATTTTGAAAGATAGAATGGATTGATTTTTAAAAATAATCTTAATGTCTGAAATTTTGTTAAAAAGTAAAATCTATGAATGCGATCTTCCTGGCTCACCACGCCAGTTGGTCAGCATGGCAAGCCAGTAAGATAGGGCGAGAGGCAAAAAATGGGTTTGTGCCCACTTTCTCACCTCTCCCAGTCATACCAGCATTGTTTTGCTGGCAAAATCAATTTTGCATCATTTAAATGTGATTAGTGAGTCCCAGATGCTATCGTCCAGGCTCACTTGAATATTCCTGCTCGCTGGTTGAGGTCCTCACTGACGAGAATCACAAATAGTCCCCACTAACTGGTCCATTTATGATTGCCTTGGTAGGGAGGCCATTACAGATCCCAGCTAGTCAGGGCAGGGCCAGGCATTGCCCATCCGGCAGTGCCAGCCCGGCACCCTGACATTGCATACCAGGCATCTTGACAGTTCCAAGGGTAGTGGTAAGGGGGTGAGTCCTGGAGGGGGTAGTGCCAGGAGAGTTGAGGCCTAATGGGGATGGGGAGATGGCATGAGGGGGAGCTGTACCGTAGGGAGGGAAGGGAGAATCTCTGCAGATGTGGTGATCGGTGGTCGGGGGGGTGGAGTCTGCAGGGTAGCAGTGCCCACTGGGCAGTGGGAGGGGTGGGGCCTGAAGGGGAGGCAGCGCGTGGGGACTGCGCACTCTGCATTGGGTGTAACCAGAGCAGTGATCGACCAGGGATTGAATTGGGGGTGGCAATCGGGGTGGGGGAGGTACTGTCAAGGGGAGGGGCATGACAATTTCCCACTGCACTTCTACTCTTAACACATGCACTGGAAGATCAGGACACATGCGCAGTAGCGCCCTAGAGCAGTCATCAGCTGGCTCCCTGACGTGAATAGGCTTTGTCCAATCCCCCTACAGGTGAGAATCACACTTTGCCTCTTTTGTTTCTGCGTGTCATAAGATTTGATTTGCTCTCTTGCTGAAAAAATGGGTCTAAAGCTCTCCTGGGGATAGGTGAAATCTGCCGGGGTGGATGAGAAGGGGGAAACTCTGCCAGAGTGGGGGGGAAGTGGGGAACTCTGCCAGGTGGGAGGGAAGTGGGGATCTCGGCCAGACAAGATGAGGCGATCGAATGAGAGGCCTGGAATTCTACCGCAGGGATGGCGATGGATGGGAGGTGGGAGGGAGGTGATCAGCATGGAAGGTGGAGGCAGTAAACCAGCACATGAGGTGGTCGGCATGAGGAGAGGGGGGTGGTCGGCAGATATCTCCCAGTTCACTGAACGACCAGGGAACCTGTGCAATGGCACCTCTAGAGCTCAGCAGCTAGCTTTCCTGGTGAGCTCAAGCTTCGCCACCCCCCACCCACTCCTGGCGAGAATCACATCCTGGCACTTTTTTTCCACTAAGTTCACATAAGATTGCATTTTGAAACTCACGCAAAAAACAGGTGTGAAACTCTCCCATTTTCTCTCTTCTTCAGCACTTTTTTGCATTAAGTAGTGCCCTCTGATAACCAGAGAGCTCCACTCCGGTCTTTCTATGTGCTATCCTGGGCAAACTTCCCACACTCTCATCAATTTCTTTGGCAGCTGGGAGATTCACACCTGTAAGGGAGGGGGAGAGAGGGGTGGAGCCTAAGCTCATTGGGGAAGTCAGCTGCAGACTGCTTGGGATACCATTGCACAGGCATCCTGGTCTCTCAGTGCACAGATATGAGCCTCCATGTAACCTCCCCCTCCTATGGCAACTTGGGGCGCCAGCATCGGGACCCTCTGATGAGTCATCATAATCTCCATGAGCCTGCCCCTCTGCAGTCCTAAATCTGCTTCCCCTTATTTTGAGGCTATGCCCCCTAGTTCTAATTTCACCCGCCAGTGAAAACAACTTCCCTAGTTCTATCTTGCGTATTCCCTTCATAATCTTATGTTTCTATAAAATCTCCCCTCATTCTTCTGAATTCCAATGAGTATAAGAACATAAGAACATAAGAACATAAGAAATAGGAGCAGGAGTAGGCCATCTAGCCCTTCGAGCCTGCCCCGCCATTCAATAAGATCATGGCTGATCTGTTGTGGCTCAGTTCCACTTTCCTGCCCTCTCCCCATAACCCTTAATCCCCTCTCTTATCAAGAACCCATCAACCCGCTTCTTAAAAATATTTAGCGAGGCAGCCTCCACCACTTCAACGGGCAGAGAATTCCAGAGATTCACCACCCTTTGAGTGAAGAAGTTCCTCCTCAACTCCGTTCTAAACCGCCTCCCCTTTATCTTGAGGCTGTGCCCCCTAGTCCTACTGTCTTTTTTGAGCGGGAAGAGTCTCTCCACCTCTATCCTATCCATCCCATTCATCATCTTATACGTCTCAATGAGATCTCCCCTCATTCTTCTAAACTCTAACGAGTACAAGCCTAGTTTATTCAGCCTCTCCTCATAGCTCAATCCCCTCAACTCCGGTATTAGCCCCAGTCTACTCAATCTCTCTTCATAAGCCAACCCTCCCAACTCCGGAATCAACTGAATGAATCTCCTCTGCATCCCCTCCAATGCCAGTATATCTTTCTCAAGTAAGGAGACCAAAACTGTACACAGTACTCCAGGTGTAGAGTCACCCCCACCTTATACAGCGGCAACATAATCTCGCTGCTGTTAAACTCCATCTCTCTAGCAGTGAAGGACAAATTCCATTTGCCTTCTTAATCACCTGTGCACCTGCAACCAACTCCTTGAGATTCTTGCACAAGGACACCCAGGTCCCTCTGCAGAGCAGCATGCTGCAATTTTTTAACCATTTAAATAATAGTCCATTTTGCTGTTATTCCTACCAAAATGGATGACCTCACATTTACCAACACTGTACTCCATCTGCCAGACCCTCACCCACTCACTTAGATTACCTATACCCCTTTGCAGACTTTCAGCGTCCTCTGCACACGACACTCTTCCACCCATCTTAGTGCCATCTGCGATTTTTGACACACTATACATACTCCCCAACTCCAAATCATCTATGTAAATCGTAAACAATTGCGGTCCCAACACTGATCCCTGAGGCACACCACCAGTCACTGATCGCCAACCAGAAAAACACCCATTTACCCCCACTCTTTGCTTTCTGTTAGTTAATCAATCCTCTATCCATGCTAATACATTGTCCATAACACTGTGTATCTTTATCTTACGTAGCAGTCTTCGGTACGGCATCTTGTCAAATGCCTTCTGGAAATCCAGGGATGTTCCATCATGATGGTCGGATTGTGCAGCACACATTAGATCACCAGAAAGCCTGACACCTGCTCTGCTGAGTACTTCAAGGTTATTTTTCAAACACCTTTTGGGCCTAGAAGGCTTTACTCTGGACTGCCTCATCTTGGCATGAAATACTGCAGCCTGAGCTGGCTGGTTGGCAGGCAATAGCAAATGGGCTAATGGAGTGGCAGTGGTGGGAGGTAAATACTATCCTCTATCCTTAGAGAGAATAGTAACTCTCTGGAGGAGACTCAGAAACCCTAGAAATATGTTGGAGGATTTTGCTGGAGTGTTGTGACAGCCTGCAATTCCCTTTGTATACTGTAATCCAGTATAGGGAATGACAGCAATCTGCTGCACTCTGATTTTGGCTGGATGATGTGTATGTTGTAATGGAAGTGTGGTATCAGCACAGACGCTGCATCATGGTTGCGTCCACGAGGTCTACAAACTGAATTGGTCACCACTTCCATGCTGGAAAGGAGGGGCTCTGTGCAAAGACCTGTGCCGTATTTTGTACTAGACACCTTCATGCTCCTCAACTTTGCAGGTTTTCTGACAGACTTCCCCATGCATCATTCATTTCATTCTATGTACCCAGGGCCTACATATGCACTAGGCAAACTAGGCGGTCACTTCAGTCAAAATGTGTGTGTGTATACTGGGGGTTACCCCTAGGTGAAAGCTTCCAGCTTAAATAAAAACAGAACTGAAAGCTGGCCAGAAACTCATGAAGCTGCTGCAGATTGGCAGCAGCATTTGCCACTCAGTTTCTGCCAGTTGTTTTCCTAATGTATCTTTATATCGTGTCAGATCTTTTTTATTGTATTTCCAGTGAGCTGTATATATATCCTAGTTTAAATAGGGGTGGGATGGTACGGGGCTGATTTTATTTCATGGGAGTTATACTGATAAGAGAAATATCCTAGCACTATAGTGATAACTGAAGACCCACTCTTTGATGACTTCTTAAGGACCATGATGTCAGCTGAATGTTGTTCTTTCTTGTTGTGCTGTTCTTTCTTGTTGTCAGTGATACAAAATCAAACAATTTCCCTGCCGCGTTTTAAGCAATGATAGAAATGGCAGACTGCTCTACAACAAAAGTATCCAATTGATAACCCATGAAGAATGATGATTTTTTTTGGTAACTTTTTCAGAGCTGTGCTATTTTAGATTCCAGCTCCATGCAGCACCTCGGGCAATACTATTATTTGCTATTAATTACTCACTAAACATGCCTTTAGAAGCAGAGAAATGTTTGACGGGGTGCTAGTCATTAAACAGCTGCCCCACATAGCTCAAGGCAAAAGCCTGGCCTCCTTTCCTTGCCCAGTGGTCAAGTGAGTTTTTTTAAAGATTAGTGAAGGTAGAATTTATATTTTATGTCTGCAAATGGTACATGTGAAAAATAAATCTTTCTAAAATTTGTATTTTTGTTTGAAATGTAAGGTGCCTTGTGCACATTATACATGCTAAATCCATACATGTTAAATACAAAACGAGTTTTCTCGACAATGTACGTATATATTAGATAGTCACTTGTAATCCATGTTTTATACATGTAAAACATGACAGGTCTAGTGCTCATTATGATATTCACATACCATATAAAATAGGTGTTCCCAACCATATTTACATTATGGCACAACTTTATACTTTCAAACATTTTGAGGCACACCTCCAACTGATCTGTCCTCTCGCTAAAACCTTTTATCTCTAAAACATTCTAAAAGCATGTCAAGCCACCATTTAATACAATTCCCATTAGCTCTGAAGTTTACAATGAAAGCCTTATCGTTATTTGCATGTCAAATACAACATAGGAGCCTTTTCCTTTCCTGAACTTTACTGCTTCCTGTTTCTTACCTCTGATTATTCCTTTACTGGGAACTTTGTTTTTTAATTTGTCCATCTTTTCTTTGAACCTCTTCCTGTCCCCTTCACTTCTCCCAGGCTTTTGCACCCTCTTTGTGCTTTGCATATGGGCTTTTGTCTTCAACTCCATGGTCGGCATCTCCAATTCCCAAAGAACCTGGGATCTCCTGTATATGCATCAGCCAGGAAAGGGCTGCATATATGTGGTTCAGAATGTTTTATGTTGGTAATCCAAACCATGCACTCGCCAACTGGGAATGGGCCATGCATGTGCCTGTCTTACATAAAAAATCCATTACAAGCACAGGCAACTTATTCCCAGCCAGCACGTGCATAGGAGCCCCAAGCTTCATTGGGACGTGAAGATGCTGACCACAGAGCTGAAAAGTAAGATTAGATTGAGTTTATTAACATTGATGTTTAATCACTTTCATCACGATGGGACCTTTATGGTGTACTGTTTGGGAACCTCTGATATATAGCATCATAGCCATTCATGGCACAAATATCTCTCCTGTGAGAAATGGAGCATCCGTTCATCCTGCAGATGGATTCTTACTTATTACTTCAAATCAAATATGTAAAACAACTCCAATAACTGACCATAGCTCTGTTTCCCCCATGATACCTTAAGGTTTATACACTACTTGTCTATTCACCATGCATAGAGAATGGATGATGCCTGCTTAATCCAAAATACTGCTTCTGCACTTACAACCAATCACAAAGTTGCTAGGTGATCTCATGTTGATGCAGGTATTGAGGTCTCATGGAGCATGGGAATGTGCTGCATGGTGCTGAGGAAACATGATGCTTACCAACAGTGGGAGACTGAGGCCAAAGCAAGGGCAGGCTACCGATAATACCTATCCATGAGCAATTCATTTCCCAAAGTTACTTTTGCGTGTGTGTGTGTGTGTGTGTGTGTGTGTGTGTGTGTGTGTGTGTGTGTGTGTGTGTGTGTGTGTGTGTGTGTGTGTGTGTGTGTGTAGGTGTGCGAGTGTAGGTGTGTGTGCATGTATGTGTTGTCTGTGTATGTAGGGATGTGTGTGTGCGTGTTGTCTGTGTATGTAGGGGTGTGTGTGTGTGGGGGGGGTGGTGGCGGATGTATTAATGATCATATTTCAAATCATATTTCAAAATGTTTGACATTGCACAGGATATTTAGGAGACAGATTTATTTCCACTGGAAAGCAAACATGAGTTTTGCAGTAAAAAGAGACATCTTGAAGCTTTTTGCCATGCACTTGTCAGGTACATGAATACCAATATAAGGGTAGATGACAATTTATAGTGTATGAGATGAAAATGCTAGATTGGTTGGCAAGCAGGCTCTGATAGAGGCATTGCCATGCAGAATGTGCCAGACAACTGCCAAGCATTGTTTGAAATTTAAACCAGACAGTTTGACCCTGATTGGTCAAGTCATTGCCCTGAGGAATGAGTCAGTGAATGGCTGTCACTTACTTTATTTAGCACAATATGTGTTTATGTTCTTTCTGTCTGCTAAGAAAACATTGTATATTAATATGTGGGTTCCAGTATGCACAAATGTGCCACACAGCAATTTTAACTTAGTTGTCAATGTAATTCTTAACACTGAGGACTCTAGAAAATGTTGCCCAAGCATGGAATCACATGTAATGTTAGAGGCTGTTTGAGTTTTGCATGCAAGGACTGATTGGGTACAGTCTGTACTTTGCTTATTGTGAACAGCAGCTGGGGTATACTATTTGATGCGATCTACCAGTCTTTGACTTGCTTGCCAACTAATCAGCATTTTCTACTCTTACAGTATAAATTGGTGTTTTCTCCATATATCGGTATTTTTGAGAAGTGTCTTGATGAGCTCATGACAAAAGCATTTTGACATATCTCTTTTTTCAGCAATATTCAAATTCTGTACAACCAAGTGACTATTTGGAAATAAATTTATTAGAACTAATATCCCTACAATTATTTATTCCCCTGATTAATAGCAAGTCTGGCCTGAGGTAAACATTTACCTTTTGATTTGATACCTTGTGCACAATTTCTTCATATAGTTTTTACAATAAATCTCTGGTTCTTAATTATTATTTTGATATTGTACATGACTCTACTTCTGAAGGATTGATTTGGTCTGATAGCAAATAGTTAATTTAAACTTTCAACCTCATCTTGCTACTTTTGCTATGTTGCAAAAAGGACAAAGAAAGTAATTTTGTTCACACATGCAACAGAGCAAGGAAAATGTTGATCATGTAGGTCTGATATCCAGGCCTACCACATGATTGCTGTAACATCTCCAGCTATCACACCATTTTCAAATTTGCATAAAGCCTTGATGCTTGTAGGTATTTGGTACGAAATAGAGCATGTCTTAGTGCTAGTCTGTCCCTGTAAATCATCCAGACTTTTACACAGCTAAATGGCTACTGCAGTCCACCTTTCATTTCATTCCATGGAATCTTGGAAAAATTACAGTACCAAAGAAAGTCATTCAGCCCATTGTGACTGAGACAGTCCTTTGAAGACACTACAAATATCACCATCTTAATTGCCAGGAAAAATTCACACTGCAGTAGATCACAGTGTGAAGGCTTACAATATGGTTTTCAAATTGTTGTCTTTTTTTATTACTCTTTTTAAATGTACATATATTTTGAAGTGGAAATCATGATCACTGCCACTGAGGGGCTTCCTCTCTCCTAACATGATTAATTCCCTTTGCAAACTGGTTACCTTTAAAACCCATTTCCCTTCAATATATCCTGGATCTCTGCTAACATTGATTAAGATGGTTCCAAAACTTTGCAAAAAGTTAAAAGAATATCCCTTTCTTACAAACGAATAATTCAGTGAAACTGGAATGCCATAGTAAATTTATGACAACAGTTTTCTAACCATTGTTTTGACATATCAGTGCAACAGTTACCTTGACATTCTCCTTACAAAGGTCAGTGTTCTTGATCCACAACGTACAGATGACAACTGAGCCATCATTACCAAAGCAAAGGTCAGACACAAGCTGATTGGCGATAGAACCATCAAATTAACCAGTCGATACTGGCAAGCTATAAAAGTGGGCAAGCCTCCAGGGACATTCACTGGCCAAATACCAGCTTGTCAATACTCACTGCTGAAATAAGCACTGCCTTTTACTAAAACAATCATTGCAGAAGCATTTCACGTGTCCCAAATGCCTCTTCCCATACTCCAAGTGATTTATTATTCACTAACGTGCTATGAATAGCAGAACATAGATACTTCATAAGAAACTTATTTGAATAATCGCACAAAAGCAATTATGTAATAAAGTAAACAAGACCTTTTATATTTTAGGATGTCAGATAAACTGTTGGCAATTTGGCTACAAAAAAGATTGAGATTGTTTGGATTTCTAGATTACAAACCATTTTTAGTTACTAGGTTAACCCAAAGGATATGCTGTAATCAGTCTCAGTAACGGTTTATTATTATAGTATACGCACTGTATACTATAATAATTGTGCTTCAATTGTGCTTCTCTTATCCTGTTGCACTCCTTTTCATATCATACACTATTTTATATGCAACTGTAATCAACCATGGAAATTTCATTTTTCCAAAATCAACTATTCTGAAATATGATATTACATATTTGCATTTTGAGAGAGCAGTAATTGGTGTTGCACATTAACCATATTTATGAAGCGGTAGTTTAAATTACAGCACTTCTCTAAAAATAATTCAGGTGTATAAACTTTAACAGTTTTACTGATAATATTGGACCATGTGTGTGCACTGTCTTGTTAAATCAAGGAAAGTATGGGTGACTGATGGACTTGACCTTTGGTCCCATCCTACAATCATCTTGGGGCATAACCTCAGCTAGCAAGACAGCACACAATTAGAAAGTCTAAACAGTTTATCTTTAAAATACAATGGATCAAAATGATTGTGATGTATTAATTTGAATATAGAAGCAAGCAACAAGACTTCTATGAAGTCTTAAATGTCATCTTACGCTATGCATGACAACATCTGATTGATTGAATTTCACGTTCTGATTTAGCAGTCTTCATTACAGCACTATTTTTCAATGTTTTGCAGTTTTCATGCACATAGCTTTCATGCAGAAAGTACTGTATATTGTACCTCACCTCATTATATTGCGCTATTGTCACCAATACTTAGTGTCTTGTTTCTTGGTTCTTGAAGACATTCAGGTTTAGGCTATAATATGCTTAAGATAAAGCAATGATTATAAACTATAACAAACTATTAAGAAAATGTTCTGGTACTATTCAATATAATTCACTATTGTCATTATGCCATCACTAGAATGGTGTGGAACAAACATTTAGTTGAAATGTCCTTAAACTTCTGAACTGCAGTAAGCATTAATTATTATACTAGTTTTGTGCATATTAACTTGTTCCAAGTTTTGCGTTTTAGTGTCTGGAATAGCAAACCTGGTATAATAAATTATTATTAATACGAATAATAAAAAAAATACGCCTTGCAGTTTAAATACCCACAGTACAACTGATGCAAAAGACATGTAATGTAAAGATCCATATGAAGTTTGATCTGTATTAAAAATAATTTGTTAACAGCTTCTAAGCCATTTTCAAATTATTGTACGCAGTTGACATTCATTTATGCAAATTTATGATTCACAAATGGTAATCCAGAGTCATGTTGTGGAAAACAAAACTAAACAGTGATTTTATAGCAGTAACATTTTAGTCAGGTTCTGAAAATTTCATCACTGTGACAAAAACATTAACTTGTATATTACAAATCACACATCCCTTTTGACCACTTTCCATGGAATGTACACATGAAGATTGTCATCTTTTTTAGTAATTTTCAGTAATTAATTGCAGTATAAATCTTGCAATATCAGACCCATTTCTTGGATATAGGCACTTTTCATTAATTACAGCAGGGTTTCCCAAGCTTTAAGCCATGGAACCCTGACTGCCAAGAATATTCAAAAACCTCATTCTCATTGGGTGGAATCTTACTCAAATGATTCTAAGTATCCAGCTAGTGTGAAAATGGGAGAGTTCTTGATCTGTTTTTTGAACGAGTTTTCACGACCAATCTTACATACTTAGTCATTGAAAAAATGGTGTAGACTGTTTCTAACTGCTGCAGGCAGTGAGTGAGTGGGCTTAATTTGCCATCCAGCTTGCACAGGGAGCTACTGTACAAGTATGGATCTCTGATGCTGCACAGACACAATTTCAGCAGCTGAGAGAGAGAGAGAGAGAGCTGTCTGGCCCTCCTGCTGGAGCTAGCCTGAATCAATCCTTCCCTCCCACCCCAACTCACACCAATTGTGGGGCCCATGGCCAATAGCAATTCCCTAATGCACGGATATCCAGCTCCTGACGCCCCGCCCACCACCCAGTCCGATCGTGTCCCCCCTCCCCCCAATTCGATCACATCTGCAGAGCGACAGTGGCCCCCCTCACTCCCCAGCTGATCGCATCTGCAAATGTGCAACCTCCCTGGATCTAGCTGACCCCTTCATGTCCCACCCCATTTGTGCTTCGCCCACTTTGTGCCCATAGGCCCCACCCATTGGTGGTGCCATGGTCCCTGCTGGGCATTGCCCAGGTACCAGGCTGGAAGTGTCAGGCTGGCACTGCCCAAGGGACATCCTCCCTTGCCCTCGGCCTCCCCAGGGGACCGCAATGGCCTCTGGATCTACCAACAAGGCCAACACGACTGTTCCACATTCATGGGGAGCAGGTGTTTTCCTCACAAGAGAGAACCTCTCACAAAGAGGCCATAAAGACAAGTGAGCCCAGACAATTTGAGTGCTGGGCTCATTAAACACGTGCAAATTTATATTTAAATAAGGTATTCAGCCAATCACCCATTTCTGGCAAGAGGCTGACCTTGTCGGAAATCCAGCTCTTGTAAAATCGCAAGAGATGAGAAATGGGGTGTGATCCTGATTTTTTGGCTCTCGAGCGATTTTACCAGTTCAGTCTGCCTACCGATGGGCGGGTTGAGTTGGAAAAATTCCACCCATAATGTCAACACTTCCTTTTTGCCATGAAGTAGGTGCAAACATGGTAATCAAATGTAAGCACATCTTTTCTTGCTATATCTATGCCTGTATTAGGAATCAGGAAGAGGCACAGTCATAAATACATTCACCAGCTACATGGCCCCTCACATTAATGTCTGGCCAAGCCATCGTCCCATGGCCAATTAATATTAACCCTGGAAATAGTATGCACTTTAGGAATGGGCAATCTGATAATAATGAAAAAGTTATCTTAGTAAAAAAACTTAAATCTTACGCTTTGTCATTTTCAATGGGAGGAATTGTGCTGGAAAGCTGATTCTCATATTGCACACACACACACACATCAACATTCAGGTCAATCCTGGATGCTAATGAAAAAGTCTTTCAATGAAATATAGATAATGCTTCAGGACTTCTGGGGGTAATAAGGACAAATATTTCCAACTAGTACAGTTATTTTTATCCTAATTAGACTAAGGCATACTGCAAATCTTTTGATTCACTTTAAGATCAGGACAGACTAATTTGTCTGTACAAATTCCATGCCTACAAGAGCAGGTCAAAAGGATGGGAGTTCTGCAACAAGTAACTCACATTAGCCTGTGACCATCTATGAGAATAGCTCAGGAGTGTGATAAGATACTCTCTTGCTCAGGTCAGTGCAGCTCCAGCAACACTGAGGAACCAAAACAGCATCCAAGACAAAGCAGCCCTCCCTAACAACACTGTAGGTGCACCGCATAGGTTGCAGCAGTTCAAGAAGGCAGCTCACCATCATATTCTCAAGGGCAATTAGGGATGAGCAACAAAGGCTAGCCTAACCAGTGATGCTCACAACCTGTGACAGCCTCATAAGAAAGTTCTTCTGATTTTGCATTATTGTTTTTGTTAATTATTTAAATAATGTGTAGATGTTTCAGGTGAGAAACTAGCTTGTATATAACTTGCTAAAGAATATGCAAATTGACATCTTAGTATTTATTTCAAGGGTTTGATTTTATTTTATTTATTTATGATTGTCACATTTATTAACACACAGTGAAAAGTATTGTTTCTTGCGTGCTCTACAGACAAAACATACTGTTCATAGAAAAGGAAACAAGAGAGTGCAGAATGTAGTGTTACAGTTGTAGCTAGGATGTAAAGAAAGATCAACTTAATGCAAGGTAAGTCCATTCAAAAATCTGAAGCAGCAGGGAAGAAGCTGTTCTTGAATCGGTTGGTACGTGATGTCAGACTTTTGTAACTTTTTCCCGACGGAAGAAGGTGGAAGAGAGAATGCCCAGGGTGCATGGGGTCCTTAATTATGCTGGCTGCTTTGCCGAGGTAGTGGGAAGTGTAGACAGAGTCAATGTATGGGAGGCTGGTTTGCGTGATGGACTGTGCTATATTCACAATCTTATGTAGTCCCTTGCAGTCTTGGGCAGTGCAGGAGCCATACCAAACTCTGATACAACCAGAAAGAATGCTTTTTATGGTGCATCTATAAAAGTTGGTGAGAGTCAAAGCTGACATGCCAAATTTCCTTAGTCTTCTGAGAAAGTAGGGGTGTTGGTAGGCTTTCTTAACTATAGTGTCGGCGGGTGGGGGGGACCAGGACAGGTTGTTTATGAGCTAAACACCTAAAAACTTGAAGCTCTCGACCTCTTCTACTTCATCCCTGTTGATGTAGACAGGAACATGTTCTCCTTTACGTTTCTGAAGTCAATGACAATCTCCTTCATTTTATTTTATTCATTCATTTTAAGGTTGTTCAAATAAATAGTAAGCTTTAAATTCTACATATACCAATATTATCATAAATATTGGAAGCAGCAGTATATGACATGGTGACAAGATTATGACAGCAACAAACTTCTATCTGACTTCATCAGCTCACCCATGGACTGTACTCCACAAAGACAAGAGTGAGAAGTAAGAAGAGTAAGAGCTGAAAGATCACTAGGTCAATCAGACAGACAGGAAAACAAGAAAACGAACGATAGTGGTGGAGAAACAGAAAGAAAATATGAACAGAAAACTGTGTTTAAATAAGTCAAATAGTGAAATAGACCTGGAAGAAGCAAAACTATAACTAGATGTTAATCAGTAATACAAATTGCAGACTTCATCTTCTCTCATTTTGTGCAACTACAGGGGCTTCATTATTTAAAAAAATACTTCTGCAAATGACAAGAGAAAATTACTTTTAAATCCAAGTAAGTTCTTAAACATCAATTAATTTGAACCTAGTTTTTTAAATTTAATACAATTGCCTGATGTGATCAAAATTCATATTTACAGCGACTGTAAAATAATTAAGCAAAAAATATTATCTTCTGCTTATAAGGATCATATTATAAATAAAACTGAGTACATTTACATATCATTTTGACAGTTAACATTCCAAGATTGCTGATTGTATGTTATGAGATTCAGCAATATAGCAGCTTGAGAATTAAAGAAACTCCTTAAAATGAAGATTTGACATTGTCAGCGAAATGCCAGGGAGGTGAACTGGCACAGAAATAATACATCAATTCAGAAGCTGACATGAATGGCAATTCATAGAGAAATAGGCTGGCATGAACATCAACTTTCCCAGATAATATAAATGACAATAACTCATCAGATTAAAGGGAACGAATCACAACTGCCTTTATGATAATTGGGTGCAGCAACGGAAATCAACAAGCAAAAGCATCATGGGAGTTTCATTGTTATATATGTGAATCCTGCTACAGCACAAATAGATAAAGGGCAGTGGGAGTGACCTTTATAAAAGGTAAGCATTCAGACCATCTAAGAAATACTACACATTATTGGACCCAAGAACATATCACAAGTAGTCACAGCTACGTGGGGTACTAAGTTGCACTGGTGATAAAGGCAATTCAAAATTCTAAGGATAAAAACGGAATGGAACACAATTAGTCCCACAAATCCCCAATTCTGTCCTCTCTGATGATTCAAATATTCCAGCTAAAGGTACTTTTGTGATGATCCATAACATCTGAATAAAGCAACTTTGCTTGTTATATAGTGGTGGTGGTTCAACATGCCATCTTGCACAACTGTACATAAGAAACTAGTGTCTCTAAATTGTCAGACTGCTTGTCTACATCTAATACTGGTAAAGCAAAAGTTCCTCCTAATTAAATGTTAGAAAGACCATATGAGCTATAATTACTTTGGAGTGGCAATCAGCATTGGATTGCCATTCAGTACCCACTTACCTGTGCCAACTTTCTTTCATGCACGTCTCACCTGACCTTCTGACTCAGGCTAGATGAGATCCAGGCAGTGCAACGCATCCTGGGCCCATGGTCAAAGACTAAGAGAAGCAGAGTAAAGGAGGCTATGCCTCTATTTTAACCTGCACTCAGTCATGTAAACCAAGTAAGTTTAAAGGTCTAATTGAAAATGGCAGGCCAGAGGGAAATTAAGTGTCTAAATGGATAGAATTTGGGAGGCGGGGGGAAGAGATCGGATATCGGGGGCCAGGGAAGAGTTTGACATGGGGGAAAGTCAGACATGGGATGTCAAACATCAGGGGGCTGGTGGTGTTGGGCATTCATGGAGGTTGAATGTTGTGGGGGGAGGGGACATTGGACATTTGGGGTGGGGATTTTAGATCAGAGTTGGGCAAACATTACAGAAGGTAGGATGTTCTGGGAGGTAGGATGACCTCAGGAGATGGAATGCCAGAGCAGTTGCACATTAGGGATAGTTGGGTCAGGAATTGGGTCAGACAATGCCAGTGGTCCTGCCAGGTTGGGTGTTTGGGTTGGATTGGCGATGAGGTTTGCGCTGGTGAGTGGGACAATCTGGGCAGGAACTGAGGTGCACTGGTGGGTCATTTTGCTCTGCCAACTGTCTTGATGGTTTGCTGATACATTTCTGTGAACTAATAGTTATGTTGGGGGGGATACTGTTTGGGATACTGGAAACTTATGAGGCAGGCATGCAGAATTGGCTCCACTTAGTTGAAAAAATTAGATATTTCTTACAGGGAGCAAACCTTCAGCAGTTCTGATTGTGCATCTTGACTTTAAGCTTGCGAGATAACAAGGCTACAAAGAACAGTCCAGCATAGGGAAAGGTCCTTTGACCCACCTATATTGATCACATATCCTGGGGAGCCCTCACATATTGTTGGGACTGCTGTAAACCAACTTATGCATGGGCAACAGACAGTCTGAATCCCTCTAATAGTTGTGCAAAGACCAGGCCCCAGCCTTTTAGGAAGGGACTAACTATAGAAAATCCACCTGGATTGGCAACACATCTTTAAACTGGGTACTGACAATACATACAAAGTTATTGGGAAGTATCCCAAAGTGTTCCAAGAGGGCTCTGGGAAGATCAGACATGCGAGGAGCAAGATTTACTTGGACCCAGAGGTCCGATCTAAATACTTTAAGGTACAACTGGTCCCCTATACCCTATGTGCCAATGTAGAGACCAAATTTGAATGTTCTGAGAAACTTGGTATTACACAACCAGTACAACTTGCCAAATGGGCTGCACCAGTAGTCCCAGTTTCAAAATCTGACAATTTAATTTAGCTCTGTGAAGATTATAAATTAATGGTCAACAATGCTCCCCACTTAGACAGATCCCCTATGCCACGCATAGAAAACTTGTATGTGTAGCTGGCTAGGGTCACATATTTTCCAAATTAGACATGACCCATGCCTAGCTCCAATTGGAGCTTGAGATGTCACCATAATTACGCTCAAAGGACTTGCTCTTTGGGGTGTCTTCGACTGGCACTACTTTTTAGAGATTGATGGAGCACATTGAAAGATGCTCAGAATGGCAGTCTATTGGATGACATTTTAATGATGTGGAGATTCCAGCATTGGACTGGGGTAAACACAGTAAGAAGTCTCAGAACACCAGATAAAATCCAACAGGTTTGGCTTGTGCTACCAAATATAAACCTGTTGGACTTTAACCTGGTGTTGTGAGACTTCTTACTGTGGTATTTTAATCTCAGGAGCTACTGCAAAGGAACATTTAGAGAGTCTGGAGGAGGTCTTAAGTCTTTTTTTTGATGCTGGCATCTGATTAAAAAGGGATAAGTTCCAGGTCAATAATGAAATATATCTTGGGTACAGAGTTGACAAGGATGGATTACACCCTGTTCTAAAGGAGGTGAAGTCCGTAAAAGGGGCTCTAACTTCAAGAAACACAAGAGTTGAATCCTTTCCTAGGTCTCAATTTACTATGGAAAGTTCATATCAAACTCAGCAACCCCAACAGCACCCTACGCCCTGTCCTCAAACAGCTGGCTGAGCGAATGGTCCACACGTTTAAAGGCGATATGAAGAAACAAACCAAGGTTCTCTGGAAACAAAGCTAGTACATTTCCTTTTTATTTATAGGATTATGCTACATATGATGATGGGAAACTCTGCCCTTTAAAACACTCAGAGTCAGTCATCTGGGTGATAAAGATTCAGACTCAGACATGAAGACAGAGGTGGCAGACATCCAGTTAGAGGTCGCCACAGAGGACAAGGCCCCTGTAGCGGTTTTTCATGGAAGAGGCGTTCACCTATCCATTACAGACTCCCAGACCAGACTCAGCGATGAAGATGAGGCCATGAGCAAAGAGATGGCGAAGGACCCATCATTTTGGGAGCAAGGGGGAACCCTTGGTCTTGAGATTGGTGTGAAACCCCCAGGAGTTCCTTGGGGAATCACTGATCTCCCTGTGTAGCTAATTGAATATGAGTTCCCCTCCCAGCTGGAACTCAAGTATTCCAGAAGAGTCAGCACTCCCTTTGTGAAAGGGAAATCATGCTTAACGAATTTACTTAGAGTTCTTTGAAGGGGTAACAAATGCTGTGGATGAAGGGTGGGTAGACTATACTTGGATTTCCAGAAAGCATTTGATAAGGTGTCATGTCAAAGGTTGTTGCGGAAAATAAAAACTCATAGTGTGGGGATAACATATTGTGTGTGTGTGTGTGTGTGTGTGTGTGTGTGTGTGTGTGTGTGTGTGGCGGAGAGGGGGGGGAGGGTAACATATTATCACTGGCAAAATATTGGTTGGTTGGCAGGAAATAGCATGCATAAATGGTTCTTTGTTGATTGGCAAGATCTGACAAGTACATTCCTGCAGTACCAGGGCCTCAACGTTTTACAATATACAATAATGACTCAGATGAGGGGAGTGAAAGCCATGGTAGCTGAATTTGCAGATGACACAAAGATAGGTAGGAAAGTATGTTGTGAAGAAGACATAAGGGCTGTAATTTGCCCAAGTTGAGACTAAGTACCCATGCCAGCAGGGAAACCTGGAAATTTTTGCAAACCACCGAAGAGAGAGTGAAACCACAGGCTATCAATCGGGATTAGACTGTCTCTACAAAGCAGTCAGAATCAATAGGATGTCTGAGCTGCAGTCAACCCAATCCAAATAAAAACATCTGGCTGAGGATGCTTGAAATCTATTGAAATGACAGCTGGATCTTTTATAAGGCACTGAATATTGAACTTGTTACAGATCAAAGACCTCAAGTGCAATGGAGAAAGTTTCAATGATTTCTGCTTGCTGGAAAGCCTCAGCAACTTCAAGACAAAGGGGCAGCATGGTAGCACAGTGGTTAGCACTGCTGCCTCACAGCACCAAGGGCCCAGTTTCAATTCCAGCCCTGGATGACTATCTGTGTGGAGTTTTCATGTTCTCCCCATGCCTGTGTGAGTTTCCTCCAGATGCTCCAGTTTCCTCCCACAATCCAAAACTGTGCAGGTTAGGTGGTATGGCCATGCTAAATTGCCTCTCAGTGTCCAAAGATGTTTAGGTTAGGGGGATTAGTGGGGTAAATATATGGGGTTATAGGAATAGGGCCTGGGTAGGATGTCAGACAGTGGAAGTAGACACGTTTGAGCAGAATGGCCTCCTTCTGTGCTGTAGGGATTCTATGATCTATGGATTTTATGATCAAAGCTGTGTGCTTACATTAGGGTTGAGTATACAGCTGGGCAGACTGAAACCAACACCCCTCAGTCCCTCCTCAGGTGAAACTGACATCTCCTCTGGTGGATAAGACAGACAGTTATATTGTGAGGGTGGGGTGATATCTGTGGGGGCCATCGCTCCCGCTTCAAACTCCTGGGCCGTTTTATCTGCTTTTTGCAGTCCGGGAGTGATGTGACGGGGGTGTGTTTTTCAATTTTTTTTCCACCGCGCATATATAGATCAAAACTCCGATCGGAGCTGCAGTATTTCGGGTGTGGTAAGCCCCGCCCACAGTGCGATTCAGACTCATGATTTTTGTTTCACATTGAATGCGCATAGGGGTTCCTGAGACCAGTTTTCCAAATCAGTTCTGAATTGCGCCCAGATTCAGCACTTAGAATCAAAATGGTAAAATCGGGCTCACGATGACACGTGTTTTAATTGCTTTCTCAACATTCACTGCCATCTTCAATGATTTATGCACAGGTACATTGATGTCTCTCTGTTCTTGCATCTCCTTTAGAGTTTCTCCCTTTATTTGATACTGTCTCTCCATATTCTTCCTGTGAAAATAAATCACCTCACACTCATCTGCCACTTGTCTGCCCAATCCACCAACATGTTTATGTCCTGTTGAAATTCAAGACAACCTTCAATACTGTTGCCAACACTACCAATTTCTGTATCATTTATAAATTTTGAAATCATGCCCCGAATACCACAGTTTAGGTCATTAATACGCATCAGTAAAAGCAAGTGTCCCAACACTGACTCCCGGGGAATTCCACTACAAACCTTCCTCCAATTTGAAAAACATAACATGAGAACATAAGAACATAAGAAATAGGAGCAGGAGTAGGCCATCTAGCCCCTCGAGCCTGCCCCGCCATTCAATAAGATCATGGCTGATCTGTCGTGGCTCAGTTCCACATTCCCGCCCTCTCCCCACAACCCTTAATCCCCTTGCCTATCAAAAACCCATCAACCCGCGTCTTAAACATATTTAGCGAGGCAGCCTCCACCACTTCAACGGGCAGAGAATTCCAGAGATTCACCACCCTTTGGGTGAAGAAGTTCCTCCTCAACTCCATTCGAAACCGCCCCCCCTTTATCTTGAGGCCGTGCCCCCTAGTCCTACTGTCCTTCCTGAGCGGGAAGAGCCTCTCCACCTCTATCCTATCCATCCCATTCATCATCTTATACGTCTCAATGAGATCTCCCGTCATTCTTCTAAACTTTAACGAGTACAAGCCTAGTTTATTCAGCCTCTCCTCATAGCTCAACCCCTTCAACTCCGGAATCAGCCTAGTAAACCTCCTCTGCACTCCCTCCAAGGTCAAAATATCCTTGCGTAAGTGCGGCGACCAAAACTGCACACAGTACTCCAGCTGCGGCCTCACCAGTGCCATATACAGCTGCAGCAAGACCTCCCTACTTTTATATTCAATCCCCCTCGCTATGAAGGCCAGCATCCCATTCGCCTTCCTGACCACCTGCTGCACCTGCAGGCTGGGTTTTTGCGACTCATGCACAAGGACCCCGAGGTCCCTCTGCACCGTCGTCTGCTGCAGTTTTTCGCCCCGTAAGTAATAGTCCTTCCTACCATTATTCCTACCAAAGTGGACAACCTCACATTTGCCAACATTAAATTCCATTTGCCAGTTCCTGGCCCATTCACCCAGCCTATCTAGATCCTTCTGCAGACTCTCCACACCCTCCGCACAATTTGCCATTCCACCAATCTTGGTGTCATCAGCAAATTTCGACACCATACACTCTGTTCCCTCGTCCAGGTCATCTATATAGATGGTAAATAGCTGAGGCCCCAGCACTGACCCCTGGGGCACTCCACTAGTCACCAACCGCCAATCCAAATAGCACCCATTGACCCCCACTCTCTGCCTCATATTTGACAGCCAATCCTCTATCCACGCTAACACCCTACCCCCAACTCCATGCCCCCTGACCTTCTGTAATAACCTCTTGTGAGGCACCATGTCAAACACCTTCTGAAAATCAAGAAACACCACATCCACCGGCTCTCCTCTATCCACCGCCCTAGACACATCCTCATAGAACGCCAATAAATTCGTCAGACACGACTTCCCCTTAACGAAACCGTGCTGCGTCTGCTCTACCAAACAACTCTCCTCAAGATGCCTCGCTATTTTCTCCTTGATGACGGATTCTAACATTTTTCCTACAACAGACATTAAACTAACCGGCCTACAATTCCCTGCCTTTTGCCTGCCGCCCTTCTTAAACAACAGCGTAACATTAGCCGTTTTCCAATCTTCCGGCACTTCCTCGGAATCCAGCGACGTTTGGAAAATAATCACCAAGGCACCCAGTACCACCTCCGCCATTTCTTTCAGAACCCTTGGATGCATTCCATCCGGTCCTGGGGACTTGTCCACAATCAGTCCCTCCAGTCTGTCGAGCACCGTCTCTCTAGTAACAATAATGTCATTCAGGCCCTTCACTCCTACCATCTTTCCATTGCTAACACCCGGCAAATTATTCACGTCCTCCTCCGTGAAGATCGAAACAAAAAAGTTATTCAAGGCCTCAGCCATTTCCCCATCCCCTACTACTAAGTCCCCCCTCTCATCCTCTAAGGGTCCAACGTTCACCCTAGCCAGCCTCTTCTTTTTTATATATTTATAAAAACTCTTGCTATCCTTTTTTATATTAAGCGCTAGCCCAGCTTCATAGTTTATCCTACCCTTCTTTATCAACTTCTTTGTCACTCTTTGTTGACATTTAAACCTCTCCCAATCCTCTTCTCGCCCACTACTCTTAGCTACTCTAAACGCATCCACTTTTAATTTAACACTTTCCTTCATCTCCTTCGTTATCCACGGCTGATTATCTCTCCTCCTATGATCCTTTTTAACCATTGGAATAAATTTCTGCTGAGCACCAAGAAAGATCTCCTTAAAGATCTTCCACTGTTCCTCAGCAGACCTACCTTCCAACGCGCTCCCCCAATCAACATTCGCCAATTCCTCTCTCATCCTACCGTACTCCCCTCTGTTCAAACAAAGGACACATGTCTGGGAACCCACTTTCTCCTCCTCCATCTGCATCAGAAACTCCACCATACAATGATCACTCTCCCCAAGAGGATCCTTCACCACAAGGTCCCTAATTCTACCTGCCTCATTACATAACACCAGATCCAAGATAGCTCGCTCCCTTGTCGGCTACCACACAACATTTATCACTATTCTCTGTTTCCTATCACTCAAACAATTTGTTATCCAAGTTCCTACATTCCCTTTTATTTCACAAGCTAGAATTTTGTTCATAAGTATGTTGTGTCACATTGTATCAAACCCTTTTGAAAATCCATATACACTACATCAACAATGTTGCCCATGGCAATCTTCACTGTTACTTCCTCAAAAAAGCCCCAGTGAGTCAGTTAAAAAGATTTTCCCTTAATGAATCCATGCTAGCTTTCCATAATTATTCTGCCATGGTGGATCTTCCCATGGTGGAGTCAGCTTGACAATGGTCACCAATATGATCTTCCGGTCGAAAGAAATTTGCATAGCTTACCTGTCTGCTGCCAGGGACAATTTTGGTGGAACCATAAGATCCTGCCAGCAGGAAGGGCTAGAAAATCACATCCATTATGTGTAAGGGGCAGAGGGAGTATCAGTGTTATTCCATTCGAGTATGCCAGGCAATACGCATGAAAACTTCATTAAGTAGTTTGACCCAGGAACTTAGGGATCAATGAAAAGCTGTTTTAAATTTCTAGCCCTATTGCTCTTTACTCAAAACAACGATGGTTAATATTATTCTATAGATGTAAATTGTCTTTCTGACAAAAGAGCAATTTTTAAAAGTTCATTCAAGGAGAGTGAGGATGTGGAGATGCTGGTGTTGGACTGGGGTGGGCACAGTAAGAAGCTTGAGAACACCAGATTAAAGTCCAACAGGTTTATTTGGAATCTTGAGCTTTCTGAGTGCTGTTCTTTCATCAGGTGAATGAGACTTCTTACTGTGCCCACCCCAGTCCAACACCAGCATCTCCACATCATGGCTATCATCAACACCGCAATTCACTGGCTCAAAGTGGAGAAGATCTCCAAGAAGATCGCACATTTCGACACAGGCGTCTAATTTCAAGGGAAGTGGACTTTATTGCCCATCCTTAATTACTCTTGAGAAGGTATTAGTGAATTGTTGGTACTACCACTGCAGTCCATATGGTAGGTACACCCACAGTACTGTTAGGGAGGGAGTTCCAAGATTTTGATCCAGCGATAATGGGGAACAGCAATATATTTCCAAGTCAAGATGGTGAGTGGCTTGGAAGAGAACTTCCAGGTGGTAATGCTTGTCTGCCCTTGTCTTTTTAGATCAGTGTTTTTCAAAGTTTTTTTTCCAGTGACCCACTTTTGCCAAATGGCCATCCCTTGTAATCCACTGTCATGCGGGATGTGTAATGAAATATGATCTTTCCACTTCATATTAGAATCATAAAATTCCCACAGTGCAGAAGAGACCACTTGGCCCATCAACTCTGCACTGTATTAACATTATACAGTCTATTCAACTTTGGGGAGCCCATTCCACATCCATTTTCAATTTATTTGGGCCATATTCAGGCACAAAGGAAATAACTCAGTATTTTGCATTCTCCTCTCGTTAACATATGTATTTAAAATAAATATCCGAAATCAGGCAATACACCCATTTACTGTGCATCAGCCAACCATAGAAAATTGACTGCTATTTATTTGTGACAGATTTCTTGTTTAAGATGCGTCTTTTGAAAGCAGAGCTCATCAGCTCAATGTGCTGCTTTCAGGTGGAACCTTAATAGGACTGTTGCTGATTTTCTCTATCTGATACCATCCCATCAATAAACCTCCCTGGTAAGTGTGATAAGTAACATCATTAACTACATTTTGCTGCATCCATTAAGTCTGTGGTTAATGTTTTGATTATCTTTTCTCACATACAGTTGTATTTTCTAAAAGAAATTCTCAATAGTTTTCCTGTTTTTCAGACACCAGCTCATTTTGAAATTGATTAAACAGCAAAATATTTTTATGTGCACAGAAAACATAATGAGTTGGATTGAAAGATAATGACTATACTTTCAAACTCTGAAGTTATAGCCTACCTTCATGGTGGGAAATTCGGGACTCAGGCAGAGTCCACTGACCAGGCAAGCTGCAGTTCTGCTGCAGCAGTCACATTCTAAACAGGATTTACTATATATTTAAAAATACACCTTTCTCCTTATTCTTACCTTTTCCTTTCATAAAGTGTGTGTAACATGAATTATATCAGACAATACTAAGCTTTTCCTCCACATCAAAAGTCCTCACACTGACTTTGTCATCATCGGAGAGGTCTTCATCATCATACTGCCTTCTACAAAACGTATGCTATAAACAGAATATCCCACATTTTTTCAAAAACAGGATCATAGAACATCCTGCATTTTTAAAAATTGTATCAGTTTATAGGTCAGCAGGAATTTACCCGGCGACCCATTTTCAACATCCTGCGACCCACCCATAGATTGCAACCCTCAATTTGGAAAACCCTTTTCTAGATGGTAATGGCCATGGGAACCTTGATAAGTTCCTGCAATGCGTCTTGTAGGCGGTACATGCTTTTACTGTACATCAGTGGTGGAGGGAATGAATGTTTGTGGATGGGATGCTAATGAAGCAGCTGCTTGGTCCTAGATGGGGATCAAGCTTCTTGAGTGTTGTTGGAGCTGCACTCACCTAGGGGAAAATATTCCTTCACACTTCTGATGTGTCTTGTAAATAGTGAACAGCTTTAGGGAGTCAGAAGGTGAGTTACTCAAGCAAGATTCCTAGTCTGTGACCTGTTCTTGCAGCTATGGTATTTATATGGCTGATCCAGTTAATTCTCTGGTCAATGGTAAACTCCAGGAGGTTGATAGTGGGGGATTCAGTGATGGTAATGCCATTGAATGTCAAAGGGCAATGGTTAGATTCCCTCTTGATGGATTTGGTCATTCATTGACACTTGTGTGGGGTGAAGGTTACTTGTCACTCCATCAGCGGCAAGGTATGATGCCATCCCTTTGCCCAAATTACAATTTGTCTTGTAATAAAGGATAGCCTTCATCATTATGTGCTGTACCTGCATACCAACTTTTTGTGACTCATATATAAGAACACGCAGATCTGTCTGTATTTTGAAGTTCTGCAGCTATTCTCCATTTAAGTAACACTCAGTCTTTTTATTCTTCCTGCCAAAGTGAACAATTCCATATTTACCCACATTATATACCAACTGTCAGATTTTTGCAAATTAATTCAACCTACCTATATCCTTCAGCAAACTCCTTGGAGGGGATTCTCAGGACCTGTTAGCTCTGATTGCGAATTGCGATGGCTCAGAGAATTGAGAATAGATGAAGAAGCAACTTGTTCTGATCCCCCCAGGTTGTGCTGCCAGCCTCGATCAGGTTCCTGCCCAGTATGGTGAAACATATTCAAAACCACATACTTAAAAATAATTAGATATGAAGTGATTCAGTATTCGAGAAGTCACGAATGATGCTGAACGTGGTGCAATTATCAGTGGACATCTCCACTTCCAACTCTGTGATGGAAAGAAGGTCATTGATGAAGCAGCTAAAGATGGTTGGGACTGAGGAACTCTAAAAGAACGGATTAACTTTGCTTTAGTGCCAGTTTTGGACTGTCCAGGCCTAAGCACAATTTTAGCAGCAGGAATGGTGAAAAGAAGGTAATCATCCTCTCTGTAATTGACCGAAATTCTCCTCCCCATTTGCTAAAGTAGTGAAGTCACTTTGTCATCAGTTACTTGTTCAGAAGATTCATAGCCACTGGGGAAGTCACAGGACCTAAACCAGAAATATTTAAAATCTTTTCAAAATTAGATCAGATTTGTGCCTATTACTCAACCTGCCTTGTAATATCAACATATCTTAAAGGTCATTGCTCTTGAATGTTTAAACTCAATTGATTCTGAGTTGAGAGCCAAATATAGATTCTATAGTCTTTTAGGGAATATTTAATAAAGGCATTAAATGGGCTTTAATTTTGAAAACCTACTGTATTCAACATGTGTTAGGGAAGTACTAGACAATGCATATCAGGGATTTGGGTGGAATAATGAGTTAGCTAGGTACTTTCTACCTCTGAAACATGTGGTCAAATTCAGTACAGATTGATAGGATGAAATTCTGGTTGTTACAAGGATTTTGTATGAAATGAGCTGGGAAAACCCCCAATACAATTTATAATGAGGATTAGCAGAGAGTACAAATCGATTCTTAATTTGGCATCAATTTGGAATAAATTGGTAAGCTAGGTATGGCTATATGGAAAAGAGGACTAGAGGGACTAGGACTAGAGGGCACAGCCTCAAGATAAAGGGGGGGCGGTTTAGAACGGAGTTGAGGAGGAACTTCTTCACTCAAAGGGTGGTGAATCTCTGGAATTCTCTGCCCGTTGAAGTGGTGAAGGCTGCCTCGCTCAATATTTTTAAGACGCAGGTTGATAGGTTTTTGATAGGCAGGGGGATTAAGGGTTATGGGGAGAGGGCGGGAATGTGGAACTGAGCCACGACAGATCAGCCATGATCTTATTGAATGGCGGGGCAGGCTCGAGGGGCTAGATGGCCTACTCCTGCTCCTATTTCTTATGTTCTTATGTAAAATGAAGAAAAGTCACATTGGTACATTCAGGATTAAGTTAAATTACCAGCAGTGAAGAGAAAAGTTATTCTACATCAAATTATATCACAATTGCTATGGGAATATTTGAGATTGTCACTAGGTGCTTGAAATGGAAATGTATCCACTCCTTGCCCAAGTGTTCCTTACTTTGTCAAGTGCATAAATTTGCTTAAAGAATACTTTAGAATTGCTTCACAATTGATAATTTATGGAATGCATTATTAACAATTCCTTTATTTCATTTGAACAGAAACCAAAAATTTCTGTCTTACTTAAACTACTTTGCAACAAAATAGTTTGCCAATAGTTCCTATGTTACATATAGATGTTTCCTATCTATTCAATATCATGTAGGATAAAATTCTACTGCTGCCTGATATAGGTAATTGAAATATAGTGCTATTTAGTTCCGTACTGCTTGAGGTATTAATCACTAGTAACTAGAATGTAGTTGTCCTTTTCTTGAGTGACACTTTTATCTAGAATTATTGCAGTCTAACCTTTTACACTGATTATCAGCTCAATTGATACTTCAAGCTCTGAACAATTTTGTTTAATTAAAATAGAACCAATTTATCAGATCTCACTATATTTTGTCAAATCCTGGATTCTATCCTTACTTCACTCCTACTTTTATCTTATTCAACTGCCTTCCTGAATGTGGCATCAAAATAACAGCTATTCACATGGCCTCTGGGCAAATGGTGATGTTTTGACATTTAACTGTATTTCAACTTCACATAAGCTTTCTCAATAGGTTTTATGACAGCACTCTGTAGCAATAGTGCCAATGTGCTTTATGAAATGCCCTACTCACTGTGGTAATTCTATCTCCCCAGCAAATATTAGTTCTATTTTCCCTAGATAGAACAATGCCAGAAGAAATACTCAGGAGATTATCAAATCATCTATCAGCTTAAAACATTTTTTGACTATGACTGCCACTCTACCACACCAACATACAACATGAATTTTATAAGCAGAAATGATACAGCAGCATTTTTGTTGAATTACAAACAATTTTACAAAAACATGAAGCACCATCAAATTGTAGAGCATTATTGATTCTTTTGGAATTGTAGATTTTAATATAATGGTAGGAGTAAAGTAAGGATAGAACCCAGGATTTGGCAAAATATAGAGGAGCTCTGGTAAATTTGGCTCAATATTAGTTTTAAAAAAATTGTTCCGAACATAATCTTGAGGCTGAGCTAATGGGCAGAATGAGTGTTGGGCGTGGCGTGAAAATGGAGTGTTTCGTGCCAATGGCGTTTTTTTTGGGCTAAATCATCTCTCATTAGTATTAATTTCTATTCCCATGAGTTTTACACCCACTGGCGACACTTTCTCTTGGGTTTGCCTGCACAGAACACAGAACATTACAGTGCAGTACAGGCCCTTCAGCCCTCAATATTGCGCCGACCTGTGAAGCCAATTGAAAGCCCATCTAACCTACACTATTCCAATATCATCTGTATGTTTATCCAATGACCATTTAAAAGACCATCCAATGCCCTCAATGTTGGCAAGTCCACTACAGTTGCAGGCAGGGCATTCCATGCCCTTACTACTCTCTGAGTAAAGAACCTACTTCTGACATCTGTCCTATATCTATCACCTCTCAATTTAAAGCTGTGTCCCCTCATGTCAGCCATCTCCATCCAAGGAAAAAGGCTCTTACTGTCCACCCTATCTAATCCTCTGATCATCTGGTATGCCTCTATTAAGTTACCTCTTAACCTTCTTCTCTCTAACAAAAACAGCCTCACATCCCTCAGCCTTTCATCATAAGACTTCCTCACCATACCAGGCAACATCCTGGTAAATCTCCTCTGCATCCTTTCCAATTCTTCCACATCCTTCCTATAATGCGGCAACCAGAACTGTACGCAGTACTCCAGGCTGCACAAGAGTTTTGTACTGCTGCAACATGACCTCATGGCTCCGAAACGCAATCCCTCTACCAATGAAAGCTAACACACCATACACCTTCTGAGCAACCCTATCAACCTGGGTGCCAACTTTCAGGGATCTATGCACATGGACACTGAGATCTCTCTGCTCATCCACACTACCAAGTATCTTACCATTGGTCCAGTACTCTGTATTCCTGTTACTCCTTTCAAAGTGAATCACTTCACATTTTTCCACATTAAACTCCATTTGTCATCTCTCAGCCCAGCCATGCAGCTTATCTACGTCCCTCTGTAACCTGCAACATCCTTCCGCGCTGTCCACAACTCCACCGATTATAGTGTCATCCGCCAATTTACTAACCCATCCTACTACGCCCTCATTCAGATCATTTATAAAAATGACAAACAGCAGCGACCCCAAAAGAGATCTTTGTGGTCCACCACTCGTAACTGAACTCCAGGATGAACATTTCCCATCAACCACCATCTTCTGTCTCCTTACAGTTAGCGAATTTCTGATCCAAACCACTAAATCACCCTCAATCCCATGCCTCTGTATCTTCTGTAATAGCTTACCGTGGGGAACCTTATCAAATGCTTTACTGAAATCCATATACACCACATCAACTGCTTTACCTTTATCCACCTCTTTGGTCACCTTCTCAAAGAACTCAATAAGGCTTGTGAGGCACAACCTACTCTTCACAAAACTGTGTTGACTATCCCTAATCAAATTATTCCTTTCTAGATGATTATAAATCCTATCTCTTATAATCCTTTCCCCAGCACTTCCCTCCAATTGTTCCACAATGACTGCAGAGGGTGGCAGGCAAGAGGCCAGTACTGTGCTTCATGGAGAAGGCACTGACCAGACTGCTCGGAGTGGCACAGAGGCGGGAAACTCTTTACCCACACTCCAGAAGACGGCCATCCAGCAGGATGACCACCCCTGCCTGGGATGCAGTGGCATCCCTGATGAGTGTGAGTTCTTTGCAGAAGAGGACTGAGCAGCAGTGCTGGAAGAAGATGAATGATCTTCTTCACTTGGCCAGGGTAAGGGAACCACCCCGCACACCCAACCCTTTCTTTCATTCAGCCAACTTGGCTTATAAGAACATAAGAACATAAGAAATAGGAGTAGGAGTAGGCCATCTAGCCCTTTGAGCCTGCCCTGCCATTCAATAAGATCATGGCTGATCTGTCATGGCTCAGTTCCACATTCCCGCCCTCTCCCCATAACCCTTAATCCCCTCTCTTATCAAAAACCCATCAACCTGCGTCTTAAAAATATTTAGCGAGGCAGCCTCCACCACTTCAACGGGCAGAGAATTCCAGAGATTCACCACCCTTTGAGTGAAGAAGTTCTTCCTCAACTCCGTTCTAAACCGCCCCCCCTTTATCTTGAGGCTGTGCCCCCTAGTCCTACTGTCCTTTCTGAGCGGGAAGAGTCTCTCCACCTCTATCCTATCCATCCCATTCATCATCTTATACGTCTCAATGAGATCTCCCCTCATTCTTCTAAACTCTAACGAGTACAAGCCTAGTTTATTCAGCCTCTCCTCATAGCTCAACCCCCTCAACTCCGGCATCAGCCTAGTAAACCTCCTCTGCACTCCCTCCAAGGCCAAAATATCCTTGCGTAAGAACGGCGCCCAAAACTGCACACAGTACTCCAGCTGCGGCCTCACCAATGCCCTATAGAGCCGCAGCAAGACCTCCCTACTTTTATATTCAATCCCCCTCGCTATGAAGGCCAGCATCCCATTTGCCTTCCTGACCACCTGCTGCACCTGCAAGCTGGGTTTTTGCGACTCATGCACAAGGACCCCGAGGTCCCTCTGCACCATCGCCTGCTGCAGTTTTTCGCCACGTAAGTAATAATCCTTCCTACCATTATTCCTACCAAAGTGGACCACCTCGCACTTGCCAACATTAAATTCCATTTGCCAGTTCCTGGCCCATTCGCCCAGCCTATCTGGATCCTTCTGTAGACTCTCTACACCCTCCGCACAATTTGCCGTTCCACCAATCTTGGTGTCATCAGCAAATTTCGACACCATACACTCGGTTCCCTCCTCCAGATCATCTATATAAATGGTAAATAGCTGAGGCCCCAGCACTGACCCCTGGGGCACTCCACTAGTCACCAACCGCCAATCCGAATAGCACCCATTGACCCTCACTCTCTGCCTCCTATTTGACAACCAATCCTCTATCCACGCTAACACCCTACCCCCAACTCCATGTCCCCTGACCTTCTGCAATAACCTCTTGTGAGGTACCTTGTCAAACGCCTTCTGAAAATCAAGGAAGACCACATCCACCGGCTCTCCTTTATCCACCGTCCTAGACACATCCTCATAGAACTCCAGTAAATTTGTCAGACACGACTTCCCTTTAACAAAACTGTGCTGCGTCTGCTCTATCAAGCAATTCCCCTCAAGATGCCCCGATATTTCCTCCTTGATGACGGATTCTAACATTTTACCTACAACAGACGTTAAACTAACCGGCCTATAATTCCCCGCCTTTTGCCTGGCACTCTTCTTAAACAATGGCGTAACATTAGCCGTTTTCCAATCTTCCGGCACTTCCCCGGAATCCAGCGACGTCTGGAAAATAACCACCAAGGCATCCACTATCACCTCCGCCATTTCTTTCAGAACCCTCGGATGCATTCCATCTGGTCCTGGGGACTTGTCCACAATCAGCCCCTCCCGTCTGTCGAGCACCACCTCTCTAGTAACAGTAATGTCATTGAGACCCTCCAGTCCTACCACCTTTCCATCTCTGACACCCGGCAAATTATTCACGTCCTCCTCTGTGAAGACCGAAACAAAAAAGTTATTCAAGACCTCAGCCATATCCCCATCCCCTACCACTAAGTCCCCCTTCTCATCCTCTAAGGGTCCAACGTTCACCCAAGCCAGCCTCTTCCTTTTTGTATATTTATAAAAACTCTTGCTATCCTTTTTTATATTAAGCACTAGCCCAGCTTCATAGTTTCTCCTACCCTTCTTTATCAAATTCTTTGTCAATCTTTGTTGACATTTAAGCCTCTCCCAATCCTCTTCTCGCCCACTACTCTTAGCTACTCTAAACGCCTCCGCTTTTAGTTTAACACTTTCCTTCATCTCCTTTGTTATCCATGGCTTATTACCTCTCCTCCTACTGTCCTTTTTGACCATCGGAATAAATTTCTGCTGAGCACCAAGAAAGATCTCCTTAAAGATCCTCCACTGCTCCTCAGCAGACCTACCTTCCAACGCGCTCCCCCAGTCCACATTCGCCAATTCTTCTCTCATCCTACCGTACTCCCCTCTTTTCAAACAAAGGACGCGTGTCCGGGAACCCACTTTCTCCTCCTCCATCTGCACCAGAAACTCCACCATACAATGATCACTCTCCCCAAGAGGATCCTTCACTGCAAGGTCCCTAATTCTACCCGCCTCATTACATAGCACCAGATCCAAGATAGCCCGCTCCCTCGTCAGCTCCAACACACACTGTTCAAGGAAACTATCCTGGCAGCATTCCAAGAACTCCTCCTCGAGCCCACCGCATCCAACATGGGTCGACCAATCAATATGTAGATTGAAATCCCCCATAATTACGGCCGTCACCAGGTCCCTGCCTCCCTCCCGCAATCACCATGTTCTCCAAGTACGTGATGTGCTCCTCACACTCCAGCTCCCACCCAAGCTTGCCACACCTCATCACCATTTTAAATGTCCGAACTCCCACCTATGCTCTACCTATCCACGTCATCTCAGAACAAATAGAGCATGACAAGCATCAGCGGGCACAGCCCGAGTTGTGAACTCTCATGCTCTAAGGAATGTGCCCTCAAGCTGGCTGGGGAGGAGGAAGACCATGTGTGCACTGCTGGTGAAGTGGGAGCAGTTATGAAACATGAGACTCTTCAGCACACATGCTGTCATTCCTCAAGTCTCAAGTGAATAAACACTGTTACCTTCATGTCCTTTGTAATGCACTGATGTCATATGTCTTCTCTTGTAGGCTGACAACTAGAACAGGCTAAACCATCCTTGCATCTCCCTGGAATCATCAGACACCAGCAGTGCAGGGGGAGGTGGGGGGTGGGGGGGGGGGGGGGGGGGGGTGGCGGGAGGCGTGTCCGACTCCATCATGGAAGATGTGTCACAGCTGTTACCCACACCTGTCACCAGCACCTCAGTAGGTCCAATTAGTGGGCAGGTTTCTCAAATACTCATTGGTGAGCCCCACACAGCTGAAGATCCACAGCAGGTGAAGGCTGATCTGTCCCAGGGAACCGGCTCCCTGAGGGCCGCCAGAGCCCAAGGACTCACTCATCCCACTGGGGGGAGCTGGGGGGCAGTCAAGATCGGGCGAGGGCGTGGGTTAATGATGTTAAAATTTATGGAAGTGCATCTAAAGCAGGTTTTCACCCAATGATGTTACCAGTGAGGAATGGGGGGAAGATCCAAAATTGTGACCTACTTGGCGAGATTTGCAATTTCCGGATCTTGAGCTTCTGCTGGCGCTCACATAGACTGCAAGCGGAGGCTCAAGATTGCCTCCACAGCACATAAATTTCTCAATGAGTCTGACAGAAAAATAGGGTCATTGTGTTCAATATATGTTCACCAGAAGGGGTTGTTGAGATGTGGTAGAACAATGCAGGAAACCTAACTGCCATAACTTTATTAAAAGCTCTTTTTGTGACTAATAGTATTCTGAAACTTTAGCAATGTTCCTCAAGGGATGATCTCTATTTCATTCAGTCAATGAAACTCCAAGACTCTGACACTAAGGGGAAAGCAGGAAGCAGTAGGGAAAATGATTAGCAGCTGGGTAACAAGTCAGTTACGTGTTGTGCTCATGTTATCCTCATACAGTAGTAGGAAAACTGGCCCTAGTTTTGAAGGTTTTAAATATAGCCAAAAAATTCTGAAAGCAAGATTGGGTTGGGGGTGTGGTGGGGCAGAAATTGGAATTCATTCTATTAGCTTACAATGTCGTACAAAATCAATGCTCAGGAGGATAGTTTTGGCCTAGTTCAATGAGTTATAGGAAACTCAGTATGGTCATTTCTATCTGGATATTGTCCAAAAGAAAACTACTTGAACAAACACATCCATGAGTTTTAGCTCTTGTCCATCTGTTCCTAAGTTTTCTCAATATTGTTAAACAGATGAATCCTATGGGGAGAAATTATGCATTTCGTATCTAGGAAATGGAAAAATCAGCTAGGACTTTCCACCTTTGCACTTCCCTGATCTGCAATTTTTCGTCTATACGTTCTAATAATTAGAAAATGAGTGGTTGGAAAGAGCAGATAGGTTTCCCCTTCCACTTTCCATTCTATCTTTTCTAAATTTGTTAGCAGTTTGATACAGACTTATGCTTGGTAACCAATTCCTTTGTATTTCAAATACCTAGTTTTAAGCAATTAATAAGTAGTTTTAAAATATAAAATAGTAAACAAAATATAATCAATTGCTGCACATATTGAGAGGAACAAGCGAAGAAAAAAAAGCCAGTATTTTCTGCGGAGGTGTAACCGCCCCACCTGCTGAAAGGATAGTGCAAGCCTACCTACACTGACCCTGGGAGCCATGACCAAATATTAAAGTTTTCAGTTCTGAGGGATTGAGTCTTGGCTTCTTTTCCATGAAGGCGAATGTCTTGCCTCCAAGATTTGTGGGCAACCAAATGATCGACAACACCACCGGGAGTGGCAACTACTTCTGGGACAATAGTCATTCTCCGGCAAGGAACAGTGACTGAAGCTGGATAACAAGTACAGCAGATTTCTTACAGAGGCATTCAGCAGCCAGGGGGGTGCATAGCGATCAGGTGGCCAGTACAGGTGACAACTGGAACAATCAATACATTTACCTACTTACCTCACTCACCCATTTATCCATCTTACCAGTGGGTCCATTCACTCATTCATCTATGTGCCCGTTCACTAACGTTCATCAATTCACTAACATTCACACTGGATGTTTTAATAGCTAGTGCTGTAAAATGGGGGAATGGCTTGTCCTCTTTCAATGCTACAGCACTGTGATGGAGTTCTTCATGGCAATGTGAAGTACAAGGGATCATTAAGTTCCAGTTGGAGGAGGTGGGAATGAGGCCTACCAGAGGTCTGGGCTGAGGACTATTGGAGTGTGAGAGGAGGGCTAGCGGACTCAACAATTTCTGAAACATGAGGGACAAAATCCCAGAGAATGGAGGGCTTCAAACCAGCTTGCATTGGTTTTTGCTAAGCCCCATTACCATGCTTTGCATCCAGGGTTAGTGAGCCTGACTCCAATCTGCAACTACACTCCCCCAAAATAATATATTCCCCAAACACCATGAGTGCTAATCATGTGCAGTAATGTTTTAGATGACACTTAACAAATGCCTTTTGGAAATCCAAATACTTATGCCTACTGGTTCCCCTTTACTTACCCTGCTTGTTACATCCTCAAAGAATTGTAATAAATCTGTCAAATACAATTGCCCTTTCATAACACCATGTTGAGTCATCTTGATTGTATTATGATTTTCTTAGTGCTACTACTATTAAATGTTATCAAATGCTGCTGTTGCTTTAATAATTTTCCCAATGACAGATGTCAAACTAACCAGTCAATAGATTCAGCTTTCCATCTCCAACATTTCTTAAATAAATTCACCTACCTGCTGGGACCTTTCTGGAATTTTGGATGATTCCAATCAATGCATCCACTATCTTTGTAGCCACTTCTTATCAGATGGATGAAGACCATCAAGTGATTGTTTTAATTTCCTCCGTCCACTGCCCTACAGAGTAGCTAATGTTGGAGTTTGGAAATTACTTCCACCAGTGACTTCTTTTCCTTGATATTTTTTAGTTCCACCTAAACTGATTCTACATTTCCCAAGCCAAGCTCATTTCTCATGATTGGACATCCTTTATTAACAGAGCTCCCCACCTCCTTGTCCTTTCTTCCTGAAAAATCAAATCCCTTGAATATTCAGACCCCAGCCTTGCTCCCCTTGCAACTACAACTCTAATCGTTATTATGTACACAATTATTTCAATTTGTGCTATCAAATCCATCTTGTTATGAGTGTTGTATGCATTCAGATAAGCATCCTTTTTGCCCTATGTTCTGGTGCACTCTTAGGATTGTACGCTCTTTCTCTTCCTCTCTCACTCTGGTTATTATTTCCTGGGATGCTACCCTGAAATATTTATTTGTTCTTTCTTGTTAACTTTCTCAATTTCTCCTCACATGAATTCTACTTCCCTTCCCCACTATTTAGTTTAATCTCCTCTCTACAGAACAATAGTACTATCCACCAGGATACTGTCCGCAGTGTGATTCAAGTGAAAGCTAACCAATGATATAGCTCCATTTTTCCCCAATACTGGTTATAAAATCCAATGAATCGAAACTCATTTCGTCCATACAAAGCTTTGAGCCAAGCATTCAGTTCTCTAATATTATTTACCCAATATTAACGTGCTCATGGCTAGTTCTCCTTTCTACCTTCTAGCTACTCATACTCCCTTAGCACTCTTTCTTAGTCTTATGATGTTATTGGTGCTCACATGGACCACCACTATTAGATTCTTCCACTTACGCGCCTATTTCCTCTCCACCCCCAAAGAGAACAAAAACATAGGGGTAGGGGTAGGTTATTTAGCCCATTGAACCTGCACCACCATTAAATAAGATCAAGGCTGATTGGATTGTGGCTTCACCTCCAATTTCTTGTCTGCCAAGAATCTGCTTTACTCAGCCTTCAATAAATTCCTCTCTTTGGGGAGAGAATTCCACAGAATATCCTTAACCCTGGCACTAATCAGGCAACACAACCTTCCATAACAACTGTTGGCTGCATATAACAATGTCTATTCCTCTAACTATACCGCTGCCTAAAACTATCACATACCTTTCTATTCCCCCACCACCCTGTACTACAGTGCTGCAGTCAGTTTCTGCTATCATCCATGCAGGCTGAAAAAACTTCACCATTTGGACAAGTGCAAGGATTGAAGTTCATCTAGTGCTACCTTGTGGATCTCCATAACATGGCTTGTAGCTGCATCCTTCTGTCCCTGACAATACATGGATAAAATCAGAAGTGCCTATCCTAGGGATGTGACTGCCTCTTGAAGCAAAATTTCCAGGTAACAGATGCATCACAGCATCTGAAGAGCAGACTCCAGCTCATCAACTTGAAGCCGAAGTTCTTTGAGCTGCTGACACTTATTGCAGATACAATTGCTCTGGACACTCTGATGTCCACTGTTCTCCAGTTGCAAAGTATCATCTGCTCTGCCATCACTACTGTATTTCATTTAACTAATTATAGCTTTGAGTTTATATATCACGCAATGATTATTTGTAGTTATATCAAGTAGTTGAACTGGTTAAGCTATAAATTTATTACAGTATGGATGTTTCTCAGCACTAGTTCTAAAAAAAAAACGAATGTTTAACAATCACCAACCAATAATCTACCTGCTTACTTCATTAGCATCTTTGGACTTCAACTTTGAGGTCTCACAATCTCTCCCTTTCTCAGACAACTTGTTCTGAAAATATCGAAACAGCATCTCTTTCCTCATTGTGCTGAATTTCTTCATTCAACAAATTCCCTGAGTTAAGAAAGTGGGCATATAGAATAGGAGGGCCATTGTTCAATTCAATTAAAAAAATTAACTTGAAGACAGAAAGCAGCAAGTAATGGTAGATATTTGATATTCAGGTTGGAGGCAGACAGTGATGTTCTTCAAGGAGCTCTGCTGAGGTCACTGCTTTTTGGACTGAGCATGGTAATGAGACTGACTGGCTTGCTCTGTGGGGAGCTGCCATGAACTTAATGGGCCCAATGTCCTACTTCTGGTGTAAATAAGGGATTCAAAGTGCTGAGTCTAACAGTACTCCATTGAGTTATATTTTGTGCTACTTCATATTAGTGCACCGAGACGATGCTTCAATGAAAAATTGCTGTTCTTTGATAGATTTTAAAGTGTTGCGCGATATACAAAAATCGTATAACACCATTTAGAAGGACCAATTTCCTGCAGCGTCGACAACGTTCTCAACTAACACCATCATAAACAGATTAACTTATTTGTCATAGAATACACAGAATATCTTAAATAAATATAGAAACTACATCATGTTATATATTCTATATGAAGTACTGTAGCTTGAAACGTTTCTCATAAATTTATTAAAATACTGCATTCAGTTAAAATTATTTCTTTAAAACTGGCTTCATGCACATTTGCAGATCTGTCTCAATCAACTTACGTTATTCACTCAGCTGTATTTATCTTTAGGGTGACCGGGGTGGGGGGTTTCAGCCCTGACCATTGGTGACTGAATGTTCACTACAGGAGAAGTGTTAGGAATCTTCGGAAGACCTGATGTACTGACTCCATGGGAATTGCCAGTGAAGAGTGGAATTTCCTTGCTCCCTGGGATCCTCCAAGAAAGCCCAACTCTGTGTTAGTGTCAGAGACTTCAGACCTGGCTAGTTAACTAGGAACTGCTAAACAGAGAAATCCTAGTCTACCTTCTGGGAAACATGCCAGTGTGAATGCACTAGCATCCCTTACTCCTCTCCCTATTCCCAAATAACTTCCAACACCCCGAACCATCAGCCACTCACCCCCATCTGGCTTCATCTGATCTCACCACTCTATTCATCTGTTATCCTACTCATCTGTCACTTTGAAAGACTAGCCATTTACCACTATTCTCATCTACCAACATGACCCCCTACTTACCTCTCTCCCTATCCATTTCCTACCTTTCCCACCTATCATCCTACCCAGCACCACCCTGCAAACCTACCACTATACGCATATGCCGTCTACCAACTTCCCTTCCTAACTATTTCCCTATCCACTTGCCACACCACACACCTGCCACTCTACCCACCTGCTATCCTAGCAACTAACACCTACCCAATGTTAAATTACCCATGCTAATCATTTGCCACCCTACCAATCCATCATCCTCTCTACCTACCTACACACCTGTCATCCTATTCACTTACCACCTTACTCAAATGCCCTCAAGCAAGCTATCTCACTGCCACTCTAAACATATTCTACCCTCCCCACCTACATTTCCACCCACCTGCCCCTGCCACCCAACCATCTAACGCACTTAACCACCCAATCTGCATATCCTTACCCACTTACCTCAAAACTCTTTCCCTTTAGTGAAACAAGTTAGCAGAGGCCAGTACCCCTTCACCGTTGTACTTACAAGCTCTATTACAGTTCATATAATGTTACAAGTTTGGGTCAGCATTCAGAGTGCCAGGAGACCTGACACTCCAGTTATCACCACAGCAAAAGCTCCCTGATTGCACAAGCAATAAAGAGCTCAATCAGAGCGTTCACATTCTGAGAGACCAACCTCAATGTCACATTGAAGTCATTACATTTATCCACTTACCTTACCCACCCAACCCCCTTATCCTTTTATCTCACCCACCTACACATTCACCCATCTACATAATAAGCCATTTGTGATATCCCTGCTTTATGTTACCAAAGTTGTGATGGTACAGATGATCTCAAACGTGGGAGAGTAATTTAACATTTCTGAAGTTACCTTTAAGTATTCTTTTGTTGTTGCAAGAATACTCTCAAGGCTTCACTTTCAACAAATAATGCAATTTATTTAAAACTTTTTTAAGGTGTGTAAACTTCAACTTCCCTATAATCTTTTTGCCATCCTCAAATGTCTAAAATAGTTCCAGGATCACAAATCAGCATTTTGAAATGACAGAATCATAGAATCTCTACAGTGCAGAAGGAGGCCATTTGGCCCATCGAGTGTGCACCAATCCCTGGTATCTTACTCAGGCCCATCCTACCCTATCCCCACGCATTTACCCCAACACCTAACCTACACATCTTGGGATATAAATGGCAATTTATCACGGCCAATCCACCTAATCCGCACATCTTTGGACTGTGGGAGGAAACTGGAGCACCCAGAAGAAACTCACGCAGGCACAGGGAAAACGTGCAAATTCCACACAGTCACCCAAGGCTGGAATCAAACCTGGGTTCCTGGCGCTGTGAGGTAACAGTGCTAACTAAAGTGCCACTAGGCTGCCCGGCAAAAAAAAAATCAAGATGAGGAAGACTATTTGTTCCAGTATAATTCATTTATCCAGAAATATCCTGGTTCCACCCCTCTGCATCCAACAGTATAATTCAAAATCCAGAGTTTTTATTTCTTTCTTGAATCATTCATTACTTCCTTATTAACCTATTACATAATTTTAGAATAGTATTCATTTTGAGAGAAAAGGAAAAATAAAGGCAGGGCCAATTTGGCACTTGTAATGTTTTTTATTCAATTAAGCATATATTTCACCTCACAAAGGTCTGGATGTTATTGCCTCAACCTTTTCACACCTGCTGGTGCATAGGTTAGGCTTTTGTCTCTTTCTGTAGCTAATTAGTCCGAGAATAGGTCACTTGTCTGTCACCAGGGGCTTATAGCTCGAGGGGCATTAAACCACATCAATCATCGTCACACTCACACACACAGAAAAACTATGGGACAATTCAGCACGGCCAATCCACCCAACCTGCATGTCTTTAGACTGTGGGAACAAACTGGTATGCCCGATGAAAATCCACGCAGACACGGGGAGAAGGTGCAAGCTCCACACAGACAAGGTTGTTATTGTACAAATGTTCAATGTTCTCAGATCAAATTCTCTATGCATCCTTTTTCCAGAGACATTCGCCTGTTCACGTTAACATTTGGAAGAGCAATTTTGAATAGTCCTTTAATTGCTGACAATTAACTTATAATGTTTTAAAGTTTGAATTGAATTTCAAGCAGGAGTGGGTGGAATCTTTCCAAAAAAATGGTAGTTTGGTTTTGGGTAGAAAAAGGGTATGTTTCTCTTCAGGTCTTACCATACGCTGTCACAAAAAAAAAGCTGGGTGAATTCCACATAATCTTGTAGGGAGGCAGGGCCTCAATACGCTGGCAAAGCTGAGATTCAGCACCATGTTTAACGAGCTCTCTGATAAAACAAAAAGTAAGCTCCACCCATCCACCCCACCATGAGGTCTCTAGGGCTCCCCCCACCCCAGTGATCAGTCCCCTTCTCCCCTGAACATCAGGCCCCAACCCCGCACCCACACAGCCATTGCCGGTACCTCCTTCCCCAATGGCCTTCACCAGCAGCCCCAGCTCTCTTATGTCTGCTTCCCCCCCACCACCACCACATATAAATGAATCTCCCTCTCTACCCCCTGAGGCTCCCACTGGAGTCAGCCCCTGTCCCTATCCCTTGGAAGGGGCAGTGCTCCGAAAGCTAGTGGCTTTTGCTATCAAATAAACCTGTTGGACTTTAACCTGGTGTTGTGAGACTTCTTACTGTGCTTATCCCAGTCCAACGCCGGCATCTCCACATCTTGACTGTCCCTTGGAACAGGGTTGACACTACCAGGTTGGCATGGGCATGTTGCAAACCTGGCAGTGCCAACCTCTGCTGGGGCAGTGCTGGGTACAATGCCAGGCCACAGCTTGTCTATGACCCTTTCCCCAGGGCTATACTCATCTTTACACCCAAGACAGGTCCACATCTGGACGAAGCAACAATGTGACATCATGTCAATGAGGTTTGAAAATACAACGGAAGCTCAACATCAGGTGGAAGGGGTCTTTAATCATATGCAAAATATATTGAAGTGAACTTAAATGGCATGAACCTGACTACGTTGTCAGTGAGGGGTAACAGAAATCCCAAACTATGATCTCGCTGGCAAGATTCACGATTTGTAGGTTTTGCTGGATGTTGAGTCTCCATTGGCATTCCCGCTCGTGGTGAGTGTGAGCTTAAGATCCTGCCCACTGTATAACTGATTGTCTAGATCCCACACAGGTTTTAAATTATTCTGTTACAAAATCAGTAAAGCATCAGCATAAACAGAAATACTGGATCAAATTTCTTTATGTGAATACAATATTAAAGAATAAGATAGGTGCACTAGGAAGATTATGCTTAATATAGACTTGTATCCTACATTCGTCTTCTAGAAGTAAAAAAATGTGAGCTTTACAGATACTCTTGCCATGATTTTCCGCACCCCACCCCCACTCCCTTTTCCATTACTCAATCAGATCACTGCCAGGGAACCCACCATCAGACAGTCCCACTTGTGGGATGAGCGAGAAAATCCATCCTATGTCTAATAAATATATTGTAAGGATGTAAAACAATTTCCATCATGATTTTGCATCATGATCATGAGAAGTCCCCATCTGAACATTAGATTCTTACTGATATCTAAGGCACTGATTATTCCTATACTACTGCCTCCCTTTTAAATCTTTAATAAGCTATTGCCTCATTGTTGATTTTTAAAATTTTAATAGCACATACAAACATGGATATTTGGATATGTTGTAGTTGGGGAAATAATGACATAATGGTAATATCACTGACCAAGTAATCCTGAGGCCCAGGCTAATGCTCTGGGGACATGAGTTCAAATCCCACCAAATCCCTGTGGAATCTGAAAGCTCATCTCAATGTTGGTGATTACAAAGTTACCATCCATTATTGATTGTCATAAAAATATACCTGTTTCACTAATATCACTTAGAGAAGGCTAGCCTTACCTGTCTTTGCAATATATGAGTCTAGATCCACAGTAATGTGGTTGACTCTTAATTTTCCTCAGAAATGGCATAGCAAAGCAATTGGGAATGTTGGTCTTGTCAGTGATGCTCATACATCATGAAAAAATAAAAAAGTTAGTAGCAGTCTTGCACAGAGTGTTTTGAGCTTTGTAATTTGAATGATTTTACAAAATTTGATTTTGCATTTGGAATCATGATTTAAATTGCTTTCCTTTTAAAGTTTTTTGTAAAGTTTTTATTGGTGTCACAAGTAGGCTTGCATTAACAATGAAATTACTGTGAAAATCCCCTAGTCACCACAATCCAGTGCCTGTTCAGGTACACTGTGGGAGAATTTAGCGTGCCAATGCACCTAACCAGACTATGGGAGGAAAGCAGAGCATACAGAAGAAACCCACGCTGACATAGGGAGAATGTGCAAACTCCACGCAGACAGTAACCTAAGCTGGGAATCGAATCCGGGTCTCTGGCACTGAGGCAGCAGTGCTAACCACTGCGCCACCCAGCTGTCATGTTTATTGTACTTTCATTTGCTAATTTTGAAACAAATGAGAGAAACTAAAACCAATAAGTTGCTTTACCTTCTCTTTCTCTTCATATCATTTTAACATCTAACAAACGTTGTTTTATTTAATCAATTTGTATAATGAATAATTATTTTGCGTAGTCATTCTGCAATTCATTCTTGATTTCATATAATTGAGTGATTTCAAATGTTACGTCAACGCACTCTCTGGATTTGCTCTGAGATCACAAACCACTGGAAAATCCATACAAATTGAAATGTATAATAAACATCTAAGCATCAGGAGTAAGATTGAATAGTTGCTTAATTTTAAACTGTTTTCATAGAATCATATAATAAACTAAAATCAACTTGTGTTCTTTGCTGTAGCATCAAGCTATTAAAAGTTTTCAAATATAGCTCTTCAAGTATAAAATAAGTCACTCTATGTAATACAAGTTGACAGTGCAGGCTTCAATGTGTGAAATAAAACCATGCAAAATGATGTATGTGTGCTATTCTGTGGTAAAATTCATAGTGAAATATACAGAGTAATAAACAATGATTACATCAGTTTGTCCCTGTTACAGAAGCTCCAAAGATAAAAAGAAATGTTATTATGAAAACCAGTACAACTTGCAGTCTTCTTGCCAATGTTCATTTTTACTAACCTAAGGCTATTTCTTTTTGCTGGATTGGATCCAACGTTAGTCTAATCCCTCGACTGTTTATTTTTACTTCAGAGATGTTTCATAGCCAACACCAGCTGCCAACAGCACAATATAAATCAGTTCTTAACTCTTTCCTGATACTTCTAACATAACGTAATTCAATCCCATTTTTTGGATAAAGAATAAGTAGTCATCAGATCTAGATATCTTTTCACAGTGATACGAATAAATGAAATGAGCACTGGATTATTTTTCAATTAAATAAGTTAATTAAGATATAGAATTATTTCATATATCATTTAATTAGCGATAATCATGGTGAACTGCTCATATTATCTATCACTTAAAGACAGCCTTTGAGAAAGGGTTTTTCATCAGAATTACTGAAATTTTATTTGTTGATTTTGGCAAATGGAAAGTCAGATCTAAATTATTTTTCTTTACTTTTTGAAAAGCTTCTTGTTAACTTATATATGCACAGTCATTATAGTTTTAATTAGCATTTATATTATATTTAAATGTATCTTAATACTTTGTTTACATTGAATTAAAATATTTACACTTTGGGGTAAAGTTGATTTTCATTTAAGACAAACAAACCTTGCTCTTCGTACAGATATCAAGTCGAAAATTAAATGCAGGCTCTTCTTTCCATGAAACATTATGCAGAGACACTCCAGCTAATAAATCTTCTGTGCTAATGCATTCCAGATGGAATCTGTGTCTTATGCTTTTAACCTTTCTATACCATTCCCAAATTTCCTCCCATTGACGATTTTCAGTGCATAGAGCTTCAAAATGTGACTGAAAGTATATCAATAATAATTGTCAGCTCTCTATAGCTATTGTGTTTATCTAAAAGGAGTTTTGTTCCTCTTTGTAACAGGAACATGTAGCTTAAGCAATATTTGGCACCTGAAGTAGAGAAATGGCTCTGAAGATTGATAATAAATATATTCATTCAGTCTTAATTCAGTTGTCATAAATATTACATAAAATTAAGTTTTATTTTCATTGCAACAACAAAAATAAACAGATATAACTCTAAATAAAACCATTTAAAATTAAACTGGACTCAAATTACTTTTGAAATGTTCATAACGTCGCAATTTATTTTTTAGAGCTGCTCATCTCAACAGATTTTCCTTCTAGCAGAACGAGCAGCTGAGCAGACAACAGATTCTTACAGCTTCTTGCCAACACTATTAACTTGATCAGCTGGCGACAAACAGTGCCAGTTTCTTCAAATAGTTGGATACTCAAGTTAAAGCTCAACTGAAAGCAGATGTTTACATCATACATATTAATACATGGGTGTTGGCCATCATCTAACACAAACTGAATTAACCTTCACACCATCAAGTCTCTCATTTAGTGTTACTTTGGACTTGTTCTGATGAAGGAGCATCAGATCCAAAACATTAATCTTACCATCTTCTCACTACAGATGCTGCCTGATCTGCACTTCTGCAGCATTTTCTGAACCTGTCAGGTGTTAGGTTCTAAAGTTAAGTGCAAGATTATAAATACTACAATGAACCTAAAGTAATATGGTGCCTATTCTATACAGCAGATTGAACATTTGCATAGTTGGCAAGAATGAAAGTAGCTATCAGGCAGCATAACAGGCAGCAATCACTGCAAGTGCAAAGGTGGATACATTTCAAAGAAAGAGGTCATGGGATGGCAACAGTGCCGAATTTTACACCATAAGTAAATAGGAGAATTTTTTCGGCTGGATTTGTGCAAATGGAGATAGGCATCTTTGATTCCACTGCTGCCACTACTGACTTAAATAAAGATTATGAGGTGAGGGGATAGCAAAAAGAATCATTCTGGCATTTTTGTTGTCATAATGATGAAACAAGCAATTATTGAGTAATATTTGCATAAATGTACACATATATAGCACGCCATTGACCAGCATAGGCTGGTTTCACAACTCCTCTCTGCTCTGCTGTAGATACAGGTCTTGACTACCAGGTGCAGGCCTTGATTACCATTTATGAGTGGGTGGCACAGTGGCACACTGATTAGCACTGATGTCTCACAGCTCCCAAGACCTGTGTTCGATTCCTGGCTCGGGTCACTGTCTGTGTGGTGTTTGCATGTTCTCCCTGTGTTTGCATGTGTTTCCTCCGGATGCTCCAGTTTCTTCCCATGTCCAAAGATGTGCGGGTTAGGTACATTGGCCATGCTAAATTGCCCCTTAGAGTCCCGGGATGCGTAGGTTCGAGGGATTAGCGGGTAAATATGTGGGATTACAGAGATAGCGTCTAGATGGGATTGTCGTCAATGCAGACTCAATGGGCCAAATGGCCTCCTTCTACATTGCAGGGTTTCTATGGTTTTCAAGTCAGCAGAATTCTTAAAATTTCACCGACATCCACCATGCCAGTTTTCAATGGGAATTGTTTATTAATGAGAAGCTTACAAGTTTAGCTACAACATAGTATGGCCACACTGTATGAAATTCTTAAGATTTTATTACTTTCAAGGATTAGAAAAGCTTGCTAAAATGTTGCTTTTCTGTATGAAATTAGTAAAATCGCACATATATCCTTAGAAATAATTAAAATTTAACACTAGATAGCACAGGTGACTTGAGATATCCGGAAGACACATTTCACCTTTCTTATGCACAAGCTGGACCTTGAGAAATGACTCAGAGCTTCCTCCAGGTTCTGTAGGTGTTCCATCTTTGTTTTACTTGGAATGAGAACATCATCCAGATAAATGGTCACCTGGAGTAAACCTGGTAACATGTAATCCACGGTTCTCTGAAAGATTGAGCAGGCTGATGATACCCAAAAGGTAACCTTGTGTATTAATAGAGCCCCTTTGGAGTATTGATGGTGGAATATTTCTGCAAATCCGCATCCAGCTGCAATTGCAAATAAGTGTGATTCATATCTAACTTACAGAATACAAGTCCCACTGCCAAGTTTGCATATAAATCCTTGATCTGGGGAACTGGATATTTGTCTAGCTGTGAATAATGATTTATTGTTTGTTTAAAGTCCTGCAAAGGTGCACTTCAAAATAGACCTGCGTTCTGGTCAATATGTAAGGTCACTCTGGCTCCTTTTATAGTTCTCAGCCCTTCTTGGAAAACTTCCAGGTATTTGAGCAGGACTTCACTTAAGCGACCACCTTCTAACTAGAAAAGGCTTACCAATCCAGGTGGGTTCCTCTTAATCAGTTCCACCCCATCAGGCTCGGTCCCGAGCCCTCCACTCCCATTAATGGTTACTGAACCAGTTGCCTTTCATAAGAGACAGGAACAAAGATTGTACCCACAATTCTTAGAGGTTCCCCTGTATAAAAACAAAGAACAAAGAAAATTACAGCGCAGGAACAGGCCCTTCGGCCCTCCAAGCCTGTACCGACCATGCTGCCCGACTAAAACCCCCTACCCTTCCAGGAACCATATCCCTCTACTCCCATCCTATTCATGTATTTGTCAAAATGCCCTTAAAGTCACTACTGTATCCGCTTCCACTACCTTGCCCAACAGCAAGTTCCAAGCACCCACCACTCTCTGTGTAAAAAACTTGCCTCTTACATCTCCTTTAAACCTTGCCCCTCACACCTTAAACCTGTACCCCTTGGTAATTGATTCTTCCACCCTGGGAAAAAGCTTCTGACTATCCACTATGTCCATGCCTCTCATAGTCTTGCAGACTTCTATCAGGTCACCCCTCAACCTCCGTCGTTCCAGTGGGAACAAACCAAGTTTCTCCAACCTCTTCTCATAGCTAAAGGCCTCCAACATCCTGGTAAATCTTTTCTGTACCCTCTCCAAAGCCTCCACATCCTTCTGGTAGAGTGGTGACCAGAATTGGACACTATATTCCAAGTGCAGTTCTATAAAGCTGCAACATGACTTGCCAATTTTTAAACTCAATACCCTGGCTGATGAAGGCAAGCATGCCATATGCCTTCTTGCCTACTTTCTTCACCTGCATTGCCACTTTCAGTGACCTGTGTACCTATACACTCAGATCCCTTTGCTTATCAATACTCTAAAGGGTTCTGCCATTTACTGTATATTTCCTATCTGTATTAGACCTTCCAAAATGCATTACCTCACACTTGTCAGGATTAAATTCCATCTGCCATCTCTCTGCCCAAGTCTCCAACCGATCTATATCTTGCTGTATCCTCTGGTGGTCCTCATCACTATCTGCTTGTAAGTTCTCTGTCTTGCTGAAGTCTTGATTAAAGTTAAGGGTCGGAGTCTGGTGCTAACTTTACTGAACACTGATTCTCTGACCACCAATGCAGTTATGGTTGTACCAACCTCCATCAATACTAGATGTCCATTTAATCTTACAGTTATCTTAATTGGGTCTAATTTGGACACTGCTATGCAATTTAATTGTTCCACATCAGATGTAGATGGACCTTCCAGGGTGTGCACACTCCTACACTGGCCTACCTGTGGTTTTTCTACATCTAAGTCTTGAAGGTTTGCTTTGATGTTCCGACTGCGCATACCAACAACAATTAAATGCCTTGCCAGGCAGGATTCTGAAGGGGCTGTTAACTGTGCAGTTGACTGTCTGCTCTCTTTTGATGGCATTAGCTGCAAAAGTCAGATAGGATTTTAAAGGTCTCAAGGCTTTCAGTGAGTTAGCAAGTGGATAAGTGTGTGCATGAGTGAGTAGGTAGTTGGGGAGGTGTATGGTATTGCTGTGGGAGGTTGAGGTGAAGGCAATCAGCTCTAATTCATTCAAAGGTGGCTGTCGGACTGGATGATGGGGTAGCCATGGTGGGTTGGAGTGAGTGGGAGAGAGCTTTGTGTCAGGTCGTGAGGATTAATTGCGTCAGATCATGGTGATTGTCATGGGAGAGTGTGTCAGGTGGTGAGGGTAGTCATTTCGTTTGAGGATTATTAGGTAGAGGAACATAATTAGGTTCGGTGAGAATGGTGGTGGTGGGAAAGGGAGTCAGATTAGTGGGGATAGTAGGTTAGAATTTTGGTGGGAGAATAAGGGTTCGAGGGGTAGTCAGGTCAGGGGATTGTCAGATCAGATCAGGGACATGATTGGCGAGGAGGTATGGTGTCCAGTTTAGTTACACCGGCAAATCTCTGAGTTTGACCAGGTATTAATCAGCATAACACTTCCTGGGTAAATATCCAGGTAAGTCCTATATATCTGGCCCATGCCTCTGACATGGAGACTTTATGGAGGGTTCTCTGCTGCGAAAGTCAGCCCATCAGAAATATAAAGTTCCCAGGTAATTTTAGCATGTCAGTATACCAGGACATCCGCAGGGTCCTAATGTGCATATTTCAACTTACGTTATTTTATTACATTATTATTTTTAATGGTAACTTCTTTAATGAAAACCTCAAGATATAAAGCAAGAATATATGACATTTTCCTCTCATGTGGTTCAATAATTAAGCATGTGAAAATTCCATTTTGCCAGCAGATGTTAAAATAGCACCATCTCTTTCTGATTTATTAAACTTGTACTTACGATAAACGTCTTTAATATTATATAAAGTGGGGTGGAATTTATTTAGTGTCTTGGCTTCAACCATCAGCACAATGGGCAGAGAAAGAAATAACTGAGTATTCATACCTTTTACTGAACCTGTCCAATTTTCCTACTTTTTTTTAAATGGATGGAAATCAGGTAGTTTCTATTTACAGCATCCTGTCATCCTGCACCTCACTCATGTAATGCTTACAACATCTAACTGAATACTAGAACAGACTCTCAATGGGTTATCAATGTTGTAAGATGACAATGAATTGACATTAAATTTTCTCCAATTTCCACCAATGAAATGTGTCCTAACCTTTGGAATTCGTTCCTTAAACTTCTGCCTCTCTTTACTCCTTTAAAACGCACTTCTTTGAGTAAGCTTGTGGTCATCTGCACAAGTGTCTCCTCATGCTGCTCAGTGTCAATTTTACTTTGTAATGCTCAAGACATTTCAATTATGAATCTCTTCTGCACTCCTTCCAGTGTGATCACATCCTTCCTATAATGTGGCGACCAGAACTTCACACAGTACTCCAGCTGTGACTTCACCAACATTTTACACAACTCCATCATGACCTCTCTGCTTTTGTAATCTATACCCCGATTGATAAAGATGAGTGTGCCATATGTCTTTTTCGCCACCGTATTAACCTGTCTTTCCACCTTCAGAGATCTATGGACAAACATCTATGGTCCCTTTGTTCTGCGGAACTTCCCAGTGTCAGATCCTTCACAGTATCCTTCTTTGTCAAATTATTCCCTCGAAAGTGTATCCCTCACACTTTTCAAGATTAAACTCCATCTGCCGCTTACCTGCCCATTTGACCATCTCGTCTATATCTTCCTGTAACCCAAGACACTCAACCACAGTGTACCAGCTAGAGCTTTCTCATATCCTCTCTCTGCTCTCCTAATTGATTTCTTAAGCTCCATCTCGCAGATTTGTACTCCACCAATGCCTCCATAGAATTACTCCCCTTATACTTGTTAAAAACCTCTTTTTTCTTTCTCATTGTATCCTAAATGTCTTTGGTCATTCATGGTTCTCTGGGTTTGTTACACCTTCCTATTACCACATAAGGAACATTTGGGCTATACCCTCCCCATTTCATTTTTGAGTGCCCCCTCCTCACTGCTTTTCTGTAGATTTCTCTACAAGTAACTCGTTCCAGTCTATCTTGGCCAGGTCCTGCCTTATTTTGTTAAAATTTACTCTTCCCCTATCCAAAATCTTTTTCTGCAACTTGTCTACTTCTTTGTCCATAATACATTTGAATTGAACCATGTTGTGGTCGCTATCACCAAAATGCTCCCCCACCAAAACATCAATTACCTGTCCAGTTTCAATCTCCAGAAGTAGGTCCAGCACCCTGCCATCCCTTGTTGGATCCTTTACATGTTGACCTTAGAAGTTTTAAGAATTCTACTCCATCTAAGCCTTTAACATGATGGCTATCCCAATTAATGTTGAAAAAGCTGAAATCACCTAATAGAATTACCCTCTTATTATGCTTTCACCCTTCGATGAATTGCGCACATATTTGCTCTTCAATTTCCCACTGACTACCTGGGTGTCTATAATAAACATCTAGCAACATAACTGTCCCTTTTTTATTCCTAAGCTCTATCCAGAAAGCTTCGCTTGATGCCCCCTCTACAACATCATCTCTCCTTTTCGCAGTAACTACCTCCTTAACTAATAATACAATGCCTCCTCCTCTTTTAAGCCCTTCTCTGTCTTCCCTGAAGGTTCTATATCCTGGGATGTTTAGCTGCCAATCCTGCCCCTCACTCAACCATATCTCTGTGATGGCTATTACATCATAATTACATGTGTCAATCCTCACTTCCAACATCAATGCCCTCAGCATTATAATGTTAGTACTGTATGAAGTATCAATCTAGATCACATGTCTCACTCAGGTCTCTGGAACCTACAATCTTTGGATTCAGAGGCAAATGCTGCCATCGTGCCAAGGTTAAGATAGATTTCCTCCCACGGTCCAAAGATGTGTCAGTTAGAATGATTGGCAATGCTAAATTGTCTCTTAATGTCCCAAGATATACAGCTTAGGGAATTTAGTGGGGTAAATATGTGGAGTTATGAGGATAGAACTTGAGTAAGTTGCTCTGTCGGAGAGTTGATGGGCCAAATGGCCTCCTACCCTAGAGCCTGTTAGCTCAGTTGGTTTTTTTGGCTAGTGTGGGATCCAGAATAACACTAAGCACACAGATTCAATCCCTGTTCAAACTGAGAAAGAGTTGAGAATTCTCTCCTCGCCTTGTCCCACATTTGGTGTTGAATCATACTTCTCAAGATGTATAACCATTTGTCTACAATTCTTCATGGACAATGGCTTCTTATATATCGACTTATAAGGACAGCACAGTGACACAGTGTCTCACGGCACCACGAACCCACTTCAATTTCGGCCCTGAGTAACTGTGTGGAGTTTGCATATTCTCCCCATGCCTGTGTGAATTTCCTCCAGGTTCTCTGTTTTTCTTCCACCATCCAAAAATGTGCAGGTTAGGTCAATTGGCCATGCTAAATTACCCCTTTGTTTCCCAAGATGTGTAGTGTGGATAGAGCAGGGTAGTGGGCCTAGGTAAGATACTCTGTTAGAAAGTCAGTGCAGACTTGATGGGCTAAATTGCCTCCTTCTGCACTGTAGGGAAGCCATGAATGAAAGATTAGATAATGGATTAGCCATAGTAAATGTATGGGGTTACAGGGATAGGGTGGAGGGGAAGGCCTGGCTTGGATGGTTTTTCAGACAGTCAGTACAAACTTGATGGATCTAATGACCTCTTTCTGCACTGTAGGTACTCTGTGGATTTTGACCCAGTGACATTGAAGGACTGGCAATCTGAATTTGCTATGGTTGTTTCCAGTGCCTAGATCAAGGCTGGGTATTTCTGTTTGGTTTCATACAACTTTTCAGTGGTCTAATACAATTGAGTGGCTTGGCAGACCATTTCTGAGGGGATTTAAGAGTTAAACACATGGCGGTACGTCAGGAGTCACATGTAGGTCAGAATAAGTACTTAAAGATGGCAGATTTCCTTCCCTAAAGAACATTAGTGAATCAGATGGATTTTTACAACAATCAATTCATGGCCATGATTAGACTTTAATTACAGATTTTTATTGAACTGAATTTCCACCATCTGCCCTGGAGCGATTCAAACCTGGGTCCCCAGAGCATTACCCCGGGTCTCTGGATTACTAGTTCAGTGAGAATGCTATTATGCCACTGCCTCCCCTTACATAAGATGTCTCTTCATGAACTTGTGTTCTTCATCTGATTTGTGGGATGCAATATGAATCCTGAATCATGTCTTTGTAAATTCCTCTGCAACAGCAGGCAGTAATGGAGATCCTTTGAGAAATGAACAATACAATGTGTCGCACTGGTGCTTTGCAGAGCAAAGAAGAACAGGCTCAATGAGAAAATGCATTTAACTATCCATGCTTTGAAAAGTCTGCGGTTTGCGAACTGAAAACAACAGAAAATGCTGGAAAATAATCAACTGTATGGCAGCATCTGAGAAACGAGAAACTGATAATGTTGCTAACCTTTCATCAGAATTGGGGGCATTTAGAGATACAACAAATTTTAAGCAAAGCATGAAAAAGGGGGAAGGGAGGAAAAACAAAAGGGAAAGGTGAAATTAAATGACAAAGATATGATGGTGCAAGGTAAAAGGAAAAGGTAAAGAAACAAGCAAAAAACAAGCAAACAGGTGTAAGTGGGAAAAGCACAATCATCATTAACAACTGCTGCCCAAAAACATAAAAAAGAAAATAAAATGGGAGGAGATGTGATCTGAAATTGTTGAACTCAATGTTAACTCCAAAAGGCTGTAAAGTGCCTAACTGTTCATAAGATGAGCTTCATTAGAACAGTATAGAGGGTGAAGATAGAAAGATCAGACTAAAATGAGAGGTGATTGGCAAAGCCCTCAATCTTACAATGTTGAGCTCCCCAATGTAGAGGAGGCCAGATCATGAGAAGCAAACATTGTATATTAAATTGAAAGTGTAAGTAAATTGCTGCTTCACATTAAAGGAATGTGTAGCAATGTTGGTGCAGACTCAATGGGCCAAAAGGCCTCTTCTGCACTGTATGATTCTATGAATATTTGCAGCTTTGATCGATGAGAAGGGGGCAGGTGTTGCATCTTCCTGAGCTTGCATGAAAAGGTGCCAAAGGAAAGGGAAGTTGCTGTTGGGAGTATTAACATAGAAACATAGAAGACAGGAGCAGAAGGCCATTTCGCCCTTCGAGATCGCTCCGCCATTCATTACGATAATGGCTGATCATCCAACTCAATAGCCTAATCCTACTTTTTCCCCATAACTTTTGATCCCATTCACCCCAAGTGCTATATCCAGCCATCTCTTGAATATATTAAACATTTTGGCATCAACTACTTCCTGTGGTAATGAATTCCACAGACTTATCACTCTTTGGGCGAAGAAATGTCTCCTCACTTCCATCCTAAATGGTCTACCCTGAATCCTTAGACTGTGACCCCTGGTTCTCGGCTCCCCCATCATTGGGAATATCCTCTCTGCATCTATCCTGTCTTATCCTGTTAGAATTTTATAAGTCTCTATAAGATTCCCCCGCCATCTACCTCATTCACCTGAACTCCAACAAAACAATCCTAACCGAGTCAATCTCTCCTCATACATCAGTCCCTCCATCCCTGGAATCAGCCTGGTAAACTTTCTCTGCACTTAGGGTATAGAATGTTGTTTCACATTCATGCCTTGGTCAGTTACCCACCTCGGAGAGGGAACCTCTCAATCCAAACCTATGGCTCAGAGATCTCACTGCTCCTGACATTCCCATCCGAGTTAACTGTGCTATGACAAATGCTTAAAACATAAACCGTACTCCATCTTAAAGCTGCAATGTGCAGGCAGAAAGGAAAGACAAAAACCCTAACTCAACAAGAAAGTACTGTATGCTGGGAATGGGCTGTGAAAGTTTCAATGCTGCATGAATGCGGCTCAAGATACTGTTCATTTTGATGACCTAGGGAAAGCATCGTTACTCCACAGCACACTGAGCGACCAAGTAGACTTTTTGAAGTAGAGCACTGCTTGTTCCTGAATTGGAGAGGAATCTAGAAAAGATATCCTAAACAACTGCATATATCCCTACCGCCCAGCTGGCTTGCTGCGGCCAACGGGCATCTCTTAATGGGATCAAACTGTGACAGAGAAGGTGACAGAGAAGAAAATGTAAATTCCTAACCTCCCTTCAAAAGGTGGGAAGAGAAGAAAAATTCTGAAACTAGCTTGCTGGAACACAAGTGGAGTGTTTGACTTTGTTGATAACAGTGACACGTAGCCTAGGTGGTCCACAAACTAGCCAGATTAAACATCAATATACTGGCCCTGAATCAGCACTGTTTCTAGGATCAAGGCAGCCTGACAGAACATAACGCTGCCTATTGGTCAGATCTCAAGATGAACAATGCTGCCTCAGTGTCAGCTTCCTGGTGAAGAATTCTATCACCACTAAATTTTCAAGCCTGCCAATCAGCCATTCCAAGATCAACATGTCCCTGCGCCTCACTCTTCAAGTCTAGCAGCAATTCTCAATGGCCTTTATGCTCCACAGAATTTGAAACACTGTTCAGTACAAAGTTCACAATGCAGGATACCGATATCAGCCGCATCCAACAACAGCCTTTCAAGAATAACTGGATGAGAACCCAACTCTGGAGGAAACCATCAATCAAATGAAGAGAAGCAAAGCTCTCAATTTCAATACAATTCCCTCCAAAGTCTTGAAATATGAGGCTCTGTCCTATATACCAAGCACCATGGGTTTTTCATTGTTTGCTGGGAACAGAGCAGGATTCCACTGGATTTTCATAAAGTCATTATCATCACTTTGTATAAAAGCAAAGGAGAAGAGTCAGGATCCTCCAACTGCTATAGTATCAACCTTCTTTTATTGTGTCATAAGGTGAAATTTTATGAGTTTTTTTTCAAGTGTCCAGCTAGTCTGAAAATGGGAGAGTTCAAGATTTGTTTTTTGTCGCGTTTTCACACCCAAGCTTATGCGCTCTGTCTCTGAAAAGATGGGCGAGTTAAGCCCTGCCTACAGCCTCTCTGAAAAGAGACACTCTTCAGTACAAGAGAGGCTGTGGGTGGGGCTTAACTCACTAGACAGCCTGTAGGGGGAGGTATTGCACATATGCAGACCTCTGATGCATTACAAGTGCATGAACAGCAGCAGGGCTTTGACAGACAGGGAGCGAGCTGTCAGGGCTTAACTAGCTCCCCTCGCCTCCCACAATTGTGGGGCCAGTGGCCCGAGACACTGCCTCCCTCATCACCAAGACTGATCAAGGCTCCATTCTTCCCCCACTGATCATATGCAGAGTGGCAGCAGGCCTTCCTTTCCCACTCCCATCCCCGATCACATGCCGAGTGACAGTGGGCCCCCTCCCCTCATTGGCCCCACCTCTGGCACTGCCCCCATTCGCCCCATCTCATTGGTCTTGCCCCAGGCACTGTCCAGTGGGCATTGCCCAGGTGCCCAGTGGGTATTGCTCAGTTGCCAGGGTGACACTGCCAGTCTGGCACTGCTCAAGGCATATCCCCACCTTGCACTCAGCCTTCCCAGGGAGGCTACATTGGCCTCCAGTTCCACCAGCGGGGCCAACTTGACTGTTCCCTGTTCATTCAGAGCTGGTGTTTTCCTCACCAGAGAGAACCTCTCCCTGCAAGGCTGTAAAGGCAAACAAGACTGAATGATTGAGTGCTGGGCTCATTAAACACAGGAAATCCACATTTAAATGAATTTAAATGCATTAATGAACGCCTGGCCCATTTCTGGCAAGAGGCCGACTGCACCGGAAGTCCAGGTGTTGTAAAATCACAACAGGCACAAAAATGGGCACTATTCGTTCTAGCCGCTTTACACCCGATTTTACGACACTTCCATGCCGCAAATCTGATGTAAAGAGATTGTAGAATTCTGCCCGTACAGTCATAGAGCACAGAAACAAGCTCTTTGGCTCACCATGGTATGCCGACCATCAAACACCAGTCTATACCAATCCTATTTATCAGCACTTGGCCCATCGTCTATTATGCCTTGATGATTTAAGTGATCATCCAGATGCTTCTAAACAGTTGTCAGAGTATCTGCATCCAACACCTCTCAGGCATATTTCCGTCGCCCTCTGGATGAAAAACCTTTTCCTCAGATCCCCTTTAAACCACTTCTCACCTTAAACCTGTGCATTCTGTTCTTAGACACCTCTGCCATGGAGAAACAGTTCTTACGACCTACCCTATCCATGCCTCTCATAACGTTTTATACCTCTATCAGACCCTCTCTCAGCCACCTCTGCTCCAGGGAAAACAAACCCAGCCAATCCAGTCTCTCCTCATAGCTGAAATTTTCCATCGCAGGCAACATCCTTGTGAATCTTCCAGTGTGATCACTTCTTTCCGATAGTGTGGTGACCAGAACAGCTCACAATATTCCATCTGTAGCCTAACCAATGTTTTATAATGTTGTACCAAGACCTCCCTGCTCCTACATTTTGAATGAAGGCAAGCATTCTGTATGCCTTCTTCACCACTCTATTTACCCTCAGGGATCTATGAAATTATGCACCAAAATCCTTTTGCTCCTCAATACCCCTAGGCACCTACTGTTCATTGTGTATATCCTATCCTTATTAGATGTCCCAAAATTCGTCACCTCAGTTATCAGGATTAAATTCCATTTGCCATTGCTCTGTCCAATTTACCAGCTGTATCAGTCTGTAGTCTAAGAATATTCTCCTCACTATCAGCAACACCACCAATTTTCATGTCATCTGCAAACTTACTAATTATACATTCTACATTCACATACAAGACATTCATGTCTCTGATGAATTACTGGGAAGATCCTGGTTAGAATACTTCTGAACAGGTTTGTGTCTATCATCACAAAAGAAAATCTCACAGACAGCCAATGTAATTTCAAAGCATATAGAGGCACCACATACATGATATTTGCTCAGACAAGTACAAGAAAAATGTTGTGAGCAAAACAGAGGCCTGTAGTCACTATTGTAGACCTCAACAAGGCATTCAGCAGTCTGAGTGAAGATGGACTTTAGAAAGTCCTTGAAAAACCTGGATGCCCGCTCAGGTTCCTGGTCATGATGAAACAGTTTCTCGAAGTCAAGCAAAAAAGTGACCAATTGAGCTCCTTCTGAATCTCGAATGATGTGAAACTGGGATACGTGCTGGCCTCACATCTTTCTTTAAATTGAATGTTCTATTTCCCACCCATTCTAGGAGCAAATTTTTATGGTAGCTACTGCCATTGCTTATTCAGCAAAGAAAATACAGGATATTAACACAGGTATAAGAAAGGCTGATCAGTCAAAGATTCTAGCAACATGCTTGGACACGCAACAGAACATACTTGCCTCATCTCCAATTATACTAGAGGCGCCACTGAAACAAAGCAATGCCTTTTCCCAGGGTATATGATCTGTCTGCACTTTTACGGGAGTAATTTAGAGATTCTTTGTCTTCAAAAATCAGAAATATTAAAAATATGTGACATCATTAATTCTAAGTGGGTTTTCCTCAAAAACTATGAGGACTCCTAGGGCCATATGCACAACTAAGCCACTTGCCTACCTCCGTGCAGCGGCGCTACTCATATTAGCCAGATTACAGTAAAGGATACCCATACAATATATTCCATCATTATAAATGCCAGGACTATAAGAGAAGATGGAAATGTATCACACAGCCCTAAGGCCATGCAATCTACACTGCACACTCCTCAAATAAAAAGAGTACGGTGAGGGATGCATTCCATTAAAGATAAGTGGATGACCCTGGTTTCAAAAGGATTGCATGCGAATTTCACCTGAGTGCTCATTTACTAGATCACCTCTGTCAATATGATAAATAACAACACAGGATCAATGAGGGAATGTAATGACAAGAATTAACAATGAACTGCAGATTGTGTTTCCAAATCATTGCTTGTCGCAGAGTTTAGAAGCACCAAAGCCTCAGTAGGATTGTCAAACATCCTTAAAGATCCATCGTATGTAACACTCAGAATAATAGGACATAGCCAGGCATACTGCATTCCAATAGCTTTCAGATGTTTTCTAACTTCATCTTAACCTTTGTGCCTCTGTTGCATTGCCACTGAGAAGTCTTGGAAGAATGAGACTTCACTCCATCATAGAGCAAGACTCCACCAATACTCTTTGGTAATCTCTGAAGTTATGGAAATACATGATAATAGGCCTGGGTCATTGATTGAAGATAGAGCAAGAGTGAACAGAGGAGAAAAACAGAATAGAAAAAAAAATCATAGAGCAAGAACTTAATTACCAAATTATTTAAGCATTATTAGCTTAATTTGTTATTGTTTACATCTAGTCAGCATCACAATGCATGATTTGAAAACTTACAAAAGTTGTCGATCCATGCAGTAAGATAGGAATTTTTGTGGAGATGCTGATAACTTTGTTGAAACTTTTCATAATTTTGTCACCCCCTATCCCTTGGGCACATAGGAGTGTCCACATCCTGAAGGGGCATCAACTGTCCACCCTAATCATTATCCTCAATGAAGCATGCAGAAATCAGGGTGTCTCTCCAGTCTCATGGCATTCATCCATCTGTTCCGCAGGCTCCTATTCAGCTCCTCCCTGAACTTCCTCCTCTTCCGAGGAAACATGACACTCCTCCAGATCACGTATGGCAGTTCCTTACCCCATTAGTCCAGTTTCCCAAACAAAGGCATGATGCCTGATAATGGTTTAGCCCCTACACATCACGGCTGTTAGCAGGTAAGTTCCTTCGGGTCGTTCTTATCTCCTTGTCGCCACTGAAATAAGTCAGCCAAGGCCAGTGCCGCTTCACCAGATTCCCTTTTATTTACAATCTCTATTATAATTCACAGAGCGCCACAGGTTCCGTGTCAGCATGCGGAGTACCAGGAGACCTGACAGTCCCAGTTTTATATACAGAAAATACTCCCTGATTGGGCAGGTAATAATGAGCTCAACCAGGGAGTTCATACTCCAAGAAGTTAACCCAATTGAAGTCATTACAAAAATGACAACATAGTCGCACTCATTCTTAATCATATTATTGTCTCACAGTAGAATGATAAATTCAAAAAGCAATGCTAATAGTTTTGCAGACATAAACCTCCATCTCACACATTGAGAGAAAAATATTTCTATTTCCTGTAAGGGATATCAGCTACTTTTTTTAAAATTTCAGAATTCTGGGCAAGTGACACTGTGACACTAGAAAATTGGAAGAAAAATATTTCAATTTCTTGGAAAGGATTTTTTTTTTGTTTATTTCTGGGCAAGGGATACTAGGGCAGCACAGTGGTTAGTACTGCTGTCTCACAGCGCCAGAGACATGGGTTCGATTCCCTGCTTGGGTCCATGCAGTGTTTGAATGTTCTCTCTGTGTCTGTGTGGGTTTTCTCCAGGTGCTTTGGTTTCTTCCTTCAGCCCTTTGGGATACATAGTCTTGTCCTGCACTTTGCCCATATTCAGTAAGTTCTTTATCATTATCAACTCCTCATAATTGTCTAACATATGCTTATGTGAAGTGCACGGTGTCACTGCTTTCTATCACCTGTTTAGATCCTGTAAATGTACAATTAATGTCCATTAGCCTGGAGGAATGTATCCTAACAGCTAGATTGCCATGTTGTAAAATTACTGTTTTTCCTTCACTACCTACAATCTTATCTGGGCCTTTCCACTCATTCTGCCCTTCTCTTTTGTAATATACCATGTTCCCTCAATTAAAATTTATTGTTGATGGCCTCATGTGCTGTTATGAGATGCATCAAATTTTCTCTGAAATCTCAGCCTTGATAAATGCCCTTCTCCCGGCATACAGAGGGAGTAAGGGCTCAGAAAAGAATGAACTAATCGTAATCCTTTCAAGGCTGTGGGATGATCCTGCATCACCAAAGGTATTTTTGGATTTCTCCCATAAACCAATTAGTGGGGACTTTAGCTCACAACACTTTGAAATGAGTTCTTCGCATGGACTTGTCACACTAGAGCAGATATCAGTTTACAGCCTGATTGGTCAGCTAAGATTCTGTGAATCATCTCATCAATTACTGAATGATCTTTTCCACAAACCCCATTACTAAAGGGATTTTCCTCTGCTGTGAGTTCATTAATATAATGTTCATATTTTCACATATACTTTTAAAATTTAAATGTCAAATTCTCACCCCATTGTCAGTTGGAAATCTAGCTAGCGCTCCAAGTCTACAGATGGGCTGGGGCCTAGTTTGCCTACTTAAATTACCTAAGTTTGCACAATATTTCCCCACTAACATAGGAAGGTAATGCATCTTTTTTCCCTGAAGAAATTTGGGGCTATTACACCTCTTACAATTAAAAGAACAAATCATATATTTTACCAATTAAAGAATTCTGTCCGTGTAGTTCCCAATCAATCAGATTAGTATTTAAAAGCCACTGTCTAGCACCATTCTCTGAGATTAACCTGTGATCTCAATAAAGAAAGTAATGACTGCTTTGCATCCATTATTGGTCCATTTTAACTATATTAATCACACCATCCCTGGCACTTTTAAATGTCATTCCTAAAACTTTTGCAATTGAAGTAAAGATTAATGAGGATTATTTGCTAAGAATAAGTCCTTCCTTCAAAGGCCACTCCTAGAAGGCTATGCCTTCGAGCATATATGATGTTAATTATGAATCTCCACAACTTGTCAAGTATTTGACCTGCTGACAACCACAATCACCTGCTATAAAATACATTTACTGTCTCAAGCCTGTAATTATTGGGGGAACTGCAATGTGACATTTTTGAAATGCAGTACTGCACAAGATACCACTTGTTGAACTGTACTTGGCCATAAAATATATGAACCCTTCACTGATTGGGAAATGTGAAGAGAATTTTTACAATCTCAGGGCAGTGTGATGCAGAGGATTGAGGGGTGGGCCGTGGCCTCCATATTTGGGCTCCCAACCTCTAAGAGGAGCAGCAGGCCATCGCCTGCCAGGGATGATCATGACAACTTGACTGCTAGTTCCAAGGGTTATTAGGAACAGGTTCGGAAGGTTTGCCAGGTCTTGTTTTCTTGCCATCATCGATTTGGGGGCAGGAAAATTCAGACTGGGACAGGAGCATGGCTGAGAGGTTTCTAATACAAGCAGAGGTTTCGAGTTAGATGAACAAAAGAGTTCAGAAAATATAACATAGGAAAATTGAAATGAGGAAATAATGATAAAGCAAACAAATATATCAGCCTCAGCTGTCAGTCACTGTGTGCATACGTGGAGTAATTAAGAAATCTAAGTAAGTTAGAATTGAAATTTTAAAAAATCTAAATTTGATCGTTCTCACCATGTTTAAGTAATATATTCTGCACTGTAACAGTTCTATGATTGTGTGATAAACTGACACCTAGCTGAATTTTAAAATTTAGACCAATGTAATGCAGGAAGGCCAGCAGCATGTGGGACCTCAGAATTTTTAGCAGCAGGATTTGATAACCCATCCTCCAGGTGCTCCAGTTTCCTCCCACAGTCCAAAGATGTGTAGGCTAGGTTGACTGATCATGCTAAATTGCCCCTTAGTGTCATGGATAATTACATGGGGTTGTGTGGATAGGACCTGGGTAGGTTTGTTTTCAGTGCAGCTTCTTGGGCCAAATGGCCTCCTTGAGTACCGGAGGGATTCTATAACATCACTCGCATTCAGATCCACTATCTGGAAAGACCCTGAGAGGGTCAAATCAAAGCATTGTAGAAGCACGAAGACAGAGTCAGGCACTTAACAGATGGTGTCTCAATGTGGAAATGTAACATCAAGCTTCCGATGCATCCCAAGGGTTTGTAGGGAGATTCCATTCCCAAATGGGAGGAAGAAGGCAGCATCAGAAAACAAACAGATGTGACTGGAGATGGTTGAGGAGTTCAGTGTTATTTGGCCCATAGCCAGACTTTGAAGTACAAAACAAAATACAGGTCTTTTTCTTGATAGTAGATTTAGTCAAAGGATACAGCATTACAGAACTCTGTCTCCTTCCAACTCATTGTTCCAGTGGACTTTCTTTATATTTGCTCCCTTTTCTTAACCAAACAAATCCCATTTCCTGTAGTTCTTTAGCAATATTATTAATGAACCATAAACAGTAGGTGCAGAATTGTTGTGACAGATGGCTGCAATGCTTCAAATTGGATGAAAAATGCTTAAATCTATTTAACCTGGACATACCTAGCAGCTATGTGAATGGTTACAGATGTCTTCACATAAGGCTGCTGCTCCTCCTCCTGCTGTTCCTCCTCTTTTTCCAAAGATGTAGAGCACTCCTCACCTTCCTCCTCTGGGAGTTGGGAGTCCTCACAAGGAAACCCTTCGAATCATAGAATCATAAAATCCCCAGTGTAGAAAGAGGCAATTTGGCCCATCAAGCGTGCACCGATCACAATCCCTCCGAGGCCCAATCCCGATGTCGCCACTTATTTACCCTGCTAACCAGCTGACACTAAGGGCAATTTAGCATAGCCTGTCAACATAACCCACACATCCTTAGACTGTGGGAGGAAACCGAAGCATCTGGAGAAAATGCATGCAGACAGACGGAGAACATGCAAACTCCACACCGACAGTGGCCCAAGCCGGAAATCGAACCCAGACCCCTGATACTGTGAGGCAGCAATGCTAACCACTGTGCCGCCTCTAATACGTTGCTGGTGAATGCTGGAGACACCCCATTGTCCATCCAGACAGCTGAATCACCTCTTTAACACCATGAATGTCATATCTATGGAAGCTCTTGTGCTCATGTGAACTGTGTTACACATTTCCTGGGTGTCAATGATATTGTTATGAAGCGGAGGTGGATCCCGTCTCTGAGAACTAACGCCTGACCACTCAAAGAGGAGTACCTCCCCATATAATCTGTAAAAGTGAGTGTGAAGCATTACAATATGTTCTTTAGCAACTTTTAGTGGTTAAAACAAAGTAACCAATTCTCTCCAAAATCAAAAAATAACAACTTATTTAACAAACAGTGAACAAGTTAACTAAACTATGAACAAACCAAATAAATCACAATTCTAATGGAATGCTGTTTTGATAAATACAATTCCCACTTATTTACAAAAAAAATAGAATTTTAGTCACTCTCTAAATTACAACCAGGTTTGGCGTCTTCCAGAATATCCTGGCTTCCACTGTTGATTCTTCTGTTTGGAACTTCTGTCTTCTTTGGTACCTTCGCTATTGAGATAAAGCTTTGTCTTAAGACATGAATGAGGTTGTTACTCTGGCAAGTGGCAGTTAGTTTCTCTGCTTTTGTGCCACTGCCTCCCTTCTTTTATACCTGTGATGACATATCAACATTTCCCATAATATGATTGGTCCTAGGTTGTCAACAAAATCAAATTTAAATTTAATGGTTTGCTGGTATCTAAGCATCCAATTCAAATTTGATTGGCTAAATTCAAAAGCCTGTTTGTTGTCTTGGCATTACTGCTACCTGGCCCTTTGATACAAATGTTTCAGTCTGAGTTCTCTACGTACTTGAGGTTTATGAAAAATCTTTAAGCCCAGAAAAAAAACAACTTTTATCATACAATTTTACAAATACCAATCTACAATTACTCTACACAACTTCACAACAACTCCCCTTAAGAAAAAGTGAATCATCATCAGGAAAAGATGGCTTCTTTTTTTTCTTCTAAACTCATGATAAAGCATCCATGATAACATTTTCATGACATACATGTACAATCTGTAAATTAAAAGCTTGTAACACGAGACTCTCGTGTTCTTGTCTTTAAATCTTTCCAAAAATGTCAAAGGATTGTGATTGGTAGAATTCAAAAGCAGTGGTAAGCACTGCACCTGTTTTAGCCACCAAACTTTTCAAAACCCTTCAAAATTGCCATTGACGCCCATGATGGAGGTGTTGGAGATGTGTTGTTACAGGAGGATGACTGTGGATTGGTATTTGTAAAATTTTATGTCAAAAGGTGGTTCTTTTCTGGGCTTAAAGATTTTTCAAAAACTGCAAAGTTTATAACTAACTTTCTCTCAAAGAGCTCTGCAAAATCCTTCATGTGATCTTTCTATGAATGGCTAAAGATCACTAAGTCATTTATGTAGACAGCACATTTAGTCAATCCTGCAACAGCTCTGTTCATAAGGCTTTGAAAAGTGGCTTGTGTATTTTTCATCCCAAAGGGCATTACTTTAAATTCATATAGCCCACTTGGGTTTACAAAAGCAGAAACGTCTTTTGCTCTCTACGTCAAAGGTACTTGCCAATAACCACAAAGTAAGTACAACTTTGTGATGTAAGTGGCTTGTCCTATTTTTTCCGCACAATCCTCCAGCCTTGGAATTGGGTACGAGTCAGATTTAGTCACAGTGTTGGCCTTCCATCAGGTTTGAGAACTAATACAATTGGCAACCACCTGACTCAGCTCTACAATGTCTTCTTGTGGCATCACTTCCACATCCTTCTGAACCTGCACTGTTTTGTGAGGGTTAAGCCAATAGGGGTGTTGTTTAATTGGAATAGAATTCCCTACCTCAACCTCATGTACTATGTCCTTAGTCCTACCCATTCTAGTTCTACTTGGGTCCTCATGGCACTGTAACAAGTCTTTCAGTTCAGTCCTCAGTCCTCACTATCCTTTTCCATTCCTTAAGGACTTCTTCATTATTCAATTTATTCTGAGGCACCTCAAATTCAAAATCATCTGGATTTGATTCCTCACTCTGATGGCAGTAACTAATCCTGTTTCCTCAGTTCCTTTCCATGTCATAGTACTGTTTTCACATGTTCACATGACAATTTTTTCCTATCTGGCATCTTTACCAGATAATTCACTTGACATAACTTCTTCTCAGTCTGATAGGGACCACTAAAACTTTGAAGGGATCTCCCACCACTGGTAATAGCACAAATACTTTGTCCCCACAGGCAAGCATACAAATTTTAGATAGATCTGCTTCTTGCTTCATTAGTTGCTGTGCCATCTTCAAATACTGTCTAGTCAATTCACCTACATAGTTCAATCCTTTTCTCAGCTCAGACACATAACTCAACTGTGAGATCTCTGACTTCGGACCTACCAACTTTTCCTTAATTAATTCTAAAGGTCCTCTTTTTTCATGACCAAATAGCAATTCAAATGGAGTAAACTGACTTAATTCATTTGGAGCATCTGTAATAGCAAATGATATAAATAGGATACCTTTATCACAATCATTTGGGTAAATGGCAATAAGCCCTCAACATGGTCTTTAGGGTCTGATGCCACTTTTCCAATGCTCCCTAGGATTCAGGATGATATGCACCATGGCAGTGCCTTCTGGCATCCTGGGGGTTGGTGCTAAGGGATACTCACCTTCTCGCTGACCCATGCAGGTTTGAACCACTCTTTAAGGGACCAGCAGTAATTTATATCCATGTGACATCCCACCACAGAGGTGGGAACATTCCAGGAGGGGAGACAATCATGTGCCGAACTCACTACTGAGATTGAAATCCCATCATTCTCATGCTAAACAACCTCACGCCCTTTCTGGCTGCCATCCAGCTTGCACAAGTAGAAAAGGAACGGGACGATTGCAAATCGTCAATCTTCGCACGGTTTATGTAAGCCATTTTTAGGTCCACATGCAAATTTCCAGGATTGCCACCATCTGCAAGGCTGTAAAATCGCCACTAAAAGGCGATTGTCAGCTATTGTCAGCTCAGCCACTCTAGCTATATATGCTTGTAACATAACTAGAGAATATCTTACATCTTCTTCCCAGCAAAATAACTTGCCCCCCACTTCCCATTTACCTTTAATAACCAAGTCACCTAGATTTTTTGTTATCAGGTCACAATGATCCCCTTCATTCTTTCGTTTTATCCAAAATTAAAGACACAGTATCAAAACCTAACAATCTTTCCAAAGGACGCATTTCTCACACTCCCCACAAAAGATGAAGAATCGCCGACAAAGTGATGAGTTTTTCATAACACCATCCAAAATATCGAAAACATTCTAATCATTACCTTACTACATACAGTGTAAGTAATGCTCTCTCTTTTTCCATTAAACGGCTCAACTTGACAGCAGCAAAAGGTTTAACCTGCATCAACCAAATGCATGTAACAGTTAGGCTTCAACGTTAAATTTCCATAGATTTTTTGAGTTTTTTGCAGATTTCTTCAAAATGAGAGTTCATTCTGCTATTAATAACTTAATTTTCTTTCATACTTCGTGGTAAGTCTCCTTTCTCATATCAAGTAAATTTCATGGTACTTCGATGTCCTTGGTTAAAAGTTTATTAAAGGTTTGGTCTGGGTAACTTCTCAAGAAACATCCAGTTACATGGTGAGATTTCCCATGATTTTTGCATTCAATTCGGTGTTAGCTGTAATTCAAGATTAAATCCTTGGTCACAACTCCTCTTCTCATGTGGCTTCAGTATGTCCTTCTGTTCTTCCTTTGAATTAGATGTTACATTACCAATTGGGTGTTGACTTCTAAACACTGTCTGTCAATGTTTTGACGTCCAGATTGAAAAAGCCAAACAGCTGAATCATCCTTCTCCTGTTTAAACAAAGGATAATAGTTCTCCTTTACAGCTTTAAGAATTTTATTAATGTCAGTCAGACAGGCCCTGACACCGTTTTCATCCAATTCATGAATTCATTTAATTTTTTCCCTCAATCACCACATACTTTGTTAAAATCTCCCACAACAGCAGTTCCTCATATAGTTTCATCCTCATACAGATCCACAGGATCAGTGTTAGTTACAACCAAATCATTTTCTTTTAAGACCATAAGGAATAGGAATAGGAGTAGGCCATTCAGCCCTTTGAGCCTGCTCTGCCAGTTAATAAGATCATAGCTGATCTAACACTCACTAAGTCCAATCATCTGCCTAATCTCCTTAACCCTTTATTCCTCTACTGATTAAAATGTACAAAGACTTGGTCTCCACAGCTTTCTGGGATAAAGAATTCAAAAGATTCACCTCTTTTTGAGAGGCAAAAGTCTTCCTCAAATCCATCTTTATTCTTCGGCTACATCCTCTGGTCCTACACTCTCCCATAAGAGGAAAAGCCTTCCAACATTTCCCCTATCTAACTCCCTAAAAATCTTCTATATTTCAATTATATTACATTTCATTCTTCTGAACTCTATGAAGTACAGATCCAACACGTTTCACCTTTCCTCATTTGCCAGTCCCTCCATGCCCAGTATCCTCCAAATAAACCTCTTCCGTTCTGCTCCAAAGAAAATATATTTTTCCTTAAATAAGGGTGCCAGATCTGTACACAGTACTCTTTATGTGGTCTCACTACTACCTTGCACAGTTGCAGCAACACCTCTTTTAATTTTATATACTAGTCCCTTGAAATGAAAGCCAGCATTTAATTTGCTTTCCCTATTACTTTCTGCACTTATATGCTAGCTTTTTGGGTTTCATGAACAAGGACTCCCAAATTCCCTTGTGCTGCAGCTTTCTACAGTCTCTCTCCATTTAAATAATAATCCACCTTCTCATTCTTTCTTCCAAAATAAACAATCTCACATTTTCCCACATTATGGGTGGCACGGTGGCAGTGCTGCCTCGCTGCGCCACGGATCTGGGTTTGATTCCCAGCTTGGGTCATTGTCTGTGCAGACTCTGCACGTTCTCCCCATATCTGCATGGGTTTCCTCTGGGTGCTCATGTTTCCTCCCACAGTCTTAAAGACATGCTGGCTAGGTACATTTACCCAAACAGGCCCCAGAGTGTGGTGACTGGCAAAATTTCACAGTAACTTCATTGTGGTGTTAATGTAAGCCTTATTTGTCACTAATAAATAAACTTTACTTCTAGAAGGTTCCAGTGACAGCAGTTGGTAATAGACGTGGTACAACAAAGTTCTATTATTCGTGTTAATGTGAAGGATTGTATAAACATCACCTCCCATAATAATGATGTAAGAGCTGAGAGGGAGAACGTTTAACACTTCAGCTGTGTGTAGTCATGTATATCTATATATAGTTGAAATGTATCTAATAAGCCAGTTCTTGTTTAGGGATACCAATGACTTAGCAATCATTCCCCAGTTAGGTCAACCAACATACAACAGTGCTTAGATCAAGGCTAAGTATACAGTAAAAAGTATTGCTTTTTGCATGCTATCTGTACAAAGCATGCCGTACAGAGAGAAGGAAAGGAGAGGGTGCAGAATGTAATGTTGCAGTCATAGCTACTGTGTAGAGAAAGATCAACTTAATATAAGGTAGGTTCATTCAAAAGTCTAATGGCAGCTGGGAAGAAGCTGTTCTTGAGTCGGTTGGTATGTAACCTCAAACTTCTGTATCTTTCTCACGACTGAGAAAGGTAGAAGAGAATCTGTCCAGGGTGCATGGGGAACTTGATTATACGGGCTGCTTTTTCGAGGCAGCAGGAAGTGTAGACAAAGGGCCAATTTTACCAAAACTTTGCGCCCATTTTCAGGTGCAAAATCTCATTAAATTTGGTCGTCGGGCCTTTAACACGATCTGCAGCCGAATCCGAGCAGATCGCGGCTTTACTGACACCCGATTCGGGCGTGGATCCGGTCCACGCCCGTGCATTAGTATGCATTTAAATCGATTTAATGAACCGCGCGCCCAACTCTCCCACCAAATCCCACTTTACCTTCTTCTGGTCAGTTCCGGATCCGCGCTGTAAGCAACCTACAAAATGAAAATCCAAAGCTGATTTTTATTTTGCAGGCGAACCTCCGAAGGCTCTCTGACCTCTGGAAGTGGGGGGTGGGGGGAGGGGGAGGCGGGTCAGATGTATCCTTTGGGAGGGAGGTGACGAGAGGGCTGATCATTGTCTGGTGGTGGGGGGGAGGCCCGATCGCTCACTGAAGGACGGGGGGTGGGGGGGGGGGGGGGGGGGGGGGGGTTGCTGTGAGCAGGGGTGTCTACTGCCACTTTGCAAGCAACCCCTCCTCCCCACCACAGGAACGAATCCCTCCCCCCCAAGGGACGTGCGGCCACTCTGAGAGGAGGGATTCGTTCCTCCGGTGGGAAGGAAGGGTCACCCACAGAGTGGCAGCCCTCTCGCCCCCCCCCCCCCAACTTCCCCAGAGATACATCTGACTTGCCTCCTCCTCCTCCCCCCCCACTGACCCGCCTGCTGCCTCCTCCTCCTCCCCACTCTCCCGAGGATGTGCTGCTCTCTCCACTTTCTGTTTCTTTTCTCTTTCCCAACCAGGGCACGATTTTTCAGATTTTTTTCGAACTGTGCACGTGCAGTTCAGAACTCTGATCGTTCCGGCAGTGCGAAGCCCCACCCACAGTGGGATTGGATTGAAGCCAGCTGAAAGCGTGTGGGCGCGCTGCAAAGCGGATTTCTAGGTCGGATCTGTACTACACCCAGATTCGGCACTTAGAATCAAAATGGTAAAATTGAGCTCTAAGTCAGTAGATGGGAGGATGCTTTGTGTGATGGATTGGGCTTTGTTCACGACCTTTGTAGTTTATTGCAGTCTTTGACAGAGCAGGAGGCATACCAAGCTGTGATAGAAACAGAAAGAATGCTTCTACGATCCATCGTTAAGAGTTGCTGAGAGTCAGAGCGGACATGCCAAATTTCCTTTGCATACAAAGTAGAGATGTTGGTGGTCTTTCTTAATTATAGCACCAGCATGGAGGGACCAGGACAGGTTTTGGTGATCTGGATACCTAGAAACCTGAAGCTCTCGACCGTTTCCACATTGATGTAGACAGAAGCATGTTCTCCGCTATGCTTTCTGAAATCAATGATTATCTCCTTCGTTTTACTGACATTGAGGGAGAGTGTGCAAGAAAGTAAACAGAAAAAGCGCTGGTTAGAGGAAATTGCAGTCACTGCATATAGCTGGCAAACAGCAGCAGGTTATTGAGGGTTCAGCTGAAATGGTCAATGAACAATCTAGAGTAAGAATAATTAACTAGGGGAAACCCGACTTTAATGGGGCAAGAATGGAGGGAAAAACTGGAGCTGAACAATGGGCTACCTTCAGAAAGGAATGGTTTGAGCACAAATAAGATATCTTCCCCCAAAACGAAAGAAATGGGCAAAAAACCCAGAACTCCCTGGAGGAAAAAGGAGACAGAAATTACGATAAAGAAAAAAAGTGTGCTTATGACAGGTGTCAGGTGGAAAATCCAATTGAGAACAAGGCTGAATATGGAAGATTCATAAAGGAGGTGAAAAAGCAATTAAGAGAAGTGAAGTGGAATTAAGAGAAAAGACTGACAACCAGCAATAAGAAGAATCCCAAATCTTCGATAGGCACATAAATAGTAAAAAGGTGGCAAAAGGAGGAGTAGGGCTGATTAGGGAACAAAAAGGGGATTTACACAAAGGTCAAGATGACTGAAGAGAATACTTTGCATCCGTCTTGCCAAGGAAACAGTATTACAATATCAGTTGATGTGTACTAGACAGGAAGGTCCCAGAATATAACCTTAGTTCAAAAGACCAAATTTTATCTTTTGTCAGAAAACATGGATGAAGAGTCACAGAACTTCCAATTAGCTTTTAACAACAAAATAAACATTCATTAAACATGAATAGTTTGACTGTAACGCACAGTAAGAAGTCTCACAAGACCAGGTTAAAGTCCAATAGATTTATTTGGTAGCACAAACTTTTGGAACGCTGCTCCTTCATCAGGTATGTGACGAAGGATCAGCGCTCCAAAATCTCGTGCTACCAAATAAACCTATTGGACTTTAACCTGGTGTTGTGAGACTTCTTATTGTGCCTACCCCAGTCCAATGCCGGCATCTCCATATCATGACGATAATGCAATACTCCTTCACTCCCATATATTTTTACAAACATACACAGATTTTATTAATACTGCAGGTTATAAATTATATCTTATCCTATAATAGTCTCAGTAGTGTTCTCCCTGTAACCCAACACGCTAACTATGGTCAGACAAGACCTCACTCTGAAACTGCAAGGGAGATGTCACCCAATAGGACTTCTGTGATTTCTCCTCAAATTCCCCACTGGTAATCATCTTACAAATGTTTCCAAACTCCACTCTTGAAAAGGCACGTCTTAAGAGTTTTCTTCCAGACAATGCTTTTTCTCAACTGTTGTAGCAAGATCCACCTTCAGGATTTGATATTCTCCTCTCAATATTTTTTTGTTTTGAATTGCCATATGTATCCATGATTCCACACAAACTCCCAGCTACTCAATCCCCAACAGAATACCATTGTTTCAAAGGCTGAAATTAAGGACACCAAATTTGTACTTGTCTTTCGATTTCCTGCTTCTAGCGGCTGTGAGAGCTATCTTCTCTCCCTCACTGCTAAGCTGCAACTGCTATTGGTTCAGTTAAAATAAACACAAAAGGTCTTTTCCTTAAAGGTGGCCCCTAGTTTCTAAGCAACAGCTGATTCTTTTTCCAAGCACTTGGTTACTTTTCATGCCATAAATTATTTAAGCACAATAAAGGCAGTGTAAAATGAAATCAAAACCCCCATACCCCAATTCATGCAAACATAGAAATATAGAAACATAGAAAATGGTCAACCATTCATTATGATTATAGCTGATCGTCCAACTCAATAGCCTGATCCTGCCTTCCCCCCATAACTTTTGATCCCCTTTGCCCCAACAGGTATATCTTACTCTTTCTTGAAAACATATAATGCTTTGGCCTCACTTGCTTCCTGTGGTAGTGAATTGCACAAGATTACCACTTTCTAGGTGAAGAAGTTTCTCTTCATCTCAGTCCTAAAAGTTTTACCCTCTATCTTTAGACGATGACCCCTGGTTCTGAACACCTTCACCATCATGAAGACGCTGTGTGCATCTGTTAGAATTTTATGAGTTACTACTCATTCTTCTAAATGTGAGCAAATATATTTCTACATTTGCATGTATGGGCATTTCGGCTTAATATTATATATTGTCTCTAGTGTGCTAACAAACTCAACCTCTCCTCATGCATCCTTCCCACCATTCCAGGAATCAGTCACAATAAACCTTCTCTGTGATACAATCTCAGTTGATGTAGCCACTAGAGTCATACAGTCATGGAGGTTCACAGCATGGAAATAGGTCCTTCGGCGCAAATTGGCCATACCGCTCTTTCTTTTAAAAAACCCCTAAACTAATCCCAATTGCCCGCATTTGGCCCATATCCCTCTATATCCATTGTACCGATGTAACAATCTAAATGCTTTTTAAAACATAAAATTGTACCGCCTCTACCACTACCTCTGGCAGCTTGTTCCAGGCACTCGCCACCCTCTGTGTGAAAAAATTGCCCGTCTGGATACTTTTGTATCTCTCCCCTCTCACCTTAAACCTATGCTCTCTAGTTATAGACTCCCCTACCTTTGGGAAAAGATATTGACTATCTACCTTGTCTATCATAGAATCATAGAATCCTACAGTGCAGAAACAGGCCCTTCGGCCCATCGAGTCTGCACCGACCACAATCCACCCAGGCCCTATCCCCATATCCCCTATGCCCCTCATTATTTTATAGACCTCTATAAGGTCACCCTTCAGCCTCCTACACTCCAAGAAAAAAGTCCCATTCTATTCAGCCTCTCCTTATAACTCAATCCATCAAGTCACAGTAGCATCCTAGTAAATCTTTTCTGCACTCTTTCTAGTTTAATAATAACCTTTCTATAATAGGGTGACCAGAATTGCGCATAGTATTCCAAGTGTGGCCTTACGAATGTCTTATACAACTTTAACGAGACGTCCTAACTCCTGTATTCAAAGTTCTGACCAATGAAACCAAGCATGCCGAATGCCTTCTTTACCACTCTGTCCACCTGTGACTCCACTTTCAAGGAGCTATGAACATATACCTCTAGATCTCTTTGTTCTGTAACTCTCCCCAACGCCCTACCATTAACTGAGTAAGTTCTGCCCTGATTCATTCAACCAAAACGCATCACCTCACATTTGTCTAAATTAAACTCCATCTGCCATTCGTCAGCCCACTGGCCCAATTGATCAAGATCCTGCTGCAATTGGAGATAACCTTCCTCATTGCCTACCATGCCACCAATCTTAATATCATCTGCAAACTTACTAACCATGCCCCAGTTATTCTCATCCATATCATTCACATAAATGACAAATAACAGTGGGCCCAGCACTGATCCCCGAGGCACACCGCTGGTCTCAGGCCTCCGGTTTGAAGAACAACTTTCTTCTGTCAAGAAGCCAATTTTGTATCCACTTAGATACCTCACCCTCGATCTGGTGAGATTTAACTTTATGCAACAACCTTCCACGTGGTACCTTGTAAAACCCCTTGCTAAAGTCCATGTCCACAACATCAACTGCACTGCCCTCATCTACCTTCTTGGTTACCCCTTCAAAAGACTCAATCAAATTCGTGAGACATGATTTTCCACTCACAAAGTCATGCTGACTGTCCCTAATCAGTCCTTGCATCTCTAAATGCCTGTAGATCCTGTCTCTCAAAATACCTTCCAACAATTTACCCACCACAGGTGTGAGGCTCACTGGCTTCTAGTTCCCAAACTTTTCCCTGCAGCCCTTTTTAAACAAAGGCACAACATTTGCTACTCTTCAGCCTTCAGGCACTTCACCTGTGACTATCGATGATTCAAATATCTGGCTAGGGGACCCGCAATTTCCTCCCTAGCCTCCCACAACATCCTGGGATATACCTCATCAGGTAGACGAGACGGGAAGGTTGCCATCCTTCCTCAGATAAGAAGACCAAAATTGCACACAACACTCCAGGTGTAGTCTCATCAAGACCCTGTATAACTGCAGTAAGACCTCCCTGCTCCTCTGACTATGAAGGCCTTCATACCATTTGCTTTATTTTACCGCCTGTTGCACCTGCAAGCTTACCTTCAGTGATTAGTGTACAAGGACACCCAGGTCTCACTGTGCATTCCCCTCTTTTAATTTACACCATTCAAATAATAATCTGTCTCCTGTTTTTGCTAACAAAGTGGATAACCTTACATTTATCCACATTATATGAATATCTGCCACGCATTTCCCACTCACTCAGCTTGTCCAGAGCACACTAAAGCATCACTGCATCCTTCTCACAGCTCATCCTCCACCCACCCAACTTTGTTGCAAATTAAAATTTGCAGATATTACGGTCAGATTCTTTCGGCCACTCATGCTACTTTCCCGCTGCAATAAGATTGGCAAATTTGGCGCCTAAACTTTGTTCACTGCAGTGGGAAGGGAAAATCCTACTGGCATAAAATGTCATAACATTTGATTGCCTTATCTAGATCATTAATATATATTGGGAATAGCTGAGGTCCTAGCATTGATCTTGTGATATCCCATTAGCCATTGGCTGTCATTTGAAAAATGACCTGTTTATTCCTAATTTTACATCATCGTCTTTTATGTGGAACGTTATCAAATGCCTTCTGAAAGTCCAAATAAAACTTGTTGCATTGGAGTGACGACATCATCTCCTCCGACAAAAGGTGATAGGATCCCGCAGTTGGCCTTGCAGTCCAAGGAGGGATGTTGTCATTCCTTCCTGGTGCTTTGTGAGTTTGACTTAGTAGCTCCATCAGCTCTGCAATGACTGGACCCTGGGGCATGTCATCGGCCAGAGCCTCTGCAAAGTCCTGGACTCCGGCATCCCTCCAAGCGCCAGATCCTCGGGACTTTGCTTCCTTCATCTGTTGTGGATCTTCAGGTGTGAGGTGCTCAGCAGTGAGTGACACAGGAACCTGTCTAGTTAGTGAATCCACCAAGGTGTGAGTATCTGTGGTGGTGCAGGATAGGAATGACAGCTGCATGCCTCATCCATGGAGCTATTCATGTCCGTTTAGTCCAAAGGCCATAAGGATGGTCCATGCTGCTTGGGTGATTTCCCTGAAAGGGAAGGAAGATGACATTAGTGCATCATGGGATAAATGAGAGGATATTGATGACTCACTTGAGAATGATGGTGTGTCTTGAGGATTCCCACTTTTGTCTGCTGCCCCCAGTTCACAGTGCAGGTGCAGTCTTCCTCCTTCCTAGCCAGCTCAAGTGCTCTCTTCTCGAAGGATGTGAGAATTCTGAGCTCTGGCATGACTCCAGTTGGCTGAGTCCACTCAAGCCTGTTGTGGTTGAGTGTGTGCTGCAATGACACGTATTGGGAGAGTGTAGGCATGAGTCTTGATATTTAAGATGGTGATGAGGTGAGGCAGGCATGGGACCTGAGTGGGAGCTGGAGTGTGAGAAGCATGGCAGCTAATAGTGGTAACATGATGATAGGAGGTGGGGGAGGACGATCTTGTTACAGGTGCTGATAAACTTGGCAGTAGAGGTGCGAGGCGTTTGTGGAGGGGTGTCCAGGTAAAAACTGCTTAAAGTTCACTTACCCTGAAGGAATAAAGAAGATCATTCACCTTCTTGCGGCACTACAGGCCCACCCTCTTTTATAGTGAGCTGGCACTCACAAAGGCTTCCACTGCATCCCAGGCAGGGTTGGTGACCTTGCTGGAATGACCATTCTGGACCAGGGATGGAGCACATCCCATTTCTGTTGCACTCCATTCAATATTCTGCTCAGTGCTCCCTCCGAGAAATGAGATGTGGGCTTCCTGGCTGCCATCCCCTGCAACAAATCTGGAACAAATGCTGGAGAGTGCAGGGGAACCATTAATATAGAGCTCCCCACTGATTGCAGTGATTATGTTGAGCTGGGGGTGGGCAAATCAGAGGCAAGCACAGAGTGTTTCTTGTGGGCATAAAACTTTGGTAATCAGGCTTAGGATTCAGTCAGAAATTACGCTGGAGCCATCAGAGGGATTCACTCCGTTCTTTTAGCTTGTCCCCGTAGTGTTATGTGTGGAGTCAGAGTTGCAATTGCTGAAAGGTAAAGATTGTAGTTGATATGTAATCTACATAACCAACACTTAGGTATGAATTTGACAATGAGTCTACTGCGAAACTATCTTTGGTGCCAGGAATAGATAAGGACATAGAGGAAATCGAAAAAGAGTAGAGTATGTCAAGAAATAGAAAAGCTGCCACCACCTCCACCTTTGTACCTATTGAAATGGACAGCTAGAGTGTGGCAGAGGCTGTAGATAGGCTTTGATTATTTTGAAGCATCTTAATTTTTCATTGCGGTAGTTAACCAAAGTGTGTTGGGGGTTTCATAATGAATTGAATAACTAGCAATACTCCATATATTTTGTGTAGTTTGTTTGTTGCTTATGGGTACTCTGAGAAAGCTGTGACAGAAAACAAACCTCAGTTTCGTTCAGACGTATTTGTAAAATTCATGACTATGAATGTGGTAAAACACACTAGTGTTCTACTCCATCATCTTGTTTCAAATGGAGTGGCAGGGCATACAGTACCAATTGTTCAGCAAGCTTTTGATAAAAAATTGTTAGATTTAAATTCTGAGAAGCATCAGTTATTTTATCACAGACTGACTTTTTTTATTTATTGCAACATACTGTATTGTCCTACCTATGTTACGGGTTGTGGGTTTTAACAAGAGAAAGCATGGTTTACATACACGGATTCAAAGTAGCAACAGAGTTATTCAAGGACCGTTGCCTGGACAGAGAAAAACTGAATCTAAAACAGCAGCCTGTGCAAACACCCCAATGAACATAAGAACATAAGGAATAGGAGCAGGAGTAGGCCATCTAACCCTTTGAGCCTGCCCCACCATTCAATAAGATCATGGCTGATCTGAAGTGGTTCAGTTCCACTTACCCACCTGCTCCCCATAACCCTTAATTCCCTTATTGATCAGAAACCTATCTATCCATGACTTAAACATATTCAACAATATAGCCTCCACCACTTCAATGGGTAGAGAATTCCAGAGATTCTTCACCACCCTCTGAGAGAAGTTCCTCCTCAAATCTGTTCTAAACTGCCGTTCCCACCGCCGCCACCCCCCCCCCCCCTTATTTTGAGGCTGTGCCCTCTAGTTCTGGTTTCCTTTCTAAGTGGAAAGAATCTCTCTACCCCTACCCTATCTAGCCCCTTCATTATCTTGTAAATCTCTATAAGATCCCCCTCAGCCTTCCCAGCTCCAACCAATACAGGCCCAATCTACTCAACCTCTCCTCATAAGCTAACCCCCTCATCTCCGGTATTAACCTGATAATGATATCACCATCAAATCATGTGGTCAGCTCTTAAAGCAAACTGCAACCCTTTTAAGTATATAATACCCCTTCCCCTTTACTTCTGTGGTCATGACAACAAATTACTATGATGGTATACATAGGATCAATAATACTTTAGACATAGTACTTTACATCATTAATCATCATACACAGTCCATTAGAAAGTAGATCAAGAAGATGTCTATTCCTCTTTGATTATATACAACATTCCGGAAAGTGGCTATCTTTGACCCTAGAAGTATGATTTGGAACTTCAGTGGATACTTCTTCTCCTGGAAATAACTCTGTATCATCATCACTTAGTATAGTAGCAGAGGCAAAAACCATCATGTAATGCAGATTCAAGTAAGTATTATTAACAATACCAGGGACTAAAGAAGTCACAAGCAAATGATCTACCAGCAGAAAATTAAAAAAAATTAGCAAAACTATTTAGTGGCATCTGCTCAGTATGTAAAGATAAGCATGATAATACATCAGTATTAGAATGCATTCCAATCAACAATATTTCATAGGAGTGTGCAGACAAAATCTGTGACCATCTTTGCAATCGGCTAGCAGTTAATGATGGTATGCCTTTATGTTGCCCAAAAATAGTAAAGAGTTGATGATCAGTCCATGGTGTGAAATGATGACCATATAAATAATGACGAAAGGCTTGTGCAGCAAACATGATACACAATGCTTCTTTTTGCAGCTGAGCATAGTTAGATTCAGCACTAGGTAGAGTATGCAAAGCAAAAGCTATTGGTACTTTTCGTATGTGAAACTACTGCTCCTACTCTATAATGTGAAGTGTCACAAGCAAGCAGTAATGGTAGCTTTGGATTTAAATGAACCAATACTTTTTCAATTACAAAGGAACACAGGTTCAAGCAGAGGGAGGGAAAGTTTAAGGGAGATGTACAGGGAAGATTTTCTCGCAGAGAGTGGTAGCTGCCAGAGGATGTGGTAGAAGCAGGCACATTAGCAAAGTTTAACAGGCATTTGGATGGGTATATGAATAGAGAGGGAATAAGGGATATGGACCAAGTAAGTGTAGAGGTTCTTTTTAGTTAGGGCATCATCACAGGCACAAGTTTGGAGGGCGAAGGGCCTGTTTCTGTGCTGTGCTTTTGTTTGTTCAGACTTCAGCAAAAATTCTTTGACATCTTTGCATGCTTTCTTACATTCTCTTTTCCAGTCGCATTATGAAACGGCTTCAATAATGTAGCTAAGTTCGTAACAAATTTGTCAAAATAATTTACTAATCCTAGAAAGGAATGTAATTGTGTTACATTTATTGGACATGCTGCTTCTAAACTAGCATTCATCTTTTTAGATGCCTTATGTGGGCCTTTATTATCAATACTGTGACCAAAGTATTAGACTGACATCTGTAAAAAGTCACACTTATCTTTCTTGATACACAGAATATGTGCTTGAGACGTTCCAATGTTACTTCTAAATTATTTAAATACTCTTGTTCACTGGATCCTGTGATTAGTATATCATCCAGGTAACATTGTACACCAGAAAGACCACTTAAAATCTGATCCATCAATCTTTGAAATAGGGCTGGTGCAGACATTATTACCAAAGGCAATATTTTACAATGATAAAGACCCTTATGAGTAATGGCAGTAAGCAATGATTGTGAATCAGTAGGCACATGCACGTGTAATATTCTGTTGAAAGATTAATCTTGCCTAATTTCTACCCACCTGATAAACCAGCAAACAAATCTTCAACTAAAAGAAGTGGATGTTGATCAGGACACAACACTAGATTTATGATCATTTTAAAATCACCACAAATATGAACTTAGCCATTTGGTTTCACGACAGGTATAATGGGAGCAGCCCAGTATCTCATTGTAACAGACTCTAACACCAGTGTTAACAAGTAATTCATTTTTGATCTTGGGACGAATTGCATGTGGCACCTCTCTTGCTTTGAAACTTCTTGGCTTATCTTGAGTTTCACTTGAACTGCCTTCATTGAGCCAAGTGTCTCTTCAAAAATATTCTTGCATTTATCTAAAAGATCTATTTTGGCATCAACCAATCTGTTGACAGCATTCCAGTTAAGCATTATCTTCCTCAATCATGATCTCCCAGATAGAGCTGGAAGATTACCACAGGCCATGTGAAGAGACATCTCCGGTGTTTGCTCACTCAGTTCTATGTTGATCGCGATGTAACCTTTTAATGGCGCTTCACATCAGCTGGTTGTAAAGGGAGATGCATCTGCTTTTACTGGTATTGAATCTCAGGAATTAAAGATACAGCAGCACCAGTATCAACCTCCGTCCTAATATGTTGTTCATTTAACTTTGGAATCACCCAGAATCTATGTGATTCGCCATGTATCGATAAGATGTTCAAATGTTCAATCTTCATCATTCTTCTTGACATTCTCTTCTTTAGTCATAATTCTTTTCTTCCAAGTTGTTTTTGAAGGTACTCAGATTCTTCTCCTGAATATTCGTCTCAGGGTAGCTGGTCTAGCCAAACAAGCTGTTACAATGGGACCCATTTTGCTGCAATTCTTGCATTTATTACCCTTGGTCCAGCATTCACTTGCTAAATGGCCCATTTTGGCACATCTATGACATGCTTGTTGCTGTTTGGACCACTTATGTGCATTTCGCAACTTGTGGATTTTTATTCCTGCACTAAATTCTAAATCCTCTTTAGCAGCCTGTTCCATCAAAACTGCAACTTCTACCGCTGTCTTTTAAAATCAAAGCATGCTCAGTAAGCAACCTTCTTTGGTTAGCCACATTTTGAAACCACAAAGCAAATGATCTTGAGAACTTGCCAACAACTTGCCAAATTCACAACATTGTGTCAGTCTTTTTAAGGTTGAACTGATCAATGCCTTCAACCTGATTCCTTTGATGGAACCTGAGCTGTTCTGTGATGATCAGTGGCTTTGGAGAGTAATGCTCTTTGAGGATCTTTGTCAAGTCATTGTAAGTTTTGGTTCCAAGCTTCAGAGCAAATTGAAGGTTTTAATTCTTATTATACTGAGAAAAACTGGTATGAGCAACTCAATTGCAATTTTATTCAGTTTCAAGAAGTAATGAAAATGCTCTGCATAGGAACTCATGATTCAGTTTTGTCATTGAAAGGCTCCGTGGATTCTAATTGACCCACCATTTCTCTTGCAGGAACTAACGACTCAAGACTGCTCAGTATGCTTTTTCTTACTGTCTTCGTAGAGACTGCTAACTTGATGTATGTTTTTTCCAAATGATCCCAGCTGTACAACAAAACATCCTCCATTTTTAAATATGCCAGATATTGCCTGGAATCTCAGCCTTCTCTCATCGGATACCTCCTCTTTTAAAAAACGCGCAGGGAACTTTCTTTCTTTCTTGTCCTTACTGCGCTGCCATTTTAATCTTTAATCCTGTTGTTTCTTTTCCCCAGCCTTCTAATATTCAAAATGTGGGGACCCACAACTTTTTCCTTCTTCGGATCTTTTCTCGATGTTTTCAATGAAACAATATCCTGACGGTAGTGAGGCCAGGCCGTTGTCTGGGGTGGGGGGAGAGGAGTGAGGCCAGATCATTTTCTTGGGGGGGTGGGGAGGCAGTTAAGATGTATCTCTGGTGCAGGGCAGGGGGAGGCCTGATTACTCACTGGTGGAGGGGGAGGCAGATGGATCTCTGTTTTGGAGGGGCAGATGGGTCTCTGGTATGGGGTGTCAAATGGATCTCTGGTGGGGGTGGGGGGGAGGGGCAGGGAGGTCCGCTGCCACTCTGCAGGTGATCGGTCTGGGTAGCAGGGGCTGTTGAAAATGGGGACAGCGATATGTGTGGGTAGTGGGGTGGTGGATAAGGGGGACAGTGATGTGTGTGGGTGGTGGGGGCTGGATAAGGGGGACAGTAATGTGTGTGGGTGGTGGGGGATCGATATGGGGGACAGTGATGTGTGTGGGTAGTGGGGTGGTGGATAAGGGGGACAGTGATGTGTGTGGGTAGTGGGGGATCGATAAGGGGGACAGTGATGTGTGCGGGTCGTGGGGGTTGGATAAGGGGGACAGTGATGTGTGTGGGTAATGGTGGGGGTTGGATAAGGAGGACAGTGATGTGTGTGGGTAATGGTGGGGGATCAATAAGGGGGACAGTGATGTGTGTGGGTCGTGGGGGTTGGATAAGGGGGACAGTGATGTGTGTGGGTAATGGTGGGGGTTGGATAAGGAGGACAGTGATGTGTGTGGGTAGTGGGGGATCGATAAGGGGGACAGTGATGTGTGCGGGTCGTGGGGGTTTGATAAGGGGGACAGTGATGTGTGTGGGTAATGGTGGGGTGGATAAGGGGGACAGCGATGTGTGTGTGGGTAGTGGGGGGTGTGGATAAGGGGACAGCGATGTGTGTGGGGACCATTGCTGCCGCTTTTCGCTACCAGGCCGCTTTCTCTGCTTTCTGCGGTCCTGGAGCGATCTGACATAGGCGCGCTTTTTCAAATTTTTTTCTAACTGCGCATGCGCAGTTCAGAGCTCCAATCGTTTCGGCCACACTAAGCCCCAATCACAGCGTGAATGGGACTGGTGATCTTTTTTTCAAGCTGAGTGCGTATGGGAGCGCCTGAAAGCAGATTTCTAAGTCAGATCTGAATTGCGCCCAAATTCAGCACTTAGAATGAAAATGGTAAAATCAGGCCCATGGATTCAAAGTAACAAGAACAGATTTATTGTAAGAGTCTTTGCTTGTATAGAGAGAAGCTGAAACTAAAACAGCAGCATGTGCAAACATCCTAATGGTATCACCATAAAATCATGTGATCTGCTCTTACAGCAGCCTGCGATCCCTTTTAATAGATAATACATGCCTCAACCTATCGGCAAAATGCAAACTGAATTTTCTGCGAGAAGACAGCGTAGAATGAGGTTTTCGATGCTGAAGCCACATTTAGCATAGTCAGGAGAAGAGTAAAATAATCACATCAGAAAAGGAGTCAAGGGGGAGCAGAGTGAGAGAAAGAATTCTGAAGTTGAACTAAAAGGTTAGAGCAAAGAGCCATGATCACAAGTGGTTGGAGGGGTTATCAGGAAGATTTGTCAAAATATGTGGTCCTCACGCATATTTGGTCACGATATTTGATAGTAGAAGAGTTAGTTTTGTAGACACAGATCATGCTTCAGAGGTTAAAGCAGAAGAACAAAGTTGGGAAAAGTCTGATGAATTTGATAGCTGAGATATGAGTAAACTACAAATAGCTATTCCAATACAGGTCTCGCCTAAAACCAGTTCAGATCCAAGTCAGAATCAAACAGACATCAAGTGAAATAGAAAATTCAAGTGAAAGTTAAGGTCAAACATTTTTCCTCAGCATCTGCCCAAGGTGGATTAAGCTCCTGCTCCAATTTCCAGAAGTTTGGGTCAAGAAAAGAGGCATCCTCTTAGGATTAGGAATCAGTGGTTAAATTTGATGCGCAAATAAATTAATAATAAGAAATGTGTACATAAGTTTTGCTGAACTCAAACATTGTGTAACCTTTTCATTAGAGAGGAGTGATCATTTGTGTACATATGCATATAAACCAAACTGGATTAAATAATTTCAATTTGTAACAGACTGCTGCAAACAGGAGTGCTTTTGTTCTGCAGGGATATCACAATTTCCAATTGTTTTTAACTCTTTGTTGTCAGTCTGAGGTTTTATGACTTTTTCAACTCAATTTTGAGCTTTTGCTTCTTTGGACACCTCTTGAGTCAAACCATTGTTCTTTATAACATATTCAGAGACAGGGCAGTATTATTAATAGGCACTTTGACACTGCTTCCATAATAGCAGAACCACAGACTAAAGTATATTTTAAATTCACTCTACACAATGGAACAGGTAAATAATTTCAATCATTGCCCTCCATCAATATACTTTTATTCGGCAAACTTTCTGGAGAGAAATTCGCACATTTTGCTAATATCAGGGATTGAGTTAACCCCATACTTCTAAAAATAACAACCTTTTTGGTCCCTTTATCAGACAAAAATAGAGTTACTTCACTTTTGAATATAAGAACTCCAATCATCTTTTATGTTTCAATTTACACCCGTTACAAATACATTAGATGGTATCAGCTTGTTACAGACTTCAGTCACTGGTGCAGTATTTTCTGTTAAAAAAGCCATACAAGCCTATAAGTGCCAGTGGCTTAACATTTAACTTATCGCAATCTAATTTTATACGCCTGACCTTTTGGCAAAGTATTCCAGATCCCACATGAGCTTCCAATTTTTTATGACCCCCGTAGAGATCAATAATTTCTAAAAAATGAACTTCCTGTGAATAATAGCTGAAAAGATCATATTATAAGATTTCATGTTTTAAGACCTTTACTGCAACAAGCTAAAGGAACATTGACTAATTATTATTTCAATAGGCAATTTATACTCTAAACTATGGAATAGGTCCCCTATTTAAGATAAAACAAATGAAAAGCCACCTGTTGCACTTATATTTCACTCTGTCCCTTTTGTAGTCACTTCATTCTCCCAGAACCAGTTCAAAGTGACTGAGCTACTTTTTTATTTTCCAATTAGATAGCTTCCAATTCCTGAAGTGACTTACACTGCATCAGACACTGGAGATCTTTCCCTTTAGCCAAAGCTAGGCAAATCTTTCAGCTTTATTTAAACTCCTATAACTTAGTCTCTTCAATCTGAGCATGAGCTCCAATTCCCTTTTTGTATAGTGAGAAAGAGAGGTTTGTTGCCTCTATTTCTCTGTTCTCTTGCTCCGATTCTTACAGGCTGAGGATGTGAGTTTCAGTGATACTGTTGGGAAAACCCTGTAACTTGATTCAGCAATGGCTTCCCATGAATTTTTCCCCTTTCAAAGTCCATCTCCTTGGCGAGATGAATCACACGGGCCTTGTGTGCAAGTAGAAACACTAATTAGTTGTTCTCTCAATCCCCAAAGTCCACTCTAACTGTGAATTAAATAAACAGGTTAACGTATAATCAGTTACCATACTTGATATTCCAAACTCTTCCCTAGGACTTGGGAGACAGCAATGTACCTGTGCAATAAGCAGCCTCACAGCCTGGTGTTGGTCTACCCACCATCAACTCAGCCATTCTGGTATTGTTCACAGGTGTGAACATCTTACATTTTTTTCCCACTAACAGAAGATCAGCCCCTTTTAACATTTAATAACCAAGCCACCCAGGCTTATTGTCAGCAGAATTCAAACTAGGTCAGTCCTCCATTTTATCCCAAATTAAGGACACAGTCCTAAAATATAACAATCTTATGAAACCTTGCTTTCATAACACAAGGTAGAGCTGCATAAGTGGCTTCTATATTGCTGAAAGTCAACAACAGTGAAATTCAGATTGAAGTATGAAATGTAAGCTGGCAGAAATGACCTGCGGAGACTTGGAAATCATCTCTAAATCAGTGAAAGCATTTTCTCAGAGTAAGTCTTATGAGCAAAAGCTTTTTACTTAAGCAAGGTAGTAGCTGAGACATCAGCTTTTGTCTGCCAATTGCTCACTCGGTCAATTCCCACCACCATCTTATCATGTTTTATGTGACAGGCTCCAGGGAACCTAGAAATCCCAAATGCACTGAATTAAAGTCAGAATTCTTAGTTAAAACTGCTGTAAATTACTATTTAACATAATTACATGACAGACTAATCTGTCCCAGGGTGTTTCCTGTACGTTGAAGAATGAGTACATGTCCAAGAGGTGAAGTACTTGTCCTACCAGCCTCAGTCATCTTTCCATCACTATGCCCCTCAGGAACCTCCAGCTAGTCCTCTATAGCTTCTTCCATGATGATGTACCATGTAGCACCCAGCCTTTTAAGTAGGCAGTGCTGGTGAATGATGTTCAACTTGCATGACAACTTTGCTGTTCTCTTCCATATCTTGTGAGCATAATTGTGCTTGGTACTACTGTGAACATATTGTTTCTGGGATGTGTTGATAGTGTTGGATGCACAGGCCATGTGGAATCATTGAAAGATCAATGCTGTTTTGCCAATTCTTGCATGGACATTGACCTCTACTTCATTCTCCCTTGATATGTTGCTTTCTGGTTAGGGGAAGTGATCAATGTCACTCACAAAACAAGAACAGAAAATACTGGACAGCAGGTCTGACAGGATCTGTGGAGAGAGAACAGAGCTAATATTTTGAGTCTGGATGACTCAACTGCCTGAGACCTTTCAGCATTTTCTATTTTTGTTTCAGATTCCAGCATCCGCAGTAATTTGCTTTAGGTCTTGTTGCTGTTCAGTCGTCATTGTTTTAGATGGAGATTCACTGGGCCCCCTATCATCTTTTGGTGGGAACCACAAAGGGCTGGTGAATAGGGTGGCGTACTAAAACAGGAATTACGCTGGGTATCAGATCCATTGCAATTCTCCCAGCCTGCCCCTCATGCCCCGATCTGATTCCTTCTGAGATTAGATGCAAACTTAATTGAGACTCATAACAATATATTTAAATGTCAGCATCGCATATGAGATTGGATGCTCTGGTCTCCCAGTATGCTGCCAACAATACCACCCCCCTCCTCCCACCAGGAAATATCACAAGTACCTTACACTAACACAACAATGAAGTTACAGTGAAAAGTCCACGGTATAGGTCCTGACAAACCTTGATCAGCTGGTAACTTGGACTCTGAGGGGGGCTAGTGTTGTGCCCATTTGCCCCCTGCTTTGTAAATACTGTGGTTAGAAGAGAGGAACTGAAACTTCATGGCTGGTGGATAATTAATCCAGCCTGTCAATCAAAGGCAGAATGTTTGCAAACATTGCAAAGGCAGCACTTAAGATACATTCAACCACAAAGGAAAAAAAAAGTTCCTAGCTAGTGGGTAATTGATCCAACCTGACTATCAAAGCACCTTGAAGAGGCTAGACACCAGATGCTACTCTTTGCAGGTTAAACGGGTGAACTCCCAAATAAAACCCAATCCTTGCTGTAAATCAAAACACTTCAAATGGGTCAAACAGTAAGCACAGCTCTTTCAATGTTAAAAGGGGAACTCCCCAGTGAATCTGACAGCCTGCTGTCAATCAAAGCACTTCAAAAGGTTCCAGAGCATGGGCCTTATGGGATAAAGTAAAACTGGTAAAACCTTCAGCTCCCTTCTATCAAAGCACTTTGAAGAGGGCATTTAACACCCGGAGCTCATGATATTAACCAAGGTCAACACCTTCTGTGGAAAGGAGTGCTGCAGTGATTTTGAAGACTTCCAAGTATCCATGGAGCATTGATATCAAAGTGACCAGGGCACTGCAAAGGTTTTAAAGGGAAGAGGCATACTGAATATCTTTATCAGAATGATGAGTGAAATCACCACCACTAGACCACCATCCCATGGAAGAGTCCTGAGCTTAACCTCTTCCTCCCAACCAAGCTCGGTGAACTTCAAGGTCCCTTTGGGGAATCTGTGCTCTGCAACTTGGCAGTGCTAGAGGGGCACACAGGCCCTGTGCCCTGTCCCTCTTCACAGTCCAAGACACCAAATCAAGGTATCACTGCCAGGTTGCTGAGGGCTGTGCAATGTTGACACTGTCTAGGCACAGGATCTGATCAGGGTGGAGGCCCATATCCCTCTATACCCATCGTAACCATGCAACTATCTAAATGCTTTTTAAAAGATAAAATTATACCTGCCTCTACTACTACCTCTGGCAGCTTGTTTCAAACACTCACATCCTCTATGTGAAAAAATTGCCCCTCTGGACCTTTTTGTATCTTTCCCCTCTCACCTTAAACCAATGCCCTCTAGTTTTAGACTCCCCTACCTTTGGAAAAAGACATTGACTATCTATCTTGTCTATGCCCCTCATTATTTTGTAGACTTCTGTAAGATCACCCCTCAGCCTCCAAAGAAAAAAAGTCCCAGTCCATTCAGCCTCTCCTTATAACTCAATCCATCAGGTCCTGGTAGCATCCTAGTAAATCATTTCTACACTCTTTTCTAGTTTAATAATATCCTTTCTATAATAGGGTGACCAGAATTGCACACAGCATTCCAAGTCTGGCCTTAACAATGTCTGGTAGAACTTTAACAAGACATCCCAATTCAGATGGAGTTTAATGCTGAGCTCTGAGATTGCGGCACCCTTTGAAAATGTTGTCGCCTGGAATGTTCTATATTATGCATAAATTTAAATGATAAAGATGGTTGAATTCCACCTGACAGGTGTTGTTGACGCCAGCAAAAGACACACCACCTTTCCAGTGCAGTCGAGTGAATTGCATCCTTGGTCTTCTTACAGCTGATGCATCAACCAACGTTGGCACAGTTACTCTCAAGATTGATGATCATGTCTTGGAATATGCTTGATGTTTCACTTAGCACAGTGGTGATATTGCCATGGATGCCAAAGTCTACACCCACCATTGCTTCTCCACATGATAAATCGATAACCAAGTGGTAAAAGAATGGGGAATGTATGCAGCCTTGATGTACTCCTACGATAATTCTGGAAAAGTCCATGGTACCTGTGCTGATGTAGATGAAGTAGCTGGAATCATGCTATAATGTTCTGAAAATGTTAAATTACAATGAGGGAATGTCGTACCATCTTGTGATGTATCACAATGACTGCTAATAGAGGAATTCTTCCTTGAGACCAATAATGTTGATAACAACTGGCTTCTGGTGCTTTTCTCTCTGAAGTTCCTGAGTATAACAGATTTGCTTTTGCAGCATAATCTGCCACCCTGCAAACCTGCCTTTTCTCATGAAGGGTACTGGCTACTTCTGCTTATCCTAGACTAGAGAAGGTTAAAAATTCGGTCAGAGTTATTACATTGCCAATTAGCAACTAATGCTGGAGGACTAATGAGGAATTATTTAGCTTGAATGTGGCAATCCTCATGATTCCACCAGCATTCAGTGTTCAAGTTCATGAAGAGAATGACCACTTAGACAAAATAATGATTGCTGTCATCTATGTACTATGTCAGGTATGGACTACCAAAAGTCATAGAGTCGTCGAGATATACAGCACAGAAACAGGCCCTTCGGCCCAACTCACCCATGCCAACCAGGTTTCCTAAACTGAACTAGTCCCATTTGAATGTGCTTGGTCCATATCCCTCTAAACCTTTCCCATCCATGTACCTGTCCAAACATACTTTAAATGTTGAAATACTACCTGTCTCTACCACCTCCTCTGGCAACTCATCCCCTCTATGTGAAAAGATCCTCAGGTCCCTTTTAAATCTTTCCCCCTCACCTTACACCTATGCCCTCCAGTTTTGGACTCTCCTACTCTAGGGAAAAGACCTTGGCATTTCACCTTATCTATGCCCCTCATGATTTTATAAACATCTATAAGGAGGTATTATCCTCCTACATTCTGGAGAAGAAGTCCCAGCCTATCCAGCCTCTACTTATGATTCAAGCCTTCCAGTCCCAATGACATCATTGTAAATCTTTTTTTTGACCCCTTTCCAGTTTAATACCACCCTTTCTATTGCAGAGCAACCACAGTTGAACACAGTACTCCAAATGTAGCCCTACCAATGGCTTGTACAGTTGTTACATAACGCCCCAGCTCCTGTACTCAATGCTTTGACTGATGAAGGAAAGTGTGCCAAATGCCTTCTTCACCAGCCTGACTACCTGTGACACCACATTCAAGGAACTATGTACCTGTACCCCTAGGTCTCTCTGTTCAACAATACTCTCCAGGGCCTACCATTAACTGTGTAAGTCCTGCTGTGGTTTGTCTTACTAAAATGTAACATCTTGCATTTATCTGAATTAAACTCCATCTGCCATACCTTGGCCCACTGGCCCAGCCGATCAAGATCCCATTGTCATCTTAGGTAACGTTTTTTACTGTCTACTACACCACCAATTCTGGTGATAATCACAAACTTATATTCTCATCCAAATTGTTTATATAAATGACAAACAGCAGTGGACTGATCCCTGCACCACTCTGCAGGTCACAGACTTCCAGTCTAAAAAACAACCCTTTACCATCACCCTCTGTCTCCTACCAGCAAGCTAATTTTGTTTCTAATTAGCTAGTTTGCACTGGATCCCATATGATCTCACCTTACTGATCACGCAGACAATGTCTACCGCACAGCTCTCATCTATTTTCTTTGTCACCCCTTCAAAAAACTCTATCAAATTTGAGAGATTTTAGAGACCTGATCTCACTCATGGACTATAGTGAGACTTGGACTATGTGTTAGTGATATATCAGAGCATTGGAGAAATGGGATGACCATCAAACAAATGCTTGCTGAAGTGAGCACGAAAAGCATTCAGACAAAACTCCGACCAAATCAACTACAATGGACTGCATACTGTTTGGATGGCTGAAAAACATCTCCCCTGCCAGGCTCTTTCTCTCAAGTCTCAAAAGAGTTCCAGAGGAGGACAAATGCTTCAAAGACACTCTAACCCTCTTCCTAAAACATGGCAGCATTGACATTAATAATTGGGAGGAGTTTGTTACTGATCGTTCAAAATGCCTAAACTTGTCCATGAAGCTACATCATGGTCTGAGTCCAAAGGCCTGAATGATGAGGCAGAGCAGTGGTGGAAAAGGAAAAAAAGGAAAGACAATCCTGCATTCTGGACTCCACTAAATTGTCCTGCCAGATGTGCCCAAAAATCTATGAGTCAAGAATTGGCCTTTTCAGTTACATGAAGATCTATGACAGAGTTTGTGTCACTGAGTAGATGCTATCCTTAAATGGGACGGAAGAAGACACCAAAGAGATGAGGAAAGTGAAAAGTATGCAAGAAAAAATTGAAACTTGCTTTGAACTTTCAGTAAAATAACAAAGGGTGAAATAAGGAGTGAGTAGTTAGGATTTGGAATGCAGTGCCTAAGATTCTGTAGGAAACACAATCATGGTTTTCAAAAAATTACAGGAAAATTATCTGAAGAGAAAATAAATGGCAGGGGTAATGGGAAAAGGTGGGGATTGGGATGAGCTGATCTGCTCTTGTAGAGAGCTGACAATACAACAGGTTGAAAGGCCTCATTCTGTGCTATAGCCATTCAATTGTGCCATTGTGTAAATATGTTTTACAGGAAAATTTATTTGAAATGTGCACAGTATTTTTATGCAATGGAAAACAAATAACATTTTCTAGTTTGATACAGGACTACAACACCATTTATGTATTGTTTAACTTCTATTCAGCAATTTCCAGTATACTAAACTAATGAATACAGTTATGAACCAGATGTGCAGCATTTCAAACATCTGACAAGCGGTTTAATATGTTGAAAACATGTTATAGATTAAATAATTGATAAATAAATAACTTACAGTTCTCATAAATTCATAGATTCAATAGATTCAATCAAAACAGTGCACCACACTGGCACATAGATAATGCATTAATTCAGTTCAGCCATTGGCTTGACTGTCAATAGAACAACAAGAAATCCAGCCCGTGCTTTATAGATTAGAGATTCTCATGATGAACAACGACAAAAAATTAAGCAATCAGATGGACACTAACTCACATTGCATATTAAATATATTACATGTAATAAACTTATTATAATTTAACAATAAGGGGAAAAGTAAAAATTCTGCTTTCTAATTGAGAAAATCTACTCTGTGCCTGAGAATACTAATTAGTCCATTGTAAAGGACTAACATCTACTAATAAACATCTACCAATAACAAATCAAAACTACTTTCTTCAGCAATGTACACTTTTCCTTGCTTTTTATTAGAAAACAAGCACCATACAGTTGGCAGGTACAAGAGCATCAATACAATTAGTAAATATACTTATTTCCATCAGTACTCCACCAAGCATTTTTGAAGGTTATTGGTTGTAATCTGAAGCATTAAACACAAGAACCTTGAGTTGCCTCAGAACCAGCTGGGAATTTGCTGGGTCTTGGGAAGGTGGAAGTGAAAAAAGGAGCAGGACCCACTAATAAAATAAGACTGGAATTCTCCAGTGTTGCACGCCCCGCTACCGCTACCGCAGCCAGCTAGAATGGAGACTTCAGCGCTCAGCTGTTCACAGCAGCAAGACTGGATTATTCCATACATGGGTGAGGTTGGAGAACTCCAGCCTAAGTCTCTGCCTCAAATATTGTGCACTACAGTTTCCTACACAAAATGGAGTGATAATATGTTCCCTGTTTCTGCAGGCCCGGCAGAAGGACTGGTAGAATCTCATCATCCCCTTAGGTTCCCATCTCCCGAAACATGATCATATTGGACAATGACAAGAAAATAGCAACCAGCAAAATGGAGTGGTGTAAGTAAGGCTCACGGGGGTAATGCCCTGAAAGACCTCAGAAGATGAAAGGGGTGATTCTCAATGTATTTACCAGTGAAATAGAATGGGTAAGCATGGCATTGAAGGATGAGATGAGTAATGAGGTAAATAGAGTAAAATAAAAAAGTTATGTACTGAATAAGCTAAATAGTAGTTTCAGTCTCCGCGGGCCCCAGGAGGACTGGGAAGGCAGTGAATGGAAGTTGCTAAGGCAATGTCGCCACTGCACATGGCTTTGGACAATTTGTTCGAAGGCCCCTCCCAAGACAGGAAGGTGAGGAGGCAGAGAGGCCTGTCACCACCTAGGTTTACCCAGGCTGGGCAAGAGTGCCCATCATATCTGGCCACATGTTGGAGGCAGTGGCCTCTTCCTGGGAGTGCCATGGCCTCTCGCTGGCCAGTGTCAACAAGGCTCTGTCAGCCACCAGCTATGATATCTGTAGATCAACATGTGGGCGAACCAGGAAGTGTGGCAGATGACCAGCGTCAGGGTCTCAGGCTCCTTCAGGATCAACCAGCAGTACCTGGAGGGCCAGAGCCACCCAGCTACAGCCCTGACCCCCAAAGCCCAAGGAGGCGGCTAGCCATGGCAGAGAGCGGCTGCTTGGTCCAGAGTCAAGATAAAGAGGAGCCCAGCCCAGCTGAAGAAGAAATCAGGAGGAGGCTGGACAAAGACAGCAGGTGACAGCGGGCAGAGAATAAGTGCCAAAGCCACTGATGTCTGGAGGTTGAGCAGGCAGCCTGGTCTCCATGAATTACCATAGCCTATATAGGGATTGAACCCACACCCTTTCCTACCTCACTGTCTAGCCACCTAGCCAACTGAGCTAACCAACCCTGAGGGAAGTTATAGCAGAGATAATAATTAATTAGAAAAACATGTAGCATCAGAAGGCTGGTAGATAGCTAACAAAATTTTACCATTAAAGAAGGGGGACAGAACATGTCCAGGGAATTATAACCATCTTAACATCAGTAGTACAAATAATAATGGAAAAAACATCTAGAAATGAAAAAATGTAACAATGAATAGTCACCATGGATTTCAAATGGAAAAGATCCTGCTCAGCCTTACTTTTAGAATTTTTTAAGGAAGTAACAGAGATAGTAGACAATCATACTACAGTAGATGTAATTTATCTGGATGTTCAAAAGACGTTCATTACTTCATCATACAGTAAAACATAAGTTAGGAAAAGCACAAAGCTGCATTGAGGTTATCTACAGTTGTCAAGCAGAACAGGTATTTTTATAAACATTGTGGTTGGGAACAATGAGGTACTTCAGATGCATTCCACCATGAAGGGGAAGATAAATAAACAAAAAAATTAAGCTGTCAATCAAAGGCTAGTTAAAGGTACTGGACTGTGAAATTGAATGAAAACAAAGGTTTTCAAAGGCTTGCAGGAGATTTCAAAGCACTTTGAAGGTTAGAGATTCAAAAAATTTGCAGGGATTTCAAAGGACTTCAAATGTTTGCAAGGGATTTCAAAGGATTTCAGCTTTCTAGGAAAGCTCCGAGACTTGATAAAAATGCAGTGCTAAAGGGGCTGAGAGCAGCCATGGTGAAGGAAATTCCCCCTCATGAAAGTGATTTGTCCTGTGAATCAGATAACGTCAAAGGGGTCTTCTCATGCACCTGCATCTTCTTACAGAAAGGTAATCCCTTCTGCAGAATGGAGTGCTGCTTTGGTTTGGAAGCCTTCCAGATGTTGAGGGGGCATGGAGACTAAATTGATCTATCACTTCAAGATTTTCACAAAACACAAGTAAGAATCAAGATTTTGATCACAGAGCTATATGAAATCATAATGCCAAGAGTGATCTTCAGCTTTCCCAGGGCTAGAAGGGACAATGTAGCCACCCGATCCCCATCATGGGGGGACGTCTTGAGGTCAGTTATTGCTCCCACAGGTCTCTTGGGGAACCCTTGTTCTGCATCCTAGCAGCAGCAGACAGACATCTGGGTAGAGCATTTACTTCCTTGACCCCCCGAAGAGTCCAATGGGTCTGTTCAGGGTTTCACTATCAGGGTGTCAGTGTCAGGGACAGTGCAAGGTTAGTACTGCCAAAGAGCAGGATCTGAAGGGAGAGCCCAGGGCCTGAGAGGACCCTATATAGGAGTCTTTGTTGAGTGGAGGGAGAGGGATCAGGTCACCCTCATGCCTTTGTTTTGTGGGGAGGGTGACCCATTCTCTCAGTTGGTGGTTGGGGGGAGGTTCCACCTCTCTTTGAGGGGTTGAGACTGCTCAATGGTCAATTGGGGTTTGCCCTTTCTGCTATGGGAAGGAAGGGGGCTGGTGTCTGAACGTTGAGATTGGGGCATCCTTTAAAAAGGGCACCCCAATCTTAGAAAAGCCCACTGGAGGGAAGGAGGATATGCTCCTTTTTGATTCCTTTTTTATTGCACCAGCTGCCTTAAAGCAGGTATATTTAAAGATCTGAGACAGGCAAGGGAGAAGATAAGTGCCTAAGTGGATAGGATTTGGGGTAAGGTGGGGGAGATCAGAGAGGCAAGGGGATTGGGGTGAGTGGGCATCAGGGAAGTCAGACATGGGGGTTGAGAGTTCAGTCACTGGGATGGGCGTAGGGGTTTTAAACATCGGGTCGGTGGCATGGGGGTCTGGGAGTTAATGATAGTTATTGGGGGGGAGAGCGGGGAGTGGTGGTAGGGGGCCTGGGAGTCGGACATCAAAGTGGTGGGATGGGTCAGGCCAGCAGGGGAGAATGGACAGCAGTATGGGCATTGTGGATCAGATATTGGAAAATGCATGGGGATGCTGTCAGGCTTTGGTGGGTAGACCAGGTCAGAGTATTTTCAATAGTTACTCAGAAGTTGGAAGAGTTTTTAATTTTTCTAACTTTTCAGATTAACTATTAGTGTAACTCTTGTGGAACCATCTGAAGTTAGCAATTTAAATTACATTTTCAAATCATTCATATCACTAACATTACTACCTAGAGGAAGTTAGCACTTCTGGGCTAGCTTAACCTTACAAATGCTTACTAGGGAGGTTCCGAGAGGGATTCCCCAGCGCATCTTTGGAGTACCCCTCAAATTAATGCTGGGGATCCCAAAAGTCATAGCGCTCTCCCTTTCTCTGCCTTCTCTGTTAAGATATTAGTAAAACAAAAGTGATGCTCAGAGGCCATTGAACCCCTGGGGTGATTGGGGACCCACTGCCCATGACACCCTGGTAATGTCCATCTGACATGCCCCCCTGGCACTGATGACTTGGCACTGTCCCCTTAGCACCACTCCCATAGCACCCTGCCAGTGTCAGCTGGCAGCGTAACAGGACAGTGCCAACTTACACTGTCAGATTGGCACTGTTAAGGTGCCATGGGACTGTGCCAAGGAGATGGGGGCCTGAGAGGAGGTAGTGCCTGAGGGGATGGAGCATGAAAGGGGTAGAGAATGAAGCGGGGGGACAGAGCATGAAGGAGCGGCATAGTTAGGCTGGCGATCTATGTTCAGGTGGAGGGAAACATGCCTTCAATGAGGGACTGGATCTCGATATCTATTAGGGAAGGAATGGGGGTCTTCAATTTCACTTTGAGATTGGGCCACCCATTAAAAATAGCGCTCGATCTTTGTAAAGCCAGGGCTGCCAGCACATTTAGGCCCCACCCCTCTCAGCTGGCATGTTTAGGTCCCAGCCCTCTTCGAGCTGGTGCAAAGCTTGTCCCCTCCCAGAAAACTATGAAGTGCAGAAAGATCACAATCACACCAGATTTGCTGAGACAAATCTCACCGGTCTTCTCGCCCAAAATAACACTTTGTCAGTTTCTGGGAAAATTCTCCCCAGTGTTTGCAGTAAACATTATGAGAACTCAACAGCGTCCAATCCTCTCCAGATAAGAATATCTGCTGTGCTTAAATCAGAAGCTAACAACTACTTATCAAAATGAAAGAATTGCAGCCAAAGTTCAATCTTTGCCAAGTCAATAGAAAATCAAATATTGAATCTAAATTTTTTGATGAAAGATTTGCAATAAAATAACAAATGTTGAACCAGCGAATGAACCATTATTAATGATGTGAGTAAATAATTCTAATTTGTTGTATCACTTACCTGTAGAATATGGCTTCCCAAATTCTGCTCGAAGATATTAATGGCCATGGAGCTTGGACTCCTCCTGCGTTGTGCTCCTAAAGCTAAATATAAGAGGACGAACACTAATTATTCAAAGGTTAAATCAAACTACTGCTAATATCCCCAGGTAATAGATGTCAACGCCTCTACTTTAATTTTCTGAAACATTATGGGATATGTTTATGTTTACAAAAAGTGGCAAAACATGTCAGCAATAATATAAAGTGGATTGCCTTGCTTAACGATCCTGTTGACTTTTTTTCACTAGAAACACTCACAGAATGATCAATGCTCCAAATGAATTCAGTGAAGGCATACAAACTTTGAGTTGAGTTAGAAATAACTGGATGCTGTGTTTGGGATAATTATAAGTTTTCATCACTTTAGTGAGGGGCGTTGCTGAATTTTGGAGTGACCCTTCCTCATTCTGAAATAATTCCTCTGCTGCCTTTTTTGATGTTGACCATCTCCTTTTTGTCTTGAGTCTTCAGCCTGTCTGACTGCTTGATATATATGTGCCTTTAAAAATGACATCTTGATGCAAATTGCTGGGATTAGGATTTGCTTGCCACCTTAATTGGTTGGCTGCACATCTGCTGGCCCTTAATTGGCTCTTGCTGGCAAGAACTTGTCAGAAGTCCCACCACCAGACTATGCATGGCTCTGGTTTGAATTTCCATCCAAATTTGGGTCCTCTGCCCAATCAGCAAAATTCACCATTAATTCTTTGTCTCTCTCGGCAGCTGAATGTTTCTCAGCATTTTCTGTTTCTAGTAGCACTCTTGATCGTACTTGGAATAAAATATTCATACTTTTTATCCATGAGGTTACAAAAAACTACCATCTATTTCTAATGTCTAATATCAAATATTTCAAATAGGAAACACAATAAATGCATTTATTCATTTGAAGCAGTCAATCTTTCAGATGTTAATAACTAGATGATTAATAAAGTTCGGAATGGGACCATTTTCCAATTGCCAATATAGATCCTGTTGGATTGACTGGTGATAAATTGATTTGGATTATGATAGTCTTCTCTCAGAAGGTGATCTATTCCCAAAATTATGGACAAACTGGCTGCCAAGAAATTTTTAATTCAGCCTTCTGTGTCAATTAATTGAATACAGTTATATAATGACATAAATTCAACACCAACAACGAGCTCCCAAGTAATAGTCAATATTCTGGCTTGAAATGGCTGAGCTATTTTAGGATCTGATTTTAATTATAGATTCATAGTCATAGAGTCAAAGAAGTTTACAGCATGGAAACAGGCCCTTCAGCCCAACTTGTCTATGCTGCCCTTTTTTTAAAAAACCCTAAACTAATCCCAACTGCCAGCATTTGGCCCATATCCCTCGATACCCATTGTACCCATGTAACTATCTAAATGCTTTTTAAAAGATAAAATTGTACCCGCCTCTACTATCTCTGGCAGCTTGTTCCAGGCACTCACCACCCTCTGTGTGAAAAAATTACCCCTCTGGACACTTTTGTATCTCTCCCCTCTCACCTAAAACCTATGCCCTCTAGTTTTAGACTCCCCTACCTTTGGGAAAAGATATTGACTGTCTATGCCCCTCATTATTTTATAGACCTCTAGCTCTAGCTCATCCTTTAGCTCTTACGCTCCAGAGAAAAAAGTCCCAATCTATTCAGCCTCTCATAACTCAATCCATCAAGTCCCAGTAGATCCTAATAAATCTTTTCTGCGCTCTTTCTAATTTAATAATATCTTTTCTATAATAGGGTGACCAGAATTGCACGCAGTATTCCAAGTGTGACCTTACAAATGTCCTGTACAACTTCAACAAGACATCCCAACTCCTGTATCCAATGTTCTGACTGATGAAACCAGGCATGCCAAATGCCTTCTTCACCACTCTGTCCACCTCTGACTGCATTTTCAAGGAACTATGAACATGTACCCTTAGATCTCTTTGTTCTGTAACTCTCCCCAACGCCCTACTATTAACTGAGTAAGTCCTGCCCTGGTTCAATCTATCAAAATGCATCATCTCGCATTTGTCTAAATTAAACTCCATCTGCCATTTGTCAGCCCACTGGCCCAATTGATCAAGATCCCGCTGCAAATGGAGCTAACCTTCCTCACTGACCACCATGCCACCTATCTTAGTGTCATCTGTAAATTTATTAACCATGCCCCCTATATTCTCATTCAAATCATTAATATAAATGACAAATAACAGTGGGCCCAGCACTGATCCCTGAGGCACACCACTGGTCACAGGCCTCCAGTTTGAAAAACAACTCTCTACAACCAACCACTGGCTTCTGTCAAGAAGCCAGTTTTGTATCCATTTAGATACCTCACCCTGGATCATGTGAGATTTAACTTTATGCAACAACCTAGCGTGCAGTACCTTGTCAAAGGCTTGCTAAAGTCCATGTAGACAATATCAACTGCACTACCCTCATCCACCTTCTTGGTTATCCCTTCAAAAAACTCAATCAAATTTGTGAGACATGATTTTCCACTCACAAAGCCATGCTGACTGTCCCTAATCAGTACTTGCATCTCTAAATGCCTGTAGATCCTGTCCCTCAAAATACCTTCAAACAATTTACTCACCACAGATGTGAGGCTGTGGTGATGTGAAAAGCCTGTAGTTCCCAGGCTTTTCCCTGCAGCCCTTTTTAAACAAAGGTACAACATTTGCCACTCTCCAATCTTCAGGCACCTCACCCATGACTATTGATGATTCAAATATCTCGGCTAGGGCACCCCCAATTTTCTCCCTAGCCTCCCACAACGTCCTGGGATATACCTCATCAGGCCCTGCAGATTTATCTATCTTGATGTGCATTAAGACTTCCAGCACTTCCTTCTCTGTAAAATGTACACTCCTCAAGACATCAATGTTTAATTCCCCAAGTTCCCTAACATCCATGCTTTTCTTAACAGTAAATACTGATGGGAAGTATTCATTTAGGATCTCACCCATCTCTTGTGGATCTACACACAGATTACCTTGTTGATCCTTATGACGCCTTAGTCTCTCCCTTGTTACTCTTTTGCCCTTTATGTATTTGTAGAGCTCTTTGGATTCTCCTTTGCCGTATCTACCAGAATAATTTTGTGTCCCCTTTTTGCCCTCCTGATTTCTCTCTTAATTCTACTCCTACAGCCCCTATACTCTTCAAGAGATTCACTTGATCCCAGCTGCCCATGCGCATCATGTGCCTCTATCACCTTCTTGACCGGGGCCTCAATATCCTGAGTCATCCAGAGTTCCCGACTTCTGCCAGCCTTGCCCTTCACTCGAAGAGGAATTGTTTGTGGATTATGCCATTTTGATACTATGACCCATTTGAGATAAGTCTAAACCTCCGTCTAGCACATGCTGGGGAATTGCAGACATGTTTCCTATGACTTCCCATCCAATCCCTACATTGTACCAACATTATTGTTTCCCATGTCTTTGCCAACTACTCCAGGAGTCTCTCTTGCCCATAGCATGCACGCACACACATGGGCAAAATATCGTGGGCTGCTGTGCTAACCACTGTGCCACCCCATATAATAACATATCTGAAGTAATTGGTTGATCCAGAATTACAATTATCATTGTTTACAAGTTGGATTTTTGATTTTTAATATCTCAATGTAATTTTCTCTTTTCTTGCTATGTCCACTTGAACTAAGCACTCGTTTTTAACCAAATAATGCTTCTAATTTTCCCTAACTTCAACACTCTTCAATGTTGCACTGAGATATGTGCATACATTTACCCCCTTATTTTCATTTTTATGTCCTTTTTCTTTGAAGAAGTGACTAGTTTCATCTTGGCATCTCTTAACCATGTTTGAAGTTAAATATCTTAAAGAAGCCTAAGATGGACACCAGGCTTGTACAAATCCTTGTGCGTCACTATTAAATAATTTCAAAGAGAACCATAATATATTTTGATGCAAGAAACAATTCAGTGGAAAAATCCATGATCCATTAAACATCACATTGTTGGATTTTTATATAACTAGTCAGAACACAGTCATCAAGAAAAGAACATTTGTGTCTTGAATGATTCTCTATGGCAGTGTTTTATTACACAAGACTAGCTTTGACACATTTATCAGTTTTATATCAATTTTGCGTTCAACATTGAAAAGAAAACTTTCCAGTGTAAAGTTTAGGAACATATATATATGCATCTGTCTTGGTGAGACTGAATAGGTGAGACTGATTTACATAATCTTTGGGCAAGTAAATCGTCTGGGTACAACAAACACAAGAAAACCAGATGATGAGATGTACTTGTCAGAAAAGTAGCCTGTACAATTTCTCATGCACTAACTTAAATGGATGAAAAGATTGGTGGGTTCCAATAGGCTATTTAATTTTCCCCACTTTATTTTTTTTGGATTCAATAAACGTAGATAGAAAATTGCTGTAGGTGCAGGAACAAGAGAAGGAAAATACATTTAAGACAATGAGGCCATTTATTCCATCATATCAGTGCTAACTCTCTGAAAGGACTGTTCACGAGATGGAAATCTAGTGAACAGTCCCCTGCCCTTTCCATCTGTTGTCCATCACTTGAGTACTACAGAATATTTTTTAACATCAACATGAATTTTAAGAGTGGATCACAAATGGTAAGGAAGCGAAGTTCAATGTTAATAACTGCAGGTTCATTTAAATAATATTTGCATATGCCAGGCACAGATTTATTAGCAGCTGTTGGTTGTTGACTTTGCCCTGGAAGGAAAATATTATCAAGAGTTTCTAGAATCAGGATTCAACTCAACATCACCTCATCTTATTTTTCTCTTTTTTCCCAAATTTGCCTGTAACCCGGCATAATAGTCCAAGGAAATTCTAGGGTCAATGATTGATAAAATCCATAGTGTTGACTCATTGCCAGCTGCCCTCAAAAATTCTACAATCTGCTGATTTCCTTTGAGCAACATATTAATGTTCTGATTTTCCTGGAGGGTGCTTAGACCCTCTATTCTGAAAAGAATCTTTTGCGTTATCAGTACCCTAACGTGGCATTCACATTTGGAATTTATAAGTGTTCTCAGATTGGAACTACAAGTTAATTGGGACCAATACACTTGCAAATAATTTTTTTACCACCTGTTGTAAGAATCTGCTACACCAGGATTCTCGTAAGAGCTACAGGTTAATGATGTATCACTAGTTTTTTACACTATTTACAATATGTACATGATGAATAACAGAGAAGACACACCTCCCCTCAGGGCAATGCACCCTCCAGTACCTCAGACATGACTGACTGATATCACTGCTGCATCATCATATGCCCCAGAGATTCTGTTAACCTATTATTTTATACCTCCCCCAAGTACATTAACTTATTTTTAACAACAGTATGAAACTATATTTTAACTACTTACATGACCTTTGCTTTTGAATTATTTTAAGTTCATTTATTAGTGTCACAAATAGGATACATTAACACAGCAATGAAGTTACTGTGAAAATCCCCTAGTTGCCACACTTCAGCACCTGTTCAGGTACACTGAGGAAGAATTTAATGCATCTAACCAGCACATCTTTCATACTGTTGAAAGGACCCGGAGGAAACCCATGCAGACATGAGGAGAACAAGCAGACTCTGCGCAGTGACTCAAGCTGGGAATCGAACCCAGGTCCCTGGTATTGTGAAGCAGCAGTGCTAACCACTGTGCCATTACCGTCTCTTTCTGCCTCTCTCAGAAACCCTCAGTTATAGATAGAGTCTCTGGGTAGCCTTCACCACTCTGCCTGAGCCTGTCTGGTGACTTCTCCACTGAGTCAGAGGTGTGGAAAGGGGTCTTGAGGTGGATCAACACCATTTGGAGTGTCTGGAGTGCTTAGATCCATTTCTCATGGTAGTCGAAACCCTGCATGCTGGTGGGTATGAGTGCAATGAGGGTTCATCTGTTTCTTCAGATCCTACCAGATGCTCTCTGGACCAAATATGAGCATTAATGTTCCATGTTAATGAGAATGAGGTCTTTGGCTTTACAGTGCAGGATCCATACTTGATGATTTGACCTCAAACATGGCAAAGATTTAGCTCTGTGTCTGGCACTGTACCATTGTTGTTGTTTCTTCCAGAGATTCAACCTCTTAACTTTCACTGTGTTCAGGTCAGCAAAGGTGATATTTAGGGAAACCTACATTTTTAAATGATGGTCCATAAAGAGTTCAGCTGGAGAGAATCTGTTGTCTATGAGAATAATCCAATACTGCATGAGTGCTTCATACAAATCAGAATTCTTGGACATCAGATGCTTAGTAGTCTGGACTGCTCACTCACCTTCCCTGTTTGCTTGGAGATGAAAAGGGGAATGGGTGACCATGGGAAAACCCATTATTAATGGTGAATTTCTGAAAATGGTCACTTGCAAATTGAGCCCATTATCTGAAGTAATTTTGTTCTGCAACCTGTGAGTGTAAAAGACAGTTTATAGCACCTCAATGACTTTGACGTGGAATGACATCTAAGAACATAAGAAATAGGAGCAGGAGTAGGCCATCTAGCCCTTTGAGCCTGCCCTGCCATGCAATAAGATCATGGCTGATCTGAAGTGGATCAGTTCCACTTTCCCGTTTGCTCCCCATAACCCTTAATTCCTTTGTCTATCAGAAAACTATCTACCCAAAAATTAAACATATTCAACGAGGTAGCCTCCACCACTTCAATGGGCAGAGAATTCCAGAGATTCACCACCCTCTGAGTGAAGAAGTTCCTCCTCAACTCTGTTCTAAACTGCACCCCCCCCACCCCACCTTATCTTAAGGCTGTGTCCTCTAGTTCTGGTTTCCTTTCTAAGCAGAAAGAATCTCTCTACCTCTACTCTGTCTAGCCCCTTCATTACCTTGTAAGTCTCTATAAGATCCCCCCTCAACCTTCTAAACTCTAACGAGTACTGGCCCAGTCTATTTAGTTTCTCCTCAGAAGCTAACCCCCTCATCTCCGGTATCAGCCTGGTGAACCTTCTCTGTACTCCCTCCAAGGCCAATATATCCTTTTGCAAATAAGGGGACCAAAACTGCACACTGTACTCCAGTTGAGACCTCACCAGTGCCTTGTACAGTTGCAGCAAGCCCTCCCTGCTTTTATATTCTATCCCCCTCGTGATAAAGGCCAACATTCCATTCGCCTTCTTGATCACCTGCTGCACCTGCTGACTGACTTTTTGCGATTCATGCACAAGGACCCCCAGGTCCCTCTGCACAGTAGCATGCTGCAACTTTTCACCATTTAAATAATATTCCATCCTACTATTATTTCTTCCAAAGTGGATAACCTCACACTCTCCAACGTTATACTCTATCTGCCAGATCCTTGCCCACTCACTCAGCCTATCCAGATCACTCTGCAGACTTTCTGCGTCCTCCACGCAAGTCACTTTTCCACTCACCTTCGTGTCATCAGCAAATTTTGTTACCCTACACTCAGCCCCCTCCTCCAGATCGTTTATGTATATGGTAAACAGTTGAGGCCCCAGCACTGATCCCTGCGGCATGCCACTAGTCACCAACTGTCAACCAGAAAAGCACCCATTTATTCCAACTCTCTGCTTCCTGTTAGATAGCCAATCCTCAATCCACGTTAACACCTTACCCCCAACTCCATGTACCCTAATCTTCTGTGTAGCAGATATGGGCAGTAGGTGTATGATAATGGAGGAACATTCTCCTATTTCTGACACCATTAAAGAATTGTGGGTAACAGCATGGTTGGTGTGGTGCTAGTGAGAGCATCAGATGTGGTTTGTGACTCACCTGGGGCACAGATAGAACATAGAACATAGAACATTACAGCGCAGAACAGGCCCTTCGGCCCACGATGTTGCGCCGACCAGTTAAAAAACAGATGGCTGTATGTTGGAATTTTATCAAATGGAGGTAAAACTGTCAAATACAGATTGGCATTTTAACAATCTCCTGGAACTGAGGAATTTTATAAAGAGCTTGTGGTCTGTTTCTACTTAGAGGGGCAGCCCCAACAGAGAAACCAGAGAAGTGCTCAAGAGCCCATGCCTCTTTCTTAATAGTGGCATACCTTTGTTCAGTTTCCATGAGAGCTTTTGAAACAAAATAGATAGGTTATCTCTCACCAGTCATTTGCAGCAGGATGAGAACATTGCCAAGCCCGCAGAAGAACATGAGGTTGTAGTGTTCCAGGACCTCAGAGAAGACTAGGTGATATTTAATAGATTGAAAGGCCATGATTTGTTCCTTGCCTCAGAACGATTGTTGACCCTTCCGCAAGTTTCTTAAGAATTCTGTAAGTGTGGCCAAGTTAAGGATAAACTTTCCCCCTGGTTTGCCAAAGCAGGGAAATGAATGTCAATGATGCATGTTGGTTGGAGAAACTTAGTAATGGTCTGTGTTTTCTGTGGTGTGGCCAAACAGGCCACCTAAAATGGCGATTTGTAGAACACTCTGGGATAATTGGGCAAGAACTAAATCAACAGGCTGCAGCCTAAAAAACAGAGACAAACAGGCTGCAAACCAGACGAATGAATACACAGGATATGGGTCATCTCCAGGACAAAAGAGGCCTTCTGGTCAAATTGGATTGTTTACCAGACATAGGGGCGCCGCAACCCCTTATTTGGGAGGGAGATGTGTATTCTATGTGCCTCCAGCACCTACAGACATGGCCATTGGGGACACAACCGGAGATTAGTGTGGCAGCACCCGACTGGACTTTATCGATCAGGGTGATCAAGTCCTGATCGATTGATCAGCAATGGCCAAAAGGAGTGCGAAACCTAATGGGGTATAAAGGGTACTATGCAACCAAGAATCTCTCTCTCTCTCTCTGACCCCACAAATGGGCTACAATAACGGTAACCATCGCCAGCGATGACCAGCACAAGGAGAGTCAATACACCCGAGAAGGAAGAAAGACCAGAGCCAGAGTGCCAAAGAAGACCAAAGGATCAGACTACACAGAGGACGACTGAGACCAACGTGCAGATAAAGGCCAATATCTGTTTGGGTACTTACCAGTCATGCAAAGTTAAGTGAAGGTCTTGTATTGGACTTGAACACTAGTATTTTCTGTAAGATAACTTATTGTTGGTTGGGTGCGTGATAAATAAACATTGGTTGCACTAATAAGGTGTCTACTCGCAGTTATTTGTCCACCATATAAGGATTAAAACAGACTTTGCAGCAGGCACCACAATTGGCAATTCCGCCGGGACATCGACAAGAAGTAACTTTGTTGCTCCGATATCGAATCCCGCAGGATGTATATTGAATGATTATTTAAAACTCAGAGTCATCAGGCGTAAACTTCTTATTGGACAAATAACTGCTTTTGGGAAATTGTTTATTATGCATGCATTGTTACTATCAAGGAGAATAGGATAAACTCTGTAGGTTTACATTGGAATCCAGAGGGATTAGGATCGGAACATAGCCCAAAGCCGTACTCGCAGTCCAATTAACTCCCTACCCCTTGTCGTTGAATATAGAATGGCAGGAAACAGCACAGAGACAGAGAAGAGTCCCATATGGGAAACAAAAATCAGGGAATTTATTAAGAAGAAAGGGTGGCCCCAATGGGCAGAATTGTGTGCCAATACTGAGACGGGACCGGGATCCTAGGGCAGAAGTATTGGGATGATCTAAGGAAAGTTCAGGGAAAACGGTCAGACAAATGTGAGAAAGAAACTACCATTGTGAGCTGCTTAGGACAGCTGCTAGGAACAGAAAAAGAATTTAACACAGTTTGTAAGGAACTGGAGGAATCAAAGCAAGCACAGGAGGAAAAGGAGGAGGAGATTAAGAAACTAAAGGAACAACAGCAGGATAGAGCAGATAAGAGCCAAAAAGGACAGAGAGGTGGATAAATTAAGGAGGACCAACCAGACAAATGTATTATATCTGGGCAATTTTCAAACCCAATATGAGAGAGCCTACCAAGACTGTCGTCTTGTTATGGATGTTAGGAAACTTGGGGAAATAAATAGTGATGTCTTGAGGAGTGTACATATTATAGAGAAGGAGGTGCTGGAAGTCTTAAAGCGATCAAGGTAGATAAATCCCCGGGACCTAGTGAAGTATATCCCAAGACATTGTGGAGGCTAGGGAGGAAATTGCGGGTCCCCTAGCCAAGATATCCAAATCATCGATAATCACAGGTGAGGTGCCTGAAGATTGGAGAGTGGTAAAAAGGGCTGCAGGAAAAAGCCTGGGAACTACAAGCCAGTGAGCCTCACATCTGTGATGGGTAAACTGTTGGAAGGTAGATTAAGAGACAGGATCTACAGGCATTTAGAGATGCAAGGACTGATTAGGGACAGTCAGTATGGCTTTGTGAGGGGAAAATCATGTCACAAAATTAATTGAGTTTTTTGAAGGAGTAACCAAGAAGGAAGATGAGGGCAGTGCAGTTGATGTTGTCTACATGGACTTTAGAAAGGCCTTTGACAAGGTATCGCATGGTAGGTTGTTGCATAAAATTAAATCTCATGGGATCCAGGATGAAGTATCTAAATGGATACAAAATTGGCTTCTTGACAGAAGCCAGAGAGTGGTTGTAGAGAGTTGTTTTTCAAACTGGAGGCCTGTGACCAGCAGTGTGCCTCAGAGATCAGTACTAGGCCCATTGTTATTTGTCATTTTTATTAATGATTTGGATGAGAATATAGGGGGCATGGTTAGTAAATTTGCAGATGACACCAAGATTGATGGCATATTGGACAGTGAGGAAGGTTATCTCCAATTGCAGCGGGATCTTGATCAATTGGGCCAGTGGGCTGGCGAATGGCAGGTGAAGTTTAATTTAGACAAATGCGAGGTGATGCATTTTGGTAGATTGAACCAGGGTAGGACTTCCTCAGTTAATGGTAGGGCGTTGAGGAGAGTTACAGAACAAAGAGATCTCGGGGTATACGTTCATAGCTCCTTGAAAGTGGAGTCACAGGTGAAGTAGGCATTCGGCATGCTTGGTTTCATCGGTCAGAACATTGAATACAGGAGTTGGGAGATCTTGTTGAAGTTGTATAAGACATTAGTAAGGCCACACTTAGAATACTGTGTGCAATTCTGGTCACCCTATTATAGAAAGGATATTATTAAACTAGAAAGAGTGCAGAAAAGATTTACTAGGATGCTACTGGAACTTGATGGATTGAGTTAGAAGGAGAGGCTGAATAAACTGGGACTTTTTTCTCTGGAGTGTAGGAGGCTGAGGGGTGACCTTATAGAGGTCTATAAAATAATGAGGGGCATAGACAAGGTAGGTAGTCAATATCTTTTCCCAAAGGTAGGGGAGTCTAAAACTAGAGGGCATAGGTTTAAGGTGAGAGTGGAGAGATACAAAAGTGTCCAGAGGGGCAGTTTTTTCACACAGAGGCTGATGAGTGTCTGGAACAAGCTGCCAGAGGTAGTAGTAGAAGCAGGTACAATTTTATTTTTTAAAAAGCATTTAGACAGGTACACGGGTATGATGGGTACAGAGGGATATGGGCCAAATGTGGGCAATTGGGATTAGCTTAGAGGTTTTAAAAAAAATGGCAGCATGGACAAGTTGGGCTGAAGGGCCTGTTTCCATGCTGTGAACTCTTATGACTCAGTATGACTCTAAGATGCCCAGTGTGCTGTCTTCGCCAAAGGTGAAGCCGAGCAGGCAGTAGCACGATTGAAAGCCAAGTGCACTGATCTGCAGGTGGCAATAAAAGCGCTACATCAAGCTAGTAAAGAACAGAGACAGGCAATGGCTGACCACTCCAAATGCCAGCGAGAAATTTCATGGCTGGATTCCCTATTATCGGTTCGAAACAGATTTATGTGTACCTTTGGGACAGTAGAGGCAGAGGAGATAGAGAATGCGGATTGGGGTGAGGTAAAAGAGAATGCTAGACTTTACATCACGCAAACCGAAGATTGGGGTCCACCATCATCTTTCCCAGGGGAAGTCATACCCACTGTGCCCCCAGATTCACCTCCAGTAACAATGTACCCAATGACGGCTGAACGTCGAGTAGGAGAGTCTCAGGGCCCAGCTGTTACATAAACAACCCCGTTTATGGTGGCACAATTGGCCGAAATCACAAATAAAATCACAGCTTCTGAGCCTTCAGCTGATCCACACAGTTTTTTTGAGAATGTTTGGCAGCAGAAGATAATGTATGGGCTCGCCGAAAGGGAAGAGGTGAAGCTGATAGTCATGTGTTTAAGCAAGTCTGTACGGCCTGCCCTGCCAACCCCTCAAAATGTCGGGGAAGGAACCTTAAATGAAATTAAGGAAGTGATACAGCTCCACCTTACACCGCAGCCCCAGGGAGAGATAGAGGGACATGTTTTAACTGCGGGCAGCCCGGACATTTCACTCAAGATTGTAGGAGACCCCCGCCACTATATGTACGGACCCCAAAACTACCAGGACCACCGGCTCCACCGGTTAGCACAGCTCCTAGGTACAAGAGAGAACACAGCCCATCACCGATGGAAGATCCCGGTCACCCCATGCATACTGTAAGCATGAGCCCATTACTGTATCCAACTGTCCCTGCCTATGGAACCCTAGATTGATGGTGCCCAGCCTCCCCAACCTGGATCTGTAGCACCAGGTGGGATAGCATAGAGAGACCACTAATTAACGGCCACCTTGTAGAATTCCTTTGGGATATCGGAAGTTCCCAAACTACTCTGAATGTATCAAAATTAAAAACAGACATCCCTTGGCCAACTACAGGCACAATTACACTCTGTGGATTCACAGGACAGGGCTTTACAGCCCCCGTACAGGTCCACCTCGGTAACATAGTGTGTGACCATCCGGTGATGTTAGTTGACCTTCCCCCAAGCGCTGAACACATCTTGGGTCCAATTATATGAATAAATTTAATCTTTCATTCGATCCAGCTTATCGATGCATTTGGCAGACAGCTACGATTAGCAGAGCACCATCAACCTTTCCAATTGGGACATACGCTCATACGATTTACCCAATAGGAGAATTCTGGTTTGATCCCTTAATGGTTATCAGTGATCCAGCAATCAGGGAGGTGCTTCAAAGAAACAATGGGGTGTTTGCGCGGCATAAGCATGATTGTGGCCAGATTGAAGGGCCGGATCCGAAACCACAGAGACAATATGGTTTCCCCAGATAGGCAGAGGGGAAGGTAGCCAAACTAATTGATAGTTTATGACAGCAGTGACATCCACAAATAATGCGCCGATATGGCCCTTGAAGAAGGTAGATGGATCATGGAGATTAATGGTTGATTATTGGGAATTAAGGTTATCCCACTCACAGCCCCCACAGTAGCCACAAGCCCCGTCGTCATGTTCAGACAAGGAGCCCAGGCAAAGTTTCTCAAGGCACTAGATATTAGGAACGGCTTTTGGTCCATCCCTTTAAATCGGTCTTGCCAGCACAAGTTTGCCTTTATCTTCCAAGGAAAGCAATATACTTGGACTTGCCTGCCACAGGTTTCCATAATTCCCTGTCCATCTTTCACAGGCGACTAGCTACTGGACTAGAGACGTTTTCCCGACCTGAGAGCTTGGTCAAATGAATAGATGATTTATTGTTTTAGACTAACACCGAAGAGGAGCATATAACATTGCTGGATGAATTACTCGTACTGTTCCACTCATTAGGCTGCAAAGTCAACCCAAAAAAGACCCAAATTTTGCAACTCAAGGTTATATACCTACATACAGTGATTACCCATGGGAAGAGGGAGATTGAACAGAAAAGGATAGATTCCATAGTGCATCTTCCACTGCCCCGAGCTGTGAGTGCCTTCTGATCTTTCTTAGGTCTAGTGGGGTACTGTTGGAACCATATAGATGGCTTTGCCACCAAGGCAGCCCCACTTTCCCACTTTGCTAAAAGAAACGCAACCTGGAAGTGGACTGTACAGCACACAGCTGCAGTAACCAATTTAAAGCAAGCCCTCACCACAATGCCAGCCTTACTAGTCTGTGACCCAGATCTACCATATACCTTAGAAGCTGCAGCCAGTGGCCACACACTTTCAGCAGTATTATTACAAGAAAGACATGGTAGACCAGGCCCAGTGGCTTATGCCTCACGAGTATTAGACCCAGTTGAACAGGGCTTCTCCGGGTGTGAACGACGCCTGCACGGCAGTATTTTGGGCCGTGTGTCACCTATAACACCGGACTGAACCCAATAACCATTCTCACCGAACACCCCAACCCAGCTTCTGCTGGATGGTCGCATTAAAGACGACTCAGTAGGCCAGGTCCGCGTTGTCCATTGGACACTACTACTGCAGGGTAGGGACATCACTGTAAAGCAAACTAAAATGCCCACGTTCCTGGCAGATAATTTAAATCATGGGGGAGATCCGCATGAATGTCAGGTTATAGCCACAAAGGACCCCACAGATCTGTTTATCCCGAAACAATGGGAGAGACGATCAGGGACAACAGACAGCCACCCAATGGACAGACTCAGCCTTGAGAATTTATATAAACAGTTCATCCACCAGAGAGGATAGGATCAGAATCACAGGATGTGGCATTTATATGGAAATCAACAGGGACAGCCACTAATAGAACTCGCCCTCAAACTATCCAGCTATTTGAGTGCTCAAGCTGACGAACCAGCAGCAGTCACACACGTAGTGAGTTACCCAGAGCTATTTCCAACCCCTGCCAACATACACTCTGATAGTATGTACGTATTCAACAGCCTCACTCAGTTCCTACTATTATGGGAAGCCACAGGCTTCGTATCTGCGGATGGAAAGGCCCTACCATCAGCCCCTTTATTAAAATACATTCCGCAGGCCTCCGAAGGACGCACATATGGGATTATTAAGGTTAGAAGCCACCATAAGGCCTCCCCACCTGGTAACTGTAAGGCTGATGCAGTAGCCAAGGCCGGTGCTCATACAGGACAGTTTTGGCAGCCACCAGTAGGACAGCGAGTAAACACTGTGACCATTCACCAAACTAATAAAGCTGACCTGGTCCAGGTACAGCTCACTGACAGCTCCCTAAAACAAATTTTAGATGGACTTTACCCAGCCCCATATGAGAAATGGAAAGACAAGATACAGATTCAGGATGGTTTGATATTAAAGGCATAGTCCCTACCCAGGGCAGAAATCAGCTCATCTATGAGTACCACGACGGACATGGCCATCAGGGCATAGAGACAACAACTGAGCAATTAAAAGAATTATGTTGGTGGCCCGAACTACACGATGACATTGCCCATTATATCAGCAATTGTTTAATTTGTGCCCCTAACAATCCCGATAGGTATGCCAGAAAAGTGGAGCAAAGGCACACATGCCCAGTAGGAGGCCCCTGGGCAAACTTCCAAATTGATACTATCAGCCCACTACTGCCATGTAGAAATGGATTTAAATATGTCCTAGTAATAATAGACACTTTCAACAAATAGGTCTAGGCATTCCCCACTAGATCCAACACAGTTAAGGCCACCACAAAGATAGTAACCCAGCAGGTGTTTACACGATGGGGTCTTCCCCACAGCATCGAGTCCGACCAAGGGACACATTTTACCGGGTGGGTGATGCAGAACATTATGGCTATAATGGCAGAAATTCCATATCGCCTACCATCCACAATCTAGTGGAAAGACAGTGCAGCAAAACAACACAACATGAGATACAGTACTTCCCTTCAACCTCATGATGGTACGTAACACTGTTTCCAGTTCTATTGGATTCACCCCTAACACATTAATGGCACGCCGATCTATGAAAGGAGCTGAATATTTATTGGGGTTTGAGTTATCTGAGCCTGCAATCACAGCGCTCACCCACGAGAAAGCTGTCCAGCAGTTACACAAAAACATTAAAGCAGCCCAGTTAGCTGCGGCTATCCGATTAGGAGTTAAAAAGAAACAAAGCAAGGCATACTTCAATAAAAGGATACACCTGGTAGAATATACAGTTGGCCAGCAGGTAATGATTTCCATCTACAATCCCAGTTCTTTCTTGTCCCCTAAATATGCAGACAATCTCCGACAAAATAAGCTCCTCAGTGTATAAAGTTCTAATCGCCAACGGGAAAACTGGCTGGTTCCACGTCAATCAGCTGAAAGCTTTCGGGACTCAGAGTAATCACTTCCACCATCTTACATTAGAGATAGGGGAGGATGACACTCCGTGCCTGGAATGGCCTCACCCAGGAAATGTACTTCCCTGGACATCTTCTCATCCACTTTCAGGTTCAGACCAGAACCTTACCCCTACACACTACAGCCCAGGGCCTGGTCCACAGTAGGGGTACTGATTGATCTGGATATAACAGGAGACTTGTTCACCCTAGAGGACTGGCACAACTCGCCAGACATCGGCCCTCGCAACATTATGGATTCTCCCATAAACATAAGCCTTAACAGCCCCAGACCCAACAGTGAGGCCCTGACTAAACGACACCGGATTATTTTGATAGGGATACCCGATGCTGCATCCCCACATTGGATAAGGGATACATAGATTGATTAGATTGGATACGAGGATGAAGGACCTCTGAATCCTCATTCAAATGCAGACCCCACAGTGCAGTCCAATGAACAGACACGGATATGGAAACAAGGTGAGGAGATAATAATGGAACTCCATGGTAGCTGTATCAGAAGGATACACCAAGACAACCAATCAAATTATCAGGGAAAAATTAGAGTATGATGGCCGACAACAGAACCAGACTTATGTGGTGCATATGAACAGTGGATGATAAGGGAAAACCTAGAGCAGGTACAGAGTGGAAAGGTTCTGTCTTGGATTAGTGACAAACAAATGAAACAACTATTTACAGGTGAGAAACACCCTGAATTATCTGGCTGCCAGATGCAACAGCTGACCAAAGTCTGGTTCAATGATGACAGCAAAGGGACTCCAGGGAAAGCCCTGGGAATGATATTAGGGCTCCCCATAATCACCGATGACCGGGTCGGACTGAGGCTCTTTGAAGTGAAGAATATAGGGACTATCCATGAGGATATCTGGATAGGGCACGCTGGCACTTTACCATGCGTAGTGGAGAAAGAAGGGAGGCTCATAGGCACTACTCTGGACAGGTATCAGCAAACTGGCAAAATAATCGCATGCCCATACCCAGTTTACTTAAATCAGCATGCACTGTGTAACTTCAGAACAAACACTAACTTAAATTGCTCAGTAGAAGTTCATAGCCTGGACACAGACATAACTCGGGTAGCTTACAAGGGAACAGGGAGATACTGTCTCACCACCTCCCTGAAACAATATCAGTATGGCGCGACACATTGCAACATTACTAACACCGCATTCTGCATCAAACCAGACATAGCAGACAGGGTGGGCCTCATTCAACTAACAGACATTCATAAGAGGGACAGGATAGATTTGAATGCCACTGACAAGCTCCAACAGACTCTAGGGGAGTACCATGAAAAGTATGACACAAGCCTAAAACTCCTGCCAGAGGAATTGAACCTGACTTGGGCAAAATTGGCTACAGCCCAGAGAACCTTCACCAAAGTAGTACAGCAGACCCAAGAGGTGAAAAGGAGTATTAAAGAAATTAAAGTCACCTCTTGGTGGGATAACCTTTGGACCTTGGGCTCAAACATCCAAAACCATCCATTTGTTTGCATAATGTCACACCTGGCAGTAGTACTGATTTTGTTCACGCTGGTATACTTAGTCATCCTCACAGGAGATTGTTATTGACTTCAGGAAGCGTAAAGGAGAACATAGCCCTGTATACATCAACAAGGACAAAGTAGAAAGGGTCGAGAGTTTCAAGTTTTCAGGTATCCAGATCACCTACGACTTCTCCTGGTCCCCCCATGCTGACACTATAGTTAAGAAAGCCAACCAATGTCTCTACTTCCTCGGAAGACTAAGGAAATTTGGCATGTCAGCTACGACTCTCACCAACTCTTACAGATGCACCATAGAAAGCATTCTTTCTAGTTGTATCAAATGATATGGCTCTTTTCCACCTTCTTCCTTCAGGAAAAAGATACAAAGTCTGAGGTCACATAACAATCGACTGAAGAACAGCTTCTTCCCTGCTGCTGTCAGACATTTGGATGGACTTACCTTTCTCTACACCCTAGCTATGACTGTAACACTACATTCTGCACTCTCTCATTTCTTCTCTTTGAATGGTCTGTTTTGTCTTTATAGTGTGCAAGAAACAATACTTTTCACTGTATGTTAACACATGTGACAATAATAAAGCAAATCAAATCAAATCATCAGGACAAATGCAGAAATGCCAAATTTCAAACAATCACAATTTATACTAAAGAAGGAAAGGATGCAGAAAGGTTGGCAAGTCCACTCTCACTGTCCTAAATTTTGCTATGGGGGAAAAGCAATGGGGAATTATAGGCTCTGAACCTACAGAGTAGTTGAAAAAAGGCACAAGCTATCCTGCAGAACAATGACTATCCTGATCAGAACATTATATGCTTTGTATCGCACAAACTCGTGAATGGGCCATGGATCACCACTTTCAAACCTGAAAAGTGCCTGTCTATCTCAAATTACCCTGAAACGACAGAGTATCTCAAAAAAGTGAATAACAGATTAAGCAAGACACTAAAATGGAATGATTACTTACGTGGCGAAAAGCTGCAGCAGGCGACGGTGCAGAGGGACCTCGGGGTCCTTGTGCATGAGTCGCAAAAACCCAGCCTGCAGGTGCAGCAGGTGGTCAGGAAGGCGAATGGGATGCTGGCCTTCATAGCGAGGGGGATTGAATATAAAAGTAGGGAGGTCTTGCTGCAGCTGTATAGGGCATTGGTGAGGCCGCAGCTGGAGTACTGTGTGCAGTTTTGGGCGCCGCACCTGCGCAAGGATATTTTGGCCTTGGAGGGAGTGCAGAGGAGGTTTACTAGGCTGATACCGGAGTTGAGGGGGTTGAGCTATGAGGAGAGGCTGAATAAACTAGGCTTGTACTCGTTAGAGTTTAGAAGAATGAGGGGAGATCTCATTGAGACGTATAAGATGATGAATGGGATGGATAGGATAGAGGTGGAGAGACTCTTCCCGCTCAAAAAAGACAGTAGGACTAGGGGGCACAGCCTCAAGATAAAGGGGGGGCGGTTTAGAACGGAGTTGAGGAGGAACTTCTTCACTCAAAGGGTGGTGAATCTCTGGAATTCTCTGCCCGTTGAAGTGGTGGAGGCTGCCTCGCTAAATATTTTTAAGAAGCGGGTTGATGGGTTTTTGATAAGAGAGGGGATTAAGGGTTATGGGGAGAGGGCGGGAAAGTGGAACTGAGCCACGACAGATCAGCCATGATCTTATTGAATGGCGGGGCAGGCTCGAAGGGCCAGATGGCCTACTCCTGCTCCTATTTCTTATGTTCTTATGTTCTTATGTTCTTATTACCTGAGTGGTCTTCTGCTTAATTGTTTTCAGTCTGGAGTCCAACAGCTTCTGCCTAGCCAGCAGACAAACTGGAAATAAAGAGCTCTGGATTTTCTCCAAACTACCCCCTGACCTTGACTTATCAATCAACCTTCCCCTGACAAGAGTCATAAGACTCCAGGAGATTGCATTAGGTCCAGATAAAAAATAAACATTGCTACAATTATTCTGTGACAGCAACCATAAAAGATTCTGGGTCAGACAGTATGGCAACAAACACAAAATGCCAGGCCTCTTAAAACAATTGCAGAGAGACATGATTAAGACACATTTCTTAAAGGCACAGTAGTGTCACAGTATTGTGAATCTTCTTGAGAATGAGTTGCATGAAATGTAAGTTTTTGTAAGCTGTTTTTGTTTCAATGTTGAAGATAGACTTTCTTTGCCCTGGATAATTTTCAGCAGACTGTTTTTATTCATGATATAGCCCAACAAAAATATGAATTCCTGATTATATTGCACTGACCATCACCAAGGTACAAAATAATGAGTTAAGGTAGGACACTCTTTTTGAAGTATGGGAGAAATCTGTGAATGTGTATACAATTCCTGGTTGGTAATTGGGAAGGGTTCTGAATTTAGCTCTTGAGCAAAAATGTACTCTTACACTGCTGTAATTTTGGTTGTTGAGGGTTCATGGCCTGAACAGGGGTGGCATTTTATATTGTAATATTTACATGATAAACTTTCAACAATTATGTCTGAGTCCCACTATCATACGTAGTCTGACAAGTCAATCCTCTTTTGTAATTAGTAGTATTTTTATTTTAAAACAAGTATCATGATACCTGCTCAACACTGTAAGTGACCAATTTTGTCAGTTCAGGTGGGGTAACTTGAGGTATGTATGAGATCCTTAGAGACAAAATCTTTCTAGGCTAGTTGTGAACATAGTACAGTGACAGCTTGTGTTTATGCAGCACTTTCAGTGGAATAATAATCGAGATGCTTCACAGAGCATTGTAAAAAGAAAACTTAGATATTAAGGAGGTATAAAAATAGATGATGAAACATAAAGTTAGTTTTAAGCAGCATCTTAAAACATGAAAGAGAGGGAGAGAGATTTATAGAGGGAATTATAGTGCTTCGTGCCTCAGCAGCTTAAGGAGGTGAAGCAATTAATGAGAATGCACAAGAGGGCAGAATTTGATTTGATTTATTATTGTCATATGTATTAACAGACAGTGAAAAGTATTGTTTCTTGCGTGCTATACAGACAAAACACATTGATCATAGAGAAGGAAATGAGAGACTGCAGAATGTAGTGTTACATTCATAGCTAAGGTGTAGAGAAAGATCAACTTAATGCAAGATAAGTCCATTCAAAAGTCTGACAGCAGCAGGGAAGAAGTTGTTCTTGAATTGATTGGTGCATGCCCTCACACTTTAGTATCTTTTTCCCGACAGAAGAAGGTGGAAGACGGAATGTCCAGGGTGCATGGAGTCCTCAATTATACTGGCTGCTTTGCCGAGGCAGCGGGAAGTATAGACAGAATCAATGGATGGAAGGCTGGTTTGCATGATCGATTGGGCTACATTCATGGCCTTTCGTAGTTCCTTGCAGTCGTGGGCAAAGCAGGAACCACACTAAGCTGAGCAAGAGCCATAACAAGCTGAGGATCAGGGGACTGCAGATATCTGGAAGGAAAATGGGGTGGAGGACATAGAGAGGGGCAAAACCATGGAGGGAATTAAAAACAAAGCTGAAAACTTTAAAATACAGGTGTTGTTTAACTGGTATATCAGGTATACTAGTCTAATTGGTATACATTGATAATGTATGTCAGCAACCCCAGAAATAGTAGGTGAATGGGACTTGGTGCAAGTTAGCACAAAAGCAGTAGAGCTTAGGATGGCCTCAAATTGACAGATGGTAGAACATGGGAGGCTGGCTAGAAATGCTTTAGCATAGTCAAGTCTAAAAGTAACAGAAGTATGGATGTGGGTTGCAGCACTGAATCAGTGTGGAGTTGGGCAATGATATGGAAGCAGAAATAGCAAATGGTAATATAACCAACAACTCATCTCAGATATTAAAAGGTATTAACAGATTATAAACAGTCTAATTCTGCCTCCGACAGAGTGAACTGATGGCTAGAGAGTGGAATTTGTCTCAGGGACTGAAGACAATATTTAACCGGACCAAATTTCAGTTCATCCAGTACTGCATATCAAATAAAATATTCAATACAGAGCTTCATTTTTTTGCATGACAAATGGAATAATGTTGCCAAATTGAATCAATTTGAGAATTCCTATAACACAGATTACCTTGCCAGAATGCGTGTTGTACACTGGAACTTAAAGTGAAGAACTTGATCACATGCAAATTAGCTTCACTGATATTTTATTTTTGAAGTCTACTCACTATTATTATGTGTAAACATCTGAACAGACAGAAAAAAATATATTAGGTAAGCATCTCAGCCAGAGATGGTGCCCGGGGTTCTCCCAAAAAAAACTAAGTGCACAATGGATGGGAAAATGAAAGGCACTGGGGTGCCAAGATGGCAATGCCTAACTGGCACTGTCCAAAGACACCCCCCTATGCCCCCAAGCTCACAGGGTGACCTCAAAGGCCTCTGTCCCACCAGCGGGGTGAGTATACCTGTTCCTCATTGGTGGAGAGGGCTAAGAGACTACTGTTCCAGGCCTACTAATCATATTGAATTAGCAATTTCAATATGCTAATCAGCTCCGCAACAATTTCCAGTGCAGAGCTGATTATGTGAAAAAACATTGCCTTGGGAGACTTGCGACCAGCTGAGCACCAGTTGCAAATCCCGCTAAAGGGCCCTGCTGATATGTCACGGCCTGCTGCACTACTCGAGCAGCACAGCAGGCTGGGAAAATCCTGGCTGGCATCTCCAACAATGCAGTGGGGTCTCTACTAAAAATCTGATGAAAGTAATTACTCACCAACAACAGTTGTATTCAAAAAAAGTCTTGTATCATGTCCTGTTTAATTAATTTGGGGAAAAAAATGTCTGTTGCATTATGCTGGTAGCCTAATGCTGGTGCAAGTTTGCTTTGAGAAATGTACATCACTAATGGAATCATGAAGGTAGAGCTGTATAGTATAAAAAGTTTATTTTTTAAAGTTTATTAGTCACAAGTAAGGCTTATATTAACGCTGCAATGAAGTTATTGTGAAATACCCTGAGTTGCCACACTCCGACGCCTTTCAAGTCAATGCATTAACCGGCATGTCTTTCAGAGGGTGGGAGGAAATCCACGCAGACACAGGGAGAACACACAAACTCCACACAGATAGTGATCCAAGCTGGGGTCCCTGGCGCTGTGAGGCAGCAGCGCTAACCACTGTACCACCGTGCCACCCAATTTGGGATACTTATGGAATGTGGCAGTTACAGAACATGGTGCACATTAAATTCATGATTGAATGGTTAATATAATATTTAATTGACACTGTGGAACTGCAATATATTCACAAACTAACACTGGACGTTTAAGATGCTATCACAAATGGTGATTGTTTTTCATTCACAGAACAAGGGCGTCATTGGCAGGGTCAACATTTATTGCCTATCCCTAATTTCCCATGGCTTACAAGGAAAGTTAAGAGCCAACCACTTTAAATATGGAGGTATGTAGGAGATTGTCATGATCTCTGCAGAGACTGATAACTTTTAAACTGGTAACTGAAAAGACTAGATAACAAGATTTAATGTTAAAAAGAAACACTTTTGCTAACAAAAGAAAAAGAACACCAGTAATGTTCCAATATATCTTGTAAGCAAAATTCTGAAGAGAACACTTTCCATTCTACATTTAATTTTGATCAAGAATTGCTTTTTACGGTATAGTTTCTTGAGTGCTCATTCAATTCTCATTGAACCAAACCAATGTATATCACAGCTGCTAGGAATTCACCCACAGGCATCCAGTTAGGTGAATCCTCCAGCCCTGCTTTAAGACCTCACAAATTTGCATTTTCCCAGTATGAGTACAGGCTTCACCTGCATGATTGTATAGTGATTGCAAATCAGAAACATCCCTGGTTCTTGTTGGCACACTGCACCTTTTCCACAGCTACTGGCAGAATCTCTCTCTGTCTTTAACTGTTCTGGGCCCAAACTGACCAATAAAGCTGAGATATACTAAACAAATGAATCGTCCTAACCCCTATTTCCATGGCAACATGAGACACTTGCCCTGTTCCCAAATAGAAAACGTGAAATCATTATCTTTAACTTTAAACCTGCCCTTTGATCTGAACATATATTGACATGTCAAAACTGTCCTTTGTTTATCAGGTGCCTTCAAACCTTATTTGATCTGGGACAATTACATTAATAATTCAAATTGCCTCATTTATGCCTTAACTTCAAACCATGTCCAAAGACATACAAACATGTGAATTAAGAGCAAAAGTAGGCCACTCAGTTCTTCGAGCCTATTCTATCATTCAGTAATATGGCTGGTCTGATCGTAATCTCAACCATTCATTTCTGCCTATTCCTGAGAACCTTTCACCCCTTGTTAATTTAGGGCAGTACGGTGGCACAGTGATTAGTACTGCTGTCTCACAGTGCCAGGGACCTGGGATCAATTCTAGCCTCAGGTTACTGTCTGTGTGGAGTTTACATGTTGTCCCTGTGTCTGCATGGATTTCCTCTAGGTACTCAGATTTCCTCCCACGCTCCAAAGATGTGCAGGTCAGGTTGATTGGTCATGCGAAATCACCCTTTAGTGTCAGGATGACTAGGGTAAATTTGTGGGGTTATGAGAATAGGGCCTGGGTGGGATTGTTGTTGATGCAGGTTTAAAGGGCTGAAGAGCCTCCTTCTGCACTGTGGGGATTCTATGAATCTGTGAAGAATCTATCTAGCTTCGACTTAAAAAAAACCCAAACACTCTGCTTCCATTGCTTTTTGAGAAAGAATTCCAAAGACACCCGAACTGCTGAGAAACATGTTCTCATCCCTGCCTTAAATGAACAACCACTTATTTTTAAACAGTTCTAGATTCTAGTTCTATATTGTCCCACAAGAGAAAATATCCCCTCCACATCCACTCTGATAAGACCCCCTCAGATTCTTAAAAGTTTCAATGAAGTTGCATCTTAGCCTGCAAAACATCAGTAAGTACAAGAGTAAACTGTCCAAAAATTCCTCATAAAACAACTTGCTCATTCCTGGTAAACCATTTTTGAATGTTTCTAATGCATTTGAATCCTTCCTTAAATAAGGAAACCAGTACTGTACACGGTTCTCCAGATATGGTCTCAGCAGTGCCCTGTAAAACCGAAGCATAACCTCCCTGCTCTTACAATCAATTCCCCTCACAGTAAATGACAATATTTTACTAGCTTTCCAAATTATTTGCTGTGCCTGCATACCAATACTTTGTGATTCATTCTTTAGGGCAACCTAGATCTATCTGAATCTCAGAGCTCTGTAATTTCTCAACATTTAGATAATGAGTTTCTTTTTTATTCTTCTGGCCAAAATAGACCATTACACATTTGCCCACGAAATACTCCACCTGCCCGATCTTTGGCATTCACTTGGCCTATTGTTATGAAGCAGAGAACTGGCACTTAACCAATCAAAAAAGAGTAGCTCGCCTCAATCTGTAAAAGTGAGTGTGAAGTGGTACAGTCTGTTCATCAGCAATGTTTAGTGGTTAAATCAAAATAACTCCCTGACACTCTCTAAAGTCAACAAGTAACAATTTATTTATCCAACTAACAGCAAACAGGTTAACTAAACTATTAACAAACTGAATAAAACACGATTCGAATGGAATGCTATTCAGATAAGTACATTTCTCACTTATTAACAAAAAATAGAATTTTAGTCAGTCTCTAAATTACAACCAGGTTTTGTGTCTTCCAGAATATTCTAGCCCTCTCTGCTGATTCTTCCATCTTCTTTCTTCTTTAGTACATTTGCTATTGAGATAGTGCTTTCTTTTCAGACATAAATGAAGCTAAGAGCTGAACTAAAAACTGTTACTCTGGCAGTTACTCTCTACTTTTGTCCCATTGCCCTCTTTTTATATCTGTGATGATATATCAATATCTCCCACATGAAGATTGGTCCTAGCTTGCCAAAACCATCAACTTTAAATTTAATAGGTTCTTGGTATCTAAGTGCCTAATTCAAATTAATTGGCAGAATTCAAAAAAATTCAAAAGCCTGAAAGCCTGTTGCCTTAGTAACCCTGCTGCTTGGCCTTGGTAACAATTGTTTCATTTTGGATATTTCATTTTGGGCAATCTATATGTACCTGCAGTTTTTAAAAAAACTTTCTAAGCACAGAAAAAGCACCACCTTTTTAAAGGGACCATGCAAAGCGTTTTCCTTAGCATTTCACAATTTTACAAACACCTATCTACAATTACACTAGTCAACTTTGCAACACTATCCATGTCCCTTTGTAGCCTCATTTCTTCTTCAAAATTTAGTCTCCTACCCACCTTTGTATTATCTGCAAATTTTGTAATCATACCTTCGTCCAAGTCATTTATATAAATTGTTAAAAGTTGAGGCCCATGTAGAAGTTGAAGTTGAACCCTATGGCACACTATTTGTTACATCCTGCCAACCAGAAAAAGGCCAATATATGCCAACTCTTTAAGAACATAAGAACATAAGAAATAGGAGCAGGAGTAGGCCATCCAGCCCTTCGAGCCTGCCCCGCCATTCAATAAGATCATGGCTGATCTGTCGCTGCTCAGTTCCACTTTCCCGCCCTCTCCCCATAACCCTTAATCCCCTCTCTTATCAAAAACCCATCAACCCGCTTCTTAAAAATATTTAGCAAGGCAGCCTCCACCACTTCAACGGGCAGAGAATTCCAGAGATTCACCACCCTTTGAGTGAAGAAGTTCCTCCTCAACTCTGTTCTAAACCGCCCCCCCCTTCATCTTGAGGCTGTGCCCCCTAGTCCTACTGTCTTTTTTGAGCGGGAAGAGTCTTTCCACCTCTATCCTATCCATCCCATTCATCATCTTATACGTCTCAATGAGATCTCCCCTCATTCTTCTAAACTCTAACGAGTACAAGCCCAGTTTATTCAGCCTCTCCTCATAGTTCAACCCCCTCAACTCCGGTATCAGCTGAGTAAACCTCCTCTGCACTCCCTCCAAGGCCAAAATATCCTTGCGCAGGTGCGGCGCCCAAAACTGCACACAGTACTCCAGCTGCGGCCTCACCAATGCCCTATACAGCTGCAGCAAGACCTCCCTACTTTTATATTCAATCCCCCTCGCTATGAAGGCCAGCATCCCATTCGCCTTCCTGACCACCTGCTGCACCTGCAAGCTGGGTTTTTGCGACTCATGCACAAGGACCCCGAGGTCCCTCTGCACCGTCGCCTGCTGCAGTTTTTCGCCCCGTAAGTAACAGTCCTTCCTACCATTCTTCCTACCAAAGTGGACCACCTCACACTTGCCAACATTAAATTCCATTTGCCATTTCCTGGCCCATTCGCCCAGCCTATCTAGATCCTTCTGTAGACTCTCCACACCCTCCGCACAATTTGCCGTTCCCCCAATCTTGGTGTCATCAGCAAACTTCGACACTCTACACTCGGTTCCCTCCTCCAGATCATCTATATAAATGGTAAAAAGTTGAGGCCCCAGCACCGACCCCTGGGGCACTCCACTAGTCACCATCCGCCAATCCGAATAGCACCCGTTGACCCCCACTCTCTGCCTCCTATTTGACAACCAATCCTCTATCCACGCTAACACCCTACCCCCAACTCCATGTCCCTCGACCTTCTGCAGTAACCTCTTGTGAGGTACTTTGTCAAACGCCTTCTGAAAATCTAGAAAGACCACATCCACCGGCTCTCCTCTATCCACCGCCCTAGACACATCCTCATAGAACTCCAGTAAATTTGTCAGACACGACTTCCCTTTAATGAAACCGTGCTGCGTCTGCTCTATCAAGCAATTCCCTTCAAGATGCCTCGCAATTTCCTCCTTAATGACAGATTCTAACATTTTACCTACCACAGACGTTAAACTAACCGGCCTATAATTCCCCGCCTTTTGCCTTTGTGTTAGCCAATCTTCAACCTGTGCCAATATGTTATCCCCTATACCATAAGCATTTATTTTTTACAATAACCTTTGATGTGGCACCTTAATAAATACATATGTGACTATTACAAAGAATTCTAATAAATTGGTTAAACATGACTTCCTTTTCACAAAACCATGCTGACTCTTCCTGATTACCTTGAGTATCTTTTATTGCCCTCCTATATCATCTTCAATAACAGCTTCTAATATTTTCCCTACACAGATGTTAGGTTAGCTGGTCTGTAGTTTGCAACATTCTGTCTCCTTCCATTTTTGAATAAAGAATTATGTCTGAATAAAGGAATACATTAGCTATTTAGTTTGCTTGACGTCAGTGGTAGGGGAGTTGTTAGAGAGGATTCTTAGAGATAGAATGTATATGTATTTAGGACATAGCAACCTGATTAGTGACAGGCAACATGGCTTTGTAAAGGGGAGGTCGTGCCTTACGAATCTAGTAGAATTTTTTAAGGAGGTGACAAAAACGGTTGACGAAGGACGAGCCGTGGATGTCATCTATATGGATTTCAGTAAGGCATTTGACAAAGTCCCTCATGGCAGGTTGGTGAAAAAGGTTAAGGCTCATGGGATACAAGGACAGGTGGCTAGATGGATTGAGAACTGGCTTGGCAACAGGAGACAGAGGGTAGCAGTGGATGGGTCTTTTTCTAGCTGGAGGTCTGTGACTAGTGGTGTGCCGCAGGGCTTCATGTTGGGACCTCTACTATTTGTAATATATATAAATAATTTGGAAGCAGGAGTAACTGGTATGATCAGCAAGTTTGCAGATGACACGAAGATGGCTGGATTTGCTGAAAGTGATGAGCAGTGTCAGACAATACAGCAGGATATAGATAGGCTGGTAAATTGGGCGGAGAAATGGCAGATGGAATTTAATCCAGAGAAATGTGAGGTGATGCATTTTGGAAGAAATAATGTAGGGGGGAGTTATACAATAAATGGTAGGACTATTAAGAGTATAGAAACACAGAGGGACCTGGGTGTGCAAGTTCACAAATCCTTGAAGGTGGCAATACAGGTGGAGAAGGTGGTGAAGAAGGCATATGGTATGCTTGCTTTTATAGGAAGGGGTATAGAGTATAAAAGCTAGCGTCTCATGTTGCAGTTGTATAGAATGTTGGTTAGACCACATTTGGAGTACTGCGTCCAGTTTTGGTCGCCGCACCACCGGAAGGATGTGGAGACCCTGGAGAGACTGCAGAGGAGGTTTATCAGGATGCTGCCTGGTATGGAAGGTCTTAGCTATGACGAGAGATTGGAAAATTGGGGCTGTTCTCCCTGGAAAGACGGAGAATGAGGGGAGATCTAATAGAGGTGTATAAGATTATGAAGGGTATAGATAGAGTGAACAGTGGCAGTCTTTTTCCCAGATTGGATACAAAAATCAAGAGGGGCCATGGGCTTAGGGTTAAAGGGGTGAGGTATAATTCAGATGTTAGATGGAGGTTTTTCACACAGAGAGTTGTGGGGGCCTGGAATGCACTGCCAAGTAGGGTGGTGGAGGCAAGTATGCTAGAGTTGTTTAAGGTTTATCTAGATAGGCACATGAGCAGACTAGAGATGGAGGGATACAAAAGAATGTTCTAGTTAAGGATCAAGAGTCTCAGGACGTCCCTGGGAATCAATAGATTCCTATGGGCTGTCCATCATATTTTATGGCTCACCTGTCTCTTACGTTTGGGCTTCTGGGGATCTTCCGTGAATGTCTGTACAGGCTGTTTTTTTACATCCACAGGTGATTCGGTCCACCTTGTTGGCCAACAAGGGGCATACACACGTGCAAGGGCTGCTGTTGGATGTTGCTTCGAGAGTTGCCTAGTGCTTCACGTCGTTAGTGTACGCTTAAACTGGACCAACTGACGGGCAACACGACAGCTCAGTGACTATCACTGTTTGCTGTGCAGATACAGGGACCCGGGTCGGGTCTCCGGCTTGGGTCGGTGTCTGTGGGAGTTTGCACATTCTCCCCGTGCTTGCGTGGGTTTTCTCCGGGTGCTCCAGTTTCCTCCCACACCCCAAAAACGTGCTTTTAGGCTAATTGGTGTTAACAAATTGTCCCTAAATTAGACCTCCTTTAATCTTGCACACTTAAAGTTCTCTAAATTTGCACACCTTTATTGTGGAGTCCAAGAGGCGTAGACAAAAGTCATGGGTAGAAGAAGGATTGGAATGAGGCATTCACTGAATGTTAAAATGGGCGGCGCGGGCTTGTAGGGCCAAAGGGCCTGTTTCCTGTGCTGTGTTGTTCTTTGTTTATTTCCGATCTAACGGGACCTTCCCCAAATCTATGGAATTTTGCAAAACTAAAATCAACAATTGCACGCACACACTTCTTTCAAGACGCTAGGATGGATCTATCCAGACCTGGGGATTTATCAGCAATTTGCTCAATACCACTTCCCTGGGTGATTGTAATTTTTCTGAGTTCCCCCTCCCTTCCATTTTCTGTTTCACATCTTTTCCTGCAATGTTACTTGTATCCTCCAGACCGAAGACTGATGCAAAATGCTTGTTTGATTCATCTGCCACCTCCTTCCTTTCCGTGATCAATTTCTCAGATGCACTTTCTATTGGATCAATGCTCACTTTGTTAACTGTTTTCTTATTTAAATATCTATTGAAACTTTTGCATTCCATCTTTACATTTCTAGCCAGCTTTTAAATTTTTTTTCATTCTTTATATTCTATCCAATGTCCTGTCCTATCATCTGTCATTGCACAAAATGATTTGCGTTTTCTTTAAGTTTGATACTGTCTAACTTTTTTAGTTACATGTGAAAAGTGGGTCCTCCTCTTGGAATTTTTCTCTCATTGAAATATATCTATTCGGTGTATTCTGAAACGTTCCTTTTAAAGTAAGCCAGTGCTCCTTTTATTGACCTATCACTTCACCTCATTTGCCAATTCATTTTAGCTAGTTCTGCTTTCATGCTCTCATATCATTGTTTAAATTTAAAGTATGTGTCTTCAACACACTCTTCTCTTCCTCAAAGTGAATGTAAAACTCAATCCTTTCATGCTGCTATTACTAAGGGTGACTTCACTATGATGCTATCAATTAATCCAATCTAATTGGACAATGCTAGGTCTGCATAGCCTGCTTTTTGGTTGGTACCACAATGTGCTAACAAAGAACAAAGAACAACCCAGCAGGGGAAACAGGCCCTTCGGCCCAACAAGCCCACGCCGCCGCATCACCCTACACCTATTCTACCCTGCGTGTCTACGAATAGGACCCCTGACTTAGCCAGATTCAGGGGAGAATAGTGTCAATTTGGTAAAACCAATCAGCCTAAGAGCACATCTTTGGGGTGTGGGAGGAAACCGGAGCGCCCGGAGGAAACCCACGCAACCACAGGGAGAATGCACAAACTCCCACAGACATAGGCCCAAATCCATGTATCTGCACAGCTAGCAGTGCTAGTCACCGAGCTGTTGCGGCGCCCGTCTACCGGTCCAGGATCAAGCACACACACCGACACGAAGTACTAGGCCAATCCCGGAACCTCCAAGAGTAGCCCACGCACGACCCACCGTGTGCATGCCCCTCGTTTGACAACGAGGTGGACCTCCACCTGCGGAATAAAAGACAAAAACGTTAATCACAAGCCTGCCTTTCCGGTGTCTCCCGAGGTTCTAACCCTTATTTAATAACCCCTACCATAACCCTCCATCCTCGTTTCACTCATGTGCCTATCTAACTGAACCTTAAACGAGTCCAATGTTCCCGCCTCCACCACCCTACTCGGTAGCGCGTTCCATACCCCCACAACTCTCTGCGTAAAGAACCTTCCTCTCATATCCAAATTATACCTCTCCCCCCTCACCCTTAAATCATGTCCTCTTGTATTTGTAACCAATCTAGGGAGCAGTCTCTCACTATTGACTCTGTCTATTCCCTTCAGTATCTTATATACCTCTATCATGTCCCCCCTCAATCTCCGTCTTTCCAAGGAGAACAGTCCCAGTTTCTCCAACCTTTCCTCGTAACCCAGCCCCTCCATGCCAGGCAACATCCTGGTAAACCTCCTCTGCACCCTTTCCAGAGCCTCCACGTCCTTCCGGTAGTAAGGTGACCAGAACTGGACGCAGTACTCCAAATGCGGTCTAACCAACGTTCTATACAACTGAAGCATTAGACGGCAACTTTTAAACTCTATACCCCTTCCTATAAAGGCTAGCATTCCATAAGCCTTCCTGACAACATTCTCCACTTGTGTCGCAACCTTCATGGATTTGTGAACCTGCACTCCCAGGTCCCTCTGTGTTTCTATACTCCTAATTTGTCTACCTTTAATCACATAGCTCCTCTCTACATTATTCCTTCCAAAATGCATCACCTCACATTTGTCAGGATTAAATTCCATCTGCCACCTATCTGCCCAATGCACCAAACTATCTATATCCTGTTGTATCACCTCACAATCCACTTCAGTACCCGCCAACCCTGCCATCTTGGTGTCATCAGCAAACTTGCTGTTTGAAGAAACTATCCCAAAATCATAATGAATCATTAATGCTACTTTTGCCCACCTGATTTTCCCAATCTAAACTTAGATACTTTTCTGACTACCTCCCATTATCTCTTCCTTTCCACTATCCCGCTGTGTAGTTACGTTTTAGGAACCTCAACCCCTTGTTGAGAGTACTACTCCCACAAGTGACTTCCTGTCTTTATCATTTCTCATCTGAACCCAACCATCATCTACATCCTGGTTTATTTTTCTCTCTAATGTTCTGACATCAACATTAATTAGCAGTTTGCCTTCTCCTAACTTCTTATCCTACTTAAATGTCACATACCCTTCAATATTCAGGTCCCAATCTCTGTTATCATGTAGCCATGTTTCTCGAATGGCTATCAGATTGTACTTATTCATTTTTATTCGTGCTGTCAGTTCACCTCCTTTGTTTTGAATGCCACCTCCATTTAGATATACAGGGGGGCGATTTTCCCAGTCCATTGCACTGCTCGTGTATCGCAGCAGGGCAGGAGACATCAGTGGCGGCTGTTTCGTGGGCTTCCCGCTGGGCATCACGGCCTGCATAAGTCTCCAAGACTAAGATTTGTAACATAATCAGCTCCGTGACGGAACTCGGCAGAGAGCTGATTATCATATGTGAATCAGCATTTGCATCCGACTAGTAAGTCCAGGACTAAAATCTCTGGGCCAGTTTGCATGTTCCCCGCCCTATTCCCCATTTGCAGTGATTCCCACCAGTGGGATATACTCCTGCTCCCTACTAACGGGGAACAGGTGGCCCAACCTAGCTGGAGGGAAGAGAGGTCATTGAGGCCCTCAGGAGGTTGGGGTGAGGGTGGGGTGCCCCCAGACCAATACCAGTCTGACATCCTGGCACTGCCCAAGGGACAAAATGGTACTGCGCAATGTCCAGTGGGCAGTGCCAAGGAAGTGGGACCTATGGGGAGATTGATTTGTGGGAGATATCCCTCTGTACTGGGGTCATGGGCAGAGGGGGGGAAGACTGTGATCGATACTGGGCATCCGGATGAGTCGGGATTGTCGGGCGCGGAGGGTGCTCTGGAGTTGGGACTGTTCGGGTGGGGGAAATCGGGAGATTGGGGCGCGTTGGGTGGGTGGTAGGTCTGGGAGATTGGGTCTGGCTAGATGTGGGGATCAGGAAGATTGCAGCTGGCTGGGGTGAGGCGGGGAACACTTCAGGGCTGGTCCAGAGTGGTCCGGGAGTCAGCGATCGTGGGAGTAGGAGGGTCAGAAGATGAGGGATTGGACTGGCCAGCGATCTGGAAGCCAGCAATGGGGGTGGGGGAAGGCTACTGTGCATGTGCTGATCTCCATGGTGACAGGTCAGCAAATGCGCAGTGGCCCACTCAGCATTATGCTGCTGGCCTCTCAGGTGGGAATAGGTGCCGCCCTCTGCATTGCAGTCACAGGCAGAGAGAGGGAATCCTGCTGAGACACTCTGATGTACACTATTGGAGATTCATTCTGGAAATCGTGGAAACAAAACCAGCGGAATTTACTCCCAATTTTCCCGCATTTTGGGGACTTAGAATTTTTTGGGAGAATCCCAGCCAGAGACTTTAGTTTTGTCCTTTTATAATTTTTGTAGTTTCTAGCCTTATCAGATGATTTACTCTTCCATTTATACTCACTTTCCCTTCCTGTTCATCATTTCCCATATTAGTACCTTACTCTCCTATCTTGTCTCTCTACCTCTTGGTTTGCCATACCTTCCCAAATTTAATCCCTTGCCCCCCACTATTTCATTTAAAACCCTCGCTACTTTCCTATTAATGCAGCTCACTACAACACATGCCCCAGCATGGTTCAGGTGGAGACGGTATGTATCCACCTTCCCCAATACTGCTGTCAATGCCCCATGAACCTGCTTCTCCCATGCCAATCTTTAAGCCACGCATTCATTTCTCTAACCCTATTCATTCAATGCCAAAATTGCACGAGTCTCAGGTAATCATCCAGAAATTATTACCTTTGAGGTTGAGGTTTTTTAATTTGATGCCTAACTCCTGCAGCCCCCTCTATCATTTGAATAAGCTGAATAAACATCAAGTCTGCAGGATAATTACAGAGATTGGCTCTTCTGTATTCATGTCTTCTGGTCCCCTTCCCTGCCTCATCTGCAGTCACAGCCTCCTATACTTGACCACCTTCCAAATCAAAAGACACAATCCCTAAGGGATATAATCATCCCCTGGTACAAAGCATCCAGATAACTTACATTCTCCTTGATGTGTCACAGTTCTGCAGCTTAACCTCCTGCTCACTGACTCTGAGCCAAAACTCCTCAAACCACAGACACTTACTGCAGATGTGCTTTCCCGGGATTACAAGGGAGCTCCCATATGCTGCAGTCATGACATATCGCCCGTTCTGCCATTCTTATGTGGTTTAATTAATTACTTAATTAGCTTGTTCAGTTGTTTATTTTCTTTTTTATATTTATTAATCTTCTCACAAATACCTGTAATACTTTAAACCTTAGGAATAGAATAGACATTTACCACTTACCAGATATTCACCAACAGCTTTCTTTTTCTCCTGTAATATAGCAAGAACCAATTCTTACAAGGTAAAAAAGTTAAAGAAGGCAATGGAGTACCTTCTTCCTCATCAAACTCTCTCAATTCATCAAACTCTCACACTTTTGTTGAGGCTGGACTCCATCTCCTCAAGGATATTCAGAGGGTACATTGTTCTAGGTGTGAAAACTTCTCATTACCATCTCAGTAACAAAGTAGGCCTTTCCCTCTGATTTGCAACTCCAAGTCCATCAGATAAGCTATTTAGACCAAGTTTTCTGTCACCTATCCCACATTTTAAATAACAATTTCCAAAATAATTAATGCATTTGTAGTAACATTCATGAACCAGATAGGTTGTTACAAAAATCCAGTACCTGTAAGTTCATCATTACTGATGATAACTTCTTAATTCCTCATTTATTTAAATAACTGAATTTAAATTCCCCATCTGCATGTTGGGATTTGAACTCATGTCTCCTATAATTAGTGCAGGTCTTTGGATTACTACTCCAGTAACATAACCATTGTGCTGAAAAGAGAGATCTTACATGTACTATTTGTGTTCTTCATACAGTGTGCCTTTTACCTGTACATTTTTGTTTTGACACCACGTAGATGCTATGACTAAATGAAACACTTTTGAAATCATTAGATGATGTATTAGATTTATTATTGCTGGCTGTTATTGGCAGCTGTAAAGAATTTTAGAGTCTGGGTAATATTACACCTTGAAGGAAGGTGAAGAAATGCAATTTAGCATTAAAAGAAAATCAAACATTTAGGGCTTAATTAATTAAATCATTCATTAAATAAAAGTAATCATTTTTCTACTAGTGATCATTATTTTCTATTTTAAAAAAGTCTTCGGGGAAATATAGATGTTATAAATATTGTTCAAAGTTGTGTTTTCGGGAGAAAACGCAAAAGTTTTAATACATCCGGGTGTTAGGTATGTGTGTGATGTATGTGATCGTGCGTGATCTATGCGATTTGACTGTCCACACTCCAACTAGATGAGGTCCATCTCAGAGGTCATTCAAAATATTGACACAGTTTAATAAATCATGCCACCCCATTCAATTCTAAACATCCCGAGTGACTGACATTCTGTATCAGTGATTTTGATTGGCTGTGTGAAGGTTGAAGATGTAGGTCAGCCCTGTGCAAGGGTGGAGCAAATGATATTCTGATGTCATTCTGATGGACAACCTTTTGATCAGAAGATTCCATGTGTTGTTCATACTTGCTGCTTGTGTTCAATTCAATCTAAATGTTTCTGCTGCGCAAAGCACTTACTAAATCTAACTTCTGTTACCTCACTTGCAGTTGTGCTATCCTTAGCTCAAAGAATAACACCTGAATGTATTAAAACTTTTGCTTTTTCTCCCTAAAACACAACATTGAACAATGTTTATAATATGTATTCTCCCTAAAACACAACATTGAACAATGTTTATAATATGTATATTTCCCTTGAAGACTTTTTTTAAATAGAAAAAAAGATCACTACTTTTATTTAATGAATGATTTAATTAATTAAGCCCTAAATGTTTGTTTCTTTTAAATCATGAAACCCTCCGGAGGATAGAAGTGAAAATCGGCTAAATATTTTGTTCAAAAATGTTGAAATCATCAGTGCCAACATTGCTAGCACTAACATTTTCAAGCAAATACGGAATTTTTAGTATCCAACCTGCTGAACCTACACAACCTGTTTGGCACTGTAACAGTTCCAATAATTCCACTTATTAAATCTTCATTAAAATGAATTTTGAGATAATGGGATAATGGTCAAACATTTCTGACCAAATGAATGAATGTTACCAGATTGTTGAAAGAAACATTAAAGTAGCGATTACATCTATATTAGTCCATACCAGTATTAGATATCACAGCATGTCTGACTCAACCTTTCCACCCCCAAAAGTAATGTTTTCTTACTTGTTTGACATAGAACTTGCCCAGATATGTCCTGCACACAAAAAGCAGAATAGATCCAACCTAGCCAATAGCTGTTCTATCAGTCCCACTCCGGCATCATCACTAAAGTGATGAAAACGGTCTCCAATAGTGCTATCAGGCGGCACTTGATTAGCAGCAATCTGCTCACTAACACGCAGTTTGGGTTCCACTGAGGCCACTCACCCCCTAATCTCACTACAACATTGGTTCAAACAAGGACAAAAGAGCTAAACTCCAGAGGTGAGGTGAGAATGACTGCCCTTGATATCAAGGCAGTATGGTATCAAAGAGCTCTCACAAAACTGGAGAAATAAGAATCAGGGACAACTCTCCACTGGTTAGAGTCATAACTAGCAGAAAGAAAGATGGTTGTGATGGTTAGAGGTTGGTCTTCTCCAAGACAGTTCCTGGGCATCACTGCAGGAGTTTTTCAGGGTAATTTCCTAGGTCCAGCAAGCTGCAGCTGCTTTGTCAATGACCTTCACTCCATCATAAGATCAGAAGTGGGATGTTGGCTTATGATTACACAATGATCAGCACCATTCACAAGTCCTCAGATACTGAGGCAGTCCATGTCCAAGTGCAGCAAGACCTGGACAATATCCAGGCTTGAGATGATAAGTAGCAAGTAATATTCATGCCAAACAAATGCCAGGCAATGTCCATCTCCAACAAGAAAAAAATCTAACCAGCATCCCTTGACATTCAATGGCATTACCATCACCGAATCCTGAATGTCACCATTGACCAGAAAATGAACTGTACTAGCTGCATGAATACTGTGGTTATAAGAGCAGGTCAAAGACTAGGAATTTTGTAGTAAATAATTCATCTCCTGACTACTCAAAGCCTGATCACCATTAATAAGGCCGAGTCAGGAATGTGAGGCATGCTCCCCATTTGTCTGAACACGTGCAGCTCCAATAACACTCAAGGAGCTTGACACCATCCAGGACAAAGCATCCTGCTTGATTGACACCTCACCCACAAACATTAATTCCTTGCATCACCAATGCACAGTGGTAGCAACGTCTACCCCCCTACAAGATGCACTGAAGGAACTCACCAAGGCTCCTTAGATAGCATCTTATAAATGCCATCTTATAAACTCTACCCTTACAATCCCAGTTAATGTTACTGCTGGAAAGGATGATCCCAGCATGAAACCCCAGCTCAGAAAACTGTAACTGTTCATTTTTTAAAGAAATTGTAAAAGAAAAGGGTCACAAGACTGCCAATTAGCTTTAAACAGCAAGAAGCATTTGCTGACCATGAAAAGAGTTAACATGAAAAGTTTGAGAATGCATTACTTGTCCACTCCCACTTGCCTTCATAACTGTGCTCAGATTACAAAGATAATGCAGGTTATGCAATATATCTTATGCTATTATGTTCTCAATAAACACACAGTCCCTGTGACCCAATAGGCTAACCATTGTGAGACAACACTACACTTTGAAACCCAGTAGCATATGCCACTCAATTGATCTTCTGTGTGTTCCTCAAATTCTCTTCAAATGATTGTCATGCGTTATTCCAAACCATACTCACAAAAAAATGTTTTAAAATCTTCTTTCAAACAACACTTTCCTTTAGCTGTTTTAGCAAAGATCCACCTCCAAGTTTTCCAACTTTCCTATCAGTATTCCTTTGTCTTAAATGTTTTCAAGCTTTCACACAAACTCTGAGAGATGTATTATTTACTTTACATGTCATAAACTCTCTCAGCGTAATGTAGCCACAGCTTAGAATTAAACTAAAAATGCCCATACATGCAAACACCTTTGTTCAATATGAATCTAGCTAGAGTTCTATCCTTCCTTATACAAAAATACCAAATTAAACTCACTTAAATCTGAACCTTATTTCTAACATCCAACAATATGAACTTAGATCACCTGTGCTTCTTGACACTACCATCTAGAAGGACAAAGGCAGCAGATTCATGGGCCTACCACCATCTGTAAGTTCCCTCCAAGCCACTCACCATTCTGACTTGGAAATTTATCACCATTCCTCCACTGTCACTGGGTATAAATTCTGGAACTCCCTGACAGCACTGTGGGTGTACCTACAGCACACAGACTGCAGTGTTCAAGAAGGCAGCTCACATCCATCATCTCGAGGGCATTAGATATGGGCAATAAGTGCTGACCTAGTCAGTGACACCCACGTCCCATGAATGAGTTAAAAGAATGCTGATCCCCCTTTTCAGCCATATACTTTATTTATATACATTGTATGCCAATGACATTTCAAAATGGTGACCATCCACACTTACAGGGATTCATACAAAGCTTTATACTCTGTATAAAAGACCCCTGTACTCTGAGGGATTTTTGAGGTTTCAAAGCTTGCCTTACATGCCAACTTCAACAGTATACAAATACAATAAATTTGTGTGAAAACTTGGAACTATACTTTTCTCCCAATCTTGAGGAAGGTACTCATGAATCATTGAGTCTTTCTTGATAATAGAATTTAATTCTTTCGGCCATTCACCTGAGAATACCCTCCATTTATTAAGTGAATAAAACTATTCAATTAGAATTATATCGAAACATTCACTATGGAGCCCAAGAACCTGATGTGGCAATATACCACATGCTGGACTATATAAGTTTTGATACAATGGCCCAAATTCAGCTGAAGTGAGACCGCCATGGCATTTCTCAGCAGTTAAACATTTTCCCACACCATTCAGATTGCAACATAATTTGCTAGAAGTGTAAGCGCAACAAAGCTACTGGGACAGTAGTGTATTTACTCGGTCAATGAAATTTGTAGGTAGAGGCAGAAACAAGGATGAGAAGGAGTGTGAATTTGAGTCAAATGACATGCAAAAGGAGACATAAAGAGAGGCAAAGAAAAATTGCATTAAGAGAATGAGAATAAAGAGACCAAGGGAAAACAGGACAATTAAAAAAGTTAAAATTTGTCATTTGTTAAAATCTTTTAACAACAATGTGCTAATGCAGGATGAGATCAAACAGTTTAAATTGTTCCCTTTTTAGGCAAGAGCACTTGGATAGAGGATTGGCTGTCAAATAGGAGTCATGATGTGGGTATGCCGGCGTTGGACTGGTGTAAACACAGTAAAAAGTCTGACAACACCAGGTTTTAGTCCAACCTATTTATTTGATAATATTCTCACAAGCTTTCGAGGGGTTACCCTCTTCGTCAGGTGAATGGAGAGTTCTGGCCTCAGACAGAGCATATAAAGCACAGACAGTTTAGAGATTACTGATTAAAATGCGAATCCTTACACCTAACCTGCTGTTCAAGACCTGAAGTGGCTGACAATGTGAGTGGTAGGAGCACTGATCACAGTTTAAAGAGATGTGTATTGTCTCCAGACAGTACAGTAAGTGAGGTTTTGCAAACCCAGGCAAGTCACGGGGGTTACAGATAGTGCGACATGAACCCAAGATCCCTGTTGAGACCGTCCTCATGTGTGCGGAACTTGGCTATCAGTCTCTGCTCAGCGACTCTGCGCTGTCGTGTGTTGTGAAGGCCGCCTTGGAGAATGCTTACCCGAAGGTCAGAGGCTGAATGCCCGTGACCACTGAAGTGTTCGCCAACAGGAAGGGAACAGTCTTGCCTGGTGACTGTCGAGCGATGTTCATTCATCCGTTGTCGTAGCGTCTGCATGGTCTCCCCAATGTACCTTTCACCTGACGAAGAGGGTAACCCCTCGAAAGCTTGTGAGAATATTATCAAATAAATAGGTTGGACTAAAACCTGGTGTTGTCAGACTTTTTACTGTGTCAAATAGGAGGCAGAGAGTAGGGGTCAATGGGTGCTATTCGGATTGGCGGTTGGTGACTAGTGGAGTGCCCCAGGGGTCGGTGCTGGGGCCTCAGCTATTTACCATTTATATAGATGATCTGGAGGAGGGAACCGAGTGTAGGGTGTCGAAATTTGCTGATGACACCAAGATTGGTGGAACGGCAAATTGCGCGGAGAGTCTGCAGAAGGATCTAGATAGGCTGGGCGAATGGGCCAGGAACTGGCAAATGGAATTTAATGTTGGCAAGTGGGAGGTGGTCCACTTTGGTAGGAATAATGGTAGGAAGGACTATTACTTACGTGGCAAAAAACTGCAGCAGCCGACGGTGCAGAGGGACCTCGGGGTCCTTGTGCATGAGTCGCAAAAACCCAGTCTGCAGGTGCAGCAGGTGGTCAGGAAGGCTAATGGGATGCTGGCCTTCATAGCAAGGGGGATTGAATATAAAAGTAGGGAGGTCTTGCTGCAGCTGTATAGGGCACTGGTGAGGCCGCAGCTGGAGTACTGTGTGCAGTTTTGGGCGCCGTACTTACGCAAGGATATTTTGGCCTTGGAGGGAGTGCAGAGGAGGTTTACTAGGCTGATGCCGGAGTTGAGGGGGTTGAGCTATGAGGAGAGGCTGAATAAACTAGGCTTGTACTTGTTAGAGTTTAGAAGAATGAGGGGAGATCTCATTGAGACATATAAGATGATGAATGGGATGGATAGGATAGAGGTGGAGAGACTCTTCCCGCTCAGAAAGGACAGTAGGACTAGGGGGCACAGCCTCAAGATAAAGGGGGGCGGTTTAGAATGGAGTTGAGGAGGAACATCTTCATTCAAAGGGTGGTGAATCTCTGGAATTCTCTGCCCGTTGAACTGGTGGAGGCTGCCTCGCTAAATATTTTTAAGACGCGGGTTGATGGGTTTTTGATAAGCGAGGGGATTAAGGGTTATGGGGAGAGGGCGGGAATGTGGAACTGAGCCACGACAGATCAGCCATGATCTTATTGAATGGCAGGGCAGGCTCGAAGGGCTAGATGGCCTACTCCTGCTCCTATTTCTTATGTTCTTATTATGTTATTAACAATTATCACATTGTTCGCAAATTACTGTAAAAATCCCAGCTTAACTTTTTCCTACAAGTTTAATGAACAATTAAAGTACAAATACAACGAATTCTGGAAATAATAAGGATGAGATACTGTTTGTGTATAATTGATTTTTTTATCTGTTTCAGTAAATTGTTTTAATGATCAGGTTTTTCCTGCAGGTAGTTGGCATGTAGGAAGGAATACGGCTCAGATGCTGGGAGAACAGGTTAATTATTCATTTCAGCCATGTGCTCTTTACTTAGGAGAGAGTTAATGGACATTTGTTTACAAAAATAAAAGGTCCCTTGGAGTTTTTGATTCAAGGGGAAGGTAGGTTTATGCCTGCAGGGTCACTTGTTAATATGGTTAATGGGAGGAGTTAGGTTGGTCACAGAGAAAAATCAGTTTCTGAGTTCTGGTCGAGATTTATTTAAATACAGAGATCTGCAAGCTGCTCTCTCCACAAAATCTCTCTGAAAGCTTCAAGATTGTCTACAATCATTATAGCAAGTACATTTAAGGTTGCTAACTGTATTTAAAGTTGCTCTTGAGTCTGTAAGAAGAATATTGCTAATTTGGAACTGAAGTAGTATAAATTAGAAATTAGCATTGTCTCTTTTCACGTTTAAATATCGTTCAACGAGTAATAATTAAACTGCTCCCTTTGTTGAGTTATAGCTAAACTGTGTTATTAAATAAAGTTATACTATAAAAGATCCCAAATTAGTCAGTGGAATTATTCCTGGAGTGAAGCATCCAGTCCTCATATTTATGCCAAAAGAGAAATACTGTTGGTGTCTAGTCTGGCTTCATAATGTAACATGGGATTCTGGTCTAGGGCCCTAACAGGAGCAAATGGCAGAGTGGCACATATTCTAGAGATCTGCAATTCAAGGCATGTCTCTTAATCTACGTACATAAATTTCAATTTGCTGGCAAAGTTAAACATTGATTTTGACATGCATTGTTAACTCCTGGTAGAATCTGGTCTACAGATCTTACAAACCACAATTTAACTGTATTCCAATAGTTGTGGTTTGGAATGAAATTATAACTTTGATAAGTCAGTTGAGTGAAAGCTTATGACAGTCAAAAACTCACTAGTCAAGCAGTAATTGGAATGGGCAGAATCTATTCTACCTACAGAATTCCAATGGTTTATGAGTTGTGGTTTGCATCTGGATTATCAGATCATAGTAGATGCTTCACCCAACTTGCAGTCTGCGTTAATTAGAATATACCAAACATAAATAATTTCATATAATGCCCAAGAACAATAAAGTAAAGCCAAAATGATTGTAATTTAAATTTAAAATATAGTGGCTGAAAATTAAATTTGTAAATATATTTAAGTTAAGGGGAGGTAACAGGAAATCGCTTGTAGCAATGGATAATATAACTGGGGACTTTTGTTCATATTTTATAAGTAGAAGACCTCAAGCTTCTTTGTAGCCAGTGCATTTACTTGATGCACAACTGTAAAACACATCCATGTATACGGATTTCCACTTTCAAATACCTACTGACTGCACCATTTTCAGATTTAGAAAATATCTGGACTGAACAGAAAGCCATTGTTACAAGAACCCTTAGTACTTTATCGTTTCTGACAGAATGATTACCAATAATATAGTTGGACCTCCTATTAGCCACCAAATATGCAAAAGTCTAGAAAATGTCACCATTTCTGGCACCTACTAACATATATATGAAGAAACCATAAGAGTCAAAAATTAATTTAGTTTACAACAGTATGGCATATATTTGTCAGTGTTAATTTTTTTTGCATTTCATCTTTAAGCAATGATAGAAACTAGCAATTTCACATCAGCCAGAAAATTAAATTATGCACTAAGCTCTACTTTTTATGGAACATGATAAATTCTGGCCCAAACCTTTCTCCCATTATTTTCATTCTAACTTATCTTGGTATACTCATCTTTAGATCTAGCTTTTTATGGGGTCCCAAATATTTATGTAGATTGACAATGTACCACTGTGACAAAATGGCCTGAGGTGATTTTAAAGTTAAAAGACCTTATCCCACCAGAACTCATTATAGTGAATTTTATCACAGCATACTCTGTACTTAATTTTGAGAGCTTAGTCAACCATTATCACAGAAGCAGCAGCATTAAGTGCAATTAATGTTGTAATAAAAGCAGGGGTTGCTGATGAGCAGAGTAACGCATCAGATGTAAACACAGACGTTTTATTCCTTCTTTCCTAAAGAGCTCACATTTGTATTTAATTAAAATAAATCCTGATTCTGGTGATTTTCAACTTGTTCAAGCAAAACATTTAGCTCAAGTATTTTTAATATGCTGATCAAAAATGTTTCTATATTCCACATGAGAAAATGTCTCTATTAATAAAACCAAAGAATGTCGCTTTTCGGTCCCTGCACAACACTTTATAATTCAGAGTACCTCCATAACAAAGGAAATAAGAATGTAAGTTAAGTTTATTTATTACTCACAAGTAGGCTTACATTCATGCTGCAATGAAATTACTGTGAAAATCACCTAATATACTCTAGCATCTGTTCAGGTACACTGAGGAGGAATTTAGCATGGCCAATGTACCTAGCCTGCACATCTTTGCACTGTGGGAGAAAACCCACACAGACACAGGGAGAATGTGCAAACTCCATACAGACAGTCACGCAAGCTGGGAATCAAACCCGGTTTCCTGGAGCTATGAGGCAGCAGTTCTAACCACTGTGCCACCATGTCAGTGGCTTTTGCATTGACATGCTCAACAATAAGGCTTGTCCAGCAATCATTACACTTCCGTCAATCTAACTGTCTAGCTCTGAGGTCCTGGATACAATTGATGTTCATGGCTATCTGTTCTCACTTCCAATTCACTTGATGGCTGGGGACCTTCCTGGCCCCCTGAGGGTACAGAGCATGTCTCATCTTTTTGATCTCCTCTATCAAGAGCTCCAGGAGAATGCTAAAAAATGTTGGAGACTACTCTCTTCCATGCTCAGCCATTTCTCTCAGCCAATCTAATGCCAGCGTACTGCCTGGGCACATCACTCTCCCCCCTGGGGATTTTCTTAACTGTGCACCCCGGCAAGTTCCCTTCACCTGGTTCCCGTTTTTGAAAAGCAGTTGCAAAATTTCCCAATGTGGGGTGGGGAGTCCCAAATATTGGTGGATGGGGATGGGGGGAAGGAGTCTGCTGTTAATAAATTAGAACGTATTGAAATTAGGTTCCCGTTCTTCCTGGGCAGGAGAGGAGGATCAGAAAAAGTGATCTTGCTGGAATTCTTGTTTTCTGAGTCTCATGATGTTTTGTGCCAACAGAAACATGGACGCATAATTGCAGCATGTAAATATATTTAATGAGACACCAGATACAGATGCAATGAAGCTAGGTTAGGGGCAAGTACTGTCCAAGTGCTTGCTTTTTGGAGGGCAGGATACATGCAAGTTCTGTTTCTCAGGTCTCAGATGACAACTTGGTAAGTGTTGCGAAGTTGAGTAGAGTAATTGTAGATTGGTGTTTGTAAAATTGTAAAATGCTAGGGGGAAAGCATTGCACAGTCCCTTTAAAAGGTGGTGCTCTTTGTACTGCGAGAGTCAAAAAAAATCAAAATATATCCTAGCAGAAGATAACGAAAGAGAAAGATTGTTCAAATTGAAAAAGATGAAGTTGGAACTTGAAGCAAAAAGACCTCAAGTGACAAATAAAAGTGCAAGATAGAAGAATTGATGATGAGCAAATTCATCATAGCCAACCGCCTGGTAGGAATATATACAAATATGTCCAAACATTACAAACATTTGATGAAAAAGTTGCAGAAACCTTTTTGATTTCCTTTGAGAAATTGAGGCAAAGTAAATAGGAATAAGGAGCCTTGGTTCTCGAGGGAGATTGTAACACTGATTAAGAGGAAGAGAGAGTTGTATGAAATGTACAGGCAGCAAGGAACAGATCAGATGCTCAAGGAGTATAAAAAGTGCAAGAAGCTACTTAAGAGGGAAATTAGGAGGGCTAAAAGAAGACATGAGGTTGCTTTGGCAAACAGAGTGAAGGAAAATCCTAAAAGCTTCTATAGGTATGTAAGGAGCAAAAGGATAGTGAGGGATAAAATTGGTCCTCCTGAAGACCAGAGTGGTAGACTGTGTATGGAACCAAAAGAAATGGGGGAGATACTAAATGGGTTTTTTGCATCCGTATTTACTGAGGAAACGGCATGGAGTCTACGGAAATAGGGCATCAGGTAGGGAGGTCATGGAACCTTTACAGATTAAAGAGGAGGAGGTGCTGGCTGTCTTGAGACAAATCAGAGTGGATAAATCCCCAGGACCGGACAGGGTATTCCCACAGACCTTGAGGGAGGTTAGTGTTGAACTTGCAGGGGCCCTGGCAGACATATTTAAAATGTCAGTATTCACGGGGGAAGGTGCTGGATGATTGGAGAGTGGCTCATGTTGTTCCGTTGTTTAAAAAAAGGTTCCAAAAGAAATCCGGGAAATTGTAGGCCAGTAAGTTTGACGTTGGTGGTGGGCAAGTTATTGGAAGGTGTGATAAGGGACAGGATCTACAAATATTTGGATAGACAGGGGCTTATTAGGGAGAGTCAACATGGCTTTGTGCGAGATAGGTCATGTTTGACCAATCTATTAGAGTTTTTCGAGGAGGTTACCAGGAAAGTGGATGAAGGGAAGGCGATGGATGTTGTCTACCTGGATTTCAGCAATGCCTTTGACAAGCTCCCTCATGGGAGGTTAATTAGGAAGGTTCGGTCGCTAGGTATACATGGGGAGGTAGTAAATTGGATTAGACACTGGCTCAATGGAAGAAGCCAGAGAGTGGTTGTGGAGGATTGCTTCTCTGAGTGGAGGCCTGTGACTAGTGGTGTGCCGCAGGGATCGGTGTTGGGTCCATTGTTGTTTGTCACCTATATCTGGATGATAATGTGGTAAATTGGATCAACCAATTTGCTGATGATACAAAGATTGGAGGTGTAGTGGACAGTGAGGAAGGTTTTCAAAGCTTGCAGAGGGATTTGGACTAACTAGAAAAATGGGCTGAAAAATGGCAAATGGAATTTAACGCAGACAAGTGTGAGATATTGCACTTTGGAAGGACAAACCAAAGAAGAATGTACAGGGTAAATGATAGGACTCTGAAGAGTGCAGTTGAACAGAGGGATCTGGGAATATAGGCATAGAATTCCCTAAAAGTGACGTCACAGGTGGATAGAGTCAAAAAGAGTGCTTTTGGTACATTTGCCTTTATAAATTAGAATATCGAGTATAGAAGTTGGAGTGTTATAGTAAGGTTATATAAGGTATTGGTGAGGCCGAATTTAGAGTATTGTGTACAGCTTTGGTCACCTAGTTACAGGAAGGATGTAAATAAGGTTAAAAGAGTACAGAGAAGGTTCACAAGGATGTTGCCAGGACTTGAGAAGCTGAGTTACAGAGAGAGATTGAATAGGTTAGGACTTTATTCCCTGGAGCATAGAAGAATGAGGGGAGAATTTATAGAGGTGTGTAAGATTTTGATGGGTATAGATAGAGTGAACGCAAGCAGGCTTTTTCCACTGAGGCTAGGGGAGAAAAAAACCAGAGGGCATGGGTTAAGGGTGAAAGGAGAAAAGTTTAAAGGGAATACTGGGGGGGGGCTTCTTCACGCAGAGAGTGGTGGGAGTGTGGAATGAGCTGCCGGATAAAGTGGTAAATGCGGGGTCACTTTTAACATTTAAGAAAAACTTGGACAGAGTCATGGATGAGAGGGGTGTAGAGGGATATGGTCCAAGTACAGGTCAGTGGAACTAGACAAAAAATGGTTTGGCATAGACAAGAAGGGCCAAAAGGCCGGTATCTGAGCTGTAATTTTCTATGGTTTCTATGGTTTCTAAATTGGCTACCAAGATGAACTGGCCAGAGGAAGTGTGGGTAATGTTAATTCAGACCAAATTGGTGGGCAGGATTACGGAGATAATTGCAGAACTGTTTGAGGAGTGTCAGGAAAATATGAACAGATAAAAGGGCTATTTTGAGTGCCTATGAACTGGTCCCAGAAGCGAACAGACAACAGTTCAAAACTTTAAGAAAGGAACCAGGTCAAATTTATATTGAGTTTGGAAGAATTAAACAGAGCAACAGACGTGTGGGACTATTAAAGATAGAAAAGATATATGAGGCTCTTAGAGATATTATTCTGCTGGAGGAGTTTAAAAACATGCTTCCAGATGTTTCTTCAGATGAAACTCTTCAAATAAGAACATAACATAAGAACATAAGAAATAGGAGCAGGAGTAGGCCATCTAGCCCTTCGAGCCTGCCCCGCCATTCAATAAGATCATGGCTGATCTGTCGCTGCTCAGTTCCACTTTCCCGCTTTCTCCCCATAACCCTTAATCCCCTCTCTTATCAAAAACCCATCAACCCGCGTCTTAAAAATATTTAGCGACGCAGCCTCCACCACTTCAACGGGCAGAGAATTCCAGAGATTCACCACCCTTTGAGTGAAGAAGTTCCTCCTCAACTCCGTTCTAAACCGCCCCCCTTTTATCTTGAGGCTGTGCCCCCTAGTCCTACTGTCTTTTTTGAGTGGGAAGAGTCTCTCCACCTCTATCCTATCCATCCCATTCATTATCTTATACGTCTCAATGAGATCTCCCCTCATTCTTCTAAACTCTAACGAGTACAAGCCCAGTTTATTCAGCCTCTCCTCATAGCTCAACCCCCTCAACTCCGGTATCAGCCTAGTAAACCTCCTCTGCACTCCCTCCAAGGCCAAAATATCTTTGCGCAGGTGCGGCGCCCAAAACTGCACACAGTACTCCAGTTGCGGCCTCACCAATGCCCTATACAGCTGCAGCAAGACCTCCCTACTTTTATATTCAATCCTCCTCGCTATGAAAGCCAGCATCCCATTCGCCTTCCTGACCACCTGCTGCACCTGCAGGCTGGGTTTTTGCGACTCATGCACAAGGACCCCGAGGTCCCTCTGCACCATTGCCTGCTGCAGTTTTTCGCCCCGTAAGTAATAGTCCTTCCTACCATTCTTCCTACCAAAGTGGACCACCTCACACTTGCCAACATTAAATTCCATTTGCCATTTCCTGGCCCATTCGCCCAGCCTATCTAGATCCTTCTGCAGACTCTCCACACCCTCCGCACAATTTGCCGTTCCCCCAATCTTGGTGTCATCAGCAAATTTCGACACCCTACACTCGGTTCCCTCCTCCAGATCATCTATATAAATGGTAAAAAGCTGAGGCCCCAGCACCGACCCCTGGGGCACTCCACTAGTCACCATCCGCCAATCCGAATAGCACCCGTTGACCCCCACTCTCTGCCTCCTATTTGACAACCAATCCTCTATCCACGCTAACACCCTACCCCCAACTCCATGTCCCTCGACCTTCTGCAATAACCTCTTGTGAGGTACTTTGTCAAACGCCTTCTGAAAATCTAGAAAGACCACATCCACCGGCTCTCCTCTATCCACCGCCCTAAACACATCCTCATAGAACTCCAGTAAATTTGTCAGACACGACTTCCCTTTAATGAAACCGTGCTGCGTCTGCTCTATCAAGCAATTCCCTTCAAGATGCCTCGCAATTTCCTCCTTAATGACAGATTCTAACATTTTACCCACCACAGACGTTAAACTAACCGGCCTATAATTCCCCGCCTTTTGCCTGGCACCCTTCTTAAACAACGGCGTAACATTAGCCATTTTCCAATCATCCGGCACTTCCCCGGAATCCAGCGACGTCTGGAATATAACCACCAAGGCATCCACTATCACCTCCGCCATTTCTTTCAGAACCCTCGGATGCATTCCATCCGGTCCTGGGGACTTGTCCACAATCAGCCCCTCCAGTCTGTCGAGCACCGCCTCTCTAGTAACAGTAATGTCATTAAGACCCTCCAGTCCTACCACCTTTCCATCGCTAACACCCGGCAAATTATTCACGTCCTCCTCCGTGAAGACAGAAACAAAAAAGTTATTCAATACCTTAGCCATATCCTCATCCCCTACCACTAGGTCCCCTTTCTCATCCTCTAAAGGACCAACATTCACCCTAGCCAGCCTCTTCCTTTTTATATATTTATAAAAACTCTTGCTATCCTTTTTTATATTAAGCGCTAGCCCAGCTTCATAGTTTCTCCTACCTTTCTTTATCAACTTCTTTGTCAATCTTTGTTGACATTTAAACCTCTCCCAATCCTCATCTCTCCCACTGCTCTTAGCTACTCTAAATTCCTCCGCTTTTAATTTAACACTTTCCTTCACCTCCTTCGTTATCCACGGCTTATTACCTCTCTTCCTACTATGCAGACAATAAAAATATAACAAAACTTACTCCAACTTATAAATCAAAGAAACTTCATTACCCCAAACTTGGGGCCATGCCTGGGCCAATTCCCAACATGTTCTTATTTATAGTGAGTCAGCTAGCCAACTAACCATCACATCATTCTGTAATTGGTTCCATGGTTTACTGAGTTAGCTGACTCTTACCATTGTTACCATTGGTCACATTACATTCAATACAAAATTGTCACCTGTTACATTCTAACAGATTCCCTTTATTTTTTCTTCAAAATAATTTAAGGCAACCATCCTCCAGTATTCTTAATAACTTTCCAATACATGCACTCCTTTTCGTAAAATAGTCAGATAGCTGTAGATTTGCACCAACCCAGTTAAGTTTGGAAACTTTCTTGTTTCCCAGCATTTATTTAATGCTGGACAAATCAATTCTTTGTCGCTTTTCTATTACAATTTTTGTTGAGTGAACATTGTTCCATAAAGATTGATTGTCCACATAACACTTAACTGGTACTTTCTTAACTGGTGTACCCATAAAAAATAATTCTGTTAGTAAGTCAAACAAATATATTCCTATATCCAATGCCTCCACTAACGCTAGGATTTCAGCCGCCAATGTACTTTTGACTACCTTTTTTGTTTTTTTTGCTTCTCAGGCCAAAGGACAACATTTTCCTTCCTTGCCTACCAAGAATATTACGGATCAGGCACTGCTTGAATGTCCATCTGGTAAATTGGCATTTGAAGCATCATTTAAAACAACTTCATATCTTCCAGTTCTCCTTCCCCATTTCCAAATTGGTTATAACTGTTTTCAACACTAGGTCTGTTATTAACGTAACTGTCTCTGTTTAAGGGCTTTTGTATACCATTTGGGTTGGCACATGGCTGAGTCACCATTGACTTCTCCATTCTGGGTGCTATAGCATTCGGTCTGTATTGAACAAGGTGGCGGGGAGCGATTGTTTCCCGAAAGACTTCTTTAATGATGCTAACATTTGATCAAAGAGCGGTTGTGTCCCCCTTAATTGTATTCCAATCATTACTAAAACATGCCAATTTGCAACAGACATGCACAGTCCAACAACTTAAAGGCCAATACTGCACCTGGAATCTCCAAATTAAATTTCATTAGCCTGCTACAGTCCCTACAAAAATCCATGATATTCTCTTCCATGGACTGGGTATCTTGTCTCCTAATCCTGTCAAACATCACCCATCCTTCCTAATTCTCCAAGAACTCATCTTTTTGATAAAACTTATCTTCGTATTGTAGCAGGAGCTGTAGTCCTTCTTCTTTATTTAGGGCATCTGCCATCCAATCGGAAAATACTTGAAATCATAGAAAATCAGAGAAACCCTACAGTGCATAAGGAGGCCATTCAGCCCATCAAGTCCACACCACCCACAATCCCACCCGGGCCCTATCCCCATATCCCTACACATTTATCCGCTAATCCCTCTAACCTACGCATCTCAGGGCTCTAAGGGCAATTTTTTTAGCATGGTCAATCAACCTAACCCGCACATCTTTGGACTGTGGGAGGAAACCCACGCAGAGACGAGGAGAATGTGTAAACTCCACACAGACAGTGACCCAAGCCAGGAATCGAACCCAGGTCCCTGGAGCTGTGAAGCAGCTGTGCTAACCACCGTGTTACCATGCCACCCAATATTTGCTTGGAATTACTTTGCCACTAATTGGAAGTGACAAAGCTAATACCGTATCTTGCTTTCTTTTTGAGTACTGTGGTGACATTTCCACCTCAGCCTTCCATTGCCGATATGGATCAGCATTTGAAAAGACGGGAACAATGAAATCCCGCTGATTTACTTCTACCTTCTGCCATGGTTGTAGCACTTCTTCAAAACCTGCTACCAATGTTTGTTCAGAACAAACTCTTCAAATGCAGACAATAAAAACAAAACTTGCAGGAGAGCTGTCTTCTTCCATTGTGAGGTTGGGGTGGGGGGGGGGTTCCGCTTCTCTGTGCGGTGGTTGGGAGTATTCCCCTTGTCTGCCTGGGAGGGGTCCCAATGTCTGTTGGTGGGGAATCCTTAAATCTAACTTTACGATAGCGGTGCCCCTCAAATTCAGAATGTTGCTGGCGTGTTCAGGCCCTGCCTCTCCAGCTGACTGTGTAAGCCTCACCAGCACTTTGAAATTGCACATGTGCTGTTAAATCAGGTAAGAAGAGACATCTGTGAAACTGGTGAGTTTCAGCTTTTCTCTCCTGATCCAACACTGCAATTCTGGGAAAATTGCACCCCTCAAATCTGTGTCCTGTCTCTCCCCTGGCTTACCAAGAATTTATCCATCTCTGCCTTAAAAATATTCAAAGGCTTTGCTTCCACCACTTTTCAGGGAGTGATTTCCAAACACAACTCTCTAAGAGATAAAGATTGCCTCTTCTCCATTTTAAATGGACGATCTCTTATTTTTAATTTGTGACCCCTCATTTTAGATTCTCTCTAAAAAGAAAAAACATTTTTCCATATCCATCCTGTCATCCACCCAATCTATATGTAGATTAAAATCCCCCATGATTATTGCATAACCTTTCTGACAAGCTCCCATTATCTGTTCTTACCATGTAGTTACAATTAGGAGGGCTGTACACCACTCCCACAAGTGACTTCTTACCTTTATAATTTCCCGTCTCAACACAAAACACTTCTACATCCTAGTCCCCTGAACTTAGGTCATCTCATTCTAATGTGCTAATACCATTATTAATTAACAAAGCTGGCCATCTGCCTTTTTGTAGCTTCCTGTCCTTCCTAAATGTCACATACCTCTATATTCAGATCCCAACCTATGTCACCTTGTAGCCATGCCTCTGTAATGGCTATCAGATCATATTTATTAATTTCTATTTGCACCATCTGTTCACCTATTTTGTTTTGAATATTATGTACATTCAACTGCAGAGCCCTTAGTGACGGCCTTTTATTATTTTTGTAACGTTTTGCTGATTTTCTCTTTGATTTTCTCTTTGATTTTTACACTCTGTCCCTTCCTGTCACAGTCTATCATTTCCTATATGAGTGCCTTACTGTCTTGTCTTGACTCCACCTTTTCCCAAATTTGATCTCTTGCCCTCACTATTAAGTTTAAAACTCTTCTTCCCTAGTTATGTAGTTTGTTAGAAGTCCAGTCCCACAACAGTTCAGGTATAGATGGGCTAATGATACAGTGCCCACTTTATCCAATACTGTTGTCAGTGCCTCACCGACTGAACCCCACTCCTACCATACCAGTCATTGATTCACACATTCATTTCCCTAATCTTATTTGCTTTATGCTAATTTGCATCCACCTTCGAGGTTCTGATTCTTAATTAGGTGCCTTGCTCCTCATATTGACTATGTAGAACTTGTCTATGTCTTTGGTATCTGCATGGACCACAACAACTGGATCCTCTGTCTCCCACTGTAAATTCCTCTCCAGCCCTGAGAAAATGTCCCAAACCTAGGCACCGAGCAGCATAGTCATCTGGACTCAGAGAACTGCACAAATCTCCTTCACTGTACTATCTCTAACTACCACTAAATTATTTTTTACTCCTACCACTTGAATGGCTTCCTGTGCCATAGTTCCATGATCATTTAGCTCATCCAGCCCTCACTCTTATCAAAACAAGCTGAAAGATCCTCAAACCTGTTGGATAATTGCAGAGGCTGACACTCCTCTGCACTCCTGCCTTTAGGGTCCCCATATCTGCCTCAGCTGTAGTCACATCCTGCAGTCCCTGACCATCAGTCAGATCAGAAGCCTCTATCCTAAGCAGTGTAACTACCTCCTGGTACAAGGTATCCAGGTAACTTTTTTCCTTCCCTGATGTATCATATTGACTGCAGCTTAGCCTGCAGCTGAGTCTATCTAGGGCTTTGAACCAAAGCTTCTCAAGCTGCAGCACCCATATGCTGCAGCCACAACACATCATCTATCCTGCCATCCTTACATGTTTTAATTCATCACTTCACCATTTTATTCAATGAATTATTTTCTTTTATGTATTTTATTAATCTTACCACAAATTCCTGTCTCTAGTGCAATTGGTAGCACAGTTTAGCTGTTAACTGAAAGGTTGGTGGTTTGAAACCATCCAGGGATGGAGCTTTGGGTGGCACGGTGGTACAGTAGTTAGCACTGCACCAGGGACCTGAGTTCAGTTCCAGCCTCAGGTCACTGTCTGTATGAAGCTTGCACATTCTCCCCAGGTGTTCCGGTTTCTTCCCATAGTCCAAAGAATTGCAGGTGAAGTTGATTAACCATGCTAAATTTATCCTCGTCAGGGGGATGGTGGGGTAAATGTGTGGGGTTACTGGAATAAGGTACTGAGTAGTAATCCTGCTCAGTACCAGAGGAACCACAGGTTCAGACATTTAGTGTATGCGCTTAGCTAAGGAATCAATTGTGTGAAGCTACGATCCATGAGATTATGACTGAACGTGGTTGGTGCAGACTTGATGGGCTGGGTGGCCTCCTTCTGCCCTGTGGGGATTCTATGGAACTATTTTAAACCTTTGGAATAGAATAGACAATAACCACTCATCAGTTACTTCTCAAACAAATAGCTTCTTCCCCTTTAGTACAGCATGAATCAATTCCTACAAAGGTTTATAATTGGCGCAGGAGTAATTATGATGCAATTAGGCAAGAATTAGGGAGCATAATACTGCGTGCCCTTGACAGGTATGTCCCTGGCAGGCAGGGAGGAAACGGCCGAGTGAGGGGACCATGGTTCACAAAAGAGGTTAATGTCTCGTAAAGAGGAAAAAGGAAATGTATGTAAGGATGAAAAAACAAGGTTCAGTTGGGTTGCTTGAGGATTACAAGATAGCTAGGGATGAGTTAAAGAAAGGGCTCAGGGGAGCTAGGAGGGGGCATGAGAAGTCCTTGGCGGGTTGGATAAAAGAAAACCTCAAGGTTTTTTACTCTTACGTGAGAAATAAAAGAATGACCAAGGTAAGGTTAGGGCCAGTCAAGGATAGTAGTGGGAACTTGTGCATGGAGTCAGAAGAGGTAGGTGAGGTGTTGAATGAATACTTTTCTTCAGTGTTCACTAAGAAGAGGGGCCATGTTTTTGAGGATGAGTGCATAATACAGGCTGATAGGATGGAGGAGGTAGATGTTCTGAGGGAAGATGTATTAGTGATTTTGAAAAACCTGAGGGTGGATAAGTACCCTGGGTCAGATGAGATACATCCTAGGATACTTTGGGAGGCAAGGGATGAGATTGTGGAGCCTTTAGCTTTGATCTTTGGGTCCTCACTGTCCATAGGGATTGTACCAAAGGACTGGAGAGTGGCGAATGTTGTTCCTCTCTTCAAGAAAAATAGGAATGACCCTGGTAATTATAGACCAGTTAGTCTTACTTCGGTGGTCGGTAAGTTAATGGAAAGAGTCCTGAGAGATAGAATTTATGACCATTTGGAAAGATGGAGTTTACTCTGGGATAGTCAGCACGGTTTCGTGAAGAGTAAGCATTGCCTCACAAATTTGACTGAATTCTTTGAGGAGGTAATTAAGTGTGTGGACCAAGGTAGAGTAGTTGATGTCATGGATACATGGATTTTAGTAAGGCATTTGATAAGGTTCCCCATGGAGGGTCATGAAGAAGATAAGAATGTGTGGGATAGAAGGAAATTTGGCCGATTGGATAAGTAACTGGCTGTCTTAGAGATGCCGGCATTGGACTGGGGTAAACACAGTAAGGAGTCTCACAACACCAGGCACAGTAACACTCTAACCTGGCGTTGTGAGACTTCTTACTGTGTCTCATAGAAGACAGAGGGTGGTGGTGGAAGGAAAATTTTCAGACTGGAGGCCAGTTACCAGCGGTATACCACAGGGGTCAGTGCTGGGTCCTCTGCTATTTGTGATTTTTATCAATGACTTGGAAGAGGGGGCTGAAGGTTGGGTTAGTAAATTTGCTGATGACACCAAGATTAGTGGAGGAGTGGATGAGGTGGAGGGCTCTTGCAGGCTGCAAAGAGACATTGAAAGGATGCAGAGCTGGGCCAAAAAGTGGCAGATGGAGTTTAACCCTGATAAGTGTGAGGTGATTCATTTTGGTAGGACAAACTTGAATGTGGATTACAGGGTCAACGCGGCAGGGTTCTGAGGAATGTGGAGGAACAGAGAGATCTTGGGGTTCATATCCACAGATCTCTGAAGGTTGCCACTCAAGTGGATAGAGCCGTGAAGAAGGCTTATAGTGTGTTAGTGTTTATTAACAGGGGGTTTGAGTTTAAGAACCACGGGGTTATGCTGCAACTATACCAGACGTTAGTGAGACCACATTTGGAATATTGTGTTCAGTTCTGGTCACCTCACTATAAGAAGGATGTGGAAGCATTGGAGAGACTGCAGAGGAGATTTACCAGGATGCTGCCTGGTTTGGAGGGTAGGTCTTATGAGGGGAGGTTGAGGTAGCTTTTCTCTTTAGAGTGGAGGAGGATGAGTGGCGACTTAATAGAGGTTTATAAGATGATGAGGGGGATTGATAGAGTAGACATGCAGAGACTATTTCCTCGGGCGGATGTAGCTATTACTAGGGGGCATAACTATAAGGTTCATGGTGGGAGATATAGGAGGGATGTCAGAGGTAGATTCTTCAGTCAGCGAGTGGTTGGAGTGTGGAATAGACTGCCTCCTGTGATAGTGGAGTCGGACACTTTAGGAACTTTCAAGCAGTTATTGAATAGGCACATGGAGTGGGATAGTTTCATCTTGGGATTGGACATAGCTCGGCACAACATTGAGGGCCGAAGGGCCTGTACTGTACTGTAACATTCTATGTTCTATGAAAACATTAGAAAAAGCAAAGGAGCACATCATTCCTCTCCTCACCAAACTCCCTGAGCTCATCAAGCTCCCAGTGCTCTGTTGAGGTTGCATTCCAATGCCAGGTGGCACTGAGATATCTGAATTTATATGTTATGAAATCAAAGACATGAGTTGAGTCCAGGTACAGAAAAAAATTAGTTTAAGTTAATTTCCTTAATTAATTACCTACAGCTGCTCCCTTGTGGATGGGATTTAGAATTTAAACAATACTTGTTGTGAAATATTAAATGCAAACAATATTAGATCTTTAGATTTACGATTCTCTCAACTTACCAGATTCCTTGCATTCTGGTGAGGTCGTTCTCTTGTGCTAAGTCACACTGCGGTTGAGGGTGTGGGTTTGATAGCTACTGTCAAAGGAGGCTTGGTGAGTTTCTGTAGTACATCTTGTAAATGTTTCACACTGTTTATACTGGCTGTGGAGTGAGTGAACATTTATGGCAGTGGACGGAATGCCAAGCAATTGTGTAAGTAATTAAACTTCCAAAATATGGTAAAAGTGTATCTAAAAATATTTTGTTATGCATTTTTAATATATTTTGTTTAAAAAAACATAATGTCTTGGCTGCTATTGATAAGCCGGTGCAAAATTTTACAGCTTGAATTTTGCATCAGCCCCCTATTGCCCCATCCCCCTTTGAGGTTATCCCATCCCTGTGCTGCAAGTAAGCTCCACCTGTCAGCCATCCTGGCCAGGAACATTTTGACTTACATTTTTTAGGTGTTGAAAGGGTTTTCACGACAAAGAAGGTGAATCACATGTCACAGAATACCCAACCTCCAACACTCTTGGAGTTAGGATATTTATGTTGATTGTCCAGTTAAGTTTCTGGTCCATAATAAACCCAAGAATGTTGACAATGGGGAATTCAGCAATGGTAATATTGATTGAATGTCAAGTGGAAATACTTTTACTCCCCTTGTTGGAGATGCCATTGCCTGACACCTTTGTGATGCAACTACTACTTGCCAATCAAAACCTGAATGTTGTCCAAGCCTTTCTGCAAGTGGCACAGAATGTTTCGTTATCTGAGTAGTTCCAAGTGAAAAGAACATCAGTAAACATATCCACTCCTCACTTTATGATTGAGTAGGCCACTGATGAAACAGCTGACGATAGCTGGGCACAGACAATGCCTTACGAACTCCTGCAGTGATGTCTTATGACTGAGATGAATGGTCTCTAATAACCACAACCACATTTTTCTGTGGTAGGTATGACTCCAGACATGGGTAATTTTTCCCAAGTCTCCTTGGTTTTGATTTTACTCAGATTACTTAATGTTTATCTAGTCAAATGCAGCCTTGGTGTCAAGGGTAGTCACTCTCACCTCACCTCTGAATCTCAACTCACATTTGGACCAAGGCTATAATGAGGTTTGAAGTCAAATAGTCCTGCAGGATTCTGAACTGCATACAGTGAAGGGATAATAGGTGAGGTAAGTGTTGCTAGATAGCACTGTCAATTTACTGATGATTGGTAGTAGACTGGGAAACCTAAATGAATACAAATATAAATAAAGTCTATGTTCCTTTGCATGTAGAAATACTCATTCATAACTGGCTATCTACTGGGCATCTGTGTAACAGATCTCAAGGTATTGTGAAAATAGCAAAAAGCTCAGTCTGAGAATTTGCTCTTTTGGTTGTGGGATAATTCCTCATCTTCCTGGTCACCTTCCTTTGACCATACAGCTAATTCAAAAGCTTACTATGTATGAACATCAAATTAGCAAGTGTCTTACAAATTACAAATTCATAGTACAATGCGAGAAGCCACTAATACATTGCATGATTCTGTCATTATAATAATTATTCTGATTTACTGTTAAGCATTGTTAAATATTAAATCACATGCAAACTGTCAACATGAAGTTGGACATTATAAGAACGTGAGCATTATCATCTGCTATGCTACGATGAAAGAAAATAGATATCAGCCCCATTTGCTAACAAATAAGATTTGCTACAAATATTTCTGTTCCATCATTTGCTTCAGTTTAATGAGCAGGAAGTCTGTCTATTGAAATAATGAAGCATCAGTTACTAGAGAGGACAATAAATGTGTATATTGTGCATCACATAGTCTTCAAAGAAAGCCTCATCAAAAGTATAAACATAATATATTAGTTAAAAATATTACAGACCATCTTCACTGTCTGTGTAATCTTACAAATCCCCTTCTTTAAAAAAAATGGGATGTGGACATTTAGCATTTGCTGCTCATCCCTAATTACACTTAAAGTGATTGCTAGCCCACTTTAGAGGGTAGATAAAAGTCACATTATTGTGAGTTTAGAGTCGGACCAGGTAAGCACGCTAGTTTTCCTTCCCTAAAATAATTTTTTTCTAACAATCAATGATGGTTTCTTGGTTACAGTTACTGAGACTGTTTTTCAATTCCAGATTTATTAATTGAATTTTAATTATATCAGCTGCTGTGATAGAATTTGAACTCAAATCAATTTGATTTGATTTGTCTCTGGAGCATTAGCCAGGGTTTCTAGATTACTAGTTGTGACATTACCACGGCACTGCCATTTCCCCCTAAATCAGTGGACTTTGAGCTCTAATCAAGACAAATGACAATTGGAATATATATGGCACTGGAATATCTATGGTTCTGATTGCCTAATAACCTTTTGGCATTTAGCCTTTGCCATATTTTCAATGTTCAATATTTGGTAAAGGCATTCAACTGTCAGAAAATATCCCTATTATCATTAAATTGGTATTATTAATAAACAGTTGAAATTCATAATATTGTAAAATACTTGATCTATAATGGCCCTGACAACTATTTTAGCAATACTGAATTAGCAATGATGAATTACTGTTATGTTACTGAAGCTTATGCTTTTCTTGATTGTAACTGAAGCACTAAAATTGTGAAAGCGCAAATTCTAACAGCAATTTGGTCCCTTGTTGGGACGTTGTACTTTTTTGATCATTAGCCATTGCATTCTTTTGAAACTATAGACTTCATTAAATAAGTATTTAATATGGCTAATGGAAGGATAATGTACTAAAATTGTTAGCTCACAACATAGGGACTTATTTTTGGAGCATTGGGCATTAAGTCAATTTAAGTAATTTTGCAGTGATACTTACAAAATTATATTCTGACTGAAAGTTATTTCAACATTTGTCCTATCATTGTTTAACTGTAGTGGTAGCTAAAAAATAGATAATAAGGCACTTCACCTGACTGGCATGTAAGGTTACTCCACCAAATCTAACCAAAATAAGTATAATGCAATAAATATTGCCCAAGTTGTGAAAGCACCGATAAATTCCATTTGAAAGAAATTGTACGCTAAGCCCGGATAAAGGCATCATAGACACATGGGCCTGAATTTTCAGCCTGGCATGTGAATGGGATCAGGGGGACTGGAAGCAGATGTGAGATCCGCTTCTGCCTGAAGCAGCTGGCTCCCATTTCACACTGGCTGGCCTATTAACTGCTGGCCAAAGTGTTTTGCACGTTAAGAGAGGCTCAGCAATGCTGGTGGGGGCAGAAAGAAGGCAAGTACCAGGAATGGGAAGGGTGCAGATGGGAGATAAAACAGAACTCTCTGAGGGTTGGAAGTCAGCATTCAGCTTCCAGAAGCTGCTTTTGAACTCACAACCTTTTATTGCTTAATGTGGAGTGGTGCTATTGTGTGGAGGATGGCACCCATTCACTGGAGACCATGAGAGGTGTGACATAAATCCCTGGGACAGTATTCCAAGTAAAAAGTCTGACAACACCAGGTTTTAGTCCAACCGACTTATTTGATAGTAAACACACAAGCTTTCGGGTTAGTCCCTTCGTCACCTGATGTCAGACTTTTTACTATGTTTACCCCAGTCCAACACCGGCACATCCACATCACAGTATTCCAATCCCCACCCCTCCCCCTGCCCCAGCCCCGTCCCCGACTGCATTTTTCTGATTATTGCCTGAGGGTCTTGCTGGTTGCAAGGACTGCTGCAATGTCCTGCTGCCACGAGATGGCAAGAGAAGACAACCTCAGGTGATAAAAAAGGACTGGACAGATGGGCCCTGGTCAGTAGCTATGCTCTAGTTTGCAGAACATGGTCAGTAGCTATGCTCTAGTTTGCAGAACATGTATCCAGTGTTGAAAAAGTTCTGAAATTCATAATTTTGTGAAAAATTTGATCTATAATGGCCGTTATCAATGGTGAGAACCTTCTTGCTCTGCCAGGGTGAATACTGTTTCCAACAGTAAATTTGGGTAGATTTCTCTGTAGGCGGCAGCACATGTCGATGCTCATGTTGGTGAAATGCAGAGCACAACGTTGCACATTATCATGATTATAGACCGTGACTGGCATGTATATCAGCATGATGTGCAACGATGTGACAAGCAATGAACCTGTACCTTTGGGAGGGCGAAGGCACCCATGTCCTGACATGTCGAGGGAGATAAATGAAAAGTCTTTTTCCCTTACAGGAATAGAGGGATTACAATGAGCTAGAGTGAGGAAGGATGGTAGGGGGATCCCAAATCTTTTTATCCTCTGTCAGGATATGAAATGGCCTGCAGATGTGGAGCCTACTCCACAGATCAGGAGAGGCAGGCGTGTGAGATGAGGGTAAGAGTCCATCAGAAAGACAAGGTCCCATCCTCTCTTTGTACCATACACCAATGCAGATACTGGTACATCAGTGCACATATGCATAACGGAACACATGGTAATGCACACTGGTGAAAGCATGTCACACTCTCCTGAGGCAATAGTGCATGCAGAGATTCCCAAGGGACTGACAGTTGAAGAATTTCTGGAGACCAGGATAATGCTGAGTCTGAGGCAGATGATGAACTTCTGGAGTTGTCCATCAGGTGGTAGAGGTTGGATGTCTAGCAGGAGGTGCTGGAAGATGTGGCAGAGATCCCAGAGTATCTGTACACCATGATCTCATTGTTGGAGGAGTCCAGGCAGAACCTGAGCTTAGCACTGGCTCAGAGCTCAGACTGCATAGCTTCCTCCATAGAAAGAGTGTGGCGGCTTTTCTGGAAGGGCAGCTTCAGGAACTCACTCAGGTGTTTCTGCGGTTGCATTCTAACTGCAAGCCCACACACTGGCAGTGACCTCTCAGAGTCGCAGCCTGTGTGAAAGATGGATGAAGTATCTAGTCACTCTGCTAGCTGCCTGTCTATCTATGCAAGCAGGAAGGTGCAAACCAGTTTCATACTGGTAGACAAGCTTCAGATTGAATCTGCAGGCTCCTCTCAGTGCAGTCTGGATGATGACAGCAGCTCCTTTGCTCTTCTGCCAGTGTCTGTCAGGTCCAATGAGATCATGATGACTGAGAAGCCATAGAGCTGGACTCTCCTGCCCAGATGGGTGTTGTGGTGCTGTGAGACTTCTTACAGATGGGGTCTACACAGGCTTTGGCTATTAGAGGATGGCAGCCAAGGACATCAAGGCTGATGAGGCACCAGAATTAGCAGGCTGCCTCTACTCCAGTTGCCAGAGAGGTGAAGCACCAAGATATGGCACTGGAGGTTTCAGTCAGAGTGATCACATAAGGGATTGGCATGGGTAATTTATGTTTCCTTGGTATTGGTCCATTTGTATCTTTGTCTTCATTATAAAATGTTACATTATGTGCAACGGATTGAGTATGTTTCATGCAATTGATTGGGGTCAAAGAGTATGGGAAGAGCATGGTTGTATTGTGTTGAGATAGAGGATCAGTAATTATCAACTGAATGAAGGAAAAGATCCAAAGGGCCAAATAGCCAACCTGTGCTCCTATTTTCTATGTTTCTATGATAGGGAAAAGGCTTTGGAGTTATGTGACACAGCTAAAGGGCTGCAAAGTTTATTTCAGAGGCCAGGACTTAGCTTGGGACTTGGGTGACAAGAGTACTCAATAGCTACCACCAAAAGGTGCCTTTTCATTTAACATCAGGTTGACTCCTTGTTTTGGATTTCTTACTGAAAGTCCTCTGAATCCGCCTCCCATGAGGATCCTCACATTGAGATTCTGCTCCTCACCCCGGAGTTCCTCCTCAGACTCAGCACTTGAATCGTCCTCTGCCATCTATGGAACAGGATCATCTCCAATGAGCTGATGGAGGGCCATCTAGATTCAAAGTTGGCTCTATTCTCTCCCCACAGACCTGTTGAGATTCTCCAGCATTTTCTGTTTTTGTCACAATCATTTATGTCCGTCGTGCGCAAAGGTTTGACTATGATGTATCAAATAGATTTACTGGACAGTCTTGATATAAACAGTAGCATATACCAGTGCCAAAAAGAAATTCAATTCTTGGAAATTTATATATTCAGCTGCATCATCAGCCAGCTTGTCAGCAGATAGTCTTTGTCCCCAGGAACCAACCATCCAAGTGAGCACAACATATATTAATTTGCAGCACCAACAGACATTCAGCCCAATATTTTGTGGATTGTGGTAGAGCAGAAAGTTGAGTTTGTGGGAAAGCACAGCAGGTTCTCAGATGTATCTGTCAGTTTCCGTACAGCCCACAGCCAATCTGCTGCCAAATACCAATCATTTGTGGCATTTTTGGGGCATTGGTGGGTTACATTGCAAATGCTGCCATAAACACTTTTTTCACAGCAGCAAAATCAAATTGTGGACCATCTTAAAACAAGGTAAAGGTTTCCTAAAAGGGATTCCATATCAAAGATTGGAGTGCCCCTTTCATTTCAGGGCAAATTATAAAATGTCTTCATTCTGCGGACTGATAGATCCATCACAGATACATGCCTTGACTTTCCACCTTAGTTGAACCTAACAATTTGAATGACTCTATCACTGTAATTTGGAACAGTGTGTACATCCCCACCAGCAGAAGGCTAGTAGTGCTGCTCTGCTGCATTTCCAGCAGAAAAGAAAGCAGCTGTACAATTTCAGAATCTTTTCTTCATCTCAATCGCTCTGCCAAGATTTTTAACCAGTTGAAACATGATAATAACCAGAAACGTGCCTCCACTGGAACTATTCTCAAGCAAATTAGTGACTGATGAAGCAAAGAATCTACTGTCTTTGATAGGTGTGGTTGCATTCTGCAATACAGCGCACAAAGTAGTCCTCACAGTAATTTGCTGTGTGCTGAATAACCTTGTATTCCAATGGGAATACCTCATCTAGCCATGATGGGAGGAGGACATTGAGCATCATGAGAAAGGCAGCACAGAGTACATGGAGGAAGATGAGTGTGGGAGATGTTCAAAACATCTCTGCCTCGTAAGAGGCGGCTCATTGTAGAGCATTTCAAATGTGAAGAACAAAAAACAATACAGCACAGGAACATGCCTTTTAGCCCACCAACCTGTGTCGATTCCTAATCCTTAAAATCTCTTTTAATCCGCAGGTGTGTCGGTCCACCTTGTTGTCTAACGAGGGGCATGCACTCGGGGGTCGTGCGCAGGCTGCTCTTGGATGTTTCGAGAGTGGCCTGGTACTTCGCGTCGTTTGTGTATGCTTAAAACTGGACCAGCAGATGGGCACGACAACAGCTCAGTGACTAGCACTGCTGGCTGTGCAGACACATGGATTTGGGCCAGTGTCTGTGGGAGTTTGCGCATTCTCCTTGTGGTTGCATGGGTTTCCTCCGGGTGCTCCGGTTTCCTCCCACACTCCAAAGATGTGCTCTTAGGCTGATTGGTGTAACAAATTGTCCCTAAACTATTCTCCCCTGAATCTGGTTACAATAGGGGTACCATAAACAGACACACGGGTCAAGGTAGGTGTAGGAAAATGCTTTGTTAAGATGGCAGCGCAGGCTCGTTGGGCCGAAGGGCCTGTTTCCCATGCTGGGTTGTTCTTTGTTCTTATTTAGACCCACTACTTATTGCCCATGCACAGTTTCTATCCCTCTGTTCACGTCCCGTTTGTGTGTCTATGAAGAAACACCTTGAATGTTGCTACTGTATCTGCTTCCACCATCTTCACTGGCAATAGACCCACTCCCTGTGTGTGAAAAACTTTTCCCACACATCTCCCCTAAATTTTCCCCCCTCACCTTGAACAGTGTTCTTCTGTAGTTGATTTTTTCACCCTGGGAAAAAGCTTCTGACTATCCATCTTATCTATGCCGCTCATAATTTTGTAGACCTCTATCAGGTCACCCTTCAGCCTTCATCTTTCCAGTTAAAATAATCCAAATTTATCATTATTATTCATCTGAACAATTCCTGTTCTCTTACAATAAAGGCATGTCCCCCAGTCCTCTCCACCCTTCAATGAACCTTATCCAGCCAATGAACAGCATTGGTATTATGCAACTAGCTTTGTAGCATCAACAGATACTCCCAGAACAACACCCTGAACACAAACATTAAAAAAAGCACTTTATAATTTCAAAATTCAGCTTGAACTGAATATTAAAATGATACTGAACCAGAAAAATGTTGCACATCTTCTGCTGGCATCATGAGGCAGGTGCAAAAGCTCCACCCATCTCTTGCTTACCTAATTTGAAAATTGACCCCCATAAGTGCAAATCCCAACGCAGCATGTTTGTGGATTAGATTTTACAAATCTAATAATTTATGGGTTAGCACTAAAAATGAAGCATGTAAACAGTTCTGTAAAGACATTCTGTTCAACGAAGACAGCCTGCCACTTTTAAGTGGTGAAAACAACTTGTGACTCTAGTCAACTTCCATATATTGGTGGTTTAATTTGAATCTTTGAGATTAATTCATACTTGCATTGTGCTCTGTAACAGGCATGTTCTGAGGATGCAGAAGATTTATTCTGTACTGATTCAAGCCACGTGTTAAAGCAACCTCCAGCAATTTAACACTAGAAGCCATCACACCTGCAAAGACAACTCAGACCTTCATTTCAGACAATGCAACATTTTGACTTCAAACATACCAGGCCTGCATTGAAAAATAGAGAGACTGAACTGATCCCATGCACTGCAACCAAGAAAGTACCATACCGATCTTTAACATGTATTATCTAATAAACATGCAAAGCTGAACACAAAAGGAAAAATTAAAAGGGAACATTGGAGCAGCCACATAATTTTCCATTGCTTCCCACCAACCTTTCATCAGGAACAGATGGAAAGCAGCCAGTGGGATATCAGTGAAGCCCAGCAATTAAAAAAACCTACACCTTATTCTGTCACATGTCACATAATATCCCCTCCCAGCTATCAATACTGTCAAACTCACACCCAATCTTTTGCTGGTTTTACATACCTTCAGCTCACAGCTATAGTAGGCACATTATTAAAACACAGTGCAACATAATCATTAACATTCTGCCCCCTTTTTTGCAGAACAGAATGGCACACGATAGAAAGAAACACAGTAAAAACTGATGGGGTGAACAAGCCCCATGGAGGAGATGGTTGCCTGCATCATGGGGCTGTCTCCAGCAGAGTGCGTGGCATCCAATGTCACTCAGCACATTGAGGGTGAACGGCTTCTCCTTAAATTCCCACCCGTTGCAATTCTCAGCGCATCCTCATCCTGCAATGTTGTATGATGAAAAATCTGCAGATACCATGAACATCTGCATTTCATCCAGCACCATTCCCTCAGGCAAAACTTTGCTTTCTAAGTTCTGCTTTCAGATACTCGAGAATTGGCTGCACAGGCAAACTTCTCTGACCATACCAATGCTGCAATAGAAACTCAGATGGAGATTACAAGTTTCACTGCCGCCATGATGGGTGATGTTAGTGCATGTATGCCTGCAGGTTCTACAGCAGTCCAGAAATAGGATTACCAAGATGCCACGGGTGCACATGGCACCTTGGAGTACAAACCAACTGTCTTCTCTCAAGTGGATAGAATTCATACTTCTTCCATTGGTGCCTTTCGGCCAGCCCAGGCTGCTACTGACCAGGTTGGGGTGGCACAATTTGAAGATGGCCCTCAAGGTCCAGGACTGCTCATGGGTGTCTGGTAAGGCCATCTGGAATTTGCTGCAGACAGAGATCTGTCCCCATATCTGGGGCCAGGGAGTCATAGCTTCTCCTTGGCTACATTCCTAATTGAGCAGAAAACACTTCCAGTTCACAACTCTGTCACAGGAGAATTCACTGAAAGCCAATTCATCTTCAACTTGAAGAGTGGCCCTTTTTAATTAACACTGGTTTAGGTCCCATCTTGTAGCCACATGCCTGATCTTTGATGAGTGATGCATTAATTCATGGACTGAATGTGCATCAAAGATATTTTCAATCTTGGCTGTTTAGCACTGATTCAAGCTGTCCCAGTGCATACAGAGGGGTCCTTTATCTGCTCTTGCATTGTGTAAGCCATGCAGCAAACAGCCGGCTGCACTGGGCAAGACTGCAAGACTGCCATGGTGGCAAAGCATATTTTGCTACATAAAGCAAACTTATGCTCCAAGTGGACCAGCTTGAAATCATATCAACTAACTAATCAGTTTGTTTTTTCAATATTAAAATCCAGAAATACTGGAAAACTTATATACACTGACATCTTCAAAAATCAATAGAAAGTATACTGAGAAATGTTGTTCTCTATATAGATGCTCTTAACTTCCGAACAACTAATACAGCAATCTCGTCATGTGTATCTGTATTGCAAATGAGCTCCAAAATATGCAGATCCTCCCCCATTAAGGATGTCTTATCATCCTGGTACACAGCTAAATGACAATGTGCAAAGCTGATAAAAATCAGATAATCTTTTTCTCTCTCTCATTTGATTCCATAACATGTTATCTATCTTAAGGAGAAAAATCTTATTCGAAAATTCTTATTTCTCATTACTTGCTATCTTTACAAGACTATCACTGACAACCTAGTAATATCCTTCAGAAGTAGATGTGTCTGCTTCACTTCTGAAAGTCTGAGTTTTATGGTTTTCGGCTGGGTAATGGAGGCAGAACAGAAAGTGAGTGTTCACTTCTGCCCCATCTGCCTCAATACAGAATCAAATGTTCTACGGCAAATTAGTGGCTGCCTTTGGGAAAGCAGCGAGTTAGCAGTGTGAAGGGGGCTCCACGCCCAATCAGAAATATAGACCCTGGCATCATGTGGCAATGAGATTAAGCCATGAACCGAAATATAGACACAGCAACAAATTTAAAGGCCCCCTCCTCTCACTTCCTTTGTCGGGCTCAGAGCAGTGAATAAATTAAGTTAAAAAAAATGTAGAAACACTGCCACCCTCACTAGCAGACTCTGCTGCCACAAGCAACTACAGTCATATAGGAAGGCCCTTTCTTCCATCTTTGTATCACTTCCTCATACCTCATACCTCATACCTATAAATCGCTCACAAATGTTTTCCCCTCTGACAATAAAATGGAGCAGGCAAAGAAAAATGTCATACTACTGGGGCTATGGTGTGTTCCCTAGAGAATTCTGAGCCTACTTACCTTCTGATGCTGACCCAATGTTATCACATTTGCGTAAGGAAAACTGCTCATCCAATTTACAGCAATAAAATTCAGCCCAAATTTAATAATTAATCAGTCACATTTAATAGTGACTGATACTTAATACTGACTTGATTTTTTTTCCTAACTTTGGCCATTAAACAGAAATGACTAAACTGACTCTTAAAGTACTTGTAGGCAAAAAAATACAACAATCATAGACTATGATTTAACGGGAATAATAGAAAAAGATTGAATCAGTGACTGCATGCTGAACTGATTCAAGACAAGGATGATTTCCCTCGATGCTTCCATACTGAATGGTATAGTAAACCTACATGAACACAGAACAGTACAGGCCCTTTGGCCCACCAAGCCTGTGCCAGTCGCATTATCCTATCTAGACCAACTGCCTGTCTCCCTCTATTCCCCACCTGTGTGTTTGTCTATCCAGATAAGTCTTAAATGTCACTAACTTGTCTGCCTCAACCACCTCAGTTGGCAATGCATTCCAGGGCCCCAGTACTCTCTGTTTAAAAAAAAAATTCCCCCACGCATCTCTACTGAACCTCTCCTCACCCCCTTACCTTGATTTTGTGCATCTTATAATTGTAATTTCTGCCCTGGGAAAAAGCTTCCAATTTTCACCTTACTACATGCCCCTCACGTATGAAGTATGTATGAAAATGAACATGAGGCACATCTTCTCCATTTCAGCCTGTTGATAGGATTAACATTATAGAATAACTATAAGCAATTTAACTGAATTAGAAGAATAAATATTGTAGCGACTTCAAGGTCATTGCTAGCAGAAAGTTGGTTTACACATTAACAAAATGTTCTTCTGACAGACAGGAATCAGGCAGACATTTTGACAGTGGTGAGTCTTAACTTTCCAAAGTCCACACTCAGTAGCTTCAGTTCATGACAAATCTCTTGATGGTCCGCGGCCATCATTATTATCATGTTTTGGGATTTTGTGATAGTTTTTTTACAGAAGGGACCTGGAATTTACGTGTAAATTATGGCTGGGATTTGCCAGCCATTCAAACTGGCGGGATCTTATTGTCCTGCAGAATGTGAACCCTCCCTCGCCTCACAGAAAACTCCCCAGTGGCACAAACAGTGAGCAATGCAAATGGCCATTGACTTAACAGAACCTGGAAGATCCTGCCAGCAACCAATAGTGAGCTGCCTCCGAAGGTCTAGAAAATCATGGCCGGTGTATTTTAAGTCTGTTACAACCTCAGTGCAGACTGATAATTTTTAAAGAGAGATTCAGATTTCCAGTTATTAGCTGAAAGAATGAACTGACAGAACTTCACATTTTAAAACTTTCATTGTAACAACTGACTGAAAGCACCACTAATTAAACACTATTTTCTTTTTGGAAGCAATTAGAGTCATAGTCATAGAGTCATAGAGACTTACAGCACTGAAACAGGCCTTTCAGTCCAACTTGTCCATGCCGCCCTTTTCCTTTAAACCCCAATTGCTCGCATTTGGCCCATTTCCCTCTGTACCCATCTTACCTACGTAACTGTCTAAATGCTTTTTAAAAGACAAAATTCTACCTGCCTCTACTCCTACCTCTGGCAGCTTGTTCCAGACACTCACCACCCTCTGTATGAAAAAACTGCCCCTCTGGACACTTTTATATCTTTTCCCTCTCACCTTAAATCTATGTCCTCTAGTTTTAGACTCCCCTACCTTTGGGAAAAGATAGTGACTATCTAGCTGATCTGTTCTCCTCATTGTTTTATAGACCTCTGTAAGATCAACCCTCAGCCTCCTACGCTCCAGACTGTCATCAAGCTAGTTTTGTATCCACTTAGCTTTCTCACCCTGGCTCCCATGAGATTTAACCTTATGCAACAACCTACCATGCAATACCTTGGCCATACTTGGTAAAGTCCATACAGACAACATCAACTGCACTGCCCTCACCTACCTTCTTGGTTACCCCTTCAAAAAACTCCATCAAATCTGCGGGACATGATTTTCCACTCACAAAACCATGCTGACTAATCAGTCCTTGCGTCTCTAAATGCCTATGGATCCTGAGTGTCAGAATAAGTTCCAACAACTTACCGCCACAGATGTGAGGCTCACTGGCATGTAGTTCCTAATTAGACTTTAAACCAGAAAGATAAATATTCCGCTTTTAAAGTCGCCACACATTGCATCCCCTGAGAATTACAGTCTCCATAACAAGCAGTTCACACTTACTCCCAGCTTCCAATGGGTCCCAGGGCCCTAATATTGTAAATACTACACTAAGGTTCCATTCGTTTGTAAAATTGAGATGGTCTTCATCTTGACCCGACCGGATGACCCAACTCTTAAGATCTCCAGCAAAGTGGTTATTACTATTTAAACTGAATAATTAATTAACTATCAATAGAAGCACAATTCAAAAGCTATATTTAGTATAATTCTTGGTGACATTCTGACTTCTAAAAGGTCAGACCTTGAGATTCAGCTTTGAAAAACATAATTTAATCTACATTGTTGAACAATTCCACGTGCCTATCATAATGTTATGCTTCCATCCAAGCAGTTTTTCATGGCGGCCAACCAAAGGATTTTGGGTACAAAAATATTTTCCGTATATGAGAGTTGGTATATGAGAGTCCTTCATTTGATGCAAAAGTCAAAATATTGACCAAGAAAGAAGAATTGGCTGTCAACTTTGATAAAATAAAATTTGGTGACTAATGTTAGAGACAACAGAAATGTAGTTTAAGGGGAGAAGTGTTGACTGCTTTAGATTGAATCTATTTCAAGTGTTTTTTGATAAACTGGCAGCAAATACATCACTGAAAACTACAATACTTGCCTGTGAATGTAATTGGCACTGCTGCCTAGTACACTCTCAAAAAACTTTTGGAAAATGTGGAATTTGTGCAAAACTGTAAACATCCCATTAATAAACCAAGATAGAAGCTATTTACCATTTATATAGATGATCTGGAGGAGGGGACCGAGTGTATGGTGTCAAAATTTGCTGATGACACCAAGATTGGTGGAACGGCAAATTGCGCGGAGGGTGTAGACAGTCTGCAGAAGGATCTAGATAGGCTGGGCGAATGGGCCAGGAACTGGCAAATGGAATTTAATGTTGGCAAGTGTGAGGTGGTCCACTTTGGTAGGAATAATGGTAGGAAGGATTATTACTTACTTGGCGAAAAACTGCAGCAGGCGACGGTGCAGAGGGACCTCGGGGTCCTTGTGCATGAGTCGCAAAAACCCAGCTTGCAGGTGCAGCTGGTGGTCAGGAAGGCGAATAGGATGCTGGCCTTCATCGCGAGGGGGATTGAATATAAAAGTAGGGAGGTCTTGCTGTGGCTATATAGGGCATTGGTGAAGCCGCAGCTGGAGTACTGTGCGCAGTTTTGGGCGCCGTACTTACGCAAGGATATTTTGGCCTTGGAGGGAGTGCAGAGGAGGTTTACTAGGCTGATGCCGGAGTTGAGGGGGTTGAGCTATGAGGAGAGGCTGAATAAACTAGGCTTGTACTTGTTAGAGTTTAGAAGAATGAGGGGAGATCTCATTGAGACATATAAGATGATGAATGGGATGGATAGGATAGAGGTGGAGAGACTCTTCCCGATCAGAAAGGACAGTAGGGCTATGGGGCACAGCCTCAAGATAAAGGGGGGGCGGTTTAGAACGGAGTTGAGGAAGAACTTCTTCGCTCAAAGGGTGGTGAATCTCTGGAATTCTCTGCCCGTTGAAGTGGTGGAGGCTACCTCACTAAGTACTTTTAAGACGCGGGTTGATGGGTTTTTGATAAGAGAGGGGATTAAGGGTTATGGGGAGAGGGCGGGAATGTGGAGCTGAGCCACAACAGATCAGCCATGATCTTATTGAATGGCGGGGCAGGCTCGAAGGGCTAGATGGCCTACTCCTGCTCCTATTTCTTATGTTCTTATGTTCTTATGTTCTAGAATAAACATCTTATGTTGATTGAACAGGTTGCTGTAAACATCAGTGAATCACGCATTTTCCACAATCAAATGCCTTCTTATTGGGGAAATTATTGGAGAGGACTTTTCAAGACAGGATTTATTCCCACTTGGAAATGAGTGAACATATTAGTGAGAGGCAACATGATTTTTATGAAGGGGAGGTCGTGTCTCATTAACTTGATCGGGTTTTTCAAGGAAGTGACGAAGATTATTGATGAGGATAGGGCAGTGCTGTCTCTAACATTAGTCACCAAATTTTATTTTACCAAAATTGACAGCCAATTCTTCTTTTTTGGTCAATATTTTGACTTTTGCATCAAATGAAGGATATGATACCAACTCTCATATATGGAAAATATTTTTGTACCCAAAAACCTTTGGACGGCCACCATGAAAAACTGCTTGGATGGGAGCATAACAGTATGACATGGACTTCACTAAAGCCTTTGACAAGGTCCCTTATGGCAGACTGGTGCAGAAGGTGAAGTCACATGGGATCAGAAGTGAGCTGGCAAGGTGGATACATACCTGGCTTGGTCAAAGAAGACAGAGGGTAGCAGTGGAAAGGTGCGTTTCTGAATGGAGGGCTGTGACAAGTGGCCTTCCTCAGAGATCAGTGCTGGGACCTTTGCTGTTTGTAATATATATAAATGATTTGGAGGAAAAGGTAAATAGTTTGATTAGTAAGTTTGCAGATGACACAAAGGTTGGTGGATTTGCTGATAGCAATGAGGACTATCAGAGGATACAGCAGGACATAGATCGGTTGGAAATTTGGGCAGAGAGATGGCAGATGGAATTTAATCCATACAAATGTGAGGTAATGCATTTTGGAAGGTCTAATACAGATAGGAAATTATTAGCAAATGGCAGAACCATTAAGAGTATTGAAAGGCACAGGGATCTGGGTGTACAGGTACACAGGTCAGGTCACTGAAAGTGGCAACAGCAGGTGCAGGTGGAGAAGGTAGTCAAGAAGGCGTATGGCATGCTTGCCTTCATTGGCCAGGACACTGAGTTTAAAAATTGGCAAGTCATGTTGCAGCTTTATAGAACCTTAATTAGGCTGAACTTGGAATATAGTGTTCAATTCTGGTAGCCACACTATCAAAAGGATGTGGAGCTTTGGAGAGGGCACAGAAAAGATTTACCAGGATGTTGCCTGGTATGGAGGGCATTAGCTATGAGGAGAGGTTGGAGAAACTTGTTTTTTTTCTCACTGGAATGACAGAGGTTGAGAGGCAACCTGATAGAAGCCTACAAGATTGTGAGAGTATGGACAGAGCGGATGGTCAGAAGCTTTTTCCCAGAGTGGAGAATTACTAGCAGCACAGGTTTAAGGTGCAAGAGGCAAGGTTTAAAGTTGATGTATGAGGCAAATTTTTTACACAGAGGGTGGTAGGTGCCTGGAATTTGTTGCCGGAGGAGGTATGGAAGCAGATACGGTAGTGACTTTAAAGGGGTGAAATACATGAACAGGATGAGAATAGAAGGATGTGGTCCCTGAAAGAGTAGGGGGTTTTAGTTCAGTTGGGCCGCATGGTCGGTGCAGACTTGGAGAGCCGAAGGGCCTGTCCCTGTGCTGTAATTTTCTTTGTTCTTTAAAACTGGATCAGCAATTTATTATGTAGGCAATGGTGGCACAATGGTTGGCATTGCTGTCTCACAGTGCCAGAGTCCCCGGTTCGATTCCTGGCTTGGATTATTGTCTGTGTGGAGTCTGCATGTTCTCCCCATCTCTGTGTGGGTTTCCTCCCACTGTCCGAAAGTTGTGCTGGTTAGGTGCATCGACCATGCTAAATTCTCCCTCAGTGTACTTGAACAGGTGCCAGAGTGTGGCAAGTAGGGGATTTTCGCAATAACTTTATTGCAATGTTAATCAAGTCTACTGTGACACTAATACATATAATAATAACAAATATGTATTTAATGTCTTGGAATTTTATGAATTGGCAAAAAAATCTTTTCCCATGGCATTCTTTGCAAACTTTTCAGAGTCATACATAATGTTGAGCAACAGCTTTAGCTGTTCCTACTTTCTAGAAAATAAACTCAATATGGTATAACAGGCTGTTCACCCTTTTGACTAACTGACCTTTTACTAAAATGGCAGACATGAAAATAGAACCAAATTTGTTTGCCAGTATCATTTATGATTCATATTTTACAGGGCTATATCCAATACATGGGATATTGGATTGTCAAAGATGGATTGTCAAACTATGGACATATACACAATCCTGAATTGATTTAGTTCATTAGTTAGGTTGATTGGCCATGCTAAGAAATTGCCCCTTCGTGTCCAGGGATGTGTAGGTTAGAGAGATTAGTGGGTATAATATGTAGGGATATGGAGGTAGGGCCTGAGTGGGATTGTGTTTGGTGCCAACTCGATGGGCCGAAGGGCCTCTTTCCACACTGTAGGGTTCTATAATTCTATGATTCTATGACTCATTATGTACACAAGTGAATATACTCATCAATTTCACCTAGGAGAAGTTGTTATTTCTTATGATACAAACAGATTTTCTAGAAGCAGCCGGCTTCATAGCAAAGCAAGCATGGTTTAATGTCACATCCAAAAGATGGCACTCTTTAATGAGTATCCCTCAGTAATGCACTGAAATACTGAACCTGGGTAATGTGTTCAAACTCACAACAATCTAACAAATTCAAGAGTGTCACCACTGAGCCAAGGCTAACACTAATATATTTTTATGATAAAATCCCTGAGGTGCAAAAGGAGGCCATTCAGCCCATCGAGCCTGCATGGACAACAATTCCACTCAGTCCCTATGCCCATAAATCCACATATTTACCCTGCTAAATCCCCTGACAGTAAGAAGCATTTTATCATGGCCAATTCCTCTAACCTGCACATCTTTGGAGTGTTGGAGGAAATTGGAGTAAACCCACGCAGACATGGGGAGAACTTGGAAACTCCATACAGTCACTCGAGGCCTTATTAGTTAGGTAAGTAATGTAACTAATGCTATTTGGGCAATCTCAATACTACTTTTCCATTTGTAGCAATATTGTGTTCAACATGTTAGAAACTAATAGTGGATGATTTTATCGTCCACTTCTAACAATCAATAATAACAGTATCCTGACTGAAGTAAAGTACAGCATAGTTTTTCCAAACAATGTTTTAACTTTGATCATAATGGGAGTACCCTCTACTGTACCCATGTGGCATTTGCATATCTATCATCAACTGCTTCTCACTGTTTCTCAGATTACAATGGCAAGATGAGTGCTAATTAGTGACAAACTGGCATGTTATTAATCTGTAGATTTATGCATTAAATCATTCAAATTCGCTTAACTGAATTAATTTGGGGAGGGTGGGGACTTGTGCCTTACAGCTGAAACAAGACTCCTGATCAGTTTATTAAATTAGATTTCAATCTCAACACATTCCCAATAAATATCTGATCTATTTGCACAAAGATCAATTATACAGATGGAATTTTTCAGCCCTTCCTGCTAGCACAACCTTCTACTCCCATCGATGGTGCACCCCCACCACAGATTTCATAGCAACAAGGGGTGCATTCATGGCAGCAGCTGAATCGAGTGAGGCAGCACACTTTTTTTGACTTTGTTCAAAACTTGTATGCTTTCTTTAGGTTTCAACAAATCGGTGAAATATGTTGCAATCACGTTTTGAGCATGTACACAGAAAACATTTGACAGTTGAGAGCATTTGTGGCACTGGGTAGTCCACTTATGGATACACTGTTTTGACTTTGAAATTGAACTTTGTCGATGTAAAGGAATGCTTATCAGAGGTGGCCACACCAACTTCAGAGAACCACATGCTGAATCAAAATCCTTAGCAGAGAAGTTGTAATTTTGTACTGTTTTGTGGAACCGTTTACTTCAATGCTGTCATAAAATCGCTGCAAAATATTAATACAACTTTACTGAATGCTTCACAATTGATGATCTGAGTTAGAAGGTTTCTCATGGAAGTTTGAAATGACTATATCTTAGTGGAAGCAAAGGCACTAACTTCAACAAAGAATTCAGGTCCCTCTAATGACGAAAAGCATACAACACAAAGTATCTTTTGATGAAACTAGAGACATTAAAATTATTTCATAAAGGAGGAAGACCATCATTGAGATTGTTAATATTATTTGTGACAGAATAATGGTACAATTGCAAAGTATACGGGGATCTCTGGTGAAAACTGTTGAATTATTTTCCACGCTTTACAACAGAAGTTTGGATGAGAATGCTAAGAGCTGCTGCAGTAAGAAATTAACTGAATTCTAACAGGAGGACATAGATACAAATCTTTTTGTAAATTAAGTGAAACAATTCATTAATTTCATCAATAATGATAAGTGCTATGCTTTGAGACTTCCAGTTTATTTGTACAGGCTGGCATGTGATGGTTTGCAGGCAACTTTCCAAATTAGAAACCATTCTGAAAATATTATTAACAATACCTGTCACAAATACTTCTGGTGAACGTTCTTTCTCTGTATTGAGTTAAAAATTATCTGTGAAGTATGATGAGTCAGGAACATTTGACAAGTTCAACAATACTGATAATTGATAATGTATCCTTACAAATATCACCTATGATGATGTTGTTGATGATTTTAGAATCATAGAGCAATAGAGCATGGAAACAGGCCCTTCAGCTGAAAAGTCCATGCCGACCATGGCACCCTCCCTGCTAGTTCCAGTTGCCCGCTTTTGTCCCTCTAATTCTTTCCCATCAAAGTATTTATCGAAATGCTGCCCCAACCACTTTCTCTGGCAGCACATTTCATATTAGCACCAGCCTCTGCCTGAACAAGCTGCCCCTCAGATTCCTTGTAAATCTTTCCCTTTCACCTTCAACCTATGCCCTCTAGTTTTCAATTCCCCTCCTCTGGGAAAAAAAACTATGGGGGGTGATTTTACCACTTTCAATCTAAGTAATGGGCAGATTTGAAACTGGGAGAGTTTCAGATCTGATTTTTAGACTCGATTTTAGTTTCCTTCTCCCCATTCGCACACTGCCTGCAAAATTTTGAGCGTGTCAGATTCATATTGCAGAAGCTGGTGGACGGGGCTTAACATACCTGAAAGGCTTCAGACGGAGGTAGTGTGCATGTGCATGCCTCTAATGCTGCATACGTACATTAGCAGTTACAGGGGTCTGACAGAAAAGGCAGCTCTCAAGCCCCTGCTACTGCAGGTTGCCTGAGGCAGCTCCCTCCCCCTGCAATCATGGGGGCCTGCAACCCAAAATGCACCCCGTCACCAATTTCCAGCGAGAGGCAGTCTGCACCAGGTATCCGGCACTCGTAAAATGGCATCAGCCCTGAAAACCAGCCCTAATCGTGCTCAGCACTTTACGGCCTACTTTACCACTGCGTCCTGCCTGGAAATGGGTGCAACACGATAGTAGAATTGCCTCCTTAGTGTGTTTATCCTATCAATGCCTCTCATGATTTTATACACCTCAACAAGGTCACCACTCATTCTCCTACGTTCCATTGAATAAAGTCCTAGCCTGGCCAACCTCTCCCTTCAGGCCTACTAGTCCTGCCAATATCCTCATAAATCTTCTTTGCACTCTTTCCAGTTTATCAATGCCTTTCCTATAGCAGGGTGACCAAACTGGCACTCTCACTCAATAATTCCCCCGGCTCTAAAATAATCCTCTAATACAGGCTAGTGAATGGGCCGCATTGGTGTCCCTCATTCATCTCAGTGGGCCGCAAGATGGAAATTGGTCTTGCTCATTAATCATAGCCCCATGAATAAGATTGAATACAAGCTGAATAGTTCATCACAATAGAACTTGAAATGGTAAAAACGAAAGGAGTATCCACACTTTGGACGCAGGGGAGTGCACGTTTCTCACAGTCAATGTTGTGTCAATCAGCATGGACCTCACTTCACATGCCTTTACATGCATATTATGACAGTTAGACGAGGAGGAAGGAAAAACTGCACGGATGGAAATCAGCAGAAGGTGACAACCCTGAGCAACAGCCATGATCAACAAAATGCCTTGTGAGCTGCACTCAGAACACAGATGGACTGTATCTGGCCCCCAGGTCACAGGTTGCCACTACTGCTCTGATCGGCACTCATTTTGCAGCATTATGCTGCAGCAGTTTCTCACCAACTCTCAAGATTTGCACTTTCTCCATCGCTTTTAAGTACTATTAATAGATTTGTATGTGGAATACTTATCAATAACTTTTTTTTTAATTGAAGTATAGTACTTACAACAAAATATTGTATTTATATCGCACTCATCCCTAATAAAACACACCAAGGTGCTTCACAGCAACATGACATAAGATCTGACACTGAGCCACGTAAGAAGATTTTAGTACAAAAGACCAAAATTGTGATCAGTGAGGTAAATATAAGGAATGAATTAAAGGAGGAAAGTAAACTAGAGAGGTGGATATTTAGGGAGTAAACTCAATAGCTTTGGGCCTCAGTAGCTGAAGGAAAGGCCTGTAATAACAAAGGGATTAAAATCATGGACGCTCAATCAATTAAGGAACACAGATACCATGGTAGGTTCCTCCCAGTCCCTTGCTGCTGCTGACTCATTGTTGGGCTCCAATCCTAGGCCTCAATTCATCTTCTTCTGGAGCTATCGCCTCCTTCCTGGACAACTGCTTCTGCTGCTGATTGTCTCTCTAGGAAGGGGCAAGGCCTTGAAGGGATTTGAAAATAAGGGTGAGAATGTTAATATGGAGGCATGGATAAACAAGGAGTTTGTGTAGGTCATTGAACATAGAAGTGATGGGCAAATGGGAGTTGGTGTATGTTAGGACATGGCCAGCAGAATTTTTGATTACTTCAAGTTTACAGATGCTTGTTTGTTGGAATAGTCCAGTCTGGAGATAACATAGACAAACAATAAATGTGTTGAGACCGGTGGAGTTGAGCAAAGATAAGGTGATGGAAATAATTGGTTTTAGTAATGATGGCATGGATGTGTAGTTGGAAAATTACCTTGGAATCAAATATGACACCAAGTCGTATTAGGGTTTATCACATATAGTCCAACTGAATTCTTACTTCTTCAAGTAATTCAAGGACGCTGTTCAGACAGAACCTTCCCCACTTACATCCACGATGAATGCTAATAAGCTAGGCTACTGCTGTTCAGATACTCCTCAAATATAATGAATTCCAATTATGGATAATTTCTGATAATTAATTCAATTTATTATTATTATTAATTCATAGGATATGGGTGTCGCTGGCAAGGCCAACATTGAAAAACTATCCTAATTACTCTTGGGGTTATGCAGATAGGGCCTGACTGGGATTGTGGTCGGTGCAGACTTGATGGGCCAAATGGTCTTCTGCACTGTAGGCTTCTATGATTCCAAGGAGAGTAGCGTGCTGCCTTCTTGCACCTCTGCAGCCTGTCTGTTGAAGGTTAATCCACCATGCTGTTAGGTAGGGGATCCAGGATTTTGACCCTGTGATGATGAAGGAATGGCAATATATTTTCAAGACACGATGATGTGTGACTTGAGGGAAACTTGTAGGTGTGGTGTTCCCACACATCTGCTGCCCTTGCACTTCTAGGTGGTAGAGTTGCTGTTGAAGAAGTCTTTTAAGTAAGACCAAGTTGCCCATGTGTTTTGGCACATCTTGAATATGTGCATAATATTAATCTGGTTTGCAACCTAATGGTAACTCCCAGGGTGCACTGACTGCTTCATTATGATTATCAGTGCTCCACAGATCTCCCCCCTAGTCTCCTTTCATCTCTACTATCTACCCTGAAATGTACTTACTTTGAGAGAAAAAGTCTGTCATGAACTTTCATTTCATTTATCATAGACATTGATCTTATTTCAGATATAATTGTTTATGGAAGACATGTTGCTCATATTTTCTTTCTGAATAAATGGCAAAAGTAGTATTCAAAATATCTGCCATTTACTATTCCCCAGTCCTGAATTAATTGGCTTTTTTATGGTTGTACATTGTTTCTGAAAGCTCACTTGCTATTGTGGAACTGAAATTCCTTTTTAATGATGTGCTTGGCCTCACTTGCTTTGTTTTTCCAGGTTTCTCTCTGACTCTCTAATCGTACTTTTAGTATCCTAGTGAGCTCCTCTTTCCCTCCAGCTGGATTTGTTCAAATTGCTTTGTATTGCATTTCATTTTTTTCATCCGTTTAGGTTCATGTTCGCACAGTCAGATATTGTTGGGTTTGGCAATGTTTCAATACTGCATGGTTTTCCACTGATTCTCCATTGAACATCTTCACCAACCTGTGTGCCTTAGTTCATCCCTCATCTAATTGAATTTTATCCTGGTAAAGTCATATATTTAGCTCATGATCTTAGGTATTTCTAACTTTTAGATCATATTGAATCTTATCATCGTGGTTGTTGTCTTCCAGTGGTGCTATGACCGCTATCTTGTATAATTATTTTTTGCAAATGCTACATAAAAATGATTAATGTTTTGCAAGGCTTATTTGACATTCTGGGTCAAGAAGTACTAATGTATTACGTAGTTTTATCTTATTTATGCGCTTAATTCAAAACTTATGATGCAGCCTCAGGAACAAATTCTGGACTTATTGCATCTAAAAACTACTCATAAGAACATTGGTCCTTTACCTATAACTCAATCAATAGCTGCCACACAGCCATAATATTTGAAGCAGGACTTTAAAGCTATACATGGAAAAAAATGTTTTTAAAAAAATCAATGGTTGGAACACAACTGTCAGAATCTCCTAATTGTTTACTAGTCATTGATTTTTCAAAATATTACCTTGTGGCATGTTTGCAGATTCCTAGTTTCTTGTAGAATTGCTTGGTTTACATTACATAGGAGAGCTAAAATGTTTGTTTAAACATGTCCTATGCATTGGGTTTCTCACAGGATTCAGTAAACTACTGTAAGTATAAAAGCATCACAGCAGCTCCATGGTTACCTTGTACAGACTTGCATGGTGTTATTTCTGTAATGAGCTGTTAGCTGTGCATTGATAGAGTAATATGCTTTTCTATTGATGGATGTTACTAACTTTGCTGTGCTACCTTGATGGCCACATGTGTAGTTAATCGCGTGAGAGGGCTGCCGACAACTACTGTAAAGCCATGAGATTTGTCCTGTTTGGTCCTGAAATGACTCAGGCAAGCTAATGGCAATAGGAGTTCTCGTTAAAGCACCTTATCCCCAACCCGCCCCAGCCACCACCACCACCACTGTCAGTGACTGTCTCCTCTATCCATCTGTTGCTGCATCAACCCTGTCACCAAGGCATCCCTGCACACATGTAGTTTGGACAGTCTATGTTGAGGCCCTCACAGGCAGGCACTACAATGCAAAAAACAGATACCATTGTTCAATGCATGCATTTAAGAGATTGAAGCATGAGATCACTAGAAAGGAAGTGTGTCACGCAATCCAATTTTAGTTTTGGTTTTGCTTTCAGCAGAGCAGACACACAGCTCTGCAGTTCTGATGCCTTCAAGTTTGTATCCATGTATCCATTGCTCGCATAAGCCTAGAACTAATATATGAACACACATGGTTACCCAATCCCTTATGAATTATTAAAGTTTATTTATTATTTTCACAAGTAGGCATACATTAACATCACAATGAAGTTACTGTGAAAATCACACTTGATACCTATTAGGTTACACTGAGGGAGAATTTAGGATGGCCAATGTGCCTAACCAGCGTGTCTTTTGGACTTGTGGGAGTAAACCGGAGCACCCAGAGGAAACCCATGCATACAGAGAGAACATGAAGACTCCGCATAGACAGTAACCCAAGCCGGGAATCAAACCTGGCGCAAAAGTGCAACAGCAAAATGCATGCCAGATATAATAGGAGTAGAAAAGGTAAAGGGATGTTGTAAAATAGTTCACAAAATTCTCCGGTTTGAATTGGCTGCACCTGACCTGATATCCAAATTCAAAATGTATAAACAGCATGCAGATTCATGCGTGTCAGAACCAGACAGACCAGCCTTAAAATTCACCTCATAATTGGAAATGAAGGGAACAACAGACAGAACACGTCTGGATTAACAACATATGAGTAAATGATCTTTAAAAGATATGGGGGGGAGCAGTTTCTCCAGAAATCGGCATGGGCTGATTTAAATATTAAGGTTTTGTTTGCCTTTCATTAGCAGGCCCGGAGGCTTCAGCAGGGTTTACAACAGCTCCCCACTAACAGGGAAAAGGTGGCCGACCCCTTGGAGTGAACAGAGACTATGGAGGCCCCTCCCCCAGAAGTCAGGGATAAAGTGGGGGTGTCGCTAGGCTTTGCCAGCCTGGCAGTGCCAATGTGACCCACTGGCATTGACTTAGGGGGAAAGTGGCAATGCCGAAAAGACACCTTAGCACAGTCCAATGGGCACTGGGCAGTGCCAAGGGGCAAGGCCAATGGGGGGCAGGGTCTACTGGGGGGATCTAAAGGAGGGTGATTAGTAGGGGTGGGGGATCCCACTGCCAATCTGCAAAAGGATCAGTGGTAGAGGGAGGGAATGGGGTGATTGGGGCTGGCCATCTCGGTGGTGGTGGTGGGCGTGTGATTGGGGAGATCAGAGCGAACCGAGGAGGGGGCTGGACATCGGTGCTGGCCTAGTGAGGTCCAGGAGGCCAGCGATTGAGTGTGGGGGTGGAGCTGCGGAGCTGGCCAACAATTGGAAGGCTGATAGTGTAGGGCCACTGCGCATGCACCAATCTCCGCTCTGACAGATCACAGCATGCGCAGTGGCCCACTCAGCACTATGCTGCCAGCCTCTCCAGGAGCCACCTGATTTTCAATGTGAATCCTGGCACTCTGCAATGGTCAGAGTGTGGGAGATTCATTTTGAAAATCCCACATAGAAAATCAGCGGGAGTTACTCCAGTTTTTACACGAATATGGTACTTACAATTTTTTTGGGAAAATTGCCCCCATGGATGTTGTGGAAAATCATCACTGAAGGATGGCTGATTCAACTCAGCATATCCACAAACACGAGATAATTTTGACCTTTTTTTCAGCGAGTCGCAATCTTGCGACACTTAGTTAAAAATAAAGTTTCAAAGTAAAGTTTTTATTTATTAGTCACAAGGAGGCTTATAATAACACTGCAATTAAGTTACTGTGAAAATCCCCAAGTCACCACTCTGGTGCCCGTTCGGGTACGCTGAGCGAGAATTTAGCCTGGCCAATGCACCTAACCAGCACGTCTTTCAGACATGTGAAAGGAAACCAGACCACCCGGAGGAAATCCACGCAGACATGAGGAGAAAGTGCAAATTCAATGACCCAAGCTGGGAATGGAATGCAGGTCCCTGGCGCTGTGAGGCAGCAGTGCTAACCACTGTGTCACTGTTGCCTGTTACTGTGTCACCATGAGGCACCAAGTGGAATGAAAGAGCCTCAATGCAATTCTCACCGGCATGGACCCTCCAGGCACGTGACTCACCCAAAGTGATTGCAGATGTTAACAAAAGAGAGCTCCATATAAGCATTAATGATGGATTCACAGGCAGTCATGCCAGGAAGATGGCACCTCATTGTGTAGAGCTGGGCCATCTGCTGGATGCTGCAGAGAAGAACAGGGACATTTTTTTCTACCAGACTGCAAAGAACCAGGGGTCGGGCCAGCAATAGGCCTGAGAGGCAGTGGCAGCAGCAGAGAGTGCTCATGCACTGGTACGGGGGACCGGTCGCCAGTGCCTGAAGAAAACAAATCACCTAGTTTGGGCAGCAAAGGTGAGTACCCATCCTGTCCAGCCATCAGTCCTGTTTTTCACACCTGCAATGTCTATATCCATCCATCCCCTGACACCCCATGATCTTCCATCACCTGACCCCCTCACACCTGCCTCCAAACATTCAGCATCCCCTGTTGCAACCCTGCCTGCAAAAGTGCAATTCTGACAGCACCCACCCCTGACACCCTGTGCCCTTCCAGCTATCAGGCTTTCAATCCTCTCTTCAATCCAATTCAACAGGGGAAGAGGGCTCATAACCACTGGGAGCGGGAGAAGAATGGAGGTGGGGTCCCCAGGCTGCATTTCCTCACTTCCTTTGAGGAAAGAGCCTTGGAATTGGTGGGAGCGGATGAGGATGCTGTAAACCTCTATGACTCTATAGGACCATGAACCTCCAGCAGGTCAGCATACGACAAGGAAGTGAGCATCTGCAAAATATTAATTCATGTGACATGCTGACTAGATACCTGTCCCCTCCTTGCACTGAACCTTGCCTCCTGTCTGGAAGGAGATGATCCCAATGCGCCTGGCATGTCTGGAGTTGCATGCACGCATACACACCTGCTCCCACTGAGATGCCCCATGACAGTTCAGAGGATACCTCGGAGAAAAATGCCAAGGAATCCTCCAAAGCCAGCACAATTTACTTGACACAGGCTTCTGTCACACAATGCAGATGTAGCCTCCTTAGTGGGACAAGTTAGTGGTGAGGATTCTGGCCCACTGTCTGATGTGCACAACACAGCCATTGATGTACACCAGGTGGAGGTGAGAATGTCTGAGGGCTCTGGTAAGCAGAGGTCTGCTGGAGCTGAGGATTCAGCTGGCCCCATACCAGACACTGCGATTAGTCTCTCTAGGCTGCTGAGATGCACAGGACCTTCAACCAACGCCATACACTAGATACATCGATGACATTTTCTTCCTTTGGACTCATGTTGAGCAATCATTGAAACAATTATATGTTGGCATCAACAAGTTCCATCCCACCATCAGACTCACTTTGGACTACCCTCGAGAATCGGTTGCATTCTTGGACACATGCATCTCCATCAAGGATGGTCACCTCAGCACTTCACTGTACTGCAAGCCCACGGATAACTTCATGAAGTTCCATTCTCCAGCTTCCACCTAAACATGTTGAAGAAGCCATCCCCTAGGGACAAAAACTCCAGATACACAAATCTGCTCAGATGAGGAGGATCACAACAGACACCTCCAGATGCCCTCATAAGAACAGCAGGATATGGCGCTCGACTCATCGACCGACAGTTCCGACATGCCACAGCGAGAAACAGGACCGACCTCCTCAGAAGACGAACACGGGACATGGCGGACAGAATACCCTTCGTTATCGGAGTGGTGAAGCTATGACATCTTCTCCAGAGCCTTCAACATGTCATTGATGAAGGTGAACATCTCGTTAAGGTCATCCCCACACCCCCATTTCTTGCCTTCAAACAACTGCATAACCTCAAACAGGCCACTATCTGCAGCAAACTACCCAGCCTTCCGGAGAACAGTGACCACGACAGCACATAACCCTGCCACAGCAACCTCTGTAAGACATGATGGATCATCGACACAGATGGCATCATCTCACGTGAGAACACCATCCATGAGGTACATGGTACATACTCTTGCAAGTCGGCCAACGTTGTCTACATGATACGCTACAGGAAAGGATGTCCTGAGGCATGGTACATCAGAGATACCATGCAGACGCTACGACAATGGATGAATAAACACCGCTTGACAATCACCAGGCAGGAATGTTCTCTTCCTGTTAGGGAATACTTCAGCAGTCACGAACATTCAGCCTCTGATCTTCAGGTAAGCGTTCCTCAAGGTGGCTTTCCAATACACGACAACGCAGAGTCACTGAGCAGAGACCGATAGCCAAGTTCTGCACATATGACAACAGTCCTCAACTGGGATCATGGGTTCATGTCACACTATCTGTAACCCTCACGACTTGCCTGGGCTTGCAAAATCTCACTAACTGTCCCGGCTGAAGACAATACAGACCTCTCTAACCTGTGCTCAACCCTCTCTCCATTCAAACTGTCAGTGCCTTTAAGGTGTGATTACCTGTAAAGACTTGCATTTCAACCATTATTTTTAAATTGAGTTGTGTCTTTATACGTCCTGTTTGTGAACACAACTCCCAATCACTTGATGAAGGAGCAGCGCTCTAAAAGCTACCAAATAGACCCGTTGGACTTCAACTGGAGTTGTGAGACTTCTTACTATGCTTACCCCAGTCCGACACCAGCATCTCCACATCATGGAGATGCAGCAGCAGAGCTGTGGAATGCAAGATGGGCTATCAGCAGCACTGCAGCAACTGGAGGAGGGAGGAGGAGATGATGCAGGTATTGACGGGCAGCCAAGCCAGCACTGCAAGAGTGGTGTTCACAGTGGAAAACCTAGGGCAGGAAACGGTCCCCATGGTGGCAGGGTCCAAGGCATGGCTCAGTCACCGCGGGACATGGCTGAAGGGTTGCAGATCTTAGACCAGTTTCAGTGGGCGCTTGCTGTGGGCCTTTGACTTTGGCCCAAACTACTTGCCACTGGCAAGGACTTGCACACCATGGGGTGAATGCAGTTGGGCCTTCAGGACTGGCAGGACCAGATGATGCTGAGGCTCCTTGAGTGCACCCTAGCTGCCCGCCATCCTGGGGGATGTTCCAGGGGCCTATGGGCACCCTGAGGGAGGAGGAAAGACAGGAGCCAATGCCAGGGCCCTCTGCCTGGCAGAGTCAGGTCATCGCTAGGCCTTCCAATTCCCCAACTCCTGACACTGGTCCATCTCATTGACAGCAGGATAAGCAGACAGGCACAGATACGTCCACAGCACCAGAAAGGCGGCAGGGGCCTTCCCTGTCCTAGCCCTCCAGGGGGCACTGGTCAAGGGCATCATAGACCATGGGATATGGAACACAGCTGGCTGCCTTCACCTCTGATATGCATCCTGGGGACAGAGATGTAGCGGTAGGCCTTGTAAGATTAGTAAGTTGTAGGATCACCTAGAAGGCATGGGTAGTTATGGAGAGGGTAATGCGCACTGTGCCAGACCACTGACTGCCATGGTACACTAAGTACTCATCCCAAGCAGTCCCAGCAGTGGGTGCCCTACAGGCCCACCGTGCCACACAGCTTGGCATAGCGACCCAAGCACCCACCGGACACTGGGTCTGCCCCACCCCCCACTACCAGCACCCCTCCCACTCCATCCTCCCCATACCCCCCACTGCACCCTGGCACAGTGCCCCCTCCGACCCTCAATCAGACGTGGGCCCAGGTGCCAGTGTGAGATTAAAGAACAGGTAGGAGTCAGACAAGGGCAGCATCACAGTGTGCCGCATTGTGAGTCATCATCAGCATCCTGCCTGCACCAGTAACTCGCTAACACGACCAATATCATCCTGGTGTGATGCCAAAGGGACCAAAGGTGGGGGGTGAAGACAAAAGTTGGGGATGGGGGGGGGAAGAAAGTTGCGGGCTCCAGGGGAAAGGGAGGTTTGTTTGGCGCTGATGGACCACACATTTTCTCATTGGAGAAGTGTGTGGCGATGAGGACATCTCTCATTGCCCTGTTCTGCTGGACCCTTGCCGCCACCTGTCCTCCATCTTCCAGCTCCTCCAAGGGCTCTTCCTCCACATGCCCCTGGACCCCCTCCTCAGGGGCATCCACCTGGTCGTCCTACTTCTCCTCTAGGATGTCTGTCCGCTGCTACGTCAGGTTGTGGAGCACACAGCAGATCACTACAGTGTGGGAAACCCTCAAGAGCAGTCTAGGTAGTGGAACCTGATGACCGCTCAGCTATAGACCAGGCGGCAGTGTGGGCCTTATTGTAACAGGTCTCTGTGCCGACCTCTGACCTCTGCATTGATGTCATCAGCCAAGCTCTTAATAGGTAGGCCTTGTCCCCAAAGAGCCTTCCCAGCAGTCTGGGCTGGTCTCCAAAGATTCTGGGGATGTCAGAGCAAAGTTAAATATCATGCACGCTCCCTGGATGGTGTGCACACACGTGTATGATGTTCATCTTGTGGTCACAGACCACCTAATCATTCAGGAAGTGGAATCACTTCCTGTTCACAAACTGCACAGCCTGAAATTCAGGGCACCGCAGGGTGACGTGCGTGCAATTAACTACCCATTGCACATGGAGCATCCCAGTGATCACGGTGAAGCCTGCAGCTCAGACTTCGAGCTGGGCCTGGCCCACGGCAAAATTCCTGTACTCGCCTGCCCGGATGAACAAGGCTGCTGTCACCTTGTGTTCAAGGAAATCCTATACAAGTCCCCTTGACAGCCTGGAAGGACCTCGTCCCGTAAAGGTTTAGGGCTACCGTAACCCTCACTGCCACCAGGACCAGATGTCCTCCTGTCCCTTAAGGTGCCAGGTCTGCAAAGAACTGATAAAGTTGCTGTCCCCATCTTCTTACTGAGCCGCAGCCTGTGCCGGCATACAATGTCTCGCAGCTCATTGTAGGAAGTGTGTGTCCTGAAGGGCTGGGATCTCCATCTCCACTGTGCCCTTCACCGCCTGCACCCCCCCATGCACCCTCCTCCCGCTTCCCACCAGCAGGCATCAGTCCTTCTGTTGCTCCTCTGCCCACTGCAAGGCCAGCGTGGGCCAGATGTTTCCCTACTGCTTCCCAGCGGTCATAAGAATGACCACCAGATCTATTGGCTCCAACCCAAAATCTATCTTTGCTCTGAAGTTGGGATACAAAAGGACAGAGAGAAAGAGAGAGAGAGACAAAGGGAGAGAGTCCATGAGGTTATCCATCCCAGATTCCTCACACCAAATTGTGTCCCCATGTGTCTGGAAGGTGGCAACCCAACACCACCATCCTCAGTGCAATGAACCACTTCGACAAGTTGCCGACCGTCACTGCACCCTTACCATGGGAGGGCACAGAGGATATACAGGTGGCTGTGAGGGGCTCACCATTGGGAACCCTTGAAGCATAGACATTAGTGCACCCACCTGGACGTCTGGTGCAGTGGCTTCCAGGAATTGCCTGCAGTTCAGGCTGAACTGAACTGGGAAGCACTTTCGTGACTCACACAAGATGGGTTCACATTGAAGGCAACAATGCACAGTCCATGCAGTGTTAGCAGCTGTGATATACCGACAGAGCTCCCCTGATTGGGGGAACTGCAGCCCCAGAGCTACATGAGACCCCCCCCAAACCACTGCACACGTGCAAACTCCTCATCCCACACCATGGCAGCTGTTGAACTGTTCATGCCTGATAAAAGAGGCTGGTAAGATCGGAACCAGCATGAATCCAGGGCGCATTTCTGATTTTTCATTTAGCACACAATCTTACCACATCGCAATGCCGATCATTGGGTGGGATAAGATCATAAGGTAGCCACCTAAGTTTCATTTTTGGTGAGAAAACCAGTGTGTTTACCATTTTCCCACAATTAGGGAGATGGGTGAGTATTGCACTGAGTCTGAGAGGGGCGGGGCCTAGCCATGTAGGCAAGCCTGGCTTCATAGAGGTTTGATGCTGTTTTTGAAGAGCACCCTGATCTCAAAGTGAAATTGAAGACCTCCTTGCCTCCCACAAGCACATCAGGAACCCGCTTCATTGAAGGTATGCTACCCCACCCCCTTCCCCAAGATAGATCGCTGGCATTGGGGCCCTCCCATTGGCTCCGCTTTCTGGCCTGATCATGACCCCATCTTTGAAGCCCTGCACCCTGGCAGTGCCCATCTGACAGTGCCAGCCTGGCAGTGCCCATCCAGCACAATGGAAATACCCACCTGGCATTGTCAGTGTGCCAGGCTGGTACTGGCAAATGGGCAGTGCTCAGCCAAAACTCCCAACCACTTGGAGCTTCGATGGCCTCTGAGTCTCCCCTCACTAGCTGGGAACCAGATTACGTCCAGGTGTGTTGGCTAGGAGGATTCTAATAAGGCTTTGTGCTGGCGCTGGAAGTGCTAAACCCCTCATCCATGACTCTCCGATCCCACACCGCTTCAACACGATCTGCACGAGGCACAGCCAGAAAATCACAGTCAATGGCCAGAACACTACAGCTGTTTGTTAGTGGCAGATTCTCCAGTTCCACTGGTAGTGCACCTTCACCACAGATTTCCTGGTCTTGTGGGGTGGCTACATTGGGAACTCCATTGATAGCAACATAAACAGAAGATCAGAGTGATTAGCACTGCCGCCTCACAGCGCCAGGGACCCGAGTTCAATTCCAGCCTTGGGGTGATTTTCTATGTGGAGTTTACACATTCTGCCCATGCATGGGTTTCCACTGGCTTCTTTGGTTTCCTCTCACACTCCAAAGATGTACAGGTTAGGCAAATTGGCCATACTAAATTGCCCCTTAGTGTCCAAAAATGTGTAAGTTAGTCTGATTAGCCATGGTAAATATGTGGAACTATGGACATAGGGCGGGAGAGGGGGCCTGGGTAAAATACTCTGTCAGAGAGTCGATGCAAAATTGATGGGCTGAATGGCCTCCTTCCGCACCGTTGGGATTCTATGACTAGCAAATGGCACTCAGCTGCCTTTTGCTACTGAGAAACCGACTGACGGGAAGCTGGAGAATTCCGGCCAATGTCACGTCTAAAGAAGAAAGGGCAGTTTCATTGATTATGTACTCAAACAAGGTGGAATGCTGGTTGTAATGTATTGGAACTAAGTACTACAATGAAACAACCTAAAGTCAAGTATGTCTTGAGGCAGATTAAAAATTAATAATACTAAATGTGGAGAAATGCGAACTTAAGTTTCCATCCTTGAGTGACCCAAAGAACATGAAATGAATCATTTTCAGTTATGTTTCTCATGCTTTTTTTCTTGCTGGGGATTCAAGTATAGTTGACTTCATAATATTCTTGGTGGGTTGTGAATATAACCCTTCAGTCTGGGAAGCTGATAAGGTAAAACAAAGGTTGTTAAAAGTACTTTAATTGCAGAAGCACTGGTTCTTGTGAAAGTTGTGAATATAGGATTCTATTTCACAAATAACTTGAGGAGAATTCTATATACTGGGCATACTGGAAGTTGTTTGTCCAATAAATGTTACATAATCACCCCTTGTGTGATAGTATACAAAAACTGTATGTGAAAAAAAATTAATGATTGAACTTGCATGCATGAGACAAATGTTGGAGAGAAAGGAAATCTCCAAGATCAAATGGACTGATATAAGTCACTAATGATTCATTAATGCCCTTTCGGGGAGGAAATCTGCCTTTCTTACCTGGTCTGGCCTACACGTGACTCCAGAGCCAAAGCAATGTGATTGACTCTCAACAATCGCTACGAAGTCTCAACAGAGAAATTAAAGCAGACGAACCATGTGGCATCGACCTATGCACCGGAAAACACAGCAGCAAAACAAATGGCCCTGTCAATGCTGCAAAGTCCTCCTTACTAACATCTGGGTGCTAGTGCCAAAATTGGGAGAACTGTCTCACAGACGAGTCAAGCAACAGCCTGACATAGTCATTCTCACAGAATCATACCTTACAGATGACAGCCCAGACTCCATCATTACCATCCCATAGTGGGTCAGATCTCAAACAATGACGAGACAGAGTACAGGAATGAGATAGAGAATCTGGTGAACTGGTGCAGCAACAATAATCTCTCCTTCAATGTCAACAGAACGAAGGAGATTGTCATCGACTTCAGGAAGTGTAAAGGAAAACATGCCCCTGTCTACATCAATGGGGATGAAGTAGAAAGGGTCAAGAGCTTCAAGTTTTTAGGTGTCCAGATCACCAACAACCTGTCCTGGTCCCCCCATGCTGACACTATAGTTAAGAAAGCTCATCAATGCCTCTACTTTCTCAGAAGACTAAGGAAATTTGGCATGTCAGCTACAACTCTCACCAACTTTTACAGATGCACCATAGAAAGCATTCTTTTTGGTTGCATCACAGCTTGCAATGCTCCTGCTCTGCCCAAGACCTCAAGGAACTACAAAAGATTGTGAATGTAGCCCAATCCATCACTCAGACCAGCCTCCCATCCATTGATTCTGACTAAACTTCCTGCTGCCTTGGCAAAGCAGCCAGCATAATTATGGAACTCGAACATTCTCTCTTCCACCTATTCCGTTGGGAAAAAGATACAAAAGTCTGAGCTCACGTACCAACTGACTCAAAAACAGCTTCTTTCCAAAAGGCGTTTGATAAGGTGCCTCATAAAAGGTTGCTACAGAAGGTTAGGGTGCACGGAGTTGGGGGTAAGGTGTTAGCGTGGATAGAGGATTGGTTGTCTAATAGGAAGCAGAGAGTTGGTATCAATGGGTGCTATTCTGGTTGGCGGTTGGTGACTAGTGGAATGCCGCAGGGATCGGTGCTGGGGCCTCAACTGTTTACCATTTATACAGACGATCTGGAAGAGGGGGCTGACAGCAGGGTGACAAAATTTGCTGATGACATGAAGATGAGTGGTAAAGCAAATTGCGTGGAGGGTGTGGAAAGTCTGCAGAGAGACCTGGATAGGCTGAGCGAGTGGGCGAGGACCTGGCAAATGGAGTATAATGTTAGCAATTGTGAGGTTATCCACTTTGGCAGAAATAATCGTAGGAGGGATTATTATTTAAAAGGCGAAAAGCTGCAGCATGCTACGGTGCATCGGGACCTGGGGGTCCTTGTGCATGAGTCGCAAAAACCCAGTCTGCAGGTACAGCAGGTGATCAAGAAGGCAAATGGAATGCTGGCCTTTATAGCGAGGGGGTTAGAATATAAAAGTAGGGAGGTCTTGCTGCAACTGTACAGGGTACTGGTGAGGCCGCAGCTGGAGTACTGTGTGCCGTTTTGGTTGCTGTACTTGCGCAAGGATATTTTGGCCTTGGAGGGAGTGCAGAGAAGGTTCACTAGGCTGATACCGGAGATGAGGGGTTTGGCCTATGAAGAAAGACTAAATAAACGGGGTCTGTACTCATTGGAGTTTAGAAGGATGAGGGGGGATCTTATAGAGACGTATAAGATCATGAAGGGGATGGATAGGGTAGAGGTAGAGAGATTCTTCCTGCTTAGAAAGGATAGCAGGACTAGAGGGCACAGCCTCAAAATAAGGGGGTGACAGTTTAGATCAGAGTTGAGGAGGAACTTCTTCACTCAAAGGGTGGTGAATCTCTGGAATTCTCTGCCCATTGAAGTGGTGGACACTACCTCGCTAAATATATTTAAGTCACGGGTAGATAGGTTTCTGATTAGACAAGGGAATTAAGGGTTATGGGGAGAAAGCGGGAAAGTGGAACTGATCCACTTCAGATCAGCCATGATCTTATTGAATGGTGGGGCAGGCTCGAAGGGCTAGATGGCCTACTCCTGCTCCTATTTCTTATGTTCTTATGTTCTTGCACAATGTTCAGCACCATTCGCAACTCCTCAGATACTGAAGCAGACCATGTTCAAATGCAACAAGATCTGGACAACACCCATGCTTGGGCTGATAAGTGGCAAGTAACATTTGCACCACACAAATGCCAGGCAATGACTATCACCAATAAGAGACACTCTAACCACCGCCCCTTAACATTCAATGGTGTAACCATCACTAAATCCCCCACTGTCAACATCCTTGGGGTTACCATTGACCAGAAACTCAATTGGACTCACCACATAAACAAAGTGGCTACAAGAGCAGGTCAAAGACTAGGAATACTCTGGCGAGTAACTCACCTCTGACTTGCCAAAGCCTATCCCCCAACTACAAGGCGCAAGTCAAGAGTGTGATGGAATACTCCCCACTTGCCTGTATGGATGCAACTCCAACAACACTCAAGTAGCTTGACACCATCCAGGACAAAGCAGCCCGCTTGATTGGCACCACATTCACAAGCATGCTCAGTAGCAGCAGTGTGTACTATCTACAAAATGCACTGCAGCAATTCTCCAAAGATCCTTAGACAGCACCTTCCAAACCCACGACCACTTCTATCTAGAAGGACAAGGGCAGCAGATGCATGGGAATACCACCACCTGCAAGTTATTCTCCAAGGCACTCATCATCCTGACTTGGAAATATATTGCCATTTCTTTGCAGTCACTGGATCAAAATCCTGAAATTCCCTCCCTAACGACATTGTGGGACTGCAGCAATTCAGGAAACAGCTCACCAGCACCTTCTCAAGGGCAACTAAGGATGGGCAATAAATGTTCGCCAGCCAGCGACACCCATGTCCCATGAAAGAAAAGAAATCATCAATTATTTGATTATTTCACAAAAAGAAGTGTTTGTACAACAAAATTATTGGGACTCCCAGAAGATTTTTAATATGATGTAATCAGTCTGTATGCCATTAACTTATGGGTTCATCATAAAGACCTTTATCAACAACAGATTCCAAATATTAATAAAACTCAATTTTCTAATTAAGTTGTACATCTGGTACGGTTGAAAAATTAGCTAATGGCAGCAACCATATAACCAAAGAAAAGAACCATAGAAAATTACAGCTCAGAAACAGGCCTTTTGGCCCTTCTTGTCTGTGCCAAACCATTTTTTGCCTAGTCCCACTGACCTGTACTTGGACCATATCCCTCCACACCCCTCTCATCCACAAACCTGTCCAAGTTCTTCTTAAATGTTAAAAGTGACCCCGCATTTACCACTTTATCTGGCAGCTCATTCCACACTCACACCACTCTCTGCATGAAGAAGCCCCCCCTCTAACATTCCCTTTAAACTTTTCTCCTTTCACCCTTAACCCATGCCCTCTGGGTAGCCTCAGCGGAAAAAGCCTGCTTGCATTCATTCTATCTATACCCATCAAAATCTTATACACCTCGATCAATTCTCCCCTCATTCTTCTACGCTCCAGGGAATAAAGTCCTAACATAGTCAATCTCTCTCTGAACTCAGCTTCTCAAGTCCCGGCAACATCCTCGTGAACCTTCTCTGCACTCTTTCAACCTTATTTACATTCTTTCTATAACTAGGTGACCAAAACTGTACACAATACTCTAAATTCGGCCTCACCAATGCCTTATATAACCTTACCATAACACTCTAACTTTTATACTCGATACTCCGATTTACAAAGGCCAATGTACTAAAAGCACTCTTCACGACCCTATCCACCTGTGATATTCACTTTTAGGGAACCACTATGTAATGACTTTGTTTTAAAGCCACTATATTTCATTAAGGTTGTTGATTATCTGCCACAAAAAACATTTCCACTCCTCCACCTAAGAGCAGGGCCAATTGAAAACTATTTTCCAGTTTCAGGAAGCAATTAACTATGAATGTTTAGAGCATGACCTTCATTGAGGTACATAAAGTTGAAACAGCTTTCATAACAAAAGCACTCAAAGTTAAGATAATTTAGAAACTTTCCATCGAGTTGCACTGGTACAATTACTCCAGAAACTCTTTTTATAATTTGCAGGGCAACATGATATCTATGTAGGATTGTAAATTGCATTTCTCTAGTTCTGTTTGATATCACAGCCAAGTGGGAATCGACACCTATTTCTCAATACTCATCTCCAACTGTGTATCTTCCATATTTATTTCATGAATACATTTAACAAGATGAGAGATTCAGTTTGTAAGCAGGGCTGTAATTTGAAGTTAACTTTAATACTATTTCCCAAAGGTGACAAAACGTCTTTCCTGCATAACATTAGTATTTGTTCGTAACTGGTTTGGAACGCATTGAACTTAAAATTTCTTTGTCATACGGGTCAGTTATCTTTGCGACCCCGTGCCATTTGCACAGGATGTAATCTCTTCATGCAAGCTGAAGCAATGTATTATCTGGATGGAGTGGAGCAGGATGGACTATTTGATGTAGACACAAATTTAAGTGTCTTAATTTTTCACATTTGTTTTTACCAAATAATAAGAACATAAGAAATAGGAGCAGGAGTAGGCCATCTAGCCCTTCGAGCCTGCTCTGCCATCCAATAAGATCATGGCTGATCGGAAGTGGATCAGTTCCACTTTCCCACTTTCTCCCCATAACCCTTAATTCCCCTGTCTGTCAAAAACCCATCTACCCATGACTTTAATATATTTAGCGAGGTAGCCTCCACCACTTCATCAGGCAGAGAATTCCAGAGATTCACCACCCTTTGAGTGAAGAAGTTCCTCCTCAACTCTGATCTAAACTGCACCCCCCCGATCTTGAGGCTGTGCCCTCTAGTCCTGCTATCCTTACTAAGTGGGAAAAATCTACCTCTACCCTATCCATCCCTTTCATTATCTTATACGTCTCTATAAGATCCCCCCTCATCCTTCTAAACTCCAACGAGTACAGACCCAGTCTATTTAGTCTCTCTTCATAGTCCAACCCCCTCATCTCCAGTAGCAGCCTAGTGAACCTCCTCTGCACTCCCTCCAAAGCCAAAATATCCTTGCGCAAGTGCAGCGACCAAAACTGCACACAGTATTCCAGCTGCGGCCTCACCAGTACCCTGTACAGTTGCAGCAAGACCTCCCTGCTTTTATATTCTATCCCCCTCGCTATAAAGGCTAGCATTCCATTCGCCTTCTTGATCACCTGCTGCACCTGCAGACTGGGTTTTTGCGACTCATGCACAAGGACCCCCAGGTCCCTCTGCACCGTAGCACACTTCAGCTTTTCACCCTTTAAATAGTAATCCCTCCTAAACTATAATAAACTATTATTTCCGCCAAAGTGGATAACCTCACACTTGCTAACATTATACTCCATCTGCCAGGTCCTTGCCCACTCGCTCAGCCTATCCAGGTCTCTCTGCAGACTTTCCACACCTTCCACGCAATTTGCTTTTCCACTCATCTTCATGTCATCAGCAAATTTCGTCACCCTACACTCAGCCCCCTCCTCCAGATCATCTATATAAATGGTAACTAGCTGAGGCCCCAGCACTGATCCCTGCAGCACTACACTAGTTACCAACCGCCAATCAGAATAGCACCCATTGATACCAACTCTCTGCTTCCTATTAGACAACCAATCCTCTATCCATGCTAACACCTTACCCCCAACTCTCTGCACTCTAACCTTCTGTAGCAACCTTTTATGAGGCACCTCATCAAACGCCTTTTGAAAATCTAAAAACACCACATCCACCAATTCCCCTCTGTCTATCGCACTAGTCACATCCTCATAGAAATCCAATAAGTTTGTCAAACATGACTTCCCCTTAACAAATCCATGCTGCGTCTGCTCTATCAAACCATTCTTTTCTAGGTGCCTCACTATTTCTTCTTTGACGACAGATTCAAGCATTTTTCCAACTACAGACATAATCTCTAATTGTTCCCAGCAATAATCTCTAATTGTTCCCAGCAATGTTACTAAAGCTGAGAGATACAAGCAAGACTGGCAGCTATTTAGACAAGAGTAGCATTTTCTTTAGCAGAGACGAAACAATTCTGCTGTTGCTACTAAATTATTGCTGTATCATAGTGATGTCACCTGCTCCTGATTCATGTACCTCAAGCAGCCAGTGGGAATATCAAGTAAACTTGCTGGATTCAATAAGGTTAGATATTCTGAAATACTTGTTAAAGTTTGAAATCAGAAAAAAAGAGGAACTAGTCAATCATGAAATTGGTTATTTTCAGCAGTGGAAGGATGTTTGTGAAATTAAAAAGTGAGCATTGTTCATAAAGATGCAACCTCATCACTAAAATGTCTTTGCAGCCAGAGAGGCCTACAGAAACCATTTCAAGTGTGCAAATACATTACCAAATATTCTACTTTTTTCTTTCACTTAAGGACGTACTCTGAAATGCAAGACGGTTGCAAAACAAAATAGAAAAAAACAAAATAGAAAAATCTCACAGTGCCAGAGTTCCGGGCTCGAATCCCGGCTTGGGTCACTGTCTGTGTGGAATTTGCACATTCTCCCCGTTCTGCATGGCTTTCCACTGGGTGCTCCGGTTTCCTCCCATAGTCCAAAAATGTGCAGGTTAGGAGGAATGGGCAGGCTAAATTGTCCCATAGTTGGGGGGCAGGGGCAGGGGCGGGGGGGGTGGCTAGCTAGGGTAAATGCACGGGGTTATGGGGAATAGGGTCTGGATGAGATTGTGGTGGGTGCAGATTCGATGCGCCAAATGGCATCCTTCTGCACTGTAGGACTCTATGATTCTAAGGTGGTTAGCTGACAACTGGACAAACAATTGCACCATTAAGCAGCCATCCCGAATACAAACACAAATGATTTCCTTTTCCAGTTGCGTTCAAGGGATCTTTTATGACCAAGTACAAGGGAAAGATCTGCCATTGGGAGAATCTGACATGAGAGTGCTATTTAAATTGCATTTAAAAACCTCATTATTTTATTCCAATGCACTTTTGGTTGATTTCCCACATTCTACCCTTCTTACACTTGAGGTCAACCAAAATTCTACCATGTCTTGCAGCAAGTCTCATTGCCCCTACTTTCGATGACCTACATTGGTTCTCAGTCAAACAATGTTTTGATTTTAAAATTCTCATCTTTGTTTTGAAATTCCTCCTTATTTGTATAATCTCCTTCATTCTCACAATCTTCTGAAATATGCGTTATGAAAATTCTGGCCTCTTGTGCATCCCACATTTTAATGGCTCCATTACTGATGAATGTGCTTCAGTTTTCTAAGCTCCAAGCTCTGGAATATACTGCCTATAACTTGCCAACTTGCTACCTTGCTTTCCTTCTTTTAGACACTTCTTAAAATCTATCTCTTTGACCAAGCTTTTGGTTGTCTGACCTAATATCTCTGTGGTTTGTGTCATGCTATGTTTTATAATGTTTCTGTGAAACAACCAGAGACATTTCATTGCATTAAAGGTGCTGTATAAATATAAATTGTAGTTTTAGAAAATGTGTTGTAATCACAATTCCTGTAAAGGAAACATTTTGAGAAAAATAAATAACAAATGTTTGTGTATAGTTACAATTTGTGAACACTGTTGCCCTAGAGGCTCATGAGAGCAAACCTTGCACCAAAATTTCTGTGAAATTCCACAAGATTTTAAAGGACTTGTACAATTTGGAGCACTGATATCCTTGTTGGAACAAACAGATGGAAAACCACCTGTCACATACACTCCCCTCACTCTGCCTTCTAAACACTACGATGGGGCCATTATGATCTCTATATAATAGATAATTTTCATTGGATTTTTAAAAAATATAAACTGCTCCTCTCTCGAGATTACTTTTATTATTGAATTATTCAAAATACAGTATTTGCTGAATATTTGTCAGATTAATTGCTTTACACGCTAGAATTCAGGCATGCACAGATGTTTGTACACATACATTATTACCACAGTCAAACTGGAAAGCAATCTCCTGACCATGGTCAAACAAACAGCATCATCTCTCAGCAGGACAGATACGCTCCAATAACAGCTCATTAAGCAGTTCTTCACAGTTGTGCGCTCTCTTATCCTTGGGCCGAATAAAGTGCTGGCTTCTGTCCAATCAGTCAGAGGAAAGCACAATATGTTTGTGTTTTGTACAGCTTGAAATGTCACAGAAGGATGAAAGTCATGTAATATTGTCTCTTTCACTATTATCTGTTTATATGAGGGGTAGTGTTACTACAATGGAAGACTGGTGTTTTAGCCTGCCAAACAATGTAATGACTCTTCCAAGCAGAGAAATATTATAATCAAGGGAATATGTGGAACTTCTCAACTTGACTGTAATTAGGATTGAGATAAATTGGCATGCTCATGTGACGAAATGAGAGAATAAGCAATACTACTATCAATGCCTTATTGATGAATAGTAAATGACAACTCCGCTGCCCCAACCTTATGGTAGAATTAACACACCACCAAGCAAGGTTAAGATAATCCAGTAAGGTACAATGTCAGACTAGATATAAATTACACTACTCCGCAGATCTAATAACTTCCATTGGAGCAGCTGATTGAACTTTTGTTCACTCGGAATATACATAAGTAAATACAACATTAATTACTGACATAAGCGCATATTTTATACAAAACAGAAAAAAGCTCATCTTGTTTAAGGTACATACAGAATAAAAATTAATGACCTCCAAATAATGATGCCCATTTTCACAGAATTGCATTTTCAAGCTCACAACTTCAGGACATGCTAGGTTGTTTGATGCATTCCCACAATCTATCTTCCTGCTGTCAATTTTAACTTAAATGCAATTAAGGATTTGAAATGAACATTATGTGCTAGATAAAACCTCGAATCTGTGGACTATCAAATATGTGATTTTCTGAAAAATTAAGTATGAGCCATTAGGGTGCAAGTCATCTGACTGCAAACACTGAATAAAATCACCGAATCACTGCACTCATTCTAGTAAAGACACAACACTAATTTATAGCAGTACTTCAATCTATTAGAACATAAGAACATAAGAAATAGGAGCAGGAGTAGGCCATCCAGCCCTTTGTCAGTAGGTCAGTTTTTGAAGAAAAATCCTAAACGTTACAAAATCAAATGATTGCTGCTGAACACAATGAGAACTCGATATTGACATCTGTCCATCTTGGGAGAAGATGAAATGCCTAAGGTGCATATCATTTCTGCATTGAACATCTTCCCTTGTGAATGTAGAAGCTGATTTGTGAATGGCAGTCCCTTTCACAGCTGACATAGATGCATAGCATGTCCCGAGGTTGATTGTTTTTCTTTCTCTTTTGGTGGGATCTTTTTCCACCATCTGATCACTTCTTTGGTCCTTTGCTTTTTCCACACCTTTCCTGACTGTTTGTCTCTAGGTGCTACAATCAGCAGTGAAGACATCCTATGCATCAAATCCGATCCATGTAAACATGAAGTCTCATTTGCAAACATCCTTAATTGGAGACGTGGGTAGCGTGTTAGTCTCATGCCGATTTGAAGACTGCCACAGAGCACATCCAACCTATATCATCCATTCAGCTTACATGACCCAGCTAACTGAGTCACTGCTGACTGAAGTGGGCAAACATGCTGGGGATCCATATTCAGCACTTGTCTTGCCAAGAGATGTCCAATATTTGTCTGAAGCAAAGATGGGACTGTTCAGCTACTTTTTTCGTCTTGCAAGCTGTGAAACCTCGATAAAGGAGGGTGCTGAGCACAAAAACCTGGTAGACATAGAGTTTTGCATTTTCACTTCCTTTGCTTTTGGTCCACACTCAAGTGCTGGCCTTGTCAATCCAGGTGCTGATTTCAGCATTAAGGAACAGGTACAGAGGTGAAGTAAAAAAGGAAATTCGGAAAGCAAAGAGAGATATGAAAAATATTGGCAGATAAATTGCAGAAAAACTTAAAAATGTTTATCAGTCTATTAAAAGCGAGAGGATAAGCAAGGAAAGGGTTGAGCCTATCGGGCTAACTTATCTATGGATGCAGAAAATGTGAAGATGTAGAGATGCCGGCGTTGGACTGGGGTAAACACAGTAAGAAGTCTCACAACACCAGGTTAAAGTCCAACCAATTTATTTGATAGTAATCCCACAAGCTTTCGGAAATGGCGTTCCTTTGTCAGGTGAATTGTGGTGAATGTTATGACTTGCCAAGTGCTCATCCTGGTACTTTATCAAAGATGCAAGACAACCCACATCCACCACCCTCCCAGGCAACATATTTCAGACCGTCACCATCTTCTGGGTAGAAAGTTTTCCCTCACATCCACATTAAACCTCTTGTCCTCACCTTGAACTGTGTCCCATTGTAACTGGCCCTTCAACTAAGGGAACAGCTGCTTAACATTCACTCTGTCCGTGCCCACTATATTCTTGTACAACTCAATCAGGTCTTCTCTGATCCAACAAAAATAACCCAAGCTTATCCAACTTCTCTTCACATGTTAGATATTCTATCCCAATCTCTTCTTCACCCCCTCCAGTGCAATCACACCTTCTGATAATTGGTAACTGGAACTGCACACAGTATTCGAGCTGTGGCCTCACCAAAGTTCTATACAACTCCAACACAACATCTCTGCTTTCGTAATCTATGCCTTGATTAATAAAAACAAATGTCCCATATGCCTTTTTCATCATCCTACTAATATGCCCTTCCACATTCAGAGATCTAGGGACAAACCCACCAAGATCCCTTTGTTCCACAGAACTTCCTAGTTTCATGTTGTACACTGAATTAATCTTTCCAAGGTGTTATCACCTTACACTTTTCAGGGCTATATTCCATCTGCCATTTATCTGTCCATTTGTCATCCTGCCTCTACCTTCTTGTAACCCAAGACACTCAACCTCACTGTTAGCTACCCAGCCAATCATTGTGTCATTGCAAGCTTATAAATCCTACCCCCACACAGGCATCTATGTCATTTATATCAATAACAAATAATAGAGGACTCAGCACAGATCTCTGTGGTATACCACTAGACATTGTCTTCCAGTCACTAAAGGATCCTTCTGTCATCACTTTCTCTCCTACAACTGAGCCAATTTTGAATCCATTTTATCAAATTATCCTGTGTCCCAAGTGCATTTCTCTTCTTATCAGTCTCCTACGTGGTACCTTGCCAAAGGCTCTGCTGAAATCCATATAAATTACATCAACTATTACTAAAGAGGTAGTGCTTGGTAGGCTAATGGGACTAAAGGTAGACAAGTCCCCAGGCCCAGATGGAGTGATCCCAGGGTACTGAAAGAAATGGCAGAAGTAATAGCAGATGTGTTAGTTACTACTTATCAAAATTCGCTGGACTCTGGGGAGGTGCCAGCTGATTAGAAAACAACCAATATGATGCCACTGTTTAAAAAAGGAGGTAGACAAAAGGCGGGTATCTACAGGCTGGTTAGCTTAATGTCCTTAGTTAGAAAAATGCTGGAATCCATCATTTAAGAAGAAATAGCAGGACACCTGGAAAAGAATGATTCAATCAAGCAGACACAGCATGGATTCATGAAGGGAAAGTCGTGTTTGACGAATTTATTGGATTTTTATGAAAATGTAACGAGTCTGGTTGACAAGGGGGAACCGGTGGATGTGGTGTTTTTAGATTTCCAGAAGGCGTTCAATAAGCTGCCTTACAAAAGATTGCTGCAAAAGATTAAGGTACACGGATTTGGGGGTAAAGTGTTAGCGTGGATTGACAATTGGCTATCTAACAGGAAGCAAAGAGTTGGAATAAATGGGTGCTTTCCCGGTTGGCAGTTGGTGACTAGTGGCGTGCCGCCAGGATCAGTAGTGGGGCCTTCGCCGTTTACCATATACATAGATGATCTGGAGGAGGAGGCTGAGTGTAGGGTAACAAAGTTTGCTGATGACGCGAAGATGAGTGGAAAAGCGAATTGTGTGGAGGGCGCGGAAAGTCTGCAGAGTGATCTGGATAGGCTGAGTGAGTGGGCAAGGACCTGGCAGATGGAGCATAACGTTGGCAAGTGTGAGGTTATCCACATTGGAAGGAATAATAGTAAAATGGACTACTATTTAAATGGTGAAAAATTACAACATGCTACTGTGCAGAGGGACCTGGAGGTCCTTGTGTATGAATCGCAAAAAGTCAGTTTGCAGGTACAGCAGGTGATCAAGAAGGCAAATGGAATGTTGGCCTTTATTGAGAGGGGGATGGAGTATAAAAGCAGGGAGGTCTTGCTGCAATTGTGCAAGGTACTGGTGAGGCTGCAACTAGCGTAATGTGCGCAATTTTGGTCCCCTTATTTGCGAAAGGATATATTGGCCTTGGAGGGAACATAAGAACATAAGAAATAGGAGCAGGAGTAGGCCATCTAGCCCTTCGAGCCTGCCCCGCCATTCAACAAGATCATGGCTGACCTAAAGTGGCTCAGTTCCACTTTCTCGCTTTCTCCCCATAACCCTTAATCCCCTTGCCTACCAAAAACCTATCTACCCGCGTCTTAAATATATTTAGCAAGGTAGCCTCCACCACTTCAACGGGCAGAGAATTCCAGAGATTCACCACTCTTTGAGTGAAGAAGTTCCTCCTCAACTCTGTTCTAAACTGCACCCCCCTTATCTTGAGGCTGTGCCCTCTAGTCCTGCTGTCCTTTCTGAGCGGGAAGAACCTCTCCACCTCTACCCTATCCATCCCTTTCATCATCTTATACGTCTCAATAAGATCCCCCCTCATCCTTCTAAACTCCAACGAGTACAAGCCCAGTCTATTCAGCCTCTCCTCATAGCTCAACCCCCTCAACTCCGGTATCAGCCTAGTGAACCTCCACTGCACTCCCTCCAAGGCCAAAATATCCTTGTGCAAGTGCGGCGACCAAAACTGCGCACAGTACTCCAGCTGCGGCCTCACCAGTGCCCTGTACAGTTGCAGCAAGACCTCCCTACTTTTATATTCAATATCCCTTGTTATGAAGGCCAGCATCCTCTTTGCCTTCCTGACCACCTGCTGCACCTGTAGGCTGGTTTTTGCGACTCATGCACAAGGACCCCCAGGTCCCTCTGCACTGTAGCATGCTGCAGCTTTTCGCCCTGTAAGTAGTAGTCCTTATTACTATTATTCCTACCAAAGTGGATAACCTCACACTTGCCAACATTGTATTCCATCTGCCAGGTCCTCGCCCACTCGCTCAGCCTATCTAGATCCCTCTGCAGACCTTCCACACCCTCCGCACAATTTGCTGTTCCACTTATCTTTGTGTCATCAGCAAATTTTGACACCTTACACTCAGCTCCCTCCTCCAGATCATCCATATAAATGGTAAATAGCTGAGGCCTCAGCACCGATCCCTGGGGCACTCCACTAGTCACCAACTGCCAATCCGAATAGCACCCATTGATACCCACTCTCTGCCTCCTATTTGACAGTCAATCCCCTATCCATGCTAACACCTTACCCCCAACTCCATGCCCCCTAACCTTCTGTAACAACCTTTTGTGCGGCACCTTATCAAACGCCTTCTGAAAATCGAGAAACACCACATCCAACGATTCCCCTCTATCCATTGCACTAGACACATCCTCATAGAATTCCAATAAATTCGTCAGACACGACTTCCCCTTAACGAATCCGTGCTGCGTCTGCTCTGTTAAACAATTCTTCTCAAGCTATTTCCTCTTTGATTACAGATTCAAGCATTTTTCCAACAACAGACGTTAAACTAACCGGCCTATAATTCCCTGCTTTTTGCCTGCTACCCTTTTTAAACAGTGGCGTAACATTCGCCGTTTTCCAATCTTCCGGCACTTCCCCGGAATCCAGTGAGGTTTGGAAAATAATCACCAAGGCATCCACTATCACCTCTGCCATTTCCTTCAGAACCCTTGGATGCATTCCATCCAGTCCTGGGGACTTGTCCACCATCAGTCCCTCTAGTCTGTCGAGCACTGCCTCTCCAGTAACAATGATCTCATTCAGGCCCTCCACTCCCACCATCTCTCCATCGTTAACACCCGGCAAACTATTTGCGTCCTCCTCCGTGAAGACCAAAGCAAAAAAGTTATTCAAGGCCTCAGCCATTTCCTCATCCCCCACCACTAAATCCCCCCTCTCATCCTCTAAGGGTCCAACATTCACCCTAGCCAGCCTCCTCCTTTTTATATATTTATAAAAACTCTTACTATCCTTTTTTATATTTAGTGCTAGCCTAGATTCATAGTCTATTCTTCCTTTCTTTACCAACTTCTTCGTCATTCTTTGTTGATATTTAAACCCCTCCCAATCCTCTTCTCGCCCACTACTTTTAGCCACTCTAAACGCATCAGCTTTTAATTTAATACTCTCCTTTATCTCCTTCGTTATCCACGGCTGATTATCTCTTCTCCTACGATCCTTCTTTACCATTGGAATAAATTCCTGCTGAGCACCAAGAAAGATCTCCTTAAAGATCCTCCACTGTTCCTCAGCAGTCCTACCGACCAATCTGCGCCCCCAATCTACATTTGCCAATTCCTCTCTCATCCTATCGTACTCCCCTCTGTTCAACCAAAGGACAGAGGTCCGGGATCCTACTCTCTCCTCCTCCATCTGCATCAGAAACTCCACCATACAATGATCACTCTTCCCAAGATCCCTCACAACAAGGTCCCTAATTCTACCTGCCTCATTACATAACACCAGATCTAAGATAGCTCGCTCCCTCGTCGGCTCCAACACACACTTTCAAGGAAACTATCCCAGCAGCATTCCAAGAACTCTTCCTCAAGCCCACCGCATCCAACATAGGTCGACCAATCAATATGTAGATTGAAATCCCCCATAATTATCGCCGTTCCATTCCTGCACGCAGCATTTATTTGCGCATTTATAGCCCGCCCACCTCCAGGTCATTATTTGGGGGCCTACAGACGACACCCACCAGCGTCTTCCTCCCCTTGCTGTTCCTAATCTCCACCCACAACGATTCCACGTTCTGCTCTGGGAGTGCAGAGAAGTTTCACCAGTTGAGGGGGTTAGCTTATGAGGAAAGATTGAGTATATTGGGCCTGTACTCGCTGGAGTTTAGAAGGATGAGGAGGATTCTTATGGAGGCATATAAGATAATGAAGGGGCTAGATAGGGTAGAGGCAGAGAGATTATTTCCACTTAGAAAAGAAACAAGAACTAGAAGGCACAGCCTCAAAATAACAGGTAGTCAACTTAGAACAGAGTTGAGGAGGAACTTCTTCTCTCAGAGGGTAGTGAGTCTTTGGAATTCTCTGCCCATTGAAGCAGTGGAAGCTACCTCGTTAAATGTGTTTAAGTCATGGGTAGATAGTTTTCTGATCAATAACAGAATTAAGGGTTATGGGGAGCAGGTGGGTAAGTGGAACTGTACCACTATCAGATCAGCCATGATCTTATTGAATGGTGGGGCAGGCTCCAGGGGCTAGATGGCCTACTCCTGCTCCTATTTCTGATGTTCTTATGTAACTGCACTACCCTCATCTACACACCTGGTCACCTCCTCAAAAAATTCAATCAAATTTGTTGAGCATGGCCTCCCTCTGACAAAGACATGTTGCCTATCCCTAATCAAACATTGCCTCTCCAAGTGGAGATAGATGTTTTCCTTCAGAGTTTTCTCCATTTCTTCCCTACCACTGACATGAGACTCACTGGTCTGAAGTTCCTTGGCTTATCTCTCCAACCCTTCTTAATTAATGGAACCATATTAGCTGTTCTCTAGTCCTCTGTCACCCTCTCCCCCATGGCCAGAGAGGAATTAAACATCTGAGTCAGAGCCCTTGAAATTACTCCCTTCCTCCCACACCAGCCTGAGACACAATTCTTCCAGACTTGGAGATTTATCCACTTTTAGGCCTGCCAACCTTGTCCCTCCCTATGTCAATTTGCTTAAGAGCATCACAATCTCTCTCCCTCAATTCCATATCATTGTCCTCTCTTGGGTGAAGACGGATGTGAAGTATTCATTCGATATGCTCCTAATGTCCTCTGGCTATACCTACAGATTGCCCTCTTGATCCCTAATGGGCCCCACTCTTTCTTTCCCTGATTATCTTCTTCCCATTCATATACTTATAGAATATCTTGGGATTTCCATACTTTTACCAGACAGAGCTTTGTCATATCCCCTTCATGCTTCCCTAATTATTTCTAAAGCTTCATCCGGCACTTTGCCTCACTAGTGCCTCTGCTGAATTGTTCCCCTTGAATATTTCTGGACATCCATATTTCTCTGGGCTTATTATTCCTTATCCCTCTGGAAAGAACACACTGGACTTCTACCCTCCCCACTCCCTTTTTGAACACCACCCCACTGTTTTCCTATAGATTCCCCCACTAGCAACTGTTCCCAGTCTTGGCCAGATCCTGCTTTATCTTACTAAAATCCACTCTCCCACAATCCAAAATCTTTTTTGCAACTTGTCCACATTTTTGTCTACAAAAAGCTTAAATTGCACCATGTTGTGATCACTATTACTAAAATGCTCCCCTACCACCACCACCGCAACCACCTGCCTGGCTTTATTCCCCAGAATTAGGTCCAGCACAACTCCTTCCCTTGTTGATTCTCTACATATTGGCCTAAAGTAAAGTTTATTTATTAATCACAAGTAAGCCTTACATTAGCATTGCAATGAAGTTACTGTGAAATTCCCCTAGTCACCACAGTCCAGCACCTGTTTGGGTCAATGCACCTAACCAGCATGTCTTTCAGAATGTGGGAGGAAACCAGAGCACCTGGAGGAAACTCATGCAGACACGGGGAGAACATGCAAGCTTCACACAGTCAGTGACCCAAGCCAAGAATCGAACCCGGGTCACTGGCGCTGTAGGGCAGCAGTGCTAACTACTGTGCCACCATGCCGCCCCGGCACATTTCAAGGAATCCACTCCGTCCAAGCCCTTAACATTATGTCTATCCTAGTTAATGCTGGGTATGTTGTCTCTGTCTTCACAAAGGACAGGGATGGTGCAGATATTATAATTAAAGAAAAGGATTGTGAAACAATTGATACAACAAGCATAATGAGTGGAAATATTGAAGGGACTGACATCCTTGAAGGTGGATAAACTGTCAGGGCCAGATGGGATGTATCCTAGGTAGTTTATGGGAAAGCAGAGAGGAAATAGAAAATGGTCTGAGGATCATTAACCAATCCTGACTCTATCCAGGCAAGGTACCAGAGAATTGGAGGTCTATGAACATTGTACCTTTCAAAAGGGTACAAAGGATAAGCCAAATAATTATAGGCTGGTCAGTTTGACTTTGGTGGTGTGAAAAGACACATGCATTTTGGAAGACAGATCCTACTTGGGCATGGAAAGGGAAAGAAGGAGATTATAGAGATGAAAGACAAAGCATTTATGAAAGAGTTAAAGTGGAAAAGAGAGACAGGCACACTTTTGATTGCTGGGATGTAGATGACAGGCTCTGTTAACAGAAGAGATGAGAGACTGGGACTCAGAGTTGGCGGGAGGGGGCAGTCTGTGGTGATTGATTCAATGTGACCAATGCTGCAAAAATGTAGTATAATGTATATAAAAAAAGACTGAAATAGACACAAAAAGTCAACATCAATCCAATGAGAAGAGATAGCACAAAAAGATTTTGGAACTGTATATTCTGATTTGTATCTATTGTTAATAACAAATGTGACTTATTTTAATTTAAGATTTTTACAAAAGCAAGCATGAGCAGAGTTAAAGATTTTAAAATAAGTGTTTATTATTTCCTTTAGGAAGGTAACCAGAGACAAAACATGCTGGTAAATAAGATTCAAATGGAAGCTGAAGAACAACTGGAATAAAACTACGTTTTCTGACAACTTAGAAACCAAAACATTTCAAAGATGCATGACAGTTTATGTGGGCGCCAGCACATTTATCGAAAACAAGAGAAAACTCATGTTAGTTCAAGTCCTGTGTGATTTAACATGGGGATCCATGTAATGGGTATTCCCAACAATAATGGAAATCACAGACAGAATAACACAGCGAACAGTGAATAATGCTAATAATAGCTCTTAAGTTATTGGTTATTTTGAAGAAATAACTGATTGCTGGATAAAGCCACAAAAAAGGCCAATAGCATTTGGGACAAACATGTGAACAGGTAATCGTTATTTTGTAATTAAAAACATAAAACATTAAAAGTGTTCCACTGGTGAATTTTGTACAAGGCATTGGTTAGGTCACAGTTAGAATACTATGTTCAAATAATGGGTTTCTATTATATAAAGGACATAAAAATCATGGCAAACATATGATATAGATTCACCAGGATGATGCTAGGGATGGGAGAGCAGAATTATGAGGAAAAACTTGAGATACTAGGGAGAATTTTAGACCTCAAAACAGAAGAGTTTGTATTGAGTAGGGTGGGGTTAAAATGTTGAAAGCCTGAACCCAAATCCCACAACCTGCGCACTTCAAGTAATAATGGAGATCCAATAAAGGCCAAGCGACCAACCCACTTTAAGGAGGTGGGATTGCACTTTATTACCAGTTGCTTGTATTACAGAACTTGAATATTGCAGAAATAAGAGACATGTTGCTGAAGCTTTTCATCTTGCATTCATAAGAGAAAACTCTCGAATACCAAATTTCAAATGATCAGAAGAATGCATGCTACAGGAGAAAGGGTGTGTTGACCCATTAGCAAGTCATCTCTGATCTACTGAGGGGTTGCCATGGATCAACCAAATGGAAACTATAGGCTCCCATGCTACTGGGTGATTTAAAAAACACACAAGGCATGAAGGTATTCTTTTTGTTTATAGAATGTGAGAGGTGGGGGGCTGTATGTGAGAAGAGAGTGAGACTTCGGAGAAAATCGGACTGTAAACAGTGAGAATGAAAGTAGAGAGCTAGACCATGTAGGATGGTGCTATAAACAATGAGGAGCAGCATCAGGGAACTTAAGATAGTGAGAAAAGACTTCATGTAGAGCAGCTTAAAACAGTGAAAGTTTGAAGCAAAACTTTGCACAGAGCTATGAACAGTGTAGGGGAAGAGTGAGACTTTGTGAAGAATCATAGAATCCCTACAGTGCAGAAGGAGTCTGCACCGAATCTCCATCAGAGCATCTCACCTTTATTCCTCTAACCTCAGGTATTTACCCCATGAATCCTTTTAACCTATATGTTTTGGGACAATAAGGAGCAATTTAGCATGTCCAATCCACATAACCTGTACATCTTTGAAGTGTGGGAGGAAACCAGAGCACTTGGAGGAAACCCACAGCCATGGGGAGAATGTGCAAACTCGACATAGTCACCCAAGGCCAGAATCAAACCCAGGTCCCTGGCCTGTGAGGCAGTAGTGCGAGCCACCATGCCACCATGCTGATCACAGAGCTACAAACAGTGAGACAGGAGAGTGCTCGAAGGGGTACAGAGGAGATTCACCAGGCTATTGCCTGGGATGTGCATTTGAGCTGTAAGTGGAGACTGGATAGGTTTGGATTGTTTTCTTTGGAGCAGAGGAGGCTGACAGAGGACATGATTGAAGTGCATAGTAATTATGAGGAATTTGAACAGGATGAGTAGGGAACAGTATGATTGACCCCTTGGTTGAGGGGGTCAATCATGAGGGGGTACAGTTTTAGGGAGAGGGGCAGAAGGTTCAGAGTGAAGGCGATGGCCTGGTGTATTATTGCTAGACTATTAATACGGAAACTCAGCCAATGTTCTGGGGACCCGGGTTCAAATCACACCACAACATATGGTGGAATTTGAATTTAATAAAAAAAAATCTGGAACTAAGAATCTACCCATCCCCATGGCCAGCCCCATAGCCAGCCCGAATCCTCCTCCAAACCCCACTGATCCCTAATATAAAGTGAGTAGTGGGTCCTGCCACCACCACCGATCGCCCGCCCCCCCAGTAAGTCCTTGCCCCTTCAGGCCGCACCCCCTTGGCACTGCCCAGTGCCAAGGTGCCAGGCTGGAACTGCCTAGCTGGCACTGCCAAGGGCTGCCACCCCTGCCCTCAACCTCCTGGGGTGGGGGTTGGGGGGGGGGGGCCTCAATGGCCTCTGTTCCCATCAGTGGGGTGATCACGCCTACATTAATCCCTGCTGGCGGGAACCTCTGCTGGCGGTGTGGGAGATATTAGCAAGCCCAGAGGATACCATCCCAGGCTCACAAATGAGTTGGAAATGTCTATTTCCATATTGTAATCAGCCTCATGCTGATTTCTGGTACCAGGCTGATTATGTTTAAAAAAATGGCCTGGGAGACTTGTAACTGGAATCCCGCTCCTGGCTCCCCACTGCTATTTTCTGCCCCGCTGCACTACTTGAACAGCGCAGCAAGCTGGGAGAATCACCTTTCCTGTATGCTTGTGGCATTTGTAAAAAATAGATGAACTATCAGCTGAAATAGAAATATATATGTATGAAATGGTAGCCATTGTAGAGACATTGCCACAAGGTGACCAACACCGGAAACTAATTACTTAATATCAAAATATACATAATAGTTTGGAAGAACTGGAGGCTAGGAAAACATGGTAGGATAGTTCTGTTAATTAAGGATGACATTACTGCATTAAGGAAAGATGACCTGAGTTTTAAAGATCAAAATTTAGTATCAGTTTAGATAGAGATAATAAGAGACAAAGGGAAGAAGCCACTAGTGGGAGTAATTTATGGGTCTCTTAACAGTGGCTGCACTGTAATAGGGGGTATATAGGAGAAAATATAGGGAGTTAGTGAGACAGAAAGTATAATGATAATGAGTCATTTTAATCTACACATAGATTGGATGAAACTGATCAGCAAACATAGACCGGAATTATACTAAAACACCCAACAGAGGCTTGTAAGATCATGGTTGAGGCCAACGGAGAAGGCCTTCTGCAAGCCTCACCTGTCCCAATTTCATGGCAAGTGTGCTGGTAAAATCAGGACTGTTTTCAGGAGATTGTCTTAGAGCAGCACATTACAAATCCAACCAGAGAACAGACTGTTTTAGACCTGGTAGTGTGCAATGAGGCAGGATTAATTAATGGTCTCATAGTAAAAAAAGCCACTAGGTTATACTGATCATAACATGAGTGAATTTTGTGTTCAGTTTGAGGGAGAACAGAGTGGGCCTAAGACAAATGAATTAAATTTAAATAAAGATAATTGCAAGAGAATGGAAAATGAGCATGAAAACGGGAGTGTTTCTGATCCATTTTTGGGCGAGTCCAAATCTGTTATCTTATGCACTTGGAGCAAAAAAAACCCCTCAAAACAGATTCTTGCCAGTAAGATAAGGGGGCACAGCTTAAATCACCCGAATATGGTCTGAGAACAGCAGAGGGCACCTGTTTCTTAGCCTCTGCTGCTCTCAGCCAGCCTCCATAGACTAAAACTGGCACTCCCCCCACCCCCACCACCCCAGCTACCGCAGGGGCGCACAGTCTATCATGATCTTTCTCAGTCGGATCGATTAAACCCTGCAAATCCCTGCTCGGTCTAATCCCTCACCAGTCTCTAGAGCAGACTGTCAGCAGGCCGACCCTCCTTCTTCCACCAATCGCTGTGCAGAGTGTATAGCAGTCCTCCCGACCACCGATCGACCCACCCAGCCAGGCCCCACCACCCCCCAGTACACCCCCCTCAGGTCCAATCCCTTGGCATTGCCCAGTTCCCAGTGGCACCTGGCACAGCCCCGATCTCCCAGGAGGCGTCAATGGCCTCCAGTTCTACCAGCGAGGCCATCACGTCTTGTCCCTATTACTGGGAACCGGCTGTGATTCGCGCCGGAGGGAACCTCTCCTGGCAGGGACACTAAGGCAAGAGAACCTGGACAATAATATCCCAGGCTTATTAATCACATTGAAATTACATTTAAATGAAATTTACATTATTTGCTCAGCCTCACACCAGAAATGGGCATAAAGTTGACTTTGCTGGATATCAGCTGCCAGTAAGATCACAAGAAGCAAGAAATCAGGTCTGAATCGGATTTCTGAGCTCTCACGCGATTTTACAAGCCCGCCCCACCCATTGGCCAGAGAGGCACAATGGTAGGATTGCCCCCTTCATCTCATCAAAGCCTGCTTTCCTACCTATTTTAGTATAATTCACAAATTTTGCGATGTCACACTCAGTCTCTGCTTGCTGGTCATTATATAAGATTGTAAACTGTTGAGGACTGAAAACTGAACCCTGTGGCACCCCACTAATTACAGTTTGCCATCCAGAGAAGCTCCTATTTATCTTGACCCTCTGCTTTCCATCAGTCAGCCAATCCTCTATCCAGGTAAATACTCTACCCCAACCTCCTGGAATCTAACCTTCTGGATCAGTCTTTTACACAGCACCTTGTCAAATGCTTTCTGGAAGTCTAAATATACCACATCCGCAGGCTCCCCATTATCCACATTGCTGGTTACATTTTCAAAGAACTCAAGTAATCTTGTCAAGTATGACCTCCCCTTCATAAACCGTGCTGAATATGGCGAATTGAACTTTGCTTTCTCAAGTGTTCAGTTATCTCCCCTTAATGATTGATTCCACAACTTCCCACCACAGAGATCAAACTAACTGGTCTATAGTTTTCCTCTTTTTGCCTCTTTTTTTGAATAAGGACATCATAGCATATTTCCAAACCATTGGTATCTTTCCAAACTCCATGGAATTTTGGAATATCACAACCAATGTATCCACTAGCTCTGCTGCCACCTCCTTCAATAACCTAAGATCCAAGCCATTAGGCTCCTGCGACTTATCTGCTTTTAATCCCATCAGTTTACTTAATACCTTCTCCCTAGTTATAGTAATTTCACCAAGTTCCTCGGCAGTAACTATAGTTTTTGGGAAAAAAAATCAAAATATTGGTTTAGTGTTTCTGCCATGTCTCTTCCCCATTATTACCTCATCAGTATCATCCTCTAAAAGGACAAAATTTACTTTTACGATTCTCTTCCTTTTTATATGTCCATAGAAACTTTTGGTATCATGCTTATGTTTTCTGCTACTTCCCCTTCAGAGTTCATCTTAGCTGTTATGATTTTGCTTTTAGTAACCCCTTGCTGACATTTAAAGTTTTCTCAACCCTCCAGAGTGCCACTAACCTTTGCAATATGACATACTCTAGTTCTTGCCTTTATGTTATCTTTGACTTCCTTGTTAAACTATGGACAATTTTTCACCTTTTTACAATTTCTCTTCCTCTTAGGAATATACTTTAATTGAGATATATTTAGTATCTCCCTAAACATTGCCAATTTTCTTCAACCGTCCCGCCCTTTGATATTTTTGCTAAGTCCACGAGAACCACCTCCTTTCTCAGGCCTGTATAATTACCTTTGCCCAACACTAAAACTCTAGTACGCAACTCCATCTTCACTCTTCCAATCTGAATTTGAAATTTGAGCATGCTGTGATCATTCCGTGCAAGAGGATCCTTACCTACAAGACCATTAACAATGTATTAAATGAGTACTTTGTATCAGTATTCACCAAAGAGAAGGATTTAGTGGATGATGAGTCTGAGAAAGGGTGTGTAGATAGTCTGAGTCATGGTGATATCAAAATAGAGGAAGTATTGGGGTTCTTAAGAAATAATAAAGTAGACAAGTCTGCAGGGCCTGATGGGATATACCCCACAATACTGAGAGAGGCAAGGGAGAAAATTGCTGGGGCCTTGAGAAAAATCTTTGTATCCTCACTGGCTAGGGGTAAGGTCCCAGAGGATTGGAGAATAGCCAATGTTGTTCCTTTATTTAAGAAGGGTACCAAGAATAATCCAGATAATTACAGGCCAGTGAGCCTTACATCAATGGTAGCGAAATTATTGGAGAGGATTCTTCGAGACAGGATTTATTCCCACTTGGAAATATGTATTAATGAGAGACAACATGGTTTGTGAAGGGGAGGTCATGTCTCATTAACTTGATCGAGTTTTTCGAGGAAGTGACAAAGATAATTGATGAGGGTAGGGCAGTGGAGGTCGTCTACATGGACTTCAGCAAGGCCTTTGACAAGGTCCCATATGGCAGACTGGTGCAGCAGGTGAAGTTGCATGGGATCAGAGGTGAGCTGGCAAGGTGGATACAAAATGGGCTCGATCAAAGACAGAGGGTGGCAGTGGAAGGGTGTGTTTCTGAATGGAGAGCTGTGATAAATGGCATTCCTCAGGGATTAGTGCTGGGACCTTTGCTATTCGTAATATATATAAATGATTTGGAGGCAAACGTAACTAGATTGATTAGTAAGTTCACAGTCGACACAAAGGTTGGTGGATTTGCAGATAGCGATGAGAACCATCAAAGGATAAAGCAGGATATAAATCTGTTGGAGACTTGGGCGGAGAAGTGGCAGATGGAGTTTAATCTGGACAAATGTGAAGTAATGCATTTTAGAAGATCTAATACAAATAGGAAATATATAGTAAATGGTAGAACCCTTAAGAGTATTGATAGGCAGAGGGATCTGGGTGTACAGGTACACAGGTCACTGAAAGTGGCAATGCAGGTGGAGAAGGTAGTCAAGAAAGCATACAGCATGTTTGCCTTCATTGGCCAGGGCATTGAGTTTAAAAATTGGCAAGTCATGTTGCAGGTTTATAGAACCTTAGTTAGGCTGCACTTGGAATATAGTGTTCAATTCTGCTTGCCACACTACTAGAAGGATAAGGAGGCTCTGGAGAAGATACAGAGAAGATTTACCAGGATGTTGCCTGGTATGGAGGGTATCAGCTATAAGGACAGGTTGGAGAAACTTGGTTTGTTCTCACTGGAACAACAGAGGTTAAGGGGTGACCTAATAGAAGTCTACAAGACTATGGGAGGCATAGACAGAGTGGATAGGCAGAAGCTTTTTCCCAGGGTGGAAGAGCAAATTACAGGTTTAAGGTGCGAGGGACAAGGTTTAAAGGAGATGTACAAGGCAGATTTTTTACACAGAGGCTGGTGGATGCCTGGAACTTGTTGCCGAGGGGAATAGTAGAAGCAGATACGATAGTAACTTTCGAGGGCATCTTGACAAATACATGAATAGGATGGGAATAGAGGGATATGGTCCCCGGAAGGGTAGAGAGTTTTAGTTAAGTTGGATAGCATGGTTGGTGTAGGTTTGGCGGGCGAAGGGCCTGTTCCTGTGCTGTAATTTTCTGTGTTCTTTGTTCATTTAATCAACCCTTCTTTGTTACATAGTAGCAAATCTAAAGTAGCCATTTCTCTGGTTGGCTCCATGATATGTTGCACTACATGACAGATCTGGTTGGCTACATGACATATCTGTGCAGAGAGAAACAGAGTTAACTTCTGATCAAATATAAATTGGCAGCATGGTAGTTGGCACTGCTGCTTCACTTTGCCAGGGACCTGAGTTCAATTCCAGTCTTGGGTAATTGTTTGGAATTCTCCCATGTCTGCGTGAATTTCCTCTGGATGCTCTGATGTCCTCCCAAAGTCCAAAGATGTGCAGCTAAATTGCCTTAAGTGTCCAAAAATGTGTGGTTTAGGTGGATTAGCCATGGTAAATGTGTGCAGTTACAGGAAAAAAGCAGTTCATGGACTGAATTGCTTGAACTTGAAATTGTGTCAAGAAAATTAGGTACCAAACTGGAAGATGACGTGCTTGCATTAAGTTTCACTGGAAGACAGCAACAGGCCAAGGACAGAAATGCAATAACACAATTAGGAGCTATACTGCCCCTCAAGCCTGCTCCATCATTCAGTAAGATTATGGCTGATCTGTTAGTGGCCACAACTCCACCCATCTGTCTGCCCCCTTTATGGGGGCTCCACTTGGCTCCTCCTCTTGAATAATAATCTATCTAACTCAGCTTTGAATATGCAGTGACCCAGCCTCTACTTCTTGCTGGAAAAGATAATAACCCTCTGAGAGAAAAGAACTTTTCATCTTCGTCTTAAGTAGGAGAACTTTAATTTTTAAACTAGACTCTTTCACAAGGGGAAACATCCTCTCATCATCTATCCTGTCAAGTCCCCTCAGAATCTCATATTTCAGTAATATCAGGGGTGATTCAACCAGCTTGCTGTGATGCTCAAGTAGCACAGCGGATCAAGAGACATCAGCAGCAGCCATTTCACATGATTTCCACTGGGTGTCATGGCCTCTGTGCATCTCCCAGGAAAAGATTTCTGATGTAATCAGCTCCGTGCCGATTTTCGGCACGGAGCTGATTATCATATGGAAAAGTCATGGTAATTGACATTTCCATATGATTAGCTAGCTGGGACTGAATTCTCTGGGTCTGCCAGCGTCTCCCCACTCCCCCCCCAGGAGTGGCTTCCTCCGGCAGGGTTTACTACTGCTCCCCACGAATGGAAAAGGCAGCTTGACCCTGCTGGAGAGAAGGGATGCCCTCATTGGATGTTGGGGATAAGGGAAGTGCCCCTTGGGCAGTGTCAGCCTGGCATTCTGGCACTGCCCAAGAGGCAAACTTGCAATGCCCAGGGGGCATCTTGGCACTGCCCACTAGCACCAGGCAGTGCCAAGGGGCCAGGCCAGAGAGGTCAGGGCTACTGAGGGGGGAGTAATCAGTGGGCAGGGGGACCCACTGCCACTCTACAATCAGAACTGGTGGGAGAGGGATTGAGGATGTGATCAGAACTGCCAAGGGTAGGGATTGGGGCTGGTCATCAGGGGGTGGACCAGGACTGTCCCGAGAGAGGGCTCAGGGAGATCAGAACTGCCCGGGAGCGGGGTCATAGGGGTTGGTCGGGTGGCCAGCATCAGGTGGAGAGGGATTTGGAAGGCCAGCAATGAGGGATTATGGGGTTGGCCAGTGATCAGGAGGCTGGACATGGGGTGTTACTGTGCATGCACTGATCTCCACTCTGACAGATTAGTACATGTACAATGGCCCACTCAGCGCTATGCCGTCAGCCTCCTGGGCAAGAATAGAACCCAGTCCCTGATTTTCAGAATGAATCATGCTGGGGGACTCTGAATCCCCAACACTTTGTGCATCACATTCTGGAAATCACACTAAAAAATGCTGGATTTACTTGCATTTTCCGGCATGTTGGGAACTTGGAACATTTTTGTGAGAATATAAGAACAAAAGAACGTAAGAAATAGGAGCAGGAGTAGGCCATCTAGCCCTTTGAGCCTGCCCCACCATTCAATAAGATCATAGCTGATCTGAAGTGGATCAGTTCCACTTACACACTTTCTCCCCATAACCCTTAATTCCCTTGTCTATCAGAAACCTATCTACCCGTGACTTAAATATATTCAACAAGGTAGCCTCCACCACTTCAATGGGCAGAGAGTTCCAGAGATTCACCGCCGTTTGAGTGAAGAAGTTCCTCCTCAACTCCGTTCTAAACTGCCCCCTCCCCCCCTTATTTTGAGGCTGTGCCCTCTAATTCTGTTTTCCTTTCTAAGCGGAAAGAATCTCTCTACCTCTACCCTATCTAGCCCCTTCATTATCTTATACGTCTCTGTAAGATCCCCCCTCAGCCTTCTAAACTCCAAACGAGTACAGACCCAGTCTATTTAGTCTCTCTTCATAAGCTAACCCCCTCATCTCCAGTATCAACCTGGTGAACCTTCTCTGTATTCCCTCCAAGGCCAATATATCCTTTCGCAAATAAAGGGACCAAAACTGCACACAGTACTCCAGTTGCAGCCTTATCAGTGCTTTGTACAGTTGCAGCAAGACCTCCCTGCTTTTATATTCTATCCCCCTCGCTATGAAGGCCAACATTCCATTCACCTTCTTGATCACCTGCTGCACCTGCAGACTGAGTTTGTGCGAATCGTGCACAAGGACCCCCAGGTCCCTCTGCACTGTAGCATGCTGCAGCTTTTCGCCCTTTAAATAATAATCCCTCCTACTATTATTTCCACCAAAGTGGATAACCTCACATTTGCTAACATTATACTCCATCTGCCAGGTCCTCGCCCATTCGCTCAACCTATCCAGATCTCTCTGCAGACTTTCCGCACCCTCCACGCAATTCGCTTTTCCACAAATTAACAAATTTTGTTACCCTACACTCAGCCCCCTCCTCCAGATCATCTATGTATATGGTAAACAGTTGAGGCCCCAGCACCGATCCCTGCAGCACTCCACTAGTCAACAACTGCCAACCAGAAAAGCATCCATTGATTCTAACTCTCTGCTTCCTGTTAGATAACCAATCCTCAATCCATGCTAACACTTTACCCCCAACTCCGTGTACCCTAACGTTCTGTAGCAACCTTTTGTGAGGCACCTCATCGAACGCCTTCTGGACATCTAAAAACACCACATCCACCGGTTCCCCTCTGTCTACCGCAATCATATCTGATTCTTCTAAATTCCAATGGATATACATCCAATTTGCTCAATCTTTCTTTGTCAGGTAATTCCTTCATCCCAGGAACCAGTCAAGTGAAACTTCTCCAAATTGTTTTGAATGCAATTATATCCATCATTAGAGTCATAGAAGTTTACAGCAAGGAAACAGGTTCTTTGGCCCAACTTGTCCATGCCACCTTTTAGTTAACTCTGAAGCCAGTCCCAAATGTCTGCGTTTGGCCCATATCCCTTTATACCCACCCTACCATGTAATTGTCTAAATGTTTTTAAAAGACAATATTGTACCCGCCTCTACTACTATCTCTGGCAGCTCATTCCAGACACTTACCACCCTCTGTGAAAAAATTGCCCCTCTGGACACTTTTGTATCTCTCCCCTCTCACCTTAATCCTATGCCCTGTAGTTTTAGATTCCCCTACCTTTAGGAAAAGGTGTTAACTATCTAACTGATCTATGCCCCTCACTATCTTATAAACCTCTATAAGATCACCCCTAAGTCTCTTACACTCCAGGGCAAAAAGTACCAATCTATCCAATCTCTCTTTATATCTCAAACAATCAAGTCCCAGTAGCATCCTAGTAAATCTTTTCTGCAGTCTTTCTAGTTGAATAACATCCTTAAATTGGGAGACTGAAACTGTGTAATACTCCAACTGCAGCTTAAAACTTTGTACAGTTGGAGTAACACTTCCCTACTTTCAAACTCGATTTCCTTTGCAATAAGGCACCAATATTCCATTTGTTTTCTGAATCATTTGCTGAACCTGCACACCAACTTAATGGGCCAGAACTTGTAAGGAGTCACAATCACAATCAGATTGCCACTCAGATCCACTTTAGTTATCTCAGTCAGGAGCTACACATTTCTCGCCCAACCTTCCAACTCGGGTATGGATAGAAAACTGTAGTGCAGACCTGAGGTCTTTAGTGCAGGGCAACAGAGTCAGGGGTTGGAAATCACACCCTCTTTTTACAGCACCAGATGCCATAAACCAAGTGAGTTTAAAGATCCCAGCCACTAAGAAGCCAGGGTAGGTATATAAGATTAGTGGATACGATGGTGGGACACAGGGGGGAGGTTAGTAGGTTGTATTGGGTGGTCAGTCAGAGGTAGAGGGGTAGTATGGCTTAGGAGTCAGGTGGTCTTTTGGGTATTAGGATATGTTGGGAGGGGTCAGACTGCAGTCAGATGGGTTGGGGGATCAGATGGTCAGTTAGGGATGCAGGAGTAGTTGGACAGTCGGAGTGTTGGTTGGGGCGGCAGTGAAGTAGTCGGGAGGTCAGGAGGGTAACTTGGTTCAGGGATGGTAGGCAGAGGTTGTCAGAGGTTCAGAAGGGTAGTCGGGGGCTAGTGGAAGAGTTGCGGGTGAGGAATGTTCGAGACTCCAGTGGGACAGTGGAGGGATGTAGCAGGCGTTCAGCAGAAGTTGGGTGGGGAGTTGGTCGTAGCATAGTTACTCAGAAGTTAGAAGTGGTTCCAATCCTTCTAACTTTTCCAAAGTAATTATTCTGCTAATAGAGCTGGAACCCTGCCAGGTTGCCGATTTAAATTGGATGTTTGAACTTCCTTGGCAATTGCTGTGCGGTCCTTGTAAGGGGCCTACTGGGGGATCGTCCCAGCACACCTTCTAGGGTACCTATTGGGTACAAACCCCCTGAAATTGGAAAGCTCTAAAATATTGTAATTCATGAGCCAGGATAGGTACATCTCTACTTCTGCAATATTGCTTCATCTGAATAATGTACTGGGGACAATTCTCCTGGTCTTCTGCGCTGCTGAAGTAGCACAACAGGCCTGTGGCAGGACTTGTGAGACGTGTCTGGCCAACCTCGAGTCTCCCAGGCTATGTTTTTAGATGTAACTGCCGTTTCGATATGATTAGTGAAAGGCTGGGACTGTATTCTCTGGACCAGCTAGTGTCTCTCCCCACCACACTGGGAAGTATTCCCATCTGCAGGGATTACAACTGGGTCCCATCAACAGGGAGCAGGTGTGCTCACCCCACTGGTGGGGATAGATGCCATTGAGGCCCCCCGGGAAGTCAGCGAGATTGCTCCTTGGCAGTGCCAGCCTGGCACTGCCCACCAGGTGCCAGGCAATGCCAAGGGGCCAGGGCCAGAGGGGACTGGGCCAACTGGGGGAGGGACCCAATTGGTGATGGTGGCGGGGGCTTCCGCTGCCACTCTGCAATTAAATCGGTGAATTGGGAGGTGGCAATCATACTGCACATGTGATGGGGAGATAGGAGCTGCACATTGGGGTTGGGGGGTGCAATCGGGGCTGCACATGAGAAGACTCAGGGCTGGTTAAGCGCGTAGGCCAGCAAACGGGAGGCAGGGTTTCAGAAGCTGGTGACTGGGAGAAAGAGGCTGGCAATCGGGAGGCGAGCAATGGGAGGATCAGTGTGCATGCACCAGTCTCCCTACTAACAGATCAGTGCATGTGCGGTGATCCCCATCAACATGCTGATATCAGCTTCTCCAGCTAGATGAGACCTGCAATCCACCCACCACCATTCACTGGCATGAATCACCTTGTGAAATAGAATGTCAGAGATTCATAAAACTAAATATGTCCAAAACCAGGCAGGAAAATCCCATTCTCCCACCTGTTGGGCACTTTTTTATTTTTTGGAAAATCTCAACCGTTGTGTTTTTAATACTCCTTCTAAAATGAACAAGTTCACATTTTCCCACATTATACTTCATCTGCCATTCAAAAAGATCATGGCTGATCTTTTTGTGAACTCAGCTCAGAGAGTGGGGGTCAATGGGTGCTATTCGGATTGGCGGTTGGTGACTAGTGGGGTGCCCCAGGGGTCGGTGCTGGGGCCTCAGCTATTTACCATTTATATAGATGATCTGGAGGAGGGAACCGAGTGTAGGGTGTCGAAATTTGCTGATGACACCAAGATTGGGGGAAAGGCAAATTGTGCGGAGGGTGTGGAGAGTCTGCAGAAGGATCTAGATAGGCTGGGCGAATGGGCCAGGAAATGGCAAATGGAATTTAATGTTGGCAAGTGTGAGGTGGTCCACTTTGGTAGGAAGAATGGTAGGAAGGACTATTACTTACGGGGCGAAAAACTGCAGCAGGCGACGGTGCAGAGGGACCTCGGGGTCCTTGTGCATGAGTCGCAAAAACCCAGCCTGCAGGTGCAGCAGGTGGTCAGGAAGGCGAATGGGATGCTGGCCTTCATAGCGAGGGGGATTGAATATAAAAGTAGGGAGGTCTTGCTGCAGCTGTATAGGGCATTGGTGAGGCCGCAGCTGGAGTACTGTGTGCAGTTTTGGGCGCCGCACCTGCGCAAGGATATTTTGGCCTTGGAGGGAGTGCAGAGGAGGTTTACTAGGCTGATACCGGAGTTGAGGGGGTTGAGCTATGAGGAGAGGCTGAATAAACTAGGCTTGTACTCGTTAGAGTTTAGAAGAATGAGGGGAGATCTCATTGAGACGTATAAGATGATGAATGGGATGGATAGGATAGAGGTGGAAAGACTCTTCCCGCTCAAAAAAGACAGTAGGACTAGGGGGCACAGCCTCAAGATAAAGGGGGGGCGGTTCAGAACGGAGTTGAGGAGGAACTTCTTCACTCAAAGGGTGGTGAATCTCTGGAATTCTCTGCCCGTTGAAGTGGTGGAGGCTGCCTCGCTAAATATTTTTAAGAAGCGGGTTGATGGGTTTTTGATAAGAGAGGGGATTAAGGGTTATGGGGAGAGGGCGGGAAAGTGGAACTGAGCCACGACAGATCAGCCATGATCTTATTGAATGGCGGGGCAGGCTCGAAGGGCCAGATGGCCTACTCCTGCTCCCATTTCTTATGTTCTTATGTTCTTATTTCCGCCTGCTCACTATAACTCTTAATTCCTTTATTGTTTAAAAATCTATCATCTTTGCCTTAAAAACATTCACAAGGTAGCCCTCAACTACTTCACTGGGCTGGGTATTCCACAGATTCACAACTCCTTGGGTGAAGAAGTTCCTCCTCAACTCAGTCCTAAATCTGCTCCCCCTTACTTTGAGGCCATTCTCCCAAGTTCTGGTTTCGCCCGCCAGTGGAAACAACTTCCCTGCTTCTATCTTATCTATTTCCTTCATAATTTTACATGTATCTATAAGATCCCCCCTCAATTTTCTAAATTCCATTGAGTATAGTCCTAGTCTACTCAGTTTCTCCTCATAAGCCAATCCTCTCAAATCTGGAATTAACCTAGTGAATCTCCTCTGCATCCTCTCCAGTGCCACTCCTTTCTCATGTAAGGAGACCAAAACTGTACACAGTACTCCAGGTGTGGCCTTGCCAGTTCCTTATACAATTGAAACATAACCTCCCCGTTTTTAAACTCCATCCCTCTCGCAATGAAGGAGGTGAATATTCCCTTCCCACCCCTCAACTGTGAAAATCCTGACAGTAAAGAAGGAGTGATGTGGAGATGCTGGCGTTGGACTTGGGTAAACACAGTAAGAGGTCTGACAACACCAGGTTTAAGTCCAACTGATTTATTTTATAGTAAACTCACAAGCTTTCACAGTTCCCCTCTTCGTCAGGTGAATGGAGAGTTCTGGCCTCAGTCAGTACATATGTACTGTGAAAATCCTGACAGTAAAGAAGGAGGCCATTCGGTCTAAAAAATCTGCACCAACTCTCCCTGTTCCGTTCAAGGAAGATGTGGAGACTCTTTGGGCCATCCTGGTGACAAATGGAGGTGTAGAGGGATTGAATGTTCATACTGAAGAGGAATCAGTAAGGGCCGGGAAAGCAGGAAATTGTTGAAATGACACAGGGCACCATAAAAGATACTCAACAGAAACAGTTTTAGACCTTTCATCAAATTACCAAAGATGTCGATATAATGAATAGGAAAGTCTAATTCCTCTGGTTGGGGAATTATTAATGAGGGATCATTAATTTGACAAGATAATGAGGAAATAGTTTAAGGGGAACATCTTTATATAGAGCATTGTAAGTGCATAATTGAACCCATAGGGAGTGTATAACATAGGAAATTAGAGTTAGAAAGGAAACTATGTCTGGAGTAGATTGTAGAGGTGGAGTGGATTGAGATAATAGAGGAATTTAAAAATATTAATGAGAATTTTAAATTTTATGCGTGAGGGAGTTAATGTAGGTCCACAGAGATGGGCAAGCAGAGTTTATTGTATTTGGACAAGTTTTCACTTACAAAATGTGGATGAAAGAATTCCCTAGAATAATCAAGTCTGAAGTTTCAGTGATGGGAGGTCTCAATGCTGGTTATATTTATGGAAATAGAAACATACAGACTTACATGACCTTAGATTTAGGGCTGCCCTGGGATCAACAGCCATCAATGAAAATAATAATCTTCATGCATGAGCAGCCAAACATCCAGTTTTCCTGGAGTTTCAAATAATGAAGGCAGCATTAGATGGTACAAAAAATAAAAATGTTCATGCTACCAAGATGGACATTCATAGGGTACACAGCATTTTTGTTCAAGAAAGTGGTGGGCTTAAAGATCAGAACTAGTATAGCCAAATGCCTTCAGTAATAACTAACATTTGAGGAAACTTGTTTCTTGACTAAAGTGCAGAATTCCTTTGTGTAGTTGGCTATCTTCCATGGAGAAATTGGCAAAGAATTTGTCTTGACAAGCATGACATTTTTCTTACTTGCTTGGTGCATCAATATACTGCCGGTTGTGAGATTATGCAGATACCATTTGCTTATTGCTTTAAAAGAACAATCTATATAGAAGTTCAAAACATATTGCTAGCCATTGACAAAACCACTTTTGTCCTGGAACTGGTCTGAAATTTTAATACCAGGAAACGGCATTTTTCTGTGCCACCAAGAATTGTGCCCTCTAGAGCAGATTTCGTCTGACAAACCAAGATCAGTGCACTTAAGTTGAGTCTGTACATGTGATTGGATAATTGCAAGCATGGAATGACTGCCTAAATGTGCAAATGCAACTTCCTCCTCAGATCTTCTTCAGATCCTCCTCATCCTCCTTCAAAACCAGAATCATGCGAGCATCATCAATCACAACTGCCACCTTGAACTGCACTTGGCAAACATCTACAGTTAAGAGACAGCATCCTAATAGAAATGATAAGAAACAAGCCAATATAGTAAGAAAAATGAATACAAAAGGACCAAAAGTAACAAAAATAATCTGCAGAGTGTGTGTTTTTTTTTCAAAACCTAAATATTAAAGTATTTCTTGATATCTTTAATGTAAAAATCTATCAATTTCAGTCTTGGACATACTCAACAACTGAATCTCCACAGCTCACTGGAGCAGATAATTACAAAAAATTCACCACTTCCTGAGAGCAGAAATTCCTCCTCATCTCAGTCCAAAATGGCCTGCCCTTTATTATGAGACAGTGTTCCCTGGTTCTAGATGCCCCCAGCCAGGGGAAACATCCTTCTTGCATTTACCCTGTTGAGCCCTGTAAGAATTTTGTATGCTTGAATGAGGTCACCACTCATTCGTCTAAACTCTGGAGGATAAAGGCCCAATCTACCTAACCTTTCCTTATAGGTCAATCCCACTGTCCCAGGAATTAATTTAGTAAATCTTCATTGAACTCCCTCAATGGCAAGTACATCTTTCCTTAGGCAAGGAGACCAAAACTGTACGTGAAGTGTGGCCTCACTAACACTCTGTATAATTGCAGTACAACATCTTTACTCCAATACGCAAATCCTCATACAATAAAGGTCAACATAACATTTGCCTTCTTAATTGCTTGCTGAACCTTCCCGTAAGCTTTCAGTGACTTATGCAAAAGGACACCCAAGCCCCTTTGAAGTTCAACACTTCCTAGCCTCTCGCCATTTAAGAAATATTCCGTATTTCTGTTTTCCTACCAAAGTGGATAACCTCATATTTCTTCGCATCTGCCAAATTTTTGCCCATTCACTTTAGCCTTTCTAAATCTCTTGAAGGGTCTTAGAATCCTCCTCACAACTTAAACTTGCACCTACTTTTGTGTATTCTGCAAACTTGGAAATATTACATTCAATCCCCATATTCAAGTCCTTTTTTTTCCATTCGTGGGATATTGGGTGTCGCTGACTGGCCAGCATTTATTGCCCATCCCTAGTTGCCCTTGGGAAAGTGGTGGTGAGCCGCCTTTTTGAATCGCTACAGTCCATGTGCTGTGGGTTGACCCACAATGTCACTAGGGAGGGAATTCCAGGATTTTAACCCAGTGACTACAAAGGATCGGTGATATATTTCCAAGTCAGGATGGTGAGTGGCTTAAAGGGGAATTTACAAGTAGTGGTGTTCCCATGTATCTACTGCCTTCGTCTTCCTAGATGAAAGTGGCCATGGGTTTGGAAGGTGCTGTCTAAGGATCTTTAGAGAATTGCTGCAGTGCATCTTGTAGATAGTACATATTACCAGTGTTGTAACTGTGCTGGAAGAGCTTGGCTAGGGGACCAGCAAGTTCTGGAGCACAAGTCTTCAATACTATTGCTAGAATGTTATCAGGGTCCATTGCCTTTGCAGTATCCAGTGCCTCCAGCTGTTTCTTGATATTACGTGGAGTGAATCAAATTGGTTGCAGACTGTCATCTGAGATGCTGGGGACCACTGGAGGAGGCCGAAGATGGATCATCCACTCGGCACTTCTGGCTGAAAATTGCTGTGAATGCTTCAGCCTTATCTTTTGCACTTAGGTGTTGGGCTCCTCTATTGTTGAGGATGGGGGTATTTGTGGAGCCTCCTTCTCCAGCGAATTAATTAATTGTCCACCACCATTCACAACTGGATGTGGCAGGACTGCAGAGCCTAGATCTGATCTGTTGGTTGTGGGATCGCTTAGGTCTGTCTATTACTTGCTGTTCATGCTATTTGGCATGCAAGTAGTCCTGTTTGGTAGCTTCACCAGGTTAACACATCATTTTTAGGTGCTGTTCCTGGTGTGCCCTCCTGCTCTCTCTATTGAACCATGGTTGATCCCCAGGCCTGATGGTAATGATTGAATGGGGAATATGCCAGGCCATGAGGTTGCAGATTGTGCTGGAGTACAAACACTGTGTTGATGGCCCACGGCACCTTGGATGCCCAGTCTTGAGTTGCTAGATCGGTTCGAAGTCTGTCCCATTTGGCACAGTGATAGTGCCACACAATACAACAGAGGTTATTCTCAATATAAAGGCGGGACTTCATCTCCACAAGAACTGTGCGGTGGTCACTCTTACCGATACCATCATGGACAGATGCGTCTGCAGCTGGTAGATTGGTAAAAATGAGGTCAAGTATGTTTTTTCCTCTTGTTGGTTCCTTCACCACTTGCTGCAGACTCAATCTAGCAGTTATATCATTTGGGACTGACCAGCTCGATCAGCAGTGCTGCTGCTGAGCCACTCTCAGTGCTTCCTCCAAGTGTTTTCCAACGAGGAGGAGTACTGATTCGCCAACCGAAGGAAGAAGGTGCATGGTAACCAGTAAGAGGCTTCCTTGCCAAGATTAGCCTGAAGCCATGGGACTTCATGAGGTCCAGTATTGATGTTAAGAACTCCCAGGGGAACACCCTCCTGACTCTATACCACTGTGCTGCCACCTCTGCTGGGTCTGTCCTGCCGGAGCGACAGGACGTATCCAGGGAAGGTAATGATGGTGTCAGGGGTGTTATCTGTAAGGTATGACTCTGTGACAATGACTATGTCAGGCTATTGCTTGACTAGTCTTTGAGACAGCTCTCCCAATTTTGGCATTTGTCCCCAGATCTTAGTAAAGAGGACTTTGCAGGGTCAATAGGACTGTTTGCTTTGCTTTTGTCTTTTTTGGTGCCTAGATCGAAGCCAGGTGGTCCATCCGATTTCATTTCTTCGTTGAGATTTTGTAGCGACTGATGAAACTGATTGGCTTGCTAGGCCATTTCAGAGGGCAGTTGAGAGTCAACTCAATGCTGTGGCTCTGGAATCACATGTGGGCCAGACCAGGTAAGGATGGCAGATTTCCTTCCCTAAAGGACATTTGTGAGCCAGATGAGTTTTTCTGACAACTGACAATGGTTTCATGGTTATCAGTAGACTCTTAATTTCAGATTTTTTTTCTGAATTCTAATTCCACCATCTGTCGTGACAGAATTCGAACCCCAATCCCCAGAACATTAGCTGAGTTTCTGGATTAATAGTCTAGTAATAATACCACTTGGCCATCACCTCCCCCATTGATACAGATTGTGAATAGTTGAGGTCAAAGCATTGATCCTTAGGGTACACCATTGGTCATACCAACCTAAAAATGATCTATTCATTCTTACGTTCTGTTAACTGTCCATTAACCAGTTCCCAATCCACCCAAGTATATTCTGTCCAATCCCATATGCTCTAATGTCATTTACTAACCTCTTGTGTGGGACTTTGTGAGGGTTGCTCACTTGTACTTCTTTCCTCATCAGCATATGTATAGTAAGTTCAGTACATTAGACAAAAATCAAACCTCAGGTCTGTAGACAAATAATATGAAATTCACTGATACAGTCAGCTCTGTTAACACTTTGGAATTAGGCCCAATAATCCATGAGAAGAATCAAAATAAACCCATTCAATGGGTCATTAATGAATCTATACTCTTGCTGTTAATTCATGGGAATGGTGGCATAGAGGTGACATGCATCAGTCCTCAAGAGGTCCAGAATGACCTCTAGTGACACAGGCCCAGCTTCCATGATAACAGCTGGTAAAGCCTAAATTCAATTAATTAATAATTCTGGAATTAATGACAAGAAACCTACACCAAGTAATGATGACTATGAAATTGTCAGATTCTCTCAAAAACTTTTCCGATTCACTCAAGGAGGAAAATTTGCACCCTTAACTAGTCTGACGTTCACTGGCTCCAAACTCACAGAATGAAGTTCTTAACTCACCTCTGAAATGGCCTAGCAAGCCATTCAGTTGTACAAAACCACTACAGAAGTGTTGAAAAGGATTAAAACCGATGGACAATTAGCATCAATTTAGGCACCAGAAACAACAACGGCAATCTCAAACCTGTTGACCTTTCAAATCCTTCTTATTAACATCTGGGAGCTTGTGGCAAATTTGGGAGAACTGTCCCACAGGCTAGTCAAGGAATACCCTGACATTGTCATAACTTGCTGTCAATGATACGGGTACTTCCATCACCACCCTTGAGTATGTCTTGACCCATCAGCAGGACCTAGCAGAAGCAGCAGCACAATGGCATACAGTTGGTCGGGAGTTACCCTGGAAATCCACGACATTGACTCCAGATTCCATTAAGTTTCATGGATTAGAAAGTTAACTCCTACTGACCATCATCTATTGCCATCTACCAGTTGAAATAGTACTCAAGCATGTTGAACACCATTTGGAAGAATTAGTTACAATAATAAGGACAGAGAATGTACTCTGAGTGGGGAATGTCAATATCCATCACCAAGAGTGGCTCAGTAGCACCACTACTGACTGAACTGGCTAAGTCCTGAATGACACAGCTGCCAGACTGGGCCTGTGGCAAGGATTGAAGGAATCAACAAGAAGAAAAAAGTATTTGCCTTCGTTAATCGACCTGTCACAAGTGACAAATGCATCTGTACATGACACTATTGGTAGAAATGGCCACCTTGTAGAGGCAAAGTCTCAATTTCACATTGAGGATGCCCTCCATTTTGTTGTGTGATATTGTCACTGTGCAAAATAGGGTTGATTCAAAACAGCTCGAGCAACTCAAAACCAGATATCCATGAGGCACCTCATGAATCCCCAAAGCTGGTCCACAAGGCACAAGTCAGGAGAGTGATTGAATATCATAGAATCCCGACAGTGCAGAAGGAGGCCATTCAGCTTATTGATTCTGCACTGACCACAATCCCACCCAGGCCCTATCTCTAAACCCATGTATTTACCCTAACAGTCCCCTGACACTAAGTGGCACTTTAGCATGGCCAATCAACCTAACCTGCACATCTTTGGACTGTGGGAGGTAACCAGAGCACCTGGAGGAAACCCACGCATACATGGGGAGAATGTGCAAACTCCTCACAGACAGTGACCCAAGGCAGGAATTGAACCCGAATCCCTGACGCTGTGAGGCAGCAGTGCTAACCACTGTGCCACTGTGCTGCCCCAATACTCTCCATCTGTCTGGATGACTGTGGCTGCAATAACATTCAAGAAGCTCAGCGCTACTTAGAACAAAGCAACCCATTTGTTTGGCATCCTATCCACTGCCTTAAACACTCACTTTCTCCACCAACCACATACAGTAGCAGTACTGTGTACAATATACATGATGCGATGCAGCAACTCACCAAGGTCCTTTGACAGCTCCTTCCTAACACATGGCCACTACCATCCAGAAGGACAAGGGCAGCAGATACTTGGGAACACCATTGACTTGAAGTTCCATTCCAAGAGCATCTTGACTTGGAAATACATAACTGGTTCAGAATCTGGGAATTCCCTCCCTAGTAGCACAATGACTGTACTTACATCACATGGACTACAGCAGTTAAAAAAGAAACCTCACCACCACATTCTCAAGGGTGTACAGGGATGGATAATAAATATTGGCTAAGCCAGTGACATCCATATCCATAAATGAATAAAGGAAACAGAGGAAAGAGAGTGACACCATTTAAAACAGGACAGTGTGAATGGGAAGGAGGGGTTGGGGAGAGAAAATGGGGGAGTGTGAGAGAAAAAGTAGGGAAGGGGAAAGCGAGGGAGAAAGAAAGAAGGAAGGGGATGCATAACAGAGGGATTCGGGAAGGGAGAGACAGCAAGAGAGTAGGGGGTGAGAGGTTTGAGGAAAGAGGATGAGTGTTTGATGGAGAGAAGAGAACGTGACACTATTTAGAACGGTTATAGGCCAGTCCATTACTTCAAATCGGATTAACAACTTTGAGAAAATCAAAACATATGGTCACAAGACAATGGATAAGTGATCCATGGTAAGTATTTTTCCCATCAATCTTCCAATAACCCCAGGTACTGCATGAATAATTGTAAGTTTTTATTAGTAATAGGAAGAATTTCTAGTGGTGGTATAGTTAAATAGTAGAGTAAAATTTATTAATTATGAATTAGTTAAGTAAATTAACTAACACACAATAACTATGGCAGGGCAGGTGATACTAGCAGCCATAATGTGTGGGGGATGATGCTATTGTTCCTATTGGTCCTGTGAGTGGACATAACAATTGGCTTGGAGGGGTAATTGGGGGTGAATGGAGGGCTTAGGCTGGCATGAAGGGTGTGAGAAGCCATATCTTGGCATGGGTCAGATATTTTGAACTTATCTTTCAATAGGGTCCCTCACCCAGACTGTGATTCATGACTTCTTAGGAGCTGCAAACCATGAGTCCTTGAAAAATTGGCACAACTCTACAAAAACTGCAGGAGGTTATGAGTTGCCATGCAATGAGATTGGCCAGATAAGGAATGCAGGGTATGGGCTCATGACCTGCTTCAGCCTACACCTTTATCGCGAGCGGCAAAAACAGGGAGTGCTGGGAATCCTAGAATCAGATCCTGTTTGTCTTTTTTAAAGGTCAACAGAGTCTGCCTATTCTGAAAATCCAGCTTAAAATCTGCCAAATGGCTAACATTAGAGACTAATCTAAAATAGTGCTCTTGCTGTTGTTGATTATTGTATAACATGAGCAGGCTATCAGTTGTTAAAATGGAAAGAATCTCCTTAGTTTCGAAACTCAAGTTAATTTCTTACCCACTGCATTAGTAACAAATCAATTGTACTCCATAACATTCCCACACTCCAAATACAACATGTGCATCTCAAATACCAATAGCTTCAAAGGAAATTAGACTGATTTCTGAACAGCATAATAATTTAACAATGTACCCGTCACATCAGACAATGGCATAGTTCACATAGCAATAACCTTTGTGGTTTATCTGTCCCTTTTTTACCTACGATACATGGTTAAAACATGGCTTCCTTAATTATACAGGGATCAATGCTTCCTGTCCCTTATACTTTTCATTCTCCCAAATGAATTGCACCTACCGGCAACCTCCTCATCTCACTGTTCAGCTCTGACTAATTTCATCTTAGTACAGTGCTGTCAAACAGCCCTTCTCTCTCTGTGGCTTTAATCGATTAGCTCAACATCTCTATAATGTATCACCAGCTGCCAGAGAAGAAACTGAGCCTCTGAAGGATTTCAGCTAACAGACAGTTTAATTACCTGTATCTCAAAGACTTTTAACTCAGACATAGCAACAAATTATTAAAATATTTGCTGTCAGTCTAACTGCTTCTACAACATGGGATGAAAAAGAGGCAGTCATCCCTTTCAAATCTATCAACAAATTATTTTATATACTGAATGTCAAAACAGTCAGAAGGACTGTTTGTCTGCTTTTGCCAGTTCTTTTTGTCCTGATATTTAGATATTTTAATTTTTTTTAAATCAAGTACTAGCAAAGGTTGATTAATGTCGATTGTCTTACAATTTCTATAGATTCAAAAATGGTGTTACTAAACTGTCGTAGCTACTGCAATGTTTTTCAACTATCATCATGGAATAACATAACATTTGCTGTGAGAATAAAGTAACATTCAAGATCATAATTTCTGACCCAACAGCATGAAGGATATATCTATACTATTTGCTAACATAATCCTTGCCAATGTCTTGTCAATGGAATTAACGTTTGAATCTGTAGATTGATTAGAAGTCAGTTGTGGCTTTCCTTTTAGAGATTTTCCCCAAAAATGCTATTTTTTTTTAGATTTCCCACAAAGGATGTAAACAGAAAGGGATGATATACTTCCAATGAGACATAATTAAAGTGAACAACTGAATTAACAGATAGTTGTAAAATGTGAGTTGTATTTAAATTTTGACAAATGATCTAACAGACAAGTAGTCCTGAAAAATGTTGTGCATAAATTGCAGAAGTAACTCGCAATGAGGAAGCTAGCCGACAGCCAGCAACTTATCGTGGACCAGAACACCAGGCTAGCAAAATCCGGGTATTCATTCAGTTGACCACTGATGTAAGGAGTTAGGAGCTGGTCAAAATCTTGATGCCATTTTATTCTTATAACGAATTGAAGTGAAGGAGTTGGTGTCTGAATTTTACATTATTCAATCTCGTGCCCCAAGGTTTACTTACAATTACTTAATTGTTATTTTTTGTAACTTGGATCATATTCACAATGAACAAAAGGCTCACAATTAAGGCAAAGGGTTCCAAGCTTATTACTGTTAACACTTTCATCAGGAATTTGTGAAGCCTCATACAAACTCATATCTTGGAAATATTAGGGCGGATTCTTCAGCGCCATTACACTGCCTGCAGGAATCCCGATGCCCCGCTGAATGGAGTGTCGACCAAAAATCGGGATTCCCACCAGGCATCAGGACAATTTGGATTCACCCACCGGCCCCGATCGGAACTCAAAAATTATACGAACCCACTAATTGTAACATGGTAGCAGGGTGGACGGTCCACTCTGCGGCCTCCCGCCAGGCACCCAGCCCCAGCTGCAAGTCATGTGGGTGTCTTTGGTGGTGCTTTTCATGGCGCCATGGACCCGAGGGGGAGCAAGGAGTTAAATGGACATTTTTAAACCTCTTAGCGCTATCTGTAGGGGTTTTGTGTCACAGCTGAGGGAAGGAGGCAACCTCGGAGGTTTCTTCACAGGACAGGGGAGGCTTGGCTGACTGACTTTCATTGAGACTTTGACCTGCAGCAGCTAACTCCAACCACGTTTGTTTCATTCACTGAATGTTTATTTCTCTTTAGGTTCCTGTAGCAGCTCTGAGGTTCCTGCTCGGTGTAAACGAATGCATAATGGCCACCTCGATCCCTGCATACTTTCATCAGCAATCCACGCACTAGCCCTGGGTTCATGAAAACGCCCCTCAGCTGATGCCAGCCCTCCCTCAACTCCCCTCACGCCAGAGTCAGCGATCCAAGGGCTCTCTCCCCTGAAAGCTAACATGAGAACAAGATGTTAGCGCACCTCATAAAACTGCCCTCATTGACAGTCCCACAGCAGGCGAAGGAGGGGAACTGGAAAGGTTAGTGCACACAAGGGACAGAAGCCCAAGTAAGAGGTAAACGAGGTGCTGGCCGCCAGCTCATATCACTGCAAAAGCCTCATCGCGGGGATATTCAAGGATATTCCATGTTATTCTTTGCCCCCTACCCAACAGCTGCTCCCTGGGGTTTCTTATACCACTGGATAACCGTGCGACTCGGAACCTTGCTGGAGATCACAAGTGCTCTCAATTGAAACTTGCACTCTGATCAGTGACTTAATCAGTGTGTGCAGTCGATCTTCCACCGTAACCACACATCTCTCACTGAACATAGCCTTCCGTGTGTGGCATCATTTCAGCTTCTTCATCAAGAGATGCTTGCCTGCACAGAATGAACACTCGGTCCACACAAACAGCTGTCACATCCAGATAAGAGGGCCACAGGGGCAGCATGTAATGGACTCCCCAGGTCAGGGGCCATAGGGATTATTGCGAACACCCAAAGATACCCCACACGTTTCTTATTATCTGAGGAAGGGACTGAGGCACTGGTCTTTTAAAGAGCTGGAAGAAGTCTCACAACAAACACCAGGTTAAAGTCCTGGGAGATGTAATGGTCCGGAGCTAAAGAGTTACCAGATAACCTAACTTGCCGATGCCTTCACAGGGATGCCTGTAGCATCTGTGTCTGGCACTCGCAAACCTCGCACCAACAGGAGGAGGAGGACATCTGTTCCAGGTGGCTAAGGTTGCTCTGAATTTTTATGCCACTGGATCATTCTCGAGATTGAGCGGGGACCTGTGCGGATTTCACAATCTCCCAAGCACAGGTGCATCCACAAGGTGATGGATGATCTGTATGCCCGGGCATTGCACCACAACATCTCCCAGACCCACCGGGATACCAAGTGGTGGCTGGTAACTTCCTGAAGAGTACAGGGCTGAGGTGTCTTCTGTAGTTCCTGGAAGGCACTAAGGGTTGGAGAAGTAAGGGGGAGGAGGAATAGAGTCCCCTGCTAGAACATTGAGTGCCAGATCATAATTATCACTCAGTTCTTTGTGGTTCACCACACTGCCCGAGACAGGCTGGCAAGATGTTAACTCAGGAGGTTCCACCAGGCAAACTTCCTCGCCTGTTTGAATAAGATGTGTTCTCTCTCATTCACGCCTTCCCGGATCCTCTTAGCACCCCTCCCTCATGTGAGGAAACTGCAATCCCCCATAGACAACACCACATCAAGAGTCACATCAAGTTGCAGTAATAGGCAGGGCTAAGAGACACTCAGCCATGGATCTACCGAGTCTACCGATTGCGCGGGTGACGCTGAATGTTGTTCAGCCTTCAACCGCTGCACCACATACGGATGAATTAGGACATTAGAGTGAAAGAATGGAAACATTGATGGCTCTCTCTCTCTTTCCCTCTTTTCTACATCCTCCCAGAGTAAAGTTAAATTTTGTTTAGGAGCCAGTCTATCTTGCCTTATTGCTATGTCCAGTGCCAAGGAGGTGATGAGAGGGTCGGGACCAGTGCAGACATAATCCAGCACCACAGGAGCCTGCCCCAGAATATGAGGGGGCTGCCGCAGAGATTCAAGCGTTGGCTGGCCATCAAGCCATTGAGAGGAAAAGAACATGTTGTAGACCCTGTGTCTACAGGAGGCGCTGGTCTTTTAAACAGCTACCAGATAACCTGTGTTGCCAATGCCTTCACAGGATGTCGTGTGGTACCTGTGCCTGGCACTTGCAAAGCTGGCACAAGAGGAGGACACCTGCTCCTGGTGGCTGTGAATTTCACAATCTCCCAGGCATAGGTGCATCCGCAAGGTGATGGATACCCTGTATGCCCGGGCATTGCACCACAACATCTCCCAGGCCCACCAGGATACCCAAAGCTGCAGGATTCTCTGCCCCAGGGCCAGGGGGCAATCAATGGCACCCATGTTGCCCTTAAAGCATCAACAACAGGAAGGGGTTCCACACCATGAACATACTGCTGGTGTGTGACTTCAAGGATCTTCATCGACTGAGGGGTTGGCGAGTCAGGGACAAGGGTTACCTGTGGATGTTGTGTCTCATGAGACTTATGCGGAGACCCCAAACCCATTACAATGAGGCCCACTCTGCCATCAGAACAGTAATTAAGCAGCACATAGGATTGCAAAAGATGTCTGGCTGCTCTGGAGGGCTCTCCAATACAGCCCCAGAGAGTAGTGAGGATTGTAGTCGCTTGCTGTGTGTTCTACAATGTGATATAGCAGTGGGGCAACATGATGGGGGAGGAGGAGAAATAGACAGCCTCCAAAGAGAACAGGAACATGATGAGAACCAGAACGATGCCAGGAGGTACCCAAGGAGGACTCAGAGAATGCTGGACAGGCAGCAGGTAGTCAGCGTGCTACAGGGCTGGACCACCAGTGATGTCCCCATATCCCCCCGATTCACCACCTAGAGGGAATCATGTTGGAAAGCTTAATCCTACCATCCCTCTTATCCGCAAACTTTTCTTTCACCAGTCCCTTTCTTCCCCCTTTCCTCTCAACCCTTGTCTCCCCCACTCCTCCCAACTCTTACCTTCCCCACTTACTCCTTATTTTACTCCCCACCATCCTCTTAACTCTTGCCCCAGTCCTACAACATCTGCTCCCCCTTCCCTCTTCCAAAGGTCAACATTTCATTACACCAGCATGATGGGCCTGAGTCAGCAGTGTCAGTAGGTCTGCTCGCAAGCAGGATTCACTATGAGGAAAGCTGTGATGGTCCTCATGAGAATGAGATAACTGACTCCTGTCTTTCTTGAGATATAATGTGGAAATGCCAGCATTAGACTGGAGTAGGCACAGTAAGAAGTTTCACAACACCAGGTTAAAGTCCAACAGCTTTATTTGGTAGCACGAACTTTCAGAGTGCTGCCCCTTCATTACGTGAGACTCACCTGATGAAGGGGCAGCGCTCCAAAAGCTTGTGCTACCAAATAAACCTTTTGGACTTTAACCTGGTCTTGTGAGACTTCATAAGACATACTCTGAGCTCCAAGCTCAATCCTGATTGTGTGTTGGGGGTTCATTGTTAGTCTGGGAGGGAGTTGGTGTTGGGAAAGGAGAGAGATTTTGACTCCGAGAGTGATCTGTTGTCAACCCAGGATGTTTAACTGGGACTTTCATGGCCTCTCATTTGGGTACAGTTGTAGGACCTGCGGAAATATGAGAGGTCTGAGCTGGAGACAGAAGCTCCCCCACCCTCTTGCTCCACCTCCCGCAGCTGAGGGGGACGACACACAGTGAAAGGCAACTTGGACTGGGTGTGGAAATTGTATTTAATGGTGAAAGTGTACATTTTATGGTTCCTTCTTCCTGACAAATGCTGTGAAACTGCACCCGTACCAGTGGTCCTGCAACTTATTATACTTAACAGCTCTTCCGCTTCTGGATATTCACCAAGATTGCACAGCAGTCGTAGAAGGGGCCTGCTGCGTTAAACACCCTCTGACCTGTGATGCCCTTGGTAAACGTCCTCTGGAAGGCCTGGACTGAAGGGCCCAGTGGACTTATGGGCGTCTCCTAGACAGACTCTGCTCTGTCTGCTGCCCAGGAAATGCACTGGTGTCAGAAAGGGGGGATGCAGAAGAGTTGGAGACTTCCAGAGTCTCCCTGGTGGAAGGCCCCGGGATGGGGTGCAATGCTTCATCTTCCTCGGGGTGCTCGATGGCCTCTGAGTCATTCCATGAAATAGAAGGAGAGCTGGAATGAGCTTCAGAAGCCTCAGTATCATATGGTGATGTCAGTCCTGGAGGCCCACCAGTCTAAACCTGTTAGCAAAGCTGTCTGACATGCTCCCCTATAACTGTGCCAAGCAGTTGATGCACTCACCAATAGTCTTCAGTGAATGGGACATATTCTTTTGTGATTTGGCCAAACTGTCAATGCCCTCAGCCATGGCCCTGTGTTACTGAGGCACATTCTGGAACACCACAGCAATGTCCAGCTGCACATTTGAGTTGTCTGTTTATGACTGGGACCTGCTGTTGTGGGCCTCAGTAAAAAGTCTGACAACACCAGGTTTCAGTCCAACCAATTTATTTGATAGTAAACTCACTAGTTTTCAGGTTAGCCCCTTCGTCAGGTGAATGGAGAGTTCTGGCCTCAGACAGAGCATATAAAGCACAGACAGTTTACAGATTACTGATTAGAATGTGAATCTTTACACCTAGCCTGCTGTTCAAGTCTTAAAGTGGCTGACAATGTGAGTGGAAGGAGCACTGATCACAGGTTAAAGAGATGTGTATTGTCTCCAGACAGTACAGTAAGTGAGGTTTTGCAAACCCAGGCAAGTCACGGGGGTTACAGATAGTGTGACATGAACCCAAGATCCCTGTTGAGACCGTCCTCATGTGTGCGGAACTTGGCTATCAGTCTCTGCTCAGTGACTCTGCGCTGTCGTGTGTCGTGAAGGCCGCCTTGGAGAATGCTTACCCGAAGATCAGAGGCTGAATGCCCGTGACCACTGAAGTGTTCGCCAACAGGAAGGGAACAGTCTTGCCTGGTGATTGTCAAGCGATGTTCATTCATCCATTGTCGCAGCGTCTGCATGGTCTCCCCAATGTACCATGCTTCGGGACATCCTTTCTTGCAACGTATCAGGTAGACAATGTTGGCCGAGTTGCAAGAGTATTTACCGTGTACCTGGTGGATGGTATTCTCACGTGTGATGATGGTATCCATGTCGATGATCCGGCACATCTTGCAGAGGTTGCTGTGGCAGGGTTGTGTGGTATTGTGGTCACTGTTCTCCTGAAGGCTGGGTAGTTTGCTGCGAACAATGGTCTGTTTGAGGTTGCGTGGTTGTCTGAGGGCAAGAAGTGGGTGTGTGGGGATGGCCCTGGCGAGATGTTCGTCTTCATCAATGATATGTTGAAGACTCCGGAGAAGATGTTGTGGGCCTCAGCAATGAATATCAGGGCTTTAGTTCAGTTCGGCAGCATGGTCGGTGCAGGCTTGGAGGGCCAAAGTGCCTGTTCCTATACTGTAATCTTCTTTGTTCTTTGAGTGAGCCAAGCTTTGGATATCATCAGACATAACTCAGACCTATGACCCAGGCTTTCTACTGCAGATGCCACCCTTGCAGTGTTGGCTTGAGTGCTACACATTGCTCCATCTCCTGCCAGAGAAGGCTTCCAGGCTCCTCCAGATGGCCTTGCACTTGCTGGAAAGCAGCTGACACCCCCTCCTGCAAAGCCTGGTTTTGCTTTTGCATCTGCACCAGTGCTGGAATAAGCTAGTTTGGCTTGGGGGCAGTTGGTTCCTGGGAGCCAGCAGACCTTCAAATATCAGCTCACCTGGGAGTTCCTGCCCCCACCTGATGGGCAAGAGTAGCTATGTGGTCCTCATCAAGGAGTGCCCAAGAAGCTGACCACTAAGATTTCTACCAAGGTGAGTGTCTCTGCGCTAGTGGATAGTGCTGATGACAGCAGTGCCAAGAATTTGGTGCCCTCCCCGGAGCTGTGTTTTGGGGTGCTCTGAGGTGTTGAATGTGGAGGGCTGCAACCCCGGGTAGCCCAGCTTCATCTGGTGGAGATCTGGAAGAAGAAAAAACACGTCAGCTTTTAGCAATCATCAAGGTGTGAGTGATGATAGAACTCACTTGAGATAGGTCATCTGGAGAAAGATGCATTGGACTTTCACTTGTTTGGTCATGCTGACCTTGCAATTGGCCATTGTTTGCTCTGGGGCCTCCCCCTGTGATTTCCAGCACCTTCTCCTCAAAGGAAGTGAGAATCTGCAGCTCTGCTACGCCCCCAACCTGTTTTCTCCTGCTCCTTCCTATTGTGTGAGATACTGTCCTGGGGACACTGAGTCAGTGGCTGGATGATATGACAGCTTGACATCAGCTGGCATGTCTGGGCACTGGAACAAGCCTGGGAAGGGTAATGATGAGGATTATGGGTGGGGTGGGTGAGGGCTGTTAGGGAAATGCTGGTAGCTCGGGCACTTGAAGGCTGCAAGTGGCAGAGAGGTGTAATGCCAGAGGAGAACAGGTGGGTACTCATCTTGCAGCTTGAAATATTTATTCACTTCCTTCCTGCATTGCACTGCATTCCTCCTGATGTTGTTGCTGCTGAAGGCCTTGGCCACCACTTCCCATTGACAGGGAATCTCCTGCCTACCCTGGGGAAAAGGGTGGTACTCCTCTCCTCGATGGTATCTCACATCTGGTTCACTGCATCCAGGAACATTGGAGCAGCTCTTCTTCCTATCATTTTGAATGTGATGTGAGTGTTAGGTTCTGTAAGATGTGCTTATAATCTGCTCCTGCTTGTTAATTCCATGGCATAATTCCCAACTGCAGTGAATCAACCACCAGTGGAGTTAGAGAATCCATATGTTTCACATGGGTGCCGAGCTGGCCCAATTAAACAGGCTGGATGGTTTCTGCTCAGCACTGCCAGCGTGAATCGCTCTCACTTTCCCACCAGTGGGAGTTCCAAACAGCCCAATGCTCTGCAAGGCAATTTTAACAAAATGTATTGATGTCCAATTAAAATTCTCACAATTTTGTTCAGTTCTGGGATCTTTATGTTTAAAACTCTGACCTCGTATCCAATATATGACAATATAGCTAGAATGCCAGTCAAGTAAACTGACTTCCCTTCAGGCCATTCCTCTTCCTCAACATGTCAATGATTATTAGTGGAGAAGAACTTACATTTTCGAAAATGCCATGGGATGAAGGTGGTTCTGGTGCTAACACAAAAAGTACCACATAATGCACTGAGTTACAATTTGCTGGAACAGGGCACAGAATATAGATACAGAAAGACAAATGGAAATAAAAACATTAATTTTTTAAAAAATCTCCAGGAACAATTTAATATCTGCAAGAGTAAGATGCCATAGTTTCAACTGTTCCCTCTCTGGGCCTCCAAGATTGAATGATATTGCAGGAACAGAAATCCTGTTTCTACATTGTGAAGTATTAATTGTAACATTCTATGGTGAGTTATTTGTATATATATATGGCATAAATCCACCATTTTCTTGAAACTGATGAAAATGACAGTGAGATCCCATTTTAATGAGTCTTAGTATAAACCTATGTTGTTTATAATTTCTTAGCAATCTCGCCAGATGTGACAAATTCAGTTAATTATATTACTTTCCATGTGTTCCTTGCACAGTTTGAGCCTTGCATAAGAAGTTTAATGCAAAACCTGCTCAATCTGATGCACCAGACAGCAGATATTTTAAGATACCTTTTTAAAAAGAATGGTTGGCATAGTGGCTAGCACTCTTGCCTCACAGTGCTAAGGACCCGGGTTCAATTCCAACTTCAGGTTATTCACTCAGTTCTGCATGGGTTTCTTCCGCAGTCCAAAGATGTGCAGGTTAGGTTGATTGGCCATGTTAAAATTCACCCTAGTGTCAGGGGGATTTGCAACGTAAATGTGTGGGTTTACAGGAATAGGATCTGGGTGGGATTGTGATTGGTGCAGACTCAAAGGGCCGAATGGCCTCCTTTCGTACTGTAGGGATTCTATGATTCTACAAATTTGTGTCCTTTGTTACTTGTAACTGAAAGGCTAGGCAATATGGAAGCACTAAATGTTACAGGGGGAATTTTAACTCCAACAATAACATTTATATAGAACTGAGCAATGAAAGTTAAAATTAGGGTGGCTAGAACTGCCAATCTTTCATAAATCCATAGACATTTTTAATGCCGTTCTTTTCTTGGGTGGTTGAGGCCCCCTGGTGCAGACAGGAGACTTATAAGTATATGTAAATCAGGGTGTTATGACAGATATAGACCCAGAATGACCCACTGGGCATTATACCGGCATTTCCTGAGTGCCACATGATATTCGCTGACCAGGACCCAACGATCTAGTTATGGATGCTAAGTTCGAGTTGGAGCTTAACTCATCATATTAATTAAGCATGACCACTAAATTACACTGCACCTTTCACAGTAGCATTCGAGCAGCAGTGTTACAACGGCCGATCACTGGGAGTCAAATTTCCCTAGTGAATAGGCAAACTGGTATCTGGTGAAATGAACATTATGGTGCATGCTAAAGGTGCAAGGAAGATTGCCTTCTTTGCTCTAACACATGGGCTCCTCAGAGGCCAGAAGCAGATGCAGGAGAAGATGGCACATTATTAGAAACTTGGCATGCCAAGACCTAGGAGCAGTACCAAACATCACGTACCAAGTAGTTTACACAATCTACAAATATAGTCAAGTCAACTCATTCTTTGTTAATTGTTTGCCCTTTTCACAAGGTTATGTCCCTTTATTTTTGAACACATGATTCTTAACTTTCAGCTTGCATTTTGAACTGAGACAAAGCAAGCTGCTTAAAGGTGCAAGGCCACGTTCTAGATAAAGGTGAGAAACAAACAGATTAGAATTAGGGGAGAGTGAAGAAAGAGACATTTCCTATAATCCAGACTCCCAGCAAAACTTGTAACCGTCTATGGGAGAGACATTAAAAATGTAGAGTACTGGATATTGAAACAATGGCTACCACAGACAACTCCCAGGAACTACACAATGGGTGAAATATTTACAACAAAATTGTCCAGCCACTAGACAGAGAAGACAAGTAACACAGAGGTTGTTAGGTAAGTCTTCAGCAGAGGAAACAGGCCTGATGGGCTGAGTAGCTGGCTTCTGCACTGTAGGGAGAAAAATTAAGATTGTAGCAGAATAAATTGGAACTGGAATTTGAGGAAAAGGAGCAGGAAAGAGGCAGGAATAGGAGAGAAAGGGGGAGCAGGAATGGAGAGAGAAGAGAGAAATACAGGAAATGGAAACAGAAAAAGAAAGGGAGTCTAAATTAAACAGCTGGAGCTGAGAAGAAAGGATCCCACTGTGCCCATTGGAGATACCCCTGGTGTGGGAACCACCTCTAGCTCAGACCCAAGGACTGAGGTATTCAAGTTTGTTCATTTAGTCCTAAAGTTTGATGAAGAATACATGGGCACCTTCTGTACCACAAGACAGGATACCTCCATGCTGATTGCTGGAGGTTACAAGAAAAGCAGCGGGACATAGATAGGATGCAAGACTGGGCGGAGAAGTGGCAGATGGACTTCAGCGCAGATAAATGTGTAGAGGTCCATTTTGGCAGGACCAATGGGATGAAGGTGTACAATATCAAGGGTAGGAGTCTTAGCTGTGTTGAAGAGCAGAGGGATCTTGGGGTCCGGGTCCATAAGAACATAAGAACATAAGAAATAGGAGCAGGAGTAGGCCATCTGGCCCTTCGAGCCTGCCCCGCCATTCAATAAGATCATGGCTGATCTGTCGTGGCTGATCTGTCGTGGCTCAGTTCCACTTTCCCGCCCTCTCCCCATAACCCTTAATCCCCTCTCTTATCAAAAACCCATCAACCCGCTTCTTAAAAATATTTAGCGAGGCAGCCTCCACCACTTCAACGGGCAGAGAATTCCAGAGATTCACCACCCTTTGAGTGAAGAAGTTCCTCCTCAACTCCGTTCTGAACCGCCCCCCCTTTATCTTGAGGCTGTGCCCCCTAGTCCTACTGTCTTTTTTGAGCGGGAAGAGTCTTTCCACCTCTATCCTATCCATCCCATTCATCATCTTATACGTCTCAATGAGATCTCCCCTCATTCTTCTAAACTCTAACGAGTACAAGCCTAGTTTATTCAGCCTCTCCTCATAGCTCAACCCCCTCAACTCCGGTATCAGCCTAGTAAACCTCCTCTGCACTCCCTCCAAGGCCAAAATATCCTTGCGCAGGTGCGGCGCCCAAAACTGCACACAGTACTCCAGCTGCGGCCTCACCAATGCCCTATACAGCTGCAGCAAGACCTCCCTACTTTTATATTCAATCCCCCTCGCTATGAAGGCCAGCATCCCATTCGCCTTCCTGACCACCTGCTGCACCTGCAGGCTGGGTTTTTGCGACTCATGCACAAGGACCCCGAGGTCCCTCTGCACCGTCGCCTGCTGCAGTTTTTCGCCACGTAAGTAATAGTCCTTCCTACCATTCTTCCTACCAAAGTGGACCACCTCACACTTGCCAACATTAAATTCCATTTGCCATTTCCTGGCCCATTCGCCCAGCCTATCTAGATCCTTCTGCAGACTCTCCACACCCTCCGCACAATTTGCCTTTCCCCCAATCTTGGTGTCATCAGCAAATTTCGACACCCTACACTCGGTTCCCTCCTCCAGATCATCTATATAAATGGTAAATAGCTGAGGCCCCAGCACCGACCCCTGGGGCACCCCACTAGTCACCAACCGCCAATCCGAATAGCACCCATTGACCCCCACTCTCTGCCTCCTATTTGACAACCAATCCTCTATCCACGCTAACACCCTACCCCCAACTCCATGTCCTCTGACCTTCTGCAGTAACCTCTTGTGAGGTACCTTATCAAACGCCTTCTGAAAATCCAGAAAGACCACATCCACCGGCTCTCCTCTATCCACCGCCCTAGACACATCCTCATAGAACTCCAGTAAATTTGTCAGACACGACTTCCCTTTAATGAAACCGTGTTGCGTCTGCCCTATCAAGCAATTCCCTTCAAGATGCCTCGCAATTTCCTCCTTAATGACGGATTCTAACATTTTACCTACCACAGACGTTAAACTAACCGGCCTGTAATTCCCCGCCATAGGGCTCTTAAATCGGCCTCGCAGGCGGAGGATGTGGTCAAGAAGGCGTATGGTGTACTGGCCTTCATTAATCGAGGGATTGAGTTTAGGAGTCGGGAGGTAATGCTGCAACTTTATAAGACCCTTGTCAGACCTCACTTGGAGTACTGTGCGCAGTTCTGGTTGCCTCACTATAGGAAGGACGTGGAAGCTATTGAAAGGGTGCAGAGGAGATTTACAAGGATGTTGCCTGGACTGGGAGGCATGCCTTATGAAGTTAGGTTGAGGGAGCTGGGACTCTTCTCCCTGGAGAGACGAAGGTTGAGAGGCGACCTGATAGAGGTTTATAAGATGTTGAGAGGAATAGATAGGGTGGATTCTCAGAGGCTATTTCCCAGGGCTGAAATGGTCGCTACAAGAGGACACAGATTTAAGGTGCAGGGAAGCAAGTACAGAAGAGATGTTAGGGGTAAGTTTTTCACTCAGAGGGTGGTGAGTGAATGGAATCGGCTGCTGTCAGTGGTGGTGGAGGCGAATTCGCTGGGGTCTTTTAAAAGACTTCTGGATGAGTATATGGGATCTAATGGGATTGGGGGTTATGGATAGGTCTATGGCTTAGTAGGTATGGAAGTGATCGGCGCAACTAGTGGGCCGAAGGGCCTGTTTGTGCTATAGTGTTCTATGTTCTATGTTCTAACTTTCCTTACTGCTGATAATGGTGTGTGATGCATCTTTTAAAATTTTTTTCTCAGGTTTAATGGTTAATAAACATGCTCTTTCTTTGACTCAAAAAAACACTTTGATGATTGGCTCCTTATTTGTTACTGCATAGGAAGTAAAAAGTACATTTAAATTTGAAAAAGGCATGCATGGGGAACAGAAATTTAAAGTCCTTTGTGGTAAACCGTGGAGCCAATTTACTCCTTCTCACTTGATGGTAACAGAAGTGTCAGTCAGGGAATACTTTGAGTCAAGTGATCAGAACATTATTAGTTTTAAAATAGTTATGGAAAAAGATAGGACAGGTCCACAAATTAAAGTCCTGAACTGGAGCAGGGCCAATTTTGGGAACATCAGGCAGGGTTCGGAGAGTCTGTTTGAAGGGAAAGGATTGACTGGCAAATGGGAGGCTTTTAAAAGTCTGATATCAAGAGTTCCAGGGGCAATATGTTCCTGTTCAGGTGAAGGGAAAAGCAGCTAAGTTTAGGGACCCTGGCTGATGAGAGATATTGAGGCTCTGGTCAGGAAAAAGGACAGTAAGAAGTCTCACAACACCAGGTTAAAGTCCAACAGGTTTATTTGGTAGCACAAGCCACAAGCTTTCAGAGCACTGCCCCTTCATCAGGAAAAAGGAAGTATATGTTGGGTTTAGGCTGAAGTTGGATTTTGGTGAATCCCTCGATGACGATAAAGGGTGTCAGCATAGACTTAAAAGGAAACCAAGAGGTCTAAAAGAGGGTATGAGATGGATCTGGCACACAAGGCTGAAGAAAATCCCAAGAGGTTCTCTAGCTATATTAATTGTAAAAAGGAGGCTCAGGAGAGAATAGTCCCCTTAAAGATCAGAGTCCAGATGATCCTTTGTCAAAGATAAAAGAGAATAGAGAATAATCCCCTTAAAGATCAGCACAGCCATCTGTGTGTGATGCTACAGGAAATGAGTGAGATTTTTAATGAATATTTCTCATTTAATGAATATGTTTACTGAGGTGAAAATGATGAGTGCTAAAGAAATAAGGGAAACAAGTGGTAAGCCCATCAAGTCTGCATTGACTCTAACAGAGTGTCTTTCCCAGGCTCTCTCTCCACACATCACATTTTACCATGGCTAATCCATCTAACCCAGAAATCTTGGGAATTAAAGGGCAGTTTAGCATGCCAATCGACCTAACTTGCACATCTTTGGACTGTGTGAGGAAACTGGAGCACTTGGTGGAAATCCACACAGACACAGGGAGAACATGCAAACTCCGCACTGACACCCAAGGCTGGAATTGAATCCGGGTCCCTGATGCTGTGAAACTGTAGTGCTAACCACTGTGCCACTGTGCTGCCCACAGTACAAAATTCAGCCTACATGGATGGCACTGTGTCACAGTGGTTAGCATTGCTGCCTCACAGATCCAGAAACCTGGGTTCAAATCCTGGTTTGGATCACTGTCTGTGTGGAGTTTGCACATTCTTCTGTGTCTCTGTGGGTTTTTTCCGGATGCTCCGGTTTCCTCCCACGGTCCAAAGACGTGCAGGTTAGGCGCATTGGCCATGCTTGTGAGTTTACTATCAAATAAATCGGTTGGACTTAAACCTGGTGTTGTCAGACTTTTTACTGTGTTTACCCCAGTCCAACGCTGGCATCTCCACATCATGCTAAATTGCCCATAAATGTTCTGGGATGTGTAGGTTAGGGGGACTAGTGAGTGAATATGTGGGATTCAGGGGATAGGGCCAAGATGGGGTTGTTGTCAGTACAGAATCAATGGGCCAAATAGTCTGCTTCTGCACTGTAGGGACTCTATTACAAAAATAGATTTATTCAAAGGATATCGACAGGTTCTCCTGACTGCCGTCGTGAAGAAATCTCTGTCTCTGTGACTCTAGATGGATTATACCAGTGTCGAGTCATGCAATTTGGACTCAGAAATGTCCCAGCCACTTTTCAAAGGCAGATGAACCAGGTAGTGGGTGGCTTATCCAACTGTTCAATGGATAATGACCTCCATTAGTTGTAGTCATAGTGTACAGCGACACCTGGGAAACTCCTAGAGCAACTGAAAGCCCTCTTCCAGAAATTACATTGAGGTGACCTAGTGGTCAATCTTGCAAAGAGTAAATTTGCTAAGGCTCAAGTGACTGAGCTCAGACATATGGGTCGGTATTTTACAACTCCACCTGCCCAAGGCTTGTAAGATCCCACCAGTTGAGAATGCCGTTCTGTGAACCTCACCCATCCAGATTCTGAGGTGGGCGAGGCAGTAAAATTTCAGCAAAGGTGGATCAAGGGCAAGTTTTACCCAGAGCTGCAAACATTCAAGTAGTAGTAGTTTCCCATTTCCACAGCAAAAGAGGAAATCATGAAAAAAGTTCAGGGTATGTGTGTTCTACCAGAGGTTTGCCCCAAACGTCAACACTGCAGTTTCTCTACGGACAGGCTTACTACAGAAAAAAGCAAAAGCAATGCTGACTGAGAAATACCAGACAGCTTTCAAGCAGCTGAAATCAATTTTAATAAAGGAACAAGTGCTCACAGCTCCAGACCTTAAACAAGCATTTGAAGTAACCAGCAATGCTAATGACCTCAGGGTAGGATGAAACAGGAATAGAGAGACCAGTTGGGTACTTCTCGAAAAGTGAACCAATGTCAGAAACTATTCCTCAGCAGGAAAAGAAATGCTGGTTCTCAAAAACTTTGAAAAATATGTCTGAAATGGAAAAAGAGCAAACACAGTTTACACCGAGCACAATCCTTGACCTTTGTGGAGAAATTCAAAATTCAGAATGCAAGGTTAGTTCATTAGAGCTTTTTCCGACCTAAAAATCATCCACACTATAGGGAAATCTAATATGATGGCGAACATCCTGCCAGGACTTAGAGACCCAGTTGGAACTAATGGGATAATCCAAACCAAGGATAGAATAGTAATTATAAATGAATTAGTTGTTTTTTGTTTTGTGTTTGAGAATGAATCTCATTCTGTATTTTTTGTGATGGGGAGGTATCATGAGGCTTTGCCTATTTGTGTTTGAAAATGTGAATTTTCCATTTTCATCAGACTGGAAATTTTGTAATTTGAACTGAGACAAAGCACACTGTTTAAAGATGCAAGGCCACATTCAAAGATGAAGGTGAGAAACAAGCAAATAACTACAGGGGAGCATGAAGGGGGAGACATTTCCTATAATCCAGACACCCATCAACATTTGAAACTGTCTAAAGAAGAAACATTAAAAATGCAAAGTAGTGGATTAAAGCAGTGGCTACTACAGGCAGGAATATACAAAACCTCTTGAAAATGTACAATGGGTGAAGTATTTCAAAGCAAAGCTGCCCAGCCACGAGAAAAAGATTATAAGTGACACAGAGGGTGTCAATAAAGTCTTCAGTAGAGGAAACAGGCTGAAGGTTGTTTCTTCTTCCTCTCTTATTTGTGGAATCAGCAAATCACTCAGTTTGAGAAGCCAACTCTACCAGAAACCTACTTGCAACCAAGATCTTACAATATTTGTAATATCTTTAACATCTGATTGGATCCAAGAAAGCAGCCAACCTAAATCCTAACCTAAACTGCTGTATTTATAAATGCTGTGTGTGTGTGTGTGTGTGTGTGTGTGTGGGGCTTGAGGGCTGACTGCTTTACGTTGCATTTTTATTATGATTCTTGGGTTTACTGGGATCAACTACATTATTGGGATCAATACAGCTGCTCTTCCTTTGATTGAAGAAAACCTTGTTTGATTGACTCCTTGTGGCTCATGGCTTTCTGATTTGGGAAAGACCTAGCTTTGTGAAAAAAGTAATTTAAATCCTTGTTGTGACCAATCAAGGAGTGAAGTCAGTTTACCACTTCTCATCTGATTATGACAACATTGTCAAGCCTTCACAATACTCATTGTTCTTTAATTGTAGCCCATGTATACTTAAAACCTCAGTAAAATCAACATGTAATAAAAAAATGTGTTAGAAAACCCAGCAGATATGGCAGCTCTGACGAAGGGTCACCCAGATTCAAACGTTACGTCTGTTCTTTCTCCAAAGATGCTGTCATACCTGCTGAGATTTCCCAGCATTTTCTGTTTTTGTTTCAGATCTGGCAGCAACTTCATTTCCAGAGTCATATTGGACTCGAAACATTAATTCTGTACCCCTCTTTTCAGATGCTGCCAGATGTGCTGAGTTTCTCAAGCATTTTGTATTTTTATTTCACATTTCCAACATCCATAGCATACTTGCATTTGTCCAACACTAGAATGTCCACGAACATACAGCTGGGAATGCAATTTCCTGCCCTATGACTCTAAGGACAGGCTGTACTTTAGGGGTTAGTGCTCATGTAAAATGCTAACAATATAATGATATTTACCAATGTAGTCTTCTAAAAGTGAATAGGTGGAGTGACTTGAGGTTTACTTTCCTCTGACCTTTTTACATGTGCCTGACTGAGGACATCACAATAAAAACTGCATTAGTGGCCATTTTTATTAATGTACATTATAGGCTGAAAAGTGAAAAGACAGGCGAAGTTGTAATAATAAATGCTGCCTAGCTGTAATGCAATGAGTTTAATGTGAAGAGCAATATACAGCCATTAGCAACTGTAGGCCCTACAAATGTTATTTGTTCATTCAGTTAGAAAACACCTCCAGTCTCAGCACATTAAGGCCAAAACTACACGGGAAAGAGCACTATTACTGTTTTATTGCTGGCAAATTGTTACCAAATCTCACCTGTATTTCAATTACCACAGAAATGATCAGCTTCCCATTGGTTCAATCATGAAGTCGGTGACTAGAAAATACTTATTAGCAGATACATATAAGTGGCCAATTTCAAAAATGTCTTTATTTTTTAAAACTTTTGTAGGCAAATTAATTAAACTAAATATTGATAATAGCATAAAATAACAGGCATTGTTTTGCAATGCCATTCAACCTAAAAGTTCAATGCCAATCACATAACATTAAATGCTACCTGTGTATGCATAAAGAAAACAATTAGCAATTTTAGTATTACAAAATAAATGCTACAAATGTGTTATACTCACACAATAATTTAGAGATGTCCAATTTAACTCAGCCTCATGTTTAAACACAAAAGAACATCTTGTGGCTTTTAAATACATGTTAATCTGTTTTAGTTTTTTGTGAATTCATAAATGATTCATTACATGTTCCACATAAAAGAAATAACTGTGATTTTGCTAGAAATATTCTACTCTTTCAACATGAAACTGCTTAGTTCTGCAAAACTTAGGCCATTTAGCAGAGTTGTTCCTCCATTCTTTAGCAGACATTTGGATGTGTGGGGGATGTTGGGGGGAGAACTTGTTATTGTAATGTCCAGAGTACATCAATTCCCCAGGGGCCAACAGTGTTGAGGAATGGCCCATGTGGCTTCTTTAAATTATGTCACTGTAATGCACAAATGCAATTCCCTCCTCCCTCCCTCCTTACCCTGCCCCCCACTTTATCATTATATGTACACATAATAAACATAGATGGACTACAAATGAAAAGATTCAAATGTCCACATTCTTTATGGATGTCCAGTAAGAATTTGCCTTCTCAATTTAAGTGAAAGAATTGACCATCTTCAAGGTCCTACCAAAGTCTGAAATTACAATCCATGTGACAGTGACCATGATACACTATTCCTCTGCCTTGTTATAAATCAGCAATAATAATTTGGCGTAGTCAGCAGGAAATCTAAATTGGACCCTTGGGATGGCTCTGCAAGGGGGTGAATATATTTATTTACCACCCAAGGGTTAATAAAGGAAAACTCCAACCAGGACAGGATAGATAGATGGCGTCATGAGAGGAGGCGGAACTGCAAAGGTGAGTTACTGTTAGCAAGTCAACAGATCAGGCTGGACCACTTGTTGCCAAAAACATGGCAATAAGTTTGCAAACAGTGAGCGCAGAAGCAGATTCACCGAGAATGGTTGCAAACGATGTGAGTGCAGAGTATGGTTGCGCAGCAGAAAAGCATAGGAAACTGATTGATAGAACAAAAAAAGTAGGTTGGCCAAACTATAAAACAAAATACAGACTTGAGTCAAATAGCTCTCTTTGTATGGAAAGGCATTTTGCAAACAAACCTCATTCAAAGGTTACTCAGAGCTGAGCTGCACACAAGTTGATAAGGAAAAGTATAGCTCTTTAGGGATTACGAAGGGAGAAGCTTTATTCAGTCTAACCCAAGACTAGAAATAGAATCCAGCTTTAAGTCAACATGTGAAGTCTCTGTGGGTCTTGTAAACATTCAGTCTCGTATTTCCTTTTCCTTTTTACGAGCGAGTTAAGGACAGTTAAAGTTAAGTGTAGCAACTTAGCTTACTCTTTCATTTTTAGATATGCCAGTAAGAATTCTGTTTATTGTCGTACTTAGTCCCGATGGGGGCAAATTGTATGGTTTGGATCAGAAGCTAGACTTAATTTAAAACTACTGTGAATTTCTATTCAGAAGAAACTCAAACTGTTGAATTTGAAAGACCAACTTGTTCTCAAAACAGAGATAACTGCAATTGGCAGCAGTCGAATTTTAACTTTCCAAAGTAGCTGAGTTAAAAAATTAAGATTAACTACACATTCCACAAAGTCTTTCTTTCAAATTAAGTAGCAACTATCAGAAATTGAAAATTGGTTTAAAGAAGAAACGGATAGACAACAGAGATTAAATCTGAGCAAAATTGAAGAAAAATAGAACATGAGAAGTTTTGTTTTAAATTACATGAAATGACCCAATTGCTTGCTGAATTTTCTCTATCACTTTAAGTTCTATAAAAAAGTTAACCATTTCAGTAGACTATTGATTTGTTGCCAAATTGCTCAGAAACTTATATGTTTATGGTTATGTAAGTATCCAAGTTATTTGATATAAGATTTAATTGTGTATTTGTGGGAGCTCAATGAGGCAATGACCTCATGGTATTATCACTATGCTATTAATTCAGAAGCTCAGCTAACGTTCTGTGGACACGGGTTCAAATCCCGACATGGCAAATGGTAGAATTTGAATTCAATTAAAAAAATCTGGAATTAAGAACCTACTGATGACCATGAAACTGTTGTTGATTATCGGAAACAACCCATCTGGTTCACTGTTCTCCTTTAGGGAAGGAAATCTGCCGTCCTTACCTGGTCTGGCCTACATGTGACTCCAGACCCACAGCAATGTGTTTGACTCTCAACTGCCCTCAGGCGATTAGAGATCAGCAATAAGTGCTGACCAACCAGCGACACCCAGGTCCCACAAATGAATAAAAAATAGTTAAATGTGAAAATTGAAAGCATAACCTGGAGGAATTTAAAATAAGTAAAGAACAAACACCTTGCAGGTGGTAATTGTATTTGCATGAGAATGAGTTTGAGATTTTGAATCAACAAAGAATAGGTAGCGCCTATAAATTCAGTCATTAAATAAGTTATAATGAAGCAGAATGGAGGAGCTTGTTTATTTTAATTTTAGTCAAGGGGTTGTGAGTTTGTAGTGCACTGTCTCTTCAAGAAACTATTGCTGTGAGAGAATGCTGAGAATTAATTGTTTGAAATTTATGAGCTGTGAGACAAAAAAATCTGTGTTTTGTTTGTTTTATGTGGATGTTCATAGATTTGCATGACTGTTGTTTTGTCTTACCTTAATGGGGAATTAATCTTACTGATTTTTAATTACAAGCATATTTAAAGTTTAAAACCAGACCACAAGAAAATCATTTTGATTATCAGATTCATAGAGTTATTCCTGGCACAATTTATACTGTTAAAAAGAAAAAATTTGAGATTGGATACTGAGGAGAAAGTTCAAAAGGAAAGATTGCTACATAAAAGTGAACCTTGTTAGATTAAGACAAAAGGGTGGTAATGCAATGATGTCCATCTCCACCCCTTTGCAAACTAATAGAACATTAACTCTTGTCTGTTAATATCTGATTACGTATTTATATTTTTACAGGAATTGGGAATTACAAAATTTTTATTTTCTGAATTGTCAGATATGTTCAGGTAAATTATTCTATTTTGCTCTATGCTGGGATACTTAACACCCCAAGGAACAGACCAAGAAAACACACAAAAACTTTTCTCCAGATTTTCATCTGATGCCCCTGTTATGCCTATGTGGATATCATGGCAGTTTTCACGATCCTGTCCTAGCATCCACCCCATTTGCTGCACCTGGAACGTCCACAGCGATCCATTCCCTGACACCCCACGGCCCCCCAGCACCTGCCTCCAACCCCTCTGGCACCCTTCTTGACATACCCCTGCCTGCTGAGGCATGACCCGGCATACACTACCTTACTGCCCCCACTCTCAACATCACACACCATTCCAGCCACGAGGCTTTCAATCTCCCACTTCTGTACCTAAGTAGAAGATGGTCTATCATTGCTGGGAGTGGAAGAAGACCAGTGGTGGGGTTCCTGAGCTGCAAATCCTCACCCCATCCGACGAGTGAGCACTGGGGATTTTACGAGAGGCTGAGATAGAGTTGAGACTGACAGCCACGTTGGGGTGTGCCATGGAAGTGAAGATCCAGAAAGCCTCATATGAACTCCCGGGTAAGTTGTGATAGTGGTCCTCCCTTGCATTGAACCACGTGTCCTTTGTTGCAGAAAACGACCCTGATGAGGCTGGTCTTCCCACCTCCCCACAGCTCATGCTGTGATGCCCAATGAATGCTTGGAGCAAAAAAAACTGAGGAAAGCATGCTGCAGTCAACACAGGCATCACAGTCACCATCCACCAGCACAGATACGGTCACCTTAGTGGGACATGTTAGCCGTGAGGTTTCTGGGTCACATTCTGATGTGCACAACATACATGCAAATGCACATCAGGTGGAGGAGGGAACAATTGAGGGCTCGGCAAGGTACCCAAGGAAATAGCTGGTTCCCAGCCAGGTGCTGGGATTATGGGATCAGTTCTTCCAAAGCTGCTGGAGATGTGGAAACAAAACCGGGGACCATCAGCAACATTCCAGCAACCGCAAGGCTGTCTGGAGGAGTACCACAGCATTCAGGTGCAGGAGATAGTGCTGGCAGTGTGTGGCAAAGCCCCAAAAGCTTGTGGCATTTGCTACCAAATAAACCTGTTGCTCTTTAACCTGATGTTGTGAGACTTCTTACAGAGCCAGGTGATGCAGGGGCTTCAAGAGTACACTCCCAACCATCCCTTGGAGTGTCCCAGAAGACTCAGAGCCAAGGCCTTCCCCCTGGAGACTCCAGCCATTACTAGGCCTTTCAAATCCCTCCTTCCTAACAGTGGTCTATCTCCCAAACATCTGGCAGAACAGGGTAGCATGCTACGTTGCAAAGTCAGCCAGGTCCTCCAGGTCCCGATTCTCCACGGGATGCCCTCCAAGGGCATCACAGGCCATGGGAATGAAACATAGCTGACCACCTCTAACTTTTGATGCGCAACCTGGGGGGACACCAGATGAAGAGGTAGGCCATGTATGATTAAATAGTTGTAGGTTCACCAAGAGGGCATGGGTAAAGGCATTCATTGGAGTGAGGGACAGGGTAATGTGCACTGTTAAAATTCACAAATGTTATTGCACACCACATCTGTGATTCTCCTGTCTATGATCCGCATCTGAAGGGATGACTGCACCTGACCAAGGCTCAGAGCACTATTCTGTGCGAGAGAGGACCTTCAGCCCACCAAGTTCCCAGTTCCAGACAGCTGTGGTACACTAAGTGCTCCCCCAAAAGCACCATTAGGATAACATGGTCTCTGATTCTCATTGCTGATGGGAGGTTCAGCAGTCTGCACTCCACTACTCCTGTCTCTTGAGCACTCCCATTAGTCAGGGCCCTGTAGGTTCACAGTGACAGCCTGATATGGCATCCTTATCACCCACCTGACCCTAGGACTGGCTCCCCCAGACCCACTTACCCCAGGGCATTGGACCACACGGTGGTGCCTCCGACCCTTACTCAGATGTATGCCTGGGTGCCAGTGTGCAATCAGAGAGAGAACAGGTAAGATTCAGAATTGTACTGCACCAGGGCAGGATCACAATGTGCCACATAGTGAGTTGTCATCACCCTCCTGCCCGGACCAGTAACTCACTAACACAATAACCCCCAGGCACATCACCTTGGTGTAATGTCAATGAGAGCCATAGCAGCTGGTGTGGACAAGGGGTTGGTGGGCTGAAGGCTCCCAATGTGTGCTTGGGAGGGTGGGGTTGGAACTGATGGGCCCCCTGCCTCCTATTGGGAGAACTTTGCTGTGATGAGGATTTCTCTTGTTGCCCTGCAGAGAGTGGAACCCCATCCTATTTATAAAAGGCACTGTCTGATTCAATGGGGACCACAGGGCAATGTAATACAGCCCCCCTGCACATGCAACATCCTGGCAATGATAGTGAAGTCTGCAGCCCGGGCTTCTTTTGGGCCTGCCCAAGTCAAAATGGATGTAATTCCCTGTCCAACGTACAGGGTCTCTGTCACCTCACGGATGCACTTGAGCACAGTGGACCAGAGGTCTCTCCTGGAGACCTGGAAGGACCTGATGGCATAGAAGTTGAGGACTGCTGTGACTTTCAATGCCACAGGAAGTGGGTATCCCCCTCCCTATGGGATGCCAGGTCCAAGAGGACCTGGCACAGGTGCCACACTGTCTCCTTACTGAGCCAGAGCCTGTGGCAACACACGGCATTTGGCAGCGTACTGAAAAACATGCAGGTCCTGTATATCCTAGGTGTCCATCTCCACCATCCTCTGGCCCCTCCTTGGGCTGATGGACAGCCGTATCCTGGCCCCCTGGCCACCTCCTGGCCACCGATCTCTGGCCGGGGTTGATATTGTCGTGGGCAGACACCTCATTCCTCTTCCTCAGCAGCTATGAGAATCACTGCGAGGTTTATTGGCTCCAATGCAAAATCCATATTTGCTCTTGGGGAGCTGGGGAAAGCAGGGAAAGCAAGAGAGAGAGAGAGAGTTTGTAAGGTTCTCCACCCCAGACCCCACTCCCTCCCCGCCACCCACGTGCCTATGAGTCTGGCCGCTGGTAACTAACACCATCACCAGTGCCATGCACTGACCATTGTCTCATCCTCACCACAGAGGGCATGGAGAGTATATGGTGGCTGGGAGCAGGTCTCCATTGGGAACCCTTGAAGCACAGACTTGAGTACACACACCTGGATGTCTGGTGCACCGGCTTCCAAGAATGGCTTACAGTTTACAGATGGTGGAGAGACATCCTCATAACTATCATGAGATGGTTTCCCATTGCAGAGTCCAGCAGACAGATGACAGGGTAAGCAGTGTGACATTTGTGGGGTTGGGAGTCAGCGGCATGTGAAACCGTCGGAGGTCACTTAGTGGTCAGGGGAAATGTGTGCAATGTGAGTTCCAAGCCAGTGGCAAACCTGAGAACCTGAGGGCCCCCAGACTGGCACAAGTTCCCCCCCAATGACCCCTGCATCCATGCAAGGCATCCATCCCAGAGCATGGCAGTGGCTGAGGACCCCCCTCCCCAACCCCCACCACCACCACCCCACCGCATCCTGGAGGTTTCTGCTCAGTGATAGTCAATTCCTTGCTCTCCTTCACTACTGTTCTTTATAAACCACACTTTTATAGAGCATTCGCACCGGTGTGATGTCTTGCTGGGGAGGTGAGAAGCATTCAGGAAGGGTAACATGTCTACATCAAAATCCATTCAAATGCATGCTAATAATGTCAGTAAAAAGGGGCTTGGAAAAATGCAAACCATTTGACACAGGGTATGAATCTGATTTTTAGCATCGCATGCTATTTTCCCATCTCGCCATGTTGATTGATGGGCGGGACAAGGTGGTAAAATCGCGCCCCATATTTCATACAGCTGGATCAGAATAAGAGTTTGCAATATTATCCACAATATCTATTCTCACAAATGAAAAGTTACCACTTTGACATAGTAGTAGAGGATTACAAGTAACCACAGAACTTTAGTGCCATCAAGAGAAAATTGGGAATGACGTTGCAGATCCATGTTTTCACAATCTCAGATGTCAAAATGGGGGTTTAAAGTGGTTTAAATCATCAGGTACCCCAATTGGCTTTCATAGAATACCTACAGTGCAGAAGAAGGCCATTTAGCCCATCAAGTCTGCACTGACTCTCTAGAAGCATGTTTTACCCAAGCCCTTCCTTCCATCCTATCCCTGTAACCTTGTCCATTTACCCTGGCTAATTCACCTAACCTGCACGCCTTTGGATTGTGGGAGGTACTAGAACGCCCAGAGAAAACCCACGCAGACAGATGAAGAACATGCAAACTCCTTTGTATTAACATTTTAGCTTGGGAGTCAATGTGGAGGAAAGGTGGAGGGACTGAATCTTGTTATTGCTGCTGTAAAGAAAGGAAGCATAGATAAGGAGAATGTTTAAGTCCCCTTTAGCTGCAAGCTCCAGGTCAAGATGCAGTCCTTACCTACATAAGGTGACCCACAAATCCAAAATGGGAAGCTGCTTGCTTGTAATATTTGACAACTGTAAATATATAGTATTTTGATAACAGAGGTTTGTGCATTCCTCAGTCATATATTCTGTGTCTCAAGATGAGAGAATGTGGCCACTGCCATTTTTTAGTCATCTAAGGAGAGCAGAATGTTGGGATCATTTGTGGTTTGGGGATAAGAACAAAGTAAAAAAACATGCAGCCTAATAATATAAAAATAGAGCTTCCCCTTTGAAGGTTAGAATTTTCAGATGGTTGAAAGTCCATAGCTAAAGAGGCAGCCAAGGGAACTGGAATTGATCACTGCAGAGTCTAGAAACCAAGTGTTCCACTAGCTTGTCATTTAACATAATTTGAAGGCAGTTGCATGATAATAAATGGTTGATAAATATTAAAATTTGTTGCTTCATAAACCACTTGAGCCTGAATCACATGTAAATTATTGTTGAAGGCTGTCAACCATGTTTTCAATAGTAACCATAGCAGTTGTATCGGCTTTCACTAACATTTCCTATTTTGGCACTTGGCTTGAGTTACTCCTTTAAATTGCTAAACCTAATAGCTTTACAGATTACATGTGCAACAACAAATTGAGGTTGCTAATTGCTCATTAACGGTGTGCAAAATCCCACTGCTTTATACACATGACAGGTCCATGCAAGATTCTTTCGTAATTAAAATTGGCAAGACAGCAGCATTCAGAGGTGGGAATGTGACTTCATGAAGCAAATTGAATTTTTTTGATCAATATTTTGCTATTTTCCACTTAATATAGCTACTGCATTTTTGTTCCTGTACTCTATTCTTTGATGCAATTTTTTTGACACCACTGGCTATTTCTCCATGTTGGTTTTTCCCATATTGATTGAATTCTCCCCATCTTATGCTTTGTTCTTTATTTTGTCAACCAAACAATCTTAGAACATGGACCAAACACTCATTTTAAATTAGGAAAGGAGCAGCATAAAACAATGACAGTACAGAGTAGATGAATCAGACTTCACTGGAGCTGAACCCCACCCCCCAAGTTCAACATTGTAACCCAATAAGAAGGCATTGTTAACATTAATTCAATATATTACAGAAGCAATGTTTTAAGATGTGGTTGTTGCAGTAGCACATACCTGCAACCTTCTGCAGGGAACATAGAACATAGAAAGTTACAGCGCAGCACAGGCCCTTCAGCCCTCAATGTTGCGCCGACTGTGAAGCGAATCTAAAGCCCATCTAACCTACACTATTCCAATATCATCCATATGCTTATCCATTGACCGTTTAAATGCCCTTAATGTTGACGAGTCCACTACTATTGCAGGAAGGGCATTCCACGCCCTTACTACTCTCCAAGTAAAGAAGCTACCTCTGACATCTGTCCTATATCTATCACCCCTCAATTTAAAGCTATGCCCCCTCCTACTAGCCATCACCATCCGAGGAAAAAGGTTCACACTGCCCACCCTATCTAAAGCTCCGATCATCTTGTATGCCTCTATTAAGTCACCTCTTAACCTTCTTCTCTCTAACGAAAACAGCCTCAAGTCACTCAGCTTTCCTCATAAGATCTTCCCACCATACCAGGCAACATTCTGGTAAATCTCCTCTGCACCCTTTCCAATGCTTTCACATCCTTCTTATAACGTGGCGACCAAAACTGTATGCAGTACTCAAGTGTGGCTGCACCAGAGTTTTGTACAGCTGCAACATGACATCATGGCTCTGAAACTCAATCCCTCTACCAATAAAAGCTAACATACTATTCACCTTCTTAATAACTCTATCAGCCTGGGTGCCAACTTTCAGGGATCTCTGCACATGGACACCGAGATCTCTCTGCTCATCTAAACTACCAAGTATCTTTCCATTAGCCTAGTACTTTGTACTCCTGTTATTCCTTCCAAAGTGAATCACCTCACACTTTTCTGCATTAAACTCCATTTGCCACCTCTCAGCCCAGCTCTGCAGCTTATCTATGTCCCTCTGTAACCTGCAACATCCTTCCACACTGTCCACAACTCCACTGACTTTAGTGTCATCTGCAAATTTGCTAATCCATCCTTCTATGTCCTCATCCAGGTCATTTATAAAAATAACAAACAGCAGTGATCCCAAAACAGATCCTTGCGGTACACCACTAGTAACTGAACTCCAGGATGAACATTTCCATCAACCACCACACTCTGTCTTCTTACAGCTAAATAATTTCTGATCCAAACCGCAAAATCACCCTCAATCCCATGCCTCCGTATTTTCTGCAATAGCTTACCATGGGGAATCTTATCAAATGCTTTACTGAAATCCATATACACCATGTTAAGTGCTTTACCCTCATCCACCTCTTTAGTCACCTTCTCAAAGAAATCAATAAGGTCCTTCATAAAACCATATTGACTATCCCTATCCAATTGTTCCTTTCTAGATGATTATAAATCCTATCTCTTATAATTCTTTCCAAAAACTTTGCCCAAAACAGAAGTAAGACTCACTGGTCTATGATTACTAGGGTTGTCTCTACTCCCCTTCTTGAACAAGGGGACAACATTTGCTATCCTCCAACCTTCTAGCACTATTCCTGTAGACAATGACGACATAGAGATCAAAGCCAAACGTTCTGCAATCTCCTCCTAGCTTCTCAGAGAATCCTAGGATAAATCCCATCTGGTCCAGGGGACTTATCTATTTTCACACTTTCCAGAATTGCTAACATCTCTTCCTTATGAACCTCAATTCCATCTAGTCTAATAGCCTATATTTCAGTATTCTCTTCGATAACATTGTCTTTTTCATGTGTGAATACTGATGAAAAATATTCATTTAGTGCCTCTCCTATCTCTTCAGACTCCACAAACAACTTCCCACTGCTGTCCTTGACTTACAACAAGAGTGCACTGTCTAAATATCAATAAAAATATAATTTCATTTCTGCTCTTAATTACATGCTGTTGGCACCTTCCATTCTGCCAGAGGCAATATTGCACCAAATAAGTTATCAACACAATTTTAGGCCAGGATTTGAACACTGGGATCAGATGAGGACTATAACCCAACGCTGTGTGGGAAAACAATCACCTGGTAATGATTTTTCCTAAATTGGTTAATTAAGTATGGTGAGCAGACTTTCAAAGCCAGAGAGCAAATAGGAGGTACTCCAGCCCAGGAGATGAAACTCACAGTTCAGGTAACAGAGAAAGAGGATGTCTCCCTTTTGAGGGGCCAACTTTCCAACTATGACCTGCATTGACAGCTATAGTCTGGCAGGCATGTTGGGCCTCAAAGCATGCTTGAGTGCTGGTCCTTTGGTCTGCTGCTGGGAAGTCTCCTTCAGGCAGCTGACCTTGTCCCTAACACCTTGCAGGGACCCAGAGGGCAAAAGTAAAATCCCAGTCAGCTCTGATAATAGGCTTAAATGGCTATTTAAACCCCTTAATTGGTTATACCCTGTTTATGGGCAGGTAGCTCTGCCACCTCCCCATCTGGAAAATGGCCCATGTATTGATGAGACATTTGGTACCGTGCATAGTGTATTACAGAGGCTTTATGGCCATATACAAATAAGGAGCTATGGTCACAGTGGTTGCTTATTCATGTCATGTGGAATGCATTCAAAGTGTACATGATGCCTCACAGTTCTTCATTTTTGTACTCTACTTAGAAATGTGAAGCGATGAAAAGCAAAATACTGCAGATGTTGCAGATCTGAAATAAAAACAAAAAAATGTTGGAAGTATTTAAAATGTCAGGCAGCCTTTGTAGAGAAAAGGTAGGGTTCACATGACAAACAGCCAATTAACCAAGGGGTGTTTCAGCCATCCCGCTGCCATAATTGTTTTAGGGCCGTGGGCCTAGAGGATTGCACAGGCGATGATTCATGAGATTCCCACAAGGTTCACACCCCACTAACTTCTCGCAGCGCTGGATTTCTGGTGCAATCTGCTCCACCCCACAAATCGGCAGGGAGGCAAGGTTAGCTTTTGAATGATAATTTAAATATTATTTAAATACTATTAGTGGGCCCAGGACTGAATTCTCTGGGCCTACTAGCCTCTCCTACCCTGCCAGAGTGTTTCACTCCAACGGACTTTAGAGTAGCTGCTCACTTTCTGGGCCTCCAAGAGCTGGGCAGCAGGGGTGTGATGCCCCCTGGGCATGGGCACCCTGGCAGTGCCACCTGCGCTGCCTAGCACTGCTGAAGGGGCAAAGTGCCCATGCCTTGGCAGCCCTTTGCCACTGCCCTTCAGGCATGGGACAGCACCAAGGGGGCACTCAGTTGGGATGGGGGTTCCACTCCACTGCCGGTGCCACTCTGCCATTGAGATTGATGGTGTAGAATGAGACCAGCGATCATGGTGGGTTGGGGGGAGGACTCTACAGCGGGGATGGGTGTCTGCCTTGCAGGGGGTAGGGAGGATTGGCACTACGATATGGGGGATGCTGGAGATTGGGTGGAGACAGGAGGAGCCAGGAATAGTCGGGGGGGCGGGGCAGATGGGCAACATATGGGGTCCCGCGCTGGCCAGCAATTGAGCTGGCCAGCAAACGGGAGGCTGACAGTTCGGGGCCACTGCGCATGCACAGAAGCCTACTGATTTCAACCTCTGAGAGGGAATAGGCCCTGTCCACTGAAATCCAATATATTCACACTGGTGATCTCTGCAGTCATGATGTGGGTATGCCGGCGTTGGACTGGCGTAAACACAGTAAAAAGTCTGACAACACCAGGTTTTAGTCCAACCTATTTATTTGATAATATACTCACAAGCTTTCGAGGGACACCCTCTTCGTCAGGTGAATGGAGAGTTCTGGCCTCAGACAGAGCATATAAAGCACAGACAGTTGTGGCAGTGCACAGAGTCTGGGAGATTCTAATCTGAACTCCCACTAGAAAAAACAGTGTGAATAACTCCAGTTTTCCACGAATTCAAGACTTAAATTTTTTGCGGTGGGGGGAATTCCAGCCCATATCTTTCCCTCTTCACAGAGGCTGCCTGACTTGTTGAGTGTTTTCAACACTTCCTATTTTTATTTTAGGGTTGTTCTCCGAATTGACTCATTTATATGATGGGCAGGTGTTTTTTTTTATTGCTGGCTGGAAGATTAATTGTTCTGTTTCTGCTGATTGAGAAAGACACTCAGTGTGAAATTGGTTTTGGGCAGTAGTGCAAAACAGGCAATAGCAAATTGGCAGTCCATTTTACACTCTGCCCGAATTGCTTTTCCATTGAAGTCAAATTGAAGGGGCTGTAAAGCAAGCTGCCTTTCATTATCATCCATTCTGTATTATCATCCAAGAACAATTTCAACCTCAATATCTTCAGGTGCTGGTAACTAATTGGAAACTCCAGGTGTGCCTGCAATGTTGGTCAATGTGGTCAGAATGGTATCCAAATGTTGTGCACTCAGAGATACAAAATAACATTAACAAGGACACAACATTGCATTGCTGTGCTGCTGATGAGATACACAACATAAATACTGTGAGTCTGTCTGTGTGTCAATGCTCAAATCCAAAACAAGTTATTTTGCTTTGGGAATAATGATCTTGTCTTGAAAATAACAGCATCAATGCTAATATTCCTGGGATGTTCTACTACTGAGCTCAACATGCAAGTCAACATTCTGGCCAGTGCAATGAAGATGACACAAACCGTGTCATGGCAGTGCAAAGCAGAGCCCTGCTCCAATATAGTGCAAAAGTAGTCAGCTGCACACATCTCTGAAATAGTTGTAGCCTGACATCCATAACAACAAATGACTCATGCACACCTTCATGCTTGTACAGAAGCCTTTTGAAAGAAGACTCCAGCAATGAGAATCAGGAATCAACTCCACTAGGCCCATGGACATGCAAAATAAATGTGCAGCATGCCTCTTCATCAATAATAACCTGCACCTCACCCTATATAATACCTCCTGTGCCACACTACCACTATGCATGTCTCTGTGCTGTCACTTGTGTGGCTGAAGCATCACAACAAGTGTTGCTGCTGAACGATAGACTCCAACTCTTCTGCCTCTCGACTGGGTCCTGGCTTTTCTGCAACCAAACATATGAGCAAAGTATGAATGGGACTTCAGGTTTGGAGAATTTCTGAATCAAATGTAATAATATGCTGTGTACATTGAGGGTACAGTGACTGCATTTTGAGTTCAGTTCATGATTACTTTTGCAAGTACAGGAAACTGTATCTTATCATGATGTGACTAAGCATGGTCATAACAGAACCTCCAAATTCCGTTCCCCCATTCACACATAGGGCTGGGCACCAATGGAGCTCACGCTGCATTTCTGCAATGAGTGAACACATTTACCTTTGTTTCAACATGCACCCTGATGCTTAGAGTTATTAAAGGCAAACTTGTTTTTGAAAAATAACAGCATGCCTGAGGCTAAAATAATTACAGAATATTAGAGATATGCAGCATACTTTCAGTAAGTACGCATGTTACAATTGTGCTCAGTGAGTCTGAGAATATTGCATAACACAACAAGAGAATCTTACATCACGCAATGGACAAAATATTCTTGTGCATTAAAACTAGCATATTACAGAAAGGACAGTAGGACTAGGGGCCACAGCCTCAAGATAAAGTGGGGGGCGCGGTTTAGAACAGAGTTGAGGAGGAGCTTCTTCACTCAAAGGGTGGTGAATCTCTGGAATTCTCTGCCCGTTGAAGTGGTGGAGGCTGCCCCGCTAAATATTTTTAAGACACGGGTTGATGGGTTTTTGATAAGAGAGGGGATTAAGGGTTATGGGGAGAGGGCGGGAATGTGGAACTGAGCCACGACAGATCAGCCATGATCTTATTGAATGGTGGGGCAGGCTCGAAGGGCTAGATGGCCTACTCCTGCTCCTATTTCTTATGTTTTTATGTTCTTATGTTCTTATGTACAGGTTCACAGATAAACTAAATTATGTTTTTTTCTTGCAGCTATTTTGATAATCTTGTCCCTGTGTGTTTTTTACCTCTATTTTTATCTTGAACTCCTTAGTCTGACATGCCAACTTCTCAGTGAAGCCAAATACCAGAACTTAAGCTTAACTTTAAGATATGCTACTTCACCCATACACATGTACCAATGCTGCAAGCCTCACATTCACCTCTTGAAACTTGCACATTCCTCCAGGGATTTAGCTATGGCAGGCTTATCACCCAAACATAGCGCTGCCCAATCACTTACAACAACTTACAATCCACCGTCATTCTTGCAGGACAAGATGGCACATTATAGAATGGAGAAGAGTATAACTGCTGGGTACAAGTAAGCCTGAATCTCCTGTTAATTGAATTCATGTCAGTTAGTAAAGTCAAAACTCAAATACAGACCCTTTTCTTGCTGTGAGAGTTTATTAATGTTGTTAAGTGCCTTCACTCCTCATATCCTCCAATGTTCCAGCTAGCCCTTTCTCATTTGTGTTCAAGTATCCAACACGTGTTTCCTTTAACGATATAATTGACACAGAAAGTATCAACGTGCATCATGAAGTTCTCCTTATAGTACCAATAGAACATTGCTGGATCTAATTTTAACTGAATCCAACCCATTTTCAATAGGATGGATCCAACAAGTAACACCACACCCTTGATGCATTTATTCAGCCAATATACATGCTTGTTTAATTTCCACCATTTTCTTTCTATATTGCCAGCTTCTTTAGGTGGTCTCAAAAACACTTTGCTTTAAAATTTCCTGAAAAACACAGTTTTTAGATTAATCAATTTACTTTCCCAGGAATATAGAACATTACATAGAACATTACATAGAACATTACAGCGCAGAACAGGCCCTTCGGCCCACGATGTTGCGCCGACCAGTCTTTTAAAAAAAAACACTGACCCACAAATCTAAACCAATCCCTTTTCATCCATATGTTGTTAAAAGAACTAAAAGAGTCTTCAAGATCATTTTTCTTGCAGGAGGGGAGCTGTTATTTATTTAAAAGAGTTGCAAGTTGCTTTAAGAGCTGATCACATGATTTGATGCTGATGTCATTGGGGTGTCTCCACAAGCTGCTGTTTTGCTTTCAGTTTTGTACTTTGTACATAGCAGAGAACAGCTCTTCTGTTGATGTTATTTTGAATCCACTTGTGCAAGCCACATTGTTTTGTTTTCCTGTTAAAACATTGTTACAGCATTACTGAAGGAAATTTGGTAGTGACTTGGGATTTTGTCTCATGCAGAAAATTGAGAAAAAAACACTTTGAATATTAAAAGGCTGGTGAGATGCAACAACAGAATTTAAGATAAAAGTAGCAATGACAGGAAGACACATTAAAAAAAGCTCCTTGCATGGTTTTAAAAGGAGATTTTTTTAGTCAAAGGGTGAGACTCCAGGCAGTATCTGACATATTTAAAAAGAGGGATGTTTTGCCGTACAGCTGGTGTAGTCTAAAAAAAATCAAGTCAACAGTCTCCTGGGTAAAAAGGAAACACTGGAAAAACAGTAGAACAGTAGAAATGTTGAGCAGTCTCAAATCGCTAGTGCCTGTAAGAGAAATGGTGGATCAATTAGGAACTATGGAACCACCTTTCAATTAAGAAAATGAATTATGGAGTTCCTATGCAAAATGTTTGCAGTTCTATGCACAAATGAAAAAAATTGCAAACGAGTTGCTCATACCATTTTTTTCTCAGTCCAAAGGAAGTAAAACATTCAATTTGCTCCAGTGCTTGGTTCATCCAGCAAAGTCACAAACCAAAACTTGTGATGAGTTTACAAAGATCCTTGAACAGCATCACTCTCCAAAGCCATTGATCATCGTGGAATGGTCCAGGTTCCACTGAGGGAATCAAGTGTTTAGTTTGTGGCAAACGTATTAAGGCTAGCACAACATTGTGAGTTTGGCATATCATTAGTAGATTCTCTTTGAGATCCCCTATGTTTATTGCCTTCACAGTGAGGCTATCCAACGAAGGTTGCCTACGGAACATGCTCTGACTTTAAAGGCAGCAGTAGCAATCACACTTGATGGAACTGGTTGCAAAAAAAAGGCTTCACAATTTGATGCAGCAATTAAGATCCACAAGTTGGAAACTGTCCATAAGTAGTCAAAACAGCAATGAGAATGTCACAAGTTTGCCAAAATGGGCCATTCAGTGGGTGAATGCTGGAGTAAAGATGGCCTTGCTGTTCATAGTAAACCTAGGGTACCTTCAAGAAGAAGAACAATTTGCATTCTACGAGAAGCATTTACAACCTGAAAGAGAAGAATTACAACTGTAAAGAACAGAAATATGATGGAGAGCTCCAACTGAACATTTCATCCATACAGGGGGAAATCAAGTGGACAACCCATTGGAACGTGGATTGATACTGCTGCTGTATCTTTAATTCCTGAGACTATATAACAATAAAAGCTGAAACATCTTCTGTGAAAACTAGCTGATGTGTTTTTTAAGGACATACAAAGAAGAGATTGTGCGAATAAAAGGTTACATCAATGTAGAGTTTAGTGGACAAACAGCAGAGTTGCCCCTCCATGAGATCAAGGTTGAGAAGATAAAGCTTAACTGGAGTGATGTCAACAGATTTGTTGATGCCAAAACAGACCTACAGCATCTTCTGGATAAGTACAAGAGTGTTTGAAGAGAGACTGGATTCAATAAAGGGAGGTCAAGTGAAACTCAAGATGAAGCTTAACAATCCAACCAAAAAGTCTCAAAGCAAGAGCAGTGCCACATGCAATTTGTCCCAAGGTTGGAAAAGAATTACTGGGACTTGTTAACACTGGTGTGCTAGTGCTCACATTGAGTAACTGGGCTACTCCTATTGTAGCTATCATGAAACCAGATGATTGAGTTAGTATTTGCGTTGATTTTAAAAGAACCATGAATTCAGTGTTGTGTGTTGATCAATGTCTGCCTCCTTTAATTGAAGATTCATTTGCTAAGCTATCAGGCGGGCAGAAATTCAGCAACTTGATCTTTCACAAGCATATTTACAGATGCATCAAGCTGCCAAATCATAATCATTGCTAACTATTGTTACTCATACAGATCTTTTTTGTTATAAAAGATTGCTTCTTGTAATAACATCTGCACCAGCACTATACCAAAGATTGATGAATCAGATTTTAAGTAGTATCTCTAATGTACAATGTTACCTGGATGGTATTCTAGTTATAGAGTGCAGTGAACAAGAATATTGAATAACTTAGAAACAACATTGGAATGTTTTCAAACGAATGGTCTGTGAATCAAGAAGGAAAATGCAACTTTTTCCAGATGCCTGAGAAGATGGACACTATTTTAAATGCATCAGTCCAATGAATATGGCAAATTTGAGGTCCTTCCTAGGATTAGTAAATTATTATGGCAAATTTGTTCCTAACTTAGTTACATCATTGAAGCCATTGAATAATTTACTATGTGTGAAACAATCATGGGATTGGACAACAGTCTGTGAGAAAGCATACAAGGTTGTCAAAGATGCTTTGCAGAAGTCTGTCATAATGGTTCATTGCTGCTTGCTTGTGACAGGTCACCTCATGGAGTAGTGGCAGTAGTTTCATATATTAAGCCTCTGGAAAAATAATAACCAATAGCTTTTGCTTCATGTACCCTGACTAGTGCTGAATCTAACTATGCTCAGCTAGAAAAAGAAACACTGAGTATAATTTTTGGCATATGGAGGTTTCATCATTATTTATATGATTGTCATTTACATTATTGATTGATCATAAACCCTTAACTACTATTTTTGGGAAGTATGAAGGCACACCTTCGTTAGCTGTTGGTCAATTGCAAAAATATCACAGCTTTATCTGCACATTCATACGATATATATCTGCACATTCATACGATATAAAGTATCATAAATCAGATACTACCTGCTAGTTTTGCTAATATTCTTTATTTTTTGATAGTAGATCATTTGCCTGTGACAGCTTTTCAAGTTCAGTTACATATCAGAAATGATCCCATTATGGGAAAGATGATAATAAATGATGTATTAAAGAAATGATAGCTGGAACGCATCCTGTACATCCCGATTTTAAACTATATGTGCCAAGAAGTTTGAATTAATCATCCAAGTAAGAGTCTACTGTGGGAATCCGAGTGATCATTCCTCCTTGTATGCATGGAGGAGTTTTTGAACAACTACATGAAGGATATCCTGCTACAGTCCAAATTATGAAATTAGCATGTAGTTATTTTTGGTGACTGGATCTGGATGCACAGATTAAAGAAAAAGTAGGACAGTCAATCATATCTATGAATAGGAAATACATCTGGATATTCAGTGCGTCCACAAATTCTTTCCAACTCTTTTTGTTTGACATCCATTATTAACTCATCTTCCAATTTGTTAGTAGCCACTAAAACCTCTTAATCATAAGGACCTCTACTTTTAATGGCATTTCTTAGCTCATTCTATGCCCCTTGTAATTGTCAAACTATAACCTCTCCCCATAGGCCTAACTCTTTTTGGACTACTGCTACACAATCTCTCCCTCCTACAATCAAAGTCCTTCTCAGGTCATGATCATTTTCTGGTCAACTTTCAGAACTCACGTTATGTTTTGTGGCCTTCCACATCGCTACCTCTTTTTACGAATCCACGTGTCTTACCTTCTAATCTTCATCTTGCATATTTAGCCAATGTTTGTATTTTTTGGTGGTTTTCATGTTCTCCCAATTGTCGCAGCATCCCTCTATTTACTGTCCCCTACTGGCATATATATTACTCCAGTGTCAACTTGGGGTAGTTGTCCTTTGGGTTAAATAGTTTTATCCTTTGCTTCATATTCAATTGTTCCTTTATCTACCAAAATTTGCTCCTTGTATGTGAAGTGCATGATGCATCTTCACTTTGTCACCTGTTCAGATTTTGTAAATGTACAATCAGTGCCCATTAGTCTTGAGGAATCTACCTAACAGTTTGATTGCCATGTAGTAAAATTACTGCTTTTCTACTATTGCCTACAACTTGGCCCGATCCTTACCATTCTTTCTGCCTTTACTTTTATTATACCATGTCCTGTAGATTCAAATGTATTTCTGAAGGCCTTATGTCGTACCATGAGGCTTGCCGTAATTTTTTTTTGAAATCTCAGCCTTGATAAATGCCCTTCTCTCTGCATGCTCAGGGAGTAAGTGCTCAGAAAAAAATGAACTAATCATAGTCCCTTCCAAGGCTGGGGGATGATCCTGCATCACCAAAAGTACTTTTGGAATTCTCCCATAAACTAATTAATGGGGACTGTAGCCCACAACCATTTGAATTGAATTCTTCGCGTGGATGGTCACACCAGGGCAGATGTCAGTTTACAGCTCTGTTGGTTAAGCTATGATTTTGTGCATCATCTCATCAGTTACTGCATGATTTCTTTCACAAACTCCATTACTAAAACATCTTTCCACAGATGTGTGTATTACTACAATGTTCATATTTTCACATGTATTTTTAAATTCATTGTTGGAAAATTCTCCTTCGCCCACAGCCCAACATTGTCAGTTAGGAATTTAGCCAGTGCACCCTATCCAATTCTCTACCGTCTTGTATACAATTATGTTTTTGTCTTTACCATTTATTCCTGTTAACAGCTTGAACCTAGTTGCCATGTCTATGATTTGTAAGAGGAATTTTTTTGTCCTTATTCTCATAACTTCAAGGCTATTGCTACAATTTTATTATAGTCTCTTGCTAAGGGGAGTCCCACTATGGACTGCGATGGTGTCCTCCCATAATTTTCAAATATGCTTTACATATATATTCCTCACTGCTCTCATACATTCCTCCACCTTACTTCGGTCATTGCTAATTATAGATAATCCAGATAACATTTAAAGCAATCCATTCCATATCCTTTGGACATACACCAACTGTCACATAAGCCATGTGAATGAGTCTGCAACCAGAATAGTTTCTGGTAACCAGTATAATTCTCTTAGCAATTGCACATCCATGGTAACAAAAATCAAAATGACAAAAGAAACTTAACTAATCGAACTAAAATATTGTTACTGGGGTGATGATGCACTCCAGTCCCCACAGTCCCCACAGGTTACAGAAGACTTGAACATGTGTGCTCTCTCTCTCTAAGGAAATCTGGCCATGAATGTAGACTAGGTGGAGGGACAGACAGCTGACAGTCAAGTTGAATGAACCCTTGACCACCTTGACCATCCCTGGACCTGTTGATAGCCACTGTGGCCAGGCACAAGATGGAGCTTAGGAGGAGGTCCTTTCCTCCATCCCCCTGCCCTGCATCGCAGCCACCCCCCCGCCAACAGTGCACTCAATGATATATGTGTTGAAATATCTATTACCTATTTCCCTTAACAATGTAATTGATATTAACTAACATTAACAATGTAATTGATAAGAAATTGACATTTCCTGAACCCCTGCAGAGGAGATGACTCTCAACATCATATTGCCAGTTGAAATGAGGCTCATGTTTTCCAAAGTCACAGAACACTGAGGATCAGTGGTTCTCCCTGTCCAATGCCTTGAGGTCTTGCAAGTGTACAACACAAGTATTGCTTAGACCTGAGTTGCCAAATTTGGAATCTTGACATTAAATCAGCCAGTTGAGCACCAACTCAACATTCCTTGGGCAAATGCAAAAAATAAAACTATCTGCCCCCATATCCCCAGAGGACAGTTCCTGGGCACAGTCAGGGAAGTGAAGTAGCCTTTATTGTGCTGCTGGAAGTGGAGTGAATTGATTGGAATTCATGCCCAGAATATTTTAAGACACAGTGTGATTTAATTTCTCTGGATATTTAGTATGGGGTGGCTTCAATGGGAATTCCCAATGACAACAGTGGGACTTGAGGATCCCAGCACCAACAAATGGCACACAGCCTCCTGCTACCAAGAACAATGCTAAGAGGAGGCCATTGTATCTTGCCCTCTGATTGAGTGGAGCAATCTTCAAAGGATGCTGGAAGTTTTGAACTGTCATGGCAGGAAGAAGAGGTCCTGTTAGAGACTGGGAGCTACTTTGTACTTGTTTTTGTAATGCTATATATTTGCTACAAGCAAAGTGCAAATGAAGAGGTTCCATAAGACCTATCTCAGTTTTCCTAATTAATGCAAAAGTATATTTTCTTTGGTATGTTAGTAGTGTATTAGTTGCCTGTGAATTAATGTTTGATTTATGTTAATGTTTGCTTGTTGCAGTAGAAGTCTTAAAATATGAAACCTTGTCATTCAGTAATTTCTGTTAGTTGCTGGGAAACTCATTTTTCTTTAGAATTTATTGTCTCCGCAGAGATTGTAAATGGGCCACAGACATTAGCCAGAGTTTGCACCTCTTATGATGGAAAAAATTAAATGAAGGTTTCGCTCTGGCACACACATTGTACTTTAGTACTGAAATACCACATCCTTCATTGCATATGCAGAAGCAATTTTCTGGATTTTTCCTCTTCTAAAGAGAAAATTTACTTCCGCATCATAACCTTCTTCAGGTAGAAAATACCATTTGTATTGTTTATGTTGTCTATTGCTCAAGGAGGCTCATGCAAAGGATTAAATGCTCAAATGTTTCAATGAATGTAGGATCCCTGAGACGAAAGTGCAAATTCAGGTGTTCAGCCGCAAAAACATAAGCAATAGGAGCAAGTGTAGACATTAGACCTGCTCTGCACATTCAACGTGATCCTTTGATTCACTGAGAACAAAAATCTATCTATCCAAGCTTTGAATATGCTCAACGATGGAGAATCCTCAACCATCTGAAACTGAGAATTCCCAAGGTTCACAACCATCTGAGTAAGACCAAAGAGGAGATAAAAGAGCAGCAGCAGCAGCGATAGCAATGAGAGCAAGAACAGATAGAGCAGACGTGGAATAAAAAGATGAAAACTGAGTAAGACCAGCAGACTGCAGAAAAGATCAGGAAGTTGGGCATTCAAAAATACTCTTAGTATGATGTCAGAAGGAAGTGGGTGGGTGATTGTTTGATGAATATTTTTCCTCATCACTCTTTAGACTCTAAGCTGATACATTAAAAATGTCAATTGAATGACATTAACAGGAAGTATATGAATAAGAGTAGGGGAAGACAGCAGATCTAGTGGCAATAATTTACTGTGAAGCTGCTTTATCTGGGATTGGGGAAATATTGTTAAATGACTTGATATAATTACTGATGACTGTTGATGTGTTGTAGCTGTGGCGTGTGGAGGCTGGCAGACACTTGTCTGCAGCAACAGGAACATTGGTTCAGAGTTAATGAGCTAGAGTTCGAGCTTCAGATGCTGCAATGCATCAGAGAGGGAGGAAGTAACCTGGACACTTTATTGCAGGAGTCAGCCAAACTCCTTAAGTAAACTACTTCAAATTTGGCCCATGATCAGGGATAGGAGAGAGTGACTGTAAGTGAGGTAGGTAAGGGTTTCTAGAAAATAGCATTGGAAAAGCCTCAGCCCTTGCATTTGTCTGGATGGATCCAATTTTCATGATCTACATGGGTACTAATGACATGATAGGATGAGGAAAGAATTTCTGCTCAGGGAAAATGAGCAACTTAGGAGCTAATTTAGAAAGCAGAATTACAAATTTAACAATTCTTGAATTACTACCTGAACTACAAGCAAATTGGCAAAGAAGGGTAAATACGATCAAGGAGTTGAATGCATTGCTCAAAGACTGGAATTAAAAGTAGGTTTTCATTTATTCATTCATTCAGTACTGACACCTATACTAGGAAAATAGGAGCTGTACCTGAAACACTGGGAGCTGTGCCCTGGTGAACTGTATATCTAAGGTTATAGAAGATTTAAGTGAAGGAAGAGGTTAAGGAGAAAGGACAAGATAATAATGCAGTGTAGTGTTACACGTATTGAATACCGGTGTGTGAAAAAGGCATAACATTTCCAAATTTAAGAGTACACCAGCAAGTAAGCTCGGAATAGGGAAAAATGTTGAGCCAAAATTAATAGCTTTTTAAGTTGGAGTATGTTTATTATTTACCTTAGATTGTGTTAAGTGCAATAACAACAATAATAAAATCCCAACTTTAGGAGATCTGTCCATAAATGTGTGATAAGCAGAGCTTCATTATAGCCACGGGGGCTCCATTCCCACATGAATGATCTCTTAGTAACCCAATATTCCTATAAACATGGCCTATGATAAAAATAATAGATTCAAATGCTGAATGAAAACACAGTAAATCAATAAATATGTGTCAATGTGTTTGCACTGCAAGTCTGATCTTGTAAAACCCCAGAGCTTTGCATTGTAAAATGCTGGGAATTACCTCCCAACTGCTTGGGTGAATTGGGCTCTTCAGGGTCATAGCCATCCGCAGGCTCATCAGTTGAAAAAAAGCTATATTTATCATGTTAGTTCCAATGGGCAGCATTTGATGTCATCCACCCACCTCTGCGCATGTTGTTTTTGCTGGAATTTCCATGCCAGTCTCCTACAGGTGAGTAAAAAATACATTATCATCTGGTCGGTTGACCTTATCCTGCCCCTCCTCGTTCTCAAGATCCTGTGCAGTCATTAACCATTTGAATTTAATCCGCAATCACCATCACTTTTAACTTTTTAAATACTTTTTAATGATAGCTTGCCCAGCAGTCTATGATTCTGTGCCATTCTGTGGTCTATTCTGCTCTGGTCAACGTGGTGATATGACAGGTTGAGACAAGTTCAGCTATTCAAAGTTACCACTGAGGAATTACCACTTATCATGGACATCATTCTATTGGATTTGCTACATTGCCTGCAGGAATGGTTGGCATAATCAGATCTTTATGTCATCGAGTTTGACTCTTTGCAATTTCACTATATGCTCTTTTCATAATGGAGAAAGAAAGTTACAGGGGACAGTAGGTTATAGGCCCCCGACAGCAACTACGTTGTAGGACTGAGTATCAAGAAATAATGGGAGCATGTAAGAAAGGTACTGCAATAATAATTTTGGACAATTTTTATCTTCATATACATTTGACAAATCAAGTTGGCAAAGTTTAGGACAGTTTTTTTGAACATAATGTTCTGAAAACAGCCAGAGAGCATGCTATATTAGATCAAGACATATACAATGCGATAGCATTCATTAGTTACCTCATAGAACTGAATCCCCTAGGCAAGAGAGATTGTAATAAAAATTCCATATCATAAGACCATAAGACATAGGAGCAAAATTAGGCCACTTGGCCCATTGAATCTGCTCCACCATTCAATCATGGCTCATATTTTTCTCATCCCCATTCTCCTGCTTTTTCCCCATAACCCCTGACCGCCTTATTAATCAAGAACCTATCTATCTCTGTCTTACAGACACTCAGTGGCATGGTCTCCACAGCCTTCTGTGGCAAAGAGTTCCACAGATTCACCACTCTCCTCCAGCTGAAGAAATTCCTCCTCCTCTCTGTTTGAAAGGATTGTCCCTTTAGCCTGAGTTTGTGCCCTCTGGTTCTACTTTTTCCTACTAATGGAAACATCCTCTCCACATCCATTCTAACCAGGCCTTGCAGTACACTGTAAGTTTCAATAAAATCCACCCTCATCCTTCTAAATTCCAATGAGTAGTGACTCAGAATTCTCAACCGTTCCTCATATGACAAGCTCTTCATTCCAGGGATCATTCTTGTGAACCTCCTCTGGACCCTTTCTAAGGCCAGCATATCCTTCCTTAAATATGGGGCCCAAAACTGTTCACAATGGGGTCTGACCAGAGCCTTATACCAAAGTACATTCATGCTTTTGTATTCTAGCCCTCTCGACATGAATGCTAACATTGCGTTTGCCTTCCTAACTGCCAACTGAACCTACATGTTAACCTTTAGAGAATCTTGAACAATGACACCCAAGTCCCTTTGTGTTTCTGACTGCCTAATTATTTTCCCATTCAGAAAATAGTCTATGCCTCCGTTTCTCCTTCCAAATAACCTCACACATTTCCACATTGTATTCCATCTGCCACTTCTTTGCCCATTCTCCTAATCTGTTCAAATCCTTCTGCAGCCCCCCTACTTACTCAATACTACCTGTCCCTCTACATATCGTTGTACCATCTGCAAACTTAACAACAGTGCCTTCAGTTCCTTCCTCCAAATTATTAATGTATATTGTGAAAAATTGTGGTCCCAGCATTGACCCCTGAGGCACACCACTAGTCACCGGCTGCCATCCTGAAGAAGACCCCTTTATCCCCACTCTCTGCCTTCGGCCAGTCAGCCAAACCTTTATCAATGCCAGGAACTTACTTTTAACACCATATCCAGTTTGAAGGTAAGAAATGTAATTCTAACCTCATGCCTGAAACTTAAACAAAGGCAAGTACAAGGTTATGAAGACTGAGATGGCTGAGAAAATAAGTTAAAAGCGAAGATGGTAGAGAAGCAGTGGCAGACATTTAAAAATTCACAACTCTCAACAAAGACACATTCCATTGAGAAAGCATGACCCCACGAAAAGCACCCTATGTTCATGGTATTGGTTTCCTTATTCAAGGAAGGATGTAAATGCAAAGAAACAGTTCAGAGAAAGTTTACTAAACTAATACCAGTAATGGGCAGGTTATATTATGAGGGAAGATTTAACAGGGTAGGCTTGTATCCACTGGGGCTTTGATGAGTAAGAAGTGACTTGACTGGAACATACAAGATCCTGAGAGGTTTTGACAGGGTCGAGCTGGAGAGGATATTTTCCCTTGTGGGAGAATCTAGAATTAGGGGTCACTGTTTGAAAATAAGGGGTCACCCATTTAAGACAGAGACGAAGAGAAATGTTTTCACTCAGAGGGCATGGAGTCAATAGAACTCTCTTCCTCAAAAGGTAGTGGAAACAGTCTTTGAATATTTTCAAAGCTGGGGGAGGTAGATTCTTGATAAATAAGGGGTGAAAGGATACTTAGGGGCAGATCAGCCATGATCTTATTGAATGGTGGAGCAGACTCGAAGTATCGAGTGGCCTCTGAATTCAGGTGTTCATATGTAAGAACACACCATCGATGGTTAATTAAGGAAGCTAATGATGATATCAAACTGGAAGAAACTATAATTCTGCAAAGATTAGTGGTAGGCCAGAAAAATGGGATATTGTTAGAAAACAGAATGACAGAAAACTAGCAAGAAATACAAAGACAGGAAGTATAGCTTCTGTTGGTATATAAAATTGAAAAAAGAAGTTAAAGTAAACATTGATCTCTTTGAGAATTAGAAAATCAATAATGGGAAATAAGAAATTAAAGCGGCTTTGATCAAATATTTCATATCTTCACAGGAACATCACATGAATAGTAGAAAGCCAAGAGGTAAAAAGAAGGGAGCAACTTAAAACAATCATGATCACCAGAGAAAAAGTACAGGAGAAACTGATGGGACTTGAGGCTGACAAGTCCATTGGACCTGATGGGCCTGCATCCGAGCATCATAAAAGAAGTAGCTGCAGAGATAGTGGACGCGTTGGTTGAAATCTTCCAAAATTTCCAGCTGGTTAGATTCCAAAGATAAGTGATGGAGAGAAGGGGTCATGAGGTGGGGTTGTGAGCCAACCACTTCTTATCAATGTGCTTCCCACATGGCAAGCCTCCTACCTGCTGTTGAATTAGTCCCAGCAGCAGCATCAAGAAGAGGCCCTTAGGTGGCCATTAGTTGGGAAGGGCAAGTCATCAAGGGGCTTTCCTGCCATAGAATTAAACAGGATGGTGACGTGACGATGTTGGTGGTGATGGTATCCCAACAACCCACCCTCCCCTCCTGACTAAGTGACACCCTGCCACCAAACTCATCATGGGACACAAGATTCCAGTCTAATTCTCTGTGTTGGCAATTTCATCAAATCCGTGTATCTCTATTTGTGTTGCTGATTCATCTAGCTTGTTATCAATGTTTTATGTATTCAAATAACGAGCCTTAAACTTTATTCACTCACCACTAGTCTTGCATAGATCATTTTGGCCCATGTACTGTTACCCATAAACTCTGCTTCCTTTCTATCCCAGTTTGCCTGTCTTTACCCAAATTACCACCTGCTCTGTTGCCTTGACTTTTCACTTTAGAGTTTCAAATCTCTCTTCACCCGATTCCTTCCCCGACTCTTTTAACTTAAATTCCTGTCCACAGCCCTTATTATATGATTTTCAAGGCGCTGATCCCAACCCAATTTAAGTAGACTCCAAACCAACAGATCAGTTTCCTCTTTCCCCAATATAGGTGTTAGTGTCCCATGAATCATACCCCTTCTTCCAGCCATATCTTTTTTTAGCTAACCTCCTTTACAGGTACATTGCCCAGGAAACAATAAAAAGGCTATTATCTTTAAAGTTCTGAGTTTTAATTTAGATTCCTTGAACTCATTCAACAGAACATCATTCTTCATTCACAAAATCGCAACAGAGCAGAAGGAGGCCATTCAGCTCAGTGGGGGTCAATGGGTGCTATTCGGATTGGCAGATGGTGACTAGTGGAGTGCCCCAGGGGTCGGTGCTGGGGCCTCAGCTATTTACCATTTATATAGATGATCTGGAGGAGGGAACCGAGTGTAGGGTGTCGAAATTTGCTGATGACACCAAGACTGGGGGAACGGCAAATTGTGCGGAGGGTGTGGAGAGTCTACAGAAGGATCTAGATAGGCTGGGCGAATGGGCCAGGAAATGGCAAATGGAATTTAATGTTGGCAAGTGCGAGGTGGTCCATTTTGGTAGGAATAATGGTAGGAAGGATTATTACTTACGCGGCGAAAAACTGCAGCAGGCAACAGTGCAGAGGGACCTTGGGGTCCTTGTGCATGAGTTGCAAAAACCCAGCTTGCAGGTGCAGCAGGTGGCCAGGAAGGCGAATGGGATGCTGGCCTTCATAGCGAGGGGGATTGAATATATAAGTAGGGAGGTCTTGCTGTGGCTGTATAGGGCATTGGTGAGGCCGCAGCTGGAGTACTGTGTGCAGTTTTGGTCGCCGTACTTACGCAAGGATATTTTGGCCTTGGAGGGAGTGCAGAGGAGGTTTACTAGGCTGATGCCAGAGTTGAGGGGGTTGAGCTATGAGGAGAGGCTGAATAAACTAGGCTTGTACTCGTTAGAGTTTAGAAGAATGAGGGGAGATCTCATTGAGACGTATAAGATGATGAATGGGATGGATAGGATAGAGGTGGAGAGACTCTTCCCGCTCAGAAAGGATAGTATGACTAGGGGGCACAGCCTCAAGATAAAGGGGGGGCAGTTTAGAACGGAGTTGAGGAGGAACTTCTTCACTCAAAGGGTGGTGAATCTCTGGAATTCTCTGCCCGTTGAAGTGGTGGAGGCTGCCTCACTAAATATTTTTAAGAAGCGGGTTGATGGGTTTTTGATAAGAGAGGGGATTAAGGGTTATGGGGAGAGGGCGGGAATGTGGAACTGAGCCACGACAGATCAGCCATGATCTTATTGAATGGCGGGGCAGGCTCGAAGAGCTGGATGGCCTACTCCTGCTCCTATTTCTTATGTTCTTATGTTCATCGATCCTGCACCAACTTTCCGACAGAGCATCTTACCCAGGCTCTACCCCATAAACCCATGTATGTACCTCACTAATCCCACTAACTTACACATTGTTGGACACTAAGGGGCAGTATAGCATGGCCAATCCACCTAACTTGCACATCTTTGCACTGTGAGAGGAAACTGGAGCACCTGGAGGAAACTCATGCACACAAAGGCAAAACTCCCACAGTCACCCAAGGCTAGAACTGAACCCAGGTCCCTGGCACTGTGAGGCAGCAGTGCTAATCACTGTGTCATTCATTCTATGTGGACAACAACAATTAATTTTTATATGGCAACTTTAATATAATGCAATGGCCCAAGGAATTTCACAGGAGTATTATAAACAAACTAAGATACTGAAGGGAAGGAATTCCAGAACAGAGGGCCGAAGAAATTGAAGGTGCATCCATCAAAGATGTAACATATAATTGGGAACACAGGAGGCCACATTAGAGGAGCAGCTATTCTGGAAGGATATGAGGTTGGAAGTGATGGGGATACAGTAGAACAGAGAAACAAGGATGAGAATTTTAAAATCAAGATATTGCTCGACAAGGAGCCAATGTAGGTTAGCAAGCGCAAGGATAATAAGGGAACAGAACTTGTTCTAAGTTAAGACACAGGTAACAAAGTTTTGGATGACCTCAGGTTTACTCAAGTAGAATGTCTAGCCAGGAAGGTGTGGACAATACAAACTGGATCCTCCCCCTTCCACTTTGCCTCCAATCATAAGGGCATGCCTTTAATCCTGTCAAAAGGCAGGCAACTCAACCTTTGGAATTTTTGGCCATTACTGCAGAGAACAGTATCTGTCCTTCTTAATAGACTGTCCCCTATTAGTACCTGATTCCTTTTCACTCTTACTACTCAAATTGACTCCTACACCGTGGTATCAAGGTCAATTTGCCGATCCATCCTGCAGTCCTTGTTTTCATCCACACTGGTAGCAAGAACTCTGTATCTATTGTCAAAGTGTTGTGTATGCTCCTCCATCACTACATCCTGGATCCCCATAACTGGCTGACTCTCAGTCACACCTTCCTGTCTCTGACCACTGACCAACCGTAAAGTTCCACTGAACTCAGAGATTGAGGCTGCCTCCTGGAATGAAGTGTTCAGGTAACTCTCCCCCTGCTTGACGCCCCACGTTGTCTGCAATTGGGTTTGCAGCTCAACAATTCTGAGTCAAAGTTCCTCAAATTGCAGGTGTTAATTGCAGATATGGCTGCGCAAAAACACAATGCTCTCTACATATTGCAGTTACAGCACACCACCTGCCCTTCTTTGTTTACTTGATTCATTAGTCAAAGCTTAATAAAGTAACAGCATGTCACCGTTGCCTAGTTTAGAAATAAAGGCACATTCCCAACTTCCAGAGGCCAAAAACGAAAAGAAGCCCCCACTTCTCTGAATTTCCAAGTGCACCAAATTCTTGATTTTAACAACTTGTTCATAAAACACTCCGTGATTGCTTTGTATTCCAAAAATTATTTCAAAGCTAAAAAATAAATCTTTCACCAAGTAAACACATTATACAGAATTCCACATTTTCCTGAATCTGAGGGTTGAACCTCCAGTTTATATATTACTTATCTACTAACATTCCTTTGAGCAGTGAACAAATTTTATATTTAATTACCAATAGGAAAATCTATATTTCTAAGTTGTCTGAGGGAGGGGAACTTATGGTACTAACATCATCAGAAACCTAGCAAAGCTCATCAGGCATCAAAGAACTGGACTGACCATTAGAAGTAGCTAGTTTGGACCAATAATGATTTACCCCAAAATTTTCAAATCAGTAGTTTCAGGTCTTGCTAACATATTGCTCACTTAGCAAGAACACCTTGTGCAGATAAATTACCATCCTTAATATCACCCCTGCAGAATGAAACAGAAACCATCACTTCCATCCTACAACTTCAAAAGGTCTGGGTAGCCAGTGATCCATCTGAAAGGGCAACACAATCACAAATACTGAATAACAATGACAAACTATTCCCCATAAACTATTCATGGTGCAAAGCCAAGTATTATTAAAATCATCACACTTTCTCAAAACTTCCTGTAAAAATATCTTAGTAAGAAACATGTCATTAAGCTGTTCCAAGGTTTTATAAGTCACTTAAGGTTGTGTGTGTACATGTGTGTGTGTGTGTGTGTGTGTGGGTGGGTGGGGTGATGATTCTCCATGGCCGCTGCTGCTAGCCCTAGCCAGGAATCTCAATAGGGAAGGGCCAAATCAGGATTCTTGGAGAGAATCCAGCCCATTGCGAGTCTCCCAGCCCACTGCATCCAGAGCAAGCAGGAACTTGATCACTACTGCTTTAAATTATTGCTTTAAATTACTGCTTAGAGCAGCAGGGTAGCACAGTGGTTAGCCTGCTGCCTCACAGCACCAGGGACCTGGGTTCAATTCCAGCCTTGGGACCAATGTCTGTGTGTAGTTTGCATATTCTCCCTGTGTGTGCGGGTTTACTCCGGGTGCTCTGTTTTCCTCCCACAATCCAAGGATGTGTGGATTGGTTGATTGACCATGCTAAAATTGACCTTGGTGTTAGGGTGATTAGCAGAGTAAATATGTGATGTTACGGGAATAGGGCCTGGGTGGGATTGTGGTTGGTGCAGACTCGATGGGCCGAAAAGCTTCCTTCTGCACTGTAGGCATTTTATAATAATTTTAAAAAATATATTTAAATATAATAATCAGGTTTGAAGAGAATGTTCCAGCCTCTTGATTTTTTTTTAAATTAATTCTTGGGACATGGCCATCGCTGGCTGGCCAGCAATTATTGCCCATCCCTAGTTGCCCGAGGACAGTTGATAGTCAATCCAATTGTTGTGGCTCTGGAGTCACATGTAGGCCAGACCAGGTAAAGATGGCAGATTTCTTTCCATAAAGGAAAGTAGTGAACCAGATGGGTATTTCCAACAATCGAAAATGGTTTCATGATCATCAGTAGATTCTTAGTTCCAGATATTTTTCATTGAATTCAAATCCCACCATCTGCCATAGCAGGATTCAAACCCAGGTCCCCAGAACACTAGCTGAGTTTCTGGATTAATAGTCTAGCGATAATATCATTAGGCCATCGCCTCCCCTTTGGTAAACTCCCGCCCCACCATCAGGAAGTCCAGCAGACACCAATTTCTCTTGGTCCTGGCAAGAGGGGGCCAGGTGACATGGACTCCGAGCAGAGGAGGGCAAGGAGATAAATACTGCCTTTAACTGTGCCCATTGGCTCCTGGTGCCAGTGCCATGCTATAGTGAAGGGGTCCCCCATGGGATCTGGCAGTTGGGGGTCTCTGGCTGGGAGGTAGGGGTTGACCTTGGGGTTCTCCCCAGGGATGGGAGTCTTGCAGCTAGACATCTCTTTCCTGCCTCGGGAGACGTGGAAATCACTCTTACGATGGTAACTTCAGTCAACATTCTGGTGAAAATCTTTATTATTGTTTGTGTTCTGTAAAACCTTTGAAGTAGCACAACTCAAAACTCAAAGCTGCCTAAAGATGCCCTGCAAGGCTTTCTTGCAGTCTCCTCCACTGATGGTCAGCAGCCTTGTTCCAGCCAAACTATAGCCACTGGGGTCAAACTGTGCATGACCACGAGGGCAGATAAAGGCATTACAAAGGTAAGACATTAAGGGGGTGCATAAGAATTAATAGTTCATTTTTGATTGTGTCTTGGGACAGTTGGTTTCTTATGTCATGGTTTTGTTTGGGGGGCTTTTATTGCAGGATTCAGTTAATATGACTGTGATGGAATGTCACAGATGGATGAGAAGCTGTTTCATAGTGGAACAATGGTAATGGGGGAATGCCATTCTAATGAAACTGCAGTCTGAAAAAGAGCTTGTGGGCAGACTATCCAGAGTGAATGCTCTGACTCCTCCTCACACTATGAAAAATTCTCCTTTCCAGAGTATCTGCTCCATAACTGTGGCTCAATTAGTAACATACAGCCTCTGAGTTTGAAGGTTGTGGGTTCAAGTCCTATGCCAATAATCAAGGATGAAGCCCCTACTGAGGACATACTGTGCTGTCTTTTGGCTGAAATGTGAAACCATGACTCTGTCTGCCCTCTCAGGTGGATGTAAAAGAGGAAAGATTGGACAGACTGGGCTTGTTTCCACTGGAGTTTAGAAGAGTGAGGGATGATTTGATCCTGAACCAGTGTATGCAGAAAGGGTGAGCCCAGAACCAGGGGGCACTGTTTTAAAATTAGGAGTCACCCTTTTAGGATGGTATGAGGACTTTGGAACTCTGACGCAGAATGCAGTGGAAATGGGGTTACTGATTTTTTTTTAAAGGCACGTAGATTCTTGTTAGGCAAGGCAATCAAAAATTATCTGGGCAAATGGGAATGTGGAATGCGAAACACAAGAGGTCAGCCATAATCCTACTGAATGACACAGCAGACTTAAGGGACCTACTTCTGCTCCTATTTAGTTTGTTGTATGTAACCCATAGTTATTTCAAAGAAGAGCAGGGGAGTTATCACCAGTGATTTAGCCAATTTATCCCTCCAACAACATCATATTGCTGCACATGAAAATTGGCTGCTATGTTAACCACAGTAACTACACTTCAAAAGTACTTATTGATTGTGAAGCACTTTAGATGTCCAGTAGTTGTGCAAGGCACTTTTTAAATGAAAATCTTCCTTTCTTCTCTGTCAAGTTGCAGACCTGAGACAGCTGCAACTCCCTTATCTTTTACAGCTTTTGTAAGGGCAGATCACAGAATCCTCTGTCCTCCCTCTGAGGATGCAGCCACATTCATTGCCAAGTCCAGAAATTCATCTCAATGCCACCAAAAACATTCCACTGTAGTTCCACAAACTTCCTAACAGCAGAAATAGTCCAAATTACTTCATCTACAAATTGAATGGTTGGTCCTTTAAATTATGCTAATGAGGGATCTGCTTGGAGTTGAACATGTCTGTGGCGAGTGACAAGTGAACAAGTTTTGGAGTTTAGAATTTGTCTAACAAATCATCTGGAAGTGCTACGTGTGCATCTCAGAAATCCTTCAGCTTTCATACACCAGCTTCAGCAGCTGCAACAGAATCAATCTTTTTGGACAGTTTTACAATAGTTACAAATTAAGAAAGATATAACTTTTCTGAAGTGACCCACCAATCTTTGGAGAGCAATTACAGCCAAGCAAAAGAGGTTAGAATGTCAAACTGATATAATGGTGCATGATATATGTGTGCATTTGAGGTAGGGCTCTTAGAGCCACTGATAATGTTAGATTCTACCTAATACTATTAAAAACCTAGCACAAATTTAAAGACATTTTAGAAGACATATTACATGACAATTAGACAATATAGTTACGGAACTATCGAGATGCAGAATGCATCATAACCTTTCATTAAATAAGTATCCTAATATTGGCTGATGCCTGAAATTTTGATCCAAAGATTACACAATTGGCTATAAATTGTGTTTATAATGATTTCTACTAACATGAAAGTGAATATTGAACAGGTGGAAAATAACTCTAAGCAAAAATGCAGCAGTTAATGCACCAAACACTTGGTTTAAAAGGAATTGGGAATGAAAATTCACATTAGCCTCTTCTATTGCTCACCAGGAAGATCCTACATTCAAACTCGATTAAGCTAGGGTGGCAGTGAAGCACTCTCTCCTCTTTGGATCTTTATCCAGTGATTTCTGCGAGAAGGCAAGTGTTTGCACAATGGGTAAGAGTAAGAATGAGTTAAGTTGGAGCATGCTCCTCCTCATTGTGAATAGTCTGATGACAGTAACACTGTTGGGCAAGATTTTATAGAATAGATACTTACTACATGCAACATGAGTTACTACCTTCAAGAGTAAAGGGGGAAAATATATGCAAGCCAAACATTTATTCAGAGAAAGCAAATTTTAATTGTCTTTAATTGAATCCCAGTTGGTGAATGATAAGCTTATTGAAATGGTGTGGGTGATGCAGGGATGTTGCTGATATGAGGTAAAAATATTCAGGTTTGGTTACATACTGAGTAAAACTATCTACGATTTTCTCGAACAATTACATCAGTCTCAACTTGAAGGATACCGTTGTTTACACCACTGTGTTATTTTTATTTTCCATGAATCATTCTGTCAACCAGTCTAAATGTATGTTTCATTTTTTAAAAAATTGTTGATGGGATGTGTATGTTGATGACAAGGCCAGCATTTGTTGCCTATAACTAATTTCCCTTGAAGAGGCATGGTGAGCTTCCCTATTGAACCACTGCAGTCCATGTGGTATAGGCACATCCACAGAGCTGAAGGGAGTTCCAGGATTTTGACCGAGTTTCAGTAAAGGACGTTGTGGATGGTGAAAAGAATTTGAATGATTGAGTTACTCAGTGCAGAATAATAAGTAGCCCCAATATTTATGTGGCTGGTCCAGTTAGGTTTCTGGCCAATAGCAATGCCCAAAATGATGGGGGATTTCTGCAATGGAAGTGCCATTGAATAGTGATCAATGATACAGTAGAGGCAATTTTGTTGCAGAATAACTTGCCCATTCCAAATGAGACTGAGTCTGCTCCAATACATCTCACATAGGATTTTAAGAGGGAAGAAAGTTTAATCTCATCAGCTTTGGCTTGATTTAAACCAATACCGAGAAGTGACAGGCCAATGCATTAGCCAACTTCATCTTATTATTATGTAGCAACCATTGCGGAAAGTGGGAATGGCTTCAGCTTGAACGTCTCAGAGATTTTGAAAAAATAAGAATACTTCAGAAATTAATTTGATTCATTATTAGACAAGGTACTGCAAGATTCTGTTCAGAAATGGATTGCAAAAAAATTACACCATTGTATTTCAGCCAGGAGTCACATTAAACCAAAACAAATTCATCTGAGAGTGTTTGATACAAATAATAACTTTGATGTACTATGTAAGTTTGCTACAAAACCACACAATGAAGAAACAATAAAGGGTTTCATTTAGGGTAAGACGTATTTCTTCAAAATGCAGTTATCTTAGGTTTGCTGATGAAACAATAACAATCAAGACTATGCCTCAGAATTGAAACACCTCAAAGAACAGAAAACAAAAGAAAATTACAGCACAGGAACAGGCTCTTCAGCCCTTCAAGCCTGCACCAACCATGCTGCCCAATTGAACTAAAACCTCTACCCTTCAGGGGACCCTCTATTCCCATCCTATTCATCTATTTGTCAAGATGCCCTTTAAAAGTCACTAAATAATCCACTTCCACTACCTCCCCCAGCAGTGAGTTCCAGGCACCTGTCACCCTCTGTGTAAAAAATCTGCCTCATACATCTCCTTTGAAACTTGCCCCTCGCACCTTAAACCTATGCCCCCAGTATTGACTCTTCCACCCTGGGAAAAAGCTTCTGACTATCCACTCTGTCTATGCCTCTCATAATCTTGTAGACTTCTAATAGGTCTCCCCTCAACCTCTGTCATTCCAGTGAGAGCAAACCAAGTTTCTCCAACCTCTCCTCATAGCTAATGCCCTCCATACCAGGCAACTTTCTGGTAAATCTTTTCTGTACCCTCTCCAAAGCCTCCACATCCTTCTGGTAGTGTGGCAACCAGAATTAAACACTATATTCCAAGTGCAGCCTAACCTAAGGTTCTATAATGCTACAACATGACTTGCCAATTTTTAAACTCAATACCCTGGCTGATAAAGGAAAGCATGCCGAATGCCTTCTTGACTACCCTCTCCACCTGCACTGCCACTTTCAGTGACCTGCGTACCTGCACACCCAGATCCCTTTGCCTATCAATACCCCATTTACTGTATATTTCCTATCTGTATTAGACCTTCCAAAATGAATTACCTCACATTTGTCCAAATTAAACTCCATCTGCCATCTGTCCTCCCAAGTCTCCAACTGATCTATATCCAGCTGTATCCTCTGATGGTCCTCATTGCTATCCGCAAATCCACCAACCTCTGTGTCATCCGCAAACTTACTAATCAAACCAGTTACATTTTCCTCCAAATCATTTATATGAATTACAAACAGCAAAGGTCCCAGCACTGATCCCTGAGGAACACCACTCGTCATAGCCCTCCTTTCAGAAACACACCCTTCCACTGATATCTCTGTTCTCTTTGACCGAGCCAGTTTTGTATCTACCTTGCCAGCTCACCTCTGATCCCATGCAAGTTCACTTTCTGCACCAGTCTGCCATGAGGTACCTTTTCAAAGGCCTTACTGAAGTCCAAGTAGACAGCATCAACTGCCCTACCCTCATCAATCATCTTCATCATTTCCTCAAAAAACTCGTTCAAGTTCGTGAGACACAACCTCCCCTTTACAAAACTATGTTGGCTCTCACTAATACGTCCACTTATTTCCAAGTGGGAATAAATCCTGTCTCAAAGAATCCTCTCCAATAATTCCCCTACCACTGACGTAAGGCTCACCGACCTGTAATTACCTGCATTATTCTTGCTACACTTCTTAAACAAAGAAACAAAATTGGCTATTCTCCAGTCCTCTGAGACTTCTCCTTTGGAAAGACTCACAACACCACCTTAAAGTTCAACAGGTTTATTTGTAACAAATGCCACAAGCTTTCAGAACACACTGTTTTTACCCCAGTCTAACGCCAGCATCATTGTTCTCTGGAGCAGTGTACTGGTGGCTGGTGAGTGTAAACTGTGAGTGTACTGTGTTTTTTTTAAATTGCATTGCTGGGTTGTGGGTTTTTTTCCTTTGTGCTTTCCACAGAGGGTCCTAGGTGCAAGGGCTGTTGGGAAGGGAGTGAGGGAGTATAAAAACAAGGCTACAGTAGACAGCGGGCAGCGTCAGGAGTGGGTAGTGGAGTGAGGCGGGTGCTGAGAGTACTGCAAGGGCTTTGGCTCACAGGGCTTAGGTGAGACAGGGTTAGGCAAGGTGAGTTACTGGTCAAGTTTTTCAAAGTATGTCCATAGGTCTGAGGGTAGACAAATGGCAGGGACCATGGGGAGGCGTGTCAGCTGTGTAAGGTGTAATATGTGGGAGTTCTTGGGGACACAGCATCTCTGGAGAGTCCACATCTGCACCAAATGTCTGGAGTTGCAGCGTTTGAGGGCCCGGGTTAGGCAACTGGAGCTGAGGATGGAGGATTTATTTTTAGTGAGGGAGAATGAGGCGCTAATGAATAGGAACCGTGTTCAAGGGGGGATCCCAGAGTCAAGGAGGGGGGATGGGTGGGTTACAGTTAGGAAGGGGAGAAAGAAGAGGAGTAATGTTCCAAAGGCTACCCCACGGGTAATCTCTCCTTACAGCAGGGGTAAGGCACCGACTGAGGTGGAAAGGGCACGAGGGGAAGAAGAAAATGCCTCAGAGGGAAGGAAGGGGGATGGATGTGAGATAATGGTGGGGGACGGGAGGGTTGGAGGAATTGATAGGCGGTTCTGTGGGCAAAAGCGGGAGTCCAGGATGGTGGTCTGCCTCCCTGGAGCTGGGGTACAGGATGTGTCGGAGAGGGTAGAGGGAATCTTGAAGGGCCAAGGGACCCAGGCGGATGTAATTATATTGATAGGCTGGTCAATTGGGCAGATAGGTGGCAAATGGAGTTTAATCCGGATAAATGTGAGGTGATGCATTTTGGCCGGAATAATGTAGGGGGAAGTTATATGATAAAGGGTAAGCCTGTAAGGAGTATAGAGTCGCAGTGAGACCTGGGGGTGCAAGTGCACAAGTCTTTGAAGGTGGCAGTGCAAGTGGAGAGTGTGGTGAAGAAAGCCTATGGTATGTTAGCTTTATAGGAAGGGGTATAGAACATAAGAGCTGGAGTCTAATGTTGCAGTTGTACAGAATGTTGGTTAGGCCACATTTGGAGTACTGCGTACAGTTCTGGTCGCCTTACCACCAGAAAGACGTGGAGACTCTGGAGAGAGTGCAGAGGAGGTTTACCAGGATGTTGCCTGGTATGGAAGGACTGGGGTATGAGGAAAGATTGAAGAAATTGGGGCTCTTTTCCCTTGAAAGACGCCGACTGAGGGGGGATCTAATAGAGGTATATAAGATTATGAAGGGTATAGATAGAGTAAACAGAGGTAAGCTATTTCCTATGATAGAGACACGTAGGACAAGGGGCCATGGACTTAAGGTGAGGGGGGAGTGGTACAACACAGATATTAGAGGGAGGTTTTTCACACAGAGTGTAGTGGGGGTATGGAATGCTCTGCCGAGTAAGGTGGTGGAAGCAATCACGCTAGAGTCCTTTAAGAGTAACTTAGACAGGCACATGACTGAGTTGAAGATGGGTGGATATAGGAGAACCTTTAAGGGTCATTAGCATTGAGGTGTCCCTAGAAATGTAAATGGGTATAGTATGATAATAATGTTTTTCTCTTTTCATTCACAGGTTTTAAGTTGGTCCACCTTGTGTCCAACAAGGGGCATACACCGATGGGTCGTACTGCGGCTGCTCTTGGTAGTTCGAGATTGGCCTAGTACTTCATGTCGTTAGTGTGCCTAAACTGGACAAGATACTGGACAAGACGACAGCTCAGTGACTATCGCTGATTGCTGTGCAGACACATGGATTTGGGCCGGTGTCTGTGGGAGTTTGCGCATTCTCCCCGTGCTTGTGTGGGTTTTCTCCGGGTGCTCCGGTTTCCTCCCACACCCCAAAGATGTGCTGTTAGGCTGATTGGCAGGAATAAATTGTCCCTAAATCAGTTTCCCTCAATCTGGATGGCCATAAAACATTAGATAGGGGTAATGGGTAGAGAGGTGGTGTTGAGATGGCAGCGTGGGCTCGTTGGGCCGAAGGGCCTGTTTCCCAGGCTGATTTTGTTCTTTGTTCTTTATCGCCACATCATGACCTCCCCTATAGCCAACGAGAATACTAAGATTTCTCTCAAAGCCCCAGCAATTTCCTCCCTTGCCTCTCTCAGTATTCTGGGTATATCCTATTAGGCTCTGGGGATTTGTCCAACTTAATATTTCCCAAGAACCCCAAAACCTCCTCCTTTTTGATCTCAACATGATTCAAACTATCTACACATCCTTTCCCAGACTCATCATCCACCAAGTCCTTCTCTTTAGTGAATACTGACACAAAGTACTCATTTAATACCTCACCTATTTCCACTGGCTCCATGCATAGATTCCCTCCCTTGTCCTTGAGTGGGCCAACCCTCTCCCCGGCTACCCTCTTGCTCTTCATATATGTATAAAAAGCCTTGGGATTTTCCTTAATCCTGTTCACCAATGCTTTTTCATGACTCCTCTTAACTCTTCTTAATCTTTGCTTAAATTTCTTTCTACTTTCCTTGTATTCCACATCCAATATCTGTCGCCTTTTCCTGCCATGATTTTGACGTGGTGAGTTTAAAAGCATAGCAACAAGAAATTAATTCTAGGCAATTTAATTCATGTACATTTATAAATCCCCTAAGATAACATCTTGAGCCCACTACAATCACCTTTGGGAATGTCAGCGAGGGCTCAAGATCTGGGAGTTGCAGACCTTGCCAGCAAGATTGCAATTTTGGATCAGGTTCATACCCATAATGGGTGTGAACTTGATTTAAGTACATCAATTAATTTGAATATTAACATGCCCCCCTTACCAGATACTACCCCCTTGCTTCATTTTCAAACTGTGCCATTGGCGCAGTTTACAACAGGTTCACCCAAATATGGACTTGTTGCGGGGATCCCTTCAGGGACGTAAAAGGTGAGTATAGCCCCCGGGGGAGAGGGTCAGGATTAGGCAATGCCCTGGCATTGCCCTCAGCAATGCCACTGACAGGTTGGCACAGGTTGGGCCAAGGGACAAACATCAGTGGGAGCCTCATGGAAGAAGAAGAATTTATTTTATATATGGTGATGTGCTGGAGTCGTCAGGGGATCTGGGATGCTGGCAATGTTAGGGGTGGGGTGGTGAGTGCCAGCTCCAACTACCGGAGTGTGGGAAGGGGCCAATAATAGGAGGGGGAAGATGTTGTCACTGATTGCTTGGGAGGGGGAGGAAAGGGGCCAGGGATCATGGGGGAAGGTTGGAGGGTTAAGGGCCTGATGCTCACTGGGAGAAGAAGGGTTTTGGAATGAATGCTGACTTCATAGGGGGAGTGGGATGGGGAGGCAAGAGGTTGGAGAGGAGCCCTTTGGACAGCTGTGGTGGGCTGGGAAGGGGTGGGGGTGGAAGTTTGTTGCTGTCCTGAATGGGGCACACGTTAAAGAAGGTGGCCCAATCTCTGTGCAGCCAGGCTTTGCTGGTATGTTGAGGCCCTGTCCCTGCATGATGGCGTGGCCCCCTTGATTTTTTGGCAAGTGCCATAAGATCAGGAAAGAAAACTAACCTGTTTCTCTAGACAGAAACACACCAGTTTTCTCACCAGAAACAACACTCTGCCATTTTAGGTAAGACTTTGCCCCATATTTATTCCAAACTCACCTGTGCAAATTACAATTGATTGGTCTGTTGCTTTGTTGAACTAACCTGTTCACGTCATTTTAATTTACTGTCAGCTGAGCCTGCAGACTGGAAACTAAGTTATTTACTACAGCCGATAAACCAATAATGTTCCATTTGTCTCACACAGAGAAAGACGAGCCTAACAAGATTATTAAGGACATTACTTGTGATGGTGAATGTCTTTCACTTTATTTGAGCTTCATGTTTTGATTTCAGCAAGGAGTTCAAACAAGCTGTTTTTCATTCAGCCGCCTCAGCACTGATCTGAATGATTTCTTACTTGCCTTTGTACTAGTTGTGATTATGCATTCAGTGGACTGAAAAGGTTGGCAGACAAAAGCATGTCTAGTGACCCAAGTTGTTCTGTTGGATTCTGAAAGACGATCTCATCACCGCATCACATTACTGAGCAGCACGTAATTTTTCCAACCTCAAGATCCATACTGCACTGAAGTAGCATTCAAACTAAGATAAAGAGGTACCATACTAGATAAAATGAAACCTTCAATACTATATCACTGACAGAACAAAAAGGTTATACTGGTACTCTATGTAAATTAGAAAATACAGCCAGAATATATAGAAAATATGGATCAGTTAAAAAAGTGTTTTTTTTTACAGTAGTGATAATTTGCTGTCTGGCAACACTTTAATTCAAATTTTTTAAAAAAATCACTGAACTGAGGTGATCTAATTTGTGGAACACCAACAATTGGGCAAACATTGCAATAATCTCAGTAATATTTTTAAATTCAAAACTGCCACTCCGAAACTGGTTCAGCAAGACAGATTTGAAATTTACCTGATTAAAGCAGCATAGTTGACAAAACATACCCAGTATTCCGGCTAATTTTGAAATCATCACAGCTAATTAGTTAAGGGGAACTAAGGCCTAAGTACCCTGAGACAGATGGTGTATCCTATGATGGTGAACTCTACAAATGAAATTTTTGTCACAATAGCTATCATTATCAGAAACTCACTTAGCACTGATGATGTTCAGAACACAACAGTCAAATATGTTGTTTTGAAATGGTTGCTAAAACAGACTGTAATGTTAACAGTTAAAATAATAAACTTCATGCTAAGATGAAACTTGAACAGCTATTTAATCAGTGCTAACCAAGTAAAATCAGCCAGCATTGTACTGGAAGAAGACTATGCCTTAAACATTTTTGAATCATTTCAAGATATTACAGAGAATGTAAACTGACACTTTTTCTGAATGATAGATTTTCAAAACAGATTTGCCAAATGTTCATTCATATTAAGAACTTTGGTTGAACTTAAGAGCCACCAGAAGACAAAGTGGCTCATGAACATGGATTAGACAGTGGAAACTAGAATTCTGTGAAGAGGAGGGGTGTGTGTGTTTGGGGGTGTGGGTGTGTGAAGTGTTGAAGGGAAGGGGGAATGATTGAATGATAAGGTGCATGAACCCCTATTGTAGGTACATCACTTGTTTGTCAAAGTAAGATACAGCCTGATCAACTTTGCTGATGGCTCAAAAATAGAAAAGGCAATAAAATCAGGCTGCATCAAAAGACTTCAAAAGGAATTAGACTGGTTAGGTAATTGGCCAGATACATGTCAAATTAAATTCAGCTGTAATACGGTGTTAGGAGGATTTATTCTCCTATGGCCTTGGACACAGGGAGTTAAGATCAAGTGCAATATTCAAGCAGTTAACATTGATCAGATGTTTGTTCAAAAGGGGAACAGTGGGTGGAAATTTCTATTTTGCAGACTAAGTGTGTGTGGTAGCAGGCAGGATAATTGGCAAGCTTCCCGTTGATTGGCAGGGGCCGATTCTTACACCTGATCTTTCACTTGAAAGCTGATTAATTATGCATTGTCATGCTGCTCATCAAATCATGTGGTGGGACAAGTTCTGATTTGTCCATTTGCTATTACATTTTAGATTTCAAATTCCTGACTCCATATTTAAGCAGTTCCCAAATACTGCTGGCCTACTCTGTGGTGTGGCTATACAACATGTCCTCCAGGAGAAGCAAGCCCTTAGATGCCCCTTTGATTAAGCCATGACTGCCTGGTGACTCTCTTCCAGGCCATCAGTGAATGCCAAGATGTCCATTTCCCAAGGTAGGGAGCAGGAGAGTGACTAGCCTGACATTGCCAGCCTGGGAAATGTTGCCAGGGAGGTCTGTGCCCTGAGCACATAGGAGAAAATACGCTGCAATGCTGGAAAAGAATGAATGATCCCATCTACTCCACCAAGATAGTTACAAATTCTAGACTCACATTCTCATTAGGGCATCAGGCACTCTAAAGATTACAATCCACAAGGATCTCAAACACAATTAGCAGAAGAGGCATTTGTACTGAATGTCTCATGCACTTTAATATCTCCACCATCTCATTTATCGTTCTGCACTCTCAACGTCTTCTGCCCTTAGGGGCCATCTCATTTATTGTTCTGCACACTCAACTTCTCTTCTACTTGTTCTCCTCCCATTCAATTTCATCCAAAGCAGGCAAAGCTTTTCCACAGCAAGGGAGAGAGATCAGTGGTGGAACCTCCAATACAGGAGTTGGTTGCCTTCAAGAAGGCAGCCAAGTTGGTAAGGGAGGACAGGGATTTTTCCTGTGGTGAAGGCATGATTGGCTTCCCCAAGCAAAACAATATGGCTGAACCCTCCATGGGTTGAACACATCATGACTTACACAGTGAGTTGCATGAACACTGGATTCTGCCTACTCAGGAACTGATTCTATCTTTTTTCTCTTAGACACCAGCAAGGGCAGTTCGAGACAAACTTTCTGCGAAATCCTCAGCTCTAGCCCAACCTCCGATATTGATGCTGAGGATCCACTAGAGGTTGAGCCATCATTGCATACACTTGTAACCTCCACCAGTGCAGAGACACCAGGCGGGATTTTACAGCTTCACTCATTCCAAAACCGTAACATCCTGCCCAAGGTTGACGGAACTTTCCGTGGACCACTCCTCGCCGACTCCAATTCCCATGGCAGGTGGGACTGTAAAAATTCTGACTACTATGTGTTGCCTTATTTCAAGGGTGACCTAAATGTGTTAATCCAGAGCCTTAAAGTGCATGTAGATAGAGAAGAGCTCTTTAAATCTTGTAGCAGATGACTGAATAATGTCTGCTCCTGGAGTGCTGCTTTGGACTGCAGAAGAATGTTTACATTGGATTCTGGTGAGTGAGGGAGCTCGGTGAGGAGGGAACCTTTTCTACCTTTCCTCAGAAAGATGAGCAACGGCCCTGGTAAATAGGACATGGTGGGTATTTTGATTGTGCTTAATAAACTAGAGGAAGTAAAAGCAAAGGGACTAGTTCAAGGATAAGTCTTGGCAGGACAGCTCGGCCATGTGGAATGCTCCTCTTGTGCAATGCGGAAAGTCAGGCACACTTCCAGTGTTCAGGGTGACCACACGTGCAGGAAGTATTGCCAGCTGCAGCTACTTGAAATTTGTGTTTTTGAGCTGGAGCTGCGACTGGATTCACTGTGCGGCACCTGCCAGAGTGAGGTTTTTGGGTATGGCAAGCACAATGAGGTGGTCACACCGCAGGTAATGAGTGCACAGGCAGAAAGAGAATGGGTTACCACCAAACAGAGCAAAAGCATGAGGCAGGCACTGCTAGAGGCCCCTGGATCCATCTCTATCTGACAGTTATTCTATTTTGGACACTACTGGGGGAGGTGGTTTCTCAAGGGTATGACAGCAACAGCCAAGTCCGTGGCACCACAAATGGCTCATCTGCACTGGGAGTGTGTGGAGAAAAAAAAGAGTGGGAGAGCAATAATTATTGGGGGTTCATCCTAAGGAATGTTTCTGTGGCCGCTGACGTGATCTAGGGTGGTAAGTTATCAAGGTCATGGATGTCACTAAGCAACTGCAAGACACTCTGAAAGGGGAGCGTGAACAGCTGGAGGTCATGGTTCATATCAGTACCAAGGACATAGGTAACAAGAGAGGCGAGGTCCTGAAAGATGAATATAGGGAGCTACGAAAGAAGTTAAAAAGCAGCAGCTCATACGTTGTAGTCTCAGGATTACTCCCAGTGCCATATACTAGCGATAGCAGAAATAGGAGAATAGACCAGATGAACGAATAGTTGGAGAGATGGTACACGAGGGAGGGATCTGTTAAGTCGCTGTATCAATTCACCCTGCCACGCAACATGGAATCTTTGGAAACCATGGAAACCATGGTTGCCCTGGAAACCATGTCTATTCCATAATACTATGTGCAGAATCTCACTGGCCATTTTGCACATGGCATTTGTCCTGTTGTCACACTTCCTTAATGTTGTGGTCTCTCTTCCCTTCTCACATTCCTCTGATTGCAACAGGCTCAGTGACATCAAACCAAATGTGACCCCAAACTCTCGGGAGGAATGTTCCAGATCCGCAAGCAGCAGGCAGGACCAGAAAACTCAGGGTGCAGCAAAATATGTGTTCCACTGGCATAAAAACAGGTTGCAATTTTCCCCTACTGACTTTCATGGTAGTTTGGGTTGACTGCCTCACCGCATTGGGAAAAGTATTTCAATGCCACTACATTCATGAATGTTCATTGAAATGCTCAGCTTGCTGCAATCACACTCCCAATATAATCGCCATATTGGTGGATAGACTGGAGTGAGTCTCGACCAAATTTAACTGATGTGCACCTAGCAAACTACACTTCATTTGCAGCTTTGAGGTTTGTTCTGCTGTATTCACCTACATTTCATGCAATGATCTTGCAGCTGCTCTGACTCCGTGCCAAGGCTGCTCAGGAAAAACCAGTGGGAAGGGAAAGGGGATGTTTGGAAGGCACGTGCTTGATGGGGGGTAGAGAATGATGATAACTTGAAACAGGCACTTATGTTTCTTTTTGGAAAACTCCCAGCACATATGTTTTCATTGACTTAACCAATCAACCTTAGCCCCCATGACTTTGTAATTGGATCAGTTTAAGATTCTTGTTTGTCACTGGAGTGTGTTACTCTTATACTTGATATGCAATTCAGTTGTATTGTGATCACAATTTTCCAGCAGACCTTTCCCTGGATTAATAATTAACCCTGCCTGTTTGCACAATGCATGTCTGTTTATATTCCAGTAGCAAGCTATCTTCTGTAGTGCTACTGCTACGACGACTTATACATGATGGGAAAAGCTTATGGGATGGGATGTCTGGTTTTGCTATCCATTCAAAGATTTCCTGAGATTCTGTTTGGAGAAATGAGATGCCTCCCACAGTGGATCTTAGTTGATGGGTTGTTGAGATGTGTTTCATGACCAGGGGCTCATGGCCATAGTTGCACTTTGGATCATCCTTCATCATCCATTTATGGAGGACATGACAAATCAAACATGTCTTCAAAGGAAGTCAAAGCCAGGGACCTCTGTGGTTAGGTCAGTGATGAGATAGAGGCTCTTCATGCTTCATGTGTTTCAAATTGATCTGGATAGTGGCTTGATACCAGCTGCTGTTTCTCAAAAATGCCATTGTGATTTTAAACACATTTTATACCTGTATATGGTCTCCCTGTGTATGTTAGTTGAGCAAGACCTTGCCAGCTAATGCCATTATGAAGATGACAAAATGCCTCAAAGTGGCCTTCTAGTTGGAAAATCATAAAAACATTGAATATGCCAAACAAAGGATCTACCAACCAAGATTATTGTGTGATGATTTTCATTGTACATGATATTAGAATCAAAGAATTACACAACAGTCGCAGCACAGAAAGAGGCTAGCCAGCCCTTTTATGATAGCTGTCTGGGCTCTCAATCAAGCATACATTATGAAGTTTGGCTGAAAGTCCAGACAGGTATAACACCTGCCCCCAGAAAATAAACATTGTTTGATTGACAGCTCAGCTCTCTGATCTCTGCAGTCAATTTCACAATATTTGTTCATACAAGTTGAGGTGCATTCAAAGGTTTGTGGTTTTTGAAACTTCAAAGCATGTGGATGATTGGGACTTCTACTGGCTTGCAGTTCCGGCTTTTTTTCAAGCAAAGGAGAAAGTTCTCAACGGGTCACTTCTTTTCAAAACTTGCTTTTACACATTCTGCTCTTCACCACAAGGTTCAGAACAAATGAGCATGTTAAGTGCCATAGTTTTGCAGAGAGGATATCAGGGGCTATAGGGGGTAGGTAGAGGAACAAAGGGTGCATGACAGTCCTGAGGGAGTGGGTGAAAGGGTAGAACTGGTGTGAGGGGACTTTGGGTGGGGTATCGGGGGAGGGGGGCGGTTAGTGAATGAAGGGCTCTTTTAAATTTATCTTTTAAAAGGCTCCCTCATGCAGACAAGGGTATACAACCCCTCTCTAAGAGGCCATAAACGATATCTGTCTAAAACCTGGCCTGAATCCAGAAAAGTTTCAGAGGAATAAGACATACCTATGCTGGCCATGAATGCAGCTTTTGACAGAATGAGCCTGCACCCTATAAAGACACTCCCAAAAATCATACAGCCCAGTAGGGATCCTGGAGTCAGTACCCGCCAGCCATTCTTGATGGGCTTCCGAGTCAACACGGCTCAATGATAATCCAGGCCATTAAGTCTATATTCCTTCTCCTTAAACCTCCTGCCAAAATGCACTCACACTTCTCTGTATTAAATTCCATCTACCACTCAGATGTCCATTCTGTTAGCCTATCTACATCTGGTGCAAGTAATTGGTATCATTCTCACTGTTTGCCACTCCTCCAAGTTTAGCACTGTCGGCAAATTTTGAAATTTTACTCTGGATTCCAAATGCATATCATTCATTTACAACAAAAAAAAGTGGTCCACTGAATGTCACTTATTGCTTTCCATCCTTAACCCAATCTTTTAACCAGCTAGACAATGACCCACCTATAATGAGTCTGTTTTGCCTTTTTATGTGGTTGAATCAGGCATTAGGTCAAATCGGGATTTTCACCAGGCTAGAACAGGAAGGAACCTGATTAGAATTGGTTTAAATATATTTGAATCCAATTAGCAGGCTGGAAGCCTAATTCAAAGGTCTCCTGAGATGTCCTGCCTCCCCTCTGAGAGGGAAGTTGTGTGGGCGCCAATTATTCCTGGTCCTGGCAAGCGGGACCAGGCACTGTGGACTCAGAGAGAGGACAAGGAGGTAAGTACTGTCTCCAAATGTGCCCATGGGTTCCTCTGCAAGGCTTTGGGGGTTGGGGTCCCTCAGGGGAAGGGATCTCTCTCAGAACAGGGCTCTTGAGGCTGGATTTCTCCTTGTTGCCCTGAAAAAGGTAGAAATCACTCCTCGGATGGTAATTCCAGGCACCTTACTGGTAAAATTGTTTATTTTTGTTTGAGTTCTGTAAAACCTTTGAAGTGGTCTGGCCTCATTAAAATCCAGCGCCCCTGAGTACATGGAAGCCACATTCCATTGTACATTTGGGATTGTCCTTGACTGAATTCAAATGCCCCAGGTTGTACCAAATCGCTTTGAAGTGCTTTGATGGACAGGTGCTGTCAGTTTCACTGAGGAGATCCCCTTGCTTTCTCTCATAAGTCCCAGCTGCAATGAAATCTCTTAGAACTGCTTTGAGTGACAGCGATCAAAGGGCAGATTAGTTAAAAGTTTGTTTGCACAAAGAAATGATGGTCCATTAGCTGCTAAAAGCTTTTTTGACTGACAGCTCCACTACAAATAAAATAGTTTGTTATTGATACAATCAGTTCATGCTCCATTAAGCCTGAATGCTTCCTCTTTTAACCACATCTGTTCTGTCTGGCCCCATTCTTTTTAAACGCTGCAGCTTTATTTCAAGTCTCTGACCCTTCCCAGGAAGCAGTTACGTTTTCTAATATGGTTTATTACTGGCTTTTTTTAATTGCCTGCAAAACTTCTCACTAAGCTCATATCAGCTTCATTTTACTGCTTTTTTCTCTTACTTTTTTTTAGCTCTGTCAAGCTTGAAGATTGGATAGGCTGGGCCTTTCATCTTTGAGACAGAGTAGGCTGAAGGAGAATTTAATCAAAGTACATAATGGGCAGCACGGTGGCATAGTGGTTAGTATTGCTGCCTCACATCTCCAGGGACCCAGGTTCAATTCTGGGCTCAGGTGACTGTGTAGAGTTTGCACATTCTTCCTGTGTCTGTGTGGGTTTCCTCTGCGTACTCTGGTTTCCTCTCCCAGTGAAAAGTCTGACAACACCAGGTTTAAGTCCAACCAATTTATTTGATAGTAAACTCACTAGCTTTCGAGGTTACCCCCTTCGTCAGGTAACGTCAGGTTCGCCTGACGAAGGGGGTAACCTCAAAAGCTAGTGAGTTTACTATCAAATAAATTGGTTGGACTTAAACCTGGTGTTGTCAGACTTTTTACTGTGTTTACCCCAGTCCAACGCCGGCATATCCACATCATTCCTCTCCCAGTCCATAGATGCACAGGTTAAGTGGATTGGCCATGTTAAAGCGTCCCTTAGTATTCCAAGATGTGTAGGTTAGGTGGCAAGTGTGTGGGCTTATGGGAATCAGGCGAGTGAGAGGGCCTGGATAGCATACTCTGTCAGGTATCGATGCAGACTTGATGGGCCGAATGTCCCCTTTGCATAATAGGGATTCTACAATGAAAATAATGAGAGGGCCTTGACAAAGTGGGTATGGAAGGACATATTTCTAAAAGTAGAGGATTAACCAGTGTGCATAGATTAAAAGTGATAGGGTGAAGGATTAAAGTGGGGTTAAGGGGAATTTATTTTCACTAGAGAGTGGGGGGAGAGGGGAGCTAGAGACAGAGAACATCTAAAACGTGCCATGATAGCATGCCACGATCTACTGAGCTACCACCAAGGGCTGAACAATGGAATCTCTTTCAGCTGCACAAACATCTGATAGGCTGTATGGCTACCTCATCCACTATCATTTTCTATGAGTCTATAGCCAATTTCCTCACTTGATCCATTAAAACCATTCATATTAGTTAAATAAGACATCAAAATTACTTTGCTATTAACTGTTGAGATGAGGATGCAGAATCTTGATCATTTGGCTCATTTGGTGTTTCACTGGATCTTAGAAGTTTCACAAGTCTGAGTTTTGCTGTGGTCAACTTGGATTTAAAATTTACCTTAGAGTCATGACAATATTAAACATGTCAGATTCTACATGTGAAAACTTAATTAAAGCACCAGACTTTTTCTACATGATTTTGCTTTTTCCTCACCAATATTTATCCTTTGAAGAACAGTTAGTAAAATTTCCATGTCATTTGTTGGCACTCTGGGACATCATCAGAACGTAATAATGTGCTATGCAAGAATGCAAGTCGTTATGGTGGCTTTCTCATCATGTTTAGCTTCAAAGAGTGAGATGGTGGGCAACTGGTCACTCTAAGGGTTTGCTGGTCACTAGGAGGTGTGCAAGTTTTGGTACTGGGATAACTTTCTATCCCTGTGTGGGAAATGTTTGCCTTGCAATGATTAGATGAGATTGGAAACTCAACAGGCTTTATATGTGCTAATCTATATCTCTCAGCTTTATTATGTACAAGCTTCAAACCTTAAGGTATTGTGCCACACTGACGCTGCTGCACTAGGTACAATTTCAGAGCTATACCTCATTCTATTATATATAAATGACATAGTTGACTATGTGGGGGATAGGATTAGTATGTTTGCAATGACACAAAGATTGGCCGGGTGGATAACACTGAGGCTGAGTGTATTGGGCTACAAGAAGATATAGATGGATTGGACAAAGGGGCAGATAAGTGGCAGATGGAGTTTAATTCTGAAAAGTGTGAGGTGATACACTTTGGATGGAGTAATTTGACAAGGAAGTATTCAATAAATGGTAGGATACTCGGGCGTTCTGTGGAACAAAGGAACCTTGGACATGTTTGTCTACAAATCTCCAAAGGTGAAGGGGCATATTAGTGGGGTGGTGAAAAAGACATACTTGCCTTTATCAATTGAGGCATAGATTACAAAAGCAGGGAAATCATGTTGGAGTTGTATAGAACTTCAGTGAGGCCACAGCTAGAGTACTGTGTGCAGTCCTGGTTGCCACATTACAGGAAGGATTTAATGCACTAGTGGGGGTGCAGAGGAGATTCACCAGGATGCTGCCAAGGATGGAACATTTAAGTTATGAAGAAAGGTTGGGTAGACTTGGGTTGTTTTCGTTGGAGCAGAGAAGACTAAGGGGCGACCTGATTGAAGTGCACAAGACTATGAGGGACATGGATAGAATGGATAAGAGCAGCTGTTTCCCTTAATTGAATGGTCACTCATAAGGGGACATTGGTTCAAGGTGAGGGGCAAGAGGTTCAGGGGAAATTTGAGGAAAAACCTTTTTACCCTGAGGGTGGTCACAATCTAGAATGTGCTGCCTGAGAGGGTGATAGATGCGGTTTGCTTTACATCCTATAAAAAGTACCTAGATGACGCACAATATAACATTCAGGGCTATGGGCCAAGTGCTGGTAGGTCGGATTAGGTGAGAGTTCAGGTGTTTCTAATGTGTCAATGCAGACTTGATGGGCTGAAGTGCCTTTTCTGCACTGTATGTTTCTCTGATTCTATTACCATATGTATGTGTGAAATATGTAAACATTGAAGTGCAGTTGTCATGGGGAAAACTACACATTTGATTCAGTTATTTGATTTATTTTAAATGGACATTGCATGGAACATAAGTAATCAGTCTTGTAATGAACTAATTTTTTGGGGAGCAGTTCAGGCTTCAATTTTTTTCCTGGGTTCCTGTTTCAGTTAAGACTGTCAGAGGTAAATTCACAGTTATAATTCCAAATAGATTGGTCTCAAAAGATCGAACATGAAATGCTTCCTGCATTAACGCAAGACTGAGTTATTCTTCCTTCAGTTATTCAGAGAAGGAAAAGCAGGAAGTGTTCTTGAATATCAGCTGATCACCAATTCAGGACTCTCACACGTCTGGTGCCAATGGCCCAGTGTGATTCATTTGGGGCATTTATTTAAGTTTTAAAGTGGTTGAATTCCACCTCAGTAACGCTGTCAGCACCAGCAGGAAATGCACCAATTTTTCCGCCAGCAGCTGCTCTTAGATTTCATTTAGAGGAATCACAGCCGAGATTAATCAAGCATGTTCTGCCTTTTCTAAATCGATGCTGGCTCTCCTTAATTAACTCAAACTCTAACATGTGCTTGTTGATTTTTTTCTCCCTTGATTATTGATTATAAAAGCTCACCTATCACTAATGTTAAACTGACTGGTTTATAATTGCTAGGTCTGTCCTTACTTCCATTCTTGAATAAAGGCACCGCATATGCCACTAACCAATCCTCTGGCACCTTCCCCATAACTAAGGAAGATTGAAAGATTAAGGCAAGCCTTTTCTTCATTCCATCGCCATTTCTTTTCACAATCTGGCTATGCATAGGGTAAGTCATCTGGTCATACGCAAATGTTACCCACAAAACACTGAGTCCGCTTGCTTCACCTAATTTCCCAGCACCAGATCCAACATGCCTCCTTTCTACTTGGGCCAAGAACAAACTAATCAAAGGAACACATCCTGAGACTATTTCAGGAATTCCTCCCACTCCCAATCCTCTATTTTAACAATACACTTGTTGATATTTGGGTAATTGAAGTCCCCAAGCATCCCCATTCTATAGTTTTTGCATATTTCTCTGATTTCCCTGTAGATTTATTCATCTGTCTTTCTCTCACTGTTTGGAAGCCTAAAAAATATCTCAAGTAACATGATCTTACCATTTTTGCCTATCAACTCTAGCCAAATGGACTCTGTCCTTGCCAGTTCCTGGACATCCCCTCTGTCCAACATCACAATGTTTTGCTTAATGAGTACTAATACTCCACCTTCCATTTTCCCTTTTTTACCTTTTTCTGAATATTTTATATCCTTGTATAAGTGTCCCGTCCCCAGCACCATTAAGCCATTTCTGAGTCATTGTCACAACATTATACGACTCTCAACAACTTTTACAGATGCACCACTGAAAACATTCTTTCTGGTGGTATCACAACTTGATATGGCTCCTATTCTGCCCAAGACCCCAAGAAACTACAAACGGTTGTGAATGTAGCCCACTCCATCACACAGACTAGCCTCCCATCCATTGACTCTGTCTTCACGCTGCCCTCAGAAAAGCAGCCCTGACATGCTCTCTTCCATCAGGAAAAAGATCCAAAAGTCTGAGGTTACGTGCCAATCGACTTAAGAACGGTTTCTTCCCTGTTGCCATCAGACTTTTGAATGGACCTATCTCGCACTATGTTGATCTTTCTCTACACCCTAGCTCTGACCGTAACAAAACATTCTGCACCCTCTCCTTTCCTTCTCTATAAATGATATGCTTTGTCTGCATAGCATGCAAGAGACAACACTTTTCACTGTATACTAGTACATGTGACAATAGTAAATCAAATCAAATTTTCTCACATTGCTATTTGTTCTTGTCACTCATAAACCACATTCACCAATTTTTTGCATTTGTCTAAATGCATTGTAACCCTGTCTTTGGATTGCTTGTAAACCTTCCTAGTCCACTCCTTGTTAATATTAGAGTCATAGAGGTTTACAGCATGGAAACAGGTCCTCCGGCCCAACTTGTCCGTGCCACCCTTTTTTCAAAAACACTCGTCCCAATTGCCTGCATTTGGCCCACATCCTTCTATACCTATCTTACCCATGTAACCATCTAAACACTTTTTAAAAGGCAAAATTGTACCTGCCTCTACCACTACCTCTGGCAGTTTGTTCCAAACACTCACAACCATCTATGTGGAAAAAATTGCCCCTCTGGACACTTTTGTATCTCTCCCCTCTCATCTTAAACCTATGCCCTCTACTTTTAGACCACCTTACCTTTGAAAAAAGATATTGACTTTCTAGCTGATCTATGCCCCTCATTATTTTGTAGACCTCTATAAGATCACCCCTCACATTTTGCGCTCCAGAGAAAAAAGTCCTAGTGTATCAAGCCTCTCCTTATAACTCAAACCATCAAGTCCCAGCAGCACCCTAGTAATCTCTTCTGCATTCTTTCTAGTTTAATAATATCCTTTCTATAATAGGGTGACCAGAACTGTACACAGTATTCCAAGTGTGACCGTACCAATGTCTTGTACAACTTCAACAAGATGTCCCAACTTCTCAACTCCTGTATTCAATGCTCTGACCAATGAAATCAAGCATGCTGAATGACTTCTTCACCACTCTATCCACTTGTGACTCCGCTTTCAAAGAGCTATAAACCTGTACCCCTAGATCTCTTTGTTCTGTAACTCTCCCCAACACCCTACCATTAACTGAGTAAGTCCTGCCCTGGCTCAATCTACCAAAATGCATCACCTCACATTTATCTAAATTAAACTCCATCTGCCATTTGTCAGCCCACAGGCTCAATTGATCAAGATTCTGTTGCAATTGGAGATAACTTTCTTCACTGCCCATTATGCCACCAATCCTGGTGTCATCTGCAAATTTACTAATCATGCCTCCTGTATCCTCATCCAAATCATTAATATAAATGACAAATAACAGTGGCCCCAGCATCAATCCCTGAGGCACACCGCTGGTCTCAGGTCTCCAGTTTGAAAAACAACCCTCTACAACCATCCTCTGGCTTCTGTCATCAAGCCAGTTTTGTATCTATTTAGCTACCTCACTCTGGATCCTGTGAGGCTTAACCTTATGAAACAACCTACCATGCGGTATCTTGTCAAAGACCTTGCTAAAGTCCATCTACACAATGTTGATTGCACTGCTCTCATTTACCTTCTTGGTAACCCCTTCAAAAAAATCAAATTTGCAAGACACGATTTTCCAGTCACAAAGCCATGCTGACTGTCCTTAATCAGTCCTTGCATCTCTAAATGCCTGTAGACCCTGTCTCTCAAAATACCTTCCAACAATTTACCCACCATAGATGTGAGGCTCACTGGCCTGTAGTTCCCAGGCTTTTCCCTGCAGCCCTTTTTAAATAAAGGCATAACATTTGCCACCCTCCAATCTTCAGGCACCTCACCCGTGACTATCGCTGATTCAAATTATCTCTGCTGGGAGGCCCGCAATTTCCTCCCTAGCCTCCCACAACGTACTGGGATACTCTTCATCAAATCCCAGGGATTTATCTACCTTGATGCGCTTTAACACTTTGCGCACCTCCTTCTCTGCAATATGTACACTCCTCAAGACTTCACTATTTATATCCCCACGTTCCCTACCATCCATGCTTCTCTCAACAATAAATACTGATGAGAAATATTCACTTAGGATCTCACCCATCTCTTGTGGTTCCGCACATGGGTAACCTTATTTATCCTTAACAGGTCCTACTCTGTCCTTAGTTACTCTTTTGGCCTTTATGTATTTGTAGAAGCTCTTTGGATTCTCTTTTGCCTTATCTGCCAAAGCAATCTCATGCCTCTTTTTGCCCTCCTGATTTCTCTCTGAGCTCTACTCCTACATCCTCTATACTTCTTCCTTCTTTAATAATGTTCAGAACTTTGACTTTATGTGCTTCTATCTATATGCTGGTAAGCATGCCCATCAATTTTGTTTACTACACCAGTCAACCTGTCAATGAGGACATTGGTCCCTGTCCAGTTGAGGTGCAACACATCTCTTTTGAATAGCTAAAAGCAAATTACCATGGAAGCTGGAATCTGAAACAAAAACAGAAAATGTGGGAAAATCTCAGTAGGTTTGACAGCATTAGTGGAGAGAGAACAGAGCTAATGTTTCAAGTTTGGATAACGCTTCAATGGTCAATCTGATTGGCCAGCAGATCCATCAATCCAGGAGTTCAACAAAAGCATTAGTGGCCATTGTCAGGACTGAAGCTGATGAAGGTGCCCAAAGTCAAGGAACCCAGAGTAGGTAAGTCTGGGTTCTCAGGCGAGGCTGGTTTGGGGAAAATGAGGGGAGTGGGCTGGGTTGAGAGAGGGAGTGGGTAGGGAGGCACTCTCTCTCAGGCTCATGTTTTCCTCAACTTTCCACCATTACTCTGCTCCCTCTCACAATCACTCTTTTATCCTCTTGCCTCTCCTCTCTCACACTGCTCTCTCTCACACGCACTCTTTTATCCTCTTGCCACTTTCAATCTGCTCACTCTCACACTCGTTCTTTTATCCTCTTGTCTCCTTCACTCGCTCTTTTATCTCTTGCCTCTCACACTGCTCCCTCACACTGGCTCTTTTATCCTTTTGCCTCTCTCACACTGCTCCCTCACACTCACTCTCGTATCCTCTTGACTCTCTCATACTGCTTCCTCATACTCACTCTTTTATCCTTTTGCCTCTCACAAACTCTCACTTGTTCTTTTATCCTCTTGCCTCTCTCACATTCCCTCTTTTATCCTCTTGCCATTTTCAGTCTGATCCCTCCCACATTCTGGGTTCGATCCCCAGCTCGGGACACTGTCTGTGCGGAGTTTGCACGTTCTCCTCGTGTCTGTGTGGGTTTCCTCTGGGCGCTCCGGTTCCCTCCCACAGTTCAAAGATATGCGGGGTTAGGTTGATTGGCCATACTAAAACTGCCCCTTAGTGTCCTATGATGCTTAGGTAAGAGGGATTAGTGGGTAATAATATGCAGGGATATGGAAGTAGGGCCTGGGTGGGATTGTGGTCAGTGTAGACTCGATGGGCTGAAGGGTCTGTTTCTGCACTGTAGGGTTCTATGATTCTACGACATTCGTTCTTTTAAACTGTCATCATTCATCAATGAGAATAAATATTTCCTATCTATTCTGATCAGACCCCTCGTGATTTTGAATACCTCCAACAAATCTCCTGTAAATCTTTATTTCTTTATGAAAACAAATCTATCCACAACTCAATTCCCCCATCCTCACCCTTGGACTAAGGGTCAGTGTCTCAGGTTAACAGATCAATGCGTAGAAATTTCTTCACACAGAGGACTATAGATAAAAATACTGGAAATATTCAGATCAGGCAGCATTTGTGGAGAAAGAAAAAGATTTTGGCTGAATGTTGCAGCTTTCATGCTGGTAGGATTTTCCCATCCCATTGCAGTAAATGAAGAATTGGCTGGGCGCCAAATACTCCAACCTCGCTGCAACAGGTGCACGGCAGCAGCAGCCAGTAAGATTGCTCCCTTAACATTTCACATCAATGACCTTTCATCTGAACGAGGAAAATTTAGAAATGTTATAGGTTTTAAGCAAGTGTTAGGGTAGGAGGATGCAAGGCAGAAGAGATTTGACTATTGGATTAGTGTTGCAAAGCCAAAGAGAGGGGTTAATGGGACAAGTAAAGAAGCAAAAGAGATAGGTGAATAGCTCCTGGAACTTTAGTCCTCTGCTCCTCCTCTTAATCCTCCACAGATGCAGATTAGTCATCATATTCCTCCTCCTGCAATTCCAGTCTTTTCCGCTGCACTATGTTTTGCAAGGAGCAGCAGACCACTACAATGCAGTGTCCCCTTGCTAGTGTTTATTGAAGAGCACCTTCAGATCTGTCCAGCCACCTGAATTGCAATTTCAGCAACCAATGGCTTGCTCACTGAGAGCTCTTGGGGTCATCTGGCTTTGGGTATACCTTTCCTGTTGCAGGGTTGTACAGCTGAAGGATTCTTCACAGGTATTGTTAGCCACACCCTTAGAGGAATTGCCTTGTCTAATGCCTTATTTCCGAGAAACCAACCATTTACTCATGACTGGTGCAGAATGGAAACATCAAGCAACTTGCAGGGTATTTTGCACTCAACCTACGTGGTGGCCCTGACAAACATGGCATCAGTCTCCTGGGTATTGTATTGTGGGCAGCTGATTATGAAATCCTGCACTTGTCACCAAATGACCACGAGACAAAGCCAGAGGTGCAGAAACTCTGGCCAGTGATGACTTCGATAGCCACTGGTAATATATGCATATCTGGAAGAAGTTCTTGTTCCAGGCGATTGCAGATGTCAGCCATGACCTGCCAAGAAAGTCAGCACTCTTGCTCAGTATTGACAAGAAAGCTGAGTTCTGTTTATATAACCTATATTGGGAAACTCACCTCCTTTGACATTAAACTCTGCTTTTAGTCCTTCTGCACTATGAAGCAACAGATGGCTGAGAAGAAGATAGCTGCTGACCCTGCCAGTGTTGCTCTATTGCCATTGGTATTTATGGTGCTGCTCCTCTAATTCCTCATCAGATGTCCAAAGTAGAATTGCAAAAGCTGCTCCCATGCTGCATGGCTGCATTGGCTGGGATGTCCAGATCAAAGTAAAAACAGTTCAAACTAGTGGAAATAGCCTCAAAGGCCTTGGACATTTCCAAATCAGCGAAGATACTTTTTCAGAAGATGCCATGAGCAAGGATATTTTATTTAAGTAAAAAAGCAACTGTCCTGGTTCAGTATTTAAAAGCTTTCCAACCAAACAATTTCACAGTCCTGTCAATTCTTGCTGACACTTGTTTCTTTGACGGTGGCAAGTTTTTGACAGTTTGGGAAACCTGTGTATTGGCAGTTAAAGCCCAAATACAGTGCTATATCTTGAATCATTTGCTATTTTCAATATCACTCAATACTTATCTAGAATCCCTAAGTGTAAAAAGAAGCCATTTGGCTGATCAAGTCTGCACAGACTCTCTGAAAGAGCATCTTACCCAGGTCCTATTCCCGTAATCCCATGTATTTACCCCATCAATCCCCCATCCTACGCATCTTAAGATACAAGGGACAATTTACCATGAGACATCCACCTAACCTGCACATCTTTGGACTGTGGGAGGAAACTGTATTATCCAGAGGAAACACACACTGTCATGGGGAATGTGTAGTCACCCAAAGCCAGAGTTGAACCTGGCGCTATGAGGCAGCAGTGCTAACCACTGTGCTGCCTACCAACCAACTTGCTCCGTGGGGATTTCATGCACAGATTAAGTTTGGATGTCAGTGGGTTCATGTCTGGTTTCCAACACACTGCCATGCTTTCCATTCCTATCCCTCTGCATGCGACACTTGCAACGCTGCAAACCCCATGCAGGTTGAAATGGTCCCTGTCAATTTTGTTTCAATTCCCACAATTGTTGCTTGACCTAGTTCTATCTTTATTTCAAGGATATGGGTATAGGAGGTGTAGTTGTTCCTGGAGCTTAGTCACATTATACTGAATGGCAGTACAGGTTCGAGGAGTTACCTGGTCTACTCTTGCTTCTATTTTTTAGATTCCCATGTGAGGAAATGGCCTTGAAATTCAGTTGAATTCAAGAAGGCAACACCATCACATTCTCAAGGGCCGTTGGGACTGGGCGATAAATATTGACCTTGCCATTGACATTCACAACCAATGGATTTTTTTTTAATTCTTATTTTAGTTGGCACAAATAATGTGCACCTTAGCCCGAGATGTTTTTAAATGCTGCAATTCAGTTTTCTCTGCCTACATCAGACTGAAAAAGAAGCTTCTTCAAGTTGAACAATAATAATTAAAAAGGAAAGCATTAAATCATCTAAAAAATAAAACATTTGTGCCATGTGTCTTCTTGCTGACATTGAGGCACAGACCTAATAAAAAGCAAGAATTAGTTGGAAAGGTTGTCACATTTACAGCTGTATCACTGTGAAAAAACAACAAAATTACTGTTGAACTTTCCAAACAAAAATTAACACCTAGGTGTACTCACTCTTGCCCTCCAAGTAGAACATGTCCAATGTTAAACTTTACTCAAAGAATCAGGAAAATAATTCATTTTTCATATAATTCAACAATTTACATTATCAGGCATTTATCATCATTTATACAATATCAACGTATATGGGACACCAATGTACTTATTTTTTGGAGGCTACAGGATACCTAAAGGGCACTTTAATACTTCAGGTTATTACATCATGTGAACTACCCTTCAACTCTTTCCCAACATCACTGATTGCTTTCTTGAGATCACTTAAATGAGGATTAAATGTTAAATTTGTCAGACAGTCTTCACTGCAAGTGCAACTTGATTTGACAGTGATACACGAATAACATATTAATGTATACCATCATTACTTCATAGAGGTATTTAAACATCTTCTCATTTAGTATTATACTACTTTTGGTTGAAAGTTGCAAGTGAATTCTGTTACCCTACATCACATCAGTAAAATAAATTGTATTTGAGGCAGCGTCCAACCTCCTTGAAGTCACTTTCTTGAAATTTTTTGATAATGCAATTTGTTTGATAATTGAATTTTTAATATGGTAGTCCCACATTGCTGTATCATTTACATTGTTCAATTCAAATAATTGCATAATTCAATATTTTAGTGAAAAGTATAATGCAAAATTATCCATAAGGTATGCCTGTTGGGGTGGTTTAATTTTAGTTATAGATAAGCTATTATTTTCTTCACAAATCAATTTTTCAAACTTCTAATATAACTGCTAGAATTTTTAAAGTTTAGCATATTATTTAGTGTAAAAAAACTATCAAATGGAAGATCAAAGATCTAAGTAGTTAGTGCTGCTGCCTCACAGGGACCTGAATTTAATTCCAGCTTTGGGTAACCATCTGTGTGGCATTTGCACGTTCTCCCTGTGTCTGCGCGGTTTCCTCTGGGTGCTTCAGTTTCTTCCCACAGCTCAACCGTGTGCATGTTAAGTGGACTGGCCATGCTAAATTGCCCCTTGGTGTCCCAAATAATTTGTAGGTTGTGGGGGGCAGGATTTGGTGGGTAAAATATGGGGTTGCAAGGATAGGGTGAGGGTGGGCTTGGGTGAGTTGCTCTGTTGGAGAATCTGTGCAAATTTGATGGGCCTTATGGGGATTCTACGATTCTACGAAGATACTGTATAGATTTTCTGGGGTACAGCTGTAACTTAGAAGTAATTGTACAAAACAATACAATGTAAATTCAAAATAAAGTAATGCAGAATATATTGATATTATTATTAATCATATAAATTAGAACTATCATATTAACCAAATAAATCCTGTGCTGAGAGAGTTGTCTCATGAATATTAATAATAGAGGAAATTGAAGTATGGTTAGGAATTCATGTGTAATTTTGTATATTTTCCAAGGTGATGGAAATCTGATATTTTAATGGATGTTCATAAGAAATTATTTTTATTAAAATCATCTGTCACACCACCCCTCAATTTACAATCATTGTTACTTGGTGCTGTAAAATAATGATTACAAAAATAGATTCTCTCCCCCATTGTTTGCCTTCTTGCCTGTTGACCATTTTTTTCCGGCATCACAATACAGGATGAGATGGCTATTGCTCTATCAAATAGTTTATTTTCAAATGCTATGGATGCCATCTTACTGGCTCACCATGTGGGTTGATCAATGTGGCGATCCAATACAATAACATGAGGTGAAAAATCAGGGACATATCCAGTTTCTTGCCTCTCTTGCCAGCCCTGATGTCTCAGCGAAATCACCTGATTTCAAAATGTTTTACATGTCATTAACAAGCTCTGGATGCAATTGTCTGGGCTCACTTATCTCCTTCGCTTGTCGAGGTCCTCATCGGTGAGGATCACACATTGTCCCCACCAACAAAGACCTGATGTGATGGCCTCACTAGTGGGACCAGAGGCTACTGAAGCCCCCCCCACTCCCTGGGTGGTTAGGGACAGAGCCGGGCAGTGCCCATGGATAAGTGCCAGCCAGGCACCCTGACACTGCCAGCCTGATACCCTGACAATGCAAAGGGGGAAGGGGCTGACCCAGAGAAGCAAGGGGGTAGTCCGTAGGAAGAGAGGGAAGGGGGAACTCTGCAGGGGCAATGCTGATCAGTACACTATACTGGAAGATCAGGGCACCTGCACAGTGGTGCCCTCTGCAGCTCAGCAGTCAGCTTCTCAAATGAGTTGAAACTCCACCCCTCCCCCTACTGGCAAGAATCACATTACAGATTCTACAACCTCTGTGTTGCACAGTGTGTTGTAAATTTCCATTATTTACCTCGTTGAAAAGCTGGTGAGAAAACCTACTGTTCTCTAGCCTATTCGACACTTAGAATTTTTTGAGCCCAACAGTTCATATCAAAAAACAGGCAGGGGGGCAAATTTTCCTGTTCTTTGTATTTTCTGTTCTCCAGATAGAAAGATCAGTGGGGCTTCCATGGAATTTGAACTGACTCTACATATGCAATTGGCAGGTGTGCCACTGTTGCATTAACTGGATGAGAAGTACCATTCCCAGCCTAATGCCTCTTTTTCCATCGTTATGACCAAAAAGTGTGCAAATGCCAGTTCACACCGAGAGGGTTTGCATTTAAATTAGATGGCCTGAGAGGAAGAAAATAGAATGCAAGCTTCATGCTAAAATTAATATATATTAAAAAATTACTCAAAGTCCTCAAGTTTTAGGGTCTTCCTCGTTATTGTTCATTAGAAAGAACTAAAAAAGTCAAATGCTAGCAATCAGAGATGCAGCTGTTTTCCAAAGGCAGAATAAAGGACAAAAAATTGGCCATGATTTATTTTCCTAATCATCATCTACCCATGTCTACTGGCAAAATAGATACGCAGACATCCAAGAGAGGACTGGGATTAGCTTGACTTAGATCTCCACCAAGGTCAAGAAGTCTACTAATGCAGATTATTTGAAAATAATGGGATACTACAAGGAGTTGGAACTGTATTTCAACAAGGTGTAAATATTTTCAAGGAAAATGAAAAAATGTTAGAAAGTTCATGGAAAGGAAAATTTGATCCAGCACACAACTTTCAAGAAATTTCAATTTTTTTTTAATGGATGATAAATGTCACCACCTCCTAAAGCATAAAAATTTGTGAATGAGCTTTGGTACAATGGGAGGGATCTAGCAGCCCTGTTTGCCACAGCTTACATCCCGTAATGGCCTCGAAATCTCATGAGTGGTCTAAACAGGATTTGCACCATCAAGATCTCCATTTGAGATCTCCACACCCCACTCCCCACCCCCGATGCAATCAGGGTTTATGCTCAGCGAAGGCGTAAACCTTGATCTTCATAAATTTAAATTAACTTAAATATAACTAAAATGCTTTATGGTGTAGCACTCGCCCATAACATATCCTCTACCAGTGGCGAAACATCACACTGACACAGATCAATACTGGTCTTCAAAAGTGAAAACCAGTGGTGGTGAATGCACCAGAGCTGGGGAGTTGCCTGTAGGTCCCGAGAGTTGAGGGACAAGGTTGAGCATTGCCAGGGAGCAGTGTTGACGGAGCTCCCCCTTGTATGTGGTGAGGGCAGGAGAGGGAAGAACCCCAATGCCTATGAGGCAGAGCAATGGCTATGAAGGGGGAGAGCGCACTCTAATACTTCTGTGGTGATGGGGGTGGTGGGGAGAGGGGGAAGAGTGCCCCTGATACTTCCATGGTGGATCAACCTGATGCTTCTCAAGGGATTCTCCATATCCAGGGGAATGGGAGGTACTATATTTTAAATGCATATCGGGCATCCTTTAAAGATGGCACTTGATCTCTGTGGAATCGGCATTGCCAGCTCTAATAGGCCTTGCTCTGCCAGAGTGACACTAAGTGCCAGGAAATCTGGTCTGAAAACTGTGTTTTCAGTCAGACCCTGACGCGCTGACAAATTCTGGGAAAATTCCACCCAGCAATTTTCATTTAAATTATACAACACCTGGCTTGTATAAGTTAAGTGAAACATTGCAAGCTAAAATTGATTTGTTGTGGTTAAATCTACTATTCATTATTTCTTCCCTGGTTTTTTGTAGAAAGCACTGGTGTAAAAATTAGTCTATTCCAAATATCAGTTTCCAACTCTGCACTTTGGAGGCACATCTGAAACAAAAGTCCCAAGCTTGATAAAAACTGATCCTCAAGCCTCATCAGTATAATCAAGGCAGGCTACACCTTCAAAGGCAGCTTGTTTCAAAGGCAAAAACAATTTTGGGCCACTTGCATTGTAGGCAGTATTCTTCAGATGAGTCCTGGAAGTGTAATTGGAGTGGACTACAGTTGTTGGGGGATGACTGCACCTTCTATTGAGTCAGGGCGACACTCCCAGTCCTCCTGATTCTACAAGAGTGTTCGTGAAAAAATAAATTTAAAACATTTGCTTCAGTTGGTGCCCACTAGGCTGAAGAATCCTAGACAGGTCAGGTCCCAGCCATGAGTTGGCCAACTTATTGAAGTAGTTCTATAATAGATAGAAACAAAAAATACTGGAATAGACATAGAACATAGAACATTACAGTGCAGTACAGGCCCTTCGGCCCTCGATGTTGCGCCGACCAGTGGAACCAACCTAAAGACCCTTGAACCTAAACTATTCCAATGTTATCCATATGCCTATCCACTGACCATTTGAATGCCCTTAAAGTTGGTGAGTCCACAACTGCTGCAGGCAGGGCATTCCACGCCCTTACTACCCTCTGAGTAAAGAACCTACCTCTGACATCCATCCTATAATTACCACCCCTTAATTTAAAGCTATGTCCCCTTGTGTTAGCCATCACCATCCGAGGTAAAAGGCTCTCACTGTCCACCCTGTCCAATCCTTTGATCATCTTGTATGCCTCAATCAGGTCACCTCGTAACCTTCTTCTCTCCAATGAAAATAACCTCAAGTCCCTCAGCCTTTCCTCATAAGACCTTCCCACCATACCAGGCAACATCCTGGTAAACCTCCTCTGCACCCTTTCCAATGCCTCCACATCTTATAATGCGGCGACCAGAACTGGAGACAATACTCCAAGTGCGGCCGCACCAGAGTTTTGTACAGTTGTAACATGACCTCACGGCTCCGAAATTCAATCCCTCTACCAATAAAAGCTAACACACTGTACGCCTTCTTAACAACCTTATCAACCTGGGTGCCAACCTTCAGGGAGCTATGCACATGTACCCTGAGATCTCTCTGCTCGTCAACACTACTAAGAGTCCTTCCATTAGCCCTATATTCTGTACTCCTGTTATTCTTACCAAAGTGAATCACCCCACACTTTTCCGTATTAAACTCCATCTGCCACCTCTCGGCCCAGCTCTGCAGCTTATCTATGTCCCTCTGCAAACTGTAACATCCATCCTCACTGTCTACAACTCCTCCGACTTTGGTGTCATCAGCAAATTTACTAATCCATCCTTCTACACCCTCACCTAGGTCATTTATAAAAATGACAAACAGCAGTGGCCCCAAAACAGATCCTTGAGGTACACCACTTGTAACTGAAGTCCAGGTTGAATATTTCCCATCAACCACCACCCTCTGTCTTCTATCAGCTAGCCAATTCCTGATCCAAACTGCTAAATCACCCTCAATCCCATGCATCTGCATTTTCTGCAATAGCCTACCATGGGGAACCTTATCAAACGCTTTGCTAAAATCCATATACACCACATCAACTGCCTTACCCTTATCCACCTCTTTGGTCACCTTTTCAAAAAACTCGATAAGGTTTGTGAGGCACGACCTACCCTTCACAAAACCGTGTTGACGATCCCTAATCAATTTATTTCCCTCTAGATGATTATAAATCCTATCCCTTATGATTCTTTCCAAACCTTTGCCCACAACGGAAGTAAGGCTCACTGGTCAATAATTCCCAGGATGGAACAGACAGAAAGTAATCAACCTGAAACAGTAATTCTATTTCTTTCTCCATAAATGCTGTCTGACCTTCTAAGCATTTATAATATTGTGTTTTTAATTTCAGATTTCCACTAGTACTTTGCTTTTGTCCTATTACAGATACTTGCTCCCCAATTTACATATCATATTCGCCTAATGTCCAGGAAACATAAACTATGACCCCACAACAACAATTAGCAATATCCAACCCATTAACTTTGCTAGCAGAGCTCTATAATTGTTTAATAAATTACTATTCATTCAAATAGGTAGCCTTGCATGACATATGTACCAAAGTAATACATTTATAATATATACTGCAGTCATATCCATCTGTTTACTGCTGATATCAATAATGTGAAATAAGAGAGCACAGTTACTCACAAGATCATTAAAAAATATTGGTTACAATTCATATTTCCAGTATTTTAATTTGAACTGAAATGATGCAAAACACACTCGGGTTCAATGGCTTAACTTGAATTACTGACAAATTTCACAGAAATTACTGGGAAAAATTAATTAATTACAACTAATGTTTTTCTAGGCAAAATTTAGACACAGAAAAGAGCACAAAGGAAAAGTGGTTAAAATGCAAATTGAATTGTTACCTTGGAAAATGAACAATAGCAATTTTATGTCCCATTTTAGTAATCAAAAAATAGCTAACAGCCATGAGACCAATTTTAATTTTAAATGTTGTATTATATGCCTGCATGCTATTGTAATGTAAAGGTACTTGACGCAGAAAGGGCTAACGTAGGACTGGAGAATAGCATTGTCCATGGTATAATGTAAAGAGTTACGTTACAATAGATTCAGAGAGAGCACTCTGGAAGCAACCTACGTGGAGCAGCAGTACGCATGGCGATATCAAGGGTCTGTAAGTAGTTAAAGATTAACAATAAATGGTCATGTTTAAATATACAAGTCTCAAACTCATCATTGAGACATCTAAAGACACATATTACAATGTTAGATGTGCAACATACAATTGGGAAAGGAGAGTGCTTGCTGCGGTATCTCCACATCATGCCCATCCATGAAACCAGGGCCAATTTGAGGGCAAGGCCATATTTGAAAGAAACATAAATAATGTTCTAAGGCAGCTTGTTAGTTGCTCAGAGTGAGCAATCAGTTACAGCCTTAGCTGGTGGGTGATGTGGGGAAGGGAGAATGTATAGACATAGCCCAGAAGAAACACTCTTATTCCTCCTGGACTTATTAAGTTACTAACATATTAGGCCATTATTTTGACCGGCCTCCAGTAATTTGTTTCAAGACCAATGATTATGCCGCTCCATTGTGGTTCTAAAGGGTAGAGCTTTTGTAGCCATGCTCTGCTCATTTATACCTCAGAATTGCAATTGTAGTCCCATGTATCTCTTGGGACCCATATACGTATACATAGCTTGCTAACTATAACTCTTACCAAAATTGCAGTGAAGCAGCAACATATGGTAGATGGAGAAAAAACAACTACAACAATGATTTTAACAACAATAGTAGCAATATTAGCTTTAAAAAGCAAAGGTGTAACTGAGAGTTAAGTATGCTGGGATATTTAATTAACTTATTATTAAAAGCAGATGCAAGTGGTAAAGTTACTGTGAGTCATGACCTGGACTGGGAACTGTGACCTGAAGCTTTCTGTTTTGAGCAAACATGGTAAGTTGTTTATGTTGAGTTAGAGTCATAGAGGTTTACTGCATGGAATCAAGCCCTTTGGCTCAACTTGTCCATGCTGCCCAGTTTTTACCACTAAGCTAGTCCCAATTGCCCGCATTTGTTTGAGTTAGACATGATGGTACCGAGTTTTATGGGTTTTATGTGAGCTACATGCTATCTGAACGAAGTATAATGGTGTCATTTACAAATAATTTTGTTGGCTGTTCAAGTCATGTGATCAGTTTCCAGTTACATCATGGTCTGGGGGTCAGAGAATTTTCTGGAAGCATTTGAAACAATTTGTGGATAAAAGAAATGTTTCAGTCTTTGTATGCAGCGACGACTCTAGAATCAGCCATCACAGGAAGAAGTACATTGAGAACATATTCAGAGACCATGACGACAGATTCTACATTGACAATGGACGAGGCCACTTCATTCTAACTGGATAGTGTTTGTTTAAAGAGCTAATGTTCAGTTCAAGAACTAATGTTCAGTTGAGAGTTAAAGTTCGGTAAAAGAGTTAAAGTGTGACAACTGTTTTAAGTTTGATTTAGTACCTAAGGTGTTAAATAAAGGAAGATTGTTAAGAGAATTAAGAGTAGACACTTGTTCTTGTTTGTCACATTAAAGTGGAATGCTTTTTAGTAGCTGAATTGTAGACAGTAGGTGACCCAACATCATAATCAGGCTTCTCCCTCCCCTTCTGTACAAGGTGGAGGCACTTTAAATTGGTCCCATTGTTTTGCAATGTCTTTTGAGTTGCCCACCTATGAACAGAAGCAAGCAATGTGGTTGATGCTTGACTGCCTATCATTCTAATCAATTGTATCAAACTATGGATGTACATACTTACAAGCACTGCAGCAGTTCAAGTAGAAGGCTAACCACACCTTCCCATGGGCAATTAGGGATGGGCAATAATTGTTGGCCTTGCCAGGAATGCTCACATCTCAAGAACGAGTAACAAAAGATTAGAAGCTAAGACACAAAACACCGAAAGGCATTTTGAAACAGCATGCTGCACAGTCAGTCAGGTATTTAAATAATGAGTTGTGAAAGTTTTAGCAGGCTCAAAAGATCAAGCATAAATATAATAACAGTTAAACAACATCATCTTGAGTCAAATACTGTAAGATAACCAATTCATGCCGGGTAGCATAGTGTGTATCATTAACGCAAAGCTATGTTATACTGTTTGAATTAACAGAATTGGATTGACTGTCAGTCTGTGTTCACTTTACTGTGAAATAAAACCTTTTCTTTGTATCAAATCTCATCTACCAAATACTTGTTTGGTCCATTTTCTGAGAGCTTAAAGAAGCAGTCATGCGAAAGACACAAATATCCTGTCCAGTTTTGATAGGATACAGAAATTTCATTCAAGTTCTCACCAAAGCCTGACAGTTACTGCTTGCTAAGTGAAATAAATAAAACAAAAGGACCGTGATGATGCTGCCAATGTCTTTCCCCCCTCATTTTGGATGCCAAAATAAACACATGAATGCAGATCAAACTCCCTGGCTGGAAACAAGGCTTTGAGTTCCATCTCAAGTGGGAAGACTGGCAGCAGGCCCCAAAAGGATTCCATTCACACCAATGACAGCCAGTCAGAAATACAGCCCAATATATCACCCATGTTGGTATTTCCTTGTTATAAAGCTATCAGCAGAAATTTTTCTCCTCACACAGCACCAATATTTACAGATTTTTGAAATATTATTTTTGTTGAAAGTCAATACTGAAAAAATGTGATAGGAGGAGAAACCTTGATCATGAAACCTTTTTAATATAATTGATATATTCTACACCACAGTTTCATGCATGTCAATTGTTAGTCTGAGGAAGAGTTCCAAAAACACTCTAACTTTAGAGAAAATATTTCCCCTCATCTCTGTCTTAAATGGGTGACCCTTTGTTTTTAAACAGAGACCTCTCATTCTAGATTCTTCCACAAGAGTAAACAACCTTTCCATATTGACACTGTCAAAAGCTTTCAGGATCTTCCGTGAAGTTGCCTCTTACTCTTCTAAACGTCAATATCCAATCTTTTTCTAGGTATTAGTCTAGTAAACTTCCTCTGAACTGCTTGCAACATATTTATACCCTTTCTTAAATAAGGAAATCAATACTGCACACAATATTCTAGGTGTGGGCCAGTGGAAGGATTGGAAAATTTTGTGAAATTGCATGTTTCACAGTGACATAAATCCAGGAACGCTTCACCTGTTACTGGCAGACTACGTTGCCTGCTATCGGATGTCTGGAACCTGATTTGAACACATTTGCATCTTATTATTGTGGCCACATGCTGAGTTCATCCCTCTGTGTCAAATTTAACTCCCACACCAGTGCGATTGGAAGGCCAGCAATCAGGAGAATGGCAATGGGGGAGGGGCAGATGGTGACCAGTGCGATGCACCAATCTCCCTACTGACAGATGCATGCACAGTAGTCCATTCAGAGCACTGATACAGGCCCTTCTTGAAGGATTAACACCTCCACCTCCGACAAGCATGAATCCCTTAGCACATCTGTGATGCACAGAGTGCTGGATATTCACCTGACTAAGTTCGCCCAAAAAAACGGGTGGGAAAGTTTCCTGTTTTCCCACCTGTTGGACACTTAGTTTTTTTTCGTGAAAATTGCCCCCCACCCCCCCACATTTGAATGAATGCTGTGGTGCTGCGGAACTAATGGACAGGCTTGAGGATCCTCTTGGGAAAGTATGCTATGGAACACTAAAGGAGGGATGTGCTCCTATTCCCTTGCATTATAGTTAAGTAGACATGAAAAATCACCTTCATGATCCAAGGAAGCTGCGACAGCTTGAAGTGCAGATTAGGACAATGCCTGCAGCTGAGATAGGAGCTCAGGGTGCAGCGAGCAACTGAAACTGTCGCCGCACAACTAAGTGGCATGGGGCAGTGGTGGGTGGTATTTTGGTCAACCATTATGCATACTAAACACTGGACATCCTTGTGGCACCCAGCACTCTCTGGCATGCATAAAGGGCCTTGAGAGGCAGCCACAGGCGATAACTTGACTAAAAGTGATCCTTAAAAGACAATTGTTGACACTTGTGTCTCTCTCTTTGATATTGCAGTGAGGAGACCTTCGGGAAGATGGACCCTGATGATCTCACTGTCTGTCCCATTGCTCATAGACAGGAGAGAATAAGGAAAAGAATGCAATGGAAGCATCCAGCTCACCAAAAGGAGAGCAGAACCCTCAAGATCAAGGCATGACAAAGCCTCCTCCGCACAGTGGATAAACCTCGCAGAGCTATAATTTATAGGCACCTCACTGGACACAGAGTCTATAGATGGTGCATGTGCTACCTACAGATAAGTGAAAACTAGAGTTGCTGATGACTGCATGTATCAAGGGAATTGGTCACTCATATATAGCGCCTTCTGCAGAAGTTGGCGCCTTGGGGACTTGCAGGGTATCTACTGCCAGTGACTGTTGCAATCAATTTACATGTCAGTGGTCCCTTTTAGGGCTCAACTGAAGACCTGCGCAGAATCTTGCAAGCCTCCACAAACAAATGTATCCCAGAGATCACAGATGCCATTTTTGTCAAGGCACACAACTTTGAATTTTAGAAAACTGCATTACTGTTTAAAAAAAATTGTTCAGGGTTACAGAATAAATGCAACTACTATGCAGAAATATAAAAATTCCATTTTTCTTTTCACATCTCAGAGGCCGCAGAAGTCACTTTTAATTATGAACCAAACTTAAATTCAAGCAGTTGTGTTTGGTGAGAATTGTTGTCTTGTTTGGGGAAGAAGATTGATTCTATGAGGAAATCAGCAGTTTGGAAGAAAGCAATTTCCTGAATTATTTTAATCACAGAAAGCCTATGGGTGTAGGCAGCCTTTCAAAATTAGTTTAATAATTACTGCTGTTCTGCTTATGGTCATTCAATTTTTGTTTCACCATGGTTTGAGAATGAGCATTCTAAATCCATAGCTGCTTCAATAACAATTCACTTACACATTGTAATCTGTAAATTTCTAGCCCCATTTTTGCCTAAGTAGAAGGGCATTACGATGACCAGAGTGAAGCTTTCAACATCCTAAGTAATTAATATTAGCTACAGTACTGCTCCTATGCTAACATTCCAAGTAATCCCAAAATGAACTAATTAAATTCATCATTTCATGTGACCACTTCTCACCGTTTATGGGTAAAACAGCAAAAGGGAAACACTTCTTTAGCGACTTAAATTCCAATTTATTGCTCAAGACAAACATAAAACAGCAATCAGTAACAAATATTAATTTATTTCAAGATGTGCAATTTGCAATTTCTCAGTCAACCTTACATTAGGATCTCAGTATTGCAATGATAATGAATCTTCAATGAAAAAAGTTTTATTTGAATTCATGCATCCTCACAGACAATAACGCAGTTCCAAGAATTCTCTCCATAGTTCAGTCTTTATATTTGCAAACAAAAGGGAGTTCTGTTTGCTCTCAATCTTATGGCTCAATTTTCATCTTGTCATTGGTGATTTTACTGTGAAGAATATTACAGAGTTTAGGAAAGTGGCTGCCTGATGAAGCAAACGGTAAAATCAAATTGTGGTGTGACAACTGAGCAACACAGATCAAGCTGGATTTTGTTCTATTTATTCGCGAGATATGGATTTTATTGGCAAGGTCACTGTTTATTGCCTATCCCTTATTACCCTTGAGATGATGGCGGCGGGCCTCACTTTTGGACTGTTACAATTCATGAAGATACTTACACAACGGCCATTGTGGAATTCAATCATTTGGGCAATGATCTTTAAATTTCTCACACTCAGCCATGTGAATCAAGGTGTCCCTTAGATTGTTCTGATACAAATGAGCGGCTTGAGTCAACCATTTTGCTGGTGGTCAAGGGTCACAAATAGACCAGACAAGGTAAAAATGGTAGGCTTTCTTTATTAAAGAACATTAATAAACCAACTGAGTTTTTACAACAATCCAGTAGTTTCATAGCCATGATGACTGATATCAGTTTTTCATGTTAATTTTGTTGAAAAATAGGTCTCTGGGTTTAGTTTTCAAAGCCATCTAAATGTTCACCAATAATATGGCCAATGTTAAGACTCAACTTTTCTTTGTGAAAAAAAATCTTACTCATGTATTCGACGATTGCCAAAGGAAAGGGATATATTGCATCTTGCGAGTTAGAAAGTTTCTGTTGCTTTAAAAAAAAGCCTAGGCTTCAATTTATCTTAACATTCCAAGAGAGACCCACTAATTTTACTATAGCATTACACATATATTGCATTAGACCATATGTAGCAATTGAGTGGAAATTAATAGCTTCATTGCACTCATCTCTCCAGCCCATCACAGTTATGTTGTGTTTCAAGGTATGACTGAATTTACCATGAACTTACACATGTTGTAATAACTGCCTGATGAACCAATCTTCACTTTGCTATATTCTAATGTTATGGTGTGAGCAAAGTAGTGCAAGCCAAAGGGCAATATAAAGGTACAACAATAGTGCTTTAATAGTAAATATCAGGATTCAATAGAGGACGTCAATTTATAACGGCAAATACATTTCAGATGTTAAAGATTCATGCAATTATAAGAACTAAGAAAATAGGATTTCATTTCCCTTGTGGTTTGAGTTGTACTTTTTAAAGTGATTTAAGACCAAAATTACATAGAAGGTTGACCACAATGTGCTCAATAGGATGCCTAAAATAGGTTCCGAACTGAGAATCATACTTCTTCTACAGTAATAAGAAAACAAAATCTATTGGGGTTTTAACAATATATCTTTATCAAATATGTTCCTTTGTTAACAATATTCGTAACAATTTGAAGACTGTCAAAACTTTAAACTCCAATGTGAACATTATGCCATCATATAAACAAGTGATGGAAGCTTAATGCCAAAGAATCAAGATATGTGCATTTAGCAAGTAGGACGATAGCAAATGAGAATTTTTAATAGGATCCTGAGATTGGAAAATAATTTTCCCTTTAATCTTTAACTATGCCATGATGTTCTTTAGTTGCCATTAGTGTATACATAAAAGACATATGAAGATTTTATATTGCAATTTTGATTATGCAACTTGGAAGTTTGGATTTTCATCTTCGAGGTAATGAGCAAGAGTTGCAGGAAAGGGCCTGCACAGTGGGGAGATAATCATCACTGTTGGGGTGGGGGGAGGGAGGGGAAAGGGGTGCAGGCAGAAGTCAGACCAGCTAAACATGGCAGAAAGTTCACAGGCAGCTACAGGGGGTCGCAGACTGCAGAGCTGGACAGTTTACAGGCCTGTTGCATACTGTAAAAACTTGGTCCCAGTTAAAATAAAAACACAAAGGTCCTCTAGGTCTCACCATTCACATCCTCCAGATACTTCCCATGCTCTATCCATGCCATCTCTCGCCCCTGCATCCAACTCCTCTGTCCCCTCAAACCCCCTATTGCCAAGTCCTGTTCCAGCCCTTTAAAATATTAATAAGAAAAACCACAAACCCTAGAGATGACTTAATGTTAACATAGAACATAGAACACTACAGCACAAATAGGCCCTTCGGCCCACAAGTTGCGCCGATCACATCCATACCTACTAAGCCATAGAACTATCTGTAACTTCCAATGCCATTAGATCACATATACTCATCCAGAAGTCTTTTAAAAGACCCCAGACTCTATATTTCCTTTCTTTATCACTTCCTTAGTCATTCTTTGCTGTTTTGTAAATCTTTCCCAATCCTCCAATTGCCCACTATTTTTAGCCGCTTTGAACGCATCAGCTTTTAATTTAATTTTCTCCTTTATTTCCTTCGATAACCACAGCTCCATCTTTCAGGGCCCGACTCAATCTTTCCTGACAGGTATACCCTCTCAGTTATATCTTTGTCAGTGACTTTATCCCCAAACAATTTATAAAAGTACATTTAGGTTTACACATTGAAAATGATAACTACCATAATCCTTAGCTTGATACCTATCCCCTCGAGACACACTCAACATTCAAATTTGACTGAAAAGTGGCAAATAACATTTACACCACAGAAGTTCAAAAATAGGTTAGGTGGATTAGCCATGGTAGATGTGGGATGTTACTCGGATAAGGCAGAGGGGAGGGTCTGAGTGGGATGCTCTTTCGGAGAGTCAGTGCAAACTCTGAGCCAAATGGTCTCCTTCTGCACTGTAAGGATTCTATGATTCAATATCAGGGTTAGACCTGAGAGAACAGAGTGCAACAAATTCAGAGGAAGACTGCTTACAGTGAGTCAGGACAGTACAGATGTTAACATAGCCAATGTCACACCAACTGTTCTTACTGAAAAGGTCAATAGCAGCAAGTAAGATGCTAGATACTGGAAGCAGGTGAAAAGATCTGCTGGTCAGAGGGAGGACTCCTGCCCAAGGAAGTGAGCACAGAGGAGAAGGCGACTAAAGAAAAGTAAAGACCAGCTCAAAATTCACTGAAGGTGTAATCTGACATTTGCATTCACTAATGTGAAATTATTCCTCAAAAGGACTCCAGAATATCCCATTCTGTAATCTGACTAGTGTTCCACTTCAAACTTCAAGTGTAAATGATGGCTGGAATGTAATCTAGTAGAATCTTTTTCTAATTTAAGAAGCATTTCTGTAGAGATAGTTGAATTACCAAATAGCATAATTTGTTGTAAAGAATTTGGGGCAGAATTCTCCCGTCGCTGGACTAAGTCATGTGGCGGTGCAGCAACATGAAGTTTTTCTGCTGCAAAGGCCAGCAGAAAAGCATGCTAAATCTTTTGGCCCTGAACGAATATGGTTTTGCACCATATTCTGTGTGTAAACAAACTGTGTGTAATGTTGTGTAAACAAACATTTCTGCATGTAATGTTGTGTAAACAAACATTGTGAAATTGACAGCAAAGATCAAAGATCCTGAACCCCCTAAACAAGCAATGTTTCATTGGGGTGCAGATCTTTCAACAAGCATAATGGATGTTTGGGCTCTTGGCCAGCCTCATCATGGCTAGTTTTGTGGTTTTTGTTACTCATGTTTTAAAGTGTTTGAATGACTGACACTTTTATTAGCTTCCAAGGGAGGATACTTTATCAATGGTTGACTAAAAAAATTAAAGATAGTATCAAACTTAAAGAAAAAACACACAATTGCGTAAAGATGATGCCATGTCAGAAGATTATACAGAATAAAAACAGAAAAACTAAAAGATTGATGAAGAAGAAAAAGATTAGAGCATGAGAGAAAGCTAGCTAGAAATATAAAGACAGATGGTAAGAGTTCTTTAGATATTTAATAAAGAAAAAATTAACAAAATGAGCATTAGTCTTGTAGAAAATGAGAATGGGGAATTGATAATGGAAAATAAGGAGATGACTGATTAATTGAACAACTATCCTACATTTGGTCTTCACTATTGTGATAACGCCCAGGACTTGCATGGGGAAATCACTGATTGACCTCCCTGTAGGACTCGTTGAATACGAACGCCCTGGAGATTGATAATTAATTCACCGGGTGGAGCTCATGTACCCAGCCCTGGCATTTAGAAAACATATGGATAAACTTCAACAACTATATGTCCCTATCTGGTGTAAGAGTAAAATGGGGAAGGTGGCTCAACCATGGCTAAGGAGGGAAATCAGGGTTAGTGCTAAAGCCAAAGAGGAAACATATGAATTGGCCAGAAAGCAACAAACCTGAGATCTGGGTGAAATCTAAAATCCAGCAGAGAAGGGCGAAGGGTTTAATTCAGAAGGGGGAGATAGAATACCAGAGTAGACTTGTAGAAAGCATAAAAACTGTCTGGGCAGCCTGGTGGTGCAATGGTTAGCACTGCTGCCTCACAGCACCAGGGACCTGGATTCAATTCCAGCCTCAGTGTCTGTGTGGAGTTTGCACATTCTCCCCATTTCTGCATGGGTTTCCTCCAGATACTCTGGTTTCCTCCCACAGTCCAAAGACGTGTAGGTTAGGTTGATTGGTCATGCTAAATTGACCTTAGTGTCAGGGGGATTAGCAGGGTAAATGAGAATTGCAGGAATAGTGCCTGGGTGGGATTGTGGTCAGTACAGGCTCAACCGACAAATGGCCTCCTTCTGTACTGTAGGGATTCTATGACATATTTATAAATATGTGAAGAGAAAAAGACTGGTGAAGAAAAACGTGGATCTGTTACAGTTAGAATCAGATGAATTCATAATGGGCAACAAAGAAATGGTAGACCAGCTGAACAAATATTTTGTTCACCAAGGCGGACACAGATAACATTCTTGAAATACTAAGGGACAAAGAGTTTAGCATGAAGGAGGAACTAAAACAAAAACCTTATTAGTCAGGAAATTGTTTGGGAGAAATTGCTGGAATTAAAACCCCCTAAGTCCCCAAGGCCTAATGCTCTGCATTGCAGAGTACTCAAGGAAGTGGCACTAGAAATAGTGGATGCATTGGTGATCATTTTCCAGAATTCTATAGACTCTGGTAGAGTTCCAGTGGATTGGAGGATAGCTAACATAACCCCACTTTTTAAAAAGGGGAGAGAAAAATGGGAATTATAGACTGGTTAGCCTGACGTCGGTGGTGGGGAAAATGCTGGAGTCAATTATTAAGGATGCAATAACTGAGCATTTGGAAAGCGGTGACAGGATCAGTCTAAGTCAGCTTGGATTCACTGAAGGGAAATCGTGCTTGACAAATCTTGTGGAATTTTTTGAGGATGTGGCCAATAGAGTGGACAAGGGTAAACCAGTGGATGTTAAGTATCAAGACTTTCAAAAGGCTTTTGACAAAGTCCCACACAAGAGATTAGTGAGCAAAATTAAAGCTCATGGTATTGGGGGTAATGTATTGACGTGGATAGAGAACTGGTTGGCAGAAAAGAAGCAGAGAGTAGGAATAAAAGGGTCCTTTTCAGAGTGGCAGGGTTCAGTGCTAGAACTCCAGCTATTCACAATATAATTAATGATTTGGACAAAGGAATTTCATGCAATGTCTGCAAATTTGCAAACGACACTAAAGCTGGATGGCAGTATGTGCTATGAGAAGGATACTAAGAGGCTGCAGGGTGATTTGGACATGCTGGCTGAGTGGGCAAATACTTGGCAAATGCAATATCGTGTGGATAAATGGGAGGTTATCCATTTTGGTGGCAAAAATAAGAAGGAAGATTATCTGAATGTCGACAGTTTAGGAAAAGGGGAAATGCAACCTGATCTGGGTGTCATGGTGGAACAGTCGCTGAAGATGGGCATGCAGGTACAGCAGGCAATGACATAAGCTAATGGCACGCTGGCCTTCATAGCTAAAGGATTTGAGTAGAAGAGTAAAGATATCTTGCTGCAGTTATACCAGCCTTGGTGAGACCACACCTTGAGTATTGTGTGCAGTTTTGGTCTACTACTCTGAGAAAGAACATTCTTGCTATTGAGGGAGTCCAGCAAAGGCTCACCAGACTGATTCCTGGAATGGCAGGACTAACGTTTTGTACAGAACGTTGGTTAGGCCGCATTTGGAGTACTGCGTCCAGTTCTGGTCGCCTTACTACCGGAAGGACGTGGAGACTCTGGAGAGAGTGCAGAGGAGGTTTACCAGGATGTTGCCTGGTATGGAAGGACTGGGGTATGAGGAAAGATTGAAGAAATTGGGGCTCTTTTCCCTTGAAAGACGCCGACTGAGGGGGGATCTAATAGAGGTATATAAGATTATGAAGGGTATAGATAGAGTAAACAGAGGTAAGCTATTTCCTATAATAGAGACACGTAGGACAAGGGGCCATGGACTTAAGTTGAGGGGGGAGAGGTACAACACAGATATTAGAGGGAGGTTTTTCACACAGAGGGTAGTGGGGGTATGGAATGCTCTGCCAAGTAAGGTGGTGGAGGCAAACACGCTAGAGTCCTTTAAGAGTAACTTAGACGGGCACATGACTGAGTTGGTGATGGGTGGATATAGGAGATCCTTTTAAATAAGGGTCATTAGCATTGGGGTGTCCCTGATAATGTAAATGGGTATAGTATGATACTAATGTTTTTTCTCTTTTCATTCACAGGTTTTAAGTCAGTCCACCTTGTGTCCAACGAGGGGCATACACACGATGGGTCGTACTGGGGCTGCTCTTGGTTGTTCGAGATTGGCCTAGTGCTTCATGTCGTTAGTGTGTGCCTAAACTGGACAAGACGACAGCTCAGTGACTATCGCTGATTGCTGTGCAGACACATGGATTTGGGCCGGTGTCTGTGGGAGTTTGTGCATTCTCCCTGTGCTTGCGTGGGTTTTCTCCGGGTGCTCAGGTTTCCTCCCACACCCCAAAGATGTGCTGTTAGGATGATTGGCAGGAATAAATTGTCCCTAAATCAGTTTCCCTCAATCTGGATGGCCATAAAACATTAGACAGGGGTCGTGGGTAGAGAGGTGGACTGGTGGTGTTGAGATGGCGGCGCGGGCTCGTTGGGCCGAAGGGCCTGTTTCCCGGGCTGTTTTTGTTCTTTCTTTCTTTCTTTTAACATATGAAGAAACACAGAATCAATTGGTTTGTACTCACTGGAATTTAGAAGAATGAGAGAGGATCTCATAGAAACTTATAACATCTTTCTGGGACCGAACAGGTTAGATGCAGGAAGAATGTTTCTGATGTTGAGGAAGTCCAGGGCTGGTGGTCACAGTCTAACAATATGGGGCAAGCCATTCAGAACTGAGATGAGGAAGAACTTCTTCAGTCAGAGTTGTGAACCTGTGGAACTCTCTACCACAGAAATCTGTTGGGCCTAATTTGCTCAATATGTTCAAGAGGGAACTGGACATGGCCTTTGTAGCTAAAGGGATCAAGAGGTATGGAGAGAAAGCAGGAGTGAGATACTGAAAGTGCATGATCAGCCATGATCATATTGAATGGTGGTGCAGCCTCAAAGTGTCGAATAGCTTACTCCTGCACCTATTTTCTATGTTATTATGTATAAAGCAGGTCCCTGAGTGGGTCCATTATTGATTTGTCCTGGTTGGGACATGTTTGTATTCATCACAGTCTAGTGTTTTGTTTTACTTTATTTGCGCAATGAAGCACTGTTCCTTTCCAGCTAACTCCTGGAGTTATTATTACTATAAAGTATACAGGTGACATTTCACAGATAGCTATAAATCAGGGAATGGAAGGGAAGAAGGAACCTGGGAAAATTATAATCACCAGAGAGGCATGGTGGCACAGTAACTGCTGCCTCACAGCACCAGGGACCCAGGTTTGATTCCAGCTTTGGTGGCAGTCTGTGTGGAGTTTGCACATTCTCCCTGTATCTGCATGGTTTCCTCCAGGTCTTCTGGTCTCTTCTCACCATCCAAAGACATGCAGATTAGGTGGATTTGCCATGCTAAATCACTGAGACCATTTGAGGGGAAGGTGGGGCCTGTACAAGTGGGATGGTCCACATCGGACCCAGAGCAGAACCAATATCCTTACAGGATGTTTTGCAAGCGCTTTTTGAAGGAGTTTAAACTAATTTGACAGGAGAAGGGAACACAGAATATTAGCAGAATAAGGGCACAACATCATACAGTAAAGCAATCAAGTCAGAGGCAGTGAAGTTGTATTAGATTTCAAGAGAGTAAGGCAAGGCTAGATTTCCTCTATTTTAATATCCAGAATATTGCAGGTAAAACAGATGAGTTAAGGGTGATGATTGACATGTGGAATTGTGATATAGTAGACATCAGAGACGTGGTTGAGGAAAAGGCAGGACTGACAGCTCAACATTCTGGGATATAGAATTGCCAGGAAATAAGAAGGGAGGGAGTAAAAGAGAAGAAGGCATTGCATTATTAATTAAAGAGTCAGTTGCTGCAATAAGGAGAGGTGATATCTTGGAGCAGGCATCAAATGAAGCTTTTTTGGTACAATTTAAGAATTAAAGAAGGGCAGCCACATTGCTAGGTGTTTATTACAAACTCCCAGATAGTCGGGGGAAATTGAGTAAATATGTGCACAATTCATGGAGGTGTGTAAAAATACTAACAATAGGGTAATTATAGCGAATAATTTCAACTTTCCCATCATTAACTGGGATAGATATAGTGTTAAGGGTTTGATTGGAGTGGATTTGAAATGTGTTCAGGAGAACTTTTTAGGCCAATATATAGACAGAAACAAGGGAAGAAGCTACACTGTACCTAATTCTGGGGAATGAAATCAACAGGTGGATTGAGATGGAGGTGGTGGTGGAGGTGGTGGTCAAGATGGGGAAGCATTTTAACAATAGCGATCACAACATGATACAATTTAAGCTTGTCATGGACCAAGAAATGGAAAAATTGCAAAATAAAAGGGGGAGAGTGGGGTTTTAGTAAAATAAGGCAGGATCTGGCCAAGGTAGACTAGGATGAGCTACTGTTGGGGAAATCTACATAAGAGCTGAGAGAAACAAGTACAAGCCCAGTATATTCCATCCAAGGTGAAAGGAAGGAGTAACAAGCCCAAAGAACCGTGGATGACCAGAGATATTCAGGATATGATGAGAAGGAAAGGAAAGGCTTTTCGCTAGTATTAGGGAAGCAAATCAGCAGAGGAATTCATGAAGTACAGAAAATGCAGGAAAATGCTTAAGAAAACAATAAGGAAAGAGTGGATATAAGAAAGCTCTGGCTGGTAAAAGTAGGGAAAATCCCAAGATATTCTATAAGGATAACAATGGGAAGAGGATAACCAGGGAAAGAGTAGGGCCCATTAGGGGACATGGAGACAATCTATAAGTGGAGACAGAGGACACTGGTAGAGTGTTAAACAAATACTTCACATACATCTTCACCCAAGAGAATGAGGATGAAGGTTTGGGATTCAGGGAGAGAGAGACTGTGAGGTTCTTGAACAAATTAGCATAAAGAAGGAAAAGTATTGGAGGTGTTGCCAAGCTTAAAAGTGGACAAATCTCCAGGTCTGAATGAATTGTGCCCTAGGCTACTGTGGGAGACAAGGGTGGAGATTGCAGGGTACTCTGGCTTAAATGTTTAATTCCTCTGGTCATGAGAGAGGTTTATTTGGTAACAAACACCACTAGCTTTTGGAGCGCTGCTCCTTTGTCAGGTGAGTTCTGATCATAAACAGTTCATATAAAGGATAACACTCAGTTTACAGAATACTGATTAGAATGCGAGTCTTTACCGCTAGTCAAGTCTTAAAGGTGCAGACAATGTGAGTGGAGATAGCATTAAGCATAGGTTGAAGAGATGTGTACTGTCTCCAGACAGGACAGTAAGTGAAATGTTGCAAATCCAGGCAAGTCATGGGGGTTACAAATAGTGTGACATGAATCCAAGATCCCGGTTGAGGCCGTCCTCATGTGTGCGGAACTTGGCTATCAGTCTCTGTTCAGTGACTCAGTGCTGCCGTGTGCCATGAAGGCCGCCTTGGAGAACGTTTACCCGAAGATCAGAGGCCGAATGCCCATGACCGCTTGACTAGCTGTAAAGACTTGCATTCTAATCAGTATTCTGTAAACTGAGTGTGTGCCTTTATATGCTCTGTTTGTAATCAGAACTCCCCATTCACCTGATGAAGGAGCAACGCTTCGAAAGCTAGTGGAGTTTGTTACCAAATAAACCTGTTGGACTTTAACCTGGTGTTGTGAGACTTCTTATGGTGTTTACCCCAGTCCAACACCAGCATCTCCACATCACGAGAGAGGTACCAGAAGACTGGATATAGTTCTGCTCTTTAAGAAGGATTAAAGAGGTAAGACAGGAAATATTGAAGTGAGTGTCACATCAGTGATAGGAAAACCATTGGGGAAAATTTTGAAGGAAAATATCTCTGAAGACTGAAGAACATGTTAATAGGGTAATAAAAAAGGATACTTACCTTTATCAATTTACAGTATGCAAGAACAGAGAAGTCATGTTGGAGTCTCCCTCTCCCCCACACTTCCCCTACCCCCTTTTCCCCAACTCTTCTCCTTTCCCCCCTCCCCTCTCCCCTCTTCCCCAATACTTCCCCTTTCCCCCAACCCCCCCCCTTTCCATACACTTCCCCTTCTCTCCTCTCCCCTCCACACTTCTCCTTTCCCCTTCTCCCACCCAACACTTCTCCTTTCCCGACTTCCACCCTGCCCCAACACTATCCCTTTCCCCCTCTCCGCCCCACTACCCCTTTCCCCCTCTCCGCCCCACTACCCCTTTCCCCCTCTCCGCCCCCCTACCCCTTTCCCCCTCTCCGCCCCACTACCCCTTTCCCCATCTCCGCCCCACTACCCCTTTCCCCCTCTCCGCCCCACTACCCCTTTCCCCCTCTCCGCCCCACTACCCCTTTCCCCATCTCCGCCCCACTACCCCTTTCCCCCTCTCCGCCCCACTACCCATTTCCCCCTCTCCGCCCCACTACCCCTTTCCCCATCTCCGCCCCACTACCCCTTTCCCCATCTCCGCCCCACTACCCATTTCCCCCTCTCCGCCCCACTACCCCTTTCCCCCTCTCCGCCCCACTACCCCTTTCCCCATCTCCGCCCCACTACCCCTTTCCCCATCTCCGCCCCACTACCCATTTCCCCCTCTCCACCCCACTACCCCTTTCCCCATCTCCGCCCCACTACCCCTTTCCCCCCCTCCGCCCCCTACCCCTTTCCCCCTCTGCCCCCCTACCCCTTTCCCCATCTCCGCCCCACTACCCCTTTCCCCATCTCCGCCCCACTACCCCTTTCCCCCCTCACCCCAAACTTCCCCTTTCCCCATTCTCCCACTTCCCCATTTCCCTACCCCCACTTCCCCTCCCCCTCCCCCTCCCCCCCCACTTCCCCTCCCCCTCTCCCCCTCCCCCCACTTCCCCTCTCTCGCTCCCCCCACTTCCCCTCTCTCCCTCCCTCCCACTTCCCATCTCCCCCCTCCCCCCACTTCCCCTCTCCCCCTCCCCCCACTTCCCCTCTCCCCCTCCCCCCACTTCCCCTCTCCCCCCTCCCCCCACTTCCCCTCTCCCCCTCCCCCCACTTCCCCTCTCCCCCTCCCCCCACTTCCCATCTCCCCCCTCCCCCCACTTCCCCTCTCCGCCCTCCCCCCACTTTCCCTCCCCTCCCCCCCGCTTCCCCTCTCTCCCCTCCCCCCGCTTCCCCTCTCCCCCTTCCCCCCACTTCCCCTCTCCCCCTTCCCCCCACTTCCCCTCTCCCCTCCCCCCACTTCCCCTCTCCTCCTTCCCCCCACTTCCCCTCTCCCCCTCCCCCCACTTCCCCTCTCCCCCTTCCCCCCACTTCCCCTCTCCCCCTCCCCCCACTTCCCCTCTCCTCCTTCCCCCCAGCTTCCCCTCTCCCCCTTCCCCCCACTTCCCCCCACTTCCCCTCTCCCCCTCCCCCCACTTCCCCTCTCCTCCTTCCCCCCACTTCCCTTCTCCACCCCCCCACTTCCCCTCTCCTCCTTCCCCCCACTTCCCCTCTCCCCCTTCCCCCCACTTCCCCTCTCCCCCTTCCCCCCACTTCCCCTCTCCCCCTTCCCCCCACTTCCCCTCTCCCCCTTCCCCCCACTTCCCCTCTCCCCCCACTTCCCCTCTCCCCCCACTTCCCCTCTCCCCCTTCCCCCCACTTCCCCTCTCCCCCTACTTCCCCTCTCCCCCTCCCCCCACTTCCCCTCTCCCCCTCCCCCCACTTCCCCTCTCCTCCTTCCCCCCACTTCCCTTCTCCACCCCCCCAGTTTCCCTCTCACCCTTCCCCCCCGCTTCCCCTCTCCCCCCTCCCCCACCCCCCCTCTCTCCCCTCCCCCCTACTTCCCCTCTCCACCCCCCCAGTTTCCCTCTCACCCCTCCTCCCCGCTTCCCCTCTCTCCCCTCCCCCCCGCTTCCCCTCTCTCCCCTCCCCCCCGCTTCCCTCTCCCCTCCCCCCGCTTCCCCTCTCTCCCCTCCCCCCCCGCTTCCCCCCCTCTCCCCTCCCCCCCGCTTCCCCCCCTCTCCCCTCCCCCCCGCTTCCCCCCCTCCCCGCTTCCCCCCCTCCCCCGCTTCCCCCCCTCCCCCGCTTCCCCTCTCTCTCCTCCCCTCGCTTCCCCTCTCTCCCCTCCCTCCCCCCGCTTCCCCTCTCTCCCCTCCCTCCCCCCGCTTCCCCTCTCTCCCCTCCCTCCCCTCGCTTCCCCTCTCTCCCCTCCCTCCCCTCGCTTCCCCTCTCTCCCCTCCCTCCCCCTGCTTCTCCTCTCACCCCTCCCCCCGCTTCTCCTCTCTCCCCTTCACCCCACCCCTCTTTTCCCCCACCCCGCCCCTCCCCTCCCTATCCTCCCCCACCCCCTCCCCCTCCCCCTCCCCATCCCCTCTCTTCCCTCCCCCACCCTCCCCTCCCCCACCCCCTCCCCCTCCCCATCCCCTCTCTCCCCTCCCCCACCCCCACCCCTCTCTCCCCTCCCCCACCCCTCTCTCCCCTCCCCACCCCCACCCCTAACCCTCCCTCCCCTCTCTCAGCCCCACCATTTCCCTCCCCTCAGGGAAATTTGTATTAAGTCACATCAATCAGGAAAAAGGGAATTTCAGTTTTAGAATAACCAGCACAAACGCTTCAAAGAAAGCTTAATTTTCTGACAGAAACTGATTTAACTATTCTGGTGAACCACATAATCAGGGAGGCCCTGGCTAAATGAGCAGTTGGTGAGCAGCTGCTGTCATTTTACATTGCATTAATTCAAATAATAATGTTAACAGCTTTTTTTAAATAGAGGCAATTAGCCAAGATGCTTCTTCAGATGTTGGTTCAAGTTGGTTCAATTAGCTGACAATTAAAAAGATCCACTGAAGAACATTTTTTTCTGGGGACAGACTCTGATAAATATTCACTATTTGTTTCCACATTCATGATACCAAAAAGTCCTTCAAGATGTATTAAATAGTTTGAGTTTGAATAAACACTTGCAGAAAAAAGGGCACCTGGCGCAAATGGCAGCCATTTGGGAAAATAGCTTGCGAAGCTAAAAATCCAATTCACGCCTGCTGTCAAATGGTTTGCAATCTTCCTGCCCCTTTTTGAGTGGAATCAGAAAATGCATGAATCTTATTAGCATGAGATTGACTGGATTTCAAAATTAGCGAGCTTGGCACGCAATTGTCTCCTCTCCCAGATGTTCCCACCTCTCTGGCATGACATCATACTGGGCCCATTTCGTAGAGGTCTTTAAAAGTCTGGCTCAGGTGGAGCACTAATGAAGGAGAATGAGGAGATGAGTACTGCTGGACACCAAACTCCTGGGAGCTGAGCTGAGCTGAGCTGAGCTGAGCTGAGCTGAGCTGAGCTGAGCTGAGCTGAGCTGAGCTGAGTTGAGTGGGGTGGGCGGAGGGCAGAAGCAGAGTCAATCACTGCCATTGTGCAGGACGGGGTGGGAGGGCTTGCATGGGTGCGGGGGATTAGGGGGTTCAGGCATGTCCAGGATCCACAGGTCGGCAATGGCTCATGTTGTGCAAACACCCCCTGGCTGCTCTATGACCTCTGAGGGGTTGCATATTGGGTCAAGTTCCAACCTCACTAATGGTGCACTGGTCACTCTGCCTTCTGTCTGCTGGACAGACTGTGTGGTTTATTGCTGACATTCCATCCTAGGCCCCACTAACACAAGCCTAGCAGCTTTCGCCTGCTGCAATCAAGGGAGCTTGGCAGGTGTCAACACGGCTCCTCACATTGCATGGACTCTGCAGTACTCCTCACATTGCACGGACTCTGCAGGACTCCTCACATTGCACGGACTCTGCAGTACTCCCTTCAATGGACATATTGCATGAAAGTCATGTGAGTACTTCTCAACTGTCAGTCTGAACAGCAAGCCATTCTTGGAAGTCAGTGCACTTGACATCCAGTTGGATGCAAGCCGGTTAATACTTCAAGGGTTCCCAATGGGGACCTCCTCTCAGCCACCCTATGCTATACGTGAGCACTGGAGCGTGCAACCAGTGTGCCACATGCTGCTGGCAATGGCCTGTGGTTTCGGGGGTCTGCAGCTAGGGGCGGCTGGCCATTCAGAGGGGCAGGCTCGCGCTACACACCAGTATGACTGTACTGGGGGTTCAGAATGCATCATGCCACACCATGTGAAGGGAGTGTACAGTTATGTGAGAGGCCATTGGCGACCATGAGGGGGCATGGGCTGTGCCCATGGCTGCTGTGGAAATGATGTGGCAACAAGCAGCAGCCCATTGAGATGGGGCATAGCACCAGTGAGGTTGGCCAGTTGGCAGCAGCCAGAGTGATGGGGACATGGTTTACTGGGACGGATTGAAAGGCCCGAGATGGATAATGTCTTTCTCTCCCTCTGCCTCTCTGACCCACTTTGAGGAGCGAGCCATGGAGCTCTCAGCAGAGGCGGCGGTCAAAGCTGTGACTGACAGAAGTGAGGAGCCACAAAACTTCATTCAGATAAACCTTTCCGAAGTAAGTTGCAAGCTACCCAGAAACCTTACACTGAACCATGTGTCTTCTTTTACAGGAGGAGAACCTCATGAGGCTGGGCCCCAAGGATTGGACACCTATATTGCAAACACTGTCGACACCTCGGAGGAAACCTCTAAGAAACATAGAAGCCTAGAAGACAGGAGCAGGAGGAGGCAATTTGGCCCTTTGCGCCTGCTGCATCATTCATTACAATCATGGCTGACCATCCAACTGAATAGCCTAATCCTGCTTTTTCCCCCATAACCTTCCCATTCGCCTCATGCTATATCCAGCTGCCTCTTGAATACATTCAATGTTTTAGGGCGAATGGGCCAGGAAATGGCAAATGGAATTTAATGTTGGCAAGTGTGAGGTGGTCCACTTTGGTAGGAAGAATGGTAGGAATGACTATTACTTACGTGGCGAAAAACTGCAGCAGGCGACGGTGCAGAGGGACCTCGGGGTCCTTGTGCATGAGTTGCAAAAACCCAGCTTGCAGGTGCAGCAGGTGGTCAGGAAGGCGAATGGGATGCTGGCCTTCATAGCGAGGGGGATTGAATATAAAAGTAGGGAGGTCTTGCTGCAGCTGTATAGGGCATTGGTGAGGCTGCAGCTGGAGTACTGTGTGCAGTTTTGGGCGCCGCACCTGCGCAAGGATATTTTGGCCCTGGAGGGAGTGCAGAGGGGGTTTACTAGGCTGATACCGGAGTTGAGGGGATTGAGCTATGAGGAGAGGCTGAATAAACTAGGCTTGTACTCATTAGAGTTTAGAAGAATGAGGGGAGATCTCATTGAGACGTACAAGATGATGAATGGGATGGATAGGATAGAGGTGGAGAGACTCTTCCCGCTCAAAAAAGACAGTAGGACTAGGGGGCACAGCCTCAAGATAAAGGGGAGGCGGTTTAGAACGGAGTTGAGGAGGAACTTCTTCACTCAAAGGGTGGTGAATCTCTGGAATTCTCTGCCCGTTGAAGTGGTGGAGGCTGCCTCGCTAAATATTTTTAAGAAGCGGGTTGATGGGTTTTTGATAAGCGAGGGGATTAAGGGTTATGGGGAGAGGGCGGGAAGGTGGAACTGAGCCACAACAGATCAGCCATGATCTTATTGAATGGCGGGGCAGGCTCGAAGGGCTAGATGGCCTACTCCTGCTCCTATTTCTTATGTTTCTTATGTTTAGCACCAACTACTTCGTGTGGTAATGAATTCCACAGGCTCAGAAGAAATGTCTCCTCACCTCCTCGCTGTCCTAAATAGTCTTCCCTGAATCCTCAGATTGTGACCCCTGGTTCTGGACTCCCCCACCATTAGGAATATCCTCTCACACTGTCTAGTCCTATTAGAATTTTATAAGTCCATGAAATCCCTCCTCATTCGCCTAAACTTCAGTGAAAACAATCCTAACTAATCACTCCTCACGCATCAGTCCCGACATCCCCAGAATCAGCCTGGTAAACCTTCACTGAACTCCACTGAGAGCAAGAAGACCAAAACTTCACACAATACTCTAGGTGTAGCCCTATGAAGGCCGTGTGTAATTGCAACAACACATCCCTGCTCCTGTACTCAAAACCTTTCACACTGAAGGCCAACATGCCATTTGCCTTTTACCACCTGCTGCACTTGCATGCTTACCTTCAGTGACTGGTAAACAAGGACACCCAGTTCCATCTGAACACTCCCCTTTCCCAATTTACAGCTATTCAGGTAATAATCTCCTTTCTTGTTTCTGCTTCCAAAGTGAATAACTTCACATTTATCCAAATTATACTGAATCTGCCATTGATTTGCCCACTCACCCAAACTGTCCAGATCATTCTGAAGGATTCCGCATCCTCATCACAGTTCACCCTCCCACCCAACTTCATCTTCTGCAAACTTTGAGATGTTACATCTTGTTCCCTCATCCAAATCATTTATATTGTGAATAGCTGGGGTCCCAGCATCGATCCCTGTGGTACCCCACTAGTTACTGCCTGCCAATTTGAAAAGCACCTATTAATTCCTACTCTTTGTTTTCTTTCTGCCAACCAATTTTCTATCCATCTCAGTACACTTCCCCAATCCCATGAACTTTAATCTTGCACATTAATCTCTTATGCGGGACTTCGTCAAATGCTTTCTGAAAGTCCAAATATACCACATCAACTGGCTCCCCCTTGTCAACTCTACCAGTTACATCTTCAAAGAATTCCAATAGATTTGTCAAGCATAATTTCCTTTCATAAATCCATGCTGACTGTCTGATCTTGCCACTGCTTTCTAAATGCTCTGCTATAAAGCCCTGAGGAAAGCATCATCCATTTGACAGAGACATCACCTGGACCATCCACCAGTTCAGATATAGGCCGCGATTCTCCAATCCTGATTTAGCTGGTTGGACTGGGAGAATAGCGCACATGTCGATTTGCTCGATTCACGCACGCATTCCCAATGTGTGCGCATCTCCCAGCAACAGATATCCAGCGCAGTCGGGACCACACTGGAACCCGGCGGGTAAGTGATTTTAATCTTATTTGCAAGTTATTTTAATGTCATCATCGGGCCTGGAACAGTCCGGGCTTCAGTAGTATCTCCCACTACAATTTCACTCTGGAGGGATTTGGAGTAGCTTTCCACTTTCGGGGAACTAGCAGGAGAGCCCGTTGGAGTGAAGAGGGGCAATGGGGGGGTGCCCATGAGCATGGGCACCCTGGCAGTGACAGCTTGTGCCCCAGCACTGCCCAAGGCATAAAGTGCCCATGCTCAGGGGACACCTTGGCACTGCCCATCAGGCATGGGGCAGTGCCAAGGGAATGGAGCCTGGGCACATGCCCTAGGGGCGAGTTGTGGAAGGTGTGGAGGCCTAGATGGAGGGTCCTGCTGCCATTCTGCATAGGGATTGGTCAGAACTGGAGGAAGGCCAGCAATCGGGGTGGGCTGGGGTGTTCTGCAGGGGGGAGAGGGGGTGGTCTGCCACTTATGGGGAGGGGATATCGGAAAGGGCAGCACTACTGGGGTCCCAGGCTGGCCAGCAAACTGCAGCCTGTCAGTTCGGGGCCACTGTGCAGAGTTCTGGAACTGTCAGTCTCTGGCACGAATAGGCCCTGCCCTCCTAAGCTTTTAATGATATTCATAATGGTGACCGCTGCATTGCACAGAGTGTGGGGGATTTGAGCCTCAACTCCCACTGAGAAAACAATTGTGATTTACAGCAGTTTTCCTACGAATTCAACATTTGGAACTTTTTTGGGAGAATTGCCCCCAGTCACTTCGGTGGTACACATAAACAGTGAAACATCTGGGGCTTTTTCTGGTAAGCACCACACATTTATGCACATCGGGTGGAGACAGAAGCATCCAAGGGATTGGACAAGGGGTGGTCTGATGGAGCCAAGGAGACAGCTGGCCCCCAGTTAGGTGTCGAGCCACTGGGAATTGGTCTGCAAAAGAAAGCAACTGAAACTAGGGGTTGCAGGAGGGGCTGTTAGCATTATCGCGCCAACTCCAAGGTTGCTTTGAGCAATCCCACTGCCCTCAGGCACAGGAGGTGGTGTGGACATTGTCTGGCACCCGGCCAACACTGCAATGGTGACAATCACAATGGAAAGCCTGGGGCAGGAAATGGTTGCATGTGTGAAAGGGTCCAAGGTGCAGCCAAGTCACAGAGGGACATGACTGCAGCTTTGTAAGCTTGGCCCAGTCTCAGTGGGAAATTGTGGAGGGGTTCCAGGGCTTGGTCCAGACAGAGGGCTATCACTGAGGGCTCACACACCATCGTGCAGATGCAGTGAGGTCTCAAGAACGAGCAGCACCAGGTGACGGAGAGACTTCTGGAGGTCACTCTAGCTGCCCCGGTGTCCCTCTTTCTGGCAGATCTCACTGTTGCTGCCAGGTGGAAGTGTGTGGGGAATGAATCACACAGGAGGGAAGCCCAAACTGATGGATCACTTGAAATTAAAGCTGAGTCCAAGGAAAACTCATTTTGACAGTTCTAAGGGCCTTAACCCACACTCTGGGCATGGAAATGTTATAGAGGAGATGTAAAATGTCGTGAAGGCAGATTTAAAACCCATTTAAATGTGATGATCTGAAGTAACTTAAATCACTTGCCCTTTAAAAATGAAAAGACAAAACAGGTGCAACTTCTATTGGAGTATAAAAACAGACAGCTACTTCTGGAGTGCACGGATTCTTAGGCCATCTGGTCTAGCTTTGAAAGAAATATTAGCCATCTGTTCCAGCTATTTCAATAGGCTTCATTGTTGATATTATGCATGGGTTTCAATGACAGCTGAGGCCATATTGAATACTTGGCTGAGTTTCAAAAGCTCCAAAAACAAGTTATCTCAACAGGGTACCAAGTTCACATTTCAATTGACAATTTTAAGATGCTATGAAAGGGTTAGCTGTCATTTGGGTGTTGGTTTGTTTTTGCAATAGCTTGACCATGTGAGGGGATTTAATTTTTATTGAACGGGTTTCACAAATGAGAGCTTTTTTTCAGAATCAAGTGTGTATGAATGAGAGCTGTATTAATTGTTTAGAAGTTTGTTTTTTTTCATCTCCACATGGAACCTGGGATCTGTCCACAGTGAATGTGGGCCAGTGGCTATGAAGAGCAACTGGGGGTAGGGTGTCATGGGGGCATAAAGTGGCCTGGATGTGGCATGGGTTTATGAGAAACCATGGAGCTACCATGAGGAGGTATATGGTCATGGGGTGGGGTGGGGTGGGGGTGGGGGGGGGGGGGGGTGGTTGTAAGGTGAGAGCAGAGAGCTAGGGAGCCTAACAGCCTCTAGTACAATTGGGTTGGAATTTCATAAAACCAAGGCAGGCCTTGTAATCAGCCTGTCTCAGCACTCGCCCACATTCCACATCTAACTCCAAACTATATCCACCTTTATGGACAGGAAATATAGTGGCAGGGGCCTTTTTAAAAGAAATAGGCCCGACCATTGGAGAAACTCCTCGATTCAACAAAATCTGGACTACTTTCTCTGTGTCCACTCTATAAAACCTTTTATAATTTAAATGACCTCCATTAGGTTACCCCTCAGCCTTCTCTTTTCAAGAGAAAAGAAACCCAGCCTCTTGGTCTTTTCTCAATAGATGTAAACTTTCAATTTTGGCATCATCCTTGTAAAGTTTTTTGAACCCTGCCAAGCACCTCTATCCTTTTGATAATACTGCGCAAAGTACTTCTCAAATGTCTTCACACCAAAGTTTGTTACAAGTTAAGCAGCAATCCTACTTTTCACTTCTATCCCAATCAAAATAAGCTCAAGTGCTTAATGAGCTGTGATGTTTCTTTTAGGGCTTTGTACATGTGTATTCCCAGATCCCTTTGCTGCACTTATATTCCAAATAACATGCAACCTCCTTCATTTTCTTACCAAAATGTAATTCCTCACACTTATCTATGTTGAAATTAATTTGCCACTTAAATGTTCAGTCTTCAAGTTTGTTAATGTATACTTATAAATTGTTGGCATCCTCTTCCACATTGACTATCGCTCCCATGAGAACATAAAGAACAGAGGTGGTTTTAGACCATGTGGCACCTACTCCAACATCCAACACAATCATAGCTAGTCTTCTGCTTCAAATCCAATTTCCCATCAGTTCTTGGGAGAATCTATCTATCCCACAAGAGAATATACTCAACAATGAGCGGCATGATGGCACAATGGTTAGCACTGTAGCCTCACAGCGCCAGTGACCCAAGTTCAATTCCTGCCTCGGGTCACTGTCTGCATGGAGGTTGTACATTCTCCCCGTGTACCTGCATGGGTTTCCTCCGGGTGCTTCAGTTTTTTCCCACAGTTCAAAGATTTGCCGGTTAGGTTGATTGGCCATGTTAAATTGATCTTAGTGTCAGCGGGACTAGCAGGGTAATTATGTGGGATATTGGGAATAAGCCCTGGTGGAATTGTGGTCACTGCAGGATTGATGGGCTGAATGGCCTCCTTTTGCACTGTAGGGATTCTGTGATTCTATGGAGCATCCACAACTGTCTGGCTCAAAAATTCCAAAGATTCAAATCCACTGAGTGAAGAAATTTCTCCTCTCTATCCCAGATGATTGGTGCTTTATTGGTGCATCCCTGTATTCTAGGTTCTCTAGCCAGGGGAAACAACCTCAGAATCCATCCTATCAAGCCCTTTCAGAATCTTGTATACTTCAATGAAATCGCCTATCATTTTCCCAAATCTGAGAGAGTAATGACCTCTCATCACAGCACAGCACTCCATCATCCTTAAGAATCGATCCAGTGAATCTTTGATGACTGTCTCCAAGAGAAGTATGTACTTCTTTAGATATGGAGACCAAACCTGCACATAGTAACAGGCTGTCTGTCTTCCGAGTTGCTTGCTGTACCAGCATACTAACTTTGAGATCTTTGTATGAACGATTCAGGTCTGTCCGAATACTAACATTGAAAGTTTCATGCCTTTAAAACATATTCTGCTTTCCTAATTTTACTGCCAAAATGAGTCACTTCACACTTCCCCAAAGTATGGGTGGAATTATTTCAAGCCCCGACTGGTGTGTTTGATAGCAGGCAGGTTGGGAGACAATGGCAGAAAGATTAGAAACTATTTTCACACCAGCATGAATTTACAGCAGGATCTTCCGTTGGTGCCCACTGTAGTAGATCAGGAAACCCACTAGAAGGCGGTGTGAACTTCATTTGCATCCTGTTAATGGGATTGGATGCCTTTTCAATAAAGTACCTGGCCACAAAGGTGGATTATGCATCATCCAATACTGCCCCACCATTGAACAGAGCGTGAAATACCTGGGTGCATAATTAATGAAGTCAGGGCAGTAATACTGCATTGTATTTTTAAAGGTTCACTTTAGAAATCCTCAATGTTCCTTTAATCTTAAAATTGACATGAAGTAATATGAATAGAGGTGGAAAAAGTAATTTACCCAAGTTTTACTGATACCATGGCAAGTGAAAAAATAGCAGCCAGTTTTTCCACTGGCTGCCATAGCGGGAAACATCTCAAGTTCCCATCCTTGACACGGCACTTAGTCTCACATTGGGAGAATTCCACTCTATATTTCCTCTATCGCCTTGTTGCCCACTCATTGTCCTCCCTATCAGCTTTATATTCATACCTACCTTTATATTGTCAACAAGCTTGGATGCATTATTCTCTGGCGGCTGAGTGTTGGCTCTAGCAAGAAAGTTGGCATGTTTCTCGCTTCTCACTAGAGAGACAGGTCAGTTTTCTCTCCAGATCTTACCACACCCTGTCGAAAAACCAACAGGTCGGCGAGTTTCACGCTGTCATGTAGCGGGAGGGGGGAGCGAACCTCAACAAGCTGGTAAAGTCTGGCTGCACTGCGGTTGGGGCATCATGTTTAAAAGGCATTCCAATCAGAACATCAATAAACCACGCCTACAGCCCACCATGGAAATTCCAGGGGCTCCCCCCCCTCCCCATCCACGTCCCAATTGGAGTCAGAGCTGGCACCTCCCCCACCCCCTCCGATCTGAGCCAGTAATTTTCTCCACCTCAGAACTGGCACCCCTCTCTACGACCCAAAAGTCACTACTGGTACCTATACCCTCTTCCCCTAAATTGGGTGGCACGGTGATACTGCTGTCTCACAGCACCAGGAACCTGGATTTGATCCCTTGTTTGGATCATTGTCTGTGCAGAGTTTGCACGTTCTCCCCGTGCCTGCATGGGTTTCCTCTCGATGCGCCGGCTTCCACCCATAAGTCCGAAAGACATGCTGGTTAGGTGGATTGGCCATGCTAAGTTCTCCTTCAATGTATCCAAACATGTGCCAGAGTGTGGCGACTAGGCAATTTTCACAGTAACTTCATTTCAGTGTTAACGTAAGCCTACTTGTGACACAAATAAATTTTTAAAAAGTCAGTGCCAGCAACCCCCTATTCCCCTCTGAACATTGGACTCCTTCTCCCTGCCCCATTATCTCCAACTCCCACTTCCGCTGCCAGCCCATCACCACATATATATAAATCCTCCCCACCCATGAGGCTTCCACGGTGGTCTGCCTTGGCGCAGATTGGCATTACTAGCCCACTGCCTGACAATAACCCTCTTCCCTTGGATTATACTCACCTTTATGCACCTGAGGGGGGGGTGAAATCCCCACAACAGGTTCATGTCTAGGTGACATTATAATCCAGATCAGAAACTCCAAGACGTTTTATGAAGTTAGCCTAGACCATAAGTTTTGCATTTTGAATTTGGCACAGGTGAGCATAAGATATTTCACCCCAGGTAGATTCAAGTGACCCTCTAAGAAGCTTCTATCGAACAAAGTCTATTAAAGAATACAGCTGAACTATAATTTTAAAAATCTGCAGTAACTTTTACCAATTACAAAACTACCGCTATAACATCGTATTAATCTTAACAGTTAAGTACTGGTCCAAGCTAAACAAACCCCACAAACATACACCCATTCTAGGCTTAGCACAGAAAGCAAGAATGCTCATGGAATGCTAGATTTTTCAGCTTTGCTGTGAATTAGTCTTTTGGACATGGAATTGAAACACTGGGGCTTTCCTCCCTTGGAACTTACAGCACACTTCAAGAGACAGAGACATCACTTGCCTCTCAGTTAGCCAACCATCAACACAAAATTTCTAATACCATGGACAAAGACAAAAACACACAGTTTTCAGCCTGCAGTCCAAACAGCTTCTGCCAAAATGAAAGTAAAACCCTTGATTTCTCCTGTGGAAAAAAATGTTCAAAGGCACTTGACCTGCCCAACAATTCCCAAAAGGGTCATAAAACTCCAGGACACTGCATTAGGCCCAGATTAAAAATAAACAAGGCGCCCATTATATTGCTTCAGCAACAATTAGAGATACTGGTACAGACATCACAGCAGCAAAACCAAAAATGCCAGGCCTGCTTACAAAAACTGCAGAGAACACGATTAAAATACATTTCTTAAAGGCACAGTATCATCACAGTGAACCTGTTGTAAACTGCACCAACATGACACGAATGCACAGTGGGGGGGTCAATATAAAGCGAGAGGGGTGTGTTAATATTTAAATCCATTATAATGTATTTAAATCAGGTGAAAATCAGAAATCATGATCTCGCTTGCGAGATTAGTGATTTCTGGTTTTCGGCAGATATTGAACCCCTCACACCAATCCCAATGACGGTGAACACAGGCTCAAGGTCTCACCTTCTATCTATTCCTCTATGTCATTAATATAGATTGTAAATAACTGAGATCCCAGAGAGATTTTGCAGCACATCACTCATTACAGCTTATAAATTTCAAAGTGCCCCTGTTATCCCTACTTTTCACAACCCTCCAACCCATTCATGCTGATATATAAGCCCCCACAACCGATGAGTTCTGGGGTGCGAATTTCTGGCCCTTCTCAACTGGCAGGATCTTCCAGTCCCACCAACAGCGATGCCTTGGGCTCCCCTGTGGCAGGAGGATGCAAACAGTGGGAAACCCCATTGACAGCAGTGGGATGGTGATACAGTGATTAGCATTGCTGCCTCATGGTGCCAGGGACACAGATTCAATTCCAGCCTTGGGTCACTGTCTGTGTGAAGTTTACATTTTCTCCGTGTCCGCGTGGGTTTCCTCCGGGTGCTCAGGTTTCCTCCCACAGTCCAAAGATGTGCGGGTAGGTTGACTGGCCATGTTAAATTGACCCTAGTTTCAGGGGTATTAGCAGGCTAAATGTGTAGGGTTGTGGGAATAGGGCCTAGGTGAGTTGTGGTTGGTACAAACTTGATAGGATGAATGGCCTCCTGTACTGTAGGGATTCTATAATTGGAAGATGCTTCCGCCGAACAATAGCAGACCGCCTCCACCACCACAAAACACACATTAGGGGGTGCAAAGTCCCACATATGGGCCTTTAGTATGATACCTTAATGAATGCCTTTTGGAAATTCAGGCATGTTATACCTAAAGGCTCCCCTTCATTCAACTAAATAAGTCCTCAAAAAACTCCAATAAATTTGTCAAATGTAATTTTCCTTTCTTAAAACCGTACTGACTCTGTCTGATCAAACTCTGGTCTTCTATATAGATTGTTCAGATTTCATCAATAATAGATTCCAGCAGATTTCCTCTTTCCCTCCATTCTTAAATAGCAGTAATACATTCGCTGATCAATCTACAGTGACTGTTCCTGGGAAGTTTGAAAAATCATAATTATAATGCATCCATTGTTTCTGCAGTCAATTCTTTTGGAATCCTAGGATGACGGCCATCAAGTCCTGGGCATACTTCGGCTTTAATTTTCCCTCATACGTTTCCTCTTTGATGGTAATTAATTCAAGTTCCTTATTCCCGTTAGCCACTTGGTTACTATTTCTGTTACATAACTTGTGTCTTCCACTACTAAGGTAGGTGTAAAATAGGTGCCATCTCTGCCATTTCCTCATTTCCTATGATAATTTATCTCGTCTCTGCCTCTAAAACACCAACAGTCACTTTAGCCAATCTTTCTTTCTATATGTCTCTAAATGTTTTTATAATCCGGAAGCAAAACACTTACCAGCTAGTGGGGTAAAACAAATCTAAGGACCATCTCTTTCCCTCTCTGCACAAAACTCTAACTTGCACCAAATTCCTGACCTTAGCGCTCTGCTTCCGAAGCTCTTAATTACCTGATCACATTGCTCCCCTTTCTCCCAATCTGATGTTCTCCACAAATTTAGGAATTGCATTTTATTTTCAAACCTTAAACCTTTGGTATAAATAGTGAACAACAGTGATCCCAGCACAACCTTCGAATGTCCCCATTTCTCAACTTCTGCCTCTCTGAATATTTACCATCAAATCCCTACTCTGCTTTTTGCCTGTAACATAATGGGTAGGAGCAGAATTAAGCATTTAATCCACCAACTCTGCCCCAAGCCACTTGCCTGCCATTTTGTGTTTTCTCCCTTCTCCACACAACCCAATATCAAGCTGTGCATGCTGCATGACTAGTTCCTACCAAATAGATCCAATTGGAGTGATTTATCAGGCCCTCCACAGTGGAAAAAGAATTCTAAGGTTTTAATTGATTCAGTTGAAGTTACAGGTGGCTTGCACATTCCAACTGGGAAGAGGAAGGAGAGTGAATGCAACTGGATGTTATCATAGAACAATGTGGATGATTCAGTTGGCTAATTGCTATGTCGGGGTGTTCCAGGTTGAATAGGAGGCAGGCTAGATCAGTAGATTTGTGAGGGTGCAATCTGGAATAATAAACTGCACTTGTTTCATTTTAGGTGTAATGCTCTTCAGCCCCATTGCTCTTTCTGCCCATATACCATCCACAAACTCCTATACACTATCAATTACCAGCCCATTTCCTCATCATCAGCAATTTGTTTCTTTACATTCTTGAATTAAAGCATATTAATATCGATATTATTTCAGGAGAATCATGCCCTAATGCTGCAGCCAGCAGGAAAATCTGAGTATTTCCCTACTGGTGCTGGCAGTGCAATCCAGGCCCCATTCAACCTCTTTTAATGAACCAAATCTCCACCCTTGAGAACGATGCTGGATCAAACTCCCCAGCCGCATGAATTACTGAAATCGGGCATCAGACTGCTGCAGCTGATAAACAGGAGCACCATTTAAGTGCTCCGTAGCACTGACTGTCAATCCAGCAAGAAAATGACCAGCAGAAGAGCTGCCCCAAGGTTCCTGGACTCAGACCTCGACTGCATGTTGGATGCAGTGGAGAAGAGGTGGTCCACCCTATTCTCTAAGGTTGGCAGAAGACCACCAGCCTATATAATGAACCCAACCTAGGATATGGTGGCAGCAGCCTCAACAAGAGGATCAATTTCCAATGCCAGAAGATGCATGACCTTCTTCGATCAAAATTGAGTACCTACTCTAGTCCCTATCTCCTGACATCTCACCATTAGCCATGTGGAGGCTATGCCATAGCCTCCCAATCCTCATCTCCCAGCATCTTCCTAAGAAACCCCCTCAAGCAATCCCCACACAATCCTCTTTGCCTAGGTGCTGTGCCCACACATGGTATCTGTGATAAGCCACCCCACCTGCCAAGCTCACAATGCCCTCTTTGTCTCCCCTCAGGAGAAGATAGCCACAATAGTCATGAGCAGGATAAGACAGAAGGGGAAAGCGGAAGTTAACAGTCCTGAGGGAGAGGGCAATGGACATTGTGGGGGAGGCCCAGAGTGAGCAGTTGCAGACCGCAAGGATGGTCTGCACCAAAGAATTGAGAGTCCACTGTACCTTTATCCAGATGATCTGTTTCAAGTGAGTCTCTCATCTCCCACACCCTTGTTATTGCTAAGCATTGACCCCATGTCCTTTGCCTTGTGTGGTCAATGGAGTGAGGCACCAAACCACCCTTCACTATGCATGGTCTGTAAACCCCAGGCCCTGCCAATGGCTGTCTCTTTCCCTGACCATTACTTGGAGCTAGCTGAATTATCAATGATGATGGACCGTTGATCAGAGAGGTTCATGACTAGCAGGAACGTTAGAGGGCATAGGTGCTGTCAGAGGTTGTGCAGGATGCTCGGTGGATGCTCAGTCTTAAACATTGTACTACCTTTTTCCTGTTAATTAACCACACTCCAAACAGTAGGGAATCACTGTAAGACTGCGATCTCAAGAGTCAATGGCAGCCCATGATTCCCCCTTCCAGGACATTGGCTTGACAGTACAACCCTATTCCAGCAGCAAATGCAGCCAGCCCTCATTGCCCTTATGCCTTCTTGTGGCAGATGCCTAAATGGTGGAGATGTTATTACTGTCCAGGCATACAGCTCATTCTTAAGATACTGAATTGAAGCCACAGCCTAAAGATCAATGTCATTAGAATTATTCAAAAAGAACAATTTGGAAAAAAAAGCCATAAAATGCTAGAAACTTTGCAGACAAAACAAAAAGCCACTGATTTAAAGAAGCAATATTTCTGATTTCTAGGAAGGGTCATAGACTGAAAGAGAAACCTCAGGCTTAAGAAAGCAGGGCCAGGCAGAACACTGATGAAAAGAGGGAGCACTTCAGGCTTAAAGGAGCGTGAACTGATTGAATTAACAATTAAGTCTTTGATCTGCCCTGGAGCTGTCAGTCGAAAAAGCTTGTAGCAGCGAATGGACCATCTGTTCTTTGCGAAAACAAACCTCGACTAATCAGTTTGATCTCCTCTGAAGCTGTCAATCAAATATCCTCCTAAAACTCATTGGTGCAGAAGGTGATTGTGCAAAATGGATCAAGTGAAATAGGATGTCCTTGTCAGTCAAGGCAGTTCAAAGAGGTCGGACAGCAGCTGGATTTCTACAGGCTAGCAAGGGGATCTTACCAGTGATATGGCAAGCTCCTGTCAACTGAAGCAATTCAAAGGGGTCTGCCAACATCTGGGGCTCACAAAATCAACCAAGTGCAATCCCAACTTTTGAATGGAATGCTGCTATAACTTAGAAAGTTTCCAGATGTTCAGGGCACATCAATTTCAATGTGAACAGAAGACTTCAGTGCTCTTAGATAAAACAGACAGGAATCTACTGTAATACTGGTATGCTGCCCAAAAATATCATCTTGAGACTGATTTCCACTTTTGTACAGCAATGTAGAGTACTCCAGCTATACAATTCCCATCTTGGGGGAAAACACCTGAGGTCAACCCTTTTCCCCCAGAACAAGCCTCCCCTACCTCCAGGCTGCTTGAAAGATGCCCCTCCAGATCCTGGAATAAAGTTAAAAAGGATACTTACGTCCTTGGAGTCCACAGCACCTGGTCCCCACTTTTAAAGACCAGTACTAATTGGTGCCTGGGTGACTTCCCACTGGGTGGGCAGGAACCACCAAGGAGAGAGGAGAATCAAGCTTCAATCCTGGTAATAATGAAATGTGTGCAGATTAGCTTTCATCAGTTGGGCGAAAACCTGATTTTGGTTGGCACAGTAGGCTGGGGAACTTGCAAGGGACTTGATGCCTGGCAAGAATTCTGATTTAGCACTTTTACCCAATTCAATGGGTCATTGGGAATCACGGCTGGGGCAGCCCAAGAAACATCCCAAAGGTTTATGCTTTTCCACTTCTGGCCTATGTCAGAAATTCATCCCAAAAAGACAGAAAGTCATGGTTGGGTTGCAGAATTTCTTGAATACACACTCCTGAATCTAATAGACAATGCTCCCTTTAATGTAGCATTACGAGTTTGACAATCTTTACTACATTGTTACATACGAGAGGGGCATTAATTTAAACAACAGTAATTTCTCCTCTCATCACCTGCCCATAAACAGAAAGGGCCCAATTTTATCATCAGGTTGCACCTGTTTTCGGGTGCGAAAACTTTACAAAGTCGAGCATGAGGCAAGTCCCACGATCCGCAATTGCCTACGCAGCCGTTCCCCCTTTACTAATGACTGAAAATGGCCGTGATCGGGACTGCACACAAAACGGGCGTGACGGCAACTTAAAAGCATTTGAATGCATTTAAATTGAATTAATGGGCTGGATGCCCCACTTTATCAGTATTTCCCACTTTACCTCTGCATTTGCCAATCGGGAATTGGCGTGAATCAGACATGCTCTATAAAAGTCTGAATCGGGCCCTTCATCACTGAGGGAGTAAGTGCATAGCATCTACTGTACTACTCGCAGGTGTCCGGTTGTGGCGGCCATTTTCTGTCTCAGGTCAGTGGCGGCTTTTCAAGTGTGTGGGGCAGTGGGGGACTATTGCTCTGCAGGGTCTCTGATGTCCGACTTGCTGCACAGGCCCAGGTCTCAACACTGATCTCAAATCTAGTGTGCTCTGGGTCCTAGTGCACTCAGCTCACTTCCAGCTGAAGGATGTGCACAAAGCCCTTGCAAATTGCTCTGCTGCAGCCTCTCAACTTTGTAAAGAGCTGTGACTGTGGGGAGCATGTGGCTGGAGGAATTGGGAGGGCTGTGACTGTTGATGTTCTAGGGGCAAGCAGGATTTCTTAACCGCTGCATGTTCCTCTCCATCTCCCCCCACTCCCTCTTCTGCTCCCTTCAGAGTGACAAGGTGGCTTTTGCGATACAACCAATCGATCTTGCTGTTCCTTTGGTTGCTGCTGGAGCTGAGGAGGAGCTGGAGGAAGAATTGCAGGCATAGGAGGTCCAGTCCTTACCACTTGCAGGAGGGAAATGACCACCAGAGGCCGGTGGTGGCCGCTATTCGCCCAAAGTGGGTGGCACAGGAGAAGGAGAGAGCAGAGACCCTGGCAATTCCGTGCACGAGTGTCATTTGAACAGATGTCGGACACCGTGTGCCGCCAACATCTCCGCCTCCCAAAGGAGACAGTGCAACACCTGTGCAATCTGCTGCAGGACCTGGCACCTAGAGGAAGGGGGGCTACCAAATTGAAGTCGCTCTGAACTTTTATGCGACTGGCTGCTTCCAGACCGCTAGCAGAGATGTCCCAATCAGCCGTGCACATCTGTGTCAAGTAGGTCACTGAAGCCCTATATGCCTGGGCTGGGTAGTACATCAAATCTAACCTGGACTAGACCCATCAGGAAGCCTGGGCTGCAGGGTTAGCAGCCATTGCGGGGATGCCTACTGTTCAGGGGGCCATCAACTGCACATATGTCATCCTCAAGGCCCCCCTACAGAACCCGCTGAGATTCACCAACAGAAAGGAATTCCACTCCCTGAATGTTCAACTCATGTCCAACCATAACATGAACATTAGAATGTCTGCACAAGACATCCAGGTAGTGTGCACGACAGTTTCATTGTCAGGAGCTCGGACATCCCGGAGGCATTTGAGGAGGAGCACAGGCTGCAGGGGTGGCTCCTGGGTGATATGAGTTATCTGCTTCTGACATGGCTGATGATGCCTGTGCAGAGGCCTATGTCTGAGGTGGAGAACCACTCTAATGAGGCCCATGTAGCCACCCGCATAATAGTGGAGAGGTGCACTGGGCTCCTCAAAGCGTGATTCCGGTGTCTGGACCTACCTGGCGGGGCCCTCCAATATAGTCCAGTGATCTGTTCCCCCATAGTGGTTGTATGCTGTACCTTGCGTAATCTGGCTCTATAAAGAGGTGACCTATTGGAGAAGGAGGAGGATGTGGAGGCTGACCAGCCAGGCATCACTGGGGAGGATGACCAGAAGGAGGAGCAGGAAGAGAAAGATGAGGAAGAGCATGTCGAGGAACACCAGCCAGGCACTCAAAGGCTGTCAGCTCAAATGAGGCATGCAAGGGAGGCCCTGATCACCAGAGGGTTCATTCGCTAGGGGTTTGTGTTTGTGGGTTCCATCCACCTACCCCCAGCACCCCCCTCAAAAAATTCCTTCTATATCCTGCAACATTGTCACACAGAGTGGTAGGCCTGGGTACTCAATGTTAGCAAGCTTTTTCGCAGGCAGGAGGGTGATGACAACTTGCTCAGCACCATTATGATGATGCGCTGGTGCAAAGTGGTCTGACTCCTACCTGAGCTCTGCATGCACGTCGGCTCCTGGGCCCAACGTCTGTGTAGTGGGTAATGGGTCTGAAAGTCCCACACAGGACCCTGGCGCGGGTATCGCTCATGAGGTCTGGGGAACTAATACCTTCCTTTTCTCAATGACAAGCATTGAGGGGCCTCCCCAGCTGACATGAGAGCAGAATTAGGCTATTCAGCCCATCAAGTCTGCTCGATGGCTGATATTTTTCTCATCCCCATTCTCCTGCCTTTCCCCATAACTCCTCACCTCCTTATTAATCCAAAACCTATCTGTCTTTGTCTTAAAGATACTTAATGACCTGGTCTCCACAGCCTTCTGCAGCAAAGAGTTCCACAGATTCACCACTCTCTGACTGGAGAAATTCCTCCTCATCTCTGTTTTAAAGGATTGTCCCTTTAGCTGGAGGTTGTGCCCTCTGGTTCTAGTTTTTGTTACTAGTAGAAGCATCCTCTCCACGTTCACTCTATCCAGGCCTCACAGTATACTGTAAGTTTCAATTAGATTCCCCCTCATCTTTCTAAATTCCATCGAGTACAGACCCAAAGTCTTCAACCGTTCCTCATATAACAAGCACTTTATTCCAGGAATCATTCTTGTGAGCTTCCTCTGAACCTTTCCCAAGGCCAGCACATCCTTCCCTAGATATGGGGCCCAAAACCGCTCACAATACTCCAACTGAGGTCTGACCAGAGCCTTTTACAGCCTCAGAAGTACATCCCTGCTCTTGTATTCTGGCCCTCACAACATGAATGCTAACATTGCATTTGCCTTCCTAACTGCTGACTGAACCTGCAAGTTAACCTTCAGAGAATCTTGAACAAGAACTCCCAAGTCCTTTTGCGCTTCTGATTTCTTAAGCATTTTCCCCATTTAGAAACCAGTCTATGGCTCCACTCCTCCTTCCAAAGTGCATAACCTTACGCTTTTCCACACTATATTCCAACATTTCTCTGACGATCATCAATGGAAGAGGATTCATAAATGAGGCAAATTAGTCACAGGTGGGCAGTGAGAAAACATTTATTTACAATAAAGGTGGTTAAATAAGATGTTCTAGCATAAAAACTTGTGAACAGAAAATGTTAACGTGCTTAAATATCTTTTTAAGTAGTGTAGCTCTTCACCTGTGCCATCTCATTGCAACTACAACTTCCTAACCATATGTGGCCTCCCACTATGTCTCAGTGACACAGAGGTGGAGGAGCCAGCTGCCTACCATGCCCCGTGGCCTGTGATGCACATGGCAGGGGTCCTCCGGAGGCCCTGGACCTTGAGGGCCCCAGTCTTTTTCCAGGTATGTGGGATTTTTCATGACACCCTCTTCATCCTGCTGCCCCTGCTATTCCCTTCTGTCAGGAAGGGGGGAGTCAGAAGTTGTAGCCACAGCCACAGTCTGGCTGGAAGGCCCTAGCATGGGTTTGAGCCCTTCCTCCTTCCTTGGGGTTCCTGTGGGCTCCTGGTTCACTCCATGGGACAGTAGTGCTTCTGCAGTGAGCTCCATAAGCTCCGGTGGCACCTGGCACTGCCAGTCCAGGAGGACCACCTGCGTTCTACCCATGGTGGCTGAGCCCGCTGCGATGGCCACTTGAGTCGGGGTCCACCTCTCAATGGCTGCAGCAAGTGCAAGTGCAGACCGCACCGCGCTCTGCAAGCCCTCAGCCATGACCCTCTGAGATCGGGCTATGTTCTCAAGGGCTGCAGCCCACTGTGTCTCAGTGCTGTCCTGCTGGGTCTCCTGCAAGCTCTCGAGCCTTTCAGCCATGGGCCACAGAATCTTGAGAAGCCTGTTCAGTCCCTTAGCTGTGCCTGTCATGACTCAGGCCATTGCTTGGAGCCTGCCTCTCATGGTGAGGATTCCCTGCCCCAGGCTTTCCACTGCAAATGCCCCTTCTGCAGTGTTGCAAAACAGGCACTCGCTGATCCACCTGAAAGCTTTGGGACTCCTCCCAACAGCCTCACAATTGGTCCAGTGTGGCCGTCAGCCCCTCCTGCATTCCCTGGCACTGTTGCTGCATCTCCAGCAGCTGAGGGAGAAGTGATCTCAGAGGACCAGCATGTAGCCTGGGGCCAGCTGAGTCCTCACCTTCAGCAGGCCCCCGTGTGCCAGAGGCCTCGGACATTTTCTCCTCCACCCGTTGTACATCAGCCGATGTGTTGTGTTCACCAGAGAGTGACCCAGAAGCCTCAACACTAACTGGACCTACCGACGTGTCAGTATCTGGGATGGTGAGTTGTGAAGTGGCAGCTGATGCCAAAACAGTGCCACCCTCAGAGCTCCCTTCACCCATATTCTCTGAGGACTCGTCCGAGCCGTCTTGACCAGGATGGGCGGGAGCTGCAGAAGGGGCCTGTAGTCCAGAGGTCTCAGGGTGTCCAGATCTGTCCCTGCAATACACAGGACACAAGGTTAAGTGCAAGGAGGGAGAGGAATCCGGGATGCCAAACACATGATTCACATGTCCCCATGAACATAGAACAAAGAACCAACAAAATTACATCACAGGAACAGGCCCTTCAGATTTCCAAGCCTGTGACGACCAAGCTGCCCATCTGATATGTAACCCCCTATGCTTGCGGGGACCAGATGCCTCTATTCCCATCCCATTCACATAGCTGTAGAGATGTCTCCGAAAGGTCACTATCGTATGTGCATCCACAACCTCCCCTAGCACTAATTCCAGGCACCCACTACCCTCTCTGTGCAAATAAACTTGCCTTGTACATCTCCTTTTAAACCTTGTCCCCAAGAAGTTGTCTCAAAGTGACTGAAGGAATGACAGATGCTCACGTCTTGATGGCAGCCCGATCACGCTGTCGCTGACAGCCCACATCTCCCCTTCCCTTGAGAGCTCCAGTGCCCATTCCTCAAGGGGGGTGAGGACTTGAAGGTCTGGCTCACCATCTCCTGTCTTCACCCTCTCACGGGTGTTGCAGTCAGTCTTCTCCTGTGGAGACAGAAGGAGCCATGAAAATGGTGGCATGACTCCTGCACAGTATCAGGTGGTGACCCTTAAAGGAAAGGAAGAAGGTGCTTGGGGGTCAGGAGCTGGAAGCATGCAGGGTACTGGGATTGGGAGGATTTGGGGGAGATCTCGGGGAAGAGGGGGTTCAGCACTCACCCTTGCTGAACGTGTGAGGTCACTGATCTTTTTTCCGGCACTACCCAGTCTGGGTGGCTAGTGCCTTGGCACTGACCAAGGTGGTGACTTACTCCCCGGCTGCATTTCCATCAGCCCCCCTTGGTCTGCATCCTCCTGGGGGGGGTGGAAAGAGAATGTCCAGCCTCGCCTCCACTGCATCCAGTAGCCTTCCCAGGTCGCCCACAGAAAATCAGGGGGTTATTTTGTGCGTACATTTAGTGCAGGAATGCCTGTCTGCCTGTCCATTCTTGAGTTTCTAATGGAGCTGCCCCTTGTTAGGGCAGATCAGCTGCAGCAGTTTGGCAGAGCATTCCAGCAAATTATATGCCGTTTGCTTGTTAGCAAAGCTTGTTAGGGGAAGGCAAGTGAACACTTGCAGGTGTGCTGATGGGAAGGGGGCCAGATAATGGACTGGGGCAGAGGAGAGAGAGAGAGAGAGAGGTGTCACACAGCCAGAGTCCAGAGGAGATGGGCGCTTTGTGTGGGAAAGTGAGAGAGAATCACTCTGCATGATATCTGTAGGGTGGAGGGGGGAGGGTGGATCTCTCTGCCTGTGATGAGTGAGGTGGAAGTGGCAGGGGTGAAAGTGAGGTGGGGGCAAGGGGGAGAAGGGGCCACGGTCAATCTGGGTGGTGGGTGGAGGGATAAGGGGCTCAATAGCATTATGGGGGTAGAACAAAGAACGAAGAAAATTACAGCACAGGAATAGGCCCTTCGGCCCTCCAAGTCTGTACCGACCATGCTGCCTGACTGAACTAAAACCTCCTATCCTTCTTGGGGACCATATCCCTCTATTCCCAACCTATTCATATATTTGTCCAGACGCCCCTTAAAATTCACTATCACATCTGCTTCCACTACCTCCTCTGGCAATGAGTTCCAGGCACTCACCACCCTCTGTGAAAAGACTTGCCTCATACATCTTCTTTAACCCTTGCCCCTCGCACCTTAAACCTATGCCCCCTAGTAACTGACTCTTCAACCCTGGGAAAAAGCTTCTGACTATCCACTCTGTCCATGCCCCTCATAATCAGGTCGCCCCTCAATCACCGTTGTTCCTGTGAGAACAAATCAAGTTTCTCCAACCTCTCCTCATAGCTAATGCCCTCCATACCAGGCAACACCTGGTAAATATTTTCTGTAATCTCTCCAAAGCCACCGCATCCTTCTGGTAGTGTGGCGACCAGAGTTGAAAACTATATTCTAAGTGTAGCCTAACTAAGGTTCTATAGAGCTGCAACATGACTTGCCAATTTTTAAACTTAATGCCCCGGCTGATGAAAGAAAGCATGCCATATGCCTTCTTGACTACCTTCTCCACCTGCATTGCCAGTGACCTGTGTACCTGTTCACCCAAATCCCTCTGCCTATCAATACTCTTAAGGGTTCTGCCATTTACTGTATATTTCCTATCTGTATTAGACCTTCCAAAATGCATTACCTCATATTTGTCCGGTAAGCCCCATGTGCCATCTCTCTGCCAAAGCCTCCAACCTATTTATATCCTGCTGTATCCTCTGGTGGTTCTAACTGCTATCTGCAAATCCACCAATCTTTGTGTCATCCGCAAATTTACTAATCAAGCCAGTTACATTTTCCTCCAAATCATTTATATATATTACAAAGGTCCCAGCACTGATCCCCGAGGAACGCCATTTGTCACAGCCCTCCATTCAGAAACACACCCTTCCACTGCTATCCTCTGTCTTCTATGACCAAGCCAATTCTGTATCCATCTTGCCAGCTCACCTCTGATCCCAAGCGACTTCACCTTCTACACCAGTGGAGTGGGGTAATGTCTGTGAGGGCCCAGGCCCAACACTATGTAGTAGGGAAGCAGCATCCTATCTTTTTTTTGTCAGCACGTGCAATTGGAGACGCTGATCAGAGCAGCAGTGTTTTGGGCGCGATAATCCCCACCCACAGGTTTGTGCAGCGCGATTCAGAATCACTGTGTTTTTTCAGGCAGAGTGTATATGGGGGCACCTGAGGGCAGGTCTAAAAGTCAGATCTGAAACACTCCCAGCACTTAGAATCAAAATGGTAAATTCATGCCCAAAGTGTTTTGATTTGTTTCCCTTTTTATAAACAGTGGCACATTTCCCAAACCCTCAGTTTTGGCGCGATCCAATTTTCAATCATGCATTTAACTCAAGATAGGACGATCTCAAATGGTTAGTTTATTTACACACAATTAAAATGCAAAAAGAACATTTGCAACATCTTCCTGACCTTTAGATAGTAAAGAGAGGGATAGAGAAAAGAGTAATTTATAATCCAGGGACCACAGAGGAAATAAGTATTGTTTCATGTGGGTTCCAGCGTCTGGAATCAATGTCCAATGAGGCATTTCTCCATGGAGGTTGGTTGGCTAAAACCTTATGCTGTATTATTAACTTTGCCAGTGCTGTTGATTTTAATTGATGAGATAGTCTTGTAGGCAATTGTACAGAATTTCCAGCAGAAGCAGTGTAGTTGGGACCTTTTTTGTGAGGCTTACATAAGATTGTAAGCAGCAGTCTTAGTTTTTTCAGTTCAGTAAGACAATATTACTGGTTCATAGAACATAGAACATTACAGCGCATTACAGGCTCTTTAGCCCTCGATGTTGCACCGACCTGTGAGACCAGTCTAAGGCCCATCCAACCTACACTATTCCAACATCATCTATATGTTTATCCAATGACCATTTAAATGCCCTTAATGTCGGCGAGTCCACTACTGTTGTAGGCAGGGCATTCCATGCTCTTACTACTCTGAGTAAAGAACCTACCTCTGACACCTGTCCTATATCTACCACCCCTCAATTTAAAGCTATGTCCCCTCGTGCTAGCCATAATGTCAAAATGTCATATCACATGGCTTCCACCTTTCCACACCGTCTTTGACAATGGATATGTATCTGGATCCCTGAGACTTTTTTAAAAGGAAGGTTGCAAGGTCCTTTGACTTAAAGATAAGCAGATACTGTTGGCCAGCATGGGTTATAAAATTGAGATAGCCTTTATATATCTGTCTTTGAATGTGGCTTGTGCAGGGGGTCATTAATGGTTCCTTAGGGATAACAATGTGCTAGCTTCGCCGATACTGCCAAGCAGCTCCTTTTGTTCAGAGACAGACATAGGGTGGGATTTTCCATCCCCATCCGCCACTGGGATCATTAAGTCCTGCCAAATGTCAATCGACATCTGTCTGGACCACCTAATTTCCCATGGCGGGTTTCCACCATGATGGGGCTGGAAAATCACGGCCTTAGATTGAACTATAAGGATCTTTGTTCAGTTTTTTAAAATTTTAGAAATAGCCATGAGGATATCTATACATATCCTGTAAAAATAGACCATGAGGTATTTTCCTTCACAGCATTAACTTCCAAAAATACCATGCCCAACAGTTTATACATCTTGATATAATAAAATCTATAATCTCAAAATTTGAAACTGAAAATTTTACAGAAATACAGAGGTAAGTAACTCAAACTAATCCATCTCTTATTTCCAACCATCAGTAATGAAACCATAATTACAAGTATTGTTGGTCACAGGTACCCTGTCTTTGAGATTAGACAGGCAAAATTATTAACAATGATTATCTCTTTATTGAAATAAAAGCAATAACAATTCAACTTCCATTTTGTTTTAAATATTTTTGGGAAAGCAAAAATTCTTAAACACTTACAACACAACGGGTTGCACCACTATGAAGTAAATACGAAGTCTCACTACACCAGGTTAAGTCCTACAAGGTTATTTGGACTCACGAGAAAGCTTGTGATTCCAAATAAACCTGTTGGACTTTAACCTGGTGTTGTGAGACTTCGTACTGTGCTCACTCCAATCCAACGCCGGCATCTCCACATCATGACCATGAATTAATACTGATATATTTCTGCAAAAATGATCATACTCAGAATGTACCAATCTGGTTGAAAGCTCCGAACTATTGGAGGTAATAATGTACGGTTGAAGCCAAAGCTTTTGATAAAGGCTGAGACCTTGAAGTAAAACTGATGACCACAGGAGAAGTAAAAGTAAGGAAAACCCTTATACAACTGCTCCACAATGTCTTCATTATGAAAAGGAAAGACTAGAAACATCTCTGTTTAAGGTACCAGGAATACACAAATTAGCTAATCGAAATGCTTTAGATGCTCAGGTATGTGTCACCATAATTGCAGTTGAAGCACAGTAATAGTAGGTCGACTGTACTAATCTAATTTCCTTACCTTTCACAGATGTGTTAGGTGGGGGTCCCTCCATCCTCAAATTCCAGGGCGGATCACCTAGGTTTGCAAAGTCCCTCATTTTCAGATAACTAATGGTGAGGCGAATTATAGATGCTTTATCTAATTGACTTGTGATGGCTGCTGGGAGAGGCAGCAGTTTTGCCAATTCGTAGAATTCAAAGTTTTCCTTTCCTCTGCGTGAACGAGCAGCATCTCGAGATTTCTCCTTTCGCAAGGCTTGTAAACTAAGAGAAGAAAACAAAATTCAGTGCAGCAGAAGTAAAAATTTAAAATGTAACAGTTCGGAAGTTGCTATAAGTGTCTGTGTTTGTGATCTAAATGTAAATAACAACAATTTTGTCAGAACATAGATTCCCTGAAGTTGTGTTACTGAGAACTGGTGTCTGAATTACTTTATAAAAAGAAGAATTTCTAGAAAAGAAAATTATTTTCTGATGAAATGACATAAAATATGACTTAAAGGGATGTGGCTTTTGCAAACGGTTTATTAATCTCACTTATGACTATTAGGTTTCAAATTTGACCTTTACCACAAAAAAGTGGAAAGAACTAGTTCTCTACAATATTTTCAGTTCGCTTTGGAAAGATTAGTTCAAGATCGTACCCATTCTCTAGACAAATCGATGTGTATGGTATGGAGGAATTAAAGGAAGTTCCATCACATTAGAAGGAGAATTCCTTGAAGAAATGGTTTAATTAAATGGACATTCAAATGTAGATGCACAGCAGGAAGAAGTTCTTAATAGTTGTGGTGGAATAATTTATAAATTTATAAAGTAAATGTTAACAAATTGACTACACCTCATTCCCAAATGAAATCTGCTTCTTTATTATAAAATTTTTCACCATTACAAAAGAGTTGATTCAACGATCACATCTTTCAAAAATCAAAACCAAAAAAAAGCCCTCAAAGTTATCCTTATGTGGACAGCATGGTGGCACCGTGGTTAGCATCGTTTCCTCACAGCACCAGGCAGCCGGGTTCAATTCCAGCCTTGGGTGACCATCTCTGTGGAGTTTACACATTCTCCTTATGTCTGTGTGGGTTTCCTCCAGGTGATCCAGCTTCCTCCTATAGTCCGAAGATGTGCAGGTTAGGTGGATTGGTCATGCTAAATTGTCCTTTAGTGTCCTAGAATGTGTAGGCTAAGTAGATTAGCCGTGGTAAATATGAAGGGCTATGATGGATATGGTAGGGTGAGGTGGATCTGGGTACCTTTAGTGTGTAACCTACTTAATTGAAGTTTAAAATAAATATCAACATTTTACTGGATACACATGCAAGCTTGAATACTAATGATTATAAGTTATAAATAGGGAGCCTCGAACATGCATATGTTGTCATTCTCATAATACCTCATACTATTTTGCAAGTAGGAAACATTTGAAATACAATTTTTACGAAAATTGAACACACTTTTCAAAGAGAATGAATCAGGTATGTCTCAAAGTATTCATTTGCTAAATTTGCTTCTTTACTCAGATGTCAAATTGTTTTAGATCTGCACCAATTATGTGGATACCACATAGAATGGTAGATAATTTTGTAAGTCACAACAATGAAGTTGTGCTACTGTTGTTCTGGTCCTTAAAAAGATATGTGAATTTCCAGGCACTGACTGGAAGAGTCATACAACAAAATTTCAAGTTTTAAAACTTTTCCTGTAAATAAATAAGCTAAGATCAATAGTGTCTAAATACTATTCAGAAGGCAACATAAACTATAAACTATTGAAAAGATTTGCGATTAACGTTTAAAATGACTGAAAACCCTCCTCTATTGTTATACTTTACTCTGTCCCTTAAGTGGCATTTCATTCTTTGAGAACAAGTCCAAAGCTATTCTCAAATCCTGAGGCCTTATCTCCTTTTGCCTTTTCCAGCCCTTTGAAAACCTTTGGCCCATAATTTCCAATTAGCAGCGGAAAGAAATGATAGAATCTTTTTGCGCACTTTTGTGGTCAAAAAATGCAATCGAACTCCTGATGGGAGAAGCAGACGTCAGCAATATGACCTTTGCAGATCCAACGCCCCCATGACATGGCCCAACTGGGAATGCCATTGAGGTCTTACTGAGAAACTGTAGAGTAGAAGGATTTCCCATCTGGTATAAAAGTTATAGAATTGTACAGTGCAGAAGGAGGCCATTCAGTTCATCAAGTCTGCACCAACCACAATCCCACCCATGCCCTATCACCATAACCCCATGAATTTACCCGAGCTAATATCCCTGACACCAAGGGGTAATTTAGCATTGCCAATCCACAGATCTTTGGACTGTGGGAAGAAACCAGAGCACCCAGAGGAAACCCATGCAGACACAGGTAGAATGTGCAAACTCTACACAGACAGTGATCCAAGCCAGGAATCGAACCCGTGAGGCAGTAGTGCTAACCACTGCGCCACCGTGCCTCTCCATGTTGTGTTATGTTGAAGCTTTCTTTTAAATTGTTTCTTTGATGCTATTTCTTTGGACACTTTAGGAACTTTCAAGTGGTTATTGGATAGGCAGAATTATAGAGAGTGGGATAGCTTGATCTTGGGATTGGATATAGCTCAGCACAACATTGAGGGCCAAAGGTCCTGTACTGTGCTGTAATGTTTTATGTTCTTTTAAGTAGTTGATGCTATTATTATTGGCTCATTTAAAGTGTAATTTTTAATTTCATTTTTATGATATAAGATTATTTAATATGTGTAAATGAACATAGATTTAAAACAAATAACAAAACTGGCGAAACCCATATTTAAATCTGCATTGTGTTACACGTGGCATGCTTATAAGTGTGCGTATGTTTCAATTTAGAACATGGAAACTGAAAATGTAATTGTGAAGAAGAAAGGTCAGAACTTCTCGGACCATGATTTGGATATCTTATTGCATGAGATTGAGGAAAGGCGACTTCACATTTTAGGCTGTGGAAAATCTAAATATGTTTATTCTTAGTATTCTTCTGCCTTGCTTACTTCATTTATCATTATTCTCATTTAACTGTTTTGACGTTTCAATAATGCATTTGTATAATTTAATATTTAAATGTTTTGTTTTAATGTTTGAATGAAGGAATAGTAGAATTTTGTAAAGTTTAATAGAAAACATTTATTAACAAAATTAATGTTATAAATACAAAAGTCTGATACCATGTTAACATTTAACTTCAGCAGCTGCACTATGACATTTTGTTTAATTGCCTCATCTTTTCAAAGTTCTTACAAAATATATTTTTCTCTAACACAACAATCAATAAAATATTTTTATACATTAATACAACAATTCTATTAAACAAGGAGGTAAGGCAGGGGAAGAAGAGATATGAGGAGGGGTAAGAAGGGAAGTGTTAAGGAAGGAAGTGGGAGGGTGGGAGTGGGAAGGAGAAGGGGGAAAATGGGAGGCAGAGTGGGAGGGGGAGGGTTTGGACATAAAAATTGTACATTTTACAAATAGCCTGACTCTTCTATGCCTATGTCAAAGCCTCAAAAATATCTTCAGTTAAAAAGCCAAGCAAAAAGTGTGATGTACCAGCATGATTCCACATTTTCAATCTGCACTGGATTCTGCAATACCTGTCAGATAGATACTTCACATCAGCTTACATGAGACTTGCAAATATCACATTAAGGAATATACTTCCCTAAAACATTTGAACTGGCCAAGATATATACTTCTCACTGTAAATGTAGGCTTGTAAGGATCAATACTGCATTAGGAGGAGTCTTAAAATTGGGATAAACACTGCTTAAAATACATAGCAAAATCCAAATGGACTTCAGCAGAAACTTATTCCAGACACACCACCTTGTTATATATAAATGCACTTTTTACTGGAATTAGTATATCACAACAAAGTTGTAAATTTTTAAAAAATCCTTCACTTTGTGTGCATTGTATATTAAACATCTTTTTGAAACATTTACTAAAAAATTAACCCACCCAAAGGATGTCTGTTGCCTCTCACTTCTGTTGTGGGCAAGGTTTTAGAAAAAATTATTAGGGATAGGATTTATAGTTATTTGGAGAGTAATGAATTGATTGGAGATAGTCAGCATGGTTTTGTAGCGGGTTTAAGATCCGTGGATAGGTTTATGGACGAAAAGGGATTGGTTTAGGTTAGTGGGTCATTGTTTTTTAACTGGTCGGCGCAACATCGTGGGCCGAAGGGCCTGTTCTGCGCTGTAACGTTCTATGTTCTATGTTCTACTCGCGGCAGGTGTACCAAAAAAAAGTGTGCAATACATGCCTATCATCAGCGCAAATGACAAGTTAGAGAGACTGCAGAGTCGGAACTTTCAACTTGGCACACTTTGGACATGCATGTCTGTGTGCATGGCTGTGACTTACATACACATGCAACATACAATCCACTTAAATCAGGATTTGGGCCAGAAGTTATGGGCCTTTGTTGCCATTTAATTTCAGCTCAGTCCTCATTTGATTAACAGCTTCATGGTTTCTACTCAGCATGCAGTCAGCTGTGTTTATTTATCATTCCCTTCATGCTTGAATGCATCTCAAATACCGCCATTATTCCCAGCCACAACGTTTACACAAAAAAAGGAATTGGAAAGCACTTAGATCGTTTGAAGTTGCCGGTAGCTGCTTGTGGTCACAGCTGAAAACTTTTCAGGTGAAGCAGCACTTCATGTGCCTCTCCTTTAATCTGGACTATTAGGTTCACTATTCCTAATGCGGTCTACTCTACAACGGAGACTAAACACAGACAGGATGATCATTTTTGCCTTCGGTTCTATCCGCAAACAGGACTCAGACTTTCCGGTCATCTGCCATTTCAATACACATCCTGCTCTCATGTCCACAGATCGGTCCTTGGTCTATGGCAACGTTCCAGTGAAGTCCAATGCAAACTGGAAGAACAGCACTTCATCTTCCAAACAGGCACGTTACAATCTTCCTGATTTAACACTGACTTCAACAACTTCAGATTGTGAACTCTGTCCTACATTTTCACCCCATTTTTATTTCTATCCATTTATTTTCATTCAGGTGGTCTTGGAAGTAGTGAGGGGTCACAGAAGGGCTCATTGGAGAGGTAGGTCATCAATGCTGAAATCGCTATGTCCCAGAGGAGATGTAATTATCTTGTCAGGTGTGCTAAAGCTCTTAATGGTGTTTAACTGTTAATTGATTCTGGAATGAATGGCCTATCATGGGCTTCCACTATCGGAGAACTGTCATTGTTGCTGCCTGATCAAGTGTAATCCACAGAACCACTGAAAGCTTGGAGTGAGCACACAAGACATGGCCACAGGGATGCCATTGTCTTGCCAACACTACTTGATACAGATATTCTGCAGTCATACTGTTAGCCACCAGGACTCAGCAGGTGAATGGATGGTAAACAATGCCATGCATATTATCCCATCCACTTGCCTTCTTGTCACCCATCTATCAGGATGCACCCCAACTGTGATCCTTCATCAGGTCCCACACAGCTGCATATTATCAAGCTAAGGCATAACAGTGTGACTAAGAGGAAGGAAACCAGTAGGGCTGTCAGTGCTTGTGAGCAAGCATGTCACCTTGGAGTCACAAAGAAAAAGCCCTCAGAGACTTAAAACAATGCAAGGTGGAACAAGAGAGGGTGCCCCAGGAAATATAAAGCATACAAGGCAAAGTGAGAGACAGTGCCCCCAGGGAGACTTATATATTAAGACGAATGAGAGTGTGCAACTCGAGAAGTGAAAGAGAGAGCATACCCACAGTGAAAAATAATACTGAGGAGCAGCAAGAGTGAGTGGGCTGTGGAGGCTTCAAATAGCATAAGGCGAATTGAGAAAGAGAGGGGAGCAGCCCCAGAAAGACTTAAAACAGAGCAAAGAGGAGTGTGAGAGAACAGCTCCTGGGAGACTTAAAAAAAGGGTGAGCATTGCACAGCAGCCACAGGAAGACTCAGTCTGTGGACTAGCTGCACTCTGAGAAAATTTCAATGTGGCATCACTGGGAAAGTATTTTCTCACTTGTCTTTCAAAACTCATCTAATTTATTAGAAACCGTAAGGTCTTATTTTTGGGAGTAAGGTTTACTAACAATAGTGAAGCTTATCAATAGGATCCAGGTTTCTCAGCTCTAGTTTATATTAAGATAGTCTGTGAAGTACAGTTAAGATGTGATGATCCTGGCGTTGGACTGGGTAAACAGAGTAACAAGTCTCACAACACCAGGTTGAAGTCCAACAGGTTTATTTGGAAGCAAAAGCAACCTTGGAGACCGCCTTGGAGAATGCTTACCCGAAGATCAGAGGCCGAATGCCCGTGACCACTGAAGTGCTCTCCAACAGGAAGAGCACTTCCTGTTGGAGGGCTCTTGCCTGGTGAGAGTGTTCTCTTCCTCTTGAGGAACACTTCGGCGGTCATGGCCATTCGGCCTCTGATCTTCAGGTAAGCATTCCGGCCTTCACAACACATGACAGCACAGAGTCACTGAGCAGAGACTGATAGCCAAGTTCCGCACACATGTGGATGGCCTTAACCGGGATCTTGGTTCATGTCACACTATCTGTAACCCCTATGACTTGCCTGGACTTGCAAAATCTTACTAACTGTCCTGGCTGGAGACAATACAAATCTCTTTAATCTGTGCTTAAACCTCTCTCCACTCACGTTGTCTGTACCTTTAAGACTTGATTACCTGTAAAGACTTGCATTCCAATCATTATTTTGTGAATTGAGTTTGTGTCTTTATATGCCTTGTTTGTGAACAGAACTCCCACTTACCTGACGAAGGAGCAGCGCTCCGAAAGCTAGTGGCTTTTGCTACCAAACCTATTGGACTTTAACCTGGTGTTATAAGTACAGTTAAGGCATGGTAAGGAAGTTTGGTTGCATGAAATGTGCACCTTGTAGTGTGTGGGAGTTTTGGACACTTCCCATGATCAAGACGGCCACACATGCCATAAGTGTCACGAGCTGCAGAAACTTCAGCTGCAGGCTTCAAAACTCAAGTGATGGCTGGAGTCAGTGTGGCACATCTGCTAGGCTGAAAACTATATGGATAGTATGTTTAGGGAAGTGGTCACACCGCATGTTAAGAGCATGCAGACAGAACAGGAATCGGTAAACACCATACAATCCAGGAGAACTAGGTAGAAGCCCCATACATTCCTCTCACTCACTAACCAGTTCTCTGTTTTGGACACAGGTGAGGGTGATAGTTCATCAGAGGAGTGCAGCCAGGGTGAAGATGATAGCATTGTGGATGGTTCAGGTGTACAAGCAGGAGAAAGAAGAATGGCATAGCAATAGCGGTGGGGGATTCAATAACCAGGTGTTTCTGCAGCCGCAGATGTGACTCAGGATGGCACATTGCCTCCCTAGTGCTAGAGTCAAGGATATCACCAAGCAGCTGAAGGACATTCTTATGCAGGTGAACATCCTGAGATCAAACAAAGAGAACAAAGAAAATTATAGCACAGGATCAGGCCCTTCAGCCCTCCAAGTCTGCATCGACCATGTTGGCTTACTGAGCTACAACCCCCTACCCTTCTGGAGTGCATATTCTTCTTTTCCCATCCTATTCATGTATTTGTCCAGACACCCCTTCAGTCGTGGTCCACATAGGTACCAATGGCAAAGATAAAAAGGGGGATGAGGTACTGAAATCAAGTTTTAGAGAGCTAGGAAAATGATGTGCCACTTGCTAATGAGTACAGAAATAGGAAGATAGAGCAAATGATAGAGTTGCTGAGGCATGGTGCAGAAAGCAGTGCTTTAGATTTCTGAATCATTGCGATAAGTTCTGGGAAAGATGAGACCTGTACAAGGAGGACAGGTTACATCTTAACAAAATCGTCATCAATATCCTCACTGAGAGATTTGCTAGTGTTCTTGGGAAGGGTTAAAATCAGCTTGGCAGGGGGATGGGAACCTGCGAATTTCAGACTTGTGCACCGAAACCATCCACAATGCTATCATCTTCACCCTGGTAATCATAAAATCCTACAGTGCAAAAGGAGGCCACTCGGCCCATCAGGTCTGCACCAACCACAATCCCACCCAACGCTATCCCATGCATTTATCCTAGCTAGTCCCCCTGATACGAAGGGGCAATTTAGCATGGCCAATCAATCTAACCCGTATATCTTTGGGCTGTAGGAGGAAACCCATGCAGACACGGGGAGAATGTGTAAACTTCACACAGGCAGTGATCCAAGCCAGGAATCGAACCTGGGTCCTTGGCGCTGTGAGGCAGCAGTGCTAACCACTGTGCCACCGTATCATAAAGGTTGAAAGAGAGCTAGCAAAGCAAAGTTGGAAGACAACAGAAACGAATAAGGTTAAAGTCAGTGTCAAATGTTAAAAATGTTAAAAAGGCAAAATTAAAGCCACTCTATCAGAGTACACACATTTGCAACAAGGTAGATGAATTAATGGCGTAAATACAAGTAAATGGCTATAGCCTAATTGCCATTACAGAGATGTGGCTGCAGGGTGATGAGGGCCTGGAACTGAATATTCAAAGATATTTGACATTTAGCGAGGAGAGGCAAAAAGGAAAGGAAGGTGTAATGGTGCTGCTAATGAAGAAGGAGGTCAGTACAATAGTGAAACAAAATCTTAGATTGGAAGATCAAAATGTGGAATCAGTTTGGTTGGTGCTAAGAAACGGCAGTGGGCAGCAAACATTGATGAGGGTGATATATAGGTCACCAAACAGTAGTGGTAATGTAGGGCACAATACAAATCAGAGGATTATAGAGGTAAGGATGAATTCCTGGAACATATATGAGATAGTGTTCCAGAACGTTAGTTGAGGAATCAGATAAGGGATGGGCTATCACAGATCCAGTCTTATACCATGAGAAAGGAGTAATAAATAATCTTATTGTAAAGGTGCCTTTAGGGGAGAGTGGCCATAATGTGCTGGAATTTTACACGGAGGGACGATTCTCTGGCTTCCCTGCTGCATGCCTTTCACGATGGGATATGATGCACCATTCACTGTGGGTGGATCTTTTAGTCATGCTGCTGTCCATGGGATTTTTCACTGACTGCAACCCTCACCACTGCGAAACCTGTGCAGGGCATGCCATCAGCAGGACCAGAAGATCCTGCCGTTGTGAACAGCTGGAGAAATCTGGCTATTCAGTTTGAAAACAGTGTAGTTTAATCTGAAACAAGAGTCTTAAACCTAAACAAAGGAACCTATGAAGGGATGAAGGGAAAGTTGGTGGTGCAGATGGGAAACTACATTAAAAAGGTATTACAGGCAATGGACTTCAGCAAAGGGGAACCAAGAAACTGATTAAGTTTCTTAAGTTAAGAAAGGGAAAATGGAATATGAAAATAAACTCAGGAGAAACATAAACCAGGCCATAAAAGCTTCTAATGGTATATAAAAAGGAAAATATTAATAAAGACAAATGTAGGCCCATTACAGACAGATACAGGAGAATTTATAATAGGCAATAAGAAAATGGCAGAGGAGCTGAACAAATACTTTGTCTCTGTCTTCATGTGGGAAGGTATAAAAAACCTCCCAGAAATAATGTAGAATCAAGGGATCAGTGATAAAGAGGCACTGAAATAAAATAGTAACAGTAAAACAAAAAGTACTGGAAAAATTAATGGACTTGAAAATAGATAAATCTCCTCGACCTGATTATCTACATCCCAGAATACTGAAAGAGATGGTTATAGAGAAAGTGAATGCATTGATGATCTTCTTTCAAAATGCTCCCACAGATTGAAAGATAGCAAATGTAACCTCATTGTTAAGGAAAGGAGAGAGAATATGATGAACCACAGACCAGTTAGTCTGACATCAGCAGTGAGCAAAATGATAGAATCTATTACTAAGGATGCAACAACTGGACACTTGGGAAAATAATAGTAGAATTAAGCAGAATCAACTTGGATTTATGAAAGCGAAGTCATGGGTCAGAACATCCGAAGAGTAGCAATCAATTGGACTGCCACTCTGCTTCTTTTTACGTAAACTGGGATGAGGCTGCACTTTTCTCGCCTGATGAGATTGCAGCTGGGTGAGGAAAGTGCAGTTCAGTAGGTTCCTGAGGCCTTCAGTCAAGTGTAGCAGTCAGGCAAAAGGAAGCCACACCCCATTTTTTACAACACTATGGGGATCAGGAGGTAGGCAGGAGGGTGGGGGATCAGGAGGGTAGTTTGGTATGTGAGGGGAGTTGAGTGGGGATGGAGGGTAGTTAGGGAAAGGGAATTGACTCAGGAAATCTCATGGGGATGGGGATGTCAAATTTATACTTAATGGTGGAGGGGGGGAGTGGGGGGTTAGAAGAGGCTTTAATTTGTCTAACACTTCTGAAAAGACAGTCAGAACTATCCGAAGTATCCAATTTAATCAGAGTTTCACATGGTTCCCGGGTAATCCCATGCACTTCTTGGAGATCCCAACATATCCCCCAAGTACAATTCTCCCGAGATCAAAAGTTACGGGTCCATGTTTGGCAAACAAGTTGAAATCTTTTGAGGTTGTAACTCACAAAATAGATAAAAGGAGAATCAGTGGATGTGGTATATTTGGATACTTTGAAGGCTTTTGATAAGGTTCCACACAAGAAGAATATTACAGAAAGCCAAGGCATGAAATAATATTGGCAAGCAAGATCAGGTCAACCACAAGATATTTTATCAATAAATATATTCAATAAATAAGAGTAAGAAAAAAGTAGGGTCTGTAAAAGAACAAAAAGGTAATGTGTGTGAAGAGACAGAGGCTGTTCTTAATGAAGACTTTGGGCCCGATTTTACCATTGCGTCGCACCCGTTTTTGGGTGTGAAAATGTGGTAAAGTCGGGTGTGTGACCATTAACATGATCCATGCCCACATCGGCGCAGATTGCCACTTTACCGAACCCCGGAATGGCGGCGATTCGATTTGCGCCCAAAATGGGCGCAACAATGATTTAAATGCATTTGCATGCATTTAAATTGAATTAATGAACTGCCTGCCCAACTCTATTGGCACTTCTCCCTTTACCACCGCATTTGCCAATTCGGAACTGAGCCATAATGGACGTGCTAAATAAAAATCTGAATTGGGCGCTCCAGCTGCTGAAGAGCGCGTTCAGTGCTTCTAATGGCTCTCTGACTCAGGTCAGTGATGGGGGGGAGGAGGGAGGTGTGTTAGATGATCCTTTGGAGGGGCGATAGTGAGGCCAGGTCATTCTCTGGGGGAGGGGAAGGGGGTCGTGAAGTTAGATCGTTGTCTGGGGAAGGGGAGGAGGGGGTAGTGAGGCCAGACCATTCTCTGGGGCTGCAGGGGAGTGAGGCTAGATCGTTGTCTGAGATGGGGGGGACAGGGAGGCGGTTAAGATGTATCTCAGGGGAGGAGGGGAGGCCCAATCGCTCACTGGTGGGGCTGGGGGGCAGCAGATGGATCTGTGGCAAGGGTCAGATGGGTCTCTGGTGGTGGTGGTGGTGGTGGTGGTGGTAGGGGGGGCATGGGGCTCCGCTGCCACTCTGTGGGTGATCAGTGGGGAGGGAGGGCAGAAGTGGCCATCAGTCTGGATACTGGGGCGGGGGGGTGGTGGTGTAGGAGGAGGATAAGGGGGACAGTGATGTGTGTGGGTGTGGGGAGGTGAATAAGGGGAACAGTGATGTGTGTAGGTAGTGGAGGCGATGGACAAGGGGGACAGTGATGTCTGTGGGATCCATCGCTCCCACTTTTTGCTTCCGGGCCGCTTTCTCCATTTTCTGCGGCTCAGGAGCAATCTGACAGGGGCACGCTTTTTCAAATTTTTTTCCAACTGCGCATGCACAGTTCAGAGCTCTGATCATTTTGGCCCCGCTAAGCCCTGCCCATAGCATGAATGGGACTGGAGATGACTGAGTGCGTATGGGGGCGCCTGAAAGCAGATTTCTAAGTCGGATTTGCATTACGCCCAGATTCAGCACTTAGAATGAAAATGGTAAAATCGGGCCCTTTGTGTCCAAGTTCACAAGAGAAAGAGAATTGCAGACATTACACATATGGAGGAGTTGTGTACATATTGGATGATATAAACACAGGCAGCGAGGAAGTATTAAGGGGATTAGCATCCTTGAAAGTGGATAAGATACCAGGGTCAGATGAAATGTGCCCCAAGCTGTTAAGAAAGCCAGTGAGGAAGTAGTGAATGGTCTGACCATCATTTTCCAATTCTCACTGGACACAGAAGATTGGAGGACAGCTCACATTTATACCTTTGTTTAAAAAAGAAGCGAGGGATAGACCTGCCTCTGGCCTCCAACTGCTCATACTGACTGCTTCTCAAGTTTCTCTGTGCCTGTGTGCCATTCTCATCTTCAATGCTCCTTAGCATGAAGGGCTGTGTGCCTTTCTCCAGACAAAGTTCTTCATGGCACAGGGATGCACAAGTCTGTAGGGGTAGAAATATTTGTCCTGTGAGACCATGAGGCACACCCTTGGATTAAGTAAACCTACTGAATTAATTTTGTGCCATTTTGAAGCATATTCCACTTCTCCAAAGCTCTCGGCTGTCCAATGAAATATGCCAAGTTTAGACCTGCTTTTACCAGGTCTACTTTGATCATTTTGGGTTCCACACACCTAGTCTATAAAATCTGACTAGAGTGGAGACAGCTGAAGCATTAAATAACCAGCTACATATTTAAAAGATGCATGTGTGAAACACTGCCCATTTCCACTCCCACAAGAATGGGAAGTGCCATGTTTGGGGAAAGGACTTATGATGTTTCGGCAGTTCCAGTATTTTCACTACAACATTCCAGTATTTTCACATACAAGTTACTCAGCAAACACTCATTTTTCTCTACCTCCCCAGCCACTCTGCCAGCACCCTCATCTGCTGCACATCTGTCAATAAACACAGCAGCCCATGCAAAGATGCAGAGGCTGCAGTCTGAAGTAGATGGGTGCCTGCATAATACGGCAGGCACCCTCAATGACACTCAGACAGAAAAGTAAGCAGCCTGCCCCCACCACCTCCAAGTTAACAAGAGGACTGTGCAAGAGCAAAAGGCGCTCTCTTACCGAGAGCATTAATGAATTCACTGTAGTTACACTTCTCACATTCTGTAGAGCACACTTGACTTCTTGAAACGGTCTCCATTGTGGCAAACATCTCGGCCAATGTATGTTATCAGCTAAAGCGCATGGTGAGATGCAAACTGTGACAGAAAAGCAAAGTTTAATTACTTGAATTAGGCTGAAAGATTAGAATTCTAAGTTATGAACTAATTTTTGACCTTCATCTTACACTTGGGAGTTAAACTTAAATAGTTACACCAGTGTAGTAAACTTTGTATTATCTGACACTACTAAATGGAGATCTCTACTAACCGGAACTTCTGATGTTCTCCTAATGAGAATCATCACTTTACCAATGGGAAACAATTGGAGTCATAGAGGTTTACAGAATGGAAACAAGCCCTTCAACCCAACTTGTCCATGCCACCTAGTTTTTAACCATTGAGCTAGTCCCAATTGCCCACGTTTGGCCCATATCCCTCTATACCAATATTGCTCATGTAATTGTCTGAATGCTTTTTAAAAGGCAAAATTGTATCCCCCTCCCCTACTACAGCAGCTCGTTCTACCATACGTGTGAAATAATTGCCCCTCTGGACCCTTCTATATCTCTTCCCTCTCGCCTTAAATCTGTGCCCTCTACTTTTAGACTCCCCTAGCTTCAGGAAAAGACATTGACTATCTATTTCATCTATGCTCTTCATTATTTTATAGCCTTTCAAAACATCACCCCTAAACCTCCTATGCTCCAGGGAAAAAGTCCCAGTCCATCCAGCTCCTCCTTATAACTCAAACCATCAAGTCGCAGTAGCAACCTAGTAGATCTTTTCTGCACCCTTTTAAGTTTATAATAGTCTTTCTATAATAGAGTGAGCAGAACTGCACACAGTATTCCAAGTGCGGCCTTGCCAATGTCTTGTATAATTTCAACAAGCTGTCCCAACTCGTGTATTCAATGGTCTGACCAACAAAACCAAGCATGTCAAATACCTTCTTCATCATCCTGTCCACTTGTGACTCCACTTTCAAGGAGCGATGAACATGTATCCCTAGAATTCTTTGTTCTATAACTCTCCCCAATGCCCTACCATGAACTGAGTAAGTCCTGCCCTGGTTCAATCTGCCAAAATTCATCACCTCACATTTATTTAAATTAAACTTCATCTGCCATTCATTAGCTCACTGGCCCAATTGATCAAGATCCCATTGAAATCCTAGATCATCTTCTTTACTGTCCACTATACCACCAATCTTTGTGTCATCTTACTAATCATGCCTTCTAAATTCTCATCCAAATCATTAATATAAATGGCAAATAACAGTGGACCCAGCACCGATCCCCAAGGCACACTGCTGGTTACAGGCCTCCAGTTTAAAAACAACCCTCTACAGCCACCCTATGTCTTCAGTCATCAAGCCAATTTTGTACCAATTGGCAACCTCACCCTGGATCCCATGAGATTTAACCTTGTGTGACAACCAAGCTTGTCAAAGGCCTTGCTAAAGTCCATGTAGACATCGACTGCACAGCCCTGATTTATCTTAGAACAAGGAACAAAGAAAATTATAGCACATGAACACGCCCTTTGGCCCTCCAAGCCTGCACTGACCATGCTGCCCAATTGAACTAAAGCCCCCACCCTTTCCGGGGACTACATCCCTCTATTCCCATCCTTTTCATGTATTTGTCCTTTAAAAGTCACCATTGTATCCGCTTCCACAATCTCCCCCAGCAGCGAGTTCCAGGCATCCACCACCCTCTGTGTAAAAAATCTGCCTCATACATCTCTTTTGAAACTTGCCTCTCGCACCTTAAACCTATGCCCCATAGTAATTCACTCTTCCACCCTGGGAAAAAGCTTCTGACTATCCACTCTGTCTATGCCTCTCATAATCTTGTAGACTTCCATCAGGTCTCCCCTCAACCTCCGTCGCTCCAGCAAGAACAAACCAAGTTTCTTCAACCTCTCCTCATAGCTAATGCCCTCCATACTAGTCAACATCCTGGTAAATCTTTTCTGTAACCTCTCCAAAGCCTCCACACCCTTCTGGTAGTGTGGCGACCAGAATTGAACACTATATTCCAAGTGCAGCCTAACGAAGGTTCTATAAAGCTGCAACATGACTTGCCAATTTTTAAGCTTAATGCCCCAGCCGATGAAGGCAAGCATGCCATGAACCTTCTTGACTACCTTATCTATCTGCGTTGCTACTTTCAGTGACCTGCGTACCTGTACACCCAAATCCCTTTGCCTATCAATACTCGTAAGGGTTCTGTCATTTACTATATATTTCCGGTCTGCATTAGACCTTTCAAAATACATTACCTCACATTTCTCCGGATTAAACTCCATCTGCGATCTCTCCACCCAAGTCTCCAACCGATCTATATCCTGCCGTATCCTCTGACGGTCCTCATCGCTATCCACAAATCCACCAACTTTTGTGTCATCCGCTAACTTACTAATCAAACCAGTTACATTTTGCTCCAAAACAGTTATATATATTACAAATAGCAAAGGCCCCAGCACTGATCCCTGAGGAAGGCCACTTGTCACAGCCCTGCATTCAGAGATGCACCCTTCCATTGCTACCCTCTGTCTTCTCTGACCAAGCCAGTTTTGTATCCTCTGATCCCATACAACTTTACCTTCTGCACCAGTCTGCCATGAGAGACCTTGTCAAAGGCCTGACTGAAGTCCATGTAGACAACATCGACTGCCCTACCCTTATTAATCAGCTTTGTCACTTCCTAGAAAAACTCAATCAAGCTAGTGAGACACAACCCTTCACAAAACCATGTTGCCCTTCCCTAATATGTCCAGTTATATCCAAGTGGGAATAAATCCTGTCTCGAAGAATCCTCTCCAATAATCTCCCTACCACTGATGTAAGGCTCACTGGACTATAATTACCTGGATTATTCTTGGTACCCTTCTTAAACAAAGGAACAACATTGGCTATTCTCCAATCCTCTGGGACCTCCCCTGTAGCCAATGAGGATACAAAAATTTTTCTCAAGGCCCCAGTGATTTCCTCCTTTGCCTCGCTCAGGCTCCAGGGACTCGTCTACCTTAATGTTTCTCAAGAACCCCAATACCTCCTCCTTTTTGATCTCAACAGGACTCAAACTATCTACACATACTTTTCCAGACCCATCGTCCACCAAGTCCTTCTCTTTGGTGAATACTGACGCAAAGTACTCATTTAATACTTTACCATTTGTTCTCGCTCCATGCATAGGTTCCCTTCCCTGTCCTTGAGTGGGCCAACTCTCTCCCTGACTACCCACTTGCTCTTTATGTGTGTATAAAAAGCCCTGGGATTTTCCTTAATCGTGCTGGCCAATGCTTTTTTGTGACTCCTTTTAGCCCTCCTTTCTTAAGTTTTTTCTACTTTCCTTGTGTTCCATGTGTGTTCCCAGCCTCCTAGCTTTGACAAATGCTTCCTTTTTCTCTTGACTAGTCTCACAACATCTCTCATTATTCAAGGTTCCCAAAACTTGCCATACTTATTCTTCAGCCTTACAGGTATGTGCCAGTCCTGAATCCCCATGAACTTACACTTGAAACCTCCTACATGCCAGATGCTGATTTACCCTCAATCTATATTCTTCAGTTCCTGCCTAACATTGTTTTAATTAGCCTTGCCCCAGTTTAGCACTTTCACTTGAGGACTGCACTTTTCTTTATCCATCAGTACCTTAAAGCTTACTGAATTGCGTTCACTGTTCCCGAATTGTTCCCCTACTGAAATGTTGACTACCTGGCTGGGCTCATCCACCAATACCAGGTCCAATACAGCCCCTTCCCTAGAAGCCCCCCTGGATGCTCCTTGCAAACTCTACCCCATCCACACCCCTAGCACTAACTGAGTCCCAGTTAATACAGGGGAAATAACAACCCTGTTACTTTTACACCTTGCCAAAATCTGCCTACATATTTGTTCCTCTATCACCCACTGACAGTTGGGAGAATAACCTTCTTGGTTATTAATTCATCTGGAACCCATACCTGTATACTACATTATTTTATACTTTAAATTATGTTTCAATGTACTGTTGAAAATTAGAAGTAAAAAATTCTGTTCTTTACTTCTTGAATACTTGCCTATTAATTCATGCAATACATATTGTGCTATATTCCATTGTTAAATTGAACTCTCCGTTAACCAGCATTTTTGATTAGCTGGCACATCAAGATTTTACTTAATTATATTGATGTCGCTCATCTCCAAGAGATGATTCCAGTGACTTCAAACTAAGAAAAGTATTATCTTAAGCCAGCAATAAATTACAACGGGGTGAAATAACTACTGGATTTGACCCTCAAAATCTCTATTTATCAGTTCAGCCAATCACTCTACAATTGAACTTCAGAGAACAAAAAATTATCAATTAAAGTGGCTGAAACTCCTGCAAATTATCATTTAAGAATAGCGTAATTGCTTTCATCAAGGGAAGAATGGTCTGCCAGAATACATATGTCACTTTAGATTAGTGTTCTCTCTCCTGAAGCAATGGATGACATAGCTGAGAAAGACTAAATGCCAAGACCAATCAATTGCTTTGTGGCTCTGCCCTGAGCTGCAATAAAATAGTCTATTTTCTGGGATCTACTGTTCATTATTATAAATGCCATCTCCTTGGTAACATAATTCCATTTTTCATAAATTCTGTTACAAGAGTATTGTCCCAACAATAGATGTTTTTGAAGAAGAATACTGTCATCTTAGCACAGGGTTAAATGTAATCAGCTGACAGGAGAGTCTAGCCCTAGCCTTGAAACCATGGGTCTCTTTCACTTCATTCTTATGTCTGTCATGCCGCCTCCTAGCTCATATCATCCCTCAGATGAAATTCTGGCAACTCCTGCACTGTAGGGATTCTATGATTCTGAAGTCCATTCCCACTAAACAGCAAAATTCACTTCTTGATTCCATGCACAATGAAGTGGTAAAATGGTACACTTCTGTTAGGTAGTACATCCCATCCCTTTCAAACAGGCCATAATCACAACCTTATCCTCCAAAATATCCGCTCACAACTCCTCTATCCTTCTACACTTTGTCTCATCTCCAATTACAGGCATTCTTGCCATGTGTCCGTAAACAGAGGTGTTCTAATTTTTTTCAATGGGGTGTGGTATGTTCCATCAACCTTTGTTTGTGAATTCAATTTTAAATTCAGAGCAAACTCTCTTTCAGATTAAATTGGAAATACTGCTTATTTATACATTCATTTTAATAATGGCTTCTAACATTTTCCATTTGAAAGATGTTAGGCTAACTGGCCTGTCTGCCTCTTTTTTGGAATGAAGGAGTTATATTTACTACCTTCTAGTCGAATAGGACCTTCCCCAAATCCATGGAAATTTGGAAAATTAAATCCAGTGCATGAACAATCTCATTATCCACTTCTTTCAAGACCTTAGGGTGAAATACATCGGACCAGGGGATGTTTCAGCCTGCAGGTCCAACAATTTGTTCAATATCATTTCCCCAGTGATTGTAGTTTTCTCTTCCTTCATTTCTTCTTTCTCCTTTTTCTTCCTTCATTTTTGCCAACAATGCTTTCACACCCTCACAGTTGTCCTTATTTAAGTCTAAAATACTAGTTTTGGATGCACTTTTCTCTCCCTCAAATGGAATGTAAACTTCAATCATATTATGATCACTGCTACCTAGGAATGTCTACACCACGAGGTTCTCAATTAATCCTGTCTCATTGCACAATACCAGGTTTAGTATAACTGCTCCAGAATGTGTGCTTCGAAGAAACTATCCCCAAAATATTTGATGAATTAATCTACGCTATCTTTGCACACCTGATATTTTTCCTATCTATATGAATATTTAAAACTTTCTGACAAGTCCTATTATCTCTTTTAAACTCTTCCCTACCATGCAGTTATAATTAGGGGGCCAGTTCACCATTCTCACAAATGACATTTTGCCAATATAATTTCTCATCTCAACCCAAGCTACTTCTACATCCTGGCTTACTGGACTTAGGTCATCACTCTCTAATAACCTAAGACCATTGTTAATTAACAAAGCCACCTGTCTGCCTTTTCCTAGCTTCCAGTACTTCTTAAATGTCACAAACACTTCAATATTCAGATCCCAATCTATGTCATGTCTATGTCATGTTGGTGTAATGACTATCAGATAGTACTTATTAATTTCTATTTGTACTATCAATTCATCTTTTTTGTTTCAAATGCTAAGTGCATTCAGGTACTGAATCTTAAGTTTTGGCCTGTTATTAGGCTAGCACCTGGCCTTATCTAATGATTTACTTTTACATCTCTACTCTATGTCCCTTCCTGCTATGATCATTTTATCCTTTCCCATATTGGTACCTTAATCTCTTGTCTTGTCTCTACTCTTTGGTATACCACATCTTCCCAAATTTGACATTTGCCCTCTCCATTTTGTTTAAAGCTCTCTCTACTTCCCTGGATGTGCAGCTGGCTAGAAGTTCAGCCCCAGCACAGTTCATGTGTACACAATCCCAATGATACAGATCCACTTTCCCCAGCACTAGTGCAAATGCCTCACAAATCACAATGCACTTCTCCCACACCAGTCATTCAGCCACGTCCCCATAGGGTTTTGTAGAATCAAAAGAGGCTTTTCAGCCCATCATGTCTATATCAGCCATTAATCACCAATCTATTCTATTCTAATCCCATTTGCCAGCACTTGGAGCAGGACTTTCTAGGCACATGCACCCCAAGACCGGAAAATCCCACCCAAGGACAACAGACCTTTGCATGGTCCACCCCAATGCTCATTATGATTCCCGTGGTGGCAGGACGGGAAAATTCCGCCATTGGTCTGTAGCCTTGTATGCCATGGGATTTCAAGTGTTCATTTATATGCTTCTTAAATGTTGTGAGGGTTCCTGCTTCTACTACCCTTTCAGGCAGAGTTCCAGATTCCCCATCACCCGCTGGGTGAAAAAGCTTTTCCTCAAATCCCCTCTAAATCTTTGCCCTTTATCTTAAATCGATGCCTCCTAGTTATTGACCCCTCTACTGAAGGGAAAAGTTTGTTCCTATCTACATCCTTCATAATTTCATGTCCCCTTCAGCCTTCTCTGCTCGAGGGAAAGATGTTTGAGTTAGGTTGATTGGCCATAGAAAATTGCCCCTTAGCATCAGGAGGACTAGCAGGGTAAATGTGTGGGGTTATAGGAATAGGATCTGGGTGGGATCGTGGTCAGTGCAGACTCAATGGGCCAAATTGGCCTCCTTCTTCATTGTAGGGATTCTATGATTCTATTTTATGAAAATGACACCAGGCTAGCCAGCCTCTCTTCATTCCTGAAGTGCTCCAGTGAATCTACTCCACACTCTAGAGTGATCACATTCTTCCTATAGTGCGGTGACCAAAAATGTGCACAGTACTACAGCTGGGGCCTAACAAGCGCTTCATGAAGCTCCATCATAACCACCCTGCTCTTATATTCTATATTTCTGCCAATAAAAGCAAATATGCCATATTCCTTCTTAACCACCGTATCTTCCTGTCCTGTCCTGTTCTGTCCTGCTGCCTTCAGGGACCAATGTATATGCACACCAAGGTGCCTCTGTACTTCCTAGCATCCTACCATTCATTGTGTAAACCTTGCCTTGTCAGCCCTCCCAAAATGCATTACCACACTTTTCAGAGTTAAATCCCATTTGCCACTTTTCTGCCCAACTGACTAGCCTCTCCATATCATCATGCAGTCTAAGGCTTTCCTCCTTGCTATTTATCATGCTACAAATTTTGGTGTCATCTGCAAACTTACTGATCATATACCCTACTTTCAGGGCTAGATCATTCATGTACAATACAAACAGCAATGGTGCCAACATGATCCCTGTGGTACACCACTGGACACAGGCTTCCAGTCACAAAAACATTATTTGATCATTGCCCTCTGCCTCCTTCCACTAAGCCAGTTTTGGATGCAATTTGCCAAATTTCCCTGGATCCCATAAGCTCTAACCTTTTTGATCAGTTTCCCATGTGGGTTATTGTCAAAAGCCTTACTGAAGTCCATGAAGACTACACTCCATTCATCTACATATCCTATGCTAATTTGCATGTGGCACAGGTAATAATCCAAAATTATTTGAGGTTTTGCTTCTTAATTTGGTGCTTAGCTCCTCACACTCACAATGCAGAATCTCCTTCCTCATTGTGCCTATGCCATTGGTACCTATATGAACCACAAGCACTAAATCATCCCTTTCCCATTGCAAGTTTCTCTCCAGCCCTGAGCAGTTGTCCCTTGTTGAACTGGCTGTAAGGATACTTCAGTTTCAAGCAATAAAAGAACTAACTTCACAAAGTAAATCGAAGAAAACTGGTTTAATAAAGAAACTTCATTACACCAACTCTCATAACATGCCCTGGTTCACACAAGCCCTATCTGCTTTCTATTTATACCGGGTTAGCTGGCCACCACATCATTTTGCCATTGGTTACATTGTCTACTTTGTCAGCTGACCTTCACAGCATGTTACCATTGGTTACATCATAATGGATTCCAATGTTATCACTGGTTACATTATAACATTCCTAACTCCGGCACCAGGCAAACAAGACAGTCATTTGGATTCTTATTCCTTACTACAGAGGACAGTGTCAATCCTCCTCACTATAATGCCCCCTACTACCACTACATGCTCCCCCCACTTGAATGGCTTCCCATACCACAGTGCCGTGGTCAATCAGCTCATCCAGCCTGCAGCTCCTATTCTCCTCCAAACAAGCTACAAGATCCTCAAAACTGTTGGACAATTGCAGAGGCTGAGACTCCTTACCCAGCTCAGCTGCAGTTACACCCTCTTGTCCCGAACTGTTTTCTAAACCAGAAGATCCTATCCTAAGGGATGTAACTGTCTCCTGAAACAAAGCATCCAGATAACTTTTACCCTCCTTGATGTGCCTCAGCGTCCAAAGCTCAGCCTCCAGATCAATGTCTCTGAGCTGAAGCTCCTCAAGTTGCAGACAGTAAATGCAAACGTACTTGCTCTGGATAAAACAAATATCCATGAACTGTTCATCAATTATTTTAGTAAATTATTTATTTTCTTTTGGATATTTATTAAACTTATCACAAACTCCAGTAGTATTTTAAACCTTCAGAAAATAGACCTTTACCACTTCCTAGAGACTTACCAATAGCACATTTCCTCGTCTGAAGTAGAGCAGAAACAAATTCCTAGTGTGAAAAGGTTAGAACAAGCAAAGGAATCCTCCCCGCCCCTCAAAGTCGCTCTCAGTTCTGGCCACACAGAGAGTGTCTGAATTGAAATGTTCTGAACAAAGGGACAAGCTGAGCCCAGATACAGCAGAGACCAGTTCAAGCCAGTTTCCTGAATTAACTCTTTCAGCTGCTGCCAGTAGATAGCTTCAATCCCCCTGTTAGGCCCCTGGATGAGACTCAGAAGTTAAGCAGTCCTTGCAATTAAGTATTAAACACAAATACAAACAACATGATATTTTTAGAAAAATATATAAAATTTCCCTCCTCTCATCAAACTTCCACACTGTTCTTTTCACTCCCTTATTTCTCCATCTCTTTCTTTGCCCTGCCTGTCTTCTCTCAATCTCGTACCTGCATCCAATCATTTGTGACTCTCAATTTGTTGACCTGAATATTGCATTGGATCTTGACCCTGTGCATCATTGCAGGTCATCAACTAGACAAGTGTTGCCTAGTGGGATTTTAGTTCTCACCAAACTTGAGGTGACCAGGTCACCATTTTTGCCACTTGATACAAGGCTACACAATATTTAGAAAACAGGGTGCACAAGCTTCTGAAAATAATTTTCAGGTTTTAAACAGTCAGCAATCAATATTTGTTAATACCTTGTCAAAATACAAGGTTACAAGAAACAGGTAGTAGGGGTTAATTGAGCACAGATATATAGGGTATAGCTGGTGGCTTTGAGGAAGAAGAGCTGTGGAAATGAAAGTCAAAAATACTTTCTCAGTAAAGCAAAGCTTCATACTTGGTTTCTACTCGACCAACTGACTTGCATTCTTTTAACAGACTTGAAGATATGGGATAAGGACAAAAGCATCTGATATGTTATATACATGGTAACGAGATTTAGTCTGTCAACTGTAATAAATGGTAAAGTCAAAAAGGTTAAGTGTGGGCAAGATAATGAAAAAATGGATAGAAACTGGACTGGGAGCAGCAGTTAAATTATAAGCTGAAAATGGAAGGAAATTTAGCAATGATGCGTTTAAAAATATGTTTGAAAATATAAATATCATAATAATAAACAGAGCAGCCTCAAGTCACTTTAGTGAAATGATTGTGGACCACATTCTTCACCAAATAATTCGCTTATTGGAATCACTCCCCAGCCTTTGATGTGACTACAATTAGTTCACTTTTTTTCTGAGCACTTGAGTGCTCTGCATGCAAGGAGAAGGGCATTTATCCGGGCTGAGTTTTCAGAAAAAATTTGGCAAGAATTCGGCACCACAAAAGGCTATCAGAAATAACTTTTAAACCAGGGACATGGTATTTTACAAAAGAGAAGGGTGGAAAACCCCAAAAGAAAAGGGCATAAAGGCCAAATGGTGAGTGTATTGGACAATAATAAACTGGTAAAAAAGAAATACAAACTTGTTAAGGTGAACCTGCCTCTTACCTACCATTAATCAAGCATTCACAAGTAATGAACCCAGAGCAACTGAGGATTTGGAAGAAAAGTACCTCTCATAATATTTTAAATTTGCTGATATAAAGCTATGTGACCAGTTTACAAATACATACAGTATAAACAGTACTATAGCAAAATATCTAGCCCGAAGCAGATGTGCTTACATTAGCAGATGGATTTCAATGTGTATAAGTGTGATGTAATGCATTATGGAAGAGAAAATAGCAAACACACATATATATTACAAACATAGCAAAGACACATTCATTAGCAATAGAGTGAAAGGAAAATTGGCTTGTGATAATTGATGAAATTTCCAGAAAATTTTAAACTATTTTCAACAAATTTAATCAAGTACTAGACAGCACTTAATGATTACATTTGGCCTAAAGTCAAAACAAGTTGTTCCAATTTTGGTCAGATCATTGGCGAGACTAAATTCAGAATACAGCATGTAGCTTTGGGCAACATATCTTCAAAAGAATTTGATGAAATGGACTGCATTTAGAGGAGAGTGATACTGTTGGTGCTTGCATGGAGCTGTAAAGAAATTAGCTTGTTTTATTTGGAGAAAGTGAACTGACGACATCCTAAATGTTTGAAAACGCTGAGCAGCAGAAATGATGCAGTTACATGTTGGCTATTTACTGTGATTAACTGTATAGTAATGTGGCTTTTATCCTCTGTTTTGTAAATTCTACCTTAGTCAACTAAAGAATAGTGTGTTGACTCTAACAAAAGAATGTTTTGAGATCTAACAAAATAATTTTGAAAGCCTTGTTTCACCATGCCATCACATTTTGAAATCAGCTGATTTTCTTAAACAAACAACACTTAAAAATCACCACGCTCAACATTGATTGCCACAGATTTGAAATGTCAATGTTTTTGAATGTATTTCAGTGAAATATCTAAGGTTCTTTTCATATCAAGTATGCAATGTATATTAGTGTCATATTTACTTTCCGTAACACATCCAAATTACGGTTCATTGGTAAGACTGCTGATGTTCTAATAAACTGATGACCTGAATCACCATGACTATGGCCATTGATACTTTGCTTGCATTTTAATATTTCTATTCATATTATTGGGTAAACAGAAAATATAACTAAACATTCAAAATGGCACAGAAAAATGCAACTTGCTTAAGTTATAAATGGTATCTAATTATGTTTATTTGAATTATCTAAATGAAAGCTTAGAGCTTTTTCCTGTTTAAAATAATTATGTATTTTAAAGTTCTCAAAGGAATGAAAATAATTCTATCAAAATGATATGGTTAGGCGTATCCTAGAGATTAAAATAAAGTAGACATTATTTACAATGATTCCCTTTGATTTATGATTCCTCTCAAATAAAATAACCATAACAAGCAGGGCAAAATACCTGGCACAAGTCACATCATTAATTAATTTCCAAAGAAGTCCATTTTCAAGACTGAAATCACACATAATAGTCAACAGAGCTTCAACTATTGGTTGCACCCTGAAACTTTTCACTATTTCTCCCCAAAACATTTATGGCCACCAAAACAAGTCCATAGAAACTAGAAGCAGAAATAGGCCATTTGGCCCTTCAAGCCTGCTCCATCATTCGTTTTGATCATGGCTGATCACCAAATTCAATATCCTGATTTCCTCCTTCCCTTGATCCCTTTAGCCCCAAGAACTATATCTAATTTCTTCTTGAAATCAGACAACATTTTGACTATGGTATAGTGATTAAGTCATTCTGTTTTTCTAACTGTTGCTTTTAATTGTTAAGTTTATTCAATCACTATTTCTGCTTTAAAGACTTGCAATATGATTTCAATATATACTATTAGATTCCCACAATATGCTCTCATTCAGAGAGCATTCTGTTTTATAATTTTAAAGGCATTTATACCATTCAGAGTATAACATCAAGATCAGTGCATTAAAGGTTGAATTCCACACCTCTACCCTTTATTCTGTAAAAAACAAGTGGCTTTCATTTATATTTCTGTGGTAGGATCCTTTGATCTAGTATCATTGTACAGGTGGGGGAGTTTGGCGCACCTGTCAAAAGAGATCCTGGCTGGAATCTTTTGGCTGTTCCCACTGGTGGGATCTTCCAGTCCAACTGGTGGTGAACCCACACCAAACCCAGTGGCCAAGATTGCAAACATTAGGAAACGCCTTTCACAGCAACACAAACAAAAGATCCCGTCGCTTGCCAATAGCAGGCCATCGCAAAATATGGCATGTGGGACACGCAGAAGAGTGGCCAGGCTGCAGGCGCTGCCCATCCAGGCCACAAAACAGAATCCCCCTTCTCAAACTGACATTTCCTGTCAGTTTGAGGACCTCAAAGGGACCTTTTCACATCTGGGGCATATGAAAGGGAGAAAGGGCAATCTTTTGTGCAGGATGGGGTGCTGCTTTGCTTTTGAAGGCTTCCAGGAGTCCAGGGGCATGAATATTAAAGTGACCAGGGCACCTCAAAGGTTTTACAGTATCCAGGTAAAAATGAAGATCTTAAACAGAAAGCTGCCTGAACTCACCATGCCAAGACTGATCTTCAGATTTTCCAAGGTTTGGAGGAAGAGTTCCGAAGTGAATTGTTAGCGTCCTCTTCGATGTCAGCAATCAAAAGGCATGCTCAGTTGACTCTTAACAAAAACAGTGCTGGACACCATGCATCTAATGCAAGGTCTTTAATTACTTGTACTCAAGGGGAACTCTCAACGGCCAATACTGGATGACCGGAGCAGTTCTGAGATTACAGAGAAACAGCTCAGCAGTTATAGTCAGTAACAGTAAATCAGGAACAAGAAATTTTTCACATCTTTCATTGACATACATATCCACCAATCACAGCATCGCCCTTTTGCCCTTTCTTCTCCAATAGAAAACCAATTCTTCATTAGCACAGTATGTCCCCATATCTTGCTATTTGGTAATCGCCATGGTAACTTGTTCTTCGTTTTCATCCTGCTGTCCTGACCTTCAATGTAATGTTTATGGAACAAGATTTTAGGTATATTCGCTTATTCTGCATATGTCAGTGTTGGCCTCACTGGAGGCCATGTTTGGCTAACAATCCTTTTCCATTACTTGACAAGAGTTTTTTTTTACAATTATGGAACTTTAGTTTTCACAATTGTTGTCATCTAACTTCCACACTTCCCCTGTTTTTGTCCTTTAAGGACAACATTTTGGGCCCTCTGCTAGCTCTATGCACATTAATTTTCTAAATTCTTCCTCAGCTGATATGTAGGCCGTGAGGAGACGTAGAACTGGGCTGTGGATAGGATCACAAGTGTGGCAAGTAAAACGGATGTAGCAAGAGACAAGTTGGATAACTACATACAGGGCAATGAGCTAGGCCAGGCCCACAACAAGGTATTTGAGAAGAATCTTGAGAAAGCCTCCAAGCCACTAATACTGTTAGGGAGCCAACCCCACCAGTCAAATGGCTTTTTCCTGAGCAATTTTGTGCAGGAGGCACACCTGCTCCTAGATAGTATGCACATCAATCTCAATCCTATAATCCTCATTGACGTAGAAGCGCATGTCTCATTGACAGCCTGGCACACTCCCCCTTGTGCCGAGCACAATTATGGAGTTGTTGCAATCTAACTTCCACACAGCACTTTGCCAGAGCCCACCCAACCCCCAGAACACTACGGGGACTCTTCCTCTGCAGGCTTGCAGTAGCAGAGGGACACATGGGCACGACACCTACCTCCTTGCCCACCTTTGGAGGCAAGCATCTGGGCCCCACTTTTCAGCAGCAGCACCAAAGTCCACCTGGTGTACTTCCTGCTGGGGAGGTGGGTGCATGGTGAGAGGCCGCTGAATCAGACTTCCAGCCAACTAATGACAATACTGCAACAATTATTTATTCCAGTCTGGTGAAAAGTAAAACAGAGAAAGGTGGCCAAACCATGGCTTACATGGGAAATTAGAGATAGTACAGATGTAAGGAAGAGGCATACAAATTGGCCAGAAAAAAACAACAGACATTAGGAATAGGAGCAGGTTAGAATTCAGCAAAGGGGAAAAAGGGATTATTTAAGAAGGGGAAAACTAGAGTAAGTTTGATGGGGAACATAAAGATTAAGCGTAAAAGTTTCTAGAAGTATGTGAAGAGGAAAAGATTGGTGAAGACACATGTAGATCTCTTACAGTCAGAAACAGAGGAATTTATAATTGGAAACAAAAAATTGCTGACCAACTAAATGTGTACTTTGGTTCTGTCTTCGGAAAGGAGGAAGCTCATTCTGAGCTCTCAAGAATACTGGGCCAGTGTCTTCAATTTCTCCTCGTAGAACAATCTCACCATCCCAGGGAACAGTCTGGTGAACCTACATCGCACTTATTCTAAAAACTGTACACAATACTCCAGGCAAACTCTCACCAAGGCTCTATACAATGAATCGCAGCGAGACGTCTTTACTCCTGTATTAAAATCCTCTTGCAGTAAGGACCAACCTACAATTTGCCGCTTAATTGTTTGCTGCACCTGCATGTTAGCTTTCAGTGATTTATAAACAAGGACACCCAGGTCACTATGGATATCAACATTTCCCAACCGCTTACCATTTAAGAAATGCAATGCATTTCTGTCTTTCGTACTCAACTAAATAAGTTCACATCTTTCATGTTGGCGTATTCTTTCCCACTCAATTAGCCTAACTAGTCCTTTTGTAGCCTCTTTGCAACCTCCTCGCAACTCACATTCCCACCTAGCTTGTATCAAGAAAGTTGGAAATATTACATTTGTTCCCACATGCAAATCATGGATAAAGATTGTGAATAGCTGAGGCCCAAGCTTGTGGAACCCCATTCATCACAGTCTGCCAAACTGAGAATGGCCTGATTACTCCTACTCATTTTTTTGTCTAATTTGAACAGTCCTTTCAAAGATCTACCCAGGAGCAATCACCTCCTACTGTAAGAATTTCTAATTCTATAAATGATCAATCAAATTTGCCAGTGGGTACAAATAAAATATATATTCAGTATTATAACAATTTAAATTCATATAGTAACCTTCATGTAATAAAAACTCCCAAGGTGCTTTGAGTATAAAGCATAGAAAAACAGTCAGTCACATAAGGAAATATCAGGTTAGATGAACAAATGCTCATTCAAAGTGGTAGGTTTTAAGGAGCATCTTAAAGGAGGAAAGTGAAATATAGAGAAAGAGGTATTGAGGGACACCAGAAATTGATGCATACACAACTAGGCCAAAGGTAGGCCACCAATGATGCAGTAATTAAAATAAGCAACGCACAAAAGGCTAGAATTTGAGGAGCATACATATCTCAAAGCATTGTGGAGCTGGAGGAGACAACATAGATAAGGAATCATGGAATCAGAACTGTTACAGTGCAGAAAGAGGCCATTCAGCCAGTTACGGCTGTGTTAGCCTCCCTAAAGGAGCAATTTATAATGCCACCCTCCCATCTTCTCCCTGTAGTTCTGCACATTCTTCCTTTTTAGATAATAATCCAATTCCCTTTTGAATATCTCGATTGAACCAGTCTCCACCACAATTTCAGGCATTACATTCCAGCTTCTAACCACTCAGTGGGCAGAACTTAGCAAAAAAATGGCAGTGTTGCTTCTGTTGAGAAAACAACATGTTTCTCTCCAGAGAAACTGGTTGGTTTTCTCTTCAGATCATACAACACTGCCAAAAAACATTAAAGGGGCATGTTTCATGTCATCATATGGGCCTCAACACACCAGCAAAACCCCGCTGCTCAGAGATCAAGGCACCATCTTTAAAAGATGCCCCCATCAGAATCTGAGAAAACCTCCCCTCTAGCCACACCAGAGGTCTCAGGGCCCCTTTCCTATCCCTGATCAGAGTCAGCACTTCTCTACACCCTCTCCCCAATCATCGGCCCATTCTACCCCCCACCCCACCTCCTGATCATCGGAACGTTGTCCCTCTCTGATCATTGGCTCCTTCCCATCTTCTCCCTCTCCCGAACACATTCTAAATCAGAACCCACCTCTACCAACCTTGCAACCCCAATCCCCCTCACCCCACCCCCACCTCCACCATGGTTTCCATATTTTGAGCATGCACGGTCATTCCCATGGACGGAGAGTGCATGCTCAAAATTGTTCTCACTGTGTGAAAAATATTATCTTCATATCTTCTGCGTCCTCTCACTCTCCATCTTCACCAATGGAAACATTGTTTCCTTAACTGCTCTGGCCTGGCCCCTCATGGTTTTGAATAGCTTAATCAAATTCCTTTCAACCTGCTCTTCAACGAAGAAAATAGTCCAAGCTTCTCCAAACTATTCACATAACTGAAGTTTCACATCCCTGGAATCATGTTCAGGAAACTTTTCAGCACTTTCACAAATACTTTCACATCTTTCTTAAAGTAAGAAGTTCGAAACAAGACACAGTAATCCAGTTGAGACTAAACCAGTGTCCTAAACAAGTTTAATGTCATTTCCTTGCCTCTATACCCCTTTTTAATGAAACCGAGGGTTTTGTAATATCAACTAACTGCGCTCTCAACCGACCCTGCCACCTTCGATGACTTACGTAGATATACACCCATCCCCATCCTGCCCCCTTTAGAATTGTACACTTTATTTTATTTTGTCTCTTCTCATTCTTCCTGTTACAATACCTCTGCCTTAATTGGCATCTGTCTACACTAGCCTCCTCACAGTTCACAATGCTATTGAGTTTCCATATCACTGCAAATTTTGAAATTGTGCCCTTTGTACTAAAGTAAGAGTCATTAATACGGATCAGGGAGAGCAAGGGTACTAGCAGAAATCTTGGGAGGTCTACTACAAATGTTTTTCCAGTCAGAAAACCATCCATTAACTACTACATTCTTGTTTCCTGTCACTCAGCCAATTTTGTATCTATAATGCTGCTTCCCAATTATTCCATCAGCTATGACTTTGTTAACAAATCTGTTGCATGACACTTTATCAATTCTTCTTGGAATCCATGTCCACACCAATAGCACTATCATTATCAACCCTCTCTGCTACCTCATCAAAAAATTCTAACAAGTTAGTTAACAGTATTTACCCTGAGCAAATTTGTGCTGGCTTCACTTAATTATTGCTCATTTGACCTAGCTCCCTTCTGACGGCTGGACCACATCTCTTTTTCTTCCTATATTGTTGATGCCAGTGTGGGCCATGACTGCTGGATATTCATCTCCACCCTCAAGGTTCAGTGAGACCCTTGAACTTGGCACCAGTGAGGTATCACACATTTATGGATTCATGTTTACAACTGCAGGAATCCCTGCTGATTCCCCAAATGAATCTCCTGTCACTATTGCCCTTCCAGTCTTCTTTGTGCACCCCTGCACAGCTAAGCCATCATTAGTAGCAGGGATTTGGCTCTCGCTGCATTTCCCATCACTTCCATGAGCATTCAGACCTGAAAATGGGCAGTGAGCTTTGAATGACCTTAATTTTATGGAGGGTAGAATGGGGTGTGTGTTGGAATAGTCAAGTCTAGAAGTAAGCAAGACATGAATGTAGCAGTAACAAGTGAGCTGAGACAGGGGCAGAATCAAATGATGTTACAAAGGTGGAAACAGATGGTCATAGTAATGGCACAATTAGGAGTTAGAAAGCTAATCCTGGGGTCAAAAAATAATACCAAGTTTGCGAAAATATCTAAAAATGGGCGACCACTAGGTTCTATATTAAATAGTCTTCCTTTCTGAAGTAAAAACAAATCAAAACTTCAAAATATATGAGAAATTACTTTAGAAACAATTTAATATTGATACATTTGAAATAGAAAACAAACTATGTGTTTTTCTATTATACTGCACTGTAGAACAGAAAACAATTTTTTGTATAATGATTCCTTTTGATCTATTCAAACCATATATATTTATATATTATCTACCCATGGTCAAGATTCTCATTGATCTTAAAGGTGCATGAATTGAGATACTGACAGCCTAAGTGTAAATGCTGATAGTTTCTATCACAGTACAAACAAAACATCAATTAATGTCTGAATATAAAGGCAATATGTAAGTGCAATAAAAACAAATGAAATCTCATAGCTCTTGTAGTCCCAGTGTTAACAAAGATTGCAATTTATAACTGATATCTTGAATGTAAAAGTAAAATAAACACTATAATTAATTGAATCAAAGACTTATGTTTCACTGTGGAATTATACTACAGCTGAAGTTTATACCTGGGCTGATTGAAGCTCGAGCAGCAGACCTGAATTATATTCCAGCCGAGGGTGGTTGATTGTGTGGATTTTGCATATTCTTCCCTTGTATGTGTGGGTTTCCTTCAGGTCCTCTGATTTCCTCCCACAGCCCAAAGATGTGCAAGTTAGATAAACTGAACATCCTAAACTGCCCCTAAACTGTTTCATTAAACGGTTGACCCTTGAGGCCTCACCTAACACCCCATCTGCTCCTCATACTCATACATAGGGTGGGTGAGTAGGGTGGTGGAGGCAGGCACTTTGGACTTGTTTAAGGTTTATGTAGATAGACACATGAGCGAAACAAGGATGGAGGGTTATAGTAGAGGGTATTAAATAGGGTCAGAGCCTCGGGACGACACCGGAAATGTAGAATTACATGTTAACGTTCTTGTCTTTTTATTCCGCAGGTGTCGGTCCACCTTGTTGTCAAACGAGGGACATGCACACAGTGGGTCATGAGTGGGCTGCTCTTGGAGGTTCCGGAAGTGGCCTAGTACTTCGTGTCGGTGTGTGTGCTTAATCCTGGACCAGTAGACGGGCGCCGCAACAGCTCAGTGACTATCACTGCTAGCTGTGCAGATACATGGATTTGGGCCTGTGTCTGTGGGAGTTTGCGCATTCTCCCTGCGGTTGCGTGGGTTTCCTCCGGGTGCTCCGGTTTCCTCCCACACCCCAAAGATGTGCTCTTAGGCTGATTGGTATATCAAATTGACACTATTCTCCCCTGAATCTGGCTAAGTTAGGGGTTCCACTCACATACACACAGGGCAGGGTAGGTGTAGGAGGATGCGGCGGCGTGGGCTCGTTGGGCCGAAGGGCCTGTTTCCCGTGCTGGTTGTTCTTTGTTCTTTGTACATACCAATTTACAAAAACCCCATGTCTCCCACCCACCCCATTGCTCCTTTTGGCTCTTATGCAAACTTAGTGCTAACTCAGGTCCCTCTATCCATACCAATGTTCTTACACACTCCAAGCCAACTCACCTCAGTCTCCACCACGGGCAGGCCTCAGGAACCATGCAGAGGTGAAGTAAAGTGAAGTTCTAAATATCTATTACAGATGTTGCTATATAAAAACACTCCCATTCTTGAAAGCTTATTCAATACATTTAAATTTCCTGATTAAGCAACTCTGGGGTTAAAAAGGCTTCAGTCTCAATTTTACCTGAACAAGAATTACGAACTACAATCCCAACTGGTGTCTTAGATATAACTACTTCCTTAAAAGAAAACACATTTGTCATTGCAATTCTTTGTTTTGCACAAAATCTATCTGTTGGCCAGCCCAAAGTTTTATAAGGTATCAACCCAATCGAATCTACTCTAATTAGCAAAATTGTATTTATAAGATGCAGATAGAAGAAGGGGGCACAACAATAAACTCTCACAGCCAAAATATCAAAGTTGTAGATGATTTAGCTCTTACCTTGCGCTTCATACTTAGAGGTTTTACTTGAATTGTGTATTTGTTTGCGACTTAAAAAGAATCCCTTTGTTCTTTCCTCTCGTCGAAGCACTGGCTCTTGCCACTATATTGTTGCAATAGCACTGTTTGCCCCCACTCACCCCATGAACATTCTTTTGTGTGAGCCAAAAAAATTAGTCTTTCCTACACACACACACCATGGTTGCATGAAACTCAATGTCTATCATAGGCTATAGAAAAACTTTCTGATGTTACGAGGATGTAAATTCATTTTGGGTTCAAGTTCAAATGAACAATAGTGAATTAGCCACATATTCTGCACCCTGCCCAATTTCTGTTTGTAATCTCAAATTTATACTGTAACATAGCCATTTTGCATGCTTTCCAATTATACATCAGTGTCCTAGGCTACATTGGTGGTAGCGATGTCTAGCATTCATTGAACATATCTGCTCCTTATCGACTTACGTACTGCAATGATCAAGTAGGAGTTCTAAATAGGAGTTCTTTGCAGTTATTTTGAAACAGTAGATCATCTTCAGGCCAAACTGTGAGTCATAAAAGTAGGTGAGCATTTCATATTTAAAGCATACCACATTTGCACAATTGTGCCCTTTTCAATAATGTTAAATTGATGGATCTTCAACATTAATATTAATGAATACTTAATCTACATTATCACCATATCCACGTTGGCATCTTTCATTGATAACTTGATGGACATGCAGTAAATCAAACCCCTTGGGGATGAGGTAGTTTCATACGCTGCACTTCTGCTGACCACCAAACCCACAGAGTAATTAAATCTCATTAAACAAATTTAGGATGAGATATACTGCAAAAGTGACCCGAGAATAATTTAAGCAGGCATGCAGAGCCAATTTATACTTGCACTTCAAACCTGATATCAATGCATGATTCCAAAGATGCTTTACAACTCCAAGGACATTTCCAAGATTGACATAATTTCCTCATAAATCTCTGCATTTAAGGACATTTTAATTGGAAATCCAGATTTCTAAGAATTATATTTACAATAGGCAATCAAATGTATGCTTTTGATGTGAAATTACGGGAATCTGTAATCCACTGTGGAATCAATCCACTGATCTGACTCTACATTTATACCATTTTTTCCCACTCTTGATCAAATTGATGGGTTTAGCTTGAAAGATTGCTATAATTCCGCTCCACTCAAACATTTTAAAAGTATTTCTTGCATTTCCTTTGCTACAGGAACAAAATTTGAATATAGTTATCGCAGTTTACTTCTTAAAATATTCCAATCACTTTTTATTCTCAGCTCAACATGCTCACTCTCCTCTGAGTTCATTGCCCTCTTTTCCCCCAAAATTTCTCCATGTAAATTCCCCAACTCATGTGGTTTTGCTAGTTCCATTGGATTAACCACTTCCTTGCAACACTCCCCACTCACATATCCCTTCTATGTCCAAATCCTACTTCCTTTCATATCTGACCCTGAATGAAAATATTCCTCAGTTCTGAGGCTTAACCAAGCTGTTCACAATCTTGGTATTATATTTGATCCTGAGATGAACATCTGACCTATTTCCACTTTTGTAACATTGCCTGACTTTGTCACTGCCTGAAATGCTCACTCAAGCCTTAATAACCTCTAGACTTGACAATACAGACTCTTGACTGGCATCTCACATTTTACCTTGCATAACGTAAGACGATCTAAAACTGTGCTGCTCATGCGCTAATGTGTATCAAGTCTTGTTCACCTATCACCCTTGTATTCACTGACCTACAATAGTTCCTGATCAAATAGATTTGCATTTTTATGACTTAGCAACACATTTGTGTTATAATGTGCCTATTAAGCACTGTGGAACATTTTATTATGCTAAAGGCACCATTTATTGTGTTCTTTATTAATTGAGAAATACTACTTTATTTGAAATTGATCAAGAATTTATTGTGGCAATCTCAGTTCTAATGTTGCTGAACATTATATGCATGGAGAAATCTGAGTGTCACTATGCTGGATTATCTTTTGGAGTGGCTTTACTAACAGTAGATGGAGTAGGTTAGGTTTGCTATCCATCACATTGACACTTGGTGCAGCACCAGAGAATATAAAAGCAGGGAGTCTTGCTACAACTGTACAGGACACTGGTGAGGCCGCAACTGGAGTACTGTGTGCAGTTTTGGTTCCTGCATTTGCGAAAGGACATATTGGCTTTGGATGGAGTACAGAGAAGGTTCACCAGGCTGATACCGGAGATGAGGGGGTTAGCCTATGAAGAGAGATTGAATAGATTGGGTCTGTACTCGTTAGAGTTTAGAAGGCTGGGGGGGATCTTATAGAGACTTACAAGGTAATGAAGGGGCTAGATAGGGTAGAGGTAGAGAGATTCTTCATGCTTAGAAAGGATAGCAGAACTAGAGGGCACAACCTCAAAATAAGAGGGGGGGGCAGTTTAGATCACAGTTGAGGAGGAACTTCTTCACTCAAAGGGTGGTGAGTCTCTGGAATTCTCTGCCCATTGAAGTGGTGGAGGCTACCTTGCTGAATATTTAAGTCACGGGTTGATAGATTTCTGATAGACAAGGGAATTAAGGGTTATGGGGAGAAAGCGAGAAAGTGGAACTGATCCACTTCAGATCAGCCATGATCTTGTTGAATGGCGGGGCAGGCTCGAAGGGCTAGATGGTCTACTCCTGCTCCTATTTCTTATGTTCTTATTTGAAAACTCAAAGCAGCGCAGATACAAATGTAAGCTGAGACATAGACCTGGAGTCCAAATAGCAATGAGCACAAGACCTACAACCTAGATTACTCAAGCAGCAGCAGATCCAGAGATTAGGACAAGCATGGAGTCTACACTGTCAATCCCAGAACTATTCTGAGCCACTGAAGGCTCACAACAGATTCAACGTTCGATCAACTGGAGAAAGAGATTTTCCCAGCTATCAAAACCTTCAGGTTTGCAGAGAAAGAAACAAGAAAGGGATCAGGTCAGTACTTTAGCCTATGCAGTTGGAGCTATCACCACAAAATAACAGTCAGACATGGAGTTGATAGGGCTTCAAGTGCTCTGGCATTTGATTCTTATTTTAGCATTCAAGAAATGTAATCATTGAACAAGCAGAATTTAATAAGCAGAAACAAGAACCATTAGACTATGTGGATTCATTCATTAATAACCTATAAGGCTAGCAGAAAATTGTGACTATGGGATCCTGAGAAATGAATAAATAGGATTACATATTATTTGGAGTCAAAGATGAAACCCCTTCTGATCCCATGCAGATTTAACCCTCAGTAAGGTAGTACAAATCACAGAACAAACCAAGCTCAAAAAAATAAAGTGCTGTTAATGGTGATGTCCCTTGGAAACAAATAAGCGAGGCATTCAATGTGTCAGACAGAAAAGAGAAGGCATATTAAACAAAACCCTGCAAAACTGAGAAAAAGTGTGCCAACTGCCATCTTGAAATGTTCTCAGCCTAGCAGGGGGGAGCAAAGTGGCACAGTTGTGGAAGTTAGGACATTTTAAAATTGTCTGCTGATCTAAAACACAAATAGCCCACAAAAAAGAGGGGCAACCAAACCTAATCCTCATTTAGAACTATATCACCAAACCTTCACTGTCACTGGGTCAAAATTCTGGCACTCCCTCCTTAACAGCACTGTGGCTGCACCTACACCAAATGGAGAGAAGTGGTTCAAGATGATGGCTCATCACCACCTTCTCAAGTATAGTTAGTAATGGGCAATGAAAATGTTGGTATGAGACCCACATCCTGTTTAAGAATAAAGTGACAAATATAAGAAATGGAACAGCCACAAAAAAACAAACTTCCATGGGAAGTTAATGAAACAAGAAATAATTACTGGAGTATTAAACTAGAACTGGACATACAAACCACAGAATTCAAATTTGACACAGGTGCAGGTGTTTCAATCTTACTTGATAAAGTGAAGCAGGTAAATGACTACAACTATCATCCATTCAGTTACAAGGTCCAGGAGGGATTACATCGAAAGTCATAGTTCTACACCAGATAAGATACAAGGATAAAGAAATCATTGAACCTCTGAATGTCATACAGAACTAAGAATCATTATTATTAAGTTGGGAAGAATGCTTACAATTGATACGGATCTACAAGGCTCAGAAATGAATTCCCAGCATTATTTTCAGGCTTAGAAAAGCTGACGGCAGATTAACAGTAACCCCAAGAGTTGATTCTCAGCCAATTCACCTCTTTACACTGAGAAAAGTCTCTCAACCATTTTTAGATAAAGTCAACAGCAAGATTGAGACAGAAATCAGGAAACTGCAGGCCAGTTAGCTTAAAGTAATCACAGGAAAATGTTAGAAGTTGTTATTAAAGATATTATAGCAGGGCATTTGTATAAAAATCAAGGCAACAAGCAGCCTCATCATGTAATGAATGATGTGCCACAAGGATCAGTGCTGGAGCTTCATGCTTTTTACAATTTATATAAATGACATGCATGAAGGGACCAAAGGTCTGACTACTAAATTTGCTTATCACCTAAAAATGGGTTGGAAAGTAAATTGTGTAGAGACATAAGGAGGCCACAAAAGGACATAGATAGGTTAAATGATTGAACAATGATCTGACAAATGGAGTATAATATGGGGAAGTGTTAAATTGTCCATTTTGGCAAGAAAAATAAAAATGAAGCATATACAAATAGAGAAATGTGAAGATTTGGGTGTGCAAGTGCATGAATTCCCAAAGGCTATGCAAGTGCAATAAATTAGGAAAGTGATGGAACGTCATTGTTTATTGCAAGGTGATCTGAATACAAAAGCAAGGAGTTTACGCTTCAGGGCACTGGTGAGACCCACAGCTGGAGTACATCTGGGGAGACGATTCCTAGTGTACTATCGCTAGACTATTAATCCAGAAACTCAGTTGATGTTCTCAGGACCCAGATTCAAATCTCACCATGGCAGATGGTGGAATTTGAATTCAATTTTAAAAAATCTAGAATTAAAAATCTACTTATGACCATTGCCGATTGTCAAAAAAACCCATCTGGTTCACTAATGTCCTTTAGAGAGGGAAACCTGCCATCCTTACCTGGTCTGGCCTACATGAGACTCCAGAGCCACAGCAATGTGGCTGACTCTCAACTGCCTTCCAAGGGCAACTAGGGATGGGCAATAAATGCCAACCAGCCAGCGACACCCACATCTCACGAATGAATAAAAAAGTATAGGTCTCCCTATTTAAGGGAGGGTAGTTGACTAGAGTAATACTAGGATGAGTAGGTCTGAGGTTGTCTGAAGAAGAAAGGTTTGACAGGCTAGGCTTATATCCACCAGAGTTCAGAAGAGTAAGAGGCAACCTGATTTGAAACATTTAAGATCCTGAGCAGTCTTGACAGGACGAATGTGGAGAGGATGTGTGCAAAAAATTAGAACTAGGGTAAATTTTTAAAAATAAGGGGTAACTCATTAACACAGAGATGAGGTGATTTTTCTTCTTTCAGAGTGCCTGGGACTCTCTTCCTCAAAAGTCAGTGCAAGTAGAGCATTTGAATATTTATAACGCTGAAATAGATAAGATTCTTGACAAGCAAGGGGGTAAAAAGTCATCAGGGTAGGTGTGAATGTTGAGTTGAGGTTTCAATCAGATCAGCCATTATTATACTGAATGATGGAGCAAGCTTGAAGAGCTAAATGGCCTATTCTTCCTTATTCATACAGTTGTATGTACATACTGAGCACATGTTACAGCAGGGTTTATCACTTCAGCAGCCACATGGGTGTATGAGAATTATGTGGTGACATTAAGGCTTAAAATTGAAACTGACTACAAGCCTTTGGTTACTGTTCTTAACCTAAAGGAGATTACAAAAATGCCGCCAAGAATTCAACACTCCAAACTCATGTGATAGGATGCTGTGACTGAGTATGTTTAAGGGGTGTACCAGGTAACAGCAGACACACAATCAAATGTACCAGTGGAAGGAGGCAAACTGGAAAAACTGAATATCATTGAGCAAGCAAAAGCATATATTTCGCTCATTACCAAACACCTAACAGCCACTAAGACACGACAAGAAATTAAGCAAGCAGGATGACAAATGTATCCAAATAAAACAATATTTCCAGAGAGGATGACCAAATTGTACCCCAAACAATCCAGTATGTTTCTCGTACTTGGAACAAAAAAAACTTAGAATCATTGATAATTTCTTAGTTTTTAGATTAATCATCCCTAAAACAGTCCGGGTGGTGATTCTCCCAACACACTGTGCTGCTCATAGTGCAGCGGGTCAGGAGACAACGGCGGGTACCATTTTCCAGCTGGATGCCCCGGCCTCCACGCGTCTCTGGGACCAGGTTTTTCAATGTAATCAGCTCTGCATTGTAAATTGGTGCAGAGTTGATTACAATATGGAAATCTCAATTTTGGCCCGGAGACTTCAACCAGCATCTCCCTCCCACCGCTGGAAGTGGTCACGCCAGCAGGATTTATTCCTGCTCCCTACAAACAGGGAACAGGCGCCCTGACCCTGCTGGAGGCCACCTCAGGGTAAAGGTAGGGGTGCCCCTTGGGCAGTTCCAGCCTGGTCCCCTGGCACTGCTCACCAGGCATCAGGCAGTGCCAAGGGGTGAGGCAACCAGTTGCCACTCTGCATTGATATCACTGGCCGAGGAGGGAAGAGGGAAATTAGGGCTCGCCATCTGGATGAGGTGGGGAGTGGGGTCAGGACTACTGGGAGTGGCAGGGATGGTCATTGGGGGTGGGGGGAAGGGGGTTGGGACTATTGAAGGGCAGACATTGGGGCTGGCCTCGGGGGATCTGAGTGGCCAGTGATTGAGGTGACAGGGGGTGGGGTATGGTGGTGGAGGAGTTGGTAGGCCAGCAGTTGGGTAGGCCAGCAGTCTGGAGGCCAACAATGCACATGTGCCGACCTCCACTCTGACAGATCAACCAATGTGCAGTGGCCCGTTCAGTGTTATGCTGCCAGCCTCTCAGGTGGGAATAGACTCCACTCTTAGATTATCAAAACGAATCATCCCTAGGGCACTCTGAGTGTCAGAGATTCATTCTAGAAATCACGATGAGAAAACCAGAGGGATTTATTCCCATTTTCCTACACGTTGGGAACTTAGAATTTTTTTGGGAGAATCCCAGCCTTTGACTCAAAATTATTCAAAACAAATCTATCAAGGTCATTTGGGGAAGACAAAATGCTGAGTAAGAGCCCAGTAGTCGGTCTATAGCCAAGCATAAGTAGTTCTTCAGGAGAGCTAATTTTGAATTGCCTTAGATGTGGAATGAATAGCCAATAGTCATTCAATCACTGAAAGGAATCTTCACAATACATGGCATCCCAAGTATAGTAGTGTCAGACAATGGTCTACAGTTTGATAACAAATTATTCCAAAATGGTTACACAATGTTCAGGAATACAGTTTTACGCACATTATTAGCTTACCTAGATATTCTTGAATCGAGAAATGGAAAGAGGAGTTCAAACAATCAAGGAATTGATGAAAATGACCAAAGATTTTAACTAAGCCCTTCTTGGTTACAGAACCTGGGGACAGTGGAGACAATGGCCAAGTGGCATTATCACTCGACTAGAAAACCAGATAATGTTCTGGGGACCTGAGTTCGAATCCCACCATGGCAGATGGTGGACTTTGAATTCAATAAAAAGTAAGTGAAATTAAGAGTCTACTGATGATCATGAAACCATTATCGATTATCAGAAAAAGCCCATCAGGTTTATTAATGTCATGTAGGGAAGGAAATTTGCCATCCTTACCTGGTTTGGCCCACATGTAAGTCCAGAGACACAGCAATGTGGCTGACTCTTAACTTCCCTCTGAAATGGCCTAGCAAGCCAATCAGTTGTAACAATCACTGCAAAGTTTCAGCAAAGAAATGAAACTGGATGGACCACCTGGACCACCTTGCCTTTGACAAGGTACTGTATGGTATGTTGTTGCACAAAGTTAATTCTCACGGGATCCAGGGTGATACAAAATTGGCTTCTGGACAGAATGTGGAGATGCCGGTGTTGGACAGACGCCAGAGGGTGGTTGTAGAGAGTTGGTTTTCAAACTGGAGGTCTGTGACCAGCAGTGTGCCTCGGATCAGTGCTGGGCCCATTGTTATTTGTCATTTATATTAATGATTTGGATGAGAATATAGGGGAACATGGTTAGTAAGTTTGCAGCTGTCACCAAGATTGGTGGCATAGTGGACAGTGAAGAAAGTTATCTCCAATTGCAACAGGATCTTGATCAATTGGGCCAGTGGGCTGACGAATGGCAGATGGCGTTTAATTTAGACAAATGAGCACTGATGCATTTTGGTAGATTGAACCAGGGCAGGATTTACTCAGTTAATGGTAGGGCGCTGGGTAAAGTTAAAGAGATCTAGGGGTACATGTTCATGCTCCTTGAAAGTGGAGTCATAGATGGACAGAGTGGTGAAGAGGCATTCGGCATGCTTGGTTTCATCGGTCAGAACACTGAATACAGAAGTTGGGACGTCTTGATAAAGTTGTAAAAGACATTGGTAAGGCCACACTTGGAATCCTACGTGCAATTCTGGTCATCGTATTATAGAAACAGTGCAGAAAAGATTTACTAGGATGCTACCAGGACTTGATGGATTGAGTTACAAAGAGAGGCTGAATAGACTGGGACTCTTTTCTCTGGAGTATAGGAGGCTGCAGTGACCTTATAGAGGTCTATAAAATAATGAGGGGCATAGACAAGGTGATAGTCAATATCTTTTCCCAAAAGTAGGGGAGTCTAAACCTAGATGGCATAGGTTTAAGGTGAGAGCGGAGAGATACAAAAGTGTCCAGAGGGACAATTTTTTCACAGAGGGTGGTGAATATCTGGAACAAGCTGCCAGAGGTAGTACTAGAGGTGGGTACAATTTTATCTTTTAAAAAGCATTTAGATAGTTACATGGGTACGATAGATATCGAGGGATATGGACCAAATGTGAGCAATTGAGATTAGCTTAGGGGCTTAAAAAAAAGAGGCGGCATGGCAAGATGGGCTGTAAACTTCTATGACTCATTGACTTAGGCACCAGAAAAGACAACGGCAAAACAAACAGTCCTGACGACCCTGCAAAGTCCTCCTTATTAAAATTTGGGGGCTAGTGCCAAAATTGGGAGAGTTGTCTCATAGACTACTCGAGCAACAGCCTGACATAGTCATTCTCACAGAATCATACATTACAGATAACACTCCAAAAACCGCCATTACCATCCCTGGATATGTCCTGTCCCACCGGCAGAGTTAAACCAGGCAACTATAGGCCAGTGAATCTCACGTCTGTGGTAGGGAAACCGTTGGAGAAAACTCTGGAGGAGAGAATCTATCTCCACTTGGACAGGCATGATTGATCAGGGATAGTCAGCATGGCTTTGTCAGAGGGAAATCATGCCTAACAAATTTGATTGAATTTTTTGAGATGACCAGGTTGTAGATAAGGGTAGTGCAGTTGATGTAGTCTGTATGGATTTCAGAAAAGCTTTTGGCAAGGTGCCATTTTGGAGACTTGCAAAGAAGACAAATTCACCTGGAATACAGAGAAATGTGATAAGGTGGATTCGAAATTGGCTTAATTGTAGGAAACAGAGAGTTATGACAGATGGCTGCTTTAGTGACTGGAAGCCAGTATCCAGTGATGTACCTTAGGGAACTATGCAAGGTCTCCTATTATTTGTCATTTATATAAATAACATAGATGACTATGTACAGGGTGGATTAATAAGTTTGCAGATGATACAAAGATTGGTTAACAGTGAGGTTGAGTGTCTTGACAACAGGAGGATATAGATGGTCAAAAAGGCAGATGGTGGCAAATGGAATTTAACCCTGAAAAGTGTAAGGTGGTACACTTGGAAGGAATAATTTAACAAGGAAGTATTCAATGAATGGGATGACACTAGCAAGGGAACCTTGTCAAATTACTCCTTCCAAAGTGTCAATAGGTCTCTGAAGCCTGAAGGGCATGTTCGTGGGATGACGAAAAAGGTATATCCAACAGTTGCCTTTATCAATCGAGGCACAGGTTACTAAGGCAGAGAAATCATGTTGGAGTTGAATAGAACTTTGATGAGGCCACGGCTAGAGTACTATGTGCAGTTCTGGTCGCCACATTATAGGAAGGATGTGATTTCACTGAGGGGATGCAGAAGAGATTTACTAAGATATTGCCTGGGATGGAACATTTAAGTTACAAAGAGAGGTTGGATAGTCTTGGATTGCTTTCACTGGAACAGAAAGAAATCCCACAACACCGGTTTAAAGTCCAAACAGGTTTACTTGTAGCAAAAGCTGCAAGCTTTCGGGACAGCCTGTCCGTTCGTCAGGTGGCTGGGTGTTCTCACTGGAGCAGAGAAGACAACAGAAAAAGCATACAAAGCCCCAAAGACTGGAATAAATTCAGAACCCAGCAAAGGAGGATCAAAAAAGTTAAAAAGAAAAGAAACTATGAGGGTAAACAAGGGGGAAATATAAAAACTGATAATAAGAGCTTCTTTAAATATATAAACAGAAAGAGAAAGGTCAAAGTGAATATGAGCCCCTTAGAAAATTAATCTGGGGAGTTTGTTATGGGAAACAGAGGAGTTAAACAGATATTTTGCATCAGTCTTTACTGTGGAAGGTACTTTGAACTTTTCATTAATACTAAAGAGTACGGGGGGGGGAATTAAGTACCATTACCATCACTAAAGGAGTAGTATTAGACAAACTGATGGGACTAAAGTTAGATAATCCCCCTGACCTGATGGCTTGCAGCCTAGGATCCTAAAAGAGTTGCTACAAAGATAGGGGATGCATTGGTTGTAATTTTCCAAAATTCCTTGGATTCTGGAGAAGTATCAGAGGATTGGAAAATTGCTAATGTGATGCTCCTATTACTTACGTGGCGAAAAACTGCAGCAGGCGACGGTGCAGAGGGACCTCGGGGTCCTTGTGCATGAGTCGCAAAAACCCAGCTTGCAGGTGCAGCAGGTGGTCAGGAAGGCGAATGGGATGCTGGCCTTCATAGCGAGGGGGATTGAATATAAAAGTAGGGAGGTCTTGCTGCAGCTGTATAGGGCATTGGTGAGGCCGCAGCTGGAGTACTGTGTGCAGTTTTGGGCGCCGCACCTGCGCAAGGATATTTTGGCCCTGGAGGGAGTGCAGAGGAGGTTTACTAGGCTGATACCGGAGTTGAGGGGATTGAGCTATGAGGAGAGGCTGAATAAACTAGGCTTGTACTCGTTAGAGTTTAGAAGAATGAGGGGAGATCTCATTGAGACGTATAAGATGATGAATGGGATGGATAGGATAGAGGTGGAGAGACTCTTCCCGCTCAAAAAAGACAGTAGGACTAGGGGGCACAGCCTCAAGATAAAGGGGAGGCGGTTTAGAACGGAGTTGAGGAGGAACTTCTTCACTCAAAGGGTGGTGAATCTCTGGAATTCTCTGCCCGTTGAAGTGGTGGAGGCTGCCTCGCTAAATATTTTTAAGAAGCGGGTTGATGGGTTCTTGATAAGAGAGGGGATTAAGGGTTATGGGGAGAGGGCGGGAAAGTGGAACTGAGCCACGACAGATCAGCCATGATCTTATTGAATGACGGGGCAGGCTCGAAGGGCTAGATGGCCTACTCCTGCTCCTATTTCTTATGTTCTTATGTTCTTATGTAACTATAGGTCAATTAGCCTAACAACTATTGTTAGAAAAATGTTGGAATCAATTCTTAAAAAAGTAAGAGCATATTTGGAAAATCATAATCTAATCACTAGAGTCAGCATGGCTTCATGAAAAGAACATCATGTTGAGCTGATTTATCAGACTTTTTTGATGAAGTCTCAACCAGGGTGGGTAGAAGGGAAGCAGTAGATGTGTTGGACTTCCAGAGAGCATTCAACAAGGTACCTCACAAAAGATCAAAGTCGTAAAATAAGAGCCCATGCTGTTGGTGGTATTACATTGGCATCATTGGAAAAAGGGCAGGATACAGCGAGTGGGATAAGGGGTTCTTTTGAGGTTAGCAAGCTGTAACCAGAGGGGTTCCACGTGGATCAACGCTGGGACTGCAGCTGCTTACAATATACATTAATGACATGGAGGAAGAAAGTGAATGTACTTTAGCCAAATTTCAGATGACACAAAAATAGGTGGAAAGGCAAGTTGTGAGAGGGATCCAAACAGTTTGCAAAAAGCTATTGATTGGTTAACTAAGCTGGCAAAACACTGGCAGGTGGAGTACAGTGTGGGAAAATGTGAAGTTGTTCATTTTGAAAACGAGAACAAAAACAGTATTATTTAAATGGCGAAAAACTACAGGAAGCTGTAAAACAAAGAGATTTGGGTGTACTGTGTATGAAACAAAGAAAGCTAACACACAGGTGCAGCAGGTAATGTTGCCCCTTACACCTAGGGGATTGGAGTATAAGAATAGTGAAGTCTTGCTGCAACTGTACAAGGGACTGGTGAGACCACATCTGGAGTACTATGAGCAGTTTTGGTCCCTTTATTTAAGGAAATGTATTATTCCATTGGAGGCAGTTTCGATAAAGTTCACAAGGATGATTCCCTGTATGAAGGGATTGTCTTATGAGGAAAGGTTAAACAGGTTGAGTCTCTACTCGTTGAATTTAGAAAAATCAAAGTGATCCCATTGAAACATATAGGATTTTTTTTTCTGGGGCTTGACAGGGTAAATGCTGACAGGATGTTTCCACTCATGGGATGGTCTAGGACCAGAGGGCGTAATCTCAGAGTAAAGGGCCACCAATTTAAGACTGAGATGAGGAGGAATTTTTTCTGAGGGTTGCAAGTCTTTGGACCCCTTTGCCATAGAAAGCTCTGGAGGCAGAGTACTTGTTTATAATTAAAGCTGAGATTGATAGATTTTTGATCAGTAAGGAAATCAGGGGTTACCAAGAAAGGGCTGGAAAATAAACATGAGGAAAGTCAGATCAGCCATGATCCAACTGAATGGTGGAGTAGGCTCGAGGAGCCGAATGGTATTACAAGGCACAGGTCAGGGGTGTAATGTAATACTTTGTATCTGTCTGAATGAATTCAACTCCAATAACTCTTGCCATATACCACGCCTTGGGACATCCTTTCCACATTATAATTATAGGAAAGGATGTCTCGAGGCATGCTACATTGGCAAGATCATGCAGATGCTATGACAATTACGACGAATGACCAGGCAGAATCACCAGGCAGAAGTGTCCCCTTCCTGTTGGGGAACACTTCAGCAATCAAGGTCATTCAGTCTCTGATCTTCGGGTAAGCGTTCTCCAAGGCAGGCTTCAAGACACACAACAATGCACAACTGCCATGCAGAAATTAATAGCCAAGTTCCACAACAGATCAGCCATGATCTTATTGAATGGCGGGGCAGGCTCGAAGGGCTAGATGGCCTACTCCTGCTCCTATTTCTTACGTTCTTATGTTCTTATGAGGGCGGCCTCAACCGGGATCTTGGATTCACATCACACTACCTGTAAACCCCACTGCTTGCCTGGAGTTGCAAAATCTTACTAACTGTCTTGTAATACTATTTGACACCTTGAGCCTGCTCCACCATTCAGACTAATTGGCTTGTGGTTCTCACCATGAAAATGAGGTTGGGAACATATCAAACCGTTTGGTGCCAGGTGTGAATCTGACTTTTAGCACCATATGCAATCTTCCCTGCTCGCCACACTGATTAACAGGTGGGACATGATGGTAAGATTGCGCCCATTGTGTTTCTCAAAATCAACATTCTATCTTTGTATCACTATGTTATACCAGAGATAAAGTAGAATGCTCATTTATACATTTGTGTTTCAATTAGTAGAAACATATAACTGGATTGCATAGCCAGAATTTTTCCAATACTTTGAAGTCAGATTCAGAGCTGGTAGATGAATGGAAAGAATAGGTGGTTTGGCACAAAAAAGACATATTGGCTGGTTCCGACCTGTTCTGGCCTCTACCTAAGGTGGGATTAAAGTACTGGCAGTTATCTGCCGGCAGCAGCGGGAAGCCAATTAAGGGAGATGATAAGGCAATTAGCTTGCATTTTGTTCACCATTACAATTTTCAAGGAGACAACCAGGATCCCTGTAGTATGCACAGCTCACCAACTGAGAGGAGGCATGTGCACAGTGGGAGGACCAATTTGGTTCCAACTTTACATGAGATCAGTAAATAATCAGAAGATAACAAGAGCTTGCAGTTAAAGGTAAGCAGAGTCTTGCCACTGCAGCAATCTCTCTTGGAACCTAATTATCACAGAGTGCAGGGGATTAAGAAAATCACTCCAGCTTCATCCTTCTCACCTTGGTGTCTTTCAGTGCTCTCTCTTATACCCCAGTCATTGTAGTTGCATTCCAACAACTAATTTACTCACGCTGCAGCAGCACTTGCACCTCAGTCTGTGGGCTCCTGACGAACTGCCCACTTCTGCAGCTCGCCTGCTGTCCCTAATTGGATGGCAAACTCAGGGACAGCCTACTAATTGGCCATCTCCTATAAAGTTAAGCCTGCAAGTGTGTGACTGAACTGCATAGGGGGGTGGTTTTCTGGCCCCATTCGCACAGGTGCAAATCCCTTTGTGGCAAGAGATTCTCATGGGAAGAGCCATAATGCGAATAACGCCAAGGAGAACTCATTGTGAGATTCTTTCCACCGCCAGCTGTTGACAGGACCCACAAGGTAAGATTCACCTAAGTTTCTCTCACTGAACTAATACTCAGTTGACCCCTCATCCTCCAAGAATTAGAACCATCATTTTATCCTATTAGCTAGGTGGAAGAACCACCTGGAACATCAGGATGGGACTGCTTTTTCCAGAGCAATAAATCAACAACCGCAGCAGGTCACTCAGATTAGTGAAGCTCTTAAGCGGACTCTGCAACAGCCCATTGACGTAACAAAGGTCCTCGAATGTAAACCAGTCACCCCAGGATTTTTCACCTTCCTTGCAGATCCCTACCCCTCATGTCACCCTCTATTATGATCCCTCCGGCACCTCCACAGAACTCACTGTCATCTATGCCCCTTATATTGACTCATGCATACCTATTACAGTTATGGGTTTTATCCAAGGTGTAGAAGGGACTGCCTTCCGAGTCCAAGTTTGGCCCCACCTGTGGCACCAGTCAAGATTGGTGTCATCACATATCACCCATTAACCCAGGCTTCCGAGCCAAATCTCTGGGTTCTCTCGCCCACCGTTTCCTTACTCAGGCGGACCCTTCCATCAAAGGACAGTCTCAGCAATTAACAGACAGTCTCTTAAAGTTTTTCAAAGATCTTTTCACGGTCCATGGGCCATTACAACATCATTGCCTGCCCTCAAACCCTTCACTTGAGCCCTCTTCCGCTCTATGGTCTGCCTCCAAACTTGAGGTTGGCCTCATCAGTATTTCTCCTGTGGTAATTCAAAGAATGAAGAACAAAGAACAACACAGCACATGAAACAGGCTGTTTGGCCCAACAAGCCCACGCCGCCATTTTAACATTGTGAGTGCCCTCGTCTACCTATGACCTTTGTCTACGCCTACTGGACTCCACACTAACCATAACCAGATTGAGGGACGACTAATTTAGGGACAATTTGTTAACACCAATCAGCCTATGTAATTCAGGTAGATCCATTCACCCAACTTCCTTCCATTCCCCAGTATCCCTTGAAACCTGAGGCCAAGGAAGGTGTCAGCTCCTTTATCTTTTTCTTTGTGCAACAAGGCATCTTGGTGCTGTGCCAATCCCCGTGTAATACTCCCATTCTCCTGGTTCCAAAGCCTGGTTGAAGTGAATGGTGTTTAGTACAGGACCTCCGTCAAATTAACAAGATTGTGAAACCCATACATCCTATCATGTCCAACCCCGCCACCATCCTCAGTCACATCCCCCAAGATTCCTGTGTTTTCACTCCAGTGGACCTTCAACATGCTTTCTTTGCTATTCCCTTAGCACAAGAATCCCACTATTTGTTTGTGTTTACGTTTCATGGGCAACAATACACCTGGACCAGACTACCCCAAGGTTTTGTCCATTCCCCGACCCTCTTCTCGCAAATATTGCACCGGCAGTTACAGAGTCTCGAGTTAATGGATGGGTCCACAGTCACCCAATTTGTCGATGATCTTCTCCTGGCCAATCCCTCTGAATCTGCCAATGTTGCGAAACTTAATGCTCTCCATTCCTGGGGCTATGTGATCCCAGCTACCAAGGTGAAACACACTCAGCAACAGGTCCAATTCCTTGGCACACTCCTTAGTGCTTCGGAGCGTTCCCTGATACCCGAACGAATTCACTCTGTTCTGACGACACCATTCTCACATCCCCCAAATAGATGAGAGCCTTTTTGGGAATGGCAAATTATTGTCGGCAATGGCTCCCTAATATTACTTTATTTACCAAGCTGCTAATCCCTTTTGCCTCCCCTACGGCAGCGAAAACTTTCTCGCTACAAGCCTTCAGGGATCTTAAGAAGTCCCTGGCATCTGCTCCTGCTCTAGGACGCCCGCTCTATGATTGGCCTCTTCAAGTTATATGTGAGCGTTATTGAAGGCTGTGCCACGGGAGTCCTCACACAGACCCATGATGACCGCTGATGACCTGTAGCTTATCACTCCACCCACCTCGACCCAGTTGCTATGGGTCTCCCACCATGCTCACAGGTCCTCCCTGCCATTCACTGTTAAGCGTGGCTGCTAATATTACTCTTCACCAGCCACTCACCACCTTCACCTCACATGCAGTTGTTGCTCTCCTCACCTCCCATCAAACTCAACATCTCACACAGGCAAGATTAAGTTGATACGAGGTAGCTCTCTTCAACAATCCACTATCAATCCAGCTATCTTTCTGACTGTCCCACCGGAACAGCTCCCCGATCCACCACACGATTGCCTCCTCAGGAACCATTTTCAGACGTCCCCTCGCCTCGACCTGAGTGATGTCCCTTTGCCCTCACCGGACCATGCCTTTCATGTTGAAAGAAGCTCATCTATTCCCCCAGGAGGGAAGCCCCTCTCAGGCTATGCCGTAGTAAACACTACAATGGTTTTAGAATCAGCATCCTTTGAACGCCCAATTTCAACCCAAAAAGAAAAATTGTTTGTCCTGACTCGGGCTTGCATCCTGGCAGCTGGCCATTCTGCTAACATCTATACTGATTCTCGCTTTGGTGTTATCCATGCCCAACGAGATTTTCTTACCTCCTCAGATTCCCCAATCCAAAACTCCCTTTTTGTTCAGAACCTACTACAGGCTATCCTTCTCTCCGCAAAATCGGCTGCTATTAAGTGCGCAGCCCACACATCGGACTTGTCATCGGTCACTAAGGGTAATGCCTTGGCTGATCGTGCCACCAAGGCCACGGACGCCTCTGGCGCTATGGTCATGCCGTCCATGAATAAGCAGGCAAGAAACTGCTCGTTTCCTTTGAATATGCCGGGCATGCCAGATATAGCCACTATTCAGCGCTTACAGGGGACGCCCCCGCTTCCGAAAAAGACCTTTGGAAGAAGCATGGATGTTCGCATTCTGCATCAACCGGCCTCTGGGTTACTCCAGCCAGCCAAGTTTGTGTACCTGATGCATTATTATCTTTATTGCTTGATTGCTTGCATTCGGATACGCACTCGGCAAAGAGGGAATATGTGAAATATTGCCCCGCACTTGATGGCACCCACGATTAAATGAAACAGCCCAATCCGTATTATGTCATGTTTGATATGTCGACGGAATAATGTTGGTCATGGTATCAGGTATCCACAAGGTAGCACCTCCTTGCCAGGTGGCCCATTTGATTGCATCCAGTTAGATTTTATAGAATTACTGCGTGTACATTTGTCTTGTGATTGTTGATGTGTTTAGTCATTGGATCGAGGCATTCCCCACTACCAATAACAAAGCCTCTACAGTAGAAAAATTATTATTGATAGAAATTATACCCAGATTTGGCATATCCCAACAGATTAGCTCAGACAATGGTCCCCACTTTGTTGGAAAAATTAATAAGGAATTGTGCGACATACTACACATTCAGCACAGTTCCACAGTGCCTTCAACCCTCAGGCAGCAGGAATAGTGAAAAGAGCTAATGGGGCCCTTAAAGCCAAGCTAGCCAAACGAACATCTGAAACTTGTCCAAATTGACTAAAGGTCTTACCCTTAGCCTTCTACCACATGAGAATAACACCCCATTCAACCACCAGACTATCGACTGCTGAAATAGTCCTTGGTAATCAAGCAGAATGCCCTGAGATGCAAATACGAGCCTGCCCACGCAAATAGGTTTACACATTATGGGTGACAAAATGCAAACGTACTTCCACTAGCTAACATTGTCTTTTAAGTTTCTGCATTCACAGGTACAGTGTGCCTTTGGACCAAACCAGCGGACAGAGCCAGATCCTGATCCACAGACCGACTGCATTGAACCCCAGACAGGAGATCTAGTACTAATCAAGAACTGGGATCGACCCAAATTTGGGCCATGGTGGAAAGGACCATTCCAAGTTCTCCTCCAGACTCCAACTGCAATCACGGTTAAAAGGCAATCTTGCTGGATACCTCTGAGTGACTGTAAACAGTAGACACCAGTACCCACCGATAAACCATGACGTTTATTCTTATCATCCTCAGCCTTTCAGCTACCCTTCTGGTACGAGGAAGACCAATCCAAAGGAAAAGAAGTCGGAGAATGGACTAACCAATGGACATTTACACTCTAATACTTTTCTGTACATGTCTTATCTGTAAGCATTGCAGTCAAACCTGAGTAAGCATTGGGTATGTTCACATATTTCTACTCATACCAAAGGAGGAATCCCCTTGTTCGCTGTCCCCTTATCCACACGGGAAACTATAGGATGTATATTGCATCAAAACAGGACTGAATGTGGGAGACAAAGTGGGTCTCAGACTAGCAGAGGTAGCCACCAAGTAGATATTACAGGTGACGTTTCTACTCTGAAAACTGCTGGGTGTAACTTGACATCCTTTATTCATAGCTTCAAACCCAATATAATAGGCTGGACTTCCCACTCCATTTTGTTGTCATGAATCAGCAGAATGGATCCGTATCCATTAAGGGCAGCATGGTAGCACAGTGGTTAGCACTGCTGCTTCACAGTTCCAGGAACCTGGGTGCGATTCCCGGCTTGGGTCACTGTCTGTGTGGAGTTTGCACATTCTCCTCAGGTCTGTGTGGGGTTTGGTCTGGGTGTTCCGGTTTCCTCCCACAGTCTAGGAATGAGTTAAAGAAAGTGCTTAGAAGAGCTAGGAGGGGGCATGAGAAGTCCTTGGCAGGTCAGATAAAGGAAAACCCCAAGGCTTTTTACTCTTATGTGAGAAATGAAAGAATGACCAGGGTGAGGTTAGGGCCAGTCAAGGATAGTAGTGGGAATTTTGCATGGAGTCAGAAGAGATAGGTGAGGCATTGATTGAATACTTTTCTTCAGTGCTCACTAAGGAGAGGGGCCATATTTTTGAGGATGAGTGCATGATACAGGCTGGTAGGGTAGAGGAGGTAGATGTTCTGAGGGAAAATGTATTAGCAATTTTGAAAATCCTCAGGGTCGATAAGTCCCCTGGGCCAGATGGGATACATCTTAGGATACTTTGGAGGTAAGGGATGAGACTGCAGAGGCTTTAGCTTTGATCTTTGGGTCCTCACTGTCCACAGGGATTGTGCCAGAGGACTGGAGAGTGGCGAATGTTGTTCCTTTCTTCAAGAAATAGGAATGGTCCTGGTAATTATAGGCCAGTTAGTCTTACCTCTGTGGTCAGTAAGTTAATGGAAAGGGTCCTGAGAGATAGGATTTATGACCATTTGGAAAGATGCAGTTTAATCCGGGATAGTCAGCACGGTTTTGGGAGAGGTAAGTCCTGCCTCACAAATTTGATTGAATTCTTCGAGGAGTTAACTAAGTGTGCAGACAAAGGTAGAGCAGTTGATGTTGTATACATGGATTTTAGTAAGGCATTTGATAAGGTTCCCCATGGTAGGCTCATGAAGAAGTTAAGGAGGTGAGGGATGGAGGGAAATTTGGCCGATTGGATAAGTAACTGGCTGTCGCATAGAAGACAGAGGGTGGTGGTAGAAGGAAAATTTTCAGACTGGAGGCCAGTTACCAGTGGTGTACCACAGGGATCAGTGCTGGGTCCTCTGCTATTTGTGATTTTTACCAACGACTTGGAAGAGGGGGCTGAAGGGTGGGTTAGTAAATTGGCTGATGACACCAAGATTGATGGAATAGTGGATGAGGTGGAGGCCTCTTGCAGGCTGCAAAGAGACATTGATAGGATGCAGAGCTGGGCCAAAAATTGGCAGATGGAGTTTTAACCCTGATAAATGCGAGGTGATTCATTTTGGTAGGACAAACTTGAATGCGGATTACAGGGTAAGTGGCAGGGTTCTGAGAAATGTGGAGGAGCAGAGAGATCTTGGGGTTCATAGCCACAGATCTCTGAAGGTTGCCACTCAAGTGGATAGAGCCATGAAGAAGGCTTATAGTGTGTAAGCGTTTATTAACAGGGGGTTTGAGTTTAAGAGCCGTGGGATTATGCTGCAACTATACCAGACGTTGATGAGACCACATTTGGAGTATTGTGTTCAGTTCTGATCACATCAGTATAAGAAGGATGTGGAAGCATTGGAGAGAGTGCAGAAGAGATTTATCCGGATGCTGCATGGTTTGGAGGGTAGGTCTTATGAGGAAAGGTTGAGAGAGCTGGAGCTTTTATCTTTACAACCCAGGAGAATGAGAGGCAACTTAGTAGAGCTTTATAAGATGAGCTTTATAAGCTATGAGGAGAGGCTGAATAAACTAGGCTTGTACTCGTTAGAGTTTAGAAGAATGAGGGGAGATCTCATTGAGACGTATAAGATGATGAATGGGATGGATAGGATAGAGGTGGAGAGACTCTTCCCGCTCAAAAAAGACAGTAGGACTAGGGGGCACAGCCTCAAGATAAAGGGGAGGCGGTTTAGAACGGAGTTGAGGAGGAACTTCTTCACTCAAAGGGTGGTGAATCTCTGGAATTCTCTGCCTGTTGAAGTGGTGGAGGCTGCCTCGCTAAATATTTTTAAGAAGCGGGTTGATGGGTTCTTGATAAGAGAGGGGATTAAGGGTTATGGGGAGAGGGCGGGAAAGTGGAACTGAGCCACAACAGATCAGCCATGATCTTATTGAATGGTGGAGCAGGCTCGAAGGGCTAGATGGCCTACTCCTGCTCCTATTTCTTATGTTCTTATATTCTTATGTTCTTATGATGAGGGGGATAGATAGAGTGGACATGCAGAGACTATTTCCTCAGGTGGATGTAGCTGTTACTAGGGGACATAACTATAAGGTTCATAGTGGGAGGCATAGAAGGGATCTCTGAGGTAGATCCTTCACTCAGAGAGTGGTTGGGGTGTGGAATGCACTGCCTGCTGTGATAGTGGAATCGGACACTTTAGGAACTTTCAAGTGGTTATTGGATAGGCACATAGAGCACACCAGAATGATAGGGAGGGGATAGCTTGATCTTGGGTTTGGACATAGCTTGGCACAACATTGAGGACTGAAGGGCCTGTACTGTGCTATACTGTTTTATGTTTCTTGTCCAAAGATGTGTGGGTTAGGTTGATTGGCCATGCTAAAAATTGCCCTTAGTGTCCTGAAATGTGTAGGTTAGAGGGATTAGTGGGTAAATATGTAGGGATATGGGGTAGGGCCTGGGTGGGACTGTGGTTGGTGCAGAATCAATGGGCCGAATGGCTTCTTTCTGGACTGGAGGGTTTCTATGATTTCTAAGTAAGTATCATTAGAAATGGGACTAAGCCAGTAGGCTGTCGTATCTCTCCCCAGATTTTCAATGTCATTAAGGACCACCAAAGGGACATGCTGAAAATTGAGTATTCTAACAGTTCTGCCCAACTAAGGAGGGATGCCGAACTATTGAGTGACATGACTGCATATATACCTACTTTGTCTGCAGACACAACACCTATCCATGGCTCCCTTGGGGCTCGGCAGGAAAATGCTATCTAGCTATATCCGACATACTCCCTACGCCTCCATCCCAAAATACACCTTCTGAAATCAAAACAGGCTATCACAGAATCCCGACAGTTTTGGATGATAGCCTTTCCTCTCTTTGGTACAGCCAAAGCTGCCCAAGAACTGATCAACGTGGCCTCAGCTCTCAAGAAAATAGCCAATAACACAGCAGATGGTCTGGAAAGTATGGGCACGGTGGTATCTGAGGTATCGGCAGAAGTGATTGCCATCCAAACGGTAGCCCTTCAAAATCGAATGGCTTTGGACTATTTACTGGCTGAATCAGGAGGTACATGCACTCTAGTGGGAACAGAGTGTTGTACCTATATCACTGATTCCTCCAAAAATTAATGTGATTAGCTGGGCTTGTTATATTTGAGAGACAGCAGATAAGATCAGAACAGAAGGGCATAAATGCAATCATTACAACCCCCCTGGTTGGGGACTGTTTGGTAACATATGTAGTGAATAAGGTAGATGAGCTTAGGGCGTGGATTGATGCTTGGGATTGTGATGTGGTGGCCATTACGGAGACTTGGATGTCTCAGGGACAGGACTGGGTACTTCAGGTGCCAGGTTTCAGATGCTTCGGGAAGGACAGGGAGGGTGGCAGAAGAGGTGGTGGAGTGGCACTGTTGATCAGGGACAGTGTCATGGCTGCAGAGAAAGAGGATGCCGTGGAGGGACTATCTACAGAGTCTCTGTGGGTGGAAGTTACGAACAGCAAAGGGTCGAATACTTTGCTGGGTGTATTCTATAGGCCGCCCAATAGTGACAGGGAAGTTGAAGTGCAGATAGGGAAACAGATTCTGGAGAGATACATTAATAACAGAGTTGTCGTGATGGGAGACTTCAATTTCCCAAACATCGACTGGAATATCCCTAGGGTAAGGGGCTTGGATGGGGAGGAGTTTGTTAGGTGTGTTCAGGAAGGTTTCCTGACACAGTATGTGGATAAGCCTACGAGGGGAGAGGCTGTACTTGACCTGGTACTGACGAATGAACCAGGGCAGGTGATGGATCTCTCGGTAGGAGAGCATCTTGGGAATGGTGACCATAATTCTATCTCCTTCACAATTGCATTGGAACGAGATAGGATCAGGCAGGCTAGGAAGGTGTTTGTCTGGAGTAAGGGGAGATACAAAGAAGTCAGGAAGTTACTTGGACAAATAAACTGGAAGGAGGCGTTCTTAGGGAAAAGTACCGAAGGAAGGTGGCGGGTATTCAAGGAATGTTTGTCTGGAGCTATGCATGACAATGTTCCGATGAGACAAGGGGGTTTTGGTAGGCCGCGGGAACCGTGGTGCACGAAGGCTGTGTTGAACCTAGTCAGGAGGAAAGGGAAGGTGTACAAAAGGTTCAGGGAACTAGGAGAGGTTAAGGATCTTGAGGAGTATAAGGACTGTAGAAAGGAGCTTAAAAGGGAAATTAGGAGAGCCAGAAGGGGTCATGAGAAGACCTTGGCAGGTAAGATTAAGGAGAATCCCAAGGCCTCCTATAAATATGTGAAAGGTAAAAGGATAAGAAGGGATAGGACCTATAAAAGGTGAAGGGGGAAAGGTCTGTGTGGAACCAGAAGAAATGGCAGAGGTGCTTAATGAGTACTTTGCCTCAGTATTCACGGTGGAAGCTGATCTGGGAGATTTTGCTACGGATTTGCAGCAGATGGAAAAGATTGAGTTTGTGAATATTAAGGTGGAGGATGTGTTAGAACTTCTGGATTCTATCAAGATAGATAAGTCGCCGGGACCAGATGGGATATACCCCAGGATACTGTGGGAGGCGAGGGAAGTGATTGCAGAGCCCCTGGCGATGATCTTTGTGTCGTCAATGGAGACGGGAGAGGTTCCGGAAGATTGGAGGATTGCGGATGTAGTCCCTATTTTCAAGAAAGGGAACAGAGATAGCCCGGGAAATTACTGACCGGTGAGTCTGACCTCAGTGGTTGGTAAGCTGATGGAGAGGCTTCTGAGGGACAAGATTTACGAGCGTTTGGAGAGGTTTGACATGATCAGGAATAGTCAGCATGGATTTGTCAAGGGCAGGTCGTGCCTTACAAGCCTAGTTGAGTTCTTCGATAATGTGACTGAACACATTGACGAAGGAAGTGCCGTGGACGTGGTGTACATGGACTTCAGCAAGGCGTTTGATAAGGTCCCCCATGCAAGACTTCTTGAGAAGGTGAGAGGGCATGGGATCCAAGGGCCTTTGGCCTTGTGGATCCAGAACTGGCTTGCCTGCAGAAGGCAGAGAGTGGTTGTGGATGGGTCTTTTTCTGAATGGAGGTCAGTCACCAGTGGAGTGCCCCAGGGATCTGTTCTAGGACCCTTGCTGTTTGTCATTTTCATAAATGACCTGGATGAGGAAGTGGAGGGATGGGTAAATAAGTTCGCTGATGACACGAAGGTCGGTGGTGTTGTGGATGGTCTGGAAGGATGTCAAAAGTTGCAGCAGGGCATAAATAGGATGCAGGACTGGGCAGAGAAGTGGCAGATGGACTTCAACGCGGATAAATGCGTAGTCGTCCATTTTGGCAGAACCAACGGGATGAACGAGTACACTATCAAGGGCAGAAGTCTGAGTAGTGTTGAGGAGCAGAAGGATCTTGGGGTCCGGGTCCACAGGACTCTTAAATCGGCCTCGCAGGTGGAAGAGGTGATCAAGAAGGCGTATGGTGTACTGGCCTTCATTAATCGAGGGATTGAGTTTAGGAGTCGGGAGGTAATGCTGCAACTTTATAAGACCCTTGTCAGGCCTCATTTGGAGTACTGTGCGCAGTTCTGGTCGCCTCACTATAGGAAAGACGTAGAAGCTATTGAAAGGGTACAGAGGAGATTTACAAGGATGTTGCCTGGACTGGGAGGCATGCCTTATGAAGTTAGGTTGAGGGAGCTGGGTCTCTTTTCCCTGGAGAGACGAAGGTTGAGAGGCGACCTGATAGAGGTTTATAAAATGTTGAGAGGAATGGATAGGGTGGATTCTCAGAGGCTATTTCCCCAGGTTGAAATGTTCGCTACGAGAGGACACAGATTTAAGGTGCGGGGAGGAAAGTACAGAAGTGATGTTAGGGGTAAGTTTTTCACTCAGAGGGTGGTGAGTGAGTGGAATCGGCTGCCGTCAGTGGTGGTGGAGGCGAACTCGCTGGGGTCTTTTAAGACTTCTGGATGAATATATGGGGTTTTATGGGATTGGGGGTTATAAATAGGTGTTGATGTGATCGGCGCAACTCGTGGGCCGAAGGGCCTGTTTGTGCTGTAGTGTTCTATGTTCTATGTTCTATATGTGGAAACTGGGGAGGAATGATGATACACCTGGGAATCATTATCTTGATCGTGTTCGTCATTTTATTTCTTCTCAAATGCCTATGTAATTATTTGCCCTGTTCTTCCAATGGTCTCCTATAAAACATAAGAACATAAGAAATACGAGCAGGAGTAGGCCATCTAGCCCCTCAAGCCTGCCCCGCCATTCAATAAGATCATGGCTGATCTGAAGTGGCTCAGTTCCACTTTCCCGCTTTCTCCCCATAACCATTAATCGCCTTGCCTACTAAAAACCTATCTACCCATGTCTTAAATATATTTAGCAAGGTAGCCTCCACCACTTCAACGGGCAGAGAATTCCAGAGATTCACCACCCTTTGAGTGAAGAAGTTCCTCCTCAACTCCGTTCTAAACTGCACCCCCCCTTATCTTGAGGCTGTGCCCTCTAGTCCTGCTGTCCTTTCTCAGCAGGAAGAATCTCTCTACCTCTACCCTATCCATCCCCTTCATCATCTTATACGTCTCTATAAGATCCCCCCTCATCCTTCTAAACTCCAACGAGTACAAGCCCAGTCTATCCAGCCTCTCCTCATAGCTCAACCCCCTCAACTCCGGTATCAGCCTAGTGAACCTCCTCTGCACTCCCTCCAAGGCCAAAATATCCTTGCGCAAGTGCGGCGACCAAAACTGCACACAGTACTCCAGCTGCGGCCTCACCAGTGCCCTGTACAGTTGCAGCAGGACCTCCCTACTTTTATATTCAATCCCCCTCACTATAAAGGCCAACATCCCATTTGCCTTCCTGATCACCTGCTGCACCTGTAGGCTGGGTTTTTGCGACTCATGCACAAGGACCCCCAGGTCCCTCTGCACCGTAGCATGCTGCAGCTTTTCACCCTTTAAATGGTAGTCCCTCCTACTATTATCCCTGCCAAAGTGGATAACCTCACACTTGCTAACATTATACTCCATCTGCCAGGTCCTCGCCCACTCGTTCAGCCTATCTAGATCCCTCTGCAGACTTTCTACACCCTCCGCACAATTTGCTTTTCCACTTATCTTTGTGTCATCAGCAAATTTCGACACCATACACTCAGCTCCCTCCTCCAGATCATCTATGTAAATGGTAAATAGCTGAGGCCCCAGCACCGATCCCTGGGGCACTCCACTAGTCACCAACCGCTAATCCGAATAGCACCCATTGATACCTACTCTCTGCCTCCTATTAGACAGCCAATCCTCTATCCACGCTAACACCTTACCCCCAACTCCATGCCCCCTAACCTTCTGTAACAACCTTTTGTGCGGCACCTTATCAAACGCCTCCTGAAAATCGAGAAACACCATATCCACCGGTTCCCCTCCGTCCACTGCACTAGTCACATCCTCATAGAATTCCAATAAATTTGTCAGACGCGACTTCCCCTTAACGAATCCGTGCTGTGTCTGCTCTATCAAACAATTCTTCTCAAGGTGCCTCGCTATTTCTTCTTTGATGACGGATTCAAGCATTTTTCCGACAACAGATGTTAAACTAACCGGCTTATAATTCCCTGCCTTTTGCCTGCTACCCTTTTTAAACAGCGGCGTAACATTAGCTGTTTTCCAATCTTCCGGCACTTCCCCGGAATCCAGCGAGGTTTGGAAAATAATCACTAAGGCATCCACTATCACCTCTGCCATTTCCTTCAGAACCCTGGGATGTATTCCATCCGGTCCTGGGGACTTGTCCACCATCAGTCCCGCTAGTCTATCGAGCACGACCTCTCTAGTGACAGTGATCGCATTCATAAAAACGATTTATGAATTAGTTACCATGGAATGATAAAAGGAGGAAATGAGATATTAAAGAGTTAATGTCCACTGTAGAGGGCAAGGTGAACTATTGGGCTTGCAAGAATGGCAGAGGAACAGCTCATGGGAGCAAACTGACAAAACAACATAACCATAGGCTCCAGCTTGCTGGGCACTGCTGGGGTGCGAGTTTAGCTAAGTACGTGACAATGTTCTCTTTTGCACTGATGTGGAGACGACAGCGTTGGACTGGGGTAAACACAGTAAGGAGTCTCACAATACCAGGTTAAAGTCCAACAGGTTTATTTGGTAGCAAAAGCCACTAGCTTTCAGGCCTCTGACACTTGGTCAGGTGAGTGGAGAGTCCTGATCACAAGTAGGGGATGTAAAGACACACATTCAGTTTACAGAATACTGATTAGAATGCGAGTTTTTACAGCTAATCAAGTCTTAAATGTGCAAACAATGTGAGTGGAGATAGCATTAAGCATTGGTTGAAGAGATGTGTATTGTCTCCAGACAGGACAGCAAGTGAGATTTTGCAAGCCCACGCAAGTCATGGGGGTTACAAATAGTGTGACATGAACCCAAGATTCCGATTGAGGCCATCCTCATGTGTGCGAAACTTGGCTATCAGTTTCTGTTCAGCAACTCTGCGCTGTCATGTGTCGTGAAGGCCACCTTGGAGAACGCTTACCTGCAGATCAGAGGCCAAATGCCCATGACCGCTGACGTGTTCGCCAATAGGAAGAGAACAGTCTTGCCTGGTGATTATCGAGCAGTATTCATTCATCCGTTGTTGTAGCATCTGTGTGGTCTCCCCAATGTACCATGCCTCACCAGGCAAGACTGGCAATGTACCAGCCCAGACTTGCATGGGCTTGCAAAATCTCACTTACTGTCCTGTCTCGGGACAATACACATCTCTTTAACCTTCACTCACATTGTCTGCACCTTTAAGACTTGATTAGCTGTAAAAACTTGCATTCTAATCAGTATTCTGTAAACTGAGTGTCTGTCTTTACATCCCCAATTTGTGATCAGAACTCTCCACTCACCTGACGAAGGGTCAGAGGCCCAAAAGCTTGTGGTTTTTGCTACCAAATAAACCTGTTGGACTTTAACCTGGTGTTGTGAGACTTCTTTCTCTTTTGCACTAAAGATAGTGTATCTTAAAGACATTATGCTTATGTTCTGATAGGTGGGGTTGTTACAAGTGAATGCATATTTGACTAGAATGTTCTTTCTTATGCAGCAATTCCTGTAACTACTCGCTTTTGATTGAATCAGGTGATGTGTGCTTGAGTCTCGTTTGAAATCCCATCTACCTGATGCAATAGTAAAACTGTATAAAAGGGGTCAGCTTTGTTACTCCACATGCTTTTTGCTAACTGACTTCCAGCACTGAGTGGAAGTTAAGTAGTAAAGGTTAGCCAGCCTACGTAAGTAGGACAAATAAAGAACTTTGATTCTGACAACAGTTGGTGTTTGCCTTTGTATCAAAGACGGAAGGCCCTGTTTTTTACATCTGCAGGTGATTGGGTCCGCCTTGTTGGCCAACAAGGGGCATACACTCGGTGGGTTGTGCGAGGGTTGCTTTTGGATGTTGCTTCAAGAGTTGCCTAGTGCTTCACGTCGTTAGTGTACGCTTAAACTGGACCAACTGACGGGCAACACGACAGCTCAGTGACTATCACTGTTTGCTGTGCAGATACATGGACCTGGGTCGGATCTCCAATTTGGGTCGGTGTCTGTGGGAGTTTGCACATTCTTCCTGTGCTTGCGTGGGTTTTCTCCGGGTGCTCCGGTTTCCTCCCACCTCCCAAAAACGTGCTTTTAGGCTGATTGGTGTTAACAAATTGTCCCTAAATTAGACCTCCCTTAATCTGGCGTAGAGAAAAGTCATAGGTAGAAGAAGGTAGATGAGGCACTCACTAAATGTTAAAATGGTGGCGCGGGCTTGTTGGGCCGAAGGGCCTGTTTCCTGTGCTGTGTTGTTCTTTGTTCTTGGAAGAGCCTTGTGAAAAACGAACATAACGCTGGCAGGAATCACTACTGGTCCTCACAAACGGAGACCAGACATGATGATGGCGCCGGGATGCTTTTGGAGGCCTTTGGAGCTCCCAGGAGGTCAGGGACATGGCTGGGTATTAGACAGCATCTGGATGGAGCCTGGCCTGAAGGGAGCAGACCTGGGGTGGGGGGGAGTGGGGGGGAGTGGGGGGGTGCGGGGGCATGCCTTTGGTGACCCCATAATGGTGTCACTTACTTGGGGGGTGGGGGGGTGCGGGGTGAGTTGGTACTAGCAATTGGCTGGGGTCTGTGGCATTATTTTGAGATCAGGCTGCTCCTTTTGATCTCCAAGGTGCTGATCTTGTCAATCTTTCAGAGCACAAATCACCCCAACGTTCCAAAAATTGTCTAATTGTGGATAGATTGTGATCAGAATCATGCTACAATTTCTGACAGAGACCACACTTAGAAATTTTTTGGGAGAATTTCCCCCTTTGGACTGGTAGCCAGAAATGGCCCTTATGTCAAAGTCACAACACTTATGCAAAACTCAGCCCTATATATAAAGTTAAACCATAAATCTGATTCAAGATTCATATTTAATGATACTAAACTTGTTGAATATGAATAATATTTGCGTATGTTGATATTTCAGAGCATTATCTGGAATGAATATTTAGAATCCTTGTAAAGTATTAGAAATTCATAACTGTGGGGTTCTCGGTGCAATTGAGTTTCATCTCACTGCAGTGAATTATTAGTCACGCAAGGTGAACTAGAAGAATTGACCACAGTTCCAGACACCTATACACGAGCTGATTATCTCAAGCAAACCAGGTTTAAAAAATACAATAGGGCACCTTGAATATGGTACCCTTCCCAGCACAAAAATTCTCTGAAGCCTCATATTTCCACAATTGGAAAATGTTACAGACAATATATCAGAGAAGGTTCTGGATTATGCTGATCCTCAAGGAATATACTCTCTGGGGTGGAATTCACACATACCCCAAATTGAATTACCATGACAATAACAATTACTGCAAATAGGATCTACATTTTATAGCTTATTGAACAGAACACAGGTTGTGATATTAAGCTTAAATCGGACATTGAATCATCACCACCTAGAGGAAAGTTGTATTTCTGATAATCATTTTGCAACAGAAAGATTGAGACAGTGGCAAAGGTACAACATAGCTACCCATCTGATATCTGGTATCAGATTTATGAGAGCTACAAGGAGAGATGACTAAAACTGAATTTATTTACTTTGAGAAGATTGAGATGTAATCTTATTCAAATATTCTATATTTTTAGGATTATTGATAAATTGAATTCTGAGGAAGTGTTTACTATGAACCAAGAATGGCAATGAGGCAATGAGGGTAAGGTACTGGTTGTATAACTATAATAATGCTGTATAACATTAGAATTCTTATGCTTCAAAATGTAGAATATATTATTTGAATAATGAAATCTATCAAATTTAATTTCAATTAAATTGTGTACTGCAATTTGCCTTGGTGCTTTGATCAAATGACATAATACTACAAATATAAGCTGGTAATGTAAATCAATAATCTTGATTATAATTCTATTTTGCATTTTTCACATGAATTCATTCATGAATTATATATATTTAATAATTACAACAATATAATAATTATTTAGATATGCTTCTTGTATATTTATTTAATTAGTACTTTAAAAATGGAAACAGCCGAATTGAAATGAAATATATTTGCTCAATGATGTACATTGTATTTAATTCATTTTGTATGACATTAATGTGATTCATTCATTGTTTTGTAAACTGATCAACCTGCCTTAAGAAATGCTTATGTATCAGAGTTATTTACTTATATGCTAAAGTAGTCAAATATACAGTGACCTATAGAGTGTGTTTGAAGTTTATCATGAATTATATCAAACTCATAATTTGAATATTGACAGGTTCAAATCGATCACAATTAATACATTATTTTAAGGTTGCAGTTTACAGAATTCTTCAAGTATTCATTTCTTTTGGTTAGAAGAAATCATTTATTTCAAAACACAGGAAGAATGAGAATGGGAGTAGGCCATTCAGCTGTTCAAGACTTCACCGTTCAATTAAAACATGACTCATCTCTACCTCAATTTTATTTATCTGCCCTTGCTCTATAACCCTTCATGCCCTCACAAAGTAAAAATCTCTCTCAGTCTTGGAGGCTCCAGACACAGCTATTTTGGAGACTCTCCTGCTGCATGAAAAGTCAATTCCTGATTTCACTCCTGAGAAAAATAGTTCCTTTCCATTAAAGCCTTTTAACATTTTAAACAGCTTGATCAGACCAGCATTGAATCTTTTATATTCAAGGAATTGGAAGGCATATTTATGCAATCGGTATTCAAAATTAATCCTCTAAAACCCAGTGTCATTCTGAAGATTCGGTGCTGCATACAGCATTCAGAATGGTGTCTGACTAAGCCTCTATGCAACTGAAGCATAACTTCTTTCTTTTTGCACTCCAGCCCCTCCAGGTAAAGGCATTTTGATTTGTGTACTTGTACACCCAAATTTATTTGCTCCTCTTAAATTTCTAACCACTCACCATTCAGAAAATACTCCCAACCTTAATTACAAATTCTAGCAGGCTCTCCACAACTGACATTAAAGGTTAGCGTGGGGGAATTCATTATTTACTGACAGAGGAAGTTTGAACTATTTGTCGTTTATATACAGGTTGAAAAAAATTAATTAAGTTAATATATGCAGGTTAGGTGGATTGGCCATGCTACATTTCACCTTGCATGTCTAAAGCTGTGCAGGTTAGGTGGATTAGTCATGGTAACTGCACAGGGGTTGCGGGGATAGGGCAGAAGGGAGGGCCAGGGTGGGATGTACTTTTGGAGAATTTGTGCAGATTTGATGGACTGGATGGCCTCTTTCTGCACAGTAGGGATTCTATGGTTCTGTTATTATTAACAGGTCAAACATTATTTATGTATTCTTTAGATATTAATACCTAGACCATTATATGTGCACATGGATATGTTTATTGGGATTAAGTGCACAAAAACAAAAGATAATCACAAAGCATTACACATTGTATGTGGAGTGACCAATGCTGCAGGGGATGTAATTCAATGTTTAAGTCAGAAGAGTACAGCTTAGACCCCATTCCAGACAGCCCATAAGCAGAAACTGGAGCAATGGCTCTGAATCCTGGGTTGACATCCAGCACACAAACATATTGACATCTGATATGTACAGATCCCCCTCAATACCAATAAGGACAGGTAGGACAGTGCAGACTTGGTTGTAGCCCACTTAGATGAAGGTATTCTAAAAGGTAAAAACTGCAAGGAAGGCAACAAAAAAATCCTGGGCTACACTTCCGAGCATGCAAGATTTCAGATTTTCCTTGCAACACATCAATCTCATTGAAAATTTTGTTTCAGGTTGAGTTCATGAGAATTTACAATATTATTTCAGTTCAGTTGCCTGTCAGCAATGCTAAGTATTTATATTGCAAAATTTACAAGAACAAAACAGCAAACAGAAACATACATAAATTATCAAAAATACCTGTTTAGGGTTACTCAGTGGAGAGAGGTTTTCTAGTGAACAGATTTGGGAAATGTAGTAAGGGAGGAATATGCTAATCAGAAGTAAATCTAAAAATTACACTTGAACAATCCTAAAAATCAATCATTAACATGGCAAAACGCATGTGACAGGACTTGACACAAATAGAAAGTTGTTATAGGAAGCACACACTCAGGAAGTCTCTTGTGGCATTGCTGTGGATAAGTTGGAGCGTTTGATATTACATACTATGTAAAACTACAGGACAGTCAACTCCAGTCACTCGTAACCCCATCAAGCACAAATTTATTCAACCCACTGAATGTGCATGTACACCAAATTGCAGTTTGTGGTCCCAAAACTTCAGTCTTCCACAGTTTGGATCCTCAGGTTGGACTGTTAAACTCTCACCTTTCCCATGTTTTTCCCACATAGAAAGTGAGGACTGCACATGCACCTATTCACCGTTGATGATTTCACTCTTCACAAGGTTTTGCAGGAATAGAGCCTGCACGAACAATGGAAGTTGACTGCAATATACAAGAAAGTCACATTGTGCAATCAAATATGCATGTAAGATTATCTTTCTCTTGAACAATGTCATCAGTCAATAACAATCATGTGACTTTCCTAATTGAATGAGATTGTCTAAAAATTTGTAGATGTCAATACTGATGGTTCTGTATCTTGTTGACAAGACTCTGGACCTCCAACATTAAATACAGGCAGTTGAAATGGGATTCAGTTAGTTTCTATTTATACATTCATGTCTCTGATATTTTTGTATATTCATATGTATCTGACATACACATGACTATTTCTGTGGTAATTAGTCTGAATGAATTTGAGTGATATGGTCGGCCTTTGGAAACAAAAATAACTGAAAAATCTCATCTGGTTCATGATGACTAATTTTTGTTCTTCCTTGATAACCATGTGACCTACGAGAAGTAATGTTACTATGACAAAGTAGCATCACAGAGCAGTGTATAAAGGAATTCCACTTAAAATGTTAAATAGAAATTTAAGTTAAGAAGAAAGAAGTCAATCTTTAATTACTATTTATTATCAGTAATATAAATAAATGTTTTCTAATTTAGCAGTATCTCCAGTTATTAGATTATCCTGTCTCCCCATTCATACACTTTGAACTCACTTTTTCTAAGTGTTCTTTCTCTCTAGTTTGCTCCTTTCCTGCATTTACCAAGAGTTGCCTTTTATCACTCTCAATTCTCTGCCACTCTGACTTAGCTCAGCTTCCTCTCTGCTGCTCTCCATTCTCTTTTTTAAATTTTTTTACAAAGCTGCCCTTGACTGGGTTATCTATATCCCAAGCAGATTTTAGTAACACAGATAACCAACAATGGCATCATTACTTGTATGTTGACATGAAATAGAAACTTTTCTTACAAAATATAAATGTGCATTGTAAACAAAATATATGGTGGAGTACCAACGCAGTACAGGAAATAATCCACTTGCAATACTGTCATGTACCACTAATTGGTTTACTTTCTGTAATTCATCACTGTAGGACTTGTGTCTTTTATTACAATTCTTTTGAAAAGATTTAAAATATTGCAGTTTAATATGGTGATGATTAATCTCAATAGTTCGTTGGCATTCTTCCATCTACAAAAGATCTTGATTTGCATCAAACAATCCATTTAAGTGGTGTATCCTCATTTACTGAATCTTTGCTGATGGCTGCCTTGAGATCTGCCACAAGCACCATGCATGAAGCTACCAAGAGACATTGTGTGTTTTTGTTTTCAGGGCACCTGTTGTCAAGTTGTAGTCACTGGTCATCATAGTAATACATGCCAGCCTACAGGAAGTTTTTGCTCTTTCACCAAGTGCAAAAGCTGTTGTTTAGGGCTTTCACCTAAGGTTTGTAAACTTTCTTGAAGTACAACCTTGAGCTGGGCACCCCACTGGCTGTCTAGCCTCAGCTATCTCACCATTCAGGAGGTCCTTGGGAACCATCTTCCATCCTGTGGATCTGCCCAATCTACTGAAGCTGCCTCTCTTTGATGAGTGCCAACAGCTTTAGTAGCTCTGCCTTTGAGAGACTGCCACATTCATGACTTTGGCTTCCCAGAATATAACCATACAATGTGCCTGTACTTAATACTGTGTTTTAGTTTTTTAAATCACATTTTACAAAATTTTTCCATTAAAGCAAGTAATAATTACTGCAATGATAATTATAAGCATGAAATAAACAAACTAATATACAGGTATGAAATGTCTTTTTTTCAGTTGGCACAACATTCTGGAATTAATTTAAATTCCATTTGCAAGTCCAGGCGTCGTTCTCAATACAAATTGAATCTTGGTGGTGATGGTGGATAGACTATCTTTGACAAATCACAAGTATATGACAACATGTCAAAAGCTGATGTTACATCAGGAAAGTGACATCAGCAGCTCCAAAATGAGTAATTTAAGTTAAAAAAACCCACAATGACTAAGGAGCCTACCACCTTCATTGAATGCCACAAGACAGCTCACATAAATCATTTAAGTTTGCTCATTGAGTAGTGTGTCACAAGGTGGGTAACAGAAGTCAAGACTGTTTCTGGGTCCTGACACTGCTCCAGGGGAAACAGTCATGTCAGAAAAATTTCAAATAATCAGGGACTTAATACACTGATTAAACGACTAATACTAAGTGAAATGACTTCAGATCAGACTTGCAAACTAGCAGGGGTACTGTTGCATAAATACAGTATAATTACAGTATGAGATTTAAACAAGAGATTTGAACAAGTTTTTCTGATTTAAACATTTTGGATTTGAAAATCTATTTTTAAAGTAATCCGCACACTTTCGCCAATGGTAGGCAGTTCCACAGCATGATGGAATGAAGACTGAGTAAGACAAACCACATTCTTTGGAATAATGAAACCACAGAATGTGTATACTTTTATCAGCATATGTTACGGACAGAATGGGTTCCCAAAGCCATAGTATGAATAGAGTTGTCCATTTGTACTGATAAGACAATGCTTCACAGACATGGGAATATCAACTGTCTAACTCAACCATTGATGTAATTGAGAGCTGGTGAGAACAGTACCTTTGAACTCTATAGCTAAGCATCAGAGGTTGCTAAGCAACAGGGGGAAGAAACATCTGGATTCTACAGACCAATGAAATCCCATGATGTCAGAGGGTAGAATATAGTGGGCTAAGGTATATGACAACTGTTAACAATGACTGATTTGTACAATGATGACTGGTTCATAACAAACAGGAAGGTGGAAAAAGCAAACTTGAAAATGTATAATTGTTCTGTCTGATGTATTGTAACTTCCGAGTGGTATTGGAATGTTCAGCATCTTCTCTTCAAAGAGATGTTGGACTGCCCAATGCTATCTCTCCCAGCAATCATTGATCAAATAAAGATATATCTTTAACCAGGATTCTGACTTTGTGAGTCTTTGTATTAGCTGAGTTTAGCAACACCTAGTCTCTGAAAAAAACCCACAAGTCATCATTGAGAGACAGAGAGCAGGATTTTCAGATCCTGGCAGGTGGGATGTCAAAATACCTGTGCTAGCTGGCGTGCTGGTTTTCTGACCACTATACTATCATCATCCATTTTAGCCAAGACACATTTGAGCCAGTAGGTCATCAATTAGAAGTGTAAATGAAAGGGAAGATGCAGCGCACTGCACCCTGTCCTTCATGCCACAGGTCAGCTGAATTGGGAAGCTTGATCACTGGAGAGGCTTCTGCATTCCAAGGCTACTTCTTATTATCTCCTCTTGTGTCTCCCACAGTTTCAGACCTGAAGGGAAAGTACAGATTTCTACCTCTGCGTGCAGCCTTCACCAGTTCAGATACAGTCATCTAGGTAGGTCCCAGCAAATTATACAATGACACTTAGGTGAAGGCATCACAAGTGAGCAGGAGAAAGTGGTGGAGGCAGGAGCAGTTGTGGGAAGTCCCCTTGAAAAAGGGAGAATACACATAGCTACGCTCAACTGAATGCAGGCCATAGAGTCATAGAGGTTTACAGCATGGAAACAGGCCCTTCGGCCCAATTTGTCCATGCTGCCCTTTTTCTTAAACCCTGAAGCTAGTCCCAATTGACCACATTTGGCCCATATCCCTTCAAAACCACCTTGCCCATGTAACTGTCTAAATGCTTTTAAAAGATAAAATTGCCTCTACTACTACTTCTGGCAGCTTGTTCCAGACACTCATCATCCTCTGTGTGAAAAAATTGCCCCTCTGGACACTTTTATATCTCTCCCCTCTCACCATAAACCTATGGCCTCTAGTTTTAGATTCCCTTACCTTTGAGAAAATATATTGACTATCTAGCTGATCTATGCCCCTCATTATTTTACAGACCTCTACTCTGCAGAGAAAAAACTCCCAGTCTATCCAGTCTCTCCTTATAACTCAAACCATCAAGTCCCAGTAGCATCCTAGTAAATCTTTTCTGCATTTTTTCTAGTTTAATAATATACTTTCTATAATAGGGTGACCAGAGCGACACATGGTATTCCAAGTGTGACCTGACCAATGTCTCGTACAATTTCAACAAGATGTCCCAACTTCTGTATTCAATGTTCTGACCAATGAAACCAAGCGTGCTGAATGCCTTCTTCATCACTCTGTCCACCTGTGATTCCACTTTCAAGGAGCTATAAACATGTGCCCTTAGATCTATTTGTTCTGTAACTCTCCCCAGTGCCCTACCATTAACTGAGTAACTCCTGCCCTAGTTCAATCTACCAAAATGCATCACCTTGCATTTATCTAAATTAAACTCCATCTGCCATTCGTCAGCCCACTGGCCCAATTGATCAAGATCCCATTGCAATCTGAGATAACTTTTCTTCACTGTCCACTATGCCACCAGTCTTAGTGTCATCTGCAAATTACTAGCCTCCTATATTCTCATCCAAATCATTAATATAAATGACAAATAACAGTGGACCCAGCACTGATCCCTGAGGCACACCACTGATCACAGGCCTCCAGTTTGAAAAATGGCCCTTGATGGCTTCTGTCATCAAGCCAATTTGTATCCATCTAGCTACCTCACCCTGGATCCCGTGAGATTTAACCTTATGCAACAACTTACCTTGTCAAAGGCCTTGCTAAATTGCAAGATCTTGGAAATAATAAGAAAGGAGGTTTTACTTCGAATGGGCAGCCACCTGTCAAAAATCATTCAGCTGAAATGTGCTATTGCTCAAGGCTTTGGGCACATGCACTCCTCCATTTAGGGAATAACCAATCTCAACCAAATGTGGAAACACATGGAGTAAAAATAGGAGCATTCGGCCTCTGATCAGGTAAGCGTTAGAACATAGAACATGGAACATTACAGCGCAGTACAGGCCCATCGGCCCTTGATGTTGCGCCGACCAGTGGAACCAATCTAATGACCCTCCAACCTAAACTATTCCAATGTTATCCATATGCCTATCCACTGACCATTTGAATGCCCTTAAAGTTGGGGAGTCCACAACTGCTGCAGGCAGGGCATTCCACAACCTTACTACCGTCTGAGTAAAGAACCTACCTCTGACATCCGTCCTATAATTACCACCTCTTAATTTAAAGCTATGTCCCCTTGTGTTAGCCATCACCATCCGAGGTAAAAGGCTCTCACTGTCCACCCTATCCAATCCTTTCATCATCTTGTATGCCTCAATTAGGTCACCTCTCAACCTTCTTCTCTCTAATGAAAATAACCTCAAGTCCCTCAGCCTTTCCTCATAAGACCTTCCTACCATACCAGGCAACATCCTGGTAAACCTCCTCTGCACCCTTTCCAATGCCTCCACATCTTTCTTATAATGCGGCAATAAGAACTGTACGCAATACTCCAAGTGTGGCCGCACCAGAGTTTTGTACAGTTGTAACATGACCTCACGGCTCCGAAATTCAATCCCTCTATCAATAAAAGCTAACACACCGTACGCCTTCTTAACAATCTTATCGACCTGGGTGCCAACTTTCAGGGAGCTATGCACATGTACCCTGAGATCTCTCTGCTCGTCAACACCACTAAGAGTCCTTCCATTAGCCCTATATTCTGTACTCCTGTTATTCTTACCAAAGTGAATCACCCCACACTTTTCCGTATTAAACTCCATCTGCCACCTCTTGGCCCAGCTCTGCAGCTTATCTACGTCCCTCTGCAAACTGTAACATCCATCCTCACTGTCTACAACTCCTCCAACTTTGGTGTCGTCAGCAAATTTACTAATCCATCCTTCTACACCCTCATCTAGGTTATTTATAAAAATGACAAACAGCAGTGGCCCCAAAACAGATCCTTGAGGTACACCACTTGTAACTGAACTCCAGGTTGAATATTTCCCATCAACCACCACCCTCTGTCTTCTATCAGCTAGCCAATTCCTGATCCAAACTGCTACATCACCCTCAATCCCATGCATCTGCATTTTCTGCAATAGCCTACCATGGGGAACCTTATCAAACGCTTTGCTAAAATCCATATACACCACGTCAACTGCCTTACCCTTATCCACCTCTTTGGTCACCTTTTCAAAAAACTCGATAAGGTTTGTGAGGCATGACCTACCCTTCACAAAACCATGTTGACTATCCCTAATCAATTTATTTCCCTCTAGATGATTATAAATCTTATCCCTTATAATTCTTTCCAAAACTTTGCTCACAACAGAAGTAAGGCTCACTGGTCTATAATTCCCAGGATGGTCTCTACTGCCTTCTTGAACAAGGGGACAACATTTGCTATCCACCCGTCTTCCGGCACTATACCTGAAGTCAATGACGACATGAAGATCAAAGCTAAAGGCTCTGCAATCTCCTCCCTAGCCTCCCAGAGAATCCTAGGATAAATCCCATCCAGCCCAGGGGACTTATCTATTTTCATACTCTCAAGAATTCCCAACACCTCCTCCTTATGTACCTCAATCCCGTCTAGTCTACTACCTGGTATTGCAGTATTCTCCTCAACTACACTGACTTTTTGCACTGATGAAAAATACTCATTCAGTGCCTCTCCTATCTCTTCAGGCTCCACGCACAACTTCCCACTGCTGTTTCTGACTGGCCCTAATCTTGCCCTAACCAATCTTTTATTCTTGACATACCTGTAGAAAGCTTTAGGATTTTCCTTGATCCTATCTGCCAAAGTCTTCTCATGTCCTCTTCTAGCTCTTCTTAACTCTCTCTTTAGCTCCTTCTTGGCTAATTTATAACTCTCCAGTGCCCTAACTGAGCCTTCACGTCTCATCTTTACATAAGCCTGCTTCTTCCTCTTCACCAGAGATTCAACTTCCTTAGTATGCCACGGTTCCCTTGCTCTACCACTTCCTCCCTGCCTGACAGGTACATATTTATCAAGGACTCCCAGTAGCTGCTCCTTGAATAAGCTCCACATTTCAGATGTTCCCAGCCCCTGCAATTTCCTACTACACCCTATGTATCCTAAATCTCGCCTAATAGCCTCATGATTACCTTTCCCCCAGCTATAACTTCTGCCCTTCGGTATATGCCTATCCCTTTCCATCACTAAGGTAAACGTAACCGAATTGTGGTCACTATCACCAAAGTGCTCACCGACCTCCAATTTTAACACCTGGTCTGGTTTATTACCCAGTACCAAATCCAGTGTAGCCTCACCTCTTGTTGGTCTATCTACATACTGTGTCATGAAACTTTCCTGCACACATTGGACAAAAACTGACCCCTCTAACGTGCTTGAACTATAGCTTTTCCAATCGATATTTGTAAAGTTAAAGTCCCCCATGACAACTACCCGGTTACTTTTGCACCTATCCAGGATCATCTTTGCAATCCTTTCCTCTACATCTCTGGAACTTTTTGGAGGCCTATAAAAAACTCCCAACAGTGTGATCTCTCCTTTCCTGTTTCTAATCTCAGCCCATACTACCTCAATAGACATGTCCACATCAAACATCCTTTCTGCCACCGTAATACTGTCCTTGACTAACAATGCCACGCCTCCCCCTCTTCTACCACCTTCTCTGCTCTGACTGAAACTTCTGAACCTCAGAACCTGCAAGAACCATTCCTGTCCCTGCTCTATCCATGTCTCTGAAATGATCACAACATCGAAGTCCCAGACACCAATCCAAGTTCGTCCACCTTATTGCGTATGCTCCTCGCATTAAAGTATACACACTTCAAACCACCTTCCCGCCTGCTAATACACTGCTGCAACCTCGAAACCTTATCCATGACCTCCCTCCCGTTCTCCAAGGCGGCTTCGCAACACATGACAACGCAGAGTCGCTGAGCAGAGACTGATAGCCAAGACCTGTACACATGAGGATGGCCTCAACCGGGATCTTGGGTTCATGTCACACTATTTGTAAGCCCCACAACTTACCTGGGCTTGCAAAATCTTACTAACTGTCCTGGCTGGAAACAATACACATTTCTTTAACCTGTGCTTAACTCTCTCTGCATTCACATTGTCTGTACCTTTAAGACTTGATTACTTGTAAAGACTCACAGTCCAACCATTATTTTGTAAGTTGAGTTTGTGTCTTTATATGCCCTGTTTGAACATAGAACATAGAACATAGAACATAGAACATTACAGCGCAGAACAGGCCCTTTGGCCCACGATGTTGCGCCGACCAGTTACAAAAACAATGACCCACTAGCCTATACCAATCCCTTTTCGTCCATAAACCTATCCACGGATCTCTTAAACGCCCCCAAACTAGACGCATTTACAACCGCAGCAGGCAGGGCATTCCAATCCCTCACCACCCGCTGGGTAAAGAACCTACCCCTGACATCCGTCCTGTAGCTACCCCCCCTTAATTTAAAGCCATGCCCCCTCGTGCTAGCTTTCTCCATCCGAGGAAAAAGGCTATCACTATCCACCCTATCTAAACCTCTAATCATCTTATATGTTTCAATAAGATCCCCTCTTAGCCGCCTTCTTTCCAACGAAAACAACCCTAAATCCCTCAGTCTCTCCTCATAGGACCTCCCCACCATACCAGGCAACATCCTAGTAAACCTCCTCTGCACCCTCTCCAACGCCTCCACATCCTTCTTGTAATGCGGGGACCAGAACTGCACACAGTACTCCAAGTGCGGCCGCACTAGAGTAGTGTACAGTTGCAACATTACACTGCGACTCCTAAATTCAATCCCCCTACCAATAAACGCCAAGACACCGTACGCCTTCTTAACAACCTTATCTACTTGATTCCCAACTTTCAGGGATCTATGTACACACACACCTAGATCCCTCTGTTCATCCACACTATTCAAAGTCCTCCCGTTAGCCCTATACTCGACACATCTGTTGCTCCTACCAAAGTGAATTACCTCACACTTCTCCGCATTAAATTCCATCCGCCACCTCTCGGCCCAGCTCTGCAACCTATCTAAGTCTCCCTGCAGACTATGACACCCTTCCTCACAATCTACCACACCTCCAATTTTGGTGTCATCAGCAAATTTACTAATCCACCCAACTATACCCTCATCCAGATCATTAATAAAAATTACAAACAACAGTGGCCCCAAAACAGATCCCTGAGGCACACCACTCGTAACTGTACTCCATGATGAATATTTACCATCCACCACCACCCTCTGTCTCCTATCTGATAGCCAATTCCTGATCCAACTTCCTAGATTACCCACAATCCCATACATCTGCATTTTCTGCAGAAGCCTACCATGGTGAACCTTATCGAACGCCTTACTAAAATCCATGTATACCACGTCAACTGCCTTGCCCCCATCCACCTCTTTGGTCACCTTCTCAAAAAACTCAATAAGGTTAGTAAGGCACGACCTACCCGCTACAAAACCATGCTGACTATTTCTAATCAATTCATTACACTCCAAATAACTATAAATCCTATCCCTAATAATTTTTTCTAAAACCTTGCCCACAACAGAAGTAAGACTCACCGGTCTATAATTCCCGGCAAAGTCTCTGTTCCCCTTCTTAAACAATGGGACAACATTCGCTATCCTCCAATCCTCCGGGACTACACCAGAGACCAATGACGACCTGAAGATCTGAGCCAGAGGCTCTGCAATCACCTCTCTAGCCTCCCAGAGAATCCTAGGGTAGATCCCATCCGGACCAGGGGACTTATCTATTTTCAGCCCCTCAAGAATTTCCAGCACATCCCCTTTATCAACCGTAATACTGTCTATTTTACACCCCTGCAACCCAATGTCCTCCTCAGCTATATTCATGTCCCCCTGCGTGAACACCGAAGAGAAATATTGGTTCAATACTTCTCCAATCTCCTCCGGTTCCACACAAAACTTCCCCCTGCTGTCTGTAACTGGAACAGAACCCCCACTTACCTGACAAAGGAGCAGCTCTCTGAAAGCTCGTGGCTTTTGCTACCAAATAAATCTGTTGGACTTTAATCTGGCATTGTGAGACTTCTTATTGTGTTTACCCCAGTCCAACACTGGCATCTCCACATCATTCTCAGGTTAAGCCCTATCTTGGTGACATTTTGGAGCATATCACATATTTAGAAAATTTTAATTGAAAGGAACTTCAGGTATCATAGTATCTATTTTTGAACATTTTAAAAGGACTCTTTCCAGAAAAACAACCAGCTTATATCGACTGCAACAACTGGAATTAGAGACCACCAGAAGAACACAGAACATATATTTCTTTTTTTCCTTACAAACTTTAACTCTCATCAATTCCACTTCTTCTACCCTTTAACCTGTTCTGTTTTCATGTGTTTATGTGTGTCCGTGCATAGAGGGTTTGAGGTATGTTTTTATCTTTTAAGTGGGTCTTATGCATTTACCTGAGTGAGTTTTTAACAATAAAACTAACTCCATACTTGTTAGTTCAATAGAGCAATACAGCATGGAAACAGACCCTTCGGCCTAAACAGTCCACGCCAACCATGTTGCCCTCCCAACGAGTCTCAATTGCCCACATTTGGCCCATATCCCTCCAATCCTTTCCCATCCATGTACTTATCCAAATGTTTTTTAAATGTTGCTATTGTACCTTCTTCAACCACTTTCACTAGCAGCTCATTCCATATTAGCACCACCTGTTAGAATGTAACAAACGATAACATTGGATCTGTTGGAGTGTGACCAATGTTAACATGCTGTAAGGGTCAGTGGACTCAGTAAACTATGTAATCAGTGACAAAATTATGTGGTGGTCAGCTGACCAACTGCTGGGGTTTGTGGGAGCTTGAAATGTCCCATGATGAAGCTGCAAGAGTTAGAATAATGAAGTTTCTGTATTAAACCTTTTTATTTGATTTTAAAAGTTGGAGTAAGTTTTGTTTTGTGTTATTGTCTACAACTGAAGATTTCCTTCTGGTGGGTTAACACCACCCTCTGTGTGAAGAGATTGCCCTTCAGGTCCCTTTTAAATCTTTCCCCTCTCACCTGAAATGTATGCCATCTAGTTTTCAATTCCTCTTTTCTGAGAAAAAGACTTGTGTGTTCAACCTATCTATGCCTGTCATGATTTTATACACTTCAATAAGGTCACCTGTCATTCTCCTACATTCCAAGGAGTAAAGGACTCCCAACTCTAGGCCACCCAACTGCCACTGGGAGATTGAGGAACAGATATGTAAGCAGGTTTTGGCAAAGTGCAAAAGTAACAGGGTTGTTGTGGTGGGAGATTTTAATTTCCCCTATATTGACTGGGACTCACTTAGTGCTGGGGCATGGATGGGATAGCGTTTATAAGGAACAACCAGGAGGGCTTCCTGAAACAGTATGTAGATAATCCAACTAGGGAAGGGGCCATACTGGACCTGGTATTGGGGAATGAGCCAGGCCAGGTGGTAGATGTTTCAGTACGAGAGCAGTTCAGGAACAGTAATCACAATTCAGTAAGCTTTAAGGTACTGATAGATAAAAATAAGTGTAGTCCTCAAGTTAAGGTGCTAAATTGGGGAAGGCTAATTACAACAATATTAGGCAGGAACTGAAGAATGTAGACTGGGGGCAGATGTTTGAGGGCAAATCAACATCTGGCATGTGGGAGGCTTTCAAGTGTAAGTTGATAGGGATTCAGGACCGGCACATTTCTGTAAGGATGAAGGACAAATATGGCAAGTTTTGGGAACCTTGGATAATGAGAAATATTGTAAGCCTCGTCAAGAGGAAAAGGAAGCATTTGTCAAAGCTAGGAGGCTGGGAGCAAAAAGCAAGTGTGAAATACAAGGAAAGTAAAAGGAAACTTAATCAGGGAGTAAGAAGGGCTAAAAGGGGTCATGAAAAAGCATTGGCCAGCAGGATTAAGGAAAATCCCAAGGCTTTTTATACATATATGAAGAGCAAGAGGGTAGCCAGGAGGGAATCTATGCACGGAGCTGGAGGAAATGGGCGAGGTATTAAATGAGTACTTTGCGTCAGTATTCACCAAAGAGAAGGACTTTGTGGATGATGAGTCTAGGAAAGGATGTGTAGATAGTTTGAGTCATGTTGAGATCAAAAAGGAGGAGGTATTGGGGTTCTTGAGAAACATTAAGGTGGACAAGTCCCCAGAGCCTGATGGGATATACCCCAGAATACTGAGAGAAGCAAGGGAGAAAATTGCTGAGGTTTGAGAGAAATCTTTGTATCCTCACTGGCTACAGGGGAGGTCACAGTAAGAAGTCTCACAACACCAGGTGTAAGTCTACATCATGACTACAGGGGAGGTCCCAGAGGATTGGAGAATAGCCAATGTTGTTCCTTTGGTTAAGAAGGGTACAAAAATAATACAGCAAATTACAGGCTGGTGAGCCTTACATCAGTGGTAGGGAAATTATTGGAGAGGATGCTTTGAAACAGGCTTTATTCCCATTTGGAAATAAGTGGATGTATTAGTGAGAGGCAACATGGTTTTGTGAATGGGAGGTCGTGTCTCACGAACTTGATCGAGTTTTTCAAGGAAGACATGAAGATGATTGATGAGAGTAGGGCAGTAGATGTTGTATACATGGACTTCAGTAAGGCCATTGACAAGGTCCCTCATGGCAGACTGGTACAGAAGGTAAAGTTGCATGGGATCAAAGGTGATCTGGCAAGGTGGATACAAAATTGGCTCGGTCAAAGAAGCCATGATGTGGAGATGCTGGCGTTGGACTGGGGTAAGCACAGTAAGGTGTCTCACAACACCAGGTTAAAAGTCCAACAGGTTTATTTGGCAGCACTAGCTTTTGGAGTCTCAAGTTCCTTCATCAGGTGAGTCCCCTTTGGCAAAGGGAGAGGCATGCCATGGGGGTTGAAGAGGAGATAGGCCACGAAGGGGATTGTGAGGGGTGGCTCACTGAGAGGGTCCCAATGCTGTGTTGCCATGAGGGGGGGTGGGGGGTGTTACACTGTCAGCGATGATTTAGAAGAGGGGAAACGGGATGATGTCTGTGGGTGATGGAATGGCAAGAGATCTCTCAGTTCACTGGGAGATTGGAGCACCTGTGCAATGGCACCCCAATCTGCAGTCGCTTCACCAGTGAGCTTAGGCTCTACACTGCGCTCCCCCCCCCACCCCACCCCACCCAATCTCTCTGTCTTAGTGGTGAAAATCGCATTGGGGCTCTTTTTTTGCATTGAATGCTGTAAGATTGTGACTCACAGCTCGCCGAAAGAAACAGTACCAATTTCGTACTTGTTTGGCACTTAGAATTTTTTTCGTAAGATTGGCCCTTAGAATATTTTTGGTCAGAGCACCCCCTGTGTGTTTTCGAGACGAGTTAGATCTAGCTCTTAGGGCTAAAGGGATCAATGGATATAGTGGAAAGTGGGAAAAGATGACTAAGTTGGATAATCAGCTGTGATCATAATGAATGGTGGAACAGGCTCAAAGAGCTCACTGACTACTCCTGTTCCTATTTTCTATGCTTCTATGGCAGAAACGTCACAGCTGAATATGCGTTCAGCAACAATCCTCACCAGCCTCCCACCCTCACCGCCTCCCCACCCCGCTATCACTATTTAAAGGAATCATCAATCACTTTCAAGTTAGTTACTGATTTATTTATATTGGCTGGTATTAAGTTTTTATAAGTATTTGGAAATATGTATGTATTGCTAAATAAAGTTTCTGAAGCTTATGTGTCCCACATGGTGAAAGCTTTGGTTCTCACTTCAAAGATTCTGCTCAGATCACTCACTGTCAAGTTATATGTGATGTAGTTTCCATCCACCTTGGCCTGCAGTGTGACAGAGAGAACAGGTAGAGGTGATATAAAGGAGGGCAAGCTGCTCAAAATAAGGCAGGGGAGAAAGGCTCTCAGCAGGAGGGCACATCCAGCCAGATATTCAGGAAGCAATTCTCCCACTTCAATCTCAACAAGGAAAGGTGTGTATAGGATTCTGTTTCAATATGAGGGAGTTCTGAAATCTGCTAAGTGTTGCAGGCTGACCTATAGCTCACATTAGGTATTACCATGCTTTTGAAGATGACTTTGGCCATGAATGTTTTTTTTACATTTGGCTCTTTCCAAACTGCAGGTGAAATTTCCAACATCTTGTAATTCATCAAGCGAGGGCGGTCTCTGAGACTCTGCATGCAAGGAGAGCTCAATAGATTCCATTCTCTCTTGCCAGAGAATCAGATGGAGAAGTCACATGGCTTCACAATAAGAGCAGGCATCCCTGTGGAGGAGGGTGCAATTAACGTCAGTGGTAGGTAAGTTGATGGAGAGGATTCTTAGGGGTAGGATGTATGCGCACTTGGAGCATTGCGATCTGATTAAGGATACACAGCATGGCTTTGTCAAGAGGAAGTCTTGCCTTACTAATCTGGTAGAATTCTTTGAGGAGGTGACAAAAACGGTTGACGAAGGTCGAGCCGTTGATGTCGTCTATATGGATTTCAGTAAGGCGTTTGACAAAATCGCTCATGGTAGGTTGGTACAGAAGATTAAAGCTCATGGGATATGTGGTCAGGTAGAGAACTGGCTTGCAAAGAGAAGTCAGAGAGTAGTAGTGGGGGGGTCTTTTTCTAGCTGGAGGTCTGTCACTAGTGGTGTGCCGCAAGGCTCGGTACTGGGACCTCTTCTCTTTGTAGTGTATATAAATGATTTGGAAGAGGGAGTAGGTGGTGTGATCAGCAAATTTGCTGATGACACCAAGATGGCTGCATTGGCGGGCAGTGAGGAGCAGTGTCTGGCAATACAGCGGGATATTGATAGGCTGGTTGGAATAATGTAGGGGGAAGTTATATGATAAAGGGTAAGCCCATAAGGAGTATAGAATCGCAGTGAGACCTGGGGGTGCAAGTGCACAAGTCTTTGAAGGTGGCAGTGCAAGTGCAGAGTGTGGTGAAGAAAGCCTATGGTATGTTAGCCTTTATAGGAAGGGGTATAGAATATAAGAGCTGGAGTCTAATGTTGCAGTTGTACAGAACGTTGGTTAGGCTGCATTTGGAGTACTGCGTCCAGTTCTGGTCGCCTTACTACCGGAAGGACGTGGAGACTCTGGAGAGAGTGCAGAGGAGGTTTACCAGGATGTTGCCTGGTATGGAAGGACTGGGGTATGAGGAAAGATTGAAGAAATTGGGGCTCTTTTCCCTTGAAAGACACCGACTGAGGGGGGATCTAATAGAGGTATATAAGATAGAAGGGTATAGATAGAGTAAACAGAGGTAAGCTATTTCCTATAACAGAGACACGTAGGACAAGGGGCCATGGACTTAAGTTGAGGGGGGAGAGGTACAACACAGATATTAGAGGGAGGTTTTTCACACAGAGGGTAGTGGGGGTATGGAATGCTCTGCCAAGTAAGGTGGTGGAGGCAAACACGCTAGAGTCCTTTAAGAGTAACTTAGACAGGCACATGACTGAGTTGGAGATGGGTGGATATAGGAGATCCTTTTAAATAAGGGTCATTAGCATTGGGGCGTCCCTGGTAATGTAAATGGGTATAGAATGATAATAATGTTTTTTCTCTTTTCATTCACAGGTTTTGAGTCGGTCCACCTCGTGTCCAACGAGGAGCATACACACGATGGGTCGTACTGGGGCTGCTCTTGGTAGTTCGAGATTGGCCTAGTGCTTCATGTCGTTAGTGTGTGCCTAAACTGAACAAGATACTGGGCAAGACGACAGCTCAGTGACTGTCGCTGATTGCTGTGCAGACACATGGATTTGGGCCGGTGTCTGTGGGAGTTTGCGCATTCTCCCCGTGCTTGCGTGGGTTTTCTCCAGGTGCTCCGGTTTCCTCCCACGCCCCAGGGATGTGCTGTTAGGCTGATTGGCAGGAATAAATTGTCCCTAAATCAGTTTCCCTCAATCTGGATGGCCATAAAACATTAGACAGGGGTCATGGGTAGAGAGGTGGACTGGTGGTGTTGAGATGGCGACGCGGGCTCGTTGGGCCGAATGGCCTGTTTCCCGGGCTGATTTTGTTCTTTGTTCTTTGTATCTCAGCAATCCTTGCAATGTGTTAGAGCACATAGACATCTTGAACACTGACATCCTTAGTAATGATAGTGGCAGTCTGACCTTGAAAGGTAACAAACTGAGCTTGTATGACATCAGTCTAAGTATCCACTGCAGCACCCAGATGTTAGATGGCATCTCCTTGGGCTGTAATGGATGTTGAGGCATTGGCCGTTAAATGCTGCCATGATTGGCCATGGTTAGGTCCACAAAAAGGTGATGATATTGTTGGCCACCACTTGGATAGACACCAAACTCAACCCAAAGCAGTGTGCAAGGTTGGTTCCTGATACCTCCATGCTCCAGGACAGTGACTTCAGGGTTTCTGGCAGGGCTGCCAATACACTAAACATTTGTTTTGATGATTTATTGTAAATAATGTTAGCCTTCTTCTGTAGCATGCAGCACTGAAGTCCTCATCTGAGTCCTCTGCAACAGAACAGTTGTCCTCCAGGGAGCTGGCACTTGTGATATTCTTTCCTCTTTTCAGCTGTAGGTCACCCATGTCCAATGTTTCACCACATGTAGATCCCACTTCTAAGCTATTTTCAAAATATGCACAGTACCAGAATCTGTTCTCATAACTTCAAAAGTGAAACTTCAAAAGATGATCTTTCTTTCCTACCTCATGTACTTCTTGTTCCTCTACTACTCTCTAGCTTCATTATGGTTCTGCAGTATCTGAAACAAGGTACAAGGACAGGGTCATAGGACTGATTGGTAGTATGGTAGAAAACAAAGAGATGCATGTTTAGATCACCTGTGGCTTGTGTATCAGAGAATATTGTGGGATGAGTGGGAAGTAGGGAAGTCTGAAAAGGAGAATTAGGCATAAACATACCATCATCATCAATAGTTTCAGCCCTACTTCCAATCATGGGCTCTTCAAAGATCCTCTGCACCTCCACTGTAACTATTCCCTGCTGGGTAGTGGTGTCATATGTGATTGCAGGCTACCTTTTTGTGCAAGAAAATGGCAAGTATTGGTGAATATGGTGCAATGTGTTTGGGTCATGTGTCTGTCATGTTTGAATAGCTGGCAGTGTGTTCAAGCAGTGATATGTGGCTGTGAAGCATGCAGCAGGACTAAATGTGTGAGGGAAATGTGAAGTATGAGTCACAGTTGATAGAGATTGCAGGTAGGTGGGTAAAGGAGGAATACTGGTGAATTGACCTATTAGTGAAGTTAATTGTCTTTTTATAAGAATACGGTACTCCCAAATATAGATACAGACCTTAACCACGTTAAACTAATTGACCTTCTTATGATACTACATCTAGGTCTTTGAAACTAAACTGCTCGGATGGACCACACAGCTTCCTGCTCCCACTGCTTTTGTCGAGCTGAATTCAATGCCCGTGGTAATGGCCCTGACCAGCAGCCAAAATGTTGACGGTAATCCTGCCACAGCTAATGCTGGAGTCCCAGTCAAAACTGCAAGCTGTTTGGGTCCTTCAGCCTTTGGAGCAGGGAGTTCTGCCTTCAAGAGCTGCCAGCCAATCAGAAACAGCTCTTTACTTCCAGCAGCTCAGGCATGCAGCTGTTCAATAGCATGCTGAATGCTGGCTGATTGTTAACATCAATTAAATGAACAGGAATCATAGCCGCTGAAAATGGACTTGGAGAGTTCAATGTGAGATTAACTTGTGCCCATCTCTTCTAATGCAAAACATCAAGTCCATTTTCAGGGGCTATCCAATCTTTCTTCCATATAACTGTGTTGGAAGTAGACAAACTTTGACTAATCTCATCAACTTGGCTATTGGCCACACCAGGTGACAAATCTCCATAGGCTAAACACAAGGATGACACAAAGATTGCACGGGTGGTTAACAGTGAGGCTGAGTGTGTTGGGCTGCAAGAAGATATAGGCTGTGGTCAAATGGGCAGATGGAACTTAACCCTGAAAAGTGTAAGGTGATACTTTTCGGAATGAGTAATTTGACAAGAAAGTACTCAGTGAATGGTAGGACATTAGAAGATTCTGTGGAACAAGGGGACTTTGGCATGTTTGTCCATAGATCTCTGAAAGCAGAAGGGCATGTTAGCATGGTGAAAAAATGGGACACTTGCCTTTTTCAATCGAGGCATACATTACAAAAGGAGAGAAGTCATGTTGGATTTGTATAGAATTTCAGTGAGGCCACAGCTAGAATACAGTGTGCAGTTCTCATCGCCACATTATCAGAAAGATGTGATTGCACTGGAGGGAGTGCAGAGGAAATTCAACAGGATGCTACCTGGGATGCAACATTTAAGTTATGAAGAGACGTTCTGTAGTCTTGGGTTATTTCCATTGGAGTACAGAAGATGAGGTGGTGACCTGATCGTAGTGTACAAGATTATGAGAGACAGGGATAGAGTGAATAAGGAGCAGCTGTTCCCCTTTGTTGAAGGGTCAGTCACGAGGGGACACAGGTTCAAGATGAGGGGCAGGAGGTTTAGGGGGATGTGAGGCAAAACTGTGAGGTGGTGATGGTACGGAATGTGCTATCTGGGAGTGTGGTAGAAGTGGGCTGCGTCACATCCTTTGAAAGTTAACTGAATGAGTACTTGGCATGACATAACATTCAGGGCTATGAGCCAAGTGCTACTAGCAGATGGGATTAGGTGGGAGTTCAGGTGCTGGTGCAGACCCGATGGGCCTACGCTAAGGAGTGTGTGCTGGACATTAATAATAACTAACCATACACATTAATATTAAGAGTAAAGGAATAAAATGTGGTATATTTCATAAAGAACAATTCTTGATATTCACGTACGGTGTGTTAGCTTTTATTGGTAGAGGGATTGAGTTTCGGAGCCATGAGGTCATGTTGCAGCTGTACAAAACTCTGGTGCAGCTGCACTTGGAGTATTGCATACAGTTCTGGTTGCCACATTATAGGAAGGATGTGGAAGCATTGGAAAGGGTGCAGAGGATGTTTACCAAGATGTTGCCTGGTATGGTAGGAAGGTCTTATTTGGAAAGCATGAGGGACTTGAGGCTGTTTTAGTCAGAGAGAAGAAGGTTAACAGGTGTCTTAATAGAAGCATGTAAGATGATCAGAGGATTAGATAGGGTGGACAGTGAGAGCCTTTTTCCTCGGATGGAGTTGGCTAGCACGAGGGGACATAACTTTAAATTGAGAGGTAATAGATATAGGACAGATGTCAGAGGTAGTTCTTTACTCAGAGAGTAGTAAGGGTATGGAATGCCCTGCCTGCAACAGTAGCGGACTCGTCAACATTAAGGGCATTTAAATGGTCATTGGATAAACATATGGATGATATTGAAATAATGTAGGTTGGATGGGTTTTAAATTGGTTTCACAAGTCGGCGCAACATCGAGTGCCGAAGAGCCTGTGCTGTGCTGTAATGTTCTATATTCTATGTTCTATGAATGGAATTGTCTGAACTTATTGTAAAGAGGCTACTTCACAGCCTATGCAATCTTCTGACATTCTGTATTTCGTAGGATGATGCTGGAAAGGAACCAAAATGTGGCAACCCCACAAACAAAGGGTAGGAGTGTCCTGAAATGTCCTGCTTCATTTGAACAGTCCATTCAGGGGGAAGGTAGTACGCCTGGGGGCTGGCTGAAAATGTCGTGGGAAGTGGCCACAAAGGGGCCTGGGGCTGCAGTCAGTGGTGGGAAAGGAATGCCAACCACCGTTGTCAAGGGAGCAGCTGTTGTGGAATGGAAGTCAAGGGAATTTGAGCTGTGGGCAGCTGCTGGTGATGGTGGCAGGAAGCTTCGGGCCTAGATTTGTTTGACGGGAAAAATTCCCACTGGCGGTAAAACAAAATGTCGGCCAGATTCAGTGTCATAGGTCCTTTTGATGAAGAGGCAGAGATCTGAATACTTTACACAGAATGCTTCAGTGCTTATCTGATGGCCAATAACGTGGGTGATGGCCTGGTTATACCAGTTTTCTTAAGTACCACGGGGAGCAAGACCTTCGCTTTTTTAGGTAGTTTGGTACAACCTGAAAAAGACTTATTAAGAATAGTGTGATGTATTAAAAGATCATTTCGCTTCCAAGCCATTGATGATTGCAGAGGATTTCAGATTCTATAAGCAAGACCAAATCAGAGCTCATTGCTCAATTTGTGGCAGCTCTGAACAGACTGGCAGAGCACTGCGAGTTTGGAAACACACTTCAGGATACTTTACAGGGCCAGCTGATTTGTGGCCTCTGGCATGAAATCATTCAGCAGAAGTTGTTGGCTGAAAATAATTTCCACTTCAGTCTGCTATGGAGATCACAATTTCCATGGAGTTAGCCATTAGAGAAACAACACAGTTGGGTGTTAGTGCCCGGGTGCACAAGATAGCAGAAGCCCCGCCGAGTTCAGCACTGCCAGTGGAATGCTACCAATGTGGCAGGACAGGCTACAGGGAATCAAATTGCTGGACATGAGAGACCTCATGTTGCAAGTGCAAGCAAGTTAGTCACGTGGCTTGGAATTGCCGGGTGCAAATAAGCCTAGAGAGGAAAACAAAAGGGAGCTTTTAGACGGGCAGAACAAAAGGTCCATGTTGCCAGCTATGGAGAGGATCAGGAGTCAGCCAGATCTGCAGGGGAGACAGACAGTCCAGAGACACAAGGTTCAGGTTGAACATTTTGTCAGTATGGGATGAAACCAATCGTTTCTGGGTTCTCCCTGAACTGGAAGGGAAAACCGTGAAAATGGAAGTTGATATGGGGATGGCGGTATCCTTGATAACCAAATCAATATACAGGGAGAAGTTAAAAGCCCTGCCATTAAAGCCTGCTAAGATCATATTATGAACAAATGCAGAGGAAGTGGTACTCCTCACGGGTTATATACTGGTGAAGGTACAGTTGAGGGTAGAAGTACCCTGTGTTATTCAGACGCTCCTGGTTACAGAAATTGAAATTAAACTGGGATGTGGTTAATAGACTGGTAGATTCAAACACAAGGTTACAAGACATTTTGGAAAAATTTAAAGATGTCTTTCAAGGAACCTTTGGAAAGAGGAAGGGTGTCAAGGTTAAATTATGGGTTAAGTGGAATGCTTGTCCAAGAAGTTCAGTACTGTATGCTATTAGGCCTAAGGTGGAGGCTGAATTGGAATGACTGTTGGATCTGGGTGCATTGCAACCAATGACCACCAGTGAATTGGACACCCTACTTGTTCTAGTTTTGAAATCAGACAGATCAGTGAGACTTTGTGAGGATTTTAAACTGACAGTAAACTCAGCCCTTTTTGTGGACCAATACTCACTTCCCCTCATCAAGGTTATTTTTGGTGGCCTGGCAGGGAAAAGAAATTCTCCAAAATGGAACTATTGAAGGCCTATTTGCAGAAGGCGGTAGTGAAAGATTCACAGCCACTGCTAATGATAGTCATACACTGGGACCTGCATTAAATCAGCTCCAGCTCTTTTCCAGAGGGCCATGGACCAAATCTTGTGATTGACAGGAGTCCAGTGTTGCCTGGACAATATTTTGGTCACAGGTTCAGAAGAAGAGGAGCATTTGAAGAATCTGGAGGGCACCTTAAAGAGGTTGCAGGAGCAAGGTCTACAAGTCATGAGAGAGAAATGTGAATATTTCAAGCACTCAGTTGAGTACCTGGATCATGTAATTGATGATGATGAGTTACACGAGTCATCATGAAGGCCCCAAGCCCAGAAAATGTGTCCCAATTGAGGTCATTTTTGGTACTTATTAATTACTAGGGCAAGTTTGTTCCAGATCTGGCAAAGGTGTTGAAACCCATGGATCAATTGATGGAGAAAGGGCAGACGTGGAACTGGACCAAAGGATATGAGAAGGCCGACATGGCATTAAAGCAGACTTTAAAGAGATCGTAAGTGCTAGTTATTTCAACCCAAAGTTACTGCTGCAGCTTGGGGATGGGGCCATAGGACAAGGCGCTGCATGCAAGCTGCAGCAGTAACTTTGGGTTGAAATGAATTAGCACTTATTGTAAAATGAACTAGCACTTATTGTAAAATGAACTAGCACTTATTGTAAAATGAACTAGCACTTATTGTTATACGAACTAGCAACTATTATGCCAAACCGGGAGAAAAGGCCCAATGCATTCACTTCAAGATCGTTGACAGAGGCTGAGGAAAAATACGCTCAGGTGGACAAAGAGAAGACAATGCTTGGGCATTGTCTTTGGCATCAAGAAGTTTAATCACTTCCAATATGGCAGGTATTTTGTACTCTTGACAGACCATAGGCCTTTGACATCCATCTTAGGGCCGTACATGAGAATAGCGTCCATGGTGGCAGCTCAATTGCAAAGGTGGGCATTGGTGTTGTCAATCTACAAAATCCAGTACTGCTAGTCCAAGAGACGTAGTGATGCAGATACTCTATCAAGGCTGCCATTGGGGACAAAGATGCTTATGGTTGGAATCTGAAAATAATGTACTACACTCAAGAAACTTAAAGTTCCAGTAACCACGAGCCCGGTGCAGAACATCACTCGGAACAATCTGATTATGAACTCGGTACTGGACCTAAACCTGAAAGGGAGGTCGAGCAATAGAAATCACTAGGAGTTCTGGCTGTATATGTCTGAAGATAGGAGTTGTCTGTATTGGATCGATGTTTACTATGGGGTGTGATATTTGTCATTCCCCATCATTAAGAGGAAAGGTGATCGAACAGGTGCACTAAGGGCACCCAAAGGTGGTGCAAATGAAATAAATAACGAGAAGTTATTTTTGGTGGCCAACTGTTGATGCACAAATTGAAGAAAAGGCAGGATTGTGCAAATCCTGTGCCTTAGTACAGAAGGTGCTCTTCATCCATGGGAATGGCCCTTTTTGTTGTGGCAACAAATGCACATTGACTTTGCTGGTCCCGTGGAAGGACAGATACTCTTAGTGGTAATGGATGTCCACTCCAAGTGGCCAGAGGTCGTGGCTTCGAAGTCCACGTAGGCAGAGTCAGCGCTAGTCAAACTCTATGATATATATTTGCACAATTCAGAACAAGTTGTCAGTATCAATGGGCTCCAGTTTGTGGCACAGGATTTCACGGAGTACATGAAGAACCACAGGATCAGGCATATGAGGTTGCCATCGTATCCAGTGACAAATGGTCTGCCAGAACGGTTTGTTCAGACTTTGAAACAATCTCTGAAGTCATCACAAGGGATGGGCCACTAAGGCAGCAGATAGATAAATTTCTGAGTATGTACCACAACATGCCACATGCGACAACCAAACACTAGTCGGCTTCATTAACGTCCAACTGGAAATTGAGAACCATGTTCAATCTACTGCAGCCAGAGGAGACCCGAGAGGTAGTTGAATGGAATAAAGAGGGACATATGGCCAGAAGGGTAAGAAGTGCGAAGCTGAGGACTTTTCAGAAAGTGGAGTTCATTCTGGCCAGGAATTATACTTCTGGGGAAAAGTGGATACCGGCTACCATTGTTGCACAACCGGATTGCCACACTGGGAGGAGCTAATCCCCATGGGTCATTGATTTACACTCTTAAAGGGGCAGTATGCACTCCAAAGCATGCATTATGTACACATTACGGTTTTGGCTCTCTTTTAAGAACAATTTACAGTGAGCCCTCACGACGTTTGATACTATTTGAAAAATATGTCAGGATTATTGTTGTAGAACTCCAGTTAAAACAAATTATTTCAATTGAGAGACCCATTCCAAGATCTGCTCAAAAATCAAGTTCTGTAGGCCTCTGGTAGCCATTGGGCATAGATGTTTTGGAACAATGTTCATTTGCTACTGCCCCATTTTTCAGTGTGAACAGTGCAGTTGGTTGATGTCAAATGCCCCTAATGCATTTTAATTCCTGCATTTTTGAATCAAAACAAAATCCTGAAAACACAAAGGCTCTCACTGGCTTCATTACAATTTTTGTTTGGAATCTAACAGAATTTCCTCCTTTAATATGTACAGTTGTCGTCCTTATAAGAAGCATTGAACAATTACAGAATGCTCCTTAATACTGGCCTAGAAAACTGAGAGTATTGTTCACAAATATATGAAGAATATGAAAAATAAAACTATAGTTTATCTTATATATTCAAATAAATATTTATAATCTTTAACACATCCATTTCACAGTTTTGTATTGGGAGACGACATATGATCAAAGCAATTTGCCGCTGTTCCTTGTGTCACACTTTAGTCTAATGGGAAACAGGAAAGCATGATCATAAAACATGTTTGGTTGTCAATTTATTTTACATCTACCTTCTTTACCTACAGATGAGTTCAGAAAGATTGATCATATAATAATGGTTGAGGGATATCAACAAATAGATATCAGGACAAGTGAAGCTATTGCATTGAGGTTAGTCTAAAACAATTCCAGCGCAAAAACATCAGCAAAGGAAGCTTCCACATCTTATTGACAATTCCAATTATTTAACTACTCTTTAAGATTCACCAGTGACATTCCTGCATATTATTGCAGCAACTATGGTGTCGTCTTACGCAAATCAGAAAGATTTTATTAAGTATCATGGAACAGACAGACCTCGGAGTTCAGGTGCACAATTCTCCAAAAGTGGAGTCACAGATAGTTAGGGCAGTGAAGAAGGCCTTTGGCATGCTGGCCTTCATCAGGGCACTGAGTTTAGAAGTTGGGAAGTTGTGTTGCAGTTGTACAGTTGGTGATGCTGTACCTGGAGTAGTGTGTTCAGTTTTGGTTGCCTTGCTATCGGAAAGATGTTATTAAGTGCAGAAGAGATTTAAAAGGATATTGCCAGGACTCAAGGGACTGAATTATAGGGAGAGATTAGATAGCTTAAGATGTTTTTTCTTTGGGGCATAGAAAATTGAGGAGTGGTCTTCTCAAGGTGCATACAGGCATGGATAGGGTGAATGTACTCAGTCTTTTTCCCAGGGTTAGGGAATTGAGAGCTAGAGGGCCTAAGTTAAGAGGGGAAAGAATTAATGGGTGGCACATACGTGGAATGAGCTGCCGGAGGAAGTGATTGAAGGAGAGACATTGACAACATTTAAATGTTGTAAATGGGTGTTGCAAATGTTGCAATTTGCTTAAATGCAAGCAAAGGGGGTTAGCTTAGATGGCCATTTTGGTAGGCATGGACCAATTTGGGTTGAAGGGCCTGTCTCTGTGCCATAGGTTTTGTGATTCTAAGCCTTTCATATTCCAAACAGAAAGTGGTTGATTGCTGCTGAAGTATCTCCTGTGCACATGAAACCATAAAACAGTAATTTAAGCTGCTGCCTACTAGGGTGTTGCACCACCGAATTATACTCCAAAGAATCACACAAGGAATACATTATAAATAATTTCAGCTACACTATTTCAAAAATAGCAAAGTTTCAGCTAGTAGGCATTGTCTAGGATTTTCCAGTCTTGCATACCTTTCCAGCGTTGTCAGTGAGAATGGAGATTTTGCATTCAGCCAAATCTACATTCACTGCAATGGGATCGGGGGGTTGGGGTGAGGGGGTGGGGGGGGGTCTTTTGGGTCAATGGGATCGGAGAATGATACCTGCAGGCGAAGTCAAAGAATTCCAGCCATTATCTCAAATTGTTTTGGATAGAGGAAAGGGAAATTTTGGTTCAAGTGAATAAAGGCAAACCTAAGGGAGTGAGGTATAAGCTAGTGTGAGTCAGCCACTGGAAGTTAACAAGATCAGTATCAAAGATAGCAACAGAGATCAGAGTTGCAGACAGCAAGATATAGGATTGAACCAGCAAAAGAAAGTCAATGGGAAGAAATTAAACTTAGAAGAGCATGATCAAGGTAAATGTCACACAATGATCAGTTAGAGTGAGTGTGATCAATAACTTACAATGAACCAGATCAATTTTCAAATGCATAAAATTTCTACCAATATTAACAGCACTAACTGTAAGAAAAAATGATTTAGATTTAAGGCTTTTACAATAAAATTATATCAAAGAGATCAGGGTATAAATGAGACAAAGGAAAATCAGAGAAGTCTCAAATTCCATTCTAGTGAGCAAGACCAGTGCCAGAATAAGTAGAAAGACAAGAACTGTGGATGGAATTAATACTACAGACCATGAGAGATCATATGACAGAAAATCTCATAACATAACCCCAGAGAGACTGTAAACAGCTGTAATCTTACCTTACCAGAAGGGAAAAACAGTTTCGACCAATATTCTTATTTTGCCTTTTTACTGGTGTTCCATTTTAAAGTATACAAGACCAATTCAGACCAGTATTCTTATTTTGTGGTTACTATTTATTCCTTCTGGATTGTCAAAAATGTTATCTGATCTAATCCAAACTCATATTTCCAGAATAAATGTAGCATTTTACTCTGTAGCCCCAAATTTACTCAAATCATACTGTAGGCTTAAACTGTTGCATTTAATTCAGTTGACATACAGTTATTAATCTATAAACCTTGATGCATATATTTTGTGATCCACGGGTATATTTAAACTAGGAACATTTTAGTGGGAAACATAATGGAGTATTACATGGAAGACATTCAAATACCATATTATGAAACTTGGTGAGTAATCAAATTTGCCACATGCATAGTAAGCTAATAAAGGAAGATTTTATGGTAATTATTACTTCATTGCCAACTTTTAGACCAGAACTTATTAATGCCAAAATATAATCTCTTTAAATAGAAAAGACCTGTAGAGTTAAAGAACTATTAGTATTTTGACATAACATATTAAAATTATTTAAGCTTTTGCCATGACATATTTAAATGAACTGCTATAAATTGTATAGTATATTTTAAAAATGAAAGGGATTTCATTTCAATGTAGTATTCCCAGTACCATTTCTCTCTAGACCCATTCTAAAACCCATTTCTACCATGCCAGTTTCTCTTCTCCTGGCAGAAAATTCAAGTTCAAAGATGGCATTGTTTAAGAAAACAAATAAATGACTAATTATTATAAAATAACATTAAAAATTATAAGTTAAATATTAACTTACAGTTGTAATTGTACTTAAATAACTTACTGTGCAGATATAAGATTTATCTTATAACTTTCAGGATGAACACTTGAATTATTTATAAGTAGGAGTAATTTTTTTTATTCACTCATGAGATGTGACCATTACTGGTAAGGCCAGCATTTATTGCCCATCCCTAACTGCCCTTGAGAAAATGGTGGTGAGCTACCTTCATGAACTTCTGCAGCGTGTGTGGTGTAGCTATATCAACAGGCGTAAGCAGATTTGTATGTTTTAATTTAAAATAAATCAGTTTAAAGCTTGTTTTTTAAAAAGGTGTCTAAAATCTATACAAGGATATAATTGTATGAAATACAAATGAAGTTGATCATGTCATGAGATGCCAACGAAGATTAAATAATTTTGAGTTGTTCTGAAAGTTCAGTTTAGGTTTTTGAAAAATCATTTTCAAATAGAAGATGATAATTCTTATGTCATTCTAAAACATGACTCTTTTAACAATAGGTCACTGCCATAGAGCACTGGAAAAATGAGGCACTCAGGCTGATCTGATGGACAGGAATTGAAAATGAATGATTTAATTGGATTGCTAATTTTAATTTTCCAACATAGACAACTTTTCATTACTTTCATAAAGTCACAATTTTTTGCTGAAACTGGTGTGTCTACCTTTTTTTATTAAAATTAATTTTCTCTGCTATTGGTCAAACTATATGATTAAGTTTCAATTCATCACTCAGAGGCCAAGTCCTTCCTCACTCAAAGTACAGCATTCAGCAATCAACCCCGAGAGTACCAAAACCTGCAATTAAATATCTAAATTTCAAACTTTGAACGTAGAACATTTTTTTTGCTCTTCATTGTTATTGGTAGGTTTGCTCTGTATTTCCAAAATTTCTACTTTTATATGATTCCATCACATGAATTTTGTTGGTCCCTGCCATTGAACTCAACATCCAACATCTCCAACATAGGTGCAATGTACTGCAACATGTTCAATCAAAAGATGCACTGCAGCAACTTACCAAGTTACTTTGTCAATATATCCCCATGATCTCTTCCACCAAGAACAACAGTAGTAATGTTATAGGACTACCATCATCTCCAAATTCCTATCAAAACTCATGATATACTTGGTACGTATATCTTCCTTGTTATTGAGTCACAGTCTTAGAACTCCCCACTAATCCCATTACAGACTGTCAAGTTTACAGTGATTTGCGAAGGCTTAATTGCATATTTTGAATATTAGTTGACCATTCCCCACAAATTGCTCATATTCTTCACTGAATGGCAGAGAATGGGGATGATTATTTTGTGTGATCCCATTGGTAAGAATTTCGTTTTTGGCCTCTCACAAGGTTTTGCGCCCACAACAGCCATACCATGGGTGCAAAATCCCATTGAGTATGAGTGGGCTTCTGAGACCTTAACACCCAGTCTTTGCTGAGGGGTACTGGGAATTAGATGGTGAAATGTGTGAAGAATTAAATGGGAAATGAATGACAGGAATCCAGAGGGGAAAGATCGATGCAGTATTTGTTGAGTATGTAGTGCAAAGTGAAAAATTAAAGGCAATGATGGGACTGATTGATAGGAGGAAGGGGAGATGTATTGGGAAGCTGAAAAGTTATAGGATTCAATGTAAATAAAAGGGTAGGGAATTAAAGATAATGGGATTAAGGATGGGAAAAGAACTTGTAAATGCTACATTTAGCGCCAGGAACACAGGTTCAATTCCGGCCTCAGATCACCATCTATGTGGAGTTTGCACATTCTCATTGTGTCTTGCATGAGTTTCGTCCAGGTGCTCCGATTTCCTCCTACAGTCCAAAGATGCGCAGGTTAGGTTGACTGGCCATGACAAATTGACCCGAGTGGGGGATTAGCAGGGTAAATATGTGGGGTTACGGGAATAGAGCCCGAGTGGGATTGAGGTCTGACTGGCTCGATGGGCTGAATGATCTCTTTCTGCACTGTAGGATTCTATGACTCTTGGCACCCTCTCCCTTCTCCCCACCCCCTTTTCCCGATAAATTGCCTCCACCACCTAAATGGCACTATTAGCAAAAAGGAAAGGAAAACACTGAGGCCAGAACTCTCCAGTCTTGCAAAGCCATTAATGCTGCCAGCCAGAACAGAGAATTTGGTTCTCAGCCAAACCTCCGTTTGCTGCAATGGGGCCAGAGAATCCAGTTGTGGGAGAAGTTGGAGAATTCCAGCCAGAATGCAAAGTAATTCAGTAAGAAGCAGAGGGGAACAAAGAAGGAAATGCCAGAAGATATAATAAAACAGAGATTATGCTGTATTTACTACATACAACATGTCATGCCCAGTAAAGGCATGTTCTATCCAAAACTTTAAAACAAGGACTGTAATTAGTTTGGAATCTTCTGGATCTAATTTTCTTTTAAAAATGGACATGATCAAAAGTGCTAAGATTGCAAGGGCGGCACTGCTGCCTCAGAGCACCAGGGACCTGGATTCAACTCCGGCCTGCCGTCATGATACTCATTTGGAGAGTTAGTACAGAAACTATGGTCCGTTTGCACCATAACAATTCTGTGATATGAGATTTACACCTGCTATTGTTTGTGGTTTACTGTAACCACAATCTATAGACTTCATGACCAACTGTCTCCCCGTTCAATATATAACAAAATAGAGTTACAGAAACTAGTGAATAGCCATCATCTCTCTCTCAGTGTGAAGCAATGGTTTTCAAATTCCAAACCATTCTGTGAGGACAATAGCAGCTGATTATGTGTCCAAAACTGATTTCTGATTACAAATCCTTTTACCCTAAGATCAAGAGGGAAAACTGGTCAGAAAACTACGCAGAAAACCAACTGTATGACATCAGCAGCAGAATACGCAGTCGATCCACACCTTTTTAAGCTACATTTTAAAAGTCTCTCAGCTGGTTCCTATTAATTATCTACCTGTACAGAAAGTTGATCTCCTGTTAAGAAAACTACAAATAATCCAACTTTGAGATCTGCTGAAAAAGTCCATCTCTGAGGAAATCCTTCAGCAATGCTTACATGTGACTCTGGCAATTTGAATCTACCTAGACTACCCCTTCAGAAGTGAATTTGCCTTCTTTAATGGGCCCCCATAAATTGGATTGCTTTTTCATAAGATGAACCAAACATGTAAACTATTACTTATTATTTTATTTACAACACGTGAAAGTGAACTATCCTCTCCAACTGTATTTTTTCTCATGTGCGTGTGATGTAGCATTAGACTTTCAGAGTGAACGTGTGAATAAAAGCTTGCACTAGTTTTAAAAATTAGCCACACACACATACATACCTCGCTTTCCAAAACACTCTGAATACAAACAGTAAGGAAAATGGTACGAGAATTACGGTTCTCTCGCATCCCTGTCCATAACAAATGCAATGTGAGTTTTACTTATATGCCTAAATGGTTAAGTTTGCATGCAGTATCAACTTTTCTTATGTCCATAATAATATATTCTTATAAATGCAAATTTGCCTTTAATGAAGATTTCAGAAGCCAACAAAATGCTTTCTTAAAATCAAGAAATCCTTCTGGTTAACAACAAAATCTTGTGGCCACAATTCTCCCAAAAACAATCTAACTGCTGCCGCCAGGGGAAGAACGGTTGAGACTGGCCGCACTAATCTGGTGGGATTCAACCACTCTTCAATTGCAAAAAAATCCCCAATGTGAAACACGCCAGCAAACTCAGTTTCACAGATATCCTTTCAAATGGCACCCTAAACTTGAATACAGTGCCAGGACGCAACACAGAGGGGCAATCTCCCCCTGACCATTACATGTTCGGGTCAGCCCCTTACAACCATTCAGGCATAAAGGTGTCCCATTTACCCTCTGCTCCCCACAAGAGAGACACTTCGATATAGGGGCATCAAAGGCTATCCTAGCACCTCCCCATTAGACTCTGGAATAGGAGAATGTGTTACAGCAGTAGAAACTGCAACAAAAAGTAGCGTCTTTAAGAACTAAAATCAGATTGCATGGTATGAGGGGGTGGGGCAGTACGTTGTGTCCAGAAGGCTGCAACCTGCCCAACCAAAAGATGAAATGCTGCTAACATGGCTATGATTTTACTTCCATCCTCATTGTAAAAACTGCTGTACCTTCATCTTCCACAATTAGACTCCCCACTTCAACCCAAAATGATACAACGCTCTTTTCTTTACCTTTTCTATACATATAAAGAATGATAACAGCTTTTCTAATATATGAGGCATTGTCATATTCATTTAACACTTGTAAGGTTGCATTGTCGTATTGGGCTCAGGACCCCGAAGCAGCTCTGCTATGGCCATGAGGCAGTAAGCATCAAGGCATGTTGGTTAGAAAGCCTGCCTTCATTCTCTGGGACTGTGTCTCAATTATATTAAGAGCTGTTTACACCCTCTTGTCATCACCTCTCCATGCTATCCAATGCCCCTTCCATGTAACTTAATGTTTGCAGTTTTCCAATCTCTCACATTTCTTCCCTTTTCATTTCCTGCTCTCCCCATTTCACCAACTTAAAAGTAAATATATTTCCAAATTTTCCCACTATAGATGGAAGGTCATGGCCTGAAATGTGAGTCTGTTTTTCTCTCTCCACAAATGCTACCAAAGTTGCTGAATATTTCCAACAGTTTCTACTTATACTTCTAAAATGACCCCTTAAAAACAACATTTTCACCAGAAGATCATTTGCCAATCTAACTTATCCTCCAAACTTTGTATTAGTTTTTATTCATTGACACTGGAGCCAAAGGTAGTGAGCCATAGAGGAATCAAAACATCCACTTCAATTCATCTGGTTAGCCCTAGTATCACTTTAGGAAGAGGCATTCATCAAATAGTTTCTTCTAATATATTTTTATTGAAGATTTTCCCCATTTGTACAAACAACGCAACAATCCTCAAGGAATGGTACAATACAGCATAATCATTTTTCCACATATACATAGTGACAAGAGAATGCAGTTGGTTCATATTATTATCATTATAAATGGCGTCTCAAAAGATATAAACAATGAAAGAATGTTTCAGAGATTGGGGGAAAACAGGATAACAAAATAAAACCATGAGTACATGGCAAAACGGTCCATGCACTAGCTTACAAGTTACTAGAGGGAGAGCCATGTAACTTACATTCCAAGATTTTCAAAATAGCTATTGCCATTGTTTATTCAGCCAAAGAGAATACAGGGTATTGATACAGGTATACTTCAAATTATTGCCATCCAGAGTTTAGAGAGGCCAAAACCTTAATAGCATTGTCAAACAGCCTTAAGGATCCATCAGATGTCACCTTCAGGGGATAAAGCAAGGCAAATTGCATTGTTAACTTTCTGACATTTTCCAGCTTTGTCAAAACGTCTGCGACCGAAGCTATGAAAACGCAAGATGAATTGCTGGGAATCAAGCCTCATAAAACAGGATATGACATGCCCCTTCAAGATTAATATACCCAGCTTTCATGTTGAGATTAAGAAAACGTGATAGCCAATTCTCAAAAATGTTAGTGAGGAGCTTGCCCTCAGCTTCTCGTAGAAAGCCAATAATACAGAACTCCTCCGGCCCGGCTCTCCTGGTACAGGAGATCTGACATGCCTTGTAGCTGATTTTCCAAGGACTCAAAGCAGATCTCAATTGAGGAATCTGCATTCTCGATATTAAGGATTCTTTCTTCTACTTCATCAAGCTTCTTATCCGTACTCTGCAGTTCAACAATATGAACACTGAAATTCTGTACCAAAAAGCCAAGATTGTCGTCTATAACTTTAATCATATTGGCAGTCATCATCATCTGCAAAGCCATTGACATCGCTGGGTTGAGAGACTGCTCACTGACCAAGTTGTTGTACTGAGTGATCGGCTCCACCCCAGCTGCTTCTGACTGCTTCTTTCAAACGAGGATTTTCATGATTTTACTTGACCTGTTGTCCCAAAATTTAACCAGAAATCATACAGGAACATAGTACAGAGTTTTTATTCCAAGATTAGGCACATATGGGCTGTGTAATAGGATAAATGAAGGGATTACAAGTTGAGTAGTGCCAAAGCTCATGGAAACACAGCCATTCCCATGCTCATATTACATGATATCCTCATCAAATAGTTTTTAACATTCTGCCATTTTTGTTTCTGTTTCAACACTACTAATCTGGTCAGCAGTTCAATTATTCTTTAACTTGAAAATAAATGATTGTTATGTTCTTTTGATATCTTTATCTTTAAGCTGTGTTCCCTTGAATACTATGCCTAATTGCTTTTTAGTTCCTTTTCGACGTCAGTTATTAATTTCTTCCACTCTCTTGGGAGTGAGAGTTGGTGGGGAAGGTAATATATCGTTCAAACAAAATCAAAACATCACTGAATTCATGATTTCCAATGCAGTACCTTCTGTTCAAAGACAATTTTGATTGCATCTGCAGGCAACATTTACTCACCTGCTAATAACTTTATTCTGCCTTTCTCTCTCCATATATAGTTGCTCTCCATTCCACTGTTCTCTCTAGGCAGTTTGGAATAGTACTTGTCATGAATTAGAATTTTTTTGGTTTGCCATCAACATCTGGTCTTCCTATAGGAATCTGACTCCACCACAATCTAAGACAGGACATAGAACATAGAACGTAGAACACTACAGCACAAACAGGCCCTTTAGCCCACAAGTTGTGCCGATCATATCCATACCTACCAGGCCCGTCTATAATTCTCAATCCCATTAAATCCCATGTACTCATCCAGAAGTCTCTTAAAAGACCCTAGCGAGTTCGCCTCTACCACCACCAACGGCAGCCGATTCCACTCACTCACCACCCTCTGAGTGAAAAAATATCATATCAGATCCTAAGATAAAAACAAAATACTGCAGATGCTGGAATCTGAAGCAAAAACAGAAAATGCTAGAAAATCTTAGCAGGTCTGACAGCACTTGTGTGGAGAGAGTAGAACAATGTTTGATTTGATTTGATTTGATTAATTATAGTCACATGTATTGACATACACTGAAACATATTGTTTCTTGCGTGCTATACAGACAAAACGTCTTGTTCATAGAGAAGGAAATGAGACAGTGCAGAATGGAGTGTTACAGTCATAGCTAGGTTGTAGAGAAAGGTCAACTTAATGCAAGGGAAGTCCATTCAAAAGTCTGATAGTAGCAGGGAAGAAGCTGTTCTTGAGTCAGTCGGTGTGACGTCAGACTTTTGTATCTTTTTCTCGACGGAAGAAGGTGGAAGGGAGAATGTCCATGGTGCATGGGGTCCTTAATTATGCTGGCTGCTTTGCCAAGGCAGCAGGAAATGTAGACAGAATCAAGAAATGGGAGGTTGGTTTGCGTGATAGAGTGGGTTACATTCATGACCTTTTGATGTTTCGAGTCTAGGTGACCCTTCGTCAGAGCCAGGAGCTCTTATGGGCAGCACAGTGGCAAGCACTGCTGCCTCACAGCACCAGAGACCCAAGCACAATTCCGACTTCAGATCATTGTCTGTGTGGAGTTTGCATGTTCTCCCCGTATCTACATGGGTTTACTCTGGGTGCTCCAGTTTCCTCCCACACTCCATAGATGTGTGGGTTATGTTGATTGGCTATGCTAAATTTTCTCTTAGTGTCTAGCAGAGTAAATGCATGGGATTGCAGAAATAGGCCTCGGTGGGATTGTTGCTGGTTCAGGCTCGATGGACCAAATGGCCTCCTTCTGCACTGTAGGTGTTCCAGTCACAATACTTCCAGTTTTATTTAATCCAGTGTCTCAGCTACCTTCTCTTCCACTTTGATAACGGCAGCATCTTCTTCCTTACTAAAGACAGATGCAAAATACTCGTTTTGTACCTCAGGCTTGATTTCTGCCTCCATGTGTAAATCCTCTGCTTGGTCCCTGGTCTTCTTGAATGTCTTATGAGGAAAGGCTGAGGGACTTGAGATTGATTTTGTTAGAGAGAAGAAGGTTAAGAGGTGACCTAATTGAGGCATACAAGATGATCAGAGGATTAGATAGGGTGGACAGTGAGACCCTTCTTCCTCAGATGGTGATGGCTGACACGAGGGAACATAGCTTTAAATTGAGGGGTGATAAATATAGGACAGATGTCAGAGGTAGGTTCTTTACTCAGAGGGTAGTAAGGACGTGGAATGCCCTGCCTGCAACAGTAGTGGACTCGCCAACTTTAAGGCATTCAAATTGTCATTGGATAGGCATATGGATAACATTGGAATAGTTTAGGTTAGAGGGTCATTAGATTGGTTCCACTGGTCGGCGCAACATCGAGGGCCAAAGGGCCTGTACTGCGCTGTAGTGTTCTATGTTCTATGGTCAGTCCCATTTGTTCTTTGACTCCCTTTTTACTATTTATATGTCTATAGAAGACTTTTGAATTCAACTTTTATGTTGGATGCTAGTCTCTTCTCACATTGCCAACCTGTCAAAGAACTGTCAAGCTGTCAAGGAACTGTCAATCTGTAAAAGTATGGCAAGCCGTCAACGAATTGTCAATGAACTGTCAAACTGCCAAGGGCCAACTTCCAACTCAGTCTGCCTGGCCAGAACAACGTGCAGGCAGCCATTTTTAAAGGTTGGGTTCACAGATCCTGGATTCTCCTGTTTTTGTGCATCCAACCCAACAGCAAAAATCTGGGTCTTTGTTTCCGTTTTGCTTTTGGAATGTGGGTATCACTGTCAAGGTTGGCATTTATGCCCATTCTAAGGTACCTAGGTTTGATGCAGCTTAATGGTTTACTGTTCCAGATCATGAGGCAGTAATGAGTTAAGCATGTTTGTAAGAGTATGGACCACACTAGGTAAGTTTCCTTCACTGAAGGGCTCTGGTGAATTAATTCAGTTTTGATAAAAATAACAGCTCTAAGGTCAATTTTACTGATAACAGTTTATTTTGTTTCAAAATTCTAAAATTTACATTCATGGGCTGGATTTTTGTTACTGAGGCATATATCTTGAGTCAACAGAGCTGCCTTGGTCTTAAGGGCCCCATCACACTTAACGTTTTACTCTGGGCAGGTGAGGGTGGGATAGAGTTGGTCTGCCAACCCAGGAAGAGGAGTTAAACCTGCGGCACTACATGTTGAAATTTGGGACCTCACAAGGGGTCAGGGGGGTGAATTTTGGCCGGTCATCCCCTTCTATCCTATTTGCCTGCAAGATGTACTTTATTCATTCAGCATATTGGGACCAATCATCCACTCCCACATCATGTGCTTCCAATTTTCTGAACATTGGTATTTTTAAATCTCCGCATCACCGTCTTACTGGGATCATTGAAAGGCAAAGTTATCCAAAAAGTTCCTTACCACCAATGTAATAACTCAGAAAGCCTGACTAGAAAGGAATGGCATTTATTGTTAAATACAAAATAAAGCTGCTATTACCCCATGGTGTATATCCATAAGTTCCAACAGGAACAACCGGATTTGGACCCTGCCCACTGTCTACCTTATAAAGGGTTCAACTAACCGGTTCCACTTAGGCAGACCATTGTCCATTACCAAAGGAACTCATATTCAATGAGCCCCACAAGGAGATCAATTAGGAATTTCACATGGAACCCATGGGGGTTATCACACTTTCTTTCAAGTTCAAAGAGCTGGGCTGATCATGACACTTAAACAGAACTCATCTACCTTTCAAGGCTGTTTATCTCTACTTCATCAATTCTTGACTCCCACAGTGCCAGCTGAGACCCTTAAAACAGTGGAAATGTGGTTTGAACTCAACAGTAATCTCAAATGGCCTTGCTGAGTTCAGGTTTCTCCCAGTTTACATTCAAACGACTTTGTGTTTCTCCCAGCTGGAAAACATGAGGTGTGTTGGAAATGGGGAAGGGCTTACTCATCATGGCCCTGCCATCATTTTTAAAGGTCTCCAGATATCAGCCCATCTCACAAAAATCCAGCCCATTTTCTCAAACAGTTATGGCTCCATTAGAGTTTGTGTTCTCTTGTTATTAGTCCAAGGCATTGGATTACTAGCTAGGTAACAGAACCACTGCAGCCACCCACATGATTTCACAGAATTCCCTGTGATTTTGACCGTGTTGTGTCAATGATTCGTTTTCTGCCTTTATTATTCAATCTTCTCTAACCTGTTTTCTGTGTGTGGGTAGTGCCAGATTTCCCTCTGTGGCAGGCCATTGTATCAATGCAATACTGAGGTATCATTCATCACATTTTCCCTATTCAGAGGACCATAATATATGGATTCCTTCACTAGCACATGCTAAAGAAATGGTGCAGGAAAGAGGGGTTCCATTTCATGGGGCATTGGCGTCAGTATTGGAAAAGGAGGGATCTGTACCACTGGGACAGTCTTCACCTGAACCGATCTTGGACCAGTGTTCTAGCGAAAAGAATAAATAGAGTGGTCACAAGAATTTTACACTGGCAAGTTGGGGGGAAGGGGAGAGTAAAACTACAGGAAGTAAAATGGTTAACAGAAAGCAAAGCAGCAGGTTAGCATGTGGGGAAAAGGTTTTAACTACATTGAAAATCAGGAAAATTGTCAAAAGGCAGGAGAACTCAGGAGACGTTATTAATGAGGTGTTTGGATTCAAAAAGAAGGAACAAAAACAAACATAAGGACACTTTATCTGAATGCTCATAGCATTCGAAACAAGGTAAATTGATGGCACAAATCATCATGAACGAGTATGATTTGGTGGCCATTACAGAGACGTGGTTGCAAAACGTTCACGACTTGGAGTTAAATATCCAGGGGTATCAAACTATTCTGAAGAATAGACAGGAAGTTAAAGGAGGTGGTGTAGTTCTGATATTTAAGGATGACATCAGAGCAGTAGTGAAAGATGATATAGGTTCTACAGAAAAAAAGTTTGGGTCACTGTCTATGTGGAGTTTGCACATTCTCCTTGTGTCTGGGTATGTTTCCTCTGGGTGCTCCGGTTTCCTCCCACAGTCCAAAGATGTGCAGGTTAGGTTGATTGGCCATGCTAAAAATTGCCCTTAGTGTCCTGAGATGCGTAGGTTAGAGGGATTAGTGGGTAAATATGTAGGGATATGGGAGTAGGGCCTGGGTGGGAGTGTGGTCAGCGCAGTCTTGATGGGCCGAATGGCCTCTTTCTGTACTGTAAGGTTTATATGATTTCTATGATTTTTCTATGATAAACTTAAATAAATCTTTAAGTATACAACATCCTGCAGTTTATTGGTCTGAATGGAAGCGACAAAAACAAGTTATTTTTGCATAAGTGTTTGAATATTAACCACCAGACCGACACAAGTGAGAGTTGTTCTTATTGTTTAAATGCTTACTGGCTACTTGTTACACGGCATATTTTACATTTTATAATGGATTTTAGATCAGGATTGAAAATTATGACTATAGCATCAGCTCCGAATAAATAAATCCCTCTGATTCATAAGACTTCTTCGTGGCTCAGTAGTTAAACAAAATCATTTATGCTTACAAGACTTAGTTAAAAAATCCATATTGTCTATTGCTAATGAAACAAGCAAGCTCTAATGATCTTCAACTTCTTCTTTTCAGTCTGAGAGCAAATTTCTGAGTGCGATATTTCTTTGTCAGCTTTCACTGCAGTGAAGCCACCTTGTTTAGCAGGAAAACCTTTCTGCCAGGATCAAACTGCAATGATCTAAACATGTTTTGTAGAGTCATTGGTAAAAAAAAATTATTAAAAATGTAGACTGTGAATTGTGAATGGATTTAATTTGACTTATTTTGCAGAAGCTTAACAATGACAAAATACTTCAATTGACCTATAAAGCTTTGATATAATTCAAGTTTTCTAAGAGAATCAGATACACGAGAACATCACGAGCTACAAGTTCCCCTTCAAAGGACACGCCATCCTGACTTGGAATTATATCGCCATTCCATCATCACCTCGTTGGTAAAAATCCTAAAACTCCCCTTCTAGAACATATGGACTGCAACAGTTGAAGATGCTCACCACCACCTTCTCAAGGGCAATTAGGCATGGGTGGTAAGCACTGGGCAAGCCAGCAATGCTCACATCCCATGAATGAATAAATAAAAAAGATAATAATTTCTCTCTAAAACAAATTAATAAGGAAGTAATGTGCTTTCATATTAAGGGCAAGATTATCTGCCCCTCCCACCCCTCTCCTCTGCAGGGTGTTTCTCAGTGGTGAGTTGTGGCCTGTCATTGGACAGGTGAATGCGGACTGCCAGAAGTAGAATCTTCTGGTCTTGCTATCAATGGGACTTTGCATTGAAACCTGTGAGAAACCCACAGCAGGATGTGCCATCGGCAGGTCTGGAAGATATCGTAGGACATTCCAAAGTGCTTCATAACAAACAAGTTATGTTTAAGGTGTAGCTGATATTTTTATGTAGACAAACACAGCAGTCAATTTTGTGCACCCCAAATGACATGGAATAGCATGATCCATTGATCGAGGGATGAACATTGACCAAGACACTGTGATAATTTCCTGCTTTTTTTTTAAAAGACTGTTAGCTCAGATTGGGTTTTACCACCCCGGGTGAAGTGCTAGGTGTCCGGCTGCCAGTAATTTGCTAAGTTCCATTTGGAGGGCTTCCCAAAAGAGTCAACAGTTCTTTTAATTTGCTCAGTGGTTTGGCTGCCAATTTAATTTATTAAAGACCAAATTAAAGGCCAATGGAGCGGCCCTTCACCATGTGAGGAGACCGATCGCCAGCTCATCAAGGAGGCCTTGCAGCAGCTTCCTGGGGATGACGACCAATACGGCTGGAGGCTCCATGGCCCATAGAGGGGGTCCCTACCAAAAAAGGATGCAACCACAGACACAATACCACCGTCGGTAGAGTTTACCTCACCACTCGATCATGAGGGCCCGCCTGTCTGGCTCCGACAGAAAGGAAAATCTAACCTCCTCTGCAGGAGTGCCACTAAATGTTAGTGCCCTCTCAATCTGCTTGTTGGCAAAGCAACAACCACCTCTTTCACTTGTGCTGCCAAGGATGAGGAGCTGCCAATGCTCTGATTAGGTCAGCAGCCTAGAAACCCAGACACCGGGAAAATTGGTGCATGCTCACATAGCCTTGGGATTTGCATGTGATCCTGCCAACAGTATTCCGTCCTACCCAGCAAAATCCTCATTGCTATCTCTAATGGGCATTACACAGAGGCCTTTTTTTAACATCACATCTAGAAGCCGGCAACTCCAAAAATACAGATCCCCCCAACATTGATCTGAAATCCCCGATTGGGATGGAGAATCCTGTGGGAGTTCCTAACTTGCTTTAATGCTGATGGAATTTGCCATTGAGAGTGTCCCCTCCCTACCAATGACATAAGGAGGAACCTCATTAGCACAGCTATACACATCATTAACATAAGAACAGAAAAACTAGGAGGAGTGGGCCTCGAGCCTGCTCAGCCATTCAATAAGATCATAGTTGATCTTTTCATGGACTCAGCTCCACTTACTTGCCTGCTCAGTAATTCCTTTACTATTCAAAAATTTAAAGATAAAGTAAAATTAATTTATTAGTCACAAGTAGGCTTACATTCACACTACAATGAAGTTATTGTGAAAATCCCCGAGTCGCCACAATCTGACACCTGTTCAGGTATGCTGAGGGAGAATTTAGCATGGCCAATTGACCTAATCAGCACTTCTTTGGAGTGTGGGATGAAACCGGAGCACCCGGAGGAAACCCAAGCAGACACAGGGAGAATGTGCAAACTCCACACAGACAATGACCTAAGCCGGGAATTGAAACTGGGTCCCTGGCGCTGTGAGGCAGCAGTGCTAACCACTATGCCGTTGTGCCACAGATTCACAACATTTTGGGTAAAGAAGTTCCTCCTCAACTCAGTCCTAAATTTGCTCCCCTTTATTTTGAGTCCGTGCCCTCTAGTTCTATTTTCACCTGCCATTGGAAATAATATCCCTGCTTCTATCTTACCTATTCCCTTCATGATCTTATATGTTTCTATAAGATCTCCCTTCATTCTTCTAAATTCCAATGAATATAGCCCCAGTCTACTCATATACCAACCCTCTCAACTGTAGAACCAACCTAGTTAATCTCCTCTACATCCCTTGGTATATCCTTTATCAAGGAAAGTGACCAAAGCCATACACAATACTCCAGGTGTGGCCCCACCATCACCTTTTAGAGCTACAACATAACCTCACTGTTTTTAAACTCCATCTGTCTAGCAATGAAGGTCCACTTTCTGGAAGCAGTGACTGCACCTATGCAAATTTTCCCCACAACAGCCAATTAGCTCTACTACTCTACTGTCCTTACTGGATATGTGCCTTCACTCAAACACAGAGGGTATCTTCTGAAGGTCCACTTTCTGGAAGCAGTGGTTACACCTATGCAAATTTTCCCTGCAACAACCAATCAGCATTGCCTCTCTGTTGCCCTTGTTGGATGCTTTATTAATTGCTCCCTCCACTTGTCCTGCTACCTTCAATGATCTATGCATATATACACCAAGGTCTCTATGCTCCTGCAACTCTTTAAAAATTTTATCCATTATTTTGTATGATCTCTCCATGATCTTCCCACCAAAATGCATCATTTCACATTTCTTAGAGCAACATGCAATAAGCATCTTATGCAAGAAAGATGATTGGTTTGTCATCTTTTTAGAATGAACAATAAAAATTAAATGTACAATTTGCTCCCTGGCATAAGAAAAACATAGTAGAAAAGGAAACAAAATTCAAATTGTGCCTACAGCAGCATGTAGGCACAATTTAGTGGTCGCCTCACTATAGGAAGGACGTGGAAGCTATCGAAAGGGTGCAGAGGAGATTTACAAGGATGTTGCCTGGATTGGGAGGCATGCCTTATGAAGATAGGTTGAGGGAGCTGGGACTCTTCTCCCTGGAGAGACGAAGGTTGAGAGGCGATCTGATAGAGGTTTGTAAGATGTTGAGAGGAATAGACAGGGTGGATTCTCAGAGGCTATTTCCTAGGGCTGAAATGGTCGCTACGAGAGGACACAGATTTAAGGTGCAGGGAAGCAAGTACAGAGGAGATGTTAGGGGTAAGTTTTTCACTCAGAGGGTGGTGAGTGAATGGAATCGGCTGCCGTCGGTGGTGGTGGAGGTGAACTCGCTGGGGTCTTTTAAAAGACTTCTGGATGAGTGGTATATGTACTATCAATCTAAAACAAATTCATATTGTCATTGAAGATCAAAAGGGCAAAGCGTTCCTGAAGATGAACAGAGAAGTACACCAAGTTCAGGCCTGCTCTTACCAGGTCTACTTTGTACACTTTGGGTTCCACACACCTGGGCAACAAAAACTGACAGGTAGCGAAGAGTTGAAGAAGTTGAAAACTCACCGAAGATGGAGCAATGCTCCGAAAGCTTGTGCTACCAAATAAACTTGTTGAACTTTAACCTAATGTTATGAGACTTCTTATTGTGCTTACCCCAGTCCAATGCTGGTATCTCCACATCATGGCTATAAAATCTGACCAGAGGGGAGGAAACTAACGACTAAAATGGTCAACTGCCTCTGTGAAGCACATCCCTGCCCATATTCTCACCCCTGTGAAAATGGGAAGTGCTGTGTTCAAGTACACAGCTTATTTTTTTGGGAAATTTCGCTAGCAACAATGGAGAGCCTGTTATGAGGAATCTCTGAGTCTGTTTTACTGAAAAACAAAGTAGATATTAATCATATTATTCCGAATGGAAGTCAGCTTGATGCTGTGGACAAGCAGAAGGGTTGGGGATGCAGTTTCAGAGCTGCATAGCCTATTTCCATCTTGTAATTTTGACATGTTTATCCAACTACGTTACACTTTCATTCTTTGAATGTATCTATTTACATTACAAGGCTATACCTCATAAAAATGTGATGGAATTCTGGGTTTTATCTCAGGAGATATCGAACATAAAAGCCAAGAAATGATGAAGATCCATGTTACAATCCCTGTAGATGCTGGTAACTTAAAAGAAAGATGAATTTCCCAAACAACCCAATGACTAAAGCCAATAAACAATATCCCGCTTTTTAAAACTTTTACCATAATGATCAAACCAAAATGAACAGAACTTAAACATAAATTGACTGATAAATGAGACTTCACACAGAAAGATAAATTTCACTTTGAACCAATACCACAAATGCTCCTGACACACATGTAACTTCAAGGGCAGCTTCAAAGTTACACCTAGCACTCTGGCAGAGTTTCACAACTGCTCATTACAGTGGGTCAAGTCTTCCAAGGGTTTTTGCAAATTACTCTTCTTCTGGTTTTCCAGATATTATTACCACCAGCAAGGCACATTTTGATGAATCTTCTTTCCCTCCGGTCACCTCAATTTTGACAACAGATTCTCAGAGACTCATTTGTCTCGGCCCTTGAATAAACACTATTGAACAATGTAGTCCGCTCTGATAAAACTCTTTTCCAGGTTGCTGCTTCTGCTACAAACAGCTTCTGTAAAGTGCCTTTGAACACAATACTAACTTATGTGTCTGTATCTTTTTGTTTCAGCTAACTCCTATTTCCATAGCAATCTGGGTCACGTACACTTCTCAGAAGTGATCTCAAATTAGTAATTTGGGTTGTAAAATTATTTCCAAAAACCTTGTTTTGCTCTGGAGTTGGACCTTTACAGAAAGAAAATACAGATCTTTTCCCCCCAAAACACATGGTTCATCACAACCTATATAAAACCTGACTAAGATCTCAGAATACTGCATTGGACTAAAAATAAATAATTTAGGTTTTAATGACAATACAATTCATTCACAAGGGCAGCACTATGACACAGTGGTTAGCTGCCTCACAGTACCAGGAACCGAGGTTCAGTTTCCGGCTTGGGTCCCTGTCTGTACGGAGTCTGCACATTCTCCCTGTGTCTGCGTGAGTTTCCTCCAGGTGCTCCAGTTTCGTCCCACAGTCTGAAAGATTAGGTGCATTGACCCAAACAGGTGCTGGAGTGTGACGACTAGGGGAATTTCACAGTAACTTCATTGCAGTGTTAATGTAAGCCTACTTGTGATTAATAAAAAAACTTTAAACTCTAACTTTAAAATTTGAAGATTCTGCCTGATATAAGGAAATACAAATATGATAAAGGTTTGAAAAATTGAGAATATTTCAACAATACAGAATTGAAGACAAAGTAATGGGAGATTTGAAAATTATGCAAGAATGATACTGGGTAGATAAAAGCAGATTTTTTTCCAGCAATTTAGGAGTCTAGATTAAGGAACAATGAGACACAATTGGAACAAATAAGATTTGAATGAAAACATTTGAAGCTTTTGAGGTGTGAAGCTATAGAATTTGTTTCCAAGGTCAGCAGTTGAGGTACCATCAAGGTTGAATTGGATAGGTGGATGAAGGAAGGGAGGTAATGTTAAAGTTACCATAGTTTCAGATAACCAGAAGCTGCTCTCCCCTTTGAGGGGAGAGCTGACTGGTGGTGATTTAACCTGAGGATTGTCAGACCTTAAGGGGAGGTGTAGCCTATGGTCATCTGGGACAATAATAGTGGCTTTAAGGAAGAGAGGTAAAGGGATATTGGTACAGAATCAAAAATTTTCTTTTGTGTGGAGAGTTTGGTGATAAATCGTCTATTTCCATGCTCCAACTTCCATATATATATATACACATATATATCCATCCACATTATACTTCTGTATATATCAATATATCTTGAAGCCATGATAGATATTACACACCAAATATATAGTGTAGTATACTATGATTAGTTTTGAACTTGTGTCAAGAACAAATGTAAAATTTGTGGTGAAATCGTAAGACATGTTCAATAAATGTGAAGTTTGCTCAACTAGTTTATAGGATCAGACCTTACTGAAATACAAAAACAATTGGCCATCCCATGAGTATTACTTGGCAGTCAGCAAAGTGAGAAGTGTGAAAGCAGATGGTTCTTGTGCATGGTGAGCCAAAGACACAAAGGAGGTCCAGCAGATGTTAGACAGTATTTTTGTAGGACCAGGAGAAGCATTCTTCCCCACCTGTGAAATAACTCCTCAGAGACTGGTGTCCCTTCGCTAGATTCCCTTTATTAAAAAAGTTAATTTCATTCTAAAGGGTGCTCCAGGGACAGACTGTAAATCTGGAGTGCCAGCAGACTTGACACTCCCTTTTTTATATTAGACTGAGCCTCCCTAATTGGGCAGCAATTATGGCCTCAGTCAGGGAGTTCATACTCCAAAAGCCAAGCCCATGTGTGCCTCATTGAAGTCATCATCCCTAAGTCCGAGGAACCTCGATGGTTCATGCACCTCATGTGCCATTTCAGCGCCATGTCTGGATCCTGCAACTTGGCGTTCAACATGGGCAAGGTGTATCTAACAGTCTCTTACAATGTTTATCATTCCCACGAAACTCATCTCCAAACTCCGTGGCCTGGGCCTCAGCACCTCCAACTGGGACAAGATCCTGAACTTCCTAACTCACGGACAACAACCAGTAAAGATAGGCAACAATACCCCTTCCACAATCATCCTCAATACCAATGACCCATAAGGCTGTGTTCTCAGCTCCCTACTATACTCCTTATACACCCATGACTGTGTGGCCAAATTCCCCTCCAATTCAATTTTCAAGTTTGCTGACAACACTACTATAGTGGGTCGGATCCAAACAACGACAAGACAGAGTACAGGAGTGAGATAGAGAATCTGATGAACTGGTATGGCAACAATCGACTTCAAGAAGTGTAAAGGAGAACATGCCCCTGTCAAATCAACAGGAACAAAGTAGAAAGGATCGAGAGCTTCAAGTTCTTAGTATCCAGTTCACCAATAACCCACTATGCCGACACCATAGTTAAGAAAGCCCACCAACGCCTCTATTTTCTCAAAAGATTAAGGAAATTTGGCATGTCAGCTATGACTTACACCAACTTTTACAGATGCATCATAGAAAGCATTCTTTCTGGTTGTATCACAGCTTGGTATGGCTCCTGCTCTGCCCAAGACTGCAAGGAACTACAAAAGATTGTGAATGTAGCCCAATCCATCACGCAAACCAGCCTCCCATCCATTGACTCTGTCTACACTTCCCACTGCCTCGACAAAGCAGCCAGCATAATTAAGGACGCTCATGCACCCTGGACATTCTCTCTTCTACCTTCTTTCATCGGGAAAAAGATACAAAAGTCTGAGGTCACACACCAACCGATTCAGAAACAGCTTCTTCCCTGCTGCTTTCAGACCTTTCAATGGACTTCCCTTGCATTAAGTTGATCTTTGTCTACACCCTAGCTATGGCTGTAACACTAAATTCTGCACTCTTTCATTTCCTTCTCTATGAACGGTATGCTTTGTCTGTATAGCACGCAAGAAACAATACTTTTCACTGTATGTTAATACATATGACAATAATAAATCAAATCAAATCAATGCGAATGCTGGAGTTCTGGTTTGCTTCCTTCATCGGGTGGCAGAGGAGGTTCAGCCATAGTGTCCATTTCAGACTCCAAGATCCAACTACAGGTGATAGAGAGGCAGGGCTGGCCAGTCTGGGTGGACACTCCTCAGTTCTTGGCCCGCTGGGTATGGTTGACTCTGGGATGAACTGTAATTTCAAGGCTCGTACTGGTTCAAATGCTTTCTTTTTGGATGGCCTCACTCACACATATTCTGTAGGATTTGGGCCCCATCCAAGAATCCACTGTTCCAGGTAACCATGTGGGATCATTTGAACAAATGTTTACCCAAATATTTTGACCTGCATACAATTGTCTCTCCTGGCTGCTATTGTCACGGCCTTTCCATTAGACTTCTTGTTGCTTTTCCACTTTTCCCCTCAGTTTGGAAATAGCAAACTTAATCTGGTGCAGAATAATCTACCCATGAGCAATTCTGCAGGTGCTAATCCCATAGTAGCATAGGGGGCAGTTCTATAATCGAATAACTACTAAGAAAGGTCCACTGATGGCGTTGGCTTTTTTTTAAACCAATCTTTTAAAGTCTGGACCATTCTCTCCATGAGGCCGTTCAATGATGGATGGTATGGTGCCAAGCTGGCATGTTGAATCCAATTCAACTTCATGAACTGGGTGAACCTGGCTGGCAAAAGCTGGTCCCTTGTCAAAGACCGGCATTTCTAGGTCCCATGCATCAAAAATGAAGCGTGAATACACACTATCCATCCACTTAGAGTGGACATCCACTATGACCAAGAACATTGAGACCATGGAAGGGTATAGCTCACGTGCATGAGCAGGTAGACCGCGTAGGTGAACCGAGTCTATGGTCTAGCCAGCCTTGGGTGTAGGAGACTGGCTGGTGGCAACTTTTCTCGCTGCTGGCATTCTTGGCACTGACCCAAAAATGCCCCTATGTCCACATCCATTTGGGGCAACGAAACATAGTTCCTGGCCAGCATCTTCATTTTGGGCATTCATGGGTGGCCGTAATGTAGTTCCACCAGTTCCACCAGGGCACGCGGCCCTGACTCAGAATAACCACTCTTGCCTCCCATAGCAGCTCTACTTGAGCTGCTTTTTTCTACTCCAATAAGGATGGAGTTGGAGCTGTACTGGCCTTTCCATTTCCCCTATTAGTAGTAAGTGTTTAACTTTTGTGATGACAGCGTCCTTTTCTTTTAAAAAACATATATTATGTACGGCCACCATGAGGTTATGCTCATTACCCATCTCTTCCTCTTGGAGTACCAGTGGGATGTCTGCTAAAGGTAGCCTAATTAAAGCATCGGTATTTGCCAGGTGACCTCCTGGCCGGTGTTCCAACTGATAATTGTAAGCCGCCAATAATAAAGCCTGCTGCTGGATACAAGCCAATGCTACCAGTGGCACTGCTTTCTCCTCTTTTAGTAGTTTCAGTAGTGTCTTGTGATTGGTGATAATCACAAATTGCCACCCATAAGGTTCTTGATGGAATTTTTTTACTCCAAATATTACCACCAAACCTTCTTTTTCAATGTGGATGTACTTTCTTTCTGCTATAGCCAAGGTGTGGAGGCACTTGCTACTGACATTCACTAACTCTTTTTAAAGATCATAGTGTGCTAAGACATTCAACAATGGCAGTTGTTGTTATTTTCTTAAAAGCCAGGGCTTGATGGCAGACCGTTACCAAGCTTGACCCTTTTTTGGTAGTTGATGTAGCGGAACCAAGATGGAGGCATGGTTTGGTACAAATTTTCCACAGTACGTCACCATCCCTAGAAACGGCCGTACCTCCTGGATGGAGATGGGAGTCAGGGCATCTTTAATCACCGTACCTGGTCCTGCAAAGGATCTAGACCCGACTTGTCCACTTTGTAACCCCGATAGGTCAGTTGAGGCATCAGAAAGATGGATTTTTTTCCTTCTTAAGCACACACCAGCCCTTGAAAAATGACTAAAAACTTCCTCCAAATTCTGTAGGTGTTCCTTCTTAGTTTTACCTGTAATAAAATGTCAATCAGGTAAATGGCAACCTAGGGTAAACCTTATAATATGTTCTCCATTGTCCACTGGAAAATTGAGCAGGATGACAATACTGCACAGAGAACCTTGATAAAGGCCCTTAAGAGTACTGATTGTGGAATAGTTCTGCAAATCCTCATCCAGCTAAATATGAGTCCCCCTGCCAAATTTGCAAATGAACCTAGATCTGTGGAATTGGGTATTTGTGCAGCTGTGAAAAATGGTTTATTGTTTGTTTAAAATCTCTGCAAAGGCAGACCGAACCATCTGGTTTCAAAATTGGCATGACCAGTGCTGCTCATTCCATGAACTGGACTAGTTTTATGATACTTTCTCCATTCCAGCCATTAAATTTCTGCTTCTGCTTTTTTCCAAAAAGCAAGCTGTACCAGACAGGCCTTACTAAAGCATGGGACTGCTTCCTGGTCAATATGCAAGGTCACCTTGGCTCCTCCGAAAATTCCGAGACCTTCCCAGAAGACCTCCTGGTATTTGAGCAGGACTTCACTTAAGCAGCCAATTTCTAACTGAAAATTGTATACCCAATCCAGGTGGATTTATCTCAACCAGTTTTGCCCTTTTAGGATCAGGCCCATGCCCTTCACTTTCTTTAATGAACCAGCTGTCTTTCATGAACAACAGGAACAAAGGTTGCACCCACAAGTCTCAAAGGTTCCTCTGTATAAATTCTCAGTCTTGAAGAAGTCTTGTTCAAAGTCAAGGGTTGGAATCCAGTGTGAATGTGCTGTACCGAGGAAGAAAACTGGCCAGCAAGGTCATCAACCCAGCATGGCAGATTGTGGCATTGTTTGTGAGCGGTAAAACTCTTCAGAAGAAGACAGCCATCCAGTGCCACAAGATGATGAATGATCTCCTTCATATTGCGAAGGTAAATCACTCTTCTCATCACTTGTCACCCACCCTCATGACACCATCACAGCGATTTCACTCACTGCTAGCTCAAGTGTTGAACTCTTGAGTTCTACTTTGGATTGTGTCCTCATTACCTCATTGGCCCCACTCGCCGTCCACACAAGGGAGGCATCTTTATCATCTGCCCTGGTACAAATCCTGCTTATACTCTCTCCAGTTGCTTTCATGCAGGGGAAGCTGGCACACAAGGAGTAGAAATCCGAGATGGGCAAATAGATGCCAGACTGAAGGTCCTTACGGATTTCGAGGGCACATCTGGTTGGGGAAGGCATCAACTTTTCCTGTGTTGAAGGTGAGCAATGATAAAACAAGTGAGGATCTAGCACTGCATCATCCATCAGGTAACAATACTGTGAGTAATGTCTTCTGCTTCTAAAGGACACAGTCATGCAAAACTTTCTGAAAAGCAACTCAGGAAGTCCACCAGCCAGATCCTTGACTCTAGTGCAGACACAGAGCTCACCTACATCGTGCACTAGGACAGACACTTTTACTTCAATGGAACTAAGTTCTAGAGTAGCCTTAGGACCACAATCTGATGAACACATCATTCTGTGAGCAGAAGCAGGAATGTCCCAGGCTGCTGGCACTGAGAAAATTGCTGGAGGCCAGGAATCAGCTGAGTCCCCATCAGATGATGTGTCTCTAGATTGGTCATGCCTCAGTTACTGAAGCTCCAAAGGCAAACTTGAAAAAAATCAGGAAGGGTTGTCTGGTACACTCCTCAAATTAAAAGGCAACATGGAGGAGTTTGTCTGCCTTGTCTGAGGTAATTGTGACAACTCTCCAACGCAACTAAGTCAACACAGCTAAGGTCATAGAGACATTTGTCCCTGCACTGCTGCAGGACTTGGACCATGGTGCAGGCAATTTGCTGGGATCAATGAGTACCAACACAAGGAGACAACAAGGCTTCTTGTGCTCAATCTAGTTGCCCTTCTAACCCAAGGGCACCCACAGGCAGGGGGATCATCTGGTGCAGGCCACAGGATCTGGGAGTCTCCTACCCATTCAAATACCTTTTCCCTGTGACTATGTCTGATTCAGTTCCACAGGCCAAGGAGGATGATGCTGACATGCAGCAGGATCACAAAGGCAGACCAGGGACCTCCAGGTCCTAGCCTTCCAGTAGACACCCACCAAGGGTATGATGGACAGCAGACTGCCTTCATCTCTGCGGTGGATATTGGGGATACGCCAAATTGTAGCAACAGGGTTGTAAAGGTTAAGAAGCTCTAATTGCACAGTGTGAGAACAGCGTTAAGGACTTGTACAGAATATTTACCTCTGTAAATAAAATCTCACGAATTGCACCCTTTCTATGGCTCGTTGTTTCACTGAATTGTGTTCCTGTAGCCCTAGCCAAAAAATTGAACTCCTGCATTAGGAAACAGTGGGGTGCTCATTCCAGGGCTTCCTTTGTGTGCTTTGTGCGAAGTTGCCAGCCTATTGGTTGCATCCCTGTAAGGTGACTGAACAGATCTATCAGGCCTTTATCTCATAAGGATTGAGGATGTCTCCCACAATGTGCAGGGCTAGTGTTACTTGTTCCCTCCAATTCCCTTTAACTTACATTTTTCAGGGATGCCTTAGTACCACACTCTTTCAAATACTTCATTAATGTCAAGAGCTGTCATTCCCAACTAACCTTTTGTATTCAGCTCTTCTGTTAGTGTTTGAACCAAGGCTTTAACAAAGTATAAAACCAAATAGCCCCTACAGAACCCAAGCTGTGGTGATATTTAATTTTATGCCCACTAGTTTTCATTACAAGTCATTTTTATGATCATGTGGTCAGCGATCAAAGTAAAACCAGTTATTTTAGAATCCATGCCATGTTTACACACAACCATGACAGTTGGGTGATCTATACTCCATAATATATTTGAATTGAATTAGCCATCGTGCTACTATTCCCTCAGTGTTACAAGCGTCACTATTCCTACTTGATTCAATTTCCTCATTAATACATTTCTACATTAATATTCTGTTTCACAAACGTTGAAGGTTTTTTACAATATGTAGTTTGGTAAACTTCAGAAATCCAGCAGTAGTTACATTTTCCTAGCTCTACATTAAAAATATAAAAAGAATTTGATCAATTTCCATCAATGAATTTTTTAAGGGGACAATTTACTATATGCAGGTTTTGACATAGTTGCAGAAATGGGAAATTATCTGAATTATGAATCACATTGAACAATCATACTTAGATATTCTCAGTTATTTCCATGGTCACCAATAATAATACTTTAAACGTACTGAGAGATACAATGGAATATAAAACATATGATGACTAGGTTTCAATCACTCACTAACATCTACGGAGCATTTAATTTGTTTCTGACATATTTAGGTGCTCCTGGCTACCCTTATGAAGCTTCTGCATTTATCTGCAAATTCCTTGAAACTATATGCACACAAGTAATTTCCACTTACCGTCTGTTTACTATTAATTAATAAAGCATTTTATTTATTAAATTAATGAGAAAGAGTTGATCATTGTTGGATTTGCTGCCCACATTGATATATTCTTTCATAATTAAATTTTCTTTACATGTCACTATTTTGATTTCCTCTTTTTCCAACTTTTTCCTCAAATTATAATAGAATAATTGAATGATTTGCAATTAAGGCACCACCATCCTTCCCTAAATCTGATATTTCTATTCATAGTATCAAAGGAAGTTGTAACATAGAAGGAAATTATTCGGCCCATAATGTCCATTAGAGTTAAAATGTAGCCATCCAGCCTAATCACACTTCCTGGGTCTTGGTCCATGCCCTTTTGGTTACAGCACTTCAGCTTCATATCCAAGTACCTATTAAATGTAAAGAGGACTCCTACCAGTCAGTGCAATCCACATGCCCACCACTGTGAGTGAATAAAATCCTTCAAATCTCCTCTAAATCTGAACCATATAGAAGCAATGGCATGAGTGAAACTCAGTAAGAAGTCTCACAACACCAGGTTAAAGTCCAACAGGTTTATTTGGTAGCACAGGCCACTAGCTTTCAGAGCACTGCCCCTTTATCAGGACTTACCTGATGAAGGGGCAATGCTCCAAAAATAGTGGCTTGTGCTACCAAATTAACCTGTTGGACTTTAAACTGGTGTTGTGAGACTTCTCACTGTATTAACCCCAGTCCAACACCAGCATCTCCACATCATGAATGAAACTACTCAGCATACATAATGAAGACAGGTGTAAGAACTCTTTCAGGAGAACTGGATAGTCTTATAATGCATTCTTGGCTGAAAGCCCAGACTTGTAAAATGATTATCTCAGTAGGGGCTTTTTTGACAACTGCAGTAAACTGTTGTCTTTGCTTGATTGATCACTGTAATCTCAGCTCCGATTGCACCCTTGTAATTTATTTTGTTTTTTTAAGTAGTTATATTATGTTGTTCTTCCTGTGATCTCTTTTGTTAATTTCTCAATGTTCATATGCACAAGTTTAAGAGGTGTGAGACATTTGAAGCCTCTGTTATTGATAATTTAAAGGTCCATCTGAATATCACTTTTGCTGCATTATAGGAACAGCAAGTTTTTGTAATAAAAGATTTCTGAATGTTTTTTCTTCTTTGTATTTCCACAGATGCCATTGTTACTAATGTGGATTAAAGGGGCCATGAGTTGGCAGGGGGTCATATGGGGCCATGGGGTTATTGTGGAGGCATTAGCTTTGGAGGGGGCCATTTGGGGCATGAGTGGTATGGAGGTGGCATTGGGAGTGAGTGGAAATTGAGGGATGTGACTAGGCTGAGAGCTAGAGAGCCTAATAGCCTTTAACACAACTGGGTTAAGTCCAATAGATATGGCGTTGGACTGGGATAAACATAGTAAGAAGTCTCACAACAGGTTAAAGTCCAACAGGTTTATTTGGTAGTATATGCCACTACCTTGAGGAACGCTGTTCCTTCATCAAGTGAGTGGAGAGTTCTGATCGCAAATAGGGCATATAAAGTCACACAGGGTTTACAGAATACTACACTTTCTCAGGCTGATAGCATTTGTCCTCCTGCACTGTCACTTTGCCAGCAGCTTTGCTGTTGCCCATCATTAGCCTGATAGCTGGCACTTATGCCAAGGTGATGTAATCCAATGTCCAGCTTTCTGGCTCAGAGCTTTTCAAGTTTGTCCTGCAAGAAATCTGAAGTCTCCTCCACTGAATGTCAGCAAACTATACTGTAGCCCATGGGATATCACTGCATAAGATTCCCAGACACAATGGGAATGCACAAGGGTGTTTAGTTGACCCCTGGATGGAGTATTAAATTGCATGCTTCATAAAGTTGGTTTAGCATGGTTGTTTCGTAGTGAAATTTATTTCCGCAGAGGACACTAGATAGTCAGTGGTTAAGGCAAGGGGTATGGATTGTTGGAGAATTAGGAATCGGGGCTGTATTCCCTGGTTCTATAGGTTAATCAGATGATCATACAGCCTGGCTGAAAAGGGGATACATCGACTACCTCCTACCCTCCTCCTGCTCCTCCCTAGTAGTAGGTCACTGTAATCCTAATAGTAAAAGCTGTGCCCTTATGACTGTGAAGCTGTGCAGGATACAACTATGATGAATGGTGCCGCACATCCTGGTGAGTACTGCAGAGCTCCTTCAGAGTGGTATGGTAGCAAAGCATTGACTGGGCGCCCAAATGAATGGTCTGCTTTATGCTGTTTTGTGTGGATATATGGTTCTCATTATATGCATGCTAGTCATGTCTGGTTGGCTAATGCACCAGTCATGAGTCATGTGGTCAGGTAGTCCTTGACATCCAGCAACCATCCTTCTTGGCTCAAGTACTAAGGGAACAGTGGCCGGTAGATTAAAGGTAGTATGATGGTAGTACTGTGTACACATTGCAAAACATGTATTATCACAGCAAGATCAATTGCAACATCAGGTACACATATTTAAACCAAAGTTGAAATTGGCATGTAGTAGTTGACATGTAGCAAGAGAGCATAACGTCTGCATCAATTATTCCAGCAAGCTCACTTGAGGTGCATTTCCAAATGAAGACCTCCAGCTTTCTTAAAGTTCATATATTAGCAACAGCAATTTGACATTTGGCATAACAGATGTAGTGCATTAAGGACAAGCCAATTTAAAATGCATATTTTTTACATAACATTTTGAATGAGACTGTCACTTTTGAAGTATGTTCGAAGCCAATTAACTGAAAGCCTTTTGGTCGAACTGAACGACAGAAGTATGAAATAAGCAGTTAAATAAAATGACAAGTGCCACTAAAATGCAGATGTTTGAGCAATTCTGTTCAAAGCAAGTTATCATTGGTAACAACTATTCTGTCTAATTGTGCAATTTTCAGAAGATCCATTCTCCAAATTACAAAGTAGCTTACTTGTTGCTGCAGAGAAGTAAAGATTTTGAGTGTTTTTGAGTTATCTTAGTCATATGGAGCGATCTTATGAAAAACAGTCTAAGTCCAGAACAAGCATGAAAACAGGAGTTTCAGATCCGTTTTTTCAGCGAGTCCAAGTCTCAGATCCTACGCACTTAGTACATGAAAAATACCGAAAACCTCTTCTCGCCAGTCGGGGGGTTGGGGTGGGGCTTAAATTGCCAGAAAGGTAGCTGATAGCAGCAGAGGACACCAGCCTCTCTTCATAGCTGAAGTACTGCAGCCAAGGCAACATGCTGGTGAATCTCCTCTGCATCTTTTCTACTACCTTACTCACTCCTTCCTACAGTGTGGCACACAGTACTCTAGCTGTGACTAATGAGCATTTTATATAGTTACATCATATCATCTTTGCTCTTATATTCCAAACCTAATAAAAGCAAGTATCCCATTTGTCTTCTTAACCATCTATCTACCTGCCCTGTTGCCTTCAAGTATTAATGGGCATGCATCCTAATGTCCGTCTGGTCCTCTGTACTCCCTAGTGTCCTATCATTCATTCCTTTGCCTTGTTAGTCCTCCCAATGTATCACCACACACTTTGCAGGGTTAAATTCCATTTGCTACTGTTCTACCCATCTGGGAGCCCAACTATATCACCCTGTAATCTAGAGCTTTCCTCCTCACTACTTACATCAATTTTTCTGTCATCTGCAAACTCACTGCTCTTACCTACACATTCCTGTCCAGATCATTAATGTAAACTACATATACAAGTACATCCTTTAGGATTCCCAGGCATTTCATGGCATTTCACCTGCTGCTCTGATTATCTTACGCAATCTTACACATCGTGGGTCGGCAGAGTGACACACTGGTTAGCACTGCTGCATCAGAATGCCAGGGACCTGAGTTCAATTCTGGCTTTGACTGACTGTGTGAAGTTTGCATGTTCTCCCCGTGTCTGTGTGGGTTTCTCTGGGTACTCCGGTTTCCACCCACAGTCCAAAGGTGTGCAGGCTAGGTTGATTGGCCATGCTAAATTTCCCCTCTATGTCCCAAGATGAGTAGTTTAGGGGGATTAGCGGGCTAAATATGTGGGGTTAAATAATTTGCACTGCAGAATTCTTCATCTTTTCAGTTTAAGCAATAATATGGTTTATAAAATGGCATGAAAATATACATATAAAATGGTTGAACTAATATTTCAATATTAAGATTCTCATCTTTGTTTTCCAATGTCTCAATGGCCTTGCCTTTCTCCAACTCTGTTATTTCCTCCAGCTACACAACCACCTGAGATCTCTGTGCTCCCTCCCTTAATCTTTCCATTTCCCTGCCACTCTTTCATCCTTCAAGAAACTGTTAAAATTTACCTATTGCAACTGTACAGGGTACTGGTGAGGCCACAGCTGGAGTGCTGTGTGCAGTTTTGGTTGCCGCACTTGCGGAAGGATATCTTGGCCTTGGCGGGAGTGCAGAGGAGGTTCACTAGGCTGATACCGGAGATGAGGGGGTTGGTCTATGAAGAGAGACCAAATAGACTGGGTCTGTACTCGTTGGAGTTTAGAAGGATGGGGGGGATCTTATAGAGACGTATAAGATAATGAAGGGGATGGATAGGGTAGAAGTAGAGAGATTCTTCCCGCTTAGAAAGGAAAGCAGGACTAGAGGACACAGCCTCAAGATAAGGGGGGGGGGGCAAATTAGATCAGAGTTGGGGAGGAACTTCTTCACTCAAAGGGTGGTGAATCTCTGGAATTCGCTGCCCATTGAAGTGGTGGAGGCTACCTCGCTAAATATATTTAAGTCACGGGTAGATAGGTTTCTGATAGACAGGGGAATTAAGGGTTATGGGGAGAAAGCAGGAAAGTGGAACTGATCCACTTCAGATCAGCCATGATCTTATTGAATGGCGGGGCAGGCTCGAAGGGCTCGATGGCCTACTCCGGCTCCTATTTCTTATGTTCTTATGTTCTTAATTAATTAAGTTTTTGACTAACCGCCCTAATGCAGCTCAATTTCAGATTTTATGTTATTAAGCTCCTGTAAGGCCACCTTGAAATGTTTTGTTACATTAAAATGCCATATAAATACAAATTGTGCTCCTATTAGGTATAATATAAATCATCCACACCGCTTAAGAACTTCAGAAATAGGAACTGGAGAATACCTTTATGCCTTCTTCACTATTCAACAAGATCCTGGCTGACTTCAACTCCAATTTCCCATACTAATCCTGTACTCCATAATTCCTTAGTATCCAAAAATCTACAGTCTTGAATATACCCAACAACTGAGCATTCACAGCTCTTTGGCATAGAGAATCCAAAAGATTCACAATCCTGTCAATGAAAACATTTTTCCTCATAAACATAAATGGTCACCCCCTTATTCTGAGACTGCAACTCTATATTCTAGTTTCCCAAGCAAGAGGAAACATTTTCTCAACATCTACCCTTTAAAGATTAATGGGCAGAATTTTCATAAACAATTTCTAAGTGTCATAATGGTGGGAAAACAGGAGTTGGCTTTTTCAGCGCAGTCTACATTGCAATCTTTCAATCTTTATTGCACTTAGTGCAATAAAAGAGCCTCCATGCAAATCATGCCATCAGGGAGATTCCTGGCACATGCCTCAGCCAAAGTGGCCATTAACAAGGGAGGAGCGACAATTAAACATTAAGGATGCACTCACAGTCAAGCACACCAGGAAGATGGCATCTTGTAGAGCATCTCCTTGGTTTACAGAGGGGTAATTGGGATGTTGCTGGATGATGCAGAGGAGTGCAGGGCCATCTTCTTCCCCAGAGAGGGTCAATGACCTGGGGGTTGGGTGGGCAATACAACTTGGGAAGCAGTGGCATGACTGTCAATGCCTGTGCACTGGCAAGGAGGACCAGGGGCCAGTGGAGAAAAAAAATGAATGACCTTGTTTGGGCAGCAAAGGTGAGTGTCCATTCCCTCCTGGCATCAGTAGCATCTGTTGCCCCTGGACGGTCCATGTTGATCCAATACCTCACACCGCATAGCCTCCCAGCACCCATCTGCCTAGCACATTCCTCCAATCCCTCTGGCACCCCCATCACAAATCCTGCTTGCTGAGGCACAGTGCCAAAATATATCACCTGATTGCCCCCAAAACCATGCACTCTTCCAGTCATTAAGTTTAAATTTAAAATTTACATCTTGTAAAATTACATTTAGCATGAAATGTACAAGTTTCAAGTATCATTTCAAACATTATACAAGATCAAAGGTATCCAAATACAGTTTACTTTATTATACAGTGCATTTACATGCACTCATCACAGTGGATGACTCACTCCACTGTTCTTGTTTAACACTTAGACACATATGTCTATCAAATATTTATTTCTCAATCCCACTTCTGTCTCTGCAGGAGAAGCTGGCCCAGTAAGTCTCTAGCAAGTTGCAAACTGCCCAGATATTTGTCCCTCCCTTTGCACTGAACCATGTGTCTTGCTACGCAGGAGATGACCTCGATTGGGATGGGCCCTCAGGAATCATTCCCTCCTTGCTGCCCTCACTGAGAACACCACCCCCCTCCCCCGCAAAGAGAAAGGCTCTGATGAAACCTCAGAGGAAAGCACTCAACAGTCAACACAAACATCATACGCACCGCCACCAGCACAGTGGGACATATTAGCAGCGAGGCTTCTACTAGGGCACTTTCAGGTGAGCACCGAAAGTGCCCTAGTACCGTTAATGCACATCAGATGGAGGTGGGAGCATCTAAGGGCTCAGACAGGCGAAGGTCTCCCACAGCCAAGGAGACAGTTGGCTCCCAACCAGTTGCCGATCCGCTGGGATCAGTTATCCTGAAGCTGCTGGAGTTGCAGTGGCAGAACCAGGGATTGCAGGACAGGCTGTCAGTAATATTCTAGCAACTGCAAGGCTGTTTGGAGGACTCTCACAGCCTTCAGGTGCAGGAGGTGGCGCTACCATTGCATGGCATCCAGGCCAATACTCAAGAATGGTTATCTCAGTGGAAAGCCTGGGGTAGGAAATAGTTGCCATGGGTAGCAGGGTACAAGACATGGTTAAGTTGCTGAGCGCCATGGCTCACGGCCTAGGGGAGCATGCTCGGGACGTAAAGGCTGTGGGCTTTGAGAGTTTGGCCCAGTCACAGTGGGTCATGCTGCTGGCCTTGAGAGCTTGGTCCAATCTCAAAGGACTATCTCTGAGGGGACCAGAGCTTGGTCCAGACTCAGATGGCCATCACTGTGGGCTTGCACATCATGGGGTCAATGCAGTTAAGCCTCCAGGATTGACAGAACTAGGTGGCGCAGACTCCAGCTGCCCTCCATCCAATGGAGTGCCGCAGGGGCCATTGAGCACCCCAAGAGAGGAGGAAACGCTGAAGCCCATGTCAGGGCTGTACACCCAGATGACCCATCCCCAGCCCTTCCGAATCCCCCTTCATGACATTAGTCCTCAAAGACCCTGGGGATGTCCAAACTGCATAAGATTGAACTATCATGCAAACTCCCCAGGCACCATGCACACACCTCCATGATTTTAATCCGGTGGTCACACACTATATGAACATTAAGGAAATAGAACCCCTTCCCATTAATGAAGGGCACCACTTGATTGTATGGAGCCCATCAGACAATGTGTGTGCCGTATATAGCTCCCTGCACATGGAACATTCCAATGATGAGAAGGGAAAGAGAGATTTTTGATGTGATTACTAATTCTATCTCAAATAATTGTTTCGAGAAGTTTTTTCAGCATTGAAGTTAAACTGGCTGACCTGTTCATCCTTCCAAAAGAATGTCCTGTAGTTGCTTTGTGACAGTCTTGACCCTGTCACCAGGGAGGCAACATACCATCTTGAAATCAGGTCCATTGTCATAGAAATGCTTGTCTGTTTGACTAGCTAATGAATCCTCTATCAATATTGGTCTTCCTTCCCTCCTGTACAGTTGAGCTGCTCATAGTGTCACAAATTTGGCTCTGACTGGACCTTTCTGAGCTACAAGCTTCCAAAACAGAAAAACCATTTGTGAGTTGGACCCCAGGGGACTCCTGCATTACCTGTCTGGTTCTCTTGGACTGTCTGGCAGTCACACATTCCCTTTCTACAGTTTGATCACTTCTCTGAATGTGCTATCCACATTGCTCTCAGCCTCACAGATGTGCCACATAACCTCTAGCCACTGCCTGAGCTCTAAAACCAGAAGCTCAAGTTTTTGCAGCTGCCTGCATTTCTTGCACACATTACCACTCACCTGATGAAGGAGCAGCACTCCGAAAGCTCATGATACCAAATAAACCTGTTGGACTTTAATCTGGTGTTGTGATGCTTCTTACTATGATTGTCTAAGACACTGGTTCTCTATGACTTCACATATTATCAAACAGGCACTCAACTCAACCTGCTCTGCCATGTCTTAACTTTTTTTTATTTAAGTTAACTTTATTTTATTTTGGATTACTTACATTACTGTACTATACTGACACTGAATTTCCTTTACTTAAATCCAAGTACAGTTTCTTCTTTCAAAATAATATGCTTTTCTCATTAATAGCAATTTAAAGACAGTCCCTCACAGCAGTAGCTTACCAACTAATGAACATATGTTTTTCCAGTGGTGTCATTATTTGTTTTTTCACTCTCTCCTCAAACTTAGCACAGGCTGGTTCCAAGTAACTGAAAGGTCTGCTGTCTCTCTGACTCCAAGGTAAGCGGATCCTAGGCTGAATTTTTACCACATAAATTGTTATGGTAGCTGCCAGGGAAGTGAGCACACACAATGGAATTTTTTTGTTGTGGTAGCAGATCAGTTGGGCATTGAAGAAGCGGAAGTCCTTCCTGATGATGGATCTCATTGGCCAGCCACTGGGTATCTGACGGTCATGTGGGTACAAATGATGATGCCCTGCATGGGGAAAATCTAGTGATAAAGATGAAATGCAGTTCCAATTGTTCTTGTGTTTATCATTAAATGAAAATACTGTATTGCTGTGGCAAAGATGGCATGAATCACCTGCGAGATGCAGAGGTAAACAACCCCAAGCAAAATGGCACTGAGATCCATAGCTAATCCTTGGAAGGAGCCAGTAGCAAAGATGTTCAAAGCCACAATGACTTTCAGGGCTACTGACAGGGCATGGCAACCGGAGCTGCAGGCTGTGAGGTTTTTGATGTACGACGACCACGGTGATATTTACTGATCTCTGTGACCACATGGCAGGAGAGTCACAGTCTTCTGTGGCGCTAGTTTTCCTTCATTTCCAGGTAGCTCCATCTTTGTCAGTAGATTCCATGTTCAGGGTTTGGCCTGCATTGTCTTCTTGACCATCTTTCCTCTCCCTTGTCCTTCTAATGCCTGCAATTGTGCCCTTACTGTGGAGGATGTTGTTCCTAATTAGCATTGGTCCAAAATCTGACATTCACGTCCTCAATACTAGCTTGAACGTTCTTTCTGGATAAGTGGCTACCCAATTGGCTTGGCAGATCTTCTGCACCAAGATATAATGGGGGCGCAAATCTTGATCAGAGCGCAGCCTAATGCTCACTCTCCCTGCCACCCAGGCAGTGTAATAGGCAACTCTTTACCAAATGCCCTGCTCCCCATTTTCCTGCTGACTTTCTATGGGGCCTGGTGATATTCTGGGGCAGCTGTAACTGGTTCCCAATCTTCACCCAACTCTCTTCAGCTGGGAAATTTCTGAAGACATGCCCACCCCAATAAAAACTTAAATTTCAGTCTTTGACTAGTTCTCGAACAGCCTTTAAAAAAGATTAATTGCCCTAAGTTGGGACAACAAGATTCTTGTCCCATCTTCCTTCTGCCATTATGATTTTTGCTTGTGCTGGGATCTGCATCTTGAAATTGACATACTGCCCAGTGATAGTATTTTCAGGGCTGCCCTACTTCTGTTCCAGATGTCAGGAGGCCCCTAAAATATAGGCACTGTACTTGATTGCCATTTTAGATATCTCTTGGTTTCATACCTGTGACAAACTGCTGTGGATTACTGACCCTCCCTCAACCCACTGCTCCAATGATTGTACAGATGTACAGGCTTCCCAGGTAACTACTTGCATTGAGCTCACATGAAGAAAGACATCAAACATCATACATTTTCTATTGGAGTCTGTTCACATTGCTCTATGTTAAAAACTAATGTGCATGAGTATGATCGTGTCAGTGGACTAGCAATCCAGAAACCCGTTTTAATTCCCCAAGAGAAACAAATTCAAATCCCACCGTACGGTTTCAGAATTTGAATTCACGTACTGAAATTCTAGAACCTAAACGAGAATCAGTAAATATGACCGTGGTCATCATACAAACACAAATTTTCTTCACAAAATTAAATCTGTCATCCTTACCCAGTCTGGACCCCATGTGACTCCAAATTCATACTAAGGTGGTTGATTTAAATGGATGAACCAAGAGGGCCCATCAGGCATGATCTATAACGTTAGCTGTGCCAGCATTGCCAACATCCAAGAATAAATAAACAAAAATTTTGGTTACAGATTTCAGTTGGGATATGCCAACAATGTGTGATCCCTGAATATTTAGGCCCTGATTCTGCCAATCACACGCTAAGTGCTGTTCCAGTGGGAAAATCAGAGAGATTCCAGTTAACACTGGCAGCGTTTTGCAGATCCTATTCAGTTCATTTAAGTGAGCGATCTCTCCCCCCACAGAAATTACTCTGCTCTGAATGGCACAGGTGCATGCCCCAATAGAATCGGTGATCAGCTGTTCAGCTGACAGTCAAGACCACTTCCTGCTTTTCCTTCTGTCACAAGAACCGAAGGAACAATAACCCATTGTCATGTTACTGCAGGAAGCATTTCATGTTGTATCTTTTATCAGATCAATATTTTTGATTTGGAACAGTGAATTAACCTCTGAAAGGCTGTACTTCAGGATGAACCCCCCCCAGAAAAAATCAATCTTGTAAGTGAATTACTCCCCAAAAGTTTAGTTAATTATAAGACTGAATCGATATTAAACACAATGTCCATGTAAAATATGGTATAACTGAAGCAAATCTATAGTTTTCCCCTTGACAACTGCATCTCAATAGTTCTATTCTTCACATATGACAACAGAATGAGATAAAGGCAAAATACTGCAAATGCTGGAATCTGAAACAAAGACAGGAAATGCTGAAAAATCTCAGCAGGTCTGACAGCATCTGTGGTGAGAACACAGAGTTTTGAGTCTGGATGACCGTTCATCAGAGCTCTATTCTCTCCCCACCGAAGTTTCTGACCTGCTGAAATTGTCCAACATTTTCCGTTTTTGTTTATAATGGTTAGGGTCTGGGTGGGATGCTCTGTTGAAGAGTTGGTGTCGACTCGGTGGGTCAAAGGGGCTGCTTCTGCACTTTCGGGATTCTATGATTCTGTGTTTGTTCAATGTGATATTGTTATTACTCTAAATAATTTCAAATCCAAGGTAGCCACATCAAAAATCAGACTTGTGAGACTCCTAAGAGCCAATGATTAACCTCGTGAGCCAATGTTCAAATGGATAAGATTCTCATCCCATATGCCATTGGCAACATTATTAGAATATCAGCTGAGGATGCAGCCAATCAGCCCACCAGATGTTTGTCGTCTGAATGAGAAACCATTTATCAGCCTTTGACTGTTAACTCCATAGACTTTGGAGCTTTTAAAGCATAAGCATGACTTTAAGATTTCTGCCTCTCATTCTTCTCTTTTTGAGGCATGAAATGATTTTATCAACAATGCAGACTTTGATCCTCCCTCCAGCCGTCAGTCAAAAAGCTTTTAACCACTAATACACCATCTGTTCCTTATGTCAAAAAAGCTGTCTGACAGTCAAGCACAATGGAACAAGTAATTTGTAAATAAACCCTAACGGAGCAAGTAAAACTGACAGCCTTCATTCAAAGCATGCAGTTTAAATAAGTTTCAGAGCAGCTGCTGCTCTTTCAAAGTTAAAAGGGATCACCCCAGTGAAATTTAGAGCCTCCTGTCAATCAAAATACTTCTAAGAGGTTTCAGAGTAGCTGAGACTTATCAGATAAAGCAGGGTGATCTTCCAAGTGAAACTGACAGGTCCTTTCAATCAGAGCACATTAAAGAGTTCAGGTACGAGATGGGCTTATGGTTAGTAATGTTGCATCGCAGCACCAGGGACCCAGGTTTGATTCCAGCCTCCGTGAATGTGTGGAGTTTGCACGTTCTCTCCATGTCTATGATTTTCTTTTGGGTGCTCCGGTTTCCTCTCACATTCCAAAGTTGTGCAGGTTAGGTGGACTGGCAATGCTAAGTTGCCCTTCTGTGTCCAAAGGTGTGTAGTTGATTAGCCGTGTGTAGTTAATTCTGTGGGGTTATGCAGAGAGGGTGGGGGGGATGGCCTGGGTGGGATGCTCTTTTGGAAGGTTGATACAGAATCGATTGGCTGAATCACCTCTTTCTGTACTCTAGGAATTCTACGGATTCTTTTATGGTATAATGTTTTGAGTCCAAAATGATGCTCAATTCCTACTGTAGAATGTGGAGCTGCTGTGATTTGGAGGAATTCCAGGTATTTAGAGGGCATGGATTTTAATGTGACCAGGTCGCTTCAAAGGTTTTGAAGAACACAGAAAATAATGAAGATCTTTCCCAGGATGGTGTCTGAAATTATCATCCTGAGCGTGATTACCAAATTTTCCAGCGCAACCAGGAGAAGTCCAGCCATGAGAGCCCCCATCCCAGAGGAGACACCCAAGGTCAAGCCTTTTCCCCAGCCTCGGCCCTCTCAACCCTCAGATTCCTTGAGGGAATCTTCTCTGCAACCTGGAAACGGCAGAGGCTCCATTGACATATTTGGAGGCTGGACTAATCTCCTTGCTTCCCAACTCTCCCCACACTGCCAAGACCCGTTTCTCAGGACCTGTACTGTTCGGCGCCCACAGAACTTCTGTTAACGGGGTTAGGAGAACATAGGGAAATCGTAGAATTAGGCTTCCAGTCTGCTAACTATATTTTAATACATGTCAATTAGCTTCAATAGGGTTCTCATTCACTCCAGATGGGATCAATGGGATCGATGTCCAGCGGGAATCCTGATTTGGCCCTCTCACCACATTTAATGGGCTATCAGGATTCCGAGTGGGGGCTTGCAGCCACAGAAAATCGCTTTCTTAATCTTTTCTAAGTCAATTCTGACTGATGTTTCTGGATTAAATAGTCAAAATTCCTTAAATGTGTTGGCTGTAAAATTCAAACTACAGTGGCCAAATTTGTAACTACATAGAAAAATTAGTTACAATCTACAATGAAAGTCAAGAAACAAAATTCACTTAGGTCCAAATTCAGAGCTTCTAACTAAAAACAAACTACCAATTTATATTATGGTCAGGATTACAGGGCCCACTAACTCCTGACAGAAATACTGATTGTCCAATAAATCAGGTGACGGGCCTAAAATAGGATTCTGCTGAGCGGCAAACTCGTTGCAATACTGACAGTCTGCCCTGCCAGCCATGATTAGGCTAGCACCCAATATTCAAAATGTGAATAATCATGTAATTTGTGGGCTGGAAGCCTGATTCAGTGGCCTCCCGCTATGTACCTGCCCCATCAGGAAGCTCACCGAGTGGTCCTGACAAATATGGACATAGTGCCTTGTATGTGGACCTGGCAATCAAAGGCTGAATGTTTATAAACATTGTGGTTAGGTTGGATATTGTAGGAGATTCAACGTCCTCTTCCCCAAACACAATGTTTACAAAGCACCTGAGATGCATTCAAGTGTGTAGAGAAAGAAAACCAAACGAGACTCTTTGCTAGTGGTAGGTAATCTATACCTGTCAATCAAATTCCTTCAAAGGTTGCAGACACCAGATGCTAACCTTCCAATGTTAAAAAAGGTACTCCTCAGTGAAAGTGATGATGAAAGCACTTCAAAGGGGTTTGCTAGTACCTGTAGGCTAGGAGAGAAAGCAAGGGGTTCTCCCAGGAAATCTTGACAGGTCATCTCTATAAAAGCACTTTAAAGAGTGCTGTTAATACCTGGGTCAATCCCTTTTGTGGAAACAAGTACTTTGAAGGCTTCCAGATGTCCAAGGGGCATGGATATCAAAGTAGCCAGGGCAGTTCAAAGGTTTCAGAGGACAGGGGCAATAATCAATATCTTACCCTAGAATGGTGTATAAAATCATTATCCTGAAACTAAATAACACCTTTCCCAGGGCAACAATGACAAGTGCAACCACTAGAATGCCCATCCCAGTGCAGAGTCCCAAAGTAAAATCCTTCCTCCCAGCCCAAGCCCACTCAACCCCCAGGTCCTTTGGGGATCCTCTCTCTAAAGCCTGGCAGCAGCAGAGGGGCATGTAGACAGACCACTTACCTCCTTGCCTCCCTCAGAGAACAAGGCATCAAGTAAGCTCATGTTGTCACTGCCGGACTGCCAGGGCACACTGCAAGGCTGAAAGTCCTGAGGATCCCATCTGGGATTGTCTCTTGTGTTGGGGGTTAGACACCACTGGCTGGGGGATGGGGTCAGATCACTCTCAAACCTGCAAGGGGAAGCGGGGGGTGTGGGGGGGCAGGGGTAGCGATGACCCTTTTAATGGTGCAAGGGAGGATGCCCCTCTGTGTTGAGGGGTTGGGGGTGCTCCCCTTCTGAGTGGGAGTCACCATGTCTGTCAACATGGAGTTCGGGGTGCCCCATCGCTTTGAAGCCGGGTCGGCCGGTGTGATTCCTGGGATGCATAAAATTAAATGCTGCAGGCGGGGCAGGCGGCGGTGCTAATGCCAGCTGTTTCCCGCTAGCAGATGCACTTAGTGTGCAAGTGGGTGAATAGCTTTCTATGTATTTTAATTTGGTGGCATATCCAACAAATGTTTCATAAAGAACTTTTGATTCTAGGGGTGAAAACATCATAATGTCAATAACAGAGGATGTTGGAATAACTCAGCATCTTTTTTTTAATATTTTGCACCATTCGTTAAGTTACAAAGCCAATGCTCAGAGTGGACCGGGCAGACTCAAATCCATTCCTTGCTTGTTCCAAAAACCAAATTCAAATTCCATTTGAATCCAATTCATGGTCCCCACAAGAGAAATAAACAAGGAGAACAGATAGTACACTTGATCTCAGCCAAAAGGCTAAAGAAACCAGCATCTATTTGAAGAGAAACAGAGTTAACGTTTTGAGTCCTTAGACCAATAATAGGCAACCTAGATTAGTGAGTGAGCCACATGAGTGGCCCTTTTTCAACTCAGCAGGCCACAAGATCGGGTTTGTTGACTAACCATGGCCCTATGAGCAAGATTAAATACAATTAATACATGCTGAATCTTTTATAACAAGTTACAGAAAATGCTTAATCATTCATATATTAATAGAACTGTCACTAACTTAAAATTGTAAAAACAAAATAAATATCTACGCTTTGGAGGCAGAGGGACCTCATGGCTCTCACAGTCAATGTTGTATGTAATTAACGCACACCTCACTTCATTTGCGCTTTCTTTACATACATATCACTTCAGTCATACTGGTAGTAAAAACACTACATGGACAGAAATCAACAGAATGTGGCAATCCTGCACCAACAAAATGTGTTGAGGGCTACACTCAGAACCCAGGCGGGAACCATTTGTCCCTTGGGTCACAGGTTGTCCATTGCTGCCGTAGAGTTTTTATTAGAACTGAGAGGAGGGAGAATGTGTTAGAACTGTAGAAATTACAACAAAAGTAGTAACTTTAAGAACAAAAGACAAATGACCTGGTGTGAGAGACAGAGGCAGTGTTTTGCATTTGAGGCAATACAGGTATTGGATTTATTTAAAAAACGTAGGGTTTAAGATAGAGGACAAAAGATAAAAATCTAATGTTGCCAAACTCAACACGGAAGCCTAAGGCCTACAACATGTCCAACTAGAAGATCAGATGCTGCTCCTCCAACTTGCACTGGGTTTCACTGGAGCACTGTAGCAGGCTAAGGATGGTATGACAGCAAGATGCTAAGTTAAAATGGTGCATAGCAGGAAGGTTGGGAGTCATGCAGACTGAACAAAGGTGTTCCACAAAGCGGTCACCCAGAGCTTAGATTCCCCAATGTAGAGGAGACTGCATTGTGAGCAATGAATACAATAACCAAATAAAAGGGAAAATAAGTGAAATATTGCTTAATCTGAAAGGAGGATTTGGGGCCTTGAATGGTGAGAAATAAGCAGGTAAAGGGGCATGAATTACATCTTCTGCAATTACTTTGCACTGGAAACCATCCAATACTCCAATTTAAATTGAAGAATTTGGATGGTTCTTACTGTCTTAGCAGAGAGAGAGTTCAAAGAATTAAAACAACTTTAACGCAAATAGTACTGTAACTATAGTGCTGACACCTCTTCCATGCCCCTGCCCCCTACTAGACTCTCCAATTACCCTCCCACCCACCAACTGGACCCCCGATTAATCCCACAACCTCATCTGCCTTCCCAACTAATCACCCGACTCCACCCAACTCATCTAAATATCCAACTGACTACCTTCCTCCTGATCCATTATACCCAACTCACCCCACCCCCTGAACTCTCTGACCCATGTTACCTCCTCCCTTACTGACACACTTAACTTCTCCCTAGGCTTCTCAAAGTGGCTGGGGCTTTAAGCTTACCTGCTTCCAGTAGCTAGTGTCATAAAAAAAAACATGACTTTACGCACTCCCCCCACCCCGAAATGCACTTATCTCACCAGCACCATGTCAGGAGAGATGTGCAGCTTGCACTAAGCTAAGTATACAGAAGCAGAGTGGCAATTTGACTGTGATTGCCTTTTCTTAAAAGTTTTGGCCCATTAATATTTAAAGGATGGTGCTGCAATGATCAGCTTCCGAGAACAACATATAGTACTCTTCCAGTCTTTATTTCACAATTCTCTCCACTACTTGAGGAGCTCTCTTTGCATCTTTACGTTTAACTTAATGTATAAATCATGGAGATCCATCACACCAAAGAAATCGAACTTCAGTTTTACCAGCAAATGCCAATTCCACATTCTCCTGAGAATTAACAGAAATAGTTCCAGTTATTTGCAGACGAATCAGTTAAAATATCACTTCAAATTAATGTGTTATAATTGGTTTTACTAAAATAATACAGCTTCCAGATATTACAGTTCACAATATCATAAAAATTGATGAACAATCTTACTCAAGTGGTAAAGGAAAAGCACATCACCAAATCTCTGAAGCACCAGCATGCATCACACAGATCACAAACAAAAAAAGTTGTTCATATAAAAGCAAAAATTACATCCCCAGAATCTCTACAGTTTGATATGGATAAAAGGTACTTAATTTGTAATCTGTTTTAAATTAAGCACCCACTCATTAAACTAGCTTAAAACCATTGGTTGATCTTCATTAGTTTAACAGCCTGCACATGAATTAGTTAATATGAAGAAGATCTTGTAACCATATTCTTCAGGTGCATTTGAAGTGAACACATTCTTTTTCTCTCTAGCATCTGCATTTCATGTTTCCTACATTTCAAATGCATTTGGTGTCCAAAGATATTAATGAAATAGTCTTTGATTCATGGACAGATGCAGTCTTCGTATTGTTCCAGTACATCCTTTCTTGTGGTTATAACCATTTCAGAGGACTGTGACTACGCACAACAAATCCTTTGGCAAGGAAAAACCATCATGAAAGACACTGCCCAGAGAACAAAGTAACGGTGTACTCCTAAGCAAGACTAGACTTCTCTAGTGTACACATACAAGCTAGAAAGTCTGTAAAATCAACTAAGGCCTGCATCAGCTGGAAGAGATGTTTTTGTTGGAAAATATACTTATGTTTAATGAAGGTATTAAGAATATTCATGTTAGTGTAAAGTCAAGAAGAACCAAGGTACAGGTTGACACATGCCTTATAAATTGTGGTACTAGGTTTAAATACTGTTGGCAGAAATTCTAGTCAATCTGTTTACCAAATTAATGTGAAATTAGCAAGTATTTCAGAATGCTGCCATTTAGAATGCAAGTCTTTAAAATGTGTTTTGGGTGGGTATCTTGGGCATGCATTGAGTTCTCTTGCAGCTGAGATGACCCCAAACTACAATCTTATCCTATGAAGAATCCTCCTAGTGCAGAGCACTCCTAATGCTCAGCAGCCAGTATTTTGTAAATCTGTGAACAAAACAAAATGGCATAATTTTAGTGCACAAGTCCGATGAGAAAAAGAGCAAATATTTGTAAATATATCTTACTTTAAATGTTTTATAGTGGTACAGTTTTTGAAATACTAAACAGACTGTAGCACTGCAAACATTGCACAAAACATAATCCAAAAATTATGCATGTGACAGTTCATATTTACTGCCTAAGATTTTATTGGCAAAAGGTACAATAGATACATTGGCTTTACAGTACAGTAATATATTTCTAGGTGAATTAAGATAATTAAATTTCACTTATGTCTCCAGCGTATCTCTTTTGCCTTCATCACATCGGGGGAAACCTATTTTAGGTCAATAGCTGAGTCTCTAGGTGTGAACTAAACCCACTGCCACTAGGATATTCCAAGTATCTCCCTCCACCCCCCATCCCCCACTCCCCACCTCAAAGAGGCAACACATTGTTTAAGGGACTGGCCCAAATTACAGCTCTGAAATAGAAATTTGAAGCCAGGGTTTCCCCATATAGAGGCAAGTGCTTGTTTTCATCTGCTAAGCACGACAAAAAATGACCCCATTAGTAAAGTTGGAAAAGAAAAGGAAGCAAATGGCTCACTTATCATTCAATCCATGTTTCGAGTCAATGTGAAGCTACAGCCAACAAAACTAATTAAACTGAGATACATTTTGAGGATATTTGACTATAAACCAAAATAAATAACAATATTACAAGCCAGTACAGGTCATCCATTCATTCAGTACTGAAAGAGGTTATAAAGATAGAGATTCCTTTAAAGGCAGATTTTTGGAGATCTGGAGCCAATGTGCAGCTACTGTGCCATCAATTGGGTGGCACAGTGGTTAGCACTGCTGCTTCACAGCTCCAGAGGCCTGGGTTCGATTCTCGGCTTGGGTCACTGTCTGTGTGGGGTTTGCCCCTTCTCCCCATATCTGTGTGGTTTTTCTCCGGGTCTTCTGGTTTCCGCCCACAGTCCAAAGATGTGAGGGTTAGGTGCATTGGCCATGCTAAATTGCCCCTTAGTGTCCCAGGATGCGTAAATTAGACGGATTAGCGGGGTAAAATATATGGGGTTATGGGGATAGTGGGATTGTTGTCAATGCAGCTTCGATGGGCCGAATGGCCTCCTTCTGCACTGTAGGGTTTTTATAGTTTCTCTGGTAAGTTAGCAAGGACTGAGTGTGCATAAAGCGTGAGTTTGTTGTAATTTAGAAAAAGATGCAGATTGCAAAATCTTAGATGAAGTAGAAGATAGTAGATGGAAAACCAGTCAGAAATGCAGTGGAGAAATCATGGGTATAGATGATAATGATAAGAAGAATGGTTTTGAGAGACCGGTTGAGGTAAGGGAAAGGCACCGAAATGGAAGTGTCCTTGTCACAGAGAAGATGTCAGGTTGGAAGGTCTTGACCCTCTATTATTGCAGGATAAGAAGTTAACAACCAGATCTACTGGTTAAGTGTACTAATCACTCACTAAGCACTTTGAAACTCGGAAATATCGGTCATTTGCCAATACAAAATCTTTAGAGCTTTGGGAGATAAAAATATGTTTCATCACTTCTGAATTTTTAAAAATGATTTCCTTCAAACAATTTTTATTTCTCCTTCCCTATCTATTTATTGAAAAATAATCAATATTGTAACTTGAATCAATGCCTGGGATAAATTTGTTCATGTTTTCAAGCAAAACATAATGGCCCAAAATTTATAGTAAAAATAATTGCAAGACCATCACTGCTCGTGTTATTATGAAGCAAATCAAACAATAACTTGCAGCTCCTGCATGAGTGCAATTAAAAACTGAGGTCTGGACATTTCTATCTGAGTCATCTTGCTCTGCTTGTGGCAACTACTCTGCCACAAGTTCTGCTACAGTGGTATCCCACCAACAGGATTGGCATTAAAATACATGAAGGACATGAAGTAATGGTACTTACCCATGAGCTATGTCAGAAGAAGTAATGGCTAGTCCCTTCAAGTGTAATTGAATTTTTAATTGCATGCTACTTTTGATTACTACCAAATAGCCTCTCCAGCATATTTTTGTTCCTTTATTTTATTTTAATTTGTTTTGGAAATTTTTTTTAATTACTTTTTCTCCTTTGTCTTACTATGCCTTTTATCTCTCTCTCTCTCTTTATCAAATTAAATTTTATATTAAATTAAATAACCTAAATAACACTTCCTGGTTTAAAAGCTGCATTGATTGGTAAAGATTCTTCATTCTGATTGACGGAGGAAGCTAACACAGATTTCAAATCTCCTACAAAGAGAACCATGATGAAATGGATTGCTAATTATCATAAGTTGTTGCATAAAACCCCCTCAAAAAGTCTATAAGCAGCTGTAAGTGCAATAACCAGTCAGCACTGGTGAGTCTAATGATGTACAGGTTAGGTGGATTGGCCATGTTAAATTGCACATTAGTGCCCAAGGTGTCTAGATTAAGGGGATTAGCAAGGTAAATTTATGGGATTACAGGGATAGGGCAGGGGTGGGGGCTAGATAAGATAGTCTTGTCGGAGAGTCAGTGCATACTTGATAGGCCAAATAGCCTCCTTCTGCACTGCACTGTAGGAATTTTATGATTTGCTACAGAGTATGAAATCATCAGCAACACATGATGCAGTGAAAGAACTGTGATTTTTTTTAACAATATACTTGTTGAAATAACACATATTGATTAACATATGAAAGGGATGAACAGATTTTTCAGACTCATAGAGTCATAGAGGTTTACATCATGGAAACAGGCCCTTCAGCCCAACTTGTCCATGCCGCCCTTTTGATAAAACCCTAAGCTAATCACAATTGCCCGCATTTGGTCCATATCCCTCTATACCCATTGTACCATGTAACTATCTAAATGCTTTTTAAAAGATAAAATTGTACTAGCCTCTATTACTACCTCTGGCAGCTTATTCCAGACACTCATCACCCTCTGGACACTTTTGTATCTCTACCCTCTCACCTTAAACATATGCCCTCTAGTTTTAACTCCCCTATCTTTGGGAAAAGATATTGACTATCTACCTTGTCTATGCCCTTCATTATTTTATAAACCTCTATAAGGTTACCCCTCAGCCTTCTACACTCCAGAGAAAAATGTCCCACACTATTCAGCCTCTCCTTACAACTCAATCCACCAAGTCCCGGTAGCATCCTAGTAAATATTTTCTGCACTCTTTCTAGTTTAATAATATCCTTTCTATAATAGGGTGATCAGAATTGCACACAGTATTCCAAGTTGGCCTTACCAATGTCTTGTACAACTTTAACGAGATATCCCAACTCCTGTATTCAATGTTCTGACCAATGAAACCAAGCATGCCGAATGCCTTCTTCACCTGTGACTCCAATTTCAGGGAGCTATGAACATGTAGCCCTAGATCTCTTTGTTCTGTAACTCTCCTCAGCGCCCTACCATTAACTGAGTAAGTCCTGCCCTGGTTCAATCTACCAAAATGCATCACCTCGCATTTGTCAAAATTAAAAGGGAAAAGGCAAAAGGCGGGGAATTATAGGCCGGTTAGTTTAACGTCTGTGGTAGGTAAAATGTTAGAATCTGTCATTAAGGAGGAAATTGCGAGGCATCTTGAAGGGAATTGCTTGATAGAGCAGACGCAGCACGGTTTCATTAAAGGGAAGTCGTGTCTGACAAATTTACTGGAGTTCTATGATGATGTGTCTAGGGCGGTGGATAGAGGAGAGCCGGTGGATGTGGTCTTTCTAGATTTTCAGAAGGCGTTTGACAAAGTACCTCACAAGAGGTTATTGCAGAAGGTCAAGGGACATGGAGTTGGGGGTAGGGTGTTAGCGTGGATAGAGGATTGGTTGTCAAATAGGAGGCAGAGAGTGGGGATCAACGGGTGCTATTCGGATTGGCGGATGGTGACTAGTGGAGTGCCCCAGGGGTCGGTGCTGGGGTCTCAGCTTTTTACCATTTATATAGATGATCTGGAGGAGGGAACCGAGTGTAGGGTGTCGAAATTTGCTGATGACACCAAGATTGGGGGAGCGGCAAATTGTACGGAGGGTGTGGAGAGTCTGCAGAAGGATCTAGATAGGCTGGGCGAATGGGCCAGGAAATGGCAAATGGAATTTAATGTTGGCAAGTGTGAGGTGGTCCACTTTGGTAGGAATAATGGTAGGAAGGACTATTACTTACGGGGCGAAAAACTGCAGCAGGCGATGGTGCAGAGGGACCTCAGGGTCCTTGTGCATGAGTCGCAAAAACCCAGCTTGCAGGTGCAGCAGGTGGTCAGGAAGGCGAATGGGATGCTGGCCTTCGTAGCGAGGGGGATTGAATATAAAAGTAGGGAGGTCTTGCTGCAGCTGTATAGGGCATTGGTGAGGCCGCAGCTGGAGTACTGTGTGCAGTTTTGGGCGCCGCACCTGCGCAAAGATATTTTGGCCTTGGAGGGAGTGCAGAGGAGGTTTACTAGGCTGATACCGGAGTTGAGGGGGTTGAGCTATGAGGAGAGGCTGAATAAACTGGGCTTGTACTCGTTAGAGTTTAGAAGAATGAGGGGAGATCTCATTGAGACGTATAAGATGATGAATGGGATGGATAGGATAGAGGTGGAGAGACTCTTCCCGCTCAAAAAAGACAGTAGGACTAGGGGGCACAGCCTCAAGATAAAAGGGGGGCGGTTTAGAACGGAGTTGAGGAGGAACTTCTTCACTCAAAGGGTGGTGAATCTCTGGAATTCTCTGCCCATTGAAGTGGTGGAGGCTGCCTCACTAAATATTTTTAAGACGCGGGTTGATGGGTTTTTGATAAGAGAGGGGATTAAGGGTTATGGGGAGAGGGCGGGAAAGTGGAACTGAGCAGCGACAGATCAGCCATGATCTTATTGAATGGCGGGACAGGCTCGAAGGGCTAGATGGCCTACTCCTGCTCCTATTTCTTATGTTCTTATGTTCTTAAACTCTATCTGCCATTCATCAGCCCACTGGCCTGCTGCAATTGGAGATAACCTTCTTCACTGTCCACCATGCCAATAATCTTGGTGTCATTTGCAAACTCATTAACCACTAGGACAACTGCTGTGCATGGGTGCCATCAGTAACCTAAAGGATAATCAATGGTTCACAAAATTGCAGAAGCCCAGAATTGCAGCAAGTCGAGTATCTGGAGTATGTTCCATTTGTTAGACCTTATCCTATACCCCTTACTCAAAAAATGTTTGATCTGCAAATTGTTGGAAGTGTGAAATTGTAATGGTGTGACACAAGGAAATGGGATTCACTCTACTCATTTCTAGAACAAAGGATTTAACTTAAAAAGAAAGGTTGAATAGGTTGGGCCTATATCCATTTGAGTTTAGAAGAATGAGAGGTGATTTTATTGAAACGTAAGATTCTAATAGACCTTGGTAGGGTGGATACCAGATAATTTTTCTTATAAAGGAGATTTAGAGTTTTCCTCAAAAAAGATTGAAGGCTTGGTCATTGAATTTATTCAAGGCTGAGTTAGGTAATTTTTTGATTAACAAGAGAATGAAGGGATATTGAGGGGGGAGAGACATGAAAGTGGAGCTGAGATCACAACCAGATCAGTGATTATCTTGTCAAATGGCAGAGCAAGCTCAAAGTACTGAATAACCTATTCCAGCTCCTGAGTCCTATGGCCTTATTTTCCAATGTGACATCAGGAACCTTAATGCCTAATGGGCAATACTCAGCCTCACTAAATGAAAAGATTTATGGATTGCGAAAGATACAAGAATGACAGAGAAGGAGAATAGGATGAATTAAAGTCAAATCAAAAACAGAAAGATAAAGAAAGAGAAATGAAATTGGATACAAGAAAGAAAGAGCAGGAAGGAAAAAGTGGAAAATGTTATATATTTAAGATGTCAAGTCTTTTGAATCTCCAAGAACAATTTACGGCTTGCAAGAATCAAACTCCATAATTCCAACCATTTTCTTTTTGGGCCAGAGAGGTTGAATGATGTTGCAAAGATATTATAAATCTTATTGTTAAAATAATTCTTATACTGTCAAGCATCAGCTATAAATTGTTGCTTGGTAATTAATGTACAAATGCTGCAATTTCTTGAAATTCATGGGGAAACTGACAGCAAGCTGTTGTTTTCTCAAGTCCAACAGAGGAGCGGCACAAATCATCCAGCAATTTGAGTTAATTCACAAGGAATTGCTTCCTAACCACAAATTGATGGATTATTTACACATTTAATAATGGCATACACACTGAACACATTATTTTTGTCAGAAAATTTTGGCCAATGTGTTTTCCTGAACCTAGGTCAGATTCATTGTTTCTGAAGAGCTATCTAGGAATGATATTTCCCAAGAACTATTATAATACTTTGCAGAAAAGTAAGTCTTGTAAACACAACTGATAATATTAATTGTCTCATTTTCTCACTTTCCGTGCCCACTAGCCTCGAGATTCAACGGATCATCCTTTGTCATTTCCAGGGCGAATGCCATCACCTAACATATCTTTTGCTCCTTTGCCATTTCAAGATTCTAAAGGGACAGTTTCCTTTGCAAAACCTTTGATCCCTGTTTAATAATCGCCAACATCATCCCCTTTCTCATGACTTCTACACAATGAGGATATAACTGCTGTCTGTCCTTCAATTCAGGAATGACGTCTACTTAGGGTTGCATAGAATATACATAACCAGTGAAAGCTAATGTTCCTTTATGACAAAGAGCTGTATCCTAATTAAGAAGTGAAAGCTGGATGGCTTTCAATTAATTGGACTTTGAGTTATTAACATTAAAATCATAAAGGAAGGGTAGCATGCAGTACAATGTTATTATGAGTAGATTATGATAAACATGCTCTAGAGTCCAGAGTCACAGGTAGGCCAGACCATGTAAGGATGGCAGATTCACAAAGGTATTTGTGAATCAAATGGGTTTCGTGAATCAGATGAATTTCATGACAATCATTACTGAGACTAACTTCATATTCCAGATTTATTAATCAAATTTAAATTCCACCAGATACTGAAGTAGAATTTGGGCGGCACGGTAGCACAGTGGTCAGCACTGCTGCTTCACAGCTCCAGGGACCTGGGTTTGATTCCCGGCTTGGGTCACTGTCTGTGTGGAGTTTGCACATTCTGCTCGTGTCTCCGTGGGTTTCCTCCGGGTGTTCCGGTTTCCTCCCACAGTCCAAAGATGTGCAGGTTAGGTTGATTGGCCATGCTAAAATTGCCTCTTAGTGTCCTGTGATGCGTAGGTAAGAGGGATTAGTGGGTAAAATATGTAGGGATATGGGGGTGGGGCCTGGGTGGGATTGTGGTCGGTGCAGACTCGATGGGCCGAATGACCTCTTTCTGTACTGTAGGGTTTCTATGATTCTATGCTTTTATGAGAACATGTATGTTATATGCCAGGACAACAGTACTATCAACAGATGATGGAATGAATCTCAGCTAGGGAAAAATCATGATAGGTGAAGATGGATGTGGTGCATCTTTGTGCAGAAAGACCACTAACGGATCAACATCAGACAATTGGCTACAAAATGAGAACAGTACAGTAATGGACGAATACAATAATGAGATCTATGACCAGCAAACTTAACCCTGCTTTTAGTCATATAAGGATTATGTACCTCGAACGCCAACTGCTTCATGGATCTCTACTTCCATGCAGCAATCAGGAAATACCACAGAAACAGCTTTCAATTGAGCTGTTACAGCTTTGCATAGCCAGAAAGGGTGCATTATGAGGTGATGTGAGCACACCATGGGAGGATTAAATTCATGATGTGGATATGCCGGCGTTGGACTGGGGTAAACACAGTAAAAAGTCTGACAACACCAGGTTTTAGTCCAACCGATTTATTTGATAGTAAACTCACTAGCTTTCGAGGGGATTCCCTCTTCTTCAGGTGAATGGAGAGTTCTGGCCTCAGACAGAGCATATAAAGCACAGACGCAGTAATCTCTAAACTGTCTGTGCTTTATATGCTCTGTCTGAGGCCAGAACTCTCCATTCACCTGAAGAGGGAATCCCCTCGAAAGCTAGTGAGTTTACTATCAAATAAATCGGTTGGACTAAAACCTGGTGTTTCAGACTTTTTACTAGGATTAAGTTCATGCAGCTTTCTGGAAGCAGAGAATGGACCACACAGTAATTGATTATGATGTGCCACAGGAAGCTTTGATTGGACCCATCGGAGTTGCTTTTGATGCATAAAGGATGCTGATACTTTCCATTCCCAAAGATCTTCCGGGTCCCAATATTAAGCTGTTACTAGTTATAGAAAATTTCACAGCAGTAATTACATAATAAATTTGAGATGTTGGGGCAATCAAGCATGTTCCCTCATCTGTCAGTAAAGACTCTCCCAAATGTTTGATACTTCTGGCCAAGTTATGAGAATGTACTGAGAAATTAATGGTTTTCTCACTGTTCAGAACATTATTTGCTGGCTGCAAACAACTCCTCACGAGAGCATTCCTCACCTTTTGATGCCTTGCCACTGTCTTAAAAGACGTATCCATCTGAATGAATGAAGCAGAGCTGAATGAACACAACTCCTCTGTGAAAATAAAAAGAACATGCAGTCCCATGAAATTACCTTGGTGATGCACATGGGGAGTCAAGACGAAGGTGAAGTGATAAACAACTGGACCAGGGCCAAAGGTAACCATGATTTTGGAGCCCAAGAGGGAAGGTGAACATAAGTTTAAAGCTGAGGGGAGAGCAGAAAAGTACAGGAAGAATGGAAACTGGACAAGGTTGAAGGAAGGAAGACTTGGCAGGGGACAGAAAGGGTGGGGAGAAGTCTTACTCAAGATTGGAGGCATCATTTACCATCATAATTCTTCAGATCTTTTGTGTTTTAGCCATTATCAAATAAGCACAATCTTCATTTTCTTTTCCCAGATTGTGAGAGACTTAGCAACTTCCTGATTCACAAATTTCAATCCTGCTCCAAACAATGATCCAAGACTAGCACTAGGGTTTCTATACAAAAGTACAATCCTGATAAATATGCTGCAACAAATCAGTCAATCCATGCAGCTAGATATAAAGCATCCTTTGATTACCTAGGATACAATCCTCTGAAGCATTGTAATGAACCTTTGAAAGTGAAAACCAGAAAAGATCACATGTCTGATGTCCATTTGTTTTCCCAATAGGAATATGCAGCACTGATTTTTTACCTCATTTTCGGGTTACTGGCTGCCCAGTGTATGCGTAACTATGAGAAGGTGGGTGAGGAGATTAATCTCCCCTCCCTCCAGTCGGGTTACAGGCTACTCTGTGTGTGTGTGTGTGTGTGTGTGTGTGTGTGTGTGTGTGTGTGTGTGTGTGTGTGTGTGTGTGTAATTAATTGGGCGGAGGTGGGTGAGGGGATTAATCCCCAGCCCCCTCCGAAGTGGATGAGAGGGTTAGTCCCCATCTCTCTACTCAATCGGGAAATGGGCTGCCCGGTGTACGTGTGTAACTGGGAGGATGTGGGTAACAAGATTAATCCTCCCACTCCCTCCAATCAGGTTATGGGCTGCTCAGTGTGTGCATGTGTGTGTGTGTGTGTGTGTGTAAGTGGAAAGGCGTGGAAGATTAATCCCTCTTCCCTCCCATCATGTTTGTGTGTGTGTGTGTGTGTTGGTGTGTGTGTGTTGGTGTGTGAGAGGGTTAATCCCTGCCACTCCAGTCAATTAGGATATGGGCTTCCTGGTGTGTGTGTGTAACTGGGAGAAGGTGGCTGAGAGGATTTATCCCCCCCTCCCTCCCTCTGATCGGGTTACAGGCTGCCTAGTGTCTGTGTGTAACTGAGAGGAGTTGGATGAGAGGGTTAATCCTCCCTCCCTCCAATCAGATTATAGGCTGCTGTGTGTGTGTGTGTGTGCATGTGTGTGTGTGTGTGTGTGTGTGTGTGCGCGCGCGTACGTGTGCATGTGTATATAACTAGGAGGAGGTGCGTGAGAGGGTTTGCATAAGATCAACCCAGAAATTATAGCAATTTTGGCATAAAACTGCTGGTAAAGAATTGGTTTAGAGAGAACAGTGAAGCATGAACTAGTAGAGTATTATCTCAAGCAGAGAAAAAGACCCCAGAAAGGGAAGCAGAGGAGAGCAGCTGCCTCATTAGTAAGCTTTAAAGGTTTAGGTTGGGGTTTGAGGGAGGCTGGGGTGAGACACAGACAAAGCAAGTGCTTCAAGCAGGACCTGCACTGGAAAAGATGAGTTGATGGCAGGGTCCACTGAAGGAAAACTTGAAAATGAGCATTTAAAATAAATTAAATCAAAAAAACATAAATATGAACATCAATAATCAATTTGTTTGAGAAGAATCCATTTTTAGAAAAACAAAATACCATCAGAACTGGAAAGTCACATTAGAAATGAGCTCTACACTACCAATGTTATGATGGCCATGCAGGATCGTCATCAGATCTCCCCATGGGCCTCAAAGAGTACAAGCTCTCCAATTAGTGGCATGGTGGCACAGTGATTAGTTCTATTGCCTCACAGCGCCAGCGACCTGGTTCAATTCCAGCCTCAAGTAACCGCCTGTGTGGAGTTTGAATGTTCTCCCAGTGTCTGCGTGGATTTCCTCTGGGTGCTCTAGTTTCCTCCTACACGCTAAAGATGTGCGGATTAGGTTGATTGGCCATGCCAAATGGACCCTTAGTGTCAGGGAGATTCGCAGGGTAAATATATGGGGTTACAGGGATAGGGCCTGGGTGGGTTTGTTGTGGGTGCATGCTTGATAGGCCAAATGGCCTCTTTTGTGCACTGTAGGGATCCTATGATTTTATGATTCTACGTGGAAGCTCACCAAATAGGAAAGGGATAGCGAGGGGCTTAAAACCGGGTTGACAGTCTAAAGACTCCAGAGCTGAACTTGTACACTGTAGCTGCTGAGCGGCACTTAATGCATATTTTAAATAAAGATGATGGTGATAGAGGACTGGCCTTGGTGAGATTATTAAATTAGTGACAAGGAGTAAAATGAGTTTTTTTCTTCCCTCCAGACAGCAAATCCTCTGGTAAGAAAAATGCCTCTCTTTTGATAAATGGGAAGCATCTGATGCAAGCATAGCAAATTGGGCCCAAGAGGCAGAGTGCATTTGTTATTTGTTTCAAAACAACAATATTGAGGGAGACAAGAAACAGAAAGTGGTCGTGTTGACAGCAGGTGGGGTCCCAACCTTCGGTGTAATAAAAAGCCTGACCTACCTGGATGCCCCTGACTCCAAAACTTTTAATGAATTGGTGGACCTGGTTAAAAGCTATTATGCCTTGAAACCTTCCACAATGCTCCGGTGATACGGCTTTAACACGGCAGGATGAACCGCTGGGGAATCTGTCACTGAAATTTCTGACCAGGCTGCAAAAACTGGCAGAGCGCTATGAATTCAGGCCAGAGTTGAACAACATTTTGCAAGATAGGCTGGTCTGTGGAGTTAATAATGTGACAGTCCAAAAAAACGGCAGAACCCTATTTACATAGAACATAGAACATAGAACATTACAGCGCAGAACAGGCCCTTCGGCCCACGATGTTGCGCCGACCAGTTACAAAAACAATGACCCACTAGCCTATACCAATCCCTTTTCGTCCATAAACCTATCCAGAGATCTCTTAAACGCCCCCAAACTAGACGCATTTACAACTGCAGCAGGCAGGGCATTCCAATCCCTCACCACCCGCTGGGTAAAGAACCTACCCCTGACATCCGTCCTGTAGCTACCCCCCCTTAATTTAAAGCCATTTAGATCTAAAGAGGGCCACTGCAATAACACTATCATTGGAGCACACACAGAAAGGAGCTCAAGAACTACAGGGGACACCAGGCAGCAGTGTCTTCCCATTGAGGGAGCCCTCATTACCCACCATGGGGATGGCTATTGCCAGTGTTGAGCCATGACTAGAGGCCAGCCCTAAGCTTGTCCTCCCAGGTAATGAGGACACATATTCCAAGGTAGAAGTAGACGAGACCGGCACCCCAATGGAAGCAAGATCTCAAGAAGAACTGGCATCAGTGGCTTCAGAAGTGAATATGTTCAATTCGCTTCACACCCACTAATCCAGTCATGCCTCCAATTGATCCCAGCCTGATTGCCAAGTAGTGGAAAAGACCCTCCTAAGATGGGGGTGATGGGGAAGAAACGAACTTGAGGGGCGACGGATGTTATGATGGACACAGGGGATCATCAATTGATTTCCCTATGGGCCTAGTAGAGTACAAGCTCACTATTAGGCTCATGGAGGCTGACCGAATAGGGAAGGGGCAGTGGGGAGTATTAATACCAGCTGGCTCCATTCATTCTGGCAGTCAAGGGACTCTGGGCTTGACCTGTAAACTGTAACTGCCAAGTGGTATTTTATGCAAGTTGTAAAGAAAGGATGATGGTGCAGAAGATTGGCCTCGCAGAGATTATTAGAACGAACTAAAGGCTAAAGCTTGCAGTTGCTGGCAACCTTTAAAAAAAACATAGATCTGGGTCTATCTGAAGCAACATTTTAAGATATTTAAATTAATGAATTGATTCAATCACCAATTTACTGATAAATTATTGCAGTTTGACAAGTTGTAGAGAAAAGCCACGGAAGAGAAGGAATAGGCTAGATGTTAGGCAATTCTTCCTTTCCCAGAAGGTAGCGAACGTTCCAAACACATTGTTGGCTACACACCTCCAAAAAGAAGCTGGGCCTGTACTTGACTGGCACAGGGGTCACATCATAGTTTATTACATAACAGAAGTTTTATAGATTTTATCTCCCCTCTCCGGTTCTGGATTTTTTTTTCTATTTTTACCTCTTAGTCAGGAGATTACATGGCTAATGGAAACAGGAATGTCTAGTCATAATGCCCCAGGCATTATGACTGTGATGCAGGTTTGATAGACTAGCTAGTGTTCTCCTGTTAAGAACATAAGAGCAAGGAGTAGAAGTAGAGAATTCAGCCCTTCAAGCCTGCTCCATGATTCAATACCATCATGGTTGATCTTATCTTGGCCTCAGCTTCACTTTCCTGCCCAGCCTGCATAATGCTTCAACCCATTACTAATTAAAAACCTATCTATCTCCTCTTTAAATTTATTCAAAGTCCTCGAACCCACCATGCTCTGAGGTAGTGAATTCTGCAGATTTGTGACACTTTGATAGAAGTAATTTCTGCCCATCTCTGTCTTAAATCTGCTACCTGTTCTACTCAGGGTAGGTGTGGAGAGGACCTTTCCTCTTGTGGGGTAATCTGCAAAGAGGTCATAGCCTTATCCTAAAAATGTTATTTTGATTGAGTCATGTTTTGGAGTTTTGAACCTAGCTTACCTGCCAATTTTTACACTCAGTGCACCGACCAATGAACACAAGCATGCCATATGCCTTCTTGACTACCTTATTCACCTACACTGCAACTTCAGTGATCAATGGACATGTACGCCCAGATCGCTCTGCCTGTCAATACTCCTAACCATTTATTGTATCATTCCTACATGCATTGGACCTTCCAAAATGCATTACCTCACATTTGTCCAGATTTAACTCCATCTGCCATTTCTCCACCCAAGTCTTCAATCAGTCTATGTCTTGCTGTATCCTCTGACAATCCTCTTCACTATCCGCAACTCCACCAATTTGTGTGTCATCTGCGAACATGCTAATCAGGCCAGCTACATTTCCTCCAAATCATTTATATATACTACGAACAACAAGGTCCCAGAACTGATCCCTGTGTGGCATTTCTAGTCACAGCCTTCCATTCAGTAAAGCACTCCTCCACCACCACTCTCTGTCTCCTATGCCCAAGTTTGTTCTGTATCCATCTTGCCAGCTCTCCTCTGATCCTGTGTGACTTCACCTTTCATACCAGTCTTCCATGAGGTACCTTGTCAAAGGATTTACTGAAGTCCATGTGTGCAACATGCACTGCCTTTTCCTCATCTATCATCTTTGTCACATCCTCAAAAAACATGATCAAGTTAGTGAAACCCTCCCCTTCACAAAACCATGCTGTCTATCACTAATAAGTCCATTTGTTTCCAAATGTGAAAAAATCCTGTCCCTAAGAATCTTTTCCAATTATTTCCCCACCACTGATGTAAGGCTCACTGGCCTATAATTTCCTGGATTATCCCTGCTACCCTTAAACAATGGAACAACATTGGCTATTCTCCAATCCTCTGGAACTTAACCTGTAGCCAATGAGGAAACAAAGATTTCTGTCAAGGCCCCAGCAATTTCCACCTTTGTCTCTCTCAGTATCCTGCGGTAGATCCCATCAAGCCCTGGGGACTTATCTACTTTAATGCTTTTTAAGACGCTCAACACCTCCTCCTTTTTGATATCGACATGACCCAGAGTATCTGCACATCCTACCCTAGACTCCTCATCCACCAAGTCCTTCTCTTTGGTGAATACTGAGGTAAAGTATTCATTTAGTATCACGCCCATTTCCTCTGGTTCCACGTACAGATTTCCTCCTCTATCCTTAAATGGACCAACCCTTTCCCTGGCTACCTTCTCACTCTTTACTTACGCATAAAATGTCTTAGGATTTTCCTTAATCATGCTTGCCATGGACTTTTCATGACTCCTTTTAGGCCTCCTAACTCCTTCCTTAAGTTCCTTCCTACTTTGTTTATATTCTTCAAGGGTTTTTGATATTCTTATATTTTTATTTTTTTTTATATTCTTCTTCCAAGCCTTTTAGACCTTGCAAGTGTTTTCTTTTTCTTTTTGACAAGGCTTATAGTATCCCTTGTTATCAAGGGTTCCTGATACTTACCACACTTATCCTTCATCCTCAAAGGTACATGCTTATCCTGAATTCCAATCAGCTGACATTTAAAAGACTCCCACATGTCAGATGTTGATTTACACTCAAACAGTCTCCCTCGATCTACACTCTCCAGGCCCTGCCTAATGTTGTTGTAGTTAGTCTTCCAACAATTTAACACCTTCGCCCAAGAGCCACTCTTGTCCTTATCTACAAGCACCTTAAAACTTACGGAACTACTTTGAAGAACTGCTCAGCAATGTCCTGGGATTGCACTGTTACAACCATGGTGAACTTCCTTTGAGTCAGATATGACTCCAATCATTGAAAGATTTTTCTTCTGATCCCATCCACTACTGATTTCATTTTTTGCTGGGCCTTATGGTGTCATACTTGCAAGGACTGTCTTATCTCTCCTCAGGAAGAGGGAAGAGATAAAGAGAAAAGATACAGCAACACAGTATTCAGCCTCCTCAACCAATGTCTAAACTATTACTCCAGAATGCCAAAACTCTCCCCCACCAAGACAATAATAGCAATGTGTATTTCACTATATCACTCTTCAAGTTCTTTCTTGCTTGGTGAAGAGAAATGATCCCTCAGCAGCTATCCATCTACATTTCTTAAAACAGTGGCAGTGCGTATTGACATAAAGGAATCATGGCAGTTAGCTGGATGATAGACTTTAAATTGTATTTTTCTCTATCTATAAGCATGGCCCACACCCCACTGCCCGCACACACTCTTAACACAATCTACACTCATAGACCACCTTCAATGTAAAAACAAAAATCTTGAGGCATCTTACAAACAAACAGACCTCATTTAAGGCAGAACCCCCTTTCTGTTAATGAAGGAGACAGCTTTGGGGGTAAAAAGCCTTTTGGGCATGAATAATGCCCTGCACTTTGGGGATCTCCAGACCAACCGTAAAAGGGTTTATGTTGCTATTTTTTCTTTCTTGTGCCAAGCGATCTATTCATTTAACTGGACCAATGAGGCAAATGTTATCTACGCAGTGAAATTGTATGACTAGGTCGGTAGATATGGCTAAGGTCTTTTGCTGCTGTGTCAAAACATTCACTTCAGTGGTTTCCTTTATAGCCACTGACAAATCCATCCCTATCCAAACAATGGTTTCTAGCTTAGCCTGTGCCTCTAGGTTACTCATTCAGTGACATTACCACTAAGCCACAATTTCTCCATAACAGAATTCTGAGGTGGCCATTTCACAATCGTGCTACACTTGGGAGACTCAGTACAATCACTTCAATCACTAAGAGGAAAATAGATGTGTAAGGAGGTATATAAGGATGTATATTTACAATCAATGAAAATCAACCAAAATGACAGTAGTAGGGCTAAATTTGTGCTTACCCCAGTCCATCGCCAGCATCTCTACATCATGAATTAACAAACCAGAGAGGAACATATGTAGCATAGAAATAAATTATAGTCAATCAGTGTTTTCATTAACACAAATATTGTCAGGTTGAAAACTGTCCCATGTGGCTTGAGATATTTCTGCTTTTGCAATTTTTGTTTCAAGGTGAATAGATCAAGGCCTTCATTTGCTCCCTTGGAAATGTTCTTACACAAAATTCTTTAGGCAAGATTTTCACCTCCTAAAATGACTCAAATCATACCTTACCAGATTATACATTAGAGCCAGAGAAACGTTACAGCACAGAAAGAGGGTTTTCAGCCCATTCTGGTTGTGCCAGACAAATAGAAAGAAAAGCTTCCCATTCTAATCCTACTTTCTAGCACCTGCTCCACGTATTGCAGATTACAGCACCTGAGATGCCTTTTAAATGAGAAGAGAGTTTCTGCCTCCACCACCAAACTAGGCAGGAAATTTTGCACACCCTCTGGGTGAAAAAGATTTTTCTTCATTGCTCATTCAGACATACAGACACAATGGCTGAAGGGCCTCTTTCTGTGCTGTAAACTATTCTGTGAATTTCTTTGAAATCAAGCCTTTCTAACCTAACCTTGTAACTAAAATGCCCCATTCCCAGAACGATTCTGGTAAATCTCCATGGCCACCTCTCAAGAACTTTCACATTCTTCCGCAAGTACAGTGACCAGAAGTATACTTAATAGTCTAGTTGGGGCCTAACCAGAGCTTCACAAAGGTTCAGCATAATTTCCCTGCTAGAAACATAGAAAATAGAAGCAAGAGTAGGCCATTTGGCCCTTCAAACCTGCTCCGATCATTCTGATCATGGCTGATCATCAAACTTAATATCCTGATCCTGTCTTCCCATCATATCCCTTGATCCCTTTAGCCCCAAGAGCTACGTCTAATTTCTTCCTGAAATCACAGAACCTTTTAGTCTCAACTACTTCTGTGAATTCTACAGATTCACCATCTCTGGGTGAAGAAATTTCTCCTCACTTCAGTTCTAAAAGATTTATCCTTATCCTCAAACTATGATCCTAGTTCTGGACTCCCCTACCATTGGGAACCTTCTTTCTGAATCTATCCTGTCTAATCCTGTTAGAATTTTAGATTCTGAACTCCAATGAATATAATAGAAACATAAAAAATAGGAGATAGGAACAGGAGGATGCAATTTGGCCCTTCGAGCCTGCTCCACCATTCATTACGATTATAGCTGATCATCCAACTCAATAGCCTAATCCTGCTTTTTCCCCATAACCTCTGATCCCATTTTGCCCCACGTGCTATATCCAACCACCTTTTGAATGCATTCAACTACTTCCAGTGGTAATGAATTTCATAGGCTCACCACTCCTTGGGTGAAAAAATTCCACCCAAGAGGCTGGCATCAGCATAGTAAGCGGGCCATTGCTCATGTGCGGATCTGTCAGTCAGGAGATCAGCGCATGCCCACTGGCACCTCCCCTGCCTACATCACCAGCCACCTGATGGCTTTCCCGGCCCCCTGCCCCAATTGCCAGTCCCCCATGGCCAGCCCAATACTACTTATGGCCAGCCAGACCCCCCTTTCCTCCCTCTCCCGCCGATCCTTAATACAAAGTGCGCAGCGGTCCCCCACCCCACCACTACCAATCGGCCCCAGCACCAGTAGGCCCTGCCCCTCAGGCCCCACAACTTGGAATTGCCCAGTGCCAGGGTGCCCAGTGGGCAGTGCCAGGTTGGCACAGTCCAAAAGGCACCTCCCAGCCTCCCGGGGGGGGGGGTCTCAATGTTCTCTGCCCCACCAGCGAGGTGATCATACCTGGTTCCCATTGATAAGGATCAACTTTAATCCCCATTGGTGGTATCTTCTCCCAGCTGGGTGGGAAACATTAGTGATCTTGGGCGATACCATCCTGGACTCACTAATGATATGGAAAATGAGATTTCCATATGGTAATTAGGCTTGCCAATTAGTGGTCATCCGGCAGGAAGGCAGCCAAATAGATAAGCGAAGGGTGGGCAGTGCACCCAATCTGGCTTCTAGGGGACAGAGGGGGTCAGATTGTGAACTGGAAGTCGGTCACAGCCACCCATTTAAAAGTACATTGGCAGGGTTTGGTGGCAGCTGCAGCAGAACCATTTGTTTGGAGGCAAAAGTTTTTATCAAGAAGATTATTAAATCTATTGACTAATTGAGGCAGTGGTATGTAAAAGATTGTTTTTTACATTTTGCTTACTATTGTGCCAGAAGTGTAGTTTCAGGACACTTGCCAAGGAGCGCACCTGTCCCATTCTGCTTCTGAGTAACAAATGTTCACAAGAAGACAATAATTATGCCTTTAAGGCCACCGTACGGCTCAAAGAATGTAGGAAGGAGCTGTGGAGGGGTCCAGACTAAGGACGGCACTGCGGTTTGATGATGACTCTCTGCAAGTCCTTCCCAAGCTGTGAATGATTGGCAGTAGGTCCCAATGACAGGAAGAGGGTGTAACATAAGGGTTTGACATAGAAAAGATTCAAGTGAAGCTGGATACAGTATGCCCACACTGTGGTGCAAAAGGCACACTCATGACCTGAGCCTGATGGACTTGTTTAAGGTTTACTTAGATAGACACATGAACGAAACAGGGATGGAGGGTTATAGGAGAAGGTTTTAAATAAGGATCAGAGCCTTGGGACGTTCCTGGCAATCAACTGTTACTTGTGTTGATGTTTTTCTCTTTTACTCCGCAGGTGCGTCGGTCCACCTTGTTGTCTAACGAGGGGCATGCAAACAGTGGGTCGTGCATGGGCTGCTCTTGGATGTTTCGGGAGTAGCTTAGTACTTCGCGTCGTTTATGTATGCTTAAAACTGGACCAGCAGATGGGCACCATGACAGCTCAGTGACTATCACTGTTAGCTGTGCAGATACATGGATTTGGGCCAGTGTCTGTGGGAGTTTGCGCATTCTCCCTGTGGTTGCGTAGGTTTCCTCCGGGTACTCCGGTTTCCTCCCACACCCCAAAGATGTGCTCTTAGGCTGATTGGTCCCTAAATTATTCTCCCCTTAATCTGGTTTCCAATGGGGGTACCGTAAGCATAGACATGAGTCAAGGGGGGGAGGAGGAAAAACACATTGTTAAGATGGCGGCGCGGGCTCGTTGGGCTGAAGGGCCTGTTTCCGGTGCTGTGTTGTTCTTTGTTCTTTATTAGAAAAATACATGTATAGAGACAAGCATGGAACAGCTCCTACCTTGTGTCTTATACAGTATAAATGCACATAGATATGAATAGTTAATGATTACTTACTGTCAAACTATAAAAGATTTAGAGACCTACCAAACTACACACTATGGCTGGAATTCTCCCAAAAACATTCTGACTGGAATTCTCCCAAAAATATTTTAAGTGACAGATTTGCTTGAAAACTGGAGTAATTCATGCTGGTATTTTCAGTGGGAGTTCAGAGAAGAATCTCCCACACTGTGCACTGCAGAGACCATCTATGTGAATATCATTAAAATTTCAGGAGCCTATTCCAGCTGGGGAGGCCAATATCAGTTGAGTGGGCTACTGCGCACGCATTGATCTAGCAGTACTGATATTGGTGCATGCATAGTAGCCTCACACTGCCACCACACTGCTGGCCAGCTCTGCGATTCCCGCAGTGCTGGCTCTCCGCTCCACCCCCCGCCCCATGGCCCAGTTGCTGGCCCTCGGCCCAGCTTCAACCCTCCTTCCCGACCCACCCTGATCTCCAGCCCCCCACCAAATCCCCTCAACAGTTACCTCCCCCTGTAGTCCCACGCCACTCCTGCATTGTTGGCACCCCAGCAGGCTGAACGTTCCCCCACCCCGGCTTAGCCCGCCCTGATCACTGGCCTCCCTCCTCTCCCCACTGATCACCCCCTAGGCCCTGCACACCATCAGACCTTCCTCTAAATGTCTCACCCCCAGCACTATCCCATGCCTGGTGGGCAGTATTAAGGTGCCCCCTGGGCATTGGCACTTTGTCCTTTGGGCAGTGCTGGGGGCCCAGGCTGGCAGTGCCAAGATGCCAATGTCCAGGAGGCACCTTCCCCCACTGCTCAACGCTCTGGGGGGGTCCCTGATTTCCCCCCGTCACTTCAGTGGAATCGAGCTGCTAGCTCCCTGGATGTGGGGAGCTACTGTAAACCATGCTGGAGTGCTGGTGGGAGAGGCTAGCGGGCTGGAGATTTCAGTCCCAGACCTGCTAATTACATTTAAGTATTATTTAAATGAGGCCTTGAATGCGTAATTCAGTTCTGCACCTACTTCCGGCACAGAAATGACAGCGGCAGAAATCTGGCGCTGGGAGAGAGATGCTTGGGGCAGGATGTCCAGCGCAAATCACGCCTTTCCAGCTCCACTGAAATCTCTTGGGAAAATCACCCCCAACATCTTACAACATTGTGACATCTTTCTGAATAACCTAGAACCTCACAGAAGCTGGAAAAGAAACTTGGAAGATTGAAAAGAGCACCATTTTGGCATGACGAAAAGCATCAGAAGTAAAGGTGCAGAACAAGATCGCCAGAGGAAAGCTGCATAGCAGGATTGGCAGCAGAGAGCAGAAATAAACTCCATGTTACAGAGAAGACTCTGCTGAATTCCATGGAAGTCCAGCTTCAATATCCTGAATGTGCAGTCAGAAGATCTAGCAGGGATGAGCTAAAGAACTTAAGTTTTTGCTTAGAACAAGTTTACAAGTCGTTTAAGTCAACTGAAGTAAGAATTGTTGTCTTAAAATGCACCTTAAGCAGCCCGAGTCAGCACCTGACTGAGGGGTGGCTCAGCTCGCTCCAATGGGAAAAATATATAATTAAATAAATATCACCAGTTAAAAAACACAGCCAAAACCAGAGATCAATGGTTCCACAATCTGAAAATAAGTTGATATATTGCGAGGAAGACTCAGGTCAATCTAGGGAGTTGCTGCTGAAAAATTTTAAAACAAAATTTCAAGTGCCAAGCCTGCCAAAATCGTCAAGTGCAGGAAACCTCGTTGAGAGGAAGCATAACAGCAGTGCACCTTGGACTTCTGAACACCATTTAAATAGCCATGGATCAAATATGTAGCTTACCATACCAGCGTGGACTCATCCAAAGCCCAGACCAGTCATAAAAGTGGGGAAATTGGAGAGAGACTCATGAGATACATGATTGGTTTAGGTCTAGATAACAAGACAAAAGTTGAACAGGTTAACAATCTGCTTTATTCAGTTGGTCCAATAACCGCCAATATAATAGCTAGATAAGGAATGAATGAATCCTCAGCAAAGTTTAATGAAATTTTAAAATCATGTGACACATCTTATCTTGAGCAGTAACAAGGTTTTTGAAAGAGTAAAGAGTAAAGTTAACAAACATGTCCCATAGCCAAGAGACCCTGTTGATTCCTTCATTAACGAGTTGTACATATGGTTTAAGGTTGTGACTACAGGGTCCTGAAGTCTGAGTTAATCAGGTACAGAATTGCTGTTGGAGTGGCAGATGATACATTCTCAGACATGTTTCAAGTTAAGGAATATTTGACCACTGAAAAGAGCATTCAGATTGTCAAACTATCTGTTTACAGCACAGATGCAAAGGCAAGTCATGGCACTGAACAACCCCTCACTGTACATTTAGTAAAACAGCAGAGTAGCAGAGACACACCCTGCCTTACCAAAAGACTGTTCTGCTAAAGTCAGCTGTAGTCCCATTACAGCCTAAATTAAATCAAAATCCGCCTTTGCAACACATCCTCATATCTGGATTAACCTTCTCTCACCGTGTTTCCCATGTATCCATCAAAATGGCATGGGTAATATGAAGTCTCAGTCTACTGACCTATTAACAAGCTTAATAGCTTGTTCATTTGTTTTTCAGAAGCATGTAAACATATGAATTAGGAGCAGGAGTCGACCAATTGGCCCAATGGACCTGTTCAATAAGAACATGATTGGTCTGATTGCGGCTTCAACTCTATATTTAGCCTACTCCCAAAAGCCCTCAGCTCCCTTGTTAGTTGAGAATCTATCTATCTCTGTCTTAGAAATGTTCAATAAGCCTGCCTCCATAGCTTTATGGGGAAGTGAGTTCCAAGATTCATGACACTAAGAAAAACATTTCTTCTCATCTCCATCTAAAATGGGAGTCCCTTTATTTTTAAACTGTCTCCTCTAATTCTTTCCCACAAAGAGAAACGTACTTTCAGCATCCACCCTGTCAAAGCTTAGTCTGTCAAACCTTTCCTCATAATTCCCCATCCAAGGCACCAGCCAAGCGAATCTCCTTTGAACTGCTCCTAATGCATTTATATCCTTTCATAAATAGGGAGACCAGATCCATAAACAGTACTCCAGATGTTTTCTCATCAATGTCCTGTACAGCTGCAGTGAAAATGCCCAACTTTTTACTCCAGCCACCTTGCAATAAATTAAAAAATTCCATTTGTCTTCCTAAACACTTGCTGTATCTCCATATTAATGTTTTGTGATTCATGTACCTCAGAGTTCTGCAATCTCTCTCCATTTAAATGGCAAGCTGCTTTTCTATGCGTTCTGTCAAAAGGGACAAGTTCACATTTTCCCACACTATACGCCATCTACAGTTTGCCCATTCTATGTCCCTTTTGCAGATTCAAAGAACAGTACAGCACATGAACAGTTCCTTCAGCCTACCAAGTTCGTGCCAACACAGATGTCTCTCTAATCTAATTTTTTCTTGCCTGTATGTGGTCCATATCCCTCTAATTCCTGCCTATTCATGTATCTATCCAGATACCTCTTGAACATTTTCATAGAATCTGCTTCCACCACTTTCTCCAGCAGCACATTCCAGGCATTCACCACCCTCTGTGTGAAAAACTTGCCCCTTCCATCTCTTTTAATCTTTCCCCCCTCTCCCATTCAAACTATGCCCCCGAGTAATTTGCCCTTTGACCCTGGGAAAAAGACTCTGGCCAACCACTCTATTCAAGTCTGTCATAATCTTGTAAATCTCTATCAGGCTCCCCCATTATCCTCCGAAGCCACAACAAAAACAATCCAAGTTTTGTTCAACCTTTCTTTGTAGTCCAAATCCTCCAAACCAGGCAACATCCTGGTAAATCTCTTCTGCTTCCTTTCCAATGTACCAATATCCTTCCGGTAGTGTGGCAACCAGAATTGTATACAATACTCCAAACACGGCTTAACCAAACTCTTATACAGCTACAATATGATTTTCCAATTCCTATACTCAATGCCCCAACTGATGAAGGCCAGCATGTAATATGCTTTCTTGACCACCTTGTGTACCTGAGTTGCCACCTTTGGGCAACTGTGAATCTACGTGCCTAGATCCCTCTGTATGCTAATACTTCTAAGGGCACTACCATTTACTATATACTTTCCTTCTGCAGTCAACCTTCCAAATCACATCACTTCATATTTGTCCAGGTTAAATTCCATCTGTCATCTTTCAGCTCAGGTCTCCAGCTGATTTATATCCTGCTGTACCTTCTGACAATCCTCCTCACTATCAACTACTTTCATCTATCATCTGCAAATTTACTAATCTGGCCACCTACATTTTCCTCCAAAGCATTGATATTATTACAAACAACAGAGTCCTCAGCACCGATCCTTGTGGAACACTGCTTGTCAAAGACCTCCAGTTATAAAAGTACCCTTCCATTGCTACTCTCTGCTTTCTACGCCCAAGCCAGTTTTGTATACATCTTAACAGCTCGCCTCAGATTCCATATAATGTCACCTTCTGCATCAGCCTGCCAGGAGAAATCTTATCGAAGGCTTTACTAAAGTTCATGTATACAACATCTACTGCGCTGCCCTGGTCAATTTTTTTTGTCACTTCCTCAAAGATTCCTTATGCCCTCTTCACAACTTAGTTTAGTATCTTTGTGTCATCAAAATTTTAGCAAACACTTTTTCAGTCACTTCATGCAAGTCATTGTAAATGTAAATTATAAATTTAGGAAATAAGTTGTAAGATGTAAATTGAAACAGTTGAGGCCCAGCATTGATCCCTGTGGCATTCCACTTATCACATCTTGCCTACCAAAAAATTACTCTGCTTTCTGTCAGCTAATTAATCCTCTATCAATGCTAATAATCTACACCATTAGCTCTTATTCTGACTAGTAACCTTTGATGTAACACATTGTCAAATGCCTTCTGGAAAACTAATTATAGCACATCCACATGTTCCCTTTATCCACATTGTGCATTGCATGTAACTTCCTCAAAAACTCTGATAAATTAAACTTGTTTTCCCTTTCACAAAACCATACTGACATTGCCTGGTTGCACTGAGATTTTCTAAATTCCCTGCTTTATCTTCTTAATAATAGATTCCAGCATTTTCCGAATGACAAATGTTAATTGTCAGGTGGACTACTGGTTTCGGCATCCACCCCAATTTCCATATTACCTGACACCAGCATGATGATGGCTGGTTTACATCCCAATGGCATCATGATGGATTTCACCTAAATAGGAGGAGTGGGGACAGGGGTTCCAATTTCCACACATAATATTCACCAGATAGAGCTGGCAGGGAGAGAGTTCTAGGATATTGACTCGGAGACAGTAAAGGAAAAGCAATATGAATGGTGTATGGTTTGGAAGGGAACTTGCTGATGGCATCATGCAACTGCTGCCCTTGTCTATCTAGGTAATAAAGGTCACAGCTTTGGAAGTGGCTGCCAAAAAGCCTGTGTGAAGTCCTGCAATGCATCTTGTATATGGTACACAATTCTGCCACTGTGCACTGGTGATGAAGGGAATGAATGTTTTAAGTGGCAGATGAGATGCCAGTCAAGAAAGTGGTTTTGTCCTGGATGCTACTGAACACCTTGAATGCTGTTGGAGCTGCATTCATCCAGGCAAGTTGGGAGTATTCCATGGCATCCCTGATTTGTGCATTGTAGGTGATGGGCCATCAGGTGGTGAGGTACTGGCCCATAATTCTCAGCATCCCATTTGCTCTTGTAGCCATAATATTTGTGTGACAGTTCAGTTAGTTTATGATCAGTAGTGACCCCGAAGATGTTGATGGGAGGGGTTTAAAATGCTGTTGAATGTCAAGGGGAGATGGTTAGATTCTCTCTTGCTTGAGAAGGTCACTGTCTGGCACTTGTGTAGTGTAAATATTACTTGCCACTTATCAGCACTAGCCTGGATATTGTCCAGGTATTCCTGCATGTGAGTACAGAGTGCTTTACTATCTGAAGAGTTATAAATGGAACTGAAAACTGTGCAATGAGCAACAAACATCACTACTTTTAACCTTCTGATCTTTGTATCAGCATTTCCAAGTGGCCCTGATTATACTGGCACATCCACCCCAAAATCGGGATGGATGCGGCTCACAGAATGGCATTCTCTGTTGGCCTCAAGCACAATCTTATGAGTCTCAAGCAGGCATGCCGGTAAAATTCCAGCCATGGACTGACTTCCTTGTACAAAACTTTTTCTTTCTTTACAAGGTTAGACAATTGTTAGAGAATTTCAAAATGCTCTAGGATTTAAAATAGTATTAAAGACTACTAGAACTAAGTGGATTAATTTTGGATAGAAATCATAGGCTGCCTTATATATTACTGTCTGCATAGAAACACATATAACCACAGTTAAAAGATTTAAACATTTATTCCAGATTTAAACATGTATTTTATGAGAAATGGTCTATATATCTTGGCCAAAATGCAGGCTGCGCCGGGCTTAATGAGATGAAGGTTAAGTAAGAAGAACTACATTCTTTAAGAACAATGCAGTCATACAGCACAGTTCTTAACAGCATTAAGTCATGGAAAGTGCAAATTCTCAGGCACTAGAAATGAGTAGGATTAATTATTTTTACTGATAAAGGGTAGCTCACTAGACAGTGAAAAGATACTTTTTGAACGATATGATTTGCTTAAATAGTGATAGTGGGAAGCCTACTTTTGAACTCTATGATTTACATAAATAGAAGTTGTTAAGTGACAAAGAATAGGAGCTTCCGCATTCTGTGGACCAATGAATTCCCATGCTGTCAGAGGGCAGGATGCAGTTGGCTAAGGTATATGGCATTTATTAACAATCATTGACCTACACTAATAGTAATTGCTTCATATCCAACAGGGTTGAACCAGAAAGCAGAAAAAAGGAACTTGGGAAATCTATAATAATATTGACAAATGGTAATGTAACTTCAGAAATAGCAGTCGGACTGCCCAACTGTCTCTGTCTCTCAGCGTACATTGGTCGATAAAGAACGTCTTTCACCAGGATGCTGTCCTCACAAGTCTTTGTATTAGCTAAAGTTTTGACAATATTGGTCTCTGAAAAACTCCCCATTACAACAATTAAAGTCAAGAGGAAGAAAAATAATGATAAATATAGAAATTACAAGAAGTAGTAATAACACTACTAAAAATATAAAGAGCCAGAAATTAAAAGTCAAGACACTGATCATTGGTAAAATAATAGAAAGCATCCTGAAAAACAAAGCCATGAAGCACTAAAGAAATATAAAATGAAAATCTTTAAAGATAGCATATCTTGCTTGAAAAATAACCTTGAATTCTTCACTAATAAGCTGAGAAGTTATGTTCAGCTCATATAAATTCTTGGTTTCATAGCACTCTTCCATAACATTGACTGGTCCTGCTCTCCATGTTATTAAAAAGGTTATGGAGGCACTGAAAAAGGTATAAGAAATTAGAAAAGGTAAAGTCACCATCGTCATGATGTCCATAGGCTGCTCTCTCCTTTGAGTGTCAGAGCTCACTGGTGGTGATTTAACCTAAGGATCACCACACCTCAGGCAAGGAGCAAAGTAGAGAAGGTGGGACTTTGTGAATATCCTCAGCCTATACAGAAATTAAACTTGTGCTGTTGGCAGCACTCTACATCATGAATCAGCTATCCAGCCAAGTGAGTTAAGTGACATCAGCACAGAAAATAAACTGTGATGTTACCAGAACTAAAAGGCTATCCATATCATTGCAGATTGTACATGATGGGCTCTTCAGGGGTGACCTGATAGAGGGCTTTAAAATAATGAAAGAGTTTGGGAGATTTAGGGAAAATGCTTCCACTTGCAGGGGAATCAAGAATTAGGGTCCATAGATAGAAGATATTGATGAATCCCATAAGGAATTCAGAAGGAATTTCTTTAGCCAGAATTCGGAAAGTACTTCTATAAAGTGGTTGATCTGACTAGATTTAGAGTATTTAAAGAGAAGCTAGATAAGGACATGAGGGAAAAAGTAACTAAGAATATATTTTTGGGGTTTGAAAAAGAAGGGTGGGAGGAGGTTTGGGTGCAGCATATAGACATGGCCCTGGTGGGCTGAATGGCCAATTTGCTGGGACTTCCACAATGTTTTAGAGAACATTAGTGAAAAAAAGCTAAATAATTATTATTTATTTCCCTCTCTTTCATCATCATTCAAAACCAATGACAGGTTTGAGCTCATAGACTTGAATTTATGAAGCCTTTCAAAGAGGATTGCAGCCAATAAAATGCTTTTTGAGGTGCAGTACAGAATCATAGAATTATAAAATAGTTACAGCAAAGAAGAGAGCTATGTGGCCCACTCTGTCCATGCCCACTCTCTGCAAGAGCAACCTCCACTTTCCTGCCTTTTGCCTACAGCACTACAACTTTTTTTCATTCAGACAAATAGCCCTTTTGAAAGCCATGTTTGAAATTTCTTCCACCTCAATCTAAGGCAATCATTCATTACAAGTACTGAACACTCACCATCGATGGGGGGAGCGAGCCGATGAAATCAAGCTAGAGCCAAGAAATGAAGATCATGCTGGAAATGGCTGAGAGGCTGAATAAATTATGATAATATATTTATATGTTTATTTGCATGCGTTTAGTGAGCCCAGCACTTAACCATTCAGGCTCACTTGCCTTTGTGGCCTTGCTGGAAGAGGTTCTCTCCGGTAAGGAAAACACCTGCACCCCATGAACAGTGAACAGAAATGTTGGCTTTACTGGTGGAACCAGAGGCCATTGAGGCACCCTGCCCCCCAACCCTGTTGGTGGAGGGCAAGGGGGTGCCCTTTGGACAGTGCCAGCCTGGAATCTTGGTAATGCCCACTGGGCAGTGTCCAGGGCAGGGCCTACTACCCCTCTACATGGAGATCAGACGGGGGTGAGAGGGGGATGGGCCCGCTGCCATTCTGTATTGCCATCAGGCGAGGGCGGGGGGGAGGGCAATCAGTCTGGGAGCTGGATGTCTATGCGGTGTGGGTCTAGTGATTGGCCACAGTAGGGGCCAGAGTTTGTGAGACTGTCTGCAAGAACAGGGGCCTGACAGCTCTCTCTCTCTCTCTGTCAGGCCCCTGCTGTTGAATCTGCACATGCACAGAATCAGAGGTCTGCATATGACAATAGCTCCCTCTGCAGGCTGGCTGGCGAATTAAGCTCAACCCACTGCCTGCAGCAGCTAGGAACTGTCTAGACCATAAGGTTGGGCACAAAAACTCGCCCAAAAACAGATCAAGAAGTCTCCAATTTTCACACCAGCTGCTCACTTAGAGTCAGTCTTGTAAAATTCTGCCTAATGTTTCAGTTGATGTCGGACCAGTGTTTTATAAAGGTTCACCCTAGCTTCCCTGCCTTTGTACCTAATGCTTCTATTTTCAAAGGTGAGGATCCCAAAAGCCTTATTAACTTAATTCTCAACCTACCCTGCCACATTCAACGATTTGTGCACACTTTCTTCCAGTTCTCTCTGTTGCTGCATTTCCTTCAGATATAGTAATCTCATGTTGCCCACCCTTGATCTTATCTTGTTCATCACATTTTCTGGATTAAAAATCATATGTCATATGTCCACCCATTCCACCAGCTTGCCTGTCCTCTTGAAGTCTATCACTATCTCTTATTGTCACAGTTTGAAATGCTTCTAAGCTTTGTGTATCTGAAAATTTTGAAATTTTACCGGCACACCCGCATCACGGTTATTAATTTTGATCAAGAAAAGCAGAGATCTTAATTCAACCTCTGCGGAACCTTCCTCCACCAGAAAACAATTACCACTGCACTCTGTTCCCAGCATCAATGCTGCCACCCTCCCCTTTTTCTATGGACTTTCAAATTTGCTGAAGGCCTGTATTATGATATTTCATCAACTGCCCTTTTGAAGTTCATGAATTCCACATCAACCACATTACCGTCATCAACAACTCCAGCAAAGGTAAACAAAATTCAGCTCAAACAAATCCATGCTTGTCCGCTGACTGTTCATTTTATCTCCTTTCAACCTTTGTTAAACATAGATTTAACTTCGTTAAACATGACCAGATAACAGGAGAAATATAAATATTTAACCTTTGTTAAATATTTGTTATTTCTCCTGTTATCTGGTCATTTCCTCTGTAATTTCCCTCAACATCAAAGTCATTTTAATTTTTTAGTTCCTAGTCAAACTCACTCCTCCTTTTACTACCCTTTTAATGTTAATATGCCTATAGAAGACTTTTGGTTTCCCTTTTATGTCAGTTACCAGACTCTTCTCACTCTCATTTCTTTTTTTCACTTCCTTTCTGAACATGCTGCATTTAGCTCAGTTCTCAAATCTTTGCAGAGCAGAATTCCCAACTCCAACTTTAGTTTCATAAAAGACTGTGCTGGGGTGCAGGATGGTTAGAAGTGTGACAATTTTCTTCACTGGTGCACCTGAGATATTTGAAAATGATTGAAAAAGGTTAAAAAGTTCAGCAAGCAAGAGCATCAATTTTTCTTATTAATTTACGAGGTGTGGGCATTTTAGCCAGCATTTTTTGCCCATTCCTAGTTTCCCTTGAGAAGATGGTGGCAACCTGCCTCCTCGAACAACTGCAGTCCCTGAGATGTGGGTACAACCCACAGTACTGTTACAGAAGGAGTTCCAGGATTTTGACCCCATGGCTGTGAAGGAACAGCGACATATTTCCAAGTCAGGATGGTAAGTTCCAGGTGGTGATGTTCCCAGGTATCTGTTTGCCCTTATTCTTCTATATGATAGTGGCCATGGGGTTTGGAAGGTGCTGCCTAAGGAGCCTTGATTAGGTTGTGAAATACATCTTTTAGATGGTATATATGGCTGCCACTATTCAGTCAGTGATGGAGGAAGTGAATGTTTGTGGAAAGAGTAGCAATCTAACAGACTGCTTTATCCTGAATGTTGTCAAGTTTCTTGAGCGTCACTGAAGCTGCACTCATTTAGTGGAGAGTATTTCATCAACTACTGACTTGTGCCTTGCAGATAGTGGACAGGAGATGAGTTACATGCCACAGGATTCTTAGTCTCTGACCTACTCTTGTAGTCACAGTATTTATTTGGCTAGTCCAATTTAGTTTCGCAATGGTAATGCCATTGAACATATATTCGTAGAATCCTTCCAGTGCGAAAGGAGGCCATTCGGTCCATTGAGTCTGCATCAACCACAATCCCATCCAAGCCCTATCTCTGTAACTCCACATACTTACCACACTAATCAGTCTAACCTACGCATCCTGGGACACTAAGAGGCAATTTAGCATGGCCAGTGCACTGAACTCACACATCTTTGGACTGTGGGAGAAAACCGGAGCACCCAGAGGAAATCTACACAGACACGGGGGAAATTTGCAAACTCCACATAGACAGTGACCCAAGCCAGGAATTGAACTCGAGTCCCTGGCACTGCAGGACAGCAGTGCTAATCACAGTGCCATCATGCCACCCATCATGGGACGATGGTTAGATTTTCTCTTGTTGGAAATGGCCATTATCTGGCACTTGTGTGATGTGAATATTACTCGCCAATTGTCAGTCCAAGCCTGGATATTGTCTGCTTCAGTATCTGCGGATTCGCGATGGTGCAGAACATTGTAAGATCATTAGCAAACATCCCCACTTCGGACCTTATGATGGAAAGAAGGCTAGTGATGAAGCAGCTGAAGATGGTTGGATCTAGGACGCTACACTGAGGAACTCCTGCAGTGATGTCCTGGAGCTGAGATGATTGGCCTCTAACCATTACAACCATCTTTCTATGACTCCAACCAGCAGAGGGTTTCCCCCCTTATTCCCACTGGCTCCAGTTTGCCAGGGCTCCTTGATGCCATACTGCCCTTGATATCAAGAGCAGTCACTTTCATCTCACCTCTTGAATTCAACTGTTGAGTGAGGAATCTGATGACAGCGCTAATGGAATGACCAGTGATAATCACACCAATGGAAACTAACATAGCTAAGTGGTTTAAACTGAAAGCCCAGTTTTGCTGAGGTGGTGCAGACCCTAATCAAATCTGGTACCTTTTGCACAATCAATGTTTATTTGGTTTACAACATGACATTTCTCATTTATGATATTTATCAAAAATAATTGACAGTTATCTAACTTTCAAGGCAGACCACGTGAGATGTGGAACATACTTCAAATACGTCAATGCACTTCCACTTAAACATCCTAATATAAACTTTCACCATAAACTCACGCAATTAATTTTGCAATTCTAATCAAAAAGGCAAATGGAAGGGACTGGTTTTGGGGAAGCTCAGGCACAACAAATCCCACGCATATCAGTGTACACACAACTTCTTGGCATTGCTATCAAGCAGCAAAAGACGCACACCCCTATTGTGAAATTAAGTGAACTAAACAACCTGGCAGGACAGTCTTCATAGTTCAGTGTCTAGGACAGATTCTATTTGGGTGACTGCATCAAACTACTACAGATTTATTTGGAAGCAAACGCCACTTGCTTTCGGAGCGCTGCTCCTTTGTCAGGTAAGTGGGAGTTCTGTTCACAAACAGGGCATGTAAAGACACAAATAGTGAATGGAATGCAAGCCTTTACAGCTAATCAAGTCTTAAAGGTACGGACAATGTGAGTGGAGAGAGCGTTAAGCGCAGGTTACAGAGATGTGAATTGTCTCCAGACAGGACAGTTAGTGAGATTTTGCAAATCCAGGCTAGTCATGGGGGTTACAGATAGTGTGACATGAACCAAGATCCCGGTTGAGGCCATCTTCGTGTGTGCGGAACTTGGCCATCAGTCTCTGCTCAGCGACTCTGCGCTGTCGTGTTCATGAAGGCCGGCTTGCAGAACGCTTACCCGAAGATCAGAGGCCACAGGAGTGTTCCCCAACAGGGAGAGAACAGTCTTGCCTGGTGATTGTCGAGCGGTGTTCATTTATCCGTCATCATAGCGTCGGCATGGTCTCCCCAATGTACCACGCCTCGGGACATCCTTTCCTGCAGCGTATCAGGTAGACAACGTTGGCCGAGTTGCAAGAGTATGCACCGTGTACCTGGTGGATGGTGTTCTCACGTGAGATGATGGCATCCGTGTTGATGATCTGGCCCATCTTGCAGAGGTTGCTGTGGCAGGGTTGTTGGTGTCATGGTCATTGTTCTCCGGAAGGCTGGGTAGTTTGCTGCAGACAATGGTCTGTTTGAGGTTGTGTGGTTGATTGAAGGCAAAAAGTGGGGATGTGGGGATGGCTTTGGGGAGATGTTTGTCTTCATTATTGATATTTTGAAGGCTCCGGAGAAGATGTCGTAGCATGTTGAAGATGTCGTAGATGTCCACAGCAACCTCCGCAAGACGTGCCAGATCATCCTCATGGATGCCATCATCTCACATGAGAACACCATCCACCAGGTACACGGTACATACTCTTGCAACTTGGCCAACGTTGTCTACCCAATACGCTGCAGGAAAGGATGTCCCGAAGCATGGTACATTGGGGAGACCATGCAGACGCTACAACAATGGATGAATGAACACTGCTCGACAATCAACAGGCAAGACTGTTCTCTTCCTGTTGGGGAGCACTTCAGCGGTCACGAGCATTCGGCCTCTGATCTTCGGGTAAGCGTTCTCTCAGGCGGCCTTCATGATACACGACAGCGCAGAGTGGCTGAGCAGAGATTGATAGCCAAGTTCCACACACATGATGAAAGCCTAAACTGGGATCTTGGGTTCATGTCACACTATCTGAAACCCCCACGATTTGCTTGGATTTGCAAAATCTCACTAACTGTCCTGTCTGGAGACAATACACATTCCTTTAACCTGTGTTTAGCGTTCTCTCCATTCACATTGTCTGTACCTTTAAGACTTGATTAGCTGTAAAGACTCGCATTCCATTCATTATTTTGTAAGTTGAGTTTGTGTCTTTATATGCCCTGTTTGTGAACAGAACTCCCACTTACCTAACAAAGGAGCAGCACTCCGAAAGCTAGTGGCATTTGCTACCAAATAAACCTATTGGACTTTAACCTGATGTTGTGAGACTTCTTACTGTGTTTATCCTAGTCCAACGCCGACATCTCCACATCAAACTACTAGAGGCAGGGTTTCTAAAAATTAGGGAAAGACACAATCAGTTTTGCAGAAGCACGTGATATGATTTAATTAGGTTAAACCAGACTAATGAAAAATTCAATTTCAAGACATGGCATAGGTTGCTACATTAGCAGTTTACACCAAACCACAGAGCAGAGCCATAATTCTGCCTCAGAGCTGACTCAATGACGTAAGTCCTTGAGAAAATTTAAGCCATTGTATTTCTTTATCCCATACCAAAAAAATTCAACAAACTCTTGAGATGTGACTTCTCTCTCAGGGATAAAGAAGAACACTGACACTACAGGGATATGTCAAGTGACACAATCAAAAACACATAACTGCTCAGTATGAAGTTGTTCTTGGCTGTGACAAGTCAAAACAGATACATGGTGCATATTGTATTTTTTCAAATAATTTACATTGGCATCTACTCCAAAGCTTATGTTCTTTTCATGCTCCATCATTTCCTATTCAACAGTTACACACAGAAAATGGATCAAGATAGAAAGCTTGTAATCTATCAACACTCTTTGGTGGCTGTAAAAAAAACACAATAGTTTTTGTTGCTAGAACCATCGCACAATAGAATCAGTCAGTGCATATAATACAGCAGGGGACAATAGATAGACAATCTAACAGAGAAAAATCACTGACAAAAGCAATCCTTTCAATTGAAAATGTGGCACATTAAGATTGCCTCTAATTTTGTTGTCAACATGAGCATGATGCCTGCTCCAAAATAGACATTAGGTTTCTAAATATTTATTGCCAGGACATAATGCAGTCTTTGATGATGACCATGTGAATATCCCAACTTGATGACCTATTTATGCAGTGCATCATTAAGATTTAGGATTGTATGCGGCTTATATATTCCTGCATTTGCCTGCATCAGTATTTAGCCAGCTTCTGTGGATTAAGTAACAATATCATTAATCATGGAGGAGATCAGTGGGTGGTCATGCAAAATGGACAATCGTGAATAAGCAGCTCTCTTTTACACTCCATGGAAGACAATGGGGGAAAAAAAATCAGGTAAGAGTAAATCGTGCTGTTGATTACCCATTGATCTTTTTGCACTACCAAGACTAATGTCACCTTCACTGCTTCAAGGTCTGCTGATTCTACCCTGTTCTGCTGAACTATAAACAACTAATTCAGGTTGAGCAAACCATGCACAGACTCCAAACATTTTGCAATCATGGGGAAAGATGATTTACTCAACATCACAGATCACATACATTTTGAAAGAAAATTAAGCTTTACAGTTGATGTACAATATTGAATTGACAGATAATGCTCATTTTTCCATATGCATGGTTAAATATATTATGACAATACTGCTACAGTTATAGCAATCAGAGAAAAGCACTGCACACTTGTAGAATTCAAGCTACAGCCTGAAGAATTCAAAAAGCAATGAACCACTAAGCTATTGGTGATCTCTTGCTGCATGTTTATCAACATGAAGTTAAGAAGGATGTTAGCTAGAGTAAAAGCAGAAAATGCTGGAAAAGCTCAGCAGGTCTGACAGCATCCATGGAGAAAGAAAACAGAGTTAACGAAGAGTCATACAGATTTGAAATGTTTCTCTCCAGGGATGCTGCCAGACACGCTATTTTTCCACATTTTCTGTTTATGTTTCAGATTCCCAGTATTCATATTATTTTGTTTTTATGTTAGGGCGACACAGTGACACAGTAGTTAGCACTGCCGCCTAACATCTCCAGGGACCTAGGTTCAATTCCTGTCTCGGGTCACTGTCAGTGTTCAGTTTGCACATTCTCCCTGTGATTGGGTTTCGTCCAGGTCCCATGGTCCAAAGATGCAAGTTAGGTTGATTGGCCATGCTGAATTGCCCCTTAATATCAGGGGACATAGTAAGGTAAAGGCATGGGGTTACGGGGATAGGGTTGAGATTGTATTGCTGTCAGTGCAGGCTCATGGGCCAAATGGCTTCCTTCTGCACTGTAGGGATTCTAGGATGATTCTATGATTGTAGAGCGTTGAGCACATTTTGTGATCAAAGCTGCAGGCAACATCAAAAGTAACTTAGTGCTTTCAGTTCTCCTTGCAGTTAGTAATAATGGGGTTGGGGGGAGGGAGGAGGTGGAAGGAGAGAGTACTTAAAATGCATCCAACCATAAAGCAAAAGATCAAAAAACAAAACTGATTACATACTGTCTAGAAACAATTAAGTTGAAATTGAATGGAAACAAGGCTTTTCAGAGAGTTTGAAGGGAATTCAAAAACTTTGAGCTTTCTATGAAGACTCAGGGACATGAACTAAATGTTGTGTTAAAAGAGAGAGCAGCTATGGAGAAGGGAATCTCCCCTGGTGAAAGTAACTGATATCTGTCAGTCAAACGACTTGAAATGGATCTTCTCACACTTGCAGTTCTCAAAGAGAGAAAGTCCAGGTGAGGGCAGCGGAGTGGCAAATTGATTAGCGGTTGCACGCCACATTTGCATAGGTGCAGCCACTGCGACCAGAAGGTGGTTTGTGGAGGAGCTGCTGTGAACATAAGAACATAAAAAATAGGACCAGGAGTAGGCCATCTAGCCCTTCGAGCCTGCCCCGCCATTCAATAAGATCATGGATGATCTGAAGTGGATCAGTTCCACTTTGCCGCTTTCTCCCCATAACCCTTAATTCCCTTGTCTGTCAAAAACCTATCTACCCGTGACTTTAATATATTTAGCGAGGTAGCCTCCACCACTTCAACGGGCAGAGAATTCCAGAGATTCACCACTCTTAGAGTGAAGAAGTTCCTCCTCAACTCCATTCTAAACTGCTCCCCCCCTTATCTTGAGGCTGTGCCCTCTAGTCCTGCTGTCCTTTCTCAGCGGGAAGAATCTCTCTACCTCTACCCTATCCATCCCTTTCATTATCTTATACATCTCTATAAGATTCCCCCTCATCCTTCTAAACTCCATTGAGTACAGACCCAGTCTATTTAATCTCGCTTCATAGTCCAACCCCCTCATCTCCGGTATCAGCCTAGTGAACCTCCTCTGCACTCCCTCCAAGGCCAAAATATCCTTGCACAAGTGGCGACCAAAACTGCACACAGTCCTCCAGTTGCGGCCTCACCAGTGCCCTGTACAGTTGCAGCAAGACCTCCCTGCTTTTATATTCTATCCCCCTCGCTATAAAGGCCAGCATCCCATTCACCTTCTTGATCACCTGCTGTACCTGCAGACTGGTTTTTTGCGACTCATGCACAAGGACCCCCAGGTCCCTCTGCACCGTAGCATGCTGCAGCTTTTCGCCCTTTAAATAGTAATCCCTCCTACTATTATTCCTGCCAAAGTGGATAACTTCACACTTGCTAACATTGTACTCCATCTGCCAGGTCCTGACCCACTCGCTCAGCCTATCCAGATCCCTCTGCAGACTTTCCACACCCTCCGCACAATTTGCTTTTCCACTCATCTTCGTGTCATCAGCAAATTTTGTTACCCTACACTCAGCCCCTTCCTCCAGATCATCTATATAAATGGTAAATAGCTGAGGCCCCAGCACCGATCCCTGCGACACTCCACTAGTCACCAACTGCCAATCAGAATAGCACCCATTGATACCAAGGGACAGTTAAACACCAAACACTACTCCAGAGTTTCCCTTCCTATCTCCTCCTCTAACTAAAAAAAAATTGGCAGGAGAACCACAAGCAAGGGAGAGGCGTGTTGAGATTCTTTTATCCTTTTACCTGTATAAGAGCAATATGGCAGCTAGGGCAGTGGTATGGTCGTCCTGCCAGATGCAGGCAATTAGGGAGCAATCTCGTCTCCCTGACTACTTTGTCTGCAGGAAGTGTGTCCAGTTGCAGCTCCTCACAGACTGCATTGTTCGGTTGGAGCAGCAGGCGGATGCACTGCAGAGTATACAGGATGTGGGAATGCTGGCGTTGGACTGGCGTAAACACAGTAAAAAGTCTGACAACACCAGGTTTTAGTCCAACCGATTTATTTGATAATACAAGCTTTCGAGGGGAGGTGAGCAGAGACTGATAGCCAAGTTCCGCACACATGAGGACGGTCTCAACAGGGATCTTGGGTTCATGTCGCACTATCTGTAACCCCCGTGACTTGCCTGGGTTTGCAAAACCTCACTTACTGTACTGTCTGGAGACAATACACATCTCTGTAACCTGTGATCAGTGCTCCTTCCACTCACATTGTCAGCCACTTCAGGTCTTGAACAGCAGGTTGGGTGTAAGAATTCGCATTTTAATCAGTAATCTCTAAACTGTCTGTGCTTTATATGCTCTGTCTGAGGCCAGAACTCTCCATTCACCTGACGAAGAGGCAGTCCCCTCGAAAGCTTGTGAGTATTATCAAATAAATCGGTTGGACTAAAACCTGGTGTTGTCAGACTTTTTACTGAGTATACAGGAGGCAGAGAGTGTGATAGACACTATTTACAGGGAGGTTTTCACACCACAGGTAGATCAGTGACTGCCAGGAGAGGCAGGTAGGTGGTGCAGGGGTCTCCTGTGCCTATTGCTCTTTCAGACAGGTATATCGTTTTGGGTACTGTTGAGGGGGATAGTCTGTCAGGGGGAGATACAAGCAGCAGCCAGGCCTGTGACACCACAGGTGGTTCTGCTATGGGACAGGGTCAGGCAAAGAGCAAGCAAGCAGTAGTAAGAGGGGACTTGCTAATTGGTGTCACAGACAGGTGTTTCTGTGGCCACAATCATGTATCCAAGGTGGTGTTTTGCCTCCCTGGTGCCAGGGTCAAGGACATCTCCAAGCGATTGCAGGACATTCTTACGGGTAAGGGTGAGCAGCCAGAGGTCATTATACATATTGGTACCTAAGACATAGGTAGGAAAAGGGAAATGTGAATGTAGAGAGCTAGGTAAAAGGCTAAAAGTGCAGGACCTCGAAGGTAGTAATTTCAGGAATACTGTCGCTGCCACATGCTAGTGAGAGTATGAATAGGAGGATTAAGCAGATGAATGCCTGGCTTGAGAGCGAGTGCAAGAGACAGAGATTTAGATTTTTGGATCATTGGGATCTTTTCTGGGGAAGGACTGACCTGTTCAAGAGGGATGGGTTACATCTGAACTAACATCCTGGCAGGGAGATTTGCTTGAGGCACTCAGGAGGGTTTAAACTGGTTTGGCAGGGGAGTGGGATCCAAAGCAATAGGGAGACAGAAGGGAAGTGTGAGGACAGCACAGAAGTTGAAGAGAGCACATTATGTATTAAAGGCATTGTCAGTAATTCTAGTACCAGAAAGATCAGGCAAAAGCAGGACAGACAGCAAGGGAAATCTAGATTAAACTGCATTTATTCCAGTGCAAGAGACCTGACAGGCAAGTCAGATGAACTTGGGACATGGATGGGTACATGGGACTGGGATATTATAGCAATTACTGAAACATGGCTAAGGGAGGGTCAGGACTGGCAGCTTAATGTTCCAGGGTACAAATGCTATTAGAAAGATAGAACAGGAGGTAAGAGAGGAGGGGGAGTTGCAACTTTGATCAGGGAAAGCATCACGGCCGTACGGAGAAGGGATATATCCGAGGGTTCAGCCACTGAGTCTATATGAATAGCATTGAGAAATAAGAAGGGGGAAATCACTTTGATAGGGTTGTACTAGAAGCCCCCAAATAGTCAGCGAGAAACTAAGGAGCAAATATGTGAGGAGATTACAGATAGCTCCAAGAAAAATAGGGTTGTCATCGTTGGAGATTTTAACTTTCCCAACATTGACTGGGACAGCCATAGTATTAGAGGGTTGGATGGAGAGAAATTTGTTAAGTGTATTCAGAAGGAATTTCTCATTCAGTATGTGGATGGCTGGACAAGAGAGGGGGCAAAACTTGACCTCCTCTTGGGAAATAAGGAAGGGCAGGTAACAGAAGTGTTACTGAGGGATCACTTTGGGACCAGTGACGATAATTCTCTTGGTTTTAAGATAGCTATGGAGAATGATAGGTCTGGCCCAAAAGTTAAAATGCTAAATTGGGGCAAGGCCAATTTTGATGGTATCAGGCAGGAACTTTCTAAAGTCAATTGGGAGAGTCTGTGGGAAGGCAAAGGGACGTCTGATAAGTGGCACGCTTTCAAAAGTGTATTAACCAGGGTTCAAGGTAAACACATTCCTCTTAGACTGAAGGGCAAGGCTGGCAGACTTGGGATGACTCTGGATATTGAGGCCCTGGTCAAGAAGAAGAAAGAGGCACATGACATGCATAGGCAGCTGGGATCAAGTGAATCCCTTGAAGAGTATAGGGGGTGTAGGAGTAGAGTTAAGAGAGAAATCAGAAGGGCAAAAAGGGAGCAAAGATTGTTCTGGCAGATAAGGCAAAGGAGAATCCAAAGAGCTTCTACAAATACATAAAGGGCAAAAGAGTAACTAGGGAGAGAATAGGACCTCTTAAGGATCAACAAGGTCATCTATGTGCAGATCCACAAGAGATAGGTGAGATCCTAAATGAATATTTCTCATCTGTATTTACTGTTGAGAAAAGCATTGATGTTAGGGAACTTGGCGAAATAAATGGTGATGTCTTGAGGAGTGTACATGTTACAAAGAAGGTGGTGTTGGAAGTCTTAAAGCGCATCAAGATAGATAAACCCCCAGGACCCGATGGAATGTATGCTAGGACATTGTGGGAGGCTAGGGAGGAAATTGCGGGTCCTCCAGTAAAGATATTTGAATCATCGATAGTCATGGGTGAGGTGCCTGAAGATTGGAGAGTGATAAATGTTGTGCCTTTGTTTAAAAAGGGCTGCAGGAGAGAGCCTGGAAACTGCAGACCAGTGAGCCTCACATCTGTGGTGGATAAATTGTTGGAACGTATTTTGAGAGACAGGATCTACAGGCATTTAGAGACACAAGGACTGATTAGGGACAGTCAGCGTGGCTTTGTAAGTGGAAAATCATGCCTCACAAATTTGATTGAGTTCTTTGAAGGGGTAACCAAGAAGGTAGATGAGGGCAGTGCAGTTGATGTTGTCTACATGGACTTTAGCAAGGCCTTTGACAAGGTACCGCATGGTAGATTGTTGCATAAGGTTAAATCTCACAGGATCCAGGGTTAGGTATCTAAATGGATACAACATTGGCTTCTTGACAGAAGCCAAAGGGTGGTTGTCAGGAGTTGTTTTTCAAACTGGAGGCCTGTGACCAGTGGTATGCCTCAGGGATCAGTGCTGGGTCCACTGTTATTTGTCACTTATATTAATGATTTGGATGAGAATATAGAAGGCATGGTTAGTAAGTTTGCAGATGACACTAAGATTGGTGGCATTGTGGACAGTGAAGAAAGTTATCTCCAATTGCAATGGGATCTTGATCAATTGGGCCAGTGGGCTGATGAATGGTAGATGGAGTTTAATTTAGACAAATGTGAGGTGATGCATTTTGGTAGCCTGAACCAGGGCAGGACTTACTCAGTTAATGGTAGGACGTTGGGGAGAGTTACAGAACAAAGAGATCTAGGGGTACATGTTCATAGCTCCTTGAAAGTGGAGTCACAGGTGGACAGAGTGGTGAAGAAGGCATTCGGTATGCTTGGTTCCATCGGTCAGAACACTAAATACAGGAGTAGGAATGTCTTGCTGAAGTTGTATGAGACATTGGTAAGGCCACACTTGAAATACTGTGTGCAATTCTGGTCACTCATTATAGAAAGGATATTCTTAAACTAGAAAGAGTGAAGAAAATATTTACTAGGATGCTACCGGGACTTGATGGTTTCAGTTATAAGGAGAGGCTGGATAGACTGGGACTTTTTTCTCTGAGAGTAGAGGGCTGAGGAATGATCTGATAGAGGTCTATAACATAATAAGGGGCACAGATCAGCTAGATATCTTTATCTTTATCAATATTTTTTCCCAAAGGTAGGGTAGTCTAAATCTGGAGGGCATAATTTTAAGTTGAGAGGTGAGTGATACAAAATTGTCCAGAGGGGCAATTTTTTCACACAGAGGGTGGTGAGTGTCTGGAACTCACCACCCAGAGGCAGCAGTAGAGGCGGGTACGATTTTGTCTTTTCAAAAGCATTTAGATAGTTACATGGGTACGGTGGGTAGAGAGGAATATGGGCCAAATGAAGGCAATTAGGATTAGCCTAGGGGTTTTAAAAAAAAGGGGGCAGCATGGACAAGTTCGGCTGAAGGCTCTGTTTCCATATTGTAAACCTCTATGACTCTATGACTAAAGGGGAATTCCTTCTGCTGAATGGAGTACTGCTGGGATTTGGAAGCCTGTCTTGTGTCCAGGGGACATGGAGATTGAAGTGACCAGCCCACTTCAAAACTTTAACATTCCACAGACCAGAATGAAAACTGTGATTAGAGAGATGCCTAAAAATGATCATGCCAAGAGTAAACTTCAGGTTTCCCAAGGCTCGAAGGGCAGTCCAGCGACAAGACCCCTCATCCCCTTGCTTCCAGCCCATGCAACACAATACCCAGGATCCTTGGGGGACTCTCTCTCTGCAGGCTAGCAGTGGCAGAGAGGCACATTGGCACTGGATTTACCTCCTTGATCCACGCTACAATATGCCAGGCTGGGTGTCAATGCCAGGATTCCAGGGGGCAATGCAAGACTAGTACTTCTAAGGGGAGCTCAGGGCAGCACGGTAGCACAGTGGTTAGCATTGCTGCTTCACAGCTCCAGGGTCCTGGGTTCGATTCCCGGCTCAGGTCACTGTGTGGAGTTTGCACATTCTCCTCGTGTCTGCGTGGGTTTCCTCTGGGTACTCCAGTTTCCTCCCACAGTCCAAAGATGTGTGGGTTAGGTTGATTGGCCGTGCTAAGAAATTGCCCCTGAGTGACCAGGGATGCGTAGGTTAGAGGGATTAGTGGGTATAATATGTAGGGATATGGGGGTAAGGCCTGGGTGGGATTGTGTTCGGTGCAGACTTGATGGGCCAAAGGGCCTCTTTCTGCACTGTAGGGTTCTATGATTCCTAAATCACCCTCATGCCTACTTTGTTTGGGGTGGGGGGATGACCCATTATTTTAGTGGAGCAGGGGAGGGTGCCCCTCTTTGCCAGGAGTTTGAGGTGTTCACCTGATCAGTGGGGGCAAGGGGGGGGTCATCATTTCCATTGTAAGAAGCGGGGGACCTCCCTATGAATGCAGATATCAGGGTGACCTTTAAAAATGACACCCCAATCTCTGAACAGCTGAGCTGCAAGGGTTTTATGCTCTGCATATACTTAAATAGTTAAGGTGGTAAATCCTACGTCATAGGTGCTGCTATTGCCGGTGAGAAACAATCCAGTTTTCTCACTGGCGCAGGTACTTAGAGCTAATTCGGGTGAATCACACTACTTCAGCATGATCTTACTAGCCACGCTGATTGATAGGACAAGAGGCAAAAAAACCAGGTTCACACTCAGTTTCTCACCTCTTGCAATCTTGCTGGCCCTATTTTGCTGGTGAAATCAGCCTTACACCTGGTGCGGCAATTGTTTGATCGAGTGCAGGGAAGGGGGGCGCGTACAGAAGCTGTGGGAGCAGATTGGGGAAAATAATCTGTCCATGCATGTCCAAAGCCAGGACAAGAAGGTGAATAATTCACAGTTGTGAGGTCTTTAAAGAAAATTGGAGGATTGCTTAATCACAAGTAATGGAAGGATCCGCATGAAATCTGTACCTTGAGAAATAACTCAGGTGCCAAGGAGAATTAAAAAGAAAGAGCTATGGGATATCTTTCAGTTGGTTGCAGGATAAGTGAATGAACTTTCATGACTTTTAGGCTGGAGAGGTGGGTGCAAAAAGTAGAACTGATTTTTTAACACAAGCATTTACAAGCTATAGTGTTAAGATAACAGTGCTACTTTAATTCATACTGATATACAATCAAGTTTAGTCTTGTTTAAGAATGTGAAATCTTATGACATGGTTCTGCTGGATAATTGATTCACCTGACGAAGGGGGTAACCTCGAAAGCTAGTGAGTTTACTACCAAATAAATCGGTTGGACTTAAACCTGGTGTTGTCAGACTTTTTACTGTGTTTACCCCAGTCCAACGCCGGCATATCCACATCATAATTGCTGGGTGCTCAGATTAGTTCTTGGGGTGACATGGTAGCACAGTGGTTAGCACTGTGGCTTCACAGCTCCAGAGACCTGGGTTTGATTCCCGGCTTGGGTCACCGTCTGTGTGGGGTTTGTACATTCTTCCCGTGTCTGCACGGGTTTCCTCCGGGTGCTCCACTTTTCTCCCACAGTCCAAAGATGCGTGGGTGAAGTTGATTGGCCATGCTAAAATTGCCCCTTAGCTTCCTGAGATGTGTAGGTTAGAGGGATTAGCGGGTAACTGTGAAGGGATATGAGGTAGGGCCTGGGTGGGATTGTGATGGGCCAAATGGCCTTTTTCTGCACTGTAGGGTTTCTATGATTCTTTAAATGTTAATGGTCCCCAATAGGATTGTAACACTGTTATGACTGACTTATTTGGTTCAAGTAAAATGATGAGGACAGCAGGATGAAAATAGAGTTAAGAAGAATTGTAAATTTATAGTGTGCTGTAGTGAAATGTAATTAATTCATGTAAATTAGTTAATTCAGATTGATGTTTTCCACCACAAAGTCACAGTAACTTAAGAAGTGTATCATACAAACTCACTCTAATTTGTTATTCACCTGTAAAAAAATTGTGGTATTAAGGATCTACGAGCAAAGTACTGTGCAATAAATGCCATTCCATCCATGGAACTACCAGCAACTATGAGCAAGTACAGACATTTATAACAGCTAAAAAGAGCACATGTTACAACTAGTCTTTTAAATCATAAATATCTTCCAAGAAAGCTAAATAACATGGTCAGTTCTGAATATGAAACATTCAAAACAGTAAGTCATTCAGTCCATCAAGCTTTATTCATTATTCTTCAAATCCATTTATTGACCTTTGTTTTATATCCCTTGATATCATTACCTAACAAAAATCAAACAATTGCTTGAAAATTTCAATTGACTGAGCAAACACAGTCTTTTTGGAAAGTGGATTCCAGGTTTTCATTATCTTGTGAGAGAAAAAATACATCCTGGATCCAAACAAATTGATGTTCTTTCTTCCAGTGGATGTGGTTTATTTAGACTTTCAAAAGGCTTTCAACAAGATCTCACATAATATACTACTTTGTAAAGTTAAAGCACATGGGATTGCAGATAACGTCTTGAGATGGGCAGAACACTGGTTAGTAGATATGAAGCAAAGAGTTAGCAAAGATGCGTCTTTTTCCGATTGGCAGTCAGTGATGAGTGGAGTTCCACAGGGATCTGTGCTAGGACCCCAATTGTTCACATTATATATTAATGATTTGGAAGAGGGAACTGAATGCATTATCTCAAAATTTGCAGATGACACAAAGTTGGGTTAGAGAGTGAGCTGTGAGGAGATGCAGAGATGCTTTAGTGTGATTTGGACAGGCTGAGTGTGTGGCCATCTGCATTGGCAGATTCAGTATAATATGGATATATGTGAGGTTATCCACTTTAGTAGCAATAATAGGAAGACATTTATTACTCAAATGGGAGTAAATTCAGTAAGAAGTCTCACAACACCACGTTAAAGTCCAACAGCTTTATTTGGTAGCACCAAAAATTGAGAGAGATGGATACTCAGCAACAACTTGGTGTTCTTGGGCATCAGTCACTGAAAGTAAGCAGGTACAGTAGGCAGTAAAGACAGCAAATGGTATGTTGGCCTTCATGGCGACAGGATGAGAGTATAGGGATAGGTATGTTTTTACTGCAATTGTATAGGGCATTGGTGAGACCATACCTGTAGTATTGTGTGTAGTTTTGGTGTCCTTATCTGAGGAAGTATGTCCTTGCTATACAGGGAGTATAACAAAGGTTTACCAAGCTGATTCCTGAGATGGCAGGTCTTTCATTTGAGGAGATACTAATTCAGTTAGGATTATGTTCACTGGAGTTTAGAAGAGTGACAGGGGATCTCATAGAAGCTTACAAAGTTCGAACATGGTTGGACAGCATGTATTCAGAAAAAATGTCCCCATTAGTGGGGGAGTCCAGAATTAGGGGTCACAGTTTGCAGATAAGGGATAAACTTTTTAGAACTGATGTCAGGAGAAATTTCTTCACCAAAAGAGTGGTGAATGTGTGGAATCCATTACCACAAAAAGTAGTTGAGGCCAAACCGTCATGTGATTTCAGGAAGGAATTAGATACAGGTTTTGGGGCTAAAGGAATCAGAGGATGTGGGGGGAGATTCAGGATACTGAATTCCATGATCTGCCATGATCAAAATGAATGGCAGAGCAGGTTCAAGGGTCTGAATGGCCTACTCCGGCTTCAAGTTTCTATGTTCCTATATTTCTAGATTCCTCCTCCAGAAGAAAAAATGTTTATTGGGCACGAATCACTCGCTGGCTGTTCATGCCAGCGGGGTTCTCTGACCACTAAATTCTCCATCCTCACTTTCACTGGCAAACTAACAGCCACAGAATTCTGGCCTTTGTATCTAATCTATTGGAATCCCTTAATTATTTTTAATATCCCAGTTAGATTACCACTTCACTTTCCAAACAAAAGTGACTAAAAGCCAACTGTATTGAACCAGTTTTCATAATTTCACCTCAAGCTTTGGTGAATTTACAGTGTACTTTGCAATGTCAATACAGTATATAATTTCTGATGGTCGGTGCTCAAAATTGTATTCCAGGTGGGTTTGAACACTTTATTTAACCAGTTCATTTTATAAGATGAAAACTGAACTATTTGCATTTCATTTGGACAGTGTATTTAAAGTTTAAAAACAATTTTACAGCGTTAATAACTAAATGCTTCAAAATAATTTTAATGCACCAAAATTAACAAATTTACAATAATCTTCCAATGTTGAGATATTACAATGAGTTTCCTTTTTATCCATTAAATAGGTTCATGGTCAGCTGCTGCCACTGCCATTGCAAACTTTCTTTCAGGATCAAATACAAAGAAAGGTATTCTGGTTACAGGCCAAGTCCACTCGTTAGTACTCGTTAGTACTCGTTAGAGTTGAGAAGAATGAGGGGAGATCTCATTGAGACGTATAAGATGATGAATGGGATGGATAGGATAGAGGTGGAGAGACTCTTCCCGCTCAAAAAAGACAGTAGGACTAGGGGGCACAGCCTCAAGATAAAGGGGAGGCGGTTTAGAACGGAGTTGAGGAGGAACTTCTTCACTCAAAGGGTGGTGAATCTCTGGAATTCTCTGCCCGTTGAAGTGGTGGAGGCTGCCTCGCTAAATATTTTTAAGAAGCGGGTTGATGGGTTTTTGATAAGAGAAGGGATTGAGGGTTATGGGGAGAGGGCGGGAAAGTGGAACTGAGCCACGACAGATCAGCCATGATCTTATTGAATGGCGGGGCAGGCTCGAAGGGCTAGATGGCCTACTCCTGCTCCTATTTCTTATGTTCTTATGTTCTTATGTTCATACAGAAATTTAGTTAGGCCTCATTTAGATTATTGTGTACAATTCTAGTCGCCACAGAACCAGAAGGATATGGATGCTTTGGAGAGGTACAGAAGAGGTTTACCAGGATGTTGCCTTGCCTGGAGGGTATTAGCTATGAGGAGAGGTTGGATAAACTCGGTTTGGAATGAAGGAGGTTGAGGGGTGACCTGATAGAGGTTTACAAGATTATGAGTGCATGGACAGAGTGGATAGTCAGATGCTCTTTCCTAAAGTAGAAAACCTAGGGGGTGTAGATTTAAGGTGCATGAGAAAAATTTAGAGAACATGTGTACGGCAGTTTTTTTTAGAGAGAGTGGTGAGTGCCTGGAACGCGCTGCCCGGGGAGGTGGTGGGAGTAGGTATGATAAATGCATTTAAGGGGCATCTAGACAAATATATGAATAGGATGGGAATGGAAGGATACAGATTCCATAATTGCGCACAGTTTTAGTTTCGTCAGGCATCTTGGGAACAGCGCAGGTTTGGAGGGCCGAAGGGCATGCTCCTGTACTGTATTGTTCTTTGTTCTTAAATCGAATATTATCACAAATTAGAACTGCTTGCAAACTGACAGTTTAAATATCAAAACATCTCAGCTTTTCATTGAGCTGCTGATGCAAAAACAGAAAGGGATTAGGAGAAGTACAGCAAATGAAAATCAATTCAAAAGTACTGATTTTCAAAAATATCCACAATCAGTAATGATTATTTCAGATGTGCATATTTATTCATTACATAACACAAGACTCCATGTTATACTTTCATTTTCCCAATACTAAACAGACAGAATTAAACTAGTAGTAACATATTTTTGCATTCATTACTACCTAACTCTGAGAAGCTATTTCTACAGAGCTTCAGTTTATAAATCGAATGCTTTTCGGTCAACCATTTACAGTCTATTTTACTCATCTATTTACAATATTAATACAGCAAAATAAAAAATCTACCAGCACAATCAAGTGTTCCTACTAGATATGTATTTCTTCCACTTCATACACCACAGTAGCCACATAGCAGAATTCCCACTGAAGAAGACACGTCAGTGTTAAACCAATCAGTTAGTGAACATCACTGAATATTTGCATGAACTTTGGCTCTGTATTTGTCATCCACCTGAATAATTAACAACTACATGTTGCCAGCAGTTCAGGGAATTTATTTTCCACAAATGAATGCTGTTCACGTGCTCACAGAATCCAAATGGTACACTATGACAATTCAGTTTTAATACTTCTCACACGTACTTCAAAATTATAATTTCATTATCCTTCTTCATATGAACGTTAATTATGGGTAAAGTGATGAATAGAAAAACTGTAATATAGCCCACATCATGATATATATTTAAATGCAAAATCAGTAACAACCTTATTCAGCACATAAATCAATGTATCCCAAAATAATGGGTGATTTTCTAATTCCAATTGTCTTCCTGCACCTAATGGTACACTAAGACTGAATTTTGACTGTTTCCATAGCTAGTTATTCCTGGAACAGGTTGCTAGTCAGCCACCAGAGGCTTATACAGCTTGAAGGGCACCACTCTGCATTAAACATAGCTGACCAGGTGTGTTGGAAAGATTTGCAGTTGACACTCAATCTGTTTGGTCACGTTATGAATGCACATTCTTTGGCCATCAAGTCCTGGGGTGGGACTCAAAACCAGAGCTTCTGGCTCAGAGGGAGGGATGCTATCCACTGCACCATAAAACCTCCTTATGCGTGCTTTAATGGCTGTATTAAATCCAATGAAAGTAACTAGAAACAACTTCAAGTGCATTGGTATTGGTGGTGGATGGTATTCTCATGTGAGATAATAGCATCCGTGTCGCTGATCCAGCACGTCTTGCAGAGGTTGCTCTGGCAGGGTTGTGTAGTATTGTGGTCACTGTTCTCCTGAAGGCTGGGTAATTTGCTGCGCACAATGGTCTGTTTGAGGTTGCGCAGTTGTTTGAGGGCAAGTAGTGGGGGTGTGGGGATGTTTGAAGGCAAGTAGTGGGGGTGTGGGAATCTTGGGTTCATTTCACACTATCTGTAACCCCCACGACTTGCCTGGACTTGCAAAATCTCACTAACTGTCCTGGCTTGGTGGGCATGGTCTATAGGCCCCCAAATAATAACTTCGAGGTGGGGTGGGCTATAAACAAGCAAATAACAGATGCGTGTAAAAACAGAACAGCAATAATCATGGGGGATTTTAACCTGCATATTGATTGGTCAACTCAAGTCGGACACGGTGGACTTGAGGAAGGGTTCTTAGAATGCTGTCGAGATAGCTTCCTCAAACAGTATGTTACAGAACCTACAAGAGAGCGAGCTATCTTGGATCTGATCCTGTGTAATGAGACAGGTAAAACTAATGATCTCCTTGTGAAGGATCCTCTTGGAATGAGTGATCACAATATGGTTGAATTTCTAATACAGATGGAGGGTGAGAAAGTAGGGTCCCAAACCAGTGTCCTCTGCTTGAACAAGGGGGAGAACGATAGGATGAGGATGGAGTTGGCTAATGTAGACTGGGAGCGTAGACTAGTTGGTGGGACAGCTGAGGAACAGTGGAGGATTTTTAAGGAGATTTTTCTCAGTACTCAACAAAAATATATTCCAGTGAAAAAGAAGGAATGTAAGAAAAGGGATAACCAGCCGTGGATAACTAAGGAAATAAAGAAGAGTATCAAATTAAAAACCAATGCATACAGAGTGGCCAAAATTAGTGGGGTACTAGAAGATTAGGAAAGCTTTAAAAAAAAACAAAGAATTACTAAGGAAGAAAAAAAGAAAGGAAAGATAGATTATGAAAGTAAACTAGCACAAAATATAAAAACTGATAGTAAAAGTTTTTACAAATATATAAAATGGAAAAGTGGCTAAAGTAAATGTTGGACTCTTAGAAGACGAAAAGGGGGATTTAACAATGGAAAATGATGAAATGGCCCAGGCCTTAAACAAGCTTTTTATGTTGGTCTTCACAGTGGAGGACACAAATAGCGTACTGATAATTGACAGTCATGGGACTGCAGCAGGTGAGGACCTTAAAACGATCACTATTACTAAGAAGGTAGTGCTGAGTAGGCTAATGGGACTAAAGGTAGACAAGTCCCCGGGTCCGGATGAAATGCATTCCAGGGTACTAAAAGAAACGGCAGAAGTAATAGTAGATGCATTAGTCGTAATTTATCAAAATTCGCTGGACTCTGGGGAGGTGCCAGCTGATTGGAAAACAGCTAATGTAACACCACTGTTTAAAAAAGGAGGTAGACAAAAGGCGGGTAACTACAGTCCGGTTAGCTTAACATCCGTAGTTGGGAAAATGCTGGAATCTATCATTAAGAAAGAAATAGCAGGACATCTGGAAAAGAATGGTTCAATCAAGCAGACGCAGCATGGATTCATGAAAGGAAAGTCATGTTTGATGAATTTACTAGATTTTTATGAAGATGTAACGAGTGTGGTTGACAGAGAAGAACCGGTGGATGTGGTGTTTTTAGGTTTCCAGAACGCATTCGATAAGGTGCCTCACAAAAGGTTGTGCGTAAGAGTAAGGTAGACGGAGTTGGGGGTAAAGTGTTAGTGTGGACTGAGGATTGGCTAACAGAAAGCAGAGAGTTGGAATAAATGGGTGCTTTTCCGATTGGCAGTTGGTGACTAGTGGCGTGCTACAGAGATCGGTGCTCGGGCCTCAACTCTTTACCATATACACAGACGATCTGGAGAAGGGGGCTGTAGGGTAACAAAGGTAGCAGATGACACAAAGATGAGTGGGAAAGCAAATTGCGTGGAGGGTACAGAAAGTCTGCAGAGAGATTTGGATAGGCTAAGTGAGTGGGCAAGGATCTGGCAGATGGAGTAGAACATTGGTAAGTGTGAGGTTATCCACTTTGGAAGGAATAATAGTAAAATGGATTATTATTTAAATGGTGAAAAATTATAACATGCTACTGTGCAGAGGGACCTGGTGGTCCTTGTGCATGAATTACAAAAACAGGTGCAGCAGATGATCAAAAATGCAAATGGAATGTTGGCCTTTATCGCGAGAGGGATGGGGTATAAGAGCAGGGAGGTCTTGTTGCCATTGTACAAGGTACTGGTGAGGCTGCACCTGGAGTACTGTGTGCAGTTTTGGTCCCCTTATTTATAGAACATAGAACATTACAGCGCAGAACAGGCCCTTCGGCCCACGATGTTGCGCCGACCAGTTAAAAAACAATGACCCTCTAACCTAAACCAATCCCTTTTCGTCCATAAACCTATCCACGGATCTCTTAAACGCCCCCAAGCTAGGCGCATTTACAACCGCAGCAGGCAGGGCATTCCAATCCCTCACCACCCTCTGGGCAAAGAACCTACCCCTGACATCCGTCCTATAACTACCCCCCCTTAATTTAAAGCCATGCCCCCTCGTGCTAGCTTTCTCCATCTGAGGAAAAAGGCTATCACTGTCCACCCTATCTAAACCTCTAATCATCTTATATGTTTCAATAAGATCCCCTCTTAGCCGCCTTCTTTCCAGCGAAAACAACCCCAAATCCCTCAGTCTCTCCTCATAGGACCTCCCCTCCATACCAGGCAACATCCTGGTAAACCTCCTCTGCACCCTCTCCAAAGCCTCCACATCCTTCCTGTAATGTGGGGACCAGAACTGCACACAGTACTCCAAGTGCGGCCTCACCAGAGTTGTGTACAGTTGCAACATGACGCTGCGGCTCCTAAATTCAATCCCCCTACCAATAAATGCCAAGACACCGTATGCCTTCTTAACTACCCTATCTACTTGATTCCCAACTTTCAGGGATCTATGTACACATACACCTAGATCCCTCTGTTCATCCACACTATTCAAAGTCCTCCCGTTAGCCCTATACTCAACACATCTGTTATTCCTACCAAAGTGAATTACCTCACACTTCTCCGTATTAAACTCCATCCGCCACCTCTCGACCCAGCTCTGCAACCTGTCCAAGTCTTCCTGCAAACTATGACACCCTTCCTCACAATCTACCACACCTCCGACTTTGGTGTCATCAGCAAATTTACTAATCCACCCAACTATACCCTCATCCAGATCATTAATAAAAATTACAAACAGCAGTGGCCCCAAAACAGATCCCTGAGGCACACCACTCGTAACCGAACTCCATGACGAATATTTACCATCAACCACCACCCTCTGTCTCCTATCTGCTAGCCAATTCCTGATCCAATTTCCTAGATTACCCTCAATCCCATACATCTGCATTTTCTGCAGAAGCCTACCATGGTGAACCTTATCAAACGCCTTACTAAAATCCATATATACCACGTCAACTGCCTTACCCCCATCCACCTCTTTGGTCACTTTTTCAAAAAACTCAATCAGGTTAGTAAGGCACGACCTGCCCGCTACAAAACCATGCTGACTATCTCCAATCAATTCATTACTCTCCAAATAACTATAAATCCTATCCCTAATAATTTTTTCTAAAACCTTGCCCACAACAGAAGTGAGACTCACCGGTCAATAATTCCTGGGGAAGTCTCTGTTCCCCTTCTTAAACAATGGGACAACATTCGCTAACCTCCAATCTTCCGGTACTATACCAGAGGCCAACGACGACCTGAAGATCAGAGCCAGAGGCTCTGCAATCACTTCTCTTGCCTCCCAGAGAATCCTAGGGTAAATCCCATCCGGACCAGGGGACTTATCTATTTTCAATCCCTCAAGAATATCCAGCACATCCTCCTTATCAACTGTAATACTGTCTATTCTACTCCCCTGCAACCCAGTGTCCTCAGCTATATTTTTGTCCCCCTGCGTGAACACCGAAGAGAAACATTGGTTCAATGCCTCTCCAATCTCTTCCGGTTCCACACACAACTTCCCTCTGCTGTCTATAACTGGCCCTAATCTTGCCCTAACCAACCTTCTGTTCTTGACATACCTATAGAACGCCTTAGGATTCTCCTTAATCCTATCAGCCAAAGTCTTCTCATGTCCTCTTTTAGCCCTTCTTAACTCACTCTTCAACTCCCTCCTAGCCAATCTAAAGTTTTCTAGTGCACTTCCCGAGCCCTCAAGTCTCATCCGAACATAAGCCTCCTTTTTCCTTTTAACCAACGAATCAACTTTTTTAGTGCACCACGGTTCCCTAGCCCTACCAATTCCTCCTTGCCTGACAGGGACATACCTATCACAGACTCGCAGTAGCTGCTCCTTGAAAAAACTCCACATTTCGGACGTTCCCAGTCCCTGTAATCTCCTAGTCCAACCTATGCTTCCTAATTCTCTCCCAATGGCCTCATAATTACCCTTCCCCCAGCTAATACTACTGGCCTGAGGTTCATGCCTATCCCTTTCCATCACTAAGGTGAACGTAACCGAATTGTGGTCACTATCACCAAAATGCACACCAACTTCCAAGTCTAGCACCTGGTCTGGTTCATTTCCCAGCACCAAATCCAATATAGCCTCACCTCTAGTTGGCTTATCTACATACTGACTCAAAAAACCCTCCTGCACGCTTTGTACAAAAACTGACCCCTCTAACGAGCTAGAGCTATAGCAATTCCAATCAATATTAGTAAAGTTAAAGTCCCCCATAACAATTACCCTATTACTTTCACTCCTATCCAGGATCGTCTCCGCAATCCTTTCCTCAACCTCTCTAGAACTTTTAGGAGGTCTATAAAAGACTCCCAACAGGGTGACCTCTCCTCTCCTATTTCTAATCTCCGCCCATACTACCTCAACAGACAAGTCATCATCAAACTTCCTCTCTGACACTGTGATACAGTCCTTGACCAATAATGCTACCCCTCCCCCCCTTCTACCTCCTTCTCTACTCCGACTAAAGCATTTGAACCCCGGGACCTGCAACAACCATTCCTGACCCTGCTCTATCCATGTCTCTGAAATGGCCACAACATCAAAGTCCCAGGTACTGATCCACGCTGCAAGTTCATCCACTTTATTGCGAATACTCCTCGCATTAAAGTATACGCATTTCAAACCCTGCTCCGCCCCAGCCCCACGATGCCATGCATTGCAGTCCCCCTCTATGCCCCCCTCACTTTCACCCCCTCTACTCAGGATCCCACCCCCCCCTCCGAATCAGTTTAAACGTCCCTTATTTGAGAAAGGATACATTAGCTTTGGAGGGAGTGCAGAGAAGGTTCACCAGGTTGATTCTGGAGATGAGGGGGTTAGCTTATGAGGAGAGATTGAGTAAACTGGGCCTGTATTCACTGGAGTTTAGAAGGCTGAGGGGAGATCTTATAGAGACATATAAGATAATGAAGGGGCTAGACAGGGTAGAAGCAGAGAGATTATTTCCGCTTAGAATGGAAACGAGCACTAGAGGGCACAGCCTCAAAATAAAGGGGAGTCAATTTAGAACAGAGTTGAGGAGGAACTTCTTCTCCCAGAGGATAGTGAATCTTTGGAATTCTGTGCCCATTGTAGCAGCGGAGGCTACTTTGTTAAATGTGTTTAAGTCACAGATAGATAGATTTTTGACCAATAAGGAATTAAGGGTGATGGGAAGCAGGCGGGTAAGTGGAACTGAACCACTACCAGATCAGCAATGATCTTATTGAATGGCGGGGCAGGCTCAAGGGGCTAGATGGCCTACTCCCGCTCCTATTTCTTATGCTCTTAATTCACACCTCTTTAACTGTGCTTAACTCTCTCTCCACTCGCACTATCTGCACCTGTAAAGACTTGATTACCACATTCCAACCATGACCTTGTAATAGAGTTTGTGTCGATGTAATGACCTGTTTGTGAACCAAATCCTGCACTCAAATCCCGTTGAGGGGGGAGTGCTCTGAAAGCTCATGCTACCAAATAGACCAGTTGAACTTTAACCTGGTGTTGTGAGACTTATTATTGTGCCTACCCCAGTCCAACGATGGCATCGCCACATCATGACTACATCTATTAAGCATGCATACTTCTTGAAATAAGAGTCTTCTTACCTAAAGGTCAAGGTGGTGTTGCAGTTATATGGGACGGAATCAGTGTTTGTTGAAAACTGCCGTTTTCCATGGATAGATCATGCAAGAATCCACCTCAGTTGCCTCTATCCAGTATCTGAAGATCTCCTTTCAGAGTGCAGAATCAAACTGCAGTTTACGCCCATTGATAGGCTCTGTAGCAAATCCAAGAAAAATGCAAGGAACAGTACAAACCAGTTTTCATGTCTTGTCCCCACCTCGAAATTCTGTCAAAATGTGAAGGCTTATAGAATATCTTCTTCACATTGGGCTGCCCTCAGAAATTTGCCACCATCCTCCATCTAAATCTCCTGTGATCCTCACCAACAGAACCACCACGAATGTTATCTAAGATCATACAAAGTTGAGTTGTTGCATCAACCCTCTTCTCCATTTTCCTTACTGCATCTCACCCCCCAGCAAATTACCCAGAGGTGTGGAGATAATCTTGATCTTCAGTGTGCAGGTGATGTTTGTGTGCACAGTAACTCAGAAACAGAGCTCTAAGTCATTGTCAGCTCCTTTTCTGAAACATATGAGATAATGGGCCTTTCATTAAATACCCATGAAAGCTAATGTCCTCTTTCAACCAGCTCCCATAGTGCAACACCTCACTCCATCAGCTAAAGTCAACAATGCGATTCTGCAAAATGTGAATCATTTTGTCTCTTCGGAGCCTCTTCTCGATGAAGTCAGGCATATGCAATGAAAATTGTTATTACCTCCAAAATATCAGCTCAGTCTTCAACGGACTGAAGAAAAGAGTAGTAGAGGACCAAGATCTCAAACCCATGATTCAGGTCACAGTGACCCCATGTCCCTATATGCTTCAGGAGATTTAGACAACCTAAAGCACTAGAAAAATACCACCACTGAGACAGCATGGTGGGACTGGTGCACTGATGCTTCACAGCACCAGGGACCCAGGTTCATTTCTGGCCTTGGGTGACTGTGTGGTATTTGCATGTTCTCTCCTTGTCTGCATGGGTATCCCCTGGTTGCTCAGGTTACCTCCCACAGTCCAATGATGTGCAGATTAGGTGGATTGACCATGCTAAATTGTTCCTTAGGCAGGAAGGTTATGGCCATTCCCACAGGCAGGCTTTCGCATCTTGCTGCAGTGAACAGAGATTTGGCTGGGTGCCAAATTCTCCAACCTTGCTGCAGTGGGAGCATGGCATGAATGGCCAGTAAGATTACACCATAATGTCTCAAGATGTGTAGGATAGGGGGGTAAGCAGGGTAAATATGAGAGATTATAGGCATGGGACAGGTGTGAGCCTGGGTAAGATGCTCTGTCAAAGATACGGTGCAGACTTGATGGGTCAAATGGCCTCCTTCTGCAGTGTAGGATTCTATGATTCACAAGATCCTCTAAATCCAGTGGTAAGAAAAATATTCTAAAAACATTGTCTCCAAAGCCAATGTACTCAACATTGAGGCACTAATCACTAATAATCAGCTCCACTGAGGGAGCTGTTCATATGCCGGACACCAGACTTACAAAACAACTATTCTTCTCAGAACTCGGTAGTGGCAGCAGATTCCCCTGATGACAGTAGAACTGCTTCAAGGAAGTTTCCATGGAGAGATCAAACATCCCTGCTGACTCAAAGGAGTTTGTGGCTTGCAACCAAGGAGAAAGGAGGAGGAGAAGAAGGTTCATTCAGGCAGGCACTGAACAGATTGCAAGATTTTGCTGAGAGCACTGACAAGTACCCCAAAGTATATTATGAAGTCAGACTAGAGCCCAACCATTTTTCTACTTTAGCATAAATGTGAGGAAAGGATACTTTGCCCCAGGAATAATTCCACTAATAAATTAGGGATCTTTTATCAAAACAGCTCATTCATAACACAGTTTAAATAGTCTTCTAATAAATGAAGCAGCTTAAATTTTATCAGTTGAACAATCTTTGAACATGAAAAGAACCAATTCTAATTCTTAACTGATCACTATTTCAGCTCCAAATAAGCAAAGTTCTTCTTGCAAACTTACAATTATCTTTAAATATAGTTAACAATCAAAAATATTTGTTATAATAAGTATAGATAGCCTTGGAGTTTTTAGAGAGAGATTCAGGAGCCTGAAAAATTCCCTTAACTTCAACCAGAACAGCCAAACTCCAACTATTTTCTGCAAAAGCATACTTCTCTGTCTATTACAGATCCAGACTGCACAAAACCCTGTCAATCAACCTAATATGAAATTCCAGGGGAACCTAAATAAACAAAATTCCAATAACTTTACTTAACAAAAGCACTTGCAAGGTTCCCATCATCTAGTTGTAATCCTTCCAGACATATTAGGTGAAATATAGACATATTAGGGCAGCACAGTCGCACAGTGGTTAGCACTTCTGCTTCACAGCTCCAGGGTTTGATTCCCAGCTCGGGTCCCTGTCTGTGTGGAGTTTGCACATTCTCCTCGTGTCTGCGTGGGTTTCCTCGGGGTACTCGGTTTCCTCCCACAGTCCAAAGATGTGCCGGTTGGGTTGATTGGCCATGCTAAGAAATTGCCCCTTAGTGTCCAGGGATGCGTAGGCTAGAGGGATTAGTGAGTAAAATATGTAGGGATATGGGGGTAAGGCCTGGGTGGGATTGTGTTCAGTGCAGACTCAATGGGCCAAATGGCCTCTTTCTGCATTGTAGGGTTCTATGGTTCTATGATTTTCTGAAATCTTCCCAAAAAATGGCAGTGTTGGTTCCAGTGCAAAAAAACAGAGTTTTGCACACCAACGGCACTGGCGTCTTTTTGATCCAAATCTTAAGGCTCATCAGTATTAATTTTTATTCCCATGAGTTTTGCACTGCACCAGCTCACATTCCCTCTGATTCGCTCGCCGTGTAACAATGTAACTGCTGCAAGCAATGGTAGACTCCAGATAAATGGCTCCCCAGCAGCCCCCAGCACTAGTTCCACAACAGCTGCAGGGGATGGCAGTCACAAGCCAGCACCATACTTCAGAGGGGACCTTCACCAGACTGCTTGATGGAGTGGCACAGAGGTGGGTAATGCTATACCCACACTCCAGGAGATGGCCATCCAGCAGGGTGACCACTCACACCTGGGATGCAATGTCAGCCCTGATCAATATAAGTGCACTACAGAAGAAATGGCGAAGTAGTGTCAGAAGAAGATGAATGATCTTCTTCCCACAGCTAGGATAAGTGAACAACCCCCAGTCTCCCATTGGACCCCCTTGCACCCCAACCCCTTCTGTCACTCAGCCATCTTGGCCTCTACCAAAACTAAGCACCAGCCATCCCGTCCCTCTCACTATCACAATGTTCATCCAGTAGCTGCTATGCTCCACACCAGCTCACACCCAAGCCCCATGCCTGCCACATCTCATCTCCATCTTAAATACCCACATTTCCACCTACATGCTATCTGCTTGTGTCATTACAAGACAAACTTGAGCACAAAAGGCATCAGTCGGTGCAGCCAGCTGGAGTCATGTCAGCGTTGCGAGCCCACAGACATCTCAAGGAACAATTCTTCAAGCTGGCTGGAGAGGAGGAAGAGCATGCCCATAGCAATGTGGTTGACTTTTAAATGTGTTCTGAAAATCTGAGCAAGTCACCCAGTTCAAAGGCAATTAGGGATGGGTAATATAAGCTGGCCCAGCCAGCGATACCCACATCCCATGAATGAATTTTTAAAAAATAACCAAGAGTAAAAAGGTTGAGAAGTACTGATTACTTTTGCTTATATTTATCAAGCATAACATGGAATGGATTTAATAACAAAGACAAAAATGAAGTTTTAAGTTTTATTCCAGAGATTTGGAATTTTGTCACAGCAAGATAAGTTGCACAAAGCTATGGAACTCAGCAAACTATGATAAGAAAATGCACATAACAGCCACTGCAAAACAGCTTCGGCTTCACAAAATGACAAGTAAAGTCAAACTATTTAAGATTTACAAATTTTAAAGATTTCAATGAAATTCCATTTTATTCCTTTACATTCCAATTCACAATTAAATTTTGTCTTCCCCTCATACACACAGTACTATGGAATAAATAAAAGCACATACTAACTTTCATTAGCACTGCAAGGAGATATCATTCTCAAAATCACTACAACGTAAATGCAGAGCAATTCTTTTCATGGTACCCAACAACCTCCTGTTCATACAATCAGTGAAAGCAAATCTACAAAGCAGGCAAGTGATTTCTTTGCACAAGAAATTTCTTCTGCTCAGGTAGTCTTAGTCAACTATAATCTAAAAAAGCATTCCTAATGATTTGTTATGGGTTTGAAAAGCAATTACTAACAAAAACCATGTATCAAACTAATACTGTTTTTCTCTTCTGTCATTTAATAAATAGCTCTTGTACATAGAGGAATTGGAGTTTTATTTGTGACAGCATATTAGTATTTAACACAGCATTTGTTGGCAAAAGTCCATGGTATCTGTCATAGATGGTGAAAATGGTTTTGGATACCAGTACAAAACAAATAGGCTAACCCTGCCATATTCTATTCCATTAGAGTCAAGGTGTGATGGAGGATTGGATTTGATCAAGTACAAACAATACATTTTGTCGATTCTTCAGCATTATTAACTTTTTAACTATACGTAGCTGCTATAGTAATTTGATACCAGCCAAAATTTGGACTTATTTAGAAGCACATCAATATTGTGTTTGTTTAGAGGCGCAGCCAGACATTTGTTTTACTTCTTGCACAAGAACTAAATGATTGCTGAGAAAGGCCTGAAATGCACACTCATAAAAGCATTTGTTGTTTGTTACCTTTAGTAGCACAAGAAATCTACTGTACGTGTACCAGTACTAATATCAGGATATTATCAACGTATTTAAGGTCACCAATTTTGTCACCATTAGCGTGCATACTATTACATGGTGTTATGTACAGAAACACACCATTCAGCCCAGCAAGTTGTCATCAGCGATGATGTGCCAACTCTGATCCTTCGATAAATAAATAGAAATTCAGTCACTTAAATTATTTTCTTAGCATCGAGCAAACTATGATTTGTAACCATCATAATATTAATGTGGGTTTCATTCCAGTTTAGTGTATTTTCTTTTACTTTGTCCAGCATTGTAGCCAAGTTAAAATAAATTTGTAATTTTCTTTCAATACGGTTGATTCATAAATACCCTCTGAAATTAGGAAGCGAACCACTCAATTGTGTCAAACGGCTACAAAGTCACAAAGGAACTAAACTTGATGGTCCATCCAACATCAACCTAGACATCAAAATGACAATGGCACATTCATCCCTGTTGACCCCCGCAAGGTCCTCCTTACTAATATCTGGCAGCTTATGCCAAAACCGAGCAGCTGTCTCATATGCTGATAAAGCAACAACCCAACAGAGTCACATTGAATGAATCAGACCTCAAAGATAGTGGGTGAGATCCTCTGGTTCTTCACAATGACAGGATCTCTGGCCCTGCCAATGGTGTTCCTCCTGGCAGCATGGGGTGAAATCAATGCAAAAGCCCATCAATAGTGGCCGAACCAGAAAATCCCACCACTGTCAGCCAATGGGAGGGCAACTCCCGCCACCAAGAAATATGCTGTGAGGAGGCCAGAGAATCCAACCCAATGTCCCAAACACTGCCATCACCATCTATAGGTTTTTTTTTCCCACCTCCATCTCCTGTTAGAATGTAACTAGTGACAACTTTGTATTGGATGTAATATGACCAATGGAAACAAGATGTAACGGTCAGCTGACCCAGTAAACCATGGAACCAATTACAGAGGGATATAATAGTCAGCTGACCAGCTGATTCACTATAAATAAGGAACTGTGGCGATTTATGGAAAGCTTGGAGTGACCCAAGGTGAGGCCCCAAGTTTGAAGTAATAATATTTCTTTATTAAATTCTTTGATTTATAAGTTGGAATAAGTTCTGTTGTATTTTCATTAGCTGCATTTTGAAGAGCTCCTTCTGAAGAAACACCTACCCCCACCCTCCAACCTTCCTGCTGACACCACCGAACAGTTTTTGAATCAGAACTTCCATGCTATTAAACACCTTTGAGCTAAACCCCCTTGCCTGAGTGTGGTGTTCAAGACACACAGAAGGTGCCTTCACCCACCGGAGCCCCCCACCTCCCCTCCCCAAGTGAGAGGGTCTTCTTGCCTCATGAAGCAGGGACGCACCCTATTATTGGGACTCCCATTCCCTGCAGCCTGGTCTCTCTCAAATCTGCACCTAGGGACTTCATAGATGACCTCAGTACTGATTGTCTGTTGTAACCTCCTCCTGACCCCTTTCATGCTCTCTCCAAGGAAGGGCACCCACTCAACAACAATTTGGACACAGGCCCAGCATAAAGGACCTGGGAACTGCTGCCAACATGCCAACTACCAGGCCTCCTAATAGGAAGAGGGAACCCAACAAGAAGGAAAAGTCAAGCATGTAAGATTTTGATTTGATTTATTGTCACACGCATTAATATACAGTGAAAAGTATTGTTTCTTGCGCATGATACAGACAAAGCATACCATTCATAGAGAAGGAAAGGAGAGAATGCAGAATGCAGTGTTACAGTCATAGCTAGGGTGTCGAGAAAGATCAACTTACTGCAATGCAAGGCAAGTCCATTCAAAAGTCTGACAGCAGCAGGAAAGAAGCTGTTCTTGAGTTGGTTGGTACATGACCTCATACTTTTGTATCTTCTTCACGACGGAAGAAAGTGGAAAAGAGAATATCCAGGTGTGTGGGGTCCTTAATTATGCTGGCTGCTTTGTCGATGCAGGAAGTGTAGACAGACTCAGTGGATGGGAGGCTGGTTTGCGTGATGGACCAGGTTACGTTCATGACCTTTTGTAGTTCCTTGCAGTTGTGGGCAGAGCAGGAGCCATACCAAGCTGTGATACAATCAGAAAGAATGCTTTCTATGGTGCATCTGTAAAAGTTGGTGAGAGTCATAGCTGTCATGCCAAATTTCCACAGTCTTGTGAAAAAGTAGAGGCATTGGTGGGCTCCGATTGATTCAATCCCTCTGACTAAAACATGGCAGTGACTCCCACCCTAATCCCCAAGGTGAACTTATCTGTGTTCCCTGTGTCCTCTCCAATGCCCTCTGAGCATTGAACGCACAAAGATGATGGCTGCGTAAGCATTCAGCTCCGAAATCTCACTCGGCAGTGAGCCTGCCAGGCACATGTTTGTACAGAGCTGATCTAAATGGCGCAATGTGACATCACACTGGCGACTGCTCAACATTTAGTCAGCAGATACTATCCAGAGACAATGATATGCTGATGTATTAAAATCAAGTTCCAGGGCTCTCAAGGCACATCTGAAATGACTCTGCTGATGAAGAGGGTTGAAAATTAGAAATCACAATCTTGCACGTGATGCCCAAGTTCTGTGAAAAAATGCATCTTAAAAAAAGTCTTTTGATCACATTGAGAAGGTACCTAAAGTATTAGGGAGATCTTGTGGCACAGTGGATAATGTACCTGCCTCTGAGCCAGAAGCTCCAGGTTCCAGGCCTACTCCAGAACATGATGGCCAAGGAATGTGAATTCACTCTGTGGCCAAACTGATTGAGTATCAACTTATGAATCCTTTCAACATAGCCAGGAGCTTAGGTGCTAACAGCTGGAAAGATTCCTGGTCAATCATATGATGAAAAGAAATTGCAGCCTCTTCCACCGTTATTTATTGATCAAGACTACAACATGCATCATGCATGTAAAAGTGTATGCTTCCTCACCAACTTGGACTCCTTGGGGAGCTTGTTTGCTCATTTGATTGGATAGCAGGTGTGGTCAGTTTGGAGCTAACAGCATGGGGTTTGATCCCCATCTTGACTGGGGTGGATTCAGAAACTACCTTCTCAATCTACTCCTGATGCACCTGTGTGGCTGTGGGTCAGATCAGCCTTTGGGCTGCGAAGATCATGCGAAGACCAAGAACTGTTTTTCAGGAAGCAGAGTTGAGAAAGGGTAGAAAATAATACACTGCTCCATCAGTATATGTGAGAGCAAACTGTAAATGACCATGGAGAGCTGATGAATGGAGTTCTGCTATTTTCACACAAAAGGCCATGAAAGAGTTACAAATTGTGAAGGCTTGAATTAGTGCCATGGTCAGGAATGTATATTGTGCAAGGAGTCTATGGAATTCAATAAAAAGTAAAATCTGAAAGGGGATAACGAGCAATGATTTATTTTCGTTTCAGAAAATTTTCATTTTTTCAGGGACATTATTTCGGGGACATAAAGATGCAAGACATAGGCCATGATTTTACCAAAATTTGCACCCATTTTTGGGCACAAAATCACGGTAAATTCAGGCGTTGGGCCTTTAACACAATCTGCATCCCAATCCGAGCAAATCGTGACTTTACCCACACGCCTGGATCCGGTCCACACCCGAATTGGGCGGCCCGATGATTTAAATGTATTAGAATGTATTTAAATCGATTTAATGAACCGTGCACCCAACTCTCCCACCAAATCCCACTTTGCCTTCTGGTCCGTTCCAGATCCGCACTGTAAGCGACCTGCAAAATAAAAATCCAAAGCCGATTTTTATTTTGCAGGGGAACCTCCGAAGTGGCTTCGGAGCGTGCAACGGCTCTCTGACCCAGATCATCCTCTGGAGTGGGATGGGGGGTGGGGGGGTGGTTATCAGATGTATTTCTGTGTGGGGGGTTGGCGAGGGGGCTGATTGTTGTCTAGTAGGGAGGGGGGTGAGGCCTGATTGCTCACTGATATGGTGGTGGGGGGGGGGGGTGGATGGATCTCTTGTGGGGGGCAGGGGTGTCCGCTGACAGTCTGTGGGCAATTGGTGGGGAGTAGACATGCGGCCACTCCGGGAGCAGGGATTCATTTATCCAGTCAGGAGGAGGGATTGCCCGCAGAGTGGCAGCGGACACCCCTGCCCCCCTCCTTCCCCTCCGATTGCCCGCAGAGTGGCAGTGGACCCGCCCCCACCCCCATCGCCCCCCACCAGAGATCCATCTGCTCCCCTCCCCCCACCAATGAGCGGTTGGGCCTTCCCCCCACCACCAGACAACAATCAGCCACCACAACCTCCCCACCCCCAGCTTTTCTTTCTTTCCCGCCTGGGCATACTGCTTCAGATTGCAGAGCTCCAATTGTTCCGGCAGTAGTAAGCCCCGCGCACAGCGCGGATCAGACTGGAGCCTGCAAAAAGCATATGGGCGCGCTGCAAAGAGGATTCCAGGCTCAGATCTGTATTACGCCTGGATCCGGCCCTGAGATTCCAAATGGTAAAATCGGGCCCATAGTTGCATTTTCAATGAATTCAATATATTAAAATTTAAAAAACTGCAATTGCTGAAAGTCCAAAATATAAACAAAAATGCCGGAAACACTCAAAGTCAAGCAACAAACCAGAATTAATGGCTCAGATCTCCCACACAGCTACAAGGTTGAAGTGATCACCGCTGACTGCAAAGATCGCTGCAACCTGATATTTTTGCATCCTTTAGTCTGGGTCTTCTTAACCTTCAGCAGAGAAACTCCAGCACAGCCATCTATGGGAGCTGGATGAAAAAGAGCAGTTCAGATGCCATCCAACATTTTACGATATTAGCTGCCATGTTCAGGTAACGATCGTTGACTCCTGGATATGCCAATAGACAAGGTTCCAATTTCCTGCTTCCCAAGGCAGAGTTGGAAGATTGTAGCTGCCTAAGCAGACTGGTTAGAAGACATACCTTGGTTTGCTGGAACACCTGCCCAGCTCTCCATTTCATTCTTAATCTAATCCTGACTCCTCACTTCCCCAAGCCCCACCCTGTCATCCATTCCCCATGACTCCTCATTATTTCCCATGCTACACACATACCTCCATAACCACTCACCCAGGCCTCTGAAATCCTCTGAAATCAGGATCACCATTGACAGCATTGGGGAAGTTTGTTTTTCTTGTCCATGAGTATGTTTGTCAGGTCTGGCAGACTCAGAAGGCTTCTAAAAATTCATTTTACTTGGGAACCTACTGCGAAGCTTGCTGAGGAGTTGGGAACATTCTGACAGGCAAGTGTTTTTTTTTCAGATACTGTATAATAAGTCAGGTGTGTTTTTACAGCAGTGGCATTGTGCATTCAAAACAAAGAGAAACAATGCTTGAGAACTTTATTGTCATGATCAGAAGTGATTTAAATGTCCACATGCTTTAAATTTAAAAACGAAATGATCTGCAACCTACTCTTGGGGAAAGAAGAACATCCAATTGATGGAGTCTAGAAAAGAAGCATAGCTATCTGTTTTTTTCAGTTTTAACAGTCTCCATCATCTGCAGTTTCCAGAATTTAAGAAGTTAATAAAGAATTATTTGTCTTTGACGTAGTTACTGAATAGATGTTTATGTGTTTTTACAACAGAATGGCTATTTGAGGGGATTTAACATTTTTTTTATTCTGTCCGGAGTTTTTCTTCAGTATAATTTCTTGTAGTTTTGAATAACAATGCAATTAAAAGCCTTAGAGGTGCACTTTTTGTAAAGACTTCCAAGTACGGCTCCTGTTTAACAATCTCAAAGTTTTTATGTGGGTTACTGAGTGAGTTGATGTGTGTATGGGATTTGAATGGATGGGTGAGGGAGTGGCTGAGTGAATGGGGGTGGGGGGTCATGTGTAGGTGAGTGTTTGGGTGAGCATGGTTTGACTGGGGTGTATTGAAGGATTTTTTTGAGCGGGTGGATGGGTGATCGGGTGGATAGTTGAGTGAATAGATTACTGAGTGAGGTGGGGGTGTGGGTGAACGGATCAGACGGGTGGATTGTTGAGTGGCTGGATGGGTTAGATAGGCTGATGAGTCAGTGGATGAGTGGTTGGTGGGATGAGTTGGGGAACAAATGTGTCAGTAAGGGGCAATCAGATAATGCACGTAGGGGGCAGGGATAGGCAATCTGGCAGGGGTGATGGGCAGTCAGATTGGTGGAGTCAGGGAATGAGCAGTCTGGATGGTTCAGGTCAGTAATAAGGACAGGACTTGTGGGGATGATTTATGGTGTTAATTACTGAGTTAAATCAGAGATTAAACAGTGTAGCAATTCTACTATGTGTACAAAGTAAGTAGTGTGTATGTCGTCCAAGATTCTGATACTGAAATCAGTATTGGAGGTATTCTTGGAGGGTCCAGCCCAATAGAAGATTAAAATTCCAAGGCAATTACAGCGTGCGTCAGGACTTTGATGGAACCTGAAGTACAACAGTAGTGGATGCCTCAACATTCACTGCTTCTGCAGTGTAAGATCTGAGCCAGTGTTTTACGTCAATTACTTTTCAATATAATGACCGGTTCTGACATCAACTTAAAATGTAGGGCCGGATTTTTGTGTCCTCCTGGAGTCAAGAATTGTTCTGAGAATCTTAAAACATGCACTTCAATTTTGCATCTGTGTTTGCCGCGTATGCGAACGGCGACATGGACGCAAAATCTTGCAAGACTTGGAAAGCAAGATCTCATTTTCCCATTCTTCTTGCACCTCCCTGCTGATGTAGAAAGTTACCATCCGGTAAATTCAATAAATTTTAATATATTTGTATATATTTTAATATATTTGCCCCCTTTTAGAATTCCCCACTCACAAACATGGCATGGTGTCGGCGAGTGTTAGAACTGCTTTTCAAAAATGGGAACCAGGTGAAGGGAGCCCACCGGAGTCGTTCAGGGAATTTTAGCCCTGGTTGGTGAAGAATATGCCTGAGCAGTACCCTCTGCGCCCCAGGGGGCTCTCTGCCAGGTGGACCCGAAGGGGGGTGGTCTCCCATGCCCATGGAGAAGGTTTCACCCAGGTACATTGAGGGTGAGGCCCTTGCCTTTTTCAACATCAGGGCACCCTTCCTGGCTGTTGGCTTTTTTCGGCTCGCCCTGCCAGCATGACGGTGTGGGACATGCCTACAGATTTTTTTCTGCAGATTGCTGAATGATCGGGAGGGAAAACTTAGCTGTCCAGCCTGCCAACTGCACACCAGTTTTCTTGCCTCAGCCAGCACTCTGGAATTTTCCACACAATGGAAAATTCTGCACATTGTTTCTTTCATGGCAAATTGAAATGAGCCACATAAAAGTGGACCCACTATTGTTTCCCATTGTTAGGAAGCAATTTGAATTAGAGTAAGCGATCTGGAACATCCTCTAAAATCAGATCGCCATCAACAGCATTGGGGAAATTTGTTTTTCCTGTCCACAAGTATTTTTGTCAGGTCTGGCAGACTTTGGAAGATTTTTAAGAATTCATTTTGCTTGGGAACCTAGTGCAAAGCTTGCTGAGGAGTTGGAAACATTCTGACAGGCGAGTGTTAATTTTTTTCAGATACTGTATAATAAGTCAGGTGTGTTTTTACTGCAGTGGCATTGAGCATTCAAAACAAAGAGAAACAATGCTTGAGAACTTTATTGTCATGATCAGAAGTGATTTAAATGTGCACATGCTTTAAACTTGAAAAATAAATGATCTGCAACTTATTCAAGGGGAAAGAAGAACATCCACTAGTTGATGGAGCCTAGAAAAAAAGCCCAGCCATCTGACTTTTCAATTTTAACAGTCTCCATTATCTGCAGTTTCCAGAATTTGTTTTGATAGCAGCAGCAGGTTACATACACAGACTTAACTGAAAGTTTTAAGAAGTTAGTAAAGAATTATTTGTCTTTGATGTAGATACTGAATAGGTGTCTGTGCGTTTTTACAACAGAATGGCTATTTGAGGGGATTTAACTTTTTATTGTGTCTGGAGTTTTACTTCAGTATAATTTCTTGTAGTTTCGAGCAACAATGCAATTAAAAGCCTTAGAGTTGCACTATTTGTAAAGACTTCCAATTATGGCTCCTGAGGCCTGGATGAGTAGTTATGGAGATACATGGGGCGCATGGGAGATAATGAGGAGGCATGGGGAATGGATGACAGGTGGGGCTTGGGGGGAGTGAGGAGTCAGGATTAGATTAAGAATGAAATGAAGAGCTGGGCTGATGTTCCAGCAAACCAAGGTATGTCTTCTAACCAGCCTGCTTAGGCAACCACCATCCTCCAACTCTGCCTTGGGAATCAGGAAACTGGAACCGTGTCTATTGGCATATCCAGGAGTCAAAAATATTGTGGGTATGGGCAGAGGCGAGTTCAGTTTTCTGAAGTCAGGAAAGAAAAGCCTAACACAAAAATTCAGCCCATGAATTTTGTTTTTTTTTCATCAAGAATGCTGCCTGACCAGCTCAGTATTTCCAGAAATTTCTGCTTATTTTATAATTAAACCAATTTTGAACAAAAACACAACTTTTACTTGACTACAGAGAATTATTTTTAAAAAGACGCACAGTGTCATAATTAAAGTGGTATCAAGACCTGCACCACTTTAATGCTTCCTGCAAAAGTTGAGAGAATATAACAAATTTCAGGAAGGGAATATTACTAGCATTAGCCACAAACCAACAATCACCAAAATGTCATTACAACTGGCAACAGCAACGATATCTATTTCCTCGGCTTAGCATCCATTTCACAAATACAATTTATATTTGTTAAAGCCAGATATGACAAAACAAAGAAAAATAAAATATATGAATTTCCAGCTAAAACACCTGGCAAGAGAAACAAAATATTAGTTCACTACTTGATGAGTAAACCAGTAAGTTTAAAGGTCCCAGTTACTTCGACAGGAGAAAAAATGTGTGTGTAAGGTAAATGGGTAGAATGGGTTGGGTGGGTAGCAGGAGTTCAGGTGGTCAAAAGACAAATGATTCACATGAACAAGGGGGTTGTTGGGATGGTGAAGAGATCTGATGGTCAGTCAGGAGGACGGGGAGGTAGCGGATGGGAAGATCAGATGGTTGGGGGCAACTTGTCAGGGGCCAGTCAGTTTGTGGGGGTAAGCATTGTACAGGGGAGGGGAACATTGCTGTGGTTCTCAGTGCTTTGACACTCCAGATGATTTATTGTTTTGTTGGTTTCATACCAGCTATGAAAATTCTTCAATTAATCTTTGTAAAAACAGGGTAAGTTTACGGCAAGCAGCCCAAAGCTGCCAGGTTCTGGCCAATTACGGAACGGTTTGGGCAGAGTAGGACAAGCAACCTAAAGCTGTAATTTCTTAGCTCCCCAGCGTCGGATCTGGGGGTACCCCAAAGGTGCGCTATGGGAACCCTTTCAGAACTTTACAGGCAAGTGTCTGAAGGGCAATTGTTCAGAGTTGCTAACTTCCTCTTGGCAATTGTTCTGCACTGTGAACCATCTAAAAATGCAACTTAAATCATTAACTTTCGATATTTCCACCAGGGTTACACCAATAGTTGCTCTGGAAAAGTTAGAAATTAGCCTCTTTTCACTTCTGAGTGGCTATTATAAAGACACAACTGATCCTCCCCATGGGACTGCCCACACGACTCCAAACCACCCCCCTCCCCCAACCACCCATGGGGACTTCCCCCACACTCCCCCATGCTCCCTGGGAAGCCCCAGAAGTAATACTGTGAACTTCATTATATAATAAATTGGCTAAAACCTAATCAAATATGTGATGATGCAATTATTGCATAGGAATACTACTTTGCATCCCCTACATTTCAGGGTCAAGGGATAAAAAAAATAAACAGAAAGCTAGAAAGATGTTGGAAGTATAAAGATATATTAGAAAGAAAAGAGAGGCTTTCAACAGGTACAAAGGGAGCAAATCAGTAGAGGCCTTAGCGGAGTCTAGAAAGGGCACGCAGGAATTTAAGAAAGCAATTAGGAGAGCAAAAAGGAGGAATGAAACAGCACTGGCAATTAAAATTACACAGAATCCCAAGATATTATTTAAGTATATTAAAGGAAAAAGGATAATCAGGGAAAGCGTATGGTTCAGTAGGAACCAGGGAGAATCTGTGCATGGAGCTGGAGGATATTTTAGGGTGTTAAACAAATACTTGACATTTGTCTTCACTCAGAAGGAAGTTGTAGGTACAGAATTCATGGAGAGAGATTGTAAGGTTCCTGAACAGTTTGACGTAGGGAGTGAGCAGGTATAGGAGGTTTTGGCAGGCTTAAAAGTGGACAAATCCCCAAGTCCAGATGAGTTTATCCAAGACTGCTGTGGGAAGCAAGGGAGGAAATTATAGGACAAATTATGACCCAAACTTTTAATTCCACTCCGGCCACTGGAAGGTACCACTTTTCAAGAACGATAGTAGGTGTAAACCAGTGAATCTCACATTAATGGTCGGGAAACTATTGGAGAAAATTTGTTTGAATTTTGCGAAGAGGTGACCAGGTGTGTAGATGAGGGAGTTTATATGGGTTTTAGCAAAGCTTTTGACAAGGTACCACGTAGGAGACTGATAAAGAAGGTAAAAACACATGAGATCCAGGGTCTCTTGGCAAGGTGTTTGGTGCTGGGCACAAAACAGACTCTTAGGCATGCACGCTATTCTCTGGCATCAGCACAACCTAATAACAGCATAGTGAGGTTGGAGAATCCCCTCCTATGGCCCTATAAAGGCCAGTCAACATCTAAAATAAGAAACAGTAGCTTCACTTTACTTCTTAATGAGGTCCCACTCTCAATTATTTTTTCTCGATGTTGATGGACCTATTGTTTCCATTTCCAGCTTAGAAGATTTGTGATTCAAGACCCCCACTACAAACAGCACTGACAGCTCAATGCAATACAAAGGGAGTGCTGCATTTCTGGAGGTGACATCTATCTGTTAAAAGAAATCAGTGGCATTGAGAGGAATGAGAGACAATAAAGGGTGCTGGCAGAGTCAATTTGGTTGGTCATGAAACATTAATAGAGATATATTTTGAATTTTTCACTGTGGAAGGAAATCAGGTAGAAAAACAGCAATCAGATTCAAGATGAGTAGGAATAACAAATATTATTATAGGAGATTTTAATTATTCATTTACATACTGGGAAAGAAGGAGAACAAATGAATACAAAGAAATGAAATTCCTAAAATACATTCAGAAATCCCAAGGTGCTTCATAGGAGCTTTATAAGTAAAAATATGACACCAAGCCACATGACGAACTGTCAGGTCAGGTAACCAAAAGATTAGTTAAAGAATTTTAGCTTCAGGGAGTGCCTTAAGGGAGCAAAACAAGTGAGAGGCGCAGAGAGTATTAAAGAGTTTAAACCCAATAGGCAACTGAAGCTTAGCCACCAATGGTTTTTTAAAATGTATTTGTGGGACGTGGTGGTCTCATGGCAGGCCAGCATTTATTCCCCATTCTGAGCTGCCCAAGGGCAGTTCAGAGTCAGCCACACTGCTATGACTCTAGAGTCACATGTAGGCCTGACCAGGTAGATTTCCTTCTCTAAAGGACATTAGTGAATCGGATGGGTTTTTCTGACAATCAACAATGATTTCATAGTAATCAGTAGATTCTTAATTCCAGGTTTTTTTTATTGAATTCAAATTCCACCATCTGTCATGAGATTCAAACCCGGTCCCCCGAACATTAGCTGAGTTTCTGGATTAGTAATCTAGCGATAATACCACCAGGCCATCGCATCTCCATTGTGGAGCGATCATAGAATCCCGACAGTGCAGAAGGAGGCCATTTGGCCAATCGGTTCTACACCAACCACAATCCCACCCAGGCTCTATTCCCATAACCCCACATATTTACACTGCTAATCCCAATACTAGGGTCAATTTAGCATGGCCAATCAACCTAACCCTATATCTTTGGACTGTGGGAGGAAACCCATGCAGACATGGGGAGAATGTGCAAACTCCACACAGATAGTGACCTGAGACAGGAACTGAACCCAGGTCTCTGGCACTGTGAGGCAGCAGTGCTAACCACTGTGTCACCATGCCACCAAATTAAAAGCAGGGTTGCTCAAGACACCAAGAAGTTCGTGAGTGCAAATGTCTCAGGGCACTGTAGGGCCATAAGACATTACAGAGATAGGGAAGGGCAAGTTTATGGAGGGATCTGAAGACAAAGTTTTAAAATTCCAATCCATGATATTGTCTCACTGGGAGCCAATGCATGACAATATGCACAGGAATGGTAGAGGATTGGGACATGGTGCAAGTTAAGACACGGGCAGCAGAGCATTGGATGAAGTCAATTTTATGGACGGTGAAATATAAATACCAGCCAGACGTACGTTGGAATAGTTAGGTCTGGACGTAATAATGGCATGAAGGAGGATTTCAACAGCAAATGAGACATAGTGGAGAGTTATGCAACTTTACGGAGGTAGAAATAGACAGTCTTTGTGATACTACCAAGGTTGCGAAATGACTGGTGTACCTCAAGACTGTTGTAGGGAGAGAGATGGAGTTGGTAGCAAGGGAACAAAGTTTAGAGCTTGGACCAAAAACTATGGCCTCAGTCCCAGAAATCAGATAAGCAGTAGATTAAACTTAACAACAATGGAGAAATCAAGAGAGAGGGGATGAGATAAACTGGGTGTCATCATCGTACAATTGAAAATGAACACTGTGCCTTTGGATGATGTTGTCAAGGGACAGCTTGTAGATAACAATTAGGAGACAACCACATTAAGATTCTTTGGGGACACCAGAAGTAATGGCATGGAAGTGGAAAGAGTATCAAAATGAATCTGATTCAAAATATGCTGTACAAAAAATGAACAAGAGGAGTTGATTCAGATACAGAGTGAACAAATTCCCATGAGGAAGAAAAGAAAACTGAAGTTCCCTGGATGATTATAGCTATCAAGGTTGAAATAGGACAGAAAAAGGAGGTTTATGAAAGTTGTGAGGTTCATAGCATAGTTGAAAATATTAAGATAAATACTGAAGGTACAGAGGAGATTTTTTGAAAAAGACTAAGAGGGGCAAAGAGTAGAGTAGATTAGCAGTTTATATGAATTGGGCATCTAGAAATATTTTTAAACACAGAAATGATGAGTAAAAAAAGGATGGAACTGATTAAGGTCCAAAAAATAGATTTTCTCATGCAAACAAGAGAACATGGCTGAAGTAATAAATATGCACTTACTATCTGTCTTCACAAGAGAAAGGATTCTGCCAATGCAGCACTCAGGTTATGGATATCATCTTAGATTATGGTCCTGAGCTCCCGATTGAAAGAATGGCAAAATTCATGGAGAACCATATGAATATTCAGTCGGTTTTATTTCACTTGTAAATGTGCACATTGTAATTTTTGACGCATATGGCCTGATTTTACCGTTGCGTTGCACCTGTTTTCAGGCACGAAAACTTGGTAAAGTTGGGCATGAGGTGCAGATTCTCACTTTACCAAAGCTGGGAAATGGCCACGATCGAAAACTGACTTAATGAGTTGGGCACCCAATCTTACCTGCATTTCGCCCTTTACCATTACGTTCACCTATCCAGATTCAGCACGAAACAGACCTTTGTCAAGCATGTCTGTTTCGGGTGCTCCAGCTTCTGAAGAGGTAAGTTCAGAGCTTTCAATGGCTCTCTAGCTCAGATAGTGGTGGGAGGGGAGAGAGGCCACATGTCTCTCTTGTGGGAGGAGGATGGGGGGGGAGGCCTGACCATTCCCTGATGGGAGAGGGGGGCCCAATCGTTCTCTGGTTGGGATGGTGGGGGACCAGGTAGTTCTCGTGTGTGTGTGTGTGTGTGTGTGTGTGTGTGTGTGTGTGTGGGGGGGGGGGGGGAATGGAAGGAGGAGGAGAACACATGGTCCTTTTGTTGGGGGGGGGGGGTGGTGTCCACTACCACGCTGCACGCGATCGGTGGTGGGGGGAAGGGGGCAGGGGGTTGCAATCAGTCTGGGTACTGGGGGGTGCATAGATAAGGGGGACAGTTATGTTGTGGGGGTGTGGTGATGTCTGTGGGAGCCATCGCTCCCGGGCCATTTTATCTGCTTTTTGCAAAATTATTATCTGGAAAAAGCAGATGAAGCGGCTGGGAGCAATGTGACAGGGAAGCGTTTTTCAGATTTTTTTTCACTGTGCATGTGCAGTTGAAAGCTCCGATCGGGCGCGATAAGCCCCGTCCACAGCACAATTCAGACTCGCATTTTTTTTCAGGCTAAGTGCGTATGGGGGCTCCTGAGAACTAGTTTCCAAGTCGGATCTGAATTGCATCCAGATTCAGCACCTAGAATCAAAATGGTAAAATCGCCCTCATAATAGCAGTCACGTGAGCCTCCATTCACTAATAGCAAAAGTGGTATGAACTGGTGAATAGAAACCGTGGTCTTTGAATTGAGGAAGTTAGACCACTGAATATATGTGCACCATGCATTGGAGGTAAGAGTGAATATATTCAAGGCTGTATCTTCATTGAAAGTATTCTCACAGGCAAATAAAAGTGAGTTCCAGAGCTTGCAATCCAGCTGGATGAGATGCACAGAGGTTAAACATGAATGGATCTTGCCCCGGTGTTCAGGCCATCCTATTGAGAGTTGGCCCTTACCAGCTACCTGATGAGCATGGAAACTTCTGTATTTTCCTTCTACACTTCCACCTTCACCTCCTCAGGTGAATCATGTCAATGTAACATCTCAGTCTCTCCAAGGGCCATGTTATGGACTATGTACCACAGGGCAGCAGCTGCCCAGTCCTGTCATCAGAACTACACTTTCAAAAAAAGGAGGGAAAATGAATCAGAGAATCATAGAATCACTACACACAGAAGGAGGCCAATCGGCTCATTGTGTCTGAACTGACCATAATCCCACCAAGGCCCTATTCCGGTAACCCCTCATATTTATCCTGCTAATCGCCTGACACTAGGGTCAATTTAGCATGGCCAATCAACTTTGGGCTGTGGAAAGAAACCGGAGCACCCAGAGGAAACCCACACAGAGAAAATGAATGCAAGCTCCACACAAACTGCGGCCAGAAATGAATTTGGATTCTTGGCACTGTGAGGCAGCAGTGCTAACCACTATGCCATCGTGCTGCCCATAGCAGGAAGAAGTAGAGCATCAGTGATATGCAAGATGATATTACCTGATGAGCTTAAACCATCATACTGGACCCTTCCCGCTCTTATGGGCCCAAGATCCCTGGAGGATCATGACATCCTGCACTACTTAATTACACAGATTACTTGCTCTGGTTCCCCTGTCCAACTGATGTCCGCACAGTAAAAAGTCTGACAACACCAGGTTTTAGTCCAACCTATTTATTTGATAATATACTCACAAGCTTTCGGGGTTAGCCCCTTCGTCAGGTGAATGGAGAGTTCTGGCTGACGAAGGGGCTAACCCCGAAAGCTTGTGAGTATATTATCAAATAAATAGGTTGGACTAAAACCTGGTGTTGTCAGACTTTTTACTGTGTTTACGCCAGTCCAACACCGGCATACCCACATCACAACTGATGTCCACCAGAATAACAATGAATGAGTGCCTCTCTCAGTCATGCACCCTTTTATGGGCCCAACCTTTTATGGGCTCATCTAATTGAATGGTAAGCATATGACTGGCTCTCCACTTTCTTTTATTTGGATAGTTCCTGATCCAGATTGAAATCTGTGCACCCCACAAAAATGCCAAACTGATCCTTGATGAGTTGACAACATGTTCGTTAATGAAATCAATTGATCTAAAATTGGAGTCAGGACTTGCCCACCCCAAGCAAAAATGGTCATAACAGCACCTCCATTCACCTCCAAATTCACCTTCATCCGAGGGCAAAAATCTTGCCCATGGCTCTGTTGAGATCACAGTGGTCAGAAAGCAAATACAAATACAAATCAGAAAGCAAATCAGTGATGTATCTGAATGAAAGTTACAATTTATTTTGCTTCCTATGAAGTTAATGATAACCAGAGTAATTATTTGCAAAATATTCAATACATCCTGAAAGTAAACGTCTCTGAAAAGAAAGAAAAGTTCTTTCACTCAAAATGCAATAACAAATGGAGCTAAATAATAAAATGCTAAACTGTAAATGCTAAAAACTTTGTGTAAGTAATGTGAGACTTTACTGCAAAATACATCAATGATCCAACTACAGGTATGAAAACGAGTTACAAGGTGCATTTCATCCCTATGAAATGTGTGTACCATAGTATGTTAAACTTACAGGCCAGACCTTAAATAATTAGTTACAAGGAGTCAAACCAATGAAAAGTGGGGGAGAGATGGTTTGAGGCAGTGTAGTAAATTGTTCCATTTTTGCAGGTAATCTAAATGCAAACTAGAACCAACTTATCATGAGAATGGATTTTCCACCATCTGGTCAAATAACAGGGGATTTGTCTAGTGGCAAGCAAAGAATGGAATGATGTGAGAAAGATTAGCAGGCAAGTCTTACAGTTGGCTAAAATGTATTTTGTGCAAACAAGAACAGATGACGCCTCAACAATTACACCTGTCAAAAACCCCAGAAAGCAATCCATCTCTGAAGAGCTCAGTAGAAAACAGGCAACTTCATAGTAAAATGAAATTTTTAACAAATTGTCAAGAAACACTTTGATGCATGAAAAGCTAAAAAGTCTGATATCAAGTACTGATATCAAGTACTGATACCCATTTCACCTTTACCTGCTCCAAAAATCAGAAGTTTCATTCACTCCATTTAGAGTATCATAACTAAGTAATATTTTTTAAAAAGTCGCTGGTATCTAAAACAAAATCTATTTTTAGTCTGAATTAATAAATGATGTCCATAATACAGATTAAAGTTTAATTCAGAAATTAATTCTAAGAAAAGTTTCATGAAGAAGTAATTAAATGATGCATATCAGAGCTGCTAAAGCAATGTGTAGCCCCGAAGGCTGAATAAATGAAAAGATCGCAAGAGTAAATGAAAATTTATTTTGCCAATTTTAAAGTTCCAACATACACAGCCATTATAACCAGTTCTATTGTTCATGAATATACTACTTAGTCAGATAATCATTTGTTGTCATGGATTTGAGGAAATGAGCCAAGCTCCCTAAACTGGATAGGGAATTCAGAGACATAGACATTCAGAGTTAACAGAATTAATAGGAATACATATCTTGGCGCCAAAACCCAGGACCCTTCACAGAGTGAGATTTAACTTGGAGATGTTAAAACAGACTAAGGGTTGGACTGATTTAAAATACAAACAGGTATGCGACAAGAGAAGCAAAATAAGCACCTGCGATTTGAATACAATCAGAAATGTCTCGTAACTCAAGAGTGCTGAGAGGAGTTATAGTTACAGGGCCATGAAGTGTCCAGAACTTGACAATGGATGTATATTAATATTTAGCAGATCTTGTCTGTTGTTGACAGTTAATTGGAAGCAATTAACAATAGACCCATTGAAACCAGAACTCCGCTTTGTAACATCATTGAATATGTAACGCTAAACGATTTCCAAGAATTGTACATGATTACTGGGAAGACGTGTTTCAATGGGACAGGGTGTAAAAGTCAGACTATAAGAACTCGGTAACAGGTTTCTCTGCAGAGGTGGCTTTTTCTGAGAGTTCACATCTGTAATTCTGCATCCAGTCAGAGTTTTGTCGTGGTTTCTTTGTTTTTCAAGGTCACCCTCAATTTGGCAACTAGTAGCCCACTCTACATTATAGACCCGAATAGATTTTCCCCACAACAATTGCCACTGCGAGCACTACCAGTGAAAGCCTTGAGTGACATCCGCACCCTACCAGTGACTACTCATTACCTTTTTATCGGATAGTGGGAGGGTGGGTAGCTAGCGATCTAAACCTCTTTTAAAAGTGACAAGCGTGGCACTGGAGAAGGATCGTCCAGACTCAACATGTTGTCTCTATTCTCTCTCCACAAATGCTGGCAGACCTGCTGAGATTTTCCAGCATTTTCCATTTTTTTCCCAGATTCCAGCGTCCGCAGTATTTTGCTTTTACCTTCAGGATAGAGATTGCCTGGACCAGCAGAAGAGGGGGGGCGGGACTGGGGCCACAAAGCACCGTAACCATCGATGCGGTGTTCACTGGCGTAGTCAATTAAAAGGATTGATTAAAAGACACACAGATTTTCGCCAGTTAGGATGCAGTGAGTGCCTGAGCCAGTGGGTGCTGCGGAAAGAGTAAATAAAGCATGAAGCGTGTAACCACGGATGAGATATTGGGGGGGGGGGGCGAAGGTGGGGGCAGGGGGTAGGGGAAACAGGGCAGAAGGGCAGGCGGGGCAGGGGGCACGAGCGGGGGGTGGGCGGGGGGGGGGGGGTGGCAGGGGAGTAAAGGAGTTACCTTGGGCAATTTGTAATGTGGAGCACTTGTCCATTGCATACGCCTGCACAGCAGTACCCCATACTGGCCATGACCGCAGTAATTGTGAAGGACCCCTAGGCCAGGAATATAACGTGGGAAGTCACCAGCAAAACAAATTCACCAGTCTGGCCAGTCCACAAACTAAACAGTCATACCGGCTGACTACAGTCAAACCGTCCTCAACAGGATAACTCCCCGAATCCACCCCATTGTCGCCAGCCCGCCATTGTAATCAATAACCTGAAACCAGAGGAGCGGATTTTCACAGTGCTGTACATAGCCAACAGCTGCTAGTCCCTTCCAGCAGCGGAAACCTCACAGGACAAGTTCGCCTCCAGCATAGGTGAGCGACAGTATACCCGGACATGGTTACCAGAAGGCTTATTCCACAGGGAGATACATAATGCCCCTGACCTGCTAGACCATTCAGCAGCACAGTCATTCAGTGTGCGGACAACCTCCTCCTAGCTTCTGAAACAGACAGGGTACGTGCCTTAGTCACTCTCCATGAGCCACTCGCAGCTGCAGGTTTTAAAGCAAACCGACTGAAGCCCAGTTAGCCCAAAGGGAGGTTCAATATTTGAGACATATAATTTTGCCGAACACTAAGGATGTAACAGTAAGCTGGGGGGAGGTTAGAGGCAAGATGCCACTATCAACGAACATCCCAGGAGTCCACCAGGTAATGGGATTGTTTTAACTGTCGCAGGTACTTTGCCCCAACATTTCTACCTTGGCATCCCCTTTGATTGATCTCCTGAGAGCAGGCGTCACTAGCACCCATCATTTGGGACAGAGAATCATGGAATCCCTACAGTGCAGAAGGAGGCTATTCAGCCCATTGAGTCTGCACCAACAACAATCCCACCAGGCCCTGTCCCCATTGGCCCACATATTTACCCTGGTAATCCCCGACATTAAGATGGCTAATCAAACTAACCCGCACATCTTTGCAATATGGGAGAAAACTGGAACACCTGGAGGAAACCCACACTAACACAAAGAGAACGTGCAAAATCCACAGATAATTGACAAAATTGAATCCAGATCCCTGGCGCTGTGAGGCAGCAGTGCTAACCACAATGCCACCGTGCCGCGCCGAGCAGGAACATGATTTTACTATGGGTTGTACAAGCCAGCACGCCCGTAATAATAATGGGAGAAATCATTTTGCATACCTGACATACACTGGCAGAAATGTTGAACACGAGCAAGCTCCATTCAATTTCTAACATTAGGGGGGTAAAATGGGAGACTGCCTTCCTACCAAAGGATAGCTCCATGAACTGCGACACGGGACCCATCCCGGTGGAACTAGGACTACTATTGCACCAGAGGTGTGGGGTGAGCCATTTGGCCATCTAAAGGAGGACACCCTGAAAAATCCCAATCTAACCCCATTTATAGATGAGTCCCAAAAGTTTCACCAGCTGACACCAGACACAGTGGTTGATAATACCTTCACCACCGCTGCCTCCAAGTCTCTAGCTGGGCCCCAATCGACTCAGCTAGCTGAGATTGTAGCACTAATAGTTGCCCTTAGGCTGAGCATGGGTAGGAGGGCAAATATTTACTGACAATTGATAATGCCTTCACTGTTACTCATGATTATGGCAGCCTGGTCACGGAGGGTGTTTGTCAGCTCAGAAAGGGAGGCTAGCAAACATGAGTCCATCATTTGGGGTCTTGTGCAAACTGCTGACCTACCACAGAGGCAGCAGTAATCAAATTTCAAGCACAACATAAAGTGATTACCCTGAAGAAAAGGATAAAGCAGCAGATCAGGCAGCTCAGATGGGATAAGGGGGACCAATACAGAAACCACAGCAGCTCAGGAACAACCAGCAGCTCAGTAGCAAGATGTGTTTAAATTTGAAATTAAATTTGGAGTTAAGAACTTTGAAATTAAAATGGCAGAGAATGGAACAAAGGGAGAAATCAATATCAAAACAGTGCAAGGAGGAAGAAAGGAAAATATGGCAGAGGCAAGTGGCTGCCCAGAAGAAATTAGGGTCTGGCAAAAGGAGGACAGCCTCTAGGTGCCTGCATAGGAAGATCCCAGAACTCCACCACAAAAGCACCAATGTGGGGTGTAGTGCAAACCATGGGACCATTGAAAGGGACTGGTGGTGGTAATGACTGACTTTCCAGGGTGTCCTCTTTTAGACAGCCAATGGGCTCACCCCACATCTTAGGGATGCAATAGGGGTCCTCTCCCTCCATGAGAAGTGTCGCCGGGATGGTCCCATGTCTCAGATTATCCTGATGGAGCTGACCTTTAATAGGAGATGTGACACCTGTGCTTGAATCAACTGGAGAAGCCAGTCAAGATTAAATTAGGGCATGGATAGAGGACTGGCAGAAGGCAGAGAGAGGGGATAAAGGTACCTTTTTCAAGATAGCAGCTCGTGACTAGTGATGTGCCTCAGGGGTGTGTACAGGGACCACAACTTTTTGCAATATATATTAACAATTTAGAGGAAGGAACTGAAGGCACTGTTGCTAAGTTTGCAGATGTTACAAAGGTATGTAGAAGGACAGGTAGTATTGAGGAAGCAGGGGGGCTGCAGAAGGATTTGGACAAGTTAGGAGAGTGGGCAAAAAAGTGGCAGATGGAATACAATGTGGAAAAGTGTGAGGTTATGCACTTTGGAAGGAGGCATTAAGACACAGACTATTTTCTAAATGGGAAAACACTGAGGCAATCAGAAACACAAAGGGACTTGGGAGTCCTTGTTCAAGATTCTCTTAAAGTTAACGCGCAGGTTCAGTCGGAAGTTAGGAAGGCAAATGCAATGATAGCATTCATGTCAAGGGGATAAGAATACAGAAGCAGGGATGTACTTCTGAGACTGTAAAAAGCTCTCATCAGACCCCATTTGGAGTAGTGTGAGCAATTCTGAGCCTCATATCTAAGGAAGGATGCGCTAGCCTTGGAAAGGGTCCAGAGGAGGTTCACAAGAATGATCCCTGGAATGAACAGCTTGTCGTATGAGGAACGGTTGAGGACTCTGGGTCTGCGCTCATTATGTGGATATGCTGGCGTTGGACTGGGGTAAACACAGTAAAAAGTCTGACACACCAGGTTTAAGTCCAACCGATTTATTTGATAGTAAACTCACTAGCTTTCGAGGTTACCCCCTTCGTCAGGTGAATGGAGAGTTCTGGCCTCAGACAGAGCATACAAAGCACAGACAGTTTACAGATTACTGATTAGAATGCGAATCTTTACACCTAACCTGCTGTTCAAGTCTTAAAGTGGCTAACAATGTGAGTGGAAGGAGCACTGATCACAAGTTAAAGAGATGTGTATCATCTCCAGACAGTACAGTAAGTGAGGTTTTGCAAACCCAGGCAAGTCACGGGGGTTACAGATAGTGCGACATGAACCCAAGATCCCTGTTGAGACCGTCCTCATGTGTGCGGAACTTGGCTATCAGTCTCTGCTCAGCGACTCTGCGCTGTCGTGTGTTGTGAAGACGTGAAGGGTCCAAGGCGGCCTTCACGACACACGACAGCGCAGAGTCGCTGAGCAGAGACTGATAGCCAAGTTCCACACACATGAGGACGGTCTCAACAGGGATCTTGGGTTCATGTCGCACTATCTGTAACCCCCGTGACTTGCCTGGGTTTGCAAAACCTCACTTACTGTACTGTCTGGAGACGATACACATCTCTTTAACCTGTGATCAGTGCTCCTTCCACTCACATTGTTAGCCACTTTAAGACTTGAACAGCAGGTTAGGTGTAAAGATTTGCATTCTAATCAGTAATCTGTAAACTGTCTGTGCTTTGTATGCTCTGTCTGAGGCCAGAACTCTCCATTCACCTGACGAAGGGGGTAACCTCGAAAGCTAGTGAGTTTACTATCAAATAAATCGGTTGGACTTAAACCTGGTGTTGTCAGACTTTTCTCTGCGCTCATTGGCATTTAAAGGATGAGGGGGGATCTTATTGAAACTTACAGGATACTGCGGGGCCTGGATAGAGTGGACGTGGAGAGGATGTTTACACTAGTAAGAAAAACCTCAAGGCTAAATGGACGATCCTTAGAGGTGAGGAGGAATTTCTTCAGTCAGAATCTGTGGAACTCTTTGCCGCAGAAGGCTGTGGAGGCCAGGTCATTGAGTATCTTTAAGACAGAGATGGATAGGTTCTTGATTAATAAGGGAGTCAGGGGTTATGGGGAAAAGGCAAGAGAATGGGAATGAGAAAAATATCAGCCATGATTGAGAACAGAGCAGACTTCATGGGCCGAGTGGCCTAATTCTGCTCCTATGTCTTATGATCTTATGCATCAATCCAGATCCAGGAGACCCTGGGAAAACATTCAAATCAACCTTAGTGGGCCACAGCTGCAGGTCCAAGGGAAAAGGTACTACCGATTGTTGGTGGACCAGTTCATGAGGTGGGTCAAGGCCTTTGCCAAATAGGACTGTTCAGCCCTGACTGTGGCCAGGATACTAACCCAGAAAGTCTAGGTGGATTCCAATCAGGAGACCCACTTCAAAGGAAAAGTAATGAAAAATACCTTTCAGTTCCTGGGAAGTAAACAGAAATTCCACATCCCCCAACAACTTCAGAGCTCTGGGATGGTGGAGAAAATGAACCACACCCTTAAATAGGCTTTAGCAAAATCCATCAGTGAAACTGATGAGTCATGTGTAGAGACCCTACCCGGGATTTTAATGAGGCTTAGAGCAGTGCAGAATTAGACCTCCAGTGACAGTCACTTTGAGCTCATGATAGATAGGGCAATGAGGGTACCTGAGAACATTATAACAAGAGGGAAGCCAGTGGGAACAATCATAGATCAAATCAGGCCGTACACTGGAACTAGCTGAAGTGAAATAAAAGCACCTGTGTATTTCAACATGATAAGAACTGTCCCAAGCACTGGGGGGGTTATAGTTAAAGGATCGCAAAGTGTCTGTAAATTGACAATGGATGTACATGAATATTTAGTGGGTCTCATCTCTGTATGTTAACAGCAAATCATGAGCTTTTAACATGTAGACCTATCAAAACCAGAATTCTGCTGTGTAACATCAATGAATATGTAATGATAAACAATCTCTGAGCATTGAACACATAAACAAATGTAAACAAAATGTAAACAAAAATATGCAACACAGAGCAAAATCAGAGTTGTAAACAACTGTAAAAAAGCAATGGTAAATGTTCTTTAACTGAATGCATGAAGCATTTGCAACAAGATGGGTGAGTTGATAGCACAGACTATAACATATGAGTATGATATATCAGCTACTACAGAAGCATGGTTGCAGAGTGAGCAGGAATGGGTACTCAACATTCCAGTATATAATGTTCCATAAGAAGAGACCGAAGGGGAAAGGACTTCGGGTAGCATTGATAATCAAGGAAGATTTCAGAGCAATGCCAAGTTGTGATATAAAGGCTTTGAATAGTTATGTACAATCAATTTGGGTTGAAATCATGAATAGCATGGGAAGAAAGACAAGGATGGAAGTAGTCTCTGAAGCCCCAAAATATGACCTTTCAAGAAGTTAGAGCGTAAATGGGGAAATACTTATGCATGTTTAAAGGAACCACAATTATCATGGGACATTTTCTTTTGCACTTGTTGGACAAATCAAACTGGCAAGGAAGAAGAATTTGGTATGCAACACAGGTGGCTTTTTAGAGCAGCACATTACTGAACATTATTTTCCTCGGATGGAGAAAGCTAGCACGAGGGGGCATAGCTTTAAATTAAGGGGTGGTAGTTATAGGACGGATGTCAGGGGTAGGTTCTTTACCCAGAGGGTGATGAGGGATTGGAACGCCCTGCCTGCTGCAGTTGTGGATGTGCCTAGTTTGGGGGCATTTAAGAGATCCGTGGATAGGTTTATGGATGGAAAGGGTTTGGTTTAGGTTAGAGGGTCATTGTTTTTTAACTGGTCGGCGCAACATCGTGGGCCGAAGGGCCTGTTCTGCGCTGTAATGTTCTATGTTCTATGAACCTACCTGGGAACAGGCTATTTTAGATTCGGTTTTGTGCAATGAAGAAGGATGAATGAGGGATCTTGTGGTTAAGGATCCCCTAGGGGAGTAATGACCACAATGTGATAGAATTCCAAACATGGTTTAAAGGTGAACACCATAGGTCCATAGCCAGTGTGTTCAATTTAAATAAGGGCAATTATAATGCTATGAGAAAAGAGTTGTCAGAGATGAACTAGGTAAACAAGTTAAGATACAGGTCAGTCAATGGTATTCAAATAGCTGGTCCAAAATTCTCAGTAGGAGTTTATCCCAATCAAACAGAAGGATTCCACGAGAAAGAGATAAAATCCATTGTTAACAAAGGAGGTCAAGCATAGTGTCGAATTGAAAAGGATGATATACAAAGTGACAAGGAAAGTAGTAGGTCAGAGGACTGGGAAGTTTCAGGATCCAGCAACAAAAGACTATCAAGTTCATAAGGGAGAAAATGAACTTGAGAAAACTTGCATGCAGCATTAAGAAAACAGTAAGAGTTTCTATGGATATATAAATAGGAAGGGGGCTGCTAAAGTAAATGTGAGACATCTACTGAACAAAGCTGGTGAATTGACAACAGCCAACAAAGAAGTAGGGGATAATAAATTTTTTACATCAATCTTCGCTATGGAAGACATTGCATATCCTGAAAACATCAGATGGGCTGATTTAAATAACATGGTAGAACATACCAAATGTCCCAAAGGTTAGATGGATTAGCCATGCTAAATTCCCCCTAGTGTCAGGGGAATATCAGGGTAAATACATGGGTTTATGGGGTTAGGGTCTGGGTGGGATTGTTGTCAGTGTAGGTTTGATGGGCCAAATAGCTTCTTTCTGCACTGTAGGGATTCTATGATACAAAAATCCCAATCTCTAGGGATAGAGTACTAGAGAAACTCAAGGGGCTAAAGGTGGACAATTCACCAGGATCCTATGAACTACATGCTAGGGTTTTATTGGAAGTGGCTGCAGAGATAACGGACTCATTGGTTGAAAGTTTTCATGGCGCACTAGGTTTTGGAAGGGTACCAGAATATTAGAAACCGGCCAATGTGACTCCGTTGTTCAAAAACTGAGAAAGGCAGAAGGCAAGATTTATATGCCAGTTAATTTAACATCTATTATTGACGAGATGCTGGAATCAGTAATCACTCTGGTGGCACAGTGGTTCGCACTGCTACCTCAGAGTGTCAGGGATCCGGGTTAAATTCTGGCCTTGGGTGACTGTGGAGTTTGCACATTCTGCTCATATCTGCATGGCTTTCCTCTGGCTGCTCCAGTTCCCTCCCATACTCCAAAAATGTGCAGGTTAGGGTTGATTGGCCATGAAAATTGCTTCTTAGTGTCAAGGGATTAGCAGGGTAAATATGTGAGGTTATGGGAACAGAGCCTTGTTGGGATTGTGGTTGGTGAAGTCTAATTTGGCCAAATGGTCTCCTTCTGTAATGTAGGCACTTCCTCTTTGATTCTAAAGAGAAAGGAGCTAAGTATTTAAGAAGGCTGAATAGAATCAAACCTCCCAATATGTCTGGTTCTGGGGAGTCCAAAACTAAAGACCGTAGAATTAAGACATTCACCAATAAACTCAGCAAGGAATTCAGCAGTAACAATGAGAAAATGGTACACACTACAACATGCAGTGATTGAGGCTTTGATCCTGAGTTAGACCAAGTACATTAGAGTCATAGAGGTTTCCAGCATGGAAGCAGGCCCTTCGGCCCAACCTGTCCATGCTGCCCCCTTTTTTTAAAAGCCCTAAGTTAGTCCCAATTGCCCACATTTGGCCCATATCTCTCTACACCCATTATTCCATGTAACTGTCTAAATGCTTTTTAAAAGACAAAATTGTACCTGCCTCGACAACCACCTCTGGCAGCTTGTTCCAGACACTCACCACCGTCTGCAAAAAAATTCCCCCTCTGGACCTTTTTATATCTCTCCCCTCTCACTTTAAACCTGTGCCCTCTAGTTTTAGACTCCCCTACATTTGGGACAAGATATTAACTGTCTACCTTATCTATGCCCCTCATTATTTTATAGATCTCAATAAGATCACACCTCAGCCTTCTATGCTCCAGAGAAAAAAGTCCCAGTCTGTCCAGCCTCTCCTTATAACTCAAACTATCAAGTCCCGGTAGAATCCTAGTAAATCTTTTCTGCACTTTTTCTAGTTTAATTTTTTTCTATAATAGGGTGACCAGAACTGTACACTGTGTTCCGAGTGTGGCCTTACCAATGTCTTGTACAATTTCAACAATACTCCTGTATTCAATGTTCTGACCAATGAAACCAAGCATACTGAATGCTTTCTTCATCACTCTGTCCACCTGTGACTCCACTTTCAAGGAGCTATGAACCTGTACCCCTACATCTCTTTGTTCTGTAAATCTCCCCAACACTCAACCATTAACTGAGTAAGTCCTATCCTGGTTCAATCTACCAAAATGCATAATCTCACATTTATCTAAATTAAATTCCATCAGCCATTCATCAGCCCACTGGCCCAATTGATCAAGATCCCACTTCAGTCCAAGATAACCCTTTTCACCATCCGCTATGCCACCAATCTTGGTGTCATCTGCAAACTTACTAACCATGCCTCCTATATTCTCATCCAAATCATTAATATAAATAACAGAAAACAGTGGACCCAGCACTGATCCCTGAGGCACACTGCTGGTCACAGGCCTCCAATTGGAAAAACACTCCTCTCCAATCACCCTCTGGCTTCTGTCGTCCATTTAGCAACCTCACCCTGGATCCTGTGAGATCCAGGGTAAGATAGCTAAAGCAAAGATTGATGCAAAGCTAGATTAAAGCAAGCTAGATGACTGCATGAGGTAGAAAATAAACATGATCGGTAGGATTTTCTGGAAAATTTTTAAGTGTTATAACTGCGAGAAAACAGGAGTGTTCTGCTCCGGTGCCTTTGGCACACTCTACATCGCAATCTTTCAACACTTAGCACAATGAAAAAGCCTTCATGTGAATCATGCTCACTTGGAGGCACCAGGCACCTGAGTCACTGAAAGTGGCCGCAGCTATGCACCGTTATCAAGAGGGAACTTCATTTAAACACTAACAATGCACTCACAGTCAGTCACACCAGGAAGGTGACATCTCATAGAGCAGCTTAATACCTACGGAGGGAGAGTTGGGATGGCTGCTGGAATCCATGAGGAGAAGAGGGTCATTTTCTTCCCCTGAGACGGTCGATGACCTAGGGGTTAGGTCAATATTGCCTAGGAAATGGCGGCAGCTGTCAGTGCCTGTGTACTGACATGGGAGGACCAGGAGGTAGTGCAAAGAAATGAATAACCTCATTCAGGCATGGCCATTCCATCCTGCCATCAGTACCAAATGTTGCACCTGGAATGTCCATGTTGATCCACTCTGTGACACCCCATGGGCTACCAGCACTCGACCGCTTAGCATCTTCCCCCAACCCCTCTGCATGCCTCATCACAAACCCTGTCTGCCGAGGCATGGTCCCAACATACAACACCCAACCCCAAAAACCCCCATGCCCTTCCATCCAGCAGACTTTCAATCCTCCCTTTGTCCCCGCAGGAGAAGACGGCCCATAGCAAGAGGCAGTGGGAGAAGTCTGGCGGTGGGGTCCATGAGCTGTGTCTCCTGAATCCCGTTGAGGAGCATGCTATAGAGCTGTCAGGGGAGGCCAAAGATAGAGCCATGACTGACAGCCTGGTCCATGTGTTCCACAAAAGTGAGCATCCACAAAAGCATCCACAAAAGCTATCCCAAATAAGTTGCAATCTGCCCAGATACTTTTCCCTCCCTTATAATGAATCATGTCTTTTGCCGGAGACAACCCCAAAGAGCCCAGCCCCACAGAGTCACTGTCCCCCTTGAAACCCCAATCAACACCCTGGAGGGAATGTCCGAGGGAACCTTGTTGGAAAACGAGAAGGTGACCACCCAGGAGAACACCAAACAGTCAACACACGCCATTCACCAGTACAGATATAGTCACCCTGGTAGAACATGTTAGTGATGGGGCTGCTGGGGCAATTAGTGATAAGCACCACACAACGATAGATACATATCAGGTGGAGACGGGAACACCTGAGGGCTCAGGCAGGAGGAGGTCTCCCGCAACCAAGGAAACAGATGGCTCCTAGCTAGGTGGCGGGCCACTGGGATCAGTTCTCCTGAAGATGCTGGATATGCAGATGCAGAACTGGGGATTGAACGAACGGCTGTCAGCAACTGTAAGGCTGTCTGACAGAGTCCCACAGCCTTCAGGCTCAGGAGCTGATGCCAGCATTGTGTGGCACCCAGGCCAAAACTACAATGGTGGTGATCACAGTGGAGAGCCAGTGGCAGGAAGTGATAGCCATGGTATGGTCCAAGGCATGGCCAAGCCTCAGAGGACCATGGCTGAGGGTCTCAGGAGCATACTGGAGACACAGTGGGCCATGGCTGAGTCTCAGACAGCTATTGTTGAAGGGCTGCAGAGGCTGGTCTAGGTTCAGAGGACTGTCTCTGAGGGGATCCAGAGCTTGGTCCAGACTCACCGCAGAGGGCTTGCACACCACAATGCAAAAGCAGTTGGGCTGGCAGAACCAGGGTCATCAAGGCCTCTGGAACTCAATCCAGCTGCCCTGCTTTCCTATGGAGTGTCCCAGGGGCCAAAATGCACTGAGAGGGAGGAAGAAACTCTGGAACCCGTGCTGGGGCCTTGCACCCAGAAGACCCCAGTCATTCCCAGTCCCTTCCAAATACTCCCTTCCTGACACAGGTGCATCTCATAGGCAGCGGGCTGAACAGAGTGGCATCCGTGACACCCAAAAGTCAGCCAGAGTCCTCCAGGCCCCAGCCCCCAGGAGATGCCACCAACGGCATCACAAAGAACGGAACACAGCTAACTGCCTCCTGGAAGGCACCTTCAAGAAACGGCAGACCACATAAGTTTAAGAAGTTGTAAGATCATCAAGAGTGAACAGGTGAAGGCATGCAGTAGTTAGAGTTTAGGTAATTGTCAATTTACAAACTCATTAATAAATGTTATTGCACCCCACGGCTGTGACTAACCTGTCTGTGAGCTGCCAAGGATGTCCATACCCTGACCATATTCATAGAGGCTCAGATCGGTGTTCTGAATGAGAGAGGCCCTTTGACCCACAGAGTCTAATGATTCCCAGTTGCCAGTACCTATGCCAGACTCGACTGCAATGGAACTCCTTGGGCTCATCCGAAAATGCCGTTAGGTCCCCACCGCTGACGCAGGATTCACCGGCATAAGCTCCTCTGCTTCAGTCCCTATCAGCTCCCTAAGCAGTCCCAGCAGTGGGCACCATGAAGGCCCACAGTGACAGATAGGTTGTGCCCAATATGTTGATACAACACATTCTGGTAAAGTGGGGGGAAATCATGCGGCACATCACCACAGACACAAGTTGTTTGAGCCAAATAACCTATTTCTGTTTAGTAAACTCTGTGGAATTTAAGAAGTAATCAAGGGAAACATGGCAGGAAAAAATAAAGGACCTTTATGTAATATTGCACACTTCTGCATCAACAGCTTTTATTGAAAAGGATCATGACAATACATTAGGTGACGACAAAATGATCAAAGATGGCAGTTAAGATACAGTGGATGGAAATGGACGGACTGTTGTTTCAGGCAATACTGTTAAAAGAACAAAGAAAATTACAGCACAGGAACAGGCCCTTCAGCCCTCCAAGCCTGCACCGACCATACTGCCTAACTGAACTAAAACCCCCCAACCCTTCCTCTATTCCCATCCTCTTCACGTAGTTGTCCAGACACCTCTTAAACTTACTATCGTATCTGCTTCCTCTACTTCCCCCGGCAGCGAGTTTCAGGCACCCACCACCCTAGGTGCAAAAAACTTGCCTCGTAAATCTCCTTTAAACCTTGCCCCTAGCACCTTAAGCCTATGTCCCCTAGTAATTGACTCTTCCACCCTGGGAAAAAGCTTCTGATTATCCACTCTGTCCATGCCCCTCATAATCTTGTAGATTTCGATCAGGTCGCCCCTCAACTTTCGTCAAGCTTCTCCAATCTCTCCTTATAGCTAATGCCCTCCATATCAGGCAACATCCTGGTAAATCCTTTCTATACCCTCTCCAAAGCTTCCATATTCTTCTGGTAGTGTGGTGACCAGAATTGAACACTATATTCCAAGTGTGGCCAAACTAAGATTCTATAGATAGTGATGAAGGGTGTCATAGTTTGCAGGAAGACTTAGACAGGTTGCATAGATAGTGATGAAGGGTGTCATAGTTTGCAGGAAGACTTAGACAGGTTGCAGAGCTGGGCCGAGAGGTGGCGGATGGAGTTTAATGCGGAGAAGTGTGAGGTAATTCACTTTGGTAGGAATAACAGATGTGTCGAGTATAGGGCTAACGGGAGGACTTTGAACAGTGTGGATGAGCAGAGGGATCTAGGTGTATGTGTACATAGATCCCTGAAAGTTGGGAGTCAAGTAGATAAGGTTGTTAAGAAGGCATACGGTGTCTTGGTGTTTATTGGTAGGGGGATTGAATTTAGGAGTCGCAGCGTCATGTTGCAACTGTACACAACTCTGGTGCGGCCGCACTTGGAGTACTGTGTGCAGTTCTGGTCCCCACGTTATAGGAAGGATGTGGAGGCTTTGGAGAGGGTGCAGAGGAGGTTTACCAGGATGTTGCCTGGTATGGAGGGGAGGTCCTATGAGGAGAGGCTGAGGGATTTGGGGTTGTTTTCGCTGGAAAGAAGGCGGCTAAGAGGGGATCTTATTGAAACATATAAGATGATTAGAGGTTTAGATAGGGTGGATAGTGATAGCCTTTTTCCTCTGATGGAGAAATCTAGCATGAGGGGGCATGGCTTTAAATTAAGGGGTGGTAGTTATAGGACGGATGTCAGGGGTAGGTTCTTTACCCAGAGGGTGGTGAGGGATTGGAATGCCCTGCCTGCTGCAGTTGTAAATGCGCCTAGTTTGGGGGCGTTTAAGAGATCTGTGGATAGGTTTATGGACGAGAAGGGATTGGTTTAGGTTAGTGGGTCATTGTTTTGTAACTGGTCGGCGCAACATCGTGGGCCGAAGGGCCTGTTCTGCGCTGTAATGTTCTATGTTCTATAAAGCTGCAACATGACTTGCCAATTTTTAAACTCAATGCCCCAGCCGATGAAGGTAAGAATGCCATATGCCTTCCTGACTACCTTCTCCAGCTGCGTTACCACTTTCAGTGACCTGTGTACCTGTACAGCCAGATCCCTTTGCCTATCAATACTCTTAAGGGTTCTGCCATTTACTGTACATTTCCTATCTGTGTTAGACCTTCCAAAATGTATTACCTCACATTTGTCCAGATTAAACTCCATCTGCCATCCCTCCACCCAAGCCTTCAACCGATTTATATCCTGCTGTATCCTCTGATGGTCTTCATCGCTATCCACAAATCTACCAACCTTTGTAATGTCTGCAAACTTACTAATCAAACCAGTTACATTTTCCTCCAAATCATTTATATATATTCCAGCAAAGGTCCCAGCACTGATTCCTGAGGAACACCACTTGTCACAGACTTCCATTCAGAAGCGCACCTTCCACAGTTACCCTCTCTTCTATGACCAAGCCAGTTCTGTATCCACCTTGCCAGCTCATCTCTGATTCCATGCAACTTCATCTTCTGCACCGATCTGCCATGAGGCACATTGTCGAAGATCATAGATCATAGAATTCCTACAGTGCAGAAGGAAGGAGGGTATTCGGTCCATTGAGTCTGCACCAACCACAATCCCACCCAGGCCCTATCCCATAACCGCACACATTTACATTGCTAATCCTCCTGACACTAGGGTCAATTTAGCATGGCCAACCAACCTAACCTGCACATCTTTGGACTCCGGGAGGAAACTTGAGCACCCGGAGGGAACCCACACAGACATGAGGAGAATGTGCAAACTCCACTCAGACAGTGACCCAAGCTGCCCAAAGGCCTAACTGAAGTCCATGTTGACAACATCCACTGTCCACTCTCATCAGTCAGTTTGTCTGTGTTCTATGTTAACACTATCCTCTGGGTAAAAGAATATTTTTTCTCAACTCCTCTCTAATCTTTCTACCAATTACTTTCAATCTGTGTCCCCTGGTTATTGGCTTAAGAAGCAAAATAAGTCCTTCCTTTCCACTTTGTCCTGATCTCTCATAATGTCATACACTTCACTTAAATCTCTCCTTTGTGTCCTCCGTTCCAGAGGAAACCTAACCAATCTTTCCTCATTGCTAAAATTCTCTACTCCTAACAACATCCTCGTACATCTCCTCTGTCTTTTCTCATGCAATCATGTCACTCCAGTAGTCACAAGGTGAACTGTGCACAGTCCTCTGTAGCCAGGCCTTCTAGAACAACCTACTGGCTCTTATATTCTATGCCTCAGCTAACAAAGGAAAGTATCCCCAATCCCTTTTTAACTATCTGCTGCCTTCAGGGTTCTTTGGAAAAGCATTGCAAGATCCCTTGGTTCCTCTGCACTTCTCGGTATCCTAATTATTGTGTAATCTCTTGCCTCATTGCATTACTTCTCAGGATTGAATACCATTTCCAATTTTCTGCTGCCTTGACCGCTTCATTGCTATTTTCCTGCAGATTTCAGCTTTCTTCTTCACAACAAAATACATGGACAATTTCTGTGTCACATGCAATTTCCCTACCATACAAGTCTAAATCATTGACATATGTACGAGTCCTTGCCGGAGCAAAATTAGGGAGCGTATTTACACACAAAGAGTGGCAGTGGTTTGGAATTCTTTTCTGCAAACAGCAGTTGATGCTAGATCAATTGTAAATTTTAAATCTGAGATTGACAGATTTATGTTAACCAAAGATATTAAGAGAAATGTGGCAATGGCATAACGCACTTCGAGATCAATAGGGTCTATTCTTGTTCCTAATCACCAAGGAATGCTTAGCACAGTGGCACAGTGGTTAGTACTGCTACCCCACAGCACCAGGCAGCTGGGTTCGTTTCCAGATTGGATGACTGTCTGCATACAGTTTGCACATTCTCCTCATGTGTGTGTGGGTTTCCGCCAGGTGATCTGGTTGCCCCCCACTGCCCAAAGATGTGCGGGTTAAATGGATTGGCCATGCTAAATTGCCTCTTAGTGTTAGGGAGACTACCTGGATAAATGCATGGTATTATGGGGATAGGGCCTGGATGAGATTGTGGTCAGTGCAGACTCAATGGGCCAAATGCCCTCCTTCTGCCCTGTATGATTCCATGATTCTATGAAAGTCTCCCAGTCATCTTCTGTTTTGTCTACCTGAAACTTCAAATAGACACGTTATGGAAACCAAAAATCTTGCTTCCAAATATTGGCTACTTACCTGCATTATGCCATTTCATTTCATGGAATGTGGTTAATCTGAAGAGCTCTGATGGTAACATGAGTGCTATCTCTTACATTGTGTACTTTTGGCAATCTTCCAAACCAGTAGATGGCTGTGATTTATCCAACTGATGCTTCCTTTCCACAGAGATCATTAAGATATTACTCCTTACAAGCACAGGAAGTTTCTTGATGAATCTGGACTGCAAACAAGCTAATCTGGCAGAAGCATTAGACAACATTAAAGCTTAATGCAGTGATAGTTTTTAAAACTATGGGAAGAGACAACTGTGGCCATGATTTTTTGGCCACCTCGCAGATCATGTTAGAGCAGTGCTTGGCAGCAGGGGATGCAGGCAGGGGTGAACGGCAGAGAGGACATGCAAGGGGGGGGATGGTCAGCAGGGGGTTAATCGGTGGGGGTGATGGGTAGCGGGGGGGAGAGAGACTGGCAGAGGGGGCATATAGGGTGGGCCGCAGATAGAGTCATGACAGGCAAACAATCGGGAAGGTCCTGACGTTCCAGTGCCAATGATGTGTGTAGTCACTGGGGGAAATAGTTATACTGCTGCAGATGTTGAGGGGAAGGGATGCGGCAGGTGGTTTCCCAGTTTACTGGGAGATCAAGCACCTGCACAATGATACACCAAATAGACTGAAGCTTCACCGGCAAGTTTTGGTTCCCCTCCCCCCCATCCACAAATGGTGAGAATTGCACTTCTGTCCAAAAAAGTGTGTCATAACACTGCATTTTCAAACTTACCCAAAAAACAGGTCTGAAACTCATCCATTTTCTCACTCGTTCGGCACTTAGATTTTTTTCATAAGATCAACCCCCCTCCCCCCACCCCCCCCTCCCCCCTCCATATAGTTATGTTTGGGGAAAATTCCACCCTATGTTAATTACAGATCAGCCTGAAGCAGCTTGCATACTTCTTGGGCATGTCAGAGATCTGCCTTTTGATTCACTGGAGAAAATTGTAAGATAGCATCCATAAATACAGAACCTGCGGTACTGACTGTCACGGACATAATTACTCAGGTGCAAGTACACCTGCATTCATCACTTCCTCAAAAACACATTTTCCTCATTTATATCTTTCACTAAGAATCCCACAAAATCATCAGCTCGATTGCAACTGGCAAAGATAATAAGCAAATTCTTGAGGAAGATCATGTTTTTATCAAAAAATGGCATTCTTCATTGCAAGAGAAACTAATGTAGAATGCGAACTCAATTAAGTAAGCATATGTTGAAAAAAAAAACACAAATTGATAAGAACTTTGGAACAGTTCTACAAAAGAAACCTCACTCCAAGAATCAAATTTCAGCAGACCAGGCAAGTGGATCTGCCTGATGATGAAAGGTCATCAACCTGAAACATTACTCCAGCTTCATCTCTACAGATAATTTTATCAGTTTTCCAACATCTTCCACTTTTACCTCAATTGATTTGTCGCATGTCTGCTATTTCTGGGCAATTGAATGCTGGGAATGAACCTCACTCAAGAACATAAAAAGCAGCCTGGACTAAAGAACTAAATAAAATTAAATCAAATTAAAAAAACTAAACAAGCACAAGATAATAAGGCTTTCATTAAGTGCTAAGGGCCTGCTATTTTTCTTCATGTGAAATGCCATGTCCTGTAGATTGGGTATGCAGGTTTCTATGCCCAGTATCACAATCCTTTCCCCTTTACCAGATTTAGCAGATTCTCTCAAAAATCAAGGTTTATGCATTTTCCAGAAATCAATCAAAAAACAATTACAACAGTGTCTAAAAGATGTGTCGAACATTACTTCAATTCTGTGTATTCCCTTCCACTTTCATAACCAAGCATTCTTGCTTACACCAGAGAAATGCAAGATTCATCCAAGTGTAATATGGAAGATTTGCTTGTATTCTTAAGTCTATTATAGATTATTAATTGATTTACCCATCTTTTCATTGGGACGATCATTTAAAAATAAACTAATTTTCTTCCAACTGCAGTTTATGGTGTGTCTCACAATGTTTTTTTGAAATGATGGACAGGAGAAATCTGCAGAGCATTTCCTCAGGCTAAACAGTTTGAGCAGTCCATGGTAAAGCACGGCTTGTTGAATCAACGGGATTAGTGCTTGTTTCTTTGCCGTGCTTACATGTTCTCATCGTTTAGCTGGAAATAAAGTGGGACATCTGGTAATGAAATGGAAATTTTATGTACAACAATGGAATTATAATTCTTCCTACAACAATAACATAAATTAATTATGTCCTTAATTATGCTTTGCCGAGGCAGCAGGGAAGTGTAGCCAGAGTCAATGGATGGGAGGCTGGTTTGCATGATGGTTTGGGCTACATTCACCACCTTTTGTAGTTTCTTGTGGTCTTAGGCAGAGCAGGATACAACCAGAGGAGGAATTTCTTCACCCAGTGGATGGAATGTGTGGAATTCATTACCACAGAAAGTAGTTCAGGCCAAAACATTGTCTGATTTCAAGAAGAAATTAGATATAGCTGTTAGGCTAAAAGGGATTAAGGGATATGGGGGGGAAAAGGTGATCAGGACATTGAATTCAATGATCATCCATGATCAAAATGAATGGTGGAGCAGGCTTGATGGGCCAGATGGCCTATTCCTGCTTCTAGTTTCTATGGGCAAAATGTTATGGCCTCACTCCACCCAAGATCAGAAAATTTCAACCAAGGTCAACAGACTTTCCCATTGTCCGCCCATCACCAGCTCTGATTCCCGTGATAGAATTCCAGCCAACATTTCGATGAATGTTTTAAAGGAGGAAAGTGAGGTAGAGCAACCAGGAGATTTAGGAAGTAAATTCCAGACCTTGGCAACTGAAGGCATGACTACCTGTGGCGGAGCAATTAAAATCACGAATAATTAACTGGCAAGAATTTTTAAGCGCAGATATCCCAGAGGGTTATGGGCTTGGAAGAAATAACAAAGACCAGAAGGAGCTGATGATGGATGAAGTAGACTTGCTGCAAGTTTGGACAGAAGCAAAACCTCAAGTTTATGGAGGCTAACATATGGGAGATGAACCAGAATGCATTGGCATAGTCAGGTCTAGAGGTATCGATGAGAGGGAGTACACTACTAAAATGGTGCAATGACAATAATCTCTCCCTCAATATTGGCAAAATGAAGGAGACAGTCATCAACTACTGGAAGCAAAGTAGAGGACATGCCCCTGTTTACATCAAGGGAATGAAGTGGAAATGGTGAAGTTTCAAGGTGACCAGACCACCAACAACCTGTCCTGGTCCCTCCACACCGATGCTATAGCTAAGAAACCCATCAATGCCTCTACTTTCTTCGGAGACTAAGGAAATTCGCCAAGTCCTAGGCTCTCAGCCAATTTTCACAGTAACTTAATTGCAGCGTTAATGTAAGCCTACTTGTGACACTAACAAATAATAAACAAAATAGAAAGCATCTTTCCGGATGTATCATAGCTTCATAGTCCTCCTGCTCTGAACATGACCACAAAGAGTTGTGGACGTACCCAGTCCATCATGCTTTCCATCCATTGACTCCATCTACATTTCCCACTGTCTCGGAAAAGCAGCCAGAATAATCAAGGACCCCACACACTCCAGGCATACTCTCTTCCTCCTCCTTCCGTTGACAAAGATACAAAAATCTGACATCACGTACCAACCAAGATCAGCTTCTTCCCTACTATTAAGCTGATCTTTGTCTACAACCTAGTTTTGACTGTAATACTATATTTTACACCCTCTCCTTTCTATCTCCCCATGTACTTTATGAATGTTATGCTTTGACTGTATAGCATACAAGAAACAATACTTTCCATTGTATATCAACACATGTGAAAATAATAAATCAAATCAAATTAACAAATGCAGGAATGAGGGTTTCAGCAGCTGATGAGCAAAGGGGTAGGGGCAAAGTCATGGAAGTGAAAAAAAGGCAATCTTTGTAATGGCACTAATATGTAGTCAGAAGCTTAATGTCTTGGGCTCATATGTGACATCAAGATTTCAAACAGTCAAGTTTATTCCCGGACAGTTGCCAGAGAGGGGAATGGAGTTAACAGCTAGTGAATGAGGTCTGGAACAGGGACCCCCAAAAATAGCTTCACAGTCTTCCCAATATTTAATTGAAGTAATTTCTGATCATCCAGTACCGAGAGTCAGATAACTAATCTGATTCTCACCACCTCTTTCAACTCCTCCACTTTTGCTAGTGAGGTAAAGCTGGATGTTATCAGCATACATGTGAAAACTAATGTTCTTTTGGATGATGTTGTCAAGAAGCAGCATGTAGACAAGAAACAGAAAGCAGCTAAGTACAGATCCTTGAGGGGCACCAGATTGACAATGCAGGAACAGGAAGAGAAGCTTTTGCAGGAAGTATACTGGCAATGATTAGATGGATAAGAATTGAACCGGACGACAGCAGTCTCACCCAGCTGGATGACAGTGGAGAAGCACTGCAGGCCAGTGGAGAGGCACTGGAGGAGGAGAGTGGCTGCTGGCAAATAGGGAGAGTTTTGTCACAATCAAATAAGATGTTATTTATGACTTTGGTAAGAGTTACTTTGGCACTGACAGGAGCAACAATATTTTTCTATTAAGAAACTATGGTCAGAATTTTACACTATGGCATTTCCAGCACCAACCAACCAGCTCCGACCCCTCTGAAATTCTCCCAGCAGTTGGGGGGCTATCAAGAGGTGCGAGAAGTCTGTATATGGGTCAGTTGAGGCCATGACTCCTCCTCCATCCTTCCTTGCAGGCTGATCACCCACGTCCCCATCCCCCTCTTTGCAGCCCAGCAGTCTGGCCCCAGCAAGACACAAAATTTGCTTTGAAGACCAACTCCATCGCAGCACTCTCCAGAAACTTGCTACAGTCCCAGTTGTGGCCACAAGTCCCAGGAGACCCCACCTCCAGCATAAGATTCCGCCCTATGTTCCCAACATTGCCTGTAATGTAAATGGAATTAAAGGGTTTCACATTAGTTAGAACACTTATGTGAATCTGGGATTGCGCTTTCCCTCCAGGGACAGATTGCTTTGGGGGTGAAACCGTCACTCTGCGGGATTTTCATGGAAGAACTCCTTTAATTGGCATTCCCCGTCCAATTAAGGACAGCAGGTGGGATTTTGAAATGTCAGAGGCCTTCAGTTTAGGAGGAGCAGCAGACTGCAGCACAGAATCAGTAGCTGAAGGGGCACTTCAGTATGGAGGCACCCTCTCACTAACTTTTTAAAACATTTCAATAAAAAAAAAAGCTCCAGCAGCAAGGTCATCACTGTAGTTGGTGGAGGGGAATCAATCTATAGGCCAGCCTTTGGCTGCACCCACAACCAGGCAGGCAGACAGGGCCTCTAGGCCTATTTCTGTTGCCGCCAGCTCTGTTCTCGAGTACCCACCTCCAGACAGTTAATGGCCCTGACCAAACTGGCAAATTTTAAGTGCAGTTAACCAGGCTGTTAAGAAATCTGACTGATTACCTAACTTGTGGTGACTTGCCCTGTCTGCACTAAAACTTATTCAGCAAAAATGTCTGGCATTGGGAATGAATTGGGAAACCAGCATGCCTGTCAATGCCAGTTTTTCAGGCCCCATTCACTTCCATTCCAAGAGGTGTGTGGCCCATAAATTGAATCATGTTAGATTATAAGAGTATAGGTCAGCAATGGCTTTGATCTTTTAACTGGATTTCCTGGCAAGATTCTCCAATCACATCCATTCCCACCCCACTGCCAGCGAGAATGGAGAATTTGACACTCAGCCAAAACTCCATTCACTGCAACAGTACAGGAGATACCCTGCTGTGGACAAAGTCGGAGGTTTCCAGCAACTCTGTTTCTCAACAAAATCACATAACTCTCATTAGTCATTTTTTTAAATAAAATTGTGTTTGTGCTGTGCATCCATTTAGGTTAGAATTGTTTTCACCATTACATATGTTTTGAAAAAGTTATGTTTTAGTGGAACCATTGTGGAAAATTTTTCACCAAAATAGTTTGGCATTAAAACTTGAGCAATATTGTAACAGCAAATTAATTTTAAAAACTGCCAAGGGAACCTTGTTTTTAATGCTGAGAACACACGACCTTCCTTCTTCACACTTTCGTCCAAACTATTTTATAATTAAACATTGTGCAGCTCCAGTGAAAGATATCAAATTAATCACAATGTACCATAAGTACACCTTGTTTTCAAACTTGACTTTTTTTTGCTCTAAAATCTTGATAGCGCTCCTGATCATTGTTACCAAAATGAAAAAAAACCTTATATTTCATATATACATATTCGAAAAGCATTAGTTTTTGGATCGTTGGGATTTCCTAAATAAGACAATCACATTAAGTAAAGTCACATTTGCACTGTTCCCAACCTACATTCACTGTCTTTCTTGAGAATAGCAACGGGCATGCTCTTTACATAAATGCTACTGGCAATTGTGTTTATAATCATATAAAAGTGCTATTGGATAAATAATCAAACAGTAAAAACCTCAAACCATTTTAAGTGAAAAAAAATTACATTAATGCCAATTCTTTTCTCATTTTAAATATTTGAGATCAATTGTAATCCATAATTTTTCATAAATATATTTAAATATATTAAACAGAAATATTGATAAACATTCTGGAGCAATTTTAGACAATAACCATGAAATTGGTGTACACTAGACTTTGGCTGCTCATGCCAGCATGAATGCAGCAATCAAGATCACTAAACAGGTCACTAGAAAATACAGTATATCGATTTCACACCAGGAATACAGCCTTAGTAAAGGCCTCCTGTTAATGGTGTTTTTCACTTTCCTTTAAGATAAATTTCACTCTAATTCAAAAGTGGGACCAAAGGTCATGTGATTTCACAGTGACTAAAGATTCATTCTGACTGATGTATTCCAATTTGTGACTCAGTCCTGATATTGACATTGCTGCTTCACTAACAGTCAATAGACAGATCACAATGCAACCAGACATATTGGAGAAATGCCTTTTGAAAATTGAAATAATTCAATCTGAACATCTATTTTAGCTTAATTTGTTACTTTAAAACTAATGCTGCATAAATTTCTCATAGATTGTCAATCCTCAAGAATGCGGTGCTTTTAGTAATTATATCTTCTTCTTAGGTAGACCCTCGGAATCAAGAATGATTTGCTTCCAATCCAGTTCAATGGGTTTTGAAGTGGCTGATAAATCCCAATGCACGATCTGGAAACTCTACCACATGCAAGGCAGATGGTGCTTGATTGGACAGGTTGGTGGGTTGTTGGGAGGTTTTGTACTTTCTTTGACACATCAAATATACCTCTGCATATTCCCGGCGAAGTCTCTAGATATGTTAGGTGCCTTCCCGAATCAACACACACAGAAACACAAGAACTATCAGCAGAAGCAGACTCAGCGACACCTTGAGTTTTATTGATTCAATAACATCATTGCTGATATGAATGTGGTCTCAACTCCACTTTCCTGTCTTCCCCTCACAACTCTTGACCCCACTGTTCAATCAAAAACCTAACTTAGCCTTGAATATATTCAATCATCCAACATCCACTGCTGCCTGGAGAAGAGAATTCCACAGACTAATCACCTTCTGATAGAGAAAAATTCTCCCCATCTCAGTTTTAAATAGGCGAACCCTAATTTTTAAACTGTGTCCCCTAATCCTAGGAGAAACATCAAACCAGCATCTACGCTGTCAATTCCCCTCAGAATGTTACATGTTTCAATGAGATGAACTCTCATTTTACAAACCTCCAATAGTCATAGGCAAATCTGCTCCACCTTTCCTCTGAAAATAACAATTTAGCAAAATAGCAGTCAGATGAGCTGCTTCTGAACTGCTTCTAATGCAAGCTGGAGACAAGAACTGCACAAAGTATTTCAGATGCAGCCTCACCAAGGCCATGTCCGGCTGTAACAATACTTTTATAAATCAGTTCCACTTGAAATAACTGCCAACATTCTGGCCGGAATACTCCAGCCATTCATGCCCGCCGCCACTGCCAGCGGGGACAGAGAATTTGGCACTCAGCATTATTTCCGTTCGCTGCAGTGGAACAGGAGAATCCCAGCTGCAAACACATGTACAAGGACACCCAGACCCACCTGTACCATTTAGTCCTGTAGTCGCTCTCCATCCAATTTGCTGTTTTTCTATTCTTCCTGCCAAAGTCGACAAGTTCACATTTTCCTACATAATACACCATCTTTCACGATTTTGCGCATTCACTTAACCTATCTAAATCCTTCTTTTGGTGGGGGGGGGGGGGCGGGATGATCTTACCAGCTCATCTCACCAATCGGTCGACATGGTGAGCCGGTAAGATTGAGCGAATAGAAGAAGAAATCGGATTCACGCCTGGTTTCTTGCCTCTTGTGATGTTACTGGCACTGAATTGCTAGCAAAATGCTGATTTCAATATTTATGAGTTAATTTAAATATTATTAGTGAGTCCCAGATACCATCCAGCTCACTTATTCTTGGTCAGTGGCAGAGCTGGGCAGTGCGCTATACCAATAAGTTGGAACTTGAGGAGGGCAGGGCTTGAAAAGGGCAGGCTCATGATGGGGAGGAAAGGGGGAAGCTCTGTAGGGGATAGGAGGGAAGGTTGGTACTCTGCAATGGGGGAGGGGGGAAATTGGCATTGGCTGGGGCAGTGATTGGGAAGGTGGGGATCAGCCATGTTGTGCATCAGTGGGGTGGGGATCTGCATCAGCTGGGGCGCTGATCAAGAGGGTGGGGGGAAACCCAGACAGACACTATAGTTAAGAAAGAAACCCATGCTGACACTATAGTTAAGAAAGCCCACCAATGCCTCTACCTTCTCAGAAGACTAAGGAAATTTGGCATGTCAGCTATGACTCTCACCAACTTTTACAGATGCACCATTGAAAACATTCTTTCCGGTTATATCACAGATTGGTATGGCTCCTGCACTGCCCAAGACCACAAGGAACTACAAAAGGTTGTGAATGTAGCCCAATCCATCACGCAAACCAGCCTCCTGTCCATTGACTCCGTCTACATTTCCCGCTGCCTCGGCAAAGCAGCCAACATAATTAAGGACCCCATGCACCCCGAACAGTCTCTCTTACACCTTCTTCCGTCAGGAAAAATATACAAAAGTCTGAGGTCATGCACCAACCGACTCAAGAACAGCTTTTTCCCTGCTGTTGTCAGACTTTTGAATGGACTTACCCTGCATTAAGTTGATCTTTCTCTACACCCTAACTATGACTGTAACACTACATTTTGCACTCTCTCGTTTCCTTCTCTATGATCGGTATGTTTTATCTGTGCAGCATGCAAGAAACAATACTTTTCATTGCATGTTAATGCATGAGACAATAATAAATCAAATCAAAAACACACTGTGAGAATATGCAAATTCCACACAGTCACCCAAGGCCAGAATTCAACCTGGGTCCCTTGCGCAGTGATGCAGCTGTGCTAACTACCCATATCTCTTAGATTATCTCAACCCACATTTCGTATTTTAATTTCTAGATTTGTCTTTGGGTGTCAATCTTGAGCTGTTGGAAAGATACTTTATTGACTTGCAACATTAGGTTCTTCTGCCAGGCAATGAAGGCTTCTCATTTTTCATAGAATTGTAAAATCACAACAATGCAGGGTATTTGGCCCATCAAGACTTCACCAATTCTCCTTATCCAGGCCCACACTTCATCTTAATCCATAACCCCATGCATTTACCCCACTAATCCCCCAACCCTCACATCTTGGGACAGGAAGGGAAATTTAGCATGGTCAATGCACCTAACCGGCACATCTTTGGACTATGGGAGGAAACCAGAGCACCTGTACGAAACCCACACAGGCACAGGGAGAATATGCAAACTCGACACAGATAGTCACCAAAGGCTGATTCACATTCCAGGAAGTTGAATATTTCAGCACTGTTTTTGTCAAAGCAGTCTTGGTGACAACAGTGCTTTAACCCAATGGTCAGGTCTTAGGGGTCTAGTACAGCTGAATTTATTTCATCCTACTGTTCTGAAATGGAGTTGGATGTGTGAAGATTTTCTAGACTGGTTATGAACTGCATTTGGAATTTCTCTCTTTGGTTGGGTCGCTTTAGAGCAGAAGCATTGATCTTCTTCCTCTTCGACTTTTGGTTCTCACAATGCAATGGTTCTAGGTAGAAGTCCATCACTAATCAAACACGTCAATGATCTGTCCAGTAGGCCTCAGTCCCCTGCACAGATTGAGGAATGCAGACATAACTGTCTATAATCAAAGTAAATATAAAATAATATGCATATTAAACTCCTGTGTTTGTCCAAGGATGGAACTTACAAGTCCACTTGTAAGTACGTGAATGCCAGCCTTTCGAGATTACTACCGTCAGGCATTTGAGTGACATGTCCTGCTGTTTTTGAGTGATTTGTCAGTCTTATTGGCTTGAAGAGACATTGCTGTTAAACTGCATTTTTTGCTTCCAGATTTGGAGGATCTTCTGAAGGCACTACTGGTAGTACTTCTCCAGTGTTTTGAGACTGTTCTACTCAGAAAAAGGCAAAGTTCTACAGATGCTGGAATCTGAAACAAAAACAGAAAATGCTGGAGAAACTCAGCAGAATAAGCTCTGACGATGGGTCATCCAGACTTGAAATGCTGGCTTGATTCTTATAAATACATCACTGCACCAATTCAATATTCCACAAATTACATTAGTTAAGTTTTTGACAACAAAGACTTCTGCAAATCCACAGAATCCCTACATTGCAGAAGGAGGCCATTCGGCCCATCAAGTCTGCAGCTCTCTGACAGAGAATCTTACTCAGGCCCTATCCCTATAACCCCACATAGTGACCCCACTAATCCAACTAACCAACACGTCCTGAGACACTAAGGGGCAATTTAGCACAACCAATCCACTTAACCTCTACCTCCATGCATCATGGGAAGAAACTGGAGCACCTGGAGGAATCCTATGCAGACATGAGGAGAATGTGCAAACTTCGCAGAGAAGTTACCCAAGGCCAGAATTGAACCTGGGTCCCTGGCACTGTGAAGCAGAAGTGCTAACCACTATAGCACCTTTTTTTTGTATCCTTCCTGTGATGATTTTAGCCACGTTAATGAGGTTGGCTTGCTAGATCTTCCTTCTCATGGACCTGCTCCTGGGCCTGGCAAGGCATGTCATCAACAGGTCCAGGCAGCGGGCAATCGATGGGGTCATCCATCTTGATTGTCTGCCCCTCTACCGCAGCTATATTCATGGCCAGGTGTCCCTAGAGAGGGACCATGCAGTGTCCACATGTACAGTTGATGCCTTCCGCACCCGCTGGGCACCACAGGAGCTGGAGGGTATTATCAGCCCTGATAATCGCCTTTTGATTTAATGTTTTAAGTTTCCTTTCAACTTTGTTTTTCGTTCGGGCTGTTCCTCCTCCTTTTGGAGAGCTGTCCCTTTTAATTTGTCCTCAAGTTGATTTGAGTGAGTTTATTTGGTTGGTGCTGAGAGAGATGCCTGATGAATCTTCCCTCTCGTGGACCTGCTCCTGGGCCTGGCAAGACGTGCCATCAATAGGTCCAGGCAGCAGGGCCAGCAGTTGACAGGGCCATCCATCCTCTATTGCAGCTATATTCACGGCTAGGTGTCTCTAGAGGGGGAGCATGTGGTGTCCACAGGCACAATTGATACCTTCCGTGCCCGCTGGGTGCTGCAGGGACTGGGGTGTATTATAAACCCCGATAATCACATTTTGATTTAATGTTTTAAGTTTACTTTGTGATAGATTTTTGGTTCGGCTGTTCCCTCTCTTTCTGCGGAGCTGCCCCTTTTAATTTGTCCCTAAGTTAATTTGAGTTTGTTTACTTGTTTGGTATGCAAAAGAGCTACCTGATAAGTCTTAATTGATGGTTAAATCAGAGAGCCTCATGCTCCTTATTTAAAGCAGGCGAGTCAGACTCCTAGCCTGCATTCAGCAGGAAACAACTGGAGAGCTGGCTGTATACAGATGTATGATGTAAATAAAGTAACTTGGTGACAGGACTTTTGACTCCATGGAGTTGTTACTTTCCGTCTTACCATTAACCTATTAAATTTCTCTTCCTTGGTAAGTATCAGTAAGAAAGTACTAAGTTTAGATCTTCTACCTTAAAAAATAGACCTCACCTTCTGCTCCGAATCCACATTCAGTTCCTGTAACAAACTTTTCCTCCCAATCAACACAAGTCCTAGGCCTGAATTTAAACTTTCACATTTGATACGCAGAGTCAGGAGAATTCCTGGCTTTGTGAACCTGACTTCTGTAAAAGTATCCTGGAGCTTCTGATTTTTGGTCAGTTGTATCAGTTGTAATGATAGTCAAGGCAGGCAACCCCAGAAGTAATGTGGAAGTGCAGGCTGGCCCAGTGTGGGTGAGGCGACTCAGTCGATTACAAAAAGCAGGCTGTTAGGAAGGCCCTTTCTGAAGCAAGGAAGGCAATGGCTCAGCATCAATGCATCAAATAAGATGTCACTAAGCAGTTAAGAGGGTGCAAACTCTCGAATTGTTGTCCAGCTGGTTGCTGACCCTGGAACAGGATAGTCCACCATGTGTATTCTATAAGAAAAAACATCAATGTTGATACCTATTCATATTACGCTGAAGGAGTACATTGAACCACTTAAAATAGTAAGGGGCTTCAGAAGAGTTGTGGAAATGGCAGCATCTTGGCAATATTACCTCTTAAAGATATTCTTTACTAACGTAGTTAAATATGCCTCAGTGGTTACAATGAACAGTACCCATGGTCCTTAGTCTATCCACCTGCCCTCTTGCCACCCATCTATCTGGAGGTGCTCACACAGTTGATGCTTCTCAGCTGCACAAAGGAATTGAGGCTGTAGACAATTCATTACATTGAGCAGACAACAGGCCCAATGTTGGTAATGGCAAATCCTCCATGACAGGTAATAAAGGTGGCAGTAATTGCACATGGTAGTAATGATGGAGGTAATACTGTCAGTATGCGGAGCACAAGGGGCTATTGGTATGACGGGGTATAAAGATGGGTTTGCATCATAATGGTTTGCATCATACGGGCAGCGTGAGCATGGTTAAAGGCACTGATATTTAGTCATTGTAAGTTATGACCTCTGAAGTCAGGATAAAACCTCGCTGCTGTCTTCTCCTCTTCCTGGTGTGTACAGCACTGCCTCGACCTCGTGCTCTTCCTCTGCCTCAATTTGGCCGGGTTCACTTTGTTCCATGGTGTTAAGGTGCCATACCCATGCTATTTAACTTTTGGCACAATGTGCAATACTTCCTGAACTGGCACTCTCTCATTCCTGGCCCCTGTGTAGCTGATTAAGCAGGAGCAAAGTATTTTGCTTTGCCATCTGCTGTTATAGTAATTCCTGCTAGAGGCAATAGTAGAGGTGGGTACAATTTTGTCTTTTAAAGAGCGTTTAGACAGTCACATGGGTAAGATGGGTATAGGGGATATGGACCAAATGCGGGCAATTGGGATTAGTTTAGGGGTTTAAAACAAAAGGGTGGCATGGGCAAGTTGGGCCAAAGGGCCTGTTTCCATGCTGTAAACCTCTTACTCTGTTGAATAAAATAATTTATAAATTATATTATGGTTTTAAAACCCTTGATTTAAAATAGCAGGATATTTTTAAATAAATTGAAATAATTTGTTGCAAACTAGTTTTACATGCAATTTCATATTCCAAGGAATTTTTTTTTAATCATTGGATTGGATAACCATCAGAAATAAATGCTTTTAAACTCGTGTAATTATTTCTGCTAATTAATTGTTTCATGATACACTCAAGAAGCGCCTTGGTATGTTTTATCATGTTAAAGGCAATATATAAATATATGTACTTGCATTTGGGTTAAAACTACTGGATAGTTGTACAGAAAAAATCAATTGGCAAACAATGGGAATGCCTTTTATTCGAGGTCGCCCTTCACATATACTGCAAGTACATACACACAAATTCTACTTGTACTCTTTTTTAACCACCTGAACTCTGTCTCTAAGTGTAACACAATTTACAAAATTACAATGAAGTCAAAAAAATTAATGATTTTTTTAAAAAATTGTGTACTTTGATTATACAGAAATGGCAGTAGAGAGACAAGAAGGCATCAGATCCAACTTCCAGTCTATGTTAAGTAGCTTATCAATGTTAGGCTGGCATTAGGAGCATTTGGTATTCATTTTACTCCAACTCCAAAGTTGATTATATCTTCCATAACTGCCCCACCTGTTAGTTGGCCTATGACACATTCCCCCTTCGCTAGGGCCTCTGATCGCTCACTTCCAATGGTAATCCTGTCATATGCTCTATTCCCACTGCGTTGCAATTTCCCAACGCTAAAAGACAAACAAGCTAAATAATTATCAGGGTTTGAAAAGAAAAATCTTTTCCCAGCACTTTTTTAATTTAACCTCAGGACTTCTGCTTATCTAGCTTATTATTACTGCTTATCCATAGTTGCCCTCAGAATGCACTGAATGTCTTCTTGACATTCTGCAGTTTGTAAATTTGTTTCCATAATGCAATCTTCTCAATATATGATACAACAGAGGGCACTTAAGAATCAACGAGTCACAAAAAGGTTAAGGACAGCAGATTTTATCCCTTAAAGCCAATAATAAACCAGCTGAGCTTTCTGCCAATCTAACAGCTTTTTTTTATTGATAATAGCTTTAAGAAAATTCCAAACCTTGAGAACCGAATTCAAATTCTTCAGCTTCCATGCAGGGAATCTTTGTTCATGTTCTCTAGATTATTATTCTAGGAATCTAGACTACTCATCCAGCAAGAAAAAAACTGCACTATTGCGGCCAGCTAATCACTCGCTTCACCATTAGTATCACGCCAGGGATCAACAAAGGTATAGATAATCATGCCAGGAGCAGCAAACAACATTTCTAGAAATAATCTGCCAACATGCTATAGCAATAACATAGGATAACATGAATGATAAGCAGCATTTGACAGACAGATACAAGTGAGCCCATAGCCAACAGATCACATCAAAGTTTTGCACATCTGCCATATCTAGGTGTGGATGGTAATACAACTAATTGGGGAAGGTAGCTGCACAAACATCCACATCCTCAATGATGCAGAGCTCAGCATATCAATACTGAAGACAAGATGAAGCATTTGTCACCATCATTAGCAAAAAGTGCCACGTCATATCATCCACCGTGGCCTCCTCATGAGTTCCCTAGCATCACAGATGCCAGTCTTCAGTCAATTCAATTCACTCCACTTGATATAAAAAAAAGCTGAAGGCTATGAGTCCCAGCAACATCCTTTTGATTTGATTTATTATTCTCACATGTATTGGTATGCAGTGAAAAGCATTGTTTCTTATCTGCTATACAGACAAAATATTCCATTCATAGACTACTGTATAAAGCAGAGGTTGATTCCCCCTTATGAGAACTAATACCGAAACACTAAAGAGGAGTCCCTCACCCTATAATCTATAAAAAGTGTGCATAAAGTGATGCGACCTGCTCTTCAGTTAAGTAAAAATAAATCCTTGACACTCCCTAAAATCAACATGTAACAATTTATTACTTGAACGAAAAGTAAACAAATTAACTAAACTATTAACAAACCAAATAAATCCCTTCTAACTATTAACTATTCTTGAATAAAACAAGATCCTGTTCCAATAAATACAATTCCCACTCATTAACAAAATGGGATTTAATCACTCTCTAAATTACAACCAAGTTCTGTGCCTTCCAGAATATCCTGGGCCTTCTCTGTTGATTCTTATGTCTGCAGCTTCTTTCTTCTTTGGTACCTTTGCTTCCTAGATGATGCTTTCCCTAAGACATAGTTGAAATTATGACAAACTGCGATTCTCTCAGGTGGGGGTAGGGGGTGCGGGAGAGACAGTTGAGAGCTAAGAGCTATTAGCTCTGGCAGATGGCAGTTGCTCTACCCTCTATGTCCCATTGCCCCCTTCTTTTATATCCATGATGACATATCAATATTTCCCACAGTAGGATTGGTCCTAGAATGTCAAAACCATCAGGTTTAAATTTAATAGTTTCTTGGTATCCAAATACCTGCTTCAAATTGTTGGCTAAATTCAAGAAGTTCAAAAGGCTGTTGTCTTGGTAAAACTGCTGCTGGGCCTTTCAATACAAATGTTTCAGTTTGGGCTCTTAATGAACTTGCATTTTTAAATTTTTAAGCTCTGAAAAAGCAGCACCTTTTAACGGGACCATGCAATCCTTTCCCCACTAGCATTTTACAACTTTACAAACACCAAATTCTAACTTCCTACTTTTCAATCTACAATTACTCTACCAAACTTCACCACACCACACAGGGGAGAAGGAAAGGAGAGGGTGCAGAATGCAGTATTACAGTCACAGCTAGGATATAGAGAAAGAGCAATTTAATATAAGATAGGTCCATTCAAAGTCTGATGGCAGCAGGGAAAAAGCTGTTCTCGAGTTGGCTGGTACATAATGTTAGACTTTTGTATCTTTTTCCCAATAGAAGAAGGTGGAAGAGAGTATATCCGGGGTGTGTGGGGTCTGATTATGCTGGCTGCTTTTCTGAGACAGCAATCTCACCTGCAATGTGCTCCAGCATTAGCTACACCTCTAATCAAGCTGTTCCAGTACACCTTGGTTTCATCAGTCAGAACATTGAAAAAAGGAGTTGGGACATCTTGTTGAAGTTGTACAAGACCACGCTTGGAGTACTACGTATAGTTCTGGTAATCCTATTATAGAAAGGATATTAGAGGGATTAATAGGCCAGAGAGATTAGTGGGTATAATATGTAGGGATATGGGGGTAGGGCCTGGGTGGGATTGTGTTCGGTGCAGACTCGATGGGCCGAAGGGCCTCTTTCTGTACTGTAGGGTTCTATAATTCTATGATTCTATTATTAAACTAAAAAGAGTGCAGAAAAGATTTACTAGGATGCTACCAGGACTTGATGGTCTGAGTTATAAGGAGAGGCTGGATAGACTGGGACTCTTTTCTCTGGAGCATAGGAGGCTGAGGAGTGATCTTATTATTTGATGGACTTCTATAAGATCACCCCTCAGCCTCCTACGCTCCAGGGAAAAGATATTGACTATCTAGCTGATTTATGCCCCTCATTATTTGATGGACTTCTATGACGGGCATAAATCAGCTACATAGTCAATATCTTTTCTCAAAGATAGGGGAGTCTAAAACTTGAGGGCATAGGTTTAAGGTGAGAGGGGAGAGATACAAAAGTATCCAGAGAGGCAATTTTTTTGCACTGAGGGTGGTGAGTGTCTGGAACAAGCTGCCAGAGGTCATAGTAGAGATTTGTCTTTTAAAAAGCATTTAGACAGTTACGTGGGTAAGATGGATATAGAGGGATATGGACCAAATGTGGGCAATTGGGACTAGCTTATGGGTTTTAAAAAAGGGTGGCACAGACAAGTTGGGCCAAAGGGCCTGTTTCTGTGCTATAGACCTCTATGACTCTATGACCCACAATACTGGCAAATACCCAACAATGTGGATGATTCTCCAGGTATGCACTGCCACAATAAATAGGGCAAGTTCAATCACGCAAAATACCACCACATGTGTATTCATCAAGACAGTGCTGGGTGATGTCATCAACAGTGCTATCATGTGGCACTTAATCAGCAGTAACCTGCTCGTAGATGGTCATTTTGTGTATTTGCAGATCCACTCAGCTTCAGAACTCTTTACTGCCTTTAGGGGCAACCTTACCAGCTCGTCAAACCAGTCAATTGGCATGGCAAGCCTGTAAGGTCGGGCAAAAGGCAGGAAAACAGGTTCACGTTCAGTTCTTCACCTCTCATGATGTCACCGGCCTCAATTTGCTGGCAAAATTGGCTTTAAGCCCATAAAGGGTGTGATGCCTATTTTAATATTCATTATCTAATTTAAAAATCATTGGTGAGTCCCAGATGCTATCATCCAGGCTCACTTGCACTTACGTGATCATCACTGCTGAGGACCTCAACTGAAGAACAGGTATGGTCCCTATTAATGGAATCTGTGTGATGGCTTCACTGGTGGAATCAGAGCCAATGAAGCCCCTCTGGTGGTTGGGGGATGGACTAGAGAGTGCCCTTTGGGGAATTGGGCACCAGGTAGTGCCAATGGGTAGGAGCCTGAGGAGATGGGCGAGGCCTGGAGAAGCAGGTTCAAGGCAGTCAGCAGCAGCCATGACGGGGAGCAGGGGGGAGGTGGCCATGACAGGGAAGGAGACCCATGGGGCAAGGGGGGGTAAAGTGGGCATAATTAGCATCAGGGGGTGGGGCTGTGATCAGGCAGGCAGCAATTGGGAAGGGGGGCAGCTGTGGCAATCATTCGGAATAGCAATCTCAAGTGCGGCGGGGCAACTGACAGTTCTCCCAGTGCACTGTGTACACAAGTACACTAGAGCTGAGCAGCTGGCTTCCTGGTGTGGACAAGCTCCAACCACTCCCCCTGCTGGCAAGAATCACACATGGGTCCTTTTTTGCTTTAAGATTTCGTCCGGGAGCTCATCCAAAAAATGGATGCTATGCGCTCCTATTTTCACATTCATAGACCATTTGGCCCATCTGGTCTGCACCAACAGAGCATCTTACCCAGATGCTAACCCCATAACCCTATGTATCCTATAGGGGAGACAGAATCCCTATAATGCAGGGGGAGGTCATTGAGACCATCGAACCTGCACCAACAACAATCTCACACAGGCCCAATTCTGTAATTCCACATATTTACTCTGCTAGTCCCCTAACACTAATGGACAATTTCACATGCCCAATGTATTTAACCTGCACATCTTTGGACTGTGCAAGGAAACTGAAGCACCCACGCAAACACTGGGAGAACATGCAAACTCCATACAGATAGTGACCCGAGGCCGGAATTGAACCTGGATCCCTGGCGCTGTGAAGCAGCAGTGCTGACCACTGTGCCACAACGCCATCCATTTGTTCAGCACTTGGAATTTTTTTGAGAAGATTGGCCCCTTTGTCTAAAAATGGACAAAACAGCTGATTTCCAGAGATGAGTGAAAATTATTGTCCTTGACGTCAAGACAGCATTTGACCCAAGAGTGGCATCAAGAAGTTCTCGTGAAATTGGACTCGATGGGAATCAGGGGGAAAATTCTCCACTAATTGGAGTCATACCTAGCACAAAGGGAGATGGATGCAGTTGTTGGAGACCAATCATCTCAATCCCAGGATATTGTTACAGAAGTTTCCCAACCATCCTAGTGATGCTCCATCAATGACCTTTTCAAATAATAAATTTGGGGATATTTTCCACACGAATGCACTATTGAGTACTATTCACCACTCCTCTGATACTGAAACAAGTATGCCTGCAAACAGCAAGATCTGGACAACATTTAGACTTGGGCTGATAGATGGAAAGTAACATTTGTAGCACACAAATACCAGGCAATAACATTTCCAATAAAAGAGCACCTAACTATTTCCCTTCAACATTCAATGGCATTGCCATCATTTAACCATCCACATTCGGGAGGGGGAGTTTCACAAGTGACCAGAAACTAAACTAGAATAGCCATATAGAAACTATAGCTAGAGGAGCAGGTCAAAGTCTGAGAATCCTGTGGTGGGGAACCCACCTCCTCAAAACCTTTCCATCATTTACAAGGTGCAAGTCAGGAGTGAGATGGATTACTTCCCATTTGCCTAGACGAATACAGCTCCATCAGCGCTCAAGAAACTTGACACCATCAAGGACAAAGCAGCCCACTTAATTGACAACCTAGCCATCACCATAAACACATAGTCCCTCCGCCACCTTGCACAGTGGCAGACATGTGTGCCATCTATAAAACGCAGTGCAGCAACTCACCAAGGCTCCATCAACAGCACCTCCCAAACCTGTGGCTTCTGTCACCTAGAAGAAAAAGAGCAACAAATGCAAGTTCCCTTCCAAGTCACAAACAATGTCATTCTTTCATTGTCACTGGGGGAAAAAATCCTGAAACCCCCTCCCAGAAAAAGTATGGGCAAACCTATACCACATGAGCTGCAGTGATTCAAGAAAATAGCTCACCACCTCCCTTTCAAGGATAATAGGGGATATGGAATAAATGCTAGCTTTGCCAGTCAGGCTCACATCACATGAACAAATGAACAAATGAAAAAATGCTACCATACCTCAATGTTGAGATACCAGTTCTGAGGACAAAACTTTATGAGCAAAAAGGAAGTAGAAGAGGAGGAAGGGGCAGGAAGAGAGGAGAAAGTGTTGGGGGGAGTGGGATGGAAGAAGCTGGGAGGAGAAGCAGGGTAGGGGAAAGGGAGGCAGAAGAAAGAGGAGGATTAAGCAGTGAGAGAAAGGAAATGGAAGAGAAAAAGGTGAAAGGGAAAGACAGGGAAAGGACAAGAGACAAAAAATAGGAAAGGAGAAGGTGCTAAAGGAGAGGAGAATGCGGCCAGGGTGAAAACAAAAGGTGGAAATGGAAGTGAGGAAAGGAAGGCAAAACACCAAAGGCAAATGGATGGATTTTGAATGAGTTAGAATCTCATCCCAAGATCAAATTTCCAGGATGAAACTAAAGGTGAGGTATTCTGATGTTACCCAGTCTTTTCTTTCACTATCACATGTATAGGAGTGAGAGCTATATTAAATTGTTAGAAGTTTTTCTTCGTCCTCACATTGCTCCTGAAGTTTGCCCATGGTGGATACTGATTTGATTCACTGATGTCACATGTATTAGTATACAGTGAAAGGTATGGTTTCTTCCACGCTATACAGGCAAAGCATACCGTACAAAGGAAAGGACAAAGTGCAGAATGTAGTGTTACACTCATAGCTAGGGTATAGAACAAGGTTAACTTAATATAAGTGTATTCAAAAGCCTGATGGCAGCAGGGAAGAAGCTGTTAAGTCAGTTGGTATGTGATCTCAGACTTTTGTATCCACTTCCCAACAGAAGAACATGGGGAAGAGAGTACGTCCAGGGTGTGTAGGATCCTTAATTAAGCTTGCTGCCTTTCTGAGGCAGCAGGAAGTATAAACAGTGTCAATGGATGGGAGGCTGGTTTGTGTGATGGACTGGGCTTCATTCACATCTATTAGTAGTTTCTTGTGGTCTTGGACAGAGCAGGAGCCATACCAAGCCGTGATACAACCACAAAGAATGCTTTCTAAGGTACATCTGTGGAAGTTAGTGAAAGTTGTAGTGGACATGCCAAATTTCCTTAGTCTCCTGAGAAAACAAAGGCATTGAAGGACTTTCTTAATTGTAACTTCCACTTGGAGGGACCAGGACAGGTTGTTGGTGATCTGGACACCTAAAAACTTGAAGCTCTCGACCATTTGTACTTCCTCCCCATTGATGTAGACAGGGCAAGCCTTTGACTATGCTTCCTGAAGTCGGTGACTATCTCCTTTGTTTTGTTGACATTGAGGGAGAGATTATTGATGCTGCACCACTTCACCAGATTCGCTATCTCAGTCCTGTATTCTGTACCCTTGAGATTCTGCTTGTACTGTGTCTCATCATTGTTTGAGATCCAACCCACAACGGTGGTGTCATCAGCAAACTTGAAATTCAAGTTGGAGAGAAATTTGGCCATACAGTCAAAGGAGAACACAGCCTTGCAGAGCACTAGTGTTGAGAATGATCTTGGAGGAGATGTTGTTGTCTATCCTTACTGGCTGCAGTCTGAGAGTTTGGAAATCTAGGATCCAGTTGCAGGGGGAGGAGCTGAGCCTCAAGCCACAAAATTTGGAGATGAGGGTCGTAGGAATAATGGTGTTAAAAGCTGAGCTATAGCCTATAAATAAGAGTCTGACATCGATGTCTTTGTTATCTAGGTGTTTCAAGTTGAGTGACTATAGAGTTGACATGGAGGGTATGGCCATAGGAGTGGGTGGGCAGCATAAGTTGACAGTCATTTGGCATGGAGATCATGAGGGGCTTTGAGACACATTAGCTGGCATGGAAGGTATGAGAGACCGTTGGAGAGGGTGGATGAGCAAGTGAGAGATTCAGACCTGTCCCTGTGGCTGCCTACACTCTGTTTCTGGAGTTGGCGGACCTGGTTCTCTCCTGTGTGCACCTTCCACCGTCTTCCTACCGAGAAGTGAAAATCATGTGCTTCAGAATGCTTTTCACAGAGGCTGGTCTGGCAAGTTCCTGATTTGAAGTCACCAAGTTCCATCCCTGTGAATCTAAGTGTTAATAAAGAAAAATTACTTTGCAATATCATAGTGTGAAGGCTACAATGGGACAAAGATAGACTAGGTGAGTGGGAGGAAATCTGGCAAATAATATAGGAAAATGTGAAACTGTCCACTTAGAAGAATAAATTATTTAAATGGTGAGAGATTGCAGAGCTCTGAGGTGCAGAGGGATCGGAGTGTCCTAGTGCATGAATTACAAAGGACTAGTATGAAGAGAACAGCAAGCAAATTAGAAAAACTAATGGGTGATACAGTGACACAGTAGTTAGCACTGCTAACTCACAGTGCCAGGGACCTGGGTTCAATTCCAGCTTGGGTCACTGTCTGTGTGGAGTTTGCACATTCTCCCCATGTCTGCGTGGGTTTCCTCTGGGTGCTTCAGTTTCCTCCCACAGTCCAAAGATGGGCAGGTTAGATGGATTGGCCATGCTAAATTAACCCTTAGTGTCAGGGGGACTAGTTAAGATAAATGCATGGGGTTATGGGGATAGGGCCTGGGTGGGATTGTGGTCGGTGCAGACTCGATGGGCCGAATGGCCTCCTTCTGCACTATGGGGATGCTATGATTCTATGAATGTTATTGCTTACTGTGGAGGAAATGGTTTACAAAAGGAGGGAGGTTATGTTTCAGAAGTACAGTGCATTGGTGAGATCAGAAGTAGTACTGTATATAGTACCAGTCTCCTTATCCAAGGAAAGGTGCAAATGTATTAGAAGCTGTTCAGAGAAGGTTTACTTGACTAATACCATGAGTGAGCTGATTGTCTTAAGATGACAGGTTGGAAAGGTTAGGTTTATGTCCACTAGAGTTTAGAGGAGTTAGATGGCGCATGATCAAAACCTTTAAGATCATCAAGGTATTGACAAGGTGGATGAAGAGTGGATGTCTCCTCTTGTTGGAAAATCTAGAACCTGTTCAAAAATAAGGGATCAGTCATTTAAGATGAAGATGAGGAGAAATGTTTTCTCTCAGAGGGTCCTGAGTTTATAATACTCTCTTCCTCAAAAGGCAGTGGAAGCAGAATATTTTTAAGGCAGAGCTAGATAGATTCTTCATAAAGATTATCGGAGCAGCCAGGAATGTGGGGTTGGAGGATACAATTAAATAAGCCTGATCTTATTGATGGCAGGGCAGGCTCGAGGAGTCTTCTGCTGCTCTTATTTTGTATGTTTGCATGTATGCATGCATGAAAAAGAGGTTACTGTTTTGGTCACCTGCTTAATAATTCCTAGCTCATAGTTGGTAATGAAAAATGTAATATAATTTGAATCGATTTTTATAATAAAGTTTCAGTGGGTAAATATAAGCATCTATGATCTATCAAAGTTAACATGTGCCACTTCCTCAACCAGCTTTTGAAAAAGAACCTAAAATATTCCTTTCTTGAGCAATGAATTAACAATCAATAGGACTAAAATAAACTTCTGGAAGATAGATATAACGAGTTAACTTCATTGATAAAAAAAATGGTTTGGCTGCAGTCCTGTTATCTTTTGGTACATTTCAAACTCCCATTAGGAGTGTAATAATGAAAAACTGACTATTTTCACTGAAGCTTCCCATCAAGCATGTGGCATCTGCAGTAAGATCCCTTGTTATACAGGCCATGGACACCAAATGCTGTCCCCTACACTTAAATTACTACTGTCAGGTCCACAATTCAAGATGTAACAATGACTGCTTGAAATTCAGTTGCAGAATGGTACAGCATAAAGCGGAATTCTGAAGCCTCAAAAATGTCTAATTTTATATGCCAGTGTACTAGCAAGCCTTGTGAAATTTCCTGAGACAGCAAAAAGCACAGAGTAACACAGCAGTGCCACCATATGGCCCTACACAGGTATGAAAGAATATAGCGCCAAGCAGTTTAATGGAATTAAGATACGGATTAGCCATGAAGTGCTGGAACATGTTCAAGGGACTGAATGGTCTGTTGTTATTTCAATAGCAATTGCTACCTTATGAAAGCAATATACCTATGGTGACACGTGCTATCATTGCTAGTGCACTAATTAGGGGTGCTTCTCCTGCAAGTCTTCGTAGATGAATTTGTTTTCAGCTCCTGTTGAACTATAGGCTACTCATGCAATCATATTACACCATGTCTAGATAATAGATGTTCCAAAATAGAATCAAACATACAAACAAGGAGTGGGCCATTCAGTCCATCAAGACTGCTCCACTATTTAATAAGATCATAGCTGATCCGACAGTATCCTCAAATCAGCATACCGCCTAATCCCAATAACCTATCACCCCCCTGCTTACCAAGAATCTATCCACCTTTGCTTTCATTATCTTCACAGGAAAAGTGTTCCAAAGATTCACGACCCCCAGTGAAAATAATTTACCCAATCTCATCTATCAATTACCTGCTATCATCCTTTCTCTAATGGTCAGCTCCTCCATTATTAAGATATACCTATCAATGGCTATTATATCATGTTTTCACAAAATATTCCGGCGCACTTCTGTCACTGCTAATTCCCCCTTGTTAAACTCACTCATAGTATGACAAACCTGGGTAAAATATTTCAATTTTCAGTATATTACACGAGCAAAAATGCATATTCTCACATTTTGCTGGTGTTCGCTAATTCATTCCTGGACAGTTATTATCACAAAATAGAATCTCTACAATGCAGAAGAGGTTATTTGGCCCATTGAGTCTGCACAGACTCTCCAACAAAGCATCTCACCCAGGTCCTATTCCCGTAACCCCACATATTTACCCCAGTAATCCCCCTAACCAACATAAGGGGAAATTTAGCATCACCAATCCATCTAACCTGTATATCTTTGGATTGTGGAAGGAAACCAGAGCACCCATGCAGACAAGGGGAGAATGTGAAAGTTCACACAATCACCCAAGGCCAGAATTGAATCCAGGTCCCTGGTGCTGTGAGACAACAGTGCAGTTCTAACCACTTTGCCACCATGCTGCCTGAAATATAGATAAAGACATCTGGGCTATTCAATTTGCAATAGATGGTTCACTGTTGGTATCAAAATGGTGGCATGGGGGAGACAGTGGTGTATTGATAATATCAATGGAAGAGTAATCCAGAGGCCCAAATTAATGCTCTGATGACATAGTTCCAAATTCCACCACAACAACTGGTGGAGTTTAAGTTCAATTAATACTATTTGGAATTGAAAGCTAGTCTCAGTGATAATGACCCTGAAACTATTGCAAAACTGTTGTAAAAACCATCTGGTTCACTAGTATCCTTTAGGGAGGGAAATCTGCCATCTGCCTACATGTGATTCCAGATGCACTGCAATGTGGTTGAACATTAGCTGTCCTCTGAAACGGCTGAACAAGCCACTTCGTTCAAGAGCAATTAGAGATGGGCAACAATTCTGCCCTTGACAGCAATCCCCACATCCCATGAAAGAAGAATTTTTAAAAATTGAAAGCTCAGATTACTGTTAGTACTTTTACTGATATTGCACCTTTTACACTAAAGTATCGAAGAAAAACACGGCCCCAATTTATATTGGCTCACTTAACACTGAAAGTGTCATTACATAGAAAACAGGAGCAAGTGTAGGCCATTCAGTCCTTCGAGCCTGCTCTGCCATTCACTTGGATCATGGCTGATCATTAAATTCAATATCCTGTTCCCGCCTTCCCCCCATATCCTGTTTAGCCCCAAGAGCTATATCTAATATCTTCTTGAAATCACGTGACATTATGGCCTCAAATACTTTTTAGTAGTGAATTCCATCCATTCACCATCCTCTGGGTGAAAAAAGTTCTCCTCACCTTGGTCTTAAAAGGTTTACCTCTTATCCTCAAATTATAACCCCTAATTCTGGACTCACCCACCATTGGAACATTTCTGAATCCACCGTCTAACTCTGTTAGAATTTTCTAAGTTTCTATGAGATCCCCCCTCACTCTTCTAAGTTCCAGTGAATATAATCCTAACCAACTTAGTCTCTCTCATATAACAGACTCTCATCCCAGAAATCAGCCTGTAAACCCTCACCCCACTCTCGCTATAGCAAGGACATCCTTCCTCAGATAAGAACATAAGAACATAAGAAATAGGAGCAGGAGTAGGCCAACTAGCCCTTCGAGCCTGCCCCGCCATTCAATAAGATCATGGCTGATCTGTCGTGGCTCAGTTCCACATTCCCGCCCTCTCCCCATAACCCTTCATCCCCTCTCTTATCAAAAACCCATCAACCCGCGTCTTAAAAATATTTAGCGAGGTAGCCTCCACCACTTCAACGGGCAGAGAATTCCAGAGATTCACCACCTTTTGAGTGAAGAAGTTCCTCCTGGATTTCTAAACCGCCCCCCCTTTATCTTGAGGCTGTGCCCCCTAGTCCTGCTATCCTTTCTCAGCGGGAAGAGTCTCTCCACCTCTATCCTATCCATCCCATTCATCATCTTATACGTCTCAATGAGATCTCCCCTCATTCTTCTAAACTCTAACGAGTACAAGCCTAATTTATTCAGCCTCTCCTCATAGCTCAACCCCCTCAACTCCGGCATCAGCCTAGTAAACCTCCTCTGCACTCCCTCCAAGGCCAAAATATCCTTGCGTAAGTACGGCGCCCAAAACTGCACACAGTACTCCAGCTACGGCCTCACCAATGCCCTATACAGCTGCAGCAAGACCTCCCTACTTTTATATTCAATCCCCCTCGCGATGAAGGCCAGCATCCCATTCGCCTTCCTGACCACCTGCTGCACCTGCAAGCTGGGTTTTTGCGACTCATGCACAAGGGCCCCGAGGTCCCTCTGCACCATCGCCTGCTGCAGTTTTTCTCCACGTAAGTAATAATCCTTCCTACCATTATTCCTACCAAAGTGGACCACCTCGCACTTGCCAACATTAAATTCCATTTGCCATTTCCTGGCCCATTCGCCCAGCCTATCTAGATCCTTCTGCAGACTCTCCACACCCTCCGCACAATTTGCCTTTCCACCAATTTTGGTGTCATCAGCAAATTTCGACACCCTACACTCGGTTCCCTCCTCCAGATCATCTATATAAATGGTAAATAGCTGAGGCCCCAGCACTGACCCCTGGGGCACTCCACTAGTCACCATCCGCCAATCCGAATAGCACCCATTGACCCCCACTCTCTGCCTCCTATTTGACAACCATTCCTCTATTCATGCTAACACCCTACCCCCAACTCCATGCCCCCTGACCTTCTGCAATAACCTCTTGTGAGTTACCTTGTCAAGAAAGACCACATCCACTGGCTCTCCTCTATCCACCGCCCTAGACACATCCTCATAGAACTCCAGTAAACTTGTCAGACACGACTTCCCTTTAACGAAACCGTGCTGCGTCTGCTCTATCAAGCAGTTCCCCTCAAGATGCCTTGCTATTTCCTCCTTGATGACGGATTCTAACATTTTACCTAAAACAGACGTTAAACTAACAGGCCTATAATTCCCCGCCTTTTGCCTGGCACCCTTCTTAAACAACGGCGTAACATTAGCCACTTTCCAATCTTCTGGCACTTCCCCGGAATCCAGCGACGTCTGGAAAATAACCACCAAGGCATCCACTATCACCTCCACCATTTCTTTCAGAACCCTCGGATGCATTCCATCCGGTCCTGGGGACTTGTCCACAATCAGCCCCTCCAGTCTGTCGAGCACCACCTCTCTAGTAACAGTAATGTCATCGAGACCCTCCAGTCCTACCACCTTTCCATCTCTAACATCCGGCAAATTATTCACGTCCTCCTCCGTGAAGACCGAAACAAAAAAGTTATTCAAGACCTCAGCCATATCCCCATCTCCCACCACTAAGTCCCCCTTCTCATCCTCTAAGGGACCAACGTTCACCCTAGCCAGCCTCTTCCTTTTTATATATTTATAAAAACTCTTGCTATCCTTTTTTATATTAAGCGCTAGCCCAGCTTCATAGTTTATCCTACCCTTCTTTATCAACTTCTTTGTCAATCTTTGTTGACATTTAAACCTCTCCCAATCCTCTTCTCGCCCACTACTCTTAGCCACTCTAAACGCCTCCGCTTTTAATTTAACACTTTCCTTCACCTCCTTCGTTATCCACGGCTTATTACCTCTCTTCCTACGGTCCTTTTTGACCATCGGAATAAATTTCTGCTAAGCACAAAGAAAGATCTCCTTAAAGATCCTCCACTGCTCCTCAGCAGACCTACCTTCCAACGCGCTCCCCCAGTCCACATTCGCCAATTCTTCTCTCATCCTACCATACTCCCCTCTGTTCACACAAAGGACACGTGTCCGGGAACCCACTTTCTCCTCCTCCATCTGCACCAGAAACTCCACCATACAATGACCACTCTCCCCAAGAGGATCCTTCACCGCAAGTTCCCTAATTCTACCCGCCTCATTACATAGCACCAGATCCAAGATAGCTCGCTCCCTCGTCGGCTCCAACACACACTGTTCCAGGAAACTATCCCGGCAGCATTCCAAGAACTCCTCCTCGAGCCCACCGCGTCCAACATGGGTCGACCAATCAATATGCAGATTGAAATCCCCCATAACTACGGCCGTCCCATTCCTGCACGCCACACTTATTTGCGCGTTAACAGCCCGCCCCACCTCCAGATCATTATTCGGGGGCCTACAGACGACACCCACCAGCGTCTTCCTCCCTTTGCTGTTCCTAATCTCTACCCACAATGATTCCACGTTCTGCTCCTTGGCTCCAATATCATCCCTTGCTACCACCCTGATGCTATCCTTAATCAGCAGAGCTACGCCCCCCCCTTTTCCCTCCCACCTATCCTTCCTAAACACTTGATACCCCTGGACATTCAGCTCCCAGTCCCTGTCACCTTGCAGCCACGTCTCTGTAATGGCCACCAGATCATATCCATTTGTGTCGATCTGCTCCACCAACTCACCCACTTTATTCCTAATGCTTCGCGCATTCAGATAAAGTGCCTTCATCCCAGCCTTCACCTGGACCTTATATGCTGGAACGCCACCAACCATACTCACGCCCCCTACTTCCTCTATTATTGGGACATCCTCGGCCTCTATCCTTACCTGTACCGTCTCCTTAACTTTAGACCCCGTAATGTCACCTACCCTCACACCCTCCCCCCCCCAATTAGTTTAAAGCCCTGTCTACAGTCCTCTTTACACGATTCGCCAGCACTCTGGTCCCAGCACGGTTCAGACCAACCCCATCCCGCCCGAACAGATCCCACCTACCCCAATACTGGTGCCAATGCCCCATAAATTCAAACCCATTCCTCCCACACCAATCCCTGAGCCACCCATTCACTTCCTTAATCCTATCAACCCTACGCCCGTCTGCACTCGGTTCAGGCAGTAGCCCAGAGATGACCACCTTGTCGGTTCTACTTTTTAATTCCATTCCCAGCTTTTCATACTCCCTCCCCAGATCCTCAGTTTGCATTTTGCCTACGTCTTCGGCACCCACATGAACCACAACGACCGGATTCCCACTCCAGGTTCCTCTGCAGCCCAGATGGGACATCCCGGACCCGAGCACCAGGCAGACAACACACCCTTCTGTGCACTTTGTCATTGTGACAAAGGACAGTGTCAATACCCTTAACCCCACTATCCCCAATTACAACTACGTTTCTTTTCCCCTTCTCTTTGCCTATGTCCTGCTGCATCACTGTACTGTGTGCAGTCTGCTCACCGACCTCACCTCCCTCGTCCTCATCCAGACTGGAAGCAAGAACCGCAAACCTGTTATACTGCTTGAGAGTCTGAGGCCTCCTCTCCCCACCCTCCTTCCTCCTCTCAGCAGCCCCCTCTTGTTCCTGACCCTTAGAGTTAGCCAGTCTGGATGTCTCTTGCACCCCATTGACAATGGCACCCTTTCTCCCCCTGATGAGCCTCAGTGTCTGTAGCTCAGAGGCCAGCTCATCTACCTTGAGCTGGAGCTCCTCCAGCAACCTGCACTTACTGCAGACATGGTCACTGGGGAGGACCCTGGGGTCCACCAGTTCCCACATCATACAGAAACCACACATCACATGCCCCTCCATTATTCACTGTAGTAATGTTGAAAATTTCCACACGAACTCGCCTGGTCCTTTTTCTCCCCAGCCCTTTTGATATTAAGCCCTAATTGCTCACTCTACTTCCCTCTCACTCCACTGCCCACTCAGACGCTGCCCGCTGTCTACACCGGGCCTCCTTTTAAACCTGGTGCTGATTTAAAGCTGGCTGGCTCACAACTCCTTCTAACCACTCCCTCAGAATTCTTAAAGCAGTAAATACAATAAATGCTTTAAACAGTTCTACAAAGAACAAAGTGCTTTAAACTTATTTAAACAGGTTTTTAACAGGTAAAATCTTATCTCTCTCTCTGCTCCTTCACTCGTCTGCTCCAGCAAGAAACCAGGACACCAAAACTGCACATAATACTCCAGGTGTGGCCTCATCAATGATCTATGCAACTGCAGTAAAACATTCCGATTCCTGTACTTAAATCCTGTCACTATGAAAGCCAACATACCACTTGCCTTCTGTATCTGCACACCTACTTTCAGCGACTGATGCACAAGGACACTAAAGTCGTGCTGTGTATCTCAATTTACACCCAAATAATCATCTGCCTTCCTATTATTGCCCAGTAGTGAATAACCTTACATTTATGCACAATATACTGCATCTGCCATGCATATGCCCGTTGATTCAGCCTATCTAAGTCATACTGAATAATTTCTGCATCTTTCTTACAGCTTACTCTGCCACCCAACTTTGTGTCATCTGCAAATTTGGAGATGTTTACATTCAGTTCCCTCTTCCAAATCATTAACATATAATGTGAACAGTGAAGGTTCTAGCACAGATCCTTGTGGTTCCCCACTAGTCGCTGCCTAACAATTGTTAAATGGCCCATTTATGCCAACTCTTTCCTTTCTATCTGCTGAACGGTTTCTATCTATCTTAAGACATTATCAGTAACCCCATCCGCTTTAACTTTACAGAGTATTCTATTAAATGAGACCTTGTCGAAAGCCTTCTAAAAGTCTACATCGATGACATCCACTGGTTCTCCTTGGTCAACTCTACTAGTTACATCCTCAAAGAATTCCAACAGATTCACCAAGTATGATTTCCCTTTTGTAAATCCATGGTGACTTTGTCTGATTATACCACTGCCTTCCAAATGCTGAGCTATTAAATCCTTAATATGTTTCCCAGTCTATCATAGCCAATTCATGCCTCATACCATCAAAGTTACTTTTATTGAGATTCAGGACCTGATCTCAGAATCAACTACATGAATATCTCTATATCACTATCCATCAAAGATGCCAAAAGACAGTATCAGACCAAACTAGAGTCCTAGGCTAGCCACATTGACCCCCGCCAACTATGGCAAGGTCTGCAAGACATAACAGGCTATAAGATGAAGGAATGTAAAGTCGCTGGTTCCAACGCACCCCTTCCTGATGAACTCAATGCATTCTATGCCCATTTTGAGTACGAGGACAGCGAGAGCATGCCCCCCACCCTGGAAGCCCTGAATGAACTTGCATCCGGGGCCACCATTGCAGATGTCAGAGCAGCCTTCTCGAAGATCAACCCAAGAAAAGCAACTGGCCCGGTTGGAGTACCCAGACAAGTACTTAGATCCTGTGTGGATCAACTGGCAGGGGTATTCACAGACATCTTCAACTTCTTTACAACAATCTGAGAGACCTCTCTGCTTCAGGAAGTCGACCATCATCCCAGTACCTAAGAAAAACCAAGCAGCATGCCTTAATGACTATCAGCCAATGGCTCTGACATCCATTATTATGAAGTGCTTCATGGCACGAATCAATTCCAGCGTCCCAGACTACCTGGATCCACTACAGGTTGCCTACTGCTGCAATAGGTTCACAGCAGACGCCATCTTCCTGGCCCTGCACTCAGCCCTGGAACACCTAGATAACAAGGACACCAATGTCAGATTTCTATTTATTGACTATAGTTCAGTCTTCAACACTATTAATCCCACGAAGCTCATCTCCAAACTCTGTAGCCTGGGCGTCAGCACCTCCCTCTGTGGATCCTGAACTTTCTAACTCACAGACCATAATCAGTAAGAATAGGCAACAACATTTCCTCCATGAACATCCTCAACAACGGTGACCCCTATAATACTCCTTATACACCTATGACTGTGTGGCCAAATTCCCCTCCAATTAAATTTTCAAATTTGCTGACAACACCACCGTGGTGAGTCAAATTGCAGATGGTGAGACAAAGTACAGGAATAAGATAGAGAATCTGGTGAACTGGTACGGCAACAATAATCTCTCCCTCAATGTCCACAAAATGAAGGAGATTGTCATCGACTTCAGGAAGCGTAAAGGAGAGCATGCTCCTATCTACATCAATGGGGACGAAGTAGAAAGGATAGAGAGCTTCAAGTTTTATGGTGTCCAGATCACCAACAACCTTTCCTGGTCCCCCCATGCTGACACCATAGTTAAGAAAGCCCACCAATGCCTCTACTTTCTCAGAAGACGAAGGAAATTTGGCACGTCAGCTACGACTCTCACCAACTTTTACAGATGCACCATAGAAAGAATTCTTTCTGGTTGCATCACAGCTTGGTACGGCTGCTGCTCTGCCCAAGGCCACAAGGAACTACAAAAGATCGTGAATGTAATCCAATCCATCACACAAACCAGCCTCCCATCCATTGACTCTGTCTACACTTCCCGCTGCCTCAGCAAAGCAGCCAGCATAATTAAGGACCACACACACCCTGGACATTCTCTCTTCCACCTTCTTCCGTCGGGGAAAAGTCTGAGGTCACATACCAACTGACTCAAGAACACCTTCCCTGCTGCTGTCAGACTTTTGAATGCACTTACCTTGCATTAAGTTGATCTTTCTCTATGGCTATGACTGTAACTCTACATTCTGCACCCTATTGTTTCCTTCTCTATGAATAGTATGTTTTGTCTGTGTAGCGCGCAAGAACCAATACTTTTCATTGTACATTAATACATGTGACAATAATAAGTCAAATCAAATCAAAAAAACCTACCCTGACAAATAATACTGTCATATTATGGTCACTCATCCCCAAGGTTTCTCTCAACTAAGTGGCAACTAAACATTTCTCATTGGACAGTACCCAGTCCAAGATGGCCTATCCCTTGTTGATTCCTTGACGTACTGGTGCAGAAAACCATCCTGTATATATTGCAGAAATTCCTTCTCTGTTGTACAGTGACTAATATGACACTCCCAATCTATATACAGATTAATGTAACCCGCTATCACAGATGTTCCTTTAGCACATGCTTCTTTGATTTCCTGTCTGATGCTATTCCCAACATTACCATCAGATTATGGAGTCTGCACGTTCTCCCTGTGTCTGCATGGGTTTCTTCCCACAATCTGAAAGGCGTACTGCTTAGGTGCACTGGCCATGCTTAATTCTCCCTCAGTGTACCTAAACAGATGCTGGTGTCAACTAGGGGAATTCCACAGTGACTTCATTTCAGTGTTAATGTAAGCCTACTTGTGACACTAATAAATAAACTTACAGATTCCACATCATCTGTGGTAATATATTTCCTCAATGTTGTATAATAAATTCTTCAATCAACAATGCAAATCTACCACCTTTTCCTTTCTGTCTATCCTTCCTAAACATCGTATAGCCCTCAATGTTTAGTTCCCATCCATGGTCACCTTGAAGCCAAGTTTCCACAATGCCAACTATATCAACAAACAAAAAACAACGAAGAACAAAGAACATCCCAGCACGGGAAACAGGCCCTTCGGCCCAACGAGCCCACGCTGCTGCATCTTCCCACACCTACCCTGCCCTGTGTGTATGTGAGTGGAACCCCTAATGCAGCCAGATTCAGGGGAGAATAGTGTCAATTTGGTACACCAATCAGCCTAAGAGCATATCTTTGGAGTGTGGGAGGAAACCCGAGCGCCCGGAGGAAACCCACGCAACCACAGGGAGAACGCGCAAACTCCCACAGACACAGGCCCAAATCCATGTATCTGCACAGCTAGCAGTGATAGTCACTGAGCTGTTGTGGTGCCTATCTGCTGGTCCAGGATTAAGTACACACAACGACACGAAGTACTAGGCCACTCCCGGAACCTCCAAGAGCAGCCCACGCACGACCCACCGTGTGCATGCCCCTCGTTTGACAACAAGGTGGACCAACACCTGCGGAATAAAAAGACAATACGTTAACATGTAATACTACATTTCCGGTGTCGTCCCGAGGCTCTGACCCTATTTAATACCCTCTATTATAACCCTCCATCCTTGCTTCGTTCATGTGTCTATCTAAGTAAACCTTAAACAAGTCCAATGTACCTGCCTCCACCACCCTACTCGGTAGTGCGTTCCATACCCCCACGACCCTCTGCGTGAAAAACCTTCCTCTCATATCCAAGTTATACTTCTCCCCCCTCACCCTTAGATCGTGACTTCTCGTAATTGTCCCCAATCTAGGGAAAAGCCTACCACTGTTGACTCTATCTATTCCCTTCAGTATTTTATATACCTCTATCATATCCCCCCTTAATCTCCGTCTTTCTAAGGAGAAGAGCCCCAGTTTCCCTAACCTTCCCTCGTAACTCAGTCCTTCCATGCCAGGCAACATCCTGGTAAACCTCCTCTGCACCCTCTCCAGGGTCTCCGGTAGTAAGGTGACCAGAATTGGACGCAGTACTCCAAATGCGGTCTAACCAACATTCTGTACAACTGAAGCATTAGACGGCAGCTCTTATACTCTATACCCCTTCCTATAAAGGCTAGCATTCCATAAGCTCTCTTCATAACCTTCTCTACCTGTGTCGACACCTTCAGAGACTTGTGCACCTGCACTCCCAGGTCCCTCTGTATCTCTATACTCTTAATCGGTCTACCTTTTATCACATAACTCCTCCCTGCATTATTCCTTCCAAAATGCATCACCTCGCATTTGTCAGGATTAAATTCCATCTGCCATCGATCTGCCCAATATACCAACCTATCTATATCCTGTGTCATCTGACAGTCCTCCTCAGTATCTGCCAATCCTACCATCTTGGTGTCATCCCCAAACTTGCTGATCACACCACATACGCCCTCTTTCAAGTCATTTATATATACTACAAAGAGGGGAGGTCCCAGTACTGAGCCCTGCGGCACACCACTGGTCACTGGCCTCCAGCCAAAGAACGTCCCCTCGACAACTACTCTCTGTCTCCTATTTCCCAGCCAGTTTTCGATCCACCTAGCTACCTGTCCTTGTATCCCATGTGCCTTAACCTTTTCTACCAGCCTACCGTGAGGGACTTTGTCAAACGCCTTACTGAAGTCCATATAGATGACATCAACGGCTCGCCCATCGTCAACCGTTTTTGTCACCTCCTCGAAGAATTCCACGAGACTCGTAAGGCAAGACCTCCCCCGAACAAAGCCGTGTTGCGTATCCCTAATCAGATCGCAACGCTCCAAATGCTCATACATCCTATCCCTAAGAATTTTTTCCAATAATTTTCCTACCACCGATGTCAAACTCACTGGTCTATAATTACCAGGGTTATCCCTACTACCCTTTTTAAACAGCGGTACCACATTAGCTATCCTCCAGTCTTCTGGGACCTCACCTGTGTCCAAAGAAGAGACAAAGATTTGCGTCAGAGGCCCAGCAATTTCATCTTTCACCTCCCTAAGCAGCCTGGGATAAATACCATCAGGCCCCGGAGCTTTATCCGTTTTTATGCTACCTAAAAACTTTAGCACTTCCTCCCTCGTAATGGATATTTCCTTCCACTGATCTACAGCTCCCTCCAAGACACTACACGACACCAAACCCCTCTCCTTCGTGAATACCAACGCAAAGTATTCATTCAGGATCTCCCCCATTCCCTCAGTCTCGATACATAGCTCCCCTCCTTTGTCCCTAAGAGGACCAATTTTCCCTGTAACCACTCTCTTGCTCCTAATATACGAGTAAAATGCTTTTGGATTTTCCTTAATCCTATCAGCCAAGGCCATTTCACGTCCTCTTTTCGCCCTTCTAACTCCCCTTTTTAGCTCCCTCCTACTCTCTCTATATTCCTCCAACGCACTCTCTGTTCCCAGTTGTTTCGACCTAACATATGCCTCCCTCTTCTTCCTGACCAAGTCTTCGATTCCCCCTGTAATCCACGGCTCTCTAATCCTGCCTTTCCCATCCTTTCCCTTTACCAGCACATGCCTTTCCTGCAACATTTTCAGTTTGCCCTTAAAAACCTCCCACTTACCAACCGTAGACTTGCCAGCTAACAACCTCTCCCAATCAGTGTCCTTCAGCTCCCTCCTAATCCGACTATGGCTCGCCTTCCCCCAGTTCAGAACCCTCCCCTTTCGGACGGCACTCATCCCTTCCCATTTTTATCCTAAAGTAGACAGACTTGTGGTCACTGTTAGCCACATGTTCGCCTACCTCAACTTCAACCACCTGCCCCGGCTCATTTCCCAACACTAAATCCAGTATAGCCCCCTCCCTAGTCGGGCTAGTTACGTACTGCTCTAGGGACCCTTCCAACACACACTTTACAAACTCCTCTCCCTCCGTACCCCCACCTCCCAATCCACTCCAGGAAGATTAAAGTCACCCATTACAACCACCTTATTCTTTCTGCACCTAACTAAAATGCCTCTGCAAATACCTTCCTCCACTGACCTGGGGCTGTTGGGTGGCCTATAGTATACCCCTAGCATCGTAATCTCTCCCTTTTTATTCCTCAACTCCACCCACAGCGACTCAATCCCTAACTCCTCCATATTGTCCTCCCTCTGCACTGCTGTGATGTGCTCCTTTACGAACAACGCCACCCCACCACCTCTCTTCAACCCTCCTCTGTCACACCTAAAACACTTGTACCCAGGAACATTCAGCTGCCAATTCTGCCCTTTACGTAACCACGTCTCCGTTACTGCCACCACATCTAACTTCCTCACAAACATCAAGGCCCTAAGCTCATCCGTCTTACCCGTCACACTCCTCGCATTGAAACAGACGCAGTCCAACCCACCGGGGCCACTCAGAACCTCCTTCTCCCTGATAATTTTCCTTTCACCCAAACCTACCCTATCACCCAACTCACTCCCGACCCCAGTATCTAATGAGCTGTCAGTCACATCCCCAACCCCCCCTCCCTATTAGTTTAAACCCTGGCTAAACACTCCAGCTAACGTCCCTGCTAAGACATTTGTCCCTCTTCCATTCAAATTTTCCCCATCCCTCCTATACAGTTGCCCTTCTCTCACAAATACCTCCCAGTGATCTACAGAAGTGAAGCCCTCTACCTTGCACCAATCCCTCAGCCATGCATTCAGCTGCATGATCTCGTTATTCCTAGCCCAGCCGGTACTAGGCAGCAGCCCAGAGAATGCCACCCTGGAGGTCCTGCTCTTCAGTTTGCACCCCAACTCCCTAAATTGCCTACGTACATCTGCCCTATTCTGCCTTCCTACGTCCCTCTCCTCTGCGTGTATTATTACCTCTGCCTGGGTCCCCTCCCCTTTCAAAATTCCCACTATCCTTTCCGTTATGTCCTGTACCCCTGCTCCAGGGAGGCAGACCACCATCCTGGAGTCACGCCTCTGCCCACAGAACCTCCTGTCGATTCCTTTGACCTTCCCATCCCCTACCACTATCACATTGTCAGCCCCCTTCTGTCCCTCTAAGTCATTCTGGCCCTCCTGTCTATCCTTCTGTGCCCCTGTCATATGCCTTTGTATCTATTTGCACAACCAATTCATCCATTTTGTTTTGCATGCTGTGAGATTTCAGGTACAAAGCTTTAGAATGAGTCCTTCTAACATTTCTACTTTTTTTTTAAACTATGTCCTTATCTGACTCTGGTCCTTGATTTCTCTGCCCATCACTTTTCTTATTCTTCTTGCTGTCTTTTCCCCTCGTTCTTGATTCCCCCTGCTCTGAATTCTTATTTAGGTTCCCATCCTCCTGCCATATTAGTTTAAACCCTCCCCAATCACTCAAGAATGCACCTCCCAAGGACTCCTGATCACCCAGTTTGTACAGATCCCACCTCCCCCAGAACTGATCCCAATGTCCCTGAAATCTTTCCTCTTACACCACCTTTTCAGCCACATATTCATCCAATATATTATGCCGTTCCTACTCTGACTAGCACGTGGCACTGGCCGTAACTCTGAGATCACGACCCTTGAGATTCTGCTTTTCAGCTCGTTTCCTAGCTCTCTACATTCTGTTTTTATGACCTCATCCCTTTTCTTATAAGTCATTCGTACCAATGTGTACCACAGCCACTGGCTGTTCACCCTCCCCCTTCAGAATGTCCTGCAACCACTCTGAGACATCCTTGATCTTTGCATCAGGGAGGCAACATATCATCCTGAAATATAGTGTAGAGCAATAGCTAGAAAGGTACATAAAATGCTCATGACTACAACTGGATTCCAGTGAAATTATATTCATCAGAGAGGTTTGTTAAGTTCATCTAAGAAGTATTCATCTCACTTAGGGTGAAAAGAAACACATGGAAATAACAATTTCTATGTTTACAATCATGGTACAGTGGCCCATTCGTTAGCACTACTGCCTCACAGCACTAGGGCAGACTCAATGGGCTGAATGGATTCTACGATTCAATTCTGGTCTTGGGTGACTGTGTGGAGTTTGCACATTCTCCCCCAGGGGTTTCTTCCAGGTGCTCCAGTTTCTTCCCACAGTCCAAAGATGTGTAAGTTAGGTGATTTGGCTACGCAAAATTGCCCGTTATTGTCCCAAAATGTGTAAATTAGGGGGATTAGCAGGGTAAATATATGGAGTTACGGGAAAGGGCCTGGGTGGGATACTATGTTGAAGGTTCAGTGCAGACTTGATGGGCCAAATGGCCTCCTTCTGCACTGTGATAAGGGCATTACCCAACCATGTCCCTCACCACCTGAAGGGCTATACTCACCTCCATACCCCCAGTGTGGTCATCACAACTGGTTTTCATTTTTGAAAACCAATAGTGATTCCTGCCGGCATTCAACCTGATTATGTCACCGGCAGGGAGTGTTAGTGGTCACAACGTGATTTGCAAATTCAAACAGACCCTGAGAATCTCACCCAGTATTCCTAAGAAAGAAAGCAGAGGAGGGCAGCATGGTGGCACAGTGGTTAGAATTGCTGCCTCACAGCGCCAGGGATCAGGTTCGATTCCAGCCTTGGGTCACAGTGCAAACTCCACATAGACTTTCTCCCCATATCTGCATGGGTTTCCTCCAGTGCTCAGGTTTCCTCCCACAGTTCAGGTTGATTAGCCAGGCTAAAATTGACTCTAGTATCAGGGGGATTTGTCGGGTAATTTGTGGGGTTACAAGAATAGGGCCAGTGTAGGATTGTGGTCAGTGCAGACTTGATGGGCCGAATGATCTCCTTCTGCACTGAAGGGATTCTATTCTCTTCTAAATCAAATCAAGTTGCTATCTTAGACAAACTAATTCAGGGAGAAAAGTTTTAGATTGGAACACAAATATAAAAGATGAATTCAAATACTGCAATGGGCGGATAATGGGAAATAAACCAGAAAAATCAAAAGTAATTACATCACTGAAAATATGATTTTAATAATTTCAGTGGGCTGAGAATGGAGTCCTAGGTGAATTGCAATCAAAGATCAGCAAGCAAAACTGTAATCAAACAATAGAAGGCCTTTAAAGAATGAGATGGTTCGGGTACAGAGTAACATTCCCACCACACAGAAATGGGCAATCAAAGCCAAGAGTTCCCAGGATGACAAAAAAGTTGGAAAGCAAGATTAAGCAGAATAAAAAGGCAGATGACAGCTCTGAGGTTGATGATACAACTGAGAACCAGGCTGAATATAGAAATTTCAGAGAGGAACTGAAAATGGAACTAAGCAGCGCAAAGACAGAATATGAAAAGAGATTGGCAAACAAGCCAACATAAAAGGGAATTCTAAAGTATTCTACGGGGATATAAATAGTAAAAAAAGTCGCAAGGCGATTAGGGATCTAAAAGGAGGCCTGTGTTTTTAGGCAGAGGGATGGCTGACGTAATGAGTACTTCATATCTATCTTTACCAAAGAAGAAGCTATTCACTTAAGTCGCCGTGAAAAGGGAGAAGTTAACATACTGGATAGGCTAAAAATTGATCAAGAGAAGGCTGGGCCTATTTGAGTTGCTAAGCCACTGAAACTGAATGGGGTTCACCTAAGAAGGGAAGGAAGAGAGGAAATTGTGGAGTTAGTGACCTTAATCTTCCAATATTCCAGATGGTGCCATAGGGCTGAAGAATTTCCATTGGTGCAAATGAGTTCAAAACAAAAAGTGCAAAAATAAACCCAGCAACTATAGGGCAGTGAGTTTAAGCTCAGTGGTGGGAAATCTCTTAGAAACAAAATTCAAGCCAAAATTAACTCACTTGGGTAAGTGTGGATTAATTAAGGAAAGTCGACACTGATCTTTTACATGCAAACAACATTCAATTAATTTGACTGACAGTCGCTCAGTAGTACAGAATTTGAACATTGCTAAAAAGAGAGACAGGTTGCCAAAGCTTTTTGTCTTGCACTCACCAGGACAACTGCAAAACAGATTTCATATCATCATAACATTATATGCAACAAAAAAAAGGATACTGATTGTTTCACAAGTGAACTCTAACTGGCTGAGTCAATGCCATGGAGAAAGCAAAAAGATGTTCTGCCAAACACACAATTGAGAAATGTCACATATGAATTTTAGTATCAGGGCAATGCCAGTACATTGGCCATACACTGCAATGATTGCTGATCAAATCAAAAATGTTACTCCGGCTATTTTTAATAGGTAGAGTATAGACCATACTCAACCAGCCCACACTTGCAACACCCAAAACAAAACGTCAAATGTTAGACATGATTCTTCAATTCAGTAAGACTGATGAACAATCCTGAGTACAAATGGCCACACTAAAAACCAATTTAAGATAATCAGTCGCATTTGTAACATTGCTCTTTCTAGAATTGACATGCATTCATACACAGGCTCATATTCTCTGCCAAAAGGAATATGTCAAGACTCTCACTTTTTTTGCATTATCTGGAAGCATATTGGCCCTTGTGTTCTCTCCAATGCAATGCCTCAGCCAATCATAGTCAACATGCCAAACAATCAGCCTCCTTTCCTCCTACATAAATTGTTATGATAAATTTAGCAGTCTTGCATTTCTCCTGATGAGTATTTCAGCAATATGCCACTCTTCTCAGTAATTTAAGTGAGCTTTTAATGAGTTAACAGAAAGGTAATAAGGTGGGATTTGGACTTTGAAGAATTTTTTGATGAAGTGCCGCTTGCTAGCAAAGTTGAAACTCAAGGAATTAAAGGGGACAATGACAGTATAGATACAAAGTTGACTGTGTGACAGGAAACAGAGTAATGGTGACACCATGGATAGAATTTTAAAAAAGAATCCAAGTGTCATAACAGTGAAAAAACAGGGGGGGGGGTGGAATGACACAAAATCTTCATTCATATGACCTATCTCAATCTGCTCAGATACCTGTCCCTCTCTTGCATTGAACCACATGCTCATTTGCAGAAGACGACCCCAATGAGGTCAGGTCATCAGGAGTTGTTTCCCCCCGCCCAAACCCTGTGCCTCCCATCCATAATCCAAAGGGAAGCTCCGAGGAAACCTCAAGGGAAACCATTCGACACAGGCATCACACACAGCATCCACCAATGCAGATACAGTCACCACAGTGGAACATGTGATGGTCGGGTTCCTGGGGCAAATATGATAATCACCGCACAGCAGTAGCTGGACATCAAATGAAGGCAGGAATGTCCGAGGGCTCAGGCAAGTGGAGGTCTCCCAGAGCCACGGAGACAACTGGCCATCAGCCAGGTGCCAGATCATTATGACCAGTTCTCCCAAAGCTGCTGGAGATGCAAAGGCAGACCCAAGGATTGCAGGAGGTCAGTAAGATTCCATCAACTGCAAGGCTGTTTAGAGTCCCACAGCTTTCAGAAACAGGTGGTGGTGGTGGTGGCATTACATGGCACCCATGCCAACACAGAAACGAACAACGGTGGTGACCTCAGTGGAGAGCTTAGGGCAGGAAGTGGTAGCCATGGGTGGCAGTAACCAAGACATGGAAAAGTCTCAGACACCATGGCTGAGGGTCTTGGGAGCATGCTGAGACACAGTGGGCCATGGCTGTGGGCCATGGCTACAAGCCTCAGGAGCTTGGCCCGGTCCCAGAGGGCATTTGATGAGGTGCTCCAAAGTTTGCACACCGTGGTGCAGAATCAGTTGGGCCTCCAGACGACACAAGAGGCCTCCACAGTTGCCCTGCCATCCCATGGAATGTCTCAGGGGCCAATAAGCAATCCGAGGGAAGAGGAAATGCTGGAGTCTATGCTGGGGCCTTCCACCGAGAAGACTCCAGACATCCTTGGCTCTTCCGAATCCCTCCTTCCTGATACCAGTGCATCTCATGGGCAGCAGGTTGAAGAGGATTGCATGGCTACATCCAAGACACCCAAAAGTAAACTGGAGCCCTCTAGGTTTCATGGCATGCACCCCACAGCTGTGACTAATCTGTCTGCAATCTGCCTCCACACCCCAACCATACATATAGAGGCTCAGAGCATCGTACTGCGCAAGAGATGCCCACCCAGTTCCCAGCACCTCTGCTAGATCCCTGAATGCCACAATAAACATAGAAACAAGAAGCAGACCTTTTGACCCTTCAAGACTGCTGCCATTCGTTATGACCATGGCTGATCATCGAAATCCCTTCCTCCCATATCCATTGATCCCTTTAGCCCCAAGAACTATATCTACTTTTCCTGATATTAGACAACGTTTTGGCCTTAAATATATTCCATGGTAGTAAGCTCCACACATTCACCATCCTCTGGGTGAAGAAATTTCTCTTCACCTCAGTTCTAAAAGGTTTACTCCTTCTCCTCAAGCTATGACCCATAGTTCTGGACTGACACCATTGGGAGCATTCTTTCTGAATCTACCTTGTCTAACTCTGTTAGAATTTTAAAAGTTTCTATGAGATCTCCTCATACGAAAGACCTGCAATCCCAGGAATCAGCTTGGTAAACCTTCACTGTACTCCCTCTATAGCAAGGACACCCGTCCTCAGATAAAGATACCAAAACTGCACACAATGCTCCAGTGTGACCTCACCAACTCCCTACACAATTGCAGAAAAATATCCCTATATCTATACCCAAATCCTTTCGCTATGAAGGCCAACATGCTATTTGCCTTCTTTACTGCCTGTTATACGTGCGCACTTACTTTCAGCGACTGATGCACACGACCTCTAAGGTCTCGTTGAGTATCCATCTCTCTCAATTTACACCCATTCAAATAATAATCTGTCTTCCTATTATTGCTACCGAAGTGGATAACCTCACACTTATCCACATTACACTGTGTCTGCCACACAGATGCCACACACTCAGCTTGTCCAAATCTTAGTGAAGTATCTCTGCATTCTCCTCGCCTTCCCACCCAACTTTGTATCATCTGCAAATTTGGAGATAATACATTCAGTTCCCTCTTACAAATCATTAATATGTAATATGAACAGTTGGTCCCAGCACATATCCCTACAGTCACTGACTGCCAATCAGAAAAAAACATTTCTGCCAAGTCTTTGCTTCCTATCTGCTGATCAGCTTTCTATCCATCTCCAGACATTATCTACAATGGTACTCCAAGTGCTCATCTGAAAACGCCATTAGGCATGAGTGATTGGGAGGTCACTATGGGACTCAGCAGGCTGAACTCCTCTGCTCCAGTCCCCGCAGTTCCAGCTGTGGGGGGCATACAGGCCTACAGTGACAGACAACCTTGGATGGCATCCAAAGAGTGTGGACAAGGGGTGGAGGATTGCTGGTTGGGGGTTATAGATGCAGTACACGCATCCTATTCAGTGAACCTTGCAACGCTGAGGGTCTTCCTCCCTGTACTGCCCTGCCAGGCCCTTACAGTTGCCTCGCCTCCTTCCTCCAGCTCCTTCTCGACCTCATCCTCCTCCTCCTCTGGGGTGTCCACGTGGTCCTTCTCCTGGAAATCTTCCCTCTGCTGCAGCAGATTGTGAATTGCACAATAGACCACTATGATGTGGGAGACCTACAGGGGACTCTACTGCAGAGCACCACCAGAGTGGTCCAGACAATGGAACCACATCTTTGGAGTCCGATACACCACTCAACAATGGACCAGGTAGCAGTGTGGGCCTCATTGTAGCGATCTGAGGTAAAACATCTTGTTTCCAGTAACAGATCATAAGAATATAGAACTTTGGAGCATGAGCAGGGCCTTTGAGCCTGCTCAATAAAATAATGGCTGATCCCATTGTGGTCTCAACTTCACTTTCCTGTTTGTCTGTTGTGTGTCTATGTTGCCTGGGAGATAAAGAATAGTAAAAATTAATTATGAAAGGATAGGTTGTGTGAGTGGTTCTGAACTCAAGCAGTGGTTTAGTTTTAGATTAAAACAATCTGGTGCAGAGCAGGAACATCTCTTTCCAGTTGAAATTTTGGTTGCTGGATAAAAGAGTTTAAAACTCTTGTTAACTGACTGATTTCACTAATAGTGAGTTGGTCTTCTAGGAACAACCAAGCTAAGAGGGGCGAGAGCGCAAGAAAGCATGACAGCGATTTCATGCAGAACTCCAGAACATTAGAACCAGGGCAGTTCTGATTCATGGGCATTGTAGGATGCTTGTGATGACTGTGTTGAATTTGCAATCTACCCCTGGGATGGTTGGATGATATTTGAAGGGACAACCTTGTTGGAAGTAAATAGAACGAAAGCTCAATGAATCTTGGTCCACCTATGAAACTTTGAAACAGTACTCAGACCAAATGGTTAATCTTCAAATTTATGAAAAGTACTTGACTGGAGTTATTTGCAGTGCAAGTCAAATGGACGTATGAGGAACTTGAGTTAAGAAGTTCAGTTCAGAATAACTGTGTTCATTGCACTTTTAATATCTTTAACATACGAGTGTCATTATTCGTATCCTGTTCCTTCATTGATGTGTAATAAAATTATTTTGTTTTAAACTGTGAACATTGTGGTTTCATTTTTTCATAAATACCTGGATTTTCAGACTTCCAAACTAGTCTCTACTTAGATCATAACAAGAATTCTCCCACAAAAATTCTAGAAGTTATCTCGAGTGGGAAAAATAGTGCAATTTGGCTAAAATCTGAAAATGCACATTTAAATGAAGATATAAATATGCAAATCTTGTTCATGGCCTTGCCACTCTCAAACAGCCACTCAGTTTTGGAGATTGCTGAAAGTGATGATGCCTTGGAGGAATACAAACCGCACCATTGCACCAATGACCAAAGGACTGTACAGCTGGGAACAGCAAAGTATAAAAATGCGGTTATTTTCAAAGATTCCATCATTTGGGGTACAGCCAGGCAATTTTGTAACAGTCACCGAGTTCCTCATGGTGTTTTGTTTCCCTTATGCCAGGGTAAAGGACATCACAAGAGGGTTCAGTCTATTCTGCAAGAGGAAGGGTGCAAAACAAATCTGTGGTCCAGTTTGGTACCAATGACACAAACTGGGCAAGTACTGAAATTGCAAGGTCAAACTCTCAGAGCGAGGGAGAAAGTTAAAAATAAGGATTTCAACAGTAATTGGATAACTCCTGAATAACTCTCACTGCCATGCATAAGCGAGAATACAAATTGGAAGATAACAAGGATTGGTGCATGACTTGAAGCATGATAAAGGAGGGGGAACTTTAGGTTCTTGAGGTATTGGAACTGGTTTTGGGGCAAAAGGCACCTATTCAACAGGACTAGGACCAATGGCCTCGTGGGGCTGTTTGCTAGTATGATTAGGAGGGATTGAATTAAATTGGCAGAGGGATAAACACTAGCACACAGAAGTATAAAAGAGGAATTAGTTGCATGGAGTTAGAATACTAGGCATTGCTGGAGAGACTCTAAGACCATAAGACATAGGAGCCATCAGGCCACTCGGCCCATCGAGTCTGCTCCACCACTCAATGGTGGCTGATTTTTTCTCATCCCCATTCTCCTGCATTTTCCCCATAATCCTTGATTCCCTTATTAATCAAGAACCTATCTACCTCTGTCTTAAAGACACTCAATGACCCGGCTTCCACAACCTTCTGCGGCAAAGAGTTCCACAGAATTACCAATCTCTGGCTGAAGAAATTCCTCCTCATCTCTGTTTTAATGGATCACCGCTTTAGTGTCCTCTGGTTCTCATTTTTCCTACTAGTGGAAACATCCTCTCCACGGCACTCTTTCTAGGATGCAGGGACTTCACCTTTGACAACTAACCTCCCATATGGGCCTTTCTGAAGGTCCGTTTTGGGAAGTAAATTAAAGTTTACTTATTAGTCACAGTTAGGTTAACATTAAGACTGAAATGAGAGATTCCATATTAGATAGAAGCAAATGTAATGGAGAAAATTAGGCTTACTGTGTATGCATGTGAAGACAGGCTGTGGTAAATAAGATTGTTGAGTTACAGACCATGTGGAAATATGGGGTTGAATTTTATAGGGTGGGAGGGTATATTGTTGCTCGTTCTCCTCCCCCCTCCCCAGTAGAAAAGTTTATCTTAAACCTTCTAACTTCAAAATGGGTTGTCCTATAGTGATAAAAGTTGTGGGGTGGCCTTAACAAGCTGAAAGTGGGACCTCCGCCCCTCAGAGACAGGACGTCATTCCCTTGAGAGCCTCCAACCAATCTGATTGGCTGGCAATTGAGAAGAGCCAGTCATGTCAAAAAGTAGTCGTGACGGTTTTTGGGTGACAATGGAGTCCCAAGAAGAAGGCAACAAGCCTACCAGACTTAAGTCTAAGGTTTTGGGTCAGGGAGGGTCCTGGGATCCATTTGTGGGTGGTTCTGGTCTAAAGAACATAACTAGGAACAGGAGTAGGTCATTTAGCCCCTTGAGCCTGATCATGCCTGATCTTTTTGTGGAATCACTGTAATAAAGCAGAGATTGATCCCCGTTATGAGAACATAAGAAGATAAGAACTAGGAGCAGGATCTGGCCCCTCCAGCTTGCTCCACCATTCAATAAGATCATGACTGGTCTTTTTGTGGACTCAGCTCCACTTACCCACCCGCTCACCATAACCCTTAATGCCTTTACTGTTTAAACATTTATCTATCCTTGCCTTAAAAACATTCAAAGAGGTAGCCTCAACTGCTTCACTGGGCAGGGAATTCCACAGATTCACAACCCTTTGTGTGAAGAAGTTCCTCCTCAACTCAGTCCTAAATCTGCTTCTGCTTATTTAGTTTTAGTTTCACCACCAGCGGAAACAACTTCCCTGCTTCTATCTTATCTATTCCCTTCATAATCTTGTAGGTTTCTACAAAATCTCCCCTCATTCTTCTGAATTCCAATGAGTATAGCTCCAGTCTACTCAGTCTGTCCTCATAAGCCAACCCTCTCAACTCCAGAATCAACATAGTGAATCTCCTCTGCACCCCTCCAGCACCAGTATATCCTTTCTCAAGTAAGGAGACCAACACTGTGCACAGTACTCCAGCACCTTATACAGCTGCAACATAATCTCGCTATTCTTATACTCCACCTCTCTAGCAATGAAGGACAAAATTCCATTTGCCTTCTTAATTTCCTGCTGCACCTGCAAACCAACTCCTTGAGATTCCTGCACAAGGACAGCCAGGTCCCTCTGCACAGCAGCATGCTGCAAATTTTTACCAATTAAAAAATAGTCCATTTTGCTGTTATTCCTACCAAAATGGATGATCTCACATTTACCAACATTGTACTCCATCTGCCAGACCCTCGCCCACTCACTTAGATTATCTAATATCTCTTTGCAGACTTTGTGTCCTCTGCACACTTTGCTCTCCCAGCATCTTAGTGTCATCTGTGAATTTTGACACACTACACTTGGTCCCCAACTTCAAATCATCTACGTAGATCATAAACAATTGTGGTCCCGACACTGATCCCTGAGGCACACCACTAGTCACTGATTGCCAACCAGAAAAATACCCATTTACCCCTACTCTTTGTTTTCCATTAGCTAACCATTCCTCTATCCATACTTATATTACCCGTAACACCATGCACCTTTATCTTATGTAGCAGTCTTTGGTATGGTGCCTTGTCAAATGCCTTCTGGAAATCCAGATACACCACATCCACAAGTTCCCTATTGTCCACTGCACATGTAACGTTCTCAAAGAATTCTACCAAATTAGTCAAACATGATCTGTCCTTCATGAACCCCTGCTGCATCCTACCAATAGGACAATTTATATCCAGATGTCTTGCTATTTCTTCTTTGATGATAGATTCAAGCATTTTCCCTCCTACAGAAGTTAGGCTAACCAGCCTGTAGTTATATGCTTTTTGTCTACCTTCTTTTTTAAACAGTGGAGTCACATTTACTGTTTTCCAATCTGTGGGAACCACGCCAGAGTCCAGTAAATTTTCATAAATTACCACTAGTGCATTTGCTATTTCTCCCGCCATCTCTTTTAGTACCCTGAGATGCATTCCACAGGACCAGGAGACTTGTCTACCTTTAGCCCCATTAACTTGCCCAACACTACCTCTTTCCTGATAGTGGTAGTTTCTGGGTTCTCATCTGCTATAGTCTTCCTTTCATCAATTTTTGGCATGTTATTTGTGTCTTCCACTGTGAAGACCGACACAAAATACTGTTCAATGCCTCAGCCATTTTTTCATTTCCAGTTGTTACATCCCCTTCTTGTCCTCTGAAGAGCCAATGTTTACTTTTGCTACTCTTTTCATTTTATATATTTGTAGAACTAACACCAAAACATCCAAAAAGGAGTACCTCACTTTATAATCTGTAACAAGTGTGTCAGAAGTGGTATGGCCTGCTCTTCAGCAACTCCAACTGGTTAAATATAAAATAAATCTCTGACACTCGCTCTAAAATCAACACATAACAATTTATTTATCTAACTAACAGTGAACAAATTAACTGACCAATGAACAAACCAAATAAATCCCTTCTAACAATTAACTATTTATGAATAAAACAAATTTCTAATGGTATGCTGTTCCAATAAATGCAATTCCCACTCACTGATAAAAACAGAATTCAGTCACTTTAAATTACAACCAAATTTTGTGTCTTCAGAAATATTCTGAGCTTTCTCTAATTGATTCTTCGTCTGGAACTTGTTTCTTCTCTGGTAATTTTGCTACTGAAATGGTGCTTTCTCGAAGACATAGGTGCAGCAATGAGAGCTAGTGATTCTCTCTCTCTTGAGAGAAAGAGAGTGAGAGAAAGAGAGAGAGTTGAGAACTTTTATCTCTGGCAGCTGCTCTCTCTTTTTGTCCACTGCCTCCTTTTTTTATACCCTTGATGACATATCAATATTTCCCTCAATAGGATTGGTCCTAGGTTGTCAAAATCATCAGATTTAAATTGAATAGATTCCTGGCATCTAAGTACCCGATTCAAATTGATTGGCTAAATTCAAAAGCCTATTGTTTTGGTAAAAACTGCTGCTTATCATTTCAATACAAATGTTTCAGTTTGGGGCTCTCTATGTACTTGCTTTTTTTTACAGAAAAAGCACCTTTTAAAGGGACCATGCAATGCTTTCCCCCCTTAGCATTTTACAATTTTACCATTTTTACAAATAACAAGTTTTAACTTCCTGTCTCCCAATTTACAATTACTCTACCCAACTTCATAACATCAGTTCCACTTACCCACCCACTCACCATAACCCTTAATTCCTTTACTGTTCAAAAATCTATTTTTGCCTTAAAAACATTCAACAAGGTAGCCTCAACTGCTTCACTAGGCAGATTCACAACCCTTTGGGGAAAGAAGTTCCTCCTCAACTCAGTCCAAAAATGCTCCCCTTTATTTGAGGCTATGCCCCCTAGTTCTGGTTTTACTCACCAGTGGAAACAACTTCCCTGCTTCTATAAAAGCAAATTACTGCGGATGCTGGAATCTGAAACCAAAAGAGAAAACACTGGAAAATCTCAGTAGGTCTGACAGCATCTATAAGTGGGGAAAAGAGCTGATGTTTCGATCCAGATGACCCTTGGTCAAAGCTTTGACAAAGGGCCATCTGGACTCGAAACATCAGCTCTTTTCTCTCCTTACAGGTGGTGCCAGGCCTGCTGAGATTTTTCAGCATTTTCTCCTTTGGCTCCCTGCTTCTATCTTGTCTATTCCCTTCATAATCTTATATGTTTCTGTAAGATGCCCCTTTTTCCTTCTATATTCCAATGAGTACAGTTCCAGTCTACTCAGTCTATCCTCATAAGCTAACCCTCTTGACACCAAAATCAACCTGATGAATCTTCTCTGCACCCCTCCGTTGCCAGTACATCTGTTCTCAAGGAAGGAGACCAAAATTACACATCGTACTCCAGGTGTGGCCTCACCAGCACCTTACGCAACTGCAAAGGTTGTGTCTTTAAACTCCATCCCTCTAGCAATGGAGGACAAAATTCCATTTGCCTTCTTAATTACCTGCTGCACCTGCAAACCAACTTTTTGTGATTCGTGCACAGGAGACCCAGGTCTCTCTGCGCAGCAGCATGCTGCAAAATTTTTACTATTTAAATAATAGTCCATTTTGCTGTTATTCTTGCCAAAATGGATGACCTCATAATTACCAACATTGTACTCCATCTGCCAGACCCTTGCCAACACACTTAAACTATCTATATCCTTCTGCAGACTTTCAGAGCGCAATTTTACCATCAAGTTGCATCTCTTTTCGGGCGTGAGAATTTGGTAAAGTTGAGCGTGAAGCAAGTAATGAGATCTGCGCTGGTTCCCCATTTACCAAGGCCCAAAAATGTCCATGATTGGGACCACGCCCAAAATGGGCATGACAGCCATTTAAATGCATTTGCATGCATTTAAACTGACTTAATGAGCTGCACACCCAATTTTACTGGCACTTCCCCCTTTACCACCAGAATCGGCACGAAACATATAAATCTGATTCGGGCGCTCCAGTTAGTGAGGAGGTAAGTGCCTAGTGTTCAACAGCTCTCTCCTTGAGATCATTGGGAGGGGAGGTGGGTCCAATGGCTCTCTGCTTGAGATCAATCGACAGCAAGGGTGGGGGGTCCGCTGTCACTCTGCCTGAGATCAGTAGAGGGAAAGGGGAGTCCGCTGCCATTCAGCCTTAGAACAATGGGGGTGGGGATAGGAGGGGCCCACAATCAGTCTGGGTGATGGGAGGGGTGAGGGAATAAGTGGGTCAGTAATGTTGTGAAGGTGGGGCAATGTCTGTGAACGGCAGGGGAGGCATTATCTGGCCCTGGAGAGCTGTGGCAGGGGAGTAACTTTCTATCTTTTTTTCTGTGCATGCGCAATTGGAGGCGCCAATCAGAACTGCAGGGTTTCAGGCACATTAAGCCCTGCCCACAGGCTCCTGCAGCACAATTTAGAATCGCTGATATTTTTGCAGGCAGAGTGTCTATGGGGACACCTCTGAAATGGTCTAAAAGTCAGACCTGAAACACTCCCAGTTTCAAGTCCACCCAGCACTTAGAATCAAAATGATAAAATAGGGCCCACTGTGTCTGCTGCACACTTTGCTCTACCACTCATCTTAATGTCATCTATGAACATTGATTAACCCCCTGCACTTGGTCCCCAGCTCCAAATCATCTATGTAAGCTGTAAACAATTGTGGTCCCAGTGCTGACCCCTTAGCACACCAGTGGTCACTGATTGCCAACCAGAAAAACACCCATTTATCCACACTCAAGCAGGGTTTTAGTTTACAACAATCTAGTTGCGGAGCAGGGGGTGAGGGACAAAAGGTACAATCATTGGGGCAGTGGGGGTGGAAGCAGTGTCTTTGATGCATACACGAGACATCCACAGAGGTAGTCCCCCACCCACCCTCGCGCCTTCTCACCTTTGAGTCCAAGTGACAAAAGTAATGAGGTGCCCTCCTTCATTCTACCATCTCCAATCGCAGATATTATTGTGGCTGAAGCAAAGTGAGACTCACAGGCTGCTAATTGACCTATTAAGAATGGCTAGGCTGGCTGACACCTTACCCGCCCCCCCATAAGTTGGAGGATGGAAAGGAAATTGGACATGACCCATTTCAAATACAGCAGCATGGAGTGATAAAACTATCCCCCCCCACCCCCATGATACTGTAGCTATAACAAAGACCTGACTCAAAGGGAACCAGAGATATTAAATATTCCTGAATACACTGGCACAACTTGAAGCCGGAGGGAGTGATTACTGGTCTTCAAAAAAAAGAGAATGGCAGTGATGACCACACTGGTGGGTTTGGAGGCCATCGCAGCCCCTGGGCGGTAAGGACATGGCTGGTCTGCTCCTTGCACTGCCAACTTGGGGCATCGTGAAAGCGAGCAACACCTTTGGCAACCCCATAGCAGGGTGTCACTCACTTGCCAGGGTAGTTGGGGGAAGTGGGGGAGGGGGTTGGTGGAGGTATGCTGGTACCAGTTATGGAAGGAAGAGTTACATCTGCGACTGAGGGGGATGGTCTCTGCCGGTAAGTCAGGTCAGGTTGGGGGCTGCTGAGGCTTGTCTGGCGATCAGGGTATACTTTGATTATGGTACCCCGATCTCCATAGAGCTAGCCTGGCCAACTTGTTTAGGTCCCAAACATCTATTTCCAAGCGGGAATCTCTCCATGCTTCAAAAGGGCCCATGATTCTCCTGATCGCACTCTGCTGTTGCCAGCGAGAAAGTCAGGGAGATTCTCACTGGAGCTGGCAGCACTTACCAGATCCTATTTAGCTAATTCAGATGAGCTATTTCTCCTGCCAGGGGTTCACTCACTGCTGAATGGTCCAGGCATATGCCCTGCTGGAATCAGCAATCAGCTGTAGAGTTGACAGTAAAGACCGCTTCTTGTTTTTCCTTCTATCACAAGAACTGAAGGAACAATAATCCATTGTCACATTACTTCAGGAAGCATTTCATGTTGCATCTTTTATCAGACCAATATTTTTGATTTGGAACTATGGGTTAACCTCAAAGTCTGTGCTGCAGCAAGAACCCAGAAAGAAAATCAATCCTGTAACTAAAAATGTGATATAACTGACGTAAAAGTGCAGTTTTCCTGACAACTGTATCTCAATTGTTCTTTCTTTCACACAAACATTTGATAATAGAATGAGGTGTAGTTCTGAAATTGGACCTAGTGTAGGTGAATCAGGGTGGCATATGACACTAGAGTTATCCAGCTTATAGCTTAGTAAAACAGATACAGATGAGGACACAACATACCTCACAAGGCTCCAAATCTATCTAATCATTAGAAGGTGTGATATTGTCATTATTCTAAGGTCACATTCAAATCCAAGGTAGCCACAACAAAAGACCTATGAGACTTGTAGGGATCTCGTGAGCCAATGTTCAAATAGACAAGTTTCTACACCTTCATTCTATATGTCACTAGCAACATGATTCTGATGTCTGACTTAACTGATATAAATGGTCCTTCTGAGGACCTCATTGGATGATGTAAGGAGAGCGGCTAAAGATTTATACAGAATACTAGCAGAGGAGGTAGCCAATCAGCCCTTCAGATGTCTGCCATCTGCAAGAAAAACCATTTTGCAGAACTTGGCTGCAACACTATAGATTTTGGAACTTCTAGTGTTTTAGCATGATTTCCATGTTTCACTCCACTGCCAATGAGAAATAGATCCTTACATCTCCACCCTGTCAAAGTCCTCTCGTTATTTTATGCAGTTAAATCTTCCCTCAGCCTCCTCCATCTCAAAAATAAAAACCACAGCCTATCCAATCTTAAAACTTGGCAGAGTAAAAAAAAAATAGTCAGTCAATAAAGCAGAAAATGAAGCTTAAAAGTTTAATGAGAAGGTTTGTAGGCAATACAAAAAAGCCAATGGTTAAAAAATCAGTACTGGAAAGCCTTTCTGCTTTAGCGTGGATAGAGGATTGGCTGTCAAATAGGAGGCAGAGAGTGGGGGTCAATGGGTGCTATTCGGATTGGCGGTTGGTGACTAGTGGAGTGCCTCAGGGGTCGGTGCTGGGGCCTCAGCTATTTACCATTTATATAGATGATCTGGAGGAGGGAACCGAGTGTATGGTGTCGAAATTTGCTGATTACACCAAGATTGGTGGAACGGCAAATTGTGCGGAGGGTGTGGAGAGTCTGCAGAAGGATCTAGATAGGCTGGGCGAATGGGCCAGGAAATGGCAAATGGAATTTAATGTTGGCAAATGTGAGGTTGTTCACTTTGGTAGGAATAATGGTAGGAAGGACTATTACTTACGTGGCGAAAAACTGCAGCATGCGACGGTGCAGAGGGACCTCGGGGTCCTCGTGCATGAGACGCAAAAACCCAGCCTGCAGGTGCAGCAGGTGGTCAGGAAGGCAAATGGGGTGCTGGCCTTCATAGCGAGGGGGATTGAATATAAAAGTAGGGAGGTCTTGCTGCAGCTGTATAGGGCACTGATGAGGCCGCAGCTGGAGTACTGTGTGCAGTTTTGGGCGCCGCACTTACACAAGGATATTTTGGCCTTGGAGGGAGTGCAGAGGAGGTTTACTAAGCTTATTCTGGAGTTGAGGGGGTTGAACTATGAGGAGAGGCTGAATAAACTAGGCTTGTACTCGTTAGAGTTTAGAAGAATGAGGGGAGATCTCATTGAGACGTATAAGATGTTGAATGGGATGGATAGGATAGAGGTGGAGAGGCTCTTCCCGCTCAGAAAGGACAGTAGGACTAGAGGGCACAGCCTCAAGATAAAGGGGGGGCGGTTTAGAACGGAGTTAAGGAGGAACTTCTTCACTCAAAAGGTGGTGAATCTCTGGAATTCTCTGCCCGTTGAAGTGGTGGAGGCTGCCTCGCTCAATATTTTTAAGACGCAGGTTGATAGGTTTTTGATATGCAAGGGGATTAAGGGTTATGGGGAGAGGGCAGGAATGTGGAACTGAGCCACGACAGATCAGCCATGATCTTATTGAATGGCGGGGCAGGCTCGAGGGGCTAGATGACCTACTCCTGCTCCTATTTCTTATGTTCTTATGTTCTTTCTCAAAAGGCTTACAGACTTGAAAAAAAAAGTGCAGTGTTAAAAAAAGGGAACAGCTGTGGTGAAAAGAGGAGGTACTTCAGGGTTACTGATGTATGAAATGATTGTTGGTACAATGTAGGTTTTAACCTTCCCAGTAACTGTCAGTCAACAGCTTTTAACTGCTGATGCACTATCTGCTCCTTATGCCAACAAAGCTGACTCATCCTTTTGATGTGGTTCAGGCTACCAATCAAGCAGCCTCTTAAAACTCAATGGAGAAGGTCACTTTGGCAAGAATAATAGTAGGAGGGACTACTATTTAAAGGGCGAAAAGCTGCAGCATGCTACAGTGCAGAGGGACCTGGGAGTCCTTGTGCATGAGTCACAAAAACCCAGCCTGCAGGTACAGCAGGTGATCAGGAAGGCAAATGGGATGTTGGCCTTTATAGTGAGGGGGATTGAATATAAAAGCAGGGAGGTCTTGCTGCAACTGTACAGGGCACTGGTGAGGCCGCAGCTGGAGTACTGTGTGCAGTTTTGGTCGCCACACTTGCACAAGGATATTTTGGCCTTGGAGGGAGTGCAGAGGAAGTTCACTAGGCTGATACCGGAGATGAGGGGGTTGGACTATGAAGAGAGGCTGAATAGACTGGGTTTGTACTCGTTGGAATTTAGAAGGATGAGGGGGGATCTTATAGAGACGTATAAGATAATGAAGGGGATGGATAGGGTAGAGGTAGAGAGATTCTTCCTGCTCAGAAAGGACAGCAAGACTAGAGGGCACAGCCTCAAGATAAGGGGGGGTGCAATTTAGAACGGAGTTGAGGAGGAACTTCTTCACTCAAAGGGTGGTGAATCTCTGGAATTCTCTGCCCGTTGAAGTGGTGGAGGCTACCTCGCTAAATATATTTAAGACACAGGTGGATAGGTTTTTGGTAGGCAAGGGAATTAAGGGTTATGGGGAGAAAGCGGGAAAGTGGAACTGATCCACTTCAGATCAGCCATGATCTTATTGAATGGCGGGGTAGGCTCGAAGGCCTACTCCTGCTTCTATTTCTTATGTTCCTATTACAAACCCCAATAGAGCAAGTAGAACTGAGCCTCCTGTCAAAGCAATTCAGAGAGGTTTTAGAACAACTGAGGCTTATAACAAAAAGTAGGGGGATCTACCTAATGAAACCAACAGATCCTTTCAACCAAACCTCTAAATAGCGACATACCATATGGGGCTTATGAAATTAGCCAAGGGCAATTCCTGCTGCTATGATTTTGAAGACTTCCAAGTATTCAGGGGACATGGGTTTTAATGTGACCAGGCCACTTCAAATGTTTCAACACAGATAATAACAAAGGTCTTCACCAGAATGGTGTCTGAAATCACCATCCAGAGAGTGATTACCATGTTTTCCATGAAACAGGGAGAAGTCCAGCCATGAGAGCCCCATCCCAGGGAAAGTCAAACCCTTCTCTCCAGCCTGAGAACCCCCAACCATCAGATCCTTTTAGGAATACTTTCTCCACAGCCTGGAATTGGCAGAGGCAATGGGCACACTTGTAGGCTGGACTTACTTCCTTGCCCCCTTCAGAATCCACAGCCCTCAAGCCCAGCAGTCTTTTGGCTACCGGTTGAGTAGATACGGCTTATTTTACCCTCCTGCTGCTTCATTTCTATTGGGTGAACCTCTGCTCGCTGTGTAGGGGAACTCGTGCTTGAGGACCATTGGGAGATCTACTGACTATCCGCCATGCCTGTCATAACAGTCCTCCCCCCTCACATCTGTTTCTTCTCCAGCACCCCCACCACCAGACTTTTTTTCTGCTGCTTGGAATCGGCGTGGGGTGGGTTGAAGGCAGGACCAGATGGGGGATGTGAACTGAATTAGAGACCTTTGCTTTCAGAGAAATTGCCATAAAGCCACAAACACAGGTTTTTCCTGAGGCCCTACTTCAACTGGGGTAGCAGTCTCTTTCACTTGCATTCATGTCCTCATTACCCAGAGGGACAGGTGCAGGATCAACTTCAAGGTCATGGCTCACCGCTGACAGTGGTCGCCTCCATGGCTAGTAACGGGGTCTGCACTGGTGTGGGCTACCTGCTCCTGAGATGGCCGAACTTTGCCTTGCGCTTTTATTTGAGATGGGCCCCGTTGTTTTTCGTTATGATCCCAAGGGCCCAACTTCAACTGTCTTCGAAGTTCCTCACATGAACCGGGTCACCGGTTTTGAGCGTTCTCTGTCTTTGCAGGATCATAACTTTTCTTCTGGTTCTCTTATTGGGACTCCAACCTCCCCTCCAGGTTTGGGAACAGCAGCCTTAAGTCTTATCCAAAGCCACCATTCCATAAACAATTGCAATTCCTGTTGTTGCGTGAGGGGTAGTCCAGTAGTTGGATAAAAATCACACCAGTTTGGTCTCTACTGATTCTGTGGGTTGTTTCTTCATGCAGAGTTTAAAGGTCTGCACCGCTCATTCAGCCAACTCATTTGATGACGGGTGATAGGGAGATGTTCTAATGTGTTTGATTCCATTAAAAAAAATTGAAGTTAGAACATAGAACACTACAGCACAAACAGGCCCTTCGGCCCACAAGTTGCGCGATCACATCTATACCTACCAAGCCATAGAACTATCTGTAACTTCCAATGCCATTAGATCCCATATACTCATCCAGAAGTCTTTTAAAAGACCCCAGCGAGTTTGCCTCTACCACCACCGACAGCAGCCGATTCCACTCACTCACCACCCTCTGAGTGAAAAACTTTCCCCTAACATCTCCTCTGTACTTGCTTCCCAGCACCTTAAATCTGTGTCCTCTCGTAGCGACCATTTCAGCCCTGGGAAATAGTCTCCGAGAATACCCTATCTACTCCTCTCAACATTTTATAAACCTCTATCAGGTCGCCTCTCAACCTTCGTCTCTCCAGGGAGAAGAGACCCAGCTCCCTCAACCTAAGGCATGCCTCCCAATCCAGGCAACATTCTTGTAAATCTCCTCTGCACCTTTTCAATAGCTTCCACATCCTTCCTGTAGTGAGGCGACCAGAACTGCGCACAGTACTCCAAGTGGGGTCTGACAAGGGTCCTATAAAGTTGCAGCATTACCTCCCGACTCTGTTCTGGATCAGAAGTTCTGGAACTTAGTGTTAGTAAAGGCAGTGAATTGTCAGAAATCAGTACTTCTGGTATCCCATGTGCATAGAAGCTTTGTCGTAGTTTCTCAATCGTAGCATGGGAGGTAATAGATGCATCTCCAATTATTTGGAGCGTGCAGCCACCATAATCAAAATAGTAGAACCCATAAAAGGCCTGGCAAAGTCCACACGCACTTGCACCCAAGGCCGACCGGCGCACTCGCACCCAGGGCCAACCAGGGCACTCCCATGGACGTAGGGAGGCTGAGGGGAGGAGATTTTGATTCTCTTGGCATGAGTCACATTGTCTGAGCAACCTGTAATGTCTGCATCAATACCAAGCCACTACACGTAGCTCCTGGTTAGCATTTACACTTGTGAAATCCCAGAGTGGCCAGGGGGTAATTCTTAAGTAGCAAACCCCACGTTGTGTGAGGGACGACAACACAGACCCCCAAAAGATGTTACTATCCTTAACACTGACCCCATCTTTCTTCATCAGATAGGGCTTCATTTTTCCAGAGGGTTGTCTCTGAATCCAATCAGAATCCATTCAGAATCACATATTCTAATTCAGATAGCACAGGGTCCTTTTGCATCCAAATCTTGATTTGCCATGCCAACACCAGCAAGGTATCCAAAAAACTGAGAGTCATCACAAACTCTTCCACAGAGCCAGGCTTGGGAACAATGACAGACGACTTTGTGCATCAGCATTAAATATGCGGGTCTTGGGACGGTGCTTTCGGAGGTATTCATAAGCTACCAGTAATAAGGCCCAACATTGTACCTGGGCGGACCAGATGAGGGGCATTGCCATGTTTTCTTGAAAAAGTCCTAACAATGGTTTATGATCTATTACTATTCTGAAGTGTCTACAGTAGACATATTGATGGAATTTTTTAACGCCAGAGACAAATGCCAATTACCCTTCCTCGATTTGGGAATACCTCCATTCAGCGTCCGAAAAAGTTCAAGATGCGTTTGCAATTGGCTCCTCTGTTCCATCTTTCCAACAGTGTGACATTACTGCCCCAACTCCATAAGGGAATGCATTGCCTGTTAGGATGATGTTCTTTATGGGGTCAAAATGGGCCAATAAGTCAAAGGACATGAGCTGCTGTTTAACACTATTGAAAGCTCCAGCTGCAGCATCTCCCAACACTACCTTTAGTATTTCCATAATAGGTATGCAAGCGGGCCAGTAACGAAGCCAAATTTCCCGTATTAATTCACTAACCCCAGGATGGATTTCAATTCCATCGTGTTCCTTGGAAATGGCACCACCTTAATGGCCCTTACCTTGCATTCCACCAAATGAACACTAATTAGGCTATCTACCCGATAGTCTAATTAGGCACCTGTTTGGAAGACACAACTTTCCCCCTTCAAGCATATCTCCACTTCTGAAAATCTCCGTAAGATCACTTTCAGGTTGGCGAGGTGTTGCGTTCCAAAGTTCCTGTGGTCAGGACACTGTCCAGGTGCATTGCTACTTGGGCTAACTTTTGGAGTATATTCTCCATGACCCATTGAAAAATGGCACATGCGAACAAGCCCCTGAAGGGCAGGCAAGTATACATGTATAGGCCATTCTGCATATTAATCGTCACATATTTCCAGGAAGGCTCGTCTAATTCAAACTCAAGTTGCATGGCTCATGTCCAACTTAGAGAATGCTTAGCTGCCTGTTAACCTGGCTTACAGGTTTTCAAGTTGTATCATGGGGGTACCTGTTAAGGTCAGAAACCCAACTGACAATAAAATTATAGTCTTCACAAAATCAGTCTGAACAGGCACAACCCACTCCGCAAGTGGTATAAGCTTTATTATGCCCAGTTTTTCCAGGCGTTCCATTTCCATTTCTACTTTTTCCAAAAGGGTGTATGGAACTGGCCTGGTTTTAGAATAGCCAACAGAGATCGTAGCTTCAGCTCCCCTTACTCTTTGAAGTCTATTCTGAATAATCTCAGGGTACTTACTGATAACTTCCTACAGTTCCCCCATGCCCAGCCAGTTCAGTCTGATGTGCTGGAGCCAATCTCTCCCCAATTAGAGACAACTAAAGCACTTTAAAAAAGACAAAAAGAAGATCGTTGTTGAGACTGTCAATATTATTTGTGGCAATAAGGGTGCAATTGCGGAGTGGAAATGAATCTCTGAAGAAAACTGTTGAATTATTTTCCATGCTTTTTGACATAAGTTCGGATGATAATGCTTAGAGCTGCTACAATAAGAAATTAACTGAATTCTACCAGGAGGATGTAGACACAAATCTCTTGGAAGATGAAGTGAAACAATTCATTCATTTCATTGATAATGATAAGCTCTGTGCTTGAGATCACCAGTTGATTTGTATCGACTTGTAGGTGATTACTTGCAGGCAACCTTTTCAAATATGGAAACCATTCAGAAAATATTTTTAACACTGTCAGTCACAAATGCTCTCTGTATTGAAAGGAGTTAAAATTATCTACAAAGTATGATAAGTCAGGAACTTCTGACAAGTTCAGTAATACAGATGTTTGAAAGTGCTAAAAAGATTTTACCTACAATGAAGTTATTGATGATTTTGTGCAGAAAAAGTGCAGTAGAAAAGCTATCTAAATTGATGTGGATTGCAAACAACCGATGAAGCAAGAAAATATTTAAAATATGTCCCTCTTGTATATTTTCTTATTTAAATTCTGTTTTTCCAAATAGGGCCATTATTTGTTGGCCTGAAATCATGGCCATGACATAGACAGTTACAACTAGTGAGTAACCACCATCCCCTGTCAGTCCCAATACTAGCCTTTTGAAAGTCTCTTTTAAACAAAGAATGGAATCCTGCCAGAAGGTGGCCAGTAAAGCCAATGACATTGGATTTGGACTGCACTAGACTTTTTCTGGCTTATTCTGTCCTGCACTAGCGTGTGCTGAGCTGCAGTCAGATAATTGGCTGATTTCCTCCTCTCTTTTCTCATTGGCCAGTTCCATGTTTGCCCACTGCAAGACACACAGATTGCTATATTGACCATCTCTACTGTCATGCAGACAACATGTTAAGCAGCAAGAAGTGATTTGGGTACGTGTGCTTTTTTGGGTTCCTGTGATTTACATTATGGAATTGAATTCATCAATTACAGGCTTGTTTTTACAGACACATAGAAAGTAGAAAGAGTAGGCCATTCGGCCCTTCAAGCTTGCTCTGCCATTCATTTGATCATCAATTTCAATACCCTGATCGTGCCTTCCCCCATATTCCTTGATTCCTTTAGCCCCAAAAGATGTATCCAATTTTTTCTTGAAATCACACAAGATTCACCACTCTCTGGGTGAAGACATATCTCCTCACCTAGGTCCTAAAATGATCATCCCTTATCCTCAAACTATAACCCCCAAGTTCTGGACTCCCCCGCCATCGGGAAATTCTTTCCGCATCTACTCTATTTCTGTTAGAATTTTATAAGTTTCTATGAGGTCCCTCTCAGTCTTTTAACACCAATGAATAAAGCCCAAACTAACTTCGGCTCTCCTCTTATGACGGACCTGCCATCCCAGGAATCAGTCTGATAATCTCTGCTGTACTCCCGTTATGGCAAGGACATCCTTCCTCAAAAAAGGATACCAAAACTACTCAATACTCCAGGTGTAGATTTACAACGCCCTATATAACTGCAGTAAACATCTCTATTCCTATACTCAAATCCTCTCTCTATGAAGGCCAACAAGCAATTTGCCTTCTTTACTGCCTGCAGCACCTGCATGCTTCCTTTCAGTGATTGATGCACAGGGACACTAAGGTTTCGCTGAGTGTCCACATCTCTTTACACCCATTCAAATAATATTGTGCCTTCTTATTATTGCTACCAAAGTGAATAACCTCTTATTTATCCACCTTATACTGCATCTGCCATTCATATGGTCTCTCACTCAGCCTGTCCAAATCACGCTGAAGCATCTCTTTACCAATAATCCTTTCAACCAACTTTGTATCATCTGCAAACTTGGAGATAATACATTTAGTTCACTCTTCCAAATCATGAATATATAATGTGAACAGTCCTAGCACAGTTCCCTGTGGTATCCCACTGGTCACTGCTCAACAATCAGAAAAAGACCCATTTATGCCAACTCTTTGCTTCTTGTCTGCTGATCAGTCTTCTATCCATCTCAAGACATTACTTGCACTTTAACTTTACACAGTAGTCTGTTATGTGAAACCTTGTCAAAAGCCTTATGAAAATCTAAACAGAGCACATCCATTGTTTCTCCTTAATCAACTCTATTAGTTACATCCTCAAAGAATCCCAATAGATTAGTCAAGCACGATTTCCCCTTTGTAAAACCATGCTGACTTTGTCTGAGTGCTTTCCAAACACTGAGCTACAAGGGCCTACGTTTGTTTTTGTCAATCTTTTTCTCTTTACATTCCTATAAAAACTCAAGTCAATTTTAAAGTTGTCTGCTATCTTACTTTCATCCTCTATTTTTCCCTTCTTAATCAATCTCCTGGTTCTCCTTTGCTGCATTTTAAACTGCTCCCAATAGTCAGGTCTGTTGTTTTTTCTTGCCAATTTATATGCTTTTTCTCTGAATCTAATAGTATCTCTAATTTCCCTTGCCACTCTTATGCCAAACAGGGACAAACAACTTCTGGAGTTCACCTGCTCTGTACTTTCCTGCATTTTCATGACTTGCACTGTGTGAGCTGAGGGTGGGAGGGGTCAAGAGAGCCACTGCATCATTTGGGAAGGGACTTGACATCACTGATAAGTGGATCTTAACATCAGCAGCGGTGGAGCGCCATGTCACTGAATGGGGGGTGGAGGGCGGAGCAACACAGAGGCACAGCCTGGGAGCCCCAAAAGTGTAAGTCTGTCTGTGTCCCTGCTTTCCTTGACTGCCTGGTGATATGGCTTGGGCTCCCTCGTTGCAGGGTATTCTCTGATATTTTACTGACACAGGTCGGCACAATGGCATAGTAGTTAGCACTGCTGCCTCACAGAGCCAGGGATCTAGTTCAATTCCCGGCTTGGGTCACTGTCCGTGCGAAGTCTGCATGTTCTCCTCCAGGTGCTCCACTTTCCAGTGCAGAAGGAGGCCATTCAGCCCAGCGAGACTGCACCAAATGTAAACCCACCCAGGCCTTACCTCCATATCCCTACATATTTACCACTAATCCCTCTAACCTACACATCTCACAACTCTAAGGGGCAATTTTTAGCATGGCCAATCAATCTAACCAGCACATCTTTGGACTGTGGGAGGAAACACGGTGCACCTGGAGGAAACCCACACAGACACAAGGAGAATGTGCAAACTCCACACAGACAGTGGCCAAGCTGGGAATCAAACCCAGGTCGCTGGAGCTGTGAAGCAGCAGTGCTGACCACTGTGCTACCGTGCCACCCCATATTGTAGTAGGCCATAGTAGCATTTAACCAAGTCTACTAATAATTAAAAGTTCTTGAGTCGGGGCCTGAATGTCAAGATCCTGCATGCCATCAATGGGACTACTACCTGCTTTTCATCTCCCTCAATACTGTTAGCCCAGAAAAAATAATACATGCGTTCTGCGTATTGGGCATAGTTTGAAGCATAACAGGCTTCAAGTTTATCCTAACCGATGCATTTTTCTTACCAGGGGATTACTTGTCTTGCTAATGAAGATCGTCCAGAGGGAAGAAAAAAATTATTTTATTCCTCGTTGTCAATGTAATAATGTCACTAAGGCCAGTTTTCTGTCACAAACAGCCTTTATTTACAAAGCGAATAAAGCACCACTACTGCAGTACACAGCTCAAGCCAGGAGTCATTTGGCAACCAGCCCAAGAAGGGACAACTGATTTAAACTCCTGCTGTTTCCTTCAAATCGGGCAAGCCTCCACTTTTCTCAACAGGGGAGCTGGTGCTCCACAAAGTCCACAGGGAGATCTATTGACAATCCCCCTTAGCCATCACAACAGATATAGACGACTGCTTCTGTTCACTGTGTAAATCAATAATTTGGCTATAGGACTGAAGAGAATCAATGATACAAAAAGAGGAGGAATAGTACATTATTTTGAGAACCAAATCAAGCAACAAGGGGATATTGATAAGTAATAATTGAAAAAAAAAGGGCAAATGGAATTCAATGCTGGTAAACGAAGTATGTTTTGGGTGCAATTTTCCAAAAATTGCAAAGAGTGTTGATTCAAGCAAAAGCAGCTGTGTGAAATTCGCATGGTTCACAGATGCCTTTTCCCACCTGATTCAACATACTGTGCAAGTGTCTGCAAGGATCATCTAGGCAATTGGAGCTGAAACACAACAGCAACATGAGAGATAGACATTGTCAGGCGCTACGGCATCAAGTCAGTTTATAATATGTTAAAATATGATCAACTATGGAAATCAGGTTTGTACTATTTCTGTTCATGAAACTGATCACATCACTGGTGGGGACAGGGAAGGTATTAAACTGAGATCTCAACTCTGGCCGTACATGTGATTTGCACCCACAGCTAACGTAGCAGCTAATTTGTGTTTTTTGTTTATTTCTAGAAAAGCTGACAAGATTGAAGAGCAAAATGATTTGAAGTTCAATCTCACAAGATATTAATATTAACACGTCAAATGGATGAAGTCACAAAAAAGCTCATGAAATGCTACATAAAAGACTAGATACATTGGCGAAACTATATAAAACCATAAGATGGCTATTGTTACTTCGTAGTAAATTAGGAAGGGTATTGCCATACAGCACAGATTCAGCAGGGTACTACCTAGTATGGAGAAGCACAAATATGACAATAAACGTTCTTTAAAAAGCTGATTTCATTACAGTTGAGCTTAAAGGATGATTTGATAGGACTATTCAAAACTATGAGATGGGATAGGGCGGGTTGGTCAGATCAAACAGTTTCCAGTGACTAGGGGTCAAGAACAGGGGAAAAATGGCAACAGTATTAATTGAAAGCAATTAGGAAGGGTGGCAGGAGAAACTTTGTTTTAAGAAATAGTTTTATGTGTTGATGATAAGTTAGTGAGGAATCATGTCAACATAAGAATTGGTTAGATAGTTGGTTGATAGAAAAGGGAACAAAAGGGCACGGCAGTAGAACAAGCACATGAAATTGGGATTACTTCTTGTAAGGAAGGTAAGCAGAAATACAAGCATGATGGGCTATACTAGTTGATTTCTATCTCAAATTCTATGCAATTTTATGGAATACAGAATCTGGAACTACAATTTTGCTCCACTGGTTCAGTAAAATTGCTCAGTAAATTGGTAATGAAAATGATTAACACAAAGACTGCACAGTGCTTTTGCATGATAAGGACACATTGATGTAGGAAATAGTTCTCAGTTTTAACTGAGAATTACATAGAATGCTCTGATTTAACACTTGAAAGGCATGCCTAGAAATCTGGAATTAACTGAGCCTCTGAATGGACAAATAATTGTTCCAGATATGCTTTTTCCAGCAAAAGAGAGGCAATCATTTGAGATGCTCCCACCTTCCAATTTTAATTGCATTGATTAGTAATTGCATAGTGGTTCACAATGCATTGAGGTTAGTACAACGATCCCAACAAAGAATTTTCAGAAAGCTAAATAAGCATGAACATATACTATTAATGCTGACTTTGGTAAGATAGAAAATAAAATTGTAGCACAATTAATGATAAAAAAAATTAACTGCCATTTAAATTGCAAGCCACATGACAAGTCATAAAATGGAAAAACTTCATTCCTTTTGCCAAAAGGCAAAGAAATGCAAATTTTGATAACCAAATAAATTAACAGCAGAATGTAAGCTATCAGAAATAGTAATATGTGAGAAATGTATGAAGTCTGTATTTTCAAATTTGACAGTTCATTAATAATCACCACAGCTGCACACCAGCATTTAGAAATCTACAACATAGGTAATAAAGAAATCCAGACATGGTTTCCCAATGCAAACTCCATACTGAAATGGTGCCTTCCTTAATGAAGTGATTTGTCAATTTTGGTATGGATAGCAAGCAACCCTAATTCTGTTACCTTAACTTTAAATACTTAACATTATTGTGGCTAGTTTGACTAGCAATTGGAACCTGTTTTAAACAGGAACATTTGTCACTTTTCAAATTATTCTTTCAAAAACAAATCTTTTCTTGAAATAAGTGCTCCAGTTGCATCATTGGCTGTAATTAAGCGAAGCTTAACTCTGCAAAAACTTAACTGTCTGTTCAATGGGGCTTGCCTGGTGCGTTAAGTTCAATCCACCAAGTGTTACACCTCAGAATGCTATATATACCCAAATAAATTATAATCAAGTCAATTTGGGAATTTAAGTTTCACATACCACGCCATCGACCATTTCAACTTACTAGGTGTGTACAACACAGTCTTGCAGTTAAACTTTATGTGACTAATTAGGAACAGTATCAATTGGAGATATTGCAAATGAAGCTTAATCTTGTCTTCAGACCAAAGTTGACTTAAATGATTTTGATCAGGCAAAGCATTGTTTTAACAGAAAAAATACCAGAACATCAGAAAACAATAACAGGTTTAGTTTAAAGATGCATTGCTGCTAGTACATTAGCAATTAGGTGAATTTGTTCTTGGAGAGGAAATTTGAGGTAGTAGGAAATTTGAGGTTGCTACTTTCTGAAAATATTTTTTGAAGAGATTGGACCAATGTCTACTTCACTATCTGCAAAACTATTTAATTTCATGTTGGCACTTCTGTATGAGAATAGATTCTCAGAAAATACAATAGGTATTTCATCTCCATAATTAACTCTTACGTATTATTTCGCTTTCCCACATTTGAAGCAGTTTCTTATTTTAATTAGTGCCTCCGTAGGTTTGTGCACTGAGGTGTACTAAGGATGTAATTATAGTTCTAGTGTATACCACTATGAAGCATTGCTCTTCACAGCAATGCAAAAGTGACAATGTGATTCCAGAAGTGGCTCCTAATCTGACTTTGTGGCATAATACGGGGAGGTTGGATTTGGTATGATGTGACATAGAACATAGAACATTACAGCGCAGAACAGGCCCTTCGGCCCACGATGTTGCGCCGACCAGTTAAAAAACAATGACCCTCTAACCTAAACCAAACCCTTACCATCCATAAACCTATCCACGGATCTCTTAAACGCCCCCAAACTAGGCGCATTTACAACTGCAGCAGGCAGGGCATTCCAATCCCTCACCACCCTCTGGGTAAAGAACCTACTCCTGACATCTGTCCTATAACTACCACCCCTTAATTTAAAGCTATGCCCCCTCGTGCTAGCTTTCTCCATCCGAGGAAAAAGGCTATCACTGTCCACCCTATCTAAACCTCTAATCATCTTATATGTTTCAATAAGGTCCCCTCGTAGCCGCCTTCTTTCTAACGAAAACAACCTCAAATCCCTCAGTCTCTCCTCATATTCTTCACTATGGTCCCAGTACAGCTTTAATCCATTGAACCTCCTGGACAGTTTATAAAAACAAAGTTTTTTAAAAATATTTTGAGCACGTGAATGCACTTACATGCCCTCTGAAAACATTCAAGGTCTTGAGTGAAGCTCTAAACATTTGCTTAAATATAAGAATTTGCTCATGTTGTCAGGAGTATGATTTGCAGAAAAGGGCAGTCCAAAGTTTTGATTACTGTAAATGCCTTGATAGAGCTACTGGTGTTATAATGGTGTTTACTGAATAATCACAACACAAGTGATCCTCAGTGTTAGAACGTAAGCCTTTTCTTTCTGCAAATATAACCGGTTGATGTGCTCAGAGTTGCCTCTATGACAGATGAAAGTGTCGGACACAAAATGTGTTTGGGATGTTCCAACATGTCCAAGTAACACAAAACAGTGCCATAAAACTACTGTACTTTTAACTCACCATCTGAATGTCACCATGAGGAAGGATGAAGAGGAAAATGAAAACATCAGTGGACAAATGTTTTTTTGGAGCAGTATTGGGAGAGTATAGACAATGTTTTATTTTACACAAATACATGAAATACCTGCCCTGAGTGATTAGCTCTGTCACAAAAATCAAGAAGTGTTCTATTCTCTAATGCCAATATTAACCATCTGGATTAGTGTGAAGTTTACTGGCCTAAAAAGCTAACTGTGATGAAAACTCATTTATGCATTTTCAATGCATGTTCGTTTAAAAATTATCAGACTGATGTGGATTCTAATTTTGTTTTTACTGGATAGGCCAAAAAAAGTTCCATCCTGCCTAAACCCAGTAGCTTTCACATACACATTCACACATTTAACATTTATCAACAAGAAAAATATTAACATGATCCCTATTGAGTCAACTTAAATATGTATACTTTTTAAAAAAAAATACAGCTATGGTATCATTGAAAAACAGTTGTAAAAAATTGGAATATTGTAAAAATTGATCCTTACCAGAAAATATTGACATATATAGAGCAAACATCGCCCACCATGGTGTGCACATCCTGCGTCAAGGTCTCCACAGTATTGACCTTGTTACCTCAGAGTGTCGGCACCATCTCCTTAGACAGGGGGTGATGGGAGTCCTTCAGCTGGCCTTGCAGTCCAAGAAAGGATGCTGACATCACTTCCTGATGCTTGTGACTCCATCTTTGTAGCTTCATCAACTTTGAAATGTCCGGACCTTGTGGCACACCAATGATCTGTGGTTCCGCAGAATCCTGGGCTCTGGCATCCGAGTGTTGGATCCCTGAGATGTTCTGTCCTCTTCCTGCTGTTCAGTTGAGAATTGCTCATCAGTGAGTGACCCGGAAACCTGCCTACTAGTTATTCCCTAGTAATTGTGCTGGAGGAGGGTGCAGTTGACAGTTAGAATGCTTTCGCTCTGACATGCCTCCCTCGGAAACATCTCAAAGGGGAAGCATCACAGCTGTCCCTGCTTCATTCTGTGATCTCCTGAGAGTGCCAGAATGGTCCAGGCTGGTTGATTAATTGACCTGCAAGGGAAGCAAGATGGCATTAGTGCATCACATGGGCAGACTAATGGGAGAAAGTTAACTCACATGAGACTTGCACTGTGGTTACATGTGCTGAGAGTTCTCGCTTCTGACTCTTGCCAACAACTCGCCCTCTGCACAGTGATCCTGCTCCCAGCTGAAGGGCTCTCTGCTCAAAGGCATTACAGTTTTCAGCTCAGGCATGACTTGAGCAGCTGTGCCCACCCATGTCAGATGTGCTCGAGTTCATCCTGCAATGAGACAGATGGAAGGTGTGTAGGTGGGAGCCCTGTGAAGTCAGATGGTAAGAACATTTGACATGTGTGGGAATGGGAATATGAGGAACATTTATCTACTGGGGGGACCATGGGGGGTCAGGGTTAGGGAATGACAAGTGTTAGTCACCAAGGTGTCTGGGAGAGAATTTACCGTGGAGGTGTGATGGTTACATGGGATTTAATGAGATTGAGGGTTATAGATAGGCCTGGTAGGTAGGGATATGATCAGTGCAACTTGTGGGCCAAAGGGCCTGTTTGTGCTGTAGTGTTCTATGTTCTATGTATGTTAAAGGGTGCAACGGGAGACATGAGGAGGCAGACTTATCTTGGCTGTACAAAAATTAATTTCCTTCCAGCACGATAGCTCCACTTACGGAGTGATGATGTGGAAACGCTGACGTTGGACTGAGGTAAGCACAGTAAGAAGTCTCACAACACCAGGTTAAAGTCCAATAGGTTTATTTGGTAGCAAATGCCACTAGCTTTCAGAGTGCTGCTCCTTCGTTAGGTGAGTGGGGAATTCTGATCACAAACAGGGCATATAGAGGCACACACTCAGTTTACAGAATACTGATTAGAATACGAGTCTTTACATCTAATCAAGTCTTAAAAGGTGCAGACAACGTGAGTGGAGATATCATTAAGCATAGGTTAAAGAGATGTGTATTGTCTCCAGACAGGACAGTAAGTGAGATTTTGCAAGCCCAGACAAGTCATGGGGGTTACAAATAGTATGACATGAATCCAAGATCCCAGTTGAGGCCACCCTCGTGAACTCGGCTATCAGTCTCTGCTCAGCAACTCTGCGCTGTCATGTGCCATGAAGGCCGCCTTGGAGATCGTTTACCTGAAGATCAGAGGCCGAATGCCCGTGACCGCTGAAGTGTTCACCAACAGGAAGAGAACAGTCTTGCCTGGTGATTGTCGAGCAGTGTTCATTTATCCGTTGTCGTAGTGTCTCCCCAATGTACCATGTCTCGGGACATCCTTTTCTGCAGTGTATCAGGTAGACAACGTTGGGTGAGTTGCGAGTGTATGTACCGTACCTGGTCGATGGTGTTCTCATGAGAGATGATGGCATCCGTGTCGATGATCCAGCATGTCTTGTGGAGGTTGCTGTGTCAGGGTTGTGTGATGTCGTGGTCACTGTTCTCCTGAGGGCTGGGTAGTTTGCTGCTCTGTTTGAGGTTGTGTGGTTCTTTGAAGACAAGAAGTGGGGATGTGGGGATGGCCTTGGCAAGATGTTCATCTTCATCAATGGTATGTTGAAGACTCCAAAGAAGATGTCATAGCTTCTCCGCTCCAGGGAAGTACTGGACGACGAAGGGTACTCCAGTTTGTTTTCTGAGGTGGTTAACGCAGTTTTTCACTGTGGCACGTAAGAACTGTCGATCAATGAATCAAGCGCCATATTCTGTGAGGGCATCTTTCAGCGTCTGGAGGTGTCTGTTGCAATCCTCCTCATCTGAGCAGATCCTGTGTATACGGAGGGGCTTGTCCATAGGGGATGGCTTCTTTAATGCGTTTAGGGTGGAAGCTGCAGGAGTGGAGCATTGTGAGGTTATCCGTGGGCTTGCAGTACAGTGAGGCGCTGAGGTGACCGTCCTTAATGGAGATGCATGTGTCCAAGAATGCAATCGATTCCGGAGAGTAGTTCATGGTGAGTCTGATGGTGGGATGGAACTTGTTTATGTCATCATATAGTTGTTTCAGTGATTGTTCACCATGAGTCCAAAGGAAGAAAATGTCACAGATGTATCTCGTGTCACTTATGGAGTGATTAGGGATTCACTATCACAGCCACAGCCTCCAGGTGGGGACTGGTGACCTCGTTTGCTAGACATCTGGCCAATCACGGGTAGAAAATGTCCCACCTCTGCTTGACACCATCCAGAAGTTTGGTGAGAATTCCCTCCATGGTTCTGTCTTCCTGGAAACCATTACTTGACTGGACTTGGAACAAGTGCTGGGGAGACATTTTAAGGGAGCACCCCATTGATTAGAGGGATTAAATTTTACTAGAGCAAGCAAATTAGAGGCAAGCCACTGCAAGAACTTGCACACTACTGCCCTCCAGTAGTCAGCTTCGCACCATAAACAGACTCTGTCCATTCCTATGCTGGCGAGAATCACACGGTGCCTAATTCTTTTTTCCTAAGTGCCATAAGATAGCATCTGGGGGCTCACCTTAAAAGTGGGTATAATTGTTTCCCATTTTCATGCTCGTTTGGCACTTAGAAACTTTTTGCTGAGATTGTCCCCAGAGAGAGAGGGAGACTGTGTGTGTATGTGCAAGAAAGATAAGGAAACTCTGTGGGATAGGGGTCCCATACACAATGACATTCACTGGAATACTGTTTTCAGAGCTCTGAAGGAGAGTTGTAAAACTTGAAACATTAATTCTGTTTTTCTCTCCACAGTTGCTGCCAGAACAGCTGAGTTTTTCCAGCATTTTCTGTTTTTACACATTCTGACTCTCACTGCTGTACAAGTTCCACAAACACTCACAGAGCAAGGATTCCACAGGCACACTTCCACATATAGGGCAAAGTGGCAAAACCCAGGCTGTGGGTGTAGAAGCAAGTGGACGTGAATGAATTGTGGCTAAATGGAGATGGAAGAGGGGCATGGGTAAATGTGTGAGGGTACGAGAGTGGGGGGAGAAGTCAATTATGATTTTGATGCCAAATGATTGCTTTTGATGTTTTGGCTGCTTTTGATCGCAACTGACGTAAAAAGGTGCAAATGAGCACTTCAACGGATGAAAAACCCATGCCAAATTATATCTTTTGATGTCAATGGTGATCACTGATCATTTTTGAGAGCAATTAACACAAAATGGTGTTAAAATTTTCTGATAGGGCTTGCCTTCTTTAATTCTCGAATCGTGTCAATGACCTTTGAATGTATCAACGTTCAATATTTGAATTTGTAAAGAAATACTTTGATTTTATAGGTGTTCCTTTTGAATGCTAATCTACAGATTTCAGGTTGCTTTCCAGCAATAGACTTATGACATATTCAATAGCATCACTTGAACGAACTTTGGCCAAACTCCTGCTAATTCAATAGCACAAACGAAACGCATCAGCAGTGCTGTGTCCCAATTGAATATGTCCATATACTACACGTTAATAATGGCAAACAAAAGAAATCTTCAAACATGAAGAAAACTTTGATTAGGTAAAAAAAATGCAGTTATTTTTAGAAAGTATCGTGACCATTTTAGATGGAATGCAATGATGTGTCATTAAGTTGCAATTGTACCTGTTATTTCAAATTTAAACCACATAACCTAAATGCAGTAAAACTTAGAACAATTTTCACAAAATCACAGAGGGTCATCTAGACTCGAAACACTGGCTCTATTCTCTCCCAACAAATGTTGTCAGATCTGCTGAGACTTTTTAGCATTTTCTATTTTTGTTTCAGATTCCAGCATCGCAGTACTTTGCTATTAATTTTTGCTTTCACAAAATTGTTGTATTGTCAGTCACCATCAGATCTTGAACATATATTTCCATGGCTTAATTAGTTTTCCTTTATTCATATATATTGTGGATTTGCATTTGTAGCAATGCAACCAAAACTGCCCTGCACATACTGACTGTGGTTCAGTTTAGGCAACCACTCTGAAACTTTTAATTTCTTTCGTCATTTACACTTATAGGTGATTTAGTATGTAAAATTGATGCAATATATTTTCATAATTTACCTTTGAAATACATTGTCCTATTTAGTTCCACAAAACTGAATCACATCAAAAGATCACCTTTTCACAAAATATCATAACTAAATAACCATCATAACTAATATATAACTTTAACATACTGTGAAATGGTATTTCATGCAAGTTTAATGCAGAAATGTTTGACATGCTATAAACTTGCAAACAGATGTAAAGTGAGGTTCATGAAAGGATGTCTTCATCCTTGACTGGCATGTTCTCAATAGCAGGGGCCCATGCATGCAGCTTTCCTCCAGGCAAACCTTTCTACAAATGAACAGTATAGCATTCATAACTTACTTTAAGCACTGCAGGGCAGCAACAGAGAAAAGCATCTCACAGCTAATGAGTTACATCAGTACAAATGCCATTACTTGGCCCAGGTTTCTAATCCAAACACACGCTTCATTCACTTCTCCACCCATAAATCATAATAATGATATTTGCACAAAAGCCACATCATCAACATTCTCCTTTAGGTTTGTGTTAAAATACTATTTATATCAGATTACACCTACTCAGGCTAGTGATTGTATGCTATTGCCTAAAGAGTTTTAAAATGAAAAGGGTTGAACCCAGTTATATTATTATTCACGGAAAAAATGCAAAGGTATTTTGTAAAAAAAAATTAAGAAATGTAGAAAATGTATCACAAGAAAGAAGCATTGATGATCATTTATTTGAATTCATCCACAGCACAAAAATGAATGCAGTGAAGAATATTTTCCAAAGTACACATCTGGAATTTGCAGGTTGAAGATGTCAGTTTGCATTCATTACAAGAATTCCCTTGGCAGGTTTTAAGATTACGAGGTTAACCTGTCACACTGCTCATGATTTACCTAGTAAACAACCACAACAATACTCTGGACAAAATTATATATTATTCAGCTTACATAAAATGTAATCTGCTGGTTTCACTTGTCCAAAAAAAAACAACAAAATATAAGGAAGTCTAAAATGCATAGGGCCTGAAATCCTGGCTTCCCGGTTATTAGAGAGGTGGCGGAAGGATTGATGAAGGCCTTTCCTAAGCTTCAGAGAGAGCACAAAGGCAGAAATGACAAGGTTTATACTTGATAAACCTCTCGCAACTGTTCAGTTTAGACTTAAAATGCTGAGAAGTTGTTTCTTGACGATTCAAGACAACAAACTTTTGATAATGATAAACCTTCTCCATTATTTTTTGAAAATGGCAGTTCAACTGCTGTTCTCATGTTCTATGCCTGTCCACAGTGGAATTCATTTTTAGAAATATTGGCCTTGGTTAAAATTCACAGCAGTTGAAAAAAACTAATGGCCTAGGGGGTAAGCATTAAATCTTTTTGCTTGCTTTCATGCAACAACAACTTCCATATAAATTAGCACTGCCAAACTCAGCTAACTACATACAGAAGGCCTTGAATTGGGTACTAAAATTTGCTTGTCATATCAGAGTCAATTGGTTTCAGAATGTTAAACTACTGAAACACCAAGAGCTACAAAATAATTGAGCAACCTAAAAATGTATTTAGGATGACACGAGGCTATCAGTCTCGTGTGTGTTTGTATAAGTTCTTAATTGGGGTCCTACACATGTAGCTACATTTTTTCATCCTGCTCCTGACCTTCAAGTACAGGCAGAACAGCAGTGACCCAAGCCAATTCAGGAAACCTCCACCTAAAATTCAGTTTTAACCCCTGAAAAGTGATTTAGGCAAACTACAGGAAACCTCAAACCCATTGACTATTAAAATTCTACTTTCCTTCTGAGGTAGTCTCATCCTTTTGCCAAAATGTGTCCACACGTTCTTGCAAGAAATTAATCCTCATTAACATTAACATTAATTGGCATGCCTTATGAGGATAGGTTGAGGGAGCTCGGTCTTTTCTCCTTAGAGAGACAAAGAATGAGAGGTGATCTGATAGAGGTGTATAAGATGTTGAGAGGTATAGATCGGGTGCATTCTCAGAGGCCTTTTCCCAGGGCTGGAATGGTTCAGAGAGGACACAGGTTTAGGTGCTGGGGAGTAGGTACAGAGAAGATATCAGGGTTAAGTTTTTCACTCAGAGGGTAGTGGGTGAGTGGAATCGGCTGCCATCGGGTGGTGGTGGAGGCAAATTCGATAGGGTCTTTTAAGAGACTTCTGGATGATTGCATGGGACTTAATAGAATTGCGGGTTACAGGTAAGCCTAGTAGGTACAGATATCATCAGCACAACTTGTGGGCCGAAGGGCCTGTTTGTGCTGTAGTTTTTCTATGTTATATGTTCTAACATTTCCAAAATGACATGAGGAAAATAAAACTACCTTACTTTTTTTATATTAGTAGCAAGTGTTTTTGAATTTGGTGTCTTTGAATAAAATTTCTTCCTTTTCCAAGAGGGGTGGAAGAAACCATCACGGGGAGTGATGGGCGGCAGGTCCTAATGTCCATGGTGGGGGCGAGGTAGTGACAGGAGATCTCCCAGTACACTGGGGCGCCCAGCAATGGCACCCCAAGAGCTCATCGACTGGCTTCACTGGCAAGATTAGGCTCTAACCCATGCCGCCCCCTCCACCCCCCAATGATGAGAATTGCATCTAGGCTTTTTTTATAAATTAAGTGCCATATGATTGTGATTGGGAGCTCACCCAAAAAACAAAATTGGCGCGATTCTCCCATTTTCACACTTGTTAAAGAGTCATAGCAGATTACAGCATGGAAAAGGCCCTGAAGCCCAACTTGTCCAGACTGCCCTTTGTTAAACCCCTAAGCTAGTCCCAACTGCCTGCACTTGACATTTGTTCAGTACTTAGAATTCTTTTTGTAAAATTCTGCCCCTGCAGATCATGCCTCAGCTGGTTAAAATAAATTCAGTGATTCATTTTTATGATCATAGGAAAGGCAGATTGAGTTTTCACAGTGAGAGAATAAAAGTTGTGCATTTTTAAAATGTGAGCATCACTGACAAGATAAGCATATATTTCCTGTCACTAACAGCTCAAGAGAAGATGGTGGTGGTTTTAAACAGCTGCGATCTGAGAAGTGTAGGTACACCCACAGTCCTGTTAGGGAGGAGATTCCAGAATTAGATTAAAATTTCCATGATAGGATGGTGTATTAGTGGAAAGGGAACTTGCACGTTGTGCTTTTCCCCAAACCCTTGTTCTTCTCAGTGATCAAGGTCACATTTGAGACCGGGGAGGGAGGGGGGGGGGGGGGGGGGGGGGTGGCGGGTAGTAGTAGTTTCTGCTGAAGCCTTGATGCATTGCAATACATGGTAAGTACTATGTGCCAGTGGTGAAGGGAGTGAAGGTTTAAGCTGGTGGAGGGGTGCCAGTCAAGTTGCTGCTTTTGTCCTGGATGATTCTGCACTCCTCCAAACAAGCGGAGAATATTCCATCACACTTGTGCCTTGTAGATGGCAGACAGCTTTCAGCAGTTAGGAGATGGTTTAGCCTCTGCCAAAGTCTCAGCTTTTGATCCGCACTTGAAGCTATAGTATTTATAAGGCTAGTCCAATTAGGTTTCAGGTCAATTATGACCTCTATGATGTCAATGGAGTGGGATTCAGCGATGGTAAAGCCTTTGAATGTCAAGGGATTAGTTTATATTGTGTTGGAGATTGTAACTGCTTGCTACTTGTGTCATACAAATATTAACTGTCACTTACCAGCCCAAGCTTGAACTCTGTCCAGATCTTGCTGCATAAGGACACATAAAGCTTCAGTATTTGAGGAATTGCAAAGGGCATTACACACTCTGCAATCATCAGCTGAAATCTTCAATTCCAATCTTATGTCGGAGAGAAGGTCATTGCTGAAGCAGTTGAAAATAGTTGAGCATAGGACACTACCCTGCAGTGATGTCCTGGGGCTAGGATGATTGGCCTCCAACAGTCATAACTATTTTCTTTGTGCTAAGTGTGGCTCCAACCAGTGGAGACTTTTCTCCCCAAATCCAATTGACTTCAATTTCACTAAGGCCCCACGTGTAACACTCAACCAAATGCTTTCATGATGTCAAGGGTAGTCACTCTGTCCTCTTGAATTCAAATCTTCTGTCAATGTTTGACAGGAGAGCTGAATTCATGAGATGAGAGTGATTTGATTTGGTTTATTATTGATTTGACTTATTATTGTCACATGTATTAACATACAGTGAAAAGTATTGTTTCTTGCGTGCTATACAGACAAAGCATACCATTCATAGAGAAGGAAAGGAGAGAATGCAGAATGCAGTGTTACAGTCTTAGCCAGGGTGTAGAGAGAGATCAACTTAATGCAAGGTAAGTCCATTCAAAAGTCTGACAGCAGCAGGGAAGAAGTTGTTCTTGAGTCAATTGGTACGTGGCCTCAGACTTTTGTATTTTTTTCTCCAAAGGAAGAAGATGGAAGGGAGAACGTCCAGGATGCATCCAGGGACAAGATTTATGAGCATTTGGAGAAGTTTAGCATGATCAGAAATAGTCAGCATGGTTTTGTCAAGGGCAGATCATGCCTTACGAGCCTAGTTGAGTTCTTTGAGAATGTGACTGAACACATTGACGAAGGAAGAGCGGTATACGTGGTTTACATGGACTCCAGCAAGGCGTTTGATAAGGTCCCCCACGCAACACTTCTTGAGAAGGTGAGAGGGCATGGGATCCAGGGGGCTTTGGCCTTGTGAATCCAGAACTGGCTTGCCTGCAGAAGGCAGACAGTGGTTGTGGATGGGTCTTTTTCTGCATGGAGGTCGGTCACCAGTGGAGTGCCCCAGGGATCTGTTCTAGGACCCTTGCTGTTTGTCATTTTCATAAATGACCTGGATGAGGAAGTAGAGGGATGGGTTAGTAAGTTTGCCGACAATACGAAGGTTGGAGGTGTTGTGGATGGTCTGGAGGGATGTCAGAAGTTGCAGCGGGACATAGATAGGATGCAAGACTGGGCAGTGAAGTGGCAAATGGACTTCAACGCAGATAAATGTGTAATGGTCCATTTTGGCAGGACCAATCGGATGAAGGAATACAATATCAAGGGTAGGAGTCTTAGCTGTGTTGAAGAGCAGAAGGACCTTGGGGTCCGGGTCCATAGGACTCTTAAATCGGCCTCGCAGGTGGAGGATGTGGTCAAGAAGGCATATGGTGTACTGGCCTTCATTAATTGAGGGATTGAGTTTAGGAGTCGGGAGGTAATGCTGCAACTTTATAAGACCCTTGTCAGACCCCACTTGGAGTACTGTGCGCAGTTCTGGTCGCCTCACTATAGGAACGACGTGGAAGCTATTGAAAGGGTGCACAGGAGATTTACAAGAATGTTGCCTGGATTGGGAGGCATGCCTTATGAAGATAGGTTGAGGGAGCTGGGACTCTTCTCCTTGGAGAGACGAAGGTTGAGAGGCGGCCTGATAGAGGTTTATAAGATGTTGAGAGGAATAGACAGGGTGGATTCTCAGAGGCTATTTTCCCGGGCTGAAATGGTCGCTACAAGAGGACACAGATTTAAGGTGCAGGGAAGCAAGTACAGAAGAGATGTTAGGGGTAAGTTTTTCACTCAGAGGGTGGTGAGTGAATGGAATCGGCTGCCGTCGGTGGTGGTAGAGGCGAACTCGTGGGGTCTTTTAAAAGACCTCTGGATGAGTATATGGGATCTAATGGGATTGAGGGTTATAGATAGGTCTATGGCTTAGTAGGTATAGATGTGAGCAGTGCAACTTGTGGGCCGAAGGGCCTGTTTGTGCTGTTGTGTTCTATGTTAATCCGTCATTATGCTGGCTGCTTTGCTGAGGCAGCAGGAAGTGTAAACAGAGTCAATCAATTAGAGGCTGGCTTGTGTGATGGATTGGGCTACACTCACAACCTTTTGTAGTGATTGCCCTTGACATCAAGGTAGCATTTGACCGAGTGTGGCGTCAAGGATCAGAAATCTATCTACCTGTGACTTAAACACATTTAACGAGGTAGCCTCCACTGCTTCAATGGGCACAGAATTCCAAAGATTCACCACCCTCTGAGAGAAAAAGTTCCTCCTCAACTCTGTTCTAAATTGAGTCCCCCTTATTTTGAGGCTGTGCCCTCAAGTTCTTGTTTCCTTTCTAAGTGGAAAGAATCTCTACCCTGTCTAACCCCTTCATTATCTTATGTGTCTCTATAAGCTCTCCCCTCAGCCATCTAAGCTCCAAAGAGTACAGGCCCAATCCACTCAATCTCTCCTCACAAACTAATCCCCTCATCTCCAGTATCAACCTGGTGAACCTTTTCTGCACTCCCCCCAAGGCCAATATATCCTTTCACAAATAAGGGGACCAAAATTGCACACAGTACTCTAGCTGCAGCCTCACCAGTACCTTCTACAATTGCAGCGAGACCTCCCTGCTTTTATACTCCAACCCCCTTGCGATAAAGGCCAACATTCCATTTGCCTTCTTGATCACCTGCTGCACCTGCAAACTGACTTTTTGTGATTCATGCACAAGGACCTCCAGGTCCCTCTGCACAGTAGCATGTTGTAATTTTTCACCATTTAAATAATAGCTATTTTACTATTATTCCTTCCAAAGCGGATAACCTCACACTTACCAACGTTATGCTCCATCTGCCAGATCCTCGCCCACTTTGCATTGGGTTTCACTGAAGCATATAAGTTCTTTGATTGAAGTAGCTCAAGCTTAGTAACTCAGGATTATTTGGTGCTCAATGGTGAACAAATTAGTAAAGAATAGATTAGATGCATCAATATATGACAAGAAAGACTGTTTGACCGTCAATTCCTAAAACACTCAGTCAAGTTCTATGGAAGAGAATTAAGTTCTATAAACAGGGTGAGCCTGAATCAGACCAATGCAAAAGATAAATTAACGAAACAAGTAAAATGTTCTCGAACCAATCATTCACCTAGTTCCCTTTGACTTCATACTTTATTTTCTCCAAATCTGGATGCCAGAGTCCCTGACAGCACCACACTTCTCCGCCCTCAGTTTTACTCTTTCTTGTGCTCCTTTACCCTCCCAGCTCCACTCTGTCTCACTTTTTCTTGCACTTGTTTGTCTCTTCAGCTCCACTTCCAATCTTGCTCATTCTCATGCTATTTTTTCTTCCCTGCTCTGCTCTCAGCCTCGCTCTTTCTTGCACCCCTTTATCATCCTGGCTCTACTCTCAGTCTCACTTTTTCTCACACTCTTTTATCTCCTGACTCCGCTCTTTCTTTCCTTGGAGATTCTCATACCTACTAACTCAGTCACTCCATCAGAAAATTCAATCATATTCATCAAGCATGTTGTACTTTTTCCAAATCCGTGTTGGCGCTCTGTGATCAGCTGAAAATTTTCTACGATTTAGTTACCCCATCCTTAACTATAGACTAAGTTCTCGACAATAGATATTAGGTTGACTGGTCTATAATTCCCCAGTTTCTCTTTCTCACTTTTCTTAAATAGCAAAGTGATATTAGGAACTTTTCAATCTAAAGGAACAAATTTTAATTGAAGAGAACTTCTGAAGAATTAAGTTAGAGTATCTGCATGGTTCTTACCCATTTCCTTTAAAATCTTGGAATGGAAACCATCATGTTCAGTGGTTTTGTCTTTAGTGCTTAAACTGCTGAGTCTCTGTCAGTGATTGAATATTAGCATGGCAAGCTGACCAGTTCCTGAACCGTAAATATTGATGCTCCGTAATTATTCTTGTGTCTCTTCCCTGTTTCCAATAGCAATAACAATTTTCTTGACAACCCTCCGTTTCCTAACATAATTGTTAAAATTGTTTATGTTGATTTTGATATCCCTTGCAAGCTTCTTTTCTCATGCTTTTAATAACCCTAACTATTTGTTCTGCCATTGTTTGCTTCATTTTACATTGTTCCCATTTACCAAGATCTATATTATTGTTTGTACTTTTGCAAACATTTCTTTCAGTGTAATGTGTTCTGTTACCTCTTCAATTGTCAATGGCTTAATTTTTAAGCAAGTAGAGCTCTTGTTCCTTCGGGATATAAACAAGTTCATGACTGTATTAAGTTCTTTTTTGAACATCCCCCATTGATCATCTGTCATTTTACCCATTTGTGCAGTTTACAGTGGACAATCTGTCTCATCACATCAAAGTCAGCCTTACCTAAATCTAGAATCTTAATTGCTGTATTTGCCTTTCAATGTTGAGTCCATCACATCATGATCACTGGGCTGACAAGTGGCAAGTAACATTTGTGCCAAACAAGTATCAGGCAATAACCATCATTTATAAGAAACACTCTAACCATCGCCCTTTGACATTCAACGGTGTCACCATCATCGAATCCCCAGCTGTCAACATCCTTGGGGTAGCCATTGACTAGAAACTCCATCTGGACTCACCACATGAACATAGTGGCTACAAGAGCAGGTCAGAGACTAGGAATACTGTAGTGAGTAACTCACTTCCTGACTTCCCAAAGCCTGTCCACCATTTACAAGGCACTAGTCAGGTGTGTGGTGGAATACTCTTCACTTGCCTGGGTGGGTGCAGCTCCAACAACACTCAAGAAGCTTGACACCACCCAGAACAAAGCTTTACGCTTGACTGGCACCACATCCACAAACATTGAGAGCACGTTTCATCTAGAAGGACAAGGGCAGTAGATACGTAGGAGCACCACCACCTGCAAGTTCCCCTCCAAGTGACTCACTATCCTGACTTGAAAATATATCGCTGTTCCTTCATAGTCATTGGGTCAAGTTCCTGGAATTCATTCCTTAATAGCATTGTGGGTCAACTCACAGCACATGGATTGCAGTAAGTCAAGAAGGCAACTCACCACCTTGTCAAGGACAACAAGAGATGGACAATAAAAATGCCGGCCAGCCAGCAACGCCCATGTCCCACGAATGAATTGTTAAAAAAACTAATAGATAAATGTTCATGTGTTATGAGGCTCAATAAATCAATCATTGTTTCATTATGGCATGCCCCTTTGTTGGTCCTAGGGTATAGCCTATTTTGGATATATTCCAGAAATTCAATACCTGAGTTGACTTGTGGTCATCTACTTATACAAGTTTATGAGAATTAAAATCCCCAATTAAAAATCACTCTGCTTTTACTCCATGCTTGTCTAATCTCTGCATTTACACAATTTATCACTTGTATCACTCTGGCCATAGGGTCATACATAACTCCCACTATAGTCCTAAATTCTTTTTCTACACGTTAAGGGTGAGATTTTCCTGCTGTGCTCACCTCAAAATTGAAAAATCGCGCTGCAGTGGCTTCCAGGAGGTGGATTTTTGATCTTCAGGGTCTTCTTCATCATTGAATCAGTTGATGTCCAGATGTTATGGCATAATTAAAAGGCACCTGGATCTCCAGTCTGATCTGCCACACAGGGAATCCCTGACTGCATAATTAGTTAGGCTAGTATTGTGTTATATGGCGCAATTTCCCACTGGCTTCCAAAGGGGAAGCTGACTCCATTCTCTGCACTGCCACAGGACTGGTCCAAAATGGAAAATTCTGCCCTTAGTTTTCCCATTCCTATTGTGCCTGAAGCATAACTGTATTCTCTTCCCTTTGGTTTGTTTTCAAATGATTATCAATATTACCTTATCTATCTGAGGTACAACACCACACCCCACTTACTAGTAAAGGTAAAATAGGTAAGTGAACCAAGTGAAAGCCAACACCCTTTATCCTGATTATCCTTTCCATTGAAGCCCTGTTAGGGTACAGCCCATCCCAATGGTAGTTCTTTCCTTTCACAACAGCGGTGCTAACATGCATCACAATGACAGGTCATTTCCTCTACCGCTCCAATATCCTTTCAAGCCAGCCACTAATCCTAGCATCACAGAGACAATGTAGTTTACTTAGTGACTCATGATAACTATCACATTAGCTTTCTCCACCCCACCTCCTTCCTGCTTCTCGGTGACACAATCCACATTTGATTGTCAGTCATTCCCCTGATCCTCACAGCTGGGAGCAAATGCATAGTACCTGTTGGATCAGATTGCTTCTGAAAGTCCTCACTTTCTTTCTCACCTGGTCACACACCAGTTGCACACTGATAGAATGGTAATGCTTGTGGAGCCCACAAAGGTACCTGGTTGCAATCTATCAATCCTGCACTTTTGGGAAACCCAAGATAGCTGCAAAGCTAGTGAATCTTTAAGCTTGGCTATCTTCATCCAAAACAAACCTGATATGATAGACTTTTCTGTAAAGGGCATCGATGACCTCCTTCATGTGCCAACATGTCGTAGACTGACAGATGCTGCATAGGTCTCTTGTTGATCCCTGAAAGGAGCCTAAGGCAAAGAAATTGAGTGCTGCCATCACCTTCAAAGCCATTGGTAAGGGAATTCTCCAAATCCCAAGCGGCATCACATCTCCCCAAAGTATGCATTGTACGTGAGGTACGAGATCTTGGGACAAGCGCATATGTGCCTGGCATTGCCTCTCATTCATTTGTAAGTAGGGCACACTTCAATGAGACCCAGACAACTGCCACCCGGTTGTCTGGGTCTCTCCTCCTCACCCTCTGCTCATGCTCTGGCTCCCCTTGGCCATGTTCCCCAGGAAGTGTCTCTTGCTGGAACTGTGCTCAGCGACACGATGGCAGTGATGAGCACTGCCACCTCATGGTGCCAGGGACCCAGGTTCAATTCTGGCCTCTCGTGACTGCCTGCATGGAGTTTCCATGTTTTCCCTGGGTCTGCGTGGGTTTCCTCTGGGTGCTCAAGTTTCCTTCCATAGTCCAAAGATGTGCAGGTTAAGTGGATTAGCTATGGTAAATGTGTGGGGTTACAGGGATAAGGTGGATGGGAGGGCTTGGGTGAGATGCTCTTTTGGAGATACTTAATGGACCAAACTGCTTCTTCACTATGAATAACATTCACTACTAATCAAACAGTTTCCACTCATTGACCATGAGCAACTGAAAAGTTATTAGTATGCTTCTTCAAAGAATGAAGCACAGAGCTATTTTGGTTTATTCTCATTCACATCTTACCACCCCACAGAGGGCTTCAGATGTTTCATTTCTGGAATGACAGCTTGATTACCTCAAAGTGTATGCTGGTATCTCATGGACAAGGCTGCATCAGGCAATGCAAGTGAAGCAGCCAAACCTGCAGGCCTCCATAGTTCCTAGGTTTCTAAATTGGAGCTTCTCTCTCTGTTCCCTTTAATCACTGTTGTCTTCGATGTTTCACTTCAGAGAGAAGGCAAAAGGACTAATGGATTCAGGGTTCAACGCTGTTTCTCAAAGTCCTCATTCACTGGAGGAGAAGAAGAATGGAGCGGTGTCATTGAATAGGATCACGGAATCTCTGCAGTGCAGAAGGAGGCCTATCGAGCCGGCACCAACAACAATCCCTCCCAGGTCTAAATCTATCCCTATAACAGCACATATTTACCCTGTTAATCCCCTGACACAAAGGATCAATTTAGCATGGCCAATCCACCTAACCCGCACTTCTTTGGAGGATGGGAGAAAACCGGAGCACCCAGAGGAAATCCACACAGCCATAGGGAGGCTGCTTTTTTTCTGCCTCCCCTAATGACACTGAATCCTCTTGTTGTTGTGATGGACAGTCCAACCCTTTTTCCCAAGCCCGTTACCTGCAAAGTGCCCTTGCCCCATGTGGACCTCTACCCACCCACCCCATCTCTAGGCAGTGTGAACCATCTCCTATAAAAGGTCAATCTCTGCTGCTATGAGAGCTTCATTGCCCCCTGCACCTCCTCCATATTATGTCATCCCTATCTAAAGGCTGCAGATGCCCTCAGTAACCATTCACTCTATGGACCAGTACAGAACAGAGGGAGATTGACTGTGATGCAGTCCTGCACACTAAGATGTGTTTTTTTCCCTCTATAGAGCACACAGCTGGATGCTGCCAGTGATTGCAAGCCCACTAGACTTCTGCACGGTTTCCTATCTCTGACTGTGAGGTCCACATAACCCATCGACTGTCTGCTATCTGTGACTCCTTTCTATTTTGCAACAGGAATCTCTGCACTCTGACTCCTTTCTGCAAGCCCTTGAACAGGAATGTTCCCATCAGTAGCCATTGCAGTGAGGACCGAGGACAATAATGACCCTTCCAAACAATGCCACCCCCAACTTCTGAGTCTTTTTGCAAACCATCCCTAAAGTGCCACACAAACAAGGCATCTCCTCCCACTCTGCCACCCCTCCCCTCCACCCCATTCAGGCGTCTGTGTGGACTCTTTCCAGTGGACGATGTGATGTGCCTTTGGCCCCCTTGTTTATCAATGTTTAATGCACCCTTGTGAGGCTGCAGCTTCCCACCCTTCAGTATTTCCTCTGCCTTCCAGCGTTCATTCATTCATCATCCTCCAGCTTCTTGCCCTTCTACCTGCCTTTGTTCTTCCTCCCCTCCACAATGTTTGCCCTTCTCTTCTGCCCTTGCAAAGCCTTCCCTTCTCATTGCCTCCCTTGTGTTTGCCCTTCCCCCCAACCTCTGACTTTGGACAGCCTTCTCTATCTATTGCTGTCCCCCAGCCCCCAGTATACATCAGCTCCACCCTCAACTCGCACCCTATCCACGATGAACTTTAACTCAATCAAAGTGGGGGCCACATGAGTCCCACTGCATAATGCTGTCCATACAGGCAGTTTCAGCACAAAGCAGTAAGACACCAACTGTATAGTCTCAGCAGTGATGCGTCAAACACAATAAGATTGGTGCAGTGCCATGGAAAATAGGACGTGCATGTTGGATCACCTCAAAGTCATGGACAAACGGAAGTCTGACTTGCACACGCCACTCATTTTCAAATGTAATTTTCCACTCGCAAGAGCGTAAGGAGTGAAGAGACTCTGGTGAGCAGCCATTTTAATAAGTATTCATGAGATGCAAGTGAATGCAAATGACATTGACACCACCAGGCAGCCAGAAAGCTGGGCAACCATTAACCTGCCATTGGGTGAATAGCAAATTATTTTTACGCTGACAGATTTCCAACTTTTTGCTTGCCACTAGATGTTTTTATTCCTGCCCCAATGCAGACAGGATGGGGAAATTCCACCCAGAGCCTAATTTCAATATTTGAATAATAGACCCACCTTTAGAAAGGCATGAAAAATAAAGAACAGTCAACATGGATTTGTCAGGGGAAGGCAGCATCTGGCTAATTTGACTGAAATTTTTGAAAAGTTAAGGAGGAAGATTGATGAAGCCGCATGTTTGTGGAAGTCCATATCATGAAAGAGTAGAGAGGTTAATCTAGAAATGTATAAAACACTAATTCAAACTCAGCTACAGTACCATGTGCAGTGGTGGTTGCCACAAAATAGGAATGATGTGATCACACTAGAGCGGGTACAAATGGAGGTTTAGACACATGTTTTCATTTAGCAATGAAGAAAATTTGAATTGACTATGGGTTGTTTTCTTTGGAACAGAGGAAGCTGGAAGGAGATTTAATTGAGCTGCATCAAAATACGAGCAGCCTAGATAGAGCAGATAAGAGGGACCTATTTCCATGTGCAAATGGGGTCAATAACCAGGGAACATAAGATTTAAATAATTGGAGATAATTCTTCACCCACAAGGCATTTTTCTGTTTTTGTTTTCTTACAAGCCAATGCAAACAAAATACCAAATGAAACCCAGCAAATAGGAACAATACCTATATTAACAAGTTCCTTTCTCAGCACAGATTAGAAATTAAGAACCTAATAATTTACTCAATACATGTTCTGTCTTCCCAAGGGAGGCCAAATAATTCCACCACATAAAATAAAGTCTTCCACCATTCACTTGTTCATTCGAATTCCTTTGTTACAGTAAAACAGAAATACTTTTATTAAACTTTCAACTTGGTCCATCAAGTTAGAGATGTCAATTTCACAGTTCTTTTAGTGAAAGAATAAGTCTAACATCCAATGAGCTGTGGGAGGCAACAGGACCCAGCTACCAAAACCAAACTTGTCACAAATAAAGCAATTCAAACAAGAGGCAGCTATCAAAACAAAATTACAGCAGCCATTTTTCCCCAAGGAGGTGCAACTGTGCTAGATAACTTTCAGCAGCTTCTGTACCATGTCTAGTCTGTATTATTCCTCAACTGCATCCCTGCTTAAGCCAGCCCTTTGGCATTTCTCTGTTTCTGGGCAGAATCCTCCCATAAGGGTCGAAGGGCGGCACGGCCAGGGACCCAGGTTCAATTCCAGCTTTGGGTGACTGTCTATGGGGAGTTCGCACACTCTATCCATGTCTGCATGGATTTCTTGCAAGTGTCCCAGTTTACTCCTACAATCCAATAGGTGGATCGGCCATGCTAAATTGCTCCTTAGTGTTGAAAGATATGTAGATTAGGTGAATTAGCCATGGTAAATGCAAATGGTTATGGGGTAGGGCAAGGATGTGGGCCTGAGTAAGATGATTTTGAGAGTCAGTGCAGACTTGATGGGCTAAATGGACTTCTTCTGCATTGCAGGGATTCTATGTTCTAAGGTGTTGACGGCTGGATCGAAAGCGTGTGGAACTCCCAGCTGTAGACAGGATGGTTGGCACATGTATTTGTGGAGCAGCCAGCCAATTAGATCTGGTAGTGGACCATGAAATTGAATGAAAATACTAATGGGTAAAGGATAATTAGGGACGAAGGGGGCAATCTGTTGGTAGAGCCAGAGCACATCAGCAGAGTGTTGAATGAATGTTTCATGTCCATCTTCACTCAAAAGAATAAGGCAGAGAGACTGTGTGAGGTTCTTGAGCAAATTAACTTAGAGAACAACAAGGTATTGGAGATGTTGGCAGCCTAGAAGTGAATAAAACTCCAGGTCCAAATGAATTGTGCCCTAATCTGTTGTGGGAGGCAAGGGAGGAGATTGCAGGGGCTCTTGCTCAATTTTCAATTTGTCTCTGGCCACAGTAGAGATGATGTGGAGATGCCAACGTTGGACTGGGGTAAACACAGTAAGAGGTCTCACAACACCCGGTTAAACTTCAACTGGGTGTTGTGAGACTTCTTACACAGTAAAAATGCCAGACTACTGGAGAACGGCTAATATGGTTCTGCTATCTAAGTGTTGTAGAGATAAACCTGGGAACTACAGATGAGTGAGTCTCACATGAGTGGTAGGGAACCTATTAGAGAAATTTCTAAAGGAGAGCATCTATCTCCACTTGGAGAGACAGAGCTTGATCAGGAATAGTCAACATGGCTGCGAGAGGTCATGTCTAACAAATATTACTGAACTTTTTGATGAGGTGACCAGACGTGTAGATGAGGGTAGTGAAGCTGATGTAGTTTATATGGATTTCAGCAAGGACTTTGACAAGGTCCCACATCACAGACTTGTAATGAAGGTAATTTCACATGGGATACAGGATGATTTAATAATGTGGATTCAACATTGGCTCAGTTGTAGAGTTGAGGATGATGACAGAAGGCTGCTTTAGTTACTGGAAGCCAGTGCCCAGTGGCGTACCACGGAGATCTGTGTTGGACTCCCTATTATTCATTATTTGCATATATGACATTGATGACAATGTGGGGAGTAGGATTAGTAAGTTTGCGGATGACACAAAGATTGGACAAGTGGTTAACAGTGAGGCAGTATGTCTTGGGCTACAAGACATAGACAGAATGATCAAATGAGCAGATAAGTGACAGATGGAAATTTAACCCCTGAAAAGTATAAGATGACACACCTTGGAAGGAGTAATTTGACAAGGAAGTATTCAACGAATGGTGGGAGGTTCTGTGGAACAATGGCATGTTTGTCCACAGATTTCTGTAAGCAGAAAGGCATGTTAGTGGGGTGGTGAAAAAGGCACATGGGATACTTGCCTTTATCAGTCAAGGCATAGCTTATAAAAGCAGGGAAGTCATGTTGGAATTGTACAGAACTTTGTTGAGGCCACAGCTAGAGTATGGTGTGCAGTTCTGGTCGCTGAGTTATTGGAAGGATGTGATTGCACTAGAGTGGATGCAAAGGAAACTCACCAGGATGCTGCCTGGGATGAAACATTTAAGTTATGAAGAGAGGTTGGAAATGCTTGGATTGTTTTTGTTGGAGCAAAGAAGACTGAGAGGTGATCTAATTGAGGTGTACAGGATTATGAGGGGTATAGGCAGTGGATAAAGAGCAGCTGCTCCCTTAGTTAAAGAGTCAGTCATGAGGGGACACAAGTTCAAGGTGAGGAGCACGAAATTGGGGGGGTGCTTTTACGCTGAGTCTGGAATGTGCTGCCAGGGAAAATGGTAGGGATGGGTTGCCTCACATCCTTTTAAAAGGATGAGAACCTGGCACGTCATAACACTCAAGGCTGTTGGGCCAAGTGCTGGTAAATGGGATTAGGTGGGAGGTCAGGTGTTTCACACATATTGGTGTAGACTCAATTGGCTTGAGGACTTTTTCTGCACTGCATGATTCCATGAGGGGAATCCCCCTCCCAGTGAAACTGGCTTCTCCTGCAAATCAGAAGACTTCATGGGGGTCTTCTCACACCTACAGCTTCTGAGAGAGAGAGAAAGGGCAATCCCTTCTTCAGAATGGAGTGCTGCTGTGATTTGGAAGCCTTTCAGGTGCCATGGGGACATGGAGATTAAATTGACCAGGCCAATTCAAAGTTTTTATATTACACTGAAAAGAATTTTGATCAGAAAGCTGCTTGAATGCAACATGCCAGTAGTGATCTTCGGGTTTCTCAGAGCTTGAAAGGGCAGTCCAGACGCGAGACCTGCGCAAGGATATTTTGGCCCTGGAGGGAGTGCAGAGGAGGTTTACTAGGCTGATACCGGAGTTGAGGGGATTGAGCTATGAGGAGAGGCTGAATAAACTAGGCTTGTACTCGTTAGAGTTTAGAAGAATGAGGGGAGATCTCATTGAGACGTATAAGATGATGAATGGGATGGGTAGGATAGAGGTGGAGAGACTCTTCCCGCTCAAAAAAGACAGTAGGACTAGGGGGCACAGCCTCAAGATAAAGGGGAGGCGGTTTAGAACAGAGTTGAGGAGGAACTTCTTCACTCAAAGGGTGGTGAATCTCTGGAATTCTCTGCCCGTTGAAGTGGTGGAGGCTGCCTCGCTAAATATTTTTAAGAAGCGGGTTGATGGGTTCTTGATAAGAGAGGGGATTAAGGGTTATGGGGAGAGGGCGGGAAAGTGGAACTGAGCTACAACAGATCAGCCATGATCTTATTGAATGGCGGGGCAGGCTCGAAGGGCTAGATGGCCTACTCCTGCTCCTATTTCTTATGTTCTTATGTTCTTATGTTCTTATGAGACCTCTATTCCCAGGGGAGAGGCCTGAAGTCAACATTTTGCACCCAATCCAAGTACACTCAATCCCCAGGTTCCTTGGGGGCTCTCCCTCTGCAGCCTGGCAGCAGCAGAGGGTCACCTGGGCAGTGTACTTACTTGCTTGACCGCCTCCTTCCCCCGCCTCAGGGTCCAACGTGCTAGATCTGGTTATCACTGCAGGATGTCAGTGCAAGGTTGGTGCTGCCAAGGAGCGGGACCTGGAGGGGGGCTTAAGGGATGGGCCTGAGGGTCCTTATATCAGAGTCTTTGTCTGGTGGGGGTGGGAGGTGGATCATTCTCACGTGTAGTATGGGGGGTGGGGGGGTTACCCATTCTCTCACTGGTGGGGTGCAGATGGAGGGGGAAGTGTGTGCTGAGGGGTTCTAAGTGCTCCCCTGGTCGTGGGGGGGGTCACATTTTCCGTTGTTTGGGGGAGGGGGAGGGGGGGGCCACATTGGTGATCACATAAAATTTAATAACCTTCCCTTGTTTACTTATGAAACTTCTGCAAGCCGTAAAATTACTTTACTTATTTACCTTAAAAAAACCTCACTGTAGTTCAATTACAAATGCGTACACTCAATACCTTCATGTCTCAATTCTTCCAGACAAATGGTCTCTGTTAATCTTTTTCCAGCTTAATTAAATCCTTTACACAAACAGACATCTTTATAGAACAACACAATGTTTCCCCCAAAATATCAAAAAGTAACTCTCATTCTCAGATGATCAGTGATGGATAGTCAGGAGAGAAACCAGCAAAAGGCGGAGTCTCATCATCTGGCTTCAGCAAGTGTTGATGAAGTCAACATTGTGGCCATATAGCAAATGCTGCAACTCCCAACCACATCATAGAATCCCTACAGTACAGAAGCAGGCCATTCGACCCATCAAGTCTGTACCGACAACAATCCCAGCCTATGTCCTATCCCCACAACCCCACACATTTACCCCATTAATCCCGCTAACCAACACATCCCAGAAAACTATGGGCAATTTGGCAAGGCCAATCAATTTAATCCGCACATCTTTGAACAGTGGGAGGAAACCAGAGCACCTGAAGGAAACCCACGCAGACATGGGGAGAATGTCTGCCAAGAACTACACACAGACAATGGCCCAAGCTGTGAATCGAACCCAGGTCCCTGGAGCTGTGACGCAGCAGTGCTAACCACTGTGTCACCCCATTTTTGGGGGAGGGAGATATAACAGTGCCCCAGACAATGCTGGAACTAAGTAGCAGCTGTCCATTGCTAACAGACCAAACAGCCAATCACAAAGGGTAAGCTTGCTACAAACCACATCCCCATAATAGGAATACCCATTTTCAGTCACAGAAGACATCACAATGGTCTACACAATGAAGGAGAAAGAGGAAAAAAAATGACATGGAGATGAACACAAATTTATAGATCATAGATTACAGAAACCCTACAGTGCAGAAAGAGGCCATCTGGCTCATCAAGTCTTCATCAACCACAATCCCACCCAGGCCCTACCCCCATATACCTACACATTTACCCACTAATCCCTCTAACCTATGCATCTCAGGACACTCAGGGGCAATTTAGCATGGCCCATCAACCTAACCTGCACATCTTTGGACTGTGGGAAGGATCCGAAGCACCTGGAGGAAACCCCCGCAGAAACAAGGAGAATGTGCAAACTCCACACAGATAGTGACCAAAGCCGGGAATCAAACCCTGGAACTGTGAAGCAGCAGTGCTAACCACTGTGCTACCGTGCCACCCATCTAATCTGCAAGAAACTGAATGGAACAACAATCACCTATCACCACATCTGCCGAACTGACAAAGAGATGTTCAAAACCAAGATATGGAAAAGGCCGATGAAGATTCCTAGGTGCCAGAACAACTTCAAAATCAACAGAATCAACAACAGAGCCTAATACTAACAGGAGAAGGAGGCATTAGGACTCAGACCAGCTGAACCTATGATCTCAGGGACTTGAAGGGGGAAGAGGGGGTAGTAATAATGATGCAAGTACATGGGTTAAGTTAGAATAGTTCTGATGAAGTACAGTTGACAAAGATATTATGCACTGAAATATATTGGATAAAGGCTTGAGGAATGTCTGAGGCATATCAGGTTAAAGTGGGACTAAGAACAGTACTACCTAGATAGTGGTGTAAAAGAGCACAGGACTCACACCAAGGAGTCAACCTAGTGTTGGACAGAGTTAAGTGCACAAGCAAGCATGCAGACAGCCCCTACCTTGAATCCTTCACTGCATATTGTTCTTGTCATTAAGAAACACATGGAGTTAACCTATTTAAGAGTATGAAGACTTCAAGACTACCAAACGAAACCAACACCCTGCAACAGAACATCGGAAAGCCTCCGAAGTGGAAGGCACCAGAGGAGCAGAAATTGGCTACATATAATGAAATGCAGCTAGCTGGGAAAAATGCATGTTTGAACACCAAAATTATATAGCTGTTGAAATTAAACAATTTGCTGATTGATGAGTAGATTCCATCAGATCGGATGCTTCATTATATGACAGCCCCTCCAATGGAAGACACTGCACCAAAAAGGTCCAACAAATTGGTGTCCATGTTCTGTCACATTTTGCAGCTCACTGGTTAACAATTGATCTATTAAGGTCATTGAACCACATAAAGTCAGAAGTTGGAAGACAACATAATAATCACTACTGTCAATACAATTGCAATACTTGCGATATAGCTCAACATTTGGGTTACAGAAAGGCATTTTCACTTCAAACTGAATTTACAAGCAAGTCCAATAATATAATCAAGATCAAAAAGAATATCCCTCATACACAAATAATCACTATTCTATGTGTAAATAAAACAGAACTTCTGGAATGCAATGTTCTACTATTTTACTTAAGCAGATATTTACTGCGCGTTTTCTTCCTTAATTTCTACAAATAACCATTCTGCAACCAGTTTTCACACAACAACAATGGATTACAATAAAGACATTCAAGAGATCCTCTGAGTAAAACATCAGCCTGACTTCAACTGTAGTATTGTAAATATGTCAACACTGACTTGAGATAACACATTGTGAAGAATGATTTTAAAAGTTTTTGTTACCAAATATCGTTAATATATATGTTCTGCACAATAAGAGAAATAAAATATTCACTTTTCCAAATCCAGTTTTCAAATATTCATCCTATACAATTTCATTTTTAATTTACACAGTTTATAAGTTGTGACATAAATGGTTTAAATTTAGACATTTCAAAATAATTCAGTCAGAAAGAACATAAACTTCAGTTATTATTCAGTCTAGTTACAAAATTCTAGTTGTACTTCCATGTATTATCAGTTTCCTGTTCATTTAATAAAGTTTGACATCAAGTGTAAAATCTTAGTAGAGATCTCTTCAGGAAATATATATTCCAAGAAGACGGTTATTCAAAAAAATACATATTTTGATCCAATATGATCACCCAATTTTGCTGCAACATATATTAGCTTTGCAACAGATTTACTGTCATGGAAATGCTGGTTACAGCAGCAAAATTCATGCTCTTTAGAAAATCTTTAACAGACATTTTAAAGATAGACTAACCTAATGAGTTTGAGCAAACTCTGGAACAGTCTTTAAAGTATCATCATCCTTATTAATTTTCAAAACTACTGACTGTGCCATGATAGCTGCTGCAGACCTAAAACTACAATTATAGCTAACCATTTTGCAGATATTTATGCTTAGTTGCACCACAAGCAAATTTAACATTCAATGCAGGCAAAAATTAAATTACTTGGCTACGCTACTTTAAATAAAATGTATACTGTTCTGCTATTTTTTTTCCCATTTTTAAACCAATTTCCTAAGATATATTTATTTCAATGTTTGTATATTTTTCATCTTTATGACAATCATTTTACCTTACTCCCAGGGTACTATTTTGCATGTTAATATTGTGCAAGCCGAACCACTAAACAAATGCCAGTTCTTGAAAAAAAGCTATTAATACATTCATGCAAACTTTCAATAGATTTATGGTTGTTGGAAATTCATGAAGGAATAATAGAAGTCAGAGAATTGTAGGATATAAAGACAAATAATTCTATGAGAATTATGATAATAAAAGTTGTCACTGCACATAACCTTAAGTTCCTGCTTCCTCTTCAGCCAAAATAAATACATTCACATTCAGAGCATTCTCCAAACTTAATTTTTTGTGATCAAGTGGTAAGTTAACATGACATTACTGTAAAACTGCACCATTTTCAATTAAGGTTTGAGCCAAAAAATCCAATGAGTATTTCTTCCACTTTTTTTTTCATGTGTTAAGGAGATGGAATTGGCTGCATGTGCACCCCATTCTCACCTGTTCTGATCTTACCAGGAAATACAGCATCTCTTTTGGCTTCTAGGCTTTCACCTGTCACAATCTTGAATTAGCTGCAAGGAAGTGTGCAATTGCGGTGCATAAAGAGGCATAAAATTAAGGAGAGATATTGACAGATTAAGTGAGTGGTGCAACTAAGGCAGTTGGATTTCAAAGAAGGTAAATGTGAGGTCATTCCTTTTGGGCTAATACAGTATTGAGTTTTTTTTAAAGACGGTGTAAAGCAAACAGTGGGGATCCATAGAGATTTAGGAGTGTGCATACAGATTACTGAAGTATACTGGTAAGATGCAAAATAATATTTAAAAACTAATGGAATGTTATCCTTTTATAAATTCTAAATATAAAGATGAGAAAACTCTGAAAGCTATAGAAAGCCTTTGTTAAACCAAATTTGAAGTACTGTGTGTACCATCAACAAGATGCACTGCAGCAATTTGCCAAGGTTCCATCAACAGCACCTTCCAAATCCACAAACTCTTCCAGCTGGAAGGATAAGAACAAGAGAACATCATCACCTGTAATTTGCCCTTAAAGTTACACACCACTCTGACTTGAAATCACCAATTTTCCACTGACGCTGAGCCAAACTCTTGGAAATCATTCTCAAACAGCACTGTTGGTATACCTAAACTATATGAACTATAGCATTTCAACAGGCAGTTCACCTCCACCTTCTCCAGGGTAATTAAAATGGGTAATAAATATTAGCCTATAGAAGGTACAAATCCCAATATCTTCTTTTTAAACTAGTTGCATAAACTAGGTTTGTAATTCCTGGAATATAGAAAGTTACAGGATGGTGTGATTCAGATTTTTAAGAATTTTGAAAGTAAATGCTGAGTAAACAGAAGAAAACTTTTTCTGTTGATGGGACAGCCTCAGACAAATACTTTAGAAACACATTTCTTTAGGGACATAGAATCACAGAATTGCTACAATGCAGGTGGAAGCCATTCAGCCCATTGTGTCTTCACCAGCTCTCCAAATTAGCAATTCACCTTTTGTTAGCCAAAGAGTAAATGCAGGTGGATGAAGTTGGTATACAGGTTTAATTTAATAATGCAACAGGCCCAAGGGCTTTAATGGCCAGCTCTGGTCCCAATCTGCCTGTGTCTGTTCATCCTTGGCAATTTTCTATATTTTTTCCACCATGGCAACATGGGCAGGTGAAATCAATTCAAGAAAAGGTGAGTGAGGGGACAAAATTCAGATCTCTGCTTCTTTCAGGACTGCATAGTCAGATTTCAACATGATGTAAGTTGACCATAGAAAATTTCCATCTCATTACTATTGGGCAAAAAAAAACTATCCATCCAACCCAAAATAGGAAATTTCAAGAGACGGTTACATTTGCTACTGAGACATTAAGGAATGCGATATTATGTTAAACATCAGTTACAATTACAAAAAAGTTTGAAGTTATTAAACTAAAATGTTACTACAGAATTAGTTACCCATTGATTAAAATTAACTACAGGAGACAAACAGGGAAAATGCTGTCATGTTGGAACTCAAAGTAAATTAAAGCAGAGGACAATAAACAAATTAAAATAAATCACTTGCCATTAATAAACTGGAAGATATGCATTAACAACTATCTTGACTTAAGACTGCATTGCTTTCTCGATTCCTCTGTGGCTTTTAATTTCTACAATCTCTCTCGCTTCTATGCATTCATCCGAAGTGCCCACACATCACAGACATAAGTATTCTATTACAGATTTATCTGTCCAGAGTCTCATGAAGCAGTAACAATTAACCCTCCCTTCATAGTGATTGATACAGGCTTTGCTTTCAATTTGTTCCACTACACAGATCATGAAATTCAGAGTGCACCCATCGTTACTGACCTACACTTTCACAGAGAAGGCTACATTCAGCCAAAAATAACAATTAAAATGAGAAAAATGCATCAGCATGAAACAATTCTCAAAAAATAGTGGTAGGAATAACAGTATTTTACTACAAATAAAGCCATTTTACTAATTTTAAATAATAGTGTTATTTAATGATACATTAACGAGTTTATTTACACAGACATCATGGGTTAGTTCTATACTTCAGACAAATATTTTAATACCACTGCAAGGAAGTAAAAATGTTTCCTTATTTCTTTCAGCACCAGTCAATATATGATTTATTAATAAGGCAGCTAATAATTAGAGTGATTAAAAACTTCAGTGCTGACTCAATATGTCAAAATGCCTCCTTCAGCACGGTAAAGATTCTGTGATTCTGTGAATAATTCTACCTGGCAATAAACAGGCTTCTTCTGATCAGGCATACTGCTGTAAGTCAGTAAGCAACAGTATACAAAAATTGACTGGTCTTGAGGAATGTATTTCCCCAATGTTGATCTCCATTTTCCAGGAATCAAAAAGTGTACTGTCATACGCAAAAACAAACATGATTGTGCAACCAATATGACTATTGAAATAATCAAGATCATTATTGCAGGAAATTGCTGTAACTGCAAGTTTAATATTTAGCTTAAGTTGTCCATTCTCATTTCACTACAGTGAACAGATTACCAAATATTCCAGGGGGCAATATCTGTAACATCAAAATGAAACAATCACAGTCATATCATTATAGAAGTTATCAATCTCCTTTTCGATTACAACATTTTGCAATAATTCAGCAAGACAGCAAAAAAAGGGTGATGTTCCTCCCTTTCCATTGCACATGCTTTTATTTCACTTCCTACGGAAAGGGCGGCATGGTGGCACAGTGTTTAGCACTGCTGCCTCACTGCGCCAGGGACCAAGATTCAATTCTGGCCTCAGGTCACTGTCTGTGTGGAGTTTGCACATTCTCCCCTAGTCTGCATGGGTTTCCGCCGGGAGCTCAGGTTTTCTCCCACAATCCAAAGATGTGCAGGTCAGGTTGATTGGCCATGCTAAATTGACTCCAGTGTCAGGGAGAGTAGCAGGGTAAATATGAGGGATTATAGAAATCGGGCCTTGGTGGGATTGTGGTCGGTGCAGACTCACTGGACCAAATGGCCGCCTTCTGTATTGCAGGGATTTTGTGATTCCTGTTCTGTTTGAAGTGAAAAAAAGCATGTGCTGTGGACAGGAAGAGTGGGTTTATTTAAACAGCCTCGATTTCTCCTCTCACCGTAAACAGAAAGGTGTTTTGATTTCCTTCTTCATAAATGGTGGCGTATTTCCCAACACCCCCTCCCCCCCCAATTTCTATAGGATCCAATATCTATTAATAACCCAGAGCAAATGCATGATAGGATGAAAACATAAACATTAATTTATTTGCATACACACGCTCAAAACGTGGGAGGGGTGGTCGCTACATAGCCCCCTCATAAAGTAAAGAGAAATAGAAAGTGAAAGATTTATAGAGCAAAGACCACAGAGAAAAAAATTGTTTCATGTGACCAAATGAAATCAGAGTTCAATGGCGCATTCCTTCAGAGGTCAGCAGGCTGAACTGGTGCTGAATAATTCACTTTCCAATAGAGTTGACTACTACAATGAGATAGGCACATAGAGATGAATCTTTTTTGGAGGTAATGGTACTTAAGTTCAGACGTTCCAGTTGAAAAAGCAAAGATGGGGGCCAGGTATTCAACCTGGAAAGACCCCCTTTTTGATGCTGCTGCTAGGTCGATGGAAAGATGGCAGACTGAGTTTTGCAGCTTCACTAGGCAATGTTACCGATTCCACCAGTTAAGAATGACATGCCAAATGACTCCTACCCTCCACTTTGGCTTTGACGAAGTGTGTGTATCCCTTCGTGTGGGTCATTTGTCCTAGCAGTTGAATTGATATCAGTTGGTCAGGCCTGGCTTACAAAATATAGGTGGCCTTATATAGATCTCTTTGATGGCTTCAGCCATTTTAAAAGGTTACTGTCCAATTTTTAAAATGTTAGAAATTAGCCAAGAGCATATAAATTATGGAAGTATAGAGTGTGAGGTCTTGGCCCTGTTAATGAATGCATAACAAAAAAATACAGTAGAAAGAACATAACATTACTTGAAAGACAACTGTGTATAAAACAAACTCATATCCTGTCCAATAATAAAATGGTTAAATAATAAATCAATAAATAAGTTAGTTTAAAATATGTAATACTTGTAAATACTTGAATGAAATATTAGAAGCAAAACAAATAAAGTTAATGCTAAGAAACCTCGCCTGAAATAAAGGAAACATAACTAGTATTACAACCTATTACGTACCGTAAACATTTAAAGAGAGATCCAAACATCCATCAACTAACCAACAGAACGTCATAAGATTTCACATTTTTAACAAAACCAATAGCAGTTCTCAGTTTTTACATCAGGATTTCCCATTCTGAACAATCCTATTCGTGTGCTCTGCCGACTTCAGGGATTTGTGAATAGATACCACAAGATCCACCCATCTGTTCCTCTGAGCTCTCCAGTGTCCATTCATTAAATACTCATCTTGTTCTTTCTTCTAAAGTGCATCACCTCACACTTTACAGGGTTAAATACCATCTGCCACTGCTCTGTCCATTTGACCAACCCAGCTTCTTCAATATTAACCATCCAACTAATCTTGGTGTCATCTGCAAATTTGCTAAACATTTCCCCAACATTTTCATCTATATCACTGATTTTTTTATGAAGTTGGTCTTTGTTTGAAAAGGGCTGCAGGGAAAAGCCTGGGAGCTACAGGCTGGTAAGCCTAACATCTGCAGTGGGTAAGTTATTAGAAGGTAATCTGAGAGACAAACAGGCAAGGACTTGTTAGGGATAGTCAGCAAGGCTCTGTGAGTGGGAAAGTATGTCTCACAAATTTGACTGAGTTTTTTGAAAGGGTAACCAAGAAGGTAGAAGAGGGCATTGCACTTGACGTTATCCATATGATCTTTAGCAAAGCCTTTGGCAAGGTACCACATGGTAGGTTGTTGCACAAGGTTAAATCTCCACTTTTGACGTCATCTGCAAAGTTACTGACCGTGCCTCCCAAATTCTCATCCAAATCATTAATATAAATGACAAACAACAGTGGATCCAGCATTGATCCCTGAGACACACTGCTGGTCATAGGTCTCCAGATTGAAAACAACCCTCTACAACCACATTCTGGCTTCTGTCATCAAGCCAATTTTGAGGTAGCCAAATGGATGCAAAATTGGCTTGATGATAGAAGACAGAGGGTGGTTGTAGAGGGTTATTTTCCAAAGTGGAGGCGTGTGATCAGCAGTGTGCCTCAGGGATCGGTGCTGGTGCCACTGTTATTTGTCATTTATGTTAGTGATTTGGATGAGAATTTAGAAGGCATGGTTAGTAAGTTTGCAGATGACACCAAGATTTGTGGCATAGTGAACAGGTTATCTAGGATTGCAATGAGATCTTGATCAATTGGGCCAGTGGGCTGATGACTGGCACAGGGAGTTTAATTTGGATAAATGCGAAGTGATGCATTTCAGTCGATTGAATCAGGGTAGAACTTAGTAAATGCTAGGGTGTTGGGGAGAGTTACAGAACAAGGAGATCAAGCAATACAGGTTTATGGCTCCTTGACAGTGGAGTCACAGGTGGACTGAGTGGTGAAAAAGGCATTCAGCATGCTTGGTTTCATTTGTCAGAACACTGAATAAAGGAATTGGGCCATTTTGTTGAAGTTGTATAAGACATTGGTAAGGCCATACTTGGAATACTGTGTACAGTTCTGGTCACCCTATTATAGAAAGGACGTTATTAAATTGGAAAGAGTGCAGAAAGAATTTACTAGGACGCTACTGGGGCTTGATGGTTTGAGTTATAAGGAAAGTCTGGAAAGACTGGGACATTTTTCCCCTGGAGCTTAGGAGACTTAGGGGTGATCTTGTAGATGTCTATGAAATAATAAGGAGCATAGATCAGCTAGATAGTCAACATCTTTTGCCAAAGATAGGGGAATCTAAAATTAGTGGGTATAAGTTTAAGGTGAGAGGGGAGAAATACAAAAGGGTCCAGAGGGGCAATTTTTCACACAGAGGGTGGCAAGTGTCTGGGAGAAGCTGCCAGAGGTAGTGGTGGAGGTGGGTACAATTTTGTGTTTTAGAAAGCATTTAGACAGTTAGATGGGTAAGATGGGTATAGAGATATATGGGCCAAATGCAGGCAATTAGGACTAGCTTAGTGGTTAAAAAAAGGGCACAGCATGGACAAATTGCGCCGAAGGGCCTGTTTCCATGCTGTAAATCTCTATGACTCGAAACATTAAAGGTCCCAGTACTGATCCTTGTGGTACACCACTGAACACTGGCCACCAGTCTCTTGAACAGCCTTCTACCACCACCCTCTGTGTCTTCTTACTGTGTTTACCCCAGTCCAATGCCGGCATCTCTACATCTTATTACAAAGCCAGTTTCTCATCCATCTTGCCAAGTTTCACTGAATTCCACGTGCTTCAACTTCTTCAGTCAGTCTCCCATGTGAGACTTTGTCAAGAGCTTTGCTAAAATCCATATAAGTTCCATCAATAAAACCTCTGTATTCACATACTTGGTCACATTTTTTAAAACTTCCAGGAAATTTATTAGGCATGCCTCCCTCTGACAAAACCATTCTGACTATTCTTAATTAACCCAGGCCTTTCCAAGTGGAGATTAATTCTCTCAGAATTTTCTCCAATAGTTTCCCTACTGCTGACGTGAGACTCACCAGTCTGCAATTTCCTGGTTCATCTCTATCACACTTCTTGAAAAGTGGAACCTCATTAGCCAGCCTCCAGTCCTCTGGCACTTTCCCTGTAAGAAGTCTCACAACACCAAGTTAAAGTCCAACTGGTTTATTTGGCAGCACAAGCTTTCAGAGTTTTGCTCCTTCATCAGGTGACTTGCCCTGTGGCCAGAGAGGAATTAAATATTTGTGTCAGAGCCCCTGCAATTTCCTGCCTCCCCTCCCATAGCAGCGTGGGATACAATTCACCCGGGTTTGGGGATTTGTCCATTTTTAAGCTCAAAAGAGTCTCTAACACCCCCATGTTTCTGATGTCAAACTGTGCTAGCTCCTCACAGTCCCTTTTCCTGAATACTGTATCTACATTCTCCTTTTCCTGAGTGAAACTGAAGAGAATTATTCATTTAACACCCTTCCAATATCCTGCAGCTTTACACACATGTTGCCCCTTGGTCTCTAATTGGCCTTACTTTTCCCTGGTTAATCTGTTCCCTTCAACGTATTTATAAAATATTTTACGATTCTCCCTAATCTTGTTCACATATCTTTTTACATGTTTCCTTCTTGCTCTTCTAATTGTTTTCTTAAATTTCCTCTTACACTTGGTATATTGGTGTAGGGACACAGTTAAATTACTCCCTTTGCTAAATAAAAGCATTTCTCTTCTTCCTCATCCGGTCCTGAATTGTCCTAAACTTTGAAGGTTCCTTAACTTATTGCTCCAACATTTCCTTCTAAAGGGCATATGTTGGACCTGTACTCTCCGCAGTTCCTTTTTGAATGCACCCCACCCCATTATTCCACTGTAGACATAACTGCAAGGAGCTGTTCCTCGTCAGCTTTGGCCAAATGCTGCCTTATTTTAATTAAATCCACCTTCCCCAGTCCAAAGCTGTCTTTTGCCATCTTTCTCCTTGTCCATAACAAAGTTGAACCGTACCATGTTGTAGCAGCTATTGCTAAAATGCTTCCCACTGCCACACGGAACACTTGTCCGGCTGCATTCCCCAGAACCAGATACAGCGCCAGCACTGGGCCATCCCATATTGATACAAAAAAATTCCCTAAATAGATTTCAAGAAATCTTCATCCAATAAACCCTTAACACTATGACTATTCCAACTTATGCTGGGAACATTGAAATCCCCCTAGTAGTGAACTGTCTATATATTTGCTTCTCTATTCCCCATTGACTCCTGGTAACGTGGCTGCTCCCTTTATATTACTAAGTTCTACCCACAAAGCCTCGTTTGAAGAACCATCCAAGATATCATCTCTCCATTTTGCAGTAAGTGATTTCTTAATTAATAGTGCTCCACTGCTTTCCCCGTTACACCCTCCTCTGTCTAGCCTAAAGGTCTTATACCCCGGAATATTGAGTTGCCAGTTCTGCCCTTCTCTCAACCATGTTTCTGTGACGGCAACAATATCACATTTCCATGCCTTTAACTCATCAGTCATATCTATTACACTCCTAGCATTAAAGAAAAGACCATCCAGCCTTGCTTTAATTCTCATGACGCTCAACAAAGCTGAATTCACTCTGACTTGCTTCCTTTACGGTAGTATGCTGTGTCTCTATTTTTATTTCGTGATCCCCTTCCTCCTGCCAGACTAGTTTAAGCTCCTCCGAGCAGCACTAAAAATCCTATCCGTAAGGATGTTGGTCCCAATGTGGTTAAAATACAGACCAGTCTGTTTGTACATGTCCTACCTTCCCCAGTGATCCAGGAATCTAAAACGCTCCCTCTTGCATCAACACTTGAGGCATGCAAACCATCTGTCCTATTTTTCTACTCACTGGCACATGGTACCAGGAGTAATTCAGAGAATATGACTTCAAAGGTCCTTCGTTTTAATCTACTGCTTAGTACCTGAATTCTTGATATCCATATTATTGGTGCCAACATGTACTATAATCACTAATTTACCACTGTCCCCTTTCAGGATGCCTTGCAGCCATTCAGTGACATCCCTGACCATGGCACCAGAGTCAACACGCCATCCTGGAGTCATGACTTCAAACACAGAAATGCCTGTCTGCTCCTCTGACTAAAGAATCCCCCATCACTATTGCTCTTCTTTTTTGCTTCCTCCCCCACCATACAGTTATGCCACTTGTCCAGGCACTGGCCCCTGCTGGGGAAGCAAACTCCCAATGGGAAGGTATGTGAGGGATTTTCCACGTGCACAGGGAATGAACTCCGTGGGAGGATGGAGCCACGTGCATGGGGGGTGTGATTCCAGCGTCCGTGATGAGGAAACTTTTTTTTGGGATCAGGGTGGTGATCTGTTGAAGGCCGACATTGCTGGTGGGATAGGCTCTATGTGATGTCGGGAAACCCACCTGCAGGAATTTTTTGACCAAGTGCCAAAATATATGGCAGGAAAAGCTGATGGGTTACATGCCGCTTTTCCTGCCAAAGATGATATTTAGTCAGTGGATGTGGTGTTTCTTGATTTTCAGAAGGCGTTTGATAAGGTGCCGCACAAGAGGTTATTACAGATGGTCAGGGGACATGGAGTTGGGGGTAGGGTGTTAGCGTGGATAGGGGATTGGCTGTCAAATAGGAGGCAGAGAGTGGGGGTCAATGGGTGCTATTCGGATTGGCGGTTGGTGACTAGTGGAGTGCCCCAGGGGTTGGTGCTGGGCCCTCAGCTATTTACCGCTTATATAGATGATCTGGAGGAGGGAACCGAGTGTATGGTGTCGAAATTTGCTGATTACACCAAGATTGGTGGAACGGCAAATTGTGCGGAGGGTGTGGAAAGTCTGCAGAGGGATCTATATAGGCTGGGCAAATGGGCCAGGAACTGGCAAATGGAATTTAATGTTGGCAAGTGTGAAGTTGTCCACTTTGGTAGGAATAATGGTAGGAAGGACTATTACATGGCGAAAAACTGCAGCAGGCGACAGTGCAGAGCGACCTCGGGGTCCTTGTGCATGAGTCGCAAAAACCCAGCCTGCAGGTGCAGCAGGTGGTCAGGAAGGCTAATGGGATGCTGGCCTTCATAGCGAGGGGGATTGAATAAAAAAGTAGGGAGGTCTTGCTGCAACTGTACAGGGCACTGGTGAGGCCGCAGCTGGAGTACTGTGTGCAGTTTTGATCGCCGCACTTACGCAAGGATATTTTGGCCTTGGAGGGAGTGCAGAGGAGGTTTACTAGGCTGATACCAGAGTTGAGGGGGTTGAACAATGAGGAGAGGCTGAATAAACTAGGCTTGTACTCGTTAGAGTTTAGAAGAATGAGGGGAGATCTCATTGAGACATATAAGATGATGAATGGGATGGATAGGATAGAGGTGGAGGGGCTCTTCCCGCTCAGAAAGGACAGTAGGACTAGACGGCACAGCCTCAAGATAAAGGGGGGGCGGTTTAGAACGGAGTTGAGGAGGAACTTCTTCACTCAAAGGGTGGTGAATCTCTGGAATTCTCTGCCCATTGAAGTGGTTGAGGCTGCCTCGCTAAATATATTTAAGACGCGGGTTGATAGGTTTTTGATAGGCAAGGGGATTAAGGGTTATGGGGAGAGGGCGGGAATGTGGAACTGAGACACAACAGATCAGCCATGATCTTATTGAATGGCAGGGCAGGCTCGAAGGGCTAGATGGCCTACTCCTGCTCCTATTTCTTATGTTCTTATGTTCTTAGAAAAAGAGAAAATTCCACCTGGTATTCACAGATCATACTATGTCTATATTTGTAGGAAACACTGGGGGGTTAACCTCAGCAATAATTTGTTCCTTCTCTACATTAAGCTGATGAACCTGCTTTGGCAGAATTTTTTAATTTTTTTATTCAGACCGACCTGCATACTTGTGGGTTCCATCTCACCCATTTCCTGCTCTGTTCCACGAGTTATGCTCTACCAGCCTCAGCTGTTCACATATTTTGTTTCTTTCACATCCTTAACTGCTTTAGGGCATTTTCCACTACCTCACTGGGTGATCCATTCAATCATTACACCAGATACTTCCTCGTGATTATTTTCTGTTTCTGTTAATATGCTTGTTCATCTTTTACTTTCTTCTAAAGAACCACATCCAACGCAGTGATCCATTTATTCTCTCAAAGATGCTACCTGACCTGCTACATGTTTAACATTCCATAAATGTGTTATCCCCTGTATACTAGGTAGATAATTTAGATCATACACACGGTGGCACAGTGGTTAGCATGGCAGCCTCACAGCGCGGGAGACCTGGGTTTGATTCTGACTTGGGTCATTGCCTGCGTGGAGTCCACATGTTCTCCGTGTCTGCATGGGTTTCCTCCAGGTGATTCAGTTTCCTCCCACAGTCCAAAAGGGGTGCTGATTAGTGCATTGGCCATGCTAAATTTTCCCTCAGTGTACCTGAACAGGTGCCAGACTGTGGCAATGAGGGGATTTTCAAAGTAACGTCATTGCAGTATTAATGAAAGCCTACTTGTGACACTAAGCTTGAAAACTTCCTATTTCCTCACAAAATAAAGCTTCTAAACTTCTCAAAATTGCTATTCTTTTATTCTGTCTTAACCAAAACAGCACCAGAGCATAACTTAAGAGGTCATATCCCCACAATTTTTGCTGGTGAGGGGGTAGTTATACTTTGCACAATGGTTCACAGAAGCAGCTATACATTTAAAAGTGCCTTCAAACAGGGCCAAATTTCATTAGTGAGATTTCCAAAACATGACTTGTGTGCTTTAGGCCTTTGACGAAATGGTGCAAGAGCTCAGATACCCCTTTGTGAGAAGTGAGGTCCCCCTTTGGGACTGAAAAAGCAGAAAAGAATGTCAAATCACTTATATGCCCAGATCCTTCCATTTGAATAAAAGAAGTTGAAAGAGAAAAAAACGATGCTTCCAAATTCTCTTTCTGTGAGCCAGCGGGTTATCAGTATATGAATATTGCTCCTTGACTGCTTCCATACCTATCATTATCAGCATTTGTGTGTAGGGGGAAAGGGGGGGCATGCAGGCCTGTAAGGTCACAGTTCGACTAACAACTGCAAGTGGGATTAGCTGTCTTTAATGTGAGACTATAAATACAAATAGTTGGTTCCTCAGGGATTAAGTACTTGAATAGATTTAAATATTATGAGAGTTTTTTTTAAATATATAGTTATGTCTGCAATAGATAGTTAGAACTTTATTTTAATTCAGCTCACCATGGTTCCTGAGGTAAAAACAGGAAATGCTGGAAAAATTTAACAAGTCTGGCAGGATCTATGGAGTGATAAACCAAGTTAACATTGAGTCTATATGACTTCTCCAGGGCTGAAGAGAGGTAGAAATGTGCTGAATTTTGTACTATAGAAGATGCAGGAGGGGTTGACTGTGGCGAACGTTGTCAGGCATGTCCCAATGTCCATGGTGGTGGGGGACATAAGAACATAAGAAATAGGAGCAGGAGTAGGCCATCTAGCCCTTCAACTCTGCCCCGCCATTCAATAAGATCATAGCTGATCTGTCGTGGCTCAGTTCCACATTCCCGCCCTCTCCCCATAACCCTTAATCCCCTCTCTTATCAAAAACCCATCAACCCGCGTCTTAAAAATATTTAGCGAGGTAGCCTCCACCACTTCAACGGGCAGAGAATTCCAGAGATTCACCACCCTTTGAGTGAAGAAGTTCCTCCTCAACTCCATTCTAAACTGCCCCCCCTTTATCTTGAGGCTGTGCCCCCTAGTCCTACTATCCTTTCTGAGCGGGAAGAGTCTCTCCACCTCTATCCTATCCATCCCATTCATCATCTTGTACGTCTCAATGAGATCTCCCCTCATTCTTCTAAACTCTCACGAGTACAAGCCTAGTTTATTCAGCCTCTCCTCATAGTTCAACCCCCTCAACTCCGGCATCAGCCTAGTAAACCTCCTCTGCACTCCCTCCAAGGCCAAAATATCCTTGCGTAAGTACGGCGCCCAAAACTGCACACAGTACTCCAGCTGCGGCCTCACCAATGCCCTATACAGCTGCAGCAAGACCTCCCTACTTTTATATTCAATCCCCCTCACTATGAAGGCCAGCATCCGATTCGCCTTCCTGACCACCTGCTGCACCTGCAAGCTGGGTTTTTGCGACTCATGCACAAGGACCCCAAGGTCCCTCTGCACCGTCGCCTGCTGCAGTTTTTCGCCACGTAAGTAATAATCCTTCCTACCATTATTCCTACCAAAGTGGACCACCTCGCACTTGCCAACATAGACTCTTTGTAGTCTACATAAATGACTTGGAAGAGAGCGTAGGTGGTGTGATCAGCAAGTTTGCTGATGACACCAAGATGGCAGGGTTGGCGGGTACCGAAGTGGATTGTGACGTGATACAACAGGATATAGATAGGTTGGTGCATTGGGCAGATAGAATTTAATCCTGACAAATGCGAGGTGATGCATTTTGGAAGGAATAATGTAGAGAGGAGCTATGTGATTAAAGGTAGACAAATTAGGAGTATAGAAATACAGAGGGACCTGGGAGTGCAGGTTCACAAATCCATGAAAGTTGCGACACAACTGGAGAATGTTGTCAGGAAGGCTTATGGAATGCTAGCCTTTATAGGAAGGGGTATAGAGTTTAAAAGCTGCCGTCTAATGCTTCAGTTGTATAGAACGTTGGTTAGACCGCATTTGGAGTACTGCGTCCAGTTCTGGTCACCTTACTACCGGAAGGACGTGGAGTCTCTGGAAAGGGTGCAGAGGAGGTTTACCAGGATGTTACCTGGCATGGAGGGGCTGGGTTACGAGGAAAGGTTGGAGAAACTGGGACTGTTCTCCTTGGAAAGACGGAGATTGAGGGGGGACATGATAGAGGTATATAAGATACTGAAGGGAATAGACAGAGTCAATAGTGAGAGACTGCTCCCTAGATTGGTTACAAATACAAGAGGACATGATTTAAGGGTGAGGGGGGAGAGGTATAATTTGGATATGAGAGGAAGGTTCTTTACGCAGAGAGTTGTGGGGGTATGGAACGCGCTACCGAGTAGGGTGGTGGAGGCAGGAACGTTGGACTCGTTTAAGGTTCAGTTAGATAGACACATGAGGGAAACGAGGATGGAGGGTTATGGTAGGGGTTATTAAATAAGGGTTAGAACCTCGGGAGACACAGGAAAGGCAGGCTTGTGATTAACGTTTTTGTCTTTTTATTCCGCAGGTGGAGGTCCACCTCGTTGTCAAACGAGGGGCATGCACACGATGGGTCGTGCGTGGGCTGTTCGTGGAGGTTCCGGGAGTGGCCTAGTACTTCGTGTCGGTGTGTGTGCTTGATCCTGGACCGGTAGACGGGCGCCGCAACAGCTCGGTGACTAGCACTGCTAGCTGTGCAGATACATGGATTTGGGCCAGTGTCTGTGGGAGTTTGTGCATTCTCCCTGTGGTTGCGTGGGTTTCCTCCAGGCGCTCCGGTTTCCTCCCACACCCCAAAGATGTGCTCTTAGGCTGATTGGTTTTACCAAATTGACACTATTCTCCCCTGAATCTGGCTAAGTCAGGGGTTCTATTTGTAGATACATAGGGTAGAATAGGTGTAGGGTGATGCAGCGGCGTGGGCTTGTTGGGCCGAAGGGCCTGTTTCCCGTGCTGGATTGTTCTTTGTTCTTTGTTAACATTAAGTTCCATTTGCCATTTCCTGGCCCATTCGCCCAGCCTATCTAGATCCTTCTGCAGACTCTCCATACCCTCCGCACAATTTGCCGTTCCACCAATCTTGGTGTCATCAGCAAATTTCGACACCCTACACTCGGTTCCCTCCTCCAGATCATCTATATAAATGGTAAATAGCTGAGGCCCCAGCACCGACCCCTGAGGCACTCCACTAGTCACCATCCGCCAATCTGAATAGCACCCACTGACCCCCACTCTCTGCCTCCTATTTGACAACCAATCCTCTATCCACGCTAACACCCTACCCCCAACTCCATGTCCCCTGACCTTCTGCAATAACCTCCTGTGAGGTACCTTGTCAAACGCCTTCTGAAAATCAAGAAAGACCACATCCACCGGCTCTCCTCTATCCACCGCCCTAGACACATCCTCATAGAACTCCAGTAAATTTGTCAGACACGACTTCCCTTTAGCGAAACTGTGCTGCGTCTGCTCTATCAAGCAATTCCTCTCAAGATGCCTCGCTATTTCCTCCTTGATGACGGATTCTAACATTTTACCTACAACAGACGTTAAACTAACCGGCCTATAATTCCCTGCCCTTTGCCTGGCACCCTTCTTAAACAACGGCGTAACATTAGCCGCTTTCCAATCTTCCGGCACTTCCCCGGAATCCAGCGACGTCTGGAAAATAACCACCAAGGCATCCACTATCACCTCCACCATTTCTTTCAGAACCCTCGGATGCATTCCATCCGGTCCTGGCGACTTGTCCACAATCAACCCCTCCAGTCTGTCAAGCACCTCCTCTCTAGTAACAGTAATGTCATTAAGACCCTCCAGTCCTACCACCTTTCCATCTCTAACATCCGGCAAATTATTCACGTCCTCCTCCGTGAAGACCGAAACAAAAAAGTTATTCAGGACCTCAGCCATATCCCCATCCCCTACCACTAAGTCCCCCTTCTCATCCTCTAAGGGACCAACGTTCACCCTAGCCAGCCTCTTCCTTTTTATATATTTATAAAAACTCTTGCTATCCTTTTTTATATTAAGTGCTAGTCCAGCTTCATTGTTTCTCCTACCCTTCTTTATCAACTGCTTTGTCAATCTTTGTTGACATTTAAACCTCTCCCAATCCTCTTCTTGCCCACTACTCTTAGCTACTCCAAACGCCTCCGCTTTTAATTTAACACTTTCCTTCACCTCCTTCGTTATCCACGGCTTATTACCTCTCCTCCTACTGTCCTTTTTGACCATCGGAATAAATTTCTGCTGAGCACCAAGAAAGATCTCCTTAAAGATCCTCCACTGCTCCTCAGCAGACCTACCTTCCAACGCGCTCTCCCAGTCCACATTCGCCAATTCTTCTCTCATCCTACCGTACTCCCCTCTGTTCAAACAAAGGACGCGCATCCGGGAATCCACTTTCTCCTCCTCCATCTGCACCAGAAACTCCACCATACAATGATCACTCTCTTTAAGAGGATCCTTCACCGCAAGGTCCCTAATTCTACCCGCCTCATTACATAACACCAGATCCAAGATAGCTCGCTCCCTCGTCGGCTCCAACACACACTGTTCCAGGAAACTATCCCGGCAGCATTCCAAGAACTCCTCCTCGAGCCCACCACGTCCAACATGGGTCGACCAATCTATATGTAGATTGAAATCCCCCATAACTACGGCCATCCCATTCCTGCACGCCGCATTTATTTGTGCGTTAACAGCCCGCCCCACCTCCAGATCATTATTCGGGGGCCTATAGACGACACCCACCAGCGTCTTCCTCCCTTTGCTGTTCCTAATCTCTACCCACAACGATTCCGCTTTCTGCTCCTTGGCTCCAATATCATCCCTTGCTACCACCCTGATGCTATCCTTAATCAGCAGAGCTACGCCCCCCCCCTTTTCCCTCCCTCCTATCCTTCCTAAACACTTGATACCCCTGGACATTCAGCTCCCAGTCCCTGTCACCTTGCAGCCACGTCTCTGTAATGGCCACCAGATCATATCCATTTGTGCCGATCTGCGCCACCAGCTCATCCACTTTATTCCGAATGCTTCGTGCATTCAGATAAAGTGCCTTCATCCCAGCCTTCACCTGGACCCTATTTGCCGTAACGCCACCAACCGTACTCACGCCCCCTACTCCCTCTATTATTGGGACATCCTCAGCCTCTTCCCTTACCTGTACCCTCTCCTCAACTTTAGACCCTGTAATGTCACCTACCCTCGCACCCTCCCCCCCCCTAATTAGTTTAAAGCCCTGTCTACAGTCCTCTTTACTCTATTCGCCAGCACTCTGTTCCCAGCACGGTTCAGACCAACCCCATCCCACCCGAACAGGTCCCACCTACCCCAATACTGATGCCAATGCCCCATAAATTCAAACCCATTCCTCCCACACCAATCCCTGAGCCACCCATTCACTTCCTTAATCCTATCCACCCTACGCCCGTCTGCACTCGGTTCAGGCAGTAGCCCAGAGATAACCACCTTGTCGGTTCTACTTTTTAATTCCATTCCCAGCTTCTCATACTCCCTCCCCAGATCCTCAGTTCGCATTTTGCCTACGTCGTTGGCACCCACATGTACCACAACGACCGGATTCTCACCCTCCCACTCCAGTTTCCTCTGCAGCCCAGATGCGACATCCCGGACCCGAGCACCAGGCAGACAACACATCCTTCTGTGCACTTTGTCGTTGTGACAAAGGACAGTGTCAATACCCTTCACCCCACTATCCCCAATCACTACTATGTTCCTTTTCACCTTCTCCTTGCCTATGTCTTGCTGCATCACTGTACCGTGCGCAGTTTGCTCACCAACCTCACCTCCCTGACGCTGACACTTTTTGGGAAAGTTCTGCCCAATGTATTTTTTCCTAATATTCTCATTAAGCCCAATGTGTGGCAAACATTACAATAATTATTTCCAAATGCTGCCTTTCATGTTTGGTCTCAATCCTCTATTCAATTCCAGAGAAATCCTTCTATCCAGGGCGGCACAGTAGTAGTGGTTCACACTGCTGCTTCACAGCTCCAGGGTCCTGGGTTCAATTCCCGGCTCGGGTCACTGTCTGTGTGGAGTTTGCACATTCTCCTCGTGTCTGCGTGGGTTTCCTCTGGGTACTCCGGTTTCCTCCCACAGTCCAAAGATGTGCAGGTTAGGTTGATTGGCCGTGCTAAGAAATTGCCCCTAAGTGTCCAGGGATGCATAGGTTAGAGGGATTAGTGCGTATATGTAGGTGTATGGGGGTAGGGCCTGTGGGATTGTGTTTGGTGCAGACTTGAAGGGCCTCTTTCTGCACTGTAGGGTTCTATGGTTCTATCCAAGCTAAGCCAAGAAACAAAACTCAGTAACCTTCATACCCCAATGTATTCAACTAATTGATAGCCTTGGTTCAATGCTGGAAGGCCTGCCTCTGAGTCAAAGGTTTGTGTTCATGACTGACATCAGAAATTTAACAATGTAATCTACTCTTCAGTGTAACACTGTGGGGTGCTGTAATATCAGGGATATTATTAAAAATGAAGCATTAAACTGAAGCGCAATATAATATTCCTGCTGAAACTGAAGAATAGCTTCTTCTAGCCAACATATTTCCTTCAACTAGTGTTCCAAATAGCACCAAACACAGAATAAGAAACTATTATTTCTATACTGTTAGAGAGGCTAGCAATCTAATATTTGCCTACTAAATCAGAGTGACCACAATTTAAAAGTCACTGTTGGAACTTCCTAAGGAAATGAAAGATGCTAAATAAAAGCAATTTCTTTTGCATCCAACAATACTGCAACAGCTCGCCTGTATACCTTGCAATTAAGAATTACTCTCTTATTTAAAATTAATTTTACACGCAAAGTATTTCTCTCAATTTATTCGTCCCTACATGTTTGTTACTTTTGTTTCTAAGAATACAAGTATTCTGAATAACTGGCGATAGCAGAATTGCTCCACAAGTGCCATATTTAATAAAGCACAATTTCAACTTAAGTAAACATTCCACCTGTGAGGCAAGAGACCATTCTTCCTTTACACTAGTCAATTTTTCATATATTCTGATCACAAATTTCTGCTATCCTGCATAATCACTTAGCAGATTGCTACCAAACAGCCAACCATAGTAGAGTAACAACCAGTTCAACCAAATGCTTACTTTTCCCTGTGTCCTTTTTCAAACTAAAGTCTCTACTGCTGTCCACATCCATTTTTAAACTGAAAAATGAGCTGGTCTGCAAGCACTTTTTAAAAATCAACATTAATGTAGTCCCACAGCAGTAACAGCAACAGAAACAATGCAGCAGAAAAATCAATGCTGAGGTACTGCAAGACCCTGACAAAGTAAAGATTATTTATTAGTCACAAGTAAGGCTTACATTAACACTGCACTGGAGTTAGTATGAAATTCCCCTAGTCGCCACACTTTGGCACCTGTTCAGGTAAACGCATCTAACCAGCACATCTTTTGGACTGTGGGAGGAAACCAGAGCACCCGGAGGAAACACACACAGACATAGGGAGAACGTGCAAACTCCACTACAGTGATCCAAGCCAGGAATCAAACCCAAGTCCCTGGCGCTGTGAGGCAGCAGTGCCAACCACTGTGCCATCATGCTGCCCTTTACAGACAAGAGAAGCCTATTCAGCTAATGCCTCACTGCCAACCTGATGCCTCCCAATGAACCAGAGATGTAGAGTGTTTACCAGCAGCAGCTGGTCTGTCCTCAATGTCTTCCACATAAGCACCAGCAAAGAGGTCCTCGGTCACTCAACAAGGAAATACCAAGACTGATTCGATGAAAATGATAAGGAGGTCCAGGAGCTGGTAAGTTCAAGTGCAGAGCTCGTTTGAACCTAAAACAGCAACCCAACTTGAGAGCAAGAAAGCAGCTCTGCAGACAGCTGAAGGTTCGGCAAATAACCTTAAACACACCAAAATCAAGCATCAGATCATGGCCAAAATCAGATGCAATATCTTTTCTTGTCAGCTTGGATCTTGTACGTCTCTCTTGTGGGGACCATGGGGGTGACTCTGCGACCTCGCCATACAATTGTGTGGATCATGCCAAACCCGGAGAATAGTTAGCAAGTTTCCCGGCCCCTTCCTAAAGGTACAAATCTGATCGTGCCTAGGCTGATTAGCATATTTAAAGTAGCATTTAAACATGCATAGCTTGTTCAAATCCCAGCATGATGTGGATATAAGAACATAAGAAATAGGAGCAGGAGTAGGCCATCTGGCCCCTCGAGCCTGCCCCGCAATTCAATAAGATCATGGCTGTTCTGTCGTTGCTCAGTTCCACATTCCCGCCCTCTCCCCATAACCCTTAATCCCCTCTCTTATCAAAAACCCATCAACCCGCGTCTTAAAAATATTTAGCGAGGTAGCCTCCACCACTTCAATGGGCAGAGAATTCCAGAGATTCACCACCCTTTGAGTGAAGAAGTTCCTCCTCAACTCCGTTCTAAACTGCCCCCCCTTTATCTTGAGGCTGTGCCCCCTAGTCCTACTATCCTTTCTGAGCGGGAAAAGTCTCTCCACCTCTATCCTATCCATCCCATTCATCATCTTATACGTCTCAATGAGATCTCCCCTCATTCTTCTAAACTCTCACGAGTACAAGCCTAGTTTATTCAGCCTCTCCTCATAGCTCAACCCCCTCAACTCCGGCATCAGCCTAGTAAAGCTCCTCTGCACTCCCTCCAAGGCCAAAATATCCTTGCGTAAGTACAGCGCCCAAAACTGCACACAGTACTCCAGCTGCGGCCTCACCAATGCCCTAAACAGTCGCAGCAAGACCTCCCTACTTTTATATTCAATCCCCCTCGCTATGAAGGCCAGCATCCCATTTGCCTTCCTGACCACCTGCTGCACCTGCAAGCTGGGTTTTTGCGACTTATGCACAAGGACCCCGAGGTCCCTCTGCACCATCGCCTGCTGCAGTTTTTCTCCACGTAAGTAATAATCCTTCCTACCATTATTCCTACCAAAGTGGACCACCTCGCACTTGCCAACATTAAATTCCATTTGCCAGTTCCTGGCCCATTCGCCCAGCCTATCTAGATCCCTCTGCAGACTCTCCACACCCTCCGCACAATTTGCCGTTCCACCAATCTTGGTGTCATCAGCAAATTTCGACACCCTACACTCGGTTCCCTCCTCCAGATCATCTATATAAATGGTAAATAGCTGAGGCCCCAGCAGCGACCCCTGAGGCACTCCACTAGTCACCAACCGCCAATCTGAATAGCACCCATTGACCCCCCACTCTCTGCCTCCTATTTGACAACCAGTCCTCTATCCACGCTAACACCCTACCCCCAACTCCATGTCCCCTGACCTTCTGCAATAACCTCTTGTGAGGCACCTTGTCAAACGCCTTCTGAAAATCAAGAAAGACCACATCCACCGGCTCTCCTCTATCCACCGCCCTAGACACATCCTCACAGAACTCCAGTAAATTTGTCAGACACGACTTCCCCTTAACAAAACCGTGCTGCGTCTGCTCTATCAAGCAATTCCTCTCAAGATGCCTCGTTATTTCCTCCTTGATGACGGATTCTAACATTTTACCTACAACAGACATTAAACTAACCGGCCTATAATTCCCCGCCTTTTGCTTGGATATGCCAGCGTTGGACTGGGGTAAACACAGTAAAAAGTCTGACAACACGAGGTTTAAGTCCAACCGATTTATTTGATAGTAAACTCACTAGCTTTTGAGGTTTCCCTCTTCTTCACCTAAATCGGTTGGACTTAAACCTCGTGTTGTCAGACTTTTTACTGTGCAAATCCCAGCATACAGAATTCACTGGCCTTCAGGTACAGTGCAAATAATGGCAAGAATCAGCACTGGTCTGCATTCAGTGGCCTGGCACAATGATCATGCCACTTGGCTTGGTAATCACTTAAGTCCCTGGGTGGTTAGGGGGCATGGCTAAGCAGTGCCCATCTGGCTGGGCTGACCTGGCACACTGGTGGTGCCCAACTGGCACCCCAGGGCTACCCACCACTCGCCATCAGACAGCCCAGCAGTAGCCAGTTGGGTACTGCCAGTATCAGAGAGGGGGGGGCGGTAGCATAGAAATGATTCAACAGGGGGTGGGTTTGTGCAGCAGTGGATCTCAAAGGCAGTCTTGATGGAGGGGAAAATTGGGGATTCTGTTTGGGGGGGTGGGGGGCACATGTCAGAAGTTCGCAGGGAGATCCACTGGGAGGGCCCCTATTCCTATGAACCGTGTCAGTGGCGGTGGGGGGTGTGCCGCTAATGAATGCCGGGGTCCCTATGTCTGTGGGGAGAGAGTGCAGTGCACTGCGAGATCAGGGTACCGGCACAAAGCTCCCAACTCTCCAAAAGAAGTGACTGAGTGTGGAAGGATTGCAGTGCAGCATACGGCTGAGATCCCCAACCGAACTACCACTTGATTATCTCTCCCAACAAACTAACTATCCCCCCGACCTGATCTAACTACTCTGTCAACATGACCACTCCTCCCAATCACCCAATTACCGTTGCAACCACCCAACTACCCTCCCTAGCCAAATCTGACTGCTCCATTGTCCTGACCAATCGCCCACATACACATTTTGACCACCCTATCCACCTCTCCAGCCTATCAATCTACCCATCTTACCAATGCCACCCAGTGATCCGGCCTACCCATTTTAGACACTATCACCTATCTACCTCATCCACCCTACCACCTACCTATTCACTCATTCACCCACTCACCCATTCACTAACATTCAGACTGGGCTTTTAAACTTTTCATAAGGCAGCTAGTAACATAAAAAGGGGCATGTCCCTTCTTGCCCCAACTAAACCCCTCTCCAATGAAGCTCCTCAGGGGTGCTGCGCTACCCATGGAGAGAATATGAGGTCTAAAATTCAACTCAGATTCAAGAAAAAAATTAAGATTACAAATGGTCTGGTTAGGCCTAAGCCACTGCAGGTGGGAATCAGACAATTGAAAAGGGAGTAAGATTTATAGCAAAGGCCGAAGATAATAGAACATAGAACATAGAACATTACAGCGCAGAACAGGCCCTTCGGCCCACGATGTTGCGCCGACCAGTTAAAAAACAATGACCCTCTAACCTAAACCAATCCCTTTCCATCTATAAACCTATCCACGGATCTCTTAAACGCCCCCAAACTAGGCGCATTTACAACTGCAGCAGGCAGGGCATTCCAATCCCTCACCACCCTCTGGGTAAAGAACTTACCCCTGACATCCGTCCTATAACTACCCCCCCTTAATTTAAAGCCATGCCCCCTCGTGCTAGCATTCTCCATCCGAGGAAAAAGGCTATCACTGTCCACCCTATCTAAACCTCTAATCATCTTATATGTTTCAATAAGATCCTCTCTTAGCCGCCTTCTTTCTAACGAAAACAACCCCAAATCCCTCAGTCTCTCCTCATAGGACCTCCCCTCCATACTAGGCAACATCCTGGTAAACCTCCTCTGCACCCTCTCCAAAGCCTCCACATCCTTCCTATAATGTGGGGACCAGAACTGCACACAATACTCCAAGTGCGGCCGCACCAGAGTTGTGTACAGTTGCAACATGACGCTGCGACTCCTAAATTCAATCCCCCTACCAATAGACGCCAAGACACCGTATGCCTTCTTAACAACCTTATCTACTTGATTCCCAACTTTCAGGGATCTATGTACACATACACCTAGATCCCTCTGTTCATCCACACTATTCAGAGTCCTCCCATTAGCCCTATACTCGACACATCTGTTATTCCTGCCAAAGTGAATTACCTCACACTTCTCCGTATTAAACTCTATCCGCCACCTCTCGGCCCAGCTCTGCAACCTGTCCAAGTCTCCCTGCAAACTATGACACCCTTCCTCACTATCTACCACACCTCCGACTTTGGTGTCATCAGCAAATTTATTAATCCACCCAACTATACCCTCATCCAGATCATTAATAAAAATTACAAACAGCAGTGGCCCCAAAACAGATCCCTGAGGCACACCACTCGTAACTGAACTCCATGACGAATACTTACCATCAACCACCACCCTCTGTCTCCTGTCTGCTAGCCAATTCCTGATCCAATTACCTAGATTACCCCCAATCTCATACATCTGCAGTTTCTGCAGAAGCCTTCCATGGTGAACCTTATCAAACGTTTTTGATTGTTTTTGATTGTTCCAGAAATGCGTTAGAGGTCTGTGACTAAACCAAGATTTTAATTAATTAGTCCAAAAGGATAATGAGAGGTGCAGAGGTGTCATCGCGTGCCATCAACATAATTATGAAGTTGATCCAAGTGGGGTGAATTTTCGCAGAGTCAGGAGAGTTTGCAGACTATAGAAATAGTGGATGGCACTGGATTCCAGGATTCCTGCCCCCATTACCAGCACCGCTAAATTTTTGCTAACACAGGAAATGGGTGTGGGCAGTGATTTCAGATGACTGGATTACATATAGGTCATGAGATCCGATCTGGCCAACTCATCGTGAGGGTTGGCATATGCCAGCTGAAGTATAAGGGTGTGCAGCAGCACAAGGGTTAAAGCGGGACTGGAGAACAGTACCAAAGTAAGTCAATCTAAATACATGCAAATTTGATCTGTGATTATCTTGTGGCTTCTTTAGGTACTGTCTTCCTCAACCTGGGGTTGCCTGTCTCCCTCACCTTGAGGTCTCCTTGCCGTTGAATGCTTTATTAAGGATGTTCTTGACCTTTTTCTAATGACTGTGCTCTTTACAACTTAGAGTTTAAAATATTTATCAATGGCTTTGAATATCTCATCAGAGCAGGTTATACAGTTGAATATCAAATGTTTATTAATAACTCATACCTATATTTAAAGAGTTATATAATGATAGGCTCTGTGTCTAAGAAGCTGGAACAAACCATGTAGGGCTGTACTTCAGAGATGCATACAGATATGAGTTATGAGTGCCCAAATTGACCGGCACTTCCCCCTTTACCCCATGTTCGTCCCTCCGGAATCAGTGCAAAACAAATACACTCCATAAAAGTTCAATTCGGGCATACCACCAGTGAGGGTTAATGAGGAAGTAAGTGCTTAGCGTCCAACAGCTCTCTGTTGGAGATCGGGATAGTGGGGCGGTGGTGGGGGGGGGGGTAATCCGCTGCCATGCTGCCTGAGATCAGTTGGGTGGAAAGGGAATCCGCTGGCACTCTGCCTGAGATCAGTGGGGTGGAAGGGAGAAGGTGGATCACTCTGCCAGAGGTTGAGGAGGGAGGCGGGATGGCATTATCTGGCCCAAGAGGGATGTGGCAGCGGAGCTGCATTCTATCATTTCTTTTTCTGCGTATGTGCAGTTTTAGGCGCCGATCAGAGTTGCAGGGTTTCAGGGGTATGAATCCCCACCCATAGGTTTATGCAGCACAATTCGGACTCATTGATATTTTTGCAGGCAGAGTGCGCATGGGGGCATCTCAGAATGGGTCTAAAAGTTGGATCTGAAATGCTCCCAGTTTCAATTACGCCCAGCACTTGGAATCAAAATAGTAAAATAGGGTCCATTGTGTATGGGAATGGGGGAAAAGGCAAGAAATTGGCACTAAGTCATAAAGCTCATTTGGAGAGCCAGTACAGACACAATGGGCCAAATGGCCTCCTTCTGTGAGACAACAATTCTGATTTTATGAAGAGCTGGAGAACCAACTGAATGGAGAAGAGACATTGAAAGGAAAAGCCATAGCTTTTCAAGCTGCAAAGGGATAATGAAGCTGAGAGTAGCACAATTACAGAACTGTAACAAGTTGAGACTGCGCCACAGCCAAACCTGGTCAACAGTAAAACCAAAATGAAGGACAAGGACAAAGCTGCACTACAGGCAGAAATAAGGTTAGAAAAAGTGAATCTGATGCTAAAGATCAAAAAACTAAATGAAAAAGCAATGAATGCCTCAAGCTCACTAGGAACCACTGAGCTATTGGAAAATGATCTGGCTGAAATGAAAATCAAAATCCCATAATGTGAAGAAAAGTTGAAAAGTCGCAAGAGAAAGTCTAAGTACTCAGAAATAAGTGTGAAGAGTCTCAGAAACAACTAGCAAAAGTAAAATTAAAGACTGCACTTAAAGGAAAGCAAACAAGATTTAGGCTCTGTTTGGAAAAAACTATTCAACATAGAGGACCAACTTTCACGATTGAAGGATTTTGCTAATGAAAAATTAGAACTTGATAAACTTCTAGCATCATAAGTACCTATTAAACATCATGAAAAATGCCTGGAACAGGTAAATAAATTACTGAAGATTCAGAACATTTGGTTGAATGCAGAATTAACAATCAAAATTGTTGAAATGTTGGAACTTATTCGTAAAAAGTGCAATGAAATTCTTGAACTGCAATCCAATCTGAAGAGCGTGAAAGTTGAGATGCACCGTATGGATGCAAATCCAGACTTCAAAAACAGGAAAGGAAAATTTGAAGAAACAGACTGAAAATCTAACAAATAAATTGAACAAATATAAGGCACAAACAGTGATCATGGAAGAAAGTTTCCAAAACAAACTGAATGACCAGATGAAGTCCTTAAGCATGTATAATGATTCTGCAGATAATTCTGAAACAAAGTCAACTGAACTCACCATAGTAGTTGCTGGTCTGGGTCTTCGGAGAGATTAAGTCAGTTAGGATTGAATTCACTGGAATTTAGCAGAATGAAAGGGGAGCTCATAGAAACTTATAAAATTCTAACAGGGTTAGGCAGAGTAGATTCAGAAAGAATGTTCCCAATGTTGGGGAATCCAAAACAAGGGTTCATACTTTGAAGATAAGGGGTAAAAACCTTTTAGAACTGATGCAAGAGAAATTTCTTCACCCAGAGGGTGGTGAATATGTGGAATTTACTACCACAGTTGTCTGATTTCAAGAAGAAATTAGATATAGCTCTAGGAGCTAAAGGGACATTGGGGGGAGGGGGTGGCATATCACACTACCTGTAATCCCCACAGCTTGCTTGGGCTTGTAAAATCTTATTAACTGTCCTGGCTTGAGACAATTCACACCTCTATAACCTGTGCTTAATCCTCTCTCTACTTGCATTACCTGTTAAGAGTCGCATTCCAACCATTATCTTGAAGTTGAGTTTATGTCTATATAAGCCCTGTTTGTGAACTAAACTTGCCACTCATCTGATGAAGGAGCAGCGCTCTGAAAGCTTGTGCTACCAAACAAACCTGTTGGACTTTAACCTGGTATTGTGAGACTTCTCAGTTGTTATAAAAGAGGAAGCTTGCAACTCACACCAAGTATGTAATATTGTATTAAACAAGACCGAGAAACTGCATACCTTGATATGCATGTCCGGCAAAAAGGAGAACAGCTTGATGTATGGTATTATGGTAAATATAATTATGAATGGTGTACAATGGATTTTGTAGCTATTAATATACACATATTAGACATGTATATCTTTGTAAGTAGATTACTAATTTGCATTAATTTGATAGTGGATTGCCATAAGTATGCAGAAAGAGTCTAAAATAAAACAAAAACGTGTTCCGGCTTTACTTCATTAAAACCATTTTGATCTATCAAAGATTTCTAAAGCATATGCAAGTTTGTCCTGTAGTGAATAAATGTCTTTGTTTTTACTCAGTATGTATATATTGGATCTGATGTGGAGATGCCGGCATCGGACTGGGGTAATCACAGTAATAAGTCTCTGGTCTTCGGGTAAGCGTTCTCTAAGGCGGCCTTCACGACACATGACAGCGCACAGTTGCTGAGCAGAGACTGATAGTCAAGTTCTGCACGCATGAGGATGGCCTCAACTGGGATCTTGGGTTCATGTCACACTATCTATAACCCCCATGACTTGCCTGAATTTGCAACATCTCACTTACTGTCCTGTCTGGAGACAATACTGTCCTGTCTGGAGACAATACATATCTCTTTAACCTATGCTTAATGCTATCTCCACTCACATTGTCTGCACCTTTAAGACTTGAATAGCAGATTAGCTGTAAAGACTCACATTCTAATCAGTATTCTGTAAACTACATGTGCCTTTATATGCCCTTCTCCGATCAGAACTTTCCACTCACCTGATGAAAGAACAGCTTTCCAAAAGCTTGTGGGTTTACTATCAAATAAACTTGTTGGACTTTAACCTGGTGTTGTGAGACTTCTTAGTATATTGGATCTGAGCAGCATATAATACAGCTGTTGTATGTTAATGATTTGAAAGGGTTATCAAGTGTGTATCTTTGTCTTACTGACGGCCTAATATGGGAATGTGGATAATATTTGTCATTTGACTAACTGGTGAGTTCTCAATCTCAGTTTACTGATAGGAAGATGAGCTGGAGCTTAGAGCATTTCCCCATTCTTTACTGGTGGGGTGATTCAAAGGTTAGTTAAATCAGTCACCATGCTTCAGTGACTCCAGGTGATTGATTCATGACTAAAATGCGTAGATCCTGAACCCAAGAACCAAAGTCAAATGATGAATTGTAATGAAGGAGAGGAAATCATTAAATCTCTGTATCAAAATTATTTATTTAGAAGTGTTTTTAAATTTTGTTTCCCTGATTTTTGAAAACTTCATAGATGTTGCTATATTTAATATTAGATCTTCAGTAGTTGATTATTCAAAATGAAAATTGAGCAAAGCACCATTTGCATATCGTATATTTATTTTGGTCATGTTTACATAGTGAAAGTAATCTTTATTGGATGCCATAGAATGACATCAGTGCCTATCCTGTATTGTTCATTTCTTGTTTTCTTAATATTAGCAAATGGAATCATATAACTTCGTTATTTTCACCATCAGTCATTATTGCCAAATTGAAAGTGTGGGTTGGGAACAAGATGATGATAATGGCAAGATGATTAAATTGTGTGTTTATTACCTACTCTATCCACCCAGCATGTATAGACTTGATTTGAGAGCTTAGACTTCCATTAGTTTGTTGAAACAGCTGGACACAAGGGAATATATTGCTTGATTGACAGTTTTTTACTGAGCTCCCTTTTGTCAATGACTCATTGTTTATTTACACAAGACAAAGAGGTGACAATTGCTTATAATTTCTGCTGATGATAGTGAAAAGTGTAATTAATTGACACTTTCATAGGATTGTGATAATAGCAGTATTTTAAAGAAGGTTATGAATGGCTTTTTAAAACTTTCTTCTTCCCTGCCATTGTTCCTATAGGATTCATTGGTTCTGTACAAAATGTAAACTGGGTGAATGTGCATAGAAATGTTTTGAGTTGGTATGGAGGGAATGAGAGGCCACTGTAGGTGGATGGAGGGGCTCAGGATGGCATAGAGGGTATGAGGGGCCATGGGGGTGGGGGAGGGGCATGAATAGGTATGGGCCTGGAGGTTATGGGTAAGACCTTTTATAGTTGTGTTTCAAAAGAGTCCCTCATCCAAAGTGTAGGGCACAAAACCATGAGTTCTTGAGAAGCTGGTCTAACTCTAGGAAAATTGTCGGAAGATGTTGTAAAGTTGTTTGGTACCTCACTAAGAGGCTTTGGTTGAACATTACATAGAAACTTAGAAACTAGAAGCAGGAGTAGGCCATTTGGCCCTCCAAGCCCTGACAAGATGTTCGTCTTCATCGATGACAGTTGAAGGCTCTGAAAATGTTATAGCTTCTCTGTTTGGACCATCCCCACACCCCCACTACTTGCCTTCAAACAATCACGCAACCTCAAGCAGACCGTTGTTTGCAGCGAACTACCCAGCCTTCAGGAGAACAACGACCACGACACCACACAACCCTGCCACAGCAACCTCTGCAAGACATCCCAGGTCATTGGCACGGATGCCACCATCCACCAGATACATACTCATGTGACTCAGCCAACACTGTCTACCTGATATGCTGCAGGAAAGGATGTCCCAAGGCATTGTACATTGGCGAGACCATGCAAACGCTATGACAATGGACGAATGGACACTGCTCGACAATCACCAGGCAGGAGTGTTCTCTTCCTGTCGGGGAACACATCAGCAGTCAAGGGCATTCAGCCTCTGATCTTCGGGTAAGCATTTTCCAAGGCTCCCTTCATGACACACGACAACACAGAATTGCTGTGCAGAAACTGATAGCCAAGTTCCACACACATGAGAACGGCCTCAACTGGGTTCTTGGGTTCATATCACACTACCTGTAACCCCCACAACTTGCCTGGGCTTACAAAATCTGACTAACTATCCTGGCTTGAGACAATTCACACCTCTTTGACCTGTGTTTCACCCTCTCTCCACTTGCATTGTCTGTACCTGTAAAGACTTGCTTACCTGTTAAGACCCGCATTCCAACCATTATCTTGCAATTGAGTGTGTCCATATATGCCCTGTTTGTGAACCCAACTCACCACTCACCTGCTGAAGGAGCAGCGCTCCGAAAGCTCGTGCTACCAAATAAACTTGTTGGACTTTAACCTGGTGTTATGAGACTTCTTACTGTGCCCACCCCAGTCCAACACCGGCATCTCCACATCATCTGTTATAACTACTTAGTAATATACTGATTAATAAGAGACATTTCTGATATACATACCAGCAACTGTGCAACATTTTAGGAAGCTTTGAACTTAAATCTTGCACAATGATTTCATGTTTTTTATTTATATTTTGAAACTGAAAATCAATTCTGCTTGAATTGTTGTACAATGCATTTACTTATACATAAGTAGTGCAAATAATGTTTACAAATTCCAGTAAATACAAATAAAGAGTATCATTTCAGCAGCAGTGCCTTACATTTTGGTTTTGGGTCAAATGAACTTTTAATAAAAAAGTTGAAACAAATCTTTTAACATTCTCTGATGGAATTATGTTCACTTAATATGATCATGTTGAGATGTACAAACAAAAGAATTGTTCAGTTTAATTAAAATGCATCAGATAGGGTAGGCATAATTAAGTTGTCCTTTTCACTCTTTTACTCAAAACTATTGAAGCATTAACAAAGAACAAAGAACAACACAGCACGGGAAACAGGCCCTTCGGCCCAACGAGCCCGCGCCGCCATCTTAACAAAGCATTTTCCTACACTACCTTGACCCGTGTGTATGCGTATGGTACCCCCATTGGAAACCAGATTCAGGGGAGAATAATTTAGGGACAATTTGTTACACCAATCAGCCTAACAGCACATCTTTGGGGTGTGGGAGGAAACCGGAGCACCCGGAGGAAACCCACGCAACCACAGGGAGAATGTGCAAACTCCCACAGACACTGGCCCAAATCCATGTATGTGCACAGCTAGCAGTGATAGTCACTGAGCTGTTGTGGTGCCCATCTGCTGGTCCAGTTTTAAGCACACACAACGATGCAAAGTACTAGGCCACTCTCGAAACATCCAAGAGCTGCCCACGCACGACCCACCGTGTGTATGCCCCTCGTTAGACAACAAGGTGGACCGACACACCTGCGGAGTAAAAGAGACAAAACATCAACACATGTAGCATTAGATTTCCAGTAACGTCCTGAGGCTCTGACCCTTATTTAAAACCGTCTCCTATAACCCTCCATCCTTGTTTCATTCACGTGCCTATCTAAGTAAACCTTAAACAAGTCCAGCGCGCCTGCCTTCACCACCTTACTTGGTAGTGCATTCCATAACCCCACAACCCTCCTGTGTGAAAAACCTCCCTCTAGTACCCAAATTATACTTCTCCCCCCTCACCCTTAGCTCGTGACCCCTCGTGATATTTGTCTTCAATCTAGGAAAAAGCCTGCCTCTGTTTACTCTATCTATACCCTTCATTATTTTATACACCTCTATCAGATTCCCCTTTAATCTCCGTCGTTCTAAGGGAAAGAGCCCCAGTTTACCCAATCTTTCCTCATAACCCAGGCCTTCCATACCAGGCAGCATCCTGGTAAACCTCCTCTGCACTCTCTCCAGGGTCTCCACGTCCTTCCGGTAGTAAGGTGAGCAGAACGAGACGCAGTACTCCAAATGCGGTCTAACCAATGTTCTGTACAACTGTAGCATTAGACGCCAGCTCTTATACTCTATACCTCTTCCTATAAAGGCTAACATTCCGCAACCTTTCTTCGCAATCTTCTCCACCTGGGTTGCCACCTTCAGAGACTTGTGCACTTGCACTCCCAGGTCCCTCTGCATTTCTATACTCTTAATTGGTCTACCCTTTATCATGTAACTCCTCCCTGCATTATTCCTTCCAAAATGCATCACCTCGCATTTATCAGAATTAAATTCCATCTGCCATCTATCTGCCCAATATACCAGCCTATCTATATCCTGCTGTGTCACCTGACAGTCCTCCTCGCTATCCGCCAATCCTGCCATCTTGGTGTCATCTGCAAACTTGCTGATCACACCACGTACGCCCTCTTCCAAGTCATTTATATATATTACGAAGAGAAGAGGTCCCAGTACTGAGCCCTGCGGCACACCGCTGGTGAAAGACGTCCAGCTAGAAAAGGACCCTTCCACTACTACTCTCTGTCTCCTGTTGCCTAGCCAGTTTTCAATCCACCTAGATACCTGTCCCTGTATCCCATGAGCCTTAACCTTTTCTACCAGCCTACCGTGAGGGACTTTGTCAAACGCCTTACTGAAATCCATATAGATGGCATCAACGGCTCATCCATTGTCAACCGTTTTTGTCACCTCTTCAAAAAATTCTACCAGATTCGTAAGGCAAGACCTCCCCTGAACAAAGCCATGCTGCATATCCCTAATCAGATCGCAACGCTCCAAATGCTTATACATCCTATCCCTAAGAATTTTTTCCAACAACTTTCCAACCACTGATGTCAAACTCACTGGCCTATAATTACCAGGGTTATCCCTACTGCCCTTTTTAAACAGTGGTACCACATTAGCTATCCTCCAGTCCTCTGGGACCTCACCTGTGTCCGAAGAAGAGACAAAGATTTGCGTCAGAGGCCCAGCAATTTCATCTTTCACCTCCCTAAGCAGCCTGGGATAAATGCCATCAGGCCCCGGAGCTTTATCAGTTTTTATGCTACCTAAAAACCCTAACATTTCCTCCCTCATAATGGATATTTCCTTCAACTGGTCTACAGCTCCCTCCAAGACGTTACAAGACACCAAGCCCCTCTCCTTCATGAATACCGACGCAAAGTGTTCATTCAGGATCTCCCCATTCCCTCTGACTCAATGCATAGTTCCCCTCCTTTGTCCCTAAGGGGACCTATTTTCCCTCTAACCACCCTCTTGTTCCTAATATAAGAGTAAAATGCCTTTGGATTTTCCTTAATCCTATCAGCCAAAGCAATTTCATGCCCCCTTTTCGCCCTTCTAACTCCCCTTTTGAGCTCCCTCCTGCTCTCTCTATATTCCTCCAGTGCTCTCTCCGATCCCAGTTGCTTAGACCTAACATATGCCTCTCTCTTCTTCCTGACCAAGTCTGCAATATTTCCTATAATCCACGGCCCTCTAATCCTGCCTTTCCCATCCTTCCTCTTTACCGGCACATGTCTTTCCTGCAACCTTATCAGTTTGCCCTTGAAAGCCTCCCACTTGCCAACCGTGGACTTACCCGCTAACAACCTCTCCCAATCAGTGTCCTTCAGCTCCTTCCTAATCCGGCTATAGCTTGCCTTCCCCCAGTTCAGCACCCTCCCCTTCGGACAGCACACTTTTATCCTAAAGTAGGCAGAATTGTGGTCACTGTTAGCCACATGTTCGCCGACTGCAACCTCAACCACCTGACCCGGCTCATTACCCAAAACTAAATCCAATATAGCCCCCTCCCTAGTCGGGCTAGTTACGTACTGCTCCAAGGACCCTTCCAGCACACATTTCACAAATTCCTTCCCATCTGAACCCCCAGCTCTAGGCACCTTCCAATCCACTCCAGGAAGATTAAAGTCACCCACTACAACAACCCTATTCTTCCTGCACCTATCTAAAATGTCTTTACAAATGCATTCTTCCACTGCCCTTGGGCTGTTGGGTGGCCTATAGTACACCCCTAGCATAGTAATCGCTCCCTTCCTATTCCTAAACTCCACCCAGTGACTCAATCCCTAACTCCTCCATATTATCCTCCCACTGCACTGCTGTGCTGTGCTCCTTTACTAACAATGCCACCCCACCACCTCTCTTCAACCCTCCTCTGTCACACCTAAAACACTTATACCCAGGAATATTCAGCTGCCAGTCCTGCCCTTCCTTTAACCACATCTCCGTCACTGCCACCACATCTAAATTCCTCACGAACATCAAGGCCCTAAGCTCATCCGTTTTACCTGTTACACTTCTCGCATTAAAACAGACGCAATCCAACCCTCCAGGCCCACTCAGATCCTCCTTTCCCCTGATAAATTTCCTTTCAACCAAACCTACCCTGTCACCCAACTCGCTACCAATCCCAGTGCCTAATAAGTTATCAGTCTCATCCCCACCCCCCTCCCTATTAGTTTAAACCCTGCTGAAACATTCCAGCTAACCTCCCAGCTAAGATATTTGTCCCCCTCCCATTCAAATGTTCCCCATCCCTCCTGTACAGGTGCCCTTCTCTCACAAATACTTCCCAGTGATTGACAAAAGTAAAGCCCTCTAACTTGCACCAATCCCTCAGCCACGCATTCAGCTGCATGATCTCATTATTCCTAGCCATGCTGTTACTAGGCAGCAGCCCAGAGAATGCCACCCTGGAGGCCCTGCTCTTCAGCTTGGCCCCCAACTCCCTGAATTGCCTACGTACATCCCCCCTGCTCTGCCTTCCTACGTCCTTCTCTTCTACGTGTATAATTACTTCAGCCTGGTTCCCTTCACCCTTCATAATTCCCTCTATCCTCTCTGATATGTCCTGTACCCCTGCTCCAGGGAGGCACTCTACCATCCTTAGTTGCAACCTTTTCATTAAACTGTATGGATTTTGGTTTGTTCAGTGATGTAAAACTTAAAGAGAATTTCACCATAATCTAATTTTCAAAGTTTTTTTACATGAGGCAGTAAAATGAAATTCAACTTCCAAAGATAAGTAAACCTGTTCAAAACATGAACTTCATCAGTAAGCTGAATAACACATATTTTATATGCTATGGACTATTGTTGCAGGGAACAGAACAATGAGCTATTACAGTAACTCCTTTTTAATGAATGACATAACTATGGATCATGCTAATGACAAGTAGAGTAAAATTTGATCCAGAAAGTAGCCTCATGCCACTTGATCTTCACATCTCCTGTAGCAAAGTGCAATCTACCAAGCTGTACAGATGCTTGAAGGTCTGTATTGACAAGATGCTCACTTTGGAAAAAAAATTGTCAAATTCTAGGAACAGACATGCGCTCGACCTAGAACAAACAAGCAATAACGCTTAGAGAGAGAAAGAAAAAATTGAAACTATCAACACTAGTCTGCCGAAATCCCATTATGAAATTTAATTTTAAAACATTGACTTCCATACATTAGAACCATTGCAACTCCCTTGTTTTAAGTTGAATTCCAAAAGATCAGCATGAATGAGGCAGGATCATAACCTAAACCATTTTGTTGATCATTATCAAAAAATTAAGATTGTGCCTTAATCAAAGTGAAACTTTGCATCTAATGAGTCTGGTAACAGGACCATGGCGAATTAGTTCACCGGTCTCATTACGATAGTGGTAGCAAGCTGCTAGCACCAGTCCCACCGGTAGCTCATCCATTGTGGAGGATTTGTAATAATGTTCAAATGTTTTTTCCAGAGGCAGTGAAACCACATAACATTTCAGCTCTCAGTTTGTGTATTGAAAATACCAGGTAAATAACACAGAAGAGAAAATGAGACAGGATACAGATAAAGGAAAGAATCATTAAGTACGTTGGATAGGTGTCTGCAATATAAAAATTTGACTAATGCTAAAGCTCATATATAGCAGCAGCAAAGCGACATTTGTCTTTGGTGTACACCAGTGGCTTTTTTAATCCAATCAAAGAAAACAATTTTCATTTATCTAACACTTTTCACATCCTTGGGAGATTTGATAGATGTTTCCAACCAATAATGGGATGTGAGTATTGCTAACAAGGTCAGCATTTGTTGCCCAATAGCAAATGCCATCGATAAGTGGTAGCCTTCTTAAAACATGCACACGGTGGGTCGTGCATGGGCTGCTCTTGGATGTTTTGAGAGTAGCCTAGTACTTCATGTCGTTTGTGTATGCTTAAAACTGGACCAGCAGATGGGCACCACAACAGCTCAGTGACTATCACTGTTAGCTGTGCAGATACATGGATTTGGGCCAGTGTCTGTGGGAGTATGCACATTCTCCCTGTGGTTGCGTGGGTTTCCTCCGGGTGCTCTGGTTTCCTTCCACACCCCAAAGATGTGCTCTTAGGCTGATTGGTGTAACAAATTGTCCCTAAGTTATTCTCCCCTTAATCTGCTTTCCAATGGGAGTACCATAAGCATAGACATGGGTCAAGGGTGGAGGAGGAAAAACACATTGTTAAGATGGCCGCGCGGGCTTGTTGGGCCAAAGGGCCTGTTTCCCCTGCTGTGTTGTTCTTTGTTCACTGCAGCCTATGTGGTGTAGATACACCCTCAGTGCTGTTGGGAGCTTCAGGTTTTTGACACAGCAACAGTGGAGTTATAATTCCAAGTTAGGGCGGCATGTGGCTTTGACATGAACTTCTGCTACTCTTGTTCTTCTAAGTAGTAGAAGTTGTGGTTCGAAAGGTTGTTAAAGGAAGTTTGGAGAGTTGATGTGGTGCACCTTGTAGATGGTACACACTGCTGCTACCGTGCGTTGGTGGTGGAAGGATATTGAACAAACTGTTTGCCTTGTCTTGAATATTGTCCATCTGTTTAAGTACTGGAATTGCTTATGAAGGCAGGTAGACATTATTCCATTATACTCCTAAGTTGTGCTTTGTTGATAATGTAAAACATCTGACAACACCAGGTTTTAGTCCAACCTATTTATTTGATAATAGACTCACAAGCTTTCGGGGTTCGCCCCTTCGTCAGGTGAATGGAGAGTTCTGGCCTCCGACAGAGCATATAAAGCACAGACAGTTTAGAGATTACTGATTAGAATGCAAATCCTTACACCTAACCTGCTGTTCAAGACCTGAAGTGGCTGACAATGTGAGTGGAAGGAGCACTGATCACAGTTTAAAGAGATGTGTATTGTATCCAGACAGTACAGTAAGTGAGGTTTTGCAAACCCAGGCAAGTCACGGGGGTTACAGATAGTGCGACATGAACCCAAGATCCCTGTTGAGACCGTCCTCATGTGTGCGGAACTTGGCTATCAGTCTCTGTTCAGCGACTCTGCGCTGTCGTGTGTCGTGAAGGCCGCCTTGGAGAATGCTTACCCGAAGGTCAGAGGCTGAATGCCTGTGACCACTGAAGTGTTCGCCAACAGGAAGGGAACAGTCTTGCCTGGTGACTGTCGAGCGCTGTTCATTCATCCGTTGTCGTAGCGTCTGCATGGTCTCCCCAATGTACCATGCTTTGGGACATCCTTTCTTGCAACGTATCAGGTAGACAATGTTGGCCGAGTTGCAAGAGTATTTACCATGTACCTGGTGGATGGCATTCTCACGTGTGATGATGGTATCCATGTCGATGATCCGGCATGTCTTGCAGAGTTTGCTGTGGCAGGGTTGTGTGGTATTGTGGTCACTGTTCTCCTGAAGGCTGGGTAGTTTGCTGTGAACAATGGTCTGTTTGAGGTTGTGTGGTTGTCTGAAAGCAAGAAGTGGGGGTGTGGGGATAGCCCTGGCGAGATGTTCGTCTTCATCAATGATATGTTGAAGACTCCGGAGAAGATGTCAACCACAATACCACACAACCCTGCCACAGCAACCTCTGCAAGACATGCCGGATCATCGACATGGATACCATCATCACACGTGAGAATACCATCCACCAGGTACATGGTAAATACTCTTGCAACTCGGCCAACATTGTCTACCTGATACGTTGCAAGAAAGGATGTCCCAAAGCATGGTACATTGGGGAGACCATGCAGACGCTACGACAACGGATGAATGAACAGCGCTCGACAGTCACCAGGCAAGACTGTTCCCTTCCTGTTGGCGAACACTTCAGTGGTCACGGGCATTCAGCCTCTGACCTTCGGGTAAGCATTCTCCAAGGCGGCCTTCACGACACACGACAGCGCAGAGTCGCTGAACAGAGACTGATAGCCAAGTTCCGCACACATGAGGACGGTCTCAACAGGGATCTTGGGTTCATGTCGCACTATCTGTAACCCCCGTGACTTGCCTGGGTTTGCAAAACCTCACTTACTGTACTGTCTGGATACAATACACATCTCTTTAAACTGTGATCAGTGCTCCTTCCACTCACATTGTCAGCCACTTCAGGTCTTGAACAGCAGGTTAGGTGTAAGGATTTGCATTCTAATCAGTAATCTCTAAACTGTCTGTGCTTTATATGCTCTGTCTGAGGCCAGAACTCTCCATTCACCTGACGAAGGGGCGAACCCCGAAAGCTTGTGAGTCTATTATCAAATAAATAGGTTGGACTAAAACCTGGTGTTGTCAGACTTTTTACTGTGTTTACGCCAGTCCAACGCCGGCATACCCACATCATTGTTGATAACGGACAGGCTTTTCGGAGACTCAGGAGGGGAGTTACTCCCTGTAGAATTCCCAGTCTTTTTGTAGTGTAAAGGTTGTTACAAGTTTGGGAAATACAGCAAAGTCCTACAAACAACAGAGATAAATGACCAGATAATCTATGTTCACAGAAACAGAAGATGCTGAAAATGTTCAAGTCAGGAGATGAAAGATCATCACTTGACTTGAAATGTTAACTCGGTTTCTCTCCACAGTCACTGCTGAGTATTGCTAGCATTTTCATTTCAGATCTCCAACATCTTTACTATTTTAGTTTTACATCTATTTTGGCAATGTTGATTTGGAAATAAATGCTGGCCAGAAGAACGTCAGTGTAATGATTAGATCCCAAAATTCAGATGTTGAATATTACCACTGGTCAGGGTTGAAACCTACAATGCCACAAATCTGAAAATTTAAAATCACAGAAGTTGTAATAATTTACTTACAAAAATTATCATCGAACCCTACAGTGCAGAAAGAGGCCCTTCGAGTCTGCACCAAACACAATCCCACCCAGGCCCTACCCCCATATCCCTACATACTATACCCACTAATCCCTCTAACCTATGCATTCCTGAACACTAAGGAGCAATTTCCTAGCACAGCCAATCAACCTAACCTGCACATCTTTGGACTGTGGGAGGAAACCGGAGTACCCGGAGGAAACCCACGCAGACAAAAGAATGAGCAAACTCCGCACAGACAGTGACCCAAGCTGGGAATCAAACTCGGGACCCTGGAGCTGTGAAGTAACAGTGCTACCATGCCGCCCCATTCTTTTCTATGTTTTTGACTCCTCAGCACAGTCAGTTCTCATTATTTAATTTTTTTGCAATATCTCCAATTTTTGGCAATTGAAAGTTAATTCCAGCTGTATGAAATCAATATAAGATACTTACGATTACTGCAACCACATCCAAGTGAATAAATATTTCCAAGATTGAATGCAACATATTTAATAATCAAACCGCAGCATCAAAAATTCTTCCTGACATCTTTCAAAAAAGAAATAAAAACTACAACAGCCAAGTCTGCTTTTCGAGCAGAAATTTTTTTTCATGATTAATGGAAAAAATCAGTTATCCATAGTATCAAATGTACATTTTTTATTTAAAAAGCATCTGGTCATTTATTGGGTTAATGTTTAATTTAGATTTGAATATAAGCTATTGTAAAAAAATTACTGTCGCTTGTATCTAATTTGCCAAATCATCACTAGAGTACATGGGAACATGAGTAATCATTCAGTCCCTTGAGTCCATTCCAGAATTTAATTGAACAAAGCAGCTCCTACCTCAATCCCATTCACCTGAGTTTGTTCCACATCCTTATATCTTTGCCTACTAACTATCTGGTGACTCCCCCGGTCCTTTAAATTAATATTAACACAGGATTCACATTGTTTTGTGGAACAAGTTGCAGATTTCTAGTCCCCTTACAATTCCTCATACCAGTGCCAAATGGCCAAGCTTTAATTTTAAGATCATGTCCCATTGGTCTGGATTCCCCTACCAGAGGATTCTACCTTTTCTGTATTTACCCTACCAACTTCTTTCACCATCGTAAACACCTCAATTAGATCACCTCACAACCTATCCTCATAATTTAGCCCTTTGAGCCTTAGAAAACCTTTGGAAGGGGTACAGTGCATATTTACCAAAGATACTGATCCAAATCTTCTGGTCATCGGATAGTCGATGACCTGATGTAACTCGAAGATGCACATTGGGATGCCTTGCAAGTCCTCATGTATGTACATCCTTGGGAAGTTTAAACTTCCAACTGCCAGTCTACTCTGCCAGGATTGCTCCGAGTTTAGCCAAAACCACTGGCACTTAGGCTGCGTGCACTAAACTTACCCAGATTTTTATTTAAATTTGATCAGTATTTTGGAGTTTTACATAGCAGCTATAAAGCCAGAATAACCAAATAAATCAGCTAACATGTCAAAGCACTCCACTATCTACAGAAACGTCCACCTGTTCCCAAACAATGTTCAGCAACACCTGTCCTTCCTGACCACTTTCGCCCCACTGGGTAGTGCTTAACCCCTTCATCCGGTCATTGCTCACACCCTCCACGCTGCTGCACTGTGTTCATCCCCTGGGTGCCACAAGCAATGCTGACCCCTTGCCCGCTGGGTCCTGCTTGACCCCCTACCCGCTACTTCCTTCTTGGCCCTGCCCCCACTGCCAGACAGGGCTCGACCCCGCACCCACCGCCAGACAAGGCTCGAACCTGCCCCCGGACAGGGTTCGATCCCACCCCCACTGCCAGACAGGGCTCAACCCCGTCCCCATCGCCAGACAAGGCTCCACCCGCCTCCACCGCTAGGCAGGGCTCAACATACCCCCACCATGGAACAGGGCTTGATATGCCCCCACCACTGTTCTGACCATGTTCCCTCCAGGGTGATAGGAAGGAGTAGCAAGGCCAGAGAACCATGGATGACCAGATACAACCAGAAAGAAAGGACAAGGGAACAAGGAACAGGTACAAGGGAAGCAAATCAGCAGAAGTATGAGTGAACTACAGAAGGTGCAGGGTGGAGCTTCATAAGCAATTAGGAAATCAAAGAGGAGATATGAGAAAGCTCTGCCTGGTAAAAGTATGGAAAATCCCAAGCTAATCTATAAATATATCACTGGGAAGAGGATAACCAGGGAAAAAGTAGAGCCCATCAGGGACCAAAGGGGCAACCTGTGGGTAGAGCAAGAGGACATTGATGAGTGTTGAATGAATACTTCACATCCGTTGTCACCCAAGAGAATGAGGGTGAAGGTATAGAATTCAGAGAGGGAGATTAGAGAAGGACAAGGGATTGGAGGTGTCGGCAGGCTTAAAAGTGGAGAAATCTCCAGGCCTCGGTGAATTGTGTCTCAGACTGCTAAGGAGGGCAAAGGTGGAGGTTGCAGGAGTTAATGACCCAAATTTTTTAATTCCTCTCTGGCCACAACGAAGATGCCAGATGACTAGAGCCAATATTTAGAAGTGTTGTAGAGATAAACCAGTGAACTATATACCAGTGAACTACAAACCAGTAAGTCTCGCTTCAGTGGTAAGGAAAGTATTGGAGAAAATTCTATCTCCACTTGGAGAGGCAAGGTGTGATCAGGGATAGTCAGTATGGCTTCGTCAGAGGGAGAAAGCGCCTAACAAATTTGATTGAATTTTTTGAGGAGGTGACCAGGTGTGTAGACAAGTTTATCTGGATTTCAGCAAAGCCTTTGACAAGGTCCCACATGGGTGACTTGTAAAGAAGGTCATTTCACCTGGAGTACAGGGTAATTTGATAAAGTGGAATCAAATTTGGCTCGGTTGTAAGAAACAGTGGGTGATGACAGAAGGCTGCTTTAGTGACTAGAAACCAATGTCTAGTGGCATACCACAGGGGTCCCCTATTATTTGTCATTTATATAAAGGACATAGATTACTATGTGGGGGATAGGATTAGCAAGTTTGCAGATGACACAAAGATTGGCTGGGTGGTTAACAGTGAGTTTGAGTGTCTTGGGCTACAAAAAGATATAGATGGGATGGTCAAACAGGCAGAAAAGTGACAGATGCAACTTAACCTTGAAAAATGTGAGGTGATACACTTTCAAAGGAGTAATTTGGCAAGGAAGTATTCAATGAACGGCATAACAGCGGGAAGTTCTGTGGGACAAAGGGACCTTGGTGTGTTTGTCCACAGATCTCTGAAGATCTGAGGAGGGTATGTTAGTGGCATGGTGAAAAAGGCATATGGGACATATGGGCCTTAGGTCCCTTAAATAGTACCTGAATGAGAACTTAGCCTTGAATGTTATGGCGTGCCATGGGTCAAGTGCTGATAAATGGGATTAGTTGGGAGGTCAGTGTTTCTCACAAGTTGGTACAGATTCAGTGGGCCAAAGGACCTATTCTGCTCTGTATCATTCTATGATTCTATGGAAAGTGTTCACCCCATCCCCACTGCTGGAGAGTAAGACCCCCAACGTACCTCCTCTCCCAATTCAGCTTTCAGATAAAAGCAAAATACTGGAAATGCTGGAAATCTGAAATAAAAATAGAAAATGCTGGAAAAACATAACAAGTCTGGCAGTATTTGTGGAAAGAGAAACAGAGTTAATGTTTTGAGTTCATATGGTTTTTCTTCTTTTGAGTCATATCAACTCGAAGGGTTAAATTTGTTTCTCTCTCCATAGATGCTTCTAGACCTGCTGAATTTTTCCTGCACTTTTTTTGTTTTTATGTCATCTTTTGGAATTCCTGGCTCCTATTTGCTAACATCAGAAGAGCTAGCATTGTCAAGGAATGAGGGAAAGGGATGTTGAGCATTTTTGTGGGTGAGATAGTAATGGGGGCTGTACACTATTGAGGGTGAGGGAAGCAGGAGAACACAGGGTGAGGATTAGGCAGATCTGCACCACTGGCATAGTGAGGTTAAGAGATTTATGAAATTAAGAACTCAGCCAATCTTAAACCCATGAGTTTTTCCCTCAATCTTGGGCCTGTTCATTCAATGAATTGCAAGTAATTTGATTTAAAAATGCTAGATATACGAGATACTTAACAATTGCAGATTCTTTCTACTGTGAAACAGAGGCAGAAATACCACAATTAATACAGGCTTCTGAACATTTAAACTCTTACTTACCAGAATATGGCAGCTGGTGCTGTAAAAAAGGATGTGGCTTGGCCTCCCCCACCTAGCTTCTACAATAAAGGCCTCAGAGAGTGGCCAAAGGTCTAACCTGAGAAAACAGTGGCAGCAAGCGCATGTTATTTTTATCTTGATTTGCACTGGTCATAACTGTTCCAATGCAAATCAAAAGATTTTGACCACTTCATCACGATTTCTGTTGCGAGGTTATTAATCTGAAATTTTAACTCAATTTCTTGTGCCACAAATGCCACCAGATCTGTTTTCTCTCTTTGTGCCCTTCCCGAGCTCAAAATGTCATGTCTTATTCCTTGATCTAAGTCATTAAGATATTCAATGAAAGTCGAGGCCCCCAGATATTCCTGGGAAAAAAATCACTTGCATATCCCATGAATCAGAGAATAGACTCCTCTATTCCTACTCTCAGACTCTCACCTTCCAAACAATTACTGATCTGTGCCACAATGTTACCTCCGATCCTCATTTTGGAAAATCATCTTGTTTGGAACCTTATTTAGATCCTTCTAGATGTCCATATGGAAGCATTCACCAATACACGTCCATTCACCATGCTAACTACCACCGCAGGATATTCAACCAGATTACTCAGACATATCAGAGCTTCACAAATTATACTTTGTCATGTTTAAGAGTTTTAATTGGTAAAAGATATGCAATTTCTTTTGTTATATTCTAACTGTGTTCTTAAATAAAGTTTATTCTAATAAAAGCTTCTTGATGGGTCATTTGAATCACACCTGACTGGGATTTATGCGCAATCAAATGCTGAAATCAAATGCAAAATTGGGATCTGGGCTGACTGCATAATATACCTTGGAGTTTCTGGTCTGATCCTTAACACTTCTGAGTATATACCCAACAGCAGATCCCTAACATGTAAAGTGTTAATTGTTAACATTTTCCTGCACAAACATTCACCAAACTTGTCACCACTGCATCCATTTAAGTACAGCTCAAAAGTCCATTAAGTACATTTCCTACAAATCATATTAAGTTTCTTCCCGTTACCATTTGACCACAACTTAAAACATAATTCGGACATCTGTCCTCTACTTCTCTTTTCTTATGAACATTATCAATCCTTGTTACAATATGGTTCTGAATAACTCAGGTCATACAGGTAGTATGCCCCTAGTTGAGCACACATCTAAAATTAATTCCCCACCTACTATGAAGTCATACAAAATACACAGAGAAAAATTAATTAATTCCTTGTAGAGTATACAAATTAATAAAAATAGAAAAAAGGATAAAAATGTTCACATTTTCTACAGTATCACTAATATTTTGTCCTCTTCCTGCATTCTGAGAATGAATACACACTTACCTAGTCTGCCATTTTCATATTATCCATTATAGTCTTGCCTGCATCATTCTTTAATGTAGTCACATTGCCATTTACTGCTTTTGTCCTAATATAGTTACAAAGCTTTCGCTGTTAGATTTCATATCTGTTGCAAGTTTCTTTTCATAATGTATTCCATGTTTGTATCTCATTACTTCCTCTGTAACCTACTGATGCATCTTACAGCTCTCCCAGTCCAGTGGATTATCATTTTTATTTGTACCTGGGTAAGGCTTTACTTTCAGGTTTATTGACCATGGTTGTTAACCAACGTAAGTGGAGCCTTTGCTTTCAGGATTTTGTTTTTGTTATCATACCAAATACTTCCATAGGTAGCCATTAGGAAGTATTCAAAGGTTTATCCACAGTTCAGCCAAATTACCCTAGTTAATTAATTTCTTATCACTTTAAAGTTTGCTGTAATTAATGGTTTGGGTATGCTATTTGAATGATGGGTAGTACAGTTTTGAAGCATGTAGATTATATAATATTTGACAATGTGTAAGTAGTAAGCAAGATGGTGGATTTCAGAGAAGATATAGGCTATTGCTGAAATGGATAGACAAAGCAGATTCTACACTTTAATGCAGATACGCATAAAAGATTCATTTTGGGAGAAACAACTTGAACAGACCATATAATCTAAATGTCACTATCTTGATGGAGTGAAAAAGCAAAAGGGCTGAGTATGTATATTTGCATATCCTTGAAATGGGACGGCAATGTGATTGTAATAAAGCATATGAGATACTTGGCTTTGCAATTAAGGCCACTGAATACAAAAAGAAGGAGTCACGTTAATCACAGAATCATAGAAACCCTACAGCACAGAAAGAAGCCATTCAGCCCATCAAGTCTGTACCAACCACAATCCCACCCAGGCTCTACCCCCATATTCCTACATATTTTTACCCACTAATCCCTCTAACTTACGCATCTCAGGGCACTAAGGGCAATTTTAGCATGGCCAATCAACCTAACCTGCACCTCTTTGGACTGTGGGAGGAAACCAGAGCACCCAGAGGAAACCCAGGCAGACACAAGGAGAATGTGCAAACTTCACACAGACAGTGACCCAAGCGGGAATCAAACCCAGGTCCTTGGAGCTGTGAAGCTGCAGTGCTAACCACTGTGCTACCGTGCCGCCCTAATCTTCTATAAAACACTGAGGCCTCAGATGGAGTACTGTGTACAATTCTGGATACCATGATTTTGAAAGGATATCAAAGCGCTGGAAAGGTATAGAGGAGGCTTATCAGAATACCACAAGAGATTGGCAGCTTCAGCACGTGGAGAAACAGGAGTTGTTTCTTTTGAAACAGAGAAAATCAAGAAGATCCGGTCAGGTATTCAAAATTGAGAGAGAATGCTGATAAAAGTAGCAAGAAACTGTTTCCCATGGCAAATGGACCAGTAACTAGAGGCTATAGATGTAAAACAAGTAGCAAAAGAACTAAAGTGGACAATTCTTATCACTAGGGGATTGTTTTTATCTAGAATGCACTTCCTGAAAAGGGTGGTGGAATCAGGTTCCATAGGAACTACAATTAGACATGTATTTGAAGAAAACTAATTTACAAGATTATGAGGAAGAAACTGGAGTGTGGAGTATAGTGATCTGACACAACTTGCTAAGAATTTTCAAAGGGCAGTCTAAGTCAACCCTACTGCCATGATCACATTAGCCAGATCAGGTAGGGGGAACAAATTTCCTTCTCAAACAGATAGGTTGTTATAAGAATCCACATGTTTGACAGTCACCATTGCTGAGAATAGTTTTTTCCCCCAGGTTTATTAGTTATTTGAATTTAAATTCCACCAGCTACTGTGGTGGGATTTTTAACTCATCTCTACAGCATTAGTCCAAGCCACTCCAGTGATGTTACCATGACACTGCTATAACTTGAGCATCAAGGATCTGAGCAAAATGGAAATCAGTGGCATTCAAAAGGGAATCGATCATTGTCTGAAAGAAAAATAAATTGAAGGGCTATGTGAAAAAAGTGGGTGAATAGCACTGCGTGATTTGCTCTTGAAGAGAGCCAGCAAAAAAACGATGGGCTGAACAACTCTTTCTGTGAACTAGCCATTCTATGATTCTATAGAACTCATCTCCTGGTTCTTCAAAACCTGCCCCAGATCTACAAAACGCAAGTCCGTACTGCCTGGGTGAGTGCAGGTCCAACAACATGCAGCAATTCAAGAAAGCTGCTCACCATTATTTTCTCAAAAGCAATTAGAGATGGGGAACAAATACTAGCCTAGCCAGCAACACTAAAATATTTTTTAAAAAGGATGAAATAGACTGTATTTTAAAGAGCCAGCACAAGCATAACAGCTTGAATGCCATAATCACACACCCGCAGCCCTGTCTGTGCTGCAAGATTCTGCAATCTCTGTGCTATGTTGTGTGGTATTATCCAAACTATTCAAATTGCCAGATTTTCCATGATATTGGTCATGGCGAGTTGCAGAACACACTCTTTTATATCAGCTAAATTGAGGTGGCATGCAGCATAAAATTATCAGGTCCATTAATATATGATGAACAAAATCAAGCTACATTTGTATCATACTGCATTCTGGGATTTTCAGCAATGTTATGGGACAAAGACTGATTTGACATGTTTCCATGAAAACCATAAATAAGTGTATTCAATTACTATTGTACCATATGCATCTAAATACTTATTTCTTATCTTTTTTTAACCCAGACTGAAGATACATATGAAGATGCAACACATAAGCTGAAGGAGATTGGACAAGTTTATGGCATTGGGAGACAAAGGTAAAGTGTGAAAATTAGGAGCAAATATGGGGCGCTGGGTCTTTGGAGGATGGGGGGGCTCTGATGTACAACAGGAAAGTTTGAATTGAATATATTGCGGTGCAATCTGGGTTTGACACAGCAGAGGATTCCTGCACTGGGGAAGTAAAGGGCAAGTCAAGTTTAAATCTCAACCTGAAGTCAACGCAATGCCTATCTGTAAGATATCCTAAAGTCTGGTAACACTGGAAGTGGGGGTGATGGGCTGGGAATAGCAGGAAGGAGATCCTGAAAGTTGGAAACAAAGGATGAAAATGAAATGAGAGCACCTTAAAGGGAGTAGTGGGTTATGGATATATTGGAAGGTTTTAGAAGCAACAACAGTGATGCCTCAGAAATACGATGGGAAAAAAAAGAGGTAACTGGGAATTGGAAGCAAAGTGTAAAGTGCTAGCATCGAGGAGCATTGAGGAAGAGAAATGGTGCACACGGAATATCAGGACCAGAAGGGGTAGGAAAGTGTTTTGAATTACAGGATGTCCTTAGGCTATAGGAGCATCAAGCAAATGAGTCCAGCATTTTTGGAGGGATAGCAGTACTGGTATCTAGGATCTGGCAGTATTTTGGTATAGATTAAGGTGAAGCAGGCAACCAGAAATAGTCAATCTTCATACAATGCATTTTACATGGGTTTTATGGTTATTTGTAAAGCCAGTTTCCAAGCACCACAACTTAGAATGACTTAGTGGCAGAAAACATGTTTATAGTATTTGTTAATAGCTTTACACAGAAAGCAGCCAATTCCAGCTGGAAAGTAGTTTTGTTTTTGGATGGGAAGGGCTGATAATGGCAAAGGCAGGAGAGGAAGCTGCAGGAAGTCTTCTAAATCATAGCAGTGGCAGTAAAAAGATAAACCAAGAGCAGTGATTAGCTCTTGGAATGGGAAATCTCACAATGAGTATCCTGAAGAAACACCAGTGTTTCGCACTGAGAGAAAGATCTAATTATACTAGCCTATAAGTAGTTGCAGTAGTGAAAGGCACCTAACTTGGGAGACAAATCCTGAAAGATCAGTCAAAAACAAGTCAAATGAATGTGTATGTTTAATTGTGACAGCAAAGAGTGAAAGGCAGGCAAAGAGCAAAAAGAGCACAGGAAATGTATGTTCCTACACCCAAATGTGAGAACAGAAAACAGCTATCCAACTATTAACTGACCAAGTCTTAACAGTTTTACTGAGGGAAATGTTCCAGGATTCTAGTGCCCTTTGTCTGAAGCAATGCATCAAGTCACCAAGGGGTGGCACAGTGGTGAGCACTGTTGCCTCACAGCATCAGGGACCTAGGTTCAATTCCAGTCTTGGGTGACTGTCCATGTGGAGTTTGCACGTTCTCTTTGTGTCTGCATGGGTTTTCTCCAGTTGCTCCGGTTTCCTCCCACAGTCCAAAAATGTGCAGGTTAGATTGATTTGCCATACTAAATTGCCCTTTAGTATCAGCGGAATTGGCAGTTAATAAATGGGGGTTACAGGGATAGGCTTGGGTGGGATTATTGTCAGTGTAGGCTCAATGGGCTGAATGGCTTCCTCCTGCTCTCTAAACATAAGTAGTTTTTCTCTATCTAACCTATCAACTCAAGTCATCCTAAACATGTAATAACCCCTTACGATCTTATATTCAAGGGAACATAAAACAAGTCTATACAACCTCTTCTCATAATTCAGCCCTTTTGTCCTGGTATCATATGGCAAACCTAAAGTTCAGCCCTCCAGGGGCAATATCCTTTCAGAGGGATGATGCCAAAATTGAACATTATATGGATTACTTATAGTCCCAGAATTTGGTAGAACAGAACATCTCAAGCTTGCTGTTAATTACACATTTACTCTCAACCTTCAATTTGAAAAAAATTGCATTGCAAGAAAAATGTAAACATTTCAGGTTATAAATATCTCTAACAACAATTTACTACCTGCAGCATTGAGACTCCAGTTTCAATTCTTTCCTTTGTGAGCCAGAGAAGTTGAATAGCATTGCAGGAACATAACCTTATAATTAAACAAATCCATGTGCTGTTGGGTTCCATCCTTACCATTCTGCAATGAGTTTAATTGGTAATTAATGTGCAAAAACAGCAATATTTTGAAACTCATGGAAAGTTTAATAACAAGCTGTCATTTTTGCAGTCCAAATGACAGAACATAAATCATCCAATAAATTGTGATAATTTGCAATTCACGGGTTATCCTTTCCTTGCCACAAATTGCTTCACAATTTACACACTAATCATGGTGTGTACTTGAAACTTTTTGTTATAATGCCAACACGTTCCCCATCTAATATACATAAATCCTTATGGGAGACACATTAGTGTTTCCAACAAGTACTCTATTTCTTTTAACTCTGCATTTGTTACAAATAAACTTCAGGTCAATATAAACCAAATCCAGCCTTTCTTATAGAATGATTACTAAACTTGCTTTCATAATGACAAGCACTGAACTGCTAAAGTTACTCATTGCCAATAAATTACTTCCAAATATATTTCACATAAAATTATACATATTCATGTATTATTTATTGCACAAATTTTGTTTGCTAATGAAAAATAAGCTCTTCTAAACAATAGGAAGGCAAACACACAGTTTTTCCATTGTCAATGCAGGTTCCAACCTTCAGTTTCAGGTGCCAGCAGTATTACAAACCACAGAAAAAGTAGGTACTATTGAATTTAATACATCTGCTCCTGTAAATACAGAAATTCTTTAAATCAGTCTCCCATGAAGACTAGAACACGGCAATTGTACGTAGAAGGAGAAAACATTCCCAAGATCATTCTCTCCAGGATACAGAAACAAGAAAGTAATATAAAATAGACTGGGTAAGTAGCACTTTGTAGCAATTCAGCATGTGGATATCAGTCAGTGTTTCACTGAATGAATACTCACCAAATGAAAAACTCAAATGTGCCGCTTTGACCTGTTGCATATTGCTCAAGGAATTCCCCACAGTGCTTTCAAACACCACGACGGAACAAAGTAAAATGCAAACATGCTTTCTGGAGATTTCTATGAAACCTTTAAAAAAATGCTGGTCTGGGTGCGTGAACAGGTTTTGGCTTTGAATTACTATTGATAAGAGGGTGTAGAGCATTTAAATGAATATAAGCAACAAGTCCTCACTAGCACCACTTAGTTTTACTTGCCAGATCAAAGCTAAAGTTACATAACCACCTAAACAATCTGTAGCATTAGAACATTTGAGAAATGTTTTACTGTCCAATGCAGACTATCTCAATTAATGGCAGTCAGGTCATATGATGTTATTTTTATTCTTTTCCCACAATTGTTTTTACTTATTTTCTCCAATTCACACAGTACCTTCCAGACTGCCTCTCCTTGCACCTCTCTAACTTACGAAAGATACTTCAGTCACCATGAACAAGAAAATCCTGAAATAAATTTTTCCTACAAACATCAAAACACATTGCCTCTGCTTGGTACCTCATGCATCCTTGTTCAACTAAAATGTAGTTAAATTAGAAAAAGTTAATTATTTTCTATTGCAAATTTAAACGTTATTAAAAATTTTAGTATCAACCATATCAATATACTGTTTACTGCCAAATAATCTTCAGAAATAAACATCAAATGTAATTTTGATTCGAGATTTGATCCTTCAAACAAAAGTACCTGACTTGCAATAATTCCTTTAATTGTGACTTAAAAACATTGAAAACTTGAGAAATTACACATTATCATTAAAAAAAGCTGCAATAAAAATCATTTACAGGAGCCAATGTTTAATTTGTTTGTATTTGTACATAATTTTAAAACTCTTTTGTTATTTGTACATTGCATGTTTAAAAATATATAAAATGTTAAACCCTCCTTGTTCCACATTACCATCAATAGCTTCACCAATTGTTCAATGAATGCAGTGTTTTTGCACCCAAATAATGCAGAGGGTACAAGTTCCATACTTCTGTTATCTAAAACTATATAAAAGAGTATAAAATAATGACCTAAGACTACAACAGAATGTCAGAAAATTAACCAATGGTTGACAACTAGCACACATTGAACTGCAAGGCTCATTCTGTGTTCAAGGAGTTGAACTATAATATCCATCAGTTATTGTGCCTACCTTAGTGTTTAGAAAATATTCAAGGAGCTATTTGGCATAAAAGAGTACTGTATAGACAACAAAATCTGCAATAATTGTCTTTGATAAGATCACCAAAACTTTATCGCAGTCACTCTACATTCCTTAATCAAATATGTCGAATTCAAGAATTAAAAATTCATCTGATTATCCCAAAATAAGTCAAATACAGTAATTCCTTTTAGACAGCTCTCTGCAAAAGAAATAAAGAACATAAATTCATTTGCTTATTTTTCTCTTCCAGACCACAATATTATATGGTTACTAACAGCTCTGTGATACCAGTCCAACCCATTTCATTTTCAGTAATTACATCCCCCTAGCCTGATGAGCAAAATCATTCACACCAGCTTTTAAAATGACAGCATCATTGCAAATAAAGAAGAATCTATTAAGAAGCATCAAATTAAATATATCCTCCTCCAACTTCCATCAAAATTTCAGACCAAGTGTTATTTAGTTCCACTCTCAAGTCGAGCAGAATAACAAATCACACTCTTTGATTTACCCTCTCAGAATACCAAATGGAGACAGGTGATAAAGAAAGCACTTATGCACAAGCTATGAAGTTTCTCCTCAAAATTAATTCCATCTTGAAGATTCCAATCTCTGATAAATTCCCAGAATGGCTTAAAAATATACTCCTGTGCTCCTGTCTGGAAGATTACTAAGGCTATCTTACTATGAAAGCACTTACTATAATACTACTTCAGCAGAGAGAGAGAAAAATATCCACTTGCAACCTCGAGCTTCACTGTCAATCTGAGCCTTTATCAAAGTCTCAATAAAGCATTAAACAATATATATATATGACAAATATTGAAATTTATATATCAGAGTATCACAATTGGATTTGAGAGTGCATTTTAAGTAGCAATATATCAATCACAATATTTTAACACTCGTTTTTTGTTTCTCACTTTATGCCTTCTCGGCATAAACAGAAAGCTCCCTGATGGTCTCACCATCTTTTCCCACTCCATGGTGATCCTCCTAAATTTGGACCACAATAAACTACAATTTAAGCTGATCACATTGGGGTGTTTGACTTTTCTGATAATTATGCCATTCCTATTTCAAGTTAGAATCTGAAATCACAGTATTTGCAGTCCAAAATAGGGATTTAATGCATCGAATAAATGGCATGTTGTATTTCTGTGATGCTATTTTTTCTCGTTTTAAACAAATCCTCCAATAACCATACATTTCATACCTTGGCATGACTGAAGCTTGGTAGCAGAATGAAGGTCCTCTGAATAAAGCAGAAAAAATTAACAGAAAAACTTTGAGTTCTTCAGAAGGACTACTGCTAGTACATTGTATGACAATATTTGAATAAATGAATGAATAATCCACATAAACTATCCTCCTTTTGAAATAGTTAATTTATTTTTCTTTAGCTTTACAAATGTATCTCAGTTTCACAATAAATATATAATTATATTCACAAATTAAAATTACACTGCTTTAGTTTGTCATGGGCCAGTTTTAAATCTCAACTATTTGAAAAATTGAACTTCAATTGTCTTTTATATTATTTAAACTTCTAACATCAAAATAAGAATTTGGTAGCAAAATTTTAAAAAGTTTAATACTATTTAAATTCTTTGCAGTTACTATTTCTATCTTTTTAGATTCCGGTGGATTTATCATTTATGTTTTCATTTTAAATGTGCCTGTTTAGTTCATGTTTTGTTAGTATGTTAATTTTGCGTTTCGCAACTATTTCCTGTTGTTTTATGCAAATATAATATTAACCCTAGTCTCATACAACCCTCATTACAACAGCAAGCTCCTGTCAAAAGAAAGCTTCTTTCTAGTCTGGCCTAGTGAGCACCGAGCCGTACAGCAATGGTGGCCTCTCTAACATAGTGTCATAGGCCCTTGTCTCCACAATGTATTGAGGAGAGCTGAGAAAATCAAATAGTGCGCTTGTTTTCCATCTTACAGAAATTGAAGTGGAGCAGGTAAAGCTGTGAATGAGAATGTGATTCTTTCCAAGAACTGGTCCTGGTGGTGACGAGGGGCGGGGGGCAGCGGCTTGCAAACCCGGCCACTTAGCCCGGCTCCTGGATGCGATGGGGTGGGGGGTGAAGTCGTGGTGGCACTCAGCAGCAGCTGGCAGGTCAAAGCCAAACTCGCAACAAAGTATCATGGCAACAAAAAAATACCAAGAATCACGCCACAAAAACAACTGTCGTTACCGTTCACGTCTTGAAGGGTCGTGCTGGAAGCCTTGTTTGGTGGGCGCCATTTTTCTCGTCAGCCGTTACTTTGCTGTTTTTTTTGTTTGATTTTTTTTGTTTTGTTTTTTTTCCTAGCTGCGGCCCGGTGGTACAGTGGGAAAGAAGCGAATACTATTTGAGGAAAGCCATTGCAGAGTTACGGTTAAGTCCAGTCCAACTGTCTGGCTCCGGAATTACCAGCCATCAGAGAGAAGTGAGAAGCGCTGTGTACAGAGCACGAGTCAGGGCCAACCAGCATGCCAAGAAAAGTAAAGACAGCCTTGGCTGCACCTCAGATAATCCCAGAGACATTCCATGGTATTAAAGCTGCAAGTGCGAACCCACAAACAGCGGCAGGCACCATCACACCGCTGCACTTCTCCGGAGAGCTCCGATTCCGATTGCAAGAGAAAGTCTTACTGCATCTCACGGTGCTGTTTCGCTGCCCGTCTTTCGCTCGCTCTCTTTCCCAGGGACACATTACTGTAACTGGCGCAACTACGCCACTCAGTTGCTGTTTCATTCACTTTATGGGGAATAACTGAGGTTTGATATAATGCCACCTCATATTTATGGGATCTTATCAACCGGATTTAAAGGCTTTAATTTTACTGTATAATATTAGAGATACGTGACATTCAAAATACTAATCGTCTTATTTAGGAAAAAAGTCTATGTAATCTTTCATAACATAAGCCCCATTCAGCCTGGAAATGTCACCTAAGCCTCTTGGCATACGTCCCAGCGATTATTGCTAGGTTCCAAAGGAACTTAGTTGCTGGCATGTAATTATTATCATTACTTAAACGCGTCTTTCCTCTTCTCACTGATTTACAAAAGCAAACGAAAACAGTCGTTTAAGTTGGAGGTTCCAATGACTACTGTTTCTGCAAAATGTTTATCTAAAAGATGCTCTGCGACATGTTGGTAACTTGTCTTGACACCAACCTGGCACTCCAACCGCCATAAATCTATGTGTGGAATTCCGTTATATCTCCCATAGAAGTATATCCGAGTATTAATGTACAACCTTATAGTTCCTCGCACAAAGCCAGGGATCTTTTGCTTTTATGACAATGTTAGATACATTAGGATGCGTTTTAACAGCACGCCGTTTTTCAAGGCGCCACATCTATCACGTTAAAATGTAATTTCAAAAAGGCAACATTGCTTAAAAAACTGCAGAAAGCAGCTGTACATCGGGCAAATGGTGAAATAACAAGGTATTCATCAGATAATTTGTAAATCAATGAAGAGTTTGGGGCCTTCTTTTAAAATGTCTTAAGTTATTTGTGTATTTCATGTATTTTTCGATCATGGGATCAACACAAACTAAGTCGAGTTTGTTGCAATACAGTGCATTGATTATAGTAGTTTAAGGGTAATATAAGCATTGGTGATAGTACAGCACACAACGGAAGTTATACCCGAATATGGGATTTGGTTCAGTTGGATAGCATAGTGTAAAATTTAACGTGTGCGAGAGAATTTAAGGATTTGTTAGTCGTATTTAAGATTCTGTTTAGAAATGTACAATTGTTTCTGAATAAAAAATATAAAACTGATTTGTTCACAAATTACAGAACTTTGTTTTTTAAAACATTAAAATAAATGCGTTCATATTATAATTGTCCTTTTTGTTGTCAATGAAATGGATGCGAGATTCTTTTTTGGAGCTCACGATGCCCTAGACTCGCTTTTCAGAGGATTGATTTTATGGCTGACATATTTATATTACTATGAGTAACAAACAATAGGAATGTTACACATTTGCTGGTGAGAAAATAGACATGCTAAACGACTTTTGTCTGTCTTATTTGTCTTGCATTGTACTGTTTCCGTAAAATAAGCAATCCAAATATTGACAAAACTCCTGATATCTTGAAACTCTGTCGTCTGTTGATTGTATAATCATTACCACAGGAATGGCCAAACAACTAAATGCTGTGATATCATTCAATTGTTCTTCAAAACATTCAGTTCTTTTTAACTCCGAAAGTATATAACTTTATTCTACGATGTATGTTGGAGTCTAACATTTAGAGCAAAACGTTTTACTCGCAAATTTCACCACGTATATATGAACCAGTTAGCTGCATATCTAATACTCCGAGCATTTTTATTTACAGTTTATTTCAACATTTCCATAAACTATGCGTTGATGGATTTCTGCGTGCTTCACAAAAGTTTTTGGTGGATTATATGTTTAATGTAGTAATACTGTTAATGTATCATCGTATTAAATAGTATAATTTATCTCATATTAAAAGAGCAGAGGAATATTTAACTTTAGTCCTTTAAAGAAATCGAATCTAGCACCTCTGCCCAGTCCTCAGACACAAATAATTTACAGCACCAGTGAACGAGTGTAGAACTTGCACGTTTGTATTTAATAGGGAATATACACAAAAAAATTACGGAGACCATTGGATTTGAAACAAATTCCAAGTATTACTTGGAATATTGCAGAAACATATACTTAGTTTGACAGATTTCTGTTTTACCAAATAGACGAACTTATTTAAAATGGTGAAAGAAACTGGGCTTTGACTTGCATAGCATGATGTCTAGTAAGGCTTCCTGAGTATTTGCTTTTCTTATTCTCCATTGATCCACTGGTGGAATATTTACAAACGCTTTTAATTTTCTACTCCCTGTAAATATGAGTCTTTCTCACGCCATCAATGTTTGCAGAAGTGTGTGCTCTTCCTCTTACTGTTGATAGTTTGCCTTCAAACGCACAACCCATTTCCACCACACGTTGGTAGTGATAAGTAGAGGCAGTAGTAGAAGCGGATGCAATTTTGTCTTTTAAAAAGCATTTAGACAGTTACATGGGTAAGATGGGTACAGAGGGATATGGGCCAAATGCGGGCAATTAGGATTAGCTTGGTGGTAATAGCTGGGCGGCATGGACAAGTTGGGCCGAAGGGCCTGTTTCCACGCTGCAAACCTCTTGTGACTAATATTTCAAAATTAACTTTCGTGTACGCTTATTATTGAAATATGTGACTAACAATTTAATTACAGACGAACGTGTTAAGACCCCCCCCCCCCAATATTGTAGGAGTGGTAGCAAACATTCCTGTAAACATTAGGGAAGGAAGAACATGAGAAATTTGAAGGGATGTGTGCGTGTTCAACAGCTGAAACCTTCGCTGTGCGCGGTGAGATTATGACAGTGTAAAGTTATCTCCCTGGCTGGAAGCAGTAAGACACTTACCGTTGTTGGTAGGATGTGAGCCCCACGTTCTGGGGTGTCCCATTAGCAGCAGCGGTGGCGGCGGCAGTTCTTCCCACACCAGGTGCAGCAGTAACCGCGCCGCCTCCTCCACCAGTTGCTGCCGTCACTTGTACGCTGAAATCCGGGAAAATCCTAATCATCCCCGCGCTAGGATCACCAACGATCAGCTCCACGATTGCGTCTCACTGAACTGCAATTTTCCCTTGAGCAGTAAATTGAACTTCAATCCCATTAGTGATAACTTCCACGCCGTTGGGGGTGAGCTGCCCTTTATCTCTTCCTTTATTTATTTCCCATTTAAGTGCTACAGACAAATAGGCAGTGAGGGGGGTGGCATACTGACGCCAGCACTGGGAAGAAAGAGAAGTGGAAGTCCGACTATCTAACTTGCTGCAATTTGCCCAGAGAAAGTAAAGAGCAACTTGCCCCTGAACTGGAGCCCGGCAGCTCGCGCCGCTGGTTCGCTGGCACTTAATAGTGATTCTGGCGCGCGACGCCCCGCCACCAATCGAATCATTCGCGGAGCGCCCCCCCCCCCACCCCCCCCGGCCCAGGCCACGCATTGGTGGGAGCAGGGCAGCGCGAGGACGCGCGCGTGCGCGCAGCCTATAACCGTTAAATCGGAAAGGTTGGAGCTGGGGTTGGTGGAGTTGGAACAGCGCGAGCGGGGCTGTGCGCATTGTCAGTCACAGCGCCTTAACCACTCTGCACGAAGCTGCACGGATAACTGATATCAGTCATACAAAGTCGAAATGTCCTGACATTTTTTAAATAAGTAAATATATACATATATGCTTTATGTCCCATTACTGTCAAACTCCAAGTATTGATCTGTGTTTGCACCGGTTATCACGGAGAGAGACAGGGCCGGTGTTCTCCAATGCAACGTTTGCTGGGTAATTGTCCAGGAAGCGCGCGCGCGCTCCACTGGCTGTCAGTCAAGGAGAGCAGCGCGCGCTGCTGGTGCCCGCATAGTCGCCACCTGTCAGAGCGAAACTGGATTCCCCTTTTCATTAACTGTCCCCGAATGCACTATCATACAGAATACACACTTTGCATTGTGTCCAGTTACCACCGCGGGTTCAGAGAGTCATTATTATTAAACAACTTTGCAATGCACTGCACGGGTCAGATTGTGTGGTTGTCATCATCGCCCAATCTGCTCAACAAACATCGTTATCAAAACCTGAAGAGAATGAGGATTCAATTTGTGTAACCGATCAATAGACCATCGTGGAACTACTCAGGGGAGAGTTTCAGGGACGGGTTGTCATCAGCTGATCTCGGAAAGGTTTTAATTTTTAAAAAGTTTTTATTCGTCACTCACTGCGGGTAAATCGTAGCCACTCTCGCATGCACTGCGCGATACTTTACGCGCAGAGTCAACCGAGGTTTGGACCCAGATACCTAGCTGTCCTTATCACCCTGAATAAATGTTTCCTAGTCTATAAGTGAAGGAGCTGAGAATGCGCATCGGCATCTCAGCAAGTGGAAAAGCTTTCAAAGGTCTATTTCCAACCAGCTTCCTTTCAAAATATTGTTCAACGTTATCTGAAATATCGCACCACATTTTGTGGCTGATATGGGTATATTGGTGTTACACCTATACTGCGAGTTTCACTTTCTCCTCTTGGAAACTCCAAGGTTGATGCCTGCAGAAAACTTTGATTTGTTTCGGTATTGCAGATCAGAATGTTAATACAAGCCTTGGTATGTTCTTCTTTGAGGTAGGAAGAATTTCACTTAAAGTATGAATATATTCATTGTCAGAAACTTTACAATGGGGTGTAAATAAACATAAGCTAAATTCCGCAAAATAATTTAAGAAATTATAATTTCACACATTCAACGGGAAACGCTATTAGTTAAAAAAAGCGTGGTGTTCATTTTTCATCATGTTTTTATTTGTAAGCGAATAAGGGCAACCATACATCGTTATTTGTACTCATACTCAAGCACTTGTAGTAAACTTAACGCGACTGGAAAGCGACAAAGCTGCGAGTCCAGAGCAGAAATTGTCTGTTTTAGATTTGTGCCCCACAGACCCAAATGCTTTGATTCTTCCATGATGCAAATGCAACAAAACTAAACTGTACTTGTGCGGACACAATGGCAGACCTATTGTCATCCTTTTCATCCACTCCACCGTTCGGTGTCCGTGAGTGGAGTCCAAAGCATTAATACAAAAGAACGAGGACAGTCGAATGAATGCTTAATCGGTCCGAGGCTCCGGACGAATAGGAAATGCTAGTAATAACAGTGCGTTTGCAACATGAAAAATAATTGTTATTTCGCTTGGAGTTCTGAAAAATGAAAGTAACGAAACCGTCCGAATAATCGGTTACGGTCGCTGCATATAAAAACAAGCACTCAATGAAATGTCATTCATTCCTGTATTTTAAATTGTTGTAAATTATTTTGTCTGTTTGGACTAGATTTTTTGAGTGTTTGCTCTGAATCCCACCCTTCCCACAGCAAAAAATGTGCGTAATGAGCGCAACCCCGCAAGTTGCAGCCATGCGGCGATTTCATCAAATCAGATACAAAAGTTTTAATTTCATTAAAATTATTTTGAACTGTGTATAAATACACTCAATGGTATAAATAGTTATTTAAGATACGGGGGAGAGAAAAGCTTAGTGCAATCTATCACAATCAGGTTACAGTGGAAATGGGAAATGTTGGAGTATATGAAGTTTATATGCCAGCTATGTTTTATATCATCACACTTTTAAAGAAAACACTACCTTTTGTTCGCAAGAGCAGTTACTGTAACTATTGCAAAGTGAAAGGCCGAAGGAAAGAATCTTCACTCTAAAGATGAATCTTCACTCCCTCTCTTCCAGTTATTTTGAGGTCTCTCATGCAAATTCACTCTCCACTCTATTCTGTTATATCGGTTAGGTCAAGATTCTACTTGTCAGGCAATTGTCTTTGTGATGCATAATTCTGTGTGCGTTTTTAACCGTTAATAAAGGAGTAATGGGCAGTCATCACCCGAGACATCCATTGCATCGCAGACCTTGTTTACTGACCGTACATTTTGGTTAGAACTGATTGATCCCTTGTCTGCTCCTCCAGTGTACAGTACATCACTGCGTTGTTGCAAAGAGAAAACTGGAGTAACATAGACCACCAGTTTAAGGGCACTTCTGGTGAAAATATGTAAAGAAATCCACCGAATAAGCACCACCCTCCATTAAAAGCTAATTGCTGAAAAGAATTCTGAACTTTATCCGTTGTTTGTAAACTCTTGCTCCTGGCCTTGGCGAGAAATTCGATATTCACAGTCAGAAAATGAACTAAAATGATTTGCTAAGGCTCTGCGATGTAAAGAACAATTTTACAAATTTGTGCTACTGGCAGGAAGCCTTGCTCGCCGACGATAGCAGAAAGTTGCACTTCCCGTACCTTACTTTTAATGGATTGAAAACAGCAACTGACAGGACTCCCCGCTTATCGCATTCATAAAGTGGTTCCCATGATATACTATTTAGCGGTAATGAGTAGAAATTGTAGTTGAATGGACTGCAATTTGAGTTGCATTGTCAGTGAAAGGCAGATTCTTATAAGGCTAATCTGTAAAACAAATCCGAACAGTTTCAAAGAATTGCTACTGGCATTCACATCATTCTTTATTTTATTCAATCTATATCTGTAGATTTTGCAATATTTTTATTCAACACTTGCTATTAATATAATTTTTCAACTTAAATGACTAACTGAAGACAAGTTACAAAAATTGTATTAGCAAAAGAAATGCACAAATTAATGTAAGGGAACTTCACTAACAACTTTTTTTTATAGATGCATCATCCTCATTTTGATTTGCTCCATAATTTTTCCAAACCAAAACACACTAATCATATCATCAGCACTCAAAGGCACATAGAATATTAGCAGTTAATTAAGTATGGACAGCTATTAAAATATTCTTGTGGTTACAGTCCTTTTTTCCAGTTGGCTCAAGCCAGTTATAACTTCCAAGTTAAATTATAAAATCATAAAATTAACACTGGAGTAAATTTTTTTTTATTCTAAATTTGGACCCTGTAAACATTGTCATTGAAATTAATGCCAACATTAACAGCAGCTACAATCCTCTAGAAAAATGAAAGCACTTGGAAGTTCAATGCAGCAATTTAATCTTAAAAATCAAACATGAAACCCATTTTGGCATATTCATCAACTTTTGGTAAATTGATTAAACATTGGTAATCTTATTTAGAAGCATGAATTAGGTATAATAACAGACCTATGTAAAATAGAACAGAATAGAATCGTTACAGTATAGAAGAAGGCCATTACTTTGTTTTAGAACCAGATTAAAACCTGTTGAATGTTTTATCTTCTATTGAAAAAGCTGTTACAAAGGCACCAATAAGGTCAATACTACTTTTTCATCGCATCTGCATTGCGTTGTGAAATGGAGGATCAATTTTCAATTGACAATTCAAAATAAGTTACAAAATTATTGTTTTAATTGGTTACATGAGAAACAGTACAATGATTTTATATTGAGAATACACAAAATAATTATTTAAATGGAATCCCAGATTTTGGAATTAACCGTATGGAAGCCACAGGATGTGAAAATGAAACTGGTCAGCAACCAATGACTCAATTACCAGAAATTATTATTTTGATTCATGGCATTTTTTGATAAATAGTATAACATAAATTAAGTCTCCACAGTCTGAAGCAGTCAACTTATTGCACAAACTATATTGCTTGATGCATAGATGGTCAGAGTGATACCAATATATCTTCACTTTCACTTAACTGCTTACTCCAATTCAGGGTTGCAGGGAGTTGGAGCCTATCCCAACAGATACTGGGTGTTAGCCAGGGTACATCCAGGATGGGATGCCAGTCCATCACAGGACGCACACACACACCGATAAACTGACGGACAATTTGTTATGGCTAATCCACCTAACTTGCACATCTTTGGACTTTGGGAGGAAGCTGGAGCACCCACTGAAAACCTATGCAGACAAAGGGAGAATGTGCAAACTCCATACAGACAGGCACCAGAGAGGCCAGAATTGAACCCAGGTTCGTGGACCTGTGAGGCAGCAGTACTAACCATTGCACTCTATGTTGCCCAACAATACATCAGTTTCATGGAAATCATACAATTCCTACAGTGCAGAAGGAGGCCATTTGGTCCATCAAGGTTGCACCAGCAACAATCCCACCCAAGCCCTATTTCTGTAACCCTGTGTATTTACCCTGCTAATCCCCCTGACATCAATGGTCAATTTAGTATGGCCAATCAACCTGACCCGCACTTCTTTGGAGTGTGGGAGGATACTGGAGCACCCAGAGGAAACCCATGCAGACACAGGGAGAATGTACAAACATTGCACAGACAGTGACCAAAGGCCAGAATTGAACCTGGATTCCTGGCGCTATGAGGCAGCAATGCTAACCACTGTGCCATCATGCCACCCTGAGTACATATTTTGCAGGTGGCCATGGATATTTTCGAATTATTTGTTACTCCTATTTATATTTGAGATTATTGAGAAAAAGCCTTCAAGTAAAAGACTGTAATTCTGAATTATTTGGCCCCTTAATTGCTCCTTGAATCACAAATCATTGATTTTTTTTCCGCTTAAGTGTATAAAGTTCTTCCTTATTCAACAGATAAGGACTAAATAAATGGCACCATGGACTATAAACACTAACAAAGTGCCAGTATTACAACCTCGCAAACATTTCAAGTATAGAAACCATTGTTTAATAATTTGAATCACATCATCTGGTGTGAGTCATGTATTCTACTTTGTAATATTTAGAAGTTTAAAGGCTTTTAAAGTTTGAGCTCCCTGCTGGAAAAACAGCTTTCACCTGAACAATGCTGGAACCAGTGTCCATGTGAATGGTATAACTAGAGCTGTAGACTGGGGTTTAAATTAAAGAGTGAATGTGGGGGAAAGGTTCACTGGAAGGGAGATTTTGAAATTTAAACAGAAAGGACAAGGTAATAATGCACGCTGATATGAGAAATGATGGCCATAATGTGGCTGGAAGGAACAAAACCTACAAACTTGAGAGTGCATCAACAAAGAAGGTCAGAGTAAGCAAAAATAATGAAAAGATAGAATTAACAGCTCTTTATCTGAATATTCATGAATTGATAGCAAAAAGAGAAATAAATTAGTGTGATATGAAAGCCATTATAGGCCATGTGGTTGCGAGATAATCAAGGCTGGCACCTGAATATTCAAGAGTATCTGGAAGAACAGGAGGAAAGGAAAATAGGTTATGCTACTGAGTTAATAAAGGATGTGATCTCCACATTTATGAGAAATGATTTTGGTTCAGAAGATCAAAACGTAGAATCAATTTGGGAGTTACAAAATAGAAAAGGAAGTCACTGGTAGGAGTAAAGTTACTGATAAGAATAGGTTATAGGCCCTCTAACAGTAGCTACACAATAGAATAGTGGATACATTAAAAAAAACTTGAAGGTTGCAAAAGATACTGCAATATTCATGGGTGACTTTAATTTTCACTTCAATTGGACAAATCAAATTGGCAAAGGTATCCTGGAGGAAGCGAGTTCATAGAGTGCATTTGGGACAGTTTCTGAGAACAATACATTCTTGAACCTACAAGGGACCAGATTAATTTGGACCTGCTGATGTGTAATGAGACTAGATTAATTTAAGACCTCTTGGTAAAAGAATCCCTAGACAAGCGTGATCATTACATGCTAGAATTTCAGATTCAATTTGAGAGTGAGAAATGTGAGTCTATTACTAGTATCTTAAACTTAAATAAAGGCAATTATAAGGCTATAAAGAAAGAGGTGGCAAAAGTTGGGTGAGTCAATAAATAGGTTAAAAGATACTGTGGTAGAGAAGAAATTGCAGACATTTAAGGAGATATATATAACACTGAATAAAGGTATATTCCAATATGAAAGAAAGGCTCTACCAGAAAGAAAATGCTGCGAATATTAATTATAGGTCTAAAAATTAGGAACGTTTTAGGAACAAATAAAGGGTAACTAAACAAATAAACAAGAAAAAATTTATGTATGAGAGAAAATGAGCAAAAAATATAAAAACAGAAAATAAAAATAAAAGTATATAAAAATGATTGGTCTCTTAGAGGGTGAGACTGGGATATAATAATGAGAAACAAGGAAATGGCATTGGTAATGAATAAGCATTTTGTATCTGTCTTCACAGTAGTGAAAGATCAAGAGGCAAAAGGGAGGGAGAAACATAAAACAATCACTGACACAAGAGAAAAAAAAAATATTAATGGAATTTAAGGCTAAAAAGTGCTTGGACTTGATGGCCTATACTTTAGTGTCTTGAAAGAAGTGTCTGCAGAGAGAGTTGATGCATTGATTATAATCTTCCAAAATTATCTAGCTTTTGGATTGAAAAACCACAAATGTGACACTCCCTGTGATCAAGAAAGAAAGGAGACACAAAGCAGGAAACCATAGGCCAGTTAGCCTAACACCTGACATTAGGCAAATGCTAGAATCCGTTATTAAAGAGGTCATTTAACAGAGCGCTTAGAAAATCAGAATATAATCAGGCAGAGTCAACATGATTTTGTGAAAGGGAAAATGTGTTTTGCAAATTTATTAGCTTTTTTTGAGTATGTAACTGGTAGGATAGATAAAGAGGAACAAGTACATTACTGTATTTGGATTTTCAAAAGTCATTCAACAAGGTGTCACATAAAAAGTTACTACACAAGAGCTTATGCTATTTGCTGATAATTAGCATGGACATAGGATTGGCTAATGAACAGGAAACAGTGAGTCAATGTAAATGGGTACTTTTCAGCATAGAAAACTGTAACCAGTGGAGTGCTACATATATCAATACTGGAGTCTCAACTATTTACAAGCTACGTGGATGAAGGGATCAAGTGCATTGTTGTCAAATTTGCTGATGATGTGAAGATGGAAAGGAATAAAAGCAAGTTGTGAGGAGGATACAAAGTCTGCAAGTTGATAGGTTAAGTGATGGATTTGATAGATGATGTATAATGTGGGAAAATGTGAGGTTGTCCACTTTGGCAGGAAGATTGTACAAGCTAGATAATATTCAAGTGGAGAGAGGCTGTCATACAGAGGGATATGGATATTTTGTACATTAATCACAAAGTGAGCATGCAGGTAAAGCTATTAATTAGGAAGAAATTTTGAACATTGGTCTGTACAAGGCATTGCTAAGACCACACCTAGAGTCCTCTGTACAGGTATACTTTGGGAGGGACAGACTTGCATTGGAAGCAGTTCAGAGAAAATTCTCTAGGTTGATTCCTGGGATGAGAAGTTTGTCTTAAGAGGATAGGTTGGTTGAGTTGGGTCTGTACTGAATGGACTTTGGATGAATAGAGATGATCTTATTGAAGCATAAGATTCTGAGAGGTCTTGACAAGGTAGATGCTGAGAGGATGTTTTCCCTTGTGGGGTAACGAGAACTAGAAGGCACAATAAGGGCTCTGCATTTAAAATGGAAATGTGGAGGAATTACTTTTCTCAGAGGGTCATTAGAGTTTGGAATTCTCTATCCCAACGAGCCGAGGTGACAGTGTTATTGAATATATTCAAGGTTAAGTTAGACAGATTATTATACAGTTATGGGGGCCATCAAGAAAGTGGTGGTAAGGCCACCATCAGATCAGCCCTGATCTTACTGAATGGCAGAGCATGCTCAAGAGGTTGAATGGCCAACTCTTCCTCCTTTTTTTATGTTAAGAGAAAAAGTATTCAAGTATAATTTTAATGTAAGTTAGCTACATCATTCATTCACAGTTATATTACTCATTGAAATTTTAATATAAGTATGCTGAGACATTAAGAATATCAGATGGAGAATTGCTATAAATGGCTTTCACTTCATGTAAATGTTGGAATAAAATCCATACATAACTGTTTGCTATCCAATAATCCCGATATAACATGCAATAGGAAAATATGGACATTAATCCCTTAGATTAAGCTCAACATTTCCTTCAAATTTAATGAGGATAATGTTCTGCACAAGATGATATAGATTTATATAGATGATTTATATAGATGATCTGGAGGAGGGGGCTGAGTGTAGGGTGTCGAAATTTGCTGATGACACGAAGATAAGTGGAGAAGCAAATTGTGTGGAGGGTGTGGAAAGTCTGCAGAGGGTTCTAGATAGGCTGAGCGAGTGGGCGAGGACCTGGCAGATGGAGTACAATGTTAGCAAGTGTGAGGTTATCCACTTTGGCAGGAATAATAGTAGGAGGGATTACTATTTAAAGGGCGAAAAGCTGCAGCATGCTACGGTGCAGAGGGACCTGGGGGTCCTTGTGCATGAGTCGCAAAAACCCAGTCTGCAGGTGCAGCAGGTGATCAAGAAGGCGAATGGGATGCTGGCCTTTATAGTGAGGGGGATAGAATATAAAAGCAGGGAGGTCTTGCTGCAACTGTACAGGGCACTGGTGAGGCCGCAGCTGGAGTACTGTGTGCAGTTTTGGTCGCCGCACTTGCGCAAGGATATTTTGGCCTTAAAGGGAGTGCAGAGGAGGTTCACTAGGCTGATACCGGAGATGAGGGGGTTGGACTATGAAGAGAGGCTGAATAGACTGGGTCTGTATCGTTGGAGTTTAGAAGGATGAGGGGGGGATCTTATAGAGACGTATAAGATAATGAAGGGGATGGATAGGATAGAGGTAGAGAGATTCTTCCGCTCAGAAAGGGCAGCAGGACTACAGGGCACAGCCTCAAGATAAAGGGGGGTGCAGTTTAGAACAGAGTTAAGGAGGAACTTCTTCACTCAAAGGGTGGTGAATCTCTGGAATTCTCTGCTCGTTGAAGTGGTGGAGGCTACCTCGCGAGATATATTTAAGACACAGGTAGATAGGTTTTTGGTAGGCAAGGGGATTAAGGGTTATGGGGAGAAAGCGGGAAAGTGGAACTGAGCCACTTCAGATCAGCCATGATCTTACTGAATGGCAGTGCAGGCTCGAAGGGCTAGATGGCCTACTCCTGCTCCTATTTCTTATGTTCTTATATAATTCAGATCATAAGAATCTGTGGAACAAGATTCTTATTTTGTCCATTTTGTCAAGTGGATTGGTTCTTCATTCCCAGTATGTATAAACAACAAAAATAATACTCTGCTCTCCAGGCTTTTAGAAAGCCACCTTCTCATGATGCCCAGATATTTTTAAGACTGGTGCGAATCTTTTATTATGTGATTTCCTTTCTACAGTTATTCATTTTATAATATGCATTCATTTGCATTTATCCACATAAATACTAGTTGCCAATTATTGAGTTCATTTCTGAGCCAATTCAGAATCTTACAACTATATTTTCTAGTAGTTATCCATTTGACAATGACTTACAATTTTTGTCAACAAACAACTTGTAAATTCTGGTATTCAGCGTTTTACCTAGTTTGTTAACATAGGTTGTTGACAGCAATAGAGTGACCCTGAGAATCATCACAAGACATTTCACCCTGGAACTTGCTTTCTCAGTGAATAATTGAGATGAATAGTGAAGGTGTATTTGAAGGGGAACTAGATAAGTAAATAAAAGAGAAAGAAATAGAATTGTATGTTATTAGCAAAGTTGAGAAGAAGCCTCGCTAGAGCATATAGGAATTGAACTGTTGAACCAATTGGTCTGTTCTTTGCTGTAAATACAATGAAATATAATACCCCAGTTTGAATAACATGCATTTACAAGTACTTTCGACACTACAGCGTTTACATTTTTATTCCGTTTTCTACTTGCCGCCAATTTTCAAAGTTATCACTGTCCCTACCAATTTCCTGTATGTTGTTTGACCAATCTTTTTCATAAGTCATGTGATATATGAATTGGATTGTTCCTCATCTACTTATTTAGCATATCTTCAAGGAAGTCAAATGTAATGTCAACTTAACTAATCTAAAATATTGATAGTCTGTGCCATTTTGAAGTCTCAAGAATTTCCCCAAAATCAGTGCAAAAAAAAGGCTAATTTTGGATAGTTAAAATTGATAGGTCTGCAGATTGTGGCCTCCGGAACCAAGGTAAATTGAGTGAGGATTAGGGTTGTCTTTCAGATGATAGAGGGAATCCTGGCTCAGCAGAGGCCCAGGTTTTCCTTGTGGGTGGAACACTCCTACACCCACTGGCTCTACAAAGGAAAGAGTTTGACCTGCCTTTGAGGCCCTTCTCTTCCTTCTTTACTCAGTAGATTATTAAAGTGCCATCAGAGATCTATGGATGTCATTGAACCATGATTAGCATTTAATGATGTTCACACCTGAGTTAGATAGGCTCCTAAAAAAGATAAGCAGTGAGTGGGAATCAAGCGAAAATGAGGTGATAACTCTTTACATAGCTATTTCAACTGTGTGCATGCCCAACTTATTTGTGAGGTGACTTAATATTTTCCTCTTTAATTTTGACATCAATACTAATCCTTGTTCATTTTTAAGGTGTCGAATATCATGATTTATTGTGATTTTTTTCCTCTTTAGGATGTCCCTGTGGCTTTGTGTGCTTTATGCAACAGTTGGAGGTTTATGGAAATAGGGGAAAGTGATGCAATGTCAGTTCCCATTGTTTCATGCTTTTTAATTGTGACACAGCTTTTGTTCTATATTTCTGATAATATTTTTAATAAAATTGTAATACTAAGCTATACTAAAAATGTAAAAACTTATTAAGTTTTATTTCACAGCCAATAATTCACTCCACTTGTTGTCTGATAAAGTAATTTTTATTTGCCAACTTTAATTTATCCATGCAATCTAACAGTTTAAGGCTTAATATTTTCTACATCACTGGACACATTAACACAGTACAAGGAAGCATTGTATATCATCATACATGAATGTTAGCATAGTCTTGTACATATGTACAGAAATTATACACACAGCATAACCTTGCTACCACATCTCTGAGCTAACTTTTTAACTGAGAAAGCAGCTTTTTAACAAAAGGTGTAAGAAATACAGCAAGGCACACATTGTTAAAATATTTCTTCTCTTTCCCATCTTAGGAAACAGAAATAACAAAGCTTGACCATATACCGAACGAAAATACCTATAATTGCAATATACAGCACAATAAGGTTGTTTTATAAGTCTCGGGGTTGCATAGATTGGATCTATGTATTCTATGTTGGTATTGATTTAACATTACTTACACTAAATGTACCAATAAATGATAATTAAGACTAAACATAAATTTCAAATGAACTCTTATTGGAAATATTATGCTCCTTGTCATATGTTAAAGTTAAATACTCTAATGATATTCATGGCTCCTCTTGTTGGATTTAGCAAACTTAACATAATAAGACTTTTTCTATATGTGTGTTTTCTGACAAATGAGTGTTTGTTGAAATGAATACATTCTCCCATAAAATCCAAACATTACTCCAATGTGCCAATATGTGAAATGCCATTATAGGAATTGACACAAGATTACACCTTCATATCTTTGCAAGTTCTGCAGTATTGTCTTTGATATCAAAAAGTGCCTATACCATAAGAAGGAGGATGTTTATAAATTGTAGATCAGAATGGAGGAGGTCCTTGGAGGTAGCTTAGGACAGGAGTCCATGAAGAAGAAAAATGCCGGACTTTGCTGCAATCTGTTGGTATTACCAATAAGGGAGTAACAGCAACTGCCATACACAGGACCAGCAGAAGCAACCAGATTACCACACCTGCATGAAAAACTCGCATTTGGAAGGAATTTGTCTTCGATATCAGTGAGGAAGAGGATGGTTCATTTAGATTAGAGGCTACCTTGGGAATAGGTGGGCAAAAATGGAGCAAGGTTACAGCCAGATTTCTAGAGGGAAGAAAGACAAATATATGTTGTAGTTAGCAGCAATAAAGAGTTGGAAATATTTTCTGTTGTCAGCATTCTATACAGTAATGTCACTACTGTCTAACAAAAAATACTGTAACTATATAGTTACTAATGGACAACTATTTGAGTTGTTTCTAAACATGTATGCCAAATAAAAATATTTAGAGGATGAGAGAATTTTTTTGGCAAACATGAAAAATCTAACAGAGTAACAGTTGTACTCGAAAATCAATTAAATGGCATTAAATCATTGTTGGATTGTTATAATTGTTAATAACAGTTTCACTAGAGGAGGCAAACTACAATGTGTGACCTTTCTTTTCTGCTGCTTTCATCCTCATCTGTGATCTTCAATATGCAGACAACACCCTCAGGTACATATGTCAATATGCAAACAACATTGATTGAAGCAAAGCCCAGTGATAATGAATACATAAAGCAGCAATCATTGGGCTCCACATGAATATAAAAACCTGAAGTCATGAAAACTCTGTAAAACAAGGAGCCTAAAACAATGCAGTCAAATGCATTCACTACAGATATGTATAACTAATTCCTTCCATATCCATTCTGTTGTATAAATTTTAAACTTCAGGTTTTTCCTAGATCTGGCAGCATGAAAGGAATAACATCTGGCCAGCCATAGGGTTTGATTTCCACAGTGAGGAATCAGTCTGGGATAATTAAACCATGCAGCAAACAGCAAGAGCTTGTAATGAAGATTATGAAGAAATGACTGTCAGAATCCTGCTGAAGAGATTAATGTAATGTGCATCCCTTCTACAGTTTATAGGAGGCACTCTGGACATGCATTTATTCACCTTCCAAATTAGGCAGAAATAGCTCAATCTAGCTAGTTACCTTTGCCTTTGATCTTGTTTTGCTGCTACTGACCTCTACATTTATATAGAAACATGACAAGTAAAAGAAAGAAAAGAGCAGTAAGCATTGAATCCGGAAAGTAACAAGTGATACAGGAAGCTGTTTACAAAGACTACTTGCCTTTCTATGCATTAACTATGTTTTTGTTAAAATAAATTGTCAAAGGCAATTATTTATAAAAATGAATTTGAGCTAATTATAGAATTCAATACAAAGATATTACAAAACTTACGTGGTTAGAAATACAAGCAGAATACTTCCTGTACAGAAGTTTTGATAGATTTTGTTTTCTATTATAGCTTTGCAAGCAATTGTAATGAATAGTGGCACTTACACAGCAGATGCAGGTTATCGCTTATATTTCAAGCCAGATTATAGGATAGGAGGCATGTGACTGATGAGTTTTATGTTGCAGCCCCCAAAGCCATCAAACTGGAATGCACCAAGTTAGATGCAGAAGAGACAAGCCCATCAAGAAAAGAGGAACATTTTGTCAACTTTTGTGATCTTATTCTGTGGTTTGCAAAATTACCCATGAAAAGATCCAACAATTCCACAATATAAATTACCTCTTTAAGCTGAGCTTTTGCAAACACAGTAACACTGAAATACCACTTAGTTTGCAATGCATAACAAGCTTTTGCTTTCCAAGGGCTAGTCTGGTGAAAATTAATCAAACTAATATTTAAACCTCTGAAAATAATATTTATTTGACTCACATCCTATACCTTGGGTACAGTTCTTGCAGCATGGGAGTTACATGGAAGTTCACTGTGATGGCATACAGAAGTTGCAGTTTTGGCATCAGTGGTTCCACTCTTCTGTGCTTTCTCAAGATTCCCTGTTGTATATTTTTGAGAGCTAGGGATCTGCAAGTCATAAATTTTCACTTGGTTTATTAGTAGTTTTCAACTGAAGTCCCATCTAGTAAACATAAAACATACCATGTGATTAAGTCCTGCAGCAAAGGGAATCACATTGTAAATCTTCCCACACATATTCTCTGACAGTCCTCTTGAAACTTCAGATGTCATAGCACTTTACTGCAAATATTCAGACCTTGTTTATTATTTTAAATTGATGGTAATACTTAGCTCGATCTATGAGATCTTTTGCAAATTACATAAGAAGCAAATCACAATTAGGAACTAATGCACTTTCAAAACAAAACCTTTCACAACGTATTAAACACTCAGCAATATATATATATCAACTTTGTTCCCAATTCAAATATGTGTCTTGATGTAATAATTTAATGGGGATGGCTTGGTGGCACAGTGGTTAGCACTGCTGCCTCGCAGTGCCAGAAACTCAGGTTCAATTCTGGCCTTGGGTGACTAAAAGATGACTGTCTGCATGTTAGAGCAAGGAACATAGAACAGTACAGCACAGTACTGGCCCTTCAGCCTTCGATGTTGTGCCGAGCTATGTCTAAACCCAAGATCAAGCCATCCCACTCCCTATCATTCTGGTAATGCTCCATATGCCTATTCAATAACTGCTTGAAAGTTCCTAAAGTGTCCAACTCCATTATCACAGCAGGCAGTGTATTTCACACCCTAACCACTCTCTGAGTAAAGAATCTACCTCGGACATCCCTCCTATATCTCCCTCCATGAACCTTATAGTTATGCCTCCTAGTAACAGCTACATCCATCCGAGGAAATAGTCTCTGCACATCCACTCTATCAATCCCCCTCATCATCTTACAGAAGTCTTTTAAGTAGCCTCTCATCCCCCTCTGCTCCAAAGAAAAAAGCCCCAGCTCCAACTTTTCCTCATAAGACCTATTCTCCAAACCAGGCAGTATCCTGGTAAATCTCCTTTGCACTCTCTCCAATGCTTCCACATCCTTCTTATAATGAGGTGATCAGAACTGCACACAATGTTCTCCCTGAATCTGCATGAGATTCCTTCAGATGTTCTGCTTTCATCTCACAATCAAAAGATGTACAGGATAAGTGAATTAGCCATGTTAAATTGCCCCTTGGTATTCTGAGATGTGTAGGTTAGATGGATTGGCCATGGTAAATGCACAGGAGGTGGGGGGCTATGGGCCTGAGTAAGATACTCCTTTGGAGATTTGGTGCAGACTCTATGGCCTCCTTCTGCACTGTAGAGAAATTTTACTGCCCGGGGCGGCAAGGGATGGAGCATGGTATGTTTGTTGACCTTGAGTGGGATCTTAAGGTTTTGGGATGAGCGAGGCTGTAAAAAATACCATGATGATGAAATCTGAAATATACATTTCAGTTGGAACCCACTTCCAACTCTGTTGCTAATGAATAAATTACAACCTATGGTCCTTCATTATTTCCAAACATTTTGTGTACCTATTTATTTATTATATGCTATAAAGAAAATCCATTTCTTTCTTCCAAATTAATTGTGAATAGAATTATAATTACTCACATTAAGATTTTAGTCATATTTTATTTCTGAAAAATGTTTTAATCACAGATGGTGTGGTCTTAATGTAACTATTGCTGGGTAATGAGTTTCTGGATGATTATTGAATACCTGGCACAATATTTAGTTCAGTTGTCTAACAATAGCACTCGGTTGCAAGTCAGCAGTAAGTATTTACAGGCTATTTAGCAACATGATGCCAGATTGACTGTTCCTATTGTATGAAAATAGGTTAGTGAATCCATGAAAGATTTTTGGAAAAAAAAGCAAACCTGTACTTGTTAAAACCTTGTTAATGTCACCAATGCATAGCTCAAGCAATATTTCACCCTCAAAGTGAACAAAAAAAAAGGCAGGACTTTATAGCCTTGATCGTCCTGAAACCGTAAAATCCTGCCCGAGGTCAGCAGACCTTTCCATGGTCTGCCTCTCGCCCACTCCAACTTCCGTGCCGGTCAGGACAGTAAAATTCTGGCCAACATTTCTACAGTGCAGAAGGAGTTAAAGAACCTGATCTCGTCAAAGTACTCTCTTCCCTGCTCAGGTTAACTTGAGCAATTCCATTATCTTCTGCTAACATTTTTAATTTGCTTTTTATTTTCATCATTACAGTGCTTTTCCTTTTGGAAAAAGATCGCAACAAGGAATGGAAAGATTTATTTTTCAGTGTTTCATTTGAAATAGGAGGGGAAAGGGGCTGTAGATCCTCCTTGGAGTTCATGTTAACCTGAGAAAACTCCAACTGGGAAAATGGCCAGGTCCCTTTTGCAAAAGGCCATCACAGAGCTGAGCAACACCAGCTTATGTGGGAAATGAGAATAACCGAACCAGCCTGAGATAGGCTGAATTTTCTTTGCTAGTGGAATACTGCAATAATTATTAATTTTACATTTTTGTCTTTAGAGTCACACATGGATCTTTTACCAGCACCAGGGGTGGGGAGGGGAAGGTGGCGGGGGGGGGGGGAGGTGGGGGGGGGGGGACGTTGGCCAACACTCACCAGTGAAGAGGCTTTCCTTTGTGTTTGACTCTGAGTTCCATTGTTACCACGCACTTGGATCAACTATTAAATCATGGAATTCCTACAATGCAGAAGGAGGCCATTCAGCCCATAAAGTCCACATTGACTCTATGACAAAGTGTCCCACCCTATCCCCGTAACCCCACACATTCACCATGGCTAATCCATCTAAAAGTAAAGTTTACTTATTTGTCACAAGTAAGGCTCACATTAACACTGCAATAAAGTTACTGTGAAATTCCCCTAGTCGCCACATTCCAGCACCTGTTTGGGTCAATGCACCAAACCAGCACGCATTTCAGGCTGTGGGAGGAAACCGGAGCACCCAGGGGAAACCAACGCAGACATGGGGAACATGCACGAACTCCACAAAATCAGTGACCCAAGCTGGGAATCGAACCCAGGTTCCTGGCACTGTGATGCAGCAGTGCTAATCACTGTGTCACTGTGCCGCCCACAAAACCAAACTGGTCAGTATTGTCTAACCTACACACCTTGGGACACCAAGGGGCAATTTAGCATGGCCAATCCACCTACTCTGCACATCTTTGGACTGTGGGAGAAAACCAGAGCACCAAACATGGGGAGAATGAGCAAATTCCATATCGACAGTCCCCAAGACTGGAATCGAACTTGGGTCCCTGGTGCTGTGAGGCAGCAGTGCCAACCACTATATCACCATGCCACCATTTGGGAATTGGGGGTGAATCTGGGTTATTCTGTTTCTTTTATTCAACATAACCTGCCAGTCAGTCCTGGAGGGTGTCCGAGGCTGGACTCCCCAGCCAGACAGCTACTCTCCCTCCTCCCAGCCAGTCCCACAGGTTGTCCAGGCTGGCCTCCCAGGCCTTATGGCTACTCTCCTTCCAGTCCCAGATGCCCAGCCTTCAGATTGTGCTACTACACTCATGGAGAGAATCTGAAAAGGGTGGTGACAGAAAAGGCCTCAGCCTGCGCAAAGGTAGCATTACCCCTCACTGCTACTTGTATGAGTGACTATAAACTGACAGATCAATACAGACATTCAAGTACTCACCAAAACATTCCTGCAGCAGGCTTCAGCACACCAATTGAAAACCATTGTTCTGGTAAGACCGTAACAATAGTAGATATAAGTAAATGTGATGTTTATGAGTAATAGATTCAGCTGAAAAAATTGGATGTGCCATGGAATTGTTTGTTTCAGGTGTCATTTTACTGAAAAGGTTGGGAACCACTGTTCCAGGCAAATTAGAAATTTCTTAATTTTCACAGAATCATTTAACACATAATATGGATAGCTGAATTAATTAAACTTACCATTCATTTAAATTAGGTGACTTGTCAATTCTTTGGGACTTGACCCCTCGCTTGTGACCACAACCCGTCCCCCAAATCCCCAGCCTCTGACCCACTCCAACACTGCAACCCTACCATGCACCCCAATCCTCCTCCAATTCCCATTCAGAAATTATGGTCCAATGGCTTGTATCATCTGCAGAGTGGCAATCATTGTTGGATTGCTGCTCCAGCCAGAATAAATAAAGCAGGTGTTTTGTTTTACCTGTCTTTTTTCTAAACAGAAGAAATTGTATGTTTCACAAATTATAAAATAATACAGACCAAAAACCCCTGGCCTCATCCATGGCTGGGATTCTCCAGTGCTGCTGCAGTGAACAGAGTTTTGGTCTAGGGCCAAATTCTCCATTCTCTCTGGCAGTGGTGCAGGTACAGGCAAGATCAGAGAATCCCACCAGAATTTTAATATAGCGCATAACCCACCTCTTTTTGTGACAAGTTAAAGTCTCCCTCAGACTGATTTTCATCTGTGGAAAGCTTCTGTTTGTCTTTGCAATCTTGAGTTTGATGATTTTCATAAACAGGACGTCCATGTGGAAATTGAATTTTGGTGCTAAGAAACAAGGTGTCTTCTGGTTTTTCAAAATGACTATTATTTGGTTGTGTATCCTTCACCACATTTATTTGCATTTCATGGGACTGTTTTGTTGACTTGTGATTTTCATCACTCTCGCTCTTTAATGGAGTGTCATTTGGTTCAAGCGTTTCAAGTTTAGACATGGCGAAAATGGATCCATCTGACAAACACTTAGTAGCACATATCTGTGCTTTAGGATTAAGGTAAGAATTCTTAGTATGGCACTCTACTGCTTGAAAGGTATTGGCTTCAGATATGTTGCATATTTGATTGGTGATACCGAAAAATGTAACTGAGTTATCAGTTTTATTTGTTTCAATTAGATTTCCACCACACGTATTTTGGCTACTTGGTGTATCATTTGGCAATGGTGATGCATCGTTGTCTGAAAATGACACAGTTTTGGTCAAAGAATGTTGATAATCTGTAATTGTGTCATTTTGAAATGTAGATTCAAATAAGCAGGGTTGATCAGTAAATTGTTCTTCACAATCTTCACTTTGAAAGTTATCATCTTCGTCATTGTTTTCTAATCTGGCCTTATCATTAAATTCCAAAGGCAATGGGGTGCTGCTTTTCTCATCAATGCAAGTATTCACCTCACCACAGTCACTGTCATGTGATGATATGGACAAGTAAGAGTAGAAGTCTCCTTTTCGTAGCTGCAAAGGACGGTGAGAATGTTCCAATACTTTTTCTTTGATCTGAGCCACTGAAGTTGGATTCATCATTTCAGAGTCGTGCTGGGATATGTTCTTCAGGGCTGTTGATGCCATATCAATTATTTCCATCACAAAGTTATGAACGGAACTATCTTCTTCACCATCAACATCATGAGGAACATTACAATGGCATGAACAATTTGAAATATCATTTACATAATCCTTATTAGTTTCTTCCAGCTGTTTGTTTTCTGAATCAAGATGAGATGAACATTTTACAACTGATTCTTTACTAATAATATTATATTCATTATCAAGGCAATTTAATGGCAAATCTGCATTGGAATCATCATGCCGTTGATGTTTTTCACTTGTAGGAGCAGCCTTCTCACCTAATACTGTAACATCATTGTACTTTTCAAGTTTCTTTGAGAAACTAGGCTCCTCATCAAGATTTAAAGCAAGTGATGATAACTGTTGGTTTGCAATCCCGATGTCTTCCAAGCATATCAGCTTTTTATCCTTCTTTGGAGATTGCATGGGGGTCAGAGGAGATGGAATGTACTGTGCAGAAGGAACATCTGTTTCTTGCTTATATGTACCACTAAATAATTCAGATCTTGAGCATTCTGTTATATGGGTTTTGCCAGTGTTGTGCTCCTTATCAAAAGACTGAAGTTTCTTGATGTCTATTTCTTCAGTTAGCTCTTTTTTGTCTTTTAATACAGATTTTTCCACATTGCCATTCTCTACATCATCTTTTAAGTGGTCAGTAGAAGAGTGTCTGAAAATCTCCATTCCATTCTGTTTGAAGTGTCTTTCTTTTGGACAGAGCGAAGTGTTCTTGCAGTCTTTGGACTCTGACTGCATCAAGGCAGAACTGCTTAAAAATGGGTAAAGTGTTGAAATATTTTTGAAGGGTGGTAACTTGATAGTATTTGAATCAATCCTGGACCGATGCTTTTCTCCTGGGTTCATTTTCTTTTTTTCCTTTGTGACAGAAAGAAATGGTTTAATCCAGTGGTGGAGTTCATTCTTCATATAGTCCCGATCTAAAATATGACTACTTTCATCATTAATTTCATCATCTGTGGCAATGCTGGAATCATCATCATCCTTAATGCAAAGTTCTTCTTCAGTTAGTGTAAGAGTTGAACTGGAAAGCAAATCACTATCATCTTCTTCATCAGTACAAGCAGATGTACAAGACACATTAACAATCATGCTTATGTTGATATCAGCTTCATCAGTCACAGAGTGATTAACATGCTTTTTGAAAGACACATTGGAATCCGAAATTTTATTTTTATGAACAATTATGTCTTCAGAACACAAGGAGAGCTCATCACTGCTGCTAAGTTCTGTAAGAGAAGCAGCAGAATCTTCATTTGCTGATGATGCAGCATCAAATGACAGTTGGCCAGTAAACGACATTTTGAGAGAGTTACTATGCAGTGTGATATCAGAGACACTACGTTTCATTTTTGGACTTACTGGATTCTGAATGTTTTCTAAACGTTTCAATAGGTCTAATGTCCTCTTACTTAGCTCCCCTACTGCATCTCTACCCATGATATCCCCTGACCCTTGCATACTGATTAGTTCCTCTGTGATTTTGTATGGAATGCTCTCTAAGGAGGTACTGTGTTGGAGATCACCATTTTTGTGATTGTTTGTTTCAAGCTGAAATATGTCACCAGCAATTGAAAGCGATTCCACTGATGACCTCTGAGACAAAAATGTGAAGCCTGTGTCATTTATATTATCTTGAGATATTCTGTCATCATCTGTTTCGCTATAACAGGTCTCAAAGTTACCTTCACTTGATGTTATTGGCATACATTTTTCTGATATAGGATAGGCTGATTTGGAATCTGGTGCTGATAGCCCATTTTTACAAATAAATTCAGGAGAATGTGGTTTAGAGGACATATGCCCATCAGTAGTTCCCTTTTCTTCAGGTGAGTGAGTTATATTCATACTTAACTCAAGCTCAGGGCCCTGCAAGTAAGAATAGTCATAAAACGTAAACACATCATATTGTGCTTCTAGATCATTTGAAAAACCCTTTGAAGTGATTTTATTGATATCAAGAGGCTGTAAATTTCCTTCATTACTCAGAGACAGTGATTGAGGATTTTTTGACAATTCTACTTCATTTTTTGTTCTTTGTGTTCTTGTCACATTCTTCATATCCTTTTTTTCAACCAAACCTTGTCTTTGACAAATGCATGATTGAATTGGACAATCTTTATGTTTTAATTGTATCAAAGGGTGCAATGGTTGGACATGTAGATTAGTTTGAACTTGCTCAATCTGATTTGGCAGAGAGGTTTGAGAATCTGTTGTCATTTCTGTACCATCCTTGCTGACTATTCCACTCTCACTCTGTGATGATGGTTTGTCATCTTTTACTGGAATCAAATCACCGAGTAGGTCTGGCAAAGAATCATCAGATGAGAAAGATGAATCTTTACTTGCACTCCTTACAAAATTGGTTGGATGCTTTGAATTGGAAAACATTGAAGCATTCTTGAAGAATGACATATGATTTTTTCCATGAAGTTGTTCATTATGTCGGCTGTAGGCCTGATGAGTATGTGGACATGAAGAGGAAGGTGCCTCACCAGGACTATACAGTGATTCTCCAGGGCCACTGGTATATTGATCCAGCATAAGTTCATCAGCAAGATTACTGATGGGTCCTGGTGATAATTTTGATGTATCATTCTGTTTGGATGCAAGATCAGGTGTTTCATCTTGGATACCAATCAGGTTATTACTCATGTCTGTTTCATCCCATTCCAGTGAATCTTCATGCAAGACATTCAAATCCATAAGCCCCGGTTCAATACAGCTTAAGGAAACCTAAAAGGGAACAAAAATGAAAAGTATTTTAGGTTTGCTTTCTATTTAGTATGCAGCAGGTATTTTAAAATGATACTGCTCTTTCTCTAATGATCCATTTACTAAAATCAGATTGACTAAATGAGAAATATTGCTTTGTCCATGCTTACTGAATATAAATTGTGCGTACCTCATCAAATTTTACATGGACCTCTATATTTAGTAGTTCATAAGAGATCTAGTTCATGAATGCACAAGAGAAACTTTAACTGGCAGTGTTTATTGGATGAGTTTTGGAATAGTCACAACTTCTCCAATCCAATTACGTAATTGAAGATCCTCATAGCTGGAACCATTCTCATGAATCTTTTTCTGTGCTCTTTCTAATGTCTTCACATTCTTCCTAAATCTCAGAACAGGACACAATATGCATTTGAGATAGGACTGCTGTTCTATACAAGCTTAACAAAAGGATGAGAATATGAACATCAGGAGCAAAAATCCAAACTCACAAACCCATCCATGGATAATTCTTACCCAGGTTTTCAAATCTCACCATGGCCTCATCCCTCATTATCTTAGATCCACAATATCTGTCATATCTACATTTATCTAATTCTGGCCTCGCAATTTAAATCATTTGGTAAAGACAGGTGTGAGGCGAATAGTGCAGTCTGGGCCTGCCTCTGCACCGGTTCCCCCTTTACCAAAGTCAAAAATGGTTGCGATTGGGGCGGTGCGCAAAACAGGCACAATGGCCATTTAAATGCTCTTGCATGCATTTAAATTGACTTAATGGCTGGCACGCCCAACTTTACCAGCGCTTCCTCTTTTACCACCACATTCACCTATCCAGAATCGGCGCAAAACAGACATGCTCCACAAAAGTTCAACTCAGGTGCTCCAGTTAGTGAGGAGATGAGTGTCAAGCGTCTGATGGCTCTCTGCTTGAGATCGGTGGACGGCGGCTGGGGGGGGGGGGAGTGCGCGGGGGATGGGTGTCCGCTGCCAGTCTGCATGAGATCAGTGGGGGGGGGGGGGGGGGGGGATGCGAGGAGGGGTCTGCTGCTACTCTGACTGAGATCAGTGACGGGGATGTGGGGTCCGAGGCCATTCTACCCAAGTCAGTGGGGGGGGAAGTGGGAGGGGCCTGCAATCAGTCTTGGTGGGGGGGGGTGGTGCTGGGAGGATAAGGGGATCAGTAATATTGGGGGGGGGGGGGTCAATGTCTGTGGGGGCCGGGGGAGATATTATCCAGCCTGGGAGGAATGTGCCAGGGCAGCAACATTCTATCACTTTTTTCTATGCAAGCGCAGTTGGAGGCACCCATTGGAGCTGCAGGGTTTTGGGCGCATTATGTACCACCTACAAGCTTCTGCAATGTGATTCGGAATCGTTGATATTTTTACAGGCAGAGTGCGTATGGGGGCACCTGAGAATGGGTCTAAAAACCGGATCTAAAACACTCCCAGTTTCATATCAGCCCAGGACTTAGAATCAAAATGGTAAAGTAAGGCCCCGTGTCTCACTTTCCTCCATATGATATTGTCAAGTCAATACTTGACTTAAGTATAAATCAAAACTGTGTACATCAAACTCTATTCTTTTTTAAAATTACCTTTCGCTGAAGGAGAAGATGCTAGCACAGGTTACGTGACTCACAGGATTGGCCATCTGTCCTGGAAGCTTCTAGCAGTAGTTACAAGAACAAACAAGTTTCCTTGTCACCCTTGTGGAATCTAATACCCCATTATAAGGGCAACGGGAGACTTGCAAACTCATTATCCCTGCAGAGCTGTTAACAGCCCCATCTCATATCTGGGACTGACCAGGTCCCTTTCCAAAGGGTAATGGATGTCATTTGCATCTTGATAAACTTATCCCTCCAGAGGAGCCATAGGATCTGTCCATAGGATCAGAATCTGGCTTCTGAAACAAGATCCTCAATATGAATGGTGACGCTCTCCAACGTTTATCACTGGGACATTATGGGCCATAAAACAAAGGCCAGACCCAGTCATCTAATAAACATCCCTTTTGAAATCATTGTGGAGGAAGTCACATGACTTAAATGACCATTTTGAAATCTCCATATTCAGTCGGGAACTGAGAAACAAGCAGTTTGCTGATTACTTCCAATCTGAAAAAAAAACAGCTGAACTCCCAGCCAACCAAGTAGCTGGCCACCTTCTCTCAACTCCTCAAAGCCTGTTACATTTTAAAAGCATCTTCATTTGCTTACAAGGATTTTTATGTGGCTGTCTCCAACCAGGAACTCATCTGAACTGAACTCCACCAAGAAGGAAACCCTCTGTGATTGTTTTTCTGGACTCTAGAAATCATGCAAACAAATATTCATTTCTTTGGTTATTTTACCGTTGTTATCCATACATGTAAAAGCTCCCCCCCTTACTGTATTTGTATTCCTGTGTGCGTGTGTGTGTGTGTGTGTGTGTGTGTGTGTGTGTATGTGAGGTTGCGAACATGCCCAACCACCATCAACCCGCAATCCAAAGATGTGCAGGTTAGGTTGATTGGCCATGTTAAAAGTTGCCCTTAGTGTCAGGAGATGTGTAGGTTAGAGGGAATAGTGGATAAATATGTAGGGATGTCGGTGGCTGGGATTGTGGTTAGTGCAGACTCAATGGCCTAATGGCCTCTTTCTGTACGGTAGGGTTTCTATGATTTATATGATTTCTACACATTCCCATGGGTTTGAATGTAAAATAAACTAATCTTCTGAGTTAATCTATAAAATTGGACCATGAAAGCTGAGGGTTTGAGAAACCTGACACAACATACTTTAAAAATAATTCAAAACACCTCTGCTTATGGACAGAGTGTGAGAGGTGAAGAAGTTTTGTTTACTTCTCTCCTATGCGTAACAATATTCCTAAGGTCAATCTCTGTGCCCTCTGGTTCTTGATCCTTCCACCAATGGGAACAATTTCTCTCTTTCTACTCTGACCAGACCCCTCATGGTCTGATGGAAAGAAGTTGCAAAAACAGATCTTGCAGTTAGTAATGCAATGGTAGTCAGCTTGTGCAGTGTCACCCCAGGATCTGGACTTAAAGAATCAATTGCTTCAGTGACCTGACCTGTTGTTTGCTGCCTTAACAACAGGCATGAACAGCATTTTGTTCTCACCTGGTAACAAATGACTATGATCTTCCTGAACAACTACTTACTTCACAGCCTTGTCACATTCTTCACATTGATATTTCTCCACCCTGCTTGCAACTTGCTTCTTCTCCCTTTCATCACACACGCTTTATAAGGAAGCCCTATATATACATGTGCACAACCCTTTTCAATAATCACTCACTAACTATCCCGCTCTTTTGGCAAGGCAAAATATCTCATAATGATAAGGAGAGGAAGAAAATCAGCTAAAATTTCCAGGCCCCCACGTAGATAGGGTAGGAAACTTCGGTGATTGTAGTACCACGATGTGGAGATGTCAGCGTTGAACTGAGGTAAACACAGTAAGAAGTCTCACAACACCAGGTTAAAGTCCAACAGGTTTATTTAGTAGCAAAAGCCACTAGCAGCGCTCTGAAAGCACTTTGCATCAAAGTAAAATGGAATCTTACCCCACTGCAATAATGCCAATCATAAACCACTACTTATAATGGTTTCATTAGCTGAGTAAGTTTGTAAATAAATGGCCATATGGTTCCAGTTGTAAATTTGCATATGCTGCAATATCTTTCCTATAAGGATTATTGACACATAATCCAAAATCACATAATTTGACATAAATTAAAATGACAAGCTTTCAGTCCACCTGACTACATGACCTGAATGTTTCAAAAATGCCCATTACCACAGTAGAATTAATTTATTTTTAAAAAGTGCAAAGGAGATTTTTGATCAACTATCATATTTCCTGCTTTCTTAAAAGTGATTTATTCTCTCATTAGTTATAATATTTTTCTTGATTCATTCATTTAAGCTTCAGTATGAAGTAGGAAACACACAAGATGACTTAGCTGAAAACACACTATATGAAAAATTAAAGGTGTGAAGAATTACTCAAGGGAAATGTCAGCAACTACTATGTGGAACAAAACAGTGATCATAGTAGGCTTAGGGAAGCTATAGGAAAGGAGAAAGAGTAATCTAGAGTAGAAATAATTAATTGGGGGAAGGTCAATTTCAATGGCATGACAAGGGATCTGGCCCAGGTAAACTGGAGTCAAAGACTGCTATCCAAAACTACGATGTGGAGATGCCGGTGTTAGACTGGGGCAAACACAGTAAGAAGTCTCACAGCACCAGGTTCAAGTCCAACAGGTTTACTTGGTAACAAACAGCACCAGCTTTCGGAACGCTGCTCCTTCGTCAGGTGAGGGGGGAGTTCTGATCACAAACAGTACATATAAAGGCACACACTCAGTTTACAGAATACCGATTAGAATGTGAGAATTTACAGCTAGTCAAGTCTAAAATGTGCAGACAGTGTGAGTGAAGATAGCATTAAGCATAGGTTAAAGAGATGTGTACTGTCTCCAAACAGGACAGTAAGTGAGATGTTGCAAGCCCAGGCAAGTCATGGGGGTTACAAATAGTGTGACATGAATCCAAGATCCCCGGTTGAGGCCGTCCTCATGTGTGTACAACTTGGCTATCAATCTCTGCTCAGTGACTCTGCGCTGTCGTGTGCTGTGAAGGCCGCCTTGGAGAATGTTTACCCGAAGATCAAATTTCAAATGCCCGTGACCGCTGAAGTGTTCATCAACAGGAAGAGAACAGTCTTGCCTGGAAATTGTCGAGCGGTGTTCATTCATTCATTGTCGTAGCGTCTGCACGGTCTTCCCAATGTACCATGCCTCAGGACATCCTTTCCTGCAACGTATCAGGTAGACAACGTTGGCCAAGTCGCAAGTGTATGTACCGTGTACCTGGTGGATGGTGTTCTCACATGAGATGATGGCATCCGTGTCAATGATCCAGCATGTCTTGCAGAGGTTGCTGTGGCAGGTTTGTGTGGTGTTGTGGTCACTGTTCTCCTGAAGGCTGGGTAGTTTGCTGCGGACAATGGTCTGTTTGAGGTTGTGCGTTTTTTGAAGGCAAGAAGTGGGGGTGTGGGGATGGCCTTAGCAAGATGCTCGACTTCATCAGTGACATGTTGAGACTCCAGAGAAGATGTCATAGCTTCTCCACTCCGGGAAGTACTGGATGACGAAAGGTAGTCTGTCCACCATGTCCCATGTTTGTCTTCTGAGAACGTCAGTGCAGTTTTTCGCTGTGGCGCATCAGAACTGTCAATCGATGAGTTGAGTGCCTGTTCTTATGAGGGCATCTTTCAGCGTCTGGAGGTGTCTGTTGCGATCCTCCTCATCTGAGCAGATCCTGTACACATGGAGGGCTTGTCCGTAGGGGATGGCTTCTTTAACATGTTCAGGGCGGAAACTGGATAAGTGGAGCATTGTGAGGTTATCCGTGGGCTTGCAGTACAGTGAGGTGCTGATGAGATGCGTGATGCGTGTGTCCAAGAATGCAACCGATTCCGGAGAGGAGTCCATGATGAATCCGATGGTAAGATGGAACTAGTTGATGTCATCATATAATTGTTTCAATGATTGTCCACCATGAGTCCAAAGGAAGAAAATGTCATCAATGTATCTAGTATATAGCATCGGCTGAAGGTTCTGTGCAGTGAAGAAGCCTTGTTCAAGCCTGTGCATGAAGATGTTGGCATATTGAGGTCCCATGGCTGTTCCGTGTGTCTGGATGAAGAACTGGCTGTCAAAGGTGAAGACAATGTGATCCAGGATGAAGCAGATGAGTTGTAAAATTGCATCTAGAAACTGGCAGTTGTCAGCGTTGAGCACTAAGGCAGTTGCAGCTATGCCATCATCGTGGGGCATGCTGGTGTAGAGTGCCAAGACATCCATTGTGATGAGGAGTGCCCCTGGTTCAAATGCTCCGTATACCCAGATGCCCTCATAAGCGCAGGATATTGTGCTCGACTCATCGACCGACAGTTCCGACGCACCACAATGAAAAACTGCTCTGACCTCCTCAGAAGTCAAACACGGGACACAGTGGACAGAGTACCCTTTGTTGTCCAGTACTTCCCTGAAACAGAGAAGCTACAACATCTTCTCTGGAGTCTTCAACATGTCATTGATGAAGACGAACATCTTGCTAAGGCCATCCCCACACCCTCACTTCTTGCCTTCAAACAACCGCACAACCTCAAACAGATCATCGTCCGCAGCAAACTATCAAGCCTTCAGGAGAACAGTGACCATGACACCACACAACCCTGCCACAGTAACCTGTGCAAGATGTGCCGAATCATCGACATGGACGCCAACATCTCACATGAGAACACCATCCACCAGGTACACAGCACATACTCTTGCAACTCGGCCAATGTTGTCTACCTGATACGCTGCAGGAAAGGATGACCCAAGGCACGGTACATTGGGGAGATCATGCAGACACTACGATAACGGATGAATGAACACTGCTCGACAATCACCAGGCAAGACTGTTCTCTTCCTGTTGGCGAACACTTCAGCAGTCACGGGCATTTGGCCTCTGATCTTCGGGTAAACGTTCTCCAAGGCGGCCTTCACAGCACACGACAGCGCAGAGTCACTGAGCAGAGACTGATAGCCAAGTTCTGCACACATGAGGATGGCCTCAACCGGAATCTTGGATTCATGTCACACTATTTGTAACCCCCATGACTTGCCTGGGCTTGCAACATCTCACTTACTGTCCTGTCTGGAGACAACACACATCTCTTTAACTTATGCTTAATGCTATCTCCACTCACATTGTCTGCACCTTTAAGACTTGACTAGCTGTAAAGACTCGCATTCTAATCAGTATTCTGTAAACTGAGTGTGTGCCTTTATATGCACTGTTTGTGATCAGAACTCCCCACTCACCTGACAAAGGAGCAGTGCTCCGAAAGCTGGTGGCGTTTGTTACCAAATAAACCTGTTGGACTTTAACCTGGTGTTGTGAGACTTCTTACTATCCAAAACTAAAGCAGGACAATGGGTTAACTTGAATGAGGAGATTCGGTTACAGCCAAGGCATATTCTCAAGAAGGGTTAAGGTAGGCAATCAATCCCTTGATGATGAAAGAGATATAGAGTAAGAAGCAACAGAAAAAACATGCATATGGCAGATGCCACATTGATAATGTGGGTGAGAATCAGACTGAAGAGTAAAAGTTACAAGGGAAGTACAAAAATAAAAGAAGCAAAGAGAGAGTTTAGGGAGAGACGAGCAGCTAACATAAAAAAATCAAAATTCTTCTCTAGGTATACAAATAGTAAAAGAGTGGAAAGAAGAGGCAGTGGATTAGGGATATAAAAGGAGATCAAGTCAGCAGAGACCATGGTGGAGGTACTAAATGGATACTTTGTCTTTACAAGGAAGAAGATGCTTCAAAGTCCAAATGTAAGTGGAGGTATTTGAGACACTGGATGGGTAACAAATTAATAAAGAGCAGGTATTAGCAAGACAGACTATACTTATTTACCTAATATGACAAATGGCTAAATGGGATAGATTCAAAGATGCTGAGAGATGGAACGGTGGAAGTTATAGAAGTATTGGCCATACTCTTCCAATGCTCCTCAGATACAGGCGTGGTACTTGTTCACAAAACTGTATAAGGATAAATATGTCAGCAGAAAATGCAGCAAGATTGCCACTACTGAAAGGTTGCCTGCATCTGTTAAAGAAAACATGCATTTTTCATGGCTGAGCAATGAAGAAGTATTTTCTTTTTTGGGGAAGAAAACAATTACAGTTGGGGCCCCCAAATCGATGATAGAATAGAACAGGAAGGAAGTCCTTTGCCCATGTAATGATCATTGTCAAAGGCCTTACTGAAGTCCATGTAGAAAACATCCACTGCCCTACCTTCATCAATCACCTTTGTCACTTCCTCGAAAAACTCAATCAAGTTTGTGAGACATGACCTCCCCTTCACAAAACCCCTCTATCCTGCCTGAAACATCTGTATCCTGGAATGTTAAGCTGCCAATCCTGTCCTTCCCTTAATCAAGTCTCTGTAATAGCAACAACATCATTGTTCCAAGTACTAATCCAAGCTCTGAGTTTATCTGCCTTACCTGCTACACTTCTCACATTGAAACAAATGCACTTCAGACCTCCTTTGATTAGCAATTACGCCCTGTCTGCTGTTTCTGAGTCTTACTGCCCCTATTCTCTGGTTCCCCTTCAGTTAATTCACCTTTGCTTTCGTTCCCACCCCCTTGCCAAACTAATTTAAATCCTCCTGTGTGACACTAACGAATGTTCCGGTCAGAATATTTTTGCCTTTCCAGTTTAGAAGCAACCCATCATTGCAAAGGTCTCACCTGCCCTTGAAGGGACCCAAATGGTCCAGATATCTGAAACCCTCCCTCCTACACCAGCTGTTTAGCCATGTGTTGAGCTGCACTATCTTCCTATTCCTAGCCTCACTGGCATGTGGCACAGAGAGTAATCCTGAGATTACAACCCTATAGGTCCTGCTTTTTAACTTTCTACCTAACTCCCTAAACTGCTGCTGCAGGACGACATCAGCCTTCCTGTCGATATCATTAGCACCAATACGTACCACAACCTCTGGCTGTTCACTTTCTCCCGTCAGAATCCTTTCTGCCTGTTCAGAGACACCCTGGACCCTGGCACCAGGGAGGCAACATACCACCCTAGAGTCCCTTTCACGCCCACAGAAATGTCTGTCTGCACCCTTCACCATAGTGTCCCTTATAACTCTTGCTCTAGTGCTCTTTGTCCCTCCCTGCTTAACAACAGAGCCAGCTGTGGTGTCACTGCTCTGGCTGCTGCGGCTGTATCCCCTGATAGCCATGATGTGGAGATGTTGGAGTCAGGCTGGGGTAAACACAGTAAGAAGTCTCACAACACCAGGTTAAAGTCCAACAACATGGTGCATCCAACTGCTACTCCAACCTATCCATGAGGTCAGCAAGGAGCTGCAATTGGGTGCACTTCCTGCAGATGTAGTCCTCCAAGATGTTGGAAGTGTCATGGATCTCCCACATCTCACAAGTGCAGCACTTAACCCCACTGACCAACATTTTGAGCACCACTTAAATTATTTAAGAACATTTTTAAAATTCTTACTTTCACTTTTACCTTCTCACAAAGGCCTACTTTTTGGTTAGAGGAGGAGGAGGGAGGGAAACACTAATGTAGTATTTCGGGCTTACCACTCCTTGACACCAGATCTTCTGCTTCCCACTTCTAAGGTGAAGTTGCATGGGATCAGAGGTGAACTGGCAAGGTGGATACAGAACTGGCTCGATCATAGAAGACAGAGGTAACAGTGGAGAAGGGTGTGTTTCTGAATGGAGGGCTGTGACAAGTGGCGTTCCTCAGGGATCAGTGCTGGGGCCTTTGCTGTTCGATATATATGTATATACAAATGATTTGGAGGAAAATGTAACTTGTTTGATTAGCAAATTTGCGGATGACACAAAGGTTGGTGGATTTGCAGATAGCGATGAGGACAATCGGAGGATACATATAGTGTTCAATTCTGGTCGCCACACTACCAGAAAGATGTAGAGGTTTTGAAGAGGGTACAGAAAAGATTTGCCAGGATGCAGCCTGGTATGGAGGGCATTAGCTTTGAGGAGAGGTTGGAGAAACTGGTTTGTTCTCACTGGAACGACAGAGGTTGAGGGGCGACCTGATAGAAATCTACAAGATTATGAGGGGCATGGACAGAGCGGATAGTCAGAAGCTTTTGCCCAGGATGGAAGAGTCACTTATTAGGGGGTCATAGGTTTAAGGTGCGAGGGGCAAGATTTAAAGAACAAGGCAAGTTTTTTTTTACACAGAGGGTGGTGTGTGCCTGGAATTCACTGCCGGGGGAGATAGTGGAAGCAGGTAAGATAGTGAGTTTTAAAGGGCATCAAAACAAATACATGAATAGGATGGGAACAGAGGGATCATGGTCCCTGGAAGGGTGGGAGATTTTAGTTCAGTTGGGCAGCATGGTCAGTGCAGGCTTGGAGGGCTGAAGGGTCTGTTCCTGTGCTGTCATTTTCTTTGTTCTTTATACACAGAGGCAAAATTGCCTGACAGTAGTGGAGAGGAGTGAGTGTCACCAGCATTTTACCGAGGTCATGGCAACAGTCACAAATAATTTAATTATATGAGGAAAAAGCTTCTAAAATAAGGCTTCTATTCACACATCCCTTATTGTATGCATTGCTCTGCATCAGCCAACTTCAGAAACAGCACTTCTCATGTACAAGAGGAGCAGCACTGGTCATTACATTTTCTTCTAATATAACCTGGACACTCAGGGTAAATATAGAAACAGAGGAATTTTTGATTTGAATTGATTTATTATTGTGGTATGTATTAGTATGCAGTGAAAAGTATTGTTTCTTGTATGCTATACAGATGAAGCATACCATACATAGAGAAGGAAAGGAGAGAGAAAGTAGAAGCATTGGTAGGCTCTTCTAACTATTAGGAGCGAAAGTAGGCAATTTATCAGCCCTTTCAGCTCGCTCCCCATTCTGTATGATCATGGCTGATCTTCATCTCAACCTAACTCCACTTTCCTGCCTTTTCCCCCATAGCCCTTTATCCCATTTTTGATCAAGTATTTATCTATCTCTTTCTTGAGTCCATTGATTGTTTCTGCTTCCACTGCACTCTGGGGCAGTGAGCTCCATAATTTCACAACCATCTGTGAGAAGTAGCTGCTCCTTATCTCCATCTTGAACCTTCCCCCTCTTACTCTACTACTATGACCTCTTGTCCTGACTATTCTAGAAGGGGAAACATTTGGTTTAACAGTGCGTGGACTGCCCTCAAGGCCTCCATAATCAGCACCTGTGAAGAGACGCTTGGTTACTCGACCAAAAAACACCAAGACTGGTTTGATGAGAATGATCAGGAGATCCAGAAGTTGATAAGTCACAAACACTTCTCTGAACCTGAAACTGCAACCCAACTCGGCAGTAAGAAAGCAGATCTACAGATAGCTGAAGGATGGGGTCCAGCAAAATAACCATGACCTAAAGAACATATGATGGATGGAAAAAGAGCAGAGGTCCTGCAGTTAGCCAACTACCAGGATGTGCAAGGCTTCTTTAGTGCAGTTAATGCCACCTAGGGCCCAGTCGCCCAAGGCCCTGTTCCTCTATTGGCCAATTATGGAAAGGTGCTTATCAAGAACACAAAGACAGTCAGTGACTTTTAGAAAGAGCACTTCAAAGGTCTTAATAACAAAGACTTTGTCTTCAACACAGTTTCCTTGATTCGTTCCCCACCATGCTACATGCCATCATCTCAGCAGGTATGGGCAATAAATGCTGACCTAAATGCTGGCCTAACTAGCAATGCCTACATCCTGGCCTAACTAGCAATGCCACCCACTAAGGTGCACAACGGGCATGATCTTCATGGCATGATAACTACAAGAGAAATGTAGGGAACAGCACTATCCCTTGGTTTTGGTCTCCTTTGACTTGGCTCCCCTCAAAATGTTTGTCATCATTCTCCATCTGCTCCATGATAGTATGCAAACTGTGATCCTGACCAATGGGTCCACCACAGTCCCAATTCATATTCAGACTAGCATCAAGCAAAGCAGTGTGATTGCATCAAAGCTCTTCCAATCTTCCATGCTAAATGCTGAATCATATCCTCAGAAGCTCCCCACCGGAGTGGAGCTACAAAACAAGTGAAAATCTGTTCAAATTCAACTGCCTGCAGGTCAGATCCAAATTCATCCCCATCCTCTGTCATTTTTGATGCTTATATCTGCACACATTCGGAGGCCGAGCTCCAAGCCATCGCCAATATCTTCATCAAGGCATAAGAGAGCAGAGACTTACACTACACTAAACATCTCCAATAAAGGTCCTAATCTATCTGTCACTGCCACAAACACTATCCCCACCTTGGTTATCAAAAATCATGACGGGTGCTTGGACAATGTGGACCACTTTCCATACCTTGAGAGCCACTGTCAACAAGGCACACATCGACGATGAAGTTCAACACCATCTCCAGCACAGCCTTTAGTCACCTGAGGAGGAGAGTGTCTGAAGACCAGGACTTTGGAGCAAACTCATGGTCGAGAAGGCAGTAGTGATATCTGCCTTCTTATATGGTGCAGAGCTGTGTGGGAGTGGGGTGGGGGGGGGGGGGGGGTGCGGGGGGTGGCAATTCTCTCAAAACATTTTAAGTGCCAAATTCATGTAAAAACTAGAGTAACATGCACCCTTTTTTTAAGTGGGCTTTTCAAATTGAATCTCCTACACTCTGAGCACTGTACAGTACAGTACTTCAGGGAGATTCACAGTGAAAATGAGAGCCCAGGCATATTCCCACTGGAGAGACAGGCAGCATAGTGCTGAGTAGGCCACTGCACATGTGTTGATTTGTCAGAGCGAAGATTGGCGCATGTGCACTGGCCCTGCACTGCCGGCCTCTTGATCATTGGCCAGCCCCGCAACTCCATATCGCTGGCTGCGCACCCCTCCCTACCTTTCCTCCGATCGCTGACCTCGCAGACATCTCTGGGCTAGCCCCAATGTCCCCCCTTCCTCCCTCTGGCCAGCCTCGATCCCACCCTCTCCACCAAGCAATCCCGAGTCCCTGAAATCCCTTCCCCTGGGCAGTCCTGACACCCTCGGAGCACCTGCTCTGACCCAGATGGCCAGTCACCTCCTTCCCTCACTTGCCACTCTTCACGACTACAGAGTGGCAGCAGGACCCCTCTGCCCCCCGCTGATCTTCCCCCCAATAGGTCCTGTCCCTTGGCACTGCCCAATGCCTAGTGGGTAGTGCCAAGGTGACCTTTGGGCATTGCCACTTTGACCCTGGGGCAGTGCTAAAGGGCCAAGCTGGCAATGCCCAGCAGGTACCCCCTTTACCCCCAATCTCCTGGTGGACTTCCATGGCCTGCCTTCACTCTAGTGGGGTTGGACTGCCAATTCCATCAGTGGGAAGCTGTTGTAAATCCCACTGGAGTGAATCACTCCTGGCGGGGAATGGGTTGGGGGGGGAGTGCAGAGAAGACGCTAGCAGGCCTGGAGACTTCAGTCCCGGAGGCTGTGGCACCAAATGCAGACTGAATGGCCTTCGCTGATGTCTAGAGCAGCAAAGCGGGCTGAGAGCAAAGCACTCAGAAAGGATAATAGGACTAGGGGGCACAGCCTCAAGATAAAGGGGGGGCGGTTTAGAATGGAGTTGAGGAGGAACTTCTTCACTCAAAGGATGGTGAATCTCTGGAATTCTCTGCCCGTTGAAGTGGTGGAGGCTACCTCGCTAAATATTTTTAAGACGCGGGTTGATGGGTTTTTGATAAGAGAGGGGATTAAGGGTTATGGGGAGAGGGCGGGAAAGTGGAACTGAGCCACGACAGATCAGCCATGATCTTATTGAATGGCGGGGCAGGCTCGAAGGGCTAGATGGCCTACTCCTGCTCCTATTTCTTATGTTCTTATGAGTAGCACCCTGTGGACTATGTACAACAGACACCTCAAAACCCTGGAGAAGTACTACCGGTGCTGTCTCTGCAAGATCCAGAAAATCCATTGCAGGACAGGCGGTCTTCCTCAGGCCAACATTTCCAGCATTTAAGTATTGATCAGATTTGATCAGCTCAGCTGTGAAAGCCACATTGTTCACATGTCTGACTTGAGACTCCTGAAAGAAGCTCTCTACTCAGAGCTTCAACACAGCAAGTGAGTTCCGGAGAGGGGGGCAGAGGAAATGCTTCAAGGACCTTGAGTTTCATTGGCAAGAGCAAGCTGAAGCCAACAGCTTCAGCAAAAAAAGTTGGTGATAACCAGGGCACCCCAACCACCAGCTCCTCCAACATCATCTGCCCTACATTTGACAGAGACTGTAAGTCACACGTTTGACTCATTTTTAGACTGAGAGCAAGGCATCCTCAACTCCAAAGGACTGCTCGAGAAGAAAAAGAAGAAGATGATATTATAATCACTGTCCCTTAAATGCTCCCCTCACAATACTTGATTCACTTCATTACCCAGAATAAGATCTATCAATGTCTCATTCCTTTTGTGGCCGCAAATATACTGATTGAAAAATTCTTCTGACCACATCCCAGAAATCCTTCCAACGTCTGCTCTTTACATTTTCACTATCCTTGACTATTTATAAAAAGCAATGGTGCCCATTATAGCTACTCTATAATTTTTGCCCTCAGTCATTTACTTACAAATTTATTCCTTTTTATCTTTCTCGTTAGGTGGTGGCCTCTAAAATACACTTAGCACAGTGACAGAGACAGTGGGGGGAATTTTCCTGTCCAATAAGAACATAAGAAACAGGAACAGGAGTAGGCCATCTAGCCCTTCGAGCCTGCCCCGCCATTCAACAAGATCATGGCTGATTTGAAGTGGATCAGTTCCACTTTCCCGCTTTCTCCCCATAACTCTTAATTCCCTTGTCTATCAGAAACCTATCTACTCGTGACTTAAATATATTTAGCGAGGTAGCCTCCACCATTTCAATGGGCAGAGAATTCCAGAGACTCACCACCCTTTGCGTGAAGAAGTTCCTCCTCAACACCGATCTAAACTGCCCCCCCCTTATCTTGAGGCTGTGCCCTCTAGTTCTGCTATCCTTTCTAAGCGGGAAGAGTCTCTCTACCTCTACCCTATCTATCCACGTCATTATTTTATATGTCTCTATAAGATCCCCCCTCAGCCTTCTAAACTCCAACGAGTACAGGCCCAGTCTATTCAATTTCTTCTCATAGGCTAACCCGCTCATCTCCGGTATCAGCCTAGTAAACCTCCTCTGCACTCCCTCCAAGGCCAATATATCCTTTCACAAATGTGGCGACCAAAACTGCACACAGTACTCCAGCCGCGGCCTCACCAGTGCCCTGTACAGTTGCAGCAAGACCTCCCTACTTTTATATTCTATCCTCCTCGCTATAAAGGCCAGCATTCCATTCGCCTTCTTGATCACCTGCTGTACCTGCAGACTGGGTTTTTGCGATTCGTGCACAAGGACCCCCAGGTCCCTCTGCACAGTAGCATGTAGCAGCTTTTCGCCTTTTAAATAATAATCCCTCCTACTATTATTTCTACCAAAGTGGATAACCTCACATTTGCTAACATTATACTCCATCTGCCAGGTCGTCACCCACTCACTCAGCCTATCCAGATCAATGGGAATTGTATTGCGTAGGGCAGCTGGAAAATCCTGCCCAGTGTCTCAAAACTGGCAACAAAGGTCTGAGGCTGCACCATATTTTGGTGCTTGATGCATTTCAGATCAGGCAGTTCAAGTCACGGGTCACTCATATACATGCAATATAATCTAATTTTACATCCTTTCTTACTCTTACCCTATCCAATATCTTACCATCTCATAAAATCACAATTGTTACAGAGGATATTCGGGCTATTGCACCTGCACCAGCTTCCAAATGAGCAATTCACTTAGTTCCATTCTCCCACCCTCTTCCCATAACACTGAATGTTGTTTCCTGTCAAATAACAGTCCAATCTTTCTCCTGCCCCCTGTACAAATGAGTCAGCCAACCTGCCATAGACTTGGTTGTAGTGGCACTCACCAGAGGAACTACAAGCAGGATTTTCCATCCAACCCACCATGTGTTTGGTGGTGGTGGAGGCAGCCCACCATTGGCCAGAAGTGGGATCTTCTGGTTCCACTATTGTTAATGGGATTTCCCATTGAATGCACCCCTCACCACTGGAAAAGCCACAATGATGATGTGCCGCTTTTGGGACTGGAAGATCCCACCAGTGTGAACAGCCGGAAAGTTCTGGTCTATTATTTTGACTGGTATTCATAAGTGAATACTGACTGGGGAGTATGATACACTTCCTGGCTTCACACTCCATGTATCCAGCCCTGTCTCTTGCTCTAGTTATTGCTGTTGTTCACATCATAATGCTGGCACCAAGTACGTGTTCTGTTGGTAGAATGTTTGCCTCAATATGGGCAAGTTGACATGTTCACATTACTTGAATGCATGCCAGTTTATTGGCACCACCCAAGCCTTTTTACTTGGGTGGTGTCAATAAGGTAAGGTAACAAGGCTGTGCACTGGTGGCTATGGTTGCAGTTTCTGCTGTGGGAGGTGAAACAATTCCAAAGCCACCTCTCTGGAAAGATATTGCCTCTCTCGACATTGCTCTTCCAAAACCTGAAGGTGCAAAATTCAGGGTCAGAATACTCCGGAATATAGAAATCTGCTAAGAGTAGGGATTCCCAGAAGGCATTTGTTAAAGTGCCACATCAAAGGTTACTGAGGAAAATAAAAGCTCATGGCATTTGGGATAACATGATGGCAGATTGGCTCGCTAACATGAGGCATGGAGTAGCCATAGATGGCTATTTTTCAGGTTGGCAAGATATAACAAGTGATGTACCACGGGGATCAGTGATGGCTTCTCAACTGTTTACAATTTATATAAATGTCTTAGACAAAGGGATTTTTTTTCTGATAACATATGATAGGTAGGAAAGTAAGCTGTATATTGGACATAACGATGTCCCTACAATAGGATATAGATAGGTGAAGTGACTGGGCAAAGATCTGTCAAATTGAGTATAATGTAGGAAAATGTGAAATTCTCCATTTTGGCAGGAAGAATAAAAGTGAAGCATATTACCTAAATGGTGAGAAATCGCCGAGCCCTGAGATGTACGGGGATTTGTGTGTCCTACTGTATGAATCACATTAGAGCAGTATGTGAGTACAGCAAGTAATTAGGAAAGTTAACAGAAGGATATAATTTATTGTGAGGGAAATTTAATGTAGGGAAGTTATGCTTCAGTTATACAAAACATGAATAAAACTACATCTGAAATTCTGTGTACAGTACTGGTCACCTTATTCAAAGAAGGATATAAATTGATTGGAAGCAGTTCAGTGAAGGTTTACCAGACTAATACTTGGAATGGACTGGTTATCTTATGAGAAAAGACTAGACAGTCCAAGCTGGTATCCATTGGAGTTTAAATGAGTGAGAGGTGACTTGAATGAAACATAGAGGCCGAATTCTCTGGTCTTACTGCAGTGAATGGAGATTTGGCTGAGCACCAAATTCTCTGTTCTAACTGGCAGGAGTGGCAGAGTGTGTGAAACCAGAGAATTATGGCCAGAGGATCCTGAGGGTTTTGACAGGGTTGATATGGAGAGGTTATTTTCTTCTGTGGGAGAATCTAGAACTAACAGCCACTGTTTAAAACTAGGTAGCCACCTATTTAAAACAGAGAAGGTGACTTTTTTTCTCTCACAAGACAGCACTGCTGCCTTACAGTGCCTGGAACCCGGGTTCAATTCCAGCCTCAGGTGACTGTCTTTGTGGAGTTTGCACTTTCTCCCTGTGTCTGTGTGGTTTTGTCCAGGTGTTCCAGTTTCCTCACACTCTCCAAAGATATGTGAGTTAGATTGATTAGCCATGCTAAATTGCCCCTTAGTGTTGGGATAAATATATGGAGTTACGGTGATAGGGCCTGGGTGGGATTGTTGTCAGTGCAGGCTTGATGAGCCGAATGGCCTCCTTTTGTACTGTAGCGATTCTATGAGTCAATGACTCATGAATCTTTGGATTTCTCTTCCTGAAAAGACTGTGGAAGGAAAGTCTTTGAGTATTTTTAAGGTGGATAGATTCTTGGTAAGCAATCGGTAGATAGATTATCAGGGGTAGGTAGAACGCAGATTTGAAATTACTATCAGATCAGGCTTGAAGGGCTGAATGGCCTACTCCTTGTTCATATGTTTGTATATTCAAGCTGCAGACTTTCACCCTCATTTCCCTGCTGCTGGTGTTTCAGCTCTGCATTGCCTTCCTCCTTCAGGGATCTAACTCCATGATGCTAATCTAATTTTTTGCACAAACATTTCCTCAATGCATTAGACTGTGGAGTTCCAAAACAATGGAAGCTGGCAAAGCAGATAAAGAAAAAAACAAGAGTAAAATGCAAGCAGAAAACTTTCTAATGGCTTAACCTACGTTAATGAGGATCTCCCAAATAGATCATTGTCAATTATCTGTATTATCTAGTAATTGACTCTTTTAACATAGGAAACAGTTCCAACTTATTTACACTCTATCAGCACTCTACAGGCGAGTTCCCACCCAACAGGCCTAAAAAGGCCCCGATAATTTATAAGTGAGTGTCTGCACAGATTGATTGCAATTGTCCTACTGCTGGAACTACTGATTTGTGCTTCCTGAAAAATAGGCACAAGTCCTATGCCCGACCGATACTCCCAAACCTGCTTCAGCAACATTCCTGCAGACGAATTGGTCTGGAGATTCTGACAGCAATGCAGAAACCCCGGTGGTGAATTGATATGAAGCTCCTTCCCTTGTCAAGGGGCATGCAACATGTATAATTTAAGGTTCAGCAGAATTGTCTCTAGCTGCAGCCCCTGGGAGCCCAGTTTTCAGAGCTGGAGTGGTGGCCAGAGACACTATGGAGCACCGCAAGATAGAGAGTATCATGGATAGCATGTGTAGACAGATGGTCACATCACAGTCTAAGATTTCCCAGGCAGGAAGGAAATGGGTGACCACTGGGCAGAGCGAGTGGGCGAGGCAGGCTGTGAGGAATCTCCTGTGGCCATTTCCCTGAAAAACAGATTTACCATTCTGGATACTGTTGATGGGAATGATCTTCAGGGGAAAGCAGCAACAGCCAGATTAGTTGCACCACAGTTGGTTCTGCAGTAGAGGGGAGGAGTAAGAAGTATGAGAATGCAATAGTCATAGGGAATTCATTTGTGAGGGGAATAGATAGGTCTTTGTGGCCACAAATGAGAGTCCAGGATGGTATGTTGCCTCCTTGGTGCTAGGGTTAAGGATGTCTCAGAGCGGTTAAAAGAATTCTGGAGGTGGAGGGTGAACAGCCAGTAGTTGTGGTACGCATAGGTTAAAAAAAGGGAAGAAGTCCTCAAAGCAGAATATGGGGAGTTAGAAAGTTACTTGAGAAGTTGGACCTCAAAGGTAATGATGTCAAGATTACTACCAGTACTAGTCAGAGTAGAAATAGCACGATATATTGGATGAATATATCACTGAAAAGACGGTGTGAGTGGGAGGGTTTCAGATTCCTGGAGCATTGGGACTGGTTCTGGGCTAGGTGGAACCTGTACAAGATGGATGGATTACATCTGGGTGGGACTGGGACTGATGTCCTGGGGGAGTATCTGTTAGAGTGGTTGAGGTGGGTTAAAATAAAAATGGCAGGGAGATTGGAACCTTTGTAAAGGGTCAGAGGAGGGGGGAAATCAAGGACAAAAACCTAAGATAGAAAAGGGTACAAGAAAAGTGATAGGCAGAGAAATTAAGGGTCAGATTCAAACAGCACTTCAGTGAAAAATAATGGGAACACGACCTGTAATGTTAAAAAAGACAAGCCCAAAAGCTTTCTGACTTAATGTATGGAACATTCACAATAAAGTGGATGAATTACTCACACAAACAGATGTAAACAGGTTTAACATAGTTGGGATTACAGAGACACAGCTGCAGGTGACCAGGCATGCGAACTGAAAATCCAGGGGCATTTAATATTTAGGAAGGACAGACAAAAAGGTAAAGGCAGCGGAATTGAATTTCTAGTTTAAAAGAAATTTAATTCCCTACTGAGGAAGGATATTAGCTCTAACAATATGGAATGAATATGGGTAGAGCTAAGAAAGACCAAAGGGTAAGAAACATTAGTAGGGATTATATACAGATGCCCAAACTGTAGTGATGATGTTGGGAATGACAAACAGGAAATTAAAGATGCACGCAATAAAGGAACATCTATAATTATGGATGATTTTAATCTGCATATAGATTGGGCAAATCAAATTAGTCATAATATTGTAAAGGCTTAATTCCTGGAGGGTATATGGGATGTTTTTCTGGACCGATACGTTGAGGAACCAACTCAACAGCAGGCCATTCTACACTGAGTATTATGCAATGAGAAAAGAATCATTTAGCAAACTAGTTGTGCAAAACTCCTCCAGATGAGTGACTATAACATGATAGAATTTTTCATCAAGATGGAGGGTGACACAGTAGGTTCTGAGATTAGGGTCCTGAATCTTAATAAAGGAAACTACAATGATATGAAGTGTGAGTTGGCTATGAAAGAGTAGGGAGCGTTACTTAAAGGGATGATGGTGGATAGGTAATGGCAAATATTCAAGAAGCACATGGGTGAACTGCAACAATTGTTTATTCCTGACTGGTGCAAAAGTAAAATTGGAAAATTGACCAAACCATGGCTTACAAAGGAAATTGGGGGTAATGTTAAATACAAGGGAGGGGCATATAAATTGGCCAAGGTGAAAAATAGGCCTTAGGATTGGCAGCGGTTTAGAATTAAGCAAAACAAGACCAAGGACAGTTTAAGAAGGGAAAATAGATACGAGAGTAAGCTCACAGGAAACATAAAAACTGACTGTAAAAGTTTTGAAATGTATGTGAGGAGAAAAAGATTGGTGAAGGCAAATGTAAGTCCCTTACAGTCAGAAATAGGAGCATTTATAATGGAGTGCAAAGAAATAACTGACTAACTGTATATATACTTTGGTTTTGTCTTCACAATGGAGGAAACGTATAAAGTACCAGGCATGTTGGGGAACACATAATGAGATGGAGGAACTGAAGGACATCAATATTAGTAGAGAAATTGAAGGCCGATAAATCCCCAAGGCCTGATAGTCAACCTTCCAGAGTACTTAAGGAAGTGGCTCGTAAAATAGTGGATGCATCGATGGTCATCTTCCAAGGTTCTATAGATTCTGGAACAGTCCCTACACATTGGAGGGTAGCTAATGTAACCCCACTATTTAAAAAGAGAGGTGGAGAGAAAGTAGAGAATTATTGACCAGTAAGTCTGATGTCAGTAGTAGAGAAATGCTAGAATCCATTATCAAAGATTTTATAGCAAAACACTTGGAAAACAGTGGCAGGATTGGACAGAATGAGCATGAATTTATGAAAGAGAAATCATGCTTGACAAATCTATTGGAATTCTTAGATGATGTAACTAGTAGAGTTGATGAGGGGGAACCAGTAGATATGGTTTATTTGGACTTTCAGAAGGCTTTTGACAAAGTCACACTTAAGAAATTAGCATGTAAAATTGGGGGTTGTGTATTGAGATGGATAGAAAACTGGTGGAAACAAAGAGTAAGAACAAACAGGTCTTTTTCCAAATGACAGGGAGTGATTAGTGGGATACCACAAGAATCAATGCTGGGACCCCAACTATTCACGATATATATTAATAATTTAGTTGAGAGAACTAACTGTAATATCTCCAAATTTGCAGGTGACACAAAGCTGAATGGGAGGATGATCTGTGAGGATGATGCAGAGAAATTTCATTGTGACTTGGACAAGCTAAATGAATGGGTAAATGAATGGCAGATGCAATGTAATTTGGATAAGTGTGAGCTCATCCACTTTGGTAGCAAAAATGGGAAAGCAGATTACTACCTGAATGGCCATGTATTAGGAGAAGGGAACGTGCAATAAGACATGGATGGCCTCATACACCAATCACTGACGGTAAGTATGCAGGTGCAGCAGGTAGTAAAAAGGCAAGTGGTACGTTGGCCTTCATAGTGAAAGGATTCAAGTGCAGGAGCAGGGGTGTCTGATGCAATTGGCGAGGTCATGCCTGGAATATTGTGTGCGGTTTTGGTCTCCTTATCTGAGGTGGGATGTTTTTGCTCCAGAGGGAGTGCAGAGGCGGTTTACTCAGATTGATTCCTGGGATGTCAGGATTGACATATGAGGAGAGATTGAGTCATTAAGATTGTATTCACTGGAGTTCAGAAGAATGAGGTGAATCCTATCAAATTCTAACAGGACTGGACAGGGTAGATGCAAGGAAGATGTTCCTGATGGCAGAGGTGTCCAGAACCAGGGGTCACAGCCTGAAGATATAGGGTAGACTGCTTAAGACAGAGATGAGGAGAAATTTCTTCACCTAGAGAATGGCCAGCCTGTGGAATTCGCTGCCACAAAAAGTAGTTGAGGTCAAGACATTGTATGTTTTCAAGTGGCAGTTAGATATAACACTTGGGGCAAAGGGGATCAAAGGATATTGGGGGGTGGGGGGAGGGAAGGCATGCATTATCAGGCTATTGAGTTGGATGATTAGCCACTGCCATAATAAATGGCAGAGCAGCTTTGAAGGACTGAATGGCCACTTCCTGGTCTTATTTTCTATGTTCCTATGATGGTCTTCCATGAGTCCAAAGGTGACTGCAGACTTTATGACACATAGGTCATTCATTGTCCTGAAGGACGTCTGGTCATATCAGTTCAGGTCAGTGTGTGTTTTGTTCTATGTGTAGGTTAAACAAAAAGGGGGTACTGTGATTTCTTTAACATTCAGGCTAATATTCAGAATCAACATTAATGCTTTTATTCATTTTCACTAAAAATAGATCTCAAACAAACCCTCCCTGTTGAAACTAATCAATGTGAAGAATCTTGGATTGATCAGGGAAGTAGGTTAATCAATTATTTGATTTCTCACCGTTTGTGACACAAAGGTCTGTTCATAATGACTGTAAATCTAATATAATGGCAAATTTAACACTTGCTTCGGTATGTTGTACATCCACTGTGATGAATTTTTATTAGATTGGATTTTATTATCTGCATGCTGATAAAGGAAACACTAATGACTAGCTTAGTTTGTTATTACATGGTAAAAGCTACAAATGTTAGTCCAATCAATCAGTTTAATCAAATAAAATTTTACTATCATGCTGATCTTGCATTCTATAGGAATCAAGTAATAAATAAAATAACTATTGTAGCTACTTTAACAAGCTTCTATATTTAACAACAATATACTCTTATAATGACATTTGATGATAAACGTTGACAGCATTTTGTCGTAGTTGTTTCATAGAATCCCTACAGTGCAGAAGGAGGCCATTTGGCCATCAAGTCTGCGCCAATCACAATCCCACTCAGGCCTTACTCTCGTAACTCTGCATATTTACCCTGCTAACCCCTCTGACACTAAGGGTCAATCTAGCATGGCTAATCAACCTAACCCGCATGTCTTGGACTGTGGGAGGAAGGCAGAGCATCTGGAGGAAACCTACACGGACATAGGGAGAACGTGCAAACTCCGCACAGACAGTGACTCAAGGCCAGAATGAAACCTGGTTCCCTGGTGTTATGAGGCAGCAGTGCTAACCACTGTGCCACCATGCTGCTCTTTTGTGTGCACCTCTCCATCTCTTTATTTCTTATATACTACTCTTATCTTGTATTAGATATTAGAAATGTTAAAAGGTAGATAGAAGAGGACAGAACGCCTTAAAAGAGTAATTTGATTAGGATTTGTTTGAGTTAAAATATGAGTCCTATTGATTTGCAGCATGGAAACAGACCCTTCTGCCCAATTTGTCCGCGCCACTCCTTTTTTTAAACCACTAAGCTAGCCATAATTGCCCACATTTGGCCCATATCCCTCTACGCCCATCTTACCCATGTAACTATCTAAATGCTTTTTAAAAGACAAAATTGTATCCACCTCTATATGATTTGATACTTGTACCTGAAAAACTGAGTAAATTGCCATGTCCTGATGGTTTGGCAATATTATTTTAAGATGATTCTCTTTTAACAAATTCATATCACTAATGTTTCTTTTTGTTGGCATTTCAACGTCACCAAAAAACAGTGGCACAGTAAATCTAGTTTGAACTAGTTGTTTAGCTGCACTTCCAAGTGAGTGGAAGATAAATGTGGATTGAATCCCCAGAGACAAATGCATTTCAGATCATGATGATTGCATCCACCAATGGAAAGATTTAACCACTGAAAACCTCTTGACAATCTGAAGCAATATACTTTCTATATCAATCAATTCTCTTTAAATTTTGCAAAATAAAAGTTTATTACATATTTTTCACATAAACAAATATTAAGAAATACAAAATTATCAAATTTTCCTGTGAAGTAGGAACTTGTGGGGAAGATTTTCTTCTTGCATTATGTGTGGTGAAAACATTTTAATTACAAATAGCACACAGAGGAAAATTTCCTTATTTGGTTCTCTTCTTGTAGTAGAATGAAAGTAACCTTGGTTCTTAAGTTTACATTAAACTCTGTCTCCTGAGTTGCTGCAGCTTTTACAGAAATTCCATTACATTTAGTTCCAACAGCAAAGGCATAAATAAATTGTATTTACTGCAGCTTTTTAAGCAATTCAGGTATTTCAATTCACTGGAGCTGGAATTATTATACAAGAACAGACCACATACAGAAACTTAGTTAAACATAACAATACTTACACAATCTTCTATTTGGTTAAAGAAAATTGTATTATTCCACAATGTGATTTTGGGCTGACATCAACTTATTCATCATTTAATTATTTGCCTTGTACTTATCCTGTGCTATTTTCTCTTGTCACCAGTGCTTTTATGATGTGTATTCTTATTTTCCTACCATGCCCTAACATTTCCTTCATTCACGTGACTACGTCATTCTTTCTCATCCAGCAACACATTCGACATAGGGCGGAATCCTCCAGCCATTAACACCGGCAGGATTCTCTGGTCCTGCTGCTGTGAATGGAGATTTGGCTAAGCACCAAATTCTCTGTCCTCACTTGCAGCAGCAACGGGACCCAAACAGTCAGAAGATTCCGCCAATAATCTCACTTCATTTGCAAGTTCTGGGAAGATATCAAATGGGTGGCATGGTGGTACAGTGGTTAACCTGGGTAAGATGCTCTTTTGGAGAGTTGGTGCAGACTCAATGGGTTGAATGACCTCTTTTTGCACTGTAGGGATTCTATGTTTCTGCAGCAACAGAACGGTTCAGAAGGGATGAAAATTATAGCAGTAATACAGAGTCCTGTGGTTTCTAAAATAGAAATGTTTTATGTTCAATTGAGTATTCTGTAATAATATTTCACATGTTTGTATGCAATTGGTATTGCAGAGATCAAAAGCTAGTATGTGGATATCTTAAAAGTACACATACTATATAGCATCAGGCATTGAACTAGGAAACCACAGTTTCAATTATAGTTTTGATTATTATTCAAGGCTAGGAGCTTTTGTAGGTGTCTAGTTTGCTAATTTGGACAAGTTATCTGAGATCAGAAGGACAGGCTGAAGAAGCATGTTATTCTGCATTGCTAAGGCAAACCTTATTGTGTCCTGAACAAAGAGCAGTACTGATGGCATCTATGGAGCTTTTTGAAGTTAGATAGCTAGGTTGGGCAGAAGATAACATATTGTTGAAACATTTTCCATGGTTCTACTTTAGTCTGATTGTACAGTGAGTGATTCTATTTCTAGAATCTTTTGTTTCAATATTCCATCTTCTATACAATGCTCAATAATAGAGGTAGTGCAGAAACTTTAAGGGAGAGTCAAATGGATATTTGAGAGAAAGGTCAAGTGAGGGATATTTGTGTTTGAATCAGCATTTTGAAACACTGCAGACTCTTTTGCATTTCTGTATTTTCTTTGTTCCTTTTTTAGTACACAATATGGACTTCAAACATTGAATTCTTACCTTTTCTTTCCCCAGTTGCTTTTGCAGTCGGTTCTGCCACTGGACAGCTTGCATGATGATGGCTTCCCATCTTCTCTCCAGATTCACAATAATAAGTTGCACCGACTGGCGATCTGCCTCTGAACAGCTGTCATCTGTATCATCGACGAGACGTTGACATAAGCGCAGGACAGATATTATGCCACGTCGACGTTGTTTAATTTCAGTGCACAGTGACTAAAGGCAAATCATTAAAATTAGTGACAATTATAATCTTGTGCAATTTGGTCCAATTTGCTTAAACCAACTTGGCATAATATAAGTATGAAAATCAAGCATACCAATGTTCATCCAATAAACATTGGTCATATTGCAAAGATAATGAAATCAATAGATTTGACTAATTTTTATTAGAAACATTATATTGCAAGTACAAATAAATAACTGCGTGAGTACTTGCAGCACCCTATTTGAAAGGTTCTGTACAGTGAAATCAAGAACAAATAATCATAATCTTTGTCAGATGTGAAAGAATGACCAGAACTTATTGTCATTGGCAACGATTCCACCTGAGAGCAAATAATCTGTGAAGACAAAGGTAGCTGGGCTTTATGTTTACATTAATTTTAGATTATGCTACATTGCTGTCAACTGTCAAATGATGACTTGTATGGTGTTTATCTTTCATTAATGCAAGAAAATACAACCTATTTATATAGCCATTCAGGGGCCAGTGGAAATAATCATAGGCTAAATTTTGTAAGTAAAATAATTTCCAACACAATGATGATTAAATTGCAGTAATACGTCATTCAGTTAAGGTCACAGAACTAGCAATACACTGAACAACAGAGAGGAAAGAAAATCATTAACCAAATTCAGTGTATGTGTAGAGTTTATGTTAAAAAAATTATAGATCACATAATATTGGGACTTAAGCCAGGAAAGTCAATCAGCAGTATGTATTTGGATTATTGGTGCAGTATGTTAAGAATTATCTTGGTAACTAACTCTCAATCCACATAAGCCAGCTGCAAAATGAAAGCTTACAGAATGATTACTTGATTCCTTTGCAAAATCTGTTGAGCTGTACCTCAGCAGGAAGACATTTTGCAGATATATTCTATTTGTTGATATATTGCATTTTTGTAATATTTCAAATTTCCATAAATCTGTAATAGGTAGAATTCCATTATTTCCGTAGTAAGAGAATAGCATACCTTTAATATTTCAGAATTTTAAATAAGATAGATGATAAATTTCCCATTTATTTATCACCAAATATGGGTTTGCAGTGTATTATTCAATTTTTGGCAGCTATGTATTTCCATCCTTGGTTCCTCAAGTTTCCTTAAAGGGGAAATCTTTCTCAGTAATAAGTCTAAGTTATGTATTCCAAGCACAGTCACACACCACCAGTTGAGCCATGTGAAATATTGTGCTAGGAGGAAATTCAGTTTGTAATTTTTTTTACTATCTTGTAGCGTACTAACAGCAAAGTGTTCTGGATAAGATTATGGCTGGAATTGTCCAGTCTCACATGCCCTGCTGCCAGCGAGAACGGAGAATTTGGCACTTAGCCAAATCTCCATTTGCTGCAGCAGGACCAGAGAATTCCTTACAGCAGAGATTGAAGTATTCCGGCCTACATCTCTGTGAACTGAATATATGTGTCCTCTGTATATGTCCTCTGATGCTTTTAAATAATTCTGGAGTGCAGATTAAAATAAATGCTTATTATGTTGAGAGAGTCAACATTCTGTGGCAGGTTCTTTCCACAGTGATGAAAATATGTAACAAGCAGAAGTTTTGTCAGGATCTTTTTCAAAATTCAACCACTGAAATATACTTTTCCAAATGTGTGACATGGCTCTCCCCTTTTTGCTCAACTTCACTGTTCATAGCCTGTTTTTGAAAACAAACTCCATTTCCTTCACACTGTAACTTGAGACATATTACATTCATGGCATTATACATACAGTATTACTCTGACTACTGATTTTTATAAAATGACTCTTGCATTGTGTGAGACTGTAGCAGGGGCAGCAGGTTAACACAGTGGTTGGCACTGCAGCCTCACAGCGTCAGGGACCTGCATTCAATCCTGGCCTTGGGTCACTGTCTGTGTGGAGTCTGCACATTCTCCCCATGTCTGTATGGGTTTCCTCTGGTGCTTTGATTTCTTCCCACAGTCCAAAGTTGTGAGGGTTAGGTGGATTGCCTCAATGTCAGGGGGACAAGCTAAGGTGAATGCATGGGGTTATGGGGATAGGGCCTGGATGGAACTGTGGTCGGTGCAGACTCGATGGGCCAAATGGCCTACTTCTGCACTGTAGGATTCTATGCTTCAGTATTTTTAAATCTGCTTTTCCATGGCTTGATTAATATGGAATCTTATTAAATCAATCCTTTTGGATTATCTATATTGTCGTGGAACACAGGAGACCATGTAGCCCACAGAATCCATGCCAGCACTGTGTAGAACAATTCAGCCAGTCCCATTTTACTTCTTTAGCCTTGTACCCTACATGATTATCTCTCAAGGCCCTAACCAATTTCCTTTTGAAATTCTTGATCATCTCTCTTTCCACCAATCCTGTAGCCTGGGAGTTCCAGCTCATTATCACTACCTGTGTATAACAGTTCTTCCTCACATCTCTCGCTATATCTCTTACCGAAAACCTTAAACCTGTGTCCCTTTCTCCATCATCTAATGGGAACAGCTATTACTTGTCCAATGTGATGTTATTGTACTTTTAAGAATTTTCAAAAATCATTTTCAAAGCCTTAGATGATGTCATTGTTGGCTTGAGGAAAAAAAAACTGTGGGTAGGTCAGATGACAGGAGTTCATTTCAGTTTCAGTTTTAGAAGGGACAGCAAGCTAAAAAGAAATGTTTCCCCTCTCTCCCTGTTGTTTTTGATAATTTTGTTGGCGAGATGAAAACAAGACCTTGTTTTCCTGAAGGGTGAAAATCTGCTGTTGTTGGGGGCTGGATCAGAGTCTTTCTGGTGCTTTGGAAAGCTGTCTTGTCTTCAAACTGTTTGGAATGAATCCAGTGAACTGCAGACTTCAACCAAAGACTCAATTTCCATTATCACGTAAGCAGTAGACTTTGCTGTATTGAACCTGTTTAAAGGGTTTTGTTTATATCAAGGGTTTTGGTTTGATTAGAAGACATTAGGTATATTTGTTAAAGGTATTTATTATAGTGATTGTTCTGTTTCTTGTCTGTAATTGATAAAAGTTCTTGCTAATTTTCTTACTACACACATTCTTAAATAAGCTTTGTTTGGTAAACGCTCCCTAATGAGTCCTTTGAATCTCACCTGAAGTGGGACATATCATGTTTATCACAGCCAAATTCAAGATGTAAAACCTGCGATTCAGGCAGGCTTCATAAAACACTTTGGAGTTTCTAACCTGAACCATAACACTACCTATCTAAATCTGACTTAATCTTGTACATCTCTGCCAGATCTTCCCTCAACCTCTTTTGTTCCAGTCTAACCTTGGAACTGAATTCCCGCACCCATGGAACTGTTCTGGTAAATTTTCTCTGCACCCTCTCAAGGACGTGCACATCTTTCTTAAAGTGTGGTGGTCAGAACTGGATGCAAAACTGATGCTGAATGACAAATTTATAAAGATTCAGCATAACCTCCTGCTTTTGCACGGAATACCTCTATTTATGAAACCTAAGATTCCATACCAACCATCCTCTCAATATGTCCTGCTATCTTCAGATGTGCATGCACACGAGCCACCAGATCTCTCTGTCCTACATCAATCTTAAATGACCAGTCCTTTATGTTCCTTTTTTCAAGACTCTCCCACTAGTGGAAGCATCTCACCAGTTTCCCTGTCAAGCCCCTCCATCAGGATCTTACATGTTTAAATAAGGTCACCCCTCATTCTTCTTAACTCCAAAGAATACAGACCCAGACTATTCAGTTTATCTTGTGAGGACAACTCTCTCATTCCAGGAATTGACCTGATCAATTTCCTTTGGACTGCCTTCAATGTTACTTCTTTTTAGGTAAGGGGAACTAAACCGTGTGCAATATTCAGGTGAGGCCTCACCAACATCTAGTACAATTGCAACAAAAACTCCCTACTTTTGAACTCCAACCCCTTTGTAGTAAAGGCCAAAATACCATTTGCCTTCTTAACTACTTGCGGAAAACATGCCGGTATGAAACGCATTTGGAACAACATGGTGTGCAGACGTCAGGGCATACCTGAACAATGCCTGGAGCTGCCAACAGAGTTCAGGATGGAGGCCAGCCATAACTCTGGGCCCTGGAACACCTTGGTTGTGGGTTGCGGGAGGTCTCCTGAAGGTGATCTATCTTCTAGCCTCTGAATGTTCCAGGAGATCCATCTTCCAATCTCAGAGTGCTCCTGTAGCTCTATCTTAATTTTCAGAAGGTCCAACTATCTTCTGAATGGTGGGTCAGTGAAGCTGGTGCCTTTTCAATATGCACCCAGACAATATTTGTCACTCTTCAATCACTGGCATCTTCTCTGTATCTAGTGAAGGTTGGAAGAAAGCAAGCCCTTTTGTTATCTCCATCCCCACTTGCTTTAGCAACTTGAGATGTAAGCCATGACATCAGGTGACTTATCCACTGGAAGTAAAGGTAGACTTTGCAGTGTCTCCTTCCTCACAATTTTTACCCATGTATTACCTCAGCCACCTCTACTGCAATCAATATTTTATTGGCTGAATTTGCTGATGCTACAGGGAGCACTTTCTATAGAAGTACTGCTGCAATGCCTTTCTCATTATAGTCATTGACGACATAAGCAGCTACCTGCAACATAGATACGTGTAACAAAGAGGATCATGAACAAGATTTTTCTGGTAATCAGCAAAGACCAATGGCGGGTGGGAAATGTGGAGTTGAGCCCGCCATTTCCTGCTATATCATGTAGCACTTAGTGCCAAAAGATTTTGGCCACGGGTTCCATGCTGTATTGCTGATTTGCGTACCCCACCATCAACTCAGCACTGCAATCATTGGGATGCCACATTTAAAGGCCACACCAGCCACACTTCATAGGTCACTGGGAAATGATGACTGCCAAGGCATCCTGATCATCTGCCCTGGCATCTGTCCTGTTTACACACTCTCCATCTGTTCTCATGCAGGAAATGTTGGCCCACAATAGGAGGGAGAGATTCCAGACGGGTGGAGGGATGCCAGGACTCAAAGTCCTCAAGGATAGAGTAATCCAGCTGGCCGGGCAGGACATTGACTGCTGCTGTGCTGAAGGTGAGATGGGTAATGATAAACCAAGTGATGATCCAGCACTGCACCATCCATTAGACCATGCTGTAAGTCATGTTACCTATTTCTCAGGTCCCAGCCATGCACTAATGACCTTTCCTTTCTTTTGCAGGCACATCTGGGAAGCTGGCCAGGAAGTCAAACAGCCACACCCTTATTCCAGTCCTGAGAACTGTGCAGAACAGGAATTCATAGACCCCAACATTGAAGACCCATCACAGTACTCGGTCACACTTCCCATCAGCACAGACACACACACCACAGTGGGATCTAGTTTTAGAGCAGTTTTGTAGTCACTATCTGGTAAGCACATCACTCAGAGGGTTGTCAGAGCCAAGAAGCTGCTGAGCCCAAGTCATATGACGAGACTCTGGACTTGGTCATACCTCAGTTGCTGGAGCTCCAAAGACAAACTCAGGAAAATCAGGATGGGATGTCAGCTATACTCCTTGGATTGAAAGATTGCATAGAGGAGCCTGTCTGCCTTATGTCTGAGGTGATTGTGCCGACGTTCCAATGAAACAGGGCCGACACACCTAGTGTGGCGGCTGCCATGGAGATCTCGGTGCAAGACTTTTGTCCAGCACTGTTGAAATGTATGGACTCCATGGTGCTGGCACTTGCTGGGATTCAAATGCCAACCCCAGAGCTCAGAGGGGGTTCTCGAGCTCACTCTAGCTGCCCCTCTCACCCAAAAAGGAAACCAGGACACCTTGGGTCCCCACAAGGAGGCGGAGGATCAGCTGGTGCACACGCCAGGGCCATCAGGTGACTCAAGGAGTGTCCCACTATTTGAATCCCCTCTTCTTGTGACTGCATTGGCTTCAGTTCCACAGACTGATGAGGGTGGCACTGCCACATTGCAGTGTCCCAAAGGCAAACTGGGGCCCTCCAGAACATAGCCCTCCAACAGATGGCCTCCAAGGTCACCACAGACAACAGGGGGTGGCAGACAGCTGGCTGCCTTCAACTCCACTACGGACGTTGGGGATACACCAAGACGTAGCAGCAGGATGAGAAAGATTAAGAAGCTCAGCTGTACAGCGTGATATGGTTGTTAAGCATTTGTACATAATGTTCACCTCTGTAAATAAACTCTCACTAATTGTACCCTTTCTGTGGCTCCTTGTTCTGATGAGTTGTGTTCCTTAGTCCTAACCTCAAATCTGGATTCCTGCAAAAGAAAATGGCACTGTGATCAGTCCAGGGCTTCCTCTTCGTGCTTTGGTTCCAGCACATTGGTGGCGTCCCTTCAAAGTGATTGAATACATCAGTCATGGCTGTTTCTGATAGGTAATGAGGAGGATGTCTTGTACAATATGCAGAGAGAGTGTCACTCATTCCTGTCAATGTGTGTTCTCTGCACATTTGAGCTGCAGTTGGTACCCATTTCATAAGCATCAGCCTCCAGTGACCCTGAATGTCATTGGTACAGCTCCTAAAGGATAACGTTAGAACAGGACAGATGAAACTTTCACCACTGCATCACCATAATATGATCATGATCTCCGAGAGCGAACAATTTGCCAACAGTCAGGCAGGTGTCAGTCTCAGCTCTGTGTGGATCTATGGACTGATCCAACTGCAAGTTGTCATTCTGCAATGTAGGGAAATATGGGTAACTGCTGCAACCCCATGACAGGAATCTTAACACAGAGGGTGTGCACTGCCATCAGTCAGACAGGGACAGCAATGCTCACATAACGCTATGTAAAGATCACAGAATGCCTTCACTGGACACTCCAAAGATGTGCCATTAGGCTGATTGGAGGTAATAAATTGTCCCTAAATTAGTTTCCCTCAATGTGGAATGCCATAAACAATAGATAAGGGTCATGGGTGGAGGGGGGACTGGTAATGTTAAAATGATGGCACGGACTCGTTGGGCCGAAGGGCCTGTTTCCTGGGCTGTTTTTGTTCTCTGTTCTTTGATATTCTCATCAGCCTCCATAAATCCAGCAGCAACGAACGCATCCTGTCTGCCTCGTCTGGACATTGCCATGGCCTCATGGCGGCATCTTCTCCAACAAGGACTGCCTCAACCTCATCCCCTTCGATGTCTTCCTGGTCGGAGGAAACGTGCCAATAGTGGCAACATTAACAATGGCCACGACAGCGGACTGGAAAGCCAAGGGCAACCCTTCAGAGGTAATTTCTGGGAACCTCAAAGCAATTCAATGATTATCAAGCAATTGACTATCTGGCGTCAGGGTTTCAATCCACCCTTATAGGAAGATTCTGCCTGCAAAAGCTGCTATCCAATCAAACAGTCAGCAACTCTTCAACCATAGTAGTACTATTGAAATAGTGACCACTTCTGGTACTTCAGCTGGCCTGGACCATCATCATGGAGGAGGTCCTGAAACTCAGCTAATTGGCAATTTCTTAATAAAGAGGGAGATCGGGTAGTCGTGTTGGGGGTTTTTCTGAAAAGGTGTCTGTCCATTGCTGCTGGGTGGATCCCTCTGTAATCTAAAGAGTGCAGATTTGGGGCACACAAGGAGGCCATGAGCTTTTACTAAATAGCCTCCCAAATAGCATAGAGCTCTCCAGCTGTTGGTAGTATACTGGAGGATGCAGGACAAGGCCCTTAAATGGCCATTATTTGGTAATTTAGGGGCCTCACTGGGCCAATTGATCAAGAAGGTTGTCCTTGATTTTTTCCACCCATGACTGAATTGCAGGGAATTGGGAAGGTGATAAGCACTACCCACCCCCATGTATTTCCTCACAATTTGATGCCGCACCTCATCTTCCAACATGTTCCAGAGGGCCAGATTAAATTCCAACCTTTAAATGAGTGGGAAGCAAGGTGGCAAATGGTATACGATGTTATTATGACAGCTGTCTGGGCTCTCAGCCAAGCCTCATTATGTATGTTTGGCTAAAAGCCCAGTCAGCTATTAGACTACGCGAATACCTGTTCCCCAGAGGAAACACTGTTTGAGTGACAGCTCTATAATTTCAGTCGTCAATTTACAATATTTGTTTATATAAGTTAAGTGGTTTCAAGGGTTTGTGGTTTATGGTTTTTGAAACTTCGAATGGCCCAGATGATTGACACTATTAGCTTGCAGTCACGACTTTTTTTTAAAAGGACACTGGAGAACATTAGCAATGGATTACTTATTTTCAAAGCGATTTAAACATACTGCTATGCATAGTGGGGTTCTTTCATTCTGGAAAGTGGATCAATGAGCATGAACATTCCATAGCTTGGCAAAGGGACCTGTGGAGCTGGGTGGAAGGGCAAGTTTGGCATAGGGGGCATGAGGGTTCCAGGGGAGGAAAGGTAGAGCTTGCAAAGGACCTTTTAAAAGGTCACTTCAAGCACTCATCTCTCCTCTGAGGGGCCATGGACCATGACTCATTAAAAATCTGGCCTGGCAACATAAGAATTGCAGGAGTATAAGATATCTTTTTCAGGTGGATATAGGCAGATTTTTGTTCCCTTGGGAAATCAAAGGATAAAGAATGCAGGCAATGAATGGAGTTGAGGCAGAAAATCAACCATGATTATATTGAATGTACAGCAGGCTTGAGAGGCCATCATATGTCTACTCCTGCTCTTATTTATTATGTTTTCATATTCTTAGAAATCGAGCTGCAGTTCATATTATGGTTTTTGAATGCTGGTGGGAAGCCAGTGGGAGTTGATAGTAATTCCATATGGAGTGTGGGTCAGAGGCTGGAATTTAACTGCCGAGCCTCATTCAAATGCCACAGCTCAACTTCTCAGCTTTTTCAGCTAATGGAAAACAACAGCAGGCCAGAATGAAGGAGCAAAACATGGTAGCCTAGGTTCTGCAGACTGGCCTCTGTAGCAGAATACCAACATCAAGGTGTGTCTGGGAGGGGAAAACCAGGGATGGTGTTGTGTTATGAGGCAAGTTCATAGGCAGCCTCATTAATTACTAAAACCATGGCGTTCAAAATCAAAGATTGACACAAACAGAGTGGGAACTGGAGTTGCTCCTTTTTAAATGTTCCTCTTCTCCTTTCTCATTGAGCAGGAAGAGTCAAAATTGCTCCTTAAATGTCCAGCACACCTGGTGAAAATAATAGTTTGGCTTATTAAACTGAGATTTAAATTAAAAATTTCACATATGACTTCCACTATTTCACTGTACTTTTGTTCCGATTATATCAAGATAGTATATTAAGGTGTTGCCTTGGTTTAGAAAATAAATCTTTGAGCTGTAATTGCTTACAGCAAGTGTTCTTGTTTCACTGAATTTTTTTTATTGCTGCCCTTTATAATCCTTTTGCTGACATGCATTGGGAAATGTACCATTTTTGATAATAAGCAAAAGAAGCAAAAATCTAGTTTGCATTTGAATTGCTTTCTGATCCTACCATTATCCAGCAATATTCCTACTTGGTGGCCTCTCTGCTCAGATATGCTGGCTATACATGATTTCCTGCTGTGACTATGGAGATTATTAATGGTTACCAATGCAGCCATTTTTGGAGTTTATTAAACTTGTATAGAGATAGGTGAGGCGCTGAATGAATACGTTTCTTCAGTATTCACTATGGAGAGGGGCCATGTTTTTGAGGATGAGTGCATGATACAGGCTGATAGGATGGAGGAAGTAGATGTTCTGAGGGAAGATATATTAGCGATTTTGAAAAACTTGAGAGTGGATAAGTCCCCTCGGCCAGATGGGATACATCCTAGGGTACTTTGGGAGGCAAGGGATGAAATTGTGGAGCCTTTAGCTTTGATCTTTGAGTCCTCACTGTCCACAGGAATAGTGCCAGAGGAATGGAGAGTGGTAAATGTTGTTCCTCTTTTCAAGAAAGGACATAGGACTAAGCCTGGTAATTATAGGCCAGTTAGTCTTATTTCAGTGGTCGGTAAGTTAATGGAAAGGGATAGGATTTATGACCATTTGGAAAGATGCAGTTTAATCTGGGATAGTCAGCACAGTTTCGTGAGGGGTAAGTCCTGCCTCACAAATTTGATTGAATTCTTTGAGGAGGTAACTAAGAGTGTGGATGAAGGTAGAGCAGTTGATGTCATATACATGGATTCTAGTAAGGTGTTTGATAAGGTTCCTCATGGTAGGCTCATGAAGAAGATAAGGAGATGTGGGATAGAAGGAAATTTGGCCGATTGGATAAGTAACTGGCTGTATCATAGAAGACAGAGGGTGGTAATGGAAGGAAAATTTTCAGACTGGAGGCCAGTTACCAGCGGTGTACCATAGGGGTCAGTGCTGGGTCCTCAGCTATTTGTGGTTTTTATCAATGACTTGAAAGAGGGGGCTGAAGGGTGGGTTAGTAAAGTTGCTGAAGACACCAAGATTGGTGGAGTAGGGATGTGGTGGAGCACTCTTGTAGGCTGCAAAGAGACATTGATAGGATGCAGAGCTGGGCAGAAAAGTGGCAGATGGAGTTTAACCCTAATAAATGTGAGGTGATTCATTTTGGTAGGACAAACTTGAATGCAGATTACAGGGTCAACGGCAAGGTTCTAAGGAATGTGGAGGAACAGAGAGATCCTGGGGTTCATATCCACAGATCTCTGAAGGTTGCCACTCAAGTGGATAGAACCGTGAAGAAGGCTTATAATATGCTAGCGTTTATTAACAGGGGGTTTGAGTCTAAGAGCCATGGGGTTATGCTGCAACTATACTGGACGTTAGTGAGACCACATTTGGAATATTGTGTGCATTTCTGGTCACCTCACTATAAGGAGGTTGTGGAAGCGTTGGAGAGAGTGTAGAGGAGATTTACCAGGATGCTGCCTGGTTTGGAGGGTAGGTCTTATGAGGAAAGGTTGAGGGAACTGCGGGTTTTCTCTTTGGAGCGGAGGAGGGTGAGAGGTGACTTAATAGAGGTTTATAAGATGATTAGAGGGATTGAAAGAGTGGAGGTGCAGAGACTATTTCCTCGGGTAGATGTAACTGTTACTATGGGCCATAACTATAAGGTTCATGGTGGGAGACATAGGAGGGATGTCCGAGGAAGATTCTTCACTCAGAGAGTGGTTGGGGTCTGGAATAGACTGCCTGCTGTGATAGTAGTGTCGGACACTTTAGGAACTTTCAAGCGGTTATTGGATAGGCACATAGAGCACACCAGAATTATAGGGAGGGGATAGCTTGATCTTGGGATTGGACAGATCTCGGCACAATATTGAGGGCCAAAGGGCCTATACTGTGCTGTAATGTTCGATGTTCTAAGACTTTGTTGTCATGTCATGTAACAGGTCACGAACATTCATGGTTTGTGTTTCATAAATTTAAATTATTCTAGCAATGTAAAGAAATTGCAAAACCTAGAGGTAGTGACCTGTTCCAGATAAAACAGATGGCCCGCCCGCCATGAGGTACAGAAAAAGAAATAAACACAAACAATGATATCAAGAACTCAGCTCTGACTCATTATCTCACCATGGATCCAGGCCAGCACTGCCCTTCAAGAACTTAAGATGGGAAAATGGGCTGGCTTCATGTAGAATTAACATTTGACAAAGGGAATGGATGGAAGATGAGATTCTCTGCTGTATAAGGCAAGTGAGGGGAGTTCTCAGCAAATGGGGTCAAAGAATGAAGAAACTTGTGTTGATTGATTGGGCAAAATGAAAATGAACTTATACAGGAATGTAATAATGTCACTGAGGCCAGTCTTCCATCACCATTACCCTTTATTTACAATGAGCATAAAATACCACTCAGTGGCTAGAACATACAGGTCAAGCCCTAGAATCCTTTGACTGCAACCTGAGTGGAGCCAGTTAGTTTTCCTTTTCTCTTGGGGGAGCCTCCACTTACTAATAGGGAAGCTTATACTCCACAGGATGCACAGAGAGATCTATTGATGATCCCTTGTGGCCATCATAATATCCATCGCCCCCCTCTCAATTCCATTTCTTCTCCCCACGGGAGGGCCTTTTCTACCACTTCACAATCGGCCCGGGCTCAACTGGAGATAAGACCAGATCAGAGGTGTGAAGCAGGTTGAAGACTTTCACTTCTGAAGGGAGCATCGTAAAGCCACTGACAATGGTCTCCCGAGGTCTTGCATTAGTTGGGGTGCCAGTCTCTTTCGTTTCCATTTCGGAATCTGTGTATTCATCATCCAGAGGGACAACGTAAGGTTGACTTCTAGCCATGGTTCAATGCTAGAAGTGGTTGTCTCCATGGCTGGTAATGAGGCCTTTACTGGCACAGTTTGCCTACTCCTGAGATGGTCCAGGTGACAACTTTTCTGACAACTTTTCCCTGCACTTGGACCTTAAGACATGGGTCTCGTTTTTCCATTATGATCCTGGGGACCCAACTGAGACCGTCCCAAGGTTCCTCACATAGAGTGGCTCTGTTGGTTTTGAATGTTCTTCCTGTCCTTGGAGAATCATTGATCTTCTTCTGATTCCCTTGTTGGCACTCTACCCATCCTGCCAAATTTTGGAACGGTAGGCTAAACCTTGTCCAAAGCCTCCATCCCGTTACAATTCCACTGGAATGCTTTCTGTTGTTGCATGACGGGTAGCCCAATATAGTTGAATAAAAATCATGTGAGTTTGGTCTCAATGAATGTTGTGGATTGCTTCGTCATGTCACGCTTAAAAGTCTGCACTGCCCTTTCAGCCAAGCCATTCAATTGTGGATGATAGGGTGCTGTCCTAATGTGTTTGATTCCATTGGAAAATATGAAGATCTGAAACTCGATGCTAGTAAAGGCAGTGCCGTTGTCAGAATCTTTGTCGTAGTTTCCCAATGGTAGCATGGAAAGTGCTGGAGCTCATGTGATATATCTCCAACCATTTGGAGTGTGCACCAACCATAATTAAGAACATGGAACCCATTAAAGGCCCGACAAAGTCCACAATGCATCCAGGGCCAACCAGGTCACTCCTATGGATGTAGGGAGACTAAGGGGAAGTTTTTGATTCTCCAGGTGTGACACACACTGTCTGACTAAGCAGTATTGACTGCATCCAACATGTACTGTTCTTGGTTTTAATAGTGAATAGTCTAATTCAGTCTCAGATAGTTACCAAGAATGGATACCACAGGAGATTGATTGTCAAGAATAATAGTTACATGAGTTAAATAAAGAGCAGAAATTTATCAAAATAACTTCATTACCATCTTGATAAAGATTGGACCACCATACATAGCTCCTGGCTAGCAATTTCATCTTTGAAAACCCAGGGTGGCCATGGTGTAATTCCATAAGTATCAGTCTGAGTGAGGGACAGCTATGCAGGAACCCCAGAGGATGATGCCATCCTCAACACTGAGTTTATCTTTCTTCATCAGATAGGGTTTCATTCCATCTCAGGGTTGTCCTCCAAATCCCCCTGTAAAGTTATACGTTTTATTTTAGATAGTCCTTTTGTATCCAAACCTTGACTTTCCTCACAGACACCAGTAATGTGTCCAAAAGCCTCTTCCACAGCTGGTAATGAAGCCAGGCTTATAGGTAATGACAGACGACTCAATGCATCGGAGTTAGCCAGTTGTGTTTTGGGATGGTGCTCTAGGAAGCACTCATAAGCTGCCAGTAACATGGCCCAATTCTGTATCCAGGTGGAGCTAATGGGGGTTGCTGTCTTGTCTTCTTTAAAAAGTCCCAGCAATGGTTTACAATCAGTTACTATGAAAAAGGTTCTACTGCAGACATATTGATAGATTTTTTTGAACAGCAAAGACAACTGCTAACCGCTCTTTCTTGATTTGGGAACACTTCAGTTCGGCATCCAAAAGGGTCCGAGTAAGCAATGGACTTTTCTGTTCATCTTTCCAGCGATGTGCCAGTACTGCCACAGCTCCATAAGGGGAAGCATCATGTGTCAGGATAAGGTCCTCCTTGGGATCAAAATGGGCTGTTTAACACTATTGAAAGCCACCAGCTGTGGTGCCTCCCAAGACCATCTACAATGTTTCCAAGGGGCCAGTAAGGAAGCCAAATTTTGTATAAACTTTGCATAATAATTCACTAACCTCAGGAAGGATTTCAATTCCATGGGATTCTTTGGTGGTGGTGGTGCCTCCTTAATAGCCCTCACCAGATGAAAGCCCTTGCCATCAACCCGATAGCCCAAATAGGGCTAACAGGTTGATGGAGACACATTTTCCCCTTTTCAGGTGTACCCTGACCTCCCACAGTCCAAAAGATGCGCTGGTTAGGTGCATTGGTCATGCTAAATTCTCCCTCAGTGTACCTGAACAGGCGCTGGAGTGTGGCAACTAGGAGATTTTCACAGTAATTTCATTGCAGTGTTAATGTAAGCCTACTTCTGACACAAATAAATAAGCTTAAACCTGGTGTACAGGACTTCAATCTGGGACATGGGTTATCTGCCAAGTTTGGAAACCCTGTTGACAGTCTATTGACAAAATTGGACTGATTTATCCAGCTTGTGGACAGGAATAACAGGTACGGCCCATTCTGTGAATTGTATAGACCTTACATCCAGCTTTTCCAGGTGTTCAGGTTCTGACTCTACTTTTTCCAATAGTAGTACGGAACTAGTCTTGCTCTAAAATACTTAGGCATATCATTTGGGATCAACATAAATCTCAGCTTTGATTCCCCTTATTTTTTTCAAGCCCTTCCTGGAAAACTTTGTGGTACTTACTGATAATTTAGTTCCGCCCCCCTCCCACCCTCCGTGCCCAGCCTGAAGATCTCAAGCCAATTCAGCCTGATGTATTGGAATAAGGCTAGATTCTTGTCCTCATACAATGACTGAATGTCATGCTGGCTGCTGCCTGCCTCTTGGGTTGCCTTTATCTGTAAAGATTCCCCCATGCAGGTGTCCAACTTCAGAAACTAAACACTAATCTGGAGGTGATCATGACTCTGCTGTCCAATAACAGAGACCATAGCCCTGGCCTTGGCCTCTTTTCAAAATAGGATGTATTTTCATTGTCCCTATATTTTTTGTCTCAGCTGTGGTTTTCTGTAGCACTTGCAATAGTTCACTATCTGACATCTACAACCTTCTGAAATATGCTCCCTTGGAGTCTGAAGGCTACCCATTCCCTTCTTTGAGTGCCGTGTGATGTGACTTGGGCTCCACCGCTGAAACTGATTCTGTGATAATTCACTGATACCACTGCTCTCAGTTGAAGGATGGACATTGCACGAGGCCCCTCTGCCCAAAGGGCAATGCTGCATGATGTCCCCTGCAGCTCCTGAGCTCCTTTCTCTGCATTCTCCAATGATAGAACTATCTTGTTGGCCTTCTTTAGATCCAAACTGGGTTCTGCCAATAATATTTTTTGGATTGTCACATTGTCACTTCCACAGACTAGTCTACCTCGCAACATGTCATCCAAGGTGGCTTGAATTCACAGTGTTCTGTCAATTTTGGAAGCTCGTTCAGCATTTTGGTGACAGTGTCTCCAGGACTTCACCCTGCCTTGTTAAAGAGGTATTGCTGGAGTATTATGGAAGGTTTTGAGTTATAATAGCCTTTAAACAAGTTTACCAAGTTGTTAAATGTTTTGGAGACTTGGGTATCCAGTAGGTCAGGTTTCTCATTACACTGAAGCTTGGGACCCTGCTTGCTGTCAACATGACCAATTTCTGCTTCTCGTCCTCCTCAATACTGTTGGCGCCAACAACATATGCACAGTAGGGCCCAGATTTCCACTGCTTGCATTCTAGGCTTCAAGTTTACCAAAGAGGCATTTTTCTTACCAGAGGATTGCTGAGTCCAGTCTTCCATCGCCATCATCCTTTACTTACAATGTATATGAAGTGCTGCTCGGTGGCTGCAGTGTACAGGTCAAAACCCAAGTCCTTTGACTGCAGGCCTGAGTGAAGCCAGCTGATTTTAAACCCCTGCTGCTCCTTCCCTATTAGGTGAGTGGCGGCTCACCCAGAACTTGAACTCAGAGGCCCTTCGGGAGATCTACTGATGAATCCCCATGGCCATCATAAGGGGCAAACTACATATCCACCCTTTACTACTGCTGGTTGCATTACCAAAATTAGATCTGAGTTGCATAAATCATACCATTTAGTTTGGGTGACAAACTTCTGCAATGACCTCTGTTCTTAGTCCAAATCATTCCCCCTTGTATCTGAAAATTCCGATACAGTAAAGCATTTGCCTCAATCAGTTTTGTCAATCTCCTTCAGAATCTTTCAAATTTCAATTAGTCCCTTCAAACAGTTCATTTTGTCAAAGAAATCAAGCCACCTTTATTTAATGTTACCTCATAAATTAAACTTCTGCTACCCAGAATTATCTTCATTGATCATATTTGTATCTTTTCAAGTGTGACGATATTTGAATATCACTAATTGACCAGAAATATACATAGTACACCAGATGGAGCCTGTTGAAAACCATTATACAGCAACAATACACAGCCACTTTTGATTTATAACCTGGGATTCAAAACCAGTAACTTACTTGTTTTGTTTTTTGTGTAGTTAATTTTCATCAGACCTATTCACAAATCTCCCAAGATCTCTTCTGACTAGTGTGATGTACCACTACCTAACTTAATATATTCCAGTTTTTGTTCCTTGTCCTCATACTGATGGTATTTATCTGTCTTGAACTGTCTTTGTGTTTATCATCCATTGTCTAAAAGATCCAAATCTTTTTGATTGCTTAGCCCCCTCATTATTTGTCTTGTTTCAGGATCATTTGTAAAGTTAGATATTTTGCTTACTCTAAATCATTAATAAATGTTAAAAATAGCAATGTTAACAAAACTGTATTACCACAACAAATCACAGTAAATGACAGCTCTGATTAAAATAGGATTGGATGCATACTATTTAATTCTAATTTATTTAGTCCATTTTATTCATTAAATTTCATTCACATGAATGTGGAAAGTAGTGTTCAGTTTCACTTGACTTATATGGAAGCTCAAAATATGAAAGACTGAACAAAGTATTGTATTAGCTGGAACAGGGTAGCAATTTATGGATACCATATTGGAAATTTATGGGTTTAAACTGCACCCCAAAACAGATTCAGAGAGTGCAGCGTGCAATCAATGAAATGCATTTTCATGCCCTGTTGATTGGCTTCACGCATCAGCAGTGTAGAAGTGCTGAGTTTCCAAACACTCACAACAAGGACTTGTACAAACAATACTTTATTCACTGGCTGAGCAGCTAAAAAATATGCTTGTACTCTGCCCACGCTGCTCCGACAGGATTCTTTTAGTAAGCATGTCATCACGTCTTCATACGACCAGTCTACATCTGTCCATTTACGTTGGAACTACCAATGGTATTGAGATGTAACAGTGCGCATGAATGGAAACTGTGTACATTACGATTTTATAGCATACAAATTGAATAAGCTAACAATACATAACTATTCACATATGGTGAAACATAGATTAAGCTGTTGCAACTGGTGCACAGCGCATCACCTCTACTTTCCCTCTTTTTCATTGTGTATATATAAAAGACAAAAGGCCAGTTGCAGACCAGATGGTTAGATATTCCTGGAACCTTGCATTTAGTTTGGTTACCTGCCCTGAGCATGTGATTGTGCCGGTTGGCTGTCTGCAGTTTTTCCCTCAGGCTGCTGTCCTCGGTGTGGACGACCTGTTACATTCCAGGACGCACTGCATAGCCCTCTGGAGGAAACTGCATGTCCATTGTTGCAGGGGGCCTGTTTTGTGCCCCCTACAACAGTGGCTGGACGATAGGAGTGCTGTGGCATTTGTTGGTGCTGATTCAATTCCTGTAGAAGGTGACAGTGGCTGTGTATGTAGCCAACACCATCTGAAGCTATGATACAACTGTTCAGATTCAGGGCATAGCTGTATATCACCACTAACTTGTCATAGCCATGTGCAGTCTGAATCTTTACTGCTTGACCAGGTGTTAGAGGGCAGAGTTTGTGGGCGTTTTGATCATAGTGCATTTTGCTGCTCAAATTTGCATTGCTTGAGGGTACCACTCCCATAGGCTTTGAGTCTTGGCACTGGGAATTGTTTGGGTGCACCTGGAAAAAAGAGTTGTTGTGTTGACGAGAGTAGGTCTTGTTGTGGCATTTTCACCAATAGAAGAGTGTGAAAAGTTTTGAAATCTCATGGAGACAAATTGGTTAGCTTTGTCTGTCATGAGTCCCTGAAGGATGCTATGTGTGGTGAAGTATTTCTTGAGTTTGACGACGACTGTTATTCATCACGTTTGTCAAGTAGTTGAGTTCAAACCACCTGGATATGAATCATCCAAGCCTAAGTGTTGTTCATCATTCCATTTGAAAATGTCAGCTGCTGAGAAAAGCCATGGGAGGTCATGCAAGTGCAGTGGTTCTTTTGTTTGACGTGGCTGGAGTGCATTGCATGGTGCACAACTGGAGACTTCCCACTTCATGTCAGTGAACATGAGGGTCAGTACAGTGACTCCTTGGCCTGTATCTGGTTGCTTCCAACCCAGGGTGCCCCTGGTGAAGTTGTGGGTACAGTATCTCTGAAGGGAAATAGGGATGATGAATCACTGGTTACACAGTATCAGTCCATCCTATATGGTTAGTTCATCCCTAATGCAAAGAGTGTACATAGATTATAGGGAAGCTTCCTCGAGGACTCTGGCCAGCCCCTCATGATGATGTTGTGCAGTTGCCTGCATGTGATGTCCACTGGTAAAGCACCTTCGAGTTCCTGGATTTTACAAAAGGACATCACTTCTATTGTCAGGATGTCTATGCCTTCCTTATGATTGGTCTGATCTTCAGTGGGTAGGAAAGCTTTGGAGAGGGTATCAGCCAAGTATAGCTCTTTTTCACGTTTGTAGATTGTATCATTGCACCTTTAACATCATGTGTTGCAGCCATGCACAGTGTGAAGAGGCTTTTTAAAGATAGTTATGAGTGGCTGATAATCAGTTTCAACAGTTGCAGGATGACCATATATGAAATCATGAAATTTCTGACAGACGAAGACTAGAGCGTGGAGTTCCTTTTTGACCTGTGCATAACGAGTCTCAGTGTCAGTGACGGTCCTTGATGCAAAGGTTGTTGGTCCACCATTCTGGATACAGACTGCACCAAATCCACACAGGGAGACATCTGCTGATGTAAGTACAAGTGCTCGAACGTCAAAGTAGTTTAGCTCCAGTGGGGCTGACAGTGCCTGTTTGTGTTTGTTGAAGATTGTTGAGTGGTGTCTCTGACAACATTTGACATGCTGGTGGAGAAGTTGATAAAGAGGTCCTGTGGACCTCAATGTAAGAAGGCATGAAATGAGAAAGATAGTTTGTCATACCAATGAAGTGCTGTAAAGTGTCCTTGCTCACAGAGATTATCATCTGTCGTACAGTCATTGTCTTGTCTGGACCAATCTTCACACCATCGGCTGTGAGTAGATGGCCCACGTAGAGAACTTGGTTAATCATGAATCTGCATCTTGCAGAGTTGAACATCAGCTGTATGGCCCTGATTCTGTCAAGGACGAGACAAAGCTGTGCAGCATGTTCTTGCATAGACCCCAAACTAGGATATCATCGATGAGGATTTTACAGGGTTGGTCTGCAAAGAGTTGCTCCATGCACTACTGGAAGACCTCGCACCAGTGGAGATCCCATACAGTATACTAAAGAAAACAGTATCTGCTCACCAGAGACATGAACGTAGTGAGTTTTGAGGATACTTCATCTAATAGAATATGCCAGAACCTGCATTACACATCCAGGATTTGACACGTCTCCAATCACCTGTTCCACCATTTTCATAGACTGATGAGATCTGATTGACAACTTGTTTAAGGGCACCAGGTCAATATATATCCTGACCACTTTTTTACTGCAGCTACCTTTGAAACAATCTTGAAACCCATTCTGTTATCTTGTCTATGGGAGTTGTGACACCCAGTGTTGTCATCCAATGCAACTCAATGACTACTTTCTGCTTCATGGTTGTTGGTACTTTTCTTAGAGCACAAACTGTTGGTGGTACAGACTCATCTAGTCTCATGTGGTATGTTATTGATAACATATATATGGTGTCGCAGTTGAAGAGGTTTTTGTACTTTACCATTTTTGGGGTCTGGTGTTACAGAGCATGTACTCTGGACCAAGTTGGACAAGGCCCAGTACAATGCCTGAAACTGCCCTGTTTACTTTGGAAAGTTGCTACATCTTTGGTGCAGACAGTTTGTCTGCCATTAGCCACGAGATCCACCTGATTACTGGGGTCCAATGCTGCATATGGGTCTAGTTCCCATAGCATTCAGCTGGACGATACATTACAATTTGCTCCAGTGTCAGTCTTTATCTTCAGTCTTGCATTGCTGCAAATCTTGTTAACTATGTTAACACTCTTACAATAAAGTGTTGTTGGCAGATCAGTGGTTTTGCTGCTTTGGCTGAGCTCCAGCTCCAGTTCATTCATCTTGCTGACTCTCCTTGCCTACCCTTGGGAGACTGACCCTCTGCAATGTGGCTAATGGCAGAGGAGGACTGCTGTGATTCCACTTGCCACATATGTTGCAGTGTTTACCATACCCAAAATATGCTGTACTGTTCTAAGGGTGAGGCCACTGCAGTTGGAACAGAGTGTGCTCTATACTGCAATAAACTTTTGTTTCCCACCTAGAATTGCTATTTTTTTCTCTGATTGTTCATTTAACATGTTGATGCTAATGGCCGTTTGTCTTGTTAAATCTTTTCTTGCAGCAGCTGCCAACAGACAAAACCACTGTGGACCCGCAGACTATTCAATCGCTGACTAGCTCATCACTAAGGGTGCCAAATATACATTTCTTTGCTAAGATGTTCAAGGTCACCACACAAGATTGTATTGATTAATTTGCTCTTTAGTTTGTTGAATTAAACCCATACCTATTAAGAATTATGTTTTTTACCAGAAGACAAATATACTCAAACGTTTTTAGAATTATTTTGGGGTCTGCTTTTATCTCCTCCATTTGGAAAGCAAACAACTGGAATACATTGCAACTGTACAGGGTACTGGTGAGGCTGCAGCTGGACGACTGTGTGCAGTTTTGGTCGCCGCACTTGCGCAAGGATATTTTGGCCTTGGAGGGAGTGCAGAGGAGGTTCACTCGGCTGATACCAGAGATGAGGGGGTTGGACTATGAAGAGAGACTAAATAGACTGGGTCTGTACTCGTTGGAGTTTAGAAGGATGAGGGGGGATCTTATAGAGATGTATAAAATAATGAAGGGGATGGATAGGGTAGAGGTAGAGAGATTTTTCCCGCTTTAGGAAGGATAGCAGGACTAGAGGGCACGGCCTCAAGATAAGGGGGGGGAGCAGTTTAGATCGGAGTTGAGGAGGAACTTCTTCACTCAAAGGGTGGTGAATCTCTGGAATTCTTTGCCCATTGAAGTGGTGGAGGCTACCTCGCTAAATATATTTAAGCCACGGGTAGATAGGTTTTTGGTAGGCAAGGGGATTAAGGGTTATGGGGAGAAAGCGGGAAAGTGGAACTGAGCCACTTCAGATCAGCCATGATCTTATTGAATGGTGGGGCAGGCTCGAAGGGCTAGATGGCCTACTCCTGCTCCTATTTCTTATGTTCTTATTTCTCAACAGCTTCAGGCCTGCTAAGTTTAGTAAAGTGTAAGCTTGTACATCTTTTAATGTGACAGATCATGCAGCACCAAATAAATATGTTACTCCTTTTGAAACATTTCCCAAATGTCCATGGTATTTTCATCATCGACAAGTGGGTTGATGCAGCAAGGTCCTTGTGCCATATGGCTAACTCTGTGTAGAAATGTTGGATTCCCAAACACTGACAACAAGGACTTATAATAAACAAGACTTCATTCACTAGGCAAGCAGCTACTTCATGTTTGTACTCTGCCCACAATCCCGGGGAAAACTTCCACTCTGACAACACATTACCCTTTTTGTAGCCATGTCATCACATGATGACTGCAAATATGGAGCCCTGAATGATAACATGCTATCACTACTTAAAGCCAGCCTGCACTTATTAAAGGTAAGATACGTTGAGGCTGGAACAGGTGATGAGTCCTTCTTGAGCTGATGTAATCTGGGAAAGAGGGAACAATGGTTGAACATGGGAGGGCAGGCATTCCGATTTGTCAATAGTACACTGGAGGTTTTGACGGAGGTGGTGGATAGAGTGGAGATGTCCTGTATCTACAGTGAGGCGAGGAACACCTATTGACACACAATGAGAAGATAATAGCTAACCATGGGGGTTAATGCTTGGAGTGTAGCCTTGAAGACCTGAACGTGGTATTGCAAGAAATTTAAGAACCTCATACAAGTAGTTAAAGGTTAGTGAATGCAAGTTCAAGTGCTGTTTCCTAGCAACAGTACCTCTAGCCTCAGCCACTGCTTGGATCACCAAAACCCCATCACTTACCTACCAATAATCTCTATCAATCAAGATTTAAACTTAATATTCATATGCTTCACCTCACCCTCATACTTTGCATCAGTGCAGGCCTTATACTCACAATTCCCAGCTCTTCACATCATCTAAACATAGTGCATGGCACTCAATGACATACCTCCATTTGTCCTGAGGTACACATGACTGGATGTCAGAGAGACAGAGAGAGAGAGAAAAAGAGAGAGAACCATCTGCATGCTTTAACCCATATGGGTGAGATGCCAGTGTGAGAAGGGCCATTATTGAAACAGTGGTCAGCATTAGGACTAAATATATTGAAGATGGTGTCCTCATATCTGATACTTTTAAATCACATCCAAATTCCCTGCCACCCCCATCCTGCAGTCGCTTCTGAACTACAAGCTGCAAATCTTTCACTTTACCCTTCCCAACACAACAACGTTTTCCTTGTGCCTTTTTCCTTTTCAATTCGCAGAACCATAGTGGAGGAAGACCAAGTGTTAATGAAGACATATAGGGCGAGATGTTCTGATATGCCCGCCATGGGAATCAAAATGGGCGGGATAGGAAAATCAACAATCCCGCCCATCCTCACTTAATATCACATTTGCAGGCACTAATACCATTACTGACACTATGCATATATCTGGGAATAGATTAGGGATGGGATTTGCATATGCTGAGACATTGAACACAAGTATTCTGCAGTCAAGCAGAAGCAGGGAAACTACAGGTGCCAGTAAGCCAGAGACAAAAGTCACATGAGTTCTGCTGCAGAGGATTCAAATGAAGATTTTGAAGTGCCAGGCTACGAAAGATGGTTGCTGGATGGGAACAACAAAATACTTGATGCTTGAAGTTTGTGGCCAGTAACAGGAAGGAATCCAGCAGCAACCTAGCATACTGCTAACCCCAGAACTTGAAATCCATTAACACACTTATGGATGCAGCCACAAGGTGGGCCTGAATTTTGTGCCTGTTGGGTGCATTCGATCAGCAGGACCAGAGCAGATGCGAAATTCACTCCCTGACAACATTAAGGAAGCAACACAATTTCATGCTGGATGATCAAAGGACCACCCGGCGTAAAATAGGATTGTAGAACTGTACAGCCATTTGGCCCATTGTGTCTGCATCAACTGTCGAAAGAGCGACTCGACTAGTCCAATCCTTTAGCTCCATCTCCATTGCCCTCATGGAATATAACATTTTCACTCCTCCCCCCTCCCCCCACCCCCCGCCCCCCCCGCTTCACCCCCCCCCCTCGCTTCACCCACCCCCCACCCCCCACCCCCCCCGCTTCACCCACCCCCACCCCCCCCGCTTCACCCGCCCCCCACACACACACACACACACACACACACACACACACACACACACACACACACACACACACACACACACACACACACACACACACTTGTTCTCTGCCTATGCATTTTGTGCAAGGAAGTGCCAGGTGTAAAGTCCTAATGTCACAGGATGGCAAAAGGAGATCACCACACCTCACCAAGGCATGGACAGAGGTGGAAGAGGTCAGCAGGCATGATATATGAGCTTTATCTGGATACAATGCACAGTGTGTTGTGGTATTCACTCCACAAGCGTGAGTATCAAATTGACATGGAATTATGTATAGATGTGCTAAAGGGCAACGTTCATTGTGGTGTTCAGGGGTGTAAACTCTGTGTGCCAAAAGGCACTGAAGCTTGCACCGACTAAGGCTAGCAGGTCTGCCAGCTTGCCTTGGATGCATCAAAGAGTGAAATGTGCTAACCTGATAATCTGGGGGAGTGGGACAGGCTGGAATTGTGTTGCAGGTAGAGGTTGGACTAATATATTATTTTCTGCCAGTTCAGGAGAAGAGAAGCCATAACACTGTTGAGCGAACAAGAACAGGAGCTGAGACTGTCAACTTCCTCATAACTAAGTGTGAGATGGAGGCCCTGCAGTTCGAGTGCCATCATGTAGCAAGGTCTAAAGGTCGCAAAGAGGCCAGAGTTTCAGAGGAAAGTAAGAGTCCAATGAGCCATATGTGATACTGACGGAGTGTGCAATAAAATGTAGAGTCGTCTCATCAAAGTTGAACATGTCCAAGGAAGAGTCGCAATTGATCGTCCATGGTGTCACCAATCTGTCTTACGTGCATAGTGACAATCGAATGCATTGACATATTGTCTTCCTCCTTCAGATGAGTCATCATCAAAAAGATGGCTCCAAGGAGAAAAGCAAGAATCAGTTTCAATGCACATTGCTGAGTGCTTTCAAGTTTGTTTACATGTTCTTTGGTTTGGTAAGTCTAGCATTCCAAATTGACACTGTTTTCAACAATGGTTGTTTTCAACAGAATGAATAAGTCAGTTTGAGATACATTGTGATGCCTAGGAAAACATAGCACTGACGGAAGGTCATCAGGACTAGAAACATTGGCTCTATTCTCTCTCCACAGATGATGTCAGACCTACTGAGATTTTCCAGCACTTTCTGTTTTTGTTTGAGACTCCAAGGGACTCCAAGACCCTCATTTAACACGTGAGGAAGACTCCCAGCCAGATCCAACCATGTCACATCTTCTGTTGGAACCAGCTGCCAACACAGATACATACATGGTAAAGCCACAGTCTTAGCACCTGGGAGTGTCGCAGGCATCATAGCAGCTTCCAGGTTACCTTGCACAGACTTGCAGAATCAGTGCCCAATGGTCACAAATGATGTGAACATTCATGAATTGATACCCCTTTCCGTTCATGAAAACATTGGCTCACCCATTGTTGCCTTGATGCCAACGTAAGTACACTCTATGCCACTCTTGATGTGGGGGAACCCAGCAGTTGCTGCAAAGCCTCTGGCTCGCTCAGCCTGGGTGGCTTTGTCAGTCTGGAAATGACTAAAAGTCATGTCCTGTCTGCAGAGGGCATCAGTGTCCAGCTTGACCCAACTGAGAGCAGCATATCGTGACATGCCACATAGATACCCCATTGATTCCTGGAAGGAACTGGAGTTGACAAAGTAACCTTTAGAAGCACTGGCAGCTACACAGTTGGAGGCATTCTCAGATCCAATCATTTAGCTTATAATTAGTTACTATTTCCTTAGACGGGTAGAACTTCCTTCAGCACTGCACTCAGACTTTTTAGATAGCTAGATGCTGCCTGTAGACTCTAGATACTGGATAGTGCCATGTTCTGCAGATCCTTCCACCTTGCACTTCTTGCTGGCCTTGCATACTGTGGGGCTGTATGTCTTTTCCCACAGGTTGCTCCCTAGGAAACTGCCTGCAGACACCTGGCCTCCCTTCCCTTCTGGCCCTCTTATCTTCTTTAGAGAAGGCTCCACCAGTTGAGTATACAATATTCATTTGCAGAAATACTGATGACATTGTCTTGTGCATTGTGGGATACATTTGGCAGAAGGTTCTCCAATAAAATTTGTAAATCAATCTAGAGAATTTCACCATGGCTTCATTGCAGAGAAGAAATTCCTCCTCATCTCCGTCTTAAATTAAGTCACATTGTTGACTTTCATCAAGCCTTTGATGGAGAAAGCAATACAAATGAAATAGCTGCCTACCCAGGTTGCCTGTGCTAACCACTAATTCACATGGGCAATGTAAAATTGTGAGCAATTGGGTATTTAAGTGGCTTAATTCATAGAATCATAGAATCCCTACAGTGCAGAAGGAGGCCATTTCGCCCATCAAGACTGCACCGACAACAATCTCACCCAGGCCCTAACCCGTAACCCCACATATTTAACCCGCTAATCCCTCCAGCCTACACATCCCAGGACACTAAGGGGCAATTTAGCATGGCCAATGCACCAAACTCACACATCTTGGGACTTGAGAATTTGTTGTTGACTGGTTCTTGATCATTCATAATATTACCAGTGTTTTTTTTTAATGGACTCTTTACTTTCTAGTTTTTTTTAAAATAAGGGCTATTTGGCTTACAAATTTTATTGGAGATCTTCTGCCAAGTGTACTCTACAGTGCACGATTGCCTGATTAATTATCAGAATTGTGTGGTCAACCCTAATACCATTAGACATTTTCATGACATTGTGATGCCCACCTGACATAATTTTGCGTTCATTCAGGTGGGTAGCAAATTTGATCCCAGAATGTAAAATTCTGACTCTAGTGTTTGATGGTCAATGTCTCCACTTCCATTACAACACAAGCAGCTTTCATCAAAAATCTGAATGGTGCAGTGGAAATTCAAACTAAAATGAAATGCAAGATCAGCTTGTTGTCATCCAAGTCAGACCGCTTTGATCACAGTGTTGTATGCGAGTGCTCGAAGTGGTGTCACAGCGGTCCAGCAATCGGCCCACCAACAATTTACTTCAAGGTTGAGGCTGAATCCCTGGAAGATGAATTTGCTGTCCTCTCTCAGAATCCTCTCTCAAGGGCGGCACGGTGGCACAGTGGTTAGCACTGCTGCCTCACGGTGCCAGGGACTCAGGTTCGATTCCCAGCTTGTCTGTGTTGAGTTTGCACGTTCTCCCTGCGTCTGCGTGGATTTCCTTCGGATACTCCGGTTTCCTCCCACAGTCTGAAAAATGTGCTGGTTAGGTGCATTGACCTGAACACGCGCTGGAGTGTGGCAACTAGGGAATTCCACCATAACTTCGTTGCAGTGTTAATGTAAACTTTACTTGTGACTAATAAATAAAATTAATGGAAGCATTCTTACCCCCACCTTGCCACTCAGCCAGTACCCTGTCATCCCAAACTGTTGCTGCACATGCTGAAGTGAGGTAGTTTGAAGTTGAGCCTTCTTGGCCCAGAACTGCTCGAGGTCATCTTCTAAGACCAATTGCAGAATCTTCCACTAAAAATCAACAGCAGTGACTTTCAGCAGCTAAACGGCACCCACTGGGCTATCACTACATAGGAGCACTAGGATAGGTAAATGGAAGACTTCACATGTTATGTCTTCTCAAGCATCGTATCTCAAACTGACTTAAAACAGTGCCAGTTTGGAACGCTGTACTTACCAAAGAACATGCAAACAAACTCGAAAGCGGTCAGCAATGTGCATTGAAACTGATTCTACGTAACATGTACCAAAACTACTCTGACACAATCAAACAACTGAATATCTGTTCCCTTCCTGAAAGACAGAAAAAGTTCTTCCTGGACGTGACTAGCAAATACTTTAATCCAAACTCTCATGGCATTATCTCTTGTCAAAACCACATGAAAGTAAATATGTGATGGAATTGAGAAAAGAGACAACTCAACAAGAAAGATATGGAATAAATATACCACAAGATTGCCCAATCCTCTTACTTTATAAAATTCATAAATAGTATGTAAACGAACAAGTCCCTAACAACATATGGGGTGAGATTTTACAGCCTTGCCTGGGTGAGACCAGGAATTCCCACCCAAGATCAATGCTGATTTCTGTTGTCAGATCCTTGTTTGCTCCGATTCCGTAGTGGGCAAAGTGGTAGAGATCCGGCCATGATCTATGAACTTTAATACAAAATGCAATAGATTGTCCAATTTTCTTATGGTAAAACAAGACCACCTGCATTTTGCAACATTTTATAATTGTTTCACTGAATCACAGGATTATTACAGTGCTGAAGAATGCTGTGTAGTCCATTATATCTGCACCTACTCTCCAAAACAGTATCAGCTTAGTACCATTCTTATGCACATTGTTTCTATTCAATAATCATTTAATGCTCTCTTGAATGTCTTACTTGAACCTGCCTCCACCACAGTTCCGGGCACTACATTCCAGATCTGAATCACTCGCTCTGTGAAAAATATTTTCTCACATCACATTTGCTTCTTTTGCAAATTAGTTCAAATGTGTCCTCTGATTTTTGACCCTTTCATGAGTAGGAATAGTTTCTCCCTACCTAGTCCATCCAGCCCCCTCATGACTTTGAACATCTCTGTCAGATCTTCTCAGTCTTCCTATCTTCAAGGAGGATAGTCCCAACCTTTTCAATCTATCCTAATAACTTAAAGTTCTCAACCCTGGATCCATTCTTGTAAATCTAGTCTGCACTCTCTCCAATGCGTTCACATCCTGCCTATGGTGTGGCGTCCAGGCCTGTAGACAATATTCCAGCTGAGGTCTGACTAGTGTCTTATATAAGTTCAGCATAACTTTCTTGCTCTAACTCTATGCCCCTATTAATAAAGCTCTGAATATTATATGCTTTATTATCTGCTCTCTCCACCTGTTCTTTGACTTCAATGATCTATGAACCTATACATCCAGGTATCTCTGCTCCTGCATCCCTGTAAGAATTTTATCCCTTATTTTATATTGTCACTTCACGTTCTTCTTATCAAAATGCTGTACCTCACACTTCTCTGCATTGAATTTCATCTGCCACCTATGTGCCCACTCTACTAACTTGTCTATGTCCTTTTGAAGTTCTATACTATCTTCCTCATAATTTACAATACCTCCTAGCTTTATATCACAAATTTTGAAATTGTCCCCTGTACACTAAGATCTTGATCATTAACATGCATCAGGAAAACCAAGGATCCCAATGTTGACTCCTGGGAAACGACATGCAAACCTTCCTTCAGCCTGAAAAATATTTATTGATCATTACACTCTGCTTTCTATTATTCAACCAATTTTGTATCCAGGTTGCTACTGTCCCTTTTATTCCAGGAGTTATTACTTTCCTCACATCTGTTGTGTGGTACTGTGTCAAATGCCTTTTTAAAGTCCATATGCACCACATCAACAGAACTACCCTCATTGACTGTTTCTATTCCTTCCTCAAAAACTTGCAGCAAGTTGGTTAAAAATGATTTCCCCTTTAGAAATCCATGCTAGTTCTTCCTAATCAACCCACATATTTCCATTTGATGGCTAATTCTATTCCGAATATTTGTTTCTAGAAGCTGTCCCACCATTGATGTTACATTGACTGGCCTGTAATCACTGGGGCTATACTTACAACTTTTTCTTGAGCAGGGGTGTATCATTTACAATTCTCCCATCCTCTGGTACTTCTGCTGAGTTTAGAGAAGATGGAAGGTTATGCCAGTGCCCCTGCAATTTTCATTCTCACTTTCTTCAATATCCTTGGATGTATTACATCCGGTCCTGTGCCTTGGCAACTTTCAGTGCCGACAGTCTGTTCAACACTTCTTCCTTCTCAATGTTGATCCCTTCTAGGGACAGTTCTTTCATATGTCACCATGTCCTGGATAGCATCTACCTCCTTAGTAAAGACAGATGCTTAGTTTTCATTTAGTACTTCAGGCATGCCTCCAGCCTCCATGCATAATTTATCACTTGGGTCCCTAAGCAGCCCTATTCCTTCTTTTATCACTCTTTTAGTATTTATATGCACATGGATTGACCTTTTTGTTGGCTGTCAGTCTTTTCTCATCATCCCTCTTCGCTTCTCTCATGCTTTTTCACCTCCCCGCTGAACCTTCTTGTAATAACTAGACGGAGGTGAAGGTCCCATCACCATAAGTTCCTTTATTTACAATACAAGCTATGTAACAGGGCACTCTCTGTTGCTTTCAGCTTCAGCAGGCATGGAGACTGATACACCTGCTTTAAATAGGGGACATGAAGCTCCCTGATTGGGCTATCAATTAGGACTCAATCAGGGAATCATTTGTTGGGGTCGTCAATCAGGGACATCTTTTGTTGTCCTACCAAATAAACAAAATCAAATTAAGGACTCAATCAGGGAGTTCATAGTCTAGCAGGCCAACCACATTAGCCTGACTGAAGTCATCACACTTCTGTTCTCCTCTTGGTCCTCAACCGTATTTTCTACTTGATACTCATCATCAGCACACTTTTTCTTCCTGATCTTAATTTTTATCTACTTTTTCATCCAGGGAACTCTGGAGTCGTTTTTCCCAGCTTTCCCTTTTATGGGAATACATCTTGAATGTGTCCAGGCCATTTCTGTTTTGAAGGTAGTCCATTGTTCTGCTACAGTTATTCCTGCCAACCTTTTGTTCCAGTCTAATCAGCCCAGCTCCATTCGTGCCCCATTAAATTTGGCTCTCCCCCAATTAACTATTTTTACACAGGATTGCCTATTATCCTTTACTAGTATCATCCGAAATCTTTTAATATAATGATCACTATCTCCTAAATGTTCCCCTGACACTTGATCTACTTGGTTCCCTCATTTCCAAGAACTAACTCCAACAGTGCATCCTTTCTTGCTGGATACTGTCAAATTTATGTATTGAAATGTTCATAATTATGAATCCTTTTATTATTTTGTACTTTGTTTTAATGATTGTCTACAACTATGTTACATATTATGATTACTTTATTTTGTATCACCATCACAATCTAGCAAATGTCACCATCATGACTGTTAAATTATCTAATTACCAACAACTCAAATGTACAAAAAAGGAGGGTGATTAGTTTAAGTTTGTGTGCAAGACAGCATGATTTCATTTATGAATGTGGTTTGGAATGTCTAAACTTCCAGCTACAATACTGAAAGAGCTAGAAATGTCTAGCCTCAGTCATCTTCACAGTCACTGGCAACGTGGTTCTTGTCCTACTCTGAGGATGATTTTCCGATGGAGCTGTTGGCAGATTTCAGTGTCAATCTCTTTGGTGAAATGAAGACATAGCAGATATTGAAGTCATTGAGATTCAGGAGGAGAATTGCTTTCTGAATGTTATAAGCAGATATGGTCACTTGTTGAGATACCTTCTTTCCCTCCCTCTCTCTTCTTTCCTATGCAGCCTCTGCTCATTCTGCTGATTATGCCCCTTTCCAAGAGAAAGGTGGCGATTGCATCCATGTCTGGGAGTAACAGGCTTGATGTGGAGATGCCAGTGTTGGACTGGGGTAAACATAGTAAGAAATCTTACAACACCAGGTTAAAGTCCAATAGGTTTATTTAGTAGCAAATGTCACTTGCCTCCAGAGCGCTGCTCCTTTGTCAGGGACTGACCTGACGAAGGAGCAGTGCATTGAAAGCTAGTGGCATTTGCTTATAAATAACCTGTTGGACTTTAACCTGGTGTTGTAAGACTTCTTACTGAGTACCAGGCTTGTGCAGAGCCTCAAGGTCAGCAAAAAGTATCTCAGTACCTACTTATCCACAAGTTTAGACTTTTGAAACTTGAACAACTATAAAATGCACCAAACAATTGTGGAATTGTAACAACTGTGCAAAGAAATGAACTAGCAACCAAGTGTGAATAGTTGATAATCCCCTTAATTAGTGCTAATGGATGGTGGGCAAGAGCCGTGACCTTCATATTCCTTAAACTCATATAGCTGAACGTATGTTAAGAGAGGGCATCAACTTGACTGTGGAGCTCCAAAATTGCAGTTCAGGGGCTGTGTGATGCCATGGTCTTCCTATTCTGCATTCTTCTTGTGGGTGTTAACTCGATGTGTGAACTGCTACTTTTACTAAGATAACATCTGGCACACAGAGAAGCGTGTGCATGCACTATTTTGGTTCAGTTATGACACTTGATGTACCCAGAAAATGTCTGCTATGAAATCCAATTTCTCACTCAATGCATTATAGACGATCTATGCTGTTTTCCAAGATCTTCATGGGTTCTGATTAAATAAAGTGGAAATTTCTAGAGTATTCATACAAAAGCATATTGACAATGATAGCTGGCATATCAAAGCAAAAATCAAGATCCTAGTAACATTCAGTGCAGCTTATTCATTGGTCATACAGAAGGCAGAAGAAATGGATCTTTAATCAGTTCATAACTTTCATTTATGAAATATATGATCCTTTCTTCAACGGAACTGTAATAATCTTCATGGAATGAGAATGTAGCCAAATAAACCTATGCTAAATGAAAATGCTTTTATGTCACATATTTTATATAGGTTATATATAAAGAATATTCATTTCCATTAGCTGGCTTTTGATAGAAATAAAACCCATTCAATTAAATATAAATTAAACTTTCAATTGTCTATGTTGAAATAATTCTTATGAATGATATAAACTAGTTAAATGACAATTTTAAATATATATATAATGTACATTTTAAAGCAATACATTAGTCAGCTGACAGAAGTTACACTGGATAATGAAAAGATATAAATCTATATGCAATTTTATGAAATTTGCCTCAATATTTTAGAAATACACTTCATAAGTTCTTAATCATGATGTCAGGGAATGACTTGTATTAATGAAGTCTTTGCAAAAGCAGAACTGAAATCTCCACAGACACCTGCTGTAATATGGCTTATTGTGAAGACAATACCCACAGTGCTTAGCACATTTTGTATGTATCTGGCTAACTAGTTCAATGTGTGATATTTTGTTTATAACTGCAAAGTTTTTCTTAAATACCAATTTCAGTAAAATCAATTAAATTTTAAATCATCATTGTCAAAGCAGCTTCTAATAGGAATATGAATAGAAAGAAGTACTGATGGGGCCAATATGTCACACATCAGCATTTCCAGTTTCCTCTCAGTTGTCCTGTTTATTGTTTTACTACCTTAGCATAGCATGTTGACTTGCCTGAATATTACTTAGAAAGGATTTAAGTATCAGCTATAAAAAAAGTTATTGATGGATGCTGAAGAGATTTACTTATAAATGTTGTTACGACATCTATATTGCTTCTGTTATCTTAATGGAAAATAATAGTTATGCTAGCGACACATCGCACATGCTGTAAAATAAGTCACCCTGCATTGAAAATTCTGCAAGTCCAATCAAATGCGTTTGTGAAGAGACAGCAAATGCACAGTAAGTGAGAAAAACAAATTTTCTTAGTTATGCACAAATGTCAGAGACAGTTTTATGGAAAGGTTTTAAAAACATATTGAAGCAAGTGCACTTCCAGTTCTGTACTCTATTATGCTAATATGACGTCTCTCATCAATAAATGCACTGTGAATTGTAGTAATGTGTACTGTTCACTTCTGATATTAAAAGAAACTTTATTCGTCAGCATATCTTAAAAATCAAAGCTAGTTTTTTCTAATTTGTTTAATAAATAACAGTATTCTACCTTTTAAAAATTGACAGAAAATGAGCAGCAGAGTGGAAATTTTTAAATGGATGGCTTTGCTCAATGTTGATCATGTGATTTTCTGAATATTAATTGGAAAAACTATGTCATTTCACCGCAAGTAGCACTTTTATTTACATATCTGGAACTAGTTTGAATGCAAAGCAGCTGTAAATAGTTTTGGGCATTTTCTTTTTCCAATAATAGCCTATTTGGTTTCACTATTTTGTTGATCACTGCTATAAAATAAAATTTTATCTGCATTAAATCAAGGCAGTTATAGATATTAATTCATTGTTTTGAAGTCTTGCGAGCACTAAATTGATGTTTTAAAAATGAGTCTTCCAAATTTATACTGTGCCATCTAAATTTCAGATACAATGAAAAGCACTACAGCTGTACTACAGGCAACTTTAATGACTTACAGATTGTTTGCCTCATTTCTGTATTTCTGTTTTCCATCACAGCAATGGTTGAAATGAAATGAAGAAAGGTCGGGGGGAGTATCTTAACCTGAAGACATGTGGGGAATGGAAGTGGGGAGAGTGGGGCGGCAGGAGAGGGCGATGGTTGTGGGGATAATAGGAGGATGGTGCATTATTTCCAGGTTTCTCATGTACGAAGTGCAGTGTGTCTGTCATTAGCTTTTTAACCCAATCACTGCATTTGCTTCTGACTTACAGATTTTACAATCAATTAGATTGAGTGATCATGATGAAAACCTGCATGAGTCAATTTCAACAGTTGAAGGGATACTGCAAAGATTGTAGCTGATGGATTCTGGAGGTGAGAGATGGAAGGAAGGTTGTCAAAATGGAATGTCAACATTCTAACTGTGCTGTTCTCTTAGAGATCCTTCATGGAATGTGCTGCTCGGGCTTGTAAGATTCCACACAAAGGACCCACGAGGAGACATTCTTCCCTTATGGTGGGGAAAAAAATATGCCAGTGAAAGTAAAAAAATGTGCCTGGAGATTATTCAAGAGTTGAACAGCACTACTGTGGTGTAATATTCTTGGATTCAGTGTCAAAATAATTTAATGACCTATTCAAGTATATCAAGATGTGCAATTCACTCACTTGGCCTTCTCAAGCCTCTCCAGCATATCACTCCTCACATCAAGTTGTACCTATCTTCCTGTCTATGCACCTCCACACATTTCTATCTATCTACCACTGACAAGCTTGGTTTAATGCAAAGTCAGCCTCAACAAATGTTGCCCTTTCACTCATGCAATACAATCATTCCTTTCACTCTTGGGTATTTTTCTGGCTTTCTTGCAGCACAGAAGGAGAGAACACCAGGATGAACCAAAGAAATAGACATGGCCTTCCATCAGTCTCACAAATAATATATACAGGAGGAGAAAGTGCTGAAGTTCAGTGGAGTTTCAACGTGCCTGACTATCGGTAATGGAGGCCTCACAGCCACTGGTGACAAAATTAAAAATAGCACCGCCATGGCATTAACACTCATTCATATGGACTTTATGTCAGTAGTCAGTGAAATATGATCATGTGCAAATTAGTCAATTAGAACATTCTTAACTTGAACAATTCTAATTTATGTCTTCAATCTCCCATAAGACCTTCAAACATTACACAGAGGTCATTCACTGAGGGTGCATTGCCAAAAGACTCATACTGACCGTGCACCAGCTCAGATACTCACACTTTGGTTAAACAGGTAAGGATTCTCACCTGGTGATTCCTGAGGCAGAAGACAGTGAAGGCTGCAACATGTGTGCAGACTCCACATCGGAGTATGCAGTATGCTACAAGTTCTGTTCAGCTAGAAAAAGGTGCTGAGCCTTGGCAGGGGCATCAGTAGGAAAGATACCCCTGGAAGAATAGCAAGAAATGTGTAATGTACCGACAGGCTTTCTAGTTGCATTGTGCATATTCATAGAAACATTGGGAGAGCCATCATAAACCTGTTGTGGGCATCATTATCAATAATATCTTTGCCCATTGAAAAAGTGACCACCTGACCAAATAAGCAAGTGTCTCAAGACTCTCACCAACATTTTGTACACTATGAACTCCACCTTGAGCAGCATTAACACTAACTTTGGCTATTCATGTCCCACTGCAGCAAGACACTCTCTAGTTCATTTCTAGCAGGAAAGAATGAGTGGGTGAATCACAAGAGGGTTGATGGTAAAATGGGACATAGAAGTGGGGCTCTTTCTACTTTCATCCTGCACCATCCTGCACAATGTTCTTCAGCCCATAGAGTGTGCACTGACAACACCTACTAATTTGCACGAACCCATTTAGAACCAGAGAACACTGCAGCACAGAAACAGGCCTTTTGACCCTTCTTGACTGTGCTGAACCATTTTTCTGGCTAGTCCCACTGACCTGCACCTGATCCATATCCCTCCATACCCCTCTCATCCAAGTGCCTGTCCAAGTTTTTCTTAAATGTTAAAAGTGAGCCCGCATTTATCACTTCATCTAGCAGCTCATTCCACACTCCCACCACACTGTGTGATGAACGCCCCCCACCCCCCTCAATAGAACATAGAACATAGAAAAACTACAGCACAAACAGGCCCTTCGGCCTACAAGTAGCACCAAACATATCCCTACCTACTAGGCTTACCTATAACCCTCTATCTTACTAATTCCCATGTACTCATCCAAAAGTCTCTTAAAAGGCCCTATTGAATCCGCCTCCTACACTACCGCCGGCATCCAATTCCACACACCCACCACCCTCTGAATTAAAAACTTACCCCTGACATCTCCTCTGTACCTACTCCCCAGCACCCTAAACCTGTGTCCTCTTGTGGCAGCCATTTCAGCCCTGGGAAAAAGCCTCTGAGAATCCACTCGATCAATACCTCTCAACACCTTATACACCTCTATCAGGTCACCTCTTATTCCTCGTCTCTCTAAGGAGAAAAGACCGAGCTCTCTCAACCTATCCTCATAAGGCATGCCACCCAATCCAGCCAACATCCTTGTAAATCTCCTCTGCATCCTTTCAATGGCTTCCACATCCTTCCTGTAATGAGGCGACCAGAACTGAGCACAGTACTCCAACTGGGGTCTGACCAGAGTCTTATAAAGCTGCAGCATTATCTCCCGACTCCTAAACTCAATTCCTTGATTGATGAAGGCCAGTACACCATATACCTTCTTAACCGCATCCTCTACCTGCATAATATTCCCTTTAAACTTTTCCTTCACCCTTAACCCATGTCCTCTAGTTTTTTTCTACCCTAGCTTCAGTGGAAAAAGCCTGCTTGCATTCACTCTATCTATACCCATCATAATTTTATACGCCTCTATCAAATCTCCCCTCATTCTTCTACGCTCCAGGGAGTAAAGTCCTAACCTATTCAACCTTTCTTTGTAACTCAGTTTCTCAAGTCCCGGCAACATCCTTGTAAACCTTTTCTATACTCTTTCAACCTTATTAGTACCCTTCCTGTAATTAGGTGACCAAAACTACACACAATACTTTAAATTCGGCCTCACCAATGTCTTATACAACTTCACCATAACATTTCAACTCTTATACTCAATACTTTGATTTATAAAGGCCAATGTTCTAAAAGCACGCTTTACAGCTCTATCTACTTATGATGCCACTTTTAGAGAATTATGTATCTGTATTCCCAGATCCCTCTGTTCTACTACACTCTTCAGTGTCCTACCATTTACCTTGTATGTTCTACCTTGGTTTGTCCTTCCAAAGTGCAATACCTCACACTTGTCTGCATTAAACTCCATCTGTCATGTTTCTAGCTGGTCCAAATCCCTCTGCAAGCTTTGAAAACCTTCCTTACTGTCCACTACACCTCCAATCTTTGTATCATCAGCAAATTTGCTGATCCGATTTACCACCCAGATCATTGATATAGATGACAAACAACAATGGACCCAGCACTGATCCCTGTGGCACACCACTAGTCACAGGTCTCCACTCAGAGAAGCAATCCTTCACTACCACTCACGGGCTTCTTCCATTGAGCCAATGGCTAATCCAATTTACTACCTCACCATGTATACCTAGCGACTGAACCTTCTTAACTAACCTCCCATGCAGGACCTTGTCAAAGGCCTTACTGAAGTCCATGTACACAACATCCACTGCCTTCCATTCGTCCACTTTCCTAGTAACCTTCTCAAAAAATTCTAATAGATTGGTTAAACATGACCTACCACGCACAAAGCCATGTTGACTCTCCCTAATAAGTCCATGCCTATCCAAGTATTTGTAGATCCTATCTCTTAATACTCCTTCCAATAATTTACCTACTTCTGACGTCAAGCTTACCAGCCTATAATTTCCCGGATTACTTTTTGAGCCTTTTTTAAACAATGGAACAACATGTGCTATCCTCCAATCATCCGGCACCTCACCCATGGATACTGATATTTTAAATATATCTGCCAGGGGCCCTGCAATTTCAACACTAGTCTCCTTCAAGGTCTGAGGGAATACCCTGCCCGGTCCTGGGGATTTATCCACTCTGATTTGCCTCAAGACAGCAAGCACTTCTTCCCCTTTAATCTTTATTGGTTCCATGACCTCCCTATTTTCCAGCATTTGTCCCATATTCTTGAATGTTATGATGTTTCAAGTGCTCATCCAAATCCTTGCCATCAGCTTTCCTTCCAGGAGACTGCAGAAGTCTACCACCACCTGACATTGAGACCCTGAGCCTCCTGAGGTATGGGTGCTCTGACTCCTCAAGGTAGATGATCCACCTCCATCTGTGCACCTTGTGCTATGGATTTTTCTTCCTGTGAGCTCTTTCTCTCTGTTCATCACATCCCTCGTATGGAGATGCAGGTCTGTGGGAAAAAAGCTGATGTTGTTCTGGCTGATGCAGTTGGTGATGTTCTTACTGCTGGTGATTTTCCTACTGCTGCTCATCTTGCTTTTTCCTCATTAGCAGCAAGCAATGAACAGTTTAAGCAACGCCGCTCTGACCTGTTACATCACATTTGTATGTTTGGTGGAGACCAAACACACAAACCTGTAAAGAGAAATGAAATGAACTTGCAAAGTAGCGACTGTAAAGACCCAAAAAAGTACTGTGAGCAAAGGTCTTTTACATAATTAGGCAAGGAAACCACTCTTATTTACATAAATGTTTACCTGCCAATTCTTCAGCCCCCTCGACTCTCTGTTCTCAACTTGCTTTCATTAGCAAGTTCCATGAAGCCGAGGAAACATGTGCACCCTTATAGTTAAATCCCCAAACTCCTGTTACGATAACTTTTACTGAGCTATTAACATATTTAAATTACTAACTCACCACTTCTGATTGTGTGTTGCTCTGCAGTTAAATGCAGTCATCAGTGGGTTGAAGTTAGCTTTCTGGCATGCTGTAAATTTTAGTGCTTTTAACCATCTAACCTGTCCCCAAACCCACTCCTGTCTGCAATAATATGGTTCAAACAAAGTTACAACAAGACTGCATACATTATAAAACATCTTACTCTGCTCACAATCACAGACAGGCCACTCTGATTAATGAAATAATTGCAATAGAAATGGCAAATTAATCTTTTATATTAAAATATATTATTTATACTTAGCTGATTTCTATTCATTCATCAGCTAAATTAAAATACATCACTTTCATTAGGATGGTTATATATTGTCAATAACAAATATGGTTCCAATTTTTAAGACCAAGTTATGGATCTTTCTGAGTGCCATTATTATTTATTTAAAACATAAGTCTTCAAAGAGAGAAACCATACAAAATGGGGCAGCACAGTGGCACTGTGGTTAGCACTGCTGTCTCACAGCGCCAGGGACCTCAGTTCGATTCTTGTCTTGGGTCACTGTCTGTGTGGAGTCTGCACATTCTCCCCATGTCTGTGTGGGTTTCCTCAGGGTGCTCTGTTTCCTCTGACACTCCAAAGATGTGTGGATCAGGTGGATTGACAATGTTACATTGCTCCTTAGTGACAGGGAGAGCAGCAGGGTAAATACATGAGGTTACGCGGATAGGGCCTGGGTGGGATTGTCGTCGGTGCAAGCTTGATGGGCCAAATGGCCTCTTTCCGTAAGGATTTTATGATAATTTCTATGATTTGTTCAAAACGTTTTTGGCTGTTTACTACATCCATTCCTCATTTCTTTCTTGCCTCTGCTTTCACCCTCTCACAAACAGCACAGACAAATGGAACTCAGGATTCCTCCAAAGCGATTATGGTTTTCAGACGTGCAGGCAAAAGGTATGTGCCAAACTGAAAGTTTGAGATGAGAGAGCAGAGGTGTCAGCAGGTTTATTATCACCTCAACTATTCTGATATTAAAAGCTCACCAAGTCCTTGCCTGATTCAAGGATCTGAAATGAAGCACAATCTTCCTTCAAATTTCAAAGAAGTTCAACAACTTCTTTGCAATCCTACAGGCTTTCAGTTTCTCACTCATGTGCATGACTTTTATCCAAGAAAAGCAAAGGGGTTTACTGTGATGATAAATTACTCATTCTGAAGTGTTACATGCATATTTAGTTTCAAAATAAATTAATAAGTTGTATGTGAGATTAAAACTTTATTTTAATTATTATAAAATATGTAAATAATATTGCTCAATAAACGCACTTGATTTGAAGTAAAATGCCAGTCACTATCTTCTAAACATCCCATCCAATCTTTAGTGGGAAAAATCCAACTTCTCAACTTTGTTACAATAAGACATAAAGCGCAATGCTTAATTCGAGTTGATACTTCCCAATATCAGCAAAGGAGGTTTCTGGACCATTTTGCTTCTAAGTGAAGGTAAGTAAAAGTGAAGCTTAATTTTCTTTTAACTTGCCTATTTTACAAGTAACGATTTCACTCACAAACCTGTGTATACAGTCAGTTGTACACTGTCAGACCTAGATCACAGGCAGAATTTTATGTGATTTTCTGGTTCAGCAGAAGCCAATGGACTTCTGAATAACTTCCCAATGTTACAGCCCTGTTCCTGTTGCAATGGGACTTAAAATACTCCATACCACATTACTCCTCCACAACTTATATTTTCTCTGTTGCCTTGCATAACAATTTGCATCATGACTGCCATGCAGATCATAAACATAAGATCAGAAGAAATAACAGCAGAAACAGGCCACTCAGCCTCCAAGCCTGATCCACCCACCATTCAATAGGGCCATGTTTGATACTCCACCTTCTTCATTTCCCCCAAAACCCTTGACTTTCTTTTCAATCAAAAATCTGTTTAACTTAACCTTGAATATTTTCAATGACCCAGCTTCGACTGCATGCAGGGAAAGAAAATTCCAAACACTAACAACCCCCACAGAAGAAATTTCTCCTAATTTCAGGCTTAAATGAGATACCCCTTATTTTGAAACCGTGCCCCTAGTTCTAGATTTCTTCACAAGGGAAACATCCGCACAGCATCTACTCTGGCAAGAGAGCTCAGAATCTTAGTTGTTTTATAAAGTTTGTCTCTCATTCTTCAATTTGTATAGGCTCAACCTTTTCTCGTAATACAACCCCTTCATCCCAGGAATCAGCCTACTGAACTTTACCTGAAATGTTTCCTTCACTAAATAAGGAGATCATAACTGTACATAGTACTCTGTGTGAGGGCTCATCAATTACAAAGAACAAAAAGAAAATTACAGCAAAGGATAGCCCTTCGGCCCTCCAAGCCTGCACCAACCATGTTGCCCAACTGAACAAAAATCCCTTATCTTTCCAGGGACCATATCCCTCCATTTCCATCCTAATCATGCATTTGTGAAGACACCCCTTAAAAGTCGCTATTGTATCTACCTCCCCCGGCAGTAAGTTCCAGGCACTGACCACCCTCTATGCTAAAAACTTGCCTTGTATATCTCCTTTAAACCTTGCCACTCGCACACTTCATAGGGCCGAAGGGCCTGTTTCCCGGGCTGTTTTTTTTGTTCTATGCCCCCTAGTAACTGACTCTTCCACCTGAGAAAAAGCTTCTGGCTACCCACTCTGTCCATGCCCCTCATAATCTTGTAGGCTTCTATCAAGTTGCCCCTCAATCTCAGTCACCCCAGTGAGAACAAACCAAGTTTCTCCAACCTCTCCTCATAGCTAATGCTCTCCATACCACACAATATCCTGGGAAATCTTTTCCGTACCCTTTCCAAAGCCTCCACATCCTTCTGCTGGTGTGGCAACCAGAACTGAACACTATATTCCAAGTGCAGCCTAACTAAGGTTCTAGAAAGCTGCAACATGATTTGCAAATTTTAAACTCAATGCCCCAGCTGATGAAGGTAATAATAAGAACATAAGAACATAAGAAATAGGAGCAGGAGTAGGCCAACTAGCCCTTCGAGCCTGCCCCGCCATTCAGTAAGATCATGGCTGATCTGTCGTGGCTCAGTTCCACGTTCCCGCCCTCTCCCCATGACCCTTAATCCCCTCTCTCATCAAAAACCCATCAACCCGCGTCTTAAAAATATTTAGCGAGGCAGCCTCCACCACTTCAACGGGCAGAGAATTCCAGAGATTCACCACCCTTTGAGTGAAGAAGTTCCTCCTCAACTCTGTTCTAAACCGCCCCCCCTTTATCTTGAGGCTATGCCCCCTAGTCCTACTATCCTTTCTGAGCGGGAAGAGTCTCTCCACCTCTATCCTATCCATCCCATTCATCATCTTATACGTCTCAATGAGATCTCCCCTCATTCTTCTAAACTCCAATGAGTACAAGCCCAATCTATTCAGCCTCTCCTCATAGCTCAACCCCCTCAACTCCGGAATCAGCCTAGTAAACCTCCTCTGCACTCCCTCCAAGGCTAAAATGTCCTTGCGTAAGTACGGCGCCCAAAACTGCACACAGTACTCCAGCTGCGGCCTCACCAATGCCCTATACAGCCGCAGCAAGACCTCCCTACTTTTATATTCAATCCCCCTCGCGATGAAAGCCAGCATCCCATTCGCCTTCCTGACCACCTGCTGCACCTGCAAGCTGGGTTTTTGCGACTCATGCACAAGGACCCCGAGGTCCCTCTGCACCGTCGCCTGCTGCAGTTTTTCTCCACGTAAGTAATAATCCTTCCTACCATTATTCCTACCAAAGTGGACCACCTCGCACTTACCAACATTAAACTCCATTTGCCATTTCCTGGCCCATTCGCCCAGCCTATCTAGATCCTTCTGTAGACTCTCCACACCCTCCGCACAATTTGCCTTTCCACCAATTTTGGTGTCATCAGCAAATTTCGACACCCTACACTCGGTTCCCTCCTCCAGATCATCTATATAAATGGTAAATAGCTGAGGCCCCAGCACTGACCCCTGGGGCACTCCACTAGTCACCATCCGCCAATCCGAATAGCACCCATTGACCCCCACTCTCTGCCTCCTATTTGACAACCAATCCTCTATCCACGCTAACACCCTACCCCCAATTCCATGCCCCCTGACCTTCTGTAATAACCTCTTGTGAGGTACCTTGTCAAACGCCTTCTGAAAATCCAGGAAGACCACATCCACCGGCTCTCCTCTATCCACCGCCCTAGACACATCCTCATAGAACTCCAGTAAATTTGTCAGACACGACTTCCCTTTAAGGAAACCGTGCTGCGTCTGCTCTATCAAGCAGTTCCCCTCAAGATGCCTCGCTATTTCCTCCTTGATGACGGATGCCATATGCCTTCTTGACTACCTTCTCCAACTGCCTATCAATATTCTCAAGGGTTCTGCCATTTATCGTACATCTCCCATCTGAATTAGACCTTCCAAAATGCATTACCTCATATTTGTCTGGATTAAACTTCATCTGCTATCTCTCCACCCAGGTCTCCAACCTCTATATCCTGCTCTGTACTCTGATGCTCCTCATCGCTATCTGCAAATCCACCAACCTTTGTGTTGTCTGCAAAAATCAAACCAGTTACATTTTCCTCCAAATCATTCATACATACTACAAACAGCAAAGGTCCCAGCACTGGTCCCTAATCAAAGCCACTTGTCATAGCCCTCCATTTAGAAACGTACCCTTCCACTGCTACCCTCTGTCTATGACTGAGTAAGAAGTCTCACAACACCAGGTTAGAGTCCAACCAGTTTATTTGATAGTAATCTCACAAGCTTTCGGAAGCTGTGATCCTTCGTCAGGTGTGTGGAAGGTTGTGAGACTTCTTGCTGTGTTTACTCCAGTCCAACGCCGGCATCTCTACATCATGACTTCTATGACCGAGCCAGTTTTGTAACCAACTTACCAGCTCATCTCTGATCCTTTGTGACTTCACCATCTGCACCGCTTTGCCAGGAGGGACCTTGTCAAAGGCCTTACTGAAGTCCACACAGACAACATCTCCTACCCTTATCAATCATCTTTGTCACTTTCTCGAAAAACTCAATCAAATTAGTGAGACAGGACCATAAAACCATGTTGCCTCGCACTAATACGTCCACTTGTTTCTAAGTGGGAGTAAATCCTGTTCTCAATGAATCCTCCTCAATAATTTCCCTACCACTGCCATAAGGCTCACTGGCCTGTAATTACCTGGATTATCCTTGCTACCCTTCTTAAACAAAGGAACAACACTGGCTATTCTCCAATCCTCTGGGATTTCCCCTGTAGCCAGTGAGGATGCAAAGGTTTTTCTCAAGCTCCAGCGATTTCCTCCCTTGCCTTTCTCAGTATTCTGGGGTATATCCCATCAGGCCCTGGAGACTTGTCTAATTTAATGTTTCTCAAGAACCCCAATACCACCTCCTTTTTGATCTCAACATGACTCAAACTATCTACACACCCTTTCCCAGGCTCATCATCCACAAAGCCCTTCTCTTTGGTGAATACTGATGCAAAGTACTCATTTAATACCTCACCCATTTCCTCTGGCTCCAGGCATAGATTCCCTCCTTGAGTGGGCCAACCCTCACCCTGGTTAACATCTTGCTCTTTATGTCGTATAAAAAGCCTTGGGATTTTCCTTAATCCTGCTGGCTAATGACTTTTCGTATCGCTTCTCCTTGTTTAAGTTTCTTTCTACTTTCCTTGTACTCCACACTTGCCTTGTGTGTTCCCAACCTCCTAGCCTTGACAAATGCTTCCTGTACAGTTGTAGCAAGACATCCCGATTTTACATACCATATCCCTTGCAATAAAGGCCAACATTCTATTGCTATGCCAAGCAAAACAACACTAGTCCAAAGCACTACCTTTGCCTTAATGGCTCCGTCAAGGAATTCCCAACCTTCATCTGCCTTCTTGGATCATCAGAAATTTTTCTAAGCCCTTGTTGATTCTTAAGGGCTTCTCCTGATCCCACTTCATATAAAGTCTGCTCCCTTGAGCCATTTTCTCTAATTGGAGTCTGTTTCTCTGCTCCTCTCTTTTCTTAACTGTTTCTGTCCCCTATCTTTGTCACATACTTGAGATTTTCTTTTGTGACATCTCCCTGTCCCCTCCCTTGTCCTTCTCTCTGGACATTTCTTTACAGATTAAAAACTGACTGTGTCAAACTGCCTATTACTGACCCTTGAACTGATCTGGTGACCTTTCAGAACACTCCAAGGTGGTTCTCCCCTTCTCTTGTTATTAGACAGGAACAAATGAAACAGGCAGTGGAATATCCTGTACCGTAAATGTTGCAATCTCCATAGCCGGCTAACTTAGCACATGATGACACAAGAAAAGGATTTCATAATAATACAAAAATTCCAGTTAAGTGGAGTAGATCACTTGACCCTTCAAGCCCGCTTTGCCATTTGATAAGATCATGGTTGATCTGATTATGGCCTCAACTCTACTTTCTTGTCAATCGTTTAACCTTTAACTCCTACATTAATCAAGAATCTATCCAACTCTGGCTTAACTCAATGACCCAGCCTGCACTACTCTCTGGGGAAGAGAATTCCACATACTTACAATCTTCAGAGAAAGAGAAATCCCTTCATCTCCATTTTAAATGGAAGGTATCTTATTTTTAACTGTTGTCCCTAGTATTAGTCTCTCTCACTGGGGAAAACATCTTCTCAGCATCTATCTTGTCATATCCCCTCAGAATCTTGTATCCTGAGAGTAGTGATGAAAAGTTATTTTTCAGACTGAAGGGTGGTGCTCACTCGGACTAGATATCAAGATCTCGGTTCTTTCTGAGATATATTTACTACCTGGTTTTGAGTATACACGGCATAACTTTAAAGCTTTTAAAGTTTCAAACTGGATGATGCAAGACTTGGAAATGCGGCAATCAATGAGGACAGTAACAAACTCCAGGAGAACATCGAAAACCTAGTGAATGGGCAATCTGATGATGGTGTAATTTAAAACATAAGTGTGATACGATTAATTTTTATTTTATGAATGAGGGAAAGTAATATAAACTAAATTAAGCAATTTTAAAGGAGTGCAGGAACAAAGTTACAGAGTTCATTGATATAAATCTTTGAAGGTAGCTGAGCAATTAGAGGAAGCTGTTAAAAAGAAACGCCATCACCAATACTCTAACCACCAACCCTTGACATTCAGTGGTGTTACTATCACTGAATCCCCCACTGTCAACATCCTTGGGGTTACCATAGACGTGAAACTCAAGTGGACTTGCCACATAAACACAGTGGCTACAAGAGCAGGTCGGAGGCCAGGAAACTCACCTCCTGACTCAAACAAAGAACAAAGAAAAGTACAGCACAGGAACAGGCCCTTCAGTCCTTCAACCCTGTGCCGATCATGATACCTGCCTAAATTCAAACTCGCTTACTGAGTCCGTATTCTTCTATTCCCTCCCTATTCATGTATTCATATTGTTGCCCCTTAAATGCCACTATTGTACCTGCTCCCACCACCTCCCCAGGCAATGCATTCCAGACATTCACCACCCTCTGTGTAAAACCTTGCCTTGCACATCTCCTATAAACTTTTCCCCATGCAACTTAAACCTATGTTCCCTAGTGCTTGACTTTTCTAACCTAGGAAAGAGCATCTGACTATCCATTCTGTCCATGCCACTCAATCTTGTAAACCTCTATCAGGTCACCCCTCAACTTCCGTCATTCCAGTCAGAATGAACCAAGATTACCCAACCTCTCCTCATAGCTAATACCCTCCAGACTGGGCAACATCCTGGTAAACCACTTCTGTACCCTCTCCAAAGCATCCACATCCTTATGGAAGTGTGGCGACCAGAAATGTACACAATATTCTAAATGACTCCTCAAAGCCTATCCACCATCTACAAGGCACAACTCAGGAGTCCAATGGAATATTTCCCACTCGTCTGATGGATGCAGCCCACCAACACTCAAGAAACTTGACACCATCCAGGATAAAGCAGCCTGCTTGATTGGCACCACATCTACTAATATCCACTCCCTCCACCACTGATGCTCAGTAGCAACAGTGTGTACTATCTACAAGGTGCATTACAACAATTTACCAAAGATCCTTAGGCAGCATCCTCTAAATCCAGAATCACTTTCATCTAGAAGGACAAAGGCAGCAGATACATGGGAACACCACCACCTACAAGTTCCCCTCCAAGCCACTCACTGTCCTGACTTGAAATATATTGCCGTTCCTTTACAGTCACTGGGTCAAAATCCTGGAATTCCCTCCCTAACCACATTGTGGAACAGCCCACAGCACTTGGACTGCAATGATTCAGGAAAAAGTCTGACAACACCAGGTTTTAGTCCAACCGATTTATTTGATAGTAAACGCACAAGCTTTCGAGGTTTCCCTCTTCGTCAGGTGAATGGAGAGTTCTGGCCTCAGACAGAGCATATAAAGCACAGACAGTTTACAGATTACTGATTAGAATGCAAATCTTTACACCTAACCTGCTGTTCAAGTCCTAAAGTGGCTGACAATGTGTGTGGAAGGAGCACTGATCACAGGTTAAAGAGATGTGTATTGTCTCCAGACAGTACAGCGACTGAGGTTTTGCAAACCCAGGCAAGTCATGGGGGTTACAGATAGTGTGACATGAACCCAAGATCCCTGTTGAGACCGTCCTCATGTGTGCGGAACTTGGCTATCAGTCTCTGCTCAGCGACTCTGCGCTGTCGTGTGTCGTGAAGGCCGCCTTGGAGAATGCTTACCTGAAGGTCAGAGGCTGAATGCCCGTGACCACTGAAGTGTTCGCCAACAGGAAGGGAACAGTCTTGCCTGGTGATTGTCAAGCGATGTTCATTCATCCGTTGTTGTAGCGTCTGCATGGTCTCCCCAATGTACCATGCTTCGGGACATCATTTCTTGCAACGTATCAGGTAGACAATGAACCTGTGATCAGTGCTCCTTCCACTCACATTGTCGGCCACTTTAGGACTTGAACAGCAGGTTAGGTGTAAAGATTTGCATTCTAATCAGTAATCTCTAAACTGTCTGTGGTTTATATGCTCTGTCTGAGGCCAGAGCTCTCCATTCACCTGACGCAGAGGGAAACCTCGAAAGCTTGTGCGTTTACTATCAAATAAATCGGTTGGACTAAAACCTGGTGTTGTCAGACTTTTTACTGTGTTTACCCCAGTCCAATGCCGGCATATCCACATAATGATTCAGGAAGGCAGCTCATCACCACCTTCTCAAGGACAACTAGGGATAGGCAATAAACGCTGGCCAGCCAGCAGTGCCAATGTCCCATGAATGAATGAAAAAAAGACTTAGCTTTATTGACAGGCACGCAAAGTGGCACAATGGTTAGCACAGCTGCCTCACAGCGCCAGGGACCCGAGTTCGATTCCCGGCTTGGGTCACTGTTTGCCTGGAATTTACACATCCTTCCCATGGGGGTTCAATTTCATTCCACAGTCTGAAAGACGTACTGATTAGGTGCATTGACCATGCTAAATTCTTCCTCAGTGTATCTGAACAGGCGTCAAAGTGTGGTGTCTAGGGGATTTTCATAGTAACTTCACTGTAATGTTAATGTAAGCTTACTTTGACACAAATAAGTTAACTTTAAACCAGTACAAAAATGAAGGAATAATGCTAAACCATTATTAAGCAATGGTTCAGCCTTAGCTGCATGCAGAATAGAAAGACAATTAAAGAGACGGAAAGAAAGACTAGATGGAGAGAGACGAAATAGATATAGAATGGGCAACTAAGAGAATAAAACACTATGTTTAAAACTTGACACTTTAAATCTGGGAAAACAATTCACAACCTGAAAGAATAAGACTCTGCATTTTGTGGGCAAGTGAGGATGATTGACAGTCATTAACAATTCTCATGTTATTGAAAGGGTACTTATATTTTAAGTTACCAGATTTAACTTTAAGTTCAATGCGCAATTAACGTTCAAAAAGCTGCAATTTCATCAACGTCACAGGCAGGTTAAGCACGAGGTACTGTTTTCACAAAGCTAATGAAACTGTAGCACAATTTGGCCAGCAACTAGCAGTGATTCACAATTCATGAGGCATCTCTTCCTCACTTCAAGTAGCTGGCCAATTCCATATTAATAAAATACGTGTATTACTTAGATGCTGTCATTTTTAGAACAAAATCTCTTTTGTACAATCTTCAGGAGTTGGGACTTCTGGCCCTTCAATTCAAGTAGAGAGCATTATCAGAGGGTCTGCTGGGAACATGTCAAATGCCCTAGACCCAGTGCACACGTTGCAAATGCAGAGCTACACTGAAGCAATCAAACACCCAACAGAGCCTCACAGAAAAAAAATCAGACCTATCATGTCACTGATTATTCAGAACTTCTTTCAGTTAAACATTGGGCAAAACCAAAATCATTCTATTCCTTTAAAGCAAAGAACAATTTGCATTTATATAGCATCTTATTATGTCTTTCAGGATATCTTAAAATGCTTCACAACAAATTACTGTGAAATGCTATGTATTTGAATGCAGCAATCATTTTGCACATACCAAGGTCACAAAGAACAATGAGATGAATTGATCCATTAATCTAATTTTTGGTTGTGTGACTTGAGGAAAATATATTGTCCAGAACATCTGCTCTTTTTCAAATGGTGCCATGGGATCTTAAATGTCTGCTTGAATCGCCATTCTGGATCTTATTGTATCTAAGGTATGCACTGTGTTCATCAGATTAAATATGATAGCTCTAAATCCATCAAACTCTGAAAGGCTGAAGTTATGGACAAAATCTAGTAGGGACGATGGGGACTTGGTGCTGGCTGCAGAGCCACACAAGGCTCCGATATCAATTCCTTTTGGGAAGGCTCGCCGTATTTTGTGCCCCTCAGGTACTTAACACAGCAGTGGTGAGCTTTCCTCTGGGATGTTGAGCTTGGGATGTTGTTTTCACAAAGCTAATGGAAGAGAAGTGTGAATTGGTCAGAAACTTGTGGCAGTTCGCATTTAATGAGGTATCTCTTGCTCGAATTGATGGCTGATTTGCACATTAATATGAGCGACAAGTGGCACAATGGTTAGTACAGCTGCCTCACGGCACCTGGTACCCAGGTTCGATTCCTGGCTTGGGTCACTGTCTGTGCGGAATCTGCACATTCTCCCCGTACCTGCGTGGGTTTCCTCCGGGTGCTCGGTTTCCTCTCACAGTCCGAAAGATGTATTATTAAGTGCAATGGCCATGCTAAATTCTCCCTCAGCGTACCTGAACAGTTACCAGAGTATGGCAACTGGGGGATTTTCACAGTAACTTCATTGCAGTGTTAATGTAAGCCTACTTGTGATACTATGATTTTAATACTTAACCTTTAAACATGTTACTCAAGCTGGCAAAGTGATAAAGGGGATGATTCTCTGACCTTGCCATGCTGTTAGTAGATTATGCAGTCCCAGAGAATAGCTTGTGGGCCAAACATCGCAACCAGCATGAAACAGTTTGAGAGTCTGCTGGCCTCTCTCTAATGGCGTGAACCTCTGGGCCAGAGTCCAATTAGCATATTCAAAGCAGGATTTAAATATGCATAGTCCATTTAAATTCCAGCATACAGGTGCACCATTACGACACTTCAAAAGTTTTTGGGAGAATTCTGCACAAAGTCAGTGGCTTAATAATCCAGAGGCTCATGGATTCAAATCTCACCATGGTGACTGGTGGAATTTTGGCATCTGTCAGCTGTGCCTCATTAATCATGTTTTTACCTGAGTCAGAAAAGTGGTGAGATTGAGCTTCAAACCAGATACACAACCCAGACTTGTTCTCAAGGTGGCCAATGTGTTTTTCCAACGTTATATCAATGACTACTCTTTCACAGTATTTTTTTTAACAAAATGTGATCCTGATAACATTCTCAGCCCCACAGAATATTAAGTTGAGTATATTTATGATTTTTTTGACACTGAGGTAATCAAAGGATGGGAGGAGAGGGTGAAAAAGTGAAATAGATGTACAAGTACAGTAATGATTTTATTGACTGACATTGAAGGCTTATAGAGTCATAGAGGTTTATAGCATAGAAACAGGCCCTTCGACCCAACTTGTCCTTGCCACCCTTTTTCTTCTTAAAACCCCTAAGCTAATCCCAATTGCCCACATTTGGCTCATATCTCTCTGTATCCATCGTATCTATGTAGCTATCTAAGTGCTCTTTAAAAGACAAAATTGTACCCGCTTCCACTGCTACCTCTGGTAGCTTGTTCCAAACACTCACGACCCTCTGTGTGAAAGAAAATTGCCCCTCTGGACCCTTTTGTATCTCTCCCCTTTCACCTTAAACCTATGCCTGCTAGTTTTAGACTCCCCTACCTTTTGGAAAAGATATTGACTATCTAGCTGCTCTGTGCCCTTCATTATTTTATAGACCTCTACAAGAATACCCCTCAGCCTCCTACGCTCCAGAGAAAAATGTTCCAGTCTATCCAGCCTCTCCTCCTAACTCAATCCATCAAGTCCCGGTAGCATTCTATTAAATCCTTTCTGCACTCTTTTTAGTTTAATAATATCCTTTCTATAATAGGGTGACCAGAATTGCACATAGAATTCCAAGTGTGGTTTTACCAATGTCTTCTACAACTTCAACAAGATATTCCAACTCCTGTGTTCAATGTTCTGACCGATGAAACCAAGCATGCTGAATGCCTTCTTCACCACTCTGTCCGCCTGTGACTCCACTTTCAAGGAGTATGAGCAATACCCCTAGATCTCTTTGTTCTGTACCTCTCCCCAAAACCCTACCATTAACTGAGTAAGTCCTGCCCTGGTTCAGTCTACCAAAATGCATTACCTCACATTTGTCTAAATTAAACTCCATCTGCCATTCGTCAGCCCAATGGCCCAATTGATCAAGATGCTGTTGCAATTGGAGATAATTTTCTTCATTGTCCACTATGCCACCAATCTTAGTGTCGTCTGCAAACTAACCATGTCCCCTATATTCTTATCCAAATCATTAATATAAATGACAAATCACAGTGGATCCAGCACTGATCCCTGAGGCACATGGCTGGTCACAGGCCTCCAGTTTGAAAAACAACTCTTGACAACCACCCTCTGGCTTCTGTCCACTTAGATACCTCACCCTGGATCCCATGAGATTTAACCTGATGCAACAACCTATCATGCGACACCTTGTCAAAGGCCTTGCTAAAGTCCATGTAGACAACATCAACCTCATCTACCTTCTTGGTTACCCCTTCAAAAAACTCAATCAAATTTGTGAGACCTGATTTTCCACTCACAAAGCCATGCTGACTGTCCCTAATCAGCACTTGCCTCTCTAAATGCTTGCAGATCCTATCTCTCAAAATACCTTCCAACAATTTACCCACCACAGATGGGAGGCTCACTGGCCTGTAGTTCCCAGGCTTTTCCCTGCAGCCCTTTTTAAACAAAGGCATAACGTTTGTCATTCTCCAATCTTCAGCCACCACACCCATGACAAGCGATGATTCAAATATCTCGGCCAGGGGACCCGCAATTTCGTCCCTAGCCTCCCACAACGTCCTGGGATACATTTCATCAGATCCCAGGGATTTATCTACCTTGATGCACTTTAAGACTTCCAGCACCTCCTTCTCTGTAATATGTACACTCCTCAAGACATCACCATTTATTTCCCCAAGTTCCATAACATCCCTGCTTTTCTCAACAGTAAATCTGATGAGAAATATTCATTTAGGATCTCACCCATCTCTTGTGGATCTGCACTTAGATGACCTTGTTGATCCTTAAGAGGCCCTACTCTCTCCCTTGATATTTATTTTGCCCTTTATGTATTTGTAGAAGCTCTTTTGATCATCCTTTGCCTTATCTGCCAAAACAATCTCACTTCCCCTTTTTGCCCTCCTGATTTCTCTCTTAACTCTACTCCTACACTCCCCATTCTCTTCAAGAGATTCACTTGATCCCAGCTGCCTATGCATGTCACGCGCCTCTTCTTCTTGACCAGGGCTTCAATATCCCGAGTCATCCAGGGTTCCCGACTTCTGCCAGCCTTGCCCTTCACTCTAAGAGGAATGTGTTTACCCTGAACACTGGTTAACAAACTTTTGAAAGCATGCCACTTATCAGACATCACTTTGCCTTCCCACAAACTCTCCCAATTAACTGTTGAAAGTTCCTGCCTGATACCATCAAAATTGGCCTTGCCTCAATTTAGACTTTTACCTTTTGGGCCAGACCTATCATTCTCCATAGCTATCTTAAAACCAACAGAATTATGGTCACTGGTCCCAAAGTGATCCCTCACTAACACTTCTGTCACCTGCCCTTCCTTATTTCCCAAGAGAAGGTCAAGTTTTGCCCCCCTCTAGTCGGACCATTCACATACTGAATAAGAAATTCCTCCTGAATACACTCAACAAATTTCTCTCCATCCAACCCTCTAATACTATGGCTGTCCCAGTCAATGTCAGGAAAGTTAAAATCTCCAACTATTACCACCATATTTTTCTTGCAGCTATCTGTAATCTCCTTACATACTTCTTCCTCAATTTCCTGCTGACTATTTGGTGCCCTATAGTACAACCCTATCAAAGTGACTTTCCCCTTCTTATTTCTCAATTCTACCCATATAGACTCAATGGCCAAATGCTCAGATATATCACCTCTCAGTACGGCCGTGATGCTTTCCCTAATCAAAAGTGCAAGTCCCCCTCCTCTCTTACCTCCTGTTCTATCTTTTCTATAGCATCTGTACCCTGGAACATTGAGTTGCCAGTCCTGTCTCTCCCTGAGCCATGTTTCAGTAATTGCTATAATATCCCAGTCCCATGTACCCATCCATGCCCTGAGTTAATCTGCCTTGCCTGTCAGGCCTCTTGCATTGAAATAAATGCAGTTTAATCTAGATTTCCCTTGCTCTCTGTCCTGCTTTTGCCTGATCTGTCTGGTACTAGAATTACTGACACTACCTTTACTAATTAATGTGCTCTCTTTAACTTCTGCGCTGTTCTCAAACTTTTCTTCTGTCTCCCTACTGCTTTGGATCCCACTTCCCTGCCAAACTAGTTTAAACCCTCTTGCGTGGCTCAGCAAATCTCCGTGCCAGGATGTAAGTCCCCCTCCAGTTCAGGTGTATCCCATCCCTGTTGAACATGTCAGCCCTTCCCCAGAAAAGATCCCAATGATCTAAAAATCTAAATCCCTGCCCCCTGCACCAGCACTCAAGCCACGTATTCATCTGCCTAATCCTCCTATTCCTACTCTCACTAGCACATGGCAGCAGTAGTAGTCCTGAAATTACTACCTTTGAGGTTCTGCACTTTAGCCTTCTGCCTAACTCTCTATATTCATACTTCAGGACCTCATTTCTTTTCCTATCTATGTCATTGGTACCAATATGTACAATGACCTCTGGCTGCTCACCCTCCCCCTTAAGAATGTCCTGCAATTGCTCAGAGACGTCCTTGACCCTGGCACCAGGGAGGCAACACACCATCCTGGAGTCTTGATTGTGGCCACAGAAACTGTGGCTCACAGGACTGTATGACCTACTCCTGCTCCTATATCTTCAGTTCTAATGTTTGCCTCAAATTGAAGTCCATTCCTGCATGATCCTGTTTGAATAATTTTGGAAATTGTTTTGAAAGCCTCCCCTTTTCTTGCAGTATTCATCAATTCTGGACATTGAGAACCCATTCCTCTTCTTGTGACAATACTACTCTTAAATTACTTGCCAAGAGAAAATGACCTGGGCTGACTTCCGCTGTCATTATCTTTCTGTCTTTGTGGAGAAACGTCTAGCCTCTTTTCTGTTGTAAACTTCTAGGATGGGAGGTCCTAGGTGCAAAGTTTCATGTGAGGCAACACAATGCTGTTCTGATAGACAGGTTTTAAGAACTAAATGAGTGATAATAAAACACAAGTGTTTACATTTCACTAAAAAATTGAATCATAGGTCTGACTGCACTGGAAGTAGTGGATGGTTATTGATCAGCAAGTTATATAAAATGGAAGCATTTTATCAATCAATTTTAAGCTTCTCCAGTGAAAGCTAAATAGATGTGATAAATTAATAACTGTTGACAAGGCCCAGTTTTTGATTAATATTGTCAGTTATAACGATAAGCAATTTAGGTTCAAGACAACTTTTTTATAAACTTTGATTCTGAGCTGTTGCAAACATAACTACTGCCTCTCTTTTGCTTATTCTATAAATATGATGGAATAATTCATAAATAATGAAATCACAAAAGGTTTTCCCTGGAATGAAACCTTTTGATGCTTATTGTATATTCTAGTTATAAATATGCGAGAATACAGAGCCAAAATAATTTATCTTTTTCTTCTATTCCTCTTGGTTTCTATTTCTATTGTTTTCTCCCATTGTCTTGCACTTTCCCCAATACGATATATACTGATCAATAGGATGGACAAGTAACTCCCAAGTTTCTGTTGATGTTATTCTTGAATTAGTTTCCTGAATCAATGGGATGCAGTCTAGAGTGACACCTGAATAATTTCCCTCCTTGTGGGAAAGTATCTTGCCTTCATTCAATAGCTACACCTAGAAGTATGGCCAAGTTTGGTACCTTGATGGACACTTTCATTGTCTTAATGTGAAATGCTACAGTACAGTTGTGTTTGAGTAAATCTCCCACCCCATATTAGGTATTCGAATGAACTTCTGTTTCACTCAATTGACTGGCAGTCCTTGATGAAATTAAATATTAAAATTCACAGAATTCACAAATAGCTTTCCATTATGTGTGAGCCATGGGACAGGTAGAAAGTTTAGCTCTATGAGATAATTTAAAATGAAAAAAGACATATTTGTCATTGACAGTCTCAGAGAGGATAATTGTACAAATTGAATTATCTGTAGTAAACATAGTACTACTAAGATTCAAGGCCTGAATATGGTAGAAATATGCTATTTACTAGGGTCTGGTGAACTCAGTTGGCTATACAGTTAGCATGTGATCAAATTAATGGCAGTAGCATGGGATTGGATCCTCATTCTGGCTGAAGTAGATTTAGGGCCTCCTTCCCACTTTGCTAGTAGTAAAACATCACAGCACTTTATTATGTTTCAGTGAATAATCGCCAAGGACCTGCCCTGGGTCAGAGAATTCAAGAAGAAGAATGGCAATTCTTGAGGAAAAAGAATTTCCCATTTCATGCTGTCATTAACATTTGGAATATTTTTTTGCTCGTGTGTACCTGACGCAAAGTTTTAACACAGAGATTGATAGGATGCATTAAAAATATAAGATTTTGCTGTATTATGAGCTATTCAGGAAAACTGTTACAATACAGGCAAAAGAAATTTTACTGAATTGCTTATACTTTTGTTTCCTATTTTCATAACAAAATTTAGGCAATGTTACAGTATGTTTCATGCAAATTGGCAATGTGCCATATAAAGTATGGTAGTTGTTTCATCCTTTCCTAACAATTTTGTTTTAGTTTACTATTTACTGCTTTTGTTTGTCATGAAGCATCTACGAATTGCCATGTGTGTACTATATAAAATGCATTAAAAGGACATGACATGTACTGTTACCTTAAAATAATGCAGTTTTTTCTGGACTTCCATTGTTCCTTCTTTTTCTTGCAGCAAGCAGGAATTAAAGATGAAAAGCTCTGTATCTCTCATCCAGCCTTTCAGCTCTTTGATCCTGACCTCCAGCTGCCTCACCAGGCTGCTGCTTTCAGGTGACAGAAGATCACATGTTCCTGCCCCACTCGGCCCTGCTGCTGTGTCCTGGGTCTTCTCTCCAAGCGTTCTCTGACACAGCAAAAGAGAAACATCAATTAGCTTCATGCACTGTGATTATTTTTAAGGTTAGTATTGACAAATCAACACGTTATTGACATGTACACTCGCCAGAAACACATTGCCTTTAAAAATCCAATTAAAATCAAGTCTGAAACATGGTTCAAAGTATTTGGTGTATAAGTGAACACAAACAGAGTACGTTATCTCAATGAATTTCCAAATTACTGTCCTGTATTAAATAAATGAAATACAATTATCACATAAATTTAAATTAAAAGACATATTGAAATGGTCAATTAGAATTACTAATCCCATTACTAAACTGTCCACTAAAGCATAAGATAATTTTTGGCAATATTGTGAGCAATTGTGCTGGGTGTGGGAGAGTCTATGGCATCCAGGCACAATGAAATCATTGTGCACAAACGATATCAGACTAATCTATTCAAGAAAATGTTGAAGGTGAATAATTCTGGCAAACCAGTTTCTTATACCACGGGAATACTAATAATATAAAGCCTCACAGTGGAATCCAGATTTAGCTATTGTTTTCTGCTGTGACAAATTTACCAGCAGCAGACTGAATACCCTGAGAGGGGAGTTTAAAAAAAGAATTTATTGCTACTTTTTGTTCAGGAACAGTTTGCAATCATAAATTCTTCATAAGCAGAATACTTCTGAGAATGGTCTGTCTTCATAAATATACGACAGAGGACATCAATTTCATTTAATTCACAATTTGTGGCAGCACAGCAGATGCCAATGCCTTTTTTGATAGGGTTGTTTAATATGCAATTGAGATGGAGTAATGTGTAGCACAGGGGACAAAATTCCTTGAATTAAACTCTACGCACCACTGATATTTTATTTTATCATTTTCTGAGTCAGACTGTTCAGTTCAGATGAAAATGACATTAAATTCTTTCTCATTTTATTTTTTAACTCTTATAAAGTTTAAATTTTTGTTTCTAATTTATAATGTCAATTCAAATTAAATGATGGTGGTGTTAAATATTTTTGTTTTGTGTTGATAGTATAATGTATCACTTTTAGCTATGACAGATACAAGCTGCTAAACATTTACAGCTACCCAGACTCCCTGTGTAATTTAAACCTTATATATTATAATAAATGAAAGGAATTAAATTCAGTTTCCTTCATAAGAGCCAGAAATGGCACAAGTAACAAAAGCATCTAGTTCTCATTTCCATTTTGCTTCCATTATTTTTGTGAAAAGCAATTTCACCATTTTGATACCTTAATGTAAACTTGTTTACTTAATTAAACAGTCTGTCTAATGTTATGATAGAATGGGTAAATTGTAAGGGAGTCAATGAACAAAAAGCTGTAGTACTGCATTGCTTTTCCTTTGTGCACTGCAGTGATGCAATGGCACAATTATATACCATTTAAGTATTTCATTATTATTTCCTCTCCTTCCATTTCTTGTTCACTTCCCTTTCCACTTCTTAGCTTAGAGGTTCAGTGTAGAGGCCAAGTTAAGCATGAAATGCAGATTTGTAGTTTCCATCAGTGCTAAACCTACGAGAGATGGTGATCATGCGGAGCAAAGATGGTCATGTCAGTTTTCTTTGTTTTATGGTTCAGTGTTTTGCTTCTACACTATGGCCCATTCAAGTCCATTCCAAAACTCATTCAGAGGTCATACAATATCAGCTACGCTGAGATGCAAGGCTGTAACTCGGAATTAGAAAGATGATGTTTACATTTTTGGGAGAATAAGTAGGGGAAGAATACCAATTAAGGTTGGAACCACTTTCCTCACAAATCTACAAATACATTCAATATTATTCCTCATGGGCTTAGTATACTTTTAATTTGCCAGCAAGCTTCACCAAGAAAGCAAGGCAAGACGTTTCAGAGGAAATCAGCAGTCACATGGTGGTCACATGAATTTGGTTGCAGTGTCATAAGGTGATTTGATGACCTAATTTGATTTGACTTGATTTATTATTGTCACACGCATTAACATAGTGAGAAGTATTGTTTCTTGCATGCTATACAGACAAAGCATACCGTTCATAAAGAACAGAATGAGAGAATGTAGAATGTAGTGTTACAGTCATAGCTAGGGTGTAGAGAAGGATCAAATTAATGCAAGGAAAGTCCATTCAAAAGTCTGACAGCAGCAGGGAAGAAGCTGTTTTTGAGTCGGTTGGTACGTGACCTCAGACTTTTGAATCTTTTTCCCAATGGAAGAAGGTGGAAAAGAGCATGTCCAGGGTGTATTGGGTCCTTAATTAAGCTGGCTGCTTTGCCGAGGCAGCAGGAAGCATAAACAGAGTCAATGGATGGGAGGTCGGTTTGCGTGATGGGTTGGGCTACATTCACACCCTTTTGTAGTTCCTGGTGAGATCTGGTAATGTAGATGGACCTCTTCATATAAAGCTCACAGTACTGCATGTCAGAAAAGTCACCAATGAAGTGTGAGAAAAGATTGCTGACCCAGCTATCGGTTATGAGCAGTCACCAGTGTTGATGGTGAGGCACACAGTTGCCTCATAGCAGAGGTCTCTGGTCACTCAGCATTGATTGTTGCATTGTCAGTACTAAGTGATCCCTCACAGCAGGCCCTCAAGTGACATAACGCTGGACTTTGAAAGCAGCACAGCATGACTCGTGATATAGGTGCATGTCTGAGTTTGCAGGATAAGGGAGTTCAGAATATCAGCAAGTGGAAATGAACTAGAATTGAACTGTCATTGCTGCCTATATTGACATCATAGAATCTCCACAGTGTAGAAGGAGGTCATTCAGCCCATTGAGTCTGCACTGAGTCTCTGACAGAGCATCTTACCCAGGCCTACCCCATCTCTCCCCCAACACTCCATCCCCATTAGTCCACGTACTTACACCACTAATCCATGTCTGTGCAGGTTTCCCCCCACACCCCAAAAGACATGCTGGTTAGGTGCATTGCCCATGCTAAAATTTTCCCTCAGTGTAGCCCTCAAACAGATGTTGGAGTGTAGCAGCTAGGGAATTTTCCCAGCAACTTCACTGCAGTGTTAACGTAAGCCTACTTGTGACAATAAAAACCTTAAATGTTAAATCTCCCTAACCTATATATCTTAATCCATCTAACTTGTATATCTTTGAACTATTAGAAGAAACCGGAGCACCTGGAGGAAACCCACGCAGACAGAAGGAGAGCGTGTAACACATATAGTCCTTGACAGACAACCTGGAATCGAACTAAAGCAAGAATAATGTTGATTTCCTTTCTCATTGAAAAATTGTGTTAAGTATTTTCTAATTTTAGCTTTTCTTCCAGTAATATCTGTAGAAATGGTGAATATGGCTAATGACTATACTCATCAACATAGTGGTAAATATCATTCCTAATTATGGAAGACAAATTACCCATAAGTTAAAATTATTGCCAGCTTTAGAACTCTGCAGTCCTATCATTATTACATATTTATGCATTAAGCAATCTTAACATATAAATGATAAACACTATGATTACTCTTTTTCCCTGCTGAGTAAGAAAAATTAAATATCCCCAATATTTCAAAAATATTGTTAGAAAACATGAAAATGTGTTATTTCCACAATTAATATGGCTGTTCGGGAACGCAAAACTGAGAATATTTATTTCAAAAGTGTCAAACTCTGCAAAGCATAAACTGAAAATGAAATTATATCCTAATCATTAGAAAAAAGCACGTACCTCCAACAGCTGCCATTTGTCTTTAATTCCCTCTACCTTTTCAAGGATGTCACAGGGTAATGAGCTACCAGCTTGTCTCAGAGATGCAATCTTCTTCAGTAAGTGCAGTTTCTTAGGAAGCCACATTGACATCTCCATACTGTATCCCTGTAAAACAAAACGGTCCATAGCATTACACTTTCATTTGAAACACCTTATTTTGAATCAAGTATAAACCGCATTTTATTAATTTATTAACAGGAAACTGTAAATACAAATTTAATTTCTTTAAAAATGTCATCAACACAAAAGTGCTCGAGAAATTATGCACCTTTTCATGATAAGAAAATATGGGGAGACAACGGCATAGTGTTAGTGTCAATGAATTAATCTGTCATCTTTACTTGGTCTGGTGTACATGTGACTCTTAACTGCCCTCTGAAATGACCTAGCAAAGTTCAAGGGTATTTTGGGATGAGCAACAAATATTAGCCTTTTAGTATGTCCAAATCCCATGAAAGAATAAAACTAAAAAACAGGGAGAACTGACAGAAGAAGCATTATTGTGAAAAATATTTTAAGAAGCAGTAAGCAGGTTTTATGTAGTTCTCCAAAGTTGCAAAACAGGTATCTTTTTTTAAAAAAAATTAGTGAAATGCAGTTGGCAAGTTGTAATTGAAGTATTTTCAACAATATTAATGATATACTGTTATCTTTGAAAACAAAATGGGCCATAACTTCCGTGGAATGGCAATCACAGTCGGATTGGCACTCTGCTCCCAGTTACTTACCCTGATTTGCAAATACATCTTTCTGCCCAATCGTCCGACTTGGGCTAAGTGCAGAAGTTGGATTGCAGCTAGTTCCCGAGGCCGTGAGTTGAGGACAGATGAGTCAAAGGTAAGGAAAGTACAACCATTTTTCTAAGGCACTTAAAAGTGGTCATTTTAAAAGTCCAGCTGCCTTGAGAAGCCAGGGAGCAGCTAAGAGTTTAAAGTAAGTGAGTAAGGTTGAAGGGGAGGATGATCACTTGAGGGTGGTGAGGTGCTGAGTGGGAGCGGGGACGCTGGTCAGAGGTGGGGTTAGGTGGTCAGTGGGAGGGTCAGGTGATCAGCGGGAGGGTCAGGTGATCAGCGAGGGGTGTGATCTGGGGGGGGGTGGTCAAATGGTCAGTGCAAGTCTGGGGGGGGGGGGTGTCCAGGTGATAAGTGGTGTGTTTGAGTGGTCAGTGGGTGCTAAGTGGGTTGGTGTCAGGTGGCCAGTGCCAAGGTCATTCAATGATTCAAACCTTTTCCAGGTAACTATTGCTGTAAGACATTTGGAACCACCTGAAATTTGCAATTTAAGTTGGAATGCCAGATGTCCTAGTACGGACAGGGTGTTGCGGGGTTGGGGGGTGGTGGGGAAGGAGGAATTGGGTCTGCCAATCACCTGTAGAGTAGATCCTTCCACCCTACCCCTCCCCGTGCTGCACTCGGGTACGATGCCCAGCGACCATTAGGTACAGATTACTGACACTATGACATCCCAAACATTGTTAACTCCTCAGACCTCACAACATTCTCTTTAAAACAATTCATTCCCACGGCTCCCAAAGTGGAGGTGATTGACTGCAGAAAACCACTAATTTTTCTTGTTTCATTTCACTTGGCAATATTAAAATCACCTGAATGTCATCAAAACTTACTGGAATCTTAACAAGCTATTTCATTCAATCATTTTGTATTTTGATCAATGCCTAGTCACTTTAGGTTTCCCTAGTTAAAGTGTCTGGAAGTTTGATTGTGCTTATTTATATTTATTAGGCTGAATTTTGTTAATGGTTCTGATGAAAGATTACTGAAATGTTAAATCCGTTTTCTCTCCACAAATGCTGCATGACCTGCTGAATATTTCCAGAATTCTCTGTATTTATTTTATGACTGAAGGTTCTTTTTTGTGAACATCTGATATGTAGATTAAACTTATCTTACAGCTAGAGCTTCTGTTTGTCTGAAATGACATGCACACAACATAGGGATTTATCCCAACTTATTCAAAAACTTAGGCTACTGTCAACATGAATCTACATGTAGATGCCCCCAGTGGATGAGTAAAGATTGGATTTGCATTTATACAATGCTTTTCAAGATCTCTAGATTCAAAAGTTCTTCAAAGTCAACAAAATACATTTGTAAGTACAACTTTTGCTGCCATATAGGGAATGCAGCAGTCGATCTGCACACAACTCCCACAAACAACGAGATAAACCACAAAATGACCAGTTTGAATTCTTTGAGAAGAATAAGATATAGCTCCTGAGGCTAAAGGGATCAAGGGATAATGGGGGCAAGGCAGAATCAGGATATTGAATTTGATGATCAGCCATGAACAAAATGAATGGTGGAGCAGGTTCGAAGGACCTGTTCCTGCTTCTATTTTCAATATTTCTATGTTGATTAAGGCATAAATGTCAGTTAGGACATGAGAATAACTTCCTTTCTTACAAAAAACATGATGGGATGTTTTACATCGACATGAGAGAGCAAATGGGGTCATGTTTTAATGTGGCCCAAAAGAGGAAATTAACATTCATAAAATAAGACAAATTAAGCCCAGTAATACAAATGTGTCAAATATAAAAAAGATCGGAAAAGCTAACATTGGATTGGAAGAAGAGAGACAGGTAACACTTTTCTTCTTCAGCTGCCATGTATTAACTTGGTGATCATGGTTTGCTAACTGTCACAGTCTTTGGATAATTGCCAACATCTTGGTGTGGTTCTCAAATCTTATTCCGATGGTTAAAAAGGGCCGTAGGAGGAGAGGTAATAAGCCGTGGATAACGAAGGAGGTGAAGGAAAGTGTTAAATTAAACGCGGAGGCGTTTAGAGTAGCTAAGAGTAGTGGACGAGAAGAGGATTGGGAGAGGCTTAAATGTCAACAAAGATTGACAAAGAAGTTGATAAAGAAGGATAGGAGAAACTATGAAGCTGGGCTAGCGCTTAATATAAAGAAGGATAGCAAGAGTGTTTATAAATATATAAAAAGGAAGAGGCTGGCTAGGGTGAACGTTGGACCCTTAGAGGATGAGAGGGGGGACTTAGTGGTAGGGGATGGGGAAATGGCTGAGGTCTTGAATAACTTTTTTGTTTCGGTCTTCACGGAGGAAGACGTGAATAATTTGCCGGGTGTTAGCGATGGAAAGGTGGTAGGACTGGAGGGTCTCAATGACATTATTGTTATGAGAGAGGCGGTGCTCGACAGACTGGAGGGACTGATTGTGGACAAGTCCCCAGGGCCGGATGGAATGCATCCGAGGGTTCTGAAAGTAATGGCGGAGGTGATAGTGGATGCCTTGGTGGTTATTTTCCAAACGTCGCTGGATTCCGGGAAGTGCCGGAAGATTGGAAAACGGCTAATGTTACGCTGTTGTTTAAGAAGGGTGGCAGGCAAAAGGCAGGGAATTATAGGCCGGTTAGTTTAACGTCTGTTTTAGGTAAAATGTTAGAATCCGTCATCAAGGAGGAAATAGCGAGGCATCTTGAGAGGAATTGCTTGATAGAGCAGACGCAGCATGGTTTTGTTAAGGGGAAGTCGTGTCTGACAAATTTATTGGAGTTCTATGAGGATGTGTCTAGGGTGGTGAATAGAGGAGAGCCGGTGGATGTGGTCTTCCTTGATTTTCAGAAGGTGTTTGACAAGGTACCTCACAAGAGGTTATTGCAGAAGGTAAGGGGGCATGGAGTTGGGGGTAGGGTGTTAGCGTGGATAGAGGATTGGTTGTCAAATAGGAGGCAGAGAGTGGGGGTTAATGGGTGCTATTCGGATTGGCGGATGGTGACTAGTGGAGTGCCCCAGGGGTCGGTTCTGGGGCCTCAGCTATTTACCATTTATATAGATGATCTGGAGGAGGGAACCGAGTGTATGGTGTCGAAATTTGCTGATGACACCAAGATTGGTGGAACGGCAAATTGTGCGGAGGGTGTGGAGAGTCTGCAGAAGGATCTAGATAGGCTGGGCGAATGGGCCAGGAACTGGCAAATGGAATTTAATGTTGGCAAGTGCGAGGTGGTCCACTTTGGTAGGAATAATGGTAGGAAGGACTATTATTTACGTGGCGAAAAACTGCAGCAGGCGATGGTGCAGAGGGACCTTGGGGTCCTTGTGTATGAGTGGCAAAAACCCAGCCTGCAGGTGCAGCAGGTGGTCAGGAAGGCTAATAGGATGCTGGCCTTCATAGCGAGGGGGATTGAATATAAAAGTAGGGAGGTCTTGCTACGGCTGTATAGGGCATTGGTGAGGCCGCAGCTGGAGTACTGTGTGCAGTTTTGGGCGCCGCACTTACGCAAGGATATTTTGGCCTTGGAGGGAGTGCAGAGGAGGTTTACTAGGCTGATACCGGAGTTGAGGGGGTTGAGCTATGAGGAGAGGCTGAATAAACTAGGCTTGTACTCGTTACAGTTTAGAAGAATGAGGGGAGATCTCATTGAGACGTATAAGATGATGAATGGGATGGATAGGATAGAGGTGGAGAGGCTCTTCCCGCTCAGAAAGGACAGTAGGACTAGGGGGCACAGCCTCAAGATAAAGGGGGGGCGGTTTAGAACGGAGTTGAGGAGGAACTTATTCACTCAAAGGGTGGTGAATCTCTGGAATTCTCTGTCCGTTGAGGTGGTGGAGGCTGCCTCGCTCAATATTTTTAAGACGCGGGTTGATGGGTTTTTGATAAGCGGGGGGATTAAGGGTTATGGGGAGAGGGCGGGAATGTGGAACTGAGCCACGACAGATCAGCCATGATCTTATTGAATGGCGGGGCAGGCTCGAAGGGCTAGATGGCCTACTCCTGCTCCTATTTCTTATGTTCTTATGTTCTTGTGTACCCATCCATTTTGCTTCTTAAGCTGTTGGTGTATTTCCTCCTTTATTTCTGACTCTATTGCCAGATATTCACATTTCTGTCTCCGAAGTGTGTGCCCAGTGAATTCTAGTTGGTTCCTGATGGTCATCTGAAAAAAGTTTTATCCTGTGTATCTATTTTCCTCAAAACTTCCTCATTATTTATGTGTTGTCCAACTAAACCTCAACTTATGTCCCAGAAACTTTCATTTATCTTCCACTGGCTTGTTTATTTTCCAATTTTCCCATCCATACAGTATCATTGATCAGATGTAACACTTCAGTAATCCCTTGCTGATCTCATGCTGCTTTTCATGGAAATGTCCTCATTTCCAGACTCTGACATTTTTGCAAAGGTTTATTTAATTAGTTATGTGCTCCCTGATACGTTGATCACTTTTTCAATCTTATGGAAGATTTTATAATCACAAAAACATTAGTTGAATATAAAAAACAAATTGATTAGGCTGCATTTAGATTAGATTTCACAATTTTGGCTGCTTTCCTTTAAGGAAAGTTATCAACACTGTGGAGAGGATGTAGAAGAGATTCATGCAAATGATAGTATGATGAGAGGCTCTAAACAGACACTAAAGAAACTGAGAGTCTTTTCACTAGGTTAAATAAAGTTCAGTGGGAATATGATAGAAAGTTTTAAGTTTATTTATCAGTGTCACAAGTAGGCTTACATTAAAACTGCAATGAAGTCACTATGAAAATCCCCTAGATTCCTCACAGTGGCATCTGTTTGGGTACATTGAGGGAGAATTTAGCATGGCCAATTGTGATTTTACTGTATGTTTAAAAGGTTTTTTTTAATCATGGTCACAGCCTTGGATGATGTTATTGCTGGAAGGAGGAAAAAAAATCTGACTTAAGTTTTTCAGCTTTCAGTTTCATTTTGGCTGCAGCATTAGAAGCAATCTTAGAAGAAAGCTGAAAAATAAAGTCGTGTTCTGTTTTGCTCTGAAAATTTTACCAATGAGCTGAAAGAAAGGTGTGTTGCCATGCTGCAGTAAAGAATCCATGCTTTGGTGTTTTGGGAGGCTGATCTGACTGCAGACTGCTCTTAGTTTTCAAGATCATTTGAAATCAGCATTCAATCCAGGGAACTGAATTCCAGTATCATGTGAGCTTTAGCCTGTGCAGTAATAAATCTGTTTAAATGGTTTTGTTTATTGGTTTTGATTGGAACATCGGATATATATTGGTTAAGGGTTATACATTATTGTGGTTGTTTTGCTTTTGTTTGTAATTGATAATAGTTATTGCTAATTTTCTTTCTATATCTGTTAACTATATTCTTAAATAAACTGTTTGAAAGAAACTCTCAAGTGGGTCTTTTGAATCACACTTGGAGTGGAACATATCATGCTTATCCCAACCAAATTCAAAAAGCAAAACTTATGATTCAGATGGGTTTCATAAAACACTTTAGAGTGTCTAACCTGAGCCATAACAATTGTGGGCTCATCCAGGATTAAAATCTATACTTCTTGATTGATTTGGGATTATTGAACTCAAAGACAGTGAGTGGTGATCATATTTGTGTTTATTTTTCAGGTGTTGTATTCAGGTTTAAATAGGGAATGCCTTGTGAAATAACGACCCTTACAGGGCTAAGAAGTTCCTGGGGGTGGAGGAAGTCACTCAAGGTGGTTTACAAACAGTGACTAAAACAAAAACATTGAAGTTGACATTGCCTGACAGTGTAGGGAAAGCAGAGATAATTGTGGCATAATCTCAGCACTTAAAATTGCCAGAAACAGAGAGTCAGAGTCACTGGATTTGGCTTGAATTCAATTTCAGCTTGAACATGAAAAAGAATTAAAGCAGCTTGAATTCAAAGTAAAGGAAAGAGAGCATAGTGAAAGAAAAAGAAAAGATAGCTCTAACAGGACAAAAAGCCAATGAAAGAGAGACAGAGAGAGAGGTTAAAGAATGCTGCTCGCCCCCCTACCAGCCCAGCTACACATTGTTCATAACCCCTCACAGATTCTAGAATGGTAATACAGCCCCCTCCCCCATCATCCCCCCCACTCACAGGCAGAGACCCAGAACCCATGCAGTCGTGGCCACAGACAGTGCTGCTTTAACAGCCCTGAGACTGCATCACTGTCAGTTTTCACAGTTTTAAGCAAACCCCCAATTGCAACAGTGCGGTGCTGCATGCACTAGGACCATGATGATCCCAATGATCCGTGGTCAGCGCTCCGGCTTGGGTCCGTACTGAAGGTCTGTGGTTGGGTCGTGAGCAACAACGGCTCCCCAATCTCCCACAGCCCTCCTGACCCAAGACGCAACGTGGCTGCCACGAAATAGCTCCCTCTGAGCAGCATGGAGCAGTTTGGTCACAGGGACTACCTCCTCACTCGCCTACACTAATGCAGGACCAAACTTCAACTTAAATAGAAGAGGTGTTTTCCAGACCGATCCAGTTGCGGCGAGTGAGGTGGTATAGGAAAGCAAACAGGGAAGATTGGGCATGAAAGTCTGTTAATAACATTATAATAAATGCAAAAACATGTAAGTTGATGTCTCACCTGGTTTGGGTCAATCGTGCTGATTTTCTTATCGCGGTAAAGTGGGAACCAGCGCTAAAATGGGCGCCATTCCCATTAGAAGCTTCATGTCCAATTGTAGGACATTTTCACGCCCATTTAGTCATAACATCCCACCCTTCTTCTCCTGTCCCATTTCCCTGAGTCAGTCAGGATGCACGACAAACCATGCAGCAAGATTTCCAACAACTTAAGATGAGCCTTCACTGTGGCAACTTCTCTTTCCATCGACAGGATTCTCCTCTCCGCTTCATCCATTCTTTTAAGGATAACTTGCAGTTCCTCAAAATGAGCACTAAAAATCTGTGCCAGGGAGCTGAGGATGGTGTCCACAACTTCATCCATAATGGCAGCCATCATAGAATTCCTACAGTGCAGGAGGAGGCCATTCGGCCCTTGGGTCTACACCAACTCTCTGACGAAGCATCTTATCCCTGCAACCCCACACATTTACCCCACTAATCCCCTAACCTACACATTTTTGGGATACTAAGGGGCAATTTAGTTCGGCCAGTCCAACTAACTTCCACATCTTTGGACTGTGGGAGGAAACCGGAGTATCGGGAGGAAACCCACGCAGACCAGGGGAGAACAGGCGAGTTCCACACAGTCACCCAAGGCCAGAATTGAACCTAGTTCCTGAGTGCTGGCAGGCAGCAGTGCTAACTGTTGTGCCACCCTATATCTCAATGCCAACAGCATCACCAAAGCATAGGCGCAATCCTGGCTGTCTCTGATCACCTTGATCCAAAAAAGGATTGTCTTCACTTCACCTGGCTCTCCTTTGCCAAAATCTAGCCAGGATCCTCCAGGAACATGGCACAGATTATATATATCGCAATCAGATAATTATGGGTTATGCATCAGGATTGAAAAAATGGATTAAAAGATGCACCAGAGCTTGTGAAAAGACTGGCATTCCTGTGCTTAGATCACATGACCCCTCACGTACAGATTCTTAATCCTGATAAAAGGTTTCGATGACCTTCTTAGCCATTTATTTGTAATAAATAGCTAAAGGCACATTCTTGGGAGTCATATCAACCAAAAGGTTCATTCTAGAAATTTTTTCATGCACATTTCTTTCATGGAAAATATCAAACTGTCTCCAGATTGTTTGAAAATATGCTGTACAAGATTGAGATTGTTTTTACATTCAGACTTAGCAGTGTTGCAAAGTAAACATGATAAATTGGTATGACATATGAAAATGTTATTTTAAAATGCTGTGAATGTAGCTTGTGCCACCATTTTCTTTTAAATGCATGCTTCTGTGTAACAATTTTGGCAAAAATTGCATGAAAAAATATTGCCAAGTTTAGAATCAGACAAGATCTTGAAATACTCTTAATTGTCACCATAGCGACCACAAAAATAAGCCATTTTCAAACTAGCACAGAAAACTGACTTTGACATATTTGGAAAGTTCTTAGTTTTCTTCATTGTCAAAAGAATATGGTGCTGACCCATCCTCTGGCCAGAGAAGAAAACCATCATGGAAATTTTGCAGTTCTGATCTGATTGTGAACATATGAAAACATCTCTTGATATAAATTCTATTCTAGAGAACTCTGCATGATCTTTTTGAGTGTTGCTAGTGTCTGGAAACAATGCTGTGTTCAGACAGAAAGTCAGAAAGATGCCTGAAATTATGATGCATCTAATCCACAAAAGCAAAAAGACTGCATGGCCACGTTCTATGAACTTTTCCCCAAAGTTCCCTGAGAATTCGGCTGTTGTGATAAACTTTGAAGTGGAAAGAAGAAAGGTTAGATGTTAGTGTTCAAAATAATGTACCTTGAAAGAAGGATCTTATGTGGTTTCTCTACTGACCACAGAGAATGAGAATGTGATAGAATCAATGATAGTGAAAGCTAATACTCCCTAACTGAGGTTAGAAAAGGCAATACATTTTGAAGCTGACTGAACTATAAAACAATTTTGTGATTTTCTGTTGCAACTCATAATTAATAATCACAAAGCAGTAATTGGTTTTACAAAGCTACAATATAAAAAGGATTATAACTTCTAAAAAGCATCAGCATTTATTTCTGAAAGCAGCAAAACATAACTCCAGTATTTACTATCTGTAGTCTGCCTGCTAAGATGCATGGCGGCCTCATAGGAAGCCCATGTTTAATGTCATTCAGTGATGAACAAAGACCCTTTCTATTTTGCAGTTTGTGCACTCATTTTACAGGCAGGAATGGTCATTTATTAAATTTCAATATAGGAAATGTGAGCATTTTTTATTTCTCATTATTGTTACTACTGTTATTGAATATAGCTGGTCACTAGACAAAGATTTTCAAATACAAAATCTAGAAAACAGCTAAAGTCCAATTTTAATACAAAGGGACACACCAATAATTTCAGAATATGAGAACAGTTCAAGAACCGACATATTTCCTTTTGTATAGTAGTAATGGGATAACTTGATTCCGAACACATTTACTTCATGATCTTTGAAAAGATTAAAGAATTGCAATGTCATTTAAAATTGCCAGAACTCTGCAAGCAAATTACATTTGAGGTTCTGAATCAGTTTTTTTCTTTGAGCTGATTCCATTTACACGCATTGGAAATCACATTACATAGCCCATGCATTGTTAATTGGACATAGATTGCATTATCATCATTATAAATCAAACTCCAAATATCAAAATGAATTGCAAATTCACTAATAGGAGATCATGAACCAATCTTTTTAAATATCTTCCATTAATAATTAAATTCAAATTATATTACTCTGAAATTCTTTTATGAAGGCAGACAGCTTATTCACTTTGACCCTGCTTTAAAACTGCAGATATCTTCCACCACAGTAGCAGTTTTTCACGTGCAATTATTTCAAAAGATTAATAGTTAAACGAGAGTGTTGAAGGAAAAAATAATGATCTGATTTCTCTGAAATATGGACAAAGGCAAGTACGAGTGACAGTTTAAAGGATCAAAATAGCACTTTCTTTACCTTCTGTAAATGAAGCATGTATATTGCAATAAGAGGTAAGTCACTTTGTTTAATTGAGTCTTTAGATAAAGTATGATTCCACATATAAAAGTGTTTGGATAGTAATTTGACAAATTGGAAATTCTTTAAAGGACTTTTGATGATATAGATTGCTGAAAACATGCAGAGGATGTTTAACTTGTTAGAATTTTTGTCTCCACAAAGGTTACATTATGATTGATTAATATTGCAATATAGCCATTTAGCATTAGCAACAAACATTCCTGTTGATTCATGTTACACAGCCAACAACCAAAGAGTTCAAGTATTAAACTGGAGTGTTCCCACTGCTCAAGATTCACAGAATGAAAAGAAGCAGTTGGAAAAAATAGCAGCAATCATTTAATGCTGATGACCTCTGACAGGCTCACAGCTCTTCTATCTGCACAAAATTTGCATGGGTTGTGTGTGCATAGGAACAATGTAACCTAAATGGTAGACAATCTTTATTATAATGAAGTGGGTGTCAAGGTCAATGTAAAACTGCGATGATAAATGGAGTGCTACCAGGCAAGAGGAGTCGCACATGCAATGTGATGCTTTCACTTAATTGTTGCCTGAAACACATCGAGTTAATAAAACATAGAAAATATTTTATGCCAATTAGCTTCACTTTAATACACTAATGTATTAGAAGAATCTCATAGATAGATGGCAGCAAGTTATTTTTGAAAAAATCTGATTATATAAAAATCCTGTTCTAGAGTGCAAGCTGGAAGAGTAGCAGATCTGCTAATCAGTAACAGAAACTGTCATTATGACTTAAGTAAGTTTGTGATTATGAATCAGTTTTTCCCCCACTTTATTTTCAGGTTCTAATTATAATACAACTGAAAATACAATCCCAAGTATCAATTACACAACAGCTTCATCAAAGATGGCCTGAATCTCGTATAACCTTTGTTATTCAATTGGCTGCCGAGCGAATTGAAATAAGGATCTGGAGGAATGACAAGTTGAAAATATCATTTGTTGTTAATTTTCCAATAATTTGTTTACTTTAGGAAAAACGGGCAATGGCAAATTCCAACCAGTATGTACAAAGCACAAAGCTCCTAACTTGATTATCTCAAAAGTCAAAACACATTTTACTTAGAATCATAGAATCCTTACAGTACAGAAGGAGGCCATTTGGCCCATTGTGTCTGCCCTATTCCTGTAACGCCAAATATTTATCCTGCTAGTCCTCGTACACTAGGGTCAATTTAGCATGACAATCCACCTAACCCACACAACTTTGGACTTGTGTGTAGCTAATTTTAACGCAACATCATAAACATGGCTGAGAAAAATAGACAACTGGATAAGTTGGCTCATTGAAGCAGCTATGCATACAGTATGGTACGCACAAGTGTAGGCCTATCATTTTCAATACTTTACATTTCAAATGACAGGCAGATCACTAAGGTAGGCGTTGAGTGTAGGTGATTCATTTTTGCACAAGAAGGGATGAGAAAATTGGAGAGAACATTGGAGAGAAATTGGAGAGAACACCTTCTAGAGGCTAGAGCCTCACTGCTTTGGAAGAAACTTTCTAAGCAACTCACTTGACTGCCCAATTTGAATGTGACAGAAGGTAAAAGGCAATAAGACAAGCAATCTGATGCGAGTGGAAAGAATTCAATTAAAACACAAAATGTTTATAAAGTAATTGCTGATGAGTCTAAGAATGAAAGGAGGTGTCAAGCTGAGGCAGGAGGAATAGCCACAGGAAGCATGGGAAAGACTGAATCATCGTAGACCTCACTGGGCCACCTGAACAGGACTACATTTTGGGTGGCACTCGTAATAAAATTGGAAGGAAATCATCCGCATACAAGAGAAACTAAAAAAGCTTAAAAGATTACCAATCTTCAATTAGAAAGGCACAAATAATGTATACAATTTCATTACCAAATCTGATGCATAAGGAATTTCACAAGAAGATGAATTGACAACATTGATTAGATATCATGGGCAAAATTTCCCCCCAAAAAAGTTAAGTGTCATAGCAGTGAGAATATCAGAGTGACCTGTGCCGATCCATCAGCACGCTCTGCATCACAATCACCCCACACTCAGTGAAGTTTTGGGAGCGTTGTGAACAGGTGCTGGAGGAGAGCTAAACATGGCAGTGATCTGCTATGCACAGCACTCAGATGCTATGTCGCAGGAATGCCCCAATCTCACAGTGCACTAGATGACCCTCCCAACCCTCACTGACATCAGAACCTTGCTCCCTCATCAGCAGAAAGTTTCTCCACCTCCCCTCCTTGACACAGGTCACCAGTATTGGGGTATTGGGTCCCTCCCCAGGGGTCCTCCTGCCTAAGCCCTGACATGTCCTCTCCTGTATGACCCCCTTCATGTTCCAAACCTGCGTGCACCCCCCCCCCACCCCACCGTGCTGCATGACCACTCCCCCTCCTCAAAGCCCCCATCCTCTTGGCATTACCCTTGACACACTGGCAAGTGCCCAATTGGCAGTGCCCATCTCACACTGTCGGGGTGGCCAGTGGGTACTGCCCATGACCATCCGAGGGGCTTCAATGGCCTCCGAGCCTCGGTGTGCCATTGCGCCAGGAATCCACTAGTGGAGACTAGGAGTGATTCTCGTCGTTCGTGCACCAAACTTGAAGGTTAAAAGATCCTGGGAGTTGGGAGAATATGGTGTCGAACAGGCTATGCATATTTAAATGCCACTTCAAATATGCTAATCTGCCTCTTGCCCTTTCTGGGCACAATATCATTTGCACCATTAGAAAGGTACAGAGATGATTGTAAACTGTTTGACACCGGTCGCAAAGCTGTTTTTTAGGCCCTCATGTTATAATCTGGGATTGGTGTGATCTGTGCCAGGTGCGGTGAGGACGGAAAATCACCCCCATATTTCTATCCAATTTTTTGTAAGTATGTCCTCAGCAGTTAGAATTAACACTCATACAAAATCCAAAATTAATTGAAATGCTAACCACACATATACATGATTTCGGGGCCTTGTACAATGAATTGAAATTAATTTCAATTTACCTTTAATTAACTCTTTTTCAGAACATCAACAAAGTTACCCACATTCACAATAACACATGTCAAATGAGAAGTGCATATTTACAGTTGTGAAATGGAATTGAATAACGCAAGAAAATGTGTTGACTGAAAAACTCTGATAATCTGCACAAAAAGCTAGAAACAGACTCATCTGTGTGTGATTTGTCAGGTCTGAAGTATTGATGTGCCCAAGGGGCAGACCCCAGCAGGGAGTAGGCTACAGAACTAAATCGCTGTGAAAGAAGTCTTAATGTAGGATGGAATTCAAACTAACCTTGACATGACCTCAGGAAAAAATATGCAAAAAGTAAAATTAATGCCCTGCTTTCGTAGCCAAGCAGGTTAGCAAAAGAAAACTAAAACCGTTTGGCAAATGTCGCTGGTGCCAAATGAAACAGCAAACTCTGGAAGAGAGTGGAGGTTTCAACAGACCAGATCTGTTACTGTGGAGGCGTCTGAAGCATTTGGAAAAGATCCAAACAAACATAGACACCAAGCAATATTGTTGTCAGCTCGATTCTTCCGAGAAAATTGTTTTTATAGTGTGACTATGAGTGGGAAAATCCCTAATTGTTCAATTATTATTGCTGTAAAAGAATTAGTAACATTCAATCATTGCATGGAATCATTGGATGCTTGAATGTTCTGCCTTCAGAAAATATGCTAAAATTTTCACTCAGCAAATTTGGTATTTGCTTTAAAATGAAGCTGCAAGCATTCCACATTTTCACTTGAAAGCAACATCACTATATCATATAGGCAAGAATGAAATTTTAGTTTCCTCAGGAATTTAAACATTGAGTGTACATTCAGCAGTCATAGTGAAGTCATGATGACAGAGTTGCCTGTTTGAAAGTAAGCCAATTACAGTTTTAAACAAGTCTACTTGCATCAAGATAAGCCATTCCTGCAGTATCAGGTTTGATTTTTCTTTTCTTATTTTTAATTTCATGATAGTAAAGAAAGTAAACAAAGTGAAAGAAATGAAAAATTCATCATTTCTTTTTAAAATGGCAAAATAGCCTTTTGTGTGATCAATGCCAAAATACCTATTGCTCAATATCTCAAATCATTCTGTATGGAATCATAGAGACTTCAGTATTTGTGGTGATTTGTCTCACAGTCCAGTTTGGGAAGTAGGCCATCTGGTGGACAGAATAAGTAAGACAGAATAAATCGTAAGACTATTACATAATGTTCAACAATGGCTGAGATCTTACAGTCTCAAAACCGTTTGCGATCCAATGCATGACCCAAAATGCATGAAAGTGTTGACAAGCTGACTTAGTTGGAATTGCCTGGGAAGTTTGAACTTCTGATAAGCAGTGTCCCTGCTCTCTGGGACCATCCAAAAAGCTCTCTGAAACTTTGAACAGTTCTGATGGGCAAGATTCTCCAGTTTCTCCTCAGTGTTTTACTCAGCAGCGGAAGACAGTGTGCCATTTGGACCAGAGAATTCTGCTGACATGAACAGCTGGAAAATTCTAGCCACCCTACTTATCTAGATAGTTGCCCAGCAAATATTACACAGAGAAATCCTAGTCTAACTCCTGGGTAACTAGACAAATGGAACCGCTCCCTCATCACTCACACTGATTCCCCTCACAACCAAACCCCCCCACCCCTCCACTCCTCTCCTAATTCCCCAACTAATCCTCTGACTCTCTCAATTGTTCTCCTTGACGAGTGTCCACCACCCAAAACCTCACACCAGACCTGAATAACCCTTTGCAGCCTGACTCAACTACTCACCAAACCATCTCCCCTCTCACCTAGCTGCCACCTCACCATCCTACCCACTGACCACCTTAACCACCTGCCAGGCTATCATCCCATCCACCTGCCACGCTATCCATATCCCACTCATCATCTTACCCACTTGCCATGCTATCCAACTACCACCCTACACAGCACTTCACCCACTTATCTCACCTATCCTATTACCTCCCCAACCCACTCATTCAACTTGCCTTCCTCCACTAATGCATTCACACTGCACATTCAAACTTACTTCATTGCAACTAATATCATAATAAGAGGGTGTGGTGACTGTGCTGATTCTCTTCACTATTTGGAGTTCTGTGCTGAGGGAGTCCTCCTGCATTGTGGGTCAGAAGTCAGGCTTTTTAAACATATCCAGTGGATGGGCACTAACAGCATGGGATGCTGTTAGTACAACAACAAACTTGTTGTACGGTTCTGATGTTAACTGAAAACTTTGGGCCATTGCTTCCATTTAAATGGGTTACAGTGATACAAGATTAAGGGTGATGGCCCATCAAAAATACTCGCCCTCATGAGGAACTTTAAACAATATTAAGCCAATGTGAAATTGCTATGGATTAACAAACAATGACAAATAAGTTAAGGTTCTAAAATTCCCACTTCAGGAATTCAAACCGAAACAATCTACTCATGACCCAATTCCAGAATTACACTGACCAACGGGCATCTACCTCCTTTTGAATCAATGATAAATAAAGATATCCAATCTTTGCTTACTGTTGTAAATTATATGCATACCTATGGCCCAGACTAACTGAATAAATAACTGAAGATTTTTTCTTTGTACTCTTACAATTAGAGGTGAGAATCTTTGCCCTTCACAGTTCATACTCTTGTTCTCTGAACTGGCAAAAAGTACAACTGAGACTGAAACTGCAACTGGAAATTGAATCAATCTACAGAAGAAGAAGTAGTCCACAGAGACAGATTCTGTCTGATTTACAATCCATTGACTGCATACAGTGTTAGTTTAATGTTACACAATTTTCAGCTTCACACAATATAATTTTTAAAATGTTAATGAAAGAAAAATTGCACTGAAAGACAAAGCATGAAGCTTATTTTATCTATGAACAAAGACAACCTCCATGAAATTCCTTATCTATTGATGTGGAAAAAAATGAAAACGTTAACACAGTACATACAGACGCTTAACCGCAGGAAATATGTTTTGCATAAATCCTTCTCAATTTTAATAACAACAGCAAGACCAAAAGACAGATAAGAAAGTCCCATGAAATTCCAAAGGTTGTGCAAGTCCCAAAAACATACAAGTGATTACTGTATGTGATTTTTGTCAAAGTATGATTTCTCGGTCATTTGTATTACAGGGCTGAAATATTTCTGAGAAGACAGGCACAGTACTGAAGCTTTATAATCTTGCACTTCATCAGGATAAATGCAAGAGTGAAAATTCAAATAATCGCAATATTTTATAATACAGGAGAAAAGGGTGCTGATTAGCTGTAAAGTTGACTCTGGCTGACTGAAGCAAAAATCCAAAGCAAATTATCTGGGGTAGGATTTTCCAGCCGCATTTGCCACAAACCTGGAAAATCTCACCTGAGGTCAACAGACCTTTGCATGGTCTGACCCCCCCGCCAGTCCACTACAATTCCTGAGGCGGGTGGAACGGGAAAATTCCCATCCTAATGTTTGATGCGATTTTGCAATTGGCAGCATATGTTGAACAATTCTCAGTGCGATAAGAGTTGCCTTAACAAATGATTGAAAATAGTTGAACTTGGAATGTGGTTAAGTTATGCATGCTGGAGCAACATAGATTCATACACACATTCTTATCCAGAGATCTGTTCCCTGCAAACAAAAGTGATATGTTCAAGCCTTGCAGCTTTTTTTACATGGAATCTGGGGAGCCTATAGTTCCCTATTAGCGTCTCCATGGCAATGCCTGAGCCAATCAGAATCAACTTCCCAACCAATTACCACCCTTTTCTCCTTTGGTAGGAATTGTTGTGATCATTTGAAACTTGGCATTCTTACATTTGTCCTAATGAGTGCAAGGTGTAAAGCTTTGGCAACATGTCTCTCTTCTCAAGTATAACTAATTGCTTAGTCGTTATAAACTGAGGAATTAGTATGCATGAAATGAGATTGAGAAATTTATCATAATGAACATAAGAACTATGAAATAATAACGTGGAAGCACATCAGAAATGGATCTCTCCAACTACAATCCAAAGTTGTGCGGATTAGTTATGCTAAATTGCCCCTTAATGTTAGGATGACTAGCTAAATGCATGGGGTTATGGGGATGGGGCCAGGGGCCTGGGTGGGATTGTGGTTGGTGCAGATTTGATGGGCCGAATGTCCTCCTTCGGTACTATATAATTCTATGACTTGAGAAGGCAATAAACTGGAACCCTAACACATTGTAGTACTGAAGATATTTGCAGTAAATCAGCAACTCAACAAACATCAAAAACTGTGCATCTACTATTTTTCCAGTAACTAAAAAAAATCTATATATAGCTAATTATCTTCCAGCTGTCAGCCCTACACACCAATTTGCTATCTGTGATTTAGTTGATTGGTCATTCACAATACTATGTTATATCAATGCTAAAGATTTTTGCTGTAAATTATTCAGAAATATTGAATACCATGTCCATCTAAATTCCACCTCCTTTGATTTTCAATTACAAAAAAACTATATAAATTATTGATAATATTTAATCTTTAGCTGAGATGTTCTCAAATATGTCAAAGAAATATATCTCTTTACAGTGCTTTTAAATTGATCAATTTTCCTGCTGCCAATTGACTTACTAATAAAAAGGCTTAGAGAATTGGTTAAGTGCCACCACACCAAGACAAAGGGATGTCCTGATCAAATCTGCAAATGAGTTAAATTGAAGAGAAGGTAATCAGGGGATGGTTCAAAAGGTAACTGGAGAAATTGTTTCCCAAAATGTTTGGTACATTTAAAAATATAATTCCTCTCTTTTTATATCACTAAATTTAAAATAAGAAGTTGAATTGGATTTAAAGTGTGACAGTATCTTGGAAGGAGGCCATTCAACCTATCATTTCTGCACCAGCTCTCCTTTGGAGCAAATGCTCTCTCATTATAGCACTGCACGTTTGTCCTTTCAGAGTAATAAACAAATTCTACCTTAAATGCCTCAATTGAATCTGCCTCCATCACGCTCTCAGTGCATTCCAGATCCTAATCACTTGATGCATTACAAAGTTTTTTCTCGTGTTGCCATTGCTTCTTTGGCCTCTTGTTTTCAACTCTTCCACCAATGGAATCACTATTTGTGTTAATTATGTGGCAGTCATGGTCAGTCGGGACCATTCTCACCTGAGTCACAAGATTCTGAGCTCAAAATCCCATCCCAGAACCTGAACACAGAGATCAAGACTGGTGTTTTAGTTGTCTTGGAGCGGCAGTCTTTTGAATGAGACAAGGCTCATTCTTCCCTCCCAGGTGACTGTAAAAGGTGTCACAACATCATTTTGAAGAACTTGATTTGATTTATTATGGTCACATGTATTAGTATACAGTGAAAAGTATTTTTCTTGCATGCTATACGGACAAAGCATACCATTCACAAAGAAGGAAACAAGAGAGTGCAGAATTTGGTGTTACAGTCATAGCCAGGGCGTGGAGAAAGATTAACTTAGTGCGAGGTAGGTCCTTTCAAGAGTCTGATGGCGGCAGGGAAGAATCTGTTCTCAAGTTGGTTGGCACATGATGTCTTTTAAAAAGCATCTAGATGGTTTCATGGATAAGATAGGTATAGAGGGACATGGGCCAAATGCAGGCCATTGGGAATAGCTTAGGGGTTTTAAACAAAGGGCAGTATTGACAAGTTGGGCCAATGGGTTTGTTTCCATGCTGTAAACCTCTGTTATCTCAGGCTATTGCTTCTTTTTCCTGAAAGAAAAAGGTGGAAGAGAAAACATCCAGGGTGTGTGTGGGGTCCTTAATTATCCTGGCTGCTTTTCCAAGGTAGCGGGAAGTGTAGACACAGAGTCAATGGATAGGAGGCTGGTTTGTGTGATGGACTTGACTACGTTCATAAAGAGCAGGGGAGCTTTCTTTTGTGTTCTGGGCAATATTTATCCAAAATATCAACATCATGGTTAAGTTTGCAGATGACACCAAGATTGGTGGCACAGTGGACAGTGAAGAAGTTTCTCTCCAATTGCAATGGGATCTTGATCAATTGGGCCAGTGGGCTGACAAATGGCAGATGGAGTTTAATTTAGACAAATGCAAGGTATGCATTGGGGAGAGTTACAAAACAAAGAGATGTAGGGGTACATGTTCCGAGCTCCTTGAAAGTGGAGTCACAAGGGGACAGAGTGATGAAGAAGGCATTCAGCATGCTTTGTTTTATTGAATACAGAGTTTGGGGCGTCTTGTTGAAGTTGTACAAGACATTGTTAAGGCCGCACTTGGAATACTGTGTACAGCTATGGTCACCCTATTATAGAATGGATATTATTAAACTAGAAAGAGTGCAGAGAAGATTTACTAGGATGCTACTGGGACTTGATGGTTTGAGTTATAAGGAGAGGCTGGATGGACTGGGACTTTTTTCTCTGGAGCGCAGAGGCTGAGGGGTGATCTTATAGAAGTCCATAAAACAATGAGGGGCATAGATCAGCTAGATAGTCAATATCTTTTCCCAAAGGAAGGGGTGTCTAAAACTAGAGGGCATAGTAAAGGTGAGAGGGGAGAGATACAAAAGTGTTCAGAGGGGCAATTGTTTCACACAGAGGGTGGTGAGTGTCTGGAACAAACTGCCAGAGGTAATAGTAGAGGCAGGTACTATTTTGTCTTTTAAAAAGCATTGGGACAGTTACATGGATAAGATGAGTATAGAGGGATATGGGCCAAATGCAGACAATTGGGACTAGCTTCAGGGTATAAAAATGGGCTGAATAGACAGGTTGGGCTGAAGGGCCTGTTTCCATGCCGTAAACCTCTATGACTCTATCACAAAAGCACACACATTACCTGGTCCTTATCACAGTGGTGTTGCGAGTCTGCAAATTGGTGCCTCGATGCTTACACTACAAGAGTGACTACACTTCAAATGTACCTCATTGGCTGTAAAGCATTTTGAGACACCTAGTGATCATGAATGTACTACATAAATGCAAATCTTTTTTTTCTAAGGATAAATATAATGGTGTCAGTTGTTTCATCTAAATGAGTAAAACTATCTTGTTGTCCCACAGATTTTTAATTCTTCTGAATTTTCCTCTTAAAATTGAGGCTCATTTATACAAGTGTATGCAGACTGGCTAGGTCTAATTAGAAAGATCTATAAGCAGATCACAGTTGCAATTCAATAATTCTACGAAAATGTATGGGTAAAGCACAATGCCCAAGCTCCTGCCTCCAGCTGAGACATATATCATTTTACTGCCGTTATTTTGGATTCCGGGTATGTTAGATAACCACGACAATTTGGTGCATTCATTTTTTACAATGCCCAATATAAATATCCAGCATTGTCTATTTTTAAAAATAAATTGAAAGGATAAGATGCCAGTTTCAGAATATTTCTTCACCCTCTACATAAATGCATTTAATCTAATTCCACAAAATAAAGGAATTATAACTATTGCCTGATGGTGTGGAGAAACTTTACAGGAAATACCACTGATCAGAAATATTATGCAATGCATCTTAATAAAGATATAGGTTGACATAGGTTTAAATAATGTTTCAACTTTGTAAATAAAATCAAAACCACCTTGGATTGATATATTTCTGGGAATAAAATGGACTTCATAAATTATCTTCTTGTAATCCTTTTTGGAAAATAATCTTGTTTTCAGAAGTGTATTTCTATCTCCACGGAAACCTCTTTTGGGCTGCCACATCGGAGAAAAACCAACAGCTGCTTTTGTTTCCAGCGTAAAGCTTCCTCTTCATCTAAGCTCTTTCCTTTCAAAGTGTCTAGACTACACTGTTGTTTATACATCTGCACCTGTCTTTCGAAAAAGCTGACAATTTTTATTCTTGTAGTATTCTGTGTTTTAAGATGCTGTACTCTTTACAGGATATGGTATCATACTAATACAAATAAAGTCATTCTGTGGACATGGACACATTGTTGATAAGAGTGAGAATGTTAAAGAGACATAGCAGTGTGATGGATTACGTTCTCTCAAGTAATTTATTAAGAGCTATACTATGACTTTTCAGAAGTAATATTGCATCTAGCATCCATCCCCATGAGCGTTCAAATCTTCTTTACCTCGTAACTTAAAGCTTTGTCTTTTTCATCGACTCTTACAAATGGCTTTGGGGTTTGAAAGAAATGTGTCAGAGGGAGTTATGTCTTAACTGTTGTTGGGATTATTCCCAGTCACATGGCCACTCTCTGCCACAAGTAGAGCACAAAAAGGTGACAAAGGCAGTGATTTCCTGTCAGCAAAGAGCAGAACAGGACTGTCTAGAAGTGATGCAAATGAGGGAAACTTTTACCATGGTTTGTTTGATTCACTCAGGGTCAAAGCATGCCGAGCAAAGAATGAGACACAGAGAGAGCAGGAAGAGACCCAAAGGAAATACAACCAGAGTCTCTGAAGGAAATACAGTAGGTTTTTCAGAAACTCCACTCCAGTGTCTTCTATATGTCCATTATCTAAATAGAGCTGCACAAATACAATCCACTAAAACATTGTTTTAACTGAAGAAGTGTTATGAAATATTGTTTGAAGTTACTGTCCATGAAATCAATATTAGATAGAACTAGTTTCACTCTTATGATCCAGTAAAGCCTGTTTAGACCAGAAATAGATATAATTTCTTATGCAATTTGTACTTTGGAAGATTGCTCCACAGTTGGATAACTCAGTTACTGCTTTGTAATTCAGTGCCTGATTTCTAAAGATACAGTAGTTGTCCTTCAATGCCTATCCATTGAAAACATTTGTTCTGCTTTGAAATGTTATTGCAGATTACACATAGATACACAACTTCCAAATCAGTGCAACAAATTCAAAAAATACTATTCCGTTTAGGGGCTCAACAGTGACATAGTGGTTAGTATTGCTGCCTCACAGCGGCAGGAGCCCAGGTTCAATTCCGGTCTCAAGTGACTGTCCGTGTGGAGTTTGCACGTTCTCCCCGTATCTGTGTGAGTTTCCACTGGGTGCTCCAGTTCCTTCCCACAATCCAAAAATGTGCAGATTAGGTTGACTGATCATGCTAAATTGTCCCTTAACGTCAGGGGATTAGCAGGGTAAATACGTAGGGTTATGGGGATAGGGCGTGGGTGAGATTGTTGTTGGTGCAGGCCTGAAGGGTTGAATGGCCTTCTTCTGCATTGTAGAGATTCTTTGATTCTATGATTATGTGACAACTATCACACAACTACAGAAGGCTAGAAAATGAGCAGAAATAGCAAACTGCTTTAAAGAGTGGATGGTTTTGAACAAAATATAATTAGCATCAAATAATTGATCACAGTTATCATTCCAATGAGTGAAATTTCACAAATTCAGTACTCTGTGAAAACCTAAGTTGGGTGTGTGAGATACAAGAATTCCAAACCTGATTGTGGGCAGCTAAAGGTCCCAATAAGGCAGGTAAACAAAATTGAAAGCTTACCCTAGAAGTTAACATTCAAAATCATATATTTTGTCTTAGTGTGAAAAGAACCTGCCAAAATATTTAGCTTACCAATTATTTCTTTGATTTGATTTATTATTGTCACATGTATTAACATTGTGAAGTGTATTGTTCTTGCGTGCTATACAGTCAAAGCATATCATTCATAGAGAAGGAAACAAGAGAGTGCAGAATGAAGTGTTACAGTCATAGCTAGATATACAGAAAGATTAACTTAATGCAAGGCAAGTCCATTTAAAAGTCTGATGGCAGCAGGGAAGGAGCTGTTTTTGAGTCAGTTGGTACATTACCTCAAACTTATGTATCTTTTCCCTGACGGAAGAAGATGGAAGAGAGAATGTCCGTGGTGCGTGGGGTCCTTAATTATGCTGGCTGCTTTGCTGAGGCAGTGGGAAGTGTAGATAGAGTCAACAGATGGGAGATTGGTTTGCGTGATGGATTGGGCCACATTCATAATCTTTTGTAGTTCCTTGCGATCTTGGGCAGAGCAGAAACCATACCAAGCTGTGATACAACCAGAAAAAATGCTTTCTAAGGTGCGTTTGTAAAAGTTGTTGAGAGTCGGAGCTGACATGCCAAATTTCCTTAGTCTTCTGAGAAAGCAGAGGCATTGCTGGGATTTCTTAACTGTAGTGTCAACATGGGAGGACCAGGACAGATTATTGGTGATCTGGACACCTTAAAACTTGAAGCTCTCGCCTCTGTTGATGTAGACAGGGGCATGTTCTCCTTTACACTTCCTGTAGTCGATGACAAATTCCTTCATTTCGTTGACACTGAGAGATTATTGTTGCTGCACCAGTTCACCAGATTCTCTAACTCATTCCTGTACTTTGTCTCGTCATTGTTTGAAATCTGACCCTTTATGGTGATGTCGTCAGTAAACTTGAAAATCAAATTGAAGGGGAATTTTGCCACACAGTCATAGGTGTATATTCATTGCAATGTGAACACAACAATTTCAGCTGGGGGTCAGAGATCCAACCATTGCAGTATCATATTTTCCTAGCGTCAAAACTGGCAGGCCTAAACTTCCTCGGAGTGACAATCAAACACTCTGATATCAAATTCTTACTTAAAAACCTGTCTCACCCAGCCCTCCGATTCAGGCCAGGCGAGATCAGAATAATGCAGTGCACCACTAGCACTGGAGGACATCCCTGTAGAAGGGAAGAAAGCTGTGCTCTTTTCTTTTGGCATGAGCTGCTGAAAAGCAGTAAGTTTGAAAGTCCAGTGAAATTTAAAGGTCCTTGACAGGCCAGGGTAGATGGATAGGAGGGTCGAGGCCTTGGGCCTCATGGTGGGATCAGCACATGTCAGGGATGGGGGAGGGAGGGGGGGGCGGGAGGTTCTGGTTTCATGGGGATGATCAGGCCTCAAGGGAGGTAGGGTTGAGTCTTGGGGGGCATCAACCCCCCCCCCCCGCCGCCCCGGTGGTGGTGGGGGTAGGTGGAGTCGCGGTAGTCAGGCCTGGGGGAATGGGGGGGGTACTGGGTGTCAGGCCTTGGGGTGGGAGGGGGGAATATTGTGGGATTTGGTGCGAGTCTGTGCAATAATTACTCAGAAGTTAGAAGAGGCTTTAATTATTCTGGGTAACTATTAGTGTAACCCAGTTGGAACCAGCTAAAGATTCCAATTTAAATCATATTTTTTGAATGGTTCCCAGTGCAGGGCAATTACTCAGAGGAGATTTGGACAGAGGATGCGCCGTCTCAATATGGAGGCCAGTAAAGAAAATGCCTCTCTCCACTTTTGCCATCTGAAGCGGAAGCAGATTGAACTGCTGGCTTTCACCCTCCCTGAGCTACATCCACTGCTGAAAAATTGTAGCCAGGTGGGAAGCAGTCCTTAAAAATGGCCAATAATTATCCACTTAACGGCCTCAATTTGGATGAGGATGGATGGTCTTCTGGGATAATATTACAGATGGCAAATCTATTGGTGATGGACCTTAAAAGACTACTCATAGGAAACATGCTCTGTTCAAAACATTAAGCCTCCAGTTCACATTTTAGAAATTTCCAACTAGCCCGCTCAAACAAGGTGGTTTAAAACAAAACATATGGCAAACATATCTGGATTCCTATCAATACACATGCAGTCACATTCTAGAATGAACAAACAGCAGTAGCATCAGATGGATGATCATAGTCTATGCCATACGAATTCAATTGCGATACACAAGAACACTGGACTCTCAAATCCCAGCTTCCATTAACATTCATGCTGAGATTGCAGCTAGGGATAGAATTGGCAGTCCTAGTTATATCATTCGGTTAGAGAAAAGCAAAAGAAATTTTCTTATTTTCAGCACAAGCACACCTCTTGGTTAGTTAGCAAAGGAGCAAAATGAATGAGGTTTTGGAAATGTTCACAAGCAAAATTATTCCATCTACTTGACCAAAACAAAATACGGTTCAAGGGAAACCAGGGTTGCCAGGGAATAGAGTGAAGGGATAGCCATTAAATTGAGTTCAGCAAATAATACTACTAAAAATAAATTAAAACATAGAACACAGAACATAACAAAGCAATACAGGCCCTTCGGGGGGGTGGGGAGGCGAGGGGGCAATGTTGTGCTGACCTGTGAAACCAATCTAAAGCCCATCTAACCTACACAATTCCAATATCATCCATATGTTTATCCAATTATCATGTAAATGCCCTTTATGTTGGTGAGTCCACTACTGTTGCAGGCAGGGCATTCCACACCCTTATTATCCTCAGAGTAAAGAACATATCTCTGACATCTGTCCTATATCTATCACCCCTCAATTTAAAGCTATGTCCCCTTGTGCTAGCCATCTCCATCTGAGGAAAAAGGCTCTCACTGTCCACCCTATCTAATCCTCTGATCATCTTGTACGCCTCTATTCAGACACCTCTTAACCTTCTTCTAACGAAAACAGCCTCAAGTCCCTCAGCCTTATAAGACGTTCCCACTAAACCAGGCAACATCCTGGTAAATATCCTCTGCACCCTTTCCAATGCTTCCACATCTTTCCTACGATGCAGTACGCAATACTCCAAGTGCGGCCGCACCAGAATTCTGTACAGCTGCAATATGATCTCATGGCTCAGAAACTCAATCCCTCGACCAATAAAAGCTAATGCACCTTCTTAACAACCCTATCAACCTGGGTGCCAACTTTCAGGGATCTATACACATGGACACTGAGATCTCTCTGCTCATCCACACTACCACACTCATCATTAGCCCAGTACTCTGTATTCCTGTGACTCCTTCCAAAGTGAATCACCTCACACTTTTCCACATTGAACTCCATTTTCCACCTCCCTGCCCAGCTCTGCAGCTTATCTATGTTCCTCTGTAACCCGCAACATCCTTCCGCACTGTCCACAACTCCACCGGCTTTAGTGTCGTCCGTAAATTTACTAACCCATCCTACTACGCCCTCATCCAGGTCATTTATAAAAATGACAAACAGCAGTGGTCCTGAAACAGATCATTGCAGTGCACCGCTAGTAACTGAACTCCAGGATGAACATTTCCCATCAACCACCACCCTTTGTCTTCTTGCAGCTAGCCAATTTCTGATCCAAACCGCTAAATTACTCTCAATCCCATGCCTCCATATTTTCTGCAATAGTTTACCATGGGGAACCTTATCAAACGCTTTAATGAAATCCATACACACCACATCAACTGCATTACCCTCATCCACCTCTTTAGTCATCTTCTCAAAGAACTTAATAAAGTTTGTGAAGCACGACCTACCTTTCACAACACCGTGTTGACAATCCCGAATCAAATTATTCCTTTCTAGATGATTATAAATCCTATCTCTTATAATCCTTTCTAAAACTTTGCCCACAACAGAAGTAAGGCTCACCGGTCTATATTTACCAGGGTTGTCTCTACTCGCCTTCTTGAACAAGGGCACAACATTTGCTATCCTCCAGTCTTCTGGCACTATTCCTGTAGACAATGATGACATAAAGATCAAAGCCAAAGGCTCCGCAATTTCCTCCCTAGCTTCCCAGAGAATCCTAGGATAAATCCCACCTGGCTCATGGGACTTATCTATTTTCACACTTTCCAGAATTGCTAACACCTCCTCCTTATGAGCCTCAATCCTGTCTAGTCCAATAGCCTGTATCTTAGTATTCTCCTTGACAACATTGTCTCTTTCCTCTGTGAATACTGATGAAAAATATTCATTTAGCGCCTCTCCTATCTCTTCGGACTCCACGCACAACTCCCACTTCTCTCCTTGACTAGCCCTAATCTTATCCTAGTCATTCTTTTATTCCTGACATATCTATAGATAGCTTTAGGGTTTTTCTTGATCCTACCTGCCAAAGACTTCTCATGTCCCCTCCTGGCTCTTCTTAGCTCTCTCTTTAGGTTCTTCCTGGCTAACTTGTAACTCTCAAGCACCCTAACTGAGCCTTCACATCTTATCTTAACATAAGTCTCCTTTTACCTCTTCACAAGAGATTCAACTTTTTTAGTAAACCACGGTTCCCTTTCTTGACCACTTCTTCCCTGCCTGACAGATACATACTTATCAAGGACACACAGTAGCTGTTCTTTGAACAAGCTCCACATTTCAATTGTGCCCATCCCCTGCATAAGACCATAAGAAATAAGGGTAGGAGTAGGCCATCTAGCCCTTCGACCCTGCCCTGCCATTCAATAAGATCATGGCTGATCTGAAGTGGATCAGTTTCACTTTCCCGCTTTCCCCATAACCCTTAATTCCCTTGTCTATCAAAAACTTATCTACTTAAATATATTTAGCAAGGTAGCCTCCACCACTTCAACGGGCAGAGAATTCCAGAGATTCACCATCCTTTGAGTGAAGAATTTCCTCCTCAACTCTGATCTGAACTGCCCCCCCCTTATCTTGAGGCTGTGCCCTCTAGTCCTGCTATCCTTTCTAAGCAGGAAGAATCTCTCTACCTCTACCCTATCCATCCCTTTTGTTATCTTATACATCTTTATAAGATCCCCCCTCATCCTTCTAAACTCCAACGAGTACAGCCCTCATCTCCAGTATCAGCCTAGTGAGCCTCCTCTGCACTCCCTCCAAGGCCAAAATATCCTTGCGCAAGTGCGGCTTCCAAAACTGCACACAGTACTCCAGCTGTGGCCTCACCAGTACCCTGTACAGTTGCAGCAAGACCTCCCTACTTTTATATTCTATCCCCCTCGCTATAAAGGCCAACATTCCATTCGCCTTCTTGATCACCTGCTGCACCTGCAGACTGGGTTTTTGCGACTCATGCACAAGGACCCCCAGGTCCCTCTGCACCGTAGCATGCTGCAGCTTTTCGCCTTTTAAATAATAATCCCTCCTACTATTATTTCTGCCAAAGTGGATAACCTCACACTTGCTAACATTATACTCCATCTGCCAGGTCCTCGCCCACTCATTCAGCATATCCAGATCCCTCTGCAGACTTTCCACACCCTCCATGCAATTTGCTTTTCCACTCATCTTTGTGTCATCAGCAAATTTCATCATCCTACATTCAGCCCCCTCCTCCAGATCATCTGTATAAATGGTAAATAGTTGAGGCCCCAGCACCGATCCCTGCGGCACTCCACTAGTCACCAACCGCCAACCAGAATAGCACCCATTGATACTAACTCTTTGCTTCCTATTAGACAGCCAATCCTCGATCCATGCTAACACCTTACCCCCAACTCCATGCACCCTAACCTTCTGTAGCAACCTTTTATGAGGCACCTTATCAAACGCCTTTTGGAAATCTAAAAACACCACATCCACCAGTTCCCCTCTGTCTACTGCACTAGTCACATCCTCATAGAAATCCAATAAATTCGTCAGACACGACTTCCCCTTAACGAATCCGTGCTGCGTCTCCTCGATCAAACCATTCTTTTCTAGGTGCCTCGCTATTTCTTCTTTGATGACGGATTCTAGCATTTTTCCAACTACAGACGTTAAACTAACTGGCCTATAATTCCCTGCCTTTCGTCTGCTACCTTTTTTAAACAGCGGCGTAACATTAGCCGTTTTCCAATCTTCTGGCACTTCCCCGGAATCCAGCGAATTTTGATAAATAATTACTAAGGCATCCGCTATCACCTCTGCCATTTCTTTCAGAACCCTGGGATGCATTCCATCCGGTCCTGGGGATTTGTCCACCTTCAGTCCCATTAGTTGATCAAGCACCACCTCTCTGGTGACAGTAATCGCATTCAGGCCCTCAACTCCTACCATCCTTCTATCTTTAATATCCGGCAAACTATTTGTGTCCTCCTCCGTGAAGACCGAGACAAAAAACTTATTTAAAGCCTCAGCCATTTCCTCATCGCCCACCACTAAATCCCCCCCTCTCATCCTCCAAGGGTTCAACATTCCCTCTAGCCAGCCTTCTCTTCTTTATATATTTGTAAAAACTTTTACTGTCCTTTTTTATATTTAGTGCTAGTTTAGCTTCATAGTCTATCTTTCCTTTCTTTATCAACTTCTTAGTCATTCTTTGTTGATTTTTAAATTTTTCCCAATCTTCTGCAGTTTCCTTCCCCATTCTATGCATCCTAAATCTCGCCTAATCGCATCATAATTTCCTTTCCCCCAGCTATAACTCTTGCCGTGCAATATATACCTATCCTTTTCCATCTCTAAAGTAAACATAACCAAATTGTGGTCACTATCACCAAAGTGTTCACCTACCTCCAAATTTCAAACCTGGCCTGGTTCATTACCCAGTACCAAATCCAATGCGGCCTTGCCTCTTGTTGGCCTTTCTACATACTGTGTCAGGAAACCCTCCTGCACATATTGGACAAAAACTAACCCCTCTACAGTACTCGAACGTTTCCAGTCAATATTTGTAAAGTTAAAGTTCACCCATAACAACTACTGTCACTTTCACTCCTATCCAGGATCATCTTTGCAATCCTTTCCTCTACATCTCTGGAACTTTGAGGCCTATAGAAAACTCCCAACAGGGTGACCTCTCCTTTCCTGTTTCTAACTTCAGCCCATACCACCTCAGTAGATGAGTCCTCATCAAACGTCCTTTCTGCCACCGTAATACTGCCCCTGACTAACAATGCCACACCTCCCCCTCTTTTACCACCTTCCCTGATCTTACTGAAATGTCTAAACCCCGGAATCTGCAACAACCATTCCTGTTTCTGCTCTATCCATGTCTCCGAAATGGCTACAACATCAAAGTCCCAGGTACCAATCTATGCTGCAAGTTCACCCACCTTATTCTGGATGCTCCTGGCATTGAAGTAGACACACTTCAAACCACCTTCCTGCCTGCCGGTACACTCCTGCAACCTAGAAACCTCCTGTATACTTGGCTGCTGTAGTAGTAAACAATTGATCACAATATTAAATAGGGAACTTGGCTTCTTCAACAGTGGGTAGTTGAGACATCTAGATCAGAATAAATAGTTTGTCTTTAGTTAGCAAATCTCAACTATGTTGATCTTGGATGGTTAAAATTGGTCCATTGCCATGGGTGAGGGAATGTACTTATCCTCATTCAGGAATATACTGCAGGAATTGTTCTTATGTGGACATCAGCCGAGAACAGGAAAAAAATACCATGCTCACCAAGGTTCTCACATAGACATTGCCCTCCGAGTATAATGGCAAGTAGCGCTCAAGGTCCTTGACCCAGTAAGGGATTAAAGGTTATTGAAGGGAAGGGGAGGCAAGAAAACGGAAGTGGAACTCAACAGGAAAGTTGAGTTGCTGTAATATCAGAGAACTAATCATAAATACTATCAGAAAAATTCAGTCTAAATAGGTTGCATCTTCCCAGCCTGAGACAGGAAACCTGGTAATATTGGAAGGAACAGTATCTGGTTGGGAAGCCTAATATCTTTGTCGCCATGGAATGTTACTGATGGCAGGAATCTTAGCAGGCTTGAATGGCTAATTAAGGGCCATTTCCTCCACTGCAGTAAGTTTGTCGATGTCATGAGGGCCAGCCGCTGTGTGGGGAAGTGGAAAAGTAAACAATGGTGACTTCCCAGTGGGTTTTGGGGTGACCCTTCCTTGTTGGGTGTTCCATGAAGGAACCCCTAGCGCCAATGGCCACCCATATGCCAACTTCATTGGTAATGCACCATGGTTTCCTCCACCCTAAATGCCAGGGAGGTGGTTGGAGACCCTGGTTTAATGGGCCTCCAACTACCCCCCCCCACCCCCATCTAACTCATTACTCTTCAATGGTGTCTTGTCATTGAGCTGTCCTCATCCTCAAGCTGAGTTCAATACTGGCCATCACCAGCAGTGGTACTGCTGAGGCTGCCAGCCTTCTGACTGGGACATGATCTTCCCTGGAAAAATTCAGCTTTGAGTTCTTCTGGCAGATATTTTATCATGATTTTGGATCCTGGACTAAATAAGCTGCTGAAGCAACTAATGATCACAGCTTTATTTACAGATAAATTGCAACAAAAGAAATTTTATTGTACATTCAGCCATGCCACATACACATTTACTATTCAGTGCTCTGGACTAAATCAGCTGCTTTGGCATTTGAGAACTACATGACTTTTGCATCAAAACAATAGTTAGATTTCAAACAAACCAGAGCTAAGCAATTGGAAATCTGAAATAAATTGTAGAATTGTAGATTGTAGAATAGTTCAATGAACATCTGAAATAAATACAATCAAATAAAAGCCTGACCTGTTTTCCAATTCCAGCTTATCTGTCCAAGGTTCATTAGAATCAAGATCTGGACACAGCAGCATGTTTAGATTAGTATACCTATAGCTCTAGATGGTTGAAGATGAATGTATGAGTTTATATGTATACTTGGTTTTCCCTCTTTATCCTTTAATCTGCTTTCTGTGATGATTAGTACTATTCATGACTTTCTGATAAAACAGGAATTTACACTGTACTCATTTTACAATGGCTAATTAATAGATAATTAATAAATAATTTATAATCTCCAGAGGATTGTGACCACCAAGCTCTCAATGAGAATGTTGACTCGCCCCCAACTCCCACAACTCCCTTTCCAATCTTCTGACCACCCCCCTCTCCCCTGACTACTTTCCAACCCCACAATGAATCTCCTAACCTCCTCAAATAACCCCACAATACCTACCACTCCCCAACTATTCTTCCAATCCCTTGACTTCTTCCCACCCACTCTGACTACCCTCCCAACCTAATGAAAATCCCAATTAATGCCACCCAAGCAAATCAATCACTGATCACCCAACCCTCCACCCTGAACACTCAACCCTCCCACATCTCCCAATCATCCTACCCACTTAATTCACACAGTTGCTGCTCACTCATAGAGCCCATACAGACGTGGACATTCAGCCCATAGAGTCTGCATCACCAAAACTACACTAATTCAACACTAATCCCACTTTCCATCACTCAGCCCACAGCCATGCATGTTTTGACATTTCAAGTTTTCATCCACATACTTTTTAAAGGTTGTGAGGTTCCCACCTTAACTATTCTCCCAGGCTGTGCATTCCAGATTCCCACCACTCTCTCCAGTGCAATCATATCATTCATGTATTGAGGCAACCACAACTGCACACAGTAAACCAGCTGTGGCTGAACCAAAATATTGTATAGCTCCATCATAGCCTTTCTGCTCTCATAATCTATGCTATGACTGATAAAGGCAAAAAGTTCCACATGCCTTCTTAACTATTAAGCTGGCCTGCTACCTTTAGGGATCTGTTGACATAAACTCCGAGATCCCTCTGTTCTTCTGAGCCTCCTAGTATCCTGCCATTCATTGAGTACTCCTTCCAAAGTGGATCACCTCACACTTTTCAAGGTTAAATTCCATCTGCCACTGATCTCCATCTGACCAATCCATCTATATCTTCCTGCAAACTAGGACCTTCCTCCTCACTATTAATCACCTTGCCAATCTTTTTGTCATCCGCAAATTAACTCATCATCACCCCTTATTCTCATCTATATTGTTCATACATATCACAAATAACAAGGAACTTACCGCTGATCACTGTGATATGCCATTGGACACCAGCCTCCAGTCACACATACAGCCTTCCACCATCATCCTCTGTCTCCTCCTACCAAGCCTGATTTAGATCCAACTTGGCCAGTTCCCCTGGATCCCATGTGCATTTACGTTCTTCATCAGTCTCTTCCAATCAAACCCTCACTTCTCGACAGGGGTGAGACCATTAAACCTAACTGCTTTGTAGCATTTAGTCTTGTTAAAAAAGGGGCATGGATTCCTTTCCTCAGGCACTGTTGCTCTTGACTATAAGCCACGGGAATCCACTGCATTTCCTCACTAGGCCCAGACCACAAGATCAGACAGGGTAAAAGAAGAGTGGACTGACAATCTGACTGGGATTGTCAATCCTCAGAAACTCTAGTCCAATTTTGCAATCTTCTGCAGAATTCTACCAAGGGATGCACCAACTGTAATGAAATGCCAAATATAACGACCAATTCATTTATACAGGTCTAAAGGTGTGTATCCAATATTTTAAGAAGCCCAGATCTTCCATTTCCAGGAGGATCATAACCTGGAGGTTCCTGAAAGATAAAATGGGGGATTCCTCTCAGGGCCCCCTGCATTGACTGCACGGGAATTACTTGGGAAGTTTCAACTTCGACTGGGTGATTAGCCTACGTCTGGAATCCTCAAAAGTTCCAACTTAAAGACAGAGTGGAATTTTTGCAAGCCCCACCAACATGTTTGATGTCAGGCATAGTGGGAGAAGATGGTGGGGCAGAAATCAGTTTCACGCTGACATGAATTTACAGCAGGATCTTCCAAGTCAGAGGTGGACATGAACCTCATTTTCATCTGGTTAATGAAGACCCAATCTCCCCAACAATAGATTATCTGTGGGATTGGCAGGGAAACTGATTCATAACAATGTGGTGCACAGATGTTGGGATGCATCCAAAAAATAGCTGAGGCTGCCTGTTCAGGATGGGGACTGCTCACAACCCTGGCTACTGAAACACCATAGTATCGGGTTGGGGAGCATCTGCAGGTAGGCCTTCCAGATTCGGTGTCCTGGAGAGGATATATTCACCAGCCTCAAGAGTGTGGGGGAGGTAGCGGAAGCAGATACAATAGTGACTTTTAAGGGGCGTCTTGACAAGGAATAGGATGGGAACAGAGGGATATGGTCCCTGGATGGGTAGGGGGTTTTAGTTAAATCGGGCAGTATGGTCGGTGCAGGCTTGGAGGGCCAAAGGGCCTGTTTCTGTGCTGTAATTTTCTTTTTTTTTTGTTCTCAGAGATCAATCTTCATTTTTCAGTTGCTCCACTTTCTTTCTTCAATTGTGGGCTAGTGATGTTGGACATCTTTTCTGTCATCATTTTCATGATGACAGAACACGCACCATCCAGGACTGCCTGCCACCGAGTACAGTGTGAAACATTCGGTTGCACCAATAACCAGGTTGGGGCTGGGAGATTTGGCGTGTTTTCCTACCAGCCACCGGTTTCGGCATCCATCATAGCACTTACACTCAAAATGGGGGAATTCCCAGAGACTTTGGTTGATTTCTCTTAGCAGAATAGTTGCCCCAGAAAGGTTAGGAGAACTAACACCAATTAGTCAGGGCTGAAGTGTGGTCAGGAAGTGGGGAGAGTTTGGGGTGTGGAAGGTGTTTGGGGAAAGTTGGAGGGGTTCATTGGGATGGGGAGAGGGTCAGAGTATCAGTTGCAAAGGAGTTAAAGCTGCCCACATAATGACTAAATCCCTGCCCCCACACTCCTAAATACCTACCCACTTCCTAACTAACCACAACCACCCCTCATTACCCAACAGCAATTGCCACGCCATAGAAGGCCTTGGGGGCTCATCTACTTTAATGCTTTTTAAGAGGCCCAATACCTCCTCCTTTTTGATATCGACATGACCCAGAATGTCTACACACCCTACCCTAGGCTCCTTATCCATCGAGTGCCTCTGTTTGGTGAATACTGAGCCAAAATATTCATTTAGTATCTCACCCATTTCCTCTAGCTCCATGTATAGTCTCTCCACTATCCTTGAATGGACCAACCCTTTCTCTGGCTACCCTCTTGCCCTTTCATACATATATATAAATAAAATGCCTTAGATCTTCCTTAATCCTGTTTGCCAAAGACATTTCATGATCCCTTTTAGCCCTCCTAACTCCTTCCTTAAGTTCTTTATATTCTTCAAGGGCTTCATCTGCCCCAAGCCTTTTAAACCTTATGAATGTTTCCTTTTTCTTTTTGAAAGGCTCATAATATCCCCCTTTATCCAGGATTTCCAATACGTGCCACACTTGCAGATATGATAGTGACTTTTAAGGGGCATCTTGACAAATACATGAATAGGATGGGAATGGAGGGATACGGTCCCCAGAAGGGTCGGGGCTTTTAGTTCAGTCGGGCAGCATGGTCGGTGTAGGCTTGGTGGGCCGAAGGGCCTGTTCATGTGATGTAATTTTTTTTTGTTATTTGTTCTTATCCTTCATCCTCACAGATACATGCCAGTCTTGAATTCCAATCAACTGACATTTGAAAGACTCCCACATGTTGGGATGTTGATTTCCCCTCAAACAGCATCCCCCAATCTACACTCTCCAGATCCTGGCTAATGTTGTTGCAGTTAGTCTTCCCTCAATTTAACACCTATGCCCAAGTTTCACTCTTGTCCTTACCCACAAGTACCTTAAAATTTACGGAATCATGATCACTGTTCCCAAAATGCTCTCCTACTGAAATTTCAATCACCTGGCTGGGCTCATTCCCTAATACCAGTTCTAATATGGCTCCTTCCCGCGTTGGGCTATATACATACAGTTTCAAGATATCTTCCTGAATGGTCCTGACAAGTTCTGCCCCATCCAAGCCCCTAGCAGTTACTGAGTCCCAGTCAATGTAGGGAAAGTTAAAAATCACCCACTACAACAAACGTGTTATTTTTGCATCTTTCCAAAATCTGTCTGCATATCTGCTCCTGTATCTCCCACTGGCTGTTGGGAGGCCTGTGATAAATACCCAACATTGTGATTGCATCTTTCTGTTCCTAAGTTCTTCCCATATTGCCTCGTTGCCTGAACCCCCGAGGTGTTCTCCCTCAGTACAGCTGGGATATTCTCCTCAACCAATAATGCAGCTCTTCCACCCTTTTTACATCCCTTTCTATCCTGCCTGAAGCATCTAAATCCTGGAACATTCAGCTGCCAATCCTGTCCATCTTTCAACCAAGTCTCTGTAATAGCAACAGCACCATCGTTCTAAGTACTAATCCAAGCTCTAAGTTCACCTATCTTACCTCTTGTGCTCCTCACGTTGAAACAAATGCACTTCAGACCACCAGTCCTGCTGTGTTCAATAACTACTCCCTGCCTGCTCTTCCTTTTAATTTTACTGGCCTTAGTCTGTAGCTCTCCTTCAGTTGTTTCTCCTGTTGACACGCTGCACCAGAGCGCAGACACTGCTGCATGTGAAATCAGTACATTGAAAACTTAAAGCTGAGTGGTAATAATGTTGAGCACTACAGAGATGAAGAAATAAGCTACAACTGTTCAATCAGGCAGCAGGAAATTGTCTGAAATCAGAGTGAGTGGAGCAGCATCAGACACTTAAAAGTGACAGTAAACTCATACAATGGATAACAGCTGTGACTTCAACTGAAGTTCAACTAATTTCAAGAAAAATCACAACCTGAACTAAACAAGCTACTGAAACTGTAGAATCAAACAACAGCGACATTTAATACGGAGAGGGAATAACTCAGTACAACTAAATAGATAAAGCAAAACTAGACAAGTGCATCTGGACAAGTGCAAATATGCACTCTAGAAATATTTCAAAACTATCATCTAAAATCTGGTGAAGTAGCATGATAAATGTTGGTCTACACCCTGAGAAAATAACACAGAACAGCACAGACATTAATAGATGGCAATATGGTGAAGGCTTGGAGCCAGAAAGATCACTGACAGAGACAGAGAAGATTAACAAGATGAAGTTTCAGACTTGCCTTTTAGCTGAATTATCAAAGCTGATGGGAATCTTGGAGCAGTTCTGTGCTTTGAAGTTGTTTTGATTTGAAACGTTAGGTTATGCTTCAATAAAACTATTTAATAGAGACAGAGCATGCTCTTCAATGGAACTAAAGCTACTTGGGATTGGCAATAACAATTGTGGCCTTTTGAGAGAGGTGGCTACCAAGGTATTTGAAGTGTTCACCATATTCCAGAGTTTTTCCTTCAACAGATATGGGAGGTGCAGTGTTTGGCTGACCAGGTGAGAGTCTTGTTTTTGCAACATTCAAGGACAGGCTGAGTTTCTCGAATGCAGGATTGAAGAGATCGAGAATGGCTTGCAAATTTCTCGCAGAGTGAGCAATGATACTGTAGTCATCCACAAACTGCAGAGAATAGGTGGAATTTTGCACTGTGTGCATCAGTTGTTGACAGAGGCGAGAAAACTGGCAAGGAGCTCTCCAGCTGCGTAGCTGAGATTCCTCTCCAGGTTCCCCTGCACTTTGTGTGTAGAAAATATGGGTGTGCGGTTTTCACATCACGCTGGCAGGGCACGGTCTGATAAACAATGCCCCCGATGTGCACTGAAAAAATACTTCCCCCAGCCCACAGATATGGGGAACCGTTCCCACAAGGACTGTGGCCACACTCCCCTCCCAAATAAGCACTGGGGCAATCTCCCGCCCAATGGATCTCCCCAGAGGGCTCACCTGGCACTCAGGTTGGCACTACCAGGGGGCAGTATCCCATTCCTCTCGGGGATGATACTTATCTTTGTGTCCCCAGTAGGTTTCCCTCGACTGCGTCACATCTTGCAAAAGCAGTTATAAACTTGAATTCTGTATGTAGGGGGAACACATGGTAGTGAGCGCTTGACAAAATAAAATCTCTGCAAGTCAACAAAATAATGAGACACAATATAGGAACGAGATAGAGAATCTGGTGAACTGCTGCGACAACAATAATCTCTCCCTCAATGTCAACAAAATGAAAGAGATTGTCATCTTCTTCAGAAAGCATAGTGGAGAACATGCCCGTTCACATCAATGGGAATGAAGCAGAAATGGTTGAGAGCATCAAGGTTTTAGTGTCCAAATCACCAACAACCTGTCCTGGTCCCTCCATGTGGACACTATAGTTAAGAAAGCCCACCAATGCCTCTACTTTCTTAGGAGACTAAGGAAATTTGGCATATCCGCTGCAACTCTCACCAAATGCACCATAGAAAGCATTCTTTCTGGTTCTATCACAGCTTGGTATGGCTCCTGCTCTGTCCAGGACCGCAAGAAGTTACAAAGGATCATGAATGAAGCCCAGTCCATCACTCAAACCAGTCTCCCATCCATTGACAATGTCTGCACTTCCCCGCTACCAAGGAAAAGCAGCCAGCATAATCAAGGACCCCATACACTCTAGACATCGACCTTCTTCTGTTTGGAAAAAAGATATAAAAGTCTGAGATCACGTACCAACCTTGATTCAAGGATGGCACCTACTCAGAGATATCAATTTGTGCTATGGGTTTCATATAGCTGATAAGGCCAATTCTCAATCCACAGATTGTTGCTCACATGGAGCAGGATGCCCCACGTGATAGTGAGATCCAGAGTACAAGATTTGTTCATCTAGCTGAAGGAACTCTTTGGTTGCAAGCAATAAAACAAAAACTTACTCCAACTGATAGATCAAAGAAAAAGAGAAAATGCTGGAAAATCTCAGCAGGTCTGGCGGCATCTGTTAGGAGAGAAAAGAGCTGACGTTTTGAGTCCAGATGATCCTTTGTCAAAGCTAGATTCCAGCATCCGCATTAATTTGCTTTTATCAAAGAAAAAGATTTAATAAAAATACTTCATTATGCCAACAGTTGAGGCCACACCCTAGGCCATCAAAACTCCCCACTATTCCCAACTGCTCCTTATTTGCACTGAGTCAGCTGGTCAACTGACCACCACGTCATTGTCATTACATAGTCTACCAGGTCAGCTGACCCTCACAGCATGTTATAATGTGACCAATGGTAACAGATCCAATATTATCATTGGTTACATTCTTACAAGATTTGCTTCCTTTTCTTCTGCCACCACTCTGCCTCATCAAAACATAATGTAGCTTTATTCAGGTTGTCATTGTTTTGAACGAATGATAGCAAACTCCTCCCAATCATTAATGTCAATACTGCCTCTCTTCAGAGTCACTTTGAAGAATTTTCTTTGTCTTCTCCTGGAATGTTGGATATTTGAGAGTTTAGAAACCAGGTCCTGTGAGGTTGAGTTTTTCAATTATCTGGATATGGTGTCCAGTCCATCAAAGTTGATTTTGTTCAGGAATGATTATGGAGCTGGTTTCAAGAAGGACACTGCTGTTTGTTCAACAATCCTCCCATTGAATCTGGATAATCCAGCAGAGGCATTGTAGGTGGAATTTCTCTAGTGTCCTAACATAATGCTGACAGCTAGGTCTCACTGCAGGTCAGGAGTGTAGCGACAGAAATTCTTGTGCACACTAGGACTTTTGTTGCTTTGATTTTATTACTATCACAAGCATAACGGTAGGACTCTGAATAGTGTGGATGAACAGAGGGTCTAGGTGTATGTGTACATAGATCCCTGAAAGTTGGGAATCAAGTAGATAGGGTTGTTAGGAAGGCATACGGTGTCTTGGCGTTTATTGGTAGGGGGATAGAATTTAGGAGCCGCAGCGTCATGTTGCAACTGTACAAAACTCTGGTGCGGCCGCACTTGGAGTATTGTGTGCAGTTCTGGTCCCCACATTATAGGAAGGATGTAGAGGCTTTGGAGAGGGTGCAGAAGAGGTTTACCAGGATGTCGCCTGGTATGGAGGGGAGGTCCTATGAGGAGAGACTGAGGGATTTGAGGTTGTTTTCGTTAGAAAGAAGGCAGCTACGAGGGGACCTTATTGAAACATATAAGATGATTAGAGGTTTAGATAGGGTGGACAGTGATAGCCTTTTTCCTCGGATGGAGAAAGCTAGCACGAGGGGGCATAGCTTTAAATTAAGGGGTGGTAGTTATAGGACGGATGTCAGGGGTAGGTTCTTTACCCAGAGGGTGGTGAGGGATTGGAATGCCCTGCCTGCTGCAGTTGTAAATGCGCCTAGTTTGGGGGTGTTTAAGAGATCCGTGGATAGGTTTATGGATGGTAAGGGTTTGGTTTAGGTTAGAGGGTCATTGTTTTTTAACTGGTCGGCGCAACATCGTGGGCCGAAGGGCCTGTTCTGCGCTGTAATGTTCTATGTTCTATGTTCTATGTTCTATAGTATATAGTATCGTTTCTTGCACGCTGTAAAAAGCATACCATACATAGAGAAGGAAAGCAGAGTGTGCAGGACGTAGTGTTAGAGTCACAGTTAGGATGTAGAGAAAGATCAACTTAATATAAAGGTAGGTCCATTTAAAAGTCTGATGGCAGCAGGAAAGAAGCTCTTTTTAAGTGATTGGACTGGACACCATATCCAGATATCTGAAAACTCTACCTCACCAGGATTTGCTTTCTCAACTCTCAAATGTCCAACATTCCAGGAGAGGACAAAGAAAATGGTTCAAAATCACTCTGAAGAGAGGCAGTATTGATATTTATGATTGGAGGAGTTTGGGAAGTGCCATCCTCGAATGGAGGGACAGTAGTTGCACAGACAGCATTAAGACTGCGATATTCAATGTTACTAATAGACCATGGTATAAAATAAAATGCCTAATAGTGCATCAAAAAAGATAAAACAGAATTTAAAATACAAATTTATTGATAAAATTCTATTCACTTCCCCATCTGAGACTCCTTTACCAATGTGCCTTGCAGCGTGAATTTAAAAGTTTACTCGTAAGCTTGAGGATTTAGTTCCAGAGCAGAACCTTTGTTTTCTTACAATAAACCCATTAGTGGATGGGTCAATACATGGTTTATTTAAGACTGTGGATGCTGTTACATCTGAAATTCAAATGACAGTCTCAGAAGATGGCACTCTTAAGGAATAATGCCCCTCATCAGTCAATGTTGTTACATTATTTCAAAAATCAAATAACTCTTTATACATAAATGCAAGGCAACATCAACATGACATATCCTTAATGTAGGTAAAATAGATTTGGAACTTTGTCATGAGATTCTCATACCCCTCCTCCATCAACATCACCACAAAGTATTACAAGTAAAAAAGTTGCTCTTCGTGGGTTCGCACAATGAGAAATGTAGCCAAGGAAAAACAACAGTGGAAAGTTCTTCATTTTTGGGCTTAATCTGTAGAAAATTACTGTCACAAAGTTATAACATTGTTTAAGCTCTGCGGTCATCTTTAAGGCCTAGGTTTAATGAATGCAATAGAAAACTCAATATCAAGGCACTATTATTAGGAGGGTGCAGTATGCCTTTAAAATGAATTGCATTCACTGAATCACAATGTCAATCACACGATGCTGCATATCATAAGAGGGGAGCGAGATAGTTGATGGTCAGCCTGCTTGGGGACACCAAATTTGTTGGGCATGCTCTCATCATATACAAAATCAAATGTGGATTCAAAAATTTCTGTTCACAAAGCTGATCTTCAAGCTAAGTCTAATCTTCCTTAGTTTGCCAAAACTCTGACTATTCAATTAATGGAATTTCTGAAGCAAATTTACTTCAAAACGACAGAAACCTTCATCTGTAACTGAGCAGTACTGGCAAAAGGAAATATTCTACATTCTTAAAAAGGGGGAAAAACTTTATAGCAGCAGTTAACACAATGGAGAACTAAACAAAAGAGACTGGAAGGATAAAGTTCAGTAGAGGTGAAGAACAAACCTGTGAGCAGATAGTAACAGCAAATGAAGCAGAATGCTTGATTCTTTTGGACAAGCTCTCCTATGTTAAGGGATACTTTGAAGAATTGCTTCTTTCAGCTGTCTGTATGTGCCTCACTGCCCACTTCTAATTAGCAGCAAGCCAGTTTCATCCAGGTAACGGAAGGACCTCAAATGTGGTGCATTCAAATGAAAATCAAAGAATACACAAACCTCCTTTGTGCTTTCTACTCTGCTTCAAAATTCTCTTTTCATGTATATAGTTATGCCTCTGGAGAATGTATGTCTGATTCTCTCTCAAGCTACCCTTGGTTCTCTCCCAGTGCTTTCCTGCAAATGGTCTGTTTTCTTTCCTCAGATTCCTTAAAAATACAAAATCTGATTGCCCCTTAACTCTCACCCCTGTACTCCAGCTCTGAGTTAGTGGCATTCACCTGCTGGCTGTGTGAAAGATATTGCCTCCAGCCGCTTCCCTTAGTGTAACGGATAATGCACAAACCTGGACTGGAGATATTTTTTCCAGTGCCACTCTTAAAGACGATAGTAACTTCTGATGAAGTCACTAAGATAAGAGATTGGTTTCTGTTTGACCTTGAATTTCCATTCCTTGTATAAAAATGAAAAATTACTAAAAGAGCCAGAGGGTGGTTGTTTCTTGTCATTATCCTGTTGTCAATTCTGATGGTGGTTATTAATTTTTTTCCTTTACGATTCACAATCTGCTCTTTGAAATGTGCCATATGTTCAAAGCAATTCAGGGATGACAACTGTCAGAATTACAACAATAAAAAATAGCCTAAACGAGGCAGATTTACTGCTATGGAGTTTCGGCTGAAAATAACCCCTGAAACGCTCTAACATATTACCCGTGCTCTGTTTTAAAATGCCATTACATCTACAGTATTAGCTTCAAGATTTTGTATCAACAAAAGGGTAAAGTAATATCATACAAAAGAGTATTTAATGGACTATGTAACAGCAAAGTGCTGAAATATATATGTATTTATTATTTGAGGGAATTCAGATTAATAATAGAGGCTAATATATTTGTTTTAATTGTGTGTAAAATAACAAAGCAATAAAGGCTGCTTTATCTGGTACTAATAAAAATTCATTGAAAACCAACTAGTGCTGGTGCAGCGATAAACCAGACTCTTGGCAAATACTGTTCTTCGAGCTTCCGAAGGACAGCCTAATCTGTCTGAAACGTCAAATTGAAACACATACTGTAAAGTAGAAACCCTACTTTCATTGACTATTCATTTTGCTTCAGTCTATTTATTAATTCTGTCTCCTTTATTTCTACTCATCTACGGGAAGAATTCCTCATTCCTTTATAAAATTAAACTTAATAGAATGTGATAAAGGGAACTCTTTGGCAATTATGATGTCTGCACTCTCTGCTGGCATGCAAGAGATGGAAATGAAGTTGGGGACGGGGAAGGGAATTCTAATAGGCACCATGATATATACAATGAACAGCAAGATGTCCACTGAGAGAAAGACTTGTCAGGCTAATCAGATTTTCCATATCCATGTAAAGACAGTAACATAGGCTCTAACCTTGTAAAGATGCTGCTGCTGCTCTTCTGACATCATCAGGTCATGGCTGTCCATCACTATGGATTCCATGTCAATCAGCCAATCCCAAAGCTCCTGATATTCCAATTCAAAGTCCAGAAGGCTGGTAAGAAGAATTAAAAATGCATTATGCATTATATAAATAAAATATATATTCCTGAATGAATGCTGAGTGGAAAATGTAATTACTTGTTATATAGAAAATTAAAACTCAAAACTAGTCAGCAAGGTTTAATTAAATTCCAACATAGGTGGAAAGCACAACATGATTAATAAAATAATGTAATAATGTATCAGAGAGACAAAAACACAACATTCATATAATTAGACACCAGCAATGAAAACCCATGATCATTATTTCATCATTTTTCCAATGTATAGATAAAACATATTATGGAAACTTGTTTAAACTTGTTTCTTGCTTTAAATCAGTCTAACAATCTCCATTTCAATGTAGTTTTTTTCAGAACAATCTCAACTAGATAAAGGTACAACAGCTAAACAAGACGGTCAGCAGCACTGAAGGTAAACCTACAGCCAAAAATTTTCTAAAAAGTTGAAAGTATATCAGACAGACATTTTAGTCGGGCATGAGCGACTATGCCAAGCCACTCAAGGGCTGGATGGAGCTCTAGACAGGTGCCTCCTGTAGACATGCTAAATGTGAAGATTAGGCCAAAAAGTCAAAATGACAAATTCTCAAAAGGCAGTAATCGTTAAAATTCAAAGAAAGATTGTACAATTTTCAGCTAAATAAATCATTAGATTGAGCAGCTTAAAAGCATTAAAGCCGTGTTCAGTTCAAAGCACACTGCCCAAGTTAACTGAACTCTCTGGTTTACACCTCAGTGCCAGCACTCTAACACAGTAAGCATTTGTAAATGTATAAAATGCAGACATCAACAAGGTAATATACAGTTGTAATATACAAGAAAATTTACATAAATGTCATTCCTGACATCGACATGCATCAACTGAACTGAATGTCAAACATGTTTTATCAGAAATTAACTATTGAATTCTATTGAAATATGTTATTCAATAGCATTTAATGGAAATAAATACTTGCTTCTCCAGAAAGATTTCCTGCCACGTTCAAAAACTTTTCAAAATTTTGTTCAATAAAAGCAGACTTAAATGTTGTAGCAAAAAAAGTTCTTTCCTGCAACTCTAAAACATGAATTGTTTCTGTTACAACTACGATGGTTTGTTCAATGGGTAACACAATTAATGTTCTGTGTTTTCACATCTAAATATATATTCTAGGTAATTCAAATCATGAATATCACACAGTTGTGCCTTTAGATTCAATCTGAATAATCTAAAGCAGCACATTGGATTTATGGAGGCATTTATCATTCAAATATATTTCAAATGCAGAGTACAAGTTCTTCTACAGTTCCTGAATGGAATGTTGATTTCATCAAGTATGTTCAGAAGCATATATAACTAACTTCTCCCACAAAGAGTGTCTCATGCATGTTGCTCAACTTCACATGCATTAAAACAAATTAAAGTTTTCATGTGACACAATTTAGGTTGGGTTTCAAATTCAATTTATTTATGTGGCTCTAATTTACAATCTAACACTCTGCAAGTGATTATTTAAAAACTGGATTAAATAATTTCTTAAGAAAATATTAATGGCACTGAAGAAAAATAAGTGATGTGCAAGAGATATAATATAATTTTTTTAAAAAATATGCTTGCACTTATTGTATTTTTGTATGCTATGGATCATGGTCATTCCTTTTTTAAAACATTTTCTTTTATGGGATGTGGGCCTCACTGGCAACGGCATTAGTTGTTGCCCATCCTCAACTGCTATTTAAACGTGGGCTTGCCAGTCCATTTCAGACAGCAGCTCAGAGTCAACCACATTGCTGTGGCTCTAGAGTCACAGGTAGGCCAGACCATGTAAGGATGGCAGATTCACAAAGGCATTTGTGAATCAAATGGGTTTCGTGAATCAGATGAATTTCATGACTTCACTACTGAGACTAACTTTATATTCCAGATTTATTAATCGGATTTAAACTCCACCAGATACTGAAGTAAGATTTGGGCGGCATGGTAGCACAGTGGTTAGCACCACTGCTTTGCAGCTCCAGAGACCTGGGTTCGATTCCTGGCTTGGGTCACTGTCTGTGTGGAGTTTGTACATTCTTCTCATGTCTGCTTGGGTTTCCTCCCACAGTCCAAAGATATGCAGGTTAGGTTGATTAAGAACATAAGAACATAAGAAATAGGAGCAGGAGTAGGCCAACTAGCCCTTCGAGCCTGCCCCGCCATTCAATAAGATCATGGCTGATCTGTCATGGCTCAGTTCCACATTCCCGCCCTCTCCCCATAACCCTTAATCCCCTCTCTCATCAAAAACCCATCAACCTGTGTCTTAAAAATATTTAGCGAGGCAGCCTCCACCACTTCAACTGGCAGAGAATTCCAGAGATTCACCACCCTTTGAGTGAAGAAGTTCCTCCTCAACTCTGTTCTAAACCGCCCCCCCTTTATCTTGAGGCTATGCCCCCTAGTCCTACTATCCTTTTTGAGCAGGAAGAGTCTCTCCACCTCTATCCTATCCATCCGATTCATCATCTTATACATCTCAATGAGATCTCCCCTCATTCTTCTAAACTCTAACGAGTACAAGCCTAGTTTATTCAGCCTCTCCTCATAGCTCAACCCCCTCAACTCCGGAATCAGCCTAGTAAACCTCCTCTGCACTCCCTCCAAGGCTAAAATATCCTTGCGCAAGTACGGCGCCCAAAACTGCACACAGTACTCCAGCTGCGGCCTCACCAATGCCCTATACAGCCGCAGCAAGACCTCCCTACTTGCCCATGCTAAAAATTGCCCTTAGTGTCCTGAGGTGTGTAGGTTAGAGGGATTAGTGGGTAAATATGTAGGGGTATGGGAGTAGGGCCTGGGTGGGATTGTGGTCGGTGTGCAAACTCGATGGGCCAAAAGGCCTATTTCTGTACTGTAGGGTTCTATGATTTGGACCTATGTTCCCAGAGCATTAATTTCCACAAGCTTGAAGGGCACTTTCAAAGTTAAGTATGCAGACTATATGCAATCCACAAACTATGCCGAATTAGCAGGTTTTACATGGGGTGTTTCATAGAATCCCTACATTGCAGAAGGAGGCCATTCGGCCCATCAAGTCTGCATTGATACAAATCCCACCTAGTCCCTATCCCCACTTAATTACCTTGCTAATCCCTCTAACCTATCACATCCAGGGACACTAAGGATTAATTTAGCATGGCCAATCAACCTTACCCACACATCTTTGGACTATAGGAGGAAACTGGAGCACCCAGAGGAAATCCATGCAAACACGGGGAGAACGTGCAAACTCCACACAGTCAGTAACCCAAGCTGGGAATCGAACCCAGGTCCCTGGAGCTGTGAAGCAGCAGTGCTAACCACTGTGCCACCATGCCTCTCCTTTGTAAGGGAGCTAAAGTTAGTTTCAGTGCCACAAAGATAGCGAGGAAAATATTAACAGAATTCCATCTCCTGATCAATGATTAATGATCCCAGATGATCAAGTTTGGCTGTGATGGCATCCACAATGGAATAGCTGGCTAATACCAGATGCTAGTGAAGAGAATGAGGAATAGTGAGGGACAGGAAGCCAAATTTAATCCTCCTCCCAGCATGTTTCCAATTTAACCACAAGGGCACCTGTTAGGGGATACAGATGCAGATGCCCATCAAAAACTTTATTGGTAAGTGTTTGATGGCAGAAACAAAGAATCTGCATTTCATGATTTCAGTCCCAAAGCTCATTGCAACCAGTAAAATATGTTTGAAGTGCAGCCATTCCTGCAATGGCCTTGGGTGACTGCCTATGTAGAGTTTGCACTTTCTTCCTGTGTCTACGTAGGTTTTGCTCGGGTGCTCAAGTTTCCTCCACAGTCCAAAGATGTACGGGTTAGCTAGATTGGCTAGAGTAAATGTGTGGGGTTACAGGGATAGGGCAGAGGGGAGGGTCTGGGTGAGATGCTCTTTTGGAGAATTGGTGCAGTCTTGATGGACTGAGTTGCTCTTTCTCCACTGTAGGGATTATATGGTACTACATCCACAATGTGAGGCTTCAGGTAAATCAGAGACACATGGACAATGAGCGTAGGACTCCTGAAGTAAAGTTGTAGCAGATCATTTTGAGGTCCCAGAACAATAGGGTCCAGCAAAACCAAATGTAACATTGGTTTTGTCCAGGAGTATGAGACATTTAATTACCCCACAGAGGGCTCCAGATGTCACATTTCTGGAATGTTAGCTTGCTCGCCTCGATGTGCGCCCTAGTATGCAGCTACATTAGACAATGCAAGTAAAGCAGCCAAAGCTGTAGGTTCCAATATTTCCTAGGTTTCTAAATCAGAGCTCTTCTTTCTGTATCCTTAAATCATTGTTGTCTTCGATGTTTCATTTCAGACAGAAGGCAAAAGGACTAATGGATTCAGGACTCAACACTGTTTCTCAGACTCCTCGTTCACCGAAGAGGCAAAAGGAGGGAGAGATGAAAGTTACCATGACTCCTATATCTTCAGTCACTCCTAGGTGCCTGGGATGTTCAAGGGGCCAGAATGTCTGCAGGCCTGGTTGCTGGGGGATATGGGCGATCCATTTAAACACTAGCTGATAACTCTGTTGCATCATCCTTAAACACATGCTGAAGAAATATACAATGCTGTTGACAGCTTCACATGCTCCCTTCTCGAGCAAAGCATGGTACTTCCGAACATATGCTTCAAATTGTTGGACCACTCAGGTGGCTGACTACAAAACAGTCCTGATTGGGTTTATCATACTGTCGCAGTGCGTTGTGCCATTCACAGTTTGACTATGAAAAGAGGTGAGCCCTTGGAGGAGAATGAGAGCTCATCGGAAGATGGAGGGGGCAAAAGGACTTGGAAGCTCTAGGGGCTGTTGAGGGACAATATGAGCATACTAATGCCATGGAGGAAGGAGGACGTGGGAGATGTTCCTGTGATACTTTCATTGCTGACAGATTCCAGGAAGACTAAGGCTAAGTGAGATCATATGCCACATCTCTCCTCACCCTCAAAGTCATTTCCTGTCATTTCAGGGGATGGTCAAAACAACTGCTGAGAGAACATGTCCTGCACATTCTGGCCTTATGCTGGGACATGATCGCACTGTTGGTCAATGGTGCTCTGCCAATGTGCTCACTCTGGGAACTTAAAGTTCACTGAAGAATGAGAATAGCAGTGATGTGAGACAAGCTTTGATGCTTTCTCATGATGCAAACACTGCCATGATTCAAATACAGACCAGCCTGCAGAACTCATCCAGAAGTGCATGTGCTGAGTTCAAGAACTATGAGGAGACCCATGTACTACTGAAGTATCAGAGCTGATGAGCTGCCCTCAGTCATTAGATAACTTGAGATAGATCCCAACATACACTTCAAATAAAGATTAAAATACAATTCCTAGGGCAACGCACAAAAGGTCAGTCTGTAGTTGCACTGAAGTTTACATCGCATGAAAGTTCATTTTATAAAGAAATTCTATGAGTGGGACAATAGCTAAACCTCGAGATAAGATGATCTCAAACAATAAATGCAGAATGTTTTCACTTGACCAGAACATTCACAAACCCATCAAATGATTTCACAAAAGTGCAATTTATTTACAATGATAGCATTCCGTGAACCAGAAGTGACATCACCAATTTTTAACTTTCCTAACCTCACCACTACATCTTCATGGAGCCCCAACCTCTGCAGCAGAGGAGGAAGCAGCCTGCTGACTGCTATATTCGAATGTCTGCAATGAACTTGGTGGATGTCCTCTGGTGGCCCAAGACCTATAGGGCCCTGGCCTCATATGGGTCTCCTGCTCAAGGCAGATGTACCCTCGGTGGCCTGTGCTACTGGAGTAGATGTGGATGCAGGCAGAAGAGATTGCGAGTGGCTGCACATCCTCGCAGTGTCCTCAGAAGTGGCCCTGGAGTGTTTGAATCCTCCCTGTGGTGCCAAAAGCACCCAGTCTAACTCCTGCAAGAGACATGCACTGAGAGGAAGGTCAAGGTATTATCCACATGTCACCTACATCTTAGTGGTCACACATCCTGATGGGTAACACCAAGTGCAGGGCCAAATGCGAATTTGTCAAGAACAGCTGGACCTTCCCAAGGTGACCTTGAGGTACTCTTATGTCAGAGCCACAAGATCAGACAGAATGCGGATGGACTCCTCCTGACTTTGAATCTCTGCCTGATGTTCCACTCTTTGCCACTGTGTCTCTATCATTGAGCTGGCAGCTGCTTCCTGAGGTTCATCATTTGACTGGGACTGATTGGCTGTTTGGTCCACAGTTTGAGAACTGAGGACCTTGGATGTCCCTTCCATCTGACTGCTGCAGGGATGTGTTTGAGAGTTGTTCTCTAAAGAGTGACCTTGGGTCAAGTCCAGAGCTATTCCCCACTGAGGTGTGTCTCTCTGCACTGGTGGAGGCTGCAAGTCAGTGCAATGATGGATTTTTGTGAACCTCCTCATCGTCGAAAGTGCTCTGGGGGCTCGGAATGCTGCTTAAGAAGTGTTGGTGACCTCTATCTGCTTGTACCTGGAAAATAGACAATAGAATTTAAATTGATGAGCATAAGCTATATCGGAGTACATTTCTGACTCACTGATTGTCAGGATTTGGTGAAGTGATGAAGGTTGTTGGAAGAAGCTGTTCTTCCTTTCCCCACAGGAGAAATTACTGTCCTCCTCCACAAGCCTCCTCAAATTTGCTGAGGTCAATGATCTTGGCCATTCCTCCCCTGGGTCTGGGCATTCTCCATTTGCTGTGTGCCAGCTTAGCTTGTACGAAGGTGAAAGAAAGGTATGTGATCAGTGGGGAATGAAGCAGAGGCTGGGTGAAATGCATGCCCCTTGAGTCTGGTGATCCCTCCACAGAAGGGCCAGAGGATGGTGTGTGAGCAACATGACAGACAGTATGTGAAAATGTCCGTGAAGGAATGAGTGTTAATATGTTTGCCCAACTAATGGATGTGGAGAGTTTGAGGACATAAAGGCGTGTTGAAAGTTTGATTATGAAGGGAGTTAAGAGATAACTTACCCTGGTGGAGTGCGTAAGATCATTCATCCTCTTCTGGCACTGTGTGGCATTCTGGCTGCAGTTACCAGGTGCTCTGTCCTCCCGCACGACAGCTTCCTGGGCTGGAGACACGAGGTTGCAGTGTTTCTTAGAGCCAGGACTCCTCAGGCAAATCAGCTCTTATCCCATCAGGTGATTCAGCCTGATACTTACCTATGATGCTTAACAAGGTCCCAAGTGTGGAATTAGGTGGAATTCCGGCCAGCGGGAAGGACACCACCAGACCCACCTGCCCTCAGACAAATAAATGGAAAATTCCATCCTATGTGACAATGGACACAAGTTTTGTATTGTTTTTAATTCCATTTAAGTAATGGAGATACATCAACATATAAGGCAGGTTGCTTGGGAAATACCTGGAATATGATGGGGTTGAGCATGATGATGTGTTTTCCTATTGCTGAAACACTCTGAGATATAAGATATCAAGTTGCAGAAATTCAAAATGCTCAATGTTAGTTTAAACAGCAGCTGTTTTGGAGTTCGTAAACACAGTGTAACTATAGAATATTGTGCTAAAAGCATATAAATAGAATGAGTACAGAAATTAAGACTGAAATATTAAACTCAGCAAACTCCTGTGTTCATCAACATTTATTCAAATGGTACTTAAGGCCTAGCTTCAAGTTTGTAATTTTATCAATCATTTTAACATTTTGAGTAAGTTTACTTAATTAAAAAAGGCCTGATATGAGCTTACTACAGAACAACACAATACATTTAAACCATAAGGATAGGTGGATATTAATGTGTCTTTAACTACAATCTTCTGATATACTTCATGAACTAATTGAATCAGGTGGTGATAAATTAAATAAAAGACATGTTTCTATACCTGTAAGTATCTACCCGATTGACTTTTGACATTGCAGCAAATTCTTGTTTTCTATTGTTGCTGCTTGTGTACTGCTCACTATAAAGCTTCAGGGACATCTGTTCCACAGCATCTCTCCTGGTCTCCAAGTTGATAAGCTGTATTTCTTCCTGGAAACAAAACGTGCATGTAACTAATAACAGGAGTTAAGATAGATCCATAGATGAAAGTAACAAAAAACTTTAAACAAAATAATATTCAAATAAACACATAAAACTTGTGTACTTAGAAACGTGTAACTTTTAGTTGTCAGTGGATTTCATACATTGATAATTAAATATGGAGCACTTAAGTACAGTAAATTGTAGCATAGAATATAATTCTAAGTTAATTAGGAAAGTAGTAGATGCCAATGTTTAAAAAAGGAGGTTGACAAAAGGCAGATAACTGTAGGCCACTGAGCTTAACTTCTGGATAGGGAAAATGCTTGAATCTGTCATCAAGGAAGAAATAGCGAGGCGTCCAGATATAAATTGTCCCATTGGTAAGACACAACATGGGTTCATGAAGGGAAGGTCATGTTTGACTAATGTAGTGGAATTCTTTGAGAACATTACATGTGCAATGGACAATGGGGAGCCTGTGGAAGTGGTGTATCTGGATTTCCAGAAGGCATCTGACAAGGTGCCACACCAAAGAATGCTGCATAAAAGGTGCACAGTGTTACGGGTAACGTATTAGCATGGATAGAGGATTGGTTAATTAACAGAAAGCAGACAGTGGGGGTAAATGGGTGTTTTTCTGGTTGGCAATCAGTGACTAGTGGTGTGCCTCAGGAATCAGTGATGGGATCGCAATTGTTTATGATTTACAAAGATGATTTGGAGTTGGGGACCAAGTGTAATGTGTCAAAATTTGCAGATGACTCTAAGACGAATGGTAGAGCAAAGTGTGCAGAGGGAACTGAAAGTCTGCAAAGGGATATAGATGGTCTAATGAGTGGGCGAGGGTCTGGCAGATGGAGTACAATACTGGTAAATGTGAGGTCATCCATTTTGGTAGGAATAACAGAAAAATGGACTATTATTTAAATGGTAAAAAAAATTGCAGCATGCTGCTGTGTAGAGGGACCTGGGTGTCCTGTGCAGGAATCTCAAGGAGTTGGTTTGCAGGTGCAGCAGGTAATTAAGAAGGCAAATGGAATTTTATCCTTCATTGATAGAAGGATGGAGTTTAAAAACAGCGAGGTTATGTTGCAGCTGTATAAGGTGCTGGTGAGGCCACACCTGGAGTACTGTGTACAGTTTTGGTCTCCTTACTTGAGAAAGGATATACTGGCATTGGAGGGGGTGCAGAGGAGATTCACTAGGTTGATTCCAGAGTTGAGAGGGTTGGTTTATTAGGAGAGACTGAGTAGACTGGGGCTATACTCATTGGAATTCAGCAGAGTGAGCCAAAATCTTATAGAAACCTATAAGATTAAGAAGTGAATAGATAAGATAGAAACAGGGAAGTGGTTTCCACTGGCGGGTGAAACTAGAACTAGGGGCATAGCCTCAAAGTAAGGGGAAGCAGATTTAGGACTGTGTTGAGGAAGAATTTCCTCACACAAAGAGTTGTGAATCTGTGGAAATCCCTGTCCCGTGGAGCATTTCAGACTACCTCTGAATGTTTTTAAGGCAAGGAAAGATAAATTTTTGAACAGTAAAGAAATTAAGTGTTATGGTAACCGGTGGGTAAGTGGAGCTGAGTCCACAAAAAGATCAGCCACAATCTTATTGAAAGGCGGAGCAGGCTTGAGGGGCCAGATGGCCTACTCCTGCTCCTAGTTCTTATGTTCTTATGTTACTAAATAACAAGTAACAATGGCAGGACGGGTGCTATGTTGCAGCTGTGGAATTTGGGAGCTTTTGGAAGCCAAGGCAATCCAAGACAAACATAGGTACAGGAAATGTGAACCACGATAAGACAGTTCTGGATAAGGATCATCAATCTAAAAGCCCAACTGCAGACACTGCCCAACATAAGGGTGGGGGGAAATACCTGGACACTTTGTTCCAGAAAATGGTTGCATCTCTTAGAATAGGGTAATTTTCATCAGCAGTGAGGGTACAGGGGAATGGTACTGTGAGTAAAACAGGTAGAGGGGTCAAGCAGACAATAGTGGAGGAGACTCAGACTTTGCAATTATCAATGAGGTTTGAGGTGCTCACAATTTGTGTAGATGCAAGTGAGGTCTGCAAGGTGGGTGAGCAGGCTGGTCACAGCGCCATGGTACAGCAAATTGTTCAAGTGGGGAGAGCAAGCAGGAACATAGTGGTGGTGGGGACAGCAGAGTGAGGGGGATTGACATTGTTAACTGCAACAAGGAATGATTGTCCAGATGGCTGTGTTGCCTGCCCAGTGCCAAGGTTCGGGACATCTGCTCAGGGCCAGAAAGGAACTTGCAGTGGGAAGGGGAGGACTCAGTTGTCATGGTCCATTTGATACAAGGACATATGCAAATATTCCATTGAGAGGATCTTCTGGTCCCGTCGAAGGCAAATCCAGTGATGAGTAGCGCAAATGGCCATTGACTTCAGTGGGATGGTAAGATCCCGCTGGCAGCCATTCATAGAAACAGAATCTCTACCATGCAGGAGGCAGCCATTCAACCCATCATGCCTGCATGACAACAATCCTATCCAGGCCCTATCCCCATAACCCCACATATTTACTCTGCTAATCTATCTGACATTAAGGGGCAATTTAACATGGCCAATCCACCTAACCTGCACATCTATGGCTAGCCATTTCCACTTCTGGAAAATCCACTGGGGGTGTGGAGGAAGATCCCAGCCATTGTTGGAGCTGGTCAGAAAAATATAGCAATTACTATGGGAAATTTTAATCTACAAATACAGCGGGATTTTCCACACAACCCGCCGTATGATTCGTGGTGGCGGAGATGACCTGCCATTGGCTGGGAGTAAAGTCTCTAGTCCTGCCGCTGTTAACAGATTTCCCATTGAATGTATCTCTTGCTCTGGGAAATCTGGCACAGGGGTGTGCCATTGGCAGAATTGGAAGATCCCACTAGTATGAACAGCCAGAAGATTCTCTCCTTAGACTGAAACAGCCAGATCAGCAAAGAGAGTGCAGATGACAATTGCATAGATGGTTTCAGGATAATTTAAACTCTGGTGCCAGGGCACAGGCTAACTTAGACCTGGTATTGTGCAACAATTTGATTTAATTTATTATTGTCACATGTATTAACATACAATGAAAAGTATTATTTATTGCGTGCTATATAGACAAAGCATACCATTCATAGAGAAGGAAACAAGAGAGAGTGCAGAATGTCGTGTTCCAGTCATTGCTAGGTTTAGAGAAAAATCAACTTATTGCAAGGTAAGGTAGGGTTAATTAATGGCCTCATCATAAAGGTGCCTCTAGGCAGCAGCGATCATAACAAAATTGAATTTTACATTCAGTTTGAGGAAGAGAAGATGAGCGTAAGACTAGTATTTTAAACTTAAATAGGGAATGATAAGGGTGTGAAAATAGAGCTAGCAAAAGTGAACTAGCAATTTACATTAAAGGATAGATCAATAGAGATACAGTGGCAGACATATACGGGGATATGTCAGAACACACAATAGGTGCATTCCAATGAAAAAGGGAAAATTCCAGGGCAGGACTCACCATCTGTGGTTCACCAAAAAAGTTACTATCAATCTTAAAGAAAATGTATATAGTTGCACAAAGTTGGGTGGAAGGTCAGCTGATTGGACAGAATATATAAAAAAACTAAAAGATTAATAAGAAGGGAAACTAAGAATATAACGGAAAGCTAGCTGGAAATATAAAGACAGAGTGAGAATTTCTATATTTTTTATAAGTTAACAAAGTGATCGTTGGCCCAATAGAAGGCAAGTCTGGGGAGTTAATAATGGAAAATATGGAAATGGCCAATTAGTTGAATACACATTTTTCCTTGGTCTTCTCTGCAGAGAATACAAATAACATCCCGGAAGTGGCTGTAAAGCAAGAAATGGAAGGAGGGAGGAATGCATGTAATTGTCAGGGAAGTGGTACTGAGAAAATTGTTGGGACTGTGTGCTGACACATCCAGATTCCTGATGGATTTCATTCTAGGGCTTGAAAAGAAATAGCTGGTGAGATGTTCGATGTGTTGGTTTTCTTTTTCAAACTTCACTAGATTCATTTGATCGAAAAACAAGAGATGTTACTCTGAAAAGGATGGGAGGTTAAAAAAAAGGAAACTCTATGCCAGTTAGCTTAACTTATGTCATAGGGAAAATGTTAGAAGCTATTATTAAAGATATTATAACAGGACCCTTAGATAAATTGAAAGGAATCAGGCAGGGTCAACATGGTTTTGTGGAAGGGAAATCATGTTTAACCAACGTATTGGAGTTATTTGAAAAAGTAGCAGCTGCTGCAGATAACCGGAAATCGGTGGATATATGGTGCTTAGGTTTCTAGAAGGCATTTGATAAAGATGCCATATCAAAGGTTATTGTGGAAAATAAAAGCTCATTGTATTAGGGTAACATATTGACATGAATCAAAGATTGGCTGGCTAACAGAAAACAGAGAGTAAGCATAAATGGGTCATTTTCTGATTGGCAGGATCTGAAGGGCATGCCACAGCAATCAGCATTGGGGACCCAACACTTTATAATTTATGTAAATGATTTGGATGAAGTGATGGATGGTGTGGTTGTTACATCTGCTGATGACATAAAGATAAGTAGGAAAGGAAGTTGTAAAGAGTGCATAAGGAGGCTACAAAAAGATAGTAGATTAGGTTGGGTGGCACGGTGGCACAGTGGCGAGCACAGCTGCCTCACAGTACAAGGGACCCAGGTTCAATTCCGGCCTTGGGTCACTGTCTGTGAGGCGTTTATACATTCTCCCCATGTCTGTGTGGGTTTCCTCTGGGTGCTCCGGTTTCCTCCCACTGTCCAAAGATGTGAGGATTAGGTTGATTGGTCATGCTAAATTGACCCTTGTGTCAGGGGGATTAGCAGGGTAAATGTGTGGGGTTGGTACAGACTCAATGGGCCAAATGGCTGCCTTCTGTACTGTATAGATTCTATGATTCTTAGGTAAGTGGGCAAAATTCTGGCAAGTGGAATATAATGTGGGAATAGGTGAGCTTGTCCAATTTGGGAGGACAAATTAAAAAAGCATATTATCTAAACAGTAAGAGATTATAGGGCTTTGGGGTGCAGAAGGCTTTGGGTGCTCTAGTGCATGAAACGCAAAATTGCAGGCACAGCAAGTAATTAGCAAAGCTAATAAAATGTTACCGATTGTTGCAAAGGAATTAAGTATAAGAGTAGTGACGTTATGCTTCAGTTATAGAGGGCATTGGTGAGATTAAATCTGAAGCACTAAATACAGTCTCCTTATTTGAGGAAATGTGTAAATTTATTCGAAGCAGTTCAGAGAAGTTTACTGGATTAATAGCTGGATGGGGCATGTTGTCTTATGAGGAAGGCTGGATAGGTTTGTATCCACTGGAGTTTCAAAGGGTAAGAGGTATCTTGATTGAAACATACAAGATCCTGAGGCAATTTGACCTGGTGAATGTGCAAAGAATATTTACTCCTTTGGGAAAATCTAGAGCTCAGGGTCACTGTTCTGAAATAAGAAGTCGTCTATTTAGAACAGAGACGAGAAAAAAATTCTCTCAGATGGTTGTAGATTTTGGAATTCTCTTCCTCAAAAGAAAGTTGAGGCAGAGTCCTTGAATTTCCTTAAGGTTGGAGTAGACAAGTTCTTGATCAGCAAGGGAATGAAAGGTTATTAGAGACAAGCATGAATTGAAGTTGAGGTTAGAATCAGTTCAGCTGTGATCTGATTGAATGGTGAAGCAGTCTTGAGGGGCCAACTGGCCTGCTCCTGCTCCTAATTTGTATGTTCGTATGTATAAACATGAATAGTTCAGCATTCATCAATAGCTCAGAATATTCTTTTTCACCTGAATCTCTAATGCAGGGATGTCATATACTATCTTTTGAGAATCCTGTGAGCATGTGGGCATTGCATCAATAAAATGGCATATTTAGATTTTCACAAAATGAGTAATGTATTCTCACTCCCTTGTGTGCTATTCAACTGTATAATTTTACAGAAGGCAGGCTCACATTTAGCAAGATCCAAATGAAACTCAGTGGGTTAACAATTAAGGTTGCTTACAATTTCTTGTCTCCAAGGCAAGTCAGGGCAAAGTGTAGGAGTGATTTTACAATGTCAGAATTGTGTTCAGTTGGTTGGTATTACAATACTATTCATTCAACTTTGTCACTAGAGTTTCAAGGGCTTAGATCACTTAATTCTAGCAATACAGCTCTCTCACATAGCTCTGATTGTTGCAAATTACAGGCAGAAGCAATTTACAACAATCACCTTGTAGTCCATCAAGATTTTTTTCAGTTAATCCCATACCACCTTCACAGTTATTAATATTTTACCTGCAATGTTTTCCATTCTGTTCCAATTCTATACTTTTGAAATCAGGCTCCAGACCACAAACCTTTCCCCAATAGCATTCATTAGCATTCCCAAATCAGGCAAACTGTGTTCCATAGTCTCTGTTCAAAACACAATTAATTTACCCATATTCTGGAGTAATTCAGTGCTTATATCCCAAGATATTGCCACTGTGGTCTTCAACATGAATGCAAAACAAATCACAGTAAAAATAATCAAAGTTGCAATCTTTCAAAAAAAATCTCAGTTGTATTCTATCTACATTGTGAAATGCTGATTTTTTTTCCCTCCATGCTGAACATTGTACCCCTAACTAGAACAGTGACCAGACAAACTCTCAGCTAACAATCCTGCACAGCTACCATTAGTTGAAACAGTCTCACACGTGGGTTCACTTTTCAACTCTCCCATTATTCTTTAAGGGAGAACCTTTCCTCGGTGATCTGGATCAGGCTTCAAACTATGGGCTACTACTGGGATAAACTGCATTTTGGCAAACCAATAGTAAATAGTGTCATGCCATCAAATGCATAGTCATCTGACTCAGTGATTTCCCTCTCAACTCCAAGTTCAAATTTCATGGGTTCAAAGTCCACTTTAGGACTTGCACATAATGCAGGCTGATAACTGTGTGCAACAGTGAGGGATTGCTGCATTTTCAGGGGTGCTGAAATGCTAACCAAGACCCAATCTGCGTTCACAGAAAAGGGTTAAATGATCCTTAATCAACATCATCAAATGAAACAGATTATCTGATTCACTGTTAAGGATTTTACCCAGCAAAGAATGGCTTCTGCCTTGTCTATACTTCACAACAGTAAAGAAGAAGCATTTGGAACCATTCTGAGCACATGGATGGAGCTGAATTGCAAAATATAGCAGGTATTCCACAAGGCTTTGGCCTTGTGGATCCAGAACTGGCTTGCCTGCAGAAGGCAGAGAGTGGTTGTGGATGAGTCTTTTTCTGCAAGGAAGTCAGTCACCAGTGGAGTGCCCCAGGGATCTGTTCTAGGACCCTTGCTGTTTGTCATTTTCATAAATGGCCTGGATGAGGAATTGGAGGGATGGGTTAGTAAGTTCGCCGACAACACGAAGGTGGGTGGTGTTGTGGATAGTCTGGAGGGATGTCAGAAGTTGCAGTGAGACATAGATAGGATGCAGGACTGGGTGGAGAAGTGGCAGATGGACTTCAACGTGGATAAATGTGTAATGGTCCATTTTGGCAGGACCAAAGGGATGCAGGAGTACAATATCAAGGGTAGGAGTCTTAGCAGTGTTGAGGAGCAGAAGGATCTTGGGGTCCGGGTCCATAGGACTCTTAAATCGGCCTCGCAGGTGGAGGATGTGGTCAAGAAGGCGTATGGTGTACTGGCCTTCATTAATCGAGGGATTGAGTTTAGGAGTCGGGAGGTAATGCTGCAACTTTATAAGACCCTTGTCAGACCCCACTTGGAGTAATGTGCGCAGTTCTGGTGGCCTCAATACAGGAAGGACGTGGAAGCTATTGAGAGGGTGCAGAGGAGATTTACAAGGATGTTGCCTGGATTGGGAGGCATGCCTTATGAGGATAGGTTGAGGGAGCTAGGTCTCTTCTCCCTGGAGAGACGAAGGTTGAGAAGTGACCTGATAGAGGTTTATAAAATGTTGAGAGGTATAGATCGGGTGGATTCTCGGAGGCTATTTCCCAGGGCTGAACTGGTCGCTACGAGAAGACACAGGTTTAAGGTGCTGGGAAGCAAGTACAAAGGAGATGTTAGGGGTAAGTTTTTCACTCAGAGAGTGGTGAGTGAGTGGAATCAGCTGTCGTCAGTGGTGGTAGAGATGAACTGGCTGGGGTCTTTTAAAAGACTTCTGGATGAGTACATGGGATTTAATGGGATTGGGAGTTATAGATAGTTCTATGGCTTGGTAGGTATGGATATGATCGGCGTAACTTGTGGGCCGAAGGGCCTGTTTGTACTGTAGTTTTTCACTGTTTTATGTTCTATTCACAGTTCCCTTATATATCATATGCTTTAAGATATTATTTAATCAGAATACTCCTATTAGATATGAGTGTTTTCCCCTTATGCATTCCTCTAATGTAAGTACCATCCAACTATAAGATTGCACTTGTCAAATACAGCATTAATTTTCATAATTCAGGAAAATGCAAGTAATTTCCTTACAACAGCCACAGAGCTAATATGTATGTGGGAGGTGTCAAATTGCTCAGTTGACGAGATGGCTGCTTCGTGATGCACAGCCAACACAGCGTGGGTTCAATTCCTGTACCAACTGTGGTTATCCATGATAACTTTCTCAACCTTACCCCTCACCTGAGGTGTGGTGATCCTCAAGTTAAATCACTACCGGGGAGAGCAGCCTACGGTCACTAATATGTATAAAAGTCTGCTGTTTACCATAATAAACTGTGCAGAAAAGTTAAGAGCTTTTGAATTTGACATCCTATTGACTGGATTCCAGCAGATAATTGACCAATTAGTTTTTGTAATGTGAGCAACTAGAGGGGGAGAGTTTGAATGATGCTGATCTGTGAAATTGTACCAAGAAAATGTCCTGTAAAGTTACACACTTAACAGAACAGACTTCTAAAAGAATTAATCACAACTGTTACTGCCCAGGCTTTGTCACAACATTCTGCGTTGGGATCATATAGGAGGGGCACAAGTTGCACTATTATATTCACCAGGAGTTTGATATTGTCCAGTGAGTGGGATAGTATATCATGAGACACACAATTATCTCTTCATTATGGCATAATGCACCAAAGGCCATGTTGAACATTTAAGCACATTCTTTACTTCATGTTTAAGGTGGTAATTGTTCGATTGTTAGAATATTAGTCAGGCCTGAATAGATTTACTGACAAGTCAGCTAATCACACTAAAATAGAGTAGACTTTACTTGCACAACATACAAACTGTTTCAAAAACTCCATGATGTTGTATCTTCAATGAAAGGACAAAACAGTTAAGATAAACTTTTTAATATTGGACTTTAGATAGATTGTGAAAATTGACAGAATCAAGAGCATAAGACAATATAATTCCTTACAAAGAAATCTTAAATATGTCTCTTCACTCTGTGGTGTGACTTTGGTTTTAGTACTTATACTGTAAAGCAATTCCTGCTAAAGGTGAGCAAAGCTGAGGCTGCAGCATAAAGTCAACCATTGTGTGCTGGTCAGAGTTCACAAAAGAGTGAAGTCTGACCCCTGGAGGTAGCAGTCTTACACTGCTTGAGTTTCAGTGCAACATCAAACCAGCTTTCAAAGACATTCAGTGAGTCTGCTGGGCCTTCAAAACACTTTAGCTCTCACAGAACTTCCTTAAATATTTGGATATGCAACTTAGCCTTCATATCTAAAATGTACACTTGCTATTTACACACAAAAACTCTCTTTTTTAATTAAAGAATTTTTAAAAAATTATTTTCTTGCTATTACCATTAAATTGTCAACAAATGCAAACAAAACATTGTCCCTGCTAATAGCTTAAGCACTGCATGCTTAGGGACCATGGGCAGAATATCCCCAGTCTGCCAGCATTGGGAAGCTTGGCCGGTGGGGGAACTTAATTTGGCATGTGACTAAACTCCTGACAACGAGAGGAACCTTAGCAATTAAGTTACTGGTTTTTAAAGTCGAGTTAAAGGCAAGTGAAGCTTCCCAATGAGCTTTGTCGGGAAGCCCTTCTGCATCCATTGGCATGTCATGCATGCATATTAAAAAGCTAACTCACCAGAATTAAGCTCCTCCTCCAAATTAACTTCCTGCCAGCAAGAAATTAAAATGTTTACTTTTACAAGTGGCTTGCACCTGGTGAAGTAAACTTCTAGGATTAACAGTGAGTTGCTGCCATCAGGTCCTCTTTGGAGAACACCTGTAAATGCCAGCCTATGCTTGAGGCCAGGTGGTGGCAGTGCAAGTTGCATGGAGGATAACCAAAGAAGAGAGGAAGAATTAGTGGAGAAGGGTGGAGCAGTGGCCAGGCAAAGGTAGAAGGGTTAGTGCAGGCTTTCCTGGTGCCCTTTAAATATAGGGCCTGGACCCTTGACCCCATAAGATAACAGGGTACAGATGCATAGGTAATGCGCTGAACAGCATAAGATCATGTGTGGTCAGCCATCCTGCTCCCGTAGTGGAAATCACTCCAATTTCCACTCTGCCACTGACTCAAGGACAAAAGATCTTGGCCTACGTCAATGACAATCTATTAACAGCTGAGACAACTGAGCTAGAAGTTTGCTGTTAGGTAATGACTAATTTGTAATCTCAAGAACTAGGATCAAAAACATATGACGTTTATTGCTCGATAGCACCTTACCTGCACTCTATTACCCCAACAAAATAAATAATGAGTGGCCCCTTCAATGTACCATATTTCAGATTTTTTGATTCCAATTGCAAGCTACTGGGTCCCCTAATTTATTTTAACCTGTGTGCATGGTATAAATTTGCTGGGCCTGGTTTCCGAGGCTGGCTTAAAACTAACAGAGTGCTGCTGATGCAAAATAAAATCAATCTGAAGTTGAGCTGTTTGATGAATATTTACTTTTGTCTCCAGAGTTTTAGATTCGGATTTGAAATCTGCTGAATCATGTCATTTATTTTGTGTGCATGCCAACACCAATTTACTATCTGTAAGAAAGTTCCTGAACTGGAAGTCCCTTGTGGATTCTCTGTTGGGTATTCTGTCAATCAGAAAAGCTATGTAAAGCATTACCAGTAGGAACCATTATAATTTACTATTCATACCCTGCTCTGTATGCTTACAATGAATTTTCTGATTGCTGTAAGCTCTAACATGTACTCTGGTGATAGCATATGTAAACATCAATCATTCATACATCATTGAAGATTACAGTGTTATGTCAATTGTATAGTTAAGTATACTCTTACAAGACCTGCCAATAATTACAAATATTCTGCCCAATATTTAATAATTCCATCTTTACAAATGATGGAAATGAATAGAAGTGTATCAGATTTGTAAACATCAACACAAGGTCAGAATATGGAATTACAGTTTGAAAATTAAACAGAAATCTTCAAATCAATGGGTGAATTCTTGTGCTTAGAAAACCTTGCATGGTTTATAAACACAACAGCAACTCATTTACTAGGTATAGTAACAGACATTGTGTAAAAGTAATTTCCTCCTTTAGTGTTAGTAATAACATTTTAAATGTTTTCTGCTTTATGCACTTAGAAACAATGAATAGAATGTCTTAAAGTTCACTTTAAAGCAAGCAGCGATGCATTTGAAAACACTCCATGGAAATTAAGCAAGCAGGAAAGGACTATATGAGAAACAGATGGTAAATGTAACATATATTTTACAGAGATAAAAATAAGATCAGTGCCTCCAGTGACAAGCATTACTAAACTCTTCAGAATTTTATAATTACAGGCATGCATTTAATATATGCATTGGAAAAATATGCAAAATATGATTGAAAACTATATGGTTGTATACAGAATTCAAATTATGGAAAATTCACAACAACAGCAGCTTCAATTGAGATATTTGAAAGATTAAAGGCCATCGCTTTAGGCAGGTGTTACACAAGATTCCATTAATATACGTAATTAACATTGGCCAAAGCTTTAATGAACATGCAAACCTTAATTAGCAATGCATTTGATGTAATGTAAAAAGCTGATCCTACTGTCACAGCCAAAATTCTCAATATGAGAGTACACTGAGGATAAAATAAATTCTGTTTCTCAAATGATCTCCCAAATTGGCAAAGAGATTTGTTATGGCTACTGGGAAGTGAACAGCACTTTTGGAATATTTTGCAGGAATCCATAATGCAAATACAAAGATAACTATACCTAATCGATGCCACTCTTTACTAGTTCATGACATGACCGTAAAATAGATATTGCCCGATTTACAGGTACAGTCCGATATCCATCCACTTTTAACCTAAAGAAATTACTCTAAAATTAAAATTTGTCATGACTAATGAAGCATTCTCAATGCTGATGTGGACTGCACTATTTAAATATTACAAGAAATATGAATTATATTGATTTGCAGACCAATACCCTGCACCTTCTTACACCTAACGTTGTTGAAAACCCCTTTCCCAACATAATAGACTAAATTTAACAGAATATTGCAGAATAAATGAATGTCTACAGGGAAAGAGCATTTTAACAGAGATAGTGCAAGTCATTGATTTTTAAAGCCTGCAGTATGTTAGTAGGAATAGTAATAGAGGGAAATTGATTTTAATACCCGCTAATGAAAGACAAAAGAAAAGATCAGTCTGAAAACTGGGATAAAGAGATATACTTCACTGACAGGAAGACAGTGTTATGAAGTCCAGCAAGAACAAAGGAACTGTTTTGAAATATTCCTACCTATATTAAAGGATAGGTAGCAAAGAACACATAACCCTTTTTCACAGTGCATTGTACACCGACTTATTGCACACAAGCAACTTACATATTTCTGAAATAAAGGTACAATACTGTGGATGCTGGAAATCTGAAATGACAGAAAAAGGTGGAAAACACTCAGCAGGTCTGGCAGTGTCTGTGGAGAGGGAAACAGAGTTAACTTTTTCAGTCTAATATGATTATCCCACAGTTTTATTGAAAATGCTGACAGACCTGCTGAGTTTTTTTAACATTTTATTTTTTCATTACATATTTCGGATGTGTCTAAAATCTGTTATACTTCCGCTGAGATAGTTTGCCTTGCTTTAGAATTTTAACCAATGTCCTATTAATAATAGAGATGCTCTGTGATGGATGTGTGGTGTTATATCAGAACTCTGTCCTTTTTTTGGTGCATTTGAGATTAATACAAGTCAATCTAAGATGGCTTTATTCTTTGAAAAGGCATATCTAAGACTTATCAACTTAAAAATCAATGGTTTAATTCTCATGACTGCAATATATCACTTGCAAGAGAAAGCTTTAATTGAGGTCACCCATTTTTTCATAGCTGTTTTCTACAATATTCAATTTCATAATGTGAAAGTTGAAAACCTTAAAAAATGAAAAATTCTGAAAGATTTTGTTCACCTTACGTCTAACAGCTAAATGGTTCTGACATGGAGTTTATTTGCTTTATTTCCTGTCTAATAATCCACCTTCAGAGTCTCTGTCAGGTAAGTGACCTTGTATTTCATTAACGGATAATTAAATGGATTTATTCCACTAACAGCTTTAATTAAAATGCTAGAAATATTGATTACCCCTATCATCCTTATTCCCAAGGATGAGAAAGGTTTTAAGAGTGTTTATTTAGAAACGACAGAGAATCAAATTAGATTGAATCTCTGGGAGACCAGAAGAAACATAATACTTTCCTACACCTCAAGCAGAAAATTAGGTTTTGCTTCTTTGTTGTAAGATTTAATTTCTTTTAAAAATGATTACTGTTTATCTTAATATTACAGAGGAGATATTTTAAATAAAAGTAAATGAGATGTCATGGCAACAAAGCTAGCACTTTGATGCACAGGTATGAAGGTTTCAGCCCAGCCCCTCAGTGACAGAGCTGTTAGAATCAAACAAAGGAGTATATCCACAGTGCTGCTCTTTACTGTCTGGTGTTTAGATTTAAAACAAACAGACTTAAAATGAAACAATTCTTTAAAAAGTGATCATAAACTGCTCTATTTTTCGATGCTGCATTTTCATGACTTGCTTACATGATCTCTGACAAATCTGTGAGTAATGGGGCAACAAAGATAAGCTTTTCACACCAACACATATTGCTTCCACCTTTGCTCATCATTACTTCATGCACCATTGCAGCATCTTTTGCTCAACAGTCTCGCTGTGTTATAAGGAAATATAACTAGAGGGTACACATTAAAATTTTTAGATTGGTTGAGGCAGGGAAACAAAGATGTATGGAGCTATCATGTCATCCCTGTAAGGTCCCCTTAGGAGGATTAACACATGTTTCTTTTACATTTTCTTTAACCTAGTGGGTATGTTCCATCTGGGTAGTGCTGGGCTATTTTAAAGAAAGCATTTTGTGGCAATCAGATCTTTTTTCCTTTTAGGGGGTGAAATTTGCCTTAACAGTTTTGTTGCATGTCTGCCTGAGGAACCAGACTCAAGGTTTGTAACTTTCATTAAAAGCATAATTGACTCTTAACCCTTGAAGCTTCACTTACAGCGTTTATTGCAACAACCGTCGGGAATTTGTTTCATTTCCTATGGAAAGGATTAAGCCTTTTTTGGCTATGTCTGTTTCATAAATAGTTACTTCCTGAAATTTAATTGCCTCATTCTCATAGTTTGGAAGGAGCTGTCGGATTTGACTGTGAACACTTCAGATTTCCACAAGTTCCAAAGAGAACAACAAGATCAACAACAAAATCATTCTTTCAAACCTGAGAGAAATTCTATTACTGCATTCTAGGAATCAATATCTTTTACTTCTTTGTGAGGTGATATATTTTTCTCTCTATCCTTCATTCTAGAGCAGAAAATCAGCCATGTTGGAGGATGAAGTCCTGATGGTCAGTGGCTGGGAGCAAAGGGATGTCAGGGGTCAAGGTCAGTGGCCAAGTGGGAGACTGGAGACGGGGATTGGAGGGGAGGGGACATGGTGCTCTGATCATGGAGCAGGGTGGAGAGTGGAAGTGTTTGGGGTCTGTTGTTTGACTGTGGCAGGAAAGCTGGATTCAGCTGATAAGCTGCTTGATTTCCCAAGGCCTAGTCAGAGCTAAATTTGAGATCAATGATCAACACAAGGATGTCAGGCACATTAGAAAGATTTAAATTGCTATTCTGCCTCGAAGGAATAGTTATTGGTCCTCCTCCATTCCACCTCCATTAAATGAGCAAGTTAGAAGCAGGTTGGATTGGGATTCAGGTTTCTAACATTTTAAACTCCCATCTGACCCATGTCCACTGCTTTTCAGGGTTAAACCCAGTTAAATCCCCAAATAGCACCAAATGGTTAGTATGGATGTGCAGAACCACAGAGCACAAAGCCATCCTAAACAGAGTTTCAATCCCCAGACCATTGCTTCTCCACACTGCAGCCCACCTCTGGTACTATTTTCTCTCACTGCTGTTGGAACTTTAGTTCAAATTTCTCTCAATGTTCAATTCTTCTCATATCCATTTCCCTCATCCACTCTGCACAAAATTACTTTTCAGAATATTGTGTCTTCACATCTTAATTTTCTCTCTTCCACCTTTTTTTAAACTCCATTGCTTTTCAATGGGGGCGATTTATGGTCCATGTTTGTATAGAAAAGCGATTGCAAAGAGATCGTGTTCTGCGATTTTCCCCACCCCTCTTCGGTGACGTTGTGAGGTTCACACCCAGGAAGGAAAAGAACCTCATTTAAATATAATTATTAGGCCGCTCATCGTTAATAGACCCCCCCCCCAACCCCTGTCTTTATTAAATAAGGGCACTCCAATCTTTTTGGAACTAGTTTTGCCAACATCTTTGTGCGTCAAACACACCCCCTGCTTTTTCTTTAGCAAAGTGCCATAAAATCTGGAGAGAAAATCTGCCTGTTTTCTCTGAAGAGAAACACGCCGGTTTTCAGTCAGATCCGGATACTTTGCTATTTTTTGGTAAGATTCCACCCTATGTCATCATGTGTTGGCTTCGTCCCAGCTTTCAAGTATGCCACGGCTTGCTCTTGTCCCTTCCAATCTTTCTCAGCTCTGTTATCCCCAAGAGAATCTCCCTGAAACCAGATTCTCCTTCTCCCCTCATTTTTTTAAATATTCAAGCCCTCTTCCCATTGTCCTTGGGAAACTTGTGCTATCGTCATCCCTGATTTCCAAATCCTCCACAAAATCCTTTCTCTTTAACCATGAACTCAGTGACGCTCTCCTTTATCTATTTTTAGGATCCAAATGTCAAATGATTCCATTTTAATGACAATTTCACATTTTAAATTTTCTTTTAGTTTGTATATCCCAATCATTTATTTCACTCTCTGTGAAATTTGATCACAAGTGAAGGCAAATCAGTGCATTTTATATCCTGGTTTATTCACACACTCACCTCACACTGCTATAAATTTTTTCCGTCCCCTTCCCAGACATTTCTTAATTTGCAACGTCCCTTCCTTTACTAACAATTTTCTCCTCCATATCATTTCTCATGTATCCTGTACCCCTTCATGAATAATCCCTGCCTCAAATGAGTCCTGATGTGGGTATGCCGTTATTTCCGGCAGTTTGCGGTGTCGATAATAGTCATGATGACTCTCCATTCACCTGACGAAGGGACTAACCCCGAAAGCTTGTGCGTTCACTATCAAATAAATCGGTTGGATTAAAACCTGGTGTTGTCAGACTTTTTACTGTGTTCAAATGAGTCCAACAGTTTATAGACTGAACAAGGCACGACCCTATCTTTTTTTTATATGTGGACATCACAGGCCAGGCCAGCATTTATTGCCTACCCCTAGCTGCCTTTGAGAAGGTGCTGGTGAGCCGCTGCAATCCGTGTAGCATACATTTGATCCAGTGACAGTGAAGGAAAAGAGAGTGATATCGTTCCAAGTCAAGATGGTGTGTGGCTTGAAGGGCAATTTGTGGATCTTGGTACTCCTGTACCCTTGTTAATCTAAGCAATAGAGGTTGTAAATTTGGAAGGAGCTGTTGAAGGAGACTTGGTGAATTAGATGGTACACACTGTTGCCGCTGTGAGATTGTAACAGAAGAAACAGATGCTGAAGGAATGGGCTAATCAAGCAGGTTGCTTAGTCCTGGATTGTGTCATGCTTGAAGTGTTGATGGAGCTGCACTCATCCAGGCATGTGGAGAATATTCAATCACATTCCTGATTTGTACCTTGTAGATGGCTTTCAGGAGTCAAAGCGTAAGTTGTGTCCAAGGAATTCCCAGCCTTTGACTTGCAGCCACTGTGGTTGGTCCAGATTAGTTTATGATCAATGACAGTCCTCAGGATGTTGAAAGTAGGAGATTCAGCAATGATAACACCATTGAACAGCTTGGGACAACGTTTAGATTCTCTTTTGTTGGAGGTGGTCTTTGCCTGGCAATTGTATGAGGTGAGTGTTACTTGCTATTTATCAGCCCAAGACTGAATGTTTTCCAGGTCTTGCTACATACGTATACACAGACTGTTTCAGTGTTTGAGGAGTCACAAATGGTGCTCAACATTGATCAATCAATCATCAAGGAACATCCCCACTTCTGACCTTATGGTGGAGGTAGGTTCATTGATCACAAAATCCCTACAGTACAGGAGGCCATTCAGCCCATCAAGCCTGCACTGACAACATTTCCACATAGGCCCTATCCCCACAAATTTACTAAATCCCCCTGACACTAATAGGCAATTGAGCATGCCAACCAACTTAACCTGCATGCCTTTGGAGTGTGGGAGGAAACCGGAGCACCCATAGGAAACCCACACAAACATGGGGAAGCCGTGAAACTCCACACTGAAGGTGACCCCAGCTGGGAATCAGACCTGGGTCACTAGCGCTGTGAGGCAACAGTGCTAACCACTGTGCCACCATGCCGCTCTTAATTGAAGCAACAGCAGAAGATGACTTGGGCCTTGAACGTGACCCTGAGGAACTACTTTAAGACTGTAAAAAGTATTTGAGAAGTGAGTTAGATTGACACTGATACTCTAATCATGGCCCCACTCACTTCTTGGGTATGGCTGTTGTGCTATCCATACTGTTCTAGAAAAGCACCTCAGGGAACCAGTTATATCAGGAAGCCTGTCAAAGTAAAGGCAAAATATTTCTGCATTTTGATATGCTGTGATGGAGACAGGTAACAGAAGGTAATGTCACTCTCAAGAAAACTATAAATAGCTCAACTGAGAGACTTGGATTGAATACAAGCCTCTATTATTAAAACTGCATCTTCCTAAGGCCAATTGTTTGCTTAGGAATGTCACAGTGATACATAAAATACTCAAGGTATTTTTATCATTTTAATGCCTGTTCTCTAAAAGATTGTGTAAATATAGCTTTTACAGGTGTACTGTGTTGGGGGAAAGCCCACTTGATGTTTGTCATCCCACTGGACCTTTAACTCTTTGTTTGAGGTCCTACTATGCGATCAGAAGGACTGAACTGAGGAGCTTACAGATGGGGGGAAGATACAGTAAGAAGTCTCACAATACCAGATTAAAGTCCAACAAGTTTATTTGGTAGCACAAGCCACTAGTTTTCGGGGCGCCATCCCCTCATCAGATGATTGGGAGCTCTGTTCACAAACAGGACATATAAAGATACAAACTCAATTTACAAAATAATGGTTGGAATGCAAGCCTTTACAGGTATTCAAGTCTTAAAAGGTGCAGATAATGTGAGTGGAGAGACCGTTAAGCATAGGTTAAAGAGATGTGTATTGTCTCCAGCCAGGACAATTAATGAGATTTTGCAAGCCCAGGCAAGTCGTGGGGCTTACAGATATAATGACATGAACCCAAGATCCTTGTTGAGACCGTCCTCATGTCGCGGAACTTGGTTATCAGTCTCTGCTCAACAACTCTGTGCTGTCGTATGTCATGAAGGCTGCCTTGGAGAACATTTACCCGAAGATCAGAGGCCGAATGCCCGTGATTGCTGAAGTGTTCCCCAACAAGAAGAGAACATTCTTGCCAGGTGATTGTCGAGCGTTGTTCATTCATCTGTTGTTGTAGCATCTGTATGGTCTCCCCAGTGTACCATGTCTCGGGACATCCTTTCCTGCAGCGTATCAGGTCGATAACGTTGGCTGAGGTGCAAGAGTATGTACCATGTACCTGGTGGATGATGTTCTCACGTGAGACGATGGCATCCGTGTCGATAATCCAACACGTATCGCAGAGGTTGCAGTGGCAGGGTTGTGTGGTGCCATGGTCATTGTTCTCTCAAAGGCTGGTAGTTTGCTGCAGATAATGGTCTGTTTGAGGTTGTGCAGTTGTTTGAAGGCAAGGTGGGGGTGTGGGGATGGCCTTGGCAAGATGTTTGTCTTCATCAATGGCACGTTGAGGGCTCCAGAGAAGATGTCACAGCTTCTCTGCTCTGGGGAAATACTGGACGACAAAGGGTACTCTGTCCACCGTGTCCCGTGTTTGTCTTCTGAGGAGGTTGGTGTGTTTTTCACTGTGGCACATCAGAACTGTTGATCGATGAGTTGAGCGCCATATCCTGTTCTTATGAGGGCATCTTTCAGTGTCTGGAGGTGTCTGTTGCGATCCTCCTTATCTGAGCAGAGCCTGTGTATACGGAGGGCTTGTCAGTAGGGGACTGCTTCTTTAATGTGTTTAAGGTGGAAGCTGGAAAAGTGGACCATCATGAGGTTATCGGTAGCAGAAGCAGAGATTAATTTGAGGAAGGCATTAGACGTTGCCTACAGAATGCCAAAAGGGAGTCAATGGAGCTGCAGAACGTGCCAGTTGGCGGGATGCACCAGGATTGGTGGAAAGCCGCTGGTAGTCATGACACTGAGGAGTAGGGTGCAGAAAGTAACGAGCAGAAAGTAAAGACGCTCAGAGAAAACCAGTGCAAAGGTATAGGAAATTTGGTTCATAGACCAGGAGCTATGAAGAATACTCCCAGTGTGGGGAGGTCACTCCCAGGAGAGGTGTAAATTCAGGGAAGCTGCATCTTAGTCCTTCAATAAGAGTAAATGCAAAACTAAGCAGAGCCTACCAGGGGCCAGCAAAAAAAAAATCCAATTCCAGTACATAGTGTTGAGAATAATGCTGAAAACAATTCTGAAGTATATACAATGAAATCCACGATCTCATCAGTAACTTAAAAATTGCTATAGACGCTTGCCACCAAAGGTTGCCCAAGATGCTAATATCTCTTAGAGGCACTGTTTTCAGTAACAAAGAGTTCCAAATTTCATGAGAACCAATGATGTTTAACATATTCGAACTGCACTGTACTACCCTGCTTCAAAAGTGCTGGCAGAAAGAGCTATCCAAACATCCAAACATTCATGAAGGAACAGTCATCAGCCTCACTACAATCCAATGGTTTTGTTTCCTGATCATCTATAGCACAACACCTCATGTCACCACAGGTATTAGACCTGCCGAGGTAGTGGAACAAGATTGGATGTCATATTTCCTAATTTAGCAGTGAGTGTAGAGAATGCACAAAATAGAATGCATAGAAGAAACATCATGACTCGACAAAAACAGAGAGAGCATTCGAGGTGAATGACTTGGTACATGTAAAGAGTTTTGGTGCTGGTCCAAATTGGAACCCTGGAACAGTTGTGGCCACAACAGGACCAGTATCATAGAGTCATAGAGAGCCATAGTCAAGCCCAACTTGTCCATGCCGCTCCTTTTTTTTAAATCCCTAAGCTAGTGCCAATTGCCCGCATTTGGCCCATATCCCTCTATGCCCATCTTACTCATGTAACTGTCTAAATGCTTTTTCAAAGACATAATTGTACCCGCCTCTACTACCACCTCCGGCAGCTTGTTCCAAACATTCACCACCCTCTGTGTGAAAAAATTGCCCCTCTGGTCACTTTTGTATCTCTCCCCTCTCACCTTAAACCTATGCCTTCTAGTTTTAGACTCCCCAATCTTTGGGAAAAGAAATTGACTAGCTGATCTAAGCCCTTCATTATTTTATAGACCTCGATAAGATTGCCCCCGCAGCCTCCTACGCTCCAGAGAAAAAAGTCCCAATCTATCCAGCCATATGAAATAATTCCCCAAAGCAAAGGGGTAAAGGACCATTTGAGGAGAGAATTGCACACAGATCCAGTGCGTCAGTCGCCCCAGTATACTTGTCAGTTCTGGGCAGAAGTAATGCAGCAGCAAGCTACCCGAGGAAGAGCCAAGTAATGTTCAGTGGAAATCGGAAAAGTTATCTGAACTGAAGCACCTTCACAAATTGAGAGTCCGCACACTGAGGTTCAAACTGAAGTTACTTCTACGGCTGGAGCACCTGACTGTGAATCATGATGCTTCCAAAGTCCCCGGACTGACTTATCTAATAAAAGACGGTACCTAATAAAAGATCCGTCTGTTGTATAATATGGTAAATAGTTTCATCATTATTGAAATGTGTTAATCGAGAACTTAAAGTGGGAAGAGATGTGACGGCTCTCGGAGGATCATGTGAGTCATTCAGTACATCAGGTAAAAGCTTGTGAATCTTAGTTCTGGAGACATGGAGTATGGTAACCTTTAAATTCACTCTCTGTATAATAAACATTCATTCATTAATCTATTTGGTGGTCACCTTTCTTGGACAAATGCTGTGAGCACCAGCCTTTTGCACAAGCAGTACAGCAGCCCAGTACTTTCACTGATGAAAGGCTTTCAATCTTGTCAGTTTCAATGATAAATGGGTTCCTGCTGCTTACTTGCCTTGTTGACCTTGGTGAGTTCCATGCAGCTCAGAAAATCCAATCGCTAGCTGTTGAAGTCAGAATTCAGCTTAAAGGTTGAATTGTTTATTTAAATTTCTGGCTTGATAGCACCATGGGGGGATTCCATTAGCCTCTCATAGGGTCCTGGTAAAACTTGGCAGTGAGCGGGATCAAATTGGGTTTCCAGCATTGGCATCTTTTAGGGCTTTAACTGCCTGACCATACCCAGGCCTTCCACACTGTTGACACAGTAGGTAGTCTCACATCACCAGATTAAAGTCCAACAGGTTTATTTGGTAGCACGAGCTTTCGGAGCATCCCAGTGGTCTCATATTTCTACAGCAGTCAGAAACAAGTTTAAGATGAAAACTGAAAAGAAATTGCCTCAGAAAATTGTTCCCAATGTAGTGATGCCTACTTAAACTTTCAGCAGTCTTCAGGCTGACAAATATCCCATTTCCACCAGTCTCCACTGTTCTCAGCAACTGGAGTGCTTTGTACTTTTTAATCATAACTTATCCTTAGTGCACCACAAGGAACTACAAAGGCTTGTGAACGAAGCCCAGACAATCACACAAACCAGCCTCCTATCCATTGAATCTGTCTACACTTTCCAACTCGAAAAAGCAGGCAGCATAATCAAAGATCCCACGCACTCCAGACATACTCTCCTCCACTTTCTTCCCTCAGGGAAAAGATACAAAAGTCTGAAGTCAAATACTAACCGACTCAAAAACAGCTTCTTCCTTGCTGCCACAGACTTTGAATGGACCTACCTCATATTAAGTTTATGTTTTTCTACACCCTCCTATGACTGTAACTATAAAATTCCGCACCCTCTCCTTTCCTTCTCTATTTACTGTATGTTTTGTCTCTATTGCATGCAAGAAACAATACTTTTCACTGTATACTAATATGTGACAATAATTAAATCAAATATAAATACACGAAACCCAGGACTGCAATGTTTTTCATTTAAGTTATTGTAAAAGGATGTTATTGTAAATGGATCATGCAAAGAAAAAGAAATAAGTAACTTGCATATTTATGGCACTATTCACAACATGTGGAGATGCCGGCGTTGGACTGGGGTAAACACAGTAAGAAGTCTCACAAAACCAGGTTAAAGTCCAACCAGCTTATTTGATAATAAACCCACAAGCTTTCGGAAACGCTGTTTTGATACCACACCTGATGAAGGAACAACGTTTCCGAAAGCTTGTGAGTTTACTATCAAATAAACTGGTTGGACTTTAACCTGGTGTTGTCAGACTTCTTACTATTCACAACTACAGTATGCCCCAAAGCTCTTTACAGACAATTAGGTACCTTTCAAATTCGGTCACTGTTACAAAGTAAGAAACACTGTGGCCAATTTATGCACAGCAAAGCACTCCAACTAGCAATGTGATAATGGCCAAATCACCTGTTTACTGATATTGTGGGATAAATGTTAGCCAGGACATTGCAGAAAACTCAGCAGCGGTTGTTCAAATAGTGCCATAGGATCTTTAACAACAGGGCAGATGACAGTGCCTCCAATAATGCAGAACAGTACCACACAGGAATTGTAGCTTAGATTTAATGCAGAAGTGAGATCTGAACTCACAGCTCAAATTTTCACCCCTAGGTTGGGTGAGCAGAGAGAATTCTCAGCTCAGTGAGCACGACCTTCAAAAATGGCTGCCTGGACGTTGAGTTTTCAGTCAGGAATGGGTGGTTGGGGGTTGGATTAAAAGGTAGGGATGGAGGCTATTGGGTCTGAGCAGATCGGGTGGAAGGTCTCCAGCATTGCGACCAAAGTTTTAAAAATAATTAAACATGAATCATCTCCCTAATCCTCATTGTTCCACCCCCCACACTCTCCATGCCCCATCTATGCCAACTCAAGCTCCCACCCAGCCATCATGGCCCTTCATGCCAAACTATGCCCCACCAGCCATCCCAATGCCTCTCACTCCATGCCAATCGATATCCCTCCATCTACAGCACAACCCCTCATGCCCTCCATGTCAATCTATGCCCCTCGACCCAACTTTATAACTTCGTGCCAATCATGACTCCCACTTACCACCCTTTTCCCTTATGGTTACAATGCAAACTTGCCTAATATCCAACATGGGCAGGCATCAAGACTCATGCAGAGGAGAGATAAAATACAATTCTAGGCACTCTCATTTATAAAAACCCCATTTATTATATTCACATTCCATATTAAAAACATACATTCAAATGCATTAACCATATAATAACAAGCATTGGTATTCATCTCATATCAAAGAGTTTATATCCACTGGTAGCTGTTAATCAAACTCTGAAATGGCATGAGCCCTTACTTGATAATGGATTGTTGCAAAATCAATCATGCAGCTCTAATTCAATAATTAAAGTCTTCAGGCTTATGTTAATAAAATGCAAAGCAAGCCATCATGTCTTTAATACTCCAGACTTTTTTATGTTTAGAGGGCTGGACATTTAAATGTCTTGACAGTTCCCTTTGGCAGATGCTCCTGAATGTTTTAATAGCTCATTTTGACATGTCTGTTGATAGCTCCAATGAACTGGACAGTGTTGAGGTTATGCACTTTTACATATTTACCCTAATTTTAACAATTCCAAAGAGCAATTGATCTATTCCAAAATGCACCTGACCACCAGCAAAAGGAACCTTACCTCTTCCAAGAGTGTCCAGGGATCATAGCCAAAGGGGTTCCCCATCTATTCAAATGAAACCACGAAGTTCAAACCCTTTTTTATTAGGTCTAATCTGCACTGTTGGGGTTCACACTTCAAGAAAATCTCACTTGAAGTGAAGCTGGTGTTTTAAATGCATGTGCAAAATTCCCCCACCCCAGTCTAACAAAAATAGTAAATGCCATGTTTGCGGGGGAAGGAGTTTGGATTTTCAGCTACTTCTGCTATTTTCACTGTGACAGAGACGCTCTCTAACAGTCTCCTGACAAGGAGCTAGGCCACAATTAATAAAGGTCCAGACACGCTAGCAAATTCTGGAGGATCAAATTAAAAAACTGGTTAAAACACCTTCTATCCCAACCTGTCGGTTAGAGAAAGTTGTTCTTAATTTTCTGCTGCTGGAAATAGTAAGGAATCTTAGAACATTTATATTTCTAATTTAGATCTTAATAAGATTACATGGCAGCAGTGTAAAGAAGGAACACAATTCTTTAAGTTAGTATTTCATTCAATATCCACACTTGCGCTGTGGTGAGGCTTGTTGTGAAGATATAGATGTTACAATCACGTTGCAATCAATGTTGATCATTTGTTATGCTCATGATTAATGAAAGCAATTCTGAAATGTTCAAACAGTGCTTTTATTTTTATAACAGCTACATTCTAGTGAATTTACTTGTCCAGACTATTATCAATGTCCTTTATGGACAGGCAGATAATAAAGATTAAAATGTCACATAATTGGCAGGGAAAAGGAGTGAAACGTGATTCACACATGTGGGAAACTCAAACTTAGAAGGGCATTTGAACTCAGTGTTGAGTTCAAACACATTTCATTTTGGCTGTTCCAGCAATTTTAACCTGCAGTGTGGAAATCATGAATTGATGGAGGAGATGTAAATCCTCTTGAAGGATGCAAAAGGTCTGTTTAAATGTCATGATGTAATCTTATTTCATCCACAACTCCTCAAAAATGAAAAAGGCTCCAACTATCAGGTAAAGTATAAAAATATGCTGCTGAGGTATACTGCTTGACATGCTACCTAACATAGCTTAGGAAAAAAATCATTTGTTCCTACAGTTTCAAAAGGGCTTAATTTCTGACATTTCTCAAGGGCTATTATTAAAGCTGAGTTCATTCTGAACGCTTGGCTAAATTTCAAAAGCTCAAAACTTATTAATCTCATCTCAGTTGGAGGTGCTGGGTTCACATTTTGACTAAGAGATGTTTTTGAAGTATCAAAACTGCCAACTGAATGGATTGTTCAATATTTAATTCATTTGCATCTCCACATAGCTCCTGAGACCTGCCCATTCTGTTACTGAGTGAATGGCAATGGAGATGAAATTAAGGATACAAGATGGCATGAAGACACCACGGGTGTATGAGGTTGGATGGAGGTGGTATGGAGGATATGTGGTAGAATGGAGAGTTGCCTGGGGGTATGGGGGAATGGAAGTGGAATGCATTTCTGGGTATGCACTGGGTATGTGTGTGGAGGGGGGGCAGGTTGCATGGTGAAGGGTGAGGGCTAGAGTTCCTAACAGTCTTTTATAAAACTGTCCAGAAAGTTCAAGAGAAAGGGGACAGGCCTTCAAACCAGCCTATTTTGGAACCCACTCCAAACCACCTCTGGAGACAAAACACCTGGCTAAATTATGCTCACTTGACCCTGGAGGATAAAGCTCGCATATGAGTTCTTTCAATGGACACAGGTCTGCCAGTCTGGGAGGTTTCCCAATGCAAGCTTTCTGCCTCTATGGCAAATCTGGTTTAGTATTTCAGAGGTTGGAAATGCCAGTTGGCAACTTGTGAAAGTAAAAGTAAAGTTTTTGCACACTGTATACTTAAAATAAAAGGGTAAAGGATGAACCAAAATAGTTTTGTAACCAAGATTTCTTTTAGAAGTTAGTTGCGAGGCACAGCTAGTACGCAGTCCCTTGATGTTTTTTTGAACACAACATTTCTGACGGAGCAAGGCCTGCGCGGCTGCACAGCTTAGCAAGAACACTGCTTGTAACTCCACTGTGACCACGATAATGAGTAAAGTCAATGGGATGGAGGCTGCAGTTGTATCATGGCTATGAGGTCCTGGCCTCCTGATAACTAATTATATATCGACATGGTAATAGCATACAGTACAGGCACAAGACATGATCTTCCTGCACATTTGTGCTACTGATTGGCACAATTGTAATATCCATAAATATCCTTAATTAAAATGAAAAAACAAAATAAAAATGTAAAAATTGAAAGACCCTCAAGAGAAATGAGAGTAAATTTATTTTTATTTAAATGATTGCAATTTAAACCCCATTGCACTTTTAATAGTTCGAAGCTATCTCAGGAGAGATAAGATAACTTCAGAACAAATCTTTTCCTCAGTGCAATTTTTCAGGTTTAATTTCTTAAAACATATTAAACCCAAGTGCAGCAGACATGATGTGAAGTACAAGTTAAGTTCCTTATACATATTCCAAATACAATATTTTGTCAATAGGTTCAAGTAGGTACAGCTTATGCAAAGTGAAATGCACATAAAGAGAAGATAATTGCTACTGCAATTTTTCAACTAGGCTTTTTGCATCAGACTTTAGTTTTTTTCAAAGGATTCATTAACCAGAAACAGTTCTGGTAACCAACAAAACACAGAAGAAATAAAAGTAGTAATAGAGGATGAGGGAAAACCTTGGATACGACAGGCTCCTTCAGAAGCACTTACTGTTAGTTGTATTTATGTTTCAGACAATGTTCATCCCCAAAAGTGCAGGCTTTATATTGTTTACTTTTTTCTAATTCCCTCATAAATCTTTAGCACATACAGAAGAGAGGGCCAAAACCTTCTCTTTAGAAGCAGGCACACTTCATTACCAACATAGTTGGGAGAGCGTTGGCACTGGTATTTGGCAATAATTATCCATTACTTGTGAATAAGATGACATTCTAAGGTAGTGGATAAACCACGAATACAAGAAAAAATGTCGGGTTATGATTCAATTAAAAAGTACGCACTAACTAATGTCGCTCACTATTTAATTTCCTTCTGAGGTGAAACAATGTTGGCTCCAGTGACTTACTGTCCTGAATTTTATGTACTTCCCACTCCTAAGTAGGTACAAGTTTGAGGGCATATAAAATTAGGTGCCATGCCCATTGCTTACCAAGACAGCTGGGATTTTGCCAAACTAGGGAGGTGTGGGCGGCCCTCTTACCTGCAGGCCAATTGAGGCTTTGAAGTGGCCAATTAAAGGACACATCAGGAGCTCCTCCTGTTGCCAGTAGAATTTTGCCCAATGGATGCCAGGGCTAAGTGTCCAAGCTGTCAAGTTAAAGTTGGAGGCCTTGTTGCTTGACTAGGGATTTAATGCCACCAGTCCATGCATTCTGTGCCCAATAGAGGCCTTCCCTGAGGTTTCCGCATGCTTTGGGTTACACCCCGTCTCCCCAGACCCATAACCCTCTCACTGGGGCCTAACTGACAAAAGCCTTAACTGCAAGCTCAAATCCATGGCAGCTCTTCTTTGGGGAACGTCCATAGACTTAGCGGTGACCCCTGATTGCAATACTGGGATCAGAAATGTGCTGGCACTTTGATAGGGGTGGAAGTTGCACCTCAAGCCAATTATGGTTGCGGGATGACCAACTGACTTTTCAGCCATCTGGCAAGACCGCTGGCTCCAGAATTATTATTAGGGGTATCCATATATCTCTAAACTTAGGCAGTTGGACAGTTCTAGAGGTGTAATTATTTTGAAAGGTGGAAGCTCAGTAAAATCTAAATCTAACATTGCAGCCTCAAAGGTTAGAATCCTGAACTGTGCATGAATAACTGGCTGGCTGACTTGGAGAATAAAACCTTTGACAGTCTTGACCAACAACAAACACAGAACTTTCCAGACTCCTCAACTTTAGGGTGGAGCATCAGTCAGATCAAACTAGATTCCCATTAATAGGAATTATTTTGAAATCCCATCTTGATCTATCCACCCTTCAAGAGCATTATGACTAATCTAAAAATTGATAACTATAAAGCTGTGGGTTAAGCCTTTGCTCCAGCGAAAATGAGACCCGTTTAAACTCAGCACAGAGTTCACATGGTCCTGTTGAATTCTTGTTTCTCTTGTGTGTAAATGATGCCTTACCTCATTTCCTTACAAGCAAAACTCAAATCTGTCAGACATGGGTTGGGGCTTCCAGATCCACGTCCCACCTGCCATTTTTAAAGGTCTACAGAGTGTCCACAACTCTGATAATCTGGACTAATATTTCAGATGATGATCTTTCATCACAACTGGGGATGGCTTTCTTGTCCATTCAACTACTTCCATCCTACAACACCTCCCAAACACTTTTACAACTTCACACCTTCTTTTCTGATTTCACCTCTTCATTCTTCAAATTCATTTCTTCCAAGAGAAAGCTCCCATCATTCAATCCTCTCTCAATTTCCGACCTTTACTTTTCCCATTGTTCAGCAACTGCTTATTAACTTTTATTCAACCACTGCCCTTACTTTAAAAGCCCATATCATGCTTTTCAACAAACATGCCTTTGGCTCACAAATCCCTTTCAATGAGCACTTATTTGTCAAGCTCCCCATCTTTCTAAAGTCTTTAGATATATCACTTCCAAGCTTAATACTCACCTTTCTTATCAAAAAAACCCCTTCTATTCAGCTTCTGTCTTTCTCACACATCAAAACCATTCTATTCAAGTCAACAACAATGTCCTGTGTGACTAAATACTACCCTTTCTTATCCTATCTGTAGTTTGACACCTTTGATTATGTTATTCTCCTCCAATATCTTTGCTCTCCAGAATTTTTTGTCCCTTCAGCTCCACACAGTATACTCATGCAAGGATCTATCCTTAGCCTCCACACCTTCATCTACTTGCTATCCCTTCATGATAGGGTCAACTTCCTCGTATTTCTAATGACACACAGCTACAATTGCCTACTACTTAAATCAAGTCAATGACCATTTCCGTCTGGTAACCCAGTCCATCTGACATTAGATTTTGAAAAACACAAAATTTCTACAACTTAATATTGGTAAGATAAAACCTAAAGTCCCAAAGGAGAAAAGTGAGATTTTTGCCATCAATTCCCTCCCTTTTCTGGTTGCATATCTATTCAGGATGAATAGATACAATCTTTGGCACATTATCCTTGGCATTGGCATCAAGTCAGCAAGACCAGAAGCAGATGTAAAGCCTGCTCCCTGCCAAAATCAAGTTCTTCACATGATATCACGCTGGGTGATCAGTTAAGGTCCACCCAGTATGAAATATATCCACTGGTTGGCTTTTTAGTGCAGGCAAGGGTAGGAATGCATCGCATGCTCAGCCCAATGGGGACCCGGCAGTATGTTTAAAAATTGTGGAGGCAGCTCCCTGAAGGCTGCTAACTGTTTTGGGGGAGGTTGAGGTAGCTATCTGGAAGGAATCGAATAACTGTTCTGCCGTGCAGTCATGGTCTCAGCATCTGGTGGTCTTAGAAGGTGGAAGGGCAAGTCCAGTGGACACTTTGCCCCTTGTTCTTGGATGAGTGCGTGGGAGTGCCGGTAAATGAGGTCTGTGCCAAGTGGGACACAATAAGGTGTTAATTCAATTGTCAAAACATTTAGATGAAAAGAAGAAACAAGCAATTATACATTATTGTTTCTAAACTGAATTTCAACATAAACTGATAAAGGATCAAACACTTCTACAGACAACAAATATACTTTAGTGTCACTGGCACAGATGATTAGCTGTTGGAAACATTCTGATATGGAAAATAGTCAATGACTCAAACTTGTAAAATCACAATTTATTTCATAAAATGATCCCTATTTTTAATTTTCTGAAATTTGTTCTTTCATTTATGAATTTTGAAGAAAAAAGCACCTGGATATAGGACATCTTCCAAAAATTTTACTTGTGTATCAAATATTGTTCTGTTCCTCTGCATAATATGGAAAAGTGAGTCAAATTTGCCTCTCAGCGGTAAACAAATGGCTTATACTTTACATTTACTCACTGACTTTCCATGAGATGTTGTACTGGAATTTGCTGTAAATTGAAGAGCCAAAAAGCACAGCACCTTTGCAGAATTGGGGCTCGTGAGAACAGAGGATGTAACTGGGTCTCTCGTTAACTTAGCAGATTGAAGACAATGAGCAGCATCAGAAAGTGTAAGCTTGAATTTTGAATTCATTTTCAAATTAAACAGAGAGTGAAACAAGGAGAAGGAAAGAAAGATCAGGTTAAGCAGACAAAGTAAAAACAAATTGGATCTATTTTAAGAAATTCAGCCACCATTAAAAGATGAGAGAATAAGACTCAGCGCTCATAAAAGTTAATCTTCAGTGCCAGAGGGATTGATTGTCAGTAATTAAGACTTCTTACTGTTACATTGTATTAAGACTAGAATGGGCAATCCCCGAAACAGGATTTCTGATAGGTCTAGTTCACATCCATGAGCTGAGTTCAGTTATTTCATGCCAATGTGTTCAAATGGTGAGGCAGATGGCAAGATGCGCTTTTGAGAAGCTCTTGGAGTAGTGCTGCATCTCAAGCACCAACATATGTTTAACTGCATATGTGCAGTCGCCAGAGATTGATGTCGAACTTACACATAAATAACACCGTACATCATCAACCCAAGGAAAAAGTCATCTTCAATATTTAAAACAGTGAGCACCCACCACTACCTTTTGTAATGAGCACAGATTCTGGCAGAATAAGTTTTATGGTCTCCGCAGGGGCTAGGTAGCCTATTCCTGCTCCTATTTCTTATGTTCCTAAACCTAGGGTAACATATAGAAAGAGTTCTCAGCTGCTGTTGCCAAGCAAGTTTACTGGTGCTAAATTGACAGACATACTCATGCTTATCTTGTGGCTTTGATACTCTTGATGCTACTTGATCTAGCCTTTGTTATTTGTATGCACTCGGTGTGAACAATGTTGTACAATAGCACTGTTATGTTTTTGACTGGGTGCTAGCATGGATATGTGTTTCATTGGAAAGTGATTCCGACTGAATATAATAACGACCGGTTTATTTTATTTGATATTTACCTGAAGGAATACAAGATAAAGATTACTGTTGCAAAAATGTTCATAATGTAGGAGTACCCCATTTTTCTTTCAGCGTAGGCAGCATGCTAATTTTCTACTGTCTGTTCATTTACCTGATGGTTGCATGCAGCCAGCATTAAATGTGCTTTTGAGTGGCTGTTTGACTGACTAGGAAACACAAAATTGTGAAACCTTAATAAGAGTTCAAGTGAGCCTTCACTGCTTAATGTCAACTTACACTTGTTAAAAGGCCTTTTGGCTGGAGAAGTTTTTGGAAGTCATTGTAAAAGTAATTTTAAGTGGCAAACACACTGTCACAACATGGCAGAAACAAGTTTCGAGATCTTCCAACACTGCACAGGAGGCCTTGTTGTACTGGAGATGGGAGAAATGCCATATATCCACAGGGCGAGGCAGCGCTTCAGACAAACTTTGTAAAGGCAGTGGGAGCAGATAGGCTTGTAGATCAATGTCAGGAGTCGAACCCAAAGGGTTTGAATGCAATGCTGCTGGGAGTTCAATCACTTCACTGGAGTGATCAAAGTCAGTAAATGTAGATTCAAATGTCATATCCCACCAGATGAATCACTAGACTCGTACACTGCTCAATGGACCACAACCCCATCATTCACCTATCAACAATCACTATCACTCATGGCTCATACATAAGATTCATAGCTGATTCTCACATGTTTACCACTGCTAAAAACCTGACACTCACACCCCTGACTTGCAGAGCCTGAAAACTATTTAACCATGATAGCCATGTCACCCAAACACTTTTTTTCATGATTCATAAGACATGGGCATCACTGGTAAGGTCACCATTTATTGCCCATCCCTAATTGCCCTTGTGAAGTGTGCTGAGCCACCTTCTTGAATACAACTGAATTTCAACCGTTTCAGAGTACCATGAAGAGTCAACCGTATTGAGTCTCAAGTCACATATATATAAAACACCAGGAATGGAGAGCAAATTTCTTTCCTTCAAGGACATTAGTGAACAAGGTGGGTTTTTGTCAATGTCCAGTAATTTTAAGTTATTAATTCTGACTTTTATTTCATTAATTGAATTTAAATTCCCCAGGATTTAAACTCATAGAACATTAGTCCAAGCCTCTGAATTACAAGTCCACTATCATAACTAGTAAGTCAAAGTTATTCTGTACTTGATGGCACCTTCTCTCCTGCAGAAAAATGTGATATGTAACTGGAAGCAGTAGGACTGAATCAAAAACAGATGGAAAAGGCCACATGCTCTTATCCCAATGGAGGTGATGATGGTGGCCATCATTAGTGCAGTCGTGGCTCAGGTTTTGGTCAATGACAGGGCTGAAACTATCACAGATGTTGGTACCCTCATCTCTAATCCTCCTTCTCACATGCCACTAGGCCACAATTTCATCCGATTAAAAAACTGTATCTGATATCAGTAGACATCTCTTGCTATAGCCCCTTCCGCCTCACCACAATCTTAACTTTCTGCTTTTCTCCTTTCAGAGACCCAAGAATTGCAACCTTCCCAGGCAGCAATCTAACAGCAGGAAGACAATGATGAAGAAGAAACATCATCACTCACTTGCACTTTCTTTACCACCAGTTCAGTTACAGACACTGCACATATTTCAGAGAACAGTTTAGAAGTGAGAACTGCATGTGGTGAGATACCAGGCATGAGTTTGCACAGATTTGTAGCCCATTCTTTCCAAAAGTTGAACTAGTGGCCAATTCCATGGTAACATTTCTAACCATGATGCAGCATCTGATGGCTAATTATGTAGCTTTCGTTAAAAAAACGTTAGGAAACCAAAATCAGATATAGTTTTAGGTAGGTTTAATTTATTGTTTCTCTGCCTAGAAGGGAGTTGTAGTTAGATTTCACGCTGAACAAAAAGTGTTTGTCCATACAGGGGTTAGCTTCAGTTCCAGCTGAAATACTGTTGTGTTTAGAAAGCTGTGGCATGAAGAAAGATGGTTGCTTCACAACTAGAAGGGTTCTGTAAGGGGAGAAGAAGCTTTTTTTTGTTTTAGCTAAAAGCTAGCAATTGGAGACAGACACTGAACCAGTAAACAACTCCTTCTCAGTTCTGTTAGGGGAAGCTAAAGAGGTACCAGCATTTTTAGCTCTACCAGGGAGCAATGTTTCAGACAGCCAGTGCCAAAGATCTAAAGAGCACTGGTTAAGAAGTTAGAGGAATTAAGATAAGTTTCTAGAAGGTCTGCAGTTAAAGGAAGCGCAGAAGAAAGTGGGAAATAGAACAGGATTCTGTTCGGGGACACAAAGAACAAAGAACGAAAATCAGCCCGGGAGACAGGCCCTTCGGCCCAGCGAGCCCGCGCCGCCATCTCAACACCTCCAGTTTAGGCACACTAATGACATGAAGCACTAGGCCAATCTCGAACAACCAAGAGCAGCCCCTGTACGACCCATCGCGTGTATGCTCCTCGTTGGACACGAGGTGGACCGACTTAAACCTGTGAATGAAAAGAGACACCAGACAAAGCTGAGAAGAAATTGATTGGTGAGGATACCAGAAAAAAGGTTTTCTAAAAGCAATCCTAGAAATGTCTTACTAACATCTGTAAATAAATTAGAGAATTGACTGGATATCAGAATTAATGTAACAGTGAGAATCTTAAGGGGTTAATGGCATGAACTGCTAAAAGGGAATAGAAGCTCTGGTCAAACTGGTCTTTTGGAAAACATGAGTTTGAAAGGTGCTGGTTAGCCTTGGTGAGCTCCTGCAGAGCATCTTGTAGATGGCACACATGGCTGCCACTGTTTGTTGGTGGTGGAGGGACATGAATGTTTGTGGAAGGAGTACCAATCAAGCTGGCTGCTTTGTCCTGGATGTGTCAAGCTTCTTGAGTGTTGGAACTGCACTTATCAAGGCAAGTGGCGAGCATTACTTTACATTCCTGACTTATGCCTTGTAGATGATGAACAGACTTGGGAGTCAGGAGGCTGCACAAGTGTGCCCTCATGGTGGCAAAGATAGGTAGCATGCAGTAGAGTAGCACAAATCTTGAAATAAGCTCTGCTGAGTACTCCAGATACTCTCCAGAGTGGTCCAGATAGTAGAAGCATTATTTAAACACCAGTGGTTATATGTATGCTGCAGACCTGTGCATGGACCATGCACTGGAGTCATGAGCCCTGTTGGTACCAGATAACACTTGCTATCCAGTTATCACCCTTGGGGTTTCTGTGGTTGCTCAATTGCAGGTAGTAAGCCACAGAACAATGACACTGTTGCCAGAATACTGGACATTAACCTGAATGATTCTCTATCATCGTAGACCAGTTGGACGTTGAGGTATTAGAATCCTTTTCAGTTCCAGTACATCTCAGAGTTGGCATCCAGCAGGCATGATGGAATGTGCCAGATGTCGATGGCACCTATAGGGTTGCCTGTAATCCTTGTGAAGCCATTTTCTTTATTCTGGCAAGAGAAAATGAAATTTTTCAGCTCTGTTCAAATGCAGAGCCTCAATGGTCTCCCTCATACACCAATGAGCAGCAAGATGGGAAATGCTATAAATTTCACCTGCTTCAGTTTTGAAAGAGTGAGGTTCATGGCCACTGTCATTTTCACACTCACTGCCAATGCTGATCCTCATCATGCTTTGGGGTTATAACAAAGCAGATTTTAGTGAGGACTTCTTTATTGAAGTGCAGTAAGCTGACACACTCTCCCTTGCTGCAATTTGGGTAGAAAAATTGCTCCCTGGACACCATGGGTGGATATAACTTTCTGCTATATTCTGTTTCCTCCCATACCCCAAAGATGCGCTGTTCGGCTGATTGGCAAGAATAAATTGTCCCGAAATCAGTTTCCCTCAATCTGGATGGCCATAAAACATTAGACAGGGGTCGTGGGTAGAGAGGTGGACTGGTGGTGTTGAGATGGTGGTGCGGGCTCGTTGGGCCGAAGGGCCTGTTTCCCGGGCTGATTTTGTTCTTTGTTCTTTGTTCTTTGCTGTGAGCCAATCTCCCCATCTCTTAAAGTAAACTTTATTTATTAGTTACAAGTAAGGTTTACATTACACTGCAATGAAGTTACTGTGAAAACCCTTTCCCCCCTCTTCCAGAAGTTTGCCCTGCTTTGTGTTACCTGTATTCATTCTTCCTCTCTTGTTGTAGGCTAAGGGAGGCAATAAATTACTTCATCTGTGTCTAGGAGCAACTAGTTTTTGCAGAATCCTTGAATTCAGGGCAACGATTATCAGCACCTACGCCCATACCATTCCCTATAGACTTTAGCAATATTACAGGACATTAGAAAGAACCAAACACTTTTACAGTTGCTGCAATAGAAACTAATCTGAAAGTAGTTGATAATTATTTTATAAACGGCTGGTTGAAGGGACCTGCCTGCTGCTAAGAGAGGCCTTTAACTGGAACATTGAGCTCTAAGATGGTAGTACAATTAAATTAGCATTACTCACCCTGCCTACTCTGCATACTTACAGCAGACACCCCTTGTGTGTACTACTAAGAACATAAGAAATAGAGGCAGGAATAGATCATTTGACCCATCAAGCCTGCTCCGCTTTTCAGTAATATCATGGCCTTTCCAATATTCTTCGATTCCCTTCGCATTCAAAACTCTGTAAATCTTTAACTTGAACTTCAACAACTGAGTACTTCAACAACTGAGTATGCACAGCACTCTGCAGTAGAGAATTCTAAAGACTTACAACCCTTTGACTGAAGAAGTTTCATTGCATTATTCATTATTTTGAGGCAGTGACCTCAAATTCTAGACCCCATTCAAGGGAAACTTCCTCCCAGCATCAAACTTATAACATTCTAAAAGGGTTTAACATGAATCAATTATTAATTCATTTAATTCAATTAAATCTCTAATTTTTCTCAACTCCAGGGAATACAAATCTAGTTTACCCAATCTCTCCTCATAGGACAGTCTCCTCATCCCAGGAACCTTTGCTGAACTCATTCTCAGGCAAGTATATCTTTCCTTAAATATGATTAAAACCATGTATTCTCATCAAAACAATATTCAATGTCGTTTGCAACAAAAGTGTGAGCATGCGCGTGCTGTTGATACTATTTTGGAGTCATAACAACACGGAGCACTGGGAATAAAAATCAGGCGCTATAAATAGCCAAACTTTGTGGCCTACATATTTCAATTCACACTGCAGGAGATCCTAGCATCTAATTTGTAGGCCAAATAGTTCCCTATCTTTCTCCAAGCCTATATTTATTGCAATTTTGAATGAAAGTTTTAAACCATGGTTGAAGATTTCAGTTAAGCTCACAGAGCAAAAAATGAAATCATTTAAAGTATAATTTTTCTTTCCATTATGACAGAAAAGATGTTTAAGAAGCAGTGTGCTCGATCACGTGAGTTGTATTCAGAAGTTTCCCTCCAAAGATAAAGTCACTGATCCATTACAGCAGTGAGGACACTTCTCAGCTTGCTGATACTTGAAAATTGAGATAAATAGCAAAAATGGCATTCATCACACTGCCAACAAGGGAAAACTGTGCAGCTCTGCTAGAAACTGTCTAATGCCCTTTTGTTAATTTGACTATGCACTAGTCATCAATTCAGAGAACAATGACATTAGAAGATCTGCAAATAAATGGTCAAATCCATTTAAGGATTGTAACTATTAAGAGAATCAATAACTAATATTTATATGGTGCCCTTTCAGTAGCAAAACTACTCAAAGCTTTTTAACAGCAGAGTTATCAGACAAAATTTGGTTCTGAACTACAGGAGGAGATATTAGGCCAGTTGGCAAAAAACTGGTCAGAGGTGAATTTCAAATAGCATCTTACAGAGACAGAGAGGTTATCAGAGGGAATTCCAGAGCTTGAGCCCAGGCAGCTGGACGCTCAACTACCAAAGGTAGATGGACTAAAATCAGAGATGCACAAGGGGCTAGAAGTGAAAGAACGCATAAATCTAGAAGGATTAGAAGAGAGGTGAGTTCATGGAGGGATTTGAAGATAAAGTGGAGAATTTTAAAAATGATGCACTATCATTTGTGAACCAAAATAGGTTAGTGAGCACAGGAGTGAGAGGTGAATGGGACTTGGTGCAAATTAGGATTCAGGCAGCAGCATTTTGGATGAATTCAGATTTATGGAGGATTGATTATCAGATCATAAGAAATAGGAGCAAGAGAAGGTCACTCAGCCTTTTGAGCCTGCTCTACCATTTAATGAGATCATGGCTGGTCTTCTATTTCAACATTATTTTCCTGCAGTATCCCTGTATCCCTTGATGTTTTTAAGATGAAGATGGAGCCTAACCAGGAAAGCATTAGCTCACATCTGAATTCTACTGATCCACCATCTACAAGGCACAAATTAGGAGTGTGATGGCCTACGTTCCAGGTTGGCACAATGGCACAAAGGTTAGCACTGCTGCCTCACAACTCCAGGGACCTGGGTTCGATTCCCAGCTTGGATCACTGTCTGAAGCTTGCACATTCTCCTCATGTCTGCACAGGTTTTTGCCGGGTGCTCCGGTTTCCTCCCACAGTCCAAAGATGTGCGGGTTAGATTGATTGGCCATGTTAAATTGCCCCTTAATTTCCTGGGATATGGAGGTTAGGGGGATTAGTGGGGTAAATGTGTGGGTTGTGGGGATAGGGCCTGGAGTGGGATTGTTGTCAGTGCAGACTCCTGGCCAAATGGCCTCCTTGCACACTGTAGGGTTTCTATGATTTTCTGAATGAGTGCAGCACCAACAATAGTCAATGAATTCAACCATTTAGGATCAATTAGGCTGCATGATTGATAGTTCCTTTTTTATTCATTTATGGGACATGGACATCGCTGGCTAGCCAGCATTTATTGCCTATCCCTAGGTGCCCAAGGGGAGTCTACAACCTAATCATCCACTCTCTCCATCAACAGTGCACCATGGCTGCAGTGTGCAGCATCAAGAGGATATGGAGTCACATGTCAAGGCTTCTTAACCAGAACTTCCCCAATCTATAACATCCACTCCAAGAAGGAATGGGACAGAAGGACCTGGGAATACCACCATCTCCAAGATCTTCTCTAAAACAAACGCATTTGCACTGGAGAAAGTATGAACAAGAATCACACTGGATCAGAAAAGGGACAACTGTCAAAAAAGACTGAACAGGCTGGGGATTTCTCCTCAAGAAAGAGAAAAGACTATTGGATGACCTGACAGAGATCTTTAAAATAATGCTGGGTTTTGATAGAATAGGTGCACAGTAGATGTTTCCAGTTCGGAGTCGTCCAAAATGAGGGCCATAAATCATTAATAAATCCTATAAGGAATTCAGGGGAAACATTTTTACTGAGAGAGTGTTGAGAATATGAAACTTGTCATCATATTGTTGAGGAGATTAGCACTTAACGAGAAGTTTGAAAAGTAAATGAGGGAGAATTGAAGGATATGTTTGGTAGGCTGAAATAAAGTAAAATGGGAGGAGGCTTGTGTGGGGCATAAACACCTGGATATGTTGAGCCGAATAACTGGTTTCTGTGCTATGGAATTCTATGCAAGTCAAGTCACATATCATCCTGACTTGACGGTACTTAATTATCACTGGGTCAAAATCATAGATCTCCCAACATAACAACACTGGGGATCAAGGCAGCAGCTCACCATAACCTTTTCTACAGGGACTGGGCAATACGTTGTGCCATCATCAGCTGGCAGGCGGAGAATCAATTTTTCTAAAGGATTTATAGGGATGTTGCTGGTTGCGTTTTGGATCATTCTGAATCTTTAATGTTGGTTCTTTTTGTTGTATTTCTTCCCATGTAATTTTAAGGTTCGATTTTATTTTCTTGTTAATGTTGCTGATATAAAATCATTGTGCTCATGACTTATGTTCATGTTGGTCATTTGTATTAGCACACTGTACAAGTAAGAAAACAGGAATTAAATATTATATCTCAAGACAAAACACTGTGTTTTGTCTTTTCATGACTTTGAAGTAGGGTTCAAGGTTTAAGCCAAATTTAATTAATCATTTCATTTTTCTTTATTTCTGTTGTCAGTAAGCACAGCCGGTCATCCTCACAATGTATACCTGCTTTCACAGCACAGGGATATTCCCTGTGGCATTCATGGCATCTTGCCATTAAAGGAAGAGAGAATTTCTACAAAATGGAGCCCTGGTCAAAGTTGGATTTTACAATTCCATTTTTAAATATAACAGTACAAAAAGGTGCGCTAGGTTGATTGGCCGTGCTAAATTTCCCCTTTGCATCATGGCGAATGGCAGGGTAAATGTTTTGTTTTGATTGGGATTGTTGTTGTTGGTGCAGGCTCAATGGGCCGAATAGCTTCCCTCTGCACTGTAGGGATTCTATGAATGCATTAAGATACTGTAACATGTTACTGGACCATGAGACCCAATCTCATCGGTAAGGATTAACTTTGCTGATGATGAACCATTCTCTCCCATACCTATTCGGTTGCTGATTATCAATATTATAGTACATATTTGGTGATGTCTTCAAATATCAATTTCAAAACATATTTGAACCCAGAAATAAAATGCATCAATGTAAGAAATATATTCTTTGCTATGGGTACACTGTGTGAGATTGATCTGCCACACAAGAAATATATTTTAGTGCATTTGGCTACATTAGTCAAATGAAAAATTCTGTATTATTCAAGTAATTCCAGTCTGAACAAAAGTCTCTAGCTTTATTATTTCGCAGATTTAAGGTTGAAACTTTTGGAATGACAGAGTTCCTTTAAAACACACAGACTCACTCACATACTATCTTAAAAGTTGGAAAAAATAAGATATTGCAAGTTATACTAATGAAAAAAATTCCAATTCTAAAACCTGCCCAGCACATATGTGAAGGGTGGCTAATTTGACAGGTTCCCAGCTGCTGACTACAATTCGTCTGCTGGCACGTTCCAAATTAACCGCTTGAGTGGGCCAGGTGCCAAACCGGACTCTAGAGAAAGTGCCCTGAATGTTTCAATTTTCATTCTGAAGCTGTGGGAGTGGCATTGGTGAGTTTTAACTGGAGTTGGGCTTGCCACCCCCAGAAACAATGCAGAGGCAGCCATAGAGGCTGCAGGATGTTGAGGTGGGCTGTTTAAAATGTCCACGATGTGGAGATGCCAGCGTTGGTCTACAGTTTCTGATCAGACTTCACCGAAAGCCCTGAAAGCTTGTGGGTTTACTATCAAATAAATTGGTTGGACTTTAACCTGGTGTGGTGAGACTTCTTAAAATGCCCACCCCATTGGTCTCAGACTTCATTTGTGCCTGGTATCATTACAACCAGTGGAAATTTTTCCCCCAATTTCCATTGACTTCAGTTTTGTTAGGGCTCCTTGTCGTCTTCTTTGGTCAAATGATGTCAAAGACAGTCACTCTCACTTAACTGTGTGACGTTTTGTTCTTTGTTCTAATTAGTGAGATTTTGCAAGACCAGGCAAGTCATGGGGGTTACAGGTAGTATGACATGAACCCAAGATCCCAGCTGAGGCCACCTTCAAGCAGTCACTGAGCAGAGACTGATAGCCAACTTCTGCACACATAACGATGGCTCTTAAACCACTTAACGCTCTCTCCACTCACATCATCTGTACCTTTAAGACTTGATTACATGTAAAGACTCGCATTCCAACCATTATTTTGTAAATTGAGTTGGTGCCTTTATATGCCCTGTTTGTGAATAGAACTCCCACTCACCTGATGAAGGAGCAGCAAGCACTCCAAAAACTAGTGGCTTTTGGAACCAAATAAACCTGTTGGACTTTAACCTAGTGTTGTAAGACTTCTTACTGTACAAACCACATGGCCAGAGAGTTGGCCTTTCATTCTGAGAGCTATTTGCTGGAGTTACAAGAAGATGATAATTCCTCATCTAGTCTGTGGAAACTCATGCCTGATTGTACAAACTCCTTGTAATCAGCAAAAGCAGAGACAGTGCAGACAAACTGGCTTTCCCTAGCACAAAAGGGAGAGATCAAAACTTGTTACACTGGGAGAAATGCTGATGACCACTTTGTCTCCCTCCTGAGGAACAATGGGACTCTGGCCAGAAGCACCAAAACTGATTGTTAGGCTACAACTAACCATTAATATAACAAGTCACATGATCCAATCCTCTGACTTTTATGCACAGTTTTAACATTGCATTTTCAGCTACATAGTTTGCTGTTTAATATCCAACTGAACCACCAAGAAGCACGATTCCACTCTGAACAACAGCTTGCTCCTTAAGCCTGTCACTGCTGGAAGATTTCCAACCATGGCCCACAGAACTGACCGAGTCTCTGCATCAACATAATTTTGCAATATCAACTCACCAACTGTAAAGCCAAATCTTCAGCCAGCTGAACACAAAATCCTAGGTGAAAGTATTTTTCACTGGACCCTGGAAATCACGAGATCTAATATAAATTTCTGTGGTTCTTACACTGTTACTATCCCTACTTGCAAAATTTATTTTTTCTAAACCTGACTTTGTTTTTGTAGTGGAGTTGGAAATTGCAAACACTCCTCCCCTGGGTTCTGGATAAACTAACTATCTGAGTTAATCACAACACGGGTTTGCAGCATTTTTTAGGCCAGTATATTGATGAACCAAATAAGGAACATGCTCTATCCTTGATTTGAGATTACGCAATGAGAGTGGGTTAGTTAATAATCAATAATTTTGTTGTGGGAATCTTGTTTAGGGAACAGTGGCCATAATGTGATAGAATTCTTCATCAGAATGGAAAATGAAGAAGTCTAATAAGAACATAAGAAGTAGGAGCAGGAGTAGGCCATCTAGCCCTTCGAGCCTGCCCCGCCATTCAATAAGATCATGGCTGATCTGAAGTGGATCAGTTCCACTTTCCCACTTTCTCCCCATTACCCTTCATTCCCCTGTGTATCAGAAACCTATCTACCCGTGACTTAAATATATTTAGCGAGGTAGCCTCCACCACTTCAACAGGCAGAGAATTCCAGAGATTCACCACCCTTTGAGTGAAGAAGTTCCTCCTCAACTCTGATCTAAACTGCTCCCCCCTTATCTTGAGGCTGTGCCCTCTAGTCCTGCTATCCTTTCTAAGCGGGAAGAATCTCTCTACCTCTACGCTATCCATCCCCTTCATTATCTTATACATCTCTATAAGATCTCCCCTCAGCCTTCTAAACTCCAATGAGTACAGACCCTGTCTGTTTAGTCTCTCTTCATAGTCCAACCCCCTCATCTCCGGTATCAGCCTAGTGAATCTCCTCTGCACTCCTTCCAAGGCCAATATATCCTTCCGCAAGTGTGGCAACCAAAATTGCACACAGTACTCCAGCTGCGGCCTCACCAGTGCCCTGTACAGTTGCAGCAAGACCTCCCTACTTTTATATTCTATCCCCCTCACTATAAAGGCCAACAATCCACTAGCCTTCTTGATCACCTGCCGCACCTGCAGACTGGGTTTTTGCGACTCGTGCACAAGGATCCCCCAGGTCCCTCTGCACCGTAGCATGTAGCAGCTTTTCGCCTTTTAAATAATAATCCCTCCTACTATTATTTCTGCCAAAGTGGATAACCTCACACTTACTAACATTATACTCCATCTGCAGATCAAAAACTGCAGTCCAAAATCTCAATACAGGAAACTAGGAATGCATGAGCTGTGTGTTGACTAAGATTGGAGAACTTCATTAAAAGGCATGATGGTGGACAGGCAATGGCTAATATTTAAAGAACGCATGTATGCATTGCAACAGTTATATATTCCTTTCTGATGCAAAAGCAAAACAAGTGGTTCAACCATGGCTTACAAAAGAAGTAAAGGACAGTATTAGATTGAAAGAGGAGTCCTATAGAGTTGCTAGAAAAATTAGCAAGCCTGAGGATTGGGAAGAATTCAGTATCCAGCAAAAGAGGATAAAGAGATTGATTAAAAGGAGAAAATAGAGTAAATTTGCACGTAGCATAAAAGCAAACTATAAAGGATTCTATAATGACATAAAAAGAAAAAGATTAATGAAAACAAATGTCCCTTACAGTCCCAAACAGGAGAATTTATAATAGAGAACAAGGAAATAGCAGAGCAATTTAAACAATTATTTCTGTTGTTTTCATGGAGCAAGATACAAAAAACTTCCCGGAAATGCTAAGGAATCAAAACTCTAGTGAAGGTCTCGGAATTGAAAGAAATTATTACCAGAAAAATAGTGTTAGAGAAATTAACGATAATACACATTCCATGGTACAAAAAAGGTGGCCATGGATATAGTGGTGTATCCTTGACCCATTGACACCTTGTTGGTGTCATCTACCAAGATTCTGTAGATTCTGGAACAACCCCAGCAGATTAGAGGGTGACAAATGTAACCCCACTGTATAAAAAAGGGAGGGGGGACAAAACAGGGAGTTACAGATAGGGTAGTCTAACATCAGTAGGAGGGAAAATACAACAGCCTATTATAAAAGATGCAATAAAGAACATTTAGAAAATATCAGTGGGATTATTCAAAGTCAACATGGATTTATGAAAGGGAAATAATTTCTGACAAATCTGCTGGGGATTTTTGGGGATGTAACTAGTAAAAGACATAAAAGGTGAACCTGTGAATGTGATGTATTTGGATTTTCAGGAAGCTTTTGATAAGGCCAGTATTTCTAGGTTTGCTGATGATACAAAACTTGGTGGGATGATGAGTGGAGAAGGATGTTAAGAGGATTTAAGATGGTTTAGACAATTTGAGTGATTGGATAAATGTGAAGATATATCCATTTCAGAATGAAAAATAGAATGGCAGAATATTATTTAAATAGCGATAGATCGGAAAGCAAAGGGATCCAGTACATCAGTCACTGAAAGCAAGTATGCAGGTAAAACAAACAGTTAAAAAAAATGGTATGTTGGCCTTCATTGAAAGAGGACTTGAGTACAGGACCAAGAATGTCTTGCTGCAGTTGTATAGGGCTTTGGTGAAGCCACACCTGAAATATTATGTGCAGTTTTGGTCTCCTTGCTTAAGAAAGGATGTACCTGCCATAGAGGGAGTGCAGCAAAAGGTTCACCAGACTGATTCCTGGGATGGCAGGACTGTTGTATGAGGAGAGATCGAGTCAACCGGGCCTGTCACTGGAACTTGGAGGAATGAGAAGAGATCTAATTGAAATGTATTTAAATTATGACAGGGCTGGACAGACCAGATGCAAGGATGATGTTTCTTTCAGCTGGGGGGGTCTAGAACAATGGGTCAAGGATACAGGATAAGCCATTTAGGACTGAGAGGAGGAAAAATTTCTTCAGAGGGTGGTGGACCTGTGGAATTCTCTATCACGGAAGGCTGTGGAGTGCAAATCACTGAGTATATTTAAGAAGGAAATAGATAAGTATTAATGGGTATGGGGAGCACACAGGAGTTTGGTGTTAAAATAGAGGATCAGCCATGATCATACTGAATGGCAGCATGGGCATGAGAGGCCAAGTGGCCTACAACTGCTCCTATTTTCCACATTTCTACGTTCCCATTAATTAACAAATTTATTAACTCTAACAAATTTGTTTGCGAAAACATGCCACCGCATACTTTAAAAATAGTTCAAAACACCTACCCCCCATGATCCTAACCCTCAGATGGAGCATTATCTACCCCGATATCCTAACCCTCAGATGGATCATTATCTACCCCGTGATCCTAACCCTCAGATGGAGCATTATCTACCCCCCCCGTGATCCTAACCCTCAGAAGGAGCATTATCTACCCCGATATCCTAACCCTCAGATGGATCATTATCTACACCGTGATCCTAACCCTCAGATGGAGCATTATCTACACCGTGATCCTAACCCTCAGATGGAGCATTATCTACCCCGTGATCCTAACCCTCAGATGGAGCATTATCTACCCCGATATCCTAACCCTCAGATGGATCATTATCTACCCCGTGATCCTAACCCTCAGATGGAGCAATATCTACCCCGTGATCCTAGCCCTCAGATGGAGCAATATCTACACCGTGATCCTAACCCTCAGATGGAGCATTATCTACCCCGATATCCTAACCCTCAGATGGAGCATTATCTACCCCCTGTGATCCTAACCCTCAGATGGAGCATTATCTACCCCGATATCCTATCCCTCAGATGGAGCATTATCTACCCCGTGATCCTAACCCTCAGATGGAGCATTATCTACCCCGATATCCTAACCCTCAGATGGAGCATTATCTACCCTGTGATCCTAACCCTCAGATGGAGCATTATCTACCCTGTGATCCTAACTCTCAGATGGAGCATTATCTACCCCGTGATCCTGACCCTCAGATGGAGCATTATCTACCCCGATATCCTAACCCTCAGATGGAGCATTATCTACCCCGATATCCTAACCCTCAGATGGAGCATTATCTACCCCGATATCCTAACCCTCAGATGGAGCATTATCTACCCCGATATCCTAACCCTCAGATGGAGCATTATCTACCCCGTGATCCTAACCCTCAGATGGAGCATTATCTACCCCGATATCCTAACCCTCGGATGGAGCATTATCTACCCCCCGTGATCCTAACCCTCAGATGGAGCATTATCTACCCCCTGTGATCCTAACCCTCAGATGGAGCATTATCTACGCCGATATCCTAACCCTCAGATGGAGCATTATCTACCCCGATATCCTAACCCTCAGATGGAGCATTATCTACCCCGATATCCTAACCCTCAGATGGAGCATTATCTACCCCGATATCCTAACCCTCAGATGGAACATTATCTACCCCGATATCATAACCCTCAGATGGAGCATTATCTACCCTGATATCCTAACCCTCAGATGGAGCATTATCTACACAGTGATCCTAACCCTCAGATGGAGCATTATCTACCCGGATATCCTAACCCTCAGATGGAGCATTATCTACCCGGATATCCTAACCCTCAGATGGAGCATTATCTACCCCGATATCCTATCCCTCAGATGGAGCATTATCTACCCCGATATCCTAACCCTCGGATGGAGCATTATCTACCCCGATATCCTAACCCTCAGATGGAGCATTTTCTACCCCCTGTGATCCAAACCCTCAGATGGAGCAATATCTACCCCGATATCCTATCCCTCAGATGGAGCATTATCTACCCCGATATCCTAACCCTCAGATGGAGCATTATCTACCCCGATATCCTATCCCTCAGATGGAGCATTATCTACCCCGATATCCTAACCCTCAGATGGAGCATTATCTACCCCGTGTTCCTAACCCTCAGATGGAGCATTATCTACCCCCTGTGATCCTAACCCTCGATGGAGCATTATCTACACTGTGATCCTAACCCTCAGATGGAGCATTATCTACACCCTGTGATCCTAGCCCTCAGATGGAGTATTATCTACCCCGATATCCTAACCCTCAGATGAAGCATTATCTACCCCGATATCCTAACCCTCAGATGGAGCATTATCTACCCCGATATCCTAACCCTCAGATGGAGCATTATCTACCCCGATATCCTATCCCTCAGATGGAGCATTATCTACCCCGATATCCTATCCCTCAGATGGAGCATTATCTACCCCCTGTGATCCTAACCCTCAGATGGAGCATTATCTACCCACAGTGATCCTAACCCTCAGATGGAGCAGTATCTACCCCGATATCCTAACCCTCAGATGGAGCATTATCCACCCCGATATCCCATCCCTCAGATGGAGCATTATCTATCCCGATATCCTAACCCTCAGATGGAGCATTATCTACCCCGATATCCCATCCCTCAGATGGAGCATTATCTACCCCGATATCCTAACCCTCAGATGGAGCATTATCTACCCCGATATCCTATCCCTCAGATGGAGCATTATCTACCACGATATCCTAACCCTCGGATGGAGCAATATCTACCCCGATATCCTAGCCCTCAGATGGAGCGTTTTCTACCCCCTGTGATCCTAACCCTCAGATGGAGCATTATCTACCCCAATATCCTATCCCTCAGATGGAGCATTATCTACTCCGATATCCTAACCCTCAGATGGAGCATTTTCTACCCCCTGTGATCCTAACCCTCAGATGGAGCATTATCTACCCCGATATCCTATCCCTCAGATGGAGCATTATCTACCCCGATATCCTAACCCTCAGATGGAGCATTATCTACCCCGATATCCTATCCCTCAGATGGAGTATTATCTACCCCGATATCCTAACCCTCAGATGGAGCATTATCTACCCCGATATCCTAACCCTCAGATGGAGCATTATCTACCCCGTGTTCCTAACCCTCAGATGGAACATTATCTACCCCCTGTGATCCTAACCCTCAGATGGAGCATTATCTACCCCGTGATCCTAACCCTCAGATGGAGCATTATCTACACCGTGATCCTAACCCTCAGATGGAGCATTATCTACCCCGCGATCCTAACCCTCAGATGGAGCATTATCTACCCCGATATCCTAACCCTCAGATGGAGCATTTTCTACCCCCTGTGATCCTAACCCTCAGATGGAGCATTATCTACCCCCTGTGATGCTATCCCTCAGATGGAGCATTATCTACCCCGATATCCTAACCCTCAGATGGAGCGTTACCTACCCCGAATCCTAACCCTCAGATGGAGCATTATCTACCCCCTGTGATCCTAACCCTCAGATGGAGCATTATCTACCCCGATATCCTAACCCTCAGATGGAGCATTATCTACCCCGATATCCTAACCCTGAGATGGAGCATTATCTACACTGTGATCCTAACCCTCAGATGGAGCATTATCTACCCCAATATCCTAACCCTCAGATGGAGCATTATCTACCCCGATATCCTAACCCTCAGATGGAGCATTATCTACCCCGATATCCTAACCCTCAGATGGAGCATTATCTACACTGTGATCCTAACCCTCAGATGGAGCATTATCTACCCCGATATCCTATCCCTCAGATGGAGCATTATCTACCCCGATATCCTATCCCTCAGATGGAGCATTATCTACCCCCTGTGATCCTAACCCTCAGATGGAGCATTATCTACCCACTGTGATCCTAACCCTCAGATGGAGCAGTATCTACCCCGATATCCTAACCCTCAGATGGAGCATTATCTACCCCGATATCCCATCCCTCAGATGGAGCATTATCTATCCCGATATCCTATCCCTCAGATGGAGTATTATCTACCCCGATATCCTAACCCTCAGATGGAGCATTATCTACCCCGATATCCTAACCCTCAGATGGAGCATTATCTACCCCGTGTTCCTAACCCTCAGATGGAACATTATCTACCCCCTGTGATCCTAACCCTCAGATGGAGCATTATCTACCCCGTGATCCTAACCCTCAGATGGAGCATTATCTACACCGTGATCCTAACCCTCAGATGGAGCATTATCTACCCCGCGATCCTAACCCTCAGATGGAGCATTATCTACCCCGATATCCTAACCCTCAGATGGAGCATTTTCTACCCCCTGTGATCCTAACCCTCAGATGGAGCATTATCTACCCCCTGTGATGCTATCCCTCAGATGGAGCATTATCTACCCCGATATCCTAACCCTCAGATGGAGCGTTACCTACCCCGAATCCTAACCCTCAGATGGAGCATTATCTACCCCCTGTGATCCTAACCCTCAGATGGAGCATTATCTACCCCGATATCCTAACCCTCAGATGGAGCATTATCTACCCCGATATCCTAACCCTGAGATGGAGCATTATCTACACTGTGATCCTAACCCTCAGATGGAGCATTATCTACCCCAATATCCTAACCCTCAGATGGAGCATTATCTACCCCGATATCCTAACCCTCAGATGGAGCATTATCTACCCCGATATCCTAACCCTCAGATGGAGCATTATCTACACTGTGATCCTAACCCTCAGATGGAGCATTATCTACCCCGATATCCTATCCCTCAGATGGAGCATTATCTACCCCGATATCCTATCCCTCAGATGGAGCATTATCTACCCCCTGTGATCCTAACCCTCAGATGGAGCATTATCTACCCACTGTGATCCTAACCCTCAGATGGAGCAGTATCTACCCCGATATCCTAACCCTCAGATGGAGCATTATCTACCCCGATATCCCATCCCTCAGATGGAGCATTATCTATCCCGATATCCTAACCCTCAGATGGAGCATTATCTACCCCGATATCCCATCCCTCAGATGGAGCATTATCTACCCCGATATCCTAACCCTCAGATGGAGCATTATCTACCCCGATATCCTATCCCTCAGATGGAGCATTATCTACCACGATATCCTAACCCTCGGATGGAGCAATATCTACCCCGATATCCTAGCCCTCAGATGGAGCGTTTTCTACCCCCTGTGATCCTAACCCTCAGATGGAGCATTATCTACCCCAATATCCTATCCCTCAGATGGAGCATTATCTACTCCGATATCCTAACCCTCAGATGGAGCATTTTCTACCCCCTGTGATCCTAACCCTCAGATGGAGCATTATCTACCCCGATATCCTATCCCTCAGATGGAGCATTATCTACCCCGATATCCTAACCCTCAGATGGAGCATTATCTACCCCGATATCCTATCCCTCAGATGGAGTATTATCTACCCCGATATCCTAACCCTCAGATGGAGCATTATCTACCCCGATATCCTAACCCTCAGATGGAGCATTATCTACCCCGTGTTCCTAACCCTCAGATGGAACATTATCTACCCCCTGTGATCCTAACCCTCAGATGGAGCATTATCTACCCCGTGATCCTAACCCTCAGATGGAGCATTATCTACACCGTGATCCTAACCCTCAGATGGAGCATTATCTACCCCGCGATCCTAACCCTCAGATGGAGCATTATCTACCCCGATATCCTAACCCTCAGATGGAGCATTTTCTACCCCCTGTGATCCTAACCCTCAGATGGAGCATTATCTACCCCCTGTGATCCTATCCCTCAGATGGAGCATTATCTACCCCAATATCCTAACCCTCAGATGGAGCATTATCTACCCCGATATCCTAACCCTCAGATGGAGCATTATCTACCCCGATATCCTAACCCTCAGATGGAGCATTATCTACACTGTGATCCTAACCCTCAGATGGAGCATTATCTACCCCGATATCCCATCCCTCAGATGGAGCATTATCTACCCCGATATCCTAACCCTCAGATGGAGCATTATCTACCCCGATATCCTATCCCTCAGATGGAGCATTATCTACCCTGATATCCTAACCCTCAGATGGAGCATTTTCTACCCCCTGTGATCCTAACCCTCAGATGGAGCATTATCTACCCCGATATCCTATCCCTCAGATGGAGCATTATCTACCCCGATATCCTAACCCTCAGATGGAGCATTATCTACCCCGATATCCTATCCCTCAGATGGAGCATTATCTACCCCGATATCCTAACCCTCAGATGGAGCATTATCTACCCCGTGTTCCTAACCCTCAGATGGAGCATTATCTACCCCCTGTGATCCTAACCCTCGATGGAGCATTATCTACAGTGTGATCCTAACCCTCAGATGGAGCATTATCTACACCCTGTGATCCTAGCCCTCAGATGGAGTATTATCTACCCCGATATCGTAACCCTCAGATGAAGCATTATCTACCCCGATATCCTAACCCTCAGATGGAGCATTATCTACCCCGATATCCTAACCCTCAGATGGAGAATTATCTACCCCGATATCCTAACCCTCAGATGGAGCATTATCTACCCCGATATCCTATCCCTCAGATGGAGCATTATCTACCCCGATATCCTATCCCTCAGATGGAGCATTATCTATCCCGATATCCTAACCCTCAGATGGAGCATTATCTACCCCGATATCCTAACCCTCAGACGGAGCATTATCTACCCCCTGTGATCCTAACCCTCAGATGGAGCAATATCTACCCCCTGTGATCCTAACCCTCAGATGGAGCAGTATCTACCCCGATATCCTAACCCTCAGATGGAGCATTATCTACAATGTGATCCTAACCCTCAGATGGAGCATTATCTACCCCGATATCCCATTCCTCAGATGGAGCATTATCTACCCCGATATCCTAACCCTCAGATGGAGCATTATCTACCCCGATATCCTATCCCTCAGATGGAGCATTATCTATCCCGATATCCTAACCCTCAGATGGAGCATTATCTACCCCGATATCCTAACCCTCAGATGGAGCATTATCTACCCCCGGTGATCCTAACCCTCAGATGGAGCATTATCTACCCCCTGTGATCCTAACCCTCAGATGGAGCAGTATCTACCCCGATATCCTAACCCTCAGATGGAGCATTGTCTACACTGTGATCCTAACCCTCAGATGGAGCATTATCTACCCCGATATCCCATCCCTCAGATGGAGCATTATCTACCCCGATATCCTAACCCTCAGATGGAGCATTATCTACCCCGATATCCTATCCCTCAGATGGAGCATTATCTACCCCGATATCCTAACCCTCGGATGGAGCAATATCTACCCCGATATCCTAACCCTCGGATGGAGCGTTTTCTACCCCCTGTGATCCTAACCCTCAGATGGAGCATTATCTACCCCAATATCCTGTCCCTCAGATGGAGCATTATCTACCCCGATATCTTAACCCTCAGATGGAGCATTTTCTACCCCCTGTGATCCTAACCCTCAGATGGAGCATTATCTACCGCGATATCCTATCCCTCAGATGGAGCATTATCTACCCCGATATCCTAACCCTCAGATGGAGCATTATCTACCCCGATATCCTATCCCTCAGATGGAGCATTATCTACCCCTATATCCTATCCCTCAGATGGAGCATTATCTACCCCCTGTGATCCTAACCCTCAGATGGAGCATTATCTACCCCCTGTGATCCTAACCCTCAGATGGAGCAGTATCTACCCCGATATCCTAACCCTCAGATGGAGCATTATCTACCCCGATATCCCATCCCTCAGATGGAGCATTATCTACCCCGATATCCTAACCCTCAGATGGAGCATTATCTACCCCGATATCCTATCCCTCAGATGGAGCATTATCTACCACGATATCCTAACCCTCGGATGGAGCAATATGTACCCCGATATCCTAGCCCTCAGATGGAGCGTTTTCTACCCCCTGTGATCCTAACCCTCAGATGGAGCATTATCTACCCCAATATCCTATCCCTCAGATGGAGCATTATCTACTCCGATATCCTAACCCTCAGATGGAGCATTTTCTACCCCCTGTGATCCTAACCCTCAGATGGAGCATTATCTACCCCGATATCCTATCCCTCAGATGGAGCATTATCTACCCCGATATCCTAACCCTCAGATGGAGCATTATCTACCCCGATATCCTATCCCTCAGATGGAGTATTATCTACCCCGATATCCTAACCCTCAGATGGAGCATTATCTACCCCGATATCCTAACCCTCAGATGGAGCATTATCTACCCCGTGTTCCTAACCCTCAGATGGAACATTATCTACCCCCTGTGATCCTAACCCGCAGATGGAGCATTATCTACCCCGTGATCCTAACCCTCAGATGGAGCATTATCTACACCGTGATCCTAACCCTCAGATGGAGCATTATCTACCCCGCGATCCTAACCCTCAGATGGAGCATTATCTACCCCGATATCCTAACCCTCAGATGGAGCATTTTCTACCCCCTGTGATCCTAACCCTCAGATGGAGCATTATCTACCCCCTGTGATCCTATCCCTCAGATGGAGCATTATCTACCCCGATATCCTAACCCTCAGATGGAGCGTTACCTACCCCGAATCCTAACCCTCAGATGGAGCATTATCTACCCCCTGTGATCCTAACCCTCAGATGGAGCATTATCTACCCCGATATCCTAACCCTCAGATGGAGCATTATCTACCCCGATATCCTAACCCTGAGATGGAGCATTATCTACACTGTGATCCTAACCCTCAGATGGAGCATTATCTACCCCAATATCCTAACCCTCAGATGGAGCATTATCTACCCCGATATCCTAACCCTCAGATGGAGCATTATCTACCCCGATATCCTATCCCTCAGATGGAGCATTATCTACACTGTGATCCTAACCCTCAGATGGAGCATTATCTACCCCGATATCCTAACCCTCAGACGGAGCATTATCTACCCCCGGTGATCCTAACCCTCAGATGGAGCATTATCTACCCGCTGTGATCCTAACCCTCAGATGGAGCAGTATCTACCCCGATATCCTAACCCTCAGATGGAGCATTATCTACAATGTGATCCTAACCCTCAGATGGAGCATTATCTACCCCGATATCCCATTCCTCAGATGGAGCATTATCTACCCCGATATCCTAACCCTCAGATGGAGCATTATCTACCCCGATATCCTATCCCTCAGATGGAGCATTATCTATCCCGATATCCTAACCCTCAGATGGAGCATTATCTACCCCGATATCCTAACCCTCAGATGGAGCATTATCTACCCCCGGTGATCCTAACCCTCAGATGGAGCATTATCTACCCCCTGTGATCCTAACCCTCAGATGGAGCAGTATCTACCCCGATATCCTAACCCTCAGATGGAGCATTGTCTACACTGTGATCCTAACCCTCAGATGGAGCATTATCTACCCCGATATCCCATCCCTCAGATGGAGCATTATCTACCCCGATATCCTAACCCTCAGATGGAGCATTATCTACCCCGATATCCTATCCCTCAGATGGAGCATTATCTACCCCGATATCCTAACCCTCGGATGGAGCAATATCTACCCCGATATCCTAACCCTCGGATGGAGCGTTTTCTACCCCCTGTGATCCTAACCCTCAGATGGAGCATTATCTACCCCAATATCCTGTCCCTCAGATGGAGCATTATCTACCCCGATATCTTAACCCTCAGATGGAGCATTTTCTACCCCCTGTGATCCTAACCCTCAGATGGAGCATTATCTACCGCGATATCCTATCCCTCAGATGGAGCATTATCTACCCCGATATCCTAACCCTCAGATGGAGCATTATCTACCCCGATATCCTATCCCTCAGATGGAGCATTATCTACCCCGATATCCTAACCCTCAGATGGAGCATTATCTACCCCGATATCCTAACCCTCAGATGGAGCATTATCTACCCCGTGTTCCTAACCCTCAGATGGAGCATTATCTACCCCGATATCCTAACCCTCAGATGGAGCATTATCTACCCCGTGATCCTAACCCTCAGATGGAGCATTATCTACACCGTGATCCTAACCCTCAGATGGAGCATTATCTACCCCGCGATCCTAACCCTCAGATGGAGCATTATCTACCCCGATATCCTAACCCTCAGATGGAGCATTATCTACCCCGATATCCTAACCCTCAGATGGAGCATTATCTACCCCCTGTGATCCTAACCCTCATATGGAGCATTATCTACACCGTGATCCTAACCCTCAGATGGAGCATTATCTACCCCAATATGCTAACCCTCAGATGGAGTATTATCTACCCCGTGATCCTAACCCTCAGATGGAGCATTATCTATCCCCCCCGTGATCCTAACCCTCAGATGGAGCATTATCTACCCCATGATCCTAACCCTCAGATGGAGCATTATCTACCCCGATATCCTATCCCTCAGATGGAGCATTATCTACCCCGATATCCTAACCCTGAGATGGAGCATTACCTACCCCGATATCCTAACCCTCAGATGGAGCATTATCTACCCCCTGTGATCCTAACCCTCAGATGGAGCATTATCTACCCCGATATCCTTACCCTCAGATGGAGCATTATCTACCCCGATATCCTAACCCTGAGATGGAGCATTATCTACACTGTGATCCTAACCCTCAGATGGAGCATTATCTACCCCGATATCCTAACCCTCAGATGGAGCATTATCTACCCCGATATCCTAACCCTCAGATGGAGCATTATCTACGCTGTGATCCTAACCCTCAGATGGAGCATTATCTACCCCGATATCCTAACCCTCAGACGGAGCATTATCTGCACCGTGATCCTCACCCTCAGATGGAGCATTATCTACCCCGATATCCTAACCCTCAGATGGAGCATTATCTACCCCCCCCGATATCCTAACCCTCAGATGGAGCATTATCTACCCCGATATCCTAACCCTCAGATGGAGCATTATCTACCCCGTGATCCTATCCCTCAGATGGAGCATTATCTACCCCAATATCCTAACCCTCAGATGGAGCATTATCTACCCCGATATCCTAACCCTCAGATGGAGCATTATCTACCCCGATATCCTAACCCTCAGATGGAGCATTATCTACCCTGTGATCCTAACCCTCAGATGGAGCATTATCTACCCCGTGATCCTAACCCTCAGATGGAGCATTATCTACCCCGATATCCTAACCCTCAGATGGAGCATTATCTACCCCGATATCCTAACCCTCAGATGGAGCATTATCTACCCCGATATCCTAACCCTCAGATGGAGCATTATCTACCCCAATATCCTAACCCTCAGATGGAGCATTATCTACCCCGATATCCTAACCCTCAGATGGAGCATTATCTACCCCCCCCCGCGATCCTAACCCTCAGATGGAGCATTATCTACCCCGTGATCCTAACCCTCAGATGGTGCATTATCTACCCCCTATGATCCTAACCCTCAGATGGAGCATTATCTACCCCGTGATCCTAACCCTCAGATGGAGCATTATCTACCCCCAGTGATTCTAACCCTCAGATGGAGCATTATCTTCCCAATATCCTAACCCTCAGACGGAGCATTATCTACCCCCTGTGATCCTAACCCTCAGATGGAGCATTATCTACCCCAATATGAGGACTTGTCTGTTGAGGTAGTATGGGCAGAGGTTAGAAATAGGAGTGGAGAGGTCACCCTGTTGGGAGTCTTTTATAGACCTCCTAAAAGTTCTAGAGAGGTTGAGGAAAGGATTGCGGAGACGATCCTGGTTAGGAGTGAAAGTAATAGGGTAATTGTTATGGGGGATTTTAACTTTACTAATATTGATTGGAATTGTTATAGCTCTAGCTCGTTAGAGGGGTCAGTTTTTGTACAAAGTGTGCAGGAAGGTTTTTTGACTCAGTATGTAGATAGGCCAACTAGAGGTGAGGCTATATTGGATTAGGTGCTGGGAAATGAGCCAGACCAGGTGCTAGACTTGGAAGTTGGTGTGCATTTTGGTGATAGTGACCACAATTCGGTTACGTTCACCTTAGTGATGGAAAGGGATAGGCATGAACCTCGGGCCAGTGGTTTTAGCTGGGGGATGGGTAATTATGAGGCTATTAGGAGAGAATTAGGAAGCATAGGTTGGACTAGGAGATTACAGGGACTGGGAACGTCCGAAATGTGGAGTTTTTTCAAGGAGCAGCTACTGCGAGTCCGTGATAGGTATGTCCCTGTCAGGCAAGGAGGATTTGGTAGGGCTAGGGAACCGTGGTGCACCAAAAAAGTTGATTTGTTGGTTAAAAGGAAAAAGGAGGCTTATGTTCGGATGAGACGTGAGGGCTCGGGTAGTGCACTAGAAAACTTTAGATTGGCTAGGAGGGAGTTGAAGAGTGAGCTAAGAAGGGCTAAAAGAGGACATGAGAAGACTTTGGCTGATAGGGTTAAGGAGAATCCTAAGGCGTTCTATAGGTATGTCAAGAACAGAAGGTTGGTTAGGGCAAGATTAGGGCCAGTTATAGACAGCAGAGGGAAGTTATGTGTGGAACCGGAGGAGATTGGAGAGGCATTGAACCAATATTTCTCTTCGGTGTTCACGCAGGGGGACATGGATATAGCTGAGGAGGACACTGGATTGCAGGGGAGTAGAATTGACAGTGTTACAGTTGATAAGGAGGATGTGCTGGATATTCTGGAGGGTCTGAAAATAGATAAGTCCCCTGGTCCGGATGGGATTTACCCCAGGATTCTCTGGGAGGCAAGAGAAGTGATTGCAGAGCCTCTGGCTCTGATCTTCAGGTCGTCGTTGGCCTCTGGTAAAGTACCGGAAGATTGGAGGTTAGCGAATGTTGTCCCATTGTTTAAGAAGGGGAACAGAGACTTCCCCGGGAATTATAGACCGGTGAGTCTCACTTCTGTTGTGGGCAAGGTTTTAGAAAAAATTATTAGGGATAGGATTTATAGTTATTTGGAGAGTAATGAATTGATTGGAGATAGTCAGCATGGTTTTGTGGCGGGTAGGTCGTGCCTCACTAACCTTATTGAGTTTTTTGAGAAAGTGACCAAAGAGGTGGATGGGGGTAAGGCAGTGGACGTGGTATATATGGATTTTAGTAAGGCGTTTGATAAGGTTCACCGTGGTAGGCTTCTGCAGAAAATGCAGATGTATGGGATTGGGGGAGATCTAGGGAATTGGATCAGGAATTGGCTAGCGGATAGGAGACAGAGGGTGGTGGTTGATGGTAAATATTCATCATGGAGTTTGGTTACGAGTGGTGTGCCTCAGGGATCTGTTTTGGGGCCACTGCTGTTTGTAATTTTTATTAATGATCTGGATGAGGGTATAGCTGGGTGGATTAGTAAATTTGCTGATGACACCAAAGTCGGAGGTGTGGTAGATAGTGAGGAAGGGTGTCATAGTTTGCAGGAAGACTTAGACAGGTTGCAGAGCTGGGCCGAGAGGTGGCGGATGGAGTTTAATATGGAGAAGTGTGAGGTAATTCACTTTGGTAGGAATAACAGATGTGTCCAGTATAGGGCTAACGGGAGGACTTTGAATAGTGTGGATGAGCAGAGGGATCTAGGTGTATGTGTACAGAGATCCCTGAAAGTTGGGAATCAAGTAGATAAGGTTGTTAAGAAGGCATACGGTGTCTTGGCGTTTATTGGTAGGGGGATTGAATTTAGGAGTCACAGCGTTATGTTGCAACTGTACACGACTCTGGTGCGGCCGCACTTGGAGTACTGTGTGCAGTTCTGGTCCCCACATTACAGGAAGGATGTGGAGGCTTTGGAGAGGGTGCAGAGGAGGTTTACCAGGATGTTGCCTGGTATGGAGGGGAGATCCTATGAGGAGAGGCTGAGGGATTTGGGGTTGTTTTCGCTGGAAAGAAGGCGGCTAAGAGGGGATCTTATTGAAACATATAAGATAATTAGAGGTTTAGATAGGGTGGATAGTAATAGCCTTTTTCCTCTGATGGAGAAATCTAGCACGAGGGGGCATGGCTCTAAATTAAGGGGGGGTAGTTATAGGACGGATGTCAGGGGTAGGTTCTTTACCCAGAGGGTGGTGAGGGATTGGAATGCCCTGCCTGCTGCAGTTGTAAATGCGCCTAGTTTGGGGGCATTTAAGAGATCCGTGGATAGGTTTATGGACGAAAAGGGATTGGTTTAGGTTAGTGGGTCATTGTTTTGTAACTGGTCGGCGCAACATCGTGGGCCGAAGGGCCTGTTCTGCGCTGTAATGTTCTATGTTCTATGTTCTAATATCCTAACCCTCAGATGAAGCATTATCTACCCCCGTGATCCTAACCCTCAGATGGAGCATTATCTACCCCGATATCCTAACCCTCAGATGGAGCATTATCTACCCCCGTGATCCTAACCCTCAGATGGAGCATTATCTACCCCGATATCCTAACCCTCAGATGGAGCATTATCTACACCGTGATCCTAACCCTCAGATAGAGCATTATCTACCCCCTGTGATCCTAACCCACAGATGGCATCAAGATCCAGCAAGAAAATGCAGTACCTATAGATGCACAGTATTAAGAAAGAGAAGATTAATTATGTGCACTTTGACATTCACAGACATAAGATAAAATGTGCACTGATCTGGCTCTTTGTCCAAAATTCTGCCAGTGATTGAATGTTTGAGCATCAGTTGGAAGAATGGGTAGGTGTCTCCAGGTCGAATGGCAAAAAAATGCTTTCAGATTATTTGCTATCTGCATGAAAATGGCACTCAAAGATGTATAGATTCCTTTGTGTTAGAAACATCCCCCATCCACCCTGATGAGCTGATGCTGGCAGCTGCTACATCTCATAGACCTCAGTGTGATTTGTTCTGACCCCAACAGTGGCACAAACTCAGCAAACTTGGTGTTATGTTGTAGATGTACTTTTAAGGCCTTGTATCAACTGGATGTGCTGCATCAGTCCTATGACTTATTGTTCAGTCGACAAGCAATAGAAGTCCACAGAACTTGGAGAAGCTGAGGGAAATAAGCAAAATTCTGCTAGGCTGCAAAGGACTGAGGAAATTCCTAAAATTTTACATGGGGCTACCAAAAGTCAGCTGATTTTTGCAACTTCTGATAGACAATGGATTAACTCGCATCTGAAAATGCCTTTGGAAGGCTCTTAAGTGCAAATCAGTTTCTCAGGTGCAAAGAGGCCATCCTTACCCGGCCCAGATATAATGGCTGCCAGTTATGTTGGTTATTAATCATTTCCCTCTTGTGTATCAGTTGCTCCAACTCATTACGCATTCAATGCCAGGCATTGAAGCTTATCATCATGTGACTGAAACTGGTTGCATTTGACAGATCTATTATTCCAAGAACCAGAGAGAACACAGGCAGCCTACACAAGAACCCAACCTACAGGCAACATCAGTGGCAGTAAGACCTGGGACCTTGGAAAAACTTGGAGACTTGTATCTTTGATGTTTCCCCAACCTGCTTCTTTTTTTCCAAAACCTGCCAGTACCCATATTTGACCGACTGGTAAGGAAACAACAAGTGACTCACTTCATGGCCTTCTGAACATCCATCTCTCTGAGGGAATCCTGAAATAATTCTGAAATATGACTCCAGCTATTGAACCCATCTAAATGGCCCTTTCTGAATGAAAAAGCTGCTTTCAATGGGCCCCACAATGATTATGCTGAGCTAAATGCATGATTTTATTTTTACAAAAGTGCACTATTATGCGTAATTATGGTATTGCAGATTTTAAGGATAAATGCTGAAAAGGAACTTTTCTATTTTCAAACACTGAATTTAAAAGCCTTTTTCAAAATACAAGCATAAACAGACAACCTGTCATCTTTCTGTGTTTATTCAAACTGGGTTAGACTCGTATCTCTAGAGCTAGCTACAAAACATTATTAAAAATGAAAAGGCTCCTCTAGGGATATCCATCGAATCTTCTGATAATCAGATAAATTCCTGATTATAAGGCTCAACGTCACTATTTCCATCCTCTCTGTATTGTCCCACCAAGTCAGTGTGATATCAAGCTGATGCAAATCACTACCCATTTTCAACAATGAAAACCAGTTGTGATGATCATGCCAGGGGAGCACAGGTCAACAGAGCCCCCAGGTGGTGGGGGACATTGCTGGGCAGTGTCCAGGCACCGAGCCTGGCATACATAGAAACGTGCATTGAAAATAGAATCAGGAGTGGGCCAAATAGAATGTCCATTTATTCCAACTGTGTGTCCTACCTGCTAACCTGCTTTTTATCCATCCCAAAACACTACCCACAATCCCATGTACTTTAACTTTACATAGTAATCTGCCGTTTTAGATCCCTGAAAGTCTAAATAAACCACAACCACCGGTTCTCCCGAGCGAACCCTACTAGTTAAATACTCAAGGAATTCCAGTAAATTTGTCAAGCATGATTTCACTTTCATAAATCCATGCTGACTTTGACTTTCCAAATGCTGTGCTATGAAATCCTTGATAATGGACTCTAGCAACTTCCCTACTACCAACACTAGGCTCACTGATCTATAGTTCCCTGTTTCCTCTCTACCTCCCTCTTCGAATAGCGGGCTTACATTAGCTACTCTCCAATCTGTAGGAATCATTCCAGAGTCCAAAGAATTTTGGAACATGTCCTATTATTTCTAGGGCCACTTACTTAAGTATTTGCTAAAGAAGATTATCAGGCCCTGGAGGTTTGTCCCCCTTCAATCCTATTAATTTCCCCAAAATAATTTCTCTAGTAACACTGATCAGCTCCTCACTGAAGCTTGTGTTTCTCAGAAGTTCCGGTGCATTATTCATGCCTTCTTTTGTGAAGACAGAAGAAAAATCTGAATTTAGTTTCTCAGCCATTTCTTTGCTTCCCCTTATGAATTCCCTTGCTTCTGACTGTGAGGGGCTACATTAATTTTTGTCAATTTTTTTCTCTTTCCATACTTATAGAAACTTTTACAGTCAATTATGTCCCCACTAGCTTACTTTCATACTCTATTTTCCTCTTGGTCCAACTTTGCTGAATTTTGAACTATTCCCAATTCTCAAGTTTATTTTTTTTGACCAATTTGTGTGCTTCTTCTTTGAATGTAATACTATCTGTAATTTCCCTTGCAGGCCATGGTTTGACCATTTCTGCACAAAATAGGAATAAACAACTTTTGAAGTTCACCTATTTGTTCCTTGAATGCCTGCCATTGCCTGTCCACTTGTCGTTCCTTTCAGTAATGTTTCCCAATCCATCATGGCCAACTCATGTGCACCCAAGTGCCAGAAAACTTGGTCTGAAAATTCATCTGTGCATCTGCAGAGATAGATCCGAAAATGTTGCTTTGCGCCTGACACTGGCAGATTTTGAGAAAATTCCAACCAAGATGTACCGTGGATAAATGAGGAAAGTGTAGTTGAGGCCATAATCAGATCAGCTATGATCTTACCAAATGACAGAGCAGGCTTCAGCAGCTGAACAGCCTACTCCTGCCCAAAATTGTATGTTGTTAGGTCACTTCATATGTCACTCCATCTCAATAATGTTCATCGGCATTCCCCCATCTTCTACTTTAGTCAACTCTTGAAAAATTCAACCAAGTGCACTGGGCATGACCTGCCCTTTACAAATCTATATTGGCTCTCTGATCAGCTCAATATTTCAAGATGTTCAGTGACTCTATCCTGAATTACAGGCTTTAGTAATTTTTTGACAACAGCTATTAGGTTAACTGGTCTAAAATTCCCGAGTTTCCCTCAGTCACCTTTCTTAAATAATGAAGTGATATGCACAATTTACCAACCTAAAGGAACAGTTCCCAAATTGAAAGAACTTTGGAAGATTATAGTTATAGAATCTCTATAGTGCAGTAGGAGGCCATGAGGTTCATTGAGCCTGCACCAACAACAATCTCATCCAGGCTCTATCCCAATAACCCCACATAGTTACCTGCTAGTCCCCCGACACTAAGGCTCAATTTACAAAGAACAAAGAACAATACAGCTCACGAACAGGCCCTTCGGCCTCCAAGCCTGCACCGATCATGTGTTCCTAACTAGACCATCCGTTTGTACCCCTCTATTCCCAGTCTGTTCATGTGGCTATCTAGATAAGTCTTAAATGATCTTAGCGTGTCTGCCTCAACCATCTTGCTTGGCAGCGCATTCCAGGCCCCCACTACCCTCTGTGTAAAATACGTACCCTGCATATCTGTATTGAACCTTGCCCCCCACTTACTTTGAATTTGTGACACCTTGTGTTTGTCATTTCTGACCTGGGAAAAAACTTCCAGCTGTTCACCCTATCTATGCCCTTCATAATCTTATAAACCTCTATTAGGTCACCTCTCAACTTCTGTCTTTCCAGGGAGAACAACCCTAGTTTACTCAATATCACCTCATAGCTAATACCAGGCAACATCCTGGTAAACCTTTTCTGCACTCTCTCCAAAGCCTCCACGTCCTTCTGGTAGTGTGGTGACCAGAACTGGATGCAGTATTCCAAATGTGACCAAACCAACGTTCTATATAACTACAACATCACATGCCAACTTTTATACTCTATGTCCCATCCAATCAAGGCAAGCATGCCATATGCCTTCTTCACCATCTTTTCCACCTGTGCTGCCACCTTTAAGGATCTGTGGACTTGCACACCCAGGTCCCTCTATGTGTCTATACTCATGATGGTTCTGCCATTTATTGTATAGCTCTCCCCTGCATTAGATCTACCAAAATGCATCACTTTGCATTTACCTGGATTAAATTCCATCTGCCATTTCTCTGCCCAATTTTCCAGCCTACCTATATCCTGCTGTATTCTCTAACAATGTTCATCACTATCTGTAATTCCAGCAATCTTTGTGTTGTTCACAAACTTACTGATCACACCAGCTACATCTTCTTCCAAGTCATTTATATATATCACAAACAGCAGAGGTCCCAGTACAGAGCCCTGTGAAACACCACTAGTGCTGATCATGATGCCGTAACTAGACTACATAAAGAACATTCTGCCTTTACTCGGTAAGTATCACTCCATTCCCTCCCTACTCATGTATCCATTCAGATGCCTCTTAAATGTTGCTATGTGCCTACTTCCACCACCTTCTCCTTTAGTGCCATTATCTTGCACATTACTGTCATTTTGCTTATGTTAGTTTTGATATGTCATTGTCCCCGATTCTATATTAGTTTCCTTGGGATGCCTGACATACTGACTAGTTCTACTGTAAATTATTCAATGTATCTGCCATTTCCTTTTTCTCATGGACAATATCACTGTTACCAGTTTCAAGGGCCCAGGTTCCTTCTGATTGACTTTTTTCCCTAACAAAATTGTCCAAAGCAGTTTGCAGCCGGTGAGATCATTTTGAACTTTATATTAATCATTTGGATGAGAATGTAGGAGGCATGGTTAGTAAGTTTGCAAATGACACCAAGATTAGTGGCATAGTGGACAGTGAAGAAAGTTATCTCCAATTGCAACGGGATCTTGATCAATTGGGCCAGTGGGCTGACAAATGGCAGATGGAGTTTAATTTAGACAAATGCGAGGTGATGAATTTTGGTAGATTGAACCAGGGCAGGACTTACTCAGTTAATGGTAGGGTTTTGAGGAGAGTTACAGAACAAAGAGATCTAGGGGTACATGTTCACAGCTCCTTGAAAGTGGAGTCACACGTGGACAGAGTGGTGAAGAAGGCATTCGGCATGCTTGGTTTCATTGGTCAGAACAGTGAATACAGGAGTTGGGATGTCTTATTGAAATTGTACAAGGCTTGGTAAGGTCACATGTGGAATACTGCATGCAATTCTGGTCACCCTATTATAGAAAGGATACTATTAAACTAGAAAGAGTGCAGAAACGATTTACTGGGACGCTATCACGATTTGATGGATTGGGGTATAAGGAGAGACTGGATAGACTGGAACTTTTTTCTCTTCAGCGTAGGAGGCTGAGGGGTGATCTTATAGAGGTCTATAAAATAACAAGGGGCACAGATCAGCTAAATAGCCAATATCTTTTCCCAAAAGTAGGGGAGTCTAAAACTAGAGGGCATAGGTTTAAGGTGAGAGGAGAGAGATACACAAGTGTCTGGAGGGGCAATTCTTTCCACACAGAGGGTGGTGAGTGTCTGGAACAAGCTGCCAGAGGTAGTGGTAGAGGCGGGCACAATTTTGTCTTTTAAAAAACATTTAGGTAATTATATGGGTATGATGGGTATGGAGGGATATGGCCCAAATATGGGCAATTGGGATTAGCTGACGGGTTTTAAAAAAGAAAGGCTGTCATGGACAAGTTGGACCAAAGGGCTTGTTTCCATGCTGTGAACCTCTATGACTCTATAACTGCTGTAATGAAGAAAAATATGATGAGCTGATATACTGAGTTCACCATAATGTTAAAATCAGTGATCATGTACATTTGTGGTTTTAGAGCATAAATAGTGAGAATGAAAAAGCTGACAGAACATTCCATGTTAGAACCATTGGTAACTCTAAATTGGCAAAGAATAATCTGTTTTTATCCATTGTTAAAGTTTACGAAGGAACATCTAGGTTTGAATTTTGAACCTAAATTCCATAAGACTATGGTCTAAATTGTGAAGAAAGGCAGATACTAAAATTTGAGGAGTCTAACAAATATTTTAGAACTTGGATATAATATACAAGATGAAAAAAGCGAGGTAATTTATCTGTCTTAGTGCATTGAGTGTGCAAAGCATATACTTGAAACAGCTGGCATGCTCTTCAGTTAACTGTTATTAAACCCTCAGTTGAATTAAAGAACACAAACATTAGCTGAACTGCTTATTGAAACGTGACCAAGTATAACTGTTTGGATATTTTAAATTACTTCAGAAGCGTTCAATCATTTTATACAAATTAAATCCACAACAACAATTTCTAAATAAAAATCTGTTTGCCACCTTCTGATTACAGAAATCTTGCACAGAATACAGATCATTCTGACATTATTCCAACAAAATTCTAATAGTGTAGAACATAAAATATTTAACAACACCAGGTAGGACAATTCAGGAAACAACATGGACATATGCTTAATGCATTATTATCGAAAAGCAATAGCTATCAGGAGAGGGATAATCAAACTTACTCATATCCAAATTGCATACACAGAGACAGAAACCATATTTAACTGAGTCATGTTATCAAAGTAGTTATATACATGTCGTGAGTTTTGCTTTGCATTGAATAAAAGTAATTTGACTTTTTACATCAACATATGTTTTTGGAAACAACAATTTTACTTTGTGCAAAATTTGGTTTGCATTGATCAACAAAAAGAACAGATCAACTCCAGAACGGAGTTGAGGAGGAACTTCTTCACTCAAAGGGTGATGAGACTCTGGAATTCTCTGCCCCTTGAAGTGGTGGAGGCTCCCTCATTGAATATATTTAAGTCACAGGTAGATAGGTTTCTGATAGACAGGGGAATTAAGGGTTAAGGGGAAAGAGCAGGAAAGTGGAACTGATTCACTTCAGATCAGCCATGATCTGATTGAATGATGGGGCAGGCTCGAAGGGCTAGATGGCCTACTCCTGCTCCTATTTCTTATGTTCTTAAAAAACACATTGAGCATTTTACAAAATAATGTGTCAACATTTCATCTGTAATATAATTTGCCTCAGCATGACTGCAGGCTGAAGGAGGGGAGGAGGAAAGGGGGGGGTACGGGAATGGCCAAGGAGGGGAGGGAAAGGAAATAGTCACGGTTGCTACCCTCAATGATCAATGAACATGCACATGTTGTGTGTGTTGGATAAGAATACCATCAGGTACAGTGATGAAAACCTTTGCAGCTGAATAATCCACTGATCTTGAGGTAATTTTTTATTTCAGTTAAAATTCACTTTTAGACAGTTTTGGGGTATTAAAAAAATTAAAGCAGCTGGGCCAAATCAAAGAATCATCAAACTTCAAAACTTCTCTCCAAAATTGCACCAGAGAGAAGCCCTACTCCCTTAAAATGCATTTTCAGAGCACCTCAAGCCTTTTCATCATCACTGAAATGATTGAGAGATTTCAATTTCCTCTGATTGGCCTCTGATTGTCTTGCACTGTACTAGCCATTGGACCTCTGCGATAGTCAGTGTGCAACAACCACCCCATGTTAAAAAATAAATTTTAAAGATAGAACGCCAGGACCCTCATGAACCACCCCAACAGTGACCAACCCAAATGCTGAACCACCATCTTAGCTCAGGAAGTCCGGCATCTCGACACTAACAATGCTCTCCTAAATGAGAGGCAACATGCAAGAAAAGGCCAACAGAAGGAACAAGGCGGTGGGTAAACCTTTATCTGGAAAGACATCTCCATGAATGGACTTCACCATCGAGCCACTTAGTGGCTCCTGAAGAAGTTGGTATTAGATTTGAAAATTGGCACTAAAAAGGCAAAAATTATTGAAGTTTTCATTCAGCAAGAAGGGCCTAATCCAAATAGAATTCTAATTGAGTTGGCTAGAATTCAGTTACAAATGAAGCAACCTGAATTAGAAATAGATAAGAGAAAAACAAAAGTTTGAGTTCAAGAAAGAAAGAGAAATGAAAAAATTTGAACTTGTAAGAAGGTAAAAAGAGAAATGCGAAAACTTGAGTTAGAGTTGAAGAGGAAAGAAAAAGGCAATTGTAAACAGTACAAGGAAAGGAAAACTTCAAATTGCAAAGACAGTCGTAAATTGGCCCCTCTTTATTCTGGGACTATGCCCTCTGGTCCGAGACTTTCCCATGAGGGAAAACATTCTCTCAGCATTTACTCTGTCAAGCCCCTTAAGAGTCCAATATGTTTCAATGAGATCACCTCTCATTCTTCTAAATTCTAATGAGTAGAGTCCCACCCCACTTAATCTTTCCTTGTAAGACTAATCCCTCCATTTGTCAACATTTTGCCCACTTAATTAGCCTATCAATATCTCTTTGTAAACTGTTTGCATTCATCTCGCAACTTCCTTTCCACCTATTTTTGTGTTGTCTGCAATTTAGTACAGTACATTCGCTTCCTTCCTCCAAGTCATTAATATATATTGTGTATGCTTGCGGTCCTAGCACTGATTCTTGTGGAACCCCACCAGTTACAGATTGTCAACCTGAAAAAGCAACTCTTATCCCACTTGCTGTTTTCTGCTCATTAGCCAATTCTATATCCATGCCAATATACTACTTCCAACACCATGGATTCTTAGGACTTAAACTTCTGAACCCTCAATGTCAGCCATATGCCTCCTTTTTTTCCCTTTATCCCATGCTATATAGCTCTCAATATCCAGGGTTCATTGAATTTGTTGGTCCCACCCTTTCTCTTTAATGGAATATGTTGACCCTGTACTCTTCCTATTTCCTTCTTGAATGCGTCCCACTGTTCCATCACAGATTTACCTAAAAGTGTCTGCACCCTGTCCATTCTGGCCAAATCATTTCTGCCATTCTGGCCAAATCATAGGATTAAGGAGAATCCTAAGGCGTTCTATAAGTATGTCAAGAACAGAAGGTTGGTCAGGGCAAGATTAGGGCCAGTTACAGACAGCAGGGGGAAGTTGTGTGTGGAACCGGAGGAGATTGGAGAAGTATTGAACCAATATTTCTCTTCGGTGTTCACGCAGGGGGACATGAATATAGCTGAGGAGGACATTGGGTTGCAGGGGTGTAAAATAGACAGTATTACGGTTGATAAAGAGGATGTGCTGGAAATTCTTGAGGGGCTGAAAATAGATAAGTCCCCTGGTCCGGATGGGATCTACCCTAGGATTCTCTGGGAGGCTAGAGAGGTGATTGCAGAGCCTCTGGCTCAGATCTTCAGGTCGTCATTGGTCTCTGGTGTAGTCCCGGAGGATTGGAGGATAGCGAATGTTGTCCCATTGTTTAAGAAGGGGAACAGAGACTTTGCCGGGAATTATAGACCGGTGAGTCTTACTTCTGTTGTGGGCAAGGTTTTAGAAAAAATTATTAGGGATAGGATTTATAGTTATTTGGAGTGTAATGAATTGATTAGAAATAGTCAGCATGGTTTTGTAGCAGGTAGGTCGTGCCTTACTAACCTTATTGAGTTTTTTGAGAAGGTGACCAAAGAGGTGGATGGGGGTAAGGCAGTTGACGTGGTATACATGGATTTTAGTAAGGCGTTCGATAAGGTTCACCATGGTAGGCTTCTGCAGAAAATGCAGATGTATGGGATTGTGGGTAATCTAGGAAGTTGGATCAGGAATTGGCTATCAGATAGGAGACAGAGGGTGGTGGTGGATGGTAAATATTCATCATGGAGTGCAGTTACGAGTGGTGTGCCTCAGGGATCTGTTTTGGGGCCACTGTTGTTTGTAATTTTTATTAATGATCTGGATGAGGGTATAGTTGGGTGGATTAGTAAATTTGCTGATGACACCAAAGTTGGAGGTGTGGTAGATTGTGAGGAAGGGTGTCATAGTCTGCAGGGAGACTTAGATAGGTTGCAGAGCTGGGCCGAGAGGTGGCGGATGGAATTTAATGCGGAGAAGTGTGAGGTAATTCACTTTGGTAGGAGCAACAGATGTGTCGAGTATAGGGCTAACGGGAGGACTTTGAATAGTGTGGATGAACAGAGGGATCTAGGTGTGTGTGTACATAGATCCCTGAAAGTTGGGAATCAAGTAGATAAGGTTGTCAAGAAGGCGTACGGTGTCTTGGCGTTTATTGGTAGGGGGATTGAATTTAGGAGTCGCAGTGTAATGTTGCAACTGTACACTACTCTAGTGCGGCCGCACTTGGAGTACTGTGTGCAGTTCTGGTCCCCGCATTACAAGAAGGATCTGGAGGCGTTGGAGAGGGTGCAGAGGAGGTTTACTAGGATGTTGCCTGGTATGGTGGGGAGGTCCTATGAGGAGAGACTGAGGGATCTAGGGTTGTTTTCGTTGGGAAGAAGGCGGCTAAGAGGGGATCTTATTGAAACATATAAGATGATTAGAGGTTTAGATAGGGTGGATAGTGATAGCCTTTTTCCTCGGATGGAGAAAGCTAGCACGAGGGGGCATGACTTTAAATTAAGGGGGGGTAGCTACAGGACGGATGTCAGGGGTAGGTTCTTTACCCAGCGGGTGGTGAGGGATTGGAATGCCCTGCCTGCTGCAGTTGTAGATGCGTCTAGTTTGGGGGCGTTTAAGAGATCTCTGGATAGGTTTATGGACGAAAAGGGATTGGTATAGGCTAGTGGGTCATTGTTTTTGTAACTGGTCGGCGCAACATCGTGGGCCGAAGGGCCTGTTCTGCGCTGTAATGTTCTATGTTCTATGTTCTATGATCTTATTAAAGTCAGCCTTCTTTGATTTCTGGTCCATCCTTGTCCTTTCCCATAACAACTTTGAATCTAATGTAGTTATGATCCCTGTCTGCAAAATGCTCTCCCACTGATATTTCAACCAGCTTTGTTGAAATATTGCCCAGCTTTGTTTCCTAAAATTAAGTCCAGAACTGCCCCTCTCTTGTAGGACCTTCTATGTGCTGGCTTAAAAAGTTCTCCACTCCTTCTAAACCTTTCTCACAATAACTACCCCAGCTAATGTGGGAGAAGTTGAAATCCTCACTATCACTATCCAATTACTTTCACATCCCTGAAATTTGCATGTATATCCACTCATCTATTTCCCTCACGCTGTTTGGGGGCCTATAAAACACTCCATGTGATTGCTCCCAGCCCAATGTGTGGGCCAAGACCCACTTCCTCTTATTGAAGACCTATTCAGTGGACTGGCAGGGGGGAAAGAAATTCTCTAAAATGGATCCATTGCACCCCTATTTACAGATGGGAAGCAAAGAACTCTCAGCCACTGCTGATAGTGATACGCACAAGACTTTTCTGCTACAGGTGACTCCCTTTTAGCATCATATCCATATAACTTCTATCCATATAACTTCATTTGTGAAGCTTTTAAAATATCATCCCTCCTTACTGCTATAGTTGATTCCCTGCTCAAAATTGCGACACCCCCTCCTTCCCTATCTTGCCTGAAGATCCTATTTCCTGGAACATTAAGCTGCCAATCCTGCCCCTCTCTCAAACATGTCTCAGTGACGGCAATAATAATCATACTCCAATGTTTTAATTTGTGCTCTCAACGCCTTGTTCACCAGATTCCTTGCATTAAAATAAATACCATCCAAACTTGCCAAACCCCTTACGCCTAACTTGTTTATAACTTCTATGCCTTCTTGACTCACTTGCTGTCTCTGCTAATTACGGCCTGCTGAACCTTCTCTCAAGATCCCGTTCCCCTGCCAAGTTAGTTCGAACCCTTCCCAACAGCACTAGAAAACCTCTCTGCAAGGAACCTAGTCCCGCTTTGGTTCAGGTGCAACCTATCTGCCTGAGACAGGTCCCACAGTCCCCAAAAACAGTCCCAATGTCACAAAAAGCCCTCCCTCCTGTACCATCTCTGTAGACATGCATTCATCTGGATTAGCCTATTTCTGTACTCACGAGCACATGGCGTCAGAAGTAATCCAGAAATTACTACTTTCTGGGTCTTGTGTTTTAATCTATTTCCTAGCAACCTAATTTTGCTTGCCAAGCCTTATGTCTTTTTCTATCGATAACATTGGTACTAATATATCCATGATGTCAGTTTGCCCTCCCCCTTCAGAATGCCCTGCTGTCGTTCAGTGACATAACATAACATAAGAACATAACATAAGAAATAGGAGCAGGAGTAGGCCAACTAGCCCTTCGAGCCTGCCCCGCCATTCAATAAGATCATGGCTGATCTGTCGTGGCTCAGTTCCACATTCCCGCCCTCTCCCCATAACCCTTCATCCCCTCTCTTATCAAAAACCCATCAACCCACGTCTTAAAAATATTTAGCGAGGTAGCCTCCACCACTTCAACGGGCAGAGAATTCCAGAGATTCACCGCCCTTTGAGTGAAGAAGTTCCTCCTCAACTCCGTTCTAAACTGCCCCCCCTTTACCTTGAGGCTGTGCCCCCTAGTCCTACTATCCTTTCTGAGCGGGAAGAGTCTCTCCACCTCTGTCCTATCCATCCCATTCATCATCTTATACGTCTCAATGAGATCTCCCCTCATTCTTCTAAACTCTAACGAGTACAAGCCTAATTTATTCAGCCTCTCCTCATAGCTCAACCCCCTCAACTCTGGCATCAGCCTAGTAAACCTCCTCTGCACTCCCTCCAAGGCCAAAATATCCTTGCGTAAGTACGGCGCCCAAAACTGCACACAGTACTCCAGCTGCGGCCTCACCAATGCCCTATACAGCTGCAGCAAGACCTCCTTACTTTTATATTCAATCCCCCTCGCGATGAAGGCCAGCATCCCATTCGCCTTCCTGACCACCTGCTGCACCTGCAAGCTGGGTTTTTGCGACTCATGCACAAGGACCCCGAGGTCCCTCTGCACCGTCGCCTGCTGCAGTTTTTCGCCATGTAAGTAATAATCCTTCCTACCATTATTCCTACCAAAGTGGACCACCTCGCACTTGCCAACATTAAATTCCATTTGCCATTTCCTGGCCCATTTGCCCAGCCTATCTAGATCCTTCTGTAGACTCTCCCCACCCTCCGCACAATTTGCCGTTCCAGCAATCTTGGTGTCATCAGCAAATTTCGACACCCTACACTCGGTTCCCTCCTCCAGATCATCTATATAAATGGTAAATAGCTGAGGCCCCAGCACCGACCCCTGGGGCACTCCACTAGTCACCATCCGCCAATCCGAATAGCACCCATTGACCCCCACTCTCTGCCTCCTATTTGACAACCAGTCCTCTATCTACGTTAACACCCTACCCCCAACTCCATGCCCCCTGACCTTCTGCAATAACCTCTTGTGAGGTACCTTGTCAAACGCCTTCTGAAAATCAAGAAAGACCACATCCACCGGCTCTCCTTTATCCACCGCCCTAGACACATCCTCATAGAACTCCAGTAAATTTGTCAGACACGACTTCCCTTTAACGAAACCGTGCTGCGTCTGCTCTATCAAGCAGTTCCCCTCAAGATGCCTCGCTGTTTCCTCCTTGATGACGGATTCTAACATTTTACCTACAACAGACGTTAAACTAACCGGCCTATAATTCCCTGCCTTTTGCCTGGCACCCTTCTTAAACAACGGCGTAACATTAGCCGCTTTCCAATCTTCCGGCACCCTGAAACTATAGAGACAACATATCATCTTATAGGCTGCTTTTCTGTTCCTCTTACAATCAATACCCCTACCACTATAACTCTGCCATTCTTCCTCCTCCCCTCTTGTGCAGCTCAAAAGGTAAGGCCATTCTGGGTGGTTTCTGTGACTTGTCTTCTCTCTCAGAATTAAGTCCACCACGGCTCAAAATTGGGTATTTCTGGTTAGCAGTTTGCACTTGACTTTCTGACATCGGCACCTTATCTTCTTGGGAGAAGTATATAATCTTTCAGGTTCCAGTTGGGAACATTTTTATTACCTAGTAGTGACAGCCTTGACAGAGCTTAATGAATTGCCGTGCTTCTCTGACTTCCAGTATCTGATTTCATAAGAATAGGCTGACAGAGCCAGTGCCCATCTCATCAGATGGCTGCCACCATTGGTGGTATCTCCGTGTATGGGCCAAAAGTGGAGGTTAGAGCCCTGTGGCTGGTCAGCTGCATAAAGCGCCTGCCGTAGAGGAAATGTTTGAACTTCTTTACGCTGAACACAATGTGCAGAGCCTTCTTTTTTGACTTGGGTGTACTTTTCCTCTGGCTTTGTCAGATGGCATTGCTGCGACTGCATCAGTACTCAATGCTGACAACTGCCAGTTTCCAGATGCAATTTTACAACTCATCCGCTTTATCCTGGACCACAATGTCTTCACCTTCAACGACCAGTTTTTCATCCAGACACATGGAACAGCCATGGGGACCAAATTTGCGCCTCAATATGCCAACATCTTCATGCACAGGTTCGAACAAGACTTCTTCACCGCACAGAATCTTCAACCGATGCTGTACACTAGATACATCGATGACATTTTCTTCCTCTGGCCTCATGGTGAACAATCACTGAAACAACTATATGATGATATCAACAAATTCCACCCCACCATCAGACTCACCATGGACTATTCCCCAGAATCAGTTGCATTCTTGGACACACGCATCTCCATTAAGGACGGTCACCTCAGCACCTCACTGTACCGCAAGCCCACAGACAATCTCACAATGCTCCACTTCTCCAGTTTCCACCCTAAACATGTTAAAGAAGCCATTCCCTATGGACAAGCCCTCCGTATACACAGGATTTGCTCAGATGAGGAGGATCGTGACAGACACCTCCAGACCCTGAAAGATGCCCTCGTAAGAACAGGATATGGTGCTCGACTCATAGATCGGCAGTTTCGATGCGCCACAGCGAAAAACCGCACCGATCTCCTCAGAAGACAAACACGGGACACAGTGGACAGAGTTCCCTTCGTCGTCCAGTACTTCCCCGGAGCGGAGAAGCTACGACATCTTCTCCGGAGTCTTCAACATATCATTGATGAAGACGAACATCTCGCCAGGGCCCTCCCCACACCCCCACTTCTTGCTTTCAGACAACCACACAACCTCAAACAGACCATTGTTCGCAGCAAACTACCCAGCCTTCAGGAGAACAGTGACCACAATACCACACAACCCTGTCACAGCAACCTCTGCAAGACATGCCGGATCATCGACATGGATACCATCATCACACGTGAGAATACCATCCACCAGGTACATGGTAAATACTCTTGCAACTCGGCCAACATTGTCTACCTGATACGTTGCAAGAAAGGATGTCCCGAAGCATGGTACATTGGGGAGACCATGCAGACGCTACGACAACGGATGAATGAACATCGCTCGACAGTCACCAGGCAAGACTGTTCCCTTCCTGTTGGCGAACACTTCAGTGGTCACGGGCATTCAGCCTCTGACCTTCGGGTAAGCATTCTCCAAGGCGGCCTTCACAACACACGACAGCGCAGAGTCGCTGAGCAGAGACTGATAGCCAAGTTCCGCACACATGAGGACGGTCTCAACAGCGATCTTGGGTTCATGTCGCACTATCTGTAACCCCCGTGACTTGCCTGGGTTTGCAAAACCTCACTTACTGTACTGTCTGGAGACAATACACATCTCTTTAAACTGTGATCAGTGCTCCTACCACTCACATTATCAGCCACTTCAGGTCTTGAACAGCAGGTTAGGTGTAAGGATTCGCATTTTAATCAGTAATCTCTAAACTGTCTGTGCTTTATATGCTCTGTCTGAGGCCAGAACTCTCCATTCACCTGACGAAGAGGGTAACCCCTCAAAAGCTTGCGAGTATATTATCAAATAAATAGGTTGGACTAAAACCTGGTGTTGTCAGACTTTTTACTGTGTTTACGCCAGTCCAACGCCGGCATACCCACATTTTGTCAGTAACCACAGTAAGAAGTCTCACAACACCAGGTTAAAGTCCAACAGGTTTATTTGGTAGCAAAATCCACCAGCTTTTGCAGTGCTGCCCCTTCGTCAGGTGAGTGGGAGCTGTATTCACAAACAGAGCATATAATTGTTTTTGCATGAAGGTCACTGATAAACTTCTGAACCCTCAATGTCTGCAGGTTCCCCGAACAGCATGAGGGAAATAGATGAGTGGATATACTTGCAAATTATAGGGATATGAAAGTAATAGGATAGTGATAGTGAGGATTTCAACTTCCCCAACATTAACTGGAGTAGTCATTATGCAAAAGGTTTAGAAGGAGTGAAGAACTTTTTAAGCCAACACATAGAAGGTTCTACAAGAGAGGGGCAGTTCTGGACTTAGTTTTAGGTAACAAAGCTGGGCAAGTGGTTGAAATATCAGTGGGAGAGCATTTTGCAGACAGAGATCATAATTACATTAGAATCAAAATTGTTATGGGAAAGGCCAGAATGGACCAGAAATCAAAGAAGGCCAACTTTAATAAGATCAGAAATGATTTGGCCAGAATGGGCAGGGTGCAGAACTTTTAGGTAAATCTGTGATGTAACAGTGGGACACATTCAAGAAGGAAATAGGAAGAGTACAGGGTCAACATATTCCAATAAAGAAAAAGGATGGGACCAACAAATCCAATGAACCCTGGATATCGAGAGCTATACAGCATGGGATAAAGAGAAAAAAGGAGGCGTATGGCAGACATTGAGGGTTCATGAATTTGTCAGTGACTTATGCAAAAATGATGAACTTTTCCCCTCCATTCAGTAAGATGTGGGACAATACAGTGTTAGTCTCAAAGTGAGGTGTCACATGCTAACCATATGAGGCAACATGGTGGCACAGTGGTTAACATGCTGCCTCACAAGCCAGGGAATCTGGTTCAATTCTAGTCTCAGGTCACTGTCTTTGTAGAGTTGGCACATTCTCCCCATGTGTTCCCTCTGTATTCTACGTGTTTCCTTTGGGAGGAAACTGGAGCACCATAGTCCATAGTCCAAAGATTGCGAAGCATTCTCTTGTCTAGGCACCTTCATGATGGCCTCCATATTCTTGGATGCCTTGTGTAGTCCCTCGTCATTGCTTACATGTCTTAGGTACGTGACCGAGTACCTCACATTTCTCCCTCGACATGTAGGCTGCGCTCCTGCAACATCAAGGTTTTCTCTAATGCTCCTCTTCGGTATTGACTGTGACCAAAATATCATCCAGATTACACTGGACTCTTGACAACCCATTTAAAATTTGGTCCATGTCCCTCTGGAATACAGCCAGCGCTGACATGATGCTAAAAGGGAGTCATCTGTAATGGAAAAGTCTTGTGCATATCACTATCATTAGCAGTGGCTGAGAGTTCTTTGCTTCCCATCTGTAAATAGGAGTGCAACGGATTCATTTTACAGAATTGCTTTCCCCCCACCAGTCCGCTGAGTAGGTCTTCAATAAGAGGAAGTGGGTTTTGACCCACACATTGGGCTGGGTTTACTGTTCCTTTAAAGTCACTGCAAATCCTCACTGTGCCGTCTGCTTTTTGACTGGGATGATTGGAATGGCCTATTCATTGGTGGTTACTGGTTCCAACAATCCCAGATCCAACAGCCATTCCAGTTCCACCTCCACTTTCAACCGAATGGCATATGATATCGAACTCATCTTCAGTACCGTGGGCGGCACGTTAGCACAGTGGTTAGCACTGCTGCTTCACAGCTCCAGGATCCTGGGTTCGATTCCTGGCTTGGGCCACTGTCTGTGTGGAGTTTGCACATTCTCCTCGTGTCTGCATGGGTTTCCTCCAGGTGCTCTGGTTTCCTCCCACAGTCCAAAGATGTGCAGGTTAGGTTGATTGGCCATGCTAAGAAATTGCCCCTTAGTGTCGAGGGATTAGTGGGTATAATATGTAGGGATATGGGGGTAGGGCCTGGGTGGGATTGTGTTCGGTGCAGACTCGATGGGCCAAAGGGCATCTTTCTGCACTGTAGGGTTCTATGATTCTATAACTCCTCAGATTATTTCTCCTGAGGTTCCTTGGAAGACACCTTCATATTTGTCCAGAATATCTGCAAACTCATGTCTATTAACCATGCTTAACAACAACTGGACTTTAATTTTTATAACCAAGGGCGTCTGAGTAATACAGGGTTTCACTACATATAGTGGCAATTCTGCACACTGGTCCCTCAGCTGCACTTTCACAAGTACGTAACCTTTCACTGGCACCACTTGTTCTGTGTATGTCATATTGACAGGCTGCAATGGCAGAACCCTGAACTTTTCCCTATAGACTGTTTCAGGAATCAGAGTCACCATGGCGCCCATATCCACTTCCATCCTTACCATCTTCCCCTGTAATTTATGGAGAATGAAAATCAATCAGCTTCACCCCATAGCAACAGGATCTTTAACTAAAACTCTAAGCCTTCAGCTTCTTCCACAGACCTGACTGACTCCCTGCCCTCTCCCTGGCTGGCAACACATACTTTGTTCTTTGTCCTCTTTATTGCTTCTTTTTGTCTCCCCTCTCTTGTTTGGGTAGTAACCAGCAGTTTCAGACAATATGGCTCACTCGCTTGCATTTGCAATAATGGGCTTCTTGAGTCCAACAGATTGACTCCTTGTGGCCACCATTGCCACATTGACAACATTCTGCAGTCAGTACTGCACTTTGCTGAACTTCTGCTATCTTATGCACCCGGGCACTGGCACCCAACTGTGTTGTTTCCCTGGCAACCAACTCCAATGAGGTAATGATCTTGCATGTTGATTTGTATGTTGGTTCCTCTCAGTTAGCAACTTCTGCTGAGTGGCTTTCATTTCGGAGGCCACAAACTAGCTGGCCCCATAAGGCATCCTGGAGGAAATTTCCAAAATTACAATGTTCTGCTCTTCTTAAGGCGACCACAAATTGGGACAGTGGACTCTCCTTCATGTTGGCCCCATTTGTAAAAACTGAACAGTTCTGCGATCATCAGTGGCTTTGGGGCAAAGTAGTTTTCCATAGGTCTTCTCCACTTGTTTCTCTGGCTGCACCAGACTCCTCAGTGTCACAAAGATTTTGCTGCCAATGGTGTTCCTCCCAGGTAACCCCATGATGTCAAAAGCAAAAGAGCTTGTATACCTGTGCAATGACATTTTCTATTATGAAACAGTGACTGAATGCAAGGATAGTGCAATCCTTTCAGAGTATTCTAGCACATCATATTAATGGTTAAATAAAACGGTGGCCAGAATTCGCCTATCTTGTATGCCCTGCCACCGCTGTCAGCAAGAACAGCGAACTTGGTGCTCAGCCAAAACTCCATTCACTGCAGCAGATCCAGATAATCCCAGCCACAGGTGAGGTCAGAGAATTCCAGCTGATGTCTCCCTGCTTTCAAAGCTTTCCCTTTGCATAAGTCAGTGTTCCTGACTTCCACGACACAGAAAGATCATGAGTAGTAAGGACTGATACAAAAGCAAAATACTGCGGATGCAGGAAGAGAAAGAGAAGGCCTGTGGTGGAGGCCAGGGGAGGGTAAATAACAAAAGATTTGATAATGTAAAGTACAGGTCAGTTCCAAAGTCCAGGGTGATCCCTTCACACAAGAGCAGCATTGGGCTGGCAACGGTGTAGTTTCTTTATGCTGCCAGTGGACGGGGTACTCTTATCTTGGACGCTCGCTGTTGGAGCCCCAGACTTCACAGGCCATGAGCTCCATCACAATACAAAGGAATTTTCGATGTTAACATCAGTAACTTATCAAATGCTATTTATGTGATGGAGCTCCATACAGTAAAGTGTAAGGGTATATCACTGACATATATAAACTATAACTCATTACAAATCAACAGGTCATGATAAATAGGCAACATGGAAGCTTATACAGCACTGGATAACAACAGCCATAAATCAATAACAAATAAGTTAAAAAAGGGAGGGAGGGGATTCAATTTACAATGGATGTTGAGATAAATAACCTATTCTTTATAGGGTCTGAGAACAGGGGGATGATGATACCATGTTTGTGGAAAGTACATTTAAACAACTAAGATAGTTCATGTAAATAACATGCTCTTGAAAAGAGAAAGATAAATCAGGAGGTCCTATTTATGAAAAACACATCTGAAGCAGGCAAATTAGATGTTATAAAAAAGATGGGTGTTTCTTGGGATTGGAGAGCTGGAAAGAGAGAGAAACTCAAAGCTATTCTTTTATGTTGTATAAACTGATCACCAAGGCTGTGTTTGAATAAGGTTTGTTTTGTACACTTCATCATCAAGATTCTCATGTTTACTTGAAGTGGATTATTGTGAACCATGAGTGGAATGAGCTTGCCTCATGATTGACAACAGGATATAGTGGCAGTTCAAAATAATCATGTCACCCAGAATGTACTATTTAACATTTAAAAAACATTTCCAACAAATACATGGGAAATAAATGAGAGCACCTAACATCACACAGGTGTATCAGATCCTTGACCTAGGCAGTCAACTTCTTATAACATTAACAGAATTTTCAACTCCAAGCAGAGTTGATGATTGTTGTGGATGTGGGAAGAAGCTATAATAAATATCAGGTGCAGTGTGATAATCCAACACAGTGCATTGAAACAGGACACATCAGTAAATACTGCTAATATTTTCTTCATATTTGTTTAACTACAAAGTGTCCCACCTTGTTGTCCACAGTACACATCTCAGCCAAATTCTAAACAACTTTTACAAAGATCTTCATTTCACGTTCACTTAACCACTTACTCCAATTCAGGGTCATGGGGAGTTGGAGCCTATCCTGCCAGACACTGGGTGCTTGACAGGATACAACCAAGATGGAACATCAGTCCACCACAGGGCACACGCACACACACACACATATAAACACTATCCTGCTTTTACAGAGATCACGATATAAAAAGACTTTAATTCATGTAAGTCCATTCCATACATTTAAATCTCAAGGAGTTTTCCATTTATAAAATCGATTGGATGAAAAGAAAGAATGTGCAAGGTTACAGGCATAGGGCAGGGAATTCTCTTGACAACATTCCAGAACTATCCCCTTTCTGGTCCCTTTGCACTATTCCTTTCCCTGCCTGTATTTGGAGAGTAAGATGTCTCACAACACCAGGTTAAAGTCCAACAAGTTTATTTGGCAGCAAAAGCTTTAGGAGTCTCGCTCCTTCTATTTGGATGGACTAAATCTCCCAGTATAATTACTCTATGATGTGGAGATGCAGGTGTTGATCTGGGATGAGTACAGTAAGAAGTCTCACAACACCATGTTGAAGTCATAAGAACATAAGAACATAAGAAATAGGAGCAGGAGTAGGCCATCTAGCCCTTCGAGCCTGCCCCGCCATTCAATAAGATCATGGCTGATCTGTCGTGGCTCAGTTCCACTTTCCTGCCCTCTTCCCATAACCCTTAATCCCCTCTCTTATCAAAAACCCATCAACCCGCGTCTTAAAAATGTTTAGAGAGGTAGCCTCCACCACTTCAATGGGCAGAGAATTCCAGAGATTCACCACCCTTTGAGTGAAGAAGTTCTTCCTCAACTCCGTTCTAAACCGCCCCCTTTATCTTGAGGCTGTGCCCCCTTGGAATCACGAGCTTTCAGAGCCCTGCTCCTTCATCAGGTGAGTGGAGAGGTGGGTTCACAAACATGCATATACATACAGAGAAACAATTGCAAGATAATGGTTGGAATGTGAGCCTTTATTAAGTAGTCAGTCTTTACAGGTACAGGTGGTGTGAGTGTGAGTGGAAAGAGGAATAATCATTGGATAAAGGCTCTGGGTCCTTGGCACTGGGAGGCAGCAGTGCTAACTGATCAATGTTATCGCACTTTTTTCATTCTTTACCTTTAATCAGAGATATTCTATCCTTGACCCCCCTAGAACATCATTCTCGCCAGTATTTTAATATCATCATTAATCAATATTGCCACCACCACCCTCCCTCCTCTTTTCTTCATTTCCTGTCTCTCCTAAATACCTTGTACCCAGGAATACTTAATTCTATTTGTCAACCTGTGCCTGCAGTCCACACTCCGTGGATCCATATGAACCCTGATTTAAACTTTTTGTTTACTCAGGCTCCATCTAATGACTTACTATTGCCATCTCTAATCCGATCAAACTCTCCAAGTATTCTATTTACCCTGATACTACTCTCTGATGTATCATCAGTTAATACTTCTCTATTTCCCATTGCCAATTTTCTCCTCTCCACTCAGGTTCTCATCCCCCTGCCAATCTAATTTAAATCCTCTCCAAGTTCCATAACAGCACTAGCAAATCTCCCCTCAAGGATTTTAATTCCAGTCCTGTTAAAGCATAATCTCTCCTTTTTGCACAGGTTCTATCTAGGGGATTTTCACAGTAGCTTCATTGCAGTGTTAATGTAAGCCTACATGTGTGTAATAAATAAATTTTAACCTGCCCCCGAACCAGCCCCAATGCATTAGAAATGTCTTGCTCCATTTCTCCAGACACATATTGATCTGCTCAATCTTCCTATTCTTATGCTGTCTAGTACATGGCACTGAGAATAATCCTGAGATTACTGTTTTGGAGGTCGTACTTTTTACTTCCCTATCTAACTCCCTTTCAGAATCTCATCCCTTTTCCTACTCATCATTGGTTTCAATGGAAACCACTTGCTGTTTGCTCTCCTCCTGCTTGCAGCTATTGTGTGACATTGGCACCAGTGATAACTGAGACCCTTGCTCCAGTTAATTGATGGACACAAAAACCTTACATTTAAATCAAGTTACATCTTCATTAGAAAAATATAACAAAGTTTAAATACTTATGACTGCTACAAGACTGTATCTCTCACATTATCACAATTAAATGCTTCTATTCACCTATGAATGTAATATAACAAAGATATAAACATAGATTTTAACCATTTATACTTAACTAATACATCTGCAGAGCTTTCTTCTCCACTTATGTTGGCCAGGGCCAAAGAGGGATCAAACTCCACCAAGTAAGTGCTAGAGGTTCCTTTTTCTGTACCATAGTTTTTCTCTTCTCCAAAACTCCAATACTTATTCATTGAAACTGGCTCAAGCATAAGCAGTTCTGTATATAGGTTTTATTTGGTTTCTGTCCATTTGATCAATTAGAATGACTTTATTATCATGGATATGTTGTTACAACCTCCCCCTTGAAGACAACCAAGTCCAGGTATTCAGCTGACTTTACAACCCACTGTAAAACCCAAGCCATTTGCCGCTGGTAAACAGACCAGTCCACACACTCAGCCTGGCATTTAAAAATCTCTTGTCCTGAAGTTGACCATATTTCCCATCAGGCCATAATACTGTCTTTTTCTTGTCTGCCATTTTTATATTAAACAATAGCACACTAGCTACACCAGGGAGGCAGAATACCATCCTGGAGTCACATCTATAGCTTCAGAAATGCCTGTCTGTTCCCCTAACTATGGGATCTCCAAACACTACAGCACTTCATTCTTCCCCTTCCCCTCCTACGCAGCTGGGTCACCCATGGTGCCATAAAGTTGTCTCTTGCAGTCCTCTGAGGAACCACCTTTCTTACCAGTATCCGCATTGGAAAAGTAGTTAAAGAGCGAGATAGGGGATCCCATACTCCTTGCCTGTTTTTCTTAGATACCGCAGCATTTTCTAAAGAAATTTCATTCAGTGTTTGCGTATGATGCTGTGCACAAATTGATGACACCAGTGGTGGCATGGTGGTTAGTACTGCTGCTTCACAGTGCCAGGGACCCGGATTCAATTTCTGGCTTGGGTCATTGTCTGTGTGGAGTCTGTATGTTCTCCTCGTGTCTATGTGGGTTTCCTCCAGTGCTCTGGTTTTCTCCCACAGTCCAAAAGGTGTGCTTGTTAGGTGCAGTGGCCATGCTAAATTCTCCCTCAGTGTACCTGAACAGGCATTGGAGTGTGGCAACTAGAGGATTTTCACAGTAATTTCATTGCAGTGTTAACGTAAGCTTACTTGTGATACTAATAAATAAAACGAATAAGCCACAAACAAAACCTATTGGCTGCAATGCACTTTGGAACACCCTGAGCGCTTGAGAGGAATACATTCATGCAAGTTTTTTTCTCTTTCTTTGATGGCTTATGCCCTGGTCTTCCCTATCTTTCGGCCTTTAAACAAATTTTCGCAACACAGCCAAAAAACAGGGTTGAGGAGACTCATACTGAAAACCTAAATCCTAATAGGAAACAAGCAGCAAGCGGCATCGCTGTAATATGAGCTTTGCGACGTCCCTGATCATTTTATTTTGGACGTTATCAACAATTAATTTACATTGCTTTCCTGCAGTGTAACAACTAACTTTAATGTACCACAAAAAATAGCGAACACCAACAGGAATTTCTACCGTCAATTCTTCACAGTATCCTCTAAAAAGAGGTTCCTTGAGAATGTTGCATTTTTGCTTCACTTGAAAGGCCCTTTGCTCACAAATTTATTACCTGGTGCTTCTGGCAGTAGTTACAAAATGGAGGTTGATCATTGATCTGACCGACAAAGATAATTTGAAGTCATGATTACATTAGCTTAAAGTTGGCCTTTACCAGCTGTAATGAACTCAAAATCATGCATCTGTTAAAGCTCTTAACACTCCAGTGATTGCATTAGCACTCGGCATCAACTTTTAGCATGCCAATCACAAGTAAAGCTCCCAAAATACAAATAACCTTTGAGTTCCAAGCTATCTATTTCATCCTATTCCACCATTTCCTTACTTGTAACAGACTGAAACCAAAATCTTTAGGTTTGTTCACTCCAGAATATAATGTTCCGTTACTACAAGTTGCAAACTATGCAGAAACAATCAATAAATGCAGATCTTTGATTTTGATTCTCTCAAAGAATTTGACACGATGATACAATTTCTTTCTTTGTCAAGTACATAATTCAAAATTTTATGAATAGAGCAATATTAAAATCCCTTAGTTCTGAAGAAATAATCTCCTGTCAATATCCGATTCTCAAATACTGCAGGTGCTGGAAAAGATCAGTGTGGAATTTATCATTTTATTACTTGCTCTGATAAAATGGGACTTTCTGATGAGACTTTAAGGATAAAAATCGATAGCCCCAAATCAGATACAAGGATCATGATGCATAATTAATCCTAGCCTCTTTGCAATGTAGGCAGCGTGGCAACTTCGTACCATCTGTTCATTTGAATGGTTTCTGATTACAGCCAGCATCAACTGCGCTATTGATTGGTTGCATTCATCAGCAAGGGACTCAAAATTGTAACTTTAGATCTCTTAAAACATTGGTGCTGACAGAACATGTTGGCAGTTTTACAGGAAGTGAATCTGACCTGGAAAACACTGAAGAATAGCATAAGGTGGAAGAGAGCTGGCTCCAAGATTTCCAAATGCCACACTGGAGCCCTGGATGGAGTATGGCAAAATTGCAGAGATGTCTTGTATCAGCAGGAGGTTCTCCAGACGCTGTTTTTTATATCCATTCAAGGGAAGTGAACTTCAGTGGCTAGACCAGCTTACATTGCTCAGCCTTAATTTCCTTCGAGATAGTTTAAAAGGCTGAGTGCAGGCCATCATGGAGATCATTGTCAGGAGTCATATCATGAGAACCTGGATGCAGTGCCACAAGAAGTTCAATGACCTGACATGAATGGCCAAGGTTGGTAAATGCATATTCAGATTCCAAATCTTATCAACTGCACCACTGGCCTCAGATGCTGTTCAATTTACAATCACTGACCTAATAACAATCTCTATCAATCAGAATGTATATTAAGCATTGATACACGTCTCTTCACCATAACAGACTTAGGATTGCTGCAAGTCTTAGTGTGTGCACACATGGCAGCCACATCATCCAAATGCATTGCACAACATTCACTAGCATACTTTCCTCTCTCTTGCAGAGAAAGTTGGCACACAATTTAAGGTGGCAATGGCTACCCATAGGTGAGCAGGTGCATATGTATATCCCATCCCCCATGACAGAAGTGGCTCTGGCGTTATTATAGCATCTATTGCTAAAGCAGTAGGCAGCAACAGGGCTGAAATGATGGTGTCCTTGCATACAATGCTCTTTCGCACATCACTCATGGTGAAATCTTTTCTGACTTAAAAGCTGCAGATGGTGTAAGCACTGATCTGTTTCTTTGCCCTATCTCCCTACATCACAAGCTTACACTTGTGCATCTTTTTTCCTTCCAAGAAGCATAGCTTTTTCAGGCAGTAGACGAACAGCAAGGAAACGAAGTTGATGAAAGAGGCACTGACACTCAAACTCACACTCTCAGCCATTTATCCTTTGTTTTCCATCTATCTGAGATTAGCTGGCAGAGAATGGTCGCCTAGAGATGAAGTTGGAAAAGACAACTTTTTTTCTTTCAGATATGAAACTTGAAATCTTAGCAATCATTGTAGGAAATAGCAGGAAGCAATTTTAAATCATTGCAATATGATCAGGGCCGGGATTCACTTGGCCCACTCACCCCTGGTGGGAATTTTGACAGCCCGTTGAATCAGGTATCAGACATAAAACAGGATTCCCGCCGTGTGCCAAACCCATCGTGATGCTCCCAGCCTGCCCCACAGGCCCCGATCAGGTTCTCACCCAGAGTGGGCGCGAACCCAATGATGATGCAACACCCCTCGTATGCCCTTCCACAATGTACCCACCTCCCCAGCTAGCAGTCAAGCAGGCAGGATTTGGAGCAGATCCTGCAAAGCGGGAACCTGGCATCATGGAATCCGAGGAGGAGCAAGAAGGTAAGTACAGAGGTGTACCTAGGGGTGGCTGAGTTGGGGGGTGGGGGAGTTGGTTCATGCTGGTGCAAAGAAAGTGGGGAGTGACCTTGGGGATTGCTAAAAACTAACAAGGCACTTAATCGAGTATGTTTCCTATGACAATGCTTTCGCAATGTGGCCTTGCCATTGCTAACAAGCCATAGCAGTTGCCTCTCCTCTCTAAACTCCTTTCCGTCACAGTGTACATCACTTTCATTAAAGTTCTTTCCTTTCCAGATTTCATTGAACCAAAGGTATTGGTGCACCTCTTTGATTTCCCTTCATTGGTTGCCCCACAGCAGATGAAGGAGGGGCATAGCCGAGATTACTACACACAAGGATCAGATGCACCAGTAGCAGCTGAAAACTGTGTTGCCTCACAGCCCATGTCACATCAAAGACTTCATTGTTCACAGCATCAGTCAACGCTACATGATGGCTTCTGCACCTTCGCTCAGCTCCGCTGCTGCTCACTCTGCCCTCATCCTTTTCCCACTGGGTCACATTTATAATCCTGGACCCTTCCTACAGATCACAACAGCTTTACAACAGGACTCTCGTTTTAAACACTGGCTGCATCACTATGTTGTGAAGCTTCCAGCAAAGGCACACATCTCTGAGGATCAGTAATCTTCAGTCGGTAGCACGAGTTCGACTTCTTCAGAAGGAGCTGCATGCCTGCCCAGAATTAACATCTGCACACACATATAGTTGCCCACAGCCCACACAACAGCCCATCATTGGGGGACTATAGTGTAACCTCTACGTCCTGGAAGGGGCTGTGGGGAGAGGGTGGGGGGTGAGGGCAGCTGTTTCGAACATGGCAACTACCCAGGAGGAAGGTGACGTAATGGTCATTCTGGATCAGACTCCTGGCATCCTTCCTCAACTCAGAGCATCCTGTGTGCTCTCACATTGCTGCTAGCTCTGAGCTCCTATCAACTGTCAATCCATCATCACTAAATTAGTCAGTTCCTCCAGCCGCTTAATCGAAGTCTGGCTCAGGGGAAGAGGCAGCCTTAGGAAGGGTGAAGTGAAAGGAGGGATCAGCCAGCCTGAAAGCCATTGCCAATATGAGGGGCCATGAGGCTGTGAGTGTGCCAGCTAACTAATGTGGGCAGAAGCTCCTCAAGCCTGCACTTGGTAACGGGAATGGTGAGGTTTGGTCAGCCTTCATATGCAGTTCACGATGGGATCAGGGAGGACTTGAGGGGTAAAGGATGGATGACCTTGCTGAAAGTCTCTCTCTCCTTTCTCCATCCTCACAGATTGAGGATGAATATTGATTTACAGCCAGACCAGCTTGCATTATTACTGCCAATTGCTGCCCAGATGGATAGGGGGTGGTGAGAGTGCCAGGTCCAGCCAAACTTGAACCAGCACATGTGCTGGCACTGGGACATGAGGGGGCTGCCACAGAGGCCCCACTGGAGTCTGGCCATCAGGCTAAGGAGGAGAATAAAAAGATAGCGATGATGTAGGTCATGTATCTACAGGAGACTCTGGACTTATCAGGAGCTAGTGGACAATATGTGTCACTGAAGACTGCGCCTTCACAGGGACACAAACATGGCATCAATAGGAGAAGGGCACCGACACCCAGTGGCTATGAAAGTTATGGCTGCCCTGAACTTCCTCACTGCAGGGTCTTTGCAGGACTCGAGCAGGGACCTGTGTGGGATCTCACATGCATCAGCACACTGGTGAAGAATACCCTTTGTGCCTGGGCATCAGACTATATCACCTTCCACCTGAACCCAAGCCCATCAGGATGCCCGAGCAGTAGGATTGTGTGATCACTGGGATGCCCCAGGTCCCAGAGGGCAATTGATGGCATCCACAGGTGTTTGCCTTCATAACCAGAAGAGGTTCCACATCTTAACACCAGTGTCCCACAGGCTGGATTGTCAGCCCCCTACTACACTCCTTATACACCTGTGACTGTATGGCCAAATTCCCCTCCAACTCAATTTTCAAATTTGCTGACGACACCATCATAGTGGGTCAGATCTCAAACAACAATGAGACAGAGTATAGGAATGAGGTAGAGAATCTGGTGAACTGGCGTGGCAACAATAATCTCTCCCTCAATGTCAACAAATCGAAGGAGATTGTCATCGATTTCAGAAAGCATAGTGGAGAACATACCCATCAACGAGGGCAAAGTAGAAATGGTCGAGAGCTTCAAGTTTTTAGATGTCCAGATCATCAACAACCTGACCTGGTTCTCCCAATGCCGATGTTACAGTTAAGAAAGCCCACCAATGCATCTACTTTCTCAGAAAATTAAGTAAATTTCGCATGTCAGCTACAGCTCACACCAACTTTTACAGATGCACCATAGAAAGCATTCTTTCTGGTTGTATTACAGCTTGGTATGGCTCCTGCTCTGCCAAAACCACAAGAAACTACAAAAGGTCGTGAATGTAGCCCAATCCATCACACAAACCAGCCTCCCATCCATTGACTCTGTCTACATTTCCTGCTGCCTTAGCAAAGCAGCCAGCGTAATTAAGGACCCCATGCACCCCAGACATTCCGTCTTCCATCTGGAAAAAGATACGAAAACCTGAGGTCACGGACCAACCGACTCAAGAACTGCTTCTTCCCTGCTGCCTTTTGAATGGACCTACCTTGCATTAAGTTGATTTTCCTCCACATCCCAGGTATGAGTGTAACACTACATTCTGCACTCTCGTTTCCTTCTCTATGAATGGTATGCTTTGTACGTATAGCACGCAAGAAACAATACTTTTCACCGTATACTAATATTTGTGACAATAATAAATCAAATGAAACAACATCCAGGTAGCATGTGACCACCAGCTGAACATCATGTTTTCTCTCAGAATACAGATATTAGAGGGAGGTTTTTCACACAGAGGGTAGTGGGGGTATGGAATGCTCTGCCAAGTAAGGTGGTGGAGGCAGGCACATTGGAGTTGTTTAAGAGTAACTTAGACAGGCACATGAGTGGGTTGGAGATGAGAGGATATAGGAGATTGTTTTAAATAAGGTTCATTAGCATTGGGACGTCCCTGGTAATGTAAAAGGATGTGGTATGATAGTAATGTTTTTTCTCTTTTAATTCACAGGTTTTAAGTCAGTCCGCCTTGTTGTCCAACGAGGGGCATACACGCGATGGGTTGTACTTGGGCTACTCTTGAATGTTCGAGAGTGGCCTAGTGCTTAAACTGGACCAGATGCTGGGCAACACGACAGCTCAGTGACTGTCACTGTTTGCTGTGCAGACACATGGATTTGGGCCAGTGTCTGTGGGAGTTTGCGCATTCTCCCCGTGCTTGCGTGGGTCTTCTCCAGGTGCTCCGGTTTCCTCCCACACCCCAAAGATGTGCTATTAGGCTGATTGGAAGTAATAAATTGTCCCTAAATTAGTTTCCCTCAATGTGGATTGCCATAAAACAATAGATAAGGGTCAAAGGTGGAGGGGGAGATTGGTAATGTTAAAATGGCGGTGTGGGCTCGTTGGGCCGAAGGGCCTGTTTCCCGGGCTGTTTTTGTTCTTTTGTTCTTTGTCTTATGCTCATCAGTACATGCTAACTTGGAAGCGTTCACAATGCCAACATCCTGGGGCAATTTGAGATATTCAGCACCTTCGAGGGTCACCCTTGGCTGGGTAGTAGACTAGTGTGGACAAGGGTTGTTCACTAAGATCATGGCAAATGATGCCGGTGCCTTGGCCAGAGGCCCAGGCGGAGACCTGCTACAGTGGGGCCCATTCTGCCACCAAGAACATGATCAAGCAATGTAAAGGCCTTCTAAAGATGTCATTCTGCTGTCTGGCCCACTCTGACAATGCAGTTCCCAGAGGGCCACACAGATAGCAATAACATGCCCGGTCCTCCACAACCTGGCCTAGCAGCGGGCGACAGGGGGAAGAAGACGAACAAGTCACCTCATTAGAGGAAGCAGATGGGTTGAGAAGGAGTCCAAGGAGGACCCAGAGGACACTGCATAGACGGCAACCCGGGTCCAACAGGGTTGGAGGAACTGGAATGTCTTTATTGCCTCCTGATTTAGTGCATAGAAATCCCTTAGTCTAGCAGCTCAAATCCCACCTTCCCCTTATCCTCAAAGCCCTTGTTGTCCCCTTCCCAGACACCTGGATGAGTGATTCTCCCATCCCAAGCAGGCCAGGGGAATCTTGCGGCAGCTGATGTGTGGGATCCACACATGCGTTCCTGCCCTGATATCATCTGCATCACATCTGCGCCAGAAATCAGCTGGATGCCACATAAACTATGCAAATGTTAATTTCAATGTAATTTCAATGCTATTAGTGGGCCTGGGGCTGAAGTCTCCAGGCTCTTAAACTCTCCCCACCCGTCAGGAGTATTTCACTCTAATGGGGTTTACAATAGCTTCACATCTTCGGGCAGTTAGCGGCCTGAGTGAAAGGGGAAGCAATCGGAGCACCCAAAGGGACAGGTGGTGAGGGTGGCCCCTGGGCATTGGCACCTTGACAGTACTAGCCTGTGCCACCTGCTGCCAATGCCCAGGGGAACCTTGGCACTGCTCACCAGGCATAGGGCAGTGCCAAGGGGGTGGGGTCTGATGGAGACAATCAGTAGGGGTGGGGAGGTCCCACTGCCACTCTGCAGGCAGGATCAGTGGGAGAAGGAGGGAGGCCAGTAATTGAGAACAGGCTGGGGATCGGGATGGCAGTGTCAGGGAGGGTCGGGGAGGGGGGAGATTCTTCTCTGAACTCCGACTGAAAAAACTCCAGTTTTCATGCAAGTTCGAGACTTAGAATTTTTGGGGAAGAATTCCAGTCCTGGTCTTTCCCTACTTCCCTTCAACCTTTTCCCTGTCCCATGACCAATGCTCCCTCTCCAAGGGTCACCTTAACGCACCAGGATGATGGACCTGGGTTGGCAATGTTAACAGGTCCCTTCTCAAGGCAGGTGGTGACGTTGACTTGCTGTGAAGGAAGCTGTGGTGCTTCACAGATCCTGAGAAAGTCTGATTCCTGTACTTCTGATCACAGGGCACTGACCTTCCAGCTCTTTCCTGAATGTGCAATGGGGGGCACTTTCTTCTGGGCTGCAGTATTGGGGGGGCGGCTAGTGCAGCGGGAAGGGAGGGGAGTGAGGTTCACCCTTAGACAGGTAATACTCTGATGTAAGGCTGTTTCAGATTGCCACTCCCTGAGCCTCTGTGTGACACTGGAGGGCCTGTAGGAAGATCAGAGGTCCGATGTGAAAAGAGAGCAACCCCCTCACAATCATCAATCCCTCTCCTCCCCCAACAAGCTCCAGACTTGCTATTGTCATTTCCTCCACAAAGTAAAACCAGAAAGTATTTTCTGAGATGGAAACCAATCAATTAAAAAGTGATTAAAATTTGGGGGCTATGATAATTCTTGGAAGAAACCTCCAAGAAAGATGATCTGTTATATCCCTGTGAGACCTAGTTGCAATTTGTTCATTTCCTGAAATGTCAATTCATGGATTTTCAACAAATTCCATACAAGTTTGACAAACATCACTTGAGGATCCCAAGATGATCTTACATTTTTAGATTCAGTTAATATGAGCAGGCAACTGATTCTAATATGTGCCTCAGAGGAGTCTGTGATGGATCAGATGTTTACCACCTTCAGAAGGTACCTGGCGAAAACAGACATTTCTATCAGCCTTCCTTTATGGGAAAAAAAATGATGCATTCCAGGGTGACACAGACAGGGAAATTCAATGGTTACCTGTATCCAAATGTTCCTGATACTAGATACAGGTATCAATGGAAAGAAGGATTAAAGATAGATGGAACCGAGCTGAAAGCATGCATAGCAAATCAGATTAGATCAGGCAAAGACAAAATTGGAACAATAATACTGGAGGCGTGAATGCCTGGAATGCCCAAGAAACAAGTTAATAAATGTGACTCCAAGTATCATTATGTGGTAAATTGCTCAGAGCAAAGAGTCAGGGACTTTGAAATGACCAATGAATAAAATACTTCTGAGGAAAAAATGAAGGTAATGATGAATCTGAACAGATTATACTAGTCACAGAGAGTTTTAATCCATGATGAATGTATTAGTCATGGACTGCTTTAATTGTGCAGTGTTAGATACTTCAACATAATGTGGGATAGATTCATTAAAATGTTATCTTGATTCATTGGGTAGTAATGGTGGATGCAAAGTGAGATAATATAAAACTACTGCTAAAGAACATAAGAAATCGGAGCACGAGTAGGCCATTGAGCCTAGTTTGCTATTCAATATGATCTGATTGTGGCCTTAGCACCATTTTCCTGCCATCACCATATCCCTTGTCAATCAAAACTCAGCCTTGAACACATTCAATGATTTATCCTCTACTGCTTGCTGGGGAAGAGAATTCCAAACACCAATCATAGATTGCATGAAGAAATTCCTCCTTTTCTCTGTCTCAAATGGGAGACTTCTTTTGGAACTGTACCCCCCTGCAGTAAATTTAGCAATGCCTTGAGATCACTGAAGATTGTGACTCCATGTGAAATACTTACTGTAAGTCTTTTTCTAAGTATAGATGGTGTCTCTAGCAAGAGACCTATGATGTTCAGTAAACCATCTGCAAGAAATGCACAATCCACATAATTTACCCATTAAAACTTTATGAGCCAAATTCTCCTATTTTTGGACTAAATGCCCACACTGGGGGGAAAACACAAGTGTTTCCCGCTAACATGGGCAAATCCCACCGGATACTGCCAATGAAATATGCTAATAAGCTCATATTGAGCAAGCCATGGCCAGTCCCGCTTTTCTAAGACCAGGCCACCCACCGACAAATAATGTGTCACCCTCCGACCCCCACACCATACAGGCATGAGGGTGACCTGACAAGAACCCCCTGTCAGACCCACCACTCAATCCTCCTTCCCCTTCAGACTCCTCACTCAGGCCCCCTTCCCCCTCAGATCCACTACTCAGCCCTCTTTGAGGTTATGGGCCTTAACAGTGTCAATGGTGCACTGCACCCTGGCATAACACCTTGCCTTGGGCCACGAGCAGACTCAAGGAGGTCTGTCCAGTGATCATTTACCACTCTGCTTCTGCCAGGCTGCAGAGGAAAGGTCCTGCAGGGATCCTGGGAGATAGGTGGGGTTGGGCTGGGGGCAAGGCGTTGAACTCACCATTCTTCCTGGCAGACCTGAAGATCACCCTGTCAGTTCAGGCAGCCTCGTGATCAACATCTGCATTCCTGATTGAGAGCCTGTGCTTTCACTTCCTTAAGAAAGCCCACCAACGCCTCTACTTTCTCAGAAGACTAAGGAAATTTGACATGTCAGCTATGACTCTCACCAACTTTTACAGATGCACCATAGGAAGCATTCTTTCTGGTTGTATCACAGCTTGGTATGGCTCTTGCTCTGCCCAAGACCACAAGGAACTACAAAAGACCATGAATATAGCCCAATCCATCATGAAAATCAGCCTCCCATCCATTGACTCCATCTACACTTCTTTCCCCTGTCTATCAGAAACCTATCTACCTGTGACTTAAATATATTTAGCGAGGTAGCGTCCACCACTTCAACGGGCAGAGAATTCCAGAGATTCACCACCCTTTGAGTGAAGAAGTTCCTCCTCAACTCCGATCTAAACTGCGCCCCCCTTATCTTGAGGCTGTGCTCTCTAGCTAAACTAGCACTAAATATAAAAAAGGACAGTAAGAGTTTTTATAAATATATAAAGAGGAGGAGGCTGGCTAGAGTGAATGTTGGCCCCTTAGAGGATGAGAGGGGGGATTTCGTGGTGGGAGATGAGGAAATGGCTGAGGCCTTAAATAAGTTTTTTGCCTCGGTCTTCACGGAGGAGGATACGAATAGTTTGTTGGATATTAAAGATAGAAGGATGGTAGGAGTTGAGGGCCTGAATGCGATCACTGTCACGAGAGAGGTAGTGCTTGATCGACTAGCAGGACTGATGGTGGACAAGTCCCCAGGACCGGATGGAATGCATCCCAGGGTTCTGAAGGGAATGGCAGAGGTAATAGTGGATGCCTTAGTGATTATTTACCAAACTTCGCTGGATTCCGGGGAAGTGTTGGAAGATTGGAAAATGGCTAATGTTACGCCGCTGTTTAAAAAAGGTAGCAGGCAAAAGGCAGGGAATTATAGGCCGGTTAGTTTAACGACTGTTGTTGGAAAAATACTTGAATCCGTCATCAAAGAAGAAATAGCGAGGCACCTAGAAAAGAATTGTTTGATCGAGGAGACGCAGCACGGATTCGTTAAGGGGAAGTCGTGTCTGACGAATTTATTGGAATTCTATGAGGATGTGACTAGTGCGGTAGACAGAGGGGAACCGGTGGATGTGGTGTTTCTCGATTTCCAAAAGGCATTTGATAAGGTGCCGCACAAAAGGTTGCTTCAGAAGGTTAGGGGGCATGGAGTTGGGGGTAAGGTGTTAGCGTGGATAGAGGATTGGTTGTCTAATAGGAGGCAGAGAGTTGGTATCAATGGGTGCTATTCTGATTGGCGGTTGGTGACTAGTAGAGTGCCGCAGGGATCGGTGCTGGGGCCTCAGCTATTTACCATTTATATAGATGATCTGGAGGAGGGGGCTGAGTGTAGGGTGTTGAAATTTGCTGATGACACAAAGATGAGTGGAAAAGCAAATTGTGCGGAGGGTGTGGAGAGTCTGCAGAGGGGTCTGGATAGGCTGAGCGAGCGGGCGAGGACCTGGCAGATGGAGTATAATGTTAGCAAGTGTGAGGTTATCCACTTTGGCAGGAATAATACTAGGAGGGATTACTATTTAAAGGGCGAAAAGCTGCAGCATGCTACGATTCAGAGAGACCTGGGGGTCCTTGTGCATGAGTCGCAAAAAACCAGTCTGCAGGTGCAGCAGGTGATCAAGAAGGCGAATGGAATGTTGGCCTTTATAGTGAGGGGGATGGAATATAAAAGTAGGGAGGTCTTGCTGCAACTGTACAGGGTACTGGTGAGGCCTCAGCTGGAGTACTGTGTGCAGTTTTGGTCGCCGCACTTGCGGAAGGATATATTGGCCTTGAAGGGGGTGCAGAGGAGGTTCACTAGGCTGATACCGGAGATGAGGGCGTTAGACTGTGAAGAGAGACCAAATAGACTGGGTCTGTACTCGTTGGAGTTTAGAAGGATGAGGGGGGATCTTATCAAGGCGTATAAGATAACAAAAGGGATGGATAGGGTAGAGGTAGAGAGATTTTTCCCGCTCAGAAAGGATAGCAGGACTAGAGGGCACAGCCTCAAGATAAGGGGGGGGCGCAGTTTAGATCAGAGTTGAGGAGGAACTTCTTCACTCAAAGGGTGGTGAATCTCTGGAATTCTCTGCCCATTGAAGTGCTGGAGGCTACCTCGCTAAATATATTTAAGACACGGGTAGATAGGTTTTTGATAGACAGGGGAATTAAGGGTTATGGGGAGAGGGCGGGAAAATGGAACTGATCCACTTCAGATCAGCCATGATCTTATTGAATGGCGGGGCAGGCTCAAAGGGCTAGATGGCCTACTCCTGCTCGTATTTCTTATGTTCTTAGTCCTGCTATCCTTTCTAAGTGCACAGGTATACAGACTGGAATTGACATCTCCCCTCTTTCAGAGGACTTCATAGGAATCTGCTGTCATCTGCAGCTTCTGACAGAGAAAAGGAAATCTCTGCTACAGAATGGATTGCTGAAATGATTTAACAGCCTGCCAGGTGACCAGGAGGCACAGAGATTAATGATGACCATTTCAGGATTTTCACAGCTGACAGGCAGGAATGCAGATATTGATCACAAGATTTGCCTGACATCAGTATACCAGATCTTCAGGTCTGCCAGGGAGAGTGGTGAGTTCAACCCTTTGCCCGAGCCTGAGCTCACCCAACCCTAGGACTCCTGAGGCTCTATTTTTCTGCAGCCTGGCAGCAGCAGAGTAGCAAATGGCCGCCGGAACTACTTCCTTGTATCTCCTGAGGCCCAATGTATCAGGCTAGGATGCAAGTGCCAGAGAGCAGTGCACTGTTGGCATGGCTAAGGCACATGGTTTGAAGGGGGGTCTGGGTCAACCTCACATACATGGGGGGTTGACCTGTGAAAGCGAGCGGTTGGGTGGGAAAGATGCCTCTCTTTTCTGAGGGTTTGGTGGTGCTCCCATGGACCTTTGCAATCCAGGGTGCCATGCCCTACTTGTGGATAGCAACAATAAAGCCCACCTGGTGCCATTTCTGCTAGTGGGCTGGGTGAATGTGGGAGACTGATGAATGGCCTGTCAAACCCGCTAATGACATTCAAATTAGCAAGTTTGCATAATTATCGGGTTGCCGCACGCACTGTGCAGGAATCCAATCGGGTCAGTGAAGCCTGGTAGGTCGGATGAATCCTGAAGGCCCTCATACGCATCGGGAATCCCTATTTTCTGCCATTGCCCCATTCACCGGGGCATTTTGATTCCTGCCAGCCATCTGAACAGGTCGAAGAATCAGGTAAGTTTAAACATTATTTTGATATATCTATCAGGAGATGTCAGGGGTAAATTTTTCACTCAGAGGGTGGTGAGTGAGTGGAATCGGCTGCCGTTGGTGGTGGTAGAAGCGAACTTGCTGGGGTCTTTTAAGAGACTTCTGGATGAGTACATGGGATTTAATAGGATTGAGAGCTATAAATAGGCCTGGTAGGTATGGATATGATCGGCACAACTTCTGGGCCGAAGGGCCTGTTTGTGCTGTAGTGTTCTATGTTCGATGTTCTATGTTCTATCTACTTTGGATAAGTATCAATCAGGTTGTTCTAAGCTCAGCAAAAGCCATGACCAAATAGGCAATAGATAATTGTGTGAAGTCAGATAATAAAAACAAAGAACAAAACAGCCCGGGAAACAGGCCCTTCGGCCCAACGAGCCCGCGCCATCATTTTAACATTATGAGTCCCCCCTCCACGCATGACCCTTGTCTAAGCTTAAGGCATTCCACATTGAGGGAAGACTAATTTAGAGATACTGCAAAAGGAACATTGGTTTGTTTTAATTGGACAATTAATTAAATTAACCAATTATGAAATCGCATAGACAAGGGAGGGGAGGGGTGGCGAATGGGGGTGGTGGTCACACTAACAGTAGAATTGATGGGGGCAGGAGGAAAGCCAACAATCGGGGCAGGCTCAGAGTAGTCCAGGATTGGGGGAAATCGGGTATCGAGGTTGGCCCAAGAATGGTCGAGGGGGCAGGCATGATTGGGGATTAGGGGTGTAGCACTGCGGGGAGTCCTAGGCTGGCCAGTATTCGAGCTAGCCAGCAAATGGGAGGCTGACAGTTCAGAGTCACTGCACATGTGCAGAGGCCTACTGGTTTCAACCTCCTAAGCAGGAATAGGCTCCAATCCCTGAAATCTGATGACATTCATGCTGGTAGCCTCTGCATTGCAGAGTGTGGGAAATTCTCATGTGAACTCCCACCGAAAAGACCAAAATGAATTACTCCAGTTTTCTCACAAATTCAACACTTGGAATTTTTTTGGAAGAATTCCAGCCACACGCTGGGGTGAGGTATTTATAATTTAGGGGATAAAAGTAGAAGCTTTGAATGACACCTTTGTTATCTAGTCATGTACTGGATGTACGTGAGGCAGAATCTCAAAGGATCTCAACAAAGGAGCAGGAGGACAACCTTATTCTTCAGTGATCTGTTCATTCTGTCAAATCTATTTTTAAAGACAGAGAAATAATTGAAGAGGGGAATTTGAGGCTATTGGTAAAGATTAGTGAGAATTATGCAATTTGTAATGAGGGATATCATCATGTTTTATTGTAAGCCATGGTACGTGAATTTAATGAGGTAAATGCCATGCATCCAAAGGAATGAGACAAGGGCAGATATATGTGTGCCTTGCATTTTATTAAACTGGCTGAGATTTAGTACTTCCACGCTAAAATTAAAGAACAAGAAATTTATTATGGATAACATTATGGATAACTGGATCGGGCATGGACTTGGGGCGGCAACAAAATTTTGGTGGATAATGAAAATGAAATTGCTGATGAGGAGTTCAGAGATGTGTTTGAGAATAATGTCAAGAATTCACCAGTTGACAGTGATTTTAAAAGTGGTCTTTGTGACAGGAATCAGGTTGTGATTGATGAACTGATGCAAGAAATTTTGGCTGAAGGACCAGGGCGTAAATTGTCAATGACCTTGTCATGGGTAGAATTGGCAAAGAGTTCCCTGCAGAAACTCAGAGGATATATACCAGAACTCTACACCTTGCTTGCCACAGAATCAGAGCGGGTGAGGGTCCGACAATGGAAATTTCTGTTGACCTTAGGCAGGAATTTCCGGTCTCACCCAAGCAAGGCAATAAAATCCCATCCATGGTCTATGGTGCAATCAACTAGTCTATGGGTGTAATCCCAAATTACCCACAGTTTATATTGCCATGTTTTAGTATATAATGAATTCTCAGTCAATACATCATGTTTTTAAAAGGCTAAAAGAAGGTGGCCACCTGAGGATAACCGAAATTATTTTGTGGATTGAAATATTCCCCTTCTTCAAGAGATGTAAAATGTATTTTCTAGCCTGATGTTAACTCAGTGACTCTTCCCTGAAACTAATTCAGAAGGGTCATTTCAAATTGAATGGGTCATTCAGATACAAAGAGATTAGCCATTTCAAACTCTCAATGTGCAAAAATCATTACACAGGATAGGACTTTTGACATGTAACAAGTCACATGGTGAATCAGTCATGTTTGTAGCCTGCTTTTAAAACAACAATAAGTTATTCTGGACAGAGAGAGGCTACCAGAAATCCATTGAACCAGTTACAAGTCAATTATGCTGCCAAAGTAACAAACCACTTAGATGCTCCAAAGAAAGCTTCTTTCTGGTTGTATCACAGCTTAGTATAGCTCCTGCTCTGCCCAAGACCACAAGAAACTACAAAAGGTCGTGAATGTAGCCCAATCCATCATGCAAACCAACCCCTGAAGCGCTGGGCTGATTAACGATATTAAATGCATTGTCTCAGTCTACACTTCCCGCTGCCTCGGCAAAGCAGCCAGCATAATTAAGGTGCATAACCCACCCCAGACATCCTTTCTTCCACCTTCTTCCGTTGGCAAAAAGATACAGAAGTCTGAGATCACGTACCAACCGACTCAAGAACAGCTTCTTCCCTGCTGCTGTCAGACTTTAGAATGGGCATAACATTGCATTAAGTTGATCTTTCAATGCACCCTAGCTATGATTGTAACACTACATTCTGCATTCTCTCGTTTCCTTCTTTATGAACCGTATGCTTTATCTGTACAGCGTGCAAGAAACAATACTTTTCATTGTATATTAATACATGTGACAATAATAAATCAAATCATTTCAACAATATTTCGAAAGTGGGAGGAGAACTCTTCCCGACCTACACAGACTTCAAATTCACCTGAGAACCAATATCATGGAAATTCAACTACAAAAAGCTGCAAGATTTCATAGAATCATAGAATCCTACAGCGCAGAAGGTGGCCATTCAGCCCATCAAGTCTGCATTGACCACAATCCCACCAGGGCCCTATCCCCATAAACCCATGTATTTACCCTAGCTAGTCTCCCTGACACTAAGGGCCAATTTAGCATGGCCAATCCATCTAACCTGCACATCTTTGGACTGTAGGACTTATTAATAACCCTCCACATACTTCAAAAACCATGAACTCATCTAAGAAACCACAGCTTACAATGAAGGAGAAACTGAGACAATTACTGAGGTCCCTATCTGTTTCAAGACAACCATCATCCGGGTACCTAAGAAAACCAAGCAGCGTGCCTTAATGACTTTCAGCCTGCGGCTCGGATATCTATCATCATGAAGTGCTTCAAAAGTCGAGTCATGGCACAAATCAATTCCAGCCTCCCGGACTACCTGGATCCATTACAGTTTGCCTACCACCACAAGAAGTCCACAGCAGATGCCATTTCCCTGGTGCTGCACTCAACCCTGGAAAACCTAGATACAAGGACATCTATGTCAGACTCCTATTTATTGATTACAGCTCAGCCTTCAACATCATTATTCCCAAGAAACTCATCTCCAAACTCCATGGCCTGGGCCTTGGCATCTCCTTCTGTGACTGGATCCTGAACTTCCTAACTCACAGATCACAATCAGTAAGGAGAGGCAACAAAACCTCCTCCACAATCATCCTCAACACCAGTGCCCTTCAAGGCTGTGTTCTCAGCCCACTACTATACTCCTTATACACCTATGACCATGTGGCCAAATTCCCCTCCAATTCAATTTTCAAGTTTGCTGACGCCACTGTAATGGGTCAGACCTCAAACAATGATGAGACAGAGAACAGGAATGAGATAGAGAATCCTGTGAACTGATGCAGCAACAATAATCTCTCTCTCAATGTTAACAAAATGAAGGAGATTGTCATTGACTTTAGGAAGCATAAAGAAGAACATGCCTCTATCTACATCAATGAGGACAAAGTAGAAAGAATTGAGAGCTCCAAGTTTTTAGGTGTCCAGATCACCAACAATCTGTCCTGGTCCCCCCATGCCAACACTATAGTTATGAAAGTTCACCAACGCCTCTACTTTCTCCGAAGACGAAGGAAATTTGGCATGTCAGCTACGACTCCCACCAACTTTTATAGACGCACCATAGAAAGCATTCTTTCTGGTTGTATCACAGCTTATAGAACATAGAACACAGTACAGGTTCTTTGCCCCTCTACGTGGCTCGAACCTGTGAAACCAGCCTAAAGCCCACCTAACCTACACTATTCCAATATCATCCATATGTTTATCCAATGACCATTTAAATGCTCTTAATGTTGGCAAGTCCACTACTGTTGCAGGCAGAGGATTCCATGCCCTTACTATTCTCTCAGTAAAGAACCTACCAATATCTGACCAATATCTATCGCTCCTCAATTTAAAACTATGTCCCCTCGTGCTAGCCATCTCCATCCGAGGGAGAAGGCTCTCACTGTCCACCCTATCTAATCTTCTGACAGATTGGTATGGCTCCTGCTCTGCCCAAGATCGCAAGGAACTACAAAAGGTTGTGAATGTAGTCCAATCTATCATGCGAACCAGCCTCTCATCCATTGCCTCTGTCTACATTTCCTGCTGCCTCGGCAAAGCAGCCAGAATCATTAAGGACCCCACCCACTCCAGACATTCTCTCTTCCACCTTCTTCCTTCAGAAAAAGATACACAACTCTGAGGTCACGTACCAACTGACTCAAGAACATCTTCTTGCCTGCTACTGTCAGATTTTTGAATGGACTTACCTTGCATTAAGTTGATCTTTCTCTACACTCTAGCTATGACTGTAACACTACATTCTGCACTCTCACATTTCCTTATCTATGAACGGTATGTTTTGTCAGTATAGCACGCAAAAACAATACTTTTCACTGTATGATAATACATGTGACAATAATAAATAAAAATTACTTGGTAATTGTATTTTTTATTCATCTGTATCTAATCTTTCTACGCTTGCACGAGGGCGAATGAGTGAAAGATTGTGCATGCACAGACTGCTGGAGCTGGTGAGAAAAGTTGTGTGAAACTTGCTGGTCTCGCAGCTGCCTTTATTAGCCCGATCAAATAGTGCTGTGTACAATTTCAATGTGCTGACAAGGATTACGCAGCCAGTTGGGGGGAGGGGTTAGTGGGCCCTAAACCCGCCTTCAAAGTTGAGACTCCGAGATTGGGGTGCCCTTTTTAAAGGTTGCCCTAATCGCAAGGTAAAGTTAAAGGCCACTCCGTCGGTCCCAAGAACATCTCGAATCCCCTTGGACACCCCAACCCAAGTTGTCATGTACCTCGCCACCTGGGGTCATACTTACTTCAGCACCCCTGGCGTGGTCATCACAATGCTCCCCGAAGCACTGAGCGAATTAATGATATTTAAACGCAGTCAATTTCACGGTAATCAGATTTATGCCCTTTCTGGGTATGATTACATCACCGGTGGATACAAGGTAGATCTCAAAGTGAGATCTTGCCTCTGTAAATCTCGTTGAGGTCCTCTTACAAGAGGTTGTAGCCACAATGTGAATGGGTCTTGAGAATCACAACCATTGTCTTTGAAACCTCTAGGGCAAGTCTGGGATAATAAATGACATTCATTCCTTCAAAACTCACAAATGTTTGCTGCTGGAATTATTTAAATTGGAACAATCACCGAGGTTAAGAAGAATACACAAGCCTCACACATTAATCACCGACAGTAAGAAAATGCACAAAATTCAGTCTATGATAAATGCTTGCAATCATCCTTCGATCTATAAGGCACACTTGGTGTCATTTTTCTGAGCATTTAACTGCCTTACATGTAGGGAGGCCTGTATCAATTCTGAGATATCAGAGAAAATCTATAGAGCACTAAGACATTGTATTAAACTATCTGAGACAGAGTTTAATTCAAGAGATTTAGCGCACTATAAAACAATGGAAAGATTTTGATAATAGAATGGCCTGTGACAGTAAGAAAGCATTTGGCAGTTAAACTTTCGTGGTTGGCTCATCACAATTGATTATAAAATTCCAGACTCTGACCAGCTGAAGTTAATGAGGCACCCTTTACCTCAAATGTCCATGTTTCTTGCGGTGAGAGACTAGAGGAACAGAACACTGTAGATTAATGGCTGGACAGCGTTGATCAAACACACAACAGCTTATCACATTCACCAGACAATTTCCCTCACTGGGTACACGAGTGACATGTGTTCCAGAGGGACTAATGAATAGAGAAATTTGACAATTGTGGGACACCTGCTGATAAATTTCAACCAAAATTTAAATTTATGTCCAGTAGACTGGCAGCAAAGAGTGCAAGAGTGGAATGCAAGTGCAGTGAGATTAGCAATAGCATATGCCTCTTAAATTAGAAAAAAAATGAGTGACAGAAAGACCTCAAAGTGGAAGAGGGGATCTCACAGTAATAGTTCCATAGGCACAAGTGTTAATTAGAAGCCTGAGCTTGAATAGATCAGAGAATGAAATAAAGACCATGGAATGGTCACATTATCAAGGGTGTGGAGAGTCTGCAGAAGGATCTAGATAGGCTGGGCGAATGGGCCAGGAAATGGCAAATGGAATTTAATGTTGGCAAGTGTGAGGTGGTCCACTTTGGTAGGAAGAATGGTAGGAAGGACTATTACTTACGTGGCGAAAAACTGCAGCAGGCGACGGTGCAGAGGGACCTCGGGGTCCTTGTGCATGAGTCGCAAAAACCCAGCTTGCAGGTGCAGCAGGTGGTCAGGAAGGCGAATGGGATGCTGGCCTTCATAGCGAGGGGGATTGAATATAAAAGTAGGGAGGTCTTGCTGCAGCTGTATAGGGCATTGGTGAGGCCGCAGCTGGAGTACTGTGTGCAGTTTTGGGCGCCGCACCTGCGCAAGGATATTTTGGCCCTGGAGGGAGTGCAGAGGAGGTTTACTAGGCTGATACCGGAGTTGAGGGGATTGAGCTATGAGGAGAGGCTGAATAAACTAGGCTTGTACTCGTTAGAGTTTAGAAGAATGAGGGGAGATCTCATTGAGACGTATAAGATGATGAATGGGATGGATAGGATAGAGGTGGAGAGACTCTTCCCGCTCAAAAAAGACAGTAGGACTAGGGGGCACAGCCTCAAGATAAAGGGGAGGCGGTTTAGAACGGAGTTGAGGAGGAACTTCTTCACTCAAAGGGTGGTGAATCTCTGGAATTCTCTGCCCGTTGAAGTGGTGGAGGCTGCCTCGCTAAATATTTTTAAGAAGCAGGTTGATGGGTTCTTGATAAGAGAGGGGATTAAGGGTTATGGGGAGAGGGCGGGAAAGTGGAACTGAGCCACAACAGATCAGCCATGATCTTATTGAATGGCGGGGCAGGCTCGAAGGGCTAGATGGCCTACTCCTGCTCCTATTTCTTATGTTCTTATGTTCTTAAATCCTCATGATCATGAAGTTTGGTGAGGGCCAACAAATGAGTAAGAGAGGCTAAAGAAATGGAATTAGATAGTTTGAGCGAGTTGGAGTTTATCCTGAGGTAAGTGTCAAATGGCTTTGCCACATAGGTGGGTTAGTACCAAAAATGTCCTTAGTTGGAACTCAGAAGGATGAAACAAGGCTTGGGGAGCCGGGGAGGTGGTTAAAGAAAATCTGGGTGATATGAGTGGCCTCTCCAATTGCTGGAACAATAATCCTAATATTTATTTGTTGCTTGTTTGGTTTATTTTTGCTCATAGGAATAGGTGTATTGGATCAATTGACATAAAAAAGCATTTTTGCAAGTATATGCTTTTCAGAGAAAAGTATTTGCAAAAAAGTGTCTAAGAAGTAGTTCTAGAAAAATAACTAAAGAAACTATACAAATGCATCTATCACCTGCATGGCTCTTCCAGAGTATGTTATTTTTAAGTGTGATCTGTCTAAGAACAGAAGACCATAGGAAATAGGAGCAGCAGGAGAATGTTTCGTTCCTTAAGTCTGCTCTGCTATCCAATATCACCATGGCTGATCTTCTGCCTTAACCTCACTTTTCTGTCCAGTCCCCATAATTCCCCAATCCCCCGAGATCAAAGACTCGATTTTCATGGTCCAATTTGGGACTAAAATGGAGGTGAAGCTGATAAAAATGGTAGTCAAGTTCCAAATGCCAAGTCTCTCCACCATTCCAGGTGTCAGCTACTTTCACCAGCACAGGAAGGGGATAGAGTTATGACCTAGGCACCCTGTCTAGGCAATCTAAAGTTGACAGCACCAATTTAAAGATGACTGGATCAAATCTGCCATAATATTCACTCTGTGAATGTCTTTGAATTTACATGAGTGAGGTCACGAATGCTGACCTGGGAATAGGAACAGTATTTCCTGCTTCACAATTCACAAGAAGCTGCAATCTCAGGTGAACCTGTGTTTTTTTAAATTAGTTTATGGCATGTGGGCATCGCTGACTGACTAGCATTTATTTCCCATCCCTAGTTGCTTTTGAGAAGGTGGTGGCGAGCTGCTTCTTGAACTGCTGCAGTCCTCAAGGTGTAGGTATCACATTGTTGTTCAGGAGGACATTCCAGGATTTTGACCCAGCAACAATGAATGATGATATATTTCCATGTCAGGATGGTGAGTGGCTTGGAGGGTTGGTAGTGTTCCAACTGCTCTCTTGTCCTTACTGGATGGTAGTGATTGTGGATTTGGAAGGTGCGGCCTAAAAGAGCCTGGGTGATTTCCTGCAGTGCACCTTGTAGATGATACACATGGCTACCACTGTCGGTCAGCGATGGAGGGTTTGAATGTTCATGGAAGGCATAGCATTCAAGCAGATTGCTTTGTCCTAAATGGTGTCAAGCTTCTTGAGTGTTGTTGGAGCTGCACTCATCCAGGCAAGTAGGAGAGTATTCCATTACACTCCTGATTTATGACTAGTAGACACTAGACAAACTTGAGAGTCAAGGAGTGAGTTATTCATGCGGGATTCCTCGCCTTTCACCTGCCCTGTTAGCTATTGTTAGTGAGGGGATTCAGCAATGGTAATGCCATTGAATGTCAAGAACGATGGCTAGATCCTCTCTTATTGGAGATGGTGATTGCCTGGCACTTTTGTGGCTTGAATATTATTTGCTACTTGTTAGCCCAAGCCTGGATGTTGTCCAGGTCTTGCTGCATTTGGACATGGACTGCTTTAATACGTGCTTCAAATGATACAGAACATCAGCAAACCTCCCCACTTCTGACCTTACGATAGAAGGAAGGTCATTGATGAAGCAGCTGAAGATATTTGGGCCCACTTCTGATGTTATACCTTCACTAGGTTGAAAACACATTTTTAGGTATACCTAGTGTTACTCCTGGCATGCCCTCCTGCACTCTACTTTAAACAAGGGTTGAACCCCTGACTTGGTGGTAATGGTAGAGTGGGAGATAGGCCAGGCCATGAGGTTACAGATTGTGGTCGATTACATTTCTGCTGCAGCTTTTAGCCCACAGTGCCTCATGGATGCCCAGTTTTGAGCTGTTAGGTCCTTTCTGAGTTTATCCCATTTAGCACACTGGTAGTGCCACACAACACCCTGGAGGGGATCCTCAATGTGAAGACGGGACTTTTGTTTCCACAGGGACTGTGTGGTGGTCACTCCTACCAATGTTGTCATGGACAGATGCAACAGTGACCGGCAACTAGGTGAGGATGAGGAGAAGTATGTTCTTCTCTCTTGTTCCCTCGCCACCTGCTGCAGTCCCAGTCTAGCAGCTATGTTCTCTAGAACCTGGCCAGTTGGGTCTGTGGTGGTACTATGGAGCCACACCTGGTGATGGGCTTTGAAGTCCCCCACCCACAGTACATTCCGCATTCTTTCCAGTCTCACTTCTTCCTCCAAGTGGTGTTCAACTTGGAGGAGTACTGATTAATCAGCTTAAGATATGTGGTAATTAGCAGGAGGTTTCCTTGCCCACATGTGACCTGGTGCCGTGAGACTTCATGGGGTCCAGAGTCAATGTTCAGGATTCTCAGGAAAACTCACTCCTGACTGTATATCACTGTGCTGCCATCTCTTCTGGGTCTGCCCTGTCAGTGACACGTGAAATACCCAAGAATGGTGGTGGTGAGGTCTGGGACGTTATCTATACAGTATAGTTCTGTGAGTATGACTAATTCAGGCTATTGCTTGGCTAGTCTGTGACAAAGCTCTCTCAATTTCCACACAAGCTCCAGATTTTAGTAAGGATGACTTTGCAGAGTCGACAGGGCTGGGTCTGCTGGTGTCGTTTCTGATGCCTAGGTTGATGCTGGGCGGTCTGTCCAGTTTCATTTCTTTTTGTTCCATTTGCAGCAGTTGAATACATCCGAGTAGTTCATGAGAACATAAGGACATTTAAGAGTTAACCATATGTTATAACATTCAAGGCTTTGGGCCAAGTGCTGGAAAGAGGGATTAGTGTAAACTTGGTGTAGTTGTTGTAAGAGCAGACTCGATGGGCCAGTGGGCCTCTTCTATGCTGTATGATTCTGTGCCCTACAACCAGTTTTCTTTTTACAATTTAAAGGGCAGGATATTTAAAAACCCTTTAGATAATGACAGTTAAACAGACCTTATCTGCATTTCAAGAGCTTTTACATTTACTCCATAAATTCATGGCATCACAGCTTAAGTTAAAATCCTTGCAACAACCAAAATGCTTTCTGTTTGAATTCAACACCAGTGGTCCTACTGAGTTTGGGCTTTCTGCTCATCACATTCTAATCCTCTTTCTCTGATGGCAAACATTTGATCTGTTGGAAAAGAGGGTGAGACTTGTGCATTTTTGTCTGACCCACCAATCTTGAACTTCCAGAGTTTTCCAAACGCTGCAAAAACCTGCCCAAGGTGTGGGATTGTTCAGCATAACAAATGGGGTTTGGGTTACTGGGATCAAATAGTGGGGACACATACAATCAAAAAGGACCTGTCCAGATTACCTCCTGCCTTCCTCTTCCACTGAATCCTTCTCCTACTCAAGCTAATTGCTGAATAGCTGGTGAGAAAGGCTGTCCTCTCGTAACGGCAAACTTAAGCAGGACACTGCAGACCACCACAAATCTTGACATGTGCTTTATTGAGAATTTCAGGACTCTCTCACCAGAGCATAGCACTGTTTCAGTATGACACAATACTCCCTAGACCAACGCATTATGAGGCTTGACACTCCTCCCAGGCAGCTCCTCACATTTTCATTTGAATAGCCAGTACTCACACACGAACTCAGCTTTATACCATTGCACATCTATCCCTCACAGTACCCTCCACAAGTGTTCTCCCGATACACAATCCACTTCTCCCATTCAAACCCCTTCTCTTTCTCCAAGGAAAAGCAGAAAACTAAAGGGTGGCTCCATGATGACAGTCACCTTGACAGCAATTGGAAATCCATAGCCATCTGGTCCACTGGGGAGGAGATTTTGATCCAGAAGATTGCAATGTCAGCAGCAAGCTGCTGTGAAAGCCTTAGCCTCCTGCACACTTGTACTCAGACATGTTAATGGAGCTATTCTCTACTTGTATAGCCAATGTTTTGAGGTGGGGTGCGGCAGGGAGATTGTTCCCATGGGATCTGTGTTCGTCTCTCTGTCCTATGGAGCAGTGTGTCACTGAGACGAAAGCAGTTGCTCCTGGTTTTGTTGCCAAAATCAGAATTCAAGGTTAAATTCAAAGCTAACGACTCATTTGCTTATTCTAACGGCTTTCCCCACAGCTGCACAGTGGTGGTGGGGAGTGGGGGAAGAGGTGTGGGGGGGGGGGCCGGTTAGCCACAGACATGCCCAGGTCAAACCAGAAAGTGAGCGGACCTTGTTGAATTCCCAAAGTAATTTTTTCAGGATCTGAATCCATTTCTCTCGGCAGTCAGAATTCTGCCCAACATTTCCATTTACCTCTGCTGGATAAACTACTGAGATAGAGTGAAAGATCTATTCAAGACAAAGTGGAAAATGATTACGTGATTAATGCAATCTGAATAGTTTGGGGAGGAAAATCATGTCTCACTTTTTCTCCTAAATAGCAATATAAATATTGTATTAATTCATAAAGCAATTGTAAATAAACCAATTTTGTATTTATATAGACCTTTAAATCATACTTAACACACATAGCTACACTTAAAATGTGTGTGATGAAATGCTTGGTCAGCTATTTTAATAGCTTGTTAACTCAGTTAATTTGAATAGGTTAGCATCTCTGTTACGAAAGGATTTTATGCATACATACTCGATCAGTTTGCTACTACACCTCTAAAGCATGATTTCAAAGCCAAAGCGGTTTCAGAGACTAGTGCTGGTAGAATATTGATCTCTAGCTTAAATATAATGTTATATTTGTACCTTAAATATATAAAACCATTCTATATATCAATCATTTATCACTTTACAAGGCTAGTGGTAAGAAGTCAATTCCATATTTCAACTTTTAGAAATCAACTGTCATGAAATGTTAATTGCATCAGTCAATTTGAGAGCGCAATTTTTAAAAAATACACTGTCATGTGAAACCTTCAAAAATTGTGTAATTTTACATGTATTAGATTTATTGAATGCAACAAAATGGAGAGGTAGCTAATATTTGGAGAGATAGAACCTGAATAGCAGTCAGTGGAAATGATAACTGACAAGCTGTCTGAACATGCTGGCCTTTTAACATGTGATTACTATTTGCAGTTGAAGCGAGAAACCAGAGCAGAAATATAACACTGACAGGAAAGAGAAAGAGCAGCTTCCCACACATGTTGCAAGTTGAAGCAACCTTTGTGTTATAAAGTAGAACCATGGATGAGGTAAGACAGAAACAGAACAGAGGCAACAGAATCTGGAAGAAAAATTGGGCAGACACTAAACAAAACACAGGGAGCAGACGTATATATACCAACATTGAAAAAGACCGAAGGTTAACAAAGCTGGAGAGAAAGAACAGAAAACACTGAGAAGTGTTATGTAGATAGTCCAAGAAAAATAAAATAAAACATAGACATAATGTTTTGAGAAAATCAATTAGAACAAGATGGAAAGAAATAAACATCTATGATCAGTAGAAGAAAATCAACTAACTGATAGTTATCTAAAATAGTTCTGCTGTTATATTCAGGAATACATGTATACTTCTGAAGGATAAGGGCAATATTATGTACAATAATTAATACAATACAGGTATCTCAGAGAATAAACAACAATAATATAGGCTCTAGAAGTAAAAGGAACAATAGTTGCAATCTAATGTGATCAGTGTCATCAACAACATGAGCAAAAAACAGATCAACAAACAGTGATGATGTCCAAGTTAAACCCATACAACGGGGAGATTTGCATTTTAAATAAAGAATCTTAAGTGTTTCTATGACCAGAACAAAAAGCTGAAATTTCAAAGGGCAATTCATAGAACAGCCAGGAGCAGAGATGGCCAAGAAATCAATGAAATGCTTCAGAACAGAAATAGCGCTCTAATTTGGAAGGCCCTGTTACTTGTAATAAAATAATTCTGGTGGCTTCAACTGTGATCATATTTTCAACTGCCCAAAAGAAAAGGATAAAAGTATTATTTCCTACAAATGACATCTGAATCCTCAAAGGAACAAGTTTATTATGAATAAACTCAAGTGAAGGAACTATGCCAAGCTCACTGAAAGATGCCACATGGATAGCAGGTGTTGGAAGTAGCATTGTGTAAATAAACACCAAATTATCTTCTAATGTTGGGGTTTTCACAAACATTTCATAGTCTAATCCCTCCATTATTTTAAAGGCTTCAATCAAATCTCACCAAAGTCTATACATTGCTACAGTGCAACGATCCAGTTCCCTCTCACGGTAATTTGTGGTAATGTAAAAGCACTCTTTAAAGGAAAACCAGGATAGCTCATGTCACCCAAAGAAAATGAACGTGTTGTTGTTAATTATATGGCTTTAAGTATATATTTCCAGCAAATGTTGTAGTAACCCTCCAACCCCCAAAACCATACACATTTACCATTGCCAATCCACCTAACCTTCACATCTTTGGAAACAGGAGCACCTGGAGGAACAAAGAACAGTACAGCCCAAGAGCATGCAAACTCCATACAGTCACCCAAGGCCAAAATTGAACCTCGGGCTGTGAGGCATCAGTGTTAACCGCTGTGCATTCCTTGACAACAGGAAACATCTGCTCCAGTTCACCTTGTTATCACCCCTCAGGAATTTCGATCAAGTTGCCTCTTACGCTTCTAAATTCTACTGGATACAAACATAACATTAGAAGGAAATTAGGAGAGCCAGAAGGGGTCATGAGAAGGCCTTGGCAGGCAGGATTAAGGGAAACCCCAAGTCATTCTACAAGTATGTGAAGAGCAAGAGAGTAAGACATGAAAGAATAGGACCTATCAAGTGTGATGGTGGGAAAGTTTGTACGGAACCAAAAGAAATAGCAAAGGTACTTAATGAATACTTTACTCCAGTATTCACTATGGAAAAGGATCTTGGTGCTTGTGGTGCAAACTTGCAGCAGACTGAAAAGCTTGAGCATGTAGATATTAAGAAAGAGGGTGTGTTGGAGCTTTTGAAAAGAATCAAGTTAGATAAGTCGCTGGGACTAAATGGGTTTTACTCCAGCCTACTGTGGGAGGTGAGGGAGGAGATTGCTAAGCTTCTGGCGATGATCTTTGCATCATCAATGGAGATTGGAGAGGTTCCAGAGGATTGGAGGATTGCGGATGTTGTTCCTTTATTCAAGAAAGGGAGTAGAAAAAGCCCTGGAAATTATAGACCAGTGAGTCTAACTTTAGTGGTTGGTAAGTTGATGGACAAGATCCTAAGAGGCGGGATTTATGAACATTTGGAGAGGTATAATATGATTAAGAACAGTTAGCATGGCTTTGTCAAAGGCAGATCATGCATTACGAGCCTGATTGAATTAATGAAGGACGAGCAGAAGATGTAGTATATACGGACTTCAGCAAGGCATTTGATAAGGTGCCCCATGAAAGATTTATTGAGAAAGTGAGGGGGCATGGGATCCAAGGGGACATTGCTTTGTCGATCCAGAACTGGCTTGCCCACAGAAGGCAAAGAGTGGTTATAGGTGGATCATATTCTGCATGGACATCGGTCACCAGTGGAGTGCCCCAGGGATCTGTTCTGGAACCTTTACGCTTTGTGATTTTTATAAATGACCTGGATGAGGAAGTGGAGGGATGGGTTGGTAAGTTTGCTGATTACACAAAGGTTGGAGGTGTTGTGGATAGCGTGGAGGGATGTCAGAAGTTGCAGCAAGACATTGATAGGGTGCAAGACTGGGCAGAGAAGTGGCAGATGGAATTCAACCCAGATAAGTGTGAAGTGGTTCATTTTGGCAGGTCAAATAGGATGGCAGAATACAATATTAGTGGTAGAACTCTTGGCAGTATGGAAGATCAGAAGGATCTTGGGGTCCGAGTTCATAAGATGCTCAAAGCAGCTGTGCAAGTTGAAACTGCGGTTAAGAAGACGTATGGTGTACTGGCCTTCATCAATCGAGGAATTGAGTTTAGGAGTCAAGAGATAATGTTGCAGCTATATATTGCATGTGGGAGCCATTGAAAGGGTGCAGAGGAGATTTACAGGATGTTGCCTGGATTGGGGAGCATGCCTTATGAGGATAAGTTGAGAGAGCTCAGTCTTTTCTCCTTGGAGAGATGAAGGATGAGGGGTGACCTGACAGAGGTGTATAAGATGTTGAGAGTATTGATCGAGTGGACAGTCAGAGGCTTTTTCCCAGGGCTGAAATGGTTACCACAAGAGGACAAGTTTAAGGTGCTGGGGAGTAGGTACAGAGGAGATGTCACAGGTAAGTTTTTCACTCAGAGGCGGTGGGTGCGTAGAATGGGCTGCCATCAGTGGTGGAGGCGGATTCGATAAGGTCTTTTAAGAGACTTTTAGATAAGTACATGGAACTTAGTAAGATAGAGGGTTATAGGTAAGCCGAGTAATCTCTAAGGTAGGGACATGTTCTGCACAACTTTTTAACTGAAGGGCCTGTATAGTGCTGTAGTTTTTCTACATTTCTATAACCTTTCCTCATAAGGCAGCGACACTTGGAATACTGTTCACAGTTCTGGTCACCCTATCATAGAAAGGATGTTATTAAATGAGAGAGTGCAGAAAAGATTTACTAGGATGCTACCAGAATTTGATGGTTTGAGTTATAAGGAGAGGCAGGATAGACTGGGGCATTTTTTTCTCTGGAGCCTAGAAGGTTGGGAGGTCATCTCATAAAAGGTCTAAAAAATAATGAGGGGCATAGATCAAGTAGATGGTCAATATCTTTTCCCAAAGATATGGGAGTCTAAAACTAGAGGGCATAGACCTAAGATGAGAAAGGAGAGAGATGAAAGGGTCCAGAGGGGCAATTTTTTCACGCAGAGGGTGGTGAGTGTCTGGAACAAGCTGCCAGAGATAGTAGTAGAGGCAGGTTCAATTTTGTCTTTTAAAAAGTGTTTAGACAGTTATATAGGTAAGATGGGTATAGAGAGATATGGGCCAAATGCAGGCAATTGGGACTAGCTTAGGGGTTTAAAAAAAGGGGTGGCATGGACAAGTTGGGCCACAGGGCCTGTTTCCATGCTGTAATCTTCTAACCAGTCCATTCCTGGTGTTAATTTGGTAAAGCTTCTCTGAATTGCTTCTAACGCATTTAAATTTTTCCTTAAATAAGAAGATTAATACTGTACACAGTTGTCCAGGAATGGAATGGGGGCATTGCAGGGGGTGGGTGGGGTGTGTGTATGTGTATGTGTGTGGAATTCATTGGCCCCATTCGCCAATGCCAGGAATCCCAATTGCCCATTGAATCGTGCGTGTGGGCTAAAAACAGGATTCCCACCCAACGCATTTGGAATTCACTCAGCTGCCCCACCGGCCCCAATGCAGGAGGGAAGCTGACAACTACATAAATTCCCTAATTGACATATCATTAGATGGACAGACCACTCAGTGGCCACTGACTATTTGCCCACCTCCCCAGTGGGGCTTCATCAAGTGTTCCTCTGTTAGTGCTGGGCTGCAGAAGGAGAGTCCCCCAGAGATCCTGGAGATTGAGTGAGCTCAGGCCGGGGACAAGGGGTTGATCTCAGCACTCTCCCCTGGAGTGTGGTTCTCATGGTTAAAGTGAATTCCGACATCATCCTGGGGTAAAATACTCATTATTGTTTCTGTCCTCAAAAATGACTCAAGTTCCCTGGTCACGTTAATCTCCATGTCCCTGGGACAGCTGGAAGGCTTCTAAATCACCTCAGCACTTCATTCAGCAAAAGCCTATCTGTTCACTCAGACTCACAGCTTTAATATGGCATTTATTTCAAGTCTCTGAGCTTTTGTCGAAATCCAAGAGCCTTTGAAATACCTTCAAATCTTCTCAAAACTTTTGTTTCCATTCAATTTAACTCCAGTCCTTTGGTCATGTTGAATCACCTGTGTACCTGCTTGAGGGGAGGAGAGATGGGGTGGCCTGTTATTTTAGTGATGAGGGAAGGATACCTCTCTTGTCTGAGGGATTGGTGATATTTCTCTTGTCAGAACAGGGACCTAACTGCATTTGCAGAGACCGGAGCATTCGATGGGTTCGTTTGCATCTTTCAGGTGGGTGAATTTCATCTGACAGATACTCCACTTCTGGCACTGGCACTTAGAGCTGATTTGGGTGAATCACGTCCATGTGCTCGCCAATGCCCTATATAACTGAAACATAATCTTCCTACTTTTGTAATCAATTTTCCTCACAAATTATAACATTCTATTTGCTTTCCTAATGACTTGCTTTACCTGTATATTAACCCTTTGCGATTCATGTACAAAGTCATCCAGATCCATTTAGATGAATTAAAAAGAAGCATTTATCCTGCCAAAATGGACAATCTCACGTTTGCCCACATTATACTTCCTTTGCCAGATGTGTTTGTGTATATAAACAAGGAAACAGCCTTGTAACATTGCTTCTTTTTCAGAATGACCTTTTCCCATACCTGGTGGCTTAAACATAATAAATTGTACAACTGAAGTACTCCTGAAAACATTTTATGCAATTGTCAAACAATACAACTGACTTACTTTGGGGCTTCTAGAACCTTCTAAACCATCTGCAGTCAGATCAGTTGCCAAAATCTCAGCTTTGATTATGTCCAAGGCCCGCAGAATCCAATTGTGCTGTCGCTTGATTTGTCTCTGCAGTTCCTGCCATTGACTTGCAATAATCTGCAGCATGTCTTTCAATCCTTCAAAACAAAACAAATAGAAATCAGCACTCAACACAAGCAGCAAAAAACTAATAACATTCAATTAACAAATGTTACAGGCAGGCTCAATATCTCACAGCTTGTATTTCCCTGTAAATATTCATTCAAGTCTAATGTCCACTCTCCAAAGTCTGACTGAAACAACTAATGGGAAAAAGTAGTTCCAAACTTACTTCTAAAATGAATTAACACAGAGTTAACAAATACCACATCAACTCCCATTTACAACTGAAGCTTGAAACACTACACATGAAGCGTGGAAGCACAATGTTGGAAAATATAAAAGTGTCCTTGTGTCCAACAGTGATGCTTCCAGGTGAGGAATAACACCAATTAGTTCAATGTTGCACTGACATCGCTTCAATGATTTGCCTCGACCCTAACTCCTGAACAGTTCCCTGCTGTACTAATCAATACAGCATTTCAATCTCTTTGAATTGGGTCTTTAGTGTCACACACTATCAGATGAGGTACAATGCTTAGGATTGATATGGATTGTGCTGACTTAGAAGATTGTGTCTAAAAGAAATACATTAATTTACAGCCTTCACAATCATCTCGGATGCTGGGAGAAAACACTTTCATCTTGAGCTCTAGGCTGGACTCAAATTGGTTCTCAGCAGGGACTGACTGCAATTGAGCTGCATCTGCAATTATGTTTTATCTCAATATAACAATAGAAGAACAGTAGGTGAGTACATGGACATATTTTAAAATATCATTTCACATTTGAAATTAAATTTTATATGACCTCTAATACAACCTCAATTAACAAATGAAGTAGCAAAGTTTTTGCAGGATGGGACAGAATGAGTTCATTTTAACCAAACTCACCAGCAGGGAGCCCAAGAGATCAAGTGGAACAGTGGGATTTACTCTCACTGACTATTATTCTCACTCTCTATTGACTTCAAAAGAAAATAAAGTCCAGTAGGGTGTAAAACTAACATTGCACCTGATCCTTTCTGCTTGCTCTCAGGCAGGTTAAAGCAGCTATAATTCCTACACTTTATTTAATTGTAGAATATGTCAGACTGTGCTGATATGTAATTTTTGTGTACTTTTTAATTAAAATTACCAATCAATTTAATTATTAGCAAAAACATTCCTCTTCTTTTGGTCTTGTGGGACAGCAATGTTTAGATTCAATTGGCAGGGTGAATATGAGCACTTTTTTAATGCTGATCTCATTTATGTCAATGAGTGTCGATGCAACAATTACCCCCAACACCAATTAGGCAAAGTATTGGAAGCTTAATACCACAATAAGAGACATAGACATATTTGAAACAACATGTTTCATGAAGCTTTTATTCATGTTAAATGGCCTCAAGGTAAAATCAACAAGATGTACCATGTTCTATTAAAAACAAAATGTGATGATAATATAAGAACATAAGAACATAAGAAATAGGAGCAGGCGTAGGCCACCTAGCCCTTCGAGCCTGCCCCGCCATTCAACAAGATCAAGGCTGATCTGAAGTGGCTCAGTTCCACTTTCCCGCTTTCTCCCCATAACCCTTCATCCCCTTGCCTACCAAAAACCTATCTACCCGCGTCTTAAATATATTCAGCGAGGTAGCCTCCACCACTTCAACGGGCAGAGAATTCCAGAGATTCACCACCCTTTGAGTGAAGAAGTTCCTCCTCAACTCCATTCTAAACTGCCCCCTCCCTTATCTTGAGGCTGTGCCCTCTAGTCCTGCTGTCCTTTCTGAGCAGGAAGAACCTCTCCACCTCTACCCTATCCATCCCTTTCATTATCTTATACGAGTCAATGAGATCTCCCCTCATCCTTCTAAACTCCAACAAGTACAGACCCAGTCTATTCAGCCCCTCCTCATAGCTCAACCCCCTCAACTCCGGTATCAGCCTAGTAAACCTCCTCTGCACTCCCTCCAAGGCCAAAATATCCTTGCGCAAGTGCGGCGACCAAAACTGCACACAGTACTCCAGCTGCGGCCTCACCAGTGCCCTGTACAGTTGCAGCAAAACCTCCCTACTTTATCTCTATGACTGCTGCTCCTACTGACTTCCATGATTATTCCAAAGTAGCCCTTATTCGAATAATAGGCCTTGAGATCTAACTTCACATTATGTGGCACTTATCCCCGCAAAGTAAATTTAAACTAGCTTCGCATCATCAAGAGACAATATCCCAAATTACTGAATTCTGCAGAACTTCAGTGAGGTGAGTCAAATAATTGCCAGGCTCAGTCTAAACCTCCTGTTTCTCATTGTGGATCTGCAGAATCTCGTTCTCCCCCAGCAGACAAAATTGACATCATTTGTATTCAACGACATTCATTTACAACTCATTTGACATCCATCTAAATCAGGGGCCTCCAAGCCTGCGGGCCACATCCGGATCGGAGTTTGGAGACCACTGATCTAAATTATAGAACGTTCTACTGTTTTAAAGGGATGTAAAGTGCATCCATTCTCATGGTGCTTAAACTGTGTAAAATAAGTCACCTAACATACTAAGGTTATTTGAGTAAGTTTGCTTTTTGCACCAGTTGTCACAGCTTCTCCAATACAGTTTGCTTTAAAAATGTTTCACTTCAAAGTATATCAACATTATTATGATGCAATATTCTGTTTAATAGTATTTGTTTTTCCTAAGTGTGCCATTCAACATTACACACGTCCTTCCAGGCAGAAGAATGCATCTATAAATCACAGAATACTCCACAGTTATATAGACATCAAGGTTTACAGCATGAAACCAGGCCTTTGGGCTCAACTTGTCCATGCTGCACCTTTTTTTTTAAACCCCTAAGCTAATCCCAATTGCCTGCATTTGGCCCATATCCCTCTATACCCATCGTACCCATGTAACTATCTAAATGCTTTTTAAAAGATAAAGTTGTACCCGCCTCTAGTACTACCTCTGGCAGCTTGTTCCAGACACTCACCACCCTCCATGTGAAAAAATTGCCCCTCTAGACAGTTTTGTATCTCTCCCCTCTCACCTTAAACCTATGCCCTCTAGTTTTAGATCCCCCTACCTTTGAGAAAAGATATTGACTATTTATCTTGTCTATGCCCCTATTATTTTATGGACCTCTATAAGAATACCCCTCAGCCTCCTATGCTCCAGAGAAAAAAAGTCCCAGTCTATTGAGCCTCTCCTTATAACTCAATTCATCAAGTTCCGGTAGCATCCTAGTAAATCTATTCTGCCCTCTTTCTAGTTTAATAATATCCTTTCTATAATAGGGTGACCAAAATTGCACATAGTATCCCAAGTGTGGCCTTACCAATGTCTTGTACAACTTCAACAAGATCTCCCAACTCCTGTATTCAATGTTCTGACTGATGAAACCAAGCATGCCGGAGAACGGAGTTGAGGAGGAACTTCTTCACTCAAAGGGTGGTGAATCTCTGGAATTCTCTGCCCGTTGAAGTGGTGGAGGCTGCCTCGCTAAATATATTTAAGACGTGGGTAGATAGTTTTTTGATAGGCAGGGGGATTAAGGGTTAAGGGGAGAAGGCGGGAAAGTGGAACTGAGCCACTTCAGATCAGCCATGATCTTATTGAATGGCGGGGCAGGCTCGAAGGGCTAGACGGCCTACTCCTGCTCCTATTTCTTATGTTCTTATGTTCTTATGCTGAATGCCTTCTTCACCACTCTGTCCACCTGTGACTCCACTTTCAAGGAGCTATGTACTCCTAGATCTCTTTGTTCTGTAACTTTCCCCAACACCGTACCATTAACTGAGTAAGTCCTGCCCTGGTTCAATCTACCAAAATGCATCACCTTTCATTTGTTTAAATTAGACAAATGAAACTCCATCTGCCATTCGTCAGCCCACTGGCCCAATTGATCAAGATCCCGTTGCAGTTGGAGATAACTTTCTTCGCTGTCCACTATGCCATCAATCTTGGTGTCATCGGCAAACTTACTAACCATGCCTCCTATATTCTCATCTAAATTATTAATATAAATTATTAATATAAATGACAAATTACAATAGGCCAAGCATTGAACCCTAAGGCAACCGCTGGTCACAGGCTTCCAGTTTGAAGAACAACTCTCTGTCAAGAAGCCAATTTTGTATCCATTTAGATACCTCATCCTGGATCACGTGAAATATAACTTTATGCAACAACCTCCCATGTGGTACCTAGTCAAAAGCCTTGCTAAAGTCCATGTAGACAACATCAGCTGTGCTGCCCTCACCTACCTTCTTGGTTACCCTTCAAAAAACTCAATCAAATTTGTGAGACATGATTTTCCACTCAGAAAGCCATGCTGACTGTCCCTAATCAGTCCTTGCATCTCTAAATGCCTGTGGATCCTGCCTCTTAAAATACCTTCCAACAATTTACCCACCACAAATGTGATGCTCACTGGCCTGTAGTTCCCAGACTTTTCCCTGCAGCCCTTTTTAAACAAAGGCACAACATTTGCCACTCTCCAATCTTCAGGCATCTCATCCGTGACTATCAGTGATTCAAGTAGGCCATCTGGTGCAGCCATTCTTGTGATGGTTATACAATACAAAATACAGCACACTACATCTTTTCTGGCTGATATTTTAAACCTCCATCCCAAGGTGATCCATCAGTGCCCAATTATGGAGCCTTTGGCTGCATCAATGTTTTAGCTTGTTTGAGAGTTAGTTGCTGGTATTTTTCACTATAGTTTTTAGTACTCCCATCCTACTGCATTAATTATTCAGCACAGTGGGCCGGAAGATTGTCACGTTGGCCAATTCTCGGGGTTCGCATGTATGTTCATGTCCTCCTAGGATCTCCCAGTGCCGGATTTGCCGTGGTGTCTGCTCTACTCCAGAAATCAGAGGGGTGGCACGGTAGCACAGTGGTTAGCACTGCTGCTTCACAGCTCCAGGGTCCTGGGTTCGATCCCCGACTCTGGTCACTGTCTGTATGGAGTTTGCACATTCTCCTCGTGTCTGCGTGGGTTTCCTCCAGGTACTCCGGTTTCCTCCCACAGTCCAAAAATGTGCGGGTTAGGTTGATTGGCCATGCTAAGAAATTGCCCCTTAGTGTCCAGGGATGAGTAGGTTAGAGGGATTAGTGGGATATGTAGGGATATGGGGATAGGGCCTGGGTGGGATTGTGTTCGGTGCAGACTCGATGGGCCGAAGGGCCTCTTTCTGCACTGTAGGGTTCTATGATTCTAGGATTCTATGAGGCACAAAGACCAATAACATGGTCATTTTAAACTCAATTGAATGTGATTAGCAGGCCAAGAACTGAAGTCTCCAAGCCCGCTCGCATTTCCCTCTCCCCGCCAGCGTGATTCATTCCAGCGGAGGCAATAAGGGCCTCCAGAGAGTCGGGTGGCGGGGAGGGTGGAGGCATTGGCACCCTGACAGTGCCAACATGTGCCCCCTGCACTGCCCAAGGGACAAAATACCAATGCCTGGGGGCACTTTGGCAATGCCCAGTGGGCATGGAGCAGTGCTAAGAGGGTGAGGCACATGGGGGTGGGATTTAGTTGGCAGAGTCCGGGGGATGATTGATGGGGGTGGAGGGTCCCCCTGGCACTCTGCAGTCAGGATCGGTGGAGGGAGGGAAGCCAGTGCTTCGGGCAGGCTGGGGAAGAGAGGGGTGGGGGTCAGCCGGGAGCGGGGGCAGGGAGGGGTGGGGCGGTAGTGTCAGCATCACAGGGGATGTTGTTGGAACTGCTGGGAGGAGGGGTAACTATCAGGGTGGGAATCAGTGGGGAGGGGGGAAACTGGAGATCAGGGCGGGCCGGGGAGAGCAGGGGGCGTTCAGGGCTGGATGGGAATGGTCGAGGGGGCCAGCGATTGGGTCGTGGGGGGAGGGGGGAGACAGCCAGCGTTTGCAGGGGTCACCAGGATGGCCCATGAGTGCACTGCCAGATTGGCACATGCACAGTGGCCTGCCCAGCGTGCTGATTTCAGCCTCTCCAGTGGGAATAGGCCCCGACCCCTGAAATTTAATGATATTCATGCTGGTGGCCTCTGCAGTGCACAGAGTGTTTGAGATTCTTCTCTGAACCTCCACTGAAAAAATCAATGTGAATTACTTCAGTTTTCACTCAAATTCGGCGCTTAGAATTTTTTAATGAGTATTCGCCCTTGACCATTTTAATCAGGCTTCTGCTGTTTCCACACAATTTAAATGATCCAATTAGCATCCACTGTGACCATGAAGCACCTGCTTCCTTCTGGTCACTCTGCCGCCTTTGACATGGCTGACCACTCACTTCAAATGTTTGTCTTGTTGTCGAGAGCAGTGGACATCCTTTGCCTTGTTTAACATTCATCTTTACAATCTTAGCTAGATATCTCCAACAACGACTGATCTTCCAATCAACATTCTGCCAGTACTAACTGTGCTGTTGATTAGCCAGATGAATCACAAGTAAGTATTGTGAGCGGCTAGCACTAATTAAAGCTAACCTGGACTGCTTAAAGTTAGCCTGCAAAATGCACTGAGGCTGGAGCAAATACTGGAAGTGTCAGGGCAACTATTTTAAATGCTGTTACGCGAGAGAGATGCGCTCCAAAAATCTCAGGCCCTGCATTGGGTGGAGGACAGATGTTTTATATCTGCAAGGGACCTAGGAGTCCTCCAGGTAGCTGGTCAGAAGGCAGTGGAAGCAGATAACATGAGAAGTTAATGCCAGAAGCCTAGCCCTCAGAACCCAGATACATTACGGGTTTGTGGATGCACTTTCAAGTGCCGTATCCCATAAATTGTACCACTAACCTCAGCCATTGCTCAATGTGTGATACCCAATTATTTACCAATCAAAAGTCTCGATCAATTACACTCATCTAACATTTACATTTCACCATCCTCTCTCAGAATTAGCACTGCTGCAAATCTCACACACACAACTCACAGCTTGCACATATGGTTCAACTTGCCAAACAAATTGAGGCATGCTCACTGATACATTTTCCTCTCTCTTGCAGGGGTAGGTGACATACCATCTGCATGCCAGCAGGAGCTAACCAGAGGGGAGTAGGCATGACTGTTTTTCCTCATCCCCGTGCAAGGGGCAGTACTGGTCATTATTGGGACATTCAGTGCGGAGAATGTTCCCAGGGATGGAGCTGGAGCCATCAAAGATGATAATCCCTCTTATCCCATCCCGCACAACCTCAATCCAGAATCTTTTCTGATGGTGCAATCACCTCTTACTTTTCCTCAATTCATTTCACCACAACTTTGGTCCTTTCACAAGACGATGATTATTGTCTTTTTTTGCAATATGGTTTCATTCATAAATTTGGAAATATTTGCATTCCAATGAATTTTATATTTATGTTGTAACCAAGAAGATAGTGTGATGGTGAAGGACAGGAAGAAGGGAAGGTGCGAGACTGTTGGCAAATTGGGAATGGGGATTGTGGTCAATGGTATGTTCTCAGACCGCATGCCTAGAAAGGGGCTGTCTAGGTTGTCTTCCTGCTTCCTTTTCCTCTTCTACATGCTCCTTAGCTGTTCCACGAATAGTCGTTAGCCAAGGCAGCCCACTCACTATGGCAAATTTGTGTAGCATGCAACTCATCTTCACACCCACTCTGCTGCTGCTGCAGAGCTCCAAAGTGATCCAGACAGTGAGGGCTTTGTTTCAGCATGGCTATGGTCTTCTCTATCACATTTTGCACTGCAACATAACTTTTATTCTATATATGCTATGCACGCGTGTGCATCGATTGTTCACCAGAGTCATCTGCCATGTGGTCACGTTGTTACCAGTAGCCACCCTTTAGTTTGCCATCGTGGAAAGCGTCATGACTGTTGTGAGGATCCCAGGCATCAACATGTATCATTCACAGCCCATGGTCATACATCAATAGGACATTATGGATTCCCTTACATTTCCAACAGGGCAGAGTTTATATGTAGCACCCACAAAAGGGTATGTATGTAGTCAATGGCATCCTTCAGGATGGGGGCATTTGCAATTCCTGTGCGTGTATATTCCATTTGCTTGCCCTTGAATCTCTCCGAATAGAAATTTCAGGGACCTCCCTCAAACAACAACAACAGGATCCAGTATCATTGAGGGAGACTGGAAAATACCAGAATAATTTGGTGGCATAGTGATTAGCATTGCTATCTCACAGGCCAGGGACCCAGGTTCAATTCCACTGTCTCTGTGGAGTTTGCACGTTCTCCCCGTGTCTTGCATAGGTTTCTTCCAGTGGCTCCAGTTTCCTCCCATGCTCCAAAAGTGTGCAGGCTTGGGTTGATTGGTCATGCTAAATTGACAGTTTGGTCACGCTGAAGTGTCAGGGGGATTAAGAACATAAGAACATAAGAACATAAGAACATAAGAAATAGGAGCAGGAGTAGGCCATCTGGCCCTTCGAGCCTGCCCCGCCATTCAATAAGATCATGGCTGATCTGTCGTGGCTCAGTTCCACTTTCCCGCCCTCTCCCCATAACCCTTAATCCCCTCTCTTATCAAAAACCCATCAACCCGCTTCTTAAAAATATTTAGCGAGGCAGCCTCCACCACTTCAATGGGCAGAGAATTCCAGAGATTCACCACCCTTTGAGTGAAGAAGTTCCTCCTCAACTCCGTTCTGAACTGCCCCCCCTTTATCTTGAGGCTGTGCCCCCTAGTCCTACTGTCTTTTTTGAGCGGGAAGAGTCTTTCCACCTCTATCCTATCCATCCCATTCATCATCTTATACGTCCCCTCATTCTTCTAAACTCTAACGAGTACAAGCCTAGTTTATTCAGCCTCTCCTCATAGCTCAACCCCCTCAACTCCGGTATCAGCCTAGTAAACCTCCTCTGCACTCCCTCCAAGGCCAAAATATCCTTGCGCAGGTGCGGCGCCCAAAACTGCACACAGTACTCCAGCTGCGGCCTCACCAATGCCCTATACAGCTGCAGCAAGACCTCCCTACTTTTATATTCAATCCCCCTCGCTATGAAGGCCAGCATCCCATTCGCCTTCCTGACCACCTGCTGCACCTGCAGGCTGGGTTTTTGCGACTCATGCACAAGGACCCCGAGGTCCCTCTGCACCGTCGCCTGCTGCAGTTTTTCGCCACGTAAGTAATAGTCCTTCCTACCATTCTTCCTACCAAAGTGGACCACCTCACACTTGCCAACATTAAATTCCATTTGCCATTTCCTGGCCCATTCGCCCAGCCTATCTAGATCCTTCTGCAGACTCTCCACACCCTCCGCACAATTTGCCTTTCCCCCAATCTTGGTGTCATCAGCAAATTTCGACACCCTACACTCGGTTCCCTCCTCCAGATCATCTATATAAATGGTAAATAGCTGAGGCCCCAGCACCGACCCCTGGGGCACTCCACTAGTTACCAGGGTCAATGTGTGGGATTACGGGGATAGAGCTTGAGAGGAATTGTTGTCGGTGCAGGCTCGATCGGCCAAATGACCTCTTTCTGCACTGTAGGGATTCTATTCTATGAAAACATCGGTTGATGGCAAACTGCGAGATATTGCAGATATGTCCATCTTCAGTCTAAACATATTTTTAAAAAACTTTGGCAACGTGGTCTTTGTCCTGTTCAGGTGCAGTAGGTGGTAGATTTCAGTGAGAATGTAGATACTGAAGTGCAGATAGTTCACACATTGTTCCTAGCTGAGATCCAGGTCGGAGAATTGCTCCCTAAGAATCCCCGAGTTGATATGGCCTCCTGTTGAGAGGCCTTTCCCCTTCTTCCACATCCTTCTTTCAGCAGCTTGTCCTGCTCTTCGAGGCTACTGTTTATTCTCCTTCATGCTGTATTCTAAGGCCATATTTCATTGAGCCCCTCTTAAAAAAAAGTGGTATTATTGTAACATTTATTATATGGTACTTATTTATGAAGTGGTGAGTGCACTTTAGAAGAGCCAGCCATCCTTATCACGCTGTTCCCCACAATCTGATGTTTCATGTGGACTGCATTTCTTGCTTGAAGCAAACCATGGATCTGTCAGGAACGGGGCTGAGACTCCAGCAGCAGAGTGAGAGCTGCCATTTCTAAATTGCCCAGTTGACCCAAACTGTCTTCATGACTGAAAAGATTCATTCAAGATACAGGGGCCGTGGTGCAGAAGTAGGTGCTACAAAATGCAATAGCTACCAGCAGGCAAAGGACAATTTGCTACTTTTTACCAACTCAGGACACCTGTAAGTAGGGCTTAAATACGGAGGAGAATGCTGCCTTCTAGAGAGTTACTGTACGCAGAAGCCTCAAAGTCAACAAAAACTCTATCAGCCTTTGCCACACCATGCCTGCCGATTACAGAACAACTATAGAAAGCACTAAATCTTGTTGAGTTGAGGCAACAGCTTGAAGAAATCAATCAGCAACAACTCTGCAAGTGATTGACAATCCTTTTTAAATAGTGTGAAGGGATGGTAGGCAGGTTCTTCCTGCTGCTGTGTGCATGTTCAGGTTCAAGAACAGCCATTAGCTGGTACACCTTGCTCGAAAAAAAACACCAAACCTGCAGTGCACACTGACTGACATCATGATCTTTCTGCTCTGCACGTACATTTACGGCCCCTAGAATATAGAACGGGTGCCAAAGGTGTGTACTTTTTATTATTCATTCAAGGGTGTGGGCTTCACTGGCTGTCCCTATTTGCTCTTGAGAAGCTGGTGATGAGCTGCCTTTTTGAACCACTGCAGTCGTTGTTGTGTAGGTCCATTCACAGTACGGTCAGGAAGGGAGGCCCAGCAGCTGAAGATAGTTGGGTCCAGGACACTACCAGAAGGAACTCCTGCAATGGTGTCCCGGGATTGAGATGATTGACCTCCAACAATCACAAGCATTTTCCTCTGTGCTCGGTATTATTCCAACCAGCAGAGGATTTCCTCCTGATTTCCACTGCCTCCAGTTTTGCTAAGGCTCTTTCATGCCACAAGTGGTAGAATGGCCCTTTAAGGAGTGATTGTTTGCACATGGCCCATCTGGGGCCTAGTGCATGGAAGCACGTGAATCTCAGCCAATGATGTGAAAGAACATGGGTCCAAGGGAGCGAGTGGATCCTTGGTGTGAGCTCGAGAGTTAAGGACACCATTACCACAGTGGTAGAAGAACCCCGTCACACAACTGAGGCATTCCACCGGGCCCCAGAAGCTGTTGGATAGACTGAGTTTATAAAAGATTGTTCCATGTCATCCTCCCCGGCCCTCCAACCCTTGTTGTTCTGCCCTTGTAAATAGTTACCTGCTTTTATTCTGTTATATGGGACTTGAGGGAGGGAGGGATGTGGTAGCCTCGCCCTTTAAGGAATAATAGAGCCTATTGCACGGAAATGCACGAACCTTGGCCAATAGTGGGAAAGAGCGTGAGTCTGGGGGGAATAAGCAGACCCTCATTGTGAGTCCAAGAGTCAGAAAGTGTAGGTGTAAGTTTTACTTTGTACTGTTAAATAGATTACCTTTGTGATTGAAGCAGTACCTTGCCCTATTACACCACTGTGGTCAATTGCTGCCTTGATCTTAAGGGCAGTAACTATCAACTCAGAGAAAATTCTAGAATTCAGCTCTTCTGCCCATATTTGGACTAAGGCTGTATTGAGGTCAGGAGTTAATTGGTCCCAGCAGAACACAAGCTGTGTCAGTTTGCATTTACTGCTGAGTAAATGGCACTTGATAGCACTGTTGATGACACTTTCCATCATTTTGCTGATGATTGAGAGCAGACTAATAAAGCAGTAATTGGTCAAAATGGGTATGTCCTGTTCTTTGTGGGCCTAGGCAGGTTTCCAAAATGCTGGGTAGCTGCTAGTGTTATAGTTGCACTGTTACAGTTTGGCTAAGGGTGCAGTTAGTTTCGGAGCACAGATCTTCAGTACTATTGCTGGAATGGTGACAAGGCCCACAACCTTTACAGCACAGTATTGAGTGCCTTCAGCCATTAACTGTGATTTTGTGACTTGTGATTTTTATCAATGACCTGGAAGAAGGGGCTGAAGGATGGATTAGTAAATTTGCTGACGACACCAGGATTGGTGGAGTAGTGGATGAGGTGGAGGGCTCTTGCAGGCTGCAAAGAGACATTGATAGGATGCAGAGCTGGGCGAAAATTGGCAGATGGAGTTTAACCCTGATAAGTGCGAGGTGATTCATTTTGGTAGGACAAACTTGAATGCAGATTACAGGGTCAACGGCAGGTTTCTGAGGAATGTGGAGGAACAGAGAGGTCTTGGGGTTCATACCCACAGATCTTTGAAGGTCGCCACTCAAGTGGATAGAGCTGTGAAGAAGGCTTATAGTGTGTTAGCGTTTATTAACAGGCGGTTTGAGTTTAAGAGCCGTGAGGTTATGCTGCAACTATACCAGACCTTGGTGAGACCACATTTGGAATATTGTGTTCAGTTCTGGTCACCTCATTATAAGAAGGATGTGGAAGCATTGGAGAGAGTGCAGAGGAGATTTACTAGGATGCTGCCTGGTGTGGAGGGCAGGTCTTATGAGGAAAGATTGAGGGAGCTGGAGCTTTTCTCTTTGGAGCGGAGGAGGATGAGAGGCGACTTAATAGAGGTTTATAAGATGATGAGAGGGATTGATAGAGTGGACATTCAGAGACTATTTCCTCGAGTGGATGTAGCTGTTACTAGGGGACATAACTATAAGGTTCATGGTGCAAGATATAGAAGGGATATCCAAGGTAGATTCTTCACTCAGAGAGTGGTTGGGTCTGGAACAGACTGCCTGCTGTGATAGTGGAGTCGGTCACTTTAGGAACTTTCAAGCAGTTATTGGATAGGCACATGGAGCACACCAGAATTATAGGGAGGGGATAGCTTGATCTTGGGATTGGACATAGCTTGGCACAACATTGAGGGCTGAAAGGCCTGTACTGTGCTGTAATGTTCTATGTTTCTATGTAACTGTGGAGTGAATCAAATGGGCTGAAATGCCAAAAATTGATGACAGGAGGGCTATGACAGGTGAGGACCAAAAACTATCATTGTCATGAAAGGAGTAGTGTTTAGCTAGCTAAAGGGGCTAAAGGTAGGTAAGTCTCCTGGCCCTGATGGAATGCATCCCAGGGTACTAAAAGAGATGGCGGAAGAAATAGCAAATGCACTAGTGGTAATTTATCAAAATTCACCGGACTCTGGGGTGGTTCCCGCAGATTGGAAAACAGCAAATGTGATGCCACTGTTTAAAAAAGAAGGTAGACAAAAGGCGGGTAACTATAGACTGGTTAGCTTAACTTCTGTAGTAGGGAACTGCTTGAATCTGTCATCAAGGAAGAAATAGCTAGACATCTGGTTATAAATTGTCTCATTGGTAAGATGCAGATGGGTTCATGAAGGGCAGGTCATGTTTGACTAGTTTGATAGAATTCATTGAGAACATTACATGTGCAGTGGACTCTGGGCAACCTGGGGATGTGATGTATCTGGATTTTCAGAAGGCATTTGACACACCAAAGACTGCTGCATAAGATAAAAGTGCACCATGTTACGGGTAATGTATTAGCATGGATACAGGATTGGTTAACTAGCAGAAAGCAAAGAGAGGGGATAAATGGGTGTTTTTCTGGTTGGCAATCAGTGACTAGTGGTGTGCCTCAGGGATCAGTATTGGGACCGCAATTGATTATGATTTACACAGATGATTTGGACCAAGTGAGTATGTCAAAATTCGCAGATGCCACTAAGATGAGTGGCAGAGCAAAGTGTGCAGAGAATGCTGCAAAGAGATAGTCTAAGTGAGTGGGCGAGGGTCTGGCAGATGGAGTACAATGTTGGTAAATGTGAGGTCATCCATTTTGGTAGGAATAATGGCAAAATGGATTATTATTTAAATGGCTAAAAATTGCAGCATGCTGCTGTGCAGAGGGACCTGGGTGTCCTTGTGCAAGAATCACAAGGGGTTGGTTTGCTGGTGCAGCAGGTAATTAAGAAGGCACTGTCAACTCCAAACCCATCTCCTTCGTTGGTTTTGATTTAGGTTGAGCCAGACAGTTCGCTATTGACCTTGAGCTAAGTACCCAGTCCAGCTTATGCCTTTGTTCCACAGAGGGTAAACATTTGTTGTCTCTGTAGTACAAGGGTTGGTGACTAGGGGATTTTCACAGTAACTGCACTGCAGTGTTAATGTAAACCTATTAGTGACACAATAAAATAAACAAATCTGCATGTGGCTCAGGTAATAATCCAGAGATTATAATCTTGGACGTTCTGTTCTTTAATTTAGTGCCTAACTCCTCAAACTGCCTAAACAGAACCTTATTCATCTATGTTGTTGGTGCCTATATGCAAGTTCCTCTCCAGTCCAGAGCAGATGTCCCAATCTCTGGCACCACCTGGCAACACTCCCTTCAAGACTCTAAATCCTGGCTATAGAAAACAGTGTCTATTCCCCTTCCTATACTATCCCCAATTATAACTTCATTTCTCAGACAACACATCCGTGGCATGCTTGTTGCTGTTTTGACTTCTGGCAGTTTGGAACTCCATTCCTGAACTAAATTGTGAAGCCGCTTTAGCAGCCAATTCCATCAACACTGCATTTTTTACTACTTTCTTTAAAGTCAAAGCATGTTCAGTAAGCAGTCTTTGGATAGCTTCATTTTTGGACACGACAAACTAGACAATTTCGAAGAATATTGTCTAATGATTTAGCAAACTCACAAGGTTACGCGAGCCTTTTTACACTTGCCAGAAACTGAGTGATGCTTTCAACTTCCACTTGATTCAGTGGAACCTGAATTGTTTCATCATGGTCAATGGCTTTGGAGAGTAATGCTCTTCAAGGATCTTAGTAAAGTTATAAGGTGTTTTGGCTTTGCTGGATGAACCAAGCTCCAGAACAAACTGAAGGTTTTAATTACTATTGTTCTGAGAAAAGCCAGTATAAATGTGACAATAGTGTACCTTTAAGAAAGGTTGCTTTTAAAATCCTGTTCTTTGCACTTGTAAGCAGACATTTTTTAGTTTGATATTATTGCTGCCGAGCTGTCCACAAGAGTTCCTTTTATTGCTACTTTAATAGCTTAAATGGGATCTGTTCACTTTAACTCTGGGTTCTTTTATGATCTTGCATTGTTAGGAGAGAGTCATGTGTTTTTGAACAGTTTTTTTTCTTTCCAGTGAGTTTAAGGTTTCATTTTCTGTTTGGCTGCAGTTAAGAATTGAGTTTTAGAAGATACAGCAAGCTGAAAGGAAGTCTCTCTCTCTCTCCCTAGTTTTTGCAATTCTGCGGGTTAGCTGAAAGCCTTCCTGGAGTAGAAAATCTGCCTGCGGTGGCTTACCCAGAGTCTATCTGGAGTTCTGGGAAGTTTTCTGACTTCAAACTGTTCAGGGTATTTCAAGAGGGCTACTAGAACTGACAAGACTGAGAGTTTTCAATTCTCTAACCAAAGGACTCAATTCCAGTTTCACATGAACTATGTTGAACTTGTTTAAGGGTTTTGTCTATGGGAGGTTTTGGTTTGATTAGAACATCTTAGATATAGTTGTTAAGGGTTATACATTATCACAGTTGTTTTGGTTTTGTTTGTAATTGATAAAAGTTATTGCTAATTTTCTTTCCATACATGTTAATGATATTCGTAAATAAACTTTGTTTGATAAAATCTCCCTACTGGGTCATTTGAATCATACCTGAAATGAAACCTATTATGCTTATCCTAGCCAAATTCAAAATGCAAAATTTATGATCCAGGCGAGCTCCATAAAACACTTTGGGATTTCTGACTTGAAATAACATAAGCAACTGGTTCGCAATTTGAACATTTTCTTCATTGTAAAGGCCTGTGGATCTTAATTAGCCTGCCATTTCTCTTGCAAGCATTAGTGATTTGAGACTGCTCAGTACACATTTTTTGTCTGTCTTCCCAGTCCTCCGCTTTTTACCCTGAAGACTGTTGACTTAATGTTTTTTTTCAGACGGCCCCTGCTGTACAGCGAAAGATCCTTTCTTTTAAAATATGCCAGATACTGCCTGGAATCTAACCCTTCTCAGATCAGTTAAAAAAAATCCTCTTTTAAAACCACACAGAAAGCTTTTTCTTACTTGGCCTTCCTTCATTGGCATTTAAATCTTTAATCCTGGTGTTACTTTTCTCCAGCCTTCTAATATTTGACGTGTGAGGACCTATAATGTCTTTTCTTCTACTTAGGATATTTTCGCGATGCTGTCGATAAAACAAAATCCCAACTCTTGGCCAATTTTCTTTTTGTAACGTATTAACTATGTTAGGACTTGTGAGTTTTAAAAAAGAGAAAAGAATATGGTTTGCACCCGTAGATTCAAAAATACAACAACATATTTTATTGAAGGAAATACAGACTGTGCAAATTATAAACTGAAACTGGAAGTAAAGCTCATGATACACCCCGATGACATTGCTTTACAAGGTCACATGTCTTGATCGCAATCATACAACTATTTAAATACATAGCAATTCATGATTTGGGCTTAAATGTAGAGATATGATTTGGAAGTTTGCGGATCACACAAAGATTGGTGGGGTGGTAAATAGTGAAAATAGCCATAGACTTCAGGATACTATTAATGGACTAGTCAAGTGAGTAGGGCAGTGGCAAATGAAGTTCAACCTGGAAGAGTATTGGTAATGCACTTGCAGAGAGCTAACAAGGCAAAGGATTACACTATGAATGATAGAACCCTGAATAGTACTGAAGCTCAGACAGACATTGGAGTGCAAATCCACAGGTCCCTGAAAGTGGTAGGGCAGGTAAATAAGGTGGTTAATAAGGCATGTGGGATACTTGCTTTATTAGCCAAAGCACAATACCAGGGATCAGGGAGGTCTTGCCAGAACCGTATGAAATGCTGGGTTAAGCCACAACTGAAATACTGCATGAACTTCTGATCACCACATTATAGGGAGGATGTGATTGCACTAGAGAGGGTGCAAAGGAGGTTTACCATGATGCTGTCTGGGCTGGAGTGTCTGAGCTATGAGGACAGATTGGATAGTCAGGGGCAGTTTTCCTTGGAGCAACAAAAGTTGAGTAAGTACCTGATGAAGATATATAAGATTATAGGGGGCATAAGGTGGAGAGGAAGACACTTTTTACATTAGTGGAGCAGTCAAGAGTCACGGGGCATAGATTTAAGATAAGTGATAGAAAGCTGAGAGGGAAGTTGAGAAGAAACATTTTTACCCAGAGGCTAATGGAAGTCTGGACTCTGCCTGAAAGGATGGTTGAGTCAGAAACTCTCATAACATTTCAGAAGTATTTAGATATTAACTTGCACTGGCATAACTTCTGGAGCTGTAGGCCAAGAGCTGGGAAATGGGATTTGTATAGTGAACCAAACAGGTTTTTTACATGAATTGATGATAGCTTTTAATTCTAGATTTTATTAATTAATTTAAATTGCACCAGCTGCCATGGTGAGATTTGAACCCACACGTCCCTAGAACATTAGTCTGACCTTCTGGGTTACTATCGAGTGACATTAACATCATCTCCCCTTAATAAACCTGATGACCTTTTGCTATACTGCCTCCAATTCAAGCATACCCTTCCTTAAATATGGAGACAGAATCTTCACACAGCATTCTAAGTGTAATCTCACCAAAGCCCTGTACAACTACAAGACTTCTTTATTCTTATACTCAAATCCCCTAGCAATAAAGCCAACATACTAATTTCCTTCTCAGTTATTTGTTATACCTACACACTAACTTTCTGTGTTCCTTTTGTTAGAAACAATGCAGAATATCTAAGATGAATATATACATTGTATATATGTGTGTATTTATATATATTTCTGTTAAGTAAGGTGAAAAGGGTTCCAGTTTCATTTAGGTTTCATACATGAATCTTGGTACTGGGAATTCTGTATGGACTCCTGACTGAAAGTTCAGCTCTTTGGGGTTTGTTTGCATGTATACATTTTTAATGAGGTTTTACAACCCCTAGCGGTGAAGAGGTAGGTTAAAAGTTCAGTGATTGTGGGGAGGAAAACATAAAGTAGAAAAAACTTTACTGCTGCCTAGCAGCAGTGGTCCAGGAACATACATATAGAGAAAAGACAGAAGGGAGAGCTCAGGGTTGGTCAGAGATTGAAGGCAGGGATTTTCAGCTGAGAAGAAAATATTGCAAAGTTTTTGGGATAATAGTTGACCAAATACAGTTACAGAACACGGTAAAGTGGTCAGTTTAACAGAGGTGCTACTGGAAGACTGAATTTAAAGTGTAGCTTTTGTTTGTCTCAGGGAGAGATATGAGCTGGGTGAAAAAAATCACGTGAATGTGCAGGAATTTATCAGAAGAAAAGCATTTACAACAGTGTGTCAGTACCAAATGAGAAGCCTTTGTGTGTCAAGTTAGTGGTAACTCTTCACTGTTTGTGTGTTTGTAAAGGTATTGGTGGGATAAAAGGGATAGTGTGAATTTGAAGCATCTTCTTGAATTCATACTGAGATCTTTCCAATCTTTTGTCTCGTATAATTTTGTTCATTTTTGTGATTTAATAAATGTTCTTTGTGTTTAAAGTTCATCAAGTTCCTGTGAATTTGTTCAGTAATTTTCCTCCACAATGTCTAAACAAAAAAAGTTAGCATCTACAAAGCCAGGTTTCAATCAGGGTTCCAACTTATCCAGTATTATCAGTTGGGATTGTAACACTTGTACAAGTCCCTCTGAGCATCAACCTATTTCAAAATCAAATGTGAACTTGGTCAAGGCCGAATTTTCCAATCTTCTCGACCACCTGAGAAGCCTCATGCCATGAATGAAATATCAAAAAATCAGCAATATACAAATGTCTCATGTAAACTTGTTCTTACGTGTCACCAACAAATTGCATATAATTTTCTTAAATAAATAGAGGAAATGATGGCAATCTGATCTGACATCTTTATTTGCTTCAGGGACTCACCTGGTTTGTGCCATTCAATGAGCTCCAGAAGCTGCTGTCCTTCTTCCACCACAGCATCTTTAAGTGCACAGTGACTGTCTACGTTGAGTTTAAAACTCTGTAAAAAAAAAGCAAATCCTGTCATCTCAATTGGGAAAAAATGGTAATATTTGAAATTCGTATTTTTTTCTCTGCAGGAAACAGTTTCATAGATATATGTTCACTTGTTCTATCCTGTCACAAAGGTAGAGTTTTGAATCCACAATGTTTCTACTATCTTGTTCACATAACCACCATCCGTTTCTTGGTTGGCTATGTTATAAATCAAACTGATCCTGTCCTCATCCAACATGTTTTCCAGGGTGTAATGGAGAAGGACACTGGACAGCAGTCAGAAACAAGAACTCTGAAGCATTTGCTGCTCTCTCCAACCCTGACTACACTGTGACTGGTTATCATGTCCCAATTATTGCTCAAGCAGAAGTTTTCTAATTCAGTACCAACTTTAGTGTCAAATATGGATCTCGAAGACCCAGTAGCTAAATAGGATGTGCATTATTCACCAAATCATAGTTGAGGCCAGACCTAACAAACTAAAGCGCCCATGGTGTTAAGGGAAAGATCCTGGCATGGATAAGGGATTGGCTGATTGGCAGAAAGCAGAGAGTGGGGATAAAGGGGTCTTTTTCAGGATGGCAGCTGGTGACTAGTGGTGTGCCTCAGGGGTCAGTACTGGGACCACAATTTTTCACAATATACTTTAACGATTTGGACGAAGGAACTGAAGGCACTGTTGCTAAGTTTGCAGATGATACAAAGATATATAGAGGGACAGGTAGTTTTGAGGAAACAGGGAGCTGCAGAGGGGCTTGGACACATTAGGAGAGTGGCAGATAGAATACAATATGAAAAAGTGTGAGGTTATACACTTTGGAAGGAAGAATTGAGGCAGAGACTATTTTCTAAATGGGAAAATGCTTAAGAAATCAGAAACACAAAGGAATTGGAGTCACTGTTCAAGATTCTCTGAAGGTTAATGTGCAGGTTCAATCAGCAGTTAGGAAGACAAATGCAATGTTAGCATTCAGGTCGAGAGGGCTAGAATACTAGAACAGGGATGTATTTCTGAGGCTGTATAAGGCTCTGGTCAGGCCTCATTTGGAGGATTGTGAGCAGTTTTGCGCTCCATATCTAAGCAGGAATGTGCTGGCCTTGGAAAGGGTCCAGAGGAGGTTCACAAGAATGATCCCTGGAATGAAGAGCTTGTCGTATGAGGTAAGGTTAAGCACTCTGTGTCTGTACTCATTGGAGTTTAGAAGGATGAGGGGGGACCTATTGAAACTTACAGGATACTGCAAGGTCTGGATAGAGTGGATGTGGAGAGGATGTTTCCACAAGTAGGAAAAACTAGAACCAGAGGGCACAACGTCAGGCTAAAGGGACAATCCTTTAAGACAGAAATGAGCCAGAGAGTGGTAAATCTGTGGAACTTTTTGCCGCAGAAGGCTGTGGAGGCCAGGTCATTGAGTATCTTCAAGACAGAGATAGATAGGTTCTTGATCAATAAGGAGGTCAGGGGTCATGGGGAAAAGGCAGGAGAATGGGGATAAGGAAAATATCAGCTATGATTGAATGGTGGAGCAGACTCGATGGGCCAAGTGGCCTAATTCTGCTCCTATCTCTTATAGTCTTATGGTCTTATCACAATCTTGGCATATAGCAGACAAACTTTGAAATCTGACTGCAGATAACTGAAAAGAAACATTGGCAGAATCATGGTCATCAGATCACAATCTCAACCAAGGAATGGTTTTGCATCAGAGGTCCAAAAGAACGCTAAAAAAATTAACAGAAATTAAACAGATTACAAATTTATTTACAAAACCATGTATGTGTGTATATATCTATATATAGATCTTTATCCATATTTTACCCCGTGTTCATTCACAAAACCATATATATATGTACATACACGTACCCCTATATTCATTCTAGTCATTTCATTGATCACTTAAAATAAAATAAAAGATTGTATCTGAATTTCGTTAAGTGCTGTATGTAGGATATTAAGTTTTTAATTTATGATTGTAATTAGATAGATTTATAAACATTACGCTTGCATTGATGATTAATTTAACAAGCACCAAAGCAATTAATTATAACTTGACTTTTGATTTAGTCAAATAATCCTGAGGAAGTGCAGCGTGAAATAAAAATTAAATGGTGTACACACTGACTTAATAATAGTGATTTCACAAAATGTAATGTCGCTGAATGCAGCAATGCAGTGTTTTTGGGAAGTAAACATTTCAACAACAACAGCCCATGTTCACAAGTCATTGCTGAGGTTTCCAAAAATAATAGCCAGAACTTTCTAGCCGTCCATGTTGGTGGGATTTTCTTGTGCCTCTGATGGCACAATCCAGGTTCATGGCACAGGTTTCATGGTAGCGAGGGGTGCATTCAATGGGAAACCCCATTGGCAATGGTGGGACCAGAAGATCCTGTGGCTGACCAATGGCAGGCTGTTTCCTGCTGCCACGAAACATATGGTGAGTTAGATGGTAAATTCTGCCCACTGTCTACATCCATGACGTGATACAAAACATGCCCCTAACAATAATTAAACAGTAAGTGTTTTCACAAAAAAGGCTCTGTGAGGCAGCAGTGCTGCCACTTTGCCACTGTGCCATCCTAAATTTGAATAACTTTTTCCAGTAGATCAGATGAATGGCTGAAATTGACACAGGATTACATTCAGGAATGAATCCCCGCTAAACCAGTGTTGCTGAGGTCAATTGAAGTCCATCCTGCAGGATATCAACCCACACCACGATTTTATACTCTCTGGATAAACTCCAACAATGATCTTTCACATTATAAACATTATGCATTATCATTTAAATTCATCAAAATATATCCTTGCATTTAACAGAATGCGTGGTGTCATTATGATTAAAATAATGTGAGGTTCTTCCTCCTCAATTGAAGTGGTTTGGCACTTTCATGAAGAAAGTCCCTCTTTACATCTGATATTTTTATATAACATTCAAAATCAGTGACATACATAAGTTTTTAGTCCAAAGATTTTAAAATACATCTTTATATAAAAGGATGGTGAAATGTTATAATGCCATAAAGTTGAATTCCTAATATGTTTGACAAAACTTAGCTAAGGAAGTTATCAATGTGAGACCTCAGGAATTTATGCCTTACCAGATGGGTTTCCAGATAAAGCTTCAAGCTGTTGGTATCAGCTTTCGGGGGCGTCCAGTTTTCAGTTGTTTCCATGGCCTCAAACAACCAACGAATCAATTCATCAAGCTTATTTACAAAACCCTGAAGAAAGAGGAGGAATTTAAGAAGCAATTACAGTTATTAACCCCGAACTTTCGCCTTTACAGAGAACAGTTGTTTCAAGGAGCCTGACTGAATAACAATCACAATGTATTGGTGATATAAAATATCAAATTGTCCCCCTTATATTTGTTTTTCTGTAAGATTCAATCATTCTTTTCATAAGTGATCTCAGTGATAAAACCTTTTGAAAAGTTATAACCATGCAGAAAATAGAAAACAAGATATATAGGTAATTAGTTATAAAAGTCCCTCAATGTTTGACACATTATTAAATATTTTTGTTACGACTGACAAATTTAACGGATGGGATTAAATATCTGGAGTTTGCAGAATTCTCCATTTAGCTTGTCAACGCTCCTTATCATCTTGTTCTGACCTTGTAGTTATTTCAAAGGGATTCCTCTCGGTTTCTAACATCTAGCCTTCCTATTTGAAAACTATCTCTGATAGTTCTAGTGAGACCAACCAAGTTTAAGTGTGCCCCCAGTGTCTGATTCATTTGGCAGCATGCATGCTCTTGGGGCAGGAGACTGTGTATTCGAGACACACTCTTCAACACAAACACATAATCAAGGCTGACATTTGAGCGCAGGGTGCATGGTGCTTTGTCAGAGATGTGCTTTGATATGCTGGGAGTGAGAGAGAGGGTGCAATTTTAACTCTTGCTGCTCAGCATAAATAGGGGAGTGGTGGCCCACAAGTTCCATATTTTCACTTTTCTCCTGCTAGCTTAGATGAGCGCTTGAGATGGGCAACCAGAGTGCTTGCCTGATGCAGACAAGAAGCCACTTGTGATACACAAATCAATCCCATAACATACATGACAGACACTCACGACAGGCCGGCACAGTATCACAGTGGTTAGCACTGCCGCTTCACAGCTCCAGGGACTCAGGTTTGATTCCCAGCTTGGGTCACTATCTGTATGGAGTTTGCACATTCTCTATGTGTCGGTGTGGGTTTCCTCTGGGTGTTCTGGTTTCCTCCCACAGTCCAAAGATGTGCGGGTTATGTTGACTGGCTATGCTAAATTGCCCCTTAGTGTCCCGAGATGCGTAGCTTAGAGGGATTAGCAGGTAAATACATAGGGATACGGGGATAGGGCCTCGGTAGGATTGTGATCAGTGCAGACTCGATGCCCGAATGGCCTCTTTCTGAACTGTAGGGTTTCTGTGATTCTATGGCAGAGCTCTGCAACCACACATTCTCCATTTGTAGTTAAAATTGGCCCCAAAATGCTCGTGGCAATATTCAAAGCAGGACAGTGAGTTCTCATGGTACCAATGCCAACATTTTACTTCAATCAATAGCATCAAAAAAGGTTATCTAATCATTCATCTCATTTGTATTTGCTCTGTGAAAAGTATCTGCTACAATTTTCTACATAAGGTCAATGACCTTAGAGGACAGCATGGTGATGCAGTGGTTAGCACTGTTGCTTCACAGCATCTCACAGCACCGAGGATCCGGGGTCAATTGCGGCCCAGGGTGATTGTATGGAGTTTGCACATTCTCCACATACCTATGTGGGTTTCCTCCAGGTGCTCTGGTTTCCTCCCACACTCCAAAGATGTGTGGGTTAGGTGGATTGGCCATGTCAAATTCCCCCTTACAGTCAGGGGGGTTATTAGGACAAATGCATGGGTTAAAGGGATAGGGTCTGGGTGGAATTGTTGTCGGTGCAGGCTCGATGAGGCTGAATGGCCTCCTTCTGCACTTTAGGGATTCTATGATTACACTTCAAGAAGGGACAATGAATTGGAATAATCCTGAACTTCAGTTCTTAGTTGCAACACCAGCATTTTGGCCATGTCAGCAAGCAGCAGTTATTATGGCTTTGGACTGTGGAGAATTTTTTTTTTCTTATTCATTCGCAGGATATGGGCGTCGCTGGCTGGGCCAGCATTTATTGCCCATCCAGAGCTTCCATTGGAGGGCAGTTGAGAATCAATCACATCGCTGTGGCTCTGGAGTCAGATGTATGCCAGACCGGGTAAGGACAGCAGATTTCCTTCCCTAAAGGACATTAGTGAACCAGATGGGTTTTTCTGACAATTGGCAATGATTTAGTGGGTCATCAGTAGATTCTGAATTCCAGATTTTTTTTTATTGAATTCAAATTCCACCATCTGCCATGGTGGGATTCGAACCCAGGTCCCCAGATCATTAGCTGAGTTTCTGGATTAATAGCCTAGTGATAATACCACTAGGCCATCACCTCTCCCTGATTGCGCTAGCTCAGAGAAAAGTTTATTTTTCTCGCTGTTCATTCAAACTTATTTGCATATCATTGAACATAAAACCTGCCATGGAACAGCGCACAGATTCAGCTCTGAACAGGGTTATCATAAAAAACCAAGCAGAATGAATCAACATCTCACGTGCACCAGTTCTGAGTAACCCAGGTTGTGAGAACGAAAATATTTTTTCAAAATATGCAGAACCATTCATTAGTTATACTGGTCTACAGTAGTAGATTAAAAAAACATTATCCCAGATCTTCTGGACTCCAGATTGAATGCATGACCCTAGTTTGTGTCGAGATTTGTGGAAGTTTGGATGTGCTGACCTCTGTGAACATTCCTCTGCTCCCCAGGACCCTCTGCAAAAATCTCAGACTCTGTGCTAGAGCGCAGAGCTTTGCACAGTTCCAATGCACTTATCCGAATAGTTATCTAGGAAATGTGAGACAGATTGAAACTTTATCTATAATCTAGGTAGCTATAGAAATCTTCTCTTCGCAGTATCGAGGATGACTTGCTTCCAAATTAAAAGTGAGTTCTCGGGTGATTGAGTCTGCACGACCTATAGTCTCTGTCACAGGTGGGACAGGCAGTGTTTGGAGGAGTGGGTGAGTGGGGTGCCTCAGTTGCCACATGCTCCTACAGAAATGACCCACTACTCACTCACACCGACCAGCCCCACTCCCCTGTCAATCCCTGACTGCATCCTGATACTTAGGCTATAGTCTGACCTAACCCCACCTTCCTGACCATACTAACCCTTGTAGAATATTGTGGGTTCCCTAAATCACTGACAACAAGGATTTCCAACAATGATCGTTTATTACTGAGTTCAACAGCTACATACAACACTTGTGATCTGCCCATGCTCCCGGGGATAATTCTCATGCTCCAGCCACATGATCAATTTTGTAGCCACATCATCACATTCTCATGTGGCCACTCAACAGACATCTTCCCTATTTAATTGGGATGCCTGACGGTATGAGATGTAACAATATGCGCAATAGGAAACTATGTACTGATATTGTGTGACATACAATTAAACAAATTGACAATGCATAACTATTTACATACATATATATTGAGGTGTGGATTAAGCTGTAGCAATTAGTGCATAGCCCATCATGTCTCCTTCTCCCCTCCACCTTGTTTTCCGTTGGTAAAAAATATTGAAATTCAAATGTCAGTTCTAGGCTACGTGGTGGTGAGGTCATGTTTTCAGCTTGCTTTGGCACCTTGAGCGTGTTATTACACCGGTTGGTAGTGTTGTAGTCTGCGACCAGTGTTCTCACTGTTAGTAACACAGGACATTTCATTTGTGTGTTCTTCAGCTGCAAGATTTCCTGCATTGGCTTCTGTAGGGGTCCATATGTCCATTGTTGCAGGGAGTTGATGCCATTGATCAGATGACTCAAGTGCTGTGTTATCTGTTGGTGCTGGTTCTGCTACTTTCAGAAAGTGATGGTGATTGAGTAAATGGAGGGCACTGTCTGAGGGTACCACAGTGGGCACTGTCTCAGGCTACCACAGAACTGTTTAGCTGCACGGCAATACTGTGTACACACCCTTAACTGGCCGTGGCCACAAGCACCCTTAATCTTGACCATTTAACCAAGTGTTAGAGGGTAGAGTCTGTGGGCATCTCGATCATAGTATTTTTGTGGTAGCATGGCCCCCTTTATGGGGCGTGGCTTCACTGGTCACGTGACTAGACTGGAGCCAATGGAGCACGGGCACACAAACCTAGACTATTTGGGAGTGAGGGTGAGCATTCCTGGGAGGGTTTCAGTTGGAGTCAGAACATTGTTCAGTGTAGACCTGTGTTGTTGCGCTGTTAAACTTTCATTATACCTTTCATTGTATATAGTTCTTTTTATCAACAAATCCTTTAAGTTAACACACTGGTGACTAGAAAAAACAGGACCAGTCATTTCAAGTCCACAGTGCAGAGTTGGAGAGGGAGAGTGATCACTCAAAGTCAAAGTGCAAAAAAGGTACAGACTTTGGTTTAAGAAGCCTCTTTTTGGAAAGATAGGGCCATTCAACCTCAAGACTGAGAGTTGGAGACAATACATTGAGAGGCTGCAGTATTTTTTCATGGCAAATGAAACAGCAGCAAAGGGGAAAACAGATGGTGAAACTGGTGACGAGTTTGACATCAGCCAAAGCTCCAGACACAAAAAATTTCGACCAGTTGGTCAATTTAATTAAGGATCACTATAAGCCCCAACCTTCAGCCATCATGCAAAGATACAAATTCCACTCTACTGTTAGGGAGCCAGGAGAGACAGTCTCTGGTTTCATGCTGGATTTCAACTGCTGGCTGAGCACTGAGAGTCCGGGTCTTCACTGGGAGACATGTTGAGGGATCGTTTGGTCTGTAGAATCAACAGCCTCACCATCCAAAAGAAACTGCTTGCTGAAACCAAGATTTCACTGGAGAAAGCAGTAGACATAGCCCAAGCAACTTAGTGCACTGAGCTGCAAGGTGTTGTGAAGTTGAGTAGAGTAATTGTAGATTGAAAAGTAAGATGTTAGCATTTGGTGTTTGTAAAATTGTAAAATGTTTAAATATTTCCCATGGTAGGCTCATGACGAAAGTAAGGAGGTGCGAAATAGAAGGAAATTTGGCCGATTGGATAAGTAACTGGCTGTCTCATAGAAGACAGAGGGTGGTGGTGGAGGGAAAATTTTCAGATTGGAGGCCAGTTACCAGCGGTGTACCACAGGGATCAGTGCTGGGTCCTCTGCTATATGTGATTTTTATCAATGACATGGAAGAGGGGGCTGAAGGGTGGGTTGGTAAATTGGCTGATGACACCAAAATTGGTGGAGTAGTGGATGAGGTGGGGGGCTCTTGTAGGCTGCAAAGAGACATTGATAGGATGCAGAGCTGGGCCAAAAAGTGGCAGATGGAGTTTAACCTTGATAAGTCCAAGGTGATTCATTTTGGTAGGACAAACTTGAAAGCGGATTACAGGGTCAACGGCAGGGTTCTGAGGAATGTGGAGGAACAGAGAGATCTTAGGGTTCATATCCAGAGATCTCTGAAGGTTGCCACTCAACCCGTGAAGAAGGCTTATAGTGTGTTAACGTTTATTAATGGGGGGTTTGAGTTTAAGAGCCGAGGGGTTATGCTGCAACTATACCGGACCTTGGTGAGATCACATTTGGAATATTGTGTGCAGTTCTGGTCACCTCATTATGAGGAGGATGTGGAAGCATTGAGAAAGTGCAGAGATTTACCAGGATGCTGCCTGGTTTGGAGGTAGGTCTTATGAGGAAACGTTGAGGGAGTTGGGGCTTTTCTCTGTGGAGCAGAGGAGGATAAGAAGTAATTTACTAGATGTTTACAAGATGATGAGGGGGATAGATAGAGTGGACGTTCAGAGACTATTTCCTCAGGTGGATGTAACTGTTACTAGGGGGCATAACTATAAGGTTCATGGTGGGAGATATAGGAGGGATGTCCAAGGTAGAATCTTTACTCAGAGTGGTTGGTGTATGGAATGCACTGCCTGTTGTGATAATGGAGTCAGACACTTCAGGAACCTTGAAGCGATTATTGGAAAGGCACATGGAGCACACCAGAATGATAGGGAGTGGAATAGCTTGATCTTGGGTTTGGACATAGCTCGGCACAACATTGAGGGCTGAAGAGCCTGTACTGTGCTGCACTGTTCTATGTATCTATGTATCTCTGAAAAAGCATTGCATGGTTCTGTTAAAAGTCAATGTTTCTTTTACCAAGACAACAGGCTTACAGGGTTTTGAATTTAGCCAATCAATTTGAACCAGGCACTTAGACACCAACAAACTTTTAAATTTAAATTTGATGGTTTTGACAACATAGACCAATCTTATTTTGGGTGATATTGATGTGTCATCAGAGTTATAAAAAGGAGGCAGTGGGACAAGGGGAGAGAGCAACTGCCACAGCTCATAGCTCAAAACCTCATCTAGATAGCAAAGAAGAATCAATAGAGAAGGCCCAGAATATTCCAGAAGACATAAAACCTGATTGTAATTTAGAGGGTGACTAAAATTCCATTTTTTTGATAATGAGTAGGAATTGTATTTGTTGGTACAGCATTCCATTAGAATAATGTTTTTCAGTTAGTTAATAGTTTAATTAACATATTTACTGTCAATTAGATAAAACAAATTGTTATTTGTTGATTTTAGAGAGAGTGCCAAGAGTTATTTTGATTTAACCACTGAAAGTTGCTTAAAAGGAGATCGTACAATTTAACACTCAGTTTTTCCAGATTATGGGGTGAGTGGTTAGGTGTTAGTTCTCAGGGGGGTATCAACCTCTGCTTTATGACAAATGCATGTGCAAGCTGCAAGTGTGCAAGAACAAGCATTTAGCACCAGGGTCTGAGACATGTTCTTGATGGGAGAAGACCATCCCCAAGAGGTGTATCCATGCAAGAGTTTTAGCTGCTTTAGATGCAAAAAGAAAGATCACCTGCAAGTTAAGTGTGGAGCAAAGCAGATTATAAAGAGCACTCCAAAAAAGAAGAAAATGATTAATAGAACCTCTGTAAATAAGCTGATGGAGGAACCAAAGGAGGGATCTGAAGCAACCAGGGACATCCTTTGTACTGGTATTGTATAGGAACCGGCCTACTCAGCTGTCTATCATGGTGACTGAAGGACATCCTTTAGAAGGCTGAGGGGGGATCTTATTGAGACATATAAGATGATGAAAGGGATGGATAGGGTAGAGGTGGAGAGGTTCTTCCCGCTCAGAAAGGACAGCAGGACTAGAGGGCACAGCCTCAAGATAAAGGGGGGGCAGTTTAGAACAGAGTTGAGGATTCTCTGCCTGTTGAAGTGGTGGAGGCTACCTCGCTAAATATATTTAAGACGCAGGTAGATAGGTTTTTGGTAGGCAAGGGAATTAAGGGTTATGGGGAGAAAGCGGGAAAGTGGAACTGAGACACGACAGATCAGCCATGATCTTATTGAATGGCGGGGCAGGCTCGAAGGGCTAGATGGCCTACTCCTGCTCCTATTTCTTATGTTCTTATGTTCTTAGATATCCAGTTAAACCATCCAGGGACTGGTTAAAACAAATAAAACTGGACTGGCTGGAAATATTAAAGGGGCGATTTTCCACCCTCACCATGCCTGGTGCTGATCGCGGTGATCCCTGGAAACTGTGTGCAGGCTAAAAATGAGTTTCACGCCTGACATCAAATGGTTTGCAACCAGAGGTGCCTTTCTACTGGGGCAAACCGGACCTTGTCCAGAAAGGACATGAGGCTGATTGGCATATTTAAAGTAGGATTTAAATATGCTTAGCCCATTTGACCCTGGATTCTCCCAGCTCCCGAGATTTTTAATCCTCCTACAAACCCAGCCAGAACACCATTAATGGAGATCTGGCATGACAGCCAAGCCTGGGGGCTCAGAGGCCATTGATGCTCATGGGTGGTCTGGGACATGAAGGGGAGGGCTTGAAGAGGAGCACAAAAGGGTGGAGTATGAAGGGGTGGGGTTTGAATGGAAGAGGACATGTTGGGGTTCATGGAGGGGGAAACATTGGGAGATCCCAATGCCCTGATGCTGGCGATCCGTGTCAGGGAGTGGGGAGAGGGGCGGCACAGTGATTAGCACTGCTGCCTAAAAGTGCAGGGACCCAGGTTTAATTCCAGCCTTGGGTGATTGTCAATGCAAAGTTTGGACATTCTCCTCATGTCAGCATGGGTTTCCTCCAGATTTCTGGTTTCCTCACAAGTCCAAAGAAGTTCAGGTTAGGTGAATTGGCCATGCTAAATTTCCCATTAGTGTCCCACCCTGAGCCATTTTTCAGCATACTATGGAGAGCCTATTGCAAGGAGTCCGCAGAGTGATGGTACACTTAGACAATGTTCTAATTACATGTGCATCTCCTGAAGAATGTGATGCAAACCTGGAAGAGGTCCTTAAGAGGTTCAAGGAAGCCAAACTGCAGTTGAAATAAGAGAAATGTGTTTTTCAAGCAAAGAAGTTTATGTACTTTGGTTTCAAAGTAAATGCAAAGATGTTGCATTCCCTCAAAAATAAAGTGAAAGCTATTAAGGAAATACCCGTACCTAGGAATGTGACAGAACTGAAGTCTTTCCTAGGAATGGTCAATTACTACGGAAGGTTCTGCCAAATGTAACAATTCTGGCCCCCCCACATCAGCTTTTAGAAAAGCATCAGCATTGGAGACAGGGAGACATGTAGAAACAAGCATTTGGAACAGTCAAACAGGCTTCATAGTCATCGTCATTGCACATGCACATGGAGCAAGCCATTAGTACTCACTTGTGATGCCTTGCCATATGAATTGGGGCAGTTCTATACCACAGAATGGCAGATGGGCCAGAGGGCCAATTGCATTTGCTTTGAGGACTTTGTCAAATGATGAGATAAAGTACTCATAAATCGACAAAGAAAATCGAGCCACCATCTATGCAGTGAAATTTCACCAGTACATTTATAGATGGCATTTCACTATGTGTCAGACCATAAGCCATTGTTGGTATTTTCCAGAAGGATAAGCCAGTGCCACCTATTGCCTTGGTCAGGGTGCAGAGATGGGCCTTGCTGCTGGCAGCGAACAGCTATACTTTCCAGCATAGGCTGGGAACACAGATCTCAAATTCAGATGCACTTAGCTGCCTCCTACAGCCACAGACCATATCATTGCAGGACATAATATTGGCTCTGCATTTTTTAGACACCGTGCCTGTCTCAGCAGTTCACACTAAGTCATGGATCTGTTGCTGTTGAAGGTCAAGAAAGTGGTGCTGCCAGATTGGCACATCAACACAGCAGAATAATTGCAGGTATATTTGCAACACAGGGATGAAACAACCTGCAAAGATGGGACAGCTAGTGGGAGGCTTCTGTCATCATACCAGCCTTGGGCGATGGCCACTGTTCCAAGAGTTACATGATACCCATCCTGGCCAGAGCAGAATGAAAGTATTGGCCTGGCATTGACAGAGACGTTGAAGAAATGGTTAGGCAAAGTGAAAGTTGGCAGAGTCAGCAAGCATGCACCCTTGGGAATGGCTGGGCTATCCATGGTCATGGTTTCATGCAGATTTTGCTGAGTATATGTTCCTGATCTTCGTAGGCATCCATTGCAAGTGGCTGGACATTTAGACATGAGATTCACTACCACTACATCTACTATTGAGAAACAGAGGCAGATCTTTGCAATCAATGGTTTCCCTAAGTGTTGATATCAATCAATGGAACAGCACTCATAGCTGATTAATTTTATCAAGTCCAATGGCATTCATCATGTTAGGTCAGCCCACTACCATCCTGTCCCAAATAGGTTGGTGGAGTGAGCCATACAGACACTTAAGGCTTCCACGAAGAAGCAGGATCATTGGTCGTTGCCATTGTGACTGGCAAGTTTTTTCCTGTCTTACAACACTCATACCACCACTGGGATTGTGCCACCATATCTGCTGACAGGTTAGCACTGTTTAGACTTAGTATTCCCAAATATATCAAGAAGGGTAGAGACTAAGCAAGCCTCTGAGAAAAAGGACAGATCATTCGGATGTGGACAACCTCATGTTGGCGTGGGCTGGTTCTCTGGTGTCCTTTCTGTAATTTCGACGGCCAACCTGCCTGGGTGTCAGGGAGAGTTGTGGAGAGGGCAGGGCCAGTCTCATATGTGGTGGAAGTACAGGGCTGCCAATTCAAAAAGCATGTTGACCACATATGCCAGAAAGTGCAGCCAGCTTCAGGTGTGCCCTGCTTCAATTTTAGACGTGATGTGGGTATGCTGGCGTTGGACTGGCGTAAACACAGTAAAAAGTCTGACAACACCAGGTTTTAATCCAACCGATTTATTTGATAGTAAACGCACAAGCTTTCGGGGTTAGTCCCCCCGAAAGCTTGTGCGTTTACTATCAAATAAATCGGTTGGATTAAAACCTGGTGTTGTCAGACTTTTTACTCAGTTTTAGACATACAGCCTCTGAACAAAACAGTTCCATGTCCATGGTGCAGTTATGGCAGCTTTTGGCTTCAGTGGCTGAGGCAAAAGAAGGAGTCAGAAAGGCCCTAGCTCCAGAGATGTCTGCTCCATCAGTGGATCTTGTATCACCAGCTGCTGAAGGGCCCTTGACTAGAGATGCAGCATTCTGCAAGGTTCAGAAGTCTCAGTAACCAGTTGATGTTATGAACTGTTTTTCTCTGGTGTCTCTTCTGTAATATTGTTTCTCTGCCTATGTGTTAACTGCTTTTCTTTTTATTTTATCATAGATAGTCTCAAGAAATTAGAGGGGAAAGAGTGTGACCCCTTTCATGGGCGATCTTTCACAGGCCACATGACAGTGAGAGAACCAACGGAGCATGAGCACATGAACCTGGGCCAATCGGGAGTGAGTGCGCACATTCCCAGGGCTGGAGGGTTTCATTTGGAGTCAGGACTTTGGAGTAGACCTGTATTGTTGTGCTATTAGACCCTTCCTTGTATATAGTTCTCATCAACAAATCCTTTACTTAGTCATTTTCCACATCGAGTCACTATGAGTTATTCAAATTTTCCTTCTCAATCTGCATTGCAGGAGGACATCATTCACCTTGGTATCAAGTTTGGGCTGGAGCAGAGCTTTTGCAGTCGGAATCGTGGTCCTGATGTGTCTGGAAAAGAGCCATTGTGCTACCCTGTCGTGGTAGATATTGCAGACTGGAAGACTACAGCATAGCAGTCTGTGTGTTCCCAGGCACATTTCCTAGAAGATGCTTGGCTGAGTGAATCATTTAACTGTGGTTTTAGGTGTCAAATTAGGGGTAGCTTTATACTGTGGGCCCAATGCCCACATCGAATTAGACACAACATATCCAGTTATTCCATACTGGATTGAAATATACATCAGGCAGAGCTTTCATATTACTAATCAAAGACAGATCTCAGGGATAACATGCCAGCTATTAGATTGGTGAACCACCTAGTGTCCGCATGAATATTTTCAGAGCAATTTTCATATTCTTCTCTGAATTAGTGAATCCTTCTTATTTGGTACTTGACTGTTTTGTATGCCTTTGATTCCAACTCTATCAATTAATCATCCTAACAACCTATGTAGGCTAAAATCACTGATGTTGACCTGGAGATAAACTTTTCACACTATATTGAGTCAATCATTAAATTGCTTTCTTCTATTCGGGGCAGAATTGCCTCATTACAGGCGTAGTTCCATGCTGTTAAACTTGTCATCCAGATCTTCACTACATCAAGGATTGATTTCTCTGGTGTTTACTACCTCCACCCTTTATAAACTCCAGCTAATTCAGAATTTATGGCTGTTCCAATACAAGCTCCCACGTTAATATCAACCCCATTGTTTATATGAAAAACAGTTGATGAAGGATAGAACTAGAATCAATCATCACTCAGTCTAACATTTACAGAGTGAAACAATGCAATGCATCCCAGTTTGACTGAGTGTCTTTTGAAATCTGCTCATGTGAAACTCCAATTAATGCCCTCCATCTGTATATAATTAAACACAATTTAAATACAATTAACATCATTCTCATCAAACTCCATTGTTTTCTCATGCCAATAACTTGATTTCAAGATTTAAATGCTTCAGGGTCCTTGCTCCATCTTCAGTCATTCTTCTTCTGTGTTTGGTTTGCTACCAGCTCCCCACTCAGCATCAGAGACTGATCTTTCAGCCAAGATGCCGTCACTTGAATAAAATTCTCTCCCTAAGTCACCTTGCCTTAGATAACCCTCTCCTGATCTTCAACCACCTGAAATGTAACCCTGCAATTGTGCCTTAATATATCCCCCATTCCCCATAAATTCCTTCACTTGGTTTTCATCGTTACACATTGGAAAACACTACAACTTATCTTAAGAGTGATGTATAAATTTTCATTATTGTTATCAATTTTAACAAAACCCAAGATTAAAAATAGTAAATGTTCACCATTGCATGCAATTTGTGATGCAATGAAGTGATTGTACCTATTTGTAAGAAATATGGCCATGGTGGTATTTTCGGTTGTTATTTATTAAACAATATTTTAAGGATCTTTATTTATTCCTTAAATAAATATAATTTTTGTTTTAACTTGCCATAAAGGAATAGCCAAATACAGCATAAATTTTTCTTTCAAAATTACAGAATTAGTATTAACTTCAATGGAATGCACTGCCTGGGAGGGTGGTGGAGGTGGGATGCCTCACATCCTTTGAAAAGTACCTGGATGAGTTCTTGGCATGCCATAACATTCAAGGCTATGGGCCAACTGCTGGCAAGAGATGTCAGGGCATTTCATGTGTTGGTGCAGGCTCGATGGGCCAAAGCGCCTCTTCTGCACTGTAGTAATCTGTGATTCAACATATTTTATTTTGTACATTTCCACTGAATTTATATATATTTTAAGTTTTGTTACTGAATTCTGATGCCATCATCAGAGCGTAAAGGTTAACTACTGAGATGAGCAATGTGAGAGTTAAATAATGATGAAATTCCCTCTTTAATCAAGAGCTGTAGTACCATAATATTTCATTTTGTGCCACATCCTGCAACCATAACATATGCTAAAGTGTAAGTTAGTAACTAACTTTCTGGTTCAGTAACTCTTAATTTGTAGAGCAAATTTAAATAATGAAATCTTCAGACATCCATGACTTTGTTAAATATGATTAAAATAACAGCCACAGAATATATGCGGGTCAGGCAGCTGGTAAAGCTTTTTCACACTGGCTGCCACTTAACTAAGCTGACAGTGTAGCTGGGATTTGAATTTAGACCCTACTGTCAGTACATTTTTGTTCCTCGGTTATAAAAGTATATCAGAAAGTTTGCATTATCTTATATAATGCAAAGATATAGGAGATCAATGTTAATTTCATTGTAGGGTAGTGTGCGAATAAGAAAATTGACAGTCGAAGTTAAATTTTATGTTTGCTTTAAATTGGCATTAATATTAATGTGTAAGTTCCACGATACGAATCCTCCTTTCTCATAAATATATCTGTTTTATTGTGCATTGGCATCACTGGAAGCCTGATGAAAAGGAAAAATGATATAAAATCTGAAGGAAATATCCCTGCATATTCTACAAGGACCCCTTCTTTACCTGTGAGTGAAATATTATTCACAGAAGTTTATTAAAAGATTAACTATTCACAAATTAAGGTGTTTTAAACTTTAAATACCATAGTACTATTTGAAATTCAGGATGTTCCACTTGGCACTGAATGATGCCAACAATAGCTTCTTATCATTCTAACTAAAGTTGAAATATAAGTTAGAATGAGGAGAAGATCATCTGCAAATGTAATGATATTGGTGCAATTAAGACCATAAAACATAGAAGCAGAGTTAGGCCACTCAGCCCATCAAGTCTGTTCCACCACTCAACCACGGCTGATATTTTTCTCATCCACATCCTCCTGCCTTTTCCCCATAACTCCTCATCCCCTTATTAATCAAAAACCTATCTATATCGGGCTTAAAAACACTCAATGACAGCCTTCTGCAGCAAAGAGTTCCACAAATTCATCACTCTTTGGCTGAAGAAATTCCTCCTCCTCACTGTTTTAAAGGATCATCCCTTTAGTCTGAGGTTGTGCCCTCTGGTTCTAGTTTTTCTTACAAATGGAAACATCCCCTCCATGTCCGCCCTATCCAGGCCTTGCAGTATCCTGTAAATGTCATTAAGATCCCCCCTCATCCTCTAAATTCCAATGAGGACAGACCCAGAGTGCTCAACTGTTCCTCACACGCCAAGCTCTTCATTCCAGGAATCATTCTTGTGAGCCTCCTCTGGACCTTTTTTCAAGGCCAGCACAGCCTTCCTTAGCCCAAAACTGCTTACAAAATTCCAAATGGGGTCTGATCAGAGCCTTTATACAGCCTCAGAATTACATCCCTGCTCTTTCTAGCCCTATTGGCATGAATGCTAACATTGCATTTGCTTTCCTAACTGTTGACTGAACCTGCACATTAACCTTAAGAGAATCTTGAACAAGGACTCCCAAGTCCCTTTGTGCTTCTGATTTCCTAAGCATTTTCCCATTTAGAAAATAGTCTATGTCTCCATTCCTCCTTCCAAAGTACAAGGCCTCATATTTTCCACATTGTATTCCATCTGCCACTTCTTTATCCACTCTCCTAGTCTATCCAAGTCCTTCTGCAGTACCCCCCCACTTTCTTAATACTACCTGTCCATCTACATATCTTTGTATCATCTGCAAACTTAGTAACAATGCCTTCAGTTCCTTCTTCCAACTTGTTAATATATATTGTGAAAAGTTGTGGTTCCAGCACTGACCCCTGAGGCATACCACTAGTCATCTACTGCCATCCTGAAAAAGACTCCTTCACCCCCGCTCTCTGCCTTCAGCCAGTCAGCCAATCCTCTATCCATGCCAGGATCTTACCCTAAACACTATGTATGGGCTCTTAACTTATTTAACCGTCTCCTATGTGGTACCTTGTCAAAGGCCTTCTGGAAAGCTAAATAAATCACATCCACCTTTATCTAACTTCCTTGTTACCTCCTCAAAGAACTCTAACAGATTTGTCAGACATGACCTCCACTTGACAATGCCATTCTGACTCAGTCTTATTTTATAATGCACTTCCAAGTACTCTACGATCTCATCTTCAATAATGGACTCCAAAATCTTGCCACTGACCGAAGTCAGGCTAACCAACCTATTATTTCCCGTCTGCTGCCTCCATCCCTTCTTAAACAGCAGTGTTACATTAGCTACTTTCCAGTTCTCTGGGACCCACCCAGCCTCCAGTGATTACTGAAAGATCACCACCAATGCCTCCACAATTTCTTCAGCTATCTCTTTTAGAACATTGGGGTGTAGTCCATCGAGTGCAGGTGATATATTCACCTTCAGATCTTTCAGTTTCCCTAGAAACTTCTCCTTAGTGATGGCCACTACACTCACCTGTGCCCCCAATACTCCTGGAGCTCTGGCATCCCACAGGTGTCTTCCACCGTGAAGACTGATGCAAAGTAACCATTCAGTTCCTCTGCCATTGCTTTGTTTTCTATTATTACTTCTGCAGCCTCATTTTCCAATGGTCCAATATCTATTTTTGCCTCTCACTTACCTTCCTATCTTCTTTTATATGACTAGCTAGCTTATACTCACATTTCATCTTCTCCCACTTATTGCTTTTTTAGTTGTCCTCTGCTCACTTTTAAAGGCTTCCCAATCCTCTGGCTTCCCACTAATCCTCGCCACTTTGTATTCTTCTTCTTTTGCTTTTATGCTGTCCTTGACTTCCCTCAACAGCCATGGATGCCTTGTCCTCCCCTTAGCATGTTTCCTCCTCCCTGGGGTGAATTTCTATTGTGTCTCCTGAATAACCCCCCCCCACAAATCTCCTGCCATTGCTATTCCACTGACTTCCCTGCAAGGCTTCCTTTCCAATCAACTCTGGCCAGTTCCTCCCTTTCGTCTTTGTACATCTGATTCCAGCTTCTCCTTCTCAAATCACAGGATGAATTCTACCATATTCACTGCTCCTGAAGGGTTCCTTAAGTTCCCTAATCAAGTCTACCTGAATACACATCACCAAATACAGAATTGCCTTTTCCCTAGTAGGTTCTGTCACAAGATGCTCCAAAATACCATCTCCTAGACATTCCACAAGCTCCTTTCCTTGGGATCCAGTACCTACCTGATTTTCCCAGTCCACCTGCATATTGAAGTTCCCCCACGATTATTGTAATATTGTCTTTTTTATATGCTTATTCTATCTCCTGATTTATTTTCTGCCCCACACCCTGACTACTGCTAGGGGGCCTGTACATATCTCCCATCAGGGTCTTTTTATCTTTGTGATTCCTCAACTCTAACCATAGATATTCTATGCCTTTTGTTTCGATATCGCTTCTTGCTATCGATTTAACACAATTCCTCACTAACAATGCAACCCCGTCCCCTTTGCCCATCTGCCTGTCCTTTCAATAGGATATATATCCTTGGATATTTAGATCCCAGCCCTGCCCCTTGCAGCCACATCTCTGTGATGCCCACGATATTATACAGTCAATTTCAACGTACGCAACAAGCTCATTTACCTTGTTCTGTATATTGCGCGCATTTGAAGGGAATGCAACTCAGATTCTCGGACAGCTGAATAATTACTCTTTTAGCCTTGCAAGTGGTTATGTTAAATAGAGTTAATAGACTTTTGTTTACATAGGTTCCCTTGGGATTTTTGATTCGAGTGATTGGCAGGGTCATGGGAGAATGTGGTTTAGTGCAGAGAGGAAAATCTTATGCAGAAGGCAGCTAGTTTGCAGCTGAAGCCTGGTGGAAGTTAGAAATATTATGCAGACTTCTGAAAATCATTTTCTCTCTGAAAGCTTCAAGACTGTCTACACTCATTAAAACAAGTATGCCTGGTTTTGCTAACTGTGTTTATTTAGAAATGGATTTGATTTATGCATCAATGGGGCTTTTTAGAACTGGAACAATAATAAGATAGAAAATAAAGTTGCTTCCTTTCAATTTTAGATATTGATCAACTGTTCATAGTTAAGCTGCTTCATTTATTAGAGTTATATTTAAACTGTATTATTAAATAAAGTTTGAGTTACTGTAAAAAATCCCAAATTTGTCAATGGAATTAGTCCTGGTATGAAGCATCTTTTCCTCACATTTATGCTGAAATAGAAAAACTGCTGGGGTCTACCCTGGCATCCAAAGTAATTTGGGGTTCTAGTCCGGGACCCTAACACTACCCACAAAGAGGCCAGATGAAACTAATTCAACCTCTCTCATTCTATGACCCTAGAAGACACATTCTTGGAATCAAACAGAGGACTTCAATCTGCATCACCCTGGTAGAATTATAGAAATGTTACAACACAGGAGGAGGTGATATGGTCCATTGTATTCCTGCAAGCTCTCTGTTAGAGCAACTCAGCTCATCCCTCTCCCCAGTCTTTTCACAATTATTCAATTTCTTTTCAAAAGCAACAACTCAATATGTATTCACCACACTCTCAAGCAATACATTTTGGATCCAACATTGGCTACATTAAACTTTTTTCCTCATGTGATCTCTGGTTCTTTTGTTCATCATTTTAAATCAGTGACCTCTGGTTCTTGTCTCTTCCATCAGTGGGAACAGTTTCTTCCCTTCTACTCTGTCCAAACTCCTCATAATTTTCAACACCTTTGTCAGAGCTCCTTTTAGCCTTCTCTTCCCTCAGGGACGAGCACTAAAATTCCACAACTTGACAAGCCCAAAATCACAAAGGCTCTTTGAAAAATGTTTCTCTGCTCAGAAGGGTTATACAAGCATCTCAGGGTTAGGTTCACAAAACCAGGAATAAATCAAAGCATTCACATTCCAGCATTATTCCTGCAATGACAACCTGCAAAGATCAAAAATATGGAAATAAATCTTGGAACAATTTGGAGCATTTTAGAGAGTCAATAAAATGCTCAAGAAAACAGAAGGAAGAAATGTTTCCTATTAAATGTATGTGATCAGCACACAATTGAAGCCTTCAAAGTATTCCATAAAATAATTAAATGAGCATGGAATTAAACTACTATTGCTTCCTTTCGTGCCTTAGAAATTCAGTGCTGCCATGCCATTTTTCAGACTCCTGAGTATCCAGTCTGGTGAACAGTGACACAACCAATTAAATACACCATTCTAGTGAAAACAGGAAAAGAGGCACTCATAACCTATGCCTGGAACAGGTGCTAGAACATAGAACAGTACAGCATGGGAACAGACCCTTCAGTCCATGATGTTGTGCCAAACACAATGCCAAATTAAACTAATCCCTTCTGCCCCCTCTTGGTCCATATTGCTCTAATCTTTTCATGTTCTTGTGCTTTTCTAAAAGATCTACCTCCACTACCACTCCAGCACATGTTCCAGTCACCTACCACTCTCTGTGCAAAAAAAAGTGTCCCTCACATCTCCTTTCAACTTTCTGTCTCTCACCTTAACTGCATGTCCCTCCCTAGTATTAGCATGCCCCCCTAGTATTAGTATTGGGTGCTATTGCCATTTGCAAATGTAAACAGGCTTTTAACATTGGTTTGCAACATTGAGTTGCCCTGAATATTACATTGCCCATGCCCATCCTACTACCTTTTAATGAACACTTGAGGCCATCATATGTGCCTGCAACATTGTCAAAAGTGCCTGCAACATTTCAAAGGCGGGATAGCGAGAATGCAATTAAAGTTGACAAAAAGGAAAAAGACCTTCATTGGGTCAAAATCCTGGAATTCCCTCCCTAACGGCATTGTGGGTCAACCCACAGTACATGAGACTGCGATTTAAGAAGGCAGTTCACCACCACCTTCTCAAGGGCAGCTAGGGATGGGCAATAACTGTTGGGAAGCCAGTGACACTCATGTCCCATGAATGAATAAAAAAAAACTGTTTGTCACTCATCAGCAAAGTCAACTAGCAAGGCTATGACCAACAGAATACATATGCTCCTCGTGGTAAAACGGCAAAAGAATGCAACCAATGTAAAGGTGAATGACCTCTGAAAAGACAACCTCATTCAAAGACACCAGAACGAATGCTTTATTTTATGTCGTATCTGGAGAATATGACAAACATCCTATTTGCTTCTTTTTGCAAACAAATTTGCATATGATTGTCATCACATACACTATTCCTACACATCCTCGAATTGTATGTTGTGTGCACTGGTATTGACAAACTGAAAGGTGCTGCATGTGGACCTGTAAGTGCCCCCAGTCATGCATCAATGGCAGCAAATAATTTTTCATAAAAGGAAGCAGATTGAGAAGGAACTTCACTGTCTATATGACTTGTGGATAAAGCCCAGTTAGCTTAATTGCACTTCCTAATTGTAGATCGGGACAGTAAACAGCAGGGTGAGGCAAAGATTCCAAGATTGTGTCCAGGAAAATTTTCAGCTGTAGTATGTATCTAGTCCATTAAGAAAGGTTGCACTGTTGGACCTGGTTCTTGGAAACTAGATGGGTCAAATAGATCAAGTGTCAGTGGGGAACATTTGGGAGACAGATTTAGGATGATGATAGATAAGGAAAATAGGCAATCCAATGTAAAATTAATAACAAGGGAGAGCTGTCTTAAATGGAGCAAGAATGGAGCTCAGTTGGTTAGACTGGAATGAAACTTCAGTGGGAAAAATTGGTAGCTGAACATGGACTACCTAGAAAACAAAAATGTCAAGGTACATTTTCTGAAAAGGGAAAGGTAGGGCAAACAAATCTAGAGCTCCCTGGATGAAAACAAGATAGAAATTACGGAAGGAAAACAGTGCTCATGACAAGTGTCAGGTAGAAAATACAGTTGAGAACCAAGAGGAATACAGAAGGTTCAGAGGGAAGGTGAAAAAGCACATTAGAGAAGGGCTGTCTTACAAGGAAAGATTGAACGAACTTGGGCTGTTTTCCCTTGAGAGACGTCGGCTGAGGGGGGATCTAATAGAGGTTTATAAGATTATGAAGGGGATAGATAGAGTAAATGGTGGTAAGCTTTTTCCGCTATTAGAAATGGATAGAACGAGGGGTCACGGGCTTAGGGTGAGGGGGGCTAGGTATAAGACAAATATTAGAGGGCAGTTTTTCACGCAAAGGGTAGTGGGGGTGTGGAATGCACTGCCGAGTAAGGTGGTGGAAGCAGGCACGCTAGGGTTGTTTAAGAGTCACTTAGACAGCCACATGAGCGGTCTACATATAGGGGGATATAGCAGGCCTTACTAAACATTGTAGGCTTGGGATTACGTTTTTGCCTCAGGGATGTTACAGTCTTTGCCTGTTTAATAATGAATTTTTTGTCTCCACAGGCATTTAAGTCCACCTTGTTGACAGCAAGGGGCATGCATGCGGCAGGTTGTAGTGGGCTGCTCTTGGGCGTTGCTTCGGGAGTTGCCTATTGCTTCATGTCGTTAGTGTGCTTAAACTGGACCATCTCGAGGGCAACATGACAGCTCAGAGACTATCTCTGTTGCTGTGCGGACACATGGATTTGGGCCTGTGTCTGTGGGAGTTTGCACGTTCTCCCCGTGGTTGCGTGGGTTTCCTCCGGGTGCTCCGGTTTCCTCCCACATCCCAAAGATGTGCTTTTAGGCTGATTGATTGGGTAACAAATTGTCCCTATATTGGACCTCCCTGATACTCGCACATTAGGCGTAGACTAAAATCATGAATAGGTCACTGAGACAATGGGACGGCGGCGCGGGCTCGTTGGGCCGAAGGGCCTGTTTCCCGTGCTGTGTTGTTCTTTGTTCTTTGTTCAAAGAGGGATTATGAGAAAAGACTGGCAGCCAACATAAAGGTCAATCCCAAAATATTCCATTGGCATATAAATAGGAACTGGATGGTAAAAGGATGAATAGAGCATATTGGGGAACTAAAAAGGAATTTATACATGGAGGCTGGGGCATGACCAACATATGAAATGAATACTCTGCATCCGCCTTTATTAAGGAGGATATGGTGACTGATGAGGATGGGTAGAAGGATTAGAAATTGATAAAAATGAAATGTTGAATAAGTTATCGGTACTTAAAAGTTGACAAGGCACTAGGATTGGATGAGACGCATCCAAGGATGTTGAAAGAAGCAAGAGTGGAAATTGTAGGGGGCTGACCATAATCTTTCAGTCTTCTCTAGACTCTGTGGAGGTTCCAGAGGACTGGAAAATTGCAAATGTTACGCTCTTGTTCAAAAGTTTTGTGCAAACAATTACAGACCAGTCAACTTAACATCAATTGTGGGCAAACATCTGGAAACAATTATTCAGGATAGAATTAGTAGTCAAATAGAAAAATTAGGTTGATTCGGAAGAGTCAGCATGGATTTCTAAATGGGAAACTTGCTGGAATTTTTAAGGAGGGAACAGAAAGGGTCAGATAAGATAATGCTGTTGACGCAGTGCACATGGACTTTCAAAAGGCACTTGATACAGTGCCACACAACAGATTTGAGAGAAAAGTTTTGGCTCATGGAATAAAAGGGGCAGTAGCAACATGAATACAATTTTTTAAAATTCATTTGTGGGACATGGGCATCGCTGGCTGGCCAACATTTATTGCCCATCCCTAGTCGTCCTTGAGAAGGTGGTGCTGAGCTACCTTCTTGAATCGCTGCAGACCACGTGCTGTGGGTTGATCCACAATGCTGTTAGGGAGAGAACTCCAGGATTTTGACCCAGCGGCTGCGAAGGAATGGCAATATATTTCCAAGTCAGGACAGTGAGTGGCTTGGGGGAGAAACTTGTAGGTGGTGGTGTTGCCACTTATCTACTACCCTTGTCCTTCTAGATGGAAGTAGTCGTGGGTTTGGAAGGTGCTGTCTAAGGATCTTTGGTGAATTGCTGCAGTGCATCTTGTAGATAGTACACACTGCTGCTACTAAGTGTTGGTGGTGGAGGATTGAATGTTTCTAGATGTGGTGCCAATTAAGCAGGCTGCTTTGTCCTGGATGGTGTCAAGCTTCTTGAGTGTTGTTAGAGCTGCACCTATTCAGGCAAGTGTGAGTATTCCATCACATTCCTGACTTGTGCCTTGTTTATGGTGGATAGGCTTTGGGGAGTCAGGTGATGAGTTACTCACTGCAATATTCCTAGTCTCTGACCTGCCGTTGTAGCCACTGTATTTATGTGGTGAGTCCAGTTGAGTTTCTGGTCAATGGTAACCCCAAGCATGTTGACAGCGGGACTCAGTGATGGTTACACCATTGAGTGTCAAGGGGCGGTGGTTAGAGTGTTTCTTATTGGTGATAGTCATGGCCTGGCATTTGTGTGGCATGAATGTTACCTGCCATTTGTCAGCCCAAGCCTAAATATTGTCCAGATTTTGTTATACTTGAACATGGACTGCTTCAGTATCTGAGGAGCCACGGATAGTGCTGAACATTGTGCAATCATCAGCAAACATTCCCACTTCTGACCTTATGATGGAGGGAAGGTCACTGATGAAGTATCTGAAGATTGTTGGGCCTCGGACACTTTCCTGAGGACTCCTGCAAAGATGTCCTGATGAAGTAACTGAACAATCTTCAGTTACTTCATCGGTGACCTTCCCTCCATCATAACCCTCCACAACCACAATAATCTTCCTATGTACCAGGTATGACTCCAACAATTGGATTGTTTGCCCCTGATACACACTGATTCCAGTTTGGTTGAATAGGAAGCAGAGCGTAATGGTCAATGGATATTTTTTAGCCTGGAGGAAGGTTAGAAGATCGTATTCCCCCGTATGAATTAGACCTTGGTGTGCAGGGGCCTGTTTTAAAGTTTGTGAATTATGCAATGCTAGGAAGTATTGTAAACTGTGATGAGAACAGTGCGGACCAGTAAAAGGACAGAACAACACAGGCTGGTGAAAAAAGGCTTGTGACCTTTATCAATTGGGGTATAGATTACAAAAGCAGAGAGGTCATGATGGAGTTGTATAGAACTTTGGTGAGGCCACAGCTGTGAGCAGTTCTGGTCACCACATTATAGGAAGGACATGAACACACTGGAAGGGGGACAGAGGAGATTCACCACGACGCTGCCTGGGATGGAACATTTACGTTATAAAGGAGGTTGGAAGGCTCAGGGTGTTTTCTCTGGAGCAGAGAAGGCTGAGGGGTGACCTGATTGAAGTCTTCAAGATTCTGAGGGGCATGGACAGGCTGGATAGGGAGCAGCTATTCCCTTTAGTTGAAGGGTCAGTTATGAGGGGATACAAGTTAAAAGTGAGGGGTGGGAGGTTTTTAGCAGGGATTTGAGGAAAAATGTTTTTACGCAGAGGGTGTTGACAATCTGGAATGTGCTGCCTGGGAGGGTGGTGGAAGCGGGATGCCTCACATTCTTTAAAAAGTACCTGCATGAGTACTCGGCACACAATAACATTCAAGACTTTGGGCTGAGTGTTGACAAGTGGGATTAGGTGGGCAGGTCAGGGTTTTCATGCGTCGGTGCAGACTCAACAGGCCGAAGGGCCTCTTCTGCACTGTAGAATCCTGTGATTCTTTGGGAGGAGTGTAGTGTATTAGAATTGCAATGTACATTTAGGGTGGCACAGTGGTTAGCACTGCTGCCTCACAATGCAGAGACGTGGGTTCAATTCCCAGCTTGGGTCACTGTCCGTGTGGAGTTTGCACATTCTCCCCGTGTCTGTGTAGGTTTCCTCCCACAATCTGAAAGACTTGCTGGTTAGGAGCATTGACCCAAACAGATGCCAGAGTGTCGTGACTAGGGGAATTTTGTAGTAACTTTATTGTAGTGTTAATGTAAGCTTTACTTGTGACTAATAAATAAACTTTAACTTAAAGTTAAAGTTTAACTTTAACACGGCGCGGTAGCACAGTGGTTAGCACTGCTGCTTCACAGCTCCAGGGTCCTGGGTTTGATTCCCAGCCCGGGTCACTGTCTGTGTGGAGTTTGCACATTCTCCTCGTGTCTGTGTGGGTTTCCTCCGGGTGCTCCGGGTGCTCCGGTTTCCTCCCACAGTCCAAAAATGTTTGGGTTAGGCTGATTGGCCATGCTAAAATTGTCCCTTAGTGTCCTGGGATATGTAGGTTAGAGGGATTAGTGGGATAGGGATATGGGGATAGGGCCTGGGTGGGATTGTAGTTGGTGCAGACTCGATGGGCCAAAGGGCCTGTTTCTGCACTGTAGGGTTCTATGGTCTATGTTCGATATTCTTAACTTTATTTTGGTGATTTGAAGTTACCATACACACTTATACCAGCAAAGAGAATCTACAACAAGAGAAATAAAATGAAGTCATTGCTCCGCTCATGCAGTTACAAATTCTGGGTGTCTCTGGCTGTTTCTGTCCCAAGTACCTCAGAGCTATCAAACCTACCCCTTCTGGCACAGATATCATTCTGTGTACCAAGCCAACTTGTAGGCGAATGTGGTTAACAAATATTAATACCCTTATTTAGTTTTTTGCTTCCCAATATCTGAATGCTTGAAAATATAATTTTTTCTGAAGTTAACAATTCATTGCATTTCAAAGATGGAATACAGGTGAGCTACTCCTAATGTAATCAATCTGAATTACAGATAGAAGGACCGCAGTAGTGATTTATTATTTTTCAGCAAGGCTCCAATATAATTTAGGTTCCTATTCTCATTTATTGGAATTCTAGGATCCTAGTTTTTGCGTATTATGAAATTATGAAGGAACGCTCATATTGTACAAGGTGCAAAAGAAATTTAGTATTCAACAGCTAGATGGTTTAGGTTTTATATTTCAATTGATACAATTTATTTTTGATGTGTATCATAAGCCTACATAAAATAAGTCAATGCTCCTTATTGCAGATTGGTTCGCTCAATAATAACCCTATCTGTATGTAAAAGATACAAAACAATACAATTGTCTAGATGGTGATACAACCGATTTGCGCTTTTAATGCAGGATAAAATATTACATTTTTATTGTCCTTGAAAGGACAATTATTCTTCAAAGCTGTGGTACATTTTCTGCCAAAATTAAATAATAGCACGAGAAGGGAGCAGGCAAACTGCAAAAAAAATCAATATACCGTCAACATAATTGGCAAAGGCATCTTATAAATAATGAAGACAACTTGTAGAAAGCAAAGTGGTTTTCAAATCATTTTGGTTGTCAACACTGCACAATAAATACAATGAAATTTGGACCCATCACTGCTTTCATTCTCATACATTTGCTGTATCTATTTGATGAGTAAAATCTATGCTGATTCTTGTTTAATGAACAGCAACAAACAAAAATGTTTAAATTATACATAACTTAAGAAGGATTGAAATGATCTGATTTGGCATTTCATTCAAATTCTCAAAACTACTGTTAAATCCTTTCATAAAATTATAAAACAATATAGCATCGAAGGTCATTTGGCCCATTTTATCTGGGCTGGCTCTTTGAAAGAGTCATCCAATTAATCCCATTCCCCTGCTCCTCGCCCATAGTCTGTGACTTTTCTTCCCTTTGTATATTTATCCACTTCTCTGTTAAATGTTACTATTGAGTCTTTTTCTGTCACTCTCTCAGCTGTGCATTCCAGATCTCAACCACTCAGTGTGTAAAGAATGTTTTCTCATGTCACCCCTTTTGCCAATCACCTTAAATCTGTTTCTGCTGACTCTTTGCCATCTCAAACAGTTTCTCTTTATTTACTCTTGCAAAACAACTCATGATTTGCATCCATCATTACCAAGAAGATTGCTGCTACCCAGGCCATGGTGGCAGATGAGGAAACTCTATCCCTAAAAGGGTTCAAAATTGATAAGGAGAAAGTGTTGAATAGACTGTTGGTGCTGAAAGTTGAGAAGGCACCAGGATCAGATGCGATGCATCCTAGAATATCGAAGGAAGTAAGAATGGAAATTATAGGGACGCTGGCAATAGTCAACTCAGGGAGGCGCCCGAAGATGGGAGAATTGCAAATGTTACATCTTTGTTCGAAAAAAGTTATAAGGATAGCCCCAAAAATTGCAGGTCAGTCAGTTTAACATCTGCTGTGGGCAAGCATCCAGAAACAATTATTCGAGATAGAATTAGTAGTCACATGGCAATGTATGGGTTGATTAGGAAGAGCCCACATGGGTTTCTAAAGGGGCAATCATAATTAACTACCTGGCAGGAGTTTTTTGATGAGGTAACAGAAAGGATCGATGAGGGGAATACTGTTGATGTGGGTGTTCATGGACTTTCAAAAGGCATTCAACACAATACCATATAAGAGACTTCTGAGCAAAGTTATAGCTCATGGAATAGAAGGGATAGTAGAAATGTGGACGCTAAATTGGCTGAATAACAGGAATGGTCAATGTATATCTTTCAGGCTGGAGGAAGGTTTGTAGTAGTGTTCCCCCAGGGAACAGTATTGGGATCCTTGCTTTTCATGATATAGAATCATAGAGGTTTACAGCATGGAAACAGGCCCTTCAGCCCAACTTGTCCATGCCTCCCTTTTTTTAAACCCCTAAACTAATACCAATTTCTGCTTTTGGCCATATCCCTCTATATCCATCTTATCCATGTAACTATCTAAATGCTTTTGAAAAGACAAAATTGTACCCAACTCTACTACTAGCTCTGGCAGCTTGTTCCAGACACTCACCACCCTCTGTGTGAAACAACTGCCCCTCTGGACACTTTCGTATCTCTCTCCTCTAGTTTTAAACTTCCGTACCTTTGGGAAAAGATATTGACTATCGAGCTGATCTTTGCCCCTCATTATTTTATAGACCTCTATAGATCACCCCTCAGCCTCCTGTGCTCCAAAGAAAAAAGTCCCAGTCTATCCAGCCTCTCCTTATAGCCTTAAACCATCAAGTCCCAGTAGCATCCTAGTAAATCTTTTCTGCACTCTTTCTAGTTTAATAATATCATTTCTATAATTGGCTGACCAGAACTGCGCACAGTATTCCAAGTGTGACCTTACCAATGTCCTGTACAACTTCAACAAGACATATTCAATATTACAAGCATGCCTTCTTCACTATTCTGTCCACCTGTGACTCCACTTTCAAGGAGCCACTCTCCCCAACACCCTACCATTAACTGAGTAAGTCCAGCCCTGGTTCAATCTACCAAAATGCATCACCTCACATTTGTCAAAATTAAACTCCATCTGCCATTCATCAGTCCATTGGCTCAATTGATCAAGATCCCATTGCAATCGGAGATAACTTTCTTCACTGTCCACTATGCCACCAATCTAGGTGTCATCTTCAAACTTACTAACTATGCCTCCTATATTTTCATCCAAATCATTAACATAAATGACAAATCATTAACATAAATGACAAATAACAGTGGACCCAGCACTGTTCCCTGAGGCACACTGCCGGTCACAGGCCTCCAGTTTGAAAAATAACCCTCTACAACCATCCTCTGGCTTCTGTCAAGAAGCTAATTTTGTATCCATTTAGATACCTCACCCTGGATCCCGTGAGATTTAACCTTTTGTGACAACCTACCATGCGGTACCTTGTCAAAGGCCTGACCTGTGTTATGTGTGATACATATGCATTAATGATCTAGATCTTGGAGTACAAGAAACAATTTCAAAGTACTGCAAACTGTGAAGAGACAGTGTAAAATATCATAGGGCCTGGACAAGTTGGTGAAATGGATGGATAAGTGGCAGATGAAATTCAATGCGGAGGAGGTGATGCATTTTTGTAGGAAGAACACGGAGACAATACAAAAAAAGGGTAGAATTCTTAAGGGGTGCAGAAACAGAAGGGCCTTGTGTATATGTGCAAAGATTATTGAAGGTGGCAGGAGTACAGCTAATAAAGCATACAGGATTTTGGGCTTTATTAATAAGAGCTTCGACTGCAAGAGAAAGGAGGTTATGAAGATCTTATACGGATGCTAGTTATATGTATACAGTTCCAGGTGCCACATGTTGGAAGGATGTGAACACATTGGGGAGAGTACAGGAGAGGTCTACAAGAATGGTTCCAGGGATGAGAACGTTCAGATATGATAATAGATTGGAAAGGTTGAGTCTCTTCTCCTTGTAGAGAAAAGGGCTGAGAGAAGATTGGAGACATGTTCAAAAGCATGTGTGGGCTGGACAGAGTAGATAAGAGAATCTGATCCTGCTCGTAAAAGGATCAAGAACAGGAGGACACAGATTTAAGATGATTTGTAAAAGAAGCAAATGTGATATGAGAAAGAACATTTTCACAAGCAACTGGTTTGGGTCTGGAATGCACTGCCTGGATGCGTGATGGGGGGTTAATTGAGGCATTCAAGAGGGCATTGGATGATTATTTGAATAGAAACAATGCGCAGGGATATGAGGAAAAGGCAGGGGAATGGCATTAAGTCATGATGCTCATCTGGAGAGCTGGTGCAGACATGAAGGGACAAAAGGCCTCCTTGCACACCATAACAAATCTGTGATTTTTGAGAACTTTGGTCAAATCTTCTCTTTACCTTCTCTGCACCAAGGAGAATAAACCCAGTTCACATAACCGTAGTTACTTATCCCTGATACCATTCTAGTAAATCTCTTCTATACTTCTCCAAGATATCCTTCATAAAGTGTGGCGAACAGACTGAACACATTATTCCAACCTTGGCAGTGGCTTTGGCCTTGCCAGTGTTTTATGAAGGTTTAACATAATTTCCTAGCTTCACAGCTCTCATCATCATTGTATGTGGCTTGACCCAACAGCCTCTGTTTTCTCACAGTCCTCTCCGTGCCTCTCCGTCCTGTGCCAGTTTTTTTCTTTTTCCAGTACTTTCCTTCAATTCTCATGCCACCCAGCATTGATATTCTCTTCCTTCCTCCTCTTTCTTTGCCTTGAAATTTTCCCTCTACAATGTCTCTTACTTGTCTGTTTCCTCTGTAGATGTGCCCTGCCCAGTCTCCCTGCCTTTTCCTGATTATGTCCCGACAAATTTCTTTGGTCATTTACTCTCCTCAACATTCAGCATTTGTCACATTTTCTGTCCAGCTGATCCTTTCTATTCACTTCCAAATCCACAGTTCACAACTATTTAGCAAGTTGGTCTCCTCTTTCCCAAGGTCCAATCTCACACCCATACAAAACATCACTTCAAATCAAGCTTCTTGAGTTTTTATTCAGCTTTCTGGTTATGAAATAAATCTTATTAAATAAAGCCTTTCCCATTGCTATCCTGTTCTTATTTCTTTTCTGCACGTTTCTTCTGTTAGTGGATAGGCCAGACCAAATGAAGCACTGTGGTGTGTTGATGCTGCTTCCCCAACTGGGACCAGCCAGTTTCTGTATGAGATTCATTCTTATCATTGTTCTGAGCTGCTATATTGTTTGTTGATTGGATCCCTCGTTTTGACCCTAGGCATGGGACTTAGTTTTTAGACTGTAGATATACTCCAGTGTCAACTTGTTTATTAGTACTACATCTAATCAGAGAGTAGGCATGTAGCTCTTAGGCATGATTCCACCTCTCTCTCTTAAGGTCTAACACATGACTGACTAATGTCAGTACATTATTATCTATATCATCTGCATTTCCCTGTTAACTCTTTGTGCTACACCGCCTCACAAGTATGCTATTCTATTTTTTAACAACAACACAAAACTATGTTCTTAACTATTTACGTTGCATTTCTGTAACTCCCCTTTTATGACACTCAATTCCAATTGCCTCTCTCTCTGCACTCAAAGTCACAGTTCTGGGGGATTCTATCTCCCTCAGTCTTCCTAGGCCTCTGGGGAGACAGCTTAGAGACATGAGCTTTCTGTTGGATTTTGTAGAACATTAGCACCTGTAGAAAAGGTCAACGCTATCAGCATTGCTGTCAGCACAGCTGAGATGTTGAGTGCAGTTTTTAGACTGAACTGCAAGAACAATGAATCTGTTTCAACAAGACTGAGTCAAAAGAGAAGACTGAAGAGGACTGATCTTGGGATTAGAAGAGAAGAACACAAGACACTCTGAGGAACCTGCTGCTCTCTCAAATGAGACTCTTGGGAAAAGCTTCATGATCTTCAACAAATATTGGGACAATATCTGGGACAAATATCACAGCTGTATCATCAACTCTATTGAAGACTGAAATACATTGAAGATCTGAGATTTCAATGAATTTACTGACAAAGGGAAAAGAAACAACCTACTTCCTGTAAAACTGTCAGGGAAAAAAGAAGAAATGACTTCCTAATCCCTTTTTGGGAAGAGCATCTAATTTCTGTAGGTAGTAGTGAGAAAGCCACACTTCTCTCTGTGTGAGATTACTCCATAAGGGGCAATAGGAACAGCTGCTGAGGATATGAAGACAAGACAGCATCATTTTCTGCAATGAGAAAAATTTCTTGTAGACATTCTACTCTGGGACATGATGGCTGTACAGGATTTTGCAGCTTCAGAAGTGCTAAAGATTCTGTTGCAGTGTCTGTGTTGGCCGCCCAGGTCTGAAGAGAAGACGACTTTTAGCTGGGACTTAAGTGAAGGTGATTTGCACCCTGGGAAGGCAGCAACTCTCCAGCCGTGCAATTCCCTATGGACTTGACACAGGCAAAGCATTCTTTGTGGAAGACTCCCCATGAACAATGGGAGATAAAATAGGTAATACATCATTGGATTCATGAAACTGAGATCTGAATGCTGCTCAGCCGCTAAAGTCACAGCTGATTCTACTAAAAAGATAACAGAGGTGCATCCAATAATGGGTAAGATGAGTAAACATAGAAACACAGAAGATAAAAGCAGGAGTATGCCATTTGGCTCTTTGAACCTGCTCCGTCATTCATTATGATCATGGCTGATCTTCGAATTCAATATCCTGATACCCTCCATCTCTCCCATATCCTTTGAATAGTTATATCTAATTTCTTTTTGAAATCACATAATGTTTTGGCCTCAACTGCTTTTTGTGGTGGTGAATGCCACAGATTCACCATCCCCTGGATGAAGAAATTTCTCCTCACCTCAGTCCTAAAAGGTTTACCCCTTATCCTCAAACTATGACCTCTAGTTCTGAACTCCCCCACCATCGGGAACATTCTTTCTGAATCCACCAAGTCAAATCCTGTTAGAATTTTCTATGAGATTCCCTCTCATTCTTCTAAACTCCAATGAGTATAATTCTAACCAGCTTAGTCTCAAATGATAGACCTGCTGCAGGAATCAACTTTTGCTGCACTCCTTCTAGAACAAGGACATCCTGCCTCAGATGAGGACACCAAAGCTGCGCATAATCCTCCAGATGTGGCCCTATTCATACTTCTCTAGTATCACAACATTCAAGAGGTTTTACGAGAGTTACTTCATCATCACTTTTCTCTAGAAACAGCCAGTTCAGGTCCAGCAGGTCTTCAAGGGGATGATCACTTTCTGCTGCAAAAGAAGAAAAATTAGCCTACCTTTGGAAAATTAGAAGTTTTTGCACTGCTATAGAAGATTGAGTATAGTATGTGCAGCATTTGGAATATGTTTTCCTTGCTAACTAAATAAAGGGGAAGGATAAGAAGTAAATTATATTGCTGACTGCATGTGGGACCCAAATGTAGAACTTGGTTCAAAGCTTAACATCCCCAGATGCTCCAAACACGAAAACATCAGCAGAGCTTGTTGAGCTAGCAAAGGGACAGTACCACGCTAAGCCCTGAGTAATATTACAAAGATACAAATTTAACTCCATGAGGAGAGCCCCAAGCAACACCTCTGCAGCCTTTGTAGCAAGACGAAGAAAAATTGCGGAGCATTGCAATTTGGGTCAGTGTTGAGTGACATGTTAATGAACCGACTGGTATGCGATATAATCAATGCGGTTTAATGGAAAATATTGTTCACTGAATCAGAGTTAACTTTAAAAAAGGCGCTGGAAATGGCATCAGTGATGGAGAGTGCATGAGAGGCATACAGGAGCTATAAAGAGCAAAGTGTGAGGAGATCTCCCAGTTGGGGCAGAGAGCTGTGAATAGCAGGGGTGCCAGGAGTGAATGTGCTGGCTTAATAGCAAGATAAACATGGAAGCCGGAAGAGTCACAAAGTATAGAAGATATAAACAACAGCCTAAGAATAATGCAGAATGCTATCACTGTGGGGAAGATGCTCCCCAGAAACATATAGATTTAGAGAAACAAAGTGCTTCACAGGTGGAAGAAGAGGATATTTGAGGCACAAGTGTAAAGTCAAGCAGTGCCTGCCCAGTACCAGCACAGTAAATAATCCAGCCCCAGGGCATATTATGGAGGGTTGTCCAGTAGGTAAATGGAATATTTTGTTGCTTAATAACAGACAAGTGGACAACAAGGCGGCTCCTATCACAGTGGTGTTGTTAGTGAAGGGTGGCCACTGAAGATGGGGGTAGACATGGGGCCATCAGCTATTGTTGTGAGCGGGCAGATCTACTCTATCTTAAAGAAGGAGTTCAACCCAGAAGGTTGAAAGATGCTGCTGCTACACTGGCTATATATATCGGAGCGGCCATCAAAATAACAGGGAAGACCATGACTTCAGGGAGTTATAGACAGCAATCTGCTCAGCCACCACTGATAGTGGTGTCACACCAAGGACAGAGTTTAATAAGATCCGACCAGGTCCAAGAGATCAAGTTTAACTGTGGCACAGTGACTAGCACGGCTGTCTCACAATGCCAGCGACCCCGGTTCATTTCCAGCTTCAGGTCACTGTCTGTGTGGAGTTTGCACATTCTCCCCATGTCTGCATGGGTTTCCTCTGGGTGCTCCAGTTTCCTTCCACAGTCCAAAGGTGTGTGGGTTAGGTTGATTGGCCATGCTAAATTGACCCTACTTTTGGGCGGGGTTTAGCAGTTAAATCAATTAGAATCATAGAATCCCTAAAGTAGAGAAGGAGGCCTTTTGGCCCATCGCATCTGTACCAACCACAATTCCACCCAGGCCCTATTCCTGTAGCAACACCATTGTTGTTAAACCAGACAAGGCCATCCATATTTGCAAGAACTAGAAGTTGGTGTGAACCAAGCTGTGAAACTGCATAGATATCTCATCCCCAAAATAGAGGCTCTGTATGCAAAGTTAGCTGGAGTTCTGACATATACCAAATTGTATATGAGCCATGCTTACCAACAGTTAGAACTGAATAACACATCAAGAGACTATGGGCCCAATTTTACCATTTTGATTCTAAGTGCTGAATCTGGGCACAATTCAAATCCAACTTGGAAAATTGCTCTCAGGTGCCCCCATACACACTTAACATGACAAAAATCGCAAGCCTGAATCATGCTATGGGCAGGGCTTATCGCGCCCAAATCACTGCAGCTTTGATTGGAGCTTTGAACTGCACATGTGCAGTGAAAAATAAAATTTGAAAAACAACCCCTGTCGCTCCCAGGCTGCAAAAAGTGGATAAGGTGGTCCAGGAGCAATGGCCCCCACAGATGTCACCCCACCACCACAACATAACTGTCCCCCATATCCACCCAGCCCCCTGCCATGCAGAGTGATCACGACCCCCTGTTCCCCTTCCCCCACATCGATCACCTGCAGAGTGGCAGCAGTCCGCCCACCCCTGCCTCTGACCCCCGCCATCCCACAGAGATACATCTGACACCCCCCACCGACCCCCAAACAACAGAGAATGATCGAGCCTCCCTCCCCACCACCAGGGAATGATCTGGCCTGCCTCCCCCATCCCCTCTCACCATCACTGATCTGAGTTAGAGAGGCGCTGGAAGCTCTGAACTTATCTCTTCAGAAGCTGGAGCGCACGAAACATGCCAAGCATGTCTGTTTCACACCGAATCTGGATGTGTGAATGCAATGGTAATGGGGGAAGTGCTGTAAAGTTGGGCAGGCAGGCCATTAATTTAATTTGAATGCATGCAAATGCATTTAAATCACCATTGTGCCCATTTAGGGCACAGTTCAGATTGTGGTCATTTTCAGACCTTGGTAGAGTGGGCATCTGTGCAGACATGGGCGCAGACCACAGTAATCGCCTCACACCCAACTTTACCAAGGTTTTGCACCTGAAAACAGGTGTATCGCAATGGTAAAATTGGGCCTTATGTCACCACAAATACTCATAAGGAGTTGTATCATTATACACAACTACACTTGGGGTTTAGTCAGCTTGCACCATCTTCCAGCAAACTATGGAGAATTTGCTGAAGGATTTACCCAGAGTTTTCAACCATCTGGATGTTTTAATAACAGGGTCCACTGAAGAGGAACATTCCGTCCATTTGGACAAAGTTTTGAAGAAATTCCAGAAGGCGGAAGTATACCTCAAAAGAGAAAAGTGCATCTTCCAAGCAAATAAGGTGGCTTATCTTGGTGATTGGGTAGAGGTTACACCCAATGGAGGACAAAATGAGATCTATTAAGGAGGCACCTCCAAGAACACTTCAGAGCTCAGACTCTTCCTTGAGATGGTCAACTGATGAGGGTGGTTCCTCCCAAATCTATCAACATTACTAGCACAATTGCAAGAGACTTAAAGAAACACTAGCGCCGGTGTTGGGAAACACCACTAAAAGAGGCTTTCAACCAAGTTAAGCAGGTATTTTAGTTAATGTACTTATTAGTGCATTTTGACCCCCATAAGAAGGTAATACTTAGATATGATGCATCACCATCTGGGGTTAAGACTGTTACATCACACAATGGATGACAGGTCTGAGAGACCCATCGGATATATATTAAGATGTCTATCAGACGTGGAAAGGCACACGTCAGATAGAGAAAAAGGCCTGGCTGTTACCTTCGACATCAGAAAGTTTTATCAATATTTTTACAGAATACATTTTACTATCATCATGGATCGCAAGCCATTTTTAGGCTTTTCAAGAAAGACAAAGCAATTCCACCAATCACTTCTGCTAGAATACAACGATGGCCACTTGTCGGCTTACAAATATACCTTCGAACATTGACCAAGGTCTCACATACATTCCATTACCAGAAAGCACACCACCCTCTTTAATCCCACAAGAGATTGTAATGGCCTTAAACTTTCTTGACTCTTTACCTATAACAATACGACAAATTAAGTCACCTGATATGTTCTATTGTCTGTTTTGATGCTCAGTGAGTATGTAACCATTTTGGCATTGAGCTCTACAGCTGGTGGTTGTGAGAAAATCCAAAAGCCAAGATCCCCAGAAGCCAACAGTGATAATAATGATAGTTATGAAAAATGAATGCTACCCCAAAGGGATTTTGATCCAACCTGTGTATCGGCAGATATCAATTACTAATGTAGCAACAGCGACTACATTTCAAAATTAGTTCACTGTCTGTGAAGTATTTTTGGATGTCAGGACACGAGAATTATTATTTTTTTATTTCCTCCAATAAATAAAGTCAAATTATTAACATGGTAATTTTTTCTAGTTGATTGCTGAAATCAAGGTGAAGACTTTTAATTGAATTAGACAGCTATGTAATTCATCTCACTTAATCATATCATTAATTTAATTTTTCCAAGATGATTAAAAATCTGTGATGTGCAGTTGCCACTAGAGTAAATTTCCTGAGATTTTCCCTGCTCAACCACCATTGGCATTTTTGAAAGTTCATTGGCAGCTCCATTTACATGGGAGAACAGAGAAGTCACAAGGAAATCCACCCTCACAAATCTCCAATGTGCCGGTTCAATCCTTAAATTTTAATGCAGGGACTGTTTCAATGCAGCATGCGGAACATTGTTAAAATAGTAACTATCTGCATTCAAGTAATACCATAGACATGTTTTTCAGAAAAATATTTGCTTCGTTTAATTAGGATCATTATCTCTGTGAAATACGTAACCTGACATTTTAATTACTATTCTAACAACACTAACATATGAACTGACCGATGTTTCAAAAGCATTCAGCAGCCAATAAAACTGTAAAAGCAACAAACCTTTCGTTGTGAGGAGCAGGATGGCTAATTCTATTTTCTTTATGCTACTTGCATTGCAATTGATGTATTGTGCAGCTACCTCTGAGTGTATAAACAGGCAGAATGTGTAGCTCTACAAAATATAATGGTTTTATTTGTGCAATAAAAGTTTTAATTAATCCCTCACACAAACAGATGATGACTATAAGCAGCTCCTCAGAGGGTGACAAACAGTATCAGTGGGACAATTTATTCGATATAGAAACTGAATGACAATATGGCACATCATCCAGAATCCAACATTTGCATGAATTGGGTTTCAAAAACGTACTGACTTTTCCTATCAGGTGATTTAATATCCATATGTTGTATAGATGGAGTCCTGATCTTAATTTTATATTTTGATAAGTAGTTTTTATTAATATTAAACATTTATTATGATATTGATATTTAGGGCTGAATTTTCAGGTCCACATACTCTGAGTCCAACATTTATTAGATATTTACGTTCCTGTTTCCAATTAGTTTCATGATCTTTTGTGGTTGTGTTATTGGGTATCATTTGTCCAAACCCTAATCTGGTGGAATTTACCCCCTCAATGTCCTTCTTCCATGCTGATATCATTGCCATGTTAGCTTTGTATAGCATCCTGGGTACAATAATAAGTTCAAAGCATATTTAATGAAAATACAACAGACTGTGAATATTCAGTCATTATTTGAAATAACATTTTTGGTACAAAATAGCAATGAAGAGCACAATTAGGAAAAGAAATATAAGTTATTGACCGTCAAGGAACAGGCATTGCCCACCAACTGACATCAAGATGAGATCAGCTCAAACAGCACACGCTATTCAGTGCTATGAGTAAACACAGACTTCAGCTAATGCCGTTAGACATTCCTTTTCAGCAGAAGAATCAATGACAGATGAGAAAAATATGGGCTGCTCCAACAGGTCATTTAGCAGCAAGCCTCCCAGAATGACTGGTAAGGAAATATCCAGGAATGAGATAACTTTACACTTATGGAGAAATGAGCATAATTTCAGGAGAAACTGCCACAACCGTTGTGCACCATTGCCCTATCAACTCAAAACAGATTGCTCCAAGGTTATAATGATTTTTTAACAACAAAATGTTTGTCCATTTTTCTATGGATTTGTTGAATCAGTTCTTGATTGGGACAGAAATTCTGTGATGGAGAGGTGTCTTTATGGAGAAGCAAAATATTGCTAAAAATCTGAAATGAAACAGAAAATGCTGGAAATACTTAGCAGATCAGACAAGATCTGAGATAAACAGAGTTAAGGAGGTGAATTTTCTGTTTTTGGATGGAGTGCAGGAGGCTGATCCAGAAGTATGCAATCCACCACCAATTCCTGGTCTCGCCCTTTATACATACTGAGTAAAATGTGCTGCGGCTAGTTAACAACTTCCTGGCAGAAATCCAGCCAATTGGGAGAGGGAAGGATGGATACACACCCAAATGGGCCTCAAGGGAGAGCAGTCCAGAGGGAGAGAGGTCAGACTGTGAACTGGGAGTCAATCACAATCACCCATTTAATCTGCCCTCAGCAGAAATCCCCTCGCTGAGAAAGAATTTCATTGTCAGAAGACTGTCTGAATAGATTGAAGTATTTGAGAAGCAAGAAGTAAAAGTATTTTTCCTTTTTGGAGATTATTTGTGCCAGCTGTGACTCATTCAGGACCCTTTCCAAGGAGAAAAGAAGATTTGAGCAACCTGTCCAATTTCCCTTTTTATTAATAAACGTTACGAAGAAGACTCAAAACATATCTTTTAACTCTGCTTATATCTCCACAGAGGAGAAAAGTCAACCAGAACTTTCTTCAGCTTTTCATCTGCCAATTATAAAGGAGGATGGACAAGTGAAGGTGCCCAGACCACGTACAGCCCCACAGTTTGATCATAACGCCTTCAAATTCCCCTCCAGGCTGTGAGTGAATAGTGCAAGTTCCTCATAGCTGATAGGAAGGGCAGAGCTACCCACCAGAACAAAAAAATCTGGGTGGAGATCTTAGAGAAAGTCAACAACTGTGGGATTATTGAAGGGCCTAATTAAAATGCTAAATGAAGATCAATGACTCATAAGTTTGACAAGTATGAGTGTGCTCGTTTTGCAGCTGGACATATGTGGATGATATGAGGCTGTGCTGTATGGGAGGGTGGGATATATAGAAGGGTATGAGGGAGTTATATATGGAAGGAAGTGAGGGTGTATATCTGGAAGGGTATGGATGTCATCTTTGGAAGGATATAATATGTGGAATAATAGGAGGTTGTGATATGTGGAAGAGTGTGATATGTGAATCATAGAACCTTACAGTGCAGAAAGAGGCCCTTTGGCCCATCAAGTCCGCACCGAACACAATCCCACCCAGGCCCTACCCCCATATCCCTCCACATTATACCCACTAATCCCTAACCTACGCATCCCTGGACACTAAGGGGCAATTTCTTAGCATGGCCAATCAACCTAACCTGCACATCTTTGGACTGTGGGAGGAAACCGGAGCACCCGGAGGAAACCCACACAGACGCGAGGAGAATGTGCAAACTCCACACAGACAGTGACCCGAGTCAGGAATCGAACCCAGTACCCTGGAGCTGTGAAGCAGCAGTGCTAACCACTGCGCTACCGTGCCACCCATATGGATGGGTATGTGGCTGTAATCTATGGAAGGGTGTGATATATGGAAGGCTGTGAGGCTGTGTCATATGGAATAGTATGAGAACGTGACATATGGAGGTATGTGGGTGTGATATTTGGAACAGCATGAGGGTGTGACACAGAGAAAGGTGTGAAGGTGTGATATATATGGAAAGGCATAAGGGCATGATATGTATGGAAAGGTGTGAGGGGCAATATATATAGAAAAGCATGAGGGGGTGAGTGGGGGATATATTGAAGAGTATGTGGCTGTGATATATGGAAGGGTCTGAGGCTGTTATCTATGGAAGGGTGTAGGAATGTGATACATGGCAGGATGTGATATATGGGAGGATATGTTATGTAAAAGGGTGTGAGAATGTGATACATAGAAGGGTATGAGTGTAATGTAGGGGTATTGCAAGGGTACAATGTATGTAAGGGTATGACAGTGTGATATATGGAAACATGTGGGGGTGAGATATATGGGAGAGTACGTGGTCATGATGTAAGGAAGGTGTGAGGGTGTGATATATAGACTGGCATGAGTAGAATATACGGAATTGTATGAGGCTATGATATATGGAAGGGTGTAATATATGGAAGAATATGAGAGTGTGCGGTTGTGATATTTGCCTCTTGAGAGCCTTGTATCTCCACGACACAGGAGACCACAATCCACATTGTTCTCTCCACAATCTTACGACCTAGAAACATAGAAACTAGAAGCAGGAGTAGGTCATTTGGCCCTTCGAACCTGCTTCACCATTCATTTTGATCATAGCTGATAATCGAATTCAATATCCTGATCCCCCTACTCCCCCCATATCCCTTGATCCCTTTAGTCCCATCAGCTATATGTAATTTCTTCTTGAAATTAGATGTTTTGGCCTCAACTGCTTTCTGTGGTCGTGAATTCCACACATTCACCACCCTCTGGATGAAGAAATTTCTCCTCAACTCAGTTGTAAAAGGTTTACGCCTTTGGGTGGCACAGTCGTTAGCACTGCTGCTTCACAGCACCAGGGACCTGGGTTCAATTCCCAGCTTGGGTCATTGTGCAAACTCCACACAGACATTTTCTCCGTGTCTGCATGGGTTTCCAAAGGTGTGTGTGTTAGGTGGATTGGCCATGCTAAATTGTCCCTTGATGTCAGGAGGACTAGCTAGGTTAAATGCATGAGGTTAGGGGGGTGAGACTGTGGTCAGTGTAAACATGATGGTCTGAATGGCCTCCTTCTGCACTGTAGGATTCTATGATTCTATGTAAGGGTGTAAGGTTGCAGCACTTGGAAGTTTGTACAGCTGTGATAAATGGAAGGGAATGAGTTTGTGATGTGTGTGAAGTGGGAGATTGTATCGTGTTGTGGCCAACTGTACAAGGCACTGCACAGCAGACATGAGTAGGGGATTCTGAGGGTGGGTAAGTAGGTGGGGAAAGGGGGGATGTGGTGAGGGAGGGGGAGTGTGGTGAGTGGGGGGGAGGAGATAGTCTGCTGAATTGCAAGGCCTGTTTACTAGTAAGAGTCCTTAAGTGTTGTTGGCTGAGTGTTTAGACTCCCCAAAGGTAGGGAGTTCTAAAACTAGAAGGCATAGGTTTAAGGTGAGAGGGGAGAGATACAAAAGTGTTCAGAGGGGCAACTTTTTCACACAGAGGGTGGTGAGTGTCTAGAACAAGCTTCCAGAGGTAGTAGTAGAGGCAGGTACAATTTTGTCTTTTAAAATATATTTAGACAGTTAAATGGGTAAGACGGGTATAGGGGGATATGGGTCAAATGTGGGCAATTGGGATTAGTGTCGGAGTCTAAAAAAACGGCGGCATGGACAAGTTGGGCCAAAGGGCCTGTTTCCATGCTGCAAACCTCGATGACTCTGTGAGAGTGCACATGTTGGGCACACAACTAAAAGTATTTTTTCTCGGAAAATTCAGTAGAATGTCCTTTTTCCTCTGCAAGAGAATGAGGCACATAATCCCTGTGAGAAGTTTTTTATTTAAAAAAATCATTTATGAGATGTGGGTGTCACTAGGCCAGCATATTTTGCCCATTCCTGGTTGTCTCGAGAAGATGGTGGTGAGCTGCCTTCTTAAACTGCAGCTGTCCCTGAGGTTCAGGTACACCCATAGTGCTGTTAGGGAGGGAATTGCAGGATTTTGACGCAGGGACAGTGAAGGTATGGTGATATATTTCCAAGTAAGATGTCTCACAGCACTAGGTTAAAGTCCAACACACTTATTTGGTAGGAAAAGCCACTAGCTTTTGGAGCGCTGCTCGTTCATCAGGTAAGTGGGCAAAGGAGCAGCGCTCTGAAAGCTAGTGGATTTTGGTACCAAATAAACCTGTTGGACTTTAACCTGGTGTTGTGAGACTTCTTACTGTGTTTACCCCAGTCCACATCATGATATATTTCCAAGTCAGGATGGTGAGTGACTTAGAGGAGAAACTCCAGATGGTGATGTTCCCAGGTCTCAGCTGCTCTTGTTCTTTTAGATGTTAGAAGAACAAGAGCATGGGGTTGGAAGGTACTGCCTTCCGACCTGGGTGAGTTCCTGCATATGGTAGATGGTACACATGGCTGCTATGGTTCGTCAGTGGTGGAGGCACTGAATGTTTGTGAAAGGTGTAGCAATCAAGTAGGCTGCTTTGTTCTGGATGGTGTTGAGCTACTTGACTGTTGTTTGAGCTGCACACATCCAGGCAAGTGAACAGTATTCCATTACACTCCTGACTTGTGCCTTTAGTTGGTGGGCAGACATTGGGGGGTGGGAGTTGGTCACGAGGTGAGTTACTCGCTGCAGTATTCCTAGCCTTTGACCAGCGCTGGTAGCCACAGGACTGGTCCTTTGAATGAGGTGAAAAGGAATACCAAGGGGGACCATATCATGTTTCTGGGAGAGAAGGGAAAGGGTGAAGGCAGAGATACAGGAGATGGGTTGAAGCAGAACCATAGACTACTCACACCAACTCCCAGGCCTGAACAGAAGCAGCCACTCCAGGAACTGTGGGAAACACGCAGGCCTGTAGGTGAGATGAAACAACATGGTTCCAAGGCTCCTGTCCCCAGCTTGCTAGTGATAAATGTGCAATATCTTGAAAGCAAGCTAGATGAACTTAAAGCCAGATTCACTTTCCAAAGGAACTGAGAGACTGCTGTGCGCTCTGTTTCACAGGGACATGGCTCATTCCTGCTTTACCAGACTGTACCTACAACCAGGGGGCTTCTCAATTCACAAATGAGCTGCACAGTGGTATCGAGCAAGGCTAGGGGAGGTGGGATCTGCTTTCTAATCAACGTCTCTTGGTGCTCAGACATGGTAACACAGGTGAGTTTCTGCGACCCGGACCTAGAATATCTAATACTGAAATGCTGCCCCTACTACCTGCCAGAGGAGCTCACCTGTTATCCTGACAGCAGTTTACATCCCACCCCATGCAAACATGAAGAAATTGCTGGAAGAAATATATACCACAATAAATAGCCTTGGGACAAAACATCAAGACACCCACCAGAGGCCCAAACATTCTCAACCACTGCTATACTAACATCAAACGTGGCAACCGCTCTATTGCCTGTCCACACTTCGGCAAATCAGATCACAAGGCTGTTCTCCTGCTCCCGGTTTACAAGCAAAAACTGAAGTAGGAGAATCCATAGAACAGAATCCATAAAACTGGCTCCTTTGACAAGGCACCACATGGTAGGTTGTTGCATAAGGTTAAATCCCACAGGATCCAGGATGAAATAGCTAAATGGACACAAAATTGGCTTGATGACAGAATAAAGTCTGACAACACCAGGTTTTAGTCCAACCTATTTATTTAAAACCTGGTGTTGTCAGACTTTTTACTGTGTTTACGCCAGTCCAACGCCGGCATACCCACATCTTGATGACAGAAGCCAGAGGGTGGTTGTCGAGGATTGTTTTTCAAACTGGAGACCTGTGACTAGCAGTGTGCCTCAGGGATTGGTGCTGGGTCCACAATTATTTGTCATTTATATTAATGTTTGGATGAGAATAAAGGAGGCATGGTTAGTAAGTTTGCAGATGACACCAAGATTGGTGGCATAGTGGACAGTGAAGAAAGTTATCTCCAATTGCAACGGAATCTTGATCAATTGAGCCAGTGGGCTGACAAATGGCAGATGGAGTTTAATTTAGATAAGTGTGAGATGATGCACTTTGGTAGATAGAACCAGGACAGGACTTACTCAGTTAATGATAAGGCGTTGGGGAGAGTTACAGAGCAAAGAGATCTAGGGGTACATGTTCATAGCTCCATAAAAGTGGAGACACAGGTGGACAGAATGGTGAAGAAGGCATTCAGCATGCTTGGCTTAATCAGTCAGAACATTGAATAGAGGAGCTGGGATGTCTTGGTGAAGTTGTACAAGACATTGGTAAGTCCATATTTAGAATACAATGTACTGTTCTGGTCATCCTATTACAGAAAGAATATCATTAAACTAGAAAGAGTGTAGAAAAGATTCACTAGAATATGACCAGAACTTGATGGATTGAGCTATAAGGAGAGGCTGGATAAATTGAACTTTTTTCTCTGGAGCGTAGAAGGCTGAGGGGTGATCTTATAGAGGTGTATAAAATAATGAGGGGCATAGATCAGCTAGATAGTCAATATACCTTTTCCCAAAGGTAGGGGAGTCTAAAGCTTGAGGCACAGGTATAAGGTGAGATAGGAGAGGTACGAAAGTGTCCAGAGGGGCACAGAGGGTGGTGAGTATCTAGAAAAAGCTGTCAGAGATAGTAGTAGAGGCTGGTAAAATTTTGTGTTTTTAGAAAGCATTTAGACAGTTACATGGGTAAGATGGGTATAGAGGGATATGGGCCAAATGCGGGCAATTGGGACTAGCTTAGGGGTTAAAAATAAAAGGGCAGCATGGACAATTTGGACCAAAAGGTCTGTTTCCATGCTGTAGAGCTCTATGACTATGAATCCCTACAGTACAGAAGGAGGCCATTCAGCCTGTCAAAGCTGCACCAACAACAATCCCATCCCAGGTCCTATCCCCACAATCTCCCCACTAATCCCGGGACACTAAGGGGCAATTTAGCATGGTCAATCAACCTAACCCGTACATCTTTGGACTATGGGAAGAAACCCACACAGACAACAAGGAGAATGTGCAAACTCCACACAAACAGTGACCCAAGCCAGGAATCAAACCCAGTTCCCTGGAGCTGTGAGGCAGCGGTGCTAACCACTGCGCTACCTGCTGCTCGCTAATCTGATAAAGAAAGTCATGCGATGTTGGTCTGAGGAATCGGATAATCTCCTATGAGACTACTTTGAGTCGGTTGATTGATCAATATTCAAAAACTCAGTGGCTAACCTAAAGGAGTACGCCACTACAGTAACTGACTTCATTAGTAAGTGTGTAGAAAATTGTGTGCCAAAGTAGTTAATCCAAATGTTTCCCAACTAGAAACCATGGATGAACAGGAATATCCACTGCCTAGTGAAATGCAGGGCTGAGGCATTCAATTTGGGTGACTCTGACCTGTACAGAAATCTAGATATGACCTACGGAGGACCATCAAAGATGCCAAGGGACAGCACTGGACCAAGATGAAGTCCCAGACTAGCCACGCGAACATTCATGACTAGTAACTTTATGACAACTATGGCAAGGTCTACAAGGTGAAGATGAGTAAAATCACTGGTAACAATGCACCCTCCACGATGAGCTCAGTGCATTCTAGGTTCATTTTGAGCAAGAGATCAGCAAGAGGACATCATCTGCCCCGGAAGCCTCAGCCGAACCGGCATCCGAGGTCACTATTTCAGACATCAGATCGGCCTTCTTGAAAGTTAACCCACAGAAAGCGACTGGCCCGGCTGGGATACCCAGATGAGCACTCAGGTCCTGCGCGGACCAGCTAACAGTGGCATTCGCAGAGATCTTTAACCTCTCTTTCTTCCAATCTGCGTTTCCCACCTGTTTCAAGAAGGTGACCATCATCTGTTTACCAAAGAAGTCAGGCAGTGTGCCTTAATGACTACCACCTGGTGGCTCTGACATCCATCACCATGAAGAGCTTTGAAAGGTTTGTCATAAGAACATAAGAACATAAGAAATAGGAGCAGGAGTAGGCCATCTAGCCCTTCGAGCCTGCCCCGCCATTCAATAAGATCATGGCTGATCTGTCGCTGCTCAGTTCCACTTTCCCGCTTTCTCCCGATAACCCTTAATCCCCTCTCTTATCAAAAACCCATCAACCCGCGTCTTAAAAATATTTAGCGAGGCAGCCTCCACCACTTCAACGGGCAGAGAATTCCAGAGATTCACCACCCTTTGAGTGAAGAAGTTCCTCCTCAACTCCGTTCTAAACCGCCCCCCTTTTATCTTGAGGCTGTGCCCCCTAGTCCTACTGTCTTTTTTTGAGCGGGAAGAGTCTCTCCACCTCTATCCTGTCCATCCCATTCATCATCTTATACGTCTCAATGAGATCTCCCCTCATTCTTCTAAACTCTCACGAGTACAAGCCCAGTTTATTCAGCCTCTCCTCATAGCTCAACCCCCTCAACTCCGGTGTCAGCCTAGTAAACCTCCTCTGCACTCCCTCCAAGGCCAAAATATCTTTGCGCAGGTGCGGCGCCCAAAACTGCACACAGTACTCCAGCTGCGGCCTCACCAATGCCCTATACAGCTGCAGCAAGACCTCCCTACTTTTATATTCAATCCCCCTCGCTATGAAGGCCAACATCCCATTCGCCTTCCTGACCACCTGCTGCACCTGCAAGCTGGGTTTTTGCGACTCATGCACAAGGACCCCGAGGTCCCTCTGCACCGTCGCCTGCTGCAGTTTTTCGCCCCGTAAGTAATAGTCCTTCCTACCATTCTTCCTACCAACACATCAACTCCAGTCTCCCCGATTACCTGGATCATCTACAGTTTGCCTATCACCGCAACAATCCACAGCAGACGCCATGTCCCTGGCCCTACCCACAACTCTGGAACACCTGGATAACAAAGACACTTATGTCAGACTCCTACTTATTGACTACAGCTCAGCTTTCAACACCATCATCCCAACAAAACTCATCTCCAAACATGGCCTAGGGCTCGGTTCCTCCCTCTGCGACTGGATCCTAGGCTTCCTGACATGCAGACCGTAACCGCTAAGGATAGGCAACAACTCCTCCACAATTATCCTCAATATCAATGCTCCACAAGGCTGTGTCCTCAGCCCCTTACTGTACTACTTATACACTTATGACTGTGTGGCCCAACTCCATTTTCAAGTTTGGTGATAGTATCACTGTAGTGGGTCAGATTTCAAACAATGATGAGACGCAGTATAGAAAGGAGATAGAGAATCTGATGAAAGGGTGCAATGACAATAATCTCTCCCTCATTGTTAGTAAAATGGAGAAGATAGACATCAACTTCAGGAAACATAGTGGAGAACATGCCATTGTCTACATCAAAAGTGATGAAGTTGAGATGGTTGAGAGCTTCAAGTTTCTAGGTGCTCAGATCACCAACAATCTCTCCTGATTTCTCCATGCCGATGATGTAGTTAAGAAAGTTCACCAATACCTCCACTTTCTCAGAAGGCAAGGGAAATTCAGCAATTTTACACGTGCATCATATAAAGCATTCTTTCCGGATCAGCAATCATAGTAAAGTGATTCTGTGCAATTCTGGCCACCCTATTATAGAAAGAGTGTTATTAAACTAGAAAAAGTGCAGAAAAGATTTAGGATGCTACCAGGACTTGAGGGGTTGAGTTATAAAGAAAGGTTGGATAGACTGGGACTTTTTTCTCTGGAACGTCAGAGGCTGAGGGATGATCTTGAAGAGGTCTATAAAACAATGAGGGGCATAGATCAGATAGTCATTATCTTTTCCCAAAGGCAGAGGTGTCTAAAACTAGAGGGCATTGGTTTCAGGAGAGAGAGGAGAGATACAAAAGTGTCCAGAGGGGCAATTTTTTCACACAAAGTGTCTGGAACAAGTTGCCAGGGGTAGTAGTAGAGGCGGGTACAATTTTGTCTTTTAAAAAGCATTTAGATAGTTACATGGGTACGATGGGTATAGACATACATGGGCCAAATGCAGGCAATTGGGATTAGCTTACGGGTTTAAAAAAAAGGGACAAGTTGGGCTGAGAGGCCTGTTTCCATTCTGTAAACCTCATCCTTAGCAAGCACTGATACAACAGAGTTATTAAGTATTCTAGCCGAGTCCTCTGCTTCCAAGCATACATCACCCTTTTTATCCCTTAAAGGACCCACTCCATATTCTTATTACCCATTTACTTCTTACATGCTGGGAAAGATTTTGGGGTTCCCTTTAATGTTAACTGCCATTTTATTCTCTTTGCCACTCTTATTTTCCTCTTCACCTCTTCTCTCAACCTATTGTGTTTGACCTGGTTTTCACTTGGTGAATTCAGGAAATGCATCATCATACACCTTCTTTGTTTCATCATAACCTCTATCTCTCCCGTCATCCAATAGATGTGGGAGTGGGAGATGACAATGACAGAGTGTTTTTGTTTAAGACACAAGTTTGAGTGATGACCAAGAACCAATTGTAGAATAATTTCTAGTGCTCATCAATTCAATGCTGTTTGTGTGTACTGTATATTTATACTGCAGTTCAGACAGTTCCTTGTGGGAACTTTAAAAGTTCCTTGGCAGACAACCAGAATCAATAAAGTACAACAGTAGAACTAATGATGCTGCAGGGTAGCACTGAGAATCAAGGATTTGTCTTTGTAAAAGGGATGGGACTCAATTATTGATTATTCCTGAACTTGAAACACAAAATCTAATAATGATCCCTCCAGCTCATACAGAACCTCTCAATACCACAGGGGAAATGGACATACTCAACATTTCACTTTCATCACAATACATGAACAGTGCACAGAAATGAAGACTTGAATCCTTCCTCTCTCTTTCCCAACATATCCCACAGCGTGAGGAAATGGATAAATTCATCTTCCTTCTCACATACTCCATTGAAAAACATATACATATACTGCATCAAAAATATAAGTACATCTTTGCTTCTTCCCATTCTCTACAAAGCAGATACATCTGCTCCCCTTGTGTACACGGTAAGAAAACTGATACACATACCCTCTCCCACACACAATATATCAACAGATACTCTATCCTACCCCCTTCCCTCTCTAAAAGCACACACTACAAAAAAAAGATGCATCCATATTCCCAATACATTACAGTATAGGAGAATGTCTTATCTGGTATCCTAAAGAAAAATTGATACCTTGCTGTATTGCATTGTATCCAAAAACAGGACTGGAAGAAAAGCAAAATCAAATTTAAATTGTAATTATGAGGGAGATGGAATTAAGTCTCATTGCTGTCACTGCAGGCTCAATGTACAAATGGTGCCCTTCTGTACTGTAGGGATTCTATGATTTAATTTTAATTCCTAATCATTTGTTACACCTGAATACCGACTTACTATGATTAATTTACCAAGATACCTAGATCCTTCTGTACATCAGAGTTCTGCATCCCCCTCCATATAAATAATACACTGCTTTTCTTATTCCTGCCAAAGTGAGCATGCTCACATTTTCTCACTATACCCCATCTGGCAATTTTTTGTCTATTCTCTTAGCCTATGAAATCCCTTTACACTCTCCATGTCCTTCCTCTTCACAATTTACTTTGCTGCCTACCTTTCTGTCATCAGTAAAATTAACCAAATATACATTCAGTCTCATTATTCAAGTCATTGATTGGATTATAAATAGTTAAGGCCGCAACATTTACCCCTGTGGTACTCCACGTGTTGCCAACCTAAAAGTAACCCATTTATGTCTACTCTCACAGAATACAGTGCAGAAGAGGCCCTTTGACCCAACAAGTCTGCACCAGTACACAAGAAACTCCTAAACTTCCTACCTTATCCCATATGCCAGCTGTTCACCCATAACCTTGAAAGTTATGACATGTCAAGTGCTCATCCAGGTCCTTTTTAAAGCGTGTGAGGCAACTTGCCTTCTCCACCATCCCAGGCAATGCATTCCAGACCATCACCATCTTTGGGTAAAAATGATTTTCCTCACATCCCCCCAAACTTGCTGCCCTTCACCTTGAACTTATGTCCCCTCGTGACTGACCTTCAATTAAGGGAACAGCTGCTCCCTTCCCACCCTGTCCACACCCCTCATAATTTTGTACACCTCGATCAGGTTGCCCTTCAGTCTTCTCTGCTCCAATGAAAACAACCCTAGCCGATCCAACCTTTCCTCATAACTTAAATGTCCCACCCCAGGCAGCACCCTGGTGAATCTCTGCTGCATCCCTCCAGTGCAATCACATCCTTCCTATAATGTGACGACCAGCACTGCACACAGTACTCTAGCTGTGGCCTCACCGAAGTTCTATACAGCTCCAACATGACTTCCCTGCTTTTGTAATTTATGCCTCGATCGAGAAAGACAAGTGTCCCACATACCTTTCTCACCACCCTACGAACATGCCCTTTGGTCTTCAGAGATTTATAGACAAGCATATCATACTCTGTTCCTACTCTGTCGAACTCCATTTCCTGTTTGCTAATCAGTCCTCTATCCATGCTAATATTTATCCCATACGGAATGAACATTATTTTTTTCTGTCAGATTACATCGCTACCATGTATCATCGGCTATTAAGCCATGCCTAAAGTACATATTTTACGTACAAAGATTGTTCATTATAGATGTACAAAGATTGTTTATTATATTAACATGAAGCAACCTCTGATGATTTATTCTTGAAAATATTCTTCTCCATAAATTATTCATGTAAAGTGCTCATTTTATTGATTCATACAAAATCATAAAACTCTCCAACTCAGATTGACTGAATAAGATAAATTTCTGAAAATATTTAGAATGTCAACAATATACTTTTTATTAGGAATAAACTATTGTTCATTTAGATTTAATGTTATCAGTTAATCGTTGGACAACATAATCACCAAAGATAGATTTGGATGAAGATGGCCCTTCACCCTATTTGACAACCTCCTTCCAGAATGACAAGGAGCAGTTACTGATATCTAGCCTGAATTTATTCCAAATTCGATGCGCTACTTAAATTTATTGTTCGATTATTTATTATCTCAGTATTCAGTCAGGGGAACGGGATGGCATTGGGTTTCATAACACACGTCTAATGTCTGTAAGAGATATGGGTTTTTGTAAGTGGTGCATTTGTTCTCTGAGACCACACGATGGAGCTGAATAACCCTCACACAGAGATGCCTGCAGTGCAGCACTGCAATACGCATATTCCAGTCAACTGCAATGAATGTTGTATTCAGCAATACACTTCCTCCTCACAAGAGGGCAGGATTTCCATACAAGCAAAAAAGTATATCAAAGGTTTTTTCTACTGAACAGATGCATTTACAGGGGACCACTTTAAATAGGTTCCCCACTGTTCATCGTATATATAATTTTAAATGTTTCAGAAAATCATCATGCACCCCATGAATTAATAATTCAATATATTACAACAATAACATATTTATATTGTGCTTTTAATGAAATGAAACATCCCAAGACGCTTCACAGGAACATAACAAAACAGAGTCTGACCAAATAACATATGGAGATATTAGGTGAGATGATCAAAAGCTTGGGCAAAGAGATATGTTTTAAATAGAGTCTTAAAGAAGGAAAGTGTGTTAGAAAGATGGAGAGACGTGGTGAGGATATTCCAGGGCTTTGAGCAGATGTAGGTATGGTTATCAATGATGGAGCAACTAAAATCAGGGACACACAAGTTGCTGGAACTGGAGTGCAGAAATCTCGCATCTGTGAGAATGTTGGAAATTAGAGCATGAAAAGATCAAGGCTGGGATTTTACGCCTGCAGGAAATGTGAGTGCAAAATCCCGCAAGAGTCAGAAGATGGGAATCTTACCAGCGAGACCTTGTTTTCTGATTCTCCCAGCCCAGCCCCGGTGGTGGCGTTAACAGGGTTCTGACCATTCTGGGTGGGAAACTCATTGAAATAAATTATGCTATTAAGGGACTTCCCCGCCATATGTTCCCCCACCCACTCCCCATTGGGATCTCACCCATTATGTTGGTGAGGTTTACAATAGGCTTTTAGAACAGAAACCAGGCGGAGGGAACTCGCCAGGGATGTACAAATAAGTATCACTTCCAGGGGGGAGAGGGACATACCTGGGCAATACCCTTGCACTGCCCCGGCACCCCAGGAGGGGGCGGTGGGGGGGATGTTTCCCGTCTCCATGGGGAGGGGGCCCGTGGGAGAGGGTTTCCCCATGTCCATTGGAGGCATTCTCAGTGTACATGGGGCACATGGTCTCAGGATCCCCAACATTGCCAGCTTTTTCCAGCGTGATGGTGTGGGCCATGCCTCCATTTCTTTCTGCATTGGTGAGCTGCACTCTGGTTTCCCATACCGCCCATCAAGACTGCTCTACATGATCAATGCTGGTCTTTGACCCTTCTTTCCATTTTCCCATCTGCTCCCCACATCCCTTGATTCCAAAAGACCAATAATCTGCCCATCTGAGCCTTAAATATATTGAATAGAAACCTAGAAAATAGGAGCACGAGTAGACCATTCAGCCCTTCAAGGCTGTTCCACTTTTCAATATGTTCAAAGCTGATCCTCTAACTCAACACCATGCTCTTCCCATAACCCTTGGCTTTTAGAGTACAGAAATCTATCTATTTCCTTCTTAAATATATTCAGGGATTTGGTCTCCACAGCCTTCTGTGGCAGAGTGTTTCACCAGTTCATCAGCACCAGAGTGAAGAAATTTCACTTCATCTCAGTCTTAAATGGTCTACCCTGTATGCTGGGACTGTGACCTTTTGTTCTTTACAACACAGCCAGAAGTAATAACAACCCTGCATCAGTTTGTCCTGCCCTCGTCAAAACTTCATATGTTTTAATTAGATTCCCCCTCATCCAAGTAGACCAAAACTGCACACAGTACTCCAGGTGTGGTCTCACCAAGGCCTTGTGCAGCCGCAGCAAGACATCCAATGATGGAGCATCCATAACACTGTAGGGAAGAGAACTCCAAAGATTCACAACTGTTTGAGTGAAGACATTTCTCTTCATCTTGGTCCTAAATGATAAACCCCTTTCCTAATAGTTTGTCCTGGATTAGCCATCCATGAAACCTCTCAGTGTCTATTCTGTCAAGCCCTTTCATAATCTCGAATGTTTAAATAGAACCCCTACAGTGCAGAAGGAGGCCATTCGGCCTATTGCGGCTGCACTGACTACAAATCCCATCCAGGCCCTATCCCTGTAACCCCACATACATACCCTACTCATCCCCCTGACACTAGGGTCAATTTAGCAAAGCCAATCAACCTAACCCGCACATCTTTGGAACGTGGGAGGAAACCAGAGTACCCAGAGGAAACCCATACAAACATGGAGAAAACGTGTATATTCCACACAGATAGTAACCTGAGGCCAGAATTGAACCCAGGTCCCTGGCTTCCTGGCACTGTGAGGCAACAGTGCGAACCACTGTGCCACTGTGCCACCCCTGAATAAGATCACCTCTTATTCTTCTAATAAGAAGAATACAGACCCAATTTACTCAGGCTCCTATTATTGGATGACTCTTTAATCCCAGGATCCATTCCAGTGAACGTTTGCTGTATTGCATCAATGCAATTATACCCTTCCGTAAAAATGACTATAATTGAACGGTATTCCAGATGTGATCTTGCCAAAGCCCTGTACAATTGCAGCAAGCCTTCTTTATTCTCGTACTCCTGTCCCTTGCAATAAAGGCCAACATGCCACTTGCTTTCCTAATTGCCTGTTGTATCTCCGTGCTAACTTTCATAAACAGGAATAGAAGATGCTAGAAAAACCCAGCAGGTCTGGCAACACCTGCTCTTGTTTGTGTCCATCTTCTGATGAAGAGCCAAATGAACTTGAAATGTTAACTCTGTTTTCTTTCCCTACAGATGTTGCCAGAACTGCTGAGTGTTTCCAACATTCTACGTTTTGTTTCAGAATCTAGCATCTACAGTATTTTGCTTATGATAACTTTCCATATTCTTTGTACGCATACCCCCAAATCTCTCCAAAATCAATTTAGAAGTTCCATGACTTTTAAAAAATATTCTGTTTTTTATTCTTACCACCAAAGTGAATAACTCATACAAAGGAGAGGGGTTCGGAATCGTGCGGTCTCTTGGAGGGAGCGGAGGTGCAGTTGCAGGATATAGTTATTACGAGAGAGGAAGTGCTAGGGCTTTTAGGTAGCGTAAGGACGGATAAAGCTCCGGGGCCTGATGGTATTTATCCCAGGCTGCTTAGGGAGGCGAAAGATGAAATTGCTGGGCCTCTGGCGCACATCTTTGTCTCTTCTTTGGACACAGGTGAGGTCCCAGAAGACTGGAGGGTAGCAAATATGGTCCCGTTGTTCAAAAAAGGTAGTAGGGATAACCCTGGGAATTATAGACCGATGAGTTTGACGTCGGTGGTAGGGAAGTTAATGGAAAAAATACTTAGGGGTAGGATGTATGAGCATTTGGAGCGTTGCGATCTGATTAGGGATACGCAACATGGCTTTGTTAGAGGGAGGTCTTGCCTTACGAATCTGGTGGAATTCTTTGAGGAGGTGACAAAAACGGTTGACGATGGGAGAGCCGTTGATGTCATCTATATGGATTTCAGTAAGGCGTTTGACAAAGTCCCTCACGGTAGGCTGGTAGAAAAGGTTAAGGCGCATGGGATACGAGGCCAGGTAGCTAGGTGGATTGAGAACTGGCTGGGAAATAGGAGACAGAGGGTAGTTGTGGAGGGGACCTTGTCGGGCTGGAGGCCAGTGACCAGTGGTGTGCCGCAGGGCTCAGTACTGGGACCTCTCCTCTTTGTAGTCTACATAAATGACTTAGAAGAGGGAGTAGGTGGTGTGATCAGCAAGTTTGCTGATGACACCAAGATGGCAGGGTTGGCGGGTACAGAACTGGATTGTCAGGTGATACAACAGGATATAGACAGGTTGGTGCAGTGGGCAGATAGGTGGCAGATGGCGTTTAATCCTGACAAATGCGAGGTGATGCATTTTGGAAGGAATAATGCAGAGAGGAGCTACGTGATAAAAGGTAGGCCGATTAGGAGTATAGACGTACAGAGAGACCTGGGAGTGCAGGTCCACAAATCCATGAAGGTTGTGTCACAAGTGGAGAACGTTGTTAGGAAGGCTTATGGGATGTTAGCCTTTATAGGAAGGGGCTCAGAGTATAAAGGTGCCGTCTAATGCTTCAGTTATACAGAACGTTGGTCAGACCGCATTTGGAGTACTGCGTCCAGTTCTGGTCACCTTATTACCGGAAGGACGTGGAGTCTCTGGAAAGGGTGCAGAGGAGGTTTACCAGGATGTTGCCTGGCATGGGGGGACTGGGTTACGAGGAGAGACTGAAGAGACTGGGGCTATTCTCCTTGGAAAGAAGGAGATTGAGAGGGGACATGATAGAGGTATATAAGATACTGAAGGGAATAGATAGAGTTAATAGTGAGAGACTGCTCCCTAGACTGGGTACGAACACAAGAGGTCATCACTTAAGGGTGAGGGGGGGGAGGTATAATTTGGAGGTAAGAGGAAGGTTCTTTACACAGAGAGTTGTGGGGGTCTGGAATGCGCTACCGAGTAGGGTGGTGGAGGCAGGCACGTTGGACTCGTTTAAGATGCAGTTAGATAGGCACATGAGTGAAACGAGAATGGAGGGATATGGTAGGGGCTATTAAATAGGGTTAAACCTCGGGAGACACCGGAAGGGCAGGCTGTATGATTAATATGTTTTGTCTTTATTCCACAGGTGGAGGTCCACCTCGTGTCAAGCGAGGGGCATGCACACGGCGGGTTGTGCATGGGCTGCTCTTGGAAGTCCAGGAGTGGCCTAGTACTTCATGTCGGTGTGTGTGCTTGATCCTGGACCGATAGACGGGCTCCACAACAGCTCAGTGACTAGCACTGCTAGCTGTGCAGATACATGGATTTGGGCCTGTGTCTGTGGGAGTTTGCGCATTCTCCCTGTGGTTGCGTGGGTTTCCTCCGGGCGCTCCGGTTTCCTCCCACACCCCAAAGATGTGCTCTTAGGCTAATTGGTTTCCACCAAATTGACACTATTTCTTCCCTGAATCTGACTGAGTAGGGTCCCATTCGTAGACATGCAGGGTAGAATAGGTGTAGGGCGATGCGGCGGCGCGGGCTCGTTGGGCCGAAGGGCCTGTTTCCCGTGCTGGGTTGTTCTTTGTTCTTTGTTCTTTACTTCCCCACATTATACTCAATCTGTCACATTGCTGTTGACTCACCTAATCTGCCATATCTCTTTGCGGCCTTTTTGTGTCCTCCTCATAATTGCATTTCCACCTAGCTTTGTATTACCAGTGCTAATAGCCATATCAATAATCATATTCACTAAAAGGGTTAAAGAATTCAGTTTAGCTGAAAAATCATACAACCAATTAACTGTGAGCAAGGACCCAAGGACACTGCAAGCTGTTCATTCTCAGGCAGGGTTGTCCATATTTGCTCTGAAAACCAAATGGACTAAAGATATCATAGGGAGGTAATACTATCTACAGCTTGAACGTAAGAGTTTGTTTGTCAATTGAACCTCCCTCTAGCTTGGGAGAATTCATGTACCAGGAATGTACCTAGACAGAGAAGATATTTGATATCCACAAGTCTGACACAGGCTGTTATGATAAGAACAAATTGTAGCAGGCGGTAAATCATACTAGGTAGCATGTTTGCTGATGACACCAAGATTGGGGGAAAGGCAAATTGTGCGGAGGGTGTGGAGAGTCTGCAGAAGGATCTAGATAGGCTGGGCGAATGGGCCAGGAAATGGCAAATGGAATTTAATGTTGGCAAGTGTGAGGTGGTCCACTTTGGTAGGAAGAATGGTAGGAAGGACTATTACTTACGTGGCGAAAAACTGCAGCAGGCGACGGTGCAGAGGGACCTCGGGGTCCTTGTGCATGAGTCGTAAAAACCCAGCTTGCAGGTGCAGCAGGTGGTCAGGAAGGCGAATGGGATGCTGGCCTTCATAGCGAGGGGGATTGAATATAAAAGTAGGGAGGTCTTGCTGCAGCTGTATAGGGCATTGGTGAGGCCGCAGCTGGAGTACTGTGTGCAGTTTTGGGCGCCGCACCTGCGCAAGGATATTTTGGCCCTGGAGGGAGTGCAGAGGAGGTTTACTAGGCTGATACCGGAGTTGAGGGGATTGAGCTATGAGGAGAGGCTGAATAAACTAGGCTTGTACTCGTTAGAGTTTAGAAGAATGAGGGGAGATCTCATTGAGACGTATAAGATGATGAATGGGATGGATAGGATAGAGGTGGAGAGACTCTTCCCGCTCAAAAAAGACAGTAGGACTAGGGGGCACAGCCTCAAGATAAAGGGGAGGCGGTTTAGAACGGAGTTGAGGAGGAACTTCTTCACTCAAAGGGTGGTGAATCTCTGGAATTCTCTGCCCGTTGAAGTGGTGGAGGCTGCCTCGCTAAATATTTTTAAGAAGCGGGTTGATGGGTTCTTGATAAGAGAGGGGATTAAGGGTTATGGGGAGAGGGCGGGAAAGTGGAACTGAGCCACAACAGATCAGCCATGATCTTATTGAATGGCGGGGCAGGCTCGAAGGGCTAGATGGCCTACTCCTGCTCCTATTTCTTATGTTCTTATGTTCTTATGTACAAGCCTTTACATTGATTGGGTATTATAATCAAGTAGACATGCACATGTTGCAATTGGTTAGTTGTACTCATACCTCATGCATGATGTAAACCTAACTGATAACTGTAAGTGAATATAGATAACTTCTGAGCAAATATAAATCTCTGGTCAGTATATGCTAATTACTTGTAATCGAATCTGGAAGTATATCTGTCTGTATGACACTGCATCCAGAGCTCTCTACTGCACCACCAGCTGGTGTACTGGAGCTGTTGTTATAGCTTGTAATAAAGGCTGATTTTGAAACTCCGAATTCTTCATCCGGTCAATTGAAGAGGATAAATTCTGAAAACAACTGGGCAGCTAATTTTGTCCCACAACAATCAGCAAACTGAGATAATTTACTCTCTGTCCAAGTCATTCATACAGATTGTAAACAGCTGAGATCCCAGCACCGATCAACCCTATAGTGCAGAAGGAGACCAATCGGCCCATCAATTCTGCTGTCAGAGATCCTTGGGTACCAGCAATCTTAGGCACACTTAGTCGACTCTTAATACAAACAGCACTGACACCATGCATCCAATGCAAAGTCTTTAATTACTTGGGCACAAGGAGAACTCATCTCTCTCTCCATCGAAATGGCTGGAGTAGATCTGCCCTTACAGAGAAACAACTCAGCAGTTATAATCAATTACAGCAAATCAGGAACAAGAGAAATTTCACATCTTTCATTGACATACATATTTGCCAATTAAATCCTGGCTTTTTGCCCTTTCTCATTCGATGAAAAATTGACTTTTGCTAATCCTTCATTTGGATAGCATAGTCCCATTGATACTTGTTATGGAAAAAATCTGATTTTGTCTACCCTCTGGTGAAGGTCAAAAAGGGGGACGTTATGTGGCCTAGTCTAATGCTCTCTTGAAGGTCTGCAATTGATAACACTCTCAAGAGGTGTGATTTTGTTTCTAATATGAGCATTTTAACTTCCACATTTTTCCCCTTTTTGTCTTCTAAGGACAACCTTATGGGCCCTCTACAACTTCTACATCTATACGGATCAGCTTTCTAATTTATTCCTTGGTCAGTTTGTTAATTGGAAGAACTGGAAGGAGATGGGGGACAATGGGCAGGCCTATAATAAGGTATTTGAGAAGGGTCTTAAAATAAATCTCCAAACTACCTGCCAAGTTAGGAAGCCAGCCCCACTAATCAAAGGGATTTTCCTGAGTGCAAAAGACACACCTGCTCCTGAGTGGTATGTACATGTGTCTCGATCCTACGATCCTCATTAATGTAAAAACAGCATGTGTCATTCACTGCCACGCACACTCCTCCCCTGCGCTGCTAAAGGAGATCGGGGGCCATGCAGTTCTGTAGCACCACCTTAGAAAGGGACTGAATTTCCGACTGTAAGTCCTGAATGGTGTCTATGGTGCCATTTTCAATTATTTCCAAGGAAGCAGAAATATTAATAATAGCCTTTTCTAATTCTGAGACCCCCAAGACCTGGAAGGTGGGCCCAGAAAAACTGGTGAAAGCCGGTGTTATGTGTGACTAGCAGGTTTTGAACTGACTGCTCCTGACACTTCACAAACCCCTAGATGGTTATGAAGGGAATGGATGAATAGGTGCTTGACCCCAAAGGCCTCGGGGATCATGTGACCTACGGTGCAGGAGCCGGCCTAATCGACAGTGAGAATCTTACAGGCTCCGTCCCCACAAAGCCAGAACAAGCCATTACGAACAAGGGTCAAGGTGCAGAATGTAGCGTTTTGGCAAAAGGTAAGCCAATACTGGGGATGGGGAAATTTCTCCTGAGCATACCAATAAATATAACAAGTCTAGCTGAGACACAAAGCCCTTAGGGCTACCTGGTCTGCACACCTGGACCAATCTCCATGGTTACAAGGCTCTGAGCCCTTGGGACAGATGCCATCAGGAGGACAGATGGTAATGAGACCATTGAGGGTGAGGTTGTATGACCACTGGCAATCACCCAAAGATGTGCAGGTTAAGTTGATTAGGCCATCCTAAAATTGTCCCTTTGTATCCTGAGATGCGTAAGTTAGAGGGATTAGCAGATAAATATGTAAGGATATGGGGGTAGGGCCTGGGTGGGATTGTGGTTGGTGCAGACTCGATGGGCCAAATGGCCTCTTTCTGCACTTTAGGGTTTCTATGATTCTATGATTCACTCATCCTTGGTGTAGTGAAGTTCAGCCTTGGAACTGGGAGCTTGAGCAATGCATAAGGGGTTGTCAGTCGTGCAATCCCCAGAAAGGATGTCATGGGACCAAACAGGTTGTGGAAGCAAAACCGGGCTTCCTGGTAGCCATAATCAGCAAAGTAAGTACAGGAGATCAATGGATGATCATCCACCCGAATGTCCGTACGGGTATAATTCCTCCTATCACACAGCCATGCCAGTGCCTTAATGGCCACAGAGTAGGCTGTTGCCTCCAGGTAGGCGCCTATTGGATGAGGATCACTGTAGCTTCCGCAGACCGCTCAAAGTTTGAAGGAAGAGCAAATACATTTTTGATGAGGCGGGGGCGGCAGGGAAGTGGGTACAGATCGAACATTGGGTCGGTTGCCCTGTGAAGCGACAGCCTGCATTCTTCAAATCACAGAATTGCTAATCCAAATATTTACCCTGTTAGCCTCCCTGACACTGTGCGGCAATTTACCATGACCAATCAACCTAACCCGCACATCTTTGGATTATGGGGGGAACCAAAGCATCTGGAGGATACCCACACAGACACAGGGAGAACGTGCAGACGCCACACAGACAGTGACCTGAGGCCAGACTAGGTCCCTGGCGCTTTGAGGCAGCAGTGCTAATCATTGTATCACTGTGCCGCCCATTGCCGATCTGTGCAGCACTCCAATAGTCACAGCCTGCCAATTTGAAAGTGCCCCATTTAACCCGACTCTCTTTTCCTGTCTGTTAACCAATCCTCCATCTGTGTTACTATTTCACTCCCATCTTCATAGAACACTACAGCACAAACAGGCCCTTCAGCCCACAAGTTGTGCCGATCATATCCCTATCTACCAGGCCTATCTATAACCCTCAATCCCATTAAATCCCATGTACTAACCCTCAATCCCATTAAATCCCATGTACATGTAAATTCATCAGCCCTTATCTCTTGTCTCGCATCAAATGTCATTTGGAAATCCAAGTATGCTACATTCACTGGCTCGTCTCTATCTACCCTGCTAGTTACATCCTCAAAAAACTCTGAAAAGTCTATCAAACAGGATTTTCCTTTTGTAAAACCATGGTAACCTATTATAATCAACTATATTTTTTGAAGTACATTGCAAGTCTTCCTTAGCAATAGATTCCAGCACTTTCCCACTGAATGATGTCAGGCTAACTGGCCTCGCTCTCCCTTCTTTTTGGATCGCAGTGTTATCTTTGAAAACTTCCAGTCTGCTGTGGTTATTTTGGAATTTGGGCATTTTGGAAAATAATAACTAGTGCATCGACTATCATTGTTGTTATCTCTTTTAGAACCCTAAGTATGGACATCAGCTTCTGGGGATGTGTCAGATTTCAGTCCCTTTAGTTTCTCTGCTACTTTTTCCTTTACTAATATTAATTACCTTCATTTCCTCACTTCTATTAGCCCCTGGTATGTAGTTTGTGTCTTCCACTGGATACAAAATATTTGTTCAATATCTGCCATTTCTTCATTCCCTATGATAATATCTCCTGTCTCTGCTTCTAAGGGACCAACATTTACTTTAGAAACTCTCTTCCTTTTGTACATTCTTGTACAGCCTGTATATATATTCCTGACTAGTTTACTGGGGTAAACTAGTTTTTTTTCTTCTCATCAACTTTTTGGTGGCCCTTTGTTGGTCTCTACAATCTAAATAATTTGGATTTCTAAAGCTACCTTCACCCAAACCCTCCACCCTTCTGCTAATTTAAAACCACTTTTCTCTACTGGGACCATAATAGCTGGTGCATTGTTATGTTTGTTACACTCTGTCCCTTCCTCTCACACCCTGTTACCCGTATTGCTGCCCTACACTATTGCCCAGTCTTTCCTCTTTAGCTTTCTAAATCTCCCCTCAGGTGAACTTTCCCAACCCCCCAAACCACAATTTAATCAAAAGCCTTCACTGCAGCCCTAGTTATATAATTCACCAGCACACACTGATCCTGGCTCAATTCAGGTGAGAACGATCCCAAAAGTTGGTTCTTTTGAGAGAGCAGCTCTCTCTTTCACCAGTCCTGCTAAATTGCCTCATGAACTGAAATCTATTTCTCCCAGACCATGCATTCAACTCTCAGCTCTTGATTAACATGAGCATGAAATGTTATTGAGTATAGGCAGAAATGAGGGGTTGAGATTACCATCAGAGCACCCATGATATTATTGAATAGCAGAGCATGTTCAACGGGCCGAGTGGCCTACTCCTGCTTCTAATTCACATGTCTGCATTTTATTTATCCGCTGCCAATTTGCTCATGGCTCAGTTTTGCCTTCTAATTTAGCTCGTAGCTGCTCGTGTTCCTTCAGCAGAACCTCTTTCTTCGTCCTACCAAGTTGTTGATAACCACATTGAATGGGAGGAGAACGGTCAAGTTGTTTTGGTCCAAGTTTAGCCAGAAATGAGGTGGACAATTCTTTTGCAAATTATTTTAGTAGGAAGGATTGGATGTTTGAATTGAATGTTTATTCAAGTCTCGTAGATGAACTGCCTTCCAATTATGAAACTATTAAGACTGCTTTAATTAAAGCATATGAGCTAATTCTAGAAGCCTATAGACTAAAAATTCTAAATCTGGAGGGTGGCACTGCATAGGTCCTGGGCTGGCCAGTGATCAAGCATGAATGCCACCCTGCTCCCCCTCTGCATTGCACAGTGTGGGAGATTCAAGTCTGAACTCCCAATGAAAAAACAAATTGTGATTTACTCGAGTTTTCCCGCGATTTAAGCACTTGGAACTTTTTTGGAAGAATCACCCCCAAAATCTTCAAAGTCAGAAGCTAATACAAGTGTTCAAACGATCACGGAATACTTTACATTTTAATGGTAAATTACAATTTACCAGCTAGCTTACCTCAATTTTCTCCCACACGTCACTATTGTTCTGTTTCTGCTGAATATCTCGCTGTAGTTGTTGAATGAGAGTTGATTTAGGAGGTGCACTGTCCAAGGCATTCTTTGGCATCTGTGTGAACCAATGGTGTGGGAATTGGGGTAAAATGTTGTGCTTAGCATCTATTTCAGCTACTGATGACTCATCGTCTGACTGGATGTTGCTGAGTGGACCTGACTCAATGCTGTCATCCAAAGAGGAAGCTATATCACTGGAGGAAGCTGGAGATATTAATCCGGATGTGGGAAGGTATTTTTTGTTCTTCAGTTCGTTGTGAATTAATGGATCTGCTTCAGTCATAGAATTTGCCTCTGATAACTCCCAATCTTCAATGTTCTGAAGTGCTTCTGTTGGTGGTGGATGTGACAACATCTTTGTCAAATTCTCAAGCTTTAAAGCCAATACTTCAGTTTCCTTCAGGTGAGATGGAAGAGCTAGATATTCATTTGATCCAAACCAGATGTCACCTTTATCATTTTCAGTGGTTTGACTTTGCCTTGAATTATTCTGTGCCTCTGGCTGCGGTTGTAGCAAAGATACTGTGGGGCTAAAAGCAGAAGAATCTGCCCGGGTCACACTTTGTGGCGGATTTAAAGGCAACTGTGTAGATACTGATTCACGTGAACCTTGTTTGACAGGTAACTGCTTTTTATATTCACTATCAGACTCCTGATTTTGATGTCTTGAGGATATATTTGTTGGTTCATTACTATCCTTGCATTTTGCAGCCAAAGTGTGTGAATTAGATGAATGAGAACTATTATTATTCTCACCAGTTGGTGATTTTATATGTGGAGGACAGTATTGATGTAAATTCTTAATTTTAAGCATGGTACCTGGTTTCTTCTGATATGGGGGTGCCTCAGTAGATGGTAAGGAAATATCATTCTGCGTTGTTTGCGCAGGAGAATTAGATTCTCTACAGTGTTGCGAGGGGCTTCGTGGAGACTCTTGGTTAGGTTGCCTAAGATCATGAAGATCACATGACTTTCTAATAGCTGAAGATTTTATTTGATGTTGGTCACAGGTTTTATTCAGGCTGAAAGTTGTCTTTTGTAAATCACAATGAGAAGGAGAACTCCTTGTCCCACTTGTTTTGTTTAACTCATCATATGAGTGACTGACAGCAGCATTCGTGGAGCTTGGGTAGAATGAAGCCAAGTCCAGCCAAAGTCTGGACCTGTCTGGATGGTCAAAAAGCGAAGGTGTACTTCTGCTCATTTCCGCTTTGTGCGAGAGAGTTGAAGTTGGAACTCTGCAGCAGCTAACGTCCAAATCATCTTTAGAGATTTCATATAAGTATAAAGCTCTTTTGGGTAAGGAGGGCTGTGTTGGAGACTCCTCATTGTAATTGAAGCAATCTTTTATTGGTCTTTTTGGTATGGAGTTTTCACAGTGGTTAATATTTGCACTACAGGAATGCACTTGGATATGTCTCTTGGGCTCCAAATCATCAATATTAGTATGAGAAAGTACCTTTGGTTTGGAACTCTTACTAATTCCTTTTTGGGTTCGTGTGCACTCTGCAGGAGGAGTCGGAGACAGGGTTGGATGCTTTGTTGATTTTGGTGACAACTTGGAGTTTGCTGTGCCTTTTTTACCCTGGACTAATATTTGCTGATCTGTAAGGGATAATTGACTTTCATCATCTGTCTCCATTTCTTTGTGCCTGTAAGTGGAATGGTCATTTGCCACAGTAAGTAGCCCGACACTGCGAACCAATTCTGGAAAGCCTTTTTCAAGATCAGCAGAGTTCCAATGCCCAAAAGGTTTTGGTTTAGCCTTGGTGGCTGAATTGGAGGTCATGGTGGCCTCAGAGCCACAGGGCACGTCTTCACTTGGGCTGTAGTCAGATAGTTCAAAGGCAGTGATACCGCAATCCAAAGAAAAATAGTCTTGGGAACATTTAATGGTCAGCTGACCTGCATCATCAATTTCAGTCAGTGAGTCCAAGCAGGTCTGAAGAAAGAAAACAAAAAAAAACCCTTAATAAAATAAATGCACATTCTGAATTCTGTCACCATTCTACTGGGCCTTCTCAATGAATATTTGTGTTCCATATCAAAAAGTAATGGATGGCAAAGCAACACAGAACTAAATACACAAAATATATAAAGGTGAAATTAAGGCATAATACCTTAAAAAAATGTGGATTTCCAATGGAAATAATTTGGAATTTTATCAAGCACAATTGTTGTAAAAGGATGAAGTTTAGATACACTCAAATTGAAAGCACAAAAACTTTCATGTTATCATATGTTATGTCATGTTAATGACACTTTCAATTGTACAACTGTTACAATTGAGGTTTATAAGTATTGGATGGGATTTTCTGGCCACAAGTGCCTCAAATCAGAAATTCCTAACCGAGGTCAACAGATCCCACTGAATTTTCTATTCCACCCACTAAGATTTCCTTGGTGGGCAGGAAGAGAAAATTCTGCCCATTATGTTTTGTAAATAAATCTTTAAATTTCGGGACAAACGAAGGGAGTGATGTAACCTGTTTGAAGGTCTCCATGACGGTGAGCCTCAGTGATTTGGTTACGAGAGATCTAAATATTGTTTTATTGGTAAAAAGGTGTTTATGTTTGGAGACAATGTTAGCAGACGCTGAGGTTACAATGCTTAGATTCTGAGTTTTTCAAAGTCTATGAGAAGGGCTGCATCTATAAGGTTGCAAACTGTGTGCCGTTAGCTGCCCTTTTACTTCTAAGATGAAAGAGAGTTGGGGTCATGAATAGCTAATCAGATGTTTAACTGTAAGTGAGGTTAATGTGTTTCACGTTTCCATGGGGAAGAGAGAGAAGAAGCCATTTTTGAGATTAGGGGCAGGATTTTACATTCCCCTGCTGGTGGGTTGTGGAAGAGCTTGTAAAATTCAGCAGCTGGCTTTACCACCATCTACTCTGATCTGAAATTTTACAGGAGAGATTGCAGTCGTCAGGTGGCTCACCTGCCCATGGCCCTATTGACCTTAAGTGGCCACTTAATCTTACATGCTGCACTGGAAGGGGCAAGCCATGTAGGAAGCATGGAAGCATTAGCTCTGCAGACTGGTATCAAGCAAGTGGAGGGGAAAACCTCTTTTCAGATTCTCTGGGGTCATTACAAGCACCCCTGACAAAGGTCATATATCCCCCTTTACTCTCACATTTGGCTGTTCAAACCAGGCCCCACACCAACTTCACCCTTTCCCAAGTCAGGGTATGTCTGTCTGGACCCAGTGATACCCTGGACTTAGCTCTGAATCTGGGCTCGTCTTTGTCACTCCTCTTGGTGTACTGGGAATACAGAGCAGCTGGCCATTTGATTGGCCAACAGCTCTCTAAGGCAGGACTTCCCTCCAAGAGAGGTAGCAGAGGTCTCGCCTTAAAGCAACTGATGCTGACCCCAGCATTAAATCAGTGTGGAGAAGCTGTCAGGGACCCATCCTGATTGTAGGAGATTTGCCTTGGATGGTCAAAGGAAGAATAGTCATTGGAACAGTGGAAGGGTTAATAATCACACAAGTTTAAAGATCACATCAGCTGCCATCAGAAAGAAAGGGCATTTATAAAACTCTCCACAGACAAGCACTAAAGCCTTGACTCTGAGAGAATTCATTAAATCAGACTTCTAGAACTGGTAAAAGGGAGTGATATCTGCATAGACACTAACTGGGACAATGAAAATTTGTAACAATGATGAATTAGATCAGCTAACACAATTAATTCATCACGCTGATTGGATATTATAATTAAGCAAGTGTGAGGTGATTATGATTAATTTTAATACCAGTACCTTATGAATGATGTAACCTTAATTAATAATTCTGAGTGGATAGAGATAAATCCTATACCTTGATTGGTATATGCTAATTACTTGTAATCGAATTTGAAACTATAACTTCCATGCATTCCTGAATTCACTGACCTGTGACTTCCTTGGGATCCGAGCTATAGCTTTCATTAAAACAGCTGTTTAAGAGAACTCTGTAACTTGCTCTGGTTACTTGAAAGGCAAAGTTGTGATCAATTTAAAGGCTGACATCAAAGCCCACAACAAACAAGCTTTACTACTCTAGTGGATATAAATAACTCTCTGAATGGTGCCTGAAGAGGCTCACTCAGAGTTACTACTCAGTGAAATGGGAATACTGGAACCCGTGGGAAGCTGGAAGCAACCATGGATTGTTTGCTCAATGGACTGCAATGAGTGAGTGATACGTATAAAAGGAGAAAGTGCCTCTCCAGAGTTTAAAGTATAAGTTGCTTACAAGAAGAAAATAATGTTTAGTCAATGGTGCTTTCAGGCATTTGTCACAGTAAAAGAAATCTTGTTGTGTCATCCTCTTCAGGTATTAACTGAAAATTCGAATTGTTCTTTAAATTTTGTCGATCTGTGTAGAATTCATAACAAAACTGGGGGTTTTATATGGAATTTCAAATCCACAAGCTGAGACAGGAACTCTGGGATTTGCCAAAGTTTAAACAAAATGATTTCACAGTGACTTTTGCTGAATTTACTGAAGAGTTAAAAATGATTGTGTTTAGTGTTGAAGCATTCCTCAAAGGAGAGGATTTGCCTTTGAATGTCTTTGCAACAAACTAGGAAGGTTGATTTAAAAGTGGTAGCAGAAATTTTGGAAATAGATTTGATAGTAAGCGCTATGAAGTTAGAAATAGTTGGGGTATTAGTGCAACATTTGAAACTTGAGGAAGAAACAGGTAGCCCAGATAAAATGCATGTTGAGTTGACTAGGACTCAATTTTAACTCAAACAACTTAAATTGGAAACAAGTAAAGGCAAAACTGTAGTTCTTAACTACAGTTCTAAAGTTCTTAACTACAGTTCTAAACACTGTTCTGAAGAAGACCCATATTTAAACTTGAAACACTGGGGGCAATTCTCCCAAAAGTGCTGAATTTCAGCTTCTCACCTGAATCTCTCCACTCTGTGCACTGCAGAGGTCCCAGTCATGAAAAATCATTAAAAACCCAGAAGGGCAAGGCTTATTTGTGCTGGAGTCTGACAGTTCTGGAACTCTGCGCATTTACAGTGGCCCCAGACTGTCAACCTCCCATTTGAACATAAGAACATAAGAACATAAGAAATAGGAGCAGGAGTAGGCCATCTAGCCCTTCGAGCCTGCCCCGCCATTCAATAAGATCATGGCTGATCTGTCGTGGCTCAGTTCCACATTCCCGCCCTCTCCCCATAACCCTTAATCCCCTTGCTTATCAAAAACCCATCAACCCGCGTCTTAAAAATATTTAGCGAGGCAGCCTCCACCACTTCAACGGGCAGAGAATTCCAGAGATTCACCACCCTCTGAGTGAAGAAGTTCCTCCTCAACTCCGTTCCAAACCGCCCTCCCTCCATCCTGAGGCTGTGCCCCCTAGTCCTACTGTCCTTTCTGAACAGGAACAGTCTCTCCACCTCTATCCTATCCATCCCATTCATCATCTTATACGTCTCAATGAAATCTCCCCTCATTCTTCTGAACTCCAACGAGTACAAGCCTAGTTTACTCAGCCTCTCCTCATATCTCAACCCCCTCAACCCCGGCACCAGCCTAGCAAACCTCCCCTGCACTCCCTCCAAGGCCAAAACATCCTTGCGTAAGTGCGGCGACCGAAACTGCACACAGTACTCCAGCTGCGGCCTCACCAATGCCCTATACAGCTGCAGCAAGACCTCCCTACTTTTATATTCAATCCCCCTCGCTATGAAGGCCAGCATCCCATTCGCCTTCCTGACCACCTGCTGCACCTGCAGGCTGGGCTTTTGCGACTCATGCACAAGGACCCCGAGGTCCCTCTGCACCGTTGCCTGCTGCAGTTTTTTGCCACGTAAGTAATAGTCCTTCCTACCATTATTCCTACCAAAGTGGACCACCTTGCACTTGCCAACATTAAATTCCATTTGCCAGTTCCTGGCCCATTCGCCCAGCCTATCTAGATCCTTCTGCAGGGTCTTGGTGAGGCCACACCTGGAGCACTGTGTACAGATCGGGATCCTTTTCTGAAGAAGGATGTTCTTGCTCTTGAGGGAGTGCAGAGAAGGTCCACCAGGCCGACCCCGGGGATGGTGGGACTGATATACGAGGAGAGATTGACCAGGTTAGGATTGTTTTCACTGGAATTCAGGCGAATGAGGGGGGGATCTCAGACACTCATAAAATTCTAACAGGACTAGACAGGGTAGATGCAGGGAGGGTGCTCCTGATGGTGGGGGACTCCAGAACCAGGAATCACAGTCTGAGGATTCAGGGTAGACCATCTAGGACGGTGGTGAGGAAACACTTCTTCACCCAGAGAGTGGTGGGCCTGTGGAATTCATTACCACAGGAAGTAGTTGATGCCAAAACATTGAACGTATTCAAGAGGTGGCTGGATATAGCACTTGGGGCTAACGGGATCAAAGGTTATGGGGAGAAAGCAGAACTAGGCTACTGAGTTGGATGATCAGATTTGCTGGCCAGTTCAATCACTGGCCAGCCCAGGACCCCCACAGTGCTACCCCTCCAGCCCACTCCCACGGCTCAATCACTGCCCCCGCAGCCATTTCCGGGCCAGACCTGACAGCCTCTGGCTTGGAGCGCCCCGATGCCCAGGCTCCACTCCCCCCGCCGCCATGGGAAACCCCCCCCCCCAGGCAGGCACCCTCCTGATGCAGCCGACTCTCCACCTCCCCCCCCCCCCATCCCCACCCAGCCACGGGCTTAAGGTGAGGGGGGAGAGGTATAATACAGATATTAGAGGGAGGTTTTTCACACAGAGGGTAGTGGGGGTATGGAATGCTCTGCCAAGTAAGGTGGTGGAGGCAGGCACACTGGAGTTGTTTAAGAGTAACTTAGACAGGCACACGAGTGAGTTGGAGATGGGAGGATATAGGAGATTGTTTTAAATAAGGTTCATTAGCATTGGGACGTCCCTGGTAATGTAAAAGGATGTAGTATGATAATAATGTTTTTTCTCTTTTAATTCACAGGTTTTAAGTCGGTCTTCCTTGTTGTCCGACGAGGGGCATACACGCGATGGGTCGTACTTGGGCTGCTCTTGAATGTTCGAGAGTGGCCTAGTGCTTCATGTCATTAGTGTGTGCTTAAACTGGACCAGATGCTGGGCAACACAACAGCTCAGTGACTATCACTGTTTGCTGTGCAGACACATGGATTTGGGCCAGTGTCTGTGGGAGTTTGCGCATTCTCCCCATGCTTGCGTGGGTTTTCTCCGGGTGCTCCGGTTTCCTCCCACACCCCAAAGATGTGCTATTAGGCTGATTGGAAGTAATAAATTGTCCCTAAATTAGTTTCCCTCAATGTGGAATGCCATAAAACAATAGATAAGAGTCATGGGTGGAGGGGGGGACTGGTAATGTTAAAATGGCAGTGTGGGCTCGTTGGGCCGAAGGGCCTGTTTCCCGGGCTGTTTTTGTTCTTTGTTCTTTGTTCAATTGCTGCCCTCCCTCCAAAATAAGGGGGAGCAGATTTAGGACTGAGTTGAGGAGGAACTTCTTCACACAAAGGGTTGTGAATCTGTGGAATGCCCTGCCCAGTGAAGCAGTTGAGGCTACCTCATTGAATGTTTTTAAGGCAAGGATAGATAAATTTTTGAACAGTAAAGGAATTAAGGGTTATAGTGAGCGTGCGGGTAAGTGAGCTGAGTCCACAAAAAGGTCAGCCATGAATGTGATTCATTTTGTTAGGACAAATTTGAATGCGGATTACAGAGTCAACGGCAAGGTTCTAAGGAATGTGGAGGAACAGAGAGATCTTGAGGTTCATATCCACAGATCTCTGAAGGTTGCCACTCAAGAGGATAGAGCCATGAAGAAGGCTTATAGTATGTTAGAGTTTATTAACAGAGGGTTTGAGTTTAAGAGCCATTGGGTTATGCTGCAACTATACCGGACGTTGGTGAGACCACATTTGGAATATTGTGTTCAGTTCTGGTCACCTCATTATAAGAAGGATGTGGAAGCATTGGAGAGAGTGCAGAGGAGATTTACCAGGATACTGCCTGGTTTGGAGGGTAGGTCTTATGAGGAACAGTTGACAGAGCTGGGGCTTTTCTCTTTGGAGCGGAGGAGGATGAGAGGCGACTTAATAGAGGTTTATAAGATGATGAGGGGGACCGATAGAGTGGACGTGCAGAGACTATTTCCTTGGGTGGATGTAGCTGTTACTAGGCAGTATAAGGTTCATGTTGGGAGATATAGGAGGGTTGTCCAAGGTAGATTCTTCACCCAGAGAGTGGTTGGGCTGTGGAATAGACAGCCTGCTGTGATAGTGGAGTCGGACACTTTAGGAACTTTCAAACGGTTATTGGATAGGCACATGGAGCACTCCAGAATTATAGGGAGGGAATAGCTTGATCTTGGGATTGGACATAGCTCGGCACAACATTGAGGGCCGAAGGGCCTGTACTGCGCTGTAATGTTCTATGTTCTATTCTAAAAATTTGAATTGGAAAGGGAAATACAAACCTTGAATTAGAACTTCGAGAGAGGAAAACTAGGGAATTTGAACTGGATAGTGAAAGGTTTTGATTACATGATCAGGAAGCAGCAGGCAGGTTTGACAATGAGTCAACTTTGATTCCTGGTTTTGATTTGGCAAGAAATATTTGTCTAGTGTATAAATTCAGTGAGGCAGGAGTTGAAATATATTTTATATCATTTGAGAAAATTGCTATGAAGTTACAATGGCCACCAGAAATTTGGACAATTGTATTACAAAATGTTTCGATGGAAAAAGCAAAAAGATGTATTCAACCTTTTTGGATTGAGATGCAGTTAAAACTATTGTAATTCATGCATAAGAGTTAATTCCAGAAACTTATCAAAAAAAAATGAAGAAACCTGAGGCAGAGACAAAATTAGACTTTTGTGGAATTTCCTGGAGGAAAAGATGTTTGATCTACAGTATAGGTCAGTAAAGTTTAATAGAATTTTGAAAACCTTAGAGAGAAATTGTTAATAGAGGAATTAGAAACAGCATTCCTTTCGGAGATGGAAGATAGTAAAGTTTCTAATATAAGAGAGAGGCATCTGTTTTAGCAGAAAGCTGAATTATCTCACAAGCACATAGGTGGCAGCAAATCTTTGCTTGCAAACCTAAAACAAAGTGAAGAGATAAACCAGTTGATAAAGAACAGGACACTAATTACATTGAGAGGAACAACAGAAATGAAAAGGCAGAGAAAACAAGGAGTAGTGAAAGAGATACTTGCGTGAGGTAAAAATGATCAAAAGAGACCAGCATATTAGTTTTGCTATGAAAGTGAACATGTGAAAGCTGATTGCTTCAGGTTGAAAGTATAAGGGAAGGATTCATTTAGTTGCTGCTTTATAGCATCATTTATCAATTATGATGCAGTCTCTAGCCTCTCTTCTATTTTACCTCTCTCCAAGTGCTCCAGAAACAGCTCCCATACTTCAAAAAATGTATCAGGTTTGTTATTTATGCTGTAATAGATCCTTTCCATGTGCAATCTACATGTTAATTCCATTAGCCATGAATTCAAGAGTGATTTTGGTACTGTCTTCCATACTTCCAAAATAACTTTTTTTTGCCTCCACCATCCCAAATGATACAATAAGTCACTTCCATTCAGTTTTGTTCATCAGAGCACCAGAACATCCCAATACAGCAATCTCAGGGTTATGGGGAAAAACACACATATATATCAGAATATCATAGGAAAATATCTGCCCAAAATCTGTGAAGCTTTGGACATGTCCATAAAAGATGCATTGAAGTGCTCTTACCAGATTTGCATTTATTACATATGGGATAGAACACAGAACAAAGAAAATTACAGCGCAGGAACAGGCCCTTCGGCCCTCCAAGCCTACACCAACCATGCTGTCTGACTTAACTAAAACTCCCTACGCTTCCGGGGACCATATCACCATATCCCTCTGTTCCCATCTCATTCATAAGAACATAAGAAATAGGAGCAGGAGTAGGCCATCTAGCCCTCCGAGCCTGCCCCGCCATTCAATAAGATCATGGCTGATGTGAAGTGGATCAGTCCCACTTTCCCACTTTCTCCCCATAACCCTTAATTCCCCTGTCTATCAGAAACCTATCTACCCGTGATCAGTGTAGCATCTTCGTCACTAGCTCAAAAAACTCAATCAAGATCGTGAGACACGACCTCCCCTTCACAAAACCATGTTGTCTTTCACTAATATTACTTATTTCCAAGTGGGAATAAATCCTGTCTTGAAGAATCCTCCCCAATAATTTCCCTACCACTGATGTTAAGTCTCACCAGCTTGTAATTACCTGGATTATTCTTGCTACCCTTCTTAAATAAAGGAACAACATTGACTATTCTCCAGTCCTCTGGGACCTGCCCTGTCGCCAATTAGGATACAAAGATTTCTCTCAAGGCCCGAGCAATTTCCTCCCTTGCCTCTCTAGACTGCACGATAAATTCTGTATAGCTTTGTTTTTGAATAATGAGGTCTGTGCATTACTTTATATTAAGTTAGTTGATACCTGGCATTTATTCTTCTTAGGGCCTCTATGTACCCTTATCTGAGATCTGCAATTCCATTTCCTCACTCCATATATTTCTAAGTTAGTTAGTGGAATCATTTCATTTGATTGGAAAATAATACAACAAACCAAGAAATCAATTTCTTGGACCCAGGTGAGCTCAGTGGAAACCTATACATTTCTTAATCCATTGGGAGAGTTTCAAAGTTTTTACAGGTGCAGATAGAAGGTATTCTTTCCAGATGTATCATAGCTTAGTAAGGCTCCTGCTCTGACCAAAACTGCAAGAAACTATAAAGAGTTGTGAACGTAGCCCAATCCAACACACAAACCAGCCTCCCATCCATCAACTCCGTCTACACTTCTTGCTGCCTCAGAAAAGCAGCCAGAATAATCAAGGACCCCAAGCACCCCAAGCACTCTCTTTCACTTTCTTCAGTTGGGAAAAAGATACAAAAGTCTGAGATCACATACCAACTGACTCAAGAACAGTTTCTTCCCTACTTCCATCAGACTTTTAAATGAATCTACCTTATATTAAGCTGATCTTTCTCTATACCCTAGCAATGACTGTAACACTATACTCTGTGCCCTCTCCTTTCCTTCTCCCCTATGAACAGTATGCTTTGTTTATATAACACAAGAAACAATACTTTTTACTATATTCCAATACATGTGACAATAACAAATAAAATCAAAAGTGACAGATATGATTTCTTATTTGCAAATATCAGGAAAAATCTGTTGAAGGTAAAGCAAGCTTATATTTTAATTGTTCCAATGAGACAAAGTGAAGTCTCTAAGTGTAATTATTCCTTTATCTCTCCACATTGTAAACACCACATCTGATTGGGAAAATAGCATGGTTATAACTTATTAGACTATGAATACAGCTGTCTGATAATTTATATACATTTTTGTCTGTTTCCACGTTTTCAAGTTATTATCTGTTATTACACTAGGCAATTTCACTGTGGAAAATAGAAATACTGGAACAGAAATGGCCCCTCATCGTCTTAACTAATTAATGCCATTTAATTAAGTGTGCAGTGAAATAAATGAGATTTTTTTTAAAAAAAACAAAGATTTGTATGGATACTCAGATCCAGGACAATCAATCATGTGTGCTGAATTTAATTGCAAACTATGAAAGAATTTATTTGAAGTTGAGCAAAATCTCGAGTTTCTGCCCTTTAGTTAGATGCTTCTCAGGTTTCCTTCAAATGTTTAATGTAAATTGTTTCCAATCACTTATCTGATTTAAGACTTGGCAAAGTGATGAAAGTGGAGAAATATATTCTAGATTTGCACTGCAGTATTGAAAATTGTGGTAGTTCACATCTCTTACTTTTGCTTTTTTTATGTTTATTTAAGACAACCATGAAGAATAGATTATTATTTTCTTCATGATTTTTAATTCCAAGGTCAAAAAATAAATAAGGCTAAGTTAATCCAGTATTTATGCATTATATAGCTGAAACAATATGAACATATATTTAAGGAATGGGTTTGGTCAACTCATTAGCTTGATATCAGTAAGTGGGCACACGCTTTTTCATGCGTGCATCTGATTGGGAAAATAGCATGGTTATAACTTATTAGACTATGAATACAGCTGTCTAATAAGTTACATACATTTTTGTCTGTTTCCACATTTTCAAGTTATTATCTGTTATTACACTAGGCAATTTCACTGTGGAAAATAGAAATACTGGAACAGAAATGCGTGCATGAAAAAGTCATCACTATATCACCACTTAGAGAAGGGCACATCAGAGACATCCAACAAGGCTTCTGAAAAGGTGCTCCTATTTTACTAAGCTGATTGCAATCTTTTGAAAGAAGTCACAGTGATAGTGGAATGTGCAAGGTGTAGGGCATGATATTAACAGCTTGCTGTGCCTGTCAATCAGTGTGGTGACCCAGAAACATAGCGTGAGAGGATGGCTTCACTCCCAGAAAGGGTGCAAAGCTCATTAGCATCAGAATGCTTGGATCGCCATATCATTAGCAAGTCTGGCATTGCTGCTTCCCCCCACCTCCGTCTCAGATGCTTCCCACAACCCCAATGCAACGGCATACTGACACAAATCACTACTGGTTGCCAGTGATGAAGAGGTGCTAACTGGGCCCTCATGGTGCAAAATGGCAGATCATGCATTGAATCAATGTTCGAGGTTGTTTGACACCATGATCCATCTACTCTTGCATGTTTATACCCGCGACAGTGCCCTAAACATCAGGGTAGGCTGTGCCAAAAGTGCCTGGAAGCATTCCAGCCAACCTTTATCAGATGTAGCACAGGCGGAGCCCAATTACTACTTCTGTGGGTGAACTGATTCTAAGGATCAAAGTGAAGATTGGGAAATCCTAACCTCACCTATACCATCGGGGAGCTTGAAGCACAATAGGGACTGACTGGTGGCAGTAATGCAAAATGATCAAAAAATCCAGTTACGTGGCATTTCATAATTTCCCTAAAATGTGAAAATTAAAAATGGAAGTGAGGAGACATTTAGCAAACGTTGCTGAGTTGCTGTTACAAGGCTGATTGATAAATTGTTTTGAGTTGTTTGAGATAGACTTTAAGTTTCCAGGTGGTAATTTCCACCTTCCCCACTTGGGCTATTGATGAGTGGAACAGATCCACCAGTTGGTAGAATTCATCTGATTTTCAGCGCAATTAAATAAACAAAGGTGAAAATCAACCGAGTGTTTTTTGTTTTAAGTTGAAATGTAAGTTTGTGCAGGGAAAAGGATTATTATTTAAAGATAGACTATTTTCTTGAGGAGAGCAACTAAACGGATAAATATAATTTCCAAGCCAGTGCTATGACAAGTAATTACTACAATAACATTTACATGATGCATTGACTTGTTATGATGAGGATTAAGTCCCCACATCTGTTGAACATTTTTTTTAGTTGATTAATAGCAAACCTTTCTGACTAGCTCTGTCTCAAATATAGCCATACCCTTTGATCCCAAATAAAATCCAGTACTATCCGCAATAAAACTGTGCGTTAAATCAACTCTAAGGAGAATTAAGTAGCTGAAATTTCCTCCTCTGTAAAGACTAGCCAATCAAATTAATTAAAAATGGTGAGGAATAAAAGCTCGCAATTTCTTACCTCTTTTCTGTCCTCACTAAAAGCCTGAAGAATGTCAGTCTGCCTGGTGTAATTTCCGTTTGAATCCTGAAGACCCTGTAAGATTCTTTCACGAAGCACAAGAACTGATACACGTAGCTGGTGCCACAAAAGTTGAACTGTATGGATGTCCACTAGGATATTGACTGAGTAGGAAAGAAGCTTCAGTGAAATTTCAGTCTCTAACAGGGCGTGGATCAGCTCCACATGATCTGAAATATCTTCACAAATATCCTGCAGAGAAAAAAGGAAGATAACTTACAGAATCAATCACATCGTCAATAGTGGGGCCCTAATTATTTTCTCATACACCTTTCTCTTTTAGGTACACTTGTGTGATTGCAGCAAGGAAAAGATTGTCATAAATCTTTTGCGAATTTGTAGCTAGATAGGGTGCAGAGGACTTTACGTTTCTGCAGTGCCTTTGCCGCCAGTTGTTTGAATCTTGTACAATTAATTAGTGCTGCAGTTATAATTTTGCATTTTTCCTGGATCGCCTAATCTGTTGGAATGTTGACCTTTTTTGTCCTTGTAAATATTCTCCATTGTTCTAACATGTCAAATGGTTTGGCATGATGCTTACATAATAGAGCAACACAGTGTTTGTTCCCGGGCCTGCTTCTCAGAATTTTCAAATATTAAATTTAAGGAACTAGAAGAAATTAAATTATTTTTAGAATTTGTATTTCAGGGTTAACAAAATGGAGAACCAGTTTTCTGTGTATGCATGAAAGACTATGGGCAGAGATTTCCTGTAAACTACTATATTGAAGTTTATTAGCATTGTTTCACTTGTAATATTATTTAAAGAAAACCTTTTTTGCTGGAAGCACATGCAGATGATGATATGAACCACTTCACTGGTAAACTTAGTTTACAAAAACTGATAGAATTATTGACCTTCAGGTGATGAAGATACTTGAAAATCTAAGTGCATCCAGGTGTACAGATTAAACAAGACTGATCAAATTTTCACAATTACACAAGCACAGAGAACTAAAATTATAACCAATTTGATTGTTATTAAATGAAAAATGGCCAACACTAAGATCGCTGGACAGGAAGATTATACATCACTGATACAATAACATACTATTGCACTCCAATGTGGAGTGCCATAAGTGTAGACAAAGGTCATGGGTGGAAGAGGGAACTCACAATGTTAAAATGGCGGCGTGGACTCGTTGGGCCGAAGGACCTGTTTCCTGTGCTGTGTTGTTCTTTGTTCTTTATTAACAAGCTAAGCAGCTTACTTACACTTCATTTATTTATTTTATTTATTAATGTCACAAGTAGGCTTACGTTAACACTCCAATGAAGTTACTGTGAAAATTCCCTAGTCACCACACTCTAGCAGCGGTTCAGGCACATTGAGGGAGAATTTAGCATGGCCATTGCAGCTAATCAGCACATCTTCCGGAACTGTGGGAGGAAAACAGAGCACCAGGAGGAAACCCACACAGAAAGGACGAGCGAGCAAACTCCACACAGATACTGACCCAAGCCAGGGATTGAACCCCGGTCCCTGGCGCTGTGAGGCAGCAGTGCTAACCACTGTGCCACCGTGCTGCCCTCGTTCAGATTCATTTGTAAAATGCATTTTCCACCCTTTTTGTCAGACTTCCATGCTGAAGCATTGCATTAGCTTATTTTCACCTCAATTGAAGAATTTAATGTAACTCCTCGAAACAGCAACAATCTTCTTGAAGATAAGATCCAGTGCAATCCATTTCCATGCAAACTTAAATTTAAATCCTTCCACTGACGACACAAAAACATATTTTTCTTCCTTGCTGCCCCATTATTTAAGCAAAGTTACAAATAACTTGTAAATTCAAACTTAAATTCTATATCCAAATCATCACATCCTACAGGAACATAATAATGGAAAAAGCTATTTTTCTTCAAATGATTTCTTCAACCCAATCTTCCCTCTTTCAGCTACTATCCTGACCATAGTTCAATGAGTCCTAATAACTATCATCTGTCTTCACCAGGAAACTTAGATAGCTAATTCCACATTCCAACACTCCCAGGTTTCCCTTTGCAAAAATATATTTTATACATAAAATATCTAAAAGAACATTACAAAGTGGTCTTTACAGAAAATTTTCAAATTCTCTACACAGATCATGATGCATTCTGAGTTGCTTCATACAATTGTGATTCATGTACCATTTACTGTATACATTCATACAGCCGGAGAGACTCAACATAGTGTCCATCTATTGGTGTACCAAGGCTGACAGGCCTTAGAGAGCGACCTTTGCCCATTGTCCCTCTATGATGGCTGTCCCAAACTTTAACACATCCCTCACATAGTCCTGGAATGTGCCAGTCTGCAACACCAGTCATGGACATTCCTTTGCACTGGGTGGCCAACAAATTTCAGACAGACCTAAGAGCATCTTTCACCGAGGTGATGATCCTCCAACTGCAGCTCATATTTGACATGGTGTGCATTCCTGGAACAGCCCTTAGAGCACAGAGTCCTGTGTCACAGAACTGCTCAGGATGAACCTCAAAAAACTACTACATCTCTTCCCACACTCTCTTTGCAAAGTCACATTCCAGAGGAGGTAAACAACAGTCATAAGAACATAAGAAATAGGAGCAGGAGTAGGCCATCTAGCCCTTCGAGCCTGCCCCGCCATTCAATAAGATCATGGCTGATCTGAAGTGGCTCAGTTCCACTTTCCCGTCTCTTCCACACCGCAGCCACTTTGAGGGTAATGTTCAGAGAAGGTGAGACTCTGGACATGTAGGAAGGATCAGATGGGTAGGGCCTTTCTCACCACCAGCCAAGATATGTTCTTGGTGCTTGTCTGAATATTCTGGCAATGAGGTATTTCAGTAAATGACTTTGATAGTCTTCTCAGGAAACTGTCTGACAGGATCGACCATCTTCTTTTCCTACAGGGTTTCTTGGACATTCTCCGCAGGTCACTGCCTGATGGAATTGTGGTCAAATGTGAATCTCTGCATAAATTGTTCTAGGAGGATAGGTGTTGCCACATAGTCCAACTCTGAATAGCCTGAATTCTGTGGCAATGTGGCATCACTGTAGGGGGAGAGTTTGCAGGAACATCAACACCTAGTGACACTCGCCTGCATACCGAGGGTCTAGGCATAGCTTGATGCAGCCACACATGCAAGTGGCCAATAGGATGAGGGCAATATTGTTCATGGTTTTTCTTCCTTTATTTAGATGTTTGTACATCATGTCTTTTGTGAACATGGTCCATTTTTGATCTCCATTTAAAGTGGAAGATAGCTTGAGTGATCACCTCAGTGCAGGAGTATGCAATGGGCCAGTCCTGTGCCACCCATTGAGAATGCCTCAAACCTGATGAGCAGATTCTTTGCCACAATGGGGAGGGAGCTTCATTCCCACACGCCAAGTTTTTGCTTTTACCATAGTGACTCACTCTTTCCAGTTTCTAGCAAGTACCCTGGTCCCTCCAAACCACATGGCCAGCACCTTCAGTCAATCTGACTTGACAGTGTAGGTAACAAAGGCTTGGTTATCCAGTTCCCAAACAAAATAAGAACATAAGAACTAGAAGCAGGAGTAGCCCATCTCGCCCCTCAAGCCTGCTCCGCCTTTCAATAAGATCATGGCTGATCTTTTTGTGAACTCAGCTCCACTTACCCGCCAGCTCACCATAATCCTTAATTCCTTTACTGTTCAAAAATTTATCTATCCTTGCCTCAAAAACATTCAATGAGGTAGCCTCAACTGCTTCACTGGGCAGGGAATTCCACAGATTCACAACCCTTTGTATGAAGAAGTTCCTCCTCAACTCAGTCCTAAATCTGCTTCCCCTTATTTTGAGGCTATGCCCCCTAGTTCTAGTTTCATCCACCAGTGAAAACAACTTCGCTGCTTCTATCTTATCTATTCCCTTCATATCTTTATATGTTTCTGTAAGATCTCCCTTTATTCCTCTGAATTCCAATGAGTATAGCCCCAGTCTACTCAGTCTCTCCTCATAAGCCAATCCTCTCAACTCCGGAATCAACCTAGTGAATCTCCTCTGCACTCCCTCCAATGCCAGTATATCCTTCCTCAAGTAAGGAGACCAAAACTGTACGCAGTACTCTAGGTATGGCCTCACCAGCACCTTATACAGCTGCAACATAATCTCGCTGTTTTTAAACTCCATCCCTCTAGCAATGAAGGACAACACTCCATTTTCCTTCTTACTTACCTGCCGCACCTGCAAACCAACTTCTTGAGATTCCTGCACAAGGACACCCAGGTCCCTCTGCACAGCAGCATGCTGCAATTTTTAACCATTTAAATAATAGTCCATTTTGCTGTTATTTCTACCAAAATGGATGACCTCACCTTTACCAACATTGTACTCCATCTGCCAGAGCCTCACCTACTCACTTAGATTATCTATATCTCTTTGCAGATTTACAGCATCTTCTGCACACTTTGCTCTACCACCCATCTTAGTGTCATCCACGAATTTTGACACACTACAATTCCAAATCATCTATGCAAATCATAAACAATTGCGGTCCCAACACTGATCCCTGAGGCACACCACGAGTCACTGATTGCCAACCAGAAAAACACCCATTTATCCCCAATCTTTGCTCTCTGTTAGTTAACGAATCCTCTATCCAAGCTAATACATTACCCATAACACTGTGTACCTTTATCTTATGTAGCAGTCTTTGGTGTGGCAACTTGTCAAATGCCTTCTGGAAATCCAGACACACCACATCCACAGGTTCCCCGTTGTCTACTGCACATGTAATGTCTTCAAAGAATTCCACCAAATTAGTCAAACATGACCTTTCCTTCATGAACCCATGCTGCATCTTACCAATGGGACAATTCATATCCAAATATCTCGCTATTCCTTCCTTGATGATAGAATCAAGCATTTTCCCTACTCCTGAAGTTAAGCTAACTAGCCTGTAGTTACCTGCCTTTTGTCTGCCTCCTTTTTTAAAGAGTGGCGTCACATTTGCTGTTTTCCAATCTGCAGGAACCACCCCTGAGTCAGCGAATTTTGGTAAATTACAACAAATACATTTGCTATTTCTCCCACCATCTCTTTTAGTACCCTGGGATGCATTCCATCAGGATCAGGAGACTTGTCTACCTTCAGCCCCATTAACATGCCCAACACTACCTCTTTCCCGATAATGACAGTTTCTAGGTTCGGCATGTTATATTTGTGTCTTGCACTGTGGAGACCAACACAAAATACCTTGTTCAATGCCTTAGCCATTAGGATGGAGTTTAATGCGGAGAAGTGTGAGGCAATTCATTTCGGTAGGAGTAACAGATGTGTTCAGTATAGGGCTAACGGGAGGACTTTGAATAGTGTGGAGGAGCAGAGGGATCTAGGTGTATGTGTACATAGATCCCTGAAAGTTGGGAATCAAGTAGGTAAGGTAGTTAAGAAGGCATACGGTGTCTTGGCGTTTATTGGTAGGGGGATTGAATTTAGGAGTCGCAGCATCATGTTGCAACTGTACACAACTCTGGTGTGGCCGCACTTGGAGTACTGTGTGCAGTTCTGGTCCCCACATTACAGGAAGGATGTGGAGGCTTTGGAGAGGGTGCTGAGGAGGTTTACCAGGATGTTGCCTGGTATGGAGGGGAGGTCATATGAGGAGAGACTGAGGGATTTGGGATTGTTTTCGCTGGAAAGAAGGAGGCTAAGAGGGGATCTTATTGAAACATATAAGATGATTAGAGGTTTAGATAGGGTGGATAGTGATAGCCTTTTTCCTCGGATGGAGAATGCTAGCACGAGGGGGCATGGCTTTAAATTAAGGGGTGGTAGTTATAGGACGGATGTCAGGGGTAGGTTCTTTACCCAGAGGGTGGTGAGGGATTGGAATGCCCTGCCTGCTGCGGTTGTAAATGCGCCTAGTTTGGGGGCGTTTAAGAGATCTGTGGATAGGTTTATGGACGAAAAGGGATTGGTTTAGATTAGTGGGTCAGTGTTTTTTTTAAAAAAAACTGGTCGGTGCAACATCATGGGCCGAAGGGCCTGTTCTGCGCTGTAATGTTCTATGTTCTATGTTCTATGCCCCTTCTTGTCCTCTAAAGGACCAATGTTTACTTTAGCCACTGTTATTCATTTTATATATTTGTAGAAACTTTTGCTGTCTGTTTTTATAGTCTGAGCTAGTTTTCTCTCATAATCCATCTTATCCATATCTTTTCTCATGGCTTTTTGCTGACCTTTAAAGATTTTTCAATTCTCTATGTTACCACTAATCTTCGTCACTTGGTATGCATTTCTTTTCAGTTTGATTCCCTCCTTTACTTCCTTAGATATTCATGGCTGATTATGTCTTTTTCTACAGTCCTTCCTTATCACTGATATATACTTCTGCTGAGCGCTGCAAAAGGTCACTTTGAAAGTCCTCCACTGTTCCTCAATTGTCCCACCATAAAGTTTTTGCTCCCAGTCTACCTTAGCCAACATCCCCCTCATCCCTTTATAGTTCCCTTTGTTTAAGCACAAGACTCTGGTATTGGATTTTACCTTCTCATGCTTCATCTGTATTTTAAATTCAACCATACTGTGATCACTTCTTCCAAGAGGATCCCTAACTGCAAGATCATTAATTATTCCTGTCTGGTTACATAGGACCAGATCTAGGATAGCTTGCTCCCTTGTCAATTCCATTACATACTGTTTAAGGAAGCTATCACAGATACCTTCCATGAACTCCTCCTTGACCAACCTGGTTTGACCAATCGATATATAGATTAAAATTCCCCATGATAATTGCTGTATAGCCTTGATCTTGCTTCAACATACCTTGGCTCTCAAGGCCAGTTCAAACTGGTCGCAGACACTCATCAGTCTGCATACCAACAATGGAACTGAGCAGAAGATGATGACATTGTCTGTGGCATAGGGGCGGCATGGTGGCACAGTGGTTAGCACTGCTGCCTCACAGCGCCAGGGACCCAGGTTCAATTTCCGGCTTGGGTCACTGTGTGGAGTTTGCACATTCACCTCATGTCTGTGTGGGTTTCCTCCGGGTGTTCCGGTTTTCTCCCACATTCCAAAGATGTGCAGCTAGGTTGATTGGCTATTCTAAATTGCCCGTTAGTGTCAGGGGGTCAGTAGGGTAAATAAGTAGGGGCATGGGGATAAAGTCTGGGTGGAATTGTGGTTGGTGCAGACTTGATATTTCAAATGGCCTCCTTCTGCACTGTTGGGATTTTATGATTGTCCATGTACAGGGAGGCTTTAATCCGAATATCTCTACTGCCTGGGATTGTCACTCTTTATAGAATCCCTACAGTGCAGAAGGAGGCCATTCAGCCCATCGAGTCTGCACCAACCACAATCTCACCCAGGCCCTATTCCCGCAACTCCACATATTTACCCTGTTAATGCCCTGACAGTAGGGTCAATTTGCATGGCCAATCAACCAAACCACACATTGTTGGACTGTGGGAAGAAACTGGAGCATCTGGAGGAAACCCACGCAGACACGGGGAGAATGTGCAAACACCCCACAGACAGTAACCTAAGGCCGGAATTGAACATGGGTCCCTGGCACCGTAAGGCAGTAGTGCTAACCACTGTGCCCAAACCTTTCTTGATAGTCTCAGCAAAGTCTCTATACAATATATGAATAGGATGGGACCGAGAGGGCAGCATTGCCTGACTCCAGGTTTGATTGAAAAGTTTTCTGATTGCCACCCATTGATTGAAACTGTGCCATTTATGTTTGTGAGAGCAGCTTGATTCAATCATGGATTCCCTCCCCAAATCCCATTTTGGAGAGCACATTCATCATGTATGTATGTGATATCCTGTCAAAGGCCATTTGTCTCCTGGTCCAGGCTGATGAGGTGGGTGTCCACCCACCCACCCATCCCTCCTCCCCCATAACATTGAGTAGCATGAAGCAATCAGAGATCTTCCTGCTGAGTATAGTGCAGCTCAGGTCAGGGTGAATCACTAACAATACAGCAAGCCTGACCCAACTGAACAGAATTTACAATCCACATTTGTGAAGTGAGTTACAAGTGAAATGGGTCGCTTATTCCCACTTTTCTCCCTTTCCCTCTTCCTGATATCTTTCTTCATGGATTCAGACATGCTGCCAGCCAAAAGCACACTTTCATACACTTCGAGCCAGCCTGGACTGCTCCAGTCCCACAGACCCAAATACAACTCAGCCAGTAAACCAGTGCTTCCTGCACTTTTTCCTCTTCTTGAAGAACTCAAGGACCTTAGTCAGTTCATCCAGAGTTAGCAGTTTGTCCAAATTCTCCTGTGTAATGCCATCCAAGATCTCTGTGCTAGCAGACAAGAAGGGCTGGGAGGCAATGCTGTCTCTGAGTTTCACCACATGTAATCCAGGATAAAAAGGTTTGCTGAAATTCAAAATATCAGACTGATGACTTTCCTGAGCCATCTTCATCCTTCACAGAGTTCCTGTTGTGCGAGCATTTCTCATCCTGCTCATCCAATTTAAACATAAACTGCTGGAACAACAACCTTACGCAACATTAGAAAACATTGAAATTTTAAGTGTTACAGGGTCAAGAATCAATTTAAATGGCTGAGTGCGATATAACTGGGTAGAATGATCTGAAGATCAGAGGGGAGAATGTGTAGCCTAATTTCTCAGCAATCTGTCTGCTGCAGTACTGCAGCAGAAACGTTCTTTCTCAACTATATAAAACCTTGGTTAGGCCACATTTGGAGTACTGCGTGCAGTTCTGTTCACCACCCTCCCAGAAGGATGTGGAAAATCTGGACAGAGCGCAAAGAAGGTTCACCAGAATGTTGCCTGGTCTTGAGGGTGTTGAGGAAAGGTTGAATAAACTAGGATTGTTTTCACTGAAAAGATGGAGGCTGAGGGTAGACCTGATAGAAATCTACAAAATTATGAGAAGCTTACACAGGGTGGATAGTCAAACGCTTTTTCCTAGGGTAGAATTGTCAATTACAAGGGGACACAGGTTCAAGGTGAGAGGGGGAAAGTTTAAGACAGATGTGCAGGGGAAGTTTTTCACACAGGTATATGCCTGGAGCACACTGCCAGAGGAGGTGGTGGAAGCAAGCACATTAGCAACATTTAAGGGGCATCTGGATGGGTAGATGAATAGAGAGGAAATAGAGTGATATGCATCGAGTAAGGACAGAGGCTTTTTTTAGTTTTGTTTGGGCATCATGATCAGCATGGGCTTGGTGGGTCTAAGAGCCTGTTCATGTACTATATTGTTCTTCGTTCTTTGTTCCACAGGGTGGACTCTGGACTGGAAGATGATATTGGATGCCTCTGAGGCAAAAAGCAAAGTTTGCTATCTCTTCATCTTTTAGAGATCTCCTTGGCATCAAACCCCATCAACTACAGCCAGAGCAGATCATCCATGTTTTTCTGGAGTCAAGAGTCAACTTTGTTCCTTTTGAGCCTTCTGAATATTTCTGAGGATGAAAAACCTTGAGATTTTTGCACTGATTGCTTCTCACCAGTATATCAGCACGCAAAAAAGAGTTTAATCATTCTACAACATTTGGAATCCATTTAGAGTTCCTCAGTATTTTCTGTGGACAGAAGTTTCATGTTCAGCTTCCATGTCCCCTGCAACCCTCTGTCTTCCTGTAAGTAACAGTCGTCCAGGAGGAGACAGTGATTAGAGAACAACCCTGATCTGATGTCACTGGATCAGACTATGAATGATAGGACACTAACAGAAAGTCTATATAGATGTAATCATCTGGCGAGGTGTGTTGACACTGCATTCCATCTGCAGAGTTGTTGAAGACGTTGTGTTCTAGACATCTTTTACTTCTCCATCAGGAGTCTGAATAAAAACATGGAAATATAGGAAATAGGAGTAGGAGGAGGTTGCTTGGCCCTTTGAGCCTTCCCACCATTCATTATGATCATGGCTGACCATCCAACTCAATATCCTGATCCCTCCTTCCTCCCTTATCCTTTGATCCCCTTCACCCCAAGAGCTCTATCTAACTGCTTCTTGAAAATTCTCCAACTCGCTCACCCCGCTACCAGCAGGAAGGGAGAATTTGGCACATAGCCAAGTCTTCATTAACTGCACTGGCACCAGAGAATCGCAGCCATGGGCAAGGTCAGAAAATTCTGGCCACCTTGTTTTGGCCTCAACTGCTTTCTGTGGTAGTGAATTCCACACACTCACCACTCTCTGGGTGAAGAAATTTCTTCTCATATATTACCTCTGGTTCTTTACTCCCCCACAATCAGGAACATCCTTCATTCATCTAGCCTATTAGAATTTTATAGGTTTCTATGAGATCCTCCCTCAGTCTTCTCATCTCCAGTGAATATAATCCCAAATGACTCAATCTCTCCTCACACATCAGTCTCACCATCTCAGGAATCAGTCTGATAAGACTTTGCTGCACTCCTTCTAGAACAAGAACCTTCTCCGCAGATAAAAAGACCAAAACTGCACACCGTTTTCCAGGTGTGGCCTCACCAAGGCTCTGCACAATTGCACAAAGACATTTCTGCTCCAGTACTCTAATCCTCTTGCTATGAAGACCAACATACCATGTGTCTTCTTTATCCATTGCTGCACCTTCAGATACTGATGTATAGGGACTCCCAGGTCCAGTTGCACATTCCCCTCTTTCAAGTTATAGCCAGATAATAATCTGCCTTTCTACTTTTGATACAAATGTGGATAACCTCACATTTATCCACATTATCCTGTATCTGCCATGCATTTGCTCACTTAACCAGCTTGTCCAAATCACACAGAAGCATCTCCACATCCTCCTTACAGCTCACCCTCCCACCCAGGTTTGTGAGTGTGGTGTCCAGGCTGCTGTCAGAAGTATATGGGCATACCCATACGACATCCAGTCGCTCACTTTGGGCAGTGACTGCAATTGCACAATTGATTGTTCAGCTGCATCAACTGTGCAATTGCAGTTACCACCCAGAGAGCGACCTGGATGTCGTCAGCAGTAGTGGAGCTGCTGAAGGATGACCAGTCACTCGCTGTTTTGAGCCAGGCAAATCCATTAATTAACCAGAGTGTAGCCTAACCTTACACTCCCAGGAATGCCCATATATCAGGTGCAACCATCTGGAAAAAGCATTCTGAGTTTCCTACCACCTGAATCCTGCATTTTTTATTCTCTACAATATTTAGGTTGATGTAACTGTCTAGTGTAGACTGTAGAGAAGGAGAAAGAATTTGCATTTAAAATGTCTTCTATAATCTCACAGCATGCCAAAAATTTCACAGCCATTGAAGTATGTAAGTATTTGAAGTGTAGGCACTTGTTGTGATGCAGGAAAACATTGCAAAAATTTTGTGCAATAAGGTCCAACAAATTGCAATGTGATAACTGAACAGGTATGTTTTTTGTAAGTGATTATGGTTGAGAGATAATTGTTAGTCAGGAAACTAGAGGAACCCCATAATCTCCTTTGTGTATTGCCTTAGAATCTTTTACACCGACCTGAGGGAGCATGTGGGGCCTTGGTTTAATGTTACATCCAAAAATAAGGCACCTATATCCACTCTCTCCCTCCATGCTGCAATGAAGCTTCAGCCTAGATTGTGGAAGGGATTCTCTGACCTCGCCACGCTGTTAGAGATTGCACCAATGCTGGAGGTTAGTGTGCGAGCCTTAAAATCTGTTTTGTGCCCAGCACCAAACCATTTGCAATTCTCCCAGGCCATTTCTGATGATGCAAACCAGCTTGCGTCCATTCTTGCCCAGAAAGGCATGAGGGAGATTGATTGTATTTGAATATCATTAGCAAAATCAGCATGTAACCACCCCCCTAACAGAATGCACGCAAAGTCACAACCGCGTGAATCACGACTGCTCTTATAAAGTGTGGTTCCGGCACAGCAGTTGTGAGCGAGCGTGGAGAAGTGAATACCACTGTGCACCAACCTCCAGGGAGCAAGGTAGTGGCTCAGCTGCTGCCATCATGTGCAGTGGGCATGGGTGTAGACAGGGAGGGACTAAGGCTCCGTGGTTTAGCGCAGATATCTCATCCCAGGCCCAACAAACAGTCACAAGCACCTGGTGGCAATCAAAGGAGCTTGGCAGGTATTAACACAGCTCTGTAAACCGCATGAGCTCTGAAATGCTCCCTGTCATCCATCACATGGAAGTTGGGAGGGCGCCTCCTGACTGTCTGAGCTGGATTCCATGTCTGGAAAGCAGTTTGTACCAGGTGGGTATACGTAGCTTTATACTGCAAGGATTCCTCATTGTGAATCTTCCCAGAGCCTGGAAAGGCTGTCCACTCTGAGTGAGTGCCAGAGCACTGAGTCTAGTCTGCCTCATGCTGTTGCCAATGGCCTGTGGTATCACAGTCCATATCTGGCAGGGAGACCATCGGGGGGATCTGCACCACACCAACAACCACACAACTGCACTGGGAGTGCTGAAGACTCCATGCCTCATCATGCGAAAGGAGTCTACAGCCATGTGGGAGGCCACTGATGACCATTAGGGGCATGGGCAGTGCTTGTGGCCAGTGAGACAATGATGGTCAGAGGCCACAACAGGAAAACAGAGGTTGGGTCAGGATCCAGCCACACATCTACCTGAAGGGGAGCCCAAGGGGGAGAGCAGAAGCTGACAGAGGAGGAGACCCTGCAGGATATGCATGTCCTTCCATGAGCTGCCAGATGTCATGTGCCACTGAAGGCTCTGCCTCAGTAAGGAGACAGACAACTCCTGTACCACGTCCTGGTGGACCTGCCAATTCACAGGTGAGGAAGACCCCCGCTCCTGGTGGCAGTGAAGGTGAAGGCTGCACTGAACTTACAAGCCACCAATACATTCCAGGGCTCGAATGAGTACCTGAATGGCAGTCATCAACTCACAAGTGCATCTAGAAGGTAACAGATACCCTGCATGCCCAGGCAGGACAGTATATCCATTATGTCCTGGGCCAGGACCATCTTGAGACCTGGATTGCAGGCTTTACTGCCATCACCGGCATTTGACAGATACAGGGGACTATACACACTTTGCTCATCACCCTGTGAGCTCTATGGAATCAAGGAGTGCCCTTTATAAACAGGAAAGGGTTACACTCCTTAAACATGCAGATCGTGTGCGACCACTTTGCTAACATCCTAGAGATGTACGCTCGCTACCTGGGGAGTGTGCATGACAGTTGGATCCCAGATTGCCAGGATGGTTTGTGGGGACAAGGGCTACCTGCTGAGGTTGTAGCTGATGATGCCAGTGTGGAGGGGTCAGAAACTGATGTGGAAACCTCTTACAATGAGGCCCACACTGCCACCCAGTCCCTCATCGAGCAATATGTCAAGCTCCTGAAGATTTGGTTCATTGCTAGATCGCTCTGGCAGTGGCCTCCATTACAGCCCCTGAGGGTCTCCTGCATCATGACGGTTTACTGTGTGCTCCACACGCAGTGGGACAACACCCTGGAGCAGGAGGAGGACCAGGAGAGTGTGAAAAACAAGGCTGGTGAGGAGCCAGAGGATTGGGGACCAGCAGTGGCAGTAAGGTCCCAATGGTACAGGAGGACCAGGAAGGACCCCAACACTGCCATGTACAACAATTAGGAGAGTGGGGTACCATAACTCCGATCCCCACTAAAGATCCCACCCCCACATGGGTTCACTGACATCACCCCAGGGTGATGGGCCTGGGTTGGCCATGCCAGTGATTTACCCAGGCAGCAGGGTGATGGTGACTCACTGTGATGTCACCCTGGTGCTTCCTTTGCCTGATTCCTGCCTGTCTTCTGACTGCGCACAGACTCCTGGACCCACGTCTGAGTGAAGGTTGGGGCCATCAGCGTGTGGTCCGATGCTCCGAAGCTAAGGGGGGTGTTTGGCGGGGGAAGCCCAGAAGATTGCAGACTGGTGAGTTGCATGTCAGCAGTGAGGGCATTGTTCACAAAGATTCAGAAAGGGGCGTGTGGCCCCACTTGGTGAGGGAGGGGGTTAATTTGGGATGGAATGCATGGCTTTCAACACCAGGTTAAAGTCCAACAGGTCTATTTGGTAGCAAACACCACAGATAGTGTGACATGAACCCAAACAACTGCACAACATCAAACAGACCATTGTCCGCAGCAAACTACCCAGCCTTCGGGAGAACAGTGACCACAACACCACACAAACCTGCCACAGCAACCTCTGCAAGATGTGCCGGAACATCGACACGGATGCCATCATCTCATGTGAGAACACCATCCACCAGGTACATGGTACATACTCTTGCAACTCGGCCAATGTTGTCTATCTGATACGTTGCAGGAAAGGATGTCCTGAGGCATGGTACATTGGGGAGACCATGCAGATGCTACAACAACGGATGAATGAACACCATTCGACAATCACCAGGCAAGACTGTTCTCTTCCTGTTTGGGAACACTTCAGCGGTCACATGCATTCAGCCTCTGATCTTTGGGTGAGTGTTCTCCAAGGCAGTCTTCACGACACACAACAACACAGAGTTGCTGAGCAGAAACTGATAGCCAAGTTCCGCACACATGAGGACAGCCTCAACTGGGATCTTGGGTTCATGTCACACTATCTGTAATCCCCACGACTTGACTGGACTTGCAAAATCTCACTAATTGTCTTGTCAATCTCACTAATTGTGTTGTCTGGAGACAACATACATTTCTTTAACCTGTGCTTAATGCTCTCTCCACTCACATTATCTGTAGCTTTAAGACTTGATTACCTGTAAAGACTTGCATTCCAATCATTATTTTGTAAATTGAGATTGTGTCTTTACATGTCCTGTTTGTGAACAGAACTCTCACTTACCTGATGAAGAGGCAGCACTTTAGGTTTTAGGATGTGGGACAGGAGTTTCAGGGGGATCAGTGGGGTCGGTCTGCACACATTGGGTATCAGGAGTCTGGGACAGCACTGGGGTTGATTCACCTCAGGTCCATTCGTACACACTCGGCTGAGCACTGGGAGAATCCAGAGATATGGTACAGGTGCTGGTACATGGAATTCACACAATGTCAGTGGTAGTTATCGTCGGTGTAGACTCAATGGGCAGAAGGGCCTCCCCCGCGCTGTATGGTGTTCCATACCTCTACAGGTATGATAGGGTATAAAGCTCCCTGCGAGAGATGGGTCACAAGTAAAGGAGTCACAGCTGTGGAATGCAATAATCTTTCATTGTTATTATTTACAGTGCATTCTATCCCTAACTACAGAGTCCACCTTCATCCATATCCGCTTGGTGACCCGAAAACTTCTTCATTTTACAGGGCCTGTCACTATGCCTAAATGACCTTCCAGGATGGACATCAGAGGGAGAGTTGCTCAGCTGGGTTCTGCACCCCGTGGCCTTTGATGCCCTTGACAGGGAATCTGTAGGGAATGGCTTACTTTTCGGTATCACAGATGCAGCCGTGGCACCCAGTACAGCCCTCTGGGCTGCTGCAGAGATTTAAGGAGGATGTTGGGGAGTCGGAAGCTGGATGCCGCAAGTGGGTTGAGGTGGATATTCGAGGTGTGACAGATGGGACTGATGCCAGGACGAGCTGGATGGGCACTCACTCTCGCAGCTCAAATGAGATCATTCATCTTCTGGCACTGGGTCCTGGTCCTCAGTGACAGGCTGCGGACACTGACTGCCATGGCTACCATATCCCAGGCCATATTAGACTCCCTGTTCCTGCGTCGTCTTCCTTCCCAAGGGGTACAGGATGGCCCAATTCAGCTCCATGGTATCCAGCAGTCATCCGAGTTCTCCCTTGGTGAAACGTGGTGCCATCTTCCTGGCATGACCAGCTATGAGTGCATCATTTGTGTTTAAACACTGCTCCCCCTGGCTAAAAGCGCACAACTATGGCTACTTCGGGTGATTCACGTGCCTGGAGCCTCCACCATAGTGTGATTCATGTGGAGGCTCAGTACACTGTCGGTGAACTGCAGTGCGGAACACGCTGAAGAGACCAGCTCAGATCACTCCATCATTTTCACCATTATGACACTGAGAATTTCACCCTGTATGATCAAAGCTCTGGAGCAGAGTTTGCTGCCAGGCTGTCTGGTTCAAATTCTTACAGTTTCTAATGAAGCATTGCCCAAAACATCCCTAAATCAAAAAAAAAGATAGCTGGCCACTTTATACTGCTCACAGTATAAAATCATAACATTCATTCATCCAACAAGTCCATATGCACATTCCTCAAAGTGAAAATATCCAACACTATTTACATTTATGTTTCTGAAAGTCTTTCTGAAAGTGTTTCAGTACTTACCTAACAATTTTTACTTTTTGCTGAGCTACTGCAGAAAGCTGAGTTTGGTGATTAGCAATGTAATGTTGCACTAGCAACAATTTCCCAGGTTACCCAAGGTCATAAATACTCTCATTCATCACTTTAGCAACAGGGTTTGTTCAGCTTCACTATGTTACACTGGTTTTATACATTAAACATAAGCTATAAAACCACGTTAAAAATAAAACGGTGTACACCTGTAGCCAACTGGATTAAAACTATGGAAACTCAGCTCTGTGAATCTGCCAACAAACCAACAAGTTGTTGCTCTGACAGAAACACAAAGATCCCTGCCCTCATACTTGGCTCCCACGCGCATATCAATATTGAAGCAAGCAACAAAGAAGCAAAATCAATAAAGAAATACAATCAGAATTTGTTAGATAAATACAGCACCATTCCTCTTACATTTAGAAAACTATTACATTGCTAATGTTTTCAACCTGTTTAACACTGCAACCCAGTAATGCAGCGAGCTGGGCTCCAATCACAACAATTTAATATTTGAAAATTGTCAAACATATTAAACTAGTGTTTCTTTTGCAAACATTTTTGGACAAACAGCTCACAAAACATAGTACAAAATGATCTCAACATACTTTGCTTTAGAGATAAGGCATGACTGAAATGTTCCACTCAAAATAATACAAGCACTCATCTATATATACATTTTATTTTTGCCACAAACATATCCTAAAGTATTCTACTGACTGAGTTATCATTCTTTCCATAACCAAACATCATGCAATAGATAATTCAGTTAGTTTGCCTCAATTCACTGGCTTATCATTTAAAGTCCTTCAGCACTGAAGTGGCAAATTTAAGGGCTCACAGCAGCTAATAACATTGTTATAACAACTTTCGTTCTTCAATATACATTGCTGCTAAGCAGCTTGCTTCACTGATGAGGAAGAACTCTCCAGCTCTTTAAAAATTGTATGATAACTCTATCTTTTCTCTTAAACATTTTTGCATCTGAAAATTAAATAATAGTTGTGATTGATCTCACAATATTTTCCAATTAAAATGGTTCCAAATATCTTTTCTTTCCAGTAATTGTTGGCCACATTTTACTGATAGATTTACAGCCCTTGAATGAATTTTGTCAGAGTTTCTGTATTTCATTTTTGTAAAGAAATATTTCTCAGTGAACCGGGTCTCCGGCAGCATCATCACCCCCTGCTCTGCACAACTGCCTCTTCATTGGGGTAATAATGGCAACTGAATTCATGAACACACAGCTGTTGCAGAGTATCAAATGGACTACATGCAGTCAGGACACAGCTCCAGACATATTCAAAATAACTGCAGTAGATCACCATGGTTCAACAAAACACACATCAAACTGTGCTAAATGCTTGCTCAAGCTTTGCTGTGGCAATGATACCATATAATACAAGGAAAGAATACATGACTAAAATAAACTAGAATTTTCAGGAAAATAGCAACCGATAGATTGTTTGCGCTATAATTAACTGATCAGCAGCTCCCATAATTCTTTGACCTTGGCAGCAGACAGTTTTCTAGTGGCAGCTTAAATGCATGCAGTCATGCATCCACACTTGCATTCCATGATCACAGGCTACATCACACATATCTGGAAGTTGGTATAACTTGAATTCAATGGATAAGTACAAAAATATCTGTTGTTATTAAAGACTGCAAACCAGGTGAATTTGAGCTTCTTGTTTATATCACATTCTTTTATAAATTCATTGTACAATCTTTGTGCTTCAAAATGAACAATATCTGACAGGCCTGAGCTGAAAGCTGGAAAATTGGAAATTACTTGGCATGCTGCGCTGACACTTAATGGCATGCACTACATAGGCTACGTAAGGTGGGACCAGCAACATATTGGCCACACTTAATCTTGACATACTAGTAATAATGCAAACTGTAAACAGAGAATACCAGTCTCATATTCCATTATCTTTGACCCCTGCCACAAACTCCAATCTCTAGCCACTGGCCCTATCCCTCTCTCTGATCACTATCTGAGACTGAACAAGGCCCTTTGCAACCATGGCATCTTATTTCACTCTGACCTTTTGACTCCACAGGAGGTGATTTTCCAGCGAATTCTCATGGGAAGGCCATAATGGGATTTCCGCCAGGGAGAGCTCAGAATGAGATCTACCCTCTTCCCCCACTACCAGTAAAGTCATCAGGGTCACACCCAGTAAGGCCATGAGTCCGATTACCATGGATTTAACTAAATTTATATATGCCTAAATGACATACTTTTCAGGTATGTTCCCCCACCAGCAGGAATCACTACTGATTTCCAACAGTCGTGATGAATACACGGCGGGGGCTCGAAAGTAACTATAGCCTCTGGATGCATTTGCGGGAAAGAGCTGGGCAGTGCCTTGACCTTGCTTCTTGATATTCAGGTTGGCACAGCCAGAGCAGGGGCATGGCCAGGGTGGGATCTCTAAACCCCAATGGGTGCTTCCTATTATGTGTGAGGGGGTACAGGTTGTGCCTACAATGCAATGGTGGGACGGACAGGGATGGGGGTACCCCTGACGCCCCGATGCTAATGATGATGGGGGATCTTGAACTTTAATTTGAAATTGGTACCCCAATCTCTATAGAGCAGGTCTTGCCGGCACCTTTAGGTCCCGGCCCTTATGAATGACACAAAACACGCCCTCCTTTTTTTTTAACAAAGTATCAAAGTCCAGGTGAGGGCAGCAGAGCAGCGAAGGTGATTGACAGTTGCAGGTAACATTTGCATAAGTGCAGTCATGGCGACCAGAAGGTGGTTTGTGGAGGAGCTGGCGTGAGGGGACAATTATACCCAAAATACTACTTCAATGTTTCCATCCCTACCTCCTCCTCTAACCTAAAACAAAAGTCATCGGGAGGACCACAAGCAAGGGAAAGGTGAGCTGAGGTTCTTTTATCCTTTTACCTATATAAGGGCAGTATGCCAGTTAGGGCAGTGGTATGCTCCTCCTACCATACGTGGGAAATTAGGGAAAAATCTATTCTCCCTGCCAACTTTGTCTGCAAGAAGTGTGTCAAGTTGCAGCTCCTCACAGACCGCATTGTTCAGTTGGAGCAGCAGGTGGATGTACTGCAGAGCATTCAGGAGGCAGAGAGTGTGATAGACATTGGTTACAGGGAGGTTGTCATACCACAGGTTCAGATAGGTAGATGGATGACCACCAGGAGAGGCAGGCAGGTAATGCAGGAGTCTCCTGTGGCTATTTCCCTTTCAAACGGGTACACTGTTTTGGATACTGTTGAGGAGGATAGCCTTCAGGAGGAGATACCAGGAGCAGGCAGGCCTGTAGTTCTGCCATAGAGCGGGATTGGACAAAGAGCAAGCAAGCTGTAGTAATGGGGAATCGCTAGTTAGAGGCACAGATAGGCGTTTCCGTGGCTGCGATTGAGACGCCAGGATAGTGTGTTGCCTCCCTGGTGCCAGGGTCAAGGATGTCTCTGAGCGGTTGCAGGACATTCTTAAGGAGCAGCCAGACATCGCTGTACATATTGGTACCAACAACGTAAGTAGGAAAAGGGATGACAGTTAGGCAGAGGCTAAAGTGCAGGACCTCGAAGGTAGTAATTTCTGGACTACTACCGGTGCCATGTGCCAGTGAGGGTAGAAACAGGAAGATTAGGCAGATGAATGCCTGGCTTGAGAGCTGGTGCAGGGGGCAGGAATTTAGATTTTTGGATCATTGGGATCTTTTCTGGAAGGGCTGACATGTTCAACAGGGATGGGATACACCTGAACTGGAGAGGGACTATTGTCCTGTGGGGAGATTTGCCAGAGCCACTCGGGAGGGTTTAAACTAGTTTGGCAGGGGGTGGAATCCAAAGCAGTAGGGAGACAGAAGAGAAAGTTGAGGACAGCACAAAAATTAAAGAGAGCGCATTAAGTAGCAAAGACAGTGTCAGTAATTCTAGTACCAGACAGATCGAGCAAAAGCAAGACAGAGAGCCACGGAAATCTGCATTTATTTTAATGCAAGAAGCCTGACGGGCAAGGCAGATGAACTCAGGGCGTGGATGGGTACATGGGACTGGGATATTATAGCAATTACTGAAACATGGCTAAGGGAGGGACAGGACTGGCAGCTCAATGTTCCAGGGTACAGATGCTATAGAAAAGATAGAACAGGAGGTAAGAGAGGAGGGGCACTTGCACTTTTGATTAGGGAAAGCATCACAGCCATACCGAGAGGGGATATATCCAAGGGTTCGGCCACTGAGTCTATATGGGTAGAACTGAGAAATAAGAAAGGGGAAATCACTTTGATGGGGTTATACTATAGGCCCCCAGATAGTCAGTGGGAAATTGAGAAGCAAATATGTAAGGAGATTCCAGATAGCTCCAAGAAAAATAGGTTGGTAATTGTAGCGGATTTTAACTTTCCCAACAATCACTGGAACAGCCATAGTATTAGGGGATTGGACGGAGAGAAATTTGTTGAGTGTATTCAGGAGGAATTTTTCATTCAGAATGTGGATGGCCCGACTAGAGAGGGGGCAAAGCTTGACCTCCTCTTGGGAAATAAGGAAGGACAGGTGACAGAAGTATTAGTGAGGGATCACTTTGGGACCAGTGACCATAATTCTATTAGTTTTAAGATAGCTATGGAGAATGATAGGTCTGACCCAAAAGTTAAAATTCTAAATGGGGCAAGGCCAATTTTGATGGTATCAGGCAGGAACTTTCAAAAGTTAATTGGGGGAGTCTGTGGGAAGGCAAAGGGATGTCTGGTAAGTGACACGCTTTCAAAAATGTGTTTCCCAGGGTTCAGGCTAAGCTCGTTCCTCTTAGAGTGAAAGGCAAGGCTGGCAGAAGTAGGGAACCCTGGAAGACTTGGGATAATGAGGCTATGGTCAAGAAGGAGGCACATGACATGCATAGGCAGCTAGGATCAAGTGAATCTCTTGAAGATTGGGGTGTAGGAGAGTGAAGTTAAGAGAGAAATCAGGAGGGCAAAAAGGAGACATGAGATTGTTTTGGCAGATAAGGCAAAGGATGATCCAAAGAGCTTCTACAAATACATAAAGAGCAAAAGAGTAACAAAGGAGAGAGTAGGGCTTCTTGAGGATCGATGAGGTCATGTATGTGCGAATCCACAAGAGATGGGTGAGGTCCTAAATGAATATTTTTCATCAGTATTTGCTCTTTAGAAAAGCATGAATGTTAGGGGACTTGGGGAAATAAATAGTGATGTCTTGACAGGTGTACACATTACAGAGAAAGAGATACTGGAAGTCTTAATGCGCCTTAATGCGCTTTAAGGTAGATAAATCCCTAGGACCTGATGAAGTGTACCCCAGGACATTGTGGGAGGCTAGGGAGAAAATTGCGGGTCCCCTAGCAGAGATATTTGAATCATCAATAGTCACAGGTGAGATGCCTGAAGATTGGAGAGTGGCAAAATGTTGTGCCTTTGTTTAAAAAGGGCTGCAGGGAAAAGCTCGGGAACTACAGGCCAATGAGCGCCACACCTGTGGTGGGTAAGTTGTTGGAAGGTATTTTGAGAGATAGGATCTACAGGCATTTAGAGACGCAAGGACTGAATAGGGACAGTCAGCATGGCTTTGTGAGTGGGAAATCATGTCTCATGAATTTGATAGAGTTTTTTGAGGGGGTGACCAAGAAGGTAGATGAGGACAGTGTAGTTGATGTTGTTTACATGGGCTTTAACAAGGCCTTTGACAAGGTGCCGCATGATAGGTTGTTGCATAAAGTTAAATCTCACAGGATCCAGGCTGAAGTTTCTAAAATGGATACAAAATTGGCTTCTTGACAGAAGCCAGAGAGCAGTTGTAGAGGATTGTTTTTCAAACTGGAGGCCTGTGACCAGCGGTGTGCCTCAGGGATCAGTGCTGGGTCCACTGTTATTTGACATTTATATTAATGATTTGGAAGAGAATATAGGAGGCATGGTTAGTAAATTTGCAGATGACATCAAGTTTGGTGGCACAGTGGACAGAGAAGATGTTGTAGCTTCTCCGCTCCAGGGAAGTACTGGATGACGAAGAGTACTCTGTCCACTGTGTCTCGTGTTTGTCTTCTGAGGAGATCGGTGCAGTTTTTTGCTGTGGCGCATCGGAACTGTCGATCTATGAGTCGAGCGCCATATCCTGCTCTTGTGAGGGCACCTTTCAGCGTCTGGAGGTGTCTGTCACGATCTTCCTCATCTGAGCAGTTCCTGTGTATACGGAGGGCTTGTCCATAGGGGATGGCTTCTTTAACATGTTTAGGGTGGAAACTGGAGAAGTGGAGCATTGTGAGATTGTCTGTGGGCTTGCGGTACAGTGAAGTGCTGAGGTGACCGTCCTTGATGGAGATGCGTGTGTCCAAGAATGCAACTGATTCTGGGGAATAGTCCATGGTGAGTCTAATGGTGGGATGGAACTTGTTGATGTCACCATATAGTTGTTTCAGTGATCGTTCACCATGAGGCCAAAGGAAGAAAATGTCATCGATGTATCTAGTGTATAGCATCGGCTGAAGATTCTGTGCAGTGAAGAGCAGCCATGGGGATCAAATTTGCACCTCAATATGCCAACATCTTCATGCACAGGTTCGAACAAGACTTCTTCACCGCACAGAATCTTCAACCGATGCTATACACTAGATACATCGATGACATTTTCTTCCTTTGCCCACAGACAATCTCACAATGCTCCACTTCTCCAGCTTCCACCCTAAACATGTTAAAGAAGCCCATCCCCTATGGACAAGCCCTCCGTATACACAGGATTTGCTCAGATGAGGAAGATCGTGACAGAGACCTCCAGACGCTGAAAGATGCCCTCATAAGAACAGGATATGTCGCTCGACTCATAGATCGACAGTTCCGATGCGCCACAGCAAAAAACCGCACTGATCTCCTCAGAAGACAAACACGGGACACGGTGGACAGAGTACCCTTCGTCGTCCAGTACTTCCCCAGAGCGGAGAAGGCTTAGACATCTTCTCCTGAGTCTTCAACATATCATTGATGAAGACGAACATCTCGCCAGGGCCATCCCCACACCCCCACTTCTTGCTTTCAGACAACCACGCAACCTCTAACAGACCATTGTTCGCAGCAAACTACCCAGCCTTAGGGAGAACAGTGACTACAACACCACACAACCCTGCCACAGCAACCTCTGCAAGACATGCCAGATCATCGACATGGATACCATCATCACACGTGAGAATACCATCAACCAGGTACACGGTAAATACTCTTGCAACTTGGCCAACATTGTCTACCTGATACGTTGCAAGAAAGGATGTCCCGAAGCATGGTACATTGGGGAGACCATGCAGATGCTACAACAACGGATGAATGAACATCGCTCGACAATCACCAGGCAAGACTGTTCCCTTCCTGTTGGCGAACACTTCAGTGGTCACGGGCATTCAGCCTCTGACCTTCGGGTAAGCATTCTCCAAGGCGGCCTTCACGACACACGACAGCGCAGAGTCGCTGAGCAGAGACTGATAGCCAAGTTCTGCACACATGAGGACGGTCTCAACAGGGATCTTGGGTTCATGTCGCACTATCTGTAACCCCCGTGACTTGCCTGGGTTTGCAAAACCTCACTTACTGTACTGTCTGGAGACAATACACATCTCTTTAACCTGTGATCAGTGCTCCTTCCACTCACATTGTCGGCCACTTTAAGACTTGAACAGCAGGTTAGGTGTCAAGATTCGCATTCTAATCAGTAATCTACAAACAGTCTGTGCTTTATATGCTGTGTCTGAGGCCAGAACTCTCCATTCACCTGACGAAGGGACTAACCCGAAAGCTAGTGAGTGTACTATCAAATAAATTGGTTGGACTTAAACCCGGTGTTGTCAGACTTTTTACAGAGTGACTTATCCAGGCCTTCTCCCCCACCCCATCCCTGCAATCCCACACATCTTACCATGGCTAATCCATCAAACCTACACATCCTGGGTTAGCAAGGGACAATTTAAGATGGCCAATCTACCTAACCTGCATCGAAACTGAAGCATCCAGAGGAAACCCAAGCAGGTATGGGGAGAATGTGCAAACTCTGCAAAGACCTGGGTCCCTGAAGCTGTGAAGCAGCAGTGCTGACTACAATGCCACCGTGTTGGTTAAGGCATGCATGAATATATTGACTAATTGAGACCCAGATATTTGCAGGCCACTCAGCACATACTGCCAATTGTAAATGTGTAAGAGTGATTGCAGCAATGAAATCTAGTTAAGATTCTTAATTGCTATAGTTTTTTGGTACCTAAGTGATGGGGATTTATTGCATTTAGCAGTGTGTGATGCTAGTAGCACAGCTGGTAGAAAACAGCATTTGAAGATGAATTCATTGAGTTTGGAGATTTGTATGAGGTCCTTATACTCATTGCAGCAACAAAACAGATCCTCTCGGCTTAACTGCTGGCATTGATCGCCATAGCTGCTTTCGTTGACTGCGTCTGGAAGGCCTCCTGGTCATCTCTGGATAGAGGACATCTCTCTTTCTCTATGTCTCTTTCAACACGGTGTTCACTGCAATTCCTGAGAATCTTAGAGAAGACTCACTCTCCTGTTGCACCATAATTCACTTGTGTTCTTCCTGAGAGCCCCTCCTACAAACAGTTCCAACACCTGCTTTCACCAGAATGTACCTTCTGAGGCATAGGCTAGTTTTAGTCATGCTAACCTTGCACAGGCTTAGGAGCCTGCTAATATATGCAGTCATTCAACAGTGTATTTAATGCTGGTTGCCAGCAGCAGTGCAAGAAATTAGCAGGCAGAACAAAGTTGGCAAACTTACAGCATCAGAAGGTTATGACTGCATTGCAATCCCCATGCACTTTCTTGACGGCTATCAAATTTTGCCCCCAGTATCTCCTAGTGTGGTTCAAAGGCCATTTTTTTATAACATTCCTGTGAAATGCTTTTGGATGTTTTACTCCATTAACTGTGCTATAAAATACACATTATTGCTGCCAAATCCTGGGTATGAGGCAAAGGTGGTGGAATGCAACTATCCAAGTTGTTCTTGCAAAGAGCTAGCATAGACATGATGGTCAAATAACTTGCTTCTGTGGTAAAACCATTCTATGATTCTGAATTGTTATTCTATAAATAAAGAACGAAGGATAAAGAAAAGTACAGCACAGGAATAAGCCATTCAGCCCTCCAAATCCATGCTGATCACGATGCCCTAATGGAACTAAAGAAAAACCTTCTGCCCTGACTTGGTCCGTATTCCTCTATTCCCTCCCTATTCATGTACCCATCCGTATGCCCCTTGAATGTTGCTAATGTATCTGCTTCCACCACCTCCTTTGGAAGCATGTTCCAGATGTCCACTACTCTGCATGAAAAACTTCCCCCACCTATGTCCCTTAAACTTTCCCCCCTCACCGTGAATCAATGCCCCCTTGGGAAAAAGCCTCTGACTATATACCCTATCTATGCCTCTTGTAATTTTGTAGACCTCTATCAGATCTCCCCTCAGCCTCCGTCTTTCAAGTGAACAACAATCCTAGTTTATTCAACCTCCTCATAGTCAACACCATCAAGATAGGCAACATCCTGGTGAACGTTCTTCGCACTCTTTCCAAAATTTCCACATCCTTCTGGTGGCAACCAGAACTACTCACTATAGTCAAAATGCGACCTAACCAAAGTTTATATAACTGCAACATAATTTGCCAACTCCTGTACTTAATGTTCTGTCCAATGAAGGCAAGCATGCCATATGCCTTCTTAATCATCTTGGTCAGCTATGTTGATACTTTTAGGGAACTGTGAATTTGCATGCCTAGATCACTGTATAAAGTTTAGATGAACAGGGATTACTTGCAATAACATAAATGATTATACACTGAACCATTTTAAAAATAAAACCTTTCTTCAATAATAAGTAAATTTGACATGTTTATGTCAGAAAAATAAACCAACGTTGTTACTGTCACAATGCATTATATTTTTACTGAACTTGCGGTTGTAGAAACGATGAAGGAAAAGATTAGATATACAAAATTTACACAATTCTTAGCATTCAGATTACTTCATAAACAATCTGAGCTTGATTGTGAGGCTATCATGTGACTGCCTTGAAGCTGTATTCATGTACACATTTAAAGCAATCATGCATCGATATCTTCCATTCATCAAAATGAAACTTTGGACCTGCAACATCAGGACATTTATAAGCAACTCCAACAGTGGTAGGTCTGAGCAACACACTGCCACAATAGCTACCCTAAGTGAAGACCTGACATGCAGGAGAAGGCAAACTGAAGGAGCAAGGTGGTATGTATATCTTTTTTTGAAAGGGCCTTCTATAAGAGTTATGACATCTCTATGAGGTGGGTATCATCATCAAAAATTAGCTTGTCATAAAGGTTTACAGCATAGAAACAGGCCCTTCGGCCCAACTTTGTCCATACCACCCTTCTTTTTAAATCACTAAGCTAGTCCCAATTGTGCGCGTTTGGCCCAAATTCTTCTATACTCATCATGCTCGTGTAACTGTCTAAATGCTTTTTCATATACAAAATTGTACCCCCCTACTACCGCTGGCAGCTCGTTCCAGACATTCACCATCCTCTGAGTGAAAAAATTGCCCCTCTGGACTCTTTTGTATCTCTCCCTTCAAACCTATGCCTTCTAATTTAAGACTCCTCTGCCTTTGGGAAAAGATGTTGACTATCTAGCTGATCTATGTCCCTCATAATTGTACAGACCTCATATGATCAACCCTAAGCCTCCTACATTCCAGGGAAAAAAGTCCCAGTTTATCCAGCGTCTCCTTCTAACTCAAACCATCAAGTCCCGGTAACATCTGAGTAAATCATTTCTGCACTCTTTTTAGTTTAATAATATCCTTCCTATAATAGGGTGATCAGAACTGCACATAATATTCCAAGTGTGGCCTTACTAATGTCTTGTACAAGTTCAACAAGACATCCCAACTCCTGTATTCAATGTTCTGACCAATGAAACCAAGCTTGCCAAATGCCTTCTTCACCACTCTGTCCTCCTGTGACTCCACTTTCAAGGAGCTATAAACTTGTATCCCCAGATCTCGTTGTTCTATAACTCTTCCCCACACCCTAAAATTAACTGAATAAGTCCTGCCCTGATTTGATCACCAAAATGCATCATCTCACATTTATCTAACTTAAAATTAGAGTGGCACAGTGGCACAGTGATTAGCATTGATGTCTCACAGCACCAGGGACCTGGGTTTGATTCCCAGCTTGGGCCACTGTCTGTGAGGAGTTTGCACATTCTCGTTTCCTCTAATGACGACCATGAAACCATTGTCAATTGTCTTAAAAAACCATCTCATTCATTCCTTTAGAAACATTAGGAGAATTTTTTAAAATGACAGGGATCGACAATAGCTGGACTGATCACCACAAATGCAATCTATTAGCTCCATCATCCTGGCCACTAAATAGTAGATGCAATAGAAGCAAAGTCCAAGAAAATTAATTAAGGTGCATCTCAGTCAGTGCCTCACTTCCAACCTCTCAACTCCCAGCTACAGCAATTAGAGTGTACCCAACTAAAGTCCGTAACAAACACCTGTGAAGCCATCCTTGGCCTCACTGCTAAGAAATATTGTGACTGGTTTCACAAAATGACTAAGAGAACCAGGGCTTAATGAAACATAAGTACAAAGCATTCGCAGACTAGAAAATTTGTCACAGCTTAAGAGACACGAAACAGTTCTACAGGAATCTGAAGGCAATGGTACAGCATAAAGCCCATGACGTAGAGATGGTGGAGAACCACAAACTTGCAGACACAATGGCATGCGGTTTATTTAGTGCTATGAAGATGATCTATGGCTGGAAAATGCAACAGCCCACCCCAATGGGGCAGCATGGTGGCTCACAGTGCCAGGGACCCAGGCTTAATTTCGGCCTCAGGTCACTCTCTGTGCAGAGTCAGCACGTTCTCCAGTGCCCCGGTTTCCTCCCATAGTCCAAAGATGTGCGGGTCAGGTCAATTGGTCACTAAATTGCCCCTTAGTGACAGAGAGATTTACAGGGTAAATACGTGGGTTACAGGAATAGGGCCTCGTGGGATTGTTGCCTGTTCAGACTTGATGAACTGAATAAATCACCTCCTTTTGCACTGTAGGCATTCTATTCTATTCTAAATTGGCACGGAGCTGCATGATATATGCAGATTCTAATTTAAATAGAACTTAATTCCCATTAGCGGCCCGGGACTGAAATCTCCAGGACCACCAGCATCTCCCCCACCTCGCCAGGAATGGTTCACTCCAGCGTCGTTTAGTGTAACTCCCACCTTGCAGGGGGCTGGCGGCCTGATCCCGCTTTTGTGAAGGGGGCAATTGAGGCCTCCCTCCCCCCAAGGGTCAGGTACATGGAGGGTGCTCTCTGGGCATTGCTAGCCTGCCAATATCAGCATGAGCACCCAGGCATCAAGCAATGCCAGGGTGGAGCCTAATGTAGTGGGGCCTAATGGGGGTGGATCTAATGGGTGATGGGTGGGAGTGGAGGGATCCCACTGCCACTCTACACTTGGCTGAATGACAGAGAGGGAGGCCAGTGATCTGGGCTAGGCATTTGGGAAGAGTGGAGAGGGAAGTATGCTGAGGGTGGGATCAGGGGTGCGATGGGGGGCTCAGGAGTGGGAAGGGGGTTGGAATCAGGAGGTCAGGGCTGCAGGGTGGGGGAGGTTATGGCAGGCTGGTAGGGAGGGAGGAGTGGCGAGGCTGGCCTGAATACATCTGGGGGGGGTCAGGGATCGGGCCCTGAGGAAGGGTCATATGGCCGGCGATACAGAGGTCACAGGGCTGGTCAGCGATCTAGCTGACCAGTGATTAAGAAGCAGGCATGCACCAATCTCAGCAAAGGCAGATTGGCGCATGCGCAGCGGCCCGCCCAGCGCTATGCTGCTGGCTTCTCCAGTGGGAATAGGCCCCACCCACTGATTTTTAGCGTAATTCATGCTGAGGCACTCTGCAGTGCATGGACTGTGGGAGATTCATTTTGGAAAAACCAGCTTGATTTACTCCAGTTTTACACAAATTCGATAATCAGAATTTTTTTGGGAGAATCGCCCTCATAATCATCACTGCTCATAAATGGAGGGTTTGTGGAGTATTCTCCTCAAATCTAGCTATCCTCAGAAATTTAATACCATCCTCCACCAACTCCAGAATGATATGCAAGCAGTGATCCTCACCAATGCAACCACACATTCAGTGAAGACTGGGGTCAAACAAAGTTGTGTCATTGCACTAACCCTCTTCTCCTCTTTTTTCATTGCAATACCGCATCTCAGCCCCAGCAAACTGCCCTAACTGTTCAAATCTCCTTTAATCAAAATCACTCCAACTTCAATCATTGAGGTTCAGTATGCAGATGACACTTGTGATTATGCTCACTCAGAAGCTGAGCTCCAGATTATTGTTGACTCCTTCTCCAAAGCAAATGAAAAGATCAAACCTACCCACCAACTCATAGGAGCTTCCAACCGACCAAAATAGAGAAACTCCATTTGGAAAGGCACCGAACACATCAAGAGACTTCACTGGGAACGCGCAGAGTCGAGGTAAAGGCACATCAACCTCCAAAACATTTATCTACTCGACCCTACAAACACAACTGGCTCTGCATGTAGTACAGCCTGCAAATCACACACTGGATTTATCAACTATCTTGGAACAAATTGATTGGAAGTAATTCATCCTCAATCCTGAGGGAAGGAGAATATAGATCATATCATTGTAGAAAAAACAGCAACACTAACCACGATGTTATAACACTCAGATACACTCAATATGAATCCTTGTTTCAAATTTACATAATTTCCTCCACTTGCTACTCACATATCTTCAACAGTAATGATTTCCAGGAGCACTGAATTCATTAGTTAATCCTCAGGCGAATATATTGTGATCAATAATAGAGCAAATGGTAACAGTAAACCCCAAATATTTGAATATCCCTCCTATGACATTGAGTGCTTGTTCTGCTTTGAGTGAAAATTAGCATTATCCTGATAAAATTCCTGGTACATTCACACTTTCTCATATACCACTCACTGGATTTATTCTTTCCATGATGTGGAGATGCCAGCATTGGACTGCGGTAGGCACAGTAAGAAGTTTCACACCAGGTTAAAGCCCAACAGGTTTATTTGGCAGCACAAGCTTTCTCCACATCATAGTTACCATCGACACCGCAAACTGCCGGCTCAAGTGGAGAGAACCTCCAAGATTGTGCGTATCGACACAGATATCAAGTTTCTACAAAGACCCTGTAAAGGCTTGCATTCCAACTATTATCTTGTAAATTGAGTCTGTGTCTGTATATTCTGTTTGTGAACACAAGACCTCACTCACCTGATGAAGGAGTGAGACTCCGAAAGCTTGTCCTGCCAAATAAATTTGTTGGACTTTAACCTGGTGTTGTGAGACTTTTTACTGTTTCTTCTTTCCCACAGAACAAAACTGACTCCACAATTGACTGCAATTATGTCCCTTTCTGTGGATTAGATTTTCTGCATTCATGGTTTAGGAAATTTTAAAGTATTTCCATTTTAGCACATTAGAAAATGAAAAGATATTTAAAACCGGGGAAGCAAGTCTGATTAGAATGAAGTTGGACCACAAAGTAAATATAGGTCTGATATTCTCTTGAACACAAAAACCACAATCCATTTCTGCCTGACTTGGTTCAGGACGATAATATTTAATTTTGCTTCTTAAAACACTATTCAAACCCTTTCTCTTCCTGCCATTCAGACTGAAACTCCATTCCGCACAGCTTGTTTCTGACAACAAATGGTATCTTCCCAGCAAGAGGTACTGCACTGGATTGGTTCCAAACACCATACACAGCAGTGAATGACTAAATGCAATAGTACATACAGCTCATCATTTTCTATCAAAGTAATAAAATCTTATTTAAGGATGTTGACTTCAATACATGGATATTGACCAATATGGATAAAATATATGTAATTTGTATAGAACATTACAGTGCAATACAGGCCCTTCAGCCCTCAATGTTGCGCCACCCAGTGAAACCAATCTAAAACCCATTTAACCTACACTATTCCAATATCATCCATATGTTTATCCAATGACTATTTAAATGTCCTTAATGTTGGCAAATGCACTACTGTTGCAGGCAGGGCATTCCACGCTCTTACTACCCTCTGAGTAAAGAACCTACCTCTGACATCTGTCCTATATCTATCACCCCTCAATTTAAAGCTATGTCCATCTGAGGAAAAAGTCTCTCACTGTCCACATCTAATCCTGTGATCATCTTATATGCCTTTATTCAGTCACCTCTTGACCTTCTTCCCTCTAATGAAAACAGCCTCAAGTCCCTCAGCCTTTCCTCATAAGACCATCCCAACACACCAGGCAACATCCTGGTAAATCTCCTCTGCACCCTTTCCAATGCTTCCACATCCTTCCTATAATGTGGTGACCAGAACTGTACGCAATACTCCAAGTGCGACTGCACCAGAGTTTTGTACAGCTGCAACATGATCTCACGGCTCCTGAACTCAATCCCTCTACCAATAAAGGGTAACACACCATATGCTTCTTAACAACCCTACCAACCTGGGTGCCAGGGATCTATGCACATGGACACCGAGATCTCTCTACTCAACCACACTACCAAGTAACATACCATTAGCCCAGTACTCAGTATTCCTGTTACTCCTTCCAAAGTGTGAGGTTATCCACTTTGGCAGGAATAATAGTAGGAGGGATTACTATTTAAAAGGTGAAAAGCTGCAGCATGCTACGGTGCAGAGAGACCTGGGGGTCTTTGTGCATGAGTCGCAAAAACCCAGTCTGCAGGTGCAGCAGGTGATCAAGAAGGCGAATGGGATGCTGGCCTTTATAGCGAGGGGAATAGAATATAAAGGCAGGGAGGTCTTGCTGCAACTGTACAGGGTACTGGTGAGGCCGCAGCTGGAGTACTGTGTGCAGTTTTGGTCTCCACACTTACGCAAGGATATTTTGGCCTTGGAGGGAATGCAGAGGAGGTTCACTAGGCTGATACTGGAGATGAGGGGGTTGGACTATGAAGAGAGGCTGAATAGACTGGGTCTGTACTCGTTGGAGTTTAGAAGGATGAGGGGGGATCTTATAGAGATGTATAAGATAATGAAGGGGATGGATAGGGTAGAGGTAGAGAGATTCTTCCCGCTTAGAAAGGATAGCAGGACTAGAGGGCACAGCCTCAAGATAAGGGGGGGGGGGCAGTTTAGAACAGAGTTGAGGAGGAACTTCTTCACTCAAAGGGTGGTGAATCTCTGGAATTCTCTGCCCATTGAAGTGGTGGAGGCTACCTCGCTAAATATATTTAAGACACGGGTAGATAGGTTTTTGGTAGGCAAGGGAATTAAGGGTTATGGGGAGAAAGCAGGAAAGTGGAACTGATCCACTTCAGATCAGCCATGATCTTATTGAATGGCGGGGCAGGCTCGAGGGGCTATATGGCCTACTCCTGCTCCTATTTCTTATTATGTTCTTATGTAAAGTGAATCACTTCACACTTTCCCACATTAACTCCATCTGCCATCTCTCAGCCCAGCTCTTGCAGCTTATCTATGTCCCTCTGTAACCTGCAGCATCCTTCCACACTGTCCACAACTCCACTGACTTTAGTGTCATCCGCAAATTTACTAACCTATCCTTCTATGCCCTCATCCAGGTCATTTATGAAAATGACAAACAGCAGTGGCCCCAAAGCAGATCCTTGCGGTGCATCACTAGTAACTGATCTCCAGGATGAATACTTCCCATCAACCACCACCCTTTGTCTTCTTGCAGCTAGGCAATTTCTGATCCAAACCACTAAATTACTCTCAATCCCATGCCTCCATATTTTCTGCAGTAGCTTACTGTTGGGAACCATATCAAATGCTTTACTGAAATCCATGTACACCACATCAACTGCTTTATCCTCATCCACCTCTTTGGTCACCTTTTCAAAGAACTCAATAAGGTTTGTGAGGCATGACCTACCCTTCACAAAACTGTGTTGACTATCCTTAATCAAAATATTCCTTTCTAGATGATTATAAATCCTATCTCTTGTAATCCTTTCCAAAACTTTGCCCACAACAGAAGTAAGGCTCACTGGTCTATAATTACCAGGGTTGTCTCTACTCCCCTTCTTGAACAAGGGGACAACATTTGCTATCCTCCAGTCTTCTGGCACTATTCCTGTAGCCAATGATGACCTAAAGATCAAGGCTAAAGGCTCTGCAATCTCCTCCTTAGCTTCTCAGAGAATCCTAAGATAAATCCATCCAGCCCAGGAGACTTATCCATTTTCATGCTTTCCAAAATTGCTAACACCTCCTCCTTATGAACCTCAATCCTGTCTAGTCTAATAGCCTGTATATGATGATCCAAATGGTGGGATTCCTCAAGATATCGAGGCAGATGATGGACCAAACATTATGATATCAAAATGCTTTGAAACTGATAAATACAAGGAAAGGTCCACGCCTCAATGAGGTAACAACAGAAGGTAATAGATGGGTGAGGTACATAAAGGGTTAATGTGGGACTAAGTACAACACTGCTCACATCGTGATATAAGATGATACCTGACCCTGGTCAGTCTGGAGGTGATGTGGAGATGCCAGCAAAGGACTGGGGTAAACACAGTAAAAGTCTTACAACACCAGGTTAAAAGCCCAACAGGTTTATTTGGAAGCAAAAGCCACTAGCTTTCGGAGCACTGCCCCTTCTTCAGGTAAGTGGGAGTTCTGTTCACAAACAGGGCATATAAAGACACAAACTCAATTTACAAAAAAATGGTTGGAATGCGAGTCTTTACAGGTAATCAAGTCTTAGAGGTACAGACAATATGAGTGGAGAGAGGATTAAGCACAGGTTAAAGAGATGTATATTGTCTCCAGCCAAGACAGTTACTGAGATTTTGTAAGCCCAGGCAAGTCATGGGGGTTACAGATAGTGTGACATGAACTCAAGATCCCAGTTGAGGCCATCCTCATGTGTGTGGAACTTGGCTTTCAGTCTCTGCTTAGTGCTGTGACAATGGATGAATGAACATCGTTTGACAATCACCAGGCAAGAGTTGTTCCTGTTCCTGCTGGGTAACACTTCAGCGGTCACGGGTATTCAGCCTCTGATCTTCACGTAAGCGTTCTCCAAGGCGGCCTTCACGACATACGACAATTCAGAGTCACTGAGCTGATAGTCACACATGAGGACGGCCTCAACCGGGATCTTGGGTTCATGTCACACTATTTGTAACCTCCATGACTTGCCTGGGCTTACAAAACCTCACTAACTATCCTGGCTGGAGACAATACACATCTCTTTAACCTGTGCTTAACCCTCTCTCCACTCACATTATCTGTACCTTTAAGACTTGATTACCTGTAAAAACTTGCATTCCAACCATTATTTTGTAAATTGAGTTTGTGTCCTTATATGCCCTGTTTGTGAACAGAACTCCCACTTACCTGACAAAGGTGCAGCACTCTGAAAGCTCGTGGCTTTTGCTCCCAAATAAACCTGTTGGACTTTAACCTGGTGTTGTGAGACTTCATACTAGTCTGGAGATGGGCACATTTGAGTTAAGAATTAGAATGGGGTGAGTTACATACCGATATCTTCTATTGTAAATATGCACATTGTCATAACTTGTTAATAAAGACACCTGACGATGAAGTAGGATTCTTTGTTAGGATTATCATTAGGATACGTGAATTTACTTTATAAATCCTGGAACGTAAACTATCTGATCCTGGGGGTGACTCCCTGTCCCTGATTAGTTTCCATGGAATGCCAGGCATGCTATTCTCTCCCTTCACTCGAAATACTGGTGCAGAGTATTCATTCAACTTGTTTGCAACCTACACTCCAACTCAATGACTCTAAGCTGGAGAGATTTGACATGTAAATAGGTACTGCAGTTGTGTTCACCCCAGAAAGTTTCACAGTTCATAAACTCCATATACTCACTCCAAGCACGCAACCTGTTCTGCCATATCCTAAGCTAGATTACTTATATTGCAAGTTTCTACATTTTACTTTGTTGTTAATCTTTTTTTTTACACACTAACAAATACTAAGTATGGAAATACTGGACAAAATTTTAAACCACAAGACATAGGCACTCAAGGAAGAAATGGTTTTTCAAATTTAATTGAATTACAGAATTGGACAATTAAACTACTGAAATATGAGTCTTATTTAAATATCAATTGTACTCCTTACCAAGATGAAATCCTTCCATTGCCTTTGCTGGTGGAGAATTAGGTGATTATCTTAGTGATAGTTTGATTTTAACTGCTTGAACCATCATTGAGGTGTGAATTAAAGACAAGGGAATACATTTTTATTTAAAACTTCACATCAAGGATAGAACTGACATATGACCGGATATGAAAGATTGTATCCAGGAAAAGATTGCTCAGTTTTGAGGACTTGAAAAGAGACAAGGCTTTGGGAGACGGAGACAACCACCAGTGAGGAGGGACAATGGAAATATTCTAAGATTGAGTCAGTCTAGCATGTAAAACAGAGGCACTAGAACACTCCATACAAACAGAAAAACCTCATTAAAAAGGCACAGGAGCCAAAACTGTATGATATTACAGACTATGTTCAATGGACATGAAGGTGAATTTAATGTCATATTTTAGCATGCTGCATGATTTTCATGTGCTTTCCTCATTCACCTGAATGGATATACTATTTCACATATATTTTAATTTGTTCAGAAGATCTTTAAATATATTTATCCATCATATTGTTAATTTAATTAATTAGTTGAGCTTTTTTACATAAAAGGTATCATGGCACCAACAACACTTAACTCATTCAGAACACATTAAATAAGAACAGTCTTGGAAGAAAAAACCCTGCATATCTGGGTGTGTTGGAAATTGAAAAGTCCTGGACTGTAAACAACTCTGCTTTCCTTTTCATTGACGTGAGTGCTGCAGAAAATACATATTTAAACACTGCGAACCGATTCAAATAAGAGCCAGTTTATAGCGTACTGGGAAGAAAGCCACATGCAATGGAAGCCAATCCTTTCTGGTTGGTGCAACAATTAAATGACTATTGTGAAAAATCTGTGATTGAGAAAAGGTAGACTTACAGTACTGTTCATGCATTAATGCCAGAACCTGGGATGCTTTGGCAGAACCATTCCGGTTTTGTACAAATGTGTTCTGGGTACACTGACCTGAATTCTAGTCTGTGGGATAAGCATTCCACTCTCCTGACTGAAATGCCATTAGCAGCCTGGTGACTGTAATTAGCATTGCTATTTTCAGCACTGACCTAACAACCAGCAGAATGTTAGTTGAACTTTCAGATGGCAAATGAGAGGCAAAGCTGACAGTTGGCAGCAATCTTAAAGTGACATCACGTAACAGAATACAAAATTTGATGGTACAAAATTTGTAGAACATTAAATTTAGGAACATCAAAGTCATAATAATAGTCTACCATATGTTGTTATTATGTTATTTTTGCAGTATAAACAGAGTGCTTTATATCTTCCTGTATCTAATGAGAATATATCATCTCAGTGTCCTTATTTGACAACATCGAGATTTTCCTGTCCATTTTACACCATTACTGTCATCAACCTCAAATCTTTGTTCTGCAATCAACACCCAAAAATTAGGTTGACTATTCCTAATGAATACAAGCAATGTGGATTCTGCACTTCTTACCCAAACTATTGATGGGTGCTAATCATTGTTTTCACTAATCTATACAAGCCATTTGGTAGTTTATGGTTGTGTAGGTAGGGTCCCAAGCAAACTTGTATTTACCTTGAGTTCATTCCAGTCCATTCAGTGTGACACACAATTATCTTTGATCAAGTTTCTTTCAGAGCATTATTTCACACAAATCTTTGCAATCTTAGCTTAAGATTCAATTAATAGCTGAAGCATTATCATTTTGCAGCAACTCAGTTTGTCAATCCATGTTGCATCTGTCAAATACCTAAAACTGAAACATCAAGCTATATTTGACCCACATAAAGAGATCTTTTGTTACTTGTGTAAACATTAACAATAATAAATTCCAGAAAATCTTCACATCATGGTTACATCATCAAAAATTATTTTTGACAAAAGCAGTTGCTACTTTATGTCTTTGGTTGCGAACCTTTTTATGGCATATAATTAAGCTCCTCAGCTGTTCCTCTACAGATGCCAAGCTAGCAGCTATAGCATGTCTGGATTCAATCAAGTAAAACAGCATGAGCAGTTTTTCCACAACTAACCAAAGCATAGAAGGAAATATAAGAAATCATTGTTAACTTAGAGCAACATCACCATAAGATAGCTTAGCAACAAATTTATTGGGATATTTTTGAGGGGAGAGGAGAATTTCAGTCAGGGTGGCACGGCGACACCATAGTTAGCACTGCTGCCTCACAGCACTAGGGGCCTTGATTTGATTCCAGCCTTGGGTGACCATCTGTGTGGAGTTTGCACGTTCTCCTCGTGGCTGTGTGGGCTTCCTCTGGATGCTCCGGTTTCCTTCCACAGTCCAAAGATTTGCAGGTTAGCTGGATTGGCCATGCTAAATTGACACTTAGTGTCCCAAAATGTGTAGGTTAAGGGGATTAGTGGGGTAAATTCATGGGTTTACAGGGATAGGGCAGTGGGTGAGCCTGACTAAGATGCTTTGTCTAAGAGTTGTACAGACTTGTTGGGGCAAATGGCCTCCTTCTGCACTGTAGCGATTTTACAATTAGAATCCAATATTGTAAACAGTGTTCTAACTTATTTTGCTTTTCACTATTCATTACTGATTGCAAGATGAAATATAAAGCCACTCAGTTACTAGTGCCAGTAATGTAAACTATGTATAGAACTAACAGACCAAAATTATTCTGTATCACTCTTTGATCAGATAATCAGTAGTCACAAATAAGCATCAGTTGGCCTTTGGTTACCATTAAAATGGTTGCAGATAAAGTTGATACACAAGTTGATTGTTTTTTTTAATGAAAGACTTTGTAGTGTTTAGAACTACACTGCAGTGACAAAGATTTGTGGAATAGTAAACAATATAGACAACAGCATAACATTACAAAAGGGCAGTGATAGATTAACTAAGTGGGCAACACTGTGGCAATGGGATTTCATTGCAGGTGAATGTGAGGTTATCCATTCTGAACTAAAAAAGAACAAATCAGAATATTATTTAATTTTTGAAAAGCTGAGAACAGTGGATGCCAAGAGAGATTTCATCCTGACGAAAGGTCATCCTTACTCCAATTTCTCGTCACAGATGCTGTCAGATCCGCTGAGTTTTCCAGCATTTTCTGTTTTTGTTTCAGACTCCAGCATCCACAGTATGTTATTTTTATCAAGATATTCAAGGATTTCCTTTCAATTAAACACACATTACTTCCAGCAAAATGGACGTCACTGAAAAATGCCATGCCCTCAAAGAATCATTTAGGCCATGAATGCACTTTTCCATTAGTTTCCATTGCATCCCTTCCGCATTACTTTTCTCTTTAGATGGTTTCAGAAAACCTCTTGGAAATTTATCACCCTACAGAAACACAGCTTTTATCTCAATTGATCTACAATCCTACGAATATGTGGCCAAGAAAAGCTAAAAAAGACTTTAAGCATTTATTTTCCTGCATTGGGACAGTACATTCTAACATCTGTATCAGCCAGTCCCTTTTCACAACCCTGAGCAACGAGCCTTGCTCTCGCCTTATTAGTCCCATCTGCAATGCTTTTCCATCAGGCTTTTCCATTTAAATCCATCGAAGTGACAAGGCTGGCTGTCCTCTTTTTGGTACTTCAGAAAAAACTCAAAATTCCTTACAACTATCTAATTTCTTGTGCTTTGCCCCTCTTATTATTTCATCCTCTGGTTTATTTGCAGCCATCAAAAAATTCATGGTTAATTCTGTTTCGAGACTTCTATTTCATTGTGTTGTGGTACAATAAGAGGATGTGGCTATGTTTTAGTATTAGTATATTAGTATAGAGAAAACGATACCATACAGAAGGAGGCTATTCGGCTCATCGACACTACACTGACAACAATCCCATCCGGGCCCTCTAACGGCTGCTAATCCCCTGACACTAAGGGGCAATTTTTGCCTGGCCAAACAACCTACCCACACATCTTTGGACTGTGGGAGGAAACCAAAGCATCTGGAGGAAACCCATGCAGACACAGAGAGAACGTGCAAACTCTGCACAGGCAGTGACCCAAGGCCAGAATTGAACTGCCCATTGATGCAATGTGTCATGTGATTCACACTTAGAGTCATACAGGTTTACAGCATGGAAACAGGCCTTTTGGCCCAACTTGTTCATGCCACCCTTATTTTTGAAACCCCTAAGCTAATCCCAATTGCCTACATTTGGCCCATATCCCTCGACACCCATCGTACCCATGTAACTATCTAAATGCTTTTTAAAAAACAAAATTGTACCCGCCTCTACTACAATCTCTGACAGCTTGTTCCAGACCCTCTGTGTGGAAAAAAAAATGCCCCTCTGGACACTTTTGTATCTCTCCCCTCTCACCTTAAACTTATGCCCTCGAGAAATGCACACACAAGAGCGCGCCCCCCCCGGCCCACCTCCCCCAGCAGAGCACACCCCCAACCTACCTTGATTGCTGCTGTCCCTCCACCATCCTTCTGACCTGCACTTGATAAGGTGGAGATGTTGGCATTGGACTGGGGTGAACACAGTAAGAAGTCTCACAACACCAGGTTAAAGTCCTGTTGCAGTTTAACCTGGTGTTGTGAGACTTCTTACTGCACTCGTTGGACAGCCTGCAGCACCTTCCTGACCTTCCATTGGCATCTGCCGGAGGGGGGGCGGGGGGGGGGGCCGCTCAGACAGATCTCTGGTCGGGGAGGGGGGGTTGCGGGCTCAGATGGATCTCTGGCTGGGGGAGGTGGTGGTGGAGGATGGGGGGGAGGACGGACTTGGGAGAATCTCCACCATCCCCGCACCCCCCCCCCCACCAACCAGAGATCCATCTGAGCCTGCGCCCCCCCTCCCCCAACTCCGGCAGACGCCAGTGGAAGGCCAGGAAGGTGCTGCAGAATGTCCAACGAATGCAGTGAGAAGTCTCACAACACCAGGTTAGACTCCAACAGGACTTTAACCTGGTGCTCTGAGACTTCTTACTGTGTTCACCCCAGTCCCCGCCGACATCTCCACATCAACGAGTGCAGGTCAGAAGGATGGTGGAGGGACAGCAGCAATCAAGGTAGGCTGGGGGTCTGCTCTGCCAAGTGGGGGGAGCCTGCCTCCTGGGGAGGGGGGGGTCTGATCGCGGGAGGGGCCTGCCTCCCGGAGGGGGGGGTTCTCACCATGGGAGGTCTGCCAGAGGAGCCTGCCTGCTGGGGCGGGTCCGATCGCAGTGGGGGTGGGGGGGGCCTGCCTCCCAAGGGGGTCCAATCGCGGCTCACCCCCCCCCCCCCCACCCACCTCAGCTCTCTCTGTTTTGTTCTGTCTTTCGCGCCCGGGCGCACTGTTTCCCATCGTTCTGGCAGCGCTCAGCCCCACCCACAGCGTGGACCAGACCAGAGCCAGCAAAAAGCGTAAGGGTGCGCTGGAATGGGGATTCTGGGCTCAGGTCTGTTTTACACCCAGATCCAGCACTTAGCCTCCGATTGGTAAAATCTGGCCCATTGACAACATTTAAAAGGCATTTGCACAGATACATGGATAGGAAAGATTTAGAAGGATATGACCAAACGCAGGCAAATGGGGTCAGCTTATATAGGCATTTTGGTTGGCATGGACCAGTTTGGGCCAAAGGGCCTGTCACCATGCTGTAGATTCTATGATTTCCAAGCGCACCGTACACAAGGTAATGCCAGTGCTGAAGGCAAAAACTGTTAAGCAGAAAAACTCCTTTGTTTAAATCAGATTAGTCAATGCAAAGTGTGTGGTCTCTGACAGGAGATCAGAGTGCACGGTCTGAGAGTTCAACAAGCAGTGGTGATACCCTGTCCAATTTTCACATTTAATCAGGCCCATGTATCTATCAGCTACCACCTCTCCCAGTTGAGCAGTGCCCAGCACTAAGCCCCAATACATGGGCCTGATTAAACGTGAAAATTTGACAGAGTAACATTGCAAAGACTACAGGTGAGATCAAACATCAATGAAAGCTGGAAAAGTCCTCAGCACCTTTATTTGTTTTGTTCAGCATTGTGGTGCATTGTGGATGGAGCTTCAGAAATGCACACACAAGAGGTAAGAGCTCCACTCATCCCAAATACTGCAGCAGCAGTGGAACGTGCTGTGGTGAGTACAGGAACTCTTTAAAGTGTGTTTAAAGTGCTCATAGTATTGGACTCCTGATCAGTAAAACAGCAGGCGTATTAATTCAAACAGCAGAGAAGAAAGGTTTGAGGAATATTGTAAAAATGTCCACAAAATTCCTAAACTAACATTGGAAGTCAGCTAATCTACTGCCTGAGTTTAAACTATTCCATCTATGCACAGAAATATGGTTTGCCAACTCAGACATGTCCAAAATTAGCCAGGTAGGCCATAAGGATTTGTTTAGCTATTAGAAATAAAGGTTTGATTGAAGACTCAACACATTTGGGCTCATGGAAGATGACAAAAAAGATCTCAAAAAGATTTGAACGACTTTGGAAGATCAGTTCAGAGTTAACTAGAATTTCTTCATCTATTGCCTCGAGTCCATATCATACCATCAACAGCCTATGGAATCCATTGGAGTACTGTGTGCAGTTTTGGTCGCCGCACTTACGCAAGGATATTTTGACCTTGGAGGGAGTGCAGAGGAGGTTTACTAGGCTGATTCCGGAGTTGAGGGGGTTGAACTATGAGGAGAGGCTGAATAAACTAGGCTTGTACTCGTTTGAGTTTAGAAGAATGAGGGGAGATCTCATTGAGACATATAAGATGTTGAATGGGATGGATAGGATAGAGGTGGAGAGGCTCTTCCTGCTCAGAAAGGACAGTAGGACTAGAGGGCACAGCCTCAAGATAAAGGGGGGGTGGTTTAGAACAGAGTTGAGGAGGAACTTCTTCACTCAAAGGATGGTGAATCTCTGGAATTCTCTGCCTGTTGAAGTGGTGGAGGCTACCTCGCTAAATATATTTAAGACGCGGGTTGATAGGTTTTTGATAGGCAAGGGGATTAAGGGTTATGGGGAGAAAGCGGGAAAGTGGAACTGAGCCACTTCAGATCAGCCATGATCTTATTGAATGGCGGGGCAGGCTCGAAGGGCTAGATGGCCTACTCCTGCTCCTATTTCTTATGTTCTTACGTTCTTATGTTCCATTGATCTTTTAGTAGTCTCAACAGCAATTTTTCAGAAACAGAGCTGACAGAGAGAATTGCTGAACAGAATAGAATTGTGAATAGAATAGCCAAATGTAGGAACATGTAGGACAATAACATACATTGAAGAGTTGCCCGGCATTTCTTAATTTCTGCAAGGAACATGAAAAAATAGGTCACTGGAAGCAGAAATGCAAAATAGCAAAGGCTGAAGGAATGTGAGAAATCAAAAAGATTAAACAGACCATAAACACTCAATACCTTCGAGCAGCAAATGTTCGTATAAGATCACGTAGGAAAAGCTTACACTAAGTGGCAGACAAAACAGACAATAGCAATAATGATAAAGATTTTGTGAAGCACAATGAGCAAACACTCCACACCATTCATGTACAAAATACAAATGCCATTACGCTATGAGAAGTATATGCCACAATTCATATCATCAGACCTCAGGGGGTTGATAAACATTCGCTACAGGCAAGAATCAGTATCGTGCTTTGGCTTGTGTTCACTTTTCCTTGCCCTTTTATTTGCATCTTTTAGTGGGTTTAAACATTTCTGTATGCCTTTCCAAGCTGTGGCCTCTTTGTAGCAATTTTCAAACTCTCTTTTAAATCCACTCCTGATACCATGTTTCATGCCTAAAGACAGTAGAGCCATCGGTGTCTGTCTCAGTGAGAGTAATTTATTGAGCAAATCGTAAGATGGCAGAGACTCCAGTGACTGCCTCATGGTAGAAGTCACATGAAATTCAGACAGAATGTGCAGTATTGTCTACATTTCAGATGAAACCGTTTTGCAGCTGTAAGCCCCTCCTGCAACCCACGCACCTTATTCTGAGTTTTTGTCCTATTTCAGTCAATGCCTCAGCTTGCTGCTTGCCCAGTGTCTGGCAATGCTCCATCAACTTTCCAACACAGCGTCTTACCCAGGCCCTTTCCCTATAGCCCCAAGTATTTACCCTGCTAATCCCTCTAACCTATACATCTTTGGATACTTAAGGGATCAATTTAGCATGGCCAAGCCACCTAACCTGCACATTTCTGGACTGTGGGAGGAAACCAGAGCAACTGGAGGAAACCCGTGCAGGGAAGAATGTGCAAACTCCATACAGACAGTGACCCAAGACTGGAATCGAATCTGGATCCCTTGTGCTGTGAGGCAGCAGTGCTAACCACTGTATCGCCCTTATTTTGGGAATAAGAAAATGGCAGAGGCATTGAACAAATATTCTGTGTCTGCAGAAGATGCAAGTTTCATACCAGAAATACTAAATTAGAGACTAAAAAAAATAAGGAAATTAAATAAATTAATATCACTAGAGGAAAAAGTATTGGGAAAACGTTAAGGGACTAAAATCCAACAAATTCCGTGAATTTGATGGCCTATCCCTTAAGGTTTGAAAAGATAGTGGATGCACTGGCTGTAATTTTCTAGAATTCACTGGATTTGGGAATTGTCTCATCAGATTGGAAATTGGAAAATGTTATTCCTCTTTTCAAGAAAGGAGAGAGAAAATAGGGAAACAAGAGTAGTAAGCCTTGTTGTTAGGAAAGTGCTAGAATCTATTATTAAGGGAGAGTTAACAATGAGTTTAGAAAAGCATAATAGAACAAGTCAAAATGGTTTTACTAAAAGGAAATCCTATTCAACAAATTTATTGGAATCTTTTGAACACTTAACGAGTAAGGTAGATAAAGGGGAATCAGTATATGCAGCATACTTGGATTTCCGAAAGGCTTTCAATGAGCTGGTTATCGAAGGCAAGTTTTTTATACAGAGGGTGGTGGGTGCCTGGAACTTGCTGCCGGGGTAGGTCATGGAAGCGGATATGATAGTGACTTTTAAGGGGCATCTTGACAAATACATGAATAGGATGGGAATAGAGGGATATGGTCCCTGGAAGAGTAGGGAGCTTTAGTTTGGGTAGCATTGTCAGTGCAGGCTTGGAGGGCCGAAGGGCCTGTTCCTGTGCTGTGATTTTCTTTGTTCTTTCAATGTTAATAGGTAAGATAATGCACATGAAATTGGTAGTTTTCAAGTGAAACAATGAGTGTTTTGGGCCTTGGATGGTAAGCATGGAAGAGGTAAAGGGGCAGGTGTTACAACACCCGCAATTGCATGGGAGGGTGTCATGAGTGACTGGAGAGATGTTGGGTATAGTGGAGGAGTGGACTAGGTTATCCTGGAGGGAATAGTCTCTGCTGAATACTGACAGAGAGAGTGAAGGGAAGATATGTTTGGTGGTGGCATCATGCTGGAGTTGTTGAAAATGGTGGAGGATTATGCTTTGCATGTAGAGGCTGGTGGGGTACAAGATGGACTCTATTCTTGTTATGGGAGGGAAGGGAGGGGGTGAGGGTCATGGCGTGGGAGATGGACCGCATCGCGCAATGAGGATCCTGACCTTCCAGTCGCTTGTCATTTTAATGCACGTCCCTGCTCCCATACCCACATGTCTGTCCTTGGCCTGCTACAATGTTCCAGTGAAGCTCAACGCAAACTGGAGGAACAACATCTCATCTTCCAGTTGGGCATATGACAGGCTTCCAGTCTCAACATCGATTTCAACAACTTCAGATGATTAGCTCTATCCCACTTTGACCCCTTTGTTTTCATTTTATTTAATTTTTTTACTCTTAGAATCATAGAATCCCTACAATGCAGAAGGAGGCCATTAAACCCATCTAGCCTGCACCAACCACGATCCAGTCCAGGCCCTATTCTCATAACCCCACATATTTATCCTGCTAATCTCCTGACACTAGAATCAATTTAGCATGGCCAATCCACCTAACCCACACATCTTTGGATTGTGGGAGGAGACCACAGCACCCGGAGAAAACCCATGCAGACATGGGGAGAACATGCAGACTCCACACAGACAGTGACCCAAGCTGGGAATCAAACCCGGGCCCCTGATGCTGTAAGGCAGTAATGCTAATCACAGTGTGCCGATGTGCTACTCCTGTTCTCTACTTTTATTTCTTAATTGTCTTTCTTCGTTTTTCTTTCCCCCCCACACATTTTCCCCCTATTTTATCCTCATTTCCTTACCTTTTCTCCCCCTGTGCTTCCCCTTTCCCCCTTTTTCTAAATGTTACCTCTCTCTCACCCATTCTCTTCCCCCCATATCTTCATCAGTCACAGTTTACCCTCTGATTTCAGCTTCTCTGCAGTTTGAACATTCACACCCTTTATTCTGCAGCCTTTAGCAGCCTTTTCCCCGGGTTTATATGTCTACGACTCATCTTTCATTCCCTCACCCTACAGTATAAATATCTCTCACTTTCTCTGCCTTTTAGCTTTGACAAAGGATCATCTGGACTCAAAACGTCAGCTCTTTCACTTCTTACAGAATCTGCCAAACATGCAGAGATTTTACAGCATTTTCTCTTTTTAGCCCTTCAGGCAGTGCCAGTTTGCTCCTTGGGTGGTGCCAGGCTGGTGCTGCCCAATGGGCACCCCCCTTACTCCAGAGGGTCTCAATGGCCTCTTCTCCCTCCAGCGGGGTCAGGCCTCCCTGCTCCCCATTAGTGGGGAGCAGGAGTAAACCCCGATGGAGGGAACTATTCATTTCTGAGCCCACTAATCATATGAAAATGTTAATTTCCATACTGGAATCAGCTCTGTGCCAATTTCGAGTGCGGAACTGATTATGTGAAAAAGCTTAGTGCCAGAGATGCGCGGAGGCCGTGACACAGAGTGGGGACCCCACGAAACAGCCCCTACTGATGTCTCCCAGCCTACTGCTCTACTTGAGCAGTGCAGGGCTGGGAGAATCACCCCCATTGAATCTATGATTTCAGAGACCTGGGGGCACAGTCTATGTGGATTTTACAGGTACTCCCCATGTCTGCATGGATTTCCTCTGGGTGCTCCCATTTTCTTCCACAGTCCAAAGATGTGTAAGTTAGGTTGATTGACCATGCTAAATTGCCCCTGAGTGACAGGGGGATTAGCGGGATAAATACATGGGGTTACAGGGATAGGGTCTGGGTAGCACTGTTGCCAGTGCGGACTCAGTGAACCGAATGGCCTCCTTCCACGCTGCAGAGATTCAATTAAAAAAGATAATATGTATGTAAATAATATGCGGGTAGTTCTCTGACCTTGTCATATCTGGCACAAATCACATAAATCCTGGAGAATAGTGTGTGGGCCTCAGAAACAGTTGCGCACCTGGAGCCAAACAGTTTACAATTGTCCTGGTGTCTTTCTAATAGTGCAAAACAGATCACGCCCAGAGAGGACAGAGACACATTAGCATGAAATTGACTGGATCTCAATCTCATTGACGAGTTTGGCACACAATTCCCCCCCACCCCCTCCCAGAATGTTCCTACCTCTTTGTCCAACAAGGACAAATCAGCATTGGTCCCTTCCATTGTGGTTCAGGTGCAACAGTCGCAGGGGTAAGTGAGAGGTGAGTACCACTAAGCACCAACCTCCAGAGTGCAAGAGGAGCAGCGTGGAGTGAGGGGCCCCAGTGGGCACAGAGGCTCAAGCTGGACCAGAGCTCTTCAGGTGAGGGGTAACCACTGGGTTGGGGCTTCTGTGGTGCGTGTTATCCCTGCTTGCTTAAAGAGAGGTCCCACGTGAGGTCAAGTTCAAATCCAACTAATGTCACTCTGGGTGCCTTGCCATCTGTCTGCCGGACAGGCTCGATGGTTCATTGTTGACATTCCACCCCAGGCCCCACTAACAGTTACAAGCAAAAGATCTGGCAGCTGTTGCCTCAGTTGAGGTCCCCATTGCACGTGTTAGCACGACTCCTTACACTGCATGGACTTTGCAGTGCTCCCGACAAAGGGCGCCCTCATGTGAAAGGAGGGTGCTTTTCTAGCGTCTGTCTGAACTGGACACCACGTCTGACAGCCAGTTTGCATCATACCCTCAGGTGGGTATATGGAGGTTTATGCTGCAACGAGGACCTTCTCACAGCCACCATTATGCTCTAAGTGAGCACCAGAGCTCTGAGCTCAGTCTGCCTCATACTGCTGCCAATGGTCTGTAGTATCAGGGGTCCATATCTGGGGTGTTGGCCATTTTTTGAGCAGATAACAAGGAAGTTAGACAAAGGAGAACCAGTGGACGTGATTTATTTAGATTTCCAGAAGACCTTTGACAAGGTGCCACATAGGAGACAGTTAGATAAGTGAAGTGCCCATGATGTTAAGAATAAGATCCTGACATGGATAGAGGATTGCCTGACTGGCAGAAGGCAGAGAGTGGGGATAAAGGGGACTTTTTCAGGATGGCAGCTGGTGACTAGTGGTGTGCCTCAGGGGTCAGTGCTGGGACCACAACTTTTCACAATATACATTAACGATTTAGAGGAAGGAATTGAAGGCACCGTTGCTAAGAGTGCAGATGATACAAAGATATGTAACGAGACAGGTAATTTTGAGGCAGCAGGGGGGCTGTAGAAGGACTTGGACAGGTTAGGAGAGTGGGCAAAGAAGTGGCAGATAGATTACAATGTGGAAAAGTGTGAAGCTATGCACTTTGGAAAGAGGAATGGAGGCATAGACTATTTTCTAAATGGGAAAATGCTTAGGAAATCAGAAACACAAAGGGACTTGGGAGTCATTGTTCAAGGTTCTCTTAAGGTTAATGCACAGGTTCAGTCGGCAGTTAGGAAGGCAAATGCAATGTTAGCATTCATGTCGAGAGGGCTAGAATACAAGAACAGGGATGTATACTTCTGAGGCTGTATAGGCTCTGGTCAGACTCCATCTGGAATATTATGGGTAGTTTTATATCCCATATTTAAGGAAGAGTGTGCTGGCCTTGGAAAAGGTCCAGAGGAGGTTCACAACAATGATCCCTGGAATGAAGCTTGTTGTATGAGGAATGGTCAAGGACTCTGGGTCTGTACTCGTTGGGAGTTTAGAAGGATGAAGGGAGAGCTCATTGAAACTTACAGGATACTGCGAGGCTTGGATAGAGTGGACGTGGAGAGGATGTTTCCACTACTAGGAGAAACTAGAACCAGAGGGGACAACCTCAAGCTAAAGGGACGAACCTTTAAAACAGAGATGAGGAGGAATTTCTTCAGCCAGAGAGTAGTGAATCTGTGGAACTCTTTGCCACAGAAAATTGTGGAGGCCAGGTCATTGAGCGTATTTAAGATAGAGATAGATAGATTCTTGATTAATAAGGGGATCAAGGTTATCAAGGCAGGAGAATGGAAATGAGAAAAATATTAGCCATGATTAAATGGCGAAGCAGACTTGATGGGCTGAGTGGCCTAATTCTGCTCCTATGTCTTATGGGAAAGGGCAGCTCTGTGCCACACACCAGCTACCAAGCAACGGCAGGTGTAGAAGGCATCATGCTGCACCCTGTGAAGGGAGGAGGATACAGCCATGTGGGATACCATTGGCGATCATGAGAGCGCATGGGCCGCTAAGGTGATGATGTGGTAATGGTCGACAGCCAATTGAGGTGTCAGCACTGTGCCTCAGCAGGGAGGGTTTATGACAGGGAGTGCCAGAGGGATTTGCAGACAATGCATTGGGAGGGGGGTGGGTGCAGAATCAGGTGTTGGACAACCACAGGATATCAGGGCGTGGATTAATGTGAATTCATATGGACATTCCAGGTGTGACAGACAGGACTGATGCCAGGGCGGGACAGATGGACACTCACCCACATGAAGTGGTCAACATTGGTCAGACCCCATTTGGGCCCCATATTTAAGGAAGGATGTGCTGGCCTTGGAAAGGGTGCGTCGGACTGCAGGCATTGACTGCCGCAGCCACCACTTCCCAGGCCCCATACAATTCCCTGCTCCTGGGTCATCTTCCCTCCTGTGGGTACAGGGTGGCCCAGCCCATCTCTCCTCAATGGCATCCAGCAGCCATCCAAGCTGTCCCTCAGTGAATCATGGGGCAGCTCTGTATGCTGCCATCTTCCTGGCATGACTGGCTGTGGATAGAGTGGGGGCATTTAAATGAAACTTCTCCTTAATGGTGCTTAGCCATTTTCACTTCAGGTGAGTCACGCGCCTGGAGACTCCATGATGGAGTGATTCATGTGGGGGCTCCTTCACGTTGGGGGATTGTGGTGCGGAGCACGCTGATAAGACCAGCATGAACCATTTCTGTTTTCTTATCATTATGACACTTATAAATATTTTGGAAGAAATGGATGAAGACTTGTGGGGGAAGATGTAGTATTAGGGTTTGTAAGAGTTAATGAGTGGGACTGTGTAAAAGCACCTCCCAGGCTGATGATATAATGGCTCAGGAATATTTGCAGGATAGAAGGATTTTCCCAAGGATATCCTGTTTGAGGATGTAACAAGAGCCAGAAGGTCAGTAGGGCACCCAACGATGCTTGCTGACATAGCATGAAGGAACAGCCAAACTTTGATGTTCACATATGGGAGACGCCAGTCACATGTGAGAGACACTAGCCAGTGCCAGAAGAAAATGAGCATTAGCTAGGAGTCAGTGTGTGCACCATGATAATCAGCGGCTACTGCAGTGATAACATCAACTCATGTTCAATACTTGTCCATTGGTCTCTTCAGCCATCAGCAAAGGTGCACTGTATGAAACTTTCCCATTGTCAATGAGTTTACTGCATGTTTATCATCTCGAAATGGAACAATGCAGTCACTGATGACATCCTTTCAACCACTTCGCTCCACTTTCCCCTCTAGCTCTTTTCTCTTCCACTTCCTCATGTTAATCCTCACTTCCTATTCTTGCTTTGCCTGGCTTGACTCCCTATATTGAGCACTATGGGAGATCAGTTAGTATATATATTCTTACAATTTTTATCATCTCACAAGTCAGAAATCCAGGTGTGCGCTGCCCTGACAATCATGCAAAACTACATCTATCATGTTACCAAATTTTAGAGGTTATTTCAGGTGTGATACAAAACGTTGCATTATTTTGATAATATAGGAGATACATAATACACTGCATGCAGACTGGATAAACTGTTCTCTCACATGTCATCAGAATCATGGCCAGACGAGTTAGCTTTAAATCCTAAAAAATCCTGGTTCACATTTCAAAATTACATTTACACTGTAATACTTGGTTGCAAAATATTTTTCACCACTGGATGGAGCACAACTAGATTTTTCAGCAAGCGTCAACACTTAACTATGCTTCTTATAAGACCATCATCTACATAAATGTTCCATTATGAGAGACACAATTTACCTGCCGGAAGATACTGCCATTAGGTCCTGGGCATTGGCACTTTGACCCTTGGGCAGTGCCAGAGCACAGGCAGGCATTGCCAAGGGATCAATGCCCAGGAGGCACCCTCTCCAGCGCCCGATGCTCTTGAGAGCCTCAATTGCTCCCTGTTCACTCCAGTGGGGTTGGGATGCCAGTTTCCCAAAAGTGGTGAGCTACTGTAAACACTGCTGGAGTGAAATACACCTCGCGGGGAGCAAGAGGCTAGCCAGCCTGGAGATTTCAGTCCTGGACCTGCCAATAGCATTTAAATCATATTGAAATTTACATCAGCGTAATTTATACAACTCCGCACAGAGCAGACTTCATCAGAAATCCGGCACTGGGAGATGTGCTTGGGGCCGGATGACCAGTGTGGATCCCTTAGATTGGGTGCCACCTAAATCTCCTGAGTTGCTGCGCAAAAATATCAGCGCAGCAGGATGGGAGAATCACCCCCATATTCTCTGCACCGCACAGAATACAAACTGAAAGTAAAACAGCGGCTTCTGCAAACACCCTAACGACATCAGCATCAAATCATATGATCAGCTCTTAAAGCAATCTGCAACCATTTTAAATATATAACAATATTGTTAACAAATATGGATGGTTCATCCCAAACCTGTTAATGATATTAGCTCCACTACATGTATTATTGAAGATACGCCAGAGATCGGTCGGGAAGGTACCACAAAAGAGGCATTTAACCAGGCCAAGTAGGTGTTGCAGTCATCATGTTTACTGATGCACTTCAACGCCACCAAGAAGATAAGACTAACGTGGTGTTGTGGCCACTTTATCCCACAGAATGGATGATGGGTTGGAGAAACCTGTGAGATATGCATTAAGAATCCTTACAGATGTGGAGAAAAACAGTTCACAAATTGAGAGAGAGGGGCTAGCTGTCACCTCTAGTACCAAAAAGTTCCATCGATATCTGTACGAGAGATATTTCACTTCAGTGACAGACCATAAGTCACTGCTGGGTTTATTTCAGGAAGATAAAACCAATAGTCTTTATATTGTCCAGGGATACAAATAGCCAATGAAATGACCCTGAGTCATATTGCTCTGCTAGAGGTGGGTGCATTGCCCATACTCCCAGAATAGATAAGAATGGCCATGAATTTTCTAAACACTATGGAAGTGTTAGCTCAACAGATTAAGTCATAGAGTCATAGAGGTCTACAAGCATAGAAAAAGGCTCTTCATCCATTGAGTCTACGCCGGTTAAAGACAAAGCATCCAACTATTCTAATCCTATTTTCCAGCACTCAGCCCATAGCCTTGTATGCCTTGGCATCGCAAGTGCACATTTAAATGTGGAAGCAAGTGCGGAATACAAGGAAAGTAGAAAGAAACTTAAGCAAGGAGTAAGAAGAGCTAAAAGGGGTTATGAAAATGCATTGGCTTTTTAAGGAAAGTCCTAAGGTTTTTTACACATATATAAAGAGCAAGTGGGTAACCAGGGAGAGGGTTAGCCCACTCAAGAACAAGGGAGGAAATCTATGTGTGGAGTCAGAGGAAATGGCCACAATATTAAATGAGTACTTTGTGTCAATATTCACCAAAGAGAAGGACTTGATGGATAATGAGTCTGGGAAAGGATGTGCAGATAGTTTGTGTCATGTTGAGATCAAAAAGTAAGTATTGGGGTTTTTGAGAAACATCAAGGTAGACAATCTCCAGGGTCTGATGGGATATACCCCAGAATACTGAGAGAGGCAAGGGAGGAAATTGCTGGGGCCTTGAGAGAAATCTTTGTATCCTCACTGGCTACACGGGAGATCCCAAAGGATTGGAGAATAGCCAGTGTTGTTCCTTTGTTTAAGAAGGGTAGCAAGGATAATCCAGGTAATTACAGCCGGTGAGCCTTACATCAGTGGTAGGGAAATTATTGGAGAGGATTCTTCGAGACAGGATTTATTCCCACTTGGAAGTAGGTGAACGGATTACTGAGAGGCAACATAGTTCTGTGAAGGAGAGGTCATGTCTCACGGAACTGATTGGATTTTTTGAGAAAGTGACGCAGATGATTGATGAGGGTAGTGGATGTTGTCTACGTGGACTTCATTAAGGCCTTTGACAAGGTTCCTTATAACAGACTGGTGCAGAAAGTGAAGTTGCATGGGATCAGAGGTGAGCTGGCAAGGTGGATACAAAACTGGCTCAGTCAAAGAAGACAGAGGATAGCAGTGGAAGGGTGTGTTTCTGAATGGAGAGCTGTGACAAGTGGTGTTCATGGATCAGTGCTGGGACCTTACCTGTTTGTAATATATATAAACGATTTGGAGGAAAATGTAACTGGATTGATTAGTAAGTTTGCGGACGACATAAAGGTTGGTGGATTTGCGGATAGTGATGAAGACCATCAGAGGACACAGCAGGATATAGATCAGTTGGAAGCTTGGGTGGAGAGATGGCAGGTGGAGTTTAATCTGGAAAAAAGTGAGGTAATGCATTTTGGAAGGTCTAGCACTGATACAAAATATACAGGAAATGGCAGAACTCTTAGGAGTATTGATAGGCAAAGGGATCTGGGTATACGGACGTACAGGTGACTGAAAGTGGAAATGCAGGTGGAGAAGGTAGTCAAGAAGGCATACGGCATGTTTGCCTTCATCGGCCAGGGTATTGAGTTTAAAAATTGGCAAGTCATGTTGCAGCTTTATAGAACCTTAGTTAGGCCGCACTTGGAATATAGTGTTCAATTCTCGTCGCCACATTACCAGAAGGATGTGTGAGAGGGTACAAAAAAGATTTATCAGGATGTTGCCTGGTATGGAGGGCATTAGCTATGAGGAGAGCAAGGTTGGAGAAACTTGGTTTGTTCTCATTGAAGTGATGCAGGTTAAGGGGAGACCTGATAGAAGTCTACAAGATTATGAGAGGTAGGGACAGAGTGGATAGTCAGAAGTATTTTCCCAGGGTGGAAGAGTCAATTACTAGGGGGCATAGGTTTAAGGTGTGAGGAGTAAGATTTAAAAGAAATGTACGAGGCAGATGTTTTACACAGAGAGTGGTGGGTACCTGGAACTCATTGCCGGGAGAGGTAACGAAAGAAGGTAAGGTAGTGACTTTTAAGGGGTGTCTTGACCAGTACATGAATGAGATGGGAACAGAGGGATATGGTCCCAGAAGCGTAGGGGGTTTTACTTAAGTTGGGCAGCACGGTCAGTGCAGGCTTGGAGGGCCGAAGGGCCTGTTCCTGTGCTGTAATTTTCTTTGTTCTGTGTTCTTTAAATACTTTATGAGGGTCTCTGCTTCCAACACCATTTCAGGCAATAAGTTCCAGACTCCCACCATCCTTCGGGTGATAAAATTTTTCTTCACATCCCCTCTAAATCTCTTGCCCCTTTTCTTAAATTTATGCCCCCTTGTCATTGATCCCTCCACCAAGGAGAAACATTTATTCCTGTCCACTCTATCTATGTCCCTCATAATTTTATACATCTCAATCATGTGCCCCCTTGGTCTCTTCTGCTCCAAAGAATACAACCCTCGTCTATCAATCTCTCTTCATAACTAAAACTCTCCAGCCCAGTCAACATCCTGGTAAACCTCCTCTGCACCCTTTCCATTGTTATCACATCCCTTCTATAATGTGGATTCCAGAACGGCAGACAATACTCTAGCTGTGGCCTCACCAACAGTTTATATAATTCCAGTATAATCTCCTGCTCTTAAGCTCTATGCCTCAACTAATAATGGCACATGTGCCTTTTTAACCACTCTAATCCACCTGTCCTGCTACGTTAAGGGACATGTGTAAATGCACACCAATATCCTCCTGATACTTAGTGGTTCCCAGGGTCCTGACATTCATCATATATTCCCTTGCTTTGTTTGTTCTGCCCAAGTGGATTACCTCACAATTATCTGGATTGAATTCTATTTGCCACTGATCAGCCCATCTATATCGTCCTTTAATCTTAGGCTGCCCTCCTCACTAATGACCACCCTACCAACTTCCATATCATCCACAAACGTTCTGATCAACCCTCCAACATTCAAGTCTATATCATTTATATAAACCACAAACAGCATTTACATAAACCCCAACACTGAGCCCTGCTGTGCTCCACTAGGTACTGTCTTCCAGTCTGAAAACGACCTCTTGACCATCAGTATCTGCTTCCTGCCATTGAGCCAATTCTGTATCCAATTTGTCAAATTTCCTTGGATTCCAATGGGCTCTTACCTTCACTATCAGTCTCCCATGTGGGAGTAAGTACTCACTATTGTCAAATTGAAACAGTTGATATTGTATGGATGGCAGAAGGAAAGAGTTTCAGAGGACTTGAAGCCTTACTAGATCAGGAAAAACAAGCTTAATTGTGAGGATGGTATCATCCTTCTCTGGATTGAGAGTGTCAGGCCAGAAAGAGAATTATTACTGAAGGAGTTGCATTGTGCCCATCCAGGTGTGCCTAAAATGAAGATGCTCGCAAGAAGGTACATGTGGTGGCCCGGAGTTAATGCTGCAATGGAAAGAGTAGCAAAGCTCTTTTCAGCTGAAGCTACCTGCTTTGGTACATCCATGGGAATGTCCAGATCAACCCTGGGTTAGGGTCCACATCAAAAATGTTGGACCTTTTATGGGCACAATGCTTCTGAGGTTAGTGGACGCCCATTTGAAGTGGATGGAGACATTTGACACACAGGAGGGTTTGGACCAGGTGGCCCCAGTGCATATGGATCGGATCCAGTGTTTCTGAGACTGGAGGATCTGATTGGGGTGTGTTATAGGCTCTTGAGATGGCTATCATTAAAGTTATTACAGTGGGTAATTTAAATTGATTTTAAATATGGTTCATTTATGTTTCTTCAGAAGGAACTCTTCAAATGCAGACAACAAACATAACAAAACTTACTCTAACTTATAAGTCAAAAGGAGGGTTTAATAAAGAAACTTCATAATTCCAATCTTGGGGCCTCGTCCAAGGCCTCGTCTCGTTCTGTAATTGGTTCCAAGCTGACCCTTACAGCTTGTTACCACTGGTCACATTACATCTGGTACAACGTTGTCACTGGTTACATTCTAACAGATTCCCTTTATTTTACTTTTTAAAATAATTTAAAACAAGCATCCTCCAGTATTCTGAATAACTTTCCAGTACCTGCACCCCTTTCTGTAAAACAATCGGATTGCTGTAGAGTTGCACCAACTCAGTTAAATTTGGAAACTTCCTTGTTTTCCAGCAATTGTTCAATGCTGGCCAAATCAATTCTCAGTCACTTTTCTGTTATAATTTTTGTTGACTGATCATTGTCTCAGGAGGACCAAATTGTCCACATAACACTCAATGGGTACTTACCCAATGTGTCATAAAAAATAATTCTTTTAACATGTCAGACAAATATATCTCCATATCTGATGTCTCCTCTAACGCTAGGGTTTCAGCTGCCCATGTACTTTTGACTACCCCTTTTATTTTCTTTGCTTCCCAAGCCAAGGGGCAACATTTTCCTTCCTTACCTACCAGAAATATGTCTGTCTAGTAGACTGGCATGTGAAACATCATTAAACACAACCAATTTCATATCTTCCGGTTCTCCTAGTGCTGGAAATTTAATTACACATTCCTCTATTTTAGTTTTCTTAATTGTTTATTAGCCTGCAAGATCTCTCTGAGTGCAGTGCATCTCAACATATCACTAAGATCCAGGACATGATAGCTCCCATTCGGTCTTGTCTGTGTGCTTAGGCAATTTAGCTGTCCTGTTGTATCCTCAACATCTCTGTTTCTTTTTTATTGGCCCGTCCCTCTCTTTCCATTGACCTTTTTCTGGTGATGGGAATGGGATCAATACTGTTTATAAATCCCTGTTGACTCATTGTTACCCCAGAGGTGCTTTATCAGAAATAAAGACCAAGGTATCGAAAAGCACCAGCTGCTTGACTCCTTACTTTAAATCCTGTTTTCAGCCCCTCAATTATGCTTTTTTCTAACTCTTCTGTGCCACCCCATCAGAAATCATCTACATGCATCAGAAAAATTCCAGCTAATTTTCCTTTAGCCTTCCAGTAGAACATTGCTGCATCTGATTTTAACTGGACACAGCCAGTCTTCAGCAATGCAGAACATACAGAGAAATACAATCCTTTGATGCATCACTTAACACATGTATGTATTTATTCAGTTTCCAAAAACGTACCTGTGTATTACCTGCTTCTTTGCGTTGCCTCAAAAAAACTTTTCTCTGAAATGTTTTGCCCTGCAGAAATGCTGCTTTGATAAATACTCACTTACGCGTCCAATTATTAGATGCTAGAACAGAAAAAATTTTCAGTATCACTTTCCTTGCTTGGGTGGATCAACTGTAGTGTCTCTCCCATCCAAGTGTTCCTCTTACCCACGGGCTACTAATCTGGCTTTAGCTTCATATGTCCCATCTTGCAAAACTTTCTCTGTGTAAATCTATCTATGGGACAAAGCAGACCGCCCTTCATCTGGTACCTTGGTGTACACCACAAACTCTTCCCAACTGTCCAGCTCTCTTTGTTTGGCCTCTCTTACTTCCGCCAGCTCTATTTTGTTTGCAACTATTAATACTTCCATATCATGGGGACTTGTACATTTATTCCTATCATAGGTTTGATTCCTAGCCTTCCTCATTAAACTCCAGCCTCTACTGCCGTGTCTGTTTCTGTCAGGGCTACTACTGTCGACACAACTTAACTCACAGATTCGTGACTTTTTACTGGGTTCACAAATGCTTACTGTCTCATCCTCAGGACTTAGGTCTCGCTTCTCCTGTTTCCATCTGTCCACCCCATTTACCCAATCTATAGCTTTGGCTTCTTGCCCTTACTCTTGGATGTTGAGCCAGTGTTTGTACTTTCCTGCTTTCCTGATAATAGCGGCATCCCTCTACTCACTTGTCCCTTCAGGAACGTATGATACCACTGTGCCTACTTTGGGTAGCTGAAACTTTGAAGTAGTAGCTTCATCCCCCACTTCACTGGTATTTTGTTGATCATCAGGTTCCCTCTCATCTATAGTTGACTAATCCTCATAATAGCTCAGGATATGTGCATGTGAGGTACAAGATGCCTCCTGCATTTCTGCATCTTGCTCAGGTGCTCCAAATTCGTATCTGATTCCCACTACTCTCGAATAGTAGGCTCGCATTGTTTGGTTACCATGTTGTAGTATAACTACCTCGCCGTATGTTCTTATCACTTTCCCGGGCCCTTTCCACTCATTTTTGCCTTCTCTTTTAGAGTAGGTCCTGTCCCCTTTCTCAAAGTATACCTCCAACGGTTTTATGCGATGCCTTAGGCACTTCTTATCCATTCTGAAACCCCAGCCTTAACGAAGGCCTTTCTCCGCATAGCATTTAAGCATACAGAAAACATGCAACTAACGCATGTTCTCTTCTGGCACCGGAGGAGCATCTGTTAATACAGACGGCAACTTTGGATTTCTTCTGTGCATAGTCCTCCCACCATACGTAAAGAATTTTTTGCGTGCACTGCCCATGCTAACGCAACCTGCATTTTACAGCTCGGTTGATTCATCAAACTTTTATGCAACAGGTCATCTATAACCGCATGATTCTTTTCATAGAGGCCATTGCTGAATGGGCTCTCCACTGCAGTGTGCATTATCACAATATTTAAATTTTCATACATATCTTGAAACTCATCATTTGCAGATTTACCCCAATTGTCTGTCAAAAATTTAGACTGTGCCCCCACCGTGTTCCAATCCAGTGGATCATAATTTTATCTATGATAGTCTTTTTATCTTTGTGGATATGCTAAACTGGGCGGTCATGTCCACAAAGTGCAATAGATAGAAGCCTTTGTCCTTATCCCATATCTTTAGATCCATTGCCACTACATCATTGAAATCTCGTGCTAGTGGTTGAGTCATGACTGGACTCAGGGATGTCCTTCTATATTTTATGCAAATTTCACACTGGGGCTGATATTTGCTCTAAGAGATCATTATATTCTTTGTCCAGCACACCAGCATCCTGCAGCAGTGCTCCGAATGACAAAACTGCTCATGGAGTTTCAGAATAATCTTTTTGTCCATCTTGCTGTTGTCTGTTAGCGACACTAATGGGTCATGAATCCTTTGGTCTGATAATTTTAGTTCGTTTAAGGGCCTTCATATACCATGTGGTCTGGCACGTGGCTGAGTTACCAATGACTCCTCTGTTCTGGGTGCTATGGCATTCTGGTCTGTGTTGAACAAAGTGGTGCGGAACGATTGTTTCCAGAAAATCTTTTTTTAATGATGCCAATCAAAGAGGGGCTCTGTTCCCCTTAATTGTACTCCAGGCTTTACTAAAAGAATATCCATTTGCGACAGACATGAACCATCCAATAACTTAACAGCCAATACTGCATCTGGAATCTCCAAATTAGATTTCATTATTAGCCTGTTATTGCTCCTATCAAAATCTACGATACACTTTTCCATGGACTGGGTATCTTATCTCCTAATCCTGTCAAACATCACCCATTCTTCATAGTTCTCCAAGAACTCATCTTTTTGGTAAAACTCACTTAAGTATGATAACAGGAGCTGTAGCGCTTCTTTTTTATTTAGGGCATCTGCCGTCCAGTCGGAAAGTACTTTGCTCCTTATCTTGCTCTTAATCAGAAGTGACAAAGCTAATGCCATACCTTGCTTTTTTTTTCAGTATTGTGTTGACAAGGGTCCACATTTACACCTCTGTCTTCCACTGCCAATATGATTTGGCAGGGGACAATCAAATCCCACCAATTTATTTCTACTTTCTGCCATGATTGGAACACTCCTTCAAAACCAAACACTAAGTCACGATGGGTTTTCCATTGTTACCAATATTTCTTTAGAAAGAACTCTCCAAATGCAGAAAATAAATACATAACAAAACTTACTCCAACTTATAAATCAAAGAAAAGATTCAATAAAGAAACTTCATAACTCCAAACTTGGGGCCTCGTCCTGGGCCAATCCAAGCTCTCCACAATTCCCAATAGGTTCTTATTTATACTGAGTCAGTTGGTCAGCTGACCATTACATCATTACATTGGCTCCATGGTTTATTGGGTCAGCTGACCCTTACAGCTTGTTATCATTGCTCACATTACATCTGATACAAAGTTGTCACCAGTTACATTCTAACTGTGTCTGTGTGGGTTTCCTCCGGGTACTCTGATTTCCTCCCACCGTCCAATGATGTGCAGGTTAGGTTGTTTGGCCGTGCTAAAATTGCCCCTTAGTGTCTTGAGATGTATAGGTTAGAAGGATCAGCGGGTAACTGTGTAGGGATATGGGGGTAGGGGCTGGGTGGGATTCTGGTTGGTGCAGACTTGATGGGCCAAATGGCCTCTTTCTGTACTGTAGGGTTTCTATGATTTCTATGAACTTACTCATTTAGATGTGAACTGAAACATTCTGAAATGACATTAGTGGAGAAAATTTGATTGCTTCATTGTCACATATTTCACTGGCAAAAAAGATAAAGATAAAGGATGCCTCTGCCACTGGGTCATTGACCCCAGCTGTAATATTTGTACCATACAGGCATATTTTCTTCAGAACGTACATTTTTAAAAGGACCTGGGGAAACTATGAAAATACTCATTGTGCTCTCTTAAGCTTATATTCTGCTTACAATTAAAACTGTATTTTCTTTGAAAGCACATTTGGAAGGGAGTTACTAATAATTAATGCATTCAATTATCCTCATTCTTCATTCTCCTCACGTTCACTACTTCCAGCATGAAACTGTCTACAGTCTTGCTCCAGTTTGCTATAATTTAAAGCAGCATGTATTTAAGTTTTCTGTCTCATGTAACAATTCGCAGGAACTAGAGACTCGACCTTCTGGTGCTTAGTTTCTGTGGGAGAACATCTAATCAATATGTTAACTATGAATGGCATCATCCTCCAAAGTGGATGCAGCTCTGAATCTTAATTAGAAAACTATGCAAATAAGCTTAGTATCACATGCCATTCATGCACATAAGGAGTATGACAGTGCTTAGTACATGAACTAACATACAAAATCTTAACACTACTTGGGTAAGGAGAAAATTGAGATTATGTAATTCGTCATCTCTTCAATTACATCTCCTGTAAGCTGTGATCAAGAATGGCACAGTTCAGCTCATCCTAGTCCATGTCACTGGATGGGTTATGAGGGAAGACAAAACCTGGAGGCTTGAGCAGCTCAGTTATATTTTGATATAATTATTCTAATTTCTTGCCTCAAGACATGAAAATGTCTTGTGCACCTTTATAACGCAAGTTTTGACCTCAGGTTTCTCTGATCAGCTACAACAACCTGGGTTCACTATGGAATACCTTCAAAACCAGAATCTCTAACCTATTAGAGATTAACCTATTAACCTATTAGCCGAACGGCCTGTTCTGCGCTGTAATGTTCTATATGTTTCTATGTTTCTATTGTCTTTTTGATTTGTGAATATTAGTATCCAATAGTTACCCAGTATTCACAGATCACAGTCCTAATTAAGGTGAAGACAAGTCTCCTCTAAGACACTATTTTTGTTCTGATCCATTCTAAGTAGAATCCAAGAGTAATTGTTGGGATGTGTATACCTGGATTTCTCTATTTTTCATCTGATAATGTTGATGGGGTTGGGGAAAATCTTTTTGTTGAAAGGGAACAGGAAAGACCTTTGCCACAAGATTGGCACATATGGGAGGCCTGCCAATTGAGTAGCCAATTGAAAGGTGGGGTGGGGTGTTAGGGGAAGGATGTCAAATTAAATGTTTGCAAAACTTACCCTTTGTTTTTACAGTCAGACCACAATCCCAGCCTGCCCCACCAATTGGATTCTTCTTCAGCCATTTATGACATTGTGCACATGGTCTCATATCCAAAAGTGAGAATCATGGATGGAGTCTGCATATATTATATGCCTACTCTGTTTATCAATGACTAGATCAAGCAGAAGTGTTAAAGCTGCCCTTGTAGAGACACACTGCCTTTGATTCTTCATGATTTAAGAACAGAGTCTGGTTGGGCATTTCAAGCATTTCCTTTCCTACTGGAGGACTGTATCATTTTCAGTTCCAGATTTGCATGGTAGCCTCATCTGCTGTCCCTGCTGAGTTCAGTTTGAAGATTAAACTTCCACTTGGATGCCAGGTGAAATAACTCAGGATAGCATTAAATGCTCTAGTTCAGGGGAAAAAACTGCCAATTGCCAGGTGACGCGAACAGCACCTCACAAAGAAGACAATGGTTTGATCAGAAGAATGACAGTCACCTGAACCTATGAGGTTTTAAGAAATCAAAGGGAATCTACAGGAAATTCCTATTGTTCTGAACAGCATTGTCATTTTTAACGCAAGCAACATGTTATATTAGTGGACAATTACAAATTCCTTATTTCAGTTACATAAAGAGACAATTGTGACTCTGAATGAGATTACACTGTTGAACATTATGATAATTTGATGAGAAGAAGAGATTTGGTTTACTGTGAAGATTTGTCTGTCTGCATTTGAGAGCATGGAACACAGATGTCATGAAGGAGTACATCATTAACAAAGTCCTAAAGTCAACAATTTGGTGCAAGTGGAAGTGTAAAGATGTATTGCTTTTTAATTTACTTCCAAATGATTATGTTTTTCTTTTGTTTCAAAGCTAGGAAACTGTAACTTATTATTACTTTATTTTGCTAGCCTAGCAGCTTAAGCTTGATAAACCAATTAAAATAATCAATTCAATTTAAAAAATAACTGATTACTTAATCAAGTAAATAACATTAGATAGACATTGCAGTGTACATGCTGTACTGTTACTGCAGCATCTCAGTTCCAGATTTGCATGGTAGTCTCATCTGCTGTCCCTGCTGAGTTCAGTTTGAAGATTAAACTTCCACTTGGATGCCAGGTGAAATAACTCAGGATAGTATTAAATGCTTTAGTTCAGGGGAAAAAACTGCCAATTGCCAGGTGACGCGAACAGCACCTCACAAAGAGGAAAATGGCTTGATCAGAAGAATGACAGTCACAGTGACAGTGCACAGCACTGAGATCCCAGATAACCATGTCTGCTGTAATAATCTGCTGTGGAGATGCCGGCGTTGGACTGGGTTAAACACAGTAAGAAGTCTGACAGCACCAGGTTTAAGTCCAATTTATTTGTGAGTTTACTATCAAATAAATCGGTTGGACTTAAACCTGGTGTTGTCAGGCTTCTTACTGCAATAATCTGCAGCATGAGTAACAAAACTTGTGGAGATGGCAGCTGAGCTGCAGATACTATTGGGCAGCAGGGAAGGGAAGAGCTGGCTGGATGCTTTATTCTGGGTGGAAGTCTTAAGTTAAGTAGTATTTTAGAGGTGGTCAATGGTTAGGAGAGGGAAAGTGTGAGTGTGAATCAGGCAAGCACGGGGGTGTCCTGATATAGTGACTGTGGAGGCTCAGCTTTGGCTTTGGGCAACAGATAAGATTTTCTTGCTACGTGTGTGGATCAGTAAAAGAACTTCACAGGGAATGGGAAAAGTAACCATAGTGCCTTTGTGCAGGGGGGAGTGAAAACATGTGAGGTAGTGACAGGGGATTGGATAGGCAAGGGAGAAGTCACAGATATTTGCAGCCATGTCCAGAAGTTCCAGCGGTTGTGTTGCTTACCCAATGCCAGGATTAAAGACTTTTCTTTACAAGTGGATGAGGGTCGGAGAATCCAGTTGCCATAGTCCAATAAGGAAGAACAACATCAAAAGGCTAAGGAATAATGTTCCACTCAGAATTTGAAGCGTTAGAGTCCAAATTAAAAAGCAGAAGGATTTTCGGGCTCCTTCTGCCGGTGGGATTTTCCTGCCCGTCTGAGAATTCGCCGCGGGGGAGCATAAAATTCTGTCCACAGGGGGTAATATATTAGCATGGACTGAGACTTGGTTAATGAACAGAAAACAGAAAGTAGGAATAAAAGGGATATTTTGGGTTGGCAGGCCGTGACCAGCAAACTACCAGAATGATCAGTAACTGGGCTCAATAGTGGCTGATGCTGAGGCTACAAGCTGTCCAAGAAGGTGGATAATATGGACACCAAACTAAGATGAGTCTGGGATTGTTGATCAGTGAAGGATCAGGGACCCCAGGAAGGTGCCGGGGATGCCAGCATTTGGAAATCAGTGAGGGAGTCATAAACAGGATCCCCCTCAAACATCTTTGGGGCAGTGACCCCAATGGGTAAAGAATAACACCCAAAGGAAATAACCACCCTCACTCCTTCCCATCTTTTCACTGGAGATGGTGAAGTCGTGGGCTGACTTCCTTCATTCCACCTTCTCTTGCTGCAGGTATTACTCCTATTTTGAATAAATCAAATGACGAATTAAACAAAATCAAATAAACTGAGGGAAAAAGTAGAAGGAGCAGTTCTTAGAGGGATGCTGCCTGAAATAAAAAGCAGGTCAGAAATGAAATTTAAAACATTAAACTTGCAGGTATTATTGTAGCGGGGTGGAAACAGACCATTAATTGGCCAGTCAAGGGCCACAATATGCCTCAGGGAGGGTGGGCAAACTGTCAGATGCCTAAACCAGCCACTGTGTGACAGGGAACAGTTCAGGACTGGGCTATCTTCCTTACTTTACATAGTCCCTTCCTGCCAATACATCAGCTGGGGGCTGTAAAAGTCCCTAACATTTTGTGTTGAATGAAAGAGTCATGTTTGATTTGAAATAAGAACTTTGTTTCTCTCTCCGTTGATGCTGCCATACCTGTTGACTTTTTTCTGTATTTTAATCCCGATTTCCATCATCTGCAATATCTTGCTTTTATTACAGCATTATTAGTTGGTCAGATTAAGAACCCCGTTTTCTGTCAGCCGTCCATGCCCACACACATAAAGTGCTCAATTATGTTAAACTGCATCACATTATAGAAATTGCAAATCAACCACAAATGCACTGACAAAGGGTCATCCTGACTTGAAACAGTGGCTCTATTCTCTCTCCACAAATATATAAATATATTCGTTCTAACTATTTTAATGCTAGTTTGGGATTTACATTTAATGATATGATACCAGTTGACTTTCAATTCACGCATGAATTCATATCAAGATTCAGGCTGTCAGAAAAATCTCCTCCCCCTAGTCTTACCTTTAGTTGGACCAGGTGGACATCTACATGTCTGTTCTCAGTATCTTGCTGCACAGAATAGGTAAGGTCTCGCACTCGCTCTGATGTCATACGAAGCCATGTTTCTATTTCGGGCAGATGAAGGACGACTTTCCAGTCTGCTCCTGTGTGAAGTGGTGGGGGTTTCTCATAGCGCTGGATAGCATCCTTCATCCTTCCCTCATCCTCTGGCTCTTCCAGAGGGGTTATGTTGGTGATCATTGGAGATGCATCATTTGCAATGGCATCGAGCTCTTGGCTATTCACTGGAGTCAGTACGATGCTCATGGTCGTAGTTAAAGCCACCCTGGAATCTTTCTGTGTTCAGCTGAAAAGATATACACACAATGTCAAAAGTTAATAAATCTCCCTGCTCGCAAAATTAAATCAAAACACAAATAGATTTAATTTGAGTATTAACCTACTGGATCCATCTAGTTCAGTTCTGAGATAGTTTTCCAATGTTTTTATGAACACTATGTTCATGCTCCAAAACATGCCAAGATAGATCATACAGGAACTGAATTATAGAAGATGCAACAGGCATGCCTGCAGGAACTGCCTTTATAGACTGTAAAGATAAACAACTATTTAAATGAAAAGCTTTCCTTTTTAGTCATTCATGTACATCTCTGTCCACCTAACAATGTTCCTTAAATTCAGAGATTTACCCCTGTGAATATGCATGGACATCTGCTCAAACTATCGCAAGGAAAACAGAACAGAAAGCCCTTAGGGTGTTATTATCCTTTGGTAGGTTCCCAAGACAATATAATACACAGAACTTAAAAGAGAATACAATATAAGCTATTGCTATTCTGTGGTATTAATTAAACTAGGAATCATTTCAAATAACCATTTTTTCTATGTTTTTTTATTCTCTATGCTATCTTTTTAAAAAACACAGACATGTTGTCCCACCACTGATAAGGACATATTCATTGCCAAACCTTAGTTACCCTAAAAAGACAGTGCTGGATCTTTTCCTTGAATTATCATTAACATTGTAGTGGTAGTGCAAAGTAATGAATTCCAGAATATTTCTCCAGTGAGAATAAAGGGGCCAATGATCAACATCAAAGTTAATGCTACTCCTTTTTTGTTTATAAAGCCAATTAGAAAGTCATCCTGTAGAAATGTATACATGCAAGCTTCGTAATAAAAATGTGACACTAAATTGAGGCCTTGTTAATTTTGTGATATGCATTCTTCCTAAGATTTCATTTTGATATAAACAACGAAGAAAAAGTTAAACTGTTGGTGATTTAAGTGTTTTCCACTATGAATTGAGAGATTGTATTAAATATTACGGATGTTGAACCTTTTGACTTTGTTGGTCACAGATGTCAACTCTGAAACATCAGGGGTCATGTATACATTTAAGTTTCAGATTTCCAATAACTTGTAAATGCCTAAAGTTGCTGAAACTCACAGACTTGGGTGTTCCATAATGATTTATTCAGTAATACAAACAGACCCACAAAAGATAAAGAACACATATTAGCAAACAAAAGGTATAAGCATCACTACCTGGGCTCAAAGATCATGAAAGGTGACCAAAAAGGTTGATAAGGCAGTAAAAAGACAAATGGAATCACTGATTTTATGTTCCAGAGGCATGAAATACAAACTTAAGATGATAATGTTGAACACGTACAAGGCATAAGCTAGGCTATGATTAGAGTACTGTCTACCATTACGAGTACCCAATTCAAGGAAATCTACAAAAGAACAGAAAAAGGTGCACTGTAAACTTAACAGGCTGTTACCAGGGATGAAAGGTTACAGTTAAGAGAAACTTTTCATTAGAACTGAGAAAGCAGAGATTTCTTCAATAATGGGTACAATTTTATCTTTTAAAACGCATTTAGATAGTTACATGGGTACGATGTGTATAGAGGGATACGGGCCAAATGCGGGCAATTGGGATTAGCTTAGGGGTTTTAAAAAAAGGGTGGCATGGACAAGTTGGGCCGAAGGGCCTGTTTCCATGCTATAAACCTCTATGACTATGATTCTATGAATGAAGTGTTCAGATAGGTTAAATTATGATACATTTGCCAGAATTCTACCGCCACACCCACCACGGAATCAGAGCAGGCAAGAGGCAGACAACGAAAGTGTCCATTGTTCTTGGGCTGGATTTTCTGGTCTCTGGTCAAGTGAGGTTGTAAAATCCCGCCCATTGTTTCCACTGGTCAGCAAAACAGGCAACATAAATGGATAGATTACAAAATCAATTAAAAGGACCTAATTATTCACAGAGGGTGGTTAGAAGGTAACATTCTCTGCCACATACCATTGTTGAAGTATGGCCTATCATTCTATTAAAAGTAAATTAGTTGCTTCGATTGGAGAAATAATATATTGTATGTGAACTGAATTAGAGAGCAGGTTATATCATGATGGTGTAAAGTACCAAAGGCCAAATCGCTTTTTTCTGTGCCATAACATTCCAAGATTCTATGGGTTATGACAATCTGGTTGGCTAGACTGATAGGAAGTAGATAACTTGGACATCGCTGTTATATATCTATGCCTTCAGTGTGGGATCCCTGAGGTCAAGGTGGTCAGTAGGGAAAACTGATGGGATTCCTAAGATCATCACATTTCTATTTGTTTGTTATCAGATTTCTGTATTTCTCTGCATCCGGTGATTTACTGGACGGCTATTAGCTTCTTTTGCAAGTTCATATTTCCCAGGAGTGCATCTTTTTTTTTAGGGGCTGCCTCAGAATACATTAATGCTGTAGAAAAGTATGAGGAAGTTTTGCAATGATTGCAAGGGACCCTATACATACATTAATTGGAAAAGCATTGTTATACACTTTGAGGCCACATCTGGTCTGCTCGGAGTTATGGTAGAGCTTTTCTCCTTCTAATCCTCCAAGATATCTGTGCTTATCTAATTCTGGCCTCTTGAGCATCATCAGTTTTATTCGCTGGACAACTGGTGGCTATGCTTTCAGCTATCTGAGTTCTAAGCTCTGGAGTTCCATCCCCACCTTTTAAAACATTCCATAAAACATGTGATCAAGCTTTTGGCCATCTGATCTAATATTGTCTCGAGTGGTTTGATGTCATGTTTGGTTTATAATGCTCCTTCGAAGCACCATGTAGTGTTTTCTTGTCATGAGGGTGCTCTATAAATTTAAGTTGTTCGTCTTGTTCTACATGTTTCTGAGAATTTGCTTCACCACATTCTATTCCAGGAGCTCATTAACAAAGATTTTTAGTTATTTTATAGGTTCCCTTGAGAAATTATTTTGCAATTTTTTCTTAGTAGAGATCAATGATTGGTGGGATAGAATGCTCTGCAATGTAAACCTTGATAATGTCTACACTTCCCAGTGTAGACATTATCAATTTATTACCCAGTGTAAATTCATTACATTTTGATTCATTCACTCAGCTTTGCTTTTTCTTGCCATGCTCTGTCAAACCAGGCCATTTAGTTTTAACCTGTTTCATTAACTCACCAGTGAGTTCTTCACAAATACTCCTGTTTAGTATCGAACTGGATTCAATTTTGCTGGTCCACTGTCTGCAACTCCTCAGCTTATTTCTGAAGCGCTTTCCTTCTATACAAAGATTGCCAGGTGGATTTTGATGCCTTTCTATCTGCAACTGTAAGAAAAATAAAGAATAGTGCATTGAGTTCAGGGTACCACTCTCCAATTTACAGTAGGCCCAGTCATCGTATCTCATTGACAAAACACTTCTAAACTTAAAATTTATAAGCATCTTTCAATCTGGTAAGTCCTTCATGAAACATCTATTAAGTTTACTTCAACTGAATGTCAAACCGAGCATGGTGTGAAGAAAGAGCTCAATCAGATTTCCAGTCAGGTATGTTAAGGTACCAGAGCAGAAACCCCAAAGTATGTTATGAAGTCCGACTAGACCCCAACAGTTTTTTTCCTATTTTGGTATTAGTTTGAGGATAAGGCGTTTCACTCTAATTGTGATTCTATTGATGCACTAGGAAGCTTTTATCAAAATAAACTTTATTTAACAGTACAGTTTAATTATAACGAATGAATTAGTTTAACTTTTGCCAACTGAAATACTTAAACATGTCATGATACAATCTGTAACTCCTAACTTATCTCTATTATTACCAATTCAAGTAATGTTTTTCCTATAGACTTAAACTCATCAAAATCAGTTAGCGACATACATGTTTACATGCTTATACTTGTTAAAAGTCCTAGAACCTTTTGAACACCTTGAGAAAGGGACAGCAGTCAGCTAACAGCCCCAAACATCAGCCTCCAGCGAGAGAGACAGACAGACAGACAGATAGACATTTCTTGCTACTTTCAGGGCCCAGCAGAAACTGAGTATTTTAAAATAAAAGAAAACTTAGTGTTTTCCCTGCAAGATAGCTCCACCATTCACATGACAATCAACCTAATCAAAACCCTACTCTGAAACCCCAGGGGGAGCAACCAAAATAAACAAAAATGCATGAACTCAGATTAAAACAAACACATCTTCTACTAAAATCAATCATTGGCCTGAATTCACAGCATGTGAGCTGCCTGGTACAGACAAACAGGCTGAATACTCTTCATACCACTTAAAGAAACATGATATAAATACATTTCTTAAAAGCACAGTATCATCACAGGTAGCTATTGTTAAAACCATCCCTTATGGGCTTGATTTTCATCTCCTCATGGAGGGGAAAAATCAGTATCAAAGCAGAACATTATGGGCCAAATCTTTCAGTCTCCAGATTGTTAGAAGATCTTAATGACTGAAAATTTGAGTCCGGACCCTGTGGAAGCCATGATGTGTAGACCTGCATGGCAATTTCCTGAGATGTCTAAACTTCCGATGGGCAATTACTCTCCTCCCCAGGCCCTCTCTGAACCTCTCCAACTCTGAACAAGCAGTAAGCCACGTAAGATTAAAAAGTTATAGGGTCACCAAGAGGGCATGGATGAAGGCACTAACTGTAGTTAGTTATAGGGTAATATGCACTGTAAATAATTACTATTAAACATTTGTGCACCCCACAGCTTTGACTCTTCTGTCTGTGATCTGCCTCCCAAAGGGAGTCTCAAATCCTGACCATAGCCGGAGAGGTTCAACGCCTCATTCAGTGCCAGACAGACCCTTTGGCCCATTAAGTGTGCACTGACAATACCCTCGCTTTTACTGTGCCTGAGCCACACTTTTCAATAGCAGTAGTGATTCACGCCAGCATGACACCACGCCGGAAAGATGGGAAACATTTGGGAGGGGGGGTGGTTGCAGCCATGTCAAGCTCACTAATTATCTTTACATCCTTTCTGGGCGTAATGGGATTCACACCACTCGAAAGAGGCTGGGAAGACCACAAAACCATCTGATGCATGATGCAAACTGGATTTATAGCTTTGCAGCTCACCGAGCTATTCACTGGATGCGGTGACGTGGTAAAATCACGCCACATATTTTGAGTTTTGCAAGCAGAGACTGGTCAAGTAGAGTCAATATTTTGCCTGGAAAGACAGAGGGACATGCTGTTTGATAAGATTGTCCAGTTACTGGGACATACAGACTACACAGTCAGCATCATGCCGGCACTGAAATCATAAACCACTTTATTCATCTGTGTAGTAGGCAGAATGCCAATATGGCTTGACGTCAGCATCCTGTTAGTGGAGAATACCAATACTGCATAGTAACAGTGTGAAACGGCTAGCTTCACCTGTTGCTCAAATGTTTGAGATATCTTAACCTGAAGAAGACAGATCATTTTACTGAACCAAAAATGGTGATCATTTAAGAATGTGTGCGATACACAGCAAGCAATGGTCTGATCAGGATAACCATTATCTCCCTGGATAGCTTTGATACATCTCATTTTGGCATTAAGCTTGCCTGGTGAACAAATGGCCTGGGCCCTATTCACGAGGTTGCCAAGAGGCCCAATCTTATTGCACAATGGAATTGTGGGAATCCCAATGTGCATATTGACCAATGAAAGTGAGGTTGTAGACAGCAGCGGAGAACTCACTGGCAGATTTTGCAAGTCGAAGAAAGGGAGCTTTTTAATTGCTCCATCTCATAGGTGAATTTGACACAGGATGGAGTCCATTAAGGTGTGTAGGGAAATTCTTACATGCAACTCCAATTCAAATATAGAACACATATCATCTATGTATTGGAAATATGTAAGGGATAGGAAGTCAGGGATCAATGCATCAAAGATGGTTTTTCACATGGAAACTAAGATGTTGCAAGAGCTAGGACTGAAGAGCATCCCAGGCAATATCATCAATTTGGACACACATAGTATTGTTAAAACTGAACTGCACAAGTTCAGAGTTCAGAAGTTCAATGAATACAGATTGGAATAATGACATTGCATCCATGTCGCCATGATACGGGGACATAGTGCAAACGTATATGGCTTACTTGGGAAGTACATTATTGAATTAGAAATATCGAACGAACGCATGGACAGAGCATTGCCATCAATATGCAAGTCCTGCGTGGAGTTTGTAAAACTGAAGGAATCCTTCACTGCACATATGGAAAATTATTAGACCTAAAGGCTGACAAATCCCCAAGACCAAATGGCCTGAAAAAATCACTGCAGACATAGTAGATGCATTGGATATAATCTTCCAAAATTCCTCAGATTTTGGGGATTGGAAAACAGCTAATGTAACACTTTTGTTCTGAAAGGAGGGAGGCACCTGCATGCTTACCTTCAGTCACTGGTGTGCAAGGATACACAGCTCTCATTGAACATTCCTCTCCCTTAATTGATAGCCATTCATAGAGTCAGAGAGGTTTATAGCATGAAAACAAGCCCTTCAGCCCAACTTGTCCATGCCACCCTTTTTTTTGTAAACCACTAAGCTAGTCCCAATGACCTGCGTTTGGCCCGTATTCCTCTGTACCCATCTTAAACATGTAACAGTCTAAATGCCTTTTAAAAGACAAAATTGTACCCGCCTCTACTACTGCCTCTGGCAGTTTGTTCCAGACACTTACCATCCTCTGTGTGAAGAATTGCCCCTCTGGATTCTTTTATACCTTTGCCTTCTCACCTTAAACCAACGCCCTCTAGTTCTAGTCAACAAAGATGTTGACTATCTAAATGATCTATTTTATTTTGTAGGCCTCTATAATATCATCCCTAAACCTCCTACGCTCCAAGGGAAAAAGTCCCAGTCTATCCAGTCTCTCCTTATAACTCAGATCATCAAGTTCTGGTAGCATCCAAAGATCAAAGAACAAAGAAAGTTACAGCACAGGAACAGGTCCTTCGGCCCTCCAAACCTGCGCCGGCCATGCTGCCCGACTTAATTAAAACCCCCTACCCTTCCGGGGACCATATCCACTTATTCCCATCCTATTCATGTACTTGTCAAGACGCCCCTTAAAAGTCACTATCATATCCATTTGCATTACCTCCCCCAGCAACGAGTTCCAGGCACCCACTACTCTCTGTGTAAAGAATCTGCCTCGTACATCTCCCTTAAACCTTGCCTTCGCACTTAAACCTATGTCCCCTAGTAATTGACTCTTCCACCCTGGGAAAAAGCTTCTGACTATCCACTTTATTCGTGCCTCTCGTAATCTTGTAGACTTCTGTCAGGTCTCTCTTCACCCTCATTGTTCCAGTAAATCTTTTCTGCGCTCTTTCTAGTTTCATAATATGCTTTCTATAATAGGGTGATCAGAACTGTACACAGTATTCCAAGTGTGGCCTTACCAATAACTTGTACAACTTCAACAAGACATCCAGCTCTGTTTTGAAAGTTGTAACCAATGAAACCAAGCGTGCTGAATGCCTGATTCACCACTGTCCACCTGTGATTCCACTTTCAAGGAGCTATGGACATGTACCCTTACATCTCTTAGTTCTTTAACTCTACCCAACACCCTACCATTAACTGAGTAAGTCCTGCTTTAGTTTGATCTATCAAAATGCATCACCTCGCATTTATTTAAATTAAACTCTACCTGCCATTCATCAGCCCACTGGCCCAATTGATCAAGATCCCATTGCAATCATAGTTAACCTTTTTCACTGTCCATTATGATACCAATCTTGGTGTCATCTGCAAACTTACCAACCGTGCCTGCTCCAGTTTTAAAAACATCCCTCTACAACCACCCTCTGTCTTCTGTTGTCAAGCCAATTTTGTATCCAATTGGTTAGCTCACCTTGGGTCCCATGAGGTTTAATTTTATGCAACAACCTGCTATGCAGTACCTTGTCAAAGGCCATGGAGACAATGTTGACTGCACTGCCCTCATCTACCTTCTTGGTTACCCCTTCAAAAAACTGAATCAAATTTGTGAGACATGATTTTCCACTCATAAAGCCATGCTGATTGTTCCTGATTAGTCCTTGCCTCCTTAAATGCCATAGGTCCTGTCTCTCAGAATACAGTCTAACAACTTATCCACTACCGATGTTAGACTCACCGACCCGTAGTTCCCAGGCTTTTCCTTGCAGCTCTTCTCAAACAAAGGCACAACATTTACCACCCTCCAATCTTTAGCTACCTCATCTGTGCTTGTCAATAACTCAAATATCTCTGCTAGGGGACCCACATTTTCCTCCCTAGCCTCCCATAACATTTCATCAGGTCAATTGCTGCGTCTTTGCCTATAAATGCTGTTTGTGAAATCTACCTGTCCATTCACCTGATAAAGGAGCAGGTCTCCAAAAGGTCATGATTCCAAATAAACCTATTGGATTTTAACCTGGTGTTGTGAGACTTCTTAGTGTGCCCACCCCAATCCAACGCCAGCAACTCCACATCATATGCTCTTCAAGGGATCCACTTGACCCCAGCTGCCTCCTTCTTCTTCTTGACCAAGGTTTCAATATCCCGAGTCATCCAGGGTTCCCTACTTCTGCAAGTCTTGCCCTTCATTCTAAAAGGAATGTGCTTACCCTGAACTCAAGTTAACACTCTTTTGAAAGCCTCTCACTAGCCGTCCCTTTGCCTGCCAACAGACTCCCTCAGTCAACTTTTGAAAGTTCCTGTCTACACCCTCAAAATTGGCCTTGCCCCAGTTTAGAATTTTAACTTTTGGGCCAGATGTTTTGTCCTCCATAGCTATCTTAAATCTAATGGAATTATGGTCACTGGTCCCAAAGTGATCTCTCACTGACACTTCTGTCCACCTGCCCTTCCTTATTTCCCAAGAGGAAGTCAAGTTTTGCCCCCTTTTTGGTTGGGCCATCCACATACTGAATGAAAAATTCCTCCTGAATACACTCAACAAATTTTTCTCCATTCAAGCCCCTAATATAATGGCTGTCCCAGTCAATGTTAGGAAAGTTAAAATCCCCTACTATTACCACCCTATTTTTCTTGGAGCTCCTCAATTTCCTGCTGACTATTTGGGGGCCTATAGTACAACCCTATCAAAGTGATTTCCACCTTCTTATTTCTCAGTTCTATCCATAGAGACTCAGTGCCCGAATCCTCAGATATATCCCTAATGCCATGATGTTTTCCCTAATCAAAAGTGCAATTCCCTCTCCTCTCTTACCTCCTGTTCTATCTTTCCTGTAGCATCTGCTTTTGCTACCAAATTGGATCGCCTCATATATATCCACATTATACTGCATCGACCTCCCTCACTTAGCTTGTCCAAATCACAATGAATGATCTCTGCATCCTCCACATAACTCACCCTTCCACCCAGCATTGTGGTATCTGCAAATCTGGAGATATTACATTTAGTTCATTCTTCTAAATCATTACTGTACATTGTGAATAGCTGAGGTCTTGTCATACTCCACTAGTCACTGCCTGCCATTTGAAAAACACCCGTTTACTCTTACTCTTTGTTTCCTGTCTGCCAACCAGTCTTCTAACCGTCTGAGCACAGTACCCCCAACCCCACATGCTTTAATTTTACACGTTTATCTGTTATGTGAGACCTTGTTGAAAGCTTTCTGAAAGTACAAATAAACCACATCCGCTGGCTCCCCCTCATCAACTCCTCGTTACATCCTCAAAAAATTCCAGTAATTTGTCAAGCATGATTCCCTTTCCATAAATCCATGTTGACTCTGTCCAATCCTGTCACTGTTTTCCAAGTGCTCTACAATAAAATGTTTAATAATAGGCTCTAGCAATTTCCCACTACTGACATCAGCTTTACTGGTCTATAAATCCCTTTTCTCTCTACCTCTCTTTTTAAATAGCAGGGTTACATTAACTACCCTCTAATTTGTAGGAACTGTTCCAGAGTCTATGGAATCTTGGAAGATGACCACCAATGCATCCATTATTTCTCGGGTCACCTCCTTAAGTCATTATCAGGCCCTGGTGATTTGTCAGATTTCAATCCCATCAATTTCCCCAACACCTTTTCTCTACTCATACCGATTTCCTTCAATTCCTCCCTCTCAATAAACTCTGTGTTCCCCAACATTTCTGGTATGTTATTTATGTCCTCCTTTGTGATAACAGAACCAAAGTATGTATTTAGTTGGTCATCCATTTCTTTGTTCCCCATGAAACTTTTATATTCAGTTTTTATGTATTCCGCAAGCTTATTTTCATACTCTATTTTCCCCTTCTTAATCAATCCCTTTATCCTCCTTTGCTAAATTCTAAACTGCTCCCAATCCTCAGGTCTGCTGTTTGTTCTGGCCAATTTGTATACCTCTTCCTCGGATCTAATACTATCTCTAATTTCCCTTGTAAGTCATGGTTTGGCCACCTTTCCCATTTCATTTTACGGCCAAATAGGAATAAACAATTGTTGCAGCATTAAGTAATGTTTTCTAATTCATCATAGCTACCTCACACCTCATATCATTGTAGTTTCCTTTATTTAGATTCAGGACCCAAGTCTCAGAATCAACTACATCACTCACTGTCTTAATGAAGAATTCTATCATATTATGGTCGCTTATCCCCAAGGGGTCTCACACAACTAGACTGTCAATTATTCCTTTTTCACTATTAAATATCCAGCCTAGGATGATCTGTTTTCTAGTTCACTCCTCAGAAGGCAGTGGAAGCTGACCACTACATTTATTCAAGGCAGAGTTAGATAGTTTTTTAATAGGCAGGGAAATTAAGCATTCTGAGGTCAGACAGCAAAGTGGAGTTAAGATAGAACCAGATCAGCCATGATCTTAATGAGTGGCAGAGCAGGCTTCAAGAGCTGAACGGCCCACTCCTCAGTCCTATGTTTCTCTGGAGATGGGTATGCCACCACCAACTTTTCAGACAGGGCATCATCGCCATGTAAAATTCAAGCAAGGAATTAAAATAATACTAAAAGAAGGTATGTAGGTGGATAATATAACTGAGAACCAGGCTTAACATAGAAAGTTCACACAAAAAGTGACAAAGCAAGTAAGAGAAGCAAAGAGGGAGTATAAGAAATGACTGACAACTAACATAAATGGGAATTCAAAAGTCTTCTATTGACATATAAATTGAAAAAGAGCGTAAAAGGAGGAGTAAGTCTGATTACGGTTTTATCTATAGAAAAGGAGGAATGGATTTACGTATAGAAGAGAAGGAATGGATTTATTTGTAAATAACTAGTTTACAGGAAAGAAGATGCTGCCCTCGTTATAGTGAAAAAGTGGAGAGTAGAGACTGGGCAAGATTCTCCGATCTCGTATGTGCCCACCCTGCTGCAAGGGAGAACAGAGAACTTGACGTTTCAGCCAAAACTCCGTTCACTTTCAGTGGCACCGGAGAATCCCAGCCGCAAATGAGGACAGAGACTTTTGGCAACTGAATGGATTGGAAAATGATAAAGAGGAGATATGAGAAAGGTTAGCTGCACTTAAAGTTGATGAGACACTGGGAGTGGATGTGATGCAGCCAAAGATACTGAGGAAGGTAAGGGTGGAAATTGCAGAGGCTTTGGCCAGAAACCTCGACATACAGGGGTGATAAAGTGATAAATCCAGAGAACTGGAAATGTTTGTCCAAAAAAGATGTAGCAGTAAACTACCAGCAACTATAAGCAGTCAGTTTAACCTCTGTAGTGGGAATGCATTTAGTAATGGTAATTCAGGACTAAACTAACCACAATTAAACAGTCACTTGTACAAAAATGGATTAAATATAGAAAGCCAGCATAGATTAGTTAAGGACAAGTTGAGTTTTTTGATGAAGTAACTGAGAGGGTTGATGTGGTGTACACATGGATTTCCAAAAGACATTTGATAAAGTGCCACACAACACACTCATGAGCCAAGTTAGAGCTCATTTAATAAAAGGGGCAGTAGCAGCAGGAATACAAAATTAGCTGCATGACAAGAAACAGAGAGTAGTGAGAATGGTTGTTCTTCAGATTGTACAGTGGGCTCTCCAGGGTTCCATGTTAGGACTCCTGTTTTTCTCGACACATATTAATGACCTAGTTGTGGGCATACAGGGTACAGGTTCAAAATTTGCAGATGACACAAAACTTGGTCACATTGTGAACTATGAGGAGGATGGAGGATAGTGATACCCTTCAAAATGACATAGACAGGCTGGTGGAATGAATGGTAGATGAAATTTAATGCAAAGACGTGTGAAGTGATACATTTTGATGGAACAAACAAAGACAGGCAACATAAACTGAAGAGTTCAATTCCAAAAGAGCTGCAGGAGCAGAGTATCTGGGTATACATGTGCGTAAATCATTGAAGTTGGCGCAGCAGGTTGAGAAAGCAGTTTTATAGAGCAAACAGAATCCTAGGCTTTAGAAATAGGGTATAAAGTACAAAAGGGACTTAGGATAAACCCTGTACAAAAACCTGCTTCAGCCTTAGCAAGATTATTGTGTTCAGTTCCGAGTTAGGAAAGATGTGATGGCACTAGAGAACGTGCAGGAGAAATTCACAATAATTGCAGAGATGAGAAACTTCAGTTACATGGATAGATTGGAGAATCTGTGGCTATTCTCTCTGGAGAACAAAGAACAGCACAGCACAGGAAACAGGACCTACAAGCCTGCACCGCCCATTTTAACACTCAGTGAGTGCCTTATTCAAGTTTTTCATCGATCGACGACATTTTTATCTACCTCTAGTGGACTCCACAATAAAGGGGGTGCAAATTTAGGGAATTATATGTGTGCCAGATTAGGGGAGAAGATTAAGTGGTGTTTGATAGAAGTATTTAAAATGATGAGGGACCTGTTCAGTGTAGATAGGGAGACACTGTTCCTGTTAAAGATCAAGAAACCGAGTACACTGATTTAAGGCGACTGGCCACAGAAGCAATGGTAACATGAGTACAGAATTATTTTCATGCAGAGTGGCTAGGATGTGGAATGCACTGCTTCAGAGTGTGCATTCAGAGGAGGCAGATTCAATCGTGTCTTTCAAAAGAGAATTAGATAATTGTCTGAAGAAGAAATCTTTGCAGAGCTATGGGGAGAAGACAGAGGGGTGTAAGTAAGTGAGCTGTACCTGCTGAGAGCCGACATGAACACAGTAGGCTAAATGTTTGTCTGTGCTGGAACCATCCTATGATTATATATGTTGGTCTGGTTCCCATCATTTCAGTCCCACTGGTGTGAAGTTATACGAATGAAGTAATGGCATGATGGAAAAATTGGTCAAGTATTTGGTAAAAAAATAAGGCATACTGACTCCGCATAACCTAAGATATGAATAAGACCAGGAAAGGTCAAGACCTGATAAGGCTGACTCCACATAACTTAGGGCTGGATGAGTGAGGCGAGATAAAGTCAGAAATGATGAAGTCATTGGCCTTCTTCTGTTCTACCAAAAGTACATATTTATTAATCAATATATTATTGATGAGACAAAGAGGTCTTAGAGGTCACAGGATCCTAATACAATTGATGATGTATTACTGCTTGTATTACTAATTGAACATGTACACTGATAAGAAAAAGGTATAATTATGGAACTGATTCTTGTAGCTGGCGCGGGCTTGGTATAGAATCAGCAGTTTGTAGGGACTGCTCTCTGTCTCTAAGACTCTGCCATATACTGCAAGCAGTTTTGTGATAATAAAAGCTAGTTGTTTTTGTAAAGCAAACTTTGTTAAGCTTTACTACCACAGCTCGGAAAACAAGAAATTCTTCACCACAACATTGGTATTGAATTGACATGGTATTAAAAAATAAATTGGAGATGGCAGATCTCAGATTTCAAAAAGCAGACTAATTGAGTTTGATGAAAACTGATATCCAGAATTCCCTTCTATTTCTTTAATAAAATTGTCAATGATTGATTGTGTATACAAGCAAATCCAAGCATAATAATAATCAATCATCAATATGCTGAACAAAGCTCTACATTTGAGGAATGATTAAAAAAAGTTTCACATTCTGAAATAAATACTACCAGAAGATTTCACCTTGAAAAGAAAGCTGAAAGTTTTCTTTCACAATAAGCACAAGAGTAAGAACATTCAACGTAACAAATCTTCCCATGTTTAAGTAAGTTTGAGTTTATTTATTAGTCACAAATAGGCTCACTTTAACACTGCAACAAAGTTACTGTGAAAATCCCTTAGTTGCCACACTCCAGCACCTGTTCAGGTACGCTGAGGGAGAATTTAGCGTAGCCAATCAACCTAACCAACATATCTTTGGACTGTGGGAGGAAACCGGAGCCTCCAGAGGAAACCCACGTAGACACGGAGAGAACGTCCAGACTCTGCAAGGACAGTGACCCAAGCCAGGGATTGAACCCAGGTCCCGGTGCTGTGAGGCAGCAGTGCTGACACTGTGCCACTGTGCCACTGCAATCACTTTTTTAAAGAACTGGCTTTCTGAGATTTGATGTTAAACTGACAATTTAATAAAGACTGAAATTTTTCTTAGCACACATCTCAAGTTGATGCGAAAAAATAAATTAGACAAAGATTCAGGCTGGATTTCTGCAATGCTCTCCATGAAACTATTGTCAATTAGTGTGTGTTTCATTAATATCTCATAGGGAAGGGAACCTGCAATCCTTACTTTTGATTTAATCTGATTTGAATTGATTTATTGTCACACGTATTAATATAAAGTGAAAAGTATTGTTTCTTACACGCCATTCTGTACATAGAGAAGGAAAGGAAAGGGTGCAGAATGTAATGTTGCAGTCATAGCTAAGGTGTAGAGAAAGAGCAACTTAATATAAAGTAGGTAAAAGAGTTAGAATTTTAAAAACATAGAACAAGAGTAAAAGATAGAACTAAAAGGATATGCTGGGCACAGCTCGCAAGAAGTCACCACACTCAGGCACTATTTTTTATCTCTCTGGTCTGGCCTACATGTGGCTCCAAACCCACAGCAATGTGTTTATTTTCTTAACTATCCACTGAAATAAATGGCTGAGTTTAAGGATTAAGGATTGGCAACAAATGCAGACTTTGCCAGTGATGCCTACGTACCATGTAAGAATAAACTTAAAAACTTCAGGGGCTAAAAACGGTTTGCTCCATTTTATGGCAACGAGTTCACATTTCCTAGTCCTCACTTAATCCCTCTGAACCAGGCAGCAGACAAATCTTGTTCTGCTTCTCATTTGAATGATCATAGCTTTCAATCGAGTGCAACCCATAATTCTGGCTGTATGAACACTCAACAGGGGGCCCAGCAGTAAGCATGACTAGCATGTGTTCCAGGTAACCTGCATACCTTAAAAGCAGTCAGACCCCTTAAGGTAAACCGGTGTGTATATGTGTGTGAGTCAGGACTGGAATGGGGGTACTGGTTTATAGGCAGCACGTCCATGAAGAATACTGAAAGTGAAATGGAAGCAAGTTAACAGGGAGGCCAATTCGTAGAGTCAGGGCCGAGGATCTGGCTATGGAGCCACAATAAGTTCAATTACATCATTCAGGTGGTCAAAGTCACTGAGTATATCATTATAATGTCACCTCCTATCTCCACAACACCAACCTCTGATGCTGCTGATTCATCATACCACTGTCACTCACCAATTAACAGTCTGTAGTAATCAGGCTTCAGGCCTACCAGATACTGAGCCTAACCCTCACACAATCCAGCCTCACAATCAACTCTCACTACATCCACGTGTCTTCAGCACTGCCAGGAACATCGTCTGTGGTGTATTGTAAGAACCGTTCTCTCTGCTGCCCTTTCTGTTGGGGAGATGTAAATAAAATTAATTAAATCATGGCTACCTGCTGAGAAGGCATAAGGTGAGTCTTTTCTCAGTACAATACACGACAGAAAGATGGTGGATAGGATAGAATATTTTTTTAATATTCAATTTGAGAAATTAGGGACAGAAGAACATTGTGACACATTATTGGACTTCCAAAAATGAGCTTGGGGAAGCATGGATGGTTTGAAAGGTTGCCTTGTGCGTGCAGAACTTGTTCAGGTACACCGTAGGTCAGTAGCTATTAAAAAAAAGGACACATTTTGGGAAAATGGGGGAATTCAACCCAAACAGAGGACTCATATAATTACTGCACTGTCAGTATTCCATGGTTTCATATTTAGCTGAAAGTGATTGAAATAGGAAAAATAGGCTTTTCCCAAGATGGAAGAGTCAATTAGGGGGCATAAGTTTAAGGTGCAAGGGGTAAAGTTTAAAGGAGATGAACAAGGCAATTTTGTTTAACACAGAGGGTGGTGGGTGCACAGAAACATAGAACAGTATAGCACAGTGCAGGCCCTTCGGCCCTCGATGTTGTGTCAAGCCATGTCAAACCCAAGATCAAGCTATCCCAATCCCTATCATTCTGGTGTGCTCCATATGCCTGTCTAATAACTGCTTGAAAGTTCCTAAAGTGTCCGACTCCATTATCATAGCAGGCAGTGTATTCCACACCCCAACCACTCTCTGAATGAAGAAACTACCTCGGACATCCCTCGTATATCTCCCACCATGAACCTTATAGTTATGCCCCCTAGTAACAGCTACGTCCACCTAAGGAAATAGTCTCTGCACGTCCATTATATCTATTCCCCTAATCATCTGATAGACCTCTATTAAGTCGCCTCTCATCCTCCTCTGCTGTCAAGAGAAAAGCCCCAGCTCCCTCAACCTTTCCTCATAAGACCTACCCTCCAAACCAGGCAGCGTCCTGGTAAATCTCCTCTACACTCTCTCCAATGCTTCCACATCCTTCTTATAGTGAGGTGACCAGAACTGAACACAATATTCCAAATGTGGTCTCACCAACGTCCGGTATAGTTGCAGCATAACCCCACGGCTCTTAAACTCAAACCCCTTGTTAATAAATACTAATACACCATAAACCTTCTTCATGGCTCTCCCTGGAACTTGCTGCCAGGGGGATGTAGTGGAAGCAGATACGATAGTAGCTTTTAAGGGGCATCTTGACAAATATATAAATAGGATGGGGATAGCGAGACATGGTCCCCGGAAGAATAGGGGGTTTTAGTTTAGTCAGGCAGCATGGTCTGTTCCTGTGCAGTAATTGTCTTTGTTCATCACCGTCCTGTAGAATTAAAGCATTACCTTCCTATTTTTATATTAAATTCTCTTCCTAACAAATTGTAACAAATTAGCTTTCCTAATTACTTCTGTCACTGTGTACTAGCCTTTTGTGATTCATGCACTGGGATACCCAGATCCATCTGAATCTCAGAGCTCTGCAAACTCTCACCATTTAGATTTTTTCTTATTCTTTAGGGATGGGGAGGGGTGGAGTTCATTTTTACTGGTAACGTTGAAATTTTAATTTGTATAAATACCCTGAGTAATGCAGTTAGTATTAGCCAGTTATTGAAAATCAAACCTAAAGGACAACAGAAGGTTAATAAATGAATTTTCCATAAGAAAACTTATCTCATTTTTAAAAAAATAAAATGGTCAAATTATTGCTGTAGTTATATTTTATTCACTATTGTGGATACAAAGCAAATTTGTTCCATTTGGATCGTACAATGCAGCTCGTGCAGAAAGAATACAGTCGTGATAGCAAGTCAGCTGACAGTGCTATAGATAGAATTTGAAAAGGATTGCAAACATTACATACAATGCAAGCAAATGAAATAAAACAGGAGCTGGCTGCAATCAAATAAACATTACCCAAATTGGCCAAAACCTTGGTAGCCGTGATGAGGAAGTAGCAACATATTCTTCCACAAATCAATCCTGTTAGGAAGAACATTGTCCTACAAATAATAGGACCTACAAAAGAACAATTTCCACTGTATTACAGCCCACATGCAGATATTGGTAAACTACATGTAAAATTCTATTTAAATTATTAGCATACTGGATATGTGTTAAACAGAAGTTTAAGAGATTCAGAGTGTGGGTAATACATTTAATCTATCAACAATTAATAGATTACAACTTGAAACACAGGCATTGGTATAATGGATAAGAACAACACACTGAACGTGCTTCCACTATTATATGTGAGCTTTTGAAACCCGCACTGTTCAGATTTTTAAAATTGAGCCTCCAAATACATGCTTAACTAGACTGGGCTTTACATATTTTAATCAGCCATGAAATTCTTTGCGAAGACTTGCTTTACTTTACAGTTTCGCACTGAACTAAAAACAGCAAACTGACTAACAATAAACATATGCAGTTCTGAAATCAGCTTCCATATTCACTATCAATTCATTGGCTTACTAGGTATCAACATCGAATTAACACAACAGCAGCACATTAACTGATTTTGTATGCCAACAGCTGTCCTTACCCCAACAGTAATGGTTAGGTTGATTGTGATACGGGACATGTATAGTTCTGACCTTTGTAACCCTCTGACCTATGTCTTGCCATTAGATCCCGAAAATTGCAGATCCATTCTAATAATGTAAACAAAAAAAGACACCCTTCTGCAAACTGTGTGCCTTAGCATTCTGTACTGTGCATGTTTGTACAGTAATGGACAAATAATATAGCTACAGCATCAACATGCAGAGATCAGATCAAATCACATATTTTAATCAGTTATTGCATTGTACAGGATAATTCAAATCACACACTGCTCTGATTACGAAAAATGAAGCTCACATCACTGATACTTATTTCGATCATTATTGATATTATTCCCCAATCCATCATTGCACAAATTCCTGTGGATTATAAATCTACTACATCATTGGATTTTCTTAATGCTCAGCTACCTTATGAAAAGAGTTGTATGAAACAAAAAGCCAAAAACATCAGCAGATAGAACAAAGCAGTTAGCTCTCCTTTTTCTTTCTCTCTCTCAGATGATCTGCATTCTTTGCTTGAGTTTGAAGCCAACCAAATGATTGACAGACTCACCTCTCAATTTGCTCTTTCTCTCCCTCCCATCACCCTATTTTGCCCTTAAAAGCTTGTCAGATACAAAGCTAATTTGTGTACATGAATTGGACTAATACTCTCAATTATTCAATTTTAAGCAAGAGCATAAATCCCCAGAAATGCATCAAAATAAACAGTAAACAGTGACCTAATTAGTGAATTTTTAAAATGGAACATAATTGTCTATGCACAGCTGAGAATATTCAACTTTATGGTAACTGTAATGAAAATTCAAAGGGAATAAACTGTTTGTCTTCTCTGTACAAAGAATGTTATTTACCTAATTTTCTGATGCCAAACCGTTCTTCATATGTTGCAATCATTTCTCAACATTAGCCATTTATTAAATTCATGACAAATGCCATAGAAACTGCAAAGGAAGCTTAGCTGACCTCCTTTACCAGGCTGATTCGAACAATGTAATTCAGTGAAACATGAAACCATTAATCCTGTAAATCTCGGTGCCCCAGCTTTCTGCACTCCTGTCACTTGAGTGATGATTACTAATCAGATTTGAATCTTTCCAACTGGAAGGAACAGATATTCTGTACGATTGTGGCATCACGCAGAAAACCAACCATCAACATTGACTTGGTTTGTTTTCAAAACTCAGTATATCTGGAATTCATAAGAACAATAGAATGAACTCTTCTGCAGCAGCTTTCATTACAGCGTCAGCTACAAAAACATGATTTTAATCCACATTGAAGTTTTGAAAAAGCCACATTACATAAAAGGGGAGAGGAGAAGCAGGAGGCCTTTAACAACATCAAATCATTGCAGTGGCCTTTGATTAAATTTAGCATGATTTTGTTTTCCTCTTTCGATTTTAAAGTAATTATCATTTTGCAAGCAAGTCCAGATGATCTCATTGAAAGCGTTAGTGAGGCCACTGTAGTATAAGGGTCTGGCACGTACAGGGTTAATGTGGACTGAGGGGGTTAGGAGGGTGAATAAGTGGGGTTGTGGAGATAGGGCCTGAGTGGGATTGTGGGCAGTGCAGACTCAGTGGGCCAAATGGCCTCCTTCTGCACTGTAGGGATTAAGTACATTATCCCCCCATCCACACAGTGATCAAAGAAGGCACATGACCCGGACCCAGGGTTAAAGTGGTGTTGAATGTAAACATGTGAAGATTTAGGCATGGAGATAGCTCTGAGTCTGCCCCCTTTTCTGTGCATGTGTAAATAATTCTACTTGTAAATAAAGCCTTTCAGTTAACCTACTGAACAATACAATGACGTCTTTAAGAGACAATGCTCCGAAACCAACACCCTCCCAATATGATTGAAGCTTGTAATCAAAAACATTCAACGTCATGAAAATGCTGAAACTACTGAAGAAAAATCTTCAATTTCTGACTAGAGCAAAGTTCCCAACAAAAACTGAAAGTGCAGAGAATTTACCAAAAAACACTCCAGAGAAAAGGCCTGGAAGCTGAAGATAGAGATTTTTAGTGCAACAGGAACTTGCAGTAGAAGAGGAAGGATCCCCATTGAAACTCTCTCAGAAGTCCAGTTTCAGATCACAGAATTCACAGAGCCTGCAAGGATGAGTTAGACCTTTTAAAATTCTAGGCTACAGCTAGTCCTGGAACCCTTTAACCACATTAGAGATGGCAGGACAGGTAATGTGTCAAGGCTGCAACACGTGGGAGTGCTGAAGAACATTACGATCCAGAGAAAATGCATCTGCAGTAAGTTTTTGTGGTTTGAGAAGTTTCTTCTCAGAGTCACTGAGTGGAGACTGAACTGTGGATACTGTAGCACTGTTTCAGGAAGCAGTCACGCCCCTTAGGATAAGGTCTTCTGGTTTACAAAATGGTCAGGAACAGTGGTGTTTGACTGCAGCTGAGGCTGGTAAGGGGATCCAAAGAGAAAAATTGTCAGCCTCTGCAATTGTCCAACATGTTTGAGGTTTTCTCAGTTTCTTTGATGGAAGTAAGGGCTGCAGGGTGAATGAGTTGATTGACTATGGTACCGTGGTCAGGATGTCATTCAAGTGGGAGGAGCCCACAAGAATGTGGTGGTAGTAAGGGACAATATAGTGAGCAGGATTGACACTACCACTGCAGCAAAGAACCAGAATCAGGACTAGAGGGCACAGCCTCAGGATAAAGGGGGGGTAGTTTAGAACGGAGTTGAGGAGGAACTTCTTCACTCAAAGGGTGGTGAATCTCCGGAATTCTCTGCCCGTTGAAGTGGTGGAGGCTACCTCGCTAAATATATTTAAGACACAGGTAGATAGGTTTTTGGTAGGCAAGGGGATTAAGGGTTATGGGGAGAAAGCGGGAAAGTGGAACTGAACCACTTCAGATCATCCATGATCTTATTGAATGGCAGGGCAGGCTTGAGGGGCTAGATGGCCTACTCCTGCTCCTATCTCTTATGTTCTTATGTTAGAATCCAGATGGATGTATTGCCTGCTCAATGCCAGGATTCAGGGTATCTGCTCCAGGCTGAAGAGGAACTTACAGTGGGAAAGGAAGGATCCCATTGTCATAATCTATGTAGGTACCAACGACATAGATAGGATGAGAAAATAGGTTCGACATTGAGAGTTTGAGGAGCTAGGCACTAAATTAAGCAATTGAACCTCCAAAGTTATTGGACAAAATTTTCCTGTCCCACTTTGTAAGACAGCTACTAAGCTATTCAGAGTGTAACAGGAAGGGACAGAAGGGACAAATAAAACAAACAGCATTAATTAGGGGAAAAATGGTTAAAAAGCAAAATTAAAGGCTTTTCACTTAAATGTGTGTAGTATTTGGCACAAATGAATTAACAGCACAGATTGAGTTAATGGGTATGATCTTATAGCCATTATACAGATGTGATTACAAGTAGATCAAAGCAGAGAACTGAATATTTAGGGGTATGTGACTTTTCGTAAGGGCAGGTAAGAAGGAAAGGATGATGAGGTAGTTTTGTTAACATGAAATGGAATAAGTATGATAGCAAGAAATGATCTTGGATCAGAAGGTGGAGAACCCATATGGATGGAGGTAAGAAATAACAAGACACTGGTGGGAGTAGTCTATAGGTCCTCAAACAGTAGCAATACTGTAGGACACAGAATAAATCAGGAGATATTAAGGACATGAGAAAAAGATACTTCATTAATCATGAGTGACTTTTAATCTTCATGTCGATTAGAAAAAACAAATTGGCAAACGTAACCATGAGGAAGAACTCATACAGGCTATTCAGGAAAATTTCTTAAGAACAATATGTTTGTGCCAAATATGCATGGGTCGGGTGGATTGACCATGTTAAATTGTCCTTGGAGTTTGGGAGTATGTAAATTAGGTGGACTAGATATATTCTAGTGAGGAAGAAGGATTCTAGAAGGGGCTAAATCACTTGTGGTAACCAAGGAAGTCAAGGATTGTATTAAACTGAAACAAAAAAACATAATGCAGCAAAGATTTTTGGGAAACCAGAGGATTGGGAAAGTTCTTAAAAAACCAATAGATGACCAAAAGAGAGAAATGATAAACTATGGAGATAAACTAGCAAATCATGTAAAACAGTCAGTAAGAACGTCTTTAAATGTACAAAAAGAGTGAGAAATGGAGGGATATGGTCTCTGGAAGGGTAGGGGGTTTTACTTCAGTCAGGCAGCATGGTCAGTGCAGGCTTGGAGGGCCGAAGGGCCTGTTCCTGTGTTATAATTTTCTTTGTTCTTTTCTGTTCTTTGAGGCCATAGTGAACATAGGCTTTTAGTGATTGAGACTAGGGAAATAATAATGGGGAACCAGGAATTGGCAGAGGAGTTAAAATATATATTTTCTGTCAGTATTCATGGCAGAAGACATGGAGGAAATAAATACATTGGGCAGAATCTTATCAAAAAATGGCTGATGTGTTTTTGGTCTGAATCTTATGGCTCATTAATATTCATTTTATTCCCATAAGTTTCATGCCATTCCAGCAGCATGTTCCCTCTGGTTTGCCTGTCTTGCAACAACTTTATGGGGAACTCCATACAAACGGCTCCCCAGCACTTGTTCCACAATGGCTGCAGGAGATGGCAGGCAAAGGCAGCACCACACTTTTCAGATGGGGCCTTCACAAAGATACTCGATGGAGTGGCGCAGAGGCAGGAAATCCTGAATCCATGCTCCTGCAGACAGCCGTCCAGCAAAGTGACCACCCCCAAATGGGATGCAGTAGCAGCCTTGATCAGTGCGAGTTTCCTCACTGAAAAGGATGGGGTAGCAGTGTCAGAAGATGAAGAAGGATCTTCTCACACTCCAGCTCTCACTCAAGCCTGCCACACCCCATCACCATTTTAAATGTCCACACTCCCACCTACACTCTTCCTATCTGTGTCATCACAGGATAAACTGGAGCACAACAGGCGTGAATGGACACAGCCGGCTGAGCGATGCCAGACCCCTGAACCCACTTTAAGGAGTAGGTCCTCGAGCTGGCCAGGGAGGAGGAAGAACATGCCTGCACTGCTGGTGAAATGGGAACAGCTGAGAAACGTGAGGATCTTCAAGAAATATGATGTGACTCCTCAAGTCTCAAGTGAGCGATCAATGTTCCCTGTGTATCCCCTGTGAAGCACTGATGCCATATCCCTTCTTTTGCAGCTGACCATCAGAACAGGTTGGGCCATCTTTGCGACCCCTGGACCTACCAGACTCCAGCAGCTCAGAGGAGGACTTCTCCAACTGGCATCACAGCTGTCACCCACACCCAGCAGAAGCACAGATCCTCACACCCAGCTTAGTGAATCCAATTAGTAGGCAGGCTTCTAAGTCACTCATTGGAGGCTCACAGCTGGCAGAAACCGGGGCATCCCAGGGAACTGGCACATTGAAACATACATAGAAAATAGGAGCAGGAGAGGCCATTCAGCTCTGACCTATAGCCTGAGCCTGCCTTCCCCACATATCCTTTGATTTCCTTTGCCTCAAGCGCTGTGGGAATCCAAGAGTGCTGGAGGACAGTGGGTGTCTGGATCTCACACCAGCTGCCCCTCCATCCCAAGAAGGAGGGTAGAGGCCACCAGGGGCCTGAAGGGAAGAGGATTGGCAGGAGTACAGCGCGGGGCCTTCCAGCCAGGGGCATCTCCAACCCATTTGCTACACCTCCTCCCTGTGAGCAACACTCCCACAGCCCCTACATTGAGAGAAGCAGCCAAACATCCACATTGCCCGAAAGTAGACCTGGATCCTTAATTACCTTGGTGGGTGTCACAAGGGACGCCCACCAAGGTAATCTCAGGCAAAAGGGTGTGGAGGTCAGCAGACTGCTTCAATCTCAGCTAGGAATACACTTAGACACAATGGGAAGGTGAAGAAGATTAAGAAACCATAGGCACGTAGTGAGTGGGCACCAGTGAATGTTGGCATTAGTGTAGGTAGGGTAACATCATTAGTGTAGATAGGACAACATCATGTTTCTAATGTTTGCAATAAATTTCACTTCATTCACCCACAGACCCTCCTCCCTGTCAGTTTATACCACCAAGCTTGGGAGAACCACCATGCTCACCAGGTGCCTCATCTCTGTGGGGTGTGAGAACGGCAGTTTGATGTCGCTCCCACCATCTAGCCAGCTCCCACTAAGGAAGTGAACTCCTTCACTATGATATGGACAGAACCCAGCGTAGGAGGACACAGGAGTGCCACTTGCATACCAACCTTCAAACCCTTTAAAGTAAGGAGCACCCCAACATGAAGGGAATGTAAGGCCTGCTAGTGACCCCTCCTGACCCCTCTTCTTGAAGTGGCAATTCCAGGACCTTCACCCTCGGTCCTGAGTTGAACTTATCCGTGTCCCCCAAGTCCTCACTGGTGCCCCCTAAGCAGTGCACACTGCAGAGGGTGCTGGCTGCCTGAGCACTCACCTCGGATATCTCCCTCGGAGATGAAGGTACCAGGTTTATGTGGACCTGCTGTAAATGGTACTGGTGTGATGTCATGCCAGAGCCTGCTGAGTTTCCAGTGAGGGGGAAGTCCCAGAGAGAGCGTTCACTAATGACATGCTAATGTATTAAGATGAGATTACTGTAATCCCGTGGTGTGTTTCGTGCCACTCCACCGGCAAGGGGCTAGTAAGATCGGAACTCGGAAACTCACCACCGCAAGTAGCGCTTCTCTGGATTTTGAGCATGTATCTCCATTCCTTCAGATGGAGAGTGTGGCTCAAGATCGCCCCCATTAACTGTCACTAGAGAACAGGTATGAGGGAAATGAATGGGGCTAAAGCCCATAAGACACAGGAACAGATGTAGACCATTGGGCCCATCAAGTCTGTTCCACCGTGTCTGACCTGATGTGATGATATTCAACTCCACTTTCCCATTTATCCCCATAATAAACCTTGACAGGACAATATGTTGACACAGTGGTTAGCACTGCTGCCTCACAGCTCCAGGGACCCGGGTTCAGTTCCAGCCTTGTGTTGAGTTTGCACGTTCTCCCCGTGTCTGTGCGGGTTTCCTCCGAGTGCTCCGGTTTCATCCCACAGTCCAAAGATCTGCACGTTAGGTGCATTGACTATGCTAAATTTCCCCTTAGTGTCAGGGGGACTAGCAACGTAAATTCATAGGGTTAAGGGGATAGGGCCTGGGTGGAGTTGCTGTCGGTGGGCCGAATGGCCTCCTTCTGCATCATAGGGATTCTATTATTCCCTTACTGATTAAGAATCTGTTTATCTCAGCCTTGAACAAACTTTATGAAACAGCCTCTACAACCTTCTGTGGTAAAGAATTCCGCAGACTCACTATTCTCTGAAAGAAGAAATTCCTCTCATCTCTGTCTTAAACGGGTGACCCTTACCCTGAGATTATGTCTTCTGGTCCAAGGCTCCCCCATAAGGCAGGAAACTCAAATTGAGGATTATTATATCTGACTAGTCATGATCTCATTGAATGGCAGAGTGGACCCGATGGCCAAGAGCTGATCCACTTCAGATCAGCCATGATCTTATTGAATGGCAGGGCAGGCTCGAAGGGCTAGGTGGCCTACTCCTGCTCCTATTTCTTATATTCTTATGTTCTTATGCCAAATGGCCTACTTTATATGATCTTTATGACCACATGGCCTCTGAATTAGTAAGATAAGAAAAAATATTTAATTGTTTACATCTCTCAGAAACGTCACGACTGTCCAACTCAGAAAAATGTTGAGCATAACTTCAAATTCATAGACCTTGTTACTCGTCACAGCAAACTGTGGAACTAAAGAAGTCAGTACACAACAAATCAGACAGCGTTGCTAAGAGTCTTCTATGAAATGTATCCCATTGCCATTTTGTGGAACCCTCCAAAACAGCATTGTTTCTGGTTTATATAAAAAGTCAGAACAGCAGCAGGTGAATACACTACTTTACTATAAGCCTGATTGAAGACAACATCACCTTAAGACAGGATGAATCAGTCATCCACCAAACTCAAGGAGGTTTTACATTTTTTTGACATTTATTTTAACTTGCAAAGCAATTAAATCCTGGAGAGTGTTAAATTCAATAAGAACCTGGGGACCCCATTGTTTCCTCTACAGGATGGCAGAAGGTCTGAACTCATCACATACAGAATAGTGGTGGGTGTAATAGACAATACACACCTACAAGTTAAAAAAGATCTAATCCTTGACAAGGCAGTCTAGATAGCTAAGCTGTCTGAACTCCATGAGCAGCACAGGACAATTTTAAGGGGAGGATATAAAACATGGGGCAGAAGCCAAATCTCAGTCCAGATTATTAGATTATAAAGACATAATCCAGATCAGGGAAAGCAATTCCTGAACTGGTCAGCACAGCAACCTTGCCAGTGCTGTATTGCAAAGTAACATCATAGGATGGATCAGTATTGTGCGAGTACAGCCCACAATACTCCCACTGCAACAGAATCGGACATGATGGCAAACCATTCAAATTAAAATCCAAAAAAGCATTGAAGACTCAAACACACATAAGGTGGCACAGTGACAATGCTCGGCTCATCGATCGACAGTTCCGACGTGCCACAGCCAAAAACCGCACCAACCTCCTCAGAAGACGAACACAGGACACGGTGGACAGAGTACCCTTTGTTGTCCAGTACTTCCCCGGAGAGGAGAGCCTACGACATCTTCTCCGGAGTCTTCAGCATCTCATTGATGAAGACGAACATCTTGCCAAGGCCATCCCCAAACCCCCACTTCTTGCCTTCAAACAACCACACAACCTCAGACCATTGTTCGCAGCAAACTACCCAGCCTTCAGGAGAACAATGACCACGACACCACACAACCCTGCCACAGCAACCTCTTAGAACATAGAACATAGAACACTACAGCACAAACAGGCCCTTCGGCCTACAAGTTGCGCCGATCACTTCTATACCTACTAAGCCATAGACCTATCTATAACCCCCAATCCCATTGGATCCCATATACTCATCTTTGATAAGGATGCCATCATCTCACATGAGAACACCATCCACCAGGCACACGGTGCATACTCGTGCAACTCAGCCAACGTTGTCTACCTGATACCATGCAGAAAAGGATGTCCCGAGGCTCGGTACATTGGAGAGACCATGCAGATGTTACGACAACGGATGAATGAACACCACTCAACAATCACCAGACAAGACTGTTCCCTTCCTGTTAGGAACACTTCAGCAGTCATGGGCATTCGGCCTCTGATCCTCGGGTAAGTGTTCCCCAAGGTGGCCTTCAGGACACACGACAGCACAGAGTCGCTGAGTAGAGACTGATAGTCAAGTTCTGCACACATGAGATCCCGGCCTCAGCCATGATCTTGGGTTCATGTCACACTATCTGTAACCCCCTCAACTTGCCTGGACTTGCAAAATCTCACTAACTGTCCTGTCTGGAAACAATACACATCTCTTTAACCTGTGCTTAAAGCTCTTTCCACTCACATTGTCTGTATCTTTAAGAATTGATTAGCTGTAAAGACTCACATTCCAATCATTATGCATGTAAATTGAGTTTGTGTCTTTGTGTCATTTTTACGACCAGAACTCCCAGCCACTTGACGAAGGGACAGGCTAAACCGAAAGCTTGAGGCTTTTGCTACAGATAAACTTGTTTGGACTTTAAACTGGTGTTGTGGGATTTCTTTGTGTTTTACCTCAGTGCAACGCCGGCATCTCCACATCATGTGTGGATTTCATCCACGTGCTCCAGTTTCCTCCCACAATCCAGAAATGTGCAGGTTGATTGGCCATGTTCAATTGCCCCATAGTGTCCAAAGGTGTGTAGGTTAGATGGAATGGCGGTTGTAAATGCATGGGTTTACAGGGATAGGGTGGGTCTCGGTAGGATGCTCTTTCGGAGAGTCAGTACAGACTGAATGAGCCAAATGGCCTCTTTCTGCACTATAGGGATTTGGGCGGCACAGTAGCACAGTGGTTAGCACTGCTGCTTCATAGCTCCAGGGTCCTGGGTTCGATTCCTGGCTCAGGTCACAGTCTGTGTGGAGTTTGCACATTCTCCTCGTGTCTGCGTGGGTTTCCTCTAGGTACTCCTGTTTCCTCCCACAGTCCAAAGATGTGCGGGTTAGGTTGATTGGCCATGCTAAGAAATTGCCCCTCAGTGTCCAGGGATGCGTAGGTTAGGGATTAATGGGTATAATATGTAGGGTAATGGGGATAGGGCCTGGGTGGGGTTGTGTTCGGTGCAGACTCGATGGGCCGAAGGGCCTCTTTCTGCACTGTAGGGTTCTATGATTCTATGATAATGGTAATTCTATGTTATTGTAAGACCCAAAAGTAATCTCCAAATGGAGACTGAAAACCCAGAAGTCACCTCACACTGAGGTCAAGGATTGTGGTTGCTCATTCTGGAATGTAGGCATCTTTGACACTGGCCATCTAACAAATGTAAGTTAGATTCAGGTACTGGTCTAACCATCTTGTCAGACAAAGAAGCCCCTGTAAGCAGTAACAGGATTGAGATTTCCAGTCATTGGAATCCTGAAACCACTGAGGTGGAAACAGACCTTTGTACAGCCGTAACCAGCCTTATTCTCTCTCGAGCAAGGATGCCTGCATTATCCTGAATCTCCTCCAAATGACAGAGGATGGCATTAGCCAACTAGTACTGCATGGCTCTCAGTACTCAAAAAGAGTGTTCCAACTCAGATTTCAGCTCTGAATTTTCTCCTCGACTTGTTGAGCTGTTCTGTCAATTCTCACAGCAGCTCCCAGAAAACCCCCAGTAGTCAGACCAGCCTACCATTCACCAGATAACCATAATGCCTTCAGTGGTACAAGAGAGTGATCAGCAATTCGAAAAGCCTCCACCTCCAATTACAATAATGGTACAACTGCCAGGCAATGGCCACCTCCAACAAGAGAGGATCTAACCATTGCCCTTTGACATTGATTGGCATTGCCATCACTGAATTCCCCTCTGACCTGGGGGTTACCACTGACCAAAAACTGAACTGGACTAGCCATATAAATATTATGGCTACAAGGACAAGTCAGAAACTAGGAATCCTGTGGTCCTCCAAGCCCCCAACGTCTGTTTACCATCAACAAGATACAAGTCAGGAGAGTAATGGAATACTTTCCCCTTGCCTGGATGAATGCAGCTCCAACAACACTCAAACAACACTTGTTTGGCACCTCATTCATAAACATTCACTCCCTTCACCACTGTGCAGTGACAGCCATGTGTACCAACAACAAGATGCACTGCAGGAACTCACTTAGACTTCTTAGGCAGTACTTTCCAAACCCACACCCACTGCCATCTAGAAAGACAAGGGCAGATATATTAAAGTTAAAGTTTATTTATTAGTCACAAGTGGATGTACATTAACACTGGAATGAAGTTACTGTGAAAATCCCCTAGATGCCAAACTCCGGCGCCTGTTCGGGTACATGGAGGGAGAATTTAGCATGGCCAATGACCTATCCAACACGTCTTTCGGACTGTGGGAGGAAACTAGAGCACCAGAGGAATCCTACGCAGACACAAGGAGAACATACAAACTCCGCACAGACAGTAACCCAAGCCGGGAATTAAATCCGGGTCCCTGGCACTGTGAGGCAGCAGTGCTAACCACTGTGCCACTGTGCTGGGAATATATGGAATATTTGGGAATGCCTGTAAGTTCCACTCCAAGTCACTCACCAGTCTGACTTGAAAATATAACACCATTCCTTCACTGTCACTTGGTCAAAATTATGGAACTTGCTCTTACTGTGGATGTACCTACAGCACATGGATTGCATCAACTCAAGAAGGCAGTTCACCACCACCTTTTCAAGAGAATTAAGAGATGGCCAATAAATGATGCCAGCCAGTGAAGCCCACATGCCTTGAATGATAAAAAGTGTTATCCAGGAAATTTCAGCATTCAAGCATCGCTGTCATTTTTATTCATTCATTGGATTCTAACTTTGGCAAGGGCAGCATCCTTAATTGTCCATGAGAAGACAGTGGTGAAGCTTCTTCATGCATCACTGCAGCCAATGTGGAGCAGTTTTGCCCATAGTGCTGTTAAAAAGGGAGTTCAAGGATTTTCAGTCAAAAATGAGGAAGTGCTGAAGTTGCAATTCAGGATGGTTTGCGACTTACAAGGGAACCTGCACTGCTGCTTCACAGTCCACAGTCCAAAGATGTGCGGGTTGGGTTGATTGGCCGTGCTAAGAAATTAGTGTCCAGGGACGCATAGGTTAGAGGGAATAGTGGGTATAATATATGGGGGTAGGGCCTGGGTGGGATTGTGTTTGATGCAGACTTGATGGGCCGAAGGGCCTCTTCCTGCACTGTAGGGTTCTATGGTTCTATGGTTCTGCAGGTGGTGGGCTTCTCATACATTTACTGCCTTTGCTCTCCAAGACGGGAGGAATCAGAGGTTCGGAGGTGTCTTGACTGGAACTGCCAACTGGAGAGAGAAACTGAGTTAACATTTTGACTCTTCTAAAGAACGTAAATACAATACAGACAGATACAAGGAGATGCAATTGTCAGCCCCATTCACATAGTCATGCTGTTTCCATCTCTGATTTTGAAATTGATTTTCAAACCTTCAAGTGACTGGAAATGTTGCAATTCAAAATGAAACAAAAGAAACTACTTAAAAATGCACGCCACATTCCAAGGTGAAGGTAAAAAACAAACAAATCCAGAGATCCATCAAAACTCTTCACCCTCAATTTCAGAATCACAGAATTGTTATCCAGCAGGAGGCCATTCAGCCCATCATGTCTGCACCTGATCTCCAAACAAGCATCAAGACTTACTTTCATTCTTCTGCCTTTTCCCCATAACCCTGCACATTGTTTCTATTCAAATCATCATCTAATATTCTCTTGAATGTCTTGATTGATGCTGCCTCCACTATACTTCCAGGCAATGCACTCCAGACCCAAACCACTTGCTGTGTGCTTCTTTTGAGATCATTTTAAATCTACGTTCTTGCATTATTAATCCTTTTATGAATCAAAACAGTTTCTCCCTGTCTACGCTATGCAGCCCCTCATGATTTGGAGCACAATTATCAAATTTCCTGTTAACCCTCTCCTCTCTGAGCCATTTTTGTGGAGCTGAGATCAGAGGCCAGCAAAGGTGCACGTGGAGGTCGGAGCTTAATTGAGGCCAATCGAAGGAGGCTGTCCTAATTTCCCAGTCAGCTTCCAGGTTACCCAGCTGGCATAGGCCAGTTTAGGTGCCTGGAGGAGGAAACCAGTGGCCAATCAACTACTTCTAGCACCATAAGTCATTTCAACAATTTTCAGCTTCCTAGTCCTAACTGTCTCCTCTTCATTGGGGGGAGTTTCTCCCAATTCTTTCCCACCCCTCTCTGCATGGCTGAACTTGTTCTTTATTCAACAACTTCTCCTTTAACTTTCACTTCTTCCAAATAAAAAATGTTGCCATGGATATTTCACAAAGTTCCTTGTTATGGCCTGTATCTTTTTGAGGATTTGTGGAATGTTCCTTATTCCAGTTCTACTCCCCTCTCCTAACCCTCTTTCCTGGTATTGGACGACATCGTTGTTGCTGTTTCCTGCTCTTGCATGAATCTGGAGAACTTCACTGATTTTTCCTTCAATTTCCCCTTCCCGTAGAGCATCGCCAACAGTTCTCATCTTCAACTTAGAACAAAGAACAAAGAAAACTACAGCATAGGAACAGGCCTTTCTGCCCTCCAAGCCTGCGCCGATCATGATGCCTGCCTAAATTAAAACCGTATGCACTTACGGAGTCCATATCCTACCATACCCATCCTATTCATGTATTCATCTAGCTACTCATTAGATGCCACTATCGTACCTGTTCCCGCTACCTCCCTGGGCAGCGCATTCCAGACATTCACCATCCTCTACGTAAATAACTTGCCTCGCACAGCTCCTCTAAACATTTCCCCACGCAGCTTAAACCTATGTCTCCTAGTACGTGACTTTTCTACTCTACGAAAGAGCTTCCGACTATCCATTCAGTCCAGGCCATTCATAATCTTCTAGATCTCTATCAGGTCACCCCTCAATCTCCATCATTCCAGTGAGAAACTGAGTTTATCCAACTTCTCCTCATAACTAATACCCTCCAGACCAGGTAACATCCTGGTAAACCTCTTCGAAACTCTCTCCAGAGTATCCACGTCCTTCTGGTAGTGTGGCAACCAGAATTGTACACAGTATTCTAAATGAGGCTTAACTAAGGTTCTACACAGCTGAAGCGTGACGTGCCAATTTTTATACTCAATGCCTCAACCGATGGAGGCAAGCATGCCGTATGCTTTCTTGACAAACTTATTTATCTGCGTGGCCCCTTTCAGTGATCAGTGGACATGTGTGCCAAGATCTCTCTGCTTGTCAATACTCCAAAGGATTCAACCATTTATTGTTTAATCCCTTTCAAAATGCATTACCTCACACTTGTCCAAATTAAAACTTCTCTCAAATCCAGAGATAGGCTGCCTACTAATATTCATTGGAAGACAGATGTGAAACTCTCACAGCTACCTTAACTATACTTCCTCACACTGTAAGGACTCTATTCCTTTCTCCAAGTTTCCCATCACATAAAAAAAGTAGGAGTCAGCTATTTGGCTGCTCAAGCCTATTCCACCATTTCATAATATCATGGTTGATTCAATTCTACTTATCTGTCTACCCCTTTTGACTTCTTTGTCAATCAATCTACTGCTCGCTGGGGAAGGAAATAACGACCATCTGAGAAAAAAAAGTTCTCCTCTTCTCCTAAACTAAATATATCTAAATTGACCCTCATGTCAGGGGGATTAGCAGAGTAATTGCATAGAATTACAGGAATAGGACTTGGATGAGATTGTGATCAGTACAGACTTGATGGGCTGAGAATTCTATGATTCTATGATTCTGTGGAATTGTAGAATTCTATGATTCTACGATTCTCTGCCTTAAATGGCACACTCTGTATTTTTGAACTGTTCCCTAGTCCTACAAGAGGAAACATCCTCACAGCATCCACCTTGCCATGTGTCCTCAGGATCTTACAGTTTTCAATAAGATCACCTTTCATTCTTCTAAACTCCAATGGATACAGGCCCATCTTGTCCAATCTTCCCTCAAAAGGCAATCCCTTCAACCAATGAATCAGTCAAGTGATCCTCCCTGCACTGCTTACAATGCAATGACATCCTTCCTTACTTAATAAGAACATAAGACCTAGGAGCAGGAATAGGCAATCTATCTCCTCGAGCCTGCTCCACCATTCATTAAGATCATGGCTGATCTTTTCATGGACTCAGCTCCACTTACCTACCCACTCACCATAACCCTTAATTTCTTTACTGTTCAAAAATGTATCTATCCTTGCCTTAAAATCATTCAGTGAGGTAGCCTCAACTGCTTCACTGGGCAGGGAATTCCACAGATTCACAACCTTTTGTGTGAAGAAGTTCCTCCTCAACTCAAAACTCAGTCCTAAATCTGCTTCCCCTTATTTTGAGGCTATGCCCCCTAGTTCTAGTTTCACCCACCAGTGGAAACATCTTCCCTTCATAATCTTATATGTTTTTAAAAGACCTCCCATCAGTCTACTGAATTCCAGTGAGTATAGCCCCAGTCTATTCAGTCTCTCCTCTTAAGCCAACCCTCTCAATTCCAGAATCAACCTAGTGAGTTTCCTTTGCGCCCCCTCCGGTGCCAGTATATCCTTTCTCAAGTAAGGAGACCAAAACTGTACACAGCACTCCAGGTACTGCCTCACCAGCACCTTATATAACCTCGCTGTTTTTAAACTCCATCCCTCTAGCAATAAAGGACAAAATTCCATTTGCCTTCTGAATTACCTGCTGCACCTGCAAACCAACTCCTTGAGGTTCCTGCACAAGGACACCCAGGTCCCTCTGCACAGCAGCATGCTGCAATGTTTTACCATTTAAATAACAGCCCATTTCGCTGCTATTCCTATCAAAATGGATGACCTAGGAGGCAGAGAGTGGGGGTCAATGGGTGCTATTCGGATTGGCGGTTGGTGACTAGTGGGGTGCCCCAGGGGTCGGTGCTGGGGCCTCAGCTATTTACCATTTATATAGATGATCTGGAGGAGGGAACCGAGTGCAGGGTGTCGAAATTTGCTGATGACACCAAGATTGGGGGAAAGGCAAATTGTGCGGAGGGTGTGGAGAGTCTGCAGAAGGATCTAGATAGGCTGGGCGAATGGGCCAGGAAATGGCAAATGGAATTTAATGTAGGCAAGTGTGAGGTGGTCCACTTTGGTAGGAAGAATGGTAGGAAGGACTATTACTTACGTGGCGAAAAACTGCAGCAGGCGACGGTGCAGAGGGACCTCGGGGTCCTTGTGCATGAGTCGCAAAAACCCAGCTTGCAGGTGCAGCAGGTGGTCAGGAAGGCGAATGGGATGCTGGCCTTCATAGCGAGGGGGATTGAATATAAAAGTAGGGAGGTTTTGCTGCAGCTGTATAGGGCATTGGTGAGGCCGCAGCTGGAGTACTGTGTGCAGTTTTGGGCACCGCACCTGCGCAAGGATATTTTGGCCCTGGAGGGAGTGCAGAGGAGGTTTACTAGGCTGATACCGGAGTTGAGGGGATTGAGCTATGAGGAGAGGTTGAATAAACTAGGCTTGTACTCGTTAGAGTTTAGAAGAATGAGGGGAGATCTCATTGAGACGTATAAGATGATGAATGGGATGGATAGGATAGAGGTGGAGAGACTCTTCCCGCTCAAAAAAGACAGTAGGACTAGGGGGCACAGCCTCAAGATAAAGGGGAGGCGGTTTAGAACGGAGTTGAGGAGGAACTTCTTCACTCAGAGGGTGGTGAATCTCTGGAATTCTCTGCCCGTTGAAGTGGTGGAGGCTGCCTCGCTAAATATTTTTAAGAAGCGGGTTGATGGGTTCTTGATAAGAGAGGGGATTAAGGGTTATGGGGAGAGGGCGGGAAAGTGGAACTGAGCCACAACAGATCAGCCATGATCTTATTGAATGGCGGGGCAGGCTCGAAGGGCTAGGTGGCCTACTCCTGCTCCTATTTCTTATGTTCTTATGTTCTTACCAACATTGTACTTCATCTGCCAGACCCTCGCCCACTCACTTAGCCTATCTATATCCCTTTGCAGACTTTCAGCTTCCTCTGCGCACTTTGCTCTTCCACCCATCTTAGTGTCATCTGCGAATTTTGACACATTACATTTGGTCCCCAACTCCAAATCATTTATGTAAATCGTAAACAATTGCGGTCCCAACACTGATCCCTGAGGCACACCAATAATCACTCATCGCCAACCAGAAAAACACCCATTTACCCATACTCTTTGCTTTCTGTTAGTTAATCGATCCTCTATCCATGCTAATACATTACCCGTAATAACATGCACCTTTATCTTATGTAGCAGTCTTTGGTATGGCACCTTGTCAAATGCCTTCTGGAAATCAAGATACACCACATCCACAGGTTCCCCATTGTCCACTGCACATGTAATGTTCTCAAAGCATTCCACCAAATTAGTCAAACATGACCTTCCCTTCATGAATCCGTGCTGTATCTAACCAATGGGACAATTTATATCCAGATGTCTCGTTATTTCTTCCTTGATGATAGATTCAAGCATTTTCCCTACTACAGAAGTTAAGCTAACCGACCTATAGTTACCCGCCTTTTGTCTACCTCCTTTTTTAAACAGAGGCGTCACATTTGCTGTTTTCCAATCTGTGAGAACCACCCCAGAGTCCAGTGAATTTTGGTAAATTACCACTAGTGCATTTGCTATTTCTCCAGCCATCTTTTTTAGTACCCTGGGATGCATTCCATCAGGACCAGAAGACTTGTCTACCTTTAGCCCCATTAACTTGCCCAACATTACCTCTTTCATGATAATGATAGTTTCTAGGTTTTCACCTTCCATAGCCTTCCACTGTAAAGACCAATACAAAATAACTGTTTAATGACTCAGCCATTATCTCATTTCCAGTTATTACATCCCCCTTTTCATCCTCTAAAGGACCAATGTTTACTTTCGCCACTCTTTTTCATTTTATATATTTGTAGAGACTTTTCCTATCTGTTTTTATATTCTGACCTAGTTTACTCTCATAATCCATCTTACTTTTCTTCAAAGCTTTTTCGTGGCTTTCTGCTGACCTTTAAAGTTTTCCCAATCCTCTAGATTTCCACTAATCTTTGCCACTTTGTATGCATTTTCTTTCAATTTGAAAGAAAATGTGGGGAGTATGTGTTTCTTTATTTCCTTAGATATCAATGGCTGATTATCTTTTTTTTACTGTCCCTTCTTATCACTGGTATATACTTTTGCTGAGCACTATGAAAGATCGCTTTGAAAGTCCTCCACTGTTCCTCAATTGTCCCACCATAAAGTATTTGCTCCCAGTCTTTCTCTGCCAACTCCTCCCTCATTCCTTTGTAGTCTCCTTTGTTTAAGCATAAGACATTGGTAGCAGGTTTTACCTTCTCATGCTCCATCCGTATTTTAAATTCAACCATACTGCGACCTCTTCTTCCAAGAGGATCCCTAACTCCATGATCATTTATTCCCGTCTCATTACACAGGACCAGATCTAGGAAAGCTTGCTTCCTTGTAGGTTCTATTACATATTGTTCAATGGAGCCTTTGAGGATACATTCTATGAAGAACTCCTCAAGGCTGTCTTGACAACCTGGTTTGACCAATTGATATGTAGGTTAAAATCCTCCATGATAATTGCTGTACTATTTTTACATGCACCAATTATTTCTTTGTTTATTTCTCCCATGACGTCATTATTTGCTGGCCTATAGACTACGCCTATCAGTGACTTTTTCTTCTTGCTATTTCTAATTTCTATCCAAATAGATTCAACCTTTTTCTCCACAGAACCTATATCATCTCTCAGTACTGCCCTGATGTCATCATTAAATATCAGAGCTACACCACCTCTGTTATATTCCTGTCGGTCCCTCCAAATAGTCTGATACCCCTGGATATTTAACTTCCAGTCATGACCATCCTGCAACCATGTCTTTGTAATGGCCACCAAATCATACTCATTCGCAATGATTTGTGCTGTCAACTCATTTACGTTGATTCGAATGCTACGAGCATTCAGATAAAGTGCTAGTTTTTGTACCTTTTTGAATTCTAACACTTCCACTAATAACATCTCCTGAGTTCTCCTTCCTTTTAACTTTTTACTTGATTTTTGATGTAGTTGGAACATTCTCCCCACATTTTGTCCTTGCTCCCTCCTCCTCGGACTCCTTACATAGGTTCCCATCCCCCTGGCATATTAATTTAAACCCTCCCCAACCACTCTAGCAAACACTCCCCCTTGAACATCAGTCCCAGTCCTGCCCAGGTGTAACCTGTCCAATTTGTACAAGTCCCACCTCCCCCAGATATGGTCTTACCAGGCCCTTACAATTGGAGCAAAACTTCCCTACTTTTATATGCCATTCCATTTGCCTTCTGAATCACTTTCTGTACCTGCGTGCTTACGTTTTTTATGATTCATGTATTAGAACACCAAGCTCCCTCTGTACCACAGTGTTCTGCAACCTTTCTCTCAATTTAGATAACATACTGCTTTTCTATTCTTCCTGCCAAAATGGACAAATTCACATTTACTACATTTTGATTCCGTTTTTAGCCATATACTGGTCTGAATCTTGTTTGTCATGTTTTTGCTTTCGGGCAGAGATGTTCATTATTCTGAAATTTACTGGCTGGACTAATGCTTTGTTTCTTTATTACAGTCATTATCAATCCCTTTGCTTTTTCTTCCATGACATCATTAGCATTTAATCTCTCCCACTCTCCGCCCTATTCCAGACCTTCCCTTTGTTCTTCCTTGTCCCCTCATCCCCACTACTCCCCTAAACCAACCCCACCATTTAACAGCATAAAAAACAATATTCCAGCCATTCCCACTAAACTTCTGCTGTGGGTTTCCCAGCGGCGAAAGGTGCATAAAATGGCAAACTCAGTTGACAGTGGTGGATCCAGAAGATCCCACCACCGGTTAATAGCGTACCGAAAACTCGTGATTCCAAATAAATCTGTTGGACTTTAACCAGTTGTTGTGAGATTTCTTACCATGCCCACCCCAGCCGGTATCTCCTCAGCATCTCTGCTGCTCGAAACACTTGGTGAGAGGTATGAAAGTCTCACCGATCAAATTTCTAATTTCCTTCAACTCTGCAGAAAAGTCAAATTCCACTCGAAACATTGGGCAGAATTTTGCGACTTCATTGCAGCAGGAAACATTGTGTGTGATGCAATTAGCGGGAATGGCGCCTGTTTTCACGCCAATTCCCATTTTACTGCAACAAAAAAAAGGTGCGATTGAGACACCATCCAAAACAGGCCAAATGTCAATTTGCATTTTTTTGCATTCATCAGAATGTAAGTAGTGAGCTTCACTTCCAATTGTTCCAGCTCACCTGCCTGAACCATCTCGTTCACTGCAGCAGGATTTGGTGAGGAAAACATCTCAAGTATAAAAGTCAGTATAAAACATCTCAAGTATAAAAGTCAAGTATAAAAGGAGTAGAGAGGATGAGCAAGGAGGTAGGTCTCTGCTTTCAAACTGCTCTATGCTGCTCATGGGGTGTTGTTTCGTGGTGGCCATTTGATTTTGGGTCAGAGGGGGGTGCTGAAGTTGCTCACCAGCTCTCAGCACAGAGCCAGGTCTGAGCGCTGACCTCGGGTCCTACATGGTCCTAGTTCTGGCAGCAGCAAGCACTGTTACTGGTGGGGGATGGGCTGGAAACTCTCTGAAGTGGCAGTGCTGCAGCCTCAGGACTTGTCAAGCAGCACTGTCCGTGATCACTACTGCATGTGTTCTGGGTATGTATTTATGAGTGGGGGGAGGAATGTGAGAAGGGGCTGTGTGTTGCTGGCGGGCTGTGGGGAGACTGTGGGGAGTGTGTGTTTCTGGGGGATTGTGGGGAATGTGTGTTACTGAGCTGGGGGCAAGCAGAGTTCTTTAACCTCTCCATCTGACTCTCTCCGTCCCCAACTACTCCCCTTTTCAGATTAATGAGATGGCTTTTACAGTGTAATTCCTTGATTTTGCTGTTCTTTTGGTTGCTGCTGGAGCTGAGGAGGAGCAGGCCTTACCACTTGTAGGAGTGGAGGGGGATGGCTGTCGGAGGCGGGACCTGACTGCCATCTGCCCTGAAGGGGGAGGCAGGAGAAGGAAGGAACAGAGGCCCAACAGTTCTGCACGCGAGTGTTTGAGCAACTGTCGGACATCGCTTGCCGCTGACGGCTCTGGCTCCAAAAGAAGACAGTGCAACGCCTGTGCCATTTGTTGCAGGACCTGGCATCTCAGGGCACATGGGGGCATCCACTCCTGGTAGCTGTGAAAGTGATGGGCGCCTTAAACTTTTACATGACCAGGTCCTTTCAGACCGCCAGTGGAGGCCTTTGTAGCATTTCCCAATCATCCATCCATAGTGTGTGAAGGAGGTCACGGATGCTCTATATGCCTGGGCTGGCCAGTATATTAAATTTTACCTGGATCAGGCCCAACAGGAAGCCTGGGCTGCAGAATGTGCAGCCATTGCAGGGATGCCAAATATACTGGGGGTATAGCTTGCACCCATGTCGCCCTCAAGGCCCCAGTGAAGAATCCAGGAAGATTCATGAACAGAAAGAGCTTCCATTTAATAAATGTGCAGTTGGTGTGTGACCATCAGCAGAACATCGTGCACCCTGGCAATGTGCATGACAATTTTATATTGAGCAGCTCAGATATCCTGACAGTCTTTGAGGAGGAGCCCTGGATGCAGTGAGGCCTAATGAATGAGCAGCGCTCCAAAGGCTCGTGATTCCAAATAAACCTGTTGGACTTAAACCTGGTGTTGGGAGACTTCTTACCATTCCCACCCCAGCCCAATGCTGGTATCTCCTCATCATCTTAGTACTGTTACAACTTCTTGACTTTACACGGCCTATCACTACATCTTGGTGTCACTCCAGGATATAGATCGGAAGTGGAAGTGGCCAGTTGCCTACAATGTCCTGTGGCTTGTGATGCCCTTGGTGATCGTTTTCTGGAGGGCCTGGACCTTGAGGACCTTGGCTGGCTTCCAGTGTCAGGGAAATATCCATGTCTCCCTCTTCATCCCACTGCCATGAGATGCCCTGGTGTCAGGAAGGGGGGAGTCAAGAGGTGTAGCCACAGCCACAGTCTCCTGGGTGAAAGGCCATGGCATGGGCCTGACCTTTCTCTTCCCTCGGGATTCCTGTGGGTCCCTGGCTCACTCCACGGGACAACAGTGCTTCTGCAGTAAGCTCCAGAAGCTCCAGCATCACCTGTCCCTGCCAGTCTTGGAAAACCACCTGCATTCTTGACATGGAATCTGAGGAAGTCAGGAGCCACTTGTCATTGGTAGAAGCAAGTGCCTTCTGAGATTGGGCCATGGTCTGCAGCCCCTCAGCCATGACCCTCTGTGAGAGGGCCATGTTCTCAAAAGCTGCTTCCATAGCCCGCAGTGTCTCAGCACTGTCCCACTGGGTCTCCTGCAAGCTCTGGAGCCTCTCAACCATGGGGCACAGAATCTCAAGAAGTCTGTTGAGGCCCTCAGCTGTGGCCTGCTGTGACTCGGCCCTCAGGGATTCCACTGTGGTTTGCTCTGACTCGGCCATCATTTCAACTTGCCACTCGTGATGAAGATTCCCTTCCCCAGGCTTTCCACCATGGACACTATCCTTGCAGTGTTGGCCTGGGAACTACTCAAACCAGGCAAAGCTGGTCCACCTGAGACCTTTACAACTCCTCCCCACAGCCTCGCAGTTGGCCCAGTGCAGCTGTCAGCCCCCACCCTGCATTCTTTGGCTCTGTTGCTGCATCTCCAGCAGCCAAGGGACAAGTGATCACAGAGGGCCAGCGTGTAGCCTGGGGCCAGCTGAGTCCTCGCCTCCGGCACACCCCTGCATGCCAGAAGCCTCAAATGTTCCCTCCTCCTCATGATGTACATCAGCAGATGTGTAGTGAGCACCAGAGAGTGACCCAGATGCCTTGCCACTAACTTGACCCACCAATGCAGAGTCTCTGGGATGGTGAGTTGTGAGGTGGAAGTTGATGCAAAACTAGTGCCAGTCTCAGAGGTCCCTTCATTGGCTTTCTCCAAAGAATCTTCCAAGCTGTCTGAGGGAGGATGGGCGGGAGCAGCAGTGGGAGCCACGATGCCAAATGGCCCAGGCACATCAAGGTCCCTTCCTGCAACACAAGGTACAAGGTTAAGTACAAATGGAGGGAGAGGAATCTGGGCTGCATGCACCTTACTTCGGATATCTCCAAGTGGAAGATTGGCAGATGCTCACTTCAATGTTCCAGCCCGACCATGCTGTCACTAATGGTCCACATCTGTTCATCTCCTGCAAGTTCCAGTGCCCACTCCTCAAAGAGGGTGAGGACCAGATCTCAGGCATACTCCCTCTTTCTTCGCCCTCTCCCAGCAATTATGGGCATTCTTCTCCTGGGGGACAGAAGGAGCCATGTGAAATCTGATGGCACAAGTCCTAAAGGGTATCGGGGGTGGCCCTCAGAGGGCAAGGGTTGTGATACTCTTGGGAGAGGGAGGGAGGGAGGGAGGGAGGAGGGAGATGCTTGGGGTTAGGGGCTGGAAGCATGCAGGATGCTGGAGATGGGGGGGGGTGGATCTGGGGGTCATTTAGGGGGAAGATGTTAGATGATGTTAAACACTCACCCTTGCTGCCCGTATGAGGACGTTCAGTTTCTTGTGGCACTGCTTCCTGGTCCTCCTGGCCAGTATCCTGGCAGTAAGAGATGCTGCCACCAAGGACATTATAGAAAGTGCAAATGAGATCTGTTTCTTTTAATACAGCCTGTGGCACTCTGAGGTGCCACACTACACTTACAAGTTATATTTATTATATTCATTTCAGGTTGAACATACACTGAGGGGCTTTTAAACTGTTTGCAGCCACTTGGTGTACTATGGCAGCAGGACCTCAGAAACCATAGAAACCCTACAGTGCAGAAAGAGGCCATTTGGCCCATCGTGTCTGCACTGACCACAATCCCACCCAGGCCCTAACCCCATATCCCTACATACTTACCTGCTAAACCCCCTAACCTATGCATCTCAGGACACTAAGGGGCAATTTTAGCATGGCCAATCAACTTAACCCGCACACCTTTGGACTTATCAATATTCCTAGTTATCTCCTCCTGAGATGAGCTTAGACAGCATTCTCTTCCCAAAAATATACTTTATATTCATAAAATTTATGGAAGTACATTATATAACAGTTCAAAGTATTGCCTGATTCCACTTAACCAAGGGACTGGATAAAAAGATAAGGATGGACTAGGAATAAAAGTTCTTAACTGGGAAAAGGCTAATTTTACTAAGATTAGATATGATTTGGTTCAAATGGGCTGTGAGCAGTTACTGGCAGATAAAACTGTCAGATCAGTGGGAGGCCGTCAAGGAGGAGATAGCGAGAGTACAGGACAAATATATTTCTGTGAAGACCAAAGAACCCTTGATGTCAAGGGACATGAAGGTCAGGATTAAGAGAAAAAGAAAAACGTATGGAAGATACTGAGGGCTCAGTTGTGGTAGAGTAAAGAAGCATGAAAAATTCAAGGGTGCGACTGTGGTCAGTGCTAGCTCGATGGGCAGAATGGCCTTCTTCTGCACTGTAGGGATTCTATGAAATATTCGCTTGCATTGCCTTACCTCCAGTGCAAGCACAGGAAAATGGGATTAATGTAATCAAAATTTTGTTGATCAATATGGACACGAATGGCCTCCTTCTGAGCTATAAATGTCTATAAGTCTATGACTGAACCCACCTTACTCATACTGCTGTGTTTGATAGCTGTCAGTGACATTCTTTGGTATTCTTTTCACACCCAGTGTGTTCCAGATGCCCATCATCCAACTTATGCAATATATCTAATATAATCAGATATTATAATAATAACTGAGGCCATTTATCTTTCACAAGTAATATTAGTCAAACTAATCCAGTGGAAGTGTGAGAAGAAATCTTATTCTTCAATGAGCTTGGCTGACTCTATTCATAGGGATGTGTGAGATGAATACTAAATAGCAGGCGACAATGAATCCAATCAGCTGAACAGTTAAATGGTGCTAACTGTAAAATGACATGAGTGGAAACAAAATACAAGAGTTCATAATGCAACAACCTAGACTCCAAAAGGAGGAAATGCATTAGTTACCACTGCTGAACTCCCCTCTATCAACCATCAGACCATAAGAAATAGGAACAGGAGTGAGCTCATTCAGCCCTTCAAGCCTGCTCCACCATTTGAGGAGGAACTTCTTCACCCAAAAGATTGTAAATCTGTTGAATTCCTCGCCCAGTGAAGCAGTTGAGGCTACCTCATTGAATGTTTTGAAGGCAAAGATAGATAAATTTTTGAACAGTAAAGGAATTAAGGATTATGGTGAGCAGGTCGATAAGTCCATGTTAAGATCAGCCATGATCTTATTGAATGGTGGAGCAGGCTCAAGGGGCCTGCTCCTGCTCCTCGTTCTTATGTTCTTATTTAATAAGATCAAGGCTGATTTAACGCTCATTAAGTTCATTTTCCTGCCTTTTCTCTGTAAACATTAATTCCTCTACTGATTAAAAACCTATCAATCTCAGCCTTGAAAATGTTCAAGATCTCGACCTCCAAGCTTCCTGGGGTAAAGAATTCCAAACAATCATCACTCTGAGGAGAAGTTGTTCCTCAAATCTGAATGAAATGAACACTCCCTTATTCTCTGACTATGTCCGCTAGTCAGACACTCTCTCATAGTGGAAACATCCTCCCAACATTTACCCTGTCTAACCCCCTAAGAATGTTATATGTTTCAACTGTATCACCTCTCATTCTTCTGAAAACCAAGGAGAACAGACCCAACCTCTTTAATCTTTCCTCATTTGCCACCCTCCATACCTGAGATCATCCTCATAAATCTCATCCGCGCAACTTCCAATGATAATATATCTCTCCTTAAATAAAGAGACCAAAACTATACACAGTGTTCTAAATGTAGCCTCACTAGTACCTTGAACACTTACAGCAACACTTCTTCATTTTAGTACTCCAGCCCCACCGCCGCCCCCCGCCCCCCCCACCCCCCACAACTAAATCCTCAGGGTTACCATTGACCAGAAACTGAACTGGACTGGCTGTATAAATACTACAGCTACAAGTGCAGACCAGAGGCTGGGAATTCTGTGAAGAGTAACTCACCTCCTGACTCCCCAAATCCTGTCACTATCTATAAGGTATAAGTCAGAAGTGTGATGGAATCCTCTCCACTTGCCTAGATGACTGCATCTTAAGAAGTTCAACACCATACTGGACAAAGCAGCCTGCTTGATTAGCATCCCATCCACAAACATTCATTCTCTCAGCAACTGATGCACAGCATCAGTAGTGTGTACCATCTACAAGATGCACTACAGGAATTCACCAAGGTTCCTTGGGCAGCACCTACCAGACCAGTGAACTCTACCATCTAGAAGGACAAGGATAGCAGGTGCATGGGAACACCGCCAAGAGGTGCAAGTTCCTTTCCAAGATACATACCATCCTGACTTAGAACTATATTGCCATTCCTTCACTCTCGCTCAAAATGGTGGAACTACCTTTCTTAACCCATACCACATGGGCTGCAGGATTCCAAAAAGGTAATGCACCATCACCCTCTCAAGGGCAATAAGGAATGGGCAATAAATGCTGCCCAAGCCAGGGATGTCCACATTCGGTAAATGAATATTAAAAAAATACTGGACTAGTAATCCAGAGGCTCATGTTAATGCCCTAGGAGATACTGGTTCAAAATAAAATCAGTAATGATGACCATGACAACTATCATCTATTGTGGTAAAAACCATCCCCTTTTTTATCCCACTTTCCATCTTTTTTTTCCCTTACCACTGTCTCCCTTTCCCCCCCTGCACTTGGCCATCTGTTACTTGTCCCAGGTTGTCCTTTGACACTCCGCTTACCTTTGTTCTGCCAGGAACACATTCTGATCTCTTAAGGTGCCGCTCACTATCAGTGAAGGTGCCCTTCTTAACCATCATCACCACCATTAACATTCAATTAACACCAATATCCTGGCAGGTCAATTTGCTAGAGTCATTCGGGAGGGTTTAAACTAGTATGGCAGGGGGATGGGAACCAGAGCAGCAGATCAGCAGGAGAAATAACTGACAGACACATACAGACTAAGGCCAGTAAGATTAAAAGGAAGAGCAGGCAGGGAGTAGTTGTTGAACACAGCAGGACTGGTGGTCTGAAGTGCATTTGTTTCAACGTGAGGAGCGTACCGGACAAAGCAGCCTGCTTGATTGGCATCTCACCCACAAACATTCACTCCCTCCATAACTGATACACAGTAGCAGTAGTGTATACCATCTACAAGATGCACTTCAAGAATTCACCAAGGTTCCATCTTTCCAAAATCTGTCTGCATATCTGCTCCTCTATCTCCTGCTGGCTGGTGGGAGGCAGATAATTGAACTCCCAACATTGTGATTGCACCTTTCCTGGTCCTGAGCTCTAAGACAGACAAACTGAGAATTTGGATTCATACTTGGAACTATGATGTTGTTTCCATTACAGAGACTTGGTTGAAAGATGGGCAGGATTGGCAGCTAAACATTCCAGGATTTAGATGATACAGGCAGGATAGAGGGGGATGTAAAAGGGGTGGGGGAGTTGCATTACTGTTAAGGAGACTAACACAGCTGTACTGAGGGAGGAGGACACCTCAGGGGTTCAGGCAGCGAGGCAATATGGGTAGAGCTCAGGAACAGGAAGGGTGCAGTCACAATGTTGGAGGTTTATTACAGGCCTCCCAACAACCAGCAGGAGATACAGGAGCAGATATGCAGACCAATTTTGGAAAGATGCAAAAAAAACAGACTTACTGTGGTGGGTGATATTTACTTTCCTGTATTGACTGGGACTCACAAACTGCTCAGGGCTTGGATGGGGCAGAATTTGCAAGAAGCATCCAGGAGGGTTTCTTGAAACAGTATGTAAAAAGCCCAACCTTGGGAAGGAGGCATATTTGACCTGGTGTTGGGGAATGAGCCTGACCAGGTGATCAAATTTCAGTAGGAGAGCATTTAGGAACAGTGATCATAATTCTGTGAGTTTTAAGGTGCTTATGGATAAGGACAAGAGTGGTCCTCAGGTAAAGGTGTTAAACTGGGAAAAGACTAACTACAACAGCATTAGCCAGGGTCTGGAGAGTGTAGACTGGGAGAGGCTATTTGAGGGTAAATCAATATCCCAACATGTGGGAGTCTTTCAATTGTCAGTTGATTGGAATTCAGGACCGGCATGTACCTGTGAGGATGTAGGATAAGTGTGACAAGTATCGGATAACAGGAATATTATGAGCCTTGTCAAAAAGAGAAAGGAAGAATTCATAGGTTCTAAAAGGTTTAGGACAGATGAAGCCCTTGAAGAATATAAAGAACGTAGGAAGGAACTTAAGGAAGGAGTTAGGAGGGCTAAAAGGGTCATGAAAAGTCCTTGGCAAACTGGCGGTGTTCCATCGGGATCAGTTCTGGGACCTTTGTTGTTCGTAATACATATAAATGATTTGGAGGAAAATATAACTGGTCTGATTAGTAAGTTCGCAGATGACACAAAAATTAGTGAGTTGCAGATAGTGAAGAGCATTGTCTGAGAATATAGCAAGATATAGACCAGTTGGAGACGTGGGTGGAGAAATGGCAGATGGAGTTTAATCCGGACAAGTGTGAGGTAATGTATTTTGGAAGGCCCAACGTATGTAGGAATTACACAGTAAATGGTACAACCCTTAGGAGTATTGACAGGCAGAGAGATCTGGGCGTACATGTCCACCAATCATCAAAAGTGGCAATGCAGGTAGTCAAAAAAGCATATGGCATGCTTGCCTTCATCCGTCGGTGCATTGAGTATAAAACTTGGCAGGTCATGCTGTAGGTGTACAGAACCTTAGTTAGGTCTCATTTAGAATATTGTGTACAATTCTGGTTGCCATACTACCAGAGGATGTAAATGCTTTGGAGAGGGTACAGAACAGCTTTACCAGGATGTTGTCTGGTCTGGAGGATATTAGCTATGACGGGTGGTTGGATCAACCTGGTTTGTTCCTACTGGAACAATGGACGTTGAGGGGTGACCTGATAGAGGTCAACAAGATTATGAGTGGCATGGACAGAGTGGATAGTCAGATGCTCTTTCCTAGGGTAGAAAAGTCAAGAACTAGGGGACATAGGTTTAAAGTGCGTGGGGAAAAGTTTAGAGGAGATGTGCGAGGCTAGTTTTTTTAAGCAGAGAGTGGTGAATGTCTGGAATGCACTGCCTGGGGAGGTGGTGGGGGCATTTAAGGGGCGACTATACGAATACATGAATAGGATGGGAATGGAAGGATACGGACTCTGTAAGTGCACACAGTTTTAGTTTAGGCAGGCATCATGATTGGCACAGGCTTGGAGGTTCCTGTGCTGTACTTTTTTGTGTTCTTTGTTTCCCATATCTTTTTGCCCATGACACCTTTGCCTTCTCTCCCCAACCTCCACCTATTACTGGCTCTCTATCCATCCCTACTGCTCCAACTTCCCCACCACCACCACCCCAGATAACAGTATAAATCTCTCCTTATTTCCAGTTCTCTTTAGCTCTGACAAAGAGTCATCCAAACTTGACAGGTTGGCTCTGTTCTCTCTCCACAGACGCTATAAGATCTGCTAAGATTTTCCAATATTTTTGTTTTCGTTTCAGATTCCAGCCTCCACAGTAATTTGCTTTTATCTTATGTAGTAAAAACTCATCTGGTTCACAATACCTTTTAGGGAGAGTGAATTGTGTCCTTCCCCAGTCTGGCCTGCATCTGACAACTGATCCATGATAATGTGTAACTTCTCTCTGAAATGACCTTGCAAGCCACTTAGTTCAAGGGTAATTAGGGATGGGCAACAAAATGTTAGTCTTGCCAAGGATGCGCTCATCACATGAAAGAATAAATCAGAAAAAAAGTAGAAGAAATCAGAAAAGCGCTAAAAGGGATGAAAAACATGCGTCATGAGAGGTGACCTCATTGACACATACAGAATTCTTATAGGGCTAGACAGGGTGGATGTTGGAAGGATGTTCCCCCCTCTGGCTAGGGGACACAGTCTCAGAATAAGCGCAAGGCCATTTGGTCAGAGATAGGATAAATTTCTTCACTCCAAGAGTGGTGAATCTTTAGAATTCTAGAGGGCTAAGGATACTCAGTCATTAAATATTCAAGAAACCAAGGAATAAAAGGATAGAGCAGGGAAACAGGATTGAGATTGAAGAATGGTGGAATGGCTTAGTCTTTCTCCTATTTCCTCTGTTCCTATCACTTTCTACACTCGTTTATCAATCAGATTGTATGAATTTCACCACAGAAAGGACACATGTTTGGAGTTGACCATGTTTTGCTTTCCTTTGTTATGTGGTTTGCATTTGGCTGAGAGAGGTTTATTACTTGGTGTTTATATCTGCTGCACAATGTTTGACTAGATCAGCTGTTCTGGCTGGTTCTACAAATCTATACACCTTTTCTCATGACCCAGTTCTATATTTTTGACAAACACCCGACTAGACTCTGTCATTCAATTTCACAATCTGCATCAGATTCCACTATGAACAAACACAACTAAAAATAAAGAGCTTCATCCTGTGTCGTCTGGCAAGCTGAAACGTGTTTGCTTCATATGCTGTCTTGTGGTTGGGAGGGAAATGTTGCTGCCTTGTCGAGTTAGTTCATCTCAGTTCCAATATCAGAGACCTAGGGGGTATTTTGTGTTCCTGTTTTCATGGGGCAGGGTGGGGAGAGAATCGAGCAGAAGTCCTAAAATGGCTTTAACCCCAGTGGAATTTCCCTGCTTGCTTGTACCCGCGCCATCAAATGCGGAATCAGAATACCGATCTTAAAATTGTAGCGATTCTAAAAGTCAGGATTCCAATTTGCATCAACGGCTGGGGCAGTGCCAGTGAACACTGATGAGGGGGTGCCTATTGGGGGGGGGAGGGTGAGGTGCCGTGGCGAGGAGGGGAATTCCATGGTGGGTAAGAGGGTTGGGGATCAGGGCACCCTTATCCTTTAAATGCTAAAGTTGCTGGGAGGACATGCTCAGCGAGGGCTAGTGGAACCCGCCCCTTGGGTTTCTTTCGACAAAGTGTCCAGGAATACCGTGGGAAAAGCCAGCCGGCTGGCTACCCTAGCTTTCCCCACCCCAGATAACACTTTGCCCAAAAAAAGACAAAATTCTGTAATGTTAAAGAATTCCTGGATATTTTCCTCTGCAAATGTCAAGGCCAAAGTTATTTTTTGGATAGTTTACCTGGGGGAGTTGGGGGGGTGGTGGGGAATGAGGTGGGAGGGGTGGAATGAGGTAGGGGGAAGGCTGGGAATGAGGTGGGGGAGGAGGGCTGAAGTGAGCTTAAAGGAAGGAGACGGAATGAGCTGGGAGGGAGGAGGGGGTGGAATGGGTTGGAGGGAGGAGATCTCACCATTTGGAAATTTGGCATGTCAGCTATGACTCTCACCAGCTTTCTTCTTGATTGTATCACAGCTTGGTATGGCTCCTGCTCTGCCCAAGACCACAAGGAACTACAAAGATCGTAAATGTAGCCCGATCCATCACGCAAACCAGCCTCCCATCCACTGACTCTGTCTACACTTCCTGTTGCCTCAGCAAAGTAGCTAGCATAATGAAGCACCCCATGCATCCCGGACATTCTCTCTCCCACCTTCTTCCTTTGGGAAAAAGATACAAAAGTCTGACATCACGAACCAACTGACACAAGAAAATCTTCTTCCCTGCTGCTGTCAGACTTTTGAATGGACTTACTTTGCATTAAATTGATCTTTCTCTACACCCTAGCTATGACTGTAACACTACATTCTGCACTCTCTTGTTTCTTTCTCTATGAACTTCTCTTGCTTTATCTATATAGCGTGCAAAAAGTAATACTTTTCATTGTATGTTAATACATGTGACAATAATAAATCAAATCAAGTCATTTAACACTTATATGGAGCCATGCAGGTCTTGCAAAGCACCTGGGGGTAAGGGTGTCTGTGCTGGTGGTGACCTGGCTGAAGGTAGATGGCCTGGCTAAATGACATCAGGTGGGGGGGAAGGGTGGAGAATAGTAATTAATATGTCACTCTCGGGTAACAGACCAGTTTCATGTCTCAGCTGTGATGTCTCCTCCCAGTGATAAAGTCATGCACCCTGTCCATCTGGAAATCTGCATTACTCGCTAAGGAATGTACTGGTACACCGGGTTTGCCCATGGTTCAGTCAATGACCCAGACCTTTTGGCTCACCTTCATGAACTTATTCATTTATGAAGTGTGGGCATCACTGACTGAGCTAGCATTTATTACCCATCCCTAGTTGCCTTTGAGAAGGCAGTGGTTGTTATATATGCTCCTATCAACTTTTAGTACTTGAAGAACTATGAAGTAGGATGGTAACGTGAACTCTCGGAGCTTTTTATTGAAGGTGTGCAATGTTCCAGTCAGATCTAAGACTGCACAACTGGGTCCCACACTGGGAGGAGCTAATCCCCAGGGGTCATTTGACCCACACTCTTAAACAGGCAGTACACATCCTAAATCCCAACATCTGTTATATACATATATTACAATGGTGAGCTGCCTTGTTGAATTGCTGCAGTCTAGGTGGTGTAAGTACAGTGCTGATAGCAAGGGAGTTCCAGGATTTTAAACCCAGCCACAGTGAAGGGGCAATGATATGTTTCCAAGTCAGGATGGTGAGCGAGGAGAACCTCCAGGTAATGGTGTTCCCAGTTATCTGCTGCCCTTGTCCATCTCAGTTGTAGTGGTCATGGGTTTAGAAGGTGCTGCCTGAGGATCCCTGGTGAGTTCCTACAATGCATTTTGTAGATAGTACACACTGCTGCCATTGAGCGGTGGAGGGAGTTAATGTTGGTAGATGGGGTATCAATCAGTTTTCAATAGTATTGCTGAAATGTTGTCAGGGCCCATGGCCTTTGCAAAATCCAGTTCTTCAACCATTACTTGATATCACACTGAGTGAATTGGATTGGCTGAAGACTAACATTTGTGATGCTGGGAACCTCCAGAGAAGGCCAAGATGGAACATCCACTCAGCATTTCTGGCTAACAATTGCTGCAAATGCCTTATCTTTTCCTCTGATGTGCTGGGTTCCTCCATCATTGAGGATGTTTAAAGTTTATTTATTACTGTCACAAGTAAGGCATACATTAACATTGCAATTAAGTTACTCTGAAAATCCCCTGGTCGCCACATCTGACATCTGTTTAGGTACTCTGAGGGAGAATTTAGCATGGCCAATACACCCAACTACCACATCTTTCCAATTGTGGTAGGAAATGAGAACATCGCAGGAAACCCATGCAGACATGGGTAGAATGTGCAGAGTCTGCACAGACAGTGACCCAAGCCAGGATTCAAACCTGGGTTCCTAGTACTATGAGGCAGCAATGCTACTCATCATGCCACCCCCAAATATTGGGATAATAACGAAGTTTCCTCCTCCAGTGTGTTGTTTAATTGTCCATACCACGACTGGATGTGATAAGACTGTAGAGCTAGGATATCGAGAGCTGGTTGTGAAATCACTTTGTTCTGTCTGTTATTTGTTGCTTATGTTGTTTGGCATGCAAGTAGTGTGTGGAAGCTTCCCCAGATCGACATCTCATTTTTAGGCATGCCTAGTTCCCTCCTGCACTCTACGTTGAACACATTGTGAAATTTTAAAAGATCTGTTTGGTGGAGTAGATGGACAAGTGGCAAATGAAAACCAATGCAGAGAAGTGTGTAGTGCATTCTTTGGTAAGAAGAACAAACAGAGACAATATAAAACAAAGGGTGCAATACCAAAGGGTGCAGGAGAAGAGGAAGCTGGGTGTATATGTGCAAAAATCACTAAAGTAAGAATGTCAATGAAAGAATGGTTAATAAAGCACAAGGCATCAGCATCATAACCTTTATGAGCCATAGTCACAGAGTCATAGGCTGGAATGCTACAGTCATTCATACCCACAGGATTTTACTATCCTGCTGCAGTGAACGGAGATTTGACTGGGCACCAAATTCCCTGACCTTGCTATAGTGGAAGTGTGATGTGAACAGCTAGTAAGATCACACCAATATCATTTTACAACACAGAAAGAGGCCCTTCGGCCCATCATGTAGAGGGATCTGGGTGTACAGGTCCACAAATCCTCTTAAATGTTGTGAGAGTTCCTGCCTCTTCCATCTTTTCAGGCAATAAATTCCAGATTCCCTCTACCCTCTGGGTGAAAAGGTTTTTCCTCAAATCCCCTCTAAATCTCCTGCCCCTACCTTAAATCTGTGCCTCATGGTTACTGACCCCTCTACTAAAGGGAAATGTTTCTTCCTGTTGACCCTATCCATATCCCTCATAATTTTGTGGAACTCAATCAAGTCCCCTCTCAGCTTTCTCTGCTCGAAAGAAAACAGCTCCCTTAACCATAGGGCGGCACAGTGGAACAGCTGATAGCACTGCTGCCTCACAGTGTTAGGGACACAGGTTCGATTCTGGCATTGGGTGACTGTGTGGAGTTTGCACATTCTCCTCATGTCAGCCTGGGTTTCTTCCAGGTGCTCTAGATTCTTCCCACACTCCAAAGATGTACAGGTTAGGTGGATTGGCCAAGCTAAGTTGTCCCTTAGTATCCAAAGATGGTGGATAAATGCATGCAGTTGCAGGGATAAGGTGGAAGGTTAGGCCTGGTTAAGATACTATTTTGGAAGTTTGGTGTAGAATTGATGGGCTGAGTGGCCTCCTTCTGCATTGTAGGGGTTCGATGGATCAATGGTTCTAACCAGCCTCTCTTCATAGCTAAAACAATCCAACTAAGGCAATGTCCTGGTGAATCTCCCCTGCACCTTTTCAACTGCAATCACATCCTTCCTATTATATGGTGACCAAAGCTGCACACACTACTCCAGGCGTGGTCTAATCAGTGTTCAGTTCCATCGTAACTTCCCTGCTCCTCAGCTAATAAAGGCAAGTATCCCATATGTCTTCTTGACCACCTTATCTGTCTGTCCTGCTGTCTTCAGAGATCTATGGACATGAACCCCAGGGTCCCTTTGGTCCACTGTACCTTCTAACATTCTACCGTTCATTGTGTATTCCCTTGCCTTGTTAGTCCTCCCAAAATGCGTCACCTCACACTTTTCAGGGTTAAATTCCATTTGCCACTGTTCTACCCACCTGATCAGCCCACCTATGTCACCCTGTAATCTAAAGTTTTCCTCCTTGATATTTACCACACCACCAATTTTAATGTTATCTGCAAACTTACTGATCATAGCTCCCACATTCACATCTAGATCATTACCATACACTACAACAGATCCACACCACACTGATCCCTGTTACACCAAATGGACCCAGGCTTCCAGTCACAAAAATAATATTCAACCATTACCCTCTGCCTCCTGTCACTAAATTAATTTTAGATCCAATCTGAAAAATTGCCCTGGAGCCCAAGGGCTCTTACCTACCTGGTCAGTTTCCCATGCAGGATTTTGTCATAATCCTCGCTGAAAGCCAGGTAGACTACATCAACTGCATTGCCCTCATCTCCAGACCTAGTGACCTCCCTGAAAAAGTTAATAAGGACAAAACCATGCTATTTGGTGCCTTATCAACTTTATGTACAGACAGCCTACCCAAAACATCCTCCATATCAATTTTAAACTTTTCAAGTTATAGGGAGTGGAATAGCTTGATCTTGGGATTGGACGCACAACATTGAGGGCTGAAGGGCCTGTACTGTGCTGTAATGTTCTATGTTCTATGTTTTAAGTTCCTGGATAATCTCTTTCTTTCACTATGACTGGGCAGCATATTGGTCAAGGCAGATTCACAAGAAAGACTCCAGTGATAAAGAACTTGAGGTACATCAATAGATTGGAGAAGTTGGGGCTATTCTGTTTGGAGAAGAGAATGTTGAGAAAAGATTTGATGGATGTATTCAAAATCGTGAGGAGTTTGGACAGAGCAGATAGGGAGATATTGTTCCCATTGGCAGGATGGTCAAGAACCAAATGGTTCAGATTTAATGTAATTGGAAAAAGAAGCTATGGTGACATGAGGATTTCTTCTTTATTCAGCAAATGGTTAGGATCTGCAATCCACTGCCTGAGTGTATGGTGGTGACTGATTCAATCGAGGTATTCAAAAGGAAACTGGATATTTCCTGTAAAGAAATATTTGCAGGGAAATGCTGGGGACATGGCACCAGACGAATTGCTCCTGCAGTGGACCAGTGTGAACATAGTAGCCTCATGGCCTCCTGTGCCATAACCATTCTACGATTCTGCAGCACTAAATTAAGTGGAAACATAGCACATTGACCTTCTGAACTCAATGCTCAATCATTTGTCCTATCTTATTTTGTAAACTAAAGCAATGGACTGAATTTTACCAGCCATATGGAGATGGGATTGGAAGAGGGAGGTCTGATAAAATGGTGATGGAAGAAATCAGAAGGAGAGCTTGCAGCAGGAATCACACGAGTACATCTGACTGCTGGGCAGCTTGTGCCAGTTAATTGCCACCAACCTTAGGCTCACAGCAGGATGAGCTTCATGGGAGACCACCAGACACACCAAGGCAGCCTCTCAGTAGCATCCCAGACCGAGGGCGGGATATTCTGTGCTCCCTGCAGCATGTTCCATGTTGGTGGAGGCAGCCCACCCTTGGTCAGCAGCAGGATTTACTGGTCCTGATGTTGTCAACAAGAATTCCTGTTACATGCACCCAACCCTGCCGGAAATCCCATGTAAAAAGTCTGACAACGCCAGGTTTAAGTCCAACCGATTTATTTGATAGTAAATTCAATATCAAATTACTATCAAATAAATCAGTTGGACTTAAACCTGGTGTTGTCAGACTTTTTACTGTGTTTACCCCAGTCCAATGCCGGCACATCCACATCAGGAAATCCCATGGCCAGGGTTCACCTTCAGCAGGACCAGAAAATCCTGCCAGCAGGAACAGCCAAAAAATTCAGGCCAGATCTTTCCTTTAGGACTGCTCAGTAGCCCATGGAAGTGCGTGCAGCAGCTCCCTTGTGGCTACAAGGCTGCTACTAAGAGGTGGCATTATAAGAAAAGAAAACTTACCTTGACTTCCAGGGCATCTCCATGGAGGCTGCCAAGCTGCTTGACCCTCAGACCGACCCAACAGCACTTGGAGATGACAATCATTGCAATGGCTTCAGGTTGGCCGCTGCCATTGGATGCTGCATCCTATTGGCTTTCCTGACCATGCTTTCTATTCTAGTAGGAGGACTGTTCACCTGCTGGGAAAACGTTGCCCACTCTCTTTTGTCTGTATCAATAGGTATTAATTTCACTAACTTTCCAGACTTGTTTTGAATGCTTCGTACATTCACATATGAAGCATTCAATCCTAACTGCAATTCATTTTAATATGAACCTTTGTTCTTCCTGGTTTTCATACTTAATATTTTGATATCCCTTGCCCCTTCCACAATAGACTTTTCTCTCTCACTGCCTCATAGCTTCTTTTTTCCATGTACTGAAGTTGGAACACAGAACAGGAAGTAACATGACTGAACATATGTCACGTGAACTTTGAGATCTGTTTGGACACCTTTCCTCAGGACTCTTTACAATCATGATTTTGGGAAGTTAGAACTTCCCACTCTACATCACCCATCTTCCTCTCTGAATACACAATATTACATATGTGGGGCTATGGCGATAGGGCCTGGGTGGGATTATTGTCAGTGCAGGCTCAATGGGCCAAATGGCCTTCTTCTGCACTGTAGGGATTCTATGATTCTACTCTTAGGTGGTGAAAATCCAGCCCAAATAATCAAAAGGGCACAGGATTATAGTTTTTGAAATTACTTCTAGAAATGTCACCAGATCCAGATGCTATGCATCTCAAAACTGCAGCAGGTTAAACAATTAAAGTATTGAGCACAAGTTTTCAAAATTTTTTGGAGGAGAGAATTGTTCCAAATGGCTGGAGAGAGTGGCAAACATTCAAGAAAAGGAAAATAACAATAATTGGACAATTAAATTGTAATTATTTTGATGGAGCCTTACTTAAAAAATGTTACCCTTCAGAATAGTGTCTGCATTCAGCAGAGGAGAAAATGTATCGGCAAGTCCATCGCCAGACCCATACTGGAAATTCTCCTCCTTCCCTTGGCAGGAATCCCAGCAGTCATGCTGCAATGAAATTATAGCTAAGTTAGGCCTAGATACTGGACAATTTTCCTGCTGAAGAATCATTAGCAGCAGGTAGCAGCTGCAGGGGTGATAGTACGTATGGGGCAATGGCAGGACGGAGTTAAGCCTCATTGTAACTAACCTTTCCCCTCTTCTGCCCTGGTATCCTTATGAAAATAGACCTTGCCTCATCCAGACAGAGGCCATCACATCAATTGTGCCAAAATCTTTGGAAAGCTTCTAGCCCCTTAAACAGTATCTCTTCCTCTTTCTGGCATTGCAACAGGTTCCCCACAGCAAAGTTTCTTTGTATGGTGGAGACACTGAGAGCATACTCTGCCTTTTTAATCAAGCTGAAAGTGGGTTAGGGTTATATTGTGATCAGTGTAAAGGTTGTAAGTTCTATTCCAACCTACCTTCATCAATGAACCTGTCCTAGAGAGAAATCCAGCCCTTTAAGTGGAAATAGAGCTGACATATGAAGGCTTCAGGGGCTGGATTACCAGGACATGAAGGGCACAGCTAGTCCAATGGGAAGGAGATTTACAGCATGTAGGTTGAAAAGTAAAAAAATGAATGGATTGAAAGTTGCAAATGCTTATACTTAAAATGGTTACAGCTGCAGCCAAAGTGCAGCTATTACTGTTCACATTGGTTCAATGCAGCCTAAGCTGCTAATCAAAACTCACCCTTACCCCATGTCTGTTGGTCTCTTGGCTGACCCAGTGTGGAAATTTATGCTCAGTGCCTTCCTATAATTGGTGCTGCAGCTATCCATCAACTTTGCTTCTTATTTTCTCCCAGGTTCCTCATTAAAGTGCCCACAAACTGCATCTTAAATCCATGAGACTGCAGAGTAATCCCAGCAACTGGATTGTGTTACTATATTCTTATTGCATTGATCTAAAACCTCTTTTACTGAAGTTACAGAATTACATGAAATGTAAAGCATAGCAACAGTTCCTGCTGTCTATCTTTCTATTCACGCACCTCGGGAGTTTCTTCATATCCTTCTTCATCTCATTGTATCAGCATCTTCTTCTACTCCTTCCTTCTTCTTCTGCTTACCTAGCTTTGCCTTTACTTGTATATGCTTTCTGCCTTAACTTCTCCTTGTGGTAGTGAGGTCCACATTTTTACCACTCTCTGGATAAAGATGTTTCCCCAATAAATCCAGTAAGGAATTCAGATGACAATTTTATATTTATGGTTTATAATTTTAGGTTCTTCCACAAGTTACAATAACTTCTGTACCTCCACAGTATCAAACTTCTCATAATTCCAAAGACTTTTATCAGGTCGCCTCTTCTCTTTCCCTTTTCCTGAGTAAAGAGACCCAGCTTCTTTAAAGTTTTCTGATAAGTGTATCTGCTCACCTCTGGTGTATTCCTTGTAAATCGTTTTTGCACCTTCTCCAGTATCTCTATATTCTTTTTATCATATTATATAATCATTTATAATCATTAATATATCATTTTGGTAGGAAGAACATGGAAGAATAATATAAAATACAAGATATAGTTCTAAGGTGGGTGCAGGAGCAGAGAGAGCTGAGCGCGTATGTGGAGAAATCATTGATGCTGAGAAGTGATTAATAATGCATACGGGATCCTGCACTTTATTTATAGGGATATAGTGTACAAGAGGAAGAGGTTATGTTGAAATTGTAGAGAACACTGCTCAGGCTTCAATGGCAGTATTAAGTCCAGTGGACACCACAGAAAGATGATTTTTTAGGAAAGATGTGAAAGCATTGGAGACCGTGAAGAAAAGATCAACGATAATGATCTTAGAGATGAGGAATTTCAGTTACACGGATAGATTGATGAAGTTGGGTCTATTTTCCCTGGAGAAGGGAAGGTTGAGTAGACATTTGATTGATGTATTCAAAATCACGAGGGGCCTGGACATAGACAAGGAAAAACTGTTCCCATTGGTGGAAAGATCGAGAGTAAGACAGTACAAATTTAAGGTAGAACATAGAAATACTACAGCACAAACAGGCCCTTCGGCCCACAAGTTGCGCCGAACATCTCTACCTACTAGGCTTACCTATAACCCTCAATCCTGCTAAATCCCATGTACTCATCCAGAAGTCTCTTAAAATACCCTATTGAATCCACCCCCACCACCACCGCCGGCAGCGATTGTCAAGGTAATTGACAACAGAAGCAATGTTCACATGAGGAACATGAGGCTTTTTCTCAGAGTGATTAGGATCTGGAATGTGCTGCCTGAAAGTGTGGGGCAGCCAGGTTCAACTGAGGCATTGAAGAGAGAATTGGAAAGAGAATGTGCAGGACAATAGGGAGAAGACGGAGAGTGGCATGCGATAAATTGCTCCTATGAAGAGCAAGTGCAGTCCAAGTTAAATGGCTTCCTTCTGTACTGTAACAATTCCACAAAATCTGCGATAAAATGAATACCAGGAGCAGGATTTTCTCCACTGGTTTTGTGATCCCAACATCAAGATCATGTATAGTCAGAAGCCTCTGTTGTCTGGAGAATGGTCACCCAGATGTGGTTTGCCCTGAATATGGCAGTTAATAACTAGGGACCAAACTTGCTGTCAAAATCAGGATGCCTGGTGTGCTTTTAAAGCCTGAGGGCCGATAGGAAACCCCACAGCTCTGTAGAGAGAACAGGATATCTTTTCGGCAAAGTGAGAGAGAGGGTTCTCCAAGATGGAAGCCACTATTTGCAACTTTTCAATATTTAAAATAAAAAGAAATCATTAGCAACCACACCATCATTTTGGGAGAGACATCCTTGCTCAGGGCTGCAGCTGAAACCAGGCATAAAGCCTATGTAGGGAACTGGCCCCTTGCTGCTGCTGGATGGCTGCTCTTGGCAACTACACTGTTTGCCAAATAAAGTACATTCCAAACTAAAATTCCCTTCAATACAGGTCACAAGTTTAACTTTGAACTGTGAAAGAGTTCCAATGCATTTTTGAACTGTCGCATAGGCCCTTCAATGTTGGCTCATGTGCTTCAAGCTGTGAACACACAGGAATTGAATAGGTTTTGAGATAAATCAGGTGAGATCCAAAATGAACTACTATTGCAAACCATTTATATATATATATGGAAAAACCTAAACCCACCCTCAGTCTTCCAAAAATAAATCTTCTCTCAATATTCATAATGTACAACAACTGGGACCCTAAACAATAGCCCTGCAGGAGAATTTGCAAACTACTGCTGGCTCCAGTTCTCAATTTTTACACATTTCCTCAGACAAAACTGAGTTGATGTAAGTCACAAGGTAGACTCAGATGAATGAAGAACAAAGTACCACACAGCACAGAAACAGGCTCTTCAGCCCACCAAGCTTCCACTGATTCCTACTCCTTATTTAGATCCACTGCTTATTGCCCATATGTGTTTCTATCTCTGTTTGCGTCTCATTCATGTGTCTATCAAGATATACCCTGAACATACCCTGAACTTGCCTGCCTTCACCACCTCCACTGACAATGCATTCCAGGCACTCAACATCCTCTGGGTGAAAAACTTACCCTCATGTCTCCTCTAAACTTTCCCCATCTTACCCTGAACCTGTACTTTCTTGTAGTTGACCTTTCCACCTGCAAAAAAGCCTCTGACTATCCACCCTATCTGTGCTTCTCATAATTTTGTGGTCTTCTATCAAGTCACCCCTCAGCCTCCGTCTTTGCAGTGAAAACAATCCGAGTTTATCCAAACTCTCCTCATACCTAAAACACTCCAGACCATGCAACATCCTGGTAAACTTATTTTGCACCCTCTTCAAAGCATCCATGTCCTTCTGGTAGTGTGTGCAGAAATCCCTTCAGCCATTATAGAACTGACCTCAGTTCAGCCATTTTCTTTATTCTTTCATGGGATGCGTGTATCACTGACTCAGCCAGCATTTGTTGCCCATCCCTATTTGCCTTTGAGAAAATGGTAGTGAATCACCTTCTTGAACCATTGCAGTCCATCTAGTGCAGGTACACTCACAGTAGTATAAAGAAGGGAGTTCCAGAATTTTAACTGAGTGAGAGTGAAGGAATGGTGATATAGTTCCAAGTCAGAAAAGAGAGTGACTTGCTGGAGAACTTGCTGGTGGTGGAATTCCGATGCATCGGATGCCTTAGTCCTTCTATGTGCTAAAGGTCACAGAAGGTGCTGTCGAAAGTGCCTTAGTGTGTTGTTGCAGTGCATCCTGTCGCATTGCTGACATTGTGCGTCAGTGGTGGAGAGAAAGAACATTTCAGTTAAATAAGAAAAATAAGAAAAATAAGAAAATAAGAAATAGGAGCAGGAGTAGGCCATCCAGCCCTTCGAGCCTGCCCCGCCATTCAATAAGATCATGGCTGATCTGTCGTGGCTCAGTTCCACATTCCCGCCCTCTCCCCATAACCCTTAATCCCCTCTCTTATCAAAAACCCATCAACCCGCGTCTTAAAAATATTTAGCGAGGTAGCCTCCACCACTTCAACGGGCAGAGAATTCCAGAGATTCACCACCCTTTGAGTGAAGAAGTTCCTCCTCAACTCCGTTCTAAACCACCCCCCCTTTATCTTGAGGCTGTGCCCCCTAGTCCTACTATCCTTTCTGAGCGGGAAGAGTCTCTCCACCTCTAGCCTATCCATCCCATTCATCATCTTATACGTCTCAATGAGATCTCCCCTCATTCTTCTAAACCCTAACGAGTACAAGCCTAGTTTATTCAGCCTCTCCTCATAGCTCAACCCCCTCAACTCCGGCATCAGCCTAGTAAACCTCCTCTGCACTCCCTCCAAGGCCAAAATATCTTTGCGCAGGTGCGGCGCCCAAAACTGCACACAGTACTCCAGCTGCGGCCTCACCAATGCCCTATACAGCTGCAGCAAGACCTCCCTACTTTTATATTCAATCCCCCTCGCTATGAAGGCCAGCATCCCATTCGCCTTCCTGACCACCTGTTGCACCTGCAAGCTGGGTTTTTGCGACTCATGCACAAGGACCCCGAGGTCCCTCTGCACCGTTGGGTGGATGGGATTCCAATCAAGCAGATTGCTTTGCCCTGGATGTATTGAGATTCTTGAATGTTGTTGGAGCTGCACTCATCCAGGCAAATGGAGAGTATTCCATCACACTCCTGACTTGTGCCTTGTAGATGGTGGACAGGCTTTGGGGTGTCAGGAGGTGACTTACTCCTGCAGGATTCTTAGCCTCTGATTTGCTCTTGTAGCCAGTGTTCATATGGCTAGCCCAGTTCAATTTCCGGTCAACGCTAACCCCTAGGATCTTGATAGTGGTGGATTCATCAATGCCATTTGAAATTGGCATTGGACAACCTTCCTCACACCTGACGAAGGAACACCTTTTCCGAAAGCTTGTAAGATTACTATCAAATAAACTGGTTGGACTCTAACCTGGTGTTGTGAGACTTCTTACTGGGTTTTCCTTCAAGCCACTCACAACCCTGACTTGGAAATATATCGCCATTCCTTCACTGTCACTGGGTCAAAATCCTGGAATTCCATCCCCAACAGCACTGTGGGTTTTCCTCCATCACACGGACTGCAGCAGTTCAAGAAAGTTGTTCACCACCACTTTCTTGAGGGCAATTAGGTTGGGCAATGTTCTCATCCCATGAATAAATACATTTTTAAAAAGGTATAAGAGGGCACAGCCAGAAGTTGCAATGCTATGGGCCAGGGGTTCCATTTTATCTGGCTCAGTCAGCATCTAGAGCAATTCAGGATGTCAATGTGCCAAGTGAGATGAAATGAGACTCTTGTTGTGCCAGCTGTTGGCATGGAGTTATGAAATCTCATCTGGCTGCATTGTTCTTCACTTCACCTGACAAATTGTTTGGATAAAAACACTGGAAAACAATTAATATGTTTGCCATTCAAGAGTTAGAAGTCTTAATAAAATAGAAAGACCGCAGGTTAATCTAGATACACTGTGATAATAAGCCCTACGTGTGGCAGGTATGGGTAAACATAGCGTGATGTCTTTGGACTTGAATAAATCCAGACATGTGAATACTCTGCAGGATTCCTCACTTTAGATCAAGTTTGGATCAAATTTCAAAAGATATTGAAGGATCATAACCAATGTCAGGAGGCCAAAATGACAATTCGATGTTAAACTGTACAGCTACAGTTACATACAAAACCAGAAATAAAATTTCTACCTTGTACAGCTTTTGTTATGGTTATATCTATAATTAGTCTGATTTTGGTTTGGTCACATGGATATTGAATCATTGTGGAAAGTGTATCTCAACACTATCCAATTGTTGAGGCTCTGAATTATCAGGATAGGCTCAGACAATTGTATTTCTTTCCCCCCTTGGGAGAAGCACAGTTTTTGACATAACTGGGATCTCTAAAAATTACTAATTAGAAAAATAGTTGTTGTTCTGTGTTTAGCTAGAATGACAAGAGCCAGAGGCAGAATTTTTCACTGTGGGGATTAAAAGCAAAATCATCCCAGAAATCGGCAAAGTCCAATTTCAGCTGGGTAAAGTGACATTTCACTCATCGATACCAATGGTGGGTTTTTTTCTGTCATATTGTGCAGCAGTTTAAGATATACAGCGGTACAAGTTTCAGGTTGGATCGCTGATGGCATGGTTTTCTGAACTATCCACCCCACCGTTTCCTCTGAGTTTCAGTTATCTGCCATATTTAAAGGTTGCTCCTGCAGAGAGCTAGTACTCCACAAGGAATAGGAAGCTGCTGGGAACTGATGGCTGACAAAGCTGGGGAACATGCTGCTCCCAAATGCAGCCCTGTCAGCTGCATCCTTGGCATGGGTCTAAGCTCCTCAGCCTCTGCTTCTTCCCCTGGGCCAGGCATCTCACGCCAGTGCTGTGCCAGGCAGGGGCAGCACCTTCCCCTCCTCAATCTATGCACTGCCATCAAGAAGGCAACATCGAGCACAAACTCCACTCTGAAAACTCCCTTCTTCCTATGGACAGGTAGATCCAAGGGATTAACGTAACTTGACCAACTATTGCACACCTCCCGCTCGCAGCCAGAAAGCTACTGCCACGCCCCTGTGCTGCCCCTTTCTTTCCCTGTACCACCCTTGTTCTGTCACAGGCGTTCTGTCACAGTGCCAAAGAAGCCACTCCAACAATTTCATATCTCAATCCCAAAAGCAGGACTTCCCAAACTGGTTTCTGTGAAACCCTGGGCTTCCAGAGAGAGAGAGAGAGTGGGTGAGGGCAAGTGAGAGAAAGAGAGAGAATGGGTGAGGGCGAGAGAGTGATAGAGAGAGAGAGAGTGGGTGAGGGTGTGTGTGTGAGAGAGAGAGAGAGCAAGTGAGTGAGGACGAGAAAGAGAGAGTGGGTGAGGGCGAGTGGGAGTGGGTGAGGGCGAGTGGGAGTGGGTGAGGGTGATAGTGGGGTGTCAGTTGGTGTTCCCATTAAAAATAATTAAATGAAGGTAAGACTTGGAAGTGTTTGTTGAATAACGTAACTTCTTTATTATAAAAAATGCATACATATAAGGCCATAGCAAGGTCTTTTAACTTTTGATTTTATATGTTTGTACCTATTGCTCAATAATAATCATTTTTTTGTGGTTTAATTCTTCAACATAGTAAGAATGTTTCTCCAGAGACTCCATCAGTCCTCTGGGAGGGTCAGAAGGACTCTGCAGTTGGAAAAGTTTTGGAAACCCTCCATAAAGGATAGAAGAGTCTTCAGCAATGCTGTATACAGTTGACCCTCAGGAAATACATTCAGATGATGCCTGATTGGGATTCAGATTATTACCCTTGCCTTGTACCTTTGGAATGGCTGAATGCCTGGTGACCCTTTTAAATTGAACAATGCCTTTTACAGGGTATCCTGGAGCATCCGGCAGCTAGCAAGCAGCTGTACTTTCTTCACGGCTAGCTGCCTCTTCCTTACTCAGATTTCACTGGAGTTTAAATGTTCAAGGGGGCCACCTCTAATGTGTCCCCAGAGACATTTGCTGTCTTAGAAAAAGCACATCATTTCCAACTATAACTTCTTAATAAATTATTTGTCAGTTGAGCCTTCATCTTCATGAGAATCTAATAAGTATTAGGGTCCCAGAAAGAGCCCTGAAGTCCATCCGTGCAGTCCTCCCACACTGCCTTAGACCCCTTCTGTGGAGATTTAGTTCCAGTTTCATTTTTAAACTGGAGTAAGAGTGGGCCACTCAGCCCTTTGAGCTGCTCCACCATTCAATAAGATCATGGTTGATCTGCCTACCCTTGATAACCTTTCACCCTGGTTTATCAAGATCCTTGTCTATTTTTGCCTTGAAAATATTCAAAGACTTTGCTTCCACTGCTTTTTAAGGAGGTGAGTTCCAAAGACTTCCCACCCTCTAAGAGAAAAAGATCCTCCTCATCTCTGTCATAAATGGACGACCCCTTAGTTTTAAACAGTGATCCCTAGTTCTAGATTCTCCCACAAGAAAAATATCCTTTTCACATCTTCCCTGTCAAGACTCTATAGGATTTTATGTTCCAATCAAGTCACCTCTTACTCTTCAAAATTCTAGCAGATACAAGCCTACCCTGTCCAATCTTTCCTCATAAGACAACCCACCCATTCCTGGTATTAGTTTAGTAAACCTTCTCTAAATGGCTTCCAATGCATTTACACCCTTCCTTAAGTAACAAGATCAGTACTGTACACAGTACTCCAGATGTGGTCCCATCGGTATCCTGTACAACTGAAGCATAATCTCCTCACATTTATATTGAATTCCCCTCATAATAAACATTAATATTCCATTAACATTTCTAATTACTTACTGTAACTGTGCACTAGCCTTTTGTGATTCACGCACTGGGACACCCAGATCAATCTGAATCTCAGAACTCTGCAATCTCACGCCATTTAGATCATAAGCTTCATTTAGTCTTCCTGGCAAAATGGATAATTTCAGAATTTATTAATGGGAAAGTAATAGTGAAGCCCATGTGATCCAAGAAAACCTGGCAAATTAGACCCAGAATTGGCCAAGTGGCAGGAATCAAAGGGAGATGGTCGGGGGTGATTTTTGGACTTGAAGACTGTGTCCAGTGATGTTCCTTAGAGATCCGTATTCGTGCTTTAAGACCCATAGCATCCACTGTGATCATCGCACAGTCCTTGTGGTGGAGGGATTGAATGTTTGTAGATGTGATGCCAGTCAACACACTGAGAATAACCTCGATTGTGTTGTGTGGCACTATCACTGGGATAGATTTTGAACTGATCTAGCAACTCAAGACTGAGCATCCATGAAGTGCTGTGGGCCACCAACAGTGACGGAACTGTACTCCAGCACAATCTGCAACCTCATGGTCCAACATAACCCCCATTCAACCATTACCATCAAGGCAGGGGATCAATCCTGGTTCAATGGGAAGTGCAGGAGGGCATGCCAGGAGCAGCGCCAGGCATACCTGAAAATGAGGTGTCATCCTGGTAAAGCTACCAAACAAGACTACTCACATGCCGAACGGCAAAAACAACAAGTGATGGACAGAGCTAGGTGATCCCACAGCCAAAGGATCAGATCTAAGCTCTGCAATCCTTCCACATCCAGTCGTGAATGGTGGTGGACAGTTGAACAACTCAGTGGAGGAGGACACTCCACAAATATCCCCATCCTCAATGATGGAGGAGCCCAGCACATCAGTGCAAAAGATAAGGCTGAAGTATTTGTAGCAATCTTCAGCCAGAAGTGCTGAGTGGATGATCTATCTCGGCCTCCTCCAGTGGTCCCAGCATCTCAGATGCCAGTCTCCAACCACGAGATAGCAAGAAATAGTTGGAGGCACTGGACACTGTAAAGGCAATGGGCCCTGATAATATTCCAGCAATAGTTCTGAAATCTTGTGCTCCAGGACTTGCTGCTCCCCTAGCCAAGTTCTCCTATTACAGTTTCAACACTGGCAACAATGTGGAAAATTGCCCAGGTATGTCGTGTACACAAAAAGCAGGACAAATCCAACCCAGCCAATTACCACCCAATCAGTTTACTCTCAATCATCAATAAAGTGATGGAAGGGGTCATCAATAGTGCTATCAAGTACCACCTGATTAGCAATAACTTCCTCAGTGACGCCCAGTTTGGGTTTCATCAAGGTCACTCAGCTCCTGACCTCATTACAGTCTTAATTCAAGCATGGACGAAAGAGCTGAATTCCAGAGATGAGGTGACAGTGACAGCCCTTGATATCAAGGCTGCATTCGACCGATTGTGAGATCAAGGAGCCCTAGCAAAACTGGAATCAATGGGTTTCAGAGGGCAAACACTCCACTGGTTAGAATCATACCTGGTACATATGAAGATGGTTATGGCTGTGGAGGGTCAGTCATCTCAGCTCCAGGATACCTCTGCAGGAGTCATTCAGGGTAGTGTCCTAGGCCCAACAATCTTCAGCTGCTTCATCAATGACCTTCCCTTTGTCATAAGGTCAAAAGTGAGAATGTTCGCCAATGATTGCACAATGTTCAGCACCATTCACAACTCATTAGATATTGAAGCAGTTCATGTTCAAATGCAACAAGATCTGGACAATATCCAGGCTTGTGCTGACAAGTGGCAAATAACATTCACACCACACAAATGCCAGGCAATGACCAGCACCAATAAGAGATACTCTAATCACCGCTCCTTGACATTCAATTGTGTAACCATCACTGAATTCCCCACTGTCAACATCCTTGGAGTTACCATTGACCAGAAACTCAACTGGATTCACCACATAATCACTGTGGCTACAAAAGCAGGTCAGAAGTTAGGAATTCTGCAGCGAGTAACTCACCTCCTGGCTCCCCAAAGCCTATTCACCATCTACAAGACACAAGTCAGGAGTGTGATGGAATACTCACCACTTTCCTGCATGGGTGCAGCTCCAACAACACTTAAGAAGCTTGACACCATCCAGGACAAAGCAGCCTGCTTGATTGGCATCACATCTACAAACATTCAATCTCTCCACAACCAACGCTCTGTAGCCGCAGTGTGTACTATCTACTAGATGCACTGCAGCAATTCACCAAAGATCCTGAGACAACAACTTTCAAACCCATGACCTCTTCCATCCAGATGGACAAGAGCAGCAGATACATGGGAACACCACCACCTGCAAGTTCCCCTCTGAGCCACTCACTATCCTGATTTGGAAATATATTGCCGCTCTTTCTCAGTGCTGGGTCAAAATCCTGGAATTCCCTCCCTAACAGCATTGTGGGTCAATGCACAGCACGTGTATTGCAGCGATTCAAGAAAGCAGCTCACCACCACCTTCTCAAGGGCAACTAGGGATGGGCAATAATTGCTGGCCAGCCAGCAACACCCATGTCCCACGAATGAATAAAACAAAACCCAGGCTTGTGCCCCCGCTCCGAGACCCACTGTGAACAGCCCTGAGTCCCACAGTACCCACTGTGAACAGCCCCAGACCCACAGCACCCAACATGAATGGCCCTGAGACCCACAGCACCCACTGTGAACAGCCCTGAGACCCACAGCACCCACTGTGAACAGCCCGAGACCCACAGCACCCAACATGAATGGCCCTGAGACTCACAGTACTCACAGTGAACTGCCCTGAGACCCACAACACACACTGTGAAAACCCCTGAGTGCCACAGCACGCGCTGTGAGCAGCCCTGGCTGAGACCAACAGCACCCACAGTGATGAGCACACAGACCCACAGCACCCACTATGAGAAGGGTGTGTTGATTAGATTTTGAATGTTGCCCTCGCTTTGAAATTACAAGTAAAGAGGGGATGTACAAATGTAAGCACTTATATCCAGTAATGATTAAGGTGTGTCTAATTTCCCATTATCATGTCGCAGTTAGGACAGAGAACATGCTTCCAACAACTTGCATTTTTAATGAATATTGTTGATATGATCATGCATAGGGGTTCCCCACATGGATCAGTGGAATGGTCGACTTCCAAGCAGCTGCTGTAAAACTGTCAGAGGGGGAAAGTCTGACTTGATTTCCTTGTGGTGGAATTCCAACTTCTGGCCTCAGTCTGAACTTTCCGCTCCTGCTCTCCTCCTGCTCTCTTGCCGTTCAGCTTGGCACTTGGTGGCACAAGTGTTTATCCACAACTTGAAGCTGCAGAAGCCTCCCGGTGGTATAATATTACCGTGATCAGGCCAGAAAGCTGGCAGTAAGGTCTATGTGCAGTTTGCACATTCTCCCCATGTCTGTGTAGGTTTCCCCCAGCTGTTCCAGTTTCTCCCACTCTCCAAAGATGTGCAAGTTAGCCGGATTAGCCATGGAAAATGTATGGGGTTATGGGGATAGGGAGTATCTTATCCAGATGGCCTGGATAAGATACTCTGTCAGAGAGTCGGTGCAGACTAGATAGGCTGAATGGCCTCTTCTTGCATTGTAGGGGTTCTATGATGATAAGGTGACTTACCCAGCATAAGAGGTGATAGAAGCAGTGGCCAGTGCCAATGCCTACAGAAGTAGACAACCATCCAGTGCAGGAAGAGGATGAATGATTTCTTTCATTCCACCAGGGTAAGTCACTCTTCCCATCACGCTCAATTCAAACACTCACGCACTCATTACACATCCACAGGGATCTCACCCATTGACAGCTCAAGGGACACTACCATTCACCCTCTCATAAGACAATGAGGTGCAAATGTATTATAATGATACTCCTGATGTTGCACTGTGGGAAACATAGCCCACCATTGACAGGAGAAGGGCGATCACAGTGAGCCTTCACGCTAATGTAAAATGTGACTTTGGATTTTTTGTAATATTTTCCACTCCAGTCGCCAAACCTCCCTGATGCCAACAGGAGCACAAAATCACAGCCTATGAAAATAGATTTTTTTGAAGACACCATTAACTTCTATAATAGGTAACATGGAATGAGTATGGATTCACGACAGGGAGCCTGATGAATTTCTGCAAGCCACAGAAGGAAAAAAACATAGAAAATAAGAGCAGGGTAGGCCTTCAAGCTTGCTCTGCTATTCAATACACTCATAGCTGATCCTCTATCTCAACTCGATACTCTTCCCCTACCCCTTGACACCTTTAGAGTCTAGAAATCTATCTATTTCCTTCTTAAATATATTTAGTGACTCGCCCTCTACATCCTTCTGTGATAGAGAGTTTCCACAGGTTCAACGCTGCCTGAGTGCAGAAATTTGTCCTCATCTCAGTCTTAAATGATCTACCCCATGTCCTGAGACTGTGACCCCTTATTCTGGACACCGCCCCCCCCCGCCCCCGGAGGAAGCAACACCTCAGTATCCAGTCTGTCCAGGCCTGTCAGAAATTCATACGTTTCAATTAGATTCCCTCTCATTTTACTAAATTCCAGTGAGTACAAGCCCAGTCAATTCAATCTTTCCTCATACAACATTCCTGCTATCCCAAGAATCAGTCAGGTGAATGTTTACTGCAACCCCTCTATGGCAAATATATCCATTATTACACAAGGAAACCAAAACTCCAGATGTGGTCTCACCAAGGCCCTGTACAGCAGTAAGGTATTCTTGCTCTTTACTCAAGTCCTCTTGCAATGAAGGCCAATATTACATTTGCCTTCCCAGCTGCTTACGGTATCTACATGCCTGGTTTCAGTGACTGGTGCGTGGGTGCCTTTGTACATCATCATTTCCAAATCTATCGCCATTTAAACAATACTTTCCATTCCATATATCCAATCGAAATGGATAATTTCACATTTATCCACGTTATACTGCATCTCCCAAGTATTTGCCCACTCAACTTGCCATAATCACCTTGAAGTCTCTTAACACCCTCCTCACCAGTCACATTCCCACCAACTTAACAAACTGGAAATATTCCAGTTTGGTTCCATCATCCAAATCATTGAGGTATGTAATGAATAAGCCTGTCACTTTGAGAAATACATCTTGAGTTTTAGAAGATAGATAGATTAGCAGAGACTGGCAATATCCAGTGTCTTTGGGGTCAGAGATGTATTTCCCAATTTTTTTTGCCTAAATTGACCTGATCTTTTCCCTTTGTTCTTTTTTCCAAGAGGTTGTTTAGCTGGGGATGATGAGTTGACAGTACTTGAAGTTTGCACCGTAGCTGATAGGATGGGACAGGCCGGAACATCTCATTGCCCTTTTCCTGTACTTTTCTGAAATGAAGGAAAACAAAAGTCCTGATAGGCAGGCAAATAATACAACTGTCACCCATAATTGGAATAACACAAATTCCTTTACATCTATTTTATTAATTTTTATTGCTTCCCCCCTTTAAGAGCCTTGACAGGCCTTTCACATTAAAGTGTAAATTGCACTTGTTGCACTTTTGGTAATGATGAGCTTACAGTTATACTGCAGCAAGTTTTACAAATGCAGAATCCATTACTTTACGCACAACAGTAAATATTACAATCACACATAATGGGTTGAAGTGCCATCCATGTCAAGGAGTAACACCCAGGTCACCACACATCCCCAAATATTATGCAACTGTTCATTATTCATAAGCACACAGCTTATGAACTCACAGGCCATGAACACAAACTAAATTTATTACTAGTGCTAGTCATTCTCCAAAAATTTCTCAAGGAAATAACCTGGCTAGAATATTCCCAACATCTGCTGACATGTAATAACAGTGCAAGATACGATAGAGCAGAGACTACCCAACGCTTGGAGGATTTCAATCTAGATTTTCAGCCTAGAAGCAGGTAGCAGGAGTTAGGAAATTTCCTGGCTTGCTCCTCCTGCCTTGGAAGAAAGTGCCAACAAAGATGGGATTATCTTCCTGTGGGGACACAGGAGAGCTGGGTGCTAATTAGTGTTACCACTAGAAGGAGTTTGGATGCAGCCACAGGGACTACTGAGTACTGAGGTGAGATGTTTAAAAAGCCTGCCTCAGTGCTCTGGGACTTGGTCACATTGTAATAAAGATTTAAAAGCAAAGAACAGCCTTCTAGCCCTCATCCCTCACCAACATACACATTTCCCATGCTCGACCTGTGCAAACTCATATCACCTCACACCTCCCATTCACCCCCATGCACCCTCATATCCCCCATGCCAAGCAATGCCGCAAACTCACCTCAATGGCTCCCCATAGCCTCCATGCCGATCAATGGTACTTCCATGCCCATACATCCTGAACAAAACAAATGAACTCTACAGTAACAATAAGCTGTGTGAATAAAGCTTAAAAAATATTTATTCATAACCTAATTTCTTTTTAAAAAACTCTCTTCATTACACCTCCACGAAAGTGTCAATCATCTAGAGCCTTTAAAGTATCAAAAGCTGACACTGCAAGCACTAGAAATCTCTTTATCTTGTGTAAATGAATAATGTACGATTAACAGGATAGATCAGAGAGATAAATCAGAGCAGTCAATGAAGCAATAATTTCCCTTGGGTGCAGTTGTTTCAACAGTGCCAAGTCTCATGATACATATATGGATAAAAGGTTACTGCACAAGATAAGACTTCATCATATTGGTAGCATGGATTAGCATGGACAGAGGATTGGCTAACTACAACCAAATAGAGTTGGGATAATTAAGTCATTTTCAGGTTGGCAAACTATAACTAGTGGAGTGCTACACAGATTATTAATACACTGAAAGTGGCAATGCAGGTGGAGAAGGTAGTCAAGAAGGCATATGGCATGCTTGCCTTCATTGGCCGGAGTACTGAGTTTAAAAATTGGCAAGTCATGTTGCAGCTTTATAAAACCTTAGTGAGGCCACACTTGGAATATAGTGTTCAATTCTGGTCGCCACGCTACCAGAAGGATGCGAAGGCTTTGGAGAGGGTACAGAAAAGATTTACCTGGATGTTGCCTGGTATGGAGAGCATTAACTATGAGGTGAGGTTGGAGAAACTTGGTTTGTTCTCACTGGAGCAACAGAGGTTGAGGGAAGACCTGATAGAAATCTACAAGATTATGAGGGGCATGGACAGAGTGGATAGTCAGAAGCTTTTTCCCAGGATGAAAGAGTCAATTACTAGGGGGCATAGGTTTAAGGTGCAAGAGACAAGGTTTAAAAGAGATGTATGAGGCAGATTTTTTTACACAGAGAGTGGTGCGTGCCTGGAACTTGTTGCTGGGGGAGGTAGTGGAAGCGGATACGGTAGTGACCTTTACAGGGCGTCTTGACAAGTACATGAATAAGATGGGAATAGAGGGATATGGTCCCCGCAAGCATAGGGGGTTTTAGTTCAATCGGGCAGCATGGTCAGTGCAGGCTTGGAGGGCCAAATGGTGTGTTCCTGTGCTGTAATTTTCTTTGTTCTTGAGTCAGGGCCTCCAGCTATTTATGATTTATATTAATGACCTGGATGAAGGATCCGGCTGCATTATAGCCACATTTACTGATGATACAAATGTATGTAGGAATGCAAGTTATGAGGAGGATTAAATCAATTGGCACAAAATTGAAAGAAAATGGGGGATTTGGCAGATGTGGGAAAATATTATTCCACTTTGTTGGGAAGATTATTATTTAAATAGACTGCGGAATGCTGCAGCACAGAGAGTTCAGTGTTTCTTGTACATGAATCACAAAAGGTTAACAGGGTGGTTCAGCAAGTAACTGAGAATGCAAATGGAATGTTTGCCTTCATTGCAAGGGTGAAATAGTATAAAACTAGTGAAAACCTGCTACAAGTGTACAGAACATTGGTGAGACCAAACCTAGAGTACCGCCTACACTTCTGGTCTCCTTCCATCAGGGGCGATATAGTTGCAATAGAGATGGTTCAGAGAAAGTTCACCAGGATGGAAGAGCTGTTTTATGAAAGAAGGTTGAATAGGTTGGGCGTATACTCATTAGTGTTTAGAAGAGACCTTTTTGAAATGTGTAAAATTCTAAGAGGCTTGACAGGGTAGAAGCTAACAGACTTTTTCCCCTCATGGAGGCATCTAGAACTAAGGATCACAGTTTCAATATAAAGTGTCTTCCATTTAAGCTGGAGATCTGAAGGCATTTCTTCTTGGTGGGCAGTTAGTCTTTGGAATTCTCTCACCCCCTGAGCAGGCGGAGGCTTGGACCATTGGATGTATTCAAGGCTGACTTAGACAAATTTTTGATCTACAAAGGAGTCAGGCAGGAAAGTGAATAAGGCCATAATCAGATCAGCCATGATCTTATTAGATCATTGAATTACAGAATTACAGATTTGTTAGAGCGCAGAAGCAGGTCTTTCGGCCCATCATGTCTGTACCGGCTCTCTGAATAAGTAATTCACCTAGTGCCATTTTCCTGCCTTCTCCCCATAACCTTGCACATTCTTACTTCTGATATAACAATCTAATTTCATTTTGAATGTTCCAGTTGAACCTACTAGTGTAGTTCAGGCCTGAAATTATTGTTCCGTGAAACAATGTTTTCTTATGTCGCTTTTGTTTCTTTTGCCAATTACTTTAAATCTGTGCTCCCACATTCTCAGTCCTTTCATTAGTAGGAACCGTTTCCCCCCATCTCCTCTGCTAGGACCTCTCATGATTTTTAATACCTCTATCAAATCTCCTCTCTGCCTTCTCTTCTCCAAGGAAAGCAGTCCCAACTTCTCCAACCTATCCTCATAAATGAAGTTCCTCATCCCTGAAGCCATTCATGTGAATCTTTTCTGCACACTCTCCCATGTTTTCTTTCTTAGTGTGGTGCACAGATGAAGTACTCCATTTGAGGCCGAATTAGCATTTTATACCAGTTTAACATGACCTCCTTGCTCTTGTACTCCAAGCCTCTATTAATAAAGCCTAGGATATTGTATTAATTAACCATTGAAGCCCTTCAATGGTTAATTAAGAATACCACCTTCAATGACATATGCACATATGCATCCAGATCTCTCTGCTCCTGTACACATTTTAGAGTTGTACCCTATATTTTATGTTGTGTTTCCATGTTCTTCTGACCAAAATGAATCACTTCATATTTCTCTTCGTTGCACTTCATCTGTCACCTATCTGCCCATTCCATTAACTTGTTCTACACTATATTCTCCTCACAATTCACAATGCTGCCATGTTTCATGTCATCAGCAAATTTTAAAATTGTGCCCTGTACATCAAAGTCCAGGTCATTAATGAATATCAAGAAAAATAAGGCTCCCATGTGGAACTCGACAACAAACCTTCCTGCAGTCCAAAAAAAACATTAAGCACTACACTCTGGCTCCTGTCACACAGGCTATTTCATAAATCATGTTGCTAATGTCCCTTTTATTCCATAAGCTCACTCATCTGTTATTTGGCATTGTTTCAAGTGCCTTTGAAAATTCATGCACACCACATCAACATCATTGCCCTCATTAACTCATGTTGTTATCTCTTCAAAAAAGCTCCAGCAAGTTAGTTAAACATGATTTCCTCTTAACAAATCCATGCTGGCTTTCCTTAATTAACCTACATGTGACTATTAATTTGATCTCAAAATATTGTTTCCACAAATTTTCCCACCAGCAAAGTTAAACTGACCAGTCTATAGTTGCCAGGCTTATTTTTACAGCTCTTTCTGAACAAGGGTGTAACATTTGCAATTCTCCAGTCCTTGGTACCACCCCAAGTCTATGATGAGGAGTTGCTGTCATTGGACTGAGGTTGACACAATAAGTAGTCTCACAATACCAGGTTAAAGTCCAACAGGTTTATTTGATAGCATGAGTTTTCGGAACACTGCTCCTTCATCAGGTGAGTGTAGGATTTGATTCACAAACAGGGCATATATAGACACAACCTCAATTACAAGATAATGGTTGGAATGCAAGTCTTAACATGTAATCAAGTGTTTACACGTGCAGACAATATGAGTGGAAAGAGGGTTAAGCACAGGTTAAAGTGGTGTGAATTGTCTCAAGCCAGGATAGTTAGTGAGATTTTGCAAGCCTAGGCAAGTCGCGGGAGTTACAGATAGTGTGATATGAACCCAAAGTCCCAGTTGAGGCCGTCTTCATGTGTGCGGAATTTGGCTATCAGTTTCAGAAACAATAACCAAGTTCCGCACATGTGAGGATGGCCTCCAACAAAATCCTGGATTCATGTCACACTATCTGTAACCCCCATGACTTGCCTGGGCTTGCAAAATCTCACAAATTATCCTGACTTGAGACAATTCACATCTCTTTAACCTGTGCTTATCCTTCTCTCCATTCACATTGTCTGCACCTGTAAAAACTTAATTACATGTTAAGACTTGCATTTCAACCATTATCTTGTAATTGAGTTTGTGTCTATATATGCCCTCTTTGTGAAACAAATCCTACACTCACCTGATGAAGGAGCAGTGTTCCAAAAGCTCCTGCTATCAAATGAACCTGTTGGACTTTAACCTGGTGTTGTGAGATTTCTTACTGTGCCTACCCCGAGTCTATGAAAGACTGGAAAATTATAGCAGCGCCTTTGCAATGTCCATGCCCACCTCACTCAGTATCCTTGGAGACATAGCTCAAGTGGCCCTGTAGTTCCATTAACTTTATCTAATACCTCCTGCTTCCCAATTTTAAATCCTTCTTATGAATTAATTACCTCCTCTTTTTCTGTGGCCTGGGTAGCATCTTTTTCCTTGGTAAAGACAGATGTAAAGTATGAATTCACTATCTCTGCTATTCCTCCTCCTCATGTGTGGAAATCCTTGTCCTTTTGGCTGACTCCTGCTCCTATTTCTTATGCTTTTAAACACTTCACACTATTTTTATATCTATCAGTAAATTGCTGAACTCATAAGTTGCCTTTCTCTGAAAACAGTCATCATATTGAACATTGGAATGCACTTGTTGCTTTTCACTTTTTTCTTTGTTTTGTCTTGCCCTATTTTTTGATGAAGGGGTGAAGCTAAGTGTTAGCTACCCTTTCCAAAAACTGCTTAACCTCTTTTGCAATTAATACAATTTCTATTTAATTTCAAATTACCAATATGCAAGTGTTTTCTTTTCATCAGCACTTTAAAGTTACCCTTTCTGACTCCTTCACAATAAAATTCTCCTGTTTGCATTTTTTCCAGATGCAGGTCAGTTTGTATTTCTCATGACTTTGAACAAGCCCCTTTCCAATTGTTGCTTTGCCTTTGACCTTCCTGAGCATTCTCCTCAATTATTGTCAATAAAATCATAGAATCATGGAATACACGGCTCAAACTGGTCCATGCTGATCAAAATGCCCATCTAAGCTAACCTCATTTGCCTGCATTTGGCCCATATCCCTCTAAACCTTTCCTATCCAAATATCTGTTCAAATGCCTTTTAAAATGTTGTCAATATCCCATATAACTACTTTACATGATGTAAGGCATCAGCTATCAACCCCTTGTTCCAGATGCACAGCAAATCTTGCCAGAAATAAGCCAAATAATTAATGTGTAAGAGAATTATGCATTATCAGAAACTGAAAAGACATATAGCATGTTCAGACAGATACAGTCACTTATCAGCAACCCATGGATTGACACGTCATGAGGCCTTATCACAGTGATGTAATGTAAAACAAATCATCATTTCCCTTCAGGAAAAAATCTGATGCACTTCTAGAAAATGAGGAAACAGATGGATCTGGTGGGAAGGCTGGCAAGTACTGCTGAGATCGATGGAAAGGATAGCAGGCTTTTTGGACCAAATGGCTTATTTTTGTTCCTTAAATCTCTTAGCTTCCTCCTAAATCTTTACCCAGATGTATCTTATATGCCATGTTACTCAGCTGGGATAACACATCCCTTACCCAGGAACATCACCTAAAATATTTAACCCCAAACCAGTGTACTTCATCAACAAACCTCTAAGCCAATGCACCTTATCTAACAAAGCATGTCCCTTAACCAGCGCACCTCACCTAACACACAATACCTTTCTGATCCACTGCAACATGTGTTTTGTCTTGTGCACTTCTGACATAAATAACTGAGATACATGATAATGTGGACCAATTTTCTATCAGACTTTCAGCTCAGATAAAAATAATTTGATATTTTGCTAATTTCCCAGATAAAGCTAAATTTTACGTGATGATTAAGAAGTTATTGAACTTTAAATTGTAATTTCACAACTTGCCATTATCATTTATAACCCTTATTTTCCACAAATCACCAGTATCCTTCAACATAATTTTCAGTTAATTATTATTCCTATATTTTATAATGTGGGCTTCTATTGTAGTTCCATCTATCGTACTACACAATTTTATATTAGTAAACCACCTCCGCCCATGAGCTTAATGTATTAACGCTTGACTAAGCTAACAATCCTCATCATTAATAAGATGTAAATGCCAGATTGTAAATACATTTAGGAAAGGGTTTGTTCTGTTTAGTAGGGTTAATTTTTATACGGTTGTGGTACTTCATTGATTTATATTGAAAACTGGAAAGCAATTTAATTCTGATCAGTATGCAATTCTTTTATCGGATTATCCATTTTAATGAGACTGTCTGCAGGTTTCTCAATCTTTACTAGATGCAGCCCAACCCAACCGTAGCTGTCTTAGCAAACAGCTTGACAAATGAGGCAGTCCAAATCCAAGCACAGCACCAGGTCCCTAGTGGTTACGTTAGAGGCTGCATCTGCAGCACAGTGCCTCAGCTGTCGACTCAGACAGCTCGCTCTTCACGGCAGCAACTGCATCACAGCCACAGTCTGAGACTGTGGCCAGCTCCCTTAAATTACTATTCCTACATTATTTATAACCAAGCAGACTTGCAAGTAAGCACCACCCATTGGCACACACAACACACATTAAAACATTTTTAAAAACAAAATCCATCTTTTCCACGTTTTTTTTTGGACACATATGTCTGATAGTCTGAGGTCTGATTGCAATGACTTATGGTCAGGCTGACTAAAAATTTCATCTTAAAACAGAAGGAACCAGTGAAAGAGAAAATGAAAGCACTCGAGTTTCCTCTCCTGCCTCAGCCAGACAAGACCCAAAGGCCTATAAAATGCATGTTTACTCTGAAGTCTTTATCAGCAGTTCATAAAACACACTGAATGTCTTATGTTTCTCAAATTATCACTATTTTAAATCTAACGTGTTTTTTTATCACATTGAATATTAAAATAAAGATATGTCCACAAAAACGCAGTTTCAGATTTTGCACATACATGTAATAATCTCACAATATTTCTTTTTGTAGACATTTTAATATAGACAGTTCAGGAAAGAACTATAATGAGAATTTTTAATCTCAAGATTATTGCTCTTATCCATTTTTCATCACCTCAACATATTTTCACACTACCTTAATTTGCCTCAACTATTGTAACATTAATTTCATGGAAGGCCAGTTTCAGGCTATAACTAAATCAGAATTGTGCCACTAGCTGCAGGATGAATTTACAACTATTGACGACACTCGCAATGAAATATTCAGGTTTTTGGTACGTGGAAAGGTTAAGGCTGTATCACTGCTCCCCAGGATGAACAATATATGATATTATAAGAGTATGAAAAAGCACTATAATTATCTGTGGCATTAATCAGGCAGTGTTAGATTGCACAACAATTTTAACATTTTATAGGATTTGTCGAGTCAGCTCAGATAAATTTTCCAATAGAGTTAAAAGAAACAAATTGAAAAGGCTCGAGTCTGCATCAAGAATCTAGGCCTTCATCTTATTCCCATCTGCAGACTACAGTGTATCGATGCGGCAGCCTCCCTCACAAGATCTGAATAATACCAAACAAAGAAAAAAATTTGTGTAGGCGTTCCCAGCACAGTACACTGGAGTTTATTTTTGAAGTCTGACACAATCACCAATTGTTATTTTTAAGAAGAAAATATAATGGCAAAGAACTTACCATTTCCCTTTATATCATCTTTCCTTAGGTTTGTTCGTGTCTGGAAGGATGTGCTAGGAGGTGCCTCCTTTGACCTGCTGCATGCTGCTATGACATCAGTCAGATGATACAGCTCATTCTGGGAAAGACTACTGTTGCTATGGAAACTGAGATGTGATGTGAATTTCTACTGCAAGCCCATTGGCACTTTGAACAAGGTGGTCCCTCTCTGTGCTGTCAGACTTTGGCTGGAGACAACAGTTTTCCCGATAAGGGAGAAGAAAGAGAACTGCCTCACAGCAAAAATCTTTCTACAAACCAGAACATTTCATTTATAAATATGGAATACTTGCAGAAAGAAGGCACTATTATAATAGTAGCAAATGTGTACTGTGCCTTCTTGGAAACACGTTTGAAAGTGTAAAGGATTCATGTCTGGCAAAAATGGTTTTGGGTTAACAAGCAAAATCTAAATTAATCTCCAAGAGTTGAGGGGGTGTATTTTAACTTCTCCCACAATGCAAAAAAGCAGCAGGAAACATAGAAACTAGGAGGAGTGGGACATTTGGCACTTCGAGCCTGCTCCACCATTTGATATGATCATGGCTGACCCTCTTGCATGGAGGTAAGAATTGATGAGTGGGACTAACTGGACCACTCTACAAAAGAGCCAGAGCAGACTTAAGTTGTGTCCTGTGCAGCACTGATTTATGGTTCTAGCTTTACATGATTTATACCAGTGCTCTGACCACTAACATCCTGAAAGGGGTCTCCCACTGGGCAGCTGGCATGCTTGCTTCCAGCAGTCAGCCCATTAATGTGTGAATCAGAGGCCTGTGGCACCAATAGAGCTACAATTACAATTATGATGGACAACTGGATGGACCCAGATTTTTTCAAATGGTTCAGGAGAACAGCTATCAAAATAGTAAATGTAACATTTTCAGTGTGAATTGGGGGAACAGGAATGCTCCTCCAAGTTCACCAGAATAACAATGAATAGGAAAATGCTGTGGATTTCTGGAAATCTGAAATAAAGATAAGAAGAGCTGAAAAACTCAGAAGGTGGCAGCATCTGTGGAGACAGAAACAGAGAGAACAAGTGGAATTTTCTGCCAGCAGGATTTTCCAGACCCACTGCTGAATGGCTTGCCGCATTTTCCAGCCCCACCCCTAGCATGACAGGCCATAAAATTCAACTCAGCATTTCAAGTTCAATATGGCTCTTCTCTGGAACTGGCGAGGGGTATAAATGGGTTTTATGTAATTAAAAAGAGGGAGGGGAATTGGAAAAAAGAAGAATCTCCAGCTGATGATTACAGTGCTCCCCTGCATCTTTTACAAAGCTAGTTGACCAGGAAATGCACATGAGACATCCTGGGTGGAGCAGCAGAAACACTGAGCAACTTCACTAATATAGAGGTGATCTTCTAGAGCTCAACTTGTAAATACAAATGCCAGCATCAGTTCAGTTATGCTGATACGTTTTGCCAGGTGGAGAGTTTTAGAGTACTTCTGCAAGATTTCTGTTTGCATATTTTGTATTATTTGGAATTTTTATTTTGCTCAGTTGTTTCTACCTTTGTGTCCATTTTTGTGCGTGTTTAATAATTTTAATCGATTGAGTCTCTTTCCTTAATATATTTTAGATATCTTCACATCATTGAAGTCCCTTTAACAATGTATCGATCAGATTTTGAAGGAAATATCTGTGTCTAGCTTGAAAGATATAATCTATTGTGCTGAATATTCAAGGATTAATTTGTTACATTAGTGTCAATTATAATTTAATAATATTTCTCTGAAACATAATAGTTTTTCTCCCCACAATGTACTACATATTGTAAATATATCTGCTTGAGAATGTCTGTGGTAACGTGGCTCTGTTAAAGGGCTTTGATGGCCTCATGATCAGGCTGGATCCTGTGGAGAGGCTATGCGGGAAGCTGAGCCAATTGGGAGAAAGGGCGTCCTGGGATTGGGAAGAACTTCAGTTGGAGCCAGAGGGAGCGATGAGGAGAAACTTTGTTAGTTATTGGGAGATCGCAGAGAGCTGTTAAAAGCAGAGGAGAGTGAGCGTTGAAGCTATGAAGAGACTAGCACAATTGCCATGCAAAAATGCCTTTAATTGGAAAAATTGAGTTTTTTGACCCAGAAGTTGGGCAGTAAATTGAAAAGCTGCATTACTTCTTTGTAGCTAATGAGATCATAGTGGAGGAAAAACAAAAGTTGAAACTACTAACAGTCTGTGGCCCACAAACTTACAGCCTAGTGACGAGTCCAACACTGCCCAACATTCCGAGCAGAATCTTCCTAAACAAATTCTAAGAGTGGAATCTTACAACCTCATCCTACCTGTATTTCGATGTAAGGTCATAAGATTGCATGACAAGGGTACAAGAGGTTCAGGGAATTAGGAGAGGTTAAAGATCTTGAGGAGTATAAGGACTGTAGGAAGGAACTTAAAAGGGAAATTAGGAGAGCCAGAAGGTGTCATGAGAAGACCTTGGCGGGTAAGATTAAGGAGAATCCCAAGGCCTTCTATAAATATGTGAAAGGTAAAAGGATAAGGAGAGAAGGGATAGGACCTATAAAAGGTGAGGGGGGAAAGGTTTGTGTGGAACCAGAAGAAATGGCGGAGGTGCTTAACGAGTACTTCGCCTCAGTATTCACAGTGGAAGCCGATCTGGGAGATTTTGTTATGGATTTGCAACAGATGGAAAAGATTGAGTACGTGAATATTAAGGAGGAGGATGTTTTGGAACTTTTGAATTCTATCAAGGTAGATAAGTCGCCGGGACCAGATGGGATGTACCCCAGGATACTGTGGGAGGCGAGGGAAGAGATTGCAGAGCCCCGGCGATGATCTTTGCGTCGTCAATGGAGACGGGAGAGGTTCCGGAGGATTGGAGGATTGTGGATGTAGTTCCTATTTTCAAGAAAGGGAACAGAGATAGCCCGGGAAATTACCGACCGGTGAGTCTGACCTCAGTGGTTGGTAAGCTGATGGAGAGGCTTCTGAGGGACAAGATTTACGAACATTTGGAGAGGTTTGACATGATCAGGAATAGTCAGCATGGATTTGTCAAGGGCAGGTCGTGCCTTACAAGCCTAGTTGAGTTCTTCGATAATGTGACTGAACACATTGACGAAGGAAGTGCCATGGACGTAGTGTACATGGACTTCAGCAAGGCGTTTGATAAGGTCCCCCATGCAAGACTTCTTGAGAAGGTGAGAGGGCATGGGATCCAAGGGCCTTTGGCCTTGTGGATCCAGAACTGGCTTGCCTGCAGAAGGCAGAGAGTGGTTGTGGATGGGGCTTTTTCTGAATGGAGGTCAGTCACCAGCGGAGTGCCTCAAGGATCTGTTCTGGGACCCTTGTTGTTTGTCATTTTCATAAATGACCTAGATGAGGAAGTCGAGGGATGGGTAAGTAAGTTCGCTGATGACACGAAGGTCGGTGGTGTTGTGGATGATCTGGAAGGATGGCAAAAGTTGCAGCAGGACATAGATAGGATGCAGGACTGGGCGGAGAAGTGGCAGATGGACTTCAACGTGGATAAATGTGTAGTCGTCCATTTTGGCAGAACCAACGGGATGAACGAGTACACTATCAAGGGCAGAAGTCTGAGTAGTGTTGAAGAGCAGAAGGATCTTGGGGCCCGGGTCCACAGGACTCTTAAATCGGCCTCGCAGGTGGAGGAGGTGGTCAAGAAGGCGTATGGTGTACTGGCCTTCATTAATCGAGGGATTGAGTTTAGGAGTCGGGAGGTAATGCTGCGACTTTATAAGACCCTTGTCAGGCCTCATTTAGAGTATTGTGCGCAGTTCTGGTCGCCTCACTATAGGAAAGATGTAGAAGCTATTGAGAGGGTACAGAGGAGATTTACAAGGATGTTGCCTGGACTGGGAGGCATGCCTTATGAAGTTAGGTTGAGGGAGCTGGGACTCTTTTCCCTGGAGAGACGAAGGTTGAGAGGCGACCTGATAGCAGTTTACAAAATGTTGAGAGGAATGGATAGGGTGGACTCTCAGAGGCTATTTCCCCAGGTTGAAATGGTTGCTACGAGAGGACACAGATTTAAGGTGTGGGGAGGGAAGTTCAGAAGTGATGTTAGGGGTAAGTTTTTCACTCAGAGGGTGGTGAGTGAATGGAATCGGCTGCCGTCAGTGGTGGTGGAGGCGAACTCGCTGGGGTCTTTTAAAAGACTTCTGGATGAGTATATGGGGTTTAATGAGATTGAGGGTTATAGATAGGTCTGTAGGTTGGTAGGTGTTGATGTGATCGGCGCAACTCGTGGGCCAAAGGGCCTGTTTGTGCTGTAGTGTTCTATGTTCTATGTTCTATGTTAAAACAGGAATGACACCCATTCTGCTGACAGTTCCCATATTACCAAATTGTTTTAACCCTGGTAACTGTGAGGTGATTCATTTTGGTAGGACAAACTTGAATGTGAATTAGAGGGTCAATGGCAGGTTTCTGAGGAATGTGGAGGAACAAAGAGATCTTGGGGTTAATACCCACAGATCTCTGAAGGTCGCCACTCAAGTGGATAGAGCTGTGAAGAAGGCTTATAGTATGCTGGCGTTTATTAACAGGGGGGTTGAGTTTAAGAGCCATGGGGTTATGCTGCAACTATACCAGAAGATGGTGAGACCACATTTGGAATATTGTGTTCAGTTCTGGTCACCTCACTATAAGAAGGCTGTGGAAGCATTGGAGAGTGCAGAAGAAATTTACCAGGATACTGCCTGGGTTGGAGGGTAGGTCTTATGAGGAAAGGTTGAGGGAGCTGGGGCTTTTCTCTTTGGAGCGGAGGAGGATGACAGGCAACTTAATAGAGGTTTATAAGATGATGAGAGGGGTTGATAGAGTAGATGTGCAGAGACTATTTCCTCAGATGGATGTAGCTGTTACTAGGGGGCATAATTATGAGGTTCATGGTGGGAGATATAGGAGGGATGTCCGAGGTATATTCTTCACTCGGAGAGTGGTTGGGGTGTGGAATGCACTGCCTGCTGTGATAGTGGAGTCAGACAGTTTAGGAACTTTCAAGTGGTTATCGGATAGGCACATGGAGCACACCAGAATGATAGGGAGGGGATGGCTTGATCTTGGGATTGGACATAGCTCGGCACAACATTGAGGGCTGAAGGGTCTGTACTGTACTGTAATGTCCTATGTTTCCCGAGCGTGATGAGGATCACACAATTTGCACACATTAGAATGCATCTCAATATCATTAATGCAGCGCTCTCACAATCACCCCCCCTTCCTTAACAACCTGGTGGGGAGGATGTCACGCCGGCAAGGAAAACACCTGCTCCGTAAAAGTCAGCTGCAGGCACAGCAGCAGCGAACGGGAGTGAGGAGGTAGGTCGCTCTGACCACTGGCCTCGGTGTTGTTGGGGTTTGGGGTCACAGATGCGGCCGTGGTGCTTGGCGGGGGGTGGGGGGGGGGTTAGCCTGCAATGTGTTGGGGGAGGGTGAAATAGTGCCGGTCATGGGATTGCCAAGCTCAGGGCTCAGTGCTGGCTGGGGCCAGCAATGGGGGATTAGCCTGGATCCCATGGGCTTTTACTTGTATGATCAACCTACTACTGTGTGAGACCTTGTCAAACGCCTTGCTAAAATCCATGTACACAACATCCACTGCATCAGCTCTTCTTGTTACATTGGGGCAGCATGAAAGCACAGTGGTTAGCATTGCTGCTTAATAGCTCCAGGGACCTGGGTTTGATTCCTGGCTTGGGCCACTGTCTGTGTGGAGTTTGCACATTCTCCTTGTATCTGCATGGGTTTCCTCCGCGTGCTCCAGTTTCCTTCCACAGTCCAAAGATGTGCAGGTTAGGTTGATGCTAAAAATTGCCCCTTAAAGTCTAGAGGTGTGTAGGTTAGAGGGATTAGCGGGTAAATACGTAGGGATACGGGGTAGGGCCTGGGTGGGATTGTGGTCTGTGCAGATTCGATGGGTCAAATGGCCTCCTTCTGCACTGTAGGGTCTCTATGATTCTATGATCCTCAAAGAATTCAATGAAGTTTGTGAGGCAAGACCTTCTTTTAACAGAAACATGTTGACTATTTCTGACTAGTCCATGTCTTTATATGTCACAGTCAATCCTATCTCTCAGGATTGATTCTACTAATGTGCCCCGATATCTCCTCTGTATCTAGTGAGGATTTGAAAATCAACCCAGAGCAGCTGCTATCTCCTCCCTGCCCTCCGCCAACAGCCTCGGAAACAGCTCATAACAGTCCATCTTTCCCTTGTGCTTTATCATTTTTCAAGAATTCCAACCCTTCAAGTACTTCACTGTTTCTCCTAAATCTGCATCATCCCTTTCCTTTCTAAACACAGAGACAAAATATTTAAACCTTTCCACAGCCTCAGCATCTACACACAAGCTCCCTTCTTCGTCTCTGATAGGTCCCACTTTTTGCCTAACTAACCCATTACCATTAATATATTAGGTTTTCTTTTACTTTACTTGCCAATCTTTTTTCATTCCCTCTCTTTCTATTTCTTATTTCATTTTTTGCTTTGTTCCTGCACTTCTTATATCCAAGATATGGTGATGCCAGCGTTGGACTTGGGTAAGCACAGTAAGAAGTTTCACAACACTAGATTAAAGTCCAACAGATTTATTTGGTAGCACAAGCTTTCAGAGTTTCACTCCTTCTTCAAGTGAGTGAGGAGTTGTATTCACAAACAGGGCATATATCGACACAAACTCAATTTACAAGATAATGACTGGCATGCAAATCTTTATAGGCAATTAAGTCTCAAAGGTACAGACAATGTGAGTGGAGAGAGGCCAAGAAGAGGTTAATGTGTATTATCTCCAGCCAGGACAGTTAGTGAGATTTTGCAAGCCCAGGCAAGTTGTGGGGGTTACAGACAGCGTGACATGAATCCAAGATCCCGGTTGAGGCCGTCTTCATACACACAGAACACAGAACCCAATCCCACCCAGGCCCTATCCCCATAACCCCACACCTTTACCCACTAATCCCTCTAACCTACGCATCCCAGGACACTAAGGGGCAATTTCTTAGCATGGCCAATCAACCTAACCTGCACATCTTTGGACTGTGGGAGGAAACCGGAGCACCCGGAGGAAACCCATGTGTGCGGAACTTGGCCATCAGTCTCTGTTCAGCAATTCTGTGCTGTCGTGTGTTGTGAAGGCCGCCTTGGAGAACGTTTACTTGAAGATCAGAGGCCAAATGCCTGTGACCGCTGAAGTGTTCCCCAACAGGAAGAGAACAGTCTTGCCTGGTGATTGTCAAGCGGTGTTCATTCTTCCGCTGTCATAGCACGGTCTCCCCAGTTGTCCATGCCTTGGGACATCCTTTCCTGCAGCATATCAGATAGACCACGTTGGCCGCACCACAGCGAGAAGTCACACCGACCTCCTTAGAAGACAAACATGGGACACTGCAGGCACAGAGTACCCTTCGTCGTCCAGTACTTCCACGAAGCAGAGAAGCTACGACATCTTCTCTGGAACCTTTGACATGTCATCGATGAAGGAGAACATCTCACCAAGACCATCCCCACTTTTTGCCTTCAAACAACCGCAGAACCTCAAACAGACGATTGTCTGCAGCAAACTACCAGCCTTCGAGAGAACAGTGACCGCAACGCCACACAACCCTGCCACAGCAACCTCTGCAAGACATGCCGTATCATCAATATGGATGCCATCATTCCACATGAGAACACCATCCATCAGGTACATGGAACATACTCTTGAGACTCGACCAACGTTGTCTACCTGATATGCTGTAGGAAAAGCTGTCCCGAGGCATGGTACATTGGAGAGACCACGCAGATGCTACGACAACACTGCTCGACAATCACCAGGCAGGACTGTTCCCTTCCAGTCATGGAACATTTCAGCAATCACGGGCATTCAGCCTCTGATCTTCGGGCAAGCATTCTCCAAGGCGGCCTTCACGACACACGACAACGCAGAATCGCTGAGCAGGAACTGATAGCCAAGTTGTGCACACGAGGACGGCCTCACCTGGGATCTTAGGTTCATATCACACTGTCTGTAACCCCCATAACTTGACTAGGCTTGAAAAATCTCACTAACTGTCCTGGCTGGAGACAATACACATTTCTTTAACCTGTGCTTAACCCTCTCTCCACTCACATTGTCTGTACCTTCAAGATTTGATTACCTGTAAAGACTCACATTCCAACCATTAAATTGTAAATTGAGTTTGTGTCTGTATATGCCCTTTTGTGAACACAGCTCCTCGCTCACCTGAAAAAGGAACTAGAGTCTGAAAGCTTGTGCTACCAAATAAATCCGTTGGACTTTAACCTGGTGTTATCAGGCTTCTTACTGTGCTTCCTATATCCATCCAGGCTGTCTGCAGTTATTAGCTATTTGTGCCTATCGTACGTTTTCTTCTTCTGTTTGATCTTCCCCTGTATTCTTTTAGACACCAGCACCTCCACATCATTCTTCTAGACAACGAAGGGATGGTGTCTAGATTCGCCAGTATCAATCTTATTTTTGGAGGGGACATGTCCACCTTGAATGTTTAGAATCTCACTTTTTAATGCTTTCCAAGGGTTTTTCACTAATTTATTCTCTAACACTGCTGTCTAGTCCACTTCAGCCAAGTCCCTTCTCATTCCTGCAAATTTGCCTTCCCCCAGTTCAAAACATTACCCCTGCTTTATCTACATTCTTTTCTATGATAATGCTAAATCTAATTGAATTGTGATCGCTATCCCCAAAATGGTCACTTCACCCACTTGCCCTTCTTGTTCCTGGTGCCCTTAAACAAGACCTCATCACCAATGAAAACGTGGAACAGGTGACAGCAGACATATCAAGTGTTAAGGTGTTCAGCAACCTGGATGTGAAATGTAGGTTCTGGCAGATCCCACTGGATGAAGACTCTTTGAAACTTACCACATTCATATCTCTGGTGGGCAGATATTGTTTTCTTTGTGTGCTTTATGGGATCTACACTAGCAACGAGGTCTTCCAGCAGTGCATGGAGCAACTCTTTGCAGACCAACCCTGCAAAATCATTATCGATGATATCTTGGTTTGGGGTCATACTATCCACAAAATGACACACATTTGTCTTATCCTCAACAGAATCAGGAGTACACAACTGAACCTTAACTCTGTGAAATACAGAATCAGGGTCATCCAAATTCCCTGCGTAGGTCACTTACTTATAGAATTTCCTTATGACAAACTATCTTTCTAAGTTTATCCCATGCTGAAGTGAGGTAACTGAACCTCTTCAGCAGCTCCTCCACCAGGATGTTGAGTGGCATTATCAGGGGCATCACACAATGGTCTTCAACAGACTCAAGCAGGAACTCGCATCCCTGCTGGTGCTATAATGCTTCGAGGTGTGAGCACCTGTACTTATATCAGCAGACACCACCCAGCATGGACCTGGTGCAGTCTGTATCCAGAATGGCGGACCAATAGCATTTGTTTCAAGTGCCCTCACTGACACTGAGACTTATTGTGCTCAGATTGAAAAGGAAGTCCTCACTCTAGTTTTCATCTGTCAGAAATTTCACGAATTCATATCTGGTTGTCCTGAACTGTTGAAACTGATCATTAGCCACTCATAACTTGCTTAAAAAAGCCTTTTCATACTGTGTCTGTAAAGCTGCAATGTATTCTGCTCAAGCTACAACACTAGCATCTCAGCATCATTTACAAATATTGTAAGGAGTTGTACCTGGCCTTTCCAGAGCCTTCCTACCCACTGCAGACCAAGCAGATTGTGAGGAAATACTATGACAATAGAGGTGATGTTCTCTCATAGAATCCAGGTACTCAAAGATGCATTCACATGACCAAACCAAACACATAAACTAGCCTACAAATGGCCTTCACCTTTCTTCTTCACGCAACAAAAACTTGAGGTTACTGGAGAAGCGATTGGCTATGCACCAACTGAACATGTGTTTCATCCTATGTAAAGAGCTATGTATTGTTAGCCTGTTCAATCTGTATGTTATAGAAATGTTCATACAGAGTTACTGCTTGCCTACACTGCTACATTGCAATGTCACTGGCTGTCCCAACTTAAATAGAAGAGAGACTCACGTGATGATGCAGCCACTAATGAGCCTTATGATGGAAGAGTGGGAGTTTCTCCCAGAGTGTGGACAAATATAGAGCAAGTAAGAGCTGCTCCAACTAGTGAATAAACTATTGTTGTTCTCAGTCTTTGGTTGCCAGTCATTGGAACCCAACACTTCCACACAGAGCTTACGTGAAACGAAGTATTAGAACATAAGAACATAAGAAATAGGAGCAGGAGTAGGCCATCTAGCCCTTCAAGCCTGCCCCGCCATTCAATAAGATCATGGCTGATCTGTCATGGCTCAGTTCCACATTCCAGCCCTCTCCCCATAACCCTTAATCCCCTCGCTTATCAAAAACCCATCAACCCGCGTCTTAAAAATATCTAGCGAGGCAGCCTCCACCACTTCAACGGGCAGAGAATTCCAGAGATTCACCACCCTTTGAGTGAAGAAGTTCCTCCTCAACTCCGTTCTAAACTGCCCCCCCCCTTTATCTTGAGGCTGTGCCCCCTAGTCCTACTGTCCTTTCTGAGCGGGAAGAGCCTCTCCACCTCTATCCTATCCATCTCATTCATCATCTTATACGTCTCAATGAGATCTCCCCTCATTCTTCTAAACGCTAACGAGTACAAGCCTAGTTTATTCAGCCTCTCCTCATAGCTCAACCCCCTCAACTCTGGTATCAGCCTAGTAAACCTCAATACAATCAATATTATCAATACTAATCAGTTTACCTCAACAGCTTTCTAAAACCAAATGCTAATTCCAGTGGGCAAGTGGAAAAATGCATACAAATGACACAGAATTGGATGAGTGGTCCATGATCACCATTTTGAAACCTTAATAAAAACAACTGAAATTCATTTTGGGCTGACTGAATCAGTATCCTGGATGTCAGAGTGCATGCAGAATCCACTGGGCCAAAACAGAACTGTGCTAACTTGGATTTTCCTTATAAAAACACACCATTTTTACTCATCCATACCAAAGGGGTCTGTGGAAATAAACTGAACAAAAGGATCATATATATCATCATAGAGATTGCACAACCCTTTATTTATATTAATTGAATGGGTTGCTTGAGTTGAAAAAGTATCAATTACTGTTCCAAAATGTAAGCCCTGATTTCTATAAGCAGCTTGTTATCTGCAAGCATCAATCTAGTCTGGTATTGAGATTGAGACCCTGAAAAGAAGGCCCTGACACAACAATGTTATTCAAGGAGTTAGAGAGTGAAAAACCTTTGAAACTTTCGATGTTTCAGTGAAAGGTGGAGACTCACTGGAGAGAAGGAACAATGACCATAACTGGTGACCAGTCCCTGACTTGGTCCAGATTGCCTCAAGGAAGGTCAGAAGTAAGAGTTATGAAAAAGCCTCAGGTCTTCACAAAAGAGCCAAAGCTCCAGTTAGTTCATATTATATTTGCCCCAATGGACTAAGGGTGCATTAAGAATCAGGAAGTACACATTGTCCCTTGAACATGGAGATCTTTATTTAAGGTGTGCACTCATTCACTGTCAGGTCTAAAACTGCACGAATGAGTCCTAAGCTGGGAGGAGCTAATTATCCACGGGTGACCTGACCCACTCTCTTAAAAAGGCAGTCCACATCCCCAACCCCAAAATACAATATATACATCCCCCTTAAATCCAAAACTTCCCCAACTAAGAACATACATACACAAATAAGGAAGAACATATTTACATCTAATGACTACTATTTATACAGAACGTTGCAAATTACCACAGTCCCCAACATAAAGTCCCTTCAGACAGTTCACATGGACCATAATGAGTGGGATTTTACAGCCTCCCAAATCTGTAAAGTCCCAGCCAAGGTCAATAGGCAGGCAACAACTCTGGGCTACCACACGGATTGGTGCAGGGACCCCAGATATTCACAATATATATTAATGGTTTGGATGAGGGAACAAGATGTAATATCTCAAAGTTTGCAGATGATACTAAGTAGGATGGGAGGGTGAACTGTGACGAGGATGCAGAGATCCTTCAGAATGATCTGGACAGGTTGAGCAAGCGCAGGTGCAGTATAATTTGGATAAGTGTGAGATTGTTCACTTTGGAAGCAAAAACAAGAAGGCAGATTACCACCTGAATGGCTGTAGATTGGGAGAGGGGAGTGTGCAGTGGGACCTGGGTGCCCTTTTGCACCAGTCATTGAAGGTAAGCATGCAGATATAGCAGACGGTGAAGAAGGTAAATGCTATATTGGCCTCCATTGCAAGAGATTTTGAGTACAAGAGCAGAGATGCGTTGTTGCAATTATACAGGGCCTTGGGGAAGCCACACCTAGAGTATCGTGTGTAGTTTTGGTCTCCTTTCTGAGGAAGAATGTTCTTGCTCTCGAGTGAGTGCAGCGAAGGTTTACCACGCTGATTCCGGGAATGGCAGGATTGATGTATGAAAAGAGATTGGCTAGGTTAGGATTGTTTTCACTGAAGTTCAGACAGATGAGGGGAGTATCTCATAGACACTTATAAAATTCTAACAAGACTAGACAGGATAGATATTCCCAATGGCAGGGGAGTTCAGAACCAGGGGTCACAGTCTGAGGATTCAGGATAGACCATTTAGGACTGGGGTGGGGAGACATTTCTTCACCCAAAGAGTGGTGAGCCTGTGAAATTCATTACTACTGAAAGTAGTTGATGCCAAAACATTGAATGTATTCAACAGGCGGCTGCATATATCACTTGGGGCAAGTGGGATCAAAGGTTATGGGGAAAAAGCAGGATTAGGCTATTGAGTTGGATGATCAGACATGATTATAATGAATGGTGAAGCAGGCTCGAAGGGCCAAATGACCTCCTCCTGCTCCTATCTTTTATGCTTCTATGTTTCAATGAACTTTCCATGATTCGTCCTTCACCCACTCCAATTTCCCTGACAGGCGGGGCAGCAAGATTCTGGCCAATGAGCTTATAGGGGGATGGTGGTCTCGTTGAGACTGGTTCCTCATTTTAGGAATCCCTTCCAGAGTAGACTCCCGAGTTCTTCATGATCCTGTTGTCCAGCATGAGGTTCTCTTTCTGACAGACCGCAGGTAACTTGTGTCACAGATGTTGTATCCGTCTTGGAGCGACCAATTCTGACTCTGAAATACTCATCTTGGGCAACCCTACCGGAACCAACATGGACGATTCCAAGGAATGTGCTAGAGAGAACTAGACCACACAGCAATTCAGGCAAAAGAGAAAACTGAGATTACATGCCAGAACAAGGTTGCTGAAATGCATAAGTATCAATTTCGAAAGAAAACATACCAAAAAGAAACAATAGGCTGAAAAGGAACTTTATCATATGACCTATATACCAGAAAAAGAGTGCCACAACCATTGGAACATATGAACATAAGAACTAGGAGCAGGAGTAGGCCATATGGCCCCTCGAGCCTGCTCCGCCATTTAATAAGATCATGGTTGATCTTTTGGTGGACCCAGCTCCACTTACCCGACCGCTCACCATAACCCTTAATTCCTTTACTGTTCAAAAATTTATCTATCCTTGCCTTAAAAACATTCAATGAGGTAGCCTCACTGGGCAGGGAATTCCACAGGATCACAACCCCTTGTGTGAAGAAGTTCCTCCTCAACTCAGTCCTAAATCTGCTTTCCCTTATTTTGAGGCTATGGTCCCTAGTTCTAGTTTCACCTGCCAGTGAAAACAACTTCCCTGCTTCTATCTTATCTATTCCCTTCATATCCTTATATGTTTCTATAAGATCTTCCCTCATTCTTCTGAATTCCAGTGAGCTTGCTCCCAGTCCACTCAGTCTCTCCTCATAAGCCAATCCTCTCAACTCCAGAATCAACCCAGTGAATCTCCTGTGCACCCCCTCCAGTGTCAGCATATCCTTTCTCAAGTAAGGAGACCAAAACTGTACGCAGTAGTCTAGGTGTGGCCTCACCAGCACCTTATACAGCTACAACATAATCTCACAGTTTTTAAGCTAGCAATGAAGGACAAAATTCCATTTGCCTTCTTAATTATCTGCTGTACCTGCAAACCAACTCCTTGTGATTCTTACACAATGACACCCAGGTCCCTCTGCACAGCAGCATGCTGCAATGTTTCACTATTTAAATAATAGTCCATTTTGCTGTTATTCCTTCCAAAATGGATGACCTCACATTTGCCAACATTGTACTCCATCTGCCAGGCCCTCGCCCACTCACTTAGACTACCTATATCCCTTTGCAGATTTTCAAAGTCCTCTGCACACTTTGCTCTGCCACCTATCTTAGTGTCACCTGTGAATTTTGACACACTACACCTGGTCCCCAACTCCAAATTATCTCTGTAAACAATGATGAAGGGCAGATCTAAGGTCACGGGGTGAACTTCTCGGGCGAGTAGGAAACTTCGACATTTACCTGGAGGGTATGAGGAAGGATTTAAGAGTAACAGTGGAGAGGTCAAATGTTGCATTTGGAAGGGTCAATACTTATGGGAGGGAAGGTATGGATGATGTGAGGAGGGGTAAAGATATTTCATTGGACACCAAAGGTCAAAAACCATGGCTGGCCACAACTATGCAGAGCCTCGTGGTGGAGATCTCAGGATGCTGCATGGAAATTGGATCATCGGGTTCGGCCAAAATGCAGATCATCTCAACTGGACAACTGAAGGGAACCCCAGAATGTGGTAGTTACAATACTAAGGTCCTGGGACAGATGAGTGCGAAAAACAAGGCTGAGCATGTGCAGCAGTGTTCTTGCAAATGGTTTGTAAGGGCCCTGGAAAATACCTTTACCTCCTGCAGGTGTCTGACAGTCACAGAGCCAGCTAGAGGTATCTCTCTGAAAATGTTGGGGTGCAGCGTACACAGGCTTGAGAACCACATAGCAAACAAACCACATCAGATCTCATTTCAGTGCCAGTGGACTATACCTACAGAAGTATCCTAGGATTAACAGTCACAATGCACTGTGCAATCATATGTGAAATCAAAACTTCTTCATTCCTTCTCTCTTTATCACTTTTAGATTCTTCCCTGCCATCCGCAGCAGGGGTGGAAACAGCCTGCTGACCTGTTAGCTCAGTTACCTTCCTCTGGAGGCCTGAGTCTTAGAGGGCCCTGATTTACTTTGGCTACCCTGTTGTGGGGAGCACTAATTAATGCTATCTCCACTCACATTCTCTGCACTTTTAAGACTTGAATAGTAGATTAGCTGTAAAGACTCACATTCTAATCAGTATTCTATAAACTGTGTGTGTCTTTATGTGCCCTTCTCTGATCCGAATGCCCCACTCACCTGACGAAGGAACAGCGTTTCTGAAAGCTTGTGGGTTCACTATCAAATAAACTTGTTAGACTTTAACCTGGCGCTGTGAGACTTCTTACTGTGTTTACTCCAGTCTAACGCCGGCATTTCCACATCATGCAGTGACCACCAGAATGTAAGGCCCTTCCTGAACTACATCAGGTACCATCAAAGTGTGTGTCATAGAATCCTATATTCCAGAAGAAGTCCATTCAGCCCACTGACCACAATCCCACATAGCCCTATCCCCTTAACCCCATGCATTTACCCTAGTTAGCCCCCTAACACTGTGGGGCAATTTAGTATGGCCAATCAGCCTAACCCACACAACATTGAACTGTGGGAAGAATCCAGGGCGCGCAGAGGAAACCCACACAGACATGGGGAGAATGTGCAATCTTCACACAAACAGCGACTCAAGCCGGGTATTGAACCCAGCTCCCTGGTACTATGAAGCAACAATGCTAACTACTGTGCCACCCTCTGCATTGTGGAGGTAGCTGCCGTCATTTCTCTATCAATGCACTTTTGAACTCCTCCCCCACATTCTTTCCAAATTTACCCTTTCTAACCATGTTAGAATGGTATGAGTTTCTGTGAGATCCCCTCTCACTCTTCTAAACTCCAATGAATCTAATCTTAACCAACTTAACCTCTCCTCATTTGAAGGCCTGCCTTCCCAGGAATCAGCCTGGTAAACCTTCAGTCTACTCCCTTTATAGCAAGGACATCCTTCCTCAGGTAAAGACACCAAAACTGCACACAATACTCCAGCTGTGGTCTCACCAATGTCATAGAGAATTGCAGCCAAACATAGGTTATTCACCCACTTCCTGCATGGCAGGACAGTCCTCTGATGGAGGTCCTGGCCACTGAAAGTTTCTCCCTTGTCAGATTGTTCCTCTGGGTACAGGATGTTCCTTCTAGTCTCTATTCAGCAAGACTTTCAGAGAGGTGTCACTGAATCTGGGAGGGCAGAGCTCCTTGTTTCATAGGCCATCCCCTCCTTTGAACAGTGGACAGGTTGACGTATATGTATTTTTTAAATGTTGTACCGGGATATGTCAGTAGGGTGCATGCCACCCAACCGTCCTACCATGAAAAACTTAAGGAAACCCCCAACTATATAATTAATTAGGCCAGCATCGCACAAAATGCTGCAAATTTCCATTGGTCCGTTTGGCAGGAAAGACTCCCCATTCCTGTCCCTGCCACAGGACTTGGTCCCAGAGTGGAAAATTTCACTCATTTTTTCAAAAGGGTTTCCCATTACTGAAGTTAAACTGACTGGTCTGTAGTTTCTGGTCTCGCCTTTACCTCCGTTCCTGAAAAAGGCTACAATATTAACTTTTGTACAGGATTATGTTTCTGTAGAATTTTCTGCACTCAGTTCCTAGATACTATAGATTGGCAACATTTGCTGTTCGTGCCATCATTAACCTCTGGGTGGCAGCAGCAACACATTACAAAATCCCAATGTAAATCCAATCTCATTTCAGACCCAGTTAATTTGTGAGATGACTCACTTAAAATATGCAATATACAATTTAACAAATAAAACTTTAAAAAAAAAATTGTGTCACCATTTTAATTCCAAAGGAGGGCCTGGCTTTTACAGAGGAGAAACAGGTCCAATTGGTCAATGTCAATACCCCACATTCCTTCTACTTGTAACTCTTTGCATCCTTTCCCTCAATACTCCCTCATACAAGTATCAAGGTTCCTCAGCTTGTGTTTAGAAATCTCTTAAAAAATGCTTCTTTGACAGCATTTCCAAACATGTGGCCTAGAAGGAGAAGGTCTATATAAATCCTTGCTGTGTACTTCCTACCCATGGAACACACTAAAACTCTCACATAGATAAATTCTCTGCTTTTAACACTGCACTGAGTGGCTTCTCATTGTCAGTGACACTGAGTTCAACTCTTCTTGTCCTTACCAAAGAATAAAATCAGAAAAGTTCCCTGACTCATATTCAAAGCCACCTTCCTCTTTGCCCCTCACAACCTAATTTCCTCCTGGCCTGCACTCCAGAAAACCCTCAAAGTCTCTCAATACTGCAATTTTGAATTCCCAACTCACCTAGCCTTCAACAACATTTCTGCAGTTACTGATTTGCTAAATGACATCCTCACCACTATCTTTGGTACTCTTGACATAAAAACATGAAACATAAAAAGTAGAAGCTGACCATTCCGCTAATCAAGAATGCCAATCAATATGATCAGCAGTGACCTTTGGCTTCAACTTCATTTTCCTGCTCACTTCCATTATCCCTTGTTTGAGAGACCAAAAATCTGTCTTTCTCAGCCTTAAATATATTCATGATGGGATGTCTACAATCATCTGCAGTGGAGAATGCCAAAGGTTCACAACCCTTTGAGTGAAGAAATTTCTCATTGTTTCACTCCTGGATGATGCCCTTTATCCTTGGATTGTGACGCACACGCACACATGTTTAAATTCCCCAGCCAGAGGAAATACCCTGTCAATGCCTACCATATCAAACCCCTTCAGTATCTTGAATGGAGAAGTCACATTCACTATTTTCTGGTCTGTTGGGAGCTTTCCAAAATCTAGAGAATTTTGGAAAATTAAAACAACGCATCTCCTATCTCAGTAGCCACTTCTTTTAAAACCTTAAAAGTTTAAATCCGCCAGGATCTGGGGACTTGTAAACTTTTAATTCTAATGATTTCCTCGGTATCTTTCTCTGCTGAGTGTAATTTCTTTAAGTTGTTCCCTCTCTTTCACCTCTTGATGTACATTTATTTTGGGTGTGCTACTTTGTGTCCTCTATAGTGAAGACAGACACAGAATTTATAACATATCAGAATTTATCTGTTATGTCCTTATTTTCCATGATTAATTCCCCAGAATCTAGAGGGCAAACAATCATTGTATTTATTCTTTTCTTTCTTAAATGTCAGCTGAATCTCTTACTACCTGCTTTTGTATTTCCAGCTAGCTTTCCCTTCTACTCTAATTTCTCCCTCCTTATTAATCTTAGTCATTTTTTGCTGTTTTTCTATTCTGTCCAATCTTCTGATCTACCAGTAATTTTTGTGGATTTATGCCTGTTTTTTCAATTTGATACTATCTTTTATTATCTTAGTTAGTCACAGTTGATGCATACTTCCCTCACTAGAATGTATCTTTTCTGATTATTCTGAAATATCTCCTTAAATATCTGTCACTTGCCCTTATTTAAATTTAAAATACTAGTCATGGAAGTATTCCTCTCTCCCTCAGCCTGAATATGAAATTCAATCATATTATGATCACTGCTAGCTAAGGACACTTTCAATATGAGGTCATTAATTAATCCTATCTCATTGTTCATTACCAGATCCAGTAGAGCCTCCTTTCTGGTTGGATCCAAAATATGCTAATCTAAAAAACTGTCAAGAGACCACTCTACGAACTCACCATCCAGGCTACCTTTGCCAACATGATTCATCTAACCTATATGTAGATTAAAATCACCCATCATTATTAACATAACTTTCTCATAAACCCTATTATTTCTTCCTGTATTTTCTGTCCTACAGCGGGCTGCTGTTTGGAGGAACTGGATCTATTTCCACAAGTAAATTCTTTACTATTTCCCCTCTGTACTAAAACTATAACTTGATCTCCAGAACTAAAGCCAACTCTCGCTGTTGTACCACTGTCATCCTTAATTAACAGAGCATCTTCTTCACTGTCTCCAAGCTTCTAGTCATCCAACTTTGAACATTCAGGTCCCAGTCTTTGTCATATTGTGGCCATGTCTCTGTGATGGTTGAAAGATCATACATACTTACTTGTCTTTGGGCTGTCAATTCATCAGTCTTATTAGAAATACTATGCACACTCAACTGAAGAGTATTTAGTTCTGTCTTTTTGCTATTTTTGTAATCTTTAACTTCATCAGTTGGTGCATTCTTAGGTCTGTGCTCTCTGCCCCTTCCAGTGTGCTCTGATCATCACTTCCCTTGTTCCTGCCTTGTTTTCACTATTTAATTTATCACCTCTTTCCAAACTCAATCCTGTCATCCCCAATATTTAGCTTAGATCCTCTCCACTGCCATAGTTCTATGACTCAGCAGAACACTCAGCCCTGCCTGGTTCAGGTGAAGGCCTCTCAATGGGATAGCTCATCTCCTCAGTACTGGTGCCAATTCCTAGGGAATCAAAGTCTCACAACAATCTTTGAACCACACATTGAACTCTGATTTAACCTATGCCAATATACTTGTGACTCAAGTATTAATTCAAGGATAATTACCTTTGATGTCCTGCTTTTAAATTTAGTTCCTGGCTGCTCGCACACCCTCTACAGAACCTCTTTCCTAGTTCTACCTATGCGGTTGGTATCTACATGGCCCATGACCCCTCCTAAGTTGTTACAGAGATACGATTGTATGGTGACCTAGGCAGGGACCTCAAAACTGAAGAACAGTTCAGAAAGAAAAGTTGGAAAAGCCGGTGGGGTAACTCTATTTTTTAGGGATGACATTAGTACAGTAATAAGAGATTAACTCAGTTCAAAAGAAAAAGACGTAGAATCAGTTTGGGTTGAGATACGCAATAGAAAGGATAAGAGGTTAATTGTGGGAGCAGTTTATGGGCCCTGTAACAATAGTTACACCATAGAACAGAGTATACAGGAAGGAATAAATGGGGTATGTAAAAAAAGTTATTGCAATAAACATGAGTGATTTTAATCCATGTGTACATTGGATGAATCAGACTGGCAAATGTCACCTGGAAAATAAGTTCACAGCGTGTTATCAGAACAAATTCTTAGAGCAATACTTTCCAGCACCAAACAGGGAGCAGGCTATCCCCAACCTGGTAATATGCAATGGAATAGGGGTAATCGATAAGCTCAAGGCGACAATAATCATAACATGATAGATTTTTAGGACATCATTCGACATCTGAACAAAAATCTTTTCCTGTCCCTTGCAGATGTAAAGCTTCTGCAACTTATTGACACCCCTGCCCATCCCAGATCCTTCGCCAGTCCCAATCCCTCAAACTCCATCTTTTCTAGTCCCAGCCCTTACCGTGTGTTCACCATACCCTCTGACCTTCCTTTCTCTGAGGCTGAGCGGGCTGTTCTCAGCGAAGGACTCAGCTTTGTATCCTTACGTCCCACCTCAATGAATTCTGGGCCCAACATGGACACTTCTTTTGTCACCTTTGTCTCCGTGTCAACTTCTTTGGGCAACAGTCCTCCCCTCGTTCCCCAGATCCTTTCACATGCCTCCAACATTCTGCCTCCAATTGGACACTCCCACCAGGAGAATTACCTGTCCTCATTGGAAACTGTCGATGGGACATTGGCTGTCTCAATTTTTCTGCCCCCCCTTACCCATTCCAACCTCTCTCTTTCCAACTTTTTGCTCCCTTACGCCCAACCCTGACATTGTTATCAAACTTGCCAACAAAGGGGGCGCCATCGTCATCTAGCATACTGACCTCTACCTTGCAGAGGCTGGGTGTCAACTCTCAGATATTTCCTCCCCTACCTCCCCCTGGATCATGACCACACCACTGAACATCAAGCCATTATCTCCAACGCTGTCACCTACCTCATTTCCTCAGGATGCCTTCCCCTTACAAATTCCAACCTCAATATCCCAATCCCAGACAGCCCACTTCTACCTATTTCCACAAAAAGGACTGTCATAAGAACATAAGAACATGGTAGGCCCATTGTGTCAACATGCTCCTGCCCCACTGAACTTATTTCTTCTTATCTTGACTCCATCCTCATTCTCCTGGTCCATTCCCTCCCCATCTATATTTGGGATTCCTCTGATGCTCTGTGTCATATTGACAGCTTCCAATTTGCAGGCCCTCACTGCCCCCTATTCACTGTGGATGTGCAATCTCTCTACTTCTCCATCCCACACCAGGAAGGTCTGAGAGCTCTTTGCTTCTTTCTGAAAAGAGGCCTGAATAATTCCCATACACCACCACTCTTCACTGCCTGGCTGAACTTGTTCTATCTCTCAACAGTTTCTCCTTTAACACATCCCACTTTGTCCAAATCAAAGGAGTAGCAATGGGTACCCACATGGGTCCTAGCTATGCTTGTCTTTTTATGGGGTACGTGGAACATGGCTTATTCCAAGCCTACCCAGGTCCCCTCCCACAACTCCTTTACCAGTACATTGATGACGATTTTGGTGCTGCTTTATGCTCTCATCCAGACTCGAAAAATTCATCAACTTTGAAGTTATCGACAGGGCCCTCAGCAGCATGCAGTCCATTTCCTGTATCACGACTCTCACCACCACCGCGATTCCACCCCCCCCCCCTCGAATAAGGATAGAATCCCCCTTGTTAAAGAACAAAGAACAAAAACAGCCCAGGAAACAGACCCTTCAGCCCAACGAGCCTGCACCACCATTTTAACACTACCAGTCCCCCCCTCCACCCATGGCCCTTATCTATTGTTTTATGGCAATCCACATTGAGGGAAACTAATTTAGGGACAATTAATTACTTCCAATCAGCCTAATAGCACATCTTTGGGGTATGAGAGGAAACCAGAGCACCCGGAGAAAACCCACGCAAGCACAGGGAGAATGTGCAAACTCCCACAGACACTGGCCCAAATCCATGTGTCTGCACAGCAAACAGTGATAGTCACTGAGCTGTCGTCTTTTCTCTCACCCCACCAGCCTCTGCCATTTTCACCAACTCCAGCGTGATGCCACCACCAAACACATCTTCCTTTCACTCCCTCTGTCAGCATTCTGCAAAGACTGTTCCTGCCAGGATAACCTAGTCCACTCCTCCACTATATCCAACACCTTCCCATGCAATCACAGAAGGTGTAACACCAGCCCCTTTACCTCTTCCATGTTTACCATCCAACGTCCAAAACACTCATTGTTTCACTTGCACCTCTTTCAACATGGTGTATTGCATTCGCTTCTCCCAATGTGGTCTCTTTTATATCAGAGAGGCCAAGCGCAGGCTGGTTGATCACTTTGCTGAGCACCTTTGGCCTGTGGCAATCAGGACCCTGACCTTCCGGTTGCTTTCCATTTTAACACACGACCCTGCTCCCATGCCCACACGTCTGTCCTTGGCCTGTTGCAATGTTCCAGTGAAGCTCGGCGCAGACTGGAGGAACCGCACCTCACCTTCAGGCTAGACACTTTACAGCCTTCTGGTGTCAACACCAAATTCAACAACTTCAGATTAGCAGTACTCCATCGCGACCACTTTGTTTTTATTTTATTTAATGTTTTGCTGTTCTCTACCTTTTATTTCTTTATTGTCTTTCTTCATTTTTCTTCTCCCCCCCACTCTTTCCCCCATCCTTATCTTTTCTCCCCCTTTGCATCACCTTTCTAAATTTTACCTCTCTCCTACCCATTCTCCCTCTGATTTTAGCTTCGCTGCCATTTGGCCATTCACAGACTTTATTCTCTCTGTGGGCTGCCGCTAGCAGTCTTTTCCCCTGGTTTCTGTGGCTATGACTCATTCTCTCACCCTGCAGTATAAATATCTCCCACCTTCTATGCCTTTTAGCTTTGACAAAGGGTTGTCTGGACTCGAAATGTCAGCCCTTTTCTCTCCTTACAGATGCTGCCAGACCTGCTGAGCATTTTCTCTTTTGGTGACATGATAGAATTTCACATTCAGTTTGAGGGTGAGAGGCGTGTCTAAGGAGAGTGTTTTAAACCTAAATACAGGTAATTATAAGGGTATGAAGACAGAGTCAGCTAAAGTGAACACGAAAGCTAGATTTACAGGTCAGACAGCGGCAGGTATTTAAGGAGATATTTGATAACTTGCGGCAAATATTTATCCCAGTGGGAAAGAAAGACTCTTTGCAAAGGATGCATCATCAATGGTTAAATAGGCATGTTAAGAAAAATGTCAAATTGAAAGAAACACTTTATAATTGTGCAAGAATTACTGCAGGTCAGAAAGTTGGGCAAATTTTAAGAACCAACAAAGCATAAGTTAAAAAAATGGAAAAATTTGAGTATGAGAGAATGTTAGCTAGCAACATAAAACAGATGGTAAACTTTTTAACTTCTACTTAAAAGGAAAAGAGTGACTAAAATGGGTATTGGTCTTCTAGAGAGAGAATCTGGGGAATTAATAATGGAAAACAAGGAAACAGTGGAAGTGTTGAGTAAGTATTTCTGTCTGACTTCACCGTAGAAACAGAAACCACCTTGAACTGATCTCTACTGCACATGAGCTCAGAATATTTAAATTCACACATTCTCTGTGCATCAGTACTGAATGTGACTTCAAACAAAGTGTGGAAGTTTGGTGAGAAGTGTAGGTGGAACACGCTTCCCCAGAAAGCAGTGGAGGCGGTGTCATTAAATTTATTCAAGGACTGAATTAGATAGACTTTTAATAGACAAGAGGGTCAAGGGGACAGAAAGGAAAGTGGAGTTCAAATCACAATTAGATTAATCATGATCTTATTGAGATTATCTTACTGAATAATGGAGCAGGCTCCAAGGAGTGAATGGACTACCCCTACTTATGTTTCTACCCTCTCCCATGAATTCTCCATGGTTTAGTGGAAGGATATTTTGGCCTTGGAGGGAGTGCAGAGGAGGTTTACTAGGCTGATGCCGGAGTTGAGGGGGTTGAGCTATGAGGAGAGGCTGAATAAACTAGGCTTGTACTCGTTAGAGTTTAGAAGAATGAGGGGAGACCTCATTGAGACGTATAAGATGATGAATGGGATGGATAGGATAGAGGTGGAGAGACTCTTCCCGCTCAGAAAGGACAGTAGGACTAGGGGGCACAGACTCAAGATAAAGGGGGGGCGGTTTAGAACGGAGTTGAGGAAGAACTTCTTCACTCAAAGGGTGGTGAATCTCTGGAATTCTCTGCCCGTTGAAGTGGTGGAGGCTACCTCGCTAAATATTTTTAAGAAGAGGGTTGATGGGTTTTTGATAAGAGAGGGGATTAAGGGTTATGGGGAGAGGGCGGGAATGTGGAACTGAGCCACGACAGATCAGCCATGATCTTATTGAATGGCGGGGCAGGCTCGAAGGGCCAGATGGCCTACTCCTGCTCCTATTTCTTATGTTCTTATGTTCTTATGAAAACATTCTTCCTTAGAGAGGTTCACAGATGATACAATACTCGGGGCCTTTGTTTTTGAAAGGAGGACTCTTGTGTTCTAAATAGACATGCATATTGATGAAATAGGGTCAGCTAGGAATGGAAATAATGTGATCTGATAGGATCCTGATAGAAGTCTACAAGATTATGGACAGAATGGAGAGTCAGAAACTTTTTCCCAGAGAGGAAGAGTCAATTACTAGAGGGCACAGGTTTAAGGCGCAAGGGGCAAGGTTTAAAGGAGATGTATGAGAGAGTTTTTACATAGAGAGTAGTGGTGCCCAGAACTCATTGCCAGGGGAGATAGTGGAAGCGGATGCATTTGTGACTTTTAAGGAGCGTCTTGACAAATACATGAATAGGATGGGAATACAAGGATATGGTCCCTGGAAGGGTAGGGGGTTTTAGTTCAGTTGGGCAGCATGGTCAGTGCAGGCTTGGACAGCTGAAGGGCCTGTTCCTGTGCTGTAATTTTCTTTGTTCTTTGTTCTTTGCTGTTAACTCATGATGTAGTGGTGGAGTGTAGTATGGCGCAAAATCTCAGCATCATCTCTGCTGCATCCTTCTCTGTTGCAGAGGCATAAATAAATTTGTTCAGCTACCGGCCATAAGTTCACATGTTAATATTTTCTCAGCGCATGACACAAAAATATTCTGAGGGATAGATTAATCAATATTTGGAAAGACATAGAAACACAGAAACCAGAGGCAGGAGTTGGCCATTCAGCCCTTCAAGCCTGCTTCACCATTCATTTTGATCATGGCTGATCATTGAATTCAATATCCTGATTCTCCCTTCCTCCCAATTCCATTGATTCCTTTAGCACCAAGAGATGTATCTAATTTCTTCTTGAAATCGTACAATGTTTTGGCCTAACTACATTCTGCAGTAGTGAATTCCACACATTCACCACCCTCTGAGGGAAGAAATTTCTCCTCACCTCAGTTCAAAAGTTTATCCCATATCTTCAAACTATGACCCCTAGTTCTGGAGTCCCCCCACCATTGGAAACATTCTTTCAGAATCCACCCTGGCTATCCCTGTTAGAATTTTACAAGTTTCCAAGAAATCCCTTCTCACTCTTCTAAAGTCCACTGAATGTAATGCTAACCGACTTAATCGCTCCTCACATGACAGGCCTGTCACCCAGGAATCAGCCTGGCAAACCGTTGCTCTATAGCAAGGATATCCTTTCTCAGGTAAGGACACCAAAACTGCCCACAATACTTCAGGTCTGGCTTCACCAAAGCCCTGTAAAATTGCAGCATGTTAGAGGGGCTTGGGATAATCTGGGACTAAAAAGACTAATGGATCAAAGTAGGTTAATTTAGAGCAAATATAGTTACAAAGGCACTGTTTGTATAGAAAGACATTACCACTGTTAGAGAATTATACATGAATTTTTGAAAACATATTATATTTTGTAGTAAAGCATACATTTTGGTCAATTACACACTGTTCGAAGCATGATGGGATCCGTCTGAGTGAGAAGAACCACGTTCCTTGAAAACAATATAGATGCTGAGGACTCTCTTGACAATGTGGACTTTAGAAAGTATAAGGTTCCCAGACAGCCAAATTATTAGAATAATAATAATACAATTTTTTCCGATAAGGGATTGCTAGGAGACAGCGGGAAAGAAACTTTTGAACTCTATGGACTTACGTAATTGAGTTTGCGAGGAGACAGTGGGAAAAGAACCTTCGAACACTATGAACTTACGCATCCTCATGCTATCAGAGAGTGAAATGTCATTGGCCAAGGTAAATTATTGATACCAAAATTGATACCAAAGCTCAATCTGGGTAGGATGAGCAGAGTAGGTGGGGCAAATGTTTTTTGAAATGTCTAATTGTGATATTGATAACAGTGCAATTTAGGGTAATTTGGGCTGCCCCAAATCATTCTTCTACACATGTGGACCAGGCCTCAGCAAATAATGTACATCTTCAACCAGAATTACTGTTTCCGTGAGTTCTTTGTATTTGCTGAGCTGTTATTAATAAGAGAAATCTTTCAAATGAAAGCCAACATAATACATAGGTCTATGAAAAGCTCCTACACAGCAAAACATCTCTATCCCTATACTCAAATCCTCTTGCTATGAAGATCAATATACCATTTGCCTTCTTTACTACCTGCCTTACCTTTGTGCTTACTTTCACGATTGATGCACAAGTATTTCAAGGTCTCATTGAGTAGCCAACTCTCTCAATTTACACTCATTCAAATAATAATCTGTCTTCCTATCATTGGTACCAAAGTGTAAAACCTCACATTTATCCACATTATACTGCATCCGCCATGCGGATGCTCACACAGTCAGCCTGTCCAAATCACATTGAAGCATTCCAGCATCTTCCTTACAGCTCACCTTCCCACCCAATTTTGTATTATCTGCAAATTTGGAGATAATACATTCAGTTCCTTCTTCCAAATCATTAATATATAATGTGAACACTTGGATCCTTGCACCGATCTCTGCAGAACATCACCAGTTACTGACTGCTGTTCAGAAAAAGACCCATTTATTCCAACTCTTTGCTTCCTATCTGCTAACCAGCTTTCGATCCAAGTCAAGACATTATCTGCAGTCCCATGTGCTTTAATTTTGGATAGTAGTCTGTTAAGTGAGACCTTGCCGAAAACCTTCTGAAAGTCTAAATAAACCACATCCACTGATTTTCCTCAATCAACTACTAGTTACATCCTCAAAAAATTCCAATAGATTTGTCAAGCATTATTTCCCTTTTGTAAATCTGGGCGGACTTTGTCGGATTATATCACTGCCTTCCAAATGCTGAGTTATGAAATTGTTGATAATGGATTCTAGCAACTTCCACAGTACTGACCTTAAACTCATGATCTATAGTTCCCTGTTTTCTCTCTATTTCCCTTTTTGAATAGCGGGCTTACATTAGCTACCCTCCAATTTGCATTCCAGAGGCCAAAGAATTTTGGAAAATAACCACCAATGAATCTGTTCTTTCCTGGGTCACTTCCTTAAGTCCTCTGGGACAAATATTATCAGGACCTGGGGATTTATCCACCTTTCATCAATTTCCCCAAAACCATTTCTCTACTAATGCTGATTTCCTTCAGCTCCTAGCTAAAACTTATTTCTCTTGGAACTTCTGGCACATTATTCATGTCTTCCTTTGTGAAGACTGAAGAAAATACAAAATTAATGCTTCAACCATTTCTTTATTCCCTGTTATGAATTCTCCCATGTCTGACTATAAGGGGCCTACATTCATTTTTGTCAATCTTTTTCTTTTTACCTATCAATAGAAACTTTTACAGTCAAGCTTTTATATATTTTCTGCTAGCTTACTTTCATACTCTATTTTTTCTTTCTTAATCAATCCCTTTGTTCTTCTTTGCTGAACTTTAAAATGTTCTCAATCCTTAGACCTGTTATTTTTTTCTTGCCAATTTGTATGCTTCTTCCTTGAATCTGATACTTCCTCTAATTTCTCTTGTAAGCCATGGTTTGGCCAAAATTCTCTTACCACCCTTGAACCAAACTGGAATAAACAAGTTCTGGAGTTCACTTAATCGTTCTTTAAATGCCTGCCATTGCCTGTCCACTGTTTTTCCTTTCAGTAATGTCTCCCAGTCCATCATTGCCAAATCATGCCTCATACAATCACAGTTATCTTTATTGAGATTCAGGATTCTGGTCTCAGAATCAACTACGTGATTACCCACCTTGACAAAGAATTCTACCATATTATGGTCACTTGCCCCAAGGATTCTCTCATAACTAGATTGCCAACTAATTCTTTCACATTGCACAAGTCCCAGTCCAAGATGGACTGACCCTTTGTTAGTTCCTCAATGTATTGTCCCAGAAAAACATCCAGAAATTCCTCCTCTTTTGTACAATGACTAATTTGACACTCCCAATCTATATGCAGATTGAAGTTGCCCATGCTCACAGAAGTTCCTTTAGCACATGCATCTCTGATTTCCTGTCTAATTCTTTTCCCAACATAAGTGATCTCTTTGTGGACTCTGCTCCAATTATCCACTCGCTCACCATAACGCTTAACTCCTTCACTGTTCAAAAATCTATCTATCTTTGCCTTAAAAGCATTCAATAAGGTGGCTTCAACTGGTTCATGGGACAGGAAATTCCACAGATCCACCACCCTTCGGATGAAGAAGTTCCTCCTCAACTCAGTCCTAAATCTGCTCTCCCCTATTTTGAGGATATGCCCCCTAGTTCTAGTTTCACCTGCCAGTGGAAACAACCTCTCAGCTTCTATCTTATCTATTCCCTTCATAATTTTATAAGATCCTCCCTCATACTCAATTCCAATGAGTATAGCCGTAGTCTATTCAGTCCTCCTCACATGCCAACCCTTTCAACTCAGAGTCAACCAAGTGAATCTCCAGTGCTTGTACATCCTTTCTCAAGTGAAACAAAAAATGTACACAGTACTCCAGGTGTAACCGATATCGGTTGTGGGGAATACGCTGGAGTCAGTTATTAAGGATGCAACAACTGATCATTTGGAAAGCGGTGACAGGACAAGTCAGCATGGATTCACTGAAGGGAAACTGTGCTTCACAAATCTTCTGGATTTTTTGAGGATGTGAGCCAGTGGATGTTGTGTATCTGGGCTTTCAAACGGCTTTTGAAAAGGCCCACACAGGAGATTAGTGTGCAAAATTAAAGCTCATGGTATTGGAGGTAATGTATTGACGTGGATAGAGAACTTGGCAGACAGGAAACAGAAAATGGGAATAAATGGGTTCTTTTCAGAGTATCAGGAAGTGACTAGTGGGGTACCAGAGTTCAGTTCCGGAATCCCAGCTATTCTCAACATACATTAATGATGTATGAAGGAATTGAATGCAATATGTCAAATTTGCAGATGACACTAAGATGGATGGCAATGTATGTTTTGGACCCTTTGAATAGCCTTGTCTTGGACAGGCTGGCTGAGTGGGCAAAAACAGTATAATGCGGATAAATGTGAGGTTATCGACATTGGTGGCAAAAACAGGAAGGAAGATTATCTGAATAATGGCAATTTAGGAAAAGAGGAAGTGCGATGTGACCTGGGTGACATGGTGGAACAGTCACTGAAGGCTGGCATGCAGTTACAGCAGGCAGTGAGGAAAGCTAATGGCATGTTGGCTTTCATAAGCAAGAGGAATTGAGTATAGGAGTAAACATGTTTTGCTGCAGTTATACAGGGTCTTGGTGAAACCACATCTTGAGTATCATGTGCAGTTTTGATTTCCTAGTCCGAGAAAGAACATTCTTGCTATTGAGGAAGTCTAGCAAAGGTTCACCAAACTGGTTGCTGGAATGGCAGGACTGACATATGAAGAGTGATTGGATCAACTGGGCTTGTACTCACTGGAATTTAGAAGAATGAGAGGGGCTGTCACAGAAATACGTAAAATCTTTATGGGACTGGACAGGCTAGATGCAGGAAGAATGTTCCCAATGTTGGGGAAGTTGGGGGTCGCAGTCTGAGAATACAGGGCAAGCCATTCAGGACTGAGATGAGGAAGAACTTCTTCATTCAGAGTTGTGAACCTGTGGAATTCTCTACAACAGAGAGCTGTTGGGGCCACACAGTCACCCAAGGCCAGAATTGAACCTGGGTCTCTGGCACTGTGAGGCAGCAATACCAACCACTGTGGCACCGTGCCACCCATGTCTGTGCGGAATGTGTATATTCTCCCTGTGTTGCATGCGTTTCCTCCAGGTGCTCTGGTTTCTTCCCACAGTCTGAATGATGCGGTTAGGTGGTTAGGTGGATTGGCCATGCTAAATTCTCCCTCAGTGTACCCGAACAGGCACTGGAGTGTGGCAACAAGGGGATTCTCATAGTAACTTCATTGCAGTGTTAATGTAAGCCTACTTGTGACACTAATAAATAAACTTTAAACTTTACCAGCCTATTCACCATAGCCCTTCAAACCCTTAATAATTACAAATCTGTCCACCTCTTCCTTAAATTTACTCAAAGTCCCGGCAACCGCCAGATTTCTGGGGAAATGAATTCCACAGACTCACAACCCTTTTGAGAGAAGTAGGGTGGAATTTTCTAATCTACATTAACACTGGAATGAAGTTACTATGAGAATCCCTTTGTTGCCATGGTGGTTTGGCCATGCTAAATTGACTCTAGTGTCAGGAGATTAGCAGGGTAAATGTGGGGGGGTTATAAGAATATGGAGGACGGGATGGTAAATTTCCAGCCATAATTTCTCCTTATCTCTATTTAAATCTACAACCCCTTATCTGAAAACTATGACCTTTTGTTCTAGATTTTTCTAATTAGAACTCAACCTACTCAATTTTCCCTAATAGTTATATCCTCTCAATTCCGACAATATATTCACAGATTTTCAGAAATTACAGAATTTTTCCAATGGTTCAAGCGACAGTTAAATGCTTACTATGATCAGTACAGAGTGAATCATAGATTGTTTAGCAGTTTTTCTTCAGCCTGATTGTATGTGATGTGTTTGCAATGTAAATGTGAGCATTTAATGAAATGTAAAACCTTGAGCAAGCTGCCATACTATTGATTCATGACTGTGGAAGGTAATGTGTGGAAATAGCAACACATTTGCATTTTGAGCAGCTATGCAAATGAAGTCGCTGTGAGCTCTTCCGATGCTGAAAATAAAAGGCCACTTCTATAAGGGTCTCTATAACAACTGATAGTCTATTTGGGGCATACCCCAAAAGTGAACTGGGGAATACCCCCAACTGCCCCCTACCCGTAAGGAATGCACAGCAATTGTCCAGGCAGTTCAAACTTCCAGTGCCCTGCACTGGGAATCATCGGAAAATGTGACTTAAATTCGGATGGTTCCGATAGTTATACAGCAATAGTTAGCCAGAAAAGATTAGAAGATTTAGAACCACATTTAGTTTATGGGTAACTATTATACTGATCTCCTCCAACCCCATACAGGACTCACACTTCAACAATGCACTACACCCCTGACACCCAGCCACATACTTATCTGCTTCCCCAGAGTGGACTACCCATACCCCCAATACCAGCCTCCTGACTACTCCCCCTACCCCTACCTACACTACATATCCCACTCACTCTCAACCCTGAGCAATCCTGCCTGACACCAACCCCTCCCACACACAACTCAACTCATTATGACCAAAACCCCCACAAGGCCTGATCCAAATCAACATCCATCTCTACTTCCACACCAGCCAACCCTGCCCCCCCCCACCTGTCAACTCAACAGACTGATCAAGACCTTTGATCCAGACCTTCAAAGCACCCTCCGTGCTCTCATCCCACGTATTCCCCGCATTGGAGATCTCTACTACCTCCCAAAGATACACAAGGCAAATACACCTGGCCGTCCCATTGTATTGGGCAATGGGACCTTGTGCAAGAGCCTCTCTGGCTACGTCGAGGGCATCCTGAAACCCATTGTACAAAGAACCCCCAGCTTTTGTTGCAACACTACAGACTTCCTACAGAAACTCAGCACACATGGAGCAGTTGAACCAGGAGCATTCCTCATCACAATGGATGTCTCGGTATTCTACACCAGCATCCCCCACGATGATGATTGCTGCAACTGCCTCAGGACTCAATGCTGACAACTGCCAATCTCCAGATGCAATTTTACATCCGCTTCATCCTGGACCACAATGTCTTCATCTTCAACAACCAGTTCTTCATCCAGACACATGGAACAGCCATGGGGACCAAATTCGCACCTCAATATGCCAACATCTTCATGCACAGGTTCGAACAAGACCTCTTCACTGCACAGGATTTTCAACTGATGCTATACCGGTTTATTGGTTTATTGCTATATTGGTTTAGGTTAGAGGGTCATTGTTTTTTAACTGGTCGGCGCAACATCGTGGGCCGAAGGGCCTGTTCTGCGCTGTAATGTTCTATGTTCTATGTTCTATACACTAGATACATCAATGACATTTTCTTCCTTTGGATTCATGGTGAGCAATCACTGAAAACAAGTTCCATCCCACTATCAGACTCACCATGGAATACTCTCCAGAATCAGTTGCATTCTTGGACACACACATCTCTATCAAGGACGGTCTCCTCAACACTTCTCTGTACAGCAAGCCCACAGGTAACCCCACGATGCTCCACTTCTTCAGCTTCCACCCTAAACATGTTAAAGCAGCCATCCCCTACGGACAAGCCCTCCATATTCACAGGATTTGCTCAGATTAGGAGGATCGCAACAGACACCTACAGACACTGAAAGATGACCTCATAAGAATAAGATATGACGCTTAACTCATCGATCGACAGCTCAGACACATCACAGCGAAAAGTCGCACTGACCTCCTCAGAAGACAAACACAGGACACGGCGGACAGAGTACCCATTGTTGTCCAGTACTTCCCTGGAGCGGAGAAGCTACGACATCTTCTCTGGAGCCTTCAACATGTCATTGATGAAGACAAACATCTCACTAAGGCCATCCCCACTTTTTGCCTTCAAACAACCGCACAACTTCAAACAGACCATTGTCCACTGCAAACTACCCAGCCTTCAGGAGAACTGTGACCACAATACCACACAACCCTGCCACAGCAACCTTTGCAAGACATGCCGGATCATCGGCAAGGACGCCATCATCTCACGTAAGTAAACCATCCACCAAGTACACAGTACATATACTTCCAACTTGGCCAACATTGTCTACCTGATACGCTGCAGGAAAGGATGTCCCGGGGCATGGTATATTGGGGAGACCATGCAGACACTACAACAATGGATGAATGAACACCATTCGACAATCACCAGGCAAGTCTGTTCTCTTCCTGTTGGGTAACACTTCAGCGGTCACGGGCATTCGGCCTCTGATCTTGGGTGAGCATTCTCCAAGGCGGCCTTCACAACACACGACAATGCAGAGTCACTGAGCAGAGACTGAGGGCCACGTTCCGCACACAAAGAGGGCTGCCTCAGCCAGGATCATGGGTTCATGTCACACGATCTTCAACCCCACGACTTGCCTGGACTTGCAAAATCTCACTAACTGTCCTGGCTGAAGATAATACACATCTCTTTAATCTGTGCTTAATCCTCTCTCCACTCACATTGTCTGTACCTTTAAGACATGATTATCCGTAAAGATTTGCATTCCAACCATTATTTTGTAAATTGAGTTTATGTCTTTATATGCCCTATTTGTGAACAGAACTCCCATTCACCTGATGAAGGAACAGTGCTTCAAAAACTAGTGGGTTTTGCTACCAAATAATTGGACTTTAACCTGGTGTTGAGAGACTTCTTACAGTGTTTATCCCAGTCCAACACTGGCATCTCCACATTATCAGAACATTGAAGACAGGAGTTGGGATGTCGTGTTGAAGTTGTACAAGGCAAGTTTTGAAATACTGTGTATAGTTCTGGTCACCCTATTATAGCAAGAATATTATTAAACCGAGTGCAGAAAAGATTTACTTGGGTGCTGCTGGGACTTGCTGGTTTGAATTATAAGGAGAGGCTGAATAGACTGGGACTTTTTTCCCTGGAGTGTAGGAGGCTTAGGAGTGCTTTATAGAGGTCTATAAAATAATGAACAGCATAGAAAAAGTAGATGCTCAGCATATTTTCCCAAAGGTAGGAGAATCTAAAATTAGAGGGCATAGGCTTAAGGTGAGAGAGATACAAAAGGTCCAAAAAGGGTCCATATGTTTCACACAGAGGTGATGAGTGTCTGGAAAAGCTGCCAGAGGTAGAAGTAGAAGCGGGTACAATTTTGTCTTTCAAGAAGCTTTAAGACAGTTACATGGGTAAGCTGCGTATAGAGGGATATGGGCCAAATGTGGGCAATTAGGATTAGCTTAGTGGTAAAAACTGGGTGGCATGGACAAGTTGGGTCAAAGGGTCTCTTTCCATGACTCTATGCCTCTATGACCATCCATACAGACCCTTCCCAATCGCCAAACCCCCTCAACATACCCCATTGCGTCCAATTGCCAGTCTCCTGATCGCTGGCTCTGACCCCAACCAGCCACCCCAACCCTCAGTTGGTGGCCCAAGCCTTCTGAAAGTCTAAATAAATCTACCGGTTCTCGTCGATCAACTCTACTAGTTACATCCTCAAAGAATTCCAATAAATTTGTCCAGCATGATTTTCCTTTTGTAAATCCATGCTGACTTTGTCTGATTATATCACTGCCTTCCAAATGTTGAGTTATAAAATTCTTGATAATGGATTCCAGCGACTTCCCCAGTACCGACATTAGGCTCACTGGTCTATAATTTCCAGTTTTCTCCTTTTTGAATAGCAGGCTTACATTAGCTACCCTCCAATCTGTAGGAACCAGTCCGGAGTCCAAAGAATTTTGGAAAATAAGACCAATGGATCTATTATTTCCTGGGCCACTTTCTTATATACTCTGTGACAAAGATTATCAGGATTTGGAGATTTTTCCATCTTCAATCCCGTCAATTTTCCCAAAATCATTTCTCTACAAATCTGATTTCTTTCAGCTCCTCAATAAAACTTGTTTCTCTCTGAAGTTCTGGTACAATATTCACATCTTCCTTTGTGAAGACTGAAGCAAAGTACAAATTTAATTCCTTAGCCATTTCTTTATTCCCCGTTATGAATTTTCCCATTTCTGACTATAAGGGGCCCACATTCATTGTTGTCAATCCTTTTGTTTTTATATGCCTGTAGAAACTTTTACAGTAGTTTTTACATTCTCCGCTTATTTTCACGTTCTATTTTACCCTTCTTACTTTGCAAAATTTTAAACTATCCCCTGTCCTTGGGCCTATTGCTTTTTCTTGCCAATTTGTATGCTTCTTCCTTGAATCTGATATTGGCAGGATTTTATGCCCTCGCTCTGGCAAGACCAGAAATTTCCACCCAAGGTCAATGGAAATTTCTGTTATTGGACCCTCACCCGAGCCAATTCTGTGGTGGGTGAGGTGGTAGAGTTCTGGCCATTATCTCTAATTTCCTCTGTAAGCCATTGTTTGGCCACAATTCTTGCGCCAAACAGAAATAAACAACTTCTGGAGTTCACCTATTCATTCCTTAAGTGCCTGCCATTGCCTGTCCACTGTCATTCCTTTCAGTAATGTTCCCCAGTCCATCATTGCCAATTCATGCCTCATACCATTATAGTTACCTTTATTGAGATTCTGGTCTCAGAATCAACAACATCATTATCCAGTTCTGTCCATTCTTGCGGTGGGATCTTCCAGTCCTGCCAGCAGTGAATCCCTGCAATGGGTTTCTCAGTGTGGAGGACTGGATTCAATGGGAAATCTCATTGACAGCAGTGGGACTAGAAGATTCCTGAAGCCACTCTTCAATCCATGCCAACATGTTACTCTCTAAACCGCAAGTTTTGATTTTCCACAATAAACTTCAATGTGACAACTTATCAAATGCCTTCTGAAAATCTAAGTACAGTACATTCCTTGTGTCAACAACACATGTAACTCCTTCAAAGAACTGACATTTCCCTATGACAGATGTTTGGCTGACTGACCTGTAGTTTCCCATTATCTGTTTCCCTCCATTTTTGAATAAAGGAGTCACATTTGTTATTTTCCAATCTAATGGAACCTTCCCGAATCCAGGGAATTTTGGAAAATTAAAACCAATGCATCAGCTATCTCATTTTCTAAATCTTTTTAGATTCTAGAATGAAGTCCATCAGGATCCGAAGACTTGTCAGCTCACAGCTCCAATAATTTTCTCAGTACTACTTCCCTGGTGATTGTAACTTTCCTGAGTTCCTCCCACCTTCTATTTCCTGATTTACAGCTATTTCTGGGATGTTACTAGTATTCTCTAGAATGAAGAATGGTGTGAAATACCTGTTTGATTTATCTACCATCTCCTTATTTTCCATCATTAATTCCCCTGACACATTTTCTATAGGACCAACAGTCACTATCTTAATTCTTATCTTATTTAAATATCTATAGAAACTCCTACCATCCATCGTTGTATTTCTAGCTAGCTTTCCCTCATTCTCAAATACTTTCCTCCTTATTAATTTTTTTGTCTTTCATTGCTTATTTTTATATTCTGTCCAATTTATTGACCTACCACTTATCTTTGTTCTTCTTATGCTTCTTATTTAAGTTTGATACCATCTTTAATTTTCTTAGTTAACCACAGATGGTGGGTCATAAGAACATAAGAACATAAGAAATAGGAGCAGGAGTAGGCCATCCAGCCCTTCGAGCCTGCCCCGCCATTCAATAAGATCATGGCTGATCTGTCGTGGCTCAGTTCCACTTTCCCGCCCTCTCCCCATAACCCTTAATCCCCTCTCCTATCAAAAACCCATCAACCCGCGTCTTAAAAATATTTAGCGAGGCAGCCTCCACCACTTCAACGGGCAGAGAATTCCAGAGATTCACCACCCTTTGAGTGAAGAAGTTCCTCCTCAACTCCGTTCTAAACCGCCCCCCTTTTATCTTGAGGCTGTGCCCCCTAGTCCTATTGTCTTTTTTGAGCGGGAAGAGTCTTTCCACCTCTATCCTATCCATCCCATTCATCATCTTATACGTCTCAATGAGATCTCCTCTCATTCTTCTAAACTCTAACGAGTACAAGCCCAGTTTATTCAGCCTCTCCTCATAGCTCAACCCCCTCAACTCCGGTATCAGCCTAGTAAACCTCCTCTGCACTCCCTCCAAGGCCAAAATATCTTTGCGCAGGTGCGGCGCCCAAAAATGCACACAGTACTCCAGTTGCGGCCTCACCAATGCCCTATACAGCTGCAGCAAGACCTCCCTACTTTTATATTCAATCCCCTTCGCTATGAAGGCCAGCATCCCATTCGCCTTCCTGACCACCTGCTGCACCTGCAAGCTGGGTTTTTGCGACTCATGCACAAGGACCCCGAGGTCCCTCTGCACCGTCGCCTGCTGAAGTTTTTCGCCTCGTAAGTAATAGTCCTTCCTACCATTTTTCCTACCAAAGTGGACCACCTCACACTTGCCAACATTAAATTCCATTTGCCATTTCCTGGCCCATTCGCCCAGCCTATCTAGATCCTTCTGCAGACTCTCTACACCCTCCGCACAATTTGCCGTTCCCCCAATCTTGGTGTCATCAGCAAATTTCGACACTCTACACTCGGTTCCCTCCTCCAGATCATCTATATAAATGGTAAAAAGCTGAGGTCCCAGCACCGACCCCTGGGGCACTCCACTAGTCACCATCCGCCAATCCGAATGGCACCCGTTGACCCCCACTCTCTGCCTCCTATTTGACAACCAATCCTCTATCCACGCTAACACCCTACCCCCAACTCCATGTCCCTCGACCTTCTGCAATAACCTCTTGTGAGGCACTTTGTCAAACGCTTTCTGAAAATCTAGAAAGACCACATCCACCGGCTCTCCTCTATCCACTGCCCTAGACACATCCTCATAGAACTCCAGTAAATTTGTCAGACACGACTTCCCTTTAATGAAACCGTGCTGCGTCTGCTCTATCAAGCAATTCCCTTCAAGATGCCTCGCAATTTCCTCCTTAATGACGGATTCTAACATTTTACCTACCACAGATGTTAAACTAACCGGCCTATAATTCCCCGCCTTTTGCCTGGCACCCTTCTTAAACAACGGCGTAACATTAGCCGTTTTCCAATTATCCGGCACTTCCCCGGAATCCAGCGACGTTTGGAAAATAAACAGGGTCCCCCTGTTGGAATTTTTCTTTCTCATTGGAATGTATCCATTCTGTGTATTCTGAGATATCCCTTTAAAATTTCTATTGTCCTATCCCTTAACCTCATTTGCCAGTTCACTTTAACTGGCACTGCACTGGCATAGCGTCCATCCCCTCAAAATTGCCCTTGTTTAAGTTAAAGTAATAGTCTTGGACCCACTCTTCACTCCCTCAAACAGAATGTAAAACTCAATCATCCAGTGATTTGTCCACCGATCTACGCAATTAAACAATCTACACACTGCATGTATAAAATGCATAAGCTGGGACTTGAGTTTTTCTTCAAGAGCAAGTTCCTTTTTCATTTCAATGTCATTTGAATGCTTTCTATGCACTTAAATTATGCTGATTCTCATGAATGATGTTGTTTGAGCTTTGCACGATTGTTGTTATTTGATGGCCTATAGACTATGCCTATCAATGACTTTTTCTCCTTACTATTTCTAATTTCCACCCAAATGGATTGAACCCTCTTCTCCAGAGAACCTATATCATTCTTAAATATCAGGGCTACACCACCTCTCTCAGAGGTACACCACCTCCCTTACCTTCCTGTCTGTCCTTCCAAATAGCCTGATACTCCTGGATATGTAACTCCCAGTCCTGACAACACAGCAGCCATGTTTCTATAATGGTCACTAAATCATACTCACTTGCAATGATTTGTGCCGTCAACTTATTTACCTTTGTAATATAAACAGGGCCTAGTTTTAAAGCTGACAAAATTGCATATCCTAAATTAAAGAATTGGACGTATTAAAAATCAAACATAGTCAAACCTCGGGCAGGCCAATTGTACAATCCACTAACATGTCTGGGCCTGATTCATCAATCACTCATCAAAGGTCATTGCACCCTACTGATACTTAGCAGGAGATCATTGCACCCCATTAAAATGCACAGGCCTATTGTTAGAAGCCCAGATTGGGCCAGACTTTCAGTCACCGCGAGTTCCTGCAGTTGACTTAATCTGATAACAGGTTACATGTAAGCAAAAGCATGGAGATGGACACCTAGGGGCGGATCCTGGTGTCCTGTCAGACAGACATCAAGAAACCCACTGGGTATTGGAACCCCCTCCTGGGACCTCATTGGCCGGAAGCCAGGGAAGTTTCTGGAAAGGCAAGCAGGCAGGGGATAAAGGGACACATTTTCAGACACCAGCAGCGAAGACTCGATGAAGGAGGTGACCTGTGACCATTCGGAAGACTGATCAGAGGAGGAAGAAAGGAAGAAGCTGCCATTGAGACTCACCTTCGTGATGACGGACCAGAGGGACTCAGAGAATTGAGCCTGCAGTTTTAACCAAACCATCTTTGCAGGTAGTACTCTTGAACCTGGGGTATCCTCTTGTTTTATGTGGGTAATTTAAGGGTTAAATGTGTTATTATTAATAAACTTGTTGAACTTTTACTTGTGTTTGTCCTTTGTCCATCTTGCAAATAAGGGCACCGGAGTAAAACTTTGGACTAAGCAAACTGGTCGAAAGCATCTGCCAATTAACAGGCGCAACACCTTGATTCGAATGTTACAAACATTTAGGTAAAGTGCCTTATGCTAGTTTTTATACACTCTTCCTGAATCCTAATACCTCCATTAATAAAATCTCCTGTGTTTTTTTCCCTTTTAACTGTAGAAACCAAAATTTTGGGGCAAAAAGGTAACATTAAGGGGCAATTTAACATGGCCAATCCACCTAACTCCCACATCTTTGGACTGTGGGGGAAACTGGAGCACCTGAAGATGCTGCCAGATCTGTTAGGTTTAAGCAGAGCTTTCTGCTTTCATTTCAAATCATCTTTCAATTTTTAAATTTTAATTTCATCTTAATTTATGTTGACTAATCTAAATCAAATTGTATTTGTGTTGGTCTGTTTTCCTCTTTCAGTAATGTTAAACTGAGACTGATAGAACTGAAGAGAATAAACATTGCTATGAAGCCAGCTGGCAGGAATTATTATTTGGAACTTTGGAATACTAGTTTGACCTGGAACTGACTGGAGGGACATCATAGGAATATCTGCCTGAAGGCAGTCAATGCTTCAGGAATTTGTGAAACCTGTGCAGATATTTCAAAATGGTAGAAAAGTGCATATACTTCCAGGACCTTCTGTAAACAGCAGCACAATTATTGTTTCATATCTTCACACAACCTTTCTTTCTCTTTGGGGAATAGTGGAAAATGTTGGAAGAATTAGCTGGATTATCAACCTGTTTGAAGGATCATCAACATGTTTGAACCACACTATGAATGCTTCATCCATGGCCAACAGGCCCTGGAGTGGAACTTAAACACAGGCTTCTGGTTCAAAGCCAGTGGTGCTACATCTTAATCACTTAACTTCCTACAAAATACAATCAACACTTGATTTTAAAGATATTTCCAAACACTGGATGTGGACATTATTGATTTGACTTGATTTGACTTATTATTGTCACATGTATTAACATACAATGAAAAATATTGTTTCTTGCATGCTACACAGGCAAAGAATACTTTCCTTCATAGAGAAGGAAAGGAGAGAGTGCAGAATGTAGTATTACAGTCATAGCTAGGGTGTAGAGAAAGATCAACTTAATGCAAGGTAAATCCATCCAAAAGTCTGACAGCAACAGGGAAGAAGCTGTTCTTGAGTCGGTTGATACATAGAACATAGAACACTACAGCACAAACAGGCCCTTCGGCCCACAAGTTGCACCGATCACATCAACACCTACCAATCCATAGATCTATCTATAACCCCCATTCCCATTAAATCCCATATACTCATCCAGAAGTCTTTTAAAAGGCCCCAGCGAGTTTGCCTCCACCACCACTGACGGCAGCCGATTCCATTCACTCACCACCCTCTGAGTGAAAAACTTACCCCTAACATCTCCTCTGTACTTGCCTCCCCGCACCTTAAATCTGTGTCCTCTCATAGCGACCATTTCAACCCAGGGAAATAGCCTCTGAGAATCCACCCTATCTATTCCTCTCAACATGACCTCAGACTTTTTTATCTTTTTTCCGATGGAAGAAGGTGAAAGAGAGGCTATCCAGGATGTGTGGGGTCCTTAATTATGCTGGCTGCTTTGCTGAGGCAGCAGGAATTGAAATTGTAGACAGAGTCAATGGATGGGAGGCTGGTTTACATGATGGATTGGGCTACATTCATAACATTTTGTAGTTCCTTGTGGTCTTGGGCAGAGCAGGAGTTATAACAAGCTATGATACAATACTTTCTATAGTGCATCTGTAAAAGTTGGTGAGAGTCACAGCTGACATGCCAAATTTCCTTCGCCTTCTGAGAAAGTAGAGGCGTAGGTGGGCTTTCTTAAGGAAGTGAAAGCACAGGCTCTCAATCAGGAATGCAGATGTTGATCACGAGGCTGCCTGAACTGACAGGGTGATCTTCAGGTCTGCCAGGAAGAGTGGTGAGTTCAACCCCTTGCCCCCAGCCCAACCCCACCTATCTCCCAGGATCCCTTGCAGGACCTTTCCTCTGCAGCCTGCAGACCTTTCTTCATGATCTTTTGTAGCTCCTTGCGATCTTGGGCAGAGCAGGAGCCATACCAAGCTGTGATGCAACCAAAAAGATTGCTTTCTATGCTGCATCAGTAAAAGTTGGGGAGAGCTGTTGCTGACACTGTCAACTGTAACATTTTGAACATCAGCGATAAAGATAATGGCTCAGGTCTTCTGAACAGGATCAGAAACTATATTTCCTACCTGACTAGGCAAATAAATGCACATTTACCTTCTTCTGATTTTTCTGAGCAATCTTTCGATGGAAGATCCTTTACATCTGACCCAGTGCAGCAAACCTCATAGGGAGCACTGCAGAGAATCTGCACAGAAGTCACAATTCCCTTTATGTAAGTAAAGAGTCAAACAGTCCAAAGGCAGCTATGAAAACAGGAAGAGAAAGTAAGTTTGTAAGGCAGGTTGATGAGGGGTTAGAGTGGGTAAAATAAGTGGGTAAGGAGAAAGGGTGGATAAAAGAGTAGGGTGACAGGTGGTTAGGGTGCTAGTTTTGTGAGTGGCAGGTGGGTAGTGTGGTAGAGTAGTAGGTGGCTAGTTGGTGAGGTGGAGACATGCAATGGGAGTGTTGGGGAGTTGGGTCAGGTTGGGTTGGTGGGGAGTCAAAGAAGAACAAAGAAAATTACAGCACAGGAACAGGCCCTTCAGCTCTGCAAGCCTGCACCGACCATGCACTGACTTAACAAAGACCCCAAAGAACAAAGAAAATTACAAAAGTTGGAGTGTTTAGTTGGGGAAGTCAGTGTGAGAGATTGGAGGCACAATTATATGGATACCCAGGTGTGAAACTAGGATTTTTTCTGTCTAACATTTCCTGGATAACTAACCAGGTAAGTAAGTCAGAACTATCTGATGTCTCTGTTTCTTACTGAGTCGAAGACATTTTCAGAACTTCTCAGGGCGCAGGCAAACTGCCCACCAAAAGTTCAAACTTCCCAGACAATTTTCATGGAGTCCTTCTGTGACATAAAATATAAATATGTGAAGAGAAAAAGATTTGTAAGGACAAATGTAAGTCCTTTACAGTCAGAAACTGCAAAATTGTAGTGGGGAACAAAGAAATGGCAGAAGAATTGAACACATACTTTGGTTCTGCTTCACAAAAGAAGTCACAAATAACCTCCCAAAAATGTTAGAGAACCAAGGGTCTAGTGAGAGGGTGGATTTAAAAGAAAATACTATTGGTAAGAAAATGATGCAGGGGAAATAAATGTTGTTAAAGGCTAACTAGTCACCAGGGTCTGATAAGCTATATCCCAGAGTATTATAAAAAGTGGCCATGGAAATATTGGATGCATTGGCGGTCATCTTCCAAAATTCTACAGACTCTGGGGGAGTTCCTACAGATTGGAGAGTTGCAAATGTAACCCCACTATTTAAAAAGGAAGGGAGATAAAAAGAATGAAGAATTATAAACCGGTTAGCCTGATATCAGTGGTGGAAAAGATGCTAAAGACTATTATAAAAAACATGATAACAGAACATTTAGAGGTCATTAATAGGACAGGACAAAGCCTGCATGGGTTTGAAGGGCAAATCATATTTGGCAAATCTATTGGAGTTTTTTGGGATGTAACTAATAGGATAGATAAGGGAGAACTGGTGGATGTGGTGTATTTAGACATTTCATAAGAGGTTAGTGTGCAAAATTAAAGCACATGGGACAGGGGTACTGGGACAGCATGGATTGAGAATTAGTTGACAAACAGGAAAGAGAATGGGAATAAATGGATCTTTATCCAAGTGGCAGGCAGTGACTAATGAAGAACTGCAGGAATTAGTGCTTAGGCCCCAGCGGTTCATGATATCTATAGAGTCATAGAATCATAGAGGTTTACAGCATGGAAACAGGCCCTTTGGCCTTTTTTTTAACCCCTTAGCTAGTCCCAATTGTCTGCATTTGGCCCATATCTCGCTATGCCCATCTTAACCATATAACAATCTAAATGCTTTTTGAAAGACAAAATCGTACCTGCCTCTACTACTACCTCTGGCAGCTTGGTCCAGACACTCACCACTCTCTATGTGAAAAAATTGCTCCTCTGGACCCTTTTGTATTTCTCTCCTCTCACTGTAAACCTATGCCTTTTAGTTTTAAACTCCACTATATTTGGGAAAAGATATATTGACTAGCTGATCTATGCCCCTCATTATTTTATAGACCTCTATAAGATCACCCCTCAGCCTTCTATGCTTCAGACAAAAAGGTCACAGTCTAACCAACCTCTTCTTATAACTCATTAAGTCCCGGTAGCATTCTAGTAAATCTCTTCTGCATTCTTTCTAGTTTAATAATATCCTTTCTATATTAGGGTGACCAATACTGTACACAGTATTCCAAGTGTAACCTTACCAATGTCTTGTACAATTTCAACAAGATATCCCAATTCCTGCATTCAATCTTCTGACCAATGAAACTAAGCATGCCGAATGCCTTCTTCACCACTCTATCCACCTGTAACTCCACTTGCTAGGAGTATGAACCTATACCCCAAGATCTCTTTGTTCTATAACTCTCCCCAATGCCCTACCATTAACAGGACTAAATCCAGCCCTGGTTCAACCTACCAAAATGCATTGTCTCACATTTATCTAAATTAAATTCCATCTGCCATTCGTCAGCCCACTGGCTCAATTGATCAAGATTCTGTTGCAATCCGAGGTAACCTTCTTCACTGTCCACTATGCCACCAATCTTGGTGTCATCTGCAAACTTACTAACCATGTCTCCTATATTCTCATCCAAATTATTTACATAAATGATAAATAACAGTGGACACAGTACCAATTCTTAAGGCACACCACTGGTCACAGGTCTCTAGCTTGAAAAACAAGCCTCTGCAACATAGAACATAGAACATTACAGCAACCACCCTCTGGCTTCTGTCATCAAGCCAATTTTGTATCCATTTAGCTACTTCATCCTGGATTCCATGAGTTACAATTTTATGCAATAACCTACCGTGCCGTGCCTTGTCAAAGGCCTTGCTAAGGTCCATGTAGAAACATCAACCGCACTGCCTCATCTACCTTCTTGGTTACCCCTTCAAAAAACTCAATCAAACTCATGAGACATGATTTTCCACTCACAAAGCCATGCTGACTGTCCCTAATCAGTCCTTGCATCTCTAAATGCCTGTAGATCCTGTCACTCAAAATACCTTCCAACAACTTATCCACCACAGATGTAAGGTTCACTGGCCTGTAGTTCCCAGGCTTTTCCCTGCAGCCCTTTTTAAACAAAGGCATAACATTTGCATTCTCCAATCTTCAGGCATCTCACCTGTGACTATTTTGATGATTCAAATATCTCGGCTAGGGATTTGTAATTTCCTCCTAGCCTCCCACAATGTCCTGGGATACACTTCATCAGGTCCCAGGGATTTATTGATCTTTGATGCGCTTTAAGACTTCCAGAACCTCTTTCTCTGTTATATATATATACTCTTCAAGACGTCACTCTTTATTTCCCCAAGTTCCCTAACATTCATGCTTTTCTCAATGCAAATACTGATATAAATGACTTGAATGAGGGAACCAAACATAACAGGGGTGATCCTCCCAAAAAAATTCTACGTGTTAAACTTACGTAAAAGCTGGAGTAAACCCTGCTGGTTTTGTCAGCGGGACTTTCAAAATGAATCTCTCACTCTCTTGTGTACTCACAAATCTGGCAGAATTCAGGGAGCAGGGCCTAATCCCGCTGGAGAGGCTGGCAGCACAGTGCTGAGTGGGCCACTGCGCATGTGCCAATCCGTCAGTGCTGAAATTGACGCATATGTAATAGCCCCACTATGCCAACTTCCCAATCATTGGCCAACTCGATTGCAGGCCAGCCCCACAACACCTGCATTGCTACCCATCCGCGTCCTACATGGCCCAAACACTGGCCTCCCAGATGTGTCCAGGCTAGCCCCGACTCATGTATGTTCATACCTGCTAAAGACATTAGTATATACAGTCACATAGGAAGATGTTTACCATAACACTCTATAAGGACTTTAAAACTGTACACAGTTCTCCAGATGTAATCTCACCAATAGCCTAGCAAAACATCTTTACTTTTAACATAGAATCCCTACAGTACAGAAAGAGACTATTTGGCCCATCGAGGCTTCACCTACCCTCCGCAAAAGCATCTTTCTCAGGCCCACCTCCTGCCCTATCTCTGAAATCCCACGCATTCACCATAGCTAATCCCCCTAACCTACATATCTTGGACGCTAGGGGCAATTTTGCATGGCCAATCCAGCTAACCTGCACATCTTTGGAATGTGGGAGGAAACTAGGGTACCCAGAGGAAACCTATGCAGACACGGGAAGAATGTGCAAACTCTGAAATTTCAGGGTACATCCTTCACTCCCACCATATAATAAAGGTTGTTTGGTGTTTCTCAAAGAAATCTAAGGCTGGAATTGAACCTGGGTCTTTGGCCCTGTGAGGCAGTAGTGCTCACCATGGATATGTATATAGATATATGGATATGTACATAGCTTTGATTACCATTAAGTGGTTTATGTTCATCACATAGTCCTCTAGATTTCTTTGAGAAGCACCAATTTATTATATGATGGGAATGTTGGATGTACCCTGAAATCTCAGAGAAGCTGAAGAAGGAACTAGGAACCTCTCAAAGAAACTGAAACCTGACCTGAGAGAAGCATACCCAAATTGACAAAGATGGAAAGTGTCAACATAAAAAGCTTCATTGCAGGCATGGAGGCTGAAGGACTGCCCCATGGCCCAGACCTGATCAAATGCAGAGTCAAGAAACCTAACTAGATCATAAAAGGCTGAGCAAAATTCAAAAAAGGAAAAAAAAGTTGAAAGAATAATCCATTGTTCAGATGATAAACCAGAGCTGAGTGAAAGGACACAGAGTGGGGAGATAGAAGACCTCAGAATGGAGAGACAGAAGGCCCCAGAAAAGGGAGACAGATGACCCCAAAGTGGGTAGATGTAAGACCCCAGAGTGGGGAAATGGAACACCGCAGAATGGAGAGACAGAAGGCTGCAGAGTGATGAGACAGAAGGTCCTGGAGACAATACTCAACAAAATCACAAGATGGTGACAGACCATGTCAGCATGATGAAGTCCATGAGCTAAGAATTTCATGCAGAAGCTGAGAAGCAGCCAAAAGACTTAAAAATAGAGTTTTTTGAAAATGCAGACACTACCCAAACTGCAACAGCAGATTGTAGTGCTGAGCGATCAACTGGTTGTGAATGAAGGAAAGCTACACAACAGTCCAGAATGAATGGCCTACTCCTCCTCTAATTCATAAAACATGGGCGAAATCTTCCCAAAAAAATTCTAAGTGTCGAATTTGCATGAAAACCGAAATAATTCATGCTGGTTTTTTCAGTTGGAGTTGAGAGAGGAATCTTCCATACTCTGTGCACTGCAGAGGCCACGAGTAAGAATATCATTAAATTTCAGAGAGCAGGGCCTATTCCTGCTGGAGAGACTGAAATCAGTGAGTGGAGCAGGCTACTGCATTTGCGCCGATGTGTCAGTGCTGAGATCAATGCATACGCAATGGCCCCACACTGCCAGTCTCCCAATTGCTGGCCAGCTCAACCACTGGCCAGCCCTGTGACCCCATTGATGCCCACAATGCTGCCCGCCCCCCCCACCCCACCCCCCCACCCCCCCGCCATGGCCTGATCACTGGCCCCCCGACCATTCCTGACCCAACCCCGACTGCCCTCCTCCTGGCTTGCTGCGGTCTCCAGCAACCTCCTCAACCCACCGCACCCTCCCCCCACCCCACTGACAGTAACCTCCCCCTGCAGTCCCAACCTCCCCATCTCCCCCAGCAGGCTGATCACCCCCTGGCTGAACCCCACTCCGGCCCACTCTGATTGTTGGCCTCCCTCCTTTCCCATTGATCCTGTCTGCAGAGTGGCAATGGCACTGGGACCCCCCAACCCCCTCCCTAGGCTCTGTCCCATCAGACCCCACCTCTTGGCATTGCCCCATGCAGTGCCAAAGTGCCTCATGGGCTTTGGCACTTTGCCCCTTGGGCATTGCAAAGGGGCACAGACTGGCACTGCCAGAGTACCAATGCCCAGGGGGCACTCCCCAGTCACCCAACCCTCAGGAGAGCCCAGATGGCCTCTCCTTCACTACAGCAGTTTGAGCCGCCAGTCCCCCATTAGTGGGAACTAATGTAACCCCCGCTGGAGTGAACCACTCCATTGTATTCAAATGACCATTTAAATGCTGATTTCTGGTGTGGTGCAGATGCTGCCAGAAATCCAGCACTGGAAGATGTTAGCAAGACGCAAGCCCTTCAAATCTCCTGCTGCAGAATTCTCCTGCCCCACTATACTAAAAAATTAGCACAGCGGCATGGAAGAACCACCCCCTCCATATCTTTGTACGCATACAGCTTTTCAAGCCCATTCTGCCATTTTAAAAAATCATAGCTGATCTGCTAGTGGTCTGCTTAACTCAGTCTTGAGTAAATTTGATGACCCAGCCTCCCTGCTTTCTGGGGAAGTGCATTCCACATAACTAACAACTCTTCAAGAGAAAATAATCCTCATCTGCACCTTCAAAGATTCGTATCTTAACCTGTGTTCCTTGATTATAATTTCTCCCACAAGTGGAAAATCCCCCAGCATCTCCCCCATCAAATGGCCCCCAGGATCTTTCATCTTTCAATAAGATCACCTCTCATTCATTGCCAACTTTAAGGGCATTCAAATGGTCAGTGGATAGGCAAATGGTTAACATTTGAATAGTTTTGGTTAGAGGGTCATTAGATTGGTTCCACTGGTCGGCGCAACATCGAGGGCCGAAGGGCCTGTACTGCGTTGTAATGTTCTATGTTCATTCTTCTAAACTCCAACTGGTTTAAACCCAATCCACTCAACCTTTCTTCGGAAGAAAAGCCTTCATCCAAGGTATGAGTCACATGAATCTTCTCTAGACTGCATCCAACACAGCTATTGGGGCCACTAGCTGGAGCTGGGATTCCTGATGGCTCATTGAATCAGGTGTGAAAGCTAAATCAGGATTCTCACCAGGGGTCAAACACATTGTGAGCCTCCTAGGCTGCTACACCTGCCCTAATCAAGTCCTTGCCCAGAGCAGGCGGAAAGATGATCACTTCTAATTTAAATTCATTTACAGTAATTACTAGGTTTGAGGTTTAAGTTATGCTCCCGCTATAGTCCCTGCCCAGACAGGCACCAATCTCTCCAGCTGCTGACACGTGTGGACCAGGCGCTGTGGACAAGTTGATAAGTACAGTGCACACATCTCTCTCTGCTGCTGCCAGGCTATGGAGGGGTTCAAGTGTCCCACATGGGACTTGGGGGACACAGGGTGGGGATAAGATTTGACTTTAGGGATGATGCTTTGCTAATTGCACTTCTCCCGCTTGCCTTGGGAAATGTGGAGATCGCTTTTTGGATGCTGAGTTCAGGTAACATTCTGGTTAAAGTCTTTATTCGTGGCTGTGTTCAGTGAAACCTCTGAAATGGCATGGTCACTTTTAAATCTATACCCACTGAACACCTGGAAGCCTTCAAAGTCACTGCAGCACTCCATTCTACAGTAGGGATTACCCTTACCTGATTTCAGAAGCCCCAGCTGTAACCGTACCTTTTTGAAGTACTTTGATGAACAAGAGATGTCAGCTTCACTGGGGGAAAACTCCTCGCTTTCTCTCATTAAAGCCCTTGATACGATGAGTTTTGAAGTACTTTGATGGATAGAGATATCAATTTTACAAGAAGGAAATCCCTTTTTAGCCTGAATGAGCCTAGGTGCTATCTAACCTCTTTGAATTACTTTGATTTAAAGCACCAGAGCAAATCATCATTGATACAACCATTTTATGCTCCATTAAGCACAGTGGCACAGCAGTTAGCACTGCTGCTTCACAGCTCCAGGGTCCCTGGTTCGATTCCCAGCTTGGGTCACTGTCTGTGTGGAGTTTGCACATTCTCCTCATGTCTGTGTGGGTTTCCTCCAGGTGCTCCGGTTTCCTTCCACAGTCCAAAGATGTGCAAGTTAGGTTGATTGGCTATGCTAAGAAATTGCCCCTTAGTGTCCAGGGATGTGTAGGTTAGAGGGATTAGTGGGTATAATATGTAGAGGTATGGGGGTAGGGCCTGGGTGGGATTGTGCCTCTTTCTGCACTGTAGGGTTCTATGAGTAAGCTGGAAGTAATTCTTCTTTTGAGCTGCATTTTTTTTAAACAAGCTTTCTCTTTGATCTGAATACCTTACTAGAAAAATCAGGCGCACGATCTATTTTTTTTCTGATAGCGGGTCTTTTTCAACCTCTTATGCTGGAGTAGTACGCCTGTACTGGAGGTTGTTTTCAGCTATAGGATAAGCTGGTACGACTTAGTGCTTATTCTCCAAGGGGTTCTCAAAGACCTGGAGTGAAGCACTTTATTCTCAACGAATGCCAAAATCAAGAAATAGTTGGAGTCCAGTCTAACTTCATAACAGACCTTGAAGTTTCTGATCTGGTCCTTAACATTTTCCCACATTACACTCAATCTGCCAATTTTTTGTACACTCACATAACCTGCATGCTATGTATTTGCATTTCGAAACATAGAAGATGGGAGCAGGATGCAGCTATTTGGCCCTTCAAACCTGCTCTGGCATTCATCGTGATCATGGATGATTGTCCAACTCAAAAGCTTAATCCTGCTTTCTCCCTATAGCCTTTGATCCCATTCACTCTAAGTGCTATTTCTACACCTTTTGATTACATTCAATGTTTTGGCCTCAAGTACTTCCTGTGCTGATGAACTTCACAGGCTCAACATTCTTTGGGTGAAGAAACGTTTCTTCATCTCTGTCTTAATTAGTCTATCCTGAATTCTCAGGCTGTGACCCCTGGTTCTGGACACATCCACCATCAGGAACATCCTCGCTGCATCGACGCTGACTAGTCCTATTAGAATTGTATAACTCTGAGATCCCGTCATTTGTCTGAACTCCAGTGAAAACAATCCTAGTCAATCTCTCCTCATACGTCAGTCCTGTTATTTTCAGAATCAGCCTGGTAAACTTTGCTGCTCTCCCTCAAGAGAAAGAACATCTTTCTTCAGAAAAGGAGACCAAAACTGCATACAATATTCTAGGTTTGGCCTCACCAAGGCCCTGCGTAATTACAACAACACATCCATGCTCGTGCAGAGAGGTTGAAAGGGTGCAGAGAGGTTGACAAAGATGTTGCCGGGACTTGAGAAACTGAGTTAGAGAAAGGTTGAATAGGTTAGGACTTTATTCCCTGGAGCGTAGAAGAATAAGGGGAGATTTAAATAGAGGTGTATATAATTATGATGGGTATAGATAGAGTGAACGCAAGCAGGCTTTTTCCACTGAGGCTAGGGAGAAAAAAACTAAAGGACAAGGGTGAAGGGTGAAGTTTAAAGGGAGTTTTCAGGGTGGCTTCTTCACACACAAGTGGTGGGACTGTGGAATGAGCTGCCAGATGAATTGGCAAAAGCAGGCTCACTTTTAACATTTAAGAAAAACTTGGACAGATACATGGATGAGTGAGGTGTGGAGGGATATGATTCAGGTGCAAGTCAGTGGGAGTAGGCAGAAAAATAGTTCAGCACAGCCAAGGGCCAAAAGGCCTGTTTCTGTGCTGTAGTGTTCTATGGTTCTATTTTCTAAAAAGAGTATAGGAATAAGGAATGTTTCAGATAGCTTGCAAAAAAGGCAGGCAAAGCTAGGACACATATAGACACTCGTAAGAACATTTTTAACTGGAGGAAGTGAGTAGAGTCTAAGATGAACTGAGAACATATTCAGCCAGACAACAGGTGATCATAGTGGATTGGAACTGCTGGGGTCTACACTGAAGAAAAAATCTTAAGAGCCCTCACATTGTCTTCATGGGGGATGGAGAAGATATTGGACATCCATTCTGAACAGTAGACACAGCTAGGAAATTGGAAACCATTAAAGTGAAAGAGGACATTGGAAGAGTCATGAATGAAAGTAGGAAAATGCTGGAAATGGGGAGAAAACTAGTCAAGGGGTAAATCAGAAATAAGTGAAAATACAAGATTGACATAACTTGCTTGGTGGAAATCAATTCAGTGGGCTAGCAACAGGCTAAAATGACAGGTTTGGCAAAGCAATCCAAATACAGTCCCTACAGTACAGGAGGCAGCCATTCGGCCCATTGAGTCTGCGCTGACTACAATCCCACCCAGAACCTATTTCCACAACTCCACATATTTACCCTGCTAATCCCCTGACATTAAGGTCAATTTACCATGGCCAATCAACCTAACACAGATCTTTGGGCTGTGGGAGGAAACCCATGCAGACAGTGGGGAGAATGTGCAAACTCCACATAGTTACCCGAGACCAGAATTGTACCCAGGCCTCTGGTGCTTGAGACAGCAGTGCTAACCATTCTGCCACCGTGTTGGGTTGGGGCTATGAAGTTGGATGCTGTAGAAGGGAGATGTCCAGAAGACAGTCATAGAGATGTCATTGAAAGAGGAGATATCAGCAAGTTAATCAGGCAAGAGCCTCAATCTTGTCTTTAAACTTTTGCAGTGTACTCACTGCTGTAATATTTTGATTTATTACTGTCATATGTATTGGGATACAGTGAGAAGTATTTTTCTTGTGTGCTTCACAGACAAAATGTACCATTCCTGGAGTACAAGGGGGAGAAGGAATGGAGAGAGTGCAGAATGTTTGTTACAGTCGCAGTTAGGGTGTGCAGAAAGTTCAGCTTAATATATGGTCGGTCCATTCAAAAGTCTAGCACCATGGCAAATATTTCAATTCCACTGAATATCATCTAAGTGAAAGATTCTTCATCACATGGAATGTTTGCCAAATAATGTGTTGGCAAAAATCTTGCACGAATGGCACTACAAATTTATTGTATAGGGAGTTGGGGTTATATGTTACATTCTGTTAATCTGCAACACCTCCCATTACTACTGTAAATTGTTTCAACTGGATCATGGGGCTATTAAAAATCAGCAATGCTCAAGAGGCCAGAACTGAAGAATAAGTATCTCACAGGACTTTGTCACTTGACAGCAACATTTGAACAAGGTCAACTCCCCAATCACCTCTCCTTTCCACAGCACCTTCTCACTGCAAAGATGTTCTGTTCATGGCTTCAAATCTTAATTCTTGGTAAAACAGCCATTCTACCAACCACAATCTCTCTAGCCTCGATACGCATTTCAAACCTGCTATGCTTCTTTACGTGAAAGCTCACAGACTTGAAACAAAGAGTATTTCCAGCACCCATGGTATTTTGTTTGTTTTCTCAAGGTTACTGGGGCTGGAGGAGTTTGGAGTTGCAGAAGGGTGAGGCCATGGTGCGATTTGAAAACAAAGATGAGAACTTTAAAATTGAGGTGCTGCTTAACCAGCATATGGTCAGCAAACACCAGGTTGGTGAACAAATGAGACTTTACTATGTGCCCTAAGAAGCTATTTTGGAACATAAAAGTTATACTTAGTTCAGAAAATAACTTCCAGAAGATTCTTCAACAAATAAAATCTTTGCCACTTAATGAGCTATCAGAAATTTATCACTTTCTTGCACAAATGTCCCTACCAATTTTGGAAGATCCTCAAGTTTGTGCACGGTTGAATATTGGAGGCCAGCCAGGAGTGCATTGGAATAGAGAAGTCTGTAAGTAACAATGGCATGGATTTTACAGTTAACCTATCCTATAGTCCCACTCAGAATTAAAAAAGAGATCCTTGTACTATTTCATTTTGCATCCTTTACAAATGAGTATTTATGTTATATTAAATATTTTTAAATATCTTTATAATAATCAACAGTCTGTGTTCTAAACACTGCGTGTAGTTCATAACAATAATGGTCAATTAGCACAGATGCGCAAAACAGGATTCAAACTTTTCACAATTGGAATGGTGAAACCTCAGGTTTCAAAGTAAAAATATTTTTCCTAGTAATAAGCCTATCAATATAGAAACACAAGGAATTTTCTTTGAGAAAGCAATTGAAACAATCCCTTAAATAAAACAAATCCTAATATTATTTCAATGCCTTATAAAGAATCCTGTAGTGTGCAAAAAATGTTCTTTCCAGCAGTGCTGCAGTTCATAGAAAAATTTTATTAAGGAAAGTGGATTACAAACTCTTAAGATTTGCTTCTCAAATGATTTATTTACTATAATACATTGTAGATATGTCAAAATCTTAAGAGTTTTCATATCAGTCCCACTGAGGCAAATAACAACACTGAGCAAAATGAGTTGTTTTCATAATTAACTAGCACCCAAACCTACACAAAACATATACTAGCTGCAGAATGTGTACCAAATGATTAACAATTCTCTGAAAAGAAGTGTTCTGACAATATCTTCAAATAGATGCAAATTTTTAACTGTTCGAGAACTAAAGTAGAATTGATGCTATTCATAAAGCAAGCTTCCCCACCAAGTATTGACTACATCCCATTCAGCTCACCAATATTTTTTTTACATCAACTTCCAGTAAAACTTACAGCACTTACTCAAATTAACAAAATTTCTACTTGAAGCAGAATCATTTTACAGCAAATTGGGTACCGATTTGAAAAGAAAGTTTTTTAAAAACAAGATGATGTTACATACATGTAATCTGAACAATGCAAGATAAAATAATCTAAATAAATTTTAGTACAAAATACCACAGGAAGTAACAAGAATACAAGCTTTACAAAATTATACATAAATTGTTGTGTGTAATTGCTAATACCCAAAATTTTTATTGCTATGTTAGCAATATTTAATTCATAACAGGTTATTTATTCGGGTCACATTAAAATGAGTTAACAGAAACAAGGAGTACTTATAGCTATTTAATACACCATCTTTATTGCAAACACATGTGAAAGCCATATAATTGAAGATTAATGAAAGATTTACAATCTTTATGAAAAATGACTTTTCTATACACCCAATATTTCCTCTTTCTTCCCAAAGAGGAAAATTATTTCTAAAAATGCATTAGGATAAGGTATAAGACCAACCAGGAATTAAACACATGCATTATTTTCCAACAATTAAGGGTACTATAAAAGTCTACATTTCATCCTTTAAATGAAACAAATGCAATAAGACATATAGGATAAAATGACGGTAATTTTAAGCTCAGTTTTTTCCTCCTGAACTGATCCTTATTGTGCTGTTGGTCATTAAAATAAGTGGATTCTTCCCATAACAAAAAGAATCACCACAGTTCTATTACCAGTAAACAAAAGGTGCAGTAGCATCAAGTCTTTTACAGTACTCCTGCCAATTTTTCTTAAAACTACATTATCAGAAGCAGTGCAAATGTTGGGAGGCTGTTGATGACAGCATGTCCATCTACCCACCCATACACATATGTAAGGACACAAACACATTGACTCCCAAAACAGCACAAATAAAAGGCCAAATCCAGTCAAACAGTTGGAATTCTTTTTAATATATTGTTGGATGAGAAATATATTTGACTTCATTTTGTACAATTTAGTGTATACATAAACTCTGTTATTCACAACTGTTGAAAAGTTTGTGAAGAAAACAACCACAAAATATCCACAGAGACTGTCAAAATTGCTTTTCTTTCATGCAGCAAGTGGAATGTATTTATTGCAGCCAGTTTGTTTTGTACACAGCAATTTTAGAAATTCCATTAATATCCACACTTATAACAGTCTCCTTTGGAAAGTGAGGAAAGGAATACTAGATTGATGTTAAAGCAATGCTGCTATTATAGTTTGCAAATGCACAACCTTTTTATGTCTTCCAAACTTCAGCATTTGGGTTGTCAGATACTCTGTTTAGAGCTTCTAGTAATGATATCTGTTCCTATTTTGCTCACATGATATCAAGTTGATCTGCCTGCATCTGTGTTTGGAACTGTTGAGATGTTGGTGGTGGCGGAGGTGGCAATGATGGCAGTGGTAATAATGGTTCTACCAGCTGACCTGTACAAGGCTCCTCAGGAGGGATGACCGTTTCTACAATTTCCCCATTGCAAAAGAGGAACTGGTATTGCTGGATAAACGTCTCAATTGCAGACTGATTCAATGCAGCATTCGTAAGGCCATCAGGTCTCAAGAAAGTAGGCCAAAAACAAATGGCAAGATTATCTGCTATCATACGATTTGTTTTGCTCTGTTGACTAACCCTGCAATAATTAAAACACAAGAAAAATATCAGGTTTTAAATTACAAATTTCATCACTGTTATTAACATTAAATATTAATCATGGAAGTACAGCCTCAGATCTCCTGTCTTGGCTTGCTTTAGTTCAGATGACTAAATACTTTTTAACAGCCATCATTTTGTAAAACACAGCAATCATGGAATCGAAGGTTTACAATTTACCAGCAAAGAAATGTCAAGGACAAATATGGCCAGCCATTATGATCTTCTGGTCCAGCCGAAGTCTGACTTGTGCATGGCTCGCCCATTCCGCCGCAAATGGTCGACTTCATGCAGGACAGGAAGATCATACTCAAAATAAATCACTTCAAATTCTCACAAACTGTTAACCGTAAATTAAAGTCAGTCAGTTAATACTGTTCATCTTAACATTTTGAAAGAAACTACCCAATCAAAAGTATAACTCAACCGAAGATAAAATACCATTCCGTAATGTTCAGATTTTATGTTTGCAAATATAATGTCTATTATTTGTTCCTTTCAATCTTTTCTGCTATTTACTCATGGAATAAAAGGGAAAATTAAAGCATGGATACAAAGTTGGGTGAGTGATATGGTAGTAGTGAACAGTTCAGACTGGAGAAGGGTATACAGTGGGGTTCTCCAGGGATCATTACTGGGGCTTTTGTTTTTTTTGATGAAATATTAATGACCTTGAATTGGACATAAGGAATAACCTGAAAATATCCACAAAAAAATGAGCTACGAAGGCAGTGATAAAATAAGTGGACAGATGGGTTGGCAGATGAAATTTAATGCAGAGAAGTGCAAAAGGATACATTTTGGTAGAAAGAAATAAGAGATATAGTGTAAAAGGTACAATTTTAAGGAGGAAGCAAGAAGAGAGAGACCTGGGGATAAATGTGCACAAATTGTTGAAGGTGGCAGAACAAATTAAGAATGCAGTTAATAAGGTATACAGGATCCTGGGGCTTATAAATAGAGGTAAGTACAAAAGCAAAACTTGCACAGCCTCAGCTGGAGTATTGTGACCAATTAGAGGGCCACTATTTATGTGAAGGCTTCAGAGAGATTGCAGAAAAAAGTTACAAAAATGGTTTCAGAGATTTGGGGATTTCAGTAATAAAACAAGTTAGAGAAATTAAGTCATTTGTCAGAGAAGAAAATAACGAAGAGGCATGAGAGGTCTAAACGAAGTGGTTGAGAGAGAAACTAGTTCAATTGGCAGGATGGTTGAGAACCAGGCGACCTCAATTTAAGATCAATGGCAGAAGAGTCAACAATGACATATAGAATTTCTTTATAGAGTGAGCAATTAAGAACAATAGTAATAGGGGAAAGCCATTCAGTCCTTTGAGCCCACTCTGCCGTTCAATGGGATCATGGCTGATCTGCTTCATTACCATTTTCCTGCACTTTCTTCACATCCTTCACATTTTTAAACGTAGAAACCTGTCAATCTCAAGTCTTGAACATACTCAACAACTTGAGTCTCGACAGGCCTCTGGGGCAGAAAATTCCAAAGATTACCTTCCCTGAGGTAGAGACCAAAACTGCACACAATATTTCAGAAGAAGTGTCACCAAGATTAACTGAAGCAAGACATCTTTACACTTTTACCCCTATACTCAAATCATGTTGCACTCAAGGTCAACATACCTCTGCCTTGTGTATTGGTTGCTGCACATGCATGCTTGCTTTCAGTGACTCTTAACAAGGACACAAGTTCCATTTAAGTTCAACACCTGGCAGCCTCTCCCCATTTAAGGTATCCTCTATTTCCCTTCTTCCTACTTCCCATTTCTACACATTATATTCAATTTGCCATTTTTTCCTCCCAGTAACTTAGCCTCTCCAAATTAACTTGAAGCATCTTTTCATCCTCCTCATAACTCGCATCTTAATCTTTGTTGTTTGTAATGCAGGAAAATGTAGGTGCCTGCTCAGTAAGTTTGTGGATGACACAAAAATTGGCAGAGTTGCAGATAGTGACAAGGATTGTTTAAAAAAATACAGCAGGATATACATAGATTGCAGATTTGGGCAAAGAAATGGCAGATGGCGTTTAATCCTGACAAATGTAAGTTGATGAATTTTGGAAGATCGCATTCAGGTGTGAATTACACAGTAAATGACAGAACCCTTAGGAGCATTGAGAGAGAGACCTGGACATACAGGTCCATGGATCCCTGAAAATGGCAACAGGTGAATAAGGTGGTCAAGAAAGCATACAACATGTCTGTCTTCATCAGCTGGGGCATCAAGTATAAAAGTTGGCAAATTATGTTACAGCTGTATAAAACGTTAGTTAGGCTGCATCTGGAATGTTGCATGCAGTTCTGGTCACCACAACACCAGAAAGGTGTGGATGCTTTGAAGAGGGTGCAAAGAAGGTTTACCAGGATGGTGTCTGGTCTGGAGGATTTGAGGTATCAACAGTTGGATAAACTCAGGTTGTTTTTACTGGAAAGACAGGCTGAGGGCAACCAGAAAGAAGTCTACAAAATTATGAGAAGCATAGATAGGGTGGATAGTCAGAGGCTTTTTCCCAGGATGGAAGGGTCAATTACAAGAGGACACAGGTTTAACGTGGGCAGTGGTAATGTTAGGGGAGCCACTCAGGGAAAGGTTTTCACACAGAGGGTGGGTTCTTGGAACATACTGCCAGTGGAGGTGGTGGAAGCAGGCATGTTAGCAATGTTCAAGATGTATCTTGACAGACAATGGAATGGGATGTGAACAGATGGAAATCATGTATTGTTGCAAGCTTGGTGGGCCAAAGGGACTGCTAAATAGTTTTTTGTTCTAACCTAGTTTTGTATTATCTGCAAACTTGGAAATATTACCTTTAATGCCCACATCCAAATTATTGGTAGACTGTGAATATTTGGAGCCCCAAGCACTGATCATTTGCGATTCCCAATGGTCACAGCCTGCCAACCTAAAAATGATCTATTTATTTCCAGTCTGTTTTCTGTCCCTTAACCAGTTTTCCATTCACACCAGTTTATCTTCCCGAATTTCAAATACTCCAATTTTGTATACCAATCTGGTGTGGAACATTGTCAAAGGTTTTCTGAAAATCTAAATATACCACATTCACTGGTTCCCACAATCTATTCTGCTAGTTGTGTCCTCAAAAGGCTGCAACAGGTTTGTTAAACATGATTTCCCCTTTATAAATCCATGTTGACTCTGTCCAATCCTAACATTTTTAAAGTGCTCTATTATCACATCCTTCTTCATTGATTCTAGCATTTTCCCTAATAGTTCCTATGTTCTCTCTCCCTCCTTTGTTAAATAGTGGGGTTACATTTGCCACCTTCCAATCTGCAGGAACCATTCCAGAATCCATAGAATTTTGACGGGTGACCACCAATGCATTCAATACAATCTCTTCAATACAATGGGATTTATATCAAGTCCAGGTATGACAGTACTGTGCCTTTAAGAAACTGTTTTTAATCATGTTCTCTGCAGTTTTAAACAGGCACTAAACTGTTTACTTAGATGTCCTTTTATTGCAGCTTAATGGGATTTTGTTTATTTTTAATCAGGGCCTCAGGCCCTTTACAGGAGTTTATGACTTTTTGAAGTGTTGTGGGAGGATTAATTCACAGGTCAGGTGGGAGAGTTTTTTTTTCCCGCTCCCAAGAGAGCTTTAGTTTCAGTTTTGGTTACTGGCTGTTTTCTAGTTAGAAGCTGTGTGGAATCCAAACTGACAGGTGTTTCTATGAGCCTCCCTGGTTTTGGAAAATTAGCTTTTGGTGGCTGGCTAGCTAGTGGCCGGAGTGTCTCTGTCCCTTGAAGTGGTTTGCTGGGAAAAACAAGAGGCCAACAGTGGCTCTATCTCTACTTCAAGGCTTGCTGGAAGTTACGGGGTCGAAAGTCAGTTTCAATTTTACGTCCAAAGGAGCTTGAAAAATCCAGCATCGTGTGAGCATTCTTGTTTTGTGTTAAACCTGGGACAGGTGTAGGTTTGTAAGGAGGTTGCTGAGGCCTTAAAGAAGTTTTTTGCCTCGGTCTTCACGGAGGAGGACGCGAGTAGTTTGCCGGGTATTAAAGATAGAAGGATGGTAGGAGTTGAGGGCCTGAATGCGATTACTGTCACTAGAGAGGTAGTGCTTGATCGACTAGCGGGACTGATGGTGGACAAGTCCCCAGGACTGGATGGAATACATCCCAGGGTTCTGAAGGAAATGGCAGAGGTGATCGTAGACGCCTCAGTGATTATTTACCAAACTTCGCTGGATTCCGGGGAAGTGCTGGAAGACTGGAAAACTGCTAATGTTACGCCGCTGTTTAAAAAAGGTAGCAGGCAAAAGGCAGGGAATTATAGGCCGGTTAGTTTAACGTCTGTCATTGGAAAAATGCTTGAATCCATCAAAGAAGAAATAGCGAGGCACCTTGAGAAGGATTGTTTGATAGAGCAGACGCAGCACGGATTCGTTAAGGGGAAGTCGTGTCTGACAAATTTATTGGAATTCTATGAGGATGCGACTAGTGCGGTAGACAGAGGGAAACAGGTGGATGTGGTGTTTCTTGATTTTCAGAAGGCGTTTGATAAGGTGCCGCACAAAAGGTTGCTTCAGAAGGTTAGGGGGTATGGAGTTGGGGGTAAGGTGTTAGCGTGGATAGAGGATTGGTTGTCTAATAGGAGGCAGAGAGTTGGTATCTATGGGTGCTATTCTGATTGGCAGTTGGTGACTAGTGGAGTGCCACAGGGATTGGTGCTGGGGCCTCAACTATTTACCATTTATACAGGTGATCTGGAGGAGGGGGCTGAGTGTAGGGTGTCGAAATTTGCTGATGACACGAAGATAAGTGGAAAAGCAAATTGCGTGGAGGGTGTGGAAAGTCTGCAGAGGGATCTGGATAGGCTGAGCGAGTGGGAGAGGATCTGGCAGATGGAGTACAATGTTAGCAAGTGTGAGGTTATCCACTTTGGCAGGAATAATAGTAGGAGGGATTACTATTTAAAGGGTGAAAAGCTGCAGCATGCTATGGTGCGAGGGACCTGGGGGTCCTTGTGCATGAGTCGCAAAAACCCAAGTCTGCAGGTGCAGCAGGTGATCAAGAAGGCGAATGGGATGCTGACCTTTATAGCGAGGGAGATAGAAGACAAAAGCAGGGAGGTCTTGCTGCAACTGTACAGGGCACTGGTGAGGCCGCAGCTGGAGTACTGTGTGCAGTTTTGGTCGCTGCACTTGTGCAAGGATATTTTGGCCCTAGAGGGAGTGCAGAGGAGGTTCACTAGGCTGATACTGGAGATGAGAGGGGTTGGACTATGAAGAGAGGCTGAATAGACTGGGTCTGTACTTGTTGGAGTTTAGAAGGATGAGGGGGGGATCTTATAGAGACGTATAAGATAATGAAGGGGATGCATTGGGTAGAGGTAGAGAGATTCTTCCCGCTCAGGCTACCTCACTAAATATATTTAAGACACGGGCAGATAGGTTTTTGGTAGGCAAGGGAATTAAGGGTTATGGGGAGAAAGTGGGAAAGTGGAACTGAGCCACTTCAGATCAGCCATGATCTTATTTGAATGGCAGGGCAGGCTAGATGGCCTACTCCTGCTCCTATTTCTTATGTTCTTATATCTGTTGAGTTAGAACAGTAAATTTACTAGTGGATTCGCATTTGTCTTTGCTGATCTTTTCTTTCTTAATCTTTTTCTTGGTCCTACTTTGAAGAATTTGGAAATACTCCCAATTCTCAGGCTTACCATTATTTTTGACAAATTTACACTTCTCTTCCTTTGACCTAATACAATCCTTGATTACTTTTGTTAGCCACAGTTGGAACATTTTCCTTGCTGGACTTTATTGCATTAAAGGAATTAATTCTTTAAGTGTCAGTCATTGATTGTCTATCATCATAGGAAGTCTGCACCTCAGTTTCCTTTGTTCAGATTTGTGACCCTAGTCTCTGATTGAATTTGAAAATGATGTAGTTCAATGCAAAATTCTATCATATTATGGTCACTCTTTCCTAAACACACCTTTACAACAAAAATATTGATCAGCCCTCTCTTGTTATACAATACTGGCTCTAAAATAACCCATTACTTAGATGGTTCCTCACATGCTGCTCGAGAAAACTAATGTGCATACATTCCAATTATTCATCCTCCACAACTAACACTAATTAGATTTATCTACTCTATGTGCAAATTGAAATTGCACATGATTACTGTATTACTGCTTGCATGCACATCTAATTTCCTCACTTGTACTGAGACTTACATCATCACTGCTGTTTGGTGGCTTATAAATAACTCCCACCAATCTTTTCTGACCTTTGCTGTTTCTTAGTTCCAACCAAACTGATTCCACGTCTTGATCTTTAGAACTAAGGTCCTCTCTCATGGCTGTACTAATGCCTCCTTTCATTAACAAAGTCACCCCATCACCTTTGCCCAGCTTCCCTTCCTTCCTGAATGCTTTATATCCTTGGATATTCAGGTCCCAGCTTTTGTAGCCGTGTCACTGTAATGGCAGCAAGACGACTCACAACACCAGGTTAAAGTCCAACAGGTTTATCTGGTAGCAAACGCCACAAGCTTCCAGAGCGTGCTCCTTCGTCAGGTGAGTGGGAGATGTGTAACTCACCTGACGAAGGAGCAGCACTCAAAGCTAATGGCATTTGCTACCAAATAAACCTGTTGGACTTTAACCTGGAGTTGAGAGACTGCTTACTGTGTTTACCCCAGTCCAACACCGGCCTCTCCACATCATGACTGTAATGGCAATCAGGTCATGCATACGAATTTCTACTTGAGCTGACAATTCATCTGTTTTGATGTGAATGCTGCAAACATTCAAATACAGATTCAGTTCCTCTACTGTTTTCGTTAACTCTGGCCCTAGTTGTTGACACAGAAGTTTGCAATCACTGTTCCTGCATGCCATACTCTGATCATCACTACCTTTTTAACTACCTTGTTCTACTGCCTTGTCTTTTCCCTTTAATTTGCTTAATCTTCTCCAACATGATATTTTATTTTGTTTAGTTAGATTAGGATCTGGAATGCACTGCTGAGAATGTGTTGCAGGCAGATTCAAATCACGGTTTTCAAAGGGAAAATCGAGTAAGCATCCAAAGACAAAATATTTGTCGGACTACAGGGATAGGGCAAAGGAGTGGGATTAGTGGAACTGATCTTGCAGAGAGCCAGCACAAATGGACCAAATGCTCTCCTTCGCGGCTATAGCCATTTTATGATTCTATGAAAAGCCCAAACTTAAGTAGAACTGTACAGTGAATCACAGAAGCATTGCAGTATTAGGCAAAATGGACACCAAAATCAGCTCTGGCCAATGCAAAATACATCTGAAAGGCCACCCCAAAGTTTTGTTTTTCTTTGCATTACACAAGAAATGGCTACAGCTCAGTGTCTGCCATTTGCATTTGGGGTTAAAGACCAGCTTTCCTTGAGGTGGAACATAACATGAATTTTAAAGAATTGGGAAAAACAAATAACTGATCTATCAGAAATGAAAACAGAAAATGTTGGATAAACTCAGTAGGATTAGCAGTATCAACAGAGAGAGAAACAGAATTAACACTGAGTCCATATGACTCCTCATACTATCAAGTTTGCTACTTCCATGAAATGGAAATATCTGTGAATCATTCTTGAATATTTGCTCTTTTCTCCATGCCCAGTCTCCAAATGAGAAAGGAATGCTTTGCCTTACATCCGAACCATACACAGATACATAGTCAATCCATCAGGTATGTTATTCATCCTTTTCCATCTCGAACATTGTTTCTCTTTCCGAAGAAAGTGGTGGAGGACAATTAAGTAATTTTTCAATTACGACAGGGTTTAGCTATTAAAGGACAAAGCTGATGAGATTGCAACCATCTTTTGCCAATAAAGAAGATCCCCATTATCACCAAAGCCAGTCTTAAGCCAACAGAATTCTCTCTATGTGACATCAAGAAATGGCTGAGCACACTGGACAAGCAAAGGCTATGGGCCCTGACAATATGCTTACTGTTGTACTGAAGACTTGTGCAGAAATTTCCATGCCCATAGCCAACCAGTTTCACAAAATCTTATCAACCAAAATGGAAAACTGTCCAGGTATATCCTATCCACAAAACAGGACAAATCCAAACCAGCCAGCCAATTACTGCCACATCAATCTATTTTCAAATAGCAAAGTGATGGAAGGAGTCACTGACAATGCTAACCAAGCACACTTTGCCTGCTCACCAATACTCACGTTATGTTCCATAGAACCACTTGGCAGCAGACGTCATTACAGCCTTGTTCCAAAAATGGACAAAAAAGATGATCTCCAAGGTCAGGCAAATTACTGACCTTGGCATCAAGGCAACCTTGATTGGGTGTGACGTCAAGGAACTTGAGTAATATTGAATCAATCAGGGGGAAAACCTTCCACTGGCTGCAGCTATGCCTCGCAAAGAAAGGTGGAGACCAATCGCCACAGCCCCAAGGAATTCATTAGGCCCAACCATCAATAACCTTGCCTCGATCATACGGTGGGAAGTGGGAATACTCAATGATGATTATGCAATCTGTTCTGTTTTTCACTTCCATTCACAATTCCTCAGATACTGAAGCAATTCATGCCCATATCTAGAAGACCCTGACAACATTCAGTCTTCATAGTGGCAAGTCATGTTCACGTCACAAAACTTCTTGCCAAAGACAATTGGAAACGGTCAATAAATATGGGCCTTGCCAAGTGATGCCAACATTCCATGATTTAACACATGAAAGCATTGTGTCTCAAATGGTTTGTGAGCTACTGCTGAACATTTGGAAGAATCTGAGATCTTGGCTAACTCATTACAATGATCAACCAAATATCATATTTACTATGGGTGTGTTGTTAGGCACCACAGTACATAGGGGCTAAGTAATTTCTACTGCACAATTCTTTCATCATTATCTATTCAATTGAATGTAAACTTGTTTCACAATCAAATTTATGGTTTTGAAAATATTTTTGCTATAAAAAGTCTACATTTATGAATGCAAAATAACAATGAGAAAATGTATATGGGGTTTAGCACAGAGATTTCCTATGGGCAGCAGAACTGCTTACAAGTTCCTTTACCAGTTATTTGATGAGGAAAAGCTTTGACCGTATTATGCCCGAAAAGCCACTTTCAGTTTGATGATGATAATTTGTACATTGATATCTGGAAGTATTACTTTTTTGACAGATCATGAATCATAGTGCTTCCAATTTAACAGATAGGAAATTAAAGTCCCTATTTTATTCTAAGTCTCAATCAGCTTTAATTACTTGATTTTTCTTGCCTTTGATTTCCTGTCTTTTTTTTGGAGTTGAATAAATTTATTCATAATGGCAAGTATAACTAAACAATTACTAGCTCCAAACTCAATCACAAACACAGTAAACCTTTAACAAAGGCAATGCATGAACTGTCGTGCAATGACCATAAAGATTCATTTCGCTCAAACTATTAGAAATCAGTGAAAAACAGTTCTCCACAGCTGTTACGAATTCTGGTACAGTTCGAGTTCCTCAGCTACTTTAACTGACTGAAAATATTTTCAGCCATCATGATCCTGGGCACGCAAAAAGTCAAATAGCGCCTCAGTACAGGCTTCTTTGGTTTGCGATCAAGAATTCATTCGCTCTATACAGGCGTCCAGTATTTTTTGCCATTTCATACAAGTTTCATTCTGCATGGATTGCTCTCTGATGTTTGTTATGGGAAGCACCAGTTCTTCTTCATCCTCAGTTCCTCCAGTCAACTTCAGCTCATTCCCCATCCCCATGGTGTCGACCTTGCGCTCAGATCTACCAGTGGGAATACAGCCTAAATGGCTGGCTCATGTGGGAGCAGCAACAGGGATGTGTGGTCTGCCTTCATGTTCAGACTTCATTAGCATGCTGCTTGTCAACAAAAATGGGAGTTACAATTGGGTGGTTTGGAGGTTGCTGCCCTTGTCCTGAAGAAATGATCCCTGTCACAAGCCACGTGTATCATTTCAGCATGGGAAAAGAATTGCAGTTAGAGATGGTGAAGCTTGTGGTTCAAGAGGTCCAAGGTTTCTTTGTGGGGCGTGAAGCACCAACCGTGCTTCATATGGCCCAGAAAGAAACTTACAATCATTAATAAATAGAACATATGCTTATTTAATCTTCTTACCACCCTCACAAAATGTCCCTGGCAGACAGGGTCAAGGAGACTCCCGAGACATTTTGTACATATTTTAGGAACAAGGGGGTAGTAAGAGAAAGAATTGGTCCACTCAAGGACAAAGGAGGGAAATTATGGGTAGAACCAAAGGAAGTGGGCGAGATCCTTAATTAGTACTTTGCATTGATATTCAAAGGATGGCATTTCGGACAGGTATGCAAACCCTCTAGAGCAAGTCATTATTATGAGGGAAGTGTTAGGAATATTAAAAAGTATTAAGGTAGACAAATCCCAAGGGCCAGGTGACATCTATGCCAGATTACTGAGGGAGACAAGAGAGAAAATTACTGGACCTCAAACAGAAATCTTTGTTTTCTCGTTGGCCACAGTTGAGGTCCCAGAGGATTAGAGGATAGCCAATGTTGTCCAGCTTTTTAAGGATAACCCAGGTAATTATAGGCCAGTAAGCTTGACATCAGTGATAGTAAAATTGTTGCAGAAGATTCTTAGGGATAGGGATCTACACACATTTGGAACTGAATAGTCTTACTAGCAACAGACAACATGATTTTGTACAAAGGAGGTCGTGTTTCACTAATTTGATTGACTTTTGGGAGGTGACAAACATGATTCACGAGGGAAAGGTCGTGGATGTTGTCTACATGGAGATTAGTAAGGCATTTGGCAAGGTCCTTCATGGCAGCTTGGTGCAAAAGATTAAATCGCACAGAATCAACGGTGGTCTAGCTAAATGGATCCAGAACCAGCTTGGCCATAGAAGACAGAGGGTAGCAGAGGAAGGCTGTTTTTCTGAATGGCAGTCTGTAACTAGTGGTGTTCCACAGGGATCAGTGCTAGGGCTTCTGTTTGCAACATATATAAATGACTTGGAAGAAAACATTGCTGGTCTTGTGGTGAAGGATCCTCTTGGGGAGAGTGATCATTGTATGGTGGAGTTTCTGGTGCAGATGGAGGAGGAGAAAGTAGGTTCCCGGACACGCGTCCTTTGTTTGAATAGAGGGAAATACGGTAGGATGAGAGAAGAATTGGCGAATGTGGACTGGGAGAGCGCGTTGGAGGGAGGGTCTGTTGAGGAGCAGTGGAGGATCTTTAAGGAGATCTTTCTTGGTGCTCAACGGAAATTTATTCCGAAGGTCAAAAAGGATAGTAGGAGGAGAGGTAATAAGCCGTGGATAACAAAGGAGATGAAGGAAAGTGTTAAACTAAAAGCGGAGGAATTTAGAGTAGCTAAGAGTAGTGGGCGAGAAGAGGATTGGGAGAGGTTTAAACGTCAACAAAGATTGACAAAGAAGTTGATAAGGAAGGGTAGGAGAAACTATGAAGCTGGGCTAGCGCTTAATATAAAAAAGGATAGCAAGAGTTTTTATAAATATATAAAAAGGAAGAGGCTGGCTAGGGTGAATGTTGGTCCTTTAGAGGATGAGAAAGGGTACCTAGTGGTAGGGGATGGGGATATGGCTAAGGTATTGAATAACTTTTTTGTTTCTGTCTTCACGGAGGAGGACGTGAATAATTTGCCGGGTGTTAGCGATGGCAAGGTGGTAGGACTGGAGGGTCTTAATGACATTACTGTTACTAGAAAGGCGGTGCTCGACAGACTGGAGGGGCTGATTGTGGACAAGTCCCCAGGACCGGATGGAATGCATCCGAGGGTTCTGAAAGAAATGGCGGAGGTGATAGTGGGTGCCTTGGTGGTTATTTTCCAAACGTCGCTGGATTCCGGGGAAGTGCCGGATGATTGGAAAACGGCTAATGTTACGCCGTTGTTTAAGAAGGGTGCCAGGCAAAAGGCGGGGAATTATAGGCCGGTTAGTTTAACGTCTGTGGTAGGTAAAATGTTAGAATCTGTCATTAAGGAGGAAATTGCAAAGCATCTTGAAGGGAATTGCTTGATAGAGCAGACGCAGCACGGTTTCATCAAAGGGAAGTCGTGTCTGACAAATTTACTGGAGTTCTATGAGGATGTGTCTAGGGCGGTGGATAGAGGAGAGCCGGTGGATGTGGTCTTTCTAGATTTTCAGAAGGCGTTTGACAAAGTGCCTCACAAGAGGTTATTGCAGAAGGTCGAGGGACATGGAGTTGGGGGTAGGGTGTTAGCGTGGATAGAGGATTGGTTGTCAAATAGGAGGCAGAGAGTGGGGGTCAACGGGTGCTATTCGGATTGGTGGATGGTGACTAGTGGAGTGCCCCAGGGGTCGGTGCTGGGGTCTCAGCTTTTTACCATTTATATAGATGATCTGGAGGAGGGAACCGAGTGTAGAGTGTCGAAATTTGCTGATGACACCAAGATTGGGGGAACGGCAAATTGTGCGGAGGGTGTTGAGAGTCTGCAGAATAATCTAGATAGGCTGGGCGAATGGGCCAGGAAATGGCAAATGGAATTTAATGTTGGCAAGTGTGAGGTGGTCCACTTTGGTAGGAAGAATGGTAGGAAGGACTATTACTTACGAGGCGAAAAACTGCAGCAGGCGACGGTGCAGAGGGGCCTCGGGGTCCTTATGCATGAGTCGCAAAAACCCAGCTTGCAGGTGCAGCAGGTGGTCAGGAAGGCAAATGGGATGCTGGCCTTCATAGCGAGGGGGATTGAATATAAAAGTAGGGAGGTCTTGCTGCAGCTATATAGGGCATTGGTGAGGCCGCAACTGGAGTACTGTGTGCATTTTTGGGCGCCGCACCTGCGCAAAGATATTTTGGCCTTGGAGGGAGTGCAGAGGAGGTTTACTAGGCTGATACCGGAGTTGAGGGGGTTGAGCTATGAGGAGAGGCTGAATAAACTGGGCTTGTACTCGTTAGAGTTTAGAAGAATGAGAGGAGATCTCATTGAGACGTATAAGATGATGAATGGGATGGATAGGATAGAGGTGGAAAGACTCTTCCTGCTCAAAAAAGACAATAGGACTAGGGGGCACAGCCTCAAGATAAAAGGGGGGCGGTTTAGAACGGAGTTGAGGAGGAACTTCTTCACTCAAAGGGTGGTGAATCTCTGGAATTCTCTGCCCGTTGAAGTGGTGGAGGCTGCCTCGCTAAATATTTTTAAGACGCGGGTTGATGGGTTTTTGATAGGAGAGGGGATTAAGGGTTATGGGGAGAGGGCGGGAAAGTGGAACTGAGCAGCGACAGATCAGCCATGATCTTATTGAATGGCGGGGCAGGCTCGAAGGGCTGGATGGCCTACTCCTGCTCCTATTTCTTATGTTCTTATGTTCTTATGGTCTGATTAGTAAGTTTGCATATGATACTAAGATTGCTGGAGTTGCAATTAATGACGAAGATTGTCAGAGAATACAGCAGGAAATTGATAGGCTCAAAAATTGGGCAGAGAAATGGCAGATGGAATTTAACCCAGACAAATGCAAGGTGATGTATTTTGGCAACCCAATTCAGGTGGGAGCTATAAAATAAATGGCAGAAGCATAGGCACACAGTTCTAGCCATGCATGTCAACAGATCCTCAAAAATGGCAGCATGGGTGGCAGCAGGGCATTGAGTATAAAAGTGGGCAAATTATGTTAGTTATATAAAACGATGATTAGGCGACATTTGGAATATTGTGGTCCAATTCTGGTCATCACATTGCCAAAAAGATGCGGAAGCTTTGGAGGCAATACAGAAAAGGTTTACTAGGATGCTGCCTAGTATGGAGGGTATTAGCTACGAGGAGAAATTGAATATATGTTCCCCCGGAAAGACAAAAGGTGAAGAGTGACCTGACAGAAGTTTTTAAGATTATGGAGGGGCATAGATAAGGTGAACAGTTGGAAGCTTTTTCCCAGGGCAGAAATTACAATTACAAGGAGCACAAGTTCAAAGTAAGGTGGGGGGGAGAAAAGTTCAATGGAGATGTGCGGGGAAGTGTTTTTTTTACACACAGAGGGTGGTGGGGGCCTGGAATGCATTGCCAAGTGAGGTGGTTGAGGCAGACACATGAGTGACATACAAGACTTACCTGGACAGACACATGAATAGGAAATAGGCAGGGAAGAGGGGGATACAGGTGATTAGTCTAGATAGGACAACGTGATCAGTGTGGGGTTCATGTGCTGTCCTGCTCTTTATTGTATTGCAACAGATTTGGCACAGCAAATCTGCCTCACTCAGAGCTCAGTTAAAATCAACTGTACAGTTCAGTTATCGTATCAAGGCCCCATATTTGTATTTAAAGCTTTAAGCAGGTATCCAACTCAAATCAGCCATCTTGGGATGGGGATGGAGTATCCACTCCTTTTTAATTACACCTCCTTCCCCACCACCAGTCTAGTTTGTGTTAGGCAGGGGAAGTTACCAATCAGCTACCAAGGAAAAGCAATAAGCAGCAACATAATTGTCTCCAGAGCTCAAAATTAACAGTAAATACCTGTGCAGAGACTATATCAGGATTTGATTCTCAATTTGCCTATCTGGACTATCTAGACTAACCACCTGTCCTTTCAAATTTAAAAAAGTTACTGTATTTTTGTGGGTTTGGAAAGAATTCATAGATGCACGAAGTGGCACAGGTTATATAATGTTCAATCATCTGCGTTGCCAGATTACTGTGTCGGACATGGCTCAATAATAGCATCTTTACCTCTAAATTGTCCCACATCAGAGACTCGAGTCTGTAATCTAGGCTGATATTTCAGTGCAGTACTGAGGGAGTACATCTGTCGGATGATCTATATTTCAGATGAAATATAAAATCAAGACCCAACTACCCTCTCAACTGGATGTAACTATTTCAAAAGCAGGGGAGTCTTCCCTGTACCCAGGTCCACATTTATCCCTCCGCTAACAAACATATTTGGCATTTCCATACTGTGGTATCTAATTGTGTGTACATTGGCTATCAGGTTCTTTACACTGCTATAGTGGCTATATTTGAAAGAAAAGACACTTCACTGTAAAGAGCTTTGGGAAAGTCAGAAGTAGTAAAAAGGTGCTGTAAAAATGCAAGTTCCTTCTTTTACATTAGTAGAGAATGGGCAGTCTCACCATTAAATATCAGATGGGTTGCACATTTTCTATTTTCTGCTCCCTACTTCTTTCACAATTCAAACATATTGAGCAACTGTTGCTAAGCAAATCAGATCTTCCAGAGCCAGAACCGAATTCAGAACATTGTAATGTCTTCTCAGACTGTAGTAAGAATTTCTGAAACTTACCAGATTTCAGTTGTTTAACAATAGCAAAATTAACATTTACCATCATTACAATATTGAAGATAACAGCATGATTACATTGCAGTTAAATACGGAAATGCAGGTGATTCCACACTCCTTCACAGAGTGCGATGTTGATGTCCTTGCAAATGGGAATCTTTAGAAATTACATGAATTAGTGTGAACTTCCACTTTTTATACTTACAATTTCACTGGAACAAGAAAACATTATTGAATGAGCTGCAACCAAATTTTTAATGGTGTACTCATAGTTGACATCTTTAAGGCATTGGAAACCACTTTTGTGTCTGTGGAATGTGAAATTGCTCCATAATGATAAGAGTTGCACTAGCTTTTAAATATGAAAATTATCACTATTTTTACATTCATGATCTTTCAACTTCTGCTTTGCTCCCCAAACTAAATCTTTGTTTTGCTCTCTAAGTAATTAAAAACTCAGGGAGAACCTGTGTATTTTACTTCCTGTGAGAATGCTTCATTGTGATTGGCTGCTCAGGCTACTTGACATCACTGTTTCTGTACATCTGAATATTGGAACCTGAATTAAAGATTAAATACACTACAGAGACCAGATCTTTGCGAAAAGCAGCAAGCATCATCACTTATTCCTGATGCCAAAATCCAACCCAAAATGTTGCTTTTGGTATACTAGACACACAGTTAGATCAAATTGCTAAGGAAGAAAAAGGCACCCAAATTTTTGACCCACTCTGAAAAAATGGGTACTCGTTGCAACCTTGAGGGGGGCAACTTCCTCCTGATTTGAATCTTTTTTGGAATACTCAACTAGTCCAGTCATATTTATCAAACCCAAGTGTCTATGGTTTATATTCAACATCCTAAAGAGGCATTGTCCTTCTCGTCTCATTCTTTCAGTGGCCAGATTAAGTTTTTAAACCTACCTGTTTAAATGCGTAATAATGTATTTGAAAACTTCATAGTTTACTGCAGGAAATTTCTTCAACAATTCCTTAAGAGCGTTCAGCTTTTCTGTCCTATCCGTTAGTCCTGAAAGACAAAAATAAACTATTTTACTACTTTACTCTTTAATGCAATTTCTTCTGGCAAACACTAGGATTAAATAACTGATTCCAAGATAAAGAAATCTTACCAGTACAGTCACTGAATAAACTTATGGCCATACTACTGAAATGAGCATAACCAGGGTAAGATTAGGTCACATTGGGTGCAGGGAGAAGTAGTCAATTGGATACAAAATTGGCTTGCCAGTAGGAGGCAGAGGGTGATGGTAGAAGGTTGCTTTTCAGACTGGAGGCCTGTGATCAGTGGTATGCCACAGCAACTGGTGCTGGATCCACAGTTGTTTCTCATTTATATAAATGATTCGGATCAGAATATAGGAGGCACTGTTGGTAAGTTTGCAGATGATACCAAAATTGCTGGAGTAGTGGACGGTGAAGGTGGTTATCTAAAACAAAACAGGATCTTGATCAACTGGGCCAGAGGGCTGAGGTGTGGCAGAAGAAGTTTAATTCAGGTAAATTCGAGGTGTTTCATTATGGCATCACAAACCAGGGTAGGACTTGCACAGTTAATGGTGGAACCCTGGAGCATTGTTAAAACAAAGGCACCTAGAGATGCAGGCACATGGTTCTTTGAAAGTGGCATCATAGGTAGACAGGGTGGTGAAGGCAGCACTTGGTACACTTGCCTTCGTCGGTCAGAGTATTGAATACATACCATAAAACCATAGAAACAGGCCTTTTGGCCCTTCCTGGCTGTGAAGAACCATTTTTCTGCCTAGTCCCACTGACCTGCACCCAGACCATATCCCTCCACAACCCTCTCAGCCATGTACCCGATGTTAAAAGTGAGCCTGCATTTACCACTTCATCTGGCAGCTCATTCCACATTCCCACCACTCTGAAGAAGCCTCCCCAATATTCCCTTTAAACTTTTCCCCCTTCATCCTTAACCCATGTCTAGTTTTTTTCTCTGCTAGCCTCAGTGGAAAAAGCCTGCTTGCATTCACTCTATCTATACCCATCATAATTTTCTACACCTCTATCAAATCTCCTCTCATTTTTCTACGCTCCAGGGAATAAAGTCCTAACCTTTTCAACCTTTCTCTGTAACTCAGTTTCTCAAGTTCCGGCAACATTCTTGTAAACCTTCTTGCACTTTAACCTTATTAATATCCTTCCTGTAATTAGGTGACCAAAACTGCACACAATACTTTAAATTCAGCCTTACCAATGTCTTATACAACCTCACCATAGCATTCCAATTCTTATAGAACACAGAACATAGAACACTACAGCACAAACAGGCCCTTCGGCCCACGAGTTGCACCGATCACATCAACACCTATCTATAACCCCCAATCCCATAAAACCCCATATACTCATCCAGAAGTCTTTTAAAAGACCCCAGCGAGTTCGCCTCCACCACCACTGATGGCAGCCGATTCCACTCACTCACCACCCTCTGAGTAAAAAACTTACCCCTAACATCACTTCTGTACTTTCCTCCCCGCACCTTAAATCTGTGTCCTCTCGTAGCGACCATTTCAACCTGGGGAAATAGCCTCTGAGAATCCACCCTATCCATTCCTCTCAACATTTTATAAACCTCTATCAGGTCGCCTCTCAATCTTCGTCTCTCCAGGGAAAAGAGACCCAGCTCCCTCAACCTAACTTCATAAGGCATGCCTCCCAGTCCAGGCAACATCCTTGTAAATCTCCTCTGTACCCTTTCAATAGCTTCTACGTCTTTCCTATAGTGAGGCGACCAGAACTGCGCACAGTACTCCAAATGAGGCCTGACAAGGGTCTTATAAAGTTGCAGCATTACCTCCCGACTCCTAAACGCAATCCCTCGATTAATGAAGGCCAGTACACCATACGCCTTCTTGACCACCTCTTCCACCTGCGAGGCCAATTTAAGAGTCCTGTGGACCCGGACCCCAAGATCCTTCTGCTCTTCAACACTACTAAGACTCCTGCCCTTGATAGTGTACTCGTTCATCCCGTTGGTTCTGCCAAAATGGACGACTACGCATTTATCCGCGTTGAAGTCCATCTGCCACTTCTCCACCCAGTCCTGCATCCTATTTATGTCCTGCTGCAACTTTTGACATCCTTCCAGACCATCCACAACACCACCGACCTTCGTGTCATCAGCGAACTTACTTACCCATCCCTCCACTTCCTCATCCAGGTCATTTATGAAAATGACAAACAGCAAGGGTCCTAGAACAGATCCCTGGGGCACTCCACTGGTGACTGACCTCCATTCAGAAAAAGACCCATCCACAACCACTCTCTGCCTTCTGCAGGCAAGCCAGTTCTGGATCCACAAGGCCAAAGGCCCTTGGATCCCATGCCCTCTCACCTTCTCAAGAAGTCTTGCATGGGGGACCTTATCAAACGCCTTGCTGAAGTCCATGTACACCACGTCCACGGCACTTCCTTCGTCAATGTGTTCAGTCACATTATCGAAGAACTCAACTAGGCTTGTAAGGCACGACCTGCCCTTGACAAATCCATGCTGACTATTCCTGATCATGTCAAACCTCTCCAAATGCTTGTAGATCTTGTCCCTCAAAAGCCTCTCCATCAGCTTACCAACCACTGAGGTCAGACTCACCGGTCGGTAATTTCCCAGGCTATCTCTGTTCCCTTTCTTGAAAATAGGGACTACATCCGCAATCCTCCAATCTTCCGGAACCTCTCCCGTCTCCAGTGACGACGCAAAGATCATCGCCAGGGGCTCTGCAATCACTTCCCTCGCCTCCCACAGTATCCTGGGGTATATCCCATCTGGTCCCGGCGACTTATCTATCTTGATAGAATTCAGAAGTTCTAACACATCCTCCACCTTAATATCCACAAACTCAATCTTTTCCATCTGCTGCAAATCCGTAGCAAAATCTCCCAGATCAGCTTCCACCGTGAATACTGAGGCAAAGTACTCATTGAGCACCTCTGCCATTTCTTCTGGTTCCACACAGACCTTTCCCCCTTCACCTTTTATAGGTCCTATCCCTTCTCTTTATACTCAATACTTTGATTTATAAAGGCCAATGTATAAAAGCACTCTTTACGACTACCCGTGACACCACTTTTAGGAACTTATGTATCTGTATTCCCAGATCCCTCTTCTACTGCACTCTTCAGTGTCCTACCATTTACCATGTATGTTCTACCTGGGTTTGTCCTTTCAAAGTGCAATATCTCATACTTGTCTGCATTAAACTTTATCTGCCATTTTTCAGCTCATTTTTTTTTAAGCTGGTCCAAATCCACCTGCAAGCTTTGAAAATCTTCCTCAATGTCCACTACTCCTCCAATCATGAGCAAATTTTCTGATCCAATTTACCACATTATCATCCAGGTCATTGATATAGATGACAAACAAACAACAATGGACCCAGCACTGATCCTTGTGGCACACCACTAGTCACAGGCCCCCACTCAGAAGCAAATCTCCACTAATACTTGCTGGCTTCTTTCATTGAGCAGTTGAGGCATTATGCTGCAACTTTACAAGACATTGATACAACCGTATTTGGAGGACTGCGTACAATTCTGGCCACCATGCTTCAGGAAGAAAGTTATTAAAGTGGAAAGGGTGCAAAAAATTACAAAGACATTGCCAGGACTGGAAGGTTTGAATTATAAGGAGAGGTTGGATAGGCTGGGATTTTTTCCCCTTGGAGCCTAGGAAGGGAGGTGACCTTAGAGGTTTATAAAATCACGACATATAGGTATGTCATGTGAAAAGCCAAGGTCTTTTCCCAAGGGCATAAGTTTAAGGTGAGAGGGGAAGATTTAAAAGGCACGTGGGGCAAAATCTTGGTGTGTACATGGAATGAGTTGCTAGAGGTGGTCGTAGAGGCAATTGCAACATTTAAGAGACATTTGGACAGGCACACGGATAGGAAACATTTAAGGATATGTGCCAAACTCAGGCAAATGGGACTAGTCCAGTTCAGGAAACCTGGTCAGCACTGATGATTTGGGCCAAAGGGCCTATTTCCATGCTGTATAACTCTATGACTTAATCATCTTCAAAGTTGTGTACTTTGTAAGGTGTCTATGTTTTTCTAACAACTCATTCTTCACGTACTAAAGTGAAGTAATGTGAGGTTATATACTTTGGAAGGAAGAAGAAAGGAGCTTTATGTTATTTCAATGAAGACAGCACAGAAGGATTTGAGGGTTCTCGTGCATAAATCACAAAAAGCTAGCAAGTTCAGTGGATAATAGGGAAGAAAAATGACCTTTGTTCACAGGAAATGGAGTATTAAAAAAATAGAGAAGTCTTGCTCAAACTATATCAGGCACGAGTTAAGACCACACCTGGAATACTGTGAACAGTTCTGGTCCCCTAATTTAAGGGGATTTATACTGGCATTGAGGCAGCCCAAAGAAGGTTCACAAGATTGATCCTGGGTATGGAGGGATTTTCTCATGAAGGGAGATTAAGTAGGGTGGGCTTCATTGGAGTTTAGAAGATTAAGAGGTGACCTTATTGAGGCACATGGGATTCTAAGGGGGCTTGACTGGGTAGATGCTAAGAGGTTGTTCCCCCTTGTGGGTGATTTTGGACCAGAAGGCTAAGATCAGAATAAGAGGTCACCCATTTAAGACAGACGAGAAGGATGTTCTTCTCTTGGAGGGTGGAAGTTGTGGAATTCTTTACCACAGAGGACTGTAGAGGCTGGGTCGTTGAGTATGTTCAAGGCTGAGATAGACAGATTTTTAATCGGTGATAGAATCAAGGGTTATGGGGATAAGGCAACAAAGTGGAGTTGAGGATTATCAAATCAGATCTGATCTCATTGAATGATGACAGAGCTGACTTAATGGGTCAAATGGCCTACTTTGGCTCCTACATCTTATACTTAAAAAGAATTTTCATGCTGAGTATGAACAAGAGAAAAGTTAGAGACATTATAACCTTAGGACACTGGAGATCAGCAGCATATGAAGTACTAAGTATTGACAAGTTTCCCTCCGGTCTTCCATCAGGAAATCATATCATAGAACCTCCTGAAATCTTTTCACAAGATGCACAATGAGTTCAGGCAATGTTCACATTAGTTGAAAAAAGCAACAGGAGAGAGGGAAGCTGCGAGCAAGACAGACAAACTCAGGCCATATAGAAAACTGTGGATAAAACTTGATTCCTTTTTGAAAGATTATTCTCCATGTACCACAGGATTAAAACCAGATTAAAAGTCTTTTTTTTGGAAAGGACACAACATTTTGGGTACTTTGTGCCAAGCTCAACAACTGATGTGATCCAACTTGCTGTTCAAAAAAATTTTTCCTCACATTTGCTTTTGTCTCGCTTGCCTCAAACCTTAAATCCGTGTCCCTTCACTTGTTCTGTGTTTACTGCCATGTAAACCTCCTCATCGATCAACAATATTTGTACAGAATGACCACATTCTTAGACAATGTGTATATTGTCATGATCATTTCCTCAAAACTGAAATGGCTTTCAAATTCATACCACCAGGGACCTGGGTTTAATTCCAGTCTTGGTGACTGTGTGGAGTTTACATGTTCTCCCCATGTCTGCATGTGTCTCCGGGTGCTCTGGTTTCCTCCCACAGTCCAAAGATGTGCAAGGTAGGTGGATTGGTCATATTAATTGGCCCCTTAGTGTTCTTAATGTTAGGGGGAGTAGCAGGGTAAATGTGTTGGGTTGTGGGGGTATGATGGGGGTGCTGGTGCTGGGTAAGGTGCTCTATCAAGAGTGTAGGTGCAGCCTGGATGAGTCAAATGAACTCCTCTTGCACTGTAGGGATTCTATAATCTATGAATATATTTCACTTCTGTTTATGAAGTCTGTGTGGGTTTCCTCCAGGTGCTCCTGTTTCCTTCCACAATCCAAAGATGTGTGGGTTAGATTGATTGGTTATGCTAAATTGATCTTAGTAGTGTCAGGGGGATTAACAGGGTAAACATGTGGGGTTACAGGAATAGGGCCTGGAGGGATTGTGGTCGATGCAGACTCGAGGGTCGGCACGGTGGCGCAGTGGTTAGCACTGCTGTCTCACAGCATCAGGGACCGTGGTTCAATTACGGCCTCGGGTGACTGTGCAGTTTGCACATTCTCTCCGTGCCGGTGTGGGTTTCTGCCGAGTGCTCCGGTTTCCTCCCACAGTTCAAGATATGCAGGGTATGTTGACTGGCCATGCTAAATTGCCATATTGTGTCCCAAGATGTGTAGATTAGTAGGATTAGCAGGGTAAATATGTAGGGTTGCGGGGATAGGGGCTGGATGGGATTCTTGTCAGTTCAGACTCAATGGGCCGAATGGCCTCCTTCTACACTATAGGGATTCTATGATTTTATTCTATTCAGTACGGGAAGAGGGGTGGGGAAGTTGCACTATTGGTTAAGGAGAATATCACAACAATACTGCGGGAGGACACCTCAGAGGGCTCATACAGCGAGGCAGTATAGGTAGAGCTCAGGAATAGGAAGTGGTCACAATGTTGGGGGGTTTTTTTTATAGGCCACCCAACTGCCAGTGGGAGATACAGCAACAGATACATGGGCAGATTTTGGAAAGGTGTAGAAGTAACAGGGTATTGTGGGGAGAGATTTCAGCTATATTGACTGGGACTCAGTGCTAGGGGCGTAGATAGAGCAAAGTTTGTAAGGAGGATCCAGAATGGCTTCTTGAAACAGTATGTACATAATCCAGCTAAAGGAGGGGCCATACTAGACCTGGTATTGGGGAATGAGCCCGGCCAGGTGGTCGATATTTCAGTAAGGGAGCAGTTCGGGAACAATGACCACAATTCAGTCAGCTTTAAAAGTATTGATGGATAAAGATAAGTGTAGTCCCCAAGTTAAGGTGTTAAATTGGGGGGAGGCTAATTACAACAATATTAGACAAGAACTGAACATAAATTGGTGGCAGATGTTTGAGGGCAAATCAGCATCTGGCAGGTGGAAAACTTTCAAATGCAAGTTGATAGGGAGTCAGGACTGGCACATTTCCTGGAAGGATGAAGATAAGTATGGCAAGTTTTGCGGACCTTGGATAATGAGAAATATTGACAGTCTAGTCAAAAAGGAAAAGGAAGCATTTGTCAAAGCTAGGAGGCTGGGAACACAGTGTGGAATACAAGGAAAGTAGAAAGAAACCTAAACAAGTAGTAAGGAGGACTAAAAGGGGTCATGAAAAAGCATTGGCCAGCAGGATTAAGGAAAACCCCAAGGCTATATAAATAAAGAGCGCAGCCAGGGAGAGGATTGGCCAACTTGGGAATCAATCGTGGAGCCAGAGGATATGGATGAGGCATTAAATGAGTATTTTGCATCAATATTCACCAAGGAGAAGGACTTGGTGAATGATGAGTCTGGGAAAGGGTGTGTAGATAGTCTGAGTCATGTTGAGGTCAAAAAAGGTGGTGGTATTGGGGTTCTTGAGAAATATTAAGGTAGACAAGGCACAGGGCCTGATAGTATTCTGGGGTAATCTTAAGAGGCAAGGATGGAAATAGCTGGGGCCTTGAGAGAAATCTTTGTATCCTCACTGGCTACAGGGGAGGTCCCAAAGGATTGGAGAATAGCCAATGTTATTCCTTTGTTTAAGAAGGGTAGCAAGAATAATCTAGGTAATTACAGGTCAGTGAGCCTTACGTCAGTGGTAGGGAAATTATTGGAGAGGATTCTTTGAGACAGGATTTATTCCCACTTGGAAATAAGTGGACGTATTAGTGAGAGGCAACATGGTTTTGTGAAGGGGAGGTCATGTCTCACGAGCTTGATCGAGTTTTTCTAGGAAGTGACGAAGATGATTGATGAAGGTCAGGTAGTGGATGTCGTCTACAGTAAGGCTTTTGACAAGGTCCTCTCATGGCAGACTGGTGCAGAAAGTGAAGTCACTTGGGGATCAGAGGTGTGCTGGCAAGGTGGATACAAAACTGGCTCAAAGATGACAGAGGGTAACAGTGGAAGGGTGTGTTTCTGAATGGAAGGCTGAAACAAGTGGCCTTCCTCATGGATCAGTGCTGGGACCTTTTCTATTTGTAAACGATTTGAAGGAAAATGTAACTTGTTTGATTAGTAAGTTTGCAGACGACACAAAGATTGGTGGATTTGCGGATAGCGATGAAGACCATCAGAGGATACAGTAGGATATCGACTGGTTGGAGACTTGGGCGAAGTGATGGCAGAAGGATTTAACCTGGACAAATGGGAGGTAATGCATTTTGGAAGGTCTAATACAGATAGGAAATATACAGTAAGAAGCAGAACCCTTAAGAGTATTGATACGCAGAGGGATCTGGGTGTACAGGTGTACAGTCACTGAAAGTGGCAACGCAAGCGAAGGTAGTCAAGAAAGCATATGGCATGCTTGCTTTCATCAGCCAGGGCATTGAGTTTAAAAATTGATGAGTCACATTGCAGCTTTATAGAACCTTAGTTTGGCTGCTCTTGGAATACAGTGTTCAATTCTAGTTGCCACACTACCAGAAAGATGGGGAGGTTTTGGCGAGAGTGCAGAAAAGATTTACCAGGACGTTGCCTAGTATGGAGGGCTTTAGCTAAGAGGAGAGATTGGAAAAACTTGGTTTGTTCTCACTGGAATGATGGAGGTTGAGGGGTGACAAGATTATGAAGGGCATGGACAGAGTGGATAATGAGAAGCTTTTTCCTAGGGTGTAAGAGTCAATTTCTTGGGAGCACAGGTTTAAGATGCAAGGTTCAAGGTTTAAAGGAGGCATATGAGGCAATTTTTTTTTTCATAGAGACGGTGGTGGCCGCCTGGAATTTGCTGCCAGGGGAGGTAGTAGAAGTGGATACAATAATGGTTTTTAAGGGGCATCTTGATAAATACATGAATAGGATGGGAATAGAGGGATACAGTCCCCGGAAGGGTAGGGGGTTTTAGTTAAGTTGGGCAGCATAGTCAGTGCAAGCTTGGAGGGCTGAAAGGCCTGTTCCTGTGCTGTAGTTTTTTTTGTTCTTTAAAACAGACATGTTCTTTAAGACAGACCCAATAATTGCAAATCATTTGAGGATAATGAAAGGATCCATTTATAAATATACTTTCAGGCCGGTCCAAAATTAAGCTAAATAATGTGTCAAACAGTAATTGTCTATGATGAAACAGAAAATGCTGGAAATATTCAGGTTAAATAGCAGCTGTGGTAATCAAAATAAATGCATACTACTGCACACAATGCAAAACTAACTTCTGTATCGGCCAAAGCAAATGTGTGTACAAATTCAATTATTGAAAATGGAGCAATTTTCACTTTCATTCAGAAATTTGATTATAATTAAAATTGATTTACCCACTCAAAAAACAGAAGTGCATTATAAACCTGAATATACAAAAACAGACCAGTTATTTGGTATCCACACACTCCTCTAACACCCTTCTTCATCTTACCGTCAATCTTCTATTCCTTTCTCTCTCATTTGTGTATCTAGCTTCCTCTTAAATGCATCTATACTACTTGTCTCAACTACTCCACATAGTAGTGTATTCCATATTTGAAGGAAAGAATTTTCACCTGCCTTCCTTAATTAGATTTATTAGCGATTATGACATATATAACCCTTATCTTAGAATACCATCACTGTTGCATCGTCTCTACATGCACCCTGTTAAACACTTTTCATAGCCTTAAAAAGCCTCTATCAAGTTATCCCTCAGGCCTTTTTTTTTAAAACAGGAAAAATGCACAGCCCATTCAATCTTTTCTGAGACACATGATCTCAGACACATGCTGTCACCCTTGTAAAACTTCTTGGTATCTTCAGTGTCTCCAGCCTTTTCATAATGCATGGACCAAAACATATGCACATTACTCCAAGTGTGATTTAAACAAGATTCTACACAAGTTTAGCATAACTTCTGTTTTCAATTATTGCAACCTTATTTGATATATATCAAAGGACAGTCCTTGATTTATCAAAACATGTTTATGACTCTTGTTTAAGAGCCACTTCATCTGTACCCTATCTTTTCCATCACTTCGATATTAGGCCATACTGTACCGTCTACATTTCATTGTTTCTTCATTAATTATCCATTTCCATTATCCATTTCATATTCCATTCCATCAGAGAATCACTGACATAACAGTAAATGTTTCCCACAGAAATTCATCACCATTTTCTGGCTGTTCCACGATAACACATGATCCTCATCAACAGAACCACCACAGACCCAATACATGTGCAAACTGCAGTTGGAACAGGGCTGCATCAACGCACCAAGGATCTTCTCCATCTTCCTTGCAGCAACAGTCCACCCCATCGTCTTGATGCTTCCAGATGGAGTGAAGCTAACCTATCAGACAAGTAGGAAATTGTTCAATCTCTGATGCCTCCAAGACAGAACCAGGACCACCCCAACTTCTGTCACTGAGCTGCAGTATACAGACAATGCCTGTGTGCATGCACACTTGGAGACTGAGCTATAAGGCACAAGAAAGAACGGGCCTCAAACTGAACATCTGGAACACAAAAGGTTCTCTACCAGCCCGCTCCTCCCAGGAAAATATCCAAATATTGAAGCACTGGTCATGCTTGACCAGTTATGATGGGCATATCACATTGTACATATGCCCGACAAAGGACTCCTGAAACAAGTGCTCTACTCTGAGCTCCACCACAGCAAGCGATCACTAGGAGAACAGGAGAACCACGACAAGGACACACCAAAAGCCTCCCTAAATGAATGTAACATTGCCATTGACACAAAGTAATTGCTTGTGTCAGAATACACAATTGGAGAGGCACCCATGGGAGAAGCAGCATCTGTGAAGGCACCAACCATCACTAGGTGGAGCACACGGAGGTCAAGCGTAAACAGTGGAAAGAAAGCTCAGAATTCAGAGTGACCCACCTCGTCAAACAACACCTGCCAAACCTGTGGCAGAATCTGTGGCTCCAGAATTGGGCTATTCAACCACCGCAGAACCCACCTCTCCAGTGTAAGCCATCCCTGACCCTGAGGGACTGCCAAAGAGGAACAGCAAATGTTTCAGGGAGTGATGGAGGGGGGAAGCGGGTCACTTTGAGGCCAGCAGCACAAATTCAAAAAGATATATATAAGAAACTGGCTAAATGATTGATTGTTGAGTATTTTTCTCTCTTCTGTATTTGTTTCAAATCAGAAGCTCTAAATTAAGAATTTAAAATGGGTTACTACAGTAGTGAGTGAATATATTAATTATTAGTGTTACATTAGGAGGAATGTTTATTAGCAGTGGTAACTTTTATTAGCAGTAGCTAATAATAATTTCAGAGCTACTCTGACCTCCAAAGTGCCCATCCTGTGCTGTCTGGGAACTCCAGGGCACTTCCTATGTCCTGGATAACCATTTGTGCAAGAAGTGTCATCAATCGCAGCAGCTTAAAACTCCAAGTTTGGGAGCTTGAGCTGATGTGGCTGTGGTACATTAAGAAGTTCAGAGATTTGTGATTGGTATGTTAATAGATGTGGTCACCCTACAGCTTAAGGATATGCAGTGAGAAGCAATGGATGATCATCAGTCAAGAAAAAACAGGCAGGTAGGACAAATCGTCCTTGAGTGCATCTCACTCTCTAACCAGTATTTTAGTTTAGAATATTGAATAATGACATGATGGCTCATCTGGGGAGTGCAGCCACAGCCAAGTCCATGGTGCCACGGTGGCAACAAAAGGTGACTAAAAGAACAATAGTAACAGAATGATTCAACAGTTCAGGGAACAGACAGGCTTTTCTGCAGTTGCAGACCAGGATCCAGTATGGTGTGATGCGTTCCTGATGCCGCAGTCAGGAATGTCACTGAATAGCAGCAGAACATAAGAACATAAGAAATAGGAGCAGGAGTAGGCCATCTAGCCCTTCGAGCCTGCCCCGCCATTCAATAAGATCATGGCTGATCTGTTGTGGCTCAGTTCCACTTTCCCGCCCTCTCCCCATAACCCTTAATCCCCTCTCTTATCAAGAACCCATCAACCCGCTTCTTAAAAATATTTAGCGTGGCAGCCTCCACCACTTCAACGGGCAGAGAATTCCAGAGATTCACCACCCTTTGAGTGAAGAAGTTCCTCCTCAACTCCGTTCTAAACCGCCTCCCCTTTATCTTGAGGCTGTGCCCCCTAGTCCTACTGTCTTTTTTGAGCGGGAAGAGTCTCTCCACCTCTATCCTATCCATCCCATTCATCATCTTATACGTCTCAATGAGATCTCCCCTCATTCTTCTAAACTCTAACGAGTACAAGCCTAGTTTATCCAGCCTCTCCTCATAGCTCAATCCCCTCAACTCCGGTATCAGCCGAGTAAACCTCCTCTGCACTCCCTCCAGGGCCAAAATATCCTTGCGCAGGTGCGGTGCCCAAAACTGCACACAGTACTCCAGCTGCGGCCTCACCAATGCCCTATACAGCTGCAGCAAGACCTCCCTACTTTTATATTCAATCCCCCTCGCTATGAAGGCCAGCATCCCATTCGCCTTCCTGACCACCTGCTGCACCTGCAAGCTGGGTTTTTGCGACTCATGCACAAGGACCCCGAGGTCCCTCTGCACCGTCGCCTGCTGCAGTTTTTCGCCACGTAAGTAATAGTCCTTCCTACCATTCTTCCTACCAAAGTGGACCACCTCACACTTGCCAACATTAAATTCCATTTGCCATTTCCTGGCCCATTCGCCCAGCCTATCTAGATCCTTCTGTAGACTCTCCACACCCTCCGCACAATTTGCCTTTCCCCCAATCTTGGTGTCATCAGCAAATTTCGACACCCTGCACTCGGTTCCCTCCTCCAGATCATCTATATAAATGGTAAATAGCTGAGGCCCCAGCACCGACCCCTGGGGCACCCCACTAGTCACCAACCGCCAATCCGAATAGCACCCATTGACCCCCACTCTCTGCCTCCTATTTGACAACCAATCCTCTATCCACGCTAACACCCTACCCCCAACTCCATGTCCCCTGACCTTCTGCAATAACCTCTTGTGAGGTACCTTGTCAAATGCCTTCTGAAAATCCAGAAAGACCACATCCACCGGCTCTCCTCTATCCACTGCCCTAGACACATCCTCATAGAACTCCAGTAAATTTGTCAGACATGACTTCCCTTTAATGAAAGCATTAAGGGAGGAAGGTAAACACTAGCAGTCATGAACCACATTGGTACAAAGGGCATACAGAAAAAGAGGGATATGTCCCTGCAGTCACACTGAGGTAGGAAATTAGCAAATAGGACCTCAAAAATAGTAATCTCCAGATTATGGGCCCTAACAATAGTATTTGTGCTCCAAACCTGCCATGCCCCTAGCCAAGCTGTTCTAGCACAATTATAACACTGACATCTGCGCAGCAACATGGAAAACTGTCCAGCTATGTCCTGTCCACACAAAACAGGACAAATCCAACCTGGCCAATCACTGCCCCATTTACTCCTAATCATCAGCAAAATGATGAAAGGCCACTCAGCAACATCCTGCTCACTGATGCCCACTTTAGGTTCCACCAGGGTTATTCAACTCATGATCTTATTACATGGTCAAAGAGCTGAATTCCAAAGGTGAGACGAGGGCGATTGCCCATGATATCAAGGCAGCATTTGACCAAGTATCGCATTAAGGAGCTCTAGCAAAACTGAAGTCAATGGAGATTGATAATCTCAGAGGAATGCAATTTCTCACCATTTAGATTATATGCTTCTTCTTTTATTCTTCCTGCCAAAATGGATAATTTTGCATGTTCCCACATTAGATTCCATTTGCCAGATCCTTGCCCATTCACTTAAGCCATGTCCCCTTGTTCTCTTCACAACTTACTTTCCTACCTACCTAAGCATCATCAACAAATTTAGCAACCATACCTTTGGCCATTCCATCCAAGTAATAAATTGTAAACAGTTGAGAGCCCAACTCTAATCCCTATGGCAAGCCAGTTGACACCAGTGGCCCTCAACTTCTTTAGAATTTTAACTGCAGAAAATTACAAATACGTTGAAAAACAAACCTGTTACTGCATACTAACAAAGCAGAGAACCAAAACTGATGGTTTAATTCTTTAAGATTTCTTTGAGAAAATTGAAGCAAGTTTCTAATTCTTTGTTCCCTACCATTTCCACAAGAGGGATCCAACATAACTTTAAAAAATGCAAACAGAAAAGACCAAAGTATCTTCAAAAGTTACATTAATAGTGAAGCTGATATTAAGGCCAATATCAGGTACTGTCATTTTAAAATTGAAAATGAACCTACGAGAAGGGTTAGAACAGATATGCGGCAACAGCATTCAATAATATCATGGTCAATGCTCAAAATAAACTTTTATTAGTTTATTAAATATAAAATTTTTCAAAATCATTATTTGAAATCTTATAAATCTAAACACAATTGATTCTGAATATGCAACTTTTCAGTACGCATCAAATGAATTTCCTTAATAACTTAGCAGCATATACTTGAAAGAATAATTAAAACATGTCACTTACTAGCTGCTTCCAACAGCTCGGAATGAAGATTGTAGGGAATAAGTGGATCAGGTAGATCAGAAAAGAAAGCCTTAAGAGCTCCTGCCACTGCATTGACAGTCACATCCATTGCCACCAGATCAATATCGTGATCTAAAAGATAGAACAAAGCATATAAATAGATATAAGGGACTTTCATTATACAGAGGTGACTTACATGAGGGACATAAATGCAAACAGTCACATGCAAAGTTTCTCTTTAGTGTCATAAGTATTGTATCAACAGAATTCTTCTTCAAAATCTAAAATACAATGAAAAATGCTTAAATAAATTGGTCCTTTGTCACACAAAAGGTTTCAGTTGTCCTTTTTCTTCTTGAGAAACCACCATTTGAAGAATATGCAAGGAATATGGTTTGAAAGCAATTTTGAACAAAATATGCAGAAAATTTTAGGGAACTCTAATGAAGGCAGAAAGACAAATGATAATGCTCCAAGGTTCTCACACCCAACCCTGTATTTTTTTTTAAGCAAATGTACATATTCAAGTTAATGAAGAAAAAATATGAAAGCTTTTATTATTTAGTTGGCTGTACAGATTGTGCACATGGGAGACTGGGGGGAGGCTGCACATACATATTTCTGCATCTCCAGGTTCTCTGGGCCCAAGACAGACCACAAACATGTGTGCATTAGGGAATAAAAAGGAAAACAGTACAAAAATCCACCTTGGGGACCAGATGCCCCAATTGAAGAATCGCGTCCCAGGCAAGGAACAGGAAGAGGCCTCAAAGAGAGAAGAAATAGGGATGTCCCAAAAGGAAGTCACGTGTGGGGACAGAGATCGGGAACAGTTACAGGTTCCAATTAAGGAAGAGACTAGAGAAACAGGTTCTAAACAGAAGATGGAATGCAGGGTGCAGACTTTAAATGAGGAATGAAGCTGAAGGTTGGTGGTTCCATGCTGTGGGCCCCTGAGGAAAAAAGGTACCCCATTCTTGGTCCCTAGCCCATTCTCACCAAAGATTAGGGGGTCCGGTCAAGGTCAGAACAGCCACTTGCACTGAGAAAGGGACCACAAAGAGCAACATGATCATGTATATTGGAGATGTCAGTTGAGGAGTAGATCTTGGCCAGAAATTCTCTGACGTTTAGTGATCCACTGTTAGACCAGGACAAAATGTCCAATGGTCAAACTGATTGTTTACCCCAGAGTCCTGTCATCAGGTTGAAGTCCTTGCTTTGTTTTAATGTACTAAGTTTACACTCTGGTGTAACAGTTACAATTAATGTTTGATGTTAGCCTACACATGGTGAAACATTTAGCTGTAGTCCCTAATTATACAGTTCAGCCTCATTTAGCACTCCTAATGTGTCCCCAAAAAGGGGCATGCTAAACGACAATCACTTTCATGTAAGAAAGCATGTAGCATTAAAAATGGGTTAGATTCCAGGTCTGTAATTTTTGAATTAATACACAAAAATAGAGCTTTAATCTATGTATTTAATGTAATTTATATATTAGTCAAACACATCAATAATAAAATCTTATAAACATTAAATATTAATGAAGACAAAGTCAGTCTGGGCGGAGACTGAAGATTAGTTAAGTGAGTCTGACTCAGCAGCAGGAACTGGAGATGCTGATGGAGAACCTATGGTATTTGTTGTTGATTGACTTTGTTGAAAAACCTAGTCCAGTCTGGCACCCTTAGCAAACTTCTGCCTTTAACGTAGATTTCTCTAACATTGAATGGATTTATCCAAGTAACTGGAACTGGATCCATATCTTGAATGACAGGTTGCATTTAGTAAGCTAACTCACCAATATTCTTAAATTTCTTTTGTAATTTGATGAGTTACTTCTGTTTCTTCATTATCTTAATCATATCTTCCCCAAACACGCATTTGCCTTAGCACAGAATCCCTACAGTGCAGGAGGCTATTCAGCCCATCAAGTCTGCACCGAACACTTCTCCAACTTCATCAGATCAAAACACCTGCACCAACTCAATCAAAACCCATATTACGCAAAAGGTCAATAATCGCATTTATATCAACAGCATCTTAACGCAGGATTAATCTATGAAAATCATGCACACATTCTGGCCAAATCCTATACCAAATGGCATTTAATTGTTGATGGCTGGATTCATCCCAATTAACTTAATAGCGTGTATGATGTTGGAAATTTGCCAAAGTTCTCAGACTGTTGGTTTCCCCCTCCATCAGTTTCACAAATCAGTTAGTTTAATGTCTCCCTTACATAATAAGCCGCAATGTAGCAATGGCATCTAGACTGGATTAAAGGCACAGTATTCTTTGGGAGATATTCAATGCTAATGTTATCAGACAAATCAATTAAGTTTATGGGATGACCAGGGCATTGTCTAGACTCAACAATGCTTTAGGGGCAATGTTCTTAACTTTACAATAATTTTCAAAAGGGCTGAAGCAAGTAGCAAACAAATTTTCAATTATCTTCCTGCTTATCTATGCTTTGTTAGAATGCAGTAAGAAGTCTGACAACACCAGGTTTAAGTTCAACCAATTTATTTGATAGTAAACTTGCTAGCTTTTGTCGCCTGACGAAGGGGCAAACCCCAAAAGCCAACAAGTTTACTATCAAATAAATTGGTTGGACTTAAACCTGGTGTTGTCAGACTTCTTACCGTGTTTACCCAAGTCCAACGCTGGCATCTCCACATCATTGTTAGAATGCCACAGATTTTGTGGATTTTGTGGGTATTTAAATTGAAGATCAGGTTCAACGATGAATTCCTTTGAGCACAGTTGCAACTCGGGAGAAAGCAAGGAGCCCTTCTTTGAGAAGCTGAAACTAAATTTGGGTGAGACAGCCTCAAGTTAATCTTTAAAAGCAAGTTCAGGAGCCATTGGATTTTCACTGTGTTACACAAGTGCAGGTTTCAAGTTAATATCTCCCTCAGCTTTGCACACGAAAAGAACTGTTAACTTATCTTTCATAGGAGCATATAGAAATATAACAGACTGGAGGGGCTGATTGTGGACAAGTCCCCAGGACCGGATGGAATGCATCCAAGGGTTCTGAAAGAAATGGCGGAGGTGATAGTGGATGCCTTGGTGGTTATTTTCCAGACGACACTGGATTCCGGGGAAGTGCCGGAAGATTGGAAAACGGCTAATGTTACGCCGTTGTTTAAGAAGGGTGCCAGGCAAAAGGCAGGGAATTATAGGCCGGTTAGTTTAACGTCTGTTGTGGGTAAAATGTTAGAATCCGTCATCAAGGAGGAAATAGCGAGGCATCTTGAGGGGAATTGCTTGATAGAGCAGACGCAGCACGGTTTCGTTAAAGGGAAGTCGTGTCTGACAAATTTACTGGAGTTCTAGGAGGATGTGTCTAGGGCGGTGGATAAAGGAGAGCCGGTGGATGTGGTCTTTCTTGATTTTCAGAAGGCGTTTGACAAGGTACCTCACAAGAGGTTATTGCAGGAGGTCAGGGGACATGGAGTTGGGGGTAGGGTGTTAGCGTGGATAGAGGATTGGTTGTCAAATAGGAGGCAGAGAGTGGGGGTCAATGGGTGCTATTCGGATTGGCGGTTGGTGACTAGTGGAGTGCCCCAGGGGTCGGTGCTGGGGCCTCAGCTATTTACCATTTATATGGATGATCTGGAGGAGGGAACCGAGTGTATGGTGTTGAAATTTGCTGATGACACCAAGACTGGTGGAACGGCAAATTGTGCGGAGGGTGTGGAGAGTCTACAGAAGGATCTAGATAGGCTGGGCGAATGGGCCAGGAACTGGCAAATGGAATTTAATGTTGGCAAGTGCGAGGTGGTCCACTTTGGTAGGAATAATGGTAGGAAGGATTATTACGTACATGGCGAAAAACTGCAGCAGGCGACGGTGCAGAGGGACCTCGGGGTCCTTGTGCATGAGTCACAAAAACCCAGCTTGCAGGTGCAGCAGGTGGTCAGGAAGGCGAATGGGATGCTGGCCTTCATAGCGAGGGGGATCGAGTAGAAAAGTAGGGAGGCCTTGCTGCGGCTGTATAGGGCATTGGTGAGGCCGCAGCTGGAGTACTGTGTGCAGTTTTGGGCGCCATACTTACGCAAGGATATTTTGGCCTTGGAGGGAGTGCAGAGGAGGTTTACTAGGCTGATACCGGAGTTGAGGGGGTTGAGCTATGAGGAGAGGCTGAATAAACTAGGCTTGTACTCGTTAGAGTTTAGAAGAATGAGGGGAGATCTCATTGAGACGTATAAGATGATGAATGGGATGGATAGGATAGAGGCAGAGAGACTCTTCCTGCTCAGAAAGGACAGTAGGACTAGGGGGCACAGCCTCAAGATAAAGGGGGGGGGGCGGTTTAGAACGGAGTTGAGGAAGAACTTCTTCACTCAAAGGGTGGTGAATCTCTGGAATTCTCTGTCCGTTGAAGTGGTGGAGGCTACCTCGCTAAATATTTTTAAGACGCGGGTTGATGGGTTTTTGATAAGAGAGGGGATTAAGGGTTATGGGGAGAGGGCGGGAATGTGGAACTGAGCCACGACAGATCAGCCATGATCTTATTGAATGGCAGGGCAGGCTCGAAGGGCTAGATGGCCTACTCCTGCTCCTATTTCTTATGTTCTTATAAGTTCTATTGGAGAATTCTTTTGAGAGAACTGCCTAGTCAAAATTGAAGACTTGACGGGGTATATAACCTCTCCTCAATAAGAGCTTTTAAAGTTGCAGACATGCATCTCCAGTATTTGGGTTTCCACTTGCTCCCTGACCAGTAAACTTAAAGCTATCTAAATTTTCCTCTCTTCAAACCCTCAAACTAGCCTGAACTTGCTTTTAAAGATTAATTTGAGGCTGTCTCACCCTAATTTAGTTTCAGCTTCTTGAAGAAGGGCTCCTTGCTTTCTCCTGAGTTGCAACTATACTCAAAGGAATTCATCATTGGATCTGATCTTCAATTTAAATACCCAGTATGTGTTCCATTCTCTCCATCTGCAGAGAGGAAGTTGAAGGAGTTACATCTTGGCCACTGATCTTCATCTTATCTTGATTTTTCCAAATACTATGTACAGTAGATTCAGTCCATGAAATTAGCAATATCAATCACACCATCACCTCCCTCAATTACATTGGACTTAATACCTAAATTAATGGTCTTTCACTTCGCAGCCAAATTAAAGCCGACTGTCGCTTAGATATCATTAGTGTTAATTTTATTCACAGCATTTACACCACAGCACAGCGTGATACACAATACTGCAATGCTAAAGAGAGTCTTGGAGGTTTACAGCATTGAAACAGGCCCTTCAGCCCAACTTGTCCATGCCACTTTTTTGTTTAAAAGCCCATAAGCTAATCCCAATTGCCCGCATTTGGCCCATATCCCCCTATGCCCATCATTCCCATGTAACTATCTAAATGCTTTTTAAAAGACAAAATTGTACCTTTCTCTACCACTACTTCTGGCAATTTGTTCCAGAAACTCACCACCCTCTGTGTGAAACAATTGCCTCTCTGGACACTTTTGTATCTCTTCCCTTTCACCTTAAGCCTATGTCCTCTAGTTTTAGACTCCCCTACCTTTGGGGAAAGATATTGACTGTCTAGCTGATTTGTGCCCCTCATTATTTTATAGACCCCTATAAGATCACCCCTCACCCTCCAACACTCCAGAGAAAAAAGTCCCAGTCTATTCAGCCTTTCCTTATAACTCAATCCATCAAGTCCCGGTTGCAACCTCGTAACTCTTTTCTGCACTCTTTCTAGTTTAATAATGTCCTTTCTATAATAGGATGACCAGAATTGTACACGGTATTCCAAGTGTGACCTTACCAATGCCTTGTACAACTTAAACAAGACATTCCAATTCCTGTATTCAATGTTCTGACCAATGAAACCAAGCATGCTGACTGCCTTCTTCACTACTCTGTCCACGTGTGACTCCACTTAAGGAGCTACAAACATGTAACCCTAGATCTTTTTGTTCTGTAACTCTCCCTAATGCCCTACCAGTATCTGAGTAAGTCCTGCCCTGGTTCAATCTACCAAAATGCATCACCTTGCATTTGTCTAAATTAAATTCCATCTGCCATTCATCAGCACACTGGCCCAATTGATCAAGATCCCGTTGCAATTGGAGTTAACTTTCTTAGTTGTCCACTATGTCACCAATCTTACTATTATCTGCAAATAGTGTAAAATAAACTACACAATCTTATATAGAACAACAGTTCCCACTAGTACCTTCACTGAATACAGTGTTACTGCTCTTCTTGACATGCCCAGCAATACCACAGCGGTTCTTGATGCAAATGCAGGAACTGTGCTGAAGTGGAAATGAAGCGCGTGGCCACCAGCACTATTCAGGAAAGCTCCCTACTTGCAGAACCACTGTAAAAACAAAAATGCATTCTCAGAATGCACTGGGGGGAGAGGGGGTGGTGTATTTTTCTTCTTGTCCTCTTGAGCTTTAATGCCCAAGTTGAAAATAGAAAAATTGATTCTATGTTGTAAAACCTAAGTGGAATTCAAGGTTACTAAGTGACTATGGTTAGAAACACAGCAACAAAGGGAGGTCATTTAGCCCCTCCAGCCAGCTTTGCCATTAAATAACAATGCTGAACTGCAGTCTAACTCTATATACCATCTTTGGTTAATAAAAGTCAATCTCAGATTTAAAACTGAGAATTGATCTAGCATCAATTGCCATTTACAGAAGAGATTTCCAAGCTTATTCTAACCTTTGTGTGAAAAGTATTTCTTAATTTCACTCCTGCAAAGTGTTTTGACGACATCCCAGAGTCCTAGATTCTAAAACAGCAGCAAACGTTTCTCTACCATATTTGTTCCCATTAATATCTTGCAAACTTGAATCAAATCACCCCTTGACCTTCCAAATTCAAGGAATACAACCTTGTTTAATTAAACTCTTGGGAGATCAGGAGTCATTCTGCTAAAGCAACATTACTTATTTTAAGGCCAATATATCATTTCTAAGGTGTGGTGCCCAGAACTTGGTATGACCTCGCCAGTGCTATGTACAGTTTTAGCATGACTTTTATTCTTCATATTCCAGTTGTCCAGATGTAAGGGCCAGCATTCCATTAGCCTGTTTGACATTTTAATGATCTATGTACCTGGACCCAAATTTCTAATGACCTCCATTGTTTTTAGCTCTTTACCATTTAGAAAATATCCTGTCCTATGCTTTTCAAATTCACTTGATAGCCTCAACCCGTCCACAGACTGGTGATATAATAGCTAATGCATTTCCATCACGTGCACAAGGTTGGAAGATTTTAATCCAGGCATTCACAACCCTTTTTACTGTATCTCATATCAATCTCAGATTTAGATTTAGCAACTGATCATACAGTGATACTGATTTAGCATCACTTACTATTTGTGGAAGAGTGTTCCAAACTTCTACCACCTTTGAGTGCAGAACTGTATCCTAATTTCACTCCTCAAAGAGCTGGTCCAAATTTTTGAAATTATGCTCCCTAGTCCTAAACTTCCTTAAGTTATTTGATCATTTTATCCCATTACATTTCCAGCAGTGACTACAATTCCAAAGTATTTCACGGATTGTCAAGCCTTTTAGGATGTCCCAAGGTCAAAAAAAATTATAAAAATGTGTGGTTGCATGTTTGTCTCAGTCACTGCACTCAAATAATTCAGTTTGCGAAATACTTTGAGATATGATGCACAAATGCAAATCTCTCTACTTCAGAAGCTCAAGATGTAGCATTAGTTTAGGTGAAGCTCAGGAACAAGAGGCAGCAAACAGAGTTGTGTATAGACCAAACAGTAGTAGTCACAGAGCATGATATAAATAAAGCAATTAGAGGTACATGTAACAAGATCAATACAGTAATCATGAGCACCTTCAATCTACATAGAGTGTGTAAACTTAATAAGCAATAATGATGTGGAGGACAGTTGCCTGGAATGGAAACCAATTGGTTTTCTAGAACAATATGTGGAGGAGTCAACTGGATATCAGGTTACTTTAGATCTGGTATTGTGCAATAAGAAAGGGCTAATTAATAATCTTGTTATAAAGGCACCTCAAGGGGTACCCATAATATGACAGAATTTCATATCAAGTTTGAAAGTGATGTAGTTGAATCCAGAACTTGAGTCTTAAATTAAACTAAGAAAATTGCAAAGATACGAAGGGCAAATTGATTGCAGATTAATGTCATAGAATCCCTCCGGTGCAGGAGGCCTTCCGACCCTTCGAGTCAGCAGCGACTCTCCAACAGAACATTTTACCTAGGCCCCATCTTCATAACCCCACATATTTACCCTGCAAATCCCCTCTAACCTACACAGCTCGGGACACCATGAGGCAATTTAGCATGACCAATCCATCTAACCTACACATCCTTGGATGTGGAAGCACTGGAAGGAGTGCAGAGGAGGTTTACCAGGATGTTGCCTGGTATGGTGGGAAGGTCTTATGAGGAAAGGCTGAGGGACTTGAGGTTGTTTTCATTAGCGAGAAGAAGGTTAAGAGGTGACTTAATTGAGGCATACAAGATGATCAGAGGATTAGATAGGGTGGACAGTGAGAGCCTTTTTCCTCGGATGGTGATGGGTAACACGAGGGGACATAGCTTTGAAGTGAGGGGTGATAAATATAGGACGGATGTTAGAGGTAGGTTCTTTACTCATAGAACATAGAACATTACAGCGCAGAACAGGCCCTTCAGCCCACGATGTTGCGCCGACCAGTTACAAAGCAATGACCCACTAACTTACTCAGAGGGTAGTAAGGGTGTGGAATGCCCTGCCTGCAGCAGTTGTGGACTCGCCAACTTTAAGGGCGTTCAAATGATCAGTGGATAGGCATATGGATAACATTGGAATAGTTTAGGTTAGAGGGTCATTAGATTCGTTCCACTGGTCGGCGCAACATCAAGGGCCGAAAGGCCTGTACTGCGCTGTAATGTTCTATCCTTGGACTGCGGGAGAAAACTGGAGCACCCGGAGGAAACACACACAGTCACGGGGAAAACATGCAAACCTCACACAGTAAATTGAGGCCTGCACTGAACTTCGGATCCCTTGCGCTGTGATGCAGCAGTACTAACAACTATGGCACCATGCCGCCAAGAGAACACATTAAAAGGGATGACAATAGACAAATAGTGACTCACATTTAAAGAATTAATACATAGTTTACAACAAATTTACATTCCTTTCAGGCACAAAAATGAAAGGTGATCCAACCGTGGCTAAGAGAACTTAAAGATTGCATTAGATCAAAGGAAGAGGCTTAAGAGTGTGCCAAAGTAGTAGCAAGCATTTTAAAAATGAGCAAAAGAGGGCCAAGAAATTGATAAAGAAAGAATATGAAATTGATCTAGTAAGAAACACAGAAGTGGACTGCAATAACTTCTATATGTATGCAAAAAGGAAAAGATTGGTAAAAACAAATGTGGGCTATTAAAGGCAGAGACAAGAGAATTTAGAATGGGGAATAAGGAAGTGGCAGAGAAAGTAAACAAATACTTTGCCTTCATGGAGGAAGATACAGATACCTCCCAGGACTAAAAGGAAATAAGGAGAATGGGGAATTGAGAGATATTAGTTGTATTACAGAAGTAGCACTGGACCGGGGCTGCACGGTAGCACGGCGGTTAGCACTGCTGCTTCACAGCTCCAGGGTCCTGCGTTCAATTCCCGGCTCGGGTCACTGTCTGTGTGGAGTTTGCACATTCTCCTCATGTCTGCGTGGGTTTTCTCCGGTTTCCTCCCACAGTCCAAAGATGTGCAGGTTAGGTTGATTGGCCATACTAAGAAATTGCCTCTTAGTGTCCAGGGGTGTGTAGATTAGAGGGATTAGTGAGTATAATATATAGGGATAGGGGTGTAGGGCCTGGGTGGGATTGTGTTCGGTGCAGACTTGATGGGCTGAAGGGCCTCTTTCTGCACTGTAGGATTCTAGGGTTCTATGATCTAAATTAATGGGACTGAAAACTGATAAATTCACTGGATCTGAAGATCATTGAAGAACGTTGAAAGGTGGTCGCAAACATGGATACACCGATGGGCATCTCGCAAAATATTATAGATTCTGAAATATTTCCTGCAGATTGGAAGGTAGTAAATATAACCAAATAAGCAAGTATACTTAAAGGTGGGAAAGAGCAAATGAAGGACGACAGACCCATCAGATTTTAGCATCTTCCCTAATTTGTCAGGCTATCATGATGTGATAACTGGACTCAAAATACAAATAGGGTTGAATCACAAGAGTCACAGTATAGAAGAGGCTTTTCGACACCTTGAGTCTACAATGACATGCGAGAAATGACATGCTATACTGATCTATCTACCTGATCCCATTTACCAACATTTGGCCCATAGTTTTGAACGTTACGACATGCCAATTGTGATATTAGGTGTCCCTTTAAGAGATTTTTTTTAAAAAATGATCCCTGCAGCTCTCAGCCTTAAGTGATGTCATTGGTGGGAGGAGAAAAAACTGGTCATGTGACAAGGGTTGTTTCTGGATTTGTTTTGCAGTGTTAGAAGCATAGGTGAAAGAAGTCTCCCTCTCTGTTTTGTTTTTAAAATTTTACCAGTGAGCTTAAAGCACATCTTGTTTGCCATCCTGCAGTAAAGGATCTGTTTTGGCGTTTTGAAGCTGCTAAGTTTTCACGATCATTTGAAAGCAGCATTAACCCAGGGAACTGGATTCCAGTATTAAGTGAGCTTTAGCCTGTGCATTGATAAACCTATTTAAAGGGTTTTGTTCATTGGATTTTGGTTTTAATTGGAACACTTTAGAGATATTCGTTAAGAGTTACACATTGTAGTGGCTGTTTTGTTTCTTGTTTGTAATTGATAAAAAAAACTTGCTAATTTTCTTATTACACGTTAACTGTATTCTTAAATTAACTTTGTTTATTAAAAACTTGCTAGTGGGTCTTTAGCAACATACTTGAAGTGAAACATCTCATGTTCATGCCAAATTCAAGATGCAAAACTTACTCTAGGCTGGCTTCATAAAACACTTCGGAGTTTCTAATCTGACCCATAACATAATTGCTCATCCAGGTACTTTTTAAAGGATGTGAGGCAGCTCACCACTACCACCTTCCCAGGCAGTGCATCCCAGACCGTCACTACCTTCTGGATAAAAAGGTATTTCCTCACATTTCACCCCTAATCTTCCTGCCCCTCATTTTGAGCTTGTGTCTTCTTGTGACTGACCCTTCAATTAAGGGGAACTCCTGTTCTCTTTCCATTTTGTCCATGCCCTTCAATTTTGTACACCTCAGTCAGGTCACCCCTTGGTCTTTGCTCCAATAAAAACAACTCAAAACTATCCAACCTCTCTTTATAACTTAAAATGTTCCATCCCAGGCAACATCCTGGTGAATTTCATCAGCTCCCTCTCCAATGTATTTACACATCCTTCCTATAATGTGGCAACCAGAACTACACATAGTACTCAACTAAATTCTATACAACTCCAGCGTGACCTCCTTGCTTTTCATAGAATCCCTACAGTGCAGGAGGCTGCCATTTGGCCCATTTGCACCAACCACAATCCCACCCAGGCCCTATCCCCGTATAATTCTGCTAATCTCCCTGACCCTAAGGGGCAATAAACCTAACCTGCACATTTTGGCCTGTGGGAGGAAACCGGAGCATCTAAAGGAAACCCATGCAGACATGTCGAAATGTGCAAACTCCATGCAATCATCCAAGGCTAGTATTTAACCCAAGTCCCTGGCATTACGAGACAGCAATGCCACTGTGCTGTCCCACAGCTATCTTTGCCTTGATTGATAAAAGCAAGTGTCCCATATGCCTTTTCGCAAGCCCACCAACATGCCCTTCTGCCTTCAGAATTTGATGAACAAACATGCCAAGGTCTCTTTGCTCCTCAGTACTTTCCAGTGCCATGTATTCATTGAATACTTCTTTGTAGGGCGGCACGATAGCACAGTGGTTAGCACTGCTGCTTCACAGCTCCAGGGACCTGGGTTCGAATCCCAGCTCACGTCACTGTCTGTGTGGAGTTTGCACATTCTCCTCGTGTCTGCGTGGGCTTCCTCCGGGTGCTCCGGTTTCCTCCCACGGTCCAAAGATGTGCGGGTTAGGTTGATTGGCCATGCTAAAATTGCCCCTTAGTGTCCTGGGATGTGTAGGTTAGAGGGATTAACGGGTAAACGTGTCGGGATATGGGGATAGGGCCTGGGTGGGATTGTGGTCGACGCAGACTCGATGAGCCGAAGGGCCTGTTTCGGCACTGTAGTATTTTATGATTTTATGATTCTTGGCAAATTACTACTTCCAAAATGCATCACCTCACTTTTCAGGATTAAATTCCATCTGTCCCTTATCTGCCGAGTTGACCACCCCATCTATATCTTCTTGTAGCCCAAGTCACTCAATCTCACTGTTAGCCACTTGGCCAATCTTTGTGTCATCTGCAGAAGATCAGCCATTATCTCATGAATGGCAGAGTAGGCTCAAGTGTCTATTTCCACTACTGTACTAAATTACCCAACCAACAGAATGTTGATTATAACAGCATCTGCTACGTTTCCTCATACAGTGGCTCTTGAAGTTATGCACCTTGAGTTGGACTCATTATTTTGCAACTTCAAGTTTTACTGGCTCTCAGAAGTGCTATGTTGATGGGTTTAAACTGTACTCTCAACCTCACAGCACCTCCCACTGCTGCCACTTCAGTACTCAAGCTGATGAGTTGCAAGTTAGCTGACCAGCAACAAGCATGAGAGAGAGAAGCAACTCTTCACAGAATCTTGTCATTTCCATTGGGTTGAGTTCACTCACAGATCATCCTCTGATTGAACTTTCCAGGCCTTTGAAAGTAGGTTTGCCCACCACCTCACCGTAGTTTGAACCCATGTAGTTACAAAACAATGTAAATATATTTTTGAGGGGGGAAAAAAAGCTTCATTTTTACATTTGGAAGCAGTGGTATTACCTTGATCAAACTGTCTTTGAATGTTATCTTGATCAGTTCTGTTTCCACTTACACGATACAGTCCTTCAGTGCTCAAGCCTAAAAAAAATAAGAGCTTGTTATCAAACTACAATAGGTTGAAAAGATATCAATTATTTTGCACTGAACTAAAAATATGTTGAGGGGGAACTGGAAACCATTTCAATTGGATGAAGCAATGACAGGATAGCATGGCATGTTATGAAACCTCCAGGAATATGTCCAGTGTTGGTAACCTTAGTCATGTAAAACAAAGATTGCTGCAAAGGGCAGTCAAGAAGTTGATATTGACTGACAGTTGTAAGCATGTAATCAGCTGAAGACTTAAGAGTAATGTGTGTTTTGGATAATGGATGTTCACCTGCCCTGCTTCCTACTAGATAAACAAGTTTAAACATTAAGTAGCAGAACCATAATAACTAGGTCCTGTGATCATTCCACAGCGCATCCTGATTTAGTTCTTGACAACCAGGGAAAGGGGGAGGGTATTTTTTGCAATTAAAACTCATGTTAAGAATGCCTGGACTGCAAGCTCTCTAGAACTTTCTTACTAAATTTTTACCTCTCCTCCTTGAACGAGGCCTACAACAAAAACAGAAAATGCTCAGAAAATCTCAGCAGGTCTGGCAGCATCTTTGGAGAGAGAACACAGCCAACATTTCAAGTCTGGATGATCCTTCATCAGAGCTGAAGACAAAGAAAATAGGATGATTTAAACTGTAAGAGTGGGTGGTGGGGGTTGTGTGATTGACTGAGATGTCATAGGCAAAATGACAAAAGGGAACATAGATGGTGGGAATAAAGGCTGAGAATGGTTTTAGTAACATCCGTTAACAGAACGGAATGTGCAAATGGCAGAACAAAAGGTGCAGTGTGAAGGACAACCTGATGAATGGGGCAGATGACCCTAGTGAGATGTGTGTGTGTGAAAGTGAGGTTTAGAAGTCAACAAATGAAACAATAGAAGAAACTAATATATAAGATTGTAAAGTAATAAAAATGGATTCATATAATAAACAAAATGAAGTAAATGGAAATGGAGTGGAGATGGAGGACAGTTCATGACCTGAAGTGTTGGGCTCAATATTCAGCCAGGTAGGCTGTAAAGTGCCTAACTGTAAAACAATTCAGTTTGTTAGTGTTCCAGATTGTGTTAAAAGCTTCATTGGAACATTAACAGGCCAAGGACAAAGATGTGAACAAGAGAGCAGGATGGTGTGTTGAAATGGCAAGTGACAGGAAGGTCTGGGTCCTGTTTGTGGACAGGCCAAAGTGTTCTGCAAAGCAGACCCAGTCTGCATTTGGTCTCTCCAATGTAAAGTAGACTGCATTAGGAGGAGCAAATGCAATAGATCAGATTAAAGGAGGTGCATGTGAAGTGATGCTGAAAAAGCGTGCTGGGGCCTTGGGACAGTGCGAAGGGAGGAGGTAAAGGAGCAGGTGTTGCACCTTCTACTATTGCATGGGAAGGTGCTGTGAGGAGGGGTGAGGTGTTGGGTGTGATGGAAGAATAGACCAGGCTATCCCAGAAGGAATGGCCCCTGCAGGATGCTGATGGGAGTGAGGCAGTATTTTGCTTTAATTTAGGCTTTTAGATTTTGTCTTAAGATGGACTTCTTTGATCAAACTTTTGGTCACCTGCCCTAATATTAATGAAGCGCACTTAGGATCCCCACAGTGCAGAAAGAGGCTATATGGTTCACTGAGCCTGCACCAACAACAATCACACCCAGGTTCTTTTCCCATAATCCCATGCATTTCTCCTGCTCATTTCTCTGATACTAAAGGGCAACTGGGCATGGCTAATCAACCTAGCCTGCACATCTCTGGATTGTGGAAGAAACCGGAGCACCCAGAGGAAACCCATGCAAACTCCATACAGTCACCCAAGGCTGGAATCAAATCCAGGTCCCTGGCACTGTGAGGCATCAGTGCTAACCATTGTGCCACCGTGCTGCTCTTGGGAACAATAACTCAGTATCAGACTTTGCAGCTACAGACAACAGTGAGGAACAAAGTAACATAATATAAACAACATTGGAAAACTCGCAGATTGGGCAGTGAAGTGGTAAATGAACTTAAACAATTTTTGACAGGAAAATACTTAAACATCCAAGAAAGAAACTGAACAGGATAGAAGAGCAGAAGTTTCTCGGAATACAGGTAGGCAAATCAACAAAAATATCTAGATAGTGATTAAAAAATGTGAAAACCACGGTTTATTTCTAGAGCAACTGAAATCAAAAGTGATGTTAAACTTGTACAGGAATTTGGTCAGTCCACATTTGAGTATTATACACATTGCTGGTCACTCGAACCATAGGAAATTACAGCTCAGAAACAGGCCTTTTGGCCCTTCTTGTCTGTGCTGAACCATTTTTTGCCTAGTCCCACTGACCTGCACTTGGACCATATCCCTCCACACCCCTCTCATCCATGAACCTGTCCAAGTTTTTCTGAAATGTTAAAAGTGACCCTGTATTTACCACTTTATCTGGCAGCTCATTCCACACTCCCACCACTCTGTGTGAAGAATCCCCCCTTAATATTCCCTTCAAACTTTTCTTCTTTCACCCTTAACTCATACCCTCAGGGTTTTTTTCCTCCCCTAGCCTCAACGGAAAAAGCCTGCCTGCATTCACTCTCTATACCCATCAAAATCTTGTACACCTCTATCAAATCTCCCCTCATCCTTCTACGCTCCGGGGAATAAAGTCCTAACCCATTCAATCTCTCTCTATAATTCAGCTTCCCGGCAACATCCTCATGAAGCTTCTCTGCACTCTTTCAACCTTATTTACATCCTTCCTGTGACAAGGTGACCAAAACTGTACACAATACTCTAAATTCGGCCTCACCAATGCCTTATAAAACCTTACCACAACACTCCAACTTTTATACTCGATAATCTGATTTATAAAGGCCAGTGTACCAAAAGCACTCTTTATGACCCTATCCACCTGTGACGTCACTTTCAGGGAATTCTGTACCTGTATTCCCAGATCCCTCTGTTCAACTGCACTCTTCAGAGTCCTATCATTTACCCTGTACGTTCTACTTTGGTTTGTCCTTCCAAAGTGCAATACCTCACACTTGTCTGCATTAAATTCCATTTGCCATTTTTCAGCCCATTTTTCTAGTTGGTCCAAATCCCTGCACAAGCTTTGAAAACCTTCCTCACTATCCACTACACCTTCAATCTTTGTATCATCAGCAAATTTGCTGATCCAATTTACCACATTATCATTCAGATCATTGATATAGATGACAAACAACAAGGGACCCAACACCGATCCCTGCGGCACACCACTAGTCACAGGCCTCCACTCAGATAAGCAATCCTCCACAACGACTCTCTGGCTTCTTCCAATGAGCCAGTGTCTAATCCAATTTACTACCTCCCATGTATACCTAGCGACTGAACCTTCTGAACTAATCTCCCATGAGGGACCTTGTCAAAGGCCTTGCTAAAATCCAGGTAGACAACATCCACCGCCTTCCCTTCATCCACTTTCCTAGTGACCTCCTCAAAAAACTCTAATAGATTGGTCAAACATGACCAACCACACACCCTTGACCTTGGCATCCGGGAGGCAAGACGATCCTACATATGGAATGTAGATGCACTAGAAAAAGAACAAGGATTTACAAGGACAGTACCAGAAGTGAGATTATTACAGCTTTCAAAAAGATTGAATGAGTTGGATTTTTCATTTACACGAGACAAGACCGAGGTGGCCTGGTCGAGATCTTTGAACCTATAAATGGGTTGGATAGGTAAAAATGGGGGCAATATTTCCACTTGTGGGAGAATCTAAAACTAGGGACCATAAAAACAAGATAAATAATAAATCTAATACAGAAATAAGGAGAAAGTAGTTTACTCAGCAGTCAGAACATAGAATTAGAACTTGCTCACAACTTCTTAACAACTCAAGTGATTGAGGCAAATAGCCAGGATGCTTTCAAACAAAATCTGGGTGAGCAGGTGAGAAAATAGATTAGATCGATATGCTGAAATGTTGAGAAGAAAGAGATGGGAATGGAAGGAGACTAAAGTGAAACATAAATATCAGCACAGAATAGTTTGACTGAATGGTCTCTTCTGAACTGAATATTATGTAATTTTATGTGATATAAAAATTGAAATTAATTTGATATAAACTGCTCCAGGCAGAATTACCAAATCATGAACAAAGTATAATATCCATAATTCTTTTTTGAAGTCTCTTTTTTCCTTTTCCAGATCAAACTTGTACCCCACCTACATCAACACCTCCACACAGTGCGACAAATATAGAATCATGGCAGAAGAGGCCCTTTGGCCCATCAAGTCTGCATTCACACAAGAGAAACAGCTGACCTCCCACCTAATCCCATTCACTAGCACTTGGCCCATAGCCTTGAATGTAATGAGATGCAAAGTGCTTGTTCATCCAGGTACTTTTTCAAGAATGTGAGACACCCACCACCACCCTCCCAGGTAGCGCATTCCAGACTGTCGCCACCCCCTTTCCCTCACATCACCTCTAAACTTCCTGCCCCTCACCTTAAACCTATGTCCCCTTGCGATTGACCCTTCAACCAAGGGGAACAGCTGCTCTTTATCCACTCTGTCCATGTCCCTCAATCAGGTCATCCCTCAGTCTTCTCTGCTCAACAAAAACAACTCAAGCTGATCCAACCTCTCTTCATAACTTAAATATTCCATCCCAGGCAGCATCCTAGTGAATAAGGGGGAACCCAACCTTGTGGTATGCTCCTGGACACTGGTTTCCAGTCACTAAGAAGTCTGACAACACCAGGTTTAAGTCCAACCAATTTATTTGATAGTAAACTCACAAATAAATTGGTTTGACTTAAACCTGGTGTTGTCAAACTTCTTACTGTGTTTACTCCAGTCCAATGCCGGCATCTCCACATCGTTCCAGTCACTAACGCAGCCTTCTGTCATCACCCTCTGCTACAACTGAGACAACTTTGAATCAATTTTATCAAATTCCCCTCTATCCCATGTGCATTTGCCTTCTTTCACAGAATCCCTACAGTGCAGGACGCGGCCATTCAGCCCATCAGGTCTGTACTGACCACAAATTTCTTTCCCTAAAAGACATTAGTGAACCACATGGGTTTTTCCTAACAATCGACAAGATTTCATGGTCATCAGTTGATTCTTAATTCCAGATAAGTTTTTATTGAATTCAAATTCCATCATCTGCCATGGTGGGATTTGAAATCAGGTCTCCAGTACATTAGTTCAGTTTCTGGATTAATAGTCTACCAATAATACCACTAAGCAGTGGCCTTCCCATGCTTCCAATTCAGTTGTAACTTTTATTTATATTAACCGAAGTACTTACAGATAAAATAATTTGTCACCAAAATTAGATTCTGGACGTGTTCTCTGGATAGCTAATATTCGAAAATAAGCATCTGACAGACAGAACGGTAAATTAAAACAGAAGTATTTCATGGTACACTGCCATTCAATATTATGGTTGGTGGTGTTGTGGATAGTCTGGAGGGATGTCAGAAGTTGCAGCATGACATAGATAGGATGCAAGACTGGACGGAAAAGTGACAGATGGACTTCAACCCAGATAAATGTGTAGTGGTCCATTCTGGCAGGTCCAATGGGATGAAGGAGTATAATATCAAGGGGAAGACTCTTAGCAGTGTAGAGGATCAGAAGGACCTTGGGGTCCAGGTCCATAGGACTCTTAAATTGGCCTCGCAGGTAGAGGATGTGGTTAAGAAGGCGTATGGTGTACTGGCCTTCATCAATCGAGGGACTGAGTTTAGGAGTCGGGAGATAATGCCGCAGCTTTATGAGACCCTAGTCAGACCCCACTTGGAGTACTGTGCGCAGTTCTGGTCGCCTCATTACAAGAAACATGTGGGAGCAATTGAAAGGGTGCAGAGGAGATTTACAAGGATGTTGCCTGGATTGGCTGGCATCCCTTTATGAGGATAAGTTGAGGGAGCTAGGTCTTTTCTCCCTGGAGAGACGAAGGATGAGAGGTGACCTGATAGAGGTTTATAAGATGTTAACAGGTATAGATCGGGTGGATTCTCAGAGGCTGTTTCCCAGGGCTGAAATGGTCACTTCGAGAGGACACAGTTTAAGGTGCTGGGGAGTAGGTACAAAGGAGATGTCAGGCGTAAGTTTTTCACTCAGGGTGATGGGTGAGTGGAATCGGCTGCCATCGGTGGTGGTGGAGGCAAACTCGTTGGGGTCTTAAGAAATTTCTGGATGAGTACATGGGATTTAATGGGATTGAGGGTTATAGATAGGCCTAGTAGGTAGGGACATGATCAGCGCAACTCGTGGGCCAAAGGGCCTGTTTGTGCTGTAGTGTTCTATTATATTAATGGGATGGAACCTTTGTCATGTGACCTTATATGACCTTTTTCATTTAGTCTTCAGCAAACCAATCCAAACTGACCATATGGTTTACTATAGATGTGGTATGTCACATGATTTAAAATACTTAAAATTCTATTGTCAATTAAAATTTACTGACAGACTTTTGAATTTTGTACGATTTGCTTTGTATTTCAGAGCATCTGAATTTTGTTATTTTATTATACTTCACTAGTTTCTCTAAAAAAAAATCAAAACACATTACTGGATGCTCGAATTGGAAAAACAGAAAATGCTGAAAATTCTCAGTAGGTCTTATAGCATCGATGGATAGCGAACAAAGCTAACATCCCAAGTCTGGATGACTCTTTGTTAGAACTGACTTTAGTGACTGGCGTCAGATTTTTTTCTTCGTTCTTTTTTGGGATGCTGGCATCACTGGCAAGGCCATACATAATTTATTGTGCTTCCTTAACTGCACTTGAATTGAGTGGCTTACTCAGGCATTTCAGAGGGCTGTCAAGAGTCAACCACAGTGCTGTGGATCTGGAGCCATCTGTGGATCAGATTACACAAAGTTGGTAGACTCCCTTCCTGTGAATCAGATGAGTATTTATACAACAATGGACAACAGTTGACATGGTTGCCATTACTGAGACTACCTTTATATTCCAGATTTATTAAATGAATTTAAATTCCACCAGCTGCCATGGTGGGATTTGAACCAATGCCCCCAAGAGCACTAGCCTGAACTTCAGCATTACTAGAGCAGTGACCTTACAACTACACCGCCATCTATCCTCCATTTGATTATATTGAGAATTTAGTATTTGTTTACCATCAAGAAAACAAAAAGGGTTAGAAGCTAGTTATTACCCAGACCAGCTTGTTTCCATTCCATAAGATATCAAATTGGTCAAATAACATAAATGAGGTGTCATGCCTTTTATTATGATGTATTGGTTGGGGGGGGGGGGGGGGGGGGGGGGGTGCAGTTTCTCTTATGAGTCACTGAGTCTGTGGCTGCACAATCTCTCAATCAAAATGGAAAGCAATTGAGGTTTGAATATTCAGGTTTTTATGGAGGGAAGAAGCAAAATTCAATGGCAAAACATTTTCCTTTTACAACTGATTGGAAGTTGTGTGTTCAGTATAAACAAGAACAAGGAATTACAAACACATGAATAGTCAGAGAAGAAAGCCTACTTATAAAAATTTCTGAAATTTCAGAGGCTTGTTAACGAGCAGCATCTCAGTAAAGCAAGGGAGAATGAACAATGGTCATAAAATTGCTTATGAATTTAGGTGCCTCTTCATCAGGTGACTGGTGATGGGGCAACGCTCCAAAAGCTCATGCTACCAAATAAACCTGTTGTACTTTAACCTGGTGTTGTGAGCCTATTTACTGCACAGAATATATGTGAATGGTTCATGGTTACTATTGAGAGAAATACTCATTTCCAAGACATTGATGATTTCTACGATATCAGACAAACCAAAGACTAAAATACTATACAGATAGCTAATATGCATTTTACAAACATGTATTTGATTTTGTTCATGTAAGATAGTTACTTAACTTACTGGGTAAATGTGTGCAGTAAAAATTATTTCTTCAGCAAGTGAAAGATAGCCTCCATAACTGACACAGGAAAGTATCTCTTCAAAATAAATTTACCATCACAATTTTCATGGTAATAGTCAGTAAGTCAATACGTGAAGGCAACTAAATTAATAAAACTCCAATTTCATAACATGGAATTTCAGGTTTTCTCCAATGTTTTCAATCATAGAATCCTACAGTACAGAAAGAGGCCATTTGGCCTATCGAGTCTGCACCTACCACAATACCACCTACCACAATACCCAGGCCCTATCCCCATATCCCTACATATTTACCCACTAATCCCTCTAACCTATGCATCCCAGGACATTAAAGGCAATCTAGAATGGCTAATCAACCTAGCCCGCACATCTTTGGACTGTGGGAGGAAACCTGAGCGCCCAGAGGAAACCAAGGCAGACACAGGGAGAATGTGCAAATTCCACATAGACATGACCCAAGCTGGGGTTCGAACCCAGGTCCCTGGAGCTGTGAAGCAACAGTGCTACCGTGCCGCCCACAGGGAGCAGCTTTTACAACCCCATCTCTCCCTCCATGAAATCCAGTGCTCTCTACAATTGGATTATAATTCACATTTGTAATGGTGATACGGTGCCTTTAAGAAATATATTTTTATCATGCTTGTGAGGGGGTATGTTTAAAATTCAGCCGTTTTACATGGTGCCGATTTATCTGGTCACCAGGCAACACACATGCTGAAAATGCAGGCTAATGACTAATTTTAGCTCAGGATATTTTTGTTTTAAATCTAAAAAAAATGCACTTTTGTTTCTTCGGTTTTTCCCCAGAGGTTCAGATTAGGATTTTAATTAGGTTAATTGACAGACAGTCATGTGTTTAAGGGGAGGAGCTAAATTTACAGGGAAAAGCAGGCAGTTACTGCCAGGTTCTGAAAGAAGAAATATTTCTCTTTCAGGAGGCTTCTGTTTGGGATCTGATAGGAGAAATAGGTCTCTTTCTCTCGAGTGGTGTTCTGGATGGTTTAGGAATGGCAGCCCAAATACAGCCATGTAAGCCTGTAATTTGCTAATTGACTTTGAAGAGGGGTTTTAAATCTGTTTGAGGAATATTGCTTGAATTAAAACTAATAGAGAATGGTTAGCAATTAAGAATTGTATCTCGTCATGTGTAAGTATTGGTCAAATGTTAAATGGGAAGCTGATTCATTTGTTATAGTTAAACTGTATTGTTGAATAAAGTTTGTTCTGATAAAAGCTTCCTAGTGTCAATAGAATCATGCCCAGAGTGAATCATCATATCCTCAAATTAATGCCAAAATAGCAAATAGTTGGGGTCTAGTCTAACTTTGTAATATACCTTGGGGTTTCTGATCTCATAACCTAGCACAATGCATAATACAGCTAATACACCCAAGCTTAAAGCTGAATCTATTTATATAGTGACTAAAGCTCAAACATACATTTTTCTACTACATGTATTTCACCTTCATTTGGAATGTGATGTTCACTGATATGACTTTCAGGCAGCTTTTGATTTTTGCAAAATTTGTACATTGCAAAGAAGTCATAATATTGGGATTTTCGTAAAAATAAGCACTTGGATAATAACATTTAAATAAAGTTGAGGCCCTATTTGCTCTCTGAGGTGGACAGAAAAGATTCTAAGCACAACTGAAGACAGAAAATAGGCAAAGGGATGCACAATAGATGGTTGGATACTGAGAGAGAGTGCATGACCACAGATCTCAGAATATGGTTTAAATAATAAAGACAAGGTTGGTCAAGGCAAACAGGACTTTTTTAAAATTAACCTTGTCATAGAATACAAGTAAGAAGTCTCAACATCAGGTTGGAGTCCAACCAGTTTTTGATAGTAATCTCAAGATTTTGGAAACGGTGTTCCTTCGTCAGGTGTGTGAAAGGTTCTGATCAGAGAAGGGCATATAAAGTCACACACAGTTTACAGAATACTGATTAAAATGCAAGTCTTTACAGCTAACCTGCTATTCAAGTCTTAAAGATAAAGACAATGTGAGTGGAGATAGCATTAGCATTGGTTAAAGAGATGTGTATTGTCTCCAGACAGGAGAGTAAGTGAGATTTTACAAGCCCAGGCAAGTCATGGGGGTTACAGAGAGTGTGACATGAACCCATCTGTAACCCCCATGACTTGCCTGGGCTTGTAAAATCTCACTTACTCTCCTGTCTGGAGACAATACACATCTCTTTAACCGATGCTAATGCTATCTCCACTCACATTGTCTTTATCTTTAAGACTTGAATAGCAGGTTAGCTGTAAAGACTTGCATTCTAATCAGTATTCTGTAAACTGTGTGTGACTTTATATGCCCTTCTCTGATCAGAACCTTCCACATACCTGACGAAGGAACACCATTTCCGAAAGCTTGTAAGATTACTATCAAATAAACTGGTTGGACTCAAACCTGGAGTTGTGAGACTTCTTACTGTGTTTATCCCAGTCCAACGCTGGCATCTCTACATCATAGAATACAAGAGCAGAGAGTTTATGCCAGAACTGCGAAGAACACTAGTTAAGCCATAGCAAGAACACGACATGCAGTGTTGGTCATTGTATTATTGGAAGGATGTGGTTACACTTGATGGTACAGTGGGTATTAATGTATTTTTATCCTATTTCTTACAACGGGTATGTTTAAAATTCAGTGGTTTCTGTGCCAATTTATCTGTACCATGCAGCTTTCATGCTGAGAATGCACACTAATGATTGCTTTTGGTTGGGATCTGTGAATGGGTGGTGCTGAACTTGCAGGGAAAAAACAAACTTCTCTTTTATTTTGAAACAGCCAGTTTCTGCCAAGTCCTAAAAGCAGCAAGAGATGTCTCTGTCTTTCTCTCCCTCTGGAGGGTGATGTTTGGGGCTGTCAGATTACAGGTGTCTCTCTCCAGAGGTGTTCAAAGGCTCTAGGATTAACAAGTACATGCTTGTGCGCCAATGATATTTGCTAACTGATTTTGAAGATGAGTTTAAGTTGAGAAGAACATTGTTTGAATTGTAACTAATAGAATTAGGTCATATCTAAGTATTTCAATTGGTAAAAGTCAAGCTAATTCATCTGTTATCACAGAATCCCTACATTGCAGAAGGAAGCCATTCAGCTCTTCGATCCTGTACTGACAGCAATCCTACCCAGGCCCTATCCCTGTAACCCCACATATTTACCTTGTTACTCCCACTGACACTGTGGGGCAATTTAGCATGGCTAATCAGCCTTACCTGCACATCTTTGGACTGTGGGAGGAAACCTGTGCTGACATGAAAAGAATGTGCAAACACCACACTGACAGCCATCCAAGGCCAGAATTGAACCTGGGTCCCTGACACTGAGGCAGCAATACTGACCACTTTGCCAATCGTTATAGATAAACTGCATTGTTAAATAAAGTTTGTTTAGATAAAAGCAGCACAATGATTAACATTGCTGCCTCACAGCACCAGAGACTCGGGTTCAATTCCGGCCTCGATTACTGTGTGGAGTTTGCATTTTCTCCGTATCTGTGTGAGTTTCCTCCGGGTGCTCCAGTTTCCTCCCACAGTCCAAAGATGTGTGGGTTAGGTGGACTGACCATGCTAAATTGACCCATGTCAGGGATTAGCAGGATAAATGAGGGGTTATGGGAATAGAGCCTGGATGGGATTGTGGTCAGTACAGGCTTGATGGGCTGAATGGCTTCTTTCTGTACTGTAGGGATTCTATGATTCCTTGTCAGTAGAATCACATACTGGATTGTAACTCCTGATCCTCCCACTAATGCCAAAATAAAAACTGTTGGGATCTGGTCAGACTTCATAACATTATTTGGAGTTTCTGCTCTGCCTTTGAACACCTTTGGAGAGAGACACCAGTAATCTGACAGCCCCTGGATTACATAATTCAGCTATGAGGAAAGATTGGGTAGGCTGGTGTTATTTTCTAAGAGAAGAACGAATCGTGACGTGCAACATTATGAAGTGCCAGATAGCAAGGGGAGGAAGAACCCATTTCCCTTGGCAGAAAGATCAATAACAAGAGAGGATAGGTTTGAAGTATTTTTGGCAAAAGGATAAGAGGCAAGTTAAGGCAAATATTTTCCAGCCAGGGGGCAAAGGAGTCTGGAACACACTGTTTGAAATGACTATGTTGTAAATTTTCTAATGACTAACTTTTTTCCCCAGCAACAACTCCTTTCTACTATTTTCAACTAGCTAAACTAGAAAAAGAGCACAATTGTTGGAATAAGTTTGGCCAAGTATTTACAATGCTTATGAGGTAATGGACTCGGACAAACATAAATGAAATGAAGACAAATTGCATTTAGCTCGCCTCTTTTAACAGGGCAAAATCACCCAAGGCATGACACTGAAGCGATGTCCACAGAGAAAATAAACAAGGTGAGCTAAGAATAGTTTTCAATGTAGCGAGAAAGAGGGAAACCAGATGGTTTGGGAAATGAGTTCAATAACGGCATCGTATTGATTGTAGGCTCATCATTGATAGGGGAAATGCCCAACCGATCAGAGTGGAATGAGCAAACAGGTAAGGTTATATGTCTAGAAAACATATCTAAACTGGATAAATTGTGGAAGGACTTACAGTCAACAGGATTAGAAGAAAATGAACATCAATATTTATTTCAATAATGTCTGCATTGAAAGGACACCTGCTGCCATAATTCAATTTAGCATAGATGGATGTAGATAATACCAAAAAATATCAAAAGATTGTTACCTATTATACAAAATGTGTTCTTCAATGCACTTAATGACTGCTTGAGCAGTGGAAACTGCATTCCAAATCAGCAAGTAATATATATTTCATGTTCCAGCAAGCAGCGCACCCTTGCCGGCGCTGCCACTCCTTCCGCAGCGGAGCTCAAACCCACGCTGCCGAGTTCACCGCGTCCACTCCTCACCTCCCTCCCCCTCAGCAAGCACAGGCAGGCAAGATGGTTGCGACCAAGACGAAAAAATCTTTGGAGTCCATCAACTCTAGACTCCAGCTGGTTACGAAAAGTGGCAAATGTGCGCTGGGCTACAAACAGACTTTGAAAATGATTTGTCAAGGCAAAGCCAAGTTGGTTATTCTGGCCAACAACTGCCCAGCCTTGAGGAAATCTGAGATTGAGTACTATGCTACGTTAGCAAAAACTGGTGTGCATCACTACAGTGGCAACAACATTGAACGAGGCAAAGCTTACGGCAAATACTACAGTGTGCATACACTGGCGATCATTGATCCTGGCGATTCTGACATCATCAGGAGCTTGCCAGAGCAAATCAGAGAGAAATAAACTGGGCAAGGACTCTGAACAATTTTCCAAATAAAATTATTCTATAAAAAGAAAAAAATGCATAACCATAAGTGGTTTTTGTGTCAGAAACTATAACACTACCAACTCAACAATTTGGTAGAACAGGATGATTGGGGGTAACTTGAGCAAAATAGTTAAATGTGAATAACAAATTTAATCAGCAAGTATTTAATAACCGATTCTGTTTTTGAAATGACCATATAATGGGGACTTAAGATCTTTTCATGCCGAAGTCAATTAATCCAGAAGGTTTCACTGCATTCATGTACAAATTAATGCACAGCATCGGGGAGAAGTGTGATTTCTGAATCGTAAGTTCAAGAAGTGACCATCCGCTGACCGTAAGAATTGATGTGTGGCCATCCGAGACAGAAGGGAGAGGCAAGAAGTACAAAAGTCTTCAGACTACGTACCACTCTCAAACAGATGTACTCAGCTTTGAAATGGCTGGGGATGACCATACCTTGAAGGAGTGAAGGTCAAACCATGATGCTAATGGGCAAAGGACTGCAAAGGAGGGAACAATAAAGGCAACAAAAGGCAGTATAGGTGATTCAATAGTCAGGAGGACAGACAAACATTGCTGCAACCATCAGTGTGAGATTCGCAGAGTATACTGCCTCCCTAGTGCCAGGATTTAAAAAAATCAAAATATTCTGCAGGGGAAAGTGAGTGAGCCTGAAGTTGTGGTATACATCAGTACCAATCACATTAAGAGGGTAGGTATTGAGGTCCTTCGTTCAGAGTTTCAGGAACTAGAGGTTCAAAAGCAAGACCTTGAAGGCAATAATCTCCGAAACTCTCATGCTACATGCTGGCGAAAGCAGAAATAGGGAGAAAGGACGAATCAATGCATAGCTTGAAGAATTATGTAGGAAGAAAGGCTTCAGATTCTGGGACTAGAGGCACTTATTCAAAAGGGACAGATTGTATCTCAAAAAGACTAGAACCAATCTCCTGGTCAGGGAAGGTTTTAAACTAATTTGTCAGGTAGATGGGCACCAGGACATAAGTACAAAAAAAAAGAGGATTAAGATGCATAAAATGAGTCGTAGAAAGTACTAGAGAATGTATAACATTAAATAGGAATGGTCCAAGAGGGCTACAAGAATTACAAGAAATTAGATTTAGAATGCATGCAGGATTACAACACATGCATTATAAATCTAACTTTGCAGATCAGGAACATTCTAAGAGCAAAAATTAGGGGAACCAAAGCGAAGGAGGGAGAAAAAGAATATGATGAAAAAAAGAAGAGGATATACAATGTATTTCAGCTTTGAGTTCTTTAGAGTTCTTCAAGCAAGAACCAGGTCAAATACAACAGGTTGAGAGGGAAAGTGAAAAAGAATTAATACCAGTGAGCTGGGAATAGAATGACTGTCAACATAAAAGGGAACACAGAAAAGCAACACAAAGATCTTCTACTGGCATTAAAAGAGTAAGAGGTGGCGTGAATCCAAATAAGGACAGAGTTAGTGATTTATTCGAGGTGGAGGACGATGCAGCTTACAATACTTTATATCAGCGTTTACCAAGGAAGATGATGACGACAACAAATATAGAAGTTGTAATGGATGGAGTGAAAATTGAGGCAGAAGCTATTGGAAAGGCTAGCTTTCTTTAGTGTGGTTACAATGCCTAGTCGGGATGGCTTACATCCCAAGTTACTGAAGGAAACGTTTGCCATAATCTACCAATCTTCCCTAAGTTAGGCAAGTGTCAATTGAGTGCCTTAATCAAAGTGTGTACAAGCAGTTCTGATATCTACAGGACCATTGATTAGACAGGAGTGGTGGATAATGTTTTAGTGAGAGGCGTGAGTTGGCTATGATAGATTGGGGAATGTTACTTACAGGGATGATGGTGGATAGGCAATGGCAAACATTCAAAGAGCACGAGTGAACTGAAACACTTGTTTACTCCTGTCTGGTGTCAAAATAAATCGGGAAAGGTGGCCAAACAATGGTTTACAGGAAATTAGGATAATATTAGATGGAAGGAAGAGGCATACAAATTAGCTGGACCTGCGGATTAGGAGCAATTTAGGACTCAGTAAAGGAGGATGAAGTAATTGATTAAGAAGGAGAAAAGAGAGTATGAAAGTTGGGTGGGTGGTGGTGTGATTCAAGGCTGATAGATCCTCAGGGCCTGATAATCTACATGCCAGAGTACTTGAGGAAGTGGCCCTAGATATAGTGAACGTATTGGCGGTTATGTTGCAAGATTCAATATACTCTGGAACAGTTCCTATGAACTGGAAGATAGCTAACATAATCCCACTTTTTAAAAAGACAGAGAAAACAGGGGATTATAGACCAGTCAGGCTGATGTCAACAGTGAAGAAAGTGTGAGAATCCATTATAAAAGATTTAATAACACAATACTTGGAAAACAGTGGCAAGATCTACAAAAGGGAAACCATGCTTAACAAATCTACTGGAATTCTTTGAGGATGCAACTCAGAGTTGATGAGGGGGAGCCAGTTGATGTAGTTTATTTGGATTTTCAAAAAGCTTTCAACATTATTTCTATGTAAGCAATTAGTGTGTAAAATGAAAGCACGAGAGATTGGGGGTCATGTATTGAGATGGCAGAAAGCTGGTTCACAGCAGGGAACGGGCCTTTTTCCAAGTGGCAGGCAGTGAATAGTGGCATACAGCAGGGATCAGTACGGGGACTCCAGCTATTCACAATATATTTTAATGGAACCAACGATCACAGTCTAAGGTGTGACTGTGGAATTCTCTACCACAGAAAGCAATTGAGGCCAAAATATTGTATATTTTGGAGGAGGAGTTAAATATAGCTCTTGGAGTTAAGGGGAAAGGGAGAACAGGTTACTGAGTTGGATGATCAGACATGATCATAATAAACTGGTGGAGCAGGCTTGAAGGGCTGAATGGCCTACCCCTGCTCCTATTTTCTATGTTTCTATGATAAGCTAGACAAGAAAGAACTGTTCCCAATACTGACGGATCAAGGGCTAAGGGTACACAGATTTAAGGTTTAGATAAGATGTGCAAAGGGGCAAATGGAAGAACATTTCTGAGTTGCAAGTGATAATGACTGGAACTCACTGCTCACAAGGATTGGGTTAGCAGAACTGATCAATGATTTCAAAGGCAAATTCAACTGACAGTTGAGAGAAATAAACGTGCAGGGCTATCGGGACGGAACGCACCAAAAGCGACTAACTGGTTGCTATACCAACGCAGCTGACTTGGTAAACTGAACAGCCTCTGTGTGCCGTAAATGGTTTTATTACTTCTAGGTACATTTCATTGTGGTTATAGAGTTAACAAGCAATTCCTCATCTTAAAAGCAAAAATCCCACAAAATTAAATAATTCCTGGCCCAGCCCAGAAAACAGGTTTAACTGTTCAACTGAACCAGAAAATGATCAATAAAATAATTTCACTACCAGTTTGGGCTTTGCAATGAAAATCTGACAAATACAAAAAAGAAATTATGACTGATTTTCTTGATTGAGTTCTTCATGAAGTTACAGTGAGAGTTGGCAATGCTAGTGTGGTTGATGAGAATATGGAATTTGCATGGTATTTGACAAAGTACACAGGGATTAAAGGAAAGTTGCAGCATGGATACAAACTTACTTTGGACAGGAAGCAGACAGTTGTGGTGAACTGTTCTTTATTAAACTAGGAGAGAGATTATATACTGATGTCTCCCAAGGGTTGGCATTCAGACCACTCTCTCTTCAATTCATTATAAGAGTCAGGTTTGGATGTGCAGACGTAACTTCCAAAGTTTGCAAATGACGAAATACCTTCAAATACAGTGGCAATGAGGAGGACTGCAGTGACCAATAAAAATAGTGGCAGTGTAGGGTAATTGAATCACTCTACCAAAGACCTTACAAAAACATCATGAGCCTGTGACGATATTATAAGAAATACATGAGTCATGTTCTTTGTGTAGGATCTGTTGCAGCAGTTCTGTGCATTTGGAGCTGTTTTGTCTGGATCCGACAGCACTGCATTGTTACTACTATAGCATAATTGCTTCTAACTGCTAGAATGTTTGTTTTAATGCGGACTATGCTGTTCTTGGTGTTCACCTGGGGTTTTGCAGAGTACACTCGATTAGGATGATTGACTAGGAACAGATCACATGACTGGGTAGAGATAAGCTTACCCAGAATTCCAACTCAGTTGTTATTTAGATGCCGCTAGGAGTTCCCCTCAAGTCTGGAGACTGGAGAGCTGCCAGAGACTAGGTTTACTTCTCTGAAGTTCCAGTGTTTGAGGGTATACCTATCTCTGGAAACTGCTGTCTATTCTTTGTCCAGAAGTGTTAAAAGGCTGGAAATCTAGCACCACATCAGCATTAATTAGCAAAAAAAATGCTTAAAAGTGCATGCCTCTAGGGATAGTACTTTAAATTGGAGTTAGAGAGATTGCTAGTTAAGAATTATACTTTGTCACATTTAAGTATTTTAATTGATAAAAGTTATGCTAAATCTTTTTGTTATATTCTGTGTTCTTAAATAAAGTTTGTTTTGATAAACGCTTCCTGAGGGTCAATTAAATTCTATCTGGAGCGAGACACCTTATGCTCACCCTAATGCCAAAAGTCAAACGCAGAAGTTGGGTCTCACCTAACTGCATAATATACCTTGAAGTTTTTAGTCTGGTCCCTAACAAGCCAAATGAGCTCCTTCTGCGCTGTATCACATTACGATTCTACGAGGAATGCAAAGAAAACATTCATTTGTGCCAAACTCCTGGGAAATACAGTTATTAACCACTCTGCAGCTGATAACTTCATCTTGCCCCAAAACTCTTGGCTCAGTTACTTAACATGCTGGAGGGACTTATCACAACAATTTGGTCATTGCACATTCTTGCTTTTCCTGAGCCTGATGTATTCCCAGCAGGCTTTCAAACCCACAAATTACTATCAGTATTAAAAACGTAGGTGTACATCTTTCTTGAAGAACTTTATTAACATAGCCAGGAAGAGAGTTTGCACAAAATTCGGCACAATTTTTTGTCTTGCCTACGGACAGGGAGTATAAGACTAGAGGGCATAGGTTTAAGGAGAGAGAGAGAGACACACAAAAGGGGCAATTTTTTTCACACAGAGGGCAGTGAGTGTCTGGACCAAGGTGGTAAAATTTTGTCTTTCAAAAAGCATTTAGTCAGTTACACGGGTACGGTGGGTATGGAAGGATATGGTTTAAACACAGGCAATTGGGCTGAACATGATGGTTTAAAAAAAAAAAGAGCAGCATGGACAAGTTGGGCCAAGGGCCTGTTTCCATGCTGTAAACTTCTACGACTCTGTCTCGCATTTGTGATTATGTTTAGTATGGCCTACTGCCAGCATATGGACAAGTCAAAAGCAAATAATCACCATTAGGTAAACATGTTTGGTTCAACTTTTCAGTTCCACTGAAAAATTTAATTGATTTTTTTTTGAAGAGCGGTGTTGAAGGATGTAAGAATTTCAACAATCCAAGCATCAAAGTTCTAAAGCACACAATATTAAATTCCAGCAATCAACTTCAATTTCTTAGCATATTATCCTGTTAACATGACAAGAAAAAAATCCAGTTTAAAGTCGAAAGGTTGTACATAAAACCCAAGAATCTTAACATGAAAATGGTTTGACAAACACTTACATTTCAAACTACTCAGTGAGCGTCATGTTGTTCAAATTCCAACTCAAACCCTCAAAGAAAGGCCATCAGGTCAATACGCAGCCCATATCTATACTGTATCGGTACTCCGTGGTTTATGGTGGGTTAGGCAGTAGCAAGTGAGGAAGGATGAGAAGAGATTCAAGGATAGCACAAATGCAATATAGATTTATTGGGCTGAAATGCTTGTTACTGTGTTGTATATTTTATCTAAAATCTGTTACAATCATAGAGTCCTTACACTGCAAAAGAGGCCATTCGGCCCCTATCAACTCTGATTGATTATCTTACCCAGGCCCTCTTTCCTGCCCTGTCTTTGGATCTACCACTTAATCAATTACTCCATTTTAGAGTTCTGTCTCATCCACAAACTTTTAAATTATATCCTGCAGAGGAGATGGCAGCATAGTGGTAACTGAACTAGTAACCCAAAGACCCAAGTTAATGGTCTGGAGACTCGGGTTCTTGGCAGCTGATGGAATTTGCATTTGGTTAATTAATCTGGAAGTGAAAACTAATCTCACTAATATTGACCACAAAACTATCACTGATTGTAATCTGGTTCACTAATGTCCCTGAGGAATGGAAATCTGCCATCCTTACCTAACCTGGCCTTGATGCAACTCCAGACCCACAGCAATGTGCTTGACTCTTAACTGCCCGCTGAAGTGGCCTACTCAATTGAAGGGCAATTATAGATAAACAAATTATGGCCTTGCCAGCAATGTCCACATCCCAGTAAAGAATAAAAGTACAACCCAAGTCCAAATCATTGATACAGATCAAAAACAGTGGGCTGAACACTGAGCCTGAGGGAACACCAATGTGTGCATCCCTCCAGTTTGAAACATATTCACCACTACTCTCTCTGTTCCTATTATACCATGCTATCGCTGTTCCTTTAATTCCATGGACTTTAAATCATATTAACAAGTACACTACATTAGGTGGCAAGATATTAAAAGCAGGCTGCAAGGCTGTAGGCAGATAATTACTGCAACTGTACTTGGATTTATTTGGAGCCATCTGTGGTAAAAGAATATAAGAACGAGGAGCAGGCCCCTCAAGCCTGCTCCTTTATTCAATAAGATCATGGCTGATCTGTTTGTGGACTAACCTCCACTTACCCACCCGATCGTAACACTTAATTCTTATTCAAAAATCTATCTTCGCCTTAAAAATATTGAATGAGGTAGCCCCCCTCCTCCCCAATTCATCTTAATTCCAATCAGTACAGTCCCAGTCTACTTAGCCTTTTCTCGTATGCCAGCCCTCTCAACTCTGGAATCAACCCAGTGAACCTACTCTGCATCTCCTCCAGTGCCAGTATATCCATTCTCAAATAAGGACACCAAAACTGTATAGTACTCCAGGTATGGCCTCACCAGCACCTTCAACACCAAAGTCGGAGGAGTGGTAGATAGTGAAGAGGGGTGTCATAGTTTACAGAGAGACTTGGACAGGTTGCAGAGCTGGGCCGAGAGGTGGCAGATGGAGTTTAATGCGGAAAAGTGTGAGGTAATTCACTTTGGCAGGAATAACAGATGTGTAGAGTATAGGGCTAACGGTAGGACTCTGAATAGTGCTGATGAACAGAGGGATCTAGGTGTATGTGTACATAGATCCCTGAAAGTTGGGAATCAAGTAGATAAGGTAGTTAGGAAGGCATACGGTGTCTTGGCGTTTATTGGTAGGGGGATTGAATTTAGGAGCCGCAACGTCATGTTGCAACTGTACAAAACTCTGGTGCGTCCGCACTTGGAGTATTGTGTGCAGTTCTGGTCCCCACATTATAGGAAGGATGTGGAGGCATTGGAGAGGGTGCAGAGGAAGTTTACCAGGATGTTGCCTGGTATGGAGGGAAGGTCCTATGAGGAGAGACTGAGGGATTTGAGGTTGTTTTCGTTAGAAAGAAGGCAGCTAAGAGGGGACCTTATTGAAACATATAAGATGATTAGAGGTTTAGATAGGGTGGACAGTGATAGCCTTTTTCCTCGGATGGAGAAAGCTAGCACGAAGGGGCATAGCTTTAAATTAAGGGGTGGTAGATATAGGACGGATGTCAGAGGTAGGTTCTTTACCCAGAGGGTGGTGAGGGATTGGAATGCCCTGCCTGCTGCAGTTGTAAATGCGCCTAGTTTGGGGGCGTTTAAGAGATCCGTGGATAGGTTTATGGATAGAAAGGGATTGGTTTAGGTTAGAGGGTCATTGCTTTTTTAATTGGTCGGCGCAACATCGTGGGCCGAAAGGCCTGTTCTGCGCTGTAATGTTCTATGTTCAACAGCTGCAACATAATCTCAAACGAAGAAAGAAAAATGCTGGAAAATCTCAGCAGGTCTGACAGCATAGTGGAGAGTGTAGAGCCAACGCTAAGTCTAGATGACCCTTCAGAGTCATCTAGAGTTGAAATGTTGGCTCTACTCCCTGTTCACAGATGCTGTCAGACTGGCTGAGATTCTCCAGCATTTTTCTTTTTTGTTTCAAATTTCAGCATACACGGTATTTTGCTTTATTGCAACATAACATCCGTTTTTTTAAACTCCATCCCTCGAACAATGAAGGACAAAATTCCATTTGCCTTTTTAATTACTTGCTGCACCTGCAAACCAACTCTTTGTGATTCATGCACAAGGACAATCAGGTCCCTCTGCACACAGCATGCTGCAATTTTTCACCATTTAAACAAACCATTTTGCTGTTATTCCTACCAAAATGGATGACCTCACATTTACCAACACTACTCCATCTGCCAGACCTTTCCCACTCACTTCAACTATCTATATCCCTTTGCAGACATTCAGCATCCTCTACACTTTGTTCTACCACCCATCTTGGTGAGATCTGCAAACTTTTAACCACTTGGTCCCCAACTCCAAAGCATTTAATTAAATTGCAAATAACTGTAGTCCCAATACTGACCCGAGACATACCAGTGGTCACTAATCTCCAACCAGAAGAACACCCATTTATCCCCACTCTTTGCTTTCTGTTATTACTGATCTTCTATCCACGCTATTAGCCGTAACGCCATACAGCTTTATCATATGCAGCAGCTTTTTGTGCGGCACCGTATCACATGCCTTCTGGAAATCCAGATACACCACATCCACCAGTTCCACATAATGTTCTCAAAGAACTCCATTAAATTAGTTAAACATGACTTGTCTTTCATGAAGCCATGCAATGTCTTCCCAATGGGACATATATCCCACGTGTTAATGATCTACAGGCAAGTGCCAAGAGCACAATTTGCAAGACTGCAGTGTCAAGTTGGTGTTCGACTGCTTCAGGAGGATCTTAATGCATTGGGGGTTCAATGTGCATTTGGAAAATTATTTTCAACTTGGAAAAGTGCAGTGTTACGCATCTGAGCAGGGTGAATTTTTATCACATACACAACTTCAGGGGAAAACATCAAAGCAGGTAAAGAAAAAGACAGTACAAAGATCTTTGAATGTAGATACATGAGCAATGCAATGCAACGCAACAACTGTTAGCTCAAATACATTGTTGAGGGTACATAAATTGCACACTTGATTACAACACTGAACACAGTACTTTTCCCTTCACAGGATCTCGGTCAGGCTGTAAGCAGATCATTGTGTCCATTTCTGGTCTCCTCACATGGGTTATATTGAGGCTTTGGAAAGGGTACAGAGGAGGGTCATGAGATTCTACATATTAAAGTAGTAGACTTTGGGGCAATCTAATCGAGGTTTAGATGATGACTGGAACAGATCTGTGTTTGAGTTGACAGTTTGTCCAGGGCAGCATAATGGTTATATCGCTGCTGCCTCAAAGCATCGGGGACCTGGGTTCAATTTCAGCCTTGGATGACTGTGTGGAGTGTGCATGTTCTCCTAGTGTCTGCAAGACTGCCTTCCAGGTGCTCTGCTTTCCTCCCACACTCAACTTGCGTAGGTTAAGTGGATTAGCCATGATAAATACATTTGCAGGGAATGGCGTATGTACTGAGATTCATGAGGTAAGAAACAAACTGTGGAAGGATGACAGGACCTGTCAATCCAACATGTCTGTATCATCACTTGACAGAACAGAAAAAATACTTTACTTTGCGATGTCTTATCTTTTGCATACAAGATTCTAACTGTACAACAACTTCCTCTCCTTTGGTTATGACTGAAACATTACAATGTTTTCTTTGTTTAATGGAATATCTCAAAGTTTAAATCCTCACACAACCAGTTCCAATTAAAAACTTGATCTTATTAAATCAGGTAAGTGAAACAGAAAAGTCTGACAATACCTACAGAAGGTAATAATTGTAAAATATCGCAACTGATTGTATTCATTTAGGAAAATTTATTTCATGGGATGTGAGCATCACTGGCAAGGTCGGCACTGCTAATTGCCCTTGGACTGAATGATTTAATACCAGAGGGCAGTTAAGAGTCAACCACATTGATGTGGGCCTGGAGTCACTTTTCTTTTGAAAAAGTTTTTTATTTGTTAGTCAGAAGTAAGGCTTATATTAACACTGCAATGAAGTTACTGTGAAATTCCTAGTCGCCACAATCCAGCGCCTATCGTGTCAATGCACCTAACCAGCACATTTTTCAGAGCATGGGAGGAAACTGGAACACCTGGAAGAAACCCATGCAGACACAAGAACATGCAAACTGCACACAGGCAGTGGCCCAAGGCAGGAATCGAACCCGAGTCCCTGGCATTGTGAAGCAGCAGTTAACCATTGTGCTACCATGTCACCCAGTGTAGACCACATCAGGCAGGAACAGTCCTTGAAAGGGGGAAAAAAAAATAAAGGCAAGTATCCCATGTGCTTTCTTAACCACTTTATCTACCTTCAAGAACCTTTGGGCATACACCCCAACATCATCTGTATTTTGTCCAATCATGCATTACATATCACCCTGTATTGTCAGTCCTCCCAAAATGGATCACGCCACTTCTGAGGTTTAAATTCCATTTACCACTGTCTTGCCTATCTATATCATCCTGTAATCTATAGCTTTCCTCTTTGCTGTTTGCTACATTAACAATTTTTGCGTCATCTGCAAACTTACTGATCGTACCCCCATATTCACCTCTATATAATTAATGCACTCTGTAAACAGTAAGGGGCTGTGCACCAATCCCTGCAGTAAGCCACTAGACAGTCACAAAAACAACCTTTGACTATCATCCACTGCTTCCTGCCACTAAGCCAATTTTGGATCCAATTTGCCAAAATGCCCTGGATCCAATGGGCTCTTACTTTCAAGAACAGTCTCCCATGTGTGCACTAGGATATCATGCTATCAGCACACAATTCCCAAAAACTTCAGATTAAATTTCAGGTGTTCTAACTTGAATGGGTCCTCCTGGTGTTAACTGAACCTGAAAACTCCAGATTTTATTGTTTGCATATGCTGCTCATTTAACATATTCGCTATCAGACAAGTTGTAACAACCCCTGTTAATTCATCATTTTTAATACAGGAATAAATCAAATCATTTAAAATATACAAGAGCCATTTTTCAATCAAGTAATTTGATGAAACAATTTCAAAATGAAGAGACTGTGAAGAATTCCACAGTAACTCCAAAAATAAAGAAAAAACAAAATAAATTGTAAATACACACAGTTAGGCACAACTCCCCTGACTATTGAGTTTCCACTTTCAAGCATGATGAACGGAGATCAGATTTGCTATTACAAGAAAAAGGGAAATTGGAACTGGCACTTTTCCATGTCTTCTGACAAGCAAAACTCCATGGCCTAGGGATCTGCTCCTGCCTTTGTGTCTGGATCCTCGACTTCCTAACCCATAGACAGCAATCAGTAAGGGTAGGTAACGACACAATATCTCCTCCATGATTATCCTCAACACCGGTGCTTCGCAAGACTGTCTCCTCAGCCTCTTACTATAGTCCTTATACACTTATGACTGCATGGCCAAATTCCGCTCCAACTTCATTTTCAAGTTTGCTAATAATACTGTCATGGATTGAATCGCAAATGACAAGATGGAGTACAGGAAAGAGACAGAAATCTTGTGAAATGGTACAACAACAATAATCTCTTCCTTAATGTCAATAAAACAAAGGAACTAATCATTGACTTCAAGAAATGTAGCGGAGGACATGCCCTTTTTTTCATGAATGGTGATGAAGTGGAGATGGTTGAGAGCTTCAAGTTCCTATGTGCACTGCTCACCGTCTGTCTTTGACCCTCCAGACCAACGCTATAGTTAAGGAAGTTTATCAACAACTACTTTCTCAGAAGGCTAAAAAAATTCAGCATGTCCACTAAAACTCTTCGCAATTTTTACAGATGCAGCATAGAAAACATCCTGTCTAGATGTATCACAGCTTGCTCTGATTTCTGCTCTGACCAAGACTGCAAGAAACTGCAAAGGGCTGTGTTCGTAGCCCAGTCCATCATGCAAACCAGCCTCCCATCTACTGACTCCATCTACACTACCCACTGCCTCAGAAAAGCAGGCAACATAATCAAAGACCCCGTGCATCCAGATCTACACTCTTCCAGCGTTTTCCATCAGGAAAAAGATACAAAAAGGTCTGAAAACACACACCAATAGACTCAAGAACAGCTCCTTCCCTGCTGTCAGATTTTTGAATGGTCCTATCATATATTAAGTTGATTTTTCTCTTCACACTACCTGTAACTGCAAAACTATATTCTGCACCATATTTCCTTTTCCCCTATGTATGTTATGAACAGTATGTTTTGTCTGTAAAGCATGCAAGAAACAATACTTTTCACTGTATCTCAGTAAATGTAACAATAATAAATCAAATGTTGGCAAAGAGTGGATTTGCAATGGATGGATATTGATGCTATGTGATTTGGAGGAAAATCAGCTGAAGGCGGGAGGAGGAGATGGGTTTCACACATTTGTGATGGGTAGCTAGGACATTGCACAAGTTAGCTTTTTTTAAAAAGCTTCTCCATTTTGTTTAATCTTTCAATATACTGAATTTGAACTTCTGAGCAAGATGAGTCATTTAGTCTTAATTGCTTTAGAGAACAGTAATCAAGTAAAAAGATTGGACGTATGAGGAAGCATCAAACGATTGGTTAAAGAGGTGCTATTTTTAAAGAAGAATCTTAAAGATGCAGTAGCTGCCGAGGTAGAGGAGTTGAGGGGAGAACTCCAGAATCTGGGTCATAAGTGGCTAAAGACATGACCACTAGTCATTGAAAAGTCCACCAAAGATGCAGTGGAAGAACTAAAGAGCAGCGTCAGTCAAGTTGGGAACTGATCTGCAAATAAACATACGCAAGACAGAGCTAAGTGATCCTACAACCAATAGATCAGATCCAAGCTCTGCAGTCCTGCCACATCCATTTGTGAATGGTGTGGACAATTAAATTAGACGGAGGCGGCTCCACACATATGGATCTCAGCACATCAGTGCAAAAGACAGAAGTTCAAAAGTAGATGATCCATCACGGCCTCCTGCACAGGTCCCAAGCATCAATGGTGCCAATATTCAGCTAATTTGATGTGATTCACTCTATACAAAAGGAAACAACTGAAGGCATTGGATAGTGCAAAGGCTATGGACAAAGACAACATTCCAGCAATAGTACTAAGGACACGTGCTCCAGAACTAGTCACGTCACTAGCCAAACCATTCCAGTATAGCAAGAACACTGGCATCTACTTTGCAATATGGAAACTGCCCAGATACGCCCGCTCCACAAAATGCAGGATAAATCCAAATCTATTCTTAATCAAAAGGGATGGAAAAAGTGCAACCCACAACACTATCAAGCAGCAGTTACTAGCAATAACTCCTCATTGATGCTCAGTTTGCTTTCCACCAGTGCCACTCTGTTCCTGACCTCATTCTAGGCTTGGTTCAAACATGGATAAAAGAGCTGAACTCCAGAGGCAAGGTGACAATGACTCTTTGACATCAAGGCCACATTTAACTGTGGCTTCAAGGAGCCCAAGCAAAAATGTAGTCGATCAGACTTGGGAGAAAACTCTCCACGGGTTGGAGTCATACCTGGCACAAAGGATGATGATTGTGGTTGTTCAAGGTCAATTATCTTAGCTCCAGGGCACTACTGCAGGAGTTCCTCAAGGCAATGGACTCGGCCCAATCATCGTCAGCACCTTACTTGTATCATAAGGTCAGAAGTGGGAAAGTTCATTGATGGTTGCAGTGCTCAGCACCATTTACAATTCTTCTGATATGATGCAATCCAAGTCCAAATGCAAACAAGACTGGGACAATACCAAGATTTGGGCTGACAGGTGGCAAGTACCATTCGCGCCACAAGTGGCAGCAATGACCACCTCCAACAAGAGACAATCTAACCAGCAGCCCATGATATCCAATGGCATCATCATCATTGAAGTCCTCACTAACAACATCCTGAGTGTTACCACTGATGAGAAATTGACCGAGACTAACCAAATAAAACACTGTAGCTGCAAGTGCAAGTCAAAGGCTAAGAACTCTGCAGTGAGTAATTCACCTCCTGACTTAGAGCAGTTTAAGGCACAGACACAATTTAAATCAGGGATGTTCCAGGGGTCAGAATTAGATGAGTGCAGATATCAGTGTCATGAAGCTGGAGAACAGCATCGACCTTCAGCCTATAGGGAGAGTCCAGCCAATGGAGATACGTGAAAACAAGAAATAGAATTTAAAATTGAATTGAAAATTGAATTGTTGCTTGATAGGATGAGTAAATGCGGTTTGATGCAAATAAGAATGCAAGCATAGGTATTTTGGATAAACTTAAGTTTGCAGATAATGAGAACATGACAGGCTGGCCAGGAATATATTAAAACATTCTAGTCCAGAGATAACAAAGGCATGAATGGGTTTTTTTCAGATGAGCAGAGGCAGGGGTGAAATCAGGCAATGTTACGGAGGCAGAAATAGTCCAACTTAGTGATGACTGGTGGTCAGATGCCCATCACAGTGTTAAGTGTGACATCAAAGCTCCAAACAGGCTCAAGATAGTTGTCAGGCAGAGGGATAGATGAAGCAGCTAAGAAATGTAATTTGCAGTGGGAACCCAAGGCAATGACTTTGGTTTCCCCAATGTTCAGTTGTGAGAAACTCCTGTTTATCTAATAGAAGGTGATGGATAACAGTCTGACAATTTAGCAACAGTTCATATTAAGAGATTCACATACTCAGTTGTCTGACAATCAGCTTTACCCACGATACTCCTATTTTCAGAAGTGTAACGATTTGAATCAAATATTGTGCCAGCCATAAATCCTTGTCTTCACTTTGATGCCTTAGGATTTAGCTGCAACATGACATTTCATGTAATAATAAAAGAAATAATAGCAGGGTGAATCCATTTGCCTGCCTTATACACATTATAGATGCCTCCTGCATTGAAGTATGCCACCCAGCTCTCAGCTGATGCTCATTTTTTCCGGTCCTTAAGATATATTTTATATTGACATTACTGAAATGCATTCAGGCAGCAATATATTTTCATAGCAAATACAAGTCTTTGAATCGATAATTATGGTGCCAAGTTACAAATTACTGTAAATGATGGAACTGAATTAATACTTGGCATAACTATCCCCCCAAATAAGACAGACATCATCATACTTCTGTAAATGCAGCAATTTATAATGCTAGATCAAAATAAATATATTTATTTTAATATTTAACACTACAGTTTTGAGCAGCTAGTCCTTTCCATTTTTGCTGGAGTGGGCCCAAATTTTAGTGAAACCAATGGGAGAGCACAGCGAGGTAAAAGGAGTAGCAGGCTAACAGGAGTGGCAGAGAACATGAGACACGAGGTGAGACCACAGCAGGAATAAACAGAACAGTGAGAGTAAGGAACAGAGTCACTGCAAGACCAACAGAGATCTCCTAAGTGTGACATCACAGGAAACTAGGTGAGTATTTATCTCATTTAAGTATTTATTTTTTCCATTGAAACTCAGGTCTTTGTTTCAAATTTGGAGCTGGGAAAATTAGAATTTAAATTGGATTATTATTATAGTGTGACTTTATTAACAATTGTAAGATTTATAAGCAGCAGAGAGTTCATTAGCAGTAGTAAATTCATTAATAGCAAGGTTTATTACTTATAGTAATGGCAGGACTGCTCAAGAGTGCACATCCTATGCTACACGAAAGTTTCGGGACACTTCCTTTGACCCGGATAACTATTTCTGCAAGACATTAGTTATAGCAACTTGAGCACTCGGTTTCGGAGCTTAAGCGGCAACTGATGTCATTGTGGTGCAACTATGAGGTTCAGAACATCATAGACAGCACGTTGATAGATGTGGCCATCCCATAGTCTAACAATACACAAATGTGGGAATGGGTGGAGAAGCAGGCAGGAAGTGCAGGAGTCTCCCAAGTGCATTGATTCTCCAACCAATATTCAGTTCCATTCATCAAGTGATGGTTCATCTCGGAATACTGCTGGAGCCACGTTTATCGCTCCATGACTCAGCTAAACAGAGACAAAGAAGCAAAGACGACTTCAAGAGCAATAATGATTGGAGCTTCAATAATTTGGAGAATTGGAACAGGCATTTTTACACCTATCAACGTGTGGTGTGATGCCTCTGTGAAACAAGAGCCAAGGGTGTTGTTGGACAGTTGCACAACAACGCATGTGTGTGCCAACAGTCATGGTCCACACTGGTGAACAGAAGCAGAAAGGGAGATGTGGCCCCGTAGTCAGAATTGAGGGAGCTGTTTGAAATTTAGCAAACAAAACTCAAAGGTTGTAATCTCTGGATTACTCCCAGTACCATGCGCAACTAAGTACAGAAATAAGAGGATACAGCATGTGGCTGGAAAGGAAGTGCAGGAGTGAAGGCTTTAGATTCCAAGGCCACTGGGATTGACTCTGGGGAAAGTTGAATCTGTTAGGAGCTGAGACAAATTGCTCGTGATTTCCAAAAACCTTCAAAAAAAATCTCCAAGACAGACAATATTTGTTTATACGTGATTTAACTAGTTTGCATTCTTTTTGAACAAAGCAATCAGAATGGCCATAATTATTTAACCAGTGATCAACTCAGTTGAAACCTACTGTGCGCTATAGTAAATAAACTAAATTTTAAGTAGAATTGTATTGGCATAACGAGATTATAATTTTTCATAATTATTAACTGAAAAATGATATGCAGAGTAGGTATCATGACCCCCCCAAACGAGGTCAGGGGTAAGGCAGTGCTCCCTAGGTATTACCAGCGCCAGCCTGGTTCACTGGCACTTCCCAAGGGTCAAAGTGGCAATGCCCAATGGAGCACCTTGCCACTGTGCACAGGGCATCACACAGCGCCAAGGAGGCAGGGATCCCACTGGCATTTTGCCCTCAGTGGTGACAAGAGGAAGGCCAGTAATTGGGCTGACCAGTGATTGAACTGGCCAATGATCAGGAGGCTGGCAGTGCAGAGTTATTGCCTATGGGTGGATCTCCACTCTTAACATGCAGTGGCCCGCTCAGCACAACACTGCCAGTCTCTCCAGCAGGAATAGGGCCTACCCACTGATTTTTAAGGAGAATCCCGCTAGTGCAATCCGCAGTGCAGAGCGTGGAAGATTCATTTTGAAAGTCCCATTGAAAAACCAGCAGGATTCACTCCAGTTTTTACGTGAATTCGACACTTCAAATTTTTTTGGGAGAACCCCAACCTATCTTCTTATATTGCATCACACTTGAGTACCCCTAAAATAAACAATTAAAACCAAAGTTTCATGAAGTCACAAGAGCACCTTTTACTGGAAATGATGCACATATAGACTTTTCAAAAGGTTTTTTTTTAAATGAGGTTCCACATAGTAAATGCCTTAGCAAAACTGAAGCCCATGAAATTAGGTGCACAATAGTAGCACAGGTACAAAGTTGAGACACAGTCAAGAATAATGGCATTTGATTGTTCTTTAAGTCTACAGAAAAGCATATACAGAAGACTTATTGCAAATGGTATCCAGATTAAATTATGTGGAGAGAGACTCGAGAAACTGGATTATTATCCTTAGTGCAGAAGTTTGGGGAGGGGACCCAAAATCATGGGGAGGTTATAATGAGTGAGTAAAGAAGAACCTTCCACTGGTGAGTGAGTTGACAACAAGAGGACATAAATTTATTATTAGGCAAAATAACCAAAAGGCAGATGAGTTTTTTTTAAATGCAGCAAGTTATGATGATCTGGAACTAACTAATACCTTAGTGGAAATCAATCATAACTTTCAAAAAGAAATTAAATATATAGTCAAATAAGCAAAGTTTGCAGGGGCTATACTGGAAAAAGCAGTGCAATATGATTAATTGGGGAGTGTTCTCAATAGCACAGTGGCCAGAATAACTTCCTTCTATGCTCCAACAATGGTTTTACTAAATATTTTGCAGGTGCTATTAGATTCAATTTCCAGAATAATGCATGGATCCTACCTGTAGATTCAATGTACTCCACGCATCTTTCAATAAAATATGGTACAGGATGATCAGGAGTAACCACGTCTTCAAGGGGCACCCCAAAGTAATTGCTGTCCCAATTTCTTCTTGACGGTAATGTAGGTTTCTGTCCCTTTGAGGGGTAGTAATTATAAAAAGACCAAGTTATTTAACTAGTTTGGTGTATAAATACAAAAGACTAAAATGTTAATTTAATTAACTTTCCAGCCAAAGTGCTCATGCAGATTAGAACTTGATTGGATGACAAATATAACTTCACAAGTCTTTCATACTTGACACATTCTGTAAAAGTGGCATTCCTTAAATGACAGTGAATTTCCACAAATTTAATTCTCCTTCCCTTTTGCCAAACTGGAGAATATTGTACATTCTGGAACATAACAGTCAGGTTGAACTGACATCAGGTGTTCTTTGCTCATAGAAATAATCTTGATGATCCAAAAATTATATACATTAAGCCCATTCATTTTTCTAAAATACAGCCCTTAAATATGGATTGATATTCCAAATTAGAAACATGATAAATTGTTTCATTTTATTTAACTACAGCATGACAAACTTGAATTGAAAGAGAGGTATTTGAGAAATTGGTACTTGACCCAACATAACATCACTTCCTGTGCTTACGTTTACAATTGGGTGGGGAGTAGGGTGTGGAGTGAAAGGGATATGCTGTATCATAAAAATTAATACTCGTCTACTGACAAAGCAATCCACTGCATACTCTCAGGAAGTTACAGTCCAGATTTATTTGAATATAAATTAAAATTTTCTTTAATAAAAACAATCCAAGCAGTGAATAATGGGTCATTGTGTTGACGATCATTCAAAAGAAACATTGAAGTATCTGAACAATTTTAAATCATATCAGATCATTATTTGAAACAGACAACAATATGCAGGCAGTACAAATTTTGTTTATAAAACTTGCCTTTTTGTTTGGCTTGTGAGACTTTGGTTTTGCTGGCTTCTTATCTTTTCTATGCCTCCTCGTGTCATCAACTTCTGGATCAGATGCAATAGCAGGGTTATCAATTCCTGCTTTCCCACAATTTTCTGGGGATAGTAGAGGGTCTTCCTCACTCCCACGATGAGTCTTTCCCTTCTTTGGCTTGCGTGAGGAAGACGGCACTGTTTCATCATCACTAACGTCAAAACGTTCTTTCCTTCTATAGTACAATCTGGCCTTTCTAAAAAGAGTTTTGGATTTGTATTTGTACTTTGAAGGCTTCCGAATTATTGGTGGTTTTGATGTTCTATCAATTAAGCCATTTTCCTCCTCACCTTGAGAATTAGTTCCTCCAACTAAATTTGGCTTTCGTATGATCTTAGTCTTTGAATCCTGCGGTGTCGAGTATATTTCGTCTTCCATTTTGGGCTTCAATACAGCATCTCTTGGGACAGAGTAATTGTCAGATGGATCTAAATCATCCAGATAGCTAAAAGGTCCACGATTGTGTCTCTTTGGATTTTTACCAATAACTTGTTCAATAGTTTTCACAAGATTTGGATCAAGTTTTTTCACATCATGCCTCGAAATAGCAGGTTTAGGTTTAATGGGTGGAGGCACTTTATGGTTATCATGATTAACAACTGGACTGCTGTGAACAGGATATTCAGTTCCTTCAAAATCTGATCGATGTTTGGAACGATCACTAGATGATGGAAGCAATTGTACCTCATCCCCAATAGGGCTGTATGGTGGGGGTGCTTCATTGTCATCTTCTGAATCTGGGTAATAATTGTAAGTTGGAGAACTTGCTCGAGGAGATAAGGAAAAGTCTTCACTTACATTTGTGGATTCTTTGTTATCGTACAGGTATGAATTTTCAATACTACTTTTCTTCTCCAGGACTTCGCTGAAGAACGGTGTGAAAACTTCTGTTTGCCGATGATATTGTGATAAAGAATATATAGCAGTGAACTTGGCAGATATCTCAGTCGCTATATGCTCACCCTCAGTCATCAGTTCTTTAATCGCTTCATTTTCAAAAAAGTCAGCCTGACTATCGGTAACTGCCACAAGCTGAACTGGAATGACATCTTGTACTTCTGCCAAAAATGCACGGAGCATTGCCATGGATGCTTTTCGTTTTGCCGAATAAACTAGGATATACCCATGGACTAACTCATCCTTCCTCACACAAATGGATGAATGGTATGAAAGTATTGTAATCTGGATGCGTTTGCGCTTTTCACCAATAATCTTTTCGAGCAGGAGTGAATTATTGTGACCAGGTTGAGCAGCACTACAAAACTGAGATTCCAGAAATGGTGAAAGAATTAGGTCAACATTGAACGGATCCCCACACATGGCACACATCACAATTCGCAAGTCAGCTTCTGACAGATCTTTAATACTAGGCAAGGGACTAACAACATTCAAATTGTGTTTCAATGCTTCAAGAAGTCCTCTAAGAGCTTGTTTTATTTGGAATTCATGAAATTTGCGAGTATAGGTTCCAGAAGGTACATCAACAAATGGACATTGCAACTTATTGGCAAGTTGCTGCCCTTGCAGTCTTAAAATAGGTAAGTTCTTGCAACCAATGTCTCTCTGGTTTGCTAATATTAATGTAAACGGAAGATTAGCTATAAGCCTGCCTTTTCTGTTTGGAGTACTTTCATTTCTTATTACATCTATGCAATCTGCCATACAACTAAATGACTCTGTAGAGTTATAAACACAGAAGTATCCGTGAGGTTGATAGGTCGAAGTTAAACCGGACATTACAAAAGTGTTTGGATCGAGTGGCTGGAGATCCAGTTCATAAATCTTACCGTCCAAAGTGTACTCATCATCAGTACACTGAGCTCGAATCTCATTTGCCAGTTCTTGTGCAAGCCCATCCCGACCCAAGAGAACCAGATTAAGTTTATCAATATTGGCACTATCCTGATACATGTTTGGCCGGTTGTTATCAAACTCTATAAGGTTGGTAGAAAGCAATTGCTCTACTTTAATATCCATGCAATTATGGCTACTCAGACAAGTTTCTTTAGTTGGATGATACACAAATCCTATGTGTTTTAACAAAAGAGATTCCCGATCTGGTGCAAGTTTTTGTAAAGCCCTGTATCTTGGCTCTTCACTCAGAACAGTATTGATTTCACTCATTTTGGGTGTTGCATTAAGGTCCAAGTCATAAAAAAGTTCAGAGTGTTCAAAAAGCATTTCTTGAAATTCCTCTTTTGCTTTTTCAACTATTTCTTGCTGATGTTTACTATAAACATCTCTACGATCAGCATCAGTTATAAACTTGCAAGCTTCATTGTCCATGACAAAGCATAAAACCTCCTCCCAGGGCTTACCAGGTGTTATGAATTGTACCTTTTCAAGGTGTTTCTTAAACTTTTCTTTCATTTCAAGCCTTCTCCTCTCAGAAATTAAATGTTGCACGTGATTGTGATAAACCTTTTCGCCTTCTGATGTATTAAGCAAATCGAAGGGAAGTCTTTTATCATTCATATTATCTATGTGGTCAGTTTCATCCCAGGGTGTTTTTTCTAGCACAACAAACCAGAGAGGAAAGTCAGGCCTTTGTTCCAAAACACTTTGAGCTTCTGACCAGTTCAAGTGTTCAATTTCTTCAAGTTCAGGAAGTAGTGTATTAAGGGCTTTTGGTAACAAAGCGATATATTCTTCCTGTCGCTTTTTAATATGTTCCTGTTTGAGTTGCTCTATGTGCTTTGAAAAAGTATTTTTTGCTTTCTTTGTTCCCTCCAAAGTTATGTACTCTTCATAATCAAGGTGGTTTTTCAATTTATTACTCACAGTTTTCCACTCAGAATGATAATCCTTTACTGCCTGGACAATCAATTTTTCAAACTTGTCTGTTGATGAAGCAACAAGTTGTCTTTGCTGCTTATAAGCATCCAGGTAAGGAATAATCTTCGGTTTACTCCGTGTTTTATCCAACAACTGGATTAAAGTAGCAAAACACAAGTCTACATTCACATGAAAACGTGCAGAAGTTTCCACCACAGGCATATTCTTTTTATTTGTTGCAAAAGCCTGCACCTCCCGCAGGTAATGATCAACACATTCATCACATTTTGTTGCTGCTATAACAACAGGTTTTTTTGTTTTAGCCAACTGAGCAACAAGGGTATTTACAAACTTAAGCTGATCATCAAATTTCCTATTGCACCCTTTACTTACATCAATACATAAGAGGAAGCCATCAATAGTCAGTTTTCCATCTGGCATTTGCTTCTGCTCAAAGTCTTGCTCTAAACCCAGTTGATCCGTACAAATGTACATCAACTTCTCAGCTGATTGCAGTTTTGATGCAGCTGCTCGTTTTATATATAATTGTAAGTTTGTGCTTCGATGAGGCAGAAAGGTTTGGTCATCAATAAACTCAGTCTGTTCAATGACTTGTACTTTATATTCCATTCCTTCCTCACTTGTGTGGTTTACGTCACCCCAGAACAGAAAATGGTCATTGTTGACAACACGGCCTCCAAAGTCAATCGTGCTGAGTACTGAGGTATGCTCTGGATAATAATCATCAGCTTTTGGGTGCACATATCGATTGCACAAACAAGATTTTCCAACACCACTTGTACCTTTCTCCTTCTCTGTCCCTGATAATCCCACAACACTAATACTGTATGTTGGGGGGCGCAGTTCTTTGTTTTTTGCCATCATATTTCTCCACTCATCTCATTACATTTGAAGACAGCATTGGAAAGTGCTCCTTATTCTGTAGTGAGGCCACACAGAGTGCATCTGTTCAGGACCAGTCAACTTGAGTTCCATTTCACTGAAAATGCACTTTTCTCCTTAATTTTACTGCTATCCACAGCTTCTCAAAACTTAATTTCTGTTTAAAACAAACAAATAATTAGCTGAAAGATGCAATCACTTGAGAAAAAACTGCCTCAAACAACAAACTGGTCATTACTTATTTCCATTCAAATTGTGCAGGATAAATAAAAAGGACACATCTTATGAAGGGGAGGTAATGAACGACTATGTTGACAACTGTGCCTGAAATTATTTTTGCATTGTTTCATGCAATCGGATCATGTCAATGATGCAAGTAAAAATATGATCGTGCATTCCACTATTAGGAACAAAGCAGTCAAAGCAAAAAAAAATTAAAACTTCAAACACTCAAATAATTAGAAATATGATGAAGTTTTCTCCAGGAATTTATATTCTACAAAAAGCAATATCACTCTCTGCAGTTCTCAATGATCACTCATTGGTGAAATTTTAAAATTCACAAAAAACATTGTGACAGGCATGTTTATTTGAACGCTAAGTTTTTCTGGCTTGACCTATAGTATAATGGTTATCGATTTAAAGGCATGTAAATATAATCGCCAAATATTTGCGCTATCTATTCTTAATTTTAGCGATTTTTTCAGAGCTGTAATTGAGAATTTCCCGTTTAGATTGCACAGATCAAATTTACTGGGGTATGCAAGATGCTTAATTTGAAAGATTCAGATTATGAAACAAACTACCAGAAAAAGCTACAGGAACAAACCCCAGGTTATAAAATTCACAGGTAGCTGCGGCAATTTCACCGCAAACAAAACGTAAAATTCCACAGACTTCGTACAGTGCATTACGGCAGATTTACAATATATAAAAATCCCTGCATCGCCTCACAGGATTCAGGATGACGGATATATACCTGAGAATGAGATGAAATAAAACGACGGTGTATGAATTACCATTGATAATTTTCGGTTTTCTTGTTCCAACCATCTTAAGCAAAGCAAAAATCTGAATTTACTGGGCATTCCAATGTCATCTTCTTACAGGCCTAACACCCTGCCCACAATCAGCAGAAATCCAGAATTTTTATACATTTTTGTGAATCAATTAAGCATGAATGCCAATTCAGTCACATGACCATTTTGCTATATTACCTTGAAAGATTCTTTAAACTGTTTCAAAATATATTAATCCAAACAGGTCATACCTTTCCCGTCCCCGCCAAAATACAAGGAGAAATGGGAGGAAAAAAAATCTATGGAGCGAGAAAAACAAAACGAATGCTTTAAATCAATCGCACTGGCGGAGTTGTGATGGAGGCCGGTTACCAAGTGCTCCGTGTTAACCTCCACAACGCCCCCCCCTCTCCCCAAGGGGTGTCGATCCCTCCATTGTATCCGGAATTTCCCCTTACCCAACATGGTCGCTGCCAGCTTCTCGGCGGCCCGGTTCACTCCCCCGCCTCGTCACGCCGCCGGGATTAACAAGGCAGCGCTTCCCTCTGGCAGACACAAACCCTGGCGGCTGTAGCCGCCACTTATTCTCCTCTTTTTCTGTAATTTTTCAACAATTTCTGTGAAAATAAACACACAAGTCTGCGGCAGCTCAGCGAACCAAGTTTTTTCTTCTCCTTCCCCCCTCCTCCTCCTCTTCAATAAGCGGCTGAATCAAAGCTTCCGATGTACCGAAATGGCGGAAACCAAAGACACAACTTTTGCTGCTATGTGCAACCCCGAAAGCAAACTCGCCCTCCCGCCCGCTACTCTCGGCCACCCCCGCAAACAACGACACGACATTGGAGCCCGGGCCCGGCAGCGGCGTCCCTTCCAACGGCGACCTGGATTAGCGTCGCCGCGTCAGCACGCAGATACGCGTGCGAGGCCCGCTGGCGTCACCGGGATGAAGGGGTGGGGCAGCGCGAGCAGGAATGTTCACCGCGCACTCCCTGTCTGAGGGGGGGATCGGCCAACCGCCTTGTCAGTGCCGAGAAATGCCAAGAATGTTTGCTGTCCGGGGAGGAGGAGCTCCGAGAAGGAGAAAAACCCACATGGGAGCTACAAGGAAAATAAAATTCCAGCTACAAACAGGATGCTGTCATTGTCCAAGCTCTTGTCAGGGTGAAAGAGGACACAGGGTGGGAGCTGCGCTCTTTTTCAGTACAAAGTGCTACGTGGCAGCAATTGAAGGTTAGCTTCAACAAATCCATAGCAGAATGCTGATGACGGAGGGTCACAAGACCTCAAACATTAACCCTGCCGTAGATAATACCTGACCAGCTGCATGTTTCCATACGTGCTGTGATTTTATTTCGGAACATTGGCTTTTTGCGAACACTGATTATATCGATATTGAACACCAAAACATGTTTCTCAGCTAAATGTTATTGTGGCTCGGAACTTCATCTGCGCGACTTTCTTCTTGAAAGTTAGTTTGTTCATGTGAATATTGACTTTACAGCTTCTAGCTGAGATATTCTTCTTGGGTAATGTTCAGAATCAAAAGACATTTTACTCTGTTGGGTTCTGAGTGTTCCATATGGATCTAATTAATAACTTAAAAGATACGTCGGTACAATTCAAATAAGAAACGGTTTAGTGAACATCTTAACAGGTGCAGTCAGTCTTCAACTGACTTTCCCCAAGCTCTACCCTAGGAGCGTAGTCCCCTGGGTCACCTGACCCACTTAAAGGGGCGTACCACCCCAACTACGTACATAACACTCCTCTTATTTCAAAACTCCCATTAATAACATACATATTTTAAATATGTGGGCATTCAACCCAACATATATACAAAGTCAGAACAATATACAGGAAAACATAGAAAACATCTAATCAGTGTCTACATTGACTTGATCAGTCTTTCTAGGGGACAACAGTTATTAAGCAATCATTGTCTTGTCTCAGAAACCTTCACAGGTATCGCCTCCCAAATTTCCTGAACGGTTCAACAGTTGCTTTCCCCTCAGGTTGGTTTCCTTCTTCCATGGGCGTTGTCAATGTCTCCTCCCTGGGTAAGATTACCCCGCCTTGCGGACACCTGGCTTGGTCAGTTCCCTGGCTCCATCCGAAACAGTTTGGAATCTTGGAGAACTTTCCTCCTTTGATAAGGTGCAGCAACCAGCTAGTCTGTGTGCCTCCTCCAGGCCAGCTCTTTCCTGGTCTGCAACAATATAATGGTCCTATTTGAGCCACCGCCATCACTGGGATCCATTTTTCTCCAAGCATGTAATTCCTGTCCAATACAGTCTTTCACTCATGAAATATTCTTGACTTGGAATTTCCTGCCCTTCTGACCATCTGTCAAAGAACAAAGAAAATTACAGCTCAGGAACAGGCCCTTCGGCCCTCCAGGCATACACCAACTATGCTGCCTGACTTAAGTAAAACCCCCTACCCTTCTGGGAACCATATCCCTCAATTCCCATCCTATTCATGTACTTGTCAAGACACTCCTTAAAAGTCACTACTGTGTCCACTTCCACTACTTCCCCCAGCAAAGAGTTCCAGCCACCCACTACTCTGTGTAAAAAAAAGCCAGCCTCGTACATCTCATTTAAACCTTGCACCTTAAACCTATGCCCTCTAGTAATTGACTTTTCCACCCTGGAAAAAAGCTTCTGACTATCCACTCTGTCCATACCTCTCATAATCTTGTAGACTTCTATCAAGTGTCCCCTCAACCACCATCGGTCCAGTGAAAACAAACCAAGTTTCTCCATTCTCTCCTCATAGCTAATGCCCTCCATACCAGGCAATATCCTGGTAAATTTTTTCTGTACCCTCTCCAAAGCCTCCACATCCTTCTGGTAGTGTGACGACTGGAATTGAACACTATATTCTAAGTGCGGCCTAAGGTTCTATAAAGCTGCAACATGCCAATTTTTGAACTCAATGCCCTGGCCAATGAAGGCAAGCATCAGTATGCCTTCTTGACTACCTTCTCCACCTGCATTGCCACTTTCAGTGACCTGTGTACCTGTACACCCAGATCCCTTTGCCTATCAATACTCTTAAGGGTTCTGCCATTTACTGTGTATTTCCTATCTGTATTAGACCTTCCAAAATGCATTACCTCACATTTGTCCAGATTAAACACCATCTGCCACCTTTTTGCCCAAGTCTCCAACTGATCTATATCCTGCTATATCCTCTGATAGTCCTCATCATTGTCCACAAATCCACCAATCTTTGTGTCGTCCGCAAACTTACTAATCAATCCAGTTGCATTTTCCTCCAAATCATTTATATATATTAGAAACAGCAAAGATCCCAGCACTGATCCCTGAGGAACACGACTTGTCACAGCCCTCCGTTCAGAAACGCACCTTTCCACTGCTACCCTCTGTTTTATTTGACCGAGCCAGTTTTGTATCCACCTTGCCAGCTCACCTCTGAACCCATGCGACTTCAGCTTCTGCACCAGTGTGTCATGAGGGACCTTGTCCTTGCAGACAACATCCATTGCCCTACCCTCATAATCATCTTCGTCACTTACTCGAAAAACTTGATCAAGTTAGTGAGACACAACCTCCCCTTCACAAAACCATGTTGCCTCTCACCAAAATGTCCGCTTATTTCCAAATGGGAATAAAGCCTGTCTCGAAGAATCCTCTCCAATAATTTCCCTACCACTGATGTAAAGCTTACCACCCTGTAATTACCTGGATTATTCTTGCTACCCTTCTTAAACAAAGGAACAACATTGGATATTCTCCAATTCTCTGGGACTCCCCTGTAGCCAGTGAGGGTACAAAGATTTCTCTCAAGGCCCCAGCAATTTTTGCCCTTGCCTCTCTCAGTATTTTGGGTATATCCCATCTGGCCCTGGGGAATTGTCAACCTTAATGTTTCTCAAGAACCCCAATACCACCTTTTTGATCTCAACATGCCTTCAAACTCAACTCAAACTATCTATTCATCCTTTCCCACTCTCATCATCCGCCCAGTCCTTCTCTGTGGTGAATACTGACAAAATACCCATTTAATACTGCACCTATTTCCTCTGACTCCACGCGTTGATTCCTTCCCTTGTTCTTGAATGGGCCAACTCTCTCCCTGGTTACCCTCTTGCTCCCCTCTTGCTCTTTATATATGTATAAAAAGCCTTGGGATTTTCCTTAATCCTGCTGGCCAATGCTTTTTCATGACCCCTTTTAGCCCTTCTTATTCCTTGCTTAAGTTTCTTTCTACTTTTCTTGTATTCCATACTTGCTTCGTGTGTTCCCAGCCTCCTAGCTTTGACAAATGCTTCCTTTTTCTCTTTGACAAGGCTCACAATATCTCTCGTTATTCAAGGTTCCCAAAACTTGCCATACTTAGCCTTCATCCTTACAGGAATGTGCCAGTCCTGAATCTATATCAACGTACATTTGAAAGCCTCCCATATGCCACATGTTGATTTGCGCTCAAACATCTGCCCCACTCTACATTCTTCAGTTCCTGCCTAATACTGTTGTAATTAGCCTTCCCCCAGTTTAGCACCTTAACTTGAGGACTACACTTATCTTTATCCATCAGTACCTTAAAGCTCCCTGATTTCTCACCACCACCTGTATGGTTTCTTCTGGTTGCAGCAGATCAAACGTGGTCCTCAGCTGACAGTCAAACATTAACAATGTCAGCAAACTCTGGGTCATAGTGTGTGTCGTATTATGGTGAACACTGAGGAACCGGTTTACTCATCGTCTGAACAAACACTCCCCTTTGTGAAGCTTTCAATGCTTGCTTGAATGCTTGAGGATAAATCTTGTTGGCAGGTGGTATGGAGCTGACCTCACCTGTCTGACTCCATGGTGATCAAGGAATCCATCGATCTCATTCGCCACAAATTGTGGCCAATTGTCACTCATGACTTCCTCGGGGTTCCTGAATCTGGCGAATGTTTCATCTCATCAGCCTATCATCGATTCCACCTACACTGACTTCATGACCGCCACCTTGGAGTAAGCATTTACTATTACCAATAACTTCTGTCCTTCAACTGGACCTGTGAAATTTACGTGGATCCACAGCTATTCCCATGGGTGAAAGGGCAACAAGGACCAAATTGGCAGGCTTCAATGGCAGTGCCCTTAATTTTTCCTTATACACTGACACACAAATTAATGACACTGCTGCATCCATATCCACCTGAATCTTAATTGTCTTTCTCTCTACCTTGGGAAGGATCCAGAACCTGCCTGGACTATTAGGATGTTTAACCGAAGTTCAGTTGCTTTTGACTCTTCTGCTTCCTCCACAGATTCAACTGACTCCCTATCTCCTTCGTGACTGGCAGCATGTACCTGTGCTTTGTACTCTGGTTTGTCTCTTTTCAACTCCCCTTCTCTTTGGGCTGTGCCTGGCCATTCCAGGCAGTGTGATCCACCCACTTACATCTGTGGCATTCGGCTTCACGAATCCAACACGTCAACAGTATGTGGCCAGACTTGCCACATCAGTTGGCACCGCAGTCTTCTGAGCTTATGCACCCAGGCACGCAACTCCGTTGCTTCGTTGGTGACCAACCCCATTGTTATAGCTAATTCGAAAGCTACCTTGAAGCCGCTTGATTTGCTCTCTTTAAAAGGCATAACACCCCAATTACTTACATATCACTGAGATGTCTCATGCTTGATCTGAAAACTGCCACATGCAGTTTTCCTTAATACCAGTCCTGTTTAACGAAAGAAAATTATCATTTGACAAGATGTCATAAAAAAAGCAATTTCCTACTTCTTTCTTCCTTACAGATTTCCAGTTGATCTATCTGGCTTCTTTTTCTATCTGGTATCTCCTATTTCTGGCTTTTAGTCTGCACTTTCAATATTTCTGACTGTGTTGAATCTAAATTTGAACTACTGACTCCACTTAATTGTTGACTGTCACATTGATTTGAAGTAATCAAACACTTTGGCTTACTTAGCTATATTGGTAGACTCGATAACACTAACAAACCTTCAGTCTTTTTTTTAGACTGTCGCAAGAATTTGAACGATAGGAAGTTACCAAGCTCTCCTTTTGCCGATTTCCTTGTTGAAACAAAGATATGACACTGATTCTCTTTCCAGTCTTCTCTGGAAACACTTTAGTCACCAATCACAGACTTCTCATTATCACCTTGGTAGTTTTTTGTGACCTTCTGACCAGCACTGAATTCTAAGGGCTGGAAGTTATGGAGTGCTGCATTCTCTGCAAACAAATCCCCCCGCTGTCTCCCAGATAAAGCGGTGGTAAGGCCACCCATAATCCTGATTGCGAACTCATATTATTGAAGAAGAGCCTGGACTTGCAGGTAAGTCCACTGTATCATAGGGACTAGGCTGGTGTACGCCAGCAAGTGGATAGGCATATGGTTTGAGAAATCAGGCCACAGGAAAATATTGGCGGGGATTCAATGAGGCCCTGAAGTGGCTATTTATTAGAATTTTAAAATCTTTTGCTTGTCCTTGTAGATTGTTGTATGTTGCAGCTATTTTAAGTTAACTGTTTTCCTTTGAAATCCTGAAGTTGAATTAAAGTTTAGATAATTCACCTTGCTAGAATCAATCTTAGCTTCAGAGAGAAAGAGATTCCTGACTATGCCCTTCAGCAGTTCTTCCAGATGGCTTTCTCTCTCTCTGGCTTGGCTAAACCAGTTCTTAAACCTATTGTATTTATATTTCAAGGAGGAATTTGATCAGCATCCTTGCAGTTAATGTCAAACAAGTAAACATATTTTTGACCTTTCATCTCAGAAATTTTTAACATATATCAGGATAGTAGAAACCTGAGATATGGCTATTTTGTCCTCCATAGGGGCTTTGAATATCTGTTGAGTATCTGGCTGGTTAGCAGTTCCAATTGACAGAAATACAATTTATTAACATCCAACAGTTTACATTCTTAAGAGTTTTCATGAGTTCCTATTTGAAGTGGGCTTTGACAGCCCCTAAGTGTGAAATTACAGGGCAGGTCTGCAGTGCAGTCCTTATAGTGGTCACCTTACAAGGAGACATCAGGTGACTAGTGGTAACCATCTTTGATCACTGTCTTATATTTTAAAAAAAAGTTCTCTTTAAGCAGTTCATTTTTTTTGGTTAGATGATGGAGGTAGATCTTTCTCAGTCACAATTCCTGTTGTTGTGACCATATAGCCATCAACCAAATCAAGGAACTCTTTTTTTTCTACTTCAAAGAAATCAACATACATTTGTTCCCACACAGTTTTTTGTATTTGACCATGGATTGAAAGGATCCTTGGTTGAATCATTTTTCATTCTGAGCCACAACTTTTCACAATATGTGAGGCAGCAGCATAGTAGTATTGTCACTGGGCTAGTTATCTAGAGACCCAGAGCAAGATCTGGGACCCAGGTTCAAATCCTGCCATGGCAGATGGTTTGATTTGATTTATTATTGTCACGCGTATTAACATACAGTGAAAAGTATTGTTTCTTGCGTGCTATACAAACAAAGCATACCACTCATAGAGAAGGAAATGAGGGAGTGCAGAATTGTAGTGTTATGGTCAAATCTGGGGTGTAGAGAAAGATCAACTTAATGCAAAGTCCATTCAAAAGTCTGGCAGTAGGAAAGAAGCTGTTCTTGAGTCAGTTGGTACATGATCCCCGACTTTTGTGTCTTTTTCCTGACGGAAGAAGGTGGAAGAGAGAATGTCCGGGGTGCGTGGGGTCCTTAGTTATGCTGGCTGCTTTGCTGAGGCAGCAAGAAGTGTAGACAATGGATGGGAGGCTGGTTTGCATGATGGATTGAGCTACATTCATAACCTTTTGTAGTTTCTTACAGTCTTGGGCAAAGCAGGAGCCATACCAGACTGTGATATAACAGAAAGAATGTTTTCTATGGTGCATTTGTAAAAGTTGGTGAGACTTGTAGCTGACATGCCAACTTCCTTAGTCTTCTGCAAAAGTAGAGGCATTGTTGAGCTTTCTTAACTAGTGTCGGCATGGGGGGACCAGGACAGATTGTTGGTGGCCTGAACACCTAAAAACTTGAAGCTCCCGACCCTTTCTACTAGGTCCCCATTGATGTGGATGGGGGCATGTTCTCTTCTATGTTTCCTGAAGTCAATGACAATTTCCTTTGTTTTGTTGACATTGAGGGAGAGATTATTGTTGCCACACCAGTTCACCAGATTCTCTGTCTCATTCCTATACTCTGTATCATCATTGTTTGAGATCCGACCCACTACGGTGGCAAACTTGAAAATTGAGTTGGACGGGAATTTGGCCACACAGTCATAGGTGTATAAGGAATATAGTAGGGGGCTGAGAACACAGTCTTGTGGGACACCGTTGTTGAGGATGATCATGGAGGAGGTGTTGTTGTCTATCCTTACTGATTGTAGTCTATGGGTTAAGAAGTTCAGGATCCAGTCACAGAGGGAGGAGCTGAGGCCCAGGCCACGGAGTTTGGAGATGAGTTTCGTAGGAATAATGGTGTTGAAGACTGAGCTATAGTAAATAAATATTGGTATCCAGGTGATATAGGTGTCTTTGTTATCTCGGTCTTCAAGGTTGAGTGTAGTGCCAGGGAGATCTGCTGTGGATCTGTTGTGGCGGTAGGCAAACCGTAGTGGATCGAGGCAGTCCAGGAGGCTGGAATTGATTTGTTCCATGACTAGTCTTTTGAAGCAGTTCATATTGATGGATGTCAGAGCTACTGATCGACAGTAATTAAGGCACGCTGCTTGGCTTTACTTTGGTACTGGGATGATAGTCATCTTCTTGAAGCAGATGGGGACTTCAGATTGTTGTAAAGAGAGGTTGAAGATGTCTGTGAATACCCTGCCAACTGATCAGTGCAGGATCTGAATGCTCATCCAAGTACCCCATCCGGGCCAGTTGTGGGTTGACCTGGTGAAATCTGAATTCAATAAAAAAATCTGGAATTAAATGTCTAAATGATAACCAGGTTCACCAATGTCCCTTTAAGGTAGGAAATCTGCCTTCCTTACTTGATCTGGCCTACACATGACTCCAGATCCACAGCAATGTGCGTGAATGTCAAATACCCTCGTAAATGGAGGGCAGTTAGGGACACACAATAAAGCTGGCCTAGCCAGCAAAGTTCGCATCCCATTAAATTAATTTTTTAAAAATGTCTCATCACCTTTCAATTGCCAAAAATAGCTTCTTTCTACTGCTTAGTGGTCAGCTAACAAAGTGAACTTTCTATTTTGTAAGTAATTGTGGAACTTAGCATTATATTTGATTACTGATACGTCTTTTTCAACTTGAGTAATTTTGCTCTGACTACACTGATGTAGGTGAAGCAGATGCAATTATCTTTGTCGCACCATTTTCCATCATGTGAGCACCTAACTCCTATGGTGAGAATCAGATGTGACAACCAATTCTTTCTTAGGCTCGTAATGGCTCAGAACACCATGACTGCTCAGTAATTTGTTATAGTCATGGTCGGAAGAGAACACAAACCCTGGTATTTCCATTTCTACCCATAATCAATGTAGCTTTGGAAAGGAAGATGTGTGTGTATCTCTTAGCCCCCTTGAGTGAATCGTCAATATGAATGCAGCAGCAAGCTTTCATGGGTTTAAATGAAAATGATTATTTATTTACACATTCACCCTGATAGACAAATGCAAAGTCACTCAGCTCAGAAATTACAGTTAAAATAGTACACTTTTGTAAGTTGTGAACGAAAGAGTACTCAAGAGTTCACATATTGCCCCAATTTAGAAGGTCACAATCGCTATGGACCCATTAAAGAAAATAATTTTTTCCCATATCGTCGATGTAGTTTTGATGGGTTCATATAGCTGAAGTTGGATCTCAGGACTTTGCAGTGTTCCCTTAAATGTCCAGCAGATCACAAAATTGGACACTTGGGGCTTTGGCATTGAGAGATCAAATTTCTTCAAAAATTGATTTAGATTCAAGAATCAAGCTGGGAGGCTTTTTAAAAATGTAGCAGTCTTTTTTTTAAGCATCTGTGTTAGTGCCTTGGTTTGCAGCTGATATTCTGCTTTGGTGTTCTTTGCAAATCGCCGATGTCTCTGTGTCTTTAGAAGATAAAGGATTTTGACATCAGAAGCCAATATTGGTCACATGATTATCTGCTATCACCCACCCAGGATGCCTTAATACTCAGAGCCATTGCTACACAATGGAGATAGATGATGACACTCATACCCACCTCTGGTTAACTTGCTTTCTGCAGTTCCTTTTTGTTAAATGGCAAATTTTGCGATGTAAAACGTGAAAGTCCACTAACCTTGAGTAAACATTGAATAGTGGGAGGTATGAATTATGGAGACGGTTACTCTCTGGCCAGGGGTTCCCCCTCCCCCCCACCCCCACCTAGGGTGACTGAATTAGCAACTTTTCCAGGTGTTTGAGATAGTCTTATGTCAAAGTTGTAAAGGTCATCTATTATATATTTAAAAGGGTTGCAAGTTGCTTTAAAAGCTTATCTCACAATTTGATGGTAATGTCATTAGGATGATGTTATTAGCATGTTACCACAGGCTTTTATTTTACTTTCTGTTCAGAGAACATCTCTTGGAATAAATCTGTCGTTGATACTTTGAAGCTATGTGTGCAAACCACAGTTTTCTTTTGTTCTAACCCACAACCCCTAACATAGACGTTACGCAGAAAGGAAATTGGTGGTAAGTCAAGATTTTGTTTAATTGATAATATCAAAAAAAATCGTGAGATAGAAAAACATTGTAGGCCTTCACCGAGTCTGCACCGACACAATCCGACCCAGACCCTACTCCCCGTATCCATACATATTTACCTGCTAAGTAGGGTGTTAGCGTGGATAGAGGATTGGTTGTCAAATAGGAGGCAGAGAGTGGGGGTCAATGGGTGCTATTCGGATTGGCGGTTGGTGACTAGTGGGGTGCCCCAGGGGTCGGTGCTGGGGCCTCAGCTATTTACCATTTATATAGATGATCTGGAGGAGGGAACCGAGTGCAGGGTGTCGAAATTTGCTGATGACACCAAGATTGGGGGAAAGGCAAATTGTGCGGAGGGTGTGGAGAGTCTGCAGAAGGATCTAGATAGGCTGGGCGAATGGGCCAGGAAATGGCAAATGGAATTTAATGTTGGCAAGTGTGAGGTGGTCCACTTTGGTAGGAAGAATGGTAGGAAGGACTATTACTTACGTGGCGAAAAACTGCAGCAGGCGACGGTGCAGAGGGACCTCGGGGTCCTTGTGCATGAGTCGCAAAAACCCAGCTTGCAGGTGCAGCAGGTGGTCAGGAAGGCAAATGGGATGCTGGCCTTCATAGCGAGGGGGATTGAATATAAAAGTAGGGAGGTCTTGCTGCAGCTGTATAGGGCATTGGTGAGGCCGCAGCTGGAGTACTGTGTGCAGTTTTGGGCGCCGCACCTGCGCAAGGATATTTTGGCCCTGGAGGGAGTGCAGAGGAGGTTTACTAGGCTGATACCGGAGTTGAGGGGGTTGAGCTATGAGGAGAGGCTGAATAAACTAGGCTTGTACTCGCTAGAGTTTAGAAGAATGAGGGGAGATCTCATTGAGACGTACAAGATGATGAATGGGATGGATAGGATAGAGGTGGAGAGACTCTTCCCGCTCAAAAAAGACAGTAGGACTAGGGGGCACAGCCTCAAGATAAAGGGGAGGCGGTTTAGAACGGAGTTGAGGAGGAACTTCTTCACTCAAAGGGTGGTGAATCTCTGGAATTCTCTGCCCGTTGAAGTGGTGGAGGCTGCCTCGCTAAATATTTTTAAGAAGCGGGTTGATGGGTTTTTGATAAGAGAGGGGATTAAGGGTTATGGGGAGAGGGTGGGAAAGTGGAACTGAGCCACAACAGATCAGCCGTGATCTTATTGAATGGCGGGGCAGGCTCGAAGGGCTAGATGGCCTACTCCTGCTCCTATTTCTTATGTTCTTATGTTCTAACCCTCGCATCAGAGGACACTAAGGGGCAATTTTAACATGGCCAATCAACCTAACCCGCACACCCTTGGACTGTAGGAGGAAACCAGAGCACCTGGAGGAAACCCACACAGACACGAGGATAATGTGCAAACTCCACACAAGCAGTCAACGATGCTTTGCAGAAATCTAAGTATTGATTCATTTTAATCCAAAACCACTATTACTGCTTGCTTCCGATGCTTCATCTCATGCAGTTAGGCACTGTAAGTAGTCTCACAACACCAGGTTAAAGTCCAACAGGTTTATTTGGTAGCACGAGCTTTTGGAGCAGTGCTCCTTCATCAGGTTAGTGCTGTTCCTTCACTCACCTGATGAAGGAGCAGCACTCTGAAAGTCCATGCGACCAAATAAACCTGTTGGATTTTAACATGGTGTTGTGAGACTACTTTTGTGCCTACCATAGTCCAATGCCAGTAACTCCACATTATGCAGTTAGGGCAGTACTTTCACATATGTGCTTCATGAATTTTGACTGATGCTGAATCTAACTATGCTCAGCTAGAAATAGAAGCATTGAAGATAATGTTTGGCATACAAAAGTTTCATCATTATTTATATCGTTGTTATTGTAGAACATAGAACCCTACAGTACAGAAACAGGCCCTTCGGCCCATCGAGTCTGCACCAACCACAATCCCACCCAGGCCCTATCCCCATACAGTTACCCGTTAATCCCTCTAACCTACACATCCTAGGACACTAAGGGGCAATTTTAGCATGGCCAATCAACCTAACCCACACATCTTTGGACTGTGGGAGGAAACTGGAGCACCTGGAGGAAATCCACGCAGACACGAGGAGAATGTGCAAACTCCACACAGACAGTGACCCGAACCGAGAATCGAACCCAGGACCCTGAAGCTATGAAGCAGCAGTGCTAACCACTGTGCTACCGTGCCGCCTAGTAATAACAATAACTTGTTATTTCAAGTTATTAACTGATCATCAACCCTTAACTACCATTCTTGGGCCATATGAAGGCATGCCATCGTAAACTACTAGCCAATTGCAAATATGGTCACGAATCCTATCTGCACACTTATACACGTCAACCAAAGTTCCATGTAAATGCTGATGCATTATCACGCTTAGCTTTACCTATCGAGCAGATGCCACCAACTATTTTTGCTAACATTCTTTATTTGTTGCTCATAGATCATTTGCCTGTGATCTATAGCTCCTCAAGTTCAAAGCCATATCAATGATGGTCCCTTGTCGAGAAAATGATGGATATAGTATTGAAAGGAATGATAGCTGGAATGTATTGTCTGTATCCTGACTTGAGACTGGATGCATCAAGAAAGCTTGAGTTGATTGTCCAAGGTGGATGTCCATTGTAGGGAACCAAGTGATCATTCTTCCCAGTCAGAAGTGTGGAAGAATTCTTGAACAACTACATGAAAGACATCCTGGTATAGTCTACATGAAGGAATTAGCACATAGTTTACAACCTGGGAGAGGTGTAAATTGCCTTGGCAATGATTGCATGTAGATTCTACTGGTCTGTTTAAAGATTATATGTTCTTAGTCATAACTGATACACACTCAAAGTGGCCAGAAGTTGTTATCGTGAGATCTACTACATCTGAACAAACTATTTAAAAAATTGATGAAAATTTTGCAAGATTTAGCAAAGCAAATAGATTCATGAGAGTTCTAGGATCATCACAGAGTAAATGGTATTCACCATTATCACCATCAGCTAATGGATTAGCTAAAAGATTCATGCAATCCTTGAAACATGCTTCAAAAGCTTCAAGAGAGCAAAGTTCACGTCATGAAAAAAGCTTTTTGGCATCTTACAGAAGCATGACTCATGAATGCCCAAAATTAAATTGAATTGCTATTATTAAAGAAAAAGTTGAGAACTACGTTTGATTTGTTATTACCTCCAGAAACTTCAGAGATACTAGAACATCAACAACAATCTCCAGTTGCTGGATGAGAGCTGAGGGCAAAGCAACCCTCATTTCAACAAGGAGATCAAGTGTAGCACATAATTGTTCCATGAGTGAGAAATGTTTTATCAAAAACAGGTGCAATTTCTTATGTGGTTCAAAGCAAAGATGAATTAGTTTGATGACCCCATGCTGACCAATTATTGTAATTTCAAAATTCTTTCCCTGAATCACCTCCAGAAGTACCAACTTCTTGAGTCCCCAGTGTTGTGGACACGACTACTTAAGACTTAGTTGAATCTGAGTTGCATGATAATTGTGTCTCTGCTGCTATACCAAGTGAAAATGGTACAGAATTGGTTCTAAGAGAAGAACTGTCTATTGAAATTCCAAACCATACTTCTAGGGTCAAAGACAGCCAAATTCCAAAAAAGAATACTTCCAAAGAAGAATAAATGCTTTTTCAATCAATTTTCTTACTGATTGTGTATAATAATTGCTAATACATAGTAATCTGTCTAGAGCGTTATTGATCCTATGTAAAAGGTTGTAATTTGCAAAAAGGGAAGGATGTTATATATTTGAAAGGGTTGCATGTTGCTTTTAAGAGCTCATCACATGATATGGTGATATAATCCAGGTATTCCTACAGGCTAATGTTTTACTTTGTTTGTACTCTGTGCAGAGAACATCTCCTGGAATAAACCTGTTATTGTTCCTTTGGATCCGCATATGCAAATCACATTCTTTTATTTTTATTAAAACTCACAACTTGTAATGTAGTTAGGACATTACATCACCTGACTCATGGTTGCCATCTTAGCTAACTTATTAGTTAAGTTAAAAGGAAATGACAATTCCAGAACCTAGTAACTAGCTTAAACTGATTTTCAGAAACTGGAATCAGTTGCTTTTCAGAAAGGATGAAAAAAAAGCCTTCCTCCATGCTGTTTTCTCTGCCATGAGTGCTGCTTTGAATGCAGAGTGTCATGTGGGGGTCTGATGGTTGAAGGAATCTGGTGAGAGGGAAAGGAGGTGTTGCTTTCTTTTTCTACCTTTTTCAGCCTTCAATAACTGGTTCTCACTATGGTACAGGGAAGAAGCTAATTAGTGAGTAATGGGTAAATTATTCTACTTATTCTAATCGTAGTAAATAGTTTCCAAACTTACAGTATGGCAGGTCATCTTGGCTCAGTGGAATGAATATCCTGAAGTATGTGGAAAGTCATGGATGTGTTCTACATTTGCGAGAGTGTCAATGATTGCAGAAGCTTGAGCTTTGTTTTGGAACTCGAGTGGCACCTGGAGTAGCTGTGGTCCATCTGCAAAGCTGAGAGCTACATGGTAATATATTTAGCTAGGTGGCCACACCACAGGTTAGGGGAATGCAAGCAAAGAGGGAAAGGGGATCCATCAGACAGTCTTTAAGAGAATTAGGCAGGTAGTGCAAGAAGTCCCTCATCTATCTTGCTTGGATACTGGTGAGGGTACTGATCTGTTCGGGGACTGCAGCCAGAGACAAGTTTAGGTGGCTCTGCTGTACAAGAGGGGGAAGGAAGAAGAATGAAACATCAATAGTGAAAGAGGATCTGACGTGTTTCTGCCTCAGTAAATATGACTCCAAAGTGATGTTTTGCTTCCCTGGTACCAAGATCAAAAATGTCAGGGGACAGTTGCAGGACATGCTTCTGGAGGACGGTGAACAGCCAGAAATCGTGATGCACATTGCTACCAAGTCTGTAATATATCCTGTTGTATCCTTTTACAATCCTTGCCATTATCTGCAACTCCGCCATTTTTTGTGTCATCAACAAACTTACCAATCAGATCAGCTACATTTCCCTTCAGATCAGGACCCCCTACGAGAGGACACAGGTTTAAGGTGCTAGGGAGCAGGTACAGAGGAGATGTCAGGGGTAAATTTTTCACTCAGAGGGTGGTGAGTGAGTGGAATCGGCTGCCGTCAGTGGCGGTAGAGGCGGACTCTTTGGGGTCTTGTAAGAGACTTCAGGATGAGTACATGGGAATTAATGGGATTGAGAGTTATAGATTGGCCTGGTAGGTAGGGATATGATCGGCGCAACTTGTGGGCCAAAGAGCCTGTTTGTGCTGTAGTGTTCTACGTTCTATGTTCTATCATTTATACATATAAATTACTAACGACAAACATCCCAGCACTGATCCTTGTGGAACACCATTAGTTACTGATCTCCATTCTGAAAAGCATCCTTCCGCCACTTCTGTCTTCTGTGACCAAGCCAATTCTGTATCCATCTAGCCAGCAAACCCCGGATCCCATGACACTTCAACTAGGTAGCTGATTTAAAGGCATAAATAGAGCTAAGTGGGTATGATTTAATTACCATACAGAAATGTGGCTACAAGGTAACCAAGACCGGTAAATGAATGTTCAAGAATATTCAAAATTAAGAAGGATAGACAAAAAGGAAAACATGGTGATGTGATAACAATAAGGGCTGGGATCAGTACAGGAGGATTGCAGATCGGAAGAACAAAATATGGAATCTATTTTGGTAAAGTTAAGGAACAGCAAGAGACAGCAAACCTTGGTAGGAGTTTATAGGCCACCCAATAGTCACGGTGGTGTGGGGACATGATATTAATTAGGAGATCAAAGAAGCAAGTAGCATGAGTAATACAGTAATGATATTTTAAATCTAATGGGCAGTAATGCTGTGGAGGAAGTGTTTCTGGAGTGTTTTAGGGATGGTTTTCTAGAGCAGTATGCTGAGGAACCAACTGGATAACAGTCTATTATGTCTCGTATTATGCAATGAGAAAAGGCTAATTCATAATCTTGCTGTAAAAGAACCTTCCAGAATGAGTGACCATAATACAATATAATTTTACATTTCATTTGCAAGTGAGATAGATCATCCGAAGCCAGGATGTTAAATTTGAACAAAGGAAATTATGAAGGTATGAGGGCAAATTGCCTGAGGTGGACTGGGAATATACATTAAAAGGTGCGATGGTGCATAGGAAAATATGAACAGGAAAGTCAATCAACCATGGCAAAGGAAGGAAGTTAGGGATTGTGTAAGATTAAAAGAAAAGGCATATAAAGTTGTCAAAAATATATATTTAAAAATTCATTCATGGGATGTAAGCATCCCTGACTGACCTTGAAAAGGTGGTGGTAAGCTGTCTTGAAATGATGCAGTCCAATTGACGTAGGTACACCCATATGCTGCAGGGAGGGAATTCCAGGATTTTGACTCACTTACAGTGAAGGAACAATAATATAATTTCAAGTGGTTGTGATCCCATCTGTCTGCTGTCCTTGTCCTTCTAGACGGTACTGGTCATGGATTTGGAAGGTGTAGCCAAAGGAGCCTTGGTGAGTTCCGCAGTCCATTTTATTACATAAGAACATAAGAAATAGGAGCAGGAGTCGGTCATCTATCTCCTCGAGCCTGCCCTGCCATTCAATAAGATCACAGCTGATCTGAAAGTGGTTTAGTTCCGCTTACCCACCTGTTCCCCATAACCCTTAATTCCCCTATTGATCAGAAATCTATCTACCTGTGACTTAAACATATTCAACGAGATAGCCTCCACCACTTCAATGGGCAGAGAATTCCAGAGATTCACTCCTCTCTGAAAGAAGAAATTCCTCCTCAACTCCGTTCTAAGCTGACTCCCCCTTATTTTGAGGCTGTGTCCTCTAGTTCTTGATTCTTTTCTAAGTGGAAAGAATCTCTCTGCTTCTACCCTATCTAGCCCCTTCATTATCTTATATGTCTCTATAAGATCACCCCTCAGCCTTCTAAACTCCAACGAGTACAGGCCCAATCAACTCAATCTCTCCTCATAAGCTAACCCCCTCATCTCCGGTATCAACCTGGTGAACCTTCTCTGTACTCCCTCCAAGGCCAATATATCCTTTCACAAATAAGGGGATCAAAATTGCACACAGTATTCTAGTTGCGGCCTCACCAGTACCTTGTACAATTGTAGCAAGACCTCCCTGCTTTTATATTCCATCCCCCTCGTGATAAAGGCCAACATTCCATTTGCCTTCTTGATCACCTGCTGCACCGGCAGACTGCGTTTTTGCGATTCATGCACAAGGACCCCCAGGTCCCTCTGCACAGTAGCATGTTGTAATTTTTCACCATTTAAACATTAGTCCATTTTACTATTATTCCTTCCAAAGTGGATAACCTCACACTTGCCAACGTTATACTCCATCTGCCAGATCCTTGCCCACTCACTGAGCCTATCCAAATCTCTCTGCAGACTTTCCGCGTCCTCCACGCAATTCGCTTTCCCACTCATCTTTTGTGTTATCAGCAAACTATGTTACCCTACACTCGGTCCCCTCCTCCAGATTGTCTATGTATATGGTAAACAGTTGAGGCCCCAGCACCAATCCCTATGGCACGCCACTAGTCACCAACTGCCAACCAGAAAAGCACCCATTTATTCCAACTCTCTGCTTCCTGTTAGATAGCCAATCCATGCTAACACTTTACTCCCAATTCCTTGTACTTAATCTTCTGCAGCAACCTTTTGGAAATCTAAAAACACCACATCCAACAGTTCCCCTCTGTCAACCGCACTCATTACATCTTCATAAAAATCCAGTAAATTTGTAAAACATGACTTTCCCTTCATGAATCCATGCTGTGTCTGCTTGAGCGAATCATTCTTTTCTAGGTGTCCTACTATTTCTTCTTTAATGATGGATTCCAGCAATTTCCCAACTACGGACATTAAGCTAACTGGCCTGGAGTTACCCGCCTTTTGTCTACTTCCTTTTTTAAACAGCGGCATAACATTAGCTGTTTTCCAATCAGCCAGCACTTCCCCAGAGTCCAGCAAATTTTGATAAAGTACTACTAACACATCTGCTATTACTCTTGCCATTCCTTTCAGTACCCTGGGATGCATTCCATTGGGCCCAGGGACTTGTCTATCTTTAATCCCATTAGTCTACCAAGCCCTACCTCTTTAGTAATAGCAATCGTTTTAAGGACCTCACTCTCAACAGTCCCACAACCGTTAAAGTTCGTAAGCTATTTGTGTCCTCTACTGTGAAGACCGACAAAAAAAACTTGTTCAAGGCCTTGGCCATTTCTTCGTTTCCCATTATTAAATCCCCCTTCTTGTCTTCTAAGGGTCCAACATTTACTTTAGCCACTCTTTTCCTTTTATATATTTGTAAAGACTTTTACTATCAGTTTTTATATTTTGCGCTAGTTTAGTTTCATAATCTATTTTTCCTTTCTTTATTGCTTTCTTAGTCATTCATTGTTGTTTTTTAAAGCTTTCCCAATCTTCCAATTCCCCACTAGTTTTGGCCACTCTGTACGCATCAGTTTTTCATTTAATACTCTCCTTTATTTCCTTCATTATCCACGGCTGGTTATCTCTTTTCTTACATTCCCTTCTTTATCACCAGAATATATTTTTGCTGAGTACTGAGAAAAATCTCCTTAAAAATCCTCCACTGTTCCTCAGCTGTCCCACCAACTAGTCTGCGCCCCCAGTCTACAATAGCCAATTCCGCCCTCATCCTATCGTACTCCCCTCTGTTCAAGCAGAGGACACTGTTTTGGGACCCAATTTTCTCACCCTCCATCTGTATGAGAAATTCAACCATATTGTGATCATTCATCCCAAGAGGATGCCTCACAAGAAGATCTTTAATTCTACCTGTCTCATTACACAGGACCAGATCCAAGATAACTCACTCCCTCATAGGTTCTGTATCATACCGTTCGAGGAAACTATCCCGACAGCATTCTGAGAATTCTTTCTCAAATCCACTGTGTCCGACTTAAGTCAACCAATCAATATGCAGGTTAAAATCCCCCATGATTATCACTGTTCTGTTTTTGCACGCATCTGTTATTTGCTTGTTTATAGCCCGCCCCACCTCAGAGTTATTATATGGGGGCCTATAGACCACGCCCACCAGTGACTTTCTCCCATTACTATTCCTTATCTTTACCCACAGCAATTCCACATTTTGCTCCTTACAGCCTATATCGTCTCTCACTACTGCCCTGATGTTATCTTTTATTAACAGAACTATCCTGCCTCCTTTTCCTTCCTGTCCATCCTTCTGAAATGTCTGATACCCCTGAATATTCAGTTCCCAGTCCCGGTCATCCTGCAACCACGTTTCTGTAATGGCCACTAGATTCTACCCATTTGTACTGATTTGTGCCATCAATTCATTCACTTTGTTTCGAATGCTACGTGCATTCAGGTAAAGTGTCTTCATGCTAGCCTTTATCCGGACCTGATTTGTTGAAACGCTACTAACCTCTCCTGAGCCCTCAACTCCTTGAACTAGTTGAATGTCCTCAACATTAACCTGCACTCGTACCCTCTCCTTTCCCTTTGATTTTGTAATTCCCCATACCCCTGAACCCTCCCCCTCACTATTTGGTTTAAAGCCCTATCTACAGCCCTAGCTATACGATTTGCCAGGACTCTGGTCCCAGCACGATTCAGACGAAGACCATCCCATCTGAACAGTTCCCATCTTGCCCAATACTGGTGCCAATGTCCCATGAATTCAAACCCATTCCTCCCACACCAATCTTTGAGCCATGGATTCATCTCCTTAATCTTATTGACCCTGCGCCATTTGTATAAATGTTACACACTGCTGCCACTGTGCATTGGTGGTGGAGAGAGTGAATGATTGTGAAAGCTAATCAAGCAGGCTGTTTTATTTCGAATGATGTTGAGCTTCTTGAGTGTTGTTGGAACTGCAAGTGGAGAATATTCCATCACACTCCTTTTATATGGTGGACAGACTTGGGGAATCAGGAGCTAAGTTACTCTCTGCAGGATACTTAGCCTTTGGCCTGCTCTTGTAGCCACAGTACTTATATGGCTAGTTCAGTTTCTGGTCAGTGATAACCTCCAGATTGTTCGCAGTGAGGAATTAATGAGGTTAATGTCATTGAATGTCAAGGCACAAAAAAATGAAAAAGAAAAGTTAATCATCAGTGGCCAATAACAGTAGGATCCTTAACTGTCCTTCAAAAGGAGGTGGGGAACTGGCTTCTTGAAATGTAGATACACCCACTCTGCTGTTAGGGAGGGACATACAGATTTTTGAATGAGCATTGGTGGATAGATTCTCTGTTGTTGGGGATGGTCATTACCTGGCACTTATAAAACACAAATGTTACTAGCCACTTATCAACTCAAACCTCGATATTGTCTGGGAGGTATGCAGCACGGAAAAAGGCTTGTCAGCCCATTGTATCTGTACCAAAGACATACCATGCAACTATCCTAATCCTGTTTTCCATCACTTAGCCCATAGCTTTATGCCATGGCATCGCAAGTGCACATTTAAATATTTCTTAAATGTTATGAAGCTTTCTGCCTCCACTGTTTTGAGCAGTGAATTCCAGACTCCCATCATCCTTTGAGTGAAAGGTTTTTGTCCTCACCCCCTTCTAAACCCCCTGCCCCTTACCTTAAATCTATGCCCACTAGTCTTTGATCCCTCCACCAAACAGAAAAGTTTCTTCCTGTCTATCTATGTCTCTCATAATTTTATATATCTTCAACCCAGGAAGCATCCTGGTAAATCTCGTCGGCACCATTTCCAAATGCTATCACCAACATTTTATAAAATCCCAGCATAACCTCCCTACTCTTTAACGCTCTGCCTCAGCTAAAAAAGGCAAGTATACCATCTGTCTCCTTAACCACTTTATCCACCTGTCCTGCTATAAAAAGCATCACAAACGATGGTGCATGTTCCATGTTTTAATCATGGCATGTCCATGTATAATATCAAACTACCTAGTGAACTTGGGGGTGGGGGGAGGAGTGGGAATGAAGAAGACAAAAGATTAAAATGGATAAAATTGGAGTAAAGAAATAAATTAGTACCATTGCTGCCACAGAATAAAACCAAGCGGGGTATTGCAGAGCTGAAGAGACCCGTCTCTTGACAAAAGGTATAAATCCGTCATCATTTGACAAGTTGTTGCAAGTAATATAAAATTAACCAATAGACTTTACTTAGTAAAATGAAAGAGAAAGATATAAAAATATATTAAAATATGCAGTAGATAAAAGGATGAATTAAAATTGGTTAATGGTGAAGCAACTTCAGTTGTCCATAAAAATCTGTAAAATTTTTATAGTCTGTAGCAATGTCAGTTGGGTGACTTGTTCTGCAAACAATTTGAATTTCTGAATTTTGAGGAATTTCATTAACAAATCATTTTATGTAAACCATTTATCCCTGGCTCCTACAATAAACCTGAAAAATTTCACATAGAGCCACCTGTCAGATGTTTGATTTCCTCAGTAAGATATTGATATGCCTTAACTTTTTTCCTCCCATGCTTTTCTAAGGAATTATTATTGTCTTAAATTCTTATTGTGACATCTACCATAGCAATGTTGTTCCCATTGCATATCACCATGTTGGGTTTATATAGCTGTCTATCTGCCATTCTTATTTTGTGTTCTGGAGAAACCTGAAAACAACGTTTTTGTGCATGCATCTCTAGTTGATGCAAGATCTTATTATGTCGAAAAATTCAAGCATTTTTAACAAATGGACAATATCCTGAAGTTTGTCCGATTATTTCATTAATGGAGTTGCACCTCCTGCATAACTTGTTACCTCCAGATTTTCTGAATGCTAAAAAAAATTCTTGTGGGGTGGGCATTACTTTTGATTAAAAGAGCATTAATAAAATTCAACTCTTTAAAAAAATTAAAATTCAATAAGTGATCAGAAACAGGGTCATCGAGGAAGTTGGAAGTACCAATACCTTGATTATTAAGGTTGCAGCATTTATGGGCTTTAAATTTTCGCCAGTCCACAATTGGACTTTCTTCATTGCCTGCATGTTGAAAAAGAGCATTCTGCGAGTTCAAATCCTCCACTTAGTTGACAATCCGAAGATTCCTCAACTGGTTGCATCATGTGTCTAAATCTATGCCACTGAATTGAAATGGTGCCAAAACCAATGAATCTTTACTGGTTTTAAAATTAAATAATTTCTTAACAATTGCTATTTGAATTATCCTTTCTAATTTCAGTAAGGCTAAGCTACCATCTCTAATCTTCATAAGAAATGCCATCAGCAATGTGATTAGGCAGATGTAAAATTTCTTTCGCCACCTTTCTAATAATAGCATCCAATGCAATGAATCTATTTTGTGAAGGTTTGTTTAAAATGAAATGATAAGAAGGGCTGCAGGGAAAAGCCTGGGAACTACAGGCCAGTGAGCCAAGGTCAGTGGTGGGTAATTTGTAGAAGGTATTCTGACAGACAGGATCTACAGGCATTTGGAGAGTCAAGGACTGATTAAGGACAGTCAGCATAGTTTTGTGAATGGAAAATCATGTCTCTCGAATTTGAGTTTTTTGAAGGGGTAACCAAGAAAATAGATGAGGGCAGTTCAGTGAACATTGTCTACATGGATTTTACCCAGGCCTTTGACAAGGCACCACGTGGTAGGTTGTTGCATAAGGTTAAATCTCACAGGATCTAGGATGAGGTAGCCAAATGGATACAAAATTGGCTTGACGACAGAAGACAGAGGGTGGTTGTAGAGGATTGTTTTTCAAATTGGAGGCCTGTGACCACTAGTGTACCTTAGGGATCGGTGCTGGGTCCACTGTTATTTGTCATTTATATTAATGATTTGGATGAGAATTTAGAAGGCATGGTTAGTAAGTTTGGAGAGGACACTAAGATTGGTGGCATTGTGGACAGTGAAGAAGGTTATCTCAGATTGCAATGGGATCTTGATCAGTTGGGCCATCGGGCTGATGAATGGCAGATGGAGTATAATTCAGATAAATGCGAGTTAATACATTTTGGTAGATCGAACCAGGGCAGGACTTACTCAGTTCATGTAGGGCGCTGGGGAGACTTATGGAACAAAGAGATGTACGGGTACAAGTTCATAGCTCCTTGAAAGTGGAGTCACAGGTGAATAGAGTGGTGAAGAAGGCATTCGGCATGCTTGGTTTCATTGGACAGAACATTGAATACAGGAGTTGGGACATCTTGTTGAAGTTGTACAACACAGTAAGGCCACACTTGGAATTTTATGTGCAGTTCTGGTCACCCTATTATAGAAAGGATATTATTAAACTAGAAAGGGTGCAGAGAAGATTTACTAGGATGCTACTGGGATTTGATGGTTTGAATTATAAGGATATATTGGATAGAGTGGACTTTTTTCCCTGGAGCGAAGGAGGTTTAGGGGCTGATCTTTTAAAGGTCCATAAAATAATGCCTCAAAAACATGGCCCCTCTCTTTAGTGAACACTGAAGAAAAGTATTCATTCAACGTCTCACCTATCTGTTCTGACTCCATGCACAAGTTCCCACTACTATCCTTGACTAGCTCTAACCTCACCCTGGTCATTCTTTTATTTCTCACATAAGAGTAAAGAGCCTTGGGGTTTTCCTTGATCTGATCCACCAAGGATTTCTCATGCCCTGTCCTAGGTCTCCTAAGCCCTTTTTTTAAACTCATTCCTTGCTACCTTGTAACCCTCAAGCAATCCAACTGAACCTTGTTTTCTCATCCTTACATATGTTTCCTTTTTGCCCTTGACAAGAATTCAACCTCCTTTGTGAACCATGGTTCCCTCACTCGGCTATTTCCTCCCTGCCTGCCAGGGACATACCTATCAAGGACAAGCAATATTTGTTCCTTGAACAAGCTCCACTTCTCATTTGTGCCCTATTTAGCTCTATCCTTAAGTTCCTGTTGTATTAGTTTTTCAACCAGATGACTACTCCTTGATCTCGGTTTTTCTTAATTCTCTTTTATCATTCTTGATTAATTTTAAAATCCTATCTGCATAATCATTAAGGTTAACTAGGTCGTTAATACCTTCTTTAACTTCCTCACTTCTGTAATTGCTCGAGACACCAACATCATCTGCTACAACATCTTCATCTTCATCCTGAGTAATTGTTACACCTAAACAATTACATCAATTAGGGGCATAGCCTCAAAATAAGGGGAAGCAGATTTAGGACTGAGTTGAGGAGGAACTTATTCACACAAAGGGTTGTGAATCTGTAGAATTCCCTGCCCAGTGAAGGATTTGAGGCTACCTTATTGAATGTTTTAAGGCAAAGATAGATACATTTTTGAACAGCAAAGGAACTAAGGGTTATTGTGAGCGGGTGGGTAAGTGGAGCTGAGTCCACAAGAAGATCAACCATGATCTTATTAAATGGCGGAGCAGGCTCGAGGGGCCAGATGGCCTACTCCTGCTCCTAGTTCTTACATTCTAAACTACCTCTCTATCACTGGCATCAGTGTATTCAGCAGTAGTTTTCCCACAGGCATTAGATTTCTCTTTTTTCTTGTTTCCACCTAAGATAGCCTGCAGTGTGTCTTTTATCGGAAATCTGTTTCATTAATTTTGGTATTTAATTCTTTTGCAATCCTGTTGTTAATATTTCTGTAATTTTTATATTTTAGCTCCTGGTCCAGACTGAATTAATCTTATTAATGATTACTTTACTAACATTTTTCGTACTATTAACTCTGCTTACTTTTTAACCACTGGATGAATTTTAGAATTGTGTTGAGTTAAACTCTTAACTTTTGAAGAATTTATCACATGTTAAACATTTAAAATTTAGCTTTTCAATTTTCAATACTTCTGTTGTTTTCTCACCATTACACTTAGGATATTGACATGCAATAGAATGGAATTCACTTTATTACATTTAGAACAAATAGCTATTAACCTATCTTGTTTATGGATTGATCTATTATGTTACCTAAATTGCGTGATTGAGTTATAAACTGTGTCACAAAAGGAACAGTTATGTAGGTTGGTTGGATGAACAATTTTTAGAAATAACCTGCTTCCCTTATCATAGTTTACTTGATTGTTACTCATTATTGGAATCCCGCATCCAATGGTTTGGATTTCATCTCAGTTTCCATGTTACCCTCTATTTCTAACAAATCATTTGAAGGAGCCGAATCTAAATCAATGCAACTATTAAAAATTGTTAATTTTGTAAATTGTTTTAAAATTAAAATTATTGGAAGCAATAGAAAAATCCCTGTTATCCCTTTCAGTTTTGTTCCAGTCTCAAAAGTTGTACCTGGGCTCCATCGCTGACTAAATTTTGATTTAAATCGGGACAAATCCAGAGTCCCATCAACCACTCTAGCTTTCCTCAATGGATTAAAAGTGTCACCCTCCAAAGGCTGAAGAGAGGCTGTTTTAGAAGTCTGAGGGCCATCAGGTTTTGCCCTTCAGACCTTGCAAATGTGGCACAATACATTGTATTTTACATTATTTGCCAGTCGGGACAAATCAACTAAAACAGGAATGTTGTTTAACTAGGTAAACAAGTTTATTCTGCCTGCTAGTGTCATTTCATGTTCCCTTTTTGCTCTCCTAATATCTTTTCAGGTTTTCTCATGCACATTCTAGACTCCTCTAGGGATTCTGCTATTTTGAACTCCCAATGTCTGCCATAAGCCTCCATTTTTCTCTTTATCTAATGCTGTATATTCATCGGTATTCTGGGTTCACTGGATTTATTGATTCCATCCCTTTTCTTTATTAGAACATATTGATCCTGAAATCTACTTATTTTCTTCTTGAATGCTCCGTCTTGAATATTCCATCATAGATTTACCAAGAAATGTCTGTTCTCTGTTCACTGTCCAAACTATATCAGTTCTTATTAAAATCAGCCTTCCTCCAGATTAGAACTTTCATTTCTGAGGAGAGAAGTTGGTTTACATAAACCACCTGTCCGGTAATGATTTTAGCCACAGTCGGATTTCGACATGCCACAGGTTTTCAGGAAACTCCACCAACCTGATTAAATTGGGATGGTACTGACTTCTGGAAACCTATAGTATGTTTCCAGGGGCAGCAACGAGGAGGTATTGACTCAACTTCAGTTAAAAACCACCAAAAATCAAAGTCCTAATTACATGCACACCAAGGTCCTTCTGATCCTTAGTGTTTTTCAGGGTCCTACCATTCATCGTGTATTCCATTACTTTGTCCTGCCCAAGTGTATCACTTCATTTATCCGGATTGACTTTCATTTGTCACTGACCTTCTGGCCAGCCTGTTTATATCTGCCTATAATCTAAGGATATCCTATTATTTACCATCCAATTTTCATATCCAGTAATCTGCTGATTACTCCTACATTCAAGTCTAAATCATTGATGTAAACCACAAAGAGCAAGGGTCCCAACACTGATCCCTGTGGGACCCCACTGGACACAGTCTCAAAGTCTTCCAGTCCAAAAAATACCCCTCAACCATCACCCACTGCTTACTACCACTCCATCAATTCTGCATTAAATTTCTCAAATTTCCTTGGATCTGATGGGCTCTTACCTTCACCATCAGTCTCTCATGTGGAACTTTGTCAAGAGCCTTGCTGAAGTCCAAAAAGACTACATCAGATGCATTGCCCTCATCTTACACACCTGGTCACCTCTTCGAAAAATTCAAGCAAGTTGGTCAGACACGACCTCATTTTCACAAAACCATGCTGACTGTTCTTGATTAATCCTTGTCTCTCCAAATGCACATTAATTCTGTTTCTCAGAATTGCTTCCAATAGTTTCCCCACCACTGAGGTTAGACTGACTGTCATGTAGTTTCCTGGTTTATCCCTTTCTCCTTTCATGACTATTAGGACCACTTAGGTTGTCCTCCAGTCCTCTGGTACCTCTAAAGGAGATTTATCTACTTTAAGCCTACCAGACCACTCCTCTCCATCTCTGTTAATTTCTTTAATTGTATCACAGACCTCCTGCCTGATTTTTATTCCTACATTGGCTCTTTCACCAGTGAACACCAACACAAAATATTCATTTAGAGCCCCACCCATTTGTCATGGCCCCACTTAGGTCCTTATGGATCCTATTCTTTTCCTAGTTATCTTTTATCCTTAATGTACTTGTAAAACAACTCAGCATTTTCCTTTATTCTGCCTGCTTGTGTCATTTCACATTCCCTTTTTGCTCTCCTGATATCTTTTCAGGTTTTCTCATGCACATTCTAGATTCCTCTAGGGATTCTGCTATTTTGAACTCCCAATGTCTGCCATAAGCCTCCATTTTTCTCATTATCAAATGCTGTATATTCATCAGTATTCTGGGTTCACTGGATTTATTGATTCCATCCCTTTTCTTTATTAGAACATATTGATCCTGAAATCTACTTATTTCCTTCTTGAATGCTCCGTCTTGAATATTCCATCATAGATTTACCTAGAAATGTCCGTTCTCTGTTCACTGTCCAAACTATATCAGTTCTTATTAAAATCAGCCTTCCTCCAGATTAGAACTTTCATTTCTGGCCCATCCTTGTCCTTTTCCATAACAACCTTGAATCTAATGGAATTTTGATCACTGTCTGTAAAATGCTCCCCCACTGATTGCCCATCTTCGTTATCTAAAATTAAGTCCAGGACTGCCCCCTCTCTCGTAGGACCTTCTGCATACTGGTTTATAAATTTCTCCTGAACACATTTTAAGAATTCTGCCCCCTCTAAACCTTTCATATGATTACTACCCCCAGTTAACGCTGGGGTAGCTGAAATTCCCCTACTATCACAATCCTATTACTTTTCCTCTTCTCTGAAATTTGCCTATGTATCTGCTCTTCTATTTTCCTCGGACTGTTATGGGGCCAAAAGAACACTCCCAGCAGTGTGATTTTTTTATTTTGTTTTTAAGTGGTTTATGTTCAATAAGTTCTACCCATATGGGTTTATTGGAAGAGCCATTTAAGATGTCATCCCTCCCTGATCAAAATTACAACAACCCCTTCTCTTTAACCTCCTCCGCTGTCTTGCCTGAAGATCACGTATCCTGGAAAATAGAGCTGCCAATCCTGCCCCTCAACCATGGCGCAGAGGCATATTACCCCCATTTTTTAATTTGTGCCATCAACTCAATGGCACAGCGGTTAGCACTGCTACCTCACAGTGCCAGGGACCCAGGTTCAATTCCAGCCTTGGGTCACTGTCTGTGTGGAATTTGGAATTTCCCCATGTCTGAATGGGGAAACTAGGTGCTTCAGTTTCCTCCCACACTCCAAAGACATGCAGGTTAGGTTGAAAGGCCATGCTAAATTGCCCCTTAGTGTTAGGGGGACTACCAGAATAAATACGCGAGGTTAGGAATATAGAAGGGAATCGTAAATCAAGTGAGTTTCACAGACAGATGTAATCTTTTTAGTGATCGGATAATGAGAAGGGGTTAAATAATTCTTTATAACAAATTAATGCGGATGGTTTGTTCTTATGTGAATGCAATAACAGTATTTCACAAATAAATATGATTTTAAAGTATATATATCAAAATATTGAATGTATTTTAATATATAAAATGTATTGTTCATCACAGTTTTGTTTTGTTTTTATTCCAATTCAATTAAATCAAGTCCAATTCACAGTCTCAACAAGTTGAGATATGCCCAATCCAAGCTGACAAGACAGGGCTCTCACCTCCTGTCTTGGGCTTGATCTACACGATCCAAACTGATTGGAATAGGCATAGCTCCTCCTCCAAGGCTTGATCTCATTTGCATCTTAGCCAAAAGGCTGAGATGCCACTTTTAAAAATTGCTTCAAATGAAGCTGAAATGTAACCTAATGACTTCAACCAAGTACAGCATGTCGATGCTACACTTGATCTTAGCTAAAAGGCCTTGGCAGTCTTGGCAGTGTGCCTGTGGGAAAGGTTCATCTCTGGAAAGCGTCCAGTTACGCAGCAACAAGGAAGTGGGTTTTGCCAAAATGGGAAGATGTCCAGATTGAATGGCCTGATGAGATAGCATTGTACTGAGTGACAGATTGCAATTGACTGAGATACTTGTCAAAAACTGGACTAACATATGAACACTAAATGAAATTGATTTTAAGCTAATGAAGAAACGTATTTTTGATAACAAGTTATAATTCTGTATTTTGGGTGAGTGTCTCAGACCTTTGGAAAGGTTTCACAGCGCTGAAACTGAGCTGTTTAACACTTTGGAGATCTCTAAAAGGCCGTACATTAATGTATTGTTTGTTCTGTTTGATTTTTGTGTTTTTAAATTTTGTTACGTCTTTTGAACAGAGATTTTGCCTTTTGCAAGTTTTTGAGTAGAATCTAAATTGTTAGACATTAGCCACCTTTTTAAAAAATACCCTACTACATGGGGATATGGCCTTGATGGGATTGTGGTTGGTGCAGACTCATGTCAAATGGCCTCCTTCTGCACTGTAGGGATTCTATGATAACTCATCTGCCTTGATCATCAGACTCCTTGAATTAAAATCAATACCATCCAATCTTGCCACCTTTCTTATGCCTTAACTGGCCTCTAAGCTTAATGCCTCACTGACTCACTTCCTGTCTCTTCTAATTTTGGTTGTGCATATGTCTCTGCTAAGTTAGTTTAAACCCCACAAAAGCACCAGCAAACCTCCCTGCAAGGTCCCATTTCAATTCAGTTGTAACCCGTCTGTCTTGTTCAGGTCCCACTGTCCCAGTCTCAGAAATCCAAAGCCCTCCATCTTGCACCATGTCTCCTGCCACACATTCATCTAACCCTTCTAATTCTAAACTCATCAGCAGTTGCACTGGAAGTAATTAGTACCGAAAGGATCCTGTTTTTTTTAATCTATTTCCTAGGTCCCTAAATTTTGCTTGCCAAATCTTGTGCCTTTTTCTACCTATATCATTGATACCAATATGTACTGTGATCTCTTTAGAAAGCCCAACAGCCGTTCAATGATATCCCTGGCCCTGGCACCAAAGAGGCAACATGCCATCTTGGAGTCTCTTTTGCAACTGCAGAAATGCCTGTTGCTTTGCCTTACAATTGAATCCCGTACCACTATAGCCCTGTTGTTTTTCCTCCTCCCCTCTTTTGCAACATACACTAATAGTGCATGAAATTGGTTGCCACTGCTTTCCCCTGCAGAGTCATCTCCCACAAGAGTATCCATATCTGTTAGAAAGGGGGATAAACACAGTAAAAAGTCTCACAACATCAGGTTAAAGTCCAGCAAGTTCATTTGGTAGCTTTCGGAAACACTGTTCCTTCCAAACTGTATGTGCCTCTATATGCCCTTCTCTGATCAGAACCTTCCATACTTCTGACAAAGGAATAATGTTTTCGAAAGCTTGTGGGTTTACTATCAAATAAATTGGTTGGAATATAACCTGGTGTTGTGAAACTTTTTACTATGTTTACCCCAGTCCAACGCCAGCATCTCCACATCAGAAAGAGGGATGGCCAAAGAGTCTTCTGCACTACTTGTCTTCTTGAACTACTTGTTCATGTATAGGCCAGTTAGTTTAACGCCTGTAGTTGGAAAAATACTAGAATCCATCATCAAAGAAGAAATAGCAAGGCACCTAGAAAAGAATGGTTTGATCAAGCAGATGCAGCACAGATTCGTTAAGGAGAAGTCGTGTTTGACGAATTTATTGGATTTCTATGAGGATGTGACGAGTGTGGTAGACAGAGGGGAACCGGTGGATGTGGTGTTTTTAGATTTCCAAAAGGCATTTGATAAGGTGCCTCACAAAAGATTGCTACAGAAGGTTAGGTGCACGAAGTTGGGGGTAAGGTGTTAGCATGGATAGAGGATTGGCTGTCTAATAGGAAGCAGCGAGTTGGTATCAGTGGGTGCTATTCTGGTGGGCAGTTGGTGACTAGTGGAGTGCCGCAGGGATCGGTGCTGGGGCCTCAACTGTTTACCATTTACATAGATGATCTGGAGGAGGGGGCTGAGTGTAGGGTAATGAAATTTGCTGATGACACAAAGATGAGTGGTAAAGCAAATCACGTGGAGGGTGTGGAAAGTCTGCAGAGAGACCTGGATAGGCCGAGTGAGTGGGCGAGGACCTAGCAGATGGAGTATAATGTTAGCATGTGTGAGGTTATCCACTTTGGCAGAAATAATAGTAGGAGGGATTATTATTTAAAAGGCGAAAAGCTGCAGCATGCTATGGTGCAGAGGGACCTGGGGGTCCTTGTGCACGAGTCGCAAAAACCCAGCCTACAGGTGCAGCAGGTGATCAATGTTGGTCTTTATAGCGAGGGGGATAGAATATAAAAGTAGGGAGGTCTTGCTGCAACTGTACAGGGTACTGGTGAGGCCGCAGCTGGAGTACTGTGTGCAGTTTTGGTCGCCGCACTTGCGGAAGGATATATTGGCCTTGGAGGGAGAGCAGAGGAGGTTCACTCGGCTGATACCAGAGATGAGGGGGTTGGCCTATGAAGAGAGACTAAATAGACTGGGTCTGTACTCGTTGGAGTTTAGAAGGCTGAGGGGAGATCTTATAGAGACGTATAAGATAATGAAGGGGATGGATAGGGTAGAGGTAGAGAGATTCTTCCCGCTTAGAAAGGATAGCAGGACTAGAGGACACAGCCTCAAGATGGGGGGGAGCAGTTTAGATCAGAGTTGAGGAGAAACTTCTTCACTCAAAGGGTGGTGAATCTCTGGAATTCTCTGCCTGTTGAAGTGGTGGAGGCTACCTCGCTGAATATATTTAAGTCACGGGTAGATAGGTTTCTGATAGACAAGGGAATTAAGGGTTATGGGGAGAAAGCAGGAAAGTGGAATTGATCCACTTCAGATCAGCCATGATCTTATTGAATGGCGGAGCAGGCTCAAAGGGCTAGATAGAACATAGAACATAGAACATAGAACATTACAGCGCAGAACAGGCCCTTCGGCCCACGATGTTGCGCTGACCAGTTAAAAAAAAACAACAACGACCCACTAACCTAAACCAATCCCTTCTCGTCCATAAACCTGTCCACAGACCTCTTAAACGCCCCCAAACTAGGCGCATTTACAACTGCAGCAGGCAGGGCATTCCAATCCCTCACCACCCTCTGGGTAAAGAACCTACCCCTGACATCTGTCCTATAACTACCCCCCCTTAGTTTAAAGCCATGCCCCCTCGTGCTAGATTTTTCCATCAGAGGCAAAAGGCTATCACTATCCACCCTATCTAAACCTCTAATCATCTTATATGTTTCAATAAGATCCCCTCTTAGCCGCCTTCTTTCCAGCGAAAACAACCCCAAATCCCTCAGCCTCTCCTCATAGGATCTCCCCTCCATACCAGGCAACATCCTGGTAAACCTCCTCTGCACCCTCTCCAAAGTCTCCACATCCTTCCTGTAATGTGGGGACCAGAACTGCACACAATACTCCAAGTGCGGCCGCACCAGAGTTGTGTACAGTTGCAACATAACGCTACGACTCCTAAATTCAATCCCCCTACCAATAAACACCAAGACACTGTATGCCTTCTTAACAACCTTATCTACTTGATTCCCAACTTTCAGGGATCTATGTACACATACACCTAGATCCCTCTGCTCCTCCACACTATTCAAAGTCTTCCCGTTAGCCCTATACTCAACACATCTGTTATTCCTACCAAAGTGAATTACCTCACATTTCTCTGCATTAAACTCCATCCGCCACCTCTCGGCCCAGCTCTGCAACTTGTCCAAGTCTTCCTGCAAACTATGACACCCTTCATCACTATCTACCACACCTCCGACTTTGGTGTCATCAGCAAATTTACTGATCCACCCAACTATACCCTCATCCAGATCATTAATAAAAATCACAAACAGCAGTGGCCCCAACACAGATCCCTGAGGCACACCACTTGTAACCGAACTCCATGATGAATATTTACCGTCAACCACTACCCTCTGTCTCCTATCCGCTAGCCAATTTTTAATCCAGTTCCCTAGATCACCCCCAATCCCATACATCTGCATTTTGTGCAGAAGCCTACCATGGTGAACCTTATCAAACGCCTTACTAAAATCCATATACACCACGTCCACTGCCTTACCCCCATCCACCTCTTTGGTCACTTTCTCAAAAAACTCAATAAGGTTAGTAAGGCACGACCTACCCGCCACAAAACCATGCTGACTATCTCCAATCAACTCGTTACTCTCCAAATAACTATAAATCCTATCCCTAATAATTTTTTCCAAAACCTTGCCCACAACAGAAGTGAGACTCACCGGTCTATAATTCCCGGGGAAGTCTCTGTTCCCCTTCTTAAACAATGGGACAACATTCGCTAACCTCCAATCATCTGGTACTATACCAGAGGCCAACGACGACCTGAAGATCAGAGCCAGAGGCTCTGCAATCACTTCTCTTGCCTCCCAGAGAATCCTGGGGTAAATCCCATCCGGACCAGGGGACTTATCTATTTTCAGACCCTCCAGAATATCCAGCACATCCTCCTTATCAACTGTAACACTGTCAATTCTACTCCCCTGCAACCCATAGAACATAGAACATAGAACATAGAACAGTGTCCTCCTCAGCTATATCCATGTCCCCCTGCATGAACACCGAAGAGAAATATTGGTTCAATGCTTCACCAATCTCCTCCGGTTCCACACATAACTTCCCTCTGCCGTCTATAACTGGCCCTAACCTTGCCCTAACCAACCTTCTGTTCTTGACATACCTATAGAACGCCTTAGGATTCTCCTTAACCCTATCAGCCAAAGTCTTCTCATGTCCTCTTTTAGCCCTTCTTAGCTCGCTCTTCAACTCCCTCCTAGCCAATCTAAAGCTCTCTAGTGCACTGTCCGAGTGCTCACGTCTCATCCGAACATAAGACTCCTTTTTCTTTTTAACCAACGAATCAACTTTTTTGGTGCACCACGGTTCCCTAGCCTTACCAATTCCACCTTGCCTGACAGGGACATACCTATCACAGACTCGCAGTAGCTGCTCCTTGAAAAAACTCCACATTTCAGACGTTCCCAATCCCTGTAATCTCCTAGTCCAACCTATGTTTCCTAATTCTCTCCTAATAGCCTCATAATTACCCTTCCCCCAGCTAAAACCACTGGCCCGAGGTTCATGCCTATCCCTTTCCATCACTAAGGTGAACGTAACCGAATTGTGGTCACTATCACCAAAATGCACACCAACTTCCAAATCCAACATCTGATCTGGCTCATTTCCCAGCACCAAATCCAATATAGCCTCACCTCTAGTTGGCCTATCTACATACTGAGTCAAAAAACCTTCCTGCACACTTTGCACAAAAACTGACCCCTCTAACGAGCTAGAGCTATAACAATTCCAATCAATATTAGTGAAGTTAAAATCCCCCATAACAATTACCCTATTACTTTCACTCCTAACCAGGATCGTCTCCGCAATCCTTTCCTCAACCTCTCTAGAACTTTTAGGAGGTCTATAAAAGACTCCCAACAGGGTGACCTCTCCTCTCCTATTTCTAATCTCCGCCCATACTACCTCAACTGACAAGTCCTCATCAAACCTCCTCTCTGACACTGTAATACAATCCCTGACCAATAATGCTACCCCTCCCCCCCTTCTACCTCCTTCTCTACTTCGACTAAAACATTTAAACCCCGGGACCTGCAGCATCCATTCCTGCCCCTCCTCTATCCATGTCTCTGAAATGGCCACAACATCGAAGTCCCAGGTACTGATCCACGCTGCAAGTTCACCCACTTTATTGCGAATACTCCTCGCATTGAAGTATACACATTTCAAACCCTGCTCCACCCCACCCCTGCGATGCCATGCATTGCAGTCCCCATCCATGCACCCCTCACTTTCAACCCCTCTACTCAGGATCCCTCCCCCCCTCCGATGGCCTACTCCTGCTCCTATTTCTTATGTTCTTATGTGATCACCCATGAACTTTCTGCCTGTTCAGTCTTCACCTGCGGAATGACTACCTCAGATAATGTGTTGTCCAGGATTTGCTCAGTATTGCAGACACTTCCAGTGAATCCATTCTCAACTCCAGCTCTGAAATGTGGTTAGCCAGAAGCTTCAGTTGGACATACTTCCTGCATACGTGGCCACCAGAACAACTGAAGCTTCCATGTTTGCCATATAGCACAGGAGGAGCATATCATAGGTTGGAGCTCTCCTACCACAGAGGCACAGTGGTTCGCACTGCTGCCTCACAGTGCCAGGGACCTGGGTTCGATTCCTGGCTTGGTCACTGTCTGCACAGATTCTGCATATTCTCCCCATGTCTGTATGGGTTTCCTCTGGCTGCCCCAGTTTCCTCCCACAGTCTGAAAGATGTATTGGTTAGGAGCATTGACCATGCTAAATTTTCCTTCTGTACCTGAACAGGCACCGAAGTGTGGTGACTAGGGGATTTTCATGTAACTTCATTGCAATGTTAATATAAGCCTACTTGTGACAGTATTAAATAAACTTTAAAAGTTTACTCTTAAGCCCCTTTTTAAACAAAAATGTATGCTTATTTAAGAATGCTATCAATTTACCTCCCTTACAGTAACTTTACTTCCCTTGCCCTATTTGCTTACTCATATTACTTTATTATAATGACCCTGACTTTACTTACTTGTGTTGTTTCTTGGTTAATCCCTCCTTCCAAAAAAGAAAAACACACCTCCCTCCTCTCTTCACATAACTCCCACACTTACCAAGCTGCCACTCTCTTTGCTTGTAGCACTTTTTGTCCAGATCTTGCTGACCTTATGATGGAAGGAAGTTCATTGATGAAGCAGCTAAAGATGGTTGGGCCAAAGACACATTTGTTCCCTGAGGAATTCCTGCAGGGATGTTTTGGAACTGAGATTAGTGACCTCCAACAATCACAGCTATCTTTTTTGCTAGGTATGACTCCAATTAGCAGAGAGATTCCCCCGCAATTCCCATTGACTCCAGTTTTGCTAGGGTCCTTGAAACTACAGTCAACTGGCAGTCACTCTCACCTCATCTCTGGAGTTCTGCTCTGTTGTCCATGTTTGAAACAAAGTTGAAATGAAGTCAGGAACGAGTGATCCTGGCAGAACCCAAACTGAATGTTAATGAGGTTATTTATTGCTAAGCCAGTGCCGCATGATAACATAGATGAGCCTGTAATTAGCTGGGTTTATTTGTGTATATATAATGTGTACAGGACACACTTGGGTAATCTTCCACATTGCCAGGTGGATGCCAGAGTAATAGTATATAATAATAACAAACCTAAGGATTGGGAGGATTTTAGAATACAGCAAAGGAGGACCAAAAAACAGGAAAGATAATGCATAAGAGGACATGAATGTAAATTGGCAAAAACACATAAAAATAAACTATACAAACTTCTATAGAATTTGTATTTGGGCCAGTGTCTGCAGGAGTTTGCGCATACTTCCTGTGCTTGCTTAGGTTTTCTCTGGGTGGTCCGGTTTCCTCCCACACCTGAAAGATGTGCTATTAGGCTGATTGGAGGTAATAAATTGTCCCTAAATTAGTTTTCCCTCAATGTGGAATGCCATAAGCATAGATAAGGGTCATGGGTGGAGGGGGGACTGGTAATGTTAAAATGGCGGCACGGGCTTGTTGGGCCGAAGAGCCTGTTTTTGTTCTTTGTTAAAAGGCACATTAAATGGAAATATTTGGCTAAGACAAGTTACAGGCAGTCAGGAGAATTCATAATGGGGAGTAGAGAAATGGTAGAGAAGTTAAATGATTACTTTGTCTGTCTTCACTGAGGAAGATACAATAAATCTCACAGAATTAGAGCTTCAGAGGATGAGAGAGAATGAGGAATTGAAGGAGATTAGTATTAGTGAGAAGGTTGGATTGGGAAAGGTAATGGGACTGAATGTTGATAAGCCCCCGGACCAATATTCTACATCCCAGAGTGTTGAAAGAGGTGATTATGGATGCATTGGTGATCATCTTTCAAAATTCTACAGCTTCTATAGAAGGTACCTGCAGATTGTAAGGTAGCAAATATCACCCCACTATTTAAGAAGCGAGGAAGAGAGTAAACGGGGAACAACAGACCTGTTAGCCTTGCATCAGTAATAGAACATAGAACACTACAGCACAAACAGGCCCTTTGGCCCACAAGTTGCGCTGATCACATCTATACCTACTAAGCCATAGACCTATCTATAACCCCCAATCCCATTAGATCCCATATACTCATCCAGAAGTCTTTTAAAAGACCCCAGCGAGTTTGCCTCTACCACCATCGACGGCAGCCGATTCCATTCACTCACCACCCTCTGAGTGAAAAACTTACCCCTAACATCTCCTCTGTACTTGCTTCCCTGCACCTTAAATCTGTGTCCTCTCGTAGCGCCCATTTCAGCCCGGGGAAATAGCCTCCCTATCTATTCCTTTCAACATCTTATAAACCTCCATCAGGTCACCTCTCAACCTTCGTCTCTCCAGGGAGAAGAGTCCCAGCTCCGTCAACCTATCTTCATGAGGCATGCCTCCCAATCCAGGCAACATCCTTGTAAATCTCCTCTGCACCCTTTCAATGGCTTCCACGTCCTTCCTACAGTGAGGCGACCAGAACTGCGCACAGTACTCCAAGTGGGGCCTGACAAGGGTCTTATAAAGGGTCTTATAATAGGGAAATGCTAGAATCTATTCTAAAGGATGTAATAGATAGACACTTGGATAATAATCTGATTGCATATACTCATTATAGATTAACGAATGGAAAATCACGTTTGACAAAGCTATTGGAGTTTTTTGAGGATGTTACTAATAGCAGTGTTTGTGGATGTACTGTACTTAGATTTTCAGAAGTCTTTTGATAAAGTCTCCCACACGAGGTTGAGTAGCAAAATTAACGCACAAGGGATAGGAGGAAATATTCTAGCATTGCGATGTTAAGGGGTTAACATCCCATGAATCTCTTATGATCTTGGCCATTTGTGAAAAAGGTTTTGCAAGCTAAAATCCTGCAAAATTGCAAACCCAGCTGGTTGCTTTAAGATAAAGTGAAAAGTCTCCATTAGCTTAAAGCTGTGATTAACTGCATCTTGTTTGAAACAACCTGTGTTGATATCAGTGCATACTCCCTTATTCTGAATTGTCACCCTGGCCTTATAAATAATGAAATATAATGAAACTTTTGCTTTATTAAATCAGTCTAGGCTGGACATGGCTAAATGCTATCCTTGTTTGAAGGAGATAACATTCACTTTATGGGCAAAGTAACATCCCAAGATATATGAGAACGGTTGCTGTCACACACTGGAGCAATGGTGGATGTGCAGTTTTTGATGGCAACCGGGGGGAGGAGGGGGGCATTTTTGACGTTTTTACTCACATACTGTATTTTTACTTACTTTTGCTGTTGCTAAGCATGTGATCTGGATGAAGTTATACTGCGCATACATGACTACTTGCTGTAAAAGGAGTATAAAGGGTGACAATCCCCCCGTTCGAGAGAATATCACTCGGTTAAGCTCAGGACACTGTTCTGAGTTAGTAAAACGATCCTCAGAGAGCTTGTACTTGCTTGAGAATAAAGGACTGGGTTTTCTTATACAGATCAGTGTCTTGTTCTTGCATCAAGTAGGTAAGGGTCTCTGAAAAACGAACCTGGCAGCATAGATTAAAGATTGGCTAACGGGCAGAAAACAGAGAACAAATGGGTCATTCTCGTGGGCAATCTGTGACTAGGGTACTAGTAGGAAAGCCCCAGCTGGCACAAAGGTGGGAATGCTTATTATGAGGAAGATGCAAAGTGGCATCAAGGAGATTAGGACAGACTTAATGAGTGGGCAAAAATATAATGTGGCAAAATATGAGGTTATTCACTTTGGTAGGAACAGATGTGCAGGGTATTTCTTAAATAGAATGAGATTAGAAAGTACAGATGCACTAAGGGACCTGGGTGTCCTTGTTAATAAGTTACTGAAAGTTAACATGCAGGTACAGCAAGGAATCATGAAGGCTAATGGTATGTTAGTCTTTATCACAAGAGGATTTGAGTACAGAAATAGTAAAGTTTTGCTTCAATTGTATAGAACTTCGGTTAGACCTGGGGTATTTTGTGCAGCTTTGGTTCCCTATAATTTAGAATATTATTAAGATAGAGGGAGTTTAACAAATGTTCACCACATTGTTTCCGGGATGATGGGACCATCCTACAACGAGAGTTTGGGGAAACTGGGCCTGAATTCTTTAGAGTTTGAAGAATAAGAGATTATCTCATTGAAACTTACAAAATACTTAAAAGGGTTGGACAGGGTAGATACAGGTAAGATACTTCCCCTTGGTGGGGAGTCTCGAATCAGGAGACACAATTTCAAAACAAGCAGGAAGTTATTTGGGACCATATTGACAATTTGTTTTACTGGAGGGTTGTGAATTTTTGGAATTCTTTGCTCCAGAGAGCTATGGAATCTCAATCATTCAGAATGTTTAAAGCAGAGATTGACAGATTTCTAAACACCAATGACATAAAGAGATATCGGCATAAGATAATGTGGATGATCAGCCATGATCACATTGAACAGGGAAGCAGGCTACTCCTGCTCCTATGTTCCGTGCGAACACAGTTCATATGAACAGGACATGTTTTCATGGACATGACATAACTTCACTTCTTCAAATGCTTTCTGATGCTCCACAGACAACTCCCAAGCTATTTAATCTTTGAGCAGTTGATGCAATGAAGCAAATGCGTCAGCTAAGTCATGGATGAGCTTAGAATAATACACAACAATCTCTTAAGTTCTTTGTTCTCTGACCTCTTTGCTTAAAACCCCCTCTACATTTTCCTCTGTTGGGTGGATAATTTCACTTCCTATTTGATGATACAGGTGTTACACTTGACACCATGGGCGGGATTTTCCAGCTGCATTCATCCCAAGACTGGAAAATCCTGCCCCGAGGTCAACAGATCTTTGCATGGTCCTGTTCCACTCGCTACGATTCCTGAGCTTTTTAGCTGTGATACCATACTTTTGAAGTCCATCTGGAACTTTGTTCAGCCTTACAAGGTGTTCTTCCTCAATTACTTCTAATTAGGTTGTCATCTAAGAAGGAGCACACTTTTTTCATTCCACTTCGTATCTGATCCACGATGGTTTAGGACACTGCAGGAGCAGTGAGCACACTAAATGGTGACCTATGAATAGCACACAGTCCCTTGCTCTTGCCAGTTAATTCTAATTGCAGATACGCATTTGACAAATTTATCTTGAACAGTTTTCCATTGACTCAGTTAGTAAGCAAGGGTAAGAATCAGTCTCAGCCACCTTATTTGTCATTTGCTTACGATCTGTACAAATGGAACCATCTGTGCTTTGCACGACCACAATTCATGCAGCCTAGTCAATTCCCTTCACCTTCTTAATTGCCCCTGCTCTTTCTAAGCTTTTTAGTTATTTGCTTACTGGATCTATCCGTGCATAAGACATTCGCCTAATCTTGCAAAATGTCAACCAAACGTTGATCTTGACTTCAATCTTATGGTACCGAATTCTATCAGTTGGTCCTCCACATTCAGAGATCAGTCTACTCTTTCCCCAAGTCAAATATTCTTACCGATCTCATCTATAAATAATTCAGCCTAGTTTAACTGTACTTCGTTAACCAATCACTTCCCATCAGGGAGAATTTGTTCCCCCCCTTTTATTTTTACTGATGGCAAGTAACTTGACGTGGCACTGGAATATTGTTATTAGAATGACTAGTCAGTTTCACACCAGTTTTGTGCAAGGGCATGTGACCTATACGTTACTCTCCTAGAATAACTAACACTTCTGCAGCTGTATCAACCTTGAAAGTGTATTGTCAATCTCCAACTTTCATTCTTACTGTGAACACTGGATGATATATTCAGCTCATTACTCTCATCTTCCTTTTGCTGATTTTCTTGCTCTCTGACTGAGTACAACCCTCCATACTCCTGCTCTGGTCAATCATCTTCTGTTTTCACACCTATCATATGCGCATTTGAGGATTTTCCAGGCTCCCGATCAAGCTTTAAATTTATCACAACCTCAACCTGGTGCATGATTGCACCTGGTGCTTTACCACAACCTGAACCATTACTGTTTTCTCTACTACTGGAAAAAAATCAACTTTCCCACAGATTAAGCACTCTGACTGGAAATGAGAGCATTTAAAATATTGATCATCACAAGCCTCCTTACACATCAATTTATTGTCTATTTTCAAATGCTTTTCCTGGTTTTATTCTTCTTTAGCCCTCCTATGAACACCTTTAAGGTTAATTTCTAAGTTCCTATCTTATCCACCGTGACAAGATAACTTCTTTAATTTGAAAATGTAATCTGCACTAATCTCACTTAGCAACTGCTTTGTTTCACAGAATGCACCTCTGTAACTTTGTTCTTGATTTTGAGGCTGTAATATGAGTCCAGAATTTAATTAACTTTAGCATATTCCATACTACTCATGGCTAACACAGGTTTGGCAGTACCACAAAAACATCTGACTGCATCATGGTAAGAACAACATTTACTTTATGCTCATCACCTATTTTATTCACTTTCAGCTAAATGTATAACCTTTGTAACTGTACCAGTCATCTTCATTATGGTTGAATTCCTCCACTGTGCCTTCAGTACCAATTTCTTTCAATTACATACCCTGCTGACTCACTGCATACCTGAACACAATGTGCAAACGTAGAAATCTTTCAAATTGCTCAAACACAATGTTCTTCTGTCCTTCCCTCCAACAGCATTATCCATCTCAAATGAAAATGTCTTTCCTTATGTATTCATTGCTTCTTTGCTAATTACCTTAAACCTATGCCCTCTGGTTCTATGTTCTCCATTCTTCCACCACTGGGAGCAGTTTCTCTCAATCTACTCTTCCCAGACCCATCATGATTTTGAATATTTCTGTCAAATCACCTTTCAATCTTTCCCAAGGAGAACAGTTCCAAATTCTCCAGTCTTGCCTCACCTCTAGAACCAGTTTTGAATCCTTTTTGCAACTATTCCAAAGACTTTACATCCTTCCTAAAATGTGGTGCCCAGACTGGATGCCATATTCCAATTGAAGCCAAATTAGTGTTTTATCCTGATTTAACATAGCTGTCTTGCTTTTATACTCTATGGCCAATTGATAAAGCTCAGGAGATCTTATGAATCCCTAAACAGGCTCTCAATTTGTCCTGTTGACTTCAATGATTTATGCCTATATACTCATCTCCTCTAGCTCCCCCTTTAGAATTTTACCCATTATTTTACAGTTTGTCTCTGTATTCTTCTTACAAAAATGAATCATTTCATACTTCTCTGCATTGAATTTCATCTGCCACTTGTCCACCCACTCCATCAATGTATCTATGCTCTTTTGAAGTTTCACACTCTCTTCCTCATGGAAGTATTTGCAAGTTTTGTATTATCCTCAAATTTTGAAATTGTGCCATATACACCAAGATCTAAGTCATCAATATCTGTCAGGAAGAGCAGGTGCCCTAACACTGATCCCTGGAGAAGTCCTCTATAATCCTTCTTCCAGCTTGAAGAAAAACTGGCCAGCATTACTTTCTGTTTCCTGAGACTCAGCCAATTTTGTATCCATGTTGCTACTGTCCAATTTATCCTATGAGCTGTGACTTTTCTCACAAATCAGTTGTGTGACACTTTATCTGATGGCTTTTGCAAGTCCATATAACCAAAGCAACAACATTACCCTCATCTGTACACTTGGTTACTCAAGGAAGTTAGTTAAACACAACTTCCCCTCAACTAATCCGGTCTTGCTTTTCTTTGTTTTGGCCCAACTTATAATTTCTAGAAGCTTCCCCACCACCCAGGTAAAACTGGTCAAGATTTGCTTGGCTTATCTTTACACGCTTTTTAAACAAGAGTGTACCATTCACAGTTTTCCAGTCCTTTGGCACCACCCAAGTCCAAAGAAAATTATAGCCAGTGCTTCTGCAATTTCCACTTCAATTCCCTCAGTGTCCTTGGATGTATCTCATCTGGTCCTGGTGCCTGATCAACTTTAAGTAGAAACAACCTATTCAAGACAGCCTATCCAATATATTATCCTTTTTAATTGTAAACACAAAGTTTTTTTCACCATAGCGTGGGCAGTATTTTGTCCTTAGTAAAGATTGATGCAAAAGATTCAATTTATGTAAAAATAGAAAATTCTGAAGAATCTTAGCAAGTATTTGATCTGATTTGATTTATTATTGTCACATGTATAGTATACAGTGAAAAGTATTGTTTCTTGCATGCTATACAAAGCATACTGTTCATACAGAAGGAAATGAGAGATTGCAGAATGTTGTCTTGCAGTCATAGCTAGGATGTAGCGAAAGATCAACTTAATATGAGGTATGTCCATTCAAAAGTCTGATGGCAGACGGGCAGAAGTTGTTCTTGATTCATTTGGTATACCACCTAATACTTTTGCATCTTTTCCCAATGGAGGAATGTGGCAGACAGTATGTCTGTGGGTTTCTTGATTATGGTGAGACACTGGAAAATGTAGACGTAGAGTCAATGGATGGGAGGCTGGTTTGCAAGATGGACTGGGCTTTGTTCAAAACTTTTTGTAGCTTCTTGCAGTCTTGGACAGAGCAAGAACCATACCAAGCTGTGATACATCCGGAAAGGGTGATTTCTATAGTGCATCTGTAAAAGTTGGTAAGAGTCATAGTGGACATGCCAAATTTCCTTAGCCTCCTGAGAAAGTAGAGGCAGTGGTGGGTTTTCTTAACTATAGTGTCAGCATGGAGGGAGCAGGATGGGTTATTGGTGATCTGGACACCCAGAAACTTGAAGCTGTTGACCATTTTCACTTCATCCCCATTGATGTAGTCAGGAGCATGTCCTCCACTACGCTTTCTGAAGTCGATGACTATCTCCTTCATTTTACTGACATTGAGGGGCAGATTTTTGTTGCTGCACCATTCACCAGGTTCTCTATTTCTTTCCTGTACTCCATCTCATCATTGTTTGATATCCAATCCACTATCGTGGTGTCATTAACAAACTTGAAAAATTGAGTTGCAGGGGAATTTAGCCATACAGTCATATGTGTATAACGTGTAAAGAGTATAAAGGGGCTGAGGACACAGCCTTGTAGGATACGGGTGTTGAGAATAATCCTGGAGGAGATGGTGTTGCCTATCCTTACTGATCTGACAGTCTCTGTGGAGAGAGAGAACAGAGTTAATGCTTTGGAGTCTGGATGACCCTTCATTGAAATATTTGCAGTATTTTCTGTAATTATTTCAGATTCAGCATTTGCAGTAATTTGCTTTTATCGATTTCATTTAATACTTCATCTATGTTCCCTGTCTGCAGCAACGCCATATGCTGCTCAAGATCCAAAGCTCGGGTCTTTTTTGTTATGAAAGATTGCCTTTTGGAGTAACGTCGCACCAGCCCTATCCCAAAGACAAATGGATTATCAAAACATGGAAACTAGAAGCAGGAGTAGGCTTTTCGAGCTTGCTCCACCATTAATCTTGACCATAGCTGATCATCTAATTCAATATCTTGATCCCCTTTTCCTTCCATATCCCTTGATTACTTTAGCCCCAAGAGCTATATCTAATTTCTTCTTGAAATCAGACAACATTTTGGCCTCAACTACTTTCTGTGGTAGTGAGTGCCAAAGATTCACCACCCATTGGGTGAAGAAAGTTCTCCTCTGGATTTTAAGTGGTCTGTCTGGTGTACAATGTTATCTGGATAATATTCTAATTACAGGGTCCAGTGAATAAGAGCAATTGAATAATTTAGAAGAAACATTGGAATGTCTTCAAGCACATGGTCTACATATCAAGAAAGAAAAATGTGACTTTTTCCAGACATTGATCCAGTATTTGGATCATGTTATGATGGTAAAGACTTACATAAGGCATCGAAAAAGATGTAAACTAATTTACAAGCACCCTGTCTGACAAATGTGGCACAGTTGAGGTCCAACTTTACATTATGGAGGTGGGGGTGGTGGGGGGGGGGGGGAGGGGGAAATGGGCGAGAGAGGGGGAGGGGGCTGGGCAGAGGAGGGGCTATGTGGAAGGGGTGGGGCAAAGGAGGAAGAGGGGGTTGGGAGGAGGATGACACAAAGATTGGAGGAGTTGTGGATAGTGAGGAGATTTTCCAAAGGATACAGCAGGACATAGAACAAAGAACAAAGAACAACACAGCACAGGAAACAGGCCCTTCGGCCCAATGAGCCCATGCTGCCATTTCAACATTGTGAATCCCCTCCCCACCCATGACCCTTGTCTATGCTTATGGCACTCCACATCGGAAACCAGATTGAGAGGAGACTAATTTAGGGACAATTTGTTACACCAATTACACATAGTTAGGCTCGAGACTTGGGCAAAGAAATGGCAAATGTAATTTAATCCAGACAAGTGTGAGGTGGTGCATTTTGGACTGTCTAATGCAGGAGGAAAGTGTACAGTAAATGACAGAACCCTTAATAGCATTAACATATTGAGGGATTAGACATATATGTCCACCATTCCCAGAAAGTGGCAACATAAGGCTACCTCGCTAAATATTTTTAAGACGCGGGTTGATGGGTTTTTGATAAGAGAGGGTATTCAGGGTTATGGGGAGAGGGCGGGAATGTGGAACTGAGCCACGACAGATCAGCCATGATCTTATTGAATGGCGGGGCAGGCTCGAAGGGCTAGATGGCCTACTCCTGCTCCTATTTCTTATGTTCTTATGTTCTTAAGCGAATAAGGCAGTCAAAGAGGCAAATGGCATGCTTGCCTTCATCAGTCAGGGCATAGAGTATAAAAATTGGCAAGTCATGTTGCAGCTTATCGAACTTTGGTTCGGCCACTATTGGAATACAGTTCTGTTCGCCACACTTCCAGAAGGATATGGAAGCCCATATAAGATGCGACCACTTGAAATATATAACGCCGGTTTGGAAACCATTCTTATTTATATCATGAATGATGTCATTAAATATTGTCCTAATACAAAGAATAAAATAGACCTTCCATTGTTTATTTATTAAACAATGCAATATTTAGATAGGCACATATACAGACCCAGTCAGATTAATGGGGGTTGATAAAATGCTTCATAGCTTTCTGTGGCACTGGAGGGGTTACATCTGGGCAGGATTGGGACTGATGTCCTTGGGGGCTGGGGGGGATATTTGCTAGAGTGGTTGGGAGGGTTTTAAACTAATACGGCAGGGTGTGGGAATCTTTGGAAGGACTCAGAACAGGGGGAATTAAGAACAAGAGGAAAAGACAGTAGGGAGAATAAGGAAAGTGTTAGGCAGAGAAATCAAGGGTCAGAGTCAGGTAAGAAGCAAGTAAAAAAAGGAAAAGGGAAAAATGGTATAAGTGCCTACCTTAAAAGTTTTGTGTCTGAATGCTCAGATCATTCAAAACAAAATGGATGAATTAGTTGCACAAGTAGACGTAAAGGCGTATGAGGTACTTGGCATTCCTGACACGTGGCTCCAAGGTGAGCAAGGATGGAAACTAAACATTGAGAGCTATTCAGTTTTCAGGAAGGACAGCCAGAAAGGAAAAGGCAGTGGAATTGCATTGTTGAATACAGATGATATTGATACAATATTGAGGAAAGATATTAGCATAGATGATGTGGAATCTGTATGGGTCGAGTTAAGAAACAACACGGGGCAAAATACATTGGTGCGGTGGTATGCAGACCACCAAACTGCAGTGATAATGTTGGGAAGAGCATTAGACAGGAAATCAGAGATGCATGTGTTAAGGGAACAGTTGTGATAATGCGTGACTTCAATCTGCATATAGATTGGGAGAGTCAAATTAGTCACTGTACAATAGAGGAATTTCTGGACTGCATGCAGGATAGCTTTCTGGAGCAAAACGTTGAGGAACCGACAAGGGAGCAGGCCATCGTGGACTGGATATTGTGCAATGAGAACGGATTAGTTGCCAATCTAGTTGTGAGAGAACCCTTGGGGACAAGTGGCCTTAATATGGTAGAATTCTTTGTCAAGGTGGATAATGATATAGTTGATTCTGAGACCAGGGTCCTGAATCTCAACAAAGGTAACTATGATGATATGAGACATGAATTGGCCATGACGGATTAGGAAACATTAGTGAAAGGAAAGATAGTGGATAGGCAATGACAGACATTTAAAGAATGAATAGATGAATTCCAGCAGTTGTTTATTCCTGTTTGGCGCAAGAATGGCAAGGGAATTGTGGCCAAACCATTGCGTGTGGGAAAGTAGAAAAGTATCAGATTCAAGGAAGAAGCATACAAATTGGCAAAAAAAACAACAGGCCTGAGGATTAGGAGCAGTTTAAAATTCAGCAAAGGAAGAACAAGGGATTAAGGGAAAAGTAAGCTTGCAGGGAACATAAAAACTGACCGTAAAAGTTTCTATAGATATGTAAAAAGAAACGGATTGGCAAAAAGGAATGTAAGCCCCTTATAATCAGTGATGGGAGAATTTATAATGGGAATAAAGAAATAGCTGAGGAATTTGTACTTTGCTTCAGTCTTCACAGAAGAAGAAATGAACAATCTACCACAAGTGCTAAGAGAAACATATTTCAGACAGGAGCTAAAGGAAAGCAGCATTAGTAGAGATGGTTTTGGAGAAATTGCCGGGATTGAAGGTGGATAAATATCCAGGTCCTGATAATCTTCATCCCAGAGAGCTTAAGGAAGTGATCCAGGAAATAGTAGATTCATTGGTGGTTATTTTTGGACTCTGGAATAGTTCCAACAGATTGGAGGGTAGCTAACTATTCAAAGAGGGAGACAGAGAGAGAGAAAAAACAGGAAACAATAGACCAGTGAGCCTAATGTCAAGTTGGGAAATTTCTAGAGTCTATTATCAAGGATTTCAAAACATTTGGAAGGCAGTGGGATAATCAGACCAAGTCAGCACGGATTTACAAAAGGAAAATCATACTTGACAAATCTATTGGAATTTTTTGAGGATGTAACTAGTAGAGTTGATCAACGAGAACCTGTGGATGTGGTTGATTTAGACTTTCAGGCGGTTTTCAACAAGGTCTCACATAACAGATTACTATGTAAAGTTAAAGCCGTAGGATTGGAGGTAATGTCTTGAGATGGATAGGAAGCTGGTTTGCAGATAGGAAACAGAGTTGGCATAAACAGGTCTTTTTCTGGTTGGCAGTTAGTGACTCGAGGGGTTCCACAGGGATCTGTGCTCGACTGTTCACATTACATATTAATGATTTGGAAGAGGGAACTGAATATATTGTCTTAAAATTTGCAGATGATACAAAGTTGGGTGGAAGGTGAGCTGTGAGGAGGATGCAGAGATGCTTCAGCATGATTTGGACAGGCTACATATGTGGGCATCTGCATGGTAGATGCAGTATAATGTGGATAAATGTGAGGTTATCCACTTTGGTACCAATAATAGGAAGACAGATTATTATTTGAATGGAAGTAAATTGAAAGAGATGGATACTCAATGAGACCTTGGAATCCTCGTGCATCAGTTGCTGAAAGTAAGTGTGCAGGTACAGCAGGCAGTAAAGAAGGCAAATGGTATGTTGATCTTCAAAGCGAGAGGATTTGAGTATAGGGATAGGGATATTCTGCTGCAATTGCACAGGCATTGGTGAGGCCACATCTGGAGTACTGTGTGCAGTTTTGGTGTCCTTAGCTGATGAAGGACATCCTTGCTGTAGAAGTAGTAGTGAAGGTTTACCAGGCCAATTCCTGGGATGGTAGGTCTGTCATATGAGGAGATATGAAATTGGTTAGGATTATATTCACTGGAGTTTAGGAGAGTGAGAGGTGATCTCAACGAAACTTATAAAATTCTAACAGGGTTAGACAGGGTAGATTCAGAAAGAATGTTCCCAACAGTGTAGGAGTCCAGAATTAGGATCATAGTTTGGAGATAAGAGGTAAACCTTTTAGAATTGAGGTGAGGAGAAATTTCTTCATCCAGAGGGTGGTGAATGTGTGGAATTCACTACCACAGAATGTAGTTGAGGTCAAGAAGAAATGATACAGCTCTTGGGGCTAAAGGGATCAAGGGATATGGGGGGGAAGACAGAATCAGGATATTGAATTTGAAGGTCAGCTATGATCAAAATGAATGGTGGAACAGGCTTGAAGAGCTGAATGGTCTACTCCTGCATCTAGTTTCTACGTTGGGTCCGTTCATTCATTTGAATAGATGAGGGGACAGCACCGATATGAATTTTAAAATGATTTATTGAATAGAACTCAAAAAAGAAATTAACATGATAAAAGCAAAAAGAAAAAGTTAGATAAGTCGCCAGGATCAGATGGGATGTACCCCAAGCTCCTGCAGGAGGCGAGGAAGGAGATTGCTCAGCCTCTGCCAATGATCTTTGCGTCATCAATAGAGAAGGGAGAGGTTCCAGAGGATTGGAGGATTGTGGATGTTGTTCCTTTATTCAAGAAAGGGAGTAGAGATAGCCCTGGAAATTATAGATCAGTGAGTCTAACCTCAGTGGTAAGTTGATGGAGAAGATCCTGAAAGGCAGGATTTATGAACATTTGGAGAGGTATAATGTTATTAAGAATAGTCAGCATGGCGTTGTCAAAGGAAGACCATGCCTTACGAGCCTGATTGAATTTTTTGAGGATGTGACTAAACACATTGATGAAGGAAGATCAGTAGATGTAGTGTATATATGGACTTCAGCAAGGCATTTGATAAGGTGCCCCATGCAAGGCTTATTGAGAAAGTGAGGGGACATGGGATCCAAGGGGACATTGCTTTGTGGATCTAGAACTAGCTTGCTCACTGAAGGCAAAGAGTGGTTGTGGATGGGTCTTTTTCTGCATGGAAGTTGGTCACCAGTGGAGTGCCTCAGGGATCTGTTCTAGGACCCTTGCTGTTTGTCATTTTCATAAATGACCTGGATGAGGAAGTGGAGGGATGGGTTAATAAGTTTGCCGATGACACGAAGGTTGGTAATGTTGTGGATAGACTGGAGGGATGTCAGAAGTTGCAGTGAGACATAGACAGGATGCAAAACTGGATGGAGAAGTGGCAGATGGAATTCAACCCAAATAAGTGTGAAGTGGTTCATTTTGGCAGGTCAAATAGGATGGCAGAATATAATAACAGTAGGATTCTTGGCAGCATAGAAGATCAGAAGGATCTTGGGGTCTGAGTTCATGGGACACTCAAAGCAGCTGCGCAGGTTGAAGCTGTGGTTAAGAAGGCATATGGTGTACTGGCCTTCATCAATTAAGGAATTGAGTTTAGGAGTCGGGAGATAATGTTGCAGCTATGTAGGATCCTGGTCAGACCCCACCTGGAGTACTGCGTTCAGTTCTGGTCGCCTCATTACAGGAAGGATGTGGAAGCCATAGAAAGGGTGCAGAGGAGATTTACAAGGATGTTGCCTGGATTGGGGAGCATGCCTTATGAAGATAGGTTGCGGGTGCTCGGCCTTTTCTCCTTGGAGAGACGAAGGATGAGGGCTGACCTGATAGAGCTGTATAAGATGTTGAGAGGTATTGATCAAGTGGATAGTCAGAGGCTTTTTCCCAGGGCTGAGATGGTTGCCACAAGAGGAGACAGGTTTATGGTGCTGGGAATAGGAACAGAGGAGATGTCAGGGCTAAGTTTTTCACTCAGAGTGGTGGGTGTGTGGAATGGGCTGCCAGCAACAGTGGTGGAGGCGGATTCGATAGGGTCTTTTAAGAGACTTTTAGATAAGTACGTGGAACTTAGTAAGGTAGAGGGTTATAGGTAAGCCTAGTAATCTCTAAGGTAGGGACATGTTCGGCACAACTTTATGGGCCGAAGGGCCTGTACCGTGCTGTAGTTTCTCTATGTTTCTAAAAAGCAAAGTCAGTGAATGGCTTCTACTGCCAGCCGCTGTACTTAACCTGAAAGCATTGAATGGATCTCGAAAACAAGTAAAACAATACACACTAAAATCAAACTATATTTCAACTGTTCTCTTGTTATTGAAAATGATTTCCACAGGCTGTTTCCACCTTGGAAATACAATTCTTGTAGCTGCCACTATGCTGCTCTTTGCCTGCATTATGTACCCTTCAGGAATTTCTAGCTAACCTTTAACCTCCTGATTCTACATGTAGTCAAGCTAGGCACCAATTATTATGCTTAACAGAGTTAGTTGCATAGGCAGAAATATTTTAAAATGAAGTCTTTGCATAAACTGAAGCAAACAGGGCTAAGCGTACATAGGGTCTCTCACTCACCCTCAGCCCATTTATTAGTCTTGACATATACAGGTTTTTTTTCATTTGCTCAGAAAGGTACGTTATTTGTATTATTACTGGATCTCCTGAGAAGTCACAGTAAATTACAATTAGACCATAAAACATAGGAGCAGAAGGCGGCTATTTAGGCCTTTGAGTGTGCCCCACCATTCAATGAGTTCATGACTGATCTCGTGATAATTCTCAACTCCACTTTCCTGCCTTTTTCCCGTAGCTCTTGATTCCCTTGCTGATTAAAAATCTATGCTATTGGAGTAAGCAGAAATAACAATTTATGAGGGACATGTGCAATGAATGGGACCAAATGAATTGACCTGGCTTGGCATAACAGAATTAGCGCACATCCCTAAATGCAAAGTAGGTAATTTCCTGGAGCTAATAATAATGTTTGTTATTGCAGCATTTGGTCTCTTGAACCAGTTGCAATTAGATTCCAGACACTTGAGGTGGCACACTGGAGGGCTACTATGAAAAACATTCCAATCTGTAGAAAAGAAAGCAAAAGATCCAAAACAGAGCTGCATTGACACTATAATAGCCACATGCCTTCACTTGGTGTGGAGAAACTCATCTGTAGCTGTTAGGTTTGGCAGATGCGGAGGAATTTCTTTTCTCAGAGCATAGTGAATCTGTGAAATTCTTTATTGCAGTGGGCTACAGATGCTGGATTGTTAAGTATGTTCAAGGCTGAGATAGATTTTTAATCAGTAAGGCAATCAAGGGCTATGGGAAAAAGGCAGGAAAGTGGAGTTGAGAATTATCATGAGATCAGTCATGAACTCATTGAATGGTGAGGGCAGACTCAAAGGCCTTCTTCTGCTCCTATGTTTTATGGTCTAATTTTAATTTATTATGACTTTTCAGGTGATCCAGTAATAATACAAATAATATATCTTTGAGCAAATGAAAAAAAAACCTAACAATTGCATAAGTATCTGCTTATGGGAATAAAAACTGCAAATTAGCTTTAGCCACACAAGTGCATATAACTATAGCACAAATGGTTTCTTCAAATGTACAGGATAAGTACATAACAAGGGCTAATTAGATGAAATTGTAAACAAATTGAGATAACAGAAGGAAAAAAAATAAACTCTCCAATGTCTATAACAAGAAGGGAAACTGCAGGGAAGAATTGGGGAACCTCTAAAAACAAGTGTACAAAAAAGGCAATGAGACAATTCAAAATGAACATCATTGTAGAAGGCAAATGCAATGTTCAGTTTTTCTATAATTATAAACAGCAAAAGCGTTAGCAAGAATTGAGATGGAAAGTTCATCAGGACTGAAACATGATGATTTGCTCTTTTGACTGTCATCACAAAAGATACCAACAATCACTGGAAGATCTACAATTAACCTAAACAACAGATACCAAGGACTCAAACCAAAAGCCACAAGAACAAATACCAGAGCTTGTTTTGCAAATCAGGATTGGGAACCCAACGGCTGGATAACTTCTGGCTCCCAGGGTGGAAGAGTCAATTACTAGGGGGCATAGGTTTAAGGTGCAAGGGGCAAGGTTTAAAAGAGATGTACGAGGCGAGTTTTTTTTTTACAGAGGGTGGTGGATGCCTGGAACTCGCTGCCGGGGGAAGTGGTGGAAGCAGATACGACAGTGTGTTTTAAAGGGCGTCTGGACCAATACATGAATAGGATGGAAACTGAAGGATACAGTCTCTGGCAGGGTAGAGGGTTTTAGTTCAGTCGGGCAGCGTGGTCGGTGCAGGCTTGGAAGACTGAAGGGCCTGTTCCTGTGCTGAAATTTTCTTTGTTCACATCATAACTGCATTGCTCAGGCAAAGCTATCTTGACTCCCTAAATGGTTAGTGATTTCATATCTCCACTTTGTCTACAAAGTCCTAGAATATGTCAAGCTATCCTTCTTTCCTGGATATCTATGCAATTTTAGATACCATTGACAGAATCTTGTTCCCGCACCGTTCCCCATCACCGGTGCCCCATAAGGCTGTGTCCTCAGCCCCTTACTACTATACTCCTTATACACCTATGACTGTTGTGGCCATAAATGGGTTCACCTCCAATTAACAGCCCATTGGTAATAGGCTGGGCAGGGCAAGAAAGGGGGTTGTCAAGGTTGAAATTGCTGACTTCGAACATTCCTAGGGCATACTAGTCCAGGTTACACCCAGCACCACTGATTGGATGTCGAACTCACTTCTGCCCAATTAGGGCATTATTGTCTTCGCACCAGTTCACCAGATTCTCTGTCAGTTTCTGGTACTCAATCTCATCATTGTTTGAGACCCGATTGACTACGGTTGTGTCATCAGCAAACTTGAAAATCAATTTGGAGAGGAATTTGGCCACACAGTATATACATAGGTGTATAAGGAGTATAGTAATAAGGGGCTGAGGGCTTATGGGGCTGTGTCGTCAGCCCCATCTTGGGATCTTATCTTCAGCTGAATGACGAGAGCTTTGATTCAATTTTTTTTGAAAAATATTGACTTTTTCAGCATCCACTGAAATGTGAGCTTTGATTGTATGCCCAAGTTCTGGAATGAAACCGAAATCCATAACATTGCAAAGAATGTAAAACAAGTATGATAACTACAGCATAGGTTCATAACACCAAAACCATGGTCTTAATCCATGTAAATTTAGTGGAATAAAGGGACATGGTATTATTCAATTTTGGTCAATTATAATGACAAATGAAAATCAATTACACAGCTTGGTTTTGTGAAGGGGAAGTCATGCCTCACTAACTTGATAGAGTTTTTTGAGGAAGTGACAAAGATGATAGATGAGGGAAAGGCAGCGGATGTTGTATACATGAACTTCAGTAAAGCCTTTGATGGACTGGTACGAAAGATGAAGTCACGTGAGATCAGAGGGGAGCTGGGAAGATGGATACAGATATGGCTTGGCCAGAGGAGACAGACGGTAGCCGTAGAGGGGTGCTTTTCAGAATGGAAGGCTGTGACTAATGGTGTTCCACAAGAATCAGTTCTGGGACCTTTGTTGTTCGTAGTATATGTAAGTGATTTGGAGGAAAATGTAGCTGGTCTCATTAGTAAGTTTGCAGACAACACTAAAATTGGAGGAGTCTCGGATAGTGAAGAGGATTGTCAGAGGATACAGCAAGATAGAGACCAGCTGGAGATTTGAGCAGGGAAACGGCAGATGAAATTTAATCCGGACAAGTGTAAGGTTTGGAAGGTCCAATGCATGTAGGAATTATACAGTAAATTATTTCATTTATTTTGTTAGTAACAAGTAAGGCTTACATTAACACTGCAATGAAGATACTGTGAAATTCCCTTAATCACCACGCTACAGCGCCTTTTAGGTCAATGCAACTAACCTGCATGTTTTTCAGACTATGGGAGGAAACTGGAGCCCCACCCCCAGAGGAAACCTATGCAGACACGGGAAGAATTCCCCACAGAGAGTGACCCAAGCCAGGAATCGAACCTGGGACCCTGGCGCTGTGAGGCAGCAGCGCTAACCATCGTGCCACCATGAACCCTTAGGAGTATCGACAGGCAGAGAGATCTGGGCGTACATGTCCACCAATCACTGAAAGTGGTAACACAGGTGAATAAGGCATATGGCATGCTTGCCTTCATTGGTTGCGGCACTGAGTATAAAATTCACAGGTCATGCTGCAGCTGTACAGGATTTAGTTAGGCCTCATTTAGAATACTGCATACAATTCTGGTCACCACACTACCAGAAGGATGTGAACGCTTTGGAGAGGGTACAGGAGTGGTTTACCAGGATGTAACCTGGTCTGGAGACTATTAGCCACGAGGAGAGGTTGGATAAACTCAGTTTGTTCTTATTGGAATGATGGAGGTTGACGGTGACCTGATAGAGGTTTACAAGATTATGAGTGACATGACAGGGTGGATACTCAGGTGTTCTTTCCCAGGATAGAAAAATCAAGTACTATGGGACATAGGTTTAAGATGCGTGAGGGAAAGTTTACAGGAATGTGAGATGCATGTTTTCTTTTACACAGAGGGTGGTGAGTCTGGAACGCACTGCCCGGGGAGGTGGTGGGAACAGGTACGACTGAGGCATTTAAGGGGCAATTAGACAAATACATAGATAGAATGGGAATGGAAGGATATGGACTCAATAAGTGCACATGGTTTTAGTTTAGGCAGACATCATGATTGGTGCAAGCTTGTTCCTGTGCTGCACTGTTAAGCTTGGGTTTATTCTCAATTCTGCTGCAACAGAGCTAGGACGTTTTTACCCTCTCCAATCTCCAAAACAAAGTATCCTGAGGCTTAAAAATGTTGTAGATTCAACTTATATAGGAAATTGTTTGGAGTTTGAAGGCAATCAAAAATGGTGTACAAATACAGCATATGGTGTTTTTTTTTTAATTCAAGTACTGAAGTCACATGATTGTGACTTGAAGTTTAAAGTGACAGACAAAAGCACCCTAGAAGATGGTGGGGCGAGAACTAAAAATTTTATTTTAAAACTTAAATACACTGTTTATTGGTTCAAGTTATCCCAGGATATAAGTCAGGATAAAAGGACCATAAAAGGGATCTGAAGAAGAATCATACGGACTCTTTGAACTGTTAACTCTGTTTATCGCTCCACAGATATTCCAGACCTGCTGAGCTTTTCCAGCATTTGTTTATATTTAAAAAGCGTCATATGTTGTTTGTGAAAAATATTTTCAAAACCTTTAATAATTAAGCCATTGGAAAAATTTAATAGCTCAGGTTACATAAGAACATAGGAACTAGGAGCAGGAGTAGGCCATCTGGCCCTCAAGTCTGTTCTGCCAGTCAGTAGGATCATGGCTGATCTTTTCACGGACTCAGCTCCACTTACGCACCTGCTCACCATAATCCTCAATTCCTTTACTGTTCAAAAATCTCTATCTTTGCCTTAAAAACATTCAACGAGGTAGCCTCAACTGCTTCACTGAGTTGGAGGGTTGTAGTGTCAAAGATATTAAAGGCATAAAAAAAACATTTGGATCAAAACAGAAAACGCTGGAAAATCTCAGTAGGTTTGCCTCATCTGTGGAGAGAGAACACAGCTAATGCTTTGAATCTGGATGACTCTTTGAATCCAGACTCAAAGCATTTGCTCTGTTCTCTCTCCATAGATACTGTCAGACGTGCTGAGATTTTCCAGCATTTCCTATTTTTGCTTCAGATTCCAGCAGCTAGGTAATTTGCTTTTAAAAACAGGTGGCTGAGTGCTGCAATAGAAGGTTTAGTGGAATGAACAGACGTTTCCTGTCCTTTACTGATCAGTTCTGGATAACAGAAAACAAAATACTGCAAATATAAGTAATGACTTGCATTTGATCACTGCAGAACTGCACTTTTTGTATATCTGGTTGCCTTTTATTATCAATACAACAAAATACAAGTTCAGCATCATTCAGTAAATATTTCTCTCCACACCACAATGAGAAGTTCACCTTCTTGATGCCAAATATAAAATCAGATATTTCTCCATACGATTATAATGTTACTACATTTTCCACAGTCATCATATGTTCCATCTAAATGTTCTGCTTCAGCAGCTGTTTTCATAGTAAGTCTTCAAACTGCCTACTGGAAGCAAAGTATAATTACAAACAGACCTGGATGCTGTCTATTGGAAATACGCTCTGCTCATCCATGAGGTGCTGGCAGTCTTTTCATCACCTCTGCAGCAAGTCTCAGGTAGGCCTTAGCCTGTAATACAAACAGAAAAGCTACAAAGCTAATTTATCTGGTCTAATTAGGAAATGTTGAGGAGATTCATATACCTTTCAAACAAAAAAGGCAAAATGCAAATCTTACATCTTACAGAGATGAACTAAATGGTAGATCCCAGCAAAACAGTTTTAGTGAGGCTTTAGTTGCAGATAAACACTTCTGTCAATGGAGAAATGTTCCTAACATTTACTCCCTCTGATAAGATTTGTTTTTTTATTTCCTATGATAATAGTTGGTCACTTATCAGTTATAAAGATAGTAAAGCAGAAAATAGAGTAAAAAGCATATGTTGGATTGTTGTGACGTAGTTTCTCTCAGGAAATTCAATTCTCATTTCTTTTTCTGCAACTGATATTCATTTAATGTTGAAATCTAGTAATTTTTGCAGAGGAATAAAACTGATACTGTGTGGTTAAATCACCGTACATCACTCAGCTCATGACAAACTCAAGAGTCCTGTATCTAATTTCTTATATTTGCGTTAGTAATTATCCTGAAGGATAAACAGGATTATAATTGCATCTTTAAGACATAGCTAACTTAAACATAGTCCCACATTCAGCCCCTGAGATATTAACCATCCACATCCTTGTGGTCAGGTGAATATCATGCACTTAAGTTTCTTAATAGACTGTACTATCCTGGCATGATGGAACACTGAAAGAGATGTAACTTTAAGATCAAACAAGACCAAATCTTTTGAGACGGTAAAAATGTCCCAAAGGCTTTTGTCTCAGACTTCAAAGTGCCTGTTTTAACGTTCCTAGCTTTAGATTATTGAAAAAGAATTTTCATTTATACCACATCCCTTCACTCCTTATGGGATTGACACCTTGAGGAAATAGTTTCACAGACATCAACGATCTTAATGATGTGACTAAATTTATGAAAAGGCTTGGGCATTCAATGGCAGAAGACCATTTTTGTTTATTCATTTGTGGGATATGGGTGCCAGCTGATCAGCATTTATTGCCCATCCCTAATCCCCCGAGAATCAACCACACTGCTTCAGCACTGGAGTCACATGTTGGCCAGATCAGGTGAGGGTGGAAGATTTCCAACAGTTGACAATGGTTTCATGGTCATCAATAAACTCTTAATTCCAGATTTGTTTTGTTGAATTCTAATTCCAGCATCTGCTATGACAGGATTTGAATCCCGGTCCCCAGGACATTCGCTGAATTTCTTGATTAATAGTCTAGCGATAATACTATTGCTTCCCCATAAGCAGTATCACAACCCTGTCTTCACATGCATACATATATTTTCCAGATCTAATTTGAATCAATCGCTAAGTGGCATCAAAACATATTTTTCAGTAAATGATTTTATGAAAAATTGAAATTAAAGCATAAAAGGACTAAAAGGAGGATGTGCTAGATATTCCTGAGGGTTTGAAAATAGATAAGTCCCCTGGGCCGGACAGGATTTACCCTAGGATTCTCTGGGAGGCAAGAGAGGTGATTGCAGAGCCTCTAGCTCTGATCTTCAGGTCGTCGTTGGTCACAGGTATAGTGCCAGAAGATTGGAGGATAGCGAATGTTGTCCCATTGTTTAAGAAGGGGAACAGAGACTTCCCCGGGAATTATAGACTGGTGAGTCTTACTTCTGTTGTGGGCAAAGTTTTAGAAAAAATTATTAGGCATAGGATTTATAGTTATTTAGAGAGTAATGAATTGATTGGAGATAGTCAGCACGGTTTTGTGAAGGGTAGGTCGTGCCTTACTAACCTTATTGAGTTTTTTGAGAAAGTGACCAAAGAGGTGGATGGGGGTAAGGCAGTTGACGTGGTATATATGGACTTTAGTAAGGCGTTTGATAAGGTTCACCATGGAAGGCTTCTGCAGAAAATGCAGATGTATGGGATTGAGGGTGATTTAGTTAATTGGATCAGGAATTGGCTAGCAGATAGGAGACAGAGGGTGGTGGTTGATGCTAAGTATTTGTCATGGAGTTCGGTTACAAGTGGTGTGCCTCAGGGATCTGTTTTGGGGCCACTGCTGTTTGTAATTTTTATAAATGATCTGGATGAGGGTATAGTTGGGTAGATCAGTAAATTTGCTGATGACACCAAAGTCAGAGGAGTGGTAGATAGTGAAGAGGGGTGTCATAGTTTACAGAGAGACTTGGACAAGTTGCAGAGCTGGGCCGAGAGGTGGCAGATGGAGTTTAATGCGGAAAAGTGTGAGGTAATTCACTTTGGCAGGAATAACAGATGTGTCGAGTATAAGGCTAACGGTAGGACTCTGAATAGTGTTGATGAACAGAGGGATCTAGGTGTATGTGTATATCCCTGGAAGTTGGGAATCAAGTAGATAAGGTTGTTAGGAAGGCATACGGTGTCTTGGCGTTTATTGGTAGGGGGATTGAATTTAGGAGCCGCAGCGTCATGTTGCAACTGTACAAAACTCTGGCGCGTCCGCACTTGGAGTATTGTGTGCAGTTCTGGTCCCCACATGTGGAAGGATGTGGAGGCATTGGAGAGGGTGCAGAGGAGGTTTACCAGGATGTTGCCTGGTATGGAGGGAAGGTCCTATGAGGAGAGACTGAGGGATTTGAGGTTGTTTTTGTTAGAAAGAAGGCGGCTAAGAGGGGACCTTATTGAAACATACAAGATGATTAGAGGTTTAGATAGGGTGGACAGTGATAGCCTTTTTCCTCGGATGGAGAAAGCTAGCACGAGGGGGTATAGCTTTAAATTAAGGGGTGGTAGTTATAGGATGGATGTCAGAGGTAGGTTCTTTACCCAGAGGGTGGTGAGGGATTGGAATGCCCTGCCTGCTGCAGTTGTAAATGCGCCTAGTTTGGGGGCGTTTGAGAGATCCGTGGATAGGTTTATGGATGGTAAGGGTTTGGTTTAGGTTAGAGGGTCATTGCTTTTTTAATTGGTCGGCGCAACATCATGGGCCAAAGGGCCTGTTCTGCGCTGTAATGTTCTATGTTCTAAAAGCTATTCCACACACCTGACAAGCAATTCTTTCATATTTCAGGGACAGAAGCCAATTTAGGTGCTCCAATTTCGGTGCTCCAATTTCTAACCAAGATGGAATTAACTAACAGTGCAGAAATTGATTTTGGCTTTCCAAAATTTCCTTGGTTCACTGAAGGTGCCAAGAGATTAGAAAATAGGAAATGTGGCCGACAATGTGCACTTTAGGACGTGAACAGCAGGTTAGGTGTAAAGATTCGCATTCTAATCAGTAATCTGTAAACTGTCTGTGCTTTATATGCTCTGTCTGAGGCCAGAACTCTCCATTCACCTGAAGAGGGAAACCTCAAAAGCTAGTGAGTTTACTATCAAATAAATCGGTTGGACTTAAACCTGGTTTTGTCAGACTTTTTACTGTGTTTACCCCAGTCCAATGCCAGCATATCCACATCAATGCAATTTATACCAAGTATGCCTGGGTTTGCTGACTGTATTTAAAGTATCTAAGGTGATTGATGTTAATTTGGAGCTGAAGTTAGAAATTAGAGTGGTTTCCTTTCATTTTTAAACTGTTGTTCAACTGTTAAAAGTTAAGCTGCTTCATTTTGTTATATTTAAATTGTGTTATGAATAAAGCTTGTTTTGATAAAAGATTCCAAATTTGTCAGTAGAATTGTTCCTTAAGTGAAGCATCCTATCCACACACAAGACAAAATTGAAATAATGTTGAGATCAGGTCTGGCTTCATAGTATACCTTTGGGTTCAGGTCCAGGACCCTAACATCTATCATAGGGAAAACGTTGGAAGCTATCATTAAAGTTTTTGTGGCAGAGCACTTAGAAAAAAATTCACGGCAATCAAGCAAAGTCAAAGTAGCGTTAACCAATTTATCAGAGTTGTTTGGATATACATGTGCTGTGGATAAAGGGGAATAGATGTGGATGTATTTTACCGAGATTTCCAGAATGCATTTAATAAGGTGTCTTATCAAAGGTTGTCGTGGAAAATAAAAGCACATGGTGTCAGGTTAACATATTGGCATGGATAGAAGATTGGCAAGCTAGCAGAAAATAGGGTAACAGAGGCTCCTTTTCTGGTTGGTGTGGAAATGAGTGGTGCACCACTGCGATCAGTGCTGAGGCTTCAGCCTTTTGCAATTTGTAAAAATATCTTGAACGAAGGGCCAAAGGTGAAATTTGCTGATATGACGAAAATATGTTGTGAAGCCGACATAAGGAGGCTGCAGTGACATTGATAGATTAAGTGAGTGGGCAAAGATCTGGCAAATGGAGTATAATATGGACAAATGTGAAACTTGTCCATTTTGGCAGCCAGGAAAGAAAAAATTATCCAAATGGTGAGAGACTGCAGAGCTCAGTTTCAGAAGGATCTGTGGGACCTAGTGTATGAATCACAAAAGGCTAGCATGCAGTTACAGCAAGCAATTAGGAAAGTTAATAGAATGTTGTAGTTTGTAAGGGGAACTGATTACAAAAGTAGGGAGGTCAGGCTTCAGTTATACAGGGTAAAGTGAGACCAAATCTGGAGTTCTGTATACAGTGTTCATCTCCTTGTTTAAGAGAAATGTAATTATGTTACAAGCAGTTCAGGGATGTATTCAACTCATACCAGGAAAGGGCAAGTTGTCTTAAGAGGAAAGGTTGAACAGGTTAGGCTTGTGTCCATTGGAGCTTAGAAGAGTGAGAGGTGACTTGATTGAAACCTTTAAGATCCTGAGAGTGTTGACAAGATGGATATGGAAAGGATGTTTTCTATGACGGGTGAAGCTGCAACTCAGAGTCACGGTTTAAAAATAGATTGTTCCCATTTAAGACAAAGATTAGGAGAATGTTTTTCTCTCAAACGATCACGAGTCTTTGGAACTCTCTTGCTCAAAAGTCAGTGGAAGCAGAGTTTTAAACATTTTTAAGACAGAGCTATAGACACTCTTAAGAAATAAGTAGGTGAAATCAGGGATTGGCGAGAGGTTCGAGCCAGGTCAGCCATGATCTTACTGAATGGTGGTGCAGGCTTGAGGGACTGAGTCTACTCCTACTCCTAATCCTTTTGTTTGAATATAATTCAATCTGGAGCTTTACACAGATCAGCACCACTCCAAACCAGTCAAAAACCAGTCCAGTTAAAAGACTGGAGCTGTTTTTACATTTCCTTAAAACATTCGCTCTTTTGTGTTAGCTTTCAGTTTTTAAACATATATTAAAGTGCATTAAATGACATATTCTGTCTAGTGCAACGTTTGCCTACTTTAAAAACACAATGCAGACATTATATTAAGTACTGAGTTTATTGTTAGTATCTATTAGATAAGGAGGAACTAAAATCTGAAAATGATTTAAAAAAACCAATCATCAAAAGTCAAAATGCAACATACCTCTGGACTGTCTGGATGAGATACAACAATTGGTTGGCCTTTATCTGATGTTTCCCTTATATTTAAATGTAATGGGATATCACCTATAAAATATAAATCAGAATGTTTTTTCCAGTTTTACAGTCTGACAACAAAAATAAACCATTTTATTCTTTGATGGGATTTGGCCATCGCTAGCTAGGCCAGCAATTCTATCACCCATTCTGAATTGTCCTTGAAAATGTGGTGGTGAGCTGTCTTCTTGAATCAATGCAGTCCATGTAATGCTGTTTGGGAAGGAGTTGCAGGATTTTGTCCCAATGACAGTGAAGAAATATTTCCAAGTCAGTATGGTGTGTGTCTTGGAGCGGAAGTATAGCTGGTGGTTTTCCCATGTTTCTGCAGCCTCTGTCCTTCTAACTTGGAGAGATGACAGGCATGGAAGGTACTCTCATAAGAGTCAAGGCACATTGTTCTGACACAAACTATAAATGAAGCACAAACTGTAAATGACTCCTGCCACGAGTCAGTGGTGTAGGGAGTGCATGAAGGTGATATTCAAGTGGGCTGCTTTGTCCTGAATGGTGCTGAACTTCTTGAATACTGTTGGAGCTGCACTCATCCAGGCAAGTGGAGAGTATTCCATCACCCTCCTAATTTGTGCCTTGTAGATGGCGGACAGTCTTTGGGGAGTCAGGAGGTGAGTTATTCACCTCAGAATTCCCAGCCTCTAACCTGCTTTTGTAGCCACAGTATTTATGTGGCTAGTCCAGTTCAGTTTCTGGTCAATGGTAACCCCCAGGATGTCAATAGTGGGGATTTAGTGATGGGAATACCACTGAATGTCAAGAGGAGATGACTGGATTCTGTCTTGTTGGAGATGGTCACTGCCTGGCACTTGTATGGGATGTTACTTGCCACTTGTCAACCCAAGTTTGACTGTTGTCCTGGTTATGCTGCATGTGGACACACACTCTCAATGTCTCACTCGTCGTGCACGTAGCTGCGTGTTGTGCAGTCAACTGTGCAACCATCACCAATATCCCCACTTATGATGGAGCTGTCATTGATAAAGCAGCTAAAAATGACCTTACCCTGAGGAACTCCTGCAGTGATGTCCTGGAACTGAGATGATTGGCATCTAAACAACCAGAACCATCTTCCTTTATGCTAGTTATGACTCCAACTAGTCAAGTCCTTTCCCCAATTTTCACCAATTCCAGTTTTCTTTGGCCCCTTTGTACCACACTTGATCAACCGATGCCTATGTATCAAGGACAGTCACTCTCACCCCTGGAGTTCTGCTCTTTTGTTTACGTTTGAACCAATACTATGATAAGGAGCCGAGTAGCCCAGGTGGAACCCAACTGAGTATCAGTTTCACTTGATGGCACTGTCAATGTTGATCATCAAGAGTAAATGAATGGGCAGTCATTGGCCGGGTTGGATTTATCTTGTTTTTTTTTTACGTATGTGAATATGTGGGCAATTTTCCATGTTGCCAGGTAGATGCCAGTGTTAGCTGTACTGGAAGTGCTTGGCTCAGGGTGCAGCTAACTCTGGAGCACAAGTTGTCAGTACTACTGCTGGAATATTGTCAGGGCCTGTAACTACTGCAGTATCCAGTGACTTCAGCTGTTCCTTACTGTTGCAGATGCTTCAGCTTCATCTTTTACACTGATATGCTGGACTCCAGCATCATTGTGGATAGGGAAATTTGTGGAGCCTCCTCTTCCTCCAGTGAGTTAAATTGTCCACCAATATTCACAATTAGATGTGGCAGGATTGCAGAGCTTAGACCTGATCTGTTGGTTATGGGATTGCCAAGATCTCTCTCTATTGCAATTTGCTTTTGCAGTTTGACATGCAAGTAGTCCTATGTTATAGCATCAGCCAGTTGACACCTCAATTTTAGATGTGTCTGGCTCTGCTCCTGGCATTTCCTCCTGCACTCTTTATTGAATCAGGTTGATACCTCACCCTAAATGGTAACGGTAGGGTGGGGAATATGCCAGGCCATGAGATTAAAGACTGTGGTTATGTATATTTCTTCTGATGCTGATGGCCCACAGCACATCATGAATGTGCAGTTTGAGTTGCTAGATCTATTCAAAATCTATCCTGATTAGCAGGGTGGTAGTGCCACTTAACATGATGGAGGGTATCCTAAATGTGAAGGCAGAATTTTGTCTCCACAAGGAATATGGAGTGGTCTTTCCTACCAATACTGTCATCAACAGATTGGTTAAGCATATTTTTCCCTCAGAAACTGCCACAAACTCAATCCAGCAGCGATGTCCTTTCACCATCTCAGCCAGGAATGGTGCAACTGAGCCACATTTGAAGAAAGACATTGAAGTCCCTCACCCAGAGTACATTCTGTGCCTTTTCCACACACACTGCTTCTTCCAGTTGGTATTCAGCATGGAGGAGGGCAGTGGTGGTGGTGGTAACCAGCAGGAGGTTTCCTTGATCTGATGCCACAAGACCTCAAGGGGCTAGACTTCTTCTTGAGGACTCCCAGGGCAACTTCACTGTGCTGCCACCTCTTGTGAATCTGTCCTGTCGGTCTGTCAGGACATACCTAGGGATCGTGATGATGGGGTCAGGGACATGGTCAGGTATGATTCTGTGAGTATGACTATGGTTCGAAAAAAAAGGAAGAAGCATTGAATAGATTGTTGATGCTGGAAGTTGACAAGGCACCTTGACTGGATGAGATATATCCAAAGATACTGAAGGAAGTGAGAATGGAAATTGCAGGGGCACTAGCCACAATCTTTCAGTCTTCTCTTGATGCAGGGGAAATGCCAGAATTGCAAATGTTACACCCTTTTCAAAAAAATTGTAATGATAGCCCAAGTAATTACAAGCCCAATCAGTGGTGGACAAACTTCAAGAAACAATTGTTTCAGCTGGAATTAGTCGTCACATGGAAAAATGTGGGTTGATTTGGAAGTGTCAGCAGCATGGATTTCTAAAGGGGAAATTGTGTTCAACTAACTTTCTGGAATTTTTTGAGGTGGTAACAGAAGGTCGAGAATGGTACTGCTGTTGATGTGGAGTACCTGGACTTTCAGATGGCATTTGATACAGTACCATACAATAGAGTTGAGAAAAGTTACCGTCATGAAATAAAAGGGACAGTAGGAACATGGATACTAAATTGGCTCAATAATAGGAAGCAGAGAGTAATGTCAATAGATATTTTTCAAGCTGGAAGAAGGTTACTTGTGATGTTTATTAATAGGAGCAAATAGAACAAAAACAATGAGGTTATGCAGAACTTGTAGAAGACACCTCATTAAGCCTCAGCTGGGATATTGTGAGCAATTATAGGTGCCACACTGCAGGAAGGATGTGAACGCATTGTACAAATGAGATTTACAAAGATGGATTCAGGTGTGAAAAACTTAAATTATGAGGATAGAATAGAAGGGTTGGGACTGTTCTCCTTGGAGAGAAGAAAGCCAAGAGGAGATTTGGCAAAGAAGATCAAAATTATGAGGGGATCAACAGATGGGGAGAAATTGTCTCAGCTCATAAAAGGATCGGGAACGAGAAGGCACAGATTTAAAGTGATTTGCAAAAGAAGCAAATGTGGTGTGAGAAAATACTTTTTCATACAATGAGTGGTTTGGGTCTGGAATATACAGCCTGGAACTGTGGTGGAGACAGGCTCAATTGAAGCATTCAAGAGGGCATCGGATGCATGAATAGAAATAATGTGCAGAACTAAGGGGAAAAGGCATTATGCCCAGATGCCCATTCAGAGAACTAGTATAGACATGATGTGCCAAATGATGTCCTTCTGCACCGTCACAATTCTGTGAAATCTGTTATGTCTGGCTGTTGCTTAACTATTGTTGGACAGCTCTCCCAATATGGGTTCAAGCCCCCAAATGCTACTTTGGAGGAATTTGGAAGGTCAACAGGACTAGGTTTATTGTTATCATTTGCAATGCCTAGACTGATGCCAGTTGGACTAGGTTTTATTTCTTTAGACTTTATATTAGTTTGATACAGTTTAACTCAATGGCTTGTTAGGTCATTTCCAAGGGCATTTAAGAGTTGGCCACATTGCTGTGGGCCTTAAGAACCATGTAGGCCAGACCAGTAAAGAACATAGAAACATAGTAAATAGGAACAGGAGTAGGCCATTCAGCCCTTGGAGCTTGTTCTGCCATTTAACATGATTATGGCTCAATCTCAACACTATATTCCCGTTCCAGAACTCTCCCCTACTTGAGATCTTTAGAGTCTATAAATCTATTTCCTTCTTGAATATATTTAGTGATTTGGCCTCCACTGCCTTCTGTGGCAGAGAATTCCATAGTTTCACTGAGTGACGAAGTCTCTCCTCATCTCAGTCCTAACTGGCATACCCCATACCCTGAGACTGTGACCCATTGTTCTAAGAACATAAGAAATAGGAGCAGGAGTAGGCCATCTAGCCCTTCGAGCCTGCCTCGCCATTCAATAAGATCATAGCTGATCTGTCATGGCTCAGTTCCACATTCCCGCCCTCTCCCCATAACCCTTAATCCCCTCTCTTATCAAAAACCCATCAACCCGCGTCTTAAAAATATTTAGCGAGGTAGCCTCCACCACTTCAACGGGCAGAGAATTCCAGAGATTCACCACCCTTTAAGTGAAGAAGTTCCTCCTCAACTCCGTTCTAAACCGCCCCCCCTTTATCTTGAGGCTGTGCCCCCTAGTCCTATTATCCTTTCTGAGCGGGAAGAGTCTCTCCACCTCTATCCTATCCATCCCATTCATCATCTTATACGTCTCAATGAGATCTCCCCTCATTCTTCTAAACTCTAACGAGTACAAGCCTAGTTTATTCAGCCTCTCCTCATAGCTCAACCCCCTCAACTCCGGCATCAGCCTAGTAAACCTCCTCTGCACTCCCTCCAAGGCCAAAATATCCTTGCGTAAGTACGGCGCCCAAAACTGCACACAGTACTCCAGCTGCAGCCTCACCAATGCCCTATATAGCCGCAGCAAGACCTCCCTACTTTTATACTCAATCCCCCCTCGCTATGAAGGCCAGCTTCCCATTTGCCTTCCTGACCACCTGCTGCACCTGCAAGCTGGGTTTTTGCGACTCATGCACAAGGACCCCGAGGTCCCTCTGCACCGTCGCCTGCTGCAGTTTTTCGCCACGTAAGTGATAATCCTTCCTACCATTATTCCTACCAAAGTGGACCACCTCGCACTTGCCAACATTAAATTCCATTTGCCATTTCCTGGCCCATTCGCCCAGCCTATCTAGATCCTTCTGTAGAGTCTCCACACCCTCCGCACAATTTGCCTTTCCTCCAATCTTGGTGTCATCAGCAAATTTCGACACCCTACACTCGGTTCCCTCCTCCAGATCATCCATATAAATGGTAAATAGCTGAGGCCCCAGCACCGACCCCTGAGGCACTCCACTAGTCACCATCCGCCAATCCGAATAGCACCCATTGACCCCCACTCTCTGCCTCCTATTTGACAACCAATCCTCTATCCACGCTAACACCCTACCCCCAACTCCCTGTCCCCTGACCTTCTGCAATAACCTCCTGTGAGGTACCTTGTCAAACGCCTTCTGAAAATCCAGAAAGACCACATCCACCGGCTCTCCTCTATCCACCGCCCTAGACACATCCTCATAGAACTCCAGTAAATTTGTCAGACACGTCTTCCCTTTAACGAAACCGTGCTGCGTCTGCTCTATCAAGCAATTCCTCTCAAGATGCCTCGCTATTTCCTCCTTGATGACGGCTTCTAACATTTTACCTACAACAGACGTTAAACTAACCGGCCTATAATTCCCTGCCTTTCGCCTGGCACTCTTCTTAAACAATGGCGTAACATTAGCCGTTTTCCAATCTTCCGGCACTTCCCCGGAATCCAGCGACGTCTGGAAAATGTTCTGCAAACTCTAGCCAAATAAAACAACAGGACAGTTGATTTCTTTCCCCAGATTTCATTAGTGAAACTGATGAGTTTTTATGACAATCATCTCATGGTCACTATTACCAAGACTAGCTTTTTAGTTCCAGGCTTGCAAACTGAATTTAAATTCCACTAGCAATTATGGGATTTGAAACCATGTTCCCAAAGCATTGGCCTGGGCCTCTGGATTATTAGTCCAATGACATTACCACTATACAGTAAGACGTCTCACAACGCCAGGTTTAAGTCCAACAGGTTTATTTGATAGTAAACACCACAAGCTTTTGGAACGCTGTTCCTTCATCAGGTGAGTGGAGAGTTCTGATCAGAAACAGGGCATATAAAGGCACACAGTTTACAGAATACTGATTATTATCAGAACTCTCCACTCACCTGACGAAGGAACAGCGTTCCGAAAGCTTGTGGCATTTACTATCAAATAAACCTGTTGGACTTTAACGTGGTGTTGTGAGACTTCCTACTGTGTTTACCCCAGTCCAACGCTGGCATCTTCACATCATGATTACCACTATACTACAGCCTCCTCCAACCTACAGACAAAATAAGGTTACATTATATTGCAACAAAAAATATAAAAGTTAGTATATTACTTTCAATATACAATCAACTTAATAAAGATCTCTCAAGTTTGATCCCTACCTAGGACATCTAGTCCAAGTTTTGTTGCCAATGCTATTGCTCCATCAGCTCCAAAGATGTGAATCTCATAGTTGCATCTGGGGCACTGGAAGACGCTCATGTTTTGAACGATGCCGAGAACCTGCCAAAAGAGAGCTGTTAAATTCAAAGATGGAAACATACCGAGAAAAAATGTAGTTCGAGCACAAAAATGATAAGATAATTGAATCAAAGTTGCCAATTTCCATATGTTTATCAATTAAATTTTGGCACTAGAAATAGACATTTGTAGCCAAGTTAACACTTTTAGTTGGGATTATTGACATTGTGGCAAAATTATTTCAATGTTAGGTTAACCTGACAAATCAAATTATAGTAAATCATTATTTATAGTTACTGCAAGCTTTCTTTTGAACTTCTATGTGGATTTATTGCAATTTTCAATTGCACTTGGAATTAATTAAAAAGTTTTCTTACAGCTTTCAAGTCACAATCTAGCTTAGTGTCCTTTCTCGAACAGCTGTTTTCTCTCATTACCGTAAACAGAAATATTGTAAGTAAATTTTAAAATCCGCACAGTAAGATAGTTGCAGATACAGAAAAAGCAGTCTTTTGTGAAGAAACAAAATTGTTTTACTGTTTTATGACCGAGTTTCATTTGAACCTTGAGCTGAAGCTGTCTTAACAGCCAAAATACAATTAGGTATTTGTTATCAAATTAATTCGAAGGAGAAACAGCCTGAACTTAAAATGACATTGGCCAGAATTTTATCGGCAGGTCCTCCCCAGAATTGAGGCAGGGGAAGCTCACAGAATGGCATTCTCCATTGGCCTCAGGCGGGATCTTAAGAGTCTCAGGCGGACGAGGCAGTAAAATTCCAGCTACTCTGTCTAAACAAACCATGCGTTACTTTAATTGATCTGTACCAGACAGAAAACCTTTATTCTCTGATATTATAATAGGAAGTGGTCTTCACCATTGATTTTAACAGTTTTAAAAGTTTTAGTGTGGGCTTGGGTTAAGATATGTTGGCAAGAGAATGTGACATTTATGGCTTCGCTCAATCTCAGAGGAAATGGGCATTTGTTTGTGATGGAAAATAAACTTCTGGAGTTAATGACCCATAAAGCAAGAATTGTTGCAGAGGTGGGATGACACTGGATGATTTGCATCCTACAGAAATAGGAGAAGTGAACTTAGACCATCTCCAAGAAAAGAAGGTGGAATGGGAGATTTGGGAATAAAGTTGAGAAATTGTAGTTCTTGGTGGCACAGTGATACCATAGCTTCTGGGATTGACTCTTCTGGACCCTGTTCAACATCACTTTGGAGACAAAAAAAAAATACATTGTCTGTGCTGACAACATCAAGAGCTCTTGGGACCTTGAGAGATGAGAAATCTCTGTTGTTTTAAGTGCTTGTTAAGTACATGTAAAATTTTGATTAATATTCTATTTATAAATAGTAATTATTTATATCTTCTAGGCAAAACACAATTAAGGAATTAAAAATTAAGACCTTGGAGAAAAGTTTAGTGACTCAAAACCCCAAACCTTACATGAATGACAGATTACTTAATATCTTGTGCAACCAGCCTCCATCTTGGATAATACAGAAAATAGATTAACATGCTAAATTCAGTGCAGATTAGAGTCAGTTTAGATGATCTTACAAAAAATCCACACTGTTGCATAGTCGCAATCTTCTTCTTGCCAACACCACTCTTGCATCCAATTTCACGTACCAAGAGTTCCGATTTTTTTTTGGTTTCCGAGTTAGAGAATACATTTGAAACTACTGTTGTCAAATCTTTCGCTGTCAACTGCTTGAGAACAAACCACTTGTACCTTGTTCTTCAGACCTTTTGAAGCATCTCCTCACTTTATTTCACTCATTTTGTGACTGCCAAACCACCGAATTTCTGCTTCATTCTAACAAGACTCTGAATGATTCTCTTCTCAGGTGCTGGCCTTCTCCTTTTCAAAACCATGACCACACCCACCCTCCAACCCCAATCTCACTTGTAATCCATCCAGTGCTCACTGCTGTTAAAAGAAAAAATAAAATTACAGCACAGGAACAGGCCCTTCAGCCCTCCAAGCCTGCATCGACAAAGCTGCTCGATGAACTAAAACTTCCTAGCCCTCCCAGGATCATATTCCTCCATTCCCATTATATTCATGTATTTGTCAAGATGCCTCTTAAAAGTCACCATCGTATGTGCTTCCTCTACCTCCCCCGGCAACAAGTTTCAGACACCCACCACCTTCTATGTAAAACACTTGCCTTGTACATCTCCTTTAAACCTTGCCCATCGTAGCTTAATCCTACGCCCGAGTAATTGACTCTTCCACCCTGGGAAAAACTTCTAACTATCCACTCTGTTCATGCCCCTCATAATCTTGTAGACTTCTATCAGGTCAGTCCTCAACCTCTGTCATTCCAGTGAGAACAAACTAAGTTTCTCCAACCTCTCCTCATTGCTAATACCCTCCATATCAGATAACGTCCTGGTAAATCTTTTTGTATCCTTTAAAAAACCTCCACATCCTTCTGATAATGTGGCATCCAGAATTGAACACTATATTCCAAGTGCGGCCTAACTAAGGTTCTATAAAGCTGCAACATGACTTGCCAATTTTTAAATTCAACGCCCTGGCTGACGAAGGCAAGCATATGCCTTCTTGACTAGATCCCTTTGCCTATCAATACTCTTAAAGGTTCTGCCATTTATTGTATATTTCCTATCTGTATTAGACCTTCCAAAATGCATTACCTCATATTTGTCTGGATTAAACTCCATCTGCCATCTTTCCGCCCAAGTCTCCAACCGAACTATATCCTGCTGTATCCCAACAGTCCTCATTGCCGTCCACAGTTCTACCAACCTTTGTGTCATCTGCAAACTTACTAATCGAACCAGTTGCATTTTCCTCCAAATCATTTATATATATTACAAACAGCAAAGGTCCCAGCACTGATCCCTCAGGAACACCACTTGTCACAGCCCTCCATTCAGAAACACACCCTTCCACTGTTGGTGTTTGTCTCCTATGACCACGCCAGTTCTGTACCCATCTTGCCAGCTCATCTCTGATCCCGTGCAACTTTACCTTTTGCACTAGTCTGCCTTGAGGGACCTTGTCAAAGGCCTTACTAAAGTCCGTGTGGGACATCCTACCTTCATCAATCATCTTTGTCACCTCCTTGAAAAATTCAATCAAGTTAGTGATACACAACCTCCCCACCATAAAACCACGTTGCCTCTTGCTAATACGTCCACTTTATTTCCAAGTAGGAGTAAATGCTATCTCGAAGAATCCTCTCCAATAATTTCCCTACCACTGATGTAAGGCTCACCGGCTTATAATTACTTGGATTATTCTTGCTCTCCTTCTCATACAAAGGAACAACACTGGCTATTCTCCAATCTTCTTGGACCGCCCCTTGAGCCAGGAAGGATGTACCCTTTCTCTCAAGAGCCCAGCAATTTCTTCCCTTGCTTCTTTCAGTATTCTGGGGTATATCCTATCAGGCCCTGCGGATTTGTCTACCTTAATGTTTCTCAAGAATTCCGATATCTCCTCCTTTTTGATCTCAGTAAGATCAAAACTATCTACACACCTTTCCCCAGATTTATCATCCACCAATTCCTTCGCTTTGATGAATACTGACACAAAGTACTCATTTAATACTTGCCCATTGCCTCTGAGTCCAAACACAGATTCCCTCCCTGTCCTTGAGCGGGCTAACTCTCTCCCTGGCTACTCTTTTGCTGTTTATATATAAAAAGCCTTGGGATTTGCCTTAATCCTGCTGGCTAATAACTTCTTGTGATCTCTTTTAGCCTTCTTCATTCCTTGCTTATGTTTCTTTCTACTTTCTTCGTATTCTACGCTTTTTTTTGTTTATATACCAATTCAGTCCAATCAAAGTCCAATTCAGAGTCTCAGCAAGTGAGACATTCCAGATCCAAGCTGACAAGACAGGCCTCTCACTTCCTGTCTTGGGATTGATCTACATGATCCAAACTGATTGGAGCAGGCATTTAATCTCCTCCAAAGCTTGATCTCATTTGCATCTTAGCCAAAAGGCCAAGATGCCACTTTAAAAAATTGCTTTGAATGACACCTCAGCGTAATCTCATGACTTCAAAACAAATGTATCACATTGATACTACACTTGATCTTAGCCAAAAGGCCGAGAAGCTTTGTATGTTCTCAGCCTCCTAACCTTGACAAAAGCTTCCTTTTTGCTCCTTGACACTAGTTCTTCCGCTTCCCACTTCTTAGTAGATGTTGTTGGGCTGACTTCTCCCAGAATGCACCAGCGAAATCCCTCTACCGATGTCCCATGTTGCCCAATCTTGAACTGCCTTTACTGTATAAAAGGTTGAGAAGCATTTTTGCCTCTCAGCTGTATGCCTATTTCTTTATTCAACTCCCTGTAACCTAGCTTCTGCCTTGGCCACAGAACAGAGTTCAAGGCAAAAATCATAAACTGCATTCTCAATGATTGTTACAAAAGTATATTCTCCATCCTTGAGCTCTGCACATCACCATCACTCCTGCCCCTCACCAAGCAACATATCATCCTCTCTATCAACCTTCCTCTTCTGAGGTCACAAGAATATCTTCGAAAGGTTTTACTCATAGAATCTAAAAGTTCTTCAAGCACCTTCAGCAATCTGAATGCCAAATTCCATCAATACTCCAGAATCCTTTCAAGGATCTAAATTTGGTGGTCACTATTAAAGAAATGACTGTATAAAATCTTAAGAAATATATTGGATATTATAGAAGTTGTATGAAAGAACTTCCAAAGATGTTTGCTGGCTTCAAAACACAGGCAGAGGCCTGTTATCTCTGCCAAGGGCAAGCTTCTAGCACAGATCCTGATTAAATTGGACTTCATGACCCATACATGAACCCTATATAAACCCCACTTATGTGTAAACCCAGAGAAAAAAGGTTAAAATCAGCTCTCTAGTGGCAAAAATAAAATCACTTCAGACAGAATTTTTCAAAGTGATCGATGCTGGCCAATTTTCTTCAAATGGAGGAAGATTGAGAGAGAGAGAGCACTTCCTAGCACCTTGGGATTAGCTCAAGAAGACAGAATAAAAAGGAATGATGGCTGCAAACAGAACAGAGAGGGAATGCCCTTCCCAGCTGCAGAAATCGGTTTCATCTATTTGTTCACCTTTCTGATCCCATGGCCACTGCCAAGCTGTCAGACAATTACTCTCTCATGAAGTTAAATTTGTCAACTTCCTTCAGCTGAACATCAGGAAGTCCAAAGCCATTGTAAGCAACCAACACTATCAAGTCTATTGCTCTGACACCAACTTCAGTTGCTTAGGTGACCCAGTCTGTGAAACACTGGCATCCTTTAAATCAAAAAACAGAATTCCTAATCCAACATCTCAGCTAAGGCTTCTTGCAAACAACTTCGCAAATATATCCAAGAAACTCTATTCCAGACTCATCACCACAAACCTTTACAGAAATGTTGATCATTTCTCAATTTCACAGTCATTATTTTTTTGCCTTGGACTCTGTTCTATGACCAGGGCAGAAGCTGGATCACAGCAAACGAAACATAGAATTTTGATAACTTGTTAAAAACTCAACAGCCTATATCTTATCCTGCACTCAAGTCTACTTCAGCAAGTACTACAAAGACATTGAAACAAAGTCTTTTTTCTTATAATACACAATACCCTAAGTGTTACAGGTACTGGATGCTTGAACATACATGATATGGAGATGATGGCATTGGACTGGGGTAAGCACAGTAAGAAGTCTCACAACACCAGTTTAAGTCCAACAGGTTTATTTGGTAGCACAAGCTTTCGGAGCATTGTTCCTTCTTCAGGTGAACTGAAGCTATTGGACTTTAACCTGGTGTTGTGAGTCTTCTTACTGTGCTTGAACATACCCCAGTGCAGTTCACTCCCCTAATATTGCCATGTTTACTTCCAGCTGTATCTCAGAAAATATAGGTAATTTTTAAAGTCTGTCTACACTTAAATAGAAGACAAAGTATTTTTAAACCCGAGTGCAACAGATTCTATGTATAAAAGTTCATAGATAGCGCATAGAACCCTACAGTGCACAAAGAGGCCCTTCGGCCCATCAAGTCTGCATCAAACACAATCCCACCCAGGCCGTACCCCCATATCCCTACATATTATACCCACTAATCTCTCTAACCTACACATCCCTGGACACTAAGGGACAATTTCTTAGCATGGCCAATCAACCTAACCCACATATCTTTGGACTTTGGGAGGAAACCGGAGTACCCGGAAGAAACGCACGCAGACACGAGGAGAATGTGCAAACTCCACACAGACAGTGAACCAAGCCGGGAATCGAACCCGGGACCCTGGAGCTGTGAAGCAGCAGTGCTAACCACTGTGCTACCGTGCCGCCTGGTATATTATAATATAGTTATAATAGTCTCATCGCCACTGGGCTTTGATTAATCAGCTAAAGAAGCTTTTGGAAACCGTTTTCAGCCAAAGGACAATTTTCCTTCAGACAGTACGCTGACATCTGATGTATTGTCACAAGACAAATGGGCAAGCACATTTTTTGAAAAGAAGAGCTTTCCTGATTTAGTGAGTTTTTCAGCTATAGAAACCAGAAATGTTCCAGGTTTCTCCACCCAAATGCTGGCTCCGAATAGAAAGAGATCATGTTAAATTTGTATAGAACACTGGTTCAGCCTCAGCCTTTTTTTTCTTTATTCTATCATGGGATGTTGGCAATGACTGCATCTGTTGCCCATCCCTATTTGTCCAAGTGGCATAGCAGGCTATTTCAGAGTGCAATTTAGAGTCAACCATATTGCTGTGGATCTAGGGTCACATATAGGCCAAATCAGGTAAGGACAACAGATTTCTTTCTCTACAAGGACATTAGTGAACCCGATGAGTTTTTATGACAATTAATAATAGTTTCTTTGTCATCATTACTGACACTAGCTTTATATTTCAGGTTTAACTTCTACCATCTGCCATGTTATGTATTGTGTCCAGTTCTGGGTACCACACGTCAGGAAAGATATGAAGGCATTAGACAAAGTGAGGAAAAGATTCAAGAGACTAGTTCTAGGAATGAGTAACTTCAATTATATAGACAGATTAGAGAAGTTGAGGCTGTTTTCCTTGGAGAAGAGAAGGTTGAAAGGAGATGAGATTGAGATATTTAAAACCACGAGGGATCTGGTGAAGAACAAAGGAACAAGACCTTCGGTCTTCCAAGCCTGTGCCGATCATGATGCCCTACTCAATCTGTATCCTCTATTCCCTGTCTAAACATTTACCCATTCAAATGCCTTTTAAATTAGAGAATTAACTTAGAGAAGATAGGGAAAAACTATTCACATTGAATAGTTTTTCCCTATCTTCTCTAAGTTAAATTCACATTCAAAGATCATGTCACATTCAAAGATCATGAACAAGATGAGCGCACAGACATAAGTTAATTGGCAAAAGAAGCAATGAGGATAAGCAAGTGGTTAAGATCTGGAATGCACTGCTTGAGTGGGGAAGCAGGTTCAATTGAGGCATTGAAGAGGGAATTGAAGGCGGGGGGGGGCACTAAGTGCAGTTAATTCAGAAAGCCAGTGCAGACACAAAGGGCTGAATGGCCTTCTTTGTACAGTAACAGTTCTATGATTATTTGAGTTAGTAACAGAGAATTCCCCATTGTAACCATTCTCTACAAAAACAAATAATTCAATTTTTACCGCTGCAGGAAACCAACATCATTGTGTAATAGTACGAGTATAGTTTACTCCTGTCTCCATTTCATTTTATATCATTAAGAAACAAAGCATTACTTCTATGAATTGTACTCACAGGAACATTAACTTTTCGAAACATTTCTGCTGCTCTCTGCGCATCCAACAGAGCAATGTCCTGGGGAGTAGAAACAATAACTGCTCCTAGAGAAAAGTACAATCAGCTACCATTAGAGCACCATCTTTTTGGAGCCATCTGAAAAACATGTTTGAAAATGCAGCCAATGAGTGATGTACCAGTAAGCATGAGTTTTGCATCATATCCATGAAGTGCATCAATTCCAATTATCCCTTCTGATTAATTCCTGAATAGTGAGATTTGTTTCATTTACATTGCTTTAAAAAGTTTGATAGTCTCATTCACTTATTTCATCCTAGCCTCCTCTTTCTCCATTCCCACCTTTGCATTCTCTGTCTTCATCTCGTCTCCATTGCTATGAACTCCCTTGTCCTCAATTCCTCCCCACTTTGATATACTTTTATCTCCATTTCCACCTCATTCCCTCCTCCGCTATATCCCACATTCTTTTACATTAATTTACGGATGGCGCAGGAGCACAGTGGTCAGTACTGCTGCCTCAAAGTGCCCGGGACCAGGTTCAATTCCGGCCTTGAGTGACTGACTGTGTAGAATCTGCATGTTCTCCCCACGTCTGCATGGGGTAAATATGTGGGGTTATGGGAATACAGCCTAGGTGGCATGCTGTAGGAGAGTCGGTGCAGACTCAAGAGGTCGAAAGGCCTCCATCTGCGCTGTAGGAATTCTATGATTCATGGGATAGTACCATCACTGGCTAGACTAGTTGTCCTTCAGAAGGTGGTGGTGAGCTGCCTTCTTGAACTGCAGCAGTCCCTGAGGTGTCGGTATGTCCACCATGCTGCTGGAGTGTGTGCGCCTCGATTTTGACCCAGCGAAAATGAAGGAACGGCAATATATTGCACATGTCAAGGTGATGAGTGACTTGGAGAAGACCCTCCAGGTGGTGGTGTTCCCACGTATCTGTGTCCTTCTCAATGGTAGTGAACTAAAAAAAAAAGAAAATTACAGCACAGGAACAGGCCTTTTGGCCCTCCAAGCTGACACCAACCATGCTACCCAACTGAACTAAAACCCCCTACCCTTCCAGCGACCAGTGGTTTTGGGTTTGGAAGGTGCTGCCTAAGGAACCTTGTAAGTTCCTGCAGTGCATCTTACAGATTGTATACGCTGCCACTGTCCATTGGTGGTGGGGTAGAAGGGATTGAATGTTTGTGGAAGGGGTAGCAATCAAGCAGGCTGCTTTGTCCTGGATAGTACCAAGCTTGAGTGTTGTTGGAGCTGCACTCATTCAAGCAAGTGGGAGAATTCCTTTACATTGGTGACGTGTGCCTTGTAGATGAAGGATAGGCTTTGGGAAGTCAGGTGGCTAGTTCCTCATTGAAGTCACTCCTTTGACCTCTCTGGTAGCCAAAGTATTGATATTCAGAGTCCAGTTCAATTTCTAGTGAATGGGAACCCTCAGGATGTTAGTAGTGGGGTTGATAATACCATTGAATGTCAAGGGGCGTGGTTATATCCTCACTTGTTGGGGATAGTTATTCTCTGGCATTTATGAGGCATGAACATTACTTCTCATTTGTCAATCCAAGCCTGGATATTGTCCAGGTCTTGCTACATTTGGACATAGATTGCTTCAGTATCCAATAAGTCAAGAACGATTCTGAACATTATGACTCTGTAACTGCACAGAGATTTATAGCATGGAAACAGGCTCTTCAGCCCAACTTGTCCATGCCACCCAGTTTTTTAACCCCTTAGCTAATTCCAATTGCCCATGTTTGGTACATATCCCGCTATACCCATTTTACCATGTAACCATCCAAACCCTTTTTAAAAGGCAAAATTGTACCTGCCTCTATTACTATCTCTGGCAGCTTGTTCCAGACACTCACCAATCTGTGAAAAAAATTGCCCCTCTGTACCCTTTTGTATCTCTCTCCTTTCATCTTAAGCCTGTGGCCTCTAGTTTTAGACTTCCCACTTCTGGCCTTATGATTAAGCAGCTGAAGATGGTTGAGCCTAGGACACCACACTGAGATACTCCTTTGGTGACAGTAACTCCAATATTGCTAGGGCTCCTTGATGCCATACTTAGTCAAATGCTACCTAGTTGTCATAGGCAGTCACTTGCCTCTGACATTCAGCTCTTTTGTCCATGTTTGAATCAAGGCTGTAATGAGGTCAGGAGCCAAGTGACCCTGGTGTGGTCACTGTGGTGAGTCCAATTGAGTTTCTGGTCAATGATAACTCCATTGGCCGACAGTGGGGGATTCAGTGACGGTAACACCATTGAACGTCAAAGGACGGTGGTTAAAATGTCTCTTCTTAATGGTCATTGCCTGGCATTTGTGTGGCACGAATGTTACATGCCACTTGTCAGCCCAAGCCAGCCCAAACCCATTGTCCAGATCTTGTTGCATTTGAATATGGACTGCTTCAGTATCTGAGGAGTCATGAATGGTCCTGAACATTGCGCAATCATCAACGAACATCCCAACTTCTAACCTTATGATAGAGGGAAATTCAAGAATGAAGCAATTGAAGATTGTTGGACCTAGGACATTATCCTGAGGGACTCCTGCAGAGATGCTGTGGAGCTGAGATGACTGACCTTCCACAACCACAATCATAGAACATAGAACACTACAGCACAAACAGGCCCTTCGGCCCACGAGTTGCGCCGATCACATCAACACCTACCAATCTATAGACCTATCTATAACCCCCAATCCCATTAAATCCCATATACTCATCCAGAAGTCTTTTAAAAGACCCCAGCGAGTTCGCCTCCACCACCATTGACGGCAGCCGATTCCATTCACTCACCACCCTGAGTGAAAAACTTACCCCTAACATCACTTCTGTACTTGCCTCCCCGCACGTATCAGGTACGACTCTAACACTCAGAGAGCTTGCTCCGATACCCACTGATTCCAATTTGGCAAGAACTCCTTGATGCCAGATTCAGTCAAATGTAGCCTTGATATCAAGCACTGTCACTCTCATCTCATCTCTGCAGTTCAGCTCTTTTGTCCATGTTTGAACCAAGGCCGGGTTAGAGGTCAGGAGCTGACTGACCCTGGCAAAACCTAAACTGGGCGTCACTGAGCAGGTGCTGCTTGATAGCATTGTCACCAACCCCTTCCATCACTTTGCTGATGATCGAGAGTTAACTGGGTGGTAATTGGCTGGGTTGGAATTGTCCTGCTTTTTGTGTACACAGGCCATACCTGAGCAATTTTCCACATTGTTGAATAGATGCTCGTGTTGTAACTGTACTGGAAGAGCCTGATTAGGGGAGTGCCAAGTTCTGGAGCACAAGTCTTCATTACTATTGCCAGAATGTTATCAGGGCCCATTGCCTTTGCAGTATCCAGTGTCTCCAACCATTTCTTGGTATCACAAGGAGCTAATCGAATTGGTTGGAGAGTGGCATCTGAGATGCTGGGACCACTGGAGGAGGCCGAGATGGATCATCCACTCAGCACTTCTGGCTGAAGATTGCTGCAAATACTTCAGTCTTATCTTTTGCACTGGTGTGCTGAGTTCCTCCATCATTGAGGATGGGGTTACACGTGGAGCCTCCTCCTCCAGTGAGTTGTTTAATTGTCCACCACCATTCACGACTAGATGTGGAAGGACTGCAGAGCTTGGATCTGATTAGTTGGTTGTGGGATCGTCTATCACTTGTTGTTTTTGCTGTTTGGTGTGCAAGTAAGCCTGTTTGGTAGCTTCACCAGGTTGACACCTCATTTTTAGGTACGCCTGGTGCTGCTCCTGACATGCCCTCCATGTAATTAGCTGGCATAAAGGGGAACCCATGGATGTTACAGCTTTAGATTTACAGAAAGCATCTGATAAGGTTCCACATTCTGACATAAGAAGAGGCTATGGGATCTCTTTGCACAGACTGAGGTTTCACTAGTAGACAGAAATCAAAGTAGGAATAAACTGATCATTACTGGAATGGTAGGGCACAACTAATAGAACACCACAAGGTCATTGCTTGGATCTCAGCATTCCATATCAATGACATGAATGCACAGATTAACTACAATGTATCAATTTTTGCCAATAATGCAGACCGAACTAGAAAAGTTAGCTGTAAGGAGGCCACAAGGGTGCAGTACGTTATGGGGGAGATGTGAAATTATCCACGCAGTAGGAAGAATAGAAAAGCAGAATAATTTTGAAAAGGCAAGAGACTAATAAATGTTGATATAAGAACATAAGAAATAGGAGCAGGAGTAGGCCATCTAGCCCTTCGAGCCTGCCCCGCCATTCAATAAGATCATGGCTGATCTGTCGTGGCTCAGTTCCACATTCCCGCCCTCTCCCCATAACCCCTAATCCCCTTGCCTATCAAAAACCTATCAACTCGCATCTTAAAAATATTTAGCGAGGCAGCCTCCACCAGTTCAACGGGCAGAGAATTCCAGAGATTCACCACCCTTTGAGTGAAGAAGTTCCTCCTCAACTCCGTTCTAAACCGCCCCCCCCCCTTTATCCTGAGGCTGTGCCCTCTAGTCCTACTGTCCTTTCTGAGCGGGAAGAGCCTCTCCACTTCTATCCTATCCATCCCATTCAACATTTTATACGTCTCAATGAGATCTCCCCTCATTCTTCTAAACTCTAACGAGTGCAAGCCTAGTTTATTCAGCCTCTCCTCATAGTTCAACCTCCTCAACTCCGGCATCAGCCTAGTAAACCTCCTCTGCACTCCCTCCAAGGCCAAAATATCCTTGCGTAAGTGCGGCGACCAAAACTGCACACAGTACTCCAGCTGCGACCTCACCAGTGCCCTATACAGCTGCAGCAAGACCTCCCTACTTTTATATTCAATCCCCCTCGCTATGAAGGCCAGCATCCCATTCGCCTTCCTGACCACCTGCTGCACCTGCAGGCTGGGTTTTTGCGACTCATGCACAAGGACCCCGAGGTCCCTCTGTACCGTCGCATGCTGCAGTTTTTCGCCACGTAAGTAATAGTCCTTCCCACCATTCTTCCTACCAAAGTGAACAACCTCACATTTGCCAACATTAAATTCCATTTGCCAGTTCCTGGCCCATTCACCCAGCCTATCTAGATCCTTCTGCAGACTCTCCACACCCTCCGCACAATTTGCCGTTCCACCAATCTTGGTGTCATCAGCAAATTTCGACACCATACACTCGGTTCCCTCCTCCAGATCATCTATATAAATGGTGAATAGCTGAGGCCCCAGCACCGACCCCTGGGGCACTCTACTAGTCACCGACCGCCAATCCGAATAGCACCCATTGACCCCCACTCTCTGCCTCCTATTTGACAGCCAATCCTCTATCCACGCTAACACCCTACCCCCAACTCCATGCCCCCTGACCTTCTGCAATAACCTCTTGTGAGGCACCTTGTCAAACGCCTTCTGAAAAATCAAGAAACACCACATCCACCGGCTCTCCTCTATCCACCGCCCCAGACACATCCTCATAGAACTCCAATAAATTCGTCAGACACGACTTCCCCTTAACGAAACCGTGCTGTGTCTGCTCTACCAAACAATTCTCCTCAAGATGCCTCGCTATTTTCTCCTTGATCACGGATTCTAACATTTTTCCTACAACAGACGTTAAACTAACCGGCCTATAATTCCCCGCCTTTTGCCTGCCACCCTTCTTAAACAACGGCGTAACATTAGCCATTTTCCAATCTTCCGGCACTTCCCCGGAATCCAGCAACGTTTGGAAAATATGCACAGGAATGTGTGCATCTTTATACATAAATCACAAAGAAATTGGAAATGTAAATTACATATTAGCCTTCATTGCAAGTGGGTCTGAGTATAAGTCTTACAGCAATTATATTATCCTTTGGTGGGAAAAAGCTGGAGTACTGTGTATACTTTTGGTCTATTGACCCAAGGAAGGAGAAACTTGCCTTAGACAGGGGTGGAAGAAAGTCTAAATGGATTTGCGGTAATTAGGTTTCAGTTGATCTTGACCATTTTTAATGCTCCTTTCATTGGAATAATTTGTAAAGTCAAGAACGCCATTTTAACAGTAATGGTGGTTGAGAAGTCATTTTCATCCTGTAATACTTTCTTCATTATCGATATGGAGATGCTGGCGTTGGACTGAGGTGGGCACAGTAAAAAGTCTTACAACATCAGGTTAAAGTCCAACAGGTTTATTTGAAATCACAAGCTTTTGGAGCACTGCTCCTTCATCAGATGAGTGCAGTAGTAGGTTTCACAAACACAGCATATATAGACAGAGACATGATTGCAAGATAACGTTTGGAATGCAAGTCTTTTGAGATAATCAAGTCTTTACAGGTACAGACAGTGCGAGTGGAAAGGAAGATAATCCACAGGTTAGAGGCACGAATTGTCTCAAATCGGGGCAGTTAGTCAGATTTTGCAAGTCCAGGCCAAATGGTGAGGGTTACACGTAGTGTGACATGAACTCAAGATCCCGGTTGAGGCCGTTCTCATGCTTGCGGAACTTGGCTATAAGTTTCTACTTGGTGATTCTGCATTGATGACTTCACCTGACAAAGCAGCAGCACTCAGAAGGCTTCAAATAAACCTGCTGGACTGTAACCTGGTGCCATGTGATCTCTCATCTTGTCCACTGGCACCTCCACATCATGGCTAAATTGTTGATGTAGAGGTTTATATCGAACCTTAATTGAATGAATAAGACATGCTTGAGGGGCAGTATGGTCTAAACCTGCTCCTATTTCCCATCCAAAAACAAATTAAACCTTGAAGTTTAAGAAGCGATTGCAGCAGAGACCTAGTTGTTTTGTTTGTGCAAATACCAAATAGCAGTACTAACAACAAATCCTTGAACTGGGAGCAGTTGAACTCAGACAACCCATTGAATGGAGGTCAGATGGAAAAGTCACTAACACTTGATTTTATTCCTCCAAATACCAGTTACAATGCTTTAGTGCCAGATTTATTGTATCAGGCTGCACACTTGTGCTCATGGCCCTGCAATGACAGGATACAGGAGAATGCCACATTTGATTTCAATTTTAACTTGCAATACTATTTAGCAATAATGAAAACTGAAAATGCTGGAAAATCTCAGCAGGTCTGACAGCTTCTATGGGGAGAGAATCGAGCCAACGTTGAGAGTCTAGATGGCCCTTTATCAGAATTAAGACATTCAACAGAGGTTTATACTATTGGGGTAGAGGTGGGGAGATGGAGAGAGGGTGTGGAATTGGAAAAAGGGAATGTAAATGAGGATACAAAAGGCTCAGAGGATGCTAAAAGTGTCCATTAAGTGTTCAGAATGTGAGAATGGCAGAACAGGTTATTAAAGGTCTGCCTGAGGAATGTGGCAATTTTGGTACTATTTAGCAATGACTGACTAAGTGAGAATAATTTTGTTCATCTGCTAAAGTGAGCAGATCTTATTAATTGGGTATTATTGTATCAAACTACAATGACTTCGTTAAGGAGAAGAATGCTTTCAATCTTTCCACTCTAGAATACACAAAGTGAGTGAGTAATGCAAATTTATACATTACAGCTCCACACCACATTATATTGGTGCAGCTACGCTGAGCTAACCTTAAGCCCATCTAAAACCACAATCTGGAATGGTTCAAAAAGTAGCTCATCACTACCAGCTTTAAGGAAATCTGGATGGACAATAAATGCCAGCCTTACTAGTGACACTCATATCCTAGGCTAAATGTGGAAAAAAAAAATTGTGTTCAATTGGGTTGCAGCTTACTAATGCCTGAAACTTAATACGTTTATTCACAATGTTTATGAAAGGAATAAGATGATCTAGTGTTTCAGTTAGTAGAGTTCCTGACTCTGAGCCAGAAGCTCTGGATTCAAGTCCCATTCCAGGGCTTGGTGGTCACCAAAGAAGCATTCATGATGCAGTTCAACAGGCTGATAATCAACCAGTTATGCCTTCTAACATTTGCCACTATCCCATAAAGGAAAGAAAGTGTCTGAAGACAAAAACAAACAAAATTAATGTTACAGTATTGCCAGATTTAAACCTGAAAAATACATGCCAAATTACTGGATGACTGTCTGTCCACTGTATTTCATCATTTTATTTCTATTTTGTACTTTTCAATTCATTCAGCTGAAGAAAAAGGCATGTTAAATGGAGGACAGCAAAAAATCAGATTACCGATGACTTGTCGCACTTCTAACTACCTTTTCCTCTCCTCCTGTGGGGAGGTCCTATGAGGAGAGACTGAGGGATCTAGGGTTGTTTTCGTTGGAAAGAAGGCGGCTAAGAGGGGATCTTATTGAAACATATAAGATGATTAGAGGTTTAGATAGGGTGGATAGTGATAGCCTTTTTCCTCGGATGGAGAAAGCTAGCACGAGGGGGCATGGCTTTAAATTAAGGGGGGGTAGCTACAGGACGGATGTCAGGGGTAGGTTCTTTACCCAGCAGGTGGTGAGGGATTGGAATGCCCTGCCTGCTGCAGTTGTAAATGCGTCTAGTTTGGGGGCGTTTAAGAGATCTCTGGATAGGTTTATGGACGAAAAGGGATTGGTATAGGCTAGTGGGTCATTGTTTTTGTAACTGGTCGGCGCAACATCGTGGGCCGAAGGGCCTGTTCTGCGCTGTAATGTTCTATGTTCTATGTTCTATGTTCACAGACTCTCTGCCACCTGCATGGTCAAGGGATGTATGAGCAAAACCATATTTCACCAACACCATTTTCATATTCTTTTCTTTTGGAGGAAAAAAACACCAAAATGTAAATAATAGATATATACTGACAAAGTCCCATTTTAGAAGTTCCAAACATCAACACCAATAGAGCTGCAAATATTGATGGAAACAATAAAAATGGCATTCTCAAAGTAACATTCAAACTGAAATGGTGTAAACAGACCATTCACAAGAATCAAAGCAAAAAGCGTCCACAACATGTAACAGTTCAAGTGGCCCAACAATACCTTCTAAAGTGAAAGAAGGGCTTTATTAAATTTGGCTTTCTAATGTTGTTTGTGTAGAAAGACTAAACCCAATAGGGAGAAAAACAAATCAGATCGTACAGCAGACAAGCAAGATTAATTGGATGCAATATTGGAAGGTATAGGCAAGAATATTAAACAACTTAAACCTACCTGAAATAGGAATGTTTTGAGAGATGGAAAGCTGCACATCCCCTGTGCCAGGAGGCAAGTCTATCACAAGGTAATCAAGATTACCCCAGTCGACCTATGGAATAGAAAATATTCATAGTATTGTGGTCAGAGAATATTTACAGTTGCAATAAATCACAGGATCAGTAGTGCAAAAGGAGGCTATTCAGCCCATCAGTCTACACCAACTCTCCCAATGAACAGCATTGTGGCAGTGGTTGACACTGTTTTCTCAGTGCAAGGGACCCAATTTTGATTTTGGCCTTGGGCAATTGTCTGTATGGAGTTTGCACATTCTCCCCATGTCTATGTGGAATTCCTCCAGGTGCCTCAGCTTCCTCCATGAGTCTAAAGATGCATAGATTAGGTGGATTATTCATGGTAAGTACACAGGGTTACAGGGAAAGGGTGGGGGGTGTCCTGGGCAAGATGCTCTTTTGGAGAATGGGTGCAGACTTAATGAGCCGAATGGCCTCCTCCTGCACAGTAGGGATTCTACTGTTCTAGATTCTGTCAATCTCCTGCTTTTCCCCATAATCCCCCGCACATTATTTGAATAGAAACAATCCAATGCCTTCTTGAATGCCTCAAATGAACTTAGAAGCAGTGCATTCCAAACCCAAACCACTTGCTGTGTGAAAATGTTTTCCCTCACATCACGTGTTTCTTTTGCAAATCACTTTACATCTGTGCCCTCTCATTCTTGATCCTTTTACAAGTAGCAATGGTTTGTTCCTTTCTACTCCGTCCAGCCCCCTCGAGTTTGAACACCTCTATTAAGTCACCTCTTGGTCTTCTCTCCTTTCCGATCTTTCCGCATAATTGAAGTTTCTCATTCTTGAAACCGTTCTTGTAAACCTCTTCTGCAAGCTCTCCAATGTATTCACATCTTTCCTGTAGTGTGGCACCCAGAACTGTACATAATGTTCCAGCTGAGGTCTAACTAATGTCTTGTACAAGTTCAGTGTATTCTCCTTGCTTTTTGTACCCTATGCCTGTAATAATAATGCCCTGGATACTATATGCTTCTCTCCACCTGTCCTGCTCCCTCAATAACCTATGCATACAGAGCTAGGTTCCTTTGCTTCTGCACCCCTTTAAAAAGGTTACATTGTTCGTCCATGTCTTCCCACCAAAATGATCGCCTCACTCTTCTCTACATTGAACTTAATCTGCCACTTATTTGCCCACTTCATCAATTTGCCTATGTCCTTTTGAAGTTCCACGATGTCCTCTTCATAGTTAACAATACTTCCAAAACAGAAAATGCTGGAAAATCTCTGCAGGTGTGGCAGCATTTGTAATGAGAAAAAAGAGCTGACGTTGAGTCCAGATGAACTTTTGATCAAAACATTTTCTCTTTTGGTTTCAGATTCCAGCGTCTGCAGTAATTTGCTTTTATTACAATACTTCCAAGTTTAATGTCATCCATAAACTTTGAAACTGCCACCTGCATACCAAGATCTAGATCATATTTCAGGAAATACAAGGGTTCCAATACCGATCCCCGAGGAACCAACAAATCTTCCTCCAGTCTGAAAAATATCCATTGACCATTACTCTCTGCTTCCTATTATTCTGCCAATTTTGTATTCACATTAATAATGTTCTTTCTATTTCATAAGCTGAAACTTTTCCCATAAGTCTGTTGTGGCACTGAATGCCTTTTGAAAGTTTGTGGATAAAACATCAACAATATTATCTTCATCATTTCTTTCTGTATCTCAAAAAAAGCCCAGCAAGTTAGATAAACATGATCTCCCCTTTAGAAATTCAAGAAAATCCCTTCAAGAAATCCTTAATAAATATACAATAATTCAAGTGCAAATGAAATCAATAGCAAAGCTGCACTTGGTATGCTAAGTTGGGCAAGAAAATCCTTGTTGAAAACAGAACTCAAGTTACAATAAGTAAGCAACATTCACAAAACTACTTTGGTTTCAAGAAGTGGTAGCAAACAGATTCAAATTCAATCATAACCTGAAAAAAAAAACACCATGCCAGTTTCTGGGGATATTTAAGCATGTGACAGAAATATGATCCTCCTATGAATGGACTTGATTGGTTAGGACACCAACATCCCATTCTGTACTGAGGTTCTTCATATTGAAAACTCCTGATCCCAGAGCATCTGTAAGACGCTGAACACAAAATAAACTTCTCAGGCATTTGGAATAAAGATTAGCTGATAGCATTCTAACATGTTTAATCAGTCAGAAGAAAAAGTAGCTTTGATAGAACTTGGGAGTATAGAGGGGATGAGAATCATATCAGCCATTACTGAATGGTGGAATGGACTTGGACCAAATGGCCTAATTCTGCTCCTATGCCTTATGGTCTTGGAATTCTGTTCACACATCTCAATAAGTACTTGTGCATTATAGTTTAAATATAATTTCTGTACCAATTATTCTGTTCTTCAAAAAGATCCACACGGAGAGCTTTCCTCACCTTTCTCAACAGTCTTTCTATTGCTGACATCACCATGAGACCTCGCCAAACAATTGGTGCTGCCTCCTCTATTAGAAAGCCCATTGACATGCTGAAAAAAGACAAATAAGACAGTAAAGTCAAAGCTCATTTATTAAGCATCATCAGATAACATTTTGTTACTGAGATATTTAATTGAATGACTTCAAAGAAAGTTGGAATGCCATTGAATGGAAAAACCTTACCAGGCAATCCCGAAATTTACCAATGGTCTCATCAAGTTGCCTTTGAGAAAAAATGTTTTTATATTACATTGCAAATATTTCATAAGAATAACTGTAAATAACAGCTCTAGCCCCTTATTCATTGAGGGAAGCCTCAATGCCATTCCACCAAATATAAGCATGTTTGTAACATGATCCTGTCCAAATTCTTTAATGCCATTACGTAGCAGACACATTCTATTGCAGAAACATAAAAGAGGCAGGGGAAAGTAATTACAGGGTAGAAAGATTACTTGAACCGCTTTCTGGCAGAAAATAACATAGGAATTCCTAACAGAAATGTTGACAAGAAATGGATCCGGCACAAGAGTTCTTATGAATTATATTTGGAGGTTAATGGGGGGATGGGGGGGCAGTTGTGTGTGCATGACTGGAGGAACAACTTTTATTTCGGGAAACAGAACGGAGATGTAATGACTGCAGAGAAGTTTAAAAAATTGATGGTAGACATATTCTGCTTCACATCTGATTGTTTAACATCTACAGTTGTCATCTCCAATCTCAATTGCTAGTTCAGAAATGTGATATACTGGGATCCACAAACTAATGGGGGGTGTATACTTGCAGGATGTACCTATTAATAGACTGTTTCTCAAGATGGGGCCAACAAATGGGGAGATGGGAGGATGCTGTCTTGTGTAAACTGTTTTGCAGATATCCTGTGAAGTTAGTTAGTACAGGAGGGAGGAATAACAGGATTCAGGTTTGTTGTGAGCTGAATATGGAGTGCAGTTACATGCACACTACAGAGTGGGCTGGCTGCCTGCCTTAGCCTGGAGGGGCTGTGCATTGCAAAATGCCGAGAGATACAATTAGATCACCAGGTAGATGTTTGGTTACCAAGGTTGTTAATGGGTGTGCAACAAGTTCATCGTTGTTCAGCACAGGGGAGATTTTAAAAAATATTAACTTAAACTCAAAAGAAAAGATTGCCAAAGTTTGCTTCATAATTTAGATGAATAATGTAAAGTTTGTTTATTAATCAAAAGTAAGGCTCACATTCACACTCCAATGAAGTTACTGTGAAATTCCCCTAATCACCACATCCGACGGCCGTTCGGGTCAATGTACCTAACTAGCACGTCTTTCAGAACGTGAGAAGAAACCGGAACACCCAGAGGAAACCCACACAGACACAGGGAGAACATGCAAACTCAACACAGACAGTGAACCAAACCGGGAATCAAACCCGGGTCCCCGGCACTGTGAACAGCAGTGCTAATCACTATGCTACCGTGCTGCCTGGATTGGGGCGAGTGGATGCAGATCCCATGATTATTAATCCATCTGAAATCAAATCTTATCAAAAAAGGTTTATGAACCTGTCACATTTGAAACACAAAGCTGGACTACAAAAGTTTGTATTTTGTTCTTTTCAAAATGGACAATTGGTGAGCTGACAAGATGGCTCCAGCTGCTCATATGCTAACTTCCAGAAGGTTCTGAACCAATTCAAAGAGATCAAAGACTAACACCTCAAGCATCTAGAAAGTAACACTTTGCATTGCATAAACTTTCCAGCTCAGCTAACACAATGGCCTAGCAAATAGTTGGTCTGTTCCAGCCAACTTCAAAGAAAGCTGACCCTTAACAGATCCTAATCCTAATGTTTTAATGGCTCAAGCTTTAACACAATGGATTACTCCCAGTGCCACATGCTAGCGAGCATGAAAATAAGGCAAATGAATGTATGGCTTAAGAGTTGATGCTCGAGGAAGGATTTTGGATTCCCAGATCATTTCTGGAGGAAGATGGGACATGTACAAGTGGGATGGTACTTGGACCGGAATGGGACCAACATCCTTGTGGGTGGGTTTCTACTGGTGTTCAGAAGAATCTAAACTGGTTCGCAGAGGACAGGGGACATAGAGGTTAGCACAATCGGGACACAGCATACTATAGCAAAAGAACAAGATTGAGGAGTTCAGCCATGTTGAGTTCCAGGGGAGTACGGTGAGGTTGGATGGCCTCTACTTTCATGGTAGGCAAGACCAGTGAGTTAAGTGTTGATATACAGAGACATGGTTGAGGGAGTGAGGCAGGACTAGGAATTCAACATTCCAGGTATAGGATCTTTAGGCAAGGCTGAGGAGGGCATAGAGGTGGTATTACATTATTAAATAAAAAGAGTCTGCCACTGCAGTAAAGAGGGACAATATCTTGGAAGAGTCTTCAAATGTGTATAGAATTTAAGAATAAAGAAGGGGCAGTCATATTGTTGAGAGTGTCGTGTAAAAATAATAATTTTTGAACAATTTGACATCGGGAGTGAGGTTTCTGCAGGCTAATAAGTGGACAAATGCCCAGGTTTACACGAGTTGTATCCCAGGCTGCTGTGGGGGGGCAAGAAAGAAATTTTTTAATTCCTCTCTGCCCACGGGGGAGATGCCGGCCTTGGACTGGGATAAGTACAGTAAGAAGTTTCACAACACCAGGTTAAAGTCCAACAGGTTTACTGGGTAGCACAAGCTTTTGGAGCGCTGCTCCTTCATCAGATGAGCGAGGAGCTGTGTTCGCAAACAGGGCATATATAGATACCAACTCAATTTACAAAATAACGGTTGGAATGTGAGTCTTTACAGGTAATCAAGTCTTAAAGGTACAGACAATGTGAATGGAGAGAGGGTTAAGCACAGGTTAAAGAGATGTGTATTGTCTCCAGCCAGGACAGTTAGTGAGATTTTGCAAGCCCAGGCAAGTCGTGGGTGTTACAGATAGTGTGACATGAACCCAAGATCCTGGTTGAGGCCGTCCTCACGTACGCAGAACTTGGCTATCAGTTTCTGCTCAGCAATTCTGCACTGTCGTGTGTCATGAAGGCTGCCTTGGAGAACGCTTACCCGGACATCAGAGGCTGAATGCCCGTGACTGCTGAAGTGTTCCCCAACAGGAAGAGAACACTGCTGCCTGGTGATACTCGAGCAGTGTTCATTCATCTGTTGTCATAGCATCTGCACGGTCTCCCCAACATACCATGCCTTGGGACATCCTTTCCTGTAGCCTAACAGGTAGACAATGTTGGCCGAGTCGCAAGAGTATGTACCGTATACCTAGTGGATGGTGTTCTCACGCGAGAACACCAAAGGAATTAAGGGTCATGGGGAACAGGCAGGTAAGTGGAACTAATCCACTTCAGATCAGCCATGATCTTATTGAATGGCAGGGCAGGTTCGAAGGGTTAGATGGCCTACTCCTGCTCTTATGGGATGATGGCATCTGTGTTGATGATCCAGCACGTCTGGCAGAGGTTGTGATCACTGTTCTCCTGAAGGCTGGGTAATTTGCTACAAACAAGGGTCTATTTGACTTGTGTGGTTGTTTGAAGGCAAGAAGTGGGAGTGTGGGGTGGTCTTGGCGAGATGTTCATCTTGATCAGTGTCATGTTGAAGGCTCCGGAGAAGATGTCGTAGCTTCTCTGCTCCGCGGAAGTACTGGACGACAAAGGACAGTTATCTACAGATTGCCTTTAAGATACCAGTTTCAGACGTACGTTTCTCACTCGCAAAGTAGCATGACAGAAATGACAGAAGTTATGTTCATTCATGTCTACAATATGAGGTCTTTAATTAATTTTGTCTCATTACACATTTCTAGGTCCAAAATAACCTGTTCTCTGGTTAGTTCCAGAACATATTTTAAGAAACTGTCCCAAATACACTACGAATTAATGCTCCAAGCTATTTTTGCCAATTGCCCAATCCAGGTACAGATAAAATTTACCCATGATTCCTTATAAGCTCACATCTATTGCTTGAGGGGATGTCTGTCCTATTTTGTAGTGCCTGTTAGAGAGCCAACAAGCTACCCCCACCAGCATCTTCTTTGCTATTTTTCATCTCCACTCAAACTGATTCTATATCTTGATCTTCCGAACCAAAGCAATGACAGCCCCCATCTTTCTCAGGGGTAAAGTTCTAAGTTTGGAGAGTGCAGTTGGAGAAGTTTTGGTGTGTTGCTACAATGTATCTTGTAGATGGTACACACTGCAGCTATAGCGTACCTGCCTTTTGGAGAGGAAATGAATCATTAGGCTGGTGAATTGGATACCAATCATGTAGTTGGATTTATCCTACAGATGGTGTTGAACTTCAATGTTTTTGCAGTTGCAGTCATCCACCCAAAAGAAGAGCATTACATCACACTTCTGCAAGCCATTAAATATCATGGAAGGCGATTATTGGGAATGGCAACTGCAATGTTCCCTCCAAGTTAAGCAGACACACAATCACACACCAATCCAGAACATAGTGTAGTGCAACCAAGTTGCACAATGTTCAATTTAAGCTTTGCACATGCCCATTCAATAACCAAGCAGTGCAACAAACTGATTATGAAATGAAAAGTTAGAGAAAACATTGGTCTTTGCTTGGCACAGATGTTCCTTGCCCAACCCAAACGTTAGCCAGCTGTTACTGCATGCCAGCACGAATGCTTCATTTCCTCGGCAATTATAAATGCTGTGCAATCATCCAACATGCTACCTCTGCCCTCAAGATGGAGAGAAGACTAGGTGTAAGATATGCTCTAAGCCAAGGTGATTGACCTCAACAATCTCAATTTCTTCATTTGTGATTGACTGGAATCAAACCAGAGAAAATTTCTCCGTGATCCCCAGTGACTTCATTTTTACTCCAGCTCCTTGGGGCCATACTAGGTCAAGTATTGCCTTGATGTCAAGATTAGTCTGTGGGACAGCTCTTCCTATTTTGGCAAAAGATAACAAAGGGGAACTTTGCAGGATCAACTGGGTTGGCTGTGCTTTTGTAGTATCCAAATCTATTGCCTGCATTGAAGCCAAATGGTTTTGTTCTTATTTGAATCCTTTGTTGGATTATATAACAGATTGCTCGGCTATTTCAGGGGTAGTTCAGAAAGAATTACATTGTTGTGGTCTGATGTCACATGGGTCAGACTGGTTTAGGACAGGTTTCTTTCACTGAAGGGCATGATTGATGGCGACAGTTCAAATTTCAAAATATACCACCAGATCCTTATGAAGGTGACTAACACATTTGCTTAGGGGAACCTTTGTATCCTGGTTTTTTTAGTAGCTTAGAATTAGCCAACAACTTTTCAATACATTTCACTTAATCTATTCTATCAATTTAGCTTGAACTACAATCCTAGAAGGATGCCTCAATTTGCAAACATCACAAGTTCTCAGTTTTAAAAAAAAAATCACTTTTCCTCAATTAAATATGTGAGTCTACCACGATATTCAGAACGACTCAGTGATGCAGTAACCACAAACACCATTTGAGTAACTCTCCTCTGGCTTGATGAGTCACAAGACTCCAGCAAATTACTGGAAGAAAAAGCAATTGTTTCCTTCAACATGATTGAATGAATTCAATGCTCTGGATTTTGTTGCCTTAACTTTAGCATGTGTCACTTTTAAGTACTGATTTCCATAGAATCCCTATTGTGCAGGAGGAGGCCCTTCAGCTCTTGAGCTTGCACTAACAACGATCCTACCGAGGCCCTATGCCCTATTTACCCTGCTAATCCCCTGACAGTAATGGGCAATTTAGCAAGGCCAATCCACCTAACTTGCACATCAGGAATAAAAGATTGATTGATTAGGGCAAGACTAGAGCCAGTCCAGGACAGTAGTGGGAAGTTGTGTGTGGAGCCTGAAGAGATAGGAGAGGCACTAAATGAATATTTTTCGTCAGTATTCATGCAGGAAAAAGTCAATGTAGTCGAGGAGAATACTGAGATACAGGCTTTTAGACTAGATGGGATTGAGGTACATAAGGGGGATGTATTAGCAATTCTTGAGAGTATGAAAATAGATAAGTCCCCTGGGCCAGATGGGATTTATCCTATGGTTCTCTGGGAGGCTAGGGATGAGATTGCAGAGCCTTTGGCTTTGATCTTTATGTTGTCATTGGCTACAGGTATAGTGCCGGAAGACTGGAGGATAGCAAATGTTATCCCCTTGTTCAAGAAGGGGAGTAGAGACCATCCTGGGAATTATAGACCGGTGAGCCTTTCTGTTGTGGGCAAAGTTTTGGAAAGAATTATAAGAGATAGGATTTATAATCATCTAGAGAGAAATAATTTGACTAGGGATAGTCAACGGGGTTTTGTGAAGGGTAGGACGTGCCTCACAAACCTTATCGAGTTCTTTGAGAAGGTGACCAAAGAGGTGGATAAGGGTAGAGCAGTTGACGTGATGTGTATGGATTTTAGCAAAGCGTTTGATAAGGTTCCCCATGATAGGCTACTGCAAAAAATACGGATACATGGGACTGAGGGTGATTTAGCAGTTTGCATCAGGAACTGGTTAGCTGATAGAAGACAGAGGGTGGCAGTTGTTGGGAAATATTCAACCTGGAATTCAGTTACAAGTGGTGTACCTCAGGTACACCACTGAATGTGTACCTCAGGTACACCACTGAATTGGGGCCACTGCTGTTTGTCATTTTTATAAATGATCTAGATGAGGGTGTAGAAGGATGGGTTAAATTTTGTGGACGACACTAAAGTCGGAGGAGTTGTAGACAGTGAGGATGGATGTTACAGTTTGCAGAGGGACATAGATAAGCTGCAGAGCTGGGCTGAAAGGTGGCAAATGGAGTTTAATGCAGAAAAGTGTGAGGTGATTCACTTTGGAAAGAGTAACAGGATTACAGAATATAGGGCTAATGGAAGGACTCTTGATAGTGTCAATGAGCAGAGAGATCTCGGTGTACACGTGCACAGATCCCTGAAAGTTGGCAGCCAGGTTGATAAGGTTGTTAAGAAAGCGTACGGTGTGTTAGCTTTTATTGGTAGAGGGATTGAATTTCAGAGCCGTGAGATCATGTTGCAACTGTACAAAACTCTGGTGTGGCCACACTTGGAGTATTGCGTACAGTTCTGGTGGCCACGTTATAAGAAAGATGTGGAAGCATTGGAAAGGGTGCAGAGGAGGTTTACCGGGATGTTGCCTGGTACGGTGGGAACGTCTTATGAGAAGAGGCTGACGGACTTGAGGTTGTTTTCGTTAGAGAGAGAAGAAGGTTAAGGGGTGACCTAATTGAGGCATACAAGGTGATCAGAGGATTAGATAGGGTGGACAGTGACAGCCTTTTTCCTCGGATGGTGATGGCTATTATGAGGGGACATAGCTTTAAATTGAGGGGTGATAATTATCGGACAGATGTAAGAGGTAGGTTCTTTACTCAGAGAGTAGTAAGAGCATGGAATGCCCTGCCTGCAGCAGTTGTGGACTCGCCAACTTTGAGGGTGTTCAAATGGTCAGTGGATAGGCACATGGATAACATTGGAATAGTTTAGGTTAGACAGTCATTGGATTCGTTCCACTGGTTGGCGCAACATCGAGGGCCGAAGGGCCTGTACTACGCTGTAATGTTCTATGTTCTATCTCTGGACTATGGCAAGAAACTGGAGCACCCAGAAGAAACACATGCAGACACGGGAAGAATGTGCAAACTCCAAACAGACAATCGCTCGAAGCCAGAATTGAACCAGGGCCCCTGACGCTTGAAGCACTGTACCACCATATTTTCAAAATGTTTTTATTTCCCTCATCCGCACACCACTCACTAAGTAAGGGTTCCTTAAGAGAGTGGCTTGTTGAAGGAGAAGCCAATGTCATCCAAATAAAGAAATAAAGTAAACCTCAAAACTAAAGTTGTTGTATGTTATAAAATAGAAAAATAAATCTGATAAGGATCTCCTTATAGCACGTCCATGCAGAAAACCAAGTCTTGTTAGCAAAACCCTTGCCAACCACAAAGTGATATATATCAAGACAGTATTCCAACACCCAAATATTGTGAAACATACAAACTTCCTTTGACTACTTCCATCATTTTCAATAACATTCTCAAAATTCAGCAAGACACATCAGGATTTGTCTGAAATAGATGTAACATTCTTAAATTGTTCATCTAACTTTCTTCAATATTCACAGAACTTAGTGCAACCTTAAATTTATAAAACCTCAAATTAAGAAACTTACCGTCCGTTAATTCTGGGTTTCCCCTTAAATTCATCATACGTGGTATAGATGGACCATACACATCTGCATCCAGCAGCCCCACGACCTTAACCAGAGGAAAAAGGACTGATTTTATGATACAATTTAGGTCAACACTGTTGGATATATTCTGCTCTACATTTTAACGCAACTGAAGACAGCTTTGCAACAAAGTATACATCTGATTCTCCAAATGAACTCAGCCTAAAATGGCACCAACAAATGAGATTTACAAATAAAACAGAAATTGGTTCTGATTGTGTCCTGCCCAAATTGTTTAGTTATTCTCCTTTCATGTGTTTTTTTGTCGTCCATTTACAAAATTTTCTATTTTGCAGTTTCAAGGCTCTAGTTTTTTTTCAATCTTGTCTTAATTAGCATGGTTATGAAGACAGATTTAAAAAGAGTTGCACACCAATTATGCTATTTTCTCTTCAAACCCATGAGATTATATGCTTATCCTATCGAATTCAATTCAGCACCCTAAGTTCTGACCAGGAATTACATTGTTAAATTTTGTAGATAGCTTGCCCCACATAACCCTTCACCCAGAACTAGGCAAGTGTTGGGTAGTGGCAAGCAATGCTCATGGAGAGGAAAAAGCACCTTGTATCACATCAATTTCACAATGGCAAGCGCATTTACACAAATACTAGACTCCCTTTTACTGCAGTGTAATTTATATGCATTACAATAAGGTCTGGCTATTCATGACTTGCTTTTTAGTCAATTCACTTATCTGCTGAAAAGTCTTTGTACACCAGTTCACCCACTGCAGGCCCAAATAAATATATCTGCATTAAAAAAATAAAAAATAGAAACCCCGACTGCAGTCCACCTCCAATCACAAGTGCTCTAAGTAATAGAAATTTTATTTTTTTTTTGTTTTGAATAATTTCAGGATGGCAGGGTAGCACTTCTGTCTCACAGTGCCAGGGACCTGGGTTCAAACGCCAGCCTTGGGTGACTGTCTGTGTGGAGTTTGCACTTTCTCTCCGTGTCTACGTAGGTCTCCTCCAGGTGCTCTGGTTTCCTTCCACACTCCAAAGATATGTGGGTTAGGTTGATTGGCCATGCTGAACAGCCCCCTTAGCGTTAATGAGATTAGTGGGTAAATACATGGGGTTAAAAGGATAGGGCCTGGGTGGGATTGTTGCAGACGGGCTGACTGGCCTCTTTCTGCAATGTCAGACTTCTATGATTCTCATCCCTCTACCAAAAGTCTCTTTAAATTTATTATAGATGGTTTTTATTGCCTTTGATCCTTTATACACGTAAAGCTGTAGGATGGCTGGAACCTATCTAATTGACTCCCATTGTAAACCGTGTTTGTTGTTTGTGATTTTGTCAATTGAGAGGTGTTGAGGGAAAGTGACCTCCATGAACAGCAGGACTTTACTGTCTAAACAAATAATAAATTCAGTTCAAGCAAACTGATTACACCATTGCCCTACACTTTAAGCAACTTTTCACAGTAATTACTACTTCACGGACCTGAAATAAGGCCTTTAAAAAGGCCTGAATAAAGTTGTAAAATGTTGAGATATGAAACTGTTAACATTTAACAATGATCTGATTTTTAAAATAGAGGACAACTAGCAAAGAGCAAGATAAGAAGAGAAAAAAAACTTAAAAATTCTACGAACAACATAACCAGCACTGGTTTTCAATCTAGTTGAGACAAAGCGTAACAAAATATTGACATTAGTACACTACAGTTATTAATTAAATGATGTGGTCAAATGTTCAATAATTACTCTTCTGTAGAGCAGCCGGAAAAAAAAATTCAATCATCTTAAGCACAAACATTATAAATATTTCAAGTGATGTGTTATTTTTCATCCATTCAGGTGGAAAAGTTCTACTTTTCCAATGATCATATAATCGCAGAAGAGACCCATGGGCATATCAAGTCTGCACCAACACACTAGAACCACCTAAGCTCCCACCTAACCTCATCTGCCAGCACTTGGCCCATTGCCCTGAATGTTATATCATGCCAAGTACCCAACCAAATACTTAAAGTTGTGAGGCAACTCACCACTACCATCCTCCCAGGCTGCGTATTCCAGACTGTCACCACCCTATGAGTAAAAATGCTTTCCCTCACATCCCAGCTAGAACTCCTGACCCTCACCTTGAACCTATCTCCCCTCATGATTGACCCTTTGACCAAGAGAAGCAGATGCTACTTATCCATTCTGTCCATGCCCCTTATAATCATGTACACCTCGATCAGGTTGCCCCTTCAGTCTTCTCTACTCCAGTGAAAACATGACATGGAGGTGCTGGCATTGGACTGGGTAAGTGAAAACAAGACAACCTCTCTAAGTTAAATGTTCCACCCCAGGCAGCATCCTGGCAAATCTCCTCTGCACCCCCTCCAGTGCAATCACATCATTCCGATAACGTGACAACTAGAACTGTGCACACTACTCTAGCTGTGGCCTCACCAAAGTTCTAAACAACTTCAACATGACTTCCCTGCTTTTGTAATCTATGCCTCAATTGATAAAGCCAAGTGTCCCATATGTCTTTTTCACCACCCTACTAACATGCCCTCAAAGATCTGTGGACAAACGTGTCAGAGTCCTTTTGTTCCACAGAATCTGCTAGTGTCCTGTCATTCATGGAGTACTTTCTTCTCAAATTAATCTTTCCAAAGTGCATCACCTCACACCTTGCAGGATTAAATTCCAGCTGCCACTTATCTGCCCAGCTGACCATTCCGTCTATATCTTCTTATAGCCCAAGACACTGCACCTCACTGTAAACCACCCAGCCAATCTTTGTCTCATCTGTAAATTTACTAATCCTACCCCCCCCTAACATAGTTGTCTATGTCATTTATATAAAATGACAAATGATAGGGGGCCAAACACAAATCCCTGTCATATGCCATAGGATAGTGGCTTCCAGTCACTAAAGCAGCATTTTGTCACCACCCTCTGTCTCCTATTTTGAATCCCCTTTATCAAATTACCCTGTATTCCATCTGCATTTATCTTCTTCACAAGTCTGATTAGTTAATGTTTGCCTGGACTTCATGTTCAACAGCTTACAATTATCGACAAACTTTATGGGTTTTCATACTACGATTCCCAGTTTTTAAATTTACAGTTTATTTATTAGTCACAAGCAAGGCTTACATTAACACTGCAATGAAATTATTGTGAAATTCCCCTAGTTATCAGATAGTAAAAGCAGCTGGGCACTTTCACCAGTCGATCAGAGACCTGCGTAATTAAGCCAAGCAATAACATGTTTCCTCAAGCAGATTGAAAATCCTTGCTAAGCCACAGGATGTTTACACTTCACTGGGATATTTAAGAGTATTTAATTCAATGCAAAATCATGCAGAGAAAGCAAGTGAGAGGCTGGGATTGAGAGTACTTAGAGGTAGAAAGAAAAAGTTTAAAAACTTATTTTTGACCATTTCCAATAATTAAAAGCTAATGAAATTGCATACACACAAAAATAAATTTTCAATGCCAGTGAGCTGGTTTGCATTAATTAAGAGTCATTGTACCCCTAAAAATTCAATTACATTTAAAATGGATGAGCCCTAATTTTTTTTTTTAATGGCAAGTGTTGCAAGCCACGTTTTTGCCACAAGAATCCAGGCTATTCACAAACCCTGCTCGAACCCAATCTTTGGTTTCCTGTTGTGTTTAAGCATAATATACCCACACAGCTACTTGTTAATATACTTTCTTCGCCTTCCTCTATGCTGCAGCTCTCCATGGTCTGAGTATCATTCGTGTCTGCCAATTTTAACCGCCTCTCTATAGGCATTGCTTCCAGTTCAAGGGTCATCAGGTTACATGGACCAGCATTTCTTAGTCCGAGAAAATCAGAATTGATCCCAGCTCTTACGTGTCCTTGCCAAACATTCTTAGCAATTACAAGTTTCTTTTGTACTTTATTGCTTCTCGATCAAAATGCATCACAACATGGGAGTTTACCGTAACTAAATTCAATTAAGACAAATTACCATTGTTTTGTTAACGCTTAACAAATTATAGTTCACAATAAGAATTGCATCAGTAGAAATAGTAATATATTTACCTTTAAAGGTCATTGTTAACTTACACACAAAAGTCACAGAATCCCTACAGTGCAAGAGGCGGCCATTCAATCCATCATGTCTGCACCAACCATAATCCCACCTAGAACCTATTCCTATAACTCCTTATATATACCCTACTTATCCCTCTGACACCAGGGTTAATTTAGCATGGCCAATCAACCTAACCTGCACACCTTTGGACTCTGAGAAGAAACTAGAGGAAACCCATACAGACACAATGAGAATGTGCAAATTCCACACAGCAGCGACCCAAGGCCGGAATTGAATCCGGGTCTCTGGCATCGTGAAGCAGCAGTGCTAACCACTGTGCCACCATGCTGTCCCACATCTCATTCAACACTTCAACAAAATTCAACTGCAAAAGCACACCCACTTACCAAATTGTTAGCAGCTAGTCCCAGAGCCAAATTCACTGAAATTAAAGTAAATTTAGATGAGTACAAAACACCATAACAACATATCAGAACTTAAAATTAACATAAGTTTACCAGCTTGAAAATGTTAAAAAGTTGACAATACACCAGCCATCACCTCTCCCCCATTCTCAAAACTTGGAAAAGATATTTCACAAAGTGATTCATCTCAAGTACCTCTGATCTATAGTTTTATACCAATTGCCAAACATGATGGCTTTTGTAGAGAAATGCACAAAAGTAGAAAATGCAGAAAAGACTGAAATCCAATTTATTGTCATTAATACATCCCAACAAGGTCTGACATGCATGGCTGAAAAAGAGAGGTGCTGCCAAAGACTGAACGAAATGTGGGTTCAGTGAGAAGCTGGGAATTTGATTCAGCTGGGAATTCAATGCTTTGCCTGCCTGATGTCAGGATTCTGGATGGATGCTCAGGGCTGGAGAAGACCTTTGAGGGGGAAGTGGAGAAGGATCCAATGGTCATGGTCCCAGTGGTCAGGTACCAATGATATAAGTGAGACTAGGAAAAAGTTTCTACATTGAGAGTATGAGCTAAGTACTAAATTAAAAATAAACAGAAGCTCAAAAGGTGATAATATCTAGATTATTACCTGACCCACATGTAAATTGGCATAAAGCAAATAACATTTGAGAGAAGAATAAGTGGCAAAAAGACTGGTATGAGAGAAATGAGAAATGTACACTAGTACTAGTTCTAGCAGGCGGCATAACCTGGAAAGTGGAGAGGATTTTAAACTAAACAAAAATGACGAGTTCATGTAATGTCTTAGAACAACATACGCAGGAACCAACTAGAGAGCTGGCTCTACTGGACCTGGTATTGTGTAATGAGGTAGGATTAATTAATTACCTCAAGGTGAAGGTACCCCCAGGTAGCAGTGATCATAATACCTTTGAATTTTAGACCCACTTCCTAAAACTGATTTTGAAATACTGGTCTTACACTTAAATTAGGGCAATTATGAAGGCAGAGCTATCTGATGTAAACTGGTAAATTAGATTCAAGGCATTGGACAGAACTTGCTTAACGATCTGGATTATGCCAAGTGCTACACCAACAATCAATTTAAGATAGGTAACATAAAAACACTGCAGATGCTGGAATCTGAAACAAGATAACAAATGCTGGAAAAACTCACTAGGTCTGGCAGCATCTGTAGGCAGAGAAAAGAGTAACATTCATTGAAACCCTACAGTGCAGAAGGAAGCCATTTGGTTCATCAGGTGTGCACTGATGCTCTGAAAGAGCAGTTTACCCAGGCTCTATCTGCATAACCCATGGGTATACCTTGCCAATCCCCCCAACCTACATCTTGGACACCAAGGTGGAATTTAGCATGGCCACTCCATCTAATCTGCACATCTTTGGACTGTGGGAGGAAACTGGAGCAACCGAAAGAAACCCAAGCAACCAAAAGAAACCGGGACAATGTGCAAACTTCACAGAGAAGTCACCCAAGGCTGGAATCGAATGCTGTGAGGTAGCAGCGTGAACCAGTGCCAAGTCTGTTTAATACTTCTTCAGAATTAAAGAGAGAGAAGATGTGTTAGGTATTAAACCATAGCTGGGAGAGATTGTGACAAAAACGTAGCAAACTTAAGATGATCATAGAATCCGAGAATCCGTGGTGCAGAAGGAGGCCATCAGTCCATCGAGCCTGCGCTGACAAGAATCCCACCCAGGCCCTACCTCTGTAACCCCACGTATCTGCCCAGTTAATTCCTCTGACATCAAAGGGTAATTTACCATGATCAATCAACTTAATCTGCACATCTTTGGCGTGTGGACAACAAGAGACAGATGGCCCAATGTAAAATGGATGGGGGCAGGGGCAGCTTGCATTGAGACAAAAAAAAAGTACGGATATTTAAAATGGCAAACAATGGGAAATTATGAGCTGAGTGAAGGTGTGCTGCAAAGCAGTCACCTATTCTGCTTTAAGTCTCTCCCAGTGTAAAGGAGATCACATTGGCACAGTGAATAAAGTAGACCAAATTGAAGATGGTCCAAGTAAAATGCTGCTTTGGCGTTTTGGAAGACGAGCAAGGAGATGAAGGGACAGGAGCTGCAGGAAGAGGATGAGGAGTTGGACATGAAGGAGGAGTGAACCAGGTTATTACAGAGGGAGCAGACCCTGCACAGTTCCAATGGGGTGGGTGGTGAGGGGGAGATGTGTTTCGTGATGGCATCACGCTGGGACCGGCAGAAATGGCGGAGGATGATCCTTTGAATTCAGAGGTCATTGGGATGGAAAATGAGGACAAAGGGACCCCCCTATTATGGTTCTGTGAGGGAGTGGAAGGAGTGAGGGCAGAGGTGCCAGAAATGGGTCAAATCCGCTCAAGTGCCCTGTCAACATTGGGGGTGGGAGGGTGGGGAGGTACAGAACCTCAAGGAAAACAAAAAATGTCAGAAGCACTATTTTTGAAGGTGGCATTGGCAGAACAGATGGTGACAGAGGCAGAAAAAGCAGGAGAATGGGATGGATTCCTTATAGTAAGCAGGTTTGAGGACCTATAGTTGTGATAGTTGATAGGCTTATAACGAACATCGGTGGCAATATATCACCGGAAATGGAGACAGAGAGATCAAGGAAAGGAAGTGTCGGAGATCGACCACATAATGCGGTTGGGAAGAGGGGAGGAAGTCAGATGCAAAGAAACGAGCTCTGTGGTGCACAAGCCAGCTGATACGATTGTCTACCGGAGCAGTCTAGTGGAGTCTAGTGGTAGAGTCATGGCCGGGGAGCGGGTATAGGAGGAAATGAAAGTTAGCACTCAGATCCACGAGGTAGAGGTCAGTACACCAGTATGATCTTTGTCAGCAGGTTTAATCACAAGGTTGGGGTTGGACCTAAGAGAACGGAGTGCAGCAAGTTCAGAGACAGACAGGCTGGAGTGGGTGACAAAGACAGAGAAATTGAAATGGACAATATTGTGCTAACAATTCTCAATTAAAAGATCAGATAGGTGGCCAGAGGATGGGGTCCAGGTAGAGGGAGAATACTGCAGGGGGATGGAAAGATCCAATGAACAGAAAAAAAGTTAAGATAAGCAGTTGAGTGCATAATGTGACTTATTTATGCTTCCTATATTCATACATCGGGATCTCTGGAAACAAAAAGTATATGTTCAAGCCTTGCACCCTTCTGAAATACCGAGAAGCCTATAGTTTACTTTGGCATTTTCCATGGTAACGCCTCAAGTAGAGTTGATTTACCAACCAGTTGGCATCCTTTCTGCTGTAGTATAAATTGTAGCAATCATTCGAAACTCAGCATTCTTGCATTTGTCGTGAATGTAAGATAAAAAGCTTCAACACTTTTTTTTTAAGCGATATTCAAAAATGCTATAATCATGTATAACACTTTGGAATTCTTAAATACTCACGTACAAATGAAACAAACAGTCACCAGGTTTTGTACCTGCAGTAGTTGATTTTCCAACACCTCCTTTTCCTGAGGCTACAACGATAACCTGCTTCACTCCTGGAATCACTTGTTGCTTTGGAAGTCCCCGAGCCATCAACCGTTTTTGTCTGTCCTGTACCGACTCAATACTGGACCCTGAAGACTTAAATCATTGACACAATAGGAGAGGGCATTTCTTAATTAAAACAAAAGCTTTTTTAAAAAAATTATTTTGGGATGCGAGTATCACTAGCTTAGACATGTTGTTGACAATTTGCCTTCTTCAGCATCTGGAATCCATGTTGCATAGGTACAGCCACACTGCTGTTAGAGAGGGAGTTCCAGGGTTGTGACCAAGTGATAGCAGAGGAACTGCATTATAGTTCTAAGTCAAAATGGTGTGCCACTTGGCTAGGAATTTGCAGGTGGTGTTGATCCCATGCATCTGCTGCCCTTGTCCTTCTAGATGGTGTACATCATGTGTCTGGAAGGGTAGTTGAGGGAGCTGTAACACATTGCTGCAGTGCATTTGGTCAATGGTATTTACTGCTGCCACTGTGCACCGCTGGAGGATGTTTAAGGTGATGGATTGGGTGCTGTCAAATGTGCAACTTTGTCCTGCATAGTGTTAAGTATTTTTCTGAGTGAAGTTAGAGCTGCACTCATGCAGGCAAGTGGAGAATATTCCATTACATACCAGACTTGTGCCCCGTCAATCGTGGACTGCCTTTGGGGATTCAGGATGCAAACTATTTGTCACAGAATTTCCAGCAGTTCTTACAGCCAAAGTACTTATATGGCTAATTCAGTTCAGTTACTGGTCGATGGCAACCCCCAACCAACCCAATTCCCACATTGATGGTAATGCCATTCAATGACCTGGGGAGATGTTTTGATTCTTTCTTGTTGGAGAGGATTATTGCCTGGCACTTGTATGGTGCAAATGTTACTTACCACTTAACAACCCAAGTCTGAATGTTGTCTTAGCCTCATTGCATGGGCACTGATTACTACAGCACCTGAGAAATAGTAAATGGTATTTAACACAGGACAATGAAACTTCTCACTTCTGACCTTATGTTGGAGAGAAGGTCATTGATAAAGTATCTAGGGCAATGCACTGCAGCTGAGAGGATTGGCCTCCAACAACCACAAACATCTCACTTAAGCATGACTTCAATGAGTGAAAGTTGGCATGCCATCCCACTCACCCTCCACAATTAGCACAGACTTCTGTTTTCCCAAGTTTCCTTGATGCCACACACAGTTCAATATTGCCTTCATGTCATGGCAGTCACACACCTCAATTCTGAAATTTAACTCTTTTGTCCTTGCCCAAGCCCTGAATTTGCATCTTTCTCTATTTTTTCTCCTAACTCCAGTAAATTCCTCTCTGAGCTCACTCTTGCCAGTGACACTCATCTCTTGCTCCCTTGATCAGGTTCAACTTCCCCTCCTGGCTGTCATGATAGTAGAGGAATTGTCCGGCATTAGTTATAAAACGGCATACTTAATACTTCATGGGGGTCACGTGAGCTGGGGGTCAGAGATCAGATAACACATGTGGGAAGTCACTGTTTTATTATATAACATTTTCTACAGTATATTTTTATTAACACTTTTACATGGGATAAACCCTGCCGAAAGCTTATCATGTTACACATACTGCTCTGCTCATCATATATGTGATTTAGCAAACGTTGGCAGAAGATCACTAACACATGCACAATGCACGATCAGATGTCTGGACTAAAGAGTGTTGACCATCTTGTGATGTGTTTAGTTAACCAATCATTGGCAATGGGTGTTCTCTGGAGTAATTAATAATACTGGGTAAGAACAATAGAAAGGAGAGAGAGAGAAAGAGTACAAGAATGAGAAGCTGGTGTAATCTTGATTGAACTCCTAATAAACTTGTCCAAGGCCTAAGAGATTTCAGTGAATTCTTCAACCTAACACACATACAAATGCAAGTTGTAACTCGGCTGCAGGCCTGCAATCATCAGCTTATTCTGTTTTTAATAAAGTTAGTTTATAATAATGATATTGGTCATCCTGCAACATAAAAACAAGACACAGTTCCCCCAGCTGGTTAGCCAATCTTGTAAACTGTTCTCTGTCTTCAGTTATTGTCTCTCTTTCTTTTAATTCTGTTGTCATCACTCCTCCCACCAAAAAAAACCCTTGTCCCAACCATCTGCAAATCTCTAGCCTTCCTTTCTTTTCCAAAGTCCTTGAACATGATATTGCCTCCAATCAATTCCTATCTTTCCTGGTTCGCAATGTCGGTGTCAGTATTTGTCCCAAGATGAGCTTCTAGCCTCATATTCATGCCATCACCTGCAGTCCTTACCAAGTCTGGCTTACACATGACTCCGCACCCACAGCAATGTGGCATTCCCTGAACTAAATAGAGCCCTGCCACCCACAGATTTTCAGTTATCCAAAAGTCTCATTCATTCATCATCTATGGTCACCTGAACTTCTTCAGCTCCTAGTTCATCAACAACACATCGATTTTAAAATTTTTACCTTAATATTCAAATCCTTCCCATGGATGTGCCCCCTCAATATCAGCCATGGCTCAGCTAATGCAAATGATGAATCATTTGAGCACAGAAATCAAGACTAAAATTCCAGCGCCATACTGAGGAAATGCTGCACTGGCAGTGGTGCTGCCTTTTGTCTAAGGCATTAAACCATGCCCTGAAGTATCCTCAGATAAACATTACAAGTCTTAAGGCATTATTTCGAAAAGCACCAGCACCAACACTATTTCCAGCGTTCTGGCTAATATTATCCCTTAACCAATAGGAGAAAAACAGGTCATTATCACATTGCTGTTTGTGGGAGCTTTCTGTCTGCAAAATGGCTACCATGTTTGCTGTACTTAGAAAATACTTCAAGAACTGTAAATGTTTTTGGGATGTCCTTTCGCATGGAAGTTGCCAAGTCAACTTAAGTTTTTCTTTCTGTCTCTAATGTTATGGTTCAGGTCAGAAATGCCAAAGTGTTTAATGGATCCCACCTGGATCATAAATTTTACATCTTGAATTTGACTAGGATAAACATGATATGTTTCACTTCTGGTACTATTCAAATGACCCACCAGGGAGCTTTTATTGAACAAAGTTTATTTAAGAATATAGTTAACACATATGGAAAGAAAAGTAGCAACAACTTCAATCAATTACAAACAAAAACAAAACGACGCAATGTATAACTGTCAAGAAATATATGTAAAATGTTCCAATCAAAACAATCCCATAGACAAAGACCTTTTTCACAGGTCTAACACAGCAAAGAGTAATGCTCACACAATACTGGACTTCAGTCCTTTGGATAAATGCTGTGGGTCTCCTGATACTCAGAACAGTCTGAAGTCAGAACAACAGGCAAAGACTCTGGTCAGACCACCAACAGCAGAATTTCCCTTTCAGAAATGCAAGACCTTGCTTCCTGATAACCAGAACTGGTTCCAAACAAAACAAAGAGAGAGGGAGAAAAAAAAACCTCTTTTCAGCTTGCTGTCCCTTCTAATACCCAACTAACTGCAGTCAAACAGAAAATGAAATCTTAAATTCACTGGAAAGGAAAAAAAGCTGTCCAAAAACACATGACTGTCCTCCTAATAATGCAGGATCATAACTGACCCCATTTAAGCTATTGAAGTAGAAATAAAAAGCCCCCCGTGTAGACAACCCAGTTGCAATGAAACCAAACTGAAAAAGGTCTGCTTACGACTGCAGAGAACAAGATTTTTAAAAAACTTTCTTAAAGCTACACCATATCACACTAATGACTGACAGTCCTCTCAGCCCTGCATTCTATTTCTAGTCTCTTGGAGCATCCCTGATTTTAATCACTGTCTAATTCCCTCCTGAAACCTACCTTTCTTCAAGATGCTCATTAAAATCAATCCTTTTAGTCAGTAGCTTATGTGGCTCAATGTCAAATTTTGTTTTAAAACAGTATTAATCACCTTAATATGTTTAACGGCATTATGTAAATACAAGGTGCTGTTCTTATCAGCAAGCTCCGCACCAATGTTCTCTTCATAGTTCAACTGCTCATTAGATAAATTATTATAAGCCGGTTACTCAGCAGATCAGGCAACATCGGTGGAATTAAAGATCTGACAGAGTTTAAAAGGCAAACGACCTCAAACGTGAGGATGCCCAGTATTTACGATAACTCAGATTTTCAACATCTGCAGAATTTTACTTTTGTATTTAATACTTCCATTCAGAATAATTTAAATAACTGATGTCAAATATATTTTTACCAAATAATGTCCTGGACATTGCATTTAGACTTTCATAAGATTCTTACCAATCGAGAGATACTACATAGTATAATTTAATAATTCCTGACAAAATATTCTTGAAACTGTTGCATATCCTCACAACTGACGTTAACCACGCACTTCAGCCTACTCTGTAAAGCTCAATCCCGAGGGACAACGCCGAATTTGTATATGAAATTTGTCCGCATGAAGATGAATCCATTTGTGTCCCAGGTATTGGCGCTCACGAATGCGATTTAAGTGCTACCCGTTTACATACACGACAGGATTTACTAGAGAGGTATCCTCAGAGGTGAGGGAGAAGCTGAATAACACAGGTAGGAGCCGGTTAACCCGCCGGAGGGGTGGTTCGCTGATACTCACCCAGGCTCTCTGCACTAATGTGAGCTGGGCCGGAACGCGCAGAATGTGACACAATGTCGCCCATCGCCCCCAGGCTACAGGCAGCTGGGCCATCCGAGCTCCGCCGGAGCTGCATTTCTTTAGCACGGAATTAGCACGCGCCAACCCAACACAGTAAACTCGGGACGCTGTGACCGCCATGTCCCGAACCCTCCCCGGTTCCCCGCGCCGGCAATGACGCCCGGAAGTGGTCATGAAGCCGGCGTTTACCCATGGTTCTCAGAGGGGGCAAATTTGAAGGGGCCTTTCATGGGAGCCGTTTGTTCCAGTTCTCGGGGCTTTTCTTTTTGGGTTTTGTTTTTGTTTCTTTTTTGCAGTTGAATTGGAACCGGCCGCAGCGCCGCCGCCTTGGAGGTGCTGGTGGAAGGAGTTGGGCGATTTGAGTTTTTTTCTTACATGGTCTCCGGGCGCTGGTAGCTTGGCTTTCCAATGATGTCAGAGGTGAGGTCTGAACGCGGTGCCCTGTGGTCTGATGCCGAGACCCTGGCGCTGATCGCCGTCTGGAGTGAGGAGAATGTGCAGACGGCGCTGGACGAGCAGCTCCGGAACAGCCACGTTTTTAAGTTCATCTCCTCGCAGCTGCTGGACCAGGGTTACATTCGCACCCCGGAGCAGTGCCGCATCCGTATCAAGGGGCTGAAGAGGAAATACACCCTGGCCAAGGACAGCATTAAGAGGGGCTGCAGCGCCAGCGGTAGGAAAATATGCCGCTTCTATGAGCAGCTCGATGTGGTGCTCGGTTCCCGGGTAGCCAGCGAGCGGCCCGTACTAATGGACACAATCCCGACAATGGGTGAATCGCAGGATATCAAAGAGGAGCACAGCAGTCCGCACTCCGATATCAGTCAACGGGTTGAATGCCGGAATGGCCATTGTTCTTCCGAGGAGCCCGATCACTCGTTGGGAGAGACCAGCAACCGGCAGTTTGAACCTCAACCCTCTACCAGTGCTTTCTGTAGTGAGTATTTTTTTTCGTCTTTCATTGTTTCAAAATGTAAAGAATTATCTTTCGTATAGCAAATGAGAAATCCTGGCATGTCCAGGTCATGCAACTGTCGAAGAACAAATAGGTGATCGAGCTGCAATTCCCAATGTGACAAACAATTCAAGCCGGGTAAATATAAACAATGCTCTGATATAATGGAACTTCTGTGTAAACGCTTTCGCTTTGCAATACCTTTCTTAGTTCGTTCTGTATTTCCGAATTTCACTACTCACGTATACACGCTCGCATCGCAAAGTAAAACTCTAATTTAAAAGCAAATTACTGCAGATGCTGTAATCTAAAACAGAAAATGCTGGAAAATTTCAGCAGGTCTGACAACATGCATGAAGAGACAACGGAACCAACGTTTCACCTCTGGACGACCCTTCGTCAGATCAAAAATCTAGCTTTATTACATGTTTAGTAGTTTCCGCGCCCAAAACTCTTGGATCAGTGGTCTATTCTACAAATCTTATAGTTAATAACTAACTCGTGTTTGTTTACATTCCTGATAGACACGTTTCCTATAAGTCAGCATTAAAATACCGATAGAGGATGGATAATTGCTTGGGACATGCTGAGGTTGTAAAAAATCATCCTGTTCTTTCTCTTATAAATACAGAGATTTAATAGAAATTTTAGCTGTGCTATTTTCAGGATTTAATGGTATTTATTTCCAGCATTATTTCACTGTACAAAATCTACAAATTGGAGGTAAAAATTCAACCAAATATAATGTTTTTTGGAAATACGTTTAGTCATGTTACTGTCTACGTTAATGTTCTTTAATAATAAAGAACAAAGAGTAGGAATTAATGGGTGTTTTTCAAATTGACAGGCAGTGGAGTATCACGGGGTCGGTGCTGGGACCCCAACTACTTATAACATAAGTGGCTTGGATGAGGGAACAAAATGTAACATCTCAAAATTTGCAGAGTTGGGTGGGAGGGTGAACTGTGGTGAGGATGCAGAGATCCCTCAGAATGACCTGGTTAGGTTGAGTGAGCAAATCAATGGCAGATGCAGTATAATTTGGATAAATGTGAGGTTGTTCACTTTGGAGGCAAAAACAAGAAAACAAATTACTACCTGAATGGCTGTAAATTGGGAGAGAGGAGTGTGCAGTGGGACCTGGGTGTTCTTGTGCACCAGTCACTGAAGGTAAGCATACAGGTGCAACAGGCAGTAAAGAAGGCAAATGGCATGTTGACCTTCATTGTGAGAGGTTTCAAGTACAGAAGCAGAGGTGTGTACACAGGGCCTTGGGGACGCCACACCTTGAATATTGTGTGCAGTTTTGGTCTCCTTTTCTGAGGAAAGGTAGTCTTGCTCTTGAGGGAATGCAGAGAAGGTTTACCAGGCTGATTCCGGGGATGGCGGGACTGGCGTATGAGGAGAGATTGACTAGGTTAGGATTGTTTTCACTGGAGTTCAGATGAATGAGGGGGGAATCTCATAGAGATTAATAAAATTCTAACAGGCCTAGATAGGATAGATGCAGGGAGGATATTCCCAATGGTGGGGGAGTCCAGAACCAGGGGTCACAATCTGAGGATTCAGGGTAAACCATTTAGGATGAAGGTCAGACTTTCTTCGCCCAAAGAATGGTGAGCCTGTGTAATTCATTACCATAGGATGTAGTTGATGCCAAAATATTAAATGTATTCAAGAGGCAGCTGGATAGAGCACTTCGGGCAAATGGGATCAAAGATTATGTGAAAAGGGCAGAATTAGACTATTGAATTGGACGATCGGTATGATTGTAATGAATGGCAGAGCAGGCTCGAAGGGCCAAATGGCCTTCTCCTGCTCCTATCTTTTATATTTAAAACGAAAACAAGTCTTAAATCACTTTGTAGACAAAGTATATTATCAATTTTAATGCTGCCTTTGCAAAGACAAAGCAATACTTTTGTCTGAAGCGGTCAGTTTTTAATACTTCAGTTTTCTACAAATCAGAAAGCATAAATGAGTTGGCAAAACTCAGAAGAGCCTATACTCATATATCTGTATGGTTTGACACTAATATCTTATTTATTCTAGGCCTGGTATGAAATCCAGGTTCTGATTTTACAGTAGCTTTCGTGCATAGTACACACTCTTTATCTCTGCACTGCCTTCAATGGCAATTTCAGTGTGATTACTGCAAGAGTGAAGACAGAAGTGCAGAGGCATTCAATAAACTCAACACAACATGTACAGCCAATTCTGTATAAATCAACAGAGCCAGTAGAATGTTGAAATGTAAACAGAAAACGCTGGAAAGACTCAGCAAGAACTGTTCAGAATAAGTCATAGTGAACTCAAAATCTTAGCTCTGTTTCTCTCTCCATGGATGCTGACAGACTTGCTGAGTTTTTCCAGCACTTTCTGTTTATATTCAATGTCAGAGCAAGCAACTGAGATAGTTCTCTTGCAATATGTTTTAAAATAAATTTAATCTTTGAAATACACTTGCTTTTTATGTAACCATAAACCTCTTCATTTAGTTTATGATTCTGCTGGCTTCAGACTTACTGCTGACTGGCAAAAAGTCAGCAGTAACTAAATTACACAAAATGCTTTATGAGACACACTGAAATAAATCACATGAAGACGAAGTATGTCTCATTAACAGACTGACAATGCAAGGCATGTGTCTACACAAAGCCAGTACATCTGTCTTTGTGTAGATACATCAAATCAAATCAAAAAGCCATAGTAGCTAAATTCAAACAATGATAACTCAGCCAAGAAAATGTCGATAAATACTTCTAAGGAATAATGTAGTTGAAGTGATTCATTTCACCCCACACTATATAGTATGTTCAAGCAGCTGGCAAGTTGCACGATAGCCAGCAAGAGAAAGATCAATGCATAAACCATCATGTAATTTATTGAGTTCTTTGTTTTGTCACAATATGATATGGTTGAGGAAAATAGATAAAATCTGGATCAGTGGGATTGGGAAAGAGGAGAGGTGGTTTCAACTTCCTTGATTGCAATGTAAATATAAATACTCAATCCATGTGAACTTTTATTTTTCATATGTAATAAATGTGGGTTCCAAATGATTACATTTTCCAAAATTTGACAAGCTAGGACACTTAAAGTATGGCTAACATGGATGAAATTTGTGACTACAATATCCTAGATGAAGATCCTAGACAGGCTGCAAGAGATAAATGATACTTGTCCCGAATGTCCTAAGACAGAGAGCAAAGGTAAACTGAGGGATTGGTGCTAGTTGAAATGACAAGGAAATATCGGGCAGCATGATGACTGAATGATAAGCTCTGCTACCTCACAGCGCCAGTGACCCGTGTTTAAGTCCAGCCTTGTGTGACTGTGTGGAGTTTGCACATTCTCCGCATGTCTGCATGGGTTTCTTCCAGGTGCTCCGGTTTTCTTCAACAATCCTAAAATGTGCAGGTTAGGTGGATTGGCAATGCTAAATTGCCCCTTAGTGTCCAAAGATGTGGAGGTTATGCGGATTAAGAGGATAAATATGTGTGGTTATGGGATTAGGCCCTGAGTAAAATGCTCTTACAGAGAGTTGGTGCAGACTCAGTGGGCTGAATGGCCTCCTTCTGCAATGTAGGGATTCGATAATCTTCTATGATTTCTATGAAATATCTGTAAATCAGTAAATGGAAAGCAGGGAGGAACTCAGAAAAATTACAGTCACTAGGGAGGAGATATTGAGTAAATTGTTGGAACTGCGAGCTGATAATCGTCTGGTCAGATGGACAACATGGAAACATAAAAAGCTTTCAATGCAGAAGCATGACATTTGGTCATTGAGTCTGCACAAACTCTCTGCAGCATCCCACTTAGACCCAATTCTCATAACCCCACATATTTAGCCCTCTACTCCCCATGAACCTAACGTCTTGGGACCCTAAGAGACAAGTTTAGCATGGTCAATCAACTTAACCTGCACATCTTTGACTGAAACCAGCGCACCGGAGGAAACCCCACAGACACAGGGAGAATGTGCAAACTCCACATAGTCACGCAAGACCGGAATTGAACTTGGGTCCCTGAGGCTGTGAGGAAATGGTGCTAACCACTGTACCACCTAAAATGTGCTAGAGTCTTGAAAGAAGTGGCTCTGAGATAGTTGATGTGTCAGTTTTAATTTTGCAAAATTCCCTAGATTCAGGAGATTTGCCATTAGATTGGAAAACATAAGAACATAAGAAATAGGAGCAGGAGTAGGCCATCTCGCCCTTCGAGCCTGCCCCGCCATTCAATAAGATCATGGCTGATCTGTCGTGGCTCAGTTCCACTTTCCCGCCCTCTCCCCATAACCCTTAATCCCCTCTCTTATCAATAACCCATCAACCCGCTTCTTAAAAATATTTAGCGAGACAGCCTCCACCACTTCAACGGGCAGAGAATTCCAGAGATTCACCACCCTTTGAGTGAAGAAGTTCCTCCTCAACTCCGTTCTAAACCGCCTCCCCCTTATCTTGAGGCTGTGCCCCCTAGTCCTACTGTCTTTTTTGAGCGGGAAGAGTCTCTCCACCTCTATCCTATCCATCCCATTCATCATCTTATACGTCTCAATGAGATCTCCCCTCATTCTTCTAAACTCTAACGAGTACAAGCCTAGTTTATTCAGCCTCTCCTCATAGCTCAATCCCCTCAACTCCGGTATCAGCCTAGTAAACCTCCTCTGCACTCCCTCCAGGGCCAAAATATCCTTGTGCAGGTGCGGCGCCCAAAACTGCACACAGTACTCCAGCTGCGGCCTCACCAATGCCCTATACAGCTGCAGCAAGACCTCCCTACTTTTATATTCAATCCCCCTCGCTATGAAGGCCAGCATCCCATTCGCCTTCCTGACCACCTGCTGCACCTGCAAGCTGGGTTTTTGCGACTCATGCACAAGGACCCCGAGGTCCCTCTGCACCGTCGCCTGCTGCAGTTGTAACAGCAAATGTAACTTTTATTCAAAAAGCGGGGAGCTATAGAAGTGAAAACCACATGTGGGAAAATGTAAAATGGTCCATATTGGCAGCAAAAATTAAAAATAAACTTATCTAAATGGTGAAAAATTGCGGAGCTCTGAGACTTGGAAGCATCTGGGTGTCCAAGTGCACAAATCACAAAAGTATGCAGGTTCAACAAATAATTAGGAAAGCTAATAGGAAGTTTTTATTTATTGTAAAGGGAATCGATTTCAAAAGGTTATGCAAAGGACAGTACAGCACAAGAACATACGAACTAGAAGCAGGAGTAAGCCATCTGATCCCTCGAGCCTGCTCTGCCATTCAATAAGATCATGGCTGATCTTTTTGTGGACTCAGCTGCATTTACCTACCCGCTCACCATAACCCGGGTAGCTTCACTGATTCACTGGGCAGGGAATTCCACAGATTCACAACCCTTTGTGCAAAGACGTTTCTCCTGAATTCAGTCCTAAATCAGCTTCCCCATATTTTGAGGTTATGCCCCCTTGTTCGAGTTTCACCCGCTAGTGGAAACAACTTCCCTGGTTCTATCTCATTTATTCCCTTCATAATCTTGTATGTTTCTGTCAGATCTCCCTTCATCTGAATTCCAATGAGTATAGCCCCAGTCTACTCAGTCTCTCCTCATAAGCCAAACTTCTCAACTCCAGAATCAACCTAGTGAATCTCCTCTGCACCCCCTCCAGTGCCAGTATATCCTTTCGCAAGTAAGGAGACTAAAACTGTACACAGTACTTTCTTTCACAGTACTTTCGCAAGTAAGGAGACTAAAACTATACACAGTACTTCAGGTGTGGCCTCACCAGCACCTTATACAGCTGCAACATAACCTTTTTAAACTCCATCCCTCTAGCAATGAAGGACAAAATTCCATTTGCCTTCTTACTTACCTGCTGCACCTGCAAATCAACTCCTTGAGATTCCTGCACAAGGACACCCAGGTCCCTCTGCAGAGCAGCATACTGCAATGTTTTACCATTTAAATAATAGTCCATTTTGCTGTTATTTCTACCAAAATAGATGACCTCACATTTACAACATTGTACTCCATCTGCCAAACCCTCGCCCATTCACTTAAACTATCTATATCCCTTTGCAGACTTTCAGCATCCGCTGCACACTCTGCTCTGCCACCCATCTTAGGGTCATCTGCAAACTTTGACACACTGCATTTGGTCCCCAACCTCAAATCATTTATGTAAATCGTAAACAATTGCAGTCCCAACACTGATCCCTGAGGCACACCACTAGTCATTGATCACAACCAAAAAAACACCCATTTACCCCCAATCTTTGCTTTCTGTTAGTTAACCAATCCTCTATCCGTGCTAATACATTACCTGTAACACCATGCACCTTTCTTTTATATAGCAGTCTTTGGTGCAGCCAAATGCCTTCTGGAAATCCAGATACACCACATCCACGGGTTCCCCATTGTCCACTGCACACGTAATATTTTCAAAGAATTCCACCAAATTCCACCAAACCAGGGATCTAGGTGTGTGTGTACATAGATCCCTGAAAGTTGGGAATCAAGTAGATAAGGTTGTTAAGAAGGCGTACGGTGTCTTGGCGTTTATTGGTAGGGGGATTGAATTTAGGAGTCGCAGTGTAATGTTGCAACTGTACACTACTCTAGTGCGGCCGCACTTGGAGTACTGTGTGCAGTTCTGGTCCCCGCATTACAAGAAGGATGTGGAGGCGTTGGAGAGGGTGCAGAGGAGGTTTACTAGGATGTTGCCTGGTATGGTGGGGAGGTCCTATGAGGAGAGACTGAGGGATTTAGGGTTGTTTTCGTTGGAAAGAAGGCGGCTAAGAGGGGATCTTATTGAAACATATAAGATGATTAGAGGTTTAGATAGGGTGGATAGTGATAGCCTTTTTCCTCGGATGGAGAAAGCTAGCACGAGGGGGCATGGCTTTAAATTAAGGGGGGGTAGCTACAGGACGGATGTCAGGGGTAGGTTCTTTACCCAGCGGGTGGTGAGGGATTGGAATGCCCTGCCTGCTGCAGTTGTAAATGCGTCTAGTTTGGGGGCGTTTAAGAGATCTCTGGATAGGTTTATGGACGAAAAGGGATTGGTATAGGCTAGTGGGTCATTGTTTTTGTAACTGGTCGGCGCAACATCGTGGGCCGAAGGGCCTGTTCTGCGCTGTAATGTTCTATGTTCTATGTTCTATGTAAATTAGTCAAAAAGGAACAGACCCTTCAGCCCACCAAGCCTATGCCGACCAATGGCACCTTTCTAAACTAAAGATCTTTTGCCTCTACGCAGTCCTTATCTCTCTTTTCCCTGTCTATACATATATTTGTCAAGATGCTTCTTAAACATTGCTATTATATCTGCTTCTACCACTGCCTCTGGCAGCACATTGCACCCCTGTGTAAAAAAAAAACTTGACTCTCACATCTCCTTTAAACTTCCCCCATTTACCTCAAGCATACTTCCTAATTGACATTTCAAACCTGGGAAAAAGACTCCGCCTATCCGTTCTATCTATGCCTCCCATAATTTTGTAAACTTCTGTCAGGTCACCGCTCAGCCCCTGACATTCAGGTGCAAACAAACCAAGTTTGTCCATTCTCTCCTTGTAGCTAATACCGTCCAAACGAGGCAACATCCTGGTAAACCTTTTCTATACCCTCTCCAAAGTCATCCTTCTGATAGTGTGGTAACTAGAACTGTATGCAGTATTCCAAATGTGGCCTAACTAAAGTTCTGTACAGCTGCAATTTGACTTGCCAATTTTTATACTCTGTGTCCTGACTGATGAAGGCAAGCATCCCGTGTGCCTTCTAAACCACCTTATCCACTTTGTTGCCACTTTCAGGGAACTGTGAACCTGTACACTCAGATTTCTCTGCATGTTAATGCTTCTAAGGGTTTTGCAACTTACTGTATACTTTCCTCCTGCATTAGACCTTCCAAACTGCATTATCTTGCATTTGTCTGGATTAAATTCCATCAGCCATTTCTCCATCCAAGTCTCCAGTCTATTTACATCCTGTTGTATTCTCTAGCAATCCTCCTCACAATCTGCAGCACCCCCAATCTTTGTCTCATCCTACATTTTTCCCCAAATCATATATACAATATATATATTACAAACAACAGGTGTCCTGGCACTGATCCCTACGGAACACCACTGATCACAAATCTCGAATCGGGAAAATGCCCTTCCACTGCTACTCTTTATCTTCTATGATCAAGCCAGTTCTGCATCCATCTTACCAGCTCATCATGCATGGATTCTATGTGACTTCACCTTCTGTATCAGCTTGCCATTGTCAAAGGCCATGTCGATAAAATTCACTGCCCTGCCCTCATCAATCACCTTTGTCACTTCCTCAAAAACTCAATCAAGCTTGAGACATGACCTCCCAAGTACAAAGCTGCTATTAAGTCCATATTTTTCCAAATTTTCGCCAATAATTTCCCTACCACTGCTGTAAGGCTCACCAGCTTGTAATTTCCCAGATTACCTCTTCGATTTATTATTGTCACATGTATTAGTTATAGTGAAAAGTATTATTTCTTACGCACTATACAGACAAAGCATCCCATTCGTAGGGAAGGAAATGAGAGAGTGCAGAATGTAGTGTTACGGTCATAGCTAGGGTGTCGAGAAAGATCAGCTTAATACAAGGTAGGTCCATTCAAAAGTCTGATGACAGCAGGAAAGAAGACGTTCTTAAAGGCATAGTTGCCGTTCTTCAAAAGAGCTAATTGGCTATTCTCCAGTTCTCTGGGACCTCTCCCGTATCTAAGAGGATACAAAAATTTCATACAAGGCCCCAGCAATTTCTTTCCTCAGAATTCTGGGATAGATCCCATCAGGTCCTGGAGACATGTTTACCTTAATACTTTTCAAAACACCCAACACCTCCACCTATTTTATGTTAGTACAGTTGTACAGGGCATCAGTGAGACCACATCTGGAGTTCTGTGCACAGTATTGGTCTCCTTATTTAAGGAAAAATGTAAGTAACTTAGAAGCTGTTCAGAGAAGCTTCGCTAGACTAATTCCTGAAATGAGTTGTCTTATGAGAAAAGGTTGAATAGTTTATGTTTGAAACCACTGGAGTTGAGAAAAAAATGATAGAAACCTTTAAGATCATAAGAAACTTTGACAGGTTGCATATGGAGTGGATATTTCCTCTTGTGGGAGAATCTAGAAATAGAGACCTCTGTTTGAAAAGAGAGATTACTCATTTAAGACAGATGAGGATAATTTTTTTTAATCACAGCGGGTCATGAGTCTCAGAAATACTCTTCCTCAAAAGGCAGTGGAAACTGAATCTTTGAATATTTTTAAGGCAGATCTGGATAGAGTATTGATTAACAAGGGGGTGAAAGGTTATTTGGGCTAGACAGGAATGTGGGATTCAGGTTACAATCAGATCAGCCATGATCTTATTGAATGACAGAACAGGCCTGAGGGACCTAGTCTTAATTCATACATTTGTTTCTATGTTTTGATGTAAAAACATGCAAAACTAAACAATATAAATCAAAAGAAAAGATGCTCAACTCTATGGTATCCTAGACAGACCACGGCTTGAAAATTCTGGTCACCAAGACCCAAGACAGATATGAAATCACTGGAGACCCATATGAGTCATAAATAACGATAAGGCCCGAAGTGTTGACGATCGAAAGAGCCAAGTTATGAGGAAAGGCTGTTGAGTCATGAAATTTGCATCCTTGAAAGAGGTGGATGGTACATTTATTTCTGGATAGATGTACTCTGGGCCAAACCTTTTTTTAGTTATCTTAGAGATCAAAACTATATTTATGGGTGCCTATATAAAGGTGGTGGGGACTAAGCATTATAATTCTTAAGAGAAGAGCAATATCACTGAAAAATAGGTAAATATTAAAAGGCCAAAGAAACAGTAAAGACAAATCAGCATTAATGAAGATTCTGTTGAAGGGAACAAATACCCAAGTATGAAGTTACTTTATTAAACAAGAGACTGGATTCTAAACAGGGGGCATGGTGGAACGGTGGTTAGCACTGCTGCCTCAAAGCGCCAGGGACCAGGGTTCGATTCGCTGCTTGGGTCACTGTGTGGAGGCTGCACGTTGTCCCCATGTCAGTCTGGGTTTCCTCCAGGTGCTCCAGTTTTCTCCCACAGTCCGAAAGATGTGTTGGTTAGGTGCATTGACCGTGCTAAATTCTCCTTCAGTGTACCCGAACAGGTGCTATAATGTGGCGACTGGGGATTTTCACAATAACTTCATTGCAGTATTAATGTAAGCTTACTTATGACAGTAATAAATACACTGAAACAATGTGATGGAAAATAAAGCAACCCTGAATTGACTGCTGTTTCTCTGCAAATGTTACTTTCCTTGCTGAATATTTCCAATATTTTTACCTTCCCCTCTTAAGGTGGGCAGAGATAATGTTTTTGCCCTCATCGGTCAGTTTCCTCTTCTTCTGTTTGCCCAAAGGCAGGTTCTATCCACAGCAGGAGAACTCCCACTACAGGTAGGGCAAGAAGGCAGATCCCAAACCCACCCAAATGGAATATGGATCTGTTCCAGCCAACTGAGCCAAGCAGCCACTCAGAGAATTCAAGTTGCTGTGGCAACATGCACTTTTGCACACACATTGTAGCCTGGCACTATGGATAGTGAGGGAAGAGGCTGCAATTTCTTTTCATCACATGGCTAACCGGGAATCACATCCATTCTTATTGCCTGCCATTGGCATATATTAGAAGGATTTACAAATTGATACGCAACCTGTTGTCACAGAGTCTTAGTGATATACAGCACGGAAACAGGTCTTAGGGCCCAACTCGTCCATGCCAACCAGGTTTCTAAACTCAACTAGTCCCACCTTCCTCTGTTTGGCCTATATCCCTCTAAACTTTTCCCATCTATGTACCTGTCCAAATGTTTTTTAAATACTGCAATTGTGCCCACTTCAACCACTTCTTCTGGCAGCTCATTCCATATATATCTGTGTGAAAAAGCTGCCCCTCAGATCCCTTTTAAATCTTTCTCGCCTCATCTTGAAACTATGCTATCTAGCTTTGGACTCCCCAGCCCTGGGAAAAGACATTGTCAATTGAACCCAGAGTTTCTTAGATGTAGGGGCAATACCATTGCACCACAGACCTGTTAGTCTGTTTGACTGTAAACAATATACCTCAAAAACTAATAGAACATAGAACATTACAGCGCAGAACAGACCCTTCGGCCCACGATGTTGCGCCGACCAGTTACAAAAACAATGACCCACTAGCCTATACCAATCCCTTTTCGTCCATAAACCTATCCAGAGATCTCTTAAACGCCCCCAAACTAGACGCATTTACAACTGCAGCAGGCAGGGCATTCCAATCCCTCACCACCCGCTGGGTAAAGAACCTACCCCTGACATCCGTCCTGTAGCTACCCCCCCTTAATTTAAAGCCATGCCCCCTCGTGCTAGCTTTCTCCATCCGAGGAAAAAGGCTATCACTATCCACCCTATCTAAACCTCTAATCATCTTATATGTTTCAATAAGATCCCCTCTTAGCCGCCTTCTTTCCAACGAAAACAACCCTAAATCCCTCAGTCTCTCCTCATAGGACCTCCCCACCATACCAGGCAACATCCTAGTAAACCTCCTCTGCACCCTCTCCAACGCCTCCACATCCTTCTTGTAATGCGGGGACCAGAACTGCACACAGTACTCCAAGTGCGGCCGCACTAGAGTAGTGTACAGTTGCAACATTACACTGCGACTCCTAAATTCAATCCCCCTACCAATAAACGCCAAGACACCGTACGCCTTCTTAACAACCTTATCTACTTGATTCCCAACTTTCAGGGATCTATGTACACACACACCTAGATCCCTCTGTTCATCCACACTATTCAAAGTCCTCCCGTTAGCCCTATACTCGACACATCTGTTGCTCCTACCAAAGTGAATTACCTCACACTTCTCCGCATTAAATTCCATCCGCCACCTCTCGGCCCAGCTCTGCAACCTATCTAAGTCTCCCTGCAGACTATGACACCCTTCCTCACAATCTACCACACCTCCAACTTTGGTGTCATCAGCAAATTTACTAATCCACCCAACTATACCCTCATCCAGATCATTAATAAAAATTACAAACAACAGTGGCCCCAAAACAGATCCCTGAGGCACACCACTCGTAACTGTACTCCATGATGAATATTTACCATCCACCACCACCCTCTGTCTCCTATCTGATAGCCAATTCCTGATCCAACTTCCTAGATTACCCACAATCCCATACATCTGCATTTTCTGCAGAAGCCTACCATGGTGAACCTTATCGAACGCCTTACTAAAATCCATGTATACCACGTCAACTGCCTTGCCCCCATCCACCTCTTTGGTCACCTTCTCAAAAAACTCAATAAGGTTAGTAAGGCACGACCTACCCGCTACAAAACCATGCTGACTATTTCTAATCAATTCATTACACTCCAAATAACTATAAATCCTATCCCTAATAATTTTTTCTAAAACCTTGCCCACAACAGAAGTAAGACTCACCGGTCTATAATTCCCGGCAAAGTCTCTGTTCCCCTTCTTAAACAATGGGACAACATTCGCTATCCTCCAATCCTCCGGGACTACACCAGAGACCAATGACGACCTGAAGATCTGAGCCAGAGGCTCTGCAATCACCTCTCTAGCCTCCCAGAGAATCCTAGGGTAGATCCCATCCGGACCAGGGGACTTATCTATTTTCAGCCCCTCAAGAATTTCCAGCACATCCTCTTTATCAACCGTAATACTGTCTATTTTACACCCCTGCAACCCAATGTCCTCCTCAGCTATATTCATGTCCCCCTGCGTGAACACCGAAGAGAAATATTGGTTCAATACTTCTCCAATCTCCTCCGGTTCCACACACAACTTCCCCCTGCTGTCTGTAACTGGCCCTAATCTTGCCCTGACCAACCTTCTGTTCTTGACATACCTATAGAACGCCTTAGGATTCTCCTTAATCCTATCAGCCAAAGTCTTCTCATGTCCTCTTTTAGCCCTTCTCAACTCACTCTTCAACTCCCTCCTAGCCAATCTAAAGCTTTCTAGTGCACTATCTGAGCCCTCCAATCTCATCCGAACATAAGCCTCCTTTTTCTTTTTAACCATCGACTCAACTCTTTTAGTGCACCACGGTTCCCTAGATCTACCAAATCCACCATGCCTGACAGGGACATACCTATCAAGGACTCGCAGTAGCTGCTCCTTGAAAAAACTCCACATTTCAGACGTTCCCAGTCCCTGTAATCCCCTAATCCAATCCATGCTTCCTAATTCACTCCTGATAGCCTCATAATCGCCCTTACCCCAGCTAAAATTGCTGACCCGAGGTTCATGCCTATCTCTTCCCATCACTAAGGTGAACGTAACCGAATTGTGGTCACTATCACCAAAATGCACACCAACTTCCAAGTCTAGCACCTGGTCTGGCTCATTTCCCAGCACCAAATCCAATATAGCCTCACCTCTAGTTGGCCTGTCTACATACTGAGACAAAAAACCTTCCTGCACGCTTTGTACAAACACTGACCCCTCTAGCGAGCTAGAACTATAGCAACTCCAATCAATATTCGTAAAGTTAAAGTCCCCCATAACAATTACCCTATTACTTTCACTCCTAACCAGGATTGTCTCCGCAATCCTTTCCTCAACCTCTCTAGAACTTTTAGGAGGTCTATAAAAGACTCCCAACAGGGTGACCTCTCCTCTCCTATTTCTAATCTCCGCCCATACTACCTCAACTGACAAGTCCTCATCAAACTTTCTCTCCGACACTGTGATACAGTCCTTGACTAACAATGCTACCCCACCCCCCCTTCTACCTTCTTCTCTACTCCGACTAAAGCATTTGTACCCCGGAACCTGCAACATCCATTCCTGACCCTGCTCTATCCATGTCTCAGAAATGGCCACAACATCAAAGTCCCAGGTACTGATCCACGCTGCAAGTTCATCCACTTTATTGCGAATACTCCTCGCATTAAAGTACACGCATTTCAAACCCTGCTCCGCCCCACCCCCACTATGCCGTGCCTTGCATTCCCCAACTATGCCCCCCTCACTTTCACCCCCTTTCCTCACTATCCCTCCCCCCCTCCGAATCAGTTTAAACCTTCCTGCATCGCTTTTGCAAATTTACCCCCCAGGATATTGATTCCCCTCTGGTTCAGGATGGATTTCAGTGAAACTTGGTGCACAGGGTTGTTGTTATTCGCCCATCATCGTTGATGAGGACCTCAACACCATTAATCATTTTGCGGTGTGTCTGAAGATGACGGATCAGGCCAATTCAAGCATGGAATTTCATGGCACACATTGGACAGACTTTTGTAGTTGTTGCGCTGGTGGCTTGGGACTTGCACAGCTTGCACTTAAGTTGTGCTTCAGCAATACACCTTGTTTCATGAGTTTGACAGCCTTTGTGGATGAGGCAGCGCCAGGTGGGGTGGTTTTGTGCCAGCGTTTCCCAGGCGGTCGTGTCAATGTCAAGCGACTTCAGAGAGGCCTTGAGTGTGTCTTTGAAATGTTTCTTCTGCCCTCCATGCGAGCATCTTCTGGCAGAGAGTTCCCCAAAAGGGAGCTGCTTGGGTATGCGCGCATCTGACATACAGGTGACATGACCTGCTCACCGGGTCTGCACTGTCATCAGCAGTGTGTGGACTGATGGTAGACTTACTCTAGAGAGAATTTCAGTGTCTGGTACTTTGTCTTGCCATCGGATGCGTAATATTCTGTGAAGACAAGTCATGTGGAAATGATTGAGCTGTCTTGCATGCCTTCAATACACAGTCCAAGTTTCACAGGCATACAGGAGGGTACTTTGTCTTGCCATCGGATGCATAATATTCTGTGAAGACAAGTCATGTGGAAATGATTGAGCTGTCTTGCATGCCTTCAATACACAGTCCACGTTTCACAGACATACAGGAGGGTACATCGCGGCGGTGTAGACCTTCAGTTTTGTTGCTGGGCTGATTCCTCGATGTTCCCATACAGTGGAGCGCAGTCTGCCGAAAACAGAACTGCCTTTGCTATTCTGCAGTTAACTTCTGTATCAATAGTCACTGCTTGGAAGAGGGTGCTGCCAAGATAAGTGAACTGGTCCACTGCCTGTAGTTTCTGTCCTTTGATTGTGATTATGGGTTCTGTGTACGGTGCATGAGAAGCAAGCTGGTGTATGACTTCGATCTTTTTAATGTTGATAGTGAGTCCAAAGTTGTCACAAGCCGTGGAAAATTTGTCCACACTGACTTGCATCTCTGGCTCTGAGCCAGCACACTGGGTGCAGTCATCAGCAAAGAGGAAGTCCCTCAGAACAGTCTCCTTCACTTTGATAATAGCTTGAAGTCTCCTCAGGTTGAAGAGCTTCCTATCCACTCTGTACTTGAGGCTGATTCCAGCAACACTGTCCTGGAAGGCATCATTCAGCTTAGCAGTAAACATCATGCTGAACAGTGTGGGTGTGAGCACACAGCCCTGTTTGACGCCATTGGTGACTGGGAATGCCTCAGAAGATACTCTGCCATCCAGTACTCTGGCCATCATGCAACTGGTGTACCATCTGAATTAATTTGGGGGGGGCAGCCGAACTTTGACATGATCCTCCACAGGCCCTGTTGGCTTTCAGCGGCAAAGGCTTTTGCGAGGTCAACAAAGGTTGTGTGGAGCTCGTGATTCTGCTCTTGACATTTCTCCTGAAATTGGTGGGCAGCCAAAATCATGTCAATAGTCCCGCGACCTTTGTGGAAGCCACACTGTGACTCTGGAAGCAGGCCCAGCTCCAGATGAGTGACCAGATGATTTAGCAGGACTCTTGTGGGGATTTTTCCTGTGATGGAGAGCAGCGAGATTCCTCGGTGGCTGTCGCATACTTGCCAATTTCCCTTCCCCCTTCCTCTTGTAGAGGTGTACGATGGAGGCATCTTTAAGTTCCTGAGGAGTGGATCCTTCCAAAAGGACTGGAACAACTCTGTGAGCTTCTTGATAAGTGTAGGACTAGCAGCTTTATAAATCGCTGCGGGTATGGCATCTGTCCCTGGGGCTTTGCCACTGGATAGCTGGCTGACAGCTTTCGTGACTTTGGTTACTACTGGTGGGTCATCCATGGTGCTGTTGATATCAACCTGGGGAATCCTGTCTGTTGCCTTATTGTTAATAGATGACGGTTGGTTGAGGACGGCTTCGAAATGGTCAGCCCATTTCTGCAGGATCTCAGCCTTCTCTGTAATGAGGGTTGTACCATCTGTACTCAGGAGGGGGGAACTCCCGAGAGATTGAGGTCCAAAGAGTGTTGAGGGTTTCAGAGAACCGTTTCAAGTCATTTCTGTCAGCGTATCCCTATATTTCATCTGCCTTAGCGCTCAGCCGGGCATCCTGCATTTTACACAGTTTATTCTGGACTATCCTGCGAGCACTGGTAAAAGCATTTTTCTTGGCAGCTGAAGATGGGTCGTTCTGACGGGCCTGATGGAGATGGCGCTTTTCAACAAGTAGAGCCTGTATCTCCTCATCATTCTCATCGAACCAATCATGCTCTTGCGGGTGGGGGCCCCGAGCATCTTCAGCACAGATGTATGGACAGCATTCCTGAAGTGTTCCCAGTTGTCCTCAGCGCTGCCTGCGAGGTGTAGGTCAGCAAGCTTGATTTCTAAGTCTTCAGCTAGTGCTGAAGCTAAGCTGGGGTTCTGATGGGATCCCCGCCAGCCGCAGTAAACTGGCCAGGGTGTAGTGAAGCGGGCAATATTTAGGGCACCTTTTCTAGCCCCTTCCTCATTCTACGGAAGTAAGCAGTGTGTTCCTGAAGAGGACTGCTCGGTCGCCCAGGTAGACGCCAAGTTCCACTGCTGCTTCAGTCAGCAGAAAGCAACCATTAGACCTGAGCCGCCTGTGTACAGGTCTGTGTCTACAGCTCTCAGTGTATCCCCTCCTGCTGCTTCATCACTCGCCCATCGCTACAAGACCTCAAGGGTTGAACAGGACACATGATGATGATGATTGTGTTGAAACTCGCGCTTGATTTGGATTAAAGTGAGGGAGAGTTGCGCAGCATCAGCCTCACTCTCTCTTCCCAATTCCCATCTAGATCCAGTGGCAAGACAAGTCAAGACAGCTGGAGGTGGGACTCGGCACAGTGGATGACCAGGATGTCTTCTGTGACTTGTCCTGCTCTTCACGTTCCACAACGCTTGCAGAGACCGCCTTCTTGACCGTTGGACCTTCCATTGGTCTTGTCCGCTCAATCCGCCGGACTCTGTCTTCACATGCTGTGGTAGACATCTCCCTATCTCACCAAGGGTTGAGACCCCTTGACTACCCTCACCTGGTTTGGCCGGCTTGTCAAGGCCGTTGCCCGGGGTGTGGCTGCTGTCGCATGCAAACAGCTACGGGGAGCCACAGGTGACAGCTGAGTGCCAGATGGGGACAAAGGATACTCAAACCGCCCTGAAAGGACGTGACATGTTCCTCACCAGAGGTAATACCCCTTCTTGACACCCCATACACGCCCCAGGTACACAGGGTATAATCCATGGAAGAACTGATCAGATTTTGAAAAAGGTGTGCATCCTTGAATTGTTTAAAGGATCCATTTAAGATGGAAGATAGGGCTAACTGACTTTAGAATGTTATGGGCTGTTTTATTTACAATGTTGGTGATTGTTTGAGAATATTGTGGATCGTCTCAGCTCCCGTGGGTGTAATGTGTGACAGCTATTGAAATGTGAGCAGAGTTTTCAGAGCAGTTTGTTGGTTGTGGATTAGCCTCAGTAGCATGGAAGTTCTGAATAAAAAGATTTCTCTTTTTGGCTTTGCAGTTAGAAAGCACCAACAAGGCAGGGATAAGCCTCAAGGAAGAGCTGGCAAAGGTATGCGCTCTACTGAGTGTCCACTTCATTTGCCTGTTTTTGTTTTTGGAGTTGTTCAAGATTTCTCGATTTGAAATCTATGGATAAATTTCTACCACAAAGAAAAGTATGAGATTACAACACAAATCACTGCTGACCTCAGTGACCTTTGCTGTGGAATATTGGCAGTTGTCATCTAATATTCAGTTGTTTACTGTTAAGTGATTCTGATTGGTTTGTAATTGCCATTTATAGTTGTACCTTTTTACTGGTTATTTTAGTTCAAGAGAAATTGAATTTGAGGGTGATATGGAGTTGTTTCAGGCCTATTTTTATATAGGATATGAACATAAGAAATAGGAGCCGGAGTAGGCCATGTGGCCCTTCGAGCCTGCCCCGCCATTCAATAAGATCATGGCTGATCTGAAGTGGATCAGTTCCACTTTCCTGCTTTCTCTCCATAACCCTTAATTCCCTTGTCTATCAGAAACCTATCTACCAGTGACTTAAATATATTCAGCGAGGTAGCCTCCACCACTTCAATAGGCAGAGAATTCCAGAGATTCACCACCCTTTGAGTGAAGAAGTTCCTCCTCAACTCTGATCTAAACTGCACCCCCCCTTATCTTGAGGCTGTGCCCTCTAGTCCTGCTATCCTTTCTAAGCGGGAAGAATCTCTCTACCTCTACCCTATCCATCCCCTTCATTATCTTATACGTCTCTATAAGATCCCCCTCAGCCTTCTAAACTCCAACGAGTACAGACCCAGTCTACTTAGTCTCTCTTCATAGGCCAACCCCCTCATCTCCGGTATCAGCCTAGTGAACCTCCTCTGCACTCCCTCCAAGGCCAATATATCCTTCCACAAGTGCGGCGACCAAAACTGCACTCAGTACTTCAGCTGCAGCTTCACCAGTACCCTGTACAGTTGCAGCAAGACCTCCCTACTTTTATATTCTATCCCCCTCGCTATAAAGGCCAACATTCCATTCGCCTTTTTGATTACCTGCTGCACCTGCAGGCTGGGTTTTTGCGACTCGTGCACAAGGACCCCCAGGTCCCTCTGCACTGTAGCGTGCTGCAGCTTTTCGCCTTTTAAATAATAATCCCTCCTACTATTATTTCTGCCAAAGTGGATAACCTCACACTTGCTAACATTATACTTCATCTGCCAGGTCCTCGCCCACTCGCTCAGCCTATCCAGATCTCTCTGCAGACTTTCCACACCCTCCATTACAAGGGATACAATTATCTATATCTTGACTAATTTGTTTGGATTTTGATCTGTTATTCCAGTGGTAAGAATCTTTTTAGTGGTAGAAGATCTGTCATGATCTCATTGAATGATGGAGCAGGCTCAAGAGACTGAATGACATTCCTATTTCCTGTGCCCTCGGAATGAAATTTCATGTGCCACTTGCCTGCCTTTTTCACCAAGTTGTCCTATTTCCTTTTGAAGTTGTGCATAATCCTTCTCACAGTTCACAATGTTTCCAAGTTTTTTTTCATCAACAAATTTTGAAATTGGTTGTGGGATTGATAACTCTGTCTATCACTTGCTGTTTTTGCCATTTGGCATGCAAGTGGTTCTGTTAGGTAGCTTCACCAGGTTGACACCTCATTCTCAGGTATGCTTTGTGCTGCTCCTGACATGCCCCCCTGCACTCTCCATTGAAACAGTTTGAGTGGAGATAAGTTGGGCCAAGAGGTTGCAGATTGGGCTGGGGTACAGTTCTGCTGCTGTTGACGGCCCACCGTGCCTCATGGATGCCCAATCTTAAGTTGCTAGGTTGATTCGAAGTCTGTCTCATTTAGCATGGTGATATGCCAACAACACGATGGAGGTTATTCTCAATGCGAAGGCGGGACTTCATCTTCACAAGGACTGTGCGGTGGTCGCTATTACCAATACTGTCATGGACAGATATATCTGCAGCTGGCAGATTGGTAAGGATGAGATCAAGAATGCTTTTTCCTCTTGTTGGTTCCTTTGCCGCCTGCTGCCAACCCAGTCTGGCAGGTATATCGTTTAGGACATGGCGAGCTCGATCATTAGTGCTGCTGCCGAGTCACTCTTGGTAGTGGACGTTGAAATCCCCCACCCAGAGTACATTTTGTGCCCTTGCCACCCTCAGTGCTTCCTCCAAGTGTTGTTCAACATGGAGGACTACAGATTTATCAGCCAAAGGAGGTAACCAGTAAGATATTTCCTTGCCCATGTTTAACTTGAAGCCATGAAGCTTCATGGGGTCTGGAATTGATTTTAAGGACTGTCTAGGGCAACTCCCTCCCGACTGTGTATCACTGTGCCGCCACCTCTGCTGAGTCTGTCTTGCCTATGGGACAGGACGTATCCTGGGGTGGTAATGGTGGTGTCTCGGATGTTATCAGCAAGATATCATTCCGTGAGAATGATTATGTTAGGCTGGTGCTAGACTAGTGAGACAGTTCTTCCAATTTTGGCACGAGGCCCCAGATGTTGGTAAGGAGGACTTTGCAAGGTTGATGGGGCTATTTGTTTTGCCGTTGTCTTTTCTGGTGCCGAGGTTGATGCCAGGTGCTCTGTCTGGCTTCATTTCTTTGTTGAGACTTTGTGGCGATTGATACAACTGAATAGCTTGCTTGGCCATTTCAGAGGGTGGTTGAGAATCAACCACATTGCTGTGGCTCTGGAGTCATAGTAAGTAATCTCACAACATCAGGTTAAAGTCCAACAAGTTTATCAGGTAGCACAAGCTTTTGGAGCACTGCCCCTTCATCAGGTGATTCACCTGATGAAGGCACAGTGCTCTGAAAGCTCACGCTACCAAATAAATTTTAACTTGGTGTTGTGAGACTACTTACTGTGTCCACCCCAGTCCAATGCCGGCAACTCCTCATTTGGAGTGACATGTAGGCCAAGCCAGGTAAGGACAGCAGATATCCTACCCTCAAGGACATTGGTAAACCAGGTGAGTTTTTCTGACAGTTGACAATGGTTTCATAGTCAACAGTAAATTCTTAATTCCAGATATTTTTTATTGAATTCACATTCCACCACCTGCCATGGTGGGATTTAAACCCAGGTCCCCAGAACATTATCTAGGTTTCTGGATTAATAGTTGAGCAATAATACCACTAGGCCATCGCCTCCCCATGATAATATAATATCTAGCCTCCAACACGCTTCAACGTTTTGCAATTGTGGATTCACCACTGCAAGCATGGGCAATGCATTCTTGCTTGGTGAATTCATGAGTGAATTCGTGAGATCATGTTGCAACTGTACAAAACTCTGGTGCGGCTGCACTTGGAACTTGGAGTATAGCGTACAGTTCTGGTCACCACATTATAAGAAAGATGTGGAAGCATTGGAAGGGTGCAGAAGAGGTTTACCAGGATGTTGCCTGGTATCGTGGGAAGGTCTTATGAGGAAAGGCTGAGGGACTTGAGGTTATTTTCGTTAGAGAGAAGAAGGTTAATAGGTGACCTAATTGAGGCATACAAGATGATCAGAGGGTTAGATAGGGTGGACAGTGAGAGCCTTTTTCCTCGGATAGTGTTGGCTAACACGAGGGGACATAGCTTTAAATTGAGGGGTGGTAATTATAGGATGGATGTCAGAGGTAGGTTCTTTACTCAGGGTAGTAAGGGCATGGAATGCCCTGCCTGCAGCAGTAGTGGAGTCGCCAACTTTAAGGGCATTCAAATGGTCAGTGGATAGGCATATGGATAACATTGGAATAGTTTAGGTTAGAGGGTCATTAGATTCATTCCACTGGTCGGCGCAACATCGAGGGCCGAAGGGCCTGTACTGCACTGTAATGTTCTATGTTCTAATTCATATCAGAAAATTCCCTCAGTTTCTGAAGTCTGTTGCTACTGGTTCTACGTGCTTTACAACGCCCAGACCTCAACTAACTGCCCAGATGATTTCTCACAGCAACAAAGTCCAAAACAGAAAAGAAAACCTCCCCATAATCTACCCTGGTATGTCCCAGATAGAAATTTAAACTAATTATCCCAACTCCACACTCCCTTTTTGTTATGGAAACTGGATGAATATTTTAATTCTCTTACTGAATGAGCTGTGTACGTTCTGTTTTGGACAATCTCAGAGTAGCTCATTGTTTAGAACATAAGAACATAAGAAATAGGAGTAGGCCATCTAGCCCTTCGAGCCTGCCCCGCCATTCAATAAGATCATGGCTGATCTGTCGTGGCTCAGTTCCACATTCCCGCCCTCTCCCCATAACCCTTAATCCCCTCGCTTATCAAAAACCCATCAACCGGCGTCTTAAAAATATTTAGCGAGGCAGCCTCCTCCACTTCAACGGGCAGAGAACTCCAGAGATTCACCACCCTTTGAGTGAAGAAGTTCCTCCTCAACTCTGTTCTAAACCGCCCCCCCTTTATCTTGGGGCTGTGCCCCCTAGTCCTACTGCCCTTTCTGAGCGAGAAGAGTCTCTCCACCTCTATCCTATCCATCCCATAAGGGGGAGGCGGTTTAGAACGGAGTTGAGGAGGAACTTCTTCACTCAAAGGGTGGTGAATCTCTGGAATTCTCTGCCCGTTGAAGTGGTGGAGGCTGCCTCGCTAAATATTTTTAAGAAGCGGGTTGATGGGTTATTGATAAGAGAGGGGATTAAGGGTTATGGGGAGAGGGCGGGAAAGTGGAACTGAGCCACGACAGATCAGCCATGATCTTATTGAATGGCGGGGCAGGCTCGAAGGGCTAGATGGCCTACTCCTGCTCCTATTTCTTATGTTCTTATCTTATATGTCTCAATCAGATCTCCCCTCATTCTTCTAAACTGTAACGAGTACAAGCCTAGTTTATTCAGCCTCTCCTCATAGCTCAACCCCCTCAACTCCGGTATCAGCCTAGTAAACCTCCTCTGCACTCCCTCCAAGGCCAAAATATCCTTGCGTAAGTGCGGCGCCCAAAACTGCACACAGTACTCCAGCTGCGGCCTCACCAATGCCCTATACAGCTGCAGCAAGACCTCCCTACTTTTATATTCAATCCCCCTTGCCATGAAGGCCAGCATCCCATTAGCCTTCCTGACCACCTGCTGCACCTGCAGGCTGGGGTGCGCGACAGACTGGAGGGGCTGATTGTGGACAAGTCCCCAGGACCGGATGGAATGCATCCGAGGGTTCTGAAAGAAATGGCGGAGGTGATAGTGGATGCCTTGGTGGTTATTTTCCAGACGTCGCTGGATTCCGGGGAAGTGCCGGAGGATTGGAAAACGGCTAATGTTACGCCGTTGTTTAAGAAGGGTGCCAGGCAAAAGGCGGGGAATTACAGGCCGGTTAGTTTAACGTCTGTGGTAGGTAAAATGTTAGAATCCGTCATTAAGGAGGAAATTGCGAGGCATCTTGAAGGGAATTGCTTGATAGGGCAGACGCAACACGGTTTCATTAAAGGGAAGTCGTGTCTGACAAATTTACTGGAGTTCTATGAGGATGTGTCTAGGGCGGTGGATAGAGGAGAGCCGGTGGATGTGGTCTTTCTGGATTTTCAGAAGGCGTTTGATAAGGTACCTCACAAGAGGTTACTGCAGAAGGTCAGAGGACATGGAGTTGGGGGTAGGGTGTTAGCGTGGATAGAGGATTGGTTGTCAAATAGGAGGCAGAGAGTGGGGGTCAATGGGTGCTATTCGGATTGGCGGTTGGTGACTAGTGGGGTGCCCCAGGGGTCGGTGCTGGGGCCTCAGCTATTTACCATTTATATAGATGATCTGGAGGAGGGAACCGAGTGTAGGGTGTCGAAATTTGCTGATGACACCAAGCTTGGGGGAAAGGCAAATTGTGCGGAGGGTGTGGAGAGTCTGCAGAAGGATCTAGATAGGCTGGGTGAATGGGCCAGGAAATGGCAAATGGAATTTAATGTTGGCAAGTGTGAGGTGGTCCACTTTGGTAGGAAGAATGGTAGGAAGGACTATTACTTACGTGGCGAAAAACTGCAGCAGGCGACGGTGCAGAGGGACCTCGGGGTCCTTGTGCATGAGTCGCAAAAACCCAGCCTTCAGGTGCAGCAGGTGGTCAGGAAGGCGAATGGGATGCTGGCCTTCATAGCGAGGGGGATTGAATATAAAAGTAGGGAGGTCTTGCTGCAGCTGTATAGGGCATTGGTGAGGCCGCAGCTGGAGTACTGTGTGCAGTTTTGGGCGCCGCACCTGCGCAAGGATATTTTGGCCTTGGAGGGAGTGCAGAGGAGGTTTACTAGGCTGATACCGGAGTTGAGGGGGTTGAGCTATGAGGAGAGGCTGAATAAACTAGGCTTGTACTCGTTAGAGTTTAGAAGAATGAGGGGAGATCTCATTGAGACGTATAAAGATGATGAATGGGATGGATAGGATAGAGGTGGAAAGACTCTTCCCGCTCAAAAAAGACAGTAGGACTAGGGGGCACAGCCTCAAGATAAAGGGGGGGCAGTTCAGAACGGAGTTGAGGAGGAACTTCTTCACTCAAAGGGTGGTGAATCTCTGGAATTCTCTGCCCGTTGAAGTGGTGGAGGCTGCCTCGCTAAATATTTTTAAGAAGCGGGTTGATGGGTTTTTGATAAGAGAGGGGATTAAGGGTTATGGGGAGAGGGCGGGAAAGTGGAACTGAGCCACGACAGATCAGCCATGATCTTATTGAATGGCGGGGCAGGCTCGAAGGGCCAGATGGCCTACTCCTGCTCCTATTTCTTATGTTCTTATGTTTTTGCGACTCATGCACAAGGACCCTGAGGTCCCTCTGCACCGTCGCCTACTGCAGTTTTTTGCCACGTAAGTAATAATCCTTCCTACCATTATTCCTACCAAAGTGGACCACCTCGCACTTGCCAACATTAAATTCCATTTGCCAGTTCCTGGCCCATTCGCCCATCCTATCTAGATCCTTCTGCAGACTCTCCACACCCTCCGCACAATTTGCCGTTCCACCAATCTTGGTGTCATCAGCAAATTTCGACACCATACACTCAGTTCCCTCCTCCAGATCATCTATATAAATGGTGAATAGCTGAGGCCCCAGCACCGACCCCTGGGGCACTCCACTAGTCACCAACCGCCAATCCGAATAGCACCCATTAACCCCCACTGTCTGCCTCCTATTTGACAGCCAATCCTCTATCCACGCTAACACCCTACCTCCAACTCCATGCCCCCTTACCTTCTGCATTAACCTCTTGTGAGGTACCTTGTCAAACACCTTCTGAAAATCAAGAAAGACCACATCCACCGGCTCTCCTCTATCCACCGCCCTAGACACATCCTCATAGAACTCCAGTAAATTCGTCAGACACGACTTCCCCTTAACGAAACCGTGCTGCGTCTGCTCTATCAAACAATTCCCCTCAAGATGCCTCGTTATTTCCTCCTTGATGACGGATTCTAACATTTTACCGACAACAAACGTTAAACTAACCGGCCTATAATTCCCTGCCTTTTGCCTGCCACCCTTCTTAAACAACGGCGTAACATTAGCCGTTTTCCAATCTTCCGGCACTTCCTCGGAATCCAGCGACGTTTGGAAAATAACCTCCAAGGCATCCACTATCACCTCCGCCATTTCTTTCAGAACCCTCGGATGCATTCCATCTGGTCCTGGGGACTTGTCCGCAATCAGTCCCTCCAGTCTGTCGAGCACCGCCTCTCTAGTAACAATAATGTCATTGAGACCCTCCAGTCCTACCACCTTTCCATCTCTAACACCCGGCAAATTATTCACGTCCTCCTCTGTGAAGACCGAAACAAAAAAGTTATTCAAGACCTCAGCCATTTCCCCATCCCCTACCACTAAGTCCCCCCTCTCATCCTCTAAGGGTCCAACGTTCACCCTAGCCAGCCTCTTCCTTTTATATATTTATAAAAACTCTTGCTATCCTTTTTTATATTAAGTGCTAGCCCAGCTTCATAGTTTCTCCTACCCTTCTTTATCAACTTCTTTGTCAATCTTTGTTGACATTTAAACCTCTCCCAATCCTCTTCTCGCCCACTACTCTTAGCTACTCTAAACGCCTCCGCTTTTAATTTAACACTTTCCTTCACCTCCTTCGTTATCCACGGCTTATTATCTCTCCTCCTATGGTCCTTTTTAACCATCGGAATAAATTTCTGCTGAGCACCAAGAAAGATCTCCTTAAAGATCCTCCACTGCTCCTCAGCAGACCTACCTTCCAACGCGCTCCCCCAGTCAACATTCGCCAATTCTTCTCTCATCCTACCGTACTCCCCTCTGTTCAAACAAAGGACGCGTGTCGGGGAACCCACTTTCTCCTCCTCCATTTGCACCAGAAACTCCACCATACAATGATCACTCTCCCCAAGAGGATCCTTCACCACAAGGTCCCTAATTCTACCCGCCCCATTACATAACACCAGATCCAAGATAGCTCGCTCCCTCGTCGGCTCCAACACACACTGTTCAAGGAAACTATTCCGGCAGCATTCCAAGAACTCTTCCTCAAGCCCACCGCGTCCAACATGGGTCGACCAATCAATATGTAGATTGAAATCCCCCATAATTATTGCCGTTCCATTCCTGCACGCCGCACTTATTTGCGCGTTAACAGCCCGCCCCACCTCCAGATCATTATTCAGGGGCCTATGGATGACACCCACCAGCGTCTTCCGTCCTTTGCTGTTCCTAATCTCCACCCACAACGATTCCACATTCTGCTCTTTGGTTCCTATATCATCCCTTGCTACCACCCTGATGCTATCCTTAATCAGCAGAGCTACGCCCCCCCCTTTTTCCTCCTGCCTATCCTTCCTAAACACTTGATACCCCTGGACATTCAGCTCCCAGTCCCTGTCACCTTGCAGCCATGTCTCTGTAATGGCCACCAGATCATATCCATTTGTGCTGATCTGCGCCACCAGCTCATCCACTTTATTCCGAATGCTTCGTGCATTCAGATAAAGTGCTTTCATCCCAGCCTTCACCTGGACCCTATTTGCCAGAACGCCACCAATCATATTCACGCCCCCTACTCCCTTTATTATTGGGACATCCTCGGCCGCTTCCCTTACCTGTACCCTGTTCGTAACTTCAGACCCCGTAATGTCACCTACCCTCTCTCTCTCTCTCTCTCTCTCTCTCTCTCTCTGTCTTTCCCCCCCCCCCCAAATTAGTTTAAAGCCCTGTCTACAGTCCTATTTACACGATTCGCCAGGACTCTGGTCCCAGCACGGTTCATACCAACCCCATCCCACCCGAACAGGTCCCACCTACCCCAATACTGATGCCAATGCCCCATAAATTCAAACCCATTCCTCCCACACCAATCCCTGAGCCACCCATTCACTTCCTTAATCTTATCAACCTTATGCCCGTCTGCACTCGGTTCAGGCAGTAGCCCAGAGATAACCACCTTGTCGGTTCTACTTTTTAATTCCATTCCCAGCTTTTCATACTCCCTCCCCAGATCCTCAGTTCGCATTTTGCCTACGTCGTTGGCACCCACATGTACCACAACGACCGGATTCTCACCCTCCCACTCCAGGTTCCTCTGCAGCCCAGATGCGACATCCCGGACCCGAGCACCAGGCAGACAACACACCCTTCTGTGCACTTTGTCATTGTGACAAAGGACAGTGTCAATACCCTGAACCCCACTATCCCCAATTACTACTACGTTCCTTTTCACCTTCTCTTTGCCTATGTCCTGCTGCATCACTGTACTGTGTGCAGTTTGCTCACCAACCTCACCTCCCTCGTTCTCATCCAGACTGGAAGCAAGAACCTCAAACCTGTTATGCAGATTGAGAGGCTGAGGCACCCGCTCCCCACCCCCCATTCCTCCGCTCCCCACCCCCCCTTCCTCCGCTCCCCACCCCCCCTTCCTCCGCTCCCCACCCCCCCTTCCTCCGCTCCCCACCCCCCCTTCCTCCGCTCCCCACCCCCCCTTCCTCCGCTCCCCACCCCCCCTTCCTCCTCTCAGCAGCCCCCTCTTGTTCCTGACCCTTAGAGTGAGCCAGTCTAGGGGGGGTGGATGTCACTTGCACCCCATTGACAATGGCACCCTCTCTCCCCCTGATGAGCCTCAGTGTCTGTAGCTCAGAGGCCAGCTCATCTACCTTGAGCTGGAGCTCCTCTAGCAACCTGCACTTACTGCAGACATGGTCACTGGGAAGGACCCTGGGGTCCACCAGCTCTCACATCATACAGAAACAACACATCACATGCCCCTCCATTATTCACTGTAGTAATATTGAAAATTCCCACACGAACTTACCTGGCCCTTTTTCGCCCAAGCCCTTTTGCTCCTAAGCCCTAGTAGCTTACCCTGCTTCCCACTCACTCCGCTGCCCGCTCCGACACTGCCCGCTGTCTACACCAGGCCTCCTTTTAAACCTGGCACTGTTTTAAAGCCTGCTCCCCCACAACTCCCTGCTATCCACTCCCTTAGAATTCTTAAAGCGGTAGATACAAAAAGCCCGCAAAAATGCTTTTAAATGATTTAAACAGTTCTGCAAGGTAAGTTCTTACTACGAAAGTGCTTTAAACTTATTTAAACAGGTTTTTAACAGGTAATTTCTTATCTGTCTCTCTGCTCCTTCACTCGTCTGCTCCAGCAAACAATATCCAATACTCTTCCCATGGCCTTATAAAATAAACCTAGACCACCCTCTGATTTGCAATTACTTCAGGTTTGTTTAATTTGTAAGATGTGACTTTTTTCTCCAAGCTATATTGGATGTCCCTAATGTACCCCCGTACAGCCAAATAATCGTATATTGCACCCTTAAACATTCTGTCAAACCTTTTTCCTAACTGATGCCAAACTATTGGAGGTCTTATTACCTGAATCCACTTTGCCTCTTTTTAAAAGCCTCCTTCCTCTGTCCAAGAATGCAGAGAGTTGTTAAAAATACACACATTCCATCTCTCTAAAGACCCTCTGGTAGATATCATCCTGTCTGCTTTCAGGTTCTTAATTTTCACTAAAACTGTGTTCATTTATGTCACAATTAGTTGTTTCATAGCAACATCATCAGTAAATTCTAACCATCAAATATTTGTTTTCATGAGTGAAGATCTTGGCAAAATACTCAACTTAACATTTCCACCACCCAGTGAATCCTCCATGACATCTTTCAATGGCCCAATACAATCTTTGACAAATGGGCGTGGCACAGTGCTTAGTATTGCTGCCTTACAACGCCGGGACCTAGGTTGAATTCCCGCTTGGGTCACTGTCTTTGTGGATTTAACCATGCTTGCGCTGGTGAATCCACAACTGCAAAATGTTGAAGCGTGTTGGAGGCTAGATATTATATTATTGTGGGGAGGCGATGGCCTAGTGGTATTATCGCTCAACTATTAATCCAGAAACCTAGATAATGTTCTGGGGACCTGGGTTTAAATCCCAACATGGCAGGTGGTAGGCACATTCTCCCTATGTTTGCGTGGGTTTCCTCCAGGCAGTCTGGTTTCCTCCCACAGTCCAAAAGACATTAGGTGCATTGGCCATGCTAAATTCTCCCTCAGTGTACCTGAACACTGTGTTGACTAGGGGATTTTCACAGTAACTTAATTGCAGTGTTAATGTAAGCCTACTTGTGATGCTCATAAATAAACTTAAATCTCAGACTTTCTACATAACCAAAAGCTTTTCCAATTCCACAATTGCCTGCAATTCACTTTTCCATTATCCTTTTCACACTCCTTCTCAGCTGTTCCTTGTATTCAGTTCTCACAGAAACATTTCTGTTTACATCTTGCATGATATATGACTTTTATAAAGTTTGATAAGTAAACCAATGAGTATACAACTAGTGAATATTGCTATATGTAAATCAAAGTCTCCTAAATAAATGGAAATGAGCAATTTAAGTGTGAACCAGACACATGACTCTGAATCTCTTTTCAGTTTATTTAAGTGCATTATGAGTTGGAATTTGATGAGAACAGGAAACTTTTACCCGAACTTCGTAAAATCTTAATTTTAATATGTTAATGTTATCCAATGACCAATGATTGATTTTAAATGTTCACAAAATTCCTTTAAACTCTTATGTGTTTCACAGAGACTTATCTGCCCTCTCAAATAAAATGTGTCCAAACCTTTAGGAACTGGGTTGTTTGCAATAATTAATTTAGAGACACTTTCCAAATTTGTTTGGACTCTGGAATGGTTCTTACAAATTGATGGGTAGCTAATGTAAGGCCACTATTCAAATAGGGAGATAGAGAGAAAACAGGGAATGATCAATGAGCCAAACATCAGTTGTAGGGAAGTTGCTGGAATCGATTATCAAGGATTTCATAGCACAGCATTTGGAAAGTCAATCCGACAAAATCAGCACAGATTTACAAAGAGGAACTACTACTAGATAAATCCACTGGAGTACTTTGAGGACGCAACAAGTAGAGCTGACCGGGGAGAACTGGTGAATGTGATTTATTTACACTTTCAGAAGGCTTTCAACAAGGTTTCACATAGCAGATTACAATGTAAAGTTAAAGCACATTGGATTGTGGGTAGTGTCTTGAGAAGGATGGATAGCTGGTTAGCATACAGGAAGCTGAGAGTTGGAATGAATGGGTCTTTTTCCAATTGGTAGGCAGTGACTGGTGGGGTATCACAGGGATCTATGTTCGGATCCCAACTGTTCACATTACATATCAATGATTTGTATGTATTATCTCCAAATTTGCAGATGATACAAAGTTGGGTGGAAGGGTGAGGTCTGAGGAAGCTTCTGCCTGATTTGGATAGGCTGAGTGAGTCGGCATCTGCAGATGCAGCGTAATGTGGATAAATGTAAGGTGGCAAAAATAGGAAGGCAGATTATTATTCAGGTGGGTGTAAATTGGGAGAGGTGGATGGATACACAGCAAGACCTTGGTGTCCTCGTGCATCAGTCACTGAAGCATGCAGGTACACAGGCAGTAAAAGAGGCAAATGGTATGTTGGCCTTCATAGCGAGCAGATTTGAATATAGGAATAGGAATGTATTACTGCAATTGTAAAGGGTGTTGGCATGGCCACACCAGGAATATTGCATGCAATTTTAGTGTCCTTATCTGAGGAAGAATGTTTTCGCTAAAGAAGGAGCACAGCAAAGGTTTACCAAGCTGATTCCTGAGAAAGCAGGACTGTCATCTGAAGAGAGACAAAATCGGTTAAGGTTATATTCATTGATTTTTAAAAGAGTGACTGGGGATCACACAGAAACTGATTTAAAAAAAATTCTAACAGGATTAGACAGGGTAGATTCAGAAAGAATGTTCTGATGGCAGTGGAGTCCAGAATTCCCCCACCATCACATAAAAGCAAATTATTGCATTTGCTGGAATCTGAAACCAAAAGAGAAAATGCTGGAAAATCTCAGCAGTCTGGCAACATCTGTAAGGAGAGAAAAAAACTGATGTTTCGAGTCCAGATTACCCTTTGTCAAAGCTAAAAGGTATAGAAGATGAAAGATATTTATACTGCAGGGGGAGAAAATGAAAGATGAGTCATAGCCATACAAACCAGGGGAAAAGATGGCTAATAGCTGCCCACAGAGAGAATAAAGGGTGTGAATGGCCAAACGACAGAGAAGCTGTAAGTTTAACAGATGAAGATGTTTGGGAAAGAGTGGAGGGGGGAAGAGAAATGAAGAAAGATAATCAAGAAATAAAAAGTAGAGAACAGTAAAAAAAAAGAATGAAAACATAGGGGGCTGAGGTAGGGTAGAGCAAATCATCTGAAGTTGTTGAATTCCATTTTGAGACTGGAAAGCTGTAAAGTGCCAAGCCGGAAGATGAGATGCTGTTCCTCCAATTTGCGTTGAGCTTCACTGGAACATTGCAGCAATGATGTGGAGATGTCAGCGTTGGACTTGGGTAAACACAGTAAGAAATCTCAACACCAGGTTAAAGTCCAACAGGTTTACTTGGTAGCAAAGGCCACTAGCTTTTGGAGCGCTGCTCCTTTGCCAGGTGAATGGCAGCGCTCTGAAAGCTAGTGGCGTTTGCTACCAAATAAACTTGTTGGACTTTAACCTGGTATTGTGAGACTTCTTACATTGCAACAAGCCAAGGACAGACATGTGGGCATGGGAGCAGGATCGTGTGTTAAAATGGCAAACAACCAGAAGGTCAGGGTCCTTTACGTTGGAGAGACATAAGAACAGAAGAAATTGGAGCAGGAGTAGGCCATCTAGCCCCTCGAGCCTGCCCCGCCATTCAACAAGATCATGGCTGATCTGAAGTGGCTCAGTTCCACTTTCCCGCTTTCTCCCCATAACCCTTCATCCCCTTGCCTACCAAAAACCTATCTACCCGCGTCTTAAATATATTCAGCGAGGTAGCCTCCACCACTTCAACGGGCAGAGAATTCCAGAGATTCACCACCCTTTGAGTGAAGAAGTTCCTCCTCAACTCCGTTCTAAACTGCACCCCCCCCCCCCTTATTTTGAGGCTGTGCCCTCTAGTCCTGCTGTCCTTTCTGAGCGGGAAGAACCTCTCCACTTCCACCCTATCCATCCCCTTCATCATCTTATATGTCTCAATAAGATTCCCCCCTCATCCTTCTAAACTCCAACAAGTACAAGCCCAGTCTATTCAGCCTCTCTTCATAATTCAATCCCCTCAACTCTGGCATCAGCCTAGTAAACCTCCTCTGCGCTCCCTCCAAGGCCAAAATATTCTTGCACAAGTGCGGCAACCAAAACTGCACACAATACTCCAGCTGTGGCCTCACCAGTGCCCTGTACAGTTGCAGCAAGACCTCCCTACTTTTATATTCTATCCCCCTTGCTATGAAGGCCAGCATCCCATTTGCCTTCCTGATCACCTGCTGCACCTGTACGCTGGGTTTTTGCGACTCATGCACAAGGACCCCCAGGTCCCTCTGCACCGGAGCATGCTGCAGCTTTTCGCCCTTTACATCGTAATCCCTCCTACTATTATTCCTGCCAAAGTGGATAACCTCACACTTGCCAACATTGTATTCCATCTGCCAGGTCCTCGCCCACTCGCTCAGCCTATCTAGATCCCTCTGCAGACTTTCTACACCCTCCGCACAATTTGCTTTTCCACTTATCTTTGTGTCATCAGCAAATTTTGACACCCTACACTCAGCCCCCTCCTCCAGATCATCTACATAAATGGTAAATAGCTGAGGCCCCAGCACCGATCCCTGGGGCACTCCACTAGTCACCAACCGCCAATCCAAATAGCACCCATTGACACCTACTTGCTGACCAGGCGTAGATCGGTTGATCGCTTTGCTGAGCACCTTTGGTCTGTGCACAATCAGGACCTTGACTACCTGGTTGCTTGCCAAGCCTAACCCCACTTTGATCCCTTTTGTTTTCATTCAATTTTATTTAATTTTTTACTGTTTGTTACCTTTTTATTTCTTTATTGTCTTTCTTCATTTCTCTTCCTGCCCATCTCCCCTACTTCATCCCTCTTCCCTTACCTTCTCTCCTCTCGCTTCCCCTTTTTTTACATTCTACCTCTGTCACATTTCTATTCCGCCCCGCACCACCGTACCCCCAACGTCTTCATCTGTCACAACTTACAGCTTCTCTGCTGTTTGGCCATTCACGTCCTTTATTCTCTCTGTCGACGTCTATTAGCAGTCTTTTCCCATGGTTTCTGTGGTTATGATTCATCTTTCATTCCCTTCCTCTGCAGTATAAATATCTCCCACTTTCTATGCCTTTTAGCTTTGACAAAGGGTCATCTGGACTCGCAATATCAGCTCTTTTCTCTCCTTACAGATGCAGCCAGACCTGCTGAGATTTTCCAGCATTTTCTCTTTTGGCCCCCACCATTGTAGTTTGAGGATAAGCGGTAAACCTTTTAGGATGGAAGTGAGGAGAAATTTTTTCACCCAGAGAGTAGTGAATCTATGGAATTCACTACCATAGGAAGTAGTTGAGCCAAAATACTGAGTTCAAGAAAGGATCAAGGGATATGGGAGGGAAGGCAGGATCAGGTTACTGAATTGCAGGCTTGAAGGACTGAATGGCCTGCTCATGCTTCTATTTTCTATGTAGTTCTACAAAAAAAGATTTTCCCTGCACTATTTTCGGGTTCACTTCTCAATTTTATTTTGCTGTGGTCACTTTGGATTTCAAGTGATTTTGTGGAAATTGTGGTCTAACTATTTTGCCCCAAAATAGTAATTCCATGGGAATTTCCCTGAATATAGCTTTGTTGAAATTGAAATGGGCTAACAGGGTTATATGGCAGATATGGCTACATAAGGGAACACTATCTAAGAACTAGTACCCTCACACTCGCTTGCACTTCCAGATAGATGTACAACTATCAGGAGAAGTGTAATCTCTACAATCAGTTGGGGGCCTGTGGAAATGATATTTCATCTGCAGCAAAGTTAGCCACACCTGTCTAAAGGCATGCACTATCAGTGGATCCAAAAGTTACACTAATGATACACTCGGCCATTAATCTACAGTGCATAAATGTATAAAGGCAAATGCCTTGTCCTCCCTAGTTTCATCTTCTTGTAGATTGCTGGCAGCATTATACAATGATTGTGAAATTTTAAAGCTCTGAGGCCACTCAGCCCATTGACTCTGATTTATTATGGTACCTTCCTCAGTGCTCCATGCATCAAGTTTACTAAATATAAGAAATGGAACATATTTCATTTTCTGTTCATTCATTTATAGCAACAGGACCAGATTACACAAATCAATGAACACGCGCTCACTCAAAAAATTTAAGCTCCTGTGTTTTATTGGCTCATAGGTGTACACTCTCTTGTCTTTTCATAAAAGGGTTTTTTTTTTGTGAATTCTTCCTATTGATTGGTCAGGCTGTCTGAAAGCCACAAATTTAGTGGAACTTTTACTTACACTAGCTTAGTTTGGCAAAACTGGTCACACGTTATTGTTGAAATTGTCTTTGAATAATGCCTCTAACCTCCACGATTAACTTGTTAATAATTTGTTTAGCCTTGAAGCCTGTTTTTTGTGATACCCTCCCATAACACCTTGATCCACTCCTCAGTCACCACCAATAGCATCTCCCCTTTCCAAAGGACTGTCAATGCAAATGCAAAAAATACAGCACTCTCCCTCTATCCCATCACTGACCAAGGCCCTGCATACTCCTTCCGAATGAAACAACAATTTCCACATGTCTCTTTCAATTTAGCTAACTGTATTTTCCACACTCAATATGGTCTGTTCGGCACTGGGAAAACAAAATTTTGATTGGATGTCTACTTTGTGGAGCACCCCTGTAAAGTCCAGTTGCCCATTACATTAATTTCACTATGCTCTCACTCTGACTTCTCATATCCTTGGCCTTCTGCACTATTCCATTGAAGCTCCATATAAGCTTGAGGAATAGTGCCACATCATTTAAATAGACACTCAACAACCTGCCGGTCTTGATATGAATGCAGTATTCTCAAGCTGTAATCTATGCTGCAATTTTGATTGCTTTCTCTTTGCTGGATTTAACTTTTTGGAATCATAGTTACAGCATAACACTTCCGGTCCATTGTATTAATGCTGGCTTCCTGTAAGATATCTCAGCTAGTCTCACTCCCTGCCATTTGCCTGCAGAGCTGCAAATTCTTTTCAGGAATTTATCCAATTCCCTTTTGAACAACTGGATTGTATCTGCATCTGTCAAACTTTGAGTGCATTTCAGATCCTAACCAGGAGCTGGGTAAAAAGGTTTTTCCTCAAGTTGCTGTTCGTTGTTTTGTAAACCTATTAAATTGAAGTCCTTGATCGCAAACTTTCCATTAATGGGAACAATTTTTCTCTGTCTAGGTCTTATGATTTTGAACACCTTGATCAAATCTCCTCTCAACCATCTATTCTTGATGGAGACAGCCTCAGCTTCTCGTTTAGTATTGTTTTTCACTTTTATTTACATTCATGGAAACTTGCTTTCGTTCCTTGTCTCATCACCATGCTCTTTAGCCTTACACCACCACATGTTTCATTTAATCTCTCCTACCTTCCACCCTTTTGTAGTCCTTTTTGTTTACCACCCTTCCCTGTTTTACTTGTTATTACAATTATCTATTATATTTCTAACTTTTCCTTGTTATAATGAAAAGCCATCGACCTGAATTGTTAACTGTTTCTCTCTCCACAGATGCAACGCGACCTGCTGAATATTTCTGGCATTTGCTTTTGATAATTGTGATGCAATACTGGTAAATCGTTTTTCATATAGATCTGTAAAATTCAATAATCATCTATCTTAATTGATCAGTGAGTGCATTTTGTCTCTGAGTGCTTTTATGCCCATCCAGTTGCCAGCAGACAATGCAAAATTTAGTATGAAAATGTGAATGTGTACATAAAAGTAAAATTGCATTTATTTCACCTTCTGAAATAAAGGCTACAATAACCCTGCTTTTTTATAACTATTAATGCAAATCTAGAGAGCAGACTTTGACAAAAATGCATTGGCTAATATTTAGCCTTGAAGCTCATCTGTTCAGTTGAATCAACCATTTACAATCATGTTAAAATCTGAGCCCTTCAGAAGTCAACTTCTTAACTATTCATTGCATTAAATGATATTTTTTACATTCCTCTTCCAAAAAGGCAGGGAGTAGAAAACAAAATCCAATCTTTATAGGAATTTTATATCTCATGATCAAATTAAAATATCAGTTTTTTTGCTGTGCAAGATGTGTTGGAAAATTCAGATGTTTGTGAGATCTCTATGTATTTTGACTTCAGTCTAAGGGTACAGTTTTCAATGGATATTGAATAAAACAAAATTGAAACAGGCCAGTATATTTTAATAGTAATCTCCTTTGTTATTTAATTTTATAGCAGTCCAAGTCTTGCACAAAAATTGTTGTTAACAGCACAGGATGAAACTGACCAGAAACTCTTTCAAAGACCTGGCAGTGGGCCAAATGACCTTCTCGTGTAATGTATCCATTCTGATTCCAGAAGCACTAGTTAATAACGTTCCATAAGAATTAAAAACAATATAGAATGATGAATCTGCTATTGTGGAAACAAAATTGGAAACTAGAATATTTTATTTTGGAGTTGTTACAATCCTCGTGGAGACCATTAACATTTAGAGAAGAAATCCATACACCCAGCAATTAATTGACAATAATACCCCATGAAATTTCTTGTTTTTAAACAACACTTTATTGTATATCAGAAAAATTAAACAAAGTAAGGACTATTAACATAACACTATAGTTTACAATTACATATATTGTGAACTCAGTTTTACTTTTTACTTCCCCTCACCAAGAATTTCCCATATACGTTATAACAACCCTGAGGGTGCATTCACTTCTCGAGAAACCAACCCAAAGGTATGCCACAGCCCTTCGGAATTCTCTTTACTTCTCCTCAGTGTTCCAGCTGTGCTCTGAGGTAAGAGGGTCCTTCCATTAGCTTTTTTTGTCTACGCAGTCCTGCACCTTTTCTTTATAAATATTATATAGAACATAGAACACTACAGTACAAACAGGCCCTTTGGCCCACAAGTTGTGCCAATCACACCTATACCTACCAAGCCATAGAACTATTTGTAACTCCCAATCCCATTAGATCCCATATACTCATCCAGGAGTCTTTTAAAAGACCCCAGCGAGTTCGCCTCTACCACCACCGACGGCAGCCGATTCCACTCACTCACCACCCTCTGAGTGAAAAACTTACCCCTAACATCTCCTCTGTACTTGCTTCCCAGCACCTTAAACCTGTGTCCTCTCGTAGCAACCAAATAGCCTCCAAGAGTACGAGAACTGTGGATGCCTCAGCTCCTTGTTCAGGTTGTTGGTAACTGTCCAAAATGCCTTCCCACAGGTTTTCACCTTACTCTGCTGACTGCATTCTACCACAAGGCTGTGAGGACTGCACCAGGTCAAACTGGAGCAGATCGTCCAGGTGCTTTTCCCTCAAAATCCCAACTGAAATACAGCCCTCTCCAAAATTCCACACAACAGATGATGAAGTTAGTATTTTTCCCACTTAAAGAACTGGCCTGACTATCATCTTGTATTGGCCCTCTCAATCAGTGAGATGTAATTTACAGTAAAACAAAGCTGTAGTGGCCTCTGTCTGATCCCAAACTGCACTGTTTGCTTCTGTTGGTAAACACACAAATGAATCAAACAAAAGAACCTTCCAACCAGGACTCCACCCTGAATCACAAAGGCAACGTGAAATGTATTGGGATGGTTCAAACTGAAATGCAAACAAATAATTTTACTTTCAAAATAACGCTTTGATTCTGCAAGCCATGTGAATAATTTATATTAGCAATTGTCTTTTATAATCCTCGTTTCCAGATTGTTAGTTTTTAGGTCTTTTTAACAATAGCACTCCAGCCCTACCGAAAGGTCCATTGTTTAAATTTTTCTTCACTATCAATTTTGACCTTGTAAGATAAACACAACTTAGGCTTGCTTGATATGACTTCACATTTGGCTTATTTATCTGTTTCTTAACCAGCCTTTTCCATTTACCTTGTATTTATCATATGAATCTCCGACCTATAACATATTTCTAAAGCTAAAAGTCGTATTCTAAAATACATGAATTGTGATCTAGATAATTTCCACAGAGTTGACAATTTATTTTTATGGCACTTTGTCAGGAATTGGCAGTGATGCATTTGAAATGTCTGAACTCTAACCAAGTTGAAAGAAAGTGTTTTTTTTACTCTGTTTATTGAAATCATGTTCTAATTATGTTAAGATACTCCTCAAGCTACTAAAAACAATTTGAATGACATCCTGCAGAATTAGCTTTTCAAGCATTTTGTTTTGTAATCCACAATTAGGGTATTGGTTAATACTTTTCAGTTAGCTGATTGGATCAATGGTGTTTACATTGGTGACTTCTTACCATTGGACCCTTCCATGATTGGAAATGTGAAACTGTGAAGATTTTCATGATGGATATCTTTGCGTCTGAAGAATCTACGTGTAGCCACATCCCAAAGTGTAAACAAGAGGGGAATTGGGAGGCAATCAAGTTTATGTATTCAGACGTGAGTCAATTTGAATGACTTTTGAGAAAGCACTAACGTGGTCCTAAAAGTTAATCTTCAAACAACAGTGTTTCTGTGTTCAGATAAGTGCGAGCACCCCTTGGTAATTTACGTTTGTTTGTTGATACACCTCCAAGAAGACACTGTTACTCTCACAATGACTAAGTAATGAGTAATGATATACTTTTAAACAGGTTCAGGGATCTAAAGAGCATCCACATGACCTACTTTTATTACTTTTCCATGGAACAAATTCTTTAAAGCTAATAGACAATCGGGTATGGAAAGAAGGACATAGCTCTTCTATAAAAGTATTGAGGGGAATTTTTTTTTAAACACATCCTCAAGACTTGGGTGAAATCTAACTAACAAAGCTGATGGCTGTTCACTGCAGTCAATGATATGTAGAACAACATGTGATATATTGTCACATAGGCTCTTGTGAAATGTCTGTAATGGATGTTTTCTTGTTTTCCAATCCCTCCATGGCTCTCCTGTCCCCATCTCTGTCATTGTTTGCCCCATAACACTCAGAAACATTGACACTTCTCCAATTCTGGTTTCTTGACCATCCCTGGTTTTAATTGCTTCACTACGCTTTCAGCTGCCAAAGCCCAAAGTCTTAAATTTCTTTCCTGCATTTCTTCACTTTTCATAAAATCCCTGCACTGGAGGAGGAGGCCATTCAGCCCATTGAGCTTTCACTGACAACATCCCACCCAGGCTGTACCCCCTTTTACTCCATGTATTTACCTAATAATTCCCCATGGCCAATACACCTACATCTTTGGATTGTGGGAGGAAAACAGAGCACCCGGAAGAAGCCTATGCAGACATAGGGAGAATGTGCAAACTCCACACAGAGTTTGAGGCCTGAGGCCGGAATTGAACCCAGGTCCTGGGAGCTGAGAGGCAGCAGTGCTAACCACTGTGCCATCCTTACAGTTCTCAATCACATCGTCCCAAGTTATTCCTATCTCTGTTCCTCCTTTTAAGACACTTCTTAAAACCGACCTCTTGTTTTTAAAAGACTGCTTTAAAAACAAATTTTAACTGAAAGGTTGTGGAACAGAGTGGCTGAACATCAGATGTGCATTTTTTCAATTAAGAACATAAGAAATAGGAGCAGGAGTAGGCCATCTAGCCCTTCGAGTCTGCCCCGCCATTCAGTAAGATCATGGCTGATCTGTCGTGGCTCAGTTCCACTTTCCCGCCCTCTCCCCATAACCCTTAATCCCCTTGCCTATCAAAAACCTATCAACCCGCATCTTAAATATATTTAGCGAGGCAGCCTCCTCCACTTCAACGGGCAGAGAATTCCAGAGATTCACCACCCTTTGAGTGAAGAAGTTCCTCCTCAACTCCGTTCTAAACCGCGCCCCCCCCCTTATCTTGAGGCTGTGTCCTCTAGTCCTACTGTCCTTTCTGAGTGGGAAGAGCCTCTCCACCTCTATCCTATCCATCCCATTCATCATCTTATATGTCCCAATGAGATCGCCCCTCATTCTTCTAAACTCTAACGAGTACAAGCCTAGTTTATTCAGCCTCTCCTCATAGTTCAACCCCCTCAACTCCGGTATCAGCCTAGTAAACCTCCTCTGCACTCCCTCCAAGGCCAAAATATCCTTGCGTAAGTGCGGCGACCAAAACTGCACACAGTACTCCAGCTGCGGCCTCACCAGTGCCCTGTACAGTTGCAGCAAGACCTCCCTACTTTTATATTCAATCCCCCTTGCTATGAAGGCCAGCATCCCATTTGCCTTCCTGACCACCTGCTGCACCTGCAGGCTGGGTTTTTGCGACTCATGCACAAGGACCCCTAGGTCCCTCTGCACTGTTGCATGCTGCAGTTTTACGCCATGTAAGTAATAGTCCTTCCTACCATTATTCCTACCAAAGTGGACAACTTCACACTTGCTAACATTAAATTCCATTTGCCAATTCCTGGCCCATTCGCCCATCCTATCTAGATCCTTCTGCAGACTCTCCACGCCCTCCGCACAATTTGCCGTTCCACCAATCTTGGTGTCATCAGCAAATTTCAACACCATACGCTCGGTTCCCTCCTCCAGATCATCTATATAAATGGTAAATAGCTGAGGCCCCAGCACCGACCCCTGGGGCACTCCACTAGTCACCAACCGCCAATCCGAATAGCACCCATTGACCCCCACTCTCTGCCTCCTATTTGACAGCCAATCCCCTATCCATGCTAACACCCTCCCCCCACCTCCATGCCCCCTAACCTTCTGTAATAACCTCTTGTGCGGCACCTTATCAAAAGCCTTCTGAAAATCAAGAAAGACCACATCCACCGGCTCTCCTCTATCCATTGCACTAGACACATCCTCATAGAATTCCAATAAATTCGTCAGACATGACTTCCCCTTAACGAAACCGTGCTGCGTCTGCTCTATCAAACAATTCTCCTCAAGATGCCTCGCTATTTTCTCCTTGATCATGGATTCTAGCATTTTACCTACAACAGACGTTAAACTAACCAGCCTATAAGAACATAAGAACATAAGAAATAGGAGCAGGAGTAGGCCATCTAGCCCTTCGAGCCTGCCCCGCCATTCAATAAGATCATGGCTGATCTGTTGTGGCTCAGTTCCACTTTCCCGCCCTCTCCCCATAACCCTTAATCCCCTCTCTTATCAAGAACCCATCAACCCGCTTCTTAAAAATATTTAGCGAGGCAGCCTCCACCACTTCAACGGGCAGAGAATTCCAGAGATTCACCACCCTTTGAGTGAAGAAGTTCCTCCTCAACTCCGTTCTAAACCGCCTCCCCTTTATCTTGAGGCTGTGCCCCCTAGTCCTACTGTCTTTTTTGAGCGGGAAGAGTCTCTCCACCTCTATCCTATCCTATAGAACATTACAGCGCAGAACAGGCCCTTTGGCCCACGATGTTGCGCCGACCAGTTACAAAACAATGACCCACTAACCTAAACCAATCCCTTTTCGTCCATAAACCTATCCACGGATCTCTTAAACGCCCCCAAACTAGGCGCATTTACAACTGCAGCAGGCAGGGCATTCCAATCCCTCACCACCCTCTGGGTAAAGAACCTACCCCTGACATCCGTCCTATAACTACCACCCCTTAATTTAAAGCCATGCCCCCTCGTGCTAGATTTCTTCATCAGAGGAAAAAGGCTATTACTATCCACCCTATCTAAACCTCTAATCATCTTATATGTTTCAATAAGATCCCCTCTTAGCCGTCTTCTTTCCAGCGAAAACAACCCCAAATCCCTCAGCCTCTCCTCATAGGACCTCCCCTCCATACCAGGCAACATCCTGGTAAACCTCCTCTGCACCCTCTCCAAAGCCTCCACATCCTTCCTGTAATGTGGGGACCAGAACTGCACACAGTACTCCAAGTGTGGCCGCACCAGAGTTGTGTACAGTTGCAACATGACACTGCGACTCCTAAATTCAATCCCCCTACCAATAAACGCCAAGACACCATATGCCTTCTTAACTACCTTATCTACGTGACTCCCAACTTTCAGGGATCTATGTACACATACACCTAGATCCCTCTGCTCATCCACACTATTCAAAGTCCTCCCGTTAGCCCTATACTCGACACATCTGTTATTCCTACCAAAGTGAATTACCTCACACTTCTCCGCATTAAACTCCATCCGCCACCTCTCGGCCCAGCTCTGCAACCTGTCTAAGTCTTCCTGCAAACTATGACACCCTACATCACTATCTACCACACCTCCGACTTTGGTGTCATCAGCAAATTTACTAATCCACCCAACTATACCCTCATCCAAATCATTAATAAAAATTACAAACAGCAGTGGCCCCAAAACAGATCCCTGAGGCACACCACTCGTAACCGAACTCCATGATGAATATTTACCATCAACCACCACCCTCTGTCTCCTATCCGCTAGCCAATTCCTGATCCAATTCCCTAGATCACCCCCAATCCCATACATCTGCATTTTCTGCAGAAGCCTACCATGGTGAACCTTATCAAACGCCTTACTAAAATCCATATACACCACGTCCACTGCCTTACCCCCATCCACCTCTTTGGTCACTTTCTCAAAAAACTCAATAAGGTTAGTAAGGCACGACCTACCCGCCACAAAACCATGCTGACTATCTCCAATCAATTCATTACTCTCCAAATAACTATAAATCCTATCCCGAATAATTTTTTCTAAAACCTTGCCCACAACAGAAGTGAGACTCACCAGTCTATAATTCCCGGGGAAGTCTCTGTTCCCCTTCTTAAACAATGGGACAACATTCGCTCACCTCCAATCTTCCGGTACTATACCAGAGGCCAACGACGACCTGAAGATCAGAGCCAGAGGCTCAGCAATCACTTCTCTTGCCTCCCAGAGAATCCTGGGGTAAATCCCATCCGGACCAGGGGACTTATCTATTTTCAGACCCTCCAGAATATCTAGCACATTTTCAGACCCTCCAGAATATCTAGCACCTATAATTCCTAGCATCTATAATTCCCATCTATCTAGCATCTATAATTCCCTGCCTTTTGCCTGCTACCCTTCTTAAACAACAGCGTAACATTAGCTGTTTTCCAATCTTCCGGCACTTCCTCGGAATCCAGCAAGATTTGGAAAATAATCATCAAGGCATCCATTATCACCTCCGCCATTTCTTTCAGAACCCTTGGATGCATTCCATCTGGTCCTGGGGACTTGTCCACAATCAGTTCCTCCAGTCTGTCGAGCACTGCCTCTCTAGTAACAATAATGTCATTCAGGCCCTCCACTCCTACCATCTTTCCATCGCTAACACCCGGCAAACTATTCACGTCCTCCTCCGTGAAGACCGAAACAAAAAAGTTATTCAAGGCCTCAGCCATTTCCCCATCCCCTATCACTAAGTCCCCTCTCTCATCCTCTAAGGGTCCAACCCTAGTCAGCCTCTTCCTTTCTATATATTTATAAAAACTCTTACTGCCCTTTTTTATATTTAGCGCTAGCCCAGCTTCATAGTTTATCCTACCCTTCTTTATCAACTTCTTCGTCATTCTTTGTTGACATTTAAACCTCTCCCAATCCTCTTCTCGCCCACTGCTCTTAGCTACTCTAAACGCATCCGCTTTTAATTTAATACTCTCCTTTACCTCCTTCGTTATCCACGGCTGATTATCTCTCCTCCTACGATCCTTTTTAACCATCGGAATAAATTTCTGCTGAGCACCAAGAAAGATCTCCTTAAAGATCCTCCACTGTTCCTCAGCAGACCTACCTTCCAATGTGCATCCCCAATCAACATCCGCCAAGTTGATTGCTATAAATTAGAAAGAAGCTTCTTTAACATAGTTAATATTTGACACAATTAAGACACTTCTTAAAACCTACTCATCTGCCCAAATATTTTCTTAGAAGACTTGGTGCCAAATTTTGCTCAACAATACTCTGATGAAACACCTTGGAATGTTTTATTAGCTTAAAATGCTATATAAATTGTTGTTATTGTTTAATTAGACCATTTGAAATTTATAGATTGAAATTGAGAATACTGCTAAAATCCTATTTAAAGGCAGCTAGCTACCCTTTGAATGACAACTATTCTTTGGAAACTTTATAAATTGATAATTTATTATTTTAGAAGGCAGGTGTTTAGTTTGTAATTTAGCAAATGTACATTCTTTTTGAGATGCAGCAAAATGATTAGCACTGCTGCTTCATCATGTTCGATTCCTGGCTTGGTGACTGTCTGTGTGGGGTTTGCACATTCTCACCATGTCTGTGTGGGTTTCCTCCAGGTGCTCTGGTTTCCTCTCACAATCCAAAGTGTCAGAGGGATTAGCTACGGTAAATGCATGAGGTTATGGGGTAATGGGGAGAGGGCCTGAATGGGATTGTGGTCAATGTAGATCGATGGGTCAAATGGCCCCCTTGTGCACAGTAGGATTCTATGATCAAATTATTGTTTTGATAGGTTATTTCAGCAGAACTACTGAAAAGGTAGGTGGGGATTGGAGGATGTGACTCCCAGCTACCATGGTGTCTTGGAACTTGATTGATTGCGTTCTGAAATCAGAGAATGTTCCCAGAGTGGCCTGATTTGTTTCATCTCTCCTAGGAGATTGTGGAGTTCTGCATGAAGAGGCTCTGGTGTATAGAAGTATATGTTGTGACAGTTAGAACAGGCTTTATAGAACAGCTGGTCTTTTCCAGACCTTTGTTTTGTATCATGAACAAAAAAAAGACCAGTTAGGTTTGCATAGCCCATTTGGTTCAGTGGGATATGTTTCAAATTTGTTGGGATTTTTTTTTTGCCCCTAGCTCCCCGTGTGCGGCGTGCCCATTCATCTGTGCCACTTACACCTCAGCCCAAGAAAACAAAGAAACACTCATTGGAGGACATAATGGATGGTATGATGGAGAAGTTCATTCGCTATAGTGAAGCTGCTGATGAAAAATTTCTTCGTTATATGGAGGCGTCAGAAGAACGGTTTGCTCGCCTTGAGCAACTCCGTATGGAAATGGAGGAAAGGATGAGGCAAAGTGACAGAGAACATGAAGCTCGTGTTTTATTCATGTTGGGACAGATGATGGGCCATAACATGGCTGACTTTCCCTCCACGTCGTCAAATGCTGAGGGTGAAATAACTGAAAGAAAAGTATTTTAGGTTAAATTCACTATCCAACTTATTCACTTAAAAATGAAGTTGTATCTTTGTAGCACATTTTTATTTTATATACAGTGTGTTTTCTGATGTGATACAGGTTCATAACCAAAATATTTTTTAATTGTTGGTAAACTTGCATGTTGAGTGGTAAACAATTTTGTTTGGAAAAACTATTTGGAGAAATAGCTTAACAATAAACCAAACATCTCTTTGTTGGCTAATTTCGGAGATGAGGGGACTGCAGGTGAATGATTTTAGTGAAACAATTGAGTTAACTATTAAACCAACATGAAGTCAGGAGGAAATGTTTGTAGCAATGCTACGATAAGACAAGAGTCAGGACTTCAAAAATAAGATAACTATAAAATCAATCACTAATGCTCTTTCATATAACCCTAACTAAGAGATAAGACTGTGGAGATGACCCAGTGTGATATTTCCATGAAGGAAAATGTTGCATTAAGTTCACTGCCAGGCCATCGTTTCTTCCATTTATTTCACAGCGCTATTACAAGTGGTTTACTGCAGCTTAGCCAGTCATTCATTGTATTGTTTCCCTCACAGCAGTTACTATCAATATATAATGCACTTAGCAGTTCTTCAAAAAAAGGAAATGTTACAACACTATATAATAGAACAATGTTCCATATTGAGTAATATGGCATTTGGTACAGTATTTTGTATAACTGAATCTTAACACCAATGAATTGTGAGCAAGTGAATGTGTTTTTTATTAATTGTGTTAAAATGGCATTTCAGTTTTAGCAGATGCACTCAATGTGGCCTTAATGGGACCTTTCCCTTGCTGTGTTGAATGGCATTTGCTCAGACCAGAATGTTCACAAATTGCCATTACCTTAACAGAGGATCCAGCCTTCTGTTATCTACAGAGCAATAGCTATTTGTTTCTATTTTGAAGAAATGTATTTCCTAACATTTTTAAGTATCACTTTTACACAGTCACCTTACTTTTGATGTCAGAGTTCTGATAATTGAGTTTGAATTTATGTTGTAATAGTCACAGATAATGATGTACATTTTCTTTGAGATACGTGCGTTTCAACGTTCGCCATTGTGAAACTAAATCGAACCAATTTTATTTTAAAAAATAATTAGTAACTCCTGGGAACTTGTAATGAAAGGTTTAAATCTTTTACTCCAAAAACAAGTACAACTATGTGTAAATGTGTTTCTTGACAAGATAGAATTGTCTCACTAACTGTTGTTTAAAAAAAAAACAGCTGAGCTGTTCTGTCCAAATTGAGATACTCTTGACAGGAAACCTAAAAGCCTTAAACATGATTGGTTGATAGTGATTTCTCACACAGACGTCATTTTTAAATGAATCTGTCAGCATTGGGATGTGAATCACAGGTGCTAGTTAATTTTCTTATCATTTACTCTTCGTAAATATTACCAGATTAAGGTGCTGAATACAATTAAACTGAAAAAGGTTATGGTAATGATTGTTGGGAAAGGACAATGTGTTTGATTATTAAGCCCTCCTGGGAAAAGTATGCTTCATTTCTTGAAAGACGCAAGTGTTGAAAGATGCTGAATACTGGTAATTATAAATAACTTGCATGCAGAAGCAGGTGCATATTTTCAGAGAGTTTCTGTTTATAGGTTGTTTTAGTTTGTTTGTTTAGTTATTGTAACTTCATGCCAGTAGGTTTCAATTTCCATAGAATCATAGAATCCTACAGTGCAGAAGGAGGCTGTTCGATCCCGTGAATCTGCACCAACCACAATCCCACCCAGGCCCGATCCCCATAACCCCATGCATTTATCCTAGCTAATCCCCTGACACTAAGGAGCAATGTAGCATGACCAATCCACCTAACCCACACATCTTTGGACTGCGGAAGGAAATCAGAACACCTGGAGGAAATCAACGCAGAAACTAGGAGAATGTGCAAACTCCACACAGTTACCCAAGCCAGGAATCAGACCCAGATCCCTGGAGCTGTGAGGCAGCAGTCCTAACCACTGTGCCACCATGCTGGCCCTTAACTTGTGCTTAATTTATATCCTTTATAGAAATTTTTGACTTGCAAGCTGTCTTGTTTAATCACAGAATACATTAACCAAAGAGAAGTGTTACAATTTCCGTAGGGACCATTAACTTTTAAAAAGAAATTGAATGTGCAGTTAATAGCTGAAAAGATGATTCAGACCTCTAGCACAAGATAGGCAAATTTTCCAGCCTTGCTTTAACTCCTTGTGAATTTTGTCTGTTCAATCAGAGTGTCATTTCTCTTCCACATTACTGTGTGGTGAACCCAAGGTATCTTGCCACTTATGTCTGCTCTTCAATTCCCAGATTCTGGCAGATTTGGTAATCTTGTCTGTGAGTTTTCAAGGATATCTTAAATCTTTTCTCTCTCAAAGCCATCTCCATGGCAACATGAATCACATGGACCTTGTAGAACTGCTGATGAGCTATCCTTGAAACCCACCAACTCTCTTTAATCTTGGAAATAAATGCAAGGTTGGTGACAGCCTGATGTTGTCAACACTTTTTTCTGAGATTTTTGAGAATATCTATCTTACTAACTATTCAGTGTTAGTTTACCATCTGCTGTCATTGTTTCCCAGCGCAAATCTTCCACCTTCTTTCCAGTAAAACAAATCTGGGCCCCCTTTAATCTCTAACAATCAAACCATCCAGACTTGCTATTAGGCAGACTTCAAAACATTACATGTTTTGAAGTCTGCCTGACATTACATGTTCACTTTATATTGAAAACACAGTCCCAAAACAGAAGTCTTGTGAACTTCATAACTACAAAGCTATTTTTGTTTGCTATCTTTAACCATACAAATCATTGATTAGCTCCACCATTGAAGAATTTATATTTTTCATTGACAAAATAGGCACTGAAATGTTCAATGTGGGGTTGGAATAGATCCAGGTGTCTGAATTATAAATATAATCCAATTATCGTTCAAGAAAAAGCAAGTCCCTGTGAGTGTGTTGAGTGCACAATTCATTTGAACTTTGAACAACTGAAGTGAATTATCTAACCCATAAACTGTGAAAAGACCTGCTCTTCCCACAGTGGGAGAGGAATCCTTTCTCTTTCACCTTGAAGTATTTTTCCAATTTTGTACTATAGAATAGATTGTTACTGAAGTAAAATAAAAGCTTGCTGTTGAAATTTGGTTTCACAGTGTGATCCATTTTCAGAATGTCAAGATCATGCAAAGGATTAACTTAGAGGGAGGAATAAAAAGAAAGGGGAAACAAATGTTATTCATAGTGTGTGAGTTAAATCTTGCTAAAGTGAAAGAGATACAGTGCATAATGTTTTATGTCGTTATTCTGGGAATAAAGAATTAGATTTTTGAGAGAGCAACAATTCCAGTTCCAAACATGTAAGGGACAGGAGATCTGAGCTATTATTAGCAAAATGTTGACTTGTTCATGACTTCTGTTTCTTCATTTGCATAATCCCATGCATCTAATTTTTTGTGTCTGAATTGTGTTCAATTAACAGTACAAAAAAAAATTATGATTGGGAAGTGACCTGGATTTCAGGATCATACTAACTTTGTTGATTGGTTCTCCAGAAATTAGTGTGGGTTGATTCTAACTTCAACGCAGCTCAGCTGAGATAGTTATCTGTTTGTTTAAAAAAACATATATGCTAATGGCCCAAATTACTGGTAAAATGCCTCGAACAAGCTATGCACTTGTCTTAGTTTATTTGTTTATATTCACATAATTTCTTACCTGTTTTTCTCACTTCTGTTCTTTTCCTATTGCTTATCTTCTCCAATACATATGAGCTCCTGAGAACAGAAATTCAGAATTGAGCAGAGATAATACGGGGGAGAAAGCAGTGTTACCCACAGAGTAGTGGTGAATGCAGTTGGACTGGCGAATATGTTGAGCTGGACAAAAATTAGTTTCTGTTCAAATTTGAACACTTAAATTGATTTAAATGACTGAAATGTGAGGAGGAGGAAACTTTTCAACAGTTCTTATCAATGTTGAATGTAAAGGCACTGATTGCAATGCAGATAAAAATATTTTGGAACAGAATGTAGCACCTATCATTGATATAACTGATCAGAAAGTGACTTCAGACCGTTTCCAAATTATGCTCTTCACTCTGATGCCTTTCTTTAATTCACAGATCCCAATTGATTCTTAAGTAATTTTATTCATTTATTGTGTTTCAGTTCCAAATTACCTTTGAACTGTTACATTTCCACTTATTGTATCTTCCAATATTTGTTCTTAGCACATATGGCTTATTTTGGGAGGGGGGAGGTATTTTATAATGGTTACTTCTGCCTCTGGCTTAGTTAACTGTATGGCAGAAATATGTGGAACAGGATACTCTGAGCATTGTGCCTTATTGCAACTGAATCTAGGGTGCACTAATTCAGATTGTTCTGTCAAACCTTTTATCCCAACCATAATTCTTTTTTTCACTCTTCCATCCATCTTCTTTCTCCCCCCCCACCTTTAACTTTTCAGCACCATACTAATAGCTCCATATTTACCAACTCATGAATTTAAGTACCCTGTGAAACAGCTGGGGTATGAAGACACCCAGTTAACAGCACTGCTGGGATTTCAAGGTTTTGCCTGTTGTTTACTGGGGCTTTGAAGGTAGTTGATAGATTTTTCTGCAGAATTGAGCACATGGAACCTATATTATCTGACTGTTGCTTCGGTTACTATTTCAGCCAATTCCTCATATTTCTTTATTTTACGATAAATTGTGACTTAAACATGTGGTTCATTTTTCAGCTGATTGCAGTGGAGATTATGGAATAGAATGTAGCACCTATCATTTATATAACTGATCAGAAAGCGACTTCAGAAGATCTCCAAATTATGCTCTTCAGTCTGATGTCTTTCTTTAATTCACAGATCCAATTGATCCTTAAGTAATTTTATCCATTTATTGTGTTACAGTTCCAAATTACCTTTGAAATTTTGTATTGATGTGTTGAAGGGTAACAGTCATGCCTTGTAACTTTTGTGACATTTTGTAACTGTTATTAATATTGAATGTGATTCATCAAATCATCTAGATCAGACTCAAACATTGACTAAAGTGTATGGTGTCAATAATTATAAAGTAAATAAAAATGTTTCTGTAATTGCAGATTTCCTTCACCTTGTAAATTCTGCTTCCCAGATTTTATCTTACTTCAAGGTTCAAAATGGATGAGTGGCAAATGTCTCAGTGGCCTGAGATAACTGCTTTGACACCTTCCTGACTCCACTTTCGGCCTCATTATTCGGTATTATATAGGATGATACAACCAAGATCAGCAACTTGCAATCGAAAAGAAGTGGCAAATTGAATTTTAAGATTTTTAGAAGGAAATTACTTATATTTTACACAAGTAATCTAGGTAAAGTGTTACATACTTCAAATTTGCTCTAACTGATATTTGATAAATCAAAATAGTAAGTGTCTCCATTTGACTTCCCTTGGTTTCACCAATTTGTGGGGAAAATTCACCACAGATTTAAAAACATTTTCCATTCCAACCAAAATAGGTGTCTTGCTAATCTTTTCAGATTGCTCAATCTTAAAAGAGCTCCTTAGTATTTTTCCAAGGAACAAAATTAGAAATTTATATCATGACTCTGAGCTGTTGATTTTCATATATGTTGATGTGTGGAGGGAGTCCAGTATTCATTGTTTTAAGACTGTTATCTTCATTATCAGTGCATAGAGAAGGATGAATTGTCTGAATGCATTGTTACTATCTTTACCAAGTGAGCCTTATCTTAATTATAATTTACTGTAAGTTGGTAATTCTCTGCTGCTTCAGTGTCTTCATAGTTCTTACAAAAGATTGCAATTATAACTTAATGATGTGTTTGCACCTGTGTGGCTGCCAGATCAGCTATTCAAAATGTCAGTCAAATGTGTACACTCATGCTGCTATTCTGTTATCTGATTGGGTAAAATTCTATCAATTTTTAAAAAGCAGTTGAATTTTTCTTTGCAAAATAGGTTTCAATATTAACAGAAACTATATTGAAAAACTGCAGTTTTTAAAATGGTTGTAAATACAAACTTTGTTTCTTTAAAGCTTTTTGAAAAGAAGGAAATGTGAACAGTTTTGACACATCTATTTATGTAAGCACTGAAATGTTATCAATCCACCATATACTGCGAAATATTACACTAATAATGTTGTCAGGAGTCTTCAACTTGGATGAAGATGCAGTGGTACTTATTAGTTGTAGATCTTTCAAGTTAATGAAAGAACAATAGTACCTACCTGTCACTAGTATGATATATCCTAGGTTTTTCCAGTGTGTTATAAACTGGCATGTGTTTGAAGATTATTCTAATGTTGTTTATTTTCACTATTGTTTTCCCAAATACTGTAAAAATGTGACATAAGCATTTGTCTCTCAAATAAAAAAACCTTCAGTCCTTAAAAAATGTGTTTTTACCTTTGTTGTGGACAATTTTCAGTGTACCTCATTGTTTAACAGTTCAATCATCGCATTGCTGCTTTGTGCTGATAAAGCTTTATTCAGGCAATGTTAACAGTATTTGTTTCTTTACAGATGCCACCTCACTTGATAAATGTTTCTAGTGTTCCTTAGTTTCACTTAGATCTCCAAGACTTGGGTTTTGTTGAAAAAAAAAGTTTAAAAGTACTATGAAATGTTACCCAATTACAGCTTTTGGATATACCAATTCTCTCAATACTTTAAAAAAAATTAATTCTGAAAGCCAAGTTTGACCATGTATATAACACCATTGGAACAGCTTTTGGGATTGCCTATTTGTTGTTTAATCAATGTAATTGATCATTACAGGAATGTGGTTTGGAGCTGTGTACATTTATTTAAATCTGTATTCCAAGTAAAAATAATTAGATTTCGTATGTGGAGAGTGTGTTCTTATCGGGACTCTGTGATTTTAATTCCAGACCTATATAGCCATTTTGCAAATGAACCATACAGGCACAAGTTCTTTCATGCAACTTGTTATTTGATGTTTCACAAATTTATGAAGCTTTCATTTGCTTCTACCTCTTGTGTAAAGTTTTTAAAATGTCAGATAGTAGGAGTGTTTTTCTGAAGCTTGAATCTGATTATATTGCGAGGGAAGAATAGTTTTCCACATATTGAACTGGTAATTTAGCAGGCTTGGAAATGCTTGATGGTGAAATTGAGAAAAGGTAGTCCATCCTTCAGGATGACTGCAAATAAATAGTGTTCAAGCAGAACAAAAATCCATTCATGATTAATAATCTTGTATAGCAATATCTTTAGTTGGAAAAAATAGAAACATCTCTAACAGCTCTTATGTGATTTAATTTGTTGCATACATAAAATATCAAAAGATTTACATAGCTGAATTAGAAAGTTACAGCAATCAAAAAATTGATATGAGAAAACTACATAACAAACCATACAAACTGGAAGTCCTTAATAAGTAAAGAAGTGAACAAGTCTTCAAAATTTCCAACTGAGCCTAAAAATACACAGCTGGTAATCTTGCCTTTGAGTGCATCATGCTTGCCGAGGCACAGGTCTAATGGGGCAAAAGCAGGACATTTTCATTCTAAGAGAATCTAGATTCAGGAAGGCAAAGTTAAGGAGAAAAACTTCAACATTGCTGTAACCATTAACGACTTCTGTTTCCAAAAGCTATTGTCGTGGACACTGGTCCTGTATTTTCACAGGAGAAAAGTTTTACAAAAAGAGTAAAGCAAAGTAGCATCAAAGTTCCAATGAAATGTTATGAACCTAAAACGCTAACTTTTTTCTCTCTCCACAGGTGCTGCCAGAACTGCTAAGTAGTTCCATCATTTCCCATTTTTATTGCAACATCTGCCATATTTTGCTTTCACACCAAATGGACTGGTTGACCTGAAATTAAAACTTCTACATATATATGAGAAAATAATTTTGCCTAAAGTTACATACCATTGTTATAGCAAAACAACTAACTAATTTTAAAAAGTGCAATTATACAGAATCCCGTTTCATAGACCTTTTTAACTGGAAAAGTCAATGTTGTATTTTAGAAAGGGGATTATTAAAACATGTTTGTAAATAGTTCTAGTCATAATAAAAACAAAATACTGCAGATGCTAAAGGTTTGAAATAAAAACAAAAAGAGCTGAAACAACTCAGCAGATCTGGCAGCATTTGTGGACAGAAAAACAGAGTCCCAATCAAATCATTAAGAATTAATTGTTAGTAATGTTTCTATTTCTGTTCCCAGATGCTCAGGCTATTTCTTTTTGCAATCCGTGTAAAATGTCCTTTCTATGCATGGTTTTCATTATCATGCTCATCAGAAAATGAAAATTGTCAGCATTTGAGACATTGAGTGTGGATAAGATTCAAAAATAAGTTAAATTCTTCAACCTAATGCATTTCCTTGTATGGAGGATGGGATTTCTTGGTTTTATTAGTTGATATAAGTGTACTTGGGGTGCATAAAAATTTACTTCAAGATCAAAAATGGTGTTTTCAAAAAAGTATTTAATGATATTTCCGAATAAAATGTTGAGAAATTTGAGAAATTATTTTTGTTCAATCTGCCCTACTGAGAAATGTTACACACATGACCTTTCAGCCTATTGAGCCTATGCCTGATCTCTGAAAGTGCTAACCCACAAGTTCCATTTCCCTGTCTTTTGTCCATTCACTTGTAAAAATGTATTTGAACTATTTAACTACTTCATAGTTTGTGGTTCAGCATTTGATGTCCTAACTGTCCTCTGCACGAAACAAATTAGTTGAAGAGATGGATGAAGAAGGTGGGACAGAATAGAAGGACCAAGAGTGTTAATGTTACCATTAAGGACTTAAGAGTGTTAGTGGTAGAAGGAAAGAAAGCAGAGTGTGTTAACAGGAGAACGAAGGTGAGTGGGAGCAAAACTGAACAACTAGGGCCATATGGGGGAGTGTTGGGGTTATGTTGGGACAAGCAAGAGATCTGAAAAACAAAAAAGGGGCAGGGGTCAAGATGGAGGAGAAAGTTCATGGTCTAAAGTTGTTGCAGTCAATGTTGAGTCCTGAAGGCTGAAAAGTGCCTAATTCAAAGATGAGATGTTGTTCTTCCAGTCTGAATTAGGTGTCACTGGAGCTTTGCCATAGACCTAGGATCAATATATGGGCACGAGAGCAAGATGTTGAGTTGAAATGGCAAGCAACTTGAAGATTGGGGCCATGCTTGTGGACGAAGCAAAGGTGTTTCACAAAGTGTTGAGGAGATGACATTGGGAGCAGTGACTACATTCAACCAAAGACCCTCCGTCATCTGAAAGGAATGTTTGGGCCCTTGGATACGGAGGAATTAAAGGGGCAGGTTTTGCACCTTTTGAGACTGCATGGGAAAGGGATGAATATTGGGGCAATGGAGGAGTGTACTAGGGTATCACAGAAGGACAGGTCCCTATGAAGGGCTGACAAGGATGAGATGTGTTTGGTGGTGGCATCATGCTGAAGTTGGTGGAGAATGATCCTTTGCATATGGAGGCTGGTGGGGTGAAAAGTGAGGACTAAAGGGATCATGTCATGTTCTGCCAGGATCTTGGGTCTGATTCCCGTCTCGGGTCACTGTCTGTGTGGAGTTTGCACAGTCTCCCTGTATCAGCAAGGGTTTCCTCTAATTGCTCCAGTTTCCTTCCACAGTCCAAAGATGTGCAGGTTAGGTAGATTGACCATGCTAAATTGCCCCTTAGTGTCAACAGGACTAAACAGGGTACAACAAGGTTGTGAGGTTATGGGGATAAGCCTGGGTGGGATTGTGATTGATGTGGATGTATGGGCTGAATGGCCTCCTTTTGCACTGTATGATTCTATTGATGGGCATGCCAAAGCTATCTTCTTATTCACATACCAGCAGTGACTACTTTTAACAAAGCAAAATCTATCAGTACTTTTTATTCAGGGCTTCATCTTTGCAGGAACAATATCCACCTCAGTCAACTTTTTGATTGACAATTCATTGTAACCCTTCAGGTCTGGAATGCTTGGGACCAAGTCGTTGCTGGATTGCAGATTTTTCTGAATCATAGAATGACATTAGAATGCCTTACTACAAATGTACAAACTGGAAAATAAAATAGATATAAATATTTAAATATCATCCATAGAACATAGAACATAGAACATAGAACACTACAGCACAAACAGGCCCTTCGGCCCACAAGTTGCGCCGACCACATCACCTACCAACCTACAGACCTATCTATAACCCTCAATCTCATTAAACCCCATATACTCATCCAGAAGTCTTTTAAAAGACCCCAGCGAGTTCGCCTCCACCACCACTGACGGCAGCCGATTCCATTCACTCACCACCCTCTGAGTGAAAAACTTACCCCTAACATCACTTCTGAACCTCCCTCCCCGCACCTTAAATCTGTGTCCTCTCGTAGCGACCATTTCAAACCGGGGAAATAGCCTCTGAGAGTCCACCCTATCTATCCCTCTCAACATTTTGTAAACTTCTATCAGGTCGCCTCTCAACCTTCGTCTCTCCAGGGAAAAGAGTCCCAGCTCCCTCAACCTAACTTCATAAGGCATGCCTCCCAGTCCAGGCAACATCCTTGTAAATCTCCTCTGCACCCTTTCAATAGCTTCTACATCTTTCCTATAGTGAGGCGACCAGAACTGCGCACAATACTCCAAATGAGGCCTGACAAGGGTCTTATAAAGTTCCAGCATTACCTCCCGACTCCTAAACTCAATCCCTCGATTAATGAAGGCCAGTACACCATACGCCTTCTTGACCACCTCCTCCACCTGCGAGGCCGATTTAAGAGTCCTGTGGACCCGGACCCCAAGATCCTTCTGCTCCTCAACACTACTCAGACTTCTGCCCTTAATAGTGTACTCGTTCATCCCGTTGGTTCTGCCAAAATGGACGACAACACATTTATCCGCGTTGAAGTCCATCTGCCACTTCTCCGCCCAGTCCTGCATCCTATCTATGTCCTGCTGCAACTTTTGCCATCCTTCCAGATCATCCACAACACCACCGACCTTCGTGTCATCAGCGAACTTACTTACCCATCCCTCCACTTCCTCATCCAGGTCATTTATGAAAATGACAAACAACAAGGGTCCCAGAACAGATCCTTGAGGCACTCCGCTGGTGACTGACCTCCATTCAGAAAAAGCCCCATCCACAACCACTCTCTGCCTTCTGCAGGCAAGCCAGTTCTGGATCCACAAGGCCAAAGGCCCTTGGATCCCATGCCCTCTCACCTTCTCAAGAAGTCTTGCATGGGGGACCTTATCAAACGCCTTGCTGAAGTCCATGTACACTACGTCCACGGCACTTCCTTCGTCAATGTGTTCAGTCACATTATCGAAGAACTCAACTAGGCTTGTAAGGCACGACCTGCCCTTGACAAATCCATGCTGACTATTCCTGATCATGTCAAACCTCTCCAAATGTTCGTAAATCTTGTCCCTCAGAAGCCTCTCCATCAGCTTACCAACCACTGAGGTCAGACTCACCGGTCGGTAATTTCCCGGGCTATCTCTGTTCCCTTTCTTAAAAATAGGAACTACATCCGCAATCCTCCAATCCTCTGGAACCTCTCCCGTCTCCATTGACGACGCAAAGATCATCGCCAGGGGTTCTGCAATCTCTTCCCTCGCCTCCCACAGTATCCTGGGGTACATCCCATCTGGTCCCGGCGACTTATCTACCTTGATAGAATTCAAAAGTTCCAACACATCCTCCTCCTTAATATTCACGTACTCAATCCTTTCCATCTGCTGCAAATCCATAACAAAATCTCCCAGATCGGCTTCCACCGTGAATACTGAGGCGAAGTACTCGTTAAGCACCTCCGCCATTTCTTCTGGTTCCACACAAACCTTTCCCCCCTCACCTTTTATCGGTCCTATCCCTTCTCTTCTCATCCTTTTACCTTTCACATATTTATAGAAGGCCTTGGGATTCTCCTTAATCTTACCCGCCAAGGTCTTCTCATGACCCCTTCTGGCTCTCCTAATTTCCCTTTTAAGTTCCCTCCTACAGTCCTTATACTCCTCAAGATCTTTAACATCTCCTAATTCCCTGAACCTCTTGTACACCTTCCTTTTCTTCCTGACTAGGTTCAACACATCCTTTGTGCACCACGGTTCCCTCGACCCACCAAAACCCCCTCGTCTCATCGGAACGTTGTCATTCAGAGCTCCAGACACACATTCCTTGAATATCTGCCACCTTCCTTCGGTACTTTTCCCTAAGAACGCCTCCTTCCAGTTTATTTGTCCAAGTATCCATATTTCCATTCCCACACTATGACACTAACATGAGCTGATGACACCGAGCAAATGCTTGGTACTGCTCAAACCATTTCAGGACAACTTCCAAACAATACTCTTCCACACTGGAGCTGGTACAAATTTAGCTTTATTATCAATGATGAAAATCCTTCAACTATGCCTCCCTCAATCTTGCATTGCCAGAATTACTTAAGTAATGGGGAAACACCTCTACATTGGATTTAAGTTGTAATTCGTGTTATCTTTTCAGAGTCCATCTGAAGCCATCAAGCTCCAGAAATGAGACGACTGGCTGGAATGGAGATTTCCTTCCACAACCCCTTCTCTTTCAAGTCATTCCAGCAAGCTGCTTCCAATGCAAGTATATCCCTTTTTAAGTAAGGAGACCAGAACAATATTCTTGGTTGTTTTCACCCTGTACAGTTCCAGCAAAATTGCCTACGTTTACACTCCACCCTGGGAGAAAGCTTCTGACTGTCCACCTCCCTCATAATCTTGTAGATTTCTATCAGATAGCCCCTCAACCTTTATTTCACTGGAGTTTAAACGTAGGCAGGGCCTTAACTGGCAGCAGGTCAGGAAGGCAATGGAATTTGTACCTGTCATCCTCCCATCTGATTAAATACTCTTCATGTGGCAGATTTGATGGTGGAGGGCATTAAATTATTCCATTTGTTTCCACTTCACAACTGACATTCCCACCCATGTTTGTATCATCGGCAAATTTGGCTACAATAGAATCTGTCTGAGTCGTTAATGTAAATTTTAAATAGTTGAGGCCACAACACTCCACTTGTTTACAGGAAGAGGTCATGTGGACAATAAAGTAGCAAAAAGAATTCAATATAAAGTGTGACCTAATGCTGTTGGGAATGCAAACAAGGGAGTGCAAATGGTGGGATTCTGAGAAGCATGGAAAAACAGACACCTCAGTACACATGTCCATGGATCTCAGAAAACAACAGAACAAGGAGATAAGGTGATTCAGAAGGCTGTTTTCCCTTATTAGTCAAGACATACAAAATAAGAGTAGGGAGGTTATGCTAGAATTGTATAAAATATGAGATACCCCTTATACACCTTTGATTGTATGGCCAAATTCCCCTCCAATTCAATTTTCAGGTTTGCCGATGACACCACCATTGTGGATCGGATCTCAAACAATGAAAAGGTGTAGTACAGGAGAGAGATAGAGAATTTAGTAAACTGGTGCGACGACAATAATCTCTCCTTCAATTCAATAAAACGAAGGAGATAATCATCAACTTCAGGAAGCGTAGTGGAAGGTATGCCCCTGTTTACATCAATGGGGACGAAGTAGAAATGGTCGACAGCTTCAAACTTTTAGGTCTCCGGATCACCAACCTGATCCTGGATCATTGTCCCGGTCCCCTGTGTGGCACTATAGTTAAGAAAGTCCACCAACACCTCTACTTTCTCAGGGGACTAAGGAAATTTGGCATGTCCACTATAACTCTCGTCAACTTTTACAGATGTACTATAGAAAGTATTCTTTCTTGTTGTATCACAGCTTGGTATGGCTCCTGCTCTGTTCAAGGTGGCAAGAAACTATAAAGGGTTGTGAACGAAGCCCAGTCCATCACTCAAACCAGCCTCCCGTCTACTGACACTATCTACACTTCCTGCTGCCTTGGAAAAGCAGCCAGCATAATCAAGGACCCCACACACACCGGGCATACTCTCTTCCATCTTCTTCTTCAGGAAAAAGGTACAAAAGTCTGAGATCACATACCAACTAACTCAAGAACAGCTTCTTCCCTGCTGCCACCAGACTTCTGAATGGACCTACCTCCCATTTCTGCACCCTAACTATATAACATTCTGCACTCCCTCCTTTCCTTCCTTATATACTGTATGCTTTGTCTGTATAATGCACAATACTTTTCACTGAATAATACATGTGACAATAATAAATCAAATCAAAGGCATGCCATTGTTGGAGCAATGCAGAGAATTCTGGTCACTATTATGGGAAAGATATGATTACACTAAAAAAAAAGAGCACATTTGTGAAGATCTCACCAGGACTGGAGAATTTTAGTTGTGAGGAAACATTGGACAAGCTGGGGTTGAATAGATTTGACATGCCAATCTCTATTTGAAGCTAAACAGGAATATAGCAGGCTTTCAGTTGATGTGGGCTGGTAAGATTAATCGTGCCTTCATACGAGCTTTGAATATACACTTTCCAATGTAGATCGTTAATAGTGATCAGGAGTGGTTATCTTAGCTCATAAAAAGGAAGTGCTGTAAAATCACGGCAGATCTGATAGCGTCTGTGGAGAAAGAACAGAGCCAACATTTTAAGTCTGGATGACTCAGATTTCAGCATCTGCTGTAATTTGTTTTTATCTTAGTGGTTGCCTTGGCTGATTATTTCCTTCTTAATTCAAGGTCTGAGGCTCATATTGGTAGCCCAGTCGGCAACCTGTAGTAATGAGTTAATTTAGCATAGATTTCTAATCACAGCTGGAATGCTAAAGTTCAATTTCATCCAGGAATAAAGTTTTTCACTGGGAACGCTGAGGCCAAATGAAGGGAACAGTATAGTAAATATTCTAGTGTTTTGTGTCCTCTGTACCTAAAATTTTGTTGCCAATATCAAATGTAGAAGTCAAGATAACACGGATACCGAAATAGAGATTCAGTAAATCCAGGATGGGAACCAAAGACCAAGAGGAATAGCAAAACGAAAAACAATGCAAGCAATTGGACAGGATAAAAGAGCAAGGTGAATGTAAGTAACCTTGTATTGAAATGACCTTTCACGACCTCAGCATTTCCTGGATAAAAATTTTACCTGGGCACTCCTCATGATGGTAAAATCGCATTTTAAAACAATGTAAAGCAACTCTCCCTACAGAGGCTGCCAGACCTACTGAATTATTCCAGCATTCTCTGTTTTTGTTTCCAAACAACAAGTTGCATTTAAATATAATATAAACATTAGGAAGCATTCCGAACGTAAATAACAAGACGAAAATTGTCATGCAAGAAATTAGAACGGGAGACACACACTGAGAATACACCGACTGATCGGCGCCTGCGTCCCACATGCCGCATTATGCATTTCCGGCGGAAGTAATGCCGTGAGTTTCCGGCAGAGGCAGGAACGCGGAGTTGTTGTCAATGGCTGCCAGGGTGTTGCTGCAACAATGTCTGTCTGCCCGTCTGCAAGTGAAGGATACAGGAGAAGCTGGTGATTGTATTCAGGTATTTGACAATGACACTAGTGACTTCTCTTTCGTTCGGTTAAATCACCGTGGACGGACACCTCGTTGCTTCTGGGAAACAGTTGGCATCTAAGGAAGATCAGGGTCTCTGAACGTGTAGAGCTTGACGTTCCTTCTTATTCCACTCCGTCTCTACTCCATTCCTTTTCCTTACCGTCGCTCCTGTCCATTCCAGAGACATTTCATTCAAACTCTTTAATGGTTATTTCATGGAAGAAGTTTTCTATATTTTTATAAAAACTAACGCTGCGGGTGCTGGAATCTGAAACAAAAGCTGCGGGTGCTGGAATCTGAAACAAAAATACAAAATGCTGAAAAATCTCAGCAGCTCTGACAGCAGATATTCCGGCATCTTCTCTTTCTGTATTTTTATATTGTTTTCTCCCGTTTTACAGATTCAAAGAGGGACATTGATATACGTCTGCTTTTATAAAGGTGCCACCCTTGATATTATTCCCAAAATGGGTAAGTATGCGGTATTCATAGTTTTTGTCACATCTTGTAATTTCTGTAACTTAAATGCAGAGTCAGTCACACTTAAAACAAAACTGTGTAAAACAAGCTTACAAACATGAGAAACTAATATTTAAACTAATCGAAACATTGGACCTTTAGAAGATAAGCAGGGGGATGTAATAACTAGAAATGAGAAAATGGCTGAGGCATTGAACAGGTATTTTGTGTCAGTCTTCACAGTGGAAGACACAAATAACATGCCAAAAATTGACAGTAAGACTGTAGCAGGTGAGGACCTAGCAACTGTCACTATCACAAAAGAGATAGTGTTGGGTAAGCTGTTGGGGCTAAAGGTAGACAAGTCTCCTGGCCCTGATGGAATGCATCTGTGGGCACTAGAAGAGATGGCAGGGAAAATAGCAAATGCACTAGTAGTAGTTTACCAAAATTTGCTGGACTTTGGGGTGGTCCCCGCAGATTGGAAAACAGCAAATGTAACATCACTGTTGAAAAAAGGAGGGAGACAAAAGGCAGATAACTATAGGCTGGTTAGCTTAACTTCTGTTGTAGGGAAAATACTATCATCAAGGAAGAAATAGCGAGGCATCTGGATATAAATGGTCCCATTGGTAAGATGCAGCATGGGTTCATGAAGGGAAGATCATGTTTGACTAATTTGGTGGAATTCTTTGAGAACATTGTGTGCGGTGGACAATGGGGAACCTATGGATGTGGTATATCTGGATTTCCAGAAGGCAAGGTGCTGCACCAAAGACTGCTGCATAAGAGAAAGGTGCACAGTGTTACAGGTAATGTATTAGCATGGATAGAGGATTGGTTAACTAACAGAAAGCAAAGCGTGGGGGTAAATGGTGGTTTTTCTGGTTGGCAATCAGTGACTAGTGGTGTGTGTCAGGGATCAGTATTGGTCCCCAACTCCAAATCATCCATGTAAATCGTAAACAATTGCAGTTCCAAGTGTAATGTGTCAAAATTTGCAGATGACATTAAGATGAGTGGCAAAGCAAAGTGTGCAGAGGATGCTGAAAGTTTGCAAAGGGATTTAGATAGTCTAAGTAGTCTGGCAGATGGAGAACAATGTTGGTAAATGTGAGATCATCCATTTTGGTTGGAATAACAGCAAAATAGGACTATTATTTAAATGGTAAAAAAATTGCAGGATGCTGCTGTGCAGAGGGATCTGGGTGTCCTTGTGCAGGAATCTCAAGGAGTTGGTTTGCAAGTGCAGCAGGTGATTAAGAAGGCAAATGGAATTTTGTCCTTCATTGCTAGAGGGATAGAGTTTAAAAACAGCAAGGTTAAGTTGCAGCTATGTAAGATGTTGGTGAGGCCATACCTGAAATACCGTGTACAGTTTTAGTTTCCTTACTTGAGAAAGGAGGCATCTTGAGGGGAACTGCTTGATAGAGCAGATGCAGCACGGTTTCGTTAAAGGGAAGTTGTGTCTGACAAATTTACTGGAGTTCTATGAGGATGTGTCTAGGGCGGTGGATAGAGGAGAGCTGGTGGATGTGGTCTTTCTTGATTTTCAGAAGGCGTTTGACAAGGTACCTCACAAGAGGTTATTGCAGAAGGTCAGGGGGCATGGAGTTGGGGGTAGGGTGTTAGCGTGGATAGAGGACTGGTTGTCAAATAGGAGGCAGAGAGTGGGGGTCAATGGGTGCTGTTCGGATTGGCGGATGGTGACTAGTGGGGTGCCCCAGGGGTCGGTGCTGGGGCCTCAGCTATTTACCATTTATATAGATGATCTGGAGGAGGGAACCGAGTGTAGGGTGTCGAAATTTGCTGATGACACCAAAATTGGTGGAAAGGCAAATTGTGCGGAGGGTGGGGAGAGTCTACAGAAGGATCTAGATAGGCTGGGCGAATGGGCCAGGAAATGGCAAATGGAATTTAATGTTGGCAAGTGCGAGGTGGTCCACTTTGGTAGGAAGGATTATTTCTTACTTGGAGAAAAACTGCAGCAGGCGACGGTGCAGAGGGACCTCGGGGTCCTTGTGCATGAGTTGCAAAAACCCAGCTTGCAGGTGCAGCAGGTGGTCAGGAAGGCGAATGGGATGCTGGCCTTCATCGCAAGGGGGATTGAATATAAAAGTAGGGAGGTCTTGCTGCAGCTGTATAGGGCATTGGTGAGGCCGCAGCTGGAGTACTGTGTGCAGTTTTGGGCGCCGTACTTACGCAAGGATATTTTGGCCTTGGAGGGAGTGCAGAGGAGGTTTACTAGGCTGATGCCGGAGTTGAGGGGGTTGAGCTATGAGGAGAGGCTGAATAAATTAGGCTTGTACTCGTTAGAGTTTAGAAGAATGAGGGGAGATCTCATTGAGACGTATAAGATGATGAATGGGATGGATAGGATAGAGGTGGAGAGACTCTTCCTGCTCAGAAAGGATAGCAGGACTAGGGGGCACAGCCTCAAGATAAAGGGGGGGGCGGTTTAGAACAGAGTTGAGGAGGAACTTCTTCACTCAAAGGGTGGTGAATCTCTGGAATTCTCTGCCCGTTGAAGTGGTGGAGGCTACCTCGCTAAATATTTTTAAGACTGGGTTGATGGGTTTTTGATAAGAGAGGGGATTAAGGGTTATGGGGAGAGGGCGGGAATGTGGAACTGAGCCACGACAGACCAGCCATGATCTTATTGAATGGCGGGGCAGGCTCGAAGGGCTAGTTGGCCTACTCCTGCTCCTATTTCTTATGTTCTTATGTATATACAGGCATTGGAGCGGTTGCAGAGGAGATTCACTAAGTTGATTCTGGAGTTGAGAGGGTTGGCTTATGAGGAGACGCTGAGTAGACTGGGGCTCTACTCATTGGAATTCAGAAGAAAGAGGGGAGATGTGATTAAAAACATACAAGATTATGAAGGGAATAGATAAGATAGAAGCAGGGACATTGTTTCCACTGGCCGGTGAAACTAGAACTAGGGGGCATGGCCTCAAAATAAGGGGGAGCAGATTTAGAACTGAGTTGAGGAGAAACTTCTTCACACAAAGGGTTGTGAATCTGTGGAATTCCCTGCCCAGTGAAGCAGTTGAGGGTACCTCATTGAATGTTTTTAAGGCAAGGATAGATAAATTTTTGAACAGTAAAGGAATTAAGGGCTATGGTGAGTGGGCAGGTAAGTGAAGCTGAGTCCATGGAAGGATTAGCCATGATATTATTGAATGGTGGAGCGGGCTTGAGGGGCCAGATGGCCTACTCATAAGAACATAAGAAATTCCATTTGCCATTTCCTGGCCCATTCGCCCAGCCTATCTAGATCCTTCTGTAGACTCTCCACACCCTCCGCACAATTTGCCGTTCCCCCAATCTTGGTGTCATCAGCAAATTTCGACACTCTACACTCGGTTCCCTCCTCCAGATCATCTATATAAATGGTAAAAAGCTGAGGCCCCAGCACCGACCCCTGGGGCACTCCACTAGTCACCATCCGCCAATCCGAATAGCACCCGTTGACCCCCGCTCTCTGCCTCCTATTTGACAACCAATCCTCTATCCACGCTAACACCCTACCCCCAACTCCATGTCCCTCGACCTTCTGCAATAACCTCTTGTGAGGTACTTTGTCAAACGCCTTCTGAAAATCTAGAAAGACCACATCCACCGGCTCTCCTCTATCCACCACCCTAGACACATCCTCATAGAACTCCAGTAAATTTGTCAGACACGACTTCCTTTTAATTTTAATTTTATTTAAATTTTAATTTAATTTAATTAAAAAATTTTAATGAAACCGTGCTGCTCTTATGTTCTTATAGAACTCAAGTTCCTCGGAACATGTGACAAAAGTTGACAAGAAACAGAAGGGGACATTAGGACAAATGATTTAAAATCTAGCCAAAGCAACATGTTTTTTAAAAAAAAACAATTGGAGATGGAAAGATATTTAAGATTAGTAATGGAATTAATTATATAGATTAGATCACTGATGAAACACCATGGACCATAAGAAATTAGAATAGAGTTAGGTCATTGGCCCATCAGGCCTGCTGTATCATTCGATCAAGACTGTTATGTTTCTCAACCCTGTTCTCCAGCCTTTTCCCTGTAACCTTTGATCCCCTTACCAATCAAGAACCAAACTATCCCTGTCTTAATTACATTCAAGGAACTGGCCATCACAGCCTTCTGTGATAAATTCCACAGATTCACCACCCTCTGGCTGAAAAAATTCCTCTTCATCTTGGTTCTAAAGGGTTGTTTCCTTTATTCTGAGGCTGTGCCCTCAAATCCTAGTGTCTTCTGCTAATGAAAACATTTTCTTCATGTCCACTCTAACTCAGTATTCTGTAGGTTTCCATGAAATCCCCCCTCATCCTTCTAAATTCCATTGAGTACAAGACCAGTGTTCTCAAACAGTCCTCCATATGTCAATGGAGTTGGAGGAAAGCTGAGTTTTTGAAGTGTTATAGAGGTGAAGTTGTTCACATTCTCAGCTTGGTCAGGGGTGGAAAATATGCGACTGACCAGGAGATCATTCTAAGAGTTGACTCTGAAAGGGAACAAAATGTAGATGACAGTTTTAGCAGCAATTAAACTGAGGCACGGGTGGTAGTATGTGATGTTGGAGATACTAAAAAGCAGCCATTATAATGGAAAGGATATAGGGCTAGAAGCTCAGCACTGGATCAGATTGGTTGTGTCAATCTGAGATAATGGCCAGAAAATGGGAGGAAGTAGAGTCTGTGATGTGTGCCAAAGACAATTGCATAAGTCTTGCCTTCTTGGAGAACTTTGTTGAGAAAAGCTACCACTCTGTTATTTTCTATCTATGTCAGGAGCAAGAGTGGAACCGGGTCTGGACAGTCCAATGAAGAGCAGCTGTAGAAGGCTGAAGATGTGGGCTACATTATCTAGGGCTGCAGAGAAGTGGAGGATGGATGCTTCACTGTTGTGGTCACATTAATTAGAAATGTTCAAGCAGGGAAACCTGATTCAACATGTTGTTTGAATATCTTCAACGACTTTGGAAAGGAATGGGAAGTTGGCGGTTAGGTGATAGTTTGCAAGGACAACTGAAGTTGAGGGTGTTTTCTTGAGGAGAGGAATGATAATGACAGATTTCCACTGAGTTCCTACAGTGCAGAAGGAGGCCATTTGGCCTATCAAGTCTGCACTGACTGTCCAAAAAACATTTCACTTAGAATTATTCTGATCCATGCTCTAGTCAACCAAGCTAATTCATTTTTGTAGATTTGATAAAATGTGTTGCAGTTAAGGAGTTAGGGTTATGAATGTAACTGCATGAGTGTTAAACTTTTATGACGTATGTTTTTCTCTGCTGCAGTTAAAACATTGTTGAATGTTAAGCTTTGTGAGACCAATGAAGGCAACTACGTTTCAGTGCTGGATCTACCTGCTAACATTCTCATTATACCTCAGGCCACATTGGGTGGTAAAGTCAAGGGCCATAGCATGCAGTACCATTATAACATTGGAAAAGAAGAAGGAAAAGAGCTTTATGCACACTTTGTTGCTCTATGTGAAAAGGAGTTTGCATCGAACAGTAAATGTGGTGAAGCTGGAGTTATGGTCAGGCATGGAACCTATGGGAACCGACAAGTGCTGCAAATGGACACCAATGGACCATACACACACATGATTGAATTTTAAGTCGTCATTTCATAATGTAGAAATGTCTACCATACCATATTATCTTTCTGCTGCTTTTAATTGGATAGGTCATATTAGAGTAGACCTGCAGTGAATCAGTCTACTGGTATTACTGGAGTATATGCAGAGACTTGACTGACATTTGAACTTCTCTTCACCTTGAATGAAATCTTACTCCACGGTTTTGGCTAGAACAGTGGAACTGTTACCTCAAAATTCAAATGCTGTGACCCATGCGAGAAGAAAGGAAGTGATTAGACCGATTGCACTTCAACATCAAGGATAAAATGAACCGCATTTAGTACCTGCCAAAATTCTGCAGGTCAGGAACCTTTCTGACTGATGGAATGTTTTCAAGGTCTTTCACTGAGTCAAGGAATTAACATGCCACGTTTGAGTTCCCAAACCAGGGAATTGCTAGGATGATGTGTCCATTCTATCCAAGGAAAGATTTCTAATGAAATGCTCATTTGGAGAGCTGATGCAGGCATGCTGGGCCAAATGGCCATCTCCTGCACCATAATCATTCTGTCATTCTGTAAAGAGGTTATAGCAATTCTTAGCAAATGGATTTTTAAGGCTGCAGCAACCCCAGGAATGGCATGAGAGCTGCTGCTCAAGTCGCACTTTTACCTAGAGGTCCTGTTGTGGGTTCTGAGGGGCTGCAGTGAGGTGAGCTGTCCCAAGGACAACTCCCAGTCAAACACCAGGTTAAAGTCCAACAGGTTTATTTGGAATCACAAGCTTTTGGAGTGCTGCTCCGTCGTGAGCACTCAAAGCTCGTGATTCTGAATAAACCTGTTGGAGTTTAACCTGGTGTTGTGAAACTTTGTGGTGTGCCCACCCCAGTCCAATGCCGGTACCTCCATGTCGTGCCCAGTCAAACAGACTTGGATGAAAGTAACCAAGCAAATTAGCAGCAGACATATAGTCACTTCAAGCTGGAGATGAGATCTCAGGAAGCCATGACAAGTAAATAGTATAACATTTGCATCTGGATGTGCTTGGAACCCTAACTTACTTAGTCTTTGCAGCTCGTCAGTTGCATTAAGGAAGCTGTCCTCACTATACATGACTGACTGCCTCTGGAAAGTTGCTGACTGGTCAGGAAACAAATGCCCTGCCTGTTAATCCATAGTAGAAGATTAAAACAATCCATAGCATAGAAGAAGAGAGCAGGAGGAGGCCATTTGGCCCTTTGAGCCTGCTCTGCCATTCATCACGATCATGAATGATCAATAGCCAAACCCAGCTTCTCCCCATAATCTTTGATCCCGTTCATCTTAAATGCCTCTTGAATACATTGTGTTTTGGCATCAGCCACTTCTGTGGTAATGAATTCCACAGGCTCACCACTCTTTGGGTGAAGAAATGTCATCTCATCTGAAATTAGTTTTTTTTAAATATCGTCATTGGATTCCTGATAGATCTAAGGACTTCCCTATGCCTGAAAATCCATCATGCTGAGACTGGAAGAGAGAGGGATGATGTCAAAATTCCAATCTGATGTCACTATGATGGAGTTTCACTCTCCTACATCCAAATGTCTTTTTGTTGTGTTTTCTTTAGCTGGTAATGAATAACTGTGATAGCAAATGTGAAGAGGTTCATGATATGTTTTTGTATAATTTCAATATGAAATAAAAGAATTTTCTCTGCACAAATGATTTTGTTGTTTGGAAGCTGTACCTTTTATCCAATTATGTACAAAGAACAAAAACAGCCCGGGAAACAGGCCCTTCGGCCCAATGAGCCCATGCCGCCATTTTAAAATTACCAGTCCCCCCTCCACCCATGACCCTTATCTATTGTTTTATGGCAATCCACATTGAGGGAAACTAATTTGGGGACAATTTATCACTTCCAATCGGCCTAAGAGCACATCTTTGGGGTGTGGGAGGAAACCGGAGCATCCAGAGAAAACCCACGCAAGCACGGGGAGAATGCGCAAACTCCCACAGACACTGGCCCAAATCCATGTGTCTGCACAGCAAAAAGTGATAGTCACTGAGCTGTCGTGTTGCCCAGCATCTGGTCCAGTTTAAGCACACACTAACGACATGAAGCACTAGGCCACTCTCGAACATTCAAGAGCAGCCCAAGTACGACCCATCGCGTGTATGCCCCTCGTTGGACAACAAGGTGGACCGACTTAAAACCTGTGAATTAAAAGAGAAAAACATTATTATCACACCACATCCTTATACGTTACCAGGGGCGTCCCAATGCTAATGATCCTTAATAAAACAATCTCCTATATCCACCCATCTCCAACCCACTCATGTGTCTGTCTAAGTTACTCTTAAACAACTCCAGCGTGCCTGCCTCCACCACCTTACTTGGCAGAGCATTCCATGCACCCACTACCCTCTGTGTGGCAACCTCCCTCTAATATCTGTGTTATACCTCTCCTTAAGCCCATGGCCCCTCGTACTGTGTCTCTCTAACATAGGAAATAGCTTACCTCTGTTTACTCTATCTATACCCTTCATAATCTTATATACTTCTATTAGATCCCCCCTCAGTCGCCGTCTTTCAAGGGAAAACAGCCCTAATTTGCTCAATCTTTCCTCATAATCCAGTTCTTCCATACCAGGCAACATCCTGGTAAACCTCCTCTGCACTCTTTCCAGAGTCTCCACGTCCTTCCGGTAGTAAGGTGACCAGAACTGGATGCAGTACTCTAAATGCGGCCTAACCAATGTTCTATACAACTGCAACATTAGACACCAGCTCTTATATTCTATACCCCTTCCTATAAAGGCTTTCTTCACAACCTTCTCCACTTGTACTGCCACCTTCAAAGACTTGTGCACTTGCACCCCCCGTCCTGCTGCATTTCTATACTCTTTATAGGCTTACCCTTATCATATAGCTCCCCCCTACATTATTCCGGCCAAAATGCATCACCTCACATTTATCCGGATTAAACTCCATTTGCCATGTATCTGCCCAATCAACCAGCCTATCAATATCCCGTTGTATTGCCAGACACTGCTCCTCACTGCCTGCCAATCCAGCCATCTTGGTGTCATCTGCAAATTTGCTGATCACACCACTTATTCCCTCCTCCAAGTCATTTATATATACTACAAAGAGAAGAGGTCCCAGTACTGAGCCCTGCAGCACACCACTAGTGACAGACCTCCAGCTAGAAAAGGACCCCTCCACTACTACTCTCTGTCTCCTCTTAGCAAGCCAGTTCTCAACCCATCTAGATACCTGGCCTTGTATGCCATGAGCTTGAATCTTTTCTACCAACCTACCATGAGGGACTTTGTCAAACGCCTTACTGAAATCCATACAGATGACATCAACGTCCTTCGTTGACCGTTTTTGTCACTTCCTCAAAAAATTCTACCAGATTCGTAAGGCAAGACTTCCCCTTTACAAAGCCATGCTGCGTATCCCTAATCAGATCACAACGCTGTCAGTGCTCATACATCCTATCCCTAAGAATCCTCTCCATCAACTTGCCTACCACTGACGTCAAACTCACCGGCCTACAGTTACCTGGGTTATCCCTCCTACCCTTTTTAAACAATGGTACCACGTTCGCTGTACTCGGGCAAAATCTCATAATCCAGGGATCGATAGTTGTCTTTTAGTAATTATTTTGCTGGATTAAACTAAATCATGTCCAGTGGTGAATATGTTCAAAGTCAGTGTCGTGCATTGCTTAATATCTTACAAACTCAAAACTTAAATACTTAGCTACATTTAAATAGATGTGTGAGTTTGGAAGGACAGAAGATGGGCTAAAAGTAATGTAGGAAGGTAAATAGGTGGCATTTTACCTGATCTGGGTCAGAAATGGAAATCCAACCCAGATCAGAAGTACTGGCATGATTTTTGGGGCTGAGGAATGGGATTGTCTTGATTTAGGATCTATGAAAGAAAATTGTGGTGAATTTTTGAGTAATGTTTGTCATTTAAAGGTGTGCCAGACAGGAACAAAAATCTAGTGTTTCCCCATCAGCCTGGCTATTTTATGAAATGGTTTAATTTTTCTATTTTTCAGAGTGGACAATGCTGGGTTGATGAAATGGCTGCAGCTGGTCAATACTGGCTTCTGGGAACTTTGAAACTGTTTGAAAGCAGACAAGAGACAAACATTTCGTGCCATGTGTAATGAACACTCCTTCCATTGTATTAAAACTCCACCCAAGCTAACACAACAGCAGCCAAGATATCATCCCCAGTGAGCTGAGGGCAGCATAATGACACAGTGATTAGCACTGCTGCCTCACAGCACCAGGGACCTCGGTTTGATTCCCAGCTTGGATCACTGTCTGTGTGGAGTGTGCACATTCTCCCTGTGTCTGCTTGGGTTTCCTCCAGATGCTCTGGTTTCCTCCCATAGTCCAAAGATGTGCAGGTTGCTTAGCCATGCTGGATTGCCACTTAGGAGGACTAGCGAGAGGGATGGGCGCTGGGTGGGATTGTGGTCAGTGCAGACTTGATGAGCCGAATGGCTGCCTTCTGCATTGTAGGGATTCTACAAACAAAAGTAGCTGATTATGATCCTACTTTCTAATGTGGTGTTAATAGCCTGACTGCTATCTGTTCCAAAGCACAATAGATTTCTACCAAAGTATGTTGTTCATTGACCCAAAATGACCCTGTCACACAACTGAGGCTGGAAAGTTTTGAATTCCTTTAATTAAACTGTTAGCTCTTATATTCAGTCACTGTTTGACCTCCAAAGAGAAATTGGGCTCCAGGCAGCAGTCTGTCTCTGTCTACCATTTACCATCTCTCAGCAGTAGAAAGAGTCCTTGCCCAGTTTAACAATTGCCTGACCCTCATCTGCACTGTGAACAACTGGAACTTGTTCCTTCAAGACTGGTTCAACTCTGCGTGCCTCTTCCATTTGGAAAGATCCATAAGCTGCAGCAGTCATACCTTCTAAAGGAATATGCCATTCGACTTCTGATTATGATCTGTGGAGTCATCTAAAACTCAACTTGTATTTTTATCATGGTCTTGTCCTATACCCTTTTCTTGCCCTTATCCCTCTTATTTTGTATGAGTGCAAAAGGGGCAGATGTTCTGAAATCTATTTCCTGTATTTTGTGTGTGAGAAATAAACCATACTTAGGTTGAGTTTGCTGGATGCATCATTTAAAGAGGATCAGTCCTCGGGCTGTTGACACCACATTGGCCCATACCAGTAAATTAGGCAACCACCCCAAAGGAGTGAGTTGCTGTGGCAATATACACTTTAGCATGCATGTTTCATTGAGCTATGGTAGAGGCTCCAATTTCTTTGAATCATTTGGCTGACCAGGAACCTTTACCACCTTCCATTAACATATGTTGGAAGGATTTACAAGTTAATGCTCAACCTCTTTAGCCACATTATGATTGCACCTTCCTTGGTCATCAAGTCCTGTCTATCCCTTGAACCTGGAGTTTCTAGCTCAGAGGCATCCCCCAAGTCGTCTGTCCAGTTTTATTCATACTGTAGGCCCAACTTCCAATCTCTGGGGCATCAAATCTGGGTGGTACCCCAAAAATGCCTGCCCTGGAAGGTCCAAGGTAAAGACTACATTGTAATTACCTGGGGAGTTTAAACTTCTGTTGGCCAATTACCCTGAATTGGGAACCGTCCAACACTCTGACTTAAATCATAGACTTCTGACTGGCTGACAGAAATGATTACCCAGGAAAAGTTAGATGAATAAAACCATTTCTAAATCCTGAGCAGCTATGGTACTAAAGAACCCCACTGGAACTCCTGATGACACCCACCGCCCCAATCAACTGATCCCTTCTCCCCTGAGCTCCCGACCACTAATCACCCAACCAATCCCTGTTACCAGCAACTCACCTGATCCATCCGATCCATTCAATCCATTTGCCTTGCACAACTACCTTTGTCTCACGTTTCAAGTGGCCAGCACCCTTGAATTTAATGCTGTAAAAAGGTGATTGGCTTTTTTTCCCCAACTCTACTGCACTTGACAGAGGACTCCTGAACAGCATGCTCTACGTTAATTTTGCCTGAGTTGGAAAGCTGGACAAGGAAGGTGCAGTTCTTGACTAAGATAAGTACAACAATGCAAAATGGCATTCTGACTGTGATTGCCATTCCATGGAAGTTCTGGCCCAGTTTTGCATAGTTTTTTTGATACACCTGAATAGCCATTTCAGAATAGTTCAATCAAATGCCATTGATTCTCTCATCAAGTTTCAGCCAGAGCAGGAAAGAATAGCAGATTTCCTTCTCAAAAGAGTAATTCTATTTAACTGCACTCATTTTTTTTTACTTCTAAATTTGATGCTTGTATTTAATAACTCAATTTCAGTTCTGTTCCCAATACTAGAAAATTTTGTGAGACACTTCTTTCAAAGCTTATGAATACACTTTTAGCTTTGCTTCCATCTTTTTCTGCTCCCCCTTTGTATCAGGCCTTGTCCTTATCAAACACCAAATTTTCCAATCTAACATGAGCAGTGCATTGAGTGAAACAATTAAATTATAAAACTCTTGTAAAATTCAGTTCTGTTTTTTTCAGAGGATTGTTATTTTCAACACTATACATCTTCAGGAACAAGTTTAGGCAATAGGAGATAATGTGTTCATATGGTTGTAGTTAATAACACCATTATTGCAGCTGGTGACTGGCTGCATAGATCACTGATTGACAAAAACATTCTTCACAATGCTGTCCCAAATGATTACTGACCAGAGCATGGCATATCACAGATAGACATTTTATTCTGGTTACCCCTATCTTTCTTCAGTTCTGTTAACTGTTGTTTTTCTTTTCAGATATGTTGCTAGACATGTTGATCACTGACAGATTTTCTGTTTGTATTTCAGATTTTGCAATGCCTGGCTTATCGGTATTGGGAAAAATCATCACATCAGTTTAGAAGCTGGGTTGGGGAGGCATGCATCTGCCTTAACCTTAGTCTAGAAAATAGTCCGGTAGTTAACAACCCAGTATATAATTTGGAACAAAATGCAGCCAACATCTTCTAATTAGTCTCAGGAAAACATGAGGGAATTTCAAGGTCTTGATGAGTTAAAGAAAAACTTAGAAATTAATTTTTCACTGCTGAAGGAAGTGACAGTGCGTCATTCCAAAATATAGCGACTTCTGTGTTGGCTTGCATATTTTAAGTTTGTTAGTGTCACAAGTAGGCTTACGTTAACACTGCAGTTAAGTTACTGGGAAAGTCTCCTAGTTGCCGCACTCCAGCACCTGTTTGGGTACGCTGAGGGAAAATTTAACATAGTCAATCCGCCTGACCAGCACATTTTTCAGAATGTGGGAGGAAACCAGAGCACCCGGAGATCACCACGCAGACAGGGGGAAGAACGTGTAAATTCCACACAGACAAGCTGGGAATCGAACCAGGGTCCCTGGCACTGTAAGGCAGCAGTGCTAACCACTGTGCCACCCCTAAGTTTAAGTTCAGTCTTCAAATTCACTGTGCATGATAGTTCAGAGTTGCAGGGGGCGGGGGAGGTTGCCTGATCCATTTCTGATTGGTCTAGGTGGTGCCCAATCATCTACTGTATAAATTATTCATTAGACTGTCTCTCTCATTATAGCCTTTCTTGTTGTCTTATTAAATTTTGTGACTTCCCACTGATAATGAGCCTTAAGGTAGTTTTGCTGTTTGCTTTTAGTTTCAGTGTTTGTTTGTTTGAAATAAGAGCGTGTGGTTCTAACACAGCTGAGTAACACTAATGTTTAATTAATGTGTAGGTGTCTTGTAGAATTTTATCTGCCTGCGGTTGGTACAAGTTAATTAAAAAGTGGAAGAGTACAGACTGGTGCTCCACATTTTTATACTAACTGGTACACAATGGGCAAGATTTGACAGCCTCTCTCAGGTGAGACCAGAAATTCCTGCTTGAAGATAATGGGCAGAGTGAGCTATTAGGGCTTAATATCAAAAAGGGCTTGAAGGTAAAAAGGCCAGGTTGAAAGAACAAGGAAAAAAAAAAATTTTTCAAAACTACTACAGCAAAAAACAAGGAAAAAATTTTTTCCCACAACAAATTATATTGAATAATGGAGGGGCATGTGATGTGCGGTTCCTGTATGATGTGGGAACTGGTGGACCCCAGGGTCCTTCCCAGTGGCCATGTCTGCAGTAAGTGCAGGTTGCTGGAGGAGCTCCAGCTCAAGGTGGATGAGCTGGCCTCTGAGCTACAGACACTGAGGCTCATCAGGGGGAGAGAGGGTGTCATTGTCAATGGGGTGCAAGTGACATCCACCCCCCCTAGACTGTCTAAATCTAAGGGTCAGGAACAAAAGGGGGCTGCTGGGAGGAGGAAGGGGGGTGAGGAGCGGAGGCCTCAGCCTCTTAATCTGCATAACAGGTTTGAGGTTCTTGCTTCCAGTCTGGAAGAGGACGAGGCAGGTGAGGTTGGTGAGCAAACTGCACACGGTACAGTGATGCAGCAGGACATAGGCAAAGAGAAGGGGAAAAGGAACGTAGTAGTGATTGGAGATAGTGGGGTGAAGGGTATTGACACTGTCCTTTGTCACAATGACAAAGTGCACAGAAGGGTGTGTTGTCTGCCTGGTGCTCGGGTACAGGATGTCGCAGCTGGGCTGCAGAGGAATCTGGAGTGGGAGGGTGAGAACCCGGTTGTGGTGGTACATGTGGGTGCCGGCGACGTAGGCAAAGTGCGGACTGAGGATCTGGGGAGGGAGTATGAGAAGCTGGGAATGGAATTAAAAAGTAGAACCGACAAGGTGGTCTTCTCTGGGCTACTGCCTGAACCGAGTGCAGACGGGTGTAGGGTTGACAGGATAAAGGAAGTGAATGGGTGGCTCAGAGATTGGTGTGGGAGGAATGGGATCGAATTTATGGGGCATTGGCACCAGTATTGGGGTAGGTGGGACTTGTTCGGGCGGGATGGGGTTGGTCTGAATCGTGCTGGGACCAGAGTGCTGGCGAATCGAGTAAAGAGGACTGTAGACAGGGCTTTAAACTAATTAGGGGGGGGGAGGGTGCGAGGGTAGGTGATGTTAGGAGGTCTACAGTTAAGGATAGGGTACAGGTAAGGGAAGAGGCTGAGGATGTCCCAAGTGGTGGCGTTACGGCAAATAGGGTCCAGAAGAAGGCTGGGATGAAAGCGCTTTATCTGAATGCACGAAGCATTCGGAATAAAGTGGATGAGCTGGTGGCGCAGATCGACACAAATGGATACGATCTGGTGGCCATTACAGAGACGTGGCTGCAAGGTGACAGGGACTGGGAGATGAATGTACAGGGCTATCAAGTGTTTAGGAAGGATAGGCAGGAGGAAAGAGGGGGTGGCGTAGCTCTGCTGATTAAGGACAGCATCAAGGTGGTAGCAAGGGATGATATCGGAGCCAAAGAGCAGAAAGTGGAATCGTTGTGGGTGGAGATTAGGAACAGCAAAGGGAGGAAGACGCTGGTGGGTGTCGTCTATAGGCCCCCGAATAATGATCTGGAGGTGGGGCGGGCTGTTAACGCGCAAATAAGTGCGGCGTGCAGGAATGGGACGGCAGTAGTTATGGGGGATTTCAATCTGCATATTGATTGGTCGACCCATGTTGGACGAGGTGGGCTCGAGGAGGAGTTCTTGGAATGCTGCCGGGATAGTTTCCTGGAACAGTGTGTGTTGGAGCCGACGAGGGAGCGAGCTATCTTGGATCTGGTGCTATGTAATGAGGCGGGTAGAATTAGGGACCTTGAGGTGAAGGATCCTCTTGGAGAGAGTGATCATTGTATGGTGGAGTTTCTGTTGCAGATGGAGGAGGAGAAAGTGGGTTCCCGGACACGTGTCCTTTGTTTGAATAGAGGGGAGTATGGTAGGATGAGAGAAGAATTGGCGAATGTGGACTGGGGGAGCGCGTTGGAAGGTAGGTCTGCTGAGGAGCAGTGGAGGATCTTTAAGGAGATCTTTCTTGGTGCTCAGCAGAAATTTATTCCGATGGTTAAAAAGGACAGTAGGAAGAGAGGTAATAAGCCGTGGATAACGAAGGAGGTGAAGGAAAGTGTTAAATTAAAAGCGGAGGAATTTAGAGTAGCTAAGAGCAGTGGGCGAGAAGAGGATTGGGAAAGGTTTAAATGTCAACAAAGATTGACAAAAAAGTTGATAAAGGAGGGCAGAAGAAGCTATGAAGCTGGGCTAGCGCTTAATATAAAAAAGGATAGCAAGAGTTTTTATAAATATATAAAAAGGAAGAGGCTGGCTAGGGTGAACGTTGGTCCCTTAGCGGATGAGAAAGGGGACCTAGTGGTAGGGGATGGGGATATGGCTAAGGTCTTGAATAACTTTTTTGTTTCTGTCTTCACGGAGGAGGACGTGAATAATTTGCCGGGTGTTAGCGATGGAAAGGTGGTAGGACTGGAGGGTCTTAATGACATTACTGTTACTAGAGAGGTGGTGCGCGACAGACTGGAGGGGGCTGATTGTGGACAAGTCCCCAGGACCGGATGGAATGCATCCGAGGGTTCTGAAAGAAATGGCGGAGGTGATAGTGGATGCCTTGGTGGTTATTTTCCAGACGTCGCTGGATTCCGGGGAAGTGCCGGAGGATTGGAAAACGGCTAATGTTACGCCGTTGTTTAAGAAGGGTGCCAGGCAAAAGGCGGGGAATTACAGGCCGGTTAGTTTAACGTCTGTGGTAGGTAAAATGTTAGAATCCGTCATTAAGGAGGAAATTGCGAGGCATCTTGAAGGGAATTGCTTGATAGGGCAGACGCAACACGGTTTCATTAAAGGGAAGTCGTGTCTGACAAATTTACTGGAGTTCTATGAGGATGTGTCTAGGGCGGTGGATAGAGGAGAGCCGGTGGATGTGGTCTTTCTGGATTTTCAGAAGGCGTTTGATAAGGTACCTCACAAGAGGTTACTGCAGAAGGTCAGAGGACATGGAGTTGGGGTAGGGTGTTAGCGTGGATAGAGGATTGGTTGTCAAATAGGAGGCAGAGAGTGGGGGTCAATGGGTGCTATTCGGATTGGCGGTTGGTGACTAGTGGGGTGCCCCAGGGGTCGGTGCTGGGGCCTCAGCTATTTACCATTTATATAGATGATCTGGAGGAGGGAACCGAGTGTAGGGTGTCGAAATTTGCTGATGACACCAAGATTGGGGGAAAGGCAAATTGTGCGGAGGGTGTGGAGAGTCTGCAGAAGGATCTAGATAGGCTGGGCGAATGGGCCAGGAAATGGCAAATGGAATTTAATGTTGGCAAGTGTGAGGTGGTCCACTTTGGTAGGAAGAATGGTAGGAAGGACTATTACTTACGTGGCGAAAAACTGCAGCAGGCGACGGTGCAGAGGGACCTCGGGGTCCTTGTGCATGAGTCGCAAAAACCCAGCCTGCAGGTGCAGCAGGTGGTCAGGAAGGCGAATGGGATGCTGGCCTTCATAGCGAGGGGGATTGAATATAAAAGTAGGGAGGTCTTGCTGCAGCTGTATAGGGCATTGGTGAGGCCGCAGCTGGAGTACTGTGTGCAGTTTTGGGCGCCGCACCTGCGCAAGGATATTTTGGCCTTGGAGGGAGTGCAGAGGAGGTTTACTAGGCTGATACCGGAGTTGAGGGGGTTGAGCTATGAGGAGAGGCTGAATAAACTAGGCTTGTACTCGTTAGAGTTTAGAAGAATGAGGGGAGATCTCATTGAGACGTATAAGATGATGAATGGGATGGATAGGATAGAGGTGGAAAGACTCTTCCCGCTCAAAAAAGACAGTAGGACTAGGGGGCACAGCCTCAAGATAAAGGGGGGGCGGTTCAGAACGGAGTTGAGGAGGAACTTCTTCACTCAAAGGGTGGTGAATCTCTGGAATTCTCTGCCCGTTGAAGTGGTGGAGGCTGCCTCGCTAAATATTTTTAAGAAGCGGGTTGATGGGTTTTTGATAAGAGAGGGGATTAAGGGTTATGGGGAGAGGGCGGGAAAGTGGAACTGAGCCACGACAGATCAGCCACGACAGATCAGCCATGATCTTATTGAATGGCGGGGCAGGCTCGAAGGGCCAGATGGCCTACTCCTGCTCCTATTTCTTATGTTCTTATGTTCTTATTTCCATTATCCGCCCCTCACCTGCTCCAATCCCATGGCGGATGAGGTGGTTGAATTCTGGCAAATGTTACATAAATTACAAAATAAGAGGCTACAAAGAATCTATATAAATACACATAAAAGTCAGTACATGGAGGTGACTAGTGTGGTAAATTTCAGGTTACAAGAAACAGCCTAAAGAATAAAAGTCACAAGAACTATTTTGCTAAAGTTCGAAGTCACAAAAAGTGATAAAACCAAAGATGGTTACATGTTTACAATACATAAGAACATAAGAAATAGGAGCAGGAGTAGGCCATCTAGCCCTTCGAGCCTGCCCCGCCTTTCAATAAGATCATGGCTGATCTGAAGTGGCTCAGTTCCACTTTCCCACTTTCTCCCCATAACCCTTCATCCCCTTGCCTACCAAAAACCTATCTATCCGCGTCTTAAATATATTTAGCGAGGTAGCCTCCACCACTTCAATGGGCAGAGAATTCCAAAGATTCACCACCCTTTGAGTGAAGAAGTTCCTCCTCAACTCTGTTCTAAACTGCCCCCCCTTTATCTTGAGGCTGTGCCCTCTAGTCCTGCTGTCCTTTCTGAGCGGGAAGAATCTCTCCACCTCTACCCTATCCATCCCCTTCATCATCTTATATGTCTCAATGAGATCTCCCCTCATTCTTCTAAACTCTAACGAGTACAAGCCTAGTTTATTCAGCCTCTCCTCATAGCTCAACCCCCTCAACTCTGGTATCAGCCTAGTGAACCTCCTCTGCACTCCCTCCAAGGCCAAAATATCCTTGCGCAAGTGCGGCGACCAAAACTGCACACAGTACTCCAGCTGCGGCCTCACCAGTGCCCTGTACAGTTGCAGCAAGACCTCCCTACTTTTATATTCAATCCCCCTCGCTGTGAAGGCCAGCATCCCATTTGCCTTCCTGACCACCTACTGCAGGAAGGCAAATGGGATGCTGGCCTTCATACTGCATAGTAAAAAGACTAAGCTAGTTCTAACCAGTTAGAATCTTATTGTTTTACTTCACACAACAGTCTTTTGAATCTTAGGGACTATTAACTGGTAAATTTCAACTTTATGAAGTACAGTGATTCTATTTTAATCTAATCAAACTTGACTGACTTTATAACAATGGCCTTGGGCCATGTAGTATTATAGTATTCCTACAATGTAGAAGGAGGCCATACAGCATATTGAGCCTGCACTGACAATAATTCCACCCACCCCATACCCATAACCCCACACGTCTTGTCAAGTGTGGATTTGACTTTTAACAAGGACCCAGTCATGTGGTGTACTAGTGTCCTGTATGAACTATAATTCAGCAAAATATGTTGGGTTAATTGATTAATATTGCTCATTACAAAACTAAATTGAAGCTAATTATTAAACATAAACTTTTCAACACAGCCATCAGAAAAATTCTAAAATGTGAAGTTCAAACAAAATCTGATTCGAAGTGTGGAAATTTTTTTTTAAAATTTCTGTGCCCAATAAATGGAAACATTATCAGGAGTGTTGATATGCTGAGGGAGTGCAGTCCAGATTATGACATCAACAGTCAAGGTCGGAACAGCGAAGTGTGGGAATGCAGATGTTATAGGGGATTCTCTAGTTAAAGGACAGCCGCAATTCCATAACCATCATTGTTGAGTCCCACAAGATGTATTTCTTCCCTGATGCCTAAGTAAAGGACATCACAAGAGTGCAGGGGAAAGGGCATGAGTCAGAAGTTGTGATACGCGTTGGTACTAAAGACTAAAGTACTAAAGTGTGTGCTAAAGTGTTGAACAGATGTTGGACACTGTGTGCTGCTGGTGTCTCTGCCTCCGAAAGGACAGAGTGCAACACCTGTGCAATCTGTTGCAGAACATGGCACCCAGAGGCGGAGGGGTGTCAAATTGATGGCCATTCTGAACTTTTATGCAACTGGCTCCTTCCAGATCCCAGCGGAGATGTCTGTGGCATCTCCCAATCAGCTGTGCACACCTGTGTCAAACAGGTCACAGAAGCCCTGTATCCCCAGGCTGGGCAGTATTATCAAATTTAACCTGGACCAGGCCCATCAGGAAGCCTGGGCTGCAGAGTTTGCTGCCCTTGTGGGGATGCCTAACATTCAGGGGGCCATCAACTGCAAACCCATCACCCTCAAGGCCCCCCTACAGAATCCATGGAGATTCATCAACTGAAAGAGGTTCCATTCCTTAAATGTTCAACTCATGTGTGCCCATAACATGAACATTATGCTTGTTCGCACAAGACATCCAGGTAGTGTGCACAAGTTTCATAACCAAGAGCTCATACATCCTGGAGGCATTTGAGGAGAAGCCCAGGCTATGGGGCTGGCTCGTGGGTGATATGGGTTACCCATTTCAGACATGGATGATGCCTGTGCAGAGGCCTGTGCCTGAGGCCGCTATAATGAGGACCATGTAGCCACCACTGTAGAGATGCGTTGGGCTCCTCAAAATGCGATTCCAATATCTGGACTACTCTGGCAAGGCCATCCAATACAACCCACGATCTGTTCCCGCATAGTGATTGTGTTCTGTGCCTTGTACAATCTGGCTTCACAGAAAGGTAACCTATTGGAGGAAGAGGAGGATGTGGAGGCTGACCAGTTGGGTATCTCTGGGAGGATGACTAGCAGGAGGAGGAGAAAGAGGAAGATGAGGAAGACCATGCCGAGGAACACCAACCGGGCGCTGGAGGGCTGGCAGCCCAAATAAGGCATGCGAGGATGGCAAGGGAGGCCCTGTTCACCAGGCCGTTCACTCGCTAGAGGTTTGTGTCTGTGGGATCCATTCACCGCCCCCCCCCCGCCAACAATTCCTTCTACATCCTGCAACATTATCACCCCACGATGGTGGGGCTGGGTCCTCTGCGTTAGCACATTTTTTGACAGGCAGGAGGGTGATGACAATTCGCCATTACGGTGATGCCCTGGTGCAAATTCATCTGACTCCTACCTGAGCTCTGCATGCATGCTGGCACCTGGACCCATGTCTGTGTAGCAGGTAAGGGATCTGAAATCCCTAAACACGGCCCTGGGGATGGGGTGGGGAATGGAAGGGAATCGCTCTTGGGTCTGGGGAATCAATACATTCCTTTTCTCAGCATTGAGGGGCCTCCCAAATTGACAGCAAAGTGAAGCAACACCGGCAATCATCAATGGAAGAAGATTCCTTTTTGAGACAAATCTGAGACAAATTAGTCACAGTGGGTGGTGATAAAACATTTAATTGTGATAAATGTTTTTAAATAAGACATTCTAACAAAAAAAATTGTGAATAGAAAATGTTAAGATGCTTAAATATCTTTCTAACTAATAAGTCTCACAACACCAGGTTAAAGTCCAACAGCTTTATTTGGTGTCACGAACTTTTGGAGCGCTGCCCTTTCACCAGGTGAATGCAGGCTTTGGTTCACAAACAGGGCATATATAGAGGCAAACTCAAATACAAGATAATGGTTGGAATGCGAGTCTTTAGAACATAGAACACTACAGCACAAACAGGCCCTTCGGCCCACGAGTTGTGCCGATCACATCAACACCTACCAACCTACAGACCTATCTATAACCCTCAATCTCATTAAACCCCATATACTCATCCAGAAGTCTTTTAAAAGACCCCAGCGAGTTCGCCTCCACCACCACTGACGGCAGCCGATTCCATTCACTCACCACCCTCTGAGTGAAAAACTTACCCCTAACATCACTTCTGAACTTCCCTCCCCGCACCTTAAATCTGTGTCCTCTTGTAGCAACCATTTCAACCTGGGGAAATAGCCTCTGAGAGTCCACCCTATCTATTCCTCTCAACATTTTGTAAACTTCTATCAGGTCGCCTCTCAACCTTCGTCTCTCCAGGGAAAAGAGTCCCAGCTCCCTCAACCTAACTTCATAAGGCATGCCTCCCAGTCCAGGCAACATCCTTGTAAATCTCCTCTGTACCCTCTCAATAGCTTCTACATCTTTCCTATAGTGAGGCGACCAGAACTGCGCACAATACTCTAAATGAGGCCTGACAAGGGTCTTTACAGGTAATCAAGTCTTTACAGGTAATCAAGTCTTTACAGTGCAGGTGGAGAGAGGGTTAACTACAGGTTAAAGAGGTGTGAATTGTCTGAAGCCAGGACAGTTAGTGAGATTTTGCAAGGCCAGGCAAGTTGTGGGGGTTGCAGATAGTGTGACATGAACCCGATTGAGGCCATCCTCGTGTGTGGAATTTGGCTATCAGTTTCTGCTTGGTGATTTTGCTTTATCGTGTGTCTTGAACGCTGTCTTGAAAAACACTTACCCGAAAATCAGAGGCTGTATGCCCTTGACTGCTGAAGTGTTCCCTGACAGGAAGGGAACACACCTGTCTGGTGATTGTCAAGTTCATCTATTGTCGTAGCATCTGCATGATCTCCCCAATGCCTCAGAACATCCTTTCCTGCGGCATATCAGTTAGACAATGTTGGCCGAATCGCAAGAATATGCACCATGTACCTGGTGGATGGTGTTCTCACATGAGATGATGGCATCCATGTCGATGATCTGGCATGTCTTGCAGAAGTTGCTGTGGGAGGGTTGTGTGGTGTTCCAGTCACTGTTCTCCTGAAGGCTTGGTAGTTTGCTGCGTACAATGGTCTGTTTGAGGTTGTGCAGTAGTTCAAAGGCAAGTAGTGGGGATGTGGGGATGGCCTTCCAAGACATACGAAAACGCAAAATTGCAAAGCAGAAATTGATAGACACGTTCCGCACACATGAGGACGGCCTTAACTGGGATCTTGGGTTCATGTCACACTATCTGTAACCCCCATGACTTGCCTGGGCTTACAAAATCTCATTAACTGTCCTGGCTTCAGACAATTCACACCTCTTTAACCTGTACTTAACCCTTTCTCCACTTGCGTTGTCTGTACCTGTAAAAACTTGATTACCTGTTAAGACTCACATTCCAACCATTATCTTGTAATTGAGTTTGTGTCTATATATGCCCTCTTTGTGAACCAAATCCTGCACTCACCTGATAAAGGGGCAGCGCTCTGAAAGCTCATGCTTTCAAATAAACCTGTTGGACTTTAAACTGGTGTTATGAGACTACTGTGCCTACCTCAGCCCAACGCAGGCATCTCAATGTAATTTCTAACTAGTGCAGCCCTTCACCCATGTCATTTCAATGGAATTACAAATTTCTAACCTTACATGGCCTACCACTAGTCTCAGTGACTCCCCAGAATGTACATCAGAGGTGTAGGGTGCCAGCTGCCTACCATGCCCCATGGCCTGTGATGCGATGGCACACATCCTGTGGAGGCCCTGGACCTTAAGGGCCCTGGCCTGCTTCCAGGTGTCTGGGATGTTTCCACGATAGCGTCTTCATCCTGCTGCCCCTGAGATGCCCTGGTGTCAGGAAGGTGGGAGTCAGAAGGTGTAACCACAGTCTCCTGGCTGGAAATCCCCGGCATGAGCTCGAGCCCTTCCTCCTCCTTTGGAATTCCTGTGGGTCCCTGGGTCACTCCATGGGACGGCAGTCCTTCTGCAGTGAGCACTGCCAGTCCTGGAGGACCACGTGCGTCCTACCCATGGTGATCGAGCCCTCTGCGATGGCGACTTGAATCGGGGGCCACCTCTCAATGACTGCAGCAAGTGTCCTCTGAGTCTGGGCTGCGTTCTTCAAGCCCTCAGCCATGACCCTCTGAAACTGGGCCACGTTCTCAAGGCTGCTGCCATCGTCTGCTGTGTCTCAGCGCTGTCCTGCTGAGTGACCTGCAAGCCCTCGAGCCTCTCAGCCAATGGGTCGCAGAATCTCGAGAAGCCTGTTCAGTTGCTCGGCTGTGGCCTGCTGTGACTTGGCCATTGCTTGGAGCCTACCAGAACCCCTGCCCCAGGCTTTCCACTGCAGATGCCACCATTGCAGTGTTGGCCTGGGAAGCATGCAAGACAGGCAAAAACTGGTCCACCTGAAAGCTTTGGGACTACTTCCAATAGCCTCACAGTTGGTCCAGTGTGGCTGTCAGCCCCTCCTGCATTCCCTGGTTCTATTGCTGCATCTCCAGCAGCTGAAGAAGAAGAGATCACAGAGGACCAGCATGTAGCCTGGGGTCAGCTGAGTCCTCGCCTTCGGCAGGCCCCCACATGCCAAAGGTCTCGGATGTTTCCTCTTCCACCTGATGTACATGATTAGATGTGCCATGCTCACCAGAGAATGACCCAGAAGCCTCACCACTAACTGAACCCACTGATGTGTACGTATCTGGGATGGTGAGTTGTGAGGTGGTGGAAGCTGACGCCGAAACTGTGCCACCCTTGGAGGTCCCTTCAGTCATATCATCCAAGGACTCATCCGAGCTGTCTGGACCAGGGTGGGCGAGAGCAGCAGTATGAGCCTGGAGTCCAGAAGGCCCTGGGGCTTCCGGACTGCAACACAGGACACAAGGTTAAGTGCAAGGGAGAGAGAGGAATCCGGGATGCCAAGCACATGATTCACATTTCTCCATTGAACATGGAACAAAGCACCAAAAAAATTACATCATAGAAACTGGCCCTTCAGCTCTCCAAGCCTATAGCGACCAGGCTGCCCATATGATTTGTTACCTCCTACCCTTCCAGGGACCATATGCCTTTATTCCCATCCATTCACCTAGCCAGAGAGATGCCCTTTAAAGGTCACTATTGTATCTGCATCCACGAAGTCTCCCTGACAGTGAGAAAGGAGGCAGTTAGATCTGGTTTTGGGAATGAGGTGAGAAAATGTGTCAAGTGTCAGCAGGTCAACCTTTAGGGGACAGTACTCATTGTATTATAAGGTTTTAATTCTAATGGAGTAAGAATGAATTTGGCCCAGATCAATTGAAATTGAAGGTTGGCAGGCAAAACAGTACCTGAAGCATTTAGATAGTTACATAGGTATAGAGGGATATGGGCCAAATGCAGGCAATTCGGATTAGCTTAGGAGTTTAAAAAAAAAGGGTGGCATGGACAAGTTGGGCCGAAGGGCCTGTTTCCATGCTGTAAACCTCTATGATTCTATGAACAAAGAGATGCCTTTAGAGAGGAACTGTTCAGACACAGACATGGTATATTCTGTCAAAATGGAAAGGCAGGGCACACAAATTCAGAGTTCACTCAGATGATGAAGAAAAAGTGTACATAAGATAGATGCCAGTGGAAAACATAACAGAGAACCAAGCTGAAGAGAGAACATTCAGAGACAAAGTACAAAAACAAATAAGAGAAGCAAAGAAAGAAGATGAAAAGAGTGTAACAGCTATTATAAAAGTCCTTCCTGAAGGAAGCTGAACACACTTCTTGCAGATAAATTTATCAGGGAGACTAGATTGCTCCCTAATTTCTCACATCTGGCAGGAGGAGCATACCAATGCCTCAATGACTATCATCTGCTGGCTGATATCCATCATTATGAAGTCTTCAAAAGGCTAGTCATGGCACTATCAATTCCAGCCTCCAGGATTACCTGGATCCATTACAGATTGCCTACTGCTGCAACAGATCCACAGCAGACGCCATCTTCCTGGCCCTGCACTCAACCCTAGAACACCTAGATAACAAAGACACCTATTCAGACTCCTATTTATTGATTACAGGTCAGCCTTCAACACCATTATTCCCATGAAACTCATCTCCAAACTCCGTGACCTGGGCTCCTCCCTCTGTGACTGGATCCTGAACTCCCTAACTCACAGACCACAATCAGTAAGGAAAGGCAACAACACTTCCTGCATGATCATCCTTAACACCAGTGCCCCACAAGGCTGTGTTCTCAGCCCCCTACTATACTTATACACCCATGACTGCGTGACCAAATTCCCCACCAACTTTGGGGAGGTTTGCTGATGATACCACCGTAGTGGGACAGATCTCAAACACTGACGAGACAGAATACAGAAATGAGATAGAGAATCTGGTGAACTGGTGCAGCGAAATAATCTCTTCTTCAATGTCAACAAAAAGGAGATTATCATCAACTTCAGAGAGCATAGAGGAGAACATGCCCCTGTGTACATCAATGGGAACGAAGTAGAAAGGGTCAAGAGCTTCATGTTTTTAGATGTCCAGGTCACCACCAACCTGTCCTGGTATCCCCATGCTGACACTATAGTTAAGAAAGCCCACCAATGCCTGTACTCCCTCAGAAGGCTAAGGAACTTTGGCATGTCAGCTGTGACGCGCAACAACTTTTACAGATGAACCATTGGAAGCATTCTTTCTGGTTGTAACACAGCTTGGTATGGCTCCTGCTCTACCCAAGACCACAAAAAACTACAAAAGGTCGTGAATGTAATCCAATCCATCACGCAAACCAGCCTGCCATCCATTGATTCTGTCTATACTTCATTTTGCCAAGGCAAAACAACCAGCATAGTTAAGGACCTCATGCATTCCAGACATTCTCTCATCTATATCCTACTGTCGGGAAAAAGATACAAAAGTCTGAAGTCACGTGACAAACAACTCAAGAGCAGCTTCTTCCCTACTGCTGTCAGACTTTTGAATGGACCTACCTTGCATTAAGTTGATCTTTCTCTGACCGTAACACTACAATCTACACTCTCATTTCCTTCTCTATGAATGGTATGCTTTGTCTATATAGCACGCAAGAAATAATACTTTTCACTGTATACTAATACATTTGAAATAATAAATCAAATCAAAATCAAACTACTGCCATACTACCCTTTTACAGTTAAAAGGAGGAAGGATTTAGGGCAGCATAGTGGCACAGTGATTAGCACTGCTGCCTCACAGTCTCAGGGACCCTGGGTGACTGTGTGGAATTTACACATTCACCCAATGTCTGTGTGGGTTTCTTTCCGGGGCTCTGGTTTCATAAGAACATAAGAACATAAGAAATAGGAGCAGGAGTAGGCCATCTAGCCCTTCGAGCCTGCCCCGCCATTCAATAAGATCATGGCTGATCTGTCGCTGCTCAGTTCCACTTTCCCACCCTCTCCCCATAACCCTTAATCCCCTCTCTTATCAAAAACCCATCAACCCGCATCTTAAAAATATTTAGCGAGGCAGCCTCCACCACTTCAACGGACAGAGAATTCCAGAGATTCACCACCCTTTGAGTGAAGAAGTTCCTCCTCAACGCCGTTCTAAACCACCCCCCTTTTATCTTGAGGCTGTGCCCCCTAGTCCTACTGTCTTTTTTGAGCGGGAAGAGTCTCTCCACCTCTATCCTATCCATCCCATTCATCATCTTATACGTCTCAATGAGATCTCCCCTCATTCTTCTAAACTCTAACGAGTACAAGCCCAGTTTATTCAGCCTCTCCTCATAGCTCAACCCCCTCAACTCCGGTATCAGCCTAGTAAACCTCCCCTGCACTCCCTCCAAGGCCAAAATATCTTTGCGCAGGTGCGGCGCCCAAAACTGCACACAGTACTCCAGCTGTGGCCTCACCAATGCCCTATACAGCTGCAGCAAGACCTCCCTACTTTTATATTCAATCCCCCTCGCTATGAAGGCCAGCATCCCATTTGCCTTCCTGACCACCTGCTGCACCTGCAAGCTGGGTTTTTGCGACTCATGCACAAGGACCCCGAGGTCCCTCTGCACCGTCGCCTGCTGCAGTTTTTCGCCCCGTAAGTAATAGTCCTTCCTACCATTCTTCCTACCAAAGTGGACCACCTCACACTTGCCAACATTAAATTCCATTTGCCATTTCCTAGCCCATTCACCCAGCCTATCTAGATCCTTCTGCAGACTCTCCACACCCTCCGCACAATTTGCTGTTCCCCCAATCTTGGTGTCATCAGCAAATTTCGACACCCTACACTCGGTTCCCTCCTCCAGATCATCTATATAAATGGTAAAAAGCTGAGGCCCCAGCACCGACCCCTGGGGCACTCCACCAGTCACCATCCGCCAATCCGAATAGCACCCATTGACCCCCACTCTCTGCCTCCTATTTGACAACCAATCCTCTATCCACGCTAACACCCTACCCCCAACTCCATGTCCCTCGACCTTCTGCAATAACCTCTTGTGAGGTACTTTGTCAAACGCCTTCTGAAAATCTAGAAAGACCACATCCACCGGCTCTCCTCTATCCACCACCCTAGACACATCCTCATAGAACTCCAGTAAATTTGTCAGACACGACTTCCCTTTAATGAAACCGTGCTGCGTCTGCTCTATCAAGCAATTCCCTTCAAGATGCCTCGCAATTTCCTCCTTAATGACAGATTCTAACATTTTACCTACCACAGACGTTAAACTAACCGGCCTATAATTCCCTGCCTTTTGCCTGGCACCCTTCTTAAACAACGGCGTAACATTAGCCGTTTTCCAATCATCCGGCACTTCCCCGGAATCCAGCGACGTCTGGAAAATAACCACCAAGGCATCCACTATCACCTCCGCCATTTCTTTCAGAACCCTCGGATGCATTCCATCCGGTCCTGGGGACTTGTCCACAATCAGCCCCTCCAGTCTGTCGAGCACCGCCTCTCTAGTAACAGTAATGTCATTAAGACCCTCCAGTCCTACCACCTTTCCATCGCTAACACCCGGCAAATTATTCACGTCCTCCTCCGTGAAGACAGAAACAAAAAAGTTATTCAATACCTTAGCCATATCCTCATTCCCTACCACTAGATCCCCTTTCTCATCCTCTAAACCTCTTACAGTCCAAAGATGTGCAGACTATGTTGGTTGGCTATGCTAAATTGTCCCTTACAGTACGGAGATTAGCAGCGTAAATGTGGCATTATAGGGATAGACTTGGGTAGGATACTTGGTGGTGCAGACTTGATGGGCCAAATGGCCTCCTTCTGTCCTGTGGGGATTCTATGAATCACACTCACCTTTTCCTTGTTTGTGGTCTTCACAGTGACTTTTTTTTGGTTGGATCAAATGACACCCTCACCTGCCTGCTGCTTGAATCTGTTAAGGGCCACCTCTGGTGGCTAACGTCACCGAGCAGAAACAGATAGCCAAGTTCTGCACACATGAGGATGGTCTCAACCGGGATCTTGGGTTCACGTCACATTATCTGTAACACCTATGACTTGCCTGGGCTTACTGTCCTGTCTGGAGACAATACATATCTCTTTAACCTATGCTTAATGCTATCTCCACTCACGTTGTCTGCACCTTTAAGACTTGATTAGCTTAAAGACGCGCATTCTAATCAATATTCTGTAAACTGAGTGTGTGTCTTTATATGTTGTGTTTGTGATCAGAACTCCCCACTCACCTGAGGAAGGGGCAAAGCCCTGAAAGCTAGTGGTGTTTAGAACATAGAACATAAAACATTACAGCAGAAACAGGCCCTTTGGCCCACAAGTTGCGCCGATCACTTCTATACCTACTAAGCCATAGACCTATCTATAACCCCCAATCCCTTTAGATCCCATATACTCATCCAGAAGTCTTTTAAAAGACCCCAGCGAGTTCGCCTCCACCACCACCGACGGCAGCCAATTCCATTCACTCACCACCCTCTGAGTGAAAAACTTACCCCTAACATCTCCTCTGTACATGCTTCCCTGCACCTTAAATCTGTGTCCTCTCAAAGCGACCATTTCAGCCTGGGGAAATAGCCTCTGAGAATCCACCCTATCTATACCTCTCAACATTTTATAAACCTCTATCAGGTCGCCTCTCAACCTTCATCTCTCCAGGGAGAACAGTCCCAGCTCCCTCAACCTATCTTCATAAGGCATGCCTCCCAATCCAGGCAACATCCTTGTAAATCTTCTCTGCACCCTTTCAATAGCTTCCACGTCCTTCCTATAGTGAGGCGACCAGAACTGCGCATAGTACTCCAAGTGGGGTCTGACAAGGGCCTTATAAAGTTGGAGCATTACCTCCCGACTCCTAAACTCAATCCTTCGATTAATGAAGGCCAGTACATCATACACCTTCCTGACCACATCCTCCAACTGCGAGGCCAATTTAAGAGTCCTATGAACCCGGACCCCAAAGTCCTTCAACTCAGCTAAGACTCCTACCCTTGATGTTGTATTCCTTCACCCCATTGGTTCTGCCAAAATGGACCACTACACATTTATCTGCGTTGAAGTCCATCTGCCACTTCTCCGCCCAGTCTTGCATCCTATCTATGTCCCGCTGCAACTTCTGACATCCCTCCAGACCATCCACAACACCACCAACCTTCGTATCGTCTGCAAACTTACTAACCCAGCCCTCCACTTCCTCATCCAGGTCATTTATGAAAACGACAAACAGCAAAGGTCCTAGAACAGATCCCTGAGGCACTCCACTGGTGACCGATCTCCATGCAGAAAAAGACCCATCCACAACCACTCTCTGCCTTCTGCTGGCAAGCCAGTTCTGGATCCACAAGGCCAAAGCCCCCTGGATCCCATGCCCTCTCACCTTCTCAAGAAGTCTTGCATGGGGGACCTTATCAAACGCCTTGCTGAAGTCCATGTAAACCACGTCTACCGCTCTTCCTTCATCAATGTGTTCAGTCACACTCTCAAAGAACTAGCTACCAAATAAACCTTTTGGACTTTAACCTGGTGTTGTGAGACTTCTTACAATGGCCACCTTGACCAGACCTGGGTGTTCATCTGTATAAATCATTGAAGATAACAGGACAAGTTGAGAGAGTGGTGAATGAAGCATCCATCCAATAAAACATATAGTATCCTAGGTTTTGTTAATAAGGGCCTAGAACATAAAGGAAATAAGTGATGCTAAACTTGTAGAGAACACTGGTTTGGCCTGAACTGGAATATCACATCCAGTTCTGAATGCCACACTTTAGGAAAAATATGAAGGCATGAGAGAAGGTGCAGAAAAGATTCATGAGAATTATCATTGACTTGGGGAATATTAGGGATGAGGAACTTCAGTTACCTAGAGATTAGAAAACTTAGGACCGTTCTTCAAAATTATTTTAATTTGTTTTAAATTTCAGAAAAAAAACTTCTTAAAAAAAATAAATCAGTCATCACATGATAGGCTCGATCCAGTGCTGATTTTCTGATCAGATGCTTGAATGGTGAGTTGCTCGGAGTTCGGCTCGCTGCCCTGGTCATTGGACTCTCCCTTTCGCATTGTTCGCTTGCTCGGAGTTTGTTCAGCCGGGGCACCTGCAGCGGGGCGGAGGTGAGTGCTGGGCCTCTGAGGACGGCTCTCTCCATCTGGCGCCGCGTCAACCCTGGGGACACCGGCTGTTGTTCAGTCAGGAGCCTGGGGAGTAGTTAGCCGGGAGGGGAGCGGGTGCAAGCGAGCGGCTGCTGGTGGAGGTGGAGCTAATGTGTCGGCTGCTGACAGCGGGAAGCTGCAAGCCGGGCCCTCACTTTGTGACCATTAGTAAATGGTCTGAGGAGAGGAGCTGTCCACCCAACCGCCTCTCGAAACTTCCGTCTGTCTTTCCTTTCCCATCACCAAACCCGTGGCTGAAGTTTGTATTTAAATTCCACCTGGTTTGCTCCGGGAAGATGGAGCCCTTGAATGGTCTGGGCGGAGGCTTCTCCTTTTCCCAGTAGAAGCTGCACAGGCGAGGCCGCTACTGGCGGTGTGGACCAGTCAGCAAACCCCGGAATAATTTGTTCGTGTCTCTAACAGGGTTGGACGTGAATAATTTACGCCAGTGACTAAAGATTGTTTTGAGAAATAAAAAGTCGGTATTTTGTAACATTGTTTCTTAAAATTAAATCTTTTCGAAAGCCGGTGCAGGCTCGACGGGCTGGATGGCCTCTTTCTGTACTGTAGGGATTGTATAATATAGTAAATCTGCAGATTAAAAAGAATTGCACGTTTGCTGCAGTTTGCGGATCAAGTCATGACACTAAAGAAACCTCTTGAATTTTCATCTGAAGTAGGTGACATTTTGTCTAATTTGGAAACGCTGAAGCTGAGACACGCGTGGTGAGGGTACAGATATGGAGCAAGTACAGTGGGAATGGAATTCGGGTCGAAGACCCAATAATTGCGGGGAAGAAGGTGTTTGGAGCTTATTATTTGGCGATTCATTGCTTAGGAATATTTCATACAAGTGAATTATGATCCGCAGGAGCAGATGGGTTTCCAAAAATATTTTTAACAGTTATTGAAGTCAAGCCTTTGTCTATAACGTTGGAGCATTACTGTCAACAACGAACTCTTTTATTGAAATATTGAACCCCGATGACTTTTCTTGCACAACTTTAGCTTGCTGTAGCTGAATGTTGTGTGTGGGCAAGTGTCTTTATTTTACTTGGGGAAAGGGCTTCTTAGCAACTGCTGTTGGGTGTTCCTTATGCAGGAACTGGCCACCATTTAGTAAACAAGAATGTCATGGGAAGATGTGAGCTGTCTGGTCACATTAGATCAGAAATGTCAGAGAAACTAATTGAGGATTAAAAAATTCACCAAGTTTCACATTTTTGATAGTTTATGTTGATGTTTCAATTATTATTGAATGCACTCCGAAATGAGGGATGTACAGTGATGCATCTGATTTGAGATTATTGTCCATAATTAAAATGAGGATTTTCCCTATCAGTTGACATTAAATTGATCATTTTTATATGCTGTATATCCTAAATCTAGTATACATGATTTTGGTTTATTAAGAATTATTGGCAGCTTGTATTGAAGGTGTTAGCTGCTTGAGCACATGATTTCTAAGACCTTTTAAACTATGTGAAGGGAATCTAAACCTCTCCTCATAACATTCGGTGGCATTACCATCGCTGAATTCCTCATTATCAACACTTAATGGGTTATCATTGAACTAAAACTGAACTAGACTTGCCATACAAATACTGTGGCTACAGGAGCAGGCTGGAGACAGAAGTGGGAGGTGAGTAACTCATCACCTCGCACTCCAAAGCCACACCATAAGTCTGGGGTGTAATGGAATACTCTACTTGCCTGGATGATTGCATATTCAAAAACATTCAACAAACCTGATGCCATTGAGGACAGTGTTGCCCGCTTGATTAACACCCTATCCACCAAGTTAGACATTCATTCTCTCCATCATCAACACACAACCGAAGCAGTGTATGCTATACACAAGATGCAGTTTAGCAACTAACCAAGGCTCCTTTGACAGCATCTTCAAAACTTGCAACCTCTTGTCAGCTAGAAGGATAAGGGCGTTGGACTGCACCATCCTGAGTTGGAATTATATCGTTGTTCCTTAATTGTCTTTGGATCAAAATCTTGGAACTCCCTCACAGCACACTGGATGTACCCAAACCAGACGGGCAGCAGTGGCTTGAGAAGGTGGTTCACCATCACCTTCAAGGGGCAATTAGGGCTGGCAACAAATGTTGGCTTTGCCAGTGATGGCCACATTTCATGAAAGATTAAGAATACACTATTTTCCATGTTTTTGTTTATTTATCCAAGTTCAACTTTGGGAAATGTAAAGCAATAAACACAGTTAGAAATTAAGTTTATAAAAAGCTTGAAATTACTTGTGGCCAGTTAGATAAGGTTCGTGATCATAATTGATTGGAAAAAAATCAGCAACATGTTCTGTAACTTAGAACTTCACAGTTACTGGGTTAAACTCCTAGAATTGTTCCAAACAGCGTTGTGGTTGTTGCTTCGACACATGCGTTGTCGAAGTTGAAGGCAGCACACCACCTTGAGGGCAATTAGGAATGGGCAAATAATGTTGGCTTAGCCAGTGACGTGTGCAGCCCATGATGAATTAAAACATAGTGCTTGCTGCATTGTCTGGTGCATGTGGGTAACTTTATGGGTCTTTTCCAAACCATCGCCTTCAAGCAGGTTTTGTGGTAATTATAAAGATATGGGAAGATTGCAGATTGTGCTGTTTTGACAGTAAACTACTTATTTTTCTTAATTATAAGGCAACTGGTTCTGTGCTTTCAATATTGTCTGAAGTAAGGGCTTAATTGTTCTGTCTCTGAATCAACTGCATATTCCTTTTGAAATCTGCTAAAGAATGGTACTGTTGCCACCAGATGTCATTAGTGCACTTAGGCAAGTTGTTTGTGTTTTCAAGAGATCTTATTCGTGTCCATGCGTTTAGCAGATTTTGGGTACATAGGTGCTGTGATGCCATAGCAGGCTCTTTCAGACTAGGGGGTGCAACTTGCAAGTGTGTTGTGGGATGTTGAAAAAGGGTCGCTGGGTAAATTCTTGCTGCCTTATTAACTGATCCTATTCAAAAAATGCAGGATGTTCTGTGATCCTGTTTTTTAAAAAAAATAAATGCAGCATGGTCTGCGATCCTGTTCTGAAAAGAAAGTGTAATGTGCTGTTTATAGCGCTCATTTTGTAGAAGGAATTGTGATGAGAGCGTCTCAAACAATGACATAGCCAGCGTAAGGATTTGAATGTGGAGAAAAGCTTAATATTGCATGATAAGTTGTAAGAATTATGAGAGAGGTGTACTTTTAAATATACAGTAAATCCTGTTTAGATTGCGACTGTAGCAGCAGAACTGCAACTTGCCTGGTCAGCGAGCTTTGCCTGAGTCCTGAATTTCCCACCGCTTAAGCAAGCTATAACTTTGGAGTGGTCCTCATCTCACAATCCAACTCATTATCTTTCCTGTGTGCATAAAAATATAAGAACATAACATAAGAACATAAGAAATAGGAGCAGGAGTAGGCCATCCAGCCCTTCGAGCCTGCCCCGCCATTCAATAAGATCATGGCTGATCTGTCGTGGCTCAGTTCCACTTTCCCGCCCTCTCCCCATAACCCTTAATCCCCTCTCTTATCAAGAACCCATCAACCCGCTTCTTAAAAATATTTAGCGAGGCAGCCTCCACCACTTCAACGGGCAGAGAATTCCAGAGATTCACCACCCTTTGAGTGAAGAAGTTCCTCCTCAACTCCGTTCTAAACCGCCCCCCCTTTATCTTGAGGCTGTGCCCCCTAGTCCTACTGTCTTTTTTGAGCGGGAAGAGTCTCTCCACCTCTATCCTATCCATCCCATTCATCATCTTATACGTCTCAATGAGATCTCCCCTCATTCTTCTAAACTCTAACGAGTACAAGCCTAGTTTATTCAGCCTCTCCTCATAGCTCAACCCCGTCAACTCCGATATCAGCCTAGTAAACCTCCTCTGCACTCCCTCCAAGGCCAAAATATCCTTGCGCAGGTGCTTTCAAAATGATCTGATGTCTGAAAAACAGGAAAACCATTGAGATTTTTTTCTAAAATTACACCTGTATGTGAGAAAGGATAAGTGACACACAAAATTCAATGAATGCAGCAAAATGTTATTAATGAGACATATCCCACCTATCGGGGAGGTTTATTGATGAAGATAATTGGTGATTGCTCTTTTAAGCTTCCATGTAAAAGCATCACGTTGAGGTGGTGAGCTCTGCATGCAAAAGGTGCATCTTAAATGAAAAACCTGTCACAAATGGCAGTCAATTTTCTGTGGATGGCTGATGCACAGTAAATGAGTGTCTTGCCTGATTTCAGATATTAGTTTTAAATATAAATGTTGACGAGAGGAGTTTGCAAAAAACTAACACCAAGTTCCTTTATGCCGGAAAATGGCCCGAATAAGTTGGAAAATGGATCTGAAACTGATCTTTTGATACTTAATATACTGTAGATAATGTTAGTACAAAGTGGAAAGATTGTATTTTATTGTACGTTCCACGTGACATGGGTTTTGAGGGAGAGCCATTTAGTAAAAGTGGTTTGCTGGAAAAAATGTTTGAAAAACACTATTCCACAGAATACTTGGGTCATGGCGAATAATTGATTCGGGTTACGCATTGCTGCAACTGCCATTTCGATGCTAATAATTCAGATCAGTATATCCCCTAATTGTTTTTAAACAAAAGGTAGATCTGCAATTCAAAATATAAGAAAATCTGGAGCATTGATTCAGTGAAATTCCATCACTAGTTAAGTCACTTTATTGACTGTGATTCATTGTTTATTGAGTATATATCATTTAAACAATTTCTAGCCATGTGGTAATTTGATCTTTCACCTGGACCTGTGAAGTCATCCTTTTGATGACTGATACCTCCCTTGAGAACTTCATTCAATTTCCATAAGGCATAATTTAATGTGTTGTGTACAAATAAAGGTGTGCTGTTGATCATCTAATAAAGAAGACTAATTTTGGAGAGATTTCTCACAGTCAGGATAGGTTAGAGGAAAATAATAGCTTGTTGTGCTGCAATCCTATCTTCCCAAATCCATTTGAAATGAACATCCAACAAGTTGACAGCCTGGTTTCAAAGCTAGCTGGTTTATTTTCTCTTCATTTAGATAAACCAACACTGTTTGCTTTCTTGATTGCATTGTGTATGTTCTACATAGCTAAGTAATGCATGTTAAGTGAATAAATTATAGATATGCTCAGGACCATGTAGTATCCATACACATTTCAGCACATTTTCAATAATGATATCCTTGTAAAAAGTATATTTAAGCTTTTCTACAAAGGAAAGATATATTGGCTCTTTGAACCGTAGACTTAATATCAGATTAAATGCTAGGATTTATTAAAACAAATTTGAGGTTTCAAAGTTAAATCTAAAAGACAATTTAATTAACCGACGATGTTGTGCCCAATACAAAGGTGATCCAAAGCAGGAAAGTTGAATCATCTGGAGATTGACATACTGGAATGAATGAAATGGAGTTGTAACTACTATAAGATCAATCGGTACACCTCACTATTGTCATCAAATGCCTCCTGTCATCTCTGTCAGCATAACTATCTTCTGGAATATGAAATTCTTGCAAGTGCAGATGTTGGAGATGAGCAGTGTGTAACCATCTGAGGAATAACATGCTGTCTTTGTATCCTGATTTCAGAGTTTTGCAATCTTTGATTCTACATGTTACTAATTATGTATGAAGCATCTGAATGTATTTGGCTGTTTTTTGGAATTATACCATTATCAGATTCTTGCTTGGTACATTTGAGGAGAAAAGTACCCTCCCAGAATAAATGATTGCTTATGGTACAATGAACTTTTATATTTACAAGGTGTATTTGAATTATGTAGGTGGAATGAATATTCCTTGGTAATCTTTTTTATTAGCCTGTCCATAAATGATCTTGCAGTTTCTAATTTTAAAAGGGATTCAACTTGGGTTGAAAATGTTTTGTGTGCTTTATTTTCCAAATTCAAAATTTGCTCTTGCAAGGCATCCTTTGATGGTTAACACTAAATGTCTGAATGAAAAACTACGGCCCCTCACAGATCTGTCTTAAGACCTGGATATAATTTTGGTGACAGCAATGGGAAGATTGCATTTATTTTTTTAAGTGCCTTTTTTCAACAGTTGTGCCCTGTAATCATTAAAATGATACGAGACTGACCAATTTGAAATTGTGTTTATCAAGCTGATATAAACTTTTGTAATTAGAGAAATGATTCATTATAAGTAACTTACATTTAATTATATAATTAGTAATGAACCTGCAGGGCTTTGGGGATTGGGGCAGGGGTGGAGTGGGATTTACTGGATTGTTTTCTGGATCTGGCGCAGACTCATTGAGTTGGATGGCTTCCTGTGCTGTGAATAAGTCTGTCTCTATAATGTAACGTCCTGAAGGCTACTGAGGGGGTTGTGTAAAATCTAATTGATATTAAATAAAAGTTGGTATTAAAATGAAATTAACATGCAGTCTTGGGGGCATAGCCCTTGGTTTAAAAAAGGTTCAGTTGTTACAACAGATTTTGAATGCACATTATTTATTTGGTCATAGTATTTGAATTTTACTGAATTTAATGCAAACTCAAAAACTTCAGGTTTATGCAACATAACTTTGAACAGGAACAATTTAAGTTTGGTCCTCTTGAGAAATGAAACTTTGTCTTAGTTTTGTCAGTTGCTCTAAAACATTGAAAAGTAGTTTTCTTGAATCATTTTTGCCATAAATATAGTTGATTCAGTACTTTCTGAATAAACTGAGGATGGTGAACTGGTTGACGAACTTTTCATCTGCCCCCACGTATACATGTCAGCAATTGTACAAAGAGTTTGAGGAACGCAGAGGAGCCTCGTATCAATACTGACATAAAATTTCCTTGTCCTAAATTTCAGCCAACAGTTAAAAATATCAGGATCATTTTATGAAAACTGAATTCATGTATAACTTGTGTATCAAAATATATTTCTTGCAGCTGATTTGGTTCAACTGCAACTTTTTATTCTAAGGATCTTTAGAAAATATCATTTTGTCATGTCAAAAGTCATTTGAATGTACACAGAAACATCCTCATCAATAAAAAAGAGAATTTAAAACATTTCATCAGAATATCTTTTTAACCGATGGCAAAAAAGCCTGAGCAATCTCACTTTGTAGAGGAAGTGAAATAAAGAAACTGATAATTTCATCCTGAATCCTGCAGCTTCATTCTGCAAAGTTCCCTCAACAAACTAACTGGGTTCAAGTTGTGTTTACTTAAAGCCAAGAAATTCAACTGTTTTTAAAGAGGTATGATTCCCCCTTTTCCAAATAATACAAAGTGCTTTTATATTGATTAACATTTCTCCTATAAAGCAACATATTATTCAGTATACTAGTTTGTGATTTGCTAATATATTGATGAATAAGTACAAAAAAAGCATTCCCATCATTTACCAGTCACTGGGAAAAAATAGTTTGCAAGGAATTTGACTTCAAACAAAAAACAGAATTCCTGCTGAGGGCTCTTGGTATGTTCGTTAGATGATAAGTACAAATTCTTGGAGCTTTTTCTAATATTGCATTCCAAGGTTAGACAATTAATCAATTTCATTTGTGACAAAACTGTTTTGCAATTTATTGTTGAACTAGTTGCTGGGCTCAGACTGAATAATTTTCTTGCATTTATGTTGCAGCAACAGGAAAGGATGCCAGGATTTTCAATTCTTCACGATCATCTGTGACTTTTCCAGTGACTATTAGAAGATACGTCTGGCAAAGGCATGGAGCAAGCACATGGCCCACTGTTAAATGAAGAGCTTTATAGTCAACTGAGTGAACCAAAGAAACCAGAGTTTGTTTTTGAATGGCTTCGATTCTTAGAGAAACTTTTATTGGCTGCAAATAAGGTAAAATCTTAAGCAAGTTTTAAAAGCTGTGAAAATATATTTTTATTCAAATTTTTTCTGTTGTATGTATGTATGTCAATTTGTAGAAGTAAGAAAAGGTTTGCATTTATATAGCTCTTTGGACATCAGAATATCTGAAAATGTATAATATAGCTGTTATCATGTTGGCAAAGCCAAAACCTGTTACATGCAGCACAGTTTTGCAGATAATTACATAAATAACTGAATTATCTGGTTTTAGAGGTGTTTTGTTCAGGAAGGAATGCTGGCTAGGGAACTGGTAGACCTCCTGGATCTTCAAATATTGCCATTTTTTGTCTCCAACTGAACAGGCAGGCACGACCATAGTTTAATGTCCCATCGAAAAGATGGTGGTGATAGCTTGCATTTATATGAACCCATGTGTTCAAAGCAGAGATTGATAGACCTCTAGATACCGGTAACATCAAGCGATATGTGATTAGTGCATGAAGATGGGGTTGAGGTAGAAAGTCAGCCATGATCTGGTTGAATGCTAGACCAGACTCGAGAGACCTAGTGGCCTACTTCTCCTTTGTTCCTCGGATTCCTCTGAATTCATTTGTACCTGGAAAAACTCATTTGAGGAGTATCTGAATTGTGAGGTTTTATGAAAATGGTTGATAATTTTTTGAAGTAAGGGTCAACAAAGAAAATTACAGCATGGCAACAGGCTCTTTGGTCCTCCAAGCCTGCACCGACCATGCTGCCTGACTGAACTAAAGTTCCCTACCCCTCCAGGGACCGTATCCCTCTATTCCCATCCTATTCATGTATTTGTTCAGATGCCTCTTAAAAGTCACTATTGCTTTTACTACCTCCCCTGGCAGTGAGTTCCAGGTACCCACCACTTTGTGTAAAAACAAAAAAATAGAACTTGCCTCTTACATCTCCTTTAAACCTTGCTCCTTGCACCTGAAACTTATGCTCCCTAGTAATTGACTCTTCTATTCTGGGGGGAAAAAGCTTCTGACGATACACTCTGTCCATGCCCCCCATAATCTTGTAGACTTCTATCAGATCATCCCTTCAACTCCGTTGTTCCAGTGAGAGCAAACCAAGTTTCTCCAACCTACCTTCGGAGCTAATGCCCTCCATACCAGGCAACATGCTGGTAAGTCTTTGTACCCTCTCCAAAGCCTCCACATCCTTCTGGTAATGTGGTGATCAGGATTGAGCACTATGTTCCAAGTGCGGCCAAACTAAGGTTCCATAAAGCTGTAACGTGACTTGCCAATTTTTAAACTCAATGCTCTGGCTGACATAGGCAAGCATGCCATATGCCTTTTTGACTACCTTCTCCACCTGCATTGCCACTTTGAGTGACCTGTGTACCTGTACACCCAGATCCCTTTGCCTATCAATAGTCTTAAGGGTTCTGCCATTTACTGTATATTTTCTATCTGTATTAGACCTTCCAAAATGCATTACCTCACATTTGTCCGGATTAAACTCCATCTGCCATCTCTCCGCCCAATTCTCCAACTGATTTATATCCTCTGATGGTCCGCAACACTGTCTGCAAATCCACCAATCTTCATGTCATCCACAAACTTAGTGATCAAAGAGCAAAGAACAACACAGCACGGGAAACAGGCCCTTCGGCCCAACGAGCCCGCGCCGCCATCTTAACAAAGCATTTTTCCTACACCTCCCTTGACCCGTGTCTATGCTTGTGGTACCCCCATTGGAAACCAGATTCAGGGGAGAATAATTTAGGGACAATTTATTACACCAATCAGCCTAAGAGCACATCTTTGGGGTGTGGGAGGAAACCGGAGCACCTGGAGGAAACCCACGTGACCACAGGGAGAGTGCGCAAACTCCCACAGACACTGGCCCAAATCCATGTATCTGCACAGCTAGCAGTGATAGTCACTGAGCTGTCGTGGTGTCCATCTGCTGGTCCAGTTTTAAGCACACACAACAACGTGAAGTACTAGGCCACTCTCAATATCCAAGAGCAGCCCACGCACGACCCACCATGTGCATGCCCCTCATTAGACAACAAGGTGGACTGACACACCTGTGGAGTAAAAGAGACAAAACATCAACACGTAGCATTAGATTTCCAGTAACGTCCCGAGACTCTGACTCTTATTTAAAACCGTCTCCTATAACCCTCCGTCCCTGTTTCGCTCATGTGCCTATCTAAGTAGACCTTAAACAAGTCCAGCATGCCTGCCTCCACCACCTTACTTGGTAGTGCATTCCATACCCCCATGACCCTCCTGTGTGAAAAACCTCCCTCTAGTATCCAAATTATACTTCTCCCCCCTCACCCTTAGCACGTGACCCCTCGTGATACTTGTCTCCAATCTAGGAAAAAGCCTGCCACTGTTTACTCTATCTATACCTTTCATTTTTTAAACACATCTATCAAATCTCCCCTTAATCTCCGTCTTTCTAAGGAAAAGAGTCCCAGTTTACCCAATCTTTCCTCATAACCCAGTCATTCCATTACCAGGCAGCATCCTGGTAAACCTCCTCTGCACTCTCTCCAGGGTCTCCAAGTCCTTCCAGTAGTAAGGTGACCAGAACTGGACGCAGTACTCCAAATGCGGCCTAACCAACGTTCTGTACAACTGTAGCATTAGGCGCCAGCTCTTATACTCTGTACCCCTTCCTATAAAGGCTGGCATACTGTAAGCTTTCTTCGCAACCTTCTCCACCTGGGTTTCCACCTTCAGAGACTTGTGCACTTGCACTCCCAGGTCCCTCTGCATTTCTATTCTCTTAATTGGTCTACCCTTTATCACGTAACTCCTTCCTGCATTATTCCTTCCAAAATGCATCACCTCACATTTATCAGAATTAAATTCCATCTGCCCAATATACCAGCCTATCTATATCCTGCTGTGTCACCTGACAATCCTCCTTGCTATCCACCAATCCTGCCACCTTTGTGTTATCTGCAAACTTGCTGATCACACCACATACGCCCTCTTCCAGGTCATTTATATATATTACGAATAGAAGAGGTCCCAGTACTGAGCCCTGCGGCACACCACTGGTGACAGACCTCCAGCTAGAAAAGGACCCTTCCACTACTACTCTCTGTCTCCTGTTGCCTAGCCAGTTTTCAATCCATCTCGCTACCTGTCCCTGTATCCCATGAGCCTTAACCTTTTCTACCAGCCTACCATGAGGGACTTTGTCAAACGCCTTACTGAAATCCATATAGATGACATCAACGGCTCGTTCATAGTCAACCGTTTTTGTCACCTCCTCAAAAAATTCTACCAGATTCGTAAGGCAAGACCTCCCCTGAACAAAGCCATGCTGCGTATCTCTAATCAGATCGCAACGCTCCAAATGCTTATACATCCTATCCCTAAGAATTTTTTCCAACAACTTTCCAACCACTGACGTCAAACTCACTGGCCTATGATTACCAGGGTTATCCCTACTGCCCTTTTTAAACAGCAGTACCACGTTCGCTATCCCCCAGTCTCTGGGACCTCACCTGTGTCCAAAGAAGAGACAAAGATTTGCGTCAGAGGCCCAGCAATTTCATCCCTCACCTCCCTAAGCAGCCTGGGATAAATGTCATCAGGCCCTGGAGCTTTATCAGTTTTTATGCTACCTAAAAACCCTTACACTTCCTCCCTCGTAATGGATATTTCCTTCAACTGGTCTACAGCTCCCTCCAAGACATTACAAGACACCAAGCCCCTCTCCTTCGTGAATACCGCCGCAAAGTATTCATTCAGGATCTCTCCCATTCCCTCAGACTCAATGCACAGTTCCCCTCCTTTGTCCCTGAGAGGACCTATTTTCCCTCTAACCACCCTCTTGTTCCTAATATAAGAGTAAAATGCCTTTGGATTTTCCTTAATCCTATCAGCCAAAGCAATTTCATGCCCCCTTTTCGCCCTTCTAACTCCCCTTTTGAGCTCCCTCCTGCTCTCTCTATATTCCTCCAGTGCTCTCTCTGTTCCCAGTTGCTTAGACCTAACATATGCCTCTCTCTTCTTCCTGACCAAGTCCTCAATATCCCCTGTAATCCACGGCTCTCTAATCCTGCCTTTCCCATCCTTCCTCTTTACCAGCACATGCCTTTCCTGCAACCTTTTCAGCTTGCCCTTGAAAGCCTCCCACTTGCCAACCGTGGACTTACCCGCTAACAACCTCTCCCAATCAGTGTCCTTCAGCTCCTTCCTAATCTGGCTGTAGGTTGCCTTCCCCCAGTTCAGCACGCTCCCCTTCGGACAGCACTCATCCTTTTCCATTTTTATCCTGAAGTAGACAGACTTGTGGTCACTGTTAGCCACATGTTCGCCTACTGCAACCTCAACCACCTGACCCGGCTCATTACCCAAAACCAAATCCAGTATAGTCCCCTCCCTAGTCGGGCTACTTACGTACTGCTCCAAGGACCCTTCCAGCACACGTTTTACAAATTCCTCCTCATCTGAACCCCCAGCTCTAGGCTCCTTCCAATCTGCTCCAGGAAGATTAAAGTCACCCACTACAACAACCCTATTCTTTCTGCACCTATCTAAAATGTCTTTACAAATGCCTTCTTCCACTGCCCTTGGACTGTTGGGTGGCCTATAGTACACCCCCTAGCATAGTAATTGCTCCCTTCCTATTCCTCAACTCCACCCACAGCGACTCGATCCCTAACTCCTCCATATTATCCTCCCTCTGCACTGCTGTGCTGTGCTCCTTTACTAACAACGCCACCCCACCACCTCTCTTCAACCCTCCTCTGTCACACCTAAAACACTAATACCCAGGAATATTCAGCTGCCAGTCCTGCCCTTCCTTTAACCACGTCTCCGTCACTGCCACCACATCTAAATTCCTCATGAACATCAAGGCCCTAAGCTCATCCGTTTTACCCGTTACACTTCTCGCATTAAAACAGATGCAATCCAAACCTCCAGGCCCACTCCTTCCCCCTGATAATTTTCCTTTCAACCAAACCTACTCTGTCACTCAACTCACTCCGAATCCCAGTGCCTAATGAGCTATCAGTCTCATCCCCACCCCCCCTCCCTATTAGTTTAAACCCTGCCGAAACAGTCCAGCTAACCTCCCAGCTAAGATATTTTGTCCCCCTCTCATTCAAATGTTCCCCATCCCTCCTGTACAGGTGCCCTTCTCTCGCAAATACTTCCCAGTGATCGACAAAAGTCAAGCCCTCTACCTTGCACCAATCCCTCAGCCACACATTCAGCTGCATGATCTCATTATTCCTAGCCACGCTGTTACTAGGCAGCAGCCCAGAGAATGCCACCCTGGAGGCCCTGCTCTTCAGCTTGGCTCCCAACTCCCTGAATTGCCTACGTACACCTCCCCCCTCCTGCTCTGCCTTCCTACGTCCTTCTCTCCTATGTGTATAATTACTTCAGCCTGGTTCTCTTCACCCTTCAAAATTCCGTCTATCCTCTCTGATACGTCCTGTACCCCTGCTCCAGGGAGGCAGACTACCATCCTGGAGTCACGCTTTTGCCCACAGAACCGCCTGTCAACCGTTCTCCCTGACCAGAAATGCATCCTCTAAACACAGCTCTAATTGCCTGACCCGGACCCTCAAATGCTGCAGCTCTAAACACGACGCAGGTGTGGGCCTTCGGGAGATGTGATCCCTCCAGGAACTCCCACATATGGCACCTAATACAGCTGAAGCATCTCCCCATAGACCCTGCCATGTACCTGACCACCCTTGGAATTATGTATACCGAGATGGAACCAGTAACTCACCTTGCCTAAGCCCAGCGAGCCAAAGCCCTTGTAGCTCTCACTCTGCTCCCAACTCACTCTGCTGCCCGCTGTCTACTATTGCCTTCTTTTTATACCCCCCGCTCTCCCTTCCTGACTAGCCCCTCGCCTAACTTCCGCTACGGAAATAAAAAGTAATCAAAAAAAACCCAGCGAACCAGAAATACAGTCAAGAGCTTCCGAAAGAAAATCAAACACTCACCACAGTCACCAGGTACACTGCTCTGGAGAACAAACCAGTTATGTTTTCCTCCAAAATATATATTACAAACAGCAAAGGAGCCAGCACTGATCCCTGAGAAACGCCACTCGTCACAGCCCTCCATTCAGAAACGCACCCTTCCATTACTACCCTGTGTCTTATATGACCCAACCAGCACCGTAACCATCTTGTACTGCTCACTTCTGATCCCATGCGACTTCACCTTCTGTACCAGTCTGCCATGAGGACCTTGTCAAAGGCTTTACTGAACTCCATGTAAACAACATCCCTCGTCAATCATCTTTGTCACTTCTTCAAAAACTCGATCAAGTTAGTGAGACACGACCTCCCCTTCACAAAACCATGTTGTCTCTCGCTGATACATCCACTTATTTCCAAGTGGAAGTAAATCCTGTCTCAAAGAATCCTTTCCAATAATTTCCCTACCACTAATGTAAGGCTCATGGGCCAGTAATTACCTAGATTATCCTTGCTACCCTTCTTAAATAAAGGAACAACGTTGGCTATTCTTCAATCCTCTGAGACCTCCCTTCTAGCCAGTGGGGATACAGAGATTTCTCTTAAGGCCCCAGCAGTTTCCTCCCTTGCCTCTCTCGGTATTCTGGTATATCCCATCAGGCCCTGGCAACTTGCCTACCTTAATGTTTCTCAAAACTCTCAATACCACCTTTTTGATCTCAACAGGATTCAAACTTTGTACACATCCTTCCCCAGACGCATCATCCATCAACTCTTCTTCGGTGAATACTGATGCAAAGTACTCATTTAAAACTGCGCCCATTTCCTCTGGCACCGTGCATAGATTCCCTTCCCTGTCCTTGAATGCCTCCCCCCCGCCCCGTTCCCTTTTGCTTTTTATATATGTGTAAAAAGCCTTGGGATTTTCCTTCCTGCTGGCCAATGATTTTTTTGTGACCCATTTTAGCCCACCTTACTGTTTGCTTAAGTTTCTGTCTACTTTTTTATAAATATATAAAAAGGAAGAGGCTGGCTAGGGTGAACGTTGGTCCCTTAGAGGATGAGAAGGGGGACTTAGTGGTAGGGGATGGGGATATGGCTGAGGTCCTGAATAACTTTTTTGTTTCTGTCTTCACGGAGGAGGACGTGAATAATTTTCTGGGTGTTAGAGATGGAAAGGTGCTAGGACTGGAGGGTCTTAATGACATTACTGTTACTAGAGAGGAGGTGCTCGACAGACTGGAGGGGCTGATTGTGCACAAGTCGCCAGGACCGGATGGAATGCATCCGAGGGTACTGAAAGAAATGGCGGAGGTGATAGTGGATGCCTTGGTGGTTATTTTCCAGACGTCGCTGGATTCCGGGGAAGTGCCGGAAGATTGGAAAGCGGCTAATGTTACGCCGTTGTTTAAGAAGGGTGCCAGGCAAAAGGCAGGGAATTATAGGCCGGTTAGTTTAACGTCTGTTGTAAGTAAAATGTTAGAATCCGTCATCAAGGAGGAAATAGCAAGGCATCTTCAGAGGAATTGCTTGATAGAGCAGACGCAGCACGGTTTCATTAAAGGGAAGTCGTGTCTGACAAATTTACTGGAGCTCTATGAGGATGTGTCTAGGGCGGTGGATAGAGGAGAGCCGGTGGATGTGGTCTTTCTGGATTTTCAGAAGGCGTTTGACAAGGTACCTCACAAGAGGTTATTGCAGAACGTCAGGAAACATGGAGTTGGGGGTAGGGTGTTAGTGTGGATAGAGGATTGGTTGTCAAATAGGAGGCAGAGAGTGGGGGTCAATGGGTGCTATTTGGATTGGCGGATGGTGACTAGTGGAGTGCCTCAGGGGTTGGTGCTGGGGCCTCAGCTATTTACCATTTATATAGATGATCTGGAGGAGGGAACCGAGTGTAGGGTGTCGAAATTTGCTGATGACACCAAGATTGGTGGAAAGGCAAATTGTGCAGAGGGTGTGGAGAGTCTACAGAAGGATCTAGATAGGCTGGGCGAATGGGCCAGGAAATGGCAAATGGAATTTAATGTTGGCAAGTGTGAGGTGGTCCACTTTGGTAGGAATAATGGTAGGAAGGATTATTACTTACGTGGTGAAAAACTGCAGCAGGCGACGGTGCAGAGGGACCTCAGGGTCCTTGTGCATGAGTCACAAAAACCCAGCTTGCAGGTGCAGCAGGTGGTCAGGAAGGCGAATGGGATGCTGGCCTTCATAGCGAGGGGGATTGAATGTAAAAGTAGGGAGGTCTTGCTGCGGCTGTATAGGGCATTGGTGAGGCCGCAGCTGGAGTACTGTGTGCAGTTTTGGGTGCCGCACTTACGCAAGGATATTTTGGCCTTGGAGGGAGTGCAGAGGAGGTTTACTAGGCTTGATGCCAGAGTTGAGGGGGTTGAGCTATGAGGAGAGGCTGAATAAACTAGGCTTGTACTCGTTAGAGTTTAGAAGAATGAGGGGAGATCTCATTGAGACGTATAAGATGATGAATGGGATGGATAGGATAGAGGTGGAGAGACTCTTCCTGCTCAGAAAGGATAGTAGGACTAGGGGGCACAGCCTCAAGATAAAGGGGGGGCGGTTTAGAACAGAGTTGAGGAGGAACTTCTTCACTTAAAGGGTGGTGAATCTCTGGAATTCTCTGCCCGTTGAAGTGGTGGAGGCTACCTCGCTAAATATTTTTAAGACGCGGGTTGATGGGTTTTTGATAAGAGAGGGGATTAAGGGTTATGGGGAGAGGGCGGGAATGTGGAACTGAGCCACGACAGATCAGCCATGATCTTATTGAATGGCGGGGCAGGCTCGAAGGGCTAGATGGCCTACTCCTGCTCCTATTTCTTATGTTCTTATGTTTCCTTGTATTCCACACTTGCTTTGTGTGTTCCCAGTCTCCCAGCCTTGATAAATGCTTCCTTTTTCTTTTTGACTAGGCTCACAATATCTCTCGTTATCCAAGGTTTCTGAAATTTGCCATACTTATCCTTCATCCTTACAGAAATGTGCCGGTCCTGAATCCCTATCAACTTACACTTGAATGCCTTCCACATGCCAGATGTTGATTTGCCTTCGAACATCTGCCCCCAATCTACATTCTTCAGTTGCTGCCTAATATTGTTGTAATTAGCCTTCCCTAAATTTAGCACCTTTGCTTGAGGACTACACTTATCTTTATCCATCAGTTCCTTTAAAGCTTTCTGACTTGTGGCCACTGTTCCTGAATTGCTCCCCTACTGAAACTTTGACGACCTGGTCAGGCCCATTCCCCAATATCAGGTCCTGTATGGCCGCTTCCCTAGTTGGATTATCTACACACTGTTTCAAAAAGCTGTCCTGGATGCTCCTTCCAAACTCTGCCCCATCCATACCCCAAGCACTAAGTGAGTCCCAATCAATGTAGGGGAAGTTAAAATCTTCCACCACAATAACCCTGTTACTTTTACACCTTGCCAAAATCTGCCTACATATCTGTTCCTCTGTCTCCTGCTGGCTATTGGACGGCCTATAGGAAACCCCCAACGTTGTGACCCTTCCGATTCCTGAGCTCTACCCATACTGCCTCACTGCATGAGCCCTCTAAGCTGTCCTCTCACAGTACAGTTGCGACATTCTCCTTAACCAGTAGTGCAACTCCTCCACCCCTTTTTCATCCCCCTCTACCCTGCCTGAAACATCTGTATCCTGAAATGTTAAGCTGCTATTCCTGTCCTTCCCTTAACCAAGTCTCTGTAATAGCAACAACATCATAATTCCAAGTACTAATCCAAGCTATTATGCTCCTTGCAGTGAAACAAATGCACTTCAATCCACCAGACTCTCATTTATTAGTAACCACACCCTGCCTGCTCTTTCTCTGAATCTTACTGGCCCTAGTCTCTAGTTTCCCTTCAGTTAAACATCTAGTTTTAAAACATCCATGGTCTAACATCTGAGTGACTGGATGTTAGATGATGGAATTTTTTGAAGTCAGATATTTTTGTGCTTTTCTCACATGTATATAAGCTATCCCATGAAAAGGCAGGCATAGCTAGAAAACCCAGTAACTGTTATTGCTTGGAGGAATTGAGTGGAGTCAAAAGGTATATTGAAAAGCAGAGAATGATTGTGCTAGATGAGAGCTGTTTTGGCCTTTTAAGCAATTTAGTGGAGGTTCCTCAAGCCAAAATCATGGATCTTAGGGTTGAAAAGGTATTGGTCATTCATGGTGAAAAGTGGATGGTTAAGACAGATGTAAACTGTTAAGTTGGCGGAGAGTGTCAAAAGCATTGTGAATGTTGGTGAGAAAATAGAGTCGATGGGAAGAACGAAGTGATATACTTTCAGTTTGACATGCTGTTCGCAATCCGGTCATTGTCATTTCACCCACTTGTCCCTCTTTGTTTCCCAAGACTAAATCCAGAATTGCACCAACTCTTGCTGGGCTTGTCATGTATTGTTTTTGGAAAAGATTCCTGGACACATCATGCTAGAGTTGACAGAAATGGTAGATAATCCTTTGAATGTGGAAAAGTGAGTACAAGGAGGACCCTCTCATGGTTCTGGGAGGGGAAGGGTGAGGGCAGAGAGTTGAGTGCCCTGTCAACCACAGTGGTGGAGAAGCCCTGGGTGAAGGAAAAAAGAAGACATATCAGCAATGCTGTTATTGTCAGCCACTTCAGGTCTTGAACAGCAGGTTAGGTGTAAGGATTCGCATTCTAATCAGTAATCTCTAAACTGTCTGTGCTTTATATGCTCTGTCTGAGGCCAGAATTCTCCATTCACCTGACGAAGGGGCTAACCCCGAAAGCTTGTGAGTCTATTATCAAATAAATAGGTTGGACTAAAACCTGGTGTTGTCAGACTTTTTACTGTGTTACGCCAGTCCAACGCCGGCATACCCACATTATGAAAGGCAGCAGCAGGTTGAGGAACTGGGATAAATGGGATGGAGTGTGAGGAGCTTTAGTGAAAATAGCTGTGGGAGTCACTGCACTTGTAATGAATATTAGTGTCCAGCCTGTCACTAAGGAGCCCAGGAAGTGTCAGAAATGGACCATGTGAAGGTGAGAGAGGGTGGAAATTCGAAGCAAAATTTAATAGATTTTTCAAGGTTCAGATGAGCGCATGAAGTGCCTCTGATTATAGTTACCGATATGATGGAGAAAGGGTTGTAGGAAGGGGCCTTAGTAGGATTGGAACAAAGACTATTCCACATACTCCTTAAGATAATACAATTGAGGCCCATAGCGTCACCATTTTATTTGCAGGAGCTGAGACAAGTTAAAAGAGAAACTGCAGGTGAGAGAACAGTTGCAGCTAGGAGGAGGAGGGTTGGAGTGGATGGAGATTTTTTGGGCCTCTGTTCAAGGAAGAATCACAGAGTCTGTTCATTCTGAAGGTGTTGAGGGATTGGGCGTGCGTTGTGAAGAGGTTTGCATAATCGCTACTCAGAATTTAATCTGTAGGTGTTATTTTGGTAAACATACCCTACACTTCAATTAGCCTCTTTGATTATTTTCTTTATCTTCTTTACTTTTAATGATTTATGTTTATAAACCTCCAAGTTTGACTCCAAGCTGAATGATATTTCAAAATTTGAGAAAGTAATTAGTTCAATTAAATCTCAATAGGGATGGCAGGATAGATAATGTGGTGCAGCTGTAGCATGTGGTTGCCAGTGGGTACCAGTGTGATTCACAAAAAACACTTCTTCGGTAAGTACCTGCAGCTTGATGAACTTAGAATTGATAAACTATTTTTTCAGATTGGGGCACATGCATAATGGAGAGAAAAAGTACCTAGATGCTGTGTTTCAGGGTGAAGTCACACCCCTTGGGTTTAGTACTTTTAAGTGCTGAAATTTGGCCCATGGTAAGGGAGGCAGGAACGGGGATCCAGAAAATTATATTGGAGGAGCCTCAGCCTTGTACTTGTTGAATGACTGAGGCTGTTTTAGCCTGTGTGCAAAGAGGGTGAGCAAAGTAACCATAGGTACAGGGATCATTTAAAATTGATGGAGTGTTATGAACCCAGTGCAAGAGTGTCCTAACTTGAAACAGTGGTTTGTAATGATGTATATTTGTTTGGATTAATGTGAGGAACCTTGTACGGCCAGGCAGGAAACAGTCCGGTCTTTAAGTCAACAAAGAGCACTTATTCAAGTAAAAGAGAAATACACAACAAAGACTACAATACATTAAATACAGATAATACATAATCAGTTTGTGATGAGAAGGGGCAGAACATGTATAGGTGGGTTAAGATGCAAATAGGGCCACGAATGGAAATAAATCAGTTGAAAGACAAAATTAAATGCCCTTTAGCTGAATGTGTGCAGCACAACAAAATGGATGTATTGATGGCACAAATACAAATAAACTCATATATTTCAGAAAGTTAGGCAGATAGGCAAAGGAGGCCAGGAGCTCTGCAGTAAAGAATGAAATTAATACAGTTGCAGGAATGATTTTGGTTCACATTCAATTTGGGTGTGAGATAATAGAAAGGGAAGTCAATAGAGTCCCAACAATAACTATCCTGTCAAGGACGAGGAATATCTTCCATTGGATAGAATTCTGACTTTTGAATAATGGAACTCTGCCCTTTTAAATTTTTTTCTGGCCTCTGCCTGTCGCTTCGGCCTCCATCTCCAAATCAACCAACGCTAGGAAGAGATATTCCAAGCCTGGAAAATCTCTTGACAGTACCAAGGCTGAGGGCAAGACTTAGGAATCCTGCCGCTCAACTTTGCGCTAGTCTGGACTTGGCTGATACTGATCACACCAGATGCTAGTTGCTTGTTGGACCCACAGAACTTGTCAGACTTCTGTGAGCGGTGGTGGAGGGAGAGCAGCGGAGTCTGAGTCTTCATTTGGTTTGGCTTGGCTTGATGAGGTGGAGAGTTTGGTGTCTGTATATTGGTGTATAGGCAGTTAGGATTTTGTCCAATATTGCTTCTCATTAACTGATTGTTTATTTCAACTTTGGCAGAGCAATATATATATATCTTGCATCTTTAATGTGGTAAAACATGCCAAGGTGCTTTGTAGGAGCATTATCAATCAATGTTTTACACCACTTCACAATTAAATGTTAGGGCAGGCGATGAAAAGCTTGGTCGAGTAGGCGTGTTTAAAGGATCCTCCTCCGAAAGGAGGAAAAAGAGGTGGAGAGACAAGGTATTGCAGACCTTGGGGGCTAGGCAACTGAAAGCACAACCACCAGGATTGGAGTGATTTTAAAAACAGACCAGCATTAGAGTGCAGATATCCTGGAGGGTTGTGGGGTGAGTGAAGATTACAAAGATAGGGAGGGATCAAGGCATGGAGAAATTTGAAAACAAAGATAAGAATTTTAAAATTGAGGCCTCTATTAGCTGAGAGCCAGAGTTGGTCAGTGAGCACCAGGGTGATGGGTGAACAGAATGGCGTGAATTAGGACACTGGTTTAAGATGGTTTTTTTTTGTTTCTTGTGACGTGAACTGGTAAAGCCAACATTTGTTGCTCATCCCGAACTGCCTTTGAGATTCTGGTGGTAAGTGGTCCTTAGATTGATTCAGTCTGTCTGATGTAGGAACACCTACACTGCTGTTAAGAAGGAATTCCAGGATTTTGACTTTAATATCGAAGGGATGAAATATAGGTCGTAGTCAGGATTGTTGATGAGGTCGTGCAGAAGAGAAAGAGGAGGGAGTCAAAGATTGTTCCTTGGGTCACCAGAGGTAATGGTGCAGAGGCAAGAAATGAAACTATTACAGGTGATTCTTTGGCTACAAAAGCAGAAAATGCTGGAAAAATACAGGTTTGGCAGCATCTGTGGAGAGAGAAATAAGAGCTAATGTTATGAATCCATATGACTGTTTAGAGCTATATTTTGGCTGATTGGATAGATAAAAATGGAACCGGGCAAGTGTAGTTCTACCCAGCTGGATGACTGTGGAGTTGTTGAGCATGTCAAAGGTAATAATTTACCTTTTGTAAATAATAATTTACTTTTGTTCCATTCAACATAAGATGTACATTATAAAGATTTGCAACTGCTTTGTGATGGGGTTAGAAATATGAATGGAGGCATTCAGACATGGATTTGGGAGGTGACAGCATGTTCATGATATTGCAGAGGAACTGGAAGTTGAAAGGGGTGGTTGTTAGCAAGGACAGAGGAAGTGGAGATGAGGGCCATAGCAAGGGAACAGCTGAGAACTGCCAGAATGAGGGGGAGCATCAAAGGTGGCGATGAGAATTTGGTCAGGCAAATTCATGGCTGTACAAGACCTTTCTGATCTGATATCAGAAAGATGTGGAGGAATTGGAAAGGGTGCAGAGGAGGTTTACCAGGATGTTGCCTGGTATGGTGGGAAGGTGTTCTGAGGGACTTGAGGTCATTTTCATTAGAGAGAAGAAGGTTAAGAGGTGACCTAATTGAGGCATACAAGATGATCAGAGGGTTAAATAGGGTGGACAGTGAGAGCTTTTCTCCTCGGATGGTGATGGCTAACACGAAGGGACATAGCTTTAATTAAGGGGTGGTAATTATAGGACGGATGTCAGAGGTAGGTTCTTTCCTCAGAGGGTAGTAAGGGCATGGCCTGCAGCAGTTGTGGACTCGCCAACTTTAAGGGTGTTCAAATGGTCAGTGGATAGGCATATGGATAACATTGGAATAGATTAGGTTCGAGGGTCATTAGATTGGTCCACTGGTCAGTGCAATATCGAGGGCTGAAGGGCCTGTACTGCGCTGTAATGTTCTATGTTCTATGATATGCAAGGCCATTCACTTGGAGTGAAATCGGAGATGTATGCTAATGTTCTGTATGAATAAAAGTTTGTCTTTCTGTAGAGTTAGAATGGAGCACTTTGTTATTGAGAACTTTTTCTCGGCAGGATGATATTAAAGAGAAGCAGAAGAAGCTTGTGGAACAGCTGATATCATTGTTGGAGAGTTCACCAGGCCCACCTGTCCGCAAGCTAATTGCTAAGAATCTGGCCTTATTGTATTATGTTGGTGACACTTTCTCTGTCTATCAAACTATTGACAAGTGCAACGAAATCATAAGAAGCAAGGATGACTCACCAAGTTACCTACCAACCAAACTGTAAGTGAATTTCCACTCACAAAAATCATCATGGTGATATCACAAATTTATTGCTGTATTTTTGCAGAGCTAAAATAATAACATTCTGTGTTTATATGATCAAATTCTGAATCTTTGAGCAGTCTCTGTACATTTCTTCCATATTTCAGCTACCCTTTATTCATAAAGATGATTTAAAATATTGAAGTAGAGCAAAACTCTATTTTGGAAGTTTCGTGTAATATGACTAAAATTTGGACTGTGCTCCAAATATACCTGAAGTACGCTTTACCTGCTTTCTCCCCTGCCCCTTTGTACCCCCAACCACAATTTCAATAGCACATTCAGAGTGCACTTAAACAGTGAGTTAACTCATCCAACTGAATGGAAACTTGGAATGGCTGAAAATTGATAGTAGTTTATTGTTGTTTCTGCTGAGAAGACGTCAACTCAGGCTATCTTTTATTTTCCACAATTCATCATGAACTGGTACGAAGCTATTAAAACAAATGTATTCTTTTGACCAGGATATGGTGTATGCCTTCAAGGATTTTGTGTGTGCAAGAAAAAGTTTTTCAACGTAGACGGGACAGAATGGGGAAGGACATTAAAATTCTGAGATGCAGGGGGAAATCAATCCCTCATGCTATGCGATAAAGATGTTTGTTATCCTGAAGGGATGCTAAAAAGAAGTTCTGATCACAATTCATGGTAAAAACAGGAACATTGTCACTAGAGGAATCAATTTAAGGAGCAGTTTCAAGACTGGAGAAATAACTGTAGTGTTGGTAGAGAAATTACCTATTTGCAGGAGTTCAGTTTATTTTGGGGAGTGATTTAACAAGGCTACAGGTAGTGGTAATACCCATGTTAGTTGAACAACCTGTATATAGCTACAGAGTCCTTCCTTTAAAAAAAGGTTCAAGTCTGGTGTGAGACAAGAATTGGATGGGGTTAAAAGAGCTACTGCAGTCACACAGCTATTTTTGGAAACAACTTGGGTAGAACAAAAGTGATGTTGATGTGGGTGTTCTGTTCCAATCAAACAACGTTCATATGTTTTAAGTTTGTGTTGAAAAATTACATCATTGAATTAAGTCCTAGCTAGTGGATCTGGAACTGCCAAAGCCTGACAATACAAGGGATGTGTGTGGATTAAATCCAAGTGAATGTTGTCACCAGAATTGACTCATTCCCTATTCTGCACTTGGACGATTGTATTGAGAGTATCTGATGTTCTAAGTTCATTGCCAAGGTCAACTTGGTGAAAGGGTACTGGCAGCTACCTTTGACTCAGAGGACAAAGGAGATTTCTGCATCTCTGCATGTTATCAGTTCAAAGTTGTGTTTTTTGGCATGGAGAACTGTGATGCTTCAAAGACTTATAAGTGAAGTAACTGAAGGTTTTGGTCACTGTGCAATCTATATCATCAATTTGGTATTGTTCAGCCAGTTGTTCGAGTATTTGGAAGTAGCTGGATTTGTCATAGAACATTACAGCGCAGAACAGGCCCTTCGGCCCACGATGATCCCCCTACCAATAAACGCCAAAAAACCGTATGCCTTCTTAACAACCCTATCTACTTGATTCCCAACTTTCAGGGATCTATGTACACATACACCTAGATCCCTCTGTTCATTCACACAATTCAAAGTCCTCCCGTTAGCCCTATACTCAACACATCTGTTATTCCTACCAAAGTGAATTACCTCACACTTCTCCGCATTAAACTCCATCCGCCACCTCTCGGCCCAGCTCTGCAAGCTGTCCAAGTCTTCCTGCAAACTATGACACCCTTCCTCACAATCTACCACACCTCCGACTTTGGTGTCATCAGCAAACTTACGAATCCACCCAACTATACCCTCATCCAGATCATTAATAAAAATTACAAACAGCAGTGGCCCCAAAACAGATCCCTGAGGATTTGAATTTGTCATGAATTTGGCAAAGAGTGATTTCATCAGGGCACAAACTTTGCATTTTGGGACATGAGCTGATGGCACCATGAGATGCAAAGGTGCAGGCCATTTGGGAGTTCCCTGAAGCTACATCAAAGAAGGAGATTCTGAGGTTCTTGTGAAGCACTGTGTTGTGACAAGTTTCAATAGTATCGTATATCCACTCATCGAGTTGCTAAAAAAGAACCAAATGTCTAAACGGACAGAGCATTGTCAAACAACATTGCAGCATTTAACAGCTGCAGTGGTTAGACAGTTTTTATTTTGATAAACTGAGAAACAATTCAAATTGGCTATTAATGCTAATGACATTGGTGAGGGGCCATTTTGTGATGACCAGGGAATCAAAAAACCAGTGAGATATTTTTCCAGAATCATAGAAACCCTACAGTACAGAAAGAGGCCATCTGGCCCATCTAGTCTGCACCAACCACAATCCCACCTAGGCCATATCCCTACACATTTACCCGCTAATCTCTCTAAGTTGTGTATTCAGGACGCTAAGGGGCAATTTTAGTGTGGCCAGTCAACCTAACCCGCACATCTTTGGACTGTGGGAGGAAATCGGAGCACCCGGAGGAAACCCACGCAGACACAAAGAGAATGTGTAAACTCCACACAGTGACCCAAGCTGGGAATCAAACCCAGGTCCCTGGAGCTGTGAAGCAGCAGTGCTAACCACTGTGTTACTGTGCCGTCCATCATCAGAAAAAATATTCCATCATCAAAATTGAGACTTTGGGCGGGATTTGCTGGCCATGCTCACCCCAAAACCAGAAAATCCTGCGCAATGTCAATGGACTTTTCCATGGCCTGTCCCTCACCCGCTACGATTTCTGTAGTAGGTGAAACACAGGGGAGAATTTTTTGTTCTAGTGCTGGGACTACAACAAAGAACAAGGAAAATTACAGCACAGGAACAGCCCCTTCGGCACTCCAAGCCTGCACTGACCATGCTGCCGACTGAATTAAAACCCTCTACCCTTCGGAGGGCCATATCCCTCCTCCCCTGGCAGTGAGTTCCAGGGACCCACTACCCTCTGTGTTTTTAAAAAAAAAACTTGCCTTGTCCATCTCCTTTAAACCTTAAACCTGTGTCCCCTAGTAATTGACTGGTCCACCCTGGGAAAAAGCTTCTGACGATACATCCTGTCCATGCACCTCGTAATCTTGTTGACTTCTATCAGGTTGCCCCTCAACCTATGTTGTTCCAGTGAGAACAAACCAAGTTTCTCCAACCTCTCCTCATAGCAAATGCCCTCCAGATTGGGCAACCCTGGTTAGTGTTTTCTCTACCTCTCTAAAGCCTCCACATCCTTCTGGTCGTGTGGCGACCAGGATTGAACACTTATACTCCAAGTGCAGCCTAACTAAGGTTCTGTACACCACATCAAATTTTTTTTTAGTAGTCCTAATGGAACAGTCATGTATACAGATCGTAAATCTGGCAATGCAACACTGGACTTTTTTTGTTGGAGTCTATCACAACCATTTAATTTAAAAAAAAAAATTGCTGGATGAGAAAATGTGATAGCAGATGATAGAGTTTAAAAGACTGTCGACAATATATAAGTTTACTGGAGTTTATTGTTCTAATAAAGTATGCTAAAATGTTTTTAATAACTTAATAATAAGGAAACCTCTTGCTGGTTACCATGTACCGTCCTCTTTCGGTTGCTGAACCAGTATTCCTCTCATGTTGAACAACACTTGGAAGCACTGAGGACGGCAAGGGCACAAAATGTACGTGAGGTGGGGGATTTCAGTGTCAACCATCAAGAGTGACTTGGCAGCAGCATTACTGATTGAGCTAGTTGGCTCCGAAAGGATATAACTGCTCAAGTGGGTCTACAGTGGGTGGTGAAGGAACCAACAAGAGGAAATAACGTACTTGGCTTCATCCTTATCAGTCTGTCAGCTGCAGATGCATCTGTCCATGACAGTATTGGTAAGAGTGACCACTGCACAGTCCTTGTGGAGACAAAATCCCACCTTCACACTGAGACTAACCTCCATTGTGTTGTGTGGCACTATCACCGTGCTAAAAAGGACAGACTTCGAACCGATTTAGCAACTCAAGACTGAGCATCCATGAGGTGCTATGGGCTATCAACAGCAGTGGAATTGTTCTCCAGCACAATCTGCAACCTCGTGGGCTGGCATATCCTCCACTCAACCATTACCATCAAACCAGGGAATCAACCCTGATTCAATGGAGAGTGCAGGAGCAGCAGCAGGTATACCTAAAAAAAAATGAGGCATCAACCCTGTGAAGCCTGTAAAAAGAACTACTTGCATGCCAAATGGCAAAAACAGCAAGTGCTAGACAGAACGAAGCAATCCCACAGATCTAAGTTCTGCAGTCCTGCCACTTCCAATCAAAGATGGTGGTGAACAATTAAACAATTGACTGGGGGAGGAGGCTTCATAAATATCCCTATCCTCAATGATGGATCCCCAGCACACCAATGCAAAAGATAAGACTGAACTATTCAGCCAGAAGTGCCGAGTGAATGAACCATCTCGGCGGCCTCCCATGGTCCCCAGCATCTCAGATGCCAATCTCTGGCCAATTCAGTTCACTCCACATGATATCAGAAAATGGTTGGAGGCACTGGATACTGCAAAGGCAATGGGCCTTGATAACATTCCGGCAATCTTAGTGAAGACTTGTGCTCCGGAATGTTACTCTCTGCTAGCAAAGCTCTTCCAGTACAGTTACAGCGTGGGCATCTACCCAACAATGTGGAAAATTGCCCAGGTATGTCCTGTACACTCAAAGCAGGACAAATCCAACCCAGCCAATTACTGCACAATCAGTCTATTCTCGATCATCAGTAAAGTGATGGAAGGGGTCATCAACAGTGCTAACAAGCAACACCTGCTCACTGACACCTAGTTTGGGTTTCGCCAGCAGCACTCAGCTGCTGACCTCATTACAGTCTTGGTTCAAACATGGACTAAAGAATTGAATTCCAGAGGTGAGGTCAGAGCGACAGCCCTTGATATCAAGGCTGCATTCAACTGAGTGTGGCATCAAATGCCCTAGCCAAACTGGAATCAATAGGTATTAGGGGGCAAACTCTCCATTGGTTGGAGGAAGATGGTTGAGCTTGTGGAGGGTCTGTCATCTCAGCTCCATGACATCTCTGCGAGAGTCCCTCAGAATAATGTCCTAGGCTTAACAATCTTCAACTGCTTCATCAATGAACTTCCCTCCATCATAAGGTTAGAAGTCGGGATGTTTGCTGATTGCGCAATGTTCAGGACCATTGACTCCTCAGATACTGAAGCAGTCCATGTTCAAATGCAATAACATCTAGACAATATCCAGGCTTGGGCTGACAAGTGGCAAATAACATCCACGCCACACAAAATTCAGGTAATGATTATCACCAATAAGAGACACTCCTAACCATTGCCCCTTAACATTTAATGGTGTGACCATCACTGAATTCTCTGCTGTCAACATCCTTGGGGTTACCAGTGATCAGAAACTCAAATGGACTCATCACAAACACAGTGGCTACAAGGGCAGATCAAAGGCTAGGAATACTGTGATGAGTGGTTCACCTCCTACTCTGAAGCCTATCCACCGTCTACAAGGCACAAGTCAAGAATACTCTCCGCTTGCCTGGATGAGTGCACTCCAACAACAATCAAGAAACTTCACATCATCCAGGACAATGCAGCCTGCTTGATTGGCACCACATTTATGACCATTCAATCTCTCCACAACTGCGCTCAGTAGCAGCAGTGTATACTATCTACAAGATGCACTGCAGCAATTCTCCAATGATCCTTACACAGCACCTTCCAAGCCCTCAATCGCTTCCATCCAGAAGGACAAGAGCAGCAGATAAATGGAAAGACCATCACCTGAAGTTCACCTCCAAGCCACTCCACCATCCTGACTTGGAAATAAATTGCTGTTCCTTCGCAGTTGCTGGGTCAAAATCCTGGAATTACTTCCCTAATGGCATTGTGGGTCAACCCACAGAACACGGACTGCAGCGATTCAGAAGGCAGCTCACCACCACCTTCTCAAGTGCAACTAGGAATGGGCAATAAGTTTTGGCCAGCCAGCGATACCCATGTCCCACAAATGAATAAAAGAAAGTTGGACAAATTGGTCTATGAAATGAAAACTACTTTTAAAATTTAGACACTTCATTTTTTTAGGAGGCATGTCACAAAAAGTGAATTTTTTTGCTTTTGCACAAACAAAATCAAATTGTTGTGTATTTTGTAAACCATGTCTGGCCAGCAGGTAAGAGAAAGGAAAAAGAAAAAATATGGAACAGGGTGGTTTTTGCAATTGATCTATTAGCAGTCAGTGCTGAGAGCCAGGAAACAGTTTAGACATGGATGTGGTGCTGAAGAAGCAATAGCAGAAGAGAGAGGCAACCAATACCAGGAACCAGTTCAGCCAGAGATTAGGAGCTGAAGGCAGCAGTAAAGAGGGGAAACCATTCCCAGGAAACAGCTCATGTAGGGATGAAGTGCAGAAGTAAAACCATGTTTGTGCAAAAGATTCTTTTCTTTGGTTGAGCAAAGAGCATTTGCAAGATCTAGTGATTTAAGCTGTACAGTGTGATAATCACTGGCTAGATTTGACCAATGTATTCATGGTTGTTGTTTGGGGAAGATGGGGGTAGGGGGGGCATCTCAGCAGATTTTAGGATTACAGAGGAAAGAGATACTTGAATTTTTAATCTTTGACGGACTAAGTGCATATTTTTAATTTGTCCATGTATAAGATTGTTATTTGTAGTTTTTTATCTTTCTTCTACTTTCCTTAAACAACAAATAAGAGAGCATTTATTAAAGAGAGGTCTGAGTTTTTGCTGTTCCGCAAATGTTTCTTGCTAATATGGAAAAGAAATGCACCATGGGAAACCACACCACTGGAAACCAGTGTTTCAGGTTGGAACACTCTTGCACAAAACATCAGCAGGGTCACTTAGTTTCCCTCTTTATAGACTCTGCTCTCATTTTTGAGAAGATAGATGCTTCTCAAGCCATTGCTAAAATTGCTGAAAAGTACATACAGTGGCCTAATGGAAACTAATTGTCTTTCAGTTTCTTGCTGTGTTGGAAGATGCTTAATGTCCACTTGGCACTTCATGCAGCAGCACAACTGAAAACAAAAATTTGCGAGAAACAGGAAATCCAGCCGATGATATTGTATACTAGTACTCTGTACCGTTCTACTTCAATATCTTGAAATAATTCTGTAGAATCTATTTCCCGAGGAAGAATTTGTTTTGCTTTTTGCCCCCTTATTCCTTCTGTATAATAATCGCGACAAAACTCAAATGATCAACTGTTATATTATTCTTTTTACTGAAATTTACAAATTCACCTTTCTCTTTGAAGGCATTTCACAAGCTGAGGTTATTTAGATAATTTTTTTTTCATTTTGCACCTGTTTTTTGGTTTATTTTGTGAAATCTGGTCAATTTTTAAGAAAATCTAACATGTTTTATCAGATGAAGTAATTATTATCTGTTACGTCTTCGAGCATAAAACAGAAAATGTCAGGACACTTAGCAGATCAGGTATCAGCTTTGGAGCAAGAAAGAGTTCATGTTTCAGGTTGATGACCTTTCAAAAGAACCTTTCTGTTTTTTCTTCTTCTCCAGATGTTGCCTGACGCACTGAAAATTTCCAGCATTTTCTGTTTTTAGTTCAGATTTCTAGCATCTGCAGTATTTTCTTTTTGTTTGTCTTCAAGCTTGTGTTTTTCAGAACAGGACAAGCAATTTTCTTTTAAATAGAATATTAGTGTTTAAATCGGCACAGTTCATTCAGATTATTGGTTTTAAAGGGCTGCAGTTGCTTCTTTGGGAGCTTTGTATGAGCAACTGGGAAGAATGCTGGGGAATACATACCTGGACACTGTTGGAAACTTACTGAAAGCTATGAAAAGTGCTGAGGTAAGAAGAGGCTTCCTATCAGAAACTCAAAACATAGAATTTATTTTGAAGTAAATGTGGCTGGATTAATAAAATCAATTTCACTTGTTATGGTATATGGCCAGTCTAATAGATAACTACAAGTTTCAAATATTGGTTATTGTGCCAAATGTTAAGGAAAATGCTAAATCCCAGTATATGTTGGCAAGCTTACTGTTTCGTAGCTATTGCAGCTGTACAATAATATCATACTGATGCGAGTGAATCTTTAACATCAGTCTCTGGAGTAATTTGTCATCTAGTCCCAAGGACGCTATGAGATTATGCTGAGTTTGCAGAAGATCCTTTCTGGACAAGGAGCTACTGCTGCACCATGTCACAGAGATATCTACAAAGCTGCTCGCTTGTGTTTAACCGATCGATCGATGGCTGTTCGTTGTGCTGCAGCAAAGGTATTGCATTTCTCAATTTTTAATGTTACTTTTTAGCTACATTTGAACTGAAAAATGTCTGTCAACCTTGTTTCATTTCCTTTTTAATTGTATTCTTGCTTGTATAATAGCACAGTAACACCTCTAAGGCACCTTGACACAGTTTTTTTTGAAGAGAAAAATTGAATTTGTGGAATTCTAGGTTTATTCGTCAGAAACAATAACAAGCTCGTAGATAACATCAAGACCTTGGCATTTAGTGTTGTTTGTGAAGAATGCTGAGAATGTTAATCTGCCACCCAGTATGAGGAAATACAAATCTGATGATGTGTTCAAACTACGTCATTTTCATTTGAGTAATACAGATAATGGGATAATGTATTGGTTGAAATTATGAGATCAGACATGGTTACAAAAAGCTGAAGGAGGCCAACAACAAGTGATTGTAAGAACAAGATTAAGCCCAAGAGATTCTTGAGTGAGGACAGAGAAACTTATTCACACAAAAGGCTGTGGAAATAAATTCTCGGGTTAGAGGTTGAACTAGAAACTGTCAACATTGAAGATTTAGACAGTAAATAGCATGTGCTGTGTGGACGTAGGAAGAAGAATTAAAGATATTTGCACTTGCGGAGGGTAGCCATTGATGAAGATTGATTTGGCTGAGTAGTTGTTTGTGTTTGAAGCCTCCAAATATTTTTTTCTTGTAACCTAATTTCACCTGGCTAGGCATAAAACCGGTTGATTCTGAGCCCCTGCCCATGCTGCTTTTGTAGCCTTTCATGAGGAAGTATGCAAAATTATTTTGGTTTTTGCGTGATGAAAATTTAAAATCATAAAGCATGGTAAAAATGCATTCATTGCTGATAAATGTGATCACAATATCTTCAGGCTGTTTCAGGTCCTGCTTCCTCGGTGCTTTTTGCCCCCCTGTTTTCTCATCATTTCATTCTCCTCTTGCCCCTGGCTGTGATTATTTGTGTTGCAACAAAAGAGGGAACGCTTCCTGCATATGTGCAGATGCACTGATAGTAATGTTACGGGTCTACGAATGTTTAGAGTGAGTGCTGCTTTTAAGCACTGCTAAGAACATAAGAAATAGGAGCAGGAGTAGGCCATCTAGCCCTTCGAGCCTGCCCCGCCATTCAATAAGATCATGGCTGACCTGAAGTGGATCAGTTCCACTTTCCCGCCCTCTCCCCATAACCCTTAATTCCCTTGTCTGTCAAAAACCTATCTACCCGTGACTTAAATATATTTAGCAATGTAGCCTCCACCACTTCAACGGGCAGAGAATTCCAGAGATTCACCACCCTTGTGAGTGAAGAAGTTCCTCCTCAACTCTCATCTAAACTGCCCCCCCCCCCTTTATCTTGAGGCTGTGTCCTCTAGTCCTGCTATCCTTTCTAAGCGGGAAGAATCTCTCTACCTCTACCCTATCCATCCCTTTTGTTATCTTATATGTCTCTATAAGATCCCCCCTCATCCTTCTAAACTCCAACGAGTACAGACCCAGTCTACTTAGTCTCTCTTCATAGTCTAACCCCCCCATCTCCGGTATCAGCCTAGTGAACCTCCTCTGCACTCCCTCCAAGGCCAAACTATCCTTGCGCAAGTGTGGCGACCAAAACTGCACACAGTACTCCCGCTGCGGCCTCACCAGTACCCTGTACAGTTGCAGCAAGACCTCCCTACTTTTATATTCGATCCCCCTCGCTATAAAGGCCAGCATTCCATTCGCCTTCTTGATCACCTGCTGCAGCTGCAGACTGGGTTTTTGCGACTCGTGTACAAGGATCCCCAGGTCCCTCTGCACCGTAGCATGCTTCAGCTTTTCGCCCTTTAAATAGTAATCCCTCCAACTAATATTTCTGCCAAAGTGGATAACCTCACACTTGCTAACGTTATACTCCATCTGCCAGGTCCTCGCCCACTCGCTCAGCCTATCCAGATCTCTCTGCAGACTTTCCACACCCTCCACGCAATTTGCTTTACCACTCATCTTCGTGTCATCAGCAAATTTTGTCACCCTACACTCAGCCCCCTCCTCTAGATCATCTATATAAATGGTAAATAGCTGAGGCCCCAGCACCGATCCCTGCGGTACTCCACTAGTCACCAACCGCCAATCAGAGTAGTACCCATTGATACCAACTCTCTGCTTCCTATTAGACAGCCAATCCTCTATCCACGCTAACACCTTACCCCCAACTCCGTGCACCCTAACCTTCTGTAGCAACCTTTTATGAGGCACCTTATCACACGCCTTTTGAAAATCGAGAAACACCACATCCAGCGGTTCCCCTCTATCCACCGCACTAGTCACATCCTCATTGAAATCCAATAAGTTTGTCAAACACGACTTCCCCTTAACGAATCCGTGCTGCATCTGCTCTATCAAACCATTCTTTTCTAGGTGCCTTGCTATTTCTTCTTTGATGATGGATTCAAGCATTTTTCCAACAACAGACGTTAAACTAACCGGCCTATAATTCCCCGCCTTTTGCCTGCTACCTTTTTTTAAACAGCGGCGTAACATTAGCCGTTTTCCAATCTTCCAGCACTTCTCCAGCATCCAGTGAATTTTGGTAAATAATCACCTAAGGCATCCACTATCACCTCTGCCATTTCCTTCAGAACCCTGGGATGCATTCCATCTGGTCCTGGGGACTTGTCCACCTTCGGTCCCATTAGTCTATCAAGCACTACCTCTCTCGTGACAGTAATCGCATTCAGGCCGTCAACTCCTACCATCCTTCTATCCTTAATATCCGGCAAACTATTTGTGTCCTCCTCCGTGAAGACCGAGGCAAAAAACTTATGGCCTTAGCCACTTCCTCATCTCCCATCACTAAATCCCCCCCTCATCCTCTAAGGGTCCAACGTTCACTTTAGCCAGCCTCCTCTTTATATATTTGTAAAAACTCTTACTGTCCTTTTTAATATTTAGTGCTAGTTTAGCTTCATAGGCTATCCTTCCTTTCTTTATCAACTTCTTAGTCATTCTTTGTTGACTTTTAAATCTTTCCCAATCTTCTAATTGCCCACTACTTTTAGCCACTCTGAACGCATCAGCTTTTAATTTAATACTCTATTTCTTTCGATAACCACGGCTGGTTATCCCTTCTTTACCATCTATTCCTTCTTTACCATCGGAATATATTTCTGCTAAGCACAGAAAAAGATCTGCTCTGCTCTGCTGTGTGTCACTGAATTAGGCATTTTTTTGCAAGCTGGTGTCTTAAGTGTCTCTTTTTTGCCACCAAATCGATCAATTGAAAAAAAAATTAACTACTCATTTTCAAAGTCAAGTTCTTGAAATGGTAAAAGTAATTGTGCTTTTTAAATGGTTTGTTTCACCTTGAATTTTTGTCATTAGATTTTTAATTATGAATTCCCATGCATAGTCAAAATTGAGGAAATCTGTCTTGTGAATTACAGTAGCACAGTGGTTAGCACTGCTGCTTCACAGCTCCAGGGACCTGGGTTCGATTCCCGGCTTGGGTCACTGTCTGTGTGGAGTTTGCACGTTCTCCTTGTGCCTGCGTGGGTTTCCTCCAGGTGCTCCGGTTTCCTCCCACAGTCTAAAGATGTGCGAGTTAGCTTGATTGGCCATGCTAAATTGACCGTAGATGCATAGGTCATAGAGGATTAGTGGGTAAAATATGTACAGATTGCGGGTTGGGCCTGGTGGGATTGTGGTTGGTGCAGACTTGATGGGCCAAAAGGCGTCTTTCTGTACTGTGGGGTTTCAATGTTTCGATGTAAAAAATTTCTGAAACGAGTTGACCTTTAGTGCAAAACTTTAATGTGTGCTTTCTTAATAACTGTGCATTCTATTAATATGTCCTCCTTCAGTATTTAAACTAAAACGCCACTCACGATTGGACCAGGGACCCACAGTCTGAGATTGCATCCCATTAATTGCTAACTGAATTTGCCACGCATTGTAAGAACTCCCATTAAGTCTTTGCAGCTTGGTTAACGGCTGCACGGTAGTGTGAGGAGGCAGTGGTCATACCATGTAGATGCATAGTACATGTTTTATATTTCTAATATTAGACTTGGCACAGATTTGTCCCAGCCTTTCTTTCCCATTCAGACATTGAATTTTGTAACGGAGAGAATAAGTTCTTGAGCTTTATTGTCCTTTTTAAAAAATGCAGATGTTTTCCGAAATTTTGATATGTGGTAAAGTTAGGCATTGACATTGAATGGTTTATTAGAATAATTAATCAATGGAATTGGGGCATATGTTTCAGTGGTGCCTCTGGCTCCAAATAGATTTTATACTCCCATGGTTGCTGCAGTGCAAATTCTGAGAAACTGTAACATTTTTGTTTTTTAAGTGTCTTTTGGAACTTCAAAATGAAGCTGTATTTATGAGGACCACAGAATTAGAGAATGTTGCTACACTTTGCTTTAAAGCCTTTGAAGGTTCTAATTATGATGTGCGTGTGTCCGTTTCAAAATTGCTGGGTGCTATTCTGGCTGCAGCCGTGGTGCCAAAACAGGATCCAGGTAGGTGCTATATTTGAACTGTTGAATTTTTTTGTCGTAATTTTACTTGAACCAGTTTGGATTCTGAAATGTGATTTCACTATATAAATATAACAAGATAACAGATTTAAGATTTGTTTCTGATTGGATGTATCTGATTAAAATTGATCATTCTTGCAGTTATGCCAACAGTGATTTTAGTGAAAATGGGAAATGTATCTTTGCACTTGAAGTAATCCAAACCAAATGCTTTTTAAAAGTGGCTGATCTAACTGTCCAACTTCAGTCATCCATTGTGCATCTTTCTGTCTGGTGTTGCTTTTTTAACCAGCTATGTCTAACTTCAAACTGAACATTTCACTTGCAAACTTCCTCTGGAAGTTTTAAAATTTTAATACAATTTATCTCTGTTTGTCCCAACCAGGTCATCTTGATAGTGCAGCTTGCACTCTGCATCTCTTGTTCTGGGTGTCCTTAGTGGGTTTCCTCAGAACTTCTCGCAGTACTATTCTGCAATTAGAATCACTCATTTACAAATGTACCCATCCATTACCTCACCCACTGTCAAACTTGACTATGTCAGTGCTTTCCTAGCTGGTAACATTCTGCTGATGCAATCTCACTCACTCTTAGCCTCACTGCCATATGTTGTTTCCCAAACCCTTAGTGCCTCCGTTTTAAAATTATCATTCTTACATTTAAAATTACTTAAAGATCTTCCTGGACTCTAGCTCGACAACCTTCATCCCCTGACAAACTCCTCAGAGGTTTCAATTCCTCCTCTTGTGTGACACCTGTTTCACTCTACAATTGACAGCTATGTATTCAGTTGTAAGGACCTTGCTCTGGAATTCCTTCCCTAAATCCCTGCACTGCTTGATTCTCTTCTCTTTTTATAATCTATATAAAAGTCACCTCTTCAAGGAACTTCTTTTAATCAGCCCTTTCTCTTGCAACGTCCTAATATCTTTGGATCCAATTTCTTGCCTCAATATGCTTTTATTGAAATAACAGGAACTTTGTGTTTGAAGTGGACCGTACCATAGAAGAATCCCATTCATTATTCCTTCCTTGTGAGCAGTTGGTCTGTACGTCCAACAATCCAGCTTTGAATGGATATTTAATCAGTGAAAAAAAATTGTGAGCTTGTTCACTGTTTCCTCACGCACACAACTGAGTTCACCCATTTTATTTGAATTTAAAAGTTAGGTGATACTATTGTGATTCAAACCCATGTCTGGGTCTGAGTTTGGCACTCTTATTAACTGAGTTTCTCAATTTCATTTTGGGGTTAGATGTGTGGTGACCTGGGTGCTTTTGGAAGCATGTGTTTTCCTCATGTTGTGACCTTTTTAAGACCAAAGTAGGCTGGGGAGTATTCCAAAAGAGTGTTATAAGTGTCCTGATTATGACATTAGGTTTCAAGAAATTTCCATGTAACCAAGTGTAACCAAGGGGATGACCGACTAAGAAGCAAAAGGTAAATAGAAAGTTAATTGCAGCGCTGTTGAATTTCAGTCCACTATCTTCTGTTTGGCAGTTCAGAACACAGAGAATCCGGGTGGGAGAAAATGAGCAATATTCTCTCTCTGAATGGTGCAGATTTTTGTTTGGCAGTTTTAGAACAGATTCTGGGGTGTTTGAGGGAGTTGTGCGGGGGGCGGGGGGAGCGGTTCTCTGAGAACAAAGCAGAGACTGTTATTGTAAGTATTATGCAGTTGAAAAGGATCAAACACTGAAAGGTCTGTGTTTCACATGGGAACCAACTATCTCGGTAGAACCAGGAATGATCTAAGACAGCTTGAGGAGCTAGGGACCCTATTAAAAAGCAGAATATTAAATGCAGTCATGTCTGGATTGTTACCTGAACCATGTGCAAATTGGATCTGGTCAAGCAGATTGAAGAATTAAGCATGTGGTGTGGAAGAAAGGATTTCAATTCATGCAGCACTGGCATCAGTACTCAGGGGAAAATGAACTATTTTGTTGGGATGGGCTTGATTTCGGGTATCCTGGCCAATTGTATAGCTAGAGCTTTAAACTAGTGGCAGGTGGTGACACTGAGGTGAAGAGAGGTTTAGAAGTCCAAAGAGAAAAGCCAAGGTATCAGAACAGTTTAGCAATGTGAGCAGAGTTGGACAAAAAGAGATACAATTTTGAACAAAAACTACATCAATGAATAAGGTCATTGCAGGGATTATAGGTAGAAAGTTGATATTAAAGATTCTTTTTTTGAGTGCATTAAGTGTCCAAATAAGATTGATGAACTGATGGCATAAAGATAAATATTACATTTAATCGTCATTATAGAAGCATGGTTACAAAGTGATCAAGGATGCAAAATAAATACTCAAGAATATACGCACAATATTTGGGGAAGACAGATTGGCAACTTTCTTAGATCTAGTATTGGGTTTTGAAGGAGGGTTATTATGTCATAGTAAATAATTTGAAGTAGGGTTATTATTGCCATGGGGAAATAATAATTCCATACCAAGTTTGCAAGTAACATATTCTAATCTCAAACAAAAGTCCTAAAGTTTAAAGCCAAATACATAGGTATGAGAGGAGAACGTGATGTGATTAACTGGGTAAATTGATTAAAAGATATGGCTGTAAATGACCAGAGAGAAATATTTAAAGAAATCATTCAAAATGCCCAACAAAGATATATTCCATGAAAAAACAAAAACTTAACAAAGACCCATCTGTGGCTCACTCAGGAAGTTAGGGCTAGCATTAGATTTAAAAAGAGGCTTGTAATGTTGCAAAAAACAGCAACAGGTCTTGAGGACTGGAGTATTTTAGATACAAGCAGATGGCAACCAAAGAGTTGATAAGGGAAAAAATAGACTGAGCATAAACTAGTCATTAATATATAAACTGATCCTAAGAACTTTTATGAGTATATAAAAAGGAAGAGGGTAACGGAAGTAAATATTGAGGTTTAAAAACAGGAGAAAATGGAAGAGGCATTGAACAAGTATTCTGTGTCTGACTTTGCAGTGGCAGGCGCAAGTTTTGTACCAGAAATAGATGGTAACCTGCGGCTGAAAACAATGAGGAAATTGATATCAGCAGAGAAAAAGTATTGGAAATTTGGAAAACAAAAAATGACAAATTTCCAGAGACTAATGGCTTACACTGTAAGGTTCTGTAACAGATAACCATAGAGGTGACGGATATCCCAGCGAAGAATTTCCTAAATTCCTTGGATTTAGAAGAGAAATTGACAAATGTGGCTCTGCTTTTCAAAAAAGGAAGGAAAAAGAAAACCATGAAGTACTGACCACATAACCAAACATCAGTGGTTAGTGAACTGCTGGTATCTATTGTTAAAGAAGTCTTAACGGTGTACTTAGAAAAGCATAGTACAATTAAAACAAGTCAACATGGTTTTACTAAAGGGAAACCAGAAGAGAAAATGCTGGAAAATCTCAGCATGTCTGGCAGCATCTGTAAGGAGAGAAAAGAGCTGATGTTTCAAGTCCACATGACCCTTTTTCGGAGCTTTGATGAAGGGTCATCTGGATTCAATGTCAGCTTTTTTTTCTCCTTACAAATGCTGCCAGATCTGCTAAGTTTTTTTGCATTTTCTCTTGGGTTTCAGATTTCGGTATCCAGAGTAATTTGCTTTTACTAAAGAGAAATGCTATTTGACAAATTTATTTGAGGTTTTTGAGGATGTAACTATTGGGATAGGTAAAGGGGAATCAGTAGCATACCTGGATTTCCCAAAGGCACTTGATTAGGTGATAAACTAAGGGTTGAATATTTTAGCAAGGATAGAGGATTGATTAATGGTAGAAAGCAAAGAGTCGGCAATAACGGATCAAGTTGGCAGGCAGTGGATAGTGGAATGCCACAAGAATCAGTGCTGGGGCCTCAGCTGTTTATAACCTAGATTACTGACTTGGATGAAGAGACGGTGTAATGTATCAAAGTTTACTGATATCCACACACCAGCTTGGTTGTCAACTGTGGACAGGATGCAGAGAGATAGAGACAGGTTGTATGAATGGTAGCTAAAGTTTAAAGTTTTCAAGTTTGTTTATTTGTGCCCACAAATAGGCTTACATTAACACTGCAATGAAATTATTGTGAAAATTCCCTAGTCACCACATCTGGTGTCTGCTCAGATACACTGAGGGAGAATTTAGCATGGCCAGTGTGCCTAACCGGCAAGAGTTATAGATAAGGAGCGTGAAATTATTCAAGTTACAAAAATTCAATATTTTTAAAAGGTGAGAAACTTGTAAGTGCTTTGTTTAAAAAGACTTAGGTGTGCTCATACAAAGAATGCAGAAAGCAATTAGGAAGGCAAATGACATGTTAGCCTATACTGCAAAGGAATTGGAGTACAAGAATAAAGAGATTAAATTACAATTGGTGAGACCACATCTGAAATACTATGTGCAGTTTCATTGTCGGCAGCACAGCAAAAGTTCGTTAGATTGGTCCCTGTGCTGAGGATGTTGTCCTGTGATGAAAGGTCAAGTAAATTGGGCTCACGTTCCCTAGAGTTGAGAAAATGAGTGGCTATCTGTTTGATATAAACAAAATTCTGAAGGGGCTTGATTGGGTAGATGCCAAGAGAGTCTTATCACCGCTTGTGAAGTCTAAAACATGGGTAAAATCTTAGGCCAATTATTTGGGGCTGGGATGAGGAGAAATTAGCTAACTCAAATGGTTGTGACTCTTTGGGATTCTCTACTCCTGAGGGTTGTTAATGTTCCATCATTGATTATACTTAAGGCTGAGATAAACTGCTTTTAGACTTGTGACACTAATTTTAAAAAAAGCAGGCCTAACAGGCTAGATGGTCTACTTTTCTGACTTCTTGTGTTCTTGTATGTTGATGAAAGTTGGTTTGTTACAGTAAAAGTTTTAAGAAGTTAAATCTTGTCCATTGGATTTCTTCCTGTTGGCTTTGTGAGGGATTCCTTTTTTTAAACTTTGATCAGTCTCTGGAGATTGTAACTCCTGAAGCCAGAATTTGAATTCTAGTGTCTTGGTGTTGACCAACATGTTTTGCACTGAGTCTCTATTATTATAGATTCAACCTTCCCTATTCAATAAGCTAGAAATACGCGGGAAAAATATCTGCTGTGCGATAGCACACGAGTTTAATCCTTTTTTAATTAACATCTGTTGTTCACTTATCTCTCAGGTTCAAGGCAGGTTGTTCGTAAAGCTTCACTGGAGGAAGTAATGGACTTACTGGCTTCTGGCTTCTTGCGAGGAGGCAGTGGTTTCTTGCGTGTCAGTGGAGAGATGCTAAAAGGAGGCAGCTCTGTGAACCGGGATATTAGAATTGGAGTAACTCAGGTTAGAAATTACATTTGAATTTTGCCTTTGAGAATTAATGTGTGCAGTGCTTTGTTTTTATCATTTGAACATCTGATTTTTTTAATATACATTGAAGTATCAAATACGGTTGATGAATGTTATATAGGAATCTCTGGAATATTTTTAAATAATTGAATGAAAATTTGCTTTCTGAGATACTATTGTCACAAGCCTGGAACATTCTCCCTTTAAGCTTCTTGCTTGTCATCAACTTTATCACTTGAGAGGTCTTTCATTAAGATTGATGGAAGCTCGGGCATGATTTTGTGGTTGGTTTCAAATCAAATTTTCAGCAAATGATTCATCAGCTGAGTGGCGAGTCTTCAGCCAATTTGATTCACTCAATGTGACATCAAGAAATGGTTGAGTGCGCTAGGCAAACCCAAGACTCTGGGCCATTTCACTCCTGCTGTGCCCAAGACCGCAAGCAACTGCAAAAGGTTGTGCGGGTAGCCCAAACCATCACACAAACCAGCCTCCCATCTATTGACTCTGTCTACACTTCCTGCTGCTTTGGAAAAGCAGCCAGCATAATTAAGGACTCTACACACCCCGGACATGCACTCTCTTCCACCTTCCGTCAGGAAAAAGATACAAAAGTCTGAGGTTACGTACCAAGCAACTCAAGGACAGCTTCTTCCCTGCTGCCATCTGACTTTTGAATGGACCTATCTTGCATTAAGTTCATCTTTTTCTACACCCTATTCATGATTGTAACACTACATTCTGCGCTCCCTCCTTTCCGTCTATGAACAGTATCCTTTTCTGTATAGCGTGCAAGAAACAATACTTTTCACTTCATGTAATACATGTGAGAATAAGTCATATCATTCCTTCCTTTTAAACGTAAAATGGGCAAATCACTGTTGAAATGAACTATTCATTGTACAATATATAGCAGATACCACAAAAACTCAAGTAGAGTTTCTCGGCAATCCACTCCACTTGTATGGCCGATGTTTCCAGTTAAAAGCTCTTCCAAACTCAGATCATCCCAAGGTAGAATTCTAGTTTCTTCCTTCAAGGACATTGCTGATTCTCCACAAGCAATGCTGTCCAGTTAATGTGTTCTGCTTGTGCAATCTTAACATTAAGTAATTACAACTTTTCCTTGTGTAACTATTTCTGAGTCAAAAGGCATCACACCATGAACAAATGTAACAGAACTGAGCTACATGTAACCAATTTTTATGTTATGTAATATTTCAATGATTTTAAGATAACACACCACATGAATGATGGAAAGAAGTAATTAATGGCTTTGTGTAACATTACTCAAATATATTTTTTGGGTAATGAAATTAGAAGTTATCATTTTCACTGATTCTTTTTTAGGCCTATGTTGTTTTTATTTCTACACTGGGCGGTCAGTGGTTGGAACAGAATTTTGCTGCCCTATTTGCACATATTTTGGAGTTGGTGTCCCACCCAAAAGCTACTCAGACTCAGATCGATGCCATATGTTGTCGCCATTGTGTTTCATTTATCCTTCGAGCCTCAGTAGGAAATCTGCTTGGAGAGAAAGCTCAAATTGCTGCAGCTAAAGAGATCTGTCAGGCTGTGGGTAAACAGAAGAAAGCTGTAGGTATGAAACCAGAACTAATTCAGGTGAATGTTCATGTCAACCAAGAATTGCTTGTATGTCAAAGATATATTTTTGTACATGAACATATACACTTAGATATTCAGTTTGATACATTTATTGTGACTCTTACTACTGATATTCTGGCTGTACGTAGTGACTGCTTTTCAATTACATAATTTTGTGCTTCATATACTGCTGTTGATAATATCTGTATGGCAGTTAGTCAACCATGTTGTTGTAGATCTGGAGTCACGTAGACCAGATTAGTAAGGATGGCAGATTTCCTTCCCTAAAGGACATCAGTGAGACAGATGAGTTTTACAACAACTAATAGTTATATAGTTACCATTATGAAGATTAAATTTATTAATTGAATTTAAATTCCACCAGCTGTGGTCAGACTTGAACCCGTGTCTCCGGAGCAATAGGCTGGCTCTCTGGATTACCCCTCTGGTGACATTGTCAGGAGGCTACTGACTTCCCCCTAAATTTTCACTGATTTACTTTTATTTTCATCCCATGTTGCTTCAGTTTTTACGTGGGATAATGTATGGAACTTAATTGTAAAATCAATACCTCACCTTATATATTTTGCATACTGTTTGAATATCCACCTTTTACTTAACTATATCCTTAAGATTTCTTTGCACTGATTGGGTCTGTCTTACTATATTTTGTTGTTCACTAAAGGCCAAAATTTGATTGTTCAACAGAAATACCAATGCTTCAGTCAAGCAAGAAAAATGAAAAATAGACATTAGCTGAGTAAATTGTAAAAATGTTAAGGTTCAGATTTTTCAATTCACTGGATTGTTTGAGCTGTTGAACTCATTTTTTTCCCATAAATAATATGGATACGTTATCATATTTCAATTGTGAGAACACCACCACCCGGAGATACCCCTCCAACTCATTCACATCCTGACTGGGAAATATGTTCCTTCACTGTCACTGAGTCAAAATCCTGAATTCCCTCCTAACAGCACGGTGGTGTACCCATACCTCAGGGACTGCTGATGTTTGAGAAGGCAGTTCACCACTACCCTCTCAAAGGCAACTAAAGATAGGCAACAAATGCTGGCCTAGCTATCTACTCCCATATGTTGTAAATTCTTTTAAAGAAAGAGGAGACATGTTTTGTGTGATATGATCCTTTTGGTTTCTACAGTATTTTGAATTTTTATCTTTATTGCCAGATGCTGCAATGAGTGACAGTAATATCGAGACGAAGATGGGTACAATGGATGTGTCTGCCAGTCAACATGTGCTTGTCTGTGCCCTACAAGAGTTGGGCAGCCTAGTACAGGGCCTTGGTTCTACTGCTGCCCCACTGCTTCAAGATTCCACCATAGGTAATGTGACAAGAATTTCTGTATGAAGATGAATGCCTGTTGGTCTGTTAGTAAATCTCATACCATTAAATCTTAGCTGAAGTTGGTGTTATCCAACATTTTCATCTGAATATTAATGTTTTTGCAATGATTTCATTTTTTTCATTAGAGAATGTGGAAATGGCTTTGAGTTTGCTTTTTGTTAAGTTGAAGTTTTTTGCTTGACTGATGTCACAAGATTTGACCAGGTCCTTGCTGGTGCTGATTCAATGGAACTATATGGTCACTCATCCCAAAATAAATTCCATGATTTGCATATATTGTTGTACTACAAGGAACTAGATGTTATGTATGAGATTTCCTGAGTGGGATCAATAAAACAATGTATCAAGAAGCTGTCTTGTCTTGCACTAAACTTAATTCAGATTTTATCACCATGAAGACAGTTATTCCAAGCTGGTATAAAATTCGTTCAAGCCACTCTGTTACTTATTAACTTCTCCAACACTCTGTCATTACTTCTTATATTCATATTTAATTACTGAAACTAATTTTTGTGGACAATTTAAAACCATCATCAAGGAATGCCGTTTTACTCTGTCCTGCAGTTTGTTTATTTCTGCTCTACTATGAGAGGTGCCTAAAGGATGTTTTGTAATGTAAGTGCATTGCATCCAGATTAAGTTGCTATTTTTAAAAAAAAGTCCATTAACAGGTCATAATTAGGTACCACTCAGGGGAACTGAGTGCCATCATATGATTTTATACATACCATAAAAGTTGCACTGTTTCCCGTTGATCCGGAGATACGTAGGTTGGTGGTGTTGTGGATAGTTTGGAGGGAAGTCAGATGTTGCAGCGTGACATAGATAGGATGCAAGACTGGGCAGAGAAGTGGCAGATGGACTTCAACCCGGATAAATGTGTAGTGGTCCATTTTGGCAGGTCAAATGGGATGAAGGAGTATAAAATTAAGGGTAAGACTCTTAGCAGTGTAGAGGATCAGAAGGACCTTGGAGCCCGAGTCCATAGGACTCTTAAATTGGCCTCGCAGGTAGAGGATGTGGTTAAGAAGGCGTATGGTGTACTGGCCTTCATCAATCGAGGGATTGAGTTTAGGAGTTGGGAGATAATGCCGCAGCTTTATAAGACCCTAGTCAGACCCCACTTGGAGTACTGGGCTCAGTTCTGGTCGCCTCATTACAGGAGGGATATGGAAGTTATTGAAAGGGTGCAGAGGAGATTTACAAGGATGTTGCCTGATTGGGTGGCATGCCTTATGAGGATAGGTTGAGGGAGCTCGGTCTTTTCTCCCTGGAGAGACGAAGGGTGAGAGGTGACCTCATAGAGGTTTATAAGATGTTGAGAGGTATTGATTGGGTGGATTCTCAGAGGCTTTTTCGCAGGGCTGAAATGGTTTCTGTGAAAGGACACAGGTTTAAGGTGCTGGGGAGTAGGTACAGAGGAGATGTGAGGGGTAAGTTTTTCACTCAGTGGTGGGTGAGTGGAATCGACTGCCATCAGCGGTGGTGGAGGCAAATTCGATAGGGTCTTTTAAGAGACTTCTGGCTGAGTACATGGGACTTAATAGGATTGAGGGCTATAGGTAAGCCCAGTAGGTAGCTATGTGATCGGCGCAACTTATGGGCCGAAGGGCCTGTTTGTGCTGTAGTTTTTCTATTCTATGTTCTAACTACACAGTACATAATGTACCGTGAAATATATAAAAATGATGGTTGAATTTTCCAGTTAGCAATGGTTGCAATTAGTCCTGATCTTGAAGAAAGGCCAAGCAACTTCTCAGGTGTGGACCTCATCTTTTCTGCTGTTTGATCCTGATGCCAAACCAAGGGAATCTCCAGTTCTCCAAAACAGTAGCACTGCTAAGCAGCTTATCACATTAGCTTTCTGAAAATTCTTCAACAACAAGTGGAATACACTGCCATTGACTTTTTATACATTTTTCAGAGTATGTGATCACCTACAGTGATCTTCTAGGGAAGGCAGTAGATGTAAAATGTATCATTCAAAGTACAACAATATTTTGGGGTGTGGGGATGAAATATCAATTTCTATGAAAGGATGTGCTCAGCTCTCTGATCATCTTCATCTCGACTTGCCTCAGTGAAAAGCTGAAGTTGATTTTGTTTGAAAATGCAGGTGGAAGCTCTAATTTGTACATCTCTTTTGTCAGGTGTGCTGGACAAAGTCACTTCAGTGCTGCTCCATCCCAGTATTTCAGCTAGATTAGCTGCAGCATGGTGTTTGCGTTGTTTTGCAGTGGCCTTGCCATCTGAGGTTTCTCCTCTTCTGGATCGTTGCACTGAACGTCTCAGTGCTCTCAGATGTTCTCCTGAAGCAGTAACTGGTTACAGTTTTGCAGTAGCAGCACTGTTAGGAGCAGTGCAGCATTGTCCATTGGGTATCCCTCATGGGAAAGGAAAGGTATTGATTTTATTAACATTTATTTGGATGAGAAAAATTTGAAGAAGCAGAAATAAATTAATATCTGTTGGGTCAGAAGGAGATGCTGCCTTCCTTTTAGGATCTATACAGTTGCATATTAATCTTATTTTGTTTCTAAATATCGATTCTTTAGTCATTGAAGTAATTTCCCACTTATGTTTTAATTTATTATTTATATTGCATCTTTTAAAGAGTTGGTTTTTGTTCATGTACATATACCCACTTTTAAATTAATCTTTTACAGTTGATTATGGCTCAAGCAGAGGATTTTTTACGGACAGCAATCCAAAATAGTCGCCTCTCAATACAGCGCACTCAGGCTGGTTGGCTTCTATTTTCTGCACTTATGACGCTCGGTAAGATTGTTTAGTAATATCAGTGGGCAAAAACTAAATTTAATTAGTGCCAAATGATGAATTATTGGCATTTAGAACCATAAAACACTACAGCACAGAAGCAGGCCCTTCTCAGATGTGCCGAGCCATTTTTCTGCCTAGTCTCACTGACCTGCACCTGGACCATATCCCTCCACACCCCTCTCATCCATGTACCTGTCCAAGTTTTTCTGAAATGTTAAAAGTGAGCCTGCATTTACCACTTTATCTGCAGCTCATTCCACACTCCCACCACTCTGTGAAGAAGCTCCCCCCAATATTCCCTTTAAACTTTTCCCGCTTCACCCTTAATCCATCCCCTCTAGTTTTTTTTTTCCTCCCCTAGCCTCAGTGGAAAAAGCCTGCTTGCATTCACTCTATCTATACCCATCATAATTTTATGTATCTCTATCAAATCTCTCCTCATTCTTGTACGCTCTGGGGAATAAAGTCCTAACCTATTCAACTTTTCTCTGTAACTTAGTTTCTCAAGTCCCAGCAACATTCTTGTGAACCTTCTCTGCACTCTTTCAACCTTATTAATATCCTTCCTGTAATTAGGTGACCAAAACTGCACACATTACTGTAAATTTGGCCTCACCAATGTCTTATACAACCTCACCATAACATTCCAACTCTTTTACTCAATACTTTGATTTATAAAGGCTAATATTCCAAAAGCACTCTTTACGACTCTATCTACCTGTGATGCCACTTTTAGGGAATTATGTATCTGTACTCCCAGATCCCTTTGTTCTACTGCATTGTTCAGTGTCCTACCATTTACCTTGTATGTTCTACCTTGGTTTGTCCTTCCAAAGTGCAATACCTCACACTTGTCTCCATTAAACTCCATCTGCCATTTTTCAGCCTATTTTTCTAGCTGGTCCAAATCCTTCTGCAAGCTTTGAAAACCTTCCCCACCTGTCCACTACTCCTCCAATCTTTGTATCATCAGCAAATTTGCTGATCCAATTTACCACATTATCATCCAGATCATTGATATAGATGACAAACAACAATGGACCCAACACTGATCCCTGTGGTACACCACTAGTCACAGGCCTGCACTCAGGAGCAATCCTTCACTACCACTTGCTGGCTTCTTCCATTGAGTCAATGTCTAATCCAATTTATTACCTCTCCATGTATACCTAGCGACTGAACCTTCCTAACAAACCTCCCATGTGGGACCTTGTCAGAAGGCCTTACTGAAGTCCACGTAGGCAACATTGACTGCCTTCTGTTCGTCCACTTTCCTGGAAGCCTCCTTGAAAAACTCTAATAGATTGGTTAAACATGACCTACCACGCACAAAGCCATGTTGACTCTCCCTAATAAGTCCCTGTCTATCCAAGTATTTGTAGATGCTATCTCTTAGTACTCTTTTCAATAATTTACCTACTACTGATGTCAAATTTACAGGCCTATTTTTTTTTTCGAATTACTTTTTGAGCATTTTTGTAAACAACGGAAGAACATGAGCTATCCTCCAATTATCAGGCACCTCACCCGTGGATACTGACATTTTAAATATAGCTGTCAAGGCCCTTGCAATTTCAACACTAGTCTCCTTCAAGGTCCAAGTGAATATCCTGTCTGGTCCTGGGGATTTATCTAGTCTGATTTGCCTTAAGACAGCAAGCACCCTTTTAATCTGTATAGGTTCCATGACCTCCCTACTTGTTTGCCTTATTTCTGTAGACTCCATGCCAGTTTCCTTGGTAAATACGGATGTACAAAACCGACCACTCTGATCTTCAAGAGGACCAATTTTATCCCTTACTGTCCTTTTGCTGTTAATATACCTGTAGAAACTCTTAGGATTATCCTTCACCTTGACTGCCAAAGCAACCTCCTGTCTTCTTTTAGCCTTCCTGATTTCCTTCTAAAGTAGTTTTTTGCACTTTTTATACTCCTCAAGTATCTTAATTTTCCACGTTGCCTATTCATGTCATACATCTCTCTCTTCTTCTTCTTTACCAGAGTTGCAATATCCCTCAAGAACCAAGGTTCCTTATTCTTATTCACTTTGCCTTTAATCTTGACAGGAACGTACAAACTCTGCACTCTGAAAATTTCTCCTTTGAAGGACTCCCACTTAGTAATCACATCCTTGCCAGAGAACAGCCTGTCTCAATCTACGCTTTAGATCCTTTCTCATTTCTTCAAATTTGGCCTTTTTCCAGTTTAGAATCTCAACCTGAGGACCAGATCTATCTTTGTCCATGATCAAGTTGAAACTTAATGGCGTTATGATCACTGGAATCAAAGTGTTCCCTACACACACACTTCTGTCACTTGCCCTAACTCATTTCCTAATAGGAGATCTAACGTTGCAACCTCTAGTTGGTACCTATATGTTGATTTAGAAAATTTTACAAACTCTATCCCGTCCAGACCTTTAACAGTATGGGAGTCCCAATCTGTATGTGGAAAATTAAAATCCCCTACTATCACAACCTTATGTTTCCGGCAGTTGTCCACTATCTCTCTGCAGATTTGTTCCTCCAATTCTCGCTGACTATTGGGTGGTCTATAATACAACCCCATTAATGTGGTCGTACCTTTTCTGTTTCTCAGCTCCACCCACATGGCTTCGGTAGACAAGCCCTCTGATCTGTCCTGCCTGAGCACTGCTGCAACATTTTCCCTGATGAGCAATGCCACCCCCCCCATCCTTCATCCCTCTGCCTCTATCACGTCGGATTTATTTAATTGTGACTGTTAGCACTGGGAAAACTTTGCAAGATTCTTAATTATTTTAAAGACACTTTAGTCCGTGTGACCACAGTTGATGATTAAAAAGTGTAGAGAAGGTTCATCAAACGTGTTTTTGACACACCTGGCCTCTTAAATTTCCCTTTCTTCTCTAAAGTCATATTATTTTGCAGCAAAATCTTTTCAAAATGCCTCATTCGAATCCCTCCAGCTCCATTTTCTTCCTCCCATCCTACTGAAGCAGCTCTGATCGAAGTATTGAATGTTACTTTTTGCAACTGTTTCGCAAATGCAACGTTTTCTACAAAAGAGCATGCTTTGCTCCTTGACAACTGCCATTATCCATCTCCATAGAGCTATATTTGGTTTTTGTTTTGTCTAATCCATGCATGACCAATGTAACTCCAGTAACTTACCCCTCCACTGCGACCCATGGGCCTGCCTTTGTCTATTTTCTACCTCTTGAACATGATCTACAGATATTGGAGATGGAAGAGAAAGCAGGTTGAGACAGGGGAAATCAGATGCAGAAAGATTGATAGCACACATATCAAATAAAGAAATATGTTATTGGGAGAGACAGAATTGAAGTGAAGTACAGATGGAAGATGAGAGAAATGTTCTGGAAACAAAGATAAATAAGGAAAAATAATCAGAAATACGCACATGAAGTGAAACATTAAGGTATGTACTCTCCTAACTATAAGTCTATTCTGCATTTTTACCCTCCCATTTTTATTCCCAAACTTGGTCTTTCATCCCCTTACTATTCTTCTTACCATACCAGACTCCAAACCCATTCTATGTTACCCCTTCCTCTCACCTTGCACTATTTTCCTCTTTTACTGGCAACATTGTCAATTCAGGGCACCATGGTGGCAGAGTAGTTGGCACAACACCAGGAATCTGGGTTCAATTCTGGCCTTGGTTGACTGTGTGGAATTTGCACATTCTTCCGGTGTCTGCATGGGTTTCCTCCGAGTGCTCCAATTTCATCTCACAGTCAAAAGATGTGCAGGTTAGATGGATTGACCTGTACTAAATTGTTCCTCAGTATCCTACAATGTATAAATTAGGGGGATGAGCAGGGTGAATACATGGAGTTACGAGGATAAAGCCTGGGTGAGATGTTCTGTTGGAGAGTCAGTACAGGGATTCATAGATTCATAGAGGTTTACAGCGTGGAAACAGGCCCTTCAGCCCAACTTGTCCATGGCGCCCTTATTTTTTTTAAAAAACCCCTAAGCTAATTCCACTTGTCCGCGTTTGGCCCATATCCTTCTATACCTATTGTACCCGTGTAACTATCTGAATGCTTTTTAAAAGATAAAATTGTACCCGCCTCTACCTCCTACCTCTGGCAGCTTGTTCCAGACGCTCACCACCCTCTGTGTGAAAAAATTGCCCCTGTGGACATTTTTGTATCTCTCTCCTCTCACCTTAAACCTATGCCCTCTAGTTTTAGATTCCCCTACCTTTGGGAAAAGATATTGACTATCTCCCTTGTCTATGCCCCTCGTTATTTTATGGACCTTTATAAAGTCACCCTTCAGCCTCCTATGCTGCAAAGAAAAAAGTCCCAGTCTATTCAGCCTCTCCTTATAACTCTATCCATCAGGTCCCAGTAGCATCCTAGTAAATCTTTTCTGCACTCTTTTTAGTTCAATGATATCCTGTCTATAATAGGGTGACCAGAATTGCACACTGTATTCCAAGTGTGGCCGTAACAATATCTTGTAGAACTTCAACAGGGTGGTCCAACTCCTGTATTCAATGTTCTGACTGATGCAACCAAGCATGCCGAATGCCTTCTTCACCACTCTGTCCACCTGTGACTCCACTTTCGAGGACCTATGAACATGTACCCTTAGATCTGTTTGTTCTGTAACTCTCCTCAAAACCCTACCATTAACTGAGTAAGTCCTGCTCTGGTTTAATCTAGCAAAATGCATCACCTCACATTTGTGTAAATTAAACTCCATTTGCCATTCGTCAGTCCACTGGCCCAATTGATCAAGATCCCGCTGCAATTGGAGACAACCTTCTTTGCTGTCCACCATGCCACCAATCTTGGTGTCATCTGTAAACTTACTAACCATGCCCCTATTTTCTCATCCAAATCATTAATATAATTGACAAATAACAGTGGGCCTAGCACTGATCCCTGAGGCACACCGCTGGTCACAGGCCTCCAGTTTGAGAAACAATTCTACATAGAACACTAAAGCACAAACAGGCCCTTCGGTCCACAAGTTGCGCCGATCATATCTATACCTACCAGGCCATAGAACAATCTGTAACTTCCAATGCCATTAGATCCCATGTACTCATCCAGAAGTCTTTTAAAAGACCCCAGCGAGTTCGCCTCTACCACCACCGACAGCAGCCAATTCCACTCACTCACCACCCTCAGTGAAAAACTTTCCCCTAACATCTCCTCTGTACTTGCTTCCCAGCACCTTAAACCTGTGTCTTCTCGTAGCGACCATTTCAGCCCTGGGAAATAGCCTCCGAGAATCCACCCTATCTATACCTCTCAACATTTTATAAACCTCTATCAGGTCGCCTCTCAACCTTCGTCTCTCCAGGGAGAACAGTCCCAGCTCCCTCAACCTATCTTCATAAGGCATGCCTCCCAGTCCAGGCAACATCCTTGTAAATCTCCTCTGCACCCTCTCAATAGCTTCCACATCCTTCCTGTAGTGAGGCGGCCAGAACTGCGCACAGTACTCCAAGCGGGGTCTGACAAGGGTCCTATAAAGTTGCAGCATTACCTCCCGACTCCTAACCTCAATCCCTCGATTAATGAAGGCCAGTACACCATACGCCTTCTTGACCACATCCTCCACCTGCGAGGCCAATTTAAGAATCCTATGGACCCGGACCCGGACCCAGACCCCAACCCAGCTAAGACTCCTACCCTTGGTATTGTACTCCTGCATCCTGTTGGTCCTGCCAAAATGGACCACTACACATTTATCCGCGATATTCTACATACAAAAGCCAATTTTGTATCCGTTTAGATATCTCACCCTGGATCCCGTGAGATTTAACTTTATGCAACAACCTACCATGTGGTACCTTGTCAAAGGCCTTGCTAAAGTTTATGTAGACAATATCAACTGCACTTCCCTCATCTACCTTCTAGGTTACGCCTTCAAAAAACTCAATCAAATTTGTGAGACATGATTTTCCACTCAGAAAGCCATGCTGACTGTCCCTAATCAGTCCTTGTGTTTCTAAATGCCTGTAGATCCTGTCTCTCAAAATACCTTCCAACAATTTACCCACCACAGATGTGAGGCCCACTGGCCTGTAATTCCCAGGCTTTTTCCTGCAGCCCTTTTTAAACAAAGTTACAACATTTGTCACTCTCCAATCTTCAGGCACCTCACCCATAACTATTGATGATTCAGATATCTCTGCTAGGGGACCCGCAATTTCCTCCCTAGCCACCCCACAATATCCTGGGATATACCTCATCAGGTCCCAAAGTCTTGATGTGCTTTAAGACTTCCAGCATCTCCTCCTCTGTAATATGTACACTCCTCAAGACATCAATATTTAATTTCCCAAGTTCCTAACATCCATGCTTTTCTCAACAGTAAATACTGATGAGAAATATTCATTTAGGATCTTGCCCAACTCTTGTGGATCCGCACATAGATGACCTTGTTGATCTTTAAGAGGCCCTACTCTCTCCCTTGATACTCTTTGCCCTTTATGTATTTGTAGAAGCTCTTTGGATTCTCCTTTGCCTTATCTGCCAAAACAATTTTGTGTCCCCTTTTTGTCCTCCTGATCTCTCTCTCAATTCTACTCCTACACCCCCTGTACTGTTCAAGAGATTCACTTGATCCCAGCTACCTATGCAAGTTATGTTCCTCTTTCTTTTTCAGTCCACTTCTGCACTGGGATTCTGTAATTCTAATCCTTTACTATTTCTCTTCCTCAAACCTGTTTGACGTAAAAGCTAAACTTTTTCGACTACTCAAGTGACGTTCCAGAGGACATGTCATTTGATTCTAATTTTCCAACTTGCATTAAAATCTTATTTTCAGCAGTTCATTTTTACCTCATCATCAGGCTGGAGATGGAGTTTGCATTGGTCACTTAATTTGGAATGTGGTATATCTGACCACAACTCACTAATTGGTTCACATGTACACCATACATATCCTGAATACCAAGATAGATGTGATAAATTGTTTTATTCTTTCAAATTTGTCTGTGTCTGTGAAGATATAGCTGGGGTGAAGGAAAACCCTTTCGGACTGCAGAATTTGTTCTGGCATCTCTTCTTTGTCCTTGTACGTTGGGATTCAGCCTCGTTCATCTCTATGCTCTCAATGATATTTGCACTATATTTGACATAGATTTCATGCTGTTGTGATATCCCTGCACATTTTTCATAATATTTAGAAATGAACATCACAGACCATTTATGTTTCTTCAGAAGGACATAGCAACCTCATTCTTGACTGTGTTAGCATAGGACAGTCGTTCAACCTCAGACTGCCAATATCCAATGTATGTAAATAAATCTCAACTTCAAAAAATAATGAAAGTGTTGTGTATATACTTTTTTAAATGTTCACCAACTTAACTTCAACTAGATCAATGCAACAAGTACACATTTCACTCAAGAATGCAACATGCTGCCGTTTTGTTATTGCAGCAAACTCCAATACTTCACTAAATTAACAGCTGCAGTTCTGGAACTACTATTCCCAGTGGGATATGAGTCTCCTGTGTGTGTGCCAGCTAGGAAATGACTGCCATTGCGCAGTTAGTCTTCAAGTTCTTTGTGCTGGGATCAATGGCTCAGCACACAAGCACAGTAGGAAAGAAAATGAAGTAGTGAAATGGTGCAAATTGCTGGTTAGATAAACTGGAACCAGAGTACTATGAGAGAGAAAATATCCCAGCAAGGGGGACTGGAAGAAGGTCCCGAACCAGAGAATGGTATAGAAAGAGATTCCTGAAGACAGTCCCGGGTAAAGGACAAGGGCAGAGATCAAGAACAGATCATGTTACGTAAAATTGAGAGCAGCGAACAGAGGAAAAAAAGCCCAAAGTTAAACCTGCAGGGATCAAACAGTGGTGTTCCTGGCACAACCAAAGTTCTGAAAGTGTTCTTGGAAGTTGAAGTGTCAATGTACTTGGAGATCGAAGGCAAATTTGAAACCATGGAGCTTGATTCTTGTTGAAGCCTTCAGAGTGGAAGAGACTTGTGGAGAGAATGCCAAGGCAAGTTCTTAAATGTGGAGATTGGAAACCCTTATGATGAAGTCAAGAGTTACAGTGAGATTGGTTTGCTCAGTGTGACATGTTGGGTTGTTGAGAAGTCCATAGAATCTCCTTTAGTTGCATCGGTCACTTAATTTGAAATGTGGTATGTCTGACCACAGCTCGCTAATTGGTTCACGTACACCATAAATATCCTGAATACCAAGATAGATATGGTAAATTGTTTTATCTTTTCGAATTTGTCTGTCTGTGAAGATATAGCTGGGGTGAAGGAAAAGTGAATATTTGAATAATTCTTTTGTTTGTATTGAGATCTTTCAAACCTTTCTGTCAGATGTAATATAGTTTCATCATGTTTAAAAAATGTTTTGTTCTTTTTGTCAAAAGTTCATCAGACTCGTGAATTTGTTCAGTGACCTACCTCCAAGGTTTCTTGAAAAAAAAGTTAGGATCCGTCAAAACTCTGGGATTGGACTTGTCCAGTAGTAACATCAGCCAGAATCATCATGTATCCAAATTTACATTGTTACAAATTTTAGCATTGATTAAACTTATTTGGTCAAACCCATCACTTTCAGTTTTTCAAATTGACCCTTTTGTATGATCAATTTGTAATTTGAGGACCAGCAGTCATTCGCCATCATCTTCCAAGAATTCTGTTGCTTTGGAAAAGTGTATTCCCACAATCCCCAAAGGACTGGGAAACAGAGAGGAGTCGTGGGGACTGCTTCACGTGGCAGGTGACACTGGAGGAACGTGCGGGAGCTCTCTGTGGTAAGATATTTGTAATCAATAGTCTGCTTGAATGTGAATTCTCATTGTTGTGCAACATAGCTGGGAAGGAGGTTAACTCAATTTTGTAGGAGGTGCCAGTTGTCAACCTTCCTTTAGATATAGCAATTAATCAAGTTAAAAATTCTAACTTAATGTTTTGGTGGCATAAATTATTTAGTTGAGTAGTTGTAAGAATTTGAATTTAAAAAATTCCTCTTTTTCTTGCAATTGAAGACAAAAATGATTTATCTCTTTCGGCAACATCATTCAGGCAATAACTGTTGCAGCCCTTTCACATAGCCCATTTGTTTTAGAATGAAATTAGCTGCTAAGTGGGATCTGTGCCATATGAGTACTTGATTGAAGAAATCCGAATTGCAACAAGTTGAAATCTAATATAAAATGAGCAGGAAGGGATATTTGGCAGTGTATTGTAAAAGTGAAGGAAATAGTCCTTCACTAATATTCTGTGTATTTTTCTTGCTTAATAGTAATTTTGTTATTATTTAAGTTCTTTTTGCTAACTAAGATAATAACACTGGGAGATGCACAATTTTTACATCGAACATAGAATAGTACAGCACAGTACAGGCCCTTCGGCCCTCGATGTTGTGCTGAGCTATGTTTGAACCCCAGATCAAGCTATCCCACTCTCTATCATTCTGGCATGCTCCATGTGCGTATACAATATCCGCTTGAAAGCTCCTAAAGTGTCCGACTCCACTATCACAGCAGGCAGTGCATTCCACACCCCAACCACTCTCCGAGTAAGGAATCTACCTCAGACATCCCTCCTATGTCTCCCACCATGAATCTTATAGCTATGCCCCCTAGTAACAGCTACATCCACCCGAGGAAATAGTCTCTGAATGTCCACTCTATTTATCCCCCTCATCATCTTATAAACCTCTATTAAGTCGCCTCTCATTCTCCTTCACTTTAAAGAGAAAAGCCCCAGCTCCCTCAACCTTTCCTCAGAAGACCTACTCTCCAAACCAGGCAGCATCCTGGTAAGTCTCCTCTGCGCTCTGTCCAACGCTTCCACATCCTCCTTATTGCGAGGTAACCAGAACTGCACTCAATATTCCAAATGTGGTCTCACTAAGGTCCTGTATAGTTGCAGCATAACCTCACGGCTCTTAAACTCAAACCCCCTGTTAATAAACGCAAACACACTATAAGCCTTCTTCACAGGTCTATCCACTTGAGTGGCAACCTTCAGAGATCTGTGGATATGAACCCCAAGATCTCTCTGTTCCTCCACATTCTTCAGAACCCTGCCATTGACCCTCTAATTCACATTCAAGTTTGTCCTATCAAAATGAATCACCTCGCACTTATCAGGGTTAAACTCCATCTGTCACTTTTCTGCCCAACTCTGCATCCTATCAATGTCTCTTTGCAGTCTACAAGAACCCTCCACCTCATCCACTACTCCACCAATCTTGGTGTCATCAGCAAATTTACTAACCCAGCCTTCAGCCCCCTCTTCCAAGCCTTTGATAAAAATCACAAATAGCAGAGGACCCAGCACTGATGCCTGTGGTACACCACTGGTAACTGGCCTCCAGTCTGAAAATTTTCCCTCCACCACCACCCTCTGTCTTCTATGAGATGGCCAGTTACTTATCCAATCGGCCAAATTTCTTTCTATCCCACACCTCCTTACTTTCTTAATGAGTCTACCATGGGGAACCTTATCAAATGCCTTACTAATATCCATGTATATGACATCAACTGCAGTACCTTCATCTACACACTTAGTTACTGCCTCAAAGAACTCAATCAAATTTGTGAGGCAGGACTTATCCCTCATGAAACTGTGCTGACTATCTCAGATTAAACTGCATCTTTCCAAATGGTCATAAATCCTACCTCTCAGGACTCTTTCCATTAACTTACTGACCACTTAAGTAAGACTAATTGGTCTATAATTACCAGGGTCATACCTATTTCCTTATTTGAAGAGATGAACAACATTCACCACTCTCCAGTCCTCTGGCACAATCCCTGTGGATAGTGAGGACCCAATGATCAAAGCTAAAGGCTCCGCAATCTCATCCTTTGCCTCCCAAAGTATCCTAGGATGTATCCCATCTGGCCTGTGGATTGATCGACCCTCAGGTTTTTCAAAATTGCTAATGCATCTTCCCTCAGAACATCTACCTCCTCCATCCTATCAGCCTGTCTTGCAATTTTTGTCTCAGAAAAACAAGAAGTTGAAATGGTGAGATTGCTAAATTATTCCTTCTGGCAAAAGGGTTGGTTATATTGTTAGTAGTTTTTTCTGTTTTAAAAAAATTGTGATTTGAGGGTCAGTTCATTGCAAAGCAATAGGGCCTCGTTCATAGGATGCGTGTTTCATCTGTTCATTTCGTTGTTCTATTTACTCTTCTGCCTTTTGTTTCAGAGTGCTGACTGAAACTATTTTTTTCATGCTGAAATAAAAATGGTGTAAATGCCTCTCAGCTTAAAACCATTAAGGGTCACATTTTGTCTGAGTTGCAGAACCTTGATACAGTGCAAGGATAGCACCTTGTTTTTTAATGTTTTTATTGTGATTGCATTTTCATAATTCAGTTTGAGTTTGAAACAAAAATATGCTGAAGATTACATTAAATTAATTTTGTGTTTTTTTTAAGCAATGAAAAGCTTTGTGTTGTATTGCGGAGATTTGTTGACTGATGATGTGATTGAGAGACTCCTTCCGCTCCTTACTTACGCTGTGGCTTTATCAACAAAGTATGTTTGTTCAATAGTCAGTCATTTGAACTGTCTGTATTTTTCAAAAAAGTTAAACGTATCTGTTTGGTTGTAGAATTTTACAGAAAAATGTTGTTTTAAGTGCAGTTTTGGTGAATTGCTATTTATGTTTTGTAAATTCATTTAAAATAGAGACCTTTGTAATAAAGGTTAAAATTAATGTTTCTAATTTCAGCAAGGAAGCTCCTTCCTCTTTCAAGAGAAAGTTGCTGTTGTTACTTTTCATAATGGGTTTATTTGGTCCATATGGTACAAATTTCTGTCAAATTAAAATTAAAAATTCCACTGATAGTCCAAATCCAAGTATTGGGCTTGTTGCTGGTTGTACAGTTGATTTTTATGAATAGCTCTGCTCTTGCAACAGGCCCAAGTTTTTGTATTGTTTTTGATGGTTAAAATGCATGTAACCAAAAGTGGAAAAAATAAATAACGAAACAATTTAATTTAACCTTTTTCTATGCAATGATTTGCTTTACATCTTTTGGTGATGATATATATTTTGTTTTAGACTGCCTGCACTTAACAAATCTTATGGAGTTTCTTTGAAAAGTGCTTCAGTGGTGTTTAGACAACGGTTGTATGAGATTTTGGCTCTGCTGCCACCCAAGACCTATGAAGGTGGGTTTGATAGATTTAATAATTTCAGTCCAGTACATCATCCAAAGTCAAGTCAGTTTCCAAATGTATGCTGATAATATCCAGCTGTACCTCACCACCACCACCTCCCTCCCTTCAACCATTTCTCTATGATGGCTAGTATGTCACACTCGCATGTGGCAATCATCACCCTCAACTCATCAGTTTTACCTGCAAAAGTCCTGGTGTATAAGTAGAGGCCATCCAGCCTGGCCTTACTCCCTTAAAACTTGCTGCACTCCCTCTGATTTTATTGTATGATTCTATCCCCTTATTCTGCTATCAGTCTGTGTCCCCTGCCCCCGCCAAATTTGTTTAAACTCATTTCAGCAGCACAGGCAAAACATCCCATAAGGGTAATATGATTGTAGACTGTCCTGCTCATACAGATCCCACGTCCCCCAGAAATGGTCCCAGCAACCCAGGAATCTAAAACCCTCCTTCCTGCATCAATCCATGAGCCATGCATTCATCTGCATTATTTTCATATTTCTGTGCTTGCTAGTGTGTGGCACTCAGTGTAATCCAGAGATTACAACCTGAGAGATCTTGTTTTTCAGTCTACCACCTAACTCCCTGAATTCTTGATGCAAGTCCTCATCCCTCTTTCTATGCTATTGGTACTAACAAGTACCATGAGCTCTGCCTTGTCACCCTCCTCCTTAAGGATGCCCTGCAACCATTCAGTGACATCCTGGGTCCTGGCACCAGAGAGGCAAAATACCAACCTAGAATCACATTGATGGCTACTGTAGCCTTGACTCTGTCTGCCCTCCCTGGAGGAACCAGAGCGCTCATCAGCCTCCTAAGTGGAGTACTGATTTGTGAGCGAGACCCCTGGGGACTCCTGAACTGCCTTCCTACGTCTTGGTCTGCCTGTTGGTCACTCATTCCCTTCCTTCTTCCAGTCCCTTCAACTGTAGTGTGACCATCTCCATAAATTTGCTATCCACAACGCTCTCAGCTCATGGATGCTTCACACTGTCCCTAGCCATCGTTCCATCTCCGAAACTCAAACTTCCAGGTGGTGTAGTTGGACATGCTTCCTGCACTCATACTGGCCCCGTACACTAGAAATGTGCCTGACCTCCTCCATGGAGCAAGAAGCCAACCACAGCTTAGGACTCTCCTGCCGTGATTAAATCCTTTAAGTTTAAAAAAACTTCATAAGACTTTGTTAAAAAGAAATAAATCAAATAATTCCCTACCATTAAACAATGAATTACAATTTAATATGGTTCAGAAATACCCGTAAAATGTCTGACAACACCAGGTTTTAGTCCAACCGATAAATCGGTTGGACTAAAACCTGGTGTTGTTAGACTTTTTACTATGTTTACCCCAGTCCAACACCGGCACATCCACATCAGAAATACCCACCAGGACTTAGCAATCAGCTGCACCTGTTAGTCTACTTCACATTCTGACCTGGGATATCTGGTGAACTCCTGCCCTATTGAATCTGTGGAAGTAGTAAGGGACACAAGATACGACAATACCTCCCTCCCACACTTGCCTCAACTTCGTGTCTCACATTGTAGCTTGCATTGTGTTGCTTGTACTTCAGGATTTGCTTGTATACCTTGGGCCTGTCCTGCTTCAGGAACCAGGTTTAAGTAGTTTTCTTAATTAGCTGGCCCCTATGAGCTGCAGCACTAGAAGTGCTTGCTTTTTAAAACTTTCCTTAGCCCTGAAAGAAACTCAGATGTCTGCACTTCAATTACCAGGAATTTGTTAGATTTTAAAAAGGCAAAAGATTAAGATTTATTCTAAAACTGCCACACTTACGTCAACTCCCAGTGTCTCACTCTGCAGCTTGCTCTTTTGCTACTGTTGGCCTCTTTGCAGTCTCTTGGTCTGTTTATATCTTGGTAAATGCAGCACATGTTAGTAACTGAGTAATTTATTGTCATTACATGAACACAGTATCTACAAAATATGGCAGTTTTTTCTAATTAGACCGTAATGGTGTATTTGGACTGGCAGGAACAGATGACAACCCATGCCTGTTTGTCGTATATCTTTGTAACATTTCTTGTGGCTATTCGGCTCGTTTCCTGCTGATCCAAGGGTAATTCACCATTTTGTGCAATTGTTATTCAAATCAGCAAAAAAATCCTGCACTTCCCCCATCTAATTTTCTCCTCTGTTTCCACCAAAATGTTCTATCCAATTAGATTACAACAAAATAAATGATTATACAGCCGCTACCATTGTAATTGTTCATCCACCCAGTGATATATTCTTAAATAAAATAGTCATGTGACACTCAAATGACAAACATGTCACTTCTTGCAACATGCTTTTTCTCCACCCCCTTTTCACAAACTTTTGTGGGTGAGCCTCTGAATGTTGTGGATTCAGAGTACACCTTAGAATATAAGAACATAAGAACTAGGAGCAGGAGTAGGCCATCTGGCTCCTCGAGCCTGCTCTGCCATTCAGTAAGATCATGGCTGATCTTTTTGTGGACTTAGCTCCACTTGGCCGCCAGCTCACCATAATCCTTAATTCCTTTACTGTTCAAAAATTTATCCATCCTTTCCTTGTGGAATCCAAGAGGCGTAGACAAAAGTCATAGGTAGAAGGAGGATTGGAATGAGGCACTCACTGAGTGTTAAAATGGGCGGCGCGGGCTTGTAGGGCCGTAGGGCCTGTTTCCTGTGCTGTGTTGTTCTTTGTTAAAAACATTCAATGAAGTAGCCTCATCTGCTTCACTGGGCAGAGAATTCCACAGATTCACAACCCTTTGTATGAAGAAGTTCCTCCTCAACTCAGTCCTAAATCTGCTTCCCCTTATTTTGAGGCTATGTCCCCAGTTCTAGTTTCACCTGCCAGCGGAAACAACTCCTGTTTCTATTTTATCTATTCCCTCTATGTGATCTCCCCTCATTCTTCTGAATTCCAAAGAGTATAGGCCCAGTCTACTCAGTCTCTCCTCGTAAGCCAATCCTCTCAACTCCAGAATCAACCTCATGAATCTCCCCTGCATCCTCTCTAGTGCCAGTACATCCTTTCTCAAGTAAGGAGACCAAAACTGTACATAGTACTTCAGGTGTGGCCGTACCAGCACCTTATACAGCTGCAACATAATCTTGCTGTTTTTTAACTCCATCCCTCTAGCAATGAAGGACAAAATTCCATTTGCCTTAATTACCTGCTGCACCTGCAAACCAACTCCTTGAGATTCCTGCACAAGAACACCCAGGTCCCTCTGCACAGCAGCATGCTGTAATTTTTTACCGTTTAACTAATGGTTCATTTTGCTGTTATTCCTACAAAATGGATGACCCTCACGTCTACCAACGTTGTACTCGCCTGACCTTCGCCCACTCACTTAGATTATCTATATCCCTTTGCAGACTTACAGCATCCTCTGCACACTTTGCTCTTCCACCCATCTTAGTGTCATCTGTGAATTTTGACACACTACACTTCTCTCCCAATTCCAAATCATCCATGTAAATCGTAAACAATTGCAGTCTCAATACTGATCCCTGAGGCACACCGGTAGTCACTGCCAACTAGAAAAACACCCATTTACCCCACTCTTTGCTTTCTGTTAGTTAACCAATCCTTTATCCATGCTAATGCATTACCCATAACACTGTATACCTTTCCCTTATGTATTACCTTCCTTGCCTCTTGCCCCTCACCACTCCTAGTTATTAACAATATTTAGTCAACTTTGTACTTGACACATTTGGAGAGCTGATGTAACGTAAAGCCCAAATGTAAACAAAATACCCTGGTGTAGGGGGAAAAAAATCAAATTCTCTGGAAGCCATCCTTCCCTCTTTGTCATGTCATTTGTTGGGTAGAGAAAAGGAAGTGAGAATTGTGAAGGAGCATAGAAACTGAAGTAAGAAATGAACAGAAGAAAATCAAATATTTTAAAATTATTTGATGGGGTATAATTGAATTTGTTTTGGTCAAGGTAAGTGTAGTATAGTTTGTCTTAATTGTCTCATTCTTGCCTCTTGCTTCCTGAGTCAGAAGTTTGAGATAAATCTCACTCCAGAGATTTGAGCACATAATCTAGGTACCATAGTATTTGAGGCATTATTATTTGAATACAATTGTTATGGACAGGAAGAGGATTAATTTGAACAGCTGATTTCTCCTCTTGGTACCCATCTGTAAATGAAAAGGTACTTTTGATTTTTGATCTCTCTCTCTCTTTTCTCACCCACCCCACACAATGGTGGCATATTATTCCCAACCCTAAAATTTGGTATGTTTGATTCTTCTGCCAATAACTTGCACATTAAAGTCAAGATAAGATAAAAGTGTTTGTTTCACATACACACAAAATGCAGGAATGGGGCTTTGCAATGTTTGTTCCTCTTGCAGTCATAGAATTACAAAGAGATAAGGGAAATGAAGGGTATTCACAGTAAGACCACACTAAAAATGAGTTCTGGTTTCACATGAGTCCAGAATCTAGAATCAAATGTTTAGTGGTGCAGTCCTTCAGTGGTTGTATTGTGCTAATTGCTTCATTAACCAACAGAACCAAGCTTCCCCTCCTTGCTATATGTCCCGTACCCTTCAATGTTCAGATCTCACTCATGTCCTCTTGCATGTCTCTGTCATGGCTATCAAATTGTACTACTTTATTTCTGTGTGTGCTCTCAGTTCAACTGTTTTGTTTCGAATGCTTCCTGCGTTCAGATACAGAGCCTTCAGTTTTATTCTTTCATCTTTTTATAACATCTTGTCTCACCTGTTAATTACTAGTAGATTTGCATTCTGTCCCTTCCTGTCATAGTCCATTTTTGATTTTGCATAATAATACCTTTCTCTTTTGCTTGGTCTCTGTTTTTTACCATATCTTCCCAAATTTCCCCCACTCCTTCGATTGCAACCCCCTCTATATCTCTAGTTAAGCAGCTTGCAGGAACACTGGTTCCAGTGCAGTTCAGGTGTGGACCATCCCAAATAAATTGCACTTCTCCCAGCATTGATGCCAGTACCCCACGAGCTGGAATCCACTTTTCTGTAACCAGTCTTAGAGCCACACATTACTCTCCCTAATCTGATTTGCTGTTGACCAATTTGCGTGTGGTTCAGCTAACAATTCCGAGATTATGACCACGAGGTTCTGATTCTTAGTTTGGTGCCAAGCTCATTATACTTATAATGCAGAACCTCTTCCTTTGTCTTGCCCATGTCGTCGTTGCCTACCTGGGCCATAAAAATTGGGTTTTTCTCCTCCCATTGTAAGTTTGCTCTCCGGCCCTGAGTAGATGTCCCAAACTTTGGCAGGCAATACAGCCATGTGGACGGATGCTCTCTTTTGCAGAAAATGGTGTCAATCCCTATGATTGTTCTGTCCACTGCTACCACGACATTCCTTGTAGCTCCTCCGGACTGAATGGCTTCTTCTACCGTGGTCAGTTACGTCATCCACCCTGCAGCCCCCACTCTGATCCAAAAAAACTGATAAAACATCAACCTGTTGGACAATTGCATAGCTGCTGCACTTCTGCCCTTTGGGTCCCCTTATCTGCCTCACTTGCAGTTCCTGACCACGGACCAAACCAGAAGACCGACCCTGAGGTTGTGACAGCCTCCTTGGAATAAAGTGTCCAGGTAACTTTCCTTTATACCTGATATGCCACAATATCTGCAGCTCAGTAACTTGGAGCTGAGATTCTTGCAGCCACAAACACTTAGTGTATGGTCTGGATCACACCAGTGTCCAGAAGTTCCTAAACCTTGCAATCGCAGCACATCACTTATCCTGCCTTATCCAATGTGTTAATAATCACTAATGAATTAATTTAATATTTATAAAGTCTATATTATCCAATAGGTTTTTGCATTGGTAGTAAACTTTACAGTTCAGATAAAACAATAAAATACCTAACAGTACTCCTCCCCACCCGTCACCAAACTCCCCATTCAAAACACTTAACATCCTGCAGTAAATCTTACTGCAAGCATCTCTTTCTCCTATGTATTAAATTCTCTCTCTGAATCAAATTCCTAAATGTACTCGTCGACTCTGTCACCCAGGCTGTAGGCTCTGCTCGCTGATCATACACCTCTCACATTTTGCCTCCCAGACCCAAGGCACTGAGCTAAAAAGAGCAAGGTTCTTCCCATACCCTGGCTAATCAACATTACTGAAACAGATCATCTTATCATCATCATCATGTTTCTGTTTGGAACTTGCTGTGCATATATTGAATTTTGTTTTTCCTACATTACAGCAATAATTTGAGTTCAAGATGTGATGGATTATATTAAAATGAACAACACCGACTTTTTGAAAATTTGTTTCTTTTTAACTACAGGGATTTTTAATTCTATTCTGAAAGAGTTGATTGCTGAATTGACCCTGGCTGATAATCAAATGTTTGCAGCTACCTTCTTGCTTCCATCCCTCTGTCATCAGGATGATGCTCTACTACTTGGAGGCTGGTTGCAGGAAACTGATCATCGATTTATTGAGGAGCAGGTACAGTATATAAATGTAGCCCTTCATGGAAGATCCTTTGAAAAATAAGAATGCTGTTTTCAGCAGCATGTCCCTTTGGCCGTTTGCAACAGGCACAGATTATTGACTCTACTCAACCAGTCTGTGCTTACAAAAATCGCAACATGAAGTCATTCTACAATTGGACAATATCTTTTAACAATCCCAAGAGCCTGCTAAGAATTAGTGAAAGAATCAATAGATGATTATCGAGGGGCTCGCAATGTTGTTCATCTTTCGTTTGCTAGAAACTTATTCGTTACAAGGCCCTGTCCTATGTAAGCACAACTTTTCAAATATATAAAAGCATGGGGGACTGCAGTTCCCTGGTACGTTTCCCAAGACCAGTCAGAGTCCACTTGCCCTTTTAAAAAAAATAAACAAAAGCTTAGGGGTTAGCTATTTATTCCCTTGTACATTCTCCATAGTAACACCTCAACCAATTAGAGTCCACTTACCATCCAATCAGCACACTTATTGCATGTTGTATTAATTATTATTCCCTTTCAAATTTGGTATTTTTGTGTCTGATGTGTACAAGACGAAAAGCTTTGGCAGCATGTCTCTCATTTGGCAGTTCTATACGACCAAGTGGCGATTTCTGTTCTTTCTAGTGCTTACATAGCTTTCAAATAAATGCAAAACTGCTATTTATGTCAACTATTGTGATAACATGTTCCAATCTCTGACTAAAGAAGTTTTTCCTGAATTCTGTATTGAAATAATCACTGTCTTGTATTTGTGGCTCCTAGTTTTTAAATCACATAGTGGAAACTATGTCTGTCCTATTGAGCATCCATCATTTAAAATACTTGTATTAGATTACTTCTCAATTTTCCTCATACTATGAGAAAAGAGCCCCAGACGCCTCCATCTTTTTCAACAGAATATCCCAGAACTAAATGGGGCAGGCATGTTAGATTTATGATCAATGAGCAGATTTAGTCACAGCCTAATGGTCCCTGAACATTTACAACCATAATATGGTAAAGTTCAACATATTGCTTGGAAGAGAGAAACACAAAATAGCTATGAACCCCTAGATTTAAGTAAGCTTGACTTCAATGTTCATAGTAAGCAAGGCAAATCTGTTAATGGGAAAAATGGCAGATGTTCAAACAAAAATTGAATGTGATGCAGAACCAGTTGATACCCCTGAAGGACAAGTGTTCTATTTTTTTGGAAAAAAAGCAATAAAACTAAAGACAAAACATAAAAAAAAATTACCACAGATCCTTGTGAATTGGAAAAAGAGTACAAGGGGCAGCAAAGGATGTTAAAACACGAGCTACAGAAAGAGAGTATGAAAAGAAGTTTGCAAAGGATTTCAAAATCAACACAAACTTTGCAGTTACTTTCACAAACAGGGTAATCAGAAGCAAAGTGGGTGACTTGGAAACTGTTAAAAGCGATGTTAGTGCAGATAAGATGTGACTGACCTGGTGAATAATTATATTGTATCAGTACTTGCAGCAGAGAAGGTAGTTAACTTGCTCAATAGTTGAGGAAACTTCTATTGATCAGGGTCTCAACATATTTAAAGTAAATAAGATAACAATAACAGAGAAATTAATGGCACTAAAGAGCAACACATCTGCAGCACCAAATGATTTCCATTCGCTGGTTTAACTTAAATTGCAGATGCCTTAAATATATTCTTCCCAAGTGTTCTCGATTCAGGAACTATGCATTCAGATTGACAAATTGTGCTTGTTAGTTGGTTAGTCAGGAAAATTGTTGGCGTTTTGCTCAGGTTATCTAATTTGGACCTAAAAAGGATAGACTAGGCTGCTTTCCAAATGGTGAGAAGTTAGAAACAATGGAGGTCTTGTTCGGATGCCAGATCAGAAACCCCAAGGTGTATTATGAAGCCAGACTGGACCCCAACAATTTTTATTTTTTAGTGTTTATGTGACAAAATGATACTTTATTCTAGGATAATTCCAGTGACAAATTCGGGATCTTGTTAAGTATAACTCAAAAAAACATGAAAACAAAAAACTGTAGAACAATCTTTAGACATGAAAAGAAACAACTTTTAACTTCTACCGTATCACTATTCTGTTCCAATTAAGCAATATTTCTCTTATAGACTTCAACCCTGCTTTAAAAATATTTAGCAACTCCAGGCTTATTTGTTTTGACTTGGGTTAGTGGCTTTGGAGCTTTCAGAGAGTTTTTGTGGAGAGAGAGCTGCTTGTAGGCTTCTACCTTTAAACAGCTCTCTCCAGCCACTGAGCTTGGCTTCAAGTCTTGCTGCTCCCATTTCTACTATCACATGACTAAATGAACATGTATACCTAATTTGCCTACCCTTACTTTAATCAAGAAAACACCTCAAGAGTCCTTTTATTTTTGTAAACAAAAGCTCATTAAGCTTTCTGCTAAATAACCACTTGCATGGCTAAAATCAGTAATTATCCTGCTTTCCAGCATCTTAGTATTCCTTGCAAAAAAACTGACTGCTCGTAACAAAATACGGCATCTTAAAGCAGTCGTCCTCAAACTTAAAATTTATTAACCACACAGTATCATCACAGTCTAAGGACAATTAGGGTGGGGAGCGTGGCAGAGAAGGGGTGGTTGTAGAGAGAGTGCAGGTACAAAGGTAATTAACATGCCTTGAAGGTGTACAGAAAATAATGAAAATGGCTAATGGAATGGCATTTATGTCTACAGGAGCAGTGTCACCCATGATTGAGTCTGCTTTGCCATTCAATGAGCTGAGTAGCCTAATTCTGCTCCTGTGCCTTATGGTGTCTGTGAGGAGAAATTTCTGCATACCTCAGTTTTAAATGAGCAGCCCTTTATCTTGTAGCTATGTTCCCTTGTTTGAGACTCTCCCACTTGTGAAAACATCTCACTGTCTGCCATGTCAAGCCTCATCAGGATCTTGTATGTTTGAGTAAGGTCACCCCTCACACTTCTAAACTCCAAGGAATACAGACCCAGGCTATTTAATCTCTCTTGATAGGACAACCTGCTCTTCCCAGGAACTAGCCTGGTGAATCTCCTTTGAACAATTTTACTCTGTCCTTTTAAAGGTAAGGGGACCAAAACGGCATGTGGTATTCCAGGTGAGGCCTCATCAACACCCTGTACAATTGCAACAAAACCTCCCCATTTTTAAACTCCCAACTCCTTCACAATAAAGGTCAAAATGTGTTTTGCCTTCTTAACTACTTGAACCTGCTTGCTAGCTTTTTGTGATTACTAGAATACCTGGATCCCTCTTCACTCACCTGCAGTCTCCTTCCATTTAGATAATCTGCCTTTTGTTTCCTCCTACCAAAGTGCATGACCTCACACTCACCACATTAAACTCCATTTGCAGGTTTTCTCCCATCATCCAATCTATCGATATCCTGTTGCAGAATCACAATAGGTTAATCACAGACTGTTTTGGGCATCATATCTGAGAATGTATTGGCCTTCAGAATCTCTACCTGTACCTGCTTGATTGATATTTCGGCATCAGTCTAGAATAGGCAATATTCCTCCTGAAAATTGTAGCTATATTGGGGAATTATTAAGGAAGGATCTAAATGTGTTGGAAACAATTCAGAGAAGGTTTTGCAGACTCATCCCTGGAATGGATGGGTTGCCCTACAAGGAAAGTTTAGATAGACTAGGCTTGTATCCACTGGAGCTGAAAGGAATAAGGCAAGTTGATTGAAACATACAAGATCTTGAGGTCACTGTTTTGAAATAAGGGGTCATTTGTTTAAGACCAAAATGTGGAGAAATCTTTTCTCTGAGAGTCGTAAGTCTTTGAAACTCTCTTCTTGAAAAGAAGGCAGAGTTGGAGGCAGAGGTGCAGAGATTCTTGATGATTCTTGGTTATCAGGGGTAGGTGGGATGCAGATTTGCTGCTGTCAGATCAGCCATGAGATTAAATGGTGGAGCAGGCTTGAAGAGCTGTATGATTAACTCCTGCTTGTTATTCATGTGTTTGACTATTTGTATGAATATTCTCCAATTACATTGCCATCCTTTTGTCAAAGTTTCTCCAATATTTGCTTTGTTCCCCTTTTCATCCAAGAATCCATTTGCACTTCTTTGCAAAGTAACCAGAGTAACATGAAATTTTATTTTCACATCAACCGCTCACTTCAATCAATCCTTGCACCTGAAAAGCACATGACCTCTTGCGAGAGTGCCATACCTTTCCAAAGCATGCTCTCTGCTGGTGGATTGAATCTCCATCACGCATGATATGAAAACTTAGCTTTTGTTTGCCAAGACTTTCTCTTTCTTTTCCTCTCTCTAATCATCTTCATGTGCACTGATAGACTTTGTTGAACTGTCACTTAGCTATGAACAAGTATAAATCCCCTTTGAGAATGAAATTCCAATTAGCAGATTTAATATAAAAATCTAGGATGCAGTTTATTCCTATTTATGCTGGATGTCAAATAAGAGTCTGCATTGATTTTCAATGTTTTGCCAAACAAAGTTTTATTTGAGTGAACATATATTTAGCTGCATGCATTGCACTTATAGATATTTGCTGTAAGATTGTCTGTTTTCCTCTAACAGTTAAAGCTGGGTGGTATCTTGGGAGGTGGAAGCCTCGAACATGATCCCTTTACCATCTATGAGAGATTAGCGGATGGGGAATTTATACCCACACCTCTTCCTCCAGTATTGTCTATGATCCGAGCAGCAGTGGACCTGTTTGGAGTGATATTCCCTTGTGTGGATGTTAAGCACAGGTGTTGATTTCTAGCATTTGTTCTGCGTGTTACACATTTGGTATATTCAACAAATATATATGGTAACAAGTAAAATCATTCGATTCTTAAAATTATATCTTAGATAATTGCTCCTTTGAGATACTTCCCTCAACAGTGTGCAAATAATTCTTCAAGTTTGCAGCTGATTCCATACAGAAGATAGTGCATGCTTTATGCAATGTATTGGCTTTTCATGTATAGTGTACAAATGGTGAACACAATTGCAGTGAATAGAAAATCAGTTTTTAAACAATGTACTTCTCATATTTCTGAGCTCGTTATCAGAAAAGTTCAAAATCCATTTCAATAGATTTGTTCTGTTTTTATATAGGTTTGCATTATTTGATGCACTATGTAACTTTTTTTTGACAAATGATTTTAAACAGTGAGCCAAAGTAGTTCATAAAGATAAAATTCTAAATAGAAGCTTGTGCCAACTTGCACCAGTCAGAAGTATTATCATATACACACAATCTGTGTTTCAATTGTTATATGTTGGAATTGTTGTTTAGATTTTGATTTGTTTAGCTCTTTAATATGAATATATCAGTATGTATTAGCTGTAGATTTACCATTTCATTTTTCCCTTAGAGCACAGATATTAGATCATTTTACAGAGTCCATAAAGCAAGCTAAAGGATCAAAGCAGCAAACTGTACAGCTAAATGTTTTTGCTGCATTCTGCTGTGGATTGAAGGTAAGTAAAGTGTTTTCATGTATTTCCTAAGAATAAAGAGGACTTAAACCTCTTAACTAAGATTGAAATGTTAGAACTTGGATACGAATTGGAGTTCAGGCTTTGTGGCTATCAAGCTGAAATTAATTTAACAGTGTAAATATAACAAACATGACCAATCAGCTTCAAAGTGCTGAATATAATTAAAATAAATTTGTGGCTTTTCCAATGTTTTTGATTGACCCACACTGGGACAAAATTAAGTGTATATTGATTTTTTGCCACCCCTGGAGTGCACAATGATGAAAGTGTAAAAGTGTTCCATGCACATCGTTAGTACTCTATCTCTTATTGAACCGAAACAATGTAGCATGCATAAATATAGAGCTATTGGTAGGAAGTTTAGCTTGAGTTTACAAAATGGTTGGCTTTTTTTTAGCCAACTGAATTTGGGTTTTGCACACTTGGAATGATCCCTGTAGTAACAGCAAACTAGAAGAATTGGAATTACTAAACAACCCCAACAAGGAAACTAATGGCCAAAATTTCACTTAAACCAAAATTAACCTAAATTAAACATTAATTAATAGGCAAATTGTGGTGAACATGAACTTTAAATTGCATATTAAATAGCAGATACAGCAATGGTAGACTTGCAAATTTTCTCAACTTAGTGCAGAAGGCACCAGCTCTGTCCTTTTCTTCAAGGTTTAGACAATTTGCACCCAACAGCAACATTAACGTGGAACTCTGGTGGGGTCGTGTTTTCGCCAAAAGAGATCCTTTCCAAACCTTCCTCAGCTCTGCACTCAGTTCCAGCCGCCTTGGTTGTCTTTTCCGGCTGAGCCACGACCTCTTGCTTTTAATCAGCCACCTGATCTCTTTACATTGTGGTCTGGGTCACATGATCCAGTTTTGTGTCTCTTCAGAGAATGAGCCATCATCTCAGCCAATTGTCAAAGTCTGACCTTGACAATTTTGCACCTGGGCAGCGCAGCTACTCCCCTGCAAAAGTTGACCCCCCTCACACTTCCCCTTAAATTGATTGAAGCCGCTTTCAGAAAACGTCTCTTAACATAAATTGACATGGCACTCCATGATAGCCTTGCTTTCTAATCTCAATTTCCAAATATTCTTTGCTAAGGTTGTAGTATCATACTCATCCATCAGACTTAGAAGACTATAAAACCTTAACTAATTCACCAAGCTAATTTTCTTCAGAATTTATATCAACTGCCCCTTTATCAATATGCCTTTCTCTACTCTTTAAATTGCATTCATGTTTTTTTTTCTACATTTCCCTTGTTTTATTCAACTTCATGTTTTCGGTATTCTTTTATCTCCTGTTGGTGCTGAACCAGACTTGCCTCCTGGCCACTTGCATTTTTCACTTAGCATGCAATTTTTGCACCTTTTATTTTCAGACTGACATTCTAAATGTTGCTTCATAATCCTCTGCTTCCACTGATTGGTATTACATTTTCCACATCCCTGTTTGCTTCCACAAAGTGACATCCATGGTTCAATGCCGGTCTTTTCATTTCCAGTGTCGGAAATTTGTGGGTTCCTGTCCTACCCACGAGTCTTCCTCATGTAATCCAGGCTGATGAGTCTGTGCAGTGCTGAAGGCAGACTTCATGGTTGGAAATTCCCTCTTTTGGATGAGATATGTTATCCTTGGCCAGGCCAAGTTAGGGACTAACAACATTATGTTTTAGGTAGACAATTTGAGATCCAAGACACTTACTAAATAGAGAAAGCTACAAGATTTCATGGGTTTTGAACAAACAAAAATGAACTTTACAAGTTCAGGAAAATATTTTATATCTTATACTCAAATCCAGGGTAAGTTGCATCCATGTGAATTATCAAGCCAACTATGGTTGAACACACTATACAATTAATGTGGCCAAAACAGATTTCATGGATTTTGCAATAACCTACTTGGGTGTTGGTCATCAATCCAACCACTGAAGTTTCTCACTGAAACTTCATCTCTCTGAATCTCTAATGAGGGTTTCCAATCTCCACGTGAGATGATCTTGCCTTGGAACTGTCTCCAAATGTTGCTTTGGCAGTGGCTCACCTCACAGCGTTTCAGTCTCTGCTTCTGAAATTCCATTCCCCTGCATTCTCATCTTTACATCAAAATATCAGTTATATGCACAACTTCAGTTTTTCAGCTATGTAGAGTAGAACGTTGTTACTTCAAAACAGTCCTCTTCACTTAAAGTCTGCACCCAACAGGCACTTCTCGAATTTGGAGCCTGTTTCTCTGCTCCTTCCTTTAAACTGAACGAACCTGGAAGCAGGAGTAGGCCATTTGGCCCTTCGAGCCTGCTCTGTCATTCGTTTTGATCATGGCTGATCATTGACGTCAATATCCTGACTCTTCCCCCTTTCCCCACCATATCCCTTGATCTTTTTGTCGAAGAGCTAAATTTAATCTTGAAATCAAACCATGTTTTGGCTTCAACTACTTTGTGGTAGTGAATTCCACACGTTCTCCTCACTTCAGTTCTAAGGTTTACCCCTAATCCCCAAACTATGACCCTTTGTTCTGGATTCCCTCCACCATTGAGAATATTTGTTTTTGAACCTACCCTGTTAGAATTTTATAAATTTCTATGAGAGTCCCTCTCTTCTAAACTCCTCCAGTTAATGTAATCCTAACCGACTTAGTCTCTTCATTTGACAGACCTGCCATCCCAGAAATTAGCCTGGTAAACCGTCGCTGTACTCCCTCAGCATCAAGGACATCCCTCCTCAGATAAGGATACCAAAACTGCACACAATACTCCAGGTGTAGCGTCACCAACATCCTATACAATTGCAGTCAAAAAAATGCCTATTCCTACAATCATCATCTCGCTATGAAGGCCAACGTACCGTTTGCCTTCTTTATTGCCTGCTGTACCTGTGCACTTACTTCCAGTGACTGATACACGAGGATACCAAGGTCTCAGAGTTTTCACCTTTTTCAATTTACACCCATTTAAGAAATAATGCATCTTCCTCTTATTTTTGATTTAATTTATTATTGTCACATGTATTTGTATACAGTGAAAAGTTTTTTGTTTTTTGCATTATACAGACAAAGCATACCGTACATAGAGTAGGAAAGGAGAGACTGCAGCATCTAATGTTACAGTCGTAGCTAGGGTATAGAGAAAAATCAATTTAATATGAGGTAGGTCCATTCAAAGGTCTGATGGCAGCAAGGAAGAAGCTGTTCTGGAGTCAGTTGGTGTGTGTCCTCAGACTTTTGTATCTTTTTCCTGACGGAATTATGTGGAAGGGAATATGTCCAGGATGCATGGAGCTCTTGATTATGCTGGCTGCTTTTTCAAGGCAGCAGGAAGCATAGATGCCAGTGGGTGGGAGGCTGGTTTGCATGATGAACTGGACTTTGTTCAGAACCCTTTGTAGTTTTTTGCAGTCTTGGACATAGCAGGAGCCATATCAAGCTGATATACTGCCAGAAATAATGCTTTCTATGGTACATCCTGTAAAAGTTGGTGAGAGTCGTAGCGGATATGCCAAACTTCCTCAGCTCCTGAGAAAATAAAGACGGTGGACTTTCTTAACTATACAATCCAGTGGAAGGGTCAAGACAGTTTGTCATTGATCTGGAAACCTAGAAACTTGAAGATCTCAAGCATTTCCACTTTGTTCCCAATGATGTATACAGGAGCATGTCCTCCACTATGCTTCCTGAAGTCGATGACAGTCTCCTTCGTTTTGTTGACATTGAAGGAGAGATTTTTGTTGTCGCACTGGTTCACTAGATTGTCTATCTCTTTACTATACTCATCATTGTTTGAGATGTGACCCACGATAGTGGTGTCATAAGGAAACTTGAAAATCGAGTTGGAGGGGAATTTGGCCACACAGTCATAGGTGTATAAGAATGCAGCCTTGTGAGATGCTGGTGTTGAGGATGATCATGGATGAGGTGTTGTTGATTATCTTTACTTGAAAGTGATTGTGGTCTGTGAGGTAGAAAGTTCAGAATCCAGTCACAGAGGGAGGAGCTAAGCCCCAGGCCATGGAGTTTAGAGATGAGTTTCATTGGAATGATGATGTTGAAGACTGAGCTGCAGTCTATGAATAGGAGTCTGGCATAGGTGTCCTTATTACCTAGTTGTTCCAGGGTTGAGGGTAGGATCAGGGAGGTAGCTTCTGCTGCGGACCTATTCCGGTGGTAGGCGAACTGTAGTGGATCAGGGCAATCTGAGAGGCCAGAATTGATTTGTGCCATGCCTAACCTTTTGAAACATTTCATATTAATGGATACCAGTGACACTGGACGATAACCATTAAGGCATGCTGTCTGGCCCTCCTTTAGTATCAGGATGAAGGTTGTCGTCTTGAAGCAGATAATGACCTCAGATTAGTGTAAAGAGAGGTTAAAGATGTCTCCGAATACCCTCGCCAATTAGTCCGTGCAGGATCTGAGTGCTCGTCCGCATACTCCAGGCCAGTTGCTTTCCGTGGGTTGACTTTTGAGAAGACTGGTGACCTTGGATATAGGTCCATCTGAAGCTTCCAGTGTGTGGGGTGTGCTTTTGCTGACCTGCTACTCAATGAGCATAGAATGCGTTGAGCTCACTCTGCAAATTTGGAGATAATACATCCTGACATCATGAAAGATGCCATATAAAAGCAAAGTATTTATAGTTACAGTTCTTTTGTCATACCAATCATGAATGACTTATTGCTTCAGGTTGGTTAATGTGATGTGTATGTATAGCAGCTCAGTATGTTTTTGCTGCTGTTTATAATGAAATAGTCATGCACACTGGACTAATGAATGAAGTTCAACGTTTTGATTTTTTTCTTTTCCAGGGGTTAGCTTGCACGAAAGATAATTTAGGCCCTGAAGGGGTGAGAAGACCTGCTGTAACTCTGGTGATGCGTTCCTTGGAAAGTGCAAATCTTCTGTTAAGGTGTGCTGCAGCAGAGACCCTGGCCAGACTGGCACAGGTTGTAGCAGATAGTGCCTTCACTGCCAGGCTGGCACAGACTAGCTTTGAAAAGTGAGTAGATTAGTATAATTATTTTTGATGGTATTGCAATAGACTTCAGTTTAAAAAAAAATCTATTTGGGATATCTGTGTACTAGAATGCACTTGAGTATTATTGAACTAAAGCCATATTCATTTCTTGATCTGTGCAGAATACAAAATATAAATTATATCAACCAACAACTTGGAATCATAGAGATATATAGCATGAAACAGGCTCTTCAGTTCAACTCGTCTATGCCGACCAAGTTTCCTAAACTGAACTAGTCCCATTTGCCTCATATCCCTCTTAAGCTTACCTATTCATTTACTTGATCAAATAGCTTTTAAATGTTCTAATTGTACCTGCCTCTCACACCTCCTCTGGCAGCTCATTCCATGTAAGCATCACTTTAGGTCCCTTTTAAATCTTTCCCCTCTCACCTTAAACCAATGTCCTCAAGTTTTAGACCCTCCTACCTGGAAAAAATGACTTGGATATTCACCTTATCCATGCCCCTCATGATTTCATAAACCTCTAAGGTCATCCCTCATCTTCCTATGCTCCAGGGGAAACAAGTCCCAGCCTTGAATAAGAGCCTTTGTTTTACCATATTACATATGAACCTTATGTAATTCAGCCTTAAAAATCCCATCACCCAGCTGCCATTGCTTTCTGGGGATGAGAATTCCTGAGGGGGAAAAAAAAATTTGTCAACTCTGTCTTAAATGGGAGATTCATTTTTAAACAGTGCCCCCTAGTTCTAGCTTCTCCCATAAGATGAAACATTCTTTGACCTGTTGATCCCTTTAGGATCTTGTATTTCAATAAGGTCACCTATCAATCTTCTAAACTCCAATGCATTTCCAACCTGTCCCGTCCTTTCTAACCTTCAGTTGAATGAACCATCACTTTACTGCATCTAATGCAATTATATCTTCCCTTAAGTAAACACAACTGTACACAGTACCCCAGATGAGTGAGCTATCGTAATTATAGATTTGTTGCTTGTAAACATCAGCTAGGATTCTTATTAATCACTGCAGTAAAACTCAAATTTGTGAATGTACAGGTGAAGATCATTCATGTTTTTCTCTTGTTGAATCCTGAAATGCTTAGTTTTTTGTTTGTCACTCCCACATTCAACTATCCTCACCGAGCTCCTGTCCTTTTACATCACCCCCACCACCAATGTCAGTTCATGCAGGACTATTCGCCACATGCCATCCTCCATCAAATTCTATTCGCCCATTAATCCTGTCACAGTGATAAGAAATTTCCACCATTTGATTGAATTACATCTTTGGGATCATGGAATTCCACTTTCTTTAAAAAAAAATCCCAACCTCCTTTAATATTTTAAAAAGTAACTCTGAGCTTCCAACAGCAAAGATAGATACCCCCCACCTCTCGCTGGTCTTAAAGACCTCCATGACACACACACACACACACACACACACACACACACACACACACACCCAGCAATCAAAGGAGGAGGTCCAGCATGAAAATCAACACATTGGGATGCTGGAGCCACAGAGTCCTTGTGCATGGTTGTTTTTCAAACTGGAGGCCTGTAATCAGCGGTGTGCCTCAGGGATCAGTGCTGGGTCCACTGTTATTTGTCATTTATATTAATAATTTGGATGAGAATATAGGAGGCACGGTTAGTAAGTTTGTAGATGACACCAAGATTGGTGGCATTGTGGACAGTGAAGAAAGTTATCTCTGATTGCAACGGGATCTTGATCTATTGGGTGGGCTGACAATTGGCAGATGGAGTTTAGTTTAGTTAAATATGAGGTGATGCATTTTGGTAGATTGAACCAGGGCATGACTTGCTCAGTTAATGGTAGGGCGTTGGAGAGAGTTACAGAAAAAATAGATCTCAGGGTACATGTTCATAGCTCCTTGAAAGTGGAGTCATAGATGAACAGAATGGTGAAGAAGGCATTCAGCATGCTTGGTTTCACCAGTCAGAACATTGAATACAGGAGTTGGGACATCTTGTTGAAGTTGGACAAGATGTTGGTTAGGCCGCACTTGGAATATTGCATGCAGTTCTGGTCACCCTATTAGAGAAAGGATATTATTCAGTTAGAAAGAGTGCAGCTTTGCTAGGATGCTACCGGGACTTGATGGTTTGAGTTATAAGGAGAGGCTGGATAGACTGGGACTTTTTTCTCTGGAGCATAGAAGGCCGAGGAGTGATCTTATAGAAGCCTATAAAATAATTAGGGACACAGATCAACTAGACAGTCAATACCTTTTCCTAAAGGTATGGGAGTCTAAAACTAGAGGTCATAGGTTTAAGGTAAGAGGGGAGAGATACAAAAGTGTCCAGAGAAGCAATTGTTTCACAGGGTGGTGAGTGTCTGGAACAAGCTGCCAGAGGTAGTAGAAAAGGCGGGTATAATTTTATCTTTTAAGAAACATTTAGATAGTTACATGGGTACGATTAGTATAGAGGGATATTGGGATTAGCTTAAGGTCTTAAAAAAAGGCGGCATGGACAAGTTGAGCCGAAGAGTCTGTTTCCATGCTGTAAAGCTGTATGACTGTGCTTAGCCTTTCAATGCAGGAAGGCGATGAGGACTTGCAGTGATGAAAGCGCTGATGCTCCAGAGTTTTTCCTTATGTTTGACTGCTGTGTTTCAGTTGCCAGCGCGTTGACTCACTGCTCATGTGCAAGTGAGGTACCGGCCTTATTCCTTTGTCCTGCAGCAATAAGGAGGATTAGGTGGGCAGGTCTCGGGTTCGCTGATCAGTGCCGAAGTCATTCCTAAGATGTATGTTACTATTGGTTTGAGTGAACCAAACTATTTCTCTTTCATTGAGGGTCTATGAGAAATGGGGTGAAGACCTATCCCAGTGGGAGAGGAGTCAGAGTGAGATCTTGAAGTTATGAACAACAAAAGGTTTTAGTAAGGTGACAAATGCAATTGTGATGTTTGATTTTGATGTTTGATCTGTGACTAACTTCACCCATGCCCACTCTGTACCCCTACAACTCCTTACTCCTGCGAACAGTCCCACTATATCTTAGTGTATTCCCAGGATAAACATTAGAAGTGGAGGTTGCTACTTTTCATGCCCTGTTGCCTGAGATGCTGTTGGCGGGTGCCCTCTGCAGAGGGCCCCAGCCTACTCTTAAGTGGCACAGCTGCCTCATTGTGCCAGTACTTGGATTTGATTTTGGCCTTGGGTGATTCTCCGTGTGGAATTTGCATATTCTCCAATTTCCTGAGTGAGTTTCCTCCACAGTTCAAAGATGTGCAGGTTCAGTGGCTTGGCCATGCTAAATTGCAGCTTGACGTCCAATGATATGTAGGTTAGTTGGATTATCCATGCTAAATGCCTGAGGTTGCAAGGATAGGTTGGGGGAGATTGGCCCTTGTGGAAGATGCTCTTTCGAAAGCTGGTACAGGATTCTATGATGATGCCGTGTCACTGAGTAGCTTGCTAGGTCATTCCAGAGAGTCAGCTGTGCTGTGGAGTCACATGTAGGCCAGATCAAGTAACGGTGACAGATTTCCTTCCCTAAAGGACATTAATGAACTAGATGGAATTTTGTGACAATCAACAATGGTGTCATAGTCATCCATTCCAGATTTTTTTTGTTGAATTCAAATTTTCCATCTGCATTGGTGGGATCTGGACCTGGACCCCCAGAGCAGTACTCTGGATCTCTTGATTTCTGGTCCAGTGACAATTCATGCCATCGCCTCCCTTCATTCTTCGACTACACTGAAATTTAAAATTAATAATAATCAGGTTAGACAGTTGGAGCCCAAGGAAAGCACCAAGTCCAAATAATGCACTTAATTGTTAAAAATTTAAATTTCACTTTCTGTAACCATTATCCATTCATGAAGTGGACAGAGAAAGAAAAGTCATGTTCTGGTGTTAGTACAACAGGATGAAGTAGGAAGTATCTGCATTAAACACTGAAATGCTGAGGTTACTTTGGTGATTTGTTATAAATGCATTGGTTCAAGTTTTGGTAAGTAAACAAAGGAAAAACAAATCCACTTGAAGTCTAATGAATCCATCCATTTGAAATGGCTTACAAGCATTTGCATTCATCACAGATAATAAAAAGTGTGACAATTACATGATGCCTTGCCACAAAAAAAAATCAGATCTTTGTGTTCAACAACTAATTTTCAGGGTTTTTTTGTCTTTAATCACTCATCCCTACTATCGTCACTTGCCTACATTAATTCCTGACACTTCAATACCTCTGAAATTCTGTGTTTAAATTCCTTAATGGCCTTGCCCCCCAAGTCTTTAACCTTTTCCAGCCATACATTCTTTGTTGTTTTAATTATAACCTCTTGCACAACCCCTCCATTTATTAAGCTTCAAGGTTTGCCTTCAAGCACTTGTGTCAAATACTCTGCAATTCTCTCACTTGATACACCCGCCTCATTCTTTTTCTTGCTCTCACTCTGTCCCTCTCCTCCTCCAACTTTGAGTTCTTGCTTACGATCACTTCTTGATGAAATTTTTGACCACTTCTAAAATCCATTTATTTCCATCGACTTCCTTTTTCCTTGTTGAGGCCTTTTTTTTAAAGGCACTATGAAATACCAAGAACTGTTGAATCATTGTTGTGAAGTCGAGGAGTCAGCTGGATTCTACTCTGATCAAGAATGTAGGACTATTGAATCATAGAATCCCTACAGGACAGAAGGAAGCCATTTGGCTTACACGGACAACAATTCAACCCAGGTCCTATTCTATCCCCATAACCCCACATATTTACTATCCTAATCCCCCTGACATTAAGGGGCAATTTATCATGACCAATCAACCTAACCCACACAACTTTGAACTGTGGAAGGAAACTAGAGCACGCAGACACGGGGAAAACATGCAAACTCCACACACTGACCCGAGGCTGGAATTGAACCTAGGTCCCTGAAGCTGTGAGGTAGCAGCGCTAATCACTGGATCACCCCTTGCTTTGTAGTGACTGAAGTGTGTCACTGAGTTCGATAGAAACCCATCTTGCTTTCATCAGATTTTGGAAGACACTTGAGTTAGTGCCAGATGGAGCCCTCATAGCTGGGAATTATACGAGTAGACCTCCCGTTCAGATGAAGTCTGATCATGTAGGGTTATGCTGCAGGAGTTTTCCCTGGATAAATACTAACATGAGTCCCTTGCATATTTTGTTCTACTACCTTTGGCTAAGCTGGGTAATTCCTTTATGCGGTGCGACAACAGTTTGAATTCATATGAACTGATAACGCAACTTATCCCATGATACCTCATTTAGATTGTCTTGTATCCTTAGATCATTTTAGCGATGCTAAAGGTTTGCATCATGGTGACGTGCAATCTTTTTAAAATGGGAGTCGTTAACTCTTAACTAACGCTTAGCATTGTTTTGGTTGAGCATCAACACTTTTTTATATTTTTATCAAATGTATTTTTGAACATTATTTTCAATTTAGGAACAAACAGATCATACTGGTGATTCCCCAGCATCCACTTTTAACTGTTGGAATTCTAACAGTCAGTCAGAGCAGAGTAATTTGAGGGAAGGAAATATCTTCAATGAAAATTGCCTTTTTATAAATGACTTATTTTCAAAAATAAAGTTTGGAACAAAACATCTTTTTCCAATACATCATCAATGTTTTCTGGCAGTACTTCCCGTTAGGTAGTGGTTCGAAAGCTATTCAGCTGATATCTATTATCATGAAATGGTAATATTCAATAGAAATTATCACTACTTTCTTTCCTGAATCAGAGACTACCTCTCTGCTACTGATAGTGTGTCAAAACTAAATATTCTAAGAGATATGGGATTCAGTTTCCAGTCTAGATAGATATCTGTTCGAATAGCAGGAAAGTTGATCAGGATTTTTGATTCTTGTGGATATCCAGTGTCTTCTGCTTCATGATGCATGTGTATGGATTTTTGATGAGGATAAATTGTGTACGTACATGATGCCCTCTATAGTTGAATAGTCCATTGACTTCATGTCTTGATTCAGTGCGTGGAAAACAGCCAGTTTGCTGTTGTGTTATGGAGATACTTTGAAACTAAACTCAAAGTTTATAAAAGGAGGAGAAAATTGACAAATGAAAAGAAATGCAATGACAGCTGATTTCAAACCACTGAGGTCATTACTGATGTGCACTTTAAGAAATAATGGTAACATTTGTATGGAGTTTGCCCGCTATCCGCACGTTTATGTGGATTTCCTCGGGTACTCCGGTTTCTTCCCATACTTCAAAGATGTGCAGGTTAGGTTGATTGGTCGTGCTAAATTGGCCCTTAGCGTCAGGGGGATTAGCAGGGTTAATACGTAATGTTACGGGGGATATGGCCTGAGTGGGATTGCTGTCAGTACAGGCTCAATGGGCCAAATGGTCTCCTTCTGCACTGCAGGGATTCCATGACTTCTATCTTTCCTATAGCACTGGCACTGAAATTCACGCATAACACTGATCAATGATGCGGTAGGCAGAATGTCTTTTTGGACTGAGGGTAGTATTAGGTTAGTGCAGTGGCTGAGTGGTATTTTCCACTAACAGAATGCTGTATGTGGAATGCCACGCACAGCACACAGGCTGTACATCCCAGAGATCGGCTGATGGAAATAATCAGTGTGTTCCTTCAGTTGTTCATAGTGGGCAAAATACACAATGGGCAGAGTAGAGACTATACTCAACTAGCTTGTTCTTGCAAAATCCAAAACAAAACATCTATTGTTAGTTAGATTCTGTAATTGTGCAGCACTTGCTGAACAATCCTGACTACAGACAGATCCTTGACCAGACCCCAGATTGTGGGGGACCCGTCTGGTGAGAACTAATAACATTTTTGTTGAAAGTAGACAGGTTTGAGGTTCAAGATGCTTACTAAGTTGATAAAGCCACAGGATTCCACAGGTTTCTGAATAAATAAATTTTATTATCCCGAGTTCAAAAAGTTGAACCAATTTAAAGTATCTATCTTGTATGCTAACATTTTTCTATTTGTCCTGATGAGTTCATGATAAACATATTCAATAACATGTCTCTGTTCAGCAATATTAATGTTCTGTATTACAAAGCGACTGTTTCCTTCCTCATCACCTCAGGTTAAAGTCTGCCAGGGATGTGATTTCGCGCACAGGACATTCCATGGCTTTAGGCTCCCTTTACAGGTACCTGGGAGGAATAGTTTCAAGTCAACACTTGAATGCTTGTGTCAGTATTCTTTATACTTTATCTCAAGATAGCACATCGCCTGAAGTTCAGGTAATATATATTTTGGAATATGACATCAAAAGTAAGTGCTTGTAAATATGAAAGCATGAAAATTTAATCTTGTTTACAAATCCTCCTTTAATTTTGCTGTATTGAAGAGATTTGGTACCGTAACCTGCTTAACATAAATTCCATTTGACTTTCCTGTAGTAATAAAAGTCTTGCCTGAGATTTGTGCAAATGCTTTGTATAGTGGGATCACAACCTATGTAATTTAGGTGCATGGTTCTTTGCTAAAATATTTGATTCATCGAATGGAAAAATTGTTTTAATGTTATAGAAATCGTACCTGTTTAGATATTGTGGTACACTGGAAAACTAAATAATGGATTGAACTTTAGTTGTATGCTTTCTTGTTTGATACAAACACTTGTTGAAAATGTACTCTTTGAAAAAAAAAGGATAGTTGTTATCACTGCAGGATTGTCTGCAATAAATATAGTGGGTTTATTGAGTTTGATCAGAGTTTTCAAGATGGAATATAACACACTGGCTATATAACAGATGCAAACAACGGTGACTAGTGTGTGTTGGTCCAGATAGGGCAGATAGATGGTATGCATGAACCCCTTTTTATGTCTTTTCTATCTATTCTGGGTGGATGCTCTCCTTACCAACCTATCTGGCCCGCTTCCACAGCGCCCCCTCCCCAAACCATCCAAGCCTCTGTCATAGCACTCACTCCTTCGGACCTGCCTTCCTCCAAACTCCCTCTGGCCTGCCTGCCCTCCCCAGTCTTCCCATACTGCATTCCTCTGTCCCACCCCTGTTTAGCTGCCCTTGAAATGTGCTTGCCTTCAAAGTATAAGAGCAGAATGTTATAAAATTGATAAGGTTGATAAGGTTCACCATGGTAGGCTTCTGCAGAAAATGCAGATGTATGGGATTGGGGGTGATCTAGGGAATTGGATCAGGAATTGGCTAGCGGATAGGAGACAGAGGGTGGTGGTTGATGGTATATATTCATCATGGAGTTCGGTTACGAGTGGTGTGCCTCAGGGATCTGTTTTGGGGCCACTGCTGTTTGTAATTTTTATTAATGATCTGGATGAGGGTATAGTTGGGTGGATTAGTAAATTTGCTGATGACACCAAAGTCGGAGGTGTGGTAGATAGTGAGGAAGGGTGTCATAGTTTGCAGGAAGACTTAGGTTGCAGAGCTGGGCCGAGAGGTGGCGGATGGAGTTTAATGCGGAGAAGTGTGAGGTAGTTCACTTTGGTAGGAATAACAGACGTGTCGAGTATAGGGCTAACGGGAGGACTTTGAATAGTGTGGATGAGCAGAGGGATCTAGGTGTATGTGTACATAGATCCCTGAAAGTTGGGAATCAAGTAGATAAGGTAGTTAAGAAGGCATACGGTGTCTTGGCGTTTATTGGTAGGGGGATTGAATTTAGGAGTCGCAGCGTTATGTTGCAACTGTAGACAACTCTGGTGCGGCCGCACTTGGAGTACTGTGTGCAGTTCTGGTCCCCACATTACAGGAAGGATATGGAGGCTTTGGAGAGGGTGCAGAGGAGGTTTACCAGGATGTTGCCTGGTATGGAGGGGAGGTCCTATGAGGAGAGGCTGAGGGATTTGGGGTTGTTTTCGCTGGAAAGAAGGCGGCTAAGAGGGGATCTTATTGAAACATACAAGATGATTAGAGGTTTAGATAGGGTGGATAGTGATAGCCTTTTTCCTCTGATGGAGAAATCTAGCACGAGGGGGCGTGGCTTTAAATTAAGGGGGGGTAGTTATAGGACAGATGTTAGGGGTAGGTTCTTTACCCAGAGGGTGGTGAGGGATTGGAATGCCCTGCCTGCTGCAGTTGTAAATGCGCCTAGTTTGGGGGCGTTTAAGAGATCCGTGGATAGGTTTATGGACGAAAAGGGATTGGTTTAGGTTAGTGGGTCATTGGTTTGTAACTGGTCGGCGCATCATCGTGGGCCGAAGGGCCTGTTCTGCGCTGTAATGTTCTATGTTCTAAAATTAACTTGTATGCAAAAAGGATTAATTTGACTGAATTTTGATTTGAAATAGAACAAGGTATATATTCTGCAAAGCTATTAACGGATAACGTACTGAATAACGGATTGTTCCCTTTATGATGTTGAGAATGGATTACTAATGTACGTTAATTTAGCCGTCTTATCGAAGAAGTTCAATCCATTATCTTTGTATAAATGTGATTTGCTTGTAAAGCAGCTTTGTTCATAACTTTCTTTTGTCAAGATTGCTGAATTTATTATTGAATACATGTCATGCTTTATACTGGATCTTTTATTGGTACTACTTTTAACTATAAACACTCTATTCCTCTTCAATTGTAGACCTGGGCACTGCACTCCTTGTCATTGTTAATAGATTCTAGTGGTCCAATGTATCATGCCCATGTGGAATCGAGTCTTTCTCTTGTCTTGCTGCTGCTGTTGACTGTGCCTCCTACTCATGTAGAAGTTCATCAAAGTTTGGGTCGTTGTTTGAATGTACTTATTACCACACTGGGGCCAGAATTGCAAGGTAACGTGTTTGCAATAGTTGATAATTGTGATAAGAGTGCTCAATGGCATTTGAAATGTGCTTCCCATTGCATGATTAATGCCTGAAATTTACATTGATTTTAAAACAAAAGTGTTGGTATGTTTTACTAAATTGATTTTTATTTAATATTTGATCATCCCCGATAAAGGAATGTGCTTTTCCCTTGGAAAGCATAGTTTTTTTATGTCAAATTTGGGAGACTTTCTGTTCATTTCATATAATTTTCAAACATATATTGAGCTAAAATGAATGTGTTCCTTAAGTAATTGGAAAATGGGGGTTGGAAGACACGTTTCAGCAAGACATCATGAATTGATTTTAACTTGAAGTTGGTCAAAATACAAGATTTGGATATGATTGCGTGGCATTTATAGGAATGGAGATTCAGATGTTGGGCATCTAATGCTGTGCAGTGTATCCTTGAATCATTGTTTTTTTAGTTAGGATTGATGAGATCTTGAGTTTGTATTCTCAAGTACTGTCAGTGTCTATCTTTCATTCTTTGTGGAAAATGCAAACTTGGTGGATGGACATGAGATTTTCACTAAATGCACAGTGGGAGGAGAGGGATGATTGGGATGGTCACAACAATAGTTAGCAAGAATCTACAAGTAGTTTTAATTCTCCAAATCGTTTCTGGCTAACTATTGCTGTGAGACAGTTAAAATCATTGGAAGTATGCAATTTAATTGTGTTTTGGATGGTTCCCAGTGCAGGGCAGCTATCCTTCAGGAGTTTGAAGTTCTCCAGCCATTGGTGTGCAAACATTACCAGGGAGCCTCTGGTGGGATGGGGGTTGGGAGTGGGTTTTCCCGGTGCAGATTTGGGGTACCCCCAGGTACTCTGGTCTGGAACTCAGAAGTTACAAGCCATTGTCTTTGGTCTTTGCCACAAACTCCATTCTGCTCCCCACTCCTTGTCAACTATCTGAAGCCGAACTACACTATTTGCAACTTGGATGTTATACTTGACTCTGAGGTAGGCAGCCAACCGCATATTTGTGTCACCACTAAGACTGCCCATTTTCTACCTTCACATCAAATCCTTGCCTAAACTCATCTGCTGCTGAAGTACATGCTTCTTGATGTGGCCCTTTGAACAAACTCCAAGCCAGTCTCCAATGAGCTATCTCATATAAACTTGATTATTCAAAAAGCTCCTGCCCATGAGCTGACCTAACCTAACTCACTCATTCATCAACCTTGTGCATATCGACAATTAGAACAAAGAACATAGAACATTACAGTGCAGAACAGGCCCTTCGGCCCACGATGTTGCGCCGACCAGCTTTTTAAAAAAAAACACTAACCCACTAATCTAAACCAATCCCATTTCGTCCATAAACCTATCCACAGATCTCTTAAACGCCCCCAAACTAGGTGCATTTACAACTGCAGCTGGCAGGGCATTCCAGTCCCTCACCACCCTCTGGGTAAAGAACCTACCCCTGACATCAGTCCTATAACTACCCCCCTTAATTTAAAGCCGTGCCCCCTCGTGCTAGCTTTCTCCATCCTAGGAAAAAGGCTATCACTATCCACCCTGTCTAAACCTCTAATCATCTTATATGTTTCAATAAGGTCCCCTCTTAGCCGCCTTCTTTCCAGCGAAAACAACCCCAAATCTCTCAGTCTCTCCTCATAGGATCTCCCCTCCATACCAGGCAACATCCTGGTAAACCTCCTCTGCACCCTCTCCAAAGCCTCTACATCCTTCCTGTAATGTGGGGACCAGAACTGCACACAATACTCCAAGTGCGGCCGCACCAGAGTTGTGTACAGTTGCATCATGACGCTGCGACTCCTAAATTCAATCCCCCTACCAATAAACGCCAAGAGGTGGATTGGCCATGCTAAATTGCCCGAGTGACCCAAGATGTGTACGAGAGCTGGACTGGCCATGCTAAATTGCCCCTTAGTGTCCCAAGCTGCGTACGAGAGGTGGATTGGCAATACTAAATTTCCTTCAGCGCCCCAAGATGTGGATGAGAATTGGACATGTTGAAATCCCTGACACGGCCAAAGATGTGTAGGTTGGGTGGATTGGTCATGCCAAATTGCTCCTTAGTGTCCCAAGACGTGTATGAGAGATGGATTGGCTATGCTATATTCCCCTTAGTATTCCAAGGTGTGTACGAGGTGTGAATTGGTCTTGTTAAATTGCCGCTTTGTCTCCCAAGCAGTGTACAAGATGTGGATTGACCATGCTAAATTCATTTTAGTGTTCCACAATGTGTACAAGAGGTGTATTTGCCCTGCCAAATTGTTCCTTAGTGTCCCAAGATGTGTACCAGAGCCGGACCGGCCATCCTTAGATGCTAAAGGTGTGGATGAGAGGTCAATTGGACATGTTAAAATCCCGTTTGTGTCCCAAGCTGTGCACAAGAGGTGGACTGGCCATGCTAAATGATCCCTTATTGCTAAATTCCCCTGAACATAAGAACATAAGAAATAGGAGCAGGAGTAGGCCATCTAGCCCTTCGAGCCTGCCCCGCCATTCAATAAGATCATGGCTGATCTGTCGTGGCTCAGTTCCACATTCCCGCCCTCTCCCCATAACCCTTAATCCCCTCGCTTATCAAAAACCCATCAACCCACGTCTTAAAAATATTTAGCGAGGCAGCCTCCACCACTTCAACGGGCAGAGAAATCCAGAGATTCACCACCCTTTGAGTTCTAAACCGCCCCCCCTTTATCTTGAGGCTGTGCCCCCTAGTCCTACTGTCCTTTGAGCGGGAAGAGCCTCTCCACCTCTATCCTATCCATCCCATTCATCATCTTATATGTCTCAGTGAGATCTCCCCTCATTCTTCTAAACTCTAACGAGTACAAGCCCAGTCTATTAAGCCTCTCCTCATAGTTCAACCCCCTCAACTCCGGTATCAGCCTAGTAAACCTCCTCTGCACTCCCTCCAAGGCCAAAACATCCTTGCGTAAGTGTGGCGACCAAAACTGCACCTTCTATATAAATGGTAAATAGCTGAGGCCCCAGCACCGACCCCTGGGGCACTCCACGAGTCACCAACCACCAATCCGAATAGCACCCATTGACCCCCACTCTCTGCCTCCTATTTGACAACCAATCCTCTATCCACGCTAACACCCTACCCCCAACTCCATGCCCCCTGACCTTCTGTAATAACTTCTTGTGAGGTACCTTGTCAAACACCTTCTGAAAATCAAGAAAGACCACATCCACCAGCTCTCCTCTATCCACCGCCCTAGACACATCCTCATAGAACTTCAATAAATTTGTCAGACACGATTTCCCCTTAACGAAACCGTGCTGCGTCTGCTCTATCAAGCAATAGCATGGCCAGTCCACCTCCCGTACATGCCCTGGGGCACGAATGGGAATCCAGCCTGGCCAATTCAGCTCTCGCAAACATCCTGAGTACCACGAGGAAATTTAGCATGGCCAATCCACGTCTCGGACACATCCTGGGTCACCACAGGCAATTTAGCCTGGCCTATGCACCTCCCGTACAGTTGTCAAGCAGCACCATGATTTTAAAATTCTTATCCTGTTTTTAAATCCCTCTATAGACATCCCTTACCTCTGTAATCTTCTCCAGCTGCTGAATCCTCAGATATTTGCACTCCTCAATTTGGGCCTTGTGAGCATTCACGTAATTGTTACAGCACTGGAAGTAGATATTTGGCCCATTGTTTCTCTGAAAAATTTACCTGTGTCATTCCCCTTCCTTTCACCAATGGGAATATTTTTTCCCTATCTACTCTGTTAAGACGCCTCATGACTTTGAATACATTTATTGAATTTTCTCTCAATCTTCCCAAAGGAAAATAGTCCCAACTTCACCAATCTACATATCTGTAGTTCCTCATCTTTGAAACCATTCTTGTGAATCTTTTCGCTGCTTTCTAATGCCTTCACATCTTTCCTAAAGTTGGCACCCAGAACTGACTGTAATATTCTAGTTAAGGCTGAGCCAGTGTTGTATAAAAGTTTAACATTACCTTTTTGCTCTTTTACTCTTACTCTATGCCCTGTAATAATAAAGCATTAGTAGTATTCATGATTTTAATTGCTGCACCAATAGAGGCCACGTGTTCAGCTGCCAAGCACTCAAATCTCCTCCTTAAATCTCTCTGCCTCTCTTTCCTGCTCTTCAACCAAACATTTAGTCATCTGTGCCAATGTCTCCTTATGTTGCTTTCTTTCTAGGTAACACCTTAGAGTCTATTAAATGAGTTGTTGTATTGAAAGAGAGAAAAGAGTCATCGTTGTAACGTAGAAAATGTGGCAGCCAATTTGCACACAGCAAATGCCCACAAGCAGTAATGTGATAAATGACCAGATAATCTGTTTTTCTAACGGTGATTGAGAGAAAAGTATTGATCAGGGCACCAGGGATATGATTGAGTTTTTTGAAGAGGTGACAAAGATAATTGCGGTTGGGCTGTGGATATGGATTATATGGACTTCAGTAAGGTGTTCAGAAAGGTCCCACATGGCAGACTGGTACAAAAACTAAAATCACAATGGAGCTGGGCTGGCTATATGGATACAGAACTGGCTTGGTCGTAGAAGACAAGAGGGGTGGTGGAAGGGTGCTTCTCGCAATGGAGATCTATAAGCAATTGTGTTCCGCAGGGATGAGTGCTGGGAGCTCTGTTGTTTGTAGTATATATAAATAATCTGGAGGAAAATGAGAGTGGTCTGATTAGTGAGTTTGTGGATGACATGAAGATTGGTCGAATTGCTGATAGTGCTGGGGATTGTCAGAGGATACAACAGGATATAGATGGGAAACGTGGGCACAAAAATGACAGTTGGAGTTTAATCTGGACAAGTGGAGGTGATGGATTTAGGAGGGTCAAATTTAGGTGTGAATTATACTGTAAATGGCAGAACCTTAAAGGACATTAATATACAAAGGGATCTGGACATGCAGGTCCTTAGTTCCCTAAAAGTGGCAACGTAGGTAGCCAAGGTAATTAAGAAGGCATATGGCATGCTTGCCTACATTGGACAGGGCATTGAGTACAAGAGTTGGCAAATCCTGTTGCAGTTATATTAAACCTTGGTTAGATTGTGTTTAAAGCATTGCATGCAGTTCTGGCTGCCACACTACGAGAAGGAAGTGGAAGCTTTGTAGAGAGTGCAAAGAAGGTTCACCAGGATGTTGCCTGGTCTCGAGGACATTGGATATAATGACAGAATCATAGAGTCCTATATGCAGAAGAGGCCCTTTGGCCCATTGGCACCAACTCATGAAAGGCCCTGACTTGTTCACCTAATTCCACTTGCCAGCATGAGTTATGGTGTGCCAAGTACTCATTCAGGTACTTTTTAAAGGACGCGAGGCATCCTGCCTCCTCCACCCTCTCAAGCAGTGCATTCCAGACTGTCACCACCCTCTGAGTAAACATGTTTTTCCTCACATCGCGCCACCCCCCCCCCCACCCCCCGCCAAACCTGCCATCCCTCACTTTTAACTTGTGTCCCCTCGTAACGGACTTTCAACTAAGAGGAACAGCTGCTCCCTAACCATCCTGTCCGTACCTCTCATAATCTTGAACACCTCAGTCAGGTCGCCCCTCAGGTTTCTCTGGTCCAGAGAAAACAGCCCAAGCCTAGCCAACCTCTCGTTATAATTTAAATGTTCCAACCGAGGCAGCATCCTGGTGAATCTCCTCTGCATCCCCTCCAGTGCATTCACATCCTTCCTACAATGTGACAACCAGAATGCGCACAGTTCTCCAGCTGTGGCCTCACCAGAGTTCCATACAACTCCATCATGACCTCTCTGCTTTTGTAAACTATACCCCGATTGATAAAGTTGAGTGTGCCGTATGACTTTTTCACCAACCTATTAACCTGCCTTTTCGCCTTCAGAGATCTGTGGACAAACATGCGAAGGTTCCTTTGTTTTTCAGAATTTCCCAGTGTCAGACTTTTCATAGTACACTTCCTTGTCGACTTACTCCTTCCAAAGTGCATCACCTCACATTTTTTCAGGGTTAAATTCCATCTGCCGCTCATCTGACCACCTCCTCTATATCTTCCTGTAACCCAAAACACTCAACCTCATCGTTAATCACCTGGCAAATCTTTGTGTCATCAGCAAACTTACTGATCCTACCCCCCACATAGTCATCAATGTCATTTATATAAAAGATGAACAATAGGGGGCCCAGCACGGATTCCTATGGTATGCCACTGGTCATTAGCCCCCAGTCACTAAAGCAGCCATCTGTCACCACCCTCTCGTATTGCTAAGCCAATTATAAATCCACCTTGTCAGATCACCTGTATCCCATGTGCATTAGCCTTCATAATAAGTCTCCCATGCGGGACTTTGTCAAAGGCTTTGCTGAACCATGTAAACCACATCAACCACACTACCTCATCCACACACTTGGTTACATGCTCAAAAAAGTCCAATCAAATTAATTAGGGATAACCTCCCTCTGACAAAACCATGCTGTCTGTCCCTGATCAAACCTTGCTTCTCGAAATGGAGATAGATTCTTTCCTTCAGAATCATGTTCAGTAGTTCTCCAACCACAGATGTGAGACTCACTGGTCTGTAGTTCCCTGGCTTGTCTCTATAACCTTTCTTAAATAGTGGGACCACATTAACTGTTCTCCAGTCCTCTGGCACTTCCCCAGTAGCCAGGGAGGAATTAAAACTTTGGGTCAGAACCCCTGCAATTTCCTCCCTTACCTCCTGCAATAGCCTGGGGTACAATTCATCTGGACCTGGAGATTTTGTCCACTTTTAAGCCTGCCAATACCCCCAGTACTTTGTCACTCCTGGTGATAGTTTTCTCTCTCCCTGAGTTCCATGACGACCTCCTCATTCTCATGGGTGAAGACAGATGTGAAATATTAGTTTAACACCCTACCAATGTCCTCTGCCTCCACACACACGTTTTCCCCCTTGATCCCTAATGGGCCCTATTCTCTCCCTTGTTAACCTCTTTCCATTGATATACTTATAGAATATCTTAGGATTTTCCCCACTTTTATCAGCCAGAGCTTTCTCATATCCCCTCTTTGCTCTTCTAATTGATTTCTTAAGCTCCATCCTGCACTTTCTGTACTCCACTAATGCCTGTGTAGACTTACCCCCCTAATACTTGTTAAAAACCTCTTTTCCTTCACATTGCATCTTGAATGTGTCTGGTCATCCATGGTTCTCTGGGTTTGTTACACCTTCCTATTACCTTAGAGGGAACATGCTGGGCCTGATCACCACCACCCCCCCCCCCCCCCCCCAACTGCAATTTCATTTTTGAGCACCCCACCCCCCATCTCCCCACTACTCTGTAGATTTCCCCAGAAGTAACTTGTTCCAGTCTACCTTGGCCAGATTCTGCCTAATTTTGTTAAAATCTACTCTGATCTAGGTTGAACAAACTCAGTTTGTTTTCACTGGAAAGACAGAGGTTGAGGGGAGGTCTGCAAAATTGAGAGGCATGGACAGGGTGGTTAGCCAGAGACTTTTTCCCAGGGTGGAAGTGTCAATCACGAGGGGGTGCAGGTTTAAGGGAGATGTGTGGGGGAAGTTTTTCATGCAGAGAGTGATGGGTGCCTGGAATCTGCTGCCAGATGAGGTGGTGGAAGCAGGCACATCAGCAACACTTAGAAGACATCTAGATGAATAGGGAGGGATATGGACTGAGTAAAGGTGGAAGGTTTTTACTGGTCTAGTTAGGGCATCATGATCAGCACAGTCTTGGAGGGATGAAGGCCTTGTGCCAATGCTGTAGTTTTCTTTGTTCTTTATAACTCCTCTTTGCAATTACATCACAGTATCTTTTACTTCCACCCAAACAGGTGTTTCCCTTTAATTTACCATCTGAATTGCAACGTGTCTGACAGCATGTGCTCAGTATTGCCTGGGAATGTCAGTCTTGATTTTTGTGTTCAAGCCCTGGAGTGGGACTTGAACCTGAAACATTGTGACACAGAGGTGAGAGTGTTACTGATTGACTGGCAGCTGACTGTTGGTGAAATAAACTGAACCTGGACTAATTTTCGTGTCGGGGCCAATGCTGGAAAATATTTTCAGTGTACGTTAAGTACTTAATGAATTCAGTATTTGCTATTCCAGTAGTTAAAGTAAATAATCTGTCTATATTTAATTCCTAGGCAACAGCACATCTGTCCCTCTGTTAAGAACCTCCTGCCTAGTTGGCTGCGCAGTGATGCAGGATAATCCTGATTGTCTTGTGCAGGCACAAGCTATCTCCTGCCTTCAGCAGTTGCATTTGTTTGCACCACGTCATGTGAACCTTTCCAATCTTGTCCCTAGTCTCTGTGTAAGTATGCCATGTGAATGTAATCTTTTTATATTTGAATTTGGGTGCCTTCAACTTACATTGGTTAAAAATGGGCCATCCATAAATTGGTTGTACCCATTGCTGTGACTTAAATAAAAGCTGTATGATTTGTTCTTAGAGATAATTTTAAAGTAATTACACCAGGGCCAAATTAATGCACAGCGTCCAAATAAGGGGCCCATAATAAAATTCACCCTAATGCAGAAAAACTGCGTAAAACCACTAACCTAGTTTTATTTAAGCCTAATGTTGTGCAATATGACTATTTTGCTTGTAAATGCAGCTTGTAAACAGTCTGAGGGACTGTTTTTTGAATTTAGCACAAGTTTATAACTTCATTGGTTGGATTTTAATGTAGTATCAAGAGGCCCTGGCACCATAACTGCTTCATCAGGACTTTGTACAGTTATTTTTGTAACTGTGCGTACACCAGTTTGTCAATCAGAACACCGTGCTTTGTCTAGTGTCAAGTTCTTGCTAGCAATATTGTAATTAGTATCACAGTTTCCGTTTGTTGAACAAATGTTCAACCAGGGTGTTATTGTGACTGGCCTGTCATTTGTTCTTTTGTGCAGGAAATCTTATTGGATAATTCTGTTTGGGTAGGTTATTTCCCTCATTGCACCCATTTTCCACCTGCCACAACACCACCCTCACCCCCACACCCCCAAACAAGTATTGGTTTCATGTGTTTAAATACTTTTTTATATTGGTTTGTTTTTAGCTCTGATTCTAGTATCAAATTAACAACTTGGCTGGGCATGCAAATTGAATACAAACAAGTTGAGATGCAACTTCCCTATTGATAACCCTTGGCTGACCTCTGACTTAATTTTCTAATGTACTTTCCTTACTTGACAAGCATCAATTGCATCTGCAGGCTGCACAGGTATAGATTAATACTGTAAATGGTTTGGCTTTTTATTATTTGCTTGATTATGCGAAAAACTCCCCAAAACCTTGAGATTGTCATGAGCAGTGTGCATTTTGCTCCTGTCAATATTTTGACCATGTCTGAAACTCTTCAGTCAGCTGATACACAATGGGCTGTTGATTTTCACACACTAACATGCAGAGTATATGCAAAAGTTAACGCCACAGAATTAGTTTACTTTAATTCATAATTTTTGCTTGTTCTTTTGTGCTCGATAGTAATTGTCAGCATTTCTTTGTCTTGCAGGTGAGTGCACTGCTACATTCATATGGTTTATAGTAAAAGCTTGTTCATGCTTTAGCTGTTTATAATTATTATTACAATGAGTTCCAAGTGACTTTGGGTGCAAGTTGAAATTAATTGTTTTTTGACTTAAAATTCTAGCACAAGTGGTGTACTTGCCACTAATAATCAGTTACAATCCAGAATTTCAACCTGGAGTACATTTTGGAGATATTATGCTGTGCAATCTTTTATAAATTAAAAATAATCAATGAACTCAAGATGACAAAAGTGCTCAAATTGTAACAATATTCTTATAAATTTACATATTTTTACAGAAATAGAAATAATCCAGTTACCGTTTTGATGAATTTTAGACCAAGAATACACTATCAGATTTTCATGTTGCACTGAACAAAGAAAATTACGGCACAGGAACAGGCCTTTCGGTCTTCCAAGCCTGCACTGACCATGCTGCCCAACTTAACTAAAACCCCCTACCCTTCCAGGATCCATATCCCTCTATTCCCATCTTATTCTTGTATTTGTCCAGACACTCCTTAAAACTCACTATCGTATCTGCTTCCATTACCTTCCCCGGCAGTGAGTTCCAGGAATCCACCACCCTTTGTAAAAAAAAAATTGCCTTGTACATTCACTAGAGTGAATGTTGGACCTTTAGAGGATGAGGGGGGATTTAGCGGTGGGAGATGAGGAAATGGCTGAAGCCTTAAATAAGTTTTTTGCCTTGGTCTTCACGGAGGAGGACACGAATAGTTTGCCAGATATTAAAGATAGAAGGATGGTAGGAGTTGAGGGCCTGAATGTGATTACTGTCACTAGAGAGGTAGTGCTTGATAGACTAATGGGACTGAAGGTGGACAAGTCCCCAGGACCGGATGGAATGCATCCCAGGGTTCTGAAGGAAATGGCAGAGGTGATAGTGGATGCCTTAGTGATTATTTACCAAAATTCACTGGATTCCAGGGAAGTGCCGGAAGATTGGAAAACGGCTAATGTTACGCCGCTGTTTAAAAAAGGTAGCAGGCAAAAGGCAGTGAATTATAGGCCGGTTAGTTTAATAAACGTCTGTCGTTGGAAAAATGCTTGAATCCATCATCAAAGAAGAAATAGCGAGGCACGTAGAAGAGAATGGTTTGATAGAGCAGACGCAGCACGGATTCGTTAAGGGGAAGTCATGTTTGACGAATTTATTGGATTTCTATGAGGATGTGACTAGTGCGGTAGACAGAGGGGAACCGGTGGGTGTGCTGTTTTTAGATTTTCAAAAGGCGTTTGATAAGGTGCCTCATAAAAGGTTGCTACAGAAGGTTCGGGTGCACGGAGTTGGGGGTAAGGTGTTAGTGTGGATAGAGGATTGGTTGTCTAATAGGAAACAGAGTTGGTATCAATGGGTGCTATTCTGATTGGCGGTTGGTGACTAGTGGAGTGCCGCAGGAATCGGTGCTAGGACCTCAACTATTTACCATTTATATAGATGATCTGGAGGAGGGGGCTGAGTGTAGGGTGACGAAATTTGTTGATGACACGAAGATGAGAGGTAAAGCAAATTGCGTGGAGGGTGTGGAAAGTCTGCAGAGGGATCTGGATAGGCTAAGCGAGTGGGCAAGGACCTGGCAGCTGGAGTATAATGTTAGCAAGTGTGAGGTTATCCACTTTGGCAGAAATAATAGTAGGAGGGATTACTATTTAAAGGGCGAAAAGCTGCAGCATGCTACGGTGCAGAGGGACCTGGGGGTCCTTGTGCATGAGTTGCAAAAACCCAGCCTGCAGGTGCAGCAGGTGATCAAGAAGGCAAATGGAATGTTGGCCTTTATAGCGAGGGAGATAGAATATAAAAGTAGGGAGGTCTTGCTGCAACTGTACAGGGTACAGGTGAGGCTGCAGCGGGAATACCGTGTGCAGTTTTGGTCGCCGCACTTGCACGAGGATGTTTTGGCCTTGGAGGGGGTGCAGAGGAGGTTCACTAGGCTGATACTGGAGATGAGGGGGTTGGACTATGAAGACAGACTAAATAGACTGGTTCTATACTTGTTGGAGTTTAGAAGGATGAGGGGGGATCTTATAGAGATGTATACGATAATGAAAGGGATGGATAGGGTAGAGGTAGAGAGATTCTTCCCACTTAGAAAGGATAGCAGGACTAGAGGGCACAGCCTCAGAATAAGGGGGGGGGGATGCAGTTTAGATCGGAGTTGAGGAGGAACTTCTTCACTCAAAGGGTGGTGAATCTCTGGAATTGTCTGCCCGTTGAAGTGGTGGAAGCTACCTTGCTAAATATATTTAAGTCACGGGTAGATAGGTTTCTAACAGACAAGGGAATTAAGGGTTATGGGGAGAGAACGGGAAAGTGTAACTGATCTTATTGAATGGCAGGGCAGGCTCGAAGGGCTAGATGGCCTACTCCTGCTCCTATTTCTTATGTTCTTATCTCCTTTAAACCTTGCCCCTCGTACCTTAAACCTATGATCCCTAGTAATTGACTCTTCCACCCTGGGAAAAAGCTTCTGACTATCCACTCTGTCCATGCCCCTCATAATCTTGTAGACTTCTATCAGGTTGCCCCTCAACCTCAGTCGTTCCAGTGAGAACAAACCAAGTTTCTCCAACCTCTCCTCTTAGCTAATGCCCTCCATACCAGGCAACATCCTGGTAAATCTTCTCTGTACTTTCTGCAAAGCCTCCACATTCTTCTGGTAATGTGGCGACCAGAATTGAACACTATATTCCAAGCGCAGCCTAACTAAGATTCTATAAAATTGCAACATGACTTGCCAATTTTTAAACTCAATGCCCTGGCCGATGAAGGCAAGCATGCCGTATGCCTTCTTGACTACCTTCTCCACCTGCATTGCCACTTTCATTGACCTGTGTTCTTGTACACTCATCAATACTCATAAGGATTCTGCCACTTACTGTATATTTCCTATCTTTGAGACCTTCCAAAATGCATTACCTCATTTGTCTGGATTAAACTCCATCTGCATTCTCTCCACCCGAGCCTCAACCGATTTGTATCCTCTGATGGTCCTCATCGCTGTCTGCAAATTTACCAATCTTTATGTCATCCACTGGTAATCAAAACAGATTGATTGATTTATGTTTTCCTCCAAATCATTTATATATTACGAACAGCCAAGGTCCTAGCATTGATCCCTGAGGAACACCGCTTGTCATAGCCCTCTATGCAGAAACACACCCTTCCATGCTACCCTGTCTTCTATGACCGAGCCAGTTCTGTATCCATCTTGCCAGCTCACCTCTGATCCCATGCGACTTCACCTTCTGCACCAGTCTGCCATGATTAATGAAGGTAGGGCAGTGGATGTTGTCTACATAGACTTCAGTTAGGACTTTGACAAGGTCCCTCCAGAAAACCATGTTGCCTCTTGCTGTCCACTTATTTCATCCTGACTCAGAGTCCTCTTCAATAATTTTCCTACCACTGATGATGTAAGGCTCACCGGCCTGTAATCACCTGGATTATTCCTGCCAGCCTTTTTAAACAAAGGAACAACACTGGCTATTCTCCAACTCTCTGGGACCTTCCCTGTAGCCAGTGAGGTTACCAAGATTTCTCTCGAGACCCCAGCAATTTCGTCTGTTGCTTCTCTGTTTTTTGTGGTATATCCTATCAGGCCCTGGGACTTGTCTACCTTACTGTTTCTCAAGAACCCCAATAGCACCATCTTTTTGATTTCAACATGACTCAAGCTATCTACACACCCTTTCCAGATGCATCATCCATCAAATCCTTCTCTTTGATGAACACCTCGCCAATTTCCTCTAGGTCCATGCATAGATTCCCTCCCCTGTCCTTGTGTACCCACCCTCTCCCTGGCTCCCTTTTGCTCTTTATATATGTACAAAAAGCCTTGGAGTTTTCCTTAATCCTGCTGACCAATGAATTTTCGTGACCTCTTTTAGCCCTTCTTACTCTTTGCTTAAGTTTCTTTCTATTTTCTTTGTATTCTGCACTCACTTCGTGTGTTCCCAGCCCCTAGCCTTGACGAATGCTTCTTTTCTCTTTTTGACTAGGCTCACAATATCTCTCATTATCCATGTTCCCCAAAACTTGCTATATTTATCCTTCATCCTTACAGGAATGTGCCAGTCCTGAATCCCTATCAACTTATACTTGAACTCCCACGTGCTCGATGTTGGTTTGCCTTCGAACATGCCCCCAATCTACCTTCTTCAGTTCCTGCCTAATATTGTTGCAATTAGCCTTCCCCCAGTTTAGTACCTTAACTTGAGGACTACACTTTTCTTTAACCATCAGTACCTTAGAGCTTACTGAATTGTGGCCACTGTTCCTGAACTGCTCTCCTACTGTAATATTGACCACCTGGTCAGGCTCATTCCCCAGTACCAGGTCCAGTATGGCTGCTTCCCTAGTTGGACAATCTACATACTGTTTCAAGAAGCCCTCCTGGATGCTCCTTACAAACTCTGCCCATCCATGCTCCTAGCACTAAATGAGTCCCAATCAATATAACGGAAGTTAAAATCTCCCACCAAAATCTGCTTACATATCTGTTCCTCTATCTCCTGTTGGCTGTTGGGTGGCCTTTAGTGAACCCCCAACATTGTGACTACATCTTTCCTATTCCTAGCTCTATCCGTATTGCCTCACTGAGCACTCCAAGGTAATTCTCCTTAACCAGTAGTGCAACTCCCCCACCCCTTTCACATTCCCCCTCTCTCCTGCCTGAAACCTGTATCCTTAAGCTGCCAATCCTGTCCTTCCCTTAGCCAAGCCTCTTGTAGTAGCAACAACAATATAGTTTCAAGTACTAATCCAAGCTCTAAGTTCATTTGCCTTAATTGTTACACTTCTCACATTGAAACATATGCACTTCAGTTCACCAGAATCTCTTTGATTATTAACTACCATTAACAGAGTCTTATTGGCCCTATTCTGTAGTTTTCTTTCTTTCAGTTACTTCACTGTTGCTTTGGTTCCTATCCCCCCTGCCAAACCAGTTTAAATCCTAATGTGTGACACTAGCAAACCCCCCCAGCCAGAATATTTGTCTTTCCAGTTTAGTTGCAACCTGTCCTTCTTGTACAGGTCCCACCTACCCCCGAAGAGATCTCAATGGTCCAGATATCTGAAACCCTTCCTCCTGTACTAGCTGTTTAACCACATATTGAGCTACACTGTCTTCCTATTCCTAGCCTCGTCTGGCATGTGGCACAGAGAGTAATCCTGAGATTACAACCCTAAAGTCTTGCCTTTTAACTTTCTACATAACTCCCTAAACTGTTGCTGCAGGATCTCATTACTCTTCCTGCGTGTGTCATTCATAACACCAGGTTAGAGTCCAACCAGTTTATTCTAACCTGGTGTTGTGAGACTTCTTGCTGTGTTTACCCCAGTCCAATGCCGGCATCTCTACATTGTCATTCGTGCCAGAATGTACCATGACCTCTGGCTGTTCACCCTCTCCCTTCAGAATCTTTCTGCCCGTTCAGTGACATCCTTGACCCTGACACCAGGGAGACAACATACCATCGCAGAGTCTCTTTGACATCCTCAGAAGCACCTATCTGTACCCTTCACTGTAGAGTTCTCTATAACTATTGCTGTACTGCTCTTTGTCCCTCCCTGCTTAACAACTGAGTCAGCCGTGGTGCAACTGCTCTGCTTGATGCTGGTATTATCCCCAGTAGGCAATCTCCCCCAACAGTATACAAAATGGTATACATGTTAGAGAGAGGGACGACCACAGGGTTTTCCTGCACTGACTGCCCCTTCAAGCAATCGCTCATCTATCTGGCTGCACCTTGTGGGGTGACTATATCTCTGAAGCTCCTATCTGTAACAATTGGGTGCACTTCCTGCAGATATAGTCGTCTGAGATGTTGGAACTGTCACAGATCTCCCACATCTCACAAGTGCAGCACTTATCCTCACTGACTGACATTTCGAGTCTCAAATAAATTATTTAAGAAAATTTATAAAACTTTTACCTTCACTTTTATCTTCTCAGTGGCTTTTTTTTTGGTGGAGGGTGGGGTAACGTTAATGTCGTGTTTCGGGCTTACTGCTCCCCACTTCAAGGTAAATGTTGCCAGGCTGACTTCTCCCAGGATGCACCAGTGAAGTCTTTCAGCTACCACTACCAGATGCTGTCACTCCTGTTTATCACTGGAGGTGTTCTTCCGCTTCCCACTTCTTAGTAAATGTTTTTGAGCTAACTTCTCCCAGACTGCACCAGGGAAGTCCTTCAGTTGCCTGTACTAGAAACATTGCAACTCTCTCTCTGTAACTAAGTTACTAAGTTCATTGCCTCATGGAACCAGTCAAGACAGACCAGCAAATCCTGTGATCAAACAATTAATTGATTGGGGAACTGTGGGGAGATTACAGTGGCTATGAACTGGGATTGGAAAAAAACAGGCTTTTGTGACAAAATAATAATGAGTTTAATGGCCATCAGCATTACTAATATGTAAATTGACCAGTAACTGGTGGTGAGGAAAAGATACCCTGCAAGTACAACTTGTACAGTTTGCATTACTGCATTGATCTTTGTGAAGATGAAATCTTGCCCTCAGTTTGTCCGAGAGATTCTTGGAATTGCTGCATTTGCATGTTAATTTTCAGTTGAGCATCCTTCAGAAAGTTAGGACTGGTATTTAACAGCATAAGTATAATTTCAGTGAGATTTTTGTCCCTGCAATGAGATGCAACATCTTTGGCTATGAAATGGAACAAGTTAAACTTTGGAAGTACATTCCCACAGGTAAAGTGTTAGAGAATTTTAAATTTCTTTATTTGTCTTTCTATCTTTTTCTCCCTTGACTTCTCTTTCTGTACCTGTTTGACTTGAATGCACCATATTTTTCTACATTCCTCTCTTTCTAAAACCTTCATTCTCATTGACCCAGAAGATGGGTGGTTGGCTATCAAGGTCCAACATGTCCTGTAACCCTCATTATTAGTTCATGCTTCCAGCAACTTGCAGGGCAAATATTATCTAGCTGAAGAGTCAAGAGTGAAAGGCAGGAAATGCAATTAACTGGCCATATTGTGAAATGCCCCACTTTGTCAAAACCTCGTCCAATTATGTTTGACTATCTGTGTTAGGTTCCTAATTCACCTTTTTAATGGCATTTGCGTTAGCATTAGTCTGCTCAGCATATGCAAATAACAAGTTCATATAAATTGGCATCTTCATGTGAATTGTGGTCACAAAACTTACACTGAAGAATATATCTGTGCTTAGTAATTGTTTGGAGTGCCAACCAAAGAGTTTATCTGAAATATGATCAATTCATTATGATTTGTTTAGGAAACAATTAATTCTCAGCTGACTGTTTGGTGAACAAGGGTTCTTGATCATTTTCTTGATCATTTTTGTTGTACTTTTTGCTTTCAATTTATGATACTAACATCCCTTCCAAGGTGTACGTTTTTTGGTTAAATTTTGAGCTGCACTTCCAAGACTGCATAAAGCCCATCACTAGATACTCTGAGATTATAGGCCTTTGAATGGTTAATGTTCTTGCAAAAGGATAGCTTGCTTGACCACTCCAAAATGCTAGGTGGTCACACCATCTATATATTGGTTGATGGGTTCCCTACCTTCAAGTAAATTAAAGAGCTGTGTGATTTTTTTTTGTATGACAATTTAGCAGCTGTCATGATTTTTTTCCCTTGGATATAACCTATAAATTAAAAGACTTATTTATTTCAACTTCACCATATGCCACACAGCAATTGGAACACTCAACACGTTGATTCATTTTGGTAGGACAAACTTGAATGCGGATTACAGGGTCAATGGCAGGGTTCTGAGGAATGTGGAGGAACAGAGAGATCTTGGGGTTCATATCCGCAGATCTCTGAAGGTTGTCACTGAAGTAGATAGAGCCATGAAGACGGATTAAAATGTGTTTGCGTTTATTAACAGGGGGTTTGAGTTTAAGAGCCGTGAGGTTATGCTGCAACTATACCGGACCTTGGTGAGACCATATTTGGAATATTGTGTTCAGTTCTGGTCACCTCACTAAGAAGGATGTGGAAGCATTGGAGAGAGTGCAGAAGAGATTTACCAGGATGCTGCCTGGTTTGGAGGGTAGGTCTTATGAGGAAAGGTTGAGGGAGCTGGGGCTTTTTTCTTTGGAGTGGAAGAGGATGAGAGGCGACTTGATAGAGGCTTGTAAGATGATGAGGGGGATGGATAGAGTGGACGTTCAGAGACTATTTCCTCGGGTGGATGTAGCTGTTAGTAGGGGGCATAACTATAAGGTTCATGGTGGGAGATATAGGAGGGATGTCCGAGGTAGATTCTTCACTGAGTGGTTGGGATGTGGAATGCACTGCCTCCTGTGATAGTGGTGTCGGACACTTTAGAAACTTTATTGGATTGGCACATGGAGCGCACCAGAATGATAGGGAGCGGGATAGTTTGATCTTGGGTTCAGACACAGCTCGGCACAACATTGAGGGCCGAAGGGCCTGTACTGTGCTGTACTGTTCTATGTTTCTTTGATTACAAGTCAAATGCTCCAACCGCTGCCTTACTCGACCCAAAGATCAGACTTGAGGCTCTCCCTTGGATTTTTGCATATCTGCTGTGCGGAAATATGTTTTATATACACAGGAAGGTTATATTGAAATGCATAGATGTGAACCGGTGTAACAGTGTATTAAAACTGTGGTGTTCTGCTCTACAATGACATTCTTTTAGAACTCGCGTTCTTCACCCCAGCATCGTATCGGCTGAAAGATCTGGAGAGTCAGCTGTGTCTGGTCATTGTTGCTGTTTATAATTTACAGAGTGTTTTGCAAACCAAAAAATCTACTTTGCACATTTGTTGTTTTTTTGGTGGTTGAAGTGTGAATCTGTTACACATTGTGACTGTTTGTCCATCTGTAGGCAGTTGCTTACCATCTGTACTTTCATCAGCTTGAGCTGTAAAAGCTTCCTGTAATGTTGAGTATATATCACAAGTAAATTTCTTTAAGTAAAATGTACTTTGGATGTCCTTTCTCTGCCTTTCCTGTTTAAATTTGTATCAAATTTCAGAACCTCATATGTTGTGCAATTATTCCTTTCTAAATTCAAGATATGGTTCTCTGATAACTCTTAGACATTACTAAGTTGTAAATGTGAAGTTTGATTACTTCTGTGCATTTCACTCAACTAGATTGTTCCCTGGGATTTGTGATGATGGTACTTGATATTTTACATTGTCCTTTGAGACTGAATTAGATGCTTGTTACAGTAAGGAGCATGGTAACACGAAGGAGATCCAGATCTGAAGAAGAGGAATCCAGATTTGAAACATCAACTCTGTTCTCTCTCCACAGATGCTGAGATTTTCCAACATTTTCTGTTTTTCTTCCTTTATTTCCATCACTCTTTGATGAAGTCATGAAGGAGAAAGGCTACACATATTCGATACAAGATATATTTGTACTGGATAGTAAATATTCTCAGAACAGTTTCTCCTCTTTAGCCATTCAAGAACTGTGAACTTTGTTAAGGAGAGAAAGAGCAGTTTCATTCACTCGCATTGGAGCAGTACTTTAGAATACTTAGCATTGCACAACCCTAGAAAACATATTATTTCTACGCAGTCTTGTGTGATTTTGTTTGACAAATTGTCTTTGTCACGTACTTTTGTTCATTGAGTACACAATGTACATGTACAGCTATGGAAGAGAAGAATTGTATTATTGTTTGTTATGACACTAAAGATAGGCCAGTAACTTCTAAACTCCAAGGCATTGTAACTACTCCAAAGATGCACTGGAAAACCCCCTTCCCCTCTCCATCTTCAGTAAAATTGCATAACAATTGCATGCGAAATGCAAACAGCCGATGGGAAAATGCTCTGGACTGGGAACCATCAAGAAATGCAGATTAAATCGCAGACTTAAGATGGTTCCAGCTATGTTACCACAATAGTTATTGAGAAAAATATTAGAAGAATTGAAACCACTTTTAGCTTCTGGGAACTGTTGTTCAGACCCACACCAACCTCCCATGGATTCCCCCAACCCCCAGGAGTTGCCATTCTTTGACCCTGATTGCCACTCTGCAGAAATTCAGCCCTATAGTGACCCAAGTATCCAGGAAATATTAGCAAGACTTTGTGAAGCTCCTCCTGCAGTTGAAAAGTGAAATTTACAATAATTTCATTTCCATGCTTTTACGTATGGTTGCACTTGTGCATAAGGTATCTGATTTCTCCCTCTGTGAATTCCCATCAGCTCTTCCCCCTCCCTCCCACCCCCAGCAACAGATGTCCTGAGCAATATTATTGAAATTATACAAGAGTTCATTCAATAAATAGATTTTTAGTGCTTGAAATCTTCCAAGTGTTTTTTCTACTGACATACTTTCTCTTTTAAATTCTTCAAATTCAAAGTTAAAATCAGTATTTACAAGATAAAAATGTGGAACAATTCCATGTCAAATATCCAGACTGCCTTAAGTATGTGCTTTTTGTATGATGTGGAGATGCCAGCGTTGGACTGGTATAAACACAGTAAGAACTCTCTCAACAGCAGGTTATAGTCCAACAGGTTTATTTGGTAGCACAAGCGGCTAGCTTTCGGAGCACTGCCCCCTCGTCAGGTGAGTGGGAGTTCTGTTCACAAACAGGGCATATAAAAACACAAACTCAATTTATAAAATAATGGTTGTAATGCACGTCTTTACAGGTAATCAAGTCTTAAAGCTACAGACAGTGTGATGGAGAGAGGGTTAAGCAGAGGTTAAAGAGATGTGTAATGTCTCCAGCCAGGACAGTTGGTGAGATTTCCAAGCCCAGGCAAGTCATGGGGGTTACAGATAGTGTAACGTGAACCCAAGATCCCGGTTGAGGCCGTCTTCATGTGTGGGGAACTTAGCTGTCAGTCCCTGTTCAGTGGCTCTGTGTTGTCGTGTGTCGTGAAGGCCGCCTTGGAGAACGCTTACCTGAAGATCAGAGGCCGAGTGCCTGTGACCGCTGAAGTGTTCTCCAACAGAAAAGAGAACACTCTTGCCCGGTGATTGTCGAGTGGTGCTCATTCATCCGTTGTCATAGCGTCTGCATGGTCTCCTCAATGTCCCATGCCTTGGGACATTCTTTCCTGCAGCATATTGTGAAGTTGTACAAATGAAGTAGTGGCATGATGGGAAAATTGGTCAAGTGTTTGATACAAAATAAGGAAAGCTGATCAAGCTATTCCAAAATGCCTGACCCCTGTAAGACTTAAGTTATGCGAGGTCAGTCTTGTTAAGATATGAATAAGACCAGAGAAGGTTAAGCTGTGCCTAACCTCTAAGACCTGATAAGGCTGACTCCACATGACCGAGAACTGTATGAGTATGACAAGACAAGGGCAGAGATGAAGGAGTCATCAACCTTCCTCTGTTCTATCAAAGGACAAGATAAAGGTATGACTGATGAGACAGAGTTCTAGGAAGTCAGCAGGCTGTACTATCATTTATGACATTGCTTATGACACTATTATTGATCGAATTTCTGAATAAGCTCTGGTCACACAAACTGATAACGATTATGTGTAAATACTGAGTTGATTCTTAATGTTAGCGCGGACTTGACGAAGAATTAGCAAGTCGTAATGACAGTTCTCTGAATTCAAGTGTTTGCCAATACTGCATGCAGTGCTTTGTAAATAAAGACGAGTTATTTTGTTGGAATGAACTTTGTTGAGTCTCTCTATCACAGTCAAGAAGCAGGAAAATTTCCACTTCAACAATATCAGGTGGACAACGTTGGCTGAGTTGCAAGTGTATGTACCGTGTACCTGGTGGATGGTGTTCTCACATAAGATGATGGCATCCGTGTCGATGATCTGGCACGTCTTGCAGAAGTTGCTGTGGCAGTGTTGTGTGTTGTGGTCACTGTTCTCCTGAAGGCTAGGTAGTTTGCTGCAGACAGTGGTCTGTTTGAGTTGTGCAGTTGTTTGAAGGCAAGATGTGGGGATGGCCTTGGCAAATGTTCGTCTTCATCAATGACGCGTTGAAGGCTCCAGAGAAGTTGTCTTAGCCTCTCAGCTCCAGGGACGTACTGGACGACGAAAGGACTACAGATCATGACCCCACTCAGATCAACCTATAACACAGACTACGCCTTGAGACTTTGCCCTCGCTCTTCTCTCACACTCTTCAACCACCTCATAAGCCAGCTCTACAGCAGATGCCGCATCCTGAAAACAAAGGTAGAGTCCATATTTTCAACTTGCAGTCAGGACACAAACTAGCTGCAAAACTCTGCCAAGCAGACAAGACAAAGGAACTATGTGCACATCAAGAGTAGGAAACTTGAGAAACTTGGCATCACCACCAGCAGCAACCAAGCTTCCCCCGGTGTCACAGTAGAAAACAGTACCACTGCAGGGAAGTCCATTGTCAACTTGTCAGACTACACACTTCAACCAGATGAAATCGAAGTTCTTAGCCGAGGGCTCAATTTCTGCCCCACCACCAAAATGGAGCCCATCGGTCTTGCAGCAGATGCAGAGAAATTCATCAGGCGAATGATGCAGGAGTTATTCCACAAACCCAAGAGGCCAACAGTGAACACAATGAGACAGCCAATGAACCAGAACAGCTGACAGAGATCCGCGGTGCAGCAACTGAAGAGGAAAGAGTTGAATTGGATACCTCTGGAAGGCCACTGCCCTCAACTTGACATGTATGCCCAAGCCATCAGGATATGCGTCAACACCAGATTCATTCACAAGACAGCATCGAACACAATGCCATCCGCGCTCTCAAGACCAACAGCAACATTGTCATCAAACCAGCAGATAAAGGAGGGGCCATCGTCATACTAAACAGAACGGATTACTGCGAAGAAGTGAACCGACAACTGAACAACAAGGAACACTACAGACGGTTAGCTGCAGATCCGACGAAAGAACACACCTGTCAACTCAACAGACTGATCAAGACCTTTGATCCAGACCTTCAGAGTACCCTCTGTGCCTTCATCCCATATACTCCCCGCATTGGAGATCTCTACCTCCCAAAAGTTACACAAAGCAAACACACCTGGCCGTCCCATTGTATTGGGCAATGGGACCCTGTGTGCGAACCTCTCTGGCTACATCAAGAGTATCCTGAAACCCATTGTACAAAGAACCCCCAGCTTTTGTTGCAACACTATGGACTTCCTACAGAAACTCAGCACACATGGAGCAGTTGAACCAGGAGCACTGCTCGTCACAAAGGATGTCTTGGCACTCTTAACCAGCATCCCCCACGGTTAAGGCATTGCTGCAACTGCCTCAGTACTCAACGCCAACAACTGCCAATCTCCCAGATGCAATTTTACAACTGATCCGCTTCATCCTGGACCACAAATGACTTCATCTTCAACAACCAGTTCTTCATCCAGAACACGTGGAACAGCCATTGGGACCAAATTCGCACCTTGTGCCAACATCTTCATGCACAGATTTGAACAAGACCTCTTCACCGCACAGGACCTTCAACCGATGCTATATACTAAATACATCGATGACATTTTCTTCCTTTGGACTTGTGGTGAACAATCACTGAAAAACTATATGATGACTTCAACAAGTTCCATCCTACTAACAGATTCACCATGGACTACTCTCCGGAATCGGTTGCGTTCTTGGACACATGCATCTCCATCAAGGATGGTCACCTCAGCACTTCACTGTACCACAAGCCCACAGATAACCTCACGATGCTTCACTTCTCCAGCTTCCACTCTCTAAACACGCTAAAGAAGCCATCCCCTACAGACAAGCCTTCCCTATACACAGAATCTGCTCAGATGAGGAGGATCGCAACAGACACCTCCGGACATTGAAAGATGCCCTCATAAGAACAGGATATGGCACTTGACTCATCGATCGACAGTTCCGACACATCACAGCGAAAAACTGCACCAACCACCTCAGAAGACAAACGTGGGACATGGCGGACAGAGTACCCGTCATCCAATACTTCCCCAGAGCAGAGAAGTGACGGCACCTTCTCTGAAGCCTTCAACATGTTATCGATGAAGACGAACATCTTGCCAAGGCTATCCACGCACCCCCACTTCTTGCCTTCAAACAAGCGCACAACCTCAAACAGACCTTTGGCTGCAGCGAACTACCCAGCCTTCAGGGGAACAGTGACCACAACACCACACAACCCTGCCACAGCAACTTCTGCAAGACATGCCGGGTCATCTTGCAAGAGAACACCATTCACCAGGTACACGGTACAGACTCTTGCAACTTGGCCAATGTGACCTACCCAATACGCTGCAGGAAAGCATGTCGTGAGGCATGGTACACTGGGGAGACCATGCAGACGCTATGACAGTGAATGAATGAACACTGCTCGACAATCACCAGGCAAGAGTGTTCCCTTCCTATTAGGGAACACTTCAGCAGTCACGGGTATTCAGCCTCTGATCTTCGGATGAACATTCTCCAAGGCGGCCTTTATGACACACGACAATGCAGAGTCGTTGAGCAGAGACTGATAGCCAAGTTCCGCACACATAAGGGCGGCCTCAACCAGGATCTTGGGTTCATGTCACACTATCTGTAACCTCCATGACTTGCCTGGGCTTGCAAAATCTCACTAACTGACCTGTCTGGAGACAATACACATGTCTAACCTGTGCTTAACGCTCTCTCCACTCACATTGTCTGTACCTTTAAGACTTAATTACCTGTAAAGACTCGCATTCCAACCATTATTTTGTAAATTGAGTTTGTGTTTTTATATGCCCTGTTTGTGAACAGAATTCCGACTCATCTGATGAAGGGTCAGGGCTCCGAAAACTTGTGGCTTGTGCTACCCAATAAACCTGTTGGACTTTAAACTAGCGTTGTGAGACTTTTTTTGTAAGCGAGCATGGAGATACTTCCTATGATGCCACTTCTTCACATTCAGCTTGAACTTGAGTAGTGAATCTAGGATGGAAAGAATATAATCTATTTATCGTTGGATTTGAATTGAGTAGATTTCTATAGAAATTTAACAGTACGTGATTATATATCAGTATAATCTACCACTCATCATCGATTTTGAGTAGGTGTCTGATTCCAGTATTTTGTTTCTTCCGTAAGAGGAGGAAATTAGAAAGCATATTGCATTATCTCTTCCCAAGTTTGACTTTTTTCACCACAGCGGGATTTTGTCTTTTAGGTTAACCTCTGTAGTTCACACCTGTTGCTGAGGCGTGCTGTAATTGCATGCCTACGTCAGCTTGCACAGAGGGAAGCTTCTGAGGTGTTGGAACATGCCATGGCTCTTGCCAAGGAATCCAGTAAATTTGGTAATTATTTTATTTGGAGATATAGAAGTTATGGTTTTCTATACAGTCAATCCCATCAAAAGCAAATTCTGAAAGCATCAGTTTCACATCATCAGCATTTAACCAATTTGCGCTTGTCGTGTGCCTTTAAAGTACTAAAGAGGTGAAAAAGCACCTTACGGAACTGCAAATAATTGTTTACTACATGCAACGTCAAATCTATTTTTGTGAAAATCGTTGAAGGAGGACAAAGAGTTAGCAGTGAAGAAGGGTTCATAGGATCCCTGCAGTGAGAAGCAGGCCATTCAGTCCATTGTGTCTGTACCAATTCTCTTGACAGAGCATCTTAACCAGGCCCATCTCCTGCCCTATCTCATAACCCCACATAGTTAGCCTGATAATCTTCCCTAACCTGCACATCTTTGAACTGTGGGAGGAGACTGGAGCACCCAGAAGAAATACACGCAGACACAGGGAGAATGTGCAAACTCCACATACAGTCACCCATGGCTAGAATCAAAATTGGATCCCTGGTACTGTGAGGCAGCAGTACTACCCACTGAGCCACCATGCAGGTGCAGTATAATACACCCTATTAACATCTTGTACTGCTAAACATAGAAAATGAATATTTTATTCATTTTATTTAATGTTTAGCCTCCTGTACTACAGTAGTCACAGTAAATACTATCCCAACGTTGTGAATAGTTTATCGAACAAGAATAATTGTTTATCCAATGTTTTGGCTATAATACAAGAACTGGTGACGTGTAATATCTCCATGTTATTTAAAGTTAATTTACATTGTTGCACAAACCAGAAGATAGTGCTTCAGTTTAATAGAAATTCCAGAAAACCATTAAGTGTAATTTAGACCTAAAGGAGTTATTTGCAGAGTTTGACGCACGCATCTCTAACCTAACAACCACACTTGCAGTTGGTGTTTTTTAATTTTTATTCCATCCAAAAAACAAAATTCAAATTAAATCCAATTCATGGTCTCCACGAGGGGGACAAACAAGATCCAAGCTGACAAGATGAGACATTGCACCCTATCCTATTCTTGATTTGACGCTTCATCCTAGCTGAAAGGCCAAGGAGCACAAGTGAATCCCTAGTTAATGTCGACCCCTGCCTTCAATTAAATACAATTAATACTAACTGAGTGGATTCCGCTCAAACTTGTAGTTCTGCTTAAATAGCATTTCAAGGAATTAGTAAAATTCTGCGGACTGGTGACATGCTGGACCAGCAGTATTTTTAGTTCTGCAGTGTAAGGAAATGGGGAATAAAGCTTTCACTTCAATGACCCATCATAATATACAATTTATATTCTTCAAAATATGAAAACTCATCAATCAGAAGTTTAGTGTGCCTCAGAAATGTTATACAATGCAATATTTATCTATAACTGGGGAAGTACCAAGATTTATATAGATTTTCTTTGCAAAATTAAAATTATGACTAGAGGACTGGACGGAAGTCCTCCTAACTGAACTGTTAACCAGAAAAGGTAACTGTGGACAAAAATTCTGACCTTATATTTAATTTCAGATATTAATATCAATGAAACTGGCCTGGAAGGAGCGCTTTTCAGTTTACTGGACAGAGAATCAGACCGACGACTTCGTCAGGACATTCAGGAAACTCTAAGCCATATCCTCTCATCCATGGCTGTTGAAAAACTTTCTCATTGGTTAAAGTTATGCAATGATGTTTTATCTGCCTCAGCTGGTGAGTTCAAGTCTTTCATTTGGAAAATGTGTTGGTCTCCTGTCAAGCATAGGAAATTCGGATATGAAAGATAGTTTAGTCTCTTTCCTTCTAAATTCCACCTGCTAAAAACCACCCCTGCCTGAAAGGGTAGATCGGTGATATCTTGTGTTGCATTTACCAATATGGATCTGTAGCCAAGCAGCCAGAAAATTGGAGGTACCATGGGATGACCACCTAGATTTTCCCTTGCTCATTTTCCTCTTATTTAAGTGAGAGTTTTTTTTAGATGCGATGGCATGCAAAGTTGGAAAACTCAATTTGTGACTTGAAGTGTGCATGTGGATTCCACCACTCTAGTAACTGTTAACCATGACTGAAATCTGATCAAAAACAAAAAAATGCTGAGAAACTTAGCAGGCCTGACAACATCTTTGGAGATAGAGAATAGAGCTCATGTTTCAGGTGTGGATGACCCAGCTCTGACAAAGGGTCATCTTGACTCGAAACATTGGCTCTATTTTCTTTCCGTAGATGCTGTTAGACTTGTTGAGTTTCTCCAGTATTTTCGGTTTCTGCTTTGGATTCCAGCATCCGCAGTATTTTACCTTTAACTAAAATCTGATCAGTATTTTGAGTTTTGTGCCATATTTCTATGCAATTATTTACTTTCAGTACTACTCTTGACAAAGAATATATAAATTCTGATCACTTGTTCTCAAGATTTCACCACAGCACCTGTGGACACCACTCAGGAAGAGGAGGAAGATGGGGGAGATGATGATTCAATATTTACCTCAAGAAAAGATAACCAATTCCAACCAATCATCAAACCACGCTGGCCTACCAGGGTATTTGCAGCAGAATGTGTATGTCGAATTATTACACATTGTGAGAATATAGATGTTGCTCATTTTGACATGACCATGGCTCAAGAAAGAAAACTGAAGCACCCTAAGAGTAAGTTTTTTTGGGGGTAGGGTGGTGATGGTGGTGGATATAGATGGATGGATACCAATGTTCAGTGTAACTTTAGAATGTTACGAAGAACTAGCAGATGGATTATAACATGGGAAAATGTTAATTTGTCCATTCTGGCAAGGAGAATAAAAAAGAAGCATGCTTTCTAAATGGCAAGAGAATCAAAGTAGGCTATTAAGACTGCACCAACAACAATGACCAGGTCCTGCCTGCCATGGGAATTGTAGCAGGCCAGGGGTGGACCATGCAAAGATCTGTTGACCTCAGGTGGGATTTTTCCAAGTTTGGGGCATGCATGGCTGGAAAATCCTCCTAACGCTAAGGGGCAAGTTAGCATGGCCAGTGCACTTAACCCGCACATCTTTGGACTGTGGGAGGAAACCCACACAGATGCAGGGATATACCACACATCTGCACTACAATATACTCCACACTCTCACTGTAATAATCCCAAACCCTCACTGTAATAATCACTGCAAACTCATCACAGTGACCCAAGGCCGGAATTGAACCCTGGTGCTGTGAGGCAGCAGTGTTAACCACTATGCCATCCACAAGAGATTGGCGACTGAGGTTCAGAGGATCTGGTGTCCTTGTGCATGAAAAACAAAAGTCTAACATGCAGGTATAGCATATAGCAAGTAATTAAGAAAATTAATAGGATGTTATCATTTGCTGGAAGGGGGGTTTGAATACTAAAATAGGAAGATTATGCTTCAGTTCTGTAGAGTACTAGTGAGACCACATTTGGAGAATTGGATTCCACTACTCCATTTAGTATGTTAAGCATGACTAAAACCTGATCAAAAACAAAAAATGCTGGAGAAACTTAGCAGGTCTGACAGCGTCTGTGGAGGTAGAGAATAGAGCTGACATGTGGATGACCCAGCTCTGACAAAGGGTCAGCTTGATTCGAAACATTGGCTTTATTTTCTCTCCGCGGATGCTGTTAGATTTGCTGAGTTTCGCCAGCATTTTCGGTTTTTGCTTCAGATTCCAGCATCACAGTATTTTACCTTTAATTAAAATCTGATCAGTATTTTGAGTTCTGTACCATATTTCTGTGCAATTATTTACTTTCAGTAGTACTCTTTTCAAAGAATATGTAAATTCTGATCATTTGGAAATATGGTCACTATATTTATGGAAGAATGCATTGGAAGCAGTTCAGAGAAGATTTACCAGACTACCTGGAATGGGTGGGTTGTATCCGCTGGAGCTTAGAGTAAGACTTGGTTGAAACATTCTAAAATCCATTATAAATCAACTGGGTGAATGTGGAGAGAATGTTTCCTTTTATGGGAGAATCCAGATGAAGTGAAATTTTTGCTTTCTTGAGACTTTGGAATTCCTTTTCTGAAAAGATTGTGGATGCAGAGTTTTTGAATATTTTTAAGGTAGAGGTGGGTAGATACTTGAACTACATATTAAATATACCATGCACACTTTTTTCGAACATTACTTGCAGGTGATTTCTTAGTGATCCATCTGGCAGATTTAATCCGCATGGCTTTCATAGCTGCCACAGATCACTGTCACGCCTTGCGGCTGTCTGGCCTCGAAGCACTTCTTGTCATTATCAGGAAATTTTCAACCGTTCCCGAGCCAGAGTTTCCAGGTCATGTAATCCTTGAACAATACCAAGCAAATGTAAGTAACAGATCAAGTACTTAAAATGGCTTTGTGTCTCAAAAATGTTTTACAGCAAATGAGTTATTTTGATGTAAAATCGTGGCCTTGTAGACAAACAAAGGAATTGATTTGTGTGCCATTAAGTCCCACTAACAGTATTTGAGTGAGTAATGAATACAAGTTAAATATTGTAATGTCTTGTATTTTGAGAATTGAATCTATTATTTCATCAGATTTGCTTATTCAAACATCCAATATTGAATGAGCAGAAATTCCCTCCTGTTGTATTTTGGGAAGAATTGTCTTTTTTGATTCCTGCTCCAAACTTCATTCCTTAGCCCCAACTCTGTCCCTCTCCCTGACGGCCACGTGAGACTAAACCAGGCCATTTACAACATTGTTTGTCACATTTGACCCTAAAGTGAGGTAGCAATTGCATATTTGACATAGTGGATCCAAGGCTGTCAAGCAAGAGCCTACAGACTAGACGGCATCTTTCTCCGTGGCTGCCATTGTTGTTTGGAGGGGGACTTTCGCAGCTTGAAATCTGACCTCTGCAGCCCCATTGGGAATTGTAACCCACATTGCAGGAACCCCTGGTGCCCATGCATAGCTGTGTTTTTTGCTGATGCCTAGCTCTGAGGCTTGCACAAGTATACACTTTCCAGTAGGAGTTACCAGGCAGCCAGCAACAACAATAGCTGGTTTCCCTGTTCCTGAGCATGGGTGCTGATCAACTGAAATGCTTTTACTGCTCTCTCCACAAGGTTCAGTTGTGAAACCAGAAGCCTTTGTTTTATATGGCTTAATACCATGCAGGACAAAGTCTATTCAACTAAACATTTGAATACATACAAGGCATACATACCCATCTTAAGTTAAGTCCCATGCTTTCGTGGGCCCGCATTAATTTGAAAGCTATTGTTTCTGCTGAAAATGCACTCAATTTGACTCGGGAAGGTTTAAAAAAGCTGTTGGGTGAATTAAAGGAATACATTTGCATTCGGTAGATGAAAATAGTCCATACCATCCAATGATTCTAAACAGTCTTACTTGAAAATATGTATACTTCCACACAAACTTAGAGGTACAGTTATCATGTTACGAAACCTGAATCCTAAACAGGGACTTTGTCATGTAACAAGATTGATAGAAAGGAAGCTGCTTTCTTTGGATACTGAAATTATAGAAAGCAAATTACAAGGAAAAATAGTTTGTTTCTCAAATAATAGATGTAAACCCTGTAATTTCAATTTGAGAGAAAACCAGTCCTCAGTAACTGAAGAGGACACTTAATAGAGTGCAAACCTTTACCCTCTAATTTATTAATAACATCATTACAATTACACAGCTCTTTCTTGCAGCTTTTTCCTTACCTAGTTGATGTCTAACTACAAAGCTGAAAAAATAAATCACTTTACTGAGAATCTCTATTTCACTGAGAAGGCTTCTGTCCAATGGACATCTGACAACTCAATCTGAAAGCTCTGCTCACATTTGGACAGCTGTGACAAATTACACCACAGCAGCAGAGACAGTCCACAAAGTTATAAAAGAATCTGGGTAAGAGTCAGTGCAGATTTGATAGGCTAAATGGCTGCCTTCTGCACTGTAGGGATTCAGTGGTAATATGAAAATTCGAGTTCCTGACCCCATTTTTGCCAAAAAAATAAATCTATACTTCCTTGGACTTAGCTGTACGTCAAGTTTCCTTGAAATCTGTCCATTAGGTTTTGAAGTACATTGTTTACAGAGATACATTGTTTACAGATAAACAGACGTGGGCGAAACACATTATCTTCAGTGGCAGAGTGAATGACCCTGTGGTATTCTATGACTATAAACATGGCAAACAAATTCATATTTGTACTTCTAGTCCTGATTTTACACATTTACACAGCTTCATTTAGGTTTTTCAAGAGTTTTAATTGTATTCGAGTCTTTGGCAGAAGAACAACTAGAAATTCTGCATTTAAAGAAGTACTATTGCAATAAAAATACTAATTTAACAGTAGACATTTTGCAGGTCCCTGCTAATTTATTAAAAATACTGCTCATTTTCTTCCCCTTTTTTTAAGTTTCCCAAGCCTGTTGGTGCCCCTTTTAGTATGTTTTTAAGTGTGTAAAACTGGTCCTTGATAACGTAGCTTTTGATTGTCATTTGAGTTAGTCGGTTAAATTACGTCTTTTTAGGAGTCATAGAGTTTTTCAGCATGGAAACAGGCCCTTCGGCCCAACCTGTCCATGCTGCCTATATCTGTCTGTAGTCATCGTACCCATGTAACTATCTAAATGCTTTTAAAAGACAAAACTGTACCTGCCTCTACTACTACCTCTGACAGCTTGTTCCAGACACTCAGCACCCTCTGTGTGGAAAAAATTGCTCCTCTGGATACTTTTGTATCTCTCCCCTCTTGTTTTAAACCTGTGCCTTCTAGTTTTAGACTTCCCCACCTTTGGGAAAAGATATTGACTATCTTGCTGATCTGTGTCCCTCATTATTTTATAGATCTCTATAAGATCACCCTTCAGCTTTCTTCGCTTCAGAAAAAAAAGTCCCAGTCTACCCAGCCTCTCCTTATAACTCAATCCATCAAGTCCCGATGGCATCCTAGTAAATCTTTTCTGCACTCTTTCTAATTTAATAATATCCTTCTATAATAGGGTGACCAGAATTGCACACAGTATTCCAAGTATGGCCACACCAGTGTCTTATACAACTTCAATAAGACATCCCAACTCCTGCATTCAGTGTTCTGACTGATGAAACCAAGCATGCCGAATGCTGGCTTCATCACTCTGTCCACCTGTGACTCCACTTTCAAGGAGCTATGAACGTGTACCCCTAGATCTTTGTTTTTTAACTCTCCCCAACGCCCTGCCATTAAATGAGTAAGTCATGCTCTGGTTCAATCTACCAAAATGTATCTTCTCGCATTTGTCTAAACTCAATCTGCCATTCGTCAGCCCACAGATCCAATTGATCAAGATCCCGTTGCAATTGGAGATAACTTTCTTCACTATACACAATGCCACCAATCTTGGTGTCATCTGCAAACTTACTAACCATGCCTCCTATATTCTTATCCAAATTATTAATATAAATGACAAATAATAGTGGACCCAGCACTGATCCCTGAGACTCACCACTGGTCACAGGTCTCCAGTTTGAAAAACAACTCTCTACAACCACCCTCTGGCTTCTGTCAATAAGCCAATTTTGTATCCATTTAGATATCTCACCCTCGATCCTGTGAGATTTAACCTTGTGCAACAACCTACCACGTGGTGCCTTATCAAAGACCTTGCTATAGCCCATGTGGACAACATCAACTGCACTTCCCTCACCTACCTTCTTGGTTACCCCTTCAAAAGACACAGTCAAATTTGTGAGACGTGATTTTCCACTTACAAAGCCATGCTGACTGTCCTGAATCAGTCCTTGCATTTCTAAATGCCTGTAGATCCTGTCTCTCAAAATATCTTGGAACAATTTATCCACCACAGATGTGAGGCTCACTGGCCTGTAGTTCCCAGGCTTTTCCCTGCAGCCCTTTTTAAACAAAGGCACAATATTTGCCATTCTCCAATCTTCAGGCACTTTGTAATATTGTACTTCCTTTTGTTATAATTTTAATAGATTTGTATTGCTTTCACCAATAGCCATGTTAAATATTCTAATTTGACGTTCAGGTTGGAGCAGCACTGAGGCCTGCGTTCAGCCCTGATACCCCACCTGATGTTACTGCTAAGGCATGTCAGGTAAGTGCATCATTTTGTTTTATAGGGCTAACATGTAATTCACAATTCTCACCTGAAATAGTTTTTCCATTTTCAGCAGTTTAGATTTGCATCAGAAGCATAATATGATCTTTCTGCACTCTTAATATACTGGAGGAAAAATGCAGCATGTAATTTTTTCACTATGGATCACTGTACACTTAACCCTTTACTGCGCAATGGTTGCGATACCAGCCGTATTTGACCAAATGCTGAGAGAGAGAATTCATCTTGCAATAATTTTCAGTTTTGCTGAAAAGCTTTGTGGGTAGAGCTGGAGAGAGGTTGGGGGCATGATGGAACAGTGGGGTAGCATGGTGGTGCAGTGGTTCACACTGCTGCTTCACAGTGCTGGGGACCCAGGTTCGATTCCCAGCTTGGGTCACTGTCTGAGTGGTATTTGCACGTTCTCCCCATGTCTGCATGGGTTTCCTCCACAGTCTGAAAGACATGCTGGTTAGGTGCACTGATCCAAACAGGCGCTGGAGTGTGGGAACTAGAGGAATTTCACAGTAACCTCATTGCAGTGTTAATGTAGGCCTTACTTGTGACTAATATTTAATAAATAAAATAAACAAATAAAAAAAGAGACAGCTACATTACTAGGTGTTTATTATAGACCATCAGATAGTCATTGGGAAATTGATGGGCAAATATGTGCGCAATTCACAAACAGGTAGTAAAACTAATAAGGGAATAGTTGTATGAGGTAATTTCAACTTTCCCAATATTAATTGGGATAGCCGTCATTTTAAGGGCTTAGATGGAATGGAGTTCTTAAAATGAATACAAGAAAACATATGTCAATATGTAGAGGATCCAATAAGGGAAGGAGCTGTGCTGGACCTAATTCTGGGGAATGAAGTCAGACAGGTGTTTGATGTGTTGGTGGGGGAGCATTTTGGTGATCGTGACCACAACATGGTTCAATTCAAATTTGTTATGGACAAAGGAATTGACAAGTTGCAAAAAAAAAGTTTTGGATTGGAGGAGACATTGATTTTAACAAAATTAGGTAGGATCTAGCCAAGGTAAATTGGAATGAGTTACTTGTGGGGATATCTACAGAAGAGCAATGAGTGGTGTTCAGAGATGAAATGGGGAGGGTACAGGCCTAGCATGCTCCGTCTAGGGTAATAGGAAGTGCAACAAACCCAGAGAACCATGGATGACCAGAGGCATTCAGGATACAATAAGAAGGGAAAGAGAGGCTTTTAACAAGTATAAGGGGAGTAAGCCTGCAGAGGCACTCGTGGAGTACAGAAACTGCAAGTTGGAGCTTAAGAAGTCATTTAGGAGAACAAAGAGGGGATATGAGAAAGGTCTGGCTGGTAAAAGTAGAGAAAATCCTAAGGTATTCTGTAAATATATCAATGGGAGGAGGATAACCAGGGAAAGAGTAGAGCCCATTAGGGGCCAAGAGGGAAATCTGTGGGTGGAGGCAGGGGACATTGGTAGGGTGTTAAGAGAATATTTCAACCTGTTTTCACTCATGAGAATGAGGAGGTAAATATGGAACTCAGGGAGAGAGACTGAAAAGACTGGGAGAGCAAACTATCACCAGAAGTGACAAGGTACTTGAGGTATTGGCTGGCTTAAAAGTGGACAAATCTCCAGGTCCAGATGAATTGTGTCTCAGCCTGTCGTGGGAAGGAAGGAAATTGAAGGGGCTCTGACCCAAATTTTTAATTGCTCCATGGCCACTGGGGAGGTGCCAGAGGACTGGAGAACAGCTAATGTGGTCCCACTATTTAAGAAGGGTTGCAGAAACAAGCCGGGGAACTACAGACCAATGAGTCACTTCTGTGGTTGGGAAACTACCGGAGAAGATTTTGAAGGAAAGAATCGTTCTCTATTTGGAGAGGCAAAGTTTGATCAGGGATAGTCAGCATGGTTTTGTCAGAGGGAGACCATCCCTAATAAATTTGATTGGATTTTTTGAGCATGTCACCAAGTGTTGGATGAGGGTAGTGCAGTTGATGTGATTTACATGGATTTCAGCAAAGCCTTTGACAAAGTCCCACATGGGAGATTTATTACGAAGGCTAATGCACATGGGATACAGGGTAATCTGACAAGGTGGACTTATAATTGGCTTAGCGATAGGAGATAGAGGGTGGTGACAGGCAGCTGCTTTAGTGACTGGAGGCCAGTGATAGTAACGTGCGGCATGGATCCATGCTGGGCCCTGTATTGTTCGCCATTCATATAAATGACATAGGTGACTGTGGGTGTTAGAATCAGTAAGTTTGTCGATGATACAGATTGGCCAGGTGGTTAACAGTAAGGTTGAGTGCCTTGGGTTAGATGATATGGCCAAATGAGCGGATGAATGGCAGATGGAATTCAATCCTGAAAAATGTGAGGTGGCACTTTGGAAGGAGTAATTTGATAAGGAAGTATACTATGAAAAGTCAGACACTGGGAAATTCTGAAGAACAAAGGACCTTGGTGTGTTTGTCCATCCCTGAAGGTGAAAATGCAGGTTAATAGGGTGGTGAAAAAGTCATATGGCACACTTGACTTTATCATTCGGGTTATAGTTTACAAAAGCAGAGAGGTCATGATGGAGTTGTATAGAACTCTGGTGAGGCCACAGCTGGAGATCTGTGTGTAGTTCTGGTCGCCACATTATAGGAAGAACGTGCACACACTGGAGGGGTTGCAGAGGAGATTCACCACTATGTTGCCTGGGATGGAACATTTAAATTATAAAGAGAGGTTGGATAGGCTTAGTTGTTTTCTCTGGAGCAGAGGAGATTGAGGGATGACCTGACTGAGGTTTCAAGATTGAGGGGCATGGATAGGGAGCAACTGTTCCCCATAATTGAAGGGTCAGTTGCAAGGGCACACAAGTTAAAAGTGAGGGGTTGGAGGTTTGGGAGGATGTGAGGAGAAACCTTTTTACTCAGAGGGTGGTGACCCTCTGGAATGCACTGCCTGCAAGGGTTGGAAGTGGGTTGCCTCATATCCTTTAAAAAGTACCTGGGTGAGTACCTGGCATGCCATAATATTCAAGGCCAAGTGCTGGCAAGTGGGCAGGTCAGAGCATTTTGGGCTTTGATGCAGCCTTGATGGGCCAAAGGGCCGCTTCTGCACTGCAGTATTTTGTGATTCTGTGATTCAGAAGGTTCTAGAATATATTCCCTATCAATGCTGTTTTTCAGTAGCTAATACAGTTGGCTACATACCCACTTTAATTAGGAATCAGTGAGGGCTCCCTGTCCATTGAGCCTTGCCGTCAAATACAGGACGAGAATGGTTCATCAGCTGTCATTGATTACAGTCACATAAATGAGTAAGTACTTAGTTACAAGTCTGCCTTCAGGCAGGAGAGGAAATTAAATAAAAAGTCTTGTGCTGAAGATTAAAAAGATGGCAATCAAAGTTCTTCAGTGGTGACTTGATGAGTGTTTTCTGTTTGAAGAAAAAATGAGTAGATGTGAATATGTAACCTTGCTTAACTAACTTTGCTGACTTTAATTTTCTAATACTTTACAGGTAAAGTCTTTTTTGCTGTCCAGAGAAATATATATTCTGCATTATATTAATTTAGCAACTTGGCCTTTTTTCTTTGAGGTAGTTGCCAGACCCTGACAGAAGTACATGATTAACTGATATATTAGTGCTAAATGTGTGGTATTGGGTTGGGTCTATACAGTCATTATGATCAAATTGAAGATTTTTCTTAAATTCTGTTTTGCATTAGGTTTGCAGTGCTTGGATTGGAAGTGGAGTTGTGAGTGATGTAAATGATCTTCGAAGAGTTCATCAGCTACTGGCAACATCCTTGAACAAAGTACAAGCTGGAAAGGAAGCACGGAATCAACTATATAGTGAGAGTACCTCAACAATGGAGAATCTAGCTGTTCTGAAAGCATGGGCTGAAGTATGTGACTCATATAGAGTTTATATCTTTGGCACTTCTACAATTTTTTGAAGATTGGGTACACTGACATGGCGGGCATATATCTTTGCTAATTAAGCAAGCACACCTTGTACAAATGAATTCTAGAAAGCTCGCTTTCAAGCAGTGATCCACAATGACTTGCCAGCATTGCCTTTGAGTGTAGGCAGCTGCGAAGTATTCATTCAATCCTTGAGCCTGTCTTTTCTTTGATTCTTAAGCCCCTTTTTTGATCCCTGATCGATCCCATCTCTTTTCTTGTTGCCCTTCATTTATCTGTGAGAAGACCTTTATGGTCTTTCATGATCATCACCAGTCTTTGCCCCCCCCCCCCCGTTTCCTTTTTCACCTCCCTTCTGACCTTGATATATTTAATCACGTTCTCACTTGTTTTATCAACCTGGCATCTATCACAGGTATCCTTTATTGGTTTAATCTTCCTGTCTATGCCTTTTATATCCAGGAAGCTCTTGGCTTTGTTTGCCGTACCTTTCTCCCTCATTAGAATTTACTTGACTGAATCCAAAATATCTTGGCTTTAAAGGCAATACATTATTTCATTGCAGTTTGTGAATCTAAGTTGCCTAGCTCAGATCTGTTCACAGAAGCAGAAGAAGGCCATTTGGTCCATTTGAGCCTACAACAATTGCACTCAGGCCCTATCCCCGTAACCCCACGTATTTGCCCTGTTAATCTCCCTGACATGAAGGGGCAATTGAGCATGGTCAGTCAACCTAACACACACATCTTTGGACTGTGGCGGGAAACTGGCCCTCTCGTACTCAAATCGGCCCTTCCTCCAGTAAAGTTCTTTTACTCTGGATTTCTCTTTGTCCTTTTCTATAGCTAACCTAAACCTTATAATACTAGGATCACTATCTCCTAAATGTTCCCCAACTATCATTTGACACGATCAACTTGCCGGGAACAAACTGAATGGTCTTCAGAATCTCATCCCTCTTTGTGCCTTTCCTGTCTGTATTTGATAACTTAAGTACTCTGTTGGTTTTGCAACTCTTCGTAATTTCCTTGCAAATTTGTTCCTTGTATCTTTCCCACTAATTGGTGACCTATAGAATACATCCAAAAGTGCAATGAAAGCTTTATTGTGTGTTGGCTCTAACCAAATAGAATTTGTCCTTGACACCTCTGGACATTGTTAATTTGCTTAACGTTTTTGTTTCTTTCCAGGTTTACATTGTAACTGTTGAAAAGCAAAATACGTGTCCACCAAAACAGAAGCAGTTCTTGAAGTTTGAGACATCTACAGCTGATGGCTCCAATGATGCAATTACTTCTGCAGACGGTCTTCTCAATTTGGTCCAATCAGAACTGGGAACACTGAGTAAACTCTGGCTGGCTGCACTTCAGGACTATGCCCTTCTCACATTGCCTCCAGAATATGCTGATCAGCTTCCAGCTGAAGGTCAGGATATTGATTTTCTTTTCATAAATTTTATTTGACATAGCCTTACCTAAATCCAGTTTGCACTCAAGTTTTGTTGTGGTTCCTTTGCTTGCGTATAGCAACATGGCTGATTGCTGACCTAACTGAGATTCAGAGACTTGCACTGTTCTGGAATGATGCTGAATGGCCAGAACCACCATGTGAATGGTGATGTAACCTGCTTTTATCGATTCAGAATGGTTATAGCACAAAAAGAGATCATTCAACCTTGGTTGCATGCCCCTGCCTTTCCTCCATACCCTTGCAAATTTTTCTTCTTCCAGTTCTCTTGAAAGCCATGATTGTCTGAAATTATGGTGGTACAAATTTAATGTAGCTCCCTGCCCCCCTACAAAAACTCAATTTTCTATTGCAGCAATTGTGTTAACAGCTCAAGTTACACAACATGTAACTTTGAAAACTCTATTTCATAGCCCCACCTAAGTCGTAACAAATAGTCCAATTAATTGCTGCTCCTTGAAAATACCTATCGATATTACAGTTGAAAGCATGTGACAATGGACAATTGATAGCATCTGACAGATTTGGTATTTTGCGATGGCGTTATTAGCCACTCAGTATTCTTCACTTATGATACGTATCTCTTGAGAAATAGCTTTTTTTTTTCTCCAAATGCGATCCTCAGCTGAAAGAATTGTCAAAGCCTTCCCTAAATTTTTGATTTTGTTTTCCCCTCTTGTGGGTAAGTACATATTCTTTCTTCAGTACCTTGCCAAGGCTTCATTGCTGCAAACAAAATACCATGTATTGCCACTCTAAAGCACAAGTTAATGTTCCAGTGGGCTGTGTCCCTGCAGCATCCATCTCTTTTGATTTTAACTATGAAGTTTTGAATTATAAAATGTTGCCGTTGATAAAATCGAAAATGTGAAAGCTAAAAATTAATTCCAATACAAGAATACTATTTTCTATGTTATGTTGAGGGGAGATGCCCTATTTTAAATGAACCTCAGCTCCTGACTTTATTGTAGATATAATTTAGGGTTCATCTAAATTTGCCATCGCATCTATTTTTTAAAATTTTTTCTTCTCACCTGAAAATGTTGTCTCGTGATAACTTTTTGATGCCTATGCAATTAACAATCTTTTGTATAAGCTCTGATACCATGTGCCACTGAGTTCCTCAACCTTGAATACAGTTCCATGAAATCGAGCCTATATCCTAAATCCACAATATGGTCATCATCTGGAGGATGTATTGCAGCTGATTTTCTCCTTGGTTCAGGAGGATTAAGGCCAACTCCAATGTCTCAACCTCTGCCTGCAGTGAAATCTGCAGACAGGGAGAAGGGATCAAAGCTGCATGGCTCAGTGCTGCACTTGGCATTGATTATCTACTCCACCTGTGCCTTCAAAGAAGTCTGTTTGCATTTTTAACAATAGTTTGAAATTCCCTCAAATACCCAAGCAAACTACTATGGATGCTGAAGATCCGAAATAAATAAAAGTAGCAAATGCTGTTAACGCTAGACAATATCTGTGGAGAGAGAACCCAAGTTAACATTTCAGATCTGTGACCATCTTCCTAATGGGTGGCATGTTGGTACAATGGTTAACACTACTGTGTCGCAATGCCAAGGACCAGGTTCGATTCCAGCCTTGGGTGACTGTGCAAACTCCATAGACATTCTTCCTATATCGGTGTGGGTTTCATCTGGATGGTCCGTTTTCTCCCACAGTCCAAAGATGTGCAGGTTAGGTGGATTGGCCATACTAAGTTACCTGTTAGTATACCAAGATGTGTAGGTTAGTGGAATTAGCAGTGTAACTGCATGGGATTCTCTTTCGGAGAGTTAGTGCAGACTTGATGGGTTGAATTACCTCCTTCCGAACTGTGAAGGATTTTTTTGAAGACATCAGAGACCTGAAACATTATCTGTGGAATAGAAACAGAGTTACTGCCTGACCTGCTGAGCATTTCCAGCATTTTCCAAATTGATTGTTGAAATGCTCTCTAATTGGTATCATATATTGCTGTATTAAACCGTCAAAAACAGCTGAAAGAATAAAAGTCACTGATTCTGAATTTCTGCTAAATTACTTGATCTCAACTGAGACAGCATTATCGGACACTAATTGGCTTGAGCACACTGGGTTGAAGTGGCTTTGATTTGGGTCAAGTCTTTTCGGTTGGAAATAAGAAGCTTTATGGTGAGAACAGATTAGACTTATTTAGTGCGCCCTTGTCAGTTAAATAACATGCTGCCATTGGCATGATGTATCTAAAGAATAGCTACATGGCTGAGGTTCTGGAGGATTGCTAAGAACACTTCTGATGCGGCAAAGAGACAATGTAGTTAAAATTTGATCTTTTTTTAATTGTCCAATCCTGTTGCATATTAATTGCCTTATAATACTGTTCGGTAGTGATTTCAGGATTGTAGAAACTTGTAAATAATAATTCTGCCTAAAACCATAATATCCCATTTGTATTTAGTTGACTGGATTATTGGATGAATGCTCGTGAATAGTGGTATTAAAATAGGACTTCTATTTCCTTGCAATGCAACTGTATATCTGTAGATGTCCAGAAAGGAAAGATTCAGGCCTGCTGTCACCTCCTTGGACAAGGCTGACTTGAATAAATAGCCATTTGGATTGGGTACAAGGGTCAATTCAATATTTGTGGAAGAGCAAGTTAACAAGAAGCAACTGACAGAAAGAGGACAGAAAGTTTTTAAGGCAGGAGGGGGAAATATAGCAGTAGCGTTTAATGTGTTCTAAATAAAGTGAGTGGTGTTAAGTTCTGCAGTCAAATTAATGATTCTGTTTTGTTACATAATTGATTTATCTGAAAGTAACTGACTTTTAACGGTCAAGTCAGTTTCAAATCACTGATTCAGTTTACTGACAGAAATAATGCTTTATCATTTTGGTAATACAGCTAATACAGAATGTGTTTCATCTTTGGCTAGGTGGTGCATTTTATACGTCGGAGACCATAGAGGGTGCAAGGCCACATTATTTTGGCTCTTGGGCTCCTATTCTACATGCCACAGCGTTGTGGCTGAACAGCACAGGTTTCATAGTAATTGACCCAGATGAAGGCTCTTCTCGTTTGTCCAGACCTGTAACCCCAACGATGCTGGGTCATGAATTTACTTTGACGAATGTGGTAATGTCACCAGAAGATGTCAACACTGATAGATTTCATCTCATTCTAGGTTGGTTATTTAGTAAGCACATAAATTAGTGTGTTGTAGAATATTTTTCTCTATGAATAGAATTAAAGGATATGTTTCATTTGTGTATGTGCACATTACATTAAAAAAGAAAACTGTAGACACAGTACCTCTGGACAGATTTGTGTTGCAGGCCTTTTTGAAAAGTATACCTTATAAGTTGTTATGAATTGTTAACTGTAGCGAACAAAACAATCTGATTTTTCTTTAAACCTAATTGTTGTGAATTTTTCTCTGAGAAATTTCACAAGCACAAGTTATGGCAAAAAGCAGAAATCTGGAATTTGATGGCCGGATATGAATTTTAAAACTGTGATTTGGGAATCAGGAGTCATTATGGATCAGTGAAGTTTGCTGATGATTACGGATTATTCAGTACATCAGATAAATGAAGCAGTCTGTGTCTCCATGCACAGTAAGACCTGGACAGTATTCAGGCTTGAATTCAAATGTCAAGTAACGTTTATAGTCAGAAGTCTCTCAACACCAGGTTAAAGTCCAACTGGTTTATTTGGTAGCAAAAGCCACCAGCTTTCGGCGCGCTTGCTGCTGCTTCGTCAGGTGAGTGGGAATTTTATTCACAATCAAGGCATATAAAGACACAAATTCAATTTACAAAATAATGATTGGAATGCGAGACTTTACAGGTAATCAATTCTTAAAGGTACAGACGATGTGAATGGAGAGAACGTTAAGCACAGGTTGAAGAAATGTGTATTGTCTCCAGAGAGGGCAGTTAGTGAGATTTTGCAAGTCCAGGCAAGTTGTGGTGGTTACAGAGTGTGACGTGAACCCAAGATCCCAGTTGAGGCTGTCTTCGAGTCTGCGGAACTTTGCTATCAGTCTCTGCTCAGCAACTCTGCGCTGTCGTGTGTCGTGAAGGCTGCCTTGGAGAACACTTATCCGAAGATCAGAAGCCGAATGCCCGTGACTACTGAAGTGTTCGTAACAGGAAGAGAACACTTTTGCCTGGTGATTGTTGAGCGGTGTTCATTCATCCATTGTCGTAGCATCTTCACAGGCTCCCCCAATGTTCCTTGCCTTGGAACATCCATTCCTGCAGCGTAACAGGTAGACAACGTTGGCCAAGTTGCAAGAGTATGTACCGTGTACCTTGTGGATGGTGTTCTCATGTGAGATGATGGCATCCATGTGGATGATCTGGCATGTCTTGCAGAGGTTGCTGTGGCAGGGTTGTGTGGTGTTGTGGTCACTGTTCTCCTGAAGGCTGGGGAGTTTACTGTGGACAATGGTCTGTTTGAGGTTGTGCAGTTGTTTGAAGGCAAGAAGTGGGGGTGTGGGAATGGCTTTGGTGAGATGTTCGGCTTCATCAATGACTTGCTAAAGGCTCCAGAGAACATGTGGTAGCTTCTCCGCTTCAGGGAAGTACTGGACAACGAAGGGTACTCTGTCCACCGTGTCCCGTGTTGGTGTTTTGAGGAGGTCGATGTGGTTTTTCACTGTGGCGCGTCAGAACTGTCGATTGATGAGTCGAGCGCCATATCCTATTCTTATGAGGTCATCTTTCAGCGTCTGGAAGTGTCTGTTGCGATCCTCGTCATTTGAGCAGATCCTGTGTATACGGAAGGCTTGCCCGAAGTTGGAGTAGAGAAGGAGGTAGAAGGGGGGGTGGGGTAGCATTATTGGTCAAGGACTGTATCACAGTGTCAGAGAGGAACTTTGATGAGGACTTGTCTGTTGAGGTAGTATGGGCGGAGATTAGAAATAGGAGAGGAGAGGTCACCCTGTTGGGAGTCTTTTATAGACCTCCAAAAAGTTCTAGAGAGGTTGAGGAAAGGATTGCGGAGATGATCCTTGTTAGGAGTGAAAGTAATAGGGTAATTGTTATGGGGGACTTTAACTTTACTCATGTTGATTGGAATTGCTATAGCTCTAGCTCGTTAGAGGGGTCAGTTTTTGTTCAAAGTGTGCAGGAAGGTTTTTTGACTCAGTATGTAGATAGGCCGACTAGAGGTGAGGCTATATTGGATTTGGTGCTGGGTAATGAGCCAGACCAGGTGCTAGACTTGGAAGTTGGTGTGCATTTTGGGGATAGTGACCACAATTCGATTACGTTCACCTTAGTGATGGAAAGGGATAGGCATGAACCTCGGGTCAGTAATTTCAGCTGGGGGAAGGGTAATTATGAGGCTATTAGGAGAGAATTAGGAAGCATTGGTTGGACTAGGAGATTACAGGGACTAGGAACGTCCGAGATGTGGAGATTTTTCAAGGAGCAGCTACTGCGGGTCTGTGATAGGTATGTCCCTGTCAGGCAAGGAGGATTTGGTAGGCCCAGGGAACCGTGGTGCACTAAAAAAGTTGATTCGTTGGTTAGGAAGAAAAAGGAGGCTTATGTTCGGATGAGGCTTGAGGGCTCAGGTAGTGCATTAGAAAGTTTTAGATTGGCTAGGAGGGAGTTGAAGAGGGAGTTAAGAAGGGCTAAAAGAGGACATGAGATGACTTTGGCTGATAGGATTAAGGAGAACCCTAAGGCGTTTTACAGGTATGTCAAGAACAGAAGGTTGGTTAGGGCAAGATTAGGGCCAGTTACAGACAGTAGAGGGAAGTTGTGTGTGGAACCGGAGGAGATTGGAGAGGCGTTGAACCAATATTTCTCTTCGGTGTTCACGCAAGGGGACATGAATGTAGCTGAGGAGGACACTGGGGTGCAGGGGTGTAAAATAGATAGTATTGCAGTTGATACGGGGGATGTGCTGGATATTCTAGAAGGTTTGAAAATAGATAAGTCCCCTGGTCCGGATGGGATTTACCCTAGGATTCTCTGGCAGGCAAGAGAGGTGATTGCAGAGCCTCTGGCTCTGATCTTCAGGTCGTCGTTGGTCTCTGGTATAGTACCGGAAGATTGGAGGACAGCAAATGTTGTCCCATTGTTTAAGAAGGGGAGCAGAGACTTCCCTGGGAATTATAGACCGGTGAGTCTTACTTCTGTGGTGGGTAAGGTTTTGGAAAGGATTATTAGAGACAGGATTTATAGTTATTTGGAGAGTAATGAATTGATTAGAGACAGTCAGCATGGTTTTGTAGCGGGTAGGTCGTGCCTTACTAACCTTATTGAGTTCTTTGAGAAAGTGACCAAAGAGGTGGATAGGGGTAAGGCAGTTGACGTGGTGTATATGGATTTTAGTAAGGCGTTTGATAAGGTTCACCATGGTAGGCTTCTGCAGAAAATGCAGATGTATGGGATTGGGGGTGATCTAGGTAATTGGATCAGGAATTGGCTAGCAGATAGGAGACAGAGGGTGGTGGTTGATGGTAAATATTTGTCATGGAGTTCGGTTATGAGTGGTGTGCCTCAGGGATCTGTTTTGGGGCCACTGCTGTTTGTAATTTTTATTAATGATTTGGATGAGGGTATAGTTGGGTGGATTAGTAAGTTTGCTGATGACACCAAAGTCGGAGGTGTGGTAGATTGTGAGGAAGGGTGTCATAGTTTGCAGGGTGACTTAGAAAGGTTGCAGAGCTGGGCCGCGAGGTGGCGGATGGAGTTTAATGTGGAGAAGTGTGAGGTAATTCATTTCGGTAGGAATAACAGATGTGTTGAGTATAGGGCTAACGGGAGGACTTTGAATAGTGTGGAGGAGCAGAGGGATCTAGGTGTATGTGTACATAGATCCCTGAAAGTTGGGAATCAAGTAGATAAGGTTGTTAAGAAGGCATACGGTGTCTTGGCGTTTATTGGTAGGGGGATTGAATTTAGGAGTCGCAGCGTCATGATGCAACTGTACACAACTCTGGTACGGCCGCACTTGGAGTATTGTGTGCAGTTCTGGTCCCCACATTACAGGAAGGATGTAGAGGCTTTGGAGAGGGTGCAGAGGAGGTTTACCAGGATGTTGCCTGGTATGGAGGGGAGATCCTATGAGGAGAGACTGAGAGATTTGGGGTTGTTTTCGCTGGAAAGAAGGCGGCTAAGAGGGGACCTTATTGAAACATATAAGATGATTAGAGGTTTAGACAGGGTGGATAGTGATAGCCTTTTTCCTAGGATGGAGAAAGCTAGCACGAGGGGGCACAGCTTTAAATTAAGGGGGGGTAGTTATAGGACTGATGTCAGGGGTAGGTTCTTTACCCAGAGGGTGGTGAGGGACTGGAATGCCCTGCCAGCTGCAGTTGTAAATGCGCCTAGTTTGGGGGCGTTTAAGAGATCTGTGGATAGGTTTATGGACGAAATGGGATTGGTTTAGATTAGTGGGTTAGTGTTTTTTTTTAAAAGCTGGTCGGCGCAACATCGTGGGCCGAAGGGCCTGTTCTGCGCTGTAATGTTCTATGTTCTATGAAGGGGATGGCTTCTTTAACGGGTTTAGGGTGGAAGCTGAAGAAGTGGAGCATCGTAAGGTTATCTGTGGGCTTGCGGTACAGTGAAGTGCTGAGGTGGCCATCCTTAATGGAGATGCGTGTGTCCAAGAATGCGTCCGATTCCAGAGAGTAGTCCATGGTGAATCTGATGGTAGGATGGAACTTGATGTCATCATGTAGTTGTTTCAGTAATTGTTCATCATAGTCCAAAGGAAGAAAATGTCATCAATGTATTTAGTATATAGCATTGTTTGAAGGTCCTGTGCGGTGAAGATGTCTTGTTGGCATATTGAGGTGCGAATTTGGCCCCCATGGCTGTTCCGTGTGCCTGGATGAAGAACTGGTTGTTGAAGTTGAAGACATTGTGGTCCAGGATGAAGCAGATCAGTTATAAAATTGCATCTGGAATCTGGCAGTTGTTGACAATGCCATCGTCGTGGGAGATGCTAGTGTAGAGTGCCAAGACATCTGTTGTGACGAGGAGTGCTCCTGGTTCAGTTGCTCCATGTGTGCTGAGTTTCTGAAGGAAGTCCGTAGTGTCACGACAAAAGCTGGGGATTCTTTGTACAATGGGTTTCAGGATGTAGCAGAGAGGTTCTCACACAGGATCCCATTGCCCCATATGATGGGACGGCCGGTTGTATTTGCCTCGTTATCTTCAGAGATCCCCAACATGGAGAGTACGTGGGATGAGAGCACAGAGGGTGCTCTGAAGGTTTTGATCAGACTGTTGAGTTGACGGGTGTGGTCTTTGGTTGGATCTGCGGGTAACTGTTTGTAGTGTTCCCCATTGTTCAGTTGTCAGTGCACTTCTTTGCAGTAATCTGTTCTGTTCAGTCTGACAGTGGCCTCTCCTTTGTCTGCTGGTTTGATGACAATGTTGCAGTTGGTCTTGAGAGTTTGGATGGTGTTGCATTGTGCTTGGGTGATGTTCGGGGCTGTCTTGTGAGTGCGGCTGATGAATCTGATGCTGATGCACCTCCTGATGTCTTGGGCATACATGTCAAGTTAAGGGCAGCGGCCTTCCGGAGGAGTCCAATTCGACTCTTTCCTCTTCGGTTGCTGCGCTGTGCATCCTCATGATCCTCCGCTTCTCCACCATTCATCCTAAAGACATTAAAGAAGCCATCCCCTATGGACAAACCCTCTATACACAGGATCTGCTCAGATGAGGATGTTTGTAACAGACACCCCCAGACGCTGAAAGTTGCTCTCATAAGAATAGGATATGGCGCTTGCCTCATCGATCAACAGTTCCAACGTGCCACAGCGAAAAACTGCACGGACCTCCTCAGAAGACAAACGCGGGACATGGTGGATAGAGTACCCTTCATTGTCCAGTACTTCCCTGGAGTGGAGAAGCTACAACATCTTCTCCGGAGCCTTCAGCAACTCATTGCTGAAGACAAACATCTTGCCAAGGCCACCCCCACACCCCTACTTCTTGCCTTTAAACAACCTCACAACCTTAAACAGGCCATTGTCCAGCAAATTACCCAGCCTTCGGGAGAACAGTGACCATGAACCACACAACCCTGCCACAGCAATCTCTGCAAGACGTGCCAGATCATCGACACGGATGCCATCATCTCACGTGAGAACACCATTCACCAGATACATGGTATATACTCTTGCAACTTGGCCAACGTTATCTACCTGATGTGCTGCAGGAAATGATGTCCCGAGTCATGGTACATTGGGGAGACCATGCAGATGCTACGACAACAGATGAATGAATGCTGCTCGACAATCACCAGGCAAGAGTGTTCCCTTCTTGTTGAGGAAACTTCAGTGGTCACGAGCATTCGGCCTCTGATCTACAGGTCAGCATTCTGTAAGGCAGCCTTCACGACACATGACAGTGCAGAGCCGCTGAGCAGAGACCAATAGTAAAGCTCCACACACATGAGGACGGCCTCTACCAGGATCTTGGGTTCAGGTCACACTATCTGTAAGCCCCACAACTTGCCTGGACTTGCAAAATCTCACTAACTGTCCTGTCTGGAGACAACACACGTCTCTTTGACGTGTGCTTAATGCTCTCTCCATTCACGTTGTCTGTACCTCTAAGACTTGATTACCTGTAAAGACTCGCATTCCAATCGTTATTTTGTAAATTGAGTTTGTGTCTTTATATGCCCTGTTTGTGAATAGAACTCCAACTCATCTGACGAAGGGGCAGCAAGTGCTCCAAAAGCTAGTAGCTTTTGCTACCAAATGAATCTTTTGGACATTAACCTGGTGTTGTGAGACTCAGTGTGTTTACACCAGTCCAGCACTGGCATTTCCACATCGTAAGTAACATTCATGCCATACAAGTACTAAACAAATACCTTCACAAGAGACCGAACCATCATCCCTTAACATTTAATGGTATTTCCATTGTCAATTCCACCATCACCAATTAATTATCTGGATCAGCCATGTAAGTACTGTGACTGCAAAAGCAGGTCATAGGCTGGGAATTCTGAGTCCCTGAAGCTTGGCCACCATTGTACATGACAAAAATCAGGAGTGTGACTAAGTACTCTTCATTTGCCTGGATGAGTGTAGTTCCAACAACACTGAACAAGATTGACATCATCCAGACTGAAGCACCTGCTTGATTGGCACCCCACCCACTGTCTTAAAAGCACACAGTGTCTACATTGTATGCTATCCACAAGATGCCAGCAGCAACTCACCAAGGCTTATTTAACTCACCAAGGCTTCTTCAACACCCCATCTCCCAAACCCAAGCTTGTGCCACCTAGAAGAACGTGGATAATAAGTGCATGTAAATAGAACTATTTGCAAGTTCCCCTCAAAGTTATAACCGTGACTGGAAAGATATAACTTTTTTCAATGTCACTGGGGAGGCGACGGCCTAATGGGATTATTGCTAGACTATCAATCCAGAAACTCAGATAACGTTCTGAGGATCCAGGTTTGAATCCCACAACAGATGGTGGAATTTGAATTCAATAAAAAAAAATCTGGAATTAACAATCTACTGATTACCATGAAACCATTGTCGATTGTGGGGAGAAAAATGCATCTGGTTCACTAATGTCCTGTTAGGGAAGGAAATCTGCCATCCTTACCTGGTCAAGCCGACATGTGACTCCAGATCTACAGCAACGTGGTTGACTCTTAACTGCTCTCCAAGGGCAACTAGGGATGGGCAATTGAGGCTGGCGAGCCAGCGCCACACTAATGAATAAAAAAAAAACTGGGCCCAAATGAGGAATTTCCCTACCTGACAGCACTGTTAGTCTATCTTCACTGCAGTTTACCGCGAGCTTGACAGCAAATAAGTGCTGGTTTTCTCAGTGATACCCACATTTCTTGAATGAATTTTAAAAATTGGTGAGATTTGTGGTTGGGCAGGAAATGGACCAAACGGTTTGGAGAAACTGGTACTTTTCAAGGACATAATGCCAGAAGGAATGTTGTCCAGAGTTTATTGGAAATGGAGAGCAGGAGGTAGTACTGGACAAGATTTTTTTTTTGGAAAAAAGATGAGAGAGAGACCTGGATCCATGATTACTCTGTGGAAGACTAGATAATGAGGTTTGGTACAGCAGGAAAGGGAAATGGGAAGCAATTGAATGATGATTGGTACTTTGACAAATAAATCCTTCACACCTTCCACTTGTTTCTTGAAATTCAAGCAGAAGGAGCATCCGAGGGGGCACAAGATATAGTGGGCATTTTTAGCAGAACATATCAGAGGCCCTTGAGGGAATTCTGGTGGTCAAGTTAGAACTGTCCATGTATCAATAAACCAATTATGCACAAAGTATTCTCAAGTATGTGCACCTCTAACCTGGGAAAGCAATTCTGTCGTCTTAACTAGAGGGGATAGAAGGTTGGGTGAATACTCTTGCAGATGAAAGTTGAAGTAAGGAAGAGGTTGAACAAATGAGCAGCTGTGGATGCATCAGAGCAAATGGATGGCCAGATACTAAACAGATATATATTAGAACTGAAAGTTGTCAAAAACTTCAAGCCCCCTCTTTGTTTATCATTTATGTAGAGAGAAAAGTGCAATTGTTGTTTTGGGAAACAAAATGTTGTCTTCTCAAATTTCTAATGTTCAGTCATATTCATAAAATTCACTTGCAATACTTCCATTTTTTTGGTCAGATTTGGTGTAGTTTGGTGGGTTAGGGTCAATGGGCACACTCCACTGACCCAAACAGCCATTATTTATCTTTGACTTTTTCACAATGAGTTTCAACAGGTTACTTAATTAAGGGTGGGTGGTAAGGAGTGAAATGTTGACATTACCCTTGCATGATGCAGACTTCTGGCAGAAACCACTAGAAATCAGAAGTGGCAACCATGGCTGATTTTCTTCGAGCAAATGGTGTGAGGCCAATGTCGTATCTTCCCAGGCCAGTTAACTCATTTGAAAACTGAGATAGAACATAGAACACTACAGCTCTACAGCCTCCCAATCCAGGCAACATCCTTGTAAACCTCCTCTGCACCCTGTCAATAGCCTCCACATCCTCCCTGTGGTGAGGCGACCAGAATTGCGCGCAGGTGGGGTTTGACAAGGGTCTTATAAAGTTGCAGCATTACCTCCTGACTCTTAAACTCAATCCCTCGATTAATGAAGGCCAGTACATCTTGCTGGTATGTACAATTCTATTTCCCACTGTTTAAATCTGCTGAGCCTTGATGTGTTCCTAAGCTAATTTTAAATGCGTAATTCCTCCCCATGGAATTAAGTAAAATTATTAAATAATAGGCGGTTTGTGTGCAGCAGATGCCAAGCAGAGGGAAAGATGGGAATAAAATTGATAAAAGGGAGGAGACAAACTCCTGTGTCCCATTTTATTAATGAGTGTGAGGAAAGCAGCACAAAATGATTCCACATTGCTTTGAGTCAGAAAGTGGAAAGGACAAAAGAAATGGAGAGGCAGCAAAGTGCAGTTGTTCCCTTTTATAATATTTGGGATTGTGTGGTAATTCAGCTGAGAAAGATGTATTTGAGCAGTTGTGCATGTTGAATATGTTTAATAATAAAACTGAATTCTGTATTTTGTTCTCATTAGTTTAAATTAAAGCAACGAATTTATTTTTAAATGAACTAATTGGTTTCTGCAATCAAATAGGTAAAACCAACAAGGTTCCGTTAAGGAGTTGAGGAAAATATTATGTGCTTTTGCGCTGCTTTAATTACAGGAATCAGCGTTGAGTTTCTGTGCTCACCACGACCTGATGCACCAATGGAAAGCATCGTAGCCTGTTTACATGCCCTGCAGTCACTGCTGGATGTTGTTTGGCCACGTTGTAAAGTCGGAAGTGATCAGGTATTGCTGAGAAATAAATTCTATGAAATCTTTGGTTACTTTCACATTTCCTTTTTATTTGAAACAGAATGAACCTGTTACATGATTGAGTCTGTTTGTAATTTTCTATTTGATTTAAATAAGTTAACTATCTTTCCCCTCCCTTTGGTGACAGTGAGCCATATAGCCTGTGAGAATCAAGAGTTCACTTTCTGGCAGAACTTTGATTTGATTTCTAGAGTTGGTCTTGGCATGCTGGGCTAGAAAGGAAGATAATTACTTTCAATTGTGCCTGTTGAAAACACAGAAAATTTCTTAGCAATTTGAACTCTGTTATAATGGTACAGATGGGTCCACTAACCTATTTTCTCCATGTGCTCAAATGAAAATCTTGACAATGTACTGGAGAGCTATGACAAATGAAAGATATCTGCTTCAAATGCTTTATTTCATGCTGCTTTTAAAGTCATATTGGATGCATTCTATCTTCGCATATGTATATAGGAACAATTTGATACATATTTTGTTATCCTTATAAATTCTTATTCCTCCTTTACAATAGAATGTTAGAAAGCAAAGAAATCTGGTTTACCAATTGAACTAAAATATAATTTTAAACTGAAATAATATATTTGATTCGGACATGATGTTCTGTTGTATAAAATTTTCCTCTGTCGCTGCTATCTTGTTGCAGTACTTTATCCAAGTGGTAGTCTTCATACATGAAAATTATTAATGAACATTTAATCATGGAATTATCGTAGCTGAACCCATCTTGCCAACATCCACATGTCCACAGAACAGTGTTTTTTGAAGTGGGGGGTCACAAGCTGCAGGTGGGTCACGGGCTGTTTAAAAAATGAGTCATCAAAAATGATCCCCAAAGTTCGCCTGATCTTTTTTCATTTTCACTCTGGGTAAATTCTCGCTGCAGTACTGTGTATTACCACATGAAGCATGAATGAACAAGTCAACATGCAAATGGGTGCACTTGGCTCCAATTCACGAAAAAGGGAGGCCAGAGACCAGTTGTAATTGAATGTGGTGTGGATCGCTATTGATAGCCATTTGGTAAAAGTGGAATGTTGGGGAAAAAAATTTGGAAAACATTAACTTCGATAACTGGATCTTGATCAAGAATGACAACCATAGAAGGAGTTGTCTCTCTTTTTCCTTTGGAGATTGTGATCAATTGTAGTGCTCTCAGGTACAGATTGAATAATCTAGATCTGAGACCTCTCAAAGCAGTTTGGCTAAGTAGCACTGCATGTGTTGCAGTTACCTACAGTGCCTACTGGGAAATTTATTGTTTTACATACTCTGACAGTCAAATTCTGGATACAAAAATAGAATTCTGTATATTCCTAGCTTTGCACATATTAAACCTTATTGAGTTGATATTTCCCTCAGCAGTAAAATTAATCTTTATCTTGCTGCTTCATTTTTTTGACCTAGAGTAGATTCAACTATTTTCTAAACTTTTTTTTTACTGTGATATATGTTTGATTTAGAATCAGCATGCAGATAAAAACAATAGTTTATGTTTAGTATTTTGATTTACCCAAGTTCACCTTCACCACAAAAGAAGTCCCTATGTGGGTCCAGATAATTAAGCCATTGATGTGTTTTTGAGTCTAAGACTTGGAAAGGATTTGATGTGTTGATTAACACACAACTAATTGATTTAGACCAAAGATAGTATTGTTGACTCCAGGGTCTGCAGACTTGGGAATGGAGTTAAATTGGGACGTGGTTGTCGCAATGATTTTCTTTTAAAGTGCACCTGTTGACAACTGGATCAGAATCCAATTTCTCTCCAGCCTGCACATGACTTCCAAACTATTGTATAGCTGACAATTAGACTTTGTTATCTTCCAGGTAGATAACAAATGATAGTTCATGCGGAAAGGCAATCAAGTTTGTATCATTGCCTTTATGAAAGGAAGTAAAAGGGAAGAAATGAAAAATGGTTTGGACAATTGATTTAAAATCCAGAAGCCAAGTACCATCATCATCCATTAAGTAGCCAACCTAAACAAAAATCAATTAAGCGCAGAGGCTTCTGTGATTTATTTTCTCCAGGAGTAAAGTTCTTTTGAAATGGAAACAGATTTCTTGACATCAAATGATAACACTTCATTTTATGTATTTATTTGTAGAAAATAAACCCTAGGTCAATTGAATGCTTTAGCATCTTCGCTGCATCTACTATGCATTCTGAAGTGTAAAATTTTATTTCATTTTACATCATTAGGTTTATAGCTTGAACGTCTGTCCAAAGTATCTTTTATCGCATTGGGATTGCATTTGATTCATGCTGGCCTTTCAGCAAAATCAGAAAAGTTTAGGGGAGTAGAGTGTTTTTTTTATTGTCTACTTCGCTATTTCGACAACTGACATCAGTATGAATTCCATTTTTTTTCTCATTGCAGGAGCTGGGAGTGGAATTGCTGAATGTACTGCATCGATTAATACTGACACGCGAGTCCCCATTAATCCAACTGGCTGTAATTGAAGTTGTCGAACAAATTATACGTGCAGCCCAGGAACATGTGAAAGAAAAACGAAGAAGTGCAGAAGGTAGGCATTCATAGAAAACATCTAATTGGTAAAGAAGTTTGTAAGTTTATCAGAACTTTTGCACCAAAGTTGGTCAGTGCAGCAATGCATTGATTTAGAAATGATCTGTCTGCCAAAAGTTGAACTGCACATTTGTACCCATTGTTTCCTACATTAAGTTAAATCCTTAGCTGGGCATTTGAGATGATGAAGGGCAATAAAATGTTACTACACACTAAGAGTTAAAAGTTGGTGGAAACAGTATTGTAATGCTCTCTCCCAAGAAATCATAATTTAGAGGTCCTGAAATTCTCATTTTCACGCACTTTTGTGAAAATGACTCATCATGCAGCATTTCCATGATCTTCCATGATTTTTAAGTATTCTCCTGCCATGAAACAAGTGAGAAACTCTAGTGATCTGTTACAAAAGGAATCATAGAATCCCGACAGTGCACAAGGAGATCATTTGGCCCATCAAATCTGCACTGACTCTCCAAAGAGCATCCCGCCCAGGTCCAATCCCCTGCCCCATCCCCGCATCACAGCATACCCATCATAACTAATCCACTTAATGTCCTACACATTAGGGACAATTTAGCATGGCCAATCCACCTAACTGGCACAGCTTTTGTCTGTGTGGGAGGAAACTGGAGCACCTGGAGGAAACCCACACAGACATGGAGGACATTGCAAACTCCACACAGACCAGAATTGGGGGTCAGAATTGAACCCGGGTCCCTAATTCTGTGAGGCAGCAGTGCTAACCACTTGTCATTGGCAAGGAATTGTTTTCTTTTTTTTATTTAGGAAAGTAATTTAGGCAGGACTTAGTTAAATGATGGAAAGTAATGGAATCTCAATAGACATCTAAATTCTCAGCTGAGAACCAGCAGTATTTCTGTATTAAGTGCCATCTTGTATAGCTAATTTCCCATAGACAAATTTTTGTCACATCAATACTAATCAGTATTGAATGTTAACCTCCATGTATTAGTAAGACAGCCTTCTGCATCGTAACTTAGACTTTCAGAAGGCTTTCAACGAGGTTTCACTTAGCAGACTACAAAATAAAATTAAAGTGCATGGGATTGCAAGTAATGTCTTGAAATGGATAAAAAGCTGGCTAATAGATAGGAAACAAGGAGTTGATGTAAATAGACCTTTTTCTGTTTGGCAGACAGTGACTAATGGGGTACCCCAGGGATCTGTGCTAGGACCCCAACTAGTCACGTTATATATTAATGATTTGGAAGAGGGAACTGAATGCATCATCTCCAGATTTGTAGATAATACAAAGTTGGGTGGAAGAGTGAGCTGTGAGAAGGTTGGAGAAATGCTTCAGTGTAATTTGTACAGACTGAATGTGTGGGTATCTGCATGGCAGATGCGGTATAATGTGGATAAATTTGACTTCTTATTGTCGCATGTATTGATATACAGTGGAAAGTATTACTTGCATGCTGTACAAACAAAGCATACCGTTCATAGAGAAGGAAAGGTTACAGAATGTAGCATTACAGTTATAGCTAGGATGTAAAGAAAGATCAATTTAATATAATCCATTCCATTCAAAAATCTGATGGCAGCAGGGAAGAAGTTGTTCATGAGTAGGTTGATATGTGACCTCAGAATTTTGTATCTTTTTCCCAATGGAAGAAGGTGGAAGAGGGTATGTCTGGATTATGTGGGATCCTTAATAATGGCTGTTTTCCTAGGGAGCAGGATGATCTGGGTTCGTTCGCAACCCTTTGCAGTTTCTTGTGGTCTTGGTCAGAGCAGGAGCCATATCAAGCTGTGATACATCTAGAAAGGATGCTCTTTATGGTGCAATTGTAGAAGTTGGAGAGACCCATAGCCCCCTGAGAAAGTAGAGGTGTTAGTGGGCTTTTATAAAAACGTGAGGTTATCCACTTTGGTAGCAATGTTAGGAAGACAGATTATTTGAATAGGTATAAATTGAGAGAGATGTATCTCAGCGAAACCTTAGTGTTGTTGTGCATCAGTTGCTGAAAGTGTGCAGATACAGCAGGCAATGAAGTAGACAAATGGTATGTTGGCCTTCATAGCAAGAGGATTTGAGAATAGGAATAGGAGTGTTTTACTGCAATTGTATAGGGTGTTGGTGAGGCCATACTTGGAGTGTTGCGTGCTGTTTTTGTGTCCTTATCTAAGGAAGGATGTGCCTGCTATAGAGGAAGTGCAGCAAAGGTTTACCAGGCTGACTCCTGGGATGGCAATTCCCTCATATGAGGAGAGACTAAATTGGTTAGCATTATATTCGCTGGAGTTTAGAAGAATGAGAGGGAATCTGACAGGAACATTTGAAAATTCTAACAGGGTTAGATAGGGTAGATTAAGCAATAATGCTCCCAATGTTCGGGGAGTCCAGGACTAGGGGTCATAGTTTAAGGATAAGGGGTAAGCCTTTTAGGACTGAGGTGAGGATAAATTTCTTCATCCAGAGAGTGCTGAACCTGTGGAATTCACGACCACTGAAAGCAGTTGAGGCCAAAATGTGTGCTTTCAGGAAGAAAATAGAATATATCTCTTAGGGCTAAAGAGATGTGCGGAGCAGGTGGGCTGAGGACATTGAATTGATCAGCCATGATCTTAATGAAAGACAGAGCAGGCTTAAAGGGCGAGCTGACCTACTCCTATTTTCTATTTTTCTCTGTAAGATGATGGTTTGTGCCACGGTGGTCAATTCTTTCTTAAGAATCACCAAATGTGGCCCAGGCATCCCACTTTGGTTTGGCACTCACTGCCATATTTGATGCAGAGAAGGCTGGCCTCTACTTTTACTGGCTCTCTAAAGCTGAGCTCATGTCTGTTTGCCTCTTCCAATGTCTCTCCAAATAGTCCAACTCCAGAGGTCACAGCCATCAATAACTATCGCTCTGTTGTTGGTGTCATTATCCACCATCTTCATTTCTCGCTTGCAGAGATGTAGTGGAGTTTTGGGCATCCAGGAGGTTGTAATCCAGTGGGCAATTTGCTGAACAGAGAAGCTTTGAGTATATGGCTATCATAGAGTCATAGAGGTTTACAGCATGGAAACAAGCCCTTTGGCCCAACTTGTCCATGCCACCCAGATTTTACGACTAAACTAGTCCTAATTGCCTGTATTTGGCCCATATCCCTCTATATCCATCTTACTCAAGTAACTGTCCTATGCTTTTTAAAAGACAGGATTGTACTTGTCTCTACTACTGCCTCTGACAGCTCGTTCCAAACACTCCACCTTCTGAGTGGAAGAAATTGCCCCTCTGGAACCTTTTGTATCTCTCCCCTTTCACTTAAACCTATGTCCTCTAATTTTAGACTCCCCTACCTTTAGGAAAAGATGTTGACTATCTACCTTATCACTATTTTATAGACCTCTGTAAGTTTACCCCCTAAGCCTCCTATGCCCCAGCAAATAAAATATCCAGCCTTATAACTTAAACCATCAAGTCCCAGTAACATCCTAGTAAATCTTTTCTGCACTATTCCTAGTTTAATGATGCCCTTTCTATAATAGGGTGACCAGAACTGCACAGTATTCCAAGTGTGGCCTTACTAATGTCTTGTACAACTTCATCAAGACGTCCCACCTTCTGTATTCAATGTTTTGACCAATGAAACCAAGCATGCTAGGTGCCGCCTTCAACATTCTGTTCATCTGTGACTCCACTTTCAAGGAGCTATGAACTTGTATTCCTCAATCTTTGTTCTGTAATATTCCCCAATGCCCTGCCATTAACTGACTTGGTCCTGCCCCGATTTGATCTACCAAAGTGCATCACCCCACATTTAATTTAAGTCCATCTGCCAGTCATTGGTTTACTGGCTCAATTGATTGCGATCCTATTGTAATCCGAGATAACTGTCTTCGCTATTCACTATGCTGTCAGTCTTGGTGTCATCTGCAAATTTACTAACGATGCCTCCTAAAATCCCGTCCAAATCATTAATATAAATAACAAATAACAGTGGATCCAGCATTGATCATACTGAGACATACTGCTGGTCACAGGTCCTCAGTTTGAAAAACAACCCTCTACAACCACCCTCTGCCTTCTGTCATCAAGCTAATTTTGTATCCAATTGGCTACCTCACCCTGGATCCTGTGCGATTTAACCTTGTGCAACCTACCATGTGGTATCTTGTCAAAGGCCTTGCTGAAGTCCATGTATACGATGTCGACTGCACTCCCTCATCTACCTTTTTAGTTAACCCTTCAAAAAAACTCTATCAAATTCATGAGATATAATTTTCCACTCACAAGGCCATGCTGACTGTCCCTAATTAGTCCTGGCCTCTCTAAATGCCTGTAGATCCTGTCTCTCAAAATACCTTCTAATAACTTAGCCACTACAGACGTTAGGCTCACTGGCTTGTAGTTTCCAGGCTTTTCTCTGCAGTCCCCCTTAAACAGAGGCACAACATTTGCTACCCTCCAATCTTCAGTCAGCCACCTGGTGAGTATGGTTGAGCCAGCGCAGACATTGTTGCCTTGGAATGGATGTATGCAGATGGAATTTGCATACTGCAGAACCTCTTGTGTTGGTGACATGGTCCCGCCAAAAGATGTCACAAATACATCTGAGTCAGCAAAGATGTAAACTATTCAGCCTTTTCACCTGCCGAACGTATGTTACCCAGGTCTCATAATTTAGTGGAATGTGCTGAGGATACAGGCGTGAGAGATTGTTGTTCTCAATCAGGTTGCTGCTGTTTCACCCTCCCCTATTCAGCTTGGACATGACAGCTGCAGCTTTTATGATGGGTGTGTTTATTTCTGCATCAAGTGACTGTACAACCACCAGAAATCTATGTAGATATGTGAAACTATCAACATTCTGCACTGTCAGATTATCGGTGCTGATGTATAGTGGTATGGAAACATCTTGAACACTGACATTTGTGTTCCTGAGTCTGGTCATCAAACTAAACTCAATCCACTTCTGCTGTAGGTGCTCCTCAGTTTGGGAAAGTTGGTGGGGCATCATCACTATAGAGCTGATGAGGATTTGAATTACAGTTTTCTTCAATCTTGAGTGAACAAGGCTAAATAGCTTTCAATCAGTTTAGTTATGTAAAAAGACACCTTCCATCCGTGACTTAAAGGCATATGACAGCAACAAAGAGAAGTATATGCTAAAGAGTGTCAGTACCACAACCCTGTTGATCAATGTTATCTTGTCATAGCTGACTTTACCCATCATGTTGTCATGGAAAGAGGAGATCGCATTGAGCAGCTTTAACAAGCAGCCAATTTACTCAAGTAACTTAAATGGTCAGATGCCATGGTGAGATTGATTAAGGCAGTATATCGTGGTCTCTTTTATTCATGGCAGTTCTCTTGCAGCTGTTGGACTGAGGTGGTGGTGTCAATTCTGGATCTTCCAGTTGTGAAAGCAAACTTGGATTCCAGGCAGAGGCGTTCAAGATCTGCAGTCTGAGAGCAACATGGGCAAATACTTTTCCCACAGTGCTCCCCAGCAAGATGCCTCAATAATTGCTGCATCTGTTGCTGTCATCCTTGTTCTTGGAAGGGCCTACTCCAGTAAAGACCAAGAAGTTTGTGCAGATACTACTTTGTTGCTGTCATATGTCTTTAGGTCATGTATAGAAGGTGTCTTTTTACGTAACTAAATTGTTCACCAAAGATTAAAGAAAACAGTATCTCAAGTCTTCATCAGCTTCACATATGTATATTCGACAGTCACCAGCAATGTGTCTCTTGATGTGGAAGTAAACACAACGCGTTCTTCCTCGAGCTCAAGGTCGTATTCCACTCAGCCCTATTGCAGTCAACAATGAGCTCATTTGCTTTTGCTTTCACCGGAGTTGTTTTATTTGTTTACTCATCTTTTTAATCCTTTTATACATGCCCTAATATTCCTTGTTTGGAAGAATATCCAGATGTCCTGACAAAGTTGTAACTGTTAGTCCTTGGACTAGTGCATCACCAATCAGTCTGTTGTGCTTAAATTGCTCGTAGTGCATTCATAGAGTCATAGAAATATACAGCATGGAAACAGGCCATTAGGCCCAACTCGTTCGATTTCCTAAACTGAACTAGTCCCATTTGCCCGTATCCCTCTAAACCTTGTAATTGTACCCACCTCTACCACCTCCTCTGGAAGCTCATCCCATATAAAGTTGCCCCTCAGGTCCCTTTTTAAATCTTTCTCCTCAAACCCCACAGTGCAGAAGGAGGCCATTCAGCCCGTTGAGTCTGCACCGACAATAATCCCACCCCTGGCCCTATCCCCACAACCTCTCATATTTACCCAGCTAATCCCTCAAACCTACACATCCTGGGACACTAAGCATGGCCAATCAACCTAACCCACGTGTTTTTGCTCTGCGGGAGGAAACCCACACAGACATGGAAAACGTACAAACTCCATACAGACAGTGACCCAAGCCAGGTCCCTGGAGCAGTGGGGCGGCTGTGCTAGTGACTCAGTTAGTGCTGCCCTAGTTTTAGACTCTCTTACCCTGAGGAAAAGACCTTGGCTATTCACCTTATCTATGTCCCTCATGATTTTATAAAATCTCTTTTCGGCATTTCAGTCTTCTCACATGGATCTCTTTTGTAGGCATTGAGAGCAGATCCCTTGGCTTCAATTTTGGGTTTTATCACAGCGATTTTTAACCCATCAGTCAGCATTTTCCACTCTTGCTCCCTATGTGTTGAGAGTGCGATATTTTCTATGGTGCGTTGAAGTATGTTCCATTTACTTGACTGTGTGGGAGTGCCAGAGGGCACCTGTTAAGTCAAATCTTAAAAGTGTAGGTCTTCATTTAAGTAGGCAGTATGGCTAAAGTTGATACAAGGGCAGCATTTGTTTGTTTTTTATTCATTCATGGGACATGGGCATTGCTCACTGATGCCATATTGCAGTGGCTCTGGAGTCACATGCAGGCCAGACCAGGTAAAGATTACAGATTTCCTAAAGAACATTAGTAAACCAGGTGGCTTTTTCTGAAAATCACACTCCTGATTCAGGAGTTTTGCTTTTCATAGAAATGGTGATACGAGCATAGTGTTGCAGCATAGATACTCATATAATTAACTGTCCCTGCTTGAACATAGAACATAGAACATAGAACATTACAGCGCAGAACAGGCCCTTCGGCCCACGATGTTGCGCCGACCAGTTACAAAAACAATGACCCACTAGCCTATACCAATCCCTTTTCGTCCATAAACCTATCCAGAGATCTCTTAAACGCCCCCAAACTAGACGCATCTACAACTGCAGCAGGCAGGGCATTCCAATCCCTCACCACCCGCTGGGTAAAGAACCTACCCCTGACATCCGTCCTGTAGCTACCCCCCCTTAATTTAAAGTCATGCCCCCTCGTGCTAGCTTTCTCCATCCGAGGAAAAAGGCTATCACTATCCACCCTATCTAAACCCCTAATCATCTTATATGTTTCAATAAGATCCCCTCTTAGCCGCCTTCTTCCCAACGAAAACAACCCTAGATCCCTCAGTCTCTCCTCATAGGACCTCCCCACCATACCAGGCAACATCCTAGTAAACCTCCTCTGCACCCTCTCCAACGCCTCCACATCCTTCTTGTAATGCGGGGACCAGAACTGCACACAGTACTCCAAGTGCGGCCGCACTAGAGTAGTGTACAGTTGCAACATGACGCTGCGACTCCTAAATTCAATCCCCCTACCAATAAACGCCAAGACACCGTATGCCTTCTTGACAACCTTATCTACTTGATTCCCAACTTTCAGGGATCTATGTACACACACACCTAGATCCCTCTGTTCATCCACACTATTCAAAGTCCTCCCGTTAGCCCTATACTCGACACATCTGTTGCTCCTACCAAAGTGAATTACCTCACACTTCTCCGCATTAAATTCCATCCGCCACCTCTCGGCCCAGCTCTGCAACCTATCTAAGTCTCCCTGCAGACTATGACACCCTTCCTCACAATCTACCACACCTCCAACTTTGGTGTCATCAGCAAATTTACTAATCCACCCAACTATACCCTCATCCAGATCATTAATAAAAATTACAAACAACAGTGGCCCCAAAACAGATCCCTGAGGCACACCACTCGTAACTGCACTCCATGATGAATATTTACCATCCACCACCACCCTCTGTCTCCTATCTGATAGCCAATTCCTGATCCAACTTCCTAGATTACCCACAATCCCATACATCTGCATTTTCTGCAGAAGCCTACCATGGTGAACCTTATCGAACGCCTTACTAAAATCCATGTATACCACGTTGAGAGATGGACGTAGAAAACAAGTTCTAACCTTCTGTAGTTGGTTCCATTGTCAAAAGTAATGATAAAGGCAAAATAGCGTGGATGCTGGAATCTGAAACAAAAACAGCGTCTGTGGAACGCGAATAGAGCCAACATTTTGAGAATGGTTGACCCTTTGCCAGAGCTGAGTAATGAGTTCTTTACAGCAATTCTAACAGTAATAAATTCCTCAAAGCAGTTCCACAACTTGCTCATGCATTTCCTCTCAATTCTTCCCCTGCCAGATGAGCATGTAATATTTTTATTCCATTTATCCACTCTGGAATAGCCTGGTCTCTTGTAGGGATGCAGTGTCACATTCAGCCTCTCAAGTTCCATGTCAGTCACATTTATCTTGCATGCATTATTGATCAGCAATCCCATGTACACGTGGAATTTTGGTCTCCTTTTCTGAGGAAGGATGTTCTTGCTCTTGGGGGAACACAACGAAGGTTTGCCAGGCTGATTCTGAGGATGGCAGGACTGACGTATGAGGAGAGATTGACTTGGTTAGGATTGTTTTCACTGTAATTCAGAAGAATGATGGGGGATCAGAGACTTATAAAATTTTAACAGGACTAGACAGGCTAGATGCAGGGAGGATATTTCCAATGGTGGGGGAGTCCAGAACCATTGGTCACAGTCTGAGGATTCAGAGTAGATCATTTAGGATGGAAGTGAGGAGACATTTCTTCACCGAAACGGTGGTGAGCCAATGGAACTCATTACCACAGGAAGTAGTTGATGCCAAAATATTGAATGTACTCAAGAGGCAGCTGGATATAGCACTTTGGGCAAATGGGATCAAAAGTTATGGGGAAAAAGCAGGATTAGGCTGTTGAGTTGGATGATCAGCCATTATTGTAATGAATGGCAGAGCAGGCTCGAAGGCACAAGAGGTTATTTTGGCCGATCTTGTATGTTTCTATGTGATCCTGACATTCCAGCTTTATAATCATCTTTTGCTTTTTGCCTGGCGCGACTGGTTCCATCCACTAGTTGAACAGAGACTGTAAACTCCAAACAGTCATTGAAGCAGATGGATTGTGGTGGGTCAGTACCTTTACGAGTGGGGTTTGCTGAACTTCTGGTAGGCATTGGCTAGTGAGTAGAACACAGGCTCTCCCACTGTTGGAAACAGCCCATAGCACTCGTTCTCTGCCAATTAAACAGGGCTGTATGCTCTCAATTGCTATATTCCATGTTTGCTGGCATTCTGCAATGAAACAGGTGTCCTCTTCAGGTTTATGGCATCCCTGGCTATTCAGGATCCCTTCAGAACCTCTCCAGTTGAATCCAAAGGAATGCAAAGCACAGTGTTTGGCACAACCTCAGTTGCAGTATGTGCCAGAAACATTACATATTGAGACATCAATCTGTCTTTGGGTTTCACTCCAGAGTTTTTTTGTCAGGGTTTAATACCTTAGCCTTCACCATTCCCAAGATAACTACAAGATAGTGGAGCTATTCCCCCATAGCTGGGAGATTGGCTCATGAATGCCAGGGCATGTTCACATTCTCTGAGTTTCTCTGAAGCTTTAACCTGGATCTACAGGGGACCTTGTTTCTATGTGCTGCCACAAGGAGGCATAGCTGATTTGTGGACGGAAAGGCTGAATACTGACAGCAAGAGACTTACACATTTGGCTGCCCTTTTCTCATTGCCACGAGCCAGCTGAAGAGGAACCTAGCATATAAAAGCAGAAAGCACGTTAATTCTGTTGTCCTCATCCACACACTATAAACAGCGACCTGTTGGACATATTACCTCCTTGTAATTACCTTGTGATCTATTAATATTTTAAATATACTTCTAAGAAATTAATAGATTCGGTGATTGTTGGAGCAAAATTGCTCATTAATGCAGCCTAAATAAGCATTCTTTTATTTTAATTTTGTCCTATGCTTAAAAGCATGGAGAACTCCCAAAATATGCAACTCTTCACACTATGCTTCAAAATTTAGAATTTCAGTCTTACACTTTTGTCCATTATCAACCAAATTTCTCTTTTTTGAATGTAGTGAGTCAAGTTCAGACAACACTTGCTTTTCATAAATGATCTGGCATCTCCATGCATGTCAAGGGAAGAGAGGAATTACCTCAATCCTGCTGTTAGCTATTTTTAGCTTGCAGATGCACACTTTCATTGTTGATTATTGGATTGGCTCCCCTTGCAGGCTTAAGTGCCTATCCTGTCCCTGGTTCATCCTCACCATGTTCAGATCGTGGATTGAGCCTGAGACTTTGTGATCTGAATGTGCAGGATTATGGGGAGTAGGCAAGGGAATGGCACTAAGTGCATTGCTCATTCAGAGAGCTAGGGCAGACATGAATGCTCTCATTCTGTGCTGTAATGTTCTGTGAATGATACAGACCACTTATCCATCGAGCTATTGGGAGAGATCATCCAGCCTTTCCTGGTTTTATGTCAGAGTTAGAAGAGATTTGTTTCATATCATATTTAAGTTTATGTCTAACTCCTCTTGTTTTCAGTTGATGATGGGGCTGCTGAAAAAGAGACACTACCGGAATTTGGAGAGGGTAATGACACAGGTGGACTGGTACCAGGAAAATCCCTTGTTTTTGCAACGCTGGAGTTGTCCCTTTCTATCCTTGTCCGTCAGCTTCCACAATTAAACCCTAAACTTGTAGGTGCTTCTGTTGGCAATGGAAAGTCTCAGCAGCTGTCCAAAGATGATGTTAAATTAATATCAACTGCCCTGGGAATTCTCTCTGAACTTACCTCGGTGTGCTCTCCTGCAGGTAAGTTATGCACGTTTTACAAAATTAATTGATATTTAGCTATTTAATTTGCTAATTTTGATTTGAAGATGTTAAAATCATAGAATCCCAACAGTGTAGGAACAGGCTCTTCGGCCCAGCAAGTCTGCACGAACTGTCCAATAGAACATCCAACCCAGACTTGATCTCCACAGCCTCATGTGTTTACCCAGCTAATTCCCTAACCAACACATCTTTGGACACAAAGGGGCCGCCTCCTGCACTTGTAGGGATTCTATGATCTTTGTACTGCAGGAGAAAACCGGAACGCCTGGAGGAAATTCGTGCAGACATGGGAAGAACATGCAAACACCACAGTCACCCAAGGCCAGAATTAAACCCGGGTCCCTGGTGCTGTGAAGTAGCAATGCTAGCCACTGTGCCTATAAGTTATATTGTGTCTATATTGGAATCTTGAGAATAAATTATTTGAATTTACAGTTATGCCATGAGCAAAGCCCAGTTTGACTTTGTTAATGAAATCATAAAATGCTGGAAATACTCATGTCTAGCTGTTTTTGTGGAGAAAGAATATTTCAGGTTTATTGCCCTTCATCAGAACTGAAATCTGCTGAGTATTTTCAGCATTTTCTGATTTTATTGAGATTTCCAGCATTCCAACTGTATTTTGCCTTAGACTGGATAACGTTCAAGACTGGTGAAAATTCTTGATTAACAAGATTTAGCTTTTGAAAATTTGTTTATGATTAAACCTGTTATTTAATTAAATGGAATATAATGATGCACATGAAACCATAAAAAGAATGAATACAAAAAGGATCATTACAATTAGAACAAAAGTACTGTGCATCCTGGAAATCTGAAACAAAAACAGAAAATGCTGGATGGAAAAGCATTTCAGAACTGAAGAGATAGAAATGTAATAGGCGTTATTCTGTTGAAGAGAGGCAGTGGAGCTAAACAGAAGATCAGGGATAGGTTGGAGCTCAGGAGAGATTGGACAAAGGATATCATGGGCACAAGACAAAGGAGCAGTAATGATTGTGCTAAAGACTGAGGCAGGTACCAGCAGTGTCATAAAGGTCAGTTATCCTCCATTGTGATTTATTTTCCCAATCCCCACACCTCACAGGGCCAATCCATAGCTTGTTCCAGGAGGTGTTCTTGGGGAAAAGTACTGAAGGAAGGTGACAGATTTTCAAGGAATGTTTGTATGGAGCTCTGCACGACAATGTTCCGATGAGACAGGGAGGTTTTGGTAGGTTGCAAGAACTGTGGTGCACTAAGGTTGTGATGAACCTAGTCAGGAAGAAAAGAAAGGCACACAGAAGGTTCAGAGAGCTAGGAGATGTTAAGGATCTAGAGGAGTATACGGGTTGTCGGAAGGAGCTTAAAAAGGAAATTAGGAGAGCCAGAAGGGGTCATGAGAAGGCCTTGGCGGATAAGATTAAGGAGAACCCCAAGGCGTTCTACAAATATGTGAAGAGTAAAAGGATGAGAAGTGAAGGGATAGGACCTATAAAAGGTGAAGGGGGGAAAGTCTGTGTGGAACCAGAAGAAATGGCAGAGGTGTTTAATGAGTACTTTGCCTCAGTATTCGTGGTGGAAAATGAACTGGGAGGTTGTACTGCAGGTTTGCGGAGGACTGAAAAGATTGAGTATGTGGACGTTAAGAAAGAGGATGTGTTGGAACTTTTAAATTCTATCAAGATAGATAAGTCGCCGGGACTGGATGAGATGTACCCCAGGTTACTGTGGGAGGTGAGGGAAGAGATTGCAGAGCCCCTGGCAATGATCTTTGCGTCATCGATGGAGACAGGAGAGGTTCCGGAGGATTGGAGGATTGCGGATGTGGTTCCTATTTTCAAGAAAGGGAACAGGGATAACCCGGAAAATTACCGACCGGTGAGTCTGACCTCAGTGGTTGGTAAGTTGATGGAGAGGATACTGAGGGACAGGATTTATGAACATTTAGAGAAGTTTAGTATGATCAGAAATGGTCAGCACGGCTTTGTCAAGGGCAGATCGTGCCTTATAAGCCTAGTTGAATTCTTTGAAAATGTGACTAAACACATTGATGAAGGAAGAGCAGTGGATGTGGTTTACATGGACTTCAGCAAGGCGTTTGATAAGGTCCCCCATGCAAGACTTCTTGAAAAGGTGAGAGGGCATGGGATCCAAGGGGCTGTTGCCTTGTGGATCCAGAACTGGCTTGCCTGCAGAAGGCAAAGAGTGGTTGTGGATGGGTCTTTTTCTGCATGGAGGTTGGTCACCAGTGGAGTGCCCCGAGGATCTGTTCTAGGACCTGTTTGTCATTTTCATAAATGACCTGGATGAGGAAGTGGAGGGATGGGTTAGTAAGTTCGCTGATGACATGAAGGTTGGTGGTGTTGTGGATGGTCTGGAGGGATGTCAGAAGTTGCAGCAGGACATAGATAGGATGCAAGACTGGGCGGAGAAGTGGCAGATGGACTTCAATGCGGATAAATGTGTAGTGGTCCATTTTGGTAGGTCCAGTGGGATGAAGGAGTACAATATCAAGGGTAGGAGTATTAGCAGTGTTGAGGAGCAGAAGGACCTTGGGATCCGGGTCCATAGGACTCTTAAATTGGCCTTGCAGGTGGAGGATGTGATCGAGAAGGCATATAGTGGGCTAGCCTTCATTAATCGAGGGATTAAGTTTAGGAGTCGGGAGGTAATTTATAAGACCCTTGTCAGACCCCACTTGGAGTACTGTGTGCAGTTCTGGTCGCCTCACTACAAGAAGGATGTGGAAGCTATTGAGAGGGTGCAGAGGAGATTTACAAGGATGTTGCCTGGATTGGGAGGCATGCCTTATGAGGATAGGTTGAGGGAGCTAGGTCTCTTCTCCCTGGAGAGACGAAGGTTGAGAGGCGACCTGATAGAGGTTTATAAGATGTTGAGAGGTATAGATAGGGTGGATTCTCGGAGGCTGTTTCCTAGGGCTCAAATAGTCGCTACGAGAGGACACAGTTTAAGGTGAAGGGGAGCAGGTACAGAGAAGATGTCAGGGGTAAGTTTTTCACTCGGAGGGTGGTGAATGAGTGGAATCGGCTGCCATCGGTGGTGGTAGAAGCGAATGTGTTGGGGTCTTTTAAGAGACTTCTGGATGAGTACATGGGATTTAATGGGATTGACAGTTATAGATAGACTTGGTAGGTATGGATATGATTAGCGCAACTTGTGGACCGAAGGGCCTGTTTGTGCTGTAGTGTTCTATGTTATGTTTTGCTTTTTTAGGGCACTAGTGGGTGCCTGGAACTTGTTGCTGGGGGAAGTAGTGCAAGTCGATATGGTAGTGATTTTTAAGGGGCGTCTTAACAAGTACATGAATTAGGATGGGAATGGAGGGATATGGTCCCTGGAAGAGTAGGTGGGTTCGTTCAGTTGGGCAGCATGGTTGTTGCAGGCTTGGAGGACCGAAGGGCCTGTTTCTATGCTGTAATTTTCTTTGTTCTTTGATGCTTGCTCTGCTATTAACATGCTCTGCCATCTGATCTGCTGAGTTTTTCCAGCGTTTTCTGTTTTTATTTCAATTGCAGTTGTTTATTGGAGGAAGAGAAAGGGGGATTTAATAATAGGAAATGAGGAAATGGCCAATGCATAGAGCAGGTATTTTGTGTTGATCTTCAGTGGAAGACACATAACATGCCAAAAATTGATGTTAAGCAGGCTAGAAATGATCATTATCACTGAAGAAGTAGTGTTAGATAAGCTAGTGGGGCTAAAGGGAGATAAGTCTCCTGGCCCTGATGGAAAGATACCCAGGTTATTAAGAGATGGTGGGGAAAATAGCAAATGCACTTGTGGTAATTTACCAAAATTCACTGAAGTCTGGGGTAGTTTCTGCAGATTGGAAAACAACTAATGTGGTGCCACTATTTTAAAAAAAGAGGTAGACAAAAGGCACGTAATTATCAGCTGGTTAGATTAACTTCTGTGGTGGGAAAAATGCTTGAATCTACCATCAAAGAAGAATAGTGCGACATTGAGATAGAAATTGTCCCATTGAGAAAATACGGCATGGGTTCATAAAAGACAGGTCATGTTTAATTAATTTAGTGGAAATATTTGAGGACGTTACGAGCACGATGGACAATGGGGAAACTGGTGGATGTGGTGTATTGGTATTTCCAGAAGGTATTCGACAAGGTGCCACACAAAAGACTGCTGCATAAGATAAAGGTGCACAACGTTACAGATAATGTATTAGCATGGATAAAGGATTGGTTAACTTAACAGAAAGCAAAGAGTGGGGACAAATGGGGGTTTTTCTGATTGGTGATCAGTCCAGTGGTGTGCTTCAGGGACTGGTGTTGGGATCGCAATTGTTTACAATTTGCATAGATGATTTGAAGTTGGGGATCAAATGTAGTTTGTCAAAATTTGCCAATTTAACGCCAAGGTGAGTGGTAGAGCAAAGTGTGCAGAGGAGACTGAACATCTGCTAGGGATATTGATAGTTGGTGTGGGCAAGGGTCTGGCAGATGGAGTACACTGTTGGCAAATGTGAGGTCATCCATTTTGGTAAGAATAACAGCAAAATGACTATTATTTAAATCGTAAAAAAATTGCAGCATGCCGCTGTGCAGAGGGACCTGGATGTCTTTGTGCATGAGTTACAAAAACTTAGTTTGCAGGTGCAGCAGGTAATTAAGAAGGCAAATAGAATTTTGTCCTTCGTTGCTAGAGGGATGGAGTTTAAAAACAGCAAGGTTATGTTGCAGCTGTATAAGGTGCTGGTGAGGCCACACCTGGAATACTGTGCACACTTGTGGTCTCCTTACTTGAGAAAGGATACACTGGCATTGGAGGGGGTGCAGAGGAGATTCACTAGGTTGATTCTGGAGTTGAGTGTTGGCTTCTGAGAGAGACTGAGTAGATTGGGGTTATATCATTGGAGTTTAGAAGAATGGGAGGAGATCTTATAGAAACATATAAAATTATGAAAGGGATAAATGAGATAGAAGCAGGAAGGTTGTTTCCATTGGCAGGTGAAACCAGAACTAGGGGGTATGGCCTCAAAATAAGCAGGAGAAGATGTCAGACTAAGTTGAGAAGGAACTTCTTCGCCCAAAGAGTTTTGAAGCTGTGGAATTCCCTGCTCGGTGAAGAGGTTGAGGCTACCTTGTTGAATGTTTTTAAGGCAAAGATAGGTTTTTGAACAGTAAAGGAATTAAGGGGTTTGGTGAGCGAGCGGGTCAGTGGAGCTGAGTCCACAAAAAGATCGGCCATAATCCTTTTAATTGGCGGAGCAGGCTTGAGGAGCCAAAATGGCTTACACCTGCTCCGAGTCCTTCTGTTGTTGGGTAAACTAAATTCAATAAAAATATCTGGAATTAAGTGTCTACTTATGACCATGAAACCATTGTTGATTTTCAGAAAAATCCATCTGGTTCTCTTTAGGGAAGGAAATCTGCTGTCCTTACCTGGTCTGGTCTACATGTGGCCAAGCAAACCACTCAGTTGCAGTTGCATCAATTGCTGCACAGTCAATTAAAAGAAACAAAACTGGACAAACTACCTGACATGGACCTAGGCAGTGGAAAAGACAACAGCAAAACAAATAGCCCTGTTGACCCTGCAAAGTCCTCCTTACTGGGGGCTGTCTCACCGACTGGTCGAGCAACAGCCTGACATGGTCATTCTCACAGAATAGTTTCTTACAGATAATGTCCCAGACACCACCATCACCATCCCTGGTTATCTCCTGTCTTGCCGGCAGGACAGACGCAGCAGAGGTGGCGTGGCACAGTGGTATACAGTCAAGAGAGAGTTGCCCTGGGAGACCTCAAATTTGACTCTGGACCCAATGAAATCTCATGGCTCTAGGATACACATGAGCAAGGAAACCTTTTACTGGTTACCATGTATCGTACTCCTAATTGAATAACACTTGGAGAAAACCCTGAGGGTGTCAAGGATGCAAAATGTACTCTGGGTCCACCACCAAAGAGTAGCTCTGCAGCAGCACTACTGATCGAGCTGGTCAGGCCCTAAAGGATGTAACTGCTGGATTGGGTCTGTAGCAGGTGATGAGGGAACCAATGCGGAAAAAGCATACTTGATTGTATCTTTGTCAATTTGCTAGCTGCAAATGCATCTGTCCATGACAGTATCAGTTAGGGTGACCACAGCACAGTCCTTATGGAGACAAAGCCCTGCCTTCACATTGAGAATAACCACCTTGGTGTTGACACTATCATTGTGCGAAATGGTAAACTTCGAACAGATCTAGTAACACAAGACTGCACGTCCCTGAGGTGCTGTGGGCCATCAGCAGCAGCGGAACTGTACTCCAGCACAATCTGCAACCTCATGGCTCGACATATCCTCACTCAACCATCACCATTAAACCAGGGGATCTACCCTGGTTCAATGTCCTCAAAATCCAACAGGTTTATTTGATGGCACAAGCCACAAGATTTCAAAGCGCTGCCCCTTCATCAAGTGAGTGAGAGTTCTGTTCACAAACAAGGCATACAAAAACACAAACTCAATTTACAAAATAATGGTTGGAATTACTTTATAGGTAATCAAATCTTAAAGATACAGACAATGTGAGTGGAGCGAGGTTTAAGCACAGGTTAAAGGTATTGTCTCCAGCCAAGAAAGTTAGTGAGATTTTGCACCTGGGAAATACGAACTGATTACAGGAAAATTACAACGTGATATGTGAGCTGGCATACACCATCATGATGATAAGTGATTACACAGGTTGGCAATCCACGCCATCATAGCAATCTGCAGGAGAATCCACTTCTTACAGATTGGTCTTTTCGGCTGTCAGCAAAAATGCACCATATATTAGCAACCCCATCCTCCTCAGATTTGATTTCTTGCACGTCCATCATCTTGCAAAGATAGAAGGATGCCACCAACATATATTTAAGTCTTGAACTTTTGCTTATCTCCTGAAATCTTGCACAGAGGAGATGTCATAAGAACATAAGAAATAGGAGCAGGAGTAGGCCATCTAGCCCTTCGAGCCTGCCCCGCCATTCAATAAGATCATGGCTGATCTGTCGTGGCTCAGTTCCACTTTCCCGCCCTCTCCCCATAACCCTTAATCCCCTCTCTTATCAAAAACCCATCAACCCGCGTCTTAAAAATATTTAGCGAGGCAGCCTCCACCACTTCAACGGGCAGAGAATTCCAGAGATTCACCACCCTTTGAGTGAAGAAGTTCCTCCTCAACTCCGTTCTAAACCCACCCCCCCCCTTATCTTGAGGCTGTGCCCCCTAGTCCTACTGTCTTTTTTGAGCGGGAAGAGTCTCTCCACCTCTATCCTATCCATCCCATTCATCATCTTATACGTCTCAATGAGATCTCCCCTCATTCTTCTAAACTCTAACGAGTACAAGCCTAGTTTATTCAGCCTCTCCTCATAGCTTAACCCCCTCAACTCCGGTATCAGCCTAGTAAACCTCCTCTGCACTCCCTCCAAGGCCAAAATATCTTTGCGCAGGTGCGGCGCCCAAAACTGCACACAGTACTCCAGCTGCGGCCTCACCCATGCCCTATACAGCTGCAGCAAGACCTCCCTACTTTTATATTCAATCCCCCTCGCTATGAAGGCCAGCATCCCATTCGCCTTCCTGACCACCTGCTGCACCTGCAAGCTGGGTTTTTGCGACTCATGCACAAGGACCCCTAGGTCCCTCTGCACCGTCGCCTGCTGCAGTTTTTCGCCACGTAAGTAATAATCCTTCCTACCATTATTCCTACCAAAGTGGACCACCTCACACTTGCCAACATTAAATTCCATTTGCCATTTCCTAGCCCATTCGCCCAGCCTATCTAGATCCTTCTGCAGACTCTCCACACCCTCCGCACAATTTGCCATTCCCCCAAACTTGGTGTCATCAGCAAATTTCGACACCCTACACTCGGTTTCCTCCTCCAGATCATCTATATAAATGGTAAAAAGCTGAGGCCCCAGCACCGACCCCTGGGGCACTCCACTAGTCACCATCCGCCAATCCGAATAGCACCCGTTGACCCCCACTCTCTGCCTCCTATTTGACAACCAATCCTCTATCCACGCTAACACCCTACCCCCAACTCCATGTCCCTCGACCTTCTGCAATAACCTCTTGTGAGGTACTTTGTCAAACGCCTTCTGAAAATCTAGAAAGACCACATCCACCGGCTCTCCTCTATCCACTGCCCTAGACATATCCTCATAGAACTCCAGTAAATTTGTCAGACACAACTTCCCTTTAATGAAACCGTGCTGCGTCTGCTCTATCAAGCAATTCCCTTCAAGATGCCTCGCAATTTCCTCCTTAATGACAGATTCTAACATTTTACCTACCACAGACGTTAAACTAACCAGCCTATAATTCCCCGCCTTTTGCCTGGCACCCTTCTTAAACAACGGCGTAACATTAGCCGTTTTCCAATCATCCAGCACTTCCCTGGAATCCAGCGACGTCTGGAAAATAACCACCAAGGCATCCACTGTCAGGGGTAAGTTTTTCACTCAAGAGGGTGGTGGGTGAGTGGAATGGGCTGCCGTTGTGCTGTGGTGGTGGAGGTGAACTCGTTAGGGTCTTTTAAGAGACTCCTGGATGAGTACATGGGATTTAATGGGATTGAACATAATAAGAACATAAGAAATAGGAGCAGGAGTAGGCCATCTAGCCCTTCGAGCCTGCCCCGCCATTCAATAAGATCATGGCTGATCTGTCGTGGCTCAGTTCCACTTTCCCGCCCTCTCCCCATAACCCTTAATCCCCTCTCTTATCAAGAACCCATCAACCCGCTTCTTAAAAAAGGGCCTGTTTGTGCTGTAGTGTTCTATGTTCTATGAAGTGTGCACTGTGGAATTGTAGGTCAAGTAGTTGCTTGATACTTTCCCTAACTTTGCTGTCTTTACCTATGAGCATTAGGATGTTTGACCATTGTCAAATAATGATCCAAAACAGGAATTATGCATTAGCCAGTAAAGTAACATGGGTTTCTGTGTGGGAATTAAGAGTTTTTGTCATGAGAATATTACTTTGCCTTTTCCAGTAGGGTCGTGTCTTATGAATCAATTCTGTTGAATTATTGGTATTTGATGGTGTCCCAAATTATCTTGCCTTCCAGCAGAGCCATCTGAAAATAAGAAAATGAGACATTGATTATAATCACTACAAGATATCTTTGGTTTTATTGATCAGATGCTATATTTGTTTTCTGATTTCTCTCACAAGTATATTGCCAGCAGCAATTATAAAAACTTGTTTTACGAAATCGAAGTACCTTGTCAAATAAACAACTAGCCCTCCACAGTGGAACATAATTTAACATATGATAGTTTTAGTGGCTAAGGGACCATGATGGAAGTCAAAGAGCTTCAGGAATATTTTTGTAGCAAATTTAGAACTGTACTTCCAGTCGTTTATGATTGTGTCAACAATTCTTGCAAATATTAATGCACTTCATGCTCACCACCTCCCAAAAGTAGTAACATGCTCTTGCTTTTCCACAATTTATACCTTCAAAAAACTGTTAATTAACCGAGTCAAACTGGGTCAGAACTTATTTTGTTGACATTCGGCAACAAAAATTTGTTTTCGCTTAGTAAAAACAGAAAGCTGATAACATTGTGAACCCATTGATTTACATTAGATAACTTCGGTTATAAATTGATCTTACCACCAGGAAGTTGTGTCATTGCACTCCATTTTGTTTGAATGTCTTACTGGAAAATACAACGTATAAATTCAGTGAGTGTAATAAGGAGCCTACTTTTAAGCATTTCGTAGGCTGCTTTGTTGGAGGACATGGGTTCGCAACTGTAAGCTTATAACTGAAGGTCCTGCTCTTATTGATGACCATTTGGCTCAGAAGTTATTTCGACTTCAAGTAAAAAGTTTGAATTTGAGCCCCGCTTGGAGAATTTGAGCCTACAATCTAGGCTTTTGCTATTGCAGCCTTCTTGATATTGCATTGTCAGGGGTGTGCCGTCTTTCCAAAAAGGAGCTAAACAAAGACTCTAAGTATCTTTTCAATTGATGCAAAAGATCCCATGACACCATTCAAAGAACAACAGAGGAATTCTTAATCTCCTGGCCAGCATTTATTCTTCTGCCAGTATTGCTGAAATAAATTAGTTGGTCATGATGTTGATTTTTATTGTATACGAAACATTGCTCTGATTTGCTGTCATATCTGTAGTGAACACATTTAGAAAGTAATTTCTTCACATTCTTTGAGGTGACTGGTAGCTAATAATTTCCACAATAGTATTGATAATCGAAGCAGCTCCTCTAGATTTTGCTCATATACCTGCAAGAGACCCTAAACTCATTTAAAAAGTTCCTGAATCTGCACCTTGTGCTGTAAGTTACAGGACTATGGGCCATATGCAAAAAAATAAGATTAGAAAGAGCACCTGGGTGTCATTGGTTCAGCATGGACAAGATGGGCTGAATGGCCCCTTCTGTGCTATATCACTTCTGTGCTTTCTTCGAGTAAGGACAATATTGATAGAGACTTGAGGCAGGTCCCCACCGTTTATCCTTTGAGTCAAATGTTACAGGGAGATGAAAGTCAAGAAGAAATGGTCCTCAAAAAATATGCAAGCATTATAATATTTTTGAAGGTTTCCTACAGACTTGATTTTGCAATAATATTTCAACACATTGAAAATGCTCCAATTTTCTTTTTACAGGGAGCATTTCGATTCTTCCCACTGTCCTTTATCTGATCATAGGAGTCCTTAAAGAAACTGCAGTGAAAAAGGTTGATGGCTGTGTGTCTTTAACTGTTGGAGCAGCACTGCAGGCATTGAAGACTGTTGTCTCCTCCCCTATGGCTAGAGCAGAGAAAAGCCAAGCTGCATGGACCAAACTTCTCCGTAGTGCTCTTGTAACAATTTTGGACATTTGGAATCCAGGTAACAGAATTTGAACCCCTCTACATAATAAACTATACTATACATAGCTTACAAGGAAATTGCCATTTGCTCAAGGGAAGAAAACTGTTGCTAATAACTAAGGGTAACAAGAATGTGGAGTGTATAGTGTCAATAATGTATAAAAATGTCTCAATGTTTCATAAGATTATAATAACTTCCATTTATTTACTAATTTAAAAATCGTAAAATATCCCAAGATTCTTCATTAGAACATCAACAGAGCCACCATAAGGAGCTTTCAGTCATGTGACCAAACTTTTGGTCACAGAGTTAGGTTTTAAGCAGCATCTTAAATGTATCAAAAGAGGGAGGCATAGAGGTTTGGGAGGAAATTCCAGAACCCTGGCCTAGAATAGCTGACCAGTACTGGAATAATTAAAATGAAGAGTGCACAGAAGACCTGAATTAGAAGGGCCCAGATATCTTGGAAGGATGTCAGACTGGAGAAGGTTCCAGAGATAGAGGGGTAAGTCCATGGAGCAATTTGAAAACATAGTCTGAGAAGCCAATGCATGTCAGTGGGCACAGGGATGATTGGTGAACAGGACTGGGTGTGAATAAGGATATAGAGCAGACTTAGGATAATCTCAATTTTATGGAGGAAAATGGGACACCATCAGGTGTGTCTTATGAGTCTAGAGCTAATAATGGCATGAATTAAGCTTTCAGCAGCAGAAGAGCAAAAGGGGAAAAGATTGGGTGATAGACTTATGGAAGCGGACAGGCTTGGTGATAATGTGGATGTGTTTGGAACCTTATCTCGAGCTTGTATATCGGTACTAAGACTGAAAATAGTCCGGTTCAACCTCAGTCAATTGAAATAGTTGGAATGAGTGTATAGGGATTGGCATTCGTGCTTGGGGATTGTTATGACAATGTCTTTGGTCTTAGCAATAATTTAGTTGGAAGAATTTTCTGCTGATCCAGTACAAATAAAAGTAACAAATTAAAGACAACGAAGAGGTCAACACAATGGTGATGAGATCATTCTATGTATTGTCAACAGACGTAATGGGAATTGATATTGTTGCTGAGTGACAACATGTAGTTGATAAATGGGATGTGGCCAAGATTCGATCCTTGAGGGACGTTGATTTTATAGATGATGCATTGTTGAGATCAGAATAGATTGAATATTTCAGTGTTTGGTCTGATTCAAAACTCAGGTTCTACAACAGTGTGCGCCCATATGCAGCAAGACCTGGACAACAGTCAGGCTTAATATAGAATCATAGAATCCCTACAGTGCAGAAGGCGGCCATTTGGCCCTTTGAGCCTGCACCAATAGCAATTCCACCTATGCCCTATCCCCATAACTCCAAGTAGTTACCCTGCTAATCCTTGCTAACAGAGGGCAATTTAGCATGGCCAGTCAACCTAACCCACACACCATTGGACTGTAGGAGGAAACCAGAGCACCCAGAAAAAAACCCATGCAGACATGAGGAGAAGATGCAAACTCCACACAATCACCCAAAGCTGTAATTGAAGCCAGGTTCCTAGCGCTGTGAAGCAGCGGTGCTAACCACTGTGCCACCATGCCATCCATAGCTTGAGCTGTTAAGTGGCAAGTAATATTCGTGCCATACAAATGCTACACAACGACTATCTCCAAGAAGAGAGAATCTGACTCTCACCACGACAGTCAATGGCATGCCCATTGCTGAATCCTCCATCAACATCCTGAGAGTTACTGTTGACCAGAAACTTAATTGGACCAACCAATAAATAGTGTGGCATAACCAGCAAGTCAAAGTCAAGGGATACTGTAGCAAGCAACTTCCCAAACCTGTCTGCCATCTGAGGGCAGAAGTTCAAAGTGGTGAAATACTGTATACTTATGTGCATGAATGTGGTGCCAGCAACACCACGCTTCATGCCATCCAGGATTAAGTAACCTTGTACATCACTTCAAGTATTCACTGTCTTCAGCAGTGTGATGCACTGCAGCAACTTAGCAAGTGTCCTTAAAGAGCATGTTTCAAACCTGTGACCTCCACTATCTAAAAAATCCAAAGATGTATGGGTTAGATTGATTGGCCATGCTTAATTGCCCCTTCGTACCAGGGGAACCAGGAGGATAAGTATGTAGAGCCCTGGGGATGGGGCCTGGGCGGGATTGTTGTCGGTGCAGGCTCAATGGGCCAAATAGCCGCCTTCTGCACCGTAGGGATTCTGTGAAGAACAGGGCAGTTGGCACGTGGGAATCCCACCATTTGCATCACATACCACGTCAAATTGGGAATACATATATTCCATCACAGTTGCTGTTTCAAAATCCTGGAACTTTGGATGTAACTCCACCACAAGGACTGCAGTGATATAAGATATTCAGTACCATCTTCCCAAAAGTAATTAGGAGTGGACAATAAACGCAAGCCTTTAAACTGCACTGCTGCACAACAGTCCCATCAAATGCATTACGGCAGTGGACATGATGGCTAAATGAGATTAACTGCAACTCTAGCCCAAAACTATAGAACTGTAGACTCCCTCACAACAGGAAATTAATGGACAAGGATCAAACCTAACATCATTAATCAGGTGAAATTAACTGTTGAATTTAATTTGCAGAGCCCAAAACTGTCAGTCTCATGCCACTCATCAATTCCCTCGTTGACCACCCACTCTCAGTTTCTCTCTGTCCTCCTCCCAAGCCCGTGTTCACAGCAAGAATTCATAGAACTATAGAACCATACAATGCAGCAAGAGGCCACCCAGCTCATCGAGTCTGCATCAATTCTCCAAAACAGCATGGAGGTCCTCCCCACTGCCCTATCCTTGTAACCTTATACATGGCTAAGCCACTGAATCCACACATCTTTGTACTATGGGAAAAAAACTGGAGCACCCAGAGGAAATCCACACAGACACAGAGAGAATGTGCAAACTCCACCCAAGGCAGGAATAAAACGCAGGTCCCTGGTGCTGCAAGGCAGCAGCGTGGACCACGGTGCCACCGTGCTTCCCCAGGAGGATGAATTGGCGAGCTGAGCAGATAGGGATGGAAAGTGAAGCAATGGTTGTGGGGTATGGTTCAGAAGGAAAGCAGCAAGTTAGAGGATCAGGGAAGGAAGTGATAAGTGGGAGAATCGGGAGGAGAGGCAACAAACAGAAGGGAGGTGCCTGTAACGAGAGAGGCAGTGAACTCGAGTTGGGAAGCAGCGAGTATAAAAAAAAGTTTTAGTTAGGAAGTTGTTGAGAAGATTTTGGATTCATACCCACCATTCAGCTGCAGCTGATTTTGTGCAGTTATGAAAGGAAGATTGATCTGAAAGACAATTGATACATTAAATCTACAAGGGTAATTCTTGGGAATTGGTGAAAAATTTTGGATTCCTGGCCCAGATCTCCAAATATTCTAATAGTTCAAATTTACGGTTAACTTGTTAACATCAGTGTGACATCCTAATTTGTGTTGAAAATTAGTAAGTGAAGGGATTGCTGCCAAGCTTGCTTCATATCCTTATTGTATGCTTTCAATAGATATTCCCCTTTGTGTCTCCTTTTTTCCCATGAATAGCGTTGACTGGTACTTCCTTTTCCTGTTTGCGTCTCAGAAATGCACCAAATTTTCACATAGCAATAACAAAATTATTTCCATTTAATTGAATTCTGTTTTTACAAACATGTTGTTAAAAATTTTTTTTTTTCTGTTTGTCTTTTTGTTGTTGCATAGTTGTAATTTGTAAATTTTGTCTTTTGCTTATTAGCCAGGTCTTTGAGTTATTTCCTTCATCTCCCATTCCATACCTAAGCAATGAAATCCTGCTTCTGTTGTCAGACTGGATGTTCAGTTAGTCCATGTCAATCCAGGAAAGGAGGATGTCAAAATTAATTAAGTGCACAGTTCTCTATTTCCCCCCCCACCACACAATGGCAATTGAACTATGCCCCGATGTAGTTATTTTGTTGTTGTTGATTGTGTGAAACAGTATGGTTGTTCCAATGTGAAGCAGAATTTGGCCTGCTTCACTGATAGCAAAGGTGTTCTCGTCTTGTACATAAATAATATGTTGGTTATCCATAGGTAAAGGTCTTGCTTGTGCCAAAGATTGTGGCTTTCCTACCCCTCAGCACCACCCACCCCCACAAAATGATCTTTGAGTTAAAATGAATTAAATTCCTTGGTTGTAACCCCCATCTAAATTTTCTGTTTTCTTTCTTAGAGGAGACTCAGTCAGAACTGGATGAAGTGAGCATGCTAACTGCCATTAGTATTTTCTTGATGTCAGCAAATCCAGAAGTCATATGTGTACAGTGCCTTGAGAAAAAATGTATCAACAGGTTTAAAATAATCCTTAGTTCTAAAAATCCAGTGGTAAGTATTCTGGTAGATGTACTAAAATTCTCCTGTGTCATAAATTAATCCTGATTTATAGTTGAAATCAAATAACAGGCATTATCAAAGATGCATTTTACCTGTCTACTTCGAGCCATACAGACCAGAGGATCCCAAGTTTGAATTGATGTTGAATTAGGTTATCTTTGTCAAGTTCACAAGAACTTCACTAAAGGTTTGCCATTTTTGCCTGTGTCTGAATGATTCCAGAATTCTTTTGTCTGTTTAACTACCAAAAGATTAAAGTGATTTGAGGGAGTGTGAGTTAAAATCACCTCAGTATCCTGAAATAGTCAAGTGGAAATGAGCAAGATTTCCTGCAGAATAACCACTCAACAGAAATGTTCATGTATAGCTGTTAGCTGATGATAACATAGCCTTGACTGTAATTTGCCTTACATTTCTGATGCTTTACCATCCTTGTTAATGCTTGAAAAATTAACAAGATATGCCTGGAACAATGCCCAAAGTAAGCATTTTGACAAGAGGAGGAGAGAAAAAATTTCAGCAAATCTTAAATAAAGCATGTTTATGAATTTAGCTTATTAATTTTCAGCTTATGCACACCTTATCGATTTAGAAAGTTAAGTACTTTATTGCCAGACAATTTGATGAAGGTGAAATTCATGCAGTGGCTTATTTGTTAATTCACTGCATGTCGCATATTAAGCCACATGAACTAAAAAGTTATCAAAATCAGTCAGTGTCTCTATTCTTAACAGCAAACCAGTGACAAATAAAATCATGAAGAGGCTAGACAGAGTAGATGGCAAGGAACTGTTCCCACTCAAAAAATGGATCAAGAGTGAGAGGGATTTCAAGTGATTTGCAAAAGAAGAAAATGTAATGAGAAAAAAAGTTCTTCTCATGAGTGGTTCAGGACTATGAGCATGCCTGTAAGTGGCAGGTTCAACTGAGGCATTCAAAACAGCATTAGACGATTGTTTCTGTTTAAGCAATGTCCAGGGATCAAGAGGAATGGCACTACGGCATACCGCTCGTTTGGAGACACAAAGGGCCAAATGGCATTCTTCTGTGCTGTAACCATTCTGAGATTCTATGACTGCGACCTTTGCTGGAAAATATATCTCGGCAAGGACTTGAATGTCCTTGATGATCGAATTGCTTACCAAAACTCACGTTAATCAATCCCTCCTAAGCTTTGAGTAAGATGGCAGGTGACAGATGGTCCTGCAACCCCGCCTCAATCAACAACTTAAGGAGAAACATGAAGGTATTAGTGGTATCAGCAGACCTTTACTGGTTAATATTGGTGTACACGTGTACAGAAAGGTTGTTGGCAGCAATTTCCATCTGTATTTTTCATAAGATGAAAACAAGTGATCATCCTAAATCGGCTAACTTTTAATATAAAATGTGTTGTTATTATGTATTATAAGTCCTACCTTTTCCAGTTGTATTCAGTTTCTCAGTGTTTACATTTTCCCTATGTTTTCTCATTTATAAGATCTTGTTCTTTTTTCATCTCAGATGCTGATGCATTGCTACAAGTTGCTTCAGTCAGTATTTCAGCATCCAAATAGGGCTGTATCCACACCTTATATCCACTCCCTGACTGTTTTAATTGTGGGTAGGCTACGAGAAGTGGAAAAAGAAAAGCCACGCACATATGCAGAGTTGCAGGCAGCGCAGGAAGGGATGAAAACTTTAGAGACTTTGGTTAGCATGGCTGATGAACAAAATCGTAAGTGTTTTTACACAGTTCACTTTGGACTTTTATTAACAGTTGAGAATTTTCACTTTCAGTTTAAAGTTGAAGAATCTTAATATTTAACTCATTTTTAAAGTGTTCTAATTATCTCTGTGTCCGTTAACCACCTCAACAGAGCGGGTGAATGCTGAAGTTCTCTGCTAGTGCCCTCTTTCGTTGATTGCCAGGAAGCATGAGATACCACTTAGATAGAAAATCTTCATGCAATTCTTCCCTCCCTTGAAAAGATGCCTAAGAAAGGGGAGAGAAAAAGATAACAGTTACCTTAGAGCACTGACTTATTATCAGCTCCAAGTCTTGAAATTTAGATTTTATATTCACCCTTCACAGGAATTTTCCTTGAATAAGAATATTTTTTCCTCACCCATTTGGCTATCATGCTTTAATTTATGGAAAATCTCAGCAGGTCTGGCAGCATGTATAAGGCGAGAAAAGAGCTGACATTTGGAGTCATCTGGACTCAAAACGTCAGCTATTTTATCTCCTTGCAGTTGCTGCCGGACCTGCTCAGATTTTCCAGCGTTTTGTCTTTTGGTTTAAGATTCCAGCATCCGCGGTAATTTGCTTTTATGCGTTAATTTATTTCCTGTAGTAGTTCAATTTTACAACTACTGAATAATTTATACAGATTTAATTTAAGTGTAAATTTGAACTTTGTTTATATATTTCAGGAGTTCATTTGGTAGTCTTGCTTCTGCCAATGCTAATTTCTTTCCTTTTGGATGAAAACGTTTTAACATCTGCACCAAGTCCAGCCAAGAGTTTACATGAGTTTGCCCTTCAGAACCTGATGCGAATCGGCCCTCAATATCCATCTATTTTTCAAAAAGTAATGAGTTCTTCACCAACGATGAAAGCAAGGCTTGAAGGTGCTGTTAAAGGTAACCAGGAGAGTGTCAAAGCAAAGACAGCAGCTGGACAGACTAAATGTCTTGGAAAAACATCCCCCAGCATTCAACTCAAGACAAATTTTTCTAATTTCTAAAATCTGTGAACCAATTATAACAAACTGCTCATAACAAAATGCCTACCATGCTAAACCAAGTGAAGGAATTAAAATTGTAGAAAAGTTGAGAAAGAAATCTTAAAGCATATTTTATCCAGTCAAAATCCAGTCTTATTTCAGCTTATAGCAGAGGGCTGAAGTTGTAGAGCAGCTTGTGTATGCATTAGCATTACAAAACCTGGTAACGCATTTTTTAAAAATTAGCATTTAATTTTTTAAATTCATATATATAATTTTAAACATTTCTTTTGCTGATTTTAATTGCTAGTTCATTCAGTTGAAATCTTAAAACAACTATTGTGTACTCAGTTATTGTAATAATCTAAGGATTTGGTATAAAAGTCCTTGTTAACCAGGAATTAATCTCCAAGCAAACAAATATAACCAGAGGAGTAATATTAAAGGGAATTTTATGCAAATATATTTTTCTTTAAAAGGCTGCTCTCCAATTGCCAGAATTTGCATTAAACCTAATGTAGCAGTGTTATTAGTATGGCTCACAACACACATTTCTCACTAATAACTGCTAACTTCTTAAATGAGCTCCAAAGACAATTGCACTATAACACTATTATTTTTTTAAATAAACAAGTTACCCAAATACTCAATCTCTTTTTAAAAATGTACTCTGGATTCTATTTTAAAAAAAACTTAGGTTTAATAAATTTGTAACCATAAATTGTTTACTGACTATGGCTGTTGATGACACTCAGTTGTGTTTGTCAGTAATAATGTCATTACACACTTGTGTATGGTGTTCTTCATGCTGCAGTAATCTTTATACAGAAGGACTAATTCCAAAAATTATTCATACAGAAAAGCAGCCTGCTAGCTGTCAACTGGTGAGTTTAAATGTTTTAGCTTAACTAAAGCTCTGAAGTACTGTATTATCATAAATGACTTAGATGTTATGTACATAACACAATTGTAAATTTTACAGAATAACCATGTATGTTATTGTTACATCTTGCTTTTGTAATTTCACTGAAATAAAACTAATTTCTTCATGTTGTCTGCTTTATTGTTCCTAACTTTTGCCCCCAGCTGAGGTTGTTCAATACCTGTCCACAGGCCGAGGTGAAAATGGCAACAATCTATCTTTCGTTTTTTTTGTTCCTTCTGCCGGTTTTTTTTACTATTGTATTTTCCTCCTTTATGAAGGTTCAGACTCATATGGTATATACAATTCTGCAGGTACTACTGGCCATTCCAAATGTAGGAGTTTAAGTAACAGATTTTGATGGATGATTTTCCCTGGTGAGTCACTAGAAATTAGTTTTGTTTTGTTTTCTTTTCAGGCCCTTTGGATCTAGGACTATTTGTTATCCTTAGCCCAGGAGCATTGGTATAAATCATACTCCCAATTTTATTCTAGCTTTACTTAGAAATCGCTAGACCAGAAATCAAGCCTATGACTTTCCTGGACTACGTGACTGTCTATCAAACAGTACAAAATTTACCAATTTAACCAAGCAACCATTTTGGTAGCTCACATGTAGTGCCAGGGGTCTTTTCATCAGGTGATTTGTTTTAGTGTTTTGTCCTTTTTAAGGATTGTGCCTTGTTCATGTCAAACACCTGTTCTGGACTATAAAGAATTGAGAACATGTTACTATCTCAGGAATTGTGTCGCTTTTTCACAATTGAAAAACACTTCTGAGCTAGAATTTCCAACATTTAAAATACTTTGTGCTTGCAAAGTGAAGGCTGGCACGCAATACATATAATGTGAAAATGGTTTTGGAGGAAATTGATGGGATTGAAGATGGATAAATCTCCAGGTCCTGATAATCCTCATCCCAGAGTACTTAAGGAAGTGGCCCTGGAAATAGTAGATCTGTTAGTGGTTATTTTCCAAAACTCTTTGCACTCAGGAATAGTTTCTATAGATTGGAGGAGAACTAATACAAGCTCATTATTCAAAAAGGGAGAGAGACAGAAAACCGAGAACTATAGATAAATGAACCTATTGATGGTATTGGGGAAGTTGCTAGAGTCTATTGTCAAGGATTTCATAGCTCGGCAGTTGGAAGGCAGTGGTATACTCAAGTCGGCATGGATTTGCGAAAGGGAAATCATGCTTGACAAACCTATTGGAATTTTTTGAGGATATAACTAGTAGAGTTGACCAAGAAGAACTAGTGGATGTGGGTAATTTGGACTTTCAGAAGGCTTTTGACAAGGTCTCACATAACAGACTTCTATGTAAAGTTAAGGCACATGGTATTGCAGGTAAAGTCTTGAGATGGACAGAAAACTGGTCAGCAGATAGGAAGCAAAGAATTGGCATAAATGGGTCTTTTTCTGATCAGCAGTCAGTGACTAGTGGGGTTCCACAGGGATCTGTGCGAGGACCTCAACTGTTCACATATATTAATAATTTGGAAGAGAGGACTGAATATATTATTTCCAAATTTGCAGATGATACGAAGCTGAGTGGGAGGGTGAGCTGTGAAGAAGATGCAGAAATGCTTCAGTGTGATTTGGACAGGCTGAGCATGTGGGCATCTGCATGGCAGATGCAGTATAATGTGGATAAATGTCAGGTTATCCACTTTGATACCAATAATAGGAAGACAGATTATTAATTGGATGTAAATTGAGAGAGGTGGATACTCAAATAGACATTGGAATCCTCGGGCATCAGTTGCTGAAAGTAAGCGTACAGGTACAGTAGGCAGTAAAGAAAGCAAATGGTGTGCTGGCCTTCAAAGTGGGAGGAATTGAAAATAGGGATAGGGATGTTTTGCTGCAATTGTATAGGGCTTTGCTGAGGCTACACCTGGAGTATTGTGTGCAGTTTTGGTGTCCTTATCTGAGGAAGGATGTCCTTGCTTTTGTGGGAGTTTACCAGCTGATTCCTGGGATGGCAGGTGAGTCATATGAGGAGAGATGAAGTCAGTTAGGATTATATTCACTGGAGTTTAGAAGAGTGGAAGGGGATCTCATAGAAACTTATGAAACTCTAATAGGGTTAGATAGAGTAGATTCAGAAAGAATGCTTCCAATGGGGAGTCCAGAACGCGGGGTCATAGTTGAGGATAAGGGGGTAAACCTTTTAGAACAGAGGTGAGAAATTTCTTCACCCAGAGGGTGGTCAATGTGTGGAATTCACTACCACAGAACGTAGTTGAGGCCAAAACATTGTCTGATTTCAAGAAGAAATTAGATATATCTCTAGAAGCTGAAGGGATCAAGAGAAATGGGAGGAGGGGGGAGATTAGAATATTGAATTTGTTGATCAGCCATGATCAAAATGAATGGCAAAACAGGCTTCAAGGGCTGAATGATTTATTTCTGTTTCTATGTTCCTATAATCAAATGACTCTTTTGTGTATATTAGGATATGCCTCTCAGAATCTTACAGTTGGGAAGTATACCTAAGGAAATTGAAAAGTGAACTGAATTTTTAAGTTCTCGAGTATAAAATGAAGGTACAACTTAATAACATTTTAAAAATGATAAAAGCAAATTATTGTGGGTGCTAGAATCTGAAACAAGAACAGAAAATGCTGGAAAATCTCATCTGACATCTGGCGAGAGAATAGAGCTAACATTTTGAGTCTTCTGTTTGTGTGTTAATACCAAGTTGCATGGAATTTGTTGTGTTTTCTCAAATTTAGAGTTTGAGTCTAAACAGCTGGGTAATTAGCTGGGTTTTTAGATGCAGTCACACTGCATTTTAAGTGTATTCAGGGAAAGCAGGATTGGCTGACCACCAGACAGTTGTGATGTAGAGATGCCAGCATTAGACTAGGGTAAACACAGTAAGAAGTCTCACAACACCAGGTTTAAGTCCAACCAATTTATTTGATAGTAATCCCACAAGCTTTCGGAAACAGTGTTCCTTCACACACCTGACGAAGGCTTGTGGGATTACTATCAAATAAATTGGTTGGACTTAAACCTGGTGTTGTGAGACTTCTTACTGTGTTCACCAGACAGTTGAGCAGAGTCAGGCAGGTAGTGTGGGAATGTACTCAGTGCATCTTAATCTGCAACCAATATTCAATTCTGAATATTAATGAAAATGATAGTTGATCGGGGCAAATGCAGGCAAAGACAAGTCCACAGCACCAATATTGGCTCAGCTGTGAAAGAGGGAAAAAGTAGACTGGGAGAGCAATAATAAAGAGGGATTTGTAGAAACAGCCACAACTGTGTACCTAGGGTGGTGTATCTGGGGTGGTATGTTGCCTCCCTGGTGCCAGGGCTAAGGATGTCATGTGCTACAGAGCACCCTAAGGGGAGAGAGTTAACAGCTAAAATCTATTTGGACAGAGCAAAGGAACAAAAAGGTGCAATTGCATGCTATGGGCCAGCAACTCATGGGAAAGATGAAGAGGAACAAATCTGTATGGAAATTAGAGAGAGGTGCAAGAATACTTATAATGGTGGCTGGAATTATCCAAACATAGACGAAATTGTTTACAGAGCAGAGAGGAGCTAGAGTTCCTCAAGTGTGTTCAGGAAGATTTTCTTCAATATGTTTGCAGTCCAATGAGAAAGGAGACACAGCTTGTTGTACATTTAAAAAGGTTGCCGGTGTCTTGAAGAACTGATCACATGATTTGATGGTCATGTCATTAGGGTGTGCGCACTCATAGAACATTACAGCGCAGAACAGGCCCTCAGGCTGCTGTTTTACTTTCAGTTTGTGCTTGATGCAGAGCAGAGAATCTGTTGTGTGTTTGAATCTATGTGTGCAAACCAAGTCTTTTTCTGTCAAAAACCCACAACCCCTAACATAGCTAGGAGATTACAGAAAGAAAATTGGAGTGATTTTGTTTCATTGAGGAATGATCCTAAAGGAGTAAGAAAAAGTTGTGGGTCCTCACACTTGGAAAATTAGAAGACTTAAGCAACAACAAGAATATAGATTAACATGCTTGTGCCAGGAAGACATGTAAGCAAAGGCTCTGTGGTTTTTAAAAAGAGGATTTTTTTACCCTAATCAGAAGGGTGAGATTCCAGGCAGTATCTGGTATATTTGAAAATGAGATGCTTTGCCCTACAGCTGGGGTAATTTGAAAAACAAAACACATCAAGTCAATGTTTTCCAGATTTAAAAGGGAAATAATAGGAAGACAGTTTAAAAAAAGACATGCATGCCATCTTGAGTCACTAATACTTGCAAGAGCATCCTTGCAGAGGGATTTGGACCAGCTAGAAAAATGGGCTGAAAAGTGGCAGATGGGGTTTAATGCAGACAAATGAGGTATTGCACTTTGGAAGGACAAACCAAGGTAGAACATACAAGGTAAATGGTAGGACACCGAAGAGTGCAGTAGAACAGAAGGATCTGGGAATACAGATACATAATTCCCTAAAAGTGGCGTCACTGGTAGATAGGGTTGTAAAGAATGCTTTTGGAACATTGGCCTTTATAAATCAAAGTATTGAGTATAAGAGTTGGAATGTTATGGTGAGGTTGTATAAGACATTGGCAAGGCTGAATTTAGAGTATTGTGTGCAGTTTTGGTCATCTAATTACAGGAAGGATATTAATAAAGTTGAAAGAGCGCAGAGAAGGTTTACAAGGATGTTGTCGGGACTTGAGAACTGAGTTACAGAGAAAGGTTGAATAGGTTAGGACTTTATTCCCTGGAGTGTAGAAGAATGAGGGGAGATTTGATAGAGGTGTATAAAATTATGATGGGAATAGATAGAGTGAATGCAAGCAGGCTTTTTCCACTGAGGCTAGGGGAGAAAAAAACTAGAGGACATGAGTTAAGGGTGAAGGAGGAAAAGTTTAAAGAGAATATTAGTGGGGGGGCTTCTTCACACAGAGTGGTGGGAGTGTGGAATGAGCTGCCAGATGAAGTGTTGAAAGCGGGCTCACTTTTGACATTTCAGGAAAACTTGGACAGGTACATGGATGAGAGGGGTGTGGAGGGATATGGTCCAAGTGCAGATCAGTGGGACGAGGCAGAAAATGATTCTTCACAGCCAAGAAGGGCCAAAAGGCCTTTTTCTGTGCTGTAGTGTTCTGTGGTTTAATGGTTCTTACTGGGGGGTCAATTAGGTGCCATGGCTACGTTCAATAAAGAAAATTAATCATTGAGTTTCTATGTTGAGCGGTTTCAGCACTTTGTACAAGCAAACAAAATAGAAAAGGGACTGCTCTGTCCAGTTTTTCTCAGTACAATAGAATGTAAAACCTTTTTGCTCTGGAACCTTGTTAACTGATAGAATGGACCATCTGATGGAATACCTACAGTGCAGAAGAGGGCCATTCAGCCCATCAAGTCTGCACCAACTCTCCAAAAGAGCATCTTACCCATGCTCGCTCCACATAACCCCATACATTTATCATAGCTAATCCATCTAACCTACACATCTTTGGACTATAGGAGAAACACAGTACCAATCCAACCAATTTACTCCAGTCCAACGATGGCATCTCCACATCATGACTATAGGAGAAAACCAGAGCACCCAGAGGAAACCCCATGGGGAGAATGCAGACTCCACACAACAAAGTCTGAAACTAAAATTTACAATGACTTGACAAAGTTCCTTGAAGAGCATGACTCCTCATAGCCACTGATCGTTGTGGAACGGTTCAGGTTCTATCAAAGGAATCAAGTGAAAGACGAAAGCATTGTTAGTTAGTAGCAACCTTAAAAAAAACTGGCATGCATTTTTGAGTTTGAGTCATTAGAAGATACTTTTCAAAGTTGTCTAGTTTGTGGTCTCCAAAATGAGGCTATCCAAAGAAGATTGCTTTACTGAACATACTTTGACTCCAAAGGCTGGAGTAGAAATTGCAGTGTCAATGAACAGGCTTCACAATTTGGTGAAGATGCACAAGATGGGAACTGCCATAAATAATCAAAACAATAAGCATGTTACACGTGCCAAAATGGGCCATTCAATGAGTGAATGCTGAAGCAACAATGCTCAATGCAAGAATTGTGGCAAAATGGGCCACATTTCAAAAGCTTGTTGGGCTAGGCCAGCTTTCCCTGAGAAGAATATTCAGAAGAATAAACAAGCTATCTTCAAAAAGATAGGATGGGAGAAAAGAATTATGACTGTGAAGACATGTCCAGAGTAATGATGAGTTGCAATGTAATGTCTAATATGTACAGGATGGATTTTGTAGATTTTGGGTAATTCCAAAGTTAGGTAGACAACAGATTAGGATGGAGGCTGATGTTGCTATGTCATTAATTCCAACAAAGGCTAAAGCATCTTCCTTTACAACAGCTGATGTGGTTGCCTTTAAAAGGTTACATCATGGTAGAGTTGAGAGGGCAAATGGTGGAGTTGGCTGTCCATATGATCCATGGTAATTTTCCAACTCCATTTGGGAGATCATGGTTGGAGAAGATAAAGGTTAACTGCAGTGTTGTCAACAATGCCAAAACTGACCTACAACATCTTTTGGATAAATACAACTGTTTTCACAGAAACACTTGCCTCAATGAAGGGAGTTCAAGGGAAAATCAAGATGAAAACTTTATTGAGGTTGTAACTAGCAGAGTTGACCAATGAAAACTAGTGAATGTGACTTATTTAGACTTTCAGAAGGCTTTTGACAAGGTCTCACATAACACTACTATGTAAAGTTAAGACACATGGGATTGCAGGTAAAGTCTTGAGTTAGAAAGCAGGTTAGTAGACAGAAAGCAAAGAGTTGGCATAAATGGGTCTTTTTCTGATTGGCACTCTGATTAGTGGGGTTCCACTGGGATCTGTGCTAGGACCCCAACAGTTCACATTATATATTAATAATTTGGAAGAGGGAACAATGTATTATCTCCAAATTTGCAGATGATACAAAGTTGAGTGGCACGGTGAGCTGTGACGTGGATGCAGAGATGCTTTAGCATGATTTGGACAGGCTGAGTGGGCATCTGCATGGCAGAGACAGTCCAATGTGGATAAATGAGAGGTTATCCACTTATTCAGCAATAATAAGACAGATTATCACTTGAATGGGTGTAAACTGAGAGAGATGGATACTCAATGAGACCTTGAAGTCCTCACACATCAGTTGTTGAAAGTAAGTGCGCAGGTGCAGCAGACAGTAAAGAAGGTAAATGGTATGTTGGCCTTCATATTGAGAGGAATTGAGTATCGGGACAGGGATGTTTTGCTGTAATTGTATACGGTGTTGATGAGGCCACATCTGAGATATTGTGTGCAGTTTTGGTGTCCTTAGCTGAAGAAGGATGTCCTTGTTTTAGCGAAGGTTTACCAGACTGGTTCCTGGTTTGACAGGTCTTGCATATAAGGAGAGATGAAGTTGGTTAGGATTATGTTCAGTGGAGTTTAGAAGAGTGAGAGGGAATCTCGTAGAAATTCATAAAATTCCAACAGGATTAGACAGGGTAGATACAGAGAGAATGTTCCCAGTGGTGGGAGAATCCAGAAACAGGGGTCATAGTTTGAGAATCATAGAAACCCTACAGTGCAGAAAGAGGCCATTTGGCCCATTGAGTCTGTAGCGACCACAGTCCCACTCAGGCCCTATCCCTACACATTTTACCTGCTAATCCCTCTAACCTGTGCATCTCAGGACAATAAAAGGCAATTTTAGCATAGCCAATCAACCTAACTCGCACATCTTTGGATTGTGGGAGGAAATCGGAGCACCCAGAGGAAACCCACACAGACACGAGGAGAATATGCAAACTCCACACAGAGATCCAAGCCGGGAATCGAACCCAGGTCCCTGGAGCTGTGAAGCAGCAATACTAACCACTGTGCTACCGTGGTAAACCTTTTAGAACTGAAGTCAGTAGAAATTGCGTCACCCAGAGGGTGGTGAATGTGTGGCATTCACTTCAGAAAATGTAGTTCAGGCCAAAGCATTGTGTGATTTCAAGAAGGAATTAGATATAGCTTTGGGGCCAAAGGGATCAACAATATGGGGAGAAGGGGCAATCAGGATATTGAATTTGATGATCAGCCATGATCAAAATGAATGGAGGAGCAGGCTTGAAGAGCCAAATGGCCTACTCTAGTTTCTATTGTTCTATGAGGGCAAAAGAGCAGTGCAGTACGCAATTTGCCCAAGTTCAAATAATAAATAGTACACTTTATTAACACTGGTGTTTAGAGCCAGTTATAATGAGTGACTATTCCCATCACATTGTTGTAAAGGTGTGTAAATAGTATGTGTACATTTTGGATTTTTTCAGGAGAATATTTTAAAGTTTACCTTTTTCTCAACAGGTAGTCAGTATGTCTGGAAGAAATACAGCTCAGATGCCAGAAGTAGGACAATTACTAATTTCAATCTTGTAAGTGGTTATGTTTTAAAAAAAAGTTAATGGACTTTGTTTACTGAAGTTCCTCTGGGATTTCAGATGGATCATTTGACAGGCTCGTGTGATTTCTTTGCAGTCCTGAATCTGTAGCAAAGAAGAAATACATTTTTGCAGAAAGAAGTTGGAATTTGGCTGTTTTGGTTGAAGTTAGGGGAATTTTGCAGGCTTCTGAAAGCTCTATATCGTTCTGAAAACTCCAAGTCTGTCTATATACAGCAAAAGAGAATTTCAAGAATTGCTAAAAGAGAATTTTAAGTCTAAAAGAAGGATGTTGCTAACTTCGAACTTAAGTAGTGATAAGTTAGAGACTAACGTTGTTTCTTTTCTTGTTAAAGCTTGTTCAACCAGTTAAGCTGCCTCGTTGTGTTAGAGTTATACTTATAGAGTCAGAGATTTACAGCATGGAAACAGTCCCTTTGGCCCAACTTGTCCATGCTGCCCTTTTTTTAAAAATCCATAAGCTAGTCTCAATTGTCCACATGTAGCCCATAGCCCATATCCCTCTATACCCATTTTACCCATGTAACTGTCTAAACATTTTTTTTAAAGACAAAATTTACCCATCTCGACTACTACCTCTGGCAGCTTGTTCCAGACACTCACCACTTTCTGTGAAAAAAACTGCCCCTCTGGACCCTTTTGTATCTATCTCTCTCTCTCTTTCTCTCTTTCATCTTAAACCTATGCTTTCTAGTTTTAGACTCCCCTACCTTTTGGGAAAAGATATTGACTAGCTGATCTATTGACTAGCTTATTATTTTATGGACCTCTATAAGATTGCCCCTCAGTCTTCTACACTCCATAGAAAAAAGTCCCAGTCTATCCAGCCTCTCCTTTATAACTCAAACCATCAAGTCCCAGAGCATCCTAATAAATCTTTTCTGTACTCTTCCTAGTTTAACAATATCCTTTCTATAATAGGGTGACGAGAATGTACACAGTATTCCAAGTGTGGCCTTACCAATGTCTTATACAACTTCAATCAGACATCCCAACTCCTGTATTCAATGTTCTGACTGATGAAACCAAGCATGCCAAATGCCTTCTTCACCACTCTATCCACCTGTGACTCCACTTTCAATTGTGTTATGAATAAAACTTGTTTTGATACAAGATCCCTAATTTGTCAGTGGAGCGAAGCATCCCTTCCTCATATTTATGCCAAAATAGAAAAATTGTTAGGGTCCAGTTTGGTTTCACAATATACCTTGGGGTTCTGGTCTGGGACCCAAAATTTTATGTTTCTGAAATTCTCCTGTCGTTCTACTAAACTCCAAAGATGATCCCAAACAACTCTAATCTCTTCCCGTATATCAGCCTTGCCATCCCAGGAATCAGTCTGGTAAACCTTTGCTGCAATCTTTCTGTAGCAAGAACATCCTTCCTCAGATATGGAGACCAAAACTATATTTCAAGTGCTGCTTCACCAAGGTCCCGTATAATTGCAACAAGACAACCATGCTCCTGTACTTGAATGCTCTTGTTATGAAGGCCAATATACCGTTTGCCACCTTCACCCTGCATGCATACTTTATGCATACTTTCAGTGAATAGTACACAAGGACATCCAGGTCTTCTTGCACATTCCTCTCTCCAGCCATTCGGACAGTAATCTGCCTTCCTGTTTTTGCCACCAAAGTGGATAACCTCACAGCTGTCCACATTATACAGCATCTGCCCACTCATTCGCCTTATCCAAGTCACACTAAAGCATCTCTGCATTTTCCTCACAGCTGCCACCACCCACCCCCGCCAACTGCCCCCCAACGGCTTTATTTCACCTGCAAATTTGGAGGTATTACATATAATATCTGTAATAAGCCTTCAGAGGCACAAGACCCTTCACCAAAATCCCTTTATTTGCAATTCCAACAGCAGTACACAGTGCTATCAGTTAGCAGTCTACCTTCACGAGTGCTGGAGGAACCAACACTCCTGGTTAAGTACAAGGAAAAGACTCCCCGATTGCCCCATCAATTGACTCCATAATCAGGGATATCTTGTCCTGTTGAACCAAGTAAATGAAATCAAACTAACTTGAGGACAACGTGAAAAGGGCAGCTCCCTAAAAGGAGGGGAACCACCCGAAACCAAAGACAAAGCAGAAAGGATACTTAAAACATCAAATTAAAATGTGATCAAAGGGGTCAATAATACACCTCAGTCCCTGCAGTGCCCAGTGGGCATGGAAAAACTCCTTAATCAGGGAGTTCATATTCCAATAGGCCAACCTGAATGACCTGATTGAAATCATTACAGTACCCTCCTCTAAATCATTAATGTACATTATGAATAGCTGGGGTTCTAGCACTGAATCCTGCGGTACCACATTAGTTAATGCTTGCCAATTGAAAAAAGACCTGTTTCTTTCTACTCGTTGTTCTCTGTCTGCCAAACAGTTTTCTATCCACCTCGATCCCCAATCCCATGCGCTTTAACTTTACACACTGATCTTTTATGTGGGACTTTGTCGAAAGCCTTCTGAAAGTCCAAATGAATCACAACCATTGATTCCCCCTCATCAAGTTTGAGTTACATTCTCTCAGAATTCCAGTGGATTTGTCAAGCATGATTTCCATCACATAAATCCATGCTGACATGATCCAAGAGCTCTTTTATAAAATCTTTGATAATGGGGTCCAGCCTAAATCCTTACGTTCTGCTTTTAGGACCTAATTTCTTACCAAATGTTGTTTATACCAGTGTGTACCAGGACCATGAGCTGTTCACCCTCCACCTCCAGAATGTCCTGTAGTTTTTTATTCATTCGTGGGACGTGGGAATTGCTGGTTGCACATCCCTAGCTGTACTTGAGAAGATGGTGATGAGCTGCCTTCATGAAGTGCTGCAGTCCATGTGGTGTTAGTACACTCACAATGCTGTTAGGGAGGGAATTCCAGGATTTTGACCCAGCGACTGCAAAGGAATGGCAATATAGTTCCGAATCAGCATGATGAGTGTTCCCATGTATCTGCTGCCCTTGTCTTTCTAGATGGAAGTGGTCGTGGGTTTGGAAAGTGCTGTGTGAATCTTTGGTGAATTGTTACAATGCATCTTGTAGATAGTACATACTGCTGCTACTGAGCGTTGGTGATGGAGGGATTGAATGTTTGTAGATGTGGTGCCAATCAGGCGGGCCGCTTTGTCCTGGATGATGTCAAGCTTGAGTGTTGTTGGAGCTGCACTCATGCAGGTTAGTGGGGAATATTTTGTCACACTCCTGACTTTTGCATTGTAGATGGTGGATAGACTTTGGGGAGTCAGGAGGTGAATTACTCACTGCAGTATTCCCAGCCACTGTGTTTATGTAATGAGTAAAAAGTCTGACAACACCAGGTTTTAGTCCAACCGATTTATTTGATAGTAAACTCACTAGCTTTCGAGGGGATTCCCTCTTCTTCAGGTGAATGGAGAGTTCTTGCCTCAGACAGAGCATATAAAGCACAGACAGTTTACAGATTACTGATTAGAATGCAAATCTTTACACCTAACCTGCTGTTCAAGTCCTAAAGTGGCTGACAATGTGTGTGGAAGGAGCACTGATCACAGGTTAAAGAGATGTGTATCATCTCCAGACAGTACGGTAAGTGAGGTTTTGCAAACCCAGGCAAGTCATGGGGGTTACAGATAGTGCGACATGAACCCAAGATCCCTGTTGAGACCGTCCTCATGTGTGCGGAACTTGGCTATCAGTCTCTGCTCAGCGACTCTGCGCTGTCGTGTGTCGTGAAGGCTGCCTTGGAGAATGCTTACCCAAAGGTCAGAGGCTGAATGCCCGTGACCACTGAAGTGTTCGCCAACAGGAAGGGAACAGTCTTGCCTGGTGATTGTCGAGCGATGTTCATTCATCCGTTGTCGTAGCATCTGCATGGTCTCCCCAGTGTACCATGCTTCAGGACATCCTTTCTTGCAACGTATCAGGTAGACAATGTTGGTCGAGTTGCAAGAGTATTTACCGTGTACCCTGGTGGATGGTATTCTCACGTGTGATGATGGTATCCATGTCGATGATCCGGCATGCCTTGCAGAGGTTGTGTGGTATTGTGGTCACTGTTCTCCTGAAGACTGGGTAGTTTGCTGCGAACAATGGTCTGTTTGAGGTTGCATGGTTGTCTGAAGGCAAGAAGTGGGGGTGTGGGGATGGCCCTGGCGAGATGTTTGTCTTCATCAATGATATGTTGAAGACTCCGGAGAAGATGTCGTAGCTTCTCCGCTCCGGGGAAGTACTGGATGACGAAGAGTACTCTGTCCACTGTGTCTCGTGTTTGTGATCGGTGTGGTTTTTCGCTGTGGCGCATCGGAACTGTCGATCTATGAGTCGAGCGCCATATCCTGTTCTTATGAGGGCATCTTTCAGCGTCTGGAGGTGTCTGTCACGATCCTCCTCATCTGAGCAAATCCTGTGTATACGGAGGGCTTGTCCATAGGGAATGGCTTCTTTAACATGTTTAGGGTGGAAGCTGGAGAAGTGGAGCATTGTGAGGTTGTCTGTGGGCTTGCGGTACAGTGAGGTGCTGAGGTGACCGTCCTTAATGGAGATGCGTGTGTCCACACAACCCTGCCACAGCAACCTCTGCAAGACATGCCGGATCATCGACATGGATACCATCATCACACGTGAGAATACCATCCACCAGGTACACGGTAAATACTCTTGCAACTTGGCCAACATTGTCCACCTGATCCGTTCCAAGAAAGGATGTCCCGAAGCATGGTACACAGGGAGACCATGCAGATGCTACGACAACGGATGAATGAACATCGCTCGACAATCACCAGGCAAGACTGTTCCCTTCCTGTTGGCGAACACTTCAGTGGTCACGGGCATTCAGCCTCTCACCTTCGGGTAAGCATTCTCCAAGTCAGCCTTCACGACACACGACAGCGCAGAGTCGCTGAGCAGAGACTGATAGCCAAGTTCCGCACACATGAGGACGGTCTCAACAGGGATCTTGGGTTCATGTCGCACTATCTGTAACCCCCGTGACTTGCCTGGGTTTGCAAAACCTCACTCACTGTACTGTCTGGAGACGATACACATCTCTTTAACCTGTGATCAGTGCTCCTTCCACACACATTGTCAGCCACTTTAGGACTTGAACAGCAGATTAGGTGTAAAGATTTGCATTCTAATCAGTAATCTCTCAACTGTCTGTGCTTTATATGCTCTGTCTGAGGCCAGAACTCTCCATTCACCTGAAGAAGAGGGAATCCCCTCGAAAGCTAGTGAGTTTACTATCAAATAAATCGGTTGGACTAAAACCTGGTGTTGTCAGACTCTTTACTGTGTTTACCCCAGTCTAACGCCGGCATATCCACTTTATGTAATGAATCCAGTTGAGTTTCTGGTCAATGGTCACCCACTGCTCTGAGACATCCTTGATCCTAGTCGAGGGAGGCAATATACAATCCTGGAGTCTTGTTTGCAACCACAGAACACCTATCTATTCCTCTTCCTGTTGAATCCCCAGTAACTATTGTATTTCCATACTTTTTTATTTCTTTCTCATGCAGCAGAGCCAACTCTGGTGCAATGAATTTGACTACTGTTGCTTTCCCCTGAGAGGCTATTCACCCAACAGAATCCAAAGCGTAATATATCTGTTTTGCAGAGGAATAGCCACGGGAGATTCTTGCACTGCCTGCCTAGTCCTCTTGCTCTGCCTGGAGGTCACCCATTCCCTTTCTGCCTGAGCCTATAAAATGACCACCTGTCTAAAAGTGCTATCCATAATACGCTCCGTGTAAATTTGGTAGATATTTAAAATCATGAGGTTCTGGATCGAGGGTCTGGATTGATGGAAGGATTGAGAGCAGGAGGGCATAGACTTACAGTAATTTGCAAAAGAAACAATGATAACATCAGAAAAACTTTCACACAGCAAAAGTTAGGATTTGGAACGCACTGCCTGAGTGGTGGAGGCAAGTTCAATTGAGGCATTCAAAAGGGAATTGGATTATTATTGAAAAGAAAAATGTGCAGGGCGACAGAGAGAGTCAGCAGGTCAATTGTTCCTTTGTGGAGTCAGCACAGCCAAATGACTTTGGAAATTGAAACCATGTGTGAACAAAGTGGATGAGCTTAGAGCGTGGATCACTGCTTGGAAATGTGATGTGGTGGCCATTACAGAGACTTGGATGACTCAGTGATGGGACTGGATACTGCCAAGTGCTGGGTTTCAGATGTTTCAGGACGGACAGAGGGGGAGGCAAAAGAGATGGGGGAGTGGCACTGTTGATCAGGGATAATGTCATGGCTGTAGAGAAGGTGGAGGGATTGTCTATGGAATCTCTGTGGGTGGAAGTTTGGAACGGGAAGAAGTCAATAACTTTACTGGGTGTTTTCTATAGGCCGCTCAATAGTAACAGGGATGTTGAGGAGCAGATAGTGAAACAGATCCTGGAGAGATGTAATAATAACAGAGTTGTCGTGATGGGGAATTAATTCCCCAAATATCGATTGGAATCTCCCTAGGGTAAGGGGTTTGGATGGGGAGGAGTTTGTTAGGTGTGTTCAGGAGGGTTTCCTGACACAGTATGTGGTTAATCCTACAAGAGAGGCTGTACTCAATCTGGTATTGGGTAATGAACCTGGACAGGCGTCAGATCTCTCAGTGGGAGAGCATTTTGGGGATTGTGATCATAACTCTATCTCCTTTAGATGAGACGTATAAGATGATGAATGGGATGGATAGGATAGAGGTGGAGAGACTCTTCCTGCTCAGAAAGCATAATAGGACTAGGAGGCACAGCCTCAAGATAAAGGGGGGTGCGGTTTAGAATGGAGTTGAGGAGGAACTTCTTCACTCAAAGGGTGGTGAATCTCTGGAATTCTCTGCCCGTTGAAGTGGTGGAGGTTACCTCGCTAAATATTTTTAAGACGCGGGTTGATGGGTTTTTGATAAGAGAGGGGATTAAGGGTTATGGGGAGAGGGCGGGAATGTGGAACTGAGCCACGACAGATCAGCCATGATCTTATTGAATGGCGGGGCAGGCTCGAAGGGCTAGATGGCCTACTCCTGCTCCTATTTCTTATGTTCTTTACACTAGCATTGGAGAGAGATAGGATCAGGCAAGCTAGGAAAGTATTCATCTGGAGTAAGGGGAATTATGAAGCCATCAGGCAGGAAATCAGAGGCATAAATTGGAAGGAGGTTTTCTCGGGGAAATGTGGCAAATTTTCAAGGAATATTTGTCTGGAGTTCTGCACGACAACGTTCCGATGAACACAACATAAGAAATAGGAGCAGGAGTAGGCCATCTAGCCCTTCGAGCCTGCTCCGCCATTCAATAAGATCATTGCTGATCTGAAGTGGATCAGTTCCACTTTCCCGCTTTCTCCCCATAACCCTTAATTCCCTTGTCTATCAGAAACCTATCTACCAGTGACTTAAATATATTCAGCGAGGTAGCCTCCACCACTCCAATGGGCAGAGAATTCCAGAGATTCACCATCCTTTGAGTGAAGAAGTTCCTCCTCAACTCTGATCTAAACTGCACCCCCCCTTATCTTGAGGCTGTGCCCTCTAGTCCTGCTATCCTTTCTAAGCGGGAAGAATCTCTCTACCTCTACCCTATCCATCCCCTTCATTATCTTATACGTCTCTATAAGATCCCCCTCAGCCTTCTAAACTCCAACGAGTACAGACCCAGTCTACTTAGTCTCTCTTCATAGGCCAACCCCCTCATCTCCGGTATCAGCCTAGTGAACCTCCTCTGCACTCCCTCCAAGGCCAATATATCCTTCCACAAGTGCGGCGACCAAAACTGCACTCAGTACTTCAGCTGCAGCTTCACCAGTACCCTGTACAGTTGCAGCAAGACCTCCCTACTTTTATATTCTATCCCCCTCGCTATAAAGGCCAACATTCCATTCGCCTTTTTGATTACCTGCTGCACCTGCAGGCTGGGTTTTTGCGACTCGTGCACAAGGACCCCCAGGTCCCTCTGCACTGTAGCGTGCTGCAGCTTTTCGCCTTTTAAATAATAATCCCTCCTACTATTATTTCTGCCAAAGTGGATAACCTCACATTTGCTAACATTATACTTCATCTGCCAGGTCCTCGCCCACTCGCTCAGCCTATCCAGATCTCTCTGCAGACTTTCCACACCCTCCACACAATTTGCTTGTCCACTCATCTTGTGTCATCAGCAAATTTCATTACCCTACTCTCAGCCCCCTCCTCCAGATCATCTATGTAAATGGTAAACAGTTGAGGCCCCAGCACCGATCCCTGCGGCATTCCACTAGTCACCAACTGCCAAGCAAAATAGCACCCGTTGATTCCAACTCTCTGCTTTCTATTAGACAGGGAAGTTTTGGTAGGTTACAGGAACCGTGGTGCACGAAAGTTGTAATGAATCTAGTCAAAAAGAAAAGAAAAGCGTACAAAAGGTTCAGGGAGCTGGATAATGTTAGGGATCGAGAGGAATATACAACTTGTAGGAAGGAACTTAAGGAAATTAGGAGAGCCAGAAGGGGTCATGAGAAGGCCTTGGCAGATAAGATTAAGGAAAACCCTAAGGCGTTCTACAAATATGTGAAGAACAGAAGGATTAGATGCGAAGGAATAGGACCTATAAAATGTGACGATGGGAAAGTTTGTATAGAACTGGTAGAAATAACAGGTGCTCAATGAATACTTTACTTAAATATTCACGGTGGAAAAGGTTCTTGGTGATTTTAGTGCAGGCTTGCGGTGGACTGAAAAGCTTGAGAAGCTTAAGAAAGAGGATGTGTTGAAGCTTTTGAAAAGCATTAAGTTAGATAAGTCACCAGGACCGGATGGGATGTACCCCAGGTTTCTGTGGAAGGTGAGGGAAGAGATTGCAGAGCCTCTGGTGATGATCTTTGCATCATCGATGGAGACAGGAAAGGTTCCGGAGGATTGGAGGATTGCGGATGTGGTTCCTAAATTCAAGAAAGAGAGTAGAGGTAGCCCAGGAAATTATCGACCGGTGAGTCTAACCTCAGTGGTTGGTAAGTTGATGGAGAAGATCCTGAGAGACAGGATTTATGAATGTTTAGAGAAGTTTAGTATGATCAAAAATAGTCAGCACGGCTTTGTCAAAGGCAGATTGTGCTTTATGAGCCTGGTTGAGTTTTTTGAGGATGTGACTAAACACATTGACAAAGGAAGAGTGGTAGATGTGATTTATATGGACTTCAGGAAGACGATCGATAAGGTCCCCCATGCAAGGCTTATTGAGAAAGTGAAGGGGCATGATTTCCAAGGGGACATTGCTTTGTGGATGCAGAACTGGCTTGCCCAGAGAGTGGTTGTAGATGGGTCTTTTTCTACATGGAGGTCAGTCACCAGTGGAGTGCCCCAGGGATATGTTCTGGGACCCTTGCTCTTTGTGACTTTTATCAATGACCTGGACGAGGAAGTGGAGGGATGGGTTGGTAAGTTTGCCCATGATACGAAGGTAGGAGGTGTTATGGATAGTTTGGAGGGATGTCAGAAGTTGCAGCGAGGCATAGATAGGATGCAAGACTGGGCGGAGAAGTAGCAGATGGACTTCAACCTGGATAAGTGTGAAGTGGCTCATTTTGGCAGGTCAAATGGGATGAAGGAGTATAAAATTAAGGGTAAGACTCTTAGCAGTGTGGAAGATTAGAAGGACATTAAAGTCTGGTTCATAGGACTCTCAAATCGGCTTCACAGGTAGAGGATGTGGTTAAGAAGGCATATGGTGTACTGGCCTTCATCAATCGAGGAATTGAGTTTAGGAGTCAGGAGATAATGCTGCAGCTTTATAAGACCCTGGTCAGACCCCACTTGGAGTACTGTGCTCAGTTCTGGTCACCTCATTACAGGAAGGATATGGAAGCCATTGAAAGGGTGCAGAGGAGATTTACAAGGATGTTGCCTGGATTAGGTGGCATGCCTTATGAGGATAGGCTGAGAGAGCTCGGTCTTTTCTCCTTGGAGAGATGAAAGATGAGAGGTGACCTGATAGAGGTGTATAAGATGCTGAGACGTATATATCGGGTGAAATCTCAGAGGCTTTTTCCCAAGGCTGAAATGGCTGCTTCAAGAGGGTGCTGGGAAGTAGGTACAGAGGAGATGTCAGGAGTAAGTTTTTCACTCAAAGGATGGTGGGTGCATGGAATCGGCTGCCGGCGGTGGTGGTGGAGGCAGATTTGTTAGGGTCTTTTAAGCGACTTCTAGATGACTACATGGGACTTAGTAGGATTGCAGGTTATCAGTAAGCCTAGTAGGTGGAGATATGTTCGGCACAACTTGTGGGCCGAAGGGCCGGTTTGTGCTGTAGTTTTTCTATATTCCTAGAGCATTAGACTGGGCCTCTGAATTACTTGTCCAGTGACACTACCTCTTTGCTTAACTTCTATGAGTTGGAGGGGAATGTGCTGGTGGTTCCCATTTATCTGGTATCCTTGACCTTCTAGGTGGAAGAGGTCACTGTATTGCAAAGTGCTGACATTGTTGTTCGTCCACTGTCATCGATGAGGACCTTGACATCATTAGTCATTTTGAGGCTGGTCACGGTGTGTCCGAAGATGACTGATCAGGCCAATTCGGGCATGGAATGTCCTTGCACATATTGGACAGACTTGTGTAGACACTGTAGTTGTTGTGCTGGTGGCTCTGGATTTGCGCAGCTTGCGCTTAAGTTGTGCTTCAGCAGTACACCTTGCTTCGTAAGCTTGACAGCCATTGAGGATGAGGCAGCGCCAGGTAGGGCGGTTTTGTACCAGTGTTTCCCAGGTGGTCATGTCTGTCAAGCGACTTCAGGGAGGCCTTGAGTGTATCTTTGAAACGTTTCTTCTGCCCTCCATGTAAGCGCCTTCCAGCGGAGAGTTCCCCAAAAAAGAGCTGCTTGGGTATGCGCTCGTCTGACGTACGGATGACGAGACCAGCCCACCAGGTCTGTGGTCTCATCAGCAGCGTGTGGACTGATGGTAGACTTGCTCTAGAGAGAACCTCAGTGTCTGGTACTTTGTCTTGCCATCTGATGCGTAATATTCTGCGAAGACAAGTCATGTGGAAATGATTGAACGTAAGAACAGAAGAAATAGGAGCAGGAGTAGGCCATCTAGCCCTTCGAGCCTGCCCCACCATTCAATAAGATCATGGCTGATCTGAAGTGGATCAGTTCCACTTTCCTGCTTTTCCCCCATAACCCTTAATTCCCCTGTCTGTCAAAAACCTATCTACCCGCGTCTTAAATATATTTAGCGAGGTAGCGTCCACCACTTCAACGGGCAGAGAATTCCAGAGATTCACCACCCTTTGAGTGAAGAAGTTCCTCCTCAACTCCGTTCTAAACTACCCCCCCCTTATCTTGAGGCTGTGCCCTCTAGTCCTGCTGTCCTTTCTGAGCGGGAAGAATCTCTCTACCTCTACCCTATCCATCCCTTTCATTATCTTATACGTCTCTATAAGATCCCCCTCTCATCCTTCTAAACTCCAACGAGTACAGACCCAGTCTATTTAGTCTCTCTTCATAGTCTAACCCCCTCATCTCCGGTATCAGCCGAGTGAACCTCCTCTGCACTCCCTCCAAGGCCAAAATATCCTTGCGCAAGTGCGGCGACCAAAACTGCACACAGTACTCCAGCTGCAGCCTCACCAGTGTCCTGTACAGTCGCAGCAAGACCTCCCTGGTTTTATATTCTATCCCCCTCGCTATAAAGGCCAGCATTCCATTCGTCTTCTTGATCACCTGCTGCACCTGCAGACTGGGTTTTTGCGACTCATGCACAAGGACCCCCAGGTCCCTCTGCACCGTAGCATGCTGCAGCTTTTCGCCCTTTAAATAGTAATCCCTCCTACTATTATTCCTGCCAAAGTGGATAACCTCACACTTGCTAACATTATACTCCATCTGCCAGGTCCTTGCCCACTCGCTCAGCCTATCCAGATCCCTCTGCAGACTTTTTACACCCTCCGCACAATTTGCTTTTCCACTCATCTTTGTGTCATCAGCAAATTTTGTCACCCTACACTCAGCCCCCTCCTCCAGATCATCTGTATAAATGGTAAATAGCTGAGGCCCCAGCACCGATCCCTGCGGCACTCCACTAGTCACCAACCGCCAATCAGAATAGCACCCATTGATACCAACTCTCTGCCTCCTATTAGACAACCAATCCTCTATCCACGCTAACACCTTACCCCCAACTCCATGCCCCATAACCTTCTGAAGCAACCTTTTGTGCGGCACCTTATCAAACGCCTTTTGAAAATCGAGAAACACCACATCCACCGGTTCCCTTCTGTCTACCGCACTAGTCTCATCCTCATAGAAATCTAATAAATTTGTCAAACACGACTTCCCTTTAACGAATCTGTGCTGCATCTGCTCTATCAAACCATATCAAACATATAAGATGATTAGAGGTTTAGATAGGGTGGATAGTAATAGCCTTTTTCCTCTGATGGAGAAATCTTGCACGAGGGGGCATGGCTTTAAATTAAGGGGTGGTAGTTATAGGACAGATGTCAGGGGTAGGTTCTTTACCCAGAGGGTGGTGAGGGATTGGAATGCCCTGCCTGCTGCAGTTGTAAATGCGCCTAGTTTGGGGGCGTTTAAGAGATCCGTGGATAGGTTTATGGACAAGAAGGGATTGGTTTAGGTTAGTGGGTCATTGTTTTGTAACTGGTCGGCGCAACATCGTGGGCCGAAGGGCCTGTTCTGTGCTGTAATGTTCTATGTTCTATTCCTTTCCAGGTCCCTCGCTATTTCTTCTTTGATGACGGATTCAAGCATTTTTCCAACAACAGACATTAAACTAACCGGCCTATGATTCCGTGCCTTTTGCCTGCTACCTTTTTTAAACAGCGGCGTAACATTAGCCGTTTTCCAATCCTCTGGCACTTCCCCGGAATCCAGCGAAGTTTGGTAAATAAGAACATAAGAAATAGGAGCAGGAGTAGGCCATCTAGCCCTTCGAGCCTGCCCCGCCATTCAATAAGATCATGGCTGATCTGTTGTGGCTCAGTTCCACTTTCCCGCCCTCTCCCCATAACCCTTAATCCCCTCTCTTATCAAGAACCCATCAACCCGCTTCTTGAAAATATTTAGCGAGGCAGCCTCCACCACTTCAACGGGCAGAGAATTCCAGAGATTCACCACCCTTTGAGTGAAGAAGTTCCTCCTCAACTCCGTTCTAAACCGCCTCCCCTTTATCTTGAGGCTGTGCCCCCTAGTCCTACTGTCTTTTTTGAGCGCATCTACTATCACCTCTGCCATTTCATTCAGAACCCTGGGATGCATTCCATCCAGTCCTGGGGACTTGTCCACCATCAGTCCCATTAGTCTATCAAGCACTACCTCTCTAGTGACTGTAATCACATTCAGGCCCTCAACTCCTACCATCCTTCTATCTTTAATATCCGATTGAGCTGTCTTGCATGCCTTCGATACACAGTCCATGTTTCACAGGCATACAGGAGGGTGGTGAGTACCGCGGCGGTGTAGACCTTCAGTTTTGTTGCTGCGCTGATTCCTTGACGGTCCCAGTGGAGCGCAGTCTACCGAAAACAGAACTTGCCTTTGCTATCCTGTAGTTAACTTCTGTATCAAAAGTCACTGCTTGGGAGAGAATGCTGCCAAGATAAGTGAATTGGTCCACTGCCTGTAGTTTCTGCCCTTTGATTGTGATTATGGGATCTGTGTACGGTGCATGAGGAGCAGGCTGGTGCATGACTTTCGTCTTTTTAATGTTGATGGTGAGTCCAAAGTTGTCACAAGCTGTGGAAAATTTGTCCATACTGACTTGCATCTCTGGCTCTGAGCCAGTATGCAGGGCGCAGTCATTGGCAAAGGGGAAGTCTCTCAGAACAGTCTCCTTCACTTTGTTAATAGCTTGAAGTCTCCTCAGGTTGAAGGGCTTCCCATCCACTCTGTAATTGAGGCTAATTCCAGTAAACATCATGCTGAACAGTGTGGGTGCGAGCACACAGCCCTAATTGATGCCATTGGTGACTGGGAATGCCTCAGAGGATTCTCCGCCATCCAGTACTCTGGCCATCATGGAACTGGCTTTCCATCTGAACGAATTTGCCGGGGGGGGGGGGGACACAGCTGAACTTTGACATGATCCTCCACAGGCCTTGTCGGCTTACAGTGTCGAAGGCTTTCGTGAGGTCAACAAATGTTGTGTAGAGCTCGTGATTCTGCTCCTGACACTTCTCCTGAAGTTGGTGCACAGCAAAAATCATGTCAGTAGTCCCGCGACCTTTGCAGAAGCCACACTGTGACTCTGGAAGCAGGCCCAGCTCCAAATGAGCAACCAGACGATTTAGCAGGACTCTTGTGGGGATTTTTCCTGTGATGGAGAGCAGCGAGATTCCTTGGTGGTTGCCACATACTTGCCAATTGCCCTTCCTCTTGTAGAGGTGTACGATGGAGGCATCTTTAAGTTCCTGAGGAATGGATCCTTGCTTCCAAAAGGACTGAAACAATTCGGCGAGCTTCTCGATAAGTATAGGGCCAGCAGCTTTATAGATCTCTGCGGGTATGGCATCTGCCCCTGGGGTTTTGCCACTGAATAGTTGGCTGACAGCTTTCGTGACTTCAGCTGCTACTGGTGGGTCATCCATGGCGCTGTTGAATCAACCTGGGGAATCCTGTCTATTGCTTCATCATTAATAGATGACGGTCGGTTGAGGACGGCTTCAAAGTGGTCAGCCCATCTCTGCAGGATCTCAGCCTTCTCTGTAATGAGGGTTGTACCATCTGTACTCAGGAGGGGGGAACTCCCGAGAGATTGAGGTCCATAGAGTGTTGAGGGTTTCATAGAACCGTTTCAAGTCATTTCTGTCAGCGTATCCCTATATTTCATCTGCCTTGGTGCTCAGCCAGGCGTCCTGCATTTTACACAATTTATTCTGGACTGTCCTGCAAGCATTGGTAAAAGCATTTTTCTTGGCAGCTGAAGATGGGTCATTCTGACAGGCCCGATGAAGACAGCAAGTCTTTTCTTCTAACGTCTACTTTTCAACAAGTAGAGCCTGTATCTCCTTATCATTCTCATCGAACCAGTCATGCTGCTCGCAGGTAGAGGGCCCAAGCATCTTCAATGTAGATGTATGGACATACATCTGAAGCATTCCCAGTCGTCCTCAGTGCTGCCTGCGAGGTGTAGGTCAGCAAGTTTGACTTCTAAGTCTTCAGCTAGTGCTGAAGCTATGCTGGGGTTCTTTAGCTTGGCCGCATTGATTCTTTTCATTACCTTGCTTTCTTGTGATCACTTTGAGTCTGATGCGGAGCCTCATTTTTGGAGACAATGAGCCTGTGAGCCATCCAGCAGTCAGCACCACACATGGTCTTGATCACTCTGACATCCTGCCTGTCTTTTCTCCTGACAATGACATAGTCGATAAGATACCAATGCTTAGAGCGCGGGTGCATCCAGGAGGCCTTGTTACATGTAGGCAGATGGGAGGTTGTATCGGTGATGAGGAGGTCGTGTGCTGCACAGGGTCTTCATTAAGAGTAGGCCGTTACTGTTACACTTGCCCACTCCATGCCTCGCAATGACTCCCTGCCAGATTGCAGAGTCACACCCTACTCTTGCATTGAAGTCGCCAAGCAAGATCAGCTTGTTGGTACTGCTACTGCTAATAGTAGGGCGTCTAGTTCTTCATAGAACTTGTCTTTCACCTCGTCCGGGTTGTTCATTGTGGGGGCATAGGCGCTGATCAGGGTGGTTTGACTTCTGTAGCAGAAGCTGCAATGTCATAAGCCTGTCGTTCACACCCTTGGACAGACCATCGAGTTTCCGAACAAGGTGACTCCTGACGGCGAATCCAACTCCAGCATCACGACGCTCATTGCTGCCGCGACTGCTCCAGAAAAAAGTGTATCCACCTCCAGTTTCAATCAACTGAGTTACGTTGGCAAGACGAGTTTCACTCGGGGCTGCAATGTCAATGTTGTATCTTGCAAATTCTCTGGCGACTAAGGCTGTTCTTCTCTCTGGTCTGTCTGCTGTAGGGTTGTCCAAAAATGTGTGCACGTTCCAAGTCCCATTGGTGAGCAGTGTCACTTTGTGTTTTATTTTGTTTGTTCAATCGCAAGATGGGATCCCCGCCAGCCGTGGTAAACTGGCCAGGGTGTAGTGAAGCAGGAAATGTTTAGGGCACCTTTTCTAGCCCCTTCCTCATTCTGTGGAGGTGAGCACTGCATTCCTGAAGAGGATTGCTCAGTTGCTCAGGTAGACGCCGAGTTTTACTGCTGCTTCAGTCAGTGGAAAATGAGCATTAGACCTGAGCCGCCTGTGTGCAGGTCCATGACTGCAGCTCTCAATGTATCCACACCTGCTGCTTCGTCACTTGCCCATCGCCACAGGACTTCAAGGGTTGAACAGGACACATGATGATGATGATGGTGTCGAGGTCTCGAGTGCATGATTTGGATTAAAGTGAGGGAGAGTTGTGCAGCATCAGCCTCACTCTGTTTTTCCAATTCCCAGCTAGATCCAGTGGCAAAACAAGAGTCAAGATGGCTGGAGATGGGAATAGATGCAGTGGGTGACCAGGACATCTTCTGTGTCTTGTCCTGCTCTTCGCGTTCCACGACGCTTGCAAAGACCGCCTTCTTGACCGTTGGACCTTCTATTGGTCTTGTCCGCTCAATCTGCCGGACTCTGTCTTCACATGCTGGGGCAGACATCTCCCTATCTCACTGAGGGTTGAGACCCATTGGGCTACCCTCACTGGTTTAGCCAGCTTGTCGAGGCCGTTGTCCAGGGTGTGGCTGCTGTCGCATGCAAACAGCGACGGGGAGCCTCAGGTGAGAGCTGAGTGCCGGGTGGGGGCAAAGGGTGGACAAACCACCCTGAAAGGACGCGACATATTCCCCCACCAGAGGTACTACCCCTCCCTGACACCCCATACACACCAAGAAGTGCTGACATAAGACATAAGAACTAGGAGCAGGAATAGGCAATTTTGCCCTTTCAGCCTGCTAATGCCATTTAATATGATCATGGCTGGTCTCATCTCAGCTTCATCTCCACTTTCCTACCCATTCACCATAATCCTTCAAATCCTTATTAATTAAAAATCTCCATCTCTTCCTCAAATTTACTCAAAGTCCCAGCATCCACCATACTTTGAGATCTACAGATTCACAACTTTTTGAGAAAAGTAATTTCTCCTCATCTGTTTTAAATCTGCTACCTCATCTTAAAACTATGACCCCTTGTTCTAGATTGTCCTATAACAGAAAACATCGAGTCATTGAATTTTCATAGAATCACAGCATCCCCACTCTGCAGAAGGAGACCATTTGGCCCATCAAGTCTGCACTGATCACAATCCCACCCAGCCCTCTCCTCATAACTCCACTTATTTACTCTACTAGTCTCCCTGACACCAAGGGACATTTTTTTCTGGCCAATCAACTAACTTGCACATTTTTGAACTATGGGAGGAAATAGGAGCACCCAGAAGATGCCCACACAGACAAGGGGAGAATGTGCAAACTCCACCCAGACTGCGACCTGAGGCCAAATTGAATTCAGGTCCCTGGCACTGTGAGGCAACACTGCCACTGTGCCACCCATATTTTCATGTCTACTTTGTCAATCTTCCTTATCATCTTGTACACTTCAATTAGATCTCCCATCATTCTTCGAAACTCCAGGGAGTACAGGCCAAAACTGCCCAATTTCTTTTCATAAGTCAAACCTCACATCTCTGGAATCAATCTAGTGAGCCTCCTCTTAACCACCTCAATGTAACTGCATCCCTCCTCAAGTAAGGGGACTAAAACTGTACACAATATTCCAAATGTGGTCTCACTACTGCTTTATACAGTTGTAGCAACACTTCCTTTGTTTTATACTCTGTTCCTTCAGCAATAAATACCATGGTACCTGCAGACTAATTTTTTGTGATTCATGAATGAGAACACCTAGATCCCTCTTCACTAGGACTTCAAAGTTTCTCTCGATTTCGATAATTTGCTTTTGTATTTTTCCCATTAGAATGGATGACATAACACTTATCCACATTCAACTGCATCTGCCAAATTTTGGTCCATTCACTTAAATGAGACATATCCATTTGTAAATTTCTTTTTCGCAATTTATTATCCCACCTATTTTAGTGTCATCTGCAGATTTGGATTTGGTACCTAATATCCCTTCATCCAGCTCATTATAAATTGTAAATAGTTGGGGTCCAAGGACTGAACCAGTGGTACCCCACTATTTGCATTTTACCAACAAAAAAAGGGCCCATTAATCCCGATTCTCTGCTTTCTGTTGGTTAGCTAATCCCTTATCCAAGCTAATAGATGATCCCTACTCCAATGTGAACTAACCTTGTGTATTAACCTTTCGTTTGGCACCTTATCAAATAGCTTTTGGGAGTCCAGATATATTAAATCTACATTAGCCACCATGTTTGTTACATATTTGAAGAAAATTGAAGCAAATATTTGAAGCAAATATTTGAAGCAAATTGGTCAAACATGATTTACCCTTCATAAAACCATGCTGACTCTGAATTGCATTTCGAATTTCTAAATGTCTTGTTATTACTTCTGTAATAATGGATTCACTCAATTTCCCAATGACAGATGTTAAACTAATTGGCCTATTGTTTCCTACATTTGCATCCCTTCTTGAATATTAGCATTTTTCAAATCCATTGGAACCTAGTAAAGTTTATTTATTAGCCACAAATAGGCTTACATTAACACTGCAATTAAGTTATCTGAATATCCCCTAGTCACCACACTCCAGCCCCTGTTCGGGTATACTGAGGGAGAATTTAGCATGACAAATACACCGAACCAGCATGTCTTTTGGACTGTGGGAGGAAATATCTCTTCCTCAAATTTAGTCAATGGCGTATTCAGTTCTGGTCACCTCACAAAAGAAGGCTGTGGAAGCATTGGAGAGAGTGCAGAGGAGATTTACCAGGATGCTGCCTGGTTTGGAGGGTAGGTCTTGTGAGGAAAGGTTGAGGGAGCTGGGGCTTTTCTCTTTATAGCGGAGAAGGATGAGAGGCAACTTAACAGAGGTTTATAAGATGATGAGGGGGATAGATAGAGTGGATGTGCAGAGACTATTTCCTCGGTGGATGGAGTTGTTACTAGGGGGCATAACTATAAGGTTCATGGTGGGAGATATAGGAGGGATGTCTGAGGTAGATTCTTCACTCAGAAAGTGGTTGGGGTGTGGAATACACTGCCTGCTGTGATAGTGGAGTTGGATACTTTAGGAACTTCCAAGCGGTTATTGGATAGGCACATGGAGCACACCAGAATTATAGGGAGTGGGATAGCTTGATCTTGGGATTGGACATAGTCAGCACAACATCGAGGGCCAAAGGGCCTGTACTGTGCTGTAATGTTCTATGTTCTATGAAACCAAGGCACTCAGAGGAAACCCACACAGACGTAGGGAGAATGTGCAGACTCTGAACAGTGACCCAAGCTGGGAATCGAATCAGGACCCTTGGCACTGAGGCAGCAATGCTAACCACTGTGTCACCTTGCTGAACCTTTCCTGCATCTAGGGAATTTGAGAATACTGTAACCAATGGATCCACTATCTCCAATTCCACTTCCTTTAAGACCTTAGGGTGTAGGTCATCTGGCCCTCGAGACTTGCCTGCCTTCAATCCCAATAGTTTGTTCAGTAGTTATTCTTTAGTGATGATATTTCTTCGCTTTCTATACCCTCTGCATTTCTGTTACTATTGGGATATTACCCATGTCTACCACCATGAAAACTAAGGTAAAATGCTGATTGTGACACTATATGATTTCTGCATTCCCCACTGTTAACTCCCCAGCCTCATCATCCAAGGGAACAACATTCACTTGAGTTACTTTCTTCGTCTTTATATGCTTAGAACTCTAAATGTCCATTTTTATATTTTGTGCTAGTTCTCATTCACAATTTACCTTTGCTCTATTTCTTTCTTAGTGACCCTTTTTTGATCTTTAAAAGCTTCTCAATCTTCCAGTATGCCCACTGGCCTTTGCAATATGGCATGCCTTCGTTTTTGACTTTCTGTTATCCTCAACTTCTTTGCTTAGCTATGCAAGTTTTCCCCCCACTCCCTTCTTACCAAGTTTCCTCCTCTCTGGAATATATTTTTCAGTTGGGAGGGCTTGACTATCTCCTAAAATATCTGCCACTGTTCATCAACTATTGCTGGTGAATTGCTGCAGTGCCTCATCTAGATGGTAGATAGACACTGCTGCTGTCTATCAGTGGTGGAGGGAGAGATAGTTAAGCAGATGGGTGGGGTGCCAATCGAGCACTACATTCCTCACCTTGTGCCTTGTACGTATTGTATCGGCTTTGGGGGTCAGGGCCTGTGTTACTTGCTATAGAATTCCCAGCCTCTGCCCTGCTTTCATAGCGAAAGTGTTTACTTTGTTCTTTCTTTTTCTTTGTTCTTTCTTTCTTTCTTACTTGGCTGGTCCAGCTGAATTTCTGGTCTACTGTAACCCCCAGGATGTTGATGGTGCAGAATTCAGTGATGGACTGCTTCCAGTATCTGAGTAGTTATAATAGTGTTGAACATTGTGTGTGCATTGAATCATATGGTGCAGAAGAGGTCCTTCGGGCCATCGAGTCTGCAACAACGTGTAAGAAACGCTTGACTTCCCACCTAATTCCATTTACCAGCATTTGGCCCATAGCCTTGAATGTTATGATATGCCAAGTGCTCACCCAGGTAGGATGTGAGACAACCCACCTCTACCACCCTCCCAGGCAACACATTCCAGACCGTGATCATTGTCTGGGTAAAAAAGGCATCCCTCACATCCCTCCTAAACCTCCTGCCATTCAGCTGGAACCAATGTCCCCAAGTGACTGACCCTTCAATCAAAGGGAATAACTACCTCTTATCCACTCTGTCCACATTTCTCATAATCTCAATCAGGTTGTCCCTCAGTCTTCTCTGCTCCAATGAAAATAACCAAAGCCTACTCAACCTATCTTCATAGCTTTAAATGTTCTACCCCAGGCAGTATCCTAATAAATCTCCTCAGCATCCCCTCCAGTACAATCACTATCTTTTGATAATGTGGCGATCAGAATTGCACACAGTACTTTAGCTGTGGCCTCACCAAAGTTCTATACAACTCCAAAATGATTTCCGTGCTTTTGTAATCTGTGCCTTGATTGATAGAGGCAAGTGTCCTATATGCCTTCTTCCCAATCCTACCAACATGTCCTTCTGTCTTCCAAAATCTTTGGACAAATATCTTACAAACATGCCAAGGTCTCTTTGTTCCACAGAACTTCCTAGTGTCATGTCATTCATTGACTACTTCATTGTCAAATTACTCCTTCCAAAGTGTATCACTTCACACTTGTCAGGGTTAAATTCTATCTGTCACTTATCTGCCCATTTGACCATCCTGTCGATATCTTCTTGTAGCCCAAGACACTCTGCCTCATCATTAACCACCCAGCCAATCTTTATGTCATCCATAAACTTAATAATCCTTGCTCTCCCCCCACATGGTCATCTATGTTGTTTATATAAATAACAAACATAAAGGACAGATCCCTGTGGTACACCACTAGACAACTGGCTTCGAGTCACTAAAGCTGTTGTCACCTGTGTCTCCTCCAACTGTGCTAATTTTGAATCCACTTTATCAAATTACCCTGTATCCCATTTGCATTTGCCTTCTTTATAAATCTCCTAATGGGACCTTGTCAAAAGTTTGTATCAGCAAACATCTACGCTTCTCATCTTGGGGAAGGGAAGATAATTGATGAAGCAGCTGAAGATGGTTGGGCCTAGGACACTACCCTGTAGAACTTCTGCAGTGATGTCCTGGGACTCAAATGATTGACTTTCAGCAACCACAACCATCTTCCTTTCATCTAGGTATGATTCCAACTGATGAGATCTGTTTTGCTGGGGTTCCGTGTTACTACACTTAGTCAAATGCTGCCTTGGTGTCAAGGGCAGTCTCTGTCATCTCAGCTTTGTCAACCAAACCTTGATGAGTGACCCTGACAGAACCCAAACTGATCATCAGGGGGTATGTTATTGCTATGTAAGTGATTTGATTTGTTACTGTCATATGTATTAACATACAGTGAAAAGTATTGTTTCTTGTGCTGTACAGAATAAGCATACCATTCACAGAGAAGGAAAGGAGAGAGAGTAGAATGTTGTGTTATAGTCACAGCAAGGGTGTAGAGAAAAATCAACTTAATGCAAGCTAAGTCCATTCAAAAGTCTGACAGCAGCAAGTGCTACACAATAGAACTGTTGATCACCCTTTCTGTCACTTGAGTTGACCAATGCAATGGTAATTTGCTGCATTGGACTAGTCCTGTTTTTCGTGAACAGCACACATCTGGGCAATTTTCCACATTGCCAGGTGGATGCCAGTGTTGTAGCTGTACTGCACCAACTTGGCTGGGGGACAACCTCACCACAGGTAAACAGAAGGCCCAAGAAATCTCAACCTTTGTTAAAATCTTTGAAACGTTACTCAAACCAGATGGTTAATCTTCAGTTTCTGACTTGAGTTTTATTTGAGTAATCAAATGGGTGTAGAACATAATTTGAGTTCAGAAGTTTAGTTTAGAATATAATTCTAATTCTAACTGTGTTATTATGTTTGTAATATATTTAATGTAACTGACTATTTAAGATAGTGTATGGTTATTAGTATGGTCATTCTTTGGTTTTGTGTCGTAAAATTATTTTGTTTGAAATACAATGTTATGACTTTATTTTTTAATAAATACCTGGGTTATCAGATTTCCATAACAAAATTAAAATTTTCATGGTCTTTGTCAAAATCATAAGATTCAACAGCTGGTTCTGCTTGTGATGAGGCAACTTTCCCTCTTTCAGAATGAAACTGTGTTCTGTATCATTCAACAAACCAGCTTGCCTACTTTTTACATCTTCAATATCTGTTTACAAGAATTAATTCCAGAGATAAGGAATTGTGTCATGTATTAGACTGATAAATTTTGGAGTGATTTTGTTACTTGTCAGTTCAATAAAATGTTTTTAAAATAATCTTACACTTTCCCACGTTGTCCTTCTGCAGCTTCCTCGCATCCTCAATACGACCTGTCTCCCCATCTGTCTTTGTATCATCTGCAAACCTAGCCACAATGCCCTCAGTTCATTATCTGGATCATTGATGTATAAAATGAAAAGTAATGGTCTCAACACTGACCCCTGTGAAACTCTACTAGTTACCGCTGCCAACCTGAAAAGAACCCCTTTATCCCCATGTCAGTGTGATTATCCATCTCTTCATATTTCACTTGCAGATATCCTTGTGGTGCAGTATGGATGCCCAGGAGTTTGTAACCCATTGGCTAGTTAACCATACAGAAGATCTTTAGGAATACAGCTATCATCCATCTGATGAATGTGGCCAAACCAGCCACATGAGGTTGAATCCTTAGCAATGAATATACACTGATGGAATTAGCATGGTCCAGGATTTCTGAGTTGATGACCAATCGATGATACATCTGCAACAATGAAGGTGTAAATTAGATGGTTAGCATATGTTATTCAAGAGTCTGTACTGAAGAAGAGTACATTGAAGACACAGGCTTGATGGACTCACAGTTGGTGTTCAGTTAGGTCATTTTTGTTCTAATCTCTTTCTCATTAAGCTTGGACATAATAACTGCAGCTGTTTGATCCCACTGGGGATTTCAAAAGGTTCCAATGTGGCCCTGTCATATTGTCATGTAAAGAAATCATGTTGAGCAGTTTTGACAACCTAATTTCCTCGAGCTATGTAAAGAGACTGATTGTGTTCACGTGGTCAAATGCCTTGGTGAGATTGATAAAGGCAATATATAGTGGTATCCTTTATTCATATCATTTCTCTTGCAACTGTCAGACTGACAAGATCATGTCAATTGTCAATCTCCCAGTTCTGAAAACACACTGGAATTTGGGGTAGATGTGTTCAGCCAGGATTGCAAGCTGACAATGGCAACATAGGTGGCAATGATCTTCAGGCTCACCTTTGATAGTTGTTGCAAATGTCCTTAGTCTTGTATAGGGTCACAATCTTTGTATCACACATCTCCTGAGGTACTCTCCCTTTCCTTAATTGAGACAGAGAATTTTGTGCAGAAGCTGCAGGAGTGCCAGTTTCCTATACTTATTGAGTGTAGGCAGAATACCATCAGCATCTGGAACTTTGGAATGGGCAACTTCAGACAACTTGCTTTGCTAAGCTCCTCCACTTAAAGTTTATTAGTGTCACAAGTAGTCTTACTGTAATGAAGTTACTGTGAAAATCCCCTAGTTGTCACACTCCAGCACCTGTTCAGGTGCACTGAGGGAGAATTTGGCACGGCCAATGCACCTAACCAGCACAACTTGATTTGATATTCAACTTGCCATGATGGGCAGGCTTTCTAAGGTGTGTCGAGCTTCCTCAATGACAATGTTCTCCTTAGAGAACAATGCAAGTTAGTGTTCCACCCATTTCTCTAACTGTTTATTGCAGCCAGTGATGCCTTTGATTTCAATGGCGGCACTTTCTTGCTGGTAGGCTGGTAGCCTTTTTGATTCCTCATACATAGCCCTATCATTTCTTGTATTGAGTGACATCTGAGTACTCTGGGAATGTTGTAGTTATGTGCTCTGTCTTGTAGTTTATTGTATTTTACTTCAAGCAAATCCTCATGCATTCAAAGTCTTCTCAATCAATCTCTCCACTTTATTGCAATGACAGGTTCCATCAAAGTGAGTTTCTTTTTATTCCTTTAGGGGATGTGGGCCTCATGATTGCCATTGGTGAGCAGCCTTTTTGAACAGCTGCAATTAGGGAGTTGCAGGATTTTGACCCAGGGACAGTGAAATAATGACAATATAGTTCCAACTCAGCATATTGTGTGACTAGGAGGAGAACTTGCAGGTGGTGGTGTTTCTTTCACTTCTAAGTGGTAGAGGCCATGGGTTTGGAAGATGGTCCCAAAGAGTATTAGTGAGTTCTTATATTGCACCTTGCACATCTGCCACTGTGCATCAGTAGTGGAAGGAATGAATGTTGAAGGTAGAGAATGGGGTGCCAATCAAACACTGCTTTTCCCTGGATGATGTCCAATTGATTGACTATTTTTGGATTGCACTCATCCAGGCAAGTGGATAGTATTCCATCACACTCCTGACTTCTAACTTGCAGATTGTGAACAGACTTTAGGAAATCAGGAGGTTAGTTACTCACATCTTGATGTGTGACATGCTCCCGGTGAGCCTGGTCTCTTGTAAGGCTGCTATGTTGACATTCAGTTTATCAACTTCCATGCCAACACAACTCTGGTGCGGCCGTACACAACTCTGGTGCGGCCGCACTTGGAGTACTGTGTGCAGTTCTGGTCCCCACATTACAGGAAGGATGTGGAGGCTTTGGAGAGGGTGCAGAGGAGGTTTACCAGGATGTTGCCTGGTATGGAGGGGAGGTCCTATGAGGAGAGACTGAGGGATTTGGGGTTGTTTTCGCTGGAAAGAAGGCGGCTAAGAGGGGATCTTATTGAAACATATAAGATGATTAGAAGTTTAGATAGGGTGGACAGTGATAGCCTTTTTCCTCGGATGGAGAAAGCTAGCACGAGGGGGCATGGCTTTAAATTAAGGGGGGGTAGTTATAGGACGGATGTCAGGGGTAGGTTCTTTACCTAGAGGGTGGTGAGGGATTGGAATGCCCTGCCTGCTGCAGTTGTAAATGCGCCTAGTTTGGGGGCGTTTGAGAGATCCGTGGATAGGTTTATGGACGAAAAGGGATTGGTTTAGGTTAGAGGGTCATTGTTTTTTTTTAACTGGTCGGCGCAACATCTTGGGCCGAAGGGCCTGTTCTGCGCTGTAATGTTCTATGTTCTATGTTCTATGCTAATCACAGCATGTTATTTAATGCATATAGCCCTGGCATTCCAGTTCCCAATCGAAAAGTTGGTATCCTTATTTTCGTTTTTGTTTGTTTGTGTGGGGTAACGGATTCTGTTCACATCTTGAGTAAGCTTTACTCCCTGGTTGAGTCCAAAGGATTGCAAAGCATTACATGATGGCACCTGCTTGGCTGCAAATAAGATGAAATATGTGGACATCTGTCTCTCTTTGGGTTCTGCTGCAGATTTTTGTCAGAAATTATTCTCTCAGTCTTCAACTCCACAAGGCATTGGAGATATTTGCCCATACTAGGAGTTTGGTTCATGAGTGTGTCCCCATACCCATGGGCCAATGTTCATCTAGTAGTAATGAAAAGTAGGATATTTCCTGATTACAGTATACTTTTCCATCCAGGCTAAAGCCATTAACAATTTCCCAGTTTCTTCTTTGTGTTACTTTTTGATCTAAGTGATTTTATTGAACATTTGTCAATGTTTAGGAAAAGTCTTTTCAAAATCTTAAGGCTTTTTTCAAGTGAGAAGGGACCAGTGTAAGAAAAAATAGTTGTCAGTGCAAAGACTTCCAAATTAATGTTGCCTAGGTAATACTACACTTTTCTTGAGATCAACACCAGCGCGATGAAAAGTTCTATCGGGATGAATATTGGCTGGGATTTCTTGCTCTACTCATTGTTCCATGGGAGCACTGAAGAGAGGCTGCGATTTGCGAGTGGAGAGCTTGTGGGTGAGTACAGCGACTTTTTTCTTTTTTTAAAACTAACTTTGTATTAGTTTTTTTTTTGCTTTCTTTAAGTTTTGCACCGGAAGCAGTTGCTAGGGCACTTGGGTAGAGTTTTTTTTTACCTTACTATAAATTAGACTGGAGAGGATTCCCGATACTCTACATAGGTAGAGTATCCCAGCCCTCCCCCCTCCTCCAACCTAAAAAAGAGAGAGAGGGGCTCTGACTGAGAGCAGGTAAGTTTGTTTTTGTTTTTGAGTGTGCTGTAAGGGCTTTGGCTCACAGGGCCAAAGAGATAAGGGTGAGGCAAGGTAAGTTATAAGTTTTTTTTTACTTTTTCCTCTGGGTTACTAAAAAGGGTAAACACAGTAAAAAGTCTGACAACACCAGGTTTTAGTCCAACCTATTTATTTGATAATATACTCACAAGCTTTCGAGGGACACCCTCTTCGTCAGGTGAATGGAGAGTTCTGGCCAGAACTCTCCATTCACCTGACGAAGAGGGTGTCCCTCGAAAGCTTGTGAGTATATTATCAAATAAATAGGTTGGACTAAAACCTGGTGTTGTCAGACTTTTTACTGTGTTTACGCCAGTCCAACGCTGGCATACCCACATCATGACTACTATCGACACCGCAAACTGCCGGATCCAAGTGGAGAGGATCTCCAAGAAGATTTGGCCAGAACTCTCCATTCACCTGATGAAGAGGGTGTCCCTCGAAAGCTTGTGAGTATATTATCAAATAAATAGGTTGGACTAAAACCTGGTGTTGTCAGACTTTTTACTGTGTTTACACCAGTCCAACGCCGGCATACCCACATCATTACTAAAAAGGGGCAAGTATGGGTGTGAGACCTGTATGTTGTTGCCAGTGCAACATGTGGGAGGTCTTGGAAGCTCCTGGTCTACCAGACATCCACACCTGTGCTCGGTGTGTGGAGCTGCAGACCCTACGGAACCAGGTTAAGGAGCTGCAAATGCAGCTCGAGGACCTTCGGCTCATTCGAGAGAGTGAGGAGATAATTGATAGGAGCTATCAGCAAGCAGTCACACCAGGGCAACGGGAAGAAGGCACATGGGTAACTATTAGGAAGGGGAAACCTCAGGTGATGGAGAGCACGCCGGTGGATGTCCCCCTTCAAAATAAGTACTCCTGCCTGAGTACTACTGGGGGGGACAGCTCATCTGAGGGAGGAAGCGGTGGCCAGGTCTCTGGAGCTGAGCCAGTATGTCAAAAAATTAAAAAAGAGAGCAGAAAGGTAGTACTAATAGGGGACTCCACAGTGAGGGGGGCAGACAGGCGTTTTTGTGGACGTAGACGTGAGTCGCGGATGGTGGTTTGTCTCCCTGGGGCTGGGATCCGGGATGTCTCTGGGCGTGTCCCAGACATCCTGAAGGGGGAGGGTGAGGAACCAGAGGTTGTAGTGCATATAGGTACTACTGACGTAGGCAAGAAGAGGGAGGCAGTCGTGAAAAGGGACTATAGGGAACTGGGTAGGCAGCTGAGGAAGAGAAAAGCGAAGGTAGTAATCTCAGGATTGCTGCCTGTGCCACGGGAGAATGAGGGCAGGAATGGAATGAGGTGGAGGCTGAATGCGTGGCTGAGGGACTGGAGCAGAGGGCAGGGATTTCGGTTCCTAGATCATTGGGACCTCTTTAGGGGCAGGTGGCACTTAAATCCCAGGGGGACTAATATCTTGGTGGGAAGACTGGCTAAGGCTACTGGGGGGACTTTAAACTAGAAAGGATGGGGGGAGGGAATTGTGATGGGGAGACTGGGACTGAGGAGGTCAGCTCCCAGGTAGGGAAGGACTGCAGGCAGTATGAGAGGGAGGTTAGATAGGGGGTGGAGAAGGGAAATGCCCAGACTGAGGGGTGAAGTGTATCTATTTTAACGCCAGGAGTGTAGTGAATAAGGTAGATAAGCTTAGGGCATGGATTGCTGCTTGGGAATGTGATGTGGTGGCCATTACGGAGACTTGGATGTCTCAGGGACAGGACTGGGTACTTCAGGTGCCAGGATTCAGATGCTTCAGGAAGGACAGGGAGGGAGGCAAAAGAGGTGGTGGAGTGGCACTGTTGATCAGGGACAGTGTCATGGCTGCAGAGAAGGAGGATGCCGTGGAGGGACTATCTACAGAGTCTCTGTGGGTGGAAGTTAGGAACAGCAAAGGATCGAAAACTTTGCTGGGTGTATTCTATAGGCCGCCCAATAGTGACAGGGAAGTTGAGGTGCAGATAGGGAAACAGATTCTAGAGAGATGTAGTAATAACAGAGTTGTCGTGATGGGAGACTTCAATTTCCCAAACATCGATTGGAATATCCCAAGGGTAAGGGGTTTGGATGGGGAGGAGTTTGTTAAGTGTGTTCAGGAAGGTTTCCTGACACAGTATGTGGATAAGCCTACGAGAGGAGAGGCTGTACTTGACCTGGTACTGGCGAATGAACCAGGACAGGTGATGGATCTCTCGGTAGGAGAGCATCTTGGGAATGGTGATCATAATTCTATCTCCTTCACAATTGCATTGGAACGAGATAGGATCAGGCAGGCTAGGAAGGTGTTTGTCTGGAGTAAGGGGAAATACGAAGACGTCAGGAAGTTACTTGGACAAATAAACTGGAAGGAGGCGTTCTTAGGGAAAAGTACCGAAGGAAGGTGGCGGATATTCAAGGAATAAGAACATAAGAACACAAGAAATAGGAGCAGGAGTAGGCCATCTAGCCCTTCGAGCCTGCCCCGCCATTCAATAAGATCATGGCTGATCTGTCGTGGCTCAGTTCCACTTTCCCGCCCTCTCCCCATAACCCTTAATCCCCTCTCTTATCAAAAACCCATCAACCCGCTTCTTAAAAATATTTAGCGAGGTAGCCTCCACCACTTCAACGGGCAGAGAATTCTAGAGATTCACCACCTTTTGAGTGAAGAAGTTCTTCCTCAACTCCGTTCTAAACCGCCCCCCCTTTATCTTGAGGCTGTGCCCCCTAGTCCTACTGTCCTTTCTGAGTGCCTTCATCCCAGCCTTCATCTGGACCCTATTTGCCGGAACGCCACCAACCATACTCACGCCCCCAACTCCCTTTATTATTGGGACATCCTCGGCCTCTTCCCTTAACTGTACCCTCTCCCCTTACCTGTACCCTCTCCTTAACTTTAGGCCTCGTAATGTCACCTAAACTCGCACCCCCCCCCCCAATTAGTTTAAAGCCCTGTCTACAGTCCTCTTTACACGATTTGCCAGGACTCTGGTCCCAGCACGGTTCAGACCAACCCCATCCCGTCCGAACAGGTCCCACCTACCCCAATACTGATGCCAATGCCCCATAAATTCAAACCCATTCCTCCCACACCAATCCCTGAGCCACCCATTCACTTCCTTAATCCTGTCAACCCTACGCCCATCTGCACTCGGTTCAGGCAGTAGCCCAGAGATAACCACCTTGTCGGTTCTACTTTTTAATTCCATTCCCAGCTTCTCATACTCCCTCCCCAGATCCTCAGTTCGCATTTTGCCTACGTCATTGGCACCCACATGTACAACAACGACCGGATTCTCACCCTCCCACTCCAGGTTCCTCTGCAGCCCAGATGCGACATCCCGGACCCGAGCACCAGGCAGACAACACACCCTTCTGTGCACTTCGTCATTGTGACAAAGGACAGTGTCAATACCCTTAACCCCACTATCCCCAATTACTACTACGTTCCTTTTCACCTTCTCCTTGCCTATGCCCTGCTGCATCACTGTACCGTGTGCAGTTTGCTCACCGACCTCACCTCCCTCTTCCTCGTCCATACTGGAAGCAAGAACCTCAAACCTGTTATGCAGATTGAGAGGCTGAGGCCTCCGCTCCCCACCCCCCTTCCTCCTCTCCCCACCCCCCTTCCTCCTCTCAGCAGCCCCCTCTTGTTCCTGACTCTTAGACTTAGCCAGTCCGGGGGGGTGGATGTCACTTGCACCCCATTGAATGTTTGTCTGGAGCTCTGCATGACAACGTTCTGATGAGACAAGGAGATTTTGGTAGGTCGCGGGAACCGTGGTGCACGAAGGCTGTGGTGAACCTAGTCAGGAGGAAAAGGAAGGTGTACAAAAGGTTCAGGGAGCTAGGACATGTTAAGGATCTTGAGGAGTATAAGGATTGTAGAAAGGAGCTTAAAAGGGAAATTAGGAGAGCCAGAAGGGGTCATGAGAAGACCTTGGCGGGTAAGATTAAGGAGAATCCCAAGGCCTTCTATAAATATGTGAAAAGTAAAAGGATGAGAAGAGAAGGGATAGGACCTATAAAAGGTGAAGGGGTCCCCCATGCAAGACTTCTTGAGAAGGTGAGTGGGCATGGGATCCAAGGGCCTTTGGCCTTGTGTGGAACCAGAAGAGATGGCAGAGGTGCTTAATGAGTACTTTGCCTCAGTATTCACAGTGGAAACTGATCTGGGAGATTTTGCTACGGATTTGCAGCAGATGGAAAAGATTGAGTATGTGGATATTAAGGAAGAGGATGTGTTAGAACTTTTGAATTCTATTAAGATAGATAAGTCGCCGGGACAAGATGGGATGTACCCCAGGATACTGTGGGAGGTGATTGCAGAGCCCCTGGCGATGATCTTTGCGTCGTCAATGGAGACGGGAGAGGTTCCGGAAGATTGGAGGATTGCGGATGTGGTTCCTATTTTCAAGGAAGGGAACAGAGATAGCCCGGGAAATTACCGACCGGTGAGTCTGACCTCAGTGGTTGGTAAGCTGATGGAGAGGCTTCTGAGGGACAAGATTTACAAGCATTTGGAGAGGTTTGACATGATCAGAAATACTCAGCATGGTTTTGTCAAGGGCAGGTCGTGCCTTACGAGCCTAGTTGAGTTCTTCGAAAATGTGACTGAACACATTGACGAAGGAAGTGCAGTGGACGTGGTGTACATGGACTTCAGCAAGGCATTTGATAAGGTCCCCCATGCAAGACTTCTTGAGAAGGTGAGAGGGCATGGGATCCAAGGGCCTTTGGCCTTGTGGATCCAGAACTGGCTTGCCTGCAGAAGGCAGAGAGTGGTTGTGGATGGGTCTTTTTCTGCATGGAGGTCAGTCACCAGTGGAGTGCCCCAGGGATCTGTTCTAGGACCCTTGCTGTTCGTCATTTTCATAAATGACCTAGATGAGGAAGTGGAGGGATGGGTTAGTAAGTTTGCTGATGACACGAAGGTCGGTGGTGTTGTGGATGGTCTGGAAGGATGTCAGAAGTTGCAGCAGGACATAAATAGGATGCAGGACTGGGCGGAGAAGTGGCAGATGGACTTCAACGCGGATAAATGTGTAGTCGTCCATTTTGGCAGGACCAATGGGATGAACGAGTACACTATCAAGGGCAGGAGTCTTAGTAATGTTGAAGAGCAGAAGGATCTTGGGGTCCGGGTCCACAAGACTCTTAAATCGGCCTCGCAGGTGGAGGATGTGGTCAAGAAGGCGTATGGTGTACTGGCCTTCATTAATCGAGGGATTGAGTTTAGGAATCGGGAGGTAATGCTGCGACTTTATAAGACCCTTGTCAGGCCTCACTTGGAGTATTGTGCGCAGTTCTGGTCGCCTCACTATAGGAAGGACGTAGAAGCTATTGAAAGGGTACAGAGGAGATTTACAAGGATGTTGCCTGGACTGGGAGGTATGCCTTATGAAGTTAGGTTGAGGGAGCTGGGACTGTTCTCCCTGGAGAGACGAAGGTTGAGAGGCGACCTGATAGAAGTTTATAAAATGTTGAGAGGAATAGATAGGGTGGATTCTCAGAGGCTATTTCCCCGGGTTGAAATGGTCGCTACGAGAGGACACAGTTTTAAGGTGCGGGGAAGCAAGTACAGAGGTGATGTTAGGGGTAAGTTTTTCACTCAGAGGGTGGTGAGTGAATGGAATCGGCTGCCGTCGGTGGTGGTGGAGGCGAACTCGCTGGGGTCTTTTAAAAGACTTCTGGATGAGTATATGGGATTTAATGGGATTGGGGGTTATAGATAGGTCTATGGATTGGTAGGTGTTGATGTGATCGGCGCAACTCGTGGGCCGAAGGGCCTGTTTGTGCTGTAGTGTTCTATGTACTTTGAAAAAGTGCCATTGCATCTTTTATATTCAGCTCAGCAAGCTTCATCTTTCACCTGAAAAAAAACAGTGCATCATAACTTTCTGTGAAAGACAAAAGAAATTTGTACCTTTCAAAATCATGTGCCATCCAAATTCATAGTGGCATTGGTGGCACAGTGGTTAGCACTGCTTCCTCATAGCATCAAGCACCGGAGTTTGATTGCCAGTTTGAGTCATTGTGGAGTTTGCATGTTCTCCCTGCGTGGTTTTCTCTGTGTGCTTGGGTTTCAAAGAGGTGCAGGTTAGGTGAATTGGCCGTGTAAAATTATCCCTTAACCTACCTGAATAGGTGCCGGAGTACGACGATTACGGAATGTCTTGTAGCGTTAATTTTTGACACTCATCAATCAACTTCAAACTGAAGTCCTTTTCGCGTGTAATATGAGAGATATGGTAGCCAGGTTGTACACAGCAAGCTCGCATGAAGTGTTTTAATGTTAACTGAGAGATTTAAAAAGTGGCGAGGACACCAGGGATAACTCGCCTCCTGTATGTGGAACCTAAAACCGCCGGGAACTAAAACTCACTTTCTTCAAACCGAACTAAACAATAACTCCACGATGCCTACTGATAACATCGCACCTCAAATTTAAATTAAAATTTTAAGTAACAATAAACCTTGATCGTTTCCATGGCTCGAGAAAACGAAACTAATTAACGGCTTAAAATGTATTCAAAGGAAGATTGCTTATGTTTATATAAATAAAAACATTTCATAGGACGGACTGGAGCTTTGACGCTTGTGAGAGACACTGGTATTTTAGTGTCGCTCCCTGGGTGAAGGGGAGGAACAGACGCTCCTCCTCCTCCGCGTTCGCTGTTTTGAGTCTCGGAGCCGGGTGCAGGAGCAGAACAGCTGCCAGTCTCTCAGAGCTGGGTTCCTCTCTCGGTCAATGTGGGAGATGTGGTGCCGTCATTCCCTTCAGACCGCTCAAACCCCTATCCGTGGGTAGAGACGCTCCGAGAGTCGGTGAGTGAGGTACAAAAAGCCGCAATTGGCTGGGGATGGAATCGCTTTAAGGCCCCGTACAGCGGAATTTCCTGCTGTGGGCAGCCGGCTTGATCACGCTCGGCCTCTGGGCCGATGGTCAAAATTTAGCCGCAGGCCACTCGAGGCCTAGTGTGAATGAGATCACCGCGGCTGTTGGGTGAAGGGATTTCCGGCAGCGGATTGACGAGCTGGTTTGTCTCTGAGCGTTAGCCGGGCCTGGCTGAGTATCTTTGTGTCCGCTGAGAAGTGAAGCGAGGCCCAGGCCGTTCGGGTGACTCAGGTTTTTTAAACTTGTAAATAGGCCCGTCAGCCGTGACCTTCTGCAGGGCTGGGGCTGGGGCCTGGCGGCGGTGACCGACCGAAGGAGGGGGAGGAGAGGCCTGGGGCCTGGCGGCGGGGCTGGACCGGGGAGGAGAGGCCTGGGGCCTGGCGGCGGTGCCCGACTGAAGGAGGGGGGAGGAGAAGCCCGGGGCCTGGCGGCGAGGCCGGACTGAGAGGGTTTTGGCGGCGGGGACCTGGGATGGTGGCAGGCCGGATCTGGGAGTCTCTTCGTGTTTTGATCGCTGATGAGCGGTCATTGAGAAGACCTTCAGGAGCTTGGGCCTCGTGTGTCCAGTTAAAGCGGCTCTGCAATCGACTTCGGTCGGAATCGCTATTAAATGGCGGCTTTGGGCTAACCGGAGGCAGTGGTGTAATTGCGGATGAAAATTATTTAAATGTTTTAGTTTAGAATTTGGGGAAATGTGTACATCTAAATACAAAACACTAGACAGCAACAACATCTGGTAATATTTACCTCCTTTTGATCAAGCTGGTTCGGACCGGTTGTGGGAACACGGCGATTTTCTCTTTTCCCGGTGACTTTTAATCCAGGAAAACATTGAAGGAATAGAGCTGGGTTTGAGGAGGTCACACCATGGCCGACGTGGATCCGGATACTTTGTTGGAATGGCTACAGATGGGCCAGGGAGATGAAAGAGACATGCAGCTGATAGCACTGGAACAGCTCTGTATGCTCCTTCTCATGTCCGATAATGTTGACCGCTGTTTTGAAACGTGAGTAAAAAACAACACACCATGGATTCTTGGATTGTTTTGTTTTCTGTTGACTTTTAATGAATCCCAAATTTCAGCTGAAGCTGATTTTATTTTAAGAATGTATTTCTATATTGTAGCTTTTTTGCTTTTTAATCTTATTTCTGTAAGGGATGTTTTAGAGGACAACAACAAAGCTATATCATACTCAAGGATTTGACTGTTCTAGATCTGCATTCCAATGGCCTGAACAAAATACTTTTATTAAAATATTTGCAATGGACATTGTTCATGGTCTGCAATCTGGTTAGTCTAAATCTGTCAAGGAGACCAAAGGTGCCTGCACATGCTTTGGAAATGTGAACAACAATATGGCCTATTTAATTGATAACTTGGAAAGCAGGGATTCTTATGGTGGGTATATTAGCAATTCCAGTGTAAAGATTGAGTGGTTGTGTTTTTAAACATCACTTGAGTTGCTATATTGATTCATTTAATCAGAAAATTTTGTGTTTTGGACTTTCTGGCAGTACAGACATTTCCTGGGTAGCTTTTGGAATTTTCTTAATGTCCATTGTTGCTCCACTGAAGACAATATTAATGCACCTATTTAACCATAAGAATGTATAACAAAACATAAGAGCTTTATTGAGGAGTAATAAATATGCTTTTTCTCAGCTGTGTGAAAATGTGAAAGCACATTATTAAAAACCAATTTTAAAATGGTCTTTAGAGAGAAAGCTGTGTCTTTACACAGTTGCGCTTTTTGTCACATTAAGGGCGGCACAGTGGTCAGCAATGCTGCATCATAGCGCCAGGGACCTGGGTTCAGCTCTGGCCTTGGGTGATTGTCTATGTGGAGGTTACACTACCTCCCCTGTTTGCATAGGTTTTCTCTGGGTGCTCTGGCTTCCACCCACTCGCCGAGGATGTGCAGGTTAGGTAGATTGGCCATGTGAAATTGCCCTTAGTATGAGGAGGGTTATGCGGGATTACAGGGATAGGCCTCAGTGGGATTGCTGTCCGTGCATTTTCGACGGGCCGGATGGCCGCCTCCTGCGTTATAAGGATTCTATGATATAAAAGAACATCCTTGTCAGAAAGTTACATTCAAAGAGCTGGTTGTGATTTGATTTACTATTGTTACATGTATTAGTGCACATAGAAAAGTATTTCTTGTTGCTATACAGACAAAGGGGTAGGGAGAGTCATCTCTTGTTCAGTTGTTGCACATTCAGGTCTATGTGAAAAGATTTGCATCCCATTCTAGAGACCTGAGCCTGATGCTTTAGCAAGATATTGAGATATGTCATCTTCTAGATGGAAAGTTAAAGGTGCTACCATCTATCCCCCTCGGGCTGATGTTAAAGATATAAAGAACTATTTGAAGGGGAGCTCAATTTGGGTCTTGACCTACTTTTTATCCCTTGATCAAAATCATAAAAACAGATTATAGTTACTTGTCTCATTGCTTTCAGCATACTTTGGCTATACTCAAATTTGGTTTCCATGATTTCCTTAACTCTTCAAATGTGCTCCATTGGCAGTGAGGATATGACAGGCAGATGAGTGTCTAGAACTTTTTCTGAAGGTGCCTACAGATATTATCTATGCCCTCCCCAGGGGGTTGTTTTGGGAGTGCATAGGATTGTGCTGTCTCAGAGATAAAACAAACATTAATGATATCTTTGCCTGCCATCTTTTTTACATATTTGAATCAATGTTTCCATGTACAGTTAGAATCATATTCTTCACCTTTATGATTAAAGATTAAAGATACTTTGTCGTCAAACTTTCCTTGCACTGTTTTCCACATAGTCATAGAGGTTTACCACCTGGAAGCAGGCATTTTGGCCCAACTTGTCCATGCTGCCCTTTTCTTTAAACCCCTAAGCTAATCCCAATTGCCCGCCATTGGCCCATTTTCCTTTTATACCCATCATACCCATGTAACTATCTAAATGCTTTTTAAAACATAAAATTGTACCCACCTCTACTACTACCTCTGGCAGCTTTTTCCAGACACTCACCACCTTCTGTGTGAAAAAAACTGCCCCTCTGGACATTTTTGGATCTCTCCCCTTTCACCTTAAACCTATGCCCTCTAGTTTTAGACTCCCCTACCTTTGGGAAAAGATATTGACTATCTACCTTGTCTGTGCCCCTCGTTATTTTATAGACCTCTAAATGGCCACCCCTCAGCTTCCTACACCCCAGAGAAAGAAGTCCCAGTCTATTAAGCCTCTCCTTATAACTCAATCCATCAAGTCATGGTAGCATCTTTGTAAATCTTTCCTGCACTCTTTCTAGTTTAATAATATCCTTTCTATAATAGGGTGACCAAAACTGTGCGCAATATTCCAAGTGTGGTCTTACCAATGTCTTGTACAACTTCAAGACGTCCCACCTCCTGTATTCAGTGTTCTGACTGATGAAACCAAGCATGCCAAATGTCGTCTTCACCACTCTGTCCACCTGTGACTCTAATTTCAAGGAGCTATGAACATGTACCCCTAGATCTCTTTGTTCTGTAGCTCTCCCCAACACCCTACTGTTAACTGAGTAAAACCAAAATGCATTTGCCTAAATTAAATGCCATTTGCCATTTGTCAGGCCACTGTCCTAATTGATTAAGATCCTGTTGCAATTGCAGATAACTTTCTTCACTGCCACTATGCCACCAATCTTGGTGTCATCTGCAAACTTACTAACCACGCCTCCTATATTCTCATCCAAATCATTAATATAAATGACAAATGACAACAGCGAGCCCAGCACTGATCCCTAAGGCACACCGCTGGTCAAACAACTCTCTGCAACCACCCTCTGGCTGTCAAGAAGCCAATTTTATATCCATTTAGATACCTCACCCTGGATCCTGAGAGATTTAACTTTATTCAACAACCTATCATGCGGTACCTTGTCAAAGGCCTTGCTAAAGTCCATGTAGACATCATCAACTGCACTGCCCTCATCTACCTTCTTGGTTACCCCTTCAAAAAACGTAATCAAATTTGTGAGACATGATTTTCCACTCAGAAAGCCATGCTGACTGTCCCTAATCAGTCCTTGCATCTCAAAATGCCTGTAGATCCTGTCTCTCAAAATACCTTCCAACAATTTACACACCACAGATGTGATGCTCACTGGCCTGTAGTTCCCAGGTTTTTCCCTGCAGCCCTTTTTAAACAAAGGAACAACGTTTGCCACTCTCCAATCTTCAGGCACCTCACCCATGACTATTGATGATTCAGATATCTCGGCTAGGGGACCCGCAATTTCCTCCCTAGCCTCCCACAAAGTCCGGGGTTATACTTCATCAGGTCCCGGGGATTTATCTACCTTGATGCGCTTTAGGACTTCCAGCACCACCTCCTATGTAATATGTACACTCCTCAAGATATCACTATTTCTTGCCCTTATTTTAAACCTGCTATTGCAAGTTGTATTGTGGATTCAACAGTTTAAAGCTTTAATCTATGTTTTGCTTGACTGTTCCCAATACTTGATAATTGACAACTTATCCAAAAAAATTTTCTGTTCAACACATTTCTCCTTTTGGCTGCTTTGTGACCAATGTTGACAAGATTGAAAACTCACTATAATGCCATTTCAATGAGTCAACAAGAATTTTTTAATTATTCACTGACCTTTTTTGAATTGTATCCATCTTGTTCCTCTAGCACTAAAAGAACAATGAAAACCAGATGGATAACATTACTGTGGCCTAACTTATGTTTTGGAGCTGTGATGTGTTTGCCTTCCGTATCTGTCTCCTTGTTTAGCCTCTTCTCAAAGCAGATGGTTGACATGTTCCCAGTTGACTGCCAAAATTTTATTGAACTGGCTGGAATGAAATTACAAATTGTCTTAACATAATATTCCTACTTTTAAAAAATCCCTAACTGAAGGAGAGTGACTCTGTTTCTTGGCATTTTCACTGAACAAAAAAAGCTGAAGAAGGATCTTGGTATGAGGGGCATCAGAATTCCAACCTGCAGCTTAATTTTCAAGGGATGATTAAGTTTGAGCACTGCTGCACTAATTTTTGACTTTTTAGTTCAAATTAAATGAAAATGGATAAAATGTGAATTACCGTGGACTGGATGGCTGACAGACAAGCAAGTCAAAGCAGTCTCCTCAGGATATGCCACTTTCTAACTGGTGCTTATTTCTGAGCCCCAATAAGGGAGATGGTTCTTCCTGAGAGAACAGTGAGAGTCATGGCCAGAGCATTTGTGCCCTGCATAGCTGAATCACCAGAAGACAAGACTGGAGAGCAATAGTGGTAGGGAATTCCATAGTTAGTGGAACAGACAGGCACTTCCGTGGTCGCAGATTTGATTTCTGGATAGTCTTATCAGTGCCCTGGTGCAAAGGTCATAAATATCACCAAGCGGCTACAGAACATTTTGGACGGTGAGGGTGTACAGCTCGAGGTCATGGCCTACATCAGTACCAACACTATAGGTGTTTAAAAAAAAGGCAAGAGATCCTGTAGACTGAAGTTAGGAAAGATATTAACTGGCAGGACTGCGAAGGATGCAATCTCTGGATCACTCACATGGCCACATTCTAGTGAATGTAGAAATAGGTGAATACATCAGCTGAATGCATGGCTGGAGAGATGGCGCAGGAAGGAGGGCTTTAGATTTCTGGGATGCCAGTATCGTTATGGGGAAGGTGAGATCTATACAAATGAGACTGCCCTGTTCAGGTGCAAACTATGTCCTTGCACGGAGATTTGCTAATATTGTTGGGGAGGATTTAAACCAAATTGATGGCGGTGGGAGCCTGGAGGCAGATTCCGATAGGACAAATCCAGAGCAGGGAGTGGGTGACAGAAAATTAGTGAGTCTGCAAGACGGAAGAAGTAAAAGTTAAATAATGTGCAGCTCGGGAATGCAGCAGTGTTAAAAGATATGTATTTAAATGCAAGAAGTTCAGCAAACAAAGTCAAGGAGCTGAGTGCACCCATGGACACACAGCAACATGCTATCATTGTTAGAACATAAATTTGGCTTAAAGAGGGGCAAAACTGGCAGCTCAGTATCCCTAGATGTTGTGTGTTCCGACCCAATAGAGAGTGGGCTAAGAAAGGTTGGGGTACAGCATTATTCAATAAAATCAATTACAGTTGTGAGGAACGAAATATATGAAATGAAGCATCAAATGAGGCCATACGGCTTGAGCTCAGATATAAAAAAAGATGTGGTGTAATCCAGTCTCCTAAATAGTGAGGTGGAGACAGAAGAGCAAAAACAACAGGGCAGTAATAATTGGAGACTTCAATTACCCTAATATCAACTGGGATATGAACAGTATGAAGGACACAGAATTCTTAAACTGCATTTTTTAGCAGTTTATTTTATGAAGCTGAGAGGTGTGATCTGATGAAAGTGGATAGGTTACAGCAACTTGAAGGAAAATTGGTGACTGACCAGTGGGACCCATTCAAAAGTGAGAATCTGTAGGCACAGTGTCGATGCATCACCACATAGAAAAAGGGTGGTACTAGCAAACTGAGAATTCCCTGATTTGTCCGGGAGCATACAGGGTGAGATACAATAGGAAAAGAAAGCTTATGACAGCCACAAAAAATGTTGGCCTAGAATGTTGTGCACTTCTGGTCACCTCAATATAGGATGGATGTGATTACGTTAGAGGGGTTACAGAGGAAGTTCACCAGCATGTTGCCTGTAATGGAGCATTTGAGCTTTGAGAGACTAGATAGGCTTGGATTTTTTTTTAACAGAGAAGGCTGAGGGGGCTCAGATTGACGAGTATGGACAAAGTGAGTAGGGACCAGCTGTTCCCCTTGGTTGAGGGATCAATCATGAGAGGGCATTATTTTAGGTTAAAAGACAGAAGATTCAGAGGGGATTTGAGAAAAAACTTTTCATTTGGAGGGTGTTGGGAACCTGGAATGCAATGCCTGGGAAGGTGGTGGAGGTCAGAAATCTTACAACCTTTAAAAAAAAATTCGGATGAGCACTTGAAATATCATTGAAGTTCAAGGATATGGGGCAAGTGCAGAAAAATGGGGTTAGCGCACCTATATGGGTAGCCATAGTGAGCCGGTTCTCAAACAATAATGAGAGAGTACAGGAATGAGAGAGAATCTGGTGAACTAGTGCAGCAACAATAATCTTTACCTCAATGTCAACAGAATGAAGGAAAACATGCCCCTGTCTACATCAATGGGGACGAAGAAGAAAGGGCCGAGAGCTTCAAATTTTTAGATGTCCAGATCACCAACCACCTGTCCTGGTCCCCCCATACCGACACTATAGTTAAGGAAGCCCACCAGTGCCTCTACTTTCTTAGAAGACTAAGGAAATTTGGTATGTCAGCTATGACTCTCCAACTTTTACAGATGCACCATAGAAAGCATTCTTTATGCTTGTATCACAGCTTGATATGGCTCCTGCTATGCTCAAGACTTCAAGAAACTACAAAACGTCGTGAATGTTGCCCGATCCATCAGGCAAACCAGCCTCCTATCCTTTGACTCTGTCTACACTTCCCGCTACCTTGGCAAAGCAGCCAGCATAATTAAGGACCCCATGCACCCTGGACATTCTCTCTTCCACCTTCTTCCTTCGGGAAAAAGGTACAAAAGTCTGAGGTCACGAACCAACCAACTCGAGAACAGCTTCTTCCCTGCTGCTGTCAGACTTTTGAATGAACTTACCTTGCATTAAGTTAATCTTTCCCTATACTCTAGCTATGACTGTAACACTACTTTCATGACTGCAACATCCTTTCCTGCAGCATGGTAGCAGAGTGGTTAGCACTGTTGCTTCACAGCTTCAGGGACCTGGGTTCGATTCCTGCCTTGGGTCACTGTAGAGTTTGCATGTTCTCCTCATGCCTGCGTGGGTTTCCTCCAGGTGCTCCAGTTTCCTCCCACAGTCCAAAGATGTGTGGGTTAAATTGATTGACTATGCTAAAATTGCTCCTTAGTGTCCTGAGATACAGGTTAGAGGGATTAGTAGGTAAATAGGTAAGGATATGGGGGTGGGATTGTGGTTGGTGCAGACTCGATGGGCCAAATGGCCTCTTCCTGCACTGTAGAGTTTCTATGGCTACATTCTGCACTCTCTTGTTCCTTCTGTATGAAGGCTATGTTTTGTCTGTAAGATGCGCAAGAAACAATACTTTTCACCATGTTACTGTATGTTCACTATATGTTAATACATGTGACAATAAACCAAATCAGACTCTAGTCTGAAGGACCTTTTCTGTGCTGCATGACTCCAAAGGAGTGTAGAAAGTACGTGGGTGAAGTAAAAAATGAAGTCAGGAAAGTGGAGTGAGGATATGAAAAAAATATTGGCGGGTAAAAGCAAAGAAAACCCAAAGATGTTTTATCAGTACATTAAGAGCAAGAGGATAATTAAAGAAAGGGTGGCCTATCAGAGGTGTACAAAGTAATTTGTGTTGATGCAGAAGATGGAACAAGATTCTTACTAAATACCTTGTCTCCCTCTTTACAAAGAAGAGGAATGGTACAGGCATTTAATTAATGAAGAGGAGTGCACAATGACAGGTTGTACTGGAGAGACTGACACCCTTGAAGATGGATAAATCAAGTGGCTCTTTAAGGACGTCGAAAAGGAATAACTGATGCCCCGAAGATTATTTTCTGTTCTTCACTAGATATAGGCAATGAACTAGATGATTGGAAGTCAACCATTGTTTAAAACGGGTGAGAAGGATAAACTAAATACTTATAGGTTGGTCATTCTGATTTTTGGTGGTGGACAGGTTATTGAGGATAAAATTACTTGGAAAGGCATGGATTAATGGGAGATAGTCATCATGATTTTGTCAAAGGAAAGTCATGTCTTACTAATTTAATTAAAATTTTTAGGAAGTAACGAGGAGGATTGATGAGGGTAATGTAGTGGATGCAATTTACATGAATTTTGACAAGGTCCCACATGGTAGATTGGTCAGAAAAGTAAAAGTCCGTGGGATATATAAGGGGATGTGACAAGTTGCGTCCAAAATTGTCTCTGTAACAGGAAACTAAGGTCAATGGATGCTTTTGTGAATGGAAAACAGTTTCCAGTGGCAATTCAAGATTCGTTGTTGGAGCCTTTCATGTTTATGGTGTAAATGATTTGGACTTGAATGTGAGAGGTATAATTGGGAAATTTGCAGATGATGCACAAATGTGATCTGGTGAAGAGGATAGCTGTGGATTCCAGAAAGATATCAATGGTTTAGTTGAGTGGAGGGAAAATTGGCAAATGGAATTCAATCTGTATGAATGTGAAGTTACGTATTTTGTCTGCCCTCCCAAAGCAAGAAAATACTCAACAAACAAGAGAATATTGAGAGTAGAGGAAGTGAGACATTTTGGGAGTGCATGTCCCTGAAGATAGTAAGAAGTCTCAACACCAGGTTGAAGCCCAATAGGTTTATTTTGTCGCAGAAGTCACTAGCTTTCAGAGAGCTTGCTGCCTCATCGTCAGGTGAGTGGGAGTTCGATTCACAAACAGGGCATATAAAGACACAAACTCAGTTTACAAAATAATGATTAGAATGCAAGTCTTTGCAGGTAATCAAGTCTTCGTTAGAGGTACAGATAATGTGAGTGGAGAGAATGTTAAGCACAAGTTAAAGAGATGTGAACTGTCTCCAGTCAGGACAGTTAGTGAGATTTTGCAAGTCCAGGCAAGTCGTGGGACTTACAGATAGTGTGGCATGAACCCAAGATCCCGGTTGAGGCTGTCCTCGTGTGCAGAGCTTGGCTATCAGTCTCTGCTCAGTGACTCTGCGCTGGTGCGTGTTGTGAAGTCCGCCTATAACACAGACTACGCTGAGAGACTTTGCTGTCGCACCTCTCTCACACTCTTCAACCCCCACCTCATTCACCAGCTCTACAGCAAACGCACGTCCTGGAAACCAAAATAGAGTCACATTCTCAACTTGCGCTCCAGCTACAAAACTCTGCTCAGCAGATGAGACAAAGGAACCACACCATCTACATGCACACCAAGAACACAAACTTGAGAAACTCGGCATTACCAACAGCAGCAACCACGCCTCCCCAAGTACCACAGTAGAAAACAGTACCACAGCAGGGAAATCCATTGTCAACTTGTCGGACTACACGCTTTAACCCGATGAAATCAAAGTTCTCAGCTGAGGGCTCAGTTTCTGCCCCATCAGTCTTGCAGCATACACAGGAATTCATCAGGCGAATGAGGCTGTGTGAGTTCTTCCACAAGCCCCAAGAGGCCAACAGTGAACATAATGAGATAGCCAATGAACCGGAACAGCCAACAGAGAGATCCACAGTGCAGCAACCAAAGAGGAAAGAGTCAAATTGGACTCCTCTGAAAAGCCGCTGCCCTCAACTTGACATGTATGTCCCAGCCATCAGGAGGTGTCAACACCAGATTGATCAGGCACATTCACAACACAGCCCCGAACATCACCCAAGCACAACACTACGCCGTCCGCGCTCTCGAGACGAACTGCAACATTGTCATCAAACCAGCAGGCAAAGGAGAGGCCATCGTCATACTGAACAGAATGGATTACTGCAAAGAAGTGTAGCAACAACTGAACAACGAGGAACTCTGTAGACAGTTACCTGCAAATCTGACCAAAGAACACACTTGTCAACTCAACAGACTGATCAAGATCTTTTGATCTGGACCTTCAGAGCACCATCCATGCTCTCATGCCACGTACTCCCCGTGTTGGAGATCTCTACTGCCTCCAGAGATACACAAGACGCACACCTAGCCATCCCATCGTATCGGGCAATGGGAGCCTGTGTGAGGAACCTCTCCGGCTTCGTCGAGGGCATCCTGAAACCCATTGTGCAAAGAACCCCCAGCTTTTGTTGCGACACTACGGACTTCCTACAGAAACTCAGCACACATGGAGCAGGATGTCTCGGTATTCTACACCAGCATCCCCCACGATGATGGCATGCTGCAATTACCTCAGCACTCATCGCCGACAAATGCCAGATTCCAGATGCAATTTTATAACTGATCTGCTTCATCCTGGGCCACAATGTCTTCACCTACAGTACAGAGAGGCCATTAGGCCCATTGAGTCTGCACTGACCACAATCCTACCCAGGCCCTACCTACATATCCCCACATGTTTTATTCACTAATCCCTCTAACCTACGCGCCTTAGGACTCTAAAGGGCAATTTTAGCATGGCCAATCGACCTAGCCTGCACATCTTTGGACTGTGGGAAGAAACCAGAGGAAACCCACACAGACATGAGAATTGTGCAAACTCCTCGCAGTGACCCAAGTGGGAATCAAACTCAGTTCCCTGGAGCTGTGAAGCAGCAGTGCTGACCACTGTGCTACCATGCCGCCTACTGTTCTCTATCCAGACATGCGGAACAGCTATGGGGTCCAAATTCACACCTCCAATATGCCAACATCTTCATGCACAGGTTCGAACAAGACTTCTTCACCACCCAGGACCTTCAACCAATACTATACACTAGATACATCAATGACATTTTCTTCCTTTTGGACTCATAGTGAACAATCACTGAAACAACTATATGATGACACCAACAAGTTCTGTCCCACCATCAGACTCACCATGGATTTCTGTCCGGAATCGGTTGCATTTGTGGACACACACATCTCCATTAAGGATGGTTGCCTCAGCACGTCACTGTATCGCAAGCCCCTGAATAACCTCACGATGCTCCACTTCTCCAGCTTCCAACCTAAAGACATTAAAGAAGCCATCCCCTACAGACAAGCCCTCCATATACACTGGATCTGCTCAGGTGGAGGATCACAACAGACACCTCCAGACGCTGAAAGATGCGCTCGTAAGAACAGGTTCTGGCGCTCGACTTATCAGTCGACGGTTCTGACGCACCACAGCGAAAAACCACACCGACTTCTTCAGAAGATAAACATGGGACACGGTGGACAGAGTACCCTTTGTTGTCCAGTACTTCCCTGGAGTGGAGAAGCTGCGACATCTTCTCCGGAGTCTTCAACATATCACTGATGAAGATGAACTTCTCACCAAGACCATCCCCACACCCCTACTTTCCTTCAAACAAGCACACAACCTCAAACAGACCCTTGTCCACAACAAACTACCCAGCTTCAGGGGAACAGTGACCACGACACCACACAACCCTGCCACAGCAACCTCTGCAAGACATGCCGGATCATCGACGCGGATGCCATCATCTCACGTGAGAACACCATCCACCAGGTACATGGTACATACTCACGTGACTCAGCCAATGCTGTCTACCTGATACATTGCAGGCAAGGATGTCTCGAGGCATGTGACATTGGGGAGACCATGCAGATGCGACGACAACGGATGAATGAATACCACTCGACAATCACCAGGCAAACTTGTTCTCTTCCTGTTGGGGAACACTTCAGCGGTCACAGGCATTCGGTCTCTAATCTTCGCATGACTGTTATTCGAGGTGGCCTTCACGAAACACACTACAGTGCAGAGTCGCAGAGACCGATAGCCAAGTTCCACACACGAGGACGGCCTCAGCCGGGATTGTGCATTCATGTCACACTATCTGTAAGCCACACGACTTGCAAAATCTCACTAACTGTCCTGTCTGGAGACAACACACATCTCTTTAACCTGTGCTTCATGCTCTCTCCACTCCCATTGAACCTTTTTAAGACTTGATTTCCTTCAAAGGCTTGCATTCCAATCATAATTTTGTAAATTGAGTTTGTGTCTTCATGTGCCCTGCTTGTGAATAGAACTCCCATTCACCTGACGATGGGGCAACACTCCAAAAACTAGTGGCTTTTGCTACCAAATAAACCTGTTGGACTTTAACCTGGTGTTGTGAGACTTCTTACTGTGCTTACTCTAGTCCAACGCCGGCATCTCCACATCATGACATCCCTGAAAGTGGCGGGATGGGTTTATAGGGTGATAAAGAAAGTACGTGGAATGCGCTCCTTTGCATGTGGTATGAAATACAAATGATGTGGGTATGCCGGCGTTGGACTGGCGTAAACACAGTAAAAGGTCTGACAACACCAGGTTTTAGTCCAACCTATTTATTTGATAATATGCTCACAAGCTTTCGGGGTTAGCCCCTTCGTCAGGTGAATGGAGAGTTCTGGCCTCAGACAGAGCATATAAAGCACAGACAGTTTAGAGATTACTGATTAGGATTCGCATTCTAATCAGTAATCTCTAAACTGTCTGTGCTTTATATGCTCTGTCTGAGGCCAGAACTCTCCATTCACCTGACGAAGGGGCTAACCCCGAAAGCTTGCGAGCATATTATCAAATAAATAGGTTGGACTAAAACCTGGTGTTGTCAGACTTTTTACATGGAATACAAAAGCAGGGATATGGAATCCCTACAAAAGGAGACCATTCAGCCCATTACGTCCACACCGACCCTCCAACAGAACATCTTACCCAGGATCAACCCCACTCAGCCATCTAGACTCAATGTCGGCTCTACGCTGTCTCCACAGATGGCTCTGCTCTCTTCCGACTCTATTTCCATAACCCCACACATTTACCCCACTAATCCACTACACATCTTGAGACACTAAGGGGTAATTTAGCATGACTAATCCACCTAACCTGCATATTATGGACAGTGGGGAAAACAGGAGCACCCAGAAGAAACCCACAAGGACATCGGGAGAATGTCTGTCTGTGTGGAGTTTGCAGTCACCCAAGGCTGGAATTGAACCTGGGTCTCTGATGCTGTGAAGCAGCAGTGCTAGACACTGCCACCCATATCATGCAGCATTGTATAAAATGCTGATTAGGCCACAGCTGGAGATTTGTGTATGGTACTAGTCACCACATTACAAGAAGGACATAGTTGCTCTGGAGAAAGTACGGAGTAAATTTATAATACTGTTGCCAGGTGTAGGGAAATTTAATGATTGGTTTTAGTTTAGTTGACACACACAATTGAAGTTTGTCAACCCAACATGAAGTTTTGCTGAACTCTGGGAATCAAGCTCATCATAGGATTATAGAATCCCTACAGTACAGAAGCAGGCCATTTGGCTCATCGAGTCTTCATTCACCACAATCCCACCCAGGTCGTATTCCCGTAACCCCACACATTTACCCTGCTACTCCCCTGACACTAAGGTCAATTTACTATGGCCATTCCACCTAACCCACACACCTTTTGGACTTCGGAGGAAACTGGAGCACTAGAGGGAGCCCATGCAGATACAGGGACAATGTGCAAACTCCACAGACAGTGACCTGAAGCCAGAATTGAACCCAGGTCCCTGGCGCTGGTGAGGTAGCAGTGCTTACCGCTGTGCCGCATGGTGTTAGAATGTTAAGGTTGAACAATTACTTGTACAAAACCATTCACCTCTATCGCAATTAAAATATCAGCTCCGTTCTTTAAATTGAAAGTCATGTTGTGTAAGGAAAACAAGTGTGAAAACAAAGAATAAGGAAAATTACAGCATAGGGACAGGCCCTTCAGCCCTCCGACCATGCTGCCTGACTTAACTAAAACCCCCTACCCTTCTGGGGACCCTATCCCTCTATTCCCATCCTATTCATGTACTTGTTAAGATGCCCCTTAATAGTCACTATTGTATCCCCTTTCACAACCTCCCCTGGCAACGAGTTCCAGGCACCCACTACTGTCTTGTGTAAAAAAAAAAATCTGCCTTGTACATCTCTTAAACCTTGCCCCTCGAACCTTTAAACCTCTGTCCCCAAGCAATTGACTTTTCCACCCTGGGAAAAAGCTTCTGACCATCTGCTCTGTCCATGCCTCTCAATCTTGTAGACTTCTATCAGGCCTCCCCTCAACCTTTGTCGCTCCAGTGAAAACAAACCAAGTTTTTTCAACTCTCCTCATAGCTGATCCCCTCCATACCAGGCAACATCCAGGTAAATCTTTTCTGTACCTGCTCCAAAGCCTCTGCATCTTTCTGGTAGTGTGGCGACTGGAATTGAACACTGTATTCCAAGTGCACCCTATTTGAGATCCTATAAAGTTGCAACATGACTTGCCAATTTTTAAACTCAGTACCCCAGTCAATGAAGGCAAACATGCGAGATACCTTCTTGACTACCTTCTCCACCTGCATTGCTACTTTTAGTGACCTATGTACCTGTACACCCAGATCCCTTTGCCTATCAATAGTCTTAAGGGTCTGCCATTTACTAAATATTTCCTATCCGTATTACTCCTTCCAAAATGCATTACCTCACATTTGTCCAGATTAAACTCCATCTGCCATCTCTCCGCCCAAGTCTCCAACTGATCTATATCATGCTGTATCTTCTGACGGTCTGCATTGCTTTCCGCAAATCCACCAACCTTTGTGTCGTCTGCGAACTTACTAATCAGTCCAGTTACATTCAGCACTAAATTAGTGCAGTTTAGCTTGTCATGTTTAAGGGCAGTTACTTTATTTCACATTATGTAGCTATCTTTGTTTTTGTAAATTTAGAATTCAATTCTGCAATTCGTTTTTCTAGCTCCTATTTTTAATATGTTAGTTAAATGTACATATATCTGCAAAACTATCCCGTAAATTTAATTGACATATAACAAGCACCACTCAAACAACAAAAACATATAATTGCAAAGTAGTTGGCTCAGCAAAAGCACATTGATCTACAGCAGGTGGTCATCAATTAGACATCTAATGAATCCATCTTCTAGATATTGCATGCTGCCTTCGGTGAAGGCAGACATAAAAGCTATTCTATACATAACACAATATATTTAAATTAGTATTTTATGAACTTCCTTTATTAGTTTTAAGCAACTTTATCACTCTAGCCTTTGTTTAAAAAAGTGACCAAGCAAGCAACAAGAAGCAACTGCTATCTTTGAAACAATCTGGCCAAAATATAACATCAGTGATGGGACTCTGATTTAATATCGATTAAATGAGGTTTTGAGATGATAAGCTCAAGATATCAATGATGAGGGCACCACAGCATATTTCCCATTCTGAACAAATGGGCAAGGGAGATATCAAAACATTCCTTTATCTTCGCAAGAAGTACCAGAAACACACTTTGAGAGGGAGGGTCTCACAAGTAATTGACACCTTAGAACAGTAGCTCCTAACCGCTGTGCCACAGCATACTAATGAGAAGCTTGTATGCGACCTGCAGCCTGCTGCCGAAATGTTTCAGTGAATGCAGTACTGGTGATGACGGGCAGGTAAGCCGGAATTGGAGTGAAAGCAGCTGCCAGAATTGGCCTGGGAGCTCAGCCTCTGACATCCTGCGCTGTACTGCAGGTACAGCGAATGAAAGCAACAGAATAAGTCAGATTCATCCCCAACTTCCAAATATTTAAACTGATCCAAGTACATGGAAGTGACGCAACTCAGAGCCATAAAAAAGTTTGTGTTTTTTGAAAAAAAAAGTTACACTCTTCACTGGTAGTGCTGGTCGGCATCTTGTCTCCCACCCTGCTGCTACCAAAAGATCTGCGTGTAATCCTAAAGAGAAAACATAAATAACTATTCTAGTTCTCCACGGCCAAAGAAACTTCAGCCTATGCCTCAAGCTAACTCTGTTATTCTCACTTCCCATAAATGCTGGTGTAATGATCATTGATCAGTCCCACAATGGCCTTTAGCAAAAGGGACCATGCTGTTTTCCCAGTTGGAGTGTTCTCAGGTTAACAGGATCTCCCTTCCCACCCCTTTTATTTCAAGCTAAACTCCAAGAAAAAAACTTTTCAATTCTTGTTGTGATTTTTTTTTTAAAAGCCTGTTGCTTAAAAAAAACACATCAGACATGCAAGCCAAAGATGTTGGAGTTGCATGGGACAGGTTACTGAGGAAATCAAGGAGCAGTGCCTGGGTTGACACAGGAGTTCTGCCACACATTGACCATTATCCCAAATTTAAGGCGACACAAGGCAATGTGAACTTCTCAATTGAGTTAATACAATCAGTATTCACTTCTGAGAATTATACAGTGGGGATTTAACAATTCCACAGGACAATTCCTGTCGTTGTGTGAGGGATGGTCCAATGGTTGAATAAATATCATGTCAGTTTAGTGTTTCTGGACGCTACAGATTGCTTCTTCATGCCAAGCTTAAAAATCTGCACATCTCGTTCAGCCAAATCATTTGATGATGGGTGATAGGGTGCTGTTCGAATGTTTGATTCTGTTGGAAAACATGAAGTCCTGGAACTCTAGTCATAAAGAGAATTCCATTGTCAAACACCAGGAATTTGTAGTTTCTTAATGGTAGCGTGGAAAGTGATGGCACCTATGTGTTGTGTTTCTAACCATTTGGAGTGTGCATTAACCATGATTAAGACCATGGATGAAATATTAAGGGGTTAATATCATGCAACTAAGAGCTTTTGCAAAAAACTGGCAAACACAGTTTGGGTAAATAACAACTTAAGACATCTGTGATTAATGAACTTACCCATTAACAGTTCTCTTTTTTTCAAAATAACCATTATGACTTTAGATATGGTTAATCTAACTAGGACAAAGGGTGTCTTGTGATTAGCTATATTGCATCAGACCACATGTGATTGTAAGGATTGTAAAAGCTACATAAAGGGGGACAGTCCCATTACTCAGGGCGCCTTTGCTACCTGACTCCCAGCACTAAGTGGAAGTTACTTAGGAAAGGTTTGCCAGCTTGTATGTGTAAGAAGTATAAAGAACTTTTGAATCGGACAGCGGTTGGTGTTTGCCTTTGTATCAAGGACAGAAGAGTCTCGCGATAAACTAACAACAACTGGCGCTGTGAGCAGGGTTCCAACATGTCCTCCAAGGTGGACTGAATAAGCGATCGTCTGGGTGTAGTGACATGAGATGGATCGGCACACAGAGTAAGATTAACCTTGGTCTCTCACCTGAACTAACACTCAGTCAACCCCTCGTCCCCCGAGGCCCTGTATTGATGGAACCCGGAGGCAGCTTACGTCCTTGAACACCTACTAGTTCTTCGGGCGGTTCGAGTCCCCCGGTTGCCCTGGTGGTTATAGTTCCCAGGTTTATTTGTTAAGACACCAGGTGGTTAGAGTCCCCAGGTTTATTCAGTAAGAAAGTGGAAGGTTTGAGTCCACCAGGTGTCCCTGGAGGTTAGAGTCCCCAGGGTTTTGGTATATTAAATCTGGGAGGTTTGAGTCCCCTGGTAGCGGGGGTTTGAGTCCCTAGGTTGGTAGAATTTGAGGTTCGAGTCCTCCTGTGACATAATAACGGGTGGGAATTGCTCGGGAAATATTATAAATTAATTGACAAGATGGAAAATTGATTAGAGGAAATCTAAGGTTGACCTAATCATTTGAGTAGTTTTTGTATTTGTGTGTTTGTGTGGTCTGGTTGCTTGTCAAATGTAAGTGGTTGTTGTCTTAAATTGAGACCAGGAGTCATTAAAGACTGTTCTTGTGGAGTACTTATTAAATTGTTTTCAGAAAAGAAAAGTAAAGGGTGGGAATGAGGTGAAGTTACATAGCAAAGGTTTGCCAGCATGCATATGTAAGAAGAATAAAGAACTTTTGAATCGGATAGCGGTTGGTGCTTGCCTTTGTATCAAGGACAGAAGAGTCTCGAGAAAAACGATCTTAACATGGAGCCCCAAAAAGGTCCAGTAAAGTCTATATGCACTTGCACCCAGATCCTATCAGCCCTACGGATATGGGGAGTCAGAGGGGGAGTTTATGATTCTCTTGGCACACTGGCCAAGTTGGTAATGTCTGATCAACGCTGGGCTAACATATTTGTTAGCATTTTCATTTTCAAAATCCCAGGATGGCTATGGTGTAATTCCATGAGTATCGGCCATCACCCTGGTGAGGGACAAATATGCAGGATGATGCCATCCTCAACATTGAGCGCATCTTTCATTTTGTGTGAAGGCTGTCCTCTGGATCCTCTATGCAGTATTATGTTTTTTAAATTCAGGACTGGATCCTTTTGCATCCAGGCTTTGATTTGCCTTGCAGACATGGGCAAAATTGAAGGTCACCATAACCTCTTCCACAGCTGGTAGCAAAATCGGGATTACAGGTAGTGGCGGATGACTCGGTGCATATTGGTCCCAGAGGTGAGGGATTCGTCATATGAAGAGTTTAGGCCTGTACTCTCTGGAATTCAGAGTCACCTATCCAAGCTAATAAATTACTGTAATCCCATGTAATCTAACCTTGTGAATTAATCTTTTGTGCGGTACCTTATCAAATGCCTTCTGAAAGTCCAGATGTACTACATCTACAGGATACCATTGTCCTTTGTTGTTACATCTTCAAACAACTCTAGCAAATTAGTCAAATATGATTTGACCTGTTGTTTGTCACCAGTATGCTTGGACTGATGTTCAATGTAAAGGTCACCTTCATCAAATGGCCAGAAGACCAGGTCTTACTTTAAACGTCCTGTTTGTCACTGGAGGGCGTTTTGACAATTATTTGTCAAATGTGACGGACAAGATTCAAACTTTGTGCTTGTGACGTTTCTAATGTTCAAACTGAAAACACTTGAGAAAAGAATTACAATTCACAGGTTAAATATCTCTTTACTGTTTTAAGTTAACACAACTTCAGTATACATATCAGTGCGAATTTAAAATCTGATTCAAGTTAGACCCAGTTTATAAATTTATTTCTGTGCATTACTTCATAGTATTGTATGGTTGAGTTGGTGGTGATGGGGGCAGATGGGGTGGGGGGGCGGGGCACGTGGGAGTGTCAAGGGTGGCAAGGTGGGAGCAAGTCAAGGGCGGCGGATGCGCAGGAAAGGGGGGGTGGGTTGGAGAAAATCTTCAATGGATCCCTCAGGATGCAGCAGATGAGGGTTACTTGTAAAGGTCAGTTTTGGACTCTTGCTTAGATACAAGGCACATGTTGCAAACCAGACATTGGTGGAATACATTGGGACTTTCAAAATGCAGTTCTGATGCCTCTACAGATCTGGCTGCAGTATACTGGTGTTGAGTATTGTAGCTTGCTGTGCGTGATGCAACCTGGTGATTCTAAAGCTGGGGTGGACTTGTCAAATGACAAGATGGAGGAGCTGTTTTTGATTTCTTCTACTTTTCTCCAGTGTGTTCACCTTTTATTGAAGATGGTATCTTCCAACTATTTGTTTCCACAAGATAGGTATTCACCCGTGGTTTGTCAAGTGGTTATTGTCTGTTGGTTAATTTCTCGACAGAGGCTATTGGACATTGAAGCTAAACACTGCCATTTGCACTTAAAGCAAAGCCATGCAAATGGGTGCTCAGATCCCCCACCCCCACGTTGAGATCAATCTTCATGGTTTGCATTTCCAATCTTTAGTCAGTTGAACTTGTCTGTATGTCCATACCCTCAACAAAGTGAACTTGATGATCAAGTGTAATGTGCTAAAAAGAAAAATAATGTATTTTCCAATTGGGGTGTACAATTTCTTGCCTGCTTAATCACTTAATGTCTTTTGTGTTCAGCACCATGCTTAAGCTCATTCTGCTTTAAAAAGTCTGTCATGAGCATGTGTACAGTAAGTTCCATTTTAAATTGCCTCATTTGTTCTGATTTAGCATGGGGGCTAAAATGGGACCAATATGCACATTTAGTTATGGAATTTCCACTTAAGTGTTGTTTTGCACTGGGCCATTGTCACATCACATGACCCAATTAGCACCGTTTTGGGGTGGCCACACCCTGACCCTCATGCTTACCACATCTCTTCTGTCTCTAGTTCCTCCCACTTGCCACTCCCCTCCCCAAACCACCTCCTTGCCACTTCCCTAAAGTAGTATGGTGGCACAGTTGTTAGCATTGCTGCCTCACAGCTCCAGGGATCTGGGTTTGATTTCCGGCTTGGGTCTGTGTGGAATTTGCACTTTCTCCCCATGTCTGTGTGGATTTCCTCCAGATGCTCAGGTTTCCTCCCACAGTTGGAAAGACATGCTGGTTGGGTGTATTGGCCATGATAAATTCTCCTTCTGTGTACCCGAACAGGCGCCAGTTTTAGCAATGAGGGGATTTTCATAGGAACTTAATTGCAGTATTAATTTAAGCCTACTTGTGACACTAATTAGTAAACTTTAAACAATCATCTTTCATAATTCTGTAGACTCTCCAAACTGCAGGAGCCGCTTTAGAGTAAAAAATGTAACCCCGCAATTAAGCAAGGAGGGAGGAAGAAAACAGGGAAGGACATAACCTGTTAGCCTGATGTCAGTAGTGGGAGGAAAAACTAGTGTCCAATGTAAAGAAAGTGATAACAGGACACTATGAAAATGATAGATTGACCAGTCACTGTGGATTTAGGAAAGGAACTTCTAACAAATCAGTTGGAGCTTTTTGAGTATCCAACCAGTGGATGTAGTTTAGATTTTCAGAAAGCTATTGATAAAGTCTTACACATGAGGCTAATAAATAAAATTAGAGTACCTGGAATTGGGGGTAATATACTGGCATGAACTGGGAACTGGTTAACAGACAGAAAACAGACAGAAGAAATAAATTGATTATTTTCAAATTAGTGGACTGTAACTTGTGGAACTCTACAAGGATCAGTGCTTAGGCCCCAACTATACACGATCTGTATCATGATTTGGATGTGGGGATTAAATGCAGTATTCCCAAGTTCATAAATGACACAAAATTAGATGGAATTGAGTCTCAAAGCAGGAAACAGTCTCAGAATAAGAGACAGGCCAAAAAAGGTTGAAATGAGGAAAAGTTCCTCCTTTCAGAGCTGTGTACCCTCTGATTCGGCCTCGGGTAGACTGCACATGAGTCAGTGTTTTATAGGTTTATCGTAACTTCTTGCTTCTTACTCTTCTGCTTCTATTTTTGAAGTACAGGATCCTGTATTCAGTTTAACTGTTCATTAATCCATCTGGTCAGCTGAAATAATTTGTGGCACTTCCCCCCCCCCCCCCCCCCCCCCCCACCTTAGAATTGCACCCTTTGTTTTATGTTTCCTTTCCCCATCCTTCCTACCAAAATGAACTATTTCACACGTAAAATTTTATCAGCCACTTGACTGCCAATTCAACTAACCTATGTCTTTTGAAGTTTAACACTACCTCCTCACAATTTACAAGTTTCATTTCATTCTGAAATTTTAAAATTGCGCCCTATACGCCTAATGCCTAAGTGATTAATTTATATCAACAGCAGCAAGGGCCCAAACACTGAACCCTTGGAACCCTGCTATAAACTTCCCTCTGGTTTGAAAATTCTACCTCAACTCTTTCCTGTCACACACACACTTGTGTATGCCATCATCTATAACTTTGGTCTCATGTCTTTTATGCTGTACTTTCTGTCCTTCGTGTACACCACATAAAGACATGACCCTCAACTACTCTCACTGTTATCACATTCAATTCAAAAAAAACTTCATGCATGTTAGTTAAACATAATTTTAACAATTGTGCGCTGACTTTCCATAATTAACCTGCATTTGTTCTCATTAATGCTTTGTCCCAAATCACCCTTTTCTAGCAGCATTGAGGTTAAATTGACTGGGCTGCAGTTGCTGGGCTTATCATTATACCTTCCTGCGATGAGGATGTAATATTTGTAATATCCCTGTCCTCTGACTTTGCCCTGTAGCAAAGGTGGATTGGAAAATTGCAGGCTACTGCTTCTGCAATTTCCGTGCTTACTTCCCTCAGCTCTCTCTATGCATGTCATCCAATCCTGAAGACTTTATAACTTTTATGGCCAATCTAAACCTTCTCGCTATCAATTCAAAGCAATCAAGTGTCTCCACTACATCCTGTCAACAACCTGAAACACTGTTTCTCTCCACAGATGCTGCTGGACTTGTTAAGTATTTCTAATTTCTTTGTTTTTAGTTCTGATTTTCAATATCTGCTAATATTTTATTTCACAGGCATCATTAATGGAAGAGTCGTTGTGCCATTGGATATAATTTCCTGAATACTGTGCCATTTGGTTTCTTTTGGACTGTTTCCTCTCCAAAAAAAAAATTTGTTAAATCTATTCATTAATTAAAAGAACAGAATGTAAAGTTGATGCTTCGGATGAAATTTGCCTAGTGTCTGTGTTTTTGGGTTGTGAGTTGAAATAGATTATCATTCTCAGTGACTTCAAAAATGTCCAATAAAGCCTTGCTTTGTATAGGATATTGGAGTGAGCTCCAACAGCCCACTGATGACTTTTTGTTTTGAAGAGTAAGAGATGTTTGAAGTAGCTTGTTTGTTACTGATTGATTAATGCTGAGATTGATCTCATTCTCCCTTTAATTAAAAAGCAAAAAATAAGTGATTATGTTCGCCGACATTGCTTGTCTGCAGATGTAGCCCTTTTGAAAAGTGTTTTTGCTTTTGTAGGTGCCCTCCTCGTACCTTTCTACCAGCTCTATGCAAAATCTTTCTGGATGAAAGTGCTCCTGACAATGTGTTGGAAGTAACAGCACGTGCCATAACATATTACTTGGATGTATCAGCTGAATGTACACGAAGGATTGTTGGAGTTGATGGAGCCATAAAAGCACTTTGTAATCGATTGGTTGTAGTTGAGCTCAATAATAGGACCAGCAGAGATCTGGCTGAACAGTGTGTGAAGGTAATGAACGCCTTTGTCATTGATACGGTTTTTAAAAATTTTCCAACTAGTGGATCTTGCTTTTAAGAAATCGTGGGAACTCACTTTTCACTTCTGGAACCTTGAGTCAGATCTTGCACAAATGGATGGGGGCAAGTTTTCTCGGTCTAATGACATTCAAGGTCCTGTGTGAGATCCGTTTGGGCAGTCTCAATCTAGTTTTCAACTAGCCATGTCACAAAGCTTCCTCTGAGTTGATACAAACTGGGTAGAGGCGATCAGCTGGCACTTTGGGAATTGCAAAATATTATACATTAGGAATTTTATTCTATATATATGACTGTGCTCTCCCTGACCTGGAATTGCTTGATATTGATGTGGGAAGACTTCCATTCTCCAGGACAACCATCCTCCATTCTGATGACCCTAACAGTTAGAATTGTACAACTCTTAGCTGGTGACTTCTCTAACTAGGCTTCCTGGCCAACTAAATTTTGGAGATCTTTTTAGGTCAGACTTGAATTAACTCAAGTTAGTTAAATTAGTTAATTAAAAGTTTGAATTTTTAAATATTTCAAGTTATTCAGTTTTGCTATGAAATTTTAATGACAGTCTTCTATGCTTATTGTGGGTCATCTTTTCTGATTTGCTCATGGCAATGACATGGTATTGGTTATATCATCAATGGAGCCAATTAGGAAGCACTTTAGAAACATGAACTTAAAACTTGAACTTGTAGTCTAAAATTTTGCAGCAAAAACTGGTCCTTATCCCTTATAAGGCAAAACGGGTATTTCCCAGAAGTAATATGAAAATTGACTGAGAGGCAGGAAGCGGAGAGTGATGGTAGGTTAATCTTTCTGTGATTGCAAGTCTGTTTCCAGTGGGGTTCTGCAGGGCTTGGTGCTGGGCCCCTTGCTATTTGTGGTATATATTAATGATTTGGACTTAAATATGGGGGAGGTTTGTGGATGACATGAAAATTCGTAGGGCAGAAAATATTGAGGAGGACAGCCAATAACTGCAGAAGAGTGTCAATTGACTGACCAGGTGGGCAGAACAGTGACAAATTGAATTTAAAACCTGAAAAGTGTGAGGTAATGCCCTTGGGATTGCCTAACAAGGCAAAGGGTTGCACTATGAATAGTAGGACTCTGGAGAGTACTGAAGATCGGAGGGAACCTGAAATGTCATTGGGGTATTATTGTATTATTATACAAGTATTATTGGAGAAGATTCTTCAAGACAGGATTTATTTCCACTTGGAAATAAGTGAGTGTATTAGTGAGAGGCAGCATGGTTTTGTGAAGGGGCGGTCACGTCTCTCGAACTTGATCGGGTTTTTCGAGGAAGTGCCGAGGCATGGCATGGCATGGTGCATTGGAGCAGGAAGGCCATAGTGGAACTGTATAAAACACTGGTTAGGCCATCACTGGAATACTGCGCGCACTTCTGTCACCACTTTATAAAGATCGCATTGGAGCGGCTGCAGAGGAGGTGCTGTCTGGTTGTTGGGTGGGTCTGAGCTATTAGGAAAGATTAGATAGGCTGGGACTATCTTCCTTGAAGCAGTGAAGGTTGAGAGAGGACCTGATAGGGGTGTATAAGATTATTAGGGGCATAAGATAGATAGGAAGGCACTTTTTTTCCATTAATAGAGGGATCAATAACCAGGGGCCATAGATTTAAGAGAGGTGGAAAGCTAAGAAGGGAGTCGAGAAACATTTTCACCCGGAGGGTAGTGGAAATGTTGAACACACTGCCTGAAAGGATGGTTGAGTCAGAAACTTCCATAACATTTAAGAATTATTTAGATATTCGCTTGTGTTGCCGTAACCTCCAAAGCTATGGACCAGGCACTGGAAAATGGGACTTGTGCAGTTCGATCTTTGACTGTACTATTTCATCACGCTGAGCCAAATGGCCTCCTCTGCTGCAAAACCTATGAGCCTATGAAAAGCAGCATTGACTAGTCTGATGACATGCTCTTTTCACTCTCCCTTGAGACACTCAGTAAAGAGAAAAAAATGTTAGCTGAAAATGGTGGGTTGGGAAAATAATTTCACTTCTAGCCTTGTTTGTTCAGATGTTTGTTTGTTACTTGTTTGTTAACTCAACCCAGGTTGCAATCAGTTACTTTATCTCCGAAGTCCTAATATAGGTAACTTAAGCAAGCTTAGTCTTTCATTATTTTGTACAGTATATTTCAAATACGTTCATAGTTTCTCTATTAGAGCTCAGTAAATATACACAATTTCTTTTACATGTTCCCTTTAGACCTAGTTTGAATGTATGTTTGCCCTCAGTCTCATTTATTTAATAGCATATTCCATTGTATTCTGGACAGTTTTTAGTAATACACTGTTTGAAACCTAGTGAACAACACATGGCTTGAAAAAAAATATTTTGAGGCAATTAGTTAAGAGACTTCCTGATCTTTGGAGAGCCTCACATACTGACCTCATCACAAAGCTGATGGTACTCAAATATGGTTAATTATTTCAGGGAAAAAAGATTGTGATTTTAATAATGGCATTGACAGCCACAAGTGGATCATAGTTCTAGAATTTGAGACCAAAGTTATTGTTCTTTTTGATATTTAATAGTTCAGAAAATGCTCCTTGCTCATTTATCAAATCAATCAATATTTAAGAGAAATGCAAACTTTGTATTTTGAATGTTACCTTGGGATTGGTCAGTGTATCTCAACTGGGGATCTGAATTTCCCTTCCAGATAAGATTTGATCCTTATTTTTCTATTGTTATCCTTGTCACTGCTATTTTGTCTCTGCTAAAAGCTGCTTGTCTTTGAATTATTTTTCTTCAAATAACAGCATTTAGAAACTTTATTGTAACTATTGTTATGACAAAATTGTTTTTTAGTTGGTACAAAAATGAAACAGAGTAATATTCATACCATTGACCATGATTGCGATTTGATTTTATAGGTCCTTGAACTCATCTGTACTCGAGAATCAGGAGCAGTATTTGAAGCTGGAGGCTTAAATTGTGTGTTAACTTTTATAAGGGATAGTGGTCATCTTGTACATAAAGACACTTTACATTCTGCAATGGCTGTAGTTTCCAGGCTTTGTGGAAAAATGGAGCCTCAAGATTCATCACTTGAGACTTGTGTGGAGTCTTTGTCTAGTTTATTGAAACACGAAGATCCCCAAGTAAGTAGAGCAATGTCTTGGTGCCATTTATTTTTATACAGGTACCTTTTAAACAGCACTACAGGTTTTCTTTTTCTTTCTTTCTCCCTTCTCCCACCACCGCCATATCTTCAAAAATTGCTTTTCCTAGACAGAGTTAAGTTGGTTGTTTTTACATTCTACATAGAATTTAACATTTCTATGTATTGAATGTTTATTTCTATTTCACTGTGGAGTATCATCAACTGAGTCACTTCATGTTTACATTGGCACATTTTCTAGCTTTAGCTATTGGACTGTGTTCTCTAGTTAATAATTTCTGATTAATCTAGAGGCATTTCAGTTCACGTTGACACTCAACGTGAGAAAGGTCAATGTGCATGTCTAGTGACCAGTGTTGGCAGATTTCTGGAAGGGACTTTTGCTGCTCAAATCACGTTAGTCTGTATTTATATATTGAGGATTATGTTTCGCTGGAGCAGCATTAAAATATTTTTTACTACTTCACTTGGTGGACTATAGGCACTCAAAATTGAAGAGGTTAGTTTCTGATTGATTATTAGCCCAACTGATGTTTTGGTATTTTCTGGAGTTAATATCTTTTTGCCATTTTCATCCTGTCCATTCTGTACCCCTAATTGACTCTGTGTTGTTCTCAGCTTCACTTCTTTGTTCTCCAGTGAATGATAGCAAATTAATACAATTCAGAAGCTGAGTCAGGGCTCCTTTGAAATTAGAGTTTTGTTTGCATTTAATGCACAATTTGAATTACAGCCTTTTAATAGTGGACGTGTAGGTAAGGAACAGTTCTGAATCTGGGCACTGAGACGCAACTTGGGCACACCAAGTAATACCGCAGATGCATAGATGTTGGGCTGTACTGACTGGAAGATCGGCAGTCTAGGAATATCCTCTTGCAGCTTTGCTTCCAAATATATTGTTCCAAAATGCTGCATAATTTATAGAGGCTGCTTGGCTGAATTTTGTTGATTGGCATTTCCAGATTGGAAATTATGAAGAGACACTGCTTAACATAATGAAGGAGTGATTTACAAGCAGGTCTTTCCAAAGGGAAGCAATATGATATGTTTTTACCAGGCTCTTTTCATGTTGGGAAGGGTGTAAACTTTGCTGGAACAACAGTTGAAATTCAAACATTTTGATTGTAGTGTTACAAAACAGAGGGATTAATTAACATTACTTGACCCTCTCAAATATATTCATCTTAAATTTTTAGTTGGTTTTAAATAGATTTTCAGACACGAAAAGGCAGAGGGAAGTTTTAATTATATACTTTTTGACTACTGTTACAAAGGGGAGGTTGACCTGAGAAATAACACGCAATCATTCAGAAGAACCTCCCTTCATTGTCTGTTAAGTGTGCAAAGTAGTAATATCTGCGCTTCAACAACCTTTCTTGGTTAAGTCAAAATAGCTACCTGAGACTCTTTGAAAATGCAACAAGTCACACTTAAACTAAACAGGTTAACTAAACTATTAACAAACAGAACAAAATACTGTTCTAATGGAATGCCCTATGGCTATACACAATTCCCACTTTTTGAAAAAAAAACAGAATTTCTAGTCACTCTCAAATTATAACCAGAAAATTATATCTTCTGGAATCTTTTTTTTTGCTGACTCTTGTCTTCACCATCTTCTGTTGGTACCTTTGCGATTGAGATAAGACTTTCTTTTAAGACATAAATTTGGCCGTAACCCTGTTAGAGACATTTGCTGGCTCTCTCTCTCAAAGGCTGTGGCAAAGGCTGGCTCACAGAGGGAGTACATGGCTGAGGCAGTTGCTGTCTGGCTCTTATAACCCTGATGACATACTAAAATCCTCATGGTGGATTGGTTTATAGGTTATCAAAACATCAAATTCAAATCTGATAGGCTGCTGTTATTCAAAGTGCCTAGTTTAATCTGGTTAATATTAAAGAACAACCTGTTTTCTTGGCAGCACCGCTGCCTAGCCCCGTGATACAATCACTCTGTGCTCTCTATGTACTGAATTGCACCTGCATCCCTTTTAACTCTCTAAGCTTAGCAAGAAATCCTACCTTTTTTAACAGACCATGCAATTTTACAACTCTTAACATTTTAGAATTTTAAAATAATTTTACCAACACTAATTTCTCAAAACTACTAATCTTGATTTTCAGTTCTGAGTGGCAAACTATAATCCAAATAGTAGATTGGCCTTTTTTTACTTCCAGGTGTCAGATGGAGCTTTGCGTTGTTTTGCTTCTTTAGCAGACAGGTTCACTCGTCGTGGAGTTGATCCAGCTCCTTTAGCAAAACATGGATTGACAGAAGAGCTGCTTTCTCGCATGGCAGCAGCAGGAGGTTTAGTGGCAGGAGCATCTTCATCTGCTTGTAAACCAGGCCGTACTTCCACTGGAGCAACTCCCAATGCAGCCGATTCTAAACTGAGTAACCAAGTATCAACGATAGTTAGTCTGCTATCCACGCTCTGCAGAGGCTCTCCTGTTGTGACACATGTAAGGATTCAACCTTTTTTCAACTTCCTACTTGTGTATATTTTTGTAACAAACTGTAGAAAGATGTTAAACACATTACTGTTTTGAAAAATGCATAGAAAAACGTTAAATTTATTACTGTTGTGCACCTTGATGGGGCATGTTCAAGTGTTGCCAAAATGTTATAAATGATAAAATAGACAGTACTTCATGATTCCTGTTAAGAGTTTATCTTTTCAATTAAAGTATGATATTCATTGGAGGATCTTGGAACTCTGGATTAATTGGATTGTCCTCCAGATATGATTAATGTTCAGTTTATAATTGGATTTATTCATAACTTTCCTGAAGTAAGAAATCAAGCATAGGATTTGAGTGCTGCATTTGAATCTGAAATCAGAAATGTTATGAAACATAAAGACAGAAGATGCTGGAAATACTTCACAGGTCAGACAGAATCTCGAGAGAAACAGTGAACATTTCAGATCGCTGACTTTTCATCAGAAACAATCAAATCACAGATCTAAAATCTGATCTCTCTTTACAGCTCAAATTAAAATGAAGCACTTATCAATACTCGTATACCCAGTACTTGATGAGGTTGAAATTATTTGCATTCTACCCTAAGATTTGTTGTTTGGCACTGTAGTGTTAATAAATGCTTTCCCCCTAGGATTTATTAAGATCAGCACTACCTGACTCGATAGAAAGTGCACTACAAGGTGATGAAAGATGTGTGCTTGACACTATGCGATTGGTGGATCTACTTCTGGTATTACTTTTTGAAGGACGGAAAGCTTTGCCAAAGTCCAGTGCTGGCTCCACCGGCAGGATACCTGGCCTTCGGAGGTTAGATAGTTCTGGTGAACGCTCTCATCGGCAGCTTATTGATTGCATCCGTAGTAAAGACACTGATGCATTGATAGATGCCATTGATACCGGAGGTAGGTCAATATCAATAATACAAATATTGTTTCTTAATGCAAAATGTGCCTTCCCCCAAACTAATTCTTCTTTATGACTTTTTGTGTAGCATTTGAAGTGAATTTTATGGATGATGTTGGCCAAACTCTCCTGAATTGGGCCTCGGCTTTTGGAACTCAGGAAATGGTAAGAAAACTTAGCAACTTTAGAACAGGTCTTAAAGTCTGTGCTTTATTCTTGTAAATATGGTATGAATGAAAAAGTAATTAACTTGATAACACTTTGAAGTACCTAATTAGATATTGAAAAATATCTCTTCACGTATTAAAAATTGAGTAGAAAAGCCTAACACCAGAATGGCTTATCTTTTTCAGGTGGAATTTCTTTGTGAGAGGGGTGCAGATGTTAATAGGGGTCAAAGATCCTCATCTTTGCACTATGCAGCTTGCTTTGGAAGGCCACAAGTTGCAAAGGTATGACTTGATTATTTTCCTGTAGTTAACTATTGCCGAAAAGATAAATTTCCTATTAGCTTGCTTGATGAAAGGTACTGAGCCATTCTGTGCAGTCCTAGGTGCTTTGCTTGATTTGTTGGGTTAGGGAACAGCTAAGAAAAGAATTATCATCGCAGCTGCTTGAAAAAAATACTGTGTACATTTCTGAGTTGATCATATGCATAATGAATAACCACTTAAATTAATTACTAGAGGGTGGCTGGTGCTATCTCGTGATCCTCGCAAAACTCCAATTAAAACATCTTATATTTTCATTGATGCTGTCCTCCGTAATTACAGTATGATTTTAGGGCTAAAGGATGAAGGAGCGGCACTCTGAAAGCTAGTGGTGTTTGCTACCAAATAAACCTGTTAGACTTTAACCTGGCATTGTGAGACCTCTTACTGTGTTTGCCCCAGTCCAAGGCTGGCATCTCCACATCATGACTATCGCATGATGTCAGGGATCAACGTATTTGTGTGGTGATGAGATGACTGATCTGAGCTCTAGAAAAATTGTGAGAGTTGAGAGCTGGAATAGGCAGGCTATTCAGCCCTACAGAAGGAACATCTTTTCAACATCTACTTTGCCGATCCCCCTCAGAATTGTTTCTTTCTATAAGATCTCCTCTCGTCTAAACTCTGAGCATAGGCTCAACCTTTCCTCGTAAACCAAATCCCTTCAATTAAAGGATTGAACCATGCTTTCAACCTGTTCTGCCATCTTCAACAATTAATCGTATATGTAACCAGGCACCTCTGCTTCTGCATCCCTTTAGAATTGTACCCTTTTATATTTTCACCCTCCGTCCTCTCAACCAAAATGAATCATTTCACAGTCCTGCATTGAATTTCATCTATTATTTGTTTGCCCATTCTTCCAACTTGCCCCATGTCCTTTTGAAGTTCTAAACTGTAATACTTCTAATTTTGTATCATTCTCAAGTTTTGAAATTTTGTGCCTTGTACACCAAAGCCTAGACTTTTAATGTGTTTGCGGTTTTCCAATCTGTTGGGAATTTCCAGGATCTAGTGAAATTTGAAAAATTAGAATTACCATCTCTTCAGACACTTTCATGACCCATGGCTGCTGTTCTTGCCTGTTCTTGGTTCCATTCGTTTTTCAAGTTCTTTTTCTCTAGTGACAGCAAAAAAAAGTTCTCCCTTTAGCAGTTTGATTTTCTGCTATTCTTGAGATGCTTTCAAGGCCCCGTACTATGAAGACAGATGAAAAGCGTTTGTTCAAAATTTTTGTCATTTCTTTTGATAGCTATTATTCATTCCCCAGCCTCATTTTCAAAGTGTCTGATGTTTACTTAACTCTTTTATATACTTTTCAAAGTGCTTCCTGTCAGGTTTTATATTTCTTTCTAATTTACTCATATTCCAAATTCTTCCTTTTTTTAGTTATCTTTCGCTGGCTTCTAAAATTTTTCCAATCTCCAGGTTTACTGTCAGTCTTTTATGGTGTTATATGCCTTTCTTAATTTTGTACAGTTGTTGATTTGATTCGTTCATGGGCAGTGCTGGCTGGGCCATCTCTGCTCACCCTAATTGAGGGAGCAATTAAGAGTCAATTACATTGTTATCAGCTGTAGGCCAGAACAGGTAAGGACGGCAGATTTTCTTTATAGGACAGTAATGAACCAGATTTGTTTTCACAATAATGTGTTCATGGTTGGCATTAGACTTTTAATTCCGGATTTTTATTGAATATAAATTTCACCATATGTGGTGGGAGGGTTTAACCTGTATCCCCAGAACATTGCCCTGGGTCTCTGGAATACTGTTCCAGTGATAATTCTACTATGCTACTGCCTTTGCCTTATTTAGCCAACCATGGGTACTGCATCCAGAGTATTCCTCTGGCACAGAATCATACAAGGAAATGCCTAGGGTGGGATTTTCTGGTCTGGTCCTGCCTGAAAGTCAGTGAACTGTTGGCTGGGCCATCAAATCTTGCAGCAGGGCCTCAAAATCCCCGCCCCAATCTTTCTGACACAGAGCCACTTGAGGAAATCTACCGAAGGCAGGTAACCAAAAATCTGGTCAAAAACGTAAATGTTACAGAATGTCAGGAGGGAAGATGTGCAAACGTAGAAAGGGGGGACTTGATAGCTTCAGGACTCTGGTAGTTGAAGACACGATGACCGGTTAGAAAGGGACAGACTTGAGGAGCACTAGTGTCTCAAAGTTGTGGGGCTGACGGAGATTGCATTTAGGAAGGTGGGAAGTCAAGAAGGAATTTGTTAAATGAATTTGAAACAGGAACTAATGCAAATTAGATAACTCTGCCAGCAGGTACAATTACAGGTTTAGAAAGCATAGAACGTTGCAAACAAGCCAGCAGGCGGCACATGACACAGTGGTTAGCAGTGTTGGCTCTCAGCGCGAGGGACCCAGGTTCAATTGTCTGTGTGGAGACTTTCTTCCCATGTCTGCGTGGGTTTCCTCCGAGTGCAGGACTAGGGGGCACAGCCTCAAGGTGGGGTGGGGGGGGGGGGTGGTGCAGTTTAGAATGGAGTTGAGGAGGAACTTCTTCACTCAAAGGGTGGTGAATCTCTGGAATTCTCTGCCTGTTGAACTGGTGGAGGCTACCTCGCTAAATATATTTAAGTCATGGGTAGATAGGTTTTTGGCAGACAAGGGAACTAAGGGTTATGGGGAGAAAGTGGGAAAGTGGAACTGATTCACTTCAGATCAGCCATGATCTTATTGAATGGTGGGGCAGGCTTGAAGGGCTAGATGGCCTACTCCTGCTCCTATTTCTTATGTTCTTATGTGCTCTGGTTTCCTTCCACAGTCCGCAGATGTGTGGGTTAGGTTGATTGGCCATGCTAAGTTGACCCTAGTGGCAGGGGGATTTGCAGGATAAGTGTGTGGGTTGCGGATGTGGGGCCTGAGTGAGATTGTGGTCAGTGCAGACTTGATGGGCCGAATGGTGCCCTTTTCTACTGTGGGGATTCCAAGTACATTAGAATTCTGAAGTCTAGAAATGATTTGAGGCATGGATGAGGGTTTTGGTAGTAGCTGGAGTCAAAGACAAAAATGAGTAACTGTCGGCCAGTTATTCTAATGTCTATTGTGAGAAAACTTGTTATCAATTTGAAATAAAATTGCGAAGCATTTGGAAATGCAAGGTATAACCAAGAACAGCCAGCATAGATTTGTCAACCATGTCTTATTGACACAGTGGGGTGGGACCCAAAGCAGCAGTAAGGAGACGGAAGAGAAGGTTGAGGACAGCAGAGAAGTTGAAGAGAGCACATTAAATAGTAAAGACAGTGTCAATAATTCTAGTGCTGAACAGACCAGGCAAAAGCAAGACAGAGCATGGAAGTCCAGATTAAACTGCATTTATTTCAATGCAAGAGACCTGACAGGCAAGGCAGGTGAACTCAGGGCATGGATGGGTACCCTGGGATACTGTAGCACTTACTGAAACATAGCTAAGGAAAGGGAAGGACAGGAAGATAGAACAGAAGGTGGTTTGGGGTGGGTGGGGGGGGGGGGGGGGGGAGGGGGTGCGAGTTGCACTTTTGATTTAAGGAAACTATCAGAACAGTGCTGACAGTGGATATGTCCAAGGGTTCGCCCACTGACACTATATGGGTTGAACTGCGAAATAAAAAGATCAGTTTGGGGTTGGACTATAGGCTCCCAAATAGTCGGTGGGAAATTGTGGAACAAATATGTAAGGCGATTACAGATAGCTCCAAGAAAAATAGGGTGGTAATAGACAATTTTAACTTTCCCAACATTGAATGGGACAGCCGTAGTATTAGAGGCTTGGATAGAAAGAAATTTGTTGAGTGTATTCAGGAGGAATTTCTCACTCAGTATGTGGATGGCCTGACTAGGGAGGGGACAAAACTTGACGTCCTCTTGGGAAATTAAGGATGGGCAGGTGACAGAAGTGCAAGTGAGGGATCACTTTAGGACCAGTGTCCATAGTTCTGGTCCTAAACTAAGTTTTAAGATGGCTTTGGAGAATGATAGGTGTGTCCCAAAAGTTAAAATTCTAAATTGGGGCAAGGCCAATTTTGATGGTATCAGGCAGGAACTTTCAAAAGTTAATTGGGGGAGTCTGTGGGAAGGCAAAGGGACCTCAGGTAAGTGGGAGACCTTCAAAAGTGTGTTAACCAGTGTTCAGGGTAAGCAAATTCCTCTTGGAATAAAGGGCAAGGCTGGTAGAAGAAGGGAACCCTGGATGACTTGAGATATTGAGGCCCTGGTCAAGAAGAAGAAGGAGGCACATGACATGCGTAGGCAGTTGGGATCAAGTGGATCCCTTGAAGAGTATAGAAGGTATCGGAGTAGACTTAAGTGGGAAATCAGCAGGGCAAAAGGGGACACGAGATTGTCCTGGCACACAAGGCAAAGGATGATCCAAAGAGCTTTGACAAATACATAAAGGACAAAAGAGTAACTAGAGAGATAGTAGAACCTCTGAAGGATCAACAGGGTCATTTGTGTGCAGATCCACAAGAAATGGGTGAGATCCTAAATAAATATTTCTCATCAGTATTTATTATTGAGAAAAGCATGGATGTTTTGGGAACTTGGGGAAATAAATAGTGATGTCTTGAGAAGCGTACGTATTACAGAGCAGGTGGTGCTGGAAGCCTTAAAGCGCATCAAGGTAGATAAATCCCGGAGACCTGATGAAGTGTATCCTAGAACACTGGGAGGCTAGGGAGGAAATTGCAGAGATACTTGAATGATCGGAAGTCACAGAACATAAGAACATAAGAAATAGGAGCAGGAGTAGGCCACAGGTAAGGTATCTGAAGAGGGTGGCAAATGTTGTGACTTTGTTTAAAAAGGGCAGCAGGGAAAAGCCTCGGGACTACAGGCCAGTGGGCTTCACATCTATTGTGGGTAAGTTGTTGGAAGGTATTTTGAGAGACAAAATCTACGTGCATTTAGAGGTGCAAGGGCTGATTAGGGACAGTCAGCATGGCTTTGTGATGGAAAATCATATCTCACAAATTTTTGAAGGGGTAACTAAGAAGGTAGATGAGGGCAAAGCAGTTGATGTTGTCTACATGTACTTTAGCAAGTCCTTTCACAAGATACCACATGGTAGGTTATTGCATGAGGTTAAGTCTCACGGGATCCAGGATGAGGTAGCGAAATGGATACAAAATTGGTTTGATGACAGAAGACAGAGGGTGGTTGAAGAGAGCTGTTTTCCAATTTTTTTTCAAATCGGAAGCCTGTGCCCAGTGGTGTGCCTTAGATCAGTGCTGGATCCACTGTTATTTGTCATTTATATAAATGATTTGGATGAAAATATGGAAGGCATTGGTTAGTAAGTTTGCAGATGACACCAAGATTGGTGGCATAGTGGACAGTGAAGAAGGTTATCTTGATTAATTGGGCCAGTGGGCTGACGAATGGCCGATGGAGTTTGATTTGGATAAATGCAAGATGATGCATTTTGGTCAATCGAACCAGGGCAGGACTTACTCAATTAAGAGGGTGTTGAAGAGAGTTACAAAACAGAGATTCTAGGGATACAGGTTGCTTGAGAGGGGAGTCAGAGTGGTGAAGAAGGCAGTCAGCATGCTTGGTTTCATTGGTCAGAACATTGAATGCATGAGTTGGGATGTCTTGTTGAAGTTGTACAAGACGTTGATAAGGCCATACTTGGAATACTGTGTATAGCTCTGTCACCCTATTATAGAAAGGATATTATTAAACTAGAAAGAGTGCAGAAAAGATTTACTAGGATGCTCCCAGGACTTGATGGATTGAGTTATAAGGAGAGGCTGAATGGACTGGGACTTTTTTCTCTAGGGTGTAGGAGGCTTATGGGTGATTTTATAGAGGTCTGTAAAATAATGAGGGACATTGACTATCTAGTTGATCTATGTCTTTTCCCAAAAGTAGGGGAGTCTAAAACTAGAGGGCATTGATGTAAGGTGAGAGGGGAGAGATACAGAAGTGCCCTGAAGGGCAATTTTTTTCAGAGAGCGATGAGTGGAACAAGCTGCCAGAGGTAGTAGTAGAGGTGGGGACAATATGGTCTTCTAAAAAAATTTCAGACAGTTACATGGGTAAGATGCTATAGAGGGATATGGGCCAACTGGGACTAGCTCAGGTGTTCAAAAAAGGGGCGGCATGGACAAGTTGAAAGGTCTGTTTCCATGCTGTAAACCTCGCTGACTATATAATTATTTTTGGAGATGACTGAACAGATAAACTAATGCGATATATACAAATTTCATATTTTGAGGGGAAATGGTGCAGTTTAGGAGTAATATAAGCACAAACAGGTTGGCATGAACTATTAATAATTATCATTTCTTTGCAGATTTTTAACTGGACAGTTGTAGGACAGTCTGTTTAAAACATGTCAATTAATGGATAATTGCGTGATGGTAGCATTAATTTCTTGTCCAGTGTCAAAACTATTTACTAATACAATATTTAGTGAGAATATTTGAATAAAAAAAGAAAATCACGTAATGATGTGAGAGGAGAGTTAAGAAATTTATTACATTGAATCTGGTGAGTGAAAATCTTGGATTTTTTTACTATAGACTCTGTTGAGGCATGGAGCAAATCCAGACCTACGTGATGAAGATGGTAAAACACCTCTGGACAAAGCACGTGAGAGAGGCCACAGTGAGGTGGTAGCTATATTGCAATCTCCAGGTTAGAAAGCTTGTTTAACATCAAGTCAAAGTAACATTTTTTCTTCTTGATGACTTCAAAATTGGACCTATGTGACAACATTTAGTGCAACATTTAATGCATATTCTTAAGAGGATGTTACATTGGCTGGTTCAGTGCATTGTGCTTATCCTGTATCCACTGGTTCCTTTGTTTAAAATGTTAGAATTTAAACTTGAATATGAGTTCAAAATGTTTCTTCAGAAGATGAACAATAGGAGCAGGAACAGATCACACAAGCTCCCAAACCTGTTCTGCTATTCAATTAGAATTTTTTCACTTATGCTTTCCTGTCTGCATGTCCCATGATGTCCTTAATGTCCAAAAATCTGTCCATGTCTGCCTTCAATATTTTCAACAGTTGGTCATCTACAGCCCCCTGGGTAGAATATTTCAGAGATTCACAACCCTCTGAAGAAACCTCAGTAAAAATGGCTTCATTAAGCCTCCAAATTGCTACAGTTTCACACTAAACAATAATGTCATATTTGATCTTGTAATGTATTAAGTATTCTTTGCTGCAGATTTGCAAGGTTAATAGTATTTCTGTTACTATTTAAAAAATTCAGACTTTTGAATGAAAGAGATCATCACCATGCCATATGCCTTTGGGTCTCCACATGGCAAGTTCCTCTGTATGTAGAAATGAAGTACTTATTATCCAAGAGGCTTTGTAAATATGTGCACATCCTCGTCTTTATTGTATCAAAGCATAAGATATTTGTCCATTTTTAAATAAACAGTAACTTGGTTGCTTCTGACAATTAAGTACAGCTAAATTCCAACTGTTGTAATTGGCAGACTTCCTTCTTGTAATGTCTTGCTGTGATTGAAGAAACAAAATTCTCATGCTTTCCCTTTCTTTCTCTCCCATCCTTTGCCAAAACTAACTGAACTTTCACTTAGTTTGAAAGTGCATGGATCTGTAGCACAAACTAGTCATAACTTGACACTAACTGCAAATATTTTTGGGGAGGCCATACGAAGGACCAGAAAAATGGAAGATTTATGCTAATACAGTTAGGGATGGCCTTATCTAGAGTTCCATTCTACGTAAGATAGTGGCAAAATACTGCAGATGCTGGAAACTGAAGGAAAAAACAGAAGATGTTGGTGAAAACCAGGTCTGACAGCATCTGTGAAGGGAGTAGAGCCAACATTTTGAGTCAGGACATTCATCAGAGAAACATTGGCTCTATTCTCTCTCTGCAGATGCTGACAGACCTGAGTTTTTCCATTCTACGTCAGGTTGCACTGTACTTTGCAGTGGAGTACTGTGTGTGAGGAATGAGTTGTATTCCTTTGCGGTGCCATTCCTTCTATTGTGCATAGGATTTCCCCAACAGAAAAAAATGATTAAATGGTGTATTTTAATTGTAATGCCTTTAGGAGATTGGATGTGCCCTGTGAATAAAGGTGAAGATAAGAAAAAGAAAGATGCCAACCGAGAGGATGACGATGGAAATGAACCAAAGGGAGATCCTGAAATGGCCCCATTGTACTTGAAAAGATTGTTGCCAGTATTTGCACAGACGTTTCAGCAAACTATGCTGCCATCCATCAGGTATATTTTTCAAATCAATTACAGATTTCTTGATTTTTGGCAGGAACGTTTTGTTGGCAACTTCTGAGGAAAAGCAGCAATAAAAATGTAATTTGGTTGTAATCTGGCTGTTAGCCATCTTTGCTAGTAATGTAGGTACTGTAGCTAACAAAGAGACCATGGGTGAAATTTTCCCTGAAATACACTAAATGTGGTAGCTGGCATGGAAATTCGCATTTTTTCCATCCGGAGCAATGGTGGGGTTTTGCTCCATATTGCCGACTATCCACCTAATTAAAAATTCCTGCACGTGAAACCTGCCTGATGACTGATTCACCCACTCCAACATGACCTCACTGCTTCCACATTGCAGGGGCCATATTTCAATTGCCATAGTGTGGACACTTCTCAACACTTGTAACATAGAAGCTCTCCATTGAAAACATAACCCTAAAGACAAAGTAGTTTGTGGTCCCCAGATTTAGTGATGCCTCACTTGAATGCCTGCTGGATGCCATGGAAGCCTGCTGCGATATCCTGTACCCTGGTTCTGGCACAGGAGGGTGAATGATCTAATCCATTTTGCCAGAATAAGTCAACCATTACATCACACTCAACTCTCCAAACCTAACTTTCAATCACAGGAATTGCTCAATAGACATCACTGCTCGCTTTCTCACTCATCCTCACCTTACAAAGAACAAAGAAAATTACAGCACTGGAACAGGCCTTCAGCCCTCCAAGCCTGCTCCAACCATGCTGGCTGACTCAAAGAAAACCTCCTACCCTTCCGGGGACCTTATCCCTCTATTCCCATCCTATTTATGTATTTATCAAGACGTTACTTAAAAGTCACTACCGTATCCGCTTCCATAACCTCCCCTTGGCAAGGAGTTCCAGGCACTCGCTACTCTGTGTAAAAAAAAAACTGCCACATGTATCTCCTTTAAACCTTGCCCCTCGCACCTTAAACCTATTCCCCCAAGTAATTGACTCTTCCACTCTGGGGAAAAAGTTTCTTAGCACTTTCACTTCACTTTGTCCACACACTCATAATCTTGTAGACTTCTGTCATGTCACCCCCTCAACCTCTGTCGTTGCAGTGAGAATGAACCAAGTTTCTCTAACCTCTCCTCATAGCTAATGTCCTCCAGACCAGGCAACATAGAACACTACAGCACAAACAGGCCCTTCGGCCCACGAGTTGTGCCGATCACATCAACACCTACCAACCTACAGACCTATCTATAACCCTCAATCTCATTAAACCCCATAGTTTAACCCCTACATGCTAGTAAATATTTTCTGTACCCTCCCCAAAGCCTCCACATCCTTCTGGTAGTGTGGCAACCAGAATTGAACAGGATGTTCCAAGTGTGGCCTAACTAAGGTTCTATAAAGCTGCAACGTGACTTGCCAGTTTTTAAACTCAGTGTCCTGGCCGATGAAAGCAAGTATGCCATATGCCTTCTTGACTACCTTCTCCACCTGCATTGCTACTTTTAGTGACCTATGTACCTGTACACCCAGATCTCTTTGCCTAGCCAAACTCTTAAGGGTTCTGCCATTTAATGTATATTTCCTACCTGTATTAGACCTTCCAAAATGCATTACATCACATTTGTCCGGATTAAACTCCATCTGCCATCTCTCTGCCCAAGTCTCTAACTGATGTGTATCCTCTGACGGTTCTCATCACCATCCGCAAATCCACCAATCTTTGTGTAGTCCACAAATTTACTGATCAATCCAGTTACATTTTCCTCCAAATCATTTATATATATTAGAAACAGCACAGGTCCCAGCACTGATCCCTGAGACATGCCACTTGTCACAGCCCTCCATTCAGAAACGCACCCTTCCACTGCTACCCTCTGTTTTCTTTGACCAAGCCAGTTTTGTATCTACCTTGCCAGCTCACCTTTGATCCCATGCGACTTAATCTTCTGCACCAGTCTGCTATGAGGAACCTTGTCAAAGGCTTTACTGAAGTCCATGTAGACAACATCCACTCCCCTACCCTCATCAAACATCTTCCAACATTTCCTCAAAAAACTCAATCAAGTTCATGAGACACGACCACCCCTTCACAAAACCATGTTGCCTCTCACTAATAAGTCCATTTATTTCCAAGTGAGAATAAATCCTGTCTCAAAGAATCCTCTCCAATAATTTCCGTATCATTGATGTAAGGCTCACCGGCCTGTAATTACCTGGATTATTCTTTCTATCCTTAAACAGAGGAACAACATTGGCTATTATCCAATCCTCTGGGACCTCCCCTGTATGATGGTAGTCATGATGTGGAGGTGCCAGCGTTGGACTGGGGTAAACACAGTAAGAAGTCTCTCAACACCAGGTTAAAGTCCAACAGATTTATTTGGTAGTAAAAGCCACTAGCTTTTGGAGCGCTGCTCCTTCATCAGGTGAGTGGGGAGCTCCCCCCACACACCTGACGAAGCAGCAGCGGTCCGAAAGCTTATGGCGTTTACTACCAAATAAATCTGTTGGACTTTAACCTGGTGTTGAGAGACTTCTTACTGTGTTGACTTCCCCTGTAGCCAGTGTGGATACAAAGGTTTCTCTCGGCCCCAGCAATTTCCTCCTTTGCCTCTCTCAGTATTCTGGAGTATATCCCATCAGGCCCTGCGGTCATGTCTACCTTAACGTTTCTCAAGAACCCCAATACCACCTCTTTGATCTCAACGTGGCTCAAAGTATCTACACATCCTTTCCCATACTCATCATCCACCAGGTTCTTCTCTTTGAGTACTGATGCAAAGTATTCATTTAATACCTCAACCATTTCCTCTGGCTCCACGCATGGATTCCTTCCCTTGTCCTTGAGTGGGCCAACCTTCTCTCTGGCTACCCTCTTGCGCTTTACATGTGTATAAAAAAGCCTTGGGATTTTCCTTAATCGTGTTGGCTAATGCTTTCTCGTGACCCCTTTTAGCCCTCCTTACTTCTTGCTTAAGTTTCTTTCTACTTTCCTTGTGTTATACACTTGCTTCGTGAGTTCCCAGCTTCCTAGCTTTGACAAATGCTTCCTTTTTCTCTTTGACTAGGCTGGCCCTATCCCCTCTGCTCGTCTCATTCCACTAACTTTCCACAAATGCCAGTATTTCTTCTCATCAGCCATGCCATGGATCTTGCCATTCATTTCAAGATTCATTTGTCTTGTCCTGCATATTAAAAGGGGAGAGGTCCCAGACTGGTGGTGGTATATCCAACATCAAGGAGTGAGTTGAAAAGAGCGAATGTGCTGGCCACAATGATGTTGACCATTCCTGCAGTGGCAATGAAGCTGGCAATAAGAACCCATAGGAGGATCCTACATCTGATCATCTCTCTATTGATGCTACTCTGAGTACTGTTCTGTGTGTCATGCACTAATAGTCTCTCTTTTTTTCACCATTTCCATCTGCTATGAGTCCAATGCCCTCTGGCAACCTTGACCCCAGCTCCAGTACCTTGGATCAGGATTCCAAGGACAGCACACTCAAAGACCCATCATGGTGCTCACTCACACCCTCCACCAGCACAGTGGCACACCTTGGTGGGACCTATATGTAGAATACGTTTGGGATCGTAATCTGGTGAGCATGACACATTATCTGGTCCACAGCAAGTGAAACCAGAGATGTGATGTTGCCAGGACTGCTGAAGACAAGGAATCTGTTGAATCGGAGTCAGATGGATGAGTTTCACTGCAGCGACAATCATGGGAATATCAGGAAGAAATGTCAGTTACGCTCCTAAGATTCAGTCCAAGATGATTGCACTATTGTGTCAATGCACTGAAATCTGCACTGGCAGGTTGACGGCTGCTGTGGAGACCTTGATTCAGGACATCTGTGTAGCACTGCTACGCAGGCTGAATGCCATCGTTGAAATCATAACTGGTCTCTTACAGTGTCAGTGTGAAAGAGTGTGGGGCAGCTTGATCCCACTGCAACTTCCTGTTCTCAAGGAATCAGCCAGGAGTCCTCAGCACCCATAGGGTCAAGGACCAGCAACTTGTCATTCCCTTCAGGTGACTCTGGAAATGTCCAGATATAACAAATCCTCTCTTCTTGTAACTCCATCAGCTCCAACTCCACTGGTACCAAAATTGGTGGCATAGTGGACAGCGAAGAAGGTTGCAATAGGCTCTTGATCAATTGGGCCAGTGGGATGACAAATGGCAGACGGAGTTTAATTTAGATAAATGTAAGGTGATGCACTTTGAACCAGAGCAGGACTTGATTAATGGTGGGGCGTTGGAGAGAGTTGCAGAACAAAGAGATCTAAGGGTACATGTTCAAAGTTCCTTGAAAGTGGAGTCACAGGTGGACAGAGTGGTGAAGAAGGCATTTGGCATTCTTGATTTCATTGGTCAGAACATTGAATACAGGAGTTGGGATGTCTTGTTGAAGTTGTACAAGACCACACTTGGAATACTGTGTACAGTTCTGGTCACCCTATTATAGAAAGGGTGCAGAAAAAAATTGCCAGGGACTTGATGATTTGAGTTAATGAGAGGCTGGATAGATTGGGACTTTTTTCTCTGGAGCATAGAAGGCCGAGGGGTGATCTTATAGAGGCCGATACCTTATAGACGTCTATAAAAATAATGAGGGGCACAGATCAGTTGGATAGTCAATATCTTTTTCCAAAGGTAGGGGAGTCTAAAACTAGAGGGCATAGGTTTAAGGTGAGAGGGAAGAGATACAAAAGCGTCGAGAGGGAAGAGATACAAAAGCGTCTAGAGGGGCAATTTTTTCACGTAGAGGGTAGTGAGTGTCTGGAACAAACTGCCAAAGATAGTAGGAGCAAGTCCAGTTTCGTCTTTTAAAAAGCATTTAGACAGTTACATGGGTAAGGTATGATGGATGTAGAGGGTTATGGACCAAATGTGAGCAATTGGGACTCACTTAGGAGTTTAAAAAAAAAAGGTGGCATGCACAAGGCTGGAGGGTCTTTCTCTATGCTGCAAACTTCCATGACTCTATGACTCTAGGCCAATGAGTGTGTACCTGACCTAAAGCAGGACAACCTAAGCAGGCTGGGCCCTCCAGACGATATCTGCCAATGTCATCACTGACAGCGGCTTAGCTAGCAGCAGACTTCCTCCATCTCGGCTGTGGATGTCGAGGATGCACCAAGTTGTAGTTAGTAGAGTTAAGAAATGTAAAATTAGGAGCGTAATGGTGACACAGGTGTTCACCTAGATGTTAATGTGCGCAAATGTAAATAAAAATATAGCCCATTCCACATCTTTTGGTTGAATCCACTTTATTAAGAGCTTATTGTAATCACTCAGGCGACGTACCATGGTCCCTTGCCCCACTTATTGTAAATGTCTTGATCATGGGTGTTTGTTTCTGTAGTCTGGTTATATGTCACTACAGTATTTGGCTGTTTTATCTCATTTCCGACATTGTTGATGCAACACCTGTCACCTGCTCTTGCAGACGGCACGTCATTCAAATACTTTTCAGCGTCACCTCTTTTTCTGTGTTGGCTGTGTGACAGATGGAGATGTTCTCCCATGTCGTATGCCTGCTTCAAATGTGAAGGTGTGGTGTGGAAGAACAGAAGTGTTAACTCATGGAGAAAGATGATATATCCTAGAACTCCACGCATTCTGCCGTGTTTCAGGGCTTTCATGCTACGACCCCATACTTTACAGGATTGAGCAATTCTGCCTGACTGCTACCCATGCCACTGTATGGCTACATCTAATAAACTGTACTAATTGCACCTTTCCAACTAATGTATGAGACTCTGTCCCTTTTGGCCAAACTAGGGTCCTTGTGCTTGACCCCACAGGCCTGAACATCTGTAACTGTGCGTGCTGTGTCCACACAGATCTCATTTCAATGTGTGGATACATCTCACCCAACCACGAGCCGTGGTCACCAATGCTGCATTGAAATACTGACATGGTGAGTTACGGATCTATTGAGCTTGACTGGGAGCCACTAGTTAATAAAGTGTAAGGAAAAGATAACACAAGCTTCAGCGTGCTCAATGTTGGAAACTATGTTTCACCCTGGGCCCTGCATGATACAGAAGATCATTCAAATTTTCAGAGCCACTGGTGCCCAAGAGGATACAGTGGTTAGCATGCAATTGTTTGAATGTCATCTGCCTCAGGTGGTCCACATCTACAGTAAGATGACAAGACATAGAGGACCACTATTCATGAATGAGGGCATCGTGGCAATGGGATTGAGGAGGTGCCCTGGAGGACTGACTTATGTTGACCTGCTGAACCTTCTTGGCTGTCTTGTCCCCAGTCTTGTCCATCAGCTGCACCATCAACTTCACTCAGAATGCACAGACATGATGAATGTGAATCACCTTGGAGTGGTATCTGATCAAAGGCTACGACCAACAAGACCAGTTATTATAGTGTATTAGCTCCTACTGCCATCATGAATGGATTGTTTTCAATAAGCAATAATCGCGCTTCGGTTAAACCCCCATCGGCTGGATTGTTTTAGAGATGTTGGATGAATCATTAACACCTTTGGACCTTTTGTTTGCAAGATGTCACTATTCAGACAGCACCTCATCAAAGCATTCTCCCAATGCTTTGTCAACAGTCAGAGGCAAACACTAAGGGGAACTACACACTCACGTTTTGAAGTGCAGAGTTGAAAGAAAAGGATTCATAATGCTCCAGTTCATTTGGCTCCTTATAGAACATAGAACACTATGGCACAAACAGGCCCTTCGGCCCACTAGTTGCGCCGATCACTTCTATACCTACTAAGCCATAGACCTATCTATAACCCCCAATCCCATTAGATCCCATATACTCATACAGAATTTTAAAAGACCCCAGCGAGTTCGCCTCCACCACCACCGACGGCAGCCGATTCCGTTCACTCACCACCCTCGGAGTGAAAAACTTACCCCTAACATCTCCTCTGTACATGCTTCCCTGCACCTTAAATCTGTGTCCATTTCAGCCCTGGGAAATAGCCTCTGAGAATCTACCCTTTCTATTCCTCTCAACATCTTATAAACCTCTATCAGGTCGCCTCTCAACCTTCGTCTCTCCAGGGAGAAGAGTCCCAGCGCCCTCAACCTATCTTCATGAGGCATGCCTCCCAATCCAGGCAAGATCCTTGTAAATTTCCTCTGTACCCTTTCAATAGCTTCTACGTCCTTCCTATAGTGAGGCGACCAGAACTGCAATGGATGTCTTTTTTCCGACAAGATACTCATTTCATCTTGTCATCCTTCTCTTGTGGCTATGAATCATAGAATCCCTACAGTACAGAAGGAGGCCATTCAGCCTATTGAGTCTGTACTGACCACAGTCCCACCCAGGCCCTATTCCTGTAACCCCGCACTTTACTCTGCTAATCCCCTTGACACTAGGGTCAATTTAGAATGGCCAGTCAACCAAACCCACACATCTTTGGACTGTGGGAGGAAACCAGAGCACCCAGAGGAACCGATGCAGAAACGGGGAGGAAGTGCAAATTCCACACAGATAGTGATGCGAGCCAGAACTGAACTTGTGTGCCTGGTTCTTTTGGGCTTTTGGATTACTAATCCAGTGACCTAACCACTAAACCGCTACCTCCCCCGGTATGAAGTAGACCCATGCACGCTTCCCTCATCTGGCCTATCTTACGACCTCTTTATCTGCAGCATTGGCTTCCTCAAACTCATTATTGTTATCCTCTTCGAGGTTCTCCTTGTCAGAGGAGGCATGCAATTCCTCCATCTTGTCATCAGGCAAGTCATTCTCTCCTTTTACAGGGCTCAGTTGTGTCATAGGTAGGAAGCCACAATGATCCCTGACCCTCTCTGGGGAGATCTGTCCAGGCAATGGAATTGTATTTTCAGCATCCCTGTGGTGTGCTCGACAAATGTCCGGGAAGCAGCATGAGTCTTGTTTTTCCTTCTCTCTGCAGGAATATGAGGTCAGCGCACTAGCTTCATCAACCACTTTCTTTGCAGGTAGCACTTTGTCCCCGAGGAGTCGGTCCTGGATCCTGTATCGTCTCGTGAATCTGTGATCCACTTTAGATATGAGTTGTGGGCGCTTCCCAGATATCTCTCAATTTTTATGCTGTTGAAGTTGACCATTTGGCCCTTCGTATCTACATTGGCTCTCCAAATGAGCATCATGACATGCTGTTTCACTGTCTTTTCCCATACTTCTGCACATTGTTTTTATTCAAGTAATCATCAAATGCCCTATTGAATGCCTCAGTGGAACCTGCCTCCTCCCACATTTCCAGACAGTGCATTCCAGACCTAAACCATTCATTATGTAAAGTTTTTTTTTCTCACATCTTTTGCTTTCTTTCCAAATCACCTCAAATCTGTGCTGTCTCATTCTTGGGGTGGTGAATGTCTGGTAAGCACTGCCTAGGGAGGTGGTGGGAGCAGGTACGATAGCGGCACTTAAGTGGCATCTAGACGAATAGGATGGGAATGGTAGGTAGGATACAGACTCCATAAGTGATCGGAGCAGGATTGAAGGGTCATAGGGCCTGTTCCTGTGCCACAGGGTTTGAAAAAACTGTTGAGCTTGTAACACTCCCTTTTACTCCACAACTTTCTTTATTTGAATGTTTAAAGGGAAACTTTCATAAGTTTGCATGCATTGTCTTGTGATGCTGTTCCAAATTACTACTACTATTTGAGGCTGCATTCTGTTAATAAATGAGGTAAATGGTCTTGCCTTGGACGTTCATAAAAATAAATTCACTTTCCTATTCCTGGTGGAATTGGTAAGTTTTTGTCCTCTCGAAAATCCCTGGTTCCTTGCTCACCATTTTGCGTATGCATGGCATTTCCCTGTTTCTCTGTAGCCAGAGGGGACACTGCTAGGTCTTGATCTTCAGGATTTTCCACCAGCCGCCACCTCTTTCGCAATAGTCTTCTCCTTCCACTATTATGCAGGCAGCAATGAATTTGGGCTCCATCTTCCTGGTGGTCTCATCTCTGCAGCATAAATGCAAAACGCACAAGAGTCAGAACTCGTCTGCAGCATTCATCCTTCTGTCAATAGCTTGTGAACGATTGGGTTAAGGGCCCTTGTTCCTGTATCACCAGGTGTTCACCTCATAAACAGTCTATGCTGGCTGATCCCCCTGCTGAATATCATGAATGACTGAGATGAGACGCTTGGCCAGACACTTGAATGTGTTGTTTCCAGCCCAGGCACTGGCATCCTTTTTTATAATGTGGCGATGTTAGCGTTGGACTGGGTAAAAACAGTAAGAAGCCGAATGCCCGTGTCTGCTGAAGTGTTCCCCGACAGGAAGAGGACACTTGCCTTGTGATTGTCGAGTGGTTGTCTGTTGTCGAGCAGTGTTCAATCATTCATTGTCGTAGCTCGACAGTCACCAGGCAAGTGTTCCCTTCCTGTTAGGGAGCACTTCAGCGCTCATGGGAATTCGGCCTCTGGTCTTCAGGTAAGCGTTCTCCAAGGCAGCCTTCACGACATGTGACAGCGCAGAGTTGCTGAGCAGAGACTGATAGCCAAGTTCTGCACACATAAGGACAGCCTCAACCGGGATCTTGGGTTCATGTCACACCATCTGTAACCCCCACGACTTGCCTGGGCTTGCAAAATCTCACTAACTATCCTGGCTGGAGACAATACACATCTCTTTAACCTGTGCCTAACCCTCTCTCCACTTGCATTGTCTGTTCCTTTTAAGACTTGATTACCTGTAAAGACTTGCATTCCAACCATTATTTTGTAAATTGAGTTTGTATCTTTAGATGTCCTGTTTGTGAACTGAAATCCCACTCACTTGACGAAGGAACAGCGAGTGCTCCAAAAGCTAGTAGCTTTTGCTACCAAGTAAAACCAGTTGGACTTTAACTTGGCATTGTGAAACTTCTTACTGTGCCTATCCTTTTTATACACCACTGTACGACTGCAGTATTTGGAGTACAGGAGGGTCAATGTGTTCTACAGAGGCCTGATGCCAGTCCAGCACTGCTAATTCAACATGCCTCAAAAGCTTATCTGACTGCTTGGTGCTCTTCATCACTGCTGTGGAGAATGCCATGTTGCAAGCAAGGGGTGACACCCAGCAGATCAATTCCTTCCACTTTGCACAAGTAATGCCAAAACTTCAGTTTGGTGATTTTTTTTTTGTAGTGTCATTGATGCCCGTGCCATTTCTCAGCTATGAGTATCTTCTCATGTGGGAATGCACATTTCAATTGGGTAGCCCTTTTTAATTGCCCCCTCACATGCAAGTCAGTTGGCATCCAAGGCATCTGTAGGGCTCACAGCAGCAGTGTTTGATCTCCTGATATTTTTCATGTGAACAATCACAGATGTTGGTGGTGAGTTCTTATTGCCAGATCAGCTTAGACACTTCCTGTGCAAGAATGGACCTAATCCCACCCTCCTCAAAATCTCATCGGTGAGAAGTGAACACTAAGATGACATTTCCGTGTCTCCTGTGTGAAATGACTGCCAGTATCCAACTGCAGAAAACCAGCAGTGTCATTCTGGTGTGCCCAGCCCAGCACATGCATTTTGAAACTGGGGCAGTTCACATGCAGCAAAAAACACATTTATTTCTGGGGATATGGGAAGGGTGGGGGGGTGGATGCTTTAGTTAAATTGGGCAGCATGGTCAGTGCAGTCTTGGAGGGCTGAAGGGCCTGTTGATGTTATGTAATTTTCTTTGTTCTTTATAATGAAGCAGGTGATAAAGTCTGGTCTATTAAATGCACTCTCATCCCACTGGGAGTTAAAAATGTGACACCACAATTTTAATTGGTTGAATATATGTTCATTTAGTTAAGTTTAAATATTTGCTCCATCAGGTGGATTTTGAACTGTGCTGTCAACTTCATGGAGCCATTTTAACTGTTGTGTTAACTTCATGCAGCTCTTAAAGATGGACAAAGGGATGACATAAAAGTGCTGTGATGATTTGGGCAGCATCATCTTTGGTCTAGTTTGCTGCCTACACTGTTGTATATTGTTCCCACTGACATCATGGTTATGGAGAAACACATTTGAACTGTGCATGCACAGTATCCACAACAAACGCAGCCATTAAACTGTAAATGTGTAAGACAGACGCTGTGTGTGTGTGGGACAATATTTATTTGCATAAATGACAATAGTTTTGAGTACTATTTATTTCCAACAGTGAGAAGAGTGCTTACATCCCCATCAATTACATTTCCTTTCCTCTCATGGAATGTGAACATTGCTGACAAGACCACCATTGGTGGTAGTGAATTGCCAGCTGCCTGATATCACATGTAGGACAGACCAGACAACAACAGCAGACAATCTTCCCCAAAGGACATTAGTGTGCCTGATTAGGGTTTTATTGCTGGTTCTTCAGCTTTTAATTTCAGGTGTATTAATTCATTGAATTTTAAATTCTGCCAGATGCAGTGGTGGGATTTGAACTAGTGTCCCATGTCTATCATTAAATCCCCAAGGTGCTGAAGGAGGCCATTCGGCTCATCAAATATATACAGCTTCTCATATTTATTTTTCCCTTTAATTTCAATAGGTTTACTTCTCAAAATAAGGAGGCAATTCTGATAAGTTGGTTACACATCAATTTAAGTCAGATGAAAATTAGGAAAGTTAGCCTAACTCTTGTTCAGAAGATGGTACATTATTGTTCTGAAGCATTTCTGATTCTCCCCACCCCCATCTCTTAATCCCACGTATTTACTTCCCATTCTAACCTACACGTCTTTGGACAGGAGAAATTTAACATGGCCAATCTGCCTAATCTGTACAGCTTTGGAGTATAGGAGGAAACCAGAGCACCCAAAGGAAACCATGTACAGATGGGGACAATGTGCAAACTCCCCACACAGCCATCAAAGGCTGGAATCAAATCTGGGCCCCTGGCATGGTGACTGTGATACACAGTGCCACCGTGCCATAACGCTCCTGATGCGCTTGTTAATTTCATTCATTATGTGACACACTGAGCCAATGTCAAATTAAAGTATTAATTATCATCTGACTTAAATTAATGTTTAATAAACTTATCACAGAATTGCCTCCTTATTTTAAAAGTCTAGTGAACCTTTATTGATCTTTACCCAGATCCCAGTGCATAGGGGATGCAGCACTTAATCTGAAACACTTAAAGCTTTCTTTTGCCAAACTCATCTAACATCCTACTCTTCCCAGCAAACCTCTGCATTTTAATTTCTGAATGAGTCATCAAAGTAAAAGGTGCTGACAAGTGGGATCTATGGGTGAATCAAGTTGTGTACAGATCATTGCATTTGTATTTCTATCGGCATTAATAAAACTACGATAAACCCAAGGAACGCTGATTCCTCAATTCCTCTTTCAGTGATACATTCGCATCTTATGGCAGCATTAAGCTTTGTAAGCAGACGTCTCCGGAACATGCTTTTGATTCCCAAGCCATTCAGAGGATCGGGAAATCAAGCGTACCCAAAATAAATCATACATTGGATAACACATAGAGCAAGCTTACGTGATTTCTCCACTACAAGTGTTTATGTATAAAATTTTTTCATTTCCAATTCACGGTGCTGTTTCAATCACTGTTAGCTGGGAAATGCCAACAAAATACACATTTATAAATGGCCCTTTATAAGAGGAACATAAAACCGCTACATTTTTTATTTCTAAGGGAGCTTTTCATTTGGGGCAAAGCTTCTAAGTACAGAACTCATTGTTTTGATGTTTAATTTACCTGCAGGCCCAAGAAAGCTCCAGATCTCTTGGGCCAACTGTTTACATGTTTTCTTTTGGGAAATGCAAAACACATTTTGCTATTACTGTAACTAAAATTTAACCACATTACGATTCTAAAATTATAAACATGTTCTTTTTTTTTCCCCTTGTTCTCGTTATTTAAATTCCAATTTCATTTCATTCCTATCGTCCATTTCAGGCTGGGAGCCTCAAATTACCTTGTGTTTTTTCAGCCACTTGAAATTACCTAAGGTGCAGAGAGATCAATGCAAGGATGTCAATATTGTTATGGATCGGGGCAGATCTTTTTAAATAGCCCTGATTCTTCCTACTACCCACCTGTCAACAGGTGTTTTGATTTCTGAATTCTCTCTTCGTAAATTACAGTGTATTTTCTCATTGTCTTTCAATTTTGGCACAATCCAATCTTCTATTAATAATCCCACAACAAACTCAAGATAAGGTGAAATGGAGGGGTTGGTTTATTTTACACATATTGAAAATGTAGTAAGTGGTTTTACACTCATAATAAAAGAGGAATAAGGGAAAGAAAGGAACATGGAGCAAGGCCACAATAAAAATAATAATATGGTTTCACATGAGTCCACAATCGAGTGTCCAGGATCAAAAATGCAGTGGCATGTTTACCATGATGAATAGTGATCCATCTTTCCAGAAGTAAGGATTTCCATGATTGGTGAAGGCATATAGTGATGAATTAGTCTTCAAGATTATTTTAAAGGGAGTAAAAGAAAATGAGATGAGAGTGAAGAGATAGCAGTCAAAAAGCCTGCCGTTTAGGAATTTCATCAAATTGGCAAGGATTTTATGATTTTAAAAAAAACAGCAAAACTGCCAGGTGGTTCAAATGCCATTTAAAAACACCAAGTTCAAGGAAAACTGAAAAAAAGCAAATACAGTCACCGTACTTTTTAAAAATAATTTTTGATTGCATTCACATAATTACAAATGTTTCATCCAAACAGAATCATGCATTAATCATTCCCTGCTTTAACATACTTTGTCCGTTTCTTGTTACCATTGATTGTTCAGGAAACAGCATGCTGTCGACATAGCAAAATTTGTGGATGATACTAAAGTAGATAGAAAAGTAGGCAGTGAAGAAGACATAAAGGTTCTGCAGAAGGATATAGATAGGCTAGGAGAATGGACCAAAATTTGGCAGATGGAGTTTAATGTCAGTAAGTGAGCTTGTCCATTTTGGCAGAAAATAGAAGCAAGTTATTACCTAAATGGAAAGCAGATTCAAAATGTGTCTGGGCAGAGGGATCTGGGTGTCTTATAGGTACGCTGGTGCAGCATGTATTTTTTTTAAGAAAGGCAAATGGGATGTTGGCATTTATTGCAAAGGGATTGGAATATAATAGTAGAGAAGTATTGTTGCAATTCTCCAGTGTATTGGTGAAACCACGTCTGGCATGGTGTCCAGTTTTGGTCATCTTATTTGAGGAAGGATATGGTGGCGTTGGAGGCTGTTTAGATGAGGCTTATCAGATTGATTCCGTGGATGAAAGTGTTGATGTGTGATGAGAGATTAAATCAGGGAATGATTAATGCATGATTGTGTTTGGATGAAACATTTGTAATTACGTGTGATGAGAGTTTAGGCTTGGACTCACTGGAGTTTTGAAGGATGAAGGGGGATCTGATCGAGGTATATAAAATTTTAAAATGAATTGATAAAGTAAATGTAGACCAAATGTTTTCTCTTGTGGGACAATCTCGAACAAGTGGTCAGAGGTATAGGTTGGAAGATGGTAGATTTAAAACTGAGGTGAGGAACAATTACTTGTGGAGGGTTATGAATTTGCGGAACTTACTGTCCCATAGTGTGGTGGAGCCTGAATTATTGGTTTCAAGAAGGAGATAGATATATTTGTATTTTTTTAAAAAAGTGATAACGGGATATGCGAACAGGTTGGGTGGCGGATTTGAAACAAGGGGGAGATCAGCCATGATCTGATTGAATGGTGGAGCAGGCCATGGATGTTGTCTACATGGACTTCAGTAAGGCCTTTGACAAGGTCCTCATGACAGACTGGTGCAGAAGGTGAAGTCGCATGGGATCAGAGCGAGCTGGCAAGGTGGATACAAAACTGGCTCGATCAAAAAGACTGAGGGTAGCAGTGGAAAGGTGCATTTCTGAATGGAGGGCTGTGATAAGTAGTGTTCCTCAGGGATCAGTGCTGGGACTGTTCCTGTTTGTAATGTATTATAAATAATTTAGAGGAAAATGTAACTTGATTGATTAGTAAGTTTGCAGACGACACAAAGGTTGGTGAATTTGCAGATAGCGATGAGGACCATCAGAGGATACAGCAGGATATAGATCAGTTGGAGATTTGGGTGGAGAGATGACAGATGGAGTTTAATCCAGAGAAATGTGAGGTAATGCATTTTGGAAGGTCTAAAACAAATAGGAAGTATACAGTAATTGGCAGAACCCTTGAGTGTATTGATAGGCAAAAGGATCTGGGTACACAGGTCACTGAAAGTGGCAGTGCAGGTGGAGAAGGTAGTCAAGAAGGCATATGGCATGCTTGCCTTCATCGGCCGGGGTATTGAGTTTAAAAATTAGCAAGTCATGTTGCAGCTTTATAGAACCCCTTAATTCGGCTGCGTTTGGAATATAGTGTTCAATTCTGGTCGCCACACTTCCAGAAAGATGTGGAGGTTTTGGAGAGGGTACAGAAAAGATTTACCAGGATGTTGCCTGGTATGGCGGGCATTAGCTATGAAGAGAGGTTGGCGAAACTTGGTTGTTCTCACTAGAGCAACGGAGGTCGAGGGGTGACCTGATAGATGTCTACAACTCTGAGAGGCATGGACAGAGTGGATAGTCAGAAGCTTTTTCTCAGGGTGGAAGAGTCAAGTACTAGGGAGCATAAGATTAAGGTGCGCGGGGCAAGGTTTAAAGAAGATGTATGAGGCAGATTTTTTACACAGAGTAGTGGGTGCCTGGAACTCCTTGCTGGGGGAGATAATGGAAGCGAATACAGTAGTGACTTTTTTAAGGGGCGTCTTGACAAATACGTGAATAGGGTGGGAATAGAGGGATATGGTTCCTGGAAGGTTAGGGGGTTTTAGTTAAGTTGGGCAGCATGGTCGGTGCAGGTTTGGAGGGCCGAAGTGCCTATTCTTGTGCTGTAATTTTCTTTGTTCTTTGTACAAAACAAGTTTTTTACACAGAGGGTGTTGGGTGCCTGCAACTCACTGCCAGGGGAGGTAGTGGAATCAGACATGATAGTGGCTTATAAGGGTTGTCTTGACAAGTACATGAATAGGATGGGAATAGAAGGATATGGTCTCTGGGCGGGTAGGGGGATTTAGTTCAGTCGGGCAGCATGATCGGTGCAGGCTTGGAGGGCCAAAGGGTCTGTTCCTGTACTGTAATTTTCTTTGCTCTTTGTTCAGGCTCAAAGGGCTGAATTTGCCTACTTATGCTCCTAGTTCCTTTGTTCTTATGTTGAAGGCATTAGTACATAAGTTCCAGTACTGTGTAGTGTAGATGAGGGCCAGTCAACTTACCTGGACAGAGCTCTTTCTGCGACGACTTGTTGGATTGCAAACTGGTTGACTGTCTGGGTTCAGTTGCACAAGACAATATTATAGATTATAGTAGTTTGGAGAAGCTCATGTGAGATATCTCCCACTTGTCCTCCTGAGCTTTGGACAAAGGATGTATTTTCCCAGGTCTGGGTTCTTGAGGCGTTAAATAGAGGTGCCAATGAGTCCCTTTCATCCTTTGCAGACAGATTGTGTTTGTTGATGGGAGCTCTACCTTTTGAATAGTAAAAATTGTGGATGTATTTCTTTGGAACTTGATTTGATTGTGGTCACAAAGGGCATTAGCACCTCTTTAAAGATAGCAATGTTCCTGCTGGTCTCTTCATGGCCTTGTTCATTTTTTAAAATAAAGTCATTTTATAGATTAACCAGGCTGACGTAGATTTATATCTTTCGTCTGGAGAGATGATAAAGTAATGCCCCCATCTTCAGCTGTTCTCAAATTTTCATTGATCAGTATTTAAAGATTTAATACAATGATGTGATTTAATTCAAATTGCCTATACTCTAACATGCAGTTTGTAAAATGTTTTGTTACAAATGGAGATGTCAGGGGTAATTTTTTCACTCGGAGGGTGTGAGTGAGTGGAATCGGCTGCCGTCGGTGGTGGTAGACGCAAACTCGCTGGGGTCTTTTAAAAGACTTCTGGATGAGTACATGGGATTTAATGGGATTGAGAGTTATAGATAGTTCTATGGCCTGGTAGGTATGGATATGATCGGTGCAACTTGTGGGCCGAAGGGCCTGTTTGTGCTGTAGTGTTCTATGTTCTAGGTTAAATGGAATATAAAGAACAAAGCATTTTTGAAGGCTCACATGGTCTCATTTATGTTGCTTTTACTACTGGAAACAATTGTAATTCATGTTGTTTAACTCAGTTATTAGTTTGAAATTTACAATTTTACTATGTTAGGGGTTAGTCTGGTTATTTTTGGTGCATTATTTTGGAAAGAGGAAATTAAACATGTTGAATTACTCCACAACTGTAAGAATTATGTTTTTATGAATGTCATCTGACTTTGACATGAATGTGATAATTTTGCATGAGCTTTAGTTTTTCAGCACAACATTTCTATATCCAGCTTCCAATGTTTATTTTTCCCTTTAATTTCTAGGAAAGCTAGCCTTGCTCTTGTTCGAAAGATGGTACATTATTGTTCTGAAGCACTTCTGAAGGAAGTATGTGATTCGGATGCTGGCCACAACCTGCCTACGGTGATGGTGGAAATTACTGCTACAGTCCTAGATCAAGAGGTCAGACTTCCTACTGAAAGTGTAAAACGTTTGCTGCAGTTTCTTTGTTTTTATATTGAACATTTAGGAGTCTGATAACTCTCTAATCAGTTGCACCCCGTCACTGATTTCGAAGTGCTATATGCAAGCTAATCAGTACAATTGAACAAAATAATATTGAGTAAAACTGGTCATCTGTGACAATCAAATTAGAGTAGAATAATATTCTTCTTGTGTATTGCAAGTGTGTTTAAACATCTTCAAAATACAATGAACAAATAGTTGAAAAATTTCACATACTAGCAGGAAGTTATTATTAAAGCAAAATAATGCATATGCTAGAAATCTGAAATAAAAACACAAGTGTTAGAGAACCTCCACAGGTTTAGCAGCATCAGTGGACAGAAAACCAAGAGCTAATGTTTCATCAACTTTTGCTTCCAATTTTCACTTTTCTGTAACCTTGTGATCCATATCCAACACTTCTCTTCCTTAACCTCTGTCTCCATTCCTGGGCTACTAATATTTAGCATGAGCTCTCTGATTCTCATAGCTACTTTTTCTCTTACCCCAACTCCTGCAATGACTCCATTCCATTCCCCCAGTTTCTCCATCACATCTGTTCTGATGATACTACCTTCTACAATGAGCCTTGCATCATGTTTTCTTTCTCCTCAATTGAAGGTTGCCCTCACTGTGATTGGTAGGACTAATCCGAATCCTCAATGCTCACGCATATATTTCCAGTTATTACCACTGGATTACAATCAGGAATGATAATTGCAGTTTGTTTCCCTCTTCTGCCTAGGATTGGAGCTGAGGCCAGTCTACATTTTTACTGGTACCACAGCTGACATCAACAACTTGACTCAGCTGTCCAGGTCCCAGACTTTGGAATTCCTGCTCTAAAACATTTTGCCTCTGTCTCTTGTTCTGTCTTTAAGATAATGCTCCTGTGAATCAGCTTGAGCACATTACTATGTTTAAAGATATAATATAAATATAAGTTGTTGGGATTAATAATTTGTATATCTGGATATCAGTGTGGCTAAAAGAGTAACTAGGGACAGAGTAGGGCCCTCTTAAGGATCAACAAGGTCATCTACGTGTGGATCCACAAGAGAAGGGTAAGATCCTAAATGAATATTTCTCATCAGTATTTACTGTTGAGAAAAGAATGGATGTTGGAGACTTGGGGAAATAAATAGTAATGGCTTGAGGATTGTACATATTTACAGAGGAGGTAGTGCTGAAAGTCTTAAAGCGCATCAAAGTAGATAATTCCCTGGAACCGGATGAAGTGTATCCCGGGACAATGTGAGAGGCTAGGGAGGAAATTGTGAGTCCCCTAGCAGAGATATTTGAATCATTGAAAGATGAGGTACCTGAATATTGGACGGTGGCAAATGTTGTACCTTTGTTTAAAAAGGGCAGCAGGGAAAAGCTTGGGAACTACAGGCCATTGAGCCTCACATCTGTAGTGGCTAAGTTGTTGGAAGGTATTTTGAGAGACAGGATCTACAGGCATTTAGAGACACAAGGACTGATTAGGGACAGTCAGCATGGCTTTGAGAGTGGAAAATCATGTCTCATGAATTTGATTGAGTTTTTTGAAGGGATAACCAAGAAAGTAAATGAGGACAGTGCAGTTGATGTCTACGTGGACTTTAGCAAGGCCTTTGACAAGCTACTGCATGATTGGTTGTTGCATAAGGTTAAATCTCACAGGATCCAGGCTTGATAACAGAAGGCAGAGGGTGGTTGTAGAGGATTGTTTTTCAAACTGGAGGACTGTGACCAGCAGTGTGCCTTAGGGATCGGTGCTGGGTCCACTGTTATTTGTCATTTATATAAATAATTTGGATGAGAATATAGCAGGCATGGTTAAATAAGTTTGCGGATGACACTGATTGGTAGCATAATGCACAGTGAAGGAGGTTATCTTGGATTGCAACAGGATCTTGATCAGTTGGGCCAGTGGACTGACGAATGGCAGATGGAGTTTAATTTAGATAAATACAAGGTGATGCGTTTTGGTAGATTGAACCAGGGCAGGACTTACTCAATTAATGGCAGGATGTTGAGGAGAGTTACAGAACAAAGAGATCTAGGGGTACATGTCGATAGCTTCTTGAAAGTAGAGTCACAGGTAGACAAAATGGTGAAAAAGACATTCAGCATGCATGGTTTCATTGGTCAGAACATTGAATAAAGGAGTTGGGACGCCGCCTTGTTGAAGTTGTACAAGACATGGGTAAGGCTACACTTGGAATACTGCGTACAGTTCTGATCATCCTATTTTTGAAAGGATATTATTAAACTAGAAAGAGTGCAGAAAACGTTTACTAGAATGCTCCTGGGGCTTCATGGTTTGAGTTGCAAGGAGAGGCTGGATAGACTGAGACATTTTTCCCTGGAGTGTAGAAGACTGACGGGTGATCGTCTAGAGGCCGATTAAAATAGTGAGGGGCATAGCTTAGCTAGATAGTCAATATCTTTTCCCAAAGGTAGGGGAATCTAAAACCAGAGGGCATTGGTATAAGATGAAAGGGGAGGGATTAAAAAAAGCATCCAGAGGAGCAATTTTTTCATGCGAGGGTAGTGAGTGTCTGGAACAAGCTGCAAGAGGTAGTAGTAGAGGCGGGTAAATTTTGTTTTTTGTAAAGCATTTGGACAGTTACATGGGTAAGATGGGTATAGAGGGATATGGGCCAAATGCGAGCAATTGGGATTAGCTTTGGGTTTGAAAAAGGGAGCAGCGTGGACAAGTTGGGCCGCAGGGCCTGTTTCCATGCTGTCAATCTCTATGGCACCTTGTAATGCCATTGAGAAAATTGAGCCATGAAATAGCGGAACAATTTAATGTGACATTTAAATTGTCGTGCACAGCCAATCTTTTAGGTTTTGTGCCAATGTTTGAAACAAGGCATTCGGTTCTAGTGTGCTTTTTGCGGATTACTGAGTTAAATTGCTTGTGCCATGTTCTGTAGTGGAGCAAATTAAAGAGTCTATATGAAAATAAATTGGGCAATAATTTAGATTTCAATTTCACTTGTGGTGCAGCAGTCTAATACTTCCTTTTGTTATAGGACGATGATGATGGCCATTTACTAGCTTTGCAGATCATAAGGGATCTGGTAGACAAAGGAGGTGACCTATTTCTGGACCAACTTGCAAGGCTCGGTGTAATCAACAAGGTGTCCACCTTGGCAGGACCATCTTCTGATGATGAAAATGAAGAGGATTGCAAACCTGATAAGGTGATAAGATTTTTTTGAAAAATTGAATTCATTCTGGCTATGAAAATCTGTAAGAAGTCTGACAACACCAGGTTTAAGTCCAACTGTTTTATTTGATAGTAAATTCACAAGCTTTCGAGGTTTCTGTCTTCGTCAGGTGAATCTGATGAAGAGGGGAACCTCGAAAGCTTGTGAGTTTACTGTCAAATAAATCGGTTGGACTTAAACCTGGTGTTGTCAGACGACTTATTGTGTTTACCCCAGTCCAATGCTGGCATTCCCACATTATGAAAATCTGTCACAGACTAAGTTTATTATTATCACTTCTAACTAACATCTGCAAGGCATTATGATAATGCCCAGCTGGAACAGTTTGTGTTGTTAGGCCCTACAATAGTGCTTGTAATTCCTTTCTGGTAATCTAATGTTCTGTATTTCAAGGCCATGCAAAATTCAAGTGACCATTGCTCAGTTCTAGAAAAGTTGCAATAAGTGACATCTCTGCTAAGGTGACCCCTATCACCAATAATTGCATTTTTAAAAATATCTTGTGATCTTGAATTTATACTAAGACTGAATATAACTGATGCATTCTACAGATGTTTTTAACTTTCTTGTTTTTTCTTTAACCTTCCTGTGTACTGAGATTTTAGTCTCTATTTCCATCTGGAGCAGCTCCACTGGTGTAGATGGTGAAGGTCCTTGTGTCCAGCACAAATCTTTTAATGTGGCGTTATTACCTCAACCTAGAGATTGAACTGAAATTAGCCAACCTTGGGAAAGCCTTTATTGATTAGATAAGCAGCAGCAGATAGCTAGAAGTCTTGTTTTCTGATTTTTGGAACTCAGTTGATCGAAATTGCTCATCTAAATTTGACCTGAAATACTTTATTCCATGGCAAGGAGCACAAGTTAAGGATATCTTATTTTCATGGGCACAAAATAGTTCCAAAATTTTAAATATAGGTAAAATATTGGCTAGATTTTCATCTTGAGGTGGGCACCTCTTTGGAGTAAGTGAGAATAGAACTGATCTGAATCTAAGGTTGAAACCATTTTTTTTCACAAACACTTTATCAAGAGATGGAAAGTCGCCTACAGTGAGCATGGATCTTTGCTTACTAGGAGGTGTGGAATCATTCTTCCCTTCTAGAATCTGGACTTGTGGTAAAGTTTCTTTACTAGCCACTGAGTGGAACAAGATCTATTTTATCAATTTCCCTGTTCCAGAGTGAAAAGAACACTGTAATAGTGTAACAATAAAAAGCAAAATATGACTTATGTCAGAAATTTGAAATTGTATTCCAACATTTTGCGTGACTGAGGATTTCTTTCTTTGGGAAGCTAACTGAGCGAAAGTGCTGAATTTTACTGGGAACATTTACCATATACTCACTGTTAATTAATTTATAAACTACTGTATTTTGCAATTAAAGTTGGCTTCAATTGTGCCTAATGTAATGGATTTAAGTCATTTCGTTTCTGCATTTAAACTGGCTAAAACGGTACAGGTAAACTAATTTGAAACATAGAAAATAGAAGCAAGCGGTGGCTATTTGGCCCTTTGAGCCTGCTTTGCCATTCATTATGATGATGGCTGATTACCCAACTCAGTAGCCTAATTCCACCTTCCCTCTATATCTTTTGATTTTCTTTGCCCCATGTGCCATATCTAACTTCTTGAAAACATATAATGTCTTGGCCTCAATTATTTTCTGTGGTAGTAGGCTGTGACACAGATTGACCATTTTCTGGGTCAAGAAATTTTTCCAAACCTCTGTGCTAATCGGCCGACCGTGTATCCTCCGACTGTGACACGTGGTTCTGTACACCCCACCATCGGGAACATCCTGCATCCACTCTGTGTAGCCCTGTTAGAATTTTATATGTTTTTATAAGATCCCTCCCCTCTTCTGAACTCTAGTGAATACAATCCTAAGCAACTCAATCTCTCCTCGTACAATCTCTCCTCAGTCCTGACATTGCAGGAATCAGTCTGGCAAAGCTTTGCTGCATTCCCTCTACAGCAAGAATATCCTTCCTCTGATAAGGCGTACAAAACCGATCACAATATTCCAGGTGTGACCTCACCAAGGCCCTGTATAAGTGCACCAAGACATTCCTGTTCCTCTCCTCCAATCCTCTCGTTATGAAGGCCAACATACCATTTGCCTTTTTTCTAATTGCCTGCTGCACCTAGATGTCAGTGACTATAGTATGCAGACATTCTGGTCTGGTTGCAGATTGTCCCCTCCTAATTTATTGCCATTCAAATAATAATCTGCCTTCCCGTTTTTGCTACCAAAGTGAATAACCTCGCATTTATCCAAATTATACTGCATCTGCCATTCATTTGCCCATTCACTTAGATTGTCCAATCACATCAAAGGATCTTTGCATCCTCCTCAGAGCTCCCCCTCCCACCCAACTTTGTATCGTCTGCAAAATGGAGATATTGCTTTAGCTCCCTCATCTAAATCATTAACATATAGTGAATAGTTAAGGTCCCAGCACGATCCCTGTGGTACTGCATCAGTCACTGCCTGCCATTTGGAAAAAGACCCATTTATTTCTATTCAGTGCTTAAGAGTCTGCCAAGCAGTTTTCAATCCAGCTCAATATACTACCCACAACCCCATGCACTTTAATTTTGCATGCTAATCTCTTACACGGGATTTTGTCGAAAGCCATCTGAAAGTCCAAATAAGCTTCATCCACTGGCTCCCCTGATCAACTGTATCGTTCTCAATGAATTACAGTACATTTGTCAAGCATAATTTCTTTTTCATAATTCCATACTGACTCTATCTGATCTTCCTACTGTTTTTCAACTGTTTTGCTTTAAACTCTTGTATAATGGATTCTAGAATTTCCCCCACCAACAATGTCAGACTTACCAGTCTGTAATTCACTGCTTTCCTTTTACCTCTTTTTTTTCAAATGGCAGGGTTACATTAGCTACCCTCCAATCTGTAGGAACTGTTCCAGAGTCTATAATCATGGACAATGACCTACCAATGCATCCACTATTCCTAGGGCTACTTCCTTAAGTACTCTGGGATGTTCATTATCAGGCCTGGGATTTATCAGCCGTCATTCCCATCAGTTTCCCCAACACCACGTCTCTACTCGTGCTCATCTCCTTCAGTTCCTCCCTCTGACTAAACCCTGTATGGTCCAGCATTTTTGGTATTTTATTTGCATCCTCCTTTGTGAAGACAGAACTTAAGTATATGTGCTGTTGGCCAGTCATTCCTTTGTTCCCCATTAAAAATTCCCCCGTTTCTGACTGTAAGGGATCTACATTTGTCTTCACCAATCTTTTTCTCCTCGAGTACCAATAGAAACTTTAACAGTCAGTTCTGATGTTACCTGCAAGCTTATTCTTGTCTTCTATTTTTCCCTTAGTCAGTCTCTTGGTCCTCTTTTGCTGAATTCTAAACTACTCCCATCCTCGGGTCGGTTTAATTTTTTTCTGGCCAATTTGTAATCCTCTCCCTTGGATCTAATGTTATCTCTAATTTCCCTTATAAGCCATGATTTGGCCACCTATCCAGATTGACTTTTGTGGCATGCTATTATAATTTGGTTGCTAAAATTGTAACTGGCAAATGGGGTTTGTAAGATAGCATTTGACTCTTGGGTTAAAGTAAAAGCAGATTCACAGTTTCAATGGCTATATTTTCTTTTCAGGATGATGAGCCCCAAGAGGATGCTAAAGAAATTCAACAAGGCAAGCCATACCATTGGAGAGATTGGTCTATCATCAGGGGACGAGATTGTTTATACATCTGGAGTGATGCAGCTGCTTTAGAATTATCAAATGGTAGTAATGGATGGTTTCGATTCATCTTGGATGGAAAATTAGCCACCATGTATTCTAGTGGAAGCCCAGAAGGTGGTTCTGACAGCTCAGGTAAAATGTTTACATCCATTACACTACGTAGTTTCCCTGAAAGCTCTGCACGTATATGTGTTATGTGATATGTCCCAAGTTCCAGTCTTAGGACAAACTTTGCAGGCCCCCATGAGTGGATTTGCAGAAACTTTATAGAGGGCAGTGGTAGAGGGGATTTGCAGTGGGGCTTAGGGCAGCTGGTGGCTCACTTTCCCTTGCCCCATTTGAGGCCCTTAAAGGCTGCTTCTCGCCCGGCTGCAATTTTGAATGTGCCTGGTGGGAGTTTAAGGATAAGGGGATACGTAGCAACAGGGCTGCCGACATTTTCACTGGTGGGTTGGAAAATCCTGCCTCTAGTCTCCTGTTGTCAGCTTCAGCAGAGTGGGCTGTTTAACTAGAATGCATGTAACATAGAGATTGAAAAATTAAACCAAGACTTCAGCTTCTAATTGTTACCTACTTGCTCTACTAAACAGGCACATATGTTCATGGGACTGGTCTTGTGGAATTACAATATGCATTCCACTATTTCATGAACCACGGAATCTGACACGTAGCATTGATTCAAACTAGAAGATTGCTACGAAGTAATAAAAACACTTTTTTAATACTCTATTGTTGAGTTTATAGTGCAAAGGGTTTGACAGTGCAGTATTGCTATTTGTAAGATAGTGAAACATTTCCATCTATTTGTAACAGAAAGCAGAAGTGAATTCTTGGAAAAGTTGCAACGGGCTCGAAGTCAAGTCAAACCTGTGACTACCAGCCAACCCATTCTGACTGCGCCTGGACCAACAAAGCTTACTGTAGGGAACTGGTCCCTTACCTGCCTTAAAGAAGGAGAAATTGCAATACACAATTCTGATGGTCAACAGGCAACTATATTGAAGGAGGATCTGCCTGGATTTGTGTTTGAGTCCAATAGGGGAACCAAGCACTCATTTACTGCAGAAACATCACTTGGTAAGGGTGCAAATAATAGATTATTGCATACCATCATTTTTGGCTATGTTATAAAAATCTTTAGCTTTCTTGCATTGCAGCAGTGATTTGCAATGCAAAATTCCTTTTTTGGCAGCACTAGTGCTATAGAAGCCTACGGTTCTCGGGTGGCACAGTAGTTAGTGCAGCTGCCTCATGGCGCTAGCGACCTGGGTTTGATTCAACCTTGGGCGACTGTGTGAAGTTTGTATGCCCTCCCTGTGTCTGTGTGAGTTTCCTCTGGGTGCTTCTGGTTAAGTGGATTGGCCATGTTAAATTGTCCCTTGGTGTCAGGGAGACTAACTAGTGTAAATATATGGGGCTATGGAATAGGGCCTGTGAGGGATTGTGGTCAGTGCATTTGTGATGGTCTCCTTCTGCAATATAGGGATTCTATGATTTCTCCCACACTCCAAAGGTGTGCATGTTAGTTTAATTGGCCATGCTAAATTGCTACTTAGTGTTCCAAGATATGTATGTTAGGGGGATTAGCAGGGTAAATACATGGGGTTTCAAGGATAGGCCTTGGTAAGGCGCTCTGTTGGAAAGTCAGTGCAGACTGACTCGATGGGCATATTGGCCTGTTTCTGCACTAAAAGGATTATATGATATGTTTATGAAAGACATGATACTAGTGCAGGCCTTTTGGTTGGAAAGAAGAATTATTTGATTTAAAGCTCATTTTTTGTCTTGAAGGATCAGAATTTGTAGCTGGTTGGACTGGCAAAAGAGGAAGAAAACTGAAATCAAAGCTGGAGAAAACTAAACAGAAGGCAAGTTTATGTGCAACTAAATAATGTAAATTATATTTCAATATTAAGAAGAACAGAAATGCTATTTATGATAAGCATTAGTTTCTTAATGTAAACCCACATTTTATTGAAGATAGGAAGATTGAATTTTATCCCAGGAGCAAAGCTATAATTGGAGATTCACAATTCTGGCATTCTGAATGTAGAAAATAAGCGCTTTAATTGTGATGAAAATAAGGATGTTCAGCCTATCATACATTTAAAAAAATTAGTGACTGTGTGAGGTACTGTACTTGGTAATATGCTGAGAATCTAATATTTGCAAACTTTGCTTCTTCTGAGGCCTTTGATTTTTCTTTGAGTAGGGGAGAACATTGCAGCTATTGTATAGCTTAGATGCGTAAGATTTTTCATTTTGTGTCAGAATATTTTGTAAGGAATTCTGCCTCTCTCTCTCCCTTGGGCTGTCTGCTACCCCTCCGTCGGGCTCTCTGCACACCCCCCACGAGCCCACATGCCCGCTGTCTTCCTCCACCTTTTCCGTTTTAACTGCCATTTTGAATTAAGTACACTGAAATATTAATATCCCAACCATGGTTATCTTATAGCTTATTAGATCAAACCATATCTTCATAACCTGATGAAGGAGCAGTGCTCTGAAAGATTGTGATTTCAGATAAATCTGTTGGACTCTAACCTGGTATAGTGTCACCACTCATCTTGTCCATCCCAGACTATCCCCCCATCATGGCAGAATATGGTGTTATAGCTAAGAGGTAGAGAAAGATCAGCTTAGTATAAGGTTGGTCCATCCAAATGTCTGATGGCAGCAGGGAAGAAGCTGTTCTTGAATTGGTGGGTACATGACCTTAGACTTCTGTATCTTTTTTTCCTGAGGTGGAAGAGAGTATGTCCGGGGTGCTTGGGGATCCTTGATTATGCTGGCTGCTTTTCCGAGGCAATCAGTGGATGGGAGCCTGGTTTACCTGATTTTGTTTTCTGGTTTGGAAGTTCGTTAGGGAGATACTTCTGTCTGTTGCTTTGCCAAAGTGAAAATGTCCGTGCAGATTTTCTTGCGTACTTGGAAAGTATTTCTGATTATCTACATTGTGATGCGTGATTTTACTTCTTTAGCTTTGTGTTACCATTTCAAGAATGTAATGAAGTACAAGGTAGAGAATTCAGACAGTACACATCAGAATTTTTTCCTTGCTTTAATTAATTTTCAAAAGTGAGATTATAGTGATTTAACAAAACCGAAAAGAACTAGAATTGGCTTAGAAGACTGATACAGTCCTCTTCATACTTAATATTGAAAAGTGAGCCATTACAATCTTCCTTTTACTATACAAACAGGAGAAAGAGTACGCCATTTAGCCTATGGAGCGTACTCTAGCATTCAGCAAGATCATGGTTTTTCTTTGAGACCTTAACTCCACTTTCTTGCCTGACCTGCCCATAAACCTTGACTCCCTTGCAGATCAAAAATCTGTCTTAACACAGCCTGAATGCATTCAATGACACGGCTTACACTGCTTTCTGGGATAGAGAATTCCATGAGTTAATGACCCACTGAAAGAAGCAATTCCTCCTCATCTCTATCTTATTGCAAGACCATTTAATACTGCCCCAGTTGTCAGTTCCATGGATGGTCATCCTTTCAGCATCTTCCCTCTCTTCTAAACTCCAGTGAGTGCAGACCCAATTGCAATCCCTTCTTCCTGAGGCAACCTCTTCAATCCGAGAATGATTCAAGTAAACCTTCTCTCAATTGCCTCCAAATGCAAGTATACCCACTTGGATAAGGAGACATTTTAGAACATAGAACATTACAGCGCAGAACAGGCCCTTCGGCCCACGATGTTGCGCCGACCAGTTTTTTTAAAAAAAAACACTGACCCACTAATCTAAACCAATCCCTTTTCGTCCATAAACCTATCCATAGATCTCTTAAACGCCCCCAAACTAGGCGCATTTACAACCGCAGCAGGCAGGGCATTCCAATCCCTCACCACCCTCTGGGTAAAGAACCTACCCCTGACATCCGTCCTATAACTACCACCCCTTAATTTAAAGCCATGCCCCCTCGTGCTAGCATTCTCCATCTGAGGAAAAAGGCTATCACTATCCACCCTATCTAAACCTCTAATCATCTTATATGTTTCAATAAGATCCCCTCTTAGCCTCCTTCTTTCCAGCGAAAACAACCCCAAATCCCTCAGTCTCTCCTCATAGGACCTCCCCTCCATACCAGGCAACATCCTGGTAAACCTCCTCTGCACCCTCTCCAAAGCCTCAACGTCCTTCCTGTAATGTGGGGACCAGAACTGCACACAGTACTCCAAGTGCGGCCGCACCAGAGTTGTGTACAGTTGCAACATGACGCTGCGACTCCTAAATTCAATCCCCCTACCAATAAACGCCAAGACGCCGTAAGCCTTCTTAACTACCTTGATTCCCAACCTTCAGGGATCTGTGTACACATACACCTAGATCCCTCTGCTCCTCCACACTATTCAAAGTCCTCCCGTTAGCCCTATACTGAACACATCTGTTACTCCTACCGAAATGAATTACCTCACACTTCTCCGCATTAAACTCCATCCGCCACCTCGCGGCCCAGCTCTGCAACCTGTCTAAGTCACCCTGCAAACTATGACACCCTTCCTCACAATCTACCACACCACCGACTTTGGTGTCATCAGCAAACTTACTAATCCACCCAACTATACCCTCATCCAGATCATTAATAAAAATTACAAACAGCAGTGGCCCCAAAACAGATCCCTGAGGCACACCGCTCGTAACCGAACTCCATGACGAATATTCACCATCAACCACCACCCTCTGTCTCCTATCTGATAGCCAATTCCTGATCCAAGTACCTAGATTACCCCCAATCCCATACATCTGCATTTTCTGCAGAAGCCCACCATGGTGAACCTTATCAAACGCCTTACTAAAATCCATATATACCACGTCAACTGCCTTACCCCTATCCACCTCTTTGGTCACTTTCTCAAAGAACTCAATAAGGTTAGTAAGGCACGACCTACCTGCTACAAAACGATGCTGACTGTCTCTAATCAATTCATTACTCTCCAGATAACTATAAATCCTATCCCTAATAATTCTTTCTAAAACCTTGCCCACAACAGAAGTAAGACTCACCGGTCTATAATTCCCGGGGAAGTCTCTGTTCCCCTTCTTAAACAATGGGACAACATTCGCTGTCCTCCAATCTTCCGGTACTATACCAGAGACCAACGACGACCTGAAGATCAGAGCCAGAGGCTCTGCAATCACCTCTCTAGCCTCCCAGAGAATCCTAGGGTAAATCCCATCTGGACCAGGGGACTTATCTATTTTCAAGCCCTCTAGAATATCCAGCACATCCCCGGTTTCAACTGCAATACTTTCTATTCTACACCCCTGCACCCCAGTGTCCTCCACAGCTACATTCATGTCCCCCTGCGTGAACACCGAAGAGAAATATTGGTTCAATGCCTCTCCAATCTCTTCCGGTTCCACACACAACTTCCCTCTACTGTCTATAACTGGCCCTAATCTTGCCCTAACCAACCTTCTGTTCTTGACATACCTATAGAACGCCTTAGGATTCTCCTTAATCCTATCAGCCAAAGTCATCTCATGTCCTCTTTTAGCCCTTCTTAACTCCCTCTTCAACTCCCTCCTAGCCAATCTAAAGCTTTCTAATGCACTACCACATTTTTCTTCCTAACCAACGAATCAACTTTTTTTAGTACACCACGGTTCCCTAGCCCTACCAAATCCTCCTTGCCTGACAGGGACATACCTATTGCAGACCCGCAGTAGCTGTTCCTTGAAAAAATTCCACATTTCGGACGTTCCCAGTCCCTGTAATCTCATAGTCCAACCTATGCTTCCTAATTCTCTCCTAATGGCCTCATAATTACCCTTCCCCCAGCTAAAACTACTGACCCGAGGTTCATGCCTATCCCTATCCATCACTAAGGTGAACGTAACCGAATTGTGGTCACTATCACCAAAATGCACACCAACTTCCAAGTCTAGCACCTGGTCTGGCTCATTACCCAGCACCAAATCCAATATAGCCTCACCTCTAGTTGGCCTATCAACATACTGAGTCAAGAAACCTTCCTGCACACTTTGAACAAAAACTGACCCCTCTAACGAGCTAGAGCTATAGCAATTCCAATCAATATTAGTAAAGTTAAAATCCCCCATAACAATTACCCTATTACTTTCACTCCTAACCAGGATCGTCTCCGCAGTCCTTTCCTCAACCTCTCTAGAACTTTTTGGTTTTACTCCTTTTACTCCTATGTCAGGAACAAAAGGGTGGTTAGAGTAAAAATCGGTCCTCTCAGGGACAGAGGAGGGGAACTGTGCTTAGAGTCCGAGGGAATGGGGGAGATCCTGAATGAATACTTTGCGTCAGTATTCACGAAGGAGAGGGGCTTGATGTCTGGTACTGTCTTCGAGGGAGCTGTAGACCAGTTGAAGGAACTACCCATTATGAGTGAGGAAGTGTTAGGGCTTTAAGGTAGCATTAAAACTGATAAATCTCCAGGGTCTGATGGCATTTATCCTAGGCTGCTGAGGGAGGCGAGAGATTAAATTGCTGGGCCTCTGACGCAAATCTTTGTCTTTTCTTTGGACACAGGTGAGGTCCCAGAGGACTGGAGGCTAGCCAATGTGGTACCGTTGCTTAAAAAGGGTAGGAGGGATAACCCTGGTAATTATAGGCCGGTGAGTTTGACGTCAGTGGTAGGCAAGTTGATGGAGAGGATTCTTAGGGAGAGGATGTATGCGCATTTAGAGCTTTGCGATCTGATTAGGGATATGCAGCATGGCTTTGTAAAGGGGAAGTCTTGCCTTACAAATCTGGTAGAATTTTTTGAGGAGGTGACAAAAACGGTCAACGAAGGACGAGCCGTTGATGTCGTCTGTATGGATTTCAGTAAGGCGTTTGACAAAGTCCCTCGTGGTAGGTTGGTTGAAAAGGTTAAGGCTCATGGAATACAAGGCCAGGTATCTAGATGGATTGAGAACTGGCTTGGTAATAGGAGACAGAGAGTAGTAGTGGAAGGGTCTTTTTCTAGCTGGAGGTCTGTCACTAGTGGTGTGCCGCAGGGCTCAGTACTGGGAATCTTCTATTTGTAATATACATAAATCACTTGGAAGAGGGAGTACATGGTGTGATCAGCAAGTTTGCAGATGACACTAAGATGGCTGGACTGGCAGACACAGGGGCAGTATCAGGCAATACAAAGGATATAGATAGGCTGGTATATTGGGCAGATAACTGGCAGATGGAATTTAATCCTGATAAATGTGAGGTGATGCATTTTGGGAGAAATAATGTAGGGGGGAGTTATATGATAAAGGGTAGACCTATTAAGAGTATAGAAACACAGAGGGACCTGGGGGTGCAAGTGCACAAGTCTTTGAAGGTGGCAGTACAGGTGGAGAAGGTTGTGAAGAAAGCTTATGGTATGTTAGCCTTTATAGGAAGGGGTATAGAGTACAAGAGTTGGAGTCTAATGTTGTAGTTGTGTAAAATGTTGGTTTGGGTCGCATTTGGAGTACTGCGTCCAGTTCTGGTTGCCTTACTACCGGAAGGACATGGAGACCCTGGAGAGAGTGCAAAGGAGGTTTACCAGGATGCTGCCTGGTATGGAAGGACTGGGTTATGAGGAAAGATTGGGCAAATTGGGGCTGTTTTTCCCTAGAAAGATGGAGACTGAGGGGAGATCTAATAGACGTATATAAGATTATGAAGGGTATAGATAGAGTAAACAGTGGTAAGTTTTTCCCTAGATTGGAAACACACATTATGAGGGGCCACGGGCTTAGGGTGAGGGGCCGGGGGGAGGGGTGGGGGGGAGGAGAAGAAGGTATAATTCGGATGTTAGAGGGAGGTTTTTCACACAGAGGGTTGTGGGGGTATGGAATGCTCTGCAAAGCAAGGTGGTGGAGGCAGGCACGCTGGAGTTGTTTAAGAGTTACATAGGCACATGAGCGGGATGGAGATGGAGGGATTTAGGAGACTGTTTTAAATAAGGTTCAGGAGCCTTGGGACATCCATTGATTCCTGTGGACCTTCCAACATATTTTCTGGCTCACTTGTTTTACTTGTGAGCTTCTGGGGATTCCCTTGAATGTTTGTATAAGGATGTGCATGTTATTGATGTTTTTCTGTTTTAACCCACAGGTGCTTCGGTCTGCCTTGTTGTCCAACAAGGGGCATACATGCGATGGGTCGTACGAGGGCTGCTCTTGGATGTTTCGAGAGTAGCCTAGTGCTTCACGTCGTTAGTGTACGCTTAAACTGGACCAAATGCTGGGCAACATGACAGCTCAGTGACTATCTCTGTTTGCTGTGCAGACACATGGATTTGGGCCAGTGTCTGTGGGAGTTTGCACATTCTCCCTGTGCTTGCGTGGGTTTTCTCCGGGTGCTCCGGTTTCTTCCCACACCCCAAAGATGTGCTGTTAGGCTGATTGGTGTAACAAATTGTCCCTAAATTAGTCTCCCCTCAATCTGGTTTCCAATGTGGAGTGCCATAAGCATAGACAAGGGTCATGGGTGGAGAGGGACTCATAATGTTGAAATGGCGGCATGGGCTCGTTGGGCCGAAGGGCTTGTTTCCCATGCTGTGTTCTTTGAGACCAAAACTATGTGGTACTCTAATGAAGAAACAAAAATAGATAGGAAAGCAAGTCGTGAAGAGGACAAAAAGAGCCTAAAAAGGGTTTCAGATGGGTGGGCAAAAATTTGGCAGTTGAAATATAATATGGGAAAATGGAAGATTGTCCAGGATGTGGAAAAGCAGGTTATTATTTAAATGCAGAGATAACATCTTCATTGGTGTGGTCTTACCAATGCAAGACTTTGCTATTTTTATACTCCATCCCCCTTGCAACAAAGGCTAACATTCCATTTGTCTTCCTTTTTACTTGCTATATTCACTTACTAAGTTCTTGTGGTTTATATACAAGGACATCCAGATCCCTCTGTTCTGCAGCATTATGCCATCTCAGCATTTAAATAATATTCTGCTTTTCTATATCTTGAACAATCTTCCATTTTCCCACATTATATTTCAACTGCCAAATTTTTGCCCACCCATCTGTGACCCTTTTTAGACTCTTTGTCCTCTTTCACAACTTGCTTTCCCATATATTTTCATTTCTTCAGCAAATTTGGCTTCAAGTCTTTTCAGGCAAGTCATTAATGGGGCATGTAAACCATTGAGCACACAGTGTAGATCCCTGTGGCACCCCACTAATTACAATTTAAAATTGATCTTTGTATGCTGACTCTTTTTAAAATTCACTTTACAAGATTTGGGCATTGCTGACTGGGCAGCATTTGTTGCTGATCCCTAACTGCCCTTCATTTCAGAGGCTATTTGAGAATCAGCCACGTTTCTTATATTTGTTAACAAATTCTCTATCTGTGCTAATATATTATCTCAACAAAAAGAATTAACCCCTTTATATGTACATCCCTATTGAATATGGAAAATATATATTGATTTTGAGAGAAAAATAATTTTTGCAGGTGCGAACCATGGCCAGAGACTTGTATGATGATCATTTTAAGGCTGTAGAAAGTATGCCTCGAGGAGTGGTGGTCACATTGCGAAACATAGCTACACAACTTGAGAGTGCATGGGAGCTGCATGCTAACAGACAAGTAAGTAAAATTCACATTTACAGAAACCTGAATTTGGAATTGCCCTTCTTTACATTTCTGCTGAATATAATTTTGGGGAAGTAAATATTGCTGTCACTTTTTGGAACATTTTAATTAAAATCCAAATACCAATACATACGTTTGTCAAATAATCATATTTTGCTTTTGAGTTTTTGTTGTGGGTGGGTCAATGCTGATCTCCGTAAAGCTACTCCAGCTGTGCTACGAACATATCCATAGGATAGCAATCCAATGCACAGTGTCTCAAGTGATTTCCACATAATTATCCATCTTTTAAAAGCAGGGCTTATGTGATCTGGGACTCCAAGCTTTGCAGCTAATGGATAAAATCTCCTGACCCTCTGGTCAGTAATGTTTTATGTTCTGCACCCTGTAAGTACTATGCTCGCTGGCTTGTTTTTCTCCTCTTCCCAACCTTGATATCTCTGACCTATTACTATAGAGGGATGGTATAAGTGAATTATGGTTAGCATTTCAAAACCCAAGCAAGACTAAATAGTGATGAACCTTGCTACTTTTGCCTTGGACGCACTTGGAGATAGATGAGGAATTGAAATAGGTTGCTGAGGAATTGAGTTCGTATAAAGAGTCAGGTCAGGCTCTTAATTTCTTGACTGGTACTTTGGTAACAGGATGAGGGAAGCAGAAAGTTGCAAAGAACCTGCAGCTGGCCCATGTTGTTTTCCTAACAAACCTGGTAACTCCCTCAACATATGGAATAATTTGGGGGAGGATATCTTCACCTTGTAGCTAATTGCTCTGGACTGTTGGGCTGCATTCTTTCATAGTTGAGGCTGGGCATGAGGGCAGCCCTGCTGCCTCATGCCTGTTTTATGGTAAACAGCTGATTGCTTTGCACAGCTCATTTTGGTGCATATTTGGAAAGTTCAGCTAGATCATTTTACTTCAGCAAGGTAATTATCCAGGGCAACAATTGCCCTCACCACTGATATGTTGCTATTGTGGTGCATTGTACGATCCATGCATGACCTCAGTCTTTTGGTTAACTTAGTTCAGAAGAACTGCTGTCGCCTCATTGATGAGTATGCATTTTTCATTCCTGAGTCCTACAGAGCTATGATGTCTTTCTGGCTGAGCTTCCAGAGTAGCTGAAAACTTGTCTTTTGGTGTGTTACCTGTGCTAAGCTGCTGCAGGCTTTTAAATCCTGTAGAAGCATACAAGTTACTACCCCACACGTTCACTTCAAAGACCGGTGTTTGTGAGTTGTTGTCACAATGACTTATTATTTTGAAAGTTTGACTGACATTGTGAACTCCAGCATGTCTGCACATTTGTTGGCTGGCACGTAAAAATTATGCTTCTCATTTACATTTGGGGGAGGATTTCCCAAGTTAAAAATTTAGACTAAATAATCAATAATTGAGAAGACCTCATTTGAACAGTAAACATTTCATGAAGAAGGTGATGGTTTTTGTGTTGCAGGGTGTGGATGGAGAGGCTACATGGAGAGATTTAATGAAAACTGCTCTCGAAAATTTGATTGTACTACTAAAGGATGAAAACACAATCTCGCCTTATGAGATGTGCAGCAGTGGACTGGTGCAAGCACTTCTTACTGTACTCAACAATGTTAGTATGAGATTGTAAAAAAGCACTTATTTATTTTAGATCAATTTTGTAGTTTACAATAATTGCTCACTCCTTTTCACTGTAGAATGTTGACTTAGATGTGAAACAAGATTGTAGTCAACTGATGGAGCGAATAAATGTCTTCAAAACTGCATTCAGTGAAAATGAAGATGAAGAAAGGTAAGTGGGGCTTTTATTAAATTAAGAAATGCATTTTTAAAAATTCTTTTGGCTTTATAACAAAATGCGTTTTCTTTTTAGTCAGCCAGCTGTTGCCCTTGTTCGGAAGCTAATAGCAGTGTTAGAATCTATTGAAAGGCTGTCTCTTCATCTGTATGATACCCCTGGATCTTCTTATAACTTGCAGGTATGAGAGAGAACCATCAATATTTGATAATTCAAATTCCCCGCAATCGTATTCCAATATACTCAATTCTTTTCTGCTTCAGACTTCTAGCTGACAATGTTAACTATTACTGTTTAGTCATAATTTTAAATGAAATTTAAAAGCAGTCATGTGATAATGTGTTGCAGTTTACTATGAGTTTGAAGTTCAGGTGATATTCTACCGATCTGTTTACAGACTGTTTTTCCTCCCTCCAAGATCCTGACGAGAAGGCTGAGGTTTAGATTAGAACGTGCTCCTGGAGAGACTTCATTGATTGACAGAACTGGAAGAATGCTCAAAATGGAACCACTGGCCACTGTTGAATCTTTAGAGCAGTATCTTTTGAAAATGGTAAACAATATATAGCTATTCCAAAAATTAACATTTTAAGGTTCCAAATATTGAAGAATGAGTGAATATGAATATGTAACACATTTTAGTTCTAATTTAGTTTTTTTGGTTCAGGTGGCAAAACAATGGTATGACTTTGACAGATCAACCTTTGTATTTGTACGTAAGTTACGTGAAGGGCAAACGTTTACTTTCCGGCACCAGCATAACTTTGATGAAAATGGAATAATTTACTGGATTGGGACAAATGCCAAGTAAGTTTGAAATTTTTGAATTTGAGGTAATGACTTGAATGTAATTCCCAAAAAAAAGGCTACATTTATGAAATATTACAAGGCTATGGACCATGTCAAGATTTGCTTGGGGAAGGTTTGCTCACTGGTGGATGTTTTTGTACATAGAGATTGAGATATCTTGTTGCATTTCATCAGTCTGCGCCACCCCGCCCAACAGGAGTGCATACACACACCTGCCCCCCAACAGGCGCACGCGCACACACCTGCCATAATTTCTGAAATAGATTATTGTTTTTGAAGGTGCTTTGATTTCAAGATATTGGCTGGAATTTTACCATCCCACCTGGGATGGGAATTGGAGCAGGCAGGGAGTGGACCATGGAAAGGCCCATTGACCTCGGGTGGGATTTTACAGTTTTGGGACAAGTGAGGCTGTGAAATTCTGCCTACTGTCAGCATGATTTCCCATTCTTCCTGCGTGGTGCATAATTCTATACTTGACTCACAGGCTCTTCTTGAAAGTTCTTTGTGATATCACGTGTCTCTTCAGTTTTGTATCAGAGAGTAACAATGACTGATGTGCAGCATTGTTTGAAAACCTCTTTCATGATGCAATTTATAACCTAGTGAAATGTTTATCTCTCAGTGGAAATGTTTGCTAAGTGCATGAACTAAATTATGGTGCATTCATTTTTAGACAGTGGAATTGATATGACACAATATGATAACAGGAATAATGTCCTGTTGATTATACAAGAACAATTTTAGGATATTTGTTGAATTTCTTTTTTCATGAAAAAAATCCTAATTTTGCATTTCAGAACTGCATACGAGTGGGTGAATCCTGCAGCTTATGGCTTGGTAGTTGTAACATCATCAGAAGGAAGAAATTTGCCATATGGACGATTGGAAGATATTCTAAGTCGTGACAGCTCTGCCCTTAATTGCCATACAAATGATGATAAGAATGCTTGGTTTGCTATTGACCTTGGACTTTGGGTGATCCCATTAGCTTATACTTTGCGACATGCACGAGGTTATGGTCGGTCTGCCCTGAGGAACTGGGTTTTTCAAGTTTCCAAAGATGGACAAAACTGGACAACTCTATACACTCATGTGGATGACTGCAGTTTGAATGAGCCAGGGTGAGTCAGCAGAATTAAGGTAAAATGACTTTAAAATACTGTTTTAACAAACAACGTGGGGTTTGGCATTTTCAAGCTTTAAGAAATTACCCAGATATACAACACAGAAATAGTTAATTCAATCCAACTATCAATGCTGTGTTTGTTCTCTACATTGGGTAAGTGGATTAGGACTGCTGTCACACTGTTTACATATCTCCTTCATTCCCCTTATTTATCGACCATAAGACATAGGAGCAGAATTAGGCCACCCAGCCCATCGGGTCTGTTCTGCCATTCAATCATGACTGATATTTTTCTCATCCGCATTCTCCTGCCTTTTCCCCATAACCCCTGATCACCTCATCAATCAAGAACCTATCTATCTCTTTTCTGTGACCTCTCCTCCACAGCCTTCTGTGGCAAAGAGTTCCACAGATTCACCACTCTCTGGTTGAAAAAATTCCTCCTCATCTCTGTTTTAAAGGATTGTCCCTTTAGCCTGAGGTTGTGCTTTCTGGTTCTAGTTTTTCCTACTAGTGGAAACATGCTCTCTGCATCCACTCTATCCAGGCCTCGCAGTATCCTCTAAGTTTCAGTAAGATTCCCCCCCTCATCCTTCTAAACTCCAATGAGTACAGACCCAGAGTGCTCAACCATTCCTCTTACAACAGGCCCTTCATTTCAGGGATCATTCTTGTGAACCTTCTCTAGACCGTTTCCAAGGCCAGCACTTCCTTAGATATACAGTTTTCCAAATGGGGTCTGACCAGAATCTTATACAGCCTCAGAAGTACATCCCTGCTCTTGTATTCTAGCCTTCTCGACATGAATGCTAACATTGCATTTGCCTTCCTAACTGCCAACTGAACTTGCACGTTAACTGTAAGAGAATCTTGAACAATGACTCCCAAGTCCCTTTGTGTTTTTGCTTTACTACCTAATCAATTCTTAAATGTCAACATTTAATCAATAACCGGCATGTGTTCCACAATATTACCATTTTTAAAAAATTCCTTAGTTTCTTGTATTCAAGTTGATCAGTAAATCTGGAATTTAAAAAGCGAGTCTCAGTAGTGATGATCATGAAACCACCTGATTATCGTACAAATTCATCTAGTTCATGCATATCATTGAGAGAAAGAAATCTGCCGTTTTAGCTGTATTGGTCTACATTGACCTACACGACTCCAGATTTGCAGCAATATGATTGACTCTTAATTACTCTGTGAAATGGTCCGACAAGCCATGCGGTTGTGTCAAATAGCTACAGAAAAAAATAAAACTTCTCAAGCCAGCCAGCAATGGCCTAATCACAAGAAACAACAAAAACACACACTACTTCGTTAACCCCACAAAGTCACTAAAATTCAGGGACCTTATGCCATAATTGGGAAAGCTGTCTGACAGTCCAGCAAGAGCGTGACACAATCGTACTCGTCAAATCATACCTTACCACCAGTAGCCCAATTACCTCCGTTATTGGGCATGTCCTCTTCCTCTAGCAAGATAGATCTATTGGAGATGACCGCACAGTGGTATGGCCTGGAAGTCATCAATTTTAACTTTAGATCCTATTAGTCTCATGGAATCAGGTTAAACATGGGCAAGAAAACTTTCTGCTGGCTATCACCTACTGTCCTCTTTCAGCTGATGAATCAGTACTCTTTCACGTTGAACGTCATTGAGAGTAGCAAGGGTGCAATTTTCTCTGGCTGCAACATTAATGCTCATCACCAAGTGTGGCTTGCTAGCACTACTACTGACTAAACTGGCTGAGCCCTGAAAGACATAGGTGGGAAGGCATGGACCATACTGGCATCCTAGAAGACCAGGTTCAACTCTGGCCTTGGGTGGCTGTGTGAAGTTTGTACATTCTCCCTGTGTCTGCGTGGGCTTCTTCCGGGTGCTTTGGTTTCCTCCCACACTCCAAAGTTAGGTGGATTTGCCATGTTAAATTGCCCCTTGGTTGCAGGGTATTAGTAGGATGTGGGGTTAAGGGATAAGGCCTGATGGGATTGCTGTCAGTGCAGGCCAAATGGCCTCCTGCATTGTGGGGATTTTATGATTGTAACCTACACATCTTTGGACACTAAGGGGGCAATCAGCATGGTCAGTCCACATAACTTGCATATCTTTGGACTGTGGGAGGAAATCAGAGCACCCGGAGGAAATCCACACAGACAGCAGGAGAAATACAGACTCCACACAGTCCCTTGAGACTGGAATTGAACCTAGATCCCGGCCATTGTGAGATAGCCATTCTAACCACTTGCCACTGTACAAGCTACATGAATCTTGGGAAGGCCTTCAAATGAGGGCTTTGTGGGTACAGTTTAGGTATAAAAAGGGGCTGTCACATTGCTGGAAGTGTATCATAGGCCCCCAAACAGTCAGCAACAGAAGAGCAGGTATGTAGACAATTCACCAAGGTGTGTAAAAAATAATAAAAAGGTAAATTATACTAGGGGATTTCAATTTCCCCAACATTAGTTGTGTTGTACCTGTTAATTCTCAGATACTTTTGGCAGTTCACTTACTCAAGGTTTTAACCCGGTGCCCTTATTTGCAAGGTGGACAAAGTAAAGGTTCAATAAATTTATTAATAATACATTAACCCTTAAATTACCCGTATAAAACAAGAGGGTACCCCAGATTCAAGTATACTACCCACAAAAATGGTTTGGTTAAACTGCAGGCCCAAGTCCTTGAATCCCTCTGGTCAGTTGTCACAAAGATGAGTGTGGATGGCATCATCATCCTTTCTTCTCTGGTCAGTCTTCTGGATGGTCAAGGTCACCTTCCTCATCAAGTCTTTGCCGCTGGCCTGAGATGTGTACGTTTATCCCCCTCCCTCCCCACCTTTCCAGAGACTTCTCTAGCTTCTGACCACTGAGGAGGGGGGGGTCCCAATACCCAGTGGGTTCCTTGATGTCATCCTGACAGGACATTGGGGTATGCCCCCAGGTATCTACCTCCATAGTGTTGCTTACATGCAACCTGTTGTCAGATAAGGTAGCTGCAAGAACTCTAGGTGACAGAAAATCTGGCCAGATCTGGGCTTCTAATAATAGGCTGGTGCTTTTCAAAGTGTATGTTGGTCTCAGTAGAGTGTGAGATCTTTGGGTGATTGATGGAACAGGCCTAGACATGTTTCTGTGTCTTTGTATATTTGACTTTAATCAAGTCTGGCCTGCCTGAGGTTTGACTGTTTGATTTGAATATGCCCCATTCATTAATTTAGGATATCCAATTTAATTGGTCTTAAAACTAGGCCCTGATTATATTACCACAGTTGGTGTAGTCATAAGATAAAGGGTTTAGAGGGGGCAGATGTCTTGAAATATATTCAGGAGAGCTTTTTATGTCACTGTTGAAGGTCCAACCAAGGGTAGCGTGATGCTGGAACTATTCTGGGGAATGAAGCTGGACAATGTTCAGGGTAGCAGTGTTTTTTGTGATAGCAAACACAACACGGGGCAATTTAAGTTTGTTATGGAAAGGGAAAAGGATAGCCAGCAAAACAAGGTTTTTGGATTGGGGGAAAGCAGATTTTAACAAGACAGGATCTGGCCAAAGTAAACTGGAAACAGTTTCTTGTGGGAAAATCTACAGCAGAGCAGTGAGGGGAGAGCGAGGTGCGTTGAAAAAGGAGAGTACGTGACCAATATCTTCCCTTCAGTGTGAAATATAGGAGCAGCAAGCCCAGAGAACTCTGGGTATCAAGGAATATTCAGGTCTAGATAAAAAAAAAGAGGCTTTTAGCAAGTACAAAGGGAGCAAATCAGCAGAGGCCTTAGTGGAATATAAAAGGTGTAAGGAGGAGTTTACAGCAATTAGAGCAAAGCGGGGCATGAAAAAGCACTGGTGGATAAGATTAAGGAGAATCTCAAGATATTCTGTAAGTATATTAAAGGGACGAGAATAACCCAGGGAATGAGTAGTAACCAAGAGGGCAATCTGCATGGAGCTGGAGGACGTTGGTAGAGTGTTAAACAAGTACTAGATATCTGTCTTCATTTGAGAAGGAAGATGTAGGTACAGAATTTGGAGAGCAATTGAGATTTTTGAACAGTTTGACATTGGCTACAAGAAGATGTAGGCGGAATGGTTAAATGGGCAGATCAGTGGCAGGTGGAATTTAACCCTGAAAAATGTGAGGTGAAACACTTTGGAAGGAGTAATTTGACAAGGAAGTACTCAGTGAATGGTAGGACACTGTCCACAGATCTCTGAAGGCAGAAGGGCATGTTCGTTGGGTGGTTATCAATTGAAGCATAGATTACAAAAGCAGGAAAGTCATGTTGGTGTTCGATAGAACTTTGGTGAGACCATAGCTAGAGTACTTTGCGCAGTTCTGGTCGCCAAATTATGGGAAAGGTGTGATTGCACTGGAGGGGGTGCAGTGGGTACTCACCAGGATGTTGCCTGGGATGAGACATTTAAGTTATGAAGAGAGGTTGGGTTGGCTTGGGTTGTTTTTGTTGAAGCAGAGAAGACTAAGAGAGGATCTGGTTGAAGTACACTAGTCATAGCGGTTTACACCACACCTTCTTTATTAGAAAACTTGTAAGCTAATTCCATTTGGCCTATACCCCTCTTTACCCATCTTACCCATGTAACTATCTAAATGCTTTTTAAAAGACAAAATTGTACCTACCTCTTCTACTACCTCTGGCAACTTGTTCCACACACTCACCACTCTTTGTGTGAAAAAATTGCTCCTCTGGACACTTGTATCTCTTCCCTCTCATCTTACACCTATGCCCTCTAGTTTTAGACCTCACTACCTTTGGGAAAAGATATTGACTATCTCGCAGATCTGTGCTCATTATTTTGTAGACCTCTATAAGGTCAACCCTGAGCCTTCTACGTTCCAGAGAAAAAAGTCCTAGTCTATCCAGCCTCTCCTTATAACTCAATCCATCAAGTCCCAGTTGCATCCGAGTAAATCTTTTCTGCACTCTTTCTAGTTTAGCAATATCCTTTTTATAATAGGGTGACCAGAATTGCACACAGTATTCCAAGTGTGGCCTTACCAATGTCTTGCACAACTTTAACAAGATGTCCTAACTCCTGTATTCTATGTTCTGAATGATGAAACCAAGCGTGCTGAATGCCTCCTTCACCACTCTGTCCACCTGTGACTCCACTTTCAAGGAACTATGAACATGTACCACTAGATATTTGTTCTGTAACTCTCCCCAACACCCTACCATTAACTGATTAAGTCCTGCCCTGGTTCAGTCTAGCAAAATGCATCACCTCGCATTTGTCTAAATTAACCTCCATTTGCCACAAGATCCCATTGCAGTTGGAGATGACTTTCTTTGTTGGCCACTATGCCACCAATCTTAATGTCACCTGCAAACTTACTAACCACACCTCCTATATTCTCATCCAAATCGTTAACATAAATGGCAAATAACAGTGGATCCAGCACTGATCCCTGAGGCACACTGCTGGTCAGAGGCCTCCAGTTTGAAAAACAACTGTCTACAACCACCCGCTGGCTTCTGTCAAGAAGCCAATTTTGTATCCATTTAGATAGCTCATTCTGAATCCCGTGAGATTTAACTTTATGCAGCAACCTACTATGCGGCACTTTGTCAAAGGCCTTGCTAAAGTCCATGGAGACAAGATCGACTGCACTGCCCTCATCTACCTTCTTGGTTACCCCTTCAAAAAACTCAGTTAAATTTGTGAGACATGATTTTCCACTCAGGTCGTGCTGACTGAGACTAATCAGTCCTTGCGTCTCTAAATGTCTATAGATCCTGTCTCTCAAAATACCTTCCAACAATTTACCCACCACAGATGTGAGGCTCACTGGCCTGTAGTTCCCAGGCATTTCCCTGCAGCCCTTTTTAAACAAAGGCACAACATTTGCTACTGTCCAACCTTCAAGTTCCTCACCCATGGCAATCGATGATTCAAATATCTCTGCTAGGGGACCCGCTATTTCCTCCCTAGCCTCCCACAGTGTCCTGGGATACACTTCATCAGGTCCCGGGGTTTGATGCGTTTTAAGACTTCCAGCAGCTCTGTCTCTGTAATGTGTACACTCCTCAAGACATCACTATTTATTCCCCAAGTTCCCTAATATCCACGCTTTTCTTAACAGTAAATACTGATGAGTAATATTCATTTAGGATCTTGCCCATCTCTTGTGGGTCTGCACGTAGATGACCTTGTTGATCCTCAAGAGGCCCTACTGTCTCCCTTGTTGCTCTTTTGCCCTTTATCTATTTGTAGAAGCTCTTTGGATTCTCCTTTGCCTTATCTACCAAAACAATTTCATGTCCCCTTTTTGCCCTCCCTGATTTCTCTCTTAACTCTATTCCTACACCCCCTTTACTCTTCAAGGGATTCACTTGATCCCAGCTACCTATGCATGTCACGTGCCTCTTTCTTCTTCTTGACCAGAGCCTAGGTTATGATGGACATAAACAGAATGGATCAGGAGCAGCTGTTCCCCTCACAAGGGGACATAGCTCAGGATAGGGTCAAGAGTTTTAGAGGAATGTGAGGAAGAACTTTTTTACCCAAAGGTTGATAATGGCCTGGAATGCGTCGCCTTGGAGGGTGGTGGAAGCGGGTTGCCTCACATCCTTTAAAAAGTACTTGGATGAGAATGTTGCATGTCATAACATTCAAGGCTATGGACCAAATGCTAGTAGATTGGATTAGCTGGGAATTCAGTGTTTCTCGCATGTCGTTGCAGACTTAGTGGGCCAAAGGGCCTCTTCTGTGCTGTGTGATTCTACGATTTAGTAGGGAGTGAGAAGGTATTGAAGGTTTTGGTGAGCTTCAAAGTGGACAAATGCTCAGATCTGGATGAGTTACATAGAAAATAGGAGCAGGAAGAAGCCACTCAGCCCTTCAAGCCTACTCAGCTATTCATTATTATCACATCTGATCATCCAACTCAATAGCCTAATCTGCCTTGCCCCAAACCTTTTGAGTCCCCTTCGCCTCAAGTGCTGTATCTAACTTCTTCTTGAAACGTTTTGAATGTTTTGGCCTCAACTACTTTCTATGGTAGTGAGTTCCACAGGTTGACCATTCTCTTCGTAAATAAATTTCTCCTCTGTCCTAAACTCTGTACCCTGTATCCTCAGACTGTGACACCTGGTTTTGGACAGCCCCACTATTGTGAACATCCTTCTTGCACCTACCCTTCCTAGTCTTGTTAAAATTTTATAGGTTTCTATGAGATTGTCCTTTGTTCTTATGAACTCCAGCAAATACAATTCGAACCATTTCAATCTATCCTCATATGTCAGTCCTGCCATTCCAGGAATCAGTCTGGTAAACCTTCTCTTGCACTCCCTCAAGAGCAAGGTCATCCTTCCTCAGATAAGGAGACCAAAACTGCACACAGTATTCCAGGTGTGGCCTAGCCAAAGCTCTGTATAATTGCATCCAGAAATCCATGCTCCTGAGCTCAAATCCTTTTGCTATGAAGACCAACATACCATTTGAGCTATGAAAAGAGGCTGGATCGGCTCAGGTTGTTTTCTTTAGAGCAGATAAGGCTGAGGGGAGACCTGATTGAGGTGCAGAACATTATGTGGGGTGTGGACATGATGCAGCTTTTCCCTTAATTGAAGGGTCAGTATTGGGAGCATAATTTTAAGATGTGGGATAGGAGGGTCAGAAGAGGTTTCAGGAAATATTTTCTCACCCAAAGTGCATTGGGAATTTGCAGTACATGAAAGTGTAGTAGAAGTAGGAAACCTCTCGATCTTCAAAAAGTAAGGAGCACTTGAAATGTCAACACATCCAAGGCTATGGGCCAAGTGTTGGAAAGTGGGATTAGTGTAGACTTAGTGTAATTTGTCAGTGCAAACTTGATGGGCTGAAGGGACATCTGCCGCATTTGTTCTGCGGCTGGTGGCGAGAGAATCAACATGGGGAAAACCTCATCCTGTCCAATCTTCCTGCCACAGATGCGCCTGTCCATGATGGTAAGAGTAAACACCGCACAGTTCTTGAAGTCCTGCCTTGCACTGGGGACACACTCAGTCTTGTGTGGCACTTGCAGAATGATAAATGGGGCAAATTCAGAGCTGATCTAGCAGCTTATTACTGGGCATCCAAAAGATACTATGGATCATAAGCAGCAACTTCATGGTCTAGCAAATTCTCTTGCTTTCTATAACCATTAAGAATCATCCCTAGTTAATTGAGAATGTAGAAAAACATGCCAGGAGCAGTGCAGGGCATATCTAAACCTGAGTCTAGTGCAGCTACAACAGAGGATTAGTTGCATACCTAAACAGCTTTACAGCTCTGCCATATCCAGTTATGAATGGTGGTGGATGGTTAAACAAGTAACTGGAGGAGATGGCTCTGCAAAACCCTCCATCCTCAATGATGAAGGAACCCAGGACATCAGTGCAAAAGACAAAAAGCTGATAAACTTGCAACAATCTTCAACAGAAGCACTCAGTGGATGATCCATCTCCACCTCTCCTGAAGTCCAAAGCATCATAGATGCCGATCTTCCACCAATTCTGTTTAATCCACGTGATATTGAGGAATCGCTAAATGTGCTAGATACAGCAAAGGATAAGGGCCATGACAGCATGCCATCTGTATTTTTGAAAACCTCCAAAACTAGCTGCCCCCCCAGCCAAGTTGTACACCTACAATGTTGGCACCTGCACAACAATGTAGAAAATTGCCAGGGGGTATTTCTTGCCACACCAATTACCACACCATCAGTCTACTCTGAGTCATTCACAGAGCTTTGGGAGATGCTGTTGATGTGCACTATGAAAGGGCGCTTAGGCAGGATTAATCTATTTAGTGGGGCTCTGTTTCGGTTCCATCAGGGCCATTTGGACACAAAGGAGCAATTTATCATGGCCAATCCACCTAACCTGCATGTCTTTAGACTGTGGGAGGAAACTGGAGCACCTGGGGGAAACCCAGGCAGACACTGGGAGAATGTAGATACTCCACACACTGTCACCTACGAGCAGAATCAAACCTGGGTCCTGACGTTGTGAGGCAGCATTGCTAACCACTGCCACCATTTGTTCAAAAAGGGGTGTAATGATGAGCCCAGCAAGTACAGACCAGTCCATTTAACTTTGGTTGTGGAAAAACTTCTACAAACAATAATCAGGGACAAAATTAATAGCCACATGACAGATAACAGGTTAATAAAGGAAAGCCAGCATGGATTCCTTGAGGGAAAATTGTGCTCAACTAACTCACTGGAGTTTTTTTTTGAAGACCTAAGAGTGGTCTGATGAGAGCAGTGCTGTTGATGTGGTGCAGATGGACTAAGAAACAGCATTTGAAACCGAGTTGCACAACAGACTTGCGAGCAAAATAATGGTTCATGAAATAAAGGGGAAGGTAACAAGGATATTGTTCTCTACTTTCAAATTGTATTAGTGACAGGAAACAGTGAGAAGTGGTAAATTGATGTTTCGCGGGCTAAAAGAACATTTGTAGTGGAGTTCCCCAGGGATCAGCATTGGGACCTTGCTTTTCCTGATATAAATTAATAACCTAAGACTTGATGATTTCAAAATTTGTCGATGATGTGAAACTTGGAAACATTGCAAACTGAGGAGAATAGAACTCCATTGAAGGTGTCAATACAGATTGAGAAAGCAGTTAATAAACCATACAATATCCTAGGCTTATTAAATGACATCACAGAATACCAGATCAAGGAAGTTTTGTTGAACTTGTATAGGATACGGTGCAGCCTCATCTGGAGTTTTGCATCCATCTGGGTGCCATACTTAAGGGAAGCTAAGACAGCATTGGAGGGGGGATGGTGGGGGAGTACAAAAAAGATGCATGAAAATAGTTCTAGAAATGAAGAATTTCAGCTATGAAGCTGGATTTCTCTTGGAGAAGAAAAGGTTGAGAGGAAATTTGATAGAGGTATTAAAATCAGTGTAGATGGGGAGAAACTTTCTCACTCATAGAATCGAATAGCCTCCTGCACTATAAAGGATCTCTTTGAGTTCAAGATTAAGACAGATTGTGGGATTTAGTTTTCATATTTTCTGTCCAATATTTGTAATGTTTTTAATTCTAAATACTTAATGACAGCACAATACAAGGGAGAGCATCTCCAGTGTAAGTACAGTCAGTGTGTGGTTGTAGTCAGTGATGACCTGTCTGGCTGGGTTAGGCAGTTGGTTCCCTAATTCTTCAAAACTCTAAAACCTGAAGTGTGAATGAAGTTTAATTTAGTGGGATTCACAATGTTGTTGGAATTAAAAGTGATCATAGATACGGTAGAAAATATTAAAAATCTCATCAAAAGTGAGAATTATGATAGAAATAACAAATGAAAATACAGATGAATACTGTTTAAACTTCAATTGAACAGAGCTAATCCATGTGACTTTGTATCAGCACCTTCCTCAAAACCTCCAGATTTAACTTATTTCTGGGGTGCCTTCCTTTCTATCTGGTTCAATAAAGACCCTGACTCTTCGGTGCAGGTCTCTAAGCCTGTACTTTCTTCTGAAAGTGAGGTTTTTTTAAAAAAAATTCGGATTTATAACTTTGCAGTCTTGAATCTTTACCTCATTCACCATTGTACAGTGAGATGAATCCTTCTTATTTTACATTCCTTTGAACTCCTGACATTTTTAATGATGTTATCATTGTGAATGTGCAAACAAAGCTTTCCAGTAGAGTCAGGGGTTAGTGAATTCTAAAACAGCAGTGTTTTTATATGCTTAACTGTTTTTATCAGAAGTTTACAGTATATTTCTAGATGTGTCAAAATTTTTGGCCAAATTTCAAAACAAAATTATGTTTAGGTCTACAGCAACATGGCCTCTGGATTCTCCAAAGGATGAGAAACAGGGATGGCGACATATTCGGATTAAACAGATGGGTAAAAATGCCAGTGGGCAGACTCATTACCTCTCCCTCTCAGGTTTTGAACTGTATGGGACAGTCTCTGGTGCATGTGAAGACCAATTAGGTAAGAAAATTGCTGTTAAAGCATGAACATTTCAGAATTATTTATAATTAGTTTACAAAATTAATGCAGATGTGCTTTTTTATTCACTTTGTCCTCTGACTTCCTTGTCTTGTAAAGTTCAGCATTTTGTTTCGAAATGTATTTTAACTCAAAGCCAAAAGGAAATTGTGGAGATGCACCTCAGTTCAGAGATATGCTGATGTGATCGAGTTGCCATGGGGAGAGAACTTTGTACAGAATCTGTGCGTGGTAGCACTTTTAACAACTATTCACTGCATTTCATAGAAAAGGGGCAGCTGCTCTTTGAGACATGAAAATAAAGGAGCACCCAAAAGCAAGATGAGCAATTTCAAATGTCACGTTAATGACTAAGCAAAGTGCTTTCTAGAGCTATGGTTCCCAGTCTGTGCATCAAAGCAAAAAAGATTGAAAATGATTCAAAATTCATTTAATTAAACTAACCATCGTCTTCAGCTCTGTGATCAGCATCTCCAAGACCCAACGTACCTTAGGTCTCCTATGCATGCAGGGCCAGGAAAGCCGCGCACACACGGTTGAGATTTTTTACACCGGTCAGGCTTATGTGCATGACCAACGGGACTTGAAGCTGAAAACAAAGGCCCCATATGCCCCCACAAAAAACGAAAACCCTGGGAGAAGTGAGAGATATGGAGAAGTAAAAAATGGCATATGTTGTTCTGAAAACCATAATATTGCAACCATGCCAATAACTTGTATTGTTATCAAAAACAGAAAATGTTGGAAAATGTAAGCAGATCTGAGAGCATCTGTGAAGAAAGAACAGAGCTAACGTTTTGAGCCTGGATGAGTCCCAGAGCTCGCAGGCTTGAAATATTAGCTCTGTTATCTCCACAGATGCTATCGGACCTGCTGAGGTTTTCCAGCATTTTCTGTTTTTGTTTCAGATTCAAGCATCTGCAGTATTTTGCTTTTAATTTGTACCAATAGTAATATGCAGCTAATGCCTAGATGTGAGATTAACATTACGTTGAGATTTCAGTCCTGCAATTCAACTTTCTTCTGTTTTTTAAATTGTTACCATTTTTCTGCCTGAATTAATAGTACTCAAAATATTAATACAAGAGCAAAATGTTGCAGATGCTGACATAAAAAGAAAAAATATTGGAAAAACTCATATAACCAAGCAGCATCTTTGGGGAAAAACAGTCAGCATTCACATTGATGACCATTTCAAAACCTTACAATAGGTGTGCTTCCAATTTTTTTAAAGTGTAGAAGTGTGCCATGACACACAAAAGGTTGAGAACCACTGTTTGAGAGAAAGGGAACAGAATATCTGGCACTCTTGGAGGATTAAGAAGTATAAAGTATTTCAGGTGTGCCTTGCTGATGATGATTATATCTGGGAAAACATGGGCTGAAGGGGAACAGTTGTCGAAGGATATTGGAATTCAAGCAGGCATGCTGAGGGAAGTGAATCTTTACAGGGGAGTGGAGTGACTGTTGAACTGTTACTGTAATGCTACCTATCTTCCAGAAGCATGATGCACTGTAAGATATATTTCTGAAGTGTTAGTTAATGCAAAAATGGCTTTTCTTGCATAGAGATGATCTTTCTTCAGAATTATTCCACCTGAAACATTAGCACTGTTCCTTACTGCAGATGATGCCTGACCTGCTGAGTATTTCCAAGCAGTTATTTTTATTTCAGATTTCCAGTATGCACGGTGTTTTACTTTTGTACCTTTTACCTTTACCCTTCCCAAATATTGGTAAACAACCAATATTTAAAACTAAAGTAATATTTGATCTATATTGACTTTAGTTTTTCTTTGTTACGTACACAAGCTTAAAATGTGGAATCCTGTCCTTTGATTCTTTCTGTTGGGCTCTGGGAAATTCACCTCTCTTAGGGTACAGGGTACAGATGCTTTAGGGAAATCACCTTCTGAGGCATGAGATAGCAGACAACCAAACTGAGAGAGCTTACCAAAAGCAGCCCACCATCTTTCAGAAAAAAAAGAGGGCACTTGTGAGTGAAGGCAGCAAGGAAAAGCTTCCCCGCTACGATCATAATGTAGGCCTGGGGTTTCAAGACTCCACGCGAGGCCTTTGATGGGACCTTCATTGCCTGTGAATGGACACTTCTTGTCAATGTGTCAATCTGGGGCCGGATCCTGACAGGTGTTGTGACTAAGATGGAGATGCAGTGGACCACTGTTATTTGCAGAGACTACCTGCACTACATCAGGAAGTACAACCGCTTTGAAAAATGACACAAGAACATGTCTGTTGACCTATCGGCTTGCTTCATGGATGTACAGTGTGACCGTGGGGGAGTGCCGGCCCCTCAGTACAACTGTGCGTTTCAATGTCCTCAAGGTCACTAAAGCTGCAGGAGCCAAGAAACAATTCCAGAAATTTTGAATGTGTTTGTAAAGCAAATCAGCTGCAATAAATTCATTTGTGAACAGACAAAAAAAGGATTGTAACAATTTGAGATTCTTGCTAGATTGAACCCAAAGGCTTTAAAACTGGTATCCTGTTGCAATAAGAATGCTAATTTAACACCAGGTGTTTTGAAAGTGTCTGCTAGTTGGATAACATTGTACCTAATACAGATAGACTGTTGCAAAAGTTGTTTGTTTTTAATCTCAGACTAGTCAACCTAACATTGTATGTAGCATATGTAACTTACTATTAATTAAGCATTCTCGTTTCTTTTCTCTCTATTCCCTCCAAAGGAGATATGATATTTACTATTCTGGTTCCTTTATAGGAAAAGCAGCTAAGGAAGCAGAAGCCAACCTAAGGAGACAAAGACGCCTGGTGCGTTCTCAGGTTCTGAAGTACATGGTGCCAGGTGCACGTGTAGTTAGAGGCATTGACTGGAAATGGAGAGATCAAGATGGCAATCCACCAGGTGAAGGCACTATCACAGGAGAACTGCATAATGGTAAACCAGTACGATTTGTTTTTATCCTTGCAGCACTAAATGCAGTATTTGTCACACTTACTGATGTGTAGTGGTCTTGAATAGAAAATCTGGAGTCTTCATTTCGAAATTCTTGTCATGGTTAAAAACAAGAACCCAGGTTTGAGTGAAATGTAAATTCCCGCTTTTTGGTGTGAGATACATCTGTGCTGGTAATGTTTTTTGTGACCCTGCGTGTGAGCTGCTTTCTTGAGTTTTCCCTACTTCACCTGTATTTCATGACACTAGGTTTTATTCCAGTCTGAATTAACTATGTCCAATGGTAGAATTCGAAATACTTGAGATGAAGTGGTCATAAATTACTGCAAAATGTTGAAAAAAATAGAATCTTCATTGTTTTTGCTGATCAAATACAAACCTTTAAAGTTTGGATCTAACTTGTTTGATTTGTTTGAGCCACTTGGGAGATTTAAATTAGTTTGGCAGGGGGATGGGACCCAAAGCAGTAGGGAGACAGAAGAGAAGTTGAGGACCGCACAGAAGTAAAGAGAGCACATTAAATAGTAAAGGCAGTGTTAGTAATCGTAGTACCAGACAGATCAGGCAAAAATAAGTCAGAGAGCAAGGGATGTCCAGATTAAATTGCATTTATTTCAATGCACGAGGTCTGACAGGCAAGGCAGATGAACTCAGGACATGGATCTATCGATACATGGGACTGGGATATTGTAGCAATTACTGAAACATGGCTGAAGGAGGGACAGGATTGCCAGCTCCCTGTTCCAGGATGTAGATGCAATAGGAAAGATAGAACAGGAGATACGAGAGGAGTGGGAGTTGCACTTTTGATTAAGGAAAACATCCCAGCAGTACTGAGTGTGGATATATCTGAGGGTTTGCCCACTGAGTCTGTGTGGGTAGAACTCAGAAATAAGAAGGGGGAAATCATTTTGATAGATCCCCCCCTAAATAGTCAGTGGGAAATTGAGGAACAAATATGTAAGGAGATTACAGATAGCTCCAAGAGAAAGAGGCGGCATCTTCACACATTGGTTAGCACTGTGCCTCACAGCTCCAGGGACCTGGGTTTGATTCCTGGCTCGGATCACTGTCTGTGTGGAATCTGCATATTTTCCCCATGTTTGCATGGGTTTCCTCTGGGTGCTCTGGTTACTCCTACAGCCCAAAGATGTGCGGGTTAGGTTGATTGGCCATGCTAAACTGCCCCTTAGTCTCCTGGTTAGAGGGATTAACAGGATAAAAATGTAAAGTTATGGGGGTAGGGCCAAGGTGGGATTGTGGTTAGTGCAGACTCAATGGGCTGAATGGCCTCCTTTTGCACTGTAGGGATTCTATGATTCTATAAAAAAAAACCTAAACTGGCAATAGTGGGGGATTTTAACTTTCCCAACACTGACTGGGACAGCCATAGTATTAGAGGGTTGTATAGAGAAAAAATTGTTGTGTATTCAGGAGAATTTCTCATTCAGTATGTGGATGGCCTGACTAGAGAGGGTGCAAAACTTGAACTCCACTTGGGAAATAAGGAAGGGTAGGTGACATAAGTGTTAGTGAGGGATCACTTTGGGACCAGTGACTATAATTCTATTTGCTTTAAGATTGCTAAGGAGAATGATAGGTATAGCCCAAAAGGTAAAATTCTAAATTGGGGCAAGGCCAATTTTGATGGCATCAGGCAGGAACTTTCAACAGTTAATTGGGGGAGTTTATGGGAAGGCAAAGGGACATCTGGTAAGTGGGGGGCTTTCAAAAGTGTATTAACCAGTGTTCAGGGTAAATACATTCCTACTAGAGTGAAGGGCAAGGCTGGTAGAAGTAGGGAACCCTGGATGACTGAGGATTTTGAGGCCCTGGTCAAGAAGAAGAAGAAGGGGGCACATGACATGTTAAAGTAGCTGGGATTAACTACTTATCCCTGAAGAGTAACATGTAGAAGTAGAGGTAAGAGAGAAATCTGGAGAGCAAAAAGGGAACACAAGATTGTTTTGGCAGATACTGCAAAGGAGAATCCAAAGAGCTTCGACAAGTACATAAAAGGCAAAAGAGAAATTAGGGAGAAGTAAGGCTTCTTAAGGATCAACAAGGTCTATCTATGTGCAGTTCCACAAGAGATTGGTGAGATCCTAAATGAATATTTCTCATCAGTATGTTTGTGAGAAAAGCATGGATGTTGGGGGACTTGGAGAAATAAATAGTGATGTCTTGAGAAGTGTACGTATAACAGAGGAGGAGATGCTGGAAATCTTGAAGCACATCAAAGTAGATAAATCCACAGGGCTTGATGAAGTGCATCCCAGGACATTGTGAGAGGCAAGGGAGGAAATTGCAGTTCCCCTAGCAGAGATATTTGAATCATCAATAGTCACAGGTGAGGTGCCTGAAGATTGGAGGGTGGCAAAATCCTGTCATCCAGGGTTCCCTATTTCTACTAGCCTTGCCCTTCACGCTAGTAGGAATGTGTTTACCCTGAACACTGGTTAATGCACTTGTCTAAAAAGGGCTGCAGGGAAAGACCTGGGAACTACAGGCTGCTGAGCCTCACATCTGTTGTGGGTACGTTGTTCAAAGGTATTTTGAAAGACAGGATTTACAGACATTTAGAGAAGCAAGGACTGATTAGAGATAGTCAGCATGACTTTGTGAGTGGAAGACTGCTACACAAAATAAAGGTGCATAGTGTTACAGGTAATGTATTAGCATGGATAGAGGATTGGTTAACTCGCAGAAAGCAAATGGGTGTTTTTCTGGTTGGCAATCAATGACTAGTGGTGTGTCTGAGGGATCAGTGTTGGGACCGCAATTGTTTACAATTTACAGAGATGATTTGGACTGGGGACCAAGTAGTGTGTCAAAATTTGCAGATGACGCTAAAATGGGTGGAAGAGCAAAGTATGCAGAAGACACTGGAAGTCTGCAAAGGGATATAGATAATCTAAGTGAGTGGGCAAGGATCTGGCAGATGTTGGTAAACGTGAGGTCATCCATTTTGGTAGGAGTAACAGCAAAATGGACTATTATTTAAATGGTAAAAAATTGCAGCATTCTGCTGTGCAGAGGGACCTGGGTGTCCTTGTGCAAGAATCTCAAGGAGTTGGTTTGCAGGTGTAGCAGATAATTAAGAAGGCAAATGGAATTTTATCTTTCAATTGCTAGAGGGATGGAGCTTAAAAACAGCGAGGTTATGTTGCAACTGTATAAGGTGCTGGTGAAGCCACATCTGGAGTACTGTGTATGGTTTTGGTCTCCTTACTTGAGAAAGGATGTACTGGCACTGGAGGGGGTTCATACGAGATTCATTAGGTTGATTCCGGAGTTGAGAGGGTTGGCTTATGAGGAGAGTCTGAGTAGACTGGGGCTATACTCATTGGAATTCAGAAGAATGAGGGGAGATCTTATAGAAACATATAAGATTATGAAAGGAATAGGTAAGTAAAAAGGAGGGAAGCTGTTTCCACTGGCGGGTGAACCTTGAACTGGGGGTGCATAGCCCCAAAATAAGGGGAAGCAGATTTAGGACTGAGTTGAGGAGAAACTTTTTCACACAAAGGGTTGTGAATCTATGGAATTCCCTGCCCAGTGAAGCAGTTCAGGTTACCTCATTGAATGTTTTTAAGGCAAGGATAGATACGTTTTTGAACTGGAAAGAAATTAAGGGTTATAGTGAGCAGGTGGGTAAGTGGAACTGAGTCCATGAAAAGATCAACCGTGATCTTATTGAATGGCAGAGTAGGCTCGAGGGGCCAGATGGCCTACTCCTGCTCCTAGTTCTTATGTTCTTAAAATCATGTCTCACAAATTTGATTTTTTTGAAGGGGTAACGAAGAAGGTAGGTGAGGGCTGTGCAGTTGATGTTGTCCACATGGACTTTAGCAAGACCTTTAGCAAGATACCGCATGGCAGGTTGTTGCATAAAGTTAAATCTCACAGGATCCAGGGTGAGATAGCTAAATGGATACAAAATTGGCTTGATGACAGAGGGTTGTTGTAGAGGGTTGCTTTTCAAACTGGAGGTCTGTGCCCAGTGGTTTGCCTTGGATCAGTGCTGGGTCCACTGTTATCATCTATATTTATATTTATATAGATGATTTGGATGAGAAAATAGGAGGCATGGTTAGTAAGTTTGTAAGTGACACCAAGGTTGGTGGCACAGTGGACAGTGAAGATCATCTAGGATTGCAACGGGATCTTTGATCAATTGGGCCATTGGGCTGACAAATGGCAGATGGAGATTAATTCAGATGATGCATTTTGGTAGATTGAACCAGGGCAGGACTTATTCAGTTAATGGTTGGCCACTGGGGAAAATTATAGAACAAAGATATTTAAGGGTAGAGGTTCATAGCTCCTTGAAAACGGAATCACAGGTGGACGGAGTGGTGAAGATGGCATTCGGTGTACTTGGTTTCGTTGGTCAGAACATTAAGTACAGGAGTTGGGACGTCTTATTGAAGTTGTACAAGACATTGGTACGGCCACACTTGGAGCACTTCGTACCGTTCTGGTCACCCTATTATAGAAAGGAAAATATTAAACTAGAAAGGGTGCAGAAAAAATTTACTATGATTCTACCGGGGCTTGATGTTTTGAGTTATAACGAGAGGCTGGAAAGACTGGGACTTTTTTCTCTGGAGCATCAGAGACTGAGGGGTGATCTTATAGAGGTCTATAAAATAATGAGGGCCATAGATCACCTAGACGGTCAGCATATTTTCCCAAAGGTAGGGGAGTCTAAAATTAGAGGGCATAGGTTTAAGATGAGACGGGAGAGATACAAAAGTGCCCAGAGAGGCAATTTTTTCACACAGGGTGGTGTTTGGAACAAGCTGCCAGAAGTAGTCTTAGAGACGGGTACAATTTTGTCTTTTAGAAAGCATTCAGATAGCTACGTAAGTAAGATGGCTATAGAGGGATATGGACCAAACATGGGCAGTTGGGACTGGCTTTGCAGTTTGAAAAAAGGGGCAGCATGGTCAAGTAGGGCCAAAGGGCCTGTTTCCATGCAGTAAACCTCTGACTATGATAATCTCTGTGTGTTCCAATTCATAAAGCCAGCTAAGAATAATTATGTTGTGTGGGGAAACACTAATATTTGGATTTTATTTTTCTATGACTTGTTTTTGCACTCACCACCTCAGTTGGTTTAAAAAGCAGGTGTTTGAAAGCATTTCACCCAGGTACTTAATTGAAAGCATTTTTTTAAAATTGCCAGTTTGACAACTGAATTTTCAACGCTATGAGGTTGTTCTTTTGTCTGATTTTGGGTCATCAAGGAAAGAAATTGTTATCTGACTTTGGGGTTCTGAATCCTATGCTAGTGACTGAGAAAATAGTGAATGTAATTAAGTATTTTGGCTAAGTACGATGAAAGTAAGATTGTAGAAATATCTGAGTAAGATGTGGGTAAGTCACAATGGAGATGAATATTTAAAAGGAAAATGCAGCAAAAAACATTTTATGAATGTCCAAGTGGCAAAGTACCCATAATTTTCTAAAAACATAATGTTGGGTTGGAGGATGACCTATGCTCAAGAGAGCTATATCAAAACATTTTAAACTGGTGCGACATTTGGAAATAATTATACAGGATGAAATCGAATCAGAGCTTGAAGCACATGGGCTAACCAGTTCAACCAGGATGAAACTCATGGGGCAGGTTGCGCTTGACTAATTTCACAATAGTTACAGCTGAGAAGGAGATCAATTGGCCTGTAATGGCTGCAAAGGCTCTCTGAAGGAGCAATTTACCTTTTGACACCTTTTTTCCATAGCCCACAGTTCTCATTTGCGGAGGACATGCAGGAATATATGCTTTTTAGTAATCAACAGAGATGTACAGTCACTAGATTTGAATATGTACATTATGGGTCAAAATCCCGGAACTCCCTTCCTAACAATACCGTGGATGTACATGAACCACTGCAATCTGTGTGATGAAAGAAGGCAGCTCACAACCACCTTCCCAAAGACAATTGGGGATGGGCAGTAAATGCTGGCCTAGCTAGTGACAGAATTTTAAAAAAGGTTAATCAAATAGCATATATTTAATTTGCATGTAATTGATCAGCTTCTGTGTTTTGGATAACAAAGAAACTAGAAACACTTGAGGTACACACTTAATTTGTTCAGCCTCTTTCTATTTTCTTTCTCCAAAGATACTGATTAATGTCACAATGCCCACTCAGCAAATGAAAAACGTGCTGCACAGGTTTGACATAGGAGAGGCTGAATAAACTAGGCTTGTACTCGTTAGAGTTTAGAAGAATGAGGGGAGACCTCATTGAGACATATAAGATGATGAATGGGATGGATAGGATAGAGGTGGAGAGACTCTTCCCGCTCAGAAAGGACAGTAGGACTAGGGGGCACAGCCTCAAGATAAAGGGGGGGGGCGGTTTAGAACGGAGTTGAGGAAGAATTTCTTCACTCAAAGGGTGGTGAATCTCTGGAATTCTCTGCCCGTTGAAGTGGTGGAGGCTACCTCGCTAAATATTTTTAAGACGCGAGTTGATGGGTTTTTGATAAGAGACGGGATTAAGGGTTATGGGGAGAGGGCGGGAATGTGGAACTGAGCCACGACAGATCAGCCATGATCTTATTGAATGGCGGGGCAGGCTCGAAGGGCTAGATGGCCTACTCCTGCTCCTATTTCTTATTTCTTATGTTCTTATGAATATTCAAAAGACTTTTTAATGAGATTCTTCAAAAGAAAGCTGCGAAAAACAAAGCTATGATATTTCATGGTTTATCAGGTTAGAATAGTAGTGCAAGCAAATTTGATTAATGATTAGAGGGATGAATAATTTGTGCCCTATATTGAATTTTCTGCTCATCAAGATGAAAGATGCTTTCCTATTGTAAATGTGTCAGCACTTGTCCACGTAAGATGTAACGCAACATGATGTGAAGTAAAACTTCCTACTCTCTGCTTCCGCCCCAACTTCAGAAGGAAGTTTTTGTGCCAGTTTAATACTTTTTCTGTTTTTTCACACCAGCCACCCTATGACCTTTCTGAATGGATTAATGCTGAATTAGACAGTTTTGGGCTGAAGCCCCATGCTCAATAAGTGTGGTTGCTGCTGAAATGTTTCTCATTGTTAGCGAGGAAAACTTTTTAATGTGCTTTTTTAGAATTGAAACTAACTATCCTGCGCTAGTTTTCAGTTCAGGTGTGGATGTATTGTATTGATGTCTGACAATGCATCATTACCAGTCAAAACTCCTTTATTTAACTGAAATTCAAAAGCAGTTCTATGCTTTATTCTGAATACAGTCTAATTATGTGCCAGGTATTACTCTCTTCTGCGTGACTTTTTCAGCTTGGCATTTGCAATACTACATTTCTTTATCTCTCTATTACTCAATTTTTCCTTCTCGCACTGCTTCACTGGGACCAGACTACAATTTTGTTTTAAATTCCAAAATAAATGTTAAACACAAACAATATTAAGCTGTCATAATGAATACACAATGCACAGAACTATTTTGATTTCCTTTGTGCTAGCTGTGGTTCCCTTAACCCCTCTTCAGACAGTGAACAACTCAGCAGAAAATAATTTGGAAGTTAGCTATTAACAATGCTAATTATCTGCTGTAAAACAATGTGACTGTTTCAAGTAAAGCAATAGTCTGGTCCCGTGGGGTGAAGCTGCTGTCCATATAGCTACTGTCTGCTTTCTGCTGGGTCTGATAAACTCCTGTCCCTTTCCAGGCTGGATTGATGTCACCTGGGATGCTGGTGGCTCTAACTCTTATCGTATGGGCGCAGAAGGAAAATTTGACCTCAAGCTTGCACCAGGGTACGACCCTGATTCAGCGCCATCACCCAAACCTGTTTCATCCACTGTTTCAGGCACAGCGCAGGCATGGAGCAGCTTGGTGAAAAACAACTGCCCAGACAAGATGGCGGCTACTGCACCGGGCTCCTCCAGTCGAAAAGGAAGCAGCAGTTCTGTGTGTAGCGTGGCTAGTAGCAGCGATATAAGCTTGAGCTCATCTAAAATGGATCGCAGATCTGAAAGCGTATTGGAACAGACAACTGCTTCTGGCACAGACAGTCACGAACCTATCGTTGTCCTTTCTGCTGCTGATATTTTGCCCCAAGGCGTCGTCGGATCAACTTCTAGTGCCAGTACTAGCACCTTGACTGCAGACACAGCAAGTGAAAATGTGGATAGGAAGTCTGTTCCTGATGCCACAATGCGTAATTCTGGAGAATCTGGTGCAATATCAATGGGTATTGTTAGTGTGAGCTCCCCTGATGTGAGTTCAGTAGCTGAATCATCAAACAAGGAAGCAACATCGCAACGCCCACTTAGTTCTTCAGCAAGTAACAGACTTTCAGTAAGTTCACTGTTAGCTGCTGGGGCACCCATGAGCTCAAGTGCCAGTGTGCCCAATCTGTCTTCAAGGGAAGCCTCCAGCCTTATGGAATCTTTTGTACGACGAGTTGCTAATATAGCACGTACCAACGCCACCAACAATATGAATTTAAGCCGCAGTAGCAGCGATAACAACACTAATACTCTGGGTCGGAATGTAATGAGTACTGCAAGTAAGTGATTCCAGTAAAATTTTTTCATGACTCAAATATTTTGGTATTTCATTAAAATCGTTTAATTGTGATCCTCAATGTCATGAAAGTATTCTCCGTCCAAATTTCTAATGCCATCAGGAGTCCTGGATCCTCATTTTGATAACTAATACCCTTATTATTTGAGCTGCAGGCCCTTTATTACCCCCACCCATCCCAGGGATCTAGGTGTGTGTGTACATAGATCCCTGAAAGTTGGGAATCAAGTAGATAAGGTTGTTAAGAAGGCGTACGGTGTCTTGGCGTTTATTGGTAGGGGGATTGAATTTAGGAGTCGCAGTGTAATGTTGCAACTGTACACTACTCTAGTGCGGCCGCACTTGGAGTACTGTGTGCAGTTCTGGTCCCCGCATTACAAGAAGGATGTGGAGGCGTTGGAGAGGGTGCAGAGGAGGTTTACTAGGATGTTGCCTGGTATGGTGGGGAGGTCCTATGAGGAGAGACTGAGGGATTTAGGGTTGTTTTCGTTGGAAAGAAGGCGGCTAAGAGGGGATCTTATTGAAACATATAAGATGATTAGAGGTTTAGATAGGGTGGATAGTGATAGCCTTTTTCCTCGGATGGAGAAAGCTAGCACGAGGGGGCATGGCTTTAAATTAAGGGGGGGTAGCTACAGGACGGATGTCAGGGGTAGGTTCTTTACCCAGCGGGTGGTGAGGGATTGGAATGCCCTGCCTGCTGCAGTTGTAAATGCGTCTAGTTTGGGGGCGTTTAAGAGATCTCTGGATAGGTTTATGGACGAAAAGGGATTGGTATAGGCTAGTGGGTCATTGTTTTTGTAACTGGTCGGCGCAACATCGTGGGCCGAAGGGCCTGTTCTGCGCTGTAATGTTCTATGTTCTATGTTCCTACAATTTTCCTCCTCGAGTCTACTGTTAATAAAAAAAAATGAAGGTGACTAAGCACTTGTTTTAACATTTATGGCAAGATATATGATGCTAACAATTAAAACATGTGTTTTGCCATCATGCATCCTCATGTGGTTCTGATACCAGCATTTTATTGAGCTTGTCACTTAATATTTGGCAACAGTATTAAGGATACTTGGTTTGTTTGACCAATGAAAATAATATTAAACAGAATAAATGCTAAATTCTTACTCAAAACAGTGTTCTTATTTTGTATGTTTTCCTTGTTCTTTATGTATATCAGCACAGCCTTGAATTGCTATAAGTCAAAGGATTTAAACAATTTACTTCAATTCACCTGTTTTAAAACCGAGGAATCAAGCACAAAGTCAATCTGTTAGGTTTTCAATAATTGTTGGTGAAGAATAAAACATTGAACTTCATGCAAATTGCTGAAATTCACATTAAGAATTTTTTTTGAAAAACATGGGAGTAATTCAATATTTTATTTCCTGAAACTTATAGCTTCTCCTCTTATGGGCGCCCAGAGTTTCCCAAATCTCACAACTACTGGTACCACATCAACTGTCACCATGTCAACTTCCAGCGTCACCAGTAGCAACAATGTAGCAACAGCAACCACTGGTTTGTCAGTTGGTCAGTCACTCAGTAACACTCTGACAACCAGCCTGACATCCACGTCCAGTGAAAGTGACACAGGTCAAGAAGCAGAATTTTCTTTATATGGTAGGTCATTATCAAGGACTGTAGAGGTGAGAATACCATTATCATATTGTCTGCGTTGAATTCTGTGTATGCTGGATGCTAAGTGTAGATCTTACCTTAAAATATTTCCCCATTGAAGTTTTACTGGAAATGATAAAGTTCCATAAATGCTAATTGTATGTGTGGATAATGCTTGATGATTTGAATGAATTATATACAACTGGAAAAAAAGACATCTTAATGTTCTCAGGTGATTATTTAGTGGTGTGGTTGAGGAGTGTTTAAACTAGAATGTCAGGGGGTGAGAACCTAAGCGTGATGACAAGAGAAAGAGAAACGAGGACAACTAGAAGTAAGAACAGTAAAAAGCAAAAACGAGAGACAGGGTAATCAATGGAGAGGGGGAAATTGGGCAAAGTATAGGGCAAAAAATAGTACAAAGAAAAATTAAGGTGATTAAAAATGTCAAAAAGGTTAGCCTCAAGGTTTTGTAAAGATAGACAAACTGACAGTGCAAATTAAGATAAATGGATATCATCTCATAGCTGTTGTCGAGACATGAATGAAAGGGGACCAAAACAGGGAACTTGATGTCCAAGGATATTATACTTTTTCAAAAGACAAGAAGGAAGGTAGAAGAAGACAAGAAGGTGGGTAGCATTATTAGTGAGAGATGAAATGAGGTCAGTTGTGAGAAACAGTCTAGGCTTGGATGATGTAGAGTCCATTGGGATTAAAAAAAACAGCAAGGGAAAGAAGGCATTGTAGTGAAAGAAGACATGAGTAGTGTGTAACCAAACAGTAGTCACACTGTCGGAATGGGTATAGATCAGCAAATAATAGCAGCATATAAAAAGAATAAAGCATTAATTATAGGTGACTTTAATCCTCATACTGATTGGGTTAATCAGGTTGCAAAGGGCATTTGTGACAGCAAATTCATAGAGTACATTAGGGATAGTTTCCTAGTGCAACCAGGGAACAGGCTACCTTGGATCAGGAAATGGGTAATGAGACAGGTTTAATAAATTACAGAGTAAAAGATCCCCTAAGAAGTAACGCTTATAATGGAATTTAATATTCATTTTGAGAATGAGGAAATTAGGTCAGAAACAACTGTGTTTAACTTAAATAAAGAGAATTATAATGAAATGAGAATGAAGTTAGCTAAAGTGAACTGAGTCATAGAGGTTTACAGCATGGAAACAAGCCCTTTGGCTTAACTTGTCCATGCCGCCCTTTTTTTTTTCAAAAACCCCTAAGCTAATCCCAATTGCCTGCATTTGGCCCATATCCCTCTATACCCATCGTACCCATGTAACCATCTAAATGCTTTTTAAAACATAAAATTGTATCTGCCTCTACTACTATCTCTGGCAGCTTGTTCCAGACACTCTCCACCCTCTGTGATAAACAATTGCCTCTCTGGACACTTTTCTATCTCTCTCCCTCACCTTAAACCTATGCTCTCTAGTTTTAGACTCCCCTACGTTTGGGAAAAGATATTGACTATCCACTTTGTCTATGCACCTCATTATTTTATGGACCTCTATAGATCACCCCTCAGCCTCCTACGCTCCAGAGAAAAAAGTCCCAGTCTATTCGGCCTCTCCTTATAACTCAATCCATGAAGTCTCAATAGCATCCTAGTAAATCTTTTCTGCACTCTTTCTAGTTTAATAATATCCTTTCTATAATAAAGTGACAGAATTGCACACAGTATTTCAAGTGTGGCCTTACCAATGTCTTGTACAACTTCAACAAGATGTCCCAACTCCTGTATTCAATGTTCTGACTGATGAAACTAAGCATGCAGAATGCCTCCTTCACCACTCTGTGCAACTGTGACTCTGCTTTCAAGGTGCTATGAACATGTACCACTAGATCTCTTTGTTCTGTAACTCTCCCCAATGCTCTACCATTACCTGAGTAAGTCCTGCCCTGGTTCAATCTACCAAAATGCATCACCTCACATTTGTCTAAATTAAACTCCATCTGCCATTCATCAGCCCACTGGCCCAATTGATCAAGATCCCTTTGCAAATGGAGATGACTTTCTTCATTGTCCACTATGCCACCAATCTTGATGTCATCTGCAAACTCACTAACCACGCCTCCTATATACTCATCCAAATCATTAATATAAATGACAAATCACAGTGGACCCAGCACTGATCCCTGAGACACACTGCTGGTCACAGGCCTCCACTTTGAAAAACAATTCTCTATAACCACCCTCTGGCTTCTGTCAAGAAGCCAATTTTGTATCCAATTTAGAAACCTCAGGCTGGATCCCGTGAGATTTAACTTTACGCAACAACCTATCATGCGGCACTTTGTCAAAGGCCTTGCTAAAGTCCATGTAGACATCATCAACTGCACTGCCCTCATCTACCTTCTTGGTTACCCCTTCAAAAAACTCAATTAAACTTGAGACATGATTTTCCATTCTCAAAGCCATGCTGATTGTCCCTAATCACTCCTTGCATCTCTAAATGCCTGTGGATCCTGTCTCTCAAAATACCTTCTAACAATTTACCCACCACAGGTGTGAGGCTCACTGGCTTGTAGTTCCCTGGCTTTTCCCTGCAGCCCTTTTTAAACAAAGGCACAACATTTTGCCACTCTCCAATCTTCAGGCACCTCACCCGTGACTATTGATGATTCAAATATCTCAGCCAGGGGACCCACAATTTCCTCTCTAGCCTCCCACAACGTCCTGGGATATACCTCATCACGTCCTGCAGATTTATCTACCTTGATGTACATTAAGACTTCCAGCACCACCACCTCTGTAATATGTACATTCCTCAAGACATCAATATTTATTTCCCCAAGTTATGCTAATATTCATGCTTTTCTCAGTAGTAAATACTGATGAGCAATATTCATTTAGGATCTCACCCATCTCTTGTGGAACCACACATAGATAACATTGTTGATCCTTAAAAGGCCCTACTGTCTCCCTTGTTACTCTTTTGCCCTTTATGTATTTGTAGAAGTTCTTTGAATTCTCCTTTGCCTTATCTGCCAAAACAATCTTGTGTCCCCTTTTTGCCCTCCTGATTTCTCTCTCAACTCTACTCCTACACCCCCTATACTGTTCAAGAGATTCACTTGATCCCAGCTGCCTATGCATGTTATGTGCCTCTTCTTCTTCTTGACCAGGGCCTCAGTGTCCCAAGTCATGCAGGGTTCCCAACTTTTGCCAGCCTTGCCCTTCACTCTAAAGGAATGTGTTTACCCTGAACCCTAGTTAACACAGTTTTGAAAGCATGTCACTTATTAGACATCCCTTTGCCTTCTCACAGATCCTCCAGTTAACTTTTGAAAGTTCCTGCCTGGTGTCACCAAAACTGACCTTGCCCCAATTTAGAGTTTTAACTTTTGGGACACACCTATCATTCTCCTTAGCTATGTTAAACCTAATAGAATTTTGGTTACTGATCCCAAAGTGATCCCTCACTAACACTTCTGTCACCTGCCCTTCCTTATTTCCCATGAGGAGGTCAAATTTTGTCCCCTCTCACGTCGGGCCAACCATCATACTGAGTGAGAAAATCCTACTGAATGCAGTCAACAAATTTCTCTCCATCCAACCCTCAAATACAATGGCTGTCCCAGCCAGTATTGGGAAAGTTAAAATCTCCGACTGTTACCACCTTATTTTTCTTGGAGCTATCTGTAATCTCCTTACGTATTTGCTCCTCAATTTCCTGCTGACTATTTGGTGCCCTATAGTAGAACCCTATCAAAGTGATTTTCCCCTTCTTATTTCTCAGTTCTACCCATATAGACTCGGTGGCTGAACCCTCGGGTATATCCCCTCTCGGTATGACCGTTATGCTTTCCCTTATCAAAAGTGCAACTCCCATTCCTCTCTTACCTCCTGTTCTACCTTTCCTATAGTTTCTGTAACCCTGGAACATTAAGCTGCCAGACCTGCCCCTCCCTTAGCCATGTTTCAGTAATTGCTATAATATCTCAGTCCCACATACTCATCAATACTCCAAGTTTATCTGCCTTGCCTGTCAGGCCTCTTGCATTGAAATAAATGCAGTTTAATCTGGACTTCCCTTGCTCTCTATCTTGCTTCTGTCTGATCTCTGGTATTAGGATTACTGACGCTGTCTTCACTAATTAATGTGCTCTCCTTAACTTCCCATGCTGTCCTCAAACTTCTCTTCTGTTTCCCTACTGCTTTGGATCCCGTTCCCCTGCCAAACTAGTTTAAACCCTCCCGAGTGGCTCTAGCAAATCTCCCTGCCAGGTTGTTAGTCCCCTTCCAGTTCAAATGTAACCTATCCCTCTTGAACGGATCAGCCCTTTCCCAGAAAAGATCCCAATGATCCAAAAATCTAAATCCCTGCCCCCTGCACCAGCTCTCAAGCCAGGCATTCATCTGCCAAATCCTCCTATTCCTACTCTCACGTGGCACCGGGTAGTAGTCCTGAAATTACTACCTTCGAGGTCCTGCAAGTTAGCCTTCTGCCTAACTCTCTGTATTCACATTTCAGGATGTGAATCTCATCCCTTTTCCTACCTATGTCATTGGTACCAGTGTGTACAATAACCTCTGGCTGCTCATCCTCCCCCTTAAGAATGTCCTGCAATCGCTCAGAGACGTCCTTGACCCTGGCACCAGAGAGGCGACACACCATTCTGGAGTCTCAATTGCGGCCACAGAAATGTCTGTTTGTGCCTCTAACTAGTGAGTCCCCTATTACTACTGCTCGCTTGCTCTTTACCCGATCCTGTCTCAGCAGAACCAGCTGTGGTGTCACAGGTCTGCTATTGCTGGTGTCTCATAACAACATAAGAAATAGGAGTAGGCCATCTAGCCCTTCGAGCCTGCCCCACCATTCAATAAGATCATGGTTGATCTGAAGTGGATCAGTTCCACTTTCCCACTTTCTCCCTATAACCCTTAATTCCCCTGTCTATCAGAAACCTATCTACCCGTGACTTATATACTCAGGAGGTAGCCTCCACCACTTCAATGGGCAGAGAATTCCAGAGATTCACCACCCTTTGGGTAAAGAAGTTACTCAACCTGAAGTTGTCTCCACCTTTAACAGCATCCAAAATGATATGCCTGTTTGAAAGGGGAATAGACACAGGAGAGTCCTGCACTACCTGCCTGCCTCTCCTGGCAGTCACCCATCTATCTATCTGAACCTGTGCTGTGATAATCTCCCTATAACTAGTGTCTATCACACTCTCTGCCTCCTGTATGCTCCGCAGTGCATCCACCTGCCGCTCCAACTGAACAATGCAGTCTGTGAGGAGCTGCAACTGGACATACTTCCCACAGACAAAGTTGTCAGGGAGACTAGGTTGCTCCCTAATGGCCCACATCTGGCAGAAAGACCATGCCACTGCCCTAACAGCCATTTTGCCCTTAGCAACTTGCCACTGTCTTGCTTATGGTCCTTCTGCCAACTTTTTTTTTGGTTAGAGGAGGAGGGAGGGAGGGAAACACTGAAGTAGTGTTTGGGGTTTAACCGTCCTCTCACAGAAACTCCTCCATAAACCACTCCTTCTGGTCACAGTGACTGCATTTATACAAATTTGACCTGCAAATGCCAATCACCTTCACCGGTAAGTTAGTTTTATACTCAGTGATGCTCTGCTCCGCCCTCCGACTGCTCCCTGCAGACTAGGGAGTGTTTCTGTTTTTCTGCTAAAATTATCAAAATCGCCTACTGTGGTTATACTTTACACTGTCCCCTAAGTGGACGCGTTATGCTCCTGGAACCAGTCCAGAGTTGTTATTTATTTATTATTATGAACTGGGTGGATAGATTAAAAGGAAGGACAGTAAATGAGCAGTGGCAGACATTTAAGGAGATCATTCATAACTCTCAGCAAAATTACATCCCAGAAAGGAAGGAAGATACTAAATGAGAGGGATGAACCAGATATGGCTGACCAAGAAAAAGCATTTAAAGAGGCAAAAGTCAGATATAGCTCCGAACACTGGGATAAATTCAGAATGTGACGATGCCGGCGTTGGACTGAGGTAAACTCCCAGTCACCTGACGAAGGGACAGATTGTCCTGAAAGCTTGCAGCTTTTGTTACAAATAAACCTGTTTGGACTTTAAACTGGTGTTGTGGGATTTCTTTGAATAAATTCAGAATCCAGCAAAGGAGGACTAAAAATTAATAATGAGAAAATAAACTACAAGGACAAACGCATGAGGAGCAAAGAACAAATGAATATGAAAACTGGCAGTAAGAGCTTCTTTAAATATATAAAAAGGAAGTGATCTGGGGAAATAGTTATGGGGAGCAAGGAAATGTTCTGCAGATGTGTTGGACTGGGGTGAACACAGAAGTCTCACAACACCAGGTTAAAGTCCAACAAGTTTATTTGGTAGCAAAATCCACTAGCTTTAGAAGCGCTGATCCTTTAGGGCATATAAAGACAAACTCAATTTACAAATTAATGATTGGAATGTGAATCTTCATAGATAATCAAGTTTTGAAGGTGCAGACAATGTGAGTGGAGAGAGCATTAAACACAGGTTAAAGAGATGTGTATTGTCTCCAGACAGGACAGTTAATGAGGTTTTGCAAGCCCAGGCAAGTCATGGGGATTACAGGTTGTATGACATGAACCCAAGATCCCAGTTGAGGCCGTCCTCGTGTGCAGAGCTCGGCTATCAGTCTCTGCTCAGCGCCTCTACATTGTGTGTCGTGAAGGCCGCCTTGGAGGATGCTTACCCGAAGATCAGAGGCCAAATGCCATGACCACTGAAGTGTTCCGCTATAGGAAAAGAACACTGTTGCCAGTAGCTTTGAACAGCTTTGAAATTGAGTTGACTGCTGATGGGGAAATAAGATAATTGCACCACAGCATCTCATCACAGCTTCAGAACCATGATTTTTTACCTAGGAATATTAAAGCATGGAAACACTATCATCCTTGAGTTTCTTTTCAAACCACCTGCCATTCTGCCTTGAATTGCTGCTTCTGAAGATTCACTGGGTCAAAATCCTGGAACTCCCTAGGTGCAATTTTCCCCGTCCCTATACAATGTTTCACAGTGGTGGAGGCAATCTACCATTGGCTGACCGTGGCTTCTTCTAGTCCAGCCACTGTCAATGGGGTTTCCTGTTGCATACACCCCTGCCGCTGGGAAACATGTGACGGGTTTGCCATTGGCGGGACCAGAAGATCCCTTTGGCAGGAATGACCAGAAAATTCCGGCCCTGTGTGGGAATATCTTTACATAGACTGCAGTATTTCAAGAAGGTAGCTTACCACTATCACAAGGGCAACAAGGGGTGGCCAATAAATGCTGGCATTGTGAATGACCCAGTCATTAATAAATAAAACTTTTGTCCAAATTGTACAAGGCGCTAGATTGAAAATAACACAGTGGCAAGCACTGGGGTCTACCTGCCATGTGAGACAACTTGCCACTTTGATAGCATATTTTCTTGATGCTCCTCCAAGGTACTGAATGATGAATGTCAGTAACAAAATAAAGGAGGTTCACACAAGCTACAGTAGGTCAACAAAGATTTACTTGAATTTGACTTGTTACAAATATTTACTAATAGTAAAGTTTATTAAATTATTCAGCAGCATGTTTTGAAAATGTTTTGTATGATCTTGTCTTGCAGTTGAACATGATTTACTTTTTCTATTTAATGTTCATTTAGAATTCAGTCTGAAATAAGTCTTTTATTCCAATGGGTGATCCTTATATCATATTGTGCAGATTTTCTAGACAGCTGTCGTGCTAGTACTTTACTGGCAGAACTTGAGGATGATGAAGATTTGCCTGAACCAGATGAGGAAGATGATGAAAATGAGGATGACAATCAAGAAGATCAAGAGTATGAAGAAGTTATGGTATGCTATTTTCCTGCAGTTTCAAATGAGCTTTTAACTATTGAGATTATATTCATCTTACCAACAGCAGCAGTACACTGTTGTTGTAGAAGTCATAATGCAGACGTTACTAGGTCTGATATTCTGTTAAATTTGCAGTTTTATAATACTTGTAAATAGAAAAAAATTTCTTGATTGAATCTTGGAACACAGGAAGAAGAAGAATATGAAACAAAAGGTGGACGTCGTAGAACATGGGATGATGATTTTGTCCTAAAGCGGCAGTTCTCTGCCTTAGTCCCTGCTTTTGATCCACGACCTGGTCGTACAAATGTGCAGCAGACAACTGATTTAGAAATCCCTCCTCCAGGTACTTCGTTTAGAACAAAATGGTGAATTGCAAAGATCCTTTCACTTGTTTTGTGACACATAAATCCTTTCACCATTGTATCAAGCACACAGGTTGACTTGTCTCTATTTCCTCTGTCTTATAGTTCGTGTTATGCTATTTCATTTGTATTCCATAGTTAAAATAATTAAATCATGTTGTAATAACAATGTACCTCATTTTAACTGTTTAGTAATATCTCTTAAAATAGACTTTGCATTAGTTTGCCATGTTCATTTTTATAATGCTTATATTAAAAATGGAATGCGTTTTAAGTTTTGAAAATTTTTTTGTAGGAACACCTCGATCAGAATTGCTGGAGGAAGTAGAATGTGCTCCTTCGCCACGATTAGCATTGACTCTTAAGGTAGCAGGTTTGGGAACATCTCGTGAAGTGGAGTTGCCCCTCTCAAACTACAGAGCTACCATTTTCTGTTATGTGCAGAAACTGTTGCAGCTTTCTTGCAATGGAAATATAAAATCTGATAAGTTTAGACGCATATGGGAACCAACATACACGTAAGTGAACTTAATGGGAAATTTTATTTGTTTTGAATTTGTTTGATTAGAAATATTTCTCAAGTGCACTACCTACTAGTTTATTTAAAATTCTGAATTCACATTCAGAAGTCCTTGGCTACCATTTGAGTTGTTTTAGATCAAGTAATAAAGCTTGCCTGAATGTCTCATTAATTAAGTTCAACATGTGTACCATATAGACCAAGAAGGGTCTACTTCTGATCTTTGCCAAATATGGGGTGGGTGTGGTGATATTACTTGGATACTTCATTCAAGAAAACAGTTAAGTTCCTTATGGTAGGGCCATCTGATTTGGTCAGAGACAGGAGTTTGGAAATGAGGCAGGTAAAAGGACCAAGAAGGTAGAATTAGAGGAGACATAATCCTTCGAATTGTCGAACAGGTTTAGGTTCGTGCAGTTTGTATTGATGAGAACAGAGGCTACAAGGTGGATGAGTGAACTGCCTGTGGCAATGGAATACAGGAAGCCATTCAAGTGAGGAAAGTAAATAGAAATGTTGTGGTTGGAGACAGTACAGTCAGAGGCAGAGGCAATTCTCTCTACAGCTGAGATCATGTCCAGAACACTGTGTTGCCTGCGTGGCGCCAAGGTTCAGGACACCATCTTCTCTGGGCTGGAGAGGAACTTGCAGTGGGAGGGGGAAGAATCTAGTTGTTGTGGTCAACGTGGGTACCAATGACATAAAGTCGAACTTGGAAAAATTCTGCAAAACATGACAAGAATAAAGAGGAGCACGTACAGTATGAGAGATGATTTGCTAGTAATATAAAAACAGATAGTAAGAATCTCTACAAATATTTAACAAAGAAAAGAATAACTCAAGCTGGTATTGACCCTCTAGAGAACAAGTCGCAGCAAGTAATAATGAAAAACCAGGACAGGCCAGAGGCATTAGACAGATACTTTGTCTATCTTCACTGCAGGAGACTTTTAAAAAAAACTTTCCCATAAATACTTGAAAACTAAGGGATGAAAGGGGCAGGCATTCTTTAAACAGCTGCCTGAGGAAAATATGATTTGGAGATGCTGGTGTTGGACTGGGGTGGGCACAATAAGAAGTCTCTCAACACCAGTGTGAGACTCCCACACCACATAGTGTGACATGAGGGTACATGTTACCCCCACCATTTGGCCTGGGCTTATAAAATCTTACTAACTGTCCTGGCTTGAGACAATTCACACCGTTTTAACCTGTGATTATCCCTCTCTCCACTGTAGTTGTAAAGATTTGATTATCTGCAAAGACTTGCAATCCAACTATTACCTTGCAATTATGTATTTGACTATATATGCTGTGTTTGTGAAACCTACCACTCCACTCTCCTGATAAAGAAGCTGAGCTCCAGAAGCTCGTGATTCCAAATAAACTTGTTGGACTTTAACTTGTATTATGAGACTTCTTACTGCGCCCAAAGAAAACATGCTGGAAAGTATTAAATTGAAAAGTCCCCACGGCCAGGTGGCCTAAATCCTGGGACCTTAAACAAGTGGCTGCAGAGACAGTAGATGTAGTGGTTATGATTGCACTAGATTACAGACTAAAAATGTGCTGGTTAGTTTGATTGGCCATGGTAAATTGCCCCTTAATGTCAGGGGGTTAGTGAAGTAAATACGTAGGGTTATGGGGTAGGGCCTGGATCGGATTGTTGTCAGTGTAGGTTCAATGGGCCAAATAGTGGTCTCCTGCACTGTAGGGATTCTATGTTGTATAATCTTCCAAAATCCTTAGATTCTGGAATGGTCACATTGGATTGGGAAATAGCAAGAGAAAGGAGGGAGGCAGCAAAGAGGTAACAAAGAGGCCAGTCAGCCTAATGTCTGTCATATAGAACTTGCTAAAATCCATTATAAGAAGGTCATAGCAGACTAGAAAATTATAATGGGATCGGGCAGAATTAATATGGGTTTGTGAAAGGAAAAGAGTGCTTAACTAATTTCAGAATTTTTGTGCAAGTAACAGACCTTAATCAAGGTGGATAAAAGAGAAACCTGTAGATATGGTGTATTCAGATCTTCAGAAGACATTGGATAAGGTGCCACGTCAAGTGTTACGTGGTGTGGGGGTGACGTATTAGCATGGATAATAGCCATCCCAGGAAGCAGAGATTTTTTTCAGATTGGCAAGCTGTAACCAGTGTCACAACAATCACTGCAGTGGTCTGAACTATACTCAATCTATATCAATGACATGGATGAAGGGACCAACTATATGATAGTTAAATTTGCAGATGATACCAGATAGGTAGGAAGCTAAATTGTCAATAGGAGATAGAGCTGATAAAGGGAGGTTACGTGACTGGCAAAAACATTGGTAGGTACAGTTTGAAGTGTGAAAATGTGAACTTGTCCACTTTGGCAGGAAGAATAGAATAGTATAATATCTAAATGCAGAGAGATAACAGAAGTTGGTGGTAGAGGAATCTGGGTGTCCTCATACATGAATCACAAAAGGTTGGTTTGGATGTACAGCAAGTGATTTGGAAGGCAAATAGAATGTTGGTGTTTAGTGCAAGAGGAATTAAATATAAAAGTAAAAAAGTTTTGTTGCAGCTATACAGGCCTTGGTGAGACCCTAAGTGCATTAGAAATAGAACAGAGATGGTTCATAGAACATAGAACACTACAGCACAAACAGGCCCTTCGGCCCACAAGTTGCGCCGATCACATCAACACCTACCAACCTACAGACCTATCTATAACCCTCAATCTCATTAAACCCCATATACTCATCCAGAAGTCTTTTAAAAGACCCCAGCGAGTTCGCCTCCACCACCACCGACGGCAGCCGATTCCATTCACTCACCACCCTCTGAGTGAAAAACTTACCCCTAACATCACTTCTGAACTTCCCTCCCTGCACCTTAAATCTGTGTCCTCTCGTAGCAACCATTTCAACCCGGGGAAATAGCCTCTGAGAATCCACCCTATCTATTCCTCTCAACATTTTGTAAACTTCTATCAGGTTGCCTCTCAACCTTCGTCTCTCCAGGGAAAAGAGTCCCAGCTCCCTCAACCTAACTTCATAAGGCATGCCTCCCAGTCCAGGCAACATCCTTGTAAATCTCCTCTGTACCCTCTCAATAGGTTCACTCGCGTCATTCCTGAGATGAAGGGCTTATTTGGAAAGATTGGGCAGGATGGGCCAAATCTATGGAGTTTAGGAGAACATGTTTCCGTCATGGGAAGATGGTTTAAAAATAAGCGGTTTCCCTTTTAAGGTGATGATGAATAGTATTGTTTTTCTGAGGATTGTTAGTCTGTGCAATTCTCTTCCATGGAAAACACTGGAGGCTGGGCCATAAGTGCAGAATACATTTAGATAGTATACTTTTCTTCTTGCCGAAGTGGACAAGTTCATGTTTTCCTACATTAAACTGCATCTGTCGACTCATAACCTGTCTGCATTCTCTCTATCTCCTCTTGACAACTTTCCTACCGATCTGGTGTCACCAGCAAATTTAGCTATTATACATTTTGTCCCTTTATCCATGTCATTGATATAGATTGTGTACAGTTGAAGCCCCTATTTTCAAAGATAAGTTAAATAGATTTTTGATTGACCAGGGAGTCAAAGGGGTGCAGACAGAGGTGGAGTTGGGACCTCACTCACATCAGCCTCGATCTTATCAAATGCAGGCTCGAAGGCCTAATGGCCTGCTCCTCCTAAATCCTATGTTCCTGTTTCATTCTTATGATAGACAAAAAGATCACAATCATTGTTTTTTAAATGAGTCCAAAATGTTGTGTGATTTCAAGAAGATATAGCTCTTGGGGCTAAAGAGATATAGGCAAAAACAGGATCAAGATATTGATCAAAATGAATGGTGGAGCTGGCTCGGCGGGTCGAAGAGCCTGCTGCTCCTCCTAATTTTCTACGTAAGTAATGAACTTTAAACTGCCTCTGGATATTTACTCTCTTATCCTTGGAGCTTTTGATGCTGATGTTGTGGCAGAGTGGAGATTTTCCATTCATCAGTGCTGAATATCTCTGCTATAACCACAGAACGTTGCAGACCAAAGTAACTTGAATAACTGATGCCCGCTTATGATTTCTTCCAGGATTATGTACAGAGAAATGAAAGATTCCGATAAAGAAAAAGGGGAAAATGAAAAAATGGTAAGTAATGTTTCTGTTCATGCTGCAATATTATCAGTTTTATTAATTTTCTTTGCTGCAAAGAATAACAGACTAAATTGTTACTGTGATAAAATTGAAATACTAATATACTTCTGACAAATCAATTTTTTTAAATCTAAAGAGCATGAGAAATAAAAGTTTAAATGTTTTAATGCATGTACAACCCGTAAGACTTTACAATCAGGAAAGACCAACCTTTGGTTCTTCCTGTTGTAGGGCTGCTGGTCTGTAGAGCATGTGGAACAATACCTTGGCACTGATGAATTACCAAAGAATGACTTGATAACCTACCTGCAGAAGAATGCAGATTCAGCTTTCCTGCGGCACTGGAAATTAACCGGCACTAATAAAAGTATTAGGAAAAACAGAAATTGTTCTCAGCTCATAGCTGCATACAAGGTATATTACCGTGCAAAATATTTTTTCTGGATAATATACGTCTGCACCTGTAAAAGCAAAAGCAATGCTTATGTTGTAATGTTATTTGCTTGAAATGACCTTATTGTAAGGTTGTAGCTTTAATGCATTTATGTTCCAAAAATTATTTTTACTCCTAGACATGTTCAAATTTGTGCTAATTATGATTTGCAAGTGGCTTTGACTAGAAGTGCATGTAGTTGATTATTTTTAGAAGGATTTTAAGTAAGTTATTGAGTGTTTTTCTTTTTAAAAAATGAACTTTCCGCAGGAATTTTGTGAGCATGGATCAAAATCATCTGGATTAAGCCATGGACCTGTTTCATCTTTGCACAGTTGTGAAATTCTTAGTGGAACACGAGAGCAGCCACAAGCCAAGGCTGGGAGTGGACAGAATGCTTGTGGTGTGGAAGATGTTTTGCAATTACTTCGTATTCTTTATATTATTGCTAGTGATCCATACTCCACGTGGAAAAGTCACGAAGGTTCGGCTAAATCTTTCTCATGGAAAAAGTGATACACTGAATAAACGAATTGAGGTGTTCTGTGTAATAGTTGTCCTTGAGTTCACTGTTAGTGTGTTTGTTTTGACAGAAAGCGATGGTCAGCTTGAATTCAATGTTTCACCAGAAGAATTCACAAGCAAAAAGGTCACCACAAAAATATTACAGCAAATTGAGGTAATTGCTTAAAATAATCCAAAATACAAATTCTGCATGCATTTTTCTTGCAGTACAATTTAGAAAACGGGTATATTGTCAAATCTAAAGGAGTTAATATTGCAATTATTAAGATGTTTGTCTAAATAACTCTGTAAACTTGATGAAGAATTTTTGATATAGCAATTAATTGTGTTGCAGTTGTGAAGTTTTGGATTTTGACTCACTTTTTGATTTTACTTTTGTGGTGTTTATTGCAGGAACCTTTGGCTTTGGCAAGTAGTGCGCTACCTGACTGGTGTGAGCAGCTAACCAGCAAGTGTCCATTCTTGATCCCTTTTGAAACTAGACAGTTGTACTTCACCTGTACAGCATTTGGAGCATCAAGGTAAAAGATGGGCTAAAGTGATATTTCTTCACATTTCTATTTCTTTCCATTATAAACTATCTCGGTACTAGTACAATGTGAGAGTATAGCGTTTGTGTTTGCTTTAGCTTTCACTTCAAATTATAAGTGTTCTGTTAAAAACTTGGCATGGAAAAAAAACGTTAGCTTATAACTGAACTCTTTTTTTGTTTCTGCTAACTCAACTGAACCTTTGCTGAGGATGAGCATTTATAACTTTAGTCCCTATTTTCTAGTTGTGTGTTTAAATTAATGTGTTCTTCGCATCACTGTTCATTACTACATTTTTAGAGCAATAGTTTGGCTCCAGAATAGACGTGAGGCTACCATGGAACGTACCCGAACAACCACAGCAGTGAGGCGCGATGACCCAGGAGAATTTAGAGTTGGAAGATTAAAACATGAACGGGTTAAGGTTCCACGTGGTGATACATTAATGGAGTGGGCAGAGAATGTCATGCAAATTCATGCTGATAGGAAATCAGTTCTAGAGGTAAGTAGTAAAAAAAACCCTTCAAAATCCACTTGGAATAACATTATATGAGTCTGGTACATGATTGTGCGTTTGGACAAGAGATTTAAAATGAGCTGTGCTGTATTTCTGCCAGAATTCTCAAAGGAGAGGGAATTGAATCATTCCATTTTGATTACAAAACTGGTTAACATAGAACACTACAGCACAAATAGGCCCTTCAGCCCACAAGTTGCACCAATCATATCCATATCTACCAGGCCTATCTATAACTGTCAATCCCATTAAATCCCATGTACTCATCCAGAAGTCTCTTAAAAGACTCCAATGAGTTTGCCTTTACCACCACTGACGGCAGCCGATTCTACTCACTCACCACTCTGAGTGAAAAACTTACCCCTGACATCTCCTCTGTCTTCTAAGACAATGAATAGCCCAGCCAAAAAGGCTTTGCAGCTGCCAGGAATTATTATTGACCTTTACTGCATTTGCTATTTTCAACCAGAGTTGTTGCAGTTGATATAAGCGCCTCTGTGGGGGTTAAGTGATCAGGATCCTCTGCTGTTAATTGTTTATATTGTCAATGGGCTCTGTGAAGGAGAGAGTTGACAAAAACTATTTTATATTTTGAGGCTACTATTCACTATGTGGCCTACATATCCTGTGATCACTCATCAATCCACCCCATCAACCCACATTCATCAACTGCTTCCCTACTGCTCACTGACGCTATCACTTCCGGGGATGGTGGTGGCAGCGGCAAGTTATTAAACATGCTATTTCTTGTACATTTGGTGCACTGTATGTTTGTATTGCATGATCATTTTGGATTTTCTATACCATGAAACCTTTTATGAAGAAATAAGTCCCAACTCTGTTTTTAAAATTCTTCTTGTGGCCTGATTAAAATCTTCCATTATCCTAATTAGCCTTCATTATTTTTCTAACCACTGTTTTAAGAAGACCATGGAATGCATGGATTGACTTCTTACATCTTTGAGCATTGGCAAAAAGAAAGCTTCACTGCTCATTGTTATTTGATCTTTGAGCATTAGCAAAAAGAAAGCTTCACTGCTCATTGTTATTTGCAAGGGTGACATTATTTTTCTTTCAAATATTTTGGTATCAATCTGTTACTGCTATGTTTGCAGGTTGAATTTTTAGGTGAAGAAGGGACTGGTCTTGGTCCAACGTTAGAGTTCTATGCACTTGTAGCAGCAGAGTTTCAAAAGAAAGAACTTGGGATTTGGCTGTGTGATGATGATTTTCCTGATGATGAATCAAGACAGGTACTTAGTTTGAAATGGTTTATTTTTGCTTTTAATTGCAATTATTATTTACTGTTTAAAACTCTGAATTTAGAATTTTTGTTCATAACACAAAGAATAATGTGATAAAGATTTATCTTGCATGTTATATTTCTGATTTTTAAACAGGTTGACCTCGGAGGTGGACTTAAGCCACCAGGATATTATGTACAACGGTCGTGTGGACTTTTTTCTGCTGCTTTCCCACAAGATAGTGAAGAAATGGACAGAATAACCAAACTTTTCCACTTTCTGGGAATATTCTTAGCCAAGTGTGTTCAGGACAATAGACTGGTGGATATTCCAATTTCTAAACCTTTCTTTAAACTCATGTGTATGGGAGACATCAAAAGCAATATGAGTAAACTATTACATGAATATGGGACTCAGATAGATGGTAACTTGCATTATACTGAAAGCCAGTCTGAGGCTTCAACAGAAGAAGGTCATGATTCAATATCTCTTGGAAGCTTTGATGAAGATTCAAAATCGGAGTTTATTCTTGATCCCCCAAAACCCAAACCTCCCGGTTGGTTTCATGGAATTTTGACGTGGGAGGATTTTGAGTTGGTAAATCCACACAGAGCAAGGTTCTTGAAAGAAATCAAGGAACTATCAGTGAAGAGACGGCAAATATTAAGTAACCGAGCTCTTTCAGAAGATGAGAAAAACACACAACTCCAGGAACTTACTTTGAAGAATCGATCAGGATTAGGGCCACCACTTGGCATCGAGGATTTAGGGTATGAACGTTCTTTGTTTACTTGTGTCGTCCATTACTTTGACTCATTTTCATTGTCTCATTTAAAAGTTTGGCATTAGCCAAAGTACATGAGTTTATTGCTCATGTCTTGGGCTTCATAAAAACTACCCAGGCTTAAAGGTAGAGCCTATGCCAGAAAATTTCAAAAAACACCTGCGGTATCGTAGAATGGAATGGAACCGTAAAATCCCTAAAGTGCAGAAGGAGGCCATTTAACCCAACGAGACTGCACCAACACTCTGAAGAACCTCTTACCCATGCCCATCCTCTTGCCCTGTCCCCATAATCTCTCTCATTTACCATGGCTAATCCATCTAATCTACAGATCTTTGGACTGTGGGAGGAAAACAGAGCATCTAGGGGCAACCCACACAGACATGGGGAGAATGTGCAAACTCCACACAGTCAACCAAGGCTAGAATCGAATCCAGGCCCCTGGCACTGTGCCACCATGCTGTCCTGAGAGGTCTGAAAGTAATTCTTGTTGTGGCTCCAAAAAATCATTTTAGCCTGTCCAGATGAATGCAGGATGAGGTAATGAGTTAGTTTAAGCAGATTGTGTTCACTATTGAAACCCAAAGGAAGAACAGTCCACCTGTTTCCAAAGTTACACTGTCTACAATGCCAACAGCTCTACTGTCACTACCTCTCCTAGTACTGGCTTGATAAGTGTGAAAATTGTTCCATTGTTTTTCAGATGTATTAACTTTGACTAGAATAGCATTAGAGATCAACAAAAGAGGGTATGGCCTATCAAATGAAAAGATAAAAATAATGAGCAAAATTCCGAAGACAAGATGAGTTATGTTTGCAATGCGAAACGCTTCTGCTCAGTCATTTGAAACCAACTATTAAACATTGGATATTTTAAATTGTTTTTTATTTAATTATTTTCCACATTTTACAGGTTGAATTTCCAGTTTTGTCCTTCATCCAAAGTACATGGATTTACAGCTGTTGATTTGAAGCCAAATGGTGATGATGAGGTCAGTGATAAAATTTAAATAAATAATTGGGTAATTTTATTTTATTTTTAACATAAAATGTAGTGTCTGCTCTTCCCCCTTCCCCTTCCCCTTCATCTGAACTGCTTCTTGGGTTGGATGACATGGTAATACATAAGACAGGCTTGGGTTTCTCTTTTACTTGGTCTTGTGTACCGCTTCATATCAGTGTGTCTTTCATTCCTCAGTAAGACAGGAATGTACGCCAAAGCAATTCAACATTATTGTTTGACTTTTTAGTATTGGTTTATTTTTGATTAATCTATTATGCTACTGCTTTAGATGGTAACGATAGACAATGCAGAAGAATACGTAGAATTGATGTTTGACTTCTGTATGCACACTGGAATACAAAAACAGATGGATGCTTTCCGAGGTAATGTTTTTAACCCTAAATGTCTAAATTCAAATCTACTTCAGCCCTCAATTATTAAATATGCCTTTGTGGGCAATTAGTGTGCAAATCTAGTAAGCTTTTAGGAATAACGCAGAAATGAAATCATAGACCCCACAGTACAGAAAGAGGCCCTTCGGCCCATCGAGTCTGCACTGACCACAATCCCACCCAGGCCCATATCCCTAGGATACTAAGAGGCAATTTTAGCATGGCCAGTCAACCTAACCCGCACATCTTTGGACTGTGGGAGGAACCCGGAGCACCTGGAGGAAACCCACGCAGACACGAGGAGAAACTCCACACAGACAGTGACCTGAGCCAGGAATCGAACCCAGGTCCCTGGAGCTGTGAAGTAGCAGTGCTAACCTCTGTGCTACCGTGCCGCCCGAAGTTCAGGGCAAGGTGGCATTTGTACAGAGCAAATGATGGAACAGTATAGATTGGGACAGTGCTTCTGGGTGAAGGGAAGGCAGTGGATGTTGGCTACATGGACTTCAGTAAGGCCTTTGACAAGGTCCCGCATGGGAGGTTAGTTAGGAAGGTTCAGTTGCTAGGTATACATGAAGAGGTAGCAAATTGGATTAACCGTTGGCTCAGTGGAAGAAGCCAGAGAGGTAGTGGAGGATTGCTTCTCTGAGTGGAGGCCTGTGACTAGTGGTGTGCCACAGGGATCAGTGCTGGGTCCATTGTTGTTTGTCATCTATATCAATGATCTGGATGATAATGTGGTAAATTGGATCAGCAAATTTGCTGATGATACAAAGACTGGAGGTGTAATGGACAGTGAGGAAGGTTTTCAAAGCTGGCAGAGGGATTTGGACCAGCTAGAAAAATGGGCTGAAAAATGGCAGATGGAGTTTAATGCAGACAAGTATGAGGTATTGCACTTTGGAAGGACAAACCAAGGTAGAACATACGAGGTAAATGGTAGGACACTGAAGAGTGCAGTAGAACGAAGGGATCTGGGAATAGAGATACATAATTCCCTAAAAGTGGCGTCATGGGTAGATAGAGTCATAAAGAGTGCTTTTGGTAAATTGGCCTTTATAAATCAAAGTATTGAGTAAAAGAGTCGGAATGTTATGGTGGGGTTGTATAAGACATTGGTGAGGCTGAATTTGGAGTATTGTGTGCAGTTTTGGTCATCTAATTACAGGAAGGATATTAATAAGGTTGAAAGAGCGGAGAAGGTTTACAAGGATGCTGTCGGGACTTGAGAAACTGAGTTACAGAGAAAGGTTGAATAGGTTAGGACTTTATTCTCTGGAGCGTAGAAGAATGAGGGGAGATTTAATAGAGGTGTAGAAAATTATGATAGAGTGAATGCAAGCAGGCTTTTTCCACTGAGGCTAGGGGAAAAAAAACTACAGGACGTGGGTTAAGGGTGAATGGGGAAAAGTTTAAAGGGAATATTAAGTGGGACTTCATCACACACAGAGTGGTTGGAGTGTGGAATGAGCTGCCAGATGAAGTGGTAAGTGCGGGGTAACTTTTAACATTTCAGAAAAAGTTGGACAGGTACATGGATGAGAGAGGGATATGGTCCAGGTGCAGGTCAGTGGGACTAGGCAGAAAAATGGTTTCACACAGCCAAGAAGGGCCAAAAGGCCTGTTTCTGTGCTGCAGTGTTCTATGGCTCTGTTACATGAGGAATATACAGTTTTTTATAACTGTTAATGACAGAACTCTGGCGGGGGGGGGGGGGTGGGGAATAGAAAGTTGAGGATTTAACCAAAAATATGGTTACATGTCAATATATTAATATCAGGTTAGTATTCAATTCTGTTATTATTGAGCAAGTGAAATTGTGCAAAAGTTGCATTGAAATGCTCTTTACAAAGCTAGTAAAAATTGTAAAGATTAAACAGGGACAAACATAATTTGAAAGACTTGATTAGAAAATATTGGAATTTTGAGTTATTTTTCATTTCCTCTTCCCTTTTCACCAACAACCCCACCCCCTACCATTTCCAGATGGATTTAACCGTGTCTTTCCTATGGAAAAGCTGAGCTCTTTCAGCCATGAAGAAGTTCAAATGATACTTTGTGGAAATCAGTCACCATCTTGGACTGCAGAGGATATCATTAACTATACAGAACCCAAATTGGGCTATACCCGTGATAGGTATTCAAGTTCTGTCTTACGAGATGACGGTTTGCATATTCATACTGATTCATGTTTAATTAAAAATACTGTTACTATTTCCTCAGTTCTAAACAGGGTAGTTATACCATATTCAATGACTGATATTTTCTTAATGTAACTTTCAAAATATTTGGAAATGTTCTTGGGCAATGTTCTGTATTGTACAGTTGCAGGGAATCCAGCAGAGCCATTATGTCACAAAAGACAGCCATTTGGCCCTTTTGAGTTTGTGTCAGCTATGAAGATTGGCAGTCCAGTCTGTCCCTTTTCCTCGCTCTACCCCAAAAGTGCTTTGTTCAGCGATCTGTAGTTGCTGACATAGACTTTGTAAGATGTTTGACACTATTCTCGGTATTAATCTTTAAAGAATTCCTCCATACATTTTCACATGGCCATAGATAACATTGGTAGAATATTACTTGACACCTTTTGATTCCCAATTTCAGCACTGTTTCACCACTGACTCAGATGATTGATTATGTTTGAGGTACATAGACTTGGGCCAGTTTTACAAGCTTTAAACATGTGACAAAGAGGATTTCATATTCAATTTTCCTTTTTCTTCAAAGTTTATTTATTAGTCACAAGTAGGCTTATTAACACTGCAATGAAGTTATTTTGAAAATCCCCTTTTCCTTCTATTGCAGCTTTTAATGCTCAATTTCTTTTTACATTGACTTCTTAGCTAACCCTATTTTTTGCTCTTTGTTTAGTCCGGGGTTCATTCGTTTTATAAAGGTTCTTTGTGGGATGTCATCAGATGAAAGGAAGGCTTTTCTGCAGTTCACCACGGGATGTTCTACGCTTCCACCAGGTGGTTTAGCCAATCTTCATCCACGGCTCACTATTGTACGCAAGGTATGTAATCTAAAGTACATCGAAAGATCTGTTCATGGTTAAAAACTTAGAGTAAATTATTTTCTGTTAGATGAATGATAACTGCATTAGTCTATTCTGGAATAGGGAGCACTAGATTATAGAACATTACAGCACGGTACAGGCCCTTCGGCCCTCGATGTTGTGCCGACCAATAGAACCAATCTAATGATCCTCTAACCTAAACTATTCCAGTGTTATCCGTATGCCTATCCACTGACCATTTGAACGCCCTTAAAGTTGGCGAGTCCACAACTGCTGCAGGCAGGGCATTCCACTCCCTTACTACCCTGTGAGTAAAGAACCTACCTCTGACATCCGTCCTATAATTACCACCCCGTAATTTAAAGCTATGTCCCCTCGTGTTAGCCAACCACATCTGAGGAAAAAGGCTCTCACTGTCCACCCTATCTAACTGTCTGATCATCTTGTATGCCTCAATTAGGTCACCTCGTAACCTTCTCTCTCATGAAAATAACCTCAAGTCCCTTGGCCTTTCCTCATAAGACATTCCCACCATAACAGGCAACATCCTGGTAAACCTCCTCTGCACCCTTTCCAATGCCTCCACATCTTTCTTATAATGCGGCGACCAGAACTGTATGCGGTACTCCAAGTGCGGCTGCACCACAGTTGCAACATGACCTCACAGCTCCGAAATTCAAACCCCCTACCAATAAAAGCTAACACACCGTACGCCTTCTTAACAACCTTATTTACCTGGGTGCCAGCTTTCAGGGAGCTATGCACATGTACACCAAGATCTCTCTGCTCATCCACACTACTAAGAGTCCTTCCATTAGCCCTACATTCTGTACTCCTGTTACTCTTACCAAAGTGAATCACCTCACACTGCTCTGCAGCTTATCTGTGTCCCTCTGCAAACTGTAACATCCGTCCTCACTGTTTACAATTCCTCTGCCTTTGGTGTTGTCAGCAAATTTACTAACCCACCCTTCCTTGTAAGTTCTATAAGGTTGGTTATTACTTAATATGATACTTTAAATTGCATTTTAACATTCTTTCTTGTTAGGTTGATGCAACGGATGCAAGTTATCCATCAGTAAATACGTGTGTGCACTACCTTAAATTGCCTGAATATTCCTCTGAAGAAATTATGAGAGAACGTTTGTTGGCTGCTACAATGGAGAAAGGTTTTCATCTTAATTGAGTTAATGGACAGTGATGGATCGTGAATGGGACACTGAATTTGAAACTAGAAAAGCCTCTTTTGTTTGTGTGAAAAATGTTGATCTCCAGCTGTATTCTTATACAGCTTGCCTTTTTTTTGAGGCTTTAAACAAAAAAACATAATAAATGTTAGCTGCTAATGTGTTGGCAGGAACAAACTTCTCCTGTTAATAACAAAGCCAGCAAATATAATGACACAGAGCACTGTGTGCTGCTTCAAGGGCTTATGAGATTGGAAGCTGGGATAGTCCTGTAAATGTTCCCAAGAGCAGTTTTTGTCACGTTTTCAGTGTTTAATTTCTGACAACGCGTCATGTTCTATTTAGTTTATTATGGACAGCAATTGGTACCTGGGTTCACTATGAATGCCACTTTTTGACCTCCTTTGCTGGCCTAATGCTATTGGTCAAGAACCTGCTTGTGTAGAATTATAAATGTATAGAGAGTGAATGGGCATTTCTTCCAACAGCATTTCCTGTTTACTAGTGCCTGCACTGGTTATTTGAGTATTAAAATTTTACTTGCTGTCATTTTAGTATACAATCATGAATAAGCTTTTTTTTCCCCTTGTTTGTTCAGTGTGTCTATGTTTTCATTCTTTAATGTCCTGCTCTGAAGATCAAATCCTTGAGTGCATTTGTGCAATTTTACAGTAAAGCTTGAAACACTGGTTCTAGGTGCAAGGCACATGTTGAAGCAAGCTAAGCTTTTCCCTGTATTTCTTTGTATATTATAAACATTTATTTAACTGAGTTGCAGTTTCAAGTCACACGAACTATTTTCAAATGTGTATGCTTAAAATAATCATTAAAATATTTGCAAAGTATTTGAGTGAATTGCCTTTTTTAATGAAGTTGGTTAACCTATTGTAATTTAGTGATTTTTTTGGAGTGGGAGTACACTTTCTTTTAGCCCTGTTAATGTACATCTAGCTTATGCAAGAATAAATGAAATTGCTTTTATATATTTTCTTATTCTCAGGATGCCTTAAACTGCTACAGATCCAAAGAATTACTCGTGAATTATTCACTTAATTTTATCTTGTGCAGTGAATAAATCGTATAACTTCACCGGTCCAACATGTCCTATATGTTTCAGGATGAAAACATGTTAACCTGATACTACTATTATCTCCAGCTACCATGACCAAATCTGCAAGTGGAATCATAGAATTCCTACAGTGCGGAAGGAGGCCATTCTGTCCATTGAGCCTGCACTGACAACAATACCATTCAAGCCTTAACCCCCTAACCCTATGTATTTATCCTGCTAGTCTCTCTGACACTAAGAGGCAATCTAGCATGGCCAATCCACCTAATCTTTTCATTTTTGTGGACTCTGGAAGGAAAGTGGAGCACCCGGAAGAAACCCTCACAGACACAGGAAGAATGTGCAAACTCCACACACACAATTACTCCAGACCGGAATTGAACCCAGGTCCCTGGTGCTGTGAGGCAGCAGTGCTAACCGTTGTATCACCATGCTACCCGGGGATAGGTCTAAACCCAGCTTCTGCAGCTGCCCTTCCATTTTCAGAGAGGAAATTCTCGGATGGGAGGGGTCAAGGCCATTTGCATCTTGGTTTGCAATTGTCATGCACTTGTACATACAGGCTCAGGCTTGCCTCACTGCCACCAGTCTAATAACTGGAGCAGCATAAATTGGATAGTGACTCAACATTTTTTCTTTCCATAGTAATTCAGAACTAAGTATTCCCCAGAATCTTTGGAGAGGAATACTTTGTTTAGGATCTCTGCAGTTTCAGCTATAATTCTTTTTCTCCTATTATCATATAGGTGTAACAAGCTTTTCCAATGAGATGCATTGTGCATCTCCATAGTCCCCTCAGTGAATTCAGTTCTTCCCGTCTTTCATTTCTAACGTGTGTATGGGGAGCACGAGAGCTATTGCTGGATTACTGTTAAATCCCTTGAAAGAACTGGCTACAAGGTGCATTTTATCAGCAACATGGGGAAAGGTTGCCTATCAAGAGATGTTATGAAATAACTAACTGCTGGAAAACCTCAGTAGGTCTGGCAGTATTTATAGAGAGGGAAAGAGTTGGCGTCTCAAGTCCATATGCTTTTTATGTTTGGGTCTGTTCAAAGGTAGAAACAAGGAGGGAAACTGAATCCTGTACTAACGTTAAAAAGTTTTTGTTTTGAAAGGAATGCATTTTAATCTTTGTGTTTTTATTATTTTGATATGCATGTAAACCCTGAACAAGATACAGGAAGGAACCCAGTTCACATAATCACTTCAGTTGGTTGAGTTCTAGTTCTGTCAAACTGATTTTGTAGATGACAAAATTCCCAAGTTTCTTCATACAGAAATTGATAGAGATTCAAATAGACAACCTTTATTGTGCATGAGCCCTTAAAAATTTTCAATGCATGTGAAAACATTTGGGATTTAGCTACATCTAGTACATCAACAAAAGACTTCCTGTATTAAATATAAAATGGCTGAAATTCTGAGCGATCCTTGGTCAGACGTGTGATGAGGGAATGGCTGAGGCTTTAAATAAGTTTTTTGTCGGTCTTCAGGGAGGACACAAATAGTTTGCCGGATATTAAAGATGGAAGGACGTTAGGAGATGAGGTCCTTAATGCGATTACTGTCACTAGAGAGGTAATGCTTGACAGAGTAATGGGACTGAAGGTAGACAAATCCCCAGGATCGGATGGAATGCATCCCAGGGTTCTGAAAGAACATAAGAAATAGAAGCAGGAGTAGGCCATCTAGCCCCTCGAGCCTGCCCCGCCATTCAATAAGATCATGGCTGATCTGAAGTGGCTCCTTTCCACTTTCCCGCCTTCTCCCCATAACCCTTAATTCCCTTGCCTACCAAAAACCTATCTACCCATGTCTTAAATATATTTAGTGAGGTAGCCTCCACCACTTTAACTGGCAGAGAATTCCAGAGATTCACCACCCTTTGAGTGAAGAAGTTCCTCCTCAACTCTGTTCTAAACTGCATCCCCCCCCCCCCCCCCCCCCCGCTTATCTTCAGGCTGTGCCCTCTAGTCCTGCTGTCCTTTCTGAGCAGGAAGAATCTCTCTACCTCTACCCTATCCATCCCCTTCATTATCTTATACCTCTCTATAGGATCCCCCCTCATCCTTCTAAACTCCGAGTACAGACCCAGTCTATTTAGTCTCTCTTCATAGTCCAACCCCCTCATCTCTGGTATCAGCCTAGTGAACCGCCTCTGCACTCCCTCCAAGGCCAAAATATCCTTGTGCAAGTGCGGTGACCAAAACTGCACACACTACTCCAGCTGCAGCCTCATCAGTGCCCTGTACAGTTGCAGCAAGACCTCCCTGCTTTTATATTCTAACCCCCTTGCTATAAAGGCCAGCATCCCATTCGCCTTCCTGATCACCTGTTGCACCTGCAGACTGGGTTTTTGCGACTCATGCACAAGGACCCCCAGATCCCTCTGCACCGTAGTATGCTGCAGCTTTTCGCCCTTTAAATAGTAATCCCTTCTACTATTATTCCTGCTAAAGTGGATAACCTCACACTTGCTAACATTGTACTCCATCTGCCAGGTCCTCGCCCACTCGCTCAGCCTATCTAGATCCCTCTGCAGATTTTCCATACCCTCTGCACAATTTGCTTTTCCAATTATCTTAGTGTCGTCAGCAGATTTTTGACACCCTACATTCAGCCCCCTCCTCCAGATCATCTATATAAATGGTAAATAGCTGATGCCCCAGCACCAGTCCCTGTGGCACTCCACTAGTTACCAACTGCCAATCAGAATAGCACCCATTGATACCAACTCTCTGCCTCCTATTAGACAACCAATCCTCTATCCACGCTAACACCTTACCCCCAACTCCATGCACCCTAACCTTCTGAAGCAACTTTTTGTGCGGCACCTTATCAAATGCCTTCCGAAAATCAAGAAGCATCACATCCACCGGTTCCCCTCTGTCTACCACACTAGTCACATCCTCATAGAATTCCAATAAATTTGTCAGACACGACTGGCCTTCATAGCGAGGGGGATTGAATATAAAAGTAGGGAGGTCTTGCTGCAGCTGTATAGGGCATTGGTGAGGCCGCAGCTGGAGTACTGTGTGCAGTTTTGGGCGCCGCACCTGTGCAAGGATATTTTGGCCCTGGAGGGAGTGCAGAGGAGGTTTACTAGGCTGATACCGGAGTTGAGGGGGTTGAGCTATGAGGAGAGGCTGAATAAACTAGGCTTGTACTCGCTAGAGTTTAGAAGAATGAGGGGAGATCTCATTGAGACGTATAAGATGATGAATGGGATGGATAGGATAGAGGTGGAGAGACTCTTCCCGCTCAAAAAAGACAGTAGGACTAGGGGGCACAGCCTCAAGATAAAGGGGAGGTGGTTTAGAACGGAGTTGAGGAGGAACTTCTTCACTCAAAGGGTGGTGAATCTCTGGAATTCTCTGCCCGTTGAAGTGGTGGAGGCTGCCTCGCTAAATATTTTTAAGAAGCGGGTTGATGGGTTTTTGATAAGAGAGGGGATTAAGGGTTATGGGGAGAGGGCGGGGAAGTGGAACTGAGCCACAACAGATCAGCCATGATCTTATTGAATGGCGGGGCAGGCTCGAAGGGCTAGATGGCCTACTCCTGCTCCTATTTCTTATGTTCTTATGCCCTTAACGAATCCGTGCTGTGTCTGCTCTATCAAACAATTCTTCTCAAGGTGCCTCGCTATTTCTTCTTTGATGACGGTTTCAAACATTTTTCCAACAGACGTTAAACTAACCGTTCTATGTTCTATTGTATGTTCTATGATCTTGTTGATTGGCGGGGCAGGCTCGAAGGGCTGGATGGCCTACTCCTGCTCCTATTTCTTATGTTCTTATGGACAAAGGTGACAGGAATTCAATGGGATTGTCAAGTTCATTCTAGCGATGATTGTTTAGAAAAAGTACCACAAAACAGTGAATTCTTTTCTTAGTAAAATTTTGTTTTCTGACTCTTTACCAGACAAGTTATGCCACAAAGGCCATTCATCCCATCATGTCCACTCCAGCCAGAAAGAGGGAAAAAAGGAAACTAACCACTCATTTATTTTCCAGCATCTGGTTTGTAGCCTTGTACGTTCCAACACTTCAGGTAAAGGCACAGGTACTTCTTAAATGAGTTGAGCAGTTCACCCTCAATGATGGCAGTGAATTCTAGTCGCTCATCACCCTCTGGGAGAAAAGGTTTTCAGCATGCCCTCTCTAACCATTTTACCAATTACCTTAAATCTATGCCCCTTGGTAATTTATCTCTCTGTAAAGGGAAACAGTTCTTTAATGTCTACCTTATTGCAATGATACTGTGCCTTTAAGAAACGTTTATCACATTTCTTGTGAAGGAAATGTTTTAAACTTCACTTTTAAATACTGATTCTGCTGATTGTCTACAACTGGTAGCCCTCATGCTGAAAATACAGAAAATAGTTGCTCCTGATTATTGGGGTGCTTTGAATTAATGCTGTTATTTTTAGGGTTGGACCCTGGGGTTTCAGAATTGAGTTTACTTAGGATGCTTGACAAGAAGAGTGGAGCTAGACTTATACAAAGACAATCAGGTAGTTGCTGTTTGAATTTGAACAGACCGGTCGCTCTTTCTGTCTCCCTCTCTTGCTGGAAATTGAAGTCTGAAGCTGCTAGAAAATAGGTATCTCTCCAGAGATCTACAAAAGGCAAGTGCTTTTTGCCTCCCTCTCTCTCTCTCTCTCTGAAGTTCTGCTGTTTAAAAGACAGGTATTTCTCTGGAGGCTGCCATCTGAGAATCAGAAGACAGGTATCTCCATAACTCTGCCCAGGCATGTTAAAAGGCTGGAAAACTAGTAACATACATAAACCTACATACTTTTGCTAACTGATCCTAAAGAGGAGGTTACATCTATGGGTAACAGTGCTTAAATCATAACTGTGATGTGGGTATGCCGGCGTTGGACTGGCGTAAACACAGTAAAAAGTCTGACAACACCAGGTTTTAGTCCAACCTATTTATTTGATAATAGACTCACAAGCTTTCGAGGGGACTGCCTCTTCGTCAGGTGAATGGAGAGTTCTGGCCTCAGACAGAGCATATAAAGCACAGACAGTTTAGAGATTACTGATTAAAATGCGAATCCTTACACCTAACCTGCTGTTCAAGACCTGAAGCAGAGTCGCTGAACAGAGACTGATAGCCAAGTTCCGCACACATGAGGACGGTCTCAACAGGGATCTTGGGTTCATGTCGCACTATCTGTAACCCCCGTGACTTGCCTAGGTTTGCAAAACCTCACTTACTGTACTGTCTGGAGACAATACACATCTCTTTAAACTGTGATCAGTGCTCCTTCCACTCACATTATCAGCCACTTCAGGTCTTGAACAGCAGGTTAGGTGTAAGGATTCGCATTTTAATCAGTAATCTCTAAATTGTCTGTGCTTTATATGCTCTGTCTGAGGCCAGAACTCTCCATTCACCTGACGAAGTGGCAGTCCCCTCGAAAGCTTATGAGTATATTGTCAAATAAATAGGTTGGACTAAAACCTGGTGTTGTCAGACTTTTTACTAAATCATAACTAACAGAGATAGCGAGTGTTTAAAAAAATTATGCCTTATGTTTAAGTATTTCAATTGGTAAAAGTTAGGGGTTTTTTTTAAACAGTTAAACTGTAAGTTTGTTTTAATAAATACTTCTTGGGTTTTTAGAATGTAGTCACAATGCCAAAATCAAAAATAGTTGGGGGTCTACGCTGACTTCTTAATATACCTTGGGGGTTTTAATCCGGTCCCTAACAAAACCTTACGCCCCACTTTGTTTTGTACACCTCAATTAGGTCATGTCTCCTACACCCCTGACCCCCGCCTCTTCTGTTCTAAGAAAAATAACCCTAGCCTATCCAATCTTCAATTTTCAAGCCCTGGCAACATTATTGTAAATCTCCAATATACTTGAGAGAGAGAGAGAGAAAGAGAGCAATTATGTCCCTCCTGTAATGTGGCAACCAGAACTGTACACACACCTCTAGCTGTGGCCTTGCTAATATTTTATGCAGTGCCATCCTTGCTTTTGTTTTCAGTACCTTTGTCCAATTAAGGATAGCAGGCCATATGCTTTCTTTTATCCACCTGTCCTGCTTTGCAGAGACCTATGGAAATGCACTCAAGTGTCTCACTTCCTCTATCCCTCTCTTTATCCAAGCTAAGTATTCAACTTCTCACTTCTGAACATGTCTAGATTGCACTGTTCTCCAAGGGCAGCACAGTACCAGGGACCCAGGTTCAATTTCGGCCTTGAGTGACTGTGGTGTTTGCACCTTCTCTCCATATCTGTGTGGGTTTCATCCAGGTGCTCCAGTTTCCTCCCACAGTCCAAAGATGTGCATATTAGGTAGATTGACCATGCTAAATTGCCCCTTAATGTCATAGGATGTATGGATTATTGGGTAAACATGTGGGCGGCACGGTAGCACGGTGGTTAGCACTGCTGCTTCACAGCTCCAGGGTCCTGGGTTTGATACCTGGCTCAGGTCACTGTCTGTGTGGAGTTTGCACATTCTCCTCGTGTCTGCGTGGGTTTTCTCTGGGTACTCCGGTTTCCTCGCACAATACAAAGATGTGCGGGTTAGGTGGATTGGCCCTCTAAGAAATTGCCCCGTAGTGTCCCGGGATGAGTAGGTTAGAGGGATTCATGGGTATAATATGTGGGGATATGGGGGTAGGGCCTAGGTGGGATTGTGTTCAGTGTAGACTTGATGGGCCGAAGGGCCTCTTTCTGCACTGTAGGGTTCTATGATTCATGTAGGGTTATAGGGATAGGACCTGGCAAGGATGTTGTCTCAAACTTGGTGCAAATGTGATGGGCCAAATAGGCCAAATCCTGGGCCAAATCCTGCACTGTAAGGAATCTGTGATTCTATCATCACAACTCATCTTCAACACCACACTCCATAGTCGGAATCCATGAGTGCCTTTTTCAGACATTTTAGAAATAAAAATTACAGCGGTTTTTGCTGATAATGTGTTGTCAGCAGATGCCAAATTATAGCTTTGCAGGACTTAAGATAATATGAGCCTGAGTAGTTATCCCTCAATGAATTCCTAGATATGCATGCTTCAACCCACAAATCTGACCAAGGACCAAGCTACATGGTGGATTTGTGAGAACAATATTGCAAGTACACAGGCTTTGAACAGAAATTGACATGTCATTGAGTACCATGAAACAAGTTTCACCTGTCCTGCGAAGCTGTTTCAACAAACAGCTTCACAGAACACCTACAATCCGTCCACAAACATAGCCCAGACCTTCCTGTGACTTGTTATGTCAGCACACTATTCTCTTTAAAACCCACCTATTCATCCTTGACCTGTTGCAATGTTCCAGTGAAGCCCAACGCAAACTGGAGGAACAGCACCTGATCTTGTTACTTCACAGACTTCTAGAATAACATTTGAGTTTAACAACTTCAGACCATGAACTCTCTCCACCTTCAGTTAAAATAAAATTATTTTTAGAAGTTATTTTATTTTTCATTTCCTTCATTAATTAATTTTTTTCAATTTTCTCACCCTCTTCCCTACTTTTTTTTAAATCCTGCTTTCCATCTCCCCTCTCCACACTAGGGCCATCTGTTTCAGGTTGTCCTTTGACACACTTTACCTTTGATCTGCCATTAACGCATTCTGGTCACTTTGTGCTACTATCAGCACCCTTCTTCGCCATGGTGATCACTATTTACATTCCTTTTGACTTTTGTCAAACTTTCCTTTGCCTCCACCTATTGCTGGCCTTTTTTACAGCCAACCACCTCTCCCCTCATTGTCCCTCACCACAACAGTGTAAATCTCATCCTATTTTCAATTGTCTCCAGCTTTGGCAAAGAGTCATCCAAACTCAGCTTCAGTTCTCTTCACTGTCCACAGATGCTATCACGGCTGCTGAGATTTTCCACCATTTTCTGTTTTCACTCTTAAACTACTGTTCTGGATTATATGACAAATTCAGAGAAAGATTTAGTATGGCATGTGAGCTAGTAAGGAAATATTTAAAGACACCTCAGCAAGTGATGAAGGCACTTTTTTGAAGGGGTAACCAAGAAGTAGATGAGGGCAGTGCCATCGACATTGTCTATGTGGACTTTGACAAGGTACAGCATGGTAGGTTGTTGCATAAGGTTAAATTTCATGGGATCCAGGGTAAGGTAGCCAATTGGATACAAAATGGGCTTGAAGATAGAAAACAGAAGGTAATTGTAGAGGATATTTTTTCAAACTGGAGGCCTATGACCAGCAGTGTGCCTCAGGGATCAGTGCTGGGTCCACTGTTATTTGTCATTTATAGTAATGATTTGGATGAGAATTTAGGAGACATGGTTAGTAAGTTTGCAGATATCACCAAGATTGGGGGGCTATAAAATAATGACGGGCATAGATAAGGTCAATATCTTTACCCAAAGACAAGGGAATCTAAAACTAGAGGGCATAGGTTTAAGGTAAGACAGGAGAGACACAAAAGGGTCCAGAGGGGCAATTTTTTCACACAGATGGTTGTGTGTTTGGAACGAGCTGCCAGAGGTAATAATAGAGGTGGGTACAATTTTGTCCTTAAAAAAGCAGTTAGACAGTTATATAGGTAAGATCGGTATAGAGGGCTATGGGCCAAACATGGGCAATTGGTTTAGCTTGATGGTAAAAACTGGGTGGCATAGGCACATTGGCCAAAGGGCCTGTTTCCAAGCTGTAAACCTCTGTGACTCTAAATACAGAAAGAAATTGAATGTCATCATGGAGCTCAGTCACAGTAATTAGAGTTCGCCCTTGTGATGATGCCAAAACTGGACAGATCACAAAGACAATGTATTGATCCAATGCCACAATTAAAACCACTGAATATCTTAAATAGGCCCCCCACCTCCCCGCACCCCCCTATGTTAACCATGACTAATTCACCTTAACTAGCACGATTACAGGTACACCATAGAAAGCATCCTTTCCAGATGTATCACAGCTTGGTATGGTTCAAGCTCTAATCAAGTTGGCAAGAAACAATAAAGGATTGTGGATGAATCCCCGTCCATCATGCAAAACACCCTCCCATCCATTGACTCTGTGCGCTCTTCCTGTTGCCTTAGAAAGACAGCCAGCATAATTGAAGACCCCATTCACACATTCTTCCTTGTTCTTCCAACAGGAAAAAGATACAAAAGTCTCAAATCGCATACCAATCAGCTCAAAAACAGCTTCTTCCTTGTTGTCATCAGACTTGAATGGACCTACCTTTTATTAAGTTGATCTTTCTCTACACTCTCTCATTTGGGTGGCACCGTAGCACAGTGGTTAGCACTGCTGCTTCTCAGCTCCAGGGACCTGGGCTCGATTCCTGACTCGGGTAACTGTCTGTGGAGTTTGCACATTCTCCTCTTGCCTGCACAGGTTTCCTCCCACAGTCCACAGATGTGCAGGTTAGGTTGATTGGCCATGCCAAAATTGCCCCTTAGTATCCTGAGATGCATAGGTTAGAGGGATTAGCCGGTAAAATATGTAGGGATATAGGGGTACGGCCTGGGTGGATTTGTAGTCAGTGCAGACTCGATGGGCCAAAGGGCTTCTTGTAGAACATAGAACATAGAACATGGGCAACATGACAGCTCAGAGACTATCTCTGTTGCTGTGCGGACACATGGATTTGGGCCTGTGTCTGTGGGAGTTTGCACGTTCTCCCCGTGGTTGCGTGGGTTTCCTCCGGGTGCTCCGGTTTCCTCCCACATCCCCCAAAGATGTGCTTTTAGGCTGATTGATTGGGTACTAAAATTGTCCCTAAATTGGACCTCCCTGATCCTCGCACGTTAGGCGTAGACTAAAATCATGAATAGGTCACTGAGATAGTAGGACGGCGGCGCGGGCTCGTTGGGCCGAAGGGCCTGTTTCCCGTGCTGTGTTGTTCTTTGTTCTTTGTTCTTAGAACATAGAACATTACAGCGCGGAACAGGCCCTTCGGCCCACAATGTTGCGCCGACCAGTCTTATTTTAAAAAAAAACATTGACCCACTAATCTAAACCAATCCCTTTTCGTCCATAAACCTATCCACCAATCTCTTAAACGCCCCCAAACTAGGCGCATTTACAACTGCAGCAGGCAGGGCATTCCAGTCCCTCACCACCCTCTGGGTAAAGAACCTACCCCTGACATCCGTCCTATAACTACCCCCCCTTAATTTAAAGCCATGCCCCCTCGTGCTAGATTTCCCCATCCGAGGAAACAGGCTATCACCATCCACCCTATCTAAACCTCTAATCATCTTATATGTTTCTATAAGATCCCCTCTTAGCCGCCTTCTTTCCAGTGAAAACAACCCCAAATCCCTCAGTCTCTCCTCATAGGACCTCCCCTGCATACCAGGCAACATCCTGGTAAACCTGCTCTGCACCCTCTCCAAAGCCTCCACATCCTTCCTGTAATGTGGGGACCAGAACTGCACACAGTACTCCAAGTGCGGCCGCACCAGAGTTGTGTACAGTTGCAACATGACGCTGCGACTCCTAAATTCAATCCCCCTACCAATAAACGCCAAGACACCGTACGCCTTCTTAACAACCTTATCTACTTGATTCCCAACTTTCAGGGATCTATGTACACATACACCTAGATCCCTCTGCTCCTCCACTCTATTCAAAGTCCTCCCGTTAGCCCTATACTCAACACATCTGTTATTCCTACCGAAATGGATTACCTCACACTTCTCCGCATTAAACTCCATCCGCCACCTCGCGGCCCAGCTCTGCAACCTGTCCAAGTCACCCTGCAAACTTCGACACCCTTCCTCACAATCTACCACACCTCCGACTTTGGTGTCATCAGCAAACTTACTAATCCACCCAACTATACCCTCATCCAGATCATTAATAAAGATTACGAACAGCAGTGGCCCCAAAACAGATCCCTGAGGCACACCACTCGTAACCGAACTCCATGATGAATAATTACCATCAACCACCACCCTCTGTCTCCTATCTGCTAACCAATTCCTGATCCAAGTACCTAAATTACCACCAATCCCATACATCTGCATTTTCTGCAGAAGCATACCATGGTGAACCTTATCAAACGCCTTACTAAAATCCATATATACCACATCTACTGCCTTACCCCTATCCACCTCTTTGGTCACCTTCTCAAAGAACTCAGTAAGGTTAGTAAGGCACGACCTTCCTGCTACAAAACCATGCTGACTATCTCTAATCAATTCATTACTCTCCAAATAACTATAAATCCTATCCCTAATAATTCTTTCTAAAACCTTGCCCACTACAGAAGTAAGACTCACTGGTCTATAATTCCCAGGGAAGTCTCTGCTCCCCTTCTTAAACAATGGGACAACATTCGCTGTCCTCCAATCTTCCGGTACTATACCAGAGACCAACGACGACCTGAAGATCAGAGCCAGTGGCTCTGCAATCACCTCTCTTGCCTCCCATAGAATCCTAGGGTAAATCCCATCTGGACCAGGGGACTTATCTATTTTCAACCCATCTAGAATATCCAACACATCCTCTGTATCAACTACAATACTTACTATTTTACACCCCTTCACCCCAGTGACCTCCTCAGCTACATTCATATTGTCCTGCGTGAACACCGAAGAGAAATAATGGTTCAATGCCTCTCCAATCTCTTCCGGTTCCACACACAACTTCCCCCTACTGTCTGTAACTGGCCCTAATCTTGCCCTGACCAACCTTCTATTCTTGACATACCTATAGAACGCCTTAGGATTCTCCTTAATCCTATCAGCCAAAGTCATCTCATGCCCTCTTCTAGCCCTTCTTAACTCCCTCTTCAACTCCCTCCTAGCCAATCTAAAGCTTTCTACTGCACTACCCGAGCCCTCAAGCCTCATCCGAACATAAGCCTCCTTCTTCTTCCTAACCAACAAATCAACTTTTTTTGTGCACCACGATTCCCTAGCCCTACCAATTCCTCCTTGCCTGACAGGGACATACCTATCACAGACCCACAGTAGCTGCTCCTTGAAAAAACTCCACATTTCAGACGTTCCTAGTCCCTGTAATCTCCTAGTCCAACCAATGCTTCCTAATTCTCTCCTAATGGCCTCATAATTACCCTTCCCCCAGCTAAAACTACTGACCCGAGGTTCATGCCTATCCCTTTCCATCACTAAGGTGAACGTAACCGAATTGTGGTCACTATCACCAAAAAGCACACCAACTTCCAAGTCTAGCACCTGGTCTGGCTCATTTCCCAGCACCAAGTCCAATATAGCCTCACCTCTAGTTGGCCTATCTACATATTGAGTTAAAAAACCTTCCTGCACACTTTGAACAAAAACTGACCCCTCTAACGAGCTAGAGCTATAGCTATTCCAATCAATGTTAGTAAAGTTAAAATCCCCCATAACAATTACCCTATTACTTTCACTCCTAACCAGGATCGTCTCTGCAATCCTTTCCTCAACCTCTCTAGAACTTTTTGGAGGTCTATAAAAGACTCCCAACAGGGTGACCTCTCCTCTCCTATTTCTAATTTCTGCCCATACTACCTCAACAGACAAATCCTCATTAAACTTCCTCTCTGACACTGTGATATAGTCCTTGACCAATAATGCTACTCCACCCCCCCTTCTACCTCCTTCTCTACTCCGACTAAAGCACTTGTACCCCGGCACCTGCAACATCCATTCCTGACCCTGCTCTATCCACGTCTCTGAAATGGCCACAACATCAAAGTCCCAGGTACTGGTCCACGCTGCAAGTTCATCCACTTTATTGCGAATACTCCTCGCGTTAAAGTATATACATTTCAAACCTCGCTCCGCCCCACCCTCACAATGCCGTGCAATGCCATCCCCTTCTATGCCCCCCTCACTTTCACCCCCTCTACCCAGGATCCCACCCCCCCCTCTGAATCAGTTTAAACCACTCCGCATAGCCTTCACAAATTTACCCCCCAGGATACTTGTTCCCCTCTGGTTCAGATGTATACCATCACTCTTATAGAGATCCCATCTTCCCCAGAATGAGCCCCAATTGCTCAAGTAATTAAACCCCTCCCTCCTGCACCATCCCCTCAGCCACAAGTTCAAACTTTCCCTCTCCCTATTCCTCTCTAAACTATCCCGTGGCACAGGCAAGAGTCCAGAGATAACCACTCTGTTTGTCTTGGCCTTTAGTTTCCATCCCAACTCCATGAAACTCTGCTTAATATCCCCTTCCCTTAGCCTCCCTATGTAGGGCTCTCTGATTCTATTACTTCCCCCCATGTACTCTATGAACGGCATGCTTTGTCAGTATAGCACACAAGATACAGTACTTGTCACTTTATACCAATACATGTGACGACAATGCAATGCAACAGGACATAGACAGGCTGGTAGATTGGGCAGATAGATGGCAAATGGAATTTAATCCGGAGAAATGCGAGGTGATGCACTTTGGCCGGAATAACGTGAAGGGGAGTTATACGATAAAAGGTAGAACTATCCGGAGTATAGATACGCAGAGAGACCTGGGGGTGCAAGTGCACAAGTCCCTGAAGGTGTCGGTGCAGGTGCAGAATGTGATGAGGAAAGCGTATGGTATGTTAGCCTTCATAGGAAGGGGTATAGAATATAAGAGTAGGAGTCTGATGTTGCAGTTGTATAGAACGTTGGTTAGGCCTCACTTGGAGTACTGCGTCCAGTTCTGGTCGCCGTACTACCGGAAGGATGTAGAGATCCTGGAGAGAGTGCAGAGGAGATTTACCAGGATGCTGCCTGGTATGGAAGGGCTGTCTTACGAGGAAAGATTGAACGAACTTGGGCTGTTTTCCCTTGAGAGACGTCGGCTGAGGGGGGATCCAATAGAGGTTTATAAGATTATGAAGGGGATAGATAGAGTAAATGGTGGTAAGCTTTTTCCGCTATTCGAAATGGATAGAACGAGGGGTCACGGGCTTAGAGTGAGGGGGGCTAGGTATAAGACAAATATTAGAGGGCAGTTTTTCACGCAAAGGGTAGTGGGGGTGTGGAATGCACTGCCGAGTAAGGTGGTGGAAGCAGGCACGCTAGGGTTGTTTAAGAGTCACTTAGACAGCCACATGAGCGGTCTACATATAGGGGGATACAGCAGACCTTACTAAACATTGTAGGCTTACAGTCTTTGCCTGTTTAATAATGAATTTTTTGTCTCCACAGGCATTTAAGTCCACCTTGTTGACCAGCAAGGGGCATGCATGCGGCAGGTTGTAGTGGGCTGCTCTTGGATGTTGCTTCGGGAGTTGCCTATTGCTTCATGTCGTTAGTGTGCTTAAACTGGACCATCTCGAGGGCAACATGACAGCTCAGAGACTATCTCTGTTGCTGTGCGGACACATGGATTTGGGCCTGTGTCTGTGGGAGTTTGCACGTTCTCCCCGTGGTTGCGTGGGTTTCCTCCGGGTACTCCGGTTTCCTCCCACATCCCAGGGATGCGCTTTTAGGCTGATTGATGGGGTAACAAATTGTCCCTATATTGGACCTCCCTGATCCTCGCACATTAGGCGTAGACTAAAATCATGAATAGGTCACTGAGACAATGGGACGGTGGCGCGGGCTCGTTGGGCCGAAGGGCCTGTTTCCCGTGCTGTGTTGTTCTTTGACAATAAATCACATGACACTAAGGGACAATTTAGCACAGCCAATCCACCTCATCTGCACACCTTTGGATTGTGGGAGGAAACTGGAGCACCCGGAGGAAACCCAAACAGATGTGACAAGAATGTACAAACTCTACACAGTCACCCAACTCAGGAATTGATCCTTGTCTCTGGTGCTGTGAGGTAACAGTGCTAACTACTGTGCTACCCTTAGGCGTGTATTGAGAAAGTGGGACAGTCAACATTTATCACAAAAATGGATTTACTTGGAGGATTTTGGCAAGTGCCCTTATCAGTAAGGGCAAAAGAAATATCATGTTTGTGACGTCAGATGGTTCATAGCAATGCAAGGTAATGCCTTTTCTTTTGAAAAATGCAGCAGGATCATTTCAAAGATGAACGGACAATGTCACTGAGGTATTCAGCTGTTTGGAATTCTGTGAAAGATAATTTAGGCCCGAAATATTAACTGTTTCTCTACACAGATGCTGTGAGACCTGCTGAGTATATCCAGCATTTTATGTTTTTATTTCAGATTTCTAGCATCTGCAGTATTTTGCTTTTATTTTATGCACTGTTAATATTGATTACTCAGAAGTATTCAGTCAAACATGGAACATTTACATTTAAAGGAACTGTTCAATCAACTGCAGGAAGATATGTTGGTTGTAAATTTGGCTCAAAATGAATTTGCAAAAGTATTTTACACATTTTGACAGTGTTGGACATGATTAAGTTGCCCCACGAGATGCAAAAGTAAAAGCCATTGTGGAATTCCCAGTGCCTAAAACAAAATGAGAAGTTTGAGGTTTCTGGGCACAAGTGGATTTTATCAGAAATATTGCCAAATTTTAGCAGTGTGGTTGCTCCACTGATTAGTTCGTAGAGTGTTAGTATGTGTTCAACAACACAAAAGCTGTACTAACTACTAAACTTGTTTAGCAGCATCCGATTATACAAAACAAATTAAGTCAGCTTTTGACACCAGTGATGTGGGTGTTGGCACTGAGTTGCTATAAGAAAATGAACTGGGACTTGAGAAGATAGTAGGATATGTCTCACAGAAGTTGAATGTATATCAGAAGAAATATTCAACTATAGAGAAAGATTTTAGATTTGGTGTTAGCTTTGCAACATTTTGAGGTGTATATTGCAAACAATTCTTCAGAGACAGTAATATATATTGACCACAATCCCTTCAGGTTTCTGGAGAAGTTTTGAAACAAAAATGCCAGACTATTTTGGTAGAATTTATTATTGCAATTGTTCAATTTACAAATTATACATGTGGCTGGAGGAGAAATTTAAGTGCAGATGAATTGTCATGAGTTTAAAATTCAAAATAACTTGGAAATGGAGAATGGACTTGAATGAACTCTATTTTTAACCACAGATTTTCTATTTTCATGGTTGATACATATACATTATAGTGTAGTAGCAATGTGAAAATGGGTTGAGAAAATGAAACCATTTTTTGATTTTTTTTTGCAAGAACAGAGATGTGAAGATGGGTGTTATTTTTTATTTTTGGGGAATATAGTGTTACTCTGTAAACAAAAGCCATATGCCTGAATAAATTATTTAATTAAGACGGAAAACATTACTAGAGACAAGCAGTCTTTTATGACGCTAGATGCATGCATTTATAATAGGACTTTTCTGGTGCAATATAAGTAAATAGATTTAGAACTTTGCATTAGAAGACATGTGGGACATGCTTAATTTCAGCTGTTAAATTTCAAAAGGGTGTGGAGGAACTTTTACAATTTACAAAGGTTTTATAAGTAAACAAGAGAAGATTATTAAATTTTATTGGACCTGAATGTAGGGGCCATGGAAGACTTTTATATTCTGGAAAAGTTGACTTTATGAAAAGGTTGGGGGGGGGGGGGGCAAAGGTATTTTTGGAGTTACTGTGGAGAGCTTAGGAATTGACTTTGTGGGGAAGGGTCTCCTGGAAACAGCTCTGGCTGGGAGGAGGTTTGAAACAAAAGTTTTATTAAAGCAAAAGTAATATTACCTTGAGTAATATTACTGGATTTTTATAGTTAAACATCTATAGGTGAATATTGCCTGGAAGGTGTTTACTAATCGGTCTGAACAAATTGGGAACCGTTTGGGAGGGATTTTGTGTAAGACTAATTTTAACTCTAACTGTAATCTTGTGTGGTAAAGGTTTCTTTTCTTCTTGTTAATCCGTTACCTTTAATATTTTAAATCCCAAAGTGTTACTGAATTTTTTTCTGCTGAGATTGGTACTTTTCTTCTCACTTTCAGTATAGAACATAGAACAGTACAGCACAGTACAGGCCCTTTGGCCCTTGATGTTGTGCCAAGCTATGTTCAAACCCAAGATCAAGCTATCCCACTCCCTATCACTCTGGTGTGCTCCATGTGCCTATTCAATAACTGCTTGAAAGTTCCTAAAGTCCCAACTCCACTATCTTAGCAGGCAGTGCATTCCACACCCCAACCACTCTTGAGTAAAAAATATACCTCAGACATCCCTCCTATATCTCCCAACATGAACCTTATAGTTATGCCCCCTAGTAACAGCTACATCCACCTGAGGAAATAGTCTCTGAACATCCACTCTATCTATCCCCTTCATCATCTAAGAAACTTCTATTAAGTCGCCTCTCATCTCCTCCGCTCTAAAAAACCCCCAACTCTTTCAACTTTTTCTCATAAGACCTACCCTCCAAACCAGGCAGCATCCTGGTAAATCTCCTCTGCACTCTCTCCAATGCTTCCACATCCTTCTTATAGTGAGGTGACCAGAAATGCACACAATATTCCAAATGTGGTTTCACCAAGGTCCTGTATAGTTGCAGCGTAACCCCACGGCTCTTAACCTCAAACCCAAACTAACACACTATAAGCCTTCTTCATGGCTCTGTTCACTTGAGTGGCAACCTTCAGAGATCTGTGGATATGAAGTCCAAGATCTCTCTGTTCCTCCACATTTCTCAGAACCCTGCCATTGACCCTGTAATACGCATTCAAGTTTGTCCTACTAAAATGAATCACTTCACACTTATCAAACTCCATCTGCCACTTTTCTGCCCAGCTCTGCATCCTACCAATGTCTCTTTGCAGCCTACAAGAGCCCTCCACCTCATCCATGACTCCACCAATCTTGGTGTCATCAGCAAATTTACTAACCCAGCCTTCAGCCCCCTCTTCCAAGTCATTGATAAAAATCACAAAAAGCAGAGGACCCAGCACTGATCCCTGTGGTATACCGCTGGTAACTGGCCTCCAGTCTGAAAATTTTCCCTCCACCACCACCCTCTGTCTTCTATGAGACAGTCAGTTACTTATCCAATCGGCCAAATTTCCTTGTATCCCACACCTCTTTACCTTCTTCATGCGCCTACCATGGGGAACCTTATCAAATGCCTTACTAAAATCCATGTACACAACATCAACTGCTCTTTCTTCATCTACATACTCCCCAAAGAATTCAATCTATTTTGTGAGGCAAGGCTTACCCCTCACAAATCTGCTGACTATCCCGAATTAAGCTATGTCTTCCCAAATGGTCATAAATCCTGTCCCTCAAGACCTTCTCCAATAACTTACCAACCACTGAAGTAAGACTAACTGGCCTATAATTACTAGGGTCATTACTATATTTCCCTTCTTGAAGACAGGAACAACATTCACCACTCTCCAGTCCTCTGGCACAATTCCCATGGACAGTGAGGACCCAAAGATCAAAGCTAAAGGCTCCGCAATCTCATACCTAGCCTCCCAAAGTATCCTAGGATGTATCCCATCTGGCCCAGGGGACTTATCGACCCTCAGGTTTTTCAAAATTGCTAATACATCTTCCCTCTGAACATCTATCTCCTCCATCCTATCAGCCTGTATCACACTCTCATTCTCAAAAACATGGCTCACCCTTTTTTAGTATACTAAAAAAGGATGAGCCAAGTTTCCCTCGAATTTGATTTGCTCAGCAGTTACCATATGCTGTGATCATAATATTGGGGCCTAGCAGGACTGTAATGTTGAAGGTAGTGAGTCACGCCTCCTTTTTGTGGCAATAGTTGTGGTAAACTAGTTAAGTTATAAAGGTCCAGCCAGGTTTGAAGATCCTTGACAAGGTAAATTTATAAGTGGATAGGATGTGGCTGACAAATCAGGTTGGGCTTAGCCTTGGCCTGCGGAATGAGATGTTAGGTTGATTCAGTGGGGTGGGATCAGGTCAGGCCTGGGGAAGGTTGGGCAGGGACAGAGCTTTAAGGTGGCAGGGGAATTGTATATCAGGTTCTAGCCTTGAGGGCAGGTGTTGTGTTGGACCAGCTTATGAATTGGCGGTTGAAGCCAGGTCTGGACTCGTCAGAGTTGGAGGGAGCCCTGTGGGGAAGTCCCATGGTGGGGAGTAGCCCCCTGGGGTTAAGGGGCTTAGGCTGACAGTGTGGGTCTGTGTAAAATTTTCCCAGAAGTGAGAAGTGGTTTTACTTCTACCATTTTCTGGGAGTTATTGATTTATATAATTGTAATCATCCAAAACATGTGATGTATATCACAATTTTTGGATGATTCCCAGTTCAGGGCAATTGCCCATGGGAAGTTTGCACTTCCCAGGCAATTGCCATGCCATTCTTACCTGGGAACAACTAGGGTGGTGGGAATGTGAGGTTCTCCAGCACATCTTTGGTGTATTGCCTCAGCATGGTGCTCTGGATCTCAGAAGTTACAGCCCTGCCCTTCCCCTTAATAAACTTTATGCATCTCAACAATTCTTTAAGACAACAGAAATATGAACTGCTGTTCCATTTAATTGCTATTCTGATATTTCTGACCTGCATATTCCTGTTCCCTGTCTGGAACATAATCTTGATGTACTGAAGCTGTGTTTTTATAATAACTCCTTATAAGAATGTTTGTTTATTCTAGTAAGTCAGGACATCCATAGCCATTCATAAAGCAGCATTGTATATATTAGAAAAAAAATTATGAATGCATGGTGCAGCTTTTGAGCTATTTGCACCTTACTTTGTTTTAGCTTTCCGTCATTTTGTCAAGTGCAAGCAGAGGAGCAAGGATTCTGCTTTTGTTTGTCTCCACAACACGACCATTCAAAATCATTTCATCCAAGATGATGTGCACTTTGTCTAAGTTAAACATGATCTGATTAATTCAAATGTTAAAGGAAATGATAAATTCTTTGAGAAAATGTCACAAAACAATTTAAATCTGAAGATTCACAATAGACACACAAATATGGAACCTGATGGGATGGAATACCTGCAGGGAGCTTTTGCATCCCAATTTTCCCTGTTTGATGTCAGAGTTTCTTTAAATTAAGGTTAATGAAACAATAAATGAGTATAAATAAAGGATCAAATAAAAACTAATTCATATGCGAATGGTAAGATGGTGCAGGGAACTGGGCACAGAGTGGACAACTGCAAGATTGATCACTGTCACTGCTTTAAAGAAAAACAAATAGGAGTTAATTGTTGTTGGGTTGCCATTTAGCTTGGGGAGGAGATGTAAACTAATTTCATTACATTATTAGTAACAGATTAATGGGAGGATCAGGCTAGTATTTAAACAATTGTTTGGTACGCATCTCCATTTTTGTCTAGTTGTGTGGGACAGTTCTCACATTTCCTTGCCAGTGTATATTCTGCAATGGCTTCTCATCCTTTTCCCACACTGTCACACAGTTACTGTTGGTATCTGCCCCCCACCCTCCAAGGATGTATCCTTGATACAACAATAATCTCTCCCTCACTGTCAGTAAAACGAAGGAAATAGTCATCGACTTCAGAAGGACATGCTCCTATCTACATCAATGGAGAAGTGGAAATCATTGGATCACCCATCAAATCTGCACCAACGCGAGGTGGCGGATGGAGTTTAATGCGGAGAAGTGTGAGGTAATCCATTTCGGTAGGAATAACAGATGTGTCGAGTATAGGGCTAACGGGAGGACTTTGAATAGTGTGGATGAACAGAGGGATCTAGGTGTATGTGTACATAGATCCCTGAAAGTTGGGAATCAAGTAGATAAGGTTGTCAAGAAGGCGTACGGTGTCTTGGCGTTTATTGGTAGGGGGATTGAATTTAGGAGTCGCAGCGTCATGTTGCAACTGTACACTACTCTAGTGCGGCCGCACTTGGAGTACTGTGTGCAGTTCTGGTCCCCGCATTACAAGAAGGATGTGGAGGCGTTGGAGAGGGTGCAGAGGAGGTTTACTAGGATGTTGCCTGGTATGGTGGGGAGGTCCTATGAGGAGAGACTGAGGGATCTAGGGTTGTTTTCGTTGGGAAGAAGGCGGCTAAGAGGGGATCTTATTGAAACATATAAGATGATTAGAGGTTTAGATAGGGTGGATAGTGATAGCCTTTTTCCTCGGATGGAGAAAGCTAGCACGAGGGGGCATGACTTTAAATTAAGGGGGGGTAGCTACAGGACGGATGTCAGGGGTAGGTTCTTTACCCAGCGGGTGGTGAGGGATTGGAATGCCCTGCCTGCTGCAGTTGTAGATGCGTCTAGTTTGGGGGCGTTTAAGAGATCTCTGGATAGGTTTATGGACGAAAAGGGATTGGTATAGGCTAGTGGGTCATTGTTTTTGTAACTGGTCGGCGCAACATCGTGGGCCGAAGGGCCTGTTCTGCGCTGTAATGTTCTATGTTCTATGTTCTATGTTTAGATAGGGTGGATGGTGATAGCCTGTTTCCTCGGATGGAGAAATCTAGCACGAGGGGGCATGGCTTTAAATTAAGGGGGGGTAGTTATAGGACGGATGTCAGGGGCAGGTTCTTTACCCAGAGGGTGGTGAGGGACTGGAATGCCCTGCCTGCTGCAGTTGTAAATGCGCCTAGTTTGGGGGCGTTTAAGAGATTGGTGGATAGGTTTATGGACGAAAAGGGATTGGTTTAGATTAGTGGGTCAATGTTTTTTTTTAAAATTAGACTGGTCGGCGCAACATTGTGGGCCGAAGGGCCTGTTCCGCGCTGTAATGTTCTATGTTCTATAACACATTAGAAACACCTGAACTCCCACCTAATCCAATCTACCAGCACTTGGCCCTGGCCCTGAATGTTATGATGTGCCAAGTGCTCATCCAGATACTTTTTAAAGGATGTGAGGCAACCTGCCCACGTAGCGCATTCCAGACCGTCACCACCCTCTGAGTAAAAAGGTTTTTCCTCACATGCCCCTAAACATTCTGTCTCTTACCTTGAGCCTATGTCCACTCAACTAAGGGGAACAGATGCTCCTTATTCACTGTCCATATCTCTCATAATCTTGTACATCTTGATCAGGTCACCCCAAAGTCTTCTCTGCTCCAATGAAAATAACCCAGGCCTATCTAACCTCTCTAAGCAACTTAAATGTTCCATCCCAGCATTCTGGTGAATCTCCTTTTCACCCCCTCAAGCGCAACCACATCCTTCTGATACACAACTACAACATGACTTCACAGCTTTTGTAATCTATACCTCCATTGATAAGGCAATTGTTCCATATGCCTTTTCACCACCCTACTAACTTGCCCTTTGGCTTTCAGAGATCTGTGGATGAACACAACTTTGTACCACAGAACATCCTAGTGTCTTCCATTCATTGAATGCTTTCTTGTCAAATTACTTTTCAGGGTTAAATTTCACCTGTCACTTATCTGCCCATTTGACCATTCTGTCTATATTTTCTTTTGCCCAAGAACTCCACCTCACTGTTAATCACCCATCCAATCTGCAAACTTACCAATCCTACCCCCACATAGTTAACAATGTCATTTATAAAAGTGACGAATAATAGGGGATCCAACACAGATCTCTGTGATATGCTACTGGCTTCCTCACCTGATGAAGGAACAGCGTTCCAAAAGCTGGTGGCCTTTACTACCAAATAAACCTGTTGGGACTTTAACCTGGTGTTGTGAGACTTCTTCCAGTCACTAAAGCAGCCTTCTGTCATCATCCTCCATCTCCTACAACTGAGCCAATTTTAAATCCACTTTATCAAATTACCCTGTATTCCATCTGCATTTACCTTCTTTACAAATCTCCCATGTGGGACCTTGTCAAAGGCTTTGCTGAAATCCATATAAACTACATTGACTGCACTACCCTCATCTACACACTTGGTCACATCCTCAAAAAGTTTAATCATATTTGTTAGGCCATGACCTCCCTCTGACGAAGCTATGCTGACTATTCCTGATCAAGCTTTGCCTCTCCAAGTTGAGATAGATGCTGTCCTTCAGAAGTTTCTCTAATAGTTTCCCTACCACCAATGTGAGACTCACTTGGAGTACTGTGTGCAGTTCTGGTCCCCACATTACAAGAAGGATGTGGAGGCGTTGGAGAGGGTGCAGAGGAGGTTTACTAGGATGTTGCCTGGTATGGTGGGGAGGTCCTATGAGGAGAGACTGAGGGATTTAGGGTTGTTTTCGTTGGAAAGAAGGCGGCTAAGAGGGGATCTTATTGAAACATATAAGATGATTAGAGGTTTAGATAGGGTGGATAGTGATAGCCTTTTTCCTCGGATGGAGAAAGCTAGCACGAGGGGGCATGGCTTTAAATTAAGGGGGGGTAGCTACAGGACGGATGTCAGGGGTAGGTTCTTTACCCAGCGTTTGGGGGCGTTTAAGAGATCTCTGGATAGGTTTATGGACGAAAAGGGATTGGTATAGGCTAGTGGGTCATTGTTTTTGTAACTGGTCGGCGCAACATCGTGGGCCGAAGGGCCTGTTCTGCGCTGTAATGTTCTATGTTCTATGTTCTATAGTTCCCTGGATTATCTCTACAATCCTTCTTAAACAGGGGAACCATGTTAGCCGTTCTCCATCATCTGGCACCTTCCCTGTGGCCAGAAAGGAATTGAAACTTTAGGTCAGAGCCCCTCAATCTCCTCCCCTGCCTCCCACAGCAGCCTAGAGCATAATTTATCTGGACCTGGAGATTTATCCACTTTTAAGGCTGCCAACACCTCCAAAATACCTTGTTTTTCTCTGTGTCAAATTGCTCAAGAACTTCACGGTCCTTCTCTCTGAATTCCATACCATTGCCCTCAATCTCTTGGGTGAAGACGGATATGAAGTATTCATCCAACACTCTACCAGTGTCCTCTGGCCTCACCCACAGATTGCCCCCTTGGTCCCTACTCTCTCCTTGGTTATTCTCTTCCCATTACATATTGAAAGAATATCTTGGGATGTTCTCTACTTTTACCAGCCAGATCTCTCTCGTAACCAATCTTTGTATTCTTACTTGCTTTCTTAGGCTCCACCCTGGAGCTCCTCACTAATGCCTCCACTAATTTGTTCCCCTTGTACTTTTTAAAACCCTTTCTTTTCCCTCTCATTGTATCCTGAATATCTCTGGTCATCCATGGTTCTCTGGGCTTGTTATTTCTATCTAACTATGCTGCACTTGCACCCTCCCCATTTCCTTTTTGAATGCACCCCCACTGCTCTTCTGTAGATTTTCCCATGAGTGGCTATTCCTAGTCTACCTTGGCCAGATCCTGTCTTATTTTACTAAAATCCACACTCCCCCAATCCAAAGCTTTTTTTTTTGCAGATTGTTTATTTCCTTGTCCATAACAATTGTACCATTTTGAGATCACTATCATTAAAATACTCCCCCACCACTACCTCAACCACCTGTCCGGATTCAAAGAACAAAGAACAAAATAGCCCGGGAAACAGGCCCTTCGGCCCAACGAGCCCGTGCCGCCATTTTAACATTATCCCCCCTCCACCCATGACCCTCGTCCATGCTTATGGCATTCCACATTGAGGGAAGACTAATTTAGGGACAATTTGTTATACCAATCAGCCTAAGAGCACATCTATGGGGTGTGGGAGGAAACCAGAGCACCCGGAGAAAACCCACGCAAGCACGGGGAGAATGTGCAAACTCCCGCAGATACTGACCCAAATTCATGTATCTGCACAGCAAACAGTGATAGTCACTGAGCTGTCGTGTTGTCCAGCATCTGGTCCAGTTTAAGCGTACACTAACGACGTGAAGTACTAGGCTATTCTTGAAACAACCAAGACCAACCAAGATTCATTCCCCAGAGTCAGGTCCAGCACAGCTCCTTCACTTGTTGGACTGTCCACATATTCTCCTGTACACATTTCAAGAAATCTACTCCATCCAACAACTTGTCCTGGACCCTCCACGCTATAGTTAGGAAAGTCCACCAATGCCATTACTTTCTCAGAAGACTAAGGAAATTTGGCATATTAGCTACAACTCTCACCAATTTTTACAGATGCACCACAGAAAGCATTTTTTCTGGTTGTATCATAGCTTGATATGGCTTCTGCTCTGCTCAAGACCTAAAGAAACTACAAAGGGTTGTGAACGAAGTGCAGTCCATCACGCAAACCAGCCTCCCATCCATTGAATCAAGAAACCCATGTACCTGGGCACACTTTCTTCCTCCTTCTACCATTGGGAAAAAGGTTCAAAAGTCTGAGGTCACGGATTAACTGACTCCAGAACAGCTTCCTTCCTTCTGCCATCAGACTTTTGAATGGATCTACCTTATATATACCTTTGAATGGATCTACTTCAGAGAGGAAGTTTGATGGGGACTTGTCTGTTGAGGTAGTATGGGCAGAAATTAGAAATAGGAGAGGAGAGGTCACCCTGTTGGGAGTCTTTTATAGACCTCCTAAAAGTTCTAGAGAGGTTGAGGAAAGGATTGCGGAGACGATCCTGGATAGGAGTGAAAGTAATAGGGTAATTGTTATGGGGGACTTTAACTTTACTAATATTGATTGGAATAGCTATAGCTCCAGCTCATTAGAGGGGTCGGTTTTTGCACAAAGTGTGTAGGAAGGTTTTTTGACTCAGTATGTAGATAGGCCAACTAGAGGCGAGGCTATATTGGATTTGGTGCTGGGAAATGAGCCAGACCAGGTGCTAGACTTGGAAGTTGGTGTGCATTTTGGTGATAGTGACCACAATTCGGTTACGTTCACCTTAGTGATGGAAAGGGATAGGCTTGAACCTCGGGTCAGTAGTTTTAGCTGGGGGAAGGGTAATTATGAGGCTATTAGGAGAGAATTAGGAAGCATAGGTTGGACTAGGAGACTACAGGGTCTGGAAACGTCCGAAATGTGGAGTTTTTTCAAGGAGCAGCTACTGCGAGTCCTTGATATGTATGTCCCTGTCAGGCAAGGAGGAAATGGTCGAGCTAGGGAACCGTGGTGCACTAAAAAACTTGATTCGCTGGTTAAAAAGAAAAAGGGGGCTTATGTCCGGATGAGACTTGAGGGCTCAGGTAGTGCACTAGAAAGCTTTAGATTGGCGAGGAGGGAGTTAAAGAGTGAGTTAAGAAGGGCTAAAAGAGGACATGAGAAGACTTTGGCTGATAGGATTAAGGAGAATCCTAAGGCGTTCTATAGATATGTAAAGAACAGAAGATTGGTTAGGGGAAGATTAGGGCCAGTTAGAGACAGCAGTGGGAAGTTATGTGTGGAACCGGAAGAAATTGGAGAGGCATTGAACCAATATTTCTCTTCGGTATTCATGCAGGGGGACATAAATGTAGCTGTGGAGAACACTGGGTTACGGGGTTGTAAACTGGACAGTATTGCAGTTGATAAGGAGGTTGTGCTAGATATTCTTGAGGGTTTGAAAATAGATAAGTCCCCTGGGCCGGACGGGATTTACCCTAGGATTCTCTGGGAGGCAAGAGAGGCGATTGCAGAGCCTCTGGCTCTGATCTTCAGGTCGTTGTTGGTCACAGGTATAGTGCCAGAAGATTGGAGGATAGCGAATGTTGTCCCATTGTTTAAGAAGGGGAACAGAGACTTCCCCGGGAATTATAGACCGGTGAGTCTTACTTCTGTTGTGGGCAAGGTTTTAGAAAAAATTATTAGGGATAGGATTTATAGTTATTTGGAGAGTAATGAATTGATTGGAGATAGTCAGCATGGTTTTGTGGAGGGTAGGTCGTGCCTTACTAACCTTATTGAGTTTTTTGAGAAAGTGACCAAAGAGGTGGATGGGGGTGAGGCAGTTCACGTGGTATATATGAACTTTAGTAAGGCATTTGATAAGGTTCACCATGGAAGGCTTCTGCAGAAAATGCAGATGTATGGGATTGAGGGTGATTTAGTTAATTGGATCAGGAATTGGCTAGCAGATAGGAGACAGAGGGTGGTGGTTGATGCTAAGTATTCGTCATGGAGTTCGGTTACAAGTGGTGTGCCTCAGGGATCTGTTTTGGGGCCACTGCTGTTTGTAATTTTTATAAATGATCTGGATGAGGGTATAGTTGGGTGGATTAGTAAATTTGCTGATGACACCAAAGTCGGAGATGTGGTAGATAGTGAGGAAGGGTGTCATAGTTTGCAGGGAGACTTGGACAAGTTGCAGAGCTGGGCCGCGAGGTGGCAGATGGAGTTTAATGCGGAAAAGTGTGAGGTAATTCACTTTGGCAGGAATAACAGATGTGTCGAGTATAGGGCTAACGGTAGGACTCTGAATAGTGTGGATGAACAGAGGGATCTAGGTGTATGTGTACATAGATCCCTGAAAGTTGGGAATCAAGTAGATAGAGTTGTTAGGAAGGCATATGGTGTCTTGGCATTTATTGGTAGGGGGATTGAATTTAGGAGTCGCAGCGTCATGTTGCAACTGTACAAAACTCTGGTGCGGCCGCACTTGGAGTATTGTGTGCAGTTCTGGTCCCCACATTATAGGAAGGATGTGGAGGCTTTGGAGAGGGTGCAGAGGAGGTTTACCAGGATGTTGCCTGGTATGGACAGGAGGTCCTATGAGGAGAGACTGAGGGATTTGAGGGTGTTTTCGTTAGAAAGGCGGCGGCTAAGAGGGGACCTTATAGAACATAGAACATTACAGCGCAGAACAGGCCCTTCGGCCCACGATGTTGCGCCAACCAGTTAAAAAAAAACAATGACCCTCTAACCTAAACCAATCCCTTTTCGTCCATAAACCTATCCCACAGATCTCTTAAACGCCCCCAAACCTCTAATCATCTTATATGTTTCAATAAGATCCCCTCTTAGCCGCCTTCTTTCCAGCGAAAACAACCCCAAATCCCTCAGTCTCTCCTCATAGGACCTCATAGAAACATATAAGATGATATAAGATGATGGTTTAGATAGGGTGGACAGTGATAGCCTTTTTCCTTGGATAGAGAAAGCTAGCACGAGGGGGCATGGCTTTAAATTAAGGGGTGGTAGTTATAGGACGGATGTCAGGGGTAGGTTCTTTACCCAGAGGGTGGTGAGGGATTGGAATGCCCTGCCTGCTGCAGTTGTAAATGCGCCTAGTTTGGGGGCGTTTAAGAGATCCGTGGATAGGTTTATGGATGGAAAGGGATTGGTTTAGGTTAGAGGGTCATTGCTTTTTAACTGGTCGGCGCAACATCATGGGCTGAAGGGCCTGTTCTGCGCTGTAATGTTCTATGTTTTATTATATTAAGTTGATCTTTCTCTACACCCTAGCTATGACTATAGCACTACATTCTGCATTCACTCCTTTCCTTCTCTACGAACAGTATGCTTTGTCTGTATAGTGCACAAGAAATAATACTTCTTTCAGTGCATACTGCACACTGTGACAAAAACAAATAAAATTAAATCTCTCATCTACATGCTGAAACATGCTAATTAGATTGCTCTTCTGAAACTAGTACTGGATGAACAGAAAATGCCTCCAATTAAATATTGCTATAGTTGCTGATACTATTGTTTTTGGTCCCTGCTCTAAACTCCATTTCCTCGTTAATAACTCTAATTCTTTCCCGGTTCTCTCAATTCTAGTGTCATAACGGGTCGTAGGTGAGCTTCCAATCACCTACCCACACCATCATATTTCCACTTCCACATCAACTGTCTTTGCCTATCTTAGCTCTCTGTTGTTGAAACCTTCATTCATGCCTTTGGTATGTATATAGTCAATAATTACAATGCATTACTGGATTCCACATACTACCCCCCACCCCTAAAACTTGAGGTCATCCAAATGTTGCTCATGTCTTAAGTTACCCCTGTGCTCTCTAACCTACATTGGCTCCTGGTCAAGCAAAGTCTTCATTTTAGAATTCTCTAACTTATTTTCCAATCCATCCATGGTTTTACTCCACCCTAACCTTACAATCACAAATGGGAGAATTCATAACAGGTCATAATGAAATGGCTGAGGAATTAAATTTGAACTTTGCTTCAGTCTTCACAAAGGAAGACATGAATAATGTGCCCAAAGTGGTGAGAGGAACAAGTTTTAGTAAGGAGCTGAAGGAAATCAGCATTAGTAGAGAAATGATTTTGGGGAAATTGATAGCATTGAAGATAGATAAATATCCGGGTCCTGATAATCTTCATCCCAGAATACTTAAGGAAGCGGCCCTGGAAATAGTAGATTCATAGGTGGTTATTTTCCAAAATTCTTTGCATGCTGGAATAATTTCTACAGATTGGAGGGTAGCTAATTGTAAGCCCATTATTCAAAAAGGGAGGGAGAGAGAAAACGGAGAACTACAGATAAGTGAGCTTATCACCGGTACTGGGGAAGTTGCTAGAGTCTATAATCAAGGATTTCAAATATTGGAAGGCAGTGGCATACTGAGTCAAAGTCAGCTTGGATTTGCAAAAAGGGAAATCATGCTTGACAAATCTATTGGAATTTTTTGAGTTGACCGAGGAGAACTAGTGATGTGGCTAATTTAAACTTTCAGAAGGCTTTTGACAAGGTCTCACATAACAGACTTCTATGTAAAGTTAAAGCACATGGGATTGCAGGTAATGTCGTGAGATGGATAGTAAGCTGATTAGCAGATAGGAAGCAAAGAGTTAGCATAAATGGATCTTTTTCTGATTGGCAATCAGTGACTAGTGGGATTCCATAGGGATCTGTGCTAGGACCCCAACTGTTCACATTATATATTAATGATTTGGAACAGGGAACTGAATGTCTTATCTCCAAATTTGCAGATGGTAAAAAGTTGGGTGGGAGGGTAAGCTATGAGGATGCAGAGATGTTTCAATGTGATTTGGAAAGGCTGAGTGTGTGGACATATGCATGGCAGATGCAGTATAAAATTGATAAGTGTTAAGTTATCTACTTTGATAGCAATAATAGGAAGACAGATTATTACTTGAATGGGTATAAATTGAGAGAGGTAGATACTCAACGAGACCTTGGCGTCCTCGTGCATCAGTCGCTGAAAGTAAGCATGCAGATACAGCAGACAGTAAAGGTGTCAAATAGTATGTTGGCCTTCATAGCAAGAGGATTTGAGTACAGGGATAGGGATGTTTTGCTGCAATTATACAGGGCATTGGTGAGACCACATCTGGAGTGTTATGTGCAGTTTTGGTGTCCTTAGCTAAGGAAGGACCTCCTTGCTATAGAAGGAGTACAGCAAATGTTTAACAGGCTGATCCCTGGGATGCCAGGTGTGTCATATGAGAAGAGATGAAGTCGATTATATTCACTGGAGTTTAGAAGAGTGAGAGGGGATCTCATAGAAATTTATAAAATTCTAACAGGGTTAGACAAGGTAGATTTAGAAAGAATGTTCCCAATGGTGGGGAGTCCAGAACCAGGATTTATAGTTTGAGGATAAGGGGTAAATCTTTTAGAACCGAGGTGAGAAGAAATTTCTTCACCCAGAGAGTTTTGAATGTCTGGACTTCACTACTACCAAATGTAGTTGAGGCCAAAACATTGTGTGATTTCAAGAATAAATTCTCTAGGGGCTAAAGGGACCAAGGGAAATGGGAGAAAGGATGGATCAGGATACTGAATTTGATGATCAGCCATAATCAAGATGGCAGAACAGGCTCAAAGGGTGGAATGGCCTACTCTTGCTTCTAGTTTCTATGTTTACTTCTGTAATCTCCTCCAGTTCCAGAATCCTCCAAAATATCTATATTTATTTAATTCTGGTCTCTTAAGCACCCCTATTTTAATCACGCCATCATTGGTGGGCACACCTTCAGTTGCTGAGTCCAGAAGTTTTGGAATTCCCTCCCATTACCTCTAGTGCTCCCTGCCATATTTTCCTTCCTTAAGACACTCCTTAAAACCTACCTCTTTGAGCAAGCCTTTGGCTATCTGATCTACTATCTCCATATGAGGAGAGACTAAGTTGGTTAGGATTATATTCACTGGAGTTTAGAAGAGTGAGAGGGAATCTCACAGAAATTTATAAAATTCAAAAAGAGTTAGACAGAGTGGATTCAAAACGAATGTTTCCAATGATGGGGGAGTCCAGGACTAGGAATCATAGTCATGGTGTCATACATTGTTTCACAATACTCCTTTGAAACATCCTGGGATGTTTTATTATGTGAAAGGAACTATATAAATACAGGTCCTTGCTGTTACTCAGAACCTAATGCTTTTCTGCTGTTAGATCAGGAAATTGCTGTGACTGTAGGTGAATATTTACTAAGGCAAACTAGATGTCAAAACACTTATGCTGTTGTTCCTTGGATACAAGATTGGTGAATTGCAAATGCCATAAAAAAAATGCAAGGATAATCAGTAACTACAGGCCAGTAAGCATAACCTCAATGCTGGAAAAGCTTTTGGAAACAATAATCGATACAGAATTAATAGTCAAGTGGGCTAATGTGGACTAATTCAGGCCAGTGGGTTGGCACAGTGATTAGCACTGCTACTTCACAGTGGCAGGGTCCAAGGTTTGATCCCAGCCTTGGGTGACTGTGTGGAGTTTGCACGTTCTCCCCGTGTCTGTGTGAGTTTCCTCCAGGTGCTTTGATTTCCTTCCACAGTCCAAAGATGTGCAGGTTAGGTGAATTGGCCATGCTAAATTGCCCTTTAGTTTTTTTTATTTGTTCATGGGATGTGGGCAGTGCTGGCTGGGCCAGCATTTATTGTCCATCCCCAAGAGCATTTAAGAGTCAACTACATTGCTGTGGATCTGGAGCCACATGTAGCCCAGACTAGGTAAGGATGACAGATTTCCTTCCTTACTTAAAAGACATTAGTGAACCAAACGGCTTTTATGACAGTCAACAATGGTATCATGGCCATCATTAGGCTTTTAATTCCAGATTTTTACTGAATTCAAATTTCACCATCTTCTGTGGTGGGATTCAAACCTGGGGCCCCAGCGCATCCCTGGTTCTCTGGATTATTAGTCCAGTGACAATACTACTATACCACCGTGGGATAATGTGAGGGGTTATGGGGATAGCGTGGAGTGTTCGTTCAGACTCCGCACTGCAGGGGTTATATGATATGAATTAAAGTCAGTCAGTGTGGATTTGTTAAGGGAAAATTGTGTTGAACTAAGTTTTGAATGATTTTGATGATACAACAGAGATTTGATTTTGCATATGTGGACTAACGAAAGGTTCTTGATAAAGTGTGAGTCATAGAACATAGGACATAGGCAGGATTTTCATCAAAACATAATATTTTCACTTGGGATGGGACAGGAGGGTGCAGCATGATCAAGTCGGGCCTAGAGCCTCCAGAAACAATCAGAAATGCCAATGGGGCGACCAAATGCCCAAGACAGGCTGGTTAACAAGCCCATCCTGGTTCTTTGAGACAAACCTAGTTTTATAAGAGGTTATTGGCCTTCAAGCCATTATCCCTTGCCTTTCCTTGCCCCATCACAAACTCCATGTAACCTCCACAGCAACTCACATCACCATATGCCTCTTCTGCAGCCATTCATCTAGTAAGCATTATGGGTAGGCCTCAGAAACCATGTGGAGAAGAAAAATAAATAACATTTCTAAAAATCTAAGAGCTTTCACTCACACACACTTGGTACAGAAAAAGTTCTCAAAGAAGCCCCTTCAAAGATTTTAAATCCTCTCAAATGAACAAACTGTTGTTGAACAGTCTTCTATTATGACTATATAATAAAAAGCTAATTCTTAACTTTTAAACTATCAAAATGTGAATTGTGTCCCCTACAGAGTTAAGTGCTTTTAGAACTCTTGAAATATAGAACATAGAACATAGAACATTACAGCGTAGAACAGGCCCTTCGGCCCACGATGTTGCGCCGACCAGTTAAAAAACAATGACCCTCTAACCTAAACCAATCCCTTTCCATCCATAAATCTATCCACAGATCTCTTAAACGCCCCCAAACTAGGCGCATTTACAACTGCAGCAGGCAGGGCATTCCAATCCCTCACCACCCTCTGGGTAAAGAACCTACCCCTGACATCCGTCCTATAACTACCCCCCCTTAATTTAAAGCCATGCCCCCTCGTACTAGCTCTCTCCATCCGAGGAAAAAGGCTATCACTGTCCACCCTATCTAAACCTCTAATCATCTTATATGTTTCAATAAGATCCCCTCTTAGCCGCCTTCTTTCTAACGAAAACAACCCCAAATCCCTCAGTCTCTCCTCATAGGACCTCCCCTCCATACCAGGCAACATCTTGGTAAACCTCCTCTGCACCCTCTCCAAAGCCTCCACATCCTTCCTATAATGTGGGGACCAGAACTGCACACAATACTCCAAGTGCGGCCGCACCAGAGTTGTGTACAGCTGCAACATGACACTGCGACTCCTAAATTCAATCCCCCTACCAATAAACGCCAAGACACCGTATGCCTTCCTAACAACCTTATCTACTTGGTTTCCAACTTTCAGGGATCTATGTACACATACACCTAGATCCCTCTGTTCATCAACACTATTCAGAGTCTTCCCGTTAGCCCTATACTCGACACATCTGTTATTCCTGCCAAAGTGAATTACCTCACACTTCTCCGCATTAAACTCCATCCGCCACCTCTCGGCCCAGCTCTGCAACCTGTCCAAGTCTCCCTGCAAACTATGACACCCTTCCTCACTATCTACACCTCCGACTTTGGTGTCATCAGCAAATTTACTAATCCACCCAACTATACCCTCATCCAGATCATTAATAAAAATTACAAACAGCAGTGGCCCCAAAACAGATCCCTGAGGCACACCACTTGTAACTGAACTCCATGACGAATATTTACCATCAACCACCACCCTCTGTCTCCTATCTGCTAGCCAATTCCTGATCCAATTACCTAGATTACCCCCAATCCCATACATCTGCATTTTCTGCAGAAGCCTTCCATGGTGAACCTTATCAAACACCTTACTAAAATCCATATATACCACGTCAACTGCCTTACTCCCATCCACCTCTTTGGTCACTTTCTCAAAAAACTCAATAAGGTTAGTAAGGCACGACCTACCCTCCACAAAACCATGCTGACTATCTCCAATCAATTCATTACTCTCCAAATAACTATAAATCCTATCCCTAATAATTTTTTCTAAAACCTTGCCCACAACAGAAGAAAGACTCACCGGTCTATAATTCCCGGGGAAGTCTCTGTTCCCCTTCTTAAACAATGGGACAACACATATATATATATATAACAAAATATAGTCAAGCATTCATAATGGGTTTGGCTCTAAAGAAACCTTTAGAAAATCTCAAACTTAAAGTCTATTGAAAATGCAGGAACAGATTTTTCTCTAAGCTACAATAGATAGCCTGTCAAAATATGCAATCCAGCGTTTAATTTACCTTTTTATTCAAACTGACAGTTCGTTTCTTTTTCTCATGATCAAAGGGCCGGGAATTTAAAAAACTTCAGAATATGACACTTAATAAACCCTATCTGCCCTGTAAGAGCATTTATGCTTCCTGCATTAATTTGTGACTCCCACACTGTATTAAATCCCCTAGAACAGCCAAAGTGGAGTCTGCTGAACTCACCACTAATTTCAAATGGCCCTGCTATATTCCAGTTTCCCACCTGTGTGATTCATGCCCTATTTCCTTCACTTTGCCAGCAAAAATCAGATCTTCCAGAAATGTATGCCCACTTTTAAAAGACCTCCAGAGTTGGTCTGACTCTGCAAACACTTGGCCCATGGCGTCATTGCAGCATGGAAGGAGACCACTCAATCCTGGTATAAGGCTTACTAATAAAGTTTAAGTATGTGGAATGAAACAGACTGTAGCAGTATGGAGATAAAGTTGACTGAGACAGGAAATGAACAGTAATGGTGAATGCATAAAAACTCAGCAATGTCTGTGGGGAAAGAAAAAGCAAATATGTTTCAAGTCCAATATGGAACAGAAAAGAGGTAAAAATGTAATGGGTTTTATGCTGTGGAAAAGGACGGAGGTCTAAGAACAGGAAGGTCAAGGATCGATTAAAGGGCACGGGTGATTAAATAACAAGGATATCATAGAATAGAAGGCAATGAGAGTGATAATAGTAGTGGTAGATAAACATATTAAACATTATTTGTAGAAGAAAGTCAATTACTTTTGAAAGCAACAAAGCATGACAGCAAGATACAATCTGGCACTTTGAAAATCAAAATGGAGGACAAAGTTCTTGGTCTAGAGCTCAAAGCTAAGTCCAGAAGCGTGCAAAGTGTCAAACTGGAAGATGAAGTTCCCTTTATCCACCCTACTTGTGACATGTTCACAAATCTCTAACATTTCCTTTTCATAAAGCTATATTGACTCTGCCTAATAGTATTATGATTTTCTAAAGTTCATCTTGCTACCTCTTTAATAATTTCCACTATCTTTTTAATAATTGATTTTAGCCTTTCTTTTAATTCATTTATGGGACATGGGTGACGTTGGTTGGCTAGCATTTATTGCCTATCCCTAGTTGCCTTGGAGGGCAGTTGAGAGTCAACCACATTCTAACAAGTTTAATGTAGAGAAGTGTGATGTAGGAAAAATGAGGAAAAGCAATATGAAGTAAAGGATACAATTGCAGAAGCAGAGGTTTCTGGGGTTATTTATGCACAAAGCATTGATAATAGCAGGACAGGTTGGGAAAACATTTTGTAAGATATTCAGAATCCTGGGCTTTATAAATAAAGGCATACAGCACAAAAACAAGGAAGTGATGGTAAATGTTGGTTTGGGCTCAACTGGATTATCGTGTCCAATTCTGGATACTATACTTTAAGAAGAATGTGAAGGCATTGGAGAGGGTGCAAAAAACATTTACAGGAAAGGTTCTGGGGATGAGAGATTTCAGCTGCAAAGATAGATTGGAGAGGTTGTGGCTTTCTCCATGGCTAAAGGAAGGATGAGAGAAGATTTGGATTTGATAGAGGTGTTCCAAATCATGAGGAGCCTAAACAGGATAAAGACGGAGAAATTGTTCCCGTTGGTGGAAAGTTTGAGAACCAATGGACATCAATTTAAGTGATTGACAATAAAAAAGGTGACACGTTGGAAAATGTTTGTACATACAGAGCTAAACATAGAACATAGAATAGAACATAGAACACTACAGCGCAGAACAGGCCCTTCGGCCCACGATGTTGCGCCGACCAGTTACAAAAACAATGACCCACTAGCCTATACCAATCCCTTTTCGTCCATGACATGACATGACATGACATGGCTAGGATATGGGATTCAATGCCTAATAGTTTGGTGGAGGCAGTTTTCATCATGCTCTCCAAAAGTGAGTTGGATATTTAGCCACAAAGAAAATATTTGCAATGCCACAAACAAAGGGCAAGTAGTGGGACTAGTTGAGTAGCTCTTACAGAGAGATGGTACAGACATGATAGGCCAAATAACCTCTTTCTGTGCTTTAACCATTCTGTGACTCAATGATAATTGCAGATACAGCTAACTGCAAATAACTTTCAGTAAAAGGATACATCCAACTCGCACTGAAAAAGAAAATACACAGGTATGGTTAGATAACAAAATCAAGATCTCCTTTCTCCTGTATTTCAGTGAAGTTATTGTGATTAGAAATAAAGTAAAGTTTATTTATTACTCACAAGTAAGGCTTACATTAACACTGCAATGAAGTTACTGTGAAATTCCCCGAGTTGTCACACCAGGGCTCATTCGGGTCATTGCACATAACCAGCACATCTTTCAGACTGTGGGAGGAAACCAGAGCACCTGGAGGAAACCCAAACAGACACGGGGAGAATGTGCAAACTCCACACAGACAGGGACCCGGGTCCCTGGTGCTGTGAACCAGCAGTGCTAACCACTGTGCCAATATATGAGATGTTGAGCAGTGATTTGCTCTGCTGCCTAGAAGAACATAAGACATCATTGGGTTTGTCAACAGGAAACAGAAACTGATTGATTAAAATGTCTTACTTGCTAGCAACAACTAACCCTACTATGTTGCACCAAGTGCTACAAATATGTCTATGAGAAACAGACCCAGAACCAGGAAAGCTCCTGTGACCAAAAGTTTGGTTTAAGATCTGGAGTTTGAGGTGGCTTTTTAAGGCAGAGAGGGAAGAGTGAAACAGGTTCAAAAAGTAAATTCCAAAGAGAAAGACCCAGGTGCACTGCCACTAATGACACTATGAAGGATGTCAGAACAAGAGGCTTTGGGGAAAATGGCACATGAGTAGGAATGACCTGAGCATGAAGGCAAGAATCTTAAACTCGAGATATTAATGGTAGCCAAAGTGAGAAGAGGTCATGGGAAGAGTAATAAGCAGAGTAGGACAGGGTTTAGAAAAGTTGTGGGAAAGTTGACATTCAGGTACATGTGTAATATTCTGTAGTTTTCAAATACATCTTGCAACAATATTCTACAGTAGCTACTTTTCCTGAAATAGAGCTGCTACTAAAGCTAATGATAATCATGCTTGATAAGCTGGCAAGATAACAAATTTGGTGTAAGCAAACATTAGGCAATAAAATGAGGGTCACTTTTTATGTTAAATACACCTGTTTTACTGAATAAGATTTTATCCAAGAGGATAAAATACTCAGTCTTCTTTCTTAAGAAACTGCAAATCACCCTAATATGCTGACGTCGAGATGTTTATTTACAAAATGAAATAAGACCGAATCTCTCCCAAATGTTTCAGTTTCAACTGTTTACAAGTGAAGTCATGACATGACTTCTACTTTATTTTGATTGATCTATTTAACATTAAAATTGGCATTAAAAGACAGGCTTCTCACAAAAGTGTCATGAATTTTGATACAGAACATGAGCTTCATGAACTTTTCTACTAATTGTCTGCTCGGATCCTTCCAAAAATTCTTTGTATTATTGGTTTCAGTTGTCTCCCTCAGCAGCTGATTCAAAACAATCACCACACTATAGGTGAAATGGTTATATCTGATGTGTGCATTCACCTATTCTGAGCTTTATTCCATATCTTCTCATTAATCCTGGAGCAATGGCAGGCTTTAGACTTTAACTTGTTAACGTTCTTAAGGATCTTGAATATCTCATCAAGATTCTTTTTTGGTATTCTCTTCTGTAGTGTAAATGAACGTATCTGCTACAATTCCTCCTGATAACTCATGCATTTGATACTAGACATCTTTTGCTATACCTTTTCCAGAATTTTGAGGTTATTCCTGTAACATGGCAATATGAAGGGAGTTGGTATATAAGAGCTAGAGCAACAAGTTTACTGGGCATCATGAGCAGCAGCATGTGCCCAGGGCAAATGGAAGCACTGACTGGCAGCACTCGCCCAGAATCAGCTGAAGCTGAATCCCATGTCGACTGCCTCACTACAGCCCTTCAGCTGTCTGGACCCTTTGAGGTTTGAGGCCTTCATCAGATGTTTGGAATCCATCCCTGAGGAACAGCTGTGGCGCAGGAAGGGGAGCCACAGCAACCAGGTGAGTAAGTGTGATGGCACCTGGTGTCCTCTCCCTCATTCCAACCCTCACAGGCATCTCCATTGAATTTTGGTGCCAACAAGGCTTCTTTTCTCCGAGAGTGGGGGGATATAGTAGGCCTTACTAAACATTGTAGGCTTGGGAATACGTTTTGCCTCAGGGATGTTACAGTCTTTGCCTGTTTAATAATGAATTTTTTTGTCTCCACAGGCATTTAAGTCCAGCAAGGGGCAAGCATGCGGCTGGTTGTAGTGGGCTGCTCTTGGACGTTGCTTCGGGAGTTGCCTATTGCTTCATGTCGTTAGTGTGCTTAAACTGGACCATCTCGAGGGCAACATGACAGCTCAGAGACTATCTCTGTTGCTGTGCGGACACATGGATTTGGGCCTGTGTCTGTGGGAGTTTGCACGTTCTCTCCGTGGTTGCGTGGGTTTCCTCCCACATCCCCAAAGATGTGCTTTTAGGCTGATTGATTGGGTACTAAATTGTCCCTAAATTGGACCTCCCTGATCCTCGCACATTAGGCGTAGACTAAAATCATGAATAGGACACTGAGACAGTGGGACGGCGGCGCGGGCTCGTTGGGCCGAAGGGCCTGTTTCCCGTGCTGTGTTGTTCTTTGTTTCTTTGTTTTTAGTGGGTCAATGGCTGTGCCGGACTGCTTCCTGGCTGGTGGCCTGGCTCAGTATTCTGCTCACTTTTTTTGGGCATTGGCCAAATGCTGCAATTTCTGCTTCCTCCATGAGGGAGGAAAGATGGTTAAAAAAGTCAAATTGTGTTAATAGGCAAGAAATCCGATCCCATTAAATCGCCTTAAAATTAAATTTTGGTTTCTGGTTGGACAATGCGATTGATTGAACAGTTAGCTTGATGGTTTCTAACCAGCTCAAGTCACTTTCTGACTCTAACAATCTGGTGAAATGTCCAAATCAAGGCCAAAACAAGGGCAGACCCCAGATCCCCCTTGCCTGGAGGCTCATTGTTGATTTTTAGCAATGGCAATGGCACAGGCAACTATCCATTTCCACACTCGTGGCTAAACTAGATAAGCATTGTAGCAGCCTTGTAGCAGAGCTTACAACAAAATTTGCTCTCAGTGATTTAGTCCTCTTTAGGTGCAATTTGTCTGACTCTTGATTTATACAACTGATGTCTCAATAATATGGAGGACTCCTTAATAGACCAGTGACAGGATCTCCACACTGAAAACAACTTGTATAGCTATGTGTGCAGAAAATGAAAGTGTAAAAGCCAAATTGGCTGACCTCGAGGACTGTCTGAGGTGCCAAATTTGAGGGTCATTGACCTGGGCAAATTAGTTGAAGGACAACACCCAACTCAATTATGTCCCAGTTTATCACAGAAGTTCTCGGCAGGGATGTGTTCAATTTGCTGCCAGAATTTGACAGAGTGCACCATCTCTTAAGCCCAAAACAAAGTGAGGGTGGACATCCAAGGGCTATGATTGCCTATTTGTACTGCTCCCAAACTAAGGAACTAGTTCTCAAACTGGCAAGGGCACATGGTCAGCTGCTCTACCATAATAAAAAAATCCATTTTCCATTACCTCAGTTCAAGTCTTGCAAAGAAATGTATCCCATTTAAAGACATGCAGTCCTGTCTCTATAAGGTGGAGTGAAATTCAGCTTGCTTCACTTTTAGGTTTTTTTTTAGGGCAAAATCATTTTCTTCACTTTCCCAACAGATGCAGAGTCAGTCATTCTTTAAGTATTGAAACATACAAAATAGGAAGAGGAAGCCATTTGGCTCTTTGAGCCTACTCCGATATTAATTATGATCGGCTGATCATCCAATTCAATAGCCTTGTCCCGTCTTTCCCCCCATTTCCTTTGATCCCCTTTGCCTCAAGTATAATCTAACTGCTTCTTGAAAACATACAATGTTTTGGCCCCAATGCTTTCTGTACAAGCAAATTCCACAGGCTGACCACTCTCTGGATAAAGAAATTTCTCCTCATCTCTGTCCTGAACAGTCTATCCTGTATCTTCAGAACATGACTGGTTCTGGATAGCCCCATCATTGGGAACATCCTTCTTGCATCTACCCTGTCTCGTCCTGTTAGAATTTTATAGGTTTCTATAAGATTCCCCATTCATTCTCTTGAACTCCATCGAATATAATCCTAACCAACTCAATCTCTCCTCAAAACCAGGAATCAGTTTGGTAAACCTTCTCTGCATTCTCTCTAGAGCAGAATATCCTTCCTCAGATTAGGAGACCAAAACTGTATACAATATTCCAGGTGTGGCCTCATCAAGGCCCTGTATAACCGTATCAAGACATTCCTGCCCCTGTGCTCGAATCTTCTCAGTATGAAGGTCAAAATATCATTTATCTTTTTTACTGTCTGCCTCACCTGCATGCTTACCTTCACTGACTCAGTCTCACAACACCAGGTTTAAGTCCAACCAGTTTATTTGACAGTAATCCCACAAGCTTTTGGAAACGGTGTTCCTTCGTCAGGTGTGTGGAACCTTCAGGCCACAGGTCCCCACGATTGCAAGTGTGGGGAGGGGAGGGGAGGGGAGGGGGCTGCTTCAGGCTGCCTGCACTAGCAGGGGCCTAACAGCTTTCTCTTTTCTGTCTGACCCCTGCTATTGCTAATGCGCATGTGCGGCAGAGGCTTGCATGTGCACTACCTCCCTCTGCAGGCTTTTGGGTGGTGTAAGCCCCCAGGTTCTGCAGTGAGCAACAGGCTCACTCAGAATTTTGCAGGCAGAGTGTGAATGGGGGTGGTCTGAAAACACTCCCAAAAGACAGATCTGAAACTCTCCCAGTTTTAAGTCCGCCCAGGACTTAGAAAAAAAAATGGTAAAATCACCCCCACTGTGTCCAATTTTGGTCACCACACTACCAAAAGATTTGGAGGCTTCGGCAAAAGTACAGAAAATGTTTACCAGAATGTTTATGGAGGGTATTAGTTTAGAGGAAAGATTGACTAAACTAGGATTATTTTCCCTGGAAAGACAGAGATTGAGGGGTGACCTGATAGAAGTTTATAAAATTATGAGGAGTATAGATAGGGTGAACAGTTGGAAGCTTTTTCCCAGGGCAGAAATGACAATTGCAATGGGGGAAAGGTTCAGTGGAGATGTTGGGGAGAAGTTCTTTCTGTACAAAGGGTGCTGGGGGCCTGGAATGCACTGCCAAGTGTGTTGTTTGAGGCAGACCCGTACGTGACATTTAAGACTTATCTGGATAGGCATATGAACAGATGGGGAATAAAGGGATACAGGCAGTTGGTCTAGATAGGACAATGTGATCAGTGCAGGCTTGGAGGACCGAAGGGCCTGTTCCTGTTCTCTGTTTCATGTTTATGATGACTATTTCTGTTCTTGTCATGTTGAAATTACATTGTATAATTGTTTGGGGAGGAAAAGAAACGCAACAGCAGTAAAGGAAATAGTGGCTCGTAACTTCCTCAGAGTGTCAATCTGTGCTTCGGATTGCCACACCATACCGACTTATCTGTGTTAAAATTGTAAAACACCCATCTCGCCTCACCTTCCTGACTCAGACTGGGTGAGACTGAAGCAGCAAAGTGAGTCCACAGCTCCAGCAACAAAGCACAAAATAGGAAACACCTTCCTATGATCCCCACTGAAAGGGAGAATATAAATTTCTATGGTAAGTAAATGTGATATGGGGATCCCAAGAATTGTTATGTTATAGTCACAAGTTCCCAATCCACACACCAGTACTTCCGGTCAATGTTTATGAATCTAAGTGGGATGATGTGGATTTAGCTAAGATACCATTTGTCCTCTTTTACAGAATCCCTACAGTGCAGGAGGAGGCCATTCAGCCCATCAAGTCTGCACCGACAACAATCTCACCCAGGCTCGATCCCCGTAACTCCACATATTTACCCTGCTAATTCTTCTAACCTATGTATCCCAGGACATTAAGGGACAATTTAGTATGACCAATCAACCTAACCCGCACATCTTTAGACTTTGGGAAGAAACTGAAGCATGCGGAAGAAACCCATGCAGATACCGGGAGAATGCTCCACAGAGTGACCCAAGAAAGGAATCGAACTCAGGTCCCTGGAGCTGTGAGGCAGCAGCGCTAACCGCTGTGCAACCCTGCTTTCCTTAGATTAAATTTCAACTGTTTGATATTTGGAGATGATCATAATTGTATAATGGATCCAAAGTCAGGCTGATCAGGATGGATGCTGTTCGTGGCAGTGGATACCCACTCCAAGTGGCTGGAGGTCATGGCTATGAAGTCCACTTCGGTGGAGTCAATGCGAGACAAATTTAACAAAACATCTGCCTGGTTTGGTAAACTGGAACAAATAGTCAGTGACAATGGTTCCCAGTTTGTGGCACATGATTTCATGGAGTTCATGGAGTACATGGAGCATCACAAAATCAGACATGTGAGGTCGGCACTGTATCACCCATCGATGAATGGTCTGGCGGAACGATTGTTCAGACCCGGAACAGTCTCTGTGTTGCAAGGGAAGATTGCTAAGGCGGTGAATAGATAAATTTCAAACTATGTACCGCAACACACCACACGTGAAAACTGAACACTCGCCGGTTTTGTTGATGTTCAACAGAAAAGTAAACCATGTTTGACCTGCTGCAGCTGGATGAGACCCAACACATGGCTGAACGGAACCAAGAGGGACAAATGGCCAGAAGAGCAGAAAATGTGAAGTCTAGGACTTTACAGAAAGTGGAATGTGTTCTGGTGAGGAATTATACTTCTGGAGAAAAGTGGGTACTGGTACCATTGTTGCACAAATGTGACCTTTGTCCTACACAGTACAGACCATGGATGGACTAGTCTGGAGATGTGTTGACCAGCTGGTTGCCATACCGCATCAGAAGTGGAAGCCCCACAAACGATGGAACGTTGGTCCCAGTGAGGTTGCCCAAATCTAATGTTTCAGAGTCAGAGTTGATCAACCCAAGGGATGATGCAGCATCTGTAGCATCAGCCACCTGCGGTCCATCAGAAAGGGACTCCCACTCTGAACAACATGATCTTCCAGAATCCCGGGAGACTACCCTGGAAGAAGTTCCAGTAACAAGGAAACAACCTCAATGAAACCACCATACCCCAATAGACTCATTGGTCAGAATTCTCCCAGCCTGCTGTGCCGTGTAACGCCGGCTGCAAGTCTGCCAGGCACTTTTGAGTGAAAGTAGCTCCATGCTGGAGATTGGTGCAGATTTTATTATCATACTGAAATCAGCTCTTGGCACTTCCCACCAGGCGCCGGGTAACCGGCCGCCACTCTGCAATCAGGATCGCCAGAAGAGGAAGGGAGGAGGTGATCTTAGCCAGCTGGAGGAGGCGTGAGTGTATATGTGTGTGTGTGTGTGTGTGTGTGTGTGTGTATATATGGAGGGGGTGGGGGGAGGGGGGAGAGAGAGAGAGATCAGGGGAGTTTGCAGGACTGGCCAACAATTGAGTAGGCCAGTGATTGGGTGGCCGGCAATAGGGGGGCACTGCAAATGTACCAATCTCCGCACTAACAGATCGGTGCATGCTGTGGTCCATTCAGTGTTATGCTGCTAGCCTCATTGATGGGAATAGGCCCCGTCCCCTACTTACCAGAGGAAATCCTGCTGAGACACTCTGAGTGTCAGAGATTCGCTCTAAGTACGCCTAAAAAATGGGCAGGGAATAGTCTGGTTTTCCCACACGTTGGGTACATAGATTTTTTTTGGAGGAATCCCGGCCATTATGTCCATGTGAACTGTCAGAAGGGAATTTACGTTCGGGACTGCGGCAGTTTGCGTCACTTTGTATAAATAGTAGTACTTATCTGTAAATATGTTCTTCCTTATTTGTATATAAATGTTTTCAGTTGTGAAGTTTTGGATTTAAGTTGGAGGGATGCAGGTATTTTGGGGCTTGAGGTGTGGACTGCCCCTTTAAGAGTATGGATCAGGTGACTCCTGGGGTATTAGCTCCACTCAGTATGGGACCCTGTTGGGCAGCTCCCAGCATTGAAATATTCAACTGTATCTTGTGACTTTTTTACGCCCCTTAGTCCACAAGGGCACACATAACACAATGGGCTAATTCTTATTTCATTATTGATAAGTTATAGATCAATTGGCTATTGGTTAAGTTGGGCTTCAATTTGTAAGGTATAAAAATTGGATCTCGAGAAGCCATTTAAGGCGAGGAGGAGAAGTGGTTGGCAGACAGAGAAAGATGTGAAAAGACATGTAAAGAGAAAGATGTGAGTAAAGAGGGGAGGAGAGGTCTTTACAGTGGGTGGGGGAAGGGGGCAGAGACAGAGAGGTGTCAATTCACAGGTGACTTGTGTTTGCACATTCTCACCATGTCTGTGTGTATTTCTCCAGATGCTTCAGCTTCTACCCACACTCCAAAGGTGTGTGGGTTAGGTTGATTATTGCTCAATTTGATTTTTTTCCTATGGAAAGGATGGGCTGCTGTGACACTTTAAGGACTTATATGAGAATAATAATTTTGCTAGCTTTGACTGCCTACTTGTCAAATTTTCTTTACATCACTCTTGTTTTTTTCCATGATCCATAAATCAGACATTTTATATGCACACATTTCCCACATTCCCATCTATTCCTTCTATACCTGCAATGGACACTTTGCTAAACATTTTTCCTAATAAAAAGGACTTATTTCTCAAATTTATAACCATTGGTGTCCTTGAGTTGCTATATCCTTCCTAGAATAAGATCTGATTAGGAGAGAGAATTGGGAGTGGAATTTTCAGATGACTGGTGGAAAAGGGCTCTTTGTCTACATCGTTCTGTGCCAGATTTGATTAAGTAATAGTGCGGTTTAACGTCCTACGTTGAATTTATCTTTCTAAGTCCAGGCTTGCCAAGATTTATCCAGGGTCTGATGAGAGATGTGGCAGTTGTGATATTCTGCAGCCGATCTAACCCACATGTTTTGCTCTTTAATTTTAAGTTTAAAATTAATTTAGAACTCTATCCACTTTTGACTATTTCTGAAGTTTCTTCTGAGGATATGATTTTACAAGGTGAATGGACAGATATGACAACCTTTGCTATACTTTTGGCTTGTTAGAAAATACTGTTTGGTTGGATGTCCCCCTTCTGTTTCTTGCTATGTAAAATACATTATATACTGCCTTATACACATTAAATACATTAATATACATTAAATCTTACATTGAGGGGATCAGTTGACAAATTTTATTCTATTTGGCAACCTTTTATTTCATATGGAGAAATTAACAATGCTCCCATTTTGTTAAAGGTCTTGGTCCTTGAACGACTGGGTGGCATTTTTCTTAATATACATTGATACTTTTTCTACATTATTTCACTAATAGTAAATCTTCTGTTTTACCGGGCAGCACGGTACCACAGTGGTTAGCACTGCTGCTTCACAGCTCCAAGGATCTGGGGTCGATTCCTGACTTGGGTCACTGTCTGTGTGGAGTTTGCACATTCTCCTTGTGTCTATGTGGGTTTCCCCTGGGTGCTCTGGTTTCCTCCCACAGTCCAAAGATGTGCGGGTTAGGTTGATTGGCCATGTTAAAATTGCCCCTTAATGTCCTGAGATTTGTAAGTTAGAGGGATTAGCGGGTAAATATGTAGGGATATGGGGATAGGGCCTGGGTGGGATTGTGGTCGGTGCAGACACGATGGGCCCAATGGCCTCTTTCTGCACTGTAGGGTTTCTATGATTCTAGGTTCTTTCTCTCTTTGCATATCTGCATAGTCTAATTTGAGATGATGGGGTGGGGTGATGCTAGAGGAGGAGGATGAGGTGATATTGCATTAATAATAGGAAAAATAATTTGTTATATTGTGTTCCGCTGTAATTATATTTTTCAATAAAAACATTTAAATAAAAATGTTTAGTTAACAGAAGTTCTGCGGATCGAGCACTCATTTAGGACGGAGAGTTAAGGTAGGACTCTTCACCTTAAGGATTTTAAACTTGAGGCATTAGAGGCAGCCAAAGTGAGGACGGAGGTTATGGGAGAAGCACTAAGCAGGGTAGGACAGGATATGTTCAAAACAGATCTGGACAAGTTGAACTTCAGCTATTTATAAAGTATATATGTAGAAATGTGCCAATGTGATGACCAGTATGAGGCTCCGTAACGCACGAGAGATCTGTTATCTATTCAAGCTAAGATCCTATTTGCCTCAATTACCACTGTGTCACAATATCATTTAAATGATTTGATCACTGATGTTTCAAAGCCTTTGCTGTGTTATGAGTTGGCACTGATTTTTCATCCCTGTTCAAAGTAAAAGTTTCATCTCTATGCACTTGTCAACACTGCATTTCATTTACCATTTCTGAGCTCAAATTATCTAGGTCCCTCTGTGGATTGGCATGCCCTTGGTTCTTTGCTCTCGGAGTTTGATGATTGACTTTCTTATCTAATGATTTAAATTGACCTACCATGCCACTTTCATCCTAATAATTTTTTCTTCCCCTGCTCCATTCTTTGCTACATTAGCTTTCTACAATTGAATCAGAATAAAACATATTTGCCAAATGGATACAGTATTTTCACTAATAAAAATGATTTTGTCCATTTACATTCTTGTGAGGGGCGTTACTTGGTCAAGTACTTGATTCAGTTTAGTGCTGTGGCCTGATTTTTTGCCTTTTCTAAGATCCTTCATGTGCCATTACACCATCATATAACAACATCAACTCTGTAAATCACACTATTAATGTTCTTTATTAACTCACCACTCTACTGAAGTATTTGTCCAAAACCTCGACAAAATTATGTATAAGTTCATATACTGCCAGTTCATTCTGAAATCAAAAATAGAAATTACTTGTCTGCATTACTTGTAATTCAATGTTATCAATACTCTGGATGAGCAACCATTTGGGAGTGGATATGGTTGGTAGGACTGATGAGGGGTTCCTTCATAGGAATATGAGGAGCTATGAAACATAAAGGAATGGCTGAAGCATAAAAAGCAGAGAATAGGAGTAAATTGATGTTTCTTGAATTGACAAATTTCAGCCAGTACTACGCCTGCTCGTTTCCTGTTAATATTTTATTCATTCTTAAGTGGTGTTGCTGGCAAAACCAACACTTATTACACATCACTAGTTGCCTTCAGGAGGTGAAGGTGACTTTTTTGAATCATTGCAGTTTATGTGGTGAAGTTGTCCCTGCACTTCAATTCTTGTTATTTTTGTAACAGTTTTGATATAGCTGACTGCTTGTTAAACGATTTCAGAAAGCAGAAAATGATGTGGAATGTAAGTCATATATACGCAAGATCCAATAAGGACTGCAGATATCCTTCCCTAAAGGATATAAGTGGGTGGGTTACTATGACAATCTGACTCTTCATGGTCACTTTATTGGTGCTAGTTATTTATTTCTAGATTTAAATAAAACTGAATTTAAATTCTCAGGTGGTCAAGGTAGGATTTAGAATCGTGCAATGCAGAAGAGGCCCTTCGGCCCATCCAGCCTGACCTCCTACCTAATCTTATTCACCAGCACTTGGCTCATAGCCTTAAATGTTATGATGTGCCAAGTACTCACCCAGGTACTTTTTTAAGGATGTGAGACAACTTGTCTCTAGTATTCTCTCAAGCAGCGATTCCAGACGTGCTATTAGGCTGATTGGAAGTAATAAATTGTTCCTAAATTAGTTTCCCTCAATGTGGATTGCCATAAAACAATAGATAAGGATCATGGGTGGAGGGGGGGACTGGTAATGTTAAAATGGCGCCGCGGGCTCATTGGGCCGAAGGGCCTGTTTCCTGGGCTGTTTTTGTTCTTTGTTCAGACCATCACAACCCTCTGGGTAAAAATGTTTTTCCTCACATCCCCCTTAAACCTCATGCCCTTACCTTGAACTTGTGTCCCCTCGTGACTGAACAGCTGTTCCTTCTCCATTTTGTCTATGCCCCCTCAAAACTTTGTACCGCTCGATCAGATTGATGCTCAGTCTTCTCTGCTCCAACGAAAACAACCCAAGCCTACCAACCTTTCTTCATTACTTCAATGTTCCATTCCAGGCAACATCCTGGTGAATCTCCTCTGCGCCCCCTCCAATGCAATAATATCCTTCCTATAATGTGGCAAGCAGAATTGCACGCAACACTCTAGCTGCGGCCCCACCAAAATCTTATACAACTCCAACATGACTTTCCTGCTTTTGTAAGCTATGTCTCAATTGATAAAGGCAAGTGTCCCATTTGCCTTTTCCACTACCCTATTAACATGCCCTTCCATCTTCAGAGATCTATGGGCAAATGCACTAAGGTCCTTTTGTTCCACAGAACTTCCAGGTATCATTTTGTTCATTGAATACTTCCTTGTCAAATTACTCTTTCCAAAGTGTATCACCTCTCACTTTTCAGGGTTAAATTCCACCTGCCACTTATCTACCCATTTGACCATCTTGTCTGTATTTTCTTGTAGTCCGAGATACTCAGCCTCACTGTTAACCACCCGGCCACTCTTTGTGTCATCCACAAACTTACTAATCCTAACCCCCACATTGTCATCTATGTGTTTATAAACGATGACTAATAGGGGATCCAGCACAGATCCCTGTAGTACGTCACTGAACACTGGGTTCCAGTCACTAAAACAGACTCCTGTCATCATGCTATATAACTGAGTAAATTTTGAATTCACCTTATCAAATTACTCTGCATCCCATGTGGTGCCTTGTCAAAGACTTTTGAAATCCATATAAACTACATCACACCTAAAGCACACCTACTCCATCTACACGCCTGGTCACTTCCTCAAAAAATTCAATCAAATTTGTTTGGCAACAGCTCCCTCTTCTCACTTGGATCTTCCGAATGAATAAATGAGCGAACAACCATGGGTGGCACGGCGAGCAAATGACCACGGATGGCATGGCGAGCGAATGACCACAGGCAGCACAGCAAGCAAATGACCATGGGCAGCATAGCAAACAAACGTCCATGGGCAGCATGGCGAGCAAACGACCATGGGCAGCATGGCGAACATGGGTGGCCTGGTGGCTCACGTTAGCACTGCTGCCACACAGCACCACAGGGACTATTGGGTAACTGTCTGCATGGAGTTTGCATGTTCTTCTTGTATCTGCATGGGTTTCCGCCAGGTGCATTGATTTTGTCCCAAAGGCAAAGATGTGCAGGTTAGGTGGATAGATCATGTTAAATTGCCCCTTAATGTCAAAGATGTGTAGATTAGACGGACTAGTGGGGGGTGTTCCAGGAATAGAATGTGGTGTGGCCCTGGGTGAAATGCTCTGTCAGAAATTGAAGCCAGGGAAAGCTACAAAAAGGACAAGAGCAATTTTGCATTTTGGCATACAGCATTTGAACAAAACAAGGAAATAATAATAAACCCACACAAGACATTGTTACATCTCAGTCGCAGCACCTGTTGAGTTTGGTATCTCCTCAGAAAAAATACTGTAGCCATTATGACATCGTTTTAATCGGAAAATACCAGGGAAGAGTGAATATAAATATGATAAGAGACTTGGAAAAAGTAGAATTGAATTCATTAGAACAGAGAAGGTTGAAGCGGGGCAAGATCTAACTGAAACATTTAAATTTTTGAGATAATTTAAGATGCATAGTAGTGGGAGATTATTTCCACTGGTCTGTGAATCAATAACAAGGGGAATAAAGAGCCAGGTGGCAGTATATTAGGGTAATATTATCCCTAGACTAGTTATCCAGAGACCCAGGGTAATGCTCTAGGGACCCAGCTCAAATCCATCATGGCACGTAATGAAATTTGAGTGCAATAAAAATCTAGGATTAAAAGTCTATTGACGACCATGAAACCATTGTCCATTGTCATTAAAATCCATCTGGTTCACTAATGTCTTATAGGGAAGGAAATCTGCCATCCTTACCTGGTCTGGCCTACATGTGACTCCAGACCCAGAGTACCATGGTTGACTCTCAGGGATGGGTAATAATTGCTGGCTCAGCCAGCAACACCCACATCCCATGAACAAATAAAAAGAAGTTAGGATTAGTACTAAAATAAAGAAATATTGACTTCATTACTGCAAATAGATATAGAAATCAAGGGGGTGGTTCTCCCAAAAGTGCTGGATTGGTGGGAAAACTGGTCTAGATCACAACTGTTTTCACAGTTCAACCTCACACTCGAATCTCTCCACTCCGTGCATTGCAGAGGTCACAATTGGGAATCTCATGAAAAACTTGAGAGGCGGGATCTATTCGCACCGGAGTCTGACAGCTCCCAAACTCTGTTCATGCGCAGTGGCCCCGATTTGTCAGTCTCTCTGGCTTGAACGTTGGCCAGCGCTGGACCCCCGCAGTGCTACCCCTCCAGTCCCCCCCTGCTCAAGGCCCAATTGAGGCCCCACAACAATTCCCGGGCCAGCTGTGACCACCACTGACCCCCCCACCCCCACCCCAGAGCACCCCGATGTCCAGCCCACCCCTTCACACCCCGCCCCTACACCCCCCCCCCACTGGCTATCTCCCCCTCTCCACTGACACCTCCCGAGGTCAGACATCCCCAGCCCACAGGAGGCAGCCCCACACCCCCGGCAGACCACCACCATGCCCCCCAGCCTGCCCCAATCGCTGACCTCCCTCCACACAGACCGATTGCCTTGCAGAGTGGCAGTGGGACCCACCAACCCCATCAATCATCCATAGGTCCCACCTACAATAGGTTCCACCCCTTGGCACGTCAGATCCCTCTGGGCATGGGCACTTTGCCCCTTGGGCAGTGCCAGAGGACACAAGTTGGCACTGCTGGGGACACCTGGGTGGGGTTTCCCTCCCCCGTTCATTCTGGCGGGGTTTCCTGCTAGTTCCCCGAACGTGGGGAGCTATTCTAAACCCCGCCAGAATGAAATACTCCTGGTAGGATGGTAGATTCAATCAGGCTCGGCAAGTTCCCGATAATTGCGTGCAAAACATATTTAAACTACACTGAAAAATGATTTAAATGACTTACCTGTCTTCCTGCTGGTTTCCAGCATGGTCTGGACTCCAACTGTTCTCTGGCTCTGGGAGATGAGCATGTGCCCTTGGCACATGCGCAAATCCCGTAAAAAGCTGACCATGCGCATCTCCCAGCCTGACCCAACAGAAAAGTTGCGGGGTTGCAATGGGAGAATTGCCCCCAAAGAGTCAAATATAGCTCCCCTCCCAAGCAAAATTTAATAAACATGTGAAAAGGAAAACTGTTAAAGGATATGTAGAACAAACAAAGAAATGAGAGTGGAATAAGTAATTATGGGAGACTAAGGGCTGAAGGATCTCCTATTGTGCTGAAATTGATATTATTCTATGGAATGACTGCATTAAACAATGTAATTTCATTATTTGGAATTGATGTGAGAATATTGAATGACAGAACAAGGTCAGTCACTCTAAGGTTGCATACTTTGTTTTATAAATTACATTAAGATGTGAAAGTTCTCACTGTTCCAAGCCTTACAGAATGTATTCCAGGTTCATAGAATGTATCCGCGATAGCTTCCTTGAACAGTACGTAATGGAACCTACGAGGGAACAAGCTATCCTAGTTCTGGTCCTGTGTAATAAGACAGGAATAATTAATGATCTCACAGTTAGGGATCCTCTTGGAAGGAGCAATCACAGTATGGTTGAATTTAAAATACAGATGCAGCGTGAGAAGATAAAATCTAATACCAGGTGTCTTGTGCTTAAACAAAGGAGGCTACAATGGGATGAAGGAGGAATTATCTAAGGAAGACTGGGAGCAAAAAACTTTATGCGGGACAACCGAGGAACAGTGGAGCATTTTTCACAGTGCTCAGCAGAAGTATATACCAGTGATAAGGAAGGACTGTGGAAAAAGAGATAATCAGCCATCGCTATCTAAGGAAATAAAAGAGGGTATCAAATTGAAAAAAAATGCATACAAAGTGGCAAAGACTAATGGGAAACCAGACGATTGGGAAACAGAACAAAGAACAAAGAACAGTACAGCACAGGAAACAGACCCTTCGGCCCTCCAAGCCTGTGCCGCTCATTAATCCAACTAGACCATTCGCTTTTATCCCTCCATTCCCAGTCTGCTCATGTGACTATCCAGGTAAGTCTTAAACGATCCCAGCGTGTCCACCTCCACCACCCTACCTGGCAGCACATTCCAGGCCCCCACCACCCTCTGTGTAAAAAACGTCCCTCTGATATCGGAGTTAAACCTCGCCCCTCTCACCTTGAGCCCGTGACCCCTCGTGATTGTCACCTCCGACCTGGGAAAAAGCTTCCACTGTTCAGCTTATCTATACCCTTCATAATTTTGTACACCTCCATTAGGTCTCCTCTCATTCTCCGTCTTTCCAGGCAGAACAACCCCAGTCTACCCTACTCTCCTCATAGCCAAGGAACATCCTAGTAAACCTCCTCTGCACTCTCTCCAAAGCCTCGACGTCCTTCTAGTGGTGTGGCGACCAGAACTGGACGCAGTACTCCAAATGTGGCCTAACCAACGTTCTATACAGCTGCAACATCAGATTCCAGTTTTTATACTCTATACCCTGTCCTATAAAGGCAAGCATGCCATATGCCTTCTTTACCACCCTCTCTACCTGTGCTGCCACCTTCAAGGATTTGTGGACTTGCACACCCAGGTCCCTCTGTGTTTCTATACTCTTGATGGTTCTGCCATTTATTGTATAACTCCGCCCTACATTAGTTCAACCAAAATGCATCACTTCGCATTTATCTGGATTAAATTCCATCTGCCATTTCTCTGCCCAATTTTCCAGCCTATTATATCCTGCTGTAAATCTTTAAAGGTCAACAGAAAGCCACAGAAAAGCTATAAAGGAAAGTAAGATGGATTATGAGAGTAAACTAGCTCAGAATATGAAAACAGATAGCAAAAGTTTTTATAAATATAAAACAAAAAAAAGTGGCTAAAGTAAACATTGGTCAAAGAACAAAGAACAACCCAGCACAGGAAACAGGCCGCTCGGCCCAACGAGCCCGCGCCGCCATCTTAACAAAGCATTTTCCTACACCTACCTTGCCCCGTGTGTACGAGAATGGTACCCCTATTGTAACCAGATTCAGGGGAGAATATTGTAGGGTCATTTAGAGAATAAGAGGGATGTAATAACTGGAAATCAGGAAATGGCTGAAGCATTGAACAGATATTTTGTGTCAGTCTTCACAGTGGAAGACACAAATAACATGCCAAAAATGTTAGAAGGCTATGGCAAGTGAAGATCAAGAAACTATCATTATCACGAAAGTTAGTGTTGGGCAAGCTAATGGAGCTGAAGGTAGACAAGTCTCCTGACCCTGATGAAATACATCCCAGGGTACTAAAAGAAATGCCAGGGGGAAATAGTAAATGCACGAGTGGTAATTTACCAAAATTTGCTGGATTCTGGGGTGGTTCCCACAGATTGGAAAACAGCAAATGTGACACTTCTGATTAAAAATGGAGGTAGACAAAAGGTGGGTAACTATAGGCCGGTTAGCTTAACTTCTGTAGTAGGAAAAATGCTTGAATAGATCTTCAAGGAAGAAATAGTGAGGCAGCTGGATATTAATTGTCCCATTGGGAAGACACAGCATGGGTTCATGAATGGCAGGTCATGTTTGACTAATTTGGTGGAATTCTTTGAGAACATTATATGAGCGGTGGACAATGGGAAACCTGTGGATGTGGTATATCTGGATTTCCAGAATGCATATGACAAGCTTCCGCATCAAAGGCTGCTACATAAGATAAAGGTGCACGGTGTTACGGGCAATGTATTAGCATGAATAGAGGATTGGTTAACTAACAGAAAGCAAAGAGTGGGGGTAAATGGGTGTTTTTCTGGTTGGAGATCAGTGATTAGTGGTGTGCCTCAGGGACCAGTGTTGGGACCGCAATTGTTTACGATTTACATAGATGATTTGGAGTTGGTGACCGAATGTACTGTGTCGAAATTCGCAGATGACATTAAGATAAGTGGCAGAGCAAAGTGTGCAGAGGACGCTGAAAGTCTGCAAGGGATACAAATAGTCTAAGTGAGTGGGCAAGGGCCTGGCAGATGGAGTACAATATTGGTAAATGTGAGGTCATCAGTTTTGGTAGGAATAACAGCAAAATGGACTATTATTTAAATTGTAAAGAATTGCAGTATGCAGCTGTGCAGAGGGACCTGGGCATCCTTGTGCATGAATCACAAAAAGTTGGTTTGCAGGTGCAGTAGATAATTACAAAGGCAAAAGGAATTTTGTCCTTCATTGCTAGAGGGATAGAGTTTAAAAACAGCAAGGTTGTTGCAGCTGTATAAAGTGCTGGTGAGGCTACACCTCAAGTACAATGTACAGTTTTGGTCTCCTTACTTGAGAAAGGTTATACTGGCACTGGAGGGGGTAGAGAGGAGATTCACTAGGTTAATTCCAGCATTGACAGCGTTGGCTTATGAGGACAGACTGAGTAAACTGGCGCTATACTCATTTGAATTCCAAAGAATGAGGGGAGATCTTATAGAAACATATAAGATTATGAAGGGAACAGACAAGATAGAAGCAGGGAAATTGTTTTCACTGGCAGGTGAAACTAAAACTAGGAGGCATGATCTCAAAATAAGGGCGAGCAGATTTAGGATTGAGTTGAGGAGGAACTTCTTCACCCAAAGGATTGTGAATCAATGGAATTCCTGCCCAGTAAAGCAGTTGAGACTACCTCACTGAATGTTTTTTTAAGGCAAGGTTATACAGATTTTTGAACAATAAAGGAATTAAGGGTTATGGTGAGCAGCCAGTTAAGTGGAGCTGAATCCACAAAAAGATCTACCATGATCTTATTGAATAACTCGAGGGGCCAGATGGCCTATTCCTGCTTAATCATAGAAACCCTACAATGCAGGAGGAGGCCATTTAGCCCATTGAGTCTGCATCAACCACAAGCCCACCCCAAGCCCTATCCCTATCCCCTCATTTATTCCACTAGTTCCTTTAACCTACAGATCCCAGTAGAATAAGGGGCAAGCATCTGATCCTTTGTATTCATTGCTCCCAATGCAGTCTACTCTACACCAAAGACACCAAACGCAGACTGGGTGCCTGTTTTGCAGAACGCATTCAGTCCATCTGCCAGTAGCACCCAGGCCTTCCTGTCACTTGCCATTTCAACACACCATCCTGCTCTCAAAGGGGCAATGTGCGGGTTCGGTGCATGGCCAATGCACCTAACCCGTACATCTTTCAGACTATGGGAGGAAACCAGAGCACCCGGATGAAACTCACACAGACAGTGACCCAAGCCAGGAATCGAACAAAGATCCCTGCGGCTGTGAGACAGCAGTGCTAACTACTGTGTCACCAAGCGACCCCCACCATGCTCTTAGTTCTCACGTTCTTATGTTTTTATCTCACGTCGTGAGCGCTCTGTATGTCTTGCAGCTGGAGGTAGTTCCTCCAGCCAAAGGAAACCTATGCAGGGAGGTCTTTGACTCATTGTTTGCTGATTCTTCATCCTGATCAGCTTTTCTTGGCAATTTTTGTCAGCACTTGTCATTGCCTTCCACTTTGGGACATGACGAGGAGGAGGAATGTAAAAGGTCTAGGTTGGAGTCAGATTCATACCTATACCCTCTACTGCATATATGTGTACAGTGGAGTTAAAAAACTCAAGACTATGTATGACACCTACTTCATGATGTTTGAAGCAGGAAGCTTAATTGCCCATTTCCGACACTTCCCTTCCTTAACTGGTCTCCATTTTTGATGGCAGACTGTCCACTAGTACCCATTACAAGCCTAAGCTCCCATAGCTACTTCGACAACAGCTCTTCACACCCAACATCCTGTCATGACTCCATGCCATTCTTCAGTTCCTTTGCCTCTGTCGTATCTGTTCCATTGATGCCATTTTCCAAACTGGCACTACTGATGTGTCTTCCTTCTTCTTTAATCAGGCTTCCCACCCGCTGTGGTTGACAGCGCTCCCAATCGAGTCCGGCCCATCTCCCACGCCACTGCTCTCATCCCCTCCCCTCCCCCTCCCCCTCAGATTGCCCCTTTACCTCCTCTCTAGGGCCTCAACACTGGTTTCAGCTGAAGCATCTGATCCATTGTATTCATTGCTCCCAATGCAGTCCACTCTACACCTAAGACATCAAACGCAAACTGGGTGCCTGTTTTGCAGAACACATTCAGTCCATCTGCCAGTAGCACCCAGGCCTTCCTGTCACTTGCCATTTCAACACACCATCCTGCTCTCATGTCAATTTTTGGCTTGTTGCAATGTTTCAGCTAACACAAACTGGAGGAAAAGCATCACATCATCCGATTAGGCACTTTACAGCCTTCCGGATTGAACAATGAGTTCAACAACTTCACAACATGAACTCTTACCTCCACCTTCACATATATTTTTAATTTTTTTTATATTTATTTTTTCCATCATTTCATTTTTCCAACTTTTTAAAATCTTTCCATCTTTCCCCCCACTAGGGTCTCCCCTCCCCCCTACTCCACTAGGGCCATCTGTCATGCGAAAAGGAAGTCAGCGGCAGATCAACCCTTGCTGGCTCCAGGTCCCTCGATCATGTAGCTGAGTGAGTGCTTTCAGAGCTGCCACCCACCACCACCCCGACCTGATTAAATGCCACCAAACACTTGCCACAGGGAAGAGCACAAGATTCTGTTTCATTAATCCTCATAGATGCTGCCAGATTTGCTGAGTATTTCCAACATTTTGTGTTTTCTTTAGGTTACACTTTAGTAAGTAGGGCTCAAAGAAATGTTAGCATTCACTGGAAGGCAGGCCACAATAAATGATCCTTCAACACTGGAAGATTAGCTGTAATAGCAGCAGCTTTTGAAATAGAAGGTTGGTTCAGATAATACAAGCACTCCAATATTCATATTTCCTTAATACTAATTCCAGCTGTAATACTTCATCGATCATGGATTATGAAATTTAAATATCTACCAGGTGTACCATTTCATTACAAAATAGATAGCAGGACTGACATGTGAGGAGAGACGGAGTCAGTTTGAATTATGTTCATTGGAGTTCAGAAGAATGAGGAGGATCTCATAGAAAACTATAAAATTCTAACAAGACTAGTCAGGGTAAATGCAGGAAGGGTGTTCCTGATGGTGGGTGAGTCCAGACCAAGGGTCATAGCCTGAGGATGTGAAGTAAAACTTTAAGGACTGAGATAAGGAGAAATTTCTTCACTCACAGCGGTGATCCTGTGGAATTCACTACCACAAAAAGGAGTTGAGGCCAAAACAGGAGACAAATCTTTTGGGCAAAGGGGATCAAAGGATAAGTGGGGGAAGTTGGGAATAGGCTATAGAGTTGGATGATCAGCCATGATCATAATGAACAGTGAAGCAGGCCTAAAGGGCCGAATAGCCTATCCTACTTCTATTTTCTATGTTTCTAAAAAATGAATTCTAATTATAAATGAAGCATCTCTGTTGTTGGAAGCCTTGTGGTGCAATAGGACCATCCCAACTACTGAGCCAGAAGCTCAGGGTTCAAGTCCCACTTTGGGGCTTGGTGACCACAGAAGGTTTGTTCATTTCGCAGTTGAACCAATTGGTTATTAATCTACAAATCCTTCTAATAAAGAACAAAGAACTAAAACAGCCCCGGAAGCAGGCCCTTCGGCCCAACGTGCCCGCGATACTGAAAGAACAGTAGAATCTCCTGGTCAGCTGTGCTTGATATGGAGTGACACCCATATCAAGCATTGCCGCTAGCGACCTGTTCCAGGAAAAACTAGTTATGGAAAAAGACATAAGCACATGTTTTGTCTGTTTCATTGGTCAACTGATGTGGCAAAGTTTTTAAGCCGCTCTGTGGTATCAGTAGGTCTGCACGAGGGCAGAACTGTGGGAAAATGGCTGTTGTTTTTCCACTGTAGTGTACTTTAATAAGATCAGAAGCTTTTATTGATCTATCATGCTAAAGTTTGGGCTTGTATCTTGAAAATGTGTACAATATATATTGGTCCAATGAGAACGAAAGTACTGCTTACCTCTGTGTCATCAATCCCAATCACAACAAAGAGTGCAGCATACTGGCGATACACCAGCTTAACATCTTTGTACTCAACAAAGGAACACTGGGGGAAGAATGAGAAGCATTTTCAGGAGTTGCATAATTACAATGTGTTTTGTAAATTGGATTCTATTAATTTTCCAAACTTAATAAAGTTTTAACATTATTTTGCTTTGACATTTTATTCCATCCTCAAATACTTTTGTGTCACATATCATTTCAAATAGTTGGCTGGTAATGTGATGCCAAGTCTCAGAAATGCTGTTCCAAAGTGGGTTATAAAGTATTAGGTTGATTTAGTGCAAAAAAAATTCCTTTCTTTCCTTATGAAATGCCCTAGTTTTTAATCTGATGAAGAGGATTTAACGGTGCAACTCTTCCCCCGCTCCTAATTTCTCCGGCCAACAACCTTCTCACATAAACACTCAAATAAAAGCAAAAATACTGTGGATGCTGGAAGTCTGAACTGAAAAACAAAATGCCAGATAAACTCAGCAGGTCTGGCAGCACGTGTTGAGAAGAGAAGCAGAGGTAACATTTTAAGTCCATATCAGTTTTCTATAGAACCCGAGAGAAAACTCCAACACAATTTTATCTTACTGAACAATTATAATGTGGAGATGCCGGCTTTGGACTGGGGTGGGCACAGTAAGAAGCTCACAATACCAGATTAGATTCCAATGGATTTATTTGGAATCATAAGCTTTCACAGCACTGCTCCTTCATCAGGTGACATCCGTAACAATTATAATTACATTAATATTATTATTATGTAACAAGAACATAACACATTGGAGCAGGAGTGGCCCATTTGGCCCCCTAGTCCACTTCGCAATTGAATATCATGGCTGATATGATTGTGGCATTAACTCCACTTTCTTGCCTGTCCCCCGCATCCCTCAACTCCCCTGAACATCAGGAATCTGTCGAATTCAGCCTTGGATATGACCTATCATGACCCACATCCACTGCTTTCTTAGGAACAGCGTTCCAAGGATTAACACTCAGAGGAAAATTTCTCAGCTGTGTCTTATATGGGAGTTTCCTAATTTTGAAACTGTGTCACCAAGTGCTACATGACCCCACGAAGGGAAACATCTCAGCATCTACCGTCAAGCCTTCTCAGAATTTTATATGTTTTGATAAGACCATCCCTTATTCTTCTAAATGCAGATGAGTGTAGGTCCAATCTGCTCAACCTTTGTTCATAAGACAATCCCTTCACCTCAGGAAACAGCCTAATGAACCTTCTCTGAACTGTTTTCAGTGCAAGTATATCCCTCCTTAAGTAAGGAGTTAAAATGGTAAGCAGTACACCAAGTGCAGTTGCACTTGCATGGCTGTAGCAAGATGTCCCTACTTTCATATCCTACATAAGAAATAGGAGCAGGAGTAGGCCATCTAGCCCTTCGAGCCTGCCCCGCCATTCAATAAGATCATGGCTGATCTGTCGTGGCTCAGTTCCGCATTCCCGCCCTCTCCCCATAACCCTTAATCCCCTCTCTCATCAAAAACCCATCAACCCGCGTCTTAAAAATATTTAGCGAGGTAGCCTCCACCACTTCAACAGGCAGAGAATTCCAGAGATTCACCACCCTTTGAGTGAAGAAGTTCCTCCTCAACTCCGTTCTAAACCGCCCCCCCTTTATCTTGAGGCTGTGCCCCCTAGTCCTACTACCCTTTCTGAGCAGGAAGAGTCTCTCCACCTCTATCCTATCCATCCCATTCATCATCTTATACGTCTCAATGAGATCTCCCCTCATTCTTCTAAACTCTAACGAGTACAAGCCTAATTTATTCAGCCTCTCCTCATAGCTCAACCCCCTCAACTCCGGTATCAGCCTAAGTAAACCTCCTCTGCACTCCGTCCAAGGCCAAAATATCCTTGCGTAAGTACGGCGCCCAAAACTGCACACAGTACTCCAGCTGCAGCCTCACCAATGCCCTATACAGCCGCAGCAAGACCTCCCTACTTTTATATTCAATCCCCCTCACTATGAAGGCCAGCATCCCATTCGCCTTCCTGACCACCTGCAAGCTGGGTTTTTGCGACTCACGCACAAGGACCCCGAGATCCCTCTGTACCGTCGCCTGCTGCAGTTTTTCACCACGTAAGTAATAATCCTTCCTACCATTATTCCTACCAAAGTGGACCACCTCACACTTACCAACATTAAATTCCATTTGCCATTTCCTGGCCCATTCGCCCAGCCTATCCAGATCCTTCTGTAGACTCGCCACACCCTCCGCACAATTTGCCGTTCCACCAATCTTGGTGTCATCAGCAAATTTTGACTTACCTTTCAATAAAAGCTAATACTCCATTTACCTTTCTAATTACTTCATGGGGAAGACACGCAGATCCCTCAGTAAAGCAACATTTTGCAGTTTCTCTCCATTTAAATAATATTTTGCTTTCTATTCTTCCTTCAAAGCAGACAACCTCAATTTCCCAAATTATATTTCACCTGCCAATTTTTTGCCCACTCACTTAACCTATTGTTAAGTTCAATAACAGTATATTGTGTAAGAATGATACCGAAGCTTGTCTTTTACTTTTAGCAAATTTATTCTTCGAACAGCTCTGTGGAGTCCCTCCATGTGGTTCCCCACACACAAGTGTTGCAGCTACATATATACACACACTATACTTGATCTGGTGCTCATTTCCTGTCCTTAACAATTCAATTGGCTTAACAAGATAATTGTCAAAGGGTACAATTGCTGAGATACTAACAGATCCTCTTCTTTTTAAATTAAAGCTTTAGCAAAAACAAATGAAGAACACATTTTTCTTAGCCCAAATAAATGGAAACAAAGTCATGTGCTTTAACATTATAGATGTCAAAGTCCCTTAATCACATTTATACATACACCTCGTTACAAAGCAAAAACAATTTTTCATTTTGTTACTACACATTTAGCAATTTCTTGGAACAGGTAATTTCAGAAAACAGTGTGATAATTGGGGGCTTGTGTCAATCCATTGTACCTTCGAGGTCTCCCTTCTTTCTAATGTGTTTTTTATGTTAGCTAAGTATATTCTTTTATCAGTGACAAATCTCATATTATCTGGTTCACTCTAGACTAGAAATAGGAATATGCATTTCTTCAAATTTCTTTCATATTTTCTTTGCTCTTAGAACCTGGCACCCAGCACCCATGTGTCATAACTAGCATCAGGTCTCGTCTGAGTGGGTGCTTAACCAGTTCAACTGGTGAAAGCAAGATCTTAAGTATACAAAGTGGACATACCCCCTCCAAAAATGAGTGGCACTGTCAAATCTAGGCTCCCTGGTTGTCTAGAAGAACACAGGGGAAAATCAAACAGAGAAAGAAAACATACGATAGGCACAAAGAACTAATCATTGCAGACAGCTTAGATGAATATAGAAAGTGCAGTGACAAAAGTATAAAAGGAAATAGGTAATCAAAGAGGAGCAATGATAAAAAGTTTAGCAAGTTAAAGTAAACCCAAAGATGTTTTATCAATATATTAATGGTCAACTTCTAGTTAAGAAAAAGTTAGAACATATCAGAGAAGAAGAAAGAAACTTGTGCGTTGATGCGGAGGCTGTGGGGAGGGTTTTAAATGAATATTTTATCTCTGTGTTTACAAAGGAAAGGGATGATACAGGTATAATCCAGGAGGAACCCTGAGATATTGGATGGGATAATCAAAAAGAGAGGGAAAGTACTAAATTGCTAGGGCCCAAAGGACTGTTTCTGAGGCTGCTGAAGGAGGACTGAAGGAGATAAGATAGCAGATGCTTGGAGGATGATTTTCCAATCCTCACTAGATACAGGGGAGGTACCGGGGAACTGGGAAAATGCAAATGCAGTTCCATTGTTTAAAAACAGATTGAAGGAAATGCCAAATAATTATAGACCAATTAGTTTTAGATTAGTGGTGGGCCAATTAGTAGAATCAATCCTGTGAGATAGGATTAACTATCAAATAGAAAAGCATGGAGTTGCCAAGGATGGTCAGCATGGATTTGTTAACCTTTTTTTTCAGGTCAAACAAGTAAACAAACTTAAATTACGTTCGGACAAAGAAAAAGGGGGCAGCTCCCCAAAAGGAGGGGGAACGGCCCGAACAGAAACAAAAGGTACAAAGGAAACTTAAAACACGTCAAATCAAAATGTGATTATCGGGGTCTATAAGGCACCTCAGCCCCTGCGGTGCCCAACGGGCACGGAAGGCCTCGACAGTGCCCGCGGACACCGCGTGCCCCCTCTCCAGGGACACCCGGCCGCGAACGTAGCCGCGGTAGAGGGGCAGGCAGTCGGGACGGACGGCCCCGTCGATCGCCCGCTACCTGGACCTGCCGATGGCGAGTTTCGCCAGGCCCAGGAGCAGGTTCACGAGGAGGTCGGCGTCCCGACCCTCCCCTCTCCGCACCGGGTGTCCGTAGATCAGGAGCGTGGGACTGAAATGCAAACAGAACATCAATAAAAGGTTCTTCAGAAAATCAAAAAGGGAGTGCAATCTATAACACAAAACGTAGACGTGGTCCACGGACTCCTCGAGGCCACAGAAAGAGCAGTCTCGGGAGCCCGTGAATCCTACTGTTGTACGGGATTTGTTAAAGAAAGATCCAGCTTTATAAAACTTAATTGAATTATTTGAGGAAGTGACAAGAAGGGTTGATAAAGGTAATGCAGTGGTTGTTGTGTACATGGATTTTAGCAAGGTGTTTGACAAGGTCCCACATAGCAGATTAGTCAGAAAAGTGAAGGCCCATGTGGCAAATTGGATCAGAAGTTGGCGTGGTAATAGGAAACAAAGGGTAATGGTTGATGGATCTCCTTGTGAATGGAAAGTTGTTTCAAGTGGTGTTCCACAAGGTTCTGAGTTGGGTCCCTTGCTGTCTGCGTTATATATTTATGATTTGGACGTGAACATGGGGGGCACAATTGGAAAATATGCAGACAACACAAAGATTAGCCAAGTAATGGATAGTGTAGAGGAGAGCTATAATCTACAAAATGGTATTGATTGGTTGGTGGGGTGGGTGGCAAAGTGGCAAATGGATTCTAACATAGAAAAGTGTGAGGTAATACATTCAGGGAGGTTAAACAGTAGGGAATACAGAATAAATGGGAATATGCTAAGAGGGGTAGATGAAATAAGAGATCTTGGTGTACAAGTACACAGGTCCTTAAAGGCAGTAATTCAAGTAGACAAGATTCTAAAGAAGGCATATGAAATTCCCTCCTTCATTGGCATTTGTGTTCGATAAGGTTCCCCCATGCAAGACTTCCTGAGAAAGTGAGAGGGCATGGGATCCAAGGGGTTGTTGCCTTGTGGATCCAGAACTGGCTTGCCTGCAGAAGGCAGAGAGTGGTTGTGGATGGGTCTTTTTCTGCATGGAGGTCAGTCACCAGTGGAGTGCCCAAGGGATCTGTTCTAGGACCCTTGCTGTTTGTCATTTTCATAAATGACCTGGATGAGGAAGTGAAGGGATGGATTGGTAAGTTTGCCAACGACACGAAGGTTGGTGGTGTTGTGGATAGTCTGGAGGGATGTCAGAAGTTGCAGCGAGACATAGATAGAATGCAAGACTGGGCGGAGAAGTGGCGGATGGACTTCAACCCGGATAAATGTGTAGTGGTCCATTTTGGCAGATCCAATGGGATGAAGGAGTATAATATCAAGGGTAAGACTCTTAGCAGTGTAGAGGATCAGAAGGACCTTGGGGTCCGAGTCTATAGGACTCTTAAATCGGCCTCACAGGTGGAGGAGGTGGTCAAGAAGGCATGTGGTGCACTAGCCTTCATTAATCGAAGGATTGAGTTTAGGAGTCGGGGGATAATGCTGCAGCTTTATAAGACCCTTGTCAGACCCCACTTGGAATAAGTACTGTGTGCAGTTCTGGTCGCCTCATTACAAGAAAGATGTGGAAGCTACTGAAAGGGTGCAGAGGACATTTACAAGGATGTTGCCTGGACTGGGTAGCATGCCTTATGAGGATAGGTTCAGGGAGCTCAGTCTTTTTTCTCTGGAGAGATGAAGGATGAGAGGTGACCTGATAGAGGTTTATAAGATGTTGAGAGGTATAGATCGGGTGGATTCTCAGAGGCTCCCAGGGCTGAAATGGTCGCTACAAGAGGACACAGGTTTAAGGTGCTAGGGAGTAGGTACAGGAGAGACATCAGGGTAAGTTTTTCACTCAGAGAGTGGTGGGTGAGTGGAATCGGCTGCCGTCAGTGGTGGTGGAGACGAACTCGTTAGGGTCTTTTAAGAGACTTCTGGATGAGTACATGGGATTTAATGGGATTGAGGGTTATAGATAGGCCTAGTAGATATGATCGGCGCAACCTGTGGACCGAAAGGCCTGTTTGTGCTGTAGTGTTCTATGTTAAGCATTGAATGTAAAATTGGAATTGTATAAAATACTGGTAAGGCCACAACTGGAGTATTGTTTGCAGTTCTGGTCACCATAATGTAGGAAGGAGATAAATGATCTGGAGAGAGTTCAGAGGAGGTTTACAAGAATGTTGCCAGGGCTAGAAAAGTGTAGCTATGAGATTGAATAGGTTGGGGTTATTTTCCTTGGAACAAAGTAAGCTGAGGGGAGACTTGACAGAGATGTACAAAATTATGAAGGGAAGAGATAGAGTGGACGGGATAAAATTGTTTCCCTTGGTGGAGAATTCTAGAATCAGGGGACATAGGTTCAAGATAAGTTGCAGCAGGTGTAGAGGGTACACGAGGAAGGACTTTTTTATGCAGAGGGTGGTGGGTGTCTGGAATTTGTTGCCCAAGTTGGTGCTGAAGGCAGAGATTCTAAACTCTTTTAAAAAGTACCTGGACTTCTGTAAGCTACAGGGCTATAGGCCGGGTGCAGGAAGGTGGGATTAGAAGGGGCACCTGGGTGGCATCAGGCTGGCACGGACAAGATGGGCCAAGTGGCCTTCGTCTGTAACTGTCCAATCAAACTTCTCAATTGATTGATTTCTTCTTCTGATGCCACTCCTCTTTCTGTGAAAATCTGGCCCAATGTATTGGGAGTCGCAGGCACTGATTGGTAGGATCCCACAGGGATCAGTTCTTGGTCTCCAGCTATTCAAAATAGACATTAATGATTTGGATCAGGGAACCAAAAATAATATTTCCAAGCTTGCTGATGACATGAAGCTTGGTGGAAATGTGAATGGTAAGGAGGACGTTAAGAGTGTCAGGGTGACTTAAACAAGTTGAACGTGTGGGCAAAAGCAGTGTGTGAACAAATGTTAAGTTATCAACTTTAGGCTGAGAAAGAGAATGCCAGATTATTATTTAAATCATGATAGATTAGAGAATGTTAACTACAAAAGAACTTGGGGTGTCTTAGTACACCAGTTGCTGAAAACAATCATGCAGGGACAGCTAATAGTGAGGAAGGCAAATGATATGTTAGTCTTCAATGCAAGAGAATGTGCGTACAGGAGCTGTACTGCTGCTGAATAGGATCTTGATGAGGCCACACATGGACAGTTATTCCGAAGATTGTGACGCGAGCTATGAAATTGATATACAGTGCAGTTTTGGTTTCTCTCATCTAAGAAATGATATACTTGCCATAGAGGGAGTGCAGCAAAGATTAATCAGACTGATTGTTGGGATGGCAGGAATGCTGTATGAGGAGAGATTGCATTGGCTGTGCTGAATACACTGGAATTTAGAAGAATGAGAGTTGATCTCATTGAACTGTATACAATTCTGACATGGCTGGACAGAATGGATTCATAGATTTTCTTTCCTCTGTCTGGCAGGTATAGAAGAAGAGGGGGCTCACAGTCGAAGGAAACAGGGTAAGACTGAGACGAGGAGAGGGCGATGAACCTATAGAATTCTCTATCATAAAAAACTGTGGAGGCCAAGTCACTGAATATATTTACGAAGGAGATAGGTAGATCTCTAAAGGTGTAAATGGGTATGGGAAGAGCATGAGACTATGGTGTTGAGATAGAGGAATAGCCACAATCATATTGAATGGTGGAACAGGCTCAAAGGACCGAGTGGCTTACTTTTGCTTCTTTTCTCTATGTTCCTTATTTAATGGGATGTGACTAACATTTTGTAGATAAGATAGCTGGTTCAATTTCACAGTATTTCGTAGGGGAATTTCACATTAGCTTCATTGCAGTGTTAATGTAAGCCCTACCTGTGACTACTAAATAAATTTTACAATATCATTCCTGATTTGTTCTGCTTAATGTTCTGTCAATTTGTTCTGCCAGTGTATTAAACAGTCCTGAAGCGTGGATCCAATCTTGATTTTACTGATCACCCATTGTTCAAATCATACAGAATCTCCCAACAGAAACTCATCCACATTCATGATAAAGATTTTTGCTAGTCTCTTCTTGTGCTACCAATAGAGCATCGCAGAGTCTGCTTTTAATTGGAACAACCTGGTTTCAATAGGACTGATCTCACAGAAAAATACAATACTCTTGACATATCATTCAATCCATTAACTCATTTGTTTAATTTCCACAATTTTCCTTTTATATCGCAAGCTTCTTTAGGTGACTTAAAAAAAATTCCCTTTGAAATTGCTTACCCTGCAAAAACTGTTTTTCTAATCTATCAATTTGCACTCCCATGAGGATGTTCCTAAAATGGCTAAAAAAGATCTTTAGGCTTACCTCCCCTGCAATAGAGGAATTCTCTGTGATATCCTGATCCCCAAAGCTTTCCTAAAATCCCTGAGCTACAAGTCTAGCTTTAACCTCATATGTGCCATCAGGGAACACTTTTTCAGTGCACATCCACCCGTGTGAAAAAGCTGGCCCTCTCTCCTGGTAATTCCATATATATTCCAAAATGTTTCAAACTTTCTTTTTGTTTTGCTTCTTTTATCAACTTATCTTCCAGTTTAGTGGCAGCTACCTAAATTTCTCTATCATGAGGGTTTCTTCTGTAGTTATTTTTCTGGTCAAACTGCAACTTCTATTTACCCTTTTCTCACTTCCTGGACTGCTGCTACATGATCTTTCCTGCATGTGATCAGAGTCCTGGTCATCCTGCACATTTAACCAATATTTATATTTACCAGTGGTCCTTCCTGCTCTTCCAATAACGGTGGCATCCCTCCACACATTGGTTCCTTCTGTCATGTATGTTACCTTTGTCTACTTTGGGTTGTTGTCCTTCTGAATAAATAATCTTATTCTACATTTCATAGAACATATAGAACATAGAACATTACAGTGCAGAACAGGCCCTTCGGCCCACGATGTTGCACCGACCAATTAAAAAGCAATGACCCTCTAACCTAAACCAATCCCTTTCCATCCATAAACCTATCCACGGACCTCTTAAACGCCCCCAAACTAGGTGCATCTACAACTGCAGCAGACAGGGCATTCCATTCCCCCACCACCCTCTGGGTAAAGAACCTACCTCTGACATCCGTCCTATAACTACCACCCCTTAATTCAAAGCTATGTCCCCTCGTGCTAGCTTTCTCCATCCAAGGAAAAAGGCTATCACTGTCCACCCTATCTAAACCTCTAATCATCTTGTATGTTTCAATAAGGTCTCCTCTTAGCTGCCTTCTTTCCAACGAAAACAACCCCAAATCCCTCTTTCTTTGCTTTTTCAGTTTTTTTTTGGTTTTTTTTGTTCTTTCAGTCGTTGTTCATCATCAATCAATTCTTTACTTGCCACAGTTGGTTCCTCATAATTGTCCATTATGTACAAATGTGAAGTTCATGGTATTTCTTCACTTTCTATGTCTTGTTCAGAAACTGTAAAGGCACAGTCAGTGCCAAGAGGTAGTATTGACAAAGGAGGAGGAGGCTGCAGAAAGACTTCGATAGATTAGGAGAGTGGGCAAAGAAGTGGAAGATGGAACATAATGTGGAAAAGTGTGAGGTTATGCACTTTGGAAGGAGGAATGAAGGCATAGACTATTTTCTAAATGGGAAAATGCTCAGGAAATCAGAAACACAAAGGGACCTTGTTCAAGATTCTCTTAAGGTTAACGTGCAGGTTCAGTCGGTAGTTAGGAAGGCAAATGCAATGTTAGCATTTACATCAAGAGGGCTAGAATATAAGAACAGAGATGTACTCCTGAGGCTGTATAAGGCTCTAGTCAGACCTCATTTGGAATATTGTGAGCAGTTTTTTGCCCCATATCTAAGGAAGGATGTGCTGGCCTTGGAAGGGGTCCAGAAGTGGTTCACAAGAATAATCCCTGGAATGAAGAACCTGTCATATGAGGAACGGTTAAGGACTCTGGGTCTGTACTCATTGGAGTTCAGGAGGATGAGAGAGGACCTTCTTGAAACTTACAGGATACTGCGAGGCCTGAATAGAATGGATGTGTAGAGTATGTTTCCACTAGTAGGAAAAACTAGAACCAGAGGGCACAACTTCAGACTAAAGGGACGATCCTTTAAAACAGAGATGAGGATGAATTTCTTCAGCCAGAGGGTGGTGAATCTGTGGAACTCTTTGCTGCAAAAGGTGGTGGAGGCCAGGTCATTCAGTGTCTTTAAGGCAGAGATAGATAGGTCCTTGCTGAATAAGGGAATCAGAGCTATGGGGAAAAGGCAGGAGATGGGGATGAGAAAAATATCAGCCATGAGTGAATGGTGGAACAGACTCGATGGGCCGAGTGGCCTAATTCTGCTCCTATGTCTCGTGGTCTAATTAACCTTGAATAATGAACCCCAACAATTTGATTCCCATGCACAGTTGCTATTTTTCCTTCATGAAAACAGAATACGCTGGAAAATATTTTTATTTCAGATTCCAGCATCCACAGTAATTTGCTTTTATACCACTTATCCTTCATTGCCTATCATTTTGCCAGGGCCTTTCCATTCTTTCTGCCCTTTTCTTTTTAATACACCAGGTCTCCCTATCTAAACTGTACTCCTGATGAGCTTATGCAGTGCTGTAAGCCTCGCCGAATTTTCTCTGAAACTTCAGTAGCGTTTCTGCTTGCATGCTGAGCATTCAGATGAGCAGAAAAAGTAAAACTAATGCTCGTTTCTTCTAGAGCAGTGGAAGCATTGGAAAGGCCAGAGCCAACTTAGAATTTCTGCTGTACAACAACTGGTATGACATGTATCTCCAACAATTTGCAAGAGTTCTTTGCATACACTGCCCATGCCAGCGGTGTTTGCAATCTGGCTGATCAGCCAATAATTTACATAATGTTACCTACCATTGTACAGTTTCTCTCGCACAGACCGTTAGTGAATGAGCTCTAAGGGCAGTGCGCATTAATTATGATGTTCAAATTTTCATATGTCTCGAAATTCCTCATTGGCAATTCCTCACCATTAGCTGTTACAAATTTTGCTGCTGTCCCTGATCCTGTTGCCATCCATTTCTTAAATCTGGTCGCCATAGCTATAAAGAGCAGCAGAAAAATACCCCTATCTTTGTCCCATATTTTTAAGTCCTAGCGGCAAGAACACAACAGGACATGGTGGTGTCTTTCGATACTTTACAAATTTCACACTAAGCCATGATTTGTTTAATAAGGCCGTCATATTCTTTATCCAACATTCCAGCATCTCACAGTAAATCCTTCAGTTTTTGAGGCCCCGGGTATGCAAACTGTCTATGCAAGGTCCAAATGATCTTCTTTCCGTCTACCAAATTCTTATTTCTAGAAGTAAACACTTCCTGAATTCTAATGATGAGAAGTTTCTGGTTTTCTTAATAGCTGGCAATAATGGCCTGACCAAGTAAAATATAGAGCCACAATCTTCCCAAATATGACTGCTGTCTTTCTTCATGTATAATGCCATCTATGCATTCTTCATCAAAGACCTGCTTAACAGGAGAGGTTGTTGCTCGAAACCACAACTGTCCTGATGAAAAAGCTGATCGTATCTATCCTGCAAGGGAGCACTACCCTTTTAGAAAATATTAGTGGATTGTCATAAGACCATTAGATGTAGGAGCAGAAGTCAGCATTTCAGCCCATCAAGTCTGCTCAGTCATTTAATCAGATCATGCCTGATCTATGATAATCCTCAACTCCACTTTCTGGACTTATCCCCTTCCTGGGTTCTCTTGCTGATTAGGAATCTACCTATCCCAACCTTGAACAAACTTAAATAAACAGCCTCAATAGCCCACTGCAATAATGAATCCCACAGATTCACTACCCTTAGAGAGTAAATTCGTCCTTATCGCTATCTTAAATAGATGACCCCTTACTCTGAGATTATGCCCTCTGGTCCTAGACTCTCCCACAGGGAGAAACAACTTCTCAGCAACTACCCCGTTAAGCCCTTTGAGAATCCTATATGTTTCAACAAAGTCATCTCTCATTCTTCTAAACTCCAATAAGTGTAGGCCTAACTTACTCAACCTCTACTCGTATCAAATTCCATTAAGGGCATTAACCTAGTGAACCTTCTCTGGCCTGCCTCCAATGCCAGTATATTTTTCCTTAGGTAAGGGGACCAAAACTGTTCACAGGTTCCAGATGTGGTCTAACTAGTGTCTTTTAGCAAGACTTCCCTATTTTTAGACTAGATTCCCTCTGAAATAAAGTCCAACATTCCATTTGCCTTCCCTATATTTGCTGAACTTGAATGTTAGCTTTTTGTGATTTATGCGCAAAAGTGCTGCAACATTCTCCATTTAAATAACGTTAAGGCTCTTTATCCTTCCTGCCAAAGTGCGTAACTTCACATTTTCCTACATTATATTCCATCTGTCAAGGTTTTGCCCACTTACTTAACCTGTCTATATTCCTCTATAGGCTCTTTATGTCACTACTTGAATACATTCACTCCCCTCGTCAAAATCATTAATACATATTGTAAATAACTATGGCTCTAGCACTGATATCTGTGGCACTCCACTAGTTACTGGTTGCCATTCTGAAATCAGCCCTCTGATCCCTACTCTATCTTCTATTAGTTAGCCAATCTTCTCTTCATGCTAATACACACGCACACATCAATTTAATGTTGCTAATATCCAACACCGTGGGGTCTTATCCAAGTATATTACTCTGTGTCCATTCCCGGCAATAGACTATCAGCCACTATCCATTACAAGCCCTCTGACTCCCACAGCTATCTGGACTATAGCTCTTCACACCCTACATCCTGTAAGAACTCCATCCCTTTCCCTCAGCTCCTTTGCTTCTGTTGCATTTGTTCCAATGATGCCACTTTCCAAAGTAGTGCTTCTAATATGTGCTCCTTTTTCCTCACCATGGATTCCCATCTACAGTTGTCGACAGCGGACTCAGCAGTGTGCAGTCCACCTCCCGCCACGATACTCACCCTCTCTCCTCCCTGCCAGAACACGGATAGAATCCCCCAATTCTCACATTTCACCCCACCAGCCTGCGCATGCAAAGCATAATCCTCCGCCATTTTTGCCAACACCAGCGTGATGCCACCACCAAACACATCTTCCTTTCACTCTCTCAGGCAGGATTCCGCAGAGACTATTCCCTCCATGATAACCTAGTCCACTCCTCCACTATATCGCTAGTCCCAATGTGGTCTCCTTTATATCGGATAGACCAAGCGTAGACTGGGTAATTGCTTTGCTGAGCACCTTCAGTGTATGCGCAATCAGGATCCTGACCTTCCGGTTGCTTGCCATTTTAACACAAGATCTTGTTCCCATGCCCATATGTCTGTTCTTGGCTTACTGCAATGTTCCAGGGAAGTTCAACGCAATCTGGAGGAACGGCATCTGATCTGCTTTACAGCCTTCTGGTCTCAACATCAAATTCAACAACGTGCATTTTAGGCTGATTAGCAACATTAAATTGATGCGTGCGTGCATGCGTATGTAAGTAAAGGAGGAGCAAACATAAAAATTCATCATTCGTGAAACATAAAAACATCAAATTCAACAATTTCAGATGATTAGCTCTATCGTACTTCAAATCCTTTGTTTTAATTTTATTGAATTTTACTGTTCTCTATCTTTTATTCCTTCCACTCTTGCTGCTGAATTTAACCCCCTTCCTTATGTTTGCTTCTCCTTTACTTACACACGCACGCATCAATTTAATGTTGCTAATCAGCCTAAAATGCACCTCTTTGGGTTGTGGGAGGAAACTGGAGTACCCAGAGAAAACCCACCCCACGGAGACATGAGGAGAACCCACAGACTGTGACCTGGGCCAGGAGTCGGACACAGGTCCTTCTCCCTCTAGGTCCCTGGAGCTGGGCAGCAACATTGCTAATCACTGAGCTATTGTGCTGTCCATAACACGGTCCAACACAAGTACACTCACACGGACGAGAAGTATGAAGTCTGCGCCGAGGATCGGTGAGGACTCCGAAGACATCGCACCAACTAAGGGGCTGGGCAGAAGCCACAAAGGCAGAGGAGTATCAGTGGCCTGAAGGCCCACCGGCGGATGAAGAACCAAACGAGTAGCTAGAACACAAGGGACACGCACACACACTCATTTGTCACAGCTTACCCTCTGATTTGCCATTTGGCCATTCACACCCTTTATTCTCATTCATTCCTTCGCCCTGCAGTGTAAATATCTTCTACTTTCTATGCCTTTTACCTTTGACAAAGGTTCACCTGGATTCAACACATTAGCTCTTTTCTCTCATTACAGATGCTGCCAGACGTGCTGAGGTTTTCCAGCATTTTGTCTTTGGGTTTCAGATTCCAGCATCCGCAGCAATTTGCTTTCATACTTTATTATTTTAAACATCTTAGAATGCACCTACTGACTATTAGATTCCCAAGTACTTTTATTTCTTCCCCATTTTGCCCCTTGATTTTTCATACCTAGAATCATCTCCAAACTTGAAGCAAGTAGGACTTTTATATTCCTTAACTTTCCACTGATCTGCCTCATAAGGAGACTCCAGGCAGCAGTTAACCAGTCCAGCCCACACACAATGGAAGTGCAGTCATCATCTAAATCTGCATAGTTGAATGTATCAGCCATCAAAACACTCCTTACTGGATTCAAAATTTCAGTGACCAACACAATTCTTTCACGGCAGACCTCATCATCATTTTCAGCCACAGAATTATCTGCTTAATGTATTATTTCAAGAACTTAATTTTTTTTCTGTGGGCAATGCATTGCATAATGATATTTGGAATCACACCAATAACACTGATTAACCATTCATCATGTATTAGGTGACACAGTATGAGGGGCCATGGGCTTAAGGTGAGGGGGGAAAGGTATAACACAGATATTAGAGGGAGGTTTTTCACACAGAGGGTAGTGGGGGTATGGAATGCTCTGCCAAGTAAGGTGGTGGAGGCAAGCATGCTAGAGTTGTTTAAGAGTAATTTAGACGGGCACATGAGTGGGTTGGAGATGGGTGGATATAGGAGATTGTTTTAAATAAGGTTCAGTAGCATTGGGGCGTCCCTGGTAAGGTAAACGGATATGGTGTGATAATAATGTTTTTTCTCTTTTCATTCACAGGTTTTAAGTCGGTCCACCTTGTCCAACGAGGGGCATACACGCGATGGGTCGTACTTGGGCTGCTCTTGATTGTTCGAGATTGGCCTAGTGCTTCATGTTGTTAGTGTGTGCTTAAACTGGACCAGATGCTGGGCAAGATGACAGCTCAGTGACTATCACTGTTTGCTGTGCAGACACATGGATTTGGGCCAGTGTCTGTGAGAGTTTGCGCATTCTCCCTGGGCTTGCGTGGGTTTTCTCCAGGTGCTCCGGTTTCCTCCCACACCCCAAAGATGTGCTATTAGGCTGATTGGAAGTAATAAATTGTCCCTAAATTAGTTTCCCTCAATGTGGATTGCCATAAAACAATAGATAAGGGTCATGGGTGGAGGGGCGGACTGGTAGTGTTAAAATGGCGGCGAGGGCTCGTTGGGCCAAAGGGCCTGTTTCCCGGGCTGTTTTTGTTCTTTGTTCTATTATCACAAGGCCACTTTTTGCCTTAATTCTCAAATTGGTTACAAGTATGGCCATCTTTAGACTGTTTTTCAATAATCCCATCTTTATACTGGAATCTGCATCTTATGTTTTGTTCACCTCAAAACTTGACCACCGTTGAATCTCCCAACTTTTGCTTTATCGCAGAGTTGCCCGCATTCAATAGGAAAACTGCTAGAAATTACTACCTTCTCAGAAATTATTTTAGGGCAGCAGACATTTGGTCTAAATAGAGTTTTTACTTCAAAACTGAACGCCTGTCAATACTAAAAGTCTGTTGACATGAGAAATGCATGCACAATCAAGTAACTTAAATGCCGACAGTGATGTCAAGTTCAAACTTCTTCAGTCTCTTGGTACCATCTGTCAAAGTCCATGACATATTCCTGATCAGCTGTTTTCTTAAATCTGTCACAGTTTGACCAAGTTTCATATGTTTCCAATACCTTCTTACATAATTCATCCAAAAACTGTCACAGAAAGTCCAGTCCCTCTTCATTATCCAAATCATTCATGTTGCATTCTGAAAACACTTTACTTCTAATTTTACTCTTTGTTGGAAATGAGAAAGCAAAGCTATACTGTGCTTCTTTTAGTAATGAAGCAACCTGTGTCTGCATCTTAACTTCAGTTTTCCATTACACATAGGGCTCAACTTCCAAGAAAATTGATCAACAATCAAAGCCTGATATTTTGCATCTTTCTTTTGCCATCTTCTAACTTAGATTTGTCAGTAACAGTTTAGGTCTTTCCCTTCAGAGAGCAGAGACAAAAACCTTCTTTTGCAGCCAACAATCGTCAAGGACTAATGTTCACCCTTTTGCTACAACATTAATTTCAATAATAGTATATGTTGGAGGCATGTAACAGCAGCTTAGCTTTTAACTTTGACAAGTTTATTCTTCAAACAGCTCGGCAATGTTACAATCTCCTTATGGTTCCCACAGCCAACTGTTGCATTTGTCACTATTTATACTTTTGATCCAATGCTCACCACATATCCTTAGCAATTCAATTGTCTTAAGAAGGTAACTGTCAAAGGTACAGTTGATAAGACATTGACATCTTACCTTTAGACTGTGTCCTCCTCACAATTTTCTTTCCTATTTTTGTAGTGTCATCAAAGTAAACAGTTATATTTTTAAGAAAAGTTCATCCATGATACCAATACACATTCATTAACTTTTAATAAAGTGTTAGGGCTTTTACCTGGTCCTTTGTTCGTGGGAGGCAATTCTTAATGATATCAGCTTCCAACAGTGTTCTTTTGTGGATTTTCATTGGCTCATAATACCTAGAGAGTCTCATTTGCCCTTGTTTGTTCACCAAGAGGAAGAACTTAATCATATTATTAACTTCTGAACCAAGACACGTGGAATTCCTCTTTATGTTTCACAGTATTTCTGAAAAAAGCAATAAAAGATTATAGTTTATTAAATTTATCCTCAGATTTAGAAACAAACCTCAGCTTTAAAAACAAGGGGTTGGATTATATGGTTATAATATGAAAGAGTATAATATCAAGGATAAGACTCTTAGCAGAGTAGAGGATCAGAAGGACCTTGGAGTCCGGGTCCATTGAGCTCTTAAATTGGCCTCGCAGGTGGAGGATGTGGCCAAGAAGGCGTATGGTATACTAGCCTTCATTAATCGCCGGATTGAGTTTAGGAGTCGGGAGATAATGCTGCAGCTTTATAAGACCCTAGTCAGACCCCAGTTGGAGTACTGTGCGCAGTTTCGGTCGCCTCATTACAAGAAAGATGTGGAAGCTATTGAAAGGGTGCAGAACATAAGAACATAAGAAATAGGAGCAGGAGTAGGCCATCTAGCCCTTCGAGCCTGCCCCGCCATTCAATAAGATCGTGGCTTATCTGAAGTGGATCAGTTCCACTTTCCTGCTTTCTCCCCATAACCCTTAATTCCCTTGTCTATCAAAAACCTATCTACCCGTGACTTAAATATATTTAGCTAAATATACTCAGTGAGAAGAGATTTAGAAGGATGTTGCCTGGATTGGGTGGCATGCCTTATGAGGATAGGTTGAGGGAGCTCGGTCTTCTCTCCCTGGAGAGACAAAGGATGAGAGGCGACCTGATAGAGGTTTATAAGATGTTGAGAGGTATAGATCGGGTGGATTCTCAGGGGCTATTTCCCAGGGCTGAAATGGTTGCTATGAGAGGGCACAGGTTTAAGATGCTAGGGAGTAGGTACAGGGGAGATGTCAGGAGTAAGTTTTTCACTCAGAGGGTGGTGGATGAGTGGAATCGGCTGCCGTTGGTGGTGGTGGAGGCAAACTCGTTGGGGTCTTTTAAGAGACTTCTGGATGAGTACATGGGATTTAATGGGATTGAGGGTTATAAATAGGCCTAGTAGGTAGGGATACGATCAGCGTGACTTGTGAGCCGAAGGGCCTGTACGTGCTGTAGTTTTCTATGTTCTATGTTTCCAGTAAGGTTAAGGGAAGGGAGAACAGGAAGTGCATAGCCCACTTGTTCCACTCCCACCGGTTCAGCACATTGTGTCTTCATCATTTTATTTCCTATTTTGTTATTTGTCAGCAAAATATTTTAACAAAGATTCATCCACGATACCAATACATGTCCACTAACTTTGAATATAGTGTTGGGGCTTTTACCTGGTCCCTTGTTTATGGGAGGCAGGTTAGCCTTGGCTGGTGGTGGAATGCCATCCAATTAGCATTCTGAAGAGGGATGCCATGCCCAATCAGCGCCTAGGGCAGGATGAACTGTGACAAAAAGGTGAGGTCATGAACCAGAAATTGGTTCTGGCCACCAAACTGAAACTCCCTTTCTTCTTATTCTCTCCTTAATTGTTATGTCAGCCTATAAAAATTGGACAATTACAGTCTATTAACAGCCTAACACCACTACTTCACCACAGGCCCTGCTGCTAAATTTAGCTATTGTTCCGTTTTAAGCCTTTTCACTCTCTCTTGCGCCATCTCCTCATTACTGGCATAACTCACTCCTCATGATTCCATGCCCCCATCCCCCGAGCGATTAGCAAAAATGAAATGGGCAATGAAAAGTTGCAGTCAATTGACCTCCTAACAAATTCAACAGCTTATTGCGACTGGCAAAGTGGGCTGGCCAAATTTCATCAAACCAATTTGTGCTGTAAAATCCTGCCCAAGATTTTCAATTTGCTAACAAGTTTGTTGAAATAAACATTTTAAATTTTAAAGTTAAAAACAAATTATTAAAACTACTGCTAAAGATACATAATTATTTATCTTTGCTGCAATTCTTTCTGATATGTAAATAGGAAAAATTCAACTCAGTAACTATCTACGTGCCTATGGAACAGCAATTTTGTTCTATGCTTTTTTGCTGCAACTCTTCAATAACAATAACAATGCTTTTACGGCAGAAACAAACTTTTATCAGATACAAAACTAACTTTGAAGGTTACAGAAGGTTTTAGTTAAGTTAGTGGCATGAGGATATATTGTAATGGAGTCCTGTAATACTGTCAAAGAGATACAGCCCTTACTCCTGCCCCTGCAGTTTTACAGCCTCAGAGTTGGGTGGCAGCCAGGTAACTCTACACAACTGACAGAAAGGTTGAATGGTGAACTGATCTCACATGATAAGAAAATAAAGAACATTCTTGGTACAGACTGGTTACTCTGTTTTCTTGGAATTGAACAGCCAGGAAACCAGCAATGTCTGAAAATGTGGACAGAGGCAAGTGGATGCATACTCTCATGGCAGGATATTAAATCCTTGAAGAATATAAATCTTATCTGACAAACAGTTGGTAATATTTTTCTGATACATTTATGCTACAGTAATCTGATACAAAACAAATTGCCTAAACAATACTCTCAATATCAGGTTGAAATCCAAAAACAAAAGCAGTAGATATTGACATACCTGTCCTTACACATTTCCTTAGTAAAGCATGTGACTAATACGTGAACAAATATAATTATTGGAAGAAAGAGAAATATTAAAATTACTCAAATTGAAAAATGTTTTCAATTAAAACATTTTACTTTTGAAGTAACACTTCACATTTATGACGGAAATCGGACAGAAAGTAGCTGCTGTACATTAAATAAGATGAATCCTAAAGGCTGTTTACAATACAGAAGAGCTATCCTCTGACTAACTGTACATTGTGTTACCCTTTCAGTTGTCAGTTTGTAAAGATACTAAGCACTGCCTCATGCAGCATGAATATAGCTTATGGTTCCAGTGATTTTCACTCCAATATTTCTGCAGCTAAATTCCAACCAAATTATGCATGTATCAGTTCACATGACTGGAAACTTCATTCACAATTCAAAGTAAAAATCTCCATTGTTGACCAATCACTCAGAACTGATAGTAATTCAGTTTGCTACTGAATTCTACTTCGAAGCATTGTACGTAGAAAGAGCCAATAATACAATCAATAAAAATAGATACAGCTGTGCACACTATACAGGAGCAAGGATTATCTATTCGCTAGCCCAACTAAATTCAGTGATGTCAGTTAAGCCAGCACAGGGATTTGTAATTGGTCTTGGAATCTACAGGTTAAGGATAACAGCCAAGATTCTACTTCATCATCATTGTTTAAAGGGAAAGGCCCTGGAAATACTGGATGCATTGGCGGTCATGTTCCAAAATTCAATAGACTCTGGAGCAGTTCCTTCAGATTGGAGGGTGCAAATGTAACCCCACTATTTAAATAGGAAGGGAGAGAAAAAAGGGAGAATTAAAGAACAGTTACTTGGCTTCAGCAGTGGGGAAGACGCTAGAGTCTATTATAAAAGATGTGATAACAGAAAATTTGTAAATAATTAAAAGGATTGGACAAAGCTTGCATGGGTTTATGAAAGACAAATCATGCTTAACAAATCTACTGGAGTTTTTTCAGAAGGTAAAATAGGTAGGGGAGAACCCGTGGATTTGATGCAATTGGACTTTCAGAAGGCTTTGATAAGGTCACTCCTAAGAGGTTAGAGGGCACAATTAAAGCACAAGGCACGGAGGTAATATTTTGCATGGACCGAGATTTGGTTGATAGAAAGGAAACAGACTAGGCAGAATTTTGAGAAGGATGCCAAAAAACCTCAAGGTCATTTAGACAAGTTTAGCGCATGGACATACACATGGCTAAATGTGAAGTTAAACGCTTTAGTGTGAAAACAGAAAGGAAGACTTATTTAAATAGAACATAGAACATTACAGCGCAGAACAGGCCCTTCGGCCCACGATGTTGCGCCGACCAATTAAAAAGCAATGACCCTCTAACCTAAACCAATCCCTTTCCATCCATAAACCTATCCACAGATCCCTTAAGCGCCCCCAAACTAGGTGCACTTACAACTGCAGCAGGCAGGGCATTCCAATCCCTCACCACCCTCTGGGTAAAGAACCTACCTCTGACATGCATCCTATAACTACCACCCCTTAATTTAAAGCCATGCCCCCTCGTGCTAGCTTTCTCCATCCGCGGAAAAAGGCTATCACTGTCCACCCTATCTAAACCTCTAATCATCTTATATGTTTCAATAAGGTCCCCTCTTAGCCGCCTTCTTTCTAACGAAAACAACCTCAAATCCCTCAGTCTCTCCTCATAGGATCTCCCCTCCATACCAGGCAACATCCTGGTAAACCTCCTCTGCACCCTCTACAATGCCTCCACATCCTTCCACATGTGGGGACCAGAACTGCACACAATACTCCAAGTGCGGACGCACCAGAGTTTTGTACAGTTGCAACATGACGCTGCGGCTCCTAAATTCAATCCCCCTACCAATAAACGCCAAGACACCGTATGCCTTCCTAACAACCTTATCTACTTGATTCCCAACTTCCAGGGATCTATGTACACATACACCTAGATCCCTCTGTTCATCAACACTATTCAGAGTCCTACCGTTAGCCCTATACTCAACACATCTGTTATTCCTGCCAAAGTGAATTACCTCACACTTTTCCACATTAAACTCCATCCGCCACCTCTCAGCCCAGCTCTGCAACTTGTCCAAGTCTCTCTAAACTATGACACCCCTCCTCACTATTTACCACACCTCCGACTTTGGTGTCATCAGCAAATTTACTAATCCACCCAACTATACCCTCATCCAGATCATTTATAAAAATTACAAACAGCAGTGGCCCCAAAACAGATCCCTGAGGCACACCACTTGTAACCGAACTCCATGACGAATACTTAGCATCAACCACCACCCTCTGTCTCCTATCTGCTAGCCAATTCCTGATCCAATTAACTAAATCACCCTCAATCCCATACATCTGCATTTTCTGCAGAAGCCTTTCATGGTGAACCTTATCAAACGCCTTACTAAAGTCCATATATACCACGTCAACTGCCTTACCCCCATCCACCTCTTTGGTCACTTTCTCAAAAAACTCAATAAGGTTAGTAAGGCACGACCTACCCTCCACAAAACCATGCTGACTATCTCCAATCAATTCATTACTCTCTAAATAACTATAAATCCTATCCCTAATAATTTTTTCTAAAACCTTGCCCACAACAGAAGTAAGACTCACCGGTCTACAATTCCCGGGGAAGTCTCTGTTCCCCTTCTTAAACAATGGGACAACATTCGCTATCCTCCAATCTTCTGGCACTATACCTGTGACCAATGACGAAGATCGCCTCTGCAATCTGCAACGACGAAGCTCTGCAATCGCCTCTCTTGCCTCCCAGAGAATCCTAGGGTAAATCCCGTCCGGCCCATGATACATTGGGAAGTGTGGACATACAAGGGGATCTGGGTGTCCTTGTACACTAGTTATTGCAAGAGAATTTGAGTTCAGAAGTAGAGATGTCTTACTGCAGTTATACAGGGCTTTGGTGAAACCATTACCTGGAATGTTGCATATAGTGTTGGTCTCCCTACCAAAGAAAGGATATACTTGCCCTAGAGGGAGAAGAACAGGCTGATACTGGGGTTGGTGGAACTCTCCAATGAGAAAAGATTGGTTCAGCTGGGGGTCTGTATTCATTAGAGATTCAAAGGGTGAGAGGCGATCTGATTGAAATACATAAAATTCTAACAGAACTAGACAGACTGCAGGAAGGATGTTTTCCCTGGTTGGGGAAGCTGAACCAGGGGAGACACAGTTTCAGGGTATAGGGTGGACCATGTAGCACTGAGATGAGGAAAAATTTCTTCATTCAAAGTTTAGTGAACCTATGGAATTCTCTACCACAGAAGGCTGTGGAGGCCAAATCACTGAATGTATTAAAGAAAGGGATGGATATTTTTAAAAGATTTTAATGGCATCAAGGGGTATGGGGAGAAAACAGGATCAGCGAAAGGTGATATTGAACGGTGGAGCAGGTGCGATTGGCTGAATAGAAACATAGAAGATAGGAGCAGGAGGAGGCTACTTGGCCCTTCGAGTCTGCTCTGCCATTCGTGGCTGATCATCCAACTCAACAGTATAATCCTGCTTCCCCCCCCCCACCCGATAACCTTTGATCCCATTTGCCCCAAGTGCTATATCTAGCTGCCTCTTGAATACATTCAATGTTTTGGCATGAACTACTTCCTGTAGTAATGAGTGAAAGGCTTACTCTTGCTCCTAGTTTCTATGTTCACTGACTGCTGCTGGAAAATACCCACATGGACACTGTGTCTTGAATTTTCAGCTCAAGGCAGGTAGCAAGAATTCCAAGCTTAGCCCGCCCACCTCAAGAGAAATTCCCTGCAAACAGCGGACGTTTTGTGTGTGTGTTGAGGTGGCGGGGGGGGAGGAAGAATAAGGTGGTGGTGGTGTTGCAAGTTGCAGTGGGGCCAACTGAGCCAGGAAAATGTTTGGAGGGGCAACCACCGTGGCTACCACATGCTCAGATGGGCTGCTTAAAAGCACCTCAGTGCTGTAACTTTGGCCTAGTTAAAGTCAAAATAGAATGGCTTTCTAACCCTCACCCTCCACACACTTACCATGCCCCATCTATACCATCTCTGCTGACCATTTCACAATGTTGATTTACACAACATAGAGAAGTTTTAAGTGGCTGTATTTTCAGTTATTGAAATTTTTAAGGGTCTGGATGATTTTAACTTTTATTGTCACATAGTAATTATTTTTATGAAGTGAAAACCTTTTTGCACATCCTACTGTCACTTTAAAGTTAATTGTGTATAGTGGGTGAGTGCATTCCTTGGCAAGGTGTGTATAATGGGTGACTGGGTGGGGGGGTGCATGAGGAGGACCTTTAGAAAGGACCTTTCACGCAGACAATGGTTCTTGACTCCTCTGAAGTGCCATGAAGCATGACTTCTTGAAAAGTTGGTCTGACTCCATGAAAATTGTGCAGGATTAGAACAAGCCTATCACCACAGGTATGGAGTGCAGGGTTTGAGCTCGCAACCTGAGTCAGTCCACAGCTTTGAAAGGATTTACTGAAACTGGAAGTGCTGAGTATGGGTCCTGGGCATCACTTTTAAAGAGCTCCTGAATTACTGTGGCTCAGTGAAAATCTAGGCCAATGTGCAGCAGTGTGTCTATGAAGGCCATAAAACCAAGGTAATCCTGAAAGGGTGCTAGGTGCTAAAGTATTTCACAAAAGATATATTTATTTTGAATGTGCAATTATGGTTGGTTTGCAAGTAGATAAAGCAACTACTGCATGGCAAGATGCCACAAACAGAAATGAGATAAATGACCAGTTAACTTGCTTATAGTGATGTTAATTGAGGGATATACATTAACCATATACCCCTGCTCTTCCTCAAGTAAGTGACTTCAATCAGCAGATTATGACTAAATTTAATATCTTGTCTAAATTAATATCATGTTGAACAAAGATTATCCACTCAATATTGCTTTGAAGTATGCACTTTAGGCTTGAAAGCACAACTTCCTGATTAAAATCTAAGAATGCTACCAATGGGCCATCTCAAAACTGAGGTGAGCATGAAAGTCAATGGAAATCTGGGAAAAACTCTGCACTAGTTAGAGTCAAACATAGCACAAAGGAAGATGATTGTGGTAGTCGAAGATTAATCATTTCAGCCCCAGGACATTGTTGAGTGGTTCGTCAGGGCTTAGGTCCAATCATCTTCAGCTGTTTCATCATGACCTCTCCTGAATTATAAAGTCAGAAATAGGGATATTTGCTGATGACACTTTGTTCAGCACCATTCACAGCTTGACAGACACTGAAGTAGTCAGTGTCCAAATGCAACAGACCTGGACGTTATTCAGGTCTGTCTTATAAATTACAAATAACATTCACATCATACAAATGCCAGACAAAAACTATCTCCAACAAGAGAGAACCCTACCATCTCCCTTTGACATTCAATACTATTACCATTGTTTAATTCTCCACAATCAACATTGTGGGGGCAACCAATGACCAGAAACTGAATTGGACCAATCATATAAATACTGCGGCTACCTCCTGACTGAGGTGGCTCCCTAAATCCTAAACCCTGTCCATCATCTGCAAGGCACAAGTCAAGACTGTGATGGAATTCTCTCCACATGCCAGGATGAGTGCAGCTCAACTACATTCAAGAATTTGGACACCACCCAGGACAAAGCAGCTTCCTTTATTGACAGCATTCACTCTTTTTACCACTGATGCACAGTGACAGCAATATGTACCATCTGCAAAATACACCGTAGCAATTCACCAAGGCTCCTCTGACACCACCTTCCAAACCTGTAACCTCTGCCACTTAAAAAGACAAGAACAGAAAATGCATGGGAACACCACCACATGCAAGTTCCCCATCAAGACACACACCATCCTGACTTGGAACTATATTGCTATTTCTTCACTGTTGCTGTGTCAAGAATCTGGTATTCCCTCCCTAACAGCACTGAGTGATCCTAGGCCACATAAAGTGCATCAGTTTGAGAAGGCAGCTCACCATCACCTTCTCAAGGGCAATGGAGATGAGCAATAAATGCAGAGAGTTGATGCAGACTTGATGGGCCAAATGGCCTCCTCCCGCTCTGTAGTACAAGTGTAGAAACCCTGTTTTCCAGAAGGAGGCCATTCGGCCCATCGAGTCTGCCTGACAACAAACCCACTTAGGCCTTATCCCTGTAACCCCACATATTTACCCCACTAATCCCACTAATCTACGCATCCCGGGATACTAAGCGGCACTTTAGCATGGCCAATGCACTTAACCCACACATCTTGGTGATTCTATGACACCATGATGTCTCATGAATTTGCGAAACACAATTTTCCAGAGAGGGTCAAGAAAGAGGTGGTGGGAACAGAATAAAGGTTAAGGATACATTCAACCTCCAGGATGATGCTAGAGTAGGTGACTTTGGCAGCAGAAACCAAGGCCTAGTGCAGCTTAATATGCTTGAGCCAAATCTACTGACGGACGTTACATCCCATTCTCCAAAGTGAGTCAGGATTCCACTCTCTTATTTTCTCTTATTAACTGGTATTTCAAACTGTTGTACACTATCATTTTTATAAAGCAGTTCAACGGAATAAAAATAATTAAACCATTAGCATAAATGAATTATGATCAAACTAATGTTTTGCAGAAGAAATTAATATTAACCCATGAAACAAACATGCTTCCACATCTTAGAATGCAAATTCAATCACAGTACGTAATTAGCAACACCAACTATTTTTAACATTATTATAGATCCTAAGCAAAATGTTAATAATTGCCCAATCTGTAAATATTTACAGATAATGACAAACAATTTTTATTCATCTAGTTTTCTTCCCAATTCATTCATTCAAGCAATTTGAGTCTTTTTTTAGAGTTTAAAAGAATGAGAGGTCATCTCGTTGAAACATACAAGATTCTGAAGTGGTTTGACAAAGTAGACAATGAGAGGTTGTTTCCCAAGCTTTGGAACTCTCAGAAACAAGAGCAGTGTCAGGATAAGGATAATTTGGCCAAGATCAGGTGTAATGCCAGTTCTTGTCAGCTTTAATCTAGTATGCCTCCTTTGTGGGGACCATGAATTGGATTTAAGTTGAACTTTTTTTAGAGCAAGCAAGGAAATTGATTATAGGCTTGCCCTGACCACTAGACATGAAATAAAATAAACATGGCAATGATGATAAATTTCTTCACTCTTTGGAATTCCCTACACTTAGGAATTTGGATTCTCCTTCACTGAATATATTCAAGGCTAGGGTTGATTTTTGTTCTCTCAGGGAATCAGGAGAAGACAGAAGATCAATTGTGCTCATGAAGTGGAAGAGCAGATTCAAGGGGTCACAGTTTTGTCTACTCCTGCTCCCATGATCTGTGGACATAGCCACCCCTCTGCTATCGCACACAAGCATTGTTCTGTATGAGCTGAGACATGGATAGATAATTTACACTATAGGTCTTCACAGTGAAACTAGCTGGTCAGCAATCAGGAGTAAGACCATAGCTGCTATTTCTTCTTTAGCAAAGGAACTCACATAGCTAACCACTGGTCATTCTTATTAAAGCTTTCTTATTAAAGCCAAGAAAGATCAGAATTAAACATGATTCCTGTTTGCTCAAATGGTTCAATGTTACACTAGCTGGTACTAGTTTTGAAAACTAGCGATTATTCCAGAAAGTTACTTCAAACTTTTTCCTGTGTTGTTAGCAGGCGCTGTTAAATGAAACACCTCAAATATCTAAATAAACAGGTTCCTAAAATTGTATCTGCAAAACTGGAACACCATCACAGATTTAATTTTTAAGAGTAAATATTTGACATCAAATGACGTCCGTGCCCATTTCTAACGAATACTGATGGGTTTTTGATCCTCTAGTGGGTGTTGCAGTCTTTTGTTTCTGGAGTCGGTGACACGGTTGGCGCTTTCCCTGTGTTCCCAACAACTGGCCGGTGCACACAGGCAGGTGTGCAAGACGCGCCTGCGTACTGGTGCTGCCGCTGCATTTGGCCAAAGGGCCGCGGCCGCCCCTCCCCCACCCACAGCGCAGCGCCGCCGCCGCCATATTCTGCAGACAGAAGGGCAATGGCGGCTCGTTTGTGTCGCTAAGACTTATCCGGCTCCTCGCCTTGTGAACTCTTCCCTCTAATATATCCAAAATAACAATACTACTTTGGTAATAATAATAAACATGGACGAACATCCTATAGGGATGTCCTCGCACAACAATTCCGGAGGCCCTTTGCTGGGCCCGGGAAGCAACGGCAGCAACAACAACGGCGTCCGCCAGCAGCAGGGTCAGCTAGAGGAACTGCAGCGGCCTCAGTACACTATTCCCGGCATTTTACACTATATCCAGCACGAGTGGGCCCGCTTTGAGATGGAGCGAGCACACTGGGAGGTGGAGAGGGCCGAGCTACAGGTAGAGTGACAGACGACGATGACACACCGGGGCTGGGAACCGGGGAAAGGGCGGAAAAACGGCTGGGGACGTCGGGCTTGGAATGAGCAATACGGTTCTGCGCCCAGTGGTCACTCGTGGCTCTGGGAAAAGGATTGAAACAGCGGCCGGTATTTACCAAAATGTGGGACCATCCTCGCCGCCGCCATATTTGTTTCCAATATGGCGTCGAGCAGCTGGGTGTAAATAACTGGGAACATTTTGTGTGTGGATGCCCGAGCACCTTCGGTTCATCTGATGATCCTGATCTATCAACTTAATATGCTTCTAATTCGTTTCCCTTTGGTGCTACTGTCAGACATTGTGCTGTTCTTGCATGTGGAATCAACGAAATTGTTCTGAAAACTAGGATATGGTCTTGTAGAATGGATTGTTTGAGCGTTGCTTGGAGAGCATTTCATAAGTACTTGATGCAGGAGATGACTCAGTTTCGTTATCTGTCCGAAATCCAATCTAGACAAATACATTTTTGAAGCGATTCATTTGTGATCGACAAGTTGGGACTGACCACATCATTTGGCATGTTGTAACATAGTTGAATGAGGCGATATGATTGCAGTAGCTTATTTTGGTATGTTAGTTTGCAATTCCATTTTGAACTTATCATCTTAAAAATGTGTATATTCTCGCATTAGTGACTTACGGTAACAGCGGAAAGCATGAGACAAAATGCAGAGTCTCAGTTCATCGTTCAACAAATTATTGACACTTGATATCCACTTCTGGAGTTAATTTCAACTGTTATTTCTTAGAATCAGTGCAGAAGGAGGCTATTTGGCCTATTGAGTCTGCACTGACTCTCTGACAGAGAACCTTTTCCCACCTTAACCCTGCAATCCCAAAACATTTTCCATGGCTAATCCATTTAACCTACACATCTTGAGACATTAGGAGGCAATTTAGCATAGCCAATCCACCTAACCTGCGAGTCTTTGGACTGTGGGAGGAAACCAGAGTACCTGAAGGAAACCCACACACGCTGAGAACATGCAAATCACACATAGTCACCTGGGTCCTTGGTGCTGTGAGGCAGCAATGCTAGCCACAGTGCATTATTTTATAATGCGTGACTTGTACAAAAGATTGCTTGCATTAAAGTAATCTCTTATGGCTTCAAAGGAGAGATATTGTGTCATATGTGGAAGGAAGAGCCCCAACATTGTAATCATGGGGAGGCGTGCACTTTAAATTTAAATCATGGGTTGATGGGATTGTGACTTATTTTTTGACAGTTGTGTTTTAATTCTATATCTTACGTGACTTCCTGTAATCAAAAATCAGTTGTATCTGTAACATCTCGTCTTGCAACAACTTCTGTTATATTCATCTCTCTAAACTCTGGTTAAGCCCCAGCAAAAGTATTGTGTCCAGTTCTGGTTACTGCACTTTAGGAAAGTTGAGAGGGTGCAGAAGATATTTACCAGAATAGTTCCAGGGAAAAGAGATTTTACTTAAAATGTTGGGTTGGAAAGGCTCATTATAAGAGGTTTGGATGAGGTAGACAAGGAACAATCCTTCCCATTAGCTGATATTACAAGGAACAGGGGACACGCATTTAAGCTTTTGAGCAAGAGTTGCAGGGGCAGTGTGAGGAAGAATTTTTTTTAGCACAATGAGCGATAATGACCTGGAATTCTCTGCTCAAAGGGTGGTGAAAGTGGAAACAATGAATGATTTCAAATGGAAATTGGAAGAACGTTGGACGAAATAAACCTGTAGGGCTATGGGAATCACAAGGGGGAGTGAGGACTGATTTGATTGTTCCACGGAGAACTGGTGCAGCGATGAGCTCCTCTGCTCCTTAAATTACTTGAATAATGAAGGAGAAAATCTATGAAAAGAAACTTAATGAAAGCTGTGGATTATTTTCATTGTTCAAATATATCCAGTAATTACTATTAACATTTACTTGGATGTGGTTCCATCCACTTGAGTCACTTAATTTGTGATTCACATTTTAGAATTTTATCCTTGTCCCATTGATTTTGCTGTTAATACTGTTAAAATACATTTCCAATCTGTTTATGTATTCCATGCATTTCATATTGCCATATTGTACTGTACTTGTACTTTGTTATGCAAATGAGATCATGGGATAATTGGAGCTCACAAGATCATCACTTGGCCTACTAAGCTTGTGTCAGCTTTCTGCAAGAGCAATTTTAGCAGTCCCACTCTACTGTCTCTTTACCTGTAGGCCTGCAAACCTTCCCTCTCCCCCCCCCCCCCCCCCCCCCCCAAAGATGTTTATCCAATTTCTTTTTGAATGCCATAAATAAATTTTGCCTTCACCACTCGCTCAGTGTGTTCCAAATTCTAACCTATCACTGCATAAAAAGGAGTTTCTACATGTTGCCTTTGATACTTTTGTCAATATGTGATAATTTGATCTCAAAACACATTGTGAAAGTTAATCTTCTTTAATATATAAAATTAGTGAAATTTAAAATAAAAGTAAAGACTTAAAATTGGGAGCAGCTAGTATCAGAACTAATGGCAGTTAATATTCCTTTGACAAGCTCCCGCAAGAGAGCCTGGTAAAGAAGTCAATGCACATGGGATACAAAGTAATTTGATAAAGTTGATTCAAAATTGGCTCAATTGTTTGAGATGACAGAAGGCTGCTTTAGTGATTGGAAGTCAGTGTCCTGTGGTGTACCACAGGGATCTATGCTGGGTCTCCTATTATTTGTCATTTATATAAACAAGATGGATGACCAAGAGAAGTACATTTAATTAAGTTTGTGGATGACACAGTGGCTGGGTGGTTAACAGTGAGGATATGTGTCTTGGCCTACAAGAAGAGATGGGATGGAGTAATTTGACAAGGAATTATTCAATGAATGGCATGACACTAGGAAGTTCTGTAGAATGAAGGGACCTTGGCACATTTGTCCATAGGTCACTGAAGGTAGAAGGGTGTGTTAGTAGGGTGGTGAAAAAAGCATCTGGGACTCTTGCCTTTATCAATTGAGGCATAGATTGCAAAGACAGGGAAGTCATGTTGTCATTGTATAGAATTTGGTGAGCCCACAGCTTGAGTGCTGTGCGCAGTTCCGGTCACCATAGGAATGATGTGATTGCACTGGAGCAGGCACAGAGGAGATTCTGGCTGCCTGGGATGGAACGTTTAAGTTATGAAGAGGGATTGAATAGGCTTGGGTTATTTTCATTGGAGTAGAGAAGACAGAGGAGCAACTTCATTGAGGTGTATATGATTTTGAGGGGCATGGATAGAGTAGATAAGGTGCAGCTGTTCCCCTTAGTTGAAGGGTCAGTCACAAGGGGACATCAGCTCAAGGAGAGGGGTTGAAGGTTGTCTCATCCTTTAAAAAACATAGGGATGAGCACTTTGCATGTCATAACACTCAAGGGGTTATGGACCAAGTGTTGGTAAATGGAATTACCATAAGTCAAAGGAACAGAATTAGACCACTCAGTCCATCGAGTCTGCTCCACCATTCAATCATGGCAGATACTTTTCTCATCCCCATTCTCCTGCCTTTTCCCTGTAACCCCTGATTCCCTTATTAATCAAGAACCTAGCCATCTCTGATTTAAAGACACTCAATGACCTGGCCTCCACAACTTTCTGCGGCAAAGAGTTCCACAGATTCACCACTCTCTGGTTGAAGAAATTCCTTCTCATATCTGTTTTAAAGGATTATCCCTTTAGCCTGAGGTTGTGCCCTCTGGTTGTAGTTTTTCCTTCAGTGGAAACATCATCTCCACACCCACTCTATCTAGGCATTGCAGTATCATAGAATCATAGAAATCCTACAGTACAGAAAGAGGCCATTCGGCTCATCGAGTCAGCACCAACCACAATCCCACCCAAACCCTATCCCCATATCCCTGCATATTTTACCCCCTAATCCCTCTAACCTATGCATATCGGGACACTAACGGACAATTTTAACATGGCCAATCAACCTAACCCACACATCTTTGGACTGTGGGAGGATACCAGAGCACCTGGAGGAAACCTACGCCAACACGAGGAGAATGTGCAAACTCCAAACAAACAGTGACCCAAGGTGGGAATTGAATCCAGGTCCCTAGAACTGTGAAGCAGCAATGCGAACCATTGTGCTATGGTGCTGCCCTTTTTCTTTAAAATTTTATCTTCAAATGGTTGCTGTATCGAATGTTATGATCGAATCTGCTTCCAAAGTCCTTTCAAGGCAATGCCTTCCAGATCACAGTGATTCACTGCATCAAATTTTCCTTATCTCTCTCTCATCCTTCTAAACCCTAATGAGTGCAGATGCAAAATCCTCAACTGTTTCTCATAGGACAAGCTCTTAATTCCAGGGATCGTTCTTATGAACCTCCTCTGGACCCTTTCAAAGGCCAGCATATCCTCCCTTAAATATGGGGCCCAAAACTACTCTCAATACTCCAATTGGGGTCTGATCAGAGCCTTATACAGCTCTTATATTCTAGCCCTCTTGACGTTGCTTTTGCCTTCCTAACTGCCAACTGAACCTGCACGTTAACCCTAAGAGAATCTTGAGCAATGACTCCCAAGTCCCTTTGTGTTTCTCATTTCCTAAGCATTTCTCATTTTGAAAATAGTCTATGCCTCCGTTCCTCCTTCCAAAGTGCATAACCTCACATTCCACATTGTTTTCCATCTGCCACTTCTTTGCCCAATCTCCTAACCTGTCAAGTCCTTCTGCAGCCTCCCTGCTCCCTCAATACTACCTGTCCCTCTATATATCTTTGTATCATCTGCAAACTTAGCAACAGTGCCTTCAGTTCCTTCCTCCAAATTGTTATTATTGTGAAACGTTGTGGTCCCAGCACTGACCCCGGAGGCACACCATTGGTCGCTGGCTGCCATCCTGAGAAAGACCCCTTTATCCCCACTCTCTGCCTACTGCCAGTCAACCAGTCCTCTATCCGTGCCGGGATCTTACCCTTAACACCATGGGCACCTAACTTAACAGGTGGGAAATCAGGTGTTATTCCTGCGTTGGTGCAGACTCGATCAGCGGAAGGGCCTCTGCTGCACTCTATGAATATACACAGGTGGCAGCAGCAACAACTGATGATGTCTCAGCACTTGATGATATCAGCAATGGATTTAAGTAAGATGATGAATAACAATAACAATTTATAACACAATCATTTAAAATCTGTGCACTCTGGTTCAGACTCTTTCATGGATGAAAACAATTTCTCTCTACAATGTCTAGACACCTCATGATTTTGGAAAACCTAGCTTTTCCAATTGATCCACAGCTATATTTGATTTATTATTGTCTACGTATTGCGATTGTGAATAGTATTAGAGTCATAGAACCCTACAGTGCAAAAAGAGGCCCTTCGGCCCATCGAGTCTGCACCAAACACAATCCCACCCAGGCCCTACCCCCATGTCCTTACATATTATACCCACTAATCCCTCTAACCTACACATCCCTAGACACTAAGGGGCAATTTCTTAGTATGGCCAATCAACCTGACCCACACATTTTTGGACAGTGGGAGGAACCAGAGTACCGAGAGGAAACCACGCAGACACAAGGAGAATGTGCAAACTCCAGACAGACAGTGACCCGAGCTGGGAATCGAACCCAGGATCCTGGAGCTGTGAAGCAGCAGTACTAACCATTTGTACTACTGTGCCACCCATATTGTTTCTTGCACGCTATCCAGACAAAACATACTGATCATAGAGTACATAAGGGAGAAGGAAAGTATAGGGTGCAGAATATAGTGTTGCAATTACAGATAGAATGAGGAGAATTATCAGTTTAATATAGAATCATAGAACCCTACAGTGCAGGGAGAGGCCCTTCGGCCCATCGAGTCTGCACTGAACACAATCCCACCCAGGCCCTACCCCCATATCCCTACATATTATATCCACTAATCCCTCTAACCTATGCATCCCTAGATACTAAGGGGCAATTTCTTAGCATAGCCAATCAACCTAACCCGCACATCTTTGGACTGTGGGAGGAAACCAGAGCACCTGGAGGAAACCCATGCAGACACGAGGAGAATGTGCAAACTCCACACGGACAGTGACTCGAGCTGGGAATTGAACCCAGGACCCTGGAGCTGTGAAGCAGCAGTGCTAACCTCTGTGCTACCATGCGGTACATTGTAGAGAGAAATATAGGGTGGGACCATTCAAAAGTCTGATCGCAGCTGGGAAGAAGCTGTTCTTGAGTCAGTTGGTACGTGATCTCAGACTTTTGTATCTTTTGCCCAACAAAGGAAAGTGGAAGAGAGAATGTCTGTAGTGTGTGAGGTCCTTGATTATGCTGGCTGCTTTCCTGAGGTAGTGAGAAGTGTAGGTGGAGTCAGTGGATGGGAGGCTGGTTTGTGTGATGGACTGGGCTACATTCACAACCTTTTGTGGTGTCTTGCAGTTTTGGTCGTGGCAGGGATCCAACCAAACTGTGATATACCTGGAAAAGATGCTTTCGATGGTGATATTAAAAATTGGTGAGAGTCGTAGTGAACATGCTGAATTTCTTTGTCCTTCTGAAAAAATAAAAGCGTTGGTGGGTTTTCTTAACTATAGATTTGGCATGGAAGGACCAGGACAGATTGTTGATGATCAGAGCAGCTAGACACTTGAAGCTGCTGACCATCTCCACTTTGTCATCGTTGATTAGACTGTAGCTCCACTCTGTTTCCTGAAGTTGATAATTATCTCCTTTGTTTTACTGACATTGAGGGAGAGATGATTGTCATCGCACCAATTCACCAGATTCCCTATCTCTTTCCTGTACTCAAAGAACAACACAGCACAGGAAACAGGCCCTTTGGCCCAACAAGCCTGCGCCGCCATTTTAACATTGAGTGCCCTCTCTACCTATGACCTATGTCTATGCCTTTTCGACTCCACAGTAAAGGAATTATAACCAGATTGAGGGATGCCTAATTTAGGGACAATTTGTTAACACCAATCAGCCTGAGAGCACGTTTTTGGGGTGTGGGAGGAAACTGGAGCACCCAGAGAAAACCCACGCAAGCACGGGGAGAATGTGCAAACTCCCACAGACACTGTCCCAAATCCATGTATCTGCACAGCAAACAGTGAGTCACTAAGCTGTCATGTTGCCTGTCAGCTGGTCCAGTTTAAGCGTACACTAACAACGTGAAGCACTAGGCAACTCTCGAAGCAACATCCAAGAGCAGCCCTGGCATGTATGCCCCTTGTTGGACAACAAGACAGACCGAATCGCCTGTGGATTTAAAAAAAAGACATCAATCAACATGCACAACTTAAACAGACATTCGCGGAATCCCCAGAAGCTCAAACGTAAGACAAGTGAGCTATAAGATATGTTGGATGGTCCATAGGAATCAATTGATTCCCAGGAACGTCCTAAGGCTCTTGATCCATATTTAGAACAATCTTTTGTATCCCTCCATCTCTAGTCCACTAATATGCCTATCTAAGTAAGCCTTAAACAACTCTAGCGTGCCTGCCTCCACCACCCTACTTGGCAGCGCATTCCAGACCCCCACAACCCTCTGTGTGAAAAACCTCCCCCTAACATCTGAATTGTACCTCGCCCCTCTCACACTAAGCCCGTGGCCCCTCGTAATTTTCATATCCAAACTGGGAAAAAGCTTACCGCTGTTCACTCTATCTATACCCTTCATAATCTTATACACCTCTATTAGATCTCACCTCATCCTTCGTCTTTCTGAGGAGAACAGCCCCAATTTGCTCAATCTCTCCTCATAGCTCGGTTCTTCCATACCAGGCAGCTGGTAAACCTCCTCTGCACTCTCTCCAGGGTCTCCACATCCTTCCGGTAGTGCGGCGACCAGAACTGGATGCAGTACTCCAAATGCGGTCTAACCCATGTTCTATACAACTGCAACATTAAACACAGCTTTTATACTCTATACCCCTTCCTATAAAGGCAAGCATACCATAAGTCTTCGCCATCTTCTCCACCTGTACTGCCACTTCAAGGACTTGTGTACTTGCACCCCTAGGTCCATCTGCATTTCTATACTCTTAATAGTCCTACCATTTATCGTATAACTCCCCCTGCGTTATTTCTTCCAAAATGCATCACCTCATGTTTGGGTTAAATTCCATCTGCCATTTATCTGCCCAATATACCAGCCTATCTATGTCCTCTGTATTGCCTGACACTACTCCTCACTATCAGCAAGTCCAGCCATCTTCGTGTCATCTGCAAACTTGCTGTTCTCACCAAGTTACTCCCTCTTCCAAGTCATTTACGTATATTACAAATAGCAAAGGTCCCAGTACTGAGCCCTGCAGCACACCACTAGTCACAGACCTCCAGCTAGAAAAGGACCCTTCCACTACTACTCTTTGTCTCCTGTTACCAAGCCAGTTCTCAATCCATCTAGACACCTGTCCTTGTATCCCATGAATCTTAACCTTTTCCATCAACCTACCGTGAGGGACTTTGTCAAACACCTTACTGAAATCCATATAGACGACATCCATGGCTCGTCCTTCATCAACTGTTTTTGTCACCACCCCAAAAAATTCTACCAGATTCGTGAGACACGACCGCCCCTCATCGTTGTTTGACATCTGACCTACAGTGGTCTCATCAGCAAACATGAAAATGGAGTTGGAGTAGAATTTGACCATACAGTCAGAAGTGTATAAGGAGATTAGGAAGGGGCTGAGGACACAGCCTTATGGGGCACTGGTGTTGAGGATAATCATGGAGGAAGTGTCGCTACCTATACTTACTGATTATGGTCTGTGGGTTGGGAAGTCTTGGATCCAGTTGCAGAAGGAGGAGCAGAGCCTTATATCCAATCTCCATGACCTAAGGCTCTGCTCCTCCTGCTACTGGATCGCCTATCACCACAATGGTCCATGACCTGAGTTTGTTGGGCCGTTAATGTTGAAGGTTGAACTATAGTCAATAAATAGGAGTCTATTGCCTTTGTTATCCATGTGTTCCAGGATTGAGTGTAGGGTCAAGGAGATGGCATCTACTGTGGTGTTAGGTGAGCTGTGATGGATCCAGGCAATCTGGGAGACCTGAGTCGATGTGTTCATGACTAACCTTTCGAATCACTTTGTAACGATGGACGTCAGAGCCACTGGGGCGGTAGTAATTAAGGCATGCTGCCTGACTTTTGTTTGGTACAGGGATGATGGTCATTGTCTTGCAGCAGGAAAGGACCTCAGGTTGCCTGCAAATACCTCTGCCAGCTGGTCTGTGCAGGATGAGTGCTTATCTGGATACTCCAAACGGGCCAGTCACTTTACATGCGTCAACTTTCAAGATGGCTGATCTGATGTCTATAAAGGTGACCTCAGATACGGGTTCGGCTGAGGCCTCTGGAGTGATGCCATTTCACTGACCTTGCCAAAAATGAGCGTAGAATGCATTGAGCTCACTGGGGAGGGGTGTATAGAACTCCATCATCTTTATTTTAGCATTGAATTCTCGTACATGTACTACATCGCGAAGATGGTGTTACATATTTCCACAAATATATTTTTCAGTATCTTTATAAATATGTTTTGAAATAGTAACCAGTGTCACACTGAGCAATACCCGCCTTTGGGATTCCAGCCCCACTCCAGAATTTGACAATCTTAATCAAGCATTTCTGCATTGTTGGAGGTACGATCTTTTAGATGATGCGTTAACTGAGGTCCAGTGTGCCTGTTTTTCATAGAATCATGGAATCCCTGCAGCGCAGAAGCAAACTGTTTGGCCCATTGAGTTTGCACGGACTCTTCGACAGAGATGCTTAACCAGAACACCACCTCCCTCCCGCAAACCTAATCTACACACATTGGCATACAAGGGCAATTTAGCATGTCCAATCCACCTAATCTGCACATCTTTGAACTGTGGGAAGAAACTGGAGCACCTGAAGGAAACCTGTGCAGACACGAGGAGAATGTGTAAGCTCCACAGATCACCCTAGGCCAAAATTGAACCCAGGTCTCTGGCACTCTGAGGCAGCTGTGCTTGCCACTATGCCACCCCAGTGATCCCATGAATAACCTCAAAAGAAAGCTTAGAAGTTCTGGCAAATCATTCATTCCTCAGTCAACACTGAAAAAGCAATTAATGAATCTGTTATAGCTTGCATAGAAATTGGTTTGCAGAGTTTGCCCACATTATAGCGAGTACACTTCAAAGATTACTTAGTGAAGTATTTTGGAATGTCTTGTGGGCATAAATTCATTAAAGAAATTATAGTTGCTTTTCCTTTCTAATTGGAAACATTGTCTCCCTGATGAAGGACATCCTGAGAAAGTGATGAGCATTTAATAGTAGGATGTTCCTTTTCTCTTTGCTTTTACTTTTTCCTTTTTAGTACAAGGTACTAAATTTAATTTAATTTTCAATCGCCATTTTTTAATCTCTGTTTCATCTCACAACCAGCAATTTAACTTTGCTGAATCTCAACCAGTAGTTATGTAATGCTCTTTTCTTAAAACATAAAAACGACATCATACAATTTCATTTATTTGTTTTGTTTTAGGGACTAATTACTTATCTTTCCTCAGCTTCAAGCATTGACTATAATCAGAAGTATGATTTTATTGGTGGGGCCTTTCCTGATAGTGTCCATTATTCATGAGAATAGGAATGGACCATTTAACTTCTCAATCTGTTCTGCCATTGTGAGATGATCGATCTTCACTCCATCCATCTGCCTTAGCTCCGTATCCTCCTTCAGCAAAAATCTGTTGAGCTGAAATTTTAAAATTATTAATTGAGCTAGCATCTACTACTTGCTGTTGGAGTGATGCCTGGATTGCATGGAAGACTTGATCTTGGCCTCACCTAACATTTAGCAGGAGCTATTGCAAAATGATCTGGAGTCTGAGTCATGGCTTTTTTTTGTCCTAGTTTAACAGTCTACTCCTGATGTTAGATAACTTTTTGGTGACTGTTAAATTGAGATCATTATGGTTCGTATGTTCTGAAAAAGTAACTGTACCTTTGAATCATTGGGTGGTACAGCGTTTTCCTCAAACAAAAGAGCAATACAAATCAGATTTCAATATTTCATTAATAATAACTGCTGTTGTCCAATGGTATGAAGGACATCTGCCCCTGCGTTATTTATGTTCTGTGTTTGCTTCTGTGTCACAAAACCGAATAAAGTACTAAATGATGAAAGGAGTACTAGCATTTGTTATTTGAGAGAAGCCCAATGTGTTATTGATGCCAATTGTGACTTAGTTTAGTTCATTATGTGATATTCTCTATTGTGAAAAACATGCTATAACTAATTATTTAAAAAAATTATATCCTTTTGGTCCTTATACAGGGAGTACACATGACCACTCCCAAGTTATATTTCTTGTTCTCTACCTGTAGTGTGGTCAGCCCCACAGTGTCACAGTCACCATCACAAATAGGGTAAGGTCTCAAATCCACCATCGTCAGAACAAACCCTGCGTTGTTGGCAACAATCTGATCCAGCCAACTGAGCCACATGGCCTCCCAAGAAGTCAGAGTTGCTGAGGCAACATAAGTTCCATATGCATATTGCAGCTTGAAGCTGTGGATAGTGATAACATAAGAACATAAGAAATAGGAGCAGGAGTAGGCCAGCTAGCCCTTCGAGCCTGCCCCACCATTCAATAAGATCATGGCTGATCTGAAGTGGATCAGTTCCACCTTCCTGCTTTTTCCCCATAACCCTTAATTCCCTTGTCTGTCAAAAACCTATCTACCCGTGACTTAAATATATTTAGCGAGGTAGCCTCCACCAGTTCAACGGGCAGAGAATTCCAGAGATTCACCACCCTTTGAGTGAAGAAGTTCCTCCTCAACTCCGATCTAAACTGCTCCCCCCCCTTATCTTGAGGCTGTGCCCCCTAGTCCTGCTATCCTTTCTAAGCGGGAAGAATCTCTCTACCTCTACCCTATCCATCCCTTTTCATTATCTTATACGTCTCTATAATATCCCCTCTCATCCTTCTAAACTTCAACGAGTACAGACCTAGTCTATTCAGTCTCTCTTCATAGTCCGACGCCCTCATCTCTGGTATCAGCCTAGTGAACCTCCTCTGCACTCCCTCCAAGGCCAATATATCCTTCCGCAAGTGCGACGACCAAAACTGCACACACTACTCCAGCTTCAGCCTCACCAGTACCCTGAACAGTTGCAGCAAGACCTCCCTGCTTTTATATTCTATCCCCCTCGCTATAAAGGCCAACATTCCATTTGCCTTCTTGATCACCTGCTGCACCTGCAGACTGGGTTTTTGCGACTCATGCACAAGGACCCTCAGGTCCCTCTGCACCGTAGCATGCTGCAGCTTTTCGCCCTTTAAATAGTAATCCCTTCTACTATTATTCCTGCCAAAGTGGACAACCACACACTTGCTAACATTGTACTCCATCTGCCAGGTCCTCGCCCACTCGCTCAGACTATCCAGATCCCTCTGCAGACTTTCCACATCCTCCGCACAATTTGCTTTACCACTCATCTTCGTGTCATCAGCAAATTTCGTCACCTTACACTCAGCCCCCTCCTCCAGATCATCTATATAAATGGTAAATAGCTGAGGCCCCAGCACTGATCCCTGCGGCACTCCACTAGTCGCCAACCAGAATAGCACCCATTGATACCAACTCTGTGCTTCCTACCAGACAACCAGTCCTCGATCCACGCTAACACATTACCCCCAACTCTGTGCACCCTAACCTTCTGTAGTAACCTTTTATGAGGCACCTTATCAAACGCCTTTTGAAAATCTAGAAACACTACATCCACCGGTTCCCCTCTGATGGGAGAGGCTCCAATTTATTTTCATCACATGGCTGGTCAGGAATTTCTCCTGCTCTTGCCATCTACCATTGGTGTATATTAGAAGGATTTACAGGTTGATACTCAACCTGTTTGGCTGCATTATGGAAACATGTTTCTTGGCTATCAAGTCCTAGAATAGGACTTGAACCACTAGCTCAAAGGCATGGATGCTATGCACTACACAAAACCTACACAAAACCAAGTTATAATTACTGAAAAATCAAATAATCCATTATGGATTTTTGTGGTGTTTGTTATTATGTTATATTTATCATTTACTTTTTAAAAAAGCGTTTTTAAATGAATAATAAACCAATTTCCAGGGATAGCCAAACTAGAGTAAATTTCTTAAATCTATTGTTGCATTTTTTCTTAACTGTAATTAATTATTTCCAAAATTATGCTAAATTGACATTAAGCGACTTTGACAGCTTGGTATTAAATTTGAATTGAAGCTACATGGGTCATAAATCATTAGATTATTATTAGTTATAAAATAGATGGTCAGGAGTACAATTTTTTTGTTTTTTGCTTTTTGAAGGTAGGGTAAAGAGAAAGTAGCATGAACATTGGTAAGCTGTAGCCTCCCATTTGCTTATTACTGTCAACCATAAATTTATTATTTTGCTTTGATTGAAGTGTTAGCACTTGTGTGCATCTGTCTGCACTGCTGCTTGGTGGTGAATTGTTAGGGGTGATGAAAAAGACAGTGTTGTAAATACCTTCAAAATGAGTAACTGCAGAGATGAGTAGGTGAGCTAATGATGGTAGTATTGAAGTATTATGATTTAGAAGTAGCGAGGAAGAGGGATAACCTCATAGTATTGATTGTGTTCCTTGTTTTTTTTGAAAAGGGATAGTAATTTCAATATATTTATCTTCGGAAAATGATGTAAACTAACTATTCCAGATTTCTTGAAAGGCATTTTTTAAAAGTTTTTCTCCTTGTACCTTTCCTTTCATTTTCTGCAGAAAATTCATGTTGCTTCAAAATGTTGGTAGGCTATGATGCTTGATTTAAGACCAAATGACCCTGAATCATCTTGAAAGTGTTCATCATAGAATTCCTACAGTGCAAAAGGAGGCTATTTGACCCATAAAGCCTGCATCAACTCTTCATAACCCCACTAATTCCCCTAACCTGCACAACTTGGGACATAAGGGCAATTTAGTATGGCCAATCCATCCAATCTGCACATTTTTAAACTGTCAGAGGAAATCAGAGCATCCAGAGGAAATTCAGTCAGATAAGGAGAATGAGTAAACTCCACACAGTCAACCACGACCAGATTCAAACCCTGACGCTATGAGGCAGCAGTGCTTGCCACTTTGCTGCCCATTCATGATTGCATTTGCACCTGAGTGAGGCAATTTTGTTTTATTTCCAGCTGAAATGGAGAATCTCACCTCTGACCTTGCTGATGGATCTGAGGATTGACAAAACTTTATAGTGGCTAATGATTTTGAATAACAAAGAGCCACATGACTCAAATCCAGTACCATCTGGCTTACAAGGCAGCTGTTCTACTTGTATTGAATAATTCAATTTTTTTGTCTTAACATTAGAATTGATCATTAAACCTGAGAATGATTCCGTTTAACAGGATTTAAATGATGATATTTTGAGACGTATGCAATTTAGTCGTAATTCAAATGTTTTGATTCAATATTCTTTCACTTTCTTATTTTGCTTTTTTTTACATCAATTCAAATATTTGGATAATTCAGTTATTTGGAAGGAATCTTAAATTATACTGTAGTGGTTTTAGTCACAAAAGTTTGTAGAATAGTTTACTTTAACAATGGATTGTTATAGACTGTTGTTGCTATTATTTAAGTATTGGGATTTGATGGTACAATTGCTATCTGGATAATTTGCACCTAAAACTTTATATCTAAAACTTAAATATTAGAATTTATTTTTACTTCAAGGTAGGTTCATTCAAAAGTCTGGCAGTAGGGAAGAATCTGTTCTTGATTTGGTTGGTACGTGATCTCGTCAGGTCTCTTCAGAGATCATTCTCTCTCTACAGATGCTTTCAGAGTTGGAGATTTTCCAGTAGTTTCTGTTTTTGGTGTGCATTTTATGGTGTGCAAGATAGTTGGAGTTTATAAATTACACATTGCACAGTGGTTAGCACTACTGCTTCAGAGCTCCAGAGTCCTGGGTTCGATTCCTGGCTCGGGTCACTGTCTGTGTGGAGTTTGCACATTCTCCTGATGTCTGCGTGGGTTTCCTCCAGTCTCTCTCTCTCTCTCTCTCTCTCTCTCTCCCTCTCTCTCTCCCTCTCCCCCCCCCCCCCCCCCTCCACACACACACACACACACACACACACACACAGACAGTCCAAAGATGTGCGGGTTAGGTTGATTGGCCATGCTAAGAAATTGCCCCTTAGTGTCCAGGGATGCGTAGGTCAGAGGGATTAGTGGATATAATATGTAGGGATATGGGGGTAGGACCTGGGTGGGATTGTGTTTGGTGCAGACTCAATGGGCCGAAGGGCCTCTTTCTGCACTGTAGGGTTCTGTGATACATTGCATTTTTCATACTTGTTGAGCCATTGAATTATGACAGCATGAGAATAAGGCCATTCAGCTCTCTGTGTCTATGTCAATTCTCTGCAAGAGTAAGTGTGCTTATTCCACTTCCCCCATCCTTTCACTAGCCCAGCAATTTATTTCCCTTCAGGTGCTTATCTAACTCCCTGAAGTCAGAATGGAACTTTATTTGGCAGCACACCTTTGTAATTTTTTTTGCTTTACTTGCTGGATTTATTTCTTCCTTATGTTCAAATTATGCCTCTTAATTCAATTTTGCTATTAGGCTTTAAAAGAATATTAGAAGGAACAGGTTAAAGTTTCAAAGCTGTTCATGCACATGCAGCATTCTCTTTCTCTAGAGATTGAAAGTGTTGATTTTAAAATAATTCACAGCAGGTAAACCATTTGATACATAGTCTATTTTCAAGATATTGTAATTTATTTCAAAATGTGATGTTTTTGTTGAAATGAGGTTATCAGAAGTTGGCAATTCTGACAGAAGAATTGAGTCAGGTTATCAGGAGGGAGTTTCTCTTGCTAACCAAAGGTGTACTAATAATTGTGAAATTTTAACTGTGATGGGCTGGAATTTTATGTGGGAATAATAGCAGGCTAATGGTGACCACTGTCACTAGGGAGGTGGTGCTTGATAGACAAACGGGACTGAAGGTAGACAAGTCCCCAGGACTGGATGGAATGCATCCCAGAGTTCTGAAAGAAATGGCAGAGGTGATAGTGGATGCCTTTGTAATTATTTATCAAAATTCGCTGGACTCTGGGGAAGTGCCGGAAGATTGGAGAACGGCTAATGTTACGCCGTTGTTTAAAAAAGGTAGCAGACAAAAGGCAGGGAATTATAGGCTGGTTAGTTTAATGTCCATAGTTGGAAAAATGCTAGAATCCGCCATCAAAGAAGAAATAGCGAGACACCTAGAAAAGAACGGTTTGGTCAAGCAGATGCAGCACGGATTCGTGAAGGGGAAGTCGTGTTTAACGAATTTATTGGATTTCTATGAGGATGTGACTAGTGCGGTAGACAGAGGGGAACCGGTGGATGTGGTGTTTTTAGATTTCCAAAAGGCGTTTGATAAGGTGCCTCACAAAAGGTTGCTGCAAAAGGTTAGGGTGCACGGAGTTGGGGGTAAGGTGTTAGCGTGGATAGAGGATAGGTTGTCTAATAAGAAGCAGAGAGTTGGAATCAGTGGGTGCTATTCTAGTTGGCAGTTGGTGACTAGTGGAGTGCCGCAGGGATTGGTGCTGGGGCCTCAACTGTTAACCATATACATAGACGATCTAGAGGAGGGGGCTGAGTGTAGGGTAACAAAATTTGCTGATAACACGAAGATGAGTGGAAAAGCAAATTGTGTGGAAGGTGCGGAAAGTCTGCAGAGAGATCTGGATAGGCTGAGTGAGTAGGCGAGGACCTGGCAGATGGAGTAAAATGTTAGCAAGTGTGAGGTTATCCACTTTGGCAGAAATAATAGGAGGAGCGATTATTATTTAAAGTGTGAAAAGCTGCAGCATACTACGGTGCAGAGGGACCTGGGGGTCCTTGTGCACGAATCGCAAAAACCCAGTCTGTAGGTGCAGCAGGTGATCAAGAAGGCGAATGGAAAGTTGGCCTTTATAGCGAGGGGGACAGAATATATAAGCAGGGAGGTCTTGCTGCAACTGTACAGGGCACTGATGAGGCCGCAACTGGAGTACTGTGTGCAGTTTTGGTCGCCGCATTTGCGAAAGGATATATTGGCCTTGGAGGGAGTGCAGAGGAGGTTCACTAGGCTGATACCAGAGATGAGGGGGTTAGCCTATGAAGAGAGGCTGAATAGACTTGGGTCTGTGCTCGTTGGAGTTTAGAAGGATGAGGGGGGATCTTATAGAGACATATGAAGGGGCTAGATAGGGTAGAGGTAGAGATTCTTCCCGCTTAGAAAGGATAGCAGAACTAGAGGGCACAGCCTCAAAATAAGCGGGGGGTGTGCAGTTTAGATCGGAATTGAGGAGGAACTTCTTCACTCAAAGGGTGGTGAATCTCTGAAATTCTCTGCCCATTGAAGTGGTGGAGGCTACCTTGCTGAATATGTTTAAGTCACGGGTAGATAGGTTTTTGACAGACAAGGGAATTAAGGGTTAGAGAGAGAAAGCGGGAAAGTGGAACTGATCCACTTCAGATCAGCCATGATCTTATTGAATGGCAGGGCAGGCTCGAAGGGCTAGATGGCCTACTCCTGCTCCTATTTCTTATGTTCTTATAAGACATGGGAGCAGAAATAGGTCATTTGGCCCATTGAATCTGCCCTGTCATTCAGTGAGTTCATGACTGATGTGATGTGACAATCCTCAACACCACTCTCTTGCCATATCCCTATAACCTTTGATTCCTTTACCGATCAGTATTTATTGTTATTTATAAGTAAATGGTACAGCGTCTTCAGGTGAGCAGATTTGCAGGTAAGTGCAAATATCCATGAGTTGTCCAAGTTGCATCACTCCACTCTGTTTTGTGAAAGCTTCATTTACTTTCTGCCTTACTGTCATGAAATTGCTTTTCTGGCATGATGGCAGTGGCTATGAATTAAACCCGCAGCAGCTATTAAAATGTCAAATCTTACTCCCAAGTTAAAATTTTCAGTAAGAAATTAAGTCAAATTTTATTCCTTTCCTTTTCTTTTCTACCTCTTGTCTTCCAATCCAGTCTTTCATTATCTTCATTTCTGATTTTCACCTGATTTGACATTGAATTTGCCTTCTTTAATTCATCCCCTCCCATGTTTGCTACTTCAATTTACTAGAACTAAAATTGTATTAGTTAAAGAGATGAATTGTTAGCCCTGGTTTCCAAGAAACACAAGAAATGGGAGCATGAGTTTCCCCAATGAACTAACTGCTCCACTATTCAATGCGATCATGACTAATCTTGGGCTTCAACTTCGCTTGCCCTCTTGATTCAGTAATAAACTGAAAATCTGTCTATCCCAGCCTTAAATCCTCCACATCACAGCCTTAAATGTAACCAACGATGGAGCATCCACACCATTCTGGGATGGAGAGTTCTAAAGCTTCCAAATTCTGAGTGTAGTAATTTCTTCTTTCTTGTGTCATGAATTGTTATGGCACAAGAGGTGGCCACTTGGCCCGTTGTGTCTGCACTGGCTCTCCAGATGAGCATCATGACTTAGTGCCATTCCATGCCTTTTCCCATCACCCCTGCATATCGTTCCTATCCAAGTAATCATCTAATGCCCTCTTTTATACCTCGTTTGATCCTGCTTTCACCACACTTTCAGGCTGTGCATTCTGAGCTGAACTACTCATTGTGAGTGAAGTTTTTCTCGTCATACTTTCTTTTGCAACACACTTTAAATCTGCACCCTCTAATTTTTGATCGTTTTATGAGCAGGAACAGTTTTTCATTAATTACTCTGACAAGCCCCTTTTAATTTTGAATATCTATCAAATCTCATCTTAGCTGCCTTCTCTGCAAGGATAACAGTCCCCTCCTCTCCTATTTATCTTCATAACTGAAGTTTCTTATGCCTGGAGCCACTTTTGTAAACCTCTTCTGCATTCCCCAATGTGTTCACATCCTTCCTCTAGTATGCCACCCAGAACTGTACACAATATTTCAGCTGAGGTCTAACTAGTGTCTTGTATAAACTCCTCCTTGCTCTTGTAACCTATTAGAACATAGAAAAACTACAACACAAACAGGCCCTTCGGCCCACAAGTTGGGCCGATCATATTCCTACCTACTAGGCTTACTTATCACCCTCAATCCTATTAAGTCCCATGTACTCATCCAGAAGTCTCAAAATTCTCTATCGAATTTGTCTCCTCCACCACTGATGCCAGCCGATTTCACTCATCCACCACCCTCTGAGTGAAAAACTTACCCCTGACATCTCCTCTGTACCTTAAACCTGCGTCCTCTCGTAGCAACCATTTCAGCACTGGAAAAGAGCCTCTGAGAATCCACCTGATCTATACCTCTCAACACGTTATACACCTTTATCAGTCACCTCTCATCCTTCGTCTCTCCAAGGAGAAAAGACCGAGCTCCCTCAGCCTATCTTCATAAGGCATGCCACCCAATCCAGGTAACATCCTTGTAAATCTCCTCTGCATCCTTTCAATAGCTTCCACATTCCTCCTGTAATGAGGCGACCAGAACTGAGCACAGTACTCTAAGTGGTGTCTGACTAGGGTCTTATAAAGCTGCAGCATTATCTCCTGACTCCTCAACTCAATCCCTCAACTCAATCCCGCGATCAAGGCCAGTACAGCATACGCCTTCTTAACTACATCCTCTACCTGCAAGACTGATTTTGAGAGTCCTATGGACCCAGACCCCAAGGTCCTTCTGATCCTCTACACTGCTAAGAGTTTTACCCTTGATATTATACTCCTTCATCCCATTGGACCTGCCAAAATGGACCACTACACATTTATCTGGGTTAAAGTCCATCTGCCACTTCTGTGCCCAGTCCTATCTATGTCACACTGCAACTTCTGACATCCCTCCAAACTATCCACAGCACCACCAACCTTTGTGTCGTTGGCAAACTTACCAACCCATCCCTCCACTTCCTCATCCAGGTCATTTATGAAAATTACAAACAGCAAGGGTCCCAGAACAGATCCCTGGGGCACACCACTGGTGACTGATCTCCATGCAGAAAAGATCCATCTGCAACCACTCTCTGCCTTCTGCAGGAAAGCCAGTTCTGGATCCACAAGGCAACAGCTCCTTTATTAGTATTAGTAAAGCCCAGAACACTATCTGCTTTATTAACTGCCCTCCCCCCCGGTCTTGCCACCTTCAATGATCCTGCATTATACACTTGAATCCCTCTGCTCCTGCACCCTCTTAAGAATTTCACCCCTTATTTTATATTGTTTCCATGTTCTGGCTCACACTTCGCATTGAAATCCATCTGCCTCCTATCTGCTGACTCTACTAACGTGCCTATGTCCTGTTGAAGTTCTACACTGTCCTCTTCCCATAATTCCAAGTTTTGTATCATCTGCAAACTTTAAAATTGTCCCCTGCACACCAACATTGTGATCATTAATACATAAAAACATAAAGGATAGGAGCTGGAGGAGGTCATTAGATCCCTCAAGTCTGCTCTGCCATTCATCGTGATTCTGGCCGATCATCCAATTCGATAGCCATCTCCCGCTTTCTCCCCATAACCTTTGATCCCGTTTGCTCCAAGTGCTATACCTAGCTGCGGCATCAACTACTTCCTGTTGTAATGAATTCCCCAGGCTCACCACATTTTGGGTGAAGAAACGTCTCCTCATCTCCGTCCTAAATGGCCTACCCTGAATCCTCAGACTGCTACCCTTGGTTCTGGACTCCCCCACCATCGGGAACATCCTTCCTGCGCCTACCCTGTCTAGTCCTGTTAGAATTTTGTAAGTCTTTCAGATTTGTCTGAACTTCAGTGAAAATAATCCTAACCTAGTCAATCTCTCCTCATATGTCAATCCAGCCATCCCTGGAAACAGCCTGGTAAACCTCTGTTGCGCTCCCTTGAGAGCAAGAACATCCTTCCTCAGAAGAGGAGACCAAAACTGCACATGATACTCTTGGTATGACCTCACCAAGGCCCTGTATAATTGCAGCAACAACAACATATCTCAACCTCTCGCAATGAAGACCAGTTTGCCACTTTACCACCTTTTGCATCTGCATGCTTCCCTTCAGCAACTGGTGCACATGGACACCCAGGCCCTGCTGGACACTACCCTTTCCCAATTTACAGCTATTCAGGTCGTAATTTGCTGCCTTGTTTTTGCTTTCAAAGTGAATAATCTCAGGTTACACTCATCTGCCATTGATTAGCCCACTCACTCAACCTGTCCTGATCATACTGAAGGATCTCTGCAGCCTTCCACCCAACTTGGTATCACCTGCAAACTTTGAGATGTTACATTTTGTCCCCTCATCCAAATCATTAATGTATATTGTGAAAGTTGGGGTCCCAGCACCAATCCCTGTGCTGATCAATTTGAAAAACCTGCCAATTTGAAAAGGACCCATAAATTCCTATTTTGTTTCATCTCTGCCAACCAGTTTTCTGTCCATCTCAGTACACTTCCTCCAACCTCAGGTGCTTTAATCTTGCATAATAATCTCTTACGTGGGATTTTGTCAAATGCTTTCTGAAAGCCAAAATATACCATGTTGACTGGTTTCCCCCTTGTCAACTGTACTAGTTACATCTTCAAAGAATTCCAACTGATTTGACAAGTAGGATTGCCCCTTTTAAAACCATGTTTACTTTGTCTGATCCTGCCACTGCTTTCTAAATGCTCTGTTATAAAGTCCTTGATAATGGATTTGAGAATTTTCCTCACTACTGATGTTAGGCTTACTGGTCTGTGATTCCCTGTTTTCTCTCCACCTCCCTTTTTGAATATTGGAGTGACATTAGCTACCCTCCAATCTGCAGACACTGTTCCAGAGTCTATAGAATCCTAGAAGATGACCACCAATGCATGCACTATTTCCAGAGCCACTTAGTGCTATAGGATGGTGGATGGGCAGAATTTGTAAGGAGCATCCAGGAGGGCTTCTTGAAACACTATGTAGATAGCCCACTGGGAAAGGGCCGTACTGGACCTGGTATTGGGGAATGAGCCTGACCAGGTGGTTGACGTTTTAGTAGGGGAGCAGTTTGGGAACAGTGACCACAATTCAGTAAGCTTTAAGGATAAAGAAAAGTATAGTCCTCAAGTGAAGGTGCTAAGTTGGGGGAAGGCAATTGCAACAATATTAGGCAGGAACCGAAGAATGTAGATTGGGGACAGATGTTCAAGGGCAAATCAACATCTGATGTGGGAGGCTTTCAAGTGTAAGTTGATAGGGATTCCTCCTGTAAGGATGAAGGATAAGTATGGCAAGTGTCAGGAACCTTGGACAACAAGAGACATTGTGAGCCTAGTCAAAAGGAAAAGGGAAGTATTTGTCAGGACTATGAGGGTGGGAACACACGATCAAGTGTGGAATATAAGGAAAGTAGAAAGAAACTTAAGGAGTAAGGAGGGCTAAAAGAGGTTACAAAAAGTCATTGGCCAATGGGATTAAGGAAAATCCTAAGGCATTTTATACATATATAAAGAGCAAGAGGGTAGCCAGGGAGAAGGTTGGCCCACTCAAGGACAGGGGAGGGAATATATGCATGGAACCAGAGGAAATGGGCAAGGTGTTAAATGAACACTGTCAGTTTTCACAAAAGAGAAGGATGATGCGTCTGGGGAAGGGTGTGTAGATAGTTCGAGTCATTCCCAATATCACCACTGCAGTTTGGAGGTCTATATATGACATTGGTATTTCTCAACTCTACCCATACAGATTCCACGTTGTCAGAGCAAATATCCTTTCTCACTATTGTTAATTTCCTCTTTAGCCACCACTGCCACTCCACCTTCTTTTCCTTTATGCCTCTCCTTCCTAAACACTGAATACCCTGGGACGTCCAGTTCCTATCCTTGGTCACTCTGCAGCCATGTCTCTCTAATCCCAATTATATTGTACGTGTTTACATCTATCTGTGCGATTAGTTCGTCCGCTTTATTGCAAATGCTTCTCGCATTAAGTTTGACTTTTTAACATTGTTTGTCTTGCTCCCAATATTTTTCTCTATAGCCTTGTTTGAATTTTGTCCTTGGCTTCTCTGCCTATCACTTCTCTTATTCCCTTTTCTACCTTTTTTTTTGTCCTTGCTTCCTCCACCTCTGACTCCTTACATAGGTTCCCATCCCCCAGCACATCAGGAAAGAGGGGTTCAATACCAAATCCTGGGGAGCATCATTACAAACCTTCCTCCAGTCTGAAAAATATTGACTGTTATTCTCTGCTTTCTATTATTCACCCAAATTTGTATCCATATTGCTACTGTCCCTTGTATTCTATGAGCTATAATTTTCCTCTGAAGGTCTGTTGTCTGGCACTGTATCAAATGCCTTTTAAAAGTCCATGTACATCACATCAACAGCACTAGTCTCATTGACCCTTTCTGTTACTTCCTCAAAAATGTCCAGGCAGTTAGTTAAACATGGTTTTCCCTTTAGAATTCTATGCTGGCTTTTTCTAACTGACCCACATTTTTCCATGCATTGGCTGATTCTATCCTGAATAATGGTCTCTGGAAGCTTGCTCACCTCTGATAATGTGATTGGTCTGTAATTGCTGGAACTATTCTGACAGCCTTTTTTGAACAAGGGCATAACATTTACAATACTCCCGTCCCCACCTGAGTCCAGAGAAAATTGGAAGATTATGGCCAGTGCCCCTGCAATTTCCATTTTCACTTCCTTCGATATCCTGAGATGCAGCTCATCTGGTCCTGGTGTCTTGTCAACTTTCAATACCAACAGTCTGTTTGACGCTGCCTCTGAATCAATTTTCAACCCTTCTAAGGAGAGAGTTTCCTCATCTGTCACCATGTCCTGGGTAAAGACAGATGCAAAGCATTCATTTAATACCTCAGCCATGACTCCAGCCTCCAAATGTAAATTTTCTTATAGGCCCCTAATTGGGTCTACTCTTTTAAAAAAATTCAATTACAGGATGTGGGCATTGCTGGCTAGGCCAGCATTTATTGCTCAACCCTAGCTGCCCATCTGAAAGTGGTGTTGAGCTGCCTTCTTGAACTGCTGCAGTCCTGAGGTACATCCACAGTGCTGTTAGGGAGGGTGTTCCAGGATTTTGACTCTGTGACAATGAAGGAATGGCAATATATTTCCAAGTCAGGATGGTGAATGACTTGGGATCGGAACCTTCAGGTGGTGTTCCCATGTATCTGCTGCACTTGTCCTTCTGGATGGTAGTGGTCATGGGTTTGGATGGTGCTCCTTAAGGAACCTTGGTGAATTCCTATAGTGCACCACACTGTGGGCGGCACGGTAGCACAGTGGTTAGTACTGCTGCTCCACAGCTCCAGGGTCCTGGGTTCGATTCCTGGCTCGGGTCACTGTCTGTGTGGAGGTTACATATTCTCCTTGTGTCTGCGTGGGTTTTTTCCGGGTGCCCCCGTTTCCCCCCTCAGTCCAAAGATGTGTGGGTTAGGTTGATTAGCCATGTTAAGACATTGCCCCTTAGTGTCCAGGGATGCATCGGTTAGAGGGATTACAAAGAACTAAAACAGCCCGGGAAACAGGCCCTTCGGCCCAACAAGCCCACGCCGCCATTTTAACATTACCAGTCCCCCCTCCACCCATGACCCTTATCTATGCTTATGACATTCCACATTGAGGAAAAACTAATTTAGGGACAATTTATTACTTCCAGTCAGCCTAAAAGCACATCTTTGGGGTGTGGGAGGAAACCGGAGCACCCGGAGAAAACCCACGCAAGCACAGGGAGAATGCGCAAACTCCCACAGACACTGGCCCAAATCCATGTGTCTGCACAGCAAACAGTGATAGTCACTGAGCTGTCGTGTTGCCCAGCATCTGGTCCAGTTTAAGCATACACTAATGACATGAAGTACTAGGCTATTCTCGAACAATCAAGAGCAGCCCTTGTACGACCCATCGCGTGTATGCCCCTCGTTGGACAACAAGGCGGACCAACTTAAAACCTGTGAATTAAAAGAGAAAAACATTAGTATCATTCCACATCCTTATACGTTACCAGGGACGTCCCAATGCTACTGAACCTTATTTAAAACAATCTCCTATATCCTTCCATCTCCAACCCACTCGTGTGCCTGTCTAAGTAACTCTTAAACAACTCCAGCATGCCTGCCTCCACCACCTTGCTTGGCAGAGCATTCCATATCCCCACTACCCTCTGTGTGGAAAAACCTCCCTCTGATATCTGTGTTATAACTCTCCCCCCTCACCCTAAGACTGTGGGTATAATATGTAGGGATATGGGGGTAGGGCCTGGGTGGGATTGTGTTCGGTGCAGACTCGATGGGCCGAAGGGCCTCTTTCTATGATTCTATTAAGATGTTACACACGGCTGCCATTATTCATTGGTGGTGGAGTAATTGAATGTTTATGGAGAGGATAGGAGTCAAGTAGGTTATTTTGTCCTGGATGGTGTCAAAGCTTCTTGAATGTTGGAGCTGTACTCATCCAATATTACCCCACTGACCTTTGATCCACCTGGCTTGTCACAATTCCAAGAACAAGGTCCAAGAGTGCATTTTTCCTTGTTGGATTGGACACATTCTGCTGTGGAAAATTTTCCTGAGCACAATGTAGGAACTTTTGCCTTTCTCCACCCTTTACATGTCCCAGTTTACATCTGGGTTCTTAAAAGTCCCAAATTATGACTGCTGTATAACGGTTGCAACCTCCCTGCAGATTTGTTCTTCTACATCCTTCTCACTAGTTGGTGGTCTATAAACCTTACTGAACAATGTCATTTCACCCTTCTTGTTTTCAATTTCCCAAATGATTGGTCCCTTATCCAGAGAAAGTGTCCCCATCTTCAAATTCCTGAGCAATGGAAACAACCTTTGTCTACCCTATTATGCACCTTCAAAATTCTGTACATTTAAATGAAATTGCTTCACGTTCTTACGCATTCTGTTACATCTGGCCCCAGTTTACTCAGCCCCTTATCATAGGACAATACCTTCATCCCAGGGATCAATTTAATGAACCTTCACTGCAAGTTTATCCTTCCTTAAATTATGGAAACCAAAACTATATGCAGTTTTCCAGATGTAATCTTGCCTAAGGCCTGTACAATTGTGGCTAAACTTTATTCATATAATCTAATCCCCTTGAGATTAAGAGCAACAGATGCCATTTGCCTTTCTAATGGCTTGCTGTACCTGCATGGTAACTTTCTGCTTTCCTTATATGAGCATGCTGAAGTTTCTCTCCCTGATCATTAACATTTACAAGTTTCACACCTTTTAAAAAACATTCTGCTTTTCTGTTCTTATGACCAACTGTCTGGCTAACCCTAACCATTGTTGCCCATTCACCTAACCTGTCAATATCACTTGTCCTCCCCACAGCTTGCCTTTCCACCTAATTTTGTGTCATCAGCAAACTTAGATGAAGAAACAGAGAAAAATGCCTAAGTCTAGATTGTGAATAGGAAAGACCACAGTACTGATTGCCACACTCCGCTGGTCACAGCTTCCCAACTTGAAAATGTCTCTCTCTGTTTGCGCCCATTCTCTGCTGTTAACTGCCAAAGGCTAGTTGGTAATAAAGAAACAAGTATTTAATTATTCTAAATTGACCTTTATTCACATTGATATAAAATTCAATTTTCAGGTCACTACCTATTTCCCCTTTATACTTTTTTGAAATAGACAAACAAAATAGGATCAAATGACCAGATTTAACAAATTGAACTATCAAATGAATTTAGGGTGTGTGGGGAATAGTCCCTTGAATTGATTACCAAAAATAACCCCCAAGGAAACTTGAGCTTTAAATGAAATCAGGTTCTGGGGATCAGTGATGCACTTCAGCTCCTCTGAAAAGTCTCTTATGCAGGGACAGCATTGCTCCCTTTCCAGGGATACCTGACTGCTAACATAGCTGCAGAAGAAAGGCACTGTTTTCCCTTTGTGTCAACTATGTGTTTAAGCAATTTAGCTCCAGTGACTCACTTAATCACCTTGTTGATTTCTTAACTATTTCCTACCCTGACAGAATCCTCTTTTTCTTAAAATGAAAATAACCCTCAAGACAAGTTGGAGATGAAGTGTGAGGTGATTCATTTTGGCAGAAAGAATTTGGAGAGACAGTATGAAATAGAGGGAGAAACTGTAAAGGAGATGCAGGACCTCTATATATGTGCATTGAAGATGGCTGGACACACAGTTAACAAGGCGTTAACTGTTAACAAGGTATTTTAGGCTTTAGTAATAGGGGCATTGAGTCCAAAACCAGAGGTCACGTTGAACTTGTGTAAGACATTAGTTAAGTCTCATCTGGAGAACTGCATCCAGTTCTGTGTGCCATACTCTAGAAAAGTAGTGAAAGCATTAGAGAGAGTACAGAGGGAATTCACAGAAGTCACTCTAGGGATAAACAACTGTAGCTATGAGGCTAGATTTGAAAAGCTGGGACTGGTTTCTTTGGAGAAAAGACTGAGGAGAGTTGATAGAGGTATTCAAGATCTTGAGATATGGATGGGTAAATAGTGAAAAACTGTTCCCACTCGGGAGCATCAAGAACTAGAGGCATAGATTCAAAGTAATTGGCAAAAGCAGTGGAGTTGAAGTGAGGAAAAATGCTTTTACCTAGAAGGTGGTTGGAGACTGGATCGAACTTTCTGAAAGGGTGGTGGAGGCAGGTTTGATTGCAGTATTAAAATAAGAATGTGCAAGGTTATGGGGGGATAAGATAGGGGGGTGGGACCAGGTCTGAGAGAGCCAGTGCAGATTCGATGGGCTGAATGGCTTCTTCCGGTATCGTAAAGATTCTGTGAAGTGAAACAATAAAATAAAAATGAACCTTTTTCTCCATATAAAGTGATCAAAAAAAAGTTAAATCATACAATCGACCCTCCTGTTCACCTTAAAAACATGTATAAAAAAAGTGTAAAACAAAAATTATTTTATGGCTCCTCACTGCAAAAGACATCCTTCTTTGTGAATCTTCAATAATATCTTGAAGTTTTCACCTCGTCTCGTAAAACAGTTGGACCATTGACAGCTGGTATCAACCCATTTGAGGAATGGCACAGTGGTTAGCACTGCTGCCTCTCAATACCATGTACCCAGGTTTGACTCCAGCCTTGGGTGATTTCCCAGTGTTTGTGTGGGGTTGCTCCATGTGCTCCAATTTCCTCCCACTTTCGAAAGGTGTGCAGGTTAGGTGGATTGGCCAAGATCAATGCGTGGGGTTAAGGTGGGAGATTGCACCTAGGTAGAGTACTCTTTCGGAAGGTCAGTGCAGACTCAATGGGCTGAATGGCCTCTTCTGCAAGATAGCGATTCTATAATTTTTCGAGATTTCCTTTTTAACTTTTCATTTTGAACACGCAATATTGATACATTAGCACACTTTGTGGAATTCACATCATCCCAAAGTAACCTATTGTCTAAGTAACATTCAGTTGGTATTGTTCTTGAATCGTTCTTTTATTTTGAATTTCTTCTGATATCTTTGATGTGCAGAATGATGTATCTGTTGGCCCCAGCAAGGCCAAAAGCTCCTGTTTCCAAGTTATTCTTTACTAATCCTAAAATGTGTAGGTTAGGGGAATTGGCCATGCTAAATTGCCTCTTAGTGTCCCAAGCTGTATAGGTTAGAGGGATTATTTATTGGGATAAATATGTGGGGGTTGCAGAAATAAGACCATGGGTAGGCACAGTGCTTCACAGCTTCAGGGTCCTGGGTTCGATTCCCAGCTTGGGTCACTGTGTGGAGCTTGCATGTTCTCCTCGTGTCTGCATGGGTTTCCTCCCACAGTCCAAAGATGTGCGGGTTAGGTTGATTGGCCATGCTAAGAAATTGTCCCTTAGAGTCCAAGGATGTGTAGATTAGAGGGATTAGTGGGTATAATATGTAGGGATATGGGGGGTAGGGCCTGGGTGGGATTGTGTTTGGTGCAGACTCGATGGACCGAAGGGCCTCTTTCTGCACTGTAGGGTTCTGAGTCTGAGCTCTGATTAGGATGTGTAGGTTAGAGGGATTAGCGGGGTAAATACATGGGATAATGGGGATAGGGTGGTGGGGAGGTTGAGTATGAGTAGGATGCTGTGTTGGAGAGTTGGTGCAGACTTCACAGGCTGAACAGCCTCTTTCTACACTGTAGGCTTTTGTGATTCTGTGCATCTTTTTAGCTTCCCCTGTCAAAGGGCAACATTTATCTCTTTCCACCCCTTAGAATTATAAATCCTTATGCAAATTTCTGATGGGCTTTTAAATATAGAAGATGCAACACCAGAAACAATTAGTTTCATATTCCTAGCATCACCCAAAGATGGGAATTTTACAACACACTGCTCCATTTTTAATTGTTTTGTTTGCCCAATTAAGTATTTTCAAGCCTTCGGATTGTTCATCATAGTACTCAATTCTAAAAGATCAAAACCGAACCCAGCCTAATTTATTTGCCTAACCAATTCAGTTACCCAGTTAGACTTTGGAGTTCCTCTCTTTCAATCATTTCACGAGGCCCTACCATGATTAATTGTGATGGGATTAACATTCTCTAAGTAGTTTTGCTGAAGTAAAGTCACATGCAATCAACCAAGCCCAATTTTCAATCCAATGTATTTAAATACCCAGAAACCTGGCTTCCAATCTTGAACTGTTTTAAGCTGACTAATGACAATTTTCAAACTTGTTTCTGCTGCTCAGCAAAAATCGTCCACCTGCATCATGAAAATGCCTATAAGTTTCCCTCCATGGTACCATGTTTCAACTGGAGAAGTCCCAATTTTAGTAAAGTTGACCTCACTATAGGTGTCATTTTAAACCATACACGTATTTGTTTAGCTTCTGCATTTGGCATCTCCTTCAGAGGGTGGCTGATCCCAACAGCTAAAATCATCTGACTTACTATTCCCAAAAATTTTGGCAAATGGAGCCATCTTCAAAATAAACTTCCAGCCTTAGGTGAATCTGCTCTTGTATCTTGGTTACCCAGTTTTTCTTCAAACCTCTATGCCCCTAGCCTGGCTTTAGCTTTAAGTTCCATCAGTGAGTACCTTTTCTTTGCATATATAGATCTATGTGATAGGCCTGGCTGTCTTCTATCTGGCACTTCTGTGTACGCTACAAATTTTCCCTGGCTGTGTAATTCTGACTGTTTGGCATCTTTTATTAACTCATCTAATTAGTTCGAAGCCACTAAGATGCCTTGACCAGATGGGCTTCTGCTCATTGCAACATTCCTAGTCTGTGCCATTTCCTTGACCTTGGTAAACTATGTCCTCTGTCCTGTCTTCTATTTGTTCATTCTGGACGATTCTTGTTTGATTTCCCCCTCCTGTTAACAGATGTTCTTTCAACAGTTCATGATCTCTTCCAAGGGGCATGTTCATTCCCAGACCCACTGTCTGGGGTTGCATTCTGCTTTCTTGCCACCCATTTTTGTACTTCATGCTCCCAATCCATAGGTTTAACCTCTTGCCCCTTGTACATTTAACCAGTTTTTGTATTTTTTGGTAGCCTTCTCTAATCTACCTACAAACTCGTTGTATCCCTCCATTTACTGACCCCTTCAGGAAAGAATGTAATTCTAGTATCAGCTTTGGGACAAGTTGCCTCATCTTATTCATCAGAATTACTATGTCCATTCTTAGACATTCTGCCAATTTGTAGCAATTTGGTCCCCTCAATTACGCAGCATGTGGTATGGTGGTACAGTGGTTAGTACTGTTGCTTCACAACGCCAGGGCCCTGGGTTTGATTCCTGGCTTGGGTCAGTCTGTGTGGAGTTTGCACATTTCCTCCAGGTGCTCCAGTTTCCTCCCACGATTCAAAGATGTGCGGGTTAGGTTGATTGGCCATGCTAAATTGCCCCTTAGTGCCAGGGGCATTAGCAGAGTAAATGCATGGGGTTGTGGGGATAGGCCTGGGTGGGATTGTGGTCAGTGCAGACTCGATGGGCCAAAAGGCCTCCTTCTGCTCTATAGGGATTCTGTGATTATGGGTATGAGAAGTACATGATTCCCTCATTACTTTCTGGATCTGTAAATTTGTAATGTGTCAACAACCATAATGAGTGTACCCAAGTAGTCTGCTTCCTGTGCTGTATATATTGTATTACTATCTTTACCAATGACCTTATCTGGTCTTTCCACTCTCAAGTCTTTCTCTTTCACATGTGCACTGTGTCTCCCTGATTGAAAATAGTTTCCAATGGCTGAGCTATTGTCTTAACGTTAGCAGACTTCTTTCTGAAATTTCGGCTTTATATTAATGCTTTCTGCGGTGTGTTCAAATGCTCAGGAAAAGTGGAGCTAATTATGGTTCATTTCCAAGCTGGGGGACTATCACTCGTATCTGAAGGAATTTTTGGATTCCTACCAAAAACTAACTGAAATAGACTGTAGCCCCCCAACCATTTGTAGTGAATTCTTGGCATGGACAGCTCATGCTAAGACACACTTTAATTTATAACTTGTTTGATCTGCCAAAATTTTATGAAGCATCTCATCTGTTACTGTGATTCCTTTCTCGCACCCTGTTGCCAAAAGGGCTTTCTGTTGCCGTATTCATAATTATTTTCTAATTTTTGTCCGTTTCCCAAAATTGATCATTAGTAAATTCCCTGCCCTATTGAAGAATTTTGTTGATAGTCCCAGTTTGGTCACTGTCCACGTTTCCGTTATCTTAGTCATTAATTAATTTCCTTCCTACATATTATTGTTGACCGGCTAAGCCAAGTTTCCGAATGAAAATGTTTTTTCTTTATCCCACACCTTTAAATTCATAGTTACGATTCCATTGAATTCTTTCACTAAGGGTAAACTCACTCATTGAATTCTTTCACTAAGGGTGAAGATAGCGACAATGTCCTGTTACAGATGTTTCTGGCCATAGAAGTTTACAGCATGGAAACACGCCCTCTGGCCCAACTTGTCCATGTCGCTTTTTTTTAAAACCTCTAAACTAATCTCAATTGCCCGCATTTGGCCCATATCCTTCTATACCTATCACACTCATGTAACTGTCTAAATGCTTTCTAAAGGACAAAATTGTATCCACCTCTACTACTATCTCTGGCAGCTTGTTCCAGACACTCGCCACCCTCTTTCTGAAAAAGTTGGCCCTCTGGACACTTGTATCTCTCCCCTCTTACCTTAAACCTATGCCCTCTAGTTTTACATTCCCCAACTTTGGGAAAAGATATTGACTATGTAGCTAATCTATGCCCCTCATTATTTTTAAAGACCTTGATAAGATCACCCCTCGGCCTTCTATGCCCCAGAGGAAAAAGTCCCAGTCTATCCAGCCTCTCCTTATGACTCAAACCATCAAGTCCTGGTAGCATTCAGTAAATCTTTCCTGCACTCGTTCTTTCTAGTTTAATAATATTCTTTCTATAATAGGGTGACCAGAAATGTACACAGTACTCCAAGTGTGGCCTTAACAATGTCTTGTACAAATTCAACAAGACATCCCAACTCCTGTATTCAGTGTTCTGACAAATGAAACCAGGCATGCTGAATGCTGCCTTCACCCTTCCATCCACCTGCGACTCCCCTTTCAAGGAACATGTACCCCTAGATCTCTTCATTCTGTAACTCTCCCCAGTGCCCTACCATTAACTGAGTAAGTCCTGTTCTGGTTCAGCCTACCAAAACGCATTTATCTAAATTTAAACTCCATTCGCCATTCGTCAGGCCACTGGCCCAATTGATCAAGACCCTGTTGCAGTCGGAGATAACTTTCTTTGCTATCCACTATGCCACCAGTCTTGGTGTCATCTGCAAACTTACCATGCCTACTGTATTCTCATCCAAATCATTAATATTAATGACAAATAACAATGGACCCAACCCTGATTCCTGAGGCACACCACTGGGCACAGGTCTCCGGTTTTAAAAACAACCCTCTACAACCACCCTCTGGCTTCTGTCAGGAAGCCAAACTTAGATACCTCACCCTGGATCCCGTGAGATTTAACCTTATGCAGCAATCTGTCATGTGGTATTTGTCAAAGGCCTTACTAAAGCCCATGCAGACAACATCAACTGCACTCCCGTCATCTACCTTCTTGGTTATCCCTTCAAAAATCTCAATCAAATTTGAGAGATATGATTTTCCACTCTGAAAGCCATGCTGACGGTCCCTAATCAGTCCTTGCGTCTCTAAATGCCTGTAGGTCCTGAGAGATTCAAAAGGGGCAATTTTTTCATATACAGGGTGGTGAGCATTAGAATGAGCTGCCAGAGATACTAGCAGAAGTGGATGTAATTTTGTACTTTGAAAAGCTTTTAGACTGTCTCATGGGTAAGATGAATATAGAGGGATATGTACCAAACGTGGGCAATTGGGATTGGCTTAATGGTAAAAACTGGGCAACATGGACAAGTTGGGCTGAAGGGCCTGTGTCCATGCTTTAAACTCTGTCCCTGTGACTTTATATCACATCTATCATTTATCCTTTGTGCAACCCTTTGCAAAATTTCTAACCTTTAGGAAGAGGGATGGACGAACTGTAGCTTAACACAATTAGCTTTTTGTCCTCTAAATTCCTATTGTCAGATGCTAATGGAACTTCCTTTCTTTAGTAGAAAAGTTAGGTTTTATTAAAGGAACACAATAGTGTCCAGGCTTTGTAAATTGTAAATCAGTGTCCCTGTTGTTTTCCATTGATAGAATCATAGAAACACTAAAGTGCAGGAGGAAGCTATTCAGCCCATCGGGTCTGCACTGGCAACAATCTCACTGAGGCCTTATCCCTGTGACCCCACGTATTTACCCACTAATCCCCCTAACCCATGCATTTTGGGATGTGACCCAAACTGGGAATTGAACCCGGTCCCTGGTGCTGTGAAATAGCACTGCTAATCATTGTACCACTGTGCTGTCTCAAAAGCCTACTGCACCTGATATTCCCAGGTGGTCTCCCATCCAAGTACTAACCAGGCCTGAGTCTGCTTAGAACATAAGAACATAAGAAATAGGAGCAGGAGTAGGCCATCTAGCCCTTCGAGCCTGCCCCGCCATTCAATAAGATCATGGCTGATCTGTTGTGGCTCAGTTCCACTTTCCCGCCCTCTCCCCATAACCCTTAATCCCCTCTCTTATCAAGAACCCATCAACCCGCTTCTTAAAAATATTTAGCGAGGCAGCCTCCACCACTTCAACGGGCAGAGAATTCCAGAGATTCACCACCCTTTGAGTGAAGAAGTTCCTCCTCAACTCCGTTCTAAACCGCCTCCCCTTTATCTTGAGGCTGTGCCCCCTAGTCCTACTGTCTTTTTTGAGCGGGAAGAGTCTCTCCACCTCTATCCTATCCATCCCATTCATCATCTTATACGTCTCAATGAGATCTCCCCTCATTCTTCTAAACTCTAACGAGTACAAGCCTAGTTTATTCAGCCTCTCCTCATAGCTCAATCCCCTCAACTCCGGTATCAGCCTAGTAAACCTCCTCTGCACTCCCTCCAGGGCCAAAATATCCTTGCGCAGGTGCGGCGCCCAAAACTGCACACAGTACTCCAGCTGCGGCCTCACCAATGCCCTATACAGCTGCAGCAAGACCTCCCTACTTTTACATTCAATCCCCCTCGCTATGAAGGCCAGCATCCCATTCGCCTTCCTGACCACCTGCTGCACCTGCAAGCTGGGTTTTTGCGACTCATGCACAAGGACCCCGAGGTCCCTCTGCACCGTCGCCTGCTGCAGTTTTTCGCCACGTAAGTAATAGTCCTTCCTACCATTCTTCCTACCAAAGTGGACCACCTCGCACTTGCCAACATTAAATTCCATTTGCCATTTCCTGGCCCATTCGCCCAGCCTATCTAGATCCTTCTGCAGACTCTCCACACCCTCCGCACAATTTGCCTTTCCCCCAATCTTGGTGTCATCAGTAAATTTCGACACCCTGCACTCGGTTCCCTCCTCCAGATCATCTATATAAATGGTAAATAGCTGAGGCTCAGGGATTCACTAAAGATTTAAGGGTTTTATTATCGTCCAATCCAAAACTGGTGGAACTGTCACATTCCTTAGTCTTGTTTTGATTCTTAACACTTAGACTGGCTGAATTGCTCGTGTGCAGAACTTAGCTGTCAGTTTCTGCTCAGCGACTCTGCGCTGTTGTATGTCATGAAGGCTGCCTTAGAGAACATTTACCTGAAGATCAGAGGCCGAATGCCCGTGACTGCTGAAGTGTTTGCCAACAAGAAGGGAACAGTCTTGCCTGGTGATTGGCGAGCGGTGTTTGTTCATCCATTGTTGTAGCGTCTGCGTGGTCTCCCCAATGTACCATGCTTCGGGACATCCTTTTCTGCAGTGTATCAGGTAGACAACGTTGGCTGAGTTGCAAGAGTATGTACCGTGTACCTGGTGGATGGTGTTCTCATGTGAGATGATGGCATCCATGTTGATGATCAGGCATGTCTTGCAGAGGTTGCTGTGGCAGGATTGTGTGGTGTCATGGGCACTGTTCTCCTGAAGGCTGGGTAGTTTGCTGCAGACAATGGTCTGTTTTGAGGTTGTGCGGTTGTTTGAAGGCAAGAAGTGGGGGTGTGGGGATGGCCCTGGCGAGATGTTCGTCTTCATCAATGACATGTTGAAGACTCTGGAGAAGATGTTGTAGCTTCTCTGCTCCAGGGAAGTACTGGACGATGAAGGGTACTCTGTCCGCTGCGTCCCGTGTTTGTCTTCTGAGGAGATCAGTGCGGTTTTTCGCTGTGGCGCATCAGAACTGTCGATCAATGAGTCGAGTGTCATATCCTGTTCTTGTGAGGACATCTTTCAGCATCTGGAGGTATCTGTTGCGAGCCTTCTCATCTGAGCAGTTCCTGTGTATACGGAGGGCTTGCCCATAGGGGATGGCTTCTTTAATATTTTTAGGGTGGAAGCTGGAGAAATGGAGCATTGTGAAGTTGTCTGTGGGCATGCAGTATAGTGAGGTGTTGAGGTGACCGTCCTTGATGGAGATGCGTGTGTCCAAGAATGCAACTGATTCCAGAGAATGGTCCGTGATGAGTCTGACGGTCGGATGGAACTTGTTGATGTCGTCATATAGTTGTTTCAGTGATTGTTCACCATGGGTGCAAAGGAAGAAAATGTCATCGATGTATCTAGTGAATAGCATCAGTTGAAGGTCCTGTGTGGTGAAGAAGTCTTGTTTGAGCCTGTGCATGAAGATGTTGGCACATTGAGGTGCGAATTTAGTCCCCATGGGTGTTCCGTGTGTCTGGATGAAGAACAGCTTGTTGAAGGTGAAGACATTGTGGTCCAGGATGAAGCGGATGAGTTGTAAAGTTGCATCTAGAAACTGGCGGTTGTCGGCGTTGAAGAACTAAGGCAGTTGCAGCAAAGCACCTGCATCCCCCACCACAATGGCATTGCTGCAACTGCCTCAGATTAGCTGTAAAGACTCGCATTCTAATTGGTATTCTGTAAATTGTGTGCCTTTATATTCCCTGTCTCTGATCAGAACTCTCCACTCACCTGATGAAGGAACAATGTTCTGAAAGTTTGTGGCATTTACTGTCAAATCAACCTGGTGTTGTGAAAATGAATGAGTGACAATGTTTCATAGTGTCCTCTATGAAAGTAAGGTCCTGAAACCATTCAGTGTCCTATAATTGAGTCGCAGCTTTTGCTTTGATTCATGTAAGTGGAGGGAGGCCCTAAGCTTACTGTCGCTTGCCAGTTCGATTTCTCAACTTGCTCCCACTCTAGCTTTTCTGTCCTTGGCCTAACATGGTGTTCTAGTGAAGCTTGAGGAACAGCACCTCATCTTTTGAATGAACAGCCTTCTGGACTCAACATGAAATTCAACGATCTTAGATCGTATCGTCAGTCTCCATTTTTCATTCATGTCCTTTTGTTGTCTTTTATTCCATTTGCTGTTACCTCGTCTGGATATAATTTAGTTTAAAAGCAAAATCTGCAGATGCTGGAAATATGAAGTAAAAACGGGAAGTGCTGGAGAATCTCAGCAGGTCTGGCAACATCTGTAGAGAGAGAAAAGAGTTAATGTTTTAAGTCTGTATGAGTTTTTCAGTGATCTCAAAACATTCTTTCCACAGATGCTGCCAGATTTGCATAATAGTTGTTTGTTATACTTATTACCACTACCTTTTGGCTTTGTAACTGTAACTGTGGTGTTTGTACCCTTTATGGGGTGATCTGCTGGGAGGGTCATGTGACCAGGTAATCAATTTGGGACCGTGTGGGCTTCTGCATCAGTTTGATCCTGTAAGCTGACTGGCAGCCATGAGACTGCCCGCCTCTATTATAGTTATAAGTAAATAAACATTGTAATTGTTATTTACCTAACTGGTGAACAGGAATTATTACCGAAGGGCCTGTTTGTGCTGTAGTGTTCTATGTTCTATGTTTAACCATGGAGCAATCTAGTTAACCTCTCCTGCCTGCTTCTGTATTGCATATTTTCTCTTTTGTTTCTGCCGCCACCTCCTCCAACCTCCCTCCAATTTCCATTTGCTCAAAACCTTTTAGATTTCTATCTTGCCTCGGGTCTAATGAAAGGCCGTTGATCTGAAACGTTAATTCGGTTTCTGTCAACATATTGTACCTGACCTGTTGAGTATTTCCAACCATTTATGTTTTTACTGTAGTTTTTCATTGTGTACATGGCGTAAGCTTAAATCAATGAATACTGCTAGCTGAGTCATGGTAATTACATAGGCGCTTTCAACTGAGAAAGCAAAAAAGTCTGTTTTATCCCTGAGTTCATTGCTCAAATTGTCAGCTAGATCATTGATTCTTAGCAATTGTGTGAGAGGCTGATATTTGTAAAGATTTGTTGCTAATTTAGTGAATAATTCTGCTGCTTTTAGCGTGCAGTTCTTCAAAAAATGTGTTTTCTAAATAATGCTTGCTGCTTTACCAATAACTTCTAAACACTTTTGTGTAATTGTTTCCCCCTTTCTTGCTTCATTTTGTCTTTGGTAGATTATTTCACCTGCTGCTTGCAAATAAAACATAAAGATGCTCACAAAATTCTCTTACTTCTCTTGAAATTCATAGCACTTTTGATCTACTGTTCTTTTCTTAGATGAAGGCATAATTACTTGTCACTGCAACTGGTGCAATAACAACTTGTATTTTGAGTACAATTTAACATGGTAAAACATTCCAAAGTGGGTTATCAGGTTTAACATTTGACACCAAGCCAGTAACAGAAGCCAGAACAACCAAAGAGGCAAATTTTAAATGATATCTTTTCGGATGAGAAAGAGGTTGAGAGGTTTAGGGAGGGTATGAAAGGGCCTGGCAAGCAGACATTATGGTTGCTAATATTGGAGTGCAAACCAGTGATGTGCAAAGAGGGCAGAGTTGATGGAGCGCAGGATGGCTCTCCATCCTGGAGATGGCGCAAAACTGGGCGAGATGTAATTACCGGCATCTGACAATTATAACTCTTGAAATAGGATTATGTAAGTGATTTCAGCTCATTATAAAATTCATTCAGCACATTGACCAGGATGCCACTCCAAAAAATTAATTAAGTAGATGAGGATTCATGAGTGAAAGTCCAGTGGTATTGATGTATTTTATAACTAGACATTAAAATGAAGGTGGCTAATGTCTCAATTTAAAACAGCAGAAGAATTGCAGCTGTTGTTGTGTATTGTAATTTGTGTTTCAACTAATATTCAGGTTGTTATTTTAATTTTTGCTTAATTTTGAATCAAACCATGCTGAGATTATTATTGAGAGGATCAGCAGAATTTTTTTGCAGTATTAGAAACATTGCCTATGCAAATATTTGTGAGTTTTGCACTTTAACCAGATCCTGAAGATCTCCCTTATTTATTTAAAGTTTAGTCTGTAATTTTTTTAATTACTGCTAACTTGATTTTGGGGGTTATTTTGAAAACACCACAGTCGTCTTGCAACATCTCACTGATTCATGTTTTAAATGGTACTATATTAATGAATAGATGCCCCGGAGGTCAACAGACATGATGTGGAGATGCCAGCGTTGGACTGGGGTAAGCACAGTAAGGCATCTTACAACACTAGGTACAAAAGCCGAAGCTTTTGCAGCACAGCCCCTTCATCAGGTGAGTGGGAGTTCTGTTCACAAACTGGACATATACAGATACAAACTTACAAGATAATGGTTGGAATGCGAGTCTTTATAGGTAATCAAGTCTTAAAGGTACAGGCAATGTGAGTGGAGAGACGTTTAAGCACAGGTTAAAGAGATGTGTATTGTCTCCAGCCAGGACAAATCTGAGATTTTGCAAGCCCAGGCAAGTCGTGGGGATTACAGATAGTGTGATATGAATCCAAGACGCTGGTGAGGCTGTCCTCGTGTGGAACTTGGCTATCAGTTTTTGCTCAGCGATTCTGTGCTGTCGTGTGTAGTGAAGGCTGCCTTGGAGAACGCTTACCGGAAGATTGGAGGCTGAATGCCCATGACTGCTGAAGTGTTCCCCAATAAGAAGAGAACACTCCTGCCTGGTGATTGTTGTGGAGTGTTTGTTCATCCGTTGTTATAGCGTCTGCATGGTCTGCCAAAGTACCATGCCATGGGACATCCTTTCCTGCAACGTTGGTAGTTGCAAGAATATGTACTGTGTACCTGATGGATGGTGTTCTCACATGAGATGATGGCATCTGTGACAATGATCCGGCATGTCTTGCAGAGGTTGTTGTGGCAGGATTGCTTGGTGTCATGGTCACCGTTCTCCTGAAGGCTGGGTAGTTTGCTGCGGATAATGGTATGTTTGAGGTTGTGCAGTTGTTTGAAGGCAAGAAGTGGGGGTGTGGGGATGTTTGCTTGAATCAATGACATATTGAAAGCCCCGGAGAAGATGTCGTAGCTTCTCCGCTCCGGGGAAGTACTGGACGACGAAGGGTACTCATTCCACTGTGTCCCGCGTTTGTATTCTGAAGACGTCGGTGCAGTTTTCAGTTGTGACGTGTCGGAACTGTCGATCGATGAGTCAAGCGCCATGTCCTGTTCTTACGAGGGCATCTTTCAGCGTCTGCAGGTGCCTGTTGCGATCCCCCTCATTTGAGCAGATCCTGTGTATATGGAGGGCTTGTCCTCAGGGGATGGCTTCTTTAACATTTTAGGGTGGAAGCTGGAGAAGTGGAGCATCATAAGGTTATCTGTGGGCTTGTGGTACAGTGAAGTGCTAAGGCAACCATCCTTGATGGAGATGTGTGTCCGAGAATGCAACCGATTCCAGAGAGTAGTTCATGGTGAGTTTGGTGGGATGGAATTTGATGTCATATAATTGTTTGTGATTATTCGCCAGGAGTCCAAAGGAAGAAAATGTCATCAGTGTCTCTAGTGTATAGCATCGGTTGAATGTCCTGTGCGGTGAAGAGATCTTGTTCATGTCACACTATCTGTAACCCCTACGACTTGCCTGGGCTTGCAAAATCTCACTGACTGTCCTGGCTGGAGACAACACACAGCTCTTTTAACCTGTGCTTAACCTTCGCTCCACTCACGTTGTCTGTACCTTTAAGACTTGATTACCTGCAATGACTCGCATTCCAACCATTATCTTGTAAATTGAGTTTGTATCTATATATGTCCTGTTTGTGAACAGTACTCCCATTCACCTGATGAAGGGGCTGTGATCCGAAAACTTGTGGCTTGTGTTACCAAATAAACCTGTTAAGACTTTAACCTCGTGTTGTGAGACTTCTTACTGTGGTCAACAGACACCAGAGCTGTACTGACTGCATATGTGACGATGGCAGCAACGATCTCTGCAGACAGAGCGTCATTTGCAGAGTATTTCATACAGTACAGAAACAGGTCATTTGGCCTAACCAATCTGTGGTGGTGTTTACTTTCTACTCGAACTTCCTCTCGCCTTTTCTCATCCAAATCTGTCATCATGGTCTTCACCCTCGTATGCTTGTCTAGTTTTCCGTCAAATCCATCAATGCTATAAGTTTCAATCATTCCCTGTGGTATGAAGTTGCACATCTTGCCCCTGGCAGTGAAGACGTTTCTTCTGAATTCCCTATTGGATTACCTGATGACTGTCCTATATTAATGGCCTCCTGGTTATGCGCCCCCCTCTGCAATCATTCCATTAAAAGTTTCTATAATTTTATGAGGTCATTCCTTAGCCATTTTTAAAAATAGATAGAAGAGACTGTGCTCAGATCAATCCTTTCTTGATTTGTACGCTCTCTCATTTCTAGTATCATCCTTGCAAATCTTCTCTCAAACTTTTAATGTCTCTATATCTTTTTACAATATGACAAACTAAAAATATGTGGTGTTCTAAGTGTGGTCTGATTTAGATTTTGCATAACTTCCCTACTTTTCAATTCTATCCCTATAGAGATAAACACAGAGCTTTATTTTTTTTTTGGCCTTGCTAACCTGTACCTCAGGTTTTAGCGATTTGATGAATTAATGTGCTGAGATGCTAGACTTGTATCTTCTAATTAATGGCTTCTCTATTCTTTCTGCCAATATGTACTACCTCACATTTACCTGTGTTAAACTGCAGAATAGTTAAATAAAGTTATTAATGATGTCGATCATAGAATCCTACAGCGCAGAAGGAGGCTATTCAATCTATCGAGTCTGCAGTGACTACGATCCTACTCAGGCCCTATCCCCATAACCCCATGTATTTATCCTAGCTAGTCCCCCTAACACTAAGGAGCAAATTAGCATTGCCGATCCATTTAACCCACACATTTTTGGACGGTGGGAGGAAACCAGTTAACCGGAGGAAACCCATGTAGATGAGGGGAGAACATGCACACTCTGCACAGTGATCCAAGCGGGAATCAAACCAGGGTCCCTGGTGCTGAGAAGCAGCAGTGCTAACCACTGTGCCACTGGTGTCCCTAATCTTGTTGCAATTCTCTTTTGTACTGACTATTTACCCATTTAGTGTAATTGATGTGCTGGCGCAGTGGTTAGCATGGTGCCTCACAGCACCAGGGGCCCAGTTTCAATTCCGCCCTGGGGTGACGTGTGGAATTTGCACGTTCTCTCTGCATTTGCATGGGTTTCCTCCCACACTCCGAAGATGTGCAAGTTAGGTCAATTGGCCATGGTAAATTGTCCCTTAATGTCAGGGGGATTATCAGCATAAATAAATGGGGTAACGGAGATGAGACCTGGGTGGAATTGTTGGTGCAGGCTTGATGGACCAAATGGCCGCCTCCTGCACTGTAGGGATTCAATGAAATTAATGTAAAAATTGTGTTTTTGATTTCAAAATCCAAATTGTTAATTAAATTGTGAAAAGCAGTGGTCCCAGCACTGATCCTTGGGGGACACCACTTCACAACCTCTGCCACACTCAATAACTATCCTTTACTCCTACTCTCTGCTTTCTGTCTTGAAACCAGCTCGCAATCCATTCTGCCACTTGTCTTCTGACTCCACATTCTCTGACCTTACTCCTTAGGTAGTTCTGAAGGAAATGGCAGAGGTGATAGTGGATGCCTTGGTGATTATTTTCCAAACCTCGCTGGATTCCGGGGAAGTGCCGGAAGATTGGAAAATGGCTAATGTTACGCCGCTGTTTAAAAAGGGTAGCAGGCAAAAGGCAGGGAATTATATAGGCCGGTTAGTTTAACGTCTGTTGTAGGGAAAATGCTTGAATCCGTAATCAAAGAGAAAATAGCGAGGCATCTTGAGAAGAATTGTTTGATAGAGCAGACGCAGCATGGTTTCGTTAAGGGGAAGTCGTGTCTGACGAATTTATTGGAATTCTATGAGGATGTGTCTAGTGCGGTGGATAGAGGGGAACCGGTGGATGTGGTGTTTCTCGATTTTCAGAAGGCGTTTGATAAGGTGCCGCACAAAAGGTTATTACAGAAGGTTAGGGGGCATGGAGTTGGGGGTAGGGTGTTAGTGTGGATTGGCTGTCAAATAGGAGACAGAGAGTGGGTGTCAATGGGTGCTATTTGGATTGGCGGTTGGTGACTAGTGGAGTGCCCCAGGGATTGGTGCTGGAGCCTCAGCTATTTACCATTTATATAGATGATCTGGAGGAGGGAGCCGAGTGTAAGGTGTCGAAATTTGCTGATGACACAAAGATAAGTGGAACAGCAAATTGTGCAGAGGGTGTGGAAAGTCTGCAGAGGGACCTAGATAGGCTGAGCGAGTGGGCGAGGACCTGGCAGATGGAATACAATGTTGGCAAGTGTGAGGTTATCCACTTTGGTAGGAATAATGGTAGGAACGACTACTACTTACAGGGCGAAAAGCTGCAGCATGCTACGGTGCAGAGGGACCTGGGGGTCCTTGTGCATGAGTCGCAAAAACCCAGCCTACAGGTGCAGCAAGTGGTCAGGAAGGCAAATGGGATGCTGGCCTTCATAGTGAGGGGGATTGAATATAAAAGTAGGGAGGTCTTGCTGCAACTGTACAGGGCACTGGTGAGGCCGCAGCTGGAGTACTGTGTGCAGTTTTGGTCGCCGCACTTGCGCAAGGATGTTTTGGCCTTGGAGGGAGTGCAGAGGAGGTTCACTAGGCTAATACCAGAGTTGAGGGGGTTGAACTATGAGAGGCTGTTTAGACTGGGCTTGTACTCGTTGGAGTTTAGAAGGATGAGGGGAGATCTCATTGAGACGTATAAAATGATGAAAGGGATGGATAGGGTAGAGGTGGAGAGGTTCTTCCTGCTCAGAAAGGACAGTAGGACTAGAGGGCACAGCCTCAAGATAAGGGGGGGACAGTTTAGAACAGAGTTGAGGAGGAACTTCTTCACTCAAAGGGTGGTGAATCTCTGGAATTCTCTGCCCATTGAAGTGGTGGAGGCTACCTCGCTAAATATATTTAAGACGCGGGTAGATAGGTTTTTGGTAGGCAAGGGGATTAAGGGTTATGGGAAGAAAGTGGGAAAGTGGAACTGAGTCACTTCAGATCAGCCATGATCTTATTGAATGGCGAGGCAGGCTCGAAGGGCTAGATGGCCTACTCCTGCTCCTATTTCTTATGTTCTTATGTTAGTTGCGTAACAACACAGTGTGGATAATTAGTTGTGCATGTTATAGACTAACTTGAAAATCTATTGCATTGTTATCATCCGCTGTTCCACGATTCGAGGATAACATCTACTTGGGGTTAAATGTCTGCCATGGACCTTCTTGTGACCTGACAGGTTGATTCTTGACACAGATATTTTGACGTGTAGGGCAGGAAAGTTCCACAAGTAAATGGGATCTGGAGTACAAGTTTTGCTTCCTTTTCTTTCCTCTTCTGCCACTGCTTTGCTTCATCTTTAAGGTGTTTTGACCCTTGGTTCTAACAGCAGGAAACATGAATGAAATCAGGATAGAAGATCAGTGTTCACTCCTGTGATGTCACTGCATACAGCCAGCAGTCAAAGTCCCTCTGACAACATATGTGCACCTCTCAGTGTTTGCCGCGAAAAAAGTCTACTTCATTATCACCCTCCCCTTTCTTACCCCAAGATCCTGCAGCAAAGTGAAGATACTCCATAAAAAAAAGTGGAAATATCTCAAAGTTATGCAAGGTGAAGCAAGTAATATGTGGATTCTGCTTGGAATTATGCCAACTGTAGTTAAATGGATGAAAGAGAAAGTTGTGGGGGGAGTGGTGAGAGCATGGAACAGTGAGCCTGAGAGAGAGCAGTGCGAGATCATCTGTGGGTTTACAGCTGACTGCAATTTTAAAGAAAATCGCAGTGAAGCTTCGCAAGGAAGAAGATAAGTGGCTGGTCTACTTTTATAGAGTCATTAAGTCATCCAGTGAAGAAAGGGCCCTTTGGCCCGTTGAGTTTGCACTAACAATAGTTACCACTAAAGTCATACTAATCCTATTTTCCGGCACTTGTTCTGTATCCTTGAATGTTATGATATTTCAAGTTCTCATTAAAATTCTTTTTAAAGGTTGTATGTTTTCTGATCCCCTCTACCTTCCCAGGAGTACATTTCAGATACCCACCACCACCTGAGTGATTTTTTTTATATCTCCTCCTGCCCCTTAATCTAAAACTATGTCCCTCAACTAAGGGAACAGCTGCTTCCTATTCACTCTGTCTATACCCTTTAAAATATACACCTCAATCATGTCCCCACTCAGCCTTTACTGCTTTGGAGGAAACAACCCAAGCCTATCTAATCTCTCCTTTTATAGCTCAAATGTTCCATCCCAAGCAACATTCTCGTGAATCTCCTCTGTATCTTCTCTTGTGCAATCACGTCCTTCCTATAGTGAGGTGACTAGGACTGCATAGAGTACTCCAGCTGTGGCCTAATCAACGCTCTGTACAACTTCAAAGTATCTCCTTGTTCTTCTACTTTATGCCACGACTGATAAAAGCAAGTGCCCCATATGCTGCCTTAACTACCCTATTCACCTACTCTGCCACTTTCAGGGAGCTGTCAGTAAGTATCCCAATATCCATCTGTTCCTCTGAGCTTCCTAGTGTTGTGCTATTTATTAAATACTTCCTTGTTTCTTCAAAGTGCATTGCTTCACATTTACCCGTGTTAAATATTATCTGCCTGTGCTCTGCCCATTGACTAAACCATCTATATCTTCCAGTAACTTATGACCATCTTGGCTATTAATCATCCTCCCAATCTTGGTGTCATCTGCAAATTTGCTTAGCATTCCCCCCCCCAACATTATCACTACATCATTTATGTATATAACAAAGAATAAGCAACCCGGCAGTGAGTGTTGTGATACACACTGCATACCAGCTTCCAGTCACTCAAACAGCCTTCTACTCTTTATATCCTATTACTAAACCAATTTTGTGTCCATCTAGCCAAGTTTCCCTGAATTCCATGTGTCAACCATCTCAATCATGAGACCCATATGGGACCTTGTTAAAGGCTTTGCTAAAATCCATATAAACTACATCAACTGCACTTCCCTCATCTACACATGATCAGATTTTTCCTTCTCTAAACTTGGGTTTTGGAACATGTTAAGAGTTGGGAAATTTAAAAATTCAATCAGGATTCCTACAACAATAGATGAATTGATAAGCGTATAAACAGTGAGCAGAGTTAGAGGTGTTCATTAAAATTAATAGTTTAAGTAGGCTACTAAGCAGGGACAGAGATTTTTTACATTGTGGATGGGAATCGGAGATCTGTTGCTTGCAATTCCTGCACCATGTGGGAACTTAAGGATACTACATGTCTTGACTACGTGTGTAAGGAGTGTCTGTAGCTCCAACTCAAGCTTAGGATTTCCAAACTTGAGGGGTAGTTGGATTTGCTGCAGAGTGTCAGGGAGGATGAGAGTTTCCTGATCCTACATTTCAAGAGGTGGTCACCCCCACAGATAGTGAGGTCTGGTTAGTAGATGGATTACTAGCAGAAGAGTTGAAAGAAGACTATTTGGGCCATGTGCCTCTTTCAAATAGGTACTCAATGTTTAGAAACGTTGGGAATGACAGTGCCCTGAAGGAATACAGTCTAGATCATGGCATAGGGGCAGGAGAGACTGTACAACAGGGAACAGAAAAGTGTAGCAATGTAATTGTTATTGGAGATTTCCAAGAGGGACAGACAGGCAAGCCTATAACCATTATTGTGATTTCCATATGGTATGTTGTCTCCAAAGTACAATGGTAAAAGACATCATAGAGAGGTCCAAAATACTCTGTGGGAAAAGGGAGTGAGCCAGAATTTGTGGAATGTGTTGGTACTAACGACATAGAGAGGGCAGGTAGTGAGATCTAAGACCTGATTTGCAGAAGCTATGGAGGAATTTTAAAAAATAGGATCTAGAGGATTGTAATCTCTGAAATTTCTAGTATCATGCACTAGTCAGAGTAGAAGATGGGGAGCATCGGTGCATGGCTTGAAGCATGGTACAGGAGGGAGGACTTCAGATTCCTGGGCACTGGAACCAATTCTGGGACAGAAGGTACTTATTTAAAAGGATGAGTTATACTTCAACAGGACTAGGATCAAAATAAAAACAAAATTCTGCAGATGCTGGCGATCTAAAACAAAAACAGTAAAGTGCTGAAAAACACAGCACGTTTGTGGAGAATTAAACAGAATTAACATTTTGAGTCCAATATGACTTGTGTGGCTGTGAAGGTGAGTTTTGATAAACACCAGGAAGGAAATGAGAAGTAATGAAGATGACAGAGGTGAAAAAGACAAATAGAAAACCTGTTGGCGAGAAAAGCAGAATTTCTTTAAGGTTGACATTTCTGGCAGTGACACTAAAATATAAGCAAAATACTGTGGGTGCTGGAAATTTGAAATTAAAAACAAAGCGCTAGAAAAATTCAGGTCTGAAACAACTGTGCAAAGAGAAACAAGAGTTCATGTATTTCATCCATGTGACTCTAGTCTAAGTTACCAAAAGAAGACTGCCCATCTTCTCCTTTGATTGCCAAGCCTTTTTTCAAAAAAAAATGAACCTGTTCAATTGAATTTCAAGCATTTTCTGTTCTGGATCAGGGCCAACCAGCTGTAAACATTATCTAAGTTAGCTCAGCTATGTTTAGCAGCTCAAGCAGAAAACTGAGAGTCATAGAGCTAGTTATTTAGTGACTTTTTGATTTTTGTGATGTGCTTTAAACTATTCTGAAACACAAGGGCTGGGTGACAGACTAGATGAACACACTGCTGACTTCTTCCTTTGAGGCACAAGTGCTCTGGATTTCTCTGAAGATTGTGGCAATGCTTTGCTCATCTTTTCTTACAAAATATTTTTTGTAAAACATTAACCCACTTCAGAATCTTTACCTTGCATAATCTCTCTAAATCACAGGGGCTCACACTGAAGTCCATATGAATTTTCTGTTTCTAATTGCTGAATCTCCCCCAACTCAGCAAAAATAAATTAGAAACTGCCTGTTTATTTAATGGAAGATTATGTAAGTTTTGACAGTTAATAGTGTTAAATAGAATTCCCTATTTGAGGATGTTGTAAGAATATGCACATTTATAGTCTGGCAACAAGATGAAAATTGATTCCGGAATCTATTCCTTACTACCATTTTACTTCAGACTTGCGCCACTGGTTGCAAGTAGGCAGAAACAGCATTATACATTATTACCGATTTTCAGCTTATCTGTTGACACCACAATGCCAACAATGTTGCACTGTCTCAGTCACAGTTTTGATGACAGGGTAGGATTTAAGGTAGGACTCGCTGTAAATCTTGGGCCTGACCTTCTGCGGAGTGTACTTTCTTTTTAATTTTCTAAATCTCCTTTCACTTGAACCCCCCCCCCCCCCCCCCCCCCCCCCACAGTTTAATTTAAATCCCTCTCTACAGCCCTGGTTATGAGTCTCTAGGATTCTAGTCTCAGCATGGTTCAGATGAACACTTACATTGGTACAAATCCCTCTTGCTCCTTGAATCAAAAGCTATGTCTTCCATGCTAAGTTTTGAGCATTCAACTTTCAGATCAAAGTCCAGACAGCTCTGCTGCCTGTCTGGCGCCAGGGTTTGGGATTTCGGCCCTAGGGCTGGAACTTATAGTGGCAGGAGGAAGATCCAGTTGTCATCGTCCATGTAGGTACCAATGACATTGGTAGAACTAGGAAAGAGGTTCAACATAGAGGGTATGAGGACCTAGATGCTAAATGAAAAATCAGAACCTTAAACGTTATAATCTCAGTAGGATTGTTACCTGACCCATGTGAAAATTGGCGTAGGGTTCATAAAATCAAGTAGATGAATACATGGCTCAAAGACTGGTGTGAAACAAGTGGGTCCTGGTTTGTGCTGCACTCGCGCCAATACCGGGGAAAGAGGGCTCTGTACCACTGGGACGGTCTGCACCTGAACCACGGTGGAATCAGTGTTCTTATGAACTTAAATCTCTGGGCGAGGGATCAAATGTGGAACGATGTGGTAGATAGAAGATGAGATGAGAGAGAAAAATAGAAACATGGGAAATGAGGGTCAGAGAATAGTAGGAAGGGACAGAGATAAACTATAAGAATGCACCAGCAATCAAGACTAGATGTTGCAAAAATGACACAAATACAAACTAAAGGCTCTACCTGAATGTATACAGAATTCATAACAAAGTAAACAAATTGATGGTGCACATTGAAGTAAATATGAACTTAGCCATTAAGAAGACATGGCTGCAGGATGATGAGGATTGTGTCCTAAGTATTGAGAACTATTTGTCATTCAAGAATAGGTAGCTAGGTAAACATGGAGTGGTAGCATGAGTGCAGTAGTTAGAGATTGCCATGGTTCAGGTGATCAGGATGTGGAACTGGCAGAAGAGGAATAGTTGGGAAGGGAAGTCGCTCGTGGGAATGGTCTACAGGCCTGACCTGATCCATGTGCAAATTGGCAGAGGGTTCATAAAATCAAATAGATGAATACATGGCTCAAAGACGGGTCTGGGAGAATTGAAGTCTGGTTTGTGCTGCATTGGCACCAGTACTGGGGAAAGAGGGATCTGTTCCACTGGGATGGTCTGCACTTGAACCGTGGTGAAATCAGTGTTCTTGCGAACCATTCTCCAAGTGTTGTGATATTTTGCATAAACGTGGGCGTGCAACCACGCCAAGAGTTCTTTACATAAATTAATAGTGCAGCAGACCATCTTTATTTTCTCTGGATATTTTATTTTTAAAGTTTGAAAAATTATTTGCAGTATTTCCGAATGGTGTGAGGGATTGCTTTCTTGTGGTGATTTCAGTGCTTACTGCCAGAATGATTCTTGCACTCAGATCAATGAGCTCAAACTAATATTACGCCTGAGTTTGAGAAACTATCACATGAGTGGATTGTTTGATTTATGGTTGTAATGGGATTGTTTTATTTAACTATTGGATCCTTGTTCATCAACAGGCCTAATGTATTTAAGTATGTAACCATAACATAGGATGCAGTATGCAAGAAATAAATATTAGGTGCTTGTGATAAAGGGATGGCAACAGTCATGAGTGACTTTCATCACATAAAGCTTGAAAAATCAAGACTTTGCAGTGGTAGCCTGGATGAGGAGTTTATAGAATGTTTTCAAGTTAGTTTCTTATAGCAGCACATTCTGGAACTAGGCAGAGAGCAAATTAGAATTATAGAATCCCCAAAGTGCAGAAGGAGTCCCATTGAGTCTGCACTGACAACAGTCCCACCCAGGCCCTATCCATATAACCATATTTACCCTACCAGTCCCGTGACATAAGGGGCAATTTATCATAACCAATCCACATCTTTGGACTGTGGAAGGAAACTGAAACACCTGGAAGAAACCCACACAGACGTGGAGAGAATGTACAAACTCCACACAGACAGTAACTTGAAGCCAGAATTGAACCTGGGTTCCTGATACTGCGAAAAAAGTGTTAACCATTGTGCCACCTTCCAACTAAATTACAGGGGGGACAGAGAAGAGGGAGGCGGAGGAGGAAGAGGAATATACCAACCTCGTTCACCACTGGTGGGAATCCTGACATCCCGCTGAATGGGGTGTTGGGGCTAAAATGAGATTCCTGATGGACATCAAACCCGTCGCCATTCACCCAGTCTGCCCTGCCGGCCTTGATCAGGTTCCTACATAGATTGGGTGGGGACCCACTGAATATACAGAATTGCCAAATTGAATGTAATTAATGGGCTTGGAGCCCAATTCAAAGCTTTCCTGCCATTCACCCATCTTTCCAGTGGGATCTGCACCGGGCGGGCTTTGGTGCTGGTCATGAACATTATGGATTTGATGCAGTGAAACCTGAGGGAAAGTCAAGGAAGTAAGTGCAGTGTTCATGTGCCACTGCCTGGCTGCAGAGGAAGAGTCCTTCAGGGGCTGCGAGAAGGAGTTGACCTTGGGTGGGGGAAGGAGGAGTTGACCTTGGGTCGGGGAAGGAGTTGACCTTGGGTGCTTTGGAGAGGGTATAGAAGAAATTTACCAGGGTGTTGCCTTGCCTGGAGAGTATTAGCTAAGAGGAGAGATTGGATAAACTCAGTTTAAACTTGGAACGACAGAGGTAGAGGGGTGACCTGATAGAGGTTTACAAGATTGAGTGGCATGGACAGAGTGGATAGTCAGATGCTCTTTCCTAGGTTAGAAAAGTCAAGTACTAGGGAACATAGATTTAAGATGCGTGGGGAAAATTTTAGAGATGTGCAGGCAAGTTGTTTTACACAGAGTCGGTGAATGTCTGGAATGCACTGTCTGGGGAAGTGGTGGGAGCAAATATGAAAGCGGCAACTAGATGAATCCATGAATAGGATGGGGATGGAAAGATATGGACTCCGTAAGTGCATAAAGTTTTAGTTTAGGCAGGCATCATGATTGGCACAGGCTTGGAGGGCTATACATTTCTTTGTTCTTTGACCTCTGCACTCTCCCTGGGAAAGAAGCCTTGTGGCTAGACTACTCCTAGCCCTGAGAAACCTGAATATCACTCACGGCATGGTGATTTTAGACATCATTCTGATCTAAGTCATCTGATCTGTGGAAGTGACCTGGTCATGTTAATTTCCATGCTCCATGGGATATCTGGCAGGCTTCCAAATCACAGCAACACTATTCTGCAGAAGGGATTCCCCTTTCTCTCTCCCAGAAGCATTTCTTTGAAAACCTAGCTTTCATTTGATTTGATAGATAGGCTTGTTAGGCGACGCTTTGATTTACAGCCTAATGTTTAGCCACAGCATGCAACTCATGGATGAATGCATCTGAACTGCCCCCCAATGCTCCTACCTGCAATGTTTAAATAAGAGGACCAGAGAGCACTGGCAAGGAGTGGGGAGAATTGGAAAATGAAATCTCCCTGGTGAGATTCTTGTTTTCCAAGTCTTGTGACATTTTGTGTGAACGTTGGCATGAAACTGCAGCAAGAATTCTTTACACAAATTATTTTGCAGCATTTGCAGATACATTCTCGTGTGAAAACCAAATGGTATGAGGAACTGTTTTCTTGTGGTGGTTTTAATGCTTGCTGCCAGAATGATTTTTGCATCCAGATCAACGAGTTCGATCTAGTGTTACACCTGAGCTTGAGAAATTATCATGTAACTGAGCTGTTTCATTCATGTTTCTGGTGGGACAGTTTTACTTAACTATTGGATACTTGTTCATCAACAGGCTAACATGTTGAATATGTATGAATGGTATAGAAAATAAACCTAACCTACATGCTTGATTGTGGGTCAGGTGACCTCTGGAGGATTTGTGTGTGATCCGGTTGTGAGATCTGGTTGTGGAACAGTGCACACCTACAATAATGAACTCCCATTGTTCAAATTACCCAGCCTACTTGATGGTCCTTTCGGCACCGTAAGTTGATAGGTGCATACATAACACGAGGGACCAAAACCTTAAAATTAGAGAAAGGGTGTTCAGGAGTGATGTCACTGCCCACTTGTTCACACAAAGCGCAGTGGAAATTTGGCGTCTTCCCCCAAAAGCTGCTAAGCTTTGGTAGAGTTTTGTTATGCAAGTGTGTTAAAAATTATGAAACCAAGGCAGGCAAATGGCACAAGGAAGGTACAGATCAGCATAATCTAATGCAATGGTGGAACAAGTTCAAGGAGCTGAATGACCTACTCCAATTTCTATGTATAGTTCATTTGAGACTGTGGAACAGACATTGCTTTAAACTTCATATTGTTGATAATATTTGTTTGGAAAGTGGCCATACTAAATTATCAATAGATAGGACATAAGCTGGTAATGCAAAGTGACAGCGAAGGTAGAAGATGTGATGAATCATTGCTTTACATTCCCTTCTATAAGATGACATTTAAGAAAAGCATTAAGAGAGTTACAATAATGCAACACACTTACTATTTTTGTTCATATTCACATGTTGGTATCTGACTTTTATTCTGTTTTATCAAGGATTTAAACTTAGTAAATGTTGTATCCTGCGGTCTCAATTTTTTGCTGTTTTGAGTTCACTTGAGTTTGACTTACCTATAATCAACAAATTCTAGTACGTGCAGGAAGAAACATTAGTAGATAGTTTTGAGCTCAGCCCTGCGACATTGTTTATGAAGTGTGGAGGAAATATTTTTTGGTTAACTGATAGTGTAAATGTAGAGACTGATTTCAGTCTATGCAACAGATGTAGATTTTGGAAAGCAGTTGCATTAAACAGCTGTTGCTTTTCATCTTTCCCTGCTGACAACTTATTTTCCAATGGAATAAATTGTAAGTATTATCTTACCTTGCTTGATAATTATAGGCTTACTTTAAAAACTAATAAATACGATTTTAAGAAAAGGAACGAGTGAGTAGATGGAATGTAAACAGAAGCAAAACTTCGCCAGCATATACCACTACAAGGAGAAATTTAGAGCTGTTAAGCAATTTAAACAAGCGGATTAATCTCGCAATTAAAAATGTAATCTGTTAATTTTGGTCTTAACTGTTTTTAAATTGATATAATTACTATATCCATTTCAAATTATTTTGTTATGTGAAGATATTACCATTTCTGGATTCATATTGCTGACCCCTTTTTGAAGACATATTAATTATACAAATTGCATAGAAAAACTCGAACTGGATTGTTTATTACGAAGAGGACATCAAAGCTCGAGTCATTCTGCCTGAAGCTGCAAATCAAAAAGGAAAATTGTTAGGTTTTACCTAGCTACACACCTATGAGTTTGAAAAGAACCAAAATCCTGTTTATTGTTGCCATTTAGCAAGTTAGTTATCAACACATAAGCTTAGTTATGTTTTTAGGCAATAATGTTGCTTGCATATTTATATCTGATTCAAAACTGAGAAAAATGGTTTCACACGTTTGTGCTGGTGCTGCTGAATATTTATATGCCAGCTTTACTAAAGTTGCACTAGCACCACATACTTGGACTGTCATTCCAAAGGGCCGACTGAAAGTGAGGTGTTGGTTGCCTTTGTGCCTTTATAAAGGCCCTTTGATTCACATACTGTGCAAGAATTGGTTAATTTTCTTTTTGATGGTCTAGCTTCTGTAATTTATGCACCAGGCTGCTGGCCTTGTGTGATATCTGATGACAGTAATGTAAGCAGTAATCTTGCAATTTGCCTTTCTCAGATTTTTGAATGCACTCTAGAGTCTTAAACCTTTAGTCCAGCCCTCGCAGATCTATTACCATCATTATCTCTAGCCTTGTGAAATTGGTGCTTTATTTGTGATTTTGATTTGGCCCTCAATGTTGTGCTGAGCTATGTCCAATCCCAAGATCAAGTTATCCCACTCCCTATAATTCTGGTGTGCTCCATGTGCCTATCCAGTAACCGCTTGAAAGTTCCTAAAGTGTCCAACTCCTCTATCATAGCAGGCAGTCTATTCCACACCCCAACCACTCTGAGTATATTCATAGAATATAAAAGCAGGGAAATTAGAATATAAAAGCAGGGAGGTCTTGTTGCAACTGTACCAGGCACTGGTGAGGCCGCAACTGGAGTACTGTGCAGTTTTGGTCCCCGCATTTGAGAAAGGATATATTGGCCTTGGAGGGAGTACAGAGAAGGTTCACCAGGCTGACACCAGAGATGAGGAGGTTAGCTTATGAAGAGAGATTGAATAGACTGGGTCTGTACTCGTTAGAATTTAGAAGGCTGAGGGGGAACCTTATAGAGACTTACAAGATAATGAAGAGGCTAGATAGTGTAGAGGTAGAGATATTCTTCCCACTTAGGAAGGATAGTAGAACTAGAGGGCACAGCCTCAAAATAAGGGGGGGGCGCAGTTTAGAATGGAGTTGAGGAGGAACTTCTTCACTCAAAGGGTGGTGAATCTCTGGAATTCTCTGCCCGTTGAAATGGTGGAGGCTACCTCGCTGAATATATTTTAGGCACGGGTAGATAGATTTCTGATAGACAAGGGAATTAAGCGTTATGGGGAGAAAGTGGAACTGAGCCACTTAAGATCAGCCGCGATCTTATTGAATGGCGGGGCAGGCTCGAAGGGCTAGATGGCCTACTTCTGCTCCTATTTCTTATGAGTGAAGAATCTACCTCGGACATCCCTACTATATCTCTCACCATGAACCTTATAGTTATGCCCCCTAGTAATAGCCACATCCACCCGAGGAAGTAGTCTCTGCTTGTCCACTGTATCAATCCCCCTCATCATCTTAAACCTCTAAGTCGTCTCGCATCCTCCTCCGCTCCAAAGAGAAATGCCCTAGCTCCCTCAACCTTTCCTCATAAGACCTACCCTCCAAACCAGGCAGCGTCCTGGTAAATCTCCTCTGCACTCTCTCCAATGTTTCCACATCCTTCTCAAAGCGAGGTGACCAGAGCTGAACACACTATCCCAAAAAGGGTCTCACCAACGTCCGGTATAGTTGCAGCATAACCCCATGGCTCTTAAACTCAAATCCCCTGTTAATAAACATGGCTTCACAGCTCTAGCCACTTGAGTGGCAACCTTCAAAGTTCTGTGGATATGAACCCCAAGATCTCTCTGTTCCTCAGAACCCTGTCGTTGACCCTGTAATCTACATTCAAGTTTGTCCTACCAAAATGAATCACCTCGCATGTATCAGGGTTAAACTCCATCTGCCACTTTTCGGCCCAGCTCTGCATCCTATCAGTGTCTCTTTGCAGCCTGCAAGAGCCCTCCACCTCATCCACTACTGCACCAATCTTGGTGTCATCAGCAAATTTACTAACCCACTCTTCCAAGTCATTGATAAAAATCACAAATAGCAGAGGAGCCAGCACTGATGCCTGTGGTACACTGCTGGTAACTGGCCTCCAGTCTGAAAATTTTCCTTCCACCACCGCCCTCTGTCTTCTATGAGATGGCCACTTACTTACCCAATTGGCCAAATTTCCTTTTGTCCCACACCTCCATATCTTCTTCATGAGCCTACCATGGGGAACCTTATCAAACGCCTTACTAAAATCCATGTATACGACATCAACTGCTCTACCTTTGTCCACACACTTAGTTACCTCCTCAAAGAATTCATTCAAATTTGTGTGGCAGGACTTACCCCTCACAAAACTGTGCTAACTACCCCGGATTAAACTGCATTTTTCCAAATGGTCATAAATCCTATCTCTCAGGACCCTTTCCATTAACTTACCGACCACTGAAGTAAGACTAATTGGCCTATAATTACCAGGGTCATTCCTGTTCCCTTTCTTGAAGAGAGGAACAACATTCGCCATTCTCCAGTCCTATGGCACTGTCCCTATAGACAGTGAGGACCCAAAGATCAAAGCTAAAGGTTCCGCAATTTCATCCCTTGCCTCCCAAAGTATCTTCCCATCTGGCCCAGGGGACTTACCCACCCTCAGGTTTTTCAAAATTGCTAATACAACTTCCCTCAGAACATCTACCTCCTCCATCCTGTCAGCCTGTATCACGCACTCATCCTCAAAAACTTGGCCCCTCTCCTTAGTGAACACTGAAGAAAAGTATTTGTTCAACGTCTCACCTATCTCTTCTGACTCCATGCACAAGTTCTTGACTGGCCCTAACCTCACCCTGGCCATTCTTTTATTTCTCATTTGTTTCTTAAGTGCTATACAGACAAAGTTTCTAAAAGTTTGACGTTTATTTATTAATGTCACAAGCAGGCTTGCATTAACACTGCAATGAAATTACTGTGAAAATCCCCTAGTTGCCACATTCCGGCAACTACGGGAGCAGAATTAGGCCACTTGGCCCATTGAGTCTGCTGTGCCATTCAATCGTGGCAGATATTTTCCTCATCCCCATTCTCCTACTGTTTCCTCATAACCTCTGATCCCCTTATTAATCAGGAACCTATCTATTTCTGTCTTAATGACACTCAATGACCTGACCTCCACGGCCTTCTGTGGCAAAGAGTTCCACAGATTCACTACTCTGACTGAAGAAATTCGTCCTCATCTCTGTTTTAAAGGATCAGCCCTTTAGCCTGAAATTGTGCCTCTGGTTCTAATTTTTCCTACTTGTGGAAACATCCTCTCCACGTCCATTCTATCCAAGCCTTGCAGTATCCTGTAAGTTTCAATAATCATCCTTCTATCTCCAACCAGTACAAACCCAGAGTCCTCAACTGTTCCTTTTACGACAAGCTCTTCTTTCCAGGGATCATTCTTGTGAGCCTCCTCTGGACCCTTTCCAAGGCCATCACATCCTCGCTTAGATATGGGGCCCAGAACTGTTCACAGTACTTCAAATGGGGTCTGACCAGAGCCTTATATAGTAAAGGTCTTATTTCCCATGGTACAGCCAGGTCGTTAGCCATCAGATCAACACCGCGTTCTGTGTAAGGTATCCAGCTATCTGCCTCTTCATTGAAGAAGCTTGTGGCATTGAATTTGGCCACAATTTTGTTATTCTACAAGTGGAAATTTTCCTGTTGAACAAGTCTAGGCCTGAAGCCCCCATCACCCATAGTTCAAATCCCCTTGACGGCTGCTTCCCTTGATGGCCGTGGTTAGCACTTCTTTCCTGCTGTTGACTGCAGTCCGAGTCCCATCTGTGATGGCTTCCTGTGACATTTTCTGCTGGTTTCCAGTCAAGTACTAACTTTCCTCTGAATGGACTATTCAAACGAAGCAACAGCAGTCAGAACATTCCTACACATTTTTCATAGGGTTGCCACGCTTTGGTTCCTTTCTAGCACTGTCTTGTGAAGTCTGAGGTGATGCTCTATTCCCTCCCTCTTTACCAGACTGGAATTCCAGCAGAATGTGTAGGCTGTGAAGCAGTCTCATTGCCAGTTGTTATGTATGCACCTATTCACTTATTGTGCCTAATAAACCACGAGGTCCGCTTGGTAACTTGACCTCTGGGAGCTTTTTATTGTCGGTGTGCACTGCAGAACTGTGTCCCACACTGGGAGGAGCTAATCCCCAGGGATCACCTGACCCCATACTTGGACAGGCATTATGCACCCCAAACCCCAACATACATTATATTACAGCTTGAACTTCCTCAGCAGATAAAGTAGTTTCTCTTGGTCAAATCCTTTGAATCATCTTGAACATTTAAATTAGATAACTCTTCAATTTTCTAAATTTTTAAGGTAGTACAAGACTAGTCTAGGCAACCTATTGTCGTCATTTAATCATTTGAACCCCACTATTATTCTATATCTAAACCCCTCAAAGGCCAATACTTTCTGCCTGAGATCCAAACCAACTGCAGGGTTCTAACTAGAATTCTCCACAGTTGAAACCAACTTACACTCTGTTGCACTCCAGCCCTTGAAATAAAAACTGACATTTAAATGGCCTTTAATTATCTCTTGTACCTCTTGGTGATTTCAGGCCATTAAATATCTCTTCTCATCTACTATTTTTGCCACTTAGAAAATACTCCAATTTGTCTTCAGGTTTCATATCATAGAACTCCTACAAGTACAGAAGAGGCCATTTGACCCATTGGGTCTGTACCTACTCTCTGACAGAGCTAATCCATCTAACCTAGACATTTTGGGACACCAAGGGGTAATTTAGCATGGTTCCTAATCCACCTAATCTGCACACTTTTGGACTGGGAGGGAACTGGAGCACCTGAAGGAAACCCACACAGACATCGGGAGAATGTGCAAACTCCACACCAGTCAGATTTGAACCCAGTCCCTGAAGCTGTGAGGCAGTAGTGCTAGCCACTGCACTGCCCTGCCACTGTGCTGACTGAAATGGATGATGTAACACTTCCCACATTGAACTCCCATCTGCCACTTCCTCCAAACAAATAGTGTTGCTACAGGTACCCACATGGGCCCTAGTTATGCCTGTCATTTTTGGGATGTGAGGAACATTCCTTGCTGCAGTCCTACTCAAGTCCCTGCTCAACTCTCTTTTTCTGGTACATCGATGATTGTATCAGTGCCATATCGTGCTCTAGCCTGGAACTGGAAAAATTCCGCAATTTTGCTTCCAATTCCATCCTCTCACCTTCACGTGGTCCATCTCCAAAACTCATGTTGCTTCTTTGATTTTGTTGTCCCCATTTCTGGGGATAGCCTACTTAATTCCCATTATAAGCACACCAACTTCTAACAGCTATCTTGATTACAGCTCCTCACACTCAGTTTCCTGTGATAGCTCTCTTCTATTTTCCCAGTTCCTCCATCTCAGGTATATCTAACCTTCCATGATTATGCTTCTGACATATCTCCCTTTTTCCTCAACCAAGGCCCCCTGCAACCACTGTAGTTTTTTTAATATATGTTTGAGATGTGGGTGTCCCTGGCTAGACCAGTATTTTCTGCTCATCCCTAATTACTCCCAAGAAGGTGGTGGTGAGCTACCTTCTTGAACTTCTGCAATCTCTGTAGTGAAGGCACATGCGCAATGTTGTTAGGAAGGGAGTTCCAGGATGGTGAGTGACTTGGAGGGGAACTTAGAATCACAGAATCATAGAAACCCTACAGTGCAGAAAGAAGCCATCAGGCCCATTGAGTCTGCACTGACCACAATCCCACCCAGGCCCTACCCCTTTAATCCTTACACATTTACCTGCTAATTCCTCTAACCTACGCATCTCAGGACACTAAGGGGCAATTTTAGCATGGCCAATCAACCTAACCCGCACATGTTTGGACTGTTGGAGGAAACCGGAGCACCCGGAGGAAACCCACGCAGACACGAGGAGAATGTACAAACTCCACGCAGACAGTGACCCAAGCTGGGAATTGAACCTAGGTCCCTAGAGCTATGAAGCAGCAGTGCTAACCACTGTGCTATTGTGCCGCCCAACTTGTCGTTCCCATATATCTGCTGTCCTTGTCCTCCTAGATGGTTGTGGTGGTGGGTATGGAAGGTGCTGTCTTAAGGAAGACTCAATAAGGTCATTTCCTGCAATGCATCTTGTAAATGGCACCCACTGCTGCCACTGTTTGTTGGTGATGGAGGGCATGGGACAGGTACAAATCAAGTGGGTTGCTTTGCTCTGGTTGATGCCAAGATTCTTGGGTATTATTGGAGCTGTACTCATCCAGGCATATGGAGAGTATTCCATCACGCTTTTGACTTGTGCCTTGAAAGTTGTGGGGAGTCGGGAGGTGAGTTACTTGCTGCAGGATTACCAGCCACTGACCTGCTCTTGTAGCCATAGTATTTTTGTGATCAGTCCAGTTCAGTTTCTGATCAATGATAACCCCCAGCGTGTTGGTAGTGGGGGATTCAGTGATGGCAATGCCATTGAACGTCAAATGGTGATGGTCTCTTGTTGAAGATGGTCTTTGGCTCTGCACTTTTGTGGCACAAATGTTAGTTCCCACTTGTTGCCAACCTGGATATTCTCCAGGTTAAACTGCATTTGGACATGGACTGTTTCACTATCTATGGAATCACACATAGTTGTGAACGTTGTTCCATCATCTGTGAACATCCTCACTGCTGACCTTCTGATGGGAGGAAGGTCATTGATGCAGCAGCTGAAGATGGTTGGGCCTAGCACTCTACCCTGAGGAACACCAGCAATGATGTTCTGGAATTGAGATGATTGTTGGTGGAGGTCTTTTGTGTACGTATGATTCCACCTCATTGAGTCCAATTTTACTTGAGCTCCTTGATGCCATACTCCGTCAAATCCTACCTTGATGACAACAGCAGTCACTCTTGTCTGACAGGGCTCTAAACTGTATGTTTGGTTTCTACAATATGAAAAGAAATCCAATACTATGATCAAAAACTATATTCTGCTGAACCAAAAAGGACCTTAGGGCCCGCTTTTTGTCTTGGGAGCTACTTGTCTGTGGAATCTCACATTGGAAATCAATGAAGCCAAGGAAATGCTAATGAACTGGTGCCCCCAAGCGGAACTATCAGGAAGAGAGAGGTTGAAACTCTTTAGATTAGAAGGGCTACTAGTAATCACTTTGCCTCTCTCTTAAGGAGGAACAAAAAAATTGGTCAGAAGCACAAACTATTTAAGCTGCAATTAACCAGTAATGTAACATGTCTCATGACTCAAGTCTTTGATCTTTTGGATATTTCAACATTATATCTTTAGCCTCATAAACAACCTGCTGATTAACATCCCAGCTGGTAAACCACCAAGAAGTAGGCCTCCAAGCACAGAACAACCTGTTGTATGAGTTTGTTTCTGCTGGAAGATTTCCAACTATCAACAGCAGAACTGACTCCATCTTATGTTATCAGCATTGACTGAAGTGAATTCTACAATTCTGGTCTTTAGCCAACTGAACCAGAAATCTGACATGAAAGAATTCCCCATTGGACTCCGATGCTTAAATTCATGTGAGCTAATACTAATTTCTGTGGTTCCTGTACTTTTACTATCTATAGTTGTAAGACTCTGTTTACTTCCTCGTCCTTGTCGTCGTCGTCGTCGTCGTCGTCCTCCTCCTCCTCATCGTCATCATTTTATTGTGATCGTGCGCATGTCACTCCCTTTGCCTTTTGTTTCAAGCGAGGTACAGTGCTTAGCATTGCTGCCTCACAGCACCAGAGACCTGGATTGGATTCCTGGCTTGGGTCACTGTGCAGAGTCTGCACGTTTTCCCTGCGTCTGCGTGCATTTCCTCTGGGTGCTCTGGTTTCCTTCCACATTCTGAAAGATGTGTTACCTGGATAGGTGCTTTGGCCATGCTAAATTCTCCCTCAGTATACCCGAATAGGTGCTGGAGTGTGGCGACTAAGGAATTTTCACAGTAACTTCATTGCAGTGTTAATGGTAGAGGTGGCTGAGGGACTTCATTGGTGCATTCTGGGAGAAGTTAGCCCGGCAACATCTATTAAGAAGTGGGAAGTGGAAGATCTGGTGTCAAGGAGCAGTAAGCCTGCATTAGTGTTTCCCCAGAGAGTAGGGCCAGTAAGACTCAAAGAGCAGGTGGGGGTGTAGTTGCTAATCAGAGGGTCTGGTGGACTGAAGTTCATTTGTTTCAATGCAACAAGTGTGACAGGTAAGGCAAATGAACTTGGAGCTTGGATTAGTACTTGGAACTATGATGATGTTACTATTACAGAGACTTGGTTAAGGCAAGGACAGGATTGGCATCTTAAAATTCCAGGATGCAGATGTTTCAGGCAGGATAGGAGGGGAAGTGAAATGGGTGGAAGAGTTGCACTACTGGTTAAGGAGAATATCACAGCTGTACTGCGGGAGGACGCCTCATTAAGCGAGCCCATATGGGTAGAGCTCATTAATAGGAAGGGTTGTCACAATGTTGAGAGTTTACTACAGGCTGCCTAACCAGCGGGAGATAGAGGAACAGATATGTGGGCAGATTTCGGCAAGGTGTAAAAGTAACAGGATTGTTCTGGTGGGAGATTTTAACTTCCCCTATATTGACTGGGATTCACTTAGTGCTAGGAGCGTGGATGGGGCAGAGTTTGTAAGGTGCATCCAGAAGGGCTTCTTCAAACAGTATGTAGCTAATCAACAAAAGAAGGGGCAATACTGGACCTGGTATTGGGGAATGAGCCCGGCCAGGTAGTTGACGTTTCAGTAGGGGAGCAACTTCAGTAAGCTTTAAGTGAATGATGGATAAAGAAAACTGAGTCCTCCAGTTAAGGTGCAAAACTGGGGGAAGGCTGGTTCCAACAATATTAGGCAGGAACTGAAGAATGTAGATTGGGGTTAGATGTTTGAGGGCAAATCAACACCTGGCATGTGGGAGGCTTTCAAGTGTAAGTTGATTGAGATTCAGGATTGGCACATTCCTGTAAGGATAAAGGATAAGTATGGCAAGTTTTGGGAATCTTGGATAATGAGAGATATTGTGAGCCGAGCCTAAGATTCTAAGAAAAAGGAAGCATTTGTCAAGGCTAGGAGGTTGGGACACGTGAAGCAAGTGTGGAATACAAGGAAAATAGAAAGAAACTTAAGCAAGGAGTAAAGAGGGCTAAAAGGAGTCACAAAAAATCATTGGCCAACAAGATTAAGGAAAATCCCAAGGTTTTTTATACATATATAATGAGCAAGAGGTCTGCCTCCGTCCCTCAAGGCCATTCAAGGACAAGTGAGGAAGTATATGCATGGAACCGGAGGAAATGAGTGAGGTATTAACTGAGTACTTTGCCAGTATTCACCAAAGAGAAGGACTTGGTGGATGATGAATCTGGGAAAGAGTGTGTAGATTGATTGAGTCTTGTTGAGATCAAAAAGGAGTAGGTACTGGGGTTCTTGAGAAACATTCAGATAGAAAAGTCCCCAGGGCTTTATGGGATGTACCCCAAAATACTGAGAGAGGCAAGGGAAGAAATTGCTGGAGCCTTGAGAGAAATCTTTGTATCCTCACTGGCTACAGGGGAGGTCACAACACCAGGATCAAGTCCAGCCGGTTTATTTGATAGTAAACTCGCAAGCTTTCAGGGTTTGCCCTTCGTCAGGCAAAAGGAGAGTTCTGGCCTCAGACAGAGCATACAACAGCACAGACAGTTTACAGATTACTGTGAACTGTCTGTGCTGTAATCTGTAAACTGTCTGTGCTGTTATATGCTCTGTCTTGAGGCCAGAACTCTCCATTCACCTGATGAAGGGGAAAACCCAGAAAGCTTGTGAGTTTACTATCAAATAAATCGGTTGGATTTAAAACTGGTGTTGTCAGACTTCTTACTGTGCAGCAGGCGACGGTGCAGAGGGACCTCGGGGCCCTTGTGCATGAGTCGCAAAAACCTAGCTTGCAGGTGCAGCAGGTGGTCAGGAAGGCGAATGGGATGCTGGCTTTCATCGCGAGGGGGATTGAATATAAAAGTAGGGAGGTCTTGCTGCGGTTGTATAGGGCATTGGTGAGGCCGCAGCTGGAGCACTGTGTGCAGTTTTGGGTGCCGTACTTACGCAAGGATATTTTAGCCTTGGAGGGAGTGCAGAGGAGGTTTACTAGGCTGATTCCGGAGTTGAGGGGGTTGAGCTATGAGGAGAGGCTGAATAGATTAGGCTTGTACTCGTTAGAGTTTAGAAGAATGAGGGGAGATCTCATTGAGACGTATAAGATGATGAATGGGATGGATAGGATAGAGGCGGAGAGACTCTTCCCGCTCAGAAAGGATAGTAGGACTAGGGGGCATAGCCTCAAGATAAAGGGGGGGGGGCGGTTTAGAACAGAGTTGAGGAGGAACTTCTTCACTCAAAGGGTGGTGAATCTCTGGAATTCTCTGTCCGTTGAAGTGGTGGAGGCTGCCTCGCTAAATATTTTTAAGACGCGGGTTGATGGGTTTTTGATGAGAGAGGGGATTAAGGGTTATGGGGAGAGGGCGGGAATGTGGAACTGAGCCACGACAGATCAGCCATGATCTTATTGAATGGCGGGGCAGCCTCGAAGGGCTAGTTGGCCTACTCCTGCTCCTATTTCTTATGTTCTTACCCCAGTCCAACGCTGGCATCTCCACATCACAGGGGAGGTCCCAGAGGATTGGAGAATAGTCAATGTTGTTCCTTTCTTTAAGAAGGGTAGCAAGAATAATCCAGGTTACTACAGGCCGATGAGCCAAACATCAGCGGTAGGGAAATTATTGGAGAGGATTTCTTGAGGCAGGATTTACTCCAACTTGGAAATAAGTGAATGTATTAGTGAGAGGCAACATGGTTTTGTGAAGCGGAGATCATGTCCCACTAACTTGATCAAGTTTTTCAAGGAAGTGACGAAGATGATTGCGGTTAGGGCAGTGGATGTTGTCTACATGGACTTCAGTAAGGCATTTGAAAAGGTCCCTCATGGACTGGTGCAAAAGGTGAAATCACATGGGATCAGAAGTGAGCTGGCAAAGTGGATACAGAATTGGCTCGGTCATAGAGGGTAGCAGTGGAAGGATGTGTTTTTGAATGGAGGCCTGTAACAAGTGGCGTTCATCAGGGATCAGTGTTGGGACCTTTGCTGTTCTTGACATATAAAAATGATTGGGAAGAAAATGTAACTGGATTGATTAGTAAGTCTGGGGATGACACAAAGGTTGGTGGATTTGCGAAAAGTGATGAGGACCATCAGAGGATACAGCAGGATATAGATCAGTTGGTGACTTGGGCAGAAAGACGGCAGATGGAGTTTAATCCGGGCAAATGTGAAGTAATGCGTTTTGGAAGGTCTATTACAGATAGGAAATATACAGTAAATGGCAGAACCCTTAAGAGTATTGATAGACAGAGGGATCTGGGTGTACATGTATACAGGTCACTGAAAGCAGCAACGCAGGTGGAGAAGGTAGTCAAGAAGGCATACTGCATGCTTGCCTTTGTCGGCCAGAGCATTGAGTTTAAAAATTAGAAATCATATTGCAGCTTTATCGAATCTTAGGCTGCGTTTGGAATATAGTGTTTAATTCTGGTTGCCACACTATCAGAAGGATGCGGAGGCTTTGGAGAGGGTACAGAAAAGATTTACCAGGATGTTGCCTGGTATGGAGGGCATTAGCGGTGAGGAGAGGTTGGAGAAACTTGGTTTGTTCTCACTGGAGCGATGGAGGTTGAGGGAGACCTGATAGAAGTCTGCCAGATTATAAGAGGCACAGACAAAGTGGATAGTCGGAAGCTTTTTCCCCAAGGCGGAGGAGTCAATTACTAGGGGTACAGGTTTAAGGTTCAAGGGGCAAGGTTTAAAGAAAATGTACAAGGCAAGGTTTTTTACACAGAGGGTGTTGGGTGCCTGGAACTCACTGTAAGGGGAGGTACTGGAAACAGATACAATAGTGAGTTTCAAGGGGCATCTGGACAAATCCATGACTAGGACAGGAATAGAGGGATATGGTCCCCAGAAGGATAGGGGGTTTTAGTTTAGTTGGGCAGGATGGTTGGTGTAGGCTTGGAGGGCTGCAGGGTCTGTTCTTATGCTGTCATTTTCTTTGTTCTTTGTAAGTCTACTTATGACACTTAAAAAAAATCTTTAATTTTTAATCTCCTCCACCCCCTAACCTGCCGCTGACCTTCCATTTTGTTGTACCTTCTCTCCCATCTCCTTTTTAAACAGCATAAGAACTATCACCACTCTTCAGTTCCAAAGAAAAATGATAATGGGGTTGAAACATGAACTCTTGTTTCTCTCTCCACACCTCATCTTTAGTGAACCAAGGCTGTAATGGTGTCAGGAGCTGAGTGGCTCTGGTGGGACCCAACCGGAACATCAGTGAACAGGTTATCGTTGAGCAGCGCTGTAAATGGCTCTTTCCATCAGTTTACTGATGATCCCGAGTAGCCTGATGGAGTGTTAATTAGCTGGTTTGATTTATCCTGCTCTTTGTGTATAGAACAAATTGCTGGGTAATTTTCCACATTGTTGGCTAGATGCCGGTGTTGTAGCTATACCGGAACAGCTTGGATAGGAGCTTGGCAAGTTTTGAAGCAGTAGTCTTCAGTACTGTTCCCAGACCGTAATGCCCTTCAGCCACTTCTTGATATCATGGAGTGAAGCGTATTGGCAAAAGACTGGATTCTGTGATGCTGGAATCCTACGGAGAGAGCCGAGGTGACATTTCAGTCTGAAGTTTGGAGCTAATGTTCAGCCTTATATTTCGCACGTATGTGCAGTGCTCCTGCATTATTGAGCATGGGGATATTGTGGAGCCGCCTCCTGTGAGTTATTTAATTGTTCACCACCATTCATGACTGGATGTGGCAGGGCTGTAGAGGTGAGATCTGATCCGTTGGCTGTGGAACTGCCTGGTGCTGCTTCTGGCATCCGTTCCTGCACTCTTCATGGAACCAGGTTTGGTCCACTAGCTTGGTAGTAATGGTAGAGTAGGGGATTTGCTAGGCCACAAGTTTACACTTTGCGGTTAAGTACAGTTATAGTTGATGCATGGCTCTCGTGGTACACCATTGAAAACCATTGGTTAGCTTTCACACTTAAGAATCCATACATAAACTCTTACACATCTCTCTCTCTCTCCCTTTTAAGAGACTCCATAAAATCCATTACTTTGGCCAGGTATTTTGGGATTCTCTTTTTCTTGGTTTGAAATCTTTTTGTCATCAAAATCTTCTCTGTGCCAAACGTTGGAGACAGAGTGTATTCATAGAATTACATAGAAGTATACAGTTCAGAAACCATTCAATTCAACTGGCTAATGCCTGTATTTTGATCCATTTTAGCCTTCTCCTACCTTTTACTCTTCCAAGTCATTCCCTTCTCCCTTATAAACTTGTCCAAAAGCCCCTTAAATGCATCTATAATATGGGCACAGTAAGAAGTCTCTCAACACTAGGTTAAAGTCCAACAGGTTTATTTGGAATCATGGAGCATTGCTCCATCCTGAGATGAGTCATGCGTTCATCTGAGAAAGGAGCAGTGGTGTGAAAGCTCGTGATTCCAAATAAATCTGTTGGACTTTAACCTGGTGTTGTGAGACTTCTTATGTACCCACCCCAGTCCAACGCTTGCATCTCCACATCGCTTTTATAATATGTACTTCCCATGATAGTGATTACCACATTCTCACCACTCTTTGGACAAAGGAAATACCCTGATTTCCCCCATTAGATTTTTTGATGGCTTTCTTAAATTGATGCTCTTCCACTCAATGGCAATTGATTAAGTAACATTGAGAGAAGAAATCTTGCACCTTCATATTGTAAATAATTGAGGGATTCCCAAGGCTTTTTATGCATATCTTAGGAGCAAGAGGGTAGCAAGTGAATGAGTAGGTCCACTCAAATACAATGGAGGGAAGTTATGCATGGAGCCACAGGAAGTGGGTGAGATCCTTAATAAGTACTTTGTGTTGGTATTCATCAAGGAGAAGGACATGATGGATGTTGAGGTCAGGAATAGGTGTGTGAATGCTCTAGAGAATGTCAGTATATCAAAGGAGGAAGTGTTGGGTATCTTAAATTGCATTAAGGTAGACAAATTCCCATGCTTGGATGGGATTGATTCCAGATTACTGCAGGAGGCAAGGGGAGAAATAGTTGGGGCCTTAACAGACATCTTCACATCCTCTTTGATCATAGGCAAAGTTCCAGAGGACTGGTGAATAGCCAGCGTTGTTCCCTTGTTGGCAGATGACGTTTAATCCAGCCAAATGCATTTTAGAGGATTAAAGTTAGGTGTGAATTATACTGTAAATGGCAGAATCTCTAGGAATATTAACATACAGAGGGATCTGGGTATGCAGGTCCACAGTTCCCTAAAAGTGCCAACACAGGTGGCTAAAGTGATTTAAGAAGGCATATGACGTACTTGCCATCATCGGCGAGCGCATTGAGTGCAAGAGTTGGGAAATCATGTTGCAACTGTATAAAACCTTGGTCAGGCAGCTTTTGGAATATTGCGTGCATTTCTGGTCACCAAACTACCAGAAGGACATGGAAGCTTTGGAGAGAGTTCAAAGAAGGTTCACCAAGATGTTGCCTAGACTTGAGGGTGTTGAATAAACTAGGATTGTTTTCACCGGAAAGAGTGAGGATGAAGGAGACCTGATGGAAATCTACAAAATTACAGGATGGATAGATAGAGTGGTTAGTCAGGTGCTTTTTCCCAGAATGGAATGTCAATTACAAGGGAGCACAGGTTCGAGGTGAGAGGGGGGAAGTTTAAGGGAGATGTGTTTAAGGATGTTGCCTGGTATGGAGGCAAGGTCCTATGAGGAGAGACTGAGGGATTTGGGGTTGTTTTCGTTAGAAAGAAGGCGGCTAAGAGGGGACCTTATTGAAACATATAAGATGATTAGAGGTTTAGATAGGGTGGACAGTGATAGCCTTTTTCCTTGGATGGAGAAAGCTAGCACGAGGGGGCATAGCTTTAAATTAAGGGGTGGTAGATATAGGATGGATGTCAGAGGTAGGTTCTTTACCCAGAGGGTGGTGAGGGATTGGAATGCCCTGCCTGCTGCAGTTGTAGATGTGCCTAGTTTGGGGGCGTTTAAGAGATCCGTGGATAGGTTTATGGATGGAAAGGGATTGGTTTAGGTTAGAGGGTCATTGCTTTTTTAACTGGTCGGCGCAACATCGTGGGCCGAAGGGCCTGTTCTGCGCTGTAATGTTCTATGTTCTATGTGCGGGGTAAGTTTTTCAAGCAGAGCATGGTGGATGCCTGAAACATGCTGCCAGAGGATGTGTGGAAGCAGACACATTAGCAACATTTAAGAGGCACCTGGATGGGTAATTGAATAGGGAGGGAATGAAGAGATACAGAGACCGAGTAAGGGCAGAAGGATTTTATTTTAAGTTTAGCTACGGTATCATGATGGGCACGGTGTTGGAAGGCCGAAGGGCCTGTTCTTGTGCTGTACCTTTATTCATTTTGAATCACTGTGTTCACACGGTCATGGCCCAGGGAGGATTAAAGAACATTGATATGATCGGTGAAGCTCTGTCTGTCCTATACAGGTCTGCAAGTTATAAAATCCCAAGGATGTGTTCAACTTGTTTGCTTCCACCTTTCATTGTCAGGAAAAAGCTTAAAACTTGGATTAATGGGATCATTCTGTTCCTAGAGCCTTGTATTTTGATCCACAGGAGTAGATCTTTGGATTTGCTGATCTACAAGAAATTCTTAGATCCCACTTGGGTTAGACTAGAAAAAGAGTACCCCTCATTTGGGGTATGATTCTTTGACAGATGATGTTGGAGATCAAATTGACGCATGCATTCCCAAGGATCTAATGGATAAAAGTCTATAGTGTCACTACCTGCCCAGTTCACATGGGATTTTTCAAAGATAAAAATGAGTAAGTGTAGATTACAGGTAGTGGTAATATGTGAACAAACTTTCCCCAGAATCTCTCCAAATGAACGTATAGTCAATAGAGGGTTAATGTTACTTGTGGGAGATGAAATAAAGTCGTGAAAACTATAATTGCAATTTTTTGATGTGACTTATCGTTTGACATATAAAACTACTTTGCTTGTGATTTACAGTTATGCTCATGTATTTAATTATGCATGACAATTAAAATTACATAACTTATTATTTCCTAACTAAATTATTTCTGATCAAGTTCTTTGAAATACTAAATAAGTGTACTTGAGTAGAACTCTTGAACAAAAGCTTTAAAAGGAGAACAGTTGTTAACCTGACCTTAATTTAGGTCCTCTATCAATCTTTCTGCATTCAGTCCTGCAGTAAGCCAGAACTTTCTCCCTTTGCATCCATCTGATGCTCAACAATCTTATGATGCATGCGTTACAATTTTGTATAACCTGTCATGTAGAAACTGTAGCAATCACTTGACAAAAGGCTTCTAAGACCAAAATGAGAAGGAGTCTCTCATTGCTTGTCTTTATATCATATAAAACTGACAGAAACTTCAGACATCTGCACACAGTAGTAAATCTGCAATTTGCTCAGTTCCACCATGGGGTCTGCGGTTCCATTCTTTACAGATGGAATCAATAAAAATCATTGATCTGTTGTACTCTTCAACTATTTACACTGTATTCCCTCTGTAAAGGAAATGAAAATGGTATGCCCAGGTACTGAGTTTTTAATAGAGCACTAAGTCTTAAACAGCTGAACAACTTCTTGGACCATGAAAAGTTAATTTAAAAGTGTGGAGTCTCATTTTCTCAGAACAGCATTTAAAGTTGCAGATTTTTAGTCATATTCTTTTCAATTTTTTATTATGTTTGTGTTTCCCCCTAGTCCTGATGTTTTTAATTCAAAGTTCAGTTCGCTTTTTATACAACTTGTATTCTCTCACTTGACGGAAAAGAGTTCTTTTTTCACAAGTATAGGTGATATTTAATGAGTGCCAATGTTGTTTAATCATACATTTATTTCTGAAATTTTGAAAAACCTTTACGTAGAAAAAACACTGAGGTATTGATTTAGCTATCTAACTTTTTTTTTTACAGGCTCGGATAGCATTTTTACAAGGAGAAAGGAAAGGTCAGGAAAATTTAAAGAAGGACCTAGTAAGAAGAATAAAAATGTTAGAATATGCTTTAAAACAAGAAAGGTGAGTGTTCTGGTGTATAGTTTGTGTTGAAGATTTTCAACTAGTGACTAGAACCCTATTATTTTAAAGAAAAGAATTGGATTTAAATATCAAATCAGCAAATTATTACTTTCCAACCTTAATTAGTAACCGTTAATTTTCAGCAAAATGATATTTAAAATTTGCCCTCATTTCAGTGCTCATATCTGCATCATTGCTCACTTGCTAAATTAAGTTTCTTTAGTGTGAATATGATGTGTTTTCATTTATTGAGCTGATTAGAGTGATTTATTTTACAATATTATCCTATATGGTTGTCAGTTAATTTTGTTCATTTTATTCAGGAAAAGCTTGGAGAACTGCATGAAATAAATAGTTAGAAATGCATATTAGGTATAACTGTTATCTTAACTGATTCCACTGCTTGGCATGGCACTAAATCGCATAGATCAGATTGTTCTCATTTAATTTGTGATTCGCTCTGCGTTACATTGCCTCACTGTAGATGGTTGTTGCGTTACTAAATCTGGCCTCTGCAAAGGGATGGGAAGGGATAAAAAGCAATTGTATTCCATGCAGCTATCTGCTGACCCTTTGCTGGAGTGTGTATCAATGTTTCCAGAAGTTGAATAAGGATAGATTGGGTTTAATTTTGATATCTCTGGAGGAATCTGTTTCTTTTATGTGTATGGTTGGGGAAGCAGTTATAGTTCAATATTGAAGTTAACAATTCAGTGGCTTCAGCTGGCACATTGTGAATGTTTATAATGCCGTTAGGAATGGGTCTGTTAGAGCAGAAGTTTAGTATGTGGACGATGGTTTGACTTGGATAGTCACAACTGTAATTTGAGCTTTTTGTCACGTTTTAGACCATAAGGTATTGGAGCAGAATTTGGCCATTCAGCTCATTGAGTCTGTCATCTATTCAGTCATGGCTCATGAGTTTCTCAACTCCGTTCTCTCCTGTCTTTTCTCCATAACCTTTGATCTCCGTACCAATCAAGAACCTGTCTATCTCTATTTTAAATAAATTCAATGAGTTGACCTCCACAGTCTCCTGTGGCAATGAATTCTGTAGATTCACCACCCTCTGGCTGAAGAAATTCCTTCTCATCTTGGTTCTAAAGGGTTGTCCCTTTACTCTGAGGCTATGCCCTTGGATCCTAGTCTGTCCTACTAATAGAAACGTCTTCCCCAAGTTCACTGTCCAGGCCTTTTATTCTGTAAGTTTCAATGAGATTTCCCCCTCATCCTTTTAAATTCCATTGGGTACAGGCCCAGAGTCCTCAAATGCTCCTGATACGTCATTCCCGGGATAATTCTCGTGAACCTTTTCTGATTCCAAAGCCAGCATATCCTTACTTGGATGTGGGACCCAATTAGGCACTCAATATTCCAAATGTGGTCTGACCAGAGCCTTATTAAGCCTCAGCAGTAGATCCCTGCTTTTGTATTCAAGTCCTCTTGAAATGAACATTGCTTCCTACCAAGTCAATCTGCAAGTTAACCTTGGGATCCCAGTTCAGGATTCTCTTGAGTCCTTTTGCACCTCTGATTTCAGAATTTTCTCCACATTTAGAAACTAGTCTTTTTTACCAAAAAAATTTTAGTCATTATTTTTACCAAAGTACATAACCTCAATTTCCCACATTGTCTTCTATCTGCCACTTCTTTTCCACTCTCCTAACCTGTCCAAATCCTTCTGCAGCCTTCCTGCCTCCTCAATACTACCTTCCCTCCACTTATCTTTGTATCATCTCCAAACTTAGCCACAATACCCTCAGTTCCTTCGTCTAGATCACTGATGTATAAAGTGACAAGTTCTGGTCCCAACACTGACCCCTGCAGAACTCAACTAGCCACCAGCTGTCATCCTGCAAAGGACTCATTTATCCCCATTCTCTGTGAAACGTGGAAGAAGTGGCCACGTTTATTGTGGCCTGTCCTCGAGCAGTTGAGGGTTATCCAAATTTTCTGTGGTAAGTTGAAACCTGGGACTTCACAATTTTGGTCATAATGTAATAACATTCAAGGCTACGGTCCAAGTGCTGGAAAGTGGGATTGATATAGATAAAGCGCAGTTCTGTTGATGCAGACCTGATGGGTCAAAGGGCCTCTTCTTTTCTGTATGACTCTATAATTATGATTGTATTGTTTTGGTTGGTGATGATTGCAGTCAGCCAGGAGGAGAGTCATTGAGAGGTGGTACTGTTTGTAGTGTGTTGAATGTCTTGTTGGGCCTATGGGGTTTCAAATGAATGCATGGTTTTTTTTAAAGTCCAATATCATTGGGAAAGCTTCATTGGAATCAGCGGGCACAACCTCAAGTTAAACGGATGATCTTCAGCCACAGAGTGGTGAATCTGTGGAACTCTTCGCTGAAGAAGGCTGTGGAGGCCACGTCATTGAGTGTCTTTAAGACAGAGATAGATAAGTTCTTGATTGATAAGGGAATCAGGTGAATGGGGATGAGGAAAAAAATCAGCCATGATTGAATAATGGCAGAGCAGACTCAATGGGCCGAGTGTCTAATCCTGCTCCTATGTCTTATGTTCTTATTTTTGTCAGCAGGTGATGTATTTTAAGAAGGATGTTTTCCTGTTCGGCACCAGCTAGCACAAAGTCATTCAAGCTGTGTGGGTCTCAACATGCCTGAAATCATCCCAGAGATGAATATCTACTTCATTTGTATGATAGCTCCTGGGCCAGGTTGAGTGACAGTTCTCTGTTGTGGGGTAGACTAGGATGAGTGAAGCAAAATATGTTGGCCCTGCTGTCCCAGGTGGTATCTGCCAGTTTCCATGTGAGATCCACTCTCTTCATCTTAATCATCACGATGAACAACAGGCCATTTGGCTCATTGAGCCTGCACTGACAATAATCCTACCCAGGCCCCATCCTCTTTACTGCATGTATTTACCCTACTAATCCCCCTGACACTAAGGGGAACTTAGCATGTCCAATTAATCTAACCAGCACATTCTCAGACTTTGAGAGGAAACTGGAGAAAATCCGCGCAGAGAATGTGCAAACTCCACACAGTCCAAAATTGAACCCGGGCAGCAGTGCTAGCCAGTGTGCCATCACTCTTGATATTCTCTAGATGTTATTGGTACTTTTAAGATCCCTGCAGGGAAACAGAAATTTATGAAATTTAACAAATGACCCCCAGATTAAAAAAGATTTAGTTTACTTTAACACCTATCAGAGCCAATGCAAACAGCTGACAAATTGATACTTTAAATAAAAAGGTAAATTTCACTTTAAATGGTCGATTCAACAAAGATAGGTTTTATTGCAACAGCAAACATTCTCCTTCAGTATATTTGGCATTGTGTAACTGCACAGTTCCTCAATATATATCTATATTCATACATATTACAAAATGCTGCCCAGTCAAATTTTCATATGAATCCAGTCTGACATGTATGCAATAGAATTAAATTTACAGAAATATAGTCTGGAAATTGTTACAACTGTACAACCTGAATGAAGTTTGACGGAGTAAAATCTCACGACTATTCCAGTAGAGCTAGGTCGAAAAATACAGAAAGAGAAACCTGTGATGGAGTGGAACACGAGAGATTAAATGCAAGGCTGAAAGCTGTTCTCCAAAAACAAAAATCAATGAAGGGCAACTAAAGAGGGCATTCAACAGAGTGCATGTCTCCACCATGCTGTGTTAACTCAAGTGTTATAGCTGTGAACCTTGTAGCTTTTATCCATTTGATTGATGCACTGCAGCTAACCTGAAAAAAATATTTTTATTAAGAGCTTCCAACTCTGTTCTGAAAACTCACATTTTAACAGCTATGACAAAATGCACCAGATTAGCTGAGTCAATTCAAAACACTGTAAAACCTAAAACAGCGCGTGCTATTTTTTTAAACAAAAAGACAATTCAGTTTATCTCCCTATGTTAACACAAAGTTAAAAGAATTCCAGGATCCGGATCTGAATCTTCTCCTAAAGCTAATCAGTTCTCCTTTAGCATACTGTGCCTGTGACCAAGTGCCGTTGAAGCCCTTCCTTTAGTTTGAGATGCATGGTTTACAGAAAACAGACTAACAAGGGTGAAAACATTAAACCCAAACCACAAAGACAAAATTACTTCAGAATAGAGGTAGGGATTGCAGTCTTGCTTCCAGATGACAGCAGTTCATCTTTCTGTCCTCAGATCTCTTGTAGATCTTTTGGTTCTTTATTGGTCCCTTCACCACTCCCTTTTGCTGCACCAAATCTCTGCCATCTTCCATCCCATTACAGATCTTTCCTTTTTGTTCTTTCTCATCCTCCTCCTACCTGTTATTTGCTTAAAGCTTGATACATTTTCCCACTCATGATAAAAGGCCATCAAACTGTAATGTTACCAAAAGTGGATGCTGGAAATTGGAAATAGAAGCAAGTAGTGCTAGAAACTCTGCAGACCTTACAACATCTGTGGAGAGAGAAAGAGATAACAGCCTAAGATTTTCCAGCATTTTCTGCTTTTGAGATTTCCAGCATCTGCAGTATTTCACGTTTGTACATTCCTGCTCATGTTTTGCCATCAAATTTTAGATCCGACAGAGATGTATGTGTTTCTATACTAAATGTAGTAATTGTTCACTTAAGTATAGCAGTGCTGTAATTTGTTTCTAGTGGCTTTTAGTCAAAACATATTGCTGATTGAAATTATTTTTCCATAAAATAAATAAAGCTGCTTTTGTCCTACATTTAAAAGTATGGTCTTTCACAGCACGCAATGTGCTCATGTTCGGAGTGAAAGAAAACATACCTGGAATACTGTGTGCAGTTTTTGTCTCCATACTTACAGAATATATTTGCATTGGAGTCAATACAGTATAGGTTCACAAAATTGGGTTGAGTGGGTTGTCCTGTGCAGAGAGGCTGAGTAAGGCTTATATTCTTTGGATTCAGAAGAATAAGAGGCAATTTCATTGAAACCTACAAAGTTCTGAAGGGGCTTGATAGGGTGGATTCTGAGAGATTGTTTCCATTGGTCAGGGAATCTAAAACATGGGAGTACAACTGATAAAGGGCTGATCATTTAGGACCGAGGTGAGGAAAAATTACTCAAAGGGTTGTGAACTCTTGGAATTCCCTACTCCAGAGTGTTGTGAATGCTCCTTAAAGCACATTCAGGGTTGGGATAGACAGAATTTAATTTTTCAGGGCATTTAGTAATAAGAGGAGCAACTGAAAATGGAGCTGAAGCCTATGATTATATTGAATGACGTGGTAGATGTGAGGGACCATATGGTCTACTCTTGTCCTATTTCTTGTGTTTCTTGTGTACTGTCCAATCATACATTGTCCAGTGGAAAAGCAAATTGTGCGGAGGGTGTGGAAAGTCTGCAGAGGGATCTGGATAGGCTGAGCGAGTGGGCGAGGACCTGGCAGATGGCGTACAATGTTAGCAAGTGTGAGGTTATCCACTTTGGCAGGAATAATAGTAGGAGGGATTACTATTTAAAGGGCGAAAAGCTGCAGCATGCTACAGTGCAGAGGGACCTGGGGGGTCCTTGTGCATGAGTCGCAAAAACCCAGTCTGCAGATGCAGCAGGTGATCGAGAAGGCAAATGGGATGCTGGCCTTTATAGTGAGGGGGATAGAATATAAAAGCAGGGAGGTCTTGCTGCAACTGTACAGGGTACTGGTGAGGCCGCAGCTGGAGTACTGTGTGCAGTTTTGGTCACCGCACTTGCACAAGGATATATTGGCCTTGGAGGGAGTGCAGAGGAGGTTCACTAGGCTGATACTGGAGATGAGGGGGTTAGACTATAGAACATAGAACATTACAGCGCAGAACAGGCCCTTCAGCCCACGATGTTGCGCTGACCAATTAAAAAGCAATGACCCTCTAACCTAAACCAATCCCTTTCCATCCATAAACCTATCCACAGATCTCTTAAACGCCCCCAAACTAGGCGCATTTACAACTGCAGCAGGCAGGGCATTCCAATCCCTCACCACCCTCTGGGTAAAGAACCTACCTCTGACATGCGTCCTATAACTACCACCCCTTAATTTAAAGCTATGCCCCCTCGTGCTAGCTTTCTCCATCCAAGGAAAAAGGCTATCACTGTCCACCCTATCTAAACCTCTAATCATCTTATATGTTTCAATAAGGCCTCCTCTTAGCTGCCTTCTTTCTAATGAAAACAACCTCAAATCCCTCAGTCTCTCCTCATAGGACCTCCCCTCCATACCAGGCAACATCCTGGTAAACCTCCTCTGCACCCTCTCCAATGCCTCCACATCCTTCCTATAATGTGGGGACCAGAACTGCACACAATACTCCAAGTGCGGCCGCACCAGAGTTTTGTACAGTTGCAACATGATGCTGCGGCTCCTAAATTCAATCCCCCTACCAATAAACGCCAAGACACCGTATGCCTTCCTAACAACCTTATCTACTTGATTCCCAACTTTCAGGGATCTATGTACACATACACCTAGATCCCTCTGTTCATCAACACTATTCAGAGTCCTCCCGTTAGCCCTATACTCTACACATCTGTTATTCCTGCCAAAGTGAATTACCTCACACTTTTCCGCATTAAACTCCATCTGCCACCTCTCGGCCCAGCTCTGCAACTTGTCCAAGTCTCTCTGTAAACTATGACACCCCTCCTCACTATCTACCACACCTCCGACTTTGGTGTCATCAGCAAATTTACTAATCCACCCAACTATACCCTCATCCAGATCATTTATAAAAATTACAAACAGCAGTGGCCCCAAAACAGATCCCTGAGGCACACCACTTGTAACTGAACTCCATGACGAATACTTAGCATCAACCACCACCCTCTGTCTCCTATCTGCTAGCCAATTCCTGATCCAATTAACTAAATCACCCTCAACCCATACATCTGCATTTTCTGCAGAAGCCTTCCATGGTGAACCTTATCAAACGCCTTACTAAAGTCCATATATACCACGTCAACTGCCTTTCCCCCATCCACCTCTTTGGTCACTTTCTCAAAAAACTCAATAAGGTTAGTAAGGCACGACCTACCCTCCACAAAACCATGCTGACTATCTCCAATCAATTCATTACTCGCTAAATAACTATAAATCCTATCCCTAATAATTTTTTCTAAAACCTTGCCCACAACAGAAGTAAGACTCACCGGTCTATAATTCCCGGGGAAGTCTCTGTTCCCCTTCTTAAACAATGGGACATCATTCGCTATCCTCCAATCTTCTGGCACTATACCTGTGACCAATGACGACCTGAAGATCAGAGCCAGAGGCTCTGCAATCGCCTCTCTTGCCTCCCAGAGAATCCTAGGGTAAATCCCGTCCGGCCCAGGGGACTTATCTATTTTCAAACCCTCAAGAATATCTAGCACATCCTCCTTATCAACTGCAATACTATCCAGTTTACAACCCTGTAACCCAGTGTTCTCCACAGCTACATTTATGTCTCCCTGCGTGAATACCGAAGAGAAATATTGGTTCAATGCCTCTCCAATCTCTTCCGGTTCCACACATAACTTCCCACTGCTGTCTCTAACTGGCCCTAATCTTGCCCTAACCAATCTTCTGTTCTTAACATATCTATAGAACGCCTTAGGATTCTCCTTAATCCTATCAGCCAAAGTCTTCTCATGTCCTTTTTTAGCCCTTCTTAACTCACTCTTTAACTCCCTCCTAGCCAATCTAAAGCTTTCCAGTGCACTACCTGAGCCCTCAAGTCTCATCCTGACATAAGCCTCCTTTTTCCTTTTAACCAGCGAATCAACTTTTTTAGTGCACCACGGTTCCCTAGCTCGACTATTTCCTCCTTGCCTGACAGGGACATACATATCAAGGGCTCTATGAAGAGAGATTAAATAGACTGGGTTTGTACTCGTTGGAGTTTAGAAGGCTGAGGGGGGATCTTATAGAGACATATAAGATAATGAAAGGGATGGATAGGGTAGAGGTAGAGAGATTCTTCCCGCTCAGAAAGGACAGCAGGACTAGAGAGCACAGCCTCAAGATAATGGGGGGGCAGTTTAGAACAGAGTTGAGGAGGAACTTCTTCAGTCAAAGGGTGGTGAATCTCTGGAATTCTCTGCCCGTTGAAGTGGTGGAGGCTACCTCGCTAAATATATTTAAGTCACGGGTAGATAGGTTTTTGACCGACAAGGGAATTAAGGGTTATGGGGAGAAAGTGGAACTGATCCACTTCAGATCAGCCATGATCTTATCAAATGGCGGGGCAGGCTCGAAGGGCTAGATGGCCTACTCCTGCTCCTATTTCTTATTTCTTTGCCATGCTCAAAAAGGAGAATTTGTGAATAGAAAATACAAGCTCAATGGAAATTCAGCAGAATTACTCAAATTGAGTACAGTTCATAATTGATCACAGAGTCCTAGCCTACAGTAAAGAAGATGGGTTAGGTTATTTTGTTAATAAAATCTAATTGGATTGTGAAGCAGGTCAGGATATCTTTGGTTGAAATGCAGGATGTGAGGGAGCTTGGAACTAAATTATTTTATATCCCTACACAAGTGGCTTATAGAATTGCAATTAACTACTGTCATAGCGCTAAAGTATTGATCTCATTCTAGTCATGCAGATAAAATGTGGAGTTAGTGAATTTTAAAAGAAAGTTTACAAAAAAAAGCTTCGGCTATCATAATCTTACAGAAAGAACCAACAGAATGATGGGATTGAATTATGGGAAGTGATTGTGTAGATTAGATGTTCTCGTTGGAAGAGAGAAGGCGGAGCAGTGATTTTATAGCCAGTTTTTCAGTTTCTAAAGTAGGCCATAATAAGCTGTTTTGTTTTGTCTGTAAGATTAGAACTTACTAACATATCCTGCACTTGAAGAGAGATAAATTCAAAACTGTAGAAACACTATTTCAGTGAATCCCCAATCTGTGGTACAGAATCTAAAGAGAAATAGTATTCAAATTAATTGGATTTTGTTTTTCAGAAAATATTTTGTTTTACAGTCTAAGTAATTTGAGACATGGAAGTGTAGTACGTTTAGAAGTAAGTGATTCTGAAAGCTTTCTACCACTGAGGTGCTTCTCTGCAATAGAGTTGGTGAAGAATGGGAAATTTTGAGAAGTTAAACAAAGAAAGAATGTTTCACTGGCAATGAGGGACTTGGATTTTGAAATTATCACAAGAACAAAGGAAGATTTTTTTTCCACACAGCTATTGGAAGATGAAATGCTTCACAACAAATTCATATTGGACAGATACTATTACGATTTTAAAAAAATAACAAAAGGCAAACGGAATGTCAAACACTAGAGAGAATGTTTATAACTAGAACCAATAGGCTGTGTGGTCTCATGTGCTGACTTTTCTATGGTTGAACCACATTAAATTGCGGTGTGTGCGCGTAATATGTTCCACCGTAGAGCAGCCTCTACCCTCCCCTTTCCGTGGTTGCCAAGGCACTCAACCTTCAACACCCTCTTCCCTTTCCTCCCTTCCTTGAAGCATAATAGTGTCCATACCCTCATTTACCACCCCACCAACCTCTGCATTCAAAGGATCATCTGCCACCATTCATGCCAACTCCAGCACAATGCCACCATGAAACACATTTTCCCCTCACCCCTTGTCAGCATTGCACAGGACCTTCTCCCTCTGTGACATCATGGTCCATTGCTCCAAACCCTTCACACCCAACCAATGGCATCTTGCTTTGCACTTGCAGAAGGTGCAACACCTGTCTCTTTATCACCTTTGAAGGCCCCAAACAGTCCTTTTAGATGAAGCAACATTTCACTTCTTACAGTAGACCAAACTGAAGGAAATGCATTTGTTGCTCCTGATGCAGTATCTCTACGTTGGGGAGACTTAAGTGCAGACTGGGCGACCGCTTTGCAGAACACCTTCACTCAGCCTGTAAGCATGACCCCAACCTTCCTGACACTCACCGTTTCAACTCAGCACTGTGCTGTCGTGGCCACCTGTGCAATCTTGGTCTGCTGTAACGTTCTAGTGAAGCCCAAGACACACTAGTGAAGCAACATCTCATCTTGCACTTAAGCGCATTACAGCTTTCTGGACTCAATGTTTTGAGTTCAACAGCTTTAGACTGTGAACTTTCCTTCCATTTTGACCCTTTAATATCCAAAACATTTTTTTGTCCTAATGCAAACCGCCTCCCACCCCCCCAATCTTGTCACTTGTTCTTAAGTTTTGCTTTCACTGAGCACTGATTCTCTCATTAACGCATTCTGATATCTCGCCTTTATGCAATTACTAGTATCTTCTCCTGCCATTAATGTTTCCTCTGCCTTGTGACCCACACTTCTTTGATGCAATCTTCCCTAGTTCCCACCAGTTGCTGACCACCTACTATGTTCTACCTGCTGCACTCCCTCTTATTCAGCATATAATCTATCACATTTCTCCTCCTCTTCAGCTCTGAAGAAGTCATATGGACTCAAAACATTAACTCTTTTAACTTACTTAAAATGTTCAAGGATATAGTCCCTTTGTTGACAACTGATTATATCTTCCTCTTTCTTCAGTACATCACTTCACCTGTTATGGATTCACAACCCAGACACACTAAAGGAACATTTTGGTGAATTGTAACAAACATTTCTCCCTTGCATATTATTCCTCCTTCATGGACCTCTAACTACTTAGTCTGCCTGGTGTGGAAGTTAATAACCTGAATTGGCTGTAAGGAGATGCTAAGAGTGACATCATAATTCTACCACTGATAAGTCCTCCCCTTTTAGCTGACTATAGTAATTAGATTTTTGGTTTCTAGATGTTTTTCTATTACTGGTGTTGCCCATGCTGAAGTTAGGAATGATTGTGATTTCACATGGGCAGAGGGATTGCACCACACTCCAAACTGTTTTATTATTTGCATAGAATTGCCAACCACTGAGCACACATCAGCATTCCTGGAAGTTTTGTCAATTGGGGATTTCAGCTGGTTTAAAAGAGGCAAGACATCGGCAGATGGGTGACATTGAGGGACTGCAGTGCATTTTTGAAAACCATTTTAATACGGGCAGGAGAAACAACAAGCACCTCAAGAATTGTTTTCAAAAATGACCTAGATGAGGGTGTAGAAGGAAGGGTTAATAAATTTGCGGATGACACTAAAGTCGGAGGAGTTGTAGACGGTGAGGATGGATGTTACAGTTTGCACAGAGACATAGATAAGCTGCAGAGCTGGGCTGAGAGGTGGCAAATGGAGTTTAATGTGGAAAAGTGTGAGATGATTCACTTTGGAAGGAGTAACAGGATTACAGAGTATTGGGCTAATGGAAGGACTCTTGGTAGTGTGGATGAGCAGAGAGATCTCGGTGTACATGTGCATAGATCCCTGAAAGTTGGCCCCCAGGTCGATAAGGTTGTTAAGGTGCATGGCGTGTTAGCTTTTATTGGTAGAGGGATTGAATTTCGGAGCCGTGAGATCATGTTGCAGCTGTACAAAACTCTGGTGCGGCTGCACTTAGAGTATTGCGTACAGTTCTGGTCGCTGCATTATAAGAAAGATGTGGAGGCATTGGAAAGGGTGCAGAGGAGGTTTACCAGGATGCCTGGTATGGTGGGAAGGTCTTATGAGGAAAGGCTGAGGGACTTGAGGTTGTTTTCATTAGAAGAAGGTTAAGAGGTGACCTAATTGAGGCATACAAGGTGATCAGAGAATTAGATAGGGTGGACAGTGAGAGTCTTTTTCCTCAGATGGTGATGGCTAACACGAGGGGACATAGCTTTAAATTGAGGGGTGATAAATATAGGACGGATGTCAGAGGTAGGCTCTTTACTCAGAGGGTAGTAAGGGCATGGAATGCCCTGCCTACTGTAGTTGTGGACTCACCAACTTTAAGGGCATTCAAATGGTCATTGGATAGGCATATGGATAATATTGGAATAGTTTAGGTTAGAGGGCCATTTGATTGGTTCCACTGGTTGGCGCAACATCAAGGGCCGAGGGGCCTGTACTGCGCTGTAATGTTCGATGTTCTTAAAAAATACATTCCACCGCCTCTTAGCCTGAATTTTCCCTTTTAAGGACAGCTGTTTAGGCTTCTACATACAGAGTACCAGTGCAATAAAATCTGAAAATTGTATTGGCGTACAAGGCACTTGTTCATGTGTATTAATATTTGAACCAATTAATGTAATGGAAGGAGTTTTTGATGATTTTGATCTGCAGCCAAAAGATCACTAACCTGCTAATGTTGTGAAAAAGCCCATTTTAGCCATTATAAAAGATCCTCATTTCGCAACTAACATTCAAAAGTCTTCTATAGCCATTTTAGTAGTAAAAGGATGTTAAGAGTATGAGTGGGGTGGCATTGTGGCACAGTGGCCTTACAACACCAGGAACCTAGGTTAAATTCCAGCCTCTGATCACTGTCTGTGCAGAGTTTGCATGTTCTTCCACTGTCTGCGTGAGTTTCATCTGGGTGCTCCGGTTTCTTCCCACATTCCAAAGATGCAGGTTAGGTTGATTGACCATGCTAAGTTCAGTGGAATTAACACAGTAAATATGTGGGGCTATGGGGATTGGGTCTGGGTGGGATTGTTTTCGATGCAGACTCGATGGGCTGAATGGTGCTATTGCACTGTAGGGATTCTATGATCGGGCAATATGGGATTTATGTATGGAGGTATTAAATGAGTACTTTGCATCTGTCTTTACCAAAGGAAGATAATGCTGCGCATGTCATAGTGAAAGAGGAGGTTGTTCAGAAACTTGAAAAGTTTAAAGTTGATATGGAGATGATATTGGATGGGCTGGCTGTGCCTAGAGTTAATGAGGCACCAGGACTGGATTGACATGCATTGAATGACAGAGTGGAAACTACAGAAGCGCTGGCCATAATTTTCCAGTCTTCTTTGGATTCAAATGATGCTGGAGAGCAGGAAATTGCACGTGTCCTCAAATGGAGGGCGGCATGGTGGCACAGTGGTTAGCACTGCTACCTCACAGCTTGATTCCCAGCTTGAGTCACTGTCTGTGTGGAGTTTGCATGTTCTCCTGTGCCTGCTTGGGTTTCATGAGGGTGCTCCGGTTTCCTCCCACAGCCCAAAGATGTGTGGGTTAGGTGCATTAGCCATGCTAAATTCCCCCTTAGTGTCCCAGGATTAGTAGGTTAGAGGGATTAGCAGGGTAAATGTGTGTTGGGCCTGGGTGGGAATGTTGTTGCTGCAGATTCGATGGGCCAACTGGCCTCCCCCCACACTGTAGGGAATCTATGATCTATTTTACACCCTTGCACATGCATATACCCTTGGATGTATAGATAAAGCCAGCAACCATAGGTCAGTCAGTTTAACCTCGGAAAAAGCCAAATACTAAGGAGACTGGAGACCTGAAATAAATTCCAAAGAAGAGTCACATTGAACGCAAAACATTGATTCTGTTTCTCTCTCCAGTGGTGCTTCCGGTTCTGCTGAGTTTTTCCAGCACTTTTTTTATTTTTAGTTTAATCTCTGTGATGGGGAAGCTTTTAGAAATGATAATTGTGATTAAGTTAATTCTCACTTGGGCAAACGTGGGTTAATTAGGGAAAGGCATGGATGACAAATAATGTTCAACTGATTTGCTTTGAGTTTTGTAATGAGGTAATAGCCAGTACTGATGAGGGTAATTAGGTTGATTTGGTGTATGTGGCATTCCTAAAGGTATTTGATTTTGATTTATTGTTGTCACATGTATTAGCATTCAGTGAAAATATTGTTTCTTGTGCATCATACAGATAAAGCACACCGTACATAAAGAAGGAAAGGAGAGAGGGCAGGATGTAGTGTTACAGTCATAGTGAGGGTATAGAGAAACATCAACTTAATGCAAGGTAGGTTCATTCAAAGGTCTGATGGCAGCAGGGAAGAAGCTGTTCTTGAGTCGGTTAGTACGTGGTCTCACCCGTTAGAGAAAATCTCCATTACAAAGGAAGAAGTGTTATATTTTTTAGGGAACATTAAAGCTGACAAATCCCCAGGACCTGACGGCATCTATCCTAGACTACTCAGGGAGACAGGAGATGAAATTGCTGGGCCTCTGTTGGAAATCTTTGTCTCTTCATTGGACACAGGTGAGGCCCCAGAGGATTGGAGGATAACGAATTTGGTACCGCTATTTAAGAAGGGTAGCAGGGATAACCCGGGTAATTATAGGCCGGTGAGGTTGACGTCCGTGGTAGGGAAGGTGTTGGAGAGGATTCTGAGAGATAGGATGTATGCACATTTAGAACGGAACCATCTCATTAGTGACAGACAGCATGGGAGGTCGTGCCTTACATATTTGGTGGAGTTTTTTGAGGAGGTGACAAAAACAGTTGACGAAGGAAGGGCCGTGGATGTCATCTGTATGGATTTCAGTAAGGCGTTTGACAAAGACCCTCGTGGCAGGTTGGTGAAAAAGGTTAAGGCTTATGGGATACAAGGAGAGGTGGCTAGATGGGTAGAGAACTGGCTTGGCCACAGGAGACAGAGGGTAGCAGTTGAATGGTCTTTTTCCAGCTGGAGGTCTGTGACCAGTGGTGTTCTGCAGGGCGCTGTACTGGGACTTCTGCTATTTGTGATGTATATAAATGATTTGGAAGAAGGTGTAACTGGTGTGATCAGTAAGTTTGCGAATGACGCAAAGATGGCTGGACTTGCTGATAGTGATGAATGTTGTCGGACAATGCAGCAGGATATAGATAGGCTGGAAAATTGGGCAGATGGAATTTAATCCAGATAAATGCGAAGTAATGCATTTTGGTAGAACTACTGTAGGGTGGAGTTATACAATAAATGGCAGAACCATCAAGAGTATAGAAACACAGAGGGACCGAGGTGTGCAAGTCCACAAATCCTTGAAGGTGGCAGCACAGGTGGAGAAGAAGGCAAATGGCATGCTTGCCTTTATAGGACGGGGTATAGAGTATAAAAGTTGGAGTCTGATGTTGCAGCTGTATAGAATGTTGGTTAGGCAACATTTTGAGTACTGCATCCAGTTCTGGTCACCACACTACCAGAAGGACGTGGAGGCTTTGGCGAGAGTGCAGAGGAGGTTTACCAAGATGTTGCCTGGTATGGAGGGTCTTAGCTATGAGGAGAGATTGGGTAGACTGGGGTGGTTCTCCCTGGAAAGACAGAGAATGAGGGGAGACCTAATGGGGGTGTACAAAATTATGAAGGCTATAGATAGGGTGAACAGTGGGAAGCTTTTTCCCAGGTCGGAGGTGATGATCACGAGGGGTAACAGGCTCAAGGTGAGAGGGGCGAGGTTTAACATGGATATCAGAGGGACGTTTTTTACACAGGGTGGTGGGGGCCTGGAATGCACTGCCAAGTAGGGTGATGGAGGCAGACACGCTGGGATCGTTTAAGACTTACCTGGATCGTCACATGAGCAGTCTGGGAATGGAGGGATACAAACGAATGGTCTAGTTGGACCAATAAGCGGCACAGGCTTGGAAGGCCAAAGGGCCTGTTTCCTGTGCTGTACTGTTCTTTGTTCTTTGTCTCAGACTTGTGTATCTTTTTCCCAATGGAAGAAGGTGGAAGAGAAATATGTCCAGGATGTGTTGAGTCCTTGATTATGCTGGCTGTTTTTCCGAGAAAAGCAGTCAGCTCTTGAGAAATTAGAGGCATTGGTGGGCTTTCTTAACTATAATGTTGGCATGAGGGACCAGAACAGGTGGTTGGTGACCTGGGCACCTAAAAACTTGAAGCTCTCAACTATTTCTACTTTGTCCCCACTGATGGAGACAGGGGCATGTTCTCCATTATGCTTCCTGAAGTTGATGACTGTCTTCTTTTTGTTGACATTGAGGGAGAGATTATTGTCTTTGCATCATTTCAGTAGGTTCTCTATCTCTTTCTTGTATTCCATCTTGTCATTGTTTGAGATCCGAGCCACTATGGTGCTGTCATTAGCAAACTTGAAAGTCGAGTTGGAGAGGTACATCATAGGTGTATAGGGTACTGAGGACGCTGCCTTTGGGGTACCGGTGTTGAGGATGATCACGGAGGTGTTGTTGCCTATCCTTACTGATTGCAGTCTGTGGGTTAAGAAGTCTAGGATCCGGTCACAGAGGGAGGAGTTGAATCCCAGGGACAGAGTTTGGAGATGAGCTTTATAGGAATAAGGGAGTTGATGGCTAAGCCGTAGTCCATAAATAGGACTCTGACATAAATGTTTTTGTTATCAAGATTTTCCAGGGTTGCGTGTCAGGCCAGGGAAATGGTGTCTGTTGTTGCAGCAATGGGTGAACAGTAGCAGATCCAGACAGTCTGGAGGGCTGGAATTGATTTGTGCCATAGCGAACCTTTCGAAGTACTTAATAATGATGGATTTCAGAGCCACTGGACAATAATCATAAAGTCATGCGGCCTGGCTTTTCTTTAGTACTGGGATGATGGTCATTGTCTTAAAAGCAGGTAGGGACCTGAGATGCTGTAAAGAAAGATTGAAGATGTCTGTAAATGCCCCCGCCAGCTAGTCCATGTAGGACCCGAGTGCTCATCCTGGTACTCCATCAGGGCCAGTCGCTTTCCATGGGTTGACTTTCGAGAAGGTTGTTCTGACATCTGCAGTGGTGACTTCGTATGCAGGTTTGCCTGAGGCTTCCAGGATGGAGGGTGTGCTTTAACTGACCTCGCTGAGCTCATGGAATAAAAGGGACAATATTGATATGAAATTTTCTGAGTGACAGGGAATAGTCATGGTAAACGGTCATTTTTCAGACTACAAAAAAGTTTATAGTACAGTTGTCCAGTGATTGCTCTTTCTAACATATATTCGTGACCTATACCTTGGTGTACAGGGCTCAATTTCAAAATTTACATCTTCTAGAAAACTTCTGAACAATTCTGAACATGCGCACCATGTAGAACTGCAAAAGGATATCCATGGATTAGCGGATGGCGAGCAAAAATTTAGTGCAGAGAAGTATGAAGTAATTCATTTGGTAGGATCTAAAATAAAACCTATGGTTCTAAAGGGATCTCAGTAGTAGAGAAATCTAGAAGTAAATATTGTATCAATTAAAGAACAAAAATTACAGCACGGGAACAGGGCGTTCAGCTCTCCAACCCTGCACTGACCATGCTGCCTGACTTAACGGAAACCCCTACCCTTCTGGGAACCATATCCCTCTATTCCAATCCTAATGTACTTGTCAAGACGCCCCTTAAAAGTCACTACTGTACCCCCTTCCACTATCTCCCCCAGCAATGAGTTCCAGATACCCACTACTCTCTGTATAAAAAAAATGCGCCTCGTATGTCTCCTTTAAACCTTGCCCCTTGCACCTTAAACCTATGGCTCCTAGTAATTGACTCTTCCACCCTGGGAAAAAGCTTCTGACTATCCACTCTGTCTATGCCTCTCATAATCTTGTAGACTTCTATCAGGTCTCCCCTTAACCTCCATTGCTTCAGTGAGAACAAACCAAGTTTCTCCAACCTCTGCTCATAGCTAATGCCCTCTATACGAGGCAACATCCTGGTAAATCTTTTCTGTACCCTCTCCAAAGTCTCCACATCCTTCTGGTAGCCTGGCAACCAGAATTGAACACTGTATTCCAAGTGCGGCCTTACTAAGGTTCTATAAAGCTGCAACATGACTTGCCAGTTTTTAAACTCAGTACCCCAGCTGACGAAGGCAAGCATGCTATATGACTACCTTCTTCACCTGCATTGTCACTTTCAATGACCTGTGTATCTGTACACCCAGATCCCTTTTGCCTATCAATACACTTAAGGGCTCTGCCATTTATGATATATTTCCTATCTGTATTACATCTTCCAAAATGCATTACCTCACATTTGTCCAGATTAAATTCCATCTGCCATTTCTCCGCCTAAGTTTCCAACTGATCTTTGTCCTGCTGTATCCTCTGATCATTTAAGTGACAGGACAGGTTGAGGTAGTGATTAGTAGAGTATACTGCACCCTGGGGCTTATCACTTGGGACATATGGTATAAAAGAAAGGAAGTCATTGTGTATAGAAACATAGAATCCCTGGAGTGCAGAAGGAGGCCATTCAGCCCATTGAGCCTGCAACAAAAACAATCCCACCCAGGCCTCATCCCTGTAACCCCATATATTTACCCTGCTAATTCTCCTGACACTAAGGGGCAATTCAGCATGGCCAATCAACCTGAACCTGTATATAGCAGTGGTTCAATTCAACTGGAATATTTGTCCACTTCTGAGGACTAGACTTTAGGAAGGATTTGAAGGCATTAAAAGGTTCAAAAGACTGGTTCTAGGGGTGAGAACTGCTCTTATGTGAAAAGATTGGAGAAGTTGGGACTGTTTTCCTTTGTGAAGAAAAGTTTGAGTAGATTTGATAGAAATATTTACAATCATGATGAGTTATGGAGAGAGTAGACGGATAACGTTCCCATTGGTGGAAGGATTGAAAATAAAACATCAGTGATTTAAGGTGATTGGGTACATGAAGAAAAACTTTCTCATGCAGTGAGTGCTTAAGATTTGGACTGCTGTAATAATCTTGCCGAGGCCAGTCTTCCATTACCAATCGCCCTTTTATTTACAGTGCTAACTGAACATCTTTCAATGACTACAGTGTGTAGGTTGGTTCCGAGCGTGTTGACTTCCAGGGTGAGTGGAGCCAACTGATTTTAAACTCCCTGCTATTCCTTCCTTCCTTGGGTAAGCCTTCACTTGCCTAATAGAGGAGCTCATGTTCAATGAGGACCGCGGGGAAATCTATTAATGATCCCCATAGTCACCATAACATCCCTCCCCCTCATATCTGTTTCTTCCCCAGGGTTGTCAATTTTGAATGTCCTGTCTGTAATTACAGAATCATGGTTCTTCTGGGTCTCTTGTGGGACTCCAATCTCTCCTCCTGGTTTGGGAAAAGTAAGCTTAATCTTGCCCAAAGCTTCCATTTCATTAATAATTCCACTGAAGCAATTGTTGACGTTATGTGAGTAGTTGAATAAAAATTGCGCCAGATTTGCCTCTATAGACAGTGCAGGTTGCTTATTCATGCCAAGCTTAAAAGTCTGCACTGCTCATTCACAACACCAGGTTAAAGTCCAACAGGTATATTTGGTAGCATAAGCCTCTAGCTTTTGGAGCGCTGCCCCTTCATCAGAAGTGGGAGTTCTGTTCACAAATAGGACACTATTCACAAATAGGGCGTATAAAGACACAAACTCAATTTACGAAATAATGATTGGAATGCAAGCCTTTACAGGTAGTCAAATCTTAACGGTACAGACAATGTGATGGAGAGACGGTTAAGCATAGGTTAGAGATGTGTATTGTCTCTAGCCAGGACAGTCACTGAGATTTTGAAAGCTCAGGCAAGTCGTGGGGGTTACAGATCGTGTGACATGAACCCAAGATTCTGGTTGAGGCCGTCCTCGTGTGCGGAACTTGACTACCAGTCTCTGCTCAGTGACTCTGCGTTGTCGTGTGTCGTGAACGCCGCCTTGGAGAATGCTTACCTGAAGATCAAAGGCAGCATGCCCGTGACCACTGAAGTGTTCTCCCACAGGACAAGAACAGTCTTGCCTGATAATTATTGAGCTGTGTTCACTCATTCGTTGTCGTAACGTTTGCATGGTCTCCTCAATGTACCGTGCCTCGGGACATCCTTTCCTGCAGCATATTAGGTGGACAACTTTGGTCAAATTGCAAGTGTATGTACCGTATACCTGATGGATGGTGTTCTCACGTGAGATGATGGCATCCATGTCGATGATCCGGTATACCTTGCGGAGGTTGCTGTGGCAGGGTTGTGTGATGTTGTGATCACTGTTCTCCTGAAGGCTGGGTAGTTTGCAGCGAACAGTGGTCTATTTGAGTTTGTGCGGTTGCTTGAAGGCAAGAAGTGGGGTTGTGGAGATGGCCTTGGCGTGATGTTCGTCTTGATCGATGACATGTTGAAGGCTCTGGAGAAGATGTCATAGCTTCTCCACTCTGGAGAAGTACTGGACGACGATGGGTGCTCTGTCTGCCGTGTCCCATGCCTTCTGTGAGGAGGTTGGTGTGGTTTTTCGTCGTGGCGTGTTGGAACTGTCGATCGCTGAGTTGAGCGCCATATTCTGCTTTTATGAGGGCATCTTTCAGCACCTGGAGGTATCTGTTGTGATCATCCTCATCTGAGCAGATCCTGTGTATATGGAGGGCTTGTCCGTAGGGGATGGCTTCTTTAACATGTTTAGGGTGAAAGCTGGAAAGCTTCATGAGGTTGTCAGTGGTTAGCACTGCTGCTTCACAGCACCAGGAACCTGGGTTTGATTCCTGGTTTAGGTCACTGTCTCTGTGTTTGCACGTTCTCCCTGTGCCTCTGGGTTCTCCAGTGTCCTTCTACAATCCAAAGATGTGTGGGTTAGTTGGATTGGCCATGCTAAATTGGCCCTTAGTGTCAAGGGAACTAGCTAGGGTAAATGCATGCGGATAAGGTAGGGGTAAGATTGTGGTCGGTGCAGACTCGATGGGCCGAATGGCCGCCTTCTGCACTATAGGATTCTATGAATGAAACCACAGAATGCGTAAATTTTTTCAGCATAAGTTACAGACAGTACGAGTTCCCAAAGCCGTAGTATAAATAGAACTGTTCAAGTTGTACTGATAAGACAGGGCTCCTCAGACGTGGTAATATCAATTGTCTCACTCAATCATTTGATGTGATTGAGAGTTGATGAAAACAGTACCTTTGAGCTATATAGCTAAGCATCAGGAGTTGCTAAACAGCAGGGGAAGAAACATCCGGATTCTATGGATCAATGCAATCCCATGATGTCAGAGGTTAGAATATCATTGGTTAAGATATATGATAACTGTTAACAATGATTTGTATTAATGATGATTGGTTCATAACTAATGGAAGGTAAGCAAAGCATACTTGAAAATGTATAATTGTCCTGTCTGATGTATTGTAACTTCAGAGTGGTATTGGAATGCTCAGAGTCTTCTCTTCAGAGAGTTGTTGGATTACCTAATGCTATCTCTTCCACCAATCGTTTGTCAAATAAAGATGTGCCTTTAACCAGGATACTGACTCGTGAGTCTTTGTATTAGCTGATGTTCTGGTAAATACTGAATCTCTGAAAAAAACCCCACAAGTAGATGGAGAGAAAGGGTTCCCACTATTGAAAAGATTATGAATGTGAGGGCACAGATTTAAAGTAATTAGAAAAATAAATAATAGTGATATGAGGGAACTGGTTGGGTCTGGAATGCACTGCTTGAGAGTTTGATGGAGGCGGGCTTAATGGAAGGATTCATAAAGGAATTAGACTTAATTGAAAATGAACAAGAATAATCCAGGTAACCACAGGCGGGGTGAGCCTTACATCAATGGTAGGGAAATTATTGGAGACGATTCTTTGAGACAGGATTTATTCCCACTTGGAAATAAGTAGATGTATTAGTGAGAGGCAACATGGTTTTGTAAAGGGGAGGTCATGTCTCATTAATTTGATTGAGTTTTTCGAGGAAGTGACTAAGATGATTGAGGGGAGGGTAGGGCAGTGGATATTGTCTACATGGACTTCAGTAAGGCCTTTGACAAGGTCATTGCAGACTGGTTCAGAAGGTAAAGTCACATGGGATCAGAGGTGTGTGGCAAGGTGGATACAAAACTGGCTCGGTCAAAGAACAGTAAGAAGTCTCACAACACCTGGTTAAAGTCCAACAGGTTTATTTGGTAGCAAAAGCCACTAGCCACACAGTCAAAGAAGACAGAGGGTAGCAGTGGAAGGGTGCGTTTCTGAATGGAGGGCTGTGACAAGAGACGTTCCTCATGGATCAGTGCTGGGACCTTTGCTGTTTGTAATATATATAAATGATTTGGAGGAAAATGTAACTGAATTGATTAGTAAGTTTGCGGAAGTCACTAAGGTTGGTGGATTTGCAGATAGCAATGAGGACCATCAGAGAATACAGCAGGATACAGATCGCTTGGAGACTTGGGTGGAGAGATGGCAAATGGAGTTTAATCCAGACACCTGTAAGATAATGCATTTTGGAAGGCCTAATACAGATAGGAAATATATAGTAAATGGCAGAACCCTTAAGAGTATTGATAGGCAAAGGGATCTGGGTGTACAGGTACACAGGTCACTGAAGGTGGCAATGCAGGTGAAGAAGGTAGTCAAGAAGGCATATGCCGTGCTTGCCTTCATCAGCTGGGGTATTGAGTTTAAAAACTGGCAAGTCATGTTGCAGTTATATAGAATCTTAGTTAGGCTGCACTTGGAATATAGTGTTCAATTCTGGTCGCCACACTACCAGAAGGATGTGGAGGCTTTGGAGAGGGTACAGAAAAGATTTACCAGGATGTTGCCTCGTATGGGGGGCATTAGCTATGAGGAGAGGTTGGAGAAACTTTGTTCTCACTGGAGTGACAGGGGTTAAAGGGAGACCTGATAGAAATCTACAAAATTGAGAGATATGGACAGAGTGGATAGTCAGAAGCTTTTTCCCAGGGTGGAAGAGTTAATTACTAGGGGCCATAGATTTAAGGTGCTAGGGGCAAGGTTTAAAGGAGATTTACGAGGCAGATTTTCTACACAGAGGGTAGTGGGTGCATGGAACTCTTTGCCTGGGGAGGTAGTGGAAGCGGATACGGTAGTGACTTCTAAGGGGCGTCTTGACAAGTATACGAATAGGATGGGAATAGAAGGATATGGTCCCCGGAAGGGTAGGAGGTTTTAGTTAAGCCGGGCAGCATGGTCGGCTCAGGCTTGGAGGGCCGAAGGACCTGTTTCTGTGCTGTAATTTTCTTTGTTTTGAGCTAACAACCATACATTACGTTTCAAGCAATCAGGAGTGGGAATCTGACTTTCTCCCACCTAACTTTTGGAACTCTTGGCAACTGTAGCATGGTGGTTATTTTAGTGGCCTGAGGTGCTTCTGCTGTTGAATATTCTGCCAACACTGGTAAGCAGCATACCAAACTTAATGTAGCAAGTTAACCACAATCTGTATCCTAAAATGGATTTAATACTTTCAGAAGAGGAGAAAATTCAGAATGGAAGAAAATTAATCCAAATAGCTAGTATTCAGTGAGGCATTTCTTTCACATATTGCCTAGAAGTTGAACTGATGAACTAGAGACCCAGAAACTGGGGAATTCAAATTTGATTAATTAAATAAAATTTGAAACAAAATCTAGTTACTTTAGAGGTAATTCACTGCAGCTTTTCGGAGGAAAATTATGGACGGACAATATCCCATGAATAAAAGCAAAGCTCAACTTTAGTATTAATATTGCCATCCTCACTGTAATGGATTTTTCAAAAGCTTACATGTACACTAACAATTTTATCTTTTTCTTGTTAGGGCAAAATATCATAAATTAAAATATGGCACAGAGTTGAATCAAGGTGACTTGAAGATGCCAACATTTGAATCAGGTAATAAATGGCAGTTCAATATTTTTATGAAGCTTGTGTATTAATTTTTACAAAATGTCTTACTATAGTTTCTGACTCTCGACAGGCTTTAATTTGAAGTTGGTTTGATTTTTCTCTTGTACTTTCATGTTGTCCCACACCATTTCAGATTTAATAAGGGTGGCACGGTGGTTAGCACTGCTGCCTCACAGCGCCAGGGACCCAGGTTCAATTCCGGCTGGGGTAATGTGTGTGGAATTTGCACAATCTCCCTGTACCTGCGTGGGTTTCCTCAGGGTGCTCTGGATTCCTCCCACAGTCCAAATATGTGCGGGTTAGGTTGATTGACCATGCTAACTTAACCCTAGTGTCAAGGGGATTACCAGGGTAAAATGAGAGGTTATGGAATAGGGCCCGGGTCGGATTGTGGTCTGTGCAGACTTGATGGGCCAAATGGCCTCCTTCCGCACTGCAGGGATTCTGTGATTCTATGACAGATAAAATTATTTGAGAATCATTTGTCCATGTTAAGTAAGGTAAGTTTAAATTGTTCCAGGTGCAATTAGAATCACATGGGGCCAGATTTTGCTGAAAGAATAGTGCACAGTTTAATAATGCAAAAATAAGCCAGTAGTTTTTGGCGGGGAAAGTATTTCATCGATTCATTGTTATGTTATGTGTTTCTACTAAATCTGTGCCTATTTTACAGAAGTAGTATCTTGCCTAATCACCACTGTGATTTTGTAGAAATTGCTGCATTTGTCTGCTAAATTCTCAAAAAGTTAAGATGGCAAATTCATAAAAGTTGAACAATGTGATAATTGTTGATGACTACTAATCAACCCCTCTTGCCCAAAATGTAAACAGTTACTTGCGTTTCATTCTTTTTTTGTTATCAATTGTTTTTGAAGATTTAAATATGTCCAATTTAAAATTTTTAGTTTTTGCTCCTCTCTCATTTATCTTTCTGTACTGGATTTTCCCAAGCTTTCCTCAGTCCTTAATTCAAGTTGGTTGAGAGTTATATTTTATCCTGTTCACTATTGTTCCAGTTGCCCCTCCATTCTAATTTCAGCTCACACTTCAGACAACTTTTGGGCAAGAAATGTTTAAAAACCTAAAATCTAAATAACAGAATGAGCCACAGGATGCTTCACTTCAGCAAAAATGACTGAGTCTTTAATCTAGCAAGATTAAATTATTTGCCAACCGGCTTTATAGTAAAATTTACATACACTATTTGGATAACCTTTACATATTAATAGTAAATATTAAATGTCCACATATTGTAATGCCAAATCTTTTATAAGCGAGATCTTCAAATGTGTCTTTCCTGACCAGTGACAAGTGTTGGTTAAATATGGTAATTCAGTTTGTTAATATTTTGGTTAATTTGCTCACTGCTAGCTAGACAAATAAATTGTTAGGTGTTGATTTCAGAGAGTGTGTCAGGGATTTATTTTTATTTACCCACTAGAAATTGCTGAAGAGCAGGTCACACCCCCTCACTCACGCCTTTTATATATTACACGGTGAAGTACTCCTCTTTGGGTGTTTTGGTGTTAGCTCTCAGAGGGAGGGGGAGATCAAACTCTGCTTTGATCAAAAGTACATAGTGAGAGGATATTCATGCTTTATGAATGCCTTGTCCAAATTATTAAACTATCTAATCAGTTATCGTTATTTACCCTGACATTTTTGAGTATGGACTGCAAAAGTGTAGCACTCGTATCAGGTTACCATCTTTACTTTCTGGGCTGTGATCCATTGGAGTGGATTGTCCATCCATTCCAAGACCAAAGTTTGCTGGATTCCGGGGAAGTGCCGGAAGATTGGAAAACGGCTGATGTTACGTTGCTGTTTAAATGAGGTAGTAGACAAAAAGCAGGGAATTATAGGCCGGTTAGTTTAATGCCTGTAGTTGGAAAAATGCTAGAATCCATCATCAAAGAAGAAACAGCGAGGCACCTAGAAAAGAATGGTTTGAGAGAGCAGACGCAACACGGATTCGTTAAGGGGAAGTCGTGTTTGACGAATTTATTGGATTTCTATGAGGATATGACTAGTGCGATAGACAGAGGGGTGGATGTGGTGTTTTTAGATTTTCGAAAGGCGCTTGATAAGGTCCCTCATAAAAGGCTGCTACAGAAGGTTAGGGTGCACGGAGTTGGGGGTAAGGTGTTAGCGTGGATAGAGGATTGGTTGTCAAATAGGAAGCAGAGAGTTGGTATCAGTGGGTGCTATTCTGATTGGCGGTTGGTGGCCAGTGGAGTGCCGCAGGGATTGGTGCTGGGGCCTCAGCTATTTACCATTTATGTAGATGATCTGGAGGAGGGGGCTGAGTGTAGGGTGACGAAATTTGCTGATGACACGAAGATGAGTGGAAAAGCAAATTGCATGGAGGGTGTGGAAAGTCTGCAGAGGGATCTGGATAGGCTAAGCGAGTGGGCGAGGACCTGGCAGATGGAGTACAATGTTAGCAAGTGTGAGGTTATCCACTTTGGCAGGAATAATAGTAGGAGGGAATACTATTTAAAGGGTGAAAAGCTGCAGCGTGCTATGGTGCAGAGGGACCTGAGGGTCCTTGTGTATGAGTCGCAAAAACCCAGTCTGCAGGTGCAGCAGGTGATCAAGAAGGCGAATGGAATGCTGGCCTTTATAGCAAGGGGGATAGAGTATAAAAGTAGGGAGGTCTTGCTGCAACTGTACAGGGTACTGGTGAGGCCGCAGCTGGAGTACTGTGCAGTTTTGGTCACTGCACTTGCAGAAGGATATATTGGCCTTGGAGGGAGTGCAGAGAAGGTTCACTAGGTTGATACTGGAGATGAGGGGGTTGGGCTATGAAGAGAGACTGAATAGACTGGGTCTGTACTCGTTGGAGTTTAGAAGGATGAGGGGGGATCTTATAGAGACGAATAAGATAATGAAAGGGATGGATAGGGTAGAGGTAGAGAGATTCTTCCCACTTAGAAAGGATAGCAGGACTAGAGGGCACAGCCTCAAGATAAGGGGGGGAGCAGTTTAGATCGGAGTTGAGGAGGAACTTCTTCACTCAAAGGGTGGTGAATCTCTGGAATTCTCTGCCCGTTGAAGTGGTGGAGGCTACCTCGCTGAATATATTTAAGTCATGGGTAGATGGGTTTTTGATAGACAAGGGAATTAAGAGTTATGGGAAGAAAGTGGGAAAGTGGAACTGATCCACTTCAGATCAGCCATGATCTTATTGAATGGCGGGGCAGGCTCGAAGGGCTAGATGGCCTACTCCTGCTCCTATTTCTTATGTTCTTAAGACCTGTCTGATTTTAATAGATTGATTTCAGCTGGCTAAGATGAAAATTTATCCTTGTCTTGTGAGAATGGTGACTATTCAAAAAGGGAGGTAGAGAGAAAACAGAAGTATAGACCAGTGAGCTTATCATCAGAACTGGGGAAGTTGTTAGAGTCCATTATTAAGGATTTCATAATATGACATTTGGAAGGCAATGGTATACTCAGACAAAGTCAGCATGGATTTTCAAAAGGGAAATCATGCTCGACTAATCTATTGGAACTTTTTGAGGATGTAACTAGGTAGAGTTGACCAAGGAGAACCAGTGGATGTGGTTTATTTAGACTTTCAGAAGGTTTTCAACAAGGTCTCACATAACTACTATGCAAAGTTAAAGCACATGGGATAGCAGGTAATGTCTTGAGATGGAAAGAAAGCTGGTTAGCAGACAGGAAGCAAAGAGTTGGTATAAATGGGTCTTTTACTGATTGGCAGTCAGTGACTAGTTCCACAGGGATCTGTGCTAGGATCCCAACTATTCACGTTAATATATTGATTTGGAAGAGGGAACTGAATGTATTACCTCCAAATTTGTAGATGATACAAAGTTGGGTGGGAGGGTGAGCTGTGAGGAGGATGCAGAGATGCATTAGTGTAATTTGGAGAGGCTGAATGTGTAGGCATCTGTATGGTAGATGCAGTATAATGTGGATAAATGTGAGGTTATCCACTTTGGTAGCAATAATAGGAAGACAAATTATTGAATGGATTATATACTTCAATGGAGATGAATTGAAAGAGGTGGATACTCAGTGAGATCTTGGCGCCTTTGTGCATCAGTTGCTGAAAGTAAACGCGCAGGTACAGCAGGCAGTAAAGAAGGCAAATGGTACATTAGCCTTCGTAGCATGAGGATTTGGGTATAAGGATGGGGATGTTTTGCTGCAATCGTATAGGCATTGATGAGGCCACACCTGGAGTATTGTTTGCAGTTTTGGTGTCCTTATCTGAGGAAGGCTGCCCTTGCTATAGAGGGGAGTGCAGCAAAGACTGATTCCTGCAATGGCAGGTCTGTTGTATGAACATAGAACATAGAACACTACAGCACAAACAGGCCCTTCGGCCCACAAGTTGCGCCGATCACATCACCTACCAACCTACAGACCTATCTATAACCCTCAATCTCATTAAACCCCATATACTCATCCAGAAGTCTTTTAAAAGACCCCAGCGAGTTCGCCTCCACCACCACTGACGGCAGCCGATTCCATTCACTCACCACTCTCTGAGTGAAAAACTTACCCCTAACATCACTTCTGAACCTCCCTCCCCGCACCTTAAATCTGTGTCCTCTCGTAGCGACCATTTCAAACCGGGGAAATAGCCTCTGAGAGTCCACCCTATCTATTCCTCTCAACATTTTGTAAAGTTCTATCAGGTCGCCTCTCAACCTTCGTCTCTCCAGGGAAAAGAGTCCCAGCTCCCTCAACCTAACTTCATGAGGAGAGACTAAGCTGGTTAGGATTGCTTCACTGGAGTTTAGAAGACTGAGACGGGATCTCATTCCTACTGAGAAACTGAGACAGGGTAGATTCACACTGAACGTTCCCAATGGTGGGGGAAGTCCAGAACTAGGGGTCATAGTTTGAGGATAAGGGTAATCATTTTAGAACTGAGGTAAAGAGAAATTTCTTCACCCAGAGGGTGGAACGTGTGGAATTTCCAACCACCGAATGTAGTTGAGGCTAAAACATCATCTGATTTCAAGGAGGAATGAGGTATAACTGTTGGGGCTAAAGGGATCAAGGGATATGGAGGTGAAGGGGGAATCAGGATGTTGAATTCGATGATCAGCCATGATCAAGGTGAATAGTGGAGCAGGCTCAAAGGACTACTCCTTCTAGTTTCTGTTTTATATCACCTATCAAGTTACATACGAATTAGGAACAAGAGTATGCCACTCGACCCCCTAATTCCATCATTCAATAGTATCATGGCCAACCTCCTTCCTGCCTACCCCAGATGACTTTTCAAATTTTTGTTAATCAAGAATCTATCTCAGCCATAAAATATTTAAAGATTCTGTTTCCACTGCCTTATGAGGAACAGTTCCAAAGACTAATGACCCTCTGAGAGAGAAGATTTCTCAGCTCTGTTTTAAATGAATGACCCCTTACAAATCTGTACCTTTTTAAAAAGTGGCCCTAGTTCTACCTTCTCTGATGAGATGAAACATCCCCTCCACATCCACCATGTCAAGACATCTCAGGATCTTAAAGGTTTCGATCAAGTTGCCTCTTGTTCTTTTAAACTCTAGTGAATACAAATCTAACTTCTTCAACCTTTCCTTATAAGACAACTAGTACAGTCCTATTAACCTTCTCAGAATTGTTTCATTTTGCACATCCAGCATAAGTTCCTTTTGGAAATGATGGTATTGCAATAGTAGAGAGGAATGCCATAAGTTCAGGTAACAGGGGTGTGGAAATGGCTTGGTTAGAGATGAGAAATAAAGGCAAGAAGTCACATATGGGAGTAATGTACAGGCCCCCTAATAATTACCATATAGGAACAAATAATGCACTTTTTGTCCTAAAGGCATGGTGATAATTATTGGAGATTTTAATTTAGAGTCAGAGGTTTACAGCATGGAAACAGGCCCTTCAACCCACTTGTCCATGCCGCCTTTTTTTTCAAAAATCCTGAAGCTAATCCCAATTGCCCATGTTTGACCGATATTGCTCTATATCCATGTAACTATCTAAATGGTTTTTAAAAGACACCATTATACCTGTCTCTACTACTACCTCTGGCAATTTGTTCCAGACACACTCGCCCTCTGTGTGAAAGAATTGCCACTCTGGACACTTTTGTATCTCTCCCCTCCACCTTAAACCTATGCCCTCTAGTTTTTAACTCCCCTATCTTTGGGAAAAGATATTGACTATCTAGCTGATCTATGCCCCTCATTATTTTATAAACCTCTATAACGTCACCCCTTAGCCTTCTATGCTCCTGAGGAAAAAGTCCCAGTCTATCCCATGTCTCCTTTTAACTCAAACCACCAAGTCCTGATAACATCCTAGTAAATCTTTTCTGCACTCTTTCTAGTTTAATAATATCCTTTCTAGAATAGGGTGACCAGAACTGTTCACATAATTCAAGTGCAGCCTTACCAATGTCTTGTATAACTTCAACAAGACATTCTAACTCCTGTGTTCAAAGTTCTGACCGATGAAACCAAGCATGCTGAATGCCTCTTTCACCACTCTATCCACCTGTGACTCCACTTTCAAGGAGCTATGAGCATGTACCTCTTGATCTCTTTGTTCTGTAACTCTCCCCAGCACCCTGCCATTGTAAATCCTGCCCTGGTTTAATCTACCAAAATGCATCACCTTGCATTTATCTAAATTAAACTCCATCTGCCATTTGTCAGCCCACTGAAACAATTGAATAAGATTCCGTTGCAGTCCGAGATAACTTGCCACCAATCTTGGTATCATCTGCAAACTTACTAACCATGCCTCCTAAATTTTTATCCAAATCATTAATATAAATGACAAATAACAGTGGACCCAGCACTGATCTCTGAGGCACGCTGCTAGGCACAGGCCTCCAGTTTTAAAAACAACCCTGTACAACCATCCTCTGGCTTCTGTCATCAAGCCAATTTTGTATCCATTTAGCTACCTTACCCTAGATCCTGTGAGAATTAACCTTTTGCAGCAACCTACCAGGCGGTACTTTGTCAAAGACCTTGCTAAAATCCATGTACATAACATCAGCTGCACTGCCCATGTAGATAACATCAACTGCACTACCTTTTTGGTTATCCCTTCAAAAAACGCAATCAAATTTGTGAGACATGATTTCCCACTCAAAAAACCACGTTGACTGTCCCTAATCAGTCCTTGCGTCTCTAAATGCCTGTAAATCCTGTCTCAAAATACCTAACAACAACTTACCCACCACAGATGTGAGGCTCAGCAGCCTGTAGTTCCCAGGCTTTTCCCTGCAGTCCTTTTGAAACAAAGGCACAACATTATTCGTCCTCCAATCTTCAGGCACCTCACCCGTGATATCGATGATTCAAATATCTGTGCTAGGGTATCCGCAATTTCCTTCAGGCACCTCACCCGTGGCTATCGATGATTCAAATATCTGTGCTAGGGTATCCGCAATTTCCTCCCTAGCCTCCCACAATGTCCTGGAATACACTTCATCAGGCCCGGACGATTTACCTACCTTGATTGCGGATCCCTAGCAGAAATATTTGAATCATATAGAGATGCAGAGATCAAGCTTCAAGGCAATACTTCAGAATACACAGAATAAATACATTCTAATGAGTAAGGAAAGATCAAAGAATGGATACAACTGTTATTAATTAGAAATGCTAAAGATTGACTCTAGTTTAATAATATCCTTTCTATAATAGGGTGACCAGAACTATACATAGTATTGCAAGTGTTAGAAGGGAGTTAGAAGGGCAAAAGGGGGGCATGAAATGGCTTTGGCAGACAGGATTAAGGAAAATCCAAAGGCATTTTACTCCTATGTCAGGAACAAAAGAGTGGTTAGAGGAAAAATCAGTCCTCTCAGGGATAGAGGAAGGGAACTGTGCTTGGAGTCCGAGGGAATGGGGGAGATCCTGAATGAATACTTTGCGTTGGTAATCACGAAGGAGAGGGACTTGGATGTCTGGTACTGTCTTCGAGGGAGCTGTAGACCAGTTGAAGGAACTATCCATTATGAGGGAGGAAGTGTTAGGGCTTTTAGGTAGCATTAAAACTGATAAATCTCCAGGGCCTGATAGCATTTATCCTAGGCTGCTCAGGGAGGCGAGAGATGAAATTGCTGGGCCTCTGACGCAAATCTTTGTCTCTTCTTTGGACACAGGTGAGGTCCCAGAGGACTGGAGGATAGCGAATGTGGTACCGTTGTTTAAAAAGGGTAGGAGGGATAACCCTGGTAACTATAGACCGGTGAGTTTGACTTCAGTGGTAGGCAAGTTGTTGGAGAGGATTCTTAGGGATAGGATGTATGAGCACTTAGAGCGTTGCGATCTGATCAGGGATACGCAGCATGGCTTTGTAAAGGGGAAGTCTTGCCTTACGAATCTGGTAGAATTTTTTGAGGAGGTGACAAAAACGGTCGACGAAGAACGAGCTGTTGATGTCATTTATATGGATTTCAGTAAGGCGTTTGACAAAGTCCCTCATGGTAGGTTGGTTGAAAAGATTAAGGCTCATGGAATTCAAGGCCGGGTATCTAGATGGATTGATAACTGGCTTGGTAAGAGGAGACAGAGTAGTAGTGGAAGGGTCCTTTTCTAGCTGGAGGTCTGTCACTAATGGTGTGCCGCAGGGCTCAGTACTGGGACCTCTTCTTTTTGTAATACACATAAATGACTTGGAAGAGGGAGTAAGTGGTGTGAGTAGCAAATTTGCAGATGACACTAAGATGGCTGCATTGGCGGGCAGTGAGGAGCAGTGTCTGGCAATACCACGGGATATACCACACGATGGAAAGGTGGTAGGACTGGAGGGTCTCAATGACATTATTGTTACTAGAGGGGCGGTGCTCGACAGACTGGAGGGACTGATTGTGGACAAGTCCCCAGGACCGGATGGAATGCATCCAAGAGTTCTGAAAGAAATGGTGGAGGTGATAGTGGATGCCTTGGTGGTTATTTTCCAGACGTCGCTGGATTCCGGGGAAGTGCTGGAAGATTGGAAAGCGGCTAATGTTACGCCGTTCTTTAAGAAGGGTGCCGGGCAAAAGGCAGGGAATTATAGGCCGGTTAGTTTAACGTCTGTTGTAGGTAAAATGTTAGAATCCGTCATCAAGGATGAAATAGCGAGGCATCTTGAGTGGAGTTGCTTGATAGAGCAGACGCAGCACGGTTTCGTTAAGGGGAAGTTGTGTCTGACAAATTTACTGGAGTTCTATGAGGATGTGTCTAGGGCGGTGGATAGAGGAGAGCCGGTGGATGTGGTCTTTCTTGATTTTCAGAAGGCATTTGACAAGGTACCTCACAAGAGGTTATTGCAGAAGGTCAGGGGACATGGAGTTGGGGGTAGGGTGTTAGCGTGGGTAGAGGATTGGTTGTCAAATAGGAGACAGAGAGTGGGGGTCAATGGGTGCTATTCGGATTGACGGATGGTGACTAGTGGAGTGCCCCAGGGGTCGGTGCTGGGGCCTCAGCTATTTACCATTTATATAGATGATCTGGAGGAGGGAACCGAGTGTATGGTGTCGAAATTTGCTGATGACACCAAGATTGGTGGAACGGCAAATTGCGCAGAGGGTGTGGAGAGTCTGCAGAAGGATCTGGATAGGCTGGACGAATGGGCCAGGAAATGGCACATGGAATTTAATGTTGGCAAGTGCGAGGTGGTCCACTTTGGTAGGAATAATGGTAGGAAGGATTATTACTTACGTGGCGAAAAACTGCAGCAGGCGACGGTGCAGAGGGACCTCGGGGTCCTTGTGCATGAGTTGCAAAAACCCAGCCTGTAGGTGCAGCAGGTGGTCAGGAAGGCGAATGGGATGCTGGCCTTCATAGCGAGGGGGATTGAATATAAAAGTAGGGAGGTCTTGCTGCAGCTGTATAGGGCACTGGTGAGGTCGCAGCTGGAGTACTGTGTGCCGTTTTGGTCGCCGTACTCACGCAAGGATATTTTGGCCTTGGAGGGAGTGCAGAGGAGGTTTACTAGGCTGATACCGGAGTTGAGGGGGTTGAGCTATGAGGAGAGGCTGAATAAACTAGGCTTGTACTCGTTAGAGTTTAGAAGAATGAGGGGAGATCTCATTGAGACGTATAAGATGATGAATGGGATGGATAGGATAGAGGTGGAGAGACTCTTCCCACTGAGAAAGGACAGTAGGACTAGGGGGCATAGGCTCAAGATAAAGCGGGGGGGGGGGGGGGGGGGGTTTAGAACGGAGTTGAGGAGGAACTTCTTCACTCAAAGGGTGGTGAATCTCTGGAATTCTCTGCCCGTTGAGGTGGTGGAGGCTGCCTCGCTAAATATTTTTAAGACGTGGGTTGATGGGTTTTTGATAAGCGAGGGGATTAAGGGTTATGGGGAGAGGGTGGGAATCTGGAACTGAGCCACGACAGATCAGCCATGATCTTATTGAATGGCGGGGCGGGCTCGAAGGGCTAGATGGCCTACTCCTGCTCCTATTTCTTATGTTCTTATGTTCTTATAGATAGGCTGGCATATTGGACAGATACATGGCAAATGGAGTTTAACCGTGATAAATGTGAGGTGATGCATTTTGGCCGAAATAATGTAGGGGGGAGTTATATGATAACAGGTAGACCTATAAAGAGTATAGAAATGCAGCGGGACCTGGGGGTGCAAGTGCACAAGTCTTTGAAGGTGGCAGTACAAATGGAGAAGGTTGTGAAGAAAGCTTATGGTTAGCCTTTATAGGAAGGGGTATAGAGTATAAGAGCTGGATTCTAATGTTGCAGTTGTGTAGAACGTTGGTTAGGCCGCATTTGGAGTACTGTGTCTAGTTCTGGTCACCTTGCTACCGGAAAGACGTGGAGACCCTGGAGAGAGTGCAGAGGAGGTTTACCAGGATGCTGCCTGGTATGGAAGGACTGGGTTATGAGGAAAGATTGAGCAAATTGGGGCTGTTTTCCCTTGAAGGCGACTGAGGGGAGATCTAATAGAGGTGTATAAGATTATGAAGGGTATAGATAGAGTAAACAGTGGTAAGCTTTTTCCTATATTAGAAACGCACATTACGAGGGGCCACGGGCTTAGGGTGAGGGGGACGAAGTATAACACAGATGTTAGAGGGACGTTTTTCACACAGAGGGTAGTGGGGGTATGGAATGCTCTGCCATGGCAACACCTCTACCAGAGTGGCAGGCACGCTGGAGTTGTTTGAGTTACTTAGGCACATGAGTGGGTTGGAGATGGAGGGATATAGGAGATTGTTTTAAATAAGGTTCAGTAGCCTTGGGACGTCCCTGGTTATGTATAAGGACGTGGATGATAATGTTTTTCTCTTTTAATTCACAGGTGCTTCGGTCTGCCTTGTCCTACGAGGGGCATACACGCGATGGGTTGTACGAGGGCTGCTCTTGGTTGTTTCGAGAATAGCCTAGTACTTCATGTCGTTAGTGTACGCTTAAACTGGACCAGATGCTGGGCAACACGACAGCTCAGTGACTATCACTGTTTGCTGTGCAGACACATGGATTTGGGCCAGTGTCTGTGGGAGTTTTCGCATTCTCCCCGTGCTTGCGTGGGTTTTCTCCGGGTGCTCTGGTTTCCTCCCACACCCCAAAGATGTGCTATTAGGCTGATTGGTGAAATAAATTGTCCCTAAATTAGTTTTGCCGTAACTATATGGAACATATGGAATGCCAGAAGCATAGATAAGGGTCATGGGTGGAGGGGGGACTTGTAATGTTAAAATGGCGGCGCGGGCTCGTTGGGCCGAAGGGCCTGTTTCCCGGGCTGTTTTGTTCTTGGTTCTTTGATTGACATTGTAGCATGATTGACAGGACTGATGGCTGAACGGGATGGACAATTACCCTTGCTGCCCAAACAAGGTTACTTTGTTTCTTTCAGCACTGATGGCTGGTCCTCCATGCACAGGTGCTAACTGCTTACGCCATGCCTCCCAGGCCTTGTTGCTGCCGCAAACCCTGGCTCATCGCTTGTCCGGGGGTTAGGAAAATGTCCGAACTCTCCTCTGCATTCAGCAACTGGCCCAGCTTTCCCTCCGTGAACCATCTTCCTGACATGACTGCCTCTGTATCCATCGTCACACTGTATGCAGCTCTCTGTTGTTAACACCATACATCTGCAGCTACTTGGGTGAGTCACGTGCCCAGAGAGTCCATTCCAGTGAGAATTGCAGTAAGTGGCTGAAGATTGTGACTTGCAAAAGTGGCACTATTTTTAGTCCCATTTTCTTGTTAGTTTGGTACGTAGAATTTTTTTGGGAAGATGGCCCCCAAATGATCCTGAGAGATCTTGACAGGGTGGATGTGGAGAGGATGTTTCCTCTTCTTGGAGAATCTATAACTAGTGTTCCCTGTTTAAAAATAACTCTCACTTAAAGCAGAGTTGATTTAATTTTTTTCTTTCATGGGGTAGTGCATCTTTGGAAAATACTTCCTGAATAGGTGGTGGAAGCAGAGCCTTAGACTGTCTTTAAGGCAGAGGTGGATTGATTCTTGGTAAGCAAAGGGGTTGATAGATTATCGTGGTTAGGCTGAATGCAGATTTGAAGTTACTATCAGATCAGCCAAGATCTTATTAAATGATAGAGCAGGCTCAGGAGGCCAAATGGCTACTCCTGATCCTTGTTCATATGTACGGGTCACATGTTGGGAACTGTCAGTTACATATGAACACTAAAAGCTAAAATTGTACTGAATAGCTTATACTGTAGTCACTTGCTAGTACAGACTTTGGGGATTTCTGAAGGTTTTTGCCTTGCATTCATTAGGGCAGAATTCCAGGAGTATCCAATACCAAAGTGAATAACAACCTTTACTGCATTAAAAGAGTGTGCCATTTGTTGGCAAGTGGACTCTGGTAGAGGTGTTGCCATGGAGAATACATCAGGTGACAGTTAACTATCAAGCTTTTCTTTAATTCAAAGCAGGCAGGTCAGCTCGGAACAGGGCATTGCCATGGGGAATGAACAAGTAAACGGCTATCCCCAAGCTTTTTTGTTGAAATGTTGCAATGAAGTGAGCATGCTCTTTCTGTTTTCAAAGGATAGAGTCCTTTGTATGAATATATATGTTCTGGCTTAAGTGAGCAAAACTGTGAACCCCACTGATAATCTTCAGTTGGTTATTAGTGTAATTTGGTATGTTCTGAGTTTTGTAAACATGGACTAATTGAGTAAGGTTAGGATTTTGCCTGTTGTGAACAGCCAAACAGTGCTGCTTGATACAATCTATTCACTGGATGTGTAGCCTAGGTACTTGGCATCAGGCCAATATTTTGTTTAGTGGGCAAGAAAGCTTAGCATACAAATCAAATAATTGCAAATGGGTAGGGGAAAGATTCCATCAATGCATCTGGGAAAATATGTGAAAAATCTAGTGCTTTTGAAAGTAAACTATGTAAAATATCATAGTATTTATAGTATAGAAACAGACAGTTTACCCCAATCTGTCTTCTGGTTGCCAACCCATCTACTGGAAACAGATTATTTTTGATGGAACATCATGACAAGTTCCGCCTCCAAGCCCCACACACTATCCTGACTTGGTCCTTCACTCTGGCCAGGAACTCTCTTCTGAACAACAATGATTGCACCTGCATTATGTAGACTGCAGCAATTCAAGTAGCTCACTGCCACCACCATCCCAAGGGCAGTTAGGGATGGGAAACAAAACCAGCAATGCCCATGTCCTGTGAAAGAATAAATATAAAAAACTGGAGTAACTAAAACATTCATGATTTTGAAACCTCAGTCAAATCTCCCTTTAGTCTCTGCTCTAAGGAGAACAGCCCCGGCCTCACTGTTCTCTCAATATAAGTGAAGTTCCTCATCCTTTGTACTACTCTAGTAAATCTCTTCTGCATTTCTCCAAGACCTTGAGATCCTTCTTAATGTGAAGTACCCAAAAGTAAACATTTCTCCAGCTGAGACCTAAATGTTGCTTTATAAAGATTTCACATAACCACCTTGACTTTGCCCTCTATTCTCTTAATTAAAATCAAGTTTCCATACATTTTTCAATAGCCTTCTCAACTTAATCTGCCACCTTCAAAGATTTGTGTCCACATGGCTCCAGATTTAGGTATTCCTGCACTGCCTGTAAAATTGTACTAAAGATCATACTGCCTCCCCTCATTTTTCTTACCAAAATAAATCACTCATGCATCTCTGCATTAAATTTTGTCTGCCTTATGCTTAGCATTCACTGGTTTTGTTCTTTTGAAGTCTGTTCTTATCCTCTTCACTATTTACTACATCACTTGAGTTTGATCTACAAACTTTGAAATTATGCCATGAATTCCTGGTCATTAATATGTTTCGAAAAGAGGTCCTAATCCTGACGTTCGGAGAACAGTCCCTACAGATTGAAAAACAATCCCTTCACCACTATACTCTAATACCATGTTAATTTTGTTGACCAGCCTATAATGTAAGTCTTTGCCATACTTATGATCCACATACAAAGCATCAAAACACTACCCTAATCAACTTTCCTGATTAATTCATCAAAGAACGCTATCAGATTAGTCAAACGGAATTTGTCTATAAGGGCCAAAACGTCAGTTAATTTTGTTCTGACTGTTAACTCATGAAATCCATTGATCACATGTCCCTGTGTGCTAAATCTGCAGTCTGGAAATTGTAACATTTAAGGTACAGGATATTGCAATGCTTGTTACAGTTTTCCTGTCAAGTAACAAGGGTGGACTCTCTCGGAGTGTTTGACAGGGCGCCAGATCAGTTCAAGGATTGGTGAACTTCTTGAGACAGTCAGTCTATCAGTCATAAGTGTCACAGAGACAGGAATAGTAAAATAAGTTAAAAGAAGGGAGCAAAGAACAAGGCTCCAAATTAAAAGAACAAGTTGCAGTTAGCAGGCTAACTCTGCACTGTGGGCTGCCAGGCAGAAGTACCTCTTTGGAGAGTGGAAGAATCCATAGAATCTCAACAGTGCATAAGAAGGTATTTCAGCCCATCAAATCTGCACTGACTCTCGGACAGAGCATCTTACCCAGGCTTTATCTCCGTAGCCCCATATATTTACCCTGTTAATCCCCCTGACTGACACATCTTGAGACACAAAGGGGCAATTTAGCATGGCCAATCAACTTAACCTGCACATTCTTGGAATGTGGGAGGAAACCGGGTCACCTGGAAGAAACCCACATCGGCATGGGGAGAATGTACAAACTCCACGCAGTTATCATATGAATCATGGAATTGAATCTGGATCCCTGGCCCTGTACGGCAGCAGTGCTAACGACTGTGCCACTCTGCAGTAATGCTCGATGCAGCGGAAGAGCTGAAATTGTGTGCGAGACCTGGTGTTTGAGTGTACTTGGAATCTAGGGAGAAGGAATCTCAGAAGATGGGATTGAAACCTTTTAGGTGGGCCATTGTTAAAGCCATCTAGGTGGGAGAGGTGTTTGGAGAGAATTCCAACAGATCTTCAAAGCTGAATTGGGAATCCTTTGTGAGACAGAGTTTAAACAAGAATGTTTGATTTGGTATTTACTGATGTTCAGTAGGTTCTTGAGAAATCCATGAACTTTGTCATGATTACATCTGTCATTTACTCTCCAATGTGGTGTGTCAGATTGCAGTTCATCTGTTAATTCACAAGTTCTTCATATTGCTCTGAATGTTATAGTATAAGATACAGATTGCATTTTTTTCATCTTTCTGAATTTGTGTAGTATAGTAGTCTTTTCAAAACCTGTGGAATCTTGTGCTTTTGATCCAAAAGCAGGAGTCTTAAATTTCAACCCTTATCTATCTTAAAATGTTTTAATCCCTAATTTGATCTCCCTTCATGTACTGGAGTCTGGTCAAAGATCATAACCGGTCTCTAAAATCATCCCAAAAACCTATGTTAAATCACTGTTGGGTTTATCCCTTCCTTTTTCTTTAAGTAGTATAACACTTGTAGTTTACCAGACACTTGGCATAATTTCCAGTCAGTAATGTGCGCATATACATGAGCCTCAAGAAACAGCAAAAATAGCTGTGGGCTTTTTTACATTTTCAACAATGATAATTCATGAAATTTTAGATTTCTTAATGAGAAGTATAAAATCTGCCGTGGAATATTCAGTAATTTTAATTGTTGAAAGAATCATAGAATGGTTACAGCACAAAGGCCATTCAGCTCATTGTGTCTATGCTGGCTCTCTGCAAGAGCCCCTCAGTCAGTCCCACTTCCTTGCCTTTTCCCATTAGGTCTGCAGATATTTTCTCTCCAGGTGCTTATCCAATTCCCATTTAGAAACCATGATCTGCCTACATCATAATGTCAAGCAACAGCACGTTCCAGATCCTAGCCAATCACTGCAATAAAGAATTCTTTTTCATGTTATCATTAGTTCTTTTGTTAATCCTCTGCTTCTTGACTCTTCACCAATGGGAATAGCTTCTTTGTGTCTAGATCCTGAGCACCTCAACCAAATCTCCTCTCTGCCTTCTCTGAGGAGAACAGTGTTCTGCCATCAGCTTTGTAAATGAAGTCTGACATTCCTAGAAATAATTTCTGTGCCCCTGAATCCTTCATATGCTTCCTGAAGTGTGGTGCCCAAAGTTGGATAAAATAGTCCAGTTAAAGCCAACTTAATGTTTTATAAAGGTTCACTATACCTTTTTTTCACTCCATGCCTCCATTACTAAAGCCCACAATCCCATGTACTTTTTAGCTGTCTTCTCCACCTGCCCTGCCACCTTTAATGATGTTTGTTGTATGTAACCACATGTCTCTGCTACTGCAGCCTTTTTTAGAATTGTACCCTTTTACTTATATTATTTTCCCTGTTCCTCTGACCAAGATGAATTATTTTGCACAACAGTGCATTGAATTATATCTATCATGCTTCTGTCTATCCCACCAAGCCAGCCTATGTTCTCTTGAAGTCTATCACTATCCTCTTCACAGTCCACTATACTTCCAAGTATTGGGTTATTTGCAAATTTTGAAATTATACCTCGCATAGGGCAGTCTAGGTCATATATTTGTAGGGAAAAACTAGTAGTCTTGGTACTATCCTCCACTGTATAGCTTCCTCCAGTTTTTATCATTCAGCTGTACTCTTTTTCTTGTCAGTCCCTTGTATGTACATTTGTTTCTGGCCTACTCCATGATAAGAGAAAGATGAAGCCAATTTGGCATTTCTAATTCTGTTTGTGTTGTCTTGTTTTAAAATCGAAGATAATAAAATAAGATATTTTACAAACTCTTACCCCCATCCCCAATTCAAACTAAATTGGATGATTATAGTTGAGAAAAAACATTTGAATCAATGTTAAATACGTTTGCTACGTGGGAGTCCTGTATAAATTTTACTCAGACATTAGGAGCATGGATTAAATTGTAAATTTTTTTTACACCTGATATTGGTGTTTCTGCTTCTTGCTTTGATTTTTCTTCTAATTTTGCAATCAGTATTATGTTAAGTAATTTTATGTATTGTTTAATTTTGTTTAGTTGCTTAAAAGTAAATTCTAATGCTGTTCAAATTAGTCTTAATTAAAACCCAATTACTTTATTTAATCAGTTAAAATCTAACAACATTGTGAGGGCATTACTTTAGTAGCTTCTTTGTGTTCTTCTGTTTTCAATGCCATACCAGCCTAAAACATATGTACTAAATAGAACATGGTTTTGTTAAAGGAATCATAACATAGTACAGCATCGAAGGTAATTCAGCTGATGAAGTCTGTTGGCTATATTTCTTTTCCCCCCACATTCAAGTGCAGAGACTTGTGTTTATAATTTATTCTTTAAATCAATAAGGTTCCAAATGCTGAAAATAGAGTATCACAGATTTATCACAGTATTACGTCTAAGGCAGTACTTAAAAAGAAGTCCAGGGATAACTTGATGTTCCTGTGCAAGCTTCAACTTGCATGAGGTTCCCATGCAAGCTTCAACTTGTGTTGGGCAATTATGGGTGGTGCGGTGGCACAGTGGCTAGCTGTGTTGCCTCACAGTGCCAAGAATCTGGATTCAATTCCTGGCTTGGGTCTGTGCAGAGTCTGCATGTTCTCCCGTGTCTGCATGGGTTTCCCCAGGTGCTCTGGTTTCCTCCCACAGTCCAAAGGACATGCTGGTTAGGTGCCTCGGCCATGCTAAATTCTCCTTTAGTGAACCTGAACAGGTGCCAGAGTATGGCGATTGGGGGATTTTTACAGTTACTTTACTGAAGTGTTAATGTAAGCCTACTTGTAACACTAATAAATAAACCTAAAACTTTAAAACTACCCTGCACCTGGAACCCACAAAACTCCAATATAAAGTAAGAGAATGTTAATGGTTCTGACTTATTAAATTAATCAGCCAGGAAAAGTTAGCAGGGTTAAAACCAATTCTAAATCTTGGATAACTAACTGTACTACTGGTTACCCTCCACAAACTGCCCACCCCTAGCTGACTACCCCCATGACAACCCACTCAATCCTAGAATCGTAGATCCCTACGAAAGAGGCCCTTTGGCCCATCAAGTCTGCACCGAACACAATCCCACCCAGGCCCTACCCCCATACCCCTACATATTATACCCACTAATCCCTCTAACCTACGCATCCCTGGACACTAAAGGGCAATTTCTTAGCATGGCCAATCAACCTGACCCGCACATCTTTGGACTGTGGGAGGAAACTGGAATACCTGGAGGAAACCCACGCAGACATGAGGAGAATGTGCAAACTCCACACAGACAGTGACCCGAGCCAGGAATCGAACACAGGACCCTGGAGTTGTGAAGCAGCAGTGCTAACTGCTGTGCAACCATGCCGCCCTATCAATCCTGACTCCTCCCTCTCCCACGTCAGCTTACTCCCTCACCCACTGATCTTACACAGTTACCGATTCTCTGACAACAAAAACAGAAAATGCTGGAAAATGTTTGACCATTTGTAGAAAGAGAATAGAGCCAATGTTTCAGTGGGAAGGATCATCCAGACTCTATTCTCTCTCCAAAGATGCTGTCAGAGCTGCTTATGTTTTGCAGCATCTTCTGTTTTTGTTTCAGGTTTCAGATTCCAGTTTCCACAGCATTTTGCTTTTACCTATTCTCCTAATGTGTTAAAGTAGCAGGGATGTTTAAACGTAATGGTATACACCTGCTAGTGTCATAAAAAATGGGTGTGGCTTTATGCCTCCCTGCCGTCCCTACAATATACTAAAGAACTCCAGGAGAAACTACATTGCACATTTCTCAGCAGGTCTACATCAAAAGCCTGGACAAGAAATGTAGAGCTCCAAAAAACAGGAGTGGAATGGCAGCCTGATGATTGTCATTTCATGGAAGATTTGGCCTCATTTTGCTGCTTTCGTTGATGGGCTAAATCAAGTGCGGAGTTCAGTATCTTAGCCCTTTACACATCTGAATTTTGCCTACAAACCATCAATCTTCACATGTTTATCTTCATTCCTGTATTTGAAATTCCATACTACATAATTGTTAAGTCCCATATTTTAACTGGTTTCGTATGATCAATAACTTAAGCTTCCGGTCAGTAACGAGCTTGCTTACATTATGACCTTATCCTTTGTTTCTTGATAGAATAGCAATCTTGTGTAGCAAGTGAAACTTTCATTATGTCAGCCTTTGATCCAGTACCATTCTGTACCAGTCAGTGTCTTACTTCTACAGAAACTCCAATTAAAAAGTAATGTGTCTTAAACTTGCTTAACAGACAATGGCAAAGGTTACAAATATTACAGTATGAACATAGATCAATAGATAGGTTAATAGATTTTAGAGTTGCCTGATTAGCCTTCATGTTGCAGTCAAAACCAGCCAAAAAAAATGGTTGCCTGTTTAATTATTTCTGCCTGCGAATACAGAGCTATATACAGGTAGAGAGATACTAGCAGACTACTTAGCAGTTATTTTAAAATGCGCAGCTCTTTTAATCTGTCTATTGTTCATAGAATCCTACAGTGCAGAAGGAGACCATTCGGCCCATCAAGCCTGCAGCAACTCTCTTGACAGAGCATCTTACCCTGGACCATTACCCTGACCCTTTTCCCATAACCCTACATATTTGCCCCACTAATCCCCCTAACGTATACATCTTGAAAGACTAAGGGACAATTTAGCTAGTGCAGAAGGAGGCCATTTGGCCCATTGAGGCTGCATTGATAACAAACACACCCAGACCATAAATATTTAAACTGCTAATCCCCCTGACATTAAGGGTCAATTTAGCATGGCCAGTCAACCTAACCCACACATCTTTGGACTGTGGGAGGAAACCCATGTAGGCACAGGGAGAACGTGCAAACTCCACACAGTGACTCAAGCCTGGAATTGAACCCATGTTCCTGCATCTTTTTAAAGTTTATTTATTCATCACATGTAAGGCTTGCATTAACACTGCAATGAAGTTACTGTGAAATTCCCCTAGTTGCCGCACTCCAGCGCCTGTTCGGGTCAACGTACCTAACTAACTGTAACTGTCTCAGACTGTGGGAGGAAACTGGAGCACCTGGGGCATTGGGACCGGTTCTGGGGAGGTGGGACCTGTACAAATTGAATGGGTTACACATGGGCAGCACTGGACATGGGAAAATGTTTGCTAGAGCAGTTGGGAAGGGTTTAAACCAATGTGCCAGGGAGATGGGAACCTACGTAAAGAGTCCGAGAAGGAGGGAGCAAGGACAAAATGTGAGGAAAATGTTCCAACTACATCAAAAATCAGAAAAAAAAGTTAAAAGGAAGGAGAACTCGGGAGATGTTATTCGTGGAAGTGTTAGAATTCACAAAGAAGGTACAAAAGCTAGCGTAAGGACACTTTATCTGAATGCTTATAGCATTCAAAGCAAGGTAAATGAGTTGACAATACAAATCATTTCAAACAAGTATGATTTGGTGGCCATTACAGAGGCGTTGTTGCAGGATGGTCACGATTGGAAGTTAAATATGTAGGGGTATCAGACTGTTCGGAGGGACCAACAGGAAGATAAGGGAGGTGGTGTAGCTCTGATATTTAAGGATGACATCAGGACGGTAGCGAGAGATTATATAGGTTCTATGGAAAAAAAAATTGAATCCATTTGGATGGAAATTAGAAACAGTAAGGAGAACAAGTCGCTGATCGTCTATAAGCCACCAAATCATGGTGGGACGAGAAACGAACAGAGAAATAACTGATGCATGTAAAAATGGTACAGCAGTTATCATGGGGGTTTTAATAGAACATAGAACATTACAGTGCAGAACAGGCCCTTCGGCCCACGATGTTGTGCCCACCAGTTAAAAAAACAATGACCCTCTAACCTAAACCAATCCCTTTCCATCCATAAACCTATCCACGGATCTCTTAAATGCCCCCAACTAGGCGCATTTACAACTGCAGCAGGCAGGGCATTCCAATCCCTCATCACCCTCTGGGTAAAGAACCTACCCCTGACATCCGTCCTATAACTACCCCCCCCCTTAATTTAAAGCCATGCCCCCTCGTGCTAGCTTTCTCCATCCGAGGAAAAAGGCTATCACTGTCCACCCTATCTAAACCTCTAATCATCAAATCTACACAAATCAAACATCTAATCTACACATCAATTGGTCAAACCACGTCAGTCAAGGCAGTCTTGAGGAAGAGTTCATAGTATGTATCTGTGACAGTTTCCTTGAACAGTATGTAATGGAACCTGTGAGGGAGCGAGCTATCCTAGATCTGGTTTTGTGTAATGAGGCAGGAAAAATTAATGATCTTACAGTTAGGGATCCTCTCGGAAGAAGCGATCACAGTATGGTTGAATTTAAAATAAGATGGAGCATGAGAAAGGAAATCCAATACCAGTGCCTTCTGCTTAAACAAAGGAGACTACAAAATGATAAGGGAGATGTTGGCTAAGGTAGACTGGGAGCAAAAACTTTATGGTGGGACAATTGAGGAACAGTGGAGGACTTTCAAAGCCACCTTTCACAGTGCTCAGCAGGAGTATATACCGGTGATAAGGAAGGACTATAGAAAAAGAGATAATCAGCCATGGATATCTAAAGAAATAAAGGAAGGTATCAAATTGAAAGAAAAGGCTTAGAAAGTGGTAAAGATTAATGGGAAACTAGAGGATTGGGAAATCTTTAAAGGTCAATAGAAAATCACGAGAAAAGCTATAAAGAAAAGTAAAATGCATTATGAGTAAACTGGCTCAGAATATGAAAACAGATAGCAAAAATTTCTACAAATATATAAAACGAAAAAGAGTGGCTAAAGTAACCATTGGCCCTTTAGAGGATGAGAAGGGGGATGTAATAACTGGAAATGAGAAAATGGCTGAGGCATTGAATAGGTATTTTGTGTCAGTCTTCACAGTGGAAGACACAAATAATATGCCAGAAATTGTTGACAAGAAGGCAGGTGAGGACTTAGAAACTATCATTACCACGAAAGTGAGTGTGTTGGGCAAACTAATGGGGCTAAAGGTAGACAAGTCTCCTGGCCCTGTTGGAATGCATTCCAGGGTACTAAAAGAGGTGGCAGGGGAAATAACAAATGCATTAGTGGTAATTTACCAAAATTTGCTGAACTCTGGGGTGGTTCCCGCAGATTGGAAAACAGCAAATGTGATGCCACTGTTTAAAAAAGGAGATAGGCAGAAGACGGACAACTATATAGGCGTGTTAGCTTAACTTCTGTAGTAGGAAAAATGCTTGAACCTATCATCAAGAAAGAAATAGCGAGACATCGGGATATAAATTGTCCCATTGGTAGGGCGCAGCATGGGTTCGTGAAGGGCAGGTCATGTTTGACTAATTTGGTGGAATTCTTTGAGAACATTACATGTGGACAATGGGGAACCTGTGTATTTGGATTTCCAGAAGGCATTTGACAAGGTGCCGCACCAAAGACTGCTACATAAGATAAAGATGCACGGTGTTACGGATAATTTATTAGCATGGATAGAGGATTGGTTAATAAACAGAAAGCAAAGAGTGGGGGTAAATGGGTGTTTTTCTGGTTGGCGATCAGTGACTAGTGGTGTGCCTCACGGATCAGTGTTGGGACCTCAATTGTTTACAATTTACATCGATTATTTGGAGTTGGGGGCCAAGTGTAGTGTGTCAAAATTTGCAGATGACACGAAGATGAGTGGCAGAGCAAAGTGTGCTGAGGACACAAAGTCTGCAAAGGGATACAGATAGTCTAAGTGAGTGGGTGAGGGTCTGGCAGATGGGGTACAATATTGGTAAATGTGAGGTCTTCCATTTTGGTGGGAATAACAGCAAAATGGACTATTATTTAAATGGTAAAGAATTGCAGCATGCTGCTGTGCAGAGGGACCTGGATGTCCTTGTGCAAGAATCACAAGGAGTTGATTTGCAGGTGCAGCAGGTAATTAAGAAAACAAATGGAATTTTGTCCTTCATTGCTAGAGGGATGGAGTTAAAAAAACAGCGAAGTTATGTTGCAGCTGTGTAGGGTGCTGGAGAGGCCATACCTGCAGTACTGCATACAGTTTAGGTCTCCTTACTTGAGAAAGGATATGCTGATGCTGGAGGGGGTGCATAGAAGATTCACTAGGTTGATTCCGGAGTTGAGAGAGTTGGCTTATGAAGGTAGACTGGAGCTATACTCATTGGAATTCAGAAGAATGAGGGGAGATCTTATAGAAACATATAATAGATAAGACAGAGTAGACAGAGGGGAACCGGTGGATGTGGTGTTTTTCGATTTCCAAAAGGCGTTTGATAAGGTGCCTCACAAAAGGTTGCTGCAGAAGGTTAGGGTGCACGGAGTTGGGGGTAAGGTGTTAGCATGGATAGAGGATTGGCTGTCTAATAGGAAGCAGAGAGTTGGAATCAATGGGTGCTATTCTGGTTGGTGATCAGTGGAGTGCCGCAGGGATCGGTGCTGGGGCCTCAACTGTTTACCATTTATGTAGATGATCTGGAGGAGGGAGCTGAGTGTAGGGTGATGAAATTTGCTGATGACGTGAGGATGAGTGGAAAAGCAAATTGCTTGGAGGGTGTGGAAAGTCTGCAGAGAGATCGGGATAGGCTGAGTGAGTGGGCAAGGACCTGGCAGATGCAGTATAATGTTAGCAAGTGCAAGGTTATCCACTTTGGTAGAAATAATAGGAGAGATTATTATTTAAAAGGCGAAAAGCTGCAGCATGCTACGGTGCAGAGGGACCTTTTACAGAGACTTACTATCTTGTTTCTAGGTTCATGCAAGGACCTGGGGGTCCTTGTGCACGAATCGCAAAAACCCAGTCTGCAGGTGCAGCAGGTGATCGAGAAGGCGCATGGAATGTTGGCCTTTATAGCGAGGGGGATAGAATATAAAAGTAGGGAGGTCCTGCTGCAACTGTACAGGGTACTGGTGAGGCCGCAGCTGGAGTACTGTGTGCAGTTTTGGTCGCCGCACTTGCACAAGGATATCTTGGTCTTGGAGGGAGTGCAGAGAAGGTTCACTAGGCTGATACCGGAGATGAGGGGGCTAGCCTATGAAGAGAGACTGAATAGACTGGGTCTGTACTCGTTAGAGTTTAGAAGGCTGAGGGGGGATCTTATAGAGACGCATGAGATAATGAAGGGGATAGATAGAGTAGGGGTAGAGAGATTCTTCCCGCTCAGAAAGGATAGCAGGACTGTAGGGCACAGCCTCAAGATAAGGGTGGGGGGGGCAGTTTAGATTGCTGTTGAGGAGGAACTTCTTCACTCAAAGGGTAGTGAATCTCTGGAATTCTCTGCCCGTTAGTGGTGGAGGCGACCTCACTGAATATATTTAAGTCAAGGGTAGATAGGTTTCTGATAGAGGAATTAAGGGTTATGGGAAGAAAGCGGGAAAGTGGAACTGATCCTCTTCAGATCAGCCATGATCTTACTGAATGGCGGGGCAGGCTCGAAGGGCGAGATGGCCTACTCCTGCTCCTATTTCTTATGTTCTTATACGAACATAAGTGGAAAGTTGTTTCCACTTGCGGATGAAACGAGCGCTAGGAGACATGGCCTCAAAATAAGGGGAAGCAGATTTAGGACTGAATTGAGGAGAAAATTTTTCACAAAGGGTTGTGAATCTGTGGAATTCCCTACCCGGTGAAGCAGTTGAGGCTACCTCATTGAATATTTTTAAGGCAAAGATAGATAAATTTTTGAATAGTAAAGGAATTAAGGGTTATGGTGAGTGGGCGGCTAAGTGGAGCTGAGTCCACGAAAAGATCAGCCATGAACTTATTGAATGGCGGAGCAGGCTCGAGGAGCCAGATGGCCTACTGCTGCTCCTTGTTCTTACGTTCGTGGTACTGTGAAGCAGCAGTACTAACCACTGTGTTGAATAGCCTTCCAGTGTGTATAGGTAGCAGTGAGTATGGAAGATGGCATTATAGAATCAATTGTAAATGGAGCCCATCAGAATAATGGGTCTTAAGGCTTTTACATAATTATTATAGTCTTAAATCAATGCAAGCAAATTTAGATTTTTTTAATTTTTAAAGAAATACATTGGTTCAACTATAAATTTATAAATATCTGACATTTATTTGAAGTATGATTTTTTTTGTCACCGTTATACTTTTGAAGTTAAGAAATGAGGCTTCCGAGGCTATAGTTTGTGACTCCATTATAACCCTTAAAAATTAATGTGACTCCAGATGCCAGCAAAAACAAAACAGCAATGGAGCAGCATATGAGCATTAAATTTATAGTTATTGAACTTCACATTATAGTTCAATATCATATAAGTATGGGAAATATGCTTTTAAAGTGCTGTGTAAAATTTATGTAAAATACATGTATATTCATATAGGTTCCAGCCAAGATCTCCATATGTACTGGTGACAAGATTCAATGAAGCTGATGATCCACATGCACCCCCCCATTGTAATCAGACCCTGGCCTCACCCCCACACACAGTAATAGCCCCATCTCCTCTTCTCTCTCTCTGTCTCTCTCCCCCCACCCCCCCCCAGCACACACAGTAAGCACCTCTTTTTCGTTGTCAGTCTCTCTCTCTCACTCACTCTCTCTCTCACACACACACACACACACACACACACACACACACACACACACACACACACAGAGACACACACACATCAGTCAGCTCTCCCCACCTCCCACCCCATGTGCACATGCACAGCTCCCTCCTCCCATATACACATGGAAACTTTGTTTTTATTTGTTTTATTATTGTCACTTATTGGGATACAGTGAAAAGTATCTCAATACTATACAGACAAAGCATACTGTTCATAGAGTACATGGGCGGGAAGGGAAAGATAGGAGAGGATGCAGGATGTAGTGTTACAGTCTTAGCTAGGATGTAGAGAAAGCCAAATCTGTAAGAGATTGAAATAGAACATTATAAGAGAGTTAGAGTTGAGCTTAAAAGCGTAGAATGAGAGTAAAAGATAGAATTAGAAGGTATGCTGAGGACAGCTCACAAGATGTCACCTTGCTCAGGCAGCTCCTTGAATGATTGACAAGTGAACTGCTGTCGGCTTTTTCTTCCCACATACACTTATAGTGTTAGCTCTGTCTTTCCCCTCACATACACAACAGCCAGCTTCGTCTTCCCATATACACAGGCAATAATTCCTTCGCTGTTTGGTGACAATGATGCAGTGGATCCAGGCTATCATGCCAGAGTTTCCTCTCATAGTTGCCATTGCTGTATTGGAGGAGGGACCGCTCATGACCCCAGATGCTGTTTCTGCAACCGCATCAGGGATCGTGACTGACAGTTTGGGAACCACTGCTCTAAGCTGTAGAACAAAAACAAAGGGCCCAGTACTGGGAAGACGGTATTTAACAAAAAAAATACTAGTCAGTCTTGAATTACTGGTGCCTGCAAAGGAAATGGCAGGTCAGTTGGGTGCCATGGGCTCTTTCAATTAAGAAAATGAATCATGGAATTCCTGTACAGAGCAATTTCAGTACTTGGTACAAACAAAACAAAATTGCAAGTAAGTTACTCCTACCAGCTTTTCTCAGAACAGTGCAAAGTCAATTTACATCGGAGCTTGGCTCATTCAGCAAAGTCAAGAACTAAAGCTTACAATGACTTGACAAAGATCCTTCAAGATCATTACTCTCTAAAGTCACTGATCATCGTGGAACAGTTCAAGTGGAAGGCTCAGTTTGTGGCAACCTTAAAAAACGCTGGTAGAACATTGAGTTTGTTGAGTCATTAGAAGAGATTCTTCAAGATCGTCTAGGTTTTGGTTTCCAAAATGAGGCTATCCAAAGAAGATTGCTTAACGAGCATGCTTTGACTTTAAGGGCAGCAGTGGAAATCACAATGTCGATGGAACTGGCTTCACAATTTGGTGCAGGAATGAAGATCCACAAGTTGGAGATGGCCCATAAGAAATCAACATAGCAACAAGCATGTCACAGATGTGCCAAAATGGGCCATTCAGTGAGTGAATGCTGGAGGAAGGATAGTAAATGCAAGAATTGTAGCAAAATGGGTCACATTGGTAAAGCTTGTTAGGCTAGACCAGTTTCCCTTGAAGAATGTTCAGAAGAGGTTTTTGGATACCTTCCAGAGAAACAAGTTATATTCTACAAAATAATTTATGACATGGAAGAAAAGAAAGAAGAGAATGTCCAGAAATATAATGAAAAGCTCCAACTGAGCATTTTATCCATGCACGATGAATCACTAAGGATAGTCCAACGGCTGCTGAAAAGCGGCCCATGGGGGATCTGCCTACTGAGATAATATGGTCTGAAGTTAGAAATAGGAAAGAGGTGGTCACATTATTAGGAGTTTTCTGTAGGCCCCCAAATAGTACTGGAGGTGTGGAGGAGGAAGTTGCAAAGTAGATTATAGATAGGTGTGGGGGTTACAGGGTAGTTGTCATTAACTTTCCTTTTTAGGTCGAATAGTTCGGATGGGGCAGTTTTTGTAAGTGTGTGCAGGAGGGTTTCCTGACACAATATGTGGATAGGCTGAAAGAGGTGGGGCCACGTCGGACTTGGCACTGGGTAACGAACTGGGCCAAGTATTAGGTTTGCTTGTGGGAAAGCACTTTGGAAATGGTGACCACAATACGGTGTCTTTCATTATTGCAATGGAGAGGGATGGGGCTGTACGACAGGGCAAGTTTATAATTGGAGGAGGGGTAATTATACGATTAGGCAAGAATTAGGGAGCATAAGATGGGAACAGAAACTATCAGGGAAAGGCACAAATGAAAAGTGGAGCTCTTTCAAGGAACAAATACTGCATGTCCTTGAGGTAAGTCCCTGTCAGGCAGGGAGGAAATGGTTAAGTGAGGGAACCATGGCTCACAAAAGAGGTTGAATGCCTTGTCGAGAGGAAAAAAGGAAGCACATATAAGGATGAGAAAACAAGGTTCAGTTGGGTTGCTTGAGGGTTACAAGGTAGCAAGGAATGAGCTAATAAAAGGGCTTAGGAGAACTAGGAAGAGGCATGAGAAGTCCTTGGCAGGTCGGATCAGGGAAAATCAAGGCTTTTTTACTCTTACGTGAGAAATAAAAGAATGACCAGAGTGAGGTTAGGGCCAGTCAAGGATAGTACTGGGAACTTGTGCATAGAGACTGGAGAGGCGAAGAATGAATACTTTTGTTAAGTGCTCACCAAGGAGAGGGGCCATGTTTTTGAGGATGAGTGTGTGATACAGAATGATAGGCTGGTGGAGGTAGATGTTCTGAGATGTATTAGCAATTTTGAAAAACCTGAGGGTTGATAAGTCCCCTGGGCCAGATGGGATACATCCTAGGATTTTTTGGGAAGCAAGAGATGAGATTGCACAGCCTTTGGCTTTGATCTTTGAGTCCTCACTGTCCACAGGGATAGTAAAAAGTCTGACAACACCAGGTTTTAGTCCAACCTATTTATTTGATAATATACTCACTAGCTTTCGGGGTTACCCCCTTCGAAGGGGGTAACGCCAGTTTACGCCAGTCCAACGCCGGCATACCCACATCACAGGGATAGTGTCAGAGGAGTGGAGAGTGGCGAATGTCGTTCCCCTGTTCAAGAAAGGAAATATAAATGACCCTGGTAATTATAGGCCAGTTAGTCTTACTTTGGTAGTCGGTGAGTTACTGGAAAAGGTCCTGAGGGATAGGATTTATGACCACTTGGAAGATGCAGCTTAATCTGGGATAGTCAGCACGGATTTGTGAAGGGTAAGTCTTGCCTCACAAATATTCTTTGAGGAGATAACGAAGTGTGTAGATGAGGGTAGAGCAATTGATGTCGTATACACGGAATTTAGTAAGGTGTTCGATAAGGTTCCCCATGATAGGCTCATGAAGAAAGTGGAGGTGTGGGATAGAGGGAAATTTGGCTGATTGGATAAGTAACTGGCTATCTCATAGAAGACAGAGGGTGGTGGTGGATGGAAAATTTTCAGACTGGAAACCAGTTACCAGCCATGTACCACAGTGTGCGGGTTCTCTGCTATTTGTGATTTTTATCAATAACTTGGAGGAGGGGGCTGAAGGGTGGGTCAGTAAACTTGCTGATGACACCAAGATTGGTGGAGTAGTGGATGAGGTGGAGGGCTGTTGTAGGCTGCAAAGAGACATTGATAGGATGCAGAGTTGGGCAGAAAAGTGGCAGACAGAGTTTAACCCTGAAAAGCACGAGGTGATTCATTTTTGGTAGGACAAATTTGAATGTGAATTACAGGGTCAACGGCAATGTTCTGAGGAATGTGGAGGAACAGAGAGATCTTGGGATTCATATCCACAGATCTCTGAAGGCTGCCACTCAAGTGGATAGAGCCGTGAAGAAGGCTTATAGTGTGTTAGCATTTATTATGTGGATATGCCGGCGTTGGACTGGGGTAAACACAGTGAAAAGTCTGACACCAGGTTTTAGTCCAACCGATTTATGATGTCTTCAACACATCATTGATGAAGACGAACATCTCGCCAGGGCCATCCCCACACCCCCACTTCTTGCCTTCAGACAACCACGCAACCTCAAACAGACCATTGTTCGCAGCAAACTACCCAGCCTTCAGGAGAACAGTGACCACAGTACCACACAACCTTGCCACAGCAGCCTCTGCAAGACATGCCGGATCACCGACATGGATACCATCATCACACGTGAGAATACCATCCGCCAGGTACACGGTAAATACTCTTGCAACTCGACCAACATTGTCTACCTGATACGTTGCAAGAAAGGATGTCCCGAAGCATGGTACATTGGGGAGACCATGCAGACGCTACGACAACGGATGAATGAACATCGCTCGACAATCACCAGACAAGACTGTTCCCTTCCTGTTGGCGAACACTTCAGTGGTCACGGGCGTTCAGCCTCTGACCTTCGGGTAAGCATTCTCCAAGGCGGCCTTCACGACACACGACAGCGCAGAGTCGCTGAACAGAGACTGATAGCCAAGTTCCGCACACGTGAGGACGGTCTCAACAGGGATCTTGGGTTCATGTCACACTATCTGTAACCCCTGTGACTTGCCCGGGTTTGCAAAACCTCACTTACTGTACTGTCTGGAGACAATACACATCTCTTTAACCTGTGATCAGTGCTCCTTCCACACACATTGTCAGCCACTTTAGGACTTGAACAGCAGGTTAGGTGTAAAGATTCGCATTCTAATCAGTAATCTCTAAACTGTCTGTGCTTTATATGCTCTGTCTGAGGCCAGAACACTCCATTCACCTGAAGAAGGGGCTAACCCGAAAGCTAGTGAGTTTACTATCAAATAAATCGGTTGGACTAAAACCTGGTGTTGTTAGCGTTTATTAACAGGTTTGAGTTTAAGAGCCATGGAGTTATGCTGCAACTGTACAGGACCTTGGTGAGACCACATTTGGAATATTGTATGCAGTTCTGGTCACCTCACTATAAGAAGGATATGGAAGCATTGGAGCGAGTGCAGAGGAGATTTACCAAGATGCTGCCTGGTTTGGAGGGTAGACCTTATGAGGAAAGGGTGAGGGTGCTAGGGCTTTTCTCTTTAGAGTGGAGGAGGATGAGAGGCGACTTAATACAGGTGTATAAGATGATAGAGTAGACGTTCAGAGACTATTTCCTTGGGAGGATGTGGCTGTTACTAAGGGGCATAACTATAAGGTTCATGGTGAGAGATATAGGAGGGATGTCCAAGGTAGATCCTTTACTCAGAGTGGTTGGAGTGTGGAATGGATTGCCTGCTGTGATAATGGAGTCGGACACTTTAGGAACTTTCAAGCGATTATTGGATAGTACGTGGAGCACACCAGAATGACAGGGAATGGGATAGCTTGATCTTGGTTTCAGACAAAGTTGTGCATGACATAGAGGGCCAAAGGGCCTGTACTGTGCTGTACTGTTCTATGTTCTATGTTCACTAAGGTTCCAGTTGACTCCGAAGTTAAGTGGACAACCTGTTAGAATGGATGTTGATAATGGTACTGCTGTATTTTTGATTCCTGAGATTACATACCAACAAAAGCTGAAGCATCTTCCTTTAAAACCAGCTATTGTGATGTCGAGGACAGACACAGACGAGATCGTGCCACTTAAAGGTTACATCATGGTCAACAGAATTGAATGGACAAATGGTGGAGCTGCCTCTCCATGTGGTCCGTGGTAATGTTCTAGCTTTATTTGGTGACAACATGATTGGGGAAGCTAAAACTTAACTGGAGTGCTGTCAACAGAATAGTCAATGCCAAAACAGACCAACAGTACTTTCTGGATAAATCGAAGAGTATATTCGAAGAGTCACTCGTCTCAATGACGGGAGTTCAAATGAAACCAATCAAAAAGTCTCATTGCAAGGGCAGCACGGTGGCACAGTGCTAAGCACTGCTGCCTCACAGCACCAGGGACATGGGTTTGATTCCCGGTTTGGGTCACTGCATGAAATTTGCACGTTCTCCCCGTGTCTGTGTGGATTTCCCCGTGATATGCGGGTTAGGTGGATTGGCCATGTTAAATTGCCCCTATGCATCAGGGGGACTAGCTCGGGTAAGTGCATGGGGCAGTATAGATAGGGCCTGGGCAGCATTGTGGTCAGTGCGGACCCGATGGGCTGAATGGCTTCCTTCTGTACTGTAGGGATTCTATGAAGAGAGATGCCATGTGCAATTTGTCATGAGGCCGAAGGAAGATTTGTATAACTTGTTAACACGGGCACGTCAGTGGGCTAACCCCATTGCCCTGTCACAAAACCAGATGGTTCAGTTTGTATTTGTGGTAACAACCATAAATCCAGTGTTATGTGCTGATTAATATCTGCTTCCTTTAGTTGAAGATTTGTTTGCTGGGATATCAGGTGGGCAGAAATTCAGCAAGATTCATCTTTCACATGTATATTTACAGATGAATGTATCTGCTGAATCTGAACTATTGCTTATTATTTTTTGCAAAGATCTTTTTCATTGTAAAACAATACTTGAATTATTTAGGAACAACATTGGAGCATTTTCAAGCATATGGTCTGCATATCAACAAAGAGAAGTGTGACTTTTTCCAGACATCAGTCCAGTATTTTGACCAATTTTTGATAGTAAAGGCCTACATAAAGCACATAAAAAGATGGAAGCTAATTTTGAAGCACCATCTCCAATGAATGTGACACAACTGAGGTCCTTTCTAGGCTTAGTAAATTGTTATGGCAACTTTGTTCCTGACTTAGCTACATTATTGAAGCCATTGCATAATTTACTGTATGTGGTACAGTGATGGGACTAGACAGTAGAATGTGAGAAAGCAGAGGATATCAATGATGCTTTGCAGAATCTGAACTATTGGATCTTTTAATCTAAAGCTTGCATTACTGCTTGCTTGCAACACCTCATCTTATGGAATGGGGCAAACATTTGCATGTTATGTCTTTGGGAGAGGAACGGCCATTAGCTTTTGTTTCACACGCTCATGATTCTTGCTAGAAGAAGAAGCATTAAGCATAACTGTTGACATATAAAGGTTTCATCATTGTTTACATTATCATCATTTCATATCATTGACTTGATCATCAACCTATAACTACCATTTTTGGGCTGTATGAAGGTATACCTTTGTTAGCTGCTCGCTGATTGCAGAGATGCCACTGATCTTACCTGCATGCTCTTAACGATTTAAAGTATCGTCAATCAGGGTGCTATGCTTACGCTGATGCATTATCATGCTTGCTTTTACCTGTCGGGCTGGTGACACCAACTAGTTTTGCTAATATTCTTCCACCTTTTGCTGGTGGATCATTTGTCTATGATAGCTTCTCAAGTTCAGGAATATATCAGAAATGATTCCATGATAGGGAAGCTAATGGATATGACATTCAAAAGAATGATAGGTGGAATGCATTGTCTACATCCTGATTTGAAACCACATGTCAAGAAAACTTGTGTTAACTATCCAAGGTGGGTGTTTATTATATATTGGGGAATACAAGAGATAATTCCTCCTAGTCTGAGTGGAAGTTTGAACAACTACATGAAGCATGTCCTGGTATAAACTGGATGAAGGAGTTAGTATGTAGTTATTCTTGGTGACTGAGATTGAAAAAAAGTGGGACAGTGTCAGTCTTCTGCATCATTAAAAATTACACCATCATTGTCTTCTTTGCATCCTTGGGAGTGGCCTAAAATGCAATGGCAGCGATTGCATGTTCATTTTGTTAGTCTGTTTGAGGGTTACATCACCTTAGTCATAATTGATGCACTCTCAAGTGGCTAGAAGTTATTGTGATATCTAGTTCAGCTAAACAAACCATTGAAAAACTTGAAGAAATTTTTCCAAGACTTGGTATACCAGAACAGATTGTCAGCAATAATCATTCACAGCTTACTTGGGGTCAAAAAGGTGGTGGTATTGGGGTTCTTAAGAAACATTAAGGTGGGCAAATCCCCAGAGCCTGATGGGATATACCCCAGAATACTGAGAGAGGCAAGGGTGGAAATTGCTGGAGCCCTGAGAGAAATCTTTATTCTCATTGGCTACAGGGGAGGTCCCAGAGGACTGGAGAATAGCCAGTGTTGTTCCTTTGTTTAGGAAGGGTAGCAAGAATAATCCAGGTAATTACAGGCCAGTGAGCCTTACATCAGTGGTAGGGAAATTATTGGAGTGGATTCTTCGAGACAGGAATTACTGCCACTTGGAAATAAGTGGTTATATTAGCGAGAGGCAATATGATTTTCTTAAGGGAAGGTTGTGCCTCACTGAGTGTTTTGAGGAAGTGACAAAGATAACTGATAAGGGTAGGGCAGTGGATGTTGTCTTAATGGACTTCAGTAAAGTCTTTTCACCTTCTGCACTAATCTGCCAGGAGGGACCTTGTCAGTCGCACAGGATCAGAGGTGAGCAAGCAAGCTGCATACAGAACTGGCTCGGTCACAGAAGACAGAGGATAACAGTGGAAGGGTGCGTTTCTGAATGGATGGCTGTGACTAGTGGCATTCCACAGGGATCAGTGTTGGGACTTTTGCCATTTGTAATATATATAAATGATTTGGAGGAAAATGTAATTGATTTTGTAAGTTTGCGGACGGCATAAAGGTTGGTGGAATTGCGGATAGCGATGAGGACCGTCAGATGATGCAGCAGGATATAGATTGATTGACAACTTGGGCAGGGAGATGGCAGGTGGAGTTTAATCTGGACAAATTGTGAGGTGATGCACTTTGGAAGGTCTGATACAGATGGGAACTATAGAGTGAATGGCAGAACTCTTGGGCGTATTGATAGGCAGAGGATCTGGGTGTACACAAGTACACAGGTCACTGAAAGTGGCAACGCAGGTGGAGAAGGTAGTCAAGAAGGCATATGGCATGCTTGCCTTCTTTGGCCAGAGCACTGAGTTTAAAGATTGCAAGTCATGTTGCAGCTTTATAGAACCTTAAGGTTAGGCCACACTTCGAATTCTGGTTGCCACACTACCAGAAGGATGTGGAGGCTTTGCAGAGGGTACAGAAAAGCTTTACCAGGATGTTTCCTGGTATGGTGGGCATTAGCTGTGAGACAAGGTTGGAAAAACTTGGTTCGTTCTCACTGGAACGACGGAGGTTAAGGGGAGACTTGATAGAATTCTGTAGGATTATGAAGGGCATGGACAGAACGGATAGGCAGAAGCTCTTTTCCACAGTGGAAGAGTCAATTTCTAGGGGGCATTAGTTCAAGCTGCGAGGTTCAAAGTGTAAAGGAGATGTATGGGGCAAGTTCTGTACACAGGGTGGTGGGTGCCTGGAACTTGCTGCTGGGGAAGGTAGTGGAAGCAGATGCAATAGTGACTTTTAAGGGGCGTCTTGACAAATACATGAATAAGGTGGGAATAGAGAGATATGGTCCCCGGAAGGGTAGGGGGACTTGATTCAGTCGGGCAGCATGTTTGGTGCAGGCTTGGAGGGCTGAAGGGCCTGTTCCTGTGTTGTAGTTTTCTTTGTTCATAAAAATTTGAAGATCATCACAATGGTATTCAGCACTATTCAATCTATCATCCAGTGGATTACCCGAAAAATTCATACAATCCTTGAAACATTATTTGAAAGCTTTAAAAGAGCAATGTTTGTCATCATGTCATGTGAATACTTTTTTGGCATTTTATAGAAACACTACTCACGCGTTTACCCAATGTTCACCTGAATTACTACTCTTAAAAAGAAAATTGAGAACTATGTTTGATTTGTCATTATCTACAGAAACTTCAGAGATAATAGAGTGTCAACAACAATTTCAAGTTGCTAGATGAAAATTGGGGGCAAAACAGTGCTCATTTCAACTGTGAGATTGGGTATTAGCAAGTAATTATGCCACAAGTGAGAAATTGATGCCATCTGTAGTTTTAGCAAATACAGATCCAATTTCTTACATGTTTCAAACCAAAGATGACCTAGTATTTTGAAACCATAGAATTCTATAGTGCAGAAGGAGGCCATTCATCCCATGAGTCTGCAACAAGTCTCTGAAAGAGCATCTCGCCCAGGCCAAATCCCCATAACCCTGCATTTTTACTACGGCTAATCTATCTAAGCTGCACATCTTTGCATCGTGGGAAGAAATTGGAGTACTTGGAGGGAACCCACACAGACGTTTGGACGACATGCAAATTCCATCCAGTCACCCAAGGTCAGGATTGAACCTGGGTCCCTGGTCCTGTGAGGCAGGTGTGCCACACCATGCTGACCAACTGTCGATGCCTCAAAATTACTTTCCCGAATCTTCGCCAGAAGTACAAACTTAAGTCCCTCGTGTGAATGTTACCACAGAAGACTTAGTTGAATCTGAATTGCGTGATGATTGTGTCTGTGCTACTATACCACCTGAGATTGATGCAGAATTAGTTCCAAGATAAGAAGCGTTTACTGAAGTTCCAGATCATCCTTCTAGGGTATGCCAAATTCGAGGACAACCAAATTTCAGGATGCCGTATACAACCAAAGAGGAGTTAATGCACTTCTGACCGACTTCTCTATTTATTGTGTATAATAATTAATGGTGCATAGAACTGAGTCTAGAGTTTTATCGATCCTGTGTATAATGTCATAGTAATTTGTTGTCATGACCACAGAAATAAAGGGGAAAGGAAGTCATGTACTTATGTGGTTGCATGATACCTTTTAAGTTCCGTTCTAATGATTTGATGGTGATGCCACTGGGGCATTTCATAGGCTACTAGTTTCATTTTCTTCTCTGTACTGCCAACAGCTCTTATAAATCCATTGTTATTTTGAATCTAAATGTGCAAACCATGCTTTTTCCTCATAACAACCCCTACTTGCTAAGACATTACAGCTTCTTCCAAAAGAAAAAATGCAATGGTTTAAACATTCTGGCTACGTTTGGTGGAGAATGGACAAAACATTTAGCTCACTAATGGATCTTCTTCTCTAAAGAGAGAGCAGTTGGGAGCATATTTTCTACAGCATCTTCCCATAGTCATTCAATGTTATAAATAAGTTAATTCTGCTTACAATCTTTCAAAAAAATACCTTCTTCCTTAAGAAAAGAGAATATGTGCATCCTGTTAAGATTGGTCACTTGATACTGACAGAGTATTTGACATTCATGTCATTTCTGACTGTGTTGGTGAGCAAAGTAATGTCAGGTCATTGCTACGTGTAGAATTGGAGGAAAGTTTTTCTTCTGATTTTCTTTGGGATGACCTGGAAGTTGTGGATGGGATAGGGTAAAGGTGTAGTTGAAATTCTCACAAACATTAAGACTCAGAAAATAGAACACTAAATTTGTAGGATAAGAATATGGCCACAAGAAATACTGTGCAGAATCACTTTTTGCAATAGTGTTCCCTTCTGGCTGTGTACTGCTTTTCTTGATGGGATCTTGCTATTCTAATCTTCTAGTGACGTATGTTTGCTTTTCTAGAAGAAACCAAAGAGACAGAGGTGCCACCTGTGCCTCAGAACAGTCAGTTGACTTGGAAACAAGGCAGACAGTTGCTCAGGCAGTGAGTACTATGAACTTTATTTGCACTTATCACAGTTTCTAAATTAGCATTTTAAATAAATAGATTTGGAATAGATTTATATTGGCCCAAAGCCTCTGACCGAGTCGGAACCCCTATGTCCAACTCTGCCAGGAAACTACTCACTCAGCTGCATGCGTTGAAAAGACTTTGACTTCTGATGGTGGATCTTGTAGAACATTCTCAGCACAGAAATCCTCAGAAGCAATGAGGATCTGCAAACAACTAAATTCCCTTTTTTTTTACTGCACCAGCTGCTATATTCTGATAAGTGTTTGAAAGTCCACATCGTGTTGGTGAATGTGAGATTAGGTGGATAGCGAGGCAGCTGGGTAGGTTGGCAAGTGGTAGGTGCATAATTGGGGATCTAGATTGAGGGGTTAGCAGGTCTGGTCAGTGGGTTCAGAAGGGTAGTTAGGTGGTCGGGTCTTCTCAGTTTGGGTCAAGGGGGTTAGGTAGTGGGGGTGCTAATCAGTTCAGGAGAGCCGGGGGCTAGGGGCTAGTCAGGTGGTGTTGAGGGAGTCAAGTGGCAGGGGATTAGTCAGGTTGGATCACAGGATGGGGCGGTGGGGTTGGGAGGGTTGATGTCAGGTGGTGGGGATGAGTCAGGTCAAGGTTTAGGTGGGTGGTGAGGGCTAGTCAAGTCGCGCTGGTGGTGGCGAGAGAAGGAGGGTGGTGAAGGGGTAGTGAGAGATATTTGGGCTTGGTGGTGGGTATTTATGGAGTCAAGGCGTGGTCATGCAGTCATTTAGGTGTTAGACTCAGAATTTTCCATTATAACATTTCCTGAGTAACAATATAAAACCACAGAATTGTTAAATGCAGGAGACTATCAGGCCCATTGTGTCTGCACCAGCTCTAAGTGAACATTATGACTTAATGCCATTCCCTGCCTTTTCCCATACCCCTGCATATTGTTTCTAATTAAGTAAGCATGTAATGCCTTCCTGAATGCCTCTTTTGAACCTCCCTCCACCACACTTCCAGACAATGCATTCCAGACTTGTGTGAAAAAGTATTTTCTCACATCACATTTGCATCTTTTGCAAATCGCTTTAAATCTGTGCCCTATTGTTCTTGATTCTTTTATCAAAGGAACAGTTTCTCCCTATCTACTCTGTCTAGCCCCCTTGTGATTTTGAATATCTCTATCAAATCTCCACTTAGCCATTTTTTTCTTCAAGGAGAATAGTCCGAGCCTCTCCATTCTACTTTCGTAACTGAAGTTTCTCATCCCTGGAACCATCCAGGTAAGTAAGCAAGTTAGAACTGTCTGAAGTCTCCGACTCTAATTCTGAGTCGAAGACTTTTTCGGACAGTCCTGGGGAGAAGGGGAATTGCCCATCAGAAGTTTAGTTAATTTTGAAACAAGTTGCTTCCTTTTACCTATTAGCTAATGGAATATTTTATCAGTTTATATTACACACTCTTAATAGTTATTAATTTAAATATATACTTTAATAATGCGATTCAAGGTTTAGTTGGGTAGTGAGGGCTAATCAAGTCGCGCTGGTGGGGGTGGGAGGGTGGTGAAGGGGTAGTAAGATATATTTGGACTTGATGGCAGGTATTTATGGAGTCAAGGCGGGGTCATGTAGTTATTTAGGTGTTAGACTCAGAATTCTCCATTATAACATTTCCTGAGTAACAATATAGAAGCACAGAATTGTTAAATGCAGGAGAACTATCAGGCCCATTGTGTCTGCACCAGCTCTCTAAGTGAGCATTATGACTTAATGCCATTCTCTGCCTTTCCCCATACCCCTGCATATTGTTTCTAATCAAGCAGATTTATTATTAGTGCCACTTTGATTCAGTGTAGAATTTTGTTTCACCTAAACGATGATTGTAATTGGCTAATTTATTCTCATTTGTACTTGGACAGTGCTAAATCTTGCTCATGTTAAATGCAAAGCCTGATATTGATTTCATAAGTAAGGCGTAGCTGTCAATCTCCTATTAAAGAATACTGCAAACTGTTTAATATTCTGCTTTTAGTAATATTTGTTATGAGAAATCTATAGAAATAGAAGAAAATGTAAAATGCTTTGATATGAAAGCTGAAAATAGAATATGTGCTTAATCAAATGCATATATTGCAATTGGAACCTCAGATTGCTTTTTTCAAATTTCACAGGTATTTACAAGAAGTTGGTTACACGGACACGATTCTAGACGTACGATCACAGAGAGTGCGATCGTTACTCGGCCTTTCTGGCTCTGAGCAGAATGGGTCAGTAGAGACAAAAAATTTGGAACAGATTCTTAATGGTGGTGACTCACCATCTAAACAAAAAGGGCAAGAAGTTAAAAGGTGAGAAGCTAACTGCTGGTGATTTCCTTACCCCTTGAGTTCATGTACCCTTTGAATGAATACTTCTCTTAATGGATATCTTCCCAGATGGAATTTGGGACGGAAACGAAGAGCTCCATTTGGCAGGGAGGGAAAATATTCGCGTCAGATTTGGCATACTTGAATTGCATCTTAGATTTCCCAGTATTCTAGTACTGAAGGTGATTTTTAAGTCGATGCTCCATACCATCTCCCTTCTCATGATGCACATAGCTGCATCCATGGCACATAAGAAAATTAGAATAATTAAAAACGGTGAACAAAATGTTTGAATTGTTGAATTAATTTACCTAAAAATATATTTACCATTGAATTAGGTTTCAAATTTTAGCTAGGTTTCTACTGGAGCTGGATTTTAGAGCATTAATGCTCAGGCATAGTGTGAGGGTTTTTGGTGGTCCATCATTAGGGATGAGCAATAAATGCTGTCTGTGGCAGTGACACCCAGATTTTGTAAATGAATAAATATTATAGTGCACTTAGTTTCTGATCTGAGGCATGTTGATCTATTGCTATGGTAGCTTCATGTGGTGTGTAACTGGAAAGGAAGAGTTGTACGTAAGCTGTTTCTAGCACTTACTGGTAGCCGGCCACAAGAATATATTCATGATTCACCTTCCATCTTGGCAGTAGAGGCAAAGAGTAACTGGGCAAGACAGTAGCAATTTGCATGTATAGAGCACCTTTAATTGAGACCCCAGTTTTTTAAGTTTTGGCATTAGGATGAGCATTAGGTGTTTTGCTCCAGGTATGACTCGATTGGCCCACTAAGAAGTTCTTATTGAAACAAATTTTATAACAACACAGCTAAAATATAACAAAAAGAATCAGCATAACTTTTACCAATTGAAAATTCTTAAACATGTTGAGATAAAACTGTTAACAGCTCACTACCTTCATAGTTCTAATGTAACAATAACCCCAGAGACACAAATCCCTCTTCAGACTAAGTTAGTGCAACAAAAAGTAGGCTAACATGGATGCCAGATTTCTATCCTTTTAACCCCTTTGGACAGATATGAAAGTTTTCTGATCCCCATAAAGCAACCTCCAGAGAAAGGAACCTATTTTCTGTCAGATCCCAGCCTCATCCCTGTCTCCAAAACCAGAGAGAAAGAAAGAGAGTCACTTTTCTCTAACAATTCCAAGCAGCAACTGAGTTTATTTCTCTGCGTAGGCCTAGTCCCGCCCAGTCATGTGACCTTTCCTGTTATTCAACCTAATGAAGCCCTGCTCTGAAAAACCTGAGGGAAAACATTCAAACAAACTGCATTGATCCAGATTAAAACAAGCGTTTAGGAGCAATTATGCTTCTGCATTATCAACAGTGGCCGCCGTTTACAGACAAAGCGGCACCAGTTAATAGAATTGATTACTAACAAATCCGTTTTGAGTCTAGATGACCCTTCATTAGATACTCTCTTGAGTTTAAGTTTATTAATGAAACCTTCTTGAAGGGTTCTGTAACAAAACTGATTAAAAGTGAGTGGAGTAGTGATGTATTGATATTCTTAAGAAGGCTTGGTGTTATATTATTATTTTGACTTGTTCAGACTTAATTTTGAATATTTAGGATGGGAAGATAGAGATGGTAAGAGGGAAGAAGGGTTGGATGAGTTCAAAAAACAAACAGGGCAACCTATCAGCATTTCAGTAAGCTAGTTCCGGGACCATAATGCAGACTTTCAGGTCGGTAGAAAGAGATTTGAAAAATGTGTCGATGCTGTAATTGCTCACAAATTTTTCCTTTACTCTCTTCTGAACATAGGAACACAGGAGATAAGCCAAGGGGAGGCTTGGCTGAGGCTCTTCTTGAAACATTTAATTTCCTAGAAAATACAGATGATAGTGATGATGATGAAGAGGAAGGTGAAATGGTGGAGGATGTCACAGACAACAAAGAAAAGCACCGAATAAACAAGAAACATAAAGTAAATGTTCAAATTTATTGTACCAATGTCTTTGAGGGACTTTATTTAACATGTTTGGCACGTGATGTATGGCAAGGAGTGAGCTTAAAAGCTTTTTGTGATATTTCTGTAATTTAATTAGGAAGTGAGACTTCCGTCTCAAATGCAACCTAATCATTGCTTGAAGATCAGAATAAAAGAAAGCAATGATTAACAAAACAGAAGGTATTATAATGTTATAGTTCGGTGATCAGCCAAAAGATATAGGCTGGAATTCTTCGACCTCGCTCGTGGTTGGGATTATTCGGTCCAGCTGCTTTGAATGGAGATTTGGCTGAACTCTAAACTTTCTGTTCTTGCTGGCAGCAGTAATGGGACGTGGTAGACCGGACAATTCTAGCCATAGGCTACAATGGGAAATCCAAATGACAGTGGTGGGACCAAAAAATCCCACTGCTAGCAAATGGCGTACTGCCTCTCCTGAGAAACCCACTGATAGGAGGCCGGAGAATTCTAACCATGATAAAACAACAGTAATCTGATCATGTATTCCTGTTGTTGTCATAAGGCTTTTGAGCGCCATCTTAATCACCTTTCTGCTTGTGAGTTTTAGTCCTCAAATTTATGGGCATCCTATTCATCTGAATTTGTGTAAGGTTTGTTTTCTTGTTTGAGATCTTGTTTGAAAACTATGTTTTTTAATTCAGATGTTCAACATGCATTAATGACGCAAGTTTGACACTTGGATTCGATCTTTAATTATGAAAGATAAATAGCAAATTTCTGAATTGGATACTGTGGTGATTTTAAAATGATCAATATTTGTCACTTTTAGATTGGTAATGAAGGGCTGGCTACTGACTTGCCTGATGATACTGAAGAAGCGTTGAAAGAATTTGATTTTTTAGTGACAGCTGAAGATGGAGAAGGAGCTGGGGAAGCTAGGAGCTCTGGGGATGGAACAGAATGGGGTAAGAAACTCAGTGAAGTTGCTGATGCATTACATTTAAAAAGCATTGTTTGTCTGTGTTATGGCATGTATAGCTTTTTGTCTGAATTCTAATGATTTTGCTGGCAACCTTACCAGACAAAATAGATCTTCAGAGTCAGTTTAATGTAATGTCTGGTGTGATTGAATGTTGTTGATTGTGCCAGACTAAGATGAAACACTCTAGTTTTACTACTAGTTCTTTGTATTACTTCAATTTAATTAAAGATTACAGCTGAAAGTTGAAACTGTTGATGGAATCAGCTTAAAGAGCTTAACGTTTATATGATTGCATAAATCTTTGATTGGTAGTCCCAAGACTCTTCACTTTGATCAATGAACTAAGACCAGAGGTGAGCTGTTCACTGACAATTGCACCATTTTCAGCTCCATTTGCAATTCCTCATAATAAACCAGTCATGTCCACACGCAGGAAGATCTGACATCATGTAGGTTTGGGCCAGTAAGTGGCAGGCAGCATTCATGTCACGCAAGTGCTGGCTGATGAATCTCCAACAGGAGGGAGTCTAACCACCGCCACAAAATTAAGTAGCACTATTACTGGGTCCCTGCCCATCAATCAAAAATTCAAAACTTCTCGAGCACTTACAAGGCACCGTTCAGAATTGTGATGGAATATTCTGCACTAACTTTAATGGGTGTAGCTAGAACACTGTTCAAGAAACTTAACACCATCTATTTGACTGACACTTGATTTGCCAACAAATATATTTACCTGCTCAATCACTGGCATACGGTGCCTGCAATGTGTAGCATCTACAGCTTACACTGTAGCAATCCACCAAGACTTCTTTGGTACCTCTTTCCAAACCCATAACCTCCATTAGAAGAGCATGCAGCAGCATCAGCTCCCAAGTTTTCTTAAAGTCATGCATCTTCCTTACTGGACATTGTCACAGGGTCAACATTCTGCTACAACTTCAGCTAGTATCACCATTCACCATAGAACGTCTTCATCTCAAGTGTAATCAGAAGTGGACAATTTTGCAGCAAAGCCCATGTACCAAATATTGAAGGATTATTTTACTTGATCAGTTACTAGGTTTCACATAACATTGTATTGGTGTTGCTACATATAGGGGCATGCATAAATAACTGGCAGCCTGTGCTGCAAGTTGGTATAAAGGAGCATGTGTTAATGTCATGTCTTGACCCAAGAAGATCATTTTGCATGTCTTCCCTGTGCATTCTAGCATGGACTTAAAACCCTGTAATATTTTTTACTTCCCTTAGAGTCCTTCCTGTTATTCTGTTATTAGAATCTACCTCTTGCACTAAATCTGATGTAAAAATAATTATTATGATTCTAAGAACGAAATATTTAAAGCTACTTTGTGAAATTATAAATTGGAATGTTGCAAAACTAAATAATGTCAAGTCACTATATTATAACACAACAAAGAAAGTCCAAACTTGCAGTTACTATTTTTTTAAAAAAAACCTTGTCTTTCTTTAGCCATATCGTTATTAATGCTGATCCATGGTAATTTGGTTCTGAATTTCCATGGTAAATATCCATCCAAAATGTGTATGTGACAGTAAATGATGAAATTGTACTGAAGCATAATATAATTTTACTATTAATTTCTGAACCAGTGAGATTTTAAAGTTTTACCTTTTATTATTAAAAGACTCCTTCAGAACTGAGAAGCAACACAAATAAATAAAAGTAAGGGTCATTACAATAAAGTAATATTTAAAAAAAGGTTCAGTTATTTTTGGTTGGTGATACTGTAAGTTAGTGTTGTGTATTCATATCTGATTTAGCTTTTCCACTTAACTGAAATTGCAATCCAGAAGTGGCTGTGATCAGTTTTGTGCTTGCAGGGCCCACCAATCTCAGTGGGCTGGAAATATGACAATCATCAACTCAATCATTTTTTCTATTGAAATGGATGGAAGATTAATTTTATGACGCAGTGAATATATCCCTGTCTTAAAAAGATATATTTCTGTTGGTAATAATTATCCTTCATTTTTGGCATTTATTGGGCAGCCCGGTAGCACAGTGGTTAGCACTGCTGCTTCACAGCCCCAGGAACCTGGGTTCGATTCCTGGCTTGGGTTACTGTCTGTATGGAGTTTGCACATTCTCCTCGTGTCTGCATGGGTTTCCTCCAGGTACGCTGGTTTTCTCCCACAGTCCATTTTGGCTATGCTAAAATAAATTGCCCCTTAGTGTCCTGGATGTGTAGGTTAGAGGGATTAGCGGGTAAAATATGTAGGGATATGGGGGTAGGGCCTCAGTGGGATTGTGGTCTGTACAGACTCGATGTGCCTCTTTCTGCACTGTAGGGTTTCTACGATTTCTGTGATTTCCCCTGTATTAAATTATAGGCTTTATTTCTCCCATTTTTAATTTTAATCTTTAAAAACAAACCTTACACAACTGAAACAGCTAGGAACACATTTGTTGCAACACTAAATAGTTTTGACTATAGGACTTAACTGAATTGGCAGATCCTGGTAAGGGATTCCTTAAGAACACAAGAAATAACAAGTTTGCCATTTGACCTATCGAACCTGCTCTGACATTTGATAAAATCATGGATGAATTTGGAAACAGCACTCAGCATCTAATTCATCAAGCCTTCCAAGAAATTTACACATTTTAATGCAGCTACCTCATATTCCACTAAACTCCAGATAATATAGGCCTATTCTGCACAGTCCTCATAGGACAGCCATTTCATGCCAGCAGTCAATGCCAAAATCCCATATAATTTGCAACAAGTCTTCTCTATTGTTATAATCCATTCTCTTGCAATGAAAACTAATGTACCATTTAAAGTCAAATGTTTGTATAGTGGAAACAGGCCCTTTGGCCCAACTTGTCCACGCTGCTCCTTTTTTAACACTAAGCTAATTTGCCTTTCTAATTGTTTGTTGGACCTACATGTAAACTTCAGTGATTGGTGTACAAGGACCCAAAACTTTTATGAACATCAGCATTTATTAGTCGCTCATCCTTTTAAAAAAAAAATTTGTTCTGCTTTTCTATTCTTCTCACAAAAGTAGATAGTTTCACTCTTATCTAAACTCCATCTGCCAATTGATCTATATCCCTTTTACAGCCCCTTTGCACCTTCTTTATTGATGTCTTTCCCATTTATCTTTGTATCATCACTTTACGATATTTTACACTTAGCTTTTTCATCTAATTATTAATTTGTAAATAGCTGAAGCACTAGCTCTGATCCTTGCGCTAGTTTAATCCTGCTACGGCACGGTGACCAATTTATTCTGGTTTTTTGTCTGTTGACTAACCCTCAATCTCTGTTAACATATTACCCCCAGTCTGATGAGAGGCCTAACCTTGTGGCACTTTATCAAATTGCTTTAGAAACTCAAATACTACATCCGTCATTCCCCTTTATTTATTTTGCGAGTTAAACCTTCAGAAAATTCCTACTAGATTTACCAAACACAATTTCCCTTTCATAGAACTGTGCAGGAACCAGAGCCAAAAAATGAAAAAGCTGAATGTGCTGACTTGAGTAAGTCCAAAAAATTGTAAGAATTTAATCCTACTGACTGTGCTGATAAGTACAGCGATCTATTTTCTCTTCCTCATCTGTCTTCCATTTCTTTCCCCTCCCTATGCCTCCTAATATTCTCTTGTTACCTGGCTTATGTTGGGTCTCTTTGAGGTTGTCACAATTATAAGGTGTAAAAAAACAAATTCTGAATAGAAGGAAATTTCAGGCCTATCATCAGGAAGCATTCTAAAAGGTCTAACGTTTTGCAGAAATACAGTTCACAGATCCATAATAGAATTTCACTTAGATTTCACTCATAAAATTGTTCATAACTACTGCAATACAAATCATTCAGATTCTATTAAGATTTTATCATATTCTACACTGTATACATTTTGCAGCTGTTCTATCATAAAATCAATCTTTCATTTTCTTTTCTTTCCAACTTTTCTGGACAAACATAAAATTTTAATATATACAATATTTGAACTATTATTCAATTATTCATATCACATGGTTCTTCCAACAATTACATACGTGGACTTCTTTCTACTATTTGATTGAAAAATGGCTGTATTTTTCCTTCCTTGAAAAAATGTTGCCAATCATGATCACACAAGTTCACGTTTATCCCTTGAAGCTGATTTGTTAGCAGAGTGAAGCAAGAACCCTTCTCATAAGCTTATGTTCAATTTATTGACATGCTTTCTAAAATTGTTGGCTGTCTTGTGCTTTGCTGTTTTGGATGCAGTGGCATGAAATTGCTAGACTTGAAGCTTGCATTGTCCATTAAGAGAAACGTGAATAACAAAATAATAATTTGCTTCAAAATGACTTTATAATTTAGAATTGTGTGTAAGAGATTATATGATAATTCTTCTCCAGTAACTTTTTAAAGGCTGTGATTAAACTACTAATCTTCATGAAATAGCAGCAGTGACTGCTTGCATTCCGATTTGCTGATTTTTCAATGATGTGCTGCATGTAGACAAGGATGACTTCTCCCCATCTTCGGAGGTTTGGGCTGTAGACAAGGAACTAATAAGTAAACTGAAGGAACAATACAAGAAGGAGCGGAAGGGCAAGAAGGGGGTCAAGAGTAAGTGCAGATAATTCTGAATCATGTAGCACAACATTCACATTTCCATAAAAGTGCTCTACTTTTTTTTAACATTGTTCAAACATCTGTCTTTCATCAGCTTCGTTTCTGTTTGTTGAATACTTTTCTTTACTCTCTAAAGAAGTTATAGATTAGGGGTGCAACGAACAATTCTTTGGTTAGCTGGGTTATAGTTTTTCCTGTTTGTAATATGGAAGTTTCATTGGTGACGTGTTTGGAAGTACTCTGATATCTATAGTTGGGTGATTCAGAAAATTTTACTTTTTACCCTATGGTTTGAAACTGTACAGTTCAAATCTTGAGTCGCAGAAATTGGCCTTTATTAAGAAGAACCAGTTGGAGAGATGAAAACAAAATGCTCTAAAAACTTAGCAGTCCTGTCAGCATTTGTGGTAATAAGTACTGAAAGTTTTGAATGTAGAAAATTGTTTTACTGCTTTAAGTATTGAATGTGGAATGTAAATGACTCATAGCTTGGAACAAAACTAAAATGCAGCACGTGGAAACTAACATTGCATGGTAATGAGTCAAGTATTGCATGCATTTCATGCTAACCTTTTCGAAGAGCATGCACACTAATGCGGTATTCCTGATATTCTCTAGGGGATGTATGTCCATTGTTACGTGGTCAGTTTTTTTGATGTTAAAATAGAATAGCATATGAAGCAAAAATGTAAGGAGTGAACCATGTAATATTTAGGGATTGAATCTCAAATTTGTTTTAACCTCAGTGATCTTTGATCTTAAAAAGTCATCTATAATCAAAGGGTTTTCGTTTATAGTTAGGTAAAAATATTCACAGGAGAAGATACTAGCAGACAAGACTCCAACGGTTGTAAAGATTATGATCCAAAGATTTGGACAGATACATGCACAGGAAAGATTTGTAGGATATGGGCCAAATGCAGGCAAATGGGATTAGTTCAGTTTAGGAAACTTGATCAGCAGCAGTGAATTGGGCCAAAGGGCCTGTTTCCTTGCTACATATCTCTGACTCTTATTACCCTTCAGATTATTCCTAGTACTATGTGCAATCAGGATAGAGCAGTTGAATTCAAATGGAAATAGTGGAAGTAGGAGGGTTTTAGGTTTTAGGATTAGTTCTGGGTGTGATGGAACCTGTATAGGCTGGATAGGTTGCACCTGAAGAGAGTTGGAATGAATTTTTGCAGGGTGATTTAAAATCATACCCAAGTGCTATTGGGTATGATTTTAACTAACAGGGTTGTGGGAGCAAAGAGGTTAAATTAATGAGGAATGCAAAGATGCACAGAATTTGTGAAAAGCAGGTAGTACTAGAGTTTGGAAATATTAAGGTTGAATAAAAGCAGATGTAATAAAATCAATATTAGGATTACTGTATATGAACATGTAGAGTGTCGCAAATAAGGCTGGAGAACTATGATGCAGCCAGCCACATGGAAATGTGATAATGGATAAATGGCTCAAAGGAGAGGTGAACTAGGTATTAAATTTCCTTGTATAGAAGATATTCAAGAAAGACAAGATAATGAAAGGGATGGATAGGGTAGAGGTAGAGAGATTCTTCCTGCTTAGAAAGGACAGCAGGACTAGAGGGCACAGCCTCAAGATAAGGGGGGAGGGGCAGTTTAGAACAGAGTTGAGGAGGAACTTCTTCAATCAAAGGGTGGTGAATCTCTGGAATTCTCTACCCGTTGAAGTGGTGGAGGCTACCTCGCTAAATATATTTAAGACACGGGTAGATAGGTTTTTTGACAGACAAGGGAGTTAAGGGTTATGGGGAGAAAGCGGGAAAGTGGAACTGAGCCACTTCAGATCAGCCATGATCTTATTGAATGGCGGGGCAGGTTCAAAGGGCTAGATGGCCTACTCCTGCTCCTATTTCTTATGTTCTTACGTTCTTAAGAAAACAATGGAAGGAAATAAAGGAAGAGGGGCAGCGGTATTGTTTAAGGGGAAGCACCAGGCCAGGGTGGCAATGCAAGAGACAGGTCCACCATTTGCACTGCCAAGGTGTGGGCTGTTATTGGGAGCGGGGTTCTGAGTAGAAGGATCGGGTCACCCACATTGGAGAGGTATGGGTGGTGCGGTGGGGGGGCAGGGGGTTCTTGAAACACCAAGGGGCAAAAGACATATGTGAGGGTCATATATGGATCACCAAACTGCAGTGATAGTGTTGGGAAGAGCATCAAGGAGGAATTCAAAGATGAATGTATTAAAGGGGCATCTGTTATTATGAGTGACTTTAATCTTCTTATAGGTTCAGAGAGTCAATGTGTCACAGTACAATAGAGGGAAAATTTCTTAAGTGTATACAGAATGGTTTTTTGGGCAATGTGTTGATTTATTATTGTCACATGTACTAGTATACAGTGAAAAGTATTGTTTCTTGCATGTTAAACAAACAAAACATACAGTACATAGAGAAGAAAAGGAGAGACGGCAGGACCATAGAATCCCTACAGGTCGGAAGGAGGCCATTCAGCCCATCAAGTCCATACTGACCACAATCCCACCCAGGTCCTATTCCTGTAATCCCATGCATCTACCCTGCTAATCCCCCTAACACTAGGGTCGATTTAGCATGGCCAATCAACCTAACCCACACAGCTTTGGAATGTGGGAGGAAACCAGAGCACCCGGAGGAAACCCCTGCAGGCACAGGGAGAATATGCAAACTCCACACACACAGTGACTCAAGCCATGAATTGAACCCAGGTCCCAAGCGCTGTGAAGCACCCGTGCTAACCACTGTGCTACTGTGCCGCCCCGTAGGATGTAGTGTTGCAGACATGGTTAGGGCGTCAAGAAAGATCAGCTTAATACGAGTTAGGTCCATTCAAAAGTCTGGTGGCGAAAGGGAAGAAGCTGTACGTGTCCTCAGACTTTTGTTTCTTTTTTCTGACTAAAGAAGGTGGAAAAGAATATGCCCAGGATGTGTAGGGTCCTTGATTATGCTGACTGCTTTTCCGAGGTAGCGGAAAGTGTAGACAGAGTCATCGGATAGGAAGCTGGTTTGTGTGATGGACTGGGCTTCATTCACGATCCTTTGTTTTTTGTTTTGCGGCCTTGGACAGAGCAGGAGACATACCAAGCTGTAATACAACCGAAAAGAATGCTTTCTATGGTGCAGTTGTAAAGGTTGGTAAGAGTTGTAGCCAATGTGCCAAATTTCCTTAGCCTCCTGAGAAAGTAGAGGCGTTGATGAGATTTCTTAACTATAGCGTCGGCGTGGAGGGACCAGGAAAGGTTGTTGGTGATTTGGACACCTAGAAACTTGAAGCTCTCGACCATTTCCACTTTGTCCCCATTGATGTAGACAGGGTCATGTCCTACCCTGTGTTTCCTGAAGCCAATGGCAATCTCTTTAGTTTCGTTGACATCAAGGGGCAGATTATTGTTATTGCACCGGTTCACCAGGTTCCCTATCTCTTTCCTCGACTCTGTCTCATCATTGTTTGCAATCCGACCCACTGCGGTGGTATCATCAGCAAATTTGAAAATGGAATTGGAGAGGAACTTGGCCACACAATCACAGGTATATAAGGGGTATATTAAGGGGCTGAGGGTGCAGCCTTGTGGGGCAGTGGTGTGGAGGATGATTGTGGAGGAGGTGTTGTTGTTCTTTACTAATTGCAGTCTGTGGGTTAGGAAGTCTAGGATCCAGCCACAGAAGGAGGAGCTGAGCCCCAGGCCACGGAGTTTGGAGATGAGTTTGGTGGGAATAATCATTTTGAAGGCTGAGCTGTAGTCGATAAATAGGAGTCTGACATAAATGTCTTTATTATTTAGGTGTTCCAGGGTTGAGTATAGGGCCAGGAGATGGCATCTGTTGTGAACCTGTAGCAGCGATAGGTGAACTGTAGTGGATCTAGGAATTGATTTGTGCTATGACTAACCTTTCGAAGCATTTAGTAATGTTGGATGTCAGGGGCCACCAGACGATAGTCACTGAGGCACGCTGCCTAGCTTTTCTTTGGTACCGGGGTGATGGTCATCATCTGGAAACAGTTAGAGACTTCAGATTAGTATAGAAAGAGATTGAAGATGTCTACAAATACACCTGCAACTGGTCCGCACAAGATCTGAGTGCTCATCTGAGTACCCCATCCAGGCCAGTCGCTTTCTGTGCATTGATTTTTGAGAAGGCTGCTCTAACATCTGTGATGGTGGCCTTGGATACCGATTCATGTGAGGCTTCCAAGGAGGAAGGCGTGCTCTCGCTGACTTGTTGCTCAGAAGGGGCATAGAATGTGTTGGGCTCATCAATGAGAGGTGCATTGGTGCTGGCGATTTTACATCCCTTTGTTTTGTGGACGACTGTGTTTTGGAGACCATACTATAGTCAGTGGGAGTCTGTGTGGCTAGCTTGGGATTCTAGTTTGGTTAGGTACTGTCTTTGGTATCTTTGGATCTCCGTAAATCATATCTGGATTCTTGTGTGGACAGGGTTGCCTAACTTGAACAGTTCACATTTGGACTTCAGTAAGCAGTGGATATCCATGTCCATCCATGGTTTCCAGTTGTGAAACACAGATTTGCTTCTTTGGCACACAATCTTCTACACACTTACTAATGAAGTCAGTTATTGTAATGGCATACCCGTTCAGGTTGGTCACTCTGTTTTTAAATATTGACCAGTCTGCTGACCTGAGGCTGTCCCATTAGGAGAACCAACAATGAAACAGACCATCTTGGACTAGGTATTGTGCAATGAGAAAAGATTAGTTACAGTCTAGTTGAGAGTGAATAGGGATGAATGACCATAATGTGATAGAATTCTTTGTCAAGATGGTTAGTGAGGTAGTTGATTCTGAGACCAAGGTCCTGAATCTCAATAAAGGTGACTATGATGGTATAGACATGAATTGGCTGTAATGACCTGGGAAACATTACTGAGATGAAGGACAGTGGACAGGCAATGGCAAGCATTTAAGGAACTAATAGATGAAAATCAGAAGTTGCTTATTCCTGTTTGGATTAAGAGTGGTCAGGGAACTGTGACCAAACCATGGCTGGCAAGGGAAATTAGAGATAGTATTAGATTCAAAGAAGAAGCATACAAATTGGCCTGAGGATTGGTAGCAGTTTAAAATTCGGCAAAGGATGACGAAGGGATTGATTAAGAAAGGGAATATAGAGTATGAAAGTAAGCTAGCAAGGAGCATAAAAACCTACTAAGAAGACCCTTTACAGTCAGAAACAGAAGAATTCATAATGGGGAACAAAGAAATGGCTCAGAAGGAAAACATAAATAATGTACCAGAAGCTCTGGGAGAAACAAGTTTTAGTGAGGAGCTGAAGGAAATCAATATTAGTAGAGAAATTGTTTGGGGGAAATTGACGGGATTGTAGGTGGATAAATCTTCAGGATCTGATCATTTTCCCAGAATGCTTAAGGAAATGGCCCTAGAAATAGATCATTTTCCCAGAATACTTAAGGAAATGGCCCTAGAAATAGATTCATTGGTGGTCATTTTTGCACATATTTTGGCCTCTGGACTGTTTCCTCTAGATTGGCGGAGATTTTAAATTTGCCAAGGATGTCCAAATCTGATCATAACATGAATAAAGGACTTCGTGATAGAAGATGTTTAAATGATTTATGATATGTAAATTAGATTAGTTAACCAATATTTATAGGTGTTTTCCTTGGCACCCATTTTATACATGTAAAATAATGATTCTGCCCTTTGCAATGCTTTAGTAAGATAGAAGTTGTTTTGTTAATATGCAAAATATTTATGTAAGCTACTTTTACTTTGAAATAGTTGATGAAAAATTATTAAAATGTTTACACAGTGACCTATCTAACGGTAAGAAGCAATGCAGAAGAATGCACATTGTTTACATAAATTTTTTCTGTGAGCTGATCTTAAATTTGCGATAAGCAACAATCAGTTGCTGGAAATAAATATGTGTTAGTACTTGTATAATGGCACAATCAATAGACCTTTGCCAACAATAATATGTTGGGTTTTAAAGATTTGGGATGAGTTTATTTGTGTCCATTTATTGTCTGAGATTTGTTAAACAGATCATTTTCATAACAAATGTGATTTGTGCAAGTCTTTATATTGTGGCTACAACTACTAAAAACTGGGATGAGATTGCATAAAGTAGCTTTGTTCAGGAAGCTTTTCTAAGAGAAGCCTTTCATTCTAGCAGTCTAATGAGTCAGATTTGGCATATATTTCTAATGGAAAAGTCTATTGTTCCACTCCAATCCCTTAAATCTATGAAATAGGGGAAAATATCAAATGCAGAAATGTTAAGATGTCTCTTTCTGAAACTTTTGAATATTTCCAACATTTTTGGTTTTTATTCCCCTTTAATGAAATTCAGGATATGTACTTCAAAGCACAAGTGTTTTGAAAATAAATATTCAATATTTGCTGCATAGAAGTTTGTTTTCTCCATTTGAAATTAAATTCTTAATTGCATTTATACTTTGCAAAAATAGTTGCCAAACTTAGAAGTTATAAATAAACTAAAACAAAATCTAGATTATGAAAGAGTGACATTGTTCAGAACAGTTCAAAGATGATTTGATTTAATAATTCATTGGCAATAATTACATATTGTAGATAGTGAAAGATATTTGGTTTTGACTTCACTAGCCCCAAAGCAGCTCATTGTAAGTAGAAGATTGTAGATGTTACCAGATTTAACTCTATGGATAAGCTGGTTTGTGGGGGAACTAAGTCATTCTAGTATTATAGTTATTACTCATCCTGTTGAGAGGCAAGGAAATAAATTTTGTATCACTGCCAAACAAATTTTTAAGTGTTCTTGACTACGTTTGCAAAAGTTTCTAAATAAACAAATGTACTGAAAAAAATGTGCTTTTCAAGTTTATCCCTTGCATGTCAAATTTGTGATTTTTAGCTGTATATATTAGATTTATATGTGAGAAATAATTACCCATGTCAGTACATAATTTGTATTTTCCTCAACTTGTAGATTGTTTCATGGCTCTAGGTTACAGTATTTTGGAACTTACTGTTTTGGACTTTGTCAGCTCTGATGGAACTGTTTTGAGCATAATTTGAATATACTAGCCTGTTGGTTGACATAGAGGTCTCTGGTTGAAATTCATTATACTGCTTCTGTAGTACAAGTGCAGAATTATTTTTGAAGAATTAATTGTGCATTATTAATTAATTACAGTTCCTTTGCAGTAATATGCAGTTTGTGTTTGATTAGACTTGACAAAAGGTGCTTTAAGTATGTATTGAAACTGACTGGATTATTAATCGTTCATGTTGAAAATGCTAATTATTTTTCACTGAAAATATCAGATATAGTGCATTTAAAATCATTTGGAAGCATCTAACAGGGCATCACATTTTAGGCTAGTAAAATAAACATTTCAAGAATAATTGTAACATCTGAAATTCTTTTTGGACCAATAATCTTCAGTTGCTTCATCAATGGCCTTCTTTTAGAACATAGAACACTACAGCACAATCAGGCCCTTCGGCCCACGAGTTGCACCGATCACATCAACACCTACCAATCTATAGACCTATCTATAACCCCCAATCCCATTAAATTCCATATACTCATCCAGAAGTCTTTTAAAAGACCCCAGCGAGTTCGCCTCCACCACCACTGACGGCAGCCGATTCCATTCACTCACCACCCTCTGAGTGAAAAACTTACCCCTAACATCACTTCTGTACTTGCCTCCCCGCACTTTCAATCTGTGTCCTCTCGTAGCAACCATTTCAACCCGGGGAAATAGCCTCTGAGAATCCACCCTATCTATTCCACTCAACATTTTATAAACTTCTATCAGGTCGCCTCTCAACCTTCGTCTCTCCAGGGAGAAGAGTCCCAGCTCCCTCAACCTAACTTCATAAGGCATGCCTCCCAGTCCAGGCAACATCCTTGTAAATCTCCTCTGTACCCTTTCAATAGCTTCTACATCCTTCCTATAGTGAGGCGACCAGAACTGCGCACAGTACTCCAAATGAGGCCTGACAAGGGTCTTATAAAGTTGCAGCATTACCTCCCGATTCCTAAACTCAATCCCTCGATTAATGAAGGCCAGTACACCATACGCCTTCTTGACCACATCCTCCACCTGCGAGGCCGATTTAAGAGTCCTGTGGACCCGGACCCCAAGATCCTTCTGCTCTTCAACACTACTAAGACTCCTGCCCTTGATAGTGTACTCATTCATCCCATTGGTTCTGCCAAAATGGACGACTACACATTTATCTGTGTTGAAGTCCATCTGCCACTTCTCCGCCCAGTCCTGCATCCTATTTATGTCCTGCTGCAACTTTTGACATCCTTCCAGACCATCCACAACACCACCGACCTTCGTGTCATCAGCGAACTTACTTACCCATCCCTCCACTTCCTCATCTAGGTCATTTATGAAAATGACAAACAGCAAGGGTCCTAGAACAGATCCCTGGGGCACTCCACTGGTGACTGACCTCCACGAGAAAGACCCATCCACAACCACCCTCTGCCTTCTGCAGACAAGCCAGTTCTGGATCCACAAGGCCAAAGGCCCTTGGATCCCATGCCCTCTCACCTTCTCAAGAAGTCTTGCATGGGGGACCTTATCAAACGCCTTGCTGAAGTCCATGTACACCACGTCCACTGCACTTCCTTCGTCAATGTGTTCAGTCACATTTTCGAAGAACTCAACCAGGCTCGTAAGGCACGACCTGCCCTTTTCATTGTAAGAAGTCTCACAACACCAGATTAAAGTCCAACAGGTTTATTTGGTAGCAAACGTCACTAGCTTTTGGAGTGCTGCTCCTTTGTCAGGTGAGTGGGGAGGTGATAGGGCACTCACCTTGACGAAGGAGCAGCGCTCTGAAAGCTAGTGGCGATTGCTACCAAATAAACCTGTTGGACTTTAACCTGGTGTTGTGAAACTTCTTACTGTGTTTACCCCAGTCCAACGCTGGCATCTCCACGTCTTTTCACCATCAGGTCAGCAGTGGAATGTTCACTGATGATTGTGCAATGTTAAGCACCGTTTGTGACACCTTGGAAAATGAAACAGTTCATGTCCAAATACAACAAGACCAGGACAATACCCTGGCTTGAGATGACAAGTGGCAAGTAATATTTGCACCAAACAAGTGCCAGTCAATGACTATCTCCAACAAGAGAGCACCTAACCATAGTTGCATGACATTCAGTGGCATGACCAATTCATGACCAGAAACTCAACTGGACTAACCATAAAAGTACTGTGGCTAGAAGAGCAAGTCACAGGCTTGGAAATTAAATGTTGCCATTGTCCCAGATGACCATAGACTGTTCTCCTCTTTGAGGGGGAAAGCTGACTGATGGTGATTTAACCCAACAATCACCACACCTCAGGCAAGGGACAAGGTTGAGAAGGTGGGGCCTTCATGAATGACCTCAGCCAGTACGAGAATTGAATCTGCGCCGTTGGCATTGTTCCACATAACAAACTAGCCGTCAAGTCAACTGAACTTTCTGACTCTCACGTGCTAGGAATCCTGTGGCAAGTAACTGACCTCGACTCCCCAAAGCCCATTGACAACCTGCGAGGCACAAGTCAGGAGTGTGATGGAATATTCTGTGCTTGTCTTGTTGAGCGCATCTCCAACAACACTCAAGAAATTTGATACCATTTGGTGTTAAGAGATAATTGACATCTCTTCTACAAACATTCAGTCCCTCCATCATCAACATATAGTAGCAGCTGTGTGTAAAATCTACAACATATACTGCAGGAATTCATCAAGGCTCCTTGGATTGCATCTGCACATGACGACTGCCATTTTGATTTGATTTATTGTTGTCACGTGTTAGTATACAGTGAAAAATATTGTTTCTTGCTCGCTATACAGACAAAGCATACTGTTCATCGAGAAGGAAAGGAGAGAGTGCAGAATGTAGTGTTACAGTCATAGCTAGGGGATGGAGAAAGATCAATTTAATGCAAGGTAGGTCCATTCAAAAGTCTGATGGCAGCAAGGAAGAAGCTGTTCTTGAGTTGGTTGATACGTTACTTGAGACTTTTGTATCTTTTTCCTGATGGAAGAAGGTGGGAAGAGAGTATGTCAGGAGTGCATGGGGGTCCTTAATTATGCTGGCTGCTCTTCCGAGGCAGTGGGAAGTGTAGGAGAGTCAATGGATGGGAGACGTTTTCATGACCTTTTTTAGTTTCTTGGGGTCTTGGGCAGAGCAGGAGCTATACCAAGCTATGACACAACCAGAAAGAATGTATTCTATGGTGCATTTGTAAAAGTTGGTGAGAGTCGTAGCTGACACGCAAAATTTCCTTAGTCTTCTGAGAAAGTAGAGGCATTGGTGGATTTTTCTTAATGGCATAGGGGGGACCAAGACAGGTTGTTGGCGATCTGGACATCTAAAAACTTGAAGCTCCTAACCGTTTCTACTTTGTCCCCATTGATGTAGACAGCGGCGTGTTCTCCACTATGCTTCCTGAAGTTGATGACCGTCTCCTTCATTTTGTTGACATTCAGGGAGAGATTTTTGTCATCGCACCAGTCTACCATGTAGAAGGATGATGGTAGCAGATACATGGGAACACCATCATTTGGAAGTTCCCCTTCAAGTCACCTACAGCATTGACTTGAAAATATATCAACATTCCTTCACTTTTTTGTTGGGTCAAAGTTGTGAAACTCCCTCCCTAATGCCACAGGAGGTGTAGCTACACCACGTGAATTGCTGTGGTTAAAGAATACAGCTCACCGCTAACTTCCCAAGGGCAACTTGGCATGGGCAATGCATGCTGGCCTAGCCAGTGAGTCCCACATTCCTTAAATGAATAAAAAATATATCGCCCATTGAAGGTATCTATGAGCGAGATCAAGTCTGACATCAAGATCACCATCAAAGATCTGGATGTTGGCATAAGTAGCCCTCGTGGAATCCATGTTTAGTAAAATGATCCATGATAATGATTGGGCCAGTGTCTACTTAAAAATGCTATATGTTAAAAACCTATATGTTACAAACCAGTGATGTTCTAACAAAAATACATCTTAAATTTTCGTGAATATAATAGAATGTATGTTTAATTTTTTAACCATGTGCATTTAACACTGATTTACAGTAACTGCAGAATTAGAAGTCGTTGCGTTGAAGAACTGTAACTAAGTGTTTTAGCCTTAATGTGTATATGGATATTTTTTATTCATTAATGGAATGTGGGCATCACTGATACAAGAATTTATTACCCATCCCTGATTGCCCTTGAGGAGACAGTAAAGAATCAACCACATTGCTTTGGATCTGGAGTCACATGTAGGCCAGACAAGGTAAGGATGGCAGATTTCCTTCCCTAAAGGACATTAATGAACCAGAGGCATTTTTATGACAGTTAGCAATGGCTTCCATGGTCATCGTTAGACTTTTAATTTCAGACTTTTACTGAATGCTAATTTCAACATCTACTGGGGTAGGATTTGAACTAGAGCATTGCTTTGGGTCTCTAGATTACTAGTCCAGTGACATTACCACTATGCCATTGCCTTCTCATTTTGTATTGGAGCATGTGATTGAAATTACTGGTTCCTGATTGAATATATATACATGTTCAAGGATTTTTGTTTTAAGTGTTCCTGTGGTTTTACTAACTAACTTGCTGAGTCCAATAGATAAAGTCACAATATTCCTATAAATGTGAGCAATGGGTTCTGAGCTATTAGGCTGTCGTCATATTCTCAACATTGAGTCAAAGACTCAAAAGCTGTTTGTTGGAATGACATCTTATTCACTTTGTACAATGATCTCCATGTTGGAATTTGAGAATTTTTTCATTTAAATGTTTCAAATAGCTCATTCAAATCGTTTTCATTTTCCAATTTGCTACTCTTCTGTTGAAAATGCTAACTATTGCTCCAGTTGTTTCACTGGCACCTGAATCTATTAGAAACTTATTCCAATAACTATTATTCTTGTGTGGGCCAAGAATACTTTTGTTGTAGAGGAATGCATCATAGCTGATCCTGAATCTGTCCACAAGTGACATGCACACACATACTTTTCCATGAAGAGTCACAGGATAATCAGGAGGTGAAACACATGCTGATTTCTCACTTCACTCATTACTTGATAGCCCAGTGACATTGACATCAGTTGTAACATCCCAGCAGTTGAGATCACTTGACCTGGGCAAGATCGTTGATTGAATGTGGTTATTTCCAAATTTTTCTGTTTCTATGCTGCACCAGGTATTCACTGAGGCATTGAGGAAAATATAATAATTAGTTTTAGATTAACATGTGCTTCTTTCATGAAATTTTTTTTTGTATGTACTTTTGCCCATCTCTGCATTGTTTTCAGTGGCAGGACAAACAATACACTGCCATTTCTATGATTGACGGTAGTGATTAGATGAGAGGGCTGGGTAAAATACTTCTACATGCTACTCACTTAGAGGAAGATTATGTTTCCTGTCACGCACACACACTGGCAATTCTCCCTTTGTCAATTGCAAATGATATTGATATGCAACTTAAGTATTTCATTAGGCAGCAACTACTTCATCATGTATGATAACAGAGAACTGGACTGTCGTGTCTGAGTACAACTTCGTACACTTGGGAGTATGTGTCCAGTTTTCCAAGTGAAGACAAGGAGTTACAGAAACCATGGAAACATGCTTTTGAGAGGCTATGCCTCTGACAAATATATGATACAGACTATATATGCCATCCATCTGTTAAATGAATAGTTGTGTATTTCCGCAGGATGAGGCAAATGCTTCTGTGCAAGCAGGAAGATTAAACTTAATTCATTCTTATTTTTGCTTTGCCTGGAATATCTTTCCTCTTGTGCTTCACGTCCTTTTGGGCAATGTCTTGATCTTTGTCAGTTGCCAGCCTGTTTCACTCCAGAGGTGAGGCTAGAAGCAGAACCCACACTGAACATTGAAATTCTGTTACTAGCCATGCACATATATGCATTTATTTACTCTATTACCACTGGACTTTCTACTGGCCATTTCTAAATAAAAAAAAACTCCTTGGCACTTTAATCCATTCTTCTGTTTTGGTGAATGAACTCCTTCAGTCTATATTTGGATCTCGCTCCTCAGTTTCATATTCCTTAACAGACTGTGTTTTTTGGAGTGTGAGGACTCCACTTGGACACACCAGATGGCCCCAGGAATGATTTGAATCAAGAGAAGTCCCACAGCCATTTGTGCACAATTCCTCTAGCCTGTGAAGATACCTATGATGGAAATTAATTCTATGAATGGACAGTAAGACTTTACACCCATACTCTGTACCAATAGATGGTGTGATACATACCTGACAACATAGAAGACCTGCACAGAGGATTGTAATTACTTTGGTGAGTAATTGCTATCTGAAAAATTTGAACTAGCAATAATAGTTCCTCATTTAAAAAAGAGGATCTGAAGTTTGTGTTTTGCTTTGATGAAATATCTTAGTTGGGTTCATGAGATATGGTCAATAAAGAGAATGAATAAAAATTGTCTCACGTTTTGCTCCTTGTATTTGTGTCCCAATTTGTTTTTGCTTTTAACTGAAACGCAGAACAATTGAAGTGAGAACGTAAGTCTGGAAGACTATCATAAAAACAATCTGTTGACCAATCTTTTGACAGAAGTATTTAATGCACTAGTTTGTTGCACCCCTAGTATAAACATCTAAATCTTTTAGCTTTGTTTTGTCCTCCATTCATGTTGCTCAACTGAACAATTCTTTATTTTTTTTCTTTCCACGCCTAATTTGTGAAATCCTTTATATAGATAATTGCATCAGGAAGATATTGGCTTTTGTATTTCAATTTTGGTAGCTATTTAAAATTGCATGTAGTAGATTATAATAATTCAGTTAGAAAAAATAGTTTTAATGAGTATGAATACATGAGAATGTTGATTCATGTATAAATTATTATTCAAGGTGATTTGGTTTTGTAAGCAGTTATAACATATATGTTTGATTTCGACAGCAAATAAAAGTTGTAATTATAGAACCCATTTCAAAATAACAAGAATGCTGGATATGTGACTGAACCATTACTGATGGCTTTCATTTACAGGGGTAAACAGGTCAAAACTTCAGGATATGATTGCAGATCTCAGAGATGATGAGCTGCCACACATGCCATCTGGAACCATGATTCAGTCTAGGCCAACCTCTTCCAGACTGGCTGATCATGACAGCTCAAGAACAGAAGAAGGTATAATTAAAATTGTTACTATATCTCAAAAACGAATGCTGGAAATGCTCTGTTCGCTTGCAGCAATTATGGAGAGAAACACAAAATTCATGTTTCAGGTGAATGATCTTTCATCAGGATTGGAAAAAGTTAGCCTTGTAACATGGTTTAAGTAAGTGCAGAGGCAGGGAAAAGGGGGAGTGGAGTAAGCAAAAAGGAAGGTCTGTGAAAGAATGGAAGGCAGGAGATATTAAATGAAGAGAAACAAAAATCTGCCTGACAGACATACCAATGAAAATAGATTCACAGCCATTGCTGTCTGGAACTGTAGGGGTTACTGGTTATAATCAGAAATTGTTGAACTCCAAATGTTGAGTACAGAAGGTTATAAAGTGGCTAAATAGAAAGAGATGCCATTCTTCAAGCTTATGTTGAGCTTCTTCAGAACAGTGGAGGAGACAAAGGAAATGAGACTCCAGAGTAGGAGTGAGACAATTATAATGACAAGTGCCTAATGATTTGGGATCATGCTTGCAGATTAAATGAGGTGTTGTGCAAACTGATCACCCAGTCTGAGTTTGACCTCCCTAATCTAGGAAAGACTGCTTTGTGAGCATTGAATACAGTATGCTAAATTGAAAAAAGTACAAGCAATTCTCTGCTTCATTTGAAAGGAGCCTTTTCATGAAAGTCCCTCTTGGATATTCTCTCTCTCACCTCTTTCTTTTCAGTACATTAATGACTATATTAGTCTCCTGCTGTCAACCTTAACTGAAAAAAATTATAATCGTTGCTTTCAATTTCCACCTTTCCCCTTGCCTTTTTATCATCCATTTTCAACTCTTTCCATCTCTGGAGAGAGGTTATGGACTAAAAAGAAATCCGGAATTAGAAGTCTAATAACCACAAAACCATTGTTGATTGTCATTAAAACCCACCTGTTCACTAATGTCCTTTGTGGAAGTAAATCTGTTGCCTTTGCCTAGTCTGGTCTACGTGTGACTCCAGATCTATAGCAATGTGGTTGACTCTTAAATGCCCTTTCAAGAACAATTAGGAGCAATAAATGTTGGCACAACCAGTGAAGCCCACATCCAATGAAAGAATTTCAAGAACTAATATCGTAGAATAGATCATAGAATCCTTACAGTGCAGATCCATGATAAGCATTCAGGGAGTTCAACAGTTTATGATCATAGCCACCAGCTCTGTTTTTTTTCAGGCAGAAGCTGTTGGTTTTGAATTTACTATTCCAATTTGCACTTCTTCCAGATGCATTTTTTGTTTCTTTACTTGGCCTACGATCATCTGTTTTGCCATTTAATGTCTCCTACCTCGCATTTTATCAATTTTTTTCCCTTTTTCCTCCCCCTTTTCCCTACTTAGGTATTTGCTTAGAAGTTTAATTTATCTCCAGTTCTGATGAAAGATCATCCACCTGAAACATCAACTTTATCTCTCTCTCTCTACAGCTGTTGCTTAACCTACTGGATATTTGCAACATTTTGTTTTTATTTCAGATTTCTAGCATCTGTGATATTTTGCTTTTATATCTATAGGTCACGTTGGTATCTTCTCATCCTAATATAAATCTTAGCAGCTATATCTACTTGTGTGAGAATATACAAAATGGAAAACTATCACCACTTTGTTTAAATGACCAACAAATGGATCTACAGTTATTATTAAATGAATGTTGCCAAATATTGATGTTTCTAACTAAATAATCAAAATTATAGTAAATACTTGTATTCCTAAAAAATTTGTCACGTAGTGATAGAGTTTTCTCATTTCATCTTGTGGAGCAGAATCCGTGTTTCTCTCTACGATGCAGGTCAGATCCTGGGAGATGTTTCTGTGAAGATGTTGCAAAGGAATTTAAGTTGTTTGAATTGCTATGAACTGCTTATTAATTTTAATGTTTCCATGAATGTTTAGTCTGTTAACTTTTTTTATAACATGCATTTTGCACCTTTATGCATTGCTCATTATATTATTTCCGACAAAGGGAGATGATGGCATAGTGATGATGTCACTGGACTGGTAATCCAGTATCACAGGCTAATGTTCCAGGGGCATGGGTTCATATCCCGCCAGGGCAGCTGATGGAATATAAATTCAATTATAAAATCTGGAACTAAAAGCTAATTTCAGTAATAGTAATCATGTAACTGTCATTGTTGTAAAAACCCATCTGGTTCACTAATGTTCTTTCACGAATTTTCTAAAAGTAAGGAAGATTCTGTGACACTACCGCTGTGGTAAATGTGATAGAGGCCTTATGGACTATCAGTAGCAGAAAAAATGTACTTATTTACGTATTTCATACTCTTTGGACATGCAGAAGCAATTCATTGGCAGTAAGTTATTTATTGCTCACGGTGGCATAGTAGTCAGCACTGTTGCCTCACAGCACCAGGGACCCAGGTTTAATTCTGGCTTTGAGTGACATTCTGTGCAGAGTTTACATGTTGTCCTTGTGTCTGCATTGATTTTCTTCCATAGTCGAAAGATGGATTGGCTGTGCTAAATTGCCCCTTGGTATCCAAAGATATGTAGTTAGATGCATTGCGTGGGGTTACAGGGATGGGGGAGAGAGGTGGGCCTGAAAAGCTGCTCTTTCAAAGAGTCGGTGCAGACTCGATGGATCGAATGGCCTCCTTCTGCACTATAGAGATTCTAAATTCTAAGTGAACCCATGACCAACAAAATCGGACCTAAGCTCTGCAGTCATGCCACAACCAGTCGTGAATGAATTAGACAACTCACTGGAGAAGGGTTCCACATGTATCCCCATCCTCAATGATGGAAGGGCCTAGCAAATCAGTGCAAAAGATAAAACTGAAGCATTCGCAACAATCTTTTGCAAGAATGCTTAGCAGAGTGGTGTTCTATCTCGGCCTCCTCCTGAGGTCCCCAAAGTCACGATTAACAGTCTTTCGCCAATTCGATTCACTGCACGTGATATCAAGAAATCATAGAATCCTACAGTGCAGAAATGATTGAAGGCACAGGATACTGCAACAGTTACGAACTCACAATATTCCAACATTAGTATTGAAGACTTGTGCTCCAGTGCAGCTACAATACTGGCATCTACCCGGCAATGTGGAAAATTGTCCTGGTATGTCCTATACATAACAAGCAGGACAAATTCAACCCAGCCAATTACCATCTCATCAATATACTCTTGATCATCCATAAAATGATGGAACAGGTCATCAACAATTCTATCGAGCAGTACTTCTTGGCAATAACTTGCTCACGGGCGCTCAGTTTGATTTCCACCAGGGTCATTCAGCTACTGACCTCCTTACAGCCTGATTCAAACGTAGACGAATAAGCTGAGCTCGAGTGGTGAGGTGAGAGTGAGTGCCCTTGACAGCAAAGCAACATTTGACTGTGTGACATCAAGGAACCTGAACAAAAGTAGAGTTACAAAGGAAGATGATTGTGGTGGTTAGATATCAATCATCTTTGTCCTAAGACACCATATCAATAGTTCCTCAGGGTAGTGTCCTAGGTCTAACCACCTTCAGCTGCTTAATCAATGATCTTCCTTCTTTGATAAGGCCAAAAGTGGGGATGTTTGCTGCTAATTGCACAATGACTCAGATACTGAAATTGCCTGTGTCAAATGCAACAAGAGCTGCAGGCAGGTAGTGCATGGGCCTCTTATGGCTATTCCCCTTTCAAACAGTATACCGTTTTGCTTGCTGTTGAGGGGGATAGCCTCTCAGGGGAAGATACCAGCAGCAGCCAGACCTGTGGCACCACACCTTCTGCAGAGCAGGGTCGGCCAAAGAGCGAGCGAGCAGTAGTAATGGGGGACTTGCTAGTTGAAGGCACAGACAGGCATTTCTATGGCCGCGATCAAGACTATAGGATGGTGTATTGCCTCCCTGGTGCCAGAGTCAAGGACATCTCTGAGCAGTTGCAGGACATTCTTAAGGGAGAAGGTGAACAGCCAGAGGTCATTATACATATTGGTACCAACGACATAGATAGGAAATGGGATGAGGTCCTGAAGAGTGAATATAGAGTTAGGCAGAAGGTTAAAGTGTAGGACCTCGAAGGTAATCATTTCTGGACTACTGCCAGTGCAACGTGCTAGTGAGAGTAGGAATAGGAAGATTAGGCAGATGAATAGGTGGCTTAAGAGCTGTGCAGGAGGTAGGGATTTAGATTTGTGGATTATGGACTCTCTTCTGGGGAAGGGGTGACCTGTTCAAGAGAGACCAGTTACACCTGAACTGGAGGGGACTAATATCCTGGCTGGGAGATTTGCCAGAGCTACTCAGGAGGGTTTAAACTAGTTTGGCTGGGGGGTGAGACCCAGAGCAATAGGGAGACAAAAGGGAAGGTTGAGGACAGCACAGAAGTTAAAGAGAGCACAGTAAATAGTAAAGGCAGTGTCAGTAACCCTGATGTTAGATAGATCAGGCAAAAGCAAGACAGAGAGCAGGGGAGGTCCAGATTAAACTGCATTTATTTCAATGCAAAGACGAGGCAGATGAACTCAGGGCATGGATGGGTGCATGGGATTGGGAGATTATAGCTATTTCTGAGGAATGTGGAGGAACAGAGATCTTGAGATTCATATCCAGAGATCTCTGAAGGTTGCCACTCAAGTGGATAGAGCCATGAAGAAGGCTTATAGTATGTTAGTGTTTATTAACAGGGGGTTTGAGCTTAAGAGCCGTGGGGTTATGCTGCAACTATACATGACCTTGGTGAGACCACATTTGGAATATTGTGTGTAGTTCTGGTCACCTCACTGTAAGAAGGATGTGGAAGCAGTGGAGAGAGTGCACTCCTGGTTTGGAGGGTAGGCCTTATGAGGAAAGGTTGAGAGAGCTGGGACTTTTCTCTTTAGAGCAGAGGCGATTTAATAGAGATTTATAAGATGATGAGGGGGATAGGTAGAGTGGACGTTCGGAGACTATTTCCTTGGATGGAAGTAGCTGTTACTAGGGGACATAACTATAAGGTTCATGGTGGGAGATATAGGAGGGATCATTTCTAAGATAGATTCTTTATTCAAGAGTGGTTGGGGTGTGGAATGCACTGCCTGCTGTGATAGTGGAGTCGGACACTTTAGGAACTTTCAAGCGGTTATTGGATAGGCACATGGAATACACCAGAATGTTAGGGAATGGGATAGCTTGATGTTGCGTTCGGACATAACTTGGCACAACATTGAGGGCCGAAGGGCCTGTACTGTTCTATGTTCTATTACTGAAACATGGCTAAGGGAGGGATAGGACTGGCATCTCAATATTCCAGGGTACAGCTGCTATAGGAAAGATAGAACAGGAGGGGGAGTTTCACTTTTGATTAAGGGAAACATCATGGCAGTACTGATAAAGGATATATCCAAGGGTTTGGCCACTGAGTCTATATGGGCAGAATTGAGAAATAAGAAGGGAGAAATCACTTTGATAGCCGGCGGGAAATTGAGGAGCAAATATGTAATATGATAATTCCAAGAAAAATAGGGTAGTAATAGTAGGGGATTTTAACTTTCCCAACATTGACTGGGACAGCCATAGTATTTAGAGGCTTAGATGGAGAGAAATTTCTTGTGCGTATTCAGGAAGAATTTCTCATTCAGTATGTGGATGACCCGACTAGAGAGGGGGCAAGATTTGACCTCCTGTTGGGAAATGAGGAAAAACAGGTGACAGAAATGTTAGTGAGGGATCACTTTGGGACCAGTGACCATAATTCCATTAGTTTTAAGGTAGCTATGGAGAGTGATAGATCTGGCCCAAAAGTTAAAATTCTAAATTGGAGCAAGGCCAATTTTGATGGTATCAGACAGGAACTTTCAAAAGTTAACTGGGGGAGTCTGTTGACAGGCAAAGGGATGTCTAGCAAGTGGGAGGCTTTCAAAAATGTGTTTACCAGTGTTCGGGGTAAGCACATTCCTCTTAGAGTGAATGGCAAGATGGTAGAAGCAGGGAACCCTGGATCACTCGGGATATTGAGACCCTGAAGAAGGAGGAGGCACATGACATGCATAGGCAGCTGGGATCAAGTGACTCCCTTGAAGAGTATAGAGGTGTTAAGAGAGAAATCAGGAGAGCATAAAGGGAACACGAGATTGCTTTGGCAGATAAGGCAAAGGAGAATCCAAAAAGGGCAAAAGAGTAACTAGGGAGAGAGTATGGCCTCTTAGATGATCGTGTTGATCCCAATGTGCAATCCACAAGAGATGGGTGAGATCCTAAATGAATATTTCTCATCAGTATTTACTGTTGAGGAAGACATGGATGTTAGGGAAGTTGGGGAAATAAATAGTGATGCTCTTGAGGAGTGCACATATAACAGAGAAGGTGGTGCTGGAAGTCTTAAAGCGCATGAAGGTAGATAAATCTCCAGGACCTGATGAAGTATATCCCAGGATGTTGTGGGAGGCTAAGTCCTCCAGCAGAGATATTTGAATCATCGACAGCCACAGGTGAAGTGCCTGAAGATTGGAGGGTGGCAAATGTTGTGCCTTTGTTTAAGAAGGGCTGCAGGGAAAGGCCTGAGAACTACAGGCCACTGAGCCTCACATCTGTAGTGGGTAAGTTGTTCGAAGGTATTCTGAAAGACAGGATCTACAGGCATTTAGAAAGGCAAGGACTGATTAAGGACAGTCCACATGGCTTTGAGAGTGGAAAATCATGTCTCTCAAATTTGGGTTTTTTGAAGGGATGATCAAGAAAGTAGAAGGTAGGGCTGTGCAGTTGATATTGCCCACATGGACTTTAGCAAGGCCTTTGACAAGGTAGGTTGTTGCATAAGGTTAAACCTCATGGAATCCAGGGTGAGGTAGCCAAATGGATACAACATTGGCTTGATGGCAGAAGCCAGAGGGTTGTTTTTTAAACTGGAGGCCTGTGACCAGCGGTGTGCCTCAGGGATCGATGGCTGGGTTATTTATATTAATGATTTGGATGAGAATTTAGCAGGCATGGTTATTAAGTTTGCAGATGACACCAAGATTGGTGGCAGAATGGACAGTGAAGTAGGTTATCTCGAATTGCAACGGACCTTGATCAATTGGGCCAATGGGTTGACAAATTGCAGATGGAGTTTAATTTAGATAAATGCATGGTGATGCATTTTGGTAGATCGAACCAGGGCAGGACATATTCAGTTAATGGTATATTGTTGGTGAGAGTTTTGGAGCGGATATCTAGGAGTACAGGTTCATAGCCCCTTAAAAGTGGAGTCAAAGACAGACAGTGGCAAAGAAGGCATTCGGCATGTTTGGTTTCATTAGTCAGAACATTGAATACAGGAGTTGGGATGTCTTGTTGAAGTTGTACAAGACATTAGTACGGTCACACTTGGAATATTGTTACAGTTCTGGTCACTCTATTATAGAAAGGATATTATTAAATTATAACGAGTGCAAAAAAAGGGTTTATTGGAATGCTACCGCTTCTTGATGGTTTGAGTTATAAGGAGAGGCTGGATAGGTTGGGACTTTTTTCTCTGGAGTGTAGGAGGCTTAAGGGATGATCTTATAGAGGTCTATAAAATAATGAGATTTATGGATCAGTTAGATAGTCAATACCTTTTCCCAAAGGCAGGGGAGTCTAAAACTAGAGGGCGCAGGTTTAAGATGAGAGGGGAGAGATACAGAAGGATCTGGGGGCACTTTTTTCACCACAGGGTTGTGAGCCTCTGATACAAGCTGCCAGAGGTAGTAGTGGAGTGGGTGCAATTTTGTCTTTTAAAAAGCATTTAGACAGTTATATGGGTAAGATGGCTATCGAGGGATATGGGCCAACTGCGGGCAATTGGGACTACCTTAGTGGTTTAAAAAAGGTGTGGCATGGACAAATTGGGCCAAAAGGCTTGTTTCCATGCTGTAAACCCCTATGACTCTATGACCTGGACGATATCTAGACTTGGGCTGACAAGTGGCAAGTAACATTTGTGCCACACAAGTGCCAAGCAATGACTATCTTCACGAGAAAATTGAAATATTGCTCATTATCACTCAATGGCATTACCTTTGCTAAATCCCCCGCAATCAAAATGCTGGGGATTTACAATTGGCAAAAAATTGACCTGAAGTAGTCATAAATAACATGGCTACAAGGTCAAGTCAGAGGCTTGGAAACCTGTGGTAAATAACTCACCTCCTGACTGTCCAAAGCCTGAACATAATCTACAAATTACAAGTTAGAAGTGCAATGGAATACTCTCCACTTGACTGGATGACTGCGGTTCCAGCAACATGAGAGAGTTCAATATTATCCAGCCCACTTGGAACTTCTTCCCTAATAGCACGATGATATACTTACACCACAGGGACTGCAGTGGTTCAAGTAGGCAGCTCACTGTCACTTTAAGGGCAATTCGGGATGGCCAAGCCTGTGATGCTCACATTCTGTAAATGAATTTAAAAGAAACTTAGCCTGAATGTTAGAGTATAGGACAGGTATTTGTAACTGTTTAATCATCCAGAACTTGCTTAGTAAAGTTTATTTTTGTTCATCCAAAACTTGTGGAATCTTGTGAATTTTTTCACTTGGCAATTGTCTCAAACTGTGTTTACTGTAAACAAAACTCTAATGGTCCCTAACTGGATCTCACCAACAAACTGGGGTCTAAACAAGAATCATACCATCTATTTGGCAGCACCTGCAACAAAGCCAGTGCCAAACGTCATACTTTGCATTTGTTTGGACCAATCTGGGGAGGTGAAAAGAGAGATCCTAATGTTTTGCCAGTCCGTAATTTTTTTGCCCTGGAGAGTTTATTCCAGTTTTGCTGCAGGGTGTTAACACAACTCAGGACAGCTGTTTCAAGTGACAAGCCTAGGTTGAATGGTGTTGAGAATGAGCACTCTAGGTTGGGACCATCATGTCCCACTTGTCAGCCACTGCCCACCATCCACTTCAATGGTGTTTGGAGCTTAAAGTCTCTGTCTGACAAGTGGACTGAATCCATTGCAGTAGACAAACAAGCAAGAAGAGCAAAGAGAAAGAAAGTAGATGCTAACTCTGGTAATCTAGCTCATCAGAACCATGTGCATGGGATTGACAGACAATTTTCAGCTGGTGGATAACATGCCTAAGACAGCTGTGGTCCGCATGGAACTTGAGTTGAACAATGATTTGTCTCCCCAAGAACAATGGATCACAAAGAAAATCATGACACGCTCATCTGAGGCTGAGTTCTGAGGAAAGACATTAATGAAGTGTAGGCTTTTAAGCAGCTTTAACTGTTTGCTATAAGCAACTTGCTACTTGCAATGATAGAAACGACCCGCCTGTCACCCCCAGATGGTTCAGAATGTGTTCTCTCTCTCCAACCATCAAACAGAAATATCTCTGCTCCAACATACTCCACTGCAGAAATGTAGAACTTGCACTGGTATCAGTCAAATCCCGAATTAGTCAGGTTTTTAACTATTGGGAGAGTAAGACAGGAGTGGGAAGAGCCATGTGACATGGCTCTCCTGCCTCAAATGGGCAGACAAGCCACAATATCTAACTTAGTTGCCCTGATTAAGTGCTGCAGAAAGTAAGGTGCAAGCTTTAACACTTGAATACAAAGGAGAAGGCCAGCATTTATTGTCCATCCCAATTTGCTCTTGATACGTGGTGATGAACTGCCTGCATGAATCACTGCAGTCCCTGTGGTATAGAACACCCAGAGTGCTGTTAGGGAAGGAGTTCCAGGATTATGACTTAGCAAAAATGAAAGAATGGTGATATACTTCCAAGTTCTTGCAATGTTGCCGACTCTCTGACTCTGAGGCAGTTGACCCAAGAGTTTTGGGGGTACCCACCACAGGTGCTTCCATGCCAGAAAGGAATTGATTTCAGGTTAATAATCAGATTGAGTGCTTGGGAGTATTGAACTCCTTTTTGAAGGAACAAAGCTTTTTGTGGAAAATTGAAGATGAAGGAGCCATTGCTTGCTGTTGGAAATTAATTCAAGCATGCATAGAAGTAACTTCAGAAGGGGAATTGGTTTAAAAGGTCGTTAGAAGATTCACGCCGGTAAGACAGGTAAAAAGTGTCTGTTGAATCACCAGGAGACGTTTGGGACTTCAAATACAAGGCTACTTACTTCTTAAGAACGTATCATGTTATTGGTCTCTAAGGTTTGAAACACTTGGGAAAGATAAATGAGATAAAGACATCATGGTGCCTAGACGTAGCAACACTGGCAAGTTTCTGCTCTCCAGATTTAGACCCCTAATGCTAAAATGCTGCCCTACTACCATGTTCGATAGTTCACGTCTGTTACCCTGACGGCAGTTTACTTCCCACCCCACGTGGATATGAAGATCGTGCTGGACGAAGTATACAGCACTACAAATAGCCTTGGATGAAACATCTCAAAGCCTTTTCATCATGGTCGGGGATTTCAAGTAGGCCAAGTTCAAGAATGTACTACCAACTTACCACCAACACATCTCCTGTTCCACCAGAGGCCCAAACATCCTAGGCCACTGCTACACAAATATCAAACGTGCCTACCACTCTCTTGTCCACCCATACTTTGGTAAATCAGACCAAAAGGCTGTGCTCCTACTCCTGGCTTATAAGTAGAAACTGAAGTAGGAAAATCCGTCAAAGAATGTCGTGCACTGTTGGGTCTGAGAAATTGGATGATCTCCTACTGCGTAGAGCGGTGGACTGGTCAGCATTTAAAAAGTCTGCAACCAGCCTGAACGAGTACTCCACTACAGTAACTGACTTCATTAGTAAGTGTGTAGAAGACTGTGTGCCAAAGAAGCAAATCTGTATGTTTCCCAACTGGAAACCATGGATGAATAGGGATATCCACTGCTTGCTGAAGTATAGGTCTGAGGCGTTCAAGTCAGGCAACCCTGAGCCAGATACAACCTATGGAGATCCATCAAAGATGCCAAAAGACAGTACTGGACCAAGTTAGAGTCCCTAGCTAGCCACATGGATCCCCGCCGACTGTGCAAGGTCGGCAAAACGTAACAGGCTATAAGATGAAGGTATGTAAAATTGCTGGCTCCAACGCACCCCTTTCTCAATGCATTCTACACCCGTTTTGAGCAAGAGGTCAGCGAGAGCACACTCTGCACCCTAGAAGCCTCGGATGAGCCTCTACCTGATGTCACTGTTGCAGATGTCAATGCAGTTTTCTTGATGGTCAACCCACAGAAAGCGACTGGCCCGGATCAGGTACCCAGACGAGCACCCAGATCCTGCACAGATCAGCTGGCAGGGGTATCCGCAGACATCTTCAACCTCTCTTTACAACAATCTGAGGTCCCGATCTGCTTCAAGAAGTTGACCATCATCCCAATACCAAAGAAAAGCCAAGCAGCGTGCCTTAATGATTATTGTCCAGTGGCTCTGACGTCTATCATTAGGAAGTGCTTCAACAGGTTATTCATGGCACAAGTCAATTCCAGCCTTCCGAACTGTCTGGATCCACTACAGTTTGCCTACAACGGATCCACAGAAGACACCATCCCCCTGGCCTTGCACTCAACCCTGGAACACCTAGATAACAAAGACTCCGTTTTTTTTTGTCGGAATAATAGTGCTGAAGGCTGAGCTATAGTCAACCATTATTCCTACAAAACTTATCTCCCATGTTAATGGCCTGGGCCTCGGCTCCTCCCTCTGGGACTGGATCCTGAACTTCCTAACCCACAGACTACAATCAAAAAGGACAGGCAACAAACCTCCTCCATGATCATCCTCAACATCAGTGCCCCACAAGGCTGTGTTCTCAGCCCCCTAGTGTACTGCTTATATTCATATGACTGTGTGGCCAAATTCCCCTCCAACTCGCTTTTCAAGGTTGCTGACGACACCACCATAGTGGGATCTCAAACAATGATGAAACAGAGTACTGGATTGAGAGAATCTGGTGGACTGGTACGGCAACAATAATCTCTCCTTCAATGTCAACAAAACGAAGGAGATTGTCATCGACTTCAGGAAGCATAATGCAGAATATACCCGTCTACATCAATGGGGACGAAGTAGAAATGGTCAAGAGCTCCATGGTTTTAGGTGTCCAGATTCCCAGCAACCTCTCCTGGTCCCCCCCATACTGACACTATAGTTAAGAGAGTACACCAACGTCTCTGCTTTCTCAGAAGACTAAGGAAATTTGGCACGTCAGCTCCAACGCTCACCAACTTTTACAGATGCACCATAGGAAGCATTCTTTCTGGTTAAATCACCTGCTCTGCCCAAGACTACAAGAAACTACAAATGGTTGTGAACGTAGCCCAAACATCACACAAACCAGCCTCTCGTCCATTGACTGTGTCTGCACTTCCCGATGTCTCAGCAAAGTAGCCAGCATAATTAAGGACCCCACGCACCCCAAACATTCTGTCTCCCATCTTCTTCCATCAGGAGAAGTCTGAGGTCATGTACCAACCAACTCAAGAACAGCTTCTTCCTTGCTGCTGTCAGCCTTTTGAACAGACTTACCTTGCATTAAGTTGATCTTTCTCTACACCCTAGCTATGACTGTAACACTACGTTCTGCACTCTCTCTTATTTCTTTCTCTATGAACAATTATGCTTTGTTTGTATAGAACGCAAGAAACAGTGCTTTTCACTATGTTAATACATGTGATAATAAATCAAATGAAATGTGACAATAATAAATCAACTCAAAATCAGATGAGAACAGATAGTGACTACTTCAGCTTCTTGTAACACTTGCTTTCAGAACAAACCCTGCCACAGGTGTCCTGGAGACATCGAAGATCATGGTCACCCTATTATAGGAAGGATATTATTAAACTAGAAAGAGTGCAGAGAAGACTTACTAGGATGCTACCAGGACTTGATGGATTGAGTTATAAGGAGAGGCTGAATAGACTGGGACTTTTTTCTCTGGAGCGTAAGAAACTGAGGGGTGACCTTATAGAGGTTTATAGAATAATGAGGGGCATATACAAGATAGACAGTCAATATCTTCTTCCAAAGGGTAGGGGAGTCTAAAACTAGAGGGCGTAGGTTTATGGTGAGAGAGGAGAAATAAGAAAGTGCCCAGAGGGGCAATTTTTTCATACAGAGGGTGGAGAGTGTCTGGAACAAGCTGCCAGAGATAGTAATAGAGGTGGATATAATTTTATCTTTTAAAAACCATTTGGATAGTTACATGGGTATGATGAGTATAAAGGGACATGGGCCAAACGCAGGCAATTGGGATTAGTTCAGGGGTTTCAAAAAAAAAAGCAGCATGGACAAGTTGGGCTGAAAGGCCTATTTCCATGCTGTAAACCTCTATGACTCTATGGCATTGGTATGAACTGTACCATCATCAGACACGCCTTTCTCAAGAGCATTCTCAACATGCGCAACCACAGTACCACAGCATTGACTGTGACAAAAATCACTCCCTGGTGTGCAACAAGGTTCGAATGCAACCTTTGAAATTTTGAAAGATCACTTGAGCCACAACCTGTTGAGTATCCATATCTCCAATACAAGAATATCTACAAGTTCGATATTGGCAGTCTTTAACACTGATAACTGGAAACCAGGCATTAACTGCTGTGACCTCTGCAGCTGACCGAAGGTGCATTTGAAGAGGCAAGCAAAAACAAAAAGCTTAACTGGCTGAGAAGGAGGGCCCAGAAAAAAAGAGGCCCGTAAATCCTACCCCCTTTCAGCCCGCTGGCTTTCCCTGAAGCAAATGCAGCATAGACTGCCACGTTAGACTGGAGCTCCTGAGCCACACTTAGCAATGTTCACCATAGTTAACCATTACGGCACAAACCATTATCTCAGCAAGACGTGGCTGCCAAGAAGGAATTTTGTTAATATTTTGCTAGAATCCGTTGCAAGAAATGTATTTTTTCCGTTGAGCTGGATAGTTGGACATCAGAAACTGGCAGTTTCTTGTATTGCGAAATAAACTTGTTTCTTGTGGATAAATGAAATGTTAGTGTTAAGATGTTTCCGTAAATTTCCAAAGTAGGTAGTGTTCATGTCAAACAGTTTTGTAATATGATAAAATTAAGCACACTCACTAACTTGCGAAATAATGACTTATATTTCTATTGCCTTTTCACTTGCCAGAATGCTCCAAATCAGTTGTTATTCTATGAATTTCCTATTGCTCAGTAAGCAAATGATAAAACAGACTGTTACAAAATTAAATCAGAACTCTGATATTAAAGTAATGAGCTTGCAAGATTTGACGTAATACTTGTGTCACATTACATTTGGGAGTCTTTGAAGAGACAGATATTTTAGATTGCTAGGTCATTCATAGTGTTTAAAGCAAGCATAGTTGTAATGTTATTTTTGTATGCATTTGCTTGGCTGGATAAGCAGCTTTATTCACGTATATGATTTTGAAGGGCATTTTGCCCTTGAACTTGGGTCAACTGACACCATGGACAAACGCAGTTAACTTTTGAATGACACTAAATCTCCTTTATTGCACTCTACCAAGTTATCATTAAAATATCAAACTCTACTATAAAATCTGAGTACACCAGGCATCAACTTCATTATACACCAAGTATTCAACCTTTGTCTTTACTTAGTTATACACAAGTTAACTAACCTCTGACTTACTTTGTTATATACAAAGTAAAACATCTGACTGACTTGGTTGTATACAAATTAACTAATCTCCGACCTACTTTATTACACGTGAAGTATTCAAAAGGTATCAAAACTTCATGTTAGGGAGAACAAAGCTATTTGGCTTTAGTGTACTTCACTTTCCCTTTCACAAGAAAACTAGATAAAGCTTCCTGGAGTTTCAACCAAGGCCGTTAATACAAACTATACAGTAAGGGCTTGTTCCGGTGCTCCAACTAGCGGCTCGCCAGGAAAAAAGTTCTGATTCGAGAATTCCTCAGTCTAGATCAAAGATTACACTTGCATAGAAGTTATATCTATATCCACTCTCAACTATCGACTATGTTTACATCATTTTTTTCATCAGATTCCCTCCATTTCGATGGACTTTCTCTGGAGGTCTCTGAATCCTTCTTTGGATTTCTTGCTGCTGCTTTTGCAGTGGTCGATCCTGGATTACAGCTGCTGATGTCTCTGAATCTCTTCTTATACAGATATTGCTGGTACTGATCATGTTTCCAGGACAAGCACTAATCGATCATCTTTTTGGCCATGAATGCTGAAGAGTCATACCTCTGTCGGAGGTAATCTGACAGTGTTGGGACCTTTGCTGTTTGTAATATATATAAATCATTTGAAAGAAAATGTAACTGGATTGATTAGTAAGTTTGCAGACAACACAAAGGTTAATGGATTTGTGGATAGCGATAAGGACCATCAGAGGACACAGCAGGATATAGATCAGTTGGAGACTTGGGCGGAGAGATGGCAGATGGAGTTTAATCCGGACAAACATGAGGTAATTCATTTTAGAAGGTCTAATACAAGTAGGAAATATACAGTAAATGGCAGAACCCTTAAGAGTATTGATAGGCAAAGGGATCTGGGTGTACAGATACACAGGTCACTGAAAGTAGCAATGCAGGTGGAGAAGGTAGTCAAGAAGGCATACGGCATGCTTGCCTTCCTTGGCCGGGGCATTGAGTTTAAAAATTGGCAAATCATGTTGCAGCTTTATAGAACCTTAGGCCACACTTGGAATATAGTGTTCCCTTCTGGTTGCCACACTACCAGAAGAATGTGGAGGCTTTGGAGAGGGTACAGAAAAGATTTACCAGGATGTTGCCTGGTATGGAGGGCATTTGCTATGAGGAGAGATTGGAGAAACTTGGTTTGTTCTCACTGGAGTGATGGAGGTTGAGGGGAGATCTGATAGAATTCTACAAGATTATGAGAGGTATGGACAGAGTGGATAGTCAGAAGCTTTCCTCAGGGTGGAAGAGTCAGTTAGTAGGGGCCATAGGTTTAATGTGCAAGGGGCAAGGTTCAGAGGAGATGTACGAGGCAGATTTTTTACACAGAGTAATGGGTGCCTGGAACTCATTGCAGGGGTGGTATCGGAAGCGGATACAGCAGTGACTTTTAAGGGGCATCGACACAAGTACATGAATAGGATGGGAATAGAGGGATATGGTCCCCAGAAGGGTACGGGGTTTTTAAGTTGGGCAGCATGGTCGGTGCAGGCTTGGAGGGCCAAAGGGCCTGTTTCTGTGCTGTAATTTTCTTTGTTCTTTGTCTTCCTGGGAGAATTACAACAGCCACCGTCCAGTCAATTCCTGTGCTTGTTCCATGACCACACATCATTTCTTTGCTGCTCCCATTGTCCTTAGCCAGTACAGAGTTAGCTCTTTTAACCATCAAGCTTTGCTGGTGCCTTTATGAATACCCATCAAGCTACAGGTATAATTTATTTTTTCCTATGAATGCAAATGAAACGTTTTTCTTAAAAAACAGATATGCAGAAGATTCTGGAAAATTAGTGGAAATTGTCAAATTTCCTTTTTCGTTTTGAAATTTGTTTTTATTTCCTTTTCTCAAGTTTTCCCTTTTCATTTAAGGGTATGATTCAGTATACATTGAAACACCTTCAGGTTCTTGACTTTAGTGTGTGTTTGCAGATTGTTAAAGTATTAGGTATGCACATTTTCTCTGGGTCGGCATCGCTGGTCTCTCCCATAGGTAGACCCCCAACTTCCACATGATGCACATTTTTTCTTTGCTGCCCAATATCTAATAATACAAAAGTATGACTCAGGATGTGTAACAACAAAACTACTTTCTGTCTGCGTTGAATGTTGTGATCTTGCACCCCTTTTGTCTCATTTTCTACAAAAAAGGCAGGTAAACTCTAAAGTGATATGGATAATTGTAAATCAAGAAACTGGTTTATTTTACACAGTAAAGACCGAACAGAATACAGTTTCCTTGAAACGTAAGTAGAACCAACAAAGTGCAAACTCACCCCTTGACATTTTTTATTCTTTCGTGGGATGTTGGCACTTGTTGCTCATTCTGAATTGCTCTTGAGCACATGATGGCGAGCCACTTTCTTGAACCACCACAATATATCAGTTAACTTCACATTGTAAGGCACTATTTGCAAACCTGACTGGCTATAATCTTGGCAAAATCTCTGACTTGAATTATTTCCAGTCCAAAGTTATGCACGTGTTCCAACTTAACATAAAACCAAAAACTTGACTGACCCTTGACCAGCACACTGGATATTAGCTGATTAAGCTCGTAATTAAATTTGCTGGTGCCCTTCTAGGCATAGGCCCTCTGGTAGTCACCAACCATTAGACTCAAACAAACAATGGCATTCCAACATTGTGTGTGAATGCTGCTCAGTGTATTAATAAACTTGTTGGTTCACATGAAATGCCATTCAACAGCCAACTTGTCCAATTCCAGTTATTGACTGTTTTCCATGCGATTTGTGTGCTGAAATTTAATTAATATCTTCACATAACCTGAAATACACAAAAATAATGAAATGCAAATATTCAACTGCAAAGGCATCATACTTTATCCTCATCCTGCGTTTAGACAAACCTCTGTTGGAGGGACCTGGGTGTGCAAGTCCACAGATCCTCAAAGGTGGCAGCACAGGTGAGAGGGTGGTGAAGAAGGCATATGGCATGCTTGCCTTTATTGGACAGGGCATAGAGTATAAAAGTTGGTATATGATGTTGCAGCTATACAGAATGTTGGTTAGGCCACATTTGGAATAGTGGGTCCAGTTCTCTTCGCCACACTACCAGAAGGACGTGGAGGCTTTGGAGAGAGTACAGAAAAGGTTTACCAGAATGTTGCCTGGTATGGAGGGTCTTGGCTATGAGGAAAGATTGGGTAACTGGGGTTGTTCTCCCTGGAAAGAAGGATGAGGGGCGACCCAGTAGAGGTGTATGAAATTCTGAAGGGCATAGAGTGAACAGTGGGAAGCTTTTTCCCAGGTCGGAGGTGACGAACAGAAGGGGTCACGAGTTTAAGGTGAGAAGGGCAAGGTTCAACACAGATGTCAGGGAAACGTATTTTACACGGAGGGTGGTGGGGGCCTGGAACGTGCTGCCAAGCAAGGTGGTTGAGGCGGACACGATGGGATCGTTTAAGACTTATCTAGATAACCACATGAAAAGACTGGGAATAGAGGGATACAAACGAACGGTCTAGTCGGGCTCATGAGTGGCGCAGGCTTGGAGGGCCAAAGGTCTTGTTCCTGTGCTGTATTGTTCTTTGTTGTTTGAATCATAGAAAATAGGAGCAAGAGTAGGCTGTTCAGCCCTTTGAGCCCACTCCACCATTCGTTATGGCCATAACTGATACCATTGGTATCAATGGGTGCTATTCTGGTTGGCGGTTGGTGACTAGTGGAGTGCCGCAGGGATCGGTGCTGGGGCCTCAACTATTTACCATGTATATAAATGATCTGGAGGAGGGGGCTGAGTGTAGGGTGACGAAATTTGCTGATGACACGAAGATGAGTGGAAAAGCAAATTGCGTGGAGGGTGTGGAAAGTCTGCAGAGAGATCTGGATAGGCTGAGCGAGTGGATGAGGACCTGGCAGATGGAGTATAATGTTAGCAAGTGTGAGGTTATCCACTTTGGCAGAAATAATAGTAGGAGGGATTATTATATAAAAGGCGAAAAGCTGCAGCATGCTACGGTGCAGAAGGACCTGGGGGTCCTTGTGCACGAGTCGCAAAAACCCAGTCTGCAGGTGCAGCAGGTGATCAAGAAGGCGAATGGAATGTTGGCCTTTATAGCGAGGGGGATAGAATATAAAAGTAGGGAGGTCTTGCTGCAACTGTACAGGGTACTGGTGAGGCCGCAGCTGGAGTACTGTGTGCAGTTTTGGTCGCCGCACTTGCGCAAGGATATATTGGCCTTGGAGGGAGTGCAGAGAATGTTCACTAGGCTGATACCGGAGATGAGGGGATTGGACTATGAAGAGAGACTAAATAGACTGGGTCTGTACTCGTTGGAGTTTAGAAGGATGAGGGGGAATCTTATAGAGACGTATAAGATAATGAAGGGGCTAGATAGGGTAGAGGTAGAGAGATTCTTCCCGCTTAGAAAGGATAGCAGGACTAGAGGACACAGCCTCAAGATAAGGTGGGGGTGGGGGAGTTTAGATTGGAGTTGAGGAGGAACTTCTTCACTCAAAGCGTGGTGAATCTCTAGAATTCTCTGCCCGTTGAAGTGTTGGAGGCTACCTCGCTAAATATATTTAAGTCACGGGTAGATAGGTTTCTGATAGACAGGGGAATTAAGTGTTATGGGGAGAAAGCAGGAAAGTGGAACTGATCCACTTCAGATCAGCCATGATCTTATTGAATGGCGGGGCAGGCTCGAAGGGCTAGATGGCCTACTCCTGCTCCTATTTTTTATGTTCTTATAACTGATCATCCAACTCAATAGCCTGACCCCCTTTCTCTCCTACCACCATTTCCTTTGATCCCCTTTTGCCCCAAAATCCCTGTAGATGTCACTGTAGAGTAATCAAGAGAAGAGTGCCTGATTATATTTTCCTAGGCCAACTGTAGCACTTCAGTTGCTTGCATGTCTTGGGATCACTCTAAATCAGAACCAATCCTAAAATCATAGAATTTGTACAGAAAAAGGCCTTTCAGCCAGCTATGTCTGTGCTGACTCTCTGAAGCACATCAAGTATGAAGTGCCACTTACCTTTTCCCTGGAGCCTTGCAAATTCTTTCTTTTCAGAATCTAATTCTTTTTTGAATACCATGATTTGAATCTGCCTCCACCACACTCCGGCATAAATATTTCTGATCCTAACCATTCGCTGTTGCCTATATATCCTTTGCCAATTACCTGAAATTTGTGCTTGTCAGTTCTCAATCCTTCGTCTCTATCTACTCTTGACACCAATCTTTCAAATCTCCAGTCAATTTTCTCTTTTCCAAGGAGAATAGTCCCAGGTTCTCCAATCTGTCTGTAACTAAAGTGTCTCACCCTGCAACTAATGTCACGAATCTTTTCTGCACCTCCTCTAATGCTTTTGTATCTTTCCTAAATTATGGTGCCCAGAACTAAACACAGTTTTCCAATTGAGGTTGATCCAGTATTTTACAGATTTATCATAACTTGCTTTTGTACTCTGTCCCTAGTTATAACACAGTAAGAAGTCGCTCAACACCAGGTTAAAGTCCAACAAGTTTATTTGATAGTAAACCCACAGGCATTCGGAACACTGTTCCTTCATCATGTGAGTGGAACAGCGTTCCGAAAGCTTGTGGATTTACTATCAAATAAACTTGTTGGACTTTAACCTGGTGTTGTGAGACTTCTTATTGTGTTTACCCCGGTCCAACGCTGGCATCTCCACATCCTGTTATAACACCCAGGATACCATAGACTTTATCAATTGCTCTTTTGATCTGTCCTTCTGCCTTCAATCATTTGTGCACAAATATCACAAGGTCTCTTGCATGCCCTTGAGAATTATACCATTTGTGATATTGTTTCTCCATGTTCTTCCTTCGCATGACTCTGCATTAAATTTCATCTGCTACTTGTCCACCCATGCTGCCAAAGATATAATCTCTTATAATATTTGCAGTATTGTTAGACTAATACATAATATTTATGCAGCATAGTGAGGCACGCAGAACAGGACCTTTGTTGAGAAATATCTTCTGGTGCTGGCTGCATCTTGGAAGAGATTGGAAGAGAACAAATCATGTGATGTTGCATCACCTTTGATGATGTATCCAGTATATGATTAGTATGCTACACAGTTAGAATTAATCTCTAATGCTACATCTATCTCCTTTTGAAGTTCTGCTCCTTACAATTCACAGTACTTTGAAGTTTTGTGTTGTTTACAAATTTTCAAATTGCATCCATTATACCACCATTAATGTATATCAGAAAAAGCTAGTGTCCAAGCACTGACCCTTGGGTATCTCTACTATAAACCTCCCTCCAGTCTGAAAATCAATCTTTCCTGGCACTCAGCCAATCTCATATCCATGCTGTTTATTCCATGAGACCAAACCTTGTTTACAAGTTGTTGCATGTGGCACTTCATCAAAAAGTTTTAGGAAGTCATGTCAATATGACTACCCTCATCAGTCCTCTGTTAGCTCATCAAAAAAACAAACCTGCATTTTCTCAAGTAACTATTTCTGTCTCAAATCATTAAAAGCTTCCCACCACCAAGCTTCAAATATAATTGCTGGGCTTGTCCTTGGACCCCTTTTTGAACATAACATTTGCATCTCTCTAGTCCTCCAGCACCTTGCACTTTTTTTGAAGTAAGATTGAAAAATTATTGTCAGAGCCTCCACAACTTCCACCAGTACTTCCTTTCATGATGTTGAATGAAACTTATCCGGTCCTGTTGGCTTAGCAGCTTTCAAGTACAGACAACCTATCCAATACATAAGATACAGGAACATAAGTAGACTATTTATTTGGCTCTTTGAACCTGCTCCCCCATTCAATTAGTTTGTGTTCAAAAACCATTTTCTATCTTGAACATACTGAATGAGCCTCCACAGCCCTTTGGAGTAGAGATTTCTAAAGATATAATGTAACACCCTGAGTGAAAACATTCTTCTTTTTAGTCCAAATGCCCTACCCCTTATTCTGAGGCTGTGACCCCTGGCTTTCGACCCCCTGTCTGGGGAAACATCCTTCCTGCATCTATCTTGTTGATCCCTGTAAGAATTCTGTTTGTTCCAATGTGATTGCCTCTCATTTAAAGTCGAGAGGATACAGACCCTGTGTCCTCAATCTCTTCTCACAGGACAATCCTGCCATTCTAGGAATCTGTCTGCTGAACATTTGTTGCATTCCCTCTTGTGACGAGTACACCCTTCCAGAGGTAAGGGCACTAAAACTTTATGCAATACTACTGGTGCAGTCTCGCCAAGGCTCAACACAATTGCAGGAAGGTATCATTACTCCTGTACTCAAATCTTCTTGTAATAAAGGCAACATACCATTTGCCTTCCTAATTTCTTTTTGCACCTGCTTCCATTGACACAAACAAGGACACCTTTAGACATCAACACTTCCAATCTGTCACTATTTAAAAAATACTTTGCATTTCTGATTACCCATTTTTTTCACGTGATTTTCCTTTTGCCATGTTCTTGCCACTTACGTAGCCTGACCAAATCCCTTGATGTCTCTTTGCATTCTCCTCACAACTAGATTTACTAGGATGCTACCGGGACCTGATGGTTTGAGTTATAAAGAGAGGCTGGAGAGACTGGGATTTTTTTCCCTGGAGAGTAGGAAGCTGGGGGATGTTCTTATAGAGGTCTGTAAAATAATGAGGGACATAGATAAGGTAGATAGTCAATATCTTTTCCCAAAGGTAGGGGAGCCTAAAACTAGAGGGTGTAGGTTTAAGGTGAGAGGGGAGAGATACAAAAGGACCCAGAAGGGCAATTTTTCCATTCAGAAGATGTTGAGTATCTGGGACAAGTTGCCAGAGGTGGCAGTAGAGGCGGATACAATGTTGTCTTTTAAAAAACATTTAGAGACTTATCAGAAAGTACAGAAAGAGGCCATGGGTTCATGAAGGGCAAGTCATGTTTGACTAATTTGGTGGAATTCTTTGAAGACATTACTTGTGCCGTGGACAATGTGGAACCTGTGGATGTGGTGTATCTGGAGTTCCAGAAGGCATTTGTCAAGATTCCAGTGTTATGGGTAGAGGATTGGTTAACTAACAGAAAGCAAAGATGGGGGGGAAATGAGTTGAGGAAAAACTTCTTCACTCAAAGACTTGTGAATCTGTGGAATTCCCTGTCCAGTGAATCAGTTGAAGCTGCCTCATCAAATGTTTTTAAGGCAAGGATAGATAAGTTTTGATCAGTAACGAAATCAAGGGTTATGATGAGCAGATTGGTAAGTAGAGCTGAGCCCACAAAAAGATCAGCCATGGTCATATTGAATGGTGGAGCAGGATCGAGAGGCCAGATGGCCTACTCCTGCTTCTAGTTCTTATGTTCTTAATGATAGACTCGAAACAGCTTCCCTACAACAGAGTGAAGCTAATACAATTTTCTGCTTCCTACCTTCCATCTTGAAAAGAAGGATTAGACTTGCTACTTTCCAGTCTGATGGAACCTTTCCATAATCCAGCAAATTTTTTTGGAAAATTAACACAAAATGCCTCATTAGCCAGCCACCTCTTTTAAAACCAGAGGATGAAGTCCATCAGAACCTGAGACTTGTCAGCTCACGGCTCCATCAGTTTGCTCAGTACTGCTTCCCTGGTGATTGTATGTTCACCAAATTCCCCTCTCCCTTCCATCTCTTGATTTACAGCTACTACTGGAATGTTTTAGTATCCTCCATACTGAAGACAGAAGCAAAATATTTGCTCGTTTCATCTGCCATTTCCTTATTGTATGCTTTTAACTCCCCACTTCCACTCTAGACAACTATATCACTTGCTGTCCTTTTCTGCTATTTTATAATCCTCATTTTCCATATTACTTCAATGGTCTCCTGCCTTGAATGTACCCCTGGATTTGCTCCATCTACCCAACGGGATCTTTGATCTCCTACCCTGTTTGATTTAAAGCCTTCTCTCTTTTCCCCTAGTTAGGTGATTTGCAAAGAGCTCTGGTTCCAGCATAGTTCAGGTATAGACCATCCCAACGGTACAGCCCCCATTTTTCCCAGTTCTGGTGTCAGTGGCCCACAAACCAGAACCCAATTCTCCTAAACCAGTCTTTGAGCCACGCATTCATCATCTAATTAGTTGTTGGTACCTCCATAGACCATGATGCTGGATCCTCCCCTCCCATTTAAGTTCTTTTCAGCCTTGAGTAGATGTGTCGAACCCTTGGCACTGGGCAGGCAACACAGACTTCTGGACTCTTGTCCTTTGCAGTAAGAAGTTTCAGGTTAAAGTCCAACAGATTTATTTGGTAGCAAAAACCACTAGCTTTCGGAGTGCTTGCTGCCCCTCCGTCAGGTGAGCGGGAGATATGTTCACAAACAGGACATATAAAGACACAAACTCAATTTACAAAATAATGATTGGAATGCGAGTCTTTACGGGTAATCAAGTCTTAAAGGTACAGACAATGAGTGTGGAGAGATAGTTAAGCACTGGTTAAAGAGATGTGTATTATCTCCAGACAGGACAGTTAGTGAGATTTTGCTGGTCCAGGCAAGTCTTGGGGGTTACAGATAATGTGACGTGAACACAAGATCCCGGTTGAGGCCGTCCTCATGTGTGGAACTTGGTTATCAGTCTCTGCTCAGTAACTCTGCACTGTCATGTGTCATGAAGGCTGCCTTGGAGAACGCTTACCTGAAGATCAGAGGCTGAACGCCTGTGACCACTGAAGTGCTCCCCAACAGGAAAAGAACACTCGCCTGGTGATTATCGAGTGATGTCTATTCATCCGTTGTCGTTGGGGGGACCATGCAGGCTCAATGTACCATGCCTCGGGACATCCTATCCTGCAGTGTATCAGGTAGACAATGTTGGCTGAGTTACAAGAATGTGTACCTGGTGGATGGTGTTATCACGTGAGATGATGGCATCTGTGTCGATGAGCTGGCACATCTTGCAGGGGTTGCTGTGGCAGGGTTGTGGTCACTGTTCTCCTGAAGGCTGGGTAGTTTGCTGCTGACAGTGGTCTGTTTGAGGTTGTGCAGTAGTTTGAAGGCAAAAAGTGAGGATGTGGGATGGCCTTGGCAAGACGTTCGTCTACATCAATAACATGTTGAAGGCTCTGGAGAAGATGTTGTAGCTTCTCCACTGCAGGGAACCTCTGCAAGATATGCCGGATCATCGACACGAATGCCAACATCTCACGTGAGAACACCATCCACCAGGTACACAGTATATACTCTTGCAACTCGGCCAACATTATCTACCTGATGCGCTGCAGGAAAGGATGTCCCGAGGCATGGTACACAGGGGAGACCATGCAGACGTTACGACAACAGATGAATGAACACCGCTCAACAATCACCAGGCAAGAGCGTTCCCTTCCTGTTGGGGAACATTTCAGCAGTCACGGGCATTCGGCCTCTGATCTTTGGGTAAATGTTCTCCAAGACAGCCTTCACGACGCATGACAGTGCAGAGTCACTGAGCAGAGACTGATAGCCAAGCTCCGCACACGAGGACGGCCTCAACTGGGTTCTTGGGTTCACATCACACTATCTGTAACCCCCACGTCTTGCCTGGACTTGCAAAATCTCACTAACTGCCCTGTCTGGAGACAATGCGCATCTCTTTAACCTGTGCTTAACGCTCTCTCCACTCATAGTGTCTGTACCATTTAAGACTTGATTACCTGTAAAGACTTACATTCCGATCATTATTTTGTAAATTGAGTTTGTGGCTTTATATGCCCTGTTTGTGCACACATCTCCGACTCACCTGACAAAGGGGCAGCAAGCGCTCAGAAAGCTAGTGGCTTTTGCAACCAAATGTACCTGTTCGACTTTAACCTGGTGGTGTGAGACTTCTTACTGTGTTTACCCCAGCCCAATGTTGGCATCTCCACATCATGACTCTTGCTCTTTGCTGCAGAGAACAGTGTCAATCTTCCTCATGATACTGTCCCCTACCACCATTTTGCCATGGCCAGCCTGTTCATCCACTTTGCAGACCTCACTTTCATCCACACAGATTGTCAGCACCTCAAACAATTGCAATATCTGAGGCTTCTCTACTATTATCTGCTTGGTCCCTTGTCTTACTCACAGTCACATCTTCCTGTGCCTCACTGCTGATGAAAACAGATGCCCCTTAGTAAAACGATTGACCACCTTCTGGAATAAAGTGTCCTGGTATTTCTGCCCTCTTAGGTTGTGCAGTGTCTTCTAAATCAATAGTCCCAGTCTGGAATTTCTCTAGATGCTTTCATTTTCAGCAGGATTGCCTTGGTGTCCAAAAGCTCCTATATTCCACAACTGTAACATGAGAACTGTCCTGCCATTGTTACTTATTATTTAATTAATTAATTTAATTTAACTTGGAATAATCCCTACGTATACCGCATCTCTCTTCCCCAAACGCCAATTTCCCTCATGAACCTAATTCGCTGCTCACATGGTCTCCATTTCATTTTGGTGTAATTGTCTGTCTCCTCGCGCATCCCTTACTGATGAATTCATAACTCATCACCTCTTGCACGGAAAATGGAAAATACTTTGGCAAAATTGAAAAGATGGATTGTAGAGCTGATCTGCAGAACTAAAATGGAAAAAAAAAGCACTAGTTTTGTTCCAGTTGTCCACTGGAAATGCCCAATATTGAGATGTCCCGAAACAAATTAATTTGCTTCCTATCTGCTATAATAGTTATAGAACACAGAACATAGAACATTACAGCGCGGAACAGGCCCTTCGGCCCACAATGTTGCGCCGACCAGTCTTATTTTTAAAAAAAAACATTGACCCACTAATCTAAACCAATCCCTTTTCGTCCATAAACCTATCCACCAATCTCTTAAACGCCCCCAAACTAGGCGCATTTACAACTGCAGCAGGCAGGGCATTCCAGTCCCTCACCACCCTCTGGGTAAAGAACCTGCCCCTGACATCCGTCCTATAACTACCCCCCCTTAATTTAAAGCCATGCCCCCTCGTGCTAGCTTTCTCCATCCGAGGAAACAGGCTATCACCATCCACCCTATCTAAACCTCTAATCATCTTATATGTTTCTATAAGATCCCCTCTTAGCCGCCTTCTTTCCAGTGAAAACAACCCCAAATCCCTCAGTCTCTCCTCATAGGACCTCCCCTGCATACCAGGCAACATCCTGGTAAACCTCCTCTGCACCCTCTCCAAAGCCTCCACATCCTTCCTGTAATGTGGGGACCAGAACTGCACACAGTACTCCAAGTGCGGCCGCACCAGAGTTGTGTACAGTTGCAACATGACGCTGCGACTCCTAAATTCAATCCCCCTACCAATAAACGCCAAGACACCGTACGCCTTCTTAACAACCTTATCTACTTGATTCCCAACTTTCAGGGATCTATGTACACATACACCTATGTTATATCAATGCAAATTTCTCCAATGTTTTATATAGTTTAGTATTGCAATGAAAAATATTTTTCATCTAGTTAATTATCTGTGGTTTGTTCAGCATGCAAGGAACACAAGGAATCTAAGGAATAATCTCTTGTGAAGGAGGAAAATAATTGGAGCATTTTGTCTGCATTATTTAATTAATGCTTTAGTTAAGTATCTTCATAAATAAAGGGGACGATTTTCCTGCTCCATAAGCCGCAGGTGTCAAGTCGTGTTTCACTGCTAAATCTGACAAGAGGCGCAAACTCGGGTTATAATCTCCCAGGCCCCCCTCACTGCGTGATCAGATCCCTCCCAGAAAGGGCGTAAAACTGATTTGAAACATTTGAATAATTGTAATCTCATTACTGAGATTAAAGTAAACTATTCCGGCTGAATTAGAAAAACAGAAACGTTGAAACTAGAAGTAGGAAGAGGCCATTTGGCCTTCAGGTTGGCTCTGCCATTCATTTTGATCATGGCTGATCATCAAATTCAATATCCTAATTCCCCCTAATCCTTTGATCCCTTTAGCTCCAAGAACTATATCTAATTTATTCTAGAAATCGCACAGCGTTTTGCCCTCAACTACGTTCTGTGACAGTGAATTCCAAACATTCACTACCTTCTGGGTGAAGAAATTTCTTTTCACCTCATTTCTAAAAGGTTTACCCGTTATCCTCAAATTACAACCCCTAGTTCTGGACCCCCTCCCCTTCCCACCAAAATCATTGGGAACATTCTTTCTAAATCTACCCTGTCGAAACCTGTTAGGATTTTATAAGTTTCTATGATATCTTTTCTCACTCTTAAACTCCAGTGAATATAATCCTAACTGACTAAGAAGTCCTTGTACCACAGACCTGCCATCCAGGAATCAGCCTAGTAAACTTTCACTGTACTCTATAGCAAGGACATCCTTCCTAAGATAAGAATGCCAAAACTGCGCACAATACTCCAGATATGGCCTCACTAATGTGCTATATAATTGCAGCAAAACATCCCTATCCCTATAGTCAAATCCTCTTGGTATAAAGACCAACATACGATTTACCTTCTTTACTGACTGCTATACCTGCATGCTTACTTGCAGCAACTGATGCACGAGGATTCCAATGTCTCGTTGAGTATCCACCTCTCTCAATTTACACCCATTCAAGTAATAATCTGTTCTCCTGTTCATCTCTGGAGATGTTCTTCCTCTTCCCACTTCTTGGTCGATGTTGCTGGGCTGACTACTCCCAGAATGCACCAGTGAAGTCCCTCAGCTGCCTTTACCAGATGCTTTAACTCCTGTTTATCTCTGGAGGTGGACTTCAGTAAGGCCTTTGACAAGCTCCCTCATGGCAGACTATTGCAGAAGGTGAAGTCGCATGGGATCAGAGGTGAGCTGGCAAGGTGGATACAAAACTGGCTCGGTCAAAGACAGAGGGTAGCAGTAGAAGGGTGTATTTCTGATTGGAGGGCTGTGACAAATGGCGTTCCTCAGGGATCAGTGCTCGGACTTTGCTGTTTGCAATATATATATATATATATTATATATATAAGAAAATGCAACTGGTTTGATTAGTAAATTTGCAGATGACACAAAGATTGCTGGATTTGCGGATAGCAGAGGATACAGATCAGTTGGATGCTTGGGCAGAGAGATGGCAGAAGGAGTTTAATCTGGACAAACATGAGGTTATTTATTTTGGAAGGCCTAATACAGATAGGAAATATACAGTAAATGGCAAAACCCTTAAGAGTATTGATAGGCAAAGGGTTCTGGGTGTACAGATACACAGGTCACTGAAAGTAGCAATGCAGGTGGAGAAGGTAGTCAAGAAGGCATACGGCATGCTTGCCTTCATTGGCCGGGGCATTGAGTTTAAAAATTGGCAAGTCATGTTGCAACTTTATAGAACCTTAGTTAGGCCGCACTAGGAATATAGTGTTCAATTCTCATCACCACATTACCAAAAGGGTATAGAGGCTTTGGTGAGGGTACAGATAGGATTTACCAGGATGTTGCCTGGTATGGAGGTCATTAGCTATGAGGAGGAGTGGGAGAAACTTGGCTTGTTCTCACTGGAGTGATGGAGGTTGAAGGGCGACCTGATAGTTTACAAGATTGAGGGTGCATGGGCAGAGTGGATCATCAGAAGCTTTTTCCCAGGGTGAAAGAGTCAATTACTAGGGGGCATGGGTTTACAAAGTGAGGAGCAATGTTTGAAGGAGATGACAAGGCAAGTTTTTTACAGAGTGGTAAGTGCCTGGAACTTGCTGCCAGGGGAGATAGTGGAAGCAGATACGATAGTGAGTTTTAAGGGGCGTTTGGACAAATACATGAATAGGATGGGAATAGAGGGATATGATACCCGGAAGGGTAGGAGGTTTTAGTTAAGTTTGGGCAACTTGGAGGGCTGAAGGGCCTGTTTCTGTGATGTAATTTTATTTGTTCTTTATTATCGCTACCAAAGTGGATAACCTCACATTTATCCACATTATACTGCATCACTCTTCTGAATCGTTAAGAAAATATGTGAAAAGTTGGGGGTCCCAGCACAGATCCCTGCGGAACCCCACTAGTGACTAACTGCCAATCAGAAAAGACCCTTTTATGCCAACTTTTGGCTTCCTATCTGCTAACCAGCTTACTATCTATCAGAAGGCATTACCTGCAATCCCATGTGCTTTAACCTATTATGTTGGACCTTTTCAAAAGCCTTCTGAAAGTCTAAATTAATTACATCCACTAGTTCTCGGTCAACTCTACTAGTTACATCCTCAAAAAATTCCAGTAGATTTACCAAGCATGATTTCCCTTTCTGTAAATCCATGCTGACTTTGAGTAGGCCACTGCCTTCCAAATGTCGAGTTATGAAATCCTTGATAATAGACTTTAGCAACTTCCCCAGAATTGGCGATGGTCTCACTTGTCTGTAGTTCTCTGTTTTCTCTGTCTCTCTCTCTCTCTCTCTCTCTCTCCCTTTTTCATAATGGGCTTACAATTAGCTACCCTCCAATCTGTAGAACCTATTCCAGAGTCCAAAGAATTTTGGAAAATAACCACCAATGAATCTACTGTTTCCTGGGCCACTTCCTTAAGTACTCTGGAATGAAGATTATCAGGACCTGGGGATTTATCCACCTCTAATCCCATGTCCCCAAAACTATTTCTGTACTAATGCTGATTTCCTTCAGCTTCTCACTAAAACATGTTTCTCTCTGCACTTCTGGTATAGTATTCATGTCTTCTTTTGTGAAGATTGAAGCAAAGTACAAATTTAATTCCTCAGCCATTTCTTTATTGCCTGTTACAAATTCACCCGTTTCTGAATGTAAAGGGCCTATTCGTTTTTGTCAATCTTTTCTTTTACATATCTGTTGAAACTTTTAGTGAGTTTTTGTTTCCTGCTGGTTGACTTTCATACTCTATTTTTCCCTTCTTAATCAATCCTTTGGTCTTCCTAGGCTGAATTTTAAACTACTCCCAATCCTCAAGTCTGTTGTATTTCATGCTAATTTGTATGCTTCTTCCTTGAATCTGATACTATCTCTAATTTCCCTTGTAAGCCTCAATTCCCTGACCACTCTTGCACCAAACAGGAATAAACAACTTCTGGAGTTCGCCTATTCGTTCTTTAAATGCCTGCCATTGCCTGTCCACTGCTGTCCCTTTCAGTAATGTTTCCCGGTCCATCGTAGCTAATTCATGCTTCATATCACCATAGATCAGAATTGATTCTTCCCTCCCACCAGCGGGATGTCAAATGGGCGCCATTTACGACTGGTCCTTAAAAAATCAGAGAGGGTTGAAGGAGGTGAGTACTGCACTCCAGGGTGCACAGCAGCTGCTGGCCAGATGCCGAGGAGGGGTGGGGGTGGGAGCTTTAAGGGAGATGGACGTTGGAGGCCTTAGGCTGGGCTGGTGTGTATCAGGTTGGGAGCTCCTCTGTGATGGAGGTCGTATAGAGTCTGTGCAGCCTTGAAGTCTGCCTTCTTTCAGGTTTAACACTCCATAACAGGGCACAAGCACATTTGCAACCCGTCAGTCCTAAAATACTCACACAGGACAGAACCACTCTGCAGCTGTTCACTTGTAGAAGCATTTCACGCCCCTTGAAGTTTCAGGTGGCTATGTGGTTTCACTCTTGCTATCTGTCTGTTTTGATCCCATTGTAGGTGTTTGTTTAAAGTTCATTTCTCGCTCCTTGAAGTTTCAACAGGGCTTGATTTGATTTATTGTTGTCACATGTATTGGTGTTCAATGATAAGTATTGTTTCTTGCACACTATACAGACAAAGCATACTGTTCAAAGAGAAGAAAAGGTTCCTCATGTTGAAGTCTGCCTTCATTAAATCATTTGTAGTTGTTTGTTTATATTTGATTTCATATCGCATTAACTTTTACAAACTTCTGTGGTCTACGCAAGGTGATGCGTCTGAATTAAATCCTTAGTCAAGGCAAAATACTGCAGATGCTGGAATCTGAAAAAATACAGAATGCTGGAAAAACTCAGCAGGTCTGATAGCATCTGAAGAGAGAATAGACCCAACCTTTTGAGTCAGGATGACCCTTCGTCGTTGGCTCTATTCTCTCCACAGATGCTGTCAGATCTGCTGTGTTTTACCAGCATTTTATGGTTTTGTTTTAAATCCTTAGGAATTGTTTGTTTGTGCTTGATTTCACACCCCATCGACTTTTGAGTTGATGTAGTTTAGCCAGCTGTTGTCTATTTCGTGAGACCTATTGAGATTGTTTATTTACACATCATTAACTCTCGAGCTTCTTCCATTCCACACCTGGCCTCAACTTTTTTTCAGTAACTTTGTTTTCCAATCTCAATTATGACAGAACTCTGGTTTGCTTGATTGTTTTGTTTTCCCCATCCAAGCAGCTGGTCATTTTCAATGACTTTTTTTTCAATGTAAAAAGTCTCACAACACTAGGTTAAAATCCAACGGGTTTATTAGGTAGCAAAAGCCACTAGCTTTCGGAGTGCTGCTCCTTCATTAGGTGAGTGGGATTTCACTTCACAAATAGGGCATATAAAGACACAAACTCAATTTACAAAATAATGATTGGAATGCGAGTCTTTACAGGTAATCAAGTCTTGAAGGTACAGACAATGTGAGTGGAGAGAGGGTTAAGCACAGGTTAAAGAGATGTGTGTTGTCTCCAGCCAGGACAGTTTGTGAGATTTTGCAAGCTCATACAAGTCGTGGGAGTTACAAATAGTGTGACATGAACCCAAGATCCCGGTTAAGGCCGTCCTTGTGTGCGGAACTTGACTATCAGTCTCTGCTCAGCGACTCTGCGCTGTCGTGTGTCATGAAGGCCGTCTTGGACAATGCTTACCAGAAGATCAGAGGCCAAATGCCTGTGACCACTGAAGTGTTCCCCAACAGGAAGAGAACACTGTTGTCTGGTGATTGCCGAGAGGTGTTTGTTCACCCGTTGTTGTAGTGACTGCGTGGTCTCCCCAGAGTACCATGCCTCAGGACATCCTTTTCTGCAACATATCAGATAGACAACGTTGGTCGAGTTGCAAGTATACCTGGTGGATGTGTTCTCATGTGATATAATGGCATCCGTGTTGATGATCCAGCACATCTTGCAGAGGTTGCTGTGGCAGGGTTGTGTGGTGTCGTGGTCACTGTTCTCCTGAAGGCTACAGATAGTAGGCTGCAAAGTAGTTTGCTGCAGATAGTGGTCTGTTTGAGGTTGTGCACTTGTTTGAAGGCAGGAAGTGGGGGTGTGGGGATGGCCTTGGCGAGGTGTTTGTCTTCTTCAATGACATGAGAACATGTCATAGCTTCTCCGCCCCGGGGAAGTACTGGGTGACAAAGGGTTCTCTGTCCGCCATGCCTCTTCTGAGGAGGTCAGTGCGATTTTTCACTGTGGCACGTCAGAACCATCGATCGATGAGTTGAGCACCATATCCTGTTCTTATGAGGGCATCTTTCAATGTCTGGAGGTGTCTGTTGCGATCCTTCTCATCTGAGCAGATCCTGTGTATATGGAGGGCTTGTCTGTAGGTGATGGCTTCTTTAACGTGTTCGGGGTGGAAGCTGGAGAAGTGGAGCATTGTGAGGTTATCCATGGCATTGCAGTACAGTGAAGTGCTGAGGTGACCGTCCTTGATGGAGATGTGTATGTCCAAGAATGCAACTGATTCCGGAGAGTAGAGCATGGTGAGTCTGATAGTGGGATGGAACTTGTTGATGTCATCGTGTAGTTGTTTGTGATTGCTCACCATGAGTCCAAAGAAAAAAATGTCATCGATGTATCTAATGTATAGCATTGGTTGAAAGCCCTGTGCTGTGAAGAGGTCTTGTTTGAACCTGTGCATGAAGATGTTGGCATATTGAGGTGCGGATTTTGTCTCCACAGCTGTTCTGTGTGTCTGGATGAAGAACTAGTTGTTGAAGGTGAGGACATTGTGATCCAGGATGAAGTGGATGAGCGGTAAAATTGCACCTGGAGATTGTCAGTTGTCGGCGTTGAGTACTGAGGCAGTTGCAGCAATGTCATCATCATGGGGGATGTTGGTGTAGAGTGCCGAGACATCCATTGTGACAAGGAATGCTCCTGATTCAACTGCACCATGTGTGCTGAGTTTCTATAGGAAGTCCATTGTGTTGCGACAGAAGCTGGGGATACTTTGTACACTGGGTTTCAGGATGCCCTTGATGTAGATGGAGAGATTCTTGCACAGGGTCCCATTGCCCGATACGATGGGACGGCCGGGTGTGTTTGCCTTGTGTATCTACGGGAGGCAGTAGAGATCTCCAATGCAGGGGGTATGTGGGATGAGAGCACGGAGAGTGCTCTGAAGGTCTGGATCAAATATCTTGATCAGTCTGTTGAGTTGACGGGTGTGTTCATTGGTCGGATCTGCGGGTAACTGTCTGTGGTGTTCCTCATTCTTCAGTTGTAGGTACACTTCTTTTCTGTAATCCGTTCTGTTCAGTATACAATGGCCCCTCCTTTGTCATCAAACCAGCAGACAATGTTGTGGTTGGTCTTGAGAGTGCGGGTGGCGTTGCATTGTGCTTGGGTGATGTTCAGGGTTGTATTGTGAGCACAACTGATGAATCTAGCATTCTCGCATCTCCTGATGGCTTGGGTGTGCATGTCAAGTCGAGGGCAACAGCCTTCTGGAGGAGTCCAATTCAACTCTTTCCTCTTCGGTTGCTGCACCGCGGATCTCTGTCGGCTGTTCCGGTTCATTGGTCGTCTCATCGTGTTCGTTGTTGGCCTCTTAGGGTTTGTAGAAGAACTCCCGCAGCGTCATTCACCTGATGAAATCCTCTGTGTCTGCTGCGAGACCGATGGGCTCTATTTTGGTGGTGGGGCAGAAATTGAGCCCTCGGCTGAGGACTTTGATTTCATCTGGTTAAAGTATGTAGTCTGACAAGTTGACAATGGACTTCCCAAGTGGTTCCGGACGCTTGGTTGCTGCTGGTGGTAATGCCGAGTTTCCTGTTCTTGATGTGCGTGTAGATGGCGTAATTCCTTTGTCTCGTCTGCTTGACAGAGTTTCGCAGCTGGCCTGCGTCTTGAGCGCAAGTTGAGAATATGGATTCTATCTTGGTTTCCAGGATGCAGCATTTGCTGCATGAATAGTTGAGGAGTCTGAGAGAAGTGCGAAGTCTCTGTGTAGTCAGTGTTATAGGTTGACCTGAGCATGTTGGGGTTTTTTCCAATCTCGGTTATGACAGAGCTCTGTGGCTTACATGATAGATTTTTAAAAAATTCAAGCAGCTGGTTTCACTGAAGAGCGCAAGGGTTTTTGAATGTTGACCTACTCACAGCCACTATTGAACTTTCAGGGTGAGCGCCAGAGAGTTGAACAGAATCATGCACACTATGGCTGTCAATGACCTGGGGGATTTGGGCTCCTGATTTGTGTAGAAGGTAGTAATAAGACTGTAGGTTGCCATCCTAAGGGGTTGGCTGCATGTCACCCAGAGAGAGAAGGAGAAGATGGGACAGTAATGTTCAAAAGGATGGGGTGCAATATGGGATGTGCATTTGGGGTTTAAGCCATAGGTCATGCCCAGGTGTATTAAGTATGAAGATATGAGAAGAATAAGATTGCGTCTGGGGTGTCCAATCCTGAGTATTCTTGGTGCCTCTTTGCCTCTGAGAGTACTTGTGCCTTCTTACATTTCTGCGAGTCATGCTCGTTCAACCGATTGGCCATCATGATTTATCCTTCGCCAGCCTCAGCTGACCTCATTCTACAAATCTGAATCCTTAAGTGTCAAGGGTTGAAGGTTGAGTGCTAGGCTTCAGGAGGGATAGACCAGTGCCTCACAGAAATGATTACCTGTTTGCACAGGATGGAGGATCTAGGAGCCCTCAAGGTTCATATGGGCCATAACACATGATGGACTCTATTGCTACTGATGTGAAGGAAGGGAACAACCCTTCTGTTGGCAAGCATGTAGAGGCATGGGTAGTGACCATTGCCTTTGAAGCAATGATGTGTTAAGGACAGCAACTAATAAAGATGGCAATGACTGTGTGTCTCTCTCTCTCTCTCTCTCTCTCTCTCTCTCTCTCTCTCTCTCTCCTTCCATTCCTCCCTGATTATTGAGTTGATTTGAGATGGAGCCAGTGGAGCTGACATACATCCTGATTACTAGTCTGGAGGCAGACAGATGTCATAGACTCTGACAAAACTAATCCCGGTTGCTGCCTGCACCGGAACAATTGGGGGCCGCTGGTCAGGCTCAGGTCCCAACCACCCATCAGGCTGAAGAGAAGGAAAAGAAGACGGTGGAGGAGTCCCCAGGTATACAGGATATGCTTGTCCTTCAATGAGTTCTTGGACAGCATGTGCCACTGAAAACTCCAAATGACCAAGTGGACAGTGCAGTCCTTGATGATCTGACACCTCGTATAGGAGGAGGAGGACACCCATTCCTGGTGGCCATGAAGTGGTCAAGGCAGCAGAAATGCATCTTCAGCAGCACAAACCATTATGAGGCTCACATTGCCACCTCAACAGTAATTGAATGATGCATAAGGCTGCTGAAGATGCATTTCTGTTCCAGCAGTGCTCTTCAACGCAGCCCCAGAGGGTTCCCAAATTGTTATCATCTGCTTTGCCCCCCGCAAACTGGCGCAGCAGCAGGCTGACACTCTGCACCATACTGCTTGCTCTGATGAGGAGGACCAGCAGAGAATGGAACACAAGCTTGAGGATGGCCCAGAGGATTGAGGACAGCTGGTGGCCAAGGTGCGACTGGCTAAGAGAATCAACATCCAGATTCATGAATTAGTAGGCCTTTTGTCTGGCAGCTCCATAACACCTCCCCACCTCTGAACATGTCACCATGGTAATGGGCCTAGGTTGGCAATGTTAGTGAGTCACTTGTCAAGACAGGAGGGTGATGATGCCGTGAGGAAAGCTGTACTGTTCCTCTTGGATTCTGCTTATGTCTGACTCCTGTCTGTGCCAACTGTGCACTAGCGTTTGGGCTCATGTCTGGATAAATGTAGGGGGCCTTTGTCCCACTGCTCTGAGGAGGGGGTGTGGGGGGGGATGGTGGGAAGGGGGCTAAATTAAGGGTTCAGTAAGTGATGAGGCAGTCACTCAAGAATGTCTGTCATTGTGGGTCTTATGGAGTCCATATTATCATTGCTCTTACTAATGGTGTCTGACTTCACCCATATCCACTCTGTGCTCCTACCATTTCTTAAGCTTGCCTGGCCTACTGCTACATCAAGGTGTCTCCCCAGGATGCATGTCAGAAGAGGAGTGGCCTGTAGCCTGGGATCCCTTTGGCGGACATCATCTGCTGGGCCTGGATCTTGAGGCACCTGGCCAATTTGCAGGTGGCCCTGGTATTGCTGTGTCAGCCTGTTTTGCCCATTGCCCCTGAGATATGCCAGTGTTAGGAAGTGGGGATTCAGAAGAACTATAGAATGTTAGTTTTCTCGGTAGAAGGTCTTGGGATGACGTCCGGTGCTTCCTCCTCCCTTGGGGTGCTCCTTGGCCGCTGTGCTACTCCATGGGACAAAGTGGAGTGATCTCCAAAAGTGTCAGCTTCACCTAGCGCTGCTGGTCCTGAAGACCCGATACTGTCTACGCCGTGGTGTCCAAACCCTCAGGAATGCTCCTCTCTGACTGGACCATCTCTGAAGACCCTCAGCCATGGTTGTCAGATATTGCTCCATGTCTGAACTTCACACTCATGGTTTGTACATTTTGCCCCAGACTTTCCACTGTGGACACCACCCTTGCAAGTGTTGGGTGCTATGCAATGCCAGCAACATCTCCTGCGACTGAAGTCTTTGGGACACCTCCAATCGGCCTTCCAGTGGCAGGAATGTCACTGACAAACCCTCCTGGATTTCCCAACTCTGCCTTTGTGGTGGGATAGAGTGGTGGTGATGGTGGCAGGGGTTGCTGTCCTTGGTTCTAACAGATCTGACTGCCCAATCCAAAGACATTCCTGTCTACCAGTGTGAGGCTGTGTGATGCTCTCACCAGATAGTGACACAGAAGCCTGATTACTAAGATTGCCCATTTGTGTTGTATGCTGCTGAGATGGTGGATGATGCAGGTAAGTGATGTGATGTCTCTTTGGTGTTTTCCTCAGACCTCCTCCGAGGTGCTGTAAAGAGTTCCTGTGCCTCTGGATAGCCTGGTCTCGTCAGCTGGTGATCTTGCAAGACAAGGGACATAGATTCAGTAAACGGGAAGGATGAGAGCCTGGGCACTAAACAACTCAATTGAGACAACTCAGTTGAAGGTGTAGTGGATCCTTACTGCTCTGGTGCAAGCACCATCTCTATCAGTGGTGACTCATTCCTGGCCCTCCACTGTGATCTCCATTGCTGTTTTCTCATAACAGGTGAGAAGTCTTAACTTGGGCACCCCCCACTGTCTTCTCCCTCTTCCTTTCATCATGGGCTGTCTTCTCGGGCTGGGACACAGACAGGACATTGAGCCGGGTAGACAGCCTATAGCAAGTAGCATGTAATGGGCACTGCACCTAGGCAGAAAGGGGTTGTGATGAGGAAGCTTTGAAGAAGGTACTAGGAGGTTGGGTGTTGGCAGGCTGTGAGGTGGCAGAGAGCGAATTAATGGTAGCATTTTGACTGCAGCTGCCACCGCCTCCCAGGCGGAATTGATTACATTACTTTGGAGTTTCCTTCTAACACTGGTAAATGGTAGCCTGCATCCTCCTCCGTGTCCAGAAGTCTGGTTAAGTCCAGTTCCAAGAAACGTGGTGTAGGTCTCCTTGCAACCATCCTCCTAGTTTGATCGCGAATGCTGATGGACCATTTAAATGCAGCTCCTCTTGATTTCAGTCCTCAGCTGAGTCCTGGATTGAATGAATCAGATGCTTGGGGACTCTGGCTCGGTGTGTTTTATCATAGAATCATACAGCCCCTCCTACAGGAGGCCATTCGGCCCATCGAGTCTGCACTGACCACAATCCCACCAGGCCCTATCCCCATAACTCCATGCTTTTACTCTAGCTAGTCCCTCTGATACTAAGGAGCAATTTAGCATGGCCAATCCACCTAACCCACACATCTTTGGATCGTGGGAAGAAACCGGAGCACCCAGCAGAAACCCATGCTGAAACAGGGAGAATGTGCAAACTCCACACAGACAGTGACCCAAGCTGGAAATCGAACTGGGTCCCTGGCGCTGTGAGGCAGCAGTGTGCCGCCGTCATATAGGGGATCACTTATTGCGCTAAATGTGGTTAGATCGTGATTGGGATCATGCTATGCGAATTAGTGGGAATCACACTAGTCTTCATGCCTTTGCCTTTTTTTGGGAAAGGTCTGCCCAGAGGACATAAAACTTTAACCTATTTAAGTATGTTGAAGTTTGCTTTGATGCTTGTGCTCTCCCTTACTTCTCCCATTTGGGGATCCTTCTGAAACTCTTGTACTTCCCTGATTAAGAAGGTGATCAGACTGATAACCTGCTCCATAACTGGTAGGTGGAATGTGTGAGAGATTGATCTTCGTTTACTTGTCCGCTGACTTTACTTTTCCTTCTCTCGGAGAATTTGCCTTCTGAGGACCTTTCTATCTCTGCCTCTACCTATAAACAGCGTAATGTGGAGAACTCATTGACTGGAATTTTACCATCCAGCCCATCATGGGAATCGATCGGGTGAGGGTCAGACCATTGGAAAGATCCATTGACCTTGCGCGAAATTTTATGGCTTTGGGACAAGTGAGGCTGTAAAATTCTGCCTGGTCTCTAACTCAATAATCAAGCTTATTAGTGTACATTGTGCTCTGGCTCTGGTATGTAGTTTAACAGTTTATTTACATTGTCCTGGAGAATGGGCAATTATTTGGTTATATTAAATGTTTACTCAGGAATAATGGAAAACCTGACAGCAACTTGAGAATCTGTTTTGATCAGGGACTTTTAATATGGACTGCTATTGTTCACTTCATTAGAACCATAGCATCCCTAGAGTGCAGATGGAAGCCATTCGGCCCATTGAGTCTGCACCATTTGTCTGACAGAGCATCTTATCCAGGATTTAAATTTGACGTTAGTAAGGAATGAGCGTTAAGAAAGAATAATCGACTTAAAGGAAAGTGCAAAATCCTTGGGGAAAGCCACAGAAAGAGGTCAGTTCACCCACCGCATCTACTGCTGGAGCAATTCAGCTAATCCCACTCCCACATCTTTACCACACTCCAATCCCACTGTTAGCCCTGCAAATTGTTTCTCTTTAAATAATTATCCAATTACTTAACAGGCTACAAGATGAAGAGGAATAGAATCCCTGATGTGCTCAACGCATTCAGTGCTCATTTTGAGCAGGGGGTTAGCAAGAGTTCGTCATCCGACCCGACAGCCCTGGTCGAACTGGTATCCAAGGTCACCACTGCAGACATCAGATTGGTTTTCTTAAAAGTTAACCCACGGAAAGTGACTGGCCCAGATGGTACCCAGACGAGCACTCAGATTCTGCGCAGACCAGCTGGCGGAGATATTCGCAGACATCTTTAACACCACCTTACACCAATCTGAGGTCCCTACCTGCTTTGAGAAGACCACCATCATTCCTGTACCAAAGAAAAGAACAGGCAGCATGGCTTAATGACTACCTCCTGGTCCTTCTGATATTCACTGTTATGAAGTGCTTCAAAAGGTTAATCATGGCATACATCAATTCCAGTCTTTCAGATTGCCTGGTCCACTACAACTTGCCAATGCTGCAACAGGTCCACAGCAGATGCCATCTCCCTGGTCCTACACTACACCAGGAACACCTGGATACAAGGACACATGTCAGACTTCTAATTATTGACTACAGCGCAGTCTTCAACACCATAATCCCAAAAAACTTACCTACAAACTGCATGGCCTAGGGCTGCGACCTTCCATCTGCAACTAGACTCTCAACTTCCTAACCCATAGACTGCAGTCAGTAAATGTAAGTAACGACACCTACATGATTATCCTCAAAATTGGTGCCTCACAAGGCAGTGTCCTCAGCCCCTTACTATATTCTTTACACACTTATGACCGTGTGGCCAAATTGTGCTCCAGCTTTTGTTTTGAATTCGTTCATGGGATGTGGGCATCACTGGTTGGACCAACATTTATTGCCCATCCCTGAGGACAACCTCAAGAATCAACCATATTGAGGGTCTGGAGTCACATGTAGGCCAGATCAGGTAAGGACAACATATTTCCTTCCCTAAAGGACATTCTGAACAGAATGGTTTTTATGACAGTTGGCAATGGTTTCAAAATCATCTTAGACTTTTGAGTACAAATTTCACCATCTGCCAGAGCATTACCCTGGGTCTCTGGATTACTAATCCAGCGAGAATACCACTACACCATTGCCTCCCCAAAGTTTGCTGATGACATTGCAGTAGTGGGTCAGATCTCAAACAATGCTGAGACGGAGCACAGAGAAGGGACAGGGAATCCTGAAATGGTGTGATTATAATAATCTCCCTCAATGCCAATAAAACGAAGGAGCTAGTCATCGACTTTGAGAAGTGTGGTGGAGGACATGTCCCTGATTACATCAATGGAAATGAAGTGGAGATGATTGAGAGCATCAGGTTTCTGGGTGTTCAGATTATCAACAATTTGTCCTGGACCCCATCCCTCCTTCCGTCCCAATGTAGATGCTATACTTAAGAACGATCACCAATACCTCCTTTCTCAGATGGCTAAGGAAGTTCAACATGTCCATTATCATTCTCAGCAGATGCACTACAGAAAACATCCGTTCCAGGTGTATCACAGCTTGGTTTGGCTCCTGCTCTGACCAAGACCACAAGGAACTACAAAGGGTTGTGGACAAAGCCTAGTCCATCATCCAAACCAGTTTCCATCTGTTGACTTTGTCTACACTTTCCGCTGCCTCAGGAAAGCAGCCAGCATAATCAAAGACTCCACACATCTCGGTGTATGCTCTTTCTCCGTCGGGAAAATAATACAAAAGTCTGAAAACACGTACCAAAAGATGCAAGAACAGCTTTAGTCCTATCATATACTAAGTTTATCTTTCTCTTCACCCTACCTGTAACTGCAACACTATATTTTATAACCTATCCTTTTCCCTGATATATTTCATGAATGATATGTTTTGCCTGTATTGCGTGCAAGAAAAAGTGCTTTTCATTGTATCATAATACATGTGACAATAAATCAAATCAAATGAATTCATTTTCCCTTTTGAAAGCCACAATTTAATTTGCCAGGTTGCTTACAAGTAAATGTGAAGTTTTGGGTTTTGTTGATGAGGCTTTCCTTTTGTATGGTATTTTTTCCTTTGTCTTTTTCCTCGAATCACTAGTTCAGCTTGAGAGCAGGGATTTCATCCACAAGACTCATTCAACATTGCTTTAAAATTGACCTTTGAATATATTAAATTGGTCTTTGTGTATATATTATGTGAAATACGTGTGGACCGCCTAAGGCTGTGGTAGTGTTTAATATCAGCTATTCTGTTAGCTAAGAAATGAAAACATAGATCAAGCAAATCAGTGTTTTATTAAGGGGAAAACATCAAATTTCCATGCATGTTCTGAAAATTGTTTGCATTTATGATTTATTCATGATCTAAATATGTTTTTTTTTTAGCTGAGCCACTGACTTTTCCGTCTGGAACTGGCAAATCATTTATTATGGGTCCAGATGATGTGCTGGAAAGTGTTTTGGGCCTTGGTGATCTTGTAGACTTGACAGTAGCAAATGATGCAGACTTCAGTTATGATGTAAGTATGATTAATGTAACTAAATGGATTCTAATTTTGCATTCTTTGTTTTGCATATAAATGTTTTGCATATATCTTATTCTGGGGAAAAAATAAAGACCAGTGACTGTCCATCCCAAGACTGAGAGAAATAGCACTAATATAAATAACCCATTGTGTTTTCAGTTCCAATTAGCATGCTTAGCTTTTTTATAATTTGGGTAATGGGTGGAATTCTCCCAAAAAAGTTCTATGTCAAATTTGCATGAAAACGCTTTTTTTATTCAGTGGGAATTCAGACTAGAATCGCCCACACTGTGCAATGCAGCGACCACAAGTGTGAATATCATTAAATTTCAGGGGGTGGGCATATCCCCCTGGAGAGGCTGAAATCAGTGCGCTGAGTGGACCATTGCACATGTCAGTGCTGAGATCGGCACATGCGCAGTAGCCCTGCACTACCAGCTTCTCAATTGCAAAAGCAGGTTGACCGTCCGGATCTCGCTTTTTTTGCTTCTATCTCTCCACTTCATTTGGCTTCTTCTCTCGCTGTTGGATACTGAGCCAGTGTTTATTCTTTTCTGAGACTTTTCCTGCTTTCCTGATTATAGTGGGATCTCTCCACTCATGACTTTTTGGGTATGTATAATACTACTGTGCCTACTTTAGATAACTGAACCTTTGAAGTAACAGATTCATCCCCTACTTTACTAGTACTTTGTTAATCATCAGATTCTCTCATCTGTAGTTGACTGATCCTCATAACAGCTCAGGGTATGTACTTCTGCTTCTGGCTCAGATGCTCCAAATTCATGCCCAATTTCCACTTCTTGAAAAATGGGCTCGGCCTTTTGGCTGAGATCAAGTGTAGTATCAACATGCTGTGCTTGGTTGAAGTCATTAAATGAAGCTTCATTTGAAGCTATTTTTAAAAGTGGCCTTTTGGCTAAGATGCAAATGAAATCAAGCCTTGGAGGAGGAGCTATGCCTACTCCAATCAGCTTGGATCGGGAATGTCTCAACTAGTTGAGACTCTGAATTGGACTTATTTGATTGAATTGGAATAAAAACAAAAAAAAAGAATGGACTCGCACTGTCTGGTTACCATGTTGTAGTATAACTTGCCGTTTGTCCCTACACTTTCCTGGGACCTTTCCACTCTTTTAGGCTCTCTTTTGTGGTAGACCATGTCCCCTTTCTTGAAGTACACCTCCCCAACGGTCTTATGCGATGCCTCAGGGCTCATTTTATCCATTCTGAAACCTCAACGTTAATGAAAGCCTTTCTCCCTGCATGCATAGTGTTGAAGTGTGCAGAAAACATAGAGCTAATGCTTGTTCCTTCTAATGCCAGAAGAGCATCTGTTAATACTGATGGCAACTTTGGATTCCTCCCGTATACCAACTGGTATGGACTATAGCAGCACACACACACACACACCCCCCCCCTCCGCCCATCATCTGTAAAGAGGTTTTCATGTGCACTGGGTCCATGCTAATGACACCTGCAACTTACAGCCCGGTTGATCAGCCAAAATTTTATGCAACATGTCACCTATAACTGCGTGATCCCTTTCACAGAGGCCATTGCTGAATGGGCTGTCAGCTGCAGTGTGCATTATTGCAATATTTAAATTTTGGCATGTATCTTGAAACTCATCATTTGTGAATTCACCCCCATTGTCTGTAAAAAATTTAGATGATACCCCCAACCCTGTTCCAATCCAGTAGGTCATGATTTTATCTATAATGGTTTTTTTATCTTTGCTGTAAATCACCATACATATGCTAAACCAGATGGCCATGTCCATGAAGTGCAATAAGTAGACGCCTTATCCCATACCTTTAGCTCCATCGCCACTACATCATCGAAGTCTCATGCTAGTTGTAGACTCACAACTGGATGCGGAAGTTCTATATTTTATGCAAATTTCACACTGGGCTGATATTTGCTCTGAGATCATTATATCCTTTATTCAGCTCACCTGCATATTGCACTGCTTTGTCTCTGTGGTGCTGAATGACCAAACTGCTTATGGAGTTTGAGAAAGATCTTTTTGTCCATCACGCTGTTATCAGTAAATGACACCAATGTGTCATGAATCCTTAAGTCTGATAATTTTGGTTTGCTCAAGGGAAGACAATGGGCAGATCTTGTAAAGTGTAGATCTACAGTTTTCTCAAATAGGCTGTATCCTGTTTCAAATCAATTGTCATCTGAGCTTCATCACAGACCTGCTTAATAACAAAGGTAAATCACTGAAAACTTCATCTGTACTTATGAATAAACTGATTCCTGCATTCCGTCGGGGAAGTATCACCCTTTTGGAAGATGTTAGTGTTGTCATCTCCAAATGTAAAGCAGGTAGAAGTGTCATTTTCTTTCACTTTCTTTCGGCCTTTATGATCAAGAGACCCTAAATAACAATTTCGCCAATTTTAGTCACAGACAGTGGACATTCATCCACTATCTAAAACAATACAGTTGAGTCGATCATCAGGATGCTCATTATTGGACTCAACCATTCTGCCACCAAAACAGTGCCTTCCTGGTCCTTACCCTCATCATTCTCGATTTGCATGTATTCTGTGTCAAATGTAGTTTCAAAGACACACGTTCTTCTTTCGGGCAGTTTACTACGTTGTGGTGTGGGGAAATCGCATTGGAAACAGCAATTCATAATCCCTTTAGCATTTTTTCGATTTAAACATCTTTTATCAGTTTCCCATGTGCATTCATTCAGATGATTCCATGATGGCCAGAGTACTGGATGGTGGAGAATCCTCTGAGGGGTGTATGCTCGCACCCACGCTGTTCAGCACGATGTTTACTGTCATGCTGAATGATGCCTTCCAGGACGGTGTTGCTGGAATCAGCCTCAAGTACAGAGTGGATGGGAAGCTCTTCAACCTGAGGACATTCAAGCTATTACCAAAGTGAAGGAGACTGTCCTGAGAGACTTCCTCTTTGACTGTGCCCTGTATGCTGGCTCAGAGACAGAGGTGCAAGTCAGTATGGACAAATTTTCCATGGCTTGTGACAACTTTGGACTCACCATCAACATTAAAAAAGACCAAAGTCATGCACCGGCCTGCTCCTCATACACCGCACACAGAACCCATAATCACAATCAAAGAGCAGAAACTACAGACAGTGGACCAGTTCACTTATCTTGACAGGACCCTCTCTCGAGCAGTGACTTTTGATACAGAGCTTAACTGCAGAATAGCAAAGGCAAGTTCTGCTTTCGGTAGACTGCACTGCACTGTGTGGGAATGTCAAGTAATCAGCCTAGCAACAAAACTGAAGGTCTACAGCACCATGGTACTCACTACCCTCCTGTATGCCGGTGAAACGTGGACTGTGTATCAAAGGCATGTAAGACAGCTCAATCATTTCCACATGACTTGACTTCGCAGAATATTACGCATCAGATAGCAAGACGAAGTACCAGACACTGAAGTCCTCTCTAGAGCAAGTCTGCCATCAGTCCGCACACTGCTGATGAGAGCGCAGACCCGGTGGGCAGGTCATGTCATCCATATGCCAGACAAGCGCATTCATAAGCAGCTCCTTTTTGGGGAACTCTCTGCTGGAAGACATTTGCATGGAGGGCAGAAGAAACGTTACAAAGACACACTCAAGGCCTCCCTGAAGTCACTTGTCATAGACACAACCACCTCGGAAACGCTGGCACAAAACCGCCCTACCTGGCGCTGCCTCATCTACAAGGACTATCAAGCTTACGAAGCAAGGTGCATTACTAAAGTGCGAGCTGCACAAGTCCAGAGCCACCAGTGCAACAACTACAGTGCCTACACAAGTCTGTCCAATATGTGCCAGGACATTCCGTGCCTGAATTGGCCTGATCAGTCATCTTCGGACACACCGCAACCAGCCCCAAAATGACTAATGGTGTTGAGGTCCTCATCGATGTCAATGGATGAACAACAATTTCAAAGACACGACTTCTTTTCGGGCAGTTTACTATGTCGTGGTATGAGGAAATCACATTGGAAACAGCAATTCAAATCCCCTTAGCATTTTTTCAATTTAAGCATCTTTTATCAGTTTCCCATGTGCATTTTCTCTCCCCAATATCAAATCGGTTATATCCAGCTTCAACACTAGGTCTGTTATCAGCATAACTGTCTCCGTTTAAGGGCCTTTTATGTACCATTCGGTCTGGCACGTGGCTGAGTTACCACTGACTCCTCCGTTCTGGGCACTATGGCATTCCAGTTTGTATTGAACAAGGTGACAGGGAACGACTATTTCCCAAAAAACTTTTTTAGTGATGCTATCGTTTGATCAAAGAGGGCCTCTGTTCCCTTTGATTTTATTCCAGTCATTAGTAAGAAAATATCCATTTGCAAAAGACATGCACAATCCAACAACTTAAAGGCCAATACTGTATCTGGAATTTCTATATAAAATTTCATTAGCCTGTTATGGCACCTATCAAAATCCATCATATACTGTTAAATGCCCTGGGTATCTTGCTTCCTAATCCTGTCAAATATCACCCATCCTTCATAGTTCTCCAAGAACTTATCTATTTGGTAAAACTTAAGTATTGTAGCAGAAGCCTTAATTTCATGTATTTATTTATGCCCTTCTTTATTTACAGCATCTGCTGTTGAATTGGAAAATACTTTGTTTCTTATCTTGCTCCTGATCGGAAGTGACAAAACTAATGCCATACCTTACTTTTTTTTCTGTACTGCAGTGAGAAGGATTCACATTTCCATCCTGCCTTCCATTGTCGATATGGTTCGGCATCTGAAAAGGCAGGGGGACAATTGGTTTACTTCTACCTTCTGCCATGGTGGTAGCGCATCTTCAAAAACAAACATTAAGTTAAATGGGTTTTCCTCTGCTACCAATGTTTGCTTCACCAGAAGAAACTCTTCAGGTGTAGGCAATAAAATATAACAAAACTTGCTCCAACTTTATAAGTCAAAGAAAAAGGTTTAATAAAGAAACTTTATTACTCCAACACTTGAGGGCTCACCCTGGACTGTTCCAGGCAAATTAACAATTCCTAACAGGTTCTTATTTATACTGAATCACCTGATCAGCTGATCGTCACATTTTGTCATTGGTTACACAGTTTATTGTGTCAGCTGACCCAAACATCATCTTGCATTTGGTCACACTACAAAAGATCCAATGTTATCATCAGTTACATTCTAATAGTTAAGACACTTCAAGGTGATTTTGACAAGTTGAGTATGTTATGATCCCAGTTGCTGTCATAATTGGACAAGGCAATCCCAGAATGGAACCCTGGTTCAAAACACTGTAACATCTATTTTTTAGAAAACATGAAGGAATAGAGTTTTTAATTAGTTTTTAACAGGGGGAAAAAAATGTTAAACGTGAAAAATTGATAATGGTAAATACTCCTTTACTCCTACTTGTCTGCAACAATATACACAGATTTTAAGGTTAATGTGGGTTATGAAGTATATCTTACGATTATAATAGCCTCAATAACACACAGGCCCTTTAAACACACAGACTGGCTGTGGTCAGACACACTCCACACTGAACATGAGTGAATTTCTGTGGATTTCTCCTCAAACCACCACACACACACACACACACACACACACACACACACACACACACACACACACCCCCCCCCCCCCGGTGATTCTTAAACTGTGAGTTTGCCTCACTGAACTCCAGCTTCCACACAAATTATTTCAAATTCCACTTTCAAACAGACACACTTTCAAATCTTCTTTTAAACACGCTTTCCTTCAGCTGCTTTTATCAAGATTTTGCTTTCAGGTTTTACATCCTCCCTTGCAGGATCTTTTGTCTTGGCTGTTAAGCAAACTCTTCTCAAGTGTTTTAATTATTGATTTCCAGGCTATATTATGATGACACCTGCTGGCTATGTGATGTCTCTTTAAGACAGCACCATAGAGGAGAGTGACATGACTTAAGAAACCAGTGGAATCTGAGAAAACATGATCACCCCAGAAGGTGGAGTCCTCTCGGACAGAATACATCTAGCAGCCATGTAGTTAATATCATAAAGACTAGAGCCTGTATCCTGGGCAACCTAGAGCTGCAACTCCTGTACCTAGTTTTTCTTACCAATAAATACCTTTTCCCAATATAGCCTGAAATCTTTTGACAATGTTCAGAGAGTGCCACAATGCAACAGCACCAAACTTTTGATTTATCTCTGAAGCCTGTTTTCTCACTTTAAATCTGGTTAGTGCTGCTGTTTCTTCACACAGAACACTTTATCTACTTTTCCCTTAAATTCTCCTGAACAGTGCCTTGTTCAGCTTTTTGCTCACTGTTCCCTTCAGACTTGCTGATACATTCTTCTTGTTCTAGTTCCTAAGTTGCCTGGACTTTGTTTGCTTCTTTGGAAAGTCCACCTTTTTGCAGCCCCCTTTGTCCTGTCCGGCTTTTCTTCTGGCAGAGCTGAGAGATGTTCACTCTCTGGCTTTCTATCTTCAACTGCTAATATCCAACTAAAATTAAACTCAAAAAGCCTTTGTACCCTCAAAGAGCCCCCAGTTGCTAAGCAATGACTTCATGCTTTTGTATAGTTTGTTTACTTTTCACGCCCCCTCTCAGCACAATAGAAACACAAACCTGTCTGAAACCAAAAAACCCCAGATGCAAACACATTTGTCTAACATGAATCCAGGTATAGGTTTACTATTCCTTACACACAAACACTAACTTAAATCCTCTTAAAACTATACCTTATTTCTAATATTTAACAATACAAATGTAAATCCCTTTAAACTACCTCTGTTTTCCTGACAAATGGGCAGTTATGGTGCATGCAGTATAATGTGGATAAATGTGATGTTATCCACTTTGGAAGGAGAAACAGAATGGCACAAGTGGTGATAGATTGGAAAATGTTGGCATGTGAAGATATCTGGGTGTCCTCATACACCTGTCACTGAAAGTAAGTGTGCAGGTATATCAGGCAGTTAGGAAGGCAAATAGTATGTTGGCTTTCATTGCAAAAGGACTTGAGTACAGGAACAGGGAATATTCCTACAACTGTTTAAGGCTTTAATAAGACCGTAGTGGGAGTATTGTGTACAGTTTTGGTCTCCTTAGAGTGAAGCCCTTTGGCCCATCAAGTCTGCACCAACAAAACTACACTAAATCTATATTAATCCCACTTTCCAGCACTTGGCAGTGAGGATGCACACAGAGGGTAGTGGGGGTATGGAATGCTCTGCCAAGCAAGGTGGTGGAGGCAGGTACGCTGGAGTTGTTTAAGAGTTACTTAGACAGGCACATGAGCGGGATGGAGATGGAGGGATATAGGAAACTGTTTTAAATAAGGTTCAGGAGCCTTGGGACGTCCCTGGGAATGTATAAGGTTGTGGATGATGCTGATGTTTTTCTCTTTTAATCCACCAGTGCTTCGGTCCGCCTTGTTGTCCAACAAGGGGCATACACACGATGGGTCGTACGAGGGCTGCTCTTGGTTGTTTCAAGAATAGCCTAGTACTTCACGTCGTTAGTGTACGCTTAAACTGGACCAGATGCTGGGCAACATAACAGCTCAGTGACTATCACTGTTTGCTGTGCAGACACATGGATTTGGGCCAGTGTCTGTGGGAGTTTGCGCATTCTCCCTGTGCTTGCGTGGGTTTTCTCCAGGTGCTCCGGTTTCCCCTCTCATCCCAAAGATGTGCTATTAGGCTGAATGGTGTAACAAATTGTCCCTAAATTAGTCTTCCCTCAATGTGGAATGCCATAAGCATAGACAAGGGTCATGGGTGGAGGGGGGACTCATAATGTTAAAATGGCGGCGCGGGTCGTTGGGCCAAAGGGCCTGTTTCCCGGGCTGTTTTGTTCTTTGTTCTTTGGCCAATAGCCTTTAATGTTATGACATTATGACCAGAATGGGGCTCAAAGGATGCGCTTGCCACAGAGCGAGAGCAGCAAAGATTCACCAGAGTGATTCTTGACATGGTAGGATTGTCATATGAGGAGAGATTGGGTAGACTGGACCTGCATTCACTGGAATTTAGAAAGATGAGCAAAGATTTTGTTGAAATATATAAAATTCTGACAGGGCTGGGCAGACTAAATGTTGTTTTCTCTGGCAGGGGATCCAGATCAAGGGGTCACATCTTAAGATACAGGGTAGGCCATTTAGGACCGAGAGGAGAAATTTCTTCGTTCAGAAAGCGGTGAATCTGTGGAATGTGTACCACAGAAGGCTGTAGAGGCCAATTTGCTGAATGTATTTGAGATGGGATGAATATATTTAAGAAGGAAATAGATAGATATCTAGAATATGAAGATGTCAAAGGGAAATGAAGAGAGTGCTGATGTCTGGTGTTGAGATAGAGGATCAGCCACATTCATGTTGAATGGCAGAACAGGCTTGAAGGGCCAATTGGCCTGTTCCTATTTTCAATGTTTCTCTGAATAGGGCTAATTTTAATAGGCTGAGAAGACATCTAGCCAGGGTAGAATGGAATCAAAGACTGACAGAGAAAACTGTAATGGAACAACGGATGATCTTTGAAGGACAAGGCTAGAATACATGATGAGCACTTTACATCTGTATTTTAGGAGTATGTTGCAGAAAACAAAGACATTGCCAAAGCTTTTTGTCTTGCATTCATCAGACAAATGCAAGGATGCTAAATTTAAATGATCACAACTTATGCTATACAGGAGGAAAGGGTGTTGATTAAGTGGCAAGTCAGCTCTCATTGACAGAAAGGTTCCTATTGGAGAAGCAATGGGGAGCAAACTCTTGGGTGATTTTAAAAAAGGCGCAAGGCTTGAACATATTCCTTTTGTTTGCAGAGAGCGAATCACTGTTATGCATCTATGCTGCTTCTAATAAGCAGATATAAGCTATGTTACAAGCTTGACTGAGCATGTTAAAGTGTTGTTGGTGTAGATATTCGTGCACTCAGATTGGACAGCATTTACTGAAGACGTACAGAATCAGATGTGACATTTTGTTTTTGGTTTTGCAAGTGCAGGCTAGTAGCCTACTCTTGTCAATTACCAATAACCCAAAGGAACATGCTGCTTGAGACAATCTGTTAATCACTGGGAGATGTGGCCTACATTTACTGCATCACACCGGCATTGAAATTCATACACTGTTACTTAATTGTCTGGTTGGCTCAGTTTCATTTTGAACTGATGGCAACATCGTGTTAGTGGAAAACACCACTTGTGTAGCCACGTAGTGGAGAAATGCCCCTATCTAGATCAAAAGTGTTGAAATGCAAATGGTCAAGAGCTTCAAAATTTCTAGGTGTCCAGATAACAAACAATCTGTCCTGATCTCTCCACACCAATGATGTGGCTAGGAAAGTCCACTACGACTCAACAATTTTTACAGATGCACCATAGAAAGCATCCTGTCCAGATGTATCACAGCTTGGCATAGCTCCTGCTGTGACCAAGACTGCAAGAAACGTAACCCAGTGCATCACTCAAACCCCCCTCTATCCATTGACTTCGTCTACGCTTCCTGCTGCTTCGGAAAACAGCCAGCATAATCAAGGACCCCATGCACCCCGGACGTATGCTTTCATCTTTTTCCATCAGGAAAAAGATTGAAAAATATGAGATCGCGTACCAGCCGACTCAAGAATAGCTTCTTCCCTGCTGCCATCAAACTTTTAAATGGACCTACCACATATTAAGCTAATTTTTCTCTGCACCCTAGCTGTGACTATAAACTAGCTTCTGTATTCTCTCTTTATCCTCTCCCCTGTGTACTTTGTGGATGGTATGTTTTGTCTGTATAACATGCAAAAAAGCAATATTTTTCACTGTCTCCCAACACGTGACAAATCAAATCAATAATCACAAGAAGCTAAAATACAAGTTCAGGAGGCAAAAGGAAAGGCAAATGGAATGTTGGCCTTTACTTCAAAGAAAATGGGATATAAAAATAGGGAAGTCTTGCTAAAACTATACAAGAAACTAGGTAGACCATACCTGGAACATTGTGAACAGTTTTGGGTCCCTGATCTAAGAAAAGATATACTGGAATTGGAGGCAGTCCAGAAAGGATTCACTAGGTTGATCCTGGGAATAGAGGAGAGGCTGAGTAGGTTGGGCCTGTACTCATTGGAGTTTAGAAGAAAATGATGCAACCTTAATGAGACATATAGGATTCTCTAGGGGCTTGACAGGGTAAATGCTGAGAGGTTGTTTCCCCCTCTGGGAGAGTGTAAGACCAGAGGGCATAATCTCAGAGTAAGGGGTTGCTCATTTTTTCTCTGAAGATAATGGAATCTGTGGAATTTACTGCAGAGGGCTTTGGAGACTGGGTCTCTGAATATGTTCAAGACTGAGATCAACTGATTTGTAATCAGTAAGGAAATCGTGTGTTATGCAGATGAAGCTGGAATGCAGAGTTGAGGCTTACCAGATCAGGCATGATCTCATTGAATGGAGGAGCAGACTCAGTGGGCCAAATGGCCAATTTCTGTTCCTGTGTCTTATGGTCTTGTGGGAATGACAGTAGGTGAATTGCTCATTTGGTGAGACAGTCCAGTGCAGACAAGATGGGTTGAACGGCTTCCTGAGCTGTAACAAGTCTGTAATTCTATGATTCTCTGAACTCGGGATTAACAATAAATGCAGCCTTGCTAATTTTCAAAGCTCCAAATAAAACATGAATTTAGATGGCACTGTTTCCTAGAAATAAAGCTATAAACTACGACTGGAAAAAAAACTTTGGCCCACATTAAATTAAACGTTAATTAAAGCATTGAAAGCCCAGAGCTATATAATAGAACTGGTTCTTGAAGGTCTACAATATTAATAACCCATTGTTGTGTCTTGCTATGATCCCCTTTCACATAAAGGGTACAATCTTCCAGCATGGAATTTACCTGTACAGCATTGAGTGAGAAGTGCCCTCTTGAACAACTACGACTTAGTGTAGCAGACTTAATTGAAAGTCATTTTTCTTGTCATTTGAGTCATGGACTCTGAGTTAGTGAAAGTGTTTTGGAACAATCTGAGTAATGGTTCAAATAGAGATTTTAAAAAAACCTCTCGAGTACAGGAATTTTTCCAGATTGGCCAACATTTATATTTCAGGTAATTCAATTAAAGCAATTTAATTGGTTGTTATCTCCATTCTGTTCCCATTGTGACCTAATGGGATTTCATTTGTTATTTACTTATGGAATCTTGTACACAAATTGACAGCAGTGTTTGCAGGAACAGAGGGACAATTTGTGCACAAATCATTGAAGGTACCAGTACAGGTTAAGAAAATAGGGCATATGGGATCCTGGACAGATAAAACAAAAATGGAGAATAAGTGTACAAAAGCAAGGAAGATGGGGTGAACCTTTATAAATCAATGATTCACCTTGGAGTATTGTGTCCAGTTATGTCTGTCTTTTGGATGAGATGTAAAAGGCACTATTTTGAAGAAGAACAGAGGAGTTATTACTGGACTGTGGGAGGAAACTGGAGCACCCAGAGGAAACCCACACAGACACGAGGAGAATGTGCAAATTCCATACAGACAGTGACCCATGCCAGGAATCAAACCCAGGTCCCTAGACCAGTGAAGCAGCAGTGCTAACCACTGTGCTACTGTGTCGCCCATGAAGAGAAAATAATTTATCGGGCTATGGGGAAACGGCAGGGGAGTGAAACTAGTTTAGAAGATTCTACTGAGAACTGATACGGACATGGTGAGCCAAATGACCTCTGTAAATGGGGGTTTTCCATTCAAGGCTAATGTATTGCTACTTGAGCTAATAAGAGACTCAGAATGCAGTGTACCGATTTTTAAGACATGACTTTATTTAACCAAATGATCAAATGGGAAAATGATGTAGGCACTATAGGTATAGAATGCGGGCAGCCCAATATCACTCTGAAGAACAATGCCCCCATGAAGATAATTGTACATTTACCAAATCGTATGGCCCATCTTTCCGGTAGAGATGATACAGTAATCATTAATACAAATCAGTCAATAATCATCCTGTCATTAACTCCAGCCAATAACAATACAGATCATGACCTAATGGGATTTAATTTGTTATTTACTTATGGACAATATCCTCCTCCTGTTGTCTCGTAACATGAGAAGCTGGACATAAACGGGAGGATGATTCCCACCAAATTGAACCCATGTGACTCTCTCCCGACCCTGAAATATCCTTTATGTCTACACACCGCTTGCGCTATAAACTCAAAGTTATATGACTGTCTTCATAAAGCTAGCATTGGTAGCCACCTTGTTCCCAACCACTGCTGATGACATTACTGTTCTTAATAAGAACATAAGAACTAGGAGTAAGCCATCTGGCCCCTCAAGCCTGCTCCGCTATTCAATAAGATCATGGCTGATCTTTTCGTGGACTCAGCTCCACTTACCCGACCCACTGCTCACCATAACCCTTAATTCCTTTATTGTTCAAAAATTTATCTATCCTTGCCTTAAAAGCATTCAATGACGTAGCCTCAACTGCTTCACTGGGCAGGGAATTCCACAGATTCACAACCCTTTGTGTGAAGACGTTCCTCCTCAACTGAGTCCTAAATCTGCTTCCCCTTATTTTGAGGCCATGCTCCCTAGTTCTAGTTTCACCTGCCAGTAGAAATAACTTCCCTTCTTCAATCTTATCTGTTCCCTTCATACACTTTTATGTTTCTATGAGATCTCCCCTTTTCTGAATTCCAATGAGTATAGCTCCAGAGTCTCTCCTCATAAGCCAACCCTCTCAACTCCGGAATCAACCTAATGAATCTCCCCTGTACCCCCTCGAATGATGTGGATATGCAGGCGTTGGACTGGGGTAAACATAGTAAAAAGTCTGACAACACTAGGTTTAAGTCCAACCAATTTATTTGATAGTACACTCACTAGCTTTTGGGGTTAGTCCCTTCGTCAGGTGAGTGGAGAGTTCTGGCCTCAGAATGCCAGTGTATCCTTTCTCAAGTAAGGAGACCAAAATAGTACACAGTATTCCAGGTGTGACCTCACCAGCAACTTATACAGCTGCAACATAACCTTGCTGTTTTTAAACTCCATCCCTCTAGCAATGAAAGACAAAATTCTATTTGCCCTCTGAATTACCTGCTGCACCTGCAAACCAACTCCTTATGATTCTTGCACAAGGACACCCAGGTCCTTCTGCACAGCAGCATGCTGCAAATTTTTTACCATTTAGATAACTTGGGGACTTTAACTTTACAACTATTGACTGGAGAAGATATAGTTCGAGTATTTTAGGTGGATCAATTTTTGCCCAATGTGTACAGGAGGGTTTCCTGACACAGTATGTAGATAGGCCAACAAGAGGCGAGGCCACATTGGATTTGGTACCTGGTAATGAACCAGGCCAGGTGTTAGATTGGAGGTAGGTGAACACTTTGGTGATAGTGACCACAATTCAGTTACGTTTACATTAGCAATGGAAAGAGATAGGTGTATATGCAGGGCAAGAGTTATAGCTGGGGGAAAGGAAATTATGATGCAATTGATGAGATTTAAGATGCATAGTTTGTGGAAGGAAACTGCAGGGGGTGGGCACAGTTGAAATGTGGAGCTTGTTCAAGGAACAGCTACTGTGTGTCCTTGATCAGTATGTACATGTCAGACAGGGAGGAAGTGGTCAAGCGAGGGAATCAAGGAAAACCCTGAAGCTTTCTATAGGTATGTCAGGAATAAAGGAATGACTACAGTAAGATTAGAGCCAGTCAAGGACAGTAGTGGGAAGTTGTGCGTGGAGTCCGAAGAGATAGGAGAGGCGCTAAATGAATATTTTTCATCAATATTCACACAGGAGAAAGACAATGTTGCCAAGGAGAATACTGAGATACAGGCTATTAGACTAGATGAGATTGTGGCTCATAAGGAGGAAGTATTAGCAATTCTGAGAAGTATGAAAATAGGTAAGTCCCCTGTGCCAGGTGAGATTTATCCTAGGATTCTCTGGGAGGCTAGGGAGGAGATTGCAGAGCCTTTGGCTTTGATCTTTGTCGTCATTGTCTCCAGGAATAGTGCCAGAAGACTGGAGGATAGCAAATGTTTCCCCTTGGTTCAAGAAGTGGAGTAGAGGCAACCCTGGTAATTATTAGACCAGTGAGCCTTACTTCTGTTGTGGGCAAAGGTTTGGAAAGGATTATAAGAGATAGGATTTATAATCATCTGGAAAGAAATAATTTGATTAGGGATAGTCAACATGGTTTTGTGAAGAGTAGGTTGTGCCTCACAAACCTTATTGAGATCTTTGAGAAGGTGACCAAAGAGGTGGATGAGGGTAAAGCAGTTGATATGGTGTATATAGATTTCAGTAAAGTGTTTGATAAGGTTCCCCAGGGTAAGCTGTTGCAGAAGATACGGAGGCATGGGATTGAGGGCGATTTAGCGGTTTGGATCAGAAATTGGCTAGCTGCAAGAAGACAAAGGGTGGTGATTGATGGGAAATATTCATCCTGGAGTTCAGTTACTAGTGATGTACTGCAAGGATCTGTTTTGAGGCCATTGCTGTTTGTCATTTTTGTGAATGACCTGGTTGAGGGCGTAGAAGGATGGGTTAGTAAATTTGCAGATGACACCAAAGTCGGTGGAGTTGTGGACAGTGCGGAATGATGTTGCAGGTCACAGAGGGACATAAATAAGCTGCAGAGCTGGGCTGAGAAGTGGCATGTGGCGTTTAATGCAGAAAAGTGTGAAGTGATTTACTTTGGAAGGAGTAACAGGAATAGGATAAACAGCACCTTTTCAAATGCCTTCTGGATATCCAAATACACCACATCCACAAGTTCCCCATTGTCCACTGCACATGTTGAAATTAGTCAAACATGACCTTTCCTTCATGAACTCATGCTGGTCTTACCAATGGGACACTTTATATCCAGATGTCTCACGATTTCTTCCTTGATAGTTTCAAGCATTTTCCCTACCACAGAAGTTGAGGTAACTGGCCTATAGTTACCTGCCTTTTGTCTGCCTCCTTTTTTAAACAGTGGCATCACATTTGCTGTTTTGCAATCTGCAGGAACCATCCCAGAGTCCAGTGAATTTTGGTAAATTATCACTAGTGCTTTTGCTATTTTTCCTGCCATTTCTTTAAATACCCTGGGATGCAGTCCATCAGGGTCAGGAGACTTGTCTACCTTTAGCCCTGTTAGCTTGCCCAACACTATCTCTTTCATGATAATAGTTTCTAGGTCCTCACCTGCCGTAGCCACCTTGTCATCAATTTTCAGCATATTATTTGTCTTCCACTGTGAAGACTGACACAAAATAGCTGTTCAATGCCTCAGCCATTTTCTCATTTCCCCCTTCTCATCCTCTTTAGCCACTGTCTTTCATTTTATATATTTGTAGAAACTTTTGCTATCTATTTTTATATTCTGAGCTAGTTTACTCTCATAATCCATCTTACTTTTCCTTATAGCTTTTTTCGTGGCTTTCTGTTGACCTTTAAAGATTTCCCAGTCCTACTAATCTTTGCCACTTTGTATTCATTTTCTTTCAATTTGATACCCTGCTTTATTTCCTTAGATATCCATGGCTGATTATCTCTTTTTCTACAGTCCTTCCTTATCACTGGTATATAAGTTTGCTGAGCTCTGTGAAAGATCGCTTTGAAAATCCTCCACTGTCTTCAATTATCCCAGTATAAAGTTTTTGCTCCCAGTCTACTTTAGCCAACACTTCCCTCATCCCTTTGTAGTCTCTAAGTTTCCTGTTGTTTCTTACCTCTCCCACCCGGGATTGCTGTATTTTTTCATTGACTGAAGTTTCACAAAATGTCACTAAAAGCAAAAGAAATCCATCTTCTAAATTCAAAATACATGTTTTAAATGAGAAGCATTTATTAATCATACATGTCTTCTATGGCAACAGCCCTGCTTACGTTCCCATTATCCAAGGTCATTCATTCTAAAGTTAATATTGTGTTAATGTTCTTAAATCTATGGTTATATGTTTTATTAGCCTATTCTAGCCCCTACATCAGCCTCCAATACTGTAGCCATTCTATGATTTGTTTTTATAGTTGAAAATAACTTATCATAGAATCCCCACTGCACAGAGAAGGAAGCCATTTGGCTTTTGGATATGCACCAACTCTCCGCAAGAGCATCTTAACACCCCCGCCCTCTCCCCTCTAACCCCACGCATGATTAGTCCACCTATACATCATTGGATTGTGGGAGCAAACCGCAGCACCTGGGGAAACCTTGCAGACATGGGGAGAATGTGCAAACTCCGCATAGTAGCCCAAGGCACTCTGAGGCAGCAGTGCTAAATGCTGTCACCATGCCATAATAAGTAACTTATTGCCTATGAATTACATGTCTGCATGACCAGAGAATATGAAAGATGCTATTTAAGTGAAATTATTTCTCATTTTTGAATTCCCCCAGTTCCCACATGGAATAAGGAGTATTTCTAATACATAATCTACACTATACTGAATGCAGTGGTAGACAATGTGCATTAATGTTTGCTTTAGCTGATGATCGTTCCTCAATCATTGTATAACTTCAAAAGTTATGCTTAAAAGTATAGGGTTTAAATTCATTCCTGGGACATGGGCGTCACTGGCTGACCAGCATTTATTGCCCACCCCGAGTTGCCCGAGGGCAGTTAGTTAATAGTCAACTGCATTGCTGTAGCTCTGAAGCCACATGTAGACTAGACCAGGTAAGGACAGCAGATTTCCTTCTCTATTGGTACTATATATAAATGATTTGGAGGAAAATGTAACTGGATTGATGAATAAGTTTGTGGACGGCACAAAGATTGATAGATTTGCAGATAGTGATGCAGACCACCAGACGATACAGCAGGGTATAGGTCAGTTGGAGACTTGGGCAGAGAGGTGGCAGCTGGAGTTTAATCCGGACAAATATGAGGGAATGCATTTTGGAAGGCCTAATACAAATAGGAAATGGTAGAACTCTTAAGAATATTGATTCCAGATTCCTAGGCAAAGAAATCTGGGTGTACAGGTACACAGGTCACTGAAAGTGGCAATGAAGGTGGAGAAGGTAGTCAAGAAGGCATACGGCAACTTTGCCTTCATTGGCTGGGGCATTGAATTTAAAAATTGGCAAGTCATGTTGCAGCTTTACAGAACCTTAGTTAGGTCACAGTTGAAATATACTGTTCAATTCTGGTTGCCACACTACCAGAAAGATGTGGAGGCTTTGGAGAGGGTACAGAAAAGATTTATCAGGATGTTGCCTGGTATGGAGGGCATCAGCTATGAAGAGAGATTGGTTTGTTCTCACTGGAACAACGGAGGGTGAGGACTGACCTGACAGAAATCTACAAGATTGAGAGGCATGGATAGTCAGAAGCTTTTTCGCAGGTGGAAGAATCAATTACTAGGGGGCACAGGTTTAAGGTGCAAAAGGCAAGATTTCAAAGAGATGTATGAGGCCAATTTTTTTACACAGAGGATGGTGGGTGCCTGGAACTCGTTGCTGGGGGAGGTAATGAAAGCGGATACAATAGTGAGTTATAAGGGGCGTCTTGACAAATACATGAATAGGATGGAAATAGTGATATGATCCTGGAAGTGTAGGGGATTTTAGTTAAGTCAGGTGGCATGGTCGGTGCAGGCTTGGAGGGCCAAAGGACCTGTTCCTGTTCTGTGATTTTCTTTGTTCTTCTAAAGGACATTAGTGAACCAGATGGGTTTTTTTGACAATCGACAATGGTTTCATGGTCATCAATAGATTCTTAATTCCAGATTTTATTGACTTCAAATTCCACTATCTGCCACAATGGGATTCAACCCCAGTCGGCAGAACATTAGCTGAGTTTCTGGATTAATAGTCTACCTAATTCCCTAGGACATTGCCACTCCTCCCCATTGTTCGGCAAGGCAAGATGATAAGATTGTGTGAGGTGAAAAATCGAGTTCACACTTGTTTTCACGCCTCTCACAATCATATTGGCCCTATTTTGCAAGTGAAATTGACTGTGTCCAGAAAGGCCATGGAGCCAATTTACATATTAATGACATGATTAATATGTCTTTAGTGAGTCGCAGAAACTATTGTCTGAGCTCATTTGCACTTAACCACTTGCCAGTTGAGCTCCATGCTAGCGAGAATCACAAGCTGGTCTCCACCTTTGGAGACCAGATGCGATGGCCTCGCCAGGGAATTGGAAGCCATTGAAGTCCCTGGCTGGTCAGGAATGTGGCTGGTCAGTGTTTATGGGGCAGTGCCAGCTTGGCACTGTCCACCAGACACACTGGTACTGCCCTGTCAGGCACCATAACTTTGAATGGGTCATTGGCAAGGGGTTGGAGCCTGGGTGAGAAGACAAGGGGTGAGCAGTGGGGTGGAGAAAAATCGGCAATGAGGAGCTCTGCAGGGGTAGCGATTTGTTGGGGGAGGGGGGTTGGAAGGGAGCGCTGATGGGAGTTGATCAGTTGGTGAGTGGGGGAGGGCATGATGACTGTTACTTGTTAACTGGGGGTGAGGGGGCAGAAGAGTCAGCATTCTGCAGTTGACTTCAAGCTGGCGCCATTCTCTCCCATTGTCTCATTCATTCGGCACTTAGAATTTCTTTTCATAAGATCGCATTCCTTATTTTTGATTTCAGTTTTTTTAGGTCAGGAGTTAATTTTTCAGCTGTTTTAAAATTGTGCTTGCTAGGAAAAGGAAAATACTTACTTTTGTAATCCAAGGATTGATAACCAACTGTTATTAAACTGAAATGAGATGCAATTATTTACATGAAGACTTTGTGAATACATTGTACTGCATTTATCACCCATGCTTTTTTTAAACTCTCTTGCAATCTTATTGGGGACCATTGATGCTTAAAGAGATATCTGAGCACCCAGGGGAATTGACCAAAGCAAACTATGTCACAAGATTCCACGATTTGAAACAAAAATAAACCTCATTGTATATAACAAGAATTAGACAAAGCAAGCACTATTAACTTCACACTATAGCTTCTAATTACATATGAACTCAGTTTTATCTTTTACTTGCCTCTTAGAATTCCCACATATATTACAACAATCTTGAAGGTTCGTGTACATTTGTACTTCCAACACACTTACATCCTTTAGTGTTCCAGCTGTTTTCAGAGGTAATATTTCATGAGGCTCCTTCCCTAAATTTTTGACTAAGTGGATTTACAACTTTTATTTGATATCTCACAATTGTTGATCCCTTGGTTTCATGTTCTGGTTTACCAGCAGATATCCAACTGTCTTCTTACAGCTTTTAAACTCACTCTACCAACTATTTTCTGCCGCAAGGCTCTATGAGGACAACTATAAACTTCTTCCTCTAGCTACAAACTAAGTAAATCTTGCACCTGCATTTTCCCTCATGAAATCCAAACTGAGCTTGAACCCATCCACATTTTGTGCAGTGACATAAGTTAGTTTCCTCTATGCTTAAATTGCTGCGCTGAGGGGCATCACAGTGGCACAGTGAGCACTGCTGCTTCACAGCGCTAGGAAGTCGGGTTCAATTCCCAGCATGGGTCACTACTGGGTTTGTGTATGCATGCTCCGGTTTCCTACCACAGTCTGAAAGATGTGTTAGTTAGGTGTATTGGCCATGCTAAATTCTCTCTGTGTACCCGAACAAGCTCCGGAGTGTGGCGGCTAGGGGATTTTCACAGTAATTTCATTGCTGTGTTAATGTAAGCCTACTTGTGACTTAATAATAAACTTTAACTTTAAGCAATCATCACCTGTTGGCACTCGCAATCCAGTGAACTGTATTCTACATTAAACCAAAAATTGCATCGCCGACTTTGACTAAATATCCAAATAATGTAAATGGAACCTTAAACCCACAACCAATCTCTATGAAAAATTGGTATACTTTGGGATGTCGTCAGAGAAATATGAATAATTTTATCTTTAACATGGCTGTTTGATTAGGTGACCCATGTGCAAAATTTATATTTCTAATGGATGTTGTTGTGGGTTTGGAAGATGCTGTCTAAGGATCTTTGGGTGAATTACTGCAGTGCATCATGATAGTATTGAATGGTGGAGCAGGCTTGAAGAGCTGAGTGGCCTATTCCTGCTTCTATTTCTTGGCGTTCTTGTTTTCTTGTTACAGTCTTGTGTTCAGGTTAAGATGTCCAATTCTGTCAATCAAGAAGCCAAAGTCCTCCAGCTATGTGGTATTCTGTACTTCAGCAATGGGTTTATTCTTCTTGCTTATCAATTCTTTGATCTCATGTCTCGTTTCTAAAGAAAGCTTTAACATCATCTTGTGACTCAGCGTAGTAAGGTAACTCAGCTTCCTAAATTAGCTGATTGAATTATTGGTGGTTGATTGACTGTTATAACATCATTCGTTTCCTGTTCTGTTTCTAGGGTTTTAGCACAGTGTGCACCTTGGTGCAGAATACAATCAAATGCACCATCTTACTATTTGGATTATCACTCATGATTTTCGTCCATCATGGATCCTGCTCTGCCTGTTGTAATGCTCACCACTCTACTCTGTAAAAATACTAAATCCACAAATTTCTCTGTCATATTAATCTTTTCATCAGTACAATGAATAAACAAAGCTAGCTATGCTACATCACATACATATGTACTTTCATCAGTCTATTGAAAAAGCTGTAAAAGTTTTCACCTTGTCCTAGAGTTGATATGTCAAATTTTCTGATCATTCACAAATTCTGTTAGCAATTGTGTTCCTCAAGCGACTAATGCTTTGAAAACACTGTTGCTAACCTGGACATACAATTTCTCACCTCTACCTAAATTGCTTCTACATCTCAATTCCCTAAATTTAGGTCATCCCTAGCTATTGTGCTAATACCATTAATAATGAACAAAACCACCCTCTACCAATGAAATATAATTTAGGTATTTGCAATGCTCAGAAATGAGGAATGAGATTTTGTCAGTGTTTATATTTAAGAATGAGCTTTGTGGTGACGAGGTGAATAAAAATCTCAGCCAATTTTCCGCCATATGATAGCAGTAAATCTTTTTAGTGTAGATGACTAGGTGTATAAAGATGCAGCAGCAAAACACTGTTCATAAATGAAGCTAAGCATTTGATCAGTATTATTTGGTTTGTTATAGTATCAAAGAGTATGAATTTTGATAAGCCAACTAGCAGTTGAGAGATTTGTAAATTGGGACCTTTTCCAGCGTTTTTGTCATTGGTTTGCACAATTTTACTTTCTTTCCAAATTATAGTGGAATGTTGGGTCCTACAACTGATGCTACTTTGTTTACTAATTGTCATTTGCCACACTTGCAAGAAATTTCATTCGGATTCTTGACAATTTTTCAAATTTTCACTCCCTCCAAGGCCAAAATATCCTTGCGCAAGTACGACGACCAAAACTGCACACAGTACTCCAGCTGTGGCCTCACCAGTGCCCTGTACAGTTGCAGCAAGACCTCCCTACTTTTATATTCAATCCCCCTCGCTATGAAGGCCAGCATCCCATTTGCCTTCCTGACCACTTGCTGCACCTGTAGGCTGGGTTTTTGCGACTCATGCACAAGGACCCCCAGGTCCCTCTGCACCGTAGCATGCTTTTTGCCCTGTAAATAGTAGTCCTTCCTACTATTATTCCTACCAAAGTGGATAACCTCACACTTGCCAACATTGTATTCCATCTGCCAGGTCCTCGCCCACTCGCTCAGCGTATCTAGATCCCTTTGCAGACTTTCAACACCCTCCGCACAATTTGCTGTTCCACTTATCTTTGTGTCATCAGCAAATTTCGACACCTTACACTCGGCTCCCTCCTCCAAATCATCTATATAAATGGTAAATAGCTGAGGCCCCAGCACCGATCCCTGGGGCACTCCACTAGTCACCAACCGCCAATCCAAATAGCACCCATTGACACCCGCTCTCTGCCTCCTATTTGACAGCCAATCCCCTATCCACGCTAACACCTTACCCCCAACTCCATGCCCCCTAACCTTCTGTAACAACCTTTTGTGCGGCACCTTATCAAACGCCTTCTGAAAATCAAGAAACACCACATCCACCGGTTCCCCTCCATCCACCGCACTAGACACATCCTCATAGAACTCCAATAAATTTGTCAGACACGACTTCTCCTTAACAAACTCGTGCTGCGTCTGCTTTATCAAACAATTCTTCTCAAGATGCCTCGCTATTTCTTCTTTGATGACGGATTCAAGCATTTTTCCTACAACAGACATTAAACTAACCGGCCTATAATTCCCTGCCTTTTGCCTGCTACCCTTTTTAAACAGCGGTGTAACATTAGCCGTTTTCCAATCTTCCAGCACTTACGCGGAATCCAGCGAGGTTGGGAAAATAATCACTAAGGCATCCACCAGCACCTCCGCCATTTCCTTCAGAACCCTGGGATGCATTCCATCCGGTCCTGGGGACTTGTCCACCATCAGTCCCACTAGTCTGTTGAGCACTTCCTCTCCAGTAACAATGATCTCATTCAGGCCCTCCACTCCTACCACCTTTCCATCGTTAACACCTGGCAAACTATTCGCGCCCTCCTCCGTGAAGACCGAAGCAAAAAACTTATTCAAGGCCTCAGCCATTTCCTCATCCCCCACCACTAAATCCCCCCTCTCATCCTCTAAGGGTCCAACATTCACTCTAGCCAGCCTCCTCCTCTTTATATATTTATAAAAACTCTTACTATCCTTTGAGGGGGGGTTGAGTTGAGGGGTATGAGCTATGAAGAGAGGCTGAATAGACTGGGCTTGTACTTGTTAGAGTTTAGAAGGATGAGGGGGGATCTTATTGAGACGTATAAGATTATGAAAAGGGATGGATAGGGTAGAGGTGGAGAGATTCTTCCTGCTGAGAAAGGACAGCAGGACTAGAGGGCACAGCCTCAAGATAAGGGGGGGTTGGGGGGGCGCAGTTTAGAACGGAGTTGAGGAGGAACTTCTTCACTCAAAGGGTGGTGAATCTCTGGAATTCTCTGCCCGTTGAAGTGGTGGAGGCTACCTCTCTAAATATATTTAAGACACAGGTAGATAGCTTTTTGGTAGGCAAGGGGATTAAGGGTTATGGGTAGAAAGCAGGAAAGTGGAACTGAGTCACTTCAGATCAGCCATGATCTTATTGAATGGCGGGGCAGGCTCGAAGGGCTAGATGGCCTACTCCTGCTCCTATTTCTTATGTTCTTATGTTCTTAAATTTAAACCAGGTTATTACTTGATACAGTCAAGGTCTGATTTATGCAGTGCAGAACTCCTAAGCACAGGGAAACGCCTCATTTATTTCGCAGTTGGGTTGGTACTTGAGGTACAGGTTCTTTAACTGTGGAGGGTCTTGGGTTTGTTTACACATAAAGGATGCACCATCTTGTCTAGAATGAAAATCGAATTGCTCCAGTGAGTCATGCATTCATGACATTGTGGGAAATGTGTGCTCTGGTATGCTTTTAAGGCTATTAACTCAGAGTTGAGATATTGAAGAGTTTGTGTTGGTAGAAGTGTGTTGGGGTATTTGGAACTGATCTTACCAGAACCTCAGTGGAGGTCTTAAGCGCAGCTTCAGTCTCTCACTGCATTCTCTTGGAATTGGATTGCTCACATTAGATTTTCAGTATGTCATTAGATGAAATTAAGAGTACTTGTGCAAGGGAAAGCAAAAGTTCTTTGAGATAAATGATCAAGTAATCTGCATAATATTGTGTTTGTATCTTGGATCATTAATATTGCATATGTTCAAAACGTGCTTCCATCACTACTTAAAAATGTAGCTGCTGTAGCCATTTGTAAAATATAAATACTTCAGCGAATGAAGCTTTGCTGCTCACATGTTTGCAATGTTACATAGCTTATTACATACTTTCTGCAAAATTACTTAAAATTTTTGAGTAATTCCAGCTTTTTAAATAAAACTGGAGCAGCTTTCTCAGATATTTATTGTTAATGTTTTCCATCACCCCAGGGGGAGATTTACAAAGGCAGGCACTTGTAAGTGGCAAGTTTTCCTATCCAGCATTTTAAAAGAAAACTGACGCGAGTAGTTTTTATCCATGAATGATAGAACGTTAGAATGGTTGTGACACTGAAGGCAGCCATTGGGCCTGTTATCTTCTGTTATCTGCTTTCTTAGATCTGATGTGGAGATGCCGGCGTTGGACTGGGGTAAACACAGTAAGAAGTCTGACAACACCAGGTTTAAGTCCAACCGATTTATTTGATAGTAAACTCACAAGCTTTCGAGGTTAAACTATCAAATAAATCGGTTGGACTTAAACCTGGTGTTGTCAGACTTCTTACTTAGATCTGCTCAGTTATTCCCACAACCGTGTCTTTGATGTCCTGCAATTTTTTTCTCTTCAGTAATTATCCAATTCCTTTTGAAAGCCACAGTTGAATCTGCTTCCATCACATACTCAGGCAATGCATTCCAGATCCTAGCCACTCACAGCGTAAAGAAGGTTTTCCTTATGATCGTTGGTTCTTTTGCCAATCACCTCAAATCAGTGTGCCCTTGTTTGTGACTTTTCTGTTAGTGAAAATAGTTTCTCCCCTTCTAACCTGTCTAGATCTCTATCAAGTCTCCTTTAATCCTTTTCTCGTTCAGTGGCTCTTGCAGAGAGGTACTCAATCCACTGAACGAACTGTACGGTGGCCTCGGGTAAGGCTAAGGGAGATGGGATCTGCCTTCTAACCAACACCTCTTGATGCTCAAGACATTGCAACAGTGGTGAGTTTCTGCTCCCTGAACCTAGAATACTTGATGTTGAAATACCGCCAAAACTTTCCACTGTGGGAGTTAACCTCTGTTATCCTGACAGCAGTTTCTATCCCACCTCATGAAGACCATGCTGGACAAAATATACATCACCACAAATAGCCTTGAGACGAAACATCCTGAGGCCTTCTTCGTCGTGGCTGGGGAGTTCAGTCAGGATGTGGCGATGCTGGTGTTGGACTGGGGTAGAACACAAAGAAATCCCACAACACCAGTTGAAAGTCCAAACAGGTTTATTTGTAGCAAAAGCCCCAAGCTTTTGAGACAGCCTGGGAGTTCTCAGCCACCTGACGAAGGGACAGGCTGTCCCGAAAGCTTGTGGCTTTTGCTGCAAATAAACCTGTTTGGACTTTAAACTGGTGATGTGGGATTTCTTTGTGAGTTCAATTAGGCCAAGTTCAAGAAGGTCCGACCGAAATACTACCAACATGTCTCCTGTCCTACCAAATGACCATTGTTACACAAATATCAAACATGTCTACCACTCTAAAACCCATCCACACTTTGGCAAATCAGACCACAAGGTTGTGGTCCTGCCCCCAGCTTACAAGTAAGAACTGAAGCAGGAGAATCCGATAAAGAAAGTCGTGCAGTGTTGGTCTCAGGAATAGGATGATCTACTGGACTGCTTCGACTCAGTGGACTGGTTAATATTTAAGATCTCAGCGACCAATGTGAATGAGTACGCCATTACCAGTAATAGACTTCATTGGTAAGTGTGTAGAAGACTTTGTGCCAAACAAAATGGTCTTTTCCAACCAGACACCACAGATGAACAAGGATATCCACTGCTTACTCAAGTCCAGATCTGAGGCGTTCAAGTTGGGTGACCCTGACCTATACGAGAAATCCAGACATGATCTACTGAAAGCCATCAGTGATACCAAGAGATGGCATCAGACCACTGGAGTCCAAGACTAGCCACGCGGACACCAGCGGATTATGGCAAGGTCTGCACAACACAGGCTACAAGATGAAGGCATATAGAATCATCAGCAGCAAAGGGTCCCTTCACACTGAGTTCAACACATTCTATGCCTGTTTTGAGCAAGACGTCAGTGAGAGCACGTCTTCCACCTTGGACGTGTTCACTGAACAAGTATCCAAGGTCACCGTTACAGACATCAGATCAGCTTTCTTGAAAGTTAACCCACAGAAATCGACCACCCTGATGGGGTACCCAGACGAGCACTCATTCTGTGCGGACTAGCTAGTGAGGGTATTTGCAGACATCTCTAACCTCCCCCCACATCAATCTAAGATCCAAAGTTGTGCAGGTTAGGTTGATTGGCCTGGCTAAATTGACCCTAGTGTCATGGGGATTCATAGGGTAAATGTGGGGTTATGGGATGGGACCTGGATGGTATTGTGCTTGGTGCAGACTTGATGGGCTGAATGGCCTCCTTCTGCACTGCAGGGATTCTGTGTACTTCAAGAAGATAACATCATCCCTGTACCTAAGAATAGCCAGCATGCCTTAATGACTATCGCTGGTGGCTCTGACATCCTTCATTGTGAAGTGCTTCAAAAGGTTCGTCGTGGCATGGATCAACTCCGGCCTCCTTGATTGCCTGGGTCCCTTATAGTTCATCTATTGCCATAATAGACCCACAGCAAATGCTATCTCCTTTGGTCCTACACTCAACCCTGGAACACCTAGATAACAAAGACACTCATGTTAAAATCCTATTTATTGACTGCAACCTTCAACATCGTTATTCCAACAAAATGCATCTCCAAACTCCATGGCCTAGGGCTCAGTTCCTCCCTGTGCTGCTGGATCCTGGACTTCCTAACCCACAGACCGCAATCAGTAAGATTAGGCAATGACACTTCCTCCACAATTATCTTCAACACCACTGCCCCTCAAGACTGTCTACTCAGCACCTTACAACCCTTATAAACTTATAACCGGGTGGCCAAATTCTGCTCCAGCTCCATTTTCATGTTTGCCGGTGACAGCACTGTAGTCTGTCAGGTCTCACACAATAATGAGATGGAGTACAGGAAAGAGATGGAGAATCTGGTGAAATGGTGCAGCAGCAATAATCTCCACCTCAATGTCAGTGACATGAGGGAAATAGTTATCAGGAATGCAGTGGAGGACATGCCCCTACCTGCATGAACGGGTTCAAGTGGAAACTTCACGCTTCTAGGTATCCAGTTCACCAAGAACCTGTCCTGAAAACTCCACACTGATGCTGTAGTTACGAAAACTGACCAATGCCTCTATTGATTTTATTCTAGGGGTGGCACGGTAGCTCACAACACCACAAACCCAGGTTCAATTCTGACTTAGGGTCACTGTCTCTTTGGAGATTGCACATTCTCCCTGTGTCTGTGTGGGTTTCCTCTGGGTGCTCCAGTTTTCTCTCTCAGACCAAAGATGTATGGGTTAGGTTGATTGGCCATGCTAAATTGCTCCCTAGCGTCAGGGGGACTAGCTAGGGTAAGAACATAAGAAATAGGAGCAGGAGTAGGCCATCCAGCCCTTTGAGCCTGCCCCGCCATTCAATAAGATCATGGCTGATCTGTCGCTGCTCAGTTCCACTTTCCCGCCCTCTCCCCATAACCCTTAATCCCTTCTCCTATCAAAAACCCATCAACCCGCGTCTTAAAAATATTTAGCGAGGCAGCCTCCACCACTTCAACGGGCAGAGAATTCCAGAGATTCACCACCCTTTGAGTGAAGAAGTTCCTCCTCAACTCCGTTCTAAACCGCCCCCCTAAATGCATAGGGTTATGAGGACATGACCTGGGTGGGATTGTTGTCAGTCAGACTTGATGGGCCAAATGGCCTTTTTCTGCTCTGTAGGATCCTATAGGTTGATTAGCCATGCTTAACTGATTCTAGTATCAGGGGATTCTTCCCTGCTGCCATCAAACTTTTGAATGGACCTACCTTATGTTAAGTTGATCTTTCTCTATACCCTAGCTTGACTGTAACACTACATTCTGCACTCTATCCTTTTCTTCCCCACCATGTATTCTATGAGAAGTATGCTTTGTCTGTTAAGCATGCAAGAAACAACACTTTTCACTGTATCCCAATACATGTGATACTAATTAATCAAATCAAAGCATGGACACAACAGGCCATACAGCATCCTTTTGTGCTGTAAAATTGCATATTTGACTTGTATGTTTCCGATCTCTTGAATTGTAATTTGTCACCATTCTATGGGTATAAAATTGGAGCCATTCAGCTGCAGGAAATTTGTGTATATGCAAGTATGCTGATAAAACACATACCAGGTGAAATAAATGGTACTTTTTCATTTTTACTTGCATGCATACATAATGGCAAAGCATATAAGCAGTCAAGGCCAAGTGTGTTCATGTGTGAAGTGCCATTTTGAAGTCTTACATACTGACCTGTGTTTTTAAATAATGTTTTCATTTTTATTATTTATAAGTAAATAGAAATACAGAGAACATATTGGGAAGCAGAGTTGCTTGGAACAAGTATAGGCTGAGGATCCAAGAGACACAACTGAGGTGCAGCACTGATGGGAAGGTGTAATTACGGTGCAACAGAGTTTTGCAGAAGGTTTCCATTGTAAATATGTACATATAAATTACAACAAGTAGCTGCAAAAATATAACAAAGCAAGATGAATTGAGATTTTGTGATCTGGTTGTGTTCACAGATTTAAATGGGAGTGATCTTGCCAGCTCATCACGCTGGTTAAGCGGCATGGCGAACCAGTAAGATTGGGTGAGGGGCAAAAATCCATGGGAGGGGTGGGAGATAGGAGAAGTGGGAGATCAGCGTGCAGGTGCAATTGTGCCCCAGAAAATCAGCAGCCGGTTTCGTGCCCAGTTTTTACCATTAAGCTAGTCCCAATTGCCTGCATTTAGCGCATATCCTTCTATACCTTGTATGGTTAGTTTTACCCTACTGATGATTACAAAATGTTGTTGCAATAGCAATCCTGCTCAGTATGAGAGGAGCAGCATGTTTGGACTAACGGTGTATATGTTAGGCTGAGGGACCAATGATGCGAAGCTACCATCTGTGGAATTATGACTGAATGCCTCTAAGTCAGAATCTTGTGTGAAAAAGCTCCGCTCTCTCCTCCAACTGGCGAGAATCACATTTTGCTTCTTTTTTTCTAAGCTCCATACATTTGCATCTGGAAAATCATTGAGGGTGTTGGGAATTTGGAATGCACTGTCAGGGAAGGTAGTGGAGTCCAGAAACCTTGCAATCTTTAGAAAAAAATTTGGATGAGCATTTGAAATATCACAGCATTCAAGGATATGGGACAAGTGCAGAAAAATGGGAGCAGTAGACCTCTAGTGGTAGTTATTGTCAGTGCAGACACAATGGGCTGAAGGGCTTATTCTATGCTGTATGACTCTGTGAAAACAGTGGAATGAGTTGAGCCTCAAGCTGCTGCAGGTTACTGAGAGAAGACTGCAAAAGCAGAGATAGAGCATTTCCAATGCAGAGTTGTGAAGCAAGTTGAGTTAAGGAGTCATGGGATCAACAGTTGAAATGCTCAATGCCTGAGAATAATGGCCAATAGTTGTGTGGCTGGGATGGCCAGAATATAATCATACATGAACAAAAGATTTGATACAGAAGAATAATAAGCAAAAACACCTAGGTAGGAAGAAAATTTAGAGAGCGGCTGGAAGCAAGAGCTGGGATGTCAATAAACAAAACACTTGTAAAAATAAAATCATCCTGGGACAAGTCATGATAAAAGTTAAAATTGTAATCTAAAATAAAGTCAGCCAGCAGATGGAGCTGCTCAAAAATGTGGCAATGCTTCCTAGTTCAAAGCATTCCAATGTCTAATTGAGCACCATCTACTTGTGTCACAGGGAATTGACATAATTAAATGAAAAAATACTTCCACAACTATTTCGTTGGAATATACAAGCTGCTGATTTTCATATCCCATTTATCACCCTGGTTTTGCTTAAATGAAGCCAGCACATGATCTCTCCATTTGTTATCACTCCATTGTGGATGCCAGTCTTGTCTGCTACATCTGTTTTCTGTTTTGCTTTACATAAACATCGCTGATCAAACCAACAGTTATTGCCATCTATAATCGTGCTCGATGATGAGTGGTGAACACTGCCTTGGACTGCTGCAGCCCATGCCCCATTCGGTGGTGTTGCCACGGGCCGCTCATTTTAGCGTTTATGGTTTCCAACAGTATTAGTAGCCTGTTGACTTATGAAAGAAATTCCTATCATTAGTTTCTTCTCCCTGGTATCATTTATTGCCACAAGCCATTTGGAGGAACACTGACATGAGCAAAGACACAAATGTTCTGAGTGGATGATGTATCTCCCAGAAGCAGTTGTTTGTTGATCAACAATAAAAACAAGAGGCTTTAACCTGGCACTGTCACTCCAAAAGTATTCAGCCTCTGACGAGGGAGTTCGCCATTCAAAATATCCACCTGCCTGTTGATTGGATGGCTGCGGAATGTTGCTACAAAATTGGGTCTGTGTCAAGCAATCAGGAAATTAGCATGAATGAGTAGTTGAAAGATTGTCCTCAATACCGTACGTTTGTTGCTACCAGGCTCAGCCTTGGACTGCTAACTTTGTCTGCTAATTCAGACCATCTAAGTATTAGAGGTCATCAGGCATACTAGCTAGCTGTTCACACATATAAGCAATCTTTGTTTATATCTACGTGTTCTTTTCCGTTAATTGTGGAATTTTACTTTAACATGCTAACAATTTTACATAGATTCCCAACTCCCTTGTAATGCGACATTTAACCTTTATTGAGACCCTTTAATAACCCATATTCGCTAAGAAATTGTTGGAATAAACCATATTAATTATTTCCCTCTAATGGCATGCCACAAGTCCATCAGGTTTCATTTTTCACAGAAAAATCAAGTTGTATTTATATTAAGCGTTTAAAACAATATAGCAACCCCATGCCTTATAGGAGTATTATGAAACAAAACAGGGAAGCACTGGAATAGTCATGGCTGGAGGTAACACAGGAATGAATGAAGCTCTTAGGCAGTGGATAAATTGACATTGACAAAGCTATGATGCCAAGCCATGTAAGATATCTAGTCAAATGACCAAGAGGCCTGTTTTCAGAAGTTTCTCAAGGAAGGAAAGTGAGATGGAGGGATGGAGTGGTGTCAGGAGAGTATTCCAGTGCTTGGGACTGAGATAACTGAGACACAAAGGCATTAAAATCAAGGATGCTCAAGAGTCCATAATAGATGGGTGCAAATATTCCAGAGGCTTAAGGCTAGAAGAGGTTGTAGAAATAGGAAGAAGTGAGGCTGTGGAGGGATTTAAAATCAAGGATGAGAATTTGAAAATTCCTTAACTTCGGTCAGTGAACATAGAGGGTGATGGGTGAAAGGGACTTGGTGTAAGTTAAGACAGCAGACTTCTGGTTTATGAAGGGTATGGTTTGAGAGACCAGCCAGCAATGTAAGGGCATGAAATAATGGTTTTAGTAGTGCAAGTGCTGAGATGGGCAAAGTTATGAAGGTAGAAATAGGCGATCTTGGTGTTGTGCTCAGATGCTCATCTTGGGGTCAGATATGACATCAAGGTTGCGAACAGACTGGGTTAGCTTTAGTCTGTTGCCTTTCAGTATTCTGTAAGTTTCAATGAGATCCTCCCTCATCCTTCTAAATTCCATTCCTAGAGTCCTCAAATGCTGCTCATATGTCAGGTTTTCCATTCCCAGGATCATTGTCGTGAACCTCCTGTGGACCCTCTCCAAGGCCAGCCCATCCTGCCTTAGATGCGGGACCCAAAATTGATCACAATATTCCAAACATGGACTGCCTTATTAAAGCCTCAGCAGTACATCCCTGCTAAATCCCTGTATTCTAGTCCTCTCGAAATGAATGCTAACATTGAATTTACTTTCCTAACTACCAAGCCAACCTGCAAGTTAACCTAATAGAATGCTGAAGTAGGACTTCCCAAGTCCCTTTGCGCTTCCAACTTCTGAATTCTCTCCCCATTTGGAAAGTAGTCTACACTTCTATTCTTCCTACCAAAGTGCATAGCCTCATACTTTTCCCACATTGTATACAATCTTGAAAGTGCTTGTGTAAACAAATAGAGCTAATCCCTCCTCTGAAAAAAAGAGCTGTCAATCAAAAGGCTTGTGAAAACTAGTAGACTGTGAAAGTGCCGACGTAAACAAACAGAGTTAATCTCTCCTTTGAAATAAACCAGATCTGTAAATCAAGACTTGCAAAAATTAATGGGACATGATATTAAATACGAACCAAGGACTTCAAAGACTTTCAAAGCTAGATGCCACTTAAATGCCACTATCGTACTTGCTTCCACCACCTCCCGGAGCAGTGTGTTCCAAACATTCACCACCCATTCTGTTAAAAAAAAACTTGCCTCACATTTTTCCTGTAAACTTTTCCCCACACATCAAACCTATGTCCCCTAGTACTTTATTTTTCTACAGTAGGAAAGAGCACCTGACTATTCACTCTCTCCATGCCACTGATAATCTTGTAAACCTCTATCAGATCACCCCTCAATCTCCGTTGTTCCAGTGAGAACAAATCAAGTTTATCCAACCTCTCCTCATACATAGTAACCTACAGACCAGACAACATCCTGGTAAATCTCTTCTGTACCCTCTCCAAAGCATCCACATCCTTCTGGTCATGCGCCAACCAGAATTGTACACCATATTCCAAATGAGGCCTAACTAAGGTTATGTACAGCTGCAGCATGACCTGCCAGTTTTTATACTTTATGACCCAACCAATGAAGGCAAGTATGCTGTATGCATTCTTGACTATCTTATCCACCTGTGTTACTGCCTTCAGTGATCATTGGACATGTATGCCCAGATCTCTCTGCCTGTCAATACTCTTAAGAGTTCTACCATTTACTGTGTAATTCCTACATGCATTGGACCTTCCAAAATGCACTAGCTCACATTTATCTGGATTAAACTCCAGCTGTCTTCAAATGTCTTCAGCTGTCTTCAAAATATAAAATTGTCTTCAGCTGCCTTCAAAATATAAAATTCTTAAGTGTTCTCTATTTCTCCAATCTTGGGTCAAATAAAACTTAATAACCTTTCCCAAGTTTACTTGTGATCTTTATTATATTGCAAAGTCCTTCTAACCTCTCTTTGAAATTCCACAGCTAACATCCAAATCCTTACTTATCTCCTAATGCAAATTTGACCCATGGTATGTTTACTTGTAGAACATCTAACATTCACTTCTAGTGCCAGCTTTTCATACCTGGACCTTTTTGATATTTTCACCTCTGTAGACACTCTGGGAGGTATTTTACCATATTTTGTCTAAGTGGTGGGTGGACTTGAAACTGGGAGAGTTTCAGATCCGTCTTTTGGGTGTGTTTTTAGACCTCCCCATACGCACTCTGCCTGCAAAATTCTGAGTGAGCCTGTTGCTCGCTGCAGAAGCTTCTGGGTCGGGCCAGACAGATGGCGGACCCTCTCCCTTCCCCACTGATTGTAGCCCTGCTGCCCTCCCTCACGGCCCTGCAGTGGGCCCCTTCTCCGTCCTTCCCCCCACCATCGATTGTAGCAGAGTGGCAGCAGGCCCTGTCTCACTCCCCCCGCTGATCGCTACAGATCAGCATTGGACCCCCTCTCCCTCCCTTCCCTCACTGATCGCTGCAGAGTGCTAACAGGTCCCCTCCCCCCCATTAGTCTCTCCCTGGCACTGCAGGGTAGGCATTGCCCAGGTGGCACACCCTTGCTCTCAGCCTCCCCAGGGGGACCTCGATAGCCTCCGGTTCCAGCGGTGAGGCCAAGTCGACTGTTCCCCGTTCAAGGGGAGCATGTCTGTTCATCTCCGCCGCAAACTTTTCGTGGCATAGTCATACCGGCAGGTGACCCTGGACAATTGAGCACCAGACTCGCTAATGACATATAATGCTTCTTGAAATAAATTTCAATAAATTAATCTGCCTCTTGGCCATTTCTGGCAAGAGACTGATCACGCCGGATATCTGTGCTCATAAAACGCCGCTGGTCACGAAAACCGGCGCCAGTCATGTTAATTGCTTTACGCCTCACTTTATCACTGCGTGCTGCCTGGAAACAGATGCAATGCGATGGTAAAATCCCCTTGTCTTCAGTTTGATTAAATCCAACACACATGTCTATACTCCCCATGCCCCCACACACCCTGCACACACTCATACCGCCTCCCCCCCCCCCCCCATCCCCACACACATGCTCCCACACATATACATGAAAACGGGTGCAACGTGATGGTAAAATTCCCCCCTCTGTCTTCAGTTTAATTAAATCCAACATACACACACCCTGGCACCTATGCCCCCATGTGTCCCCTGCACACACGCAACCCCACACATGCATGAACCCCTCACACCCGCACATGCATGCAGCCCGAGTCATGCATGCACACATTCGTGCTCCCACCGCACACAGACACGCACACCCCCCAGCCGCGCATGCACACACATGCCCCCCGCGTATACACCCTCCACAAAGACACCTCCCCTGTGCACCCACCTCACCCCGTGCCCACCTCCCCATGCACACAGGCGCACACCTGTCTTGCCCCCCCCCACCACTCTCATGCGAAAATGAGCCCAACACAATGGTAAAATTTCCCCTCTGTCTTCGAGTTAATTAAATCCGACACGCCCACACCCATGTGCCCCCTGCCCACACTCCCCGCATACATGCAACCCCTACACACGAACACACCCCCTCACCCACACACGGACGCATTCCCAACCGTATGCACTCACACGCATGCGTGCCTGCCACTCACGTGTGTGCCTGCCTGCACACCAGCATGCCCATGGAGTGGAATATGTGTTTCATGGTGGAGGATGACCCTATCAATATGGAGGTTGATGGGATGGGAAGTGAGAACAAGGGGAAACCTTATTCCAGTTCTGGGAGTGAGGGGAAGGATGAGACCAGAAGTCAGGAAATGGTTTGTGATGGTTGAGAACCCCGTTAACCACAGTGTATGGAATCTTCATTTGAGGATAAATATATTAGAAGCTCCATTGTGGAGATAGCATCAGAACAGATGTGACAGAGACTGAGAAACTAAGAAAAAGAAAGTGCATGACATTTGGCAATTCACCACATTTGAAAAACATAGCCTTCTTTTATGTGGAAGTGGGGATATCTTGTTTCCTTTTACCAATATCGTCAACTTATTCTTGTTTTTCAGCAACATAATATATTTTAACTGTGTGTTCATTTTCAGTTACCGGCTAATAAGGATGCATTCAGGAAGACGTGGAACCCCAAGTACACACTACGGAGTCACTTCGATGGAGTACGTGCTTTAGCTTTCCATCCTATAGAGCCTGTGCTGGTTACAGCCTCTGAAGACCACACCCTTAAGCTTTGGAATCTCCAGAAAACTGTCCCTGCCAAAAAGTATGTTTTTGAAGTCGCTTTTGTATCATTGCATATTTAAATATGACAAGGTTAGAAATTGATATGTACTGCGCACAAGTTTCCAAGTCTAAGTGGGTACTACAAAGAAAGATTTTGCAATATGACTTTGTGTACCAGAGCGATATTCTACATATGCACAACGCCATATTGGTTTTGATACTAGATACCCATTTCCAGATGGCTGCCTGAAACAAAATGTAGACATTAGTTAAATATGTCTGAGGATACTGTGTCTGATACAAGGTGGTTTTATGAACTTATAATGCCTCTGCGCACCTGAAACGTGGTTTCCTTAACTTAACCAGGAGTATGATTTAAAAATAATTCTCACCTTTATTTAGTTAAGTCTCAGGGTCTTTTTACCTTTTCTAGGTCCTTTTAGACCAGATTCCTGGCAAGTATTTATGACTTTTGTCTCACTCGTCTATTTGTGGCGGGCAAGACCTAATTCACAGGATTTGCTTGTTATCAATTGCTGACCATGTAAATGCTGCCACTTCCTAAATCAGGAGAAGCAGCACCAACAAAGATTTACATTGACTGCAAGATGTGAGCAAAGGAGGCATTGTACATGAGGGTTTTCAGGAACAGAATTACATACCTGAATCACAGAGGAGCAATGTATGAGTTGATGGAAGGTGGGCACTTACTTATGTCTCCTGTTAGCATGAGAATTGGACTATAACACAGTATATATGCACTGTGCTGTCTGTGAAAATGAAGCTTAGTGTGCCTCTAAACTTGCGTCCCTCTAGTTCTTTCTAAAATGCTTCTCGTGACATCAATCTGTGTCATACACTTGGTGATCCTGCAGATCACAGGTGCACTGTGAGTATCAGCAGTTCTTTGCCTTCCTCACTCGGATTTTCCTGCATTTCCATTGATGTAGGGCATCATGGACTACATCCATGTAGGCTTGCACGCTTCTAATAATGAGCCAGCAATGTTTCAACAGGAAGGACTCCCATTTGCTACATGTTCTTATTGAATGGCGGGGCAGGCTCGAAGGGCTAGATGGCCTACTCCTGCTCCTATTTCTTATGTTCTTATTTCTTATGTTCAGTTTGTGGCCACATATTCTGACTCTTGTTGCTTTTATGGCATAATCATGATGTTTATCCCAGTACTGTCTAACTCCTCAACCCCCTTGACAATCTGGCAGCTGGGAAGGGATAGCCTTCCTGTCATCAGTGGTTCTTAATTCCTGACAGGAATTCGGGCACCAATGCAGAGCATCGATAGAACGATAACCATGCTTCAAAAATGGTTATGATTGAGCAAACCATCATTGAATCCGAAGCAATGCATCCACTATCTGATATCTTCGGAGGGATCCTTCACTACAACCCAGAGCAGTTATCAAGATTCATAATCACTTCCTGCGTGCTCTGCAGCAGTGGTTCCCAAATGTGGGTGGCAACCCTCAAGGGGGGTGCTGAGTTGCCAGCTCCCCGTCCTCTTAGCAGCAACAGTAACTGGATTGGAGACAATCCAATCTGGAGACTCAGGGAGGACAGCCTTTAACCCACCAGATCAGTTGCACCAAACAGCACGTGACAGATGGTGAACTGAAGTGCTCTTTAAGCTGAAGTGCTCTAAAACACTTAGCAGCAAGTGTGAACAAACCTAGGATATATGAGAGCTGACTTGGCACAGATACTAACTGTACCTGGAGTGCAGGAGAAAATGGGAGATTGTGTAGCTGAACCGGGAAGGTGAGTGGTAGCTTCAAACTTTACTGTGTTTCTGTTCTTGTTTGCCAGTTGCACAGGCTCCTTATCCCAAAAATGGTGACTCTGCTTCACAAACACTGGCAACCAGACCATAGGAGGGGCTAGTCAGTATGTGTGACGTGTTGAGGGAAATTGGAAAAAAGTATTGGTGTCCATATGATCGCGTGGAAGAAGTTCTTATGTGTATATTGTGTGTTGGGGTAGAAGAGGGATGATTGCACTCTGGGAGTAGGGTGTCACCAGGGAATGTGGAGAGTTGGCTGAAAACTACATGAGGACATTAAATAACATTTTTTCACTTTGTACTTTAAACCGCTTTAAATACAGATTTTCAGAAATGACGTTGATCCATAATGTGAACTTTAATACTTGTATACTATATGTTTTGCTGCCTTATTTGCTATTTGGTTACTGGCATTTGGGGTCATATTGCTTTTCAAGTATTTAAAATAGAGTCACAGTAGAAAATAGTGTGGGGAAACACAGCCCTACAATCTTGCCACTCAAAGTTGTAGAACTGTCTTAAGAAGGAAGAAGTGGAGCAAAAAGGTAAAGAATGGCTACCAGGGTAATAAGAAAATTGAGAATAAGTTCTCCTGAATGGCCCTTCCCCTGCCCAGAATCATCAACATTCCTTCTCAAATCTGACCAAGTTCTAAAATAATATGTTTCATGTTCCCTATTGTATGGCTAAGCTTCTGAAAACAACAGCTAAACTAAAAGACAACAATTTACAACACTGCTCCAGAGGTCTGTTCATTATTGACAACTGGTTATGTGACTATTTGAAAACTACTGTGAACCAGAATCCTCGTTCCTCTGTGTTATTGGTTACCTATTAATGTTTCTCTCAGGTGGTTTGTCAGTGGCTAGAGATGGGAAATTTATGACTGCTGACTTTTGACAGTATTTGAGATGGTCATGATAACAGCCATGATGAATTGTTGTTGTTTGCATGCAGCTTCACATGCAAACCTCTTTAGCTGACAATTTAAGTGTACTTACACCATGTGGACTATAATGGTTCAAGAAGATGGCTCTCCACCACTGACTTGAGGGTAATTTGCAATGTGAAACATGTACTGGCCTTGCCAAGTCACACTAATTGTGGGAATGAATAATGAAAAACCTTCTGAGCTATTCTCAGTTCCAGTCTGAGTTACATAAGAACATAAGAAATAGGAGTAGGAGTAGGCCATCTAGCCCTTCGAGCCTGCCCCGCCATTCAATAAGATCATGGCTGATCTGTCGCTGCTCAGTTCCACTTTCCCGCTTTCTCCCCATAACCCTTAATCCCCTCTCTTATCAAAAACCCATCAACCCGCGTCTTAAAAATATTTAGCGAGGCAGCCTCCACCACTTCAACGGGCAGAGAATTCCAGAGATTCACCACCCTTTGAGTGAAGAAGTACCTCCTCAACTCCGTTCTAAACCGCCCCCCCTTTTATCTTGAGGCTGTGCCCCCTAGTCCTACTGTATTTTTTGAGCGGGAAGAGTCTCTCCACCTCTATCCTATCCATCCCATTCATCATCTTATACGTCTCAATGAGATCTCCCCTCATTCTTCTAAACTCTAACGAGTACAAGCCCAGTTTATTCAGCCTCTCCTCATAGCTCAACCCCCTCAACTCCAGTATCAGCCTAGTAAACCTCCTCTGCACTCCCTCCAAGGCCAAAATATCTTTGCGCAGGTGCGGTGCCCAAAACTGCACACAGTACTCCAGCTGCGGCCTCACCAATGCCCTATACAGCTGTAGCAAGACCTCCCTACTTTTATATTCAATCCCCCTCGCTATGAAGGCCAGCATCCCATTCGCCTTCCTGACCACCTGCTGCACCTGCAAGCTGGGTTTTTGCGACTCATGCACAAGGACCCCCAGGTCCCTCTGCACCGTCGCCTGCTGCAGTTTTTCGCCACGTAAGTAATAGTCCTTCCTACCATTCTTCCTACCAAAGTGGACCACCTCACACTTGCCAACATTAAATTCCATTAGCCATTTCCTGGCCCATTCGTCCAGCCTATCTAGATCCTTCTGCAGACTCTCCACACCCTCCGCACAATTTGCTGTTCCCCCTATCTTGGTGTCATCAGCAAATTTCGACACCCTACACTCGGTTCCCTCCTCCAGATCATCTATATAAATGGTAAAAAGCTGAGGCCCCAGCACCGACCCCTGGTCGGTGTCTAAAGTTGAGTAAAGCATCCTGTTCTGAAGAACTGCTTCTTTTTCTAAATAAAAGCAAATTACTGTGGATGCTGGAATCTGAAACCAAAAGAGAAAATGCTAGAAAATCTTAGCAAGTCTGGCAGCATCTGTAAGGAGAGAAAACAGCTGATGTTTCGAGTCTAGACGATCCTTTGCCAAAGCTTTGACAGACAGCAGTGTTTACAACCTGTCAAAATAATTTAACCATGAGATTATCTGCACTGTATCCCTTCCAGGACCAATATATTTATCTTTAGGTTTAGTGTGCAATATTGCAGATATATTTTTACCAAGACTATGATTCAACATAACTTCGTCACTTTGGAATTCCAGAATATCTTGAAATAATTCCACTTGTCCTTTTGAGCCTGTTTTCATCTTTGCACTAGATTTTAATGGTTTACGTACCTGAACACTTAAATATCCTTTACTCTTTTACTGCCCCTCGACTCATCTTTAAGGAAATATTCTGATTTGTCTTTCTCAGAACCACAGTGGAGATAGAATCATAGAGGTTTACAGCATGGAAACAATCTCTTTGTCCTAACTTATCCATGCTGCCTTTTTTTAAACCTCTAAGTTAGACCCAATTGCCCGCATTTGACCCACATCCCTCTATACCCATCTTACTCATGTAACTGTCTAAATGCTTTTTAAAAGACAAAATTGTACCTAGCTTTATGACTACCTCTGGCAGCTTGTTTTAGACACTTGCCATCCTCTGTGTGAAAGAATTGCCCCTCTGGACCCTTTTGTATCTCTCCCCTCTCACCTTCAGCTTACGCCCTCTAGTTTTAAACTCCCTTACCTTTGGGAAAAGATATATTGACTATCTAACTGATCTGTGCCCCTCATTATTTTATAGACCTCTTTAAGATCACCCCTCAGCCTTCTGTGCTCCAGAGAAAAAAGTCCCAGTCTATCTCACCTCTCGCGAACCATCAAGTCCCAGTAGCATCCTAATAAATCCTTTCTGCACTCTTTCTAGTTTAATAATATCCTTTTATAATAGGATGACCAGAACTGTACACAGTACTCCAAGTGTGGCCTTACCAATGTCTTGTACAACTTCAACAAGACATCTCAACTCCTGTATTCAATGTTCTGACAAATGAGACCAAGCATGCTGAATTCCTCCTTCACCACTCTGTCCAACTGTGACTCCACTTTCAAGGAGCTATGAATGTGTACCCCTAGATCTCTTTGTCCTGTAACTATCCCCAACGCCTTACCATTATCTGAGTAGTCCTGCCCTGATTCAGTCTACCAAAATGCATCATCTTGCATTTATCTAAATTAAACTCCAACTGCCATTCATCAGCCCGCTGGCCCAATTGATCAAGATCCAATTGCAATCCGAGATAACCTTCTTCACTGTTCACTATGCTACCGAGCTTGGTGTCATCTGCAAACTTACTAACCATGCCTCCTATATTCTCATCCAAATCATTAATATAAATGACAACTAACAGCGAATCCAGCACTGATTCCTGAGGCACATCGCTGGTCACAGGTTGAAAAACAACCCTCCACAACCACCCTCTGGCTTTTGTCATCAAGCCAATTTTGTTTCCATTTGGCTACCTCATCCTGGATCCCATGAGATTTAACCTTATGCAACAAAGTACCGGGCGGTACCTTGTCAAAGACCTTGCTAAAGTCTATGTAGACAATATCAACTGCACTGCCCTCATCTACCTTGCACTTCTCCATCTTGAAGCCACTCTGGCATAGTTTTATCCCATCCTATCTATGTAACTTATTTTTCCCATCTACACAACTTATTGTACTAACTTCATGTCACAATGATACAATATATAAACTGGGGCCCCAGTACAAATCTCTGGGAATTCACTTAACTATCATACCAGTTAGGAGACTTTATCCTGTTCTCTCTTAGCACATTCCACCCTACCTTCAGAAGTGATGTTAGGGGTAAGTTTTTCACTCAGAGGGTGGTGAGTGAATGGAATCGGCTGCCGTCAGTGGTGGTGGAGGCGAACTCGCTGGGGTCTTTTAAAAGACTTCTGGATGAGTATATGGGGTTTAATGAGATTGAGGGTTATAGATAGGTCTGTAGGTTGGTAGGTGATGTGGTCGGCGCAACTTGTGGGCCGAAGGGCCTGTTTGTGCTGTAGTGTTCTATGTTCTATGTTCTATCCCATCCCACAACAAAATTACAAGATTCCTTGCTTTTGCTAATCCCTTGTTTGAAACCTTACCAGATACTTTCTGAAAGTCCAAGTAGATGCTACCATCTATGATTCTCAGCTAAGTTAGTCAGACATGAGTTCACCTTCACAAATCCATGCTGTTGATACTTATCCAAATGCTGATTCATTATGTATAACGATTAATACAGTAGACACAGTAACTTCCCACAATTAATGTGAAACTGTGTTACCTGTTTTCTTAGTCACTACCTTAAATAGACCCAGAATACTTAATGAGTATTTTGTATTGGTGTTTACTAAGCATAAGGATTTTGATAAAATAACAATAGAAGCAGAAATGATAGAAAATGGATCGGCTAAAAATTGAAAGGCATAATGTACCTAATGGGCAGCACAGTAGCACAGTGGTTAGCGCTGCTGATTCACAGCTCCAGGGACCTGGATTCGATTCCTGGCTTGGGTCACTGTCTGTGTGGAGTTTGCACAATCTCCTTGTGTCTGTCTGGGTTTCCTCCAGGTGCTCTGGTTTCCTCCCACAGGCCAAAGATGTGCGGGTTAGGTTGATTGGCCAGGCTAAAATTGCCCCTTAGTGTCCTGAGATGCGTAGATTAGAGAAATTAGCAGGTAAATATGTAGGGTTAGGGCCTGGGTGGGATTGTGGCCAGTCCAGTCTCGATGGGCCAAATGGCCTCTTTCTGCACTGTAGATTTTCTGTGATTACCTGGGAATTCTGGTTATGCGTAAGAGTGAATAAATCCACTTGTTCAGCTGGCTTGTATCCCAGGTTGTGAAGGGAAGTGAAAGGGCTTACCTTATTATCTTCCCTAGAAATTAATGAACTATCAAGGGATTGTAAAGTGGCAAATATGACAACCTTGAGCGAGAAAACATGCAAGGACACTCCATGTAACTGCAGTTCAGTCAGTTTAACATCGGTGATGGATAAGGTTTTAGAAATAATCATGGAAAACATTAACAGGCACTTGGAGAGGTTTGAGTTAATTAAGGAGAGCCAGGACAGATTTGTAAAAGGCAATATCTAGTTGCATTTTTGGTGAAGGAAACAGAGAAGGTTGAAGGGAATGTGGCGGATGTTTAAGTAAAACTTAAGAAAATGACCATAGGTCTACATAAAAGGCTGTTTAATAAAGCTGAATTCAGGTTTAATGTCAACTTGAATTAAAAAATTGGCTTAAAGACAGGAAATAATGAGTTGTGATAAATGCTTGTTTTTTTCAGGCTGAAGCTTAGTATGTGGTGGCGTTCCCTGAGGGTCAGTGCTAAAACCATTGTTCTTTTCAGTATGTGTAAGCAACTTGGATAAATTGAAATACGGGTTAAAATTTCAAAACCTTATTGATGATACTAAACATGAACACATGACAGACAATTAGGATGATAACCAATTGATTGCAACGAGCTTACAAACTATAAATTAAATAATTTAATTTAAATTTCTCCTCTCATCACTTGTCTGTAAACATAAAGGTGTTTTAAATTGTTTTCCTCTTTGTAAGCAGTACTTTCTAACTGGTCGGTTTTGGTGCGATCCAATTTTCTATTTATTACCCAACTGCAAACTCGAAATAGGATGAACTTTAAGAGTTAGTTTATTTACACGCACACTAGTGGGATGAGGGTCACAGTGTGGCTGCCAGTTAGTAAAGAAATAGGTAGAGAAGAAAAAAATTATAATACAGAGATCACAAAGATAATAAACATTGGTTATTGGATTAACCATATGGGTCGGTCCAATGAGGTATTCCTTCACTGAAGTTGGTGGGTTGAAAACCAATGCTGTATAATTCACTTTTCCAGTGGTGTTGATGTCACATGATGTGATGGGCATGCAGAGATGAATTAATCTTGTAGGCTTCCAGGCCTTCCAGCAGGCACGGTAGATGAAGCTGAGTGTCGAACAAGGGCCTACCATGACTTTATTGTGGCCTGTTAGTCAGATTTGAAGCAGCAGACTGAGCTATGAAACTCAACAAAGTATTATTAAATTGTTCAAAAAGCCATAGGCTTAGGTCACGTGACATTACCACATAGTGAAGCCTTCAACAAAGGATGTTTCTCCAAGGCCTCGAATTTGGCTTTGTATTCAGGATATTAGAAATTTTTGAGAGGCCATTGGCTTAGCAGATGTCTGAGTTAGCAACACAAAAACCCTTTGATGCAGCTCCCTTTTGAAGTTGGACTGTATAGTCCCAGGTGATTGCTAGTAGCTCCTCAGAGATAATGAGGTACAAGTATTAAACTCCCCCGATCCTCCTGTTAAGGAATGGTATATGATAATAGACAGCAGTTAAGAAGGGGGAAAGAAAGTAAAACAGAGAGGCTGAATCACCAGACTACTTTAAGTGCCATTCCTGAGGCTTGAGCACAAAATCTAGTCATGTACCTTAACTGCAATACTGAAGGAGTGCTGCAATGATAGAAAACCTTCTTTCTTCATTGGATGTAGAAGATATTTTGGCACAATTTCAAGGAAGAGCATGTTAGTTCCTCCTCGTGTCCTGGCTAATATTTATTTTCAACGAGCATTGCCAGAACAGATTATCGGATCAATATCTCATTGTTGTTTGAAGGATTTTGCTGTTTTGAGAGGCTTTTCTGTATGCAAATTGGCTGCTGATTCCTAAACAGTGGCTGCACTTCAAAAATTGGCTGTAAAGCATTTTGGAATTTCCTGCAGTTGTAGAAGGCTTTATGTTAATGAAAGTTTTTTTCAAATTTGTTGGCAGTATGTAAAGATATTGCTGAAATACAGTTACAAATATTTAACATACTCCATATGCGTACTATTAAAGAAGGTGCATGAATCTTTACAATATTTTACCAAATTTTCATATTTTAAAATTAACCCAGCAGGTAATGAAACCTAACTTGAGAGTATCTATGTCTGTAAGAAAATTGTCTATCAAAATTCTCCAGCTAATATTTTGTTGCATTTGAACAATTGGAGGGACAACGAAAATATTCCCATGGAAATTTCTTCCCCTTTTAACCCTCTGTAGAATAGTAACCTGTTCTGCTTATTTAATTTTCACTGCCAGTCAAGTTTTATCATGTTCGTTTTCTGACATGCCAAATTACATTTTATTCTGATTTTGCTCTGCTTGCCCCTCCCCATGTTACTCTGTCTAAATTCCCTCATACCTATTCGCTTGCTTCGACTTTGAGCTTCAATTACCTTTGGTAGAATGAAACCTTGCCAAAATACATTGGTGGGCAACAACTTCACCCAACATCATGCTTATCTTACTCCCTCCTTCTGCACAAGCAATTGCCCAAATAGAGTAACATTTTGTTTAAAAGTCCAGGTGTCAGCCATGGCTGTCTTGAGTCTGGTTGAGGTACTTGAGCACAAAATCTAGGCTGACACTTCAGTACACTACTGAGGGAATGCTGCAGTGCCGAAGATGCCATCCTTCCAACGAGATGTTAAACCAAAAACTTATCTGCACCCTCGGGTGGATACAAAAGACCCCATGACATTATTTCAAAGAACCAGAAAGATTTCTTGGGTTTCCTGGCCAATATTTATCCCTCAATTAACGTCACTAAGATAACCTGGTTATAATCATTGTTCTGTTGAGGAACATTGCTGTGTGCTAATTGACTGTTGTGTCTCCTGCATTGCAACAATGACTACATTTCAAACATTCTTCATTGGCTGTAAAGTATTTTGGGACATCTTGATATTGTGAAAGATAATATATAAATGCAATTATTTTTATTAAATCAATTGTCAGCGCGCACATAGGAAAATAAGAACATTACAAGTAGGATCATGAGTAGACTTCGAACATTCCATTTACATTCCTAAGTACCTACATGCTAAATATCCAGGTTTAAGATTCCTCTGTGTTGCCACATTCTGCAGTCTCTCTCCATTTAAATAATATTATGCTTTTCTGTTCATTCTGCTGTTGTGGACAATCTCACATTTTTCCACATCGTGGTCCACTTGCAATTTTTTTTACCCATTTATTTAACCTATATATCTCCTTTGCAGCATTTCATTCAGGATCATGGACTTCATTATTCCCTGCTATGTGTAGGAAGGCTTGCTCAATATGCCATGTTTAGCAAAATTGGAAACTTTATAAAGAAGTTACAAATTTTACACCCAGTGCACAGAGAAAATCATTCTCTATAATGCATTATTTCAAATTATGAAATTATTTTTCCTTGTTTTGTACTTAATCTGAACAGGTGAAGTATTTCAAAACTTTTCAAAACTATTATTTTCTGTTGCATGTTTTTATCATAGCATAGACTTTCATAGTCATGTCAAAGATTTGTTATGTTTTGTTAAGTTGGTTTGCAAATTGTACGTGACAGTTCTCCATAGTTCCACTTATCTACAATAAGCAAATAGAAGACAAGGTATTGACAAATGTATTCAGCCAACTTTAACTGCAGCAATGAATAATATTCAATAAATAGCAATTTTTTTTTCAGGAGTACCTCATTAGATGTGGAGCCAATATATACATTCAGAGCCCATATGTAAGTAGTGTCAGTTTTATCATAAAGTTCATTTTAAATGAAAGTAAGCAATTACTTTTAATTAAAGTGAAACATTTAATGCTAACTTTCTATTTGCATACATCACTTAATTATTTTACTGATTTATTTTGTTTCCAGTGGACCTGTACTTTCTTTGGCAATTAGTTCTAATGGTGAGCAGTGTTTCAGTGGTGGCATTGATGCAACAATACGATGCTGGAATATGCCCAGTCCCAATGTTGATCCTTATGATACATTTGGTAGGTACTAAATGGAAAACTGTTTTGAAAATTGCTGCATGCTCTTTACTTATTCAGTAGTGCTGCAGATTTAAATTAAACATCCCTGATTTCTCCTCTCATCACCATCCATAAACAGAAAGATGTCTTGATTTTTATTTCCCTGTTTATAAGCAGTGACACATTTTCCCAACTTTTCTGTTTTGGTGTGACTTAATTTCTATTAATAAACCCACAACAAACTCGAGACAGGGTAAAATCAGAGGGTTAGTTTATTTTGCTCATAAAATGCAGTATGGAGGTTCATAACGTTCCCCCCAGCACTCTTTTTTCACTCACAAAATAAAAGAGGAATAGCAGAAAGAAAGAAGTACACAAGTCAAGTCCAGAATCAAAGGCCAATGGTGTATTCTTTCAGAGTCAACAGGTTAAGACTGATGCTGGATAATTCACTTTTCCAGTAGAGATGACTTGCACAATGAGATGGACCCATAGAGATGAATTAGACTTCTAGTAGAAAACAGTGCAGATGAGGGCCAGGCAATTTAAACTCTGGTTCTTCAGCTGCTTGGTTTATGGAAGATAGCACTGTGAGCTTTTCAGCACCACATGATGATATATGTTCCAGTAGATTTGATGGAGTGGAGGGGTCATGTGACATGAGTCCCACTTCTCCACCTTTGTTTGGACAAAGGATGTAAATTATTTGCCGCCTTGAGGTGATTATTGTTTCAGCATTAATCTGCTGAACACAGGTTTCAAGGTCATTTGTCCTTGCACGCAGATAATCAGTGTTGGCAAGGACCTGACTGTAAAAATGTAAAGTTCCTGGGGATTTGATCCTGGCAATTGTCAGAGCTAAAAGGATATTTGGACAGAGGTTTTGCGAATGATGGATCCTGTATTGCCTTCTAATCGATAAGGAGAGAACTGTAGGCCAGTTAGCTTAACTTATGTAGTAGGGAAAATGCTTGAATCTGTCATCAAGGAAGAAATAGTGAGACATCTGAATATAAATTGTCCCATTGGGAAGATGCAGCATGAGTTCATGAAGGGCAGGTCATGTTTGACTAATTTGTTGGAATTCTTTGAGAACATTACGTATGTGGTGGACAATGGGGAACTTGTGGATATGGTATATCTGGATTTCCAAAAGACATTTGACAAGGTTCCGCACCCAAGACTGCTGTATAAGATAAAGGTGCAATGTGTTACAGGTAATGTATTAGCATGGATAGAGGATTGGTTAACTAACTGAAAGCAAAGAGTGGAAGTAAGGGTATTTTTCTGGTTGGCAATCAGTGTCTAGTGGTGTGCCTCAAGATCAGTGTTTGGACCACAATTGTTTACGATTTATATAGGTGATTTGGAGTTGGGGACTAAGTTAATGTGTCAAAATTTGCAGATGACAAAAAGAAAAGTGGCAGAGCAAAGTGTGCAGAGGATGCTGAAAGTCTACAAAGGGATATAGATAGTCTAAGTGAGTGGGCGAGCGTTTGGCAGTTGGAGAACAATGTTGGTGAATGTGAGATTACCACATTTTGGTAGGAATAACAGCAAAATGGACTATTATTTAAATAGTAAAAAATTGTAGCATGCTGCTGTGCAAAGGGACCAGGGTGTCCTTGTGCAAGAATCATAAGGAGTTGGTTTGCAGGTGCAGTAGGTAATTAAGAAGGCAAATGGAATTTTATCCTTCATTGCTAGAGGGATGGAGCTTAAAAACAGCGAGGTTATGTTGCAACTATATAGGGTGCTGGTAAGGCCACACCTGGAGTACTATGTATAGTTTTGGTCTCCCTACTTGAGAAATGATACGCTGGCACAGGAGGGGGTGCATAGGCGATTCGCTAGGTTGATTTCAGAGTTGAGAGGATTGGCTTATGAGAAAAGACTGAGTAGACTGGGGCTATAATCATTGGAATTCAGAAGAATGAGGGAAGATCTTATAGAAACATACAAGATTATGAAGGGAATAGACAAGACAGAAGCAGGGAAGTTGTTTCCTCTGGCAGATGACACTAGACCTAGGGAGCATGGCCTCAAAATAAGGGGAAGCAGATTTAGGACTGAGTTGAGGAACTTCTTCACACAAAGGGTTGTGAATCTGTGGAATTCCGTGCCCAGTGAAGCATTTGAGGCTACCTCATTGAATGTTTTTAAGGCAGGGATAGATAAATGTTTGAACAGTAAAGGAATTAAAGATTATGGTGAGCGGGTGGATAAGTTGAGCTGAGCCTGTGAAACGATCAGCCATGATCTTATTGAATGATGGAGTAGGCTCAAGGGGCCAGATGGCGTACTCCTGCTCCTAGTTCTTACGCTAACGGAAAAATTCCTAAGGCTTCTTCAGTCTACCCTCCTTCAATCATGTACAGTCAGCTACTTTATAGGGCATAACTTCTAGACAAGTTAATTGTTTCACGCACACCAGTATATTGTTTACATATGATACCAAGAGGTAGGCCCAAATGTAGCTGTTTAATCATGTCTCATCAGTAATGTCATAATCTTTAGTGGTAGATGGATGGAATGTCTGTTCAGACAATGGTCACTTAATCATGTATTTTATTACAGTTTTACTACAGTTAGCAAGGACATGCAGCTGTGCCCTGTTGACAGATATAGTGAATCATTCCTTTTGTCTGCGCTGACATATTCATGTATGTGCATTGACAGTCAGTCTACAGTAAGGGTGCTGCTACTTTTCCTGGCCCCCTGCTGAGCTCAGTTCTCCTCTCAGACATGGTCATGGATTATACTTTAGAGATAATGAAAGTGTAGCTGTTCTGAATGCCCAGGCATAGATGAGTTAAGGGCACAGATAGACACATGGCAGCATGATGCCATAATAGAAACCTAGCTAAAGGAGAGGGAAAATTGTTAGCTCAATATCCCTGGTTATAGTGTCTTCAGAGAGTGGGGATAAAAAAAGGAGGGGGAGTAGCACTAATAGTTAAAGAATCAATTCCATTTGTGACACTGAATGACATACTGAAATAAAGAAGGGACAGTCACACTACAGGGGGTATACTACTGACTCCCAAATAGTGAAAGGGAGATAAAAGAACAAATATGTAGGCAAATTTCTGTCTGTAAGAACAAGAGGTCAGTAATAGTAGAAGACTTTATCCCAATATCAATTGGGATTCAAAAAAATGCAAGGGAGAGGCATTTGCCCAGTATGTCCAGGAATGAAACGTTCCTTTTACCTTGTCGCCTGTGCAATAACTCAGGAATCAGCTGTAAAGGAGCGGTACTTTATTGCACACAGTAAAAATAAAACAAACCACAAGTCTGTGGTGAATACATATAGATCCCAACTGGGATGTTATAACAATAGACCCGCTCAGGGACCTGCTTTATGAAGGGCTTGGGATTTGAGTCCTACCTGGTAAGGTAATTACCAATCACCCCGGAAGTCGTATTCTGTGAGTCCCACTGGGAAGCCAATCAGGGATTCCCCATATAAATCCTGCTGTTTATCACACTTGCTCTCTGTCAAAAATTATCGCCATAAATTCATGTGGGTGGAGTATCCAGTGAGTCGAAGTCCAGTATCAGTGCCTTTGTCTGGCAGGATTCTGCACTTTGTCCTAGACATTTTCTGAAGGCCAGCCATGAGAGTGATGGTGGTTTGAACTACGAGCATGTGACCAGCTAATGGCATTGTATCAGACCAGCAATGGCCCATTTTGGAAAACAAAATTTAAACAAGAGAATATAGAAGGGGGACGGATTTTTAAGATTTTCTTGTTCCGTTCCTTGTTGTCATAGCAATTTAGAAAGCTTTTTTTTTCAACTTTTTCGTTACAAGCTCAGCACAATTACCTCTTTGTCGGTAAAATCCTGTGATGGTGTACTTTCAATCACTGATATTGCTGAACTTGTCAAATGTTCCTGACTCATCATATTTCGCAAATAATTTTTACCTCTTTTCAATACAGAAAAAGAACATTCACCAGCACCATTTATGACATTTAGTTTTCTTCAGGGATTCACTTCTATTCTGCAATTGCATCCTTATTTTGTCATAAATATCATTGACAATCTCAGTAATGATCTTTACTTTCCCTTTTAATGTGATGTCATTGTCTCTAGCTTCATTGAAAAATAACTTCCTCAGTCTTGTCTGCTTCTCATCATCAGAGGGACCTGTATTTTTTGTTAATGTTAGTGCCTCTGCTTCCGCAAAGCTATAGATCAGAATTTTACTGCCCCACCTGCCAAGGGAATCAGAGCGGGTGAGGGGTGGACAATGGGAAGGTTCGTTAACCTTGGGCAGGATTTTACAGTTTTGGGATGAGCGAGGCCATGAAGTCCTGCCCATAGTCTTTTTAGACTTCATTGACAAAACTTTTAACTGAGACTAACAATTGTGAAGCATTCGGTAAAGTTGTATTGATATTTTGTAGCAATTTACTGAGGACGTTAATTCTTTGAAGTAAACAGTTTCACAAAAGAGTACAAAAATCTATGTAGTTGGCTCTTGAAATATAGAAATTAAATTAATTTTGTAAGAGAATAAATCAAATTCCAATGTAAAATCACTTATTAAGATGTCACTGATTATTAAGTCACAAGAACCCATCATCTGTCACAACACCACCAAAAGAAGAAATATATACTAACACATTTCTGTGTTTCTGTGTACCATATTTGAGGGCTTTCCAAATTAATCAAATGTAACACAGTTGAAATTGTAAACCACTTTTGCTCCCACAGGCTGACTTCACTTCAACTTCTAGAATTTCCCTCGTCAGTGTACTGGAGATTGTGGTGTATGCAATATAATACATTTTGCTATCAGGACATGTTAAAGAACTCTGGCACGTCCAATTTAACTATTTTGTGTCATGTTATTCTGCAGATCCAAGTGTCATATTAAATACGTTGGTAGCTCACACAGACGCAGTATGGGGTCTTTCATTTAGTGGTATAAAGAACCGGTTGCTATCCTGCTCAGCAGATGGCACTATTCGGTTATGGAACCCAACTGAGAAATCACCTTGCCTGAGTACTTACAATGCAGAAGGGGGTAAGTATGGAAATGTTTTCAGCTATTGGATTTGACAGATATTCTTTTGTAATGCTTTGTCTTTGTATCATTATAAATATAAAGATAGAAGTACAATTTTTAATTCCTTTTGGATCAGTTGTGAAACATGACATCTTGACACAAAGTAAATGCATTCTGTGAATTCTATATAAAATAAAACTAAGGAATAAAAGATGCAACTATAGATGCTCTTTAGTTAATGCAAATGAACCAGATGCTGTGGCTTACTGATTTACATATAAAGTTAATACATTCTGAAATGCAATTAGAGGACTTGTCCTGTATAGAGCATTCCTTGTAAAATGGAATTAAAGATGATACTTGAAATGGAGAATGTGTGTGAAAGGAACATCTTGCAGTCACCTTTTATTTTGTGGTCAGAGCTATTTTCATTTGTTATGATCTGTACTTTGTATTGCCAGGTTTGCGGATGACAAAAAGATAGGTGTGAAGGCAAGTGGTGAGGAATACGCAAAAAGTCTGTAGAGGGATATAGACAGATTAAGTGAGTGGGAAAAAACTTGGGCAATAGAATATAATGTAGGAAAATGTGAAGTAATGCAGTTCGGATGGAAGAATAAAGGAGCAGTATATTTAAATGGAGAAAGCTGCAGTTCAGAGGAATTTAGGGATCCTCATGCATAAATTACCAAAAGCTAGCATGCAAATTCAGCTGATAATAGGAATAAAAATAGGGCACTCTTGCTAAAATTATTCAAGACGCTAATTAGACCACACTAATTTGATCTCCTTATCAAGGTATACTGGAATTAGAGGCAATCCAGAGAAGGTTTACTAAATTGATATGGGAATGGAGGGATTGTGTTGTGAGGAGAGATTGAGTAGGTTGAACCTGTACTCATTGGAATTTAGAAGGATGAGAGGTGACCTTATTGAGATGTAAAGGATTCTTAGGGGGCTTGGAATCATAAATTCCCTGCAGTGCAGAAGAAGGCCTTTCGGTCCATCAAGTCTGCACCGACCACAGTCACACCGAGGCCCTAGTCCCATAACCCACATGTTTATCCTGCTAATCCATTAATACTGGGGTCAGTTTAGCATGGCCTATCAACCTAAGCCGCACATCTTTGGACTGTGGGAGGAAACTGGAGCACCCGGGGGAACCTACGCACACTGGGAGAATGTGCAAACTCCACACAGACAGTGACCCAAGGCCAGAATTGAACCCACGTCCTTGGCACTGTGAGGCAGAAGTGCTAACCATCATGCACCCTGACAGAGATAAGGAGGGATTTCTTCTCTGAGAGTAGTGAATTTGTGGAATTCTTTTCTGCTGAGGACTGTGGAGGCTGGTTCATTAGGTATGTCCAGGATTGCAATGGACAGATTTTTAATCAGTAAAGGAATCAAGGGTTATGGCAGGATTGAGGATTATCATCTCAGATCAGATATGATCTCATTGAATAGCAGAGCATACTCAATTGGCTGACTAGCCTACTTCTGTCTTTCATTTTATGATCTATGTTTTTATGGAATAAAAAAGGAAATGTGCATTTGGTGCCTTTTTTATTGCTTTTCGTTTCAGCACCCCCTGTTCACATCTGTTAGATTGGTTTAATGCTTCAGTAATGGGGTGAAATTCAACAATAAATCTGATGGACATATCTGCCAACAATATTAAACATACAAATTTGCTTCATCTGAACTTTTCTCTAATGTTAGTATGTGGGCATGCAATGTTGGCACTCTGACTTCGGTAAAGAATCATTAGATGTAAAGGTCCATTTATTCTAAATAATGTGCTTGAGTAGCCTAACATCAGCAAACTATTTGCTTTCTTTTTCCCTAATAGCCATCATATAGGCTGTCAGTTTTAAAATCTAGATTGTCAATTTAATGCCGAATGTTATGTTGTGTTGTGTACCTGTTAATATTTCGGTTAAGATGGTAAAACACTTATTTTAACTGATTTTTCAGAAAATGGAATCCCCACATCAGTTGACTTTGTGGGTGACGATCCTGCACATATTTTGGGTTCCTTTAATAGTGGCAACACAGTCATTTATGATATGCAAACTTCTCAGCCTTTGGTGATGCTGGCATCGCAGGTAGACGCCGGTGAGTTGCAAGCAAATAAGTTATTGAACATTTTCTGTGTTGAGTCCATTTGTTGCAAAGAAATAATTTTGGTGAAATTATCCATTCTTCAGCCTGGTGACCACTGAGAAGAATCATGTGCAACTTTTTCCATTCCCTCTTTCTCCTATGCCATTTGTTCTTCAGCTGATCCTTAAAATGTTCTTAACACAGTGACAATTTGTTGTAAGACTCGATCTCATATTACCTGCAGGAAGATTTATTCCTGCATAATCTGTTTTCTTCCTAGGCGTTCACTCTGTTATATCCCCAAATCAGTTCCCGTTTCGTGCAATAATATCTTTTTACTGTAGTTTATGTTTTTGTTTCATGAGCAGATATTAAAATAAATTCAATAAATGCTTATGCATTTCTTCCCCTTAGCATTTAAATGTCGCATATTGAAATATAACATGATGTAATGTTCTATGTACATTAAAGATTTTGCCCTTCCTCTCCTGTAAAAGTTATCTTTAGTTGGAGACTAGGAGATAACTAGTCATTAAGCTTGCTTTCAGAATTAGCTAGATTAGTTATTGGGAAATTAAAAGCTGCACTTCAGTGCATTCCTGAAACAGTCAGCTCTCAGTTAAAACTCTGGTTGACTAATTGTACAACTGGTTCAACCAGTTCTAGGGCATTGTAAGTAGAAACTTATAAAAACAAAGGCCAGTAAGTACTGCCAGTCTTGCAATGAGTGTGCTGCCTGGCTGAGTGAGAGTACTTTTGGATTTGGGTGGAAACAGAGAGTTAGGTGAATCAGGCAGCAAAGGCTACAAGGGAAAGTGCTGATTGGTAAGTGGTGGGTCAGGTCAGTAAGTCTTTACAACTTTTATCATTTCTATAGTTTGAAACAACATGTTGGCTCATAATCAGTAAGGGCTGGAACTGGTTGGATGACGACAAGGAAAGAAGGGCTTAATGTTAAATTAATAGCTATTTATTTTGAAGTGATTGATTAATTAACACTAGAAATGTCAGTCAGCAGGCTGCAGTGCTCTATCTGTGAATGTGTGAGGTCCATGATGCTTCCAGTGTTCCAGATGGCTACAGTTGCAGGAAGTGCAATGGCAGCTCTTCACAGACTGCATGATTTGGTTGGAGCAATGGTTGGATGCACTTGGGAGCATGCAAGTGGCGGAAAGCATCATAGACAGGAGTTACAGAGACATGGCCACATCTAAGATGCAGGCAGATAGATGGGTGACTGCCAGAAAAGGCAGGCAGTCAATGCAGGAATGCCCCCTGGCTGCCTCCCCTTTCTAACAGATATAGCACTTTGGATACTGTTGTGGGGGGGATGACCTATCAAAGGAAAACAGTGCAGTAGCATCACAGCTGGCTCTGTTGTTCAGCAGGAAGGGTCAAAGCACAGAAGAGCAAAGTTGCAGGGGAGTCCATAGTTGGGACACAGATAAATGCTTCTATGGTCATGAAAGAGACTCCAGGATGGTGTGTTGCCTCCCTGGAGCCAGGGTCTGCGATGTCAGTAAACAGGGTTGCAGGGCATCCTGAAGGGGGAGTGTCATAATGCAGAGGTCATGGTACATGTTGGTACTAATGACATAAGTAGAAAGAAGGATGAGGACTTGCATCAGGAATTCAGGGAGTTTGCAATAGACTAAGTGTTGTAATCTCTGGATTACTCCCAATGCCCCAAGCTAGTGAGTACAGAAATAGGAGAATAGCATAGATGAATTCATGGCTTGAGTTGGTGCAGGAGGGAGGGTTTTCGAATCCTGGACCACTAGGACTACTTTTGGTGGGACCTGTACAAGGGGGATGGTCTATATCTGAACCAGGGTGGGACTAACATCCTTGCTGGTGGGTTTGTTAGTGCTGTTGGGAAGTTTTAAACTAGTTTGGCAGGAGGAAGGCACCCAGTCTGTTCGCAGAATAGGGACACAGTATAATGTAGAAAAGCAGTCAGGTCAGAAGGAATACAGCGGTAATAAGTTTAAAGGAAGTATGACAAGTCTGGAAGGTCTCTACTTCAATGCCATGAGTATTAAAGGTAAAATGGATGAGTTAAGGGTGAGGATTGATGCATGTAATTATGATGTAATAGCCATCACAGAAACATGGTTAAGCAAGGGGTAAGAGTGGCAGCTCATCGTCCTGTGATATAGAATCTTCAGGCAAGACAAAGGAGGGAAGTAAAAGAGAAGGAGGCAGTTACTGCAGTAAGGAGAAATTATACCTTGGAGGGAGCATCAATTGAAGCTTTGTGGGTAGATCTTGGGAATAAAAAAGGGACAGCTACGTTGCTAAGTGTTTATTATAGACACCAGATAGTCAATGGGAAATTGAAGGGCAAATATGTGCACAATTCACAAAGGGCTGTAAAAATAATAAGGGAATAATTGTATGAGGTGATTTCAACTTTCCTAAAGTTAATTGGGATAGCCATCATGTTAAGGACTTAGATGGAATAGAGTTCTTAAAATGTTACAGGAAAACGTCTCAGGTCAATATGTAGAAGATCCAACAAGGGATGGCGCAGTACTGAACTTTATTCTGGGGAATGAAACCGGACAGGTTGTTGATGCGTTGGTGAGAGCATTTTGGTGATAACGACCACAACTTTGTTATGGACAAAGAAATTGACAAGTCGCAGCAAAAGGTTTTGGATTGGGGGAAGAGTAGATTTTAACAAAATTAGGCAGGATCTGGCCAAGATAGACTGGAATGAGTTACTTAAGGAAATCTACAGAAGAGCAGTGGGGGGTACCCAAAGATGAAATGGGGAGGGTACCGGCCAACATGTCCCCTCTCGGGTAATAGTAGGGGGGAAACAAACCCACAGAACTGAGGATAACCAGAGATATACAGGATATAATGAGAAGGAAAAGAGAGGCTTTTAACAGTATAAGGGGATTAAGTCTGTGGAGGCATTAGTGGAGTACAGAAAGTGCAGGATGGAGCTTAAGAAATCAGTTAGAAGAACAAAGGGGGATATGAGAAAGCTCTGGTTGGCAAAAGGAGGGAAAATCCTAAAATATTCTCTTAGCATATCAATGGGAAGAGGATAACTAGGGAAAGAGTAGGGCCCATTAGGGACCACAGGGGAATCTGTGGGTGGAGGCAGGGGACATTGTTAGGATGTTAAACGAATATTTCACATCTGTTTCCACCCATGAGAATGAGGAGGTAATTATGGAACTCGGGGAGAGTGACTGTGAGGCTCTAGAGATAATTATCATCGGGAGTGACAAGGTATTAGAGGTATTGGCAGGTTTAAAAGTGGACAAATTTCTGGGTCCGGATGAATTGTGCCCAGGCTGCTTTGGAGGTAAGGGAGGAAATTCCAGGGGCTCTGACCCAAATTTTTAATTCCTCCCTGGCCCCCGGGGAGGTGCCAGAAGACTGGAGAACAGCTGATGTGGTCCCACTAATTAAGAAAGGTTGTAGAGACAAGACAGGGAACTACAGGCCAGTGAGACTCTCACCTGTAGTTGGGAAACTACTGGAGAAGAGTCTAAAGGAGACAATCTATCTCCATTTGGGGAGACAAGGTTTGATCAGTGATAGTTAGCATGGTTTTGTTAGAGCAGATTTGGACTTTAACCTGGTGTTGTGAGACTTCTTACTGTGTTTATCCCAGTCCAATGTTGGCATCTCCACATCATCATTCCCAAGTACCAGAGATTTATGAGGAGGACAGTACATCTGCAGAGATGGCTACTAGAGGATAAGGGTTACCCACTTAAATGCTGGCTGATGCCTCCAGTGCATTGCCCTGGAATTGTTCTGAGGTGTGCTACACTTTGTGTTCCAATATAGAGCAGTCCTGTTTGCACTTCAATGCTTTAACTGCTTAGGTGGTGCACTACAATACATTCCTGATAATGCTCCTGACATCATCACAGTGTTTTGTGCCATTCACAGTCTGGCGATACGCAGGGAACACAGTAAGAAGTCTCACAACAGCAGGTTAAAGTCTAACAGGTTTATTTGGTAGTGAACGCCACTAGCTTTCAGAACGCTGTGTCTTCGTCAGGTGAGTGGGGAGTTCTTATCACAAACAGGGTATGTAAAGGCACGCACGGTTTACAGAATACTAATTAGAATGCGAGTCTTTACAGCTAATCAAGTCTTAAAGGTGCAGACAATGTGAGTGGAGGTAGCATTCGGCGTAGGTTAAAGAGATGTGTATTGTCTCCAGACAGGACAGTAAGTGAGATGCTGCAAATTCAGGCAAGTCATGGGGGTTACAGATAATATTGACATGAACCCAAGATCCCGGTTGAGGTCATCCTCATGTGTGCGGAACTTGGCTATCATTTTCTCCTCAGCAACTCTGGGCTGTCGTATGTCGTGATGGTCGCCTTGGAGAACGTTTACCCAAAGATCAGAGGCAGAATGTCCGTGACCACTGAAGTGTTCGCCAACAGGAAGGAAACAGTCTTGCCTGGTGATTGTCGAGTGGTGATCATAGAACCCTTGCCAGTGGGTGAACTGGGAAGAGGATGAGAACTCATTGAATCTGAAAGTCCGGAGGCCCAGAAACCTCAGGAGGCTGCTGAGGGTCAAAATGAGTGCAATGGAGGAAGGAAGATGTAGGAGAAGTATGATACTTTTTGTTGATAGGTTCCAGAAAGACTAAAGTTAAGTGAGGGCATATGGCCACATCTCTTCTAGCCTTCAGTGACATTCCCATTCATGGCAGGGGATGTCCAACCACTCTCGAGAACAAGTCCTCAAGAAAGGATGGGTGGGAAGATGGTTAACTCACGCTATAAGAGGACTCCGATATACAAATACAACACTTCAGTTGACCAAAACGTTCATGAAACCATCAAATGGATTCACGAAAGTGTAATTTATTCACAATGATAGCATAACCGTGACCTAAAAGTGACATCAAAATTTCTTAATTTTCCTAACCCTACCAACACGCTTGGGTGCAGCCCCAATATCTGCAGCAGAGGTGGAGATAAGCCTACTGACTGCAACATCCTGATGTCTGTGATGACCTTGGCGGATGTCCTCTGGTGGCCTGAGGCCTGGAGGACCCAGAACTAACTATTAATGGTGAGCAGATGGAGTGTGAGCAACATGATAAATAGGAGGTTATAATATGAAATTCTCTGAGAGAATGAATGTTCAGATGTGTCTCCTGCTAATGGATGTGTGAAACTGTTGAAGGGAGTAGCTGTATGAGTATGTGATATCACAATGAGAGTTTGATAATGGAGGGAATTGAAGGTCGATGTACCCTGTTGGAGTGGATAAGATCACTCATCCTCTTCCTGACCTGGATGGCATTTCAAGCACAAAGAACAAAGAAAATTACAGCCCTTCGGTTGTCCAAGCCTGCGTGGACCATGCTGCTGTCTGAATTAAAACCCCCTACCCTTCCAGAGACCATATCTCTCTATTCCCATCCTATTCATGCATTTGTCCAGACGCCCCTTAAAAGTCACTATTGTATCTGCTTTCTCTACCACCCCCAGCAGTGAATTCCAGGCACCCACCATCCTCTGCAAAAAAAAAATAACCTGTTTGAACTTTAAGCTGGTGTTCTGGGATTTCTTTCTGTCACTGGCTGGCCAGCATTTGTTGTCCATCCCTAATTGCCCTTGTTCAGAAGGCAGTTAAGAGTCAACCACATTGCTGTGGCTTTGGAGTCAATGTAGGCCAGACTGAGTAAGGACACCAGATTTCCTTCCCTAAAGGGCATTAGTGAACCAGATAAGTTTTTCTGACAATCGACAGTGGTTTCATGGCCATCAGTAGATTCTTATTTCCAGTTATTTTTTATTAAATTCAAATATCATCCGCCATGGCAGGATTCAAATCCAGGTCCCCAGAACATTAGATGAATTTCTGGATTAATAGTCTAACGATAATACCACAAAGCCATCACCGCCTTAGATTGTGGCATGCTCGGATGAGTACTGTTAACCTAATTAACCTGTAGTTCTCTGTTTTTTCTCTCCTTCCTTTCTCTATAGTGGTTTCACATTTGCTAACTTTCGATCTGCTAGAATCATTCCGAAATCTAGAGAAATTTGGAATATCCACTATCTCTATTGCTATGTCCTGAAGAATTTGCCAAATTTTCTCCAGTACTTGGTCTCTGCTGATATTAGTTTCTTCATTCATTTTAGCCCCACAATTACCCTCTTTCTGGTATGTAACTTGTGTCATTGACTGTGAAGACAGACACAATGGTTGTGATTCTCCTGAATTTGGAACTAAGTACCCACACTAGCGTCTATCAGATGGGATTCTCCCACCTAATATACGCATAGCAGACAACCCACTGACCAGCTCCATTGTCTCAAGACCGGACTGCCGTTTCTAAATGACAACCCAATCTCTGCGCTCAGAGACAAGCCCCCCGCCATCCCACAAAGATAAGTGGTGGCCCTCACCCCTCCCATAAATAACAGCTAACCCCCCACATCATACAGACACAAGGGTGACCTAACCCCTTTTCCTCCGAAAACCCCCAATCACCCCTCTTCCTCCTCAGACACCCCATTCAGCTCCCTTGTACATTCAGCCCCCTTCCCGTTCAGAATCCTCACTTAGACTCTCTTTCTAGCCCTGGTAGACATGAAATCCATTCCTAATGCAACAGAGATTTTCCTTTCCCTCTGACAGAAGCCACAGGTGAGAGCAAACTCCCTTGAAGTCCTCTGACAGAGAGGAGATATCAAGTTCACCTGGCAACGTGGGATTCCAATCTGCACAGATGTGCACTCAGCTCCAATGTAGGCGCATAGCTTTGATTTGAAGCTGCTGAGGCTTCCCAGCAAACTGGAATCATTAAAACCCTCATCTGCCTTTGTAACAAATTCAATGTGCAGTGCCTTGTAAAAGATTCAGCTGCCAGCTCAGTGGCTTTCTATCATCCCCCAACCTGTTTGTTTTTTTTGCCTTTCACCGTTGATCCTGACTGCAATGTTGTCAGGGTCTCAGCCTGATTGACTGTCTTGACAGTTTTACTTTCCCTTTTACAACTCCTTCAAAGAGGAAGTTAAATCATCCAATATATTTATTAATGTCTGCCATTTCCTTGGTCCCTGGGATAATTTCTCTTGTTACGCATCTAAGAGTCTAATGTTTACGTAAGTTGCTCTCTTTCTTTTAATAAAACCTCTTGCAATTTTTTTTATTCCTTACTATTTTATTTTCATTTTATTTTTCTCTTTTGTGGTCTTTCACTGGTTTTAAAACACTCCCAATTCTCAGACTCATTATTATTTGAAGCATTATAAACCTGTTAATTTAATCTAATACTGTCCTTTACCTGCTTAATAATTTATGGATGTTCCTTACTGACTTTTTGTTTTTGGATAGGTTATTTTTTGGTTGAGCATTTTGAATCATTTCTTTAAATGTTTCCCAATGTTTATATGCTGCCATACCTTTTAGTCTATTTATCCAATTAACCTTAGCCAGCTCTGCCCTAAAACTTGTGATTGGCTTTAAGATTCACATTTCTAATTGGGCAGTACCAGGAGACACAGGATGGCATTGCCAGGATGCCCATGCCCAAGGGGCACCAATCCCCTGGGGGCCCCAATTACCCCCCCCCCCCCGGCAGAGTCTACTGGGGGGGGGAGCTCCTCTAAACCCCGCCGGAGTGAAATATTCCTAGCGGGGTGGGAGATGCTATCGGGCCTGGAGAATTCCGTGTTGGGCCTGATATTTAAATAAGAGTGAAAATAGATTAAAATCATTTACCTGTCTTCCCGCTGGTTTCCAGTGTGGTCCCAACTGCGCCTGCTCTCTGGCTGTGGGAGATGCACGTGAATCTCGCGGAATGGCTGACGCGCGCATCTCCCATTCCGATGCCCCAAAATACATGTGCATCTGGATGGGAGAATCGGGCCCATGGTTTTTATAGTGGTGATTAGATCTATTTCTTTCTCCTATTTATTTCTATTTGTGCCACTAGTTCGTCCATCTTGTTATGGATACTTAAAAAATCATGTTATTGAAAAAAAGCATTGCCTTCACATTGTGGAACAAACTAATGTACTTTTACATTCCTTCCAGTTATGGCAGCTAAATTATACACAGAAACACAGGTGTTGCATATTTTACGTAACTAGTTAATTACTTATGTTGTTCCCACTTCAGTCCTGTTCCTCTCTCATAAATCTAGTTTCTGCATCATATACCATTCATAATGACATCAAAAATAGGAGCAGGAAGAGGTCCTTCAGCCCTTTGAGCCTGCTGTGTCGTTCATTATTGTCGTGGGAGTTTCACAGATCTTATTCGGGCTATAGCAAGGACGCTTGCCAGCCTCTAGGGGCTCACAGACGTCTTGATCTAAGAAATACAGCGGGAATTATACCCTTTGGCTTGTTAGCGCAAGTGGGCGAAACGACCACTGTGGACTCAGGGTGAAGTTCAATAACGGCACAATTTTATTTTCTTTTACGTCGACGGAGAAGCACAATCAGGACATACAATCGGACTGTCCCGAAAGCGCTCTGAAGACTCCTGCACAACGGGCTACAGTTATACCTGAACTTCGCATTTCAGCTGCTAATCCTTTATTTACAGTATTTGACTTCAGCCATCCTGTTTCGATGTTTTTGAGTGTTGGAGCAATTGTTTTAAGTGTGTGTTAATCATTTGTGCCTGGCTGGTTATTAATGGTCTAAAATCTCTGGGGTTTGAACCATAGGTGTGTTATTGATCTGAGGTTTGAGGGGCCAGGGACGTTTCCTTAACTATGTTAATTTTAGGTGTCTCCATGGGTTGTTTGATTTTGATGGGACGGGGATGTGTTCTTTAATTTAGTTCCTGTACGTGCCATCCTGTCCAATTTCCCTTATGTGCTAGCCGTCACTTGCATTCTAAAAGCATGCTCTTGCCTACTGATCGGTGTCTGTTACTTTGTGATTTTAGTGGAGGGCTCTGAGGATAGCTTTAGATTGCTTCCATTTTGTGTGCCCAATTTCATAAAATTTGTTGTCCGATAACAGGCTCAACTACAAGCAATTAACATATACCAAACAACGGTGTACTTTTACTTAAAAATTATCTATGTCTATTTACAACTACCTTCCAGACAAAAGTATGATAAAAATGTTTAACCAGTAGTGCATCAACTCCTTTACCCATTATTCCTCGTCCTCCTCCTGAATGGGTGCTTGACAAATCTGCTGGAATTCTTCGAGGATGTAACCAGTAGAGTTGATGAGGGCAGCCTGTGGACGTGGTTTATTTGGACTTTCAGAAGGCTTTCAACAAAGTCCAACATAAGAGATTAGCATGTAAAATTAAAGCGTACAGGTTTAGGGATAGTGTACTGAGACGGATAGAAAACTGTTTGGCAGACAGGAAACAAAGTGCAGGAATAAATAGGGCTTTTTCCAAATGACAGGCAGTGACTATTAGCGTACCGCAAGGATCAGTGCTGGGACCCCAGCTATTCACTATATATAAATGATTTAGATGAGGGAACTACATGTTCCAAAGGGTGAGCTGTGTGGAAGAGCAGAGATCCTTCAGTGTGACTTAGACAGATTTAGTGAGTGGGCAAATGATTGGCAGATACAGCATAATTTGGATAAATGTGAGCTTATCCACTTTGGTAGCAAAAATGGGAAGACAGATTACTGGCCATAAATTAGGGCAGGAGAATGTGCAACGAGACCTGGGAGTCCTCATATACCAGTCACTGAAGGAAAGCGTGCAAGTGCAGCAGGCGGTAAAAAGGGCAAGTGGTATATTGACCTTCGTTGTTAGAGGATTCGACAACAGAGGCCAGGACGTCTTGATGCATTTATACAGGGTCTTGAGGCCACACCTGGAATATTGTGTGTAGTTGTGGTCTCCATATCTGAGGAATGATGTTCTTGCTCTTGAAGGAGTGCAAATTCCAGGGTTGCCAGCATAGACACATGAGGAGAGATTGAGACGGTTAGGATTGTATTCGCTGGAGTTCAGAAGAATGAGGGGGGGAATCTTATAGAAAGCTACAAAATCTAACAGGAATAGGCAGGATAGATGCAGGAATATGTTCCCAATGGTGGGGGTGTCCAGAACCAGGATCATAGTGTTAGGAAAAGGGGTAAACCTTTTAGAACTGAGATGAGGAGAAATTTCTTCACCCAGAGAATGTTGAGCCTGTGAAACGCGCTACCACAGAAAGCAATTGAGGCCAAAACATTGCATGTGTTCAAGAAGGAGGGGTGAAGGGGATCAAAGAATATGGGGGAAAAGGCGGGATCAGACTACTGATTTGAATGATCAGCCACGATCATAATGAATGTTGGAGCAAGTCTGAAGGCCTGAATGGTTTCCTCCTACCTCTATTTTCTAGGTCTCTAACCCTGACTACATCACCCCTGTTTATATCTATGTGCATGATTAATTCACCCACTTTATTGCAAATGCTCCATGAGTTGTTCTTTGTTCTTTGAGTTAAGGCACAAAGCCTAAGTTTTGTCTTTTTAACAATACTTGGCCTGTTCCTCAATTTTTCACTCTGGCCCTGTTTGATCCTAGTTCTTGATTTCTCTGCCTATCACTTTTCTTATTCTCCTTACTGTCTTTTGTTCTTGTCTTTGATTCCCCCTCCCCTGACTCCTTGTATAGGTTCCCATCCCTTTGCCATTTTAGTTTAAAACCTTCCCAACCACTCTCACAAATACTCCCCTTAGGACATCAGTCCTGGTCCTGCTCAGATGTTAAAAAATGCTGAAAAGGGGGAGGAAGATTCCATGAAACTAGTTCAGCTTCTGGGAGGAGGCATGGGTAGTGTGCTAGTTTTCCTTCTGTCTCTCCAGAAACCTAGCTTTCTCAATGGTCTGGCCAAGCTTGCTATATCCTGGTCTCAGTTTGCTTCCTTCACTATTCATACATAATCTTTACACTAACACTAATGAATTTTTAATCGGCACCAACTGCCTACAGTATTATCACTGACAGAATTGAAAGCATTGCAATGATAGCGTGAGCAGCAGCTCATGGATGTCAATACCAAAATTTCTTCTAGATAAATGTCAATGGAAGAATATATTGCTGAGTCATAGATTCAGTTGAACTTGTATCTCATTTAGTTCTGCAAACTTCTATCAAATCTATAATAATTAGCCATGGGAAATGTATGAGGTTATGGGAATAGGGCAGGAATTCGAGCCTGGGCAAGTTATTCTGTTGGAGAGTTGGTGCTGACCTGATGGGCTGAATGTTGTCTTTTGCAGTGTTGGGATTCTATGAAAATTTAGAAAAACTAGCGTACCTTATAATTCCTACAGTGCAGAAGGAGGCCATTCAGATCATTAAGTCTGCACTGACTGTGCATCTTGCCCAGGCCTGACACCTCCTTATCCCCATAATTCCATGCATTTACCATGGATGATCCACCTAACCTGCACATCTTTGGACTGTGGAAGGAAACCCATGCAGACAGAGGGAGAAGGTACAGATTCTACACAGACAATCACCCAAAGCCTGAATCAAACTCAAGTCTCTGGCAGTGTGAGGCAGCAGTGCCAAGCATTATGCCACCATAGCACCCAGTGCCACTGTACGGCTCATGCATTTCTTCTGAGTATTTGAGCTTGTGCATTCTTTCTTTATCTCTTTTACTGGGCTTGACTCACGTAAAAGGTCATCCAGCTGTCAAAGCCTGCAGAAATATGTGTGACCATCATATAGCAACAGGAATCCTGGTTGCCCAGAGATGGAGAAATACTGTCACTCCTTGACAAATCAACAAGTGGGAGTTAGATTTACAAGAATAAAAACTGAAAATGCAAGAAAATCTCAGCAGGTTTGAGCATCTAATGGGATGCTGGCCTTCATAGCGAGGGGGATTGAATATAAAAGTAGGGAGGTCTTGCTGCGGCTGTATAGGGCATTGGTGAGGCCACAGCTGGAGTACTGTGTGCAGTTTTGGGCGCCGTACTTACGCAAGGATATTTTGGCCTTGGAGGGAGTGCAGAGGAGGTTTACTACGCTGATGCCGGAGTTGAAGGGGTTGAGCTATGAGGAGAGGCTGAATAAACTAGGCTTGTACTCGTTAGAGTTTAGAAGAATGAGGGGAGATCTCATTGAGACATATAAGATGATGAATGGGATGGATAGGATAGAGGTGGAGAGACTCTTCCTGCTCAGAAAGGACAGTAGGACTAGGGGGCACAGCCTCAAGATAAAGGGGGGGCGGTTTAGAACGGAGTTGAGGAGGAACTTCTTCACTCAAAGGGTGGTGAATCTCTGGAATTCTCTGCCTGTTGAAGTGGTGGAGGCTACCTCGCTAAATATTTTTAAGATGCGGGTTCTTGGGTTTTTGATAAGAGAGGGGATTAAGGGTTATGGGGAGAGGGCGGGAATGTGGAACTGAGCCACGACAGATCAGCCATGATCTTATTGAATGGCGGGGCAGGCTCGAAGGGCCAGATGGCCTACTCCTGCTCCTATTTTCTTACGTTCTTATCTGTGAGGAGAGAACAGAGCTAATAGCTGAGAGAGAGAGAGCTAAGATTTTACCTGTTAAAAACCTGTTTAAAATAAGTTTAAAGCACTTTACTCTTTGTAGAACTGTTTAAAGCATTTATTTATTGTATTTACTGCTTTAAGAATTCTGAGGGTGTGGTGAAAAGGCATTTGTGGACCAGCCTGCTTTAAATCAGCGCCAGGTTTAAAAGGAGGCCTGGTGTAGACAGCGGGCAGCATCTGAGTGGGCAGCGGAGTGAGGGGGAAGCAGAGTGAGTTAATAGGGCTTAATATCAAAAAGGGCTGGAAGGAAAAAAGGCCAGGTGAGTTTGTTTGAAAAAAAAACAAGGAAAAAAAATTTTTTCAAAACTACTACAGCAAGAAACAAGGAAAAAAATTTTTTCCCCATAAAAAATTACAGTGAATAATGGAGGGGCATGTGATGTGTGGTTTCTGTATGATGTGGGAACTGGCGGACCCCAGGGTCCTTCCCAGTGACCATGTCTGCAGTAAGTGCAGGTTGCTGGAGGAGCTCCAGCTCAAGGTGGATGAGCTGGCCTCTGAGCTACAGACACTGAGGCTCATCAGGGGGAGAGAGGGTGCCCCTAGACTGGCTAAATCTAAGGGTCAGGGACAAAAGGGGGCTGCTGGGAGGAGGAGGAAGGGGGGTGAGGAGCGGAGGCCTCAGCCTCTTAATCTGCATAACAGGTTTGAGGTTCTTGCTTCCAGTCTGGAAGAGGACGAGGCAGGTGAGGTTGGTGAGCAAACTGCACACGGTACAGTGATGCAGCAGGACATAGGCAAAGAGAAGGGGAAAAGGAACGTAGTAGTGATTGGGGATAGTGGGGTGAAGGGTATTGACACTGTCCTTTGTCACAATGACAAAGTGCACAGAAGGGTGTGTTGTCTGCCTGGTGCTCGGGTACAGGATGTCGCAGCTGGGCTGCAGAGGAACCTGGAGTGGGAGGGTGAGAACCCGGTCGTTGTAGTACATGTGGGTGCCGGCGACGTAGGCAAAGTGCGGACTGAGGATCTGGGGAGGGAGTATGAGAAGCTGGGAATGGAATTAAAAAGTAGAACCGACAAGGTGGTCGTCTCTGGGCTACTGCCTGAACTGAGTGCAAACGGGCGTAGGGTTGACAGGATAAAGGAAGTGAATGGGTGGCTCAGGGATTGGTGTGGGAGGAATGGGTTCGAATTTATGGGGCATTGGCACCAGTATTGGGGTAGGTGGGACTTGTTCGGGCGGGATGGGGTGGGTCTGAATCGTGCTGGGACCAGAGTGTTGGCGAATCGAGTAAAGAGGACTGTAGACAGGGCTTTAAACTAATTAGGGGGGGGGAGGGTGCGAGGGTAGGTGACGCTACGAGGTCTAAAGTTAAGGATAGGGTACAGGTAAGGGAAGAGGCCGAGGATGTCCCAATTGGTGGCGTTACGGCAAATAGGGTCCAGGTGAAGGCTGGGATGAAAGCGCTTTATCTGAATGCACGAAGCATTCGGAATAAAGTGGATGAGCTGGTGGCGCAGATCGACACAAATGGATATGATCTGGTGGCCATTACAGAGACGTGGCTGCAAGGTGACAGGGACTGGGAGATGAATGTACAGGGCTATCAAGTGTTTAGGAAGGATAGGCAGGAGGAAAGAGGGGGTGGCGTAGCTCTGCTGATTAAGGATAGTATCAAGGTGGTAGCAAGGGATGATATTGGAGCCAAAGAGCAGAACGTGGAATCGTTGTGGGTGGAGATTAGGAACAGCAAAGGGAGGAAGACGCTGGTGGGTGTCGTCTATAGGCCCCCGAATAATGATCTGGAGGTGGGGCGGGCTGTTAACACGCAAATAAGTGCGGCGTGCAGGAATGGGACGGCAGTAGTTATGGGAGATTTCAATCTGCATATTGATTGGTCGACCCATGTTGGACGAGGTGGGCTCGAGGAGGAGTTCTTGGAATGCTGCCGGGATAATTTCCTTGAACAGTGTGTGTTGGAGCCGACGAGGGAGCGAGCTATCTTGGATCTGGTGCTATGTAATGAGGCGGGTAGAATTAGGGACCTTGCGGTGAAGGATCCTCTTGGAGAGAGTGATCATTGTATGGTGGAGTTTCTGTTGCAGATGGAGGAGGAGAAAGTGGGTTCCCGGACACGCGTCCTTTGTTTGAATAGAGGGGAGTATGGTAGGATGAGAGAAGAATTGGCGAATGTGGACTGGGGGAGTGAGTTGGAAGGTAGGTCTGCTGAGGAGCAGTGGAGGATCTTTAAGGAGATCTTTCTTGGTGCTCAGCAGAAATTTATTCCGATGGTTAAAAAGGACCGTAGGAAGAGAGGTAATAAGCCGTGGATAATGAAGGAGGTGAAGGAAAGTGTTAAATTAAAAGCGGAGGAATTTAGAGTAGCTAAGAGTAGTGGGCGAGAAGAGGATTGGGAAAGGTTTAAATGTCAACAAAGATTGACAAAGAAGTTGATAAAGGAGGGTAGGAGAAGCTATGAGGCTGGGCTAGCACTTAATATAAAAAAGGATAGCAAGAGTTTTTATAAATATATAAAAAGGAAGAGGCTGGCTAGGGTGAACGTTGGTCCTTTAGAGGATGAGAAAGGGGAGCTAGTGGTAGGGGATGGGGATATGGCTAAGGTCTTGAATAACTTTTTTGTTTCTGTCTTCACGGAGGAGGACGTGAATAATTTGCCGGGTGTTAGCGATGGAAAGGTGGTAGGAATGGAGGGTCTTAATGACATTACTGTTACTAGAGAGGTGGTGCTCGACAGACTGGAGGGGCTGATTGTGGACAAGTCCCCAGGACCGGATGGAATGCATCCGAGGGTTCTGAAAGAAATGGCGGAGGTGATAGTGGATGCCTTGGTGGTTATTTTCCAGACGTCGCTGGATTCCGGGGAAGTGCCGGAAGATTGGAAAACGGCTAATGTTACGCCGTTGTTTAAGAAGGGTGCCAGGCAAAAGGCGGGGAATTATAGGCCGGTTAGTTTAACATCTGTGGTAGGTAAAATGTTAGAATCCGTCATTAAGGAGGAAATTGCGAGGCATCTTGAAGGGAATTGCTTGATAGGGCGGACGCAACACGGTTTCATTAAAGGGAAGTCGTGTCTGACAAATTTACTGGAGTTCTATGAGGATGTGTCTAGGGCAGTGGATAGAGGAGAGCCGGTGGATGTGGTCTTTCTGGATTTTCAGAAGGCGTTTGACAAGGTACCTCACAAGAGGTTATTGCAGAAGGTCAGGGGACATGGAGTTGGGGGTAGGGTGTTAGCGTGGATAGAGGATTGGTTGTCAAATAGGAGGCAGAGAGTGGGGGTCAATGGGTGCTATTCGGATTGGCGGTTGGTGACTAGTGGGGTGCCCCAGGGGTCGGTGCTGGGGCCTCAGCTATTTACCATTTATATAGATGATCTGGAGGAGGGAACCGAGTGCAGGGTGTCGAAATTTGCTGATGACACCAAGATTGGGGGAAAGGCAAATTGTGCGGAGGGTGTGGAGAGTCTGCAGAAGGATCTAGATAGGCTGGGCGAATGGGCCAGGAAATGGCAAATGGAATTTAATGTTGGCAAGTGTGAGGTGGTCCACTTTGGTAGGAAGAATGGTAGGAAGGACTATTACTTACGTGGCGAAAAACTGCAGCAGGCGACGGTGCAGAGGGACCTCGGGGTCCTTGTGCATGAGTCGCAAAAACCCAGCTTGCAGGTGCAGCAGGTGGTCAGGAAGGCGAATGGGATGCTGGCCTTCATAGCGAGGGGGATTGAATATAAAAGTAGGGAGGTCTTGCTGCAGCTGTATAGGGCATTGGTGAGGCCGCAGCTGGAGTACTGTGTGCAGTTTTGGGCGCCGCACCTGCGCAAGGATATTTTGGCCCTGGAGGGAGTGCAGAGGAGGTTTACTAGGCTGATACCGGAGTTGAGGGGATTGAGCTATGAGGAGAGGCTGAATAAACTAGGCTTGTACTCGTTAGAGTTTAGAAGAATGAGGGGAGATCTCATTGAGACGTATAAGATGATGAATGGGATGGATAGGATAGAGGTGGAGAGACTCTTCCCGCTCAAAAAAGACAGTAGGACTAGGGGGCACAGCCTCAAGATAAAGGGGAGGCGGTTTAGAACGGAGTTGAGGAGGAACTTCTTCACTCAAAGGGTGGTGAATCTCTGGAATTCTCTGCCCGTTGAAGTGGTGGAGGCTGCCTCGCTAAATATTTTTAAGAAGCGGGTTGATGGGTTCTTGATAAGAGAGGGGATTAAGGGTTATGGGGAGAGGGCGGGAAAGTGGAACTGAGCCACAACAGATCAGCCATGATCTTATTGAATGGCGGGGCAGGCTCGAAGGGCTAGATGGCCTACTCCTGCTCCTATTTCTTATGTTCTTATGTTCTTATGTAAATCCAGGTGACCGTTCATCATAGCTAAAGACAACAGAACATAGGATGAGATTTGCACTGTTGTGGTGATGTTGGGGAGGAGGGGGTTATGGTTTGCTGTGGAGACTGGAAACAGCCAGTGGTTGGTGAAAATGGAAGAGGTTGACAAAGATTTCATTGACAAAAAGACAAAAGAAATATAAATAGTACTGATAGTGGCTGTGAAGGGTGCTAATGACGGCCATTAAGAGATCAGAATATGTTAAACCAGAACAAAGATAACTAATGTATCAAAAGACAACCTGTGACATATATCAGATGGCCCGAGTGAGGTGGGGAAACGGGAGACAGTAGTGGGAAAAAATAGATGGGAAAGCATGATTTTAAAGTTGGAAAATGAAACAATGTTTGAAATGAAGATAAATAATTTTTGTTTAAAGCATGTGTACAGTCAGTATTTTTTTCAGTATATTTGACAGATCTAGACTTGTCAGATGAAGTTGAAGGCAGAAATTTAAGAAATACATTTTGGGAGGAAGAATAAGGAGACTTTTAATAATTCATGGATATGGACATGGTTGACTAGATCAGTTTTAACATGTTTATAATTTTCTCACTAGGATGATTTTCATCAGTTTTTGCCATGCTTTGTGTTCACAGCTTCTCCTTTAGCTAATCAGATTAATAGAGTTGTCAGCCATCCCACATTGCCTGTTACCATCACGGCTCACGAAGATAGGCACATTAAGTTTTTTGATAATAAAACGGGTAAGTGATAGCACGTTACCGAGAATTGTCTTCATTATTAATATAAAGTTACAGAAACTTCTGGATACCTCTAAATATTTTACTTATTTGTTTAGGTAAATTGATCCATGCTATGGTCGCACACCTGGATGCCGTCACTAGTCTGGCAGTGGATCCTAATGGAATCTACTTGATGTCTGGAAGTATGTAGCTGCTTTTTGTAATTAGATATTTATAGCAAATTGATCTCCAAGAGGTCGTATTTCCATTTGATCTATGTAGATTATTTTTAAAATTTCCAACATAGAATAAATATGTCATCCAATTATTCATGAAATGCACTTGATTTCCAAAAGCCATTCAATTTAAACCATTCCATTAATATTTATAAAATATTGTGCTATTTGATGCATATGTTTGACTCTGGAAGATACTTCACGGTGGCTTTTGTTTATAATGTGATCACCATTTTCAGAAGTCTAAGAAATTAGATTAATATTGATAGTGATTGAACAATGCTTTTACAAGCAAAATATTAAGCTGACTTTTTTTTTAAATCATATCAGGTCATGATTGTTCTATTCGCCTGTGGAACCTGGATAGCAAGACATGTGTTCAAGAATTTACTGCTCATCGGAAAAAATGTGATGAATCTATTTATGATGTAGCCTTCCATCCATCAAAGGCATATATTGCTAGTGCAGGAGCTGATGCCCTTGCCAAAGTGTTTGTGTAACAATTGCTAAAACATGTTTCCCCATCATAGCAGGTGAGCTGGAACTGAACAGGAATTGCTTCACTGCCATTAGTTACCTGGTTATTATGTAACAATACATACTGCTCTGCCTGGGCAATGCTCTTCCTGGTAGACTGTCACAGGCAGGCAAGTATCACCAAATCCTTGAATAGTGTCAGGCTAGTCCATTTAACTGTAATTACTGTAATTAAAAAAGGAGTGCAACAGTATTTGTAGCCTTGACTGGATTTGAACAGAGCTAATTTACTGTTACGTAGGTGTTTTCAAAGTCATGTGGAATTTATTCTTACAGCAGTAAATACTTGGGCTCTTGTGTCCTGCCTTATCAATGGGATTGTGGTGCAATGGTGGGCAGTGAGTTTATAACTATACCATTGAATGTCATCCTTCAATTCCTTTTATCAGTTTTCCAACATCAAACATACTTTTAGTCAATGTTCAGCATTAAAATGAAAATATAAATTAAATATATTTTAATGTTCATTTTACAGAATTTTTGACAGGATATCTAGTTTTTATAAGTCTTTTTGTATAATTTTCCTGTCAGAATAATGCTCCGAACAGGGTTAATACTACAAAGTTTCATTGGGTTAAAACCACATCAAACCATCCTCACTGACCCACTATTATGTAACTACATTCTTCCCTTGCCCAGCTTAAATGAAACCAAATCCTCAGTGAATCCTTCCACGTGGATGCTATTTTAACATCACTATAAAAGCTGTTAAGTGTAATCATTGAAAACTGTAAATGTGTTGAGATGAAACACAAGGGGTTTAACACCCATAATTAACTCTTTTAAAAAAAATTGCAGCATCCTATCACTATGTGATATTTTGTACATCTTACTATATTTACGAGTTTATTTATCAAGGGTTAACCATCTTATTGCTATTGGCCTACTGTTATTTATTTCACTTTTCTGTTGGTCTTTATATCCCTCATGTTTTGTGTGTGTTATTGGGCCCTGTGTGTCTTTGTTTAGCATGGGACTTTTACAGATTAGAGATCTCTAAATATAGGTTTAAAATGGAGCATTGTTTATATCACAGCCCAAGATTTCCTGTCAGATTACTTGTTTTAGGGGCTTTGACCCTAATCCCATGTAATTGGAAAATTTGTGTGAAATCTGGAGTGAAAAAGTTTTATTTTGGATTAAATATAGAATATTGAAATAGCCAAATCAAGATTCAGAAATCTGCTGTGTTTGGCCTAGCTTTCCCAGCTTTACAAAGCGCTTCAGTTAATGGTGTAACTAAAGATTTTGTTTGTGTAATGCATGATTAACACACAGTATTTTTTCTAGTCTTCTGCAGATTTCTGATGAGTTTGCAAGTTCTGATGAGTTTTGTATGGTTTTTGTTTTACAATACATGATTAAGTAAATTTTTAATATTGTACCACATAGCTAAAATACAGCTGTTTAAAAGTAATGTATATAAAATGCATATAATAAATATTAAATGGTGTACCTGTAAATTAGTGTTTGTTACATTACTTGGGTTGTATAGCTTCAAAAATGCTTTCCTAGTATTTTGTGGAATCCAGAGTATCCTTAATGTCTTAAAATATGTAAAGTAAGATTTATGTTGAAAATTATGTCCCTCCTATTATCATTTACCTATTTAGAAAGGGGTTTGGAAATAAAAAAAATTGTGCTTAACTGTATTTTCTTTTATGTCTTTTGGTAAATATGGCATTTTTCTATTTAATTCTGGAGGTAAGGTATAACTTTATTTTAATCTGAATGTGAAAAATGCTCATAGTTTAAACCAAGGCATTTTCAATTAGTTGTCTGAAGTTCCTGTACAAATTTCCAAAGCCTGCCCGGTGGTATTTTTTTTAAAGCGTGTACAATCAGTACTTTTTCAGTATATTTGACTAATCTAGACTTGTCAGATGAAGTTGAAGGCAGAAATTTAAATACATTTCGGGAGGAAGAATAAGAAGACTTTTAATAATTCATGGATATGGACAAAGTTGACTAGATCAGCATTTATTGCTCACCCCTAATTGCCTTTGAGAAAGTGATAGTGAGCCACTTTGAACCACTGCATTCCATGTGGTATAAGGAGGAAGTTCCAGGGCTTTGACCAGTGATGGTGAAGGATGGGCAATATATTTCAAGTCAGGATGGTATTTGATTTGGAGGGGTCTTAAAGCTGGTGTTTCCATGCATCTATTGCACTTGTCCTAGGTAGTAGAGGTTTGGAAGTTGCTATCAAAGGAATGTATCTCGAAATAATAAAACATTAAAGAAAGCATAGAAATGTGAGAGTTCAAGTACACAAATTTTTAAAAATGGGAGGACAAGTTGATAAAGCTGCAGAAGGAGCTGTTTACGGAATTCTAGTTTTTGTAAATGGGAATATTGAAGTAAAGAGGTAATAATAAGTCTACGCAAGTCAATATTTAGATTGGTGTATTGATTCCAATTTTGAGTGCATTACTTAAGGAAGGCTGCCGGATTATGGTTATGGCACAGAAGACATAGCTAAAGTGCATGGGATTGCAGGTAATGTTTTCGTAGAATCCCTACAGTGCAGAAGGAGGCCATTTGCACCATCGACCCTGCATTGGCAACAATCCCACCCAATCTCTATTTCCATAACCCCACGCATTTACCCTGCTAATCCGACTAAACTACACATCTTGAGACACTAAGAGGCAATCTGGCATGGCCATTCAACCTAACCTGCACATCTTTGGACTGTGGGAGGAAACGTGAGGAGTTATGGGAATAGGGCCTGGATGGGACTGTGTTGGTGCAGACTCGATGGGCAGAATGGCCTCATTCTGCACTGTAGGATTCTATGAAACCGGAGCACCCAGAAGAAACTCACGTAGACATGGGAAGAATGTGCGAATTTCACATTGAACCCGGGTCCCTGGTATGGTGAGATAGCAAAGCTAATCACTGTGCTGCCTACTGAGATGGATAGAACATAGAACATTACAGCGCAGAACAGGCCCTTCGGCCCACGATGTTGCGCCGACCAATTAAAAAGCAATGACCCTCTAACTTAAACCAATTCCTTTCCATCCATAAACCTATCCACGGATCTCTTAAACGCCCCCAAACTAGGCGCATTTACAACAGCAGGCAGGGCATTCCAATCCCTCACCACCCTCTGGGTAAAGAACCTACCTCTGACATCCGTCCTATAACTACCACCCCTTAATTTAAAGCTATGCCCCCTCGTGCTAGCTTTCTCCATCCGACGAAAAAGGCTATCACTGTCCACCCTATCTAAACCTCTAATCATCTTACATGTTTCAATAAGGTCCCCTCTTAGCCGCCTTCTTCCTAACGAAAACAACCTCAAATCCCTCAGTCTCTCCTCATAGGACCTCCCCTCCATACCAGGCAACATCCTGGTAAACCTCCTCTGCACCCTCTCCAATGCCTCCACATCCTTCCTATAATGTGGGGACCAGAACTGCACACAATACTCCAAGTGCGGCCGCACCAGAGTTTTGTACAGTTGCAACATGACGCTGCGGCTCCTAAATTCAATCCCCCTACCAATAAACGCCAAGACACCGTATGCCTTCCTAACAACCTTATCTACTTGATTCCCAACTTTCAGGGATCTATGTACACATACACCTAGATCCCTCTGTTCATCAACACTATTCAGAGTCCTACCGTTAGCCCTATACTCGACACATCTGTTATTCCTGCCAAGGTGAATTACCTCTCACTTTTCCGCATTAAACTCCATCCGCCACCTCGCGGCCCAGCTCTGCAACTTGTCCAAGTCTCTCTGTAAACTATGACACCCCTCCTCACTATCTACCACACCTCTGACTTTGGTGTCATCAGCAAATTTACTAATCCACCCAACTATACCCTCATCCAGATCATTTATAAAAATTACAAACAGCAGTGGCCCCAAAACAGATCCCTGAGGCACACCACTTGTAACCGAACTCCATGACGAATACTTAGCATCAACCACCACCCTCTGTCTCCTATCTGCTAGCCAATTCCTGATCCAATTAACTAAATCACCCTCAACCCATACATCTGCATTTTCTGCAGAAGCCTTCCATGGTGAACCTTATCAAACGCCTTACTAAAGTCCATATATACCACGTCAACTGCCTTACCCCCATCCACCTCTTTGGTCACTTTCTCAAAAAACTCAATAAGGTTAGTAAGGCACGACCTACCCTCCACAAAACCATGCTGACTATCTCCAATCAATTCATTACTCTCTAAATAACTATAAATCCTATCCCTAATAATTTTTTCTAAAACCTTGCCCACAACAGAAGTAAGTCTCACCGGTCTATAATTCCCGGGGAAGTCTCTGTTCCCCTTCTTAAACAATGGGACAACATTCGCTATCCTCCAATCTTCTGGCACTATACCTGTGACCAATGACGACCTGAAGATCAGAGCCAGAGGCTCTGCAATCGCCTCTCTTGCCTCCCAGAGAATCCTAGGGTAAATCCCATCCGGCCCAGGGGACTTATCTATTTTCAAACCCTCAAGAATATCTAGTACATCCTCCTTATCAACTGCAATACTATCCAGTTTACAACCCTGTAACCCAGTGTTCTCCACAGCTACATTTATGTCTCCCTGCGTGAATACCGAAGAGAAATATTGGTTCAATGCCTCTCCAATCTCTTCCGGTTCCACACATAACTTCCCACTGCTGTCTCTAACTGGCCCTAATCTTGCCCTAACCAATCTTCTGTTCTTAACATATCTATAGAACGCCTTAGGATTCTCCTTAATCCTATCAGCCAAAGTCTTCTCATGTCCCCTTTTAGCCCTTCTTAACTCACTCTTTAACTCCCTCCTCGCCAATCTAAAGCTTTCCAGTGCACTACCTGAGCCCTCAAGTCTCATCCTGACATAAGCCTCCTTTTTCCTTTTAACCAGCGAATCAACTTTTTTAGTGCACCACGGTTCCCTAGCTCGACCATTTCCTCCTTGCTGGTTAGCCGATAAGAAGCAAAGAGTTGGCATGCATTTTTTTCTCTGACTGGCAGGCAGTGATTCGTGGGGTATCGCAGGAATCTGTGTTAGGGCCCTAGCTGTTGACATTGTATGTTAATGGTTTTGAAGAGGGAACGAAATGTAATATCTCCAAATTTACAGAGTTACAAAGTTGCATGGGAAAGTGAGCTATGAGGTGGTGGCAGAGATGCTTGAGTATGATTTGGACAGGCTGAGTATTGGGCATTTGCGTAACATGCAGTATAATGTGGATAAATGTAAGGTTGTCCACCGGTAGCAATAATAGGAAGACAGGTATCCTCTGAAGAAGGATGTCCTTGCTATTGAGGATGTCCTTGCAGCATAGGTTTACCAGGCTGATTCCTGGGATGGCAGATCTAAGTTGCTTAGGATTGTATTCATTGATCGCATAGAAACTTATAAAATTCTAACAGGGTTAGATGGGGTAGATTCAGAAAGAATGTTTCCAATGGTGGGGTACATAAGAACATAACATAAGAACATAAGAAATAGGAGCAGGAGTAGGCCATCTAGCCCTTCGAGCCTGCCCCGCCATTCAATAAGATCATGGCTGATCTGTCGTGGCTCAGCTCCACTTTCCCGCCCTCTCCCCATAACCCTTAATCCCCTCTCTTATCAAGAACCCATCAACCCGCGTCTTAAAAATATTTAGCGAGGCAGCCTCCACCACTTCAACGGGCAGAGAATTCCAGAGATTCACCACCCTTTGAGTGAAGAAGTTCCTCCTCAACTCCGTTCTAAACCGCCCCCCCTTTATCTTGAGGCTGTGCCCCCTAGTCCTACTGTCTTTTTTGAGTGGGAGGAGTCTCTCCACCTCTATCCTATCCATCCCATTCATCATCTTATACGTCTCAATGAGATCTCCCCTCATTCTTCTAAACTCTAACGAGTACAAGCCTAGTTTATTCAGCCTCTCCTCATAGCTCAACCCCCTCAGCTCCGGTATCAGCCTAGTAAACCTCCTCTGCACTCCCTCCAAGGCCAAAATATCTTTGCGCAGGTGCGGCGCCCAAAACTGCACACAGTACTCCAGCTGCGGCCTCACCAATGCCCTATACAGCCGCAGCAAGACCTCCCTACTTTTATATTCAATCCCCCTCGCTATGAAGGCCAGCATCCCATTTGCCTTCCTGACCACCTGCTGCACCTGCAAGCTGGGTTTTTGCGACTCATGCACAAGGACCCCGAGGTCCCTCTGCACCATCGCCTGCTACAGCTTTTCGCCACGTAAGTAATAGTCCTTCCTACCATTCTTCCTACCAAAGTGAACCACCTCACACTTGCCAACATTAAATTCCATTTGCCATTTCCTGGCCCATTCGCCCAGCCTATCTAGATCCTTCTGCAGACTCTCCACACCCTCCACGCAGTTTGCCGTTCCCCCAATCTTGGTGTCATCAGCAAATTTCGACACCCTACACTCGGCTCCCTCCTCCAGATCATCTATATAAATGGTAAAAAGCTGAGGCTCCAGCACCGACCCCTGGGGCACTCCACTAGTCACCATCCGCCAATCCGAATAGCACCCGTTGACCCCCACTCTCTGCCTCCTATTTGACAACCAATCCTCTATCCACGCTAACACCCTACCCCCAACTCCATGTCCCCCGACCTTCTGCAATAACCTCTCGTGAGGTACTTTGTCAAACGCCTTCTGAAAATCCAGAAAGACCACATCCACCGGCTCTCCTCTATCCACCGTCCTAGACACATCCTCATAGAACTCCAGTAAATTTGTCAGACACGACTTCCCTTTAATGAAACCGTGCTGCGTCTGCTGTATCAAGCAATTCCCTTCAAGATGCCTCGCAATTTCCTCCTTAATGACGGATTCTAACATTTTACCTACCACAGACGTTAAACTAACTGGCCTATAATTCCCCGCCTTTTGCCTGCCACCCTTCTTAAACAACGGCGTAACATTAGCCGTTTTCCAATCTTCCGGCACTTCCCCAGAATCCAGCGACGTCTGGAAAATAACCACTAAGGCATCCACTATCACCTCCGCCATTTCTTTCAGAACCCTCGGATGCATTCCATCCGGCCCTGGGGACTTGTCCACAATCAGCCCCTCCAGTCTGTCGAGCACCGCCTCTCTAGTAACAGTAATGTCATTAAGACCCTCCAGTCCTACCACCTTTCCATCGCTAACACCCGGCAAATTATTCACGTCCTCCTCCGTGAAGACAGAAAGTCCAGAACTAGGGGTCATAATTTGCGCATAAGAAGATAGAACTGAGGTGAGAAGAAATTTCTTAACCCAAAGGGTGGCACGGTAGCACAGTGGTCAGTACTGCTGCTTCACAGCTCCAGGGTCCTGGGTTTGATTCCCGGTTCGGGTCTGCGTGGAGTTTGCACATTCTCCTTGTGTCTGCATGGGTTTCCTCCGGGTGCTCCGGTTTCGTCCCGCAGTTCAAAGATGAGGGTTAGGTTGATTGGCCATGCTAAGAAATTGCTCCTTAGTGTCCAGGGATGTGTAGGTTAGAGGGATTAGTGGGTAAAATATATGGGGGTAGAGCCTGGGTGGGAGTGTGTTCAGTGCAGACTCGATGGCCGAAGGGCCTCTTTCTGCACTGTAGGATTCTATGATCTATGATTGAGTTGTGAATGTGTGGAATTCACTACCACAGAAAGTGGTTGAGGCACATTGTGTGATTTCAAGAATTAGGTTTTGTTCTTCGCCTAAAGGGATCAAGGATATGGGGGGAAGAGGGAGGATCAGGATATTGAATTTGATCATCAACCATGATTATGATGAATGACAGAGCAGGCTCGAAGGGCCAAATGGCCTACTCCTCTAGTTTCTATCATTCTATGTAAGTCACAGAGTTTTACAGCACAGTAAGAAGCCCTTCGATCCATCATTTGTGCGTCAGCCATCAAGCCAACCAATTATAGCAGGGAGTAGAGGCTACGGATGTTGGTACCTTTCATTAGAATTAAGATAATTAGAGATGCTGAAAATCATAGGATTCTGAGAAGGTAAATAGGTTAAATTATTGCAATGATTGGTGAGTCAGTAAGTAGAGGCCCTAAATAAACATAGAATGACCTAACAGAAACAGCTGGAGAATCAGAATACTTCATATATTTAGAAATGGATAATAATTCAAAAAAGAAGCATTTTAGAAGATGTTGGAAGAAGCGAATGAAACAAAAGGCAGAACTGCTGAACAAGTGGAAAAATGGGAGTGAATCGTGCCTTTTTTTGGGCAAGCTGAGAGTTGCAATCTTATGGCACTTAGTGGGGAGGAAAAAACGCCTGGATGTGATTTTCACTGGAAACAGCCCTCCGGGCATGTGACTCGCCCAAAACGGCTGCAGCTGAACACCATTAAGCGGCGGGGGAGCTCTATATAAGCACTATCGATGGACTCACAGGCAGCCACTCAAGGCACATAGAACAGTATAGCACAGTACAGGCCCTTCGGCCTCAGTGTTGTGCTGAGCTATGTCCAAACCCAAGATCAAGCTATCCCACTCTCTCTATAATTCTAGTGTGCTCCATGTGCCTATCCAATAACTGCTTGAAAGTTCCTAAAGTGTCCGACTCCACTATCACAGCAGGCAGTGTATTCCACACCCCAACCACTCTCTGAGTGAAGAATCTATCTCAGACATCCCTCCTATATCTCCCACCATGAACCTTATAGTTATGGCCCCTAGTAACAGTTACATCCACCCAAGAAAATAGTCTCTGCACATCTACTCTATCTATACCCCTCATCATCCTATAAACCTCTATTAAGTCGCATCTCATCCTCCTCCGATCTAAAGAGAAAAGCCCCAGCTCCCTCAACCTTTCCTCACAAGACCTACTCTCCAAACCAGGTAGCATCCTGCTAAATCTCCTCTGCACTCTCTCCAATGCTTCCACGTCCTTCTTATAATGAGGTGACCAGAACAGAATACAATATTCCAAATGTGGTCTCACCAAGGTCATGTATAATTACAGCATAACCCCACAGCTCTTAAACTCAAACCCTCTGTTAATAAATGCTAACACACTATCAACCTTCTTCACGGCTCTATCCACTTGAGTGGCAACCTTCAGAGTTGTGTGGATATGAACCCCAAGATCTCTCTGTTCCTCCACATTCCTCAGAACCCTGCCGTTGACCCTGTAATCCACATTCAAGTTTGCCCTACCAAAATTAATCACCTCGCACTTATCAGGGTTAAACTCCATCTGCCACTTTCCAGCCCAGCTCTGCATCCTATCAATGTCTCTTTGCAGCCTGCAAGAGCCCTCCATCTCATCCAGTACTCCACCAATCTTGGTGCCATTAGCAAATTTACTAACCCACCCTTCAGTCCCCTCTTAAGAACATAAGAAATAGGAGCAGAAGTAGGCCATCAGGCCCTTCGAGCCTGCCCCGCCATTCAATAAGATCATGGCTGATCTGAAGTGGATCAGTTCCACTTTCCCGCTTTCTCCACATAACCCTTAATTCCCTTGTCTGTCAAAAACCTATCTACCCGTGACTTAAATATATTTAGCGAGGAGGCCTCCACCGCTTCAACGGGCAGAGAATTCCAGAGATTCACCACCCTTTGAGTGAAGAAGTTCCTCCTCAACTCTGTTCTAAACTGCACCCCCCCCTTATCTTGAGGCTGTGCCCTCTAGTCCTGCTATCCTTTCTGAGCGGGAAGAATCTCTCTACCTCTACCCTATCCATCCCTTTCATTATCTTATACGTCTCTATAAGATCCCCCCTCATCCTTCTAAACTCCAACGAGTACAGACCCAGTCTATTTAGTCTCTCTTCATAGTCTAACCCCCTCATCTCTGGTATCAGCTTAGTGAACCTCCTCTGCACTCCCTCCAAGGCCAAAATATCCTTGCGCAAGTGCAACAACCAAAACTGCACACAATACTCCAGCTGCGGCCTCACCAGTGCCCTGTACAGTTGCAGCAAGACCTCCCTGCTTTTACATTCTATCCCCCTCGCTATAAAGGCCAGCATTCCATTCGCCTTCTTGATCACCTGCTGCACCTGCAGACTGGGTTTTTGCGACTCATGCACAAGGACCCCCAGGTCCCTCTGCACCGTAGCATGCTGCAGCTTTTCGCCCTTTAAATAGTAATCCCTCCTACTATTATTTCTGCCAAAGTGGATAACCTCACACTTGCTAACATTGTACTCCATCTGTCAGGTCCTTGCTCACTCACTCAGACTATCCAGATCCCTCTGCAGACTTTCCACACCCTCCGCACAATTTGCTTTTCCACTCATCTTTGTGTCAGCAAATTTCATTACCCTACACTCAGCCCCTTCCTCCTGATCATCTGTATAAATGGTAAATAGCTGAGGCCCCAGCACCGATCCCTGCAGCACTCTACTAGTCACCAACCGCCAATCAGAATAGCACCCATTGATACCAACCCTTTCCCTTCTATTAGACAACCAATCCTCTATCCACGCTAACACCTTACCCCAACTCCATGCGCCGTAACCTTCTGAAGCAACCTTTTGTGAGGCACCTTATCAAACACCTTTTGAAAATCGAGAAACACCACATCCACCGGTTCCCCTCTGTCTACCACACTAGTCACATCCTCATAGAAATCCAATAAATTCGTCAGACACGACTTCCCTTTAACGAATCCGTGCTGCGTCTGCTCTATCAAACCATTCTTTTCTAGGTGCCTCGCTATTTCTTCTTTGACGGATTCAAGCATTTTTCCAACTACAGACATTAAACTAACCGGCCTATAATTCCCTGCCTTTTGTCTGATACCTTTTTTTAAACAGCGGCATAACATTATCCGTTTTCCAATCTTCTGGCAGTTCCCCGGAATCCAGCGAATTTTGGTAAACAATCACTAAGGCATCCACTATCACCTCTGCCATTTCCTTCAGAACCCTGGGATGCATTCCATCTGGTCCTGGGGACTTGTCCACCATCAGTCCCGTTAGTCTATCAAGCACTACCTCTCTAGTGACAGTAATTGCATTCTGGCCCTCAACTCCTACCATCCTTCTATCTTTAGAACATAGAACACTACAGCACAAACAGGCCCTTCGGCCCACAAGTTGCGCCGATCACATCAATACCTACCAATCCATAAACCTATCTATAACCCCCAATCCCATTAAATCCCATATACTCATCCAGAAGTCTTTTAAAAGACCCCAGCGAGTTCGCCTCCACCACCACTGACGGCAGCCGATTCCATTCACTCACCACCCTCTGAGTGAAAAACTTACCCGTAACATCACCTCTGTACTTGCTTCCCTGCACCTTAAATCTGTGTCCTCTCGTAGCGACCATTTCAACCCGGGGAAATAGCCTCTGAGAATCCACCCTACCTATTCCTCTCAACATTTTATAAACCTCTATCAGGTTGCCTCTCAACCTACGCCTCTCCAGGGAGAAGAGTCCCAGCTCCCTCAACCTATCTTCATAAGGCATGCCTCCCAATCCAGGCAACATCCTTGTAAATCTCCTCTGCACCCTTTCAATAGCTTCCACGTCCTTCCTATAATATCCAGCAAACTATTTGCGTCCTCCTCTGTGAAGATTGAGGCAAAAAACTTAAGGCCTCCGCCATTTCCTCATCTCCCACTACTAAATCCCCCCTCTCATTCTCTAAGGGTCCAACATTCACTCTAGCCAGCCTCCTCCTCTTTATATATTTGTAAAAACTCTTACTGTCCTTTTTTATATTTAGTGCTAGTTTAGCTTCATAGTCTATCCTTCCTTTCTTTATCAACTTCTTAGTCATTCTTTGTTGATTTTTAAACCTTTCCTAATCTTCTTCTTGCCCACTACTTTTAGCCACTCTGAACGCATCAGCTTTTAATTTAAAACTCTCCTTTATTTCCTTCAATAACCATGGCTGGTTATCCCTTCTACATTCCTTCCTTACCATTGGAATATATTTCTGCTGAGCACCGAAAAAGATCTTCTTAAAGATCCTCCACTGTTCCTCAGCAGTCCTACCAACCAATCTGCGCCCCCAATCTACATTTGCCAATTCCCCTCTCATCCTATCATACTCCCCTCTGTTCAAACAGAGGACACAGGTTCGGGACCCTACTTTCTCATCCTCCATCTGTGTCAAAAACTCAACCATACAATGATCGCACGTCCCAAGAGGATCCCTCACAACAAGATCCCTAATTCTTCCTGCCTCGTTACACAACATGGATGTGCCGGCGTTGGACTGGGGTAAACACAGTAAAAAACCTGATGTTGTCAGACTTTTTACTGTCATTACACAACACCAGATCTAAGATAGCTTGCTCCCTCGTTGGTTCCGTCACACACTGTTCAAGGAAACTATCCCGACATTGATAAAATCTTCCATTGATAAAAATTACAAGTAGCAGAGGACCCAGCACTGACCCCTGTGGTACACCCCGGTAACTGGCCTCCAGTCTGAAAATTTTCCTTCCACCATCACCCTCTGTCTTCTATGAGACATGATCTGGAGATGCCAGCGTTGGACTGGAGTAAACAAAGAAGTGTCACAACACCAAGTTGAAGCCCAACCAGTTTACCAGTTCAATCCAAACTGGTTGGACTTTAACCTGGTGTTGTGAGACTTCTTTCTATGAGACAGCCAGTTACTTATCCAATCTGCCAAATTTCCTTCTATCCCACAGCTCCTTATCTTCTTCATGAGCCTACCATGGGGAACCTTATCAAACGTCTAACTAAAATCCATGTATGTGACATCAACTGCTCTACCTTTGTCTACACGCTTAATTACCTCCTCAAAGAATTCAATCAAATTTGTGAGGCAGGACTTACCCCTCACAAAACCATGCTGACTATCCCGGATTAAACTGCATCTTTCCAAGTGGTCCTATCTCTCAGGACCCTTTCTGTTAACTTAGCGACCACTGAAGTAAGACTAACTGGCCTATAATTACCAGGGTCATTCCTATTTCCTCTCTTGAAGAGAGGAACAACATTCGCCACCCTCCAGTCCTCTGGCACAATCCTCATAGAACCGTAGAAAATTACAGCTCAGAAACAGGCTTTTTGGGTTTTCTTGTCTGTGCCAAACCATTTTTTGCCTAGTCCCACTGACCTGCACTTGAACCATATCCCTCCACACCCCTCTCATCCATGACCCTGTCCAAGTTTTTCTTAAATGTTAGAAGCGACCCCGCGTTTACCACTTTATCCGGCAGCTCATTCCACACTCCCACCACTCTCTGTGTGAAGAAGCTCCCCCACCCCCCCGCCCTAATATTCCCTTTAAACTTCTCTCCTTTCACCCTTAACCCATGCCCTCTGGTATTTTTTCTCCCCTAGCCTCAGTGGAAAAAGACTGTGCATTCACTCTATCTATATTCATCAAAATCTTATACACCCCTATCAAATCTCTCCTTATTCTTCTACGCTCCAGGGAATAAAGTTCTAACCTATTCAATCTCTCTGTAACTCAGCTTCTCAAGTCCCAGCAACATCCTTGTGAACCTTCTCTGCACTCTTTCAACCTTATTTACATCCCTCCTGTAACTAGGTGACCAAAACTGTACACAATACTCTAAATTCAGCCTCACCAATGCCTTATATAACCTTACCGTAACACTCCAACTTTTATACTCGATACTCTGATTTATAAAGGCCAATGTATCAAAAATACTCTTTATGACCCTATCCACCTGTGACGTCACTTTTAGGGAATTCTGTAACTGTATTCCCAGATCCTTCTGTTCAAATGCAGTCTTCAGAGTCCTACCATTAAGTCTGTATGTTCTACTATGGTTTTTCCTTCCAAAAACCAAAGGAATTTTTGGTTTTTACCTCACACTTGTCTGCGTTAAATTCCGTTTGCCATTTTTCAGCCCATTTTTCTAGTTGGACATAGACAAAGAGAAGGTGAAAAGGAACGTAGTAGTAATTGGGGATAGTGTGGTGTAGGATATTGACACTGTCCTTTGTCATAATGACAAAGTGCGCAGAAGGGTGTGTTGTCTGCCTGGTGCTCGGGTCCAGGATGTCGCATCTGGGCTGCAGAGGAACCTGGAGTGGGAGGGTGAGAACCCGGTCATTGTAGTACATGTGGGTGCCAACGACGTAGGCAAAATGCGAACTGAGGATCTGGGGAGGGAGTATGAAAAGCTGGGAATGGAATTAAAAAGTAGAACCAACGAGGTGGTTATCTCTGGACTACTGCCTGAACCGTGTGCAGACGGGCATAGGGTTGATAAGATTAAGGAAGTGAATGGGTGGCTCAGGGATTGGTGTGGGAGGAATGGGTTTGAATTTATGGGGCATTGGCACCAGTATTGGGGTAGGTGGGACCTGTTTAGGTGGGATGGGGTTGGTCTGAACTGTGCTGGGACCAGAGTTCTGGCGAATCCTGTAAATAGGACTGTAGTTAGGGCTTTAAACTAATTTGGGGGGAAGGGTGCAAGGGTAGGTGACAATATGGTGTCTAAAGTTAAGGAGAGGGTACAGTTAAGGGAAGAGGCCGAGAATGTCCCAATAATAAAAGGAGTAGGGGGCGTGAGTATGGTTGGTGGCGTTCTGGCAAATAGGGCACAGGTGAAGGCTGGGATAAAGGCACTTTATCTGAATGCACGAAGCATTCGGAATAAAGTGAATGAGCTGGTGGCGCAGATCAGCACAAATGGATATGATCTGGTGGCCATTACAGAAACATGGCTGCAAGTTGACAGGGACTGGGAGCTGAATGTCCAGGGGTATCAAGTGTTTAGGAAGGATAGGCAGGAGGAAAAAGGGGGGGGCGTAGCTCTGCTGATTAAGGATAGCATCAGGGTGGTAGCAAGGGATGATATAGGAGCCAAAGAACAGAAAGTGGAATCGTTGTGGGTGGAGATTAGGAACAGCAAAGGGAGGAAGACGCTGGTGGGTGTCGTTTATAGGCCCCCGAATAATGATCTGGAGGTGGGGCGGGCTGTTAACGCGCAAATAAGTGCGGCTTGCAGGAATGAGACGGCGATAATTATGGGGGATTTCAATCTACATATTGATTGGTCAACTCATGTTGGACACAGTGGGCTTGAGGAAGAGTTCTTGGAATGCTGCCGGGATAGTTTCCTCGAACAGTGTGTGTTGGAGCCGACGAGGGAGCGAGCTATCTTGAATCTGGTGTTATGTAATGAGGCGGGTAGAATTAGGGACCTCTTGGGAAGAGTAATCATTGTATGGTGGAGTTTCTGATGCAGATGGAGGAGGAGAAAGTGGGTTCCCGGACATGTGTCCTTTGAAGAGAGGGGAGTACGGTAGGATGAGAGAGGAATTGGCGAATGTTGACTGGGGGAGCGCGTTGGAAGGTAGGTCTGCTGAGGAACAGTGGAGGATCTTTAAGGAGATCTTTCTTGGTGCTCAGCAGAAATTTATTCCGATGGTTAAAAAGGATCGTAGGAGGAGAGATAATCAGCCCTGAATAACGAAGGAGGTAAAGGAAAGTGTTAAGTTAAAAGCAGATGCGTTTAGAGTAGCTACGAGTAGTGGGCGAGAAGAGGATCGGGAGAGGTTTAAATGTCAACAAAGAATGACGAAGAAGTTGATAAAGAAAGGAAGGATAAACTATGAAGCTGGGCTAGCGCTTAATATAAAAAAGGATAGCAAGAGTTTTTATAAATATATAAAAAGGAAGAGGCTGGCTAGGGTGAATGTTGGACCCTTAGAGGATGAGAGGGGGGACTTAGTGGTAGGGGATGGGGAAATGGCTGAGGCCTTGAATAACTTTTTTGTTTCGGTCTTCACGGAGGAGGACGTGAATAATTTGCCGGGTGTTAGCGATGGAAAGATGGTAGGAGTGGAGGGCCTGAATGACATTATTGTTACTAGAGAGGCAGTGCTCTACAGACTGGAGGGACTGATTGTGGACAAGTCCCCAGGACCGGATGGAATTCCTCCAAGGGTTCTGAAAGAAATGGCGGAGGTGATAGTGGATGCCTTGGTGATTATTTTCCAAATGTCGCTGGATTCCGGGGAAGTGCCGGAAGATTGGAAAACGGGTATAGTTGGGTATAGTTGGGTGGATTAGTAAATTTGCTGATGACACCAAAGTCGGAGGTGTGGTAGATTGTGAGGAAGGATGTCATAGTCTGCAGGAAGACTTGGACAGGTTGCAGAGCTGGGCCGAGAGGTGGCGGATGGAGTTTAATGCGAAGGACTATTACTTACATGGCAAAAAACTGCAGCATGCGACGGTGCAGAGGGACCTCGGGGTCCTTGTGCATGAGTCGCAAAAACCCAGCCTGCAGGTGCAGCAGGTGGTCAGGAAGGCGAATGGGATGCTGGCCTTCATCGCGAGGGGGATTGAATATAAAAGTAGGGTGGTCTTGCTGCAGCTGTATAGGGCACTGGTGAGTTCGCAGCTGGAGTACTATGTGCAGTTTTGGTCGCTGCACTTACGCAAGGATATTTTGGCCTTGGAGGGAGTGCAGAGGAGGTTTACTAGGCTGATACCGGAGTTGAGGGGGTTGAGCTATGAAGAGAGGCTGAATAAACTAGGCTTGTACTCGTTAGAATTTAGAAGAATGAGGGGAGATCTCATTAAGACGTATAAGATGATGAATGGGATGGATAGGATAGACGTGGAGAGGCTCTTCCCGCTCAGAAAGGACAGTAGGACTAGGGGGCACAGCCTCAAGATAAAGGGGGGGGTGGTTTAGAACGGAGTTGAGGAGGAACTTCTTCACTCAAAGGGTGGTGAATCTCTGGAATTCTCTGCCTGTTGAGGTGGTGGAGGCTGCCTCTCTAGATATATTTAAGACGTGGGTTGATAGGTTTTTGATAGGCAAGGGGATTAAGGGTTATGGGGAGAGGGTGGGAATGTGGAACTGAGACACGACAGATCAGCCATGATCTTATTGAATGGCAGGGCAGGCTCGAGGGGCTAGATGGCCTACTCCTGCTCCTATTTCTTATGTTCTTATGTTCTTATTGGTCCAAGTCTCTCATGGACAGCGAGGACCCAAAAATCAAAGCTAAAGGCTCCGCAATTTCATCCGTTGCCACACAAAGTATCTTCCCATCTGGCCCAGGGGACTTACCCATCCTCAGGTTTTTCAAAATCGCTAATACATCTTCCCTCAGAACATCTACCTCCTCCATCCTATCAGTATCATGCATTTATCCTCAAAAACATGGCCCCTCTCCTAGCTGCAGTATTCAAATGATCGGCCTGCTTTGAACACACTAATTTTTTTCAAAGTAAACGCTTCGGGCCCCCTAGGCACTCAGCCAAGAGCATCAAGGGAGCGCTGAGAGGCAAGGGCTGGGACAGGCAGTAGCTCGCCTCACAGCGGACCACCAGCTCGATCCCAAGATCCAACTATGAGCTTTTTAACTGCAGCAGCTTTAATATTCGCTATTGGAGCTGGAATTACCACAGCTGCTGGCACCAGATTTGCCCTCCAATGGATCCTTATTAAAGGATTTAAAGTGTACTCGTTCCAATTACAGGCCTCGAAAGAGTCCTGTACTGTTATTTTTCGTCACTACCTCATCGAGTCGAAAGTGGGTAATTTGCGCGCCTGCTGCCTTACTTGGATGTGGTAGCCATTTCTCAGGCTCCCTTTCCGGAATCAAACCCTGATTCCCTGTCACCCATGATAACCATGGTAGGCACAGAGTGTACCATCGAAAGTTGATAGAGCAGACATGAGGACGCTCGATCGACATTACTTTGTCTAGAGTCACCAAGTGAACACTGAAGAAAAGTATTCATTCAACACCTCCTATCTCTTCTGACTCCATGCACAAGTTTCCACTACTATCCTTGACTGGCCCTAAGCTCACCCTGGTCATTCTCTTATTTCTCACATAAGAGTAAAAAGCCTTGGGGTTTCCTTTTATCCAACCCACCAGGGACTTCTCATGCCCCCTCCTAGCTCTCCTAAGCCCTTTCTTTAACTCATTCCTAGCTACCTTGTAACCCTCAAGTGACCCAACTGAACCTTGTTTTTTCATCCTTACACACGCTTCCCTTTTCCTCTTAACAAGACATTCAACCTCCTTTGTGAACCGTCATTTCCTCCCTGCCTGCCAGGGACATACCTATCAAGGACACACAGTATTTGTTCCTTGAAAAAGCTCCACTTTTCATTTGTGCCCATACCTGACAGTTTCTGTTCCCATCTTATGCTCTCTAATTCTTGCCTAATTGTATCATAATTACCCTGCCCCAATTATAAACTTGCCCCTGTCGTGTGACCTTATCCCTCTCCATTGCAATAATGAAGGACACTGAATTGTGGTCACCATCTCCAAAGTGCTCTCCCACAAACAAATCTAACACTTGAGCTGTTTCATTATCCAGTACCAAGTCCAATGTGGCCCCACCTCTTGTCAGTTTATCCACATATTGTGTCAGGAAATTCTCCTGCACACACTGTACAACGAGTGTCCCATCCGAACTATTCGACCTATAAAGGTTCCAATCAATATTTGGAAAGTTAAAGTCACCCATGATAACTACCCTGTGACCTCCACACCTATTCATAATTTGCTTTGCCATTTCTTCCTCCACATCTCTATTACCAAGATGGCACCAAGTAGAACTGCCCTAGAAGAACCAGAGGGAGAGCTTGGCTGGTTGATGGGTACCATGGAGGAGGCAAAGAACATATTCTTCCACCAAGAGGGGCAATGACCCAGGGTTCAGTTCGGCAAAGGGTCCTGGAAGGTTGTGGTACCAAGCAGTCTGTGACTGTGCCCTGACACATAGGACCGGCCACCAGTGCCACAAGAAATCAATAACCTCATTAGGGCACTTAAGGGAGAGTGTCCTCCTGTCCTCACACCGAGCTCAGCCCTGATTCCCCATGATCCCCCAGCACCAACCAACTAGTACCGGTCCCCAATCCCTATGGCAATCCTCATCTCATAGCCCCTGTCCGTTGAGGCTCACTCTCTGACAGACTCCACCCAACCAGGTCCACCCCCTGACAGACTTCATGCCACTTGGCCCACCCCTGACAGACTCCACCCAACCAGGCCAGACCCTATGACTGACTCCACCTTACAGGGCCCATTCCCTGACAGACTCCATCCAACCTGGCTCGTCCCCACAACAGACTCCACCCAACCGGGCTGATTTGAAACTCAGTGGTCTCCCAGCACCTGACATCCTAGCACCTGCCTCCAAACCCTTTCATAGTCCCTGCCTGCCGAGGTCGACTAATAGCCCAACAACCCCCACCCATCCAGCCAGCAGGCTTTATTCCCCGCCCCCCACATTCTGCCCCACGGAGAAGCTGGTCTATAACCTCCGGGAGCTGGAGAAAACCAGAAGTGGGGTCCCCGACTTGAGTCCTCACCTCTTTGAGGAGAGAGCCCTGGATGTGGTAGGGAAGAAGGAGGTCAGAGCAGGTCGGCGTGCATCAACAAAGTGAGCATCTGCCTAACTTTCATGCATGTGACATATCTCAAGTAGGTGATGCTGCCCTGTACTTGCCTATCCTTTGCACTGAACTGTTTGTCCTTTATTACAGGAGGCACTTAGGTGCCAGACCTTCAGGAGTGTCTGTTGCCCCATGCTGCTCATGCTGAGATGCCTCACAACTGTTTGGAGGACATCTCAGAGGACGGCACCATAGGAATGTCCAAAGGCCCAGGTATGCGGAAGTCAGCCGGAGCCGGGGAAGCAGCTGGCCCCAAGCCAGGTCCTGGGGATCAGTTCTCCCTAAGATGCTGGAGATGCAGCAATAAAACGGGGGAATGCTGGAGGGGGTGTCAACGACTCTGCAGCAATTGGAGGCTATTTGGAGGAATCCAACACCTTCAGTTGCAGGAGATCTTGCCAATATTGCATGGTACCCTGGCCAATACTGAAAGGGTGGCATCCACACTGAAAAGCTTGGGGCAAGAAATGGTCACCATGGGCGGTAGAGTCCAGGCATGACTAAGTCATAGTGGGCCATGGTTGCAGTCCTAGAGAGCACGGTCCAGTCTCAGAGGGCCTTAACTAAGGGGCTGCAAAGCTTGGACCAGTCTCAGAGGGCACTTGCTGTGGGCCTTCTGAGCTTGCCCAGGCTCAGAAAGCCATCACCAAGTGCTCATGCACCCATGGGGTGAATGCACTTGGGCCTGCAGGACTGGCAGGGCCAGATGACAGTAAGAAGTCTCACAATACCAGGTTAAAGTCCAACAAGTTTATTTGATAGTAAACCCATGAGCTTTCAGGATCTGCCCCTTCGTCAGGTGAGTGGAGTGTACTGGTCACAAACAGAGCATATAAAGGCACACACAGTTTATAGAATACTGATTAGAATGTGAATCTTTACAGCTAATCAATTCTTAAAGGTACAATGTGAGTGGAGATAGCATTAAGCATAGGTTAAAGAGATGTATATTGTCTCCAGACAGGACAGTAAGTGAGATGTTGCAACCCCAGACAAGTCATAGGGGATACATCTGTAACATCTTGTACTGTAACCTTCCTAGTCGGAAAACTTTGTGACAACAAGGACAGCCGTGTCTGTCGAACCTTTGCCGCTGCCTGTTTTTCACCCTCTTCACCACCACCTCCCGGAAGCCTCGTCGCTGCTATCGCAAGTTGTGGAACACACAGAAGGTCACGATGACATGGGATTCCTTCACGGGGCTGTATTGAAGAGCTCTGCCAGACCGTTTATCATTGGCATTTTAACAATTATGTTGCCAGCAATTCATTGGAGACAATTGTTTGCACTGACCATAATCCATTAAAGCTTCTGGCAAAGTTTAAAAATAAAATACTAGACTGTTGATCTCACGAATGTGCCATTAATTGAAAAGACATTTCACAGGATGAGCGTCCCGGTAACGAGATCAGCCGGTGTAGACAGATCCAAAGAAATGCTAACGGGAAGTACTTTGGGCTAGAAGATGGAAGATGTACGTAGGCTAATATCAGAATTAACGGAAGCTGAAGGGACAGACAGCCAAATACACAGAGAGTATCTTCAATGGGAAACAATTATATAATTGGCAACAGTTTTGGAGGGGGCAGGAGGGTGGGCGGTATCCATCCGGCAGCTGTCCAGCTAGCAGCCTGTAAGTTGGTGCTGGCAGCAGACCAGAAGCAAGTAGTCAGGATACCTTTCGTGGAAGCAGTTAAAACTAATATCTTCACTGAACCAAGAAGAGACAATTCGCAGAATAACTACTCAATGTGTTGTAATTATAAGCTAGCTTTTATTTGTAGATCTATTGGATTGGATGTTGTTTGGGCAGAGGGAAGTCCTGAAGTTCAAATCTTGTAAATGTACTTTGGATCGTGAGGCTAATTCCTACTTAAATTTTGTGGGTGTATTTAGTAATCTTGTACATAACTATCTTAGATTATTATAGTCCTGTTCATGTATTAAGACTAGACTGGTTACTGTTCTCACTGGGTATCACATGTGGCCCTTTATACTGTTCCTGTAGACAGAACTGTACACCACCACGAAGCAGTGTTTTAAACACCCTTGCAATTAACATCAATCAGGTTCATGACAGAAATTGGGGGCTTGGGTCTAGGTTTCTAAAAAGTTTAAATTCGTTGGATGTAGGGGCATTGACTTTAAACCTAATGAGTGTAAGGACCACGTGTAACTAAGTGAGAACATGTTAATTAAAATATGAAGGCTGCAAATTGGCGCTGGACGTAGTTCAATCTTACCTGGAAGTAGACATTCTAATTGTAGCAAGTTTGAAAAATGTGCCAAAAACTAAGTTGATGGGATTGGCAAATAAATAGAACATAGAACATTACAGCACAGTACAAGCCCTTCAGCCCTCGATGTTGCGCCGACCAGTGGAACCAATCTAATGACCCTCTAACCTAAACTATTCCAATGTTATCCATGTGCCTATCCACTGACCATTTGAATGCCCTTAAAGTTGACGAATCCACAACTGCTGCAGGCAGGGCATTCCATGCCCTTACTACCCTTTGAGTAAAGAACCTACCTCTGACATCCATCCTATATTCATCACCCCTCAGTTTAAAGCTATGACCCCTCGTGTTAGCCATCACCATCCAAGGAAAAAGGCTCTCACTGTCCACCCTATCAAATCCCATAATCATCTTGTATGCCTCAATTAAGTCACCTCTTAACCTTCTTTTCTCAAACAAAAACAGCCTCAAGCCCCTCAGCCTTTTCTCATAAGACATTCCCACCATACCAGGCAACATCCTGGTAAATCTCCTCTGCACCCTTTCCAATGCTTCCACATCTTTCTTATAATGCAGCAACCAGAACTGTACGCAATACTCCAAGTGCGGCCGCACCAGAGTTTTGTACAGTTGCAAGATGATCTCACGGCTCTGAAACTCAATCCCTCTACAAATAAAAAACTAATGCACCACATGCCTTCTTAATAACCCTATCAACCTGGGTGCCAACTTTCAGCGATCTATGCACATGTACACCAAGATCTCTCTGCTCTCCCACACTACCAAGAGTCTTTCCATTAGCCCAATACTCTGTAATCCTGTTACTCCTTCCAAAGTGAATCACCTCATACTTTTCCGCATTAAACTCCATTTGCCACCTCTCAGCCCAGCTCTTGCAGCTTATCTATGTCCCTCTGCAAACTGTAACATCCATCCTCACTGTGTACAACTCCTCCGACTTTAGTGTCATCCGCAAATTTACTAACCCATCCTTCTACACCCTCATCTAGGTCATTTATAAAAATGACAAACAGCAGTGGCCCCAAAACAGATCCCTGCAGTACACCACTAGTAACTGAACTCCAGGTTGAATATTTCCCATCAACCACCACCCTCTGTCTATCAGCTAGCCAATTCCTGATCCAAACTGCTAAATCACCCTCAGTCCCATACATCTGCATTTTCTGCAATAGCCTACCATGGGGAACCTTATCAAACACTTTACTAAAATCCATATACACCACATTGGACATAGTTCTAGCTACAGGGTTAACAAGGCTGAGATAATATACCCTGCAACAGGGTATATTATCTCATATATATATTAACAGGAAGGGTTAGCCAGACCCAATATTTTGAGAAGGGAAAATGTTGAATTACCTAAACTTCAAGTGAAAAGAGACATGGCAATTAAGAAGCTAGAGATGCAGAAAAGAGGGAGAAAAGAGAAGTAAACAGCAGAAAGAGCCGAAGAGGAAGTGTGAAAGAAAATTGGAAATCGTAGAATCCCCACAGTGTAGAAGGAGGTCATTCAGTCATTGAGTCTGCACTGACACTTATCCAGGCGCTAACCCTTTAGCTGAATCCCTGTAACCCCAAGTATTTACCCTGCTAATCCCCCTGACCCAAAGGGGTAATTTATCATAGCCAATCAACCTAACTGGCACATCTGACTGGACTGTGGAAAGAGAGCAGAGCACTCAGGTGAAACGCACATATACACGGGGAGAATATGCAAACTGCAGTCACCCAAGGTTGGAATTGAACCTGGGTCCTTGGCACTGTGAGGAAGCAGTGCCACTGTGCCTTAATGCAGAAGTTAGCAATGGAAGAAAGGGAACAAGAGTGAGAATATGAAATTAAATTATGACAATTGGCAGTAAGCACAGGGCAGAATGAACAGCAGGTGACAGATGTATTCAAAGTTTTTGTGTGTAATGGCAAAACATTTCTAGGTGGGCAGGTGGAATGGGAAAAGATATTAAAATATTCTAAGATACCAGTGCAAGCCAATCACTAATATTCAATCAAAATATTGATAGAGATTATTTTTGCCCAGAAGGGAAAGGTGTTCATTTGCAGCATTCATGGAGAAATGAAAGAAATACCTTTAAGCTTAGAGATTAGCTTAAAGGCAGGAGAAACCATATTAGGCCTGGTCCATTTCAGGCACTCAGTTCATTCTAGGAAATGATATAGTTTCATAGATGTTGGTGAAGCCTACTCTCGTCAAGCAGCCAATGGAACATCCAGCCACAGAGAAATCCTGGGTTTTTTCCAGATTGCGTGGTGATGTGATTGCATACTCATCAATTTAGACAAAAAGGGAGAAATTGCAAGTCCAGGGTAAGGAAAATACGATCAAGTTGTCCGTTATCATTTTAGCCAGTTAAATGAGAATGAGACTGATGAAGAGAGTGAGACTGATGGATTCAATTTGAAGAGGTTAATTGCATCACAGCAGGGTGACTCAAGATTAAAACAGACCTGTACCCAGCACTAGAAGCTCAAGGCATTCCCAAATATGACAATGCACAGGAGAACGAGCATAAGACCTTGTTAGTCACAAAGCAAGGGGAAGACAAAAGAGAAGTTGTGACAGCAACTTCCCTGAAATTCATTTGGGAAATGAGGAAGTACTGAAATTTTTAAACCAGTAGTCATCTCCCAGTGTACTGACAGAGATACTGTAGGCTTACAAATATATTTGTGGGGATAAATGAGGTAAAACAGGGTCAGCAACGCATGATGTAGATGTGGGGGACACTGCTCCAATCAAAAACATTCATGTAGGTTAAATTCAACTAAGTTATTGCAGGTACAAAAATGTTGCTAAATTGGGTAAGGTAATTGTAGATTGATGTTTGTAAAATTGTAAAATACTAAGAGGAGAAAGCATTGCATGGTTCTGTTAAAAGGTGATTTTTTTGTGTGCTTAGAGGTTAAAAGTGCAAGTACATAGAGAGCCCAAACTGAAACAGTTGTATCTGAAAGGCCGAGCAGCAGTGTTAACAAGGCAACAGGCTTTTGAATTTTTTGAATTTAGCCAATCAGATTGAATCAGGCACTTAGATACCAAAAACCTATTATGTTTAAATCTAATGGTTTTGGCAACCTAGGATCAATGCTATTGTGAGAAATATTGATATGTCGTCAGGGGTGTAAAGTAGGAGACAATGAAACAGAGAGGAAGAAGACACCTGCCAGAGAAACAGCTCTTAGTTCATCTCTAGAGAGAGAGAGAACTGCTGGCTCTCATAGCTTCTTTCATGTCTTACAAGAAAGGACAATCTAGATAGTGAAGGTACCAAAGAAGAAAGAAGTTCCAGACAGAAGAATCAACAAATATTCCAGAAGATGCCAAACCTGGTATAATTGTGAGAGTGACTAAATTTTATTTTGTTGATGAGTGAGAATTGTATTTATCCGAACAACATTCCATTAGAATTGTGTTTTATCCTGTTTGTTTGGCTAACTTGTTCACTTTTTGTTAGGTAAATAAATTGTTACTTGTTGATTTTACAGAGAGGGTGTCTGGTAGTTATTTTGAATTAACCACTAAAAGTTGCTGATGAGCAGCGCGCACACTTTTTACAGATTATAGGGTAAGGTACTCCTCTTTGAGTAGCTAGGTGTTAGTTCTTAGAGGGGGGATCAACCTCTTTATTAAGAACAGGAATTTGTGTATATGCTGCAAAATTACCTTATTGAATTAAGTTCTAGTGACTGGAACTCACCCATTATTCTGGTGTCCAAGTCAGATGGAACCCAGAGACTGTATGGACTACAGGAAAGTGAATGTGGTAACCAAGAGGGGTTTGTTCCCTATTTCATGCTTGAAAGACTGCATCAAAAGTGCTGGATAATCAAATTTCATCACTTAAATAGACTTGCTAAAGGGCTGTTGGCAAGTACCAAAGGTAAAGGAGATCTCTGCATATGTGTGGTGACAAGAACTTATCATTTCAAGGTGATGCTGTTTAGGATCAGGAATATACTTGCAAACTTTTCAGCGGCTCATGAATCAGGTGATTCGAGGATTGAATCACTGTGCATTACTGATGATTCAGTGGTTGAAAGGATAATAAACTCACAATGTTAAAAATCAAAAAAGCTGCTATGAGAGAAACCAGAAGCCTTCATTAAAGTCAGCTCAGATTAGCGTCAAGACTGAGTGACAAAGAACAAAATTACTGACACATTTTCCTGAGTCTAAAAGAGACTTCTGGGAACAGTTGGCGTAAACTTATGGGATATCCTCAATTTTAATGCATGCTTTTGAATATTATAATGTTTCATAAGATAGCACAAATACGAAGTGGGTTATGAAATGAAACTTCTGTCAAAGACATTTCAGGGGTGATTCTCCCAGCCCGCTGTGCTGCTCTAATAGCGCAAAAGGCAAGGAGACATCAGCAGAAGCCATTTAGCAGGCTCCCCATGGGGCTCCATGGCCTCTGTGCATCTCCAGGGCTACGTTTTTTTTAGAGTGATCAGCTCCACACTGGAACTGGCGTGGAACTGATTAAATATTGAAATCTGAATTTACACCTGACTAGGACTGAAGTCTCCAGGCCCACTAGCATCTGCCAGGAGTTGTTCCCTCCAATGGGATTTACAACTGCTTCCCACTAACAGGGAACAGGTAACTCAACCCCATTGGAGGAAAGAGAGACCTTTGAGCGCCTCAAGATGTCCGGGGTAAGGGAGTGATGCCCCCTGGGCAGTGCCAGCCTGAAGAGCCCTTGCCCCCACTGGGCATTGGTCAGTGCAAAGAGGGGGTGGAACCTATTGGGGCAAAGCCTAGTAGGGGGAGATCGTGGGGGTAGAGGGGTCCAACTGCCAGTCTGCATCGGGATCAGGGGCAGAGGATGCCAATTGGGGCTGATCATCTGGAGTGTGGAGGGGGTCAGGATTGATGAGGGTGGGAGATGGGGCTAGCTGGTGGGGGAGACACCAGGGCTTGCCCAGAGTTGTCCAAGAGGTCTGCATTCAGGGGTGGGGGGTTCGGAGCAGTAACAATGCAGAGTCACAGAGCTGGCCAGGGATTGGGAGGCCAGCAGTGCAGGACCATTGCACATGGACTGATCTTGGCACTGATAAATAGGAACATGCGCAGTGGCCAGCGCTATGCTGCTGGCCTCTCCATTAGGAATGCTAGTGCCCCCTGATTTTCAGTTTGAATCTCGCTAGGGCATTCTGCAGTGCAGAGTGTCAGAAATTCATTCTGAAAATCATGCTTAAAAAAACAGCGAGTATTACTCCAGTTTTTACGTACTTAGAATTTTGGGGGGAAGAATCGTTTCCTTCATTTTTAACAAGGGGAGAATGTGTCATGAATGTACCAGCAGTTTCAAAACCACCAGCACTTCAAAAGATACTTCACAGGATGTGAGCCCCAATAATGAGATTAGCCGGTGTAGGCTGATATGGTTTAGGTCAGAAACAACAGTGTTTTATGGATCCCAGCTGAATCATAAGTTTTGCAATTTGAATTTGACTAGGATAAGCATGATATGTCTCACTTCAGGTATGATTCAAATGACCCACTAGGGAGCTTTTATCAAACAAAGTTTATTTAAGAATATAGTTAACGTGGAGTAGGAAAATTAGCAAGAACTTTTATCAATTACAAACAAGAAACTTAGAAATATGATAGTATAACCCTTTACAAATGTATCAAATGTGTTCCAATCAGTCCAATCTCATAGATGAAGAAAACCCTTTTCATAGGTTTAACACAGCAAAGATAATGCTCACGTGATACTGGACTTGAGACCTTTGGATGAAGTCTGCAGTTCTCTGAATAGACTCAGAACAGCTTCCCAAAACACCAGGGTCTCTCGGCAAGCCACCAATAGCCGATTCCCCCTTCAGAAAGGCAACACATTACTTTCAGCTAACCAGCAGAATTTCCAAAACCAAGAAGGGAGAGACTTCATTTAAGCTTGATGCCCCTTCTAAAACTCAACCTGCGGCTCCAAACTGAATTTGAAAAAAACTCAACATCTAAACTGCCAACCAGTTTTTTCTCCTAACAATGCAGAGTCATAAACTTCTCAGTAAAAATAAACAGACCCCTGTTTAAGCAATAATAAAAAGATTCTCATAGACAGCCCAGCAACAATGAGAAAAACAAACTGAAAAGGTTTGCTTACAACTGCAGGATACATGATTAAAAAAACCCCCAAAGAAATGCATCACCCTACTAATAGGAAATACTTTGGGGTAGACAATGGGATCACTCAGGAAAGACAAACATGCAAATATCAGAGCTAACAGAAGCTGAGGAGACAGACAGCTGAGTACACATAGACTATCTTCAACAGGAAACAATGATATCATTGGCAACCAGTTTGTGGAAGGAGAGAGGCAGTATCCATCTGGCAGCTGGAGGTACAGAGTCCAGCTAGCAGCCTGTAAACCAGTGCTGGTTGGCAGCCCAGAAGCAGGTATGTAGAGTACCTTTGTGGAAGCTGATATCTTCACTCAACCAAGAAGAGACGGTCCCCAGGATAACTATTCAATCGTATATAGTGTGGTAAGTATAAGCTGTTCTTTACTAGGAGATCTTCAGCACTGTATGATTTTATTGAATTGGGTGTTATTTGGGCAGAGGAAATCCTGAAAGAATTCAAATCTTGTGAGTGTACTTTGAATCATGAGGCTAATTCTTGCTTAAACTGTGTCGGTGTGTTTAGTGGTCTTGTGCAGAACTGTCTTAGTATACGAACAACACTATAATAATCTATGTGTCTTTTCTTTATTGTAATAAATAGTCTTTAATCAATGTTATACTTTAACTAGGCTGGTTACTTTTCTCATTGGGTATCACATTTGGCCCCTCACACCATCTCTATGAACAAAACCATATAGCACCATGATTTGCTGTTTCCAAGTTGGGGCACCCTTGCAATTAACATCAGCTAGGATCATGACCATTAGAAGGAGCTTGTTAATACAGCCATTTCATTTAAAGATTATACATGTGGCAGGAAGAGAGAATGGTCGCGGCTTTGATGTAACATCTGCCCGAATTGGCCTGATCAGTCATCTTCAGACCCACTGCAACCAGCCTCAAAATGACTAATGGTGTCGAGGTCCTCATCGATGATGATGGACGAACAACAAACTCTTTCCAGTTTAGTAATATCCTTTCTATAATAGGGTGACTAGAATTGCACGCAGTATTCCAAGTGTGGTCTTGTACAACTTCAACAAGACATCCCAATTCCTGTATTCAATGTACTGACCGATGAAACCAAGCACACTGAACGTCTCCTTCACCACTCTGTCCACCTGTGACTCCACTTTCAAGGAGCATGAACATGTACCCCTAGATCTCTTTGTTTTGTAACCCTCCCCAACACCCTACCATTAACTGAGTAAGTCCTGCCCTGATTCAGTCTAGCAAAATGCATCACCTCGCATTTGTCTAAATTAAACTCCATCTGCCATTCGTCAGCCCATTGGCCCAATTGATCAAGATCCCGCTGCAATTGGAGATAATCTTCCTCATTGTCCACAATGCCACCAATCTTGGTGTCATCTGCAAACTTATTAACCATGTCCCCTATATTCTCATTCAAATCATTAATATAAATGACAAATAACAGTGGGCCAGCACTGATCCCTGAGGCACACCACTGGTCACAGTCCTCCAATTTGAAAAACAACCCTCTACAACCACTGAAGCCAATTTTGTATCCATTTAGATATCTCACCCTGGATCTCATGAGATTTAACTTTATGCAACAACCTACCATGTGGTATCTAGTCAAAGGCCTTGCTAAAGTCCATGTAGACAACATCAACTGCACTGCCTTCATCTACCTTCTTGGTTACTCCTTCAAAAAACTCAATTAAATTTGTGAGACATGATTTTCCACTCACAAAGCCATGCTGACTGTCCCTAATCAGTCCTTGCATCACTAAATGCCTGTTGATCCTGTCTCTCAAAATACCTTCCAAAAATTTACCACCATAGATGTGAAGCTTACTGGCCTGTAGTTCCCAGGCTTTTCCCTGCAGCCCTTTTTAAACAAAGGCACAACATTCACCACTCTCCAATCTTCAGGCACCTCACCCGTGACTATCCATGATTCAAATATCTTGGTTAGGGGACATGCAATTTCCTCCCTAGCCTCCCTCAACGTCCTGGAATATACCTCATCAGGACCCACAGATTTATCCACGTTGATGTGCTTTAAGACTTCCAAAACCTCCTTCTCTGTAATATGTACACTCCTCAGGACATCAATATTTAATTCCCCAAGTTCCCTAACACCCATGCTTTTCTCAATAGTAAATACTGATGAGAAATATTCATTTAGGATCTCACCCATCTCTTGTGGATCCGCACATAGATGACCTTGTTGATCCTTAACGGACCCTACTCTCTCCCTTGTTACTTTTTTGCCCTTTATGTATTTGTAGAAGCTCTTTGAATTCTCCTTTGCTTTATCTGCCAAATCTGTGTCCCCTTTATGCCCTCCTGATTTCTCTCTTAACTCTACTCCTACACCCCCTATACTGTTCAAGAGATTCACTTGACCCCAGCTGCCTATGCATGTCATGTGCCTCTTCTTCTTGACCAGGGCCTCAATATTCCTAGACATCTAGGGTTCCCTACTTCTGCCAGCCTTGCCCTTCACTCTAAGAGGAATGTGTTTACCCTGAACACTGGTTAACAAACTTTTGAAAGCCTCCCACTTACCAGACATCACTTTGCCTTCCCACAAACTCTCCCAATTAACTTTTGAAAGTTCCTGCCTGATACCATCAAAATTGGCCTTGCCCCAATTTAGAACATTCACATTTGGGACAGACCTATCATTCTCCGTGGCTATCTTAAAACTAATAGAATTATGGTCACTGGTCCCAAAGTGATCCCTCACTAATACTTCTGTCACCTGCCCTTCCTTATTTCCCAAGAGGAGGTCAAGTTTTGCCCCCTCTCTAGTCGGGCCAACCACCATACTGAATGAGAAAATCCTCCTGAATACACTCAACAAATTTCTCTCCATCCAATCCCCTAATACAATGGCTGTCCCAGCCAGTATTGGGAAAGTTAAAATCTCCGACTGTTACCACCTTATTTTTCTTGGAGCTATCTGTAATCTCCTTACGTATTTGCTCCTCAATTTCCCACTGACTATTTGGGGGCCTATATTACAACCCTATCTTATTTCTCAATTCTACCCATATAGACTGACTGGCCAAACCCTCGGATATATCCCCTCTCAGTACGGCCGTGATGCTTTCCCTAATCAAAAGTACAACTCCCACTCCTCTCTTACCTCCTGTTTTATCTTTCCTATAGCATCTGTACCCTGGAACATTGAGCTGCCAGTCCTGTCTCTCCCTTAACCATGTTTCAGTAATTGCTATAATATCCTAGTCCCACATACTCATCAATACTCTGAGTTCATCTGCCTTGCCCTTCCCTTGCTCTCTATCTTGCTTCTGTCTGATCTCTGGTATTAGGATTACTGACACTGTCTTCACTAATTAATGTGCTCTCCTTAACTTCCCATGCTGTCCTCAAACTTCTGTCTTCCTACTGCTTTGGATCCCGTTCCCCTGCCAAACTAGTTTAAACCCTCCCGTGTGGCTCTAGCAAATCTCCCTGCCAGGTTGTTAGTCCCTCTCCAGTTCAGGTGTATCCCGTCCCTCTTGGACATGTCAGCCCTTCTCCAGAAAAGATCCCAATGATCCAAAAATCTAAATCCCTGCCCCCTGCACCAGCTCTCAAGCCAGGCATTCATCTGCCTAATCTTCCTGTTCCTACCCTCACTAGCACATGGTACCAGTAGTGGTCCTGAATTTACTACCTTCGAGGTCCTGCATGTTAGTCTTCTGCCTAACTCTCTATTTTCACATTTCAGGACCTCATTTCTTTTCCCACCTATGTCGTTGATGCCAACATGCGCAACGATGTCCAGCTGCTCACCCTCCCCCTTAAGAATGTCCTGCAGTCGCTCAGAGACGTCCTTGACCCTGGCACCAGAGAGGCAACACACCACCGTGGAGTCTCGATTGCAGCCACAGAAATGCCAGTCCGTGCCTCCAACTAGTGAGTCCCCTATTACTACTGCTCGCTTACTTTTTGCCTGATCCTTTCCCACAGCAGAACCGTGGTGTCACAGGACTGGCTTCTGCTGGTATCTCCCCTGACAGGCTATCTCCCTCAACAGCATCCAAAATGATATACCTGTTTGAAAGGGGAATAAACACAGGAAACTCCTGCTGTAGAGATGCCCCTTAAATGACCCTATCTATGACCTCTCCCAGTAGTGAGTTCCAGGCACCCACTACCCTCTCTATGAAAATAACCATGCCTCATACCTTTCACACCTTGCCCCTTGCACCCAATACTCGTGCCCCCAAGAATTTGCCTCAAAGTGTGTAGGAATGACCGGTGCTCACGTCTGGACAACTGCAGGGAGCGGTTTGGCAGTCACCCATCTACCTATCTGAACCTGTGGTGTGACAACCTCCCTGTAATCAGTGTCTATCACACTCTCTGCCTGCTGCTCCAACTGAACAATGCGGTCTGTGAGGAGCTGCAAATGGACACACTTCCTATAGACAAATTTGTCAGGGAGACTAGATTGTTCCCTAATTGCCCACATCTGGCAAGAGGAGCATACCACTGCCCGAACAGCCATAGTGCCCTTATACGGATAAAAAAATTGCAACTCACCTCTCCCTTGCTTGTGGTACTCCTGCTGACTTTTTTTTTGGTTAGAGGAGGAGGGAGGGAGGGAAACACTGAAGTAGTGTTTGGGGTTTAACCGTCCTCTCACAGAAACTCCTCCATAAACCACTCCTTCTGGTCACAGTGACTGCATTTATGCAAATGTGACTGGCAACTGCCAATCACCTTCACCGGGAAGTTAGTTTTATTCTCACAGTTATGTTCTGCTTTGCCCTCCGACCGCTCCCTGCAGACTAGGCCACGGATCCCTGAGGTAAGTTAGTTTTATTCTCACAGTTACGCTTTGCTTTGCCCTCCGACCGCTCTCCGAAGGCTATGCCCCCAACTACCTCCTTCCTTTTCCCCCCAATAAGCCCCATTGTGTTTGCCTGCTAAGGGTCACCATTTGATTCTCTGCATGAGTCACGCCACCATTTATTTCATGGCTCCTTCTATCTCCACAGAAGAAGACCATTCACAACACCTGTGAGAGGGTGAAGACAGGGCGGTGAGCCAGACCTCTGGGTCCTCACCCCTTTTGAGGAGCAGATGCTGGAGCTCTCCAGAGAAGGGGAGACGCGGGCTGTTAGCTGCAGCACAGTCGGTCTGTTGTCCAGATGTGAGCACCTGTCATTCCTAACATTTTGAGGCAACTTCTTGGGGGCACAAATTTTGGGTGCAAGGGGCAAGGTGTAAAGGAGATGTATGAGGCATGGTTATTTGCATAGCGAGGGTAGTGGGTGCCTGGAACTCACCACCGGGGAAGGTCATGGATAGGGACGTTTAAGCGGCATCTCTACAGCTGTCTGAATGGAATGGGAATAGAGGCATATGGCCTTTGGAAGGGTAGGCGCAAGCAAATCACATTTGCAGCCAGGTTATCTTGTTGGAGGGCCAAAGTGGGGCCTGTTCCTGTGATATGACTTTCTGGGTTCTTTGTTCTATGTTCAATGGAGAAATGTGATTCATGTGTTTGGCATCCCAGATTCCTCTCCCTCCCTTGCACTTAACCTTGTGTCCTGTGTTGCAGGGACAGATCCTGACGCCTCGGGGCCTTCTGGACCGCAGGCCCTGACTACAGCTTCCATCCCTCCTGAGAACAATAGCTCAGACGAGTCCTCGGAGGATATGGGTGAAGGGACCTCCAAGGGTGGAATCCACAATGGAACCCACAATCATATCAGAGCCTCCCTTGCATGCCCCAGCTGAGATGTCAGCCCTCCACTGCCTGGCTGGTGTTCCAAGGCCTCCTCTTCCTCTCCTCCTCTTCCTCCTCCTTCTGCTGGTCATCGTCCCCAGTGACAGCTGGCTAGTCATCCTCCACATCCTCTTCCTCCTCCAAGAGGTCACCTCACTGCAAGGCACAGCACACCATCACTCTGCAGGAGGAGATCAGGGACCTATACTGAAGGGCCCCTCCAGATCAGTCTAGGCACTGGAATTGCATCTTGAGGAGCCCAATGCACCTCGACTGTTGCATGGGTGGCTACGTGGCCCTCATTATAACAGGTCTCCACCTCAGTCACAGGTCTCCGCACAGGCGTCATCAGCCATGTCCAAAGCGGGTAACCATATCACCCATGACCCACCTCCGCAGCCTGGACTACTCCTTAAATATTTCCGGGATGTCTGAGTCCCTGACAATGAAGCTGTCATGCGTGCTGCTTGAATGTCTGGTGCAGACTTGCATGATGGTCATAGTGTCGGCATGGGGGATCAGGACGGGTGGTTGGTAATCTGGACACCTAAAAGCTTGAAGCTCTCAATCATTTCCACTTCATCCCTATTGATGTAGATACAGGCATGTCCTCGACCATTCTTCCTGAAGTGACTGACTATCTCCTTCGTTTTGTTGACATTGAGGGAGAGATTATTGTCTTCACACAAGTTTACCAGATTCTCTATTTCGTTCCTGTACACTGTCTCATTATTGTTTGAGATCCGACCCATTGCCCAAGGGTCATCAGCAAACTTGAGATGTTTTTTCTCCTATTTAGGATCTTTTCTTAATGTTCTCAATGAAACAAATTCCTAACTCATCACCAATTTTCTTTCTGTAATGTTCTAACTATGTTAGATGTTGCCGGTTTTACACTAAAAGAAAAAGAAATGGTCTTGCACACTGAGATTCAAACTAACAACAGCAAGGTTTATTGAAGAGTCATAGAGGTTTACAGCATGGAAGCGGGCTCTTTGGTCCAACGTGTCCATGCCACCCTTTTTAACCACTAAACTAATCCCAATTGCCCACGTTTTCCCCATATCCCTCTTACCCATGTAACTGTCAAAAGATATTCTCTGTACAATGTACAAACTAAAACAGCAGCCTGTGGAACACAATAGCCATCAAATCATGTGACTGGCTCATAAAGCAATCACACAACTACTTAAAAATATAACACCCTCCATGCCACTCACCATCCTGACTTGGAAATATATTGCAGTTCCTTCACTGTTGCTGGGACAAAATCCTGGATCTCTCTCCCTAACAGTATCATGGGTGTACCTACATCTCAGGGACTGCAGCAGTTCAAGAAGGCAACTCACCACTCCTTCTCAAGCGCAGCTAGGGGTGGACAATAAATGCTGGCCTAGCCAGCAACACCCAGGTCCTGCAAAATTAATGAAGGAAAAGACTAGCAGGCACCCAGTCATAGAACATAGAACATAGAACATTACAGCGCAGAACAGGCCCTTCGGCCCACGATGTTGCGCCGACCAGTTATAAAAACAATGACCCACTAGCCTATACCAATCCCTTTTCGTCCATAAACCTATCCAGAGATCTCTTAAACGCCCCCAAACTAGACGCATTTACAACCGCAGCAGGCAGGGCATTCCAATCCCTCACCACCCGCTGGGTAAAGAACCTACCCCTGACATCCGTCCTGTAGCTACCCCCCCTTAATTTAAAGCCATGCCCCCTCGTGCTAGCTTTCTCCATCCGAGGAAAAAGGCTATCACTATCCACCCTACCTAAACCTCTAATCATCTTATATGTTTCAATAAGATCCCCTCTTAGCTGCCTTCTTTCCAACGAAAACAACCCTAAATCCCTCAGTCTCTCCTCATAGGACCTCCCCACCATACCAGGCAACATCCTAGTAAACCTCCTCTGCACCCTCTCCAACGCCTCCACATCCTTCTTGTAATGCGGGGACCAGAACTGCACACAGTACTCCAAGTGCGGCCGCACTAGAGTAGTGTACAGTTGCAACATTACACTGCGACTCCTAAATTCAATCCCCCTACCAATAAACGCCAAGACACCGTACGCCTACAGAGGCTGACAACTTGGGTAAGGGCAGCACACACAATTGGGTCTTGGAGACAGCATGTCCAATTGAACCTGAAGGTCAACATGTCCAACTGGGTCTCAAGGTCAACATGTCCAATCAGGCTTCAAGGTCAACTTGTCCAATTGGGCCTCAAGGTCAACACGTCCAATTGGGCCTCAAGGTCAACACGCCCAATCGGGCCTCAAGGTCAACACGTCCAATTGGGTCTCAAGGTTAACATGTCCAACTGGGTCTCAAGGTCAACATGTCCAATCAGGCTTCAAGGTCGACACGTCCAATTGGGCCTCAAGGTCAACACATCCAACTGGGCTTCAAGGTCAACATGTCCAGTTGGGCCTCAATGTCAACACGTCCAATCAGGCTTCAAGGTCAACATGTCCAATTGGGCCTCAGGGTCAACACGTCCAATTGGGCCTCAAGGTCAACACGTCCAACTGGGTCTCAAGGTCAACACGTCCAGTTGGGCCTCAAGATCAACACGTCCAATTGGGCCTCAAGGTCAACATGTCCAACCAGGCTTCAAGGTCAACATGTCCAATTGGGCGTCAAGGTCAACATGTCCAATTGGGCCTCAAGGTCAACACGTCCAATCAGGCTTCAAGGTCAACACATCCAATTGGGCCTCAAGGTCAACACGTCCAATTGGACCTTGAAGTCAAAACGTCCAATTGGGCCTCAAGGTCGATCCAATTGGACCTGGAGCTCAACACACCAAATTGGGTCATAAAATCCTGGATCTTACCATTTTACACCCCTCACCCACTCCCATTCCTGAAGTGAGCGAGATGGTAAAATTCCAGTGTATGTGTTTTCAAGAGGTAGTTAGAAATAGCTTTTGGTGCAAAAGGGGTCAAAGAATTTGGGGGCAAGGTGGGGCCAGTTGGATGATCAACGGTGATCATACTGAATGACAGGGTCAGCTCAAAGAACCTCCTCCTACTCCTATTTTCTATATTTCTATGAAAAATGGTGTGGGCAATGTGACATTTAAGTTAACAAGCTTAATTAGTTCTTCAAAAAATTTGGGTGGGTTGGTGTTTTCAGTGCCTGCCCAACTTCTGTATTATTGGAGACCAGTTTGATGACTTCAGGTTAGCGACCTGACAAGAGCGCAACCGATATCACGTAAGCATGGGGAGAAACGGTCCAGATTTTAACTTGTACAAATCACTCCAGTACTTTCTGAAAATGTAAAGCATTGCCAACATTGCCCAGTTTCAAGGAGACTTTCATTGCAAAGCTGGATCCCATTTCCCGGCTAATAGTTTTTTTTTGCACACTCGAGCTTTTGATGATTAATTTATTTACGTTTCAATGGAACCAAAATTGTGGAAAGGTAGCTAAATTATCTTGGACTGAATCTGTTATAAAAATAAAGGCAACATACTGCGGATGCTGGAATCTGAAACAAAAACAGAAAATACTGGAAAATCTCAGAGGTATGCCAGCGTCTGTGGAGTGAGAATAGAGCCAATGTTTTGACTCTGGGTGATTTTTCATCAGAGCTGAGCTCTGACTCGAAACATTTTTGTTCTGTTATAAAAATATCCATTTCCTTACTCAATCAAATTGAATAACAGACTGGTATTTATTTCAAACTGTCGAGTATTTGTCAATTAGCTTACACAGATTTCAGACAATAAGGAGACATTAAGTACATTTCAACCAAGTCAATTTTATGTCTATAGCCTTTAACTGAGGTTACTGAAATCAAATGACCAACATTATGTTTTTTTAAACACGGTCTTACTGAAGAGTAACATCACTTTTCTCAAACATGCAAAATTTGTCTCTTACACAACACAAGCTCCAATTATAAAGGCTTCTTTTCCTACGTACTGTCATGTAAATTAAACATTTCCATTCCTGATTTCAGTGAATAATTTGTAAAGTAGGAGAAATAGCACATGCAGTACTACATGTTAATATTCAGGCCTAGCTTTCTACAAAATATTGCACTAAAATGTTTATTATTATTGTCATAAGAGGTCTAGCATGTTGTTGGCAAGAGACAGTCATTCCTTTTGAATATCAAGGCACGTTGTAGCTGCTGGATCACTCTGTAACTGCCAAATAGTCTTTGCAAATGCCTTTAAAGATGTCAGGCACAATCTTGTTGACCATCGGGAAATCTCTCACAAAGAAAGTATGTGAATCTTTGGGTTCTGAAGCCATTGCTTTAAGTTCATCTTGCATTGCCCATGAAATTCCAACTGAATATATTATGATACCTACAACATAATGTAGAAAATCATCAAGTTCTAAGACAAAAATTTCGGTGTTGAAAATCAACCCCATTTAAATTAGGTTTTGTGCATAAACATCCCAGGGGTTTGATATGAACATTTAAGTCATGAGCAGGAGTAGACCCTCTTCCCCCCCGCCAAGCTTGCTCCAACATTCAATAAGATCATAGCTGATCTGATTGTAACTTCAATCCCACAGTCCCACCTACCCCAACAACCCTTCAGCTCTTTCTGATATCCAATTTGGTGCTAATTTCAATTGCTCAATTTTTGGATTTTAGTGTGGAACTGAAAGAAAATTAGCTTTATTGCAGACAATGCTATTGATGGATGAATGAATGTGTTTCCTTTTGAAGCTTCTGAAAGCCATGATTAGCGAATCCTATTTTATTGAATTTAACAGTTAACAATGACCAAGACAGTCATGCTCCAGAGTTCTTGAGCACTATATAAATGCAAGTTTATTTTTCATCAGGCTTTTCTTCTGTGCAAGCACTCAAAATCTATTGTCTTATTCAGTACAAAATCAAAATTATTTACTTATTTCTCTTGTATAAAATGTATCATTATTACAAATATGTGCTATGTTTGAGAATATGTTTTGTCTTATGTAAAAATAATATCTGTAGATATGCACCAGAGCTGTGATTTTGGTTCCAGTTCTCTGACCTCTTTGAAACCCGATGCCCTGGTAAATGGACGTAAGGGCTCTTGGGATTCACCCGACTTGGCCCCAATCGGGTTCCTGCCCAGAGTGGGTGGCTATCTGATCATTATACCAACCCAGCAATTTAAATGACATCGATAGGTTGAACAACCAATTCAGCAGCCTCCCGCCACTCACCTGGCCCATGAGTAGGAACGGCACAGAGTGGGCTTTACAGTTGGTACCTACAAGTGGGGACATGGCACACTGGACCCTAAGGGTGCATCGTCAATCCCTCAGAAAAGATAGGTAATCGCCAACCATCCAACACCACATCATGGATCACGCCACCCACACACGCACAACCATCACACAAGCATGAGGGGGACATGTCAATATTGGGGGTGGGGGGGGTGGGGGGATAAGTTCCGGTCTGCACAGTTGTGCTGTCAGCCCTAATGTATGCACACTACTTTGATTTGAAGTTGCTGAGGCTCACTAGCAAGCTGAGTTCTTTGAAGGCCTCTCCATTCCAGTGGACTTATAGCATAGAAACAGGCCCTTCAGCCCTCCAAGCCTGTACCGACCATGCTGCCCGTCTGAATTAAAACCACCCACCCTTCCAGATGCTCCTTAAAAGTCACTCTCATATCTGCTTGCACTAAACCTATGCCTCTAGGTAACTGACTCTTCCACCCTGGGAAAAAGCTTCTGACTACCCAAGCCCTTCATAATCTTGTAGACTTCTATCAGGTCGCCCCACAACTTCTGTCATTCCAGAGAGAACAAACCAAATTTCTCCAACCTCTGCTCATAGCTAATGCCCTCCATACCAGGCAACATTCTGGTAAATCTTTTCTGTACCCTCTCCGAACCCTCCACATCCTTCTGGTAGTCTGGCAACCAGGATTGAACACTATGTTCCAAGTGATCTCTAACAAATTCATCATGCAGTACCTTGGACAAGATTCCATTGACACTACAATACATTTGTAACATCCACCAGCCACCTGTGTTTATTTTCATTTCCCTTCACAATTGAATGCATCTCTAGTTCCACATTGACCTCTCTCTGGACTTCCAAGGGGTCTGCTCACACTTGCAGCTTCTCACAGGGAGAAAGGAAAATCTCTGCTGCAGAATGGAGTGTTTCAATGATTTAAAATTCTGCCAGGTGACCAGGGACAGAGACATTAAAGTGATCTCGCCATTTCAGAATTTTCATAACTGACGGACAGGAATGCAGATGTTGATCACAGGTTGCCTGGCATGGATGATCTTCAAATCTGCTAGAAGGTGCAGTCGAGTCACAACACCCCCATCCCAGTAACAGTGGTGAGGTCGACCCCTTGCCCCAGCCTGAGCCCACCCAACCCAGGACCCTTCCTCTGCAGTCTGCCAGAAACATAGGGGCAAATAGCCACTGGACCAATCTTCTTGAAGCTCCTCAATATTCAATGTACCAGGCCAGGGTGTCAGTGCCAAGGTGCCAGGGATAGTACATGGTGGGCACTGCCAAGGTGTGTGGCCTAAAAGGGTGCTGAATAGGGTGAGTGGGGGATTTGAGGGAGGAGGGGTGATGAGGGAGGGCCTGACCATGGAGATCAGAGGCCATTGAAAATTGCCACCAGGCAGGAGGGTTCCCCAAGATGGCCTCATTTGCATCTACAGGTAGGATTCACCCACTTAAAAGATGTTGCCAGCACCAATTGGCAACATTCTTGTTTTCCCACCAGTGTGAATGCTGCAAAATTGAGTAGAATTGGTATTTGTAAAATTGTAAAATGCTAGGGAAAAGGCATTGCATGGTCCCTTTAAAAGGTGGCACTTTTTCTGTGCTATGAGAGTTAAAAAATATGCAAGTATTAGGGAGCCCCAAACTGAAACATTTGTATCAAAAGGCCAAACAGCAGTTTTTACCCAGACAATAGGCTTTTGAATTTTAGCCAATCAATTTGAATTAGGCAGTTAGCTACCAAGAACCTATTAAATTTAAATCTGACGGTTTTGACAACCTAAGACTAATCCTATTGTGGGAAATATTGATATATCATCTCAAGTATAAAAAAAAGTGGGCAATGGGACAAAAAGGAGAGAGCAACTGCCACCTGCCACAGATCTGAGCTCAAAGCATCATCTACTAGATAGCAAAAGTACCATAGAAGAAAGAAATTCCAGAAGATACAAAATTTGGTTGTAAGTTAGACAGTAACTAATTTCTATTTTTGTTAATGGGTGGGAATTGTATTTATGTGAACAGCATCCATTAGAATCTTATTTTATTCGGGAATAGTTAATAGAAAGATTTATTCAGTTCGTAAATAATTTAGTTAAGTTGTTCACTGTTAGTAGATAAATAAATAAATTGTTACACGTTGATTTTAGAGTGAGTGTCAGGGATTTATTTTGTATTTAACCACTAGGAGTTGCTGACGTGCAGGTCACACCACTTCACAAATACTTTTTACACTTTACAAGGGTGTTTCAGTGGTAGCTCTCAGAGGGTTGGAATCTTAAACAAATCTTAAGTGGAAAATCTGTTTTGGTGGCTTGTCAGTTAAATCAAAAGCAGGGAAATGGCTCTTAACATTTCTAAAAAGATTCTGGGGGTCAAAAACGCTTCCCAAATTTGCCAAGAAATTTTAGAAAGTTAGAAAAAGATGACACTTGTAGAATTAGCAAACAGGCTAAAATTGGGTTTAACCAAGGATAATAAGAAAGCTGAAATTGTGACATAGTTAGTCAAGCATTTAAGTATATCAGAGAAATGCAGTGGAGTCAGAAAAAAATTAATTGCAAATGAGACAATTAGAGTTACAAAGTAAGCTTTAAAGACTGGAGTTAGAAGAAAGAGAGAAGGGAAGAGTGAGGAATGCCGAGAAGAAATGGAAAAAGAGAGAGGAGAAAGAAGAAAAAGGAGAGGAAACCCTGGCAGAAGATAAAGAAAGGGAACGAGTGTTTGATTTGGAAAAGATGAAGTTGGAACTTTAAAAATGCAAGATAGAAGTAGATGGTGAGCAAACTTATCGTAGCCAACCACCTGATAGGGACATATGTCTAAACATTATCAAAATTTGATGGAAAAAGTGCAGAAGCCTTTTTCATTTCCTTTGAGAAATTGGCTACACACATGAATTGGTTAGAGGAGGTGTGGATAATGTTAATCCAGACCAAGTTGGTGGGCAGGGTACTGAGGTGTTTGCAGCACTGTCAGAGGAGGTGTAAGGAAAATATGAAGACATAAAAAGGGTTATTTTGAGTACATATGAATTGGTACCAGAAGCATATAGACAATGGTTCAGAAATGTAAGGAAGGAACCAGGTTAGACTGATATTGAGTTTGAAAGAATTAAACAAAGCAACTTTGATAGACTGGTGAGAGCATTAAGGGTAGAAAGGCTATTAGTGATATTATTCTGCTGGAGGAGTTTAAAAACTCACTTCCAGAACTTCTTATCACATCTGGAAGGCAGTGAAGGAAATCTTAAGTTGAGGAGCTGAAGGAGAGTGCACAGCCCAGGCACAGGTGGATATTAAGATAGCGCCCGATCTTTTCAAAGACTTCACCTGTGTGGATAAGATTTACTCAGGTAGAACAGGGGGAGTTGAGGAACAGAAAGTTGAAACAGTGAGAAGAGCTGCAGAATTGGCAGATGAATACATATTAGTGCATAAATTGAAATTTAGCTTCCTACAACAATTTCATTTCGTGAAAGATAGAAGTTGGGAAAGAAGGAGATACTTCAATGAAAAACTAAAAGTAGATCACACTGGAAACAGTTTACCACATGTGAAAAAGAAACTGAAGAGAGTGGAAAAGAGGTGAAAGAGCTGAGTGTTTTCACTGTAATAAGGTACAGCACACAAAGGCACAGTGATGGTGGCTTAAGAAAGGCACTGGGAAAAAGGGTGTGGTAAAAGAGGCTCAACCAGTGGGATTAGTTAAGGCAGTGAAGGAAATCTTAAGGGAAGTTGAGGAGCTGAAGGAGAGTGCATAGCCCAGGCATGGCTGGATGTTAAGATAGTGCCCGATCTTTTCAAAGACTTCACCTGTGTGGGTAAGATTTACTCAGGTAGAACAGGGGGAGTAGGTAAAGATGTCAATATATTGAGAGATATGGGAGCTAGACTGTCTCTAAGAATAAGAAATTAAAATATTTGCACTCCTTCTGAAATATTGCCCAAGAGAGTGATAATCTGTGGAATAAATGGAAAGAGAAGTACTGTTCCCAAGTGTAAAGCTAGAAAGTCCAATCAGGACTGGGGATGTGATAGTGGGAGTGAGAGAAAACTTGGCTATTCCAGGAATACAGCTTATTCTTGGAAATGATATAGCTGGATCACAGGTGGGAGTGATGTCCGTTGTAGTGGAAAAGCCAAAGCAAAACAGGGAACTTACGAGTTAAAAGAAATTTTTTCCAGACTGTGTGATGACAAGATCCCAGAGCCGTAAGTTGAAACAGAAAGGGAGAATAAAAGAGAAAGATGAAGAAGTTGAGGCCTTGTTAGCTGACACTCTCTGTTTGATGAGATGGTAAAGGTAAAACCTAAACAGATAGAGGATCAGGCAGAGGTGTTTAGTTCTGAAAGAGTAATGAAGTTACAACAAAAAGATGAGACAATAAAGGAGTTGTATCATAAAGACTACTCAGAAAAGGAACCAGAGTGTATTCCAGAATCCTATTACCTTAAGGATAAAATCTTATGGCGGAAATGGAGAGCTTGGCAGGTTAGTGCAGATGAGAAATGGGCGAAGCTCACCAGATTGTGTTGCCGATAGAATACTGACAGGAAGTATTGTGGGTAACACACAAATTACCTGTAGGAGGTCATCTAGGAGTGAGGAAGACTCAGGCTAAGATACAGAAGCAATTTTATTGGCCTGGATTACATAGATGAGGTTGAATTTTGCCATACCTATCAGATGTGTCAGATGGTAGGAAGGCCACAGGCAATGATAAAAGCAGTACCTTAGGTGTCAATTCCCACATCTGAAGAACCTTTTACACAGGTTATAATTGAATGTGTAAGTCCCCTCCTTAAAACCTAAAATGGGAACCAATATTTGCTAGCCTTAATGCATGTGTCTATCTGGTTTCTTGAGGCAATTCCATCACAGAATGTCAAGACAAAAAAGAAGAGTTGCTCACTTTCTTTACCCATTGTGGATTACCCAGAGATTCAGTCAGACCAAGGATCCAATTTTACTGCCAAATTATTTAAAGAGGTCGTGGATAGGTTAGGCAGCAGATACTTTACATAGAGTGCATACCATTCTGAATCCCAGGGAGCATCGGAAAGATGGCATCAGACCCTAAAACCATGTTGAGGGCTTGTTGCCAGGATTACCCATATGATTAGGATTTATATTATCAGCTATTAGAGATGCTCCAAATTAATCGACTCAGTTTAGTCCATTTGAATTGATATTTGGACATGAAGTAAGAGGGCCTTTAAAATTAATTCAGGAAAAGTTGGTAGGTCTGAAGTCAGAAATCTTACAGTTGGATTCTGTGTCAGAGGTGGGAGAAAGATTAAACAGAATAGGTGAATTTGCCAGACAACATTTGAAGGTGGCACAGCACCAAATGGAGCAAGAAGCAGATAAGAAATCTAAAATTAGCACGCTTGCCTGTGGGGATAAAGTATTACGCTATTACCAGTGGTAGGAGATCCCTTCAAAGCAAGGTTTAATGGTCCCTATCAGGTTGAGAAGAAGTTAAGTCAGGTGAATTATCTGATAAAGATGCCAGATAGGAAAAAAAATTAGGACATGTCATGTAAACATGCTGAAAACATACTAAGACAGGGAAAAGGAATCAATGAAACAGGTATTAGTTACTGCCACTCAGAGGGAGGAAGCAAATCCAGATGATTTGGATTTTGATGTGTCTCTGAATGAATTGAAAAATGATGAAATCCTTAAGGAATGAAATAAGGTAGTGAGCTATCTGTCTCAGAAAACTGCATTAAAAGACTTGTACAATGCTATGAGGAACTGTGGAGAAATAGAATGGGGAGGACGAATGATACAGTACATGAAGTTGACAGAAAGAATCTGTTCCAATAAAATTACACACCTATTGGTTTAATGCTCTCAATGCAGCGCAAGTTCAGAAGGAAATGGAAGTGATTCTTCAAGAAGATGTCATAGAGCCAAATCAAAGCCATCAGGCAGGAAATTAGAGATGTAAATTGGAAGGAGGTTTTCTCAGGGAAATGTACCGAAGTAAGGTGGCAGATTTTCAAGGAATGTTTGTCTGGAGTTCTGCACGACAATGTTCTGATGAGACAGGAAGGTTATGGTAGGTTACAGGAACCGTGGTGCATGAAATCTAGTCAAAAAGAAAAGCGTACAAAAGGTTCAGGGAGTTAGGTAATGTTAGGAATCTAGAGGAGTATACAGCTTGTAGGAAGGAACTTAAGAAGGAAATTAGGAGAGCCAGAGGGGCCTTGGCAGGTAAGATTAAAGAAAACCCTAAGGCGTTCTACAAACACGTAAAGAGTAAAAGGATGGGATAGAACATAGAACATAGAACACTACAGCACAAACAGGCTCTTCAGCCCACAAGTTGTGCCGATCATATCCATACCATCCATACCTAACAAGTCATAGAACTATCTGTAACTCCCAATCCCATTAGATCCCATATACTCATCCAGAAGTCTTTTAAAAGACTCTAGCGAGTTCACCTCTACCACCACCGACTGCAGCCGATTCCACTCACTCACCACCCTCTGAGTGAAAAACTTACCCCTGACATCTCCTCTGTACTTGCTCCGCAGCACCTTAAACCTGTGTCCTCTCGTAGCGACCATTTCAGCCCTAGGAAATAGCCTCCGAGAATCCACCCTATCTATTCCTCTCAACATCTTATAAACCTCTATCAGGTCGCCTCTCAACCTTCGTCTCTCCAGGGAGAAGAGCCCTAGCTCCCTCAACCTATCTTCATAAGGCATGCCTCCCAATCCAGGCAACATCCTTGTAAATCTCCTCTGCACCTTCTCAATAGCTTCCACATCCTTCCTATAGTGAGGTGACCAGAACTGCGCACAGTACTCCAAGTGGGGTCTGACAAGGGTCTTATAAAGTTGCAGCATTACCTCCCAACGCCTAAACTCAATCCCTCGATTAATGAAGGCCAGCATACCATATGTGATGTGAAGGAATAGGACCCATAAAATGTGACGGTGGAAAAGTTTGTATAGAACCGGTAGAAATAGCAGTGGTGCTCAATGAGTACTTTACTTTGGTATTCACAGCGGAAAAGAACCATCTACAGTGGTTGTAGTGCAGGCTTGTGGTGGCAGACTGAAAAGCTTGAGTATGTGGACATTAAGAAAGAGGATGTGTTGGAGCTTTTGAATAGCATCAAGATAGGTAAGTCACCAGGACCAGATGGGATGTACCCCAGGTTACTGTGGGAGGCGAGGGAAGAGATTGCAGAGCCTCTGGTGGTAATCTTTGCATCATCGATGGAGACAGGAGAGGTTCCGGCGGATTGGAGGATTGCGGAAGTGGTTCCTATATTCAAGAAAGGGAATAGATATAGCCCAGGAAATTATCGACAGGTGAGTCTAACCTCAGTGGTTGGTAAGCTGATGGAAAGGAGCCTGAGAGACAGGATTTATGAACATTTAGAGAAGTATAGTATGATCAAAAGTAGTCAGCACGGCTTTGTCAAAGGCAGATTGTGCCTTACGAGGCTGGTTGAGTGTTTTGAAAATGTGATTAAACACATTGACAAAGGAAGGGCGGTGGATGTAGTTTATATGGACTTCAGCAAAGTGTTTGATAAGCTCCCCCATGCAAGACTTATTGAGAAAGTAAGTGGGCATGGGATCCAAGGGGACGTTGCTTTGTGGATCCAGAACTGGCTTGCACGCAGAAGGCAGAGAGTGATTGTGGGTGGGTCTTTTCTGCATGGAGGTCAGTCACCAGTGGAGTGCCCCAGGGATCTGTTCTGGGACCCTTGCTGTTTCTGATTTTTATAAATGACCTGGATGAGGAAGTGGAGGGATGGGTTAGTAAGCTCACTGACGATACGAAGGTTGGTGGTGTTGTGGATAGTTTGGAGGGATGTCAGAAGTTGCAGCGAGACATAAATAGGATGCAAGGCTGGGCAGAGAAGTGGCGGATGGACTTCAACCTGGATAAATGTGTAATGGTACATGTTGGCAGGTCAAATGGGATGAAGGAGTATAATATTATGGGTAAGACTCTTAGCAGTGTGGAAGATAAGAAGGATCTTGGAGTCTGGGTTCATAGGACTCTCAAATCAGCTTCGCAGGTAGAAGATGTGGTTAAGAAGGCATATGGTGTATTGGCCTTCATCAATCGAGGAATTGAGTTTAGGAGTAGGGAGATAATCTGCTGAGACCCCACTTGGAGTACTGTGCTCAGTTCTGGTCACCTCATTATAGACAGGATGTGGAAGCCATTGAAAGGGTGCAGAGGAGATTTACAAGGATGTTACCTGGGTTGGGTGGCATGAGGCTAGGTTGAGACAGCTCGACCTTTTCTCCTTAGAGAGACAAACGATGAGAGGGGACCTGATAGAGGTGTATAAGATGATGAGAGGTTTTGATCAGGTGGAGTCTCAGAGACTTTTCCCCAGGGCTGAAATGGCTGCCACAAGAGGACACAGGCTTAAGATGCTGGGGAGTAGGTACAGAGGAGATGTCAGGGGTAAGTTTTTCACTCAGAGGGTGGTGGGTGAGTGGAATCGGCTGCCGGTGGTGCTGGTGGAGGCAAATTCGTTCAGGTCTTTTAAGAGACTTCTGGATGAGTACATGGGACCTAATAGGATTGAGAGTTATAGGTAAGCCTAGTAGGTAGGGATAAGATCGGTGCAACTTGTGGGCTGAAGGGCCTGTTTGTGCCATAGTTTTTCTATGATTCTATGCCCTAAAGTGAGTGGATTTCGCCTATCGTATTGGTACCCAAACCTAATGGTACTCAATGATTCTCCTAAATTATCAGAAGGTCAAGGCTGGATGATTGAGTGGAAAAGTAGGATAAGCCACTTAAATCACAAAGTTGACTTTATATTTACTGGCAAGTATCTTTGTCAGAGAGAGCAGAAGAAGTTATTGCTTTTGTAACCCCAAATGGGTTATATCAATTTAAAGTAATGCCCTTTGGGTTGAAAAGTGCACCAGCCATTTTTCAAAGGCTTATGAACAGAGTTGTTGCAAGATTGATTAATTGTGTTGTCCACATAGATGACTTAATGATCTTTAGCCATTCATGGAAAAATCACATGGAGCATTTGGCAGAGCTCTTTGAGAAATCATGGAAGGCAAAGTTGGTCATAAACTTGACAAAAACGAATTTGTGAAGGTGGAAGTGACATTCTCAGGGCACAACATTGGATACAGAAGGATGACACTGAGAACCATGAAGACGAAGGCTATTGAGGAATTTCCAAGACCATCTAGCACGAGGGGGCATGGCTTTAAATTAAGGGGGGGTAGCTACAGGACGGATGTCAGGGGTAGGTTCTTTACCCAGCGGGTGGTGAGGGATTGGAATGCCCTGCCTGCTGCAGTTGTAAATGCGTCTAGTTTGGGGGCGTTTAAGAGATCTCTGGATAGGTTTATGGACGAAAAGGGATTGGTATAGGCTAGTGGGTCATTGTTTTTGTAACTGGTCGGCGCAACATCGTGGGCCGAAGGGCCTGTTCTGCGCTGTAATGTTCTATGTTCTATATATCATTGAAGAAGGAAGTGCTATGATTTTTGGGATTGAGTGGATTCTACAGAAAGTTTGTCCCAAACATTAGTAGTGTAGTGGCACCTTTGATAGATTTGTTAAAGAAAGATCACAATATTTTGGTGGACAGAACAATACCAGGAAGCATTTGAGAATTTGAAAGTAGTGTTAACCACCACATCTGTTTTAGCCACGTCAAATTTCTTAAAACCCCTCGAAATCACCATCGACACAAGTGATGTAGGTGTTGGAGCTGTGTTGGTGCAGGAGAATGATTGTGGAATTGAAAGGAATTGAAATTGATTCTCAAAGAGCTCTGCCAAATGCTCCATGTGATTTTTTCCATGAATGGCTAAAGATCATTAAGTCATCTATGTGGACAACACAATTAATCAATCTTGCAACAACTCTGTTCATAACTCTGTTATTTAAAAAAAACTCAATCTCCATCAGAAAAAATATTCAACAATTGAAAAAGAGTTATTGAGTTTGGTAATGGCCTTACAACATTTTAATGTTTACATTGCAAATGATGCATCAGAGACGATATAAAAATCACAATCCTTTGACACATCTCGAAAGATTTAAGAACAAGAACACCAGATTATTTCATTGGAGTTTCATGCTACAAGCATAAATATAGATTGTATATGTTGCGGGTGATGAAAATATTATCACAGATGTTCTATCACAAATTTTTAAAAAATGTTTATATAAGATAGAAATGATATTGTCCAATTTATACTAAAATAGAATTAGTATAAAATGTGAAACTCTAGCTTAAAGAGTTATGGATATAGTAATATAATGAAGTTAAAGTTTTTTTAAAAAATGAAGCCATCTTTTCATGATGATAATTTATTTTTCTTAAAGGGATGGCGCTGCAAAGTTGTAAATTAGCGTTTGTAAAATTGTAAAATGCCGGGGAGAAAACATTGCATGTTCCTTTAAAAGGTGGTGCCTTTTCTATATAGAGAGTTTAAAAAATGTAAGTTCATTGAGAGCGCCAAACTGAAACATTTGTACGAAAAGGCCAAGCAACAGTTTTTAACAAGACAACAAGCTTTTGAATTTAGCCAATCAATTTGAATTAGGCATGTAGATACCAGAAACCTAATTAAATTTAAATCTGATGGTTTTGACAACCTAGGACTAATCCTATTGTGGGAAATATTGACATGTCATCACAGTTATAAAAGAAGTGGGCAGTGGGACAAAAAAGAGAGAGCAACTGCTACCTGCCACAGCTCTCAGCTCCAAGCATATCTACTAGATAGCAAAAGTACCAAAGAAGAAAGAAGTTCCAGACCAAAGAATCAAAAGAGGAAGCCCAAAAAATTTCAGAAGACACAAAACCTGATTGTAATTTAGAAAGGGACTAAATTCAATTTTTGTTAATGAGTGGGAATTGTATTGATTTGAACTGCATTCCATTAGAATCTAGTTTTATTCAGGAATAGTTAATAGAAGGGACTTATTCAGTTTGTTAATAGTTCGTTAATTTGTTCACTGTTATATAGATAAATAAATTGTTACGTGTTGATTCTAGAGTGAGTGTGAGGGATTTGTTTTGTATTTAACCACTAGGAGTTGCTGAAGTGCAGATCACACACTTCATTTTCACAGATGAAAGGCGAGGTACTCCTCTTTTGTTGTTTCAGTGTTAGTTCTCAGAGGAGGGGAATCAACCTCCATTTTATAAAATGGGCACTTAGCCTCAAAGTGGGAGAATCAGGCCCTTTACCTTTAATTATTCAATCTAGATATTTTATAACATTGGGGAGTGCAATGTAGTACTAGTATGTATAACTGGAGTCACAGAAAGAAGGACAGAATCTGGCAACCCAAGCGACTCTTTCTATTGCTTGTTTAGAGTGGCTGCTTTATCCCTCAACTGGGGGAATGACATAGTGTCAGAAACTCAAGGGAGTAAAGTTTGAACTGAAGAGCATTTTATGTTTGTTTATTGAAAAAAATTGCAACATTTATTTCCACATTCTAACTATCTTACCTGTGATTATGTTTTTATTATCCAAACAGAATAGTTACCTGATTGATGTGCCACCGTCGCTGGAGCCTGAACATCATCATAAGATTGCCCATCAGTAATGACAATCAATACATTCATATTGTTGTTCTTCAATTTTCCAAACAGGTTCTTTGTGGTGTAAGTAATTGCCTCCCCAGTAGCTGTACCACCACTCCAGTAGTGGATATTCCTGATAGCATTCAGCACTGCATCCTTGGTTAAATATTCACCAAAATCAAATTCAATTCTTTGATTGTATGTGAACTGGACAGCACCAACTCTTGCACCGATCTGATAAATGTCAAAGTGTTTCACAATTTCAGAGATGAAGTTTAGAACTGTGCGAAAATTGACTTCTCCAACGCTGCTGGATCCATCGATGAGGAAGCCAAGGTTTACTGAATTGTAACAAGTTCTGCTGCATGTCATCAGGCTGTAGGAGCACAACCTTTGTGCTAAAGGTTTTATAAACTTGTACATCCCAAACCAGTTTGGAATAGCATAGGAAAACATCCCATTGTTTTTGCAAACAATCTGAGAATGAAGAAAATGAACAGGAATCACTGGCGATTGTAAAACATTTCTACCACATTTGCTGTTTTTTGAAGATAACCATTGTTGAATAATAAACGATATACCAGTAATGGGTTAGTAAATATCCAAATGCTATTAAATTTATAATGTTAATAATGTTGGTTCTTGTTAACGTTGTTGGTTCTGACTGATATTAAAGATATTATTACCAGGTGATTGAACCTTTTAAAGTTTGCTTCTTATTGGTTGCAGTGATGGTGATCACTGCCCTTGAATGCATCATGCTGCAAGCTAGAATTCAGTCCAGAAATTTCACTCTCAAATTGTTGTGTACATTTTCCTACAATGTGAATCCTCAACCTTAAAAATTGGCAATATATCAGGCCTACAAATACAACCTTAATTAAGAAAAAACAATGGAGCAGTAGTAATACATAAAAGGTTAAATTAATGAGACATGGTTAGAACAGGGACAGGAAGTTCCGGTGTATAGATGTTTCAGTAAGAGTCGGGAAGGTGGTAAAAGAGGTGGAGAACTAGCATTGTTAATCAAGGATCGTTTAACGGCTGCTGAAAAGCATTTTGAGGGCGATCTGCCGACTGAGGTAATATGGGCTGAAGTTAGAAATAGGAAAGGATCGGTCATGTTGTTAGGATTTCCTATAGGCCCCCAAATAGTAATAGAGATGTGGAGAGGAAATGGCAAAACAGATTATGAATAGGTGTGGAGGTCACAGGGTAGTTATCATGGGTGACTTTAACTTTCCAAATATTGATTGGAACCTTTATAGGTCGAATAGTTCGGATGGGACACTTTTTATACAGTGTGTGCAGGAGGGTTTCCTGACACAATATGTGGATAAGCTGACAAGAGGTGGGGCCACATTGGACTTGGTACTGGGTAATGAACCAGGCCAAGTGTTAGATTTGTTTGTGGGAGAGCACTTTGGAGATAGTGACCACAATTCAGTGTCTTTCATTATTGCAATGGAGAGGGATAAGGTCACACGACAGGGGCAAGTTTTATAATAGGGGCAGGATAATTATGATGTGATTAGGCAAGAATTAGGGAGCATAAGATGGGAGCAGAAACTGTCAGGTATAGGCACAAATGAAAAGTGGAGCTTTTTCAAGGAACATGTCCTAGATAGGTATGTCCCTGGCAGACAGGAAGGAAATGGCCGAGTGAGGGAACCATGGTTCACAAAGGAGGTTGAATGTCTTGTTAAGAGGAAAAGGGAAGCGTGTGTAAGGATGAAAAAACAAGGTTCAATTGGGTCGCTTCAGTGTTACAAGATAGCAAGGAATGAGTTAAAGAAAGGGCTCAGGAGAGCTAGGAGGGAGCATGAGAAGTCCTTGGCGGGTCGGATAAAAGAAAACACCAAGGCTTTTTACTCTTAGTGAGAAATAAAAGAGTGACCAGGATGAGATTAGGGCCAGTCAAAGATAGTAGTGGGAGCTTGTGCATGGAGTCAGAAGAGATAGGTGAGGCATTGAATGAATACTTTCCTTCAGTGTTCACTAAGGAGAGGGGCCATGTTTTTGAGGATGACTGTGTGATACAGGCTGATAGGATGGAGGAGGTAGATGTTCTGAGGGAAGATGTATTAGTGATTTTGAAAAACCTGAGGGTGGATAAGTTCCTTGGGCCAGATGGGATACATCCTTGGATACTTTTGGAGGCAAGGGATGAGATCGTGGAGCCTTTAGCTTTGATCTTTGGGTTCTCACTGTCCATGGGGATTGTGCCAGAGGACTGGAGAGTGGTGAATGTTGTTCATCTCTTCAAGAAAGTAAATAGGAATGACCCTGGTAATTATAGGCCAGTTAGTCTTACTTCAGCGGTTGGTAAGTTAATGGAAAGGATCCTGAGAGATAGGATTTATGATCATTTGGAAAGATGCAGTTTAATCCGGGACAGTCAGCATGGTTTTGTGGGGGGTAAGTCCTGCCTCACAAATTTGACTGAATTCTTTGAGGCGGTAACTAAGTGTGTGGACGAAGATTGAGTAGTTGATGTTGTATACATGGATTTTAGTAAGGCGTTTGATAAGGTCCCCCATGGTAGGCTCATGAAGAAGATAAGGATGTGTGGGATAGAAGGAAATTTGGCTGATTGGATAAGTAACTGGCTATCTCATAGAAGACAGAGGGTGGTGGTGGCGGAAGGAAAATTTTCAGTTACCAGCAGTGTACCACAGGGGTCAGTGCTGGGTCCTCCGCTATTTGTGATTTTTATCAATGGAAGAGGGGACTGAAGGGTGGGTTAGTAAATTTGCTGATGACACCAAGATTGGTGGAGTAGTGGATGAGGTGGAGGGCTGTTGCAGGCTGCAAAGAGACATTGATAGGATGCAGAGCTGGGCCAACAGAAAGGACAACAGGACTAGAGGGCACAGCCTCAAGATAAGGGGGGGGCAGTTTAGAACGGAGTTGAGGAGGAACTTCTTCACTCAAAGGGTGGTGAATCTCTGGAATTCTCTGCCCGTTGAAGTGGTGGAGGCTACCTCGCTAAATATATTTAAGACGCGGGTAGATAGGTTTTTGGTAGGCAAGGGGATTAAGGGTTATGAGGAGAAAGCGGGAAAGTGGAACTGATCCACTTCAGATCAGCCATGATCTTATTGAATGGCAGGGCAGGCTCGAAGGGCTAGATGGCCTACTCCTGCTCCTATTTCTTATGTTCTTATGGGCCAAAAGGTGGCAGATGAGGTTTAACCCTGATAAATGTGAGGTGATTCATTTTGGTAGGACAAACTTGAATGCAGATTACAGGGTCAATGGCAGGGTTCTAAGGAATGGGGAGAAACAGAGAGATCTTGGGGTTCATATCCACAGATCTTTGAAGGTTGCCACTCAAGTGGATAGAGCCATGAAGAAGGCTTATGGTATGTTACCATTTATTAACAGGGGGTTTGAGTTTAAGAGCCGTGGGGTTATGCTGCAACTATACCAGACCTTGGTGAGACCACATTTGGAATATTGTGTTCAGTTCTGGTCACTTCAATATAAGAAGGATGTGGAAGCATTGGAGAGAGTGTAGAGGAGATTTAGCAGGATGCTGCCTGGTTTGGAGGGTAGGTCTTATGAGGAAAGGTTGAGGGAGCTGGGGCTTTTCTCTTTGGAGTGGAGGAGGATGAGAGGCCACTTAATAGAGGTTTATAAGATGATGAGAGGGATTGATAGAGTGGACGTTCAGAGATTATTTCCTCGGGTGGATGTAGCTGTTACTATGGGCCATAACTATAAGGTTCATGGTGGGAGATATAGAAGGGATGTCCGAGGTAGATTCTTTACTCAGAGAGTGGTTGGGGTGTGGAATACATTGCCTGCTGTGATAGTGGAGTCAGACAGTTTAGGAACTTTCAAGTGATTATTGGATAGGCACATGGAGCACACCAGAATGATAAGGAGTGGGATAGCTTGATCTTGAGATTGGACAGAGCTCGGCACAGCATTGAGGGCCGAAGGGCTTGTACTGTGCTGTACTGTTCTATATTCTATGTTCTAATGGTGAACCCCTAATAATTTATGTAAATTAGAAACTGATTGTATCCAGCCAATGTGAGTTTGGTTTTTTTGGAGTGTGTGTATCTAGCAGAGTTTCAGTGAATCTCTGCCTTATTCTCTGAATTACCTAGAATTTAGTAAATTTGTTCATTTAATTACAACTGCTCAAAAATGATTAAGAAATGCATCAAATTGAACACCACTAGTTACAGAATTATAAAAATTAAAATTAATTTACATGATAATGAACCAAAGCTATTTCACAGATTATGGGGCACATAGAGAAGTAACAAAGTGCTGAGGGGAGATATTGAAATGTCAGCAGGTGTAGTGGATTGAAAATGTGTTGTCATTTACTGATTATGATAAGATGTTCCCATTTACTGCTCCGAATACAAAATAGAATTGGTTCCACTATTTAACTTGCCTTATTGAAAACTGTGAATTATAGTCAATTAGCCATTGAAGAAACGTGGTTGCAATGTTGTCAAGGCCATGACCTGAATAGTCAACAGTATTTGACATTTTGGAAGGATAGGAGGGAAGGGAAAAGGTGGTGGGGTAACCATGTTAATAAAGGATAAGATCAGTACAATAACAAGGAATTCTTTTAGTTTAGAAGATTAAGATACAAAAATCTTGGAGTTAGGGTGGGGATAAGACATAGCAAAGGGAAAAAAGAAATAAGTTACTGGTCGGAGCAGTTTGTAGGCCTCCTAACAACAATTATGCAGGAGGACAGAGTATGCATCAAGAAATAGTTGGGGTTTGCAAGAAAGGTATTGCAAATAATCATGGGTGACTTCGATCTTCACATCAAATGGACAAATCTAATTGGCAATGGTGGCTTGGAGGGCATATTGTCCCAATTATCAAGTATAATTGGGACAGTTTCTTTGAACAACACATTCAGGAACCTACCAGAGAACTTTGTAATGTGTAATGAGAAGGATTAATTAAGGACCTCATAGTGAAGGATCCTCAAGACATGATTTATCATAACAAGATAGAATTTCACATTCAGTTTGAGAGTGAGAAATGTGGGTCTGAACTTAGTGGGCAGGATTCTCTGCTCATGATTGCAGCGGGTGGGTTTAGTGGAAAATATGGCAAGAAGGCCTTAGACAGCATGAATGCATCACCCCCATCTCCTTGCCATGCTCCCCCCAACCTCACCAACCCCATCGTAAGTGGCGAGCTGCATTTCCCAATGTTCAAAAAGGGCAGCACAGTGATTAGCATTACTGCCTCACAGCACCAAGGACCCAGGTTCGATTTCTGGCTGGGATGACTGTGCAGAATTTGTACATTCTTCCCGTGTCTGCATGGGGTCTCCTCTGGGTGCTCCAGTTTCCTCCCACAGTCCAAATATGCACGGGTTAGGTGGATTGCCCGTAATAAATTGCCCCTTGGTTTCAGGGGAACTAGCTGGGGTAAATGCATGGAGGTGTGGGGATAGGGCCTGGGTGGGACTGTAGTTGGTGCAGACTCAATGGGCCTGTAGGGATTCGATGAACTTTGGGAATCTCATTAGCGGAATCATACCCCAAATCAGATAAACATTTTCCAATGGTGTGATGTCAGAACAGCACACTATATGACTGATTTCAAAAGGCGTGCATGTGGTGAGCAGAACTCCAAGGAGAGTTTGGAGGAGAATGCACTCAAACTGAAGCAGCACTTATGAAGAGGCTCCTTATTTTTGGGGGGAGGAGGAGTGAGTGGGGGAGGGGGGTTCACAGGCAATTCTGAACAGTATCTCTTTGAAGGCTACCTTCTGGTACCAGGGCACAGCTTTCTATGAAGGGCTGCACAGAACTCAGGGGAAGGATGGGAAGGCTGGGGCACAGGCTTCAATCTGATTGGATGGGGGATGGTGAGTCACCACAAACTGCTGAAGGTTCCAAACAATGACAAGTATGTGTGGAGGCAGGATATAATCAAGACAAAACTAATGGAAAACATGTCAATGATCAGTACCTTGTTGCAGTGGGAATTGTTTAGCTTGAACTTAATTAACATACTTAAAGAGATTAGTCACACAATTGTGCCCTTTAAACAGCACTAACATATGCGAATGTCAATGACTTGCTCAGCATTTAACCATTGGAGCGTGGACTTCCAAATTCAATGACTGTTACGGCGTTTTGTAGCATTGCCCAACATACCCTATTAGAAAGGTGGCCATGGCCCAGTGTCCGAGAATAACACTCTTGGCTCTGTGCTGAAGAGCATATTGATAAGTGCTACCATGGACCAAGCTGAGTGCAAGGCCTTCAGGTGCAGGTTAGGACAATGTCGGTACCTGAGATGAGAGTCAGGATGGAGTCAAGCAGCCAAACCTGTCATCACTCGGTCATGTGGTGTGAGGTGGTGATGGTGTGGGGTCTTGCTCAACCAGCATCAAAGTTGTGGCCAGGACATAAGTCAATAGGCTTCCAGAGGCAGCTTCAGATAATGAATGGACAAAGAGTGGTCCTTCAGAGAGACATGCTAAACAGCAAGTGTCTGTTTCTAATACTACAGTGGGTGGAATGTAAGAAACACGGGGTCTGGTGATCTCACAGTCATTCTTTGTGATCTTAGGTAGGAGAGAAGAAGCAGACATCAACAGAGGCACTTGGATCACCAAAGGCCAGAGCAGAACCATCAAGAGGAAAGAACTAGTGTTGCCAAACACTATGCATGTCCAAGAAGCTAGTTGGTCATATCTACCATTTTCTGCAGGATTTGGCACATGGGCATCCACCAGTGCCCAATCTTTACACCAGTATTCCATAGGGCTCCACAAGTGAAGTTTCAACCTTCTGCACACAAGTGCATCAAGGAGGTAACAGAAACAATCTTTGCAAACACATAACTTAATTTCAACCAGGATCAGGCAAGCTAGGAATCAACAGTAATGGCATTTGTGCTGATCAGTGAATGCCACAAGAATGCAGTCAATAGCACCCAGTATCTGTGGAAAACCAGATTTCTGAGGCATCAAGCAGTAAACCACAATGACTTCCACTCTGAATGTTCAGCTGGTCTGTGACCGCACCAAACACATTCTCCAGTTGTGTGCTGAATTCCCAGGGAGCGTGCATGAGTCCTACATTCTCAACTGCTCTCAGATTCCTGGATTGGCTCCTTGGGGACAACTGAGGATGTGGCTGATGATGCCTGTATGGAGCTAGAGAGTGCAGCTGATACAAGGTACAATGAGGCTCATTTTGCACTTTGATAGAACAGACCATCAGGATGCTGAAGATGAGGTCCTAGTGCCTGGACTGGTCTGGTGGAGTGTGTCAATACAATCTGCAGAGGGTGTCACAGTTGCCTGCTGCACCCTGCACTACCTGGTGCTATAACCGGGGCAGGAAGTACCTGAGGAGGAGATGGACGATGTTGAAGGGGATGAGGTTGAGGAAATCGTTGAGGGAGAGGATGTCAGCCATGAGGCAAAGATCTCAAGCTCGGGATATGTTCTTTTCCATTAAATGCATGGGAGATGATAAGGAGATTCTGTGAGGACATCCCATTATCTTCACGTGGAATGTGTGGGCATTGCTCTCCTGTCTGACTGATGGCAGTGTACATCCTCTGTGATAAGGCTCCTGTATTGGGAATGCAGCAGATGCTCATAGCCCATTCCACAAGAATGATGACGACTTGCAGTGGAAACACACAGCTTCTGTGAATGCCTGACTGATGGCAGTTCACTTGCTCTCAATAACCAGTGGTAATAACCCTTGAAGAACACAGTGTCACCAGAAGGTGATGGAATGGGGAGTAGCCGCACCTCAAAGCTGTAGAGAGCACACAGGCAGAATGACTGAGCTGTGTGACACCTGCCCAGAACATGCTGGTAGACATTTTAATTCCCATCGAGATACAGCATTACTGATGTATTCAGTCACTGTGAAGGAATGCCATCGACGTGTTGGCAAGGATGAACAAAGCACAAGGAAGAAACTCGGGACTGACAGTCCTGCCTTTAATTTGTGTGGAAATCAATGTTTCACTTCAGACTATCAGGACCAAAATTTGTCATAACAAGGAGGCATTGGAAGGATGAAATTAATGAGAATCTATGTTATGTACCAGTGATTAACACCCATGCCCACAATCTGCAGTTATAACTTTCTAACCTTCCTTACCCTGCCCCTAGATCTTGGTGCATCCCCAACATCCAGTGTGGCAGCCCGCTGATTGCTACATCCTGGTTTGTGATGTCCCTGTTGGGCTTCCCCTGAAGGGCTGAGATCTGGGAGACCTCTGGCCAGCTTTCAGGGTCCTGCTGTGTAGCAGTGCCACCCTCCTCAGCCTGTGGAGCTGAAGCGGTCACAGGAAGAGGAGATTCAGGTGGGTGGGATACTTCCAGAGTGAGTTGAGTAGCTAACTCTGGGGTGTGCAGCAGCTGATCTTCCTCCTTATGGGTGACCAAGGGCCCCTGGCTTCCTCCTTAAGAGGGAGGAGCAGCCTCAGTGAGCTCATGCAACCCCACTCCTCTCTGATGCTGACACTAGTAGATGCAGGCAAGTATGTCATGGAGCACAGCTCCTGCAGCAGTGCAGGGCAGAAGTCTTGGACCAAGGTTTCTACTGTGGCTGCCACCATACCAATGTTGCACTCAGCGCATTGGCCTGTTGGCACAATCTGGCACAACCTCAAACTGAAGATGGATGGACTACTTCTTGGAGCCCTGCAATCTTTGGAGCTCCAGAATTGAGGCATAACTGAGTCCAGAGGCTTGTCATTTGACTTGGACTGAGATCGAGCATCCAGTGATACCCAAGATGGGGTGCAATGCCTTATCTTGTCGGCTCGAATCTTGTTTGTTTTTCCTGTGGGGACCATGAATTGGATTCAATTGGAATTTGAATTTGGTTTTTGGTGCAAGCAAAGATTTGGATTTGCCTGGTCCATTCAGAGCATCGGCTTTGTAACTTTAAGAATGGAGTAAAAAAATTTTTAAATCTGACTCAGACTCAGCAGATTCTTGGCTTCCAGCAATCCTCCGAGTACCAGCACTCTGGGCCACCCTTGCCTCCACCCTTGGTCCTGAAAGTGTAAATTGCTCATGAGGTTGTGACCCCAAAGCTACTCTGGAAAAAGATTCCACCGAGGTGTGTGTCTCCACACTGGTTGAAGGTATGGGTTAATGTTGTGAAAGGAATTCTATTTTGGGGTTTGTGAATTGCTCCTCTGTGCTGGTGTCAGGGCTGGATCAAGGACCTGGTCATGGACCTTCTGGCCATGGCTTCTTCCCAGATGTGCCTGTGAAAGAAAGGAGAGGTCATTAGTGCTTGGCAGAAGCCTGAGAAACAGGAGACATCAGAGCATTGTTCTGATGGATGGTGCAGTGTTTTTGGTTTATCATCACCAACCTCACCATCAGCACAGGAACATTCAACATCCTCCCTATGGCTGGATGGCTCTATCCTCAAAGTCCATGAGGACTTTGAGTTCTAGCATCCCTCCAGCCATCTGAGATCTCTTCCTTCCTCTTGGCTGCCTCTGCCAGCTTGTCCTGCATGGAGAGAGTGGAAGTAGGACACCTGCCAGAGCAGATGATAAGGATGTCTGGTATATGTGGATGATGAGTGGAATCAAAGAGGTGATAAGGACAGAACCACCAGGAGAGTTGAAGGTGCGTGTAGAAGACCGTGCTGTTCCTTGAGCTGACATCAAGTAAGATCCCAGTGGATGGGTCTGAGTGTGTGAGTTGAAAGTGATGAGAAAAGTGACGTACTCTGGTGAAAGAGGGCAATCATTCATCCTTTTGCAATACTGAACGATTCTCCTTTTCTGAATGGCGTTCACACTGACCACCGCCTCCCACATTTGACTGGTGATCTTTGTTGCAAGTCTTCATCCAAGGTATGGAATAGAACATTGTGATGAGCAGATGCTCGAGGGAGGTGTTGCAGAATTGAATGCTGTATGCTTCATAGAGTTGGCAGCTTCTGAAGTGTGCCACTTGTGTGCTGGGATGGCCTTTAAATATGGTGCCCAGATCATTGAAGAACTGAGGTGAATCAAAAGCCCCCACCATCAATAAGGTATTTTTACTTAAAGGCCACAGAGTAGGCATGAAAAGCCATCATTGGCATTGATGGGAAACAGCTGCTAGCCTGTCCTGAAATCAGACCTTGCCAATCTCTGAGACAATTCCATCCAGTGTCTTAAACTTAAATAAAAGCAATTACAAGTGTACAAGTTGGTTAAAGTGGACTGGGAAAATAGTTAAAAGGAATTGGCAGTGCAGTGCCAAACATTTAAGGAGATTTTCCATGGCCCTTAACAAAGAGGAGTAGAAGAACAAATATTATTTAAATGGAGAATGACTACAGAATGCTGCAGTACTGAGAGATCTGGGAGTCCTTGTACATGAATCACAAATTAGGAAGACAAACAACATGTCATTATTGCAAGGAGGATGGAGAATAAAAATTGGGAAGTCTTACTACAACTGTACAACTGCAACTACAAAATACGAACTGAACATATGAATCAGGATAGGAGTTGGCTGTTTCGCCCTTGAGCCTCTTGTGCTATTTGATATAATCAATGCTGATCTGATTGTTGCCTCTGCTTTCCTGTCTACTCAGTAAGAAGTCTGACAACACCAGGTTTCAGTCCACCCAATTTATTTGATAGTAAACTCACAAGCTTTTGGGGTTTGCCCCTTTGTCAGGTGAATGGAGAGTTCTGTTGTCAGACTTCTTACTGTGTTTACCCCAGTCCAACGCCGGCATCTCCACATCATTCCTGTCTACTTCTCAGCCCTTTGCGTTCCTTGTCAGTTGGGAATTAGTCAAACTCAGACTTTAAAGTATTTAATGTCACTGCTCTACTGCCCTCTTGGGAAAAAATTTCCACAGGTGAATGGCCTCCTGAGAGAAAAATAATTCTCTTCATTTCCATCTTAAATGGCAGGCGCTTTACCTCAAATCACACCTACTGCTTTCAGATTTGGTCACCTCATTTAATGAGAGAGATACTTGAATTGGAGGCAGTTCAGAGAAGGTTTACTAGGTTGATTTCTGGGATGAAGGGGATGTCCCATTAGGAAAGGTTGAGCAGGTTGGGCCTGTACTCATTTGAATTTAGAAGAATGAGAAATGATCTCAATGAACATATCTTTCTCTGAGGCGGTCCCTCGAAGTTGAGGATGACTTGCTTCCACATTTAAAATGAGTTCTCAGATGAGTGAGTCCAATGCACAACCTACAGTTTCTGTCATGGGTGGGGCAGATAGTGATTGGAGGAGCTGGTGGGTGCGCTGCCTGGGTTACCACATGCTTCTTTGGCTGTTGACACTTGGCTTTAGCTTGCTCTTGGTGATGAAACTTGAAGTATTCAGCTCTCTCCCAGATTCTTTTCCTCTACTTTGGGTGGCCTTGGGCCAGGAGTTCCCACATGTTGCACTTTGTCAAGGAGACTTTGCAGGAGTCCTTGGAGCATTTCCTCTGCCACCCTGGCACTTTATTTAAGATGGGGACGAGGAAGAATTTATTTTCTTGGGGTTATTAATGTTCGGAACTCTCTTCCCCAGTGAACAGTGGAGGCTGTGTCATTGAATATATTCAAGGCTGAGTTAGATAGATTTTTGACTGACAAACAAAGCAAGCAGGAAATCGGAGTTAAGGCCATAACAGATCTTATTGACTGGCAGGGCAGGTTCTAGGACTCCTGCTCCTATTTCTTATGTTCTTATGTTTTAATTATAATAGCTTGTGCAATGGCCTTACCTTTTCCATGTAATTGGGGTCCAAAACCATCTTTTGTTCTTCTGGTAGAGCTTTTGCAACTGAGACGATAAAAACATTCATGCCAAATTCTCTGGCCAGGTTTGCAGCTCTTTCAATTTCATCTGAGGGCCAACCATCCACCAGAACAACTATAACTTTTGGATAGCCAGTCCGTGTGCCCTTATCGGGTGTGAAAAAGCTTTCTGTTGTATGGATTAGTGCTTTACCTAGTGTATAAAATTAACATTATGAATAGTTTTAAGAGAATGTTTACAGGACCATAGAATCCCTATAGTATATTAAGAGGCTATCCATCCCATCAAGTCTGCACTGACTCTCCAGAAGACCATCCCAAGGTTTACTCATTATCCTCAAACTACAACCCTTAGTTTTGGACTCCTCCAACATTGGGAACATTCTTTCTGGATCTACCCTGTCTAACTCTGATAGACTTTTATAAGTTTCTATGCGATCCCCCCTCACTCTTCTAAACTCCAATGAAGACAATCCAGCTGACTTAGTGTGTCCTCATATGACAGACCTGCTATCCCAGGAATCAGCCTGGTAAACCTTCGCTGTACTCTTTCTATAGCAAGGACATCCTTCCTCAGAGAAGGACACCAAAATTGCACACAGCACTCCAGGTGTGGCTTCACTAATAGCCTTTATAATTGCAGCAAAACATCCTTATTCCTATACTCAAATCCTCCTGTTATGAAGCTCAACATACCACTTGCTTTCTTTACTGCCTGCTGTACTTGCATGCTTACTTTCAGTATCTGATGCAGGAGGACACCAAGATCTTGCTAAGTATCTACCTCCCTCAACTTACACCCAGTCAAATAATAACCTGCCTTCCTATTACTGCTACTGAAGTGGATAACCTCACATTTACCATGTGTATGCTCTCTTACTCAGTCTGAAGCATCTCTGCATCTCCTCACAGCTCACCCTCCCACCCACTTTTGTATCATCTGTAGGTTTGGAGATAATACATTCTGTTCCCTCTTCCAAATCATTAATATATGGGACCCTAGCACAGTTTCCTGCAGTACCTCACTAGTCACAGTCTGCCAACCAGAAAAATACCCAGTTATGCCAAGGTTTTGCTTCCTGTCTGCTTTCTATTCATTTCAAGCCACTAATCACATTCCTATGGACTTTAACTTTACATGGTAAGTCTGTTATGTGATATCTTGTCAATAGCCTTCTGAAATTTTAAATAAACCACATCCATTGGTTCTCCCTGGTCAGCTCTACTAGTTACATCCTCAAAGAATTCCAATAGATTTGTCAAACATGATTTCCCCTTTGTAAATCCTTGTTGACTTTGTATACCACTGTCTTCCAAATGCTGAGCTACAAAATCCTTGATAATGGACTCCAGCAACTTATCCAGTAATGACATTAGCCTCACTGGTCTATAGTCCTCTGTTTTCTCTTTACCTCCCTTTTTGAATAGCAGGCTTACATTAGCTACCCTCCAACCTCTAGGAACCTGTTCAAGGTCCAAAGAATGTTGGAAAATGACCACAAATGGATCTACTATTTCCTGGGCCACTCCTTAGACACTAGAGATTTATCCACCTAGAAGCCTACCAATTTCCCCAAAACATTTCACTAATAATAGTGATTTCCTTCAGCTGCTTATTAAAACTTGTGTTTTGCAGACCTTCAGGTGCATTATCATTTCTTTCTTTGTGAAGGCCAAAGCAAAGTACAAATTTAGTTCCTCAGCCTTTTTTTTCGTTCCCCATTATGAATTCTCCCATTTCTGACTGTAAGGGACATTAGTTTTTGTCAATCTTATTTTCTTCATATACAGATAGAAGCTTTTACAGTCAGTTTTTATATTCCCTGCTAGCTTATTTCCATGCTCTATTTTCTCCTTCTTAATCAATCCCTTAGTCCTCCTTTGTTGTATTTTAAACGGCTTCCAATCCTCAGGTCTATTTCTTGCCAATTTGTATGCTTTTTCTTTGAATCTAATACTATCTCTAATTTCCCTTGTAAGCTGTGGTTTGGCCACAGCTCCCTTACACTGTTGCACCAATTTGGAATAAAAATTTCTGGAGTTCATCTATTCATTCCCTTACCAGTCTTGTGCTAAACAGGAATAAACAAATTTTGAAGTTCATCTGTTCATTTCTCAAAAAAGTGCCTTTGTCTGTCAACTGTCCTTCCTTTCAGTAATGTTTCCCAGTCTATCATAGTCAATTCATGTGTCATATCATCATAGTTACCTTTATTGAGGTTCAAGACTCTGAATCAACTATGTCACTATCCACTTTGACAATAGATTCAAACAACAAATCATATTATAGTCATTGATCCCTAAGGATCCTCCTCTCATTTGACTCTCCCAATCTTTGTGCAGATTAAAGTCATTCATAATCACTGATGTTCCTTTAACACATGTATCTCTGATTTCCTGTCTAATGCTATTGCGTACATTACCACTACAGTTTGGTGGTCTATATACCACCCTCACAAATGTTTTTTTATCCCTTTGTGTTTCTTAACTCGACCCATACAGATTCCACATTAATATGCTAATATCTTTTCTCAATATTGTATCATAATCTTCTTTAATCAAAAATGCAACTTCACCATCTTTTCCTTCCTGTCTGTCTTTCCTGAACACTGAACAGCCCTGAATGTTTAGTTCCCATCCATCAATCTGTCCAATTAATTCATCCATTTTGTTTTGAATGCACGAGCAGTCAGATACAAAACTTTAAGGTGGGCACTTTTAACATTTCTTTTTCCTTTCCTACTATTTTTTATGCAGTCCTTATCTGACTCTGGCCCTTGATTTCTTTGCCTATCACTTTCCTTATTCTCTTCTTTCCTCTTGTTTTAATTCCTCCTGCTCTGAATCCTTACATTGGTTCCCATCCTCCTGCCATATTAGTTTAAGTCCTCCCCAACCACTCTAGCAAGTACCCACCCCCAGGGCATCAGTCCTGGTCCTGCCCAGATGTATAACCTGAACCACTTGTGCAGGTCCCACGTCCCCCAGAACCGGTCACAATGCACCAGGAATTGAAACCCTCCCCCTAACACCATCTCTCCAGCCACTTATTCATCTCATATATCCTGCTTTTCTACTATGACTAGCATGTGGCATAGGTAATAACCCTGAGATCACTACCTTTGAGGTCCTACTTTTCAGCTTGCTTCCTTGCTGTCTATATTCTGCTTTTAGGACCTCATTCCTTCTTTTACCGATGTTGTTTGTACCAATGTGTACCATGACAACTGCATGCATGAGGAGTTGATATCTATTGCTCCTCCCCTGTACAGCTGAACCAATCATGGTGCAATGAATTTGGCTGTTGCTATTTTCCCCTGAAAGGCCATTCCCATCAGTAGTATCCAAAATTTTGCAGGGGAATAGCCACAGGAGATTCCTCCACTGCCTGTCTACTCCTCTTGTTCTGCCTGGTGGTCACCCACTCCCTTCCTACCTGTGGAGTCTGAGCCTGTGGTATGACCACCTCTCTCTAGTGTTACCCATGAAACAGACCTTATAATAGGAAAGACACAAATTTTCTAAAATTTAAAGTACATATTGAGCATGTCACTCACCAACATTAGTACTGCCTCCCCTGTAAGTCACATTTTTGATGGCACTGACCACATCCTTTGAATTAGTGAATTCTTTCAAGATGAACTCAGTTTTAGGATTCTCACTGTGTAAGTAAGTGCAACAGAAAATATCATAATTGTTACTCATACTAATTCGGGCACTTCCACTGATTGGTTGCAAATATTGGTCAAGTTTGATTTAAGCGATGATTTAGAAAGTAATTTTACACAATTTTTCCCCACTTCATTTACCTGACTTGTACCACGCCAACAAGTGGTCCTTGTGGTCCAACACCAAGCAAATTGATAACTCGAATGACAAAATTCTTCTGTAGGTTAAATCTGCGTCTACCAAGATTCCAGCTTCCATCAAGCAAGAAGGCAATGTCAGCTTTACACTCTGTGAGTGAAAGAATTACAGTTCAATCTATTTGAGAAACAGATTTTAAAAAACAATTGGGTGCAGAGGGACACTTACCTTTGTTTACTTTTGAATTCTTTTTTCCAGTTTTTGCAGCTTTTTTCTTTGCAGGTCGTGCTACAATATTTCAATAATATAAAACATTAATTGAAGTACACTTTCTATGCATCGTATTTTGGTACATGAATTGATTATATTTTTGAAATTGAGAGAGAGAAACTGTTTTTTTAAATGTGGGCAGCTTTTTTCAGGAAACCTGATATAATCTTGCAAAATATTTATTTGTAATCATTTGCCTGTTACAGTCTTTGCTATAGTGTTAAAAATGAGAGTACCACACATAAAGATTTGTGTATTAAATCATTAAATTTGGAATTTAAATCTGAGAAGTGTGAGTTGATACACTTTGGAAGGAATATTTTGACGAGGAATATTTTGACAATGAACAACATGATACTAGGAAGTTCTGAGGAACAAAGGGACCTTGGTGTTTTTGTCCACAGATCTCTGAAGTCAAAAGGGAATGTTATCAGGGTGGTGAAAAAGGCATATGGTGCACTTGTCTTTATCAATCGAGGCATAGATTAGAAAATCACAGAAGTCATGTTGGAGTTATTTGGAACTTTGGTGAGGCCACAGCTAGAGTACTGTGTGCAGTTCTGGTCAGTTGTGGTATATATGGATTTTAGTAAGGCGTTTGATAAGGTTCACCATGGTGGGCTTCTGCAGAAAATGCAGATGTATGGGATTGGGGGTAATCTAGGTACTTGGATCAGGAATTGGCTAGCAGATAGGAGACAGAGGGTGGTGGTTGATGGTGAATATTCGTCATGGAGTTCGGTTATGAGCGGTGTGCCTCAGGGATCTGTTTTGGGGCCACTGCTGTTTGTAATTTTTATTAATGATCTGGATGAGGGTATAGTTGGGTGGATTAGTAAGTTTGCTGATGACACCAAAGTCGGTGGTGTGGTAGATTGTGAGGAAGGGTGTCATAGTTTGCAGGGTGACTTAGACAGGTTTCAGAGCTGGGCCGCGAGGTGGCGGATGGAGTTTAATGTGGAGAAGTGTGAGGTAATTCATTTTGGTAGGAGTAACAGATGTGTTGAGTATAGGGCTAACGGGAGGACTTTGAATAGTGTGGAGGAGCAGAGGGATCTAGGTGTATGTGTACATAGATCCCTGAAGGTTGGGAATTAAGTAGATAAGGTAGTTAAGAAGGCATACGGTGTCTTGGCGTTTATTGGTAGGGGGATTGAATTTAGGAGTCGCAGCGTCATGTTGCAACTGTACACAACTCTGGTGCGGCCGCACTTGGAGTACTGTGTGCAGTTCTGGTCCCCACATTACAGGAAGGACGTTGAGGCTTTGGAGAGGGTGCAGAGGAGGTTTACCAGGATGTTGCCTGGTATGGAGGGGAGGTCCTATGAGGAGAGACTGAGGGATTTGGGGTTGTTTTCGCTGGAAAGAAGGAGGCTAAGAGGGGATCTTATTGAAACATATAAGATGATTAGAGGTTTAGATAGGGTGGATAGTGATAGCCTTTTTCCTCGGATGGAGAAAGCTAGCACGAGGGGGCATGGCTTTAAATTAAGGGGGGGTAGTTATAGGACGGATGTCAGGGGTAGGTTCTTTACCCAGAGGGTGGTGACGGATTGGAATGCCCTGCCTGCTGCGGTTGTAAATGCGCCTAGTTTGGGGGCGTTTAAGAGATCTGTGGATAGGTTTATGGACAAAAAGGGATTGGTTTAGATTAGTGGGTCAGTGTTTTTTTTTAAAAAAAACTGGTCGGCGCAACATCGTGGGCCGAAGGGCCTGTTCTGCGCTGTAATGTTCTATGTTCTATGTTCTACATATGGGAAGGATGTGATTACACTGGAGGGAGTGCAGAGGAAATTCACTAGGATGCTGCCTGGATGGAACATTTAGTTGAGAAGAGAGGTTGCGTAGACTTGGGTTGTTTTCGTTGAGAGCAGTGACAACTGAGGGGTGATCTGATTGAGGTGTGCAAGGTTATGAGGGATATGGACAGAGTGGATAAGGAGCAGCTGTTGCCCTTAGTTGAAGGGGCGATCACAAAGGGGCATAGATTCAAGGCATGAGATTTAGAGGGACGTGAGGAAAAACATTTTTATCCAGCGGGTGATGACAATTTGGAATGCTTTGCCTCGAAGGGCGGTAGAGGCAGGTTGCCTCATATCCTTTAAAAAGTACCTGGGTGAACACTTCGCACATCATAACATTCAAGGCTATGGGCCAAATGCTAGTAGATGGGATTAAGTGGGAGTTCAGGTGTTTCTAATGTGTCGGTGCAGACTCAATGGATTGAAGGGCCTCTTCTGCGCTGTACGGTTCTATGATTCTATTATCTTCATGTGTATTTGCTAAATCTTTTGCATTTTCATTATATTAACATTTTTCAAATGTACACCCCAAAATAATCCTCTTGCAAAATCCATCTAATCCAATTTGTCTTTCTGTTTCAGTATATAAATTTTGACTGACAATTGTTATTTCATACAGGCTAAATTAAAATGAATTCAATAAAGATGATCAGGCAATTCAAAATCAAATAAACAATTGTGAAACTGGGGAGAAGACAAGGTGCCGGTGTCAGTGAGTCAGGTGCAGAAGGTTACATGGAATGGCCCAGTTTTGAAGCAAGTAGTAGATTTAGTACTGAGAGGGAGGACAAGTCATAGGAATCACCTAGAATTATGACCTTACCTGTGCAGGAGGTAAGAGCTGCCTGTGTCATATGATTGTTTAATGTGGGGGATGAGAGTTGATATTCCTCCCCGTTAAGAGGATAAGTGCTAGAACAAGTGTACCAAGAGCACCCCGGGGTGGTGCAAATGAAGGGAATAGCCAGGAGTTACTTTTAGTGGCCAAATGTGGACTCCCAGATTGAGGAGAAAGCAGGGTAACGTGAATCCTACATATTAGCAAGGAAAGCCCCACTGTTGTCATCCCAGCATCAATGGGAATGTCCCCAGTCACTGTGGCAGTAGTTTCATGTCAATTTTGTAAGACCAGGAGAGGAACAGATGTTACTAGTGGTCATGGATGCTCACTCCAAGTGGCCTGAGGTGGTGGTTATGAAGTTGGTATCAACAGAAGCAATGATAGACCAACTGGATGAAATATTTGCCAGGCTCAGAAACTCTGGACAAGTCATTAGTGATAATGGTCCACAATCTGTGGCAAGGGTTTGTTAAGTACCTGGAATACCACAGACAGACAGGTGAGATCTGCTCACAAATGACCAGGTGGAAAGACTTGTACAACCCCAGAAACAAGCTTTAAGAGCCTCACAAGAAGAGGCAATGCTCAGGCAGTGAATCAACAAGTTCCTGAGTACATACTGTAACACGCCACACATAATGACCCAATGCTCACCAGTGTCCTTAATGTCCAGCTGAGAACCCTGTTTGACCTGCTGTGGTTAGAGGAGGTAGAGGTGGCAAAGTGAAATCTAGAAGTTCAGATGGCCAGAAGGGTTGGAACTTCAAATTTGAGGACCGACTGAAGAGGGGACAAAAACAGAGAATGCTGGAAAATCTCAGTAGGTCTGACAGAATCTGTGGGGACAGAATAGAGCCAATGTTTCGAGTTTAGATGACCCTTCATCAGAGCTCAAACGAAGGGTTATCTAGATGCATAGAGGTTTATAACATGGAAATAGGCTTTTCAGCTCAATTTGTCCATGCTGCCCAATTTTTACAACAAAATTAGTCCCAATTGCTTGCATCTGGCCCTCTATACCCATCTTACCCATGTAACTGTCTAAATGCTTTTTAAAAAACAAAATTATTTCCCACCTCTACTACTGCCTCTGGCAGCTCGTTCCAGGCACATACAACCATCTGTATGAAAAAATTGCTCCTCTGGATCCTTTTATATCTCTCCCCTCTCACCTTAAACCTATGCCCTCTAGTTTTAAACTCATCCACCTTTGGGAAAAATGTTGACTATCTACCTAATCTATGCCCTTTATTATTTTATGCACCACCAGAAGATCATCCCTATGTCTCCTATGCTCCAGGAGAAAAAGTCCCAGTCTAATCAGCCTGTCCTTATAACTCAAATCATCAAGTCCCAGTAGCATCCTAGTAAATCCTTTCAGTGCTCTTTCTAGTTTAATAATATCCTTTCTATAATAGGGTGACCAGAACTGTACGCAGTATTTCAAGTGTGGCCTTACTAATGTCTTGTATAATGAGCTTGAGCAGGACCAGTTAGCCACAGCAAGGGTATCAGGAATTTGGAACTGAGCTGAAGGGAAAGAGATACTCATTTTTGAGGGGAGCAGAGAGGTAGACCTTCGAGGGAGACTCGTGGGCAATGAGAAGTAGAAAAAAAACCCAACCATGATGTCACAGCCAGCAGCTAAGTGATTGGCTGGTGATTAGTAAATAGGTTTTCTTTGAAGAACATAAGAACATAAGAAATAGGAGCAGGAGTAGGCCATCTAGCTCTTCGAGCCTGCCCGCCATTCAATAAGATCATGGCTGATCTGAAGTGGCTCAGTTCCACTTTCCCGCTTTCTTCTCATAACCCTTAATCCCCTTGCCTACCAAAAACCTATCTACCCGCGTCTTAAATATATTTAGCGAGGTAGCCTCCACCACTTCAACGAGCAGAGAATTCCAGAGATTCACCACCCTTTGAGTGAAGAAGTTCCTCCTCAACTCCGTTCTAAACTGCCCCTCCCCCTTATCTTGAGGCTGTGCCCTCTAGTCCTGCTATCCTTTCTGAGCAGGAAGAATCTCTCTACCTCTACCCTATCCATCCCTTTCATCATCTTATACATCTCTATAACATCCCCCCTCATCCTTCTAAACTCCAACGAGCACAGACCCAGTCTATTTAGTCTCTCTTCATAGGCCATAGTTTTCTTCTCTTTTTTCTCTTTTTTCTCTTGGCATTAACATTAACTGAGTAAATCCAGAGGTTCTCTCCAGCTGTATTCTCTCCCCACAGATGCTGTCAGACCTGCTTCCAGCAATTTCTGTTTTTGTGCCCTCTTTAGAAGGTCCCCAACTTTGAGGTTCCAACCCTTCTGACCAGTAGATCGAATTGCCCCGTGGGGATCGGAACAATAGGTCAGCAAGGGTAGAGACTGGAGACTAGCATAGGGCCAAGACAAGGCTATCTAAGAGGAAGAGCAAACTGGGGGAGGATGAACTCAGTGGGTCTGGAGGTCTGGAGTGCATCTGCTTCAATGCAAGAAGTGTAACGGGTAAAGCAGATGAACGTAGAGCCTTAACGCACGCGCGGAACTTGGATACGGTTGCAATGACAGAGACTTGGTTAAAAGAAGAACAGGACTGATGGCTGAATATTCCAGGGTATAAGTGTTTTAGGTGAGAGAGAGGAGGGGCTAGAAGTAACAATACTAGTTAGGGAGCATATTACAGCAGTACAGAGGATGGACAGTTTGGAAGGATCATGTAACGAGACACTGTGGGCTCAGAAACAGGAAGGGTGCAGTCACTATGCTGGGGGTATACTACAGGCCTCCCAACAGCCCACGGGAAGTTGAGGAACAGATATGTAAGGAGATTCTGGACAGATGTAGTAAAAATAGGGTTGTTGTAGTGGGAGATTTTAATTTCCCTCATACAAACTGGAAATCCCTTAGGGCTAGGGGTCTGGATGGGGAAGAATTTGTAAGGTTCTTTGGAATAATATGTTGATAGAAAGGGAGCTATACTGGACTTAGTACAGGGGAATGAGCCATCAAGGTTTCACTGGGGGAACAGTGACCACAATTCTGTAAACTTTTGAATAGTCATAGAAAAGGAAGAGTGTTGTCTTATGGGTAAGGTGCTTAATTGGGGGAAGGCTAACTACAGCCGGATTAAGCAGGATTTGATGGCTGTTGATTGGGAGAGGCTGTTCAAGGATAAATCTACATCTGGCATGTGGGAGTCTTTTAAGGAGCAGTTGACTGGAGTGCAGGGCAGGCACGTGCCTGTAAAAAAGGATAGGAAAGGTAGGATTCGAGAGCCGTGGATAACCAGGGAAATTGTGCGTCTAATCAAAAAGAAAAAAGAGGCATACATAAGGTCCAGGCAGCTAAAAACAGATGAAGCAATGGAGGAATACGGAGACAGTAGGAAAGAACTGAAACAGGGAGTTAGAAGAGCAAAAAGGGGGTCATGAAATGTCCTTGGCAGACAGGATTAAAGAGAATCCTGAGGCAGTTTATACATTGTTAGGAACAAGAGGGTTGTCACAGAAAGAGTCGGGCCTCTCAAAAACAAAGGAGGGGAATTATGCTTAGAACCCAAGGAAGTAGGTGAGATCCTAAATGAATACTTTGTATCAATATTCACAAAGGAGAGGGATACGTTGATTGGTCATGTCTCAGAGAGGTGTGTAGACCCGTTAGAACAAATTGCAATTACAGGGGAGGAAGTGTTAGGCGCTTTAGGGAGCATTAAGGTAGACAAATCCCCAGGGTCAGATGGCGTCAGAGACAAGAAATGAAATTGTTTGGCCTTTAACAGAAATCTTTGTTTCTTCATTGATCATAGGTGAGGTCCCAGAGGATTGGAGGATAGCAAATGTGGTCCCGTTATTTAAGAAGGGTAGCAAGGATAACCTGGGTAATTATAAGCCGGTGAGCTTGACGTCTGTGGTAGGGAAATTGTTGGAGACGATTCTTAGAGTTAGGATCTATACACATTTAGAACTGAATAGTCTCATTAGCAATAGGTAACATGATTTTGTACAAGGGAGATCATGCCTCACAAATCTGGTTGAGATTTTTGAGGAGGTGACAAAAATGATTAACGACGGAAGGGCTGTGGATGTCATCTATATGGATTTTAGTAAAGCATTTGACAAGGTCCCTCATTGCAGACTGGTGCAAAAGGTTAAATCTCACGGGATCAAAGGTGAACGAGCTAGATGACTACAGAACTGGCTTGGCCATAGAAGAGAGAGGGTAGCAGTGGAGGGGTCTTTTTCTGAATGGAGGTCTGTGACTAGTGGTGTTCTGCAGGGCTCTGTACTGGGACCTCTGCTGTTTGTGATATATATAAATGATTTGGAAGAAGATGTAGCTGGTGTGATCAGTAAGTTTGCGGACGACACAAAGATTGCTGGAGTTGCAGATAGTGATGAACATTGTCAGAGATTACAGTAGGATATAGATAGGCTGGAAAATTGGGTGTAGAAATGGCAGATGGAGTTTAATCCAGATAAATGTGAAGTGATGCATTTTGGTAGATCTAATGCAGAGGGGAACTATACAATAAATGGCAGAACCATCAGGAGAGGGATCTGGGTGTGCGAGTCCACAGATCCTTAAAGGTGGTAGCACAGGTGGAAAAGGTGGCGAAGAAGGCATATGGCATGCTTGCCTTTATTGGATGAGGCATAGAGTATAAAAGTTGACATGTGATATTGCGGCTATACAGAGCGTTGGTTAGGCCACATCTGGAATACTGCGTCCTGTTCCGGTCGTCACACTACCGGAAGGACGTGGAGGATTTGGAGAGTGCAGAAAAGGTTTACCAGGATGTTGCCTGGTATGGAGGGTATCAGCCATGAGGTGAGATTGGGTAAACTAGGGTTGTTCTCTCTGGAAAGACGGAGGTTGAGGGGCGATCTAATAGAAGTTTATAAAATTATGAAAGACATAGATAGGATGAACAGTTGGAAGCTTTTTCCCAGGTCAGCAATGACAAACACAAGGGGTCACAAGTTCAAAGTAAGGAGGACAAAGGTTCAATATGGATATGCGGGGGATGTATTTTAACAGAGCGTGGTGGGGGCCTGGAATGCACTACCAAGCAAGGTGGTTGAGGCAGACACACTAGGATCATTTAAGACTTATTTAGATAGCCATATGAACAGGCTGGGAATAGCAGGATACGAACGGATGGTCTAGTTAGGAACACGTGATAGGTGTAAGCTTGGAGAGCTGAAGGGCCTGTTCCAGTGCTGTCTTGTTTTTTGTTCTTTATTCTTTGATCTACCAAAATGCATGACCTCACATCTGTCTAAATTAAACTCCATCTGCCTTTCATTGTCCCACTGGCCCAATTGATCAAGATCCCATTGCAATCCTAGATAACCTTCTTCACTGTTCACTATGCCATCAATCTTGGTGTCATCTGCAAACTTACCATGCCTCCTAAGTTCTCATCCAAATTACTAATATAAATAACAAATACCAGTGGACCCAGCACCAATCTCTAAGGCACACCACTGGTCACAGGCCTCCAGTTTGAAAAGCAACCCTCTTACAAACACCCTTTGACTTCTGTTGTCAAACCAATTTTGTATTTAATTGGCTACCTTATCCTGGATTCCGTGAGATTTAGCCTCATGCAACAACCTACCAAGCAGTACCTTGTCAAAGTTCATGTCAACAACGTGGAGTGCACTGCCCTCATCAGAGTCGAAACGTTGGCTCTATTCTCTCCCCTCAGGTGTTATCAGACCTGCTGAGATTTTCCAGCATTTTCTGTTTCTGTTTCAGATTCCAGCATCCACAGTACTTTGCTTTTTCCTACAAGAGGGATGTTTGTCTTGGCCAGAAACTATGGGTGGAATTTTACCCCCACTTTACACCAATTTTGCAGTGGGAAAATGCCATAAAATTGGGCATAAAGTGACTAGCGTGAATGGTGCCAGTTTTTGCAATGGTGTGATTTTACAACACCCAGGTTTCAGGTGTGGTTAGCCTCTCACCAGAAATGGGCAGGAGGCTGTTAAATTGATTTAAATGGGGTTTTACATGTGTTAAGCAAGCCTGGCACTCAATCGTCCGGCTTGCTTGCCTTTATGGCCTCATGGCAGAGGTTCTCTCTGGCAAGGGATGGGGAACAGTTGTTTTGACCTTGACAGTGGAACCGGAGACCATTATGACCCCCACCCCCCGCCCTCTGGCGGCTGAATGCAAAGCGTTGGTATCCCTTGGGCAGTGCCAGACTGGCAGTGCCAACCTGGCACCTGGGCAATGCCTACTAGGCAGTGCCAGGGTGGGGCCATTTGGGGGCAGGGCCTGTCGGGGGCATGGCATGTGGAGAGAGGGTGGCCCACTGCCATTCTGCATGCGCTTGGTGTAGGAGGAAGGACGTCCATGATCGGTGGAAGAGGGAGGGAAATGCGTGATCAGTGGGGGAGGGAAGGGCTCCACAATCAGTGAGGAAGGGAGAGGGTCCATAATCAGTGGAGGAGAGAGGGGGTCCACGATTGGTGCAAGAGGGAGGCGGTCCACGATCGGTCTGGGTAGCGGCAGTCAACGGGGCTGCATCTTGGGCTGCGGACCCCAAAATTGCAGAGGGGGGAGTCACTGTTTCATGAGGCTGCCTGCAGTAGCAGGAGCCTGACAGCTCTCTCACTGGGTGCTGTTTTACCATCTGTTTCCAAGTGCTGGGTGGACTTGAAACTGGGACAGTTTCAGATCTGTCTTCTGGGCCACGCCATACACACACACTGCCTGCAAAAATATCAGCGAGTCCAATTTTCTCTGCAGAAGCCGTTAAGGGGGATGGGGCTTAACATGCCCAAAACACTCAGGGAGGCAATCTAGGACTGACTCTGTAGCTGTAAAGACATATAATAAACTGCTCCATGTTTAAGTTCTATAGGCCTATCTCCTGGTCTTTTTGTAACTTATAGAATCATACAGCACAGAAGAGGCCCTTCGGTCCATCGAGTCTGCACTGACACGTTAGAACTACCTGAACTCCCACCTAATCCCATTTGCCAGCACTTGGTCCATAACCCTGAATGTTATAATGTGCCACATGCCCATCCAGGTACGTTTTAAAGGATGTGAGGCATCCCGCCTTTCCAATTCTCCCAGGCAGCACATTCCCGACCGTCACCACCTTCTGGGTAAAGAAGTCTTTCCTCACATGCCCCCTAACATCCTGCTGCTCACCTTGAACCTATGTCTCTTCATGACCGTCCCTTCAACTAAGGTGAATAACTGCTCCTTATCCACTCTGTCCATGCCCCTCAGAATCTTGTATACCTCAATCAGGTTATTCCTCAGTCTTTTCTGCTCAACAAAAACAACTCAAGCCTATCCATCCCTCTCTTCATAACTTAAATATTCCATCCTAGGGAGTATCCTGGTGAATCTTCTCTGCACCCCCTCCAATGCAATCACATCTTTCCTATAGTGTAGTGACCTGAACTGCACATAGTGCTCTAGCTGTGGCCTTGCCAAATAATTAGACCCAAACAGTATCATAGAAATCCTACAGTACAGAGAGGGGCCATTCAGCCCATCAAGTCTGCACCGACTACAACCCCACCCAGGCCCTACCCCTATATCCCTACATATTTTACCCACTAACCCACACTACGGGGCAATTTTTAGCAGGGCCAATCAACCTAGCCCACTCATCTTTGGACTGTGGGAGGAAACCGGAGTACCCGGAGGGAACCCACACAGGCACGAGGTGAATGTGCAAACTCCACACAGACAGTGACCCAAGCCAGGAGTTGAACCCAGGTCCCTGGAGCTGTGAAGCTGCAGTGCTAACCACTGTGCTACCGAGCCGCCCACAGTAAAAACTTAAAAAACTTCACAAACTTTAAAAACTTCACAAAACTTTATCAAGGGAAGTTGTGACACTGACATATTATTTAAAACAACCAACTTCCCTCTTTTTACTTCTGTGTAACATATTTTACTTGTAAATAATCCTAGATAATAGTTTTGGCCTAAACAGTCTGACAATGGCCTATTTCCCATTATTTGAGATGACAGGAGAATATTATTAGCATTCTACACATTTCCTAATCACCAATCCTGTTTTGGAGTTTTTGCAATTTTGAGACTGACCTGGAGGAAGTTAAGCCAAATATTACAGAACATAAAGATGCAATATTCAGTTCATAGAACGTTCCATCTGCTAATGGGAATGTTGACATCAGTAAAACATCTGAAAGGATGTTCAGACTTTGGCGATCACCATTTAAGAATGCTTAAAACTCTAATTACAAAGAATTGGATAAATCGTTCTGCAGAAAATGTCTTTTGTTACATTTCTGTAAATATTACTAATCATTTCATTGACAGATAGTAGCTCACAGGAAGAAGTAGATGGTTTAGTCAGATGGGCAGAATACTGGCAGATGGTTCTGAACCCTGATAAGTATGAGGTATACACTTTGGAAGAAGTAATAGGACAAGGGAGTATTTAATGAATAGTATGACATTAGGAAGCTCAGAGGAACAGATCGTTCTTGGGTAAATTATTCACAGATCCCTGAAGGCAGCAGAGCATGTAAATAGGATAGTTAAAAAGGCATATAGGACACTGGCTTTAATCAGTCATGGCATAGAGTATAAAAGCAATCAATATAAGAGCAATGTAGGAGCTATCGAGAATGTTGGTTCAGCCACAGCAGGAGTACTGTGTGCAGTTTTGATCACCTCACTATAGGCAGGATGTGATTGCACTGGAGGGGGTACAGAGGAGGTTCACCAGGATGTTGCCTGGGATGGAGCATTTGAGCTATAAGAGGAGACTGGATAGACTTGGATTGTCTGAGGAGTGGACATGACTGATGTGTAGTAAGATTAGGAGGGGCTTGGACAGGGTAAATAGGAAGTGGCTGTTTCCCCTTGGTTGAGTAGTCAACCTCGAGAGGGCATTGTTTTAGGGGAAGGGGCAGGAAATTCAGAGGGGATTTCAGAAATAATTTCCACTCACAGGGTGGTGGGAATCTGTAATGCATTGCCTGGGAAGGTAGTCAAGGCTGGAAACCTTACAACCTTTAAGAAGTATTTGGATGAGCTCTTGAAATATCATAGAATTCATGGATATGGGACAAGTGCTGAAAAATGGGATTAATCATAGAATCATTGAATCTATGGCCCAAACTGGTCCATACTGACCAAAATACTCATCTAAGCTAACCCCATTTGCCTGCTTTTGGCCCATATCCCTCAAAACCTTCACTATCCATCTATCTGCCCAAATGCCTTTTAAATATTGTCAATGTCCCTGCCTCAAAACCACTTCTTCCAGCAGCTCATTCTCTGTGTAAAAAAGTTGTTCCTCAAGGTCCCATTAATTCTTTCCCCTCTTAACTTAAACCTATGCCCTCTAATTCTCGATTCCCCAACCCTGAGAAAAAGACAGTGCATTCACCTTACCCATGCCTCGCATGATCTTCTACACCTCTATAAGATCACCCCTCAGTCTCCTACGCTCCAAAGAAACAAGTCTCAGCCTATCCAATCTCTTGCTATAACTCAGTCCCTTAAGTCCTGGCAACATTCTTGTAATTCTCTTCTGCACTCTCTCCTATAGCAAAGCAATCAAAGCTGAACACAATACTCCAGATGCAGCCTCACCAATGTCCTGTACAACTGCAACACCGCTTCCCAACTTCTGCACTCAACGCCCTGAGTGATGAAGGTCAGCATGCCAAAAGCCTTCTTCACTGTCTTATCTACCTATGACTCTACCTTTAGAGAACAGTGCACCTGAACTTCAAGGTCCCTCTGTTCTGTAATACTCCCTAAGGTCCTACCATTCACTGTGAAAGTCCTACTTCAGTTTAACTTTCCAAAATGCAACACCTCACACTTATCTGTATTGAACTCCATTTGCATTTCTCAGCTCATTTCCCCAGCTGTTCAAGATCCTATTGCAACTTTTGATAACCTTCCTCTCTGTCTACAACATCACTAATTTAGTGTCATCTGCAAACTTTCTGTTCATACCTTGTACATTCTCATCCAAATCATTGATATAGATAACAAACAGTAATGGCCCCAGCACTGACCCCTGAGACACAACCTCCAGTCCGACAAGCATCCTTCCACTATTATCCTCTGCTTTGTACCATCAAGCTAATTGTATATCCAATTTGCCAGCAGTCCCTGGATTCCATGTGATTAGTGTGATTTTAATGGTAGTTATTGTTGGTACAGATGCAATGGGCCAAAGGGCCTTTTCTGCGTTGTTTGACTCTATGGCTGAAATTCTGCCATCTTGCCTACGATGGGAATCGCAGCAGGTGAGACAAAATTCGGCGGACCATTTGGAGCTCAAGTGAGAATTTCTTGTTTTGGTGCATGTGCGGCCACAGGTTTCTAGCCTTCACCTGTAAATAAACATGTTGTTGTTTTTCCCTTATAAGGTGAACCAATTCTGTTTTGGAGTTTTTGCAATTTTGAGATGATCTGGAGGAGGTTAAGCCAAATATTACAGAACATAAAGATGCAATATTCAGTTCATAGAACATTCCATCTGCTTACAGAAAAGTTGACATCAGTAAAACAGTAAAGAATTATTACAAGATTCCAATTTGTTTAGACAACATACAGTATGCTGGGATTTCCAGTTGAACAATACAGACCAGGAGTTGGAATTACTGTTGCCTTTGGCTGTCCAGATACTTCAAGCGCTTTCCTTTCAACTTCTGCAGAAAAAAGTAAAGTTAGGATTTCAGGCCAGTTAGAATAACAGAATCATTTACAACACTGAAGAGGGCCATTCAGCCCATTGAGTCCATTCCAGCTCTCCTTGGAGAAACCCACTCAGTTTCCATATCCCACTTGATTGCCATAGCCCTGCAGGTTAATTCCCTCACATGCCCATCTAATTTCCACTTGAAATCATTGATTGTTTTCCATTCCATCACTCCCTTGGGCAGCAAATTCTAAGTCACTACCATATGCTGCATAAGCTAGTTCTTCACAATTCCCAGGCATCTCTTCCCCAGAATCTGAAATCTGTGTCCCCTAGTACTTGTACAATCAGGCAATGGGAACAGATTTTATCCAAACCTGTCATATTCTCAATCTCCTTTGAATAGTCCTAACTTTTTCAACCCAGCCTTGCAACTAAAACTCTCCATCACTGGAACCACTCTGCTAAAACGTTTTGCACCATCTCAAAGGCCCTCATATATTTCCTAAGCTGTGGTGACCAGAACTGGATGCAATAGTCCAGAGCATAACCAACGCTTATAAAGGCTCTGTTTATTGTGATCAAAACCTGTATTTATGAAACCCAAATCATTCCCATATGCTTTGCTAGCCACTTTCTCAATATGTCCTAACACCTTCAAAGACATGGTGTCTCAGTTCCTACACAACTATAAGGAACACTTCGCTATGCATGTGGTTTGTCTTGTCTATAAATCTATCCTTTTTTTGTCTGACTGCAAGTGGGGTTAAAGATTTTTCTGTAAACCACATATGAATATGTAATATGCTGGATTCAAATAAAATTAATAACATGCTTTTATGTAGTTAGCAAGGTACCAATCATATACTCAAATATTAAGTAAGTTGGAACAACTTAAACCATTTAAAAGTTTCAGTTGAACACATGATTAAACAGACTACCTAAACCTGCATTAACATTGCAATATTTAACATTTAAAATCTTGCTTCTTGGACAGGACTAAAACCTAGCTTATAAGTCAAGGTCAGTTAGCTGATGTTTACTCAGTTCCAGTTTTTTCAAATGTTTTCCATGAGAAATGTCACAGAAAATCACTTGTTGTGTTTATAAAAGCAAAACCCAAAAGACAATTGTTTCAAATAGTTTTCAGGCTAGCAAGCCTGACACAGTGATTAATATGCTCCAGACTGGTCATCGTTAGTCTGTAAATTAATTGGAACAGGTTTCTAAAGCAGCCTTTATAAATGCTGACATATGGCAAATATGTTCCACAATACTATAATCCAAGCCAACGGATGAGTATTGAGGAGCATCAGATGTCTTTTTCTCATGATAACACATTGCTCAACTCATGAAAGTGTACCTCTGGAGTTTAAATTTTGCCAGGCTGCATAGCCCCTGTTTAAAACATCTTACTAAAGATATAGCTGTGTTTTCTCCACTGATAATGATTACTGATACTTTCCATAAAACTCACAACATAAAGGTGCAATTCCATGAGAAAATGGTTATTTATGGAGAAAAATAAGCATTCGCTCTTCAATTATTATACTTCGTTTTGTTTTGGAAGTTTCATCCCCATTTATTCATTTATTATTTGAAATCCTTGAGGAGAATGAAATAATGCTTACTGGAGACTGAAAACGAGCCCATCCATCGAGGAAGTGGTAAGGATCTTATCCCATTTGCAGTGGAAGCTTGATAATTTTCCTGTCCTGGTAGTTTCTGAAGACGAACTATTCCTCCCAAAGTGTCAATCACACCACTGGAATAAACCACAAGGAAAGGCAACACATCAGTGAAGAAAAGTATTCAGTGCTTCAACTGGGTAAATGTTGGGGGCAAGTCTCCCATTCTGACCTACTAATTTTTTGGCATGTCAGACTGGGAGATATGTGCGTGCGCCGATTCATGGGATTCGCACAATGGTTCCTGACGCGTGCGCATCTCCCAGCGAAGGAAGTCCAGGGAGGTTGGGACCATGCAGGAAACTGGCAGAAACAACAGGTAAGTACATTTAAGCTTATTTTAATATTATTTAAATGTGATTATCGGCCCGGGACTGAATTCGCCAGGCCCAATAACATCTCCCACCCTGCCAGTACAATTTCACTCCGGCATGGTTTACCAACATTCAGAAACTGGTGGGAGACCCTGCTGGAGAGAAGGAGGGCAATCTGGGGCTCCCAGGCAGTCACGCGGTGAGAGGTGGTGCCTTGTGGGCAAGGCACCCTGGCAGTGCCAGCCTGGGCCCCAGCACTGCCCAAGTGGTAAAGTGCCCATGACCAGGGGGCACCTTGGCACTGCCCACTCGGCATGGGGCAGTGCCAAGAGGGGTTGGGTGTGGGGCGATTGGTGGGGATTGGGGGTTCCGCTGCCGCAGACAGGGTCAATTGGGGTTGGAGGGAGGCCAGTGATCAAACTGGCCAGCAAACTGCAGGCTGACAGAGATGATGTGGGTATGCCGGCGTTGGACTGGCGTAAACACAGTAAAAAGTCTGACAACACCTGGTGTTGTCAGACTTTTTACTGGGCTGACAGAGACCCAGAGCTGTCAGCCTTCAGTGTGAATAGACCCGCCCCTGAGCTTTTAGTGATATTCATGATTGTGACTCCTGCATTGCATAGAATGTGGGATATTCGAGTCTGAACTCTCACTGAAAAAACAATCATGATTTACACCATTTTTCCGGTGAACTCAGCACTTAGAACTGTTTTGGGAGAATCACTCGCGTTCTGTCTAAAATGTAGATTAGCTGTCATGTTTTCCTCTTTTACAATAGTCATCAAAAATAATTAGTTGGCTGTGAAGTATGCCAAAGATAATTCTATAAATGCACAATTTTATTTGATTTCATCACAATGTAATGGAAACTGAAAGATACGGGAACAGTTTTCCGGCCTTGCTGTGCCTGGCACAGATCGCACCGATTCTGGAAAATAGCGCGCAGATCTAAAAACGGGTTTCGCGTCAAATGTTTGTAGTCATCCTGGTCATTTTGTACTGGTGCAAACTTGGTCATGCCCATAAAGTGCACAAGGTCAATTGGCATATTTAAATTAGTATTTAAAAATACACAGTGCCCCAATTCTCTCAGCTCCCAGGCTCTTTTGACCATCAGGCAAGGCAGAAGCCTGGTGACAATCACAATTGGTATCCACTAGCAGAGCCCAGGTGTAATGAACATGCTGGGGTTTTGGGTGGTCTGGGATGTGGTAGGGCAGCGCATTTCACTACCCACCTGGCACACAGGCAGTGCCAGTTGGGCACAGCCAGTGTGCCGGGGTAGTGCCGTGGGGATGTGGTCTGAGTGGGGGACATGAAGGGGGAATATGCAGAGCAGTATGGGGGGGTAGTTATGTGGAGATCAATGTATGGAGAGTCATGCAGGGAGTTTCATGAAGTGTTGAAGGGGATGCATATCAGGGGTCATGAAGGGGGACCCATTGGGAGGGACCTGGTCTATAGGCCAGGTCCCTCCCAGGAGGTGGGCGTGGTCTATAGGCCCCTAAATAATAACTTTGAGGTAGGGTGGGCTATAAACAGGCAAATAACAGATGCGTGTAAAAATAGAACAGCAATAATCATGGGGGAGTTTAACCTACATATTGATTGGCTGACTCAAGTCGGACACGGTGGACTTGAGAAAGAGTTCGTAGAATGCTGTTGGGATAGTTTCCTCGAACAGTATGTTACAGAACCTATGAGGGAGCGAGTTATCTTGGATCTGGTCCTGTGTAATGAGACAGGTAAAACTAATGATCTCCTTGTGAAGGATCCTCTTGGGATGAATGATCACAATATGGTTGAATTTCTCATACAGATGGAGGGTGAGAAAATTGGGTCCCAAACCAGTGTCCACTGCTTGAACAGAGGGGAGTACGATAGGATGAGGATGGAGTTGGCTATTGTAGACTGGGAGCGCAGACTAGTTGGTAGGACAGCTGAGGAACAGTGGAGGATTTTTAAGGAGATTTTTCTCAGTACTCAACAAAAATATATTCTGGTGAAAAAGAAGGGAATGTAAGCAAAGGGATAACAAGCCGTGGATAACTAAGGAAATAAAGGAGAGTATCAAATTAAAAACCAATGCATACAAAGTGGCCAAAATTAGTGGGCAACTAGAAGATTGGGGAAGCTTTAAAAAAGCAACAAAGAACAACTGAAAAAAGCAATAAAGATAGATTATGAAACTAAACTCGCACAAAATATAAAAACTGATAGTAAAACTGATATAAAACGGAAAAGAGTGGCTAAAGTAACTGTTGGACCCTTAGAAGACAAGAAGGGGGATTTAATAGTGGGAAATGAGGAAATGGCCGAGGCCTTAAACAAGTTTTTTGTGTCGGTCTTCACGGCAATTGATGGTCATGGGACTGTAGAGGGTGAGGACCTTAAAACAATTACTATTACTTGGTAGGCTAATGGGACTAAAGGTAGATAAATCCCCAGGCCCGGATGGAATGCATTCCAGGGTACTAAAAGAAACGGCAGAAGTAATAGTAGATACATTAGTTGTAATTTATCAAAATTTGCTGGACTCTGGGGAGGTGTCGGCTGATTGGAAAACAGCTAATGTAACACCACTGTTTAAAAAAGGAGGTAGACAAAATGGCAGGTAACTACAGGCCAGTTAGCTTAACATCTGTAGTTGGGAAAATGCTGGAATCCATTATTAAGGAAGAAATAGCAGGACACCTTGAAAAGAATGGTTCAATCAAGCAGACGCAGCATGGATTCATGAAAGGAAAGTCACGCTTGATGAATTTACTGGATTTTTATGAAGGTATAACGAGTGTGGTTGACAGAGCGGAACCGGTGGATGTGGTGTTTTTAGATTTCCAGAAGGCATTCGAGAAGGTGCCTCACAAAAGGTTGCTGCATAAGATGAAGGTACACGGAGTTGGGGGTAAAGTGTTAGCGTGGATTGAGGATTGGCTGTCTAACAGGAAGCAGAGAGTTGGAATCAATGGATGCTTTTCTGCTTGGCAGCTGGTGACTTGTGGAGTGCTGCAGGGATCGGTGCTGGGGCCTCAACTGTTTACCATATACATAGACAATCTGGAGGAGGGGACCGAGTGCAGGGTAACAAAGTTTGCGGATGACACAGAGGTGAGTGGGAAAGCAAATTGCGTGGAGGACGCGGAAAGTCTGCAGAGAGATTTGGATAGGCTCTGTGAGTGGGCGAGGATCTGGCAGATGGAGTATAACGTTGGCAAGTGTGAGGTTATCCACCTTGGAAGGAATAATAGTAAAATGGACTATTATTTAAATAGTGAAAAATTACAACATGCTACTGTGCAGAGGGACCCGGGGGTCCTTGTGTATGAATCACAAACACTCAGTTTGCAGGTGCAGCAGGTGATCAAGAAGGCAAATGGAATGTTGGCCTTTATCACGAGGGGGATGGAATATAAAAGCAGGGAGGTCTTGCTGCAATTGTACAAGGTACTGGTGAGGCCGCAACTAGAATACTGTGTGCAATTTTGGTTATTTGCAAAAGGATATTTTGGCCTTGGAGGGAGTACAGAGAAGGTTCACCAGGCTGATACTGGAGATGAGGGGGTTAGCTTATGAGGAGAGATTGAATAGACTGGGCCTGTACTCATTAGAGTTTAGATAGCTGTGGGGAGATCTTATAGAGACATATAAGATAATGAAGGGGAGTAGAAACAGAGAGATTATTTCCACTTAGAAAAGAAACAAGAACTAGAGGGACAGCCTCAAAATAAGGGGGAGTCAATTTAGAACAGAGTTGAGGAGGAACTTCTTCTCCCAGAGGGTAGTGAATCTTTGGAATTCTCTGCTCATTGAAGCAGTGGAGGCGACGTCGTTAAATGTGTTTAAGTCACAGGTAGATAGATTTTTGACCAATAAGGGAATTAAGGGTTATGGGGAGCAGGTGGGTAAGTGGAACTGAACCTGCCCCTCCCAAAGTGACGTGTAACTCATCACTCTCCCAAAAAATATGTGGGACGATTACAGTCCGTAGTGTTCTATGTTTCATGTTCTAAGATCTATGTGACAAGATCTCACATAGGAGACTGATTGAGAAAGGTGAAGCGCATGGAATTTGGGGGAACTTGGCGAGATGGATCAAAAACTGTTCACAAAGTGTAGTGGTAGAAGGCTGTTCGAGTGACTGGAGGCCAGTATCTGGCAGTGTACCACAAGGATCAGTACTGGGACCCTCATTGTTATATACATAAATGATATTGATGAAAATGTGGGGGGGATGTTAAACAATTTTGGAGACGATACCAAGATTGATAGGGTGATTAATAGTGAAGAAGATGGTTGTAGGTTACAAAAGGATATAGATGGGTTGATCAGATGGACAGAGCAATGCCAGATGATATTTAGCCTTGATAAGTGTGAGGTGATGTACTTTGGAAGAAGAAACAGACGAGGGAGTATTTAATGAATGGCAGGACACAGGGAAGAACAGAGGAACAGAGGGATCTTGGGTACTTATTCACAAATCCCTGAAGGTGGCAGAGGATGTGAATAGGATAGTTAAGAAGGCATATGGGACACTTGCTTTCATCAGTTGTGGTATAGAGTATAAGGGCAGTGTGGTTGAGTTAGAGTTGTACGGACCATTGGTTAGACTGCAGCTGGAGTACTGTGTATAGTTCTGGTCATCTCACTATAGGAGAAATATGATAGCAGTAGAGGGAGTACAGAGGAGGTTCACCAGGATGTTGCCGGGACAGAGTTAGAGTTATAAGGAGAGACTAGAATAGGCTTGGATCATGTATACATGATTGAGGTGCATAGGGGTATAGACAGGGTGAATCGGGAGCAGCTGCTCCCCTTGGCTGTAGGGTCAATCATGAAAGGTAATGGGCAGGGGATTAAGAAGGGATTTGAGAAAAAACATTTTCACTCAGAGCGTTGTGTGAATCTGGAATGCACTGCCTGGGAGATAGTCGAGACCACAAACCTTATAAACTTGAAAAAATATTTGTATGTGCTCTTGAAATATCATAGTATTCAAGAATATGGGACAAGTGCAGGGAAATGGTATTAGTGCACCTTCAGTGGTAGCAATTGTTGGTGCAGACTCGATGGGCTGAAGGCCTATTCTGTAGTATATAACTCTATGACTAAGGAATCTTATGAAGCAAAAACTTATACCGAGCCACTTAAGGTAACATAGGACAAATGACCAACAAGATCTAGGTTTTAATGAGCATCATAAATAGTGCTTTCCAAGAAATTTTCCACTGTGAAGGTGGATTTCTACATGCTACTACAGATGACTCAGGTAAGATTTCACAATTGTTTATTTTAGATCAAAGTAGAGAGTACATAGTGTTAGAGACTTCTAATAGAGTACCTTCATCCAATAAAAACCCACAGGAAAATAAATAAAGCACTCACAGAACTCCACTATACAGCACTCTGACACACAGCACTCTGACACACAGCACACTGATGCATAGCATGCCAATACACAGAACTCACTACAAAGCACTCCAATACACAGCATTCCAATACACACAGAACTCCAATACACTGCACTCCAACACAGCGCTTCAATTCAGTGCTCTGATACACAAGACTCCAATACAGTGCTCCAATATACAGTGCTCCAATACACAGCACTCCAGATTGCAGTTCTCCAATGCATAGCACTCCGAAGCTCAGCACTCCAATATGCAGCACCCCAAAACAGTGCTCCATTATAGTGTCTAATACACAGCACACCTATGCAGTACTCCAATACGAAGCATTCCAATACAGCACATCAATACATAGTATTCCAATACAGAACTCCAATACAGAACACTCCAATACACCACTCCTTTTCAGCACTCCAATGCACAGCACTTCAATGCGCAGTGCTCCAACTTGGTACTCCAATGCACAGCACTCCAATACACAGCACTCCCATGCATCAGTGCAATACACCACATTCTCATGCAGCACTGCAATACACCACCCTGCAATACACTGCACTCCAATACAGAATTTCAGTTCAGCATTTATACACAACACTCCAATATACAGCACTCCAATATACAGTGCTCCAATATAAAGGGTTCCAATACAGTGTTCCAATACACAGCACTCCAGTACACAGCACTCCAGTATACAGCACCTTAGTACACAGCATTCCAAATCTCAGCACTCCAAATCCCAGCACTCCAAATCCCAGCACTCCAAATCCCAGCACTCCAAATCCCAGCACTCCAAATCTCAGCACTCCAAATCCCAGCACTCCAAATCCCAGCACTACAATACACAGCACTCCAAATCACAGCACTACAATACACAGCACTCCGATGCACAGCATTCCAATGCACAGCATTCCAATACAGCACTCCAATACAGCAGTCCAATACACAGCGCACCAATGCAGCACTCCAAAACACAGCACTCCAATATATTGCACCCTAATACAATACTCCAATACAACACTCACTTCAGAGCTCTCCAATGCACAACACTCCAATGCACAGCGCTCCACTACAGTGCTCCCATACACTGCACACAAATATGCACTCCAAAACACAGTGCTCAAATATACAGCACTCTCATGCAGCATTCCATTGCATACCACTCCACTATACAGCACTCCATTATACAGCATTCCACCACACAGCACTCCACTACATAGCACTCCATTTCACATCAATCCACTACACGGCACTCCAATATACAGCACTGCAATATACTGCACTCCAATACAGAGCTCAAAAATACACAGCATTCAAAGCACGGTACTCCAATATGCAGCACTCCAATGCACAGCACTCCACTACAGTGCTCCCATACATTGCACACCAATATAGCACTTGAAAACACAGTGCTCAGATATACAGCACTCCCATGCAGCACTCCATTGCACAGCACTCCACTATACAGCACTCCACTATACAGCACTCCACTACACAACACTCCACTATACAGCACTGCATTATACAGCACTCCAATACAGAGCTCTAAAATACACAGTACTTCAGTGCACAGCACTCCAATGCATGCACTCCAATATGCCGCACTCCGATGTGCAGCACTTCAATATGCAGCAGTCCAATATGCAGCACTCCAATATACAGAAAACCAATACAAAGTGCTCCAATATGCAGCACTCCAATATGCAGTACTCCAATGCGCAGCACTCCAATGCGCAGCATTCCAATACACAGCGCACCAATGCAGCTCTCCAAAACACAGCGATCCAATATACAGCACTCTAATACAATACTCCAATACACTCTACTTCAGAGCTCTCCAATGCCCAACACTCCAATGCAAAGCATTCCAATACAGTTCTTCCATACACTGCTTACCAATACAGCACTCCAAAACAAAGTGATCCAATATATAGCATTCCCATGCAGCACTCCATTGCACAGCACTCCACTATACAGCACACCACTATACACACTCCACTATAAAGCACTCCACTACACAGCACTCCACTACACAGCACTCCATTACACAGTACTCCAATATACAGCACTGCAATATACAGCACTCTAATACAGAGTTCTAGAATACACAGCACTCCAATACAGCACTCAAATACACAGCACTCCAATGCACAGCACTCCAATACAGCACTCAAATACACAGCACTCCAATACTCCAGTACAGCACTTCAATACACTGCACTCCAATGTAGTGCTCCAATACATAGCACACCAATAGACCGTGTTCCAATACACTGTGCTCCAATATATAGCATTGCAAAACAGCTCTCCACTACACAACACTCAAACACACAACCATCTAATACAGAGCTCTCCAAGAGCATTGGAGGAATACAGAGAGAGTAGGAGGGATCTCAAACGGGGAGTTAGGAGAGTAAAGAGGGGGCATGAGATGGCTTTGGCAGGTAGGGTTAAGGAGAATCCAAAGGCGTTTTACTTCTATCTTAAGAACAAAAGGGTGGCTAGGGGTAAAATCAGTCCTCTCAGGGACAGACGTGGGGAATTGTGCTTAGAGGCAGAGGGGATGGGGGAGATCCTGAATGAATACTTTGCGTCGGTATTCACGAAGGAGAGGGACTTGATGTCTGGTACGGTCATTGAGGGAACGGTATACCAACTGAAAGATCTATCGATTACGAGGGAAGAAGTGTTAGGGCTTTTAGCTGTCATTAAAACCGATAAATCTCCGGGGCCCGATTGCATTTATCCTAGGCTGCTTAGGGACGCGAGAGATGAGATTGCTGGGCCTCTGACGCAAATCTTTGTCTCTTCTTTGGACACAGGTGAGGTCCCAGAGGACTGGAGGATAGCGAACGTGGTACCGTTGTTTAAAAAGGGTAGGAGGGATAGCCCAGGTAACTATAGGCCGGTGAGTTTAATGTGGTAGGCAATTTGATGGAGAGGATTCTTAGGGATAGGATGTATGAGCACTTAGAGCGTTGCGATCTGATTAAGGATACGCAGCATGGCTTTGTAAAGGGGAAGTCTTGCCTTACAAATCTGGTAGAATTCTTTGAGGAGGTGACAAAAACAGTCGACAAAGGACGAGCCGTTGATGTCGTCTATATGGATTTCAGCAAGGCATTTGACAAAGTCCCTCATGGTAGGTTGGTACAGAAGAAAGCTCATGGGATATGTGGCCAGGTATCTAGATGGGTAGAGAACTGGCATGCAAAGAGGAATCAGAGAGTAGTAGTGGAGGGATCCTTTTCTAGCTGGAGTTCTGTCACTAGTGGTGTGCCGCAGGGCTCAGTACTGGGACCTCTTCTATTTGTAGTGTATATAAATGATTTGGAAGAGGGAGTAGGTGGTGTGATCAGCAAATTTGCTGATGACACCAAGATGGCTGGATTGGCGGGCAGTGAGGAGCAGTGTCTGGCAATACAGCGGGATATTGATAGGCTGATTGATTGGGCAGATACATGGCAAATGGAGTTTAATCCGGATAAATGTGAGGTGATGCATTTTGGCCGGAATAATGTAGGGGGAAGTTATATGATAAAGGGTAAGCCCGTAAGGAGTATAGAATCGCAGCGAGACTTGGGGGTGCAAGTGCACAAGTCTTTGAAGGTGGCAGTGCAAGTGGAGAGTGTGGTGAAGAAAGCCTATGGTATGTTAGCCTTTATAGGAAGGGGTATAGAATATAAGAGCTGGAGTCTAATGTTGCAATTGTGTAGAACGTTGGTTAGGCCGCATTTGGAGTACTGCGTCTAGTTCTGGTCGCCTTACTACCGGAAGGACGTGGAAACTCTGGAGAGAGTGCAGAGGAGGTTTACCAGGATGCTGCATGGTATGGAAGGACTGGGGTATGAGGAAAGATTGAAGAAATTGGGGCTCTTTTCCCTTGAAAGACGCCGACTGAGGGGGGATCTAATAGAGGTATATAAGATTATGAAGGGTATAGATAGAGTAAACAGAGGTAAGCTATTTCCTATGATAGAGACACATAGGACAAGGGGCCATGGACTTAAGGTGAGGGGGGAGAGGTACAACACAGATATTAGAGGGAGGTTTTTCACACAGAGGGTAGTGGGGGTATGGAATGCTCTGCCAAGTAAGGTGGTGGAAGCAAACATGCTAGAGTCCTTTAAGAGTAACTTAGACAGGCACATGACTGAGTTGGAGATGGGTGGATATAGGAGATTGTTTTAAATAAGGCTTGTTTTAAATAAGGCATTGGGGCGTCCCTGGTAAGGTAAATGGATATGGTACAATAATAATGTCTTTTTTCCCCTTTTCATTCACAGGTTTTAAGTCGGTCCACCTAGTGTCCAACGAGGGGCATACACGCGATGGGTTGTACTTGGGCTGCTCTTGGTTGTTTGAGATTGGCCTGGTGCTTCATATTGTTAGTGTGTGCCTAAACTGGACCAGATACTGGGCAAGACGACGGCTCAGTGACTATCACTGATTGCTGTGCAGACACATGGATTTGGGCCGGTGTCTGTGGGAGTTTGCGCATTCTCCCCGTGCTTGCGTGGGTTTTCTCCGGATGCTCCGGTTTCCTCCCACACCCCAAAGATGTGCTGTTAGGCTGATTGGCAGGAATAAATTGTCCCTAAATCAGTTTCCCTCAATCTGGATGGCCATAAAACATTAGACAGGGGTCGTGGGTGGAGATGGGGACTGGTGGCGTTGAGATGGCGGCGCGGGCTCGTTGGGCCAAATGGCCTGTTTCCCGGGCTGATTTTGTTCTTTGTTCTAATACACAGAATTCCAATGCGCAACACTTCAATATGCGGCACTCCAAGACATGGCTCTCCAATACAGCACTCAAAGCACTCCAATACACAGCACTCCAATACATAGCACTCCAGTGCACAGCACTCCAATACAGTGCTCCAATACACAGCGCATCAATGCAGCACTCCAAAACACAGCATTCCAATATATCGCACCCTAATACAATACTCCAATACAGCACTCCACTTAAGAACATAAGAACATAACAAATAGGAGCAGGACTAGGCCATCTAGCCTTTTGAGCCTGCCCCGCCATTCAATAAGATCATGGCTGATCGGAAGGGAATCAGTTCTACTTTCCCGCTTTCTCCCCATAACCCTTAATTCCCCTGTCTGTCAAAAACCTATCTACCCATGTCTTAAATATATTTACCTCCACCACTTCAACGGGCAGAGAATTCCAGAGATTCACCACCCTTTGAGTGAAGAAGTTCCTCCTCAACTCTGATCTAAACTGCCCCCTCTTTATCTTGAGGCTGTGCCCTCTAGTCCTGCTGTCCTTTCTGAGCGGGAAGAATCTCTCTACCTCTACCCTATCCATCCCTTTCATTATCTTATACGTCTCTATAAGATCCCCCCTCATCCTTCTAAACTCCAACGAGTACAGACCCAGTCTATTTAGTATCTCTTCATAGTCCAACCCCCTCATCTCCGGTATCAGCCTAGTGAACCTCCTCTGCACTCCCTCCAAGGCCAAAATATCCTTGCGCAAGTGCGGCGACCAAAACTGCACACAGTACTCCAGCTGCAGCCTCACCTGTACCCTGTACAGTTGCAGCAAGACCTCCCTGCTTTTATATTCTATCCCCCTCACTATAAAGGCCAGCATTCCATTCGCCTTCTTGATCACCTGCTGCACCTGCAGGCTGGGTTTTTGCGACTCATGCACAAGGACCCCCAGGTCCCTCTGCACCGTAGCATGCTGCAGCTTTTCGCCCTTTAAATAGTAATCCCTCCTACTATTATTCCTGCCAAAGTGGATAACCTCACACTTGCTAACATTATACTCCATCTGCCAGGTCCTTGCCCACTCGCTCAGCCTATCCAGATCCCTCTGCAGACTTTCCACACCCTCCGCACAATTTGCTTTTCCACTCATCTTTGTATCATCAGCAATTTTCGTCACCCTACACTCAGCCCCCTCCTCCAGATCATCTATATAAATGGTAAATAGCTGAGGCCCCAGCACCGATCCCTGCAGCACTCCACTAGTCACCAACTGCCAATCCGAATAGCACCCATTGATACCAACTCTCTGCCTTCTATTAGACAACCAATCCTCTATCCACGCTAACACCTTACCCCCAACTCCATGCCCCCTAACCTTCTGAAGCAACCTTTTGTGCGGCACCTTATCAAACGCCTTTTGAAAATCGAGAAACACCACATCCACCGGTTCCCTTCTGTCTACCGCACTAGTCACATCCTCATAGAAATCCAATAAATTCGTCAGACACGACTTCCCCTTAACGAATCCGTGCTGTGTCTGCTCTATCAAACCATTTCTTTCCAGGTGCCTTGCTATTTCTTCTTTGATGACTGATTCAAGCATTTTTCCAATAACAGACGTTAAACTAACTGGCCTATAATTCCCTGCCTTTTGCCTGCTACCTTTTTTAAACAGCGGTGTAACATTAGCCGTCTTCCAATCGAGAGCTTTTCCAATTCAGAGCTCTACATGCACAGCAGTCCACTACAGTGCTCCCATACACTGCACACCAATACAGCACTCCAAAACATGGTGCTCAGATATACAGCACTCCCATGCAGCACTCCACTGTACAGCACTCCACTGTACAGCACTCCACTGTACAGCACTCCACTACACAGCGCTCCAATATACAGCACTGCAATATACAGCACTGCAATATACAGCACGCTAATACAGAGTTCTAAGATACACAGCACTCCAACACACAGCACTCCAATTGACTGCACTCCAATCGACTGCACTCCAATACACAGCACTCCAAATCACAGCACTCCAGTGCACAGCACTCCAATACAATGCTCAAATACACAGTACTCCAATGCACAGCACTCTAATACAGCATTCCAATACACAACACTCCAATGCAGTGCTCCAATACACAGCACACCAATAGACTGCGTTCCAGTACACTGTGCTCCAATATACAGCACTCCAAAACAGCACTCCACTACACAACGTTCAAACACACAGCCCTCCAATTCAGAGCTCTCCAATAAGCAGCATTTCAATGTGCAACACTTTAATATGCGGCACTCCAAGACACAGCTCTCCAATACAGTACTCACAGCACTCCCATAGACAGCACTCCAATGCACAGCACTCCAAATCACAGCATTCCAGTGCACAGCACTCCACTACACAGCACTCCAATATACAGCACTGCAATATTCAGCACTCTAATACAGAGTTCTAAAATACACAACACTCCAATCCACTGCACCCCAATACACAGCACTCCAAATCACAGCACTCCAGTGCACAGCATCCAATGCAACGCTCAAATACACAGCACTCCAATGCACAGCACTCCAATACACAACACTCCAATGCAGTGCTCCAATACACAACACTCCAATGCAGTGCTCCAATACACAGCACACCAATAGACTGCGTTCCAGTACACTGCACTCCAATATACAGCACTCCAAAACAGCACTCCACTACACAACGCTCGAACACACAGCCCTCCAATTCAGAGCTCTCCAATACGCAGCATTTCAATGCGCAACACTTTAATATGCGGCACTCCAAGACACGGCACTCCAAGGCACGGCTCTCTAATACAGTACTCACAGCACTCCATTACACAGCACTCCCACAGACAGCACTCCAATAGGGAGCACTCCAATACACAGCACTCCAAATCACGGCACTCCAAATCATGGCACTCCAGTGCACAGCACTCCAATACAGCAGTCCAATACACAGCGCACCAATGTAGTACTCCAAAACACAGCATTCCAATATATTGCACTCTAATACAATACTCCAATACAGCACTCCACTTCAGAGCCCTCCAATACACAGCACTACAATGCACAGCGCTCCACTACCGTGCTCCCATACACCAATACAGCACTCCAAAACACAGTGCTCAAATATACAGCACTCCCATGCAGCACTCCATTGAACAGCACTCCATTGAACAGCATTCCAATGTACAGCACTCCACTACACAGCACTCCACCGTATAGCACTCCACTACACAGTACTCCAATATACAGCAGTGCAATATAGAGCAGTCCAATACAGAGTTCCAAACTACACACCACTCTGATGCACAGCACTCCAATGCATACCCTTCAATACACACCACTTCAATACAAAGCACTCCAATGCACAGAAAACCAATACAAAGCACTCCAAAACAAATATCAGCACACACTGTGTGTGCTGTTATATGCTCTGTCAGAGACCAGAACTCTCCACTCACCTGACCCAGGGGCAAACCCCGAAAGCTTGTGAGTTTACTATCAAATAAACCTGTTGGACTTTAACCTGGTGTTGTGAGACTTCTTACTGTGTTTACCCCAGTCCAACGCCGGCATCTCCACATCAGCACTCCAATACGCAGCACTCCAATAAAACAACTTGATTCAGCACTCCAATACACAGAAAACCAATACAAAGCACTTCAATATGCAGCACTGGAATATGCAGCACTGGAATATGCAGCACCGGAATACACAGCACTCCAAAATGCAGCACTCCAAAATGCAGCACTCCAAAATGCAGCACTCCAATATGTAGCACTCCAATGCACAGCACTGCAATGCACAGCACTCCGATACAGCACTCCAATAAACAGCACACCAATACAGCACTCCAAAACACAGCAATCCAATATATAGCACCCTAAAACAATGCTCACTCCACTTCAGAGCTCTCCAATGCACAACACTCCAATGGACAGCATTCTACTACAGTGCCCCCATATTGTGCACACCAATACAGCACTCCAGAACACAGTGCTCCAACATACAATATTCCCATGCAGCATTCCATTGCACAGCACTCCAGAACACAGCACTCCACTATGTAGCACTGCAATATACAGCACTCCAATACAGAGCTCTAAAATGCACAGCACTCCAATACACAGCACACCAATAGACAGCACTTCAACACACAGCACTCCAATACACTGCACTCCAATCCACTGCACTCCAGTACACAGCACTCCAAATCACAGCACTCCAATACACAGCGCACCAATGCAGCACTCCGATATACAGCACTCCAATATTCAGTGCTCTAATATACAGTGCTCTAATACACAGTCCTCCAATACACAGCACTCCAATACAGTGCTCCAATACACAGTGCACCAATGCAACACTGCAAAACACAGCACTCCAATATATAGCACCCTAATACAGTATTTCAATACAGTGCTCGACTTCAGAGCTCTCCAAAGCCCGGCACTCCACTACAGTGCTCCCATATGCTACACACCAGTACAGCACTCCAGTACACAAATATACAGCACTCTCATGCAGCATTCCATTGCACAACACTCCACTGTACAGCACTCCATTTCACAGCACTCGACTACACAACACGCTGACAGGTGATTACTGACAGATGTGGGTGTGATGCTGAAGGGGACAGGTAGCTGTAATGTTGAAGCTGACAGGTGATTACTGACAGATCATAGACACATAGAGATATACAGCAAGGAAACAGGCCCTTTGGCCCAACTCACTGCTGCTGACCGGGTTTCCTAGATTGAACTGATCCCATTTGCTTGTGTTTGGCCCATATCCTACAAACCTTTCCCATGCGTGCACCTGTCAAAATTTTTAGATCATCATCATTGCAATCTTTGAAGTCCTGCGTACTAATTTTCTTCCTAGCTCCCTAAACTTTTATTTAAGAGCCACTTTATGTTGTTTATAATAATGTAGACCACAACTGTTGGCTGTCCACCCTCCCCCTCAGGTTGCTCTGCAGCTATTCAGTGGCATCTTTCAACGTGGCAACAGGGAGGCAATACATCAGCCTGGATTCACATATGTAGCTAAGGAAATGCTCATCTGTTTCACTAACTATCAATACCCCTCATTACTGTTTTTCCAGAGGCTTTGTGGCATAGTAGTAACATCTCTACTTGTAGGCCAAGTGTCTCTGGGTTTGAGCCCAGGACTTGTTGGCCACAGATGGCGCTTGCAATGCAATTCAAAGAGGTGATAATCAGCTCGGGAATCACTACACCACTTTCTCTCATTATCCGCCAAATGGTGAAAAACACTGTGAGTGTGGAGACTTGCTTAAAAATAATGTTTTTCCATCACTCCTCTGGTAGAAGTAGAGAATCCTGGATGATTCGGAATATTGAGACCCTGGTCAAGTGAATCTCTTGAAGAGTATAGAGGGTGTAGGAGTAGAGTTAAGAGAGAAATCAGGAGGGCAAAAAGGGGACTTGAGATTGTTTTGACTGATAAGGCAAAGGAGAATCCAAATAGCTTCTTCAAATAAATAAAGGCCAAAAGAGTAACTAGGGAGGGAGTAGGGGCTCTTAAGGAACAACAAGGTCATGTAAAAGGATGTAAAAGGGGTGGGGGAGTTGCACTACTGCTTAAGGAAAGTATCACAATGGTACTCCGGAAAGACACTTCGGAGAGCTCATACAGCAAGGCAATATAGGTAGAGCTCAGGAATAGGAAAGGTGTAGTCACAATGTCAGGGGCTTACTGTAGGCCACCCAACTACCTGCCAGAAATTGAGGAACAGATATATAGGCAGATTTTGGCAAGGTTAAAAATAACAGGGTTGTTGTGGTGGAAGATTTTAATTTCCCCTATATTGACTAGAGGTGTGGATGGGGCAGAGTTTGTAAGAAGCATCCAGGAGGGCTTCCTGAAACAGTATGTAGATAGTCCAACTAGGGAAGGGGCCATACTGAACCTGGTACTGGGGCATGAGCCAGGCCAGGTGGTCGATGTTATAGTACGGGACCAGTTCAGGAACAGTAACCACAATTCAGTAAGCTTTAAGATACTGATGGATAAAGATAAGTGTAGTCCTCAAGTTAAGGTGCTAAACTGGGGGAAGGCTAATTACAACAATATTAGGCAGGAATGTAGACTGGGGGCAGATGTTTGAGGGCAAATAAACATCTGGCATGTGGGAGGCTTTCAAGTATAAGTTGATAGGGGTTCAAACCGGCACATTCCTGTTAGGATGAAGGATAAATATGGCAAGTTTTGGGAACCTTGGATAACGAGAGATATTGTGAGCCTAGTGAAAGGGAAAAAGGAAACACTTGTCAAAGCTAGGAGGCTGGGAACACATGAAGCAAGTATGGAATACAAGGAAAGTAGAAAGAAACTTAAGCAAGGGGTAAGAAGGGCTAAAAGGGGTCATAGAACATAGAACATAGAACATTACAGCGCAGAACAGGCCCTTCGGCCCACGATGTTGCGCCGACCAGTTACAAAACAATGACCCACTAACCTAAACCAATCCCTTCTCGTCCATAAACCTATCCATGGATCTCTTAAACGCCCCCAAACTAGGCGCATTTACAACTGCAGCAGGCAGGGCATTCCAATCCCTCACCACCCTCTGGGTAAAGAACCTACCCCTGACATCCATCCTATAACTACCACCCCTTAATTTAAAGCCATGCCCCCTCGTGCTAGATTTCTCCATCAGAGGAAAAAGGCTATTACTATCCACCCTATCTAAACCTCTAATCATCTTATATGTTTCAATAAGATCATGAAAAGCATTGGCCAACAGGATTAAGGAAAATCCCAAGGCTTTATTGAGGGTTGGCCCATTCAAAGACAAGGGGGGAATCTATGCGTGGAGCCAGAGGAAATGGGTAAGGGTGTAAAATGAGTACTTTGTGCCAGTATTCACCAAAGAGAAGGACTTGGTGAATGATGAGTCTAGAAAAGAATGTGTAGATAGTTTGAGTCATGTTGAGATCAGAAAGGAGGAGGTATTGAGGTTCTTGGGAAACATTAAGTTAGACAAGTCCCCAGGGCCAGATGGGATATACTCCAGAATACTGAGAGAAGCAAGGGAGGAAAATGCTGGGGCTTGAAAGAAATCTTTACATCCTCACTGACTACAGGGGAGGTCATGATCTGGAGATGCTGGCATTGGACAGTAAGAAGTCTCACAACACCAGGTTAAAGTCCAACAAGTTTATTTGGTAGCAAAAGCCACTAGCAGCTCCTTTGTCAGGTAAGTGGGAGTTCTGTTCACAAACAGGGCATATAAAGACACAAACTCAATTTACAAAAGAATGGTTGGAATGTGAATCTTTTACAGGTAATCAAGACTTAAAGGTACAGACAATGTGAGTGCAGAGAGGGTTAAGCACAGGTTAAAGAGATGTGTATTGTCTCCAGACAGTACAGTAAGTGAGGTTTTGCAAACCCAGGCAAATCATGGAGAGGTTACAGATAGTGTGACATGAACCCAAGATCCCGGTTGAGACTGTCCTCATGTGTACTCGGCTATCAGTCTCTGCTCAGTAACTCTGCGTTGTGTGTCGTAAAGGCTGCCTTGGAGAACGCCTTGGAGACAATCACCAGGCAAGGGTGTTCTCTTCCTATTGGGGAACACTTCAGAGGTCATGGGCATTCAGCCTCTGATCTTTGGGTAAGCGTTCTTCTAAGGCAGCCTTCACGACACACGACAGCACAGAGTTGCTGAGCAGAGACTGATAGCCAAGTTCCACACACATGAGGACAGCCTCAACTGTGATCTTGGGTTCATGTCACACTATCTGTAACCCCCACGACTTGTCTGAGCTTGCAAAATCTCACTAACTGTCCTGGCTGGAGACAATACACATCTCTTTAACCTGTGCTTAACCCACTCTCCATTCACATTGTTTGTACTTTTAAGACTTGATTACCTGTAAAGACTCGCATTCCAACCATTATTTTGTAAATTGAGTTTGTGTCTTTATATGCCCTGTTTGCGAACAGAACTCCCACTCACCTGACAAAGGAGCAGCGCTCCGAAAGCTAGAGGCGTTTGCTACCAAATAAACCTGTTAGACTTTAAACTGGTGTTTGAGATTTTTTACTAGAGGGGAGGTCCCAGAGGATTGAAGATAGTCAATGTTGTTCCTTTGTTTAAGAAGGGTTGCAAGAATAATCCAGGTAATTACAGGCTGGTGAGCCTCACATCAGTGGTAGGGAAATTATTGGAGAGGATTCTTCGAGACAAGGTTTATTCCTAGTGGAAATAAGTGGACATATTAGTGAGAGGCAACATGGTTTTGTGAAGGGGAGGTTGTGTCTCACGAACTTGATCACGTTTTTCAAGGAAGTGACAAAGGTGATTGATGAAGATAGGGCAGTGGATGTTGTCTACATGGACTTCAGTAAGGCCTTTGACAAGATCCCTCATAGTGGACTGGTGCAGAAGGTGAAGTTGCATAGGATCAAAGGTGAGCTGGCAAGGTGGATACAAATCTGGCTCAGTCAAAGAAGACAGAGGGTAGCAGTGGAAGGGTGTGTTTCTGAATGGAGGGCTGTGACAAGTGGTGTTTCTCCAGGATCAGTGCTGGGTCCTTTGCTGTTTGTAATATATATAAGTGAATTGGAGGAAAATGTAACTGGATTGATTAGTAATTTTGCAGATGACTCAAAGATTGGTGGATTTGTGGATAGCGATGAGGACCATCAGAGAATACAGCAAGATATAGATCAGTTGGCGACTTGGACAAAGAGATGGCAGGTGGAGTTTAATCTGAACACATGTAAGGTAATGCATTTTAGAAGGTCTAATACAGATAGGAAATATACAGTAAATGGCAGAACCCTTAAGAGTTTTGATAGGCAAAGGGATCTGGGTGTACAGGTACACAGATCACTGAAAGTGGCAATGCAGGTGGAGAAGGTAGTCGAGAAGACGTATGACATGCTTGCCTTCATCAGCCAGGGTACTGAGTTTAAAAATTGGCAAGTCATGTTGCAGCTTTATAGAACCTCAGTTCGGCCATACTTGGAATATAATCTTCAATTCTGGTCGCCGCACTACTAAAGGGATATGGAGGCACTGGAGAGAGTACAGAAAAGATTTACCAGGATGTTGCCTGGTATGGAGGGCATTAGCTGTGAGGAGAGGTTGGAGAAACTTGGTTTGTTCTCACTGGAGCAACGGTGATTGAGGGGAGACATGATAGAAATCTACAAGATTATGAGGGGCATGGACAGAGTGGATAGTCAGAAGCTTTTTCCCAGGATGGAAGAGTCAATTACTAAGGGGCATAGGTTTAAGGTGCGAGGGGCAAGGCTTAAAGGAGATGTACAAGGCAGGTCTTTTACACAGAATAGTGGGTGCCTGGAACTCTTTGCCAGGGGAGGTAGTGGAAGCGGATCCGGTAGTGACTTTTAAGGGGCGTCTTGACAAGTACATGAATAGAATGGGAATAGAGGGATATGGTCCCCGGAAGGGTAAGGGTTTTAGTTAAGTCAGGCAGCATGGTCAGTGCAAGCTTGGAGGGCCGAAGGGCTGTTCATGTGCTGTAATTTTCTTTTTTCTTTGTTCTTTGTCATCTATGTGTGGATCCACAAGAGATGGGTGAGATCCTAAATGAATATTTCTCATTAGTATTTACTGTTGAGAAAAGCATGGATATTAGGGAACTTGGGGAAATAAATAGTGATGTCTTGAGGAGTGTACATATTACAGAGAAGAAGGTACTGAAAGTCTTAAGGCACATTAAGATAGATAAATCCCTGGGATCTGATGAAGTGTATCCCAGGACACTGTGGAAGGGTATGGAGGAAATTGCAGAGATATTTGAATCATCGCTCGTCATGGGTGAGGTGCCTGAAGATTGGAGGATGGCAAATGTTGTGCCTTTGTTTCAAAAAGGGCTGCAGGGAAAAGTTTGGGAACTACAGGCCGGTGAGCCTCTCATCTGTGGTGGCTACGTTATTGGAAGGTATTTTGAGAGACAGGAGCTACAGGCATTTAGAGACGCAAGGACTGATTAGAAACAGTCAGCATGGCTTTGTGAATAGAAAATCATGACTCACAAATTTGATTGAGTTTTTGGAAGGGGTAACCAAGAAGATCAATGAGGGCAGTGCAGTTGATGTTGTCTACATGGGTTTTAACAAGGCCTTTGAGAGAGTACCGCATTGTGGGTTGTTGCATTGCGGGTTAAATCTCACAGGATCCAGGGTGAGGTATCTAAATAGGTACAAAATTGGCTTGATAACAGAAGCCAGAGAATGGTTGCAGAGGGTTGTTTTTCAAACTGGAAACCTACAACCAGCAGTGTGCCTCAGGGTTCGGTGCTGGGTCCACTGTTATTTATCATTTATATTAATGATTTGAATGAGAATATAGGAGGCATGAGTAGTAAGTTTGCAGATGACACCAAGATTGATGGCATAGTGGACAGTGAAGAAGGTTATTTCAGACTGCAACGGGATCTTGATCAATTGGGCCAGTGGACCAACAAGTGGCAGATGGAGTTTAATCTAGATTGCGAGGTGATGCATTTTGATAGATTGAACCAGAGCAGGACTTACTCAGCTAATGGTAGGGCATTGGGGAAAGTTACAGAATAAAGAGATCCAGGAGTACATAGCTCCTTGAAAGTGGAGTCCACAGGTGGACAGAGTGGTGAAGAAGGCATTCAGTGTACTTGGTTTCATTGGTCAAAACATTGAATACAGGAGTTGGAATGTCTTGTTGAAGTCGTACAAGACATTGGTAAGGCCACATTTGGAATACTGTGTACAGTTCTGGTCATCCTATTATAGAAAGGATATTATTAAACTAGAAAGAGCACAGAAGAGATTTACTAAGATGCTACTGGGACTTGATGGTTTGAGTTATAAGGAGAGAGGTTGGATAGACTCGGACTTTTATCTCTGGAGCATAGAAGGTTGAAGGGTGAACTTACAGAGATCTATAAAATAGTGAGGGGCATAGATCAGCTAGATAGTCAATATCTTTTCCCAAAGGTAGAGGTGTCTAAAACTAGAGGGCATAGTTTTAAAGTGAGAGGGGAGAGATACAAAAGTGTCCTGAGGAGCAATTTTTCACACGAGGGTAGAGTGTCTGGAACAAGCTGCAAGAGATAGTAGAGATGGGTACAATTTTGTCTTTTAAGAAGCATTTAGACAGTTACATGGGTAAGATAAGTATAGAGGGATATGGGCCAAATGCGGACAATTGAGACTAGCTTAGGGGTTTAAAAAAAAGGGTGGCATGGATAAATTGGGCCGAAGGGCCTGTTTCCATGCTGTAAACCTCTATGACTCTATAACTCTTGTTCACTTATACAGCTTAGCCAGCTGAAGTCCACATACTTGGTTCTGGCTGCACTGCCCAGATGAATCATCAATAGCACCAGTATTCAGAACTGGCTGAAGTGTGAAATACACTTGGGGGATCCTTGCACTATATCCTTCTTGACTGCCTCTGGTGCTCAACCATTCCCTCTCTACACGCATTGAAATGAACCTATTTATAAATATGTTAAGCACAAATCTCTTCACCCTGTAGATGTGTCGCAGTGATGCCAACTCCTGTTCAATCCCTGAAACCTGGAACTCAAGCTGCTGCAGCTGATGACATTTCCTGCATGTATGGTTATCCAGGACATCAGGGGCACCCTGAAGTTTCCATGTGGATTAGGACGTGCGTTCCATGGTTCCAAGCTGCCTCGTTATTCCTCTTTTTATGGAACAATGAAACTTGCTACTTAAATAGAGAGTCACTGATGAGCATCTTCTCCTGTACTTATATAGTGAGATGAATTCAAATGTTTTTACTTAACTATTATCAAAAACCCTTTGATTATATTTGATTTTTTAGATCGAAGATCACTGAGGACAAAACAAATTTGAGATTCAATCCCTAAACATTACATGGTTCACTCCTTACATTTTTGCTTCGTACGCTATTCTATTTTAAAATAAAAAAAACTGACCACATAACAATGGACACACACTAGAGAATATCAGCAAAACCACGTAAATAAGTATGCATGCTTTTTTAATAGGTTAGTATGAAATGCATGCTAACAATGTTAGTTTCCATGTGCTGCATGGTTTTGTTCCAACCACGAGTCGTTTACATGCCACATTCAATACTTAAAGCAGTAAAACAATTTCCTACATTCAAAACTTTCTGTACTTATTACCACAAATGCTGACAGGACTGCTGAGTTTTTAGAGTATTTGTTTTCATCTCTCCAACTGGTTCTTCTTAATAAAGGCCATTTTCTGCGACTCAAGATTTGAACTGCACGGTTTTAAACCACAGGGTAAAAAGTAACATTTTCTGAATCACGCAAGTACAGATCTCACAGTTCTCCCATACATATTGGCAATGAAACTTCCATATTAAAAACAGGAAAAATTGTAACCCAACTAAAGAAAGGACTGTTCGTTGCACCCCTAATCTATAATTTCTTGAGACTGAAGAAAGGTATTTGACAAACAGAAACGAAGGTGATGAAAGACAGATGTTTGAACAATGTTAAAAAAAAGTAGAGCACTTTTATGGAAATGTGAATGTTGTGCTACATGATTCAGAATTATCTGCACTTACTCTTGACCCCCTTCTTGCCCTTCCGCTCCTTCTTGTATTGTTCCTTCAGTTTACTTATTAGTTCCTTGTCTACAGCCCAAACCTCCGAAGATGGGGAGAAGTCATCCTTGTCTACATGCAGCACATCATTGAAAAATCAGCAAATCGGAATGCAAGCAGTCACTGCTGCTATTTCATGAAGATTAGTAGTTTAATCACAGCCTTTAAAAAGTTACTGGAGAAGAATTATCATATAATCTCTTACACACAATTCTAAATTATAAAGTCATTTTGAAGTAAATTATTATTTTGTTATAAATCGACAATGCAAGCGTCAAGACTGGCAATTTCATGCCACTGCGTCCCAAAACAGCAAAGCATAAGATAGCTAACAATTTTAGAATGCATGTCTTATCTTACATGCAATAAATTGAACACAAGCTTACAAGGAGGGTTCTCGCTTCACCTTGCTAACAAAGCAGCTTCAAGAGATAAATGTGAACTTGTGTGAACGTGATTGGCAACATTTTTTTAAGGGAGGTAAAATATAACCATATTTCAATCAAATAGTAGAAAGAAGTTCATGTATTTAATTGTTGCAAAAACCACATGATATGAATAATTGAATAAGAATAGCATGGTTAGCAAGTTTGCAGATGATACCAAGATTGGTGGCATAGTGGACAGTGAAGAAAGTTATCTCGGATTGCAATGGCATCTTGATCAATTAGACCAATGGGCTGGCAAATGGCAGATGGAGTTTAATTTAGATAAATGTGAGGTGATGCATTTTGGTAGATTGGACTAGGGCAGGACTTACTCAGTTAATGGTGGGGCGTTGGGGAGAGTTACAGAACAAAGAGATCTAGGAGTACATGTTCATAACCCCTTGAAAGTGCAGTCACAGGTGGATAGAGTAGTAAAGAAGGCATTCAGCATGCTTATTTTCATTGGTCAGAACATTAAATACAGGAGTTGGGACATCTTGTTGAAATTGTACAAGACACAGGTAAGGTCACATTTGGAATACTGTGTACACTTCCAGTCACCCTGTTATAGAAAGGACATTATTAAATTAGAAAGAGTGCAGAAAAGATTTACTAGGATGCTACCAGGAGAGAAGAGAATCAGAGAATTCCTACAGTACAGAAGGAGGCCATTCGGCCCATCAAGTCTGCACTGACCACAATCCCACCCAGGCCCTATCCCCATAACCCCACATATTTACCCTAGCTAGTCCCCTTGACACTAAAGGGCAATTTAGCATGGCCAATCCGCCTAACCTGCACATCTTTGGACTGGAGGAGGAAGCCGGAGCACCCGGAGGAAACTCATTGGACTTGAAACCCATTAAGATTGGACTTGGTGGTTTGAGTTACAAGTAGAGGCTGGATACGTTGGGACTTTTTTCTCTGGAAGGCTGAGGGGTGAACTTATAGAGGTCTACAAAATAATGAGGAGCACAGATCAGATAGATAGTCAATATCTTTTCTCAAAGGTAGGGGAGTCTAAAACTAGAGGGCATAGTAAAGATGAGAGGGGAGAGATTCAAAATTTTTTCACACAGAGGGTGGTGAGTGTCTGGAACAAGCTGCCAGAGGTAGTAGTAGAGGCAGGTACAATTTTGTCTTTTGAAAAGCATTTAGACAGTTACATGGGTAAGGTCGGTGTGGAGGGATATGGGCCAAATGCAAGCCATTGGGATTAGTTCAGGAGTTAAAAAAAAGGGCAGCGTGGACAGGTTGGGCTGAAGGGCCTGTTTCCGTGCTGTAAACCCCTACGACTCAATGAGTTCAAATATTGTGTATATTAAATTATATTTATGTTTGTCCAGAAAAGTTGGAAAGAAAAGGAAATTAAATGATATGATAAACTGCTGCAAAATGTATACAGAGTGTAGAATATGATAAAATCTGAATAGAATCTGAACGATTTGTATTACAGCAGCTATGAATAATTTTATGAGTGAAATCTAAGTGAAATTCTATTATGGATCTGTGAACTGTATTTCTGCAAGAAGTTAGACCTTTTAAAATGCTTCCTGATGATAGGTCTGAAATTTCCTTCTATTCAGAATTTGTTATTTTACATCTTATGATTGTGACAACTTCAAAGAGACCCAACAACATAAGCCAAATAAAATAGAATATTAAGAGGCATAGGGAAGGGATGGAAATGGAAGACAGATGAGGAAAGAAGAGAAATAGATCGCTGTACTTATCAGCACTGTCAGAGGATTGAATTCTTACAATTTTTTGGACTTGCTCAAGGCAGCACATTCAGCTTTTTCTTCTTTTGGCTCTGGTTCCTGCACAGTTTTATGAAAGGGAAATTGTGTTTGGTAAATCTAGTAGGAATTTTCTGAAGGTTTAACTAGCAAGATAAATAAAGGGGAACAACGGATGTGGTATATTGAGTTTCTAAAGCAATTTGATAAAGTGCCACAAGATTAGAACTCTCATTGGACTGGGGGTAATATGTTAACAGAGATTGAGGGTTAGTCAACAGACAGAAAATAAGAATACATTGGTCACTGTGTCAAGAATAAATTGGTCATGAAAAAAATTTAGCACCGTGCCATGGCAGGATTAAATTAGTGCAAGGATCAGAGCTAATGTCTCAGCTATTTACAAACTAAGAATTAGATGAAAAAAACCAAGTGTAATATATCAAAGCTTGGGGGTGGTACAAAGAAAAATGGGAAAATCATCAGCAAAGAGGTTGTTAAAGGGATATCGATCGATTGGACAAAAAGGTGGCAGATCGAGTTCAGATAGAAATGAAAATCTTCACTTGGGTGGGAAGAATAGAAGAGCAGAATTTTTTTTATAGAGATGAGAGAGTAATAAATGCTGATGCTCAAAAGGTTTTGGGTTTCCTTGTACACCAATCACTGAAGTTTACATGTTGTCCAACAAATAATTCAGAAGATAAACGGTATGTTAGTTTTCATTGCAAGGACATTTCTTACAAATTGTATGGGATTTTGGCAGGACCACACCTACAGTACTATGTTCAGTTTGATCATCTTAAGGAGATACTTTTCTGAGGGAGGAGTTGGGAGGGTGAAGGTTGGTGGTGGTGACAGCGGTGGAGTGAAGATTTATTAAATTGATTGGTGAGATGTGATAGTAGTCTTATGAGGATTGTGCAGAATAGGCCTATATTCTCTGGAGTTTAGCACAAGGTGAGGTGGCGGCATTAAAATATAATGAAATTCTTAGGAGGCTTGATGAAGTAGATGCTGAGAGGCTGTTTCCCTTGGTTGGAAAGTCTCAAATTTGGGGTCATTATTTCAGAAAAAGAGATTGTCCGTTTAGAATTGAGATGATGAAAAACTTCTTCATTCAGGAGATTATGAATCTTCAGATTTCTCTACTCCAGAGGGGCTGTGGATGTTATCAATGAGTACATCGACAATAAGATCAATAGATTTTAGGCAAAGAACTGAGAGATACATAGAAAGGATAGGAAAGTAGAGCTGATGTACAGCCATGATTTTATTAAACGTCAGAACAGGCATGATAGGTCAACTGGCACTCTTCTTATTTCTTGCATTTTTAAGATCCCTAAGTGGGATCTGCCACTTCAGTTAAGTCCTTTAATCAAAGCAGTTTTGTGTTTCAATAAATGTGTTCCCAGTTGTTTCAGCTGTGTAAAGTTTTTTGTTAAAGATTAAAATTAACAATGGGAATATGAGCGGAGAAATAAAGCCGACAAACTAAAATATAGAGAAAAAAATGTTAAAAATGAAGGAAAATTATTACCAAAGAGAAATAGAAATCCCTTTTTCTCTTAAAAAGAGAACTTCTTTTAAGATGGTGATCTATTCACTGCGTCATAAAATTAATTTTCCATCCATTTCACTAAAAAAAAGAATTGAATTGACAATTGTCACATTTCTAGCCCACCGGGATTGGTGGGCCCTGCAAGTACAAAACTGATCACAGCCACTTCTGGACTGCAGTTTTAGTTAAGTGGAAAAGCTAAATCAGACATGAATACACGGCACTAACTTATAGTATCACCAGCAAAAAATAATTGACCATTTGAAGGACCCTTTTTAATATTACTTTATTAAAATATTAAAATTCTTTGTTCTTTGTTTTATTATAATGATTCTTACTTTTATTTATTTGTGTTGATTTTCAGATCTGAAGGAGTCTTTTAATATGTAATCAAAAGCAAAATATTTTAAAAATCTCATTGGCTTAGAAATTAATAATAAAATTATATTATGCTTCAGTACAATTTCATCATTTATTGTTGCATACACATTTTAGATGAATATTTATCACAGAAATTCAGAACCAGATTACCTTGGATCAGCATTAATAATATAGCTAAACAAAATCAAAGTTTTTTTTAAAATAGTAACTGCAAGTTTGGGCTTTCTTTGTATTCTACAACATGGTATAATATAATGATGTAACATTATTTAGTTTTGCAACATTCCAATTTACAAGTTCACCAAGTAGGTTCAAATATTTCATCCTTAGAACTATGCTAATTTTTTATGTCAGATTTAGTGTCAGAGATAGATTCTAATGACAGAATAGCAGGAAGGACTCCTCTAAGGAAAGTAAAATATATTACAGGGTTTAAAGTCTATTCTAGAAATGCACAGGGAAGGCACGCAAAATTACCTTCTTCGTTCAAGACTTGACATTAACACATACTGCTTTATACCAACTTGCAGCACAGACTGCCAGCTATTTACTCTTACTTTATATGTAGCAATATCAATACAGTGTTATGTGAAACCTAGTAACTAATCAAATCATTCTTCAATATATGTTTTGGTATATGGGCTTTGCTGCAAAAATGCTCACCTCTGGTTCCAGCTACATCCATTAAGGTCAGTGGAGAATATTTCATCACAATTGTGAATGATGCCTTGTAAGTGCTGGAGAAACTTTGAATTTTTGAACGGCAGCACTCTCCCCTCCACCCGAACAATGATATTGATGGTCAGGTTCCCATTCCTCCTCCCCCGCTCCCCCCCCCCCCCCCCCCCCGATAAACAACGATATTGATGGTACACTTGAGATGAAGAAATTCTGCGCTGAATGTGTTCCAACACTGATATTTACTGAAATTGTAGCAGAGTGTTGACCCTGTGACAATGTCCAGTAAGGAAGATGCATGACCTTAAGAAAACTTGGGAGCTGACGCTGCTGCATGCTCTTCTAATGGAGGTTATGGGTTTGGAAAGAGGTACCAAAGAAGTCTTGGTGGATTGCTACAGTGTAAGCTGTAGATGCTACACATTGCAGGCAGTGATTGAGCAGGTAAATGTATTTGCTAGCAAATCAAGTGCCAGTCAAACAGATGGTATTAAACCTCTTGAATAGTGTTCCTGTTACACCCATTAAGGTCAGTGAGGAATATTTCATCACAATTCTGAATGATGCCTTGTAAGTGCTGGAGTAGCTTTGAATTTTTGAATGGCAACACGTTCCCCTCCAATGATGATGGTCAGGTTCCTCTCCTCCACGCCCCACCCCCCTGCTAAACAACAATATTGATGTCAGGTCCACCCACCCCCCACCTGCAATCACTGATATTGATGGTCAGTGTTCCTGTAATAATGCTAATAATTTTGTGGGGTGCTTAAACTCCCTCTCTATGACATGAATGTTACCTACCATTGGCCCAGGCCTGCATGATGTCAGATCTTCCTGCGTGTGGACATGGACTGGTTTATTATGAGGAATTGTGAATGGAGCTGAAAATGGTGCAATTGTCAATGAACAGCCAACCTCTGGTCTTATGATGGAGGGAAGGTCATTGATCAAAGTGAAGATTCTTGGGACTGCAATCATATTAACATTAAGCTCTCTAAACTGATTCAATCAGCAATTTCAACTTCTTTCAGATATAATTTTTAATTAAACTGAAGTAATACAAAGTAGTAAAACTAGAGTGTTTCATCTCAGTCTGGCACAATCAACAACATTCAATCATACCAGACATTAAACTAACTCCGGAGATCTATTTTTTCCGGACAAAAAGCTAATGCCATACACAGGCAAACAATGGTTTTAAATTGTGATTGTGATTATTGACATTGTGGGTACATGAATAGGATGGGAATAGGGGGATATGGTCCCTGGAAGGGTAGGGGGTTTTAGTTAAGTCTGGCAGCATGGTCAGTGCAGGCTTGGAGGGTCAAAGGGCCTGTTCCTGTGCTGTAATTTTCTTTGTTCTTTGTTTTAAATGTAATGCATCAGCATCTCCACTGAGTTTCACACCCCATCCTGCTCCATCCTGGAGCTCCTAGCTTCCCCAGCTCCTTCTCCATCTTCAACGGTCACTAAAAAATCAAATTCTTTTAATGCTTCTTCAGTATCATCAGGCAAGTCCGTAGCCAGCCCCTTATTACCAATTTTATCTTTCTTGTTAATGTGATACTGAAGGGGACAGGTGATTCTTTACAAAATTGGGTGTGATTGTGAAGGGGACAGGTGATCATTGACAGTTTGAGGGTGTAATGCTGTAGGGGACTATTGACCGTAGTGTAGGACACGGACTCCACGGTGTAGGACACAGGCTCCACAGTGTAGGACACGGACTCCACGGTGTAGGACACGGACTCCACGGTGTAGGACACGGACTCCACGGTGTAGGACACGGACTCCACGGTGTAGGACACGGACTCCACGGTGTAGGACACGGACTCCACGGTGTAGGACACGGACTCCACGGTGTAGGACACGGACTCCACGGTGTAGGACACGGACTCCACGGTGTAGGACACGGACTCCACGGTGTAGGACACGGACTCCACGGTGTAGGACACGGACTCCACGGTGTAGGACACAGGCTCCACAGTGTAGGACACGGACTCCATGGTGTAGGACACGGACTCCACGGTGTAGGACACGGACTCCACGGTGTAGGACACAGGCTCCACAGTGTAGGACATGGACTCCATGGTGTAGGACACGGACTCCACGGTGTAGGACACGGACTCCACGGTGTAGGACACAGGCTCCACAGTGTAGGACACGGACTCCACGGTGTAGGACACGGACTCCACGGTGTAGGACACGGACTCCACGGTGTAGGACACGGACTCCACGGTGTAGGACACAGGCTCCACAGTGTAGGACACGGACTCCACGGTGTAGGACACGGACTCCACGGTGTAGGACACGGACTCCATGGTGTAGGACACGGACTCCACGGTGTAGGACACGGACTCCATGGTGTAGGACACGGACTCCATGGTGTAGGACACGGACTCCATGGTGTAGGACACGGACTCCATGGTGTAGGACACGGACTCCATGGTGTAGGACACAGGCTCCACAGTGTAGGACACGGACTCCATGGTGTAGGACACGGACTCCATGGTGTAGGACACGGACTCCATGGTGTAGGACACAGGCTCCACAGTGTAGGACACGGACTCCACGGTGTAGGACACAGGCTCCACAGTGTAGGACACGGACTCCATGGTGTAGGACACAGGCTCCACGGTGTAGGACACGGACTCCACGGTGTAGGACACGGACTCCACGGTGTAGGACACGGACTCCACGGTGTAGGACACGGACTCCACGGTGTAGGACACAGGCTCCACAGTGTAGGACACGGACTCCACGGTGTAGGACACGGACTCCACGGTGTAGGACACGGACTCCACGGTGTAGGACACGGACTCCACGGTGTAGGACACGGACTCCATGGTGTAGGACACGGACTCCATGGTGTAGGACACGGACTCCATGGTGTAGGACACGGACTCCATGGTGTAGGACACGGACTCCATGTGTAGGACACGGACTCCATGGTGTAGGACACGGACTCCATGGTGTAGGACATGGACTCTGTGGTGCTGGCCTTAATGAGATCCATCAGTACCAATGCCACAGTACCTTTGCAAGCTCACTCCACTGCCCTTCTTTCAGAAGAGGAAGCCTGGTCCCCTCCTGTGTCCATAGGGATGAGGAAAAGCTGGTTCATGGTCTGGAGCCATCGACCAAGGTGATTCCTGCAATGTTCAGTCCATCACAATCTCCTCTTCCTCTGACTGCTTCAGCTCCCACTCCACAGGCTACTGAGGGTGGCACTGCCTCACAGCAGCACCCCAAAAGCAGGTCGGACCCTCTGGTACTCAGCCCTCTAGAAAGACACCCACCAAGGTTATCACAAATAACAGGGCATGGCAAACTGCAGGCTGCCTCCACCGCCACTGTGTATCCTGGGAAAACACCAAGACATTGTGGCAGTGTTAGAAAGGTCTAGTTGCACAGCATGGGTATTAGGCACTTGTTGATAGTGCCCACCTCTATAAATTAATTCTCACTTATTGCACCCTCCCTATGACTCCCTGTTCTGATGAGATGTCTTCCAGTAGAGCCACTCAGCCAATTGGATTCCTTTTCCACAGAGAACAGGGTGCTCAGTCCAGAGCTCCCTCCGTGTATTCTTCGCAGGATTACCAGATCATATGTGGCATCTCCTCACAGTGACTGTACACCTCAGTTATGTTGGTTCTCACAAGGAATGAAGACATTTCCCACAATGTCCAAGGCTGCCCTCACTCATCCCAATCATTGTCAATGTGTGCTTTCTGTACATGTTGCTCAGTTGCTTGACCCAGTAAAAAGTTCACCTCAGCGACCTCTGGTGTGACTGAACCTCAAGGGTTCACCAATGAGGAGCTTTGATCAGGAGAGATGAAATTTTCTGCGCCACATCGCTTTGATGTCATTGAGAGTAACCAAACAGGAGTCAGACATTCACAGTTGCTCTTTGAGAAACAATGCACTGTTCCCAATGCAATGTAGAGCCTATGGCAAACACTTTCTTCCCATGACATGAATATTGTCAGATTGAAGAACAATGCTCATAGAAGGCACTTCAGTAAGATGGAATCTAATCATCACCATCTGTGAATCGGGCAGAAGTTAGCACATCCTGAGGTCCACTGTTCCGTCTAATCATCATGGCCTCATGGCCGACCTACTCACTGCCAGGACCTCCTCTCTGATGTCAACGTCTTCAGCTGAAACATGCTGCTCCTCAGGCAACTCCTCACCTCACTGAAGGTTGTGAAGGGCACAGCAGACAAGCACAATGACATACCTCTGCAGATTGTATTGCAGGAGTCCACTCAACTGGTTGCAGACTAACTGAACGTTGAGGGAATGGAAGACCTTGAGGTTAATAAACTGCTTTCCTTGATGCCTTAGAGATTGGAGAGCCACATAAGTGCAGTCAATGGCTCCCTGCACCTGTGGAAAGCTTCTGGGTGAATCCCATGGCGCTTGCATCCTGGCTAGCCTGATCCTGTTTGAAGTTGACATATTTGTGTGCATATACAAGGACTACATCCATGAGGAAGCTTGTGAGATGCCTCCAAGGTCACCCGTAGAGTCCTGGAAGGAACCAGTTGCATAAAGCTTGGGGATGGCTGTGACAGTGGATGGCCTCCAAGTCTGTGTGCGCCAACGCCTGTAGCAGATTGCATTGATGACCACCATGTACCTGGACAGGTGAGGCCTTCATTGACACTGGTTCTTGCTCATCTGCATGGAGGTCATCCACCTACTTTCTATACATCCTGGGAAAGATGCCTCTGAGGCCTCTCCTGTAGCATTGAAGAAGACCTGGTCACCCCATTCATCCTCAGGGGTCTCCTCATATCTTTGGAGAGCTAAAAACCTGCATTAATGTCTTCCCTTCTCTCAGTGTGCCAGAAGAATGATAGCCAGCTCCACAGGCTCTATCTCTCCCTCATGCTAATCACCACAAAAATGGAAAGAGGGTACAGCTTTGCTTCTGCTTCCAAGGGTTAACCCTTTGCCCAAGCACCTTCAGTAGCTCCATCTCAACAGCCAGTAACTAATTTGCTGGCCACCACATTGAGGATCTGCTCCTCAACAGCTCCCAGAATGGGCAAGACTCTTGCCACGCTTGACTGATTAGCCACAGCTTGAGCTACCCAACTGTATCCTGAGCTCTCAAGTAAAATGCAAGTATTTTTCACAAGTTTCACCCCAAGGCCTTGTGTGCATCCTAGTTAATAGGAGACACTGATAAAGACATATACATCTGATGGATCTGAGCACTCTCCTTAGTCACTGCTCACTGTCGAAGGTGATATACGTGCTTGCCCACTTGGCCAGTGGTTCAGGGAAACCATGGCAGTCATTCAACAAAGAGGTCAGTGTATCAAGGGTCAAGTGCTGAGTGGCAATCACACATATTAGTGATGGGTAAGTAGGCATAACTGGCATAACTGTCAGACTGAGGGAAGGTTAATTGACTTGTGGCTGAATGACCTCACCATTACAGTTGTTGTTGTCAATAATGAACTTGCAGGCAACACACTCCCTCCACCCCAGATATTAGTGGATCTTTTTTGAAGGCAGAGGCCTAGAAGCAGATGAACGCAGCCTAAGAAAGAGTCATTTGAAAACTTGGCTTCCTTCAACCGCTGGTACTGAATCCTATTGTCTATTCCCCTTTTCTGGCATTGAGGACTTTGCCCCAGTTCCACAGCCCCCCTCTGTTGCTGCCCCACTTTGCCAGTTCCCCCTCTGCTGTTGCCCTCCTTCACTTGTTCACGCCCCCTCACCCAAGGCGTGTCACTGATTCACTCTTGCCCTTGCTACAGCCCTCTCCCCTGTAAGTTAACAATGACTCATTTGGAGCTGTGTGCTTGTAATGCCCTAACTATGTTAGGGTTATGAGTTTCACACAGAGAGAAAAGTTACACTTTGCACATGTAGATTCAAACAAACTGGAAGTATAACAACAACCTCATCACATACCCGAATTACAACACCATCAAATCATATGGTTAGCTCTTAAAGCAGCTCTGTAATCCTTTTAAATATATAACATCCCTGCCCCTTTACTTCTGTTGTCATAACAAATTATTATGATGTTAAAAACAGGATCTATAATACTCTAGACACATTACAATGCATCAATAATCATTATAGACAGCTAATAAGGAAGTCAATCAGGAGGAGGTAAAGAATGTTAAGTGAATACTTCTCTTTGGTCTTCACTATGGGAAAGGAGAATGGATGTACAGAATTCAAGAAGAGGGACTGTAAGGAGCTCACATAGGAAATGAGGAGGCAATGTAGAGCATAAAAACAGACAAATCTCCAGGCCCGGATGAATTGCATCCCAGGCTGCTGTGGGACATAAGGCAGGAAATTGCAGGGGCTCTAATTCCATTTTGTAATTCCTCTCTAGCCACGGGGGTAGTGCCAGAAGACTGGGGGATGGCTAATGTGGTTCTACTTTTTAAGAAGGCTGATAGAAATGAACCAGGAAATTGCAGACTGGTGAGTCTCACATCAGCGACAGGAAAACTATTGAAGAAAGCTCTGAAAGAGAGAATTAATATCCACTTAGAAAGGCATGGTTAATTAGAGGTATCAGCATGGCTTTGTCAGAAGGAGGAGTGCCTAATAAATCTATTACATTTTCTGAAAATGTGATCAAGTGTGTGGATGAGTGTAGTGCAGTTGATATAGTTTATATGCATTTTAGCAAAACTTTTGACAAGGTTCCACATGGGAGATTGACTGAGAAGGTTAAAACACATGGAATTCAGGGAAACTTGGTGAGCTGGATCAGAGACTGGCTTAGTGATAGGACACAGAGAGTGGGTGATAGATGGCTGTTCAAGTGACTGGAGGTCCAGCGGAGTACCACAAAGATCAATGCTAGGACCATTATTGTTTGTTACAAACAGAGATGATATATATGGAAGCGAGGGAAGAGATTGCAAAACCTCTGGCGATGATCTTTGCATCATCAATAGAGATGGGAGAGGTTCCAGAGAATTGGAGGTTTGCAGATGTGGTTCCTATATTCAAGAAAGGGAATAGAGGTAGCCCAGGAAATTATCGATCGGTGACTCTAACCTCAGTAGTTGGTAAGTTGATGGAAAAGATCCTGAGACAAAGGATTTATGAATGTTTAGAGAAGTATAGTATGATCAAAAATAGTCAGTATGGCTTTGTTAAAGGCAAATTGTGTCTTATGAGCCTGGCTGAGCTTTTTGAAAATGTGACTAAACACATTGACGAAGGAAGAACGGTAGATGTGGTTTATATGGACTTCAGCAAGGCGCTCAATAAGGTTCCCCATGCAAGGCTTATTGAGAAAGTGAGGGGGCATGGGATCCAAGCGGACGTTGCTTTGTGGATCCAGAACTGGCTTGCCTGCAGAAGGCAGAGAGTGATTTAGATGGGTCTTTTTCTGCATGGAGGTCGGTCACCAGTGGAGTGCCCCAGGGATCTGTTCTGGGACCCTTGCTGTTTGTGATTTTTATAAATGACCTGGATGAGGAAGTGGAGGGATGGGTTGGTAAGTTTGCCGATGACATGAAGGTCAGAGGTGTTGTGGATAGTTTGGAGGAGTGTCAGAAGTTGCAGCGTGACATAGATAGGATGCAAGACTGGGCGCAGAAGTGGCAGATGGACTTCAACCCGGATAAATGTGTAGTGGTCCATTTTGGCAGGTCAAATGGGATGAAGGAGTATAATATCAAGGGTAAGACTCTTAGCAATGTGGAAGATCAGAAGGATCTTGGGGTCCAGGTTCATAGGACTCTCAAATCGGCTTCGCAGGTAGAAGATGTGGTTAAGAAGGCATATGGTGTACTGGCCTTCATTAATCGAGGGATTGAGTTTAGGAGTTGGGAGATAATGCTGCAGCTGTATAAGACCCTGCTCAGACCCCACTTGGAGTACTGTGCTCAGTTCTGGTCACCTCATTACAGGAAGGATGTGGAAGCCATTGAAAGGGTGCAGAGGAGATTTACAAGGATGTTACCTGAATTGGGGAGCATGCCTTATGAGGATAGGTTGAGAGAGCTCGATCTTTTCTCCTTGGAGAGACGAAGGATGAGTGGGGACCTGATAGATGTTTATAAGATGATGAGACGTATTGATCAGGTGGACTCTCAGAGGTTTTTCCCCAGGGTTGAAATGGCTGCCACAAGAGGACACAGGTTTAAGGTGCTGGGGAATAGGTACAGAGGAGACGTCAGGGTTAAGTTTTTCACTCAGAGGGTGGTGGGTGAGTGAAATCGGCTGCCGTCGGTGGTGGTGGAGGCAAATTTGTTGGGGTCTTTTAAGAGACTTCTGGAAGAGTACATGGGACTTAATAGGATTGAGAGTTATAGATAGGCCTAATAGGTAGAGATAAGATCGGCACAACTTGTGGGCTGAAGGGCCTGTTTGTGCTGGAGTTTTTCTATAATTCTATGATTATCTTTGGAACAGTGGAAGCTGAGGGGAGATATGATTGAGCTGCATAAGATTATGAGAAGTATGGCTTTGTACGAGATTTGAACAGCATAGTTTTGTACAAGGGAGGTCATGTTTCACTAATTTGAAATTTTGAGGAAGTAACAAAAATGCTTTATAAGGAAAGGGTTGTGAATGTTGTTTACATGAACTTTAGTAAAGCATTTGACAAAGTCCCTCATGGCAGGCTAGTGCAAAAGATTAAATCTGATGGATTCAGAACTGTCTTGACCATAGAAGACGGGGGTAGCAGTGGAAGGGTGCTTTTCTGAATACAGATTGTAACTATTGGTGTTCCACAGGGGTCAGTGCTGGGACCTCTGCTGTCTGTAATATATATAAATAACTTGGAAAAAAACATAGCTGGTCTGATTAGCAACTTTGCGACTGATACTAAGATTGTGGAGTTGCGGATAGTGATAAAGATTGTCAGTGAATACAGCAGATAGGCTGCACAATTGGGCAGAGAGATGGCAGATGGAATTTAATCCAGACAAATGCAAAGTGATACATTTTGGTAGATCCAATTCGGTGGCGGGGGGGGTCTAAAATAAATGGCAGAACCATCAAGAGCATAGACACACAGACACGTCTGGGGAACAAGTCCCCAGATCCTTAAAAGTGGCAGCACAAGTTGAAAAGATGCTGAAGAAAGCATATGGCATGCTTGCCTTCATCAGACGAGGCATCGAGTACAAAGGTTGGCAAACTATGTTAGTTATATAAAATGTTAGTTCGGCCACATTTGGAATACTGTGTCCAATTCTGGTCACCACACTACCAAAAGGATGTGGAGGCCTTGGCGAGAGTACAGAAAAGGTTTACCAAGATGTTGCCTGGAACAGAGGGTATTAGCTATGAGGAGAGATTGAATAAACTGAGGTTGTTCTCCTTGGAAAGATGAAGGTTGGGGTAGGGGGTGGGGGTGGGGGTGGGGGGGGGGGGGGGGGACGTTGGGGGGGGTTGCGGGGGGGGGGAGCGACCTGATAGAAGTTTATAAAATTATGAGGGGTACAGTTAGGGTGAATAGTTGGAAGCTTCCTCCAAGGGCAGATATGATAATTACAAGGGGGCGCAAGTTCAAGATAAGGGGGGAAATGTTGAGTGGAGATGTGAGAGGAGATTTCTTTAAACAAAGGATGGCGGAGGCCTGAAATCTACTGCACGTGAGGTGGTTTAGATAGATGCATTAGCAACACTTAAGGCTTATATGGATAAATACAAGAACAGGTGGGGATTAGAGGGATAAAAGTGATTGATCTAGATAAGACAACATGATCGGCGCAGGCTTGGAGAGCCAAAGGACCTGTTCCTGTGCTGTATTGTTGATGGCTCTTTGCTCAGACAGGGAGAGTAGGGGGCAGCTGTTCCCTTTACTTTTGGGGTCAACCACCAGAGGGCATAGTTTTTAGATAAGGGACAGTCAATTCAGAGGGGATTTGGGAATAAACATTTTGGGGGTGATTCTCCCACAGGTGTGTTGTGCGGAGCTGATTACAATATGAAATCTCCATTTACATTTCATTAGTGGGTCCCCGGGATGGAACGCTCTGGGCCCGGTAGCGTCTCACTCTGCCCCCTACTCACTCCAGCAGAGATTACTCCTGCCCCCCACTAACAGGGAACTGGCAGGCTGACCCTGCTGGAGGGAAAAGACCATTGAGGCCCTCCTGGAGATTAGGGGTAAGGTGCCAGTCTGGCACTGCCAGCTGGCACTGCCAGACTGGCACCCTGGTAATTCCCAAGGGGCAAACTGGCACTGCCCAAGGGGCATCTTGGCACTGCCCAATGGCATCAGGCAGTGCCAAAAGGACAGGGCCAGGGGGAGATTTATGGGGGGGGGCAGGGCCTATTAGAGATGATTGCTGGGGTTGGGGGTGGACCTGCTGCCACTCTGCAATTGGGATGACTGGGAAAGGGAGGCTGGCCACCCAGACGGAAGGCGAGCTGGGACTGTCGGGTGAGGGGGGCGGGAACAGAACATTGAGGGGGGGGTGGAAATCAGGGAGATGGGGGATGGTGGAAGAGTTGAGGTGGGGGGATGAGGACATATGGGCTGACCTGGGAGGCCACTGATCAGGTGGTGGGGAAAGGGGGTCGGAAAGACAGCAATGGGGTGTTGTGGGGCTGGCCAGTGATTGGGCTGGCCAGCTATCTGGAGGCCAGCAATGCAGGGTCAGTGTGCATGCACTGATCTCTATTCTAACAGATTGGCGCGTGTGTAGTGGCCCACTCAGCTCTATGCTGCTGGCTTCTTGAGTGTGAATAGGCCCTGCTCACAGATTTTCAGAGGGCATCACGCTAGGGCACTCTGTGTTGCATAGAGGGTCGGAGATCCATTCTGGAAGTGACGCTAAAAAAGCCAGTAGGATTTACTCCCATTTTTCCACATATTGAATTTATTTGGGAGAATCCTAACCTTTCACTCAGAGTGTTGTGGGACTCTGGAATGCATTACCTGGGAAAGTAGTCAAGGCTAGAAGCCTTACAACCTTTAAAAAATATTTGGATGAGCACTTGAAATGCCTTAACATTTAAGGATATGGGACAAGTGCAGGGAAATGAGATTTAGTAGTAGTTATTGTCCGTGCAGGCTCAATGTTCTAGAAGATCTTTTCTACACTGTATGGCTCTATGACTATGATGTGTATTCCTCTTTGGTTGTACACATCATTCTGGAAATTGGCTGGCTTTGACTCTAGAAATATGATTTGGAACTTCTTCTCTTGAAACTAAGTTTCATTCTCACTCAGTAAAGCAGCAGAGACGCAATTATCTGGCAACTCAGATTCAACTAAGTCTTCCACAGCATTACTGACAACATTAGAGACTAAAGAAGTTGGTACTTCTGGAGCTGAAAGGCATCGCCAAACTAAATCATCTTCAATTTGAACTGTGTAAGAAATTGGACCTGTTTTTCCTAAAATTGGGGCTGGTACCCATTTCTTACTCATGGCATAATTAGGTGCTACTACTTGATCTCTTTGTTGTTTTGCATTCACTTCTTATCTAGCAACTTGAGAGTATTGTTGATGGTCAATTATCTCTGAAGTTTCTGGAGGTAATAACAAATCAAATGTAGTTCTCAACTTTCTCTGGTAATAATGTAAAGGTACTAATAATGCAGGTGAACTTTGGGTCATCACATGAGTAGTATTTCTATTTTCATGACATGATAATGAACCTTGCTTTTTTGAAGCTTTTAAATAATGTTTCAAAGATTGTATGAATCTTTCAGCAAATCCATTGGTTGATGGATGATAAGGTGCAAATTTTATATGTTGAATACTATTTATTTTGAGATAATCCACAAATACTTGTGAAGTAAATTGTGAACCATTATTGCTAACAGTCTGCTCTGGTTTACCAAACCTTGCAAACATCTTGTCGTTTTTCAATGGTTTTGTTCAGATTTAGTAGATCTCATGAAAAGAACTTCTGGCCACTTTGAGTGTGCATCAATTATGACTAAGAACAAATAATCCTCAACTAACCCAGTGAAATCTACATGTAATCGTTGTCATGGCATTTTAGGTCAGTGCATGGATGTAAAGGAGGCAGTGGTGGTGTATTCCTTAGTCATGCACCTGATTGATACTGTCCCACTTTTTCTTCAATCTGAGCATCCAGACCCAGCCCCCCAAAATCTACATGTTAATTAATTTATCCAGAATAAACCAGAATGACCTTCATGTAGTTGTTCAAGGATTCTCCACACAAACTAGGAGGATGGTCATTCAGATTCTTCACAGTAGGCATCAACCTTGGAAGGTCAACACAAACCTTCTCAACATATATGGTTTGAAATTAGGATGTGGATGATGGTTCCAGCTATCATTCCTTTCAATGCCATACCCTTGATCTGCTCTGTCACAGGATCATTTCTGATACGTCTCTCAACTTGAGAAGCTATCACGCACATAAAGACTAACAAAGAACAGTACAGTACAGAACACGAGCAGGCCGATTAAGCTTGCACCAATCACATTTTCCTACCTAGACCAACTGCCTGTATCCCTCTATACCCCATCCATTCATGTGCCTATCCAGGTAAGAAATGATCTACTAGCAAAAAGTAAAGAATATTACATAAACTAGTTGGTGGTATCTGCTCAATAGGTAAAGGTAAGCTTTATTATCTATCAGTAATCTCCATATCATAAGAGTGTGCAGATAAGATTAGTGATCATCTTTGCAATTGACCAGCTAACAACGGTTTAATTTTAAAATGGTCCAAACATCATAGTTAAGCGTTGATGATCAGCAAATATATAAAATGATGACCACATAAATAAGGATGAAACATTTGCACGCCAAAAATTCTACTCAATGTTTCTTTTTCTAGCTGAATATATTTAGATTCAGCACTAGTCCAGAATTCATGAAGCAAAAGCCATTGGTCATTCTTCACCTGAAACCATCATTTGTGAAACAACTGTCCCACTCCATAAGGTGAAGTGTTGCAAGCAAATAGTAATGGTAGCTCGGCTTTAAATCCTCAAATGCTTTCTCACATGTGATTGACCAGGTCCCATGACTGTTTCACATATAGTCAATTATGCAATGCCTTTGATAATGTAGCTAAGTTTGGAAAAGTTTTGCCAGAGAATTTACTAATCCTAGAAAGAACTTCAATTGCATTACATTCATCAGACATGGAGCCTTTAAAGTAAAGTCCATCTTTTTAGGTGCTTCATGTAGGCCTTTACTATCAATAATGTGACCCAAATACTGGACTGATCTCTGGTGAAAGTCACACTGTTCTTTCTTGATACACAGTCCATATGCTTGAAGATGCTCCAATGTTTCTTCTAAATTATTCAATGCTCTTGTTCACTGGATCCTGTAAGTAGAATATCATTCAGGTAGCATTGTACACCAGAGAGACCACTTAAAATCTGATCCATTGATCTTTAGGATAGGGTTGGTGCGGATGTTATTCCAAAAGGTAATTGTTTTGTAATAACCCCCATGAAGTCCATGGAGAATCACTGATTGATTTCTCTGTGGGGCTCAAAAGAACAAAGAACAAAGAAAATTACAGCACAGGAACAGGCCTCTCGGTCTCTAAGCCTGCACTGACCATGCTGCCTGACTTAACTAAAACCTCCTACGCTTCTGGGGACCATATCCCTCTATTCCCTTCTCATTCGTGTACTTGTCAAGACGCCCCTTGAAAGTCACTACCATATCTGCTTCCAATACCTCCCCCTACAACGAGTTCCAGGCATTCACCACTCTCTGTGTAAAACATCTACCTCATACATCTCTTTTAAAACTTGCCCTTCGCACCTTAAACCTATGCCCCCTAGTAATTGACTCTTCCACCCTGGGAAAAAGCTTCTGACTATCCACTCTGACCATTGCCCCTCATAATCTTGTAGACTTCTATCAGGTCTCCCCTTAACCTCCGTCACTCCAGAGAGAACAAACCAAGTTTCTCCAACCTCTCCTCATAGCTAATGGCCCCCATACCAGGCAACATCCTGGTAAATCTTTTCTGTATCCTCTCCAAAGCCTCCACATCCTTCTGGTAGTGTGGCGATCAGGTTTGAACACAATATTCCAAGTGCGGCCTAACTAAGGTTCTACAAAGCTGCAACATGACTTGCTAATTTTTAAACTCAATACCCCGGCTGATGAAGGCAAGCATGCTGTATGCCTTCTTGATTACCTTCTCCACCTGCATTGCTATTTTCAGTGACCTATGTATCTGTACACCCAGATCGCTTTACCTATCAATACTCTTAAGGGTTCTGCCCTGTGTGTTTCCCATTTGTATTAGACCTTCCAAAATGCATTTGTCCGGGTTAAACTCCATCTGCCGTCTCTCTGTCTGAGTCTCCGACAGATCTATATCCTGCTGTATCCTCTGATGGTCCTCATTGCTATCCGCAAATTCACCAACCTTTGTGTCATCCGCAAACTTACTAATCAATCCAGTTACATTTTCCTCCAAATCATTTATATTTATTACAAACAGCAGAGGTCCCAGCACTGATCCCGGAGGAACACCATTTGTCACAGCCCTCCATTCAGAAATGCACCCTTCCACTGCTACCCTCTGTCTTTGACCGAGCCAATTTTGTATCCACCTTGCCAGCTCATCTCTGATCCCATGTGACCTCACCTTCTGCCATGAGGGACCTTGTCAAAGGCCTTGTCAAAGGCTGTCTACATGTAGACAACATCCACTGCCCTACCTTCATCTTCATCACTTCCTCGAAAAACTCGATCAAGTTCGTGAGGCATGACCTCCCCTTTGTTGAGTATGAGTTTCCCTGGTAACAGCCAGTGGCCTGCCCAACTGAATTACATTACCTGAACCTTTTATAAGGCAAGCTAAGGATTGGGCCTACTGAACTGTAGTCCCAGGCAGGGATTAGTGTTGCATTCTGTAAGAAATTATGTTCTTTTCAAATCAGGCTTCTTAGTCATTACAGTTTATAATGAAAAAAGACCTTTATGAGTAATAATAGTAAGCAGTGGTTATGATTCAGTGGCTACATTTGTCTGTAAATATGCTTGTGAAGGATCAATGTTGCTGAATTCATGCCACCTGATAACCTAGCCAACAATTGAAGGAAGCAGATATTGATCAGCACACACACTGGATTTATCATAGAATCCCTATTGTGCAGAAGAAGGCCATTTGGCCCAACGAGTCTGCACTGACCACAATCCCACCTACACCCTATCCCTGTAACTCCACATATTTATCCTGCCAGACCCCCAGGCACTAAGGGGCAATTCAGCATGGCCAATCAACCCAACCCACACATCTTTATTCTTGGGAGGAAACCAGAGTATCCGGAGGAAACCCACACAGACACAGGGACAATGCTCAAACCTCACACAGACAGCCATCCGAGGCTGGAACTGAACCCGAGTCCCTGGCACTGCAAGGCAGCAGCGCCAACCACCGTGCCACCATGCTGCCCAGATATAAGTTGTCTTTGAGAACTTGTAACCCGATGTGATCTGAGTTTCCTCTATTGTTAATATTGAATGTTCTGCATTTGACTTCTTTAAAGTTCACATTCAAACTGAGCTTGGCTAATCATTGTCCAACCTACAGCAGAACATCAGAGAATTGCTGATGGTTTATGCTTGTTTTAAAATCACCATGAATATGAACTACACCATTTGGTTTCATCACAGACACAATGGAGTAGTACTCATTATAACCAGCTCTAGCACAGCAGTGTTAATAAGTCATACTAATTCTTCTTCAACCTTGGGATGAATTGCATATGGCACCTAATTGTCAATCATGAGACTTCTTGATTGACAATTAGGCTTAATCTTGAGTTTCACTTGAACTCCCTTCATTGAGCTGAGTATCTCTTTGAAAATACTCTTGTATTTATTCAGAATGTGCTGTAGGTCTGCTTTGGCATCAACTAGTTTGTTGACAGTATTCCAGTTAAGCTTTATCTTCTCCAACCATGATCTTCACCCAAATAGAGCTAGAAAATTTCCACAGACTACATGGAGGGGCAACTCCACCACCTGTCCACTCAACTCTACGTTGATCATGATGAAATAGTTAAATGGCACAATCTCTTCCGTATATGTCCTTAAAATCCCACCAGCTGCTCTTAAAGGAAGATGTTTCAGCTTTTGTTGATATAATGTAGTTTCAGGAGTTAAAGGTACAGCAACATCAGTATCAAACTCCATCCGAATATGTTGTGCACTTTATTTTGTAATCACCCAGAACCTAGGTGATCCACTTTGTATGGACAAGATTTTCAGCTTGAGCTCTTCATCATATTTCTGGACATTCTCTTCTTCACAGTTGCAATTTTTTTAGATTGTAACTTGTTTTTCTTGAAGATACCCAGATTCTTCTTCTCAATATTCTTCTCAGGGGAAGCTGGTCTAGCTTAACAAGCTTTTGTAATGTGACCCATTTTGCTACAATTCTTGCAGTGACTATCCTAGCTCCAGCATTCACTCACTGAATGGCCTGTTTTGGTGCATTTATGATATGGCTGTTGCTGTTTTGAGTTTTTATGGGCACTTGTGGATCTTCAATCCTGCACCAAATTGTGAAGCCTGTTTAGCAGCCAGTTCCAGTGACACTGATTGCATGTTCAGTAAGCAATCTTCTTTGGATAGCTTCATTTTGGAAATCACAAACTAAAAGATGGTGAACAGAATCTTCTGATGACTCACCAAACTCACAATGTTATCCAGCTTTTTTAAGGTTGACACAAACTAAACAATTCCTTTGTCTTCGACTTGATTCTTTTGGTGGAACCTGAACTGTTCGGCATGATGGCACAATGGTTAGCTGCTGCTTCATAGCAGATTGGAAAATGTGACTCCATTTTTAAAAAAGGTAGACAAAAGGCGGGTAACTATAGGCCAGTTAGCTTAATTTCTGTAGTAGGGAAAATGCTTGAATCTATCATCAAGGAAGAAATAGCAAGACATCTGGATATAAATTGTCCCATTGGTAAGACGCAGCATGGATTCATGAAAAGCAAGTCATGTTTGACTACTTTGGTGGAATTCTTTGAGAACATTACATGTGCAGTGGACAATGGGGAAACTGTGAATGGGGTGTGTCTGGATTTCCAGAAGGCATTTGACAAGGTGCCACACCAAAGACTGCTGCATAAGATAAAGGTAGTAAAAAGTCTGACAACACCAGGTTTTAATCCAACCGATTTCGGTTGGATTAAAACCTGGTGTTGTCAGACTTTTTACTGTGTTTACGCCAGTCCAACGCCGGCATACCCACATTAAGATAAAGGTACACAGTGTTAAGGGTAATGTATTAGCATGGATAGAGGATTGGTTAACAAACAGAAAGCAAACAGTGGGGGTAAATGGGTGTTTTTCTGGTTGGCGATCAGTGACTAGTGGTGTGCCTCACGGATCAGTGTTGGGGACTTGTCTGTTGAGGTAGTATGGGCGGAGATTAGAAATAGGAGAGGAGAGGTCACCCTGTTGGGTGTCTTTTATAGACCTCCTAAAAGTTCTAGAGAGGTTGAGGAAAGGATTGCGGAGATGATCCTGGTTAGGAGTGAAAGTAATAGGGTAATTGTTATGGGGGACTTTAACTTTACTAATATTGATTGGAATTGCTATAGCTCGAGCTCGTTAGAGGGGTCAGTTTTGTACAAAGTGTGCAGGAGGGTTTTTTGAGTCAGTATGTAGATAAGCCAACTAGAGGTGAGGCTATATTGGATTTGGTGCTGGGAAATGAGCCAGACCAGGTGCTAGACTTGGAAGTTGGTGTGCATTTTGGTGATAGTGACCACAATTCGGTTACGTTCACCTTAGTGATGGAAAGGGATAGGCATGAACCTCGGGCCAGTAGTTTTAGCTGGGGGAAGGGTAATTATGAGGCCATTAGGAGAGAATTAGGAAGCATAGGTTGGACTAGGAGATTACAGGGACTGGGAACGTCCGAAATGTGGAGTTTTTTCAAGGAGCAGCTACTGCGAGTCCGTGATAGGTATGTCCCTGTCAGGCAAGGAGGATTTGGTAGGGCTAGGGAACCGTGGTGCACTAAAAAAGTTGATTCGTTGGTTAAAAAGAAAAAGGAGGCTTATGTTCGGATGAGACTTGAGGGCTCGGGTAGTGCACTAGAAAACTTTAGATTGGCTAGGAGGGAGTTGAAGAGTGAGTTAAGAAGGGCTAAAAGAGGACATGAGAAGACTTTGGCTGATAGGATTAAGGAGAATCCTAAGGCGTTCTATAGGTATGTCAAGAACAGAAGTTTGGTTAGGGCAAGATTAGGGCCAGTTATAGACAGCAGTGGGAAGTTATGTGTGGAACCGGAAGAGATTGGAGAGGCATTGAACCAATATTTCTCTTCGGTGTTCACGCAGGGGGACAAGAATATAGCTGAGGAGGACACTGGGTTGCAGGGGAGTAGAATAGACAGTATTACAGTTGATAAGGAGGATGTGCTGGATATTCTTGAGGGATTGAAAATAGATAAGTCCCCTGGTCCGGATGGGATTTACCCTAGGATTCTCTGGGAGGCAAGAGAAGTGATTGCAGAGCCTCTGGCTCTGATCTTCAGGTCGTCGTTGGCCTCTGGTATAGTACCGGAAGATTGGAGGTTAGCGAATGTTGTCCCATTGTTTAAGAAGGGGAACAGAGACTTCCCCGGGAATTATAGACCGGTGAGTCTCACTTCTGTTGTGGGCAAGGTTTTAGAAAAAATTATTAGGGATAGGATTTATAGTTATTTGAAGAGTAATGAATTGATTGGAGATAGTCAGCATGGTTTTGTAGTGGGTAGGTCGTGCCTTACTAACCTTATTGAGTTTTTTGAAAAAGTGACCAAAGAGGTAGATGGGGGTAAGGCAGTTGACGTGGTATATATGGATTTTAGTAAGGCGTTTGATAAGGTTCACCATGGTAGGCTTCTGCAGAAAATGCAGATGTATGGGATTGAGGGTAATCTAGGAAATTGGATCAGGAATTGGCTAGCAGATAGGAGACAGAGGGTGGTGGTTGATGGTAAATATTCGTCATGGAGTTCGGTTACGAGTGGTGTGCCTCAGGGATCTGTTTTGGGGCCACTGCTGTTTGTAATTTTTATTAATGATCTGGATGAGGGTATAGTTGGGTGGATTAGTAAATTTGCTGATGACACCAAAGTCGGAGGTGTGGTAGATTGTGAGTAAGGGTGTCATAGTTTGCAGGAAGACTTGGACAGGTTGCAGAGCTGGGCCGAGAGGTGGCGGATGGAGTTTAATGCGGAGAAGTGTGAGGTAATTCACTTTGGTAGGAATAACAGATGTGTTGAGTATAGGGCTAACGGGAGGACTTTGAATAGTGTGGATGAACAGAGGGATCTAGGTGTATGTGTACATAGATCCCTGAAAGTTGGGAATCAAGTAGATAGGGTTGTTAAGAAGGCATACGATGTCTTGGCGTTTATTGGTAGGGGGATTGAATTTAGGAGTCGCAGCGTCATGTTGCAACTGTACACAACTCTGGTGCGGCCGCACTTGGAGTACTGTGTGCAGTTCTGGTCCCCACATTACAGGAAGGATGTGGAGGCTTTGGAGAGGGTGCAGAGGAGGTTTATCAGGATGTTGCCTGGTATGGAGGGGAGGTCCTATGAGGAGAGACTGAGGGATTTGGGGTTGTTTTCGCTGGAAAGAAGGCGGCTAAGAGGGGATCTTATTGAAACATATAAGATGATTAGAGGTTTAGATAGGGTGGACAGTGATAGCCTTTTTCCTCGGATGGAGAAAGCTAGCACGAGGGGGCATGGCTTTTACTTAAGGGGGGGTAGTTATAGGACGGATGTCAGGGGTAAGTTCTTTACCCAGAGGGTGGTGAGGGATTGGAATGCCCTGCCTGCTGCGGTTGTAAATGCGCCTAGTTTGGGGGCGTTTAAGAGATCCGTGGATAGGTTTATGGACGAAAAGGGATTGGTTTAGGTTAGTGGGTCATTGTTTTGTAACTGGTCGGCGCAACATCGTGGGCCGAAGGGCCTGTTCTGCGCTGTAATGTTCTATGTTCTATGTTCAATTGTTCACAATTTACATCGATTATTTGAAGTTGAGGACCAAGTGTAATGTGTCAAAATTCACAGATGACTCTAAGATGGGTGGAAGAGCAAAGTGTGCAGAGGACGCTGTAAGTCTGCAAAGGGATATAGATAATCTGAGTGAGTGGGTGAGGGTCTGGCAGATGGAGTACAATGTTGGTAAATGTGATGTCATCCATTTTGGTAGGAATAACAGCAAAATGGGCTATTATTTAAATGGTAAAAAATTGCAGCATGCTGCTGGGCAGAGGGACCTGGGGTGTCCTTGTGCAGGAATCTCAAGAAGTTGGTTTGCAGATAATTAAGAAGGCCAAGCTGTATAAGGTGCTGATGAGGCCACACCTCGAATACTGTGTACAGTTTTGGTCTCCTCACTTGAGAAAGGATATACTGGCATTGGAGGGGGTGCAGAGGAGATTCACTAGGTTGATTCCAGAGTTGAGAGGGTTGGCTTATGATAAGAGATTAAGTAGACTGGGGCTATACTCACTGGAGTTCAGAACAATGAGGGGAGACCTTGTAGAAAATATAAGATTATAAAGGGAATAGATATGATAGAAGCAGGGAAGTTGTATCCACTGGCAGGTCAAACTATGACTGAGGGCAAGGCCTCAAAATAAGGGGAGCTGAATTAGGACTGAGTTGAGGAGGAACTCCTTCACATAAAGCGTTGTGAATCTGTGGAATTCCCTGCTCAGTGAAGCAGTTGAGGCTACCTCATTGAACGTTTTTAAGGCAAGGATAGATAATTTTTTGAATAATTAAAGGAATTAAGGGTTATGGTGAGCAGGCGGGCAAGTGGAGCTGAGTCCACAAAAAGATCAGCCATGATCTTATTGAATGGCGGGGTGGGCTCAAGGCACCAGATGGCCTACTCTGCTCCTAGTTCTTATGTTCTTATGTTCTCATAGTGCCAGGACACAGGTCGATTCCTGGCTTGAGTCACTGTCTTTGTGTAGAGTTTGCACATTCTCGCTGCATCTGCGTGGGTTCCTCTGGATGCTCCAGTTTCTTCCCACACTCCATAAATGTGCAGGTTAGGTGATTGACCATGCTAAATTAACCCTAGTGTCAAAGAGATTAGCAGGGTAAATATGTGAGGTTACGGGAATAGGGCCTGGGTGGGATTGTGGATGGGCTGAATGGCCTCTTTCTGCACTGTAGGGATTCTGTATTCTATGTTCCGTAATGATCAGTGGCTTTAGAAAGTACACAATGATCTTTGTCAAGCCATTGTAAGTTTTGGTTCCTGGCTTTGCTGGATGAATCAAGCTCCAGAGCAAATTAAAGATTTTACAACGTATTACACTTAGAAAAATGAGTACAAGTAACTCATTTGCAATTTTATCAAGGCAAAATAATGCAGATACTGGAATCTGAAACAAAAACAGAAAATGCTGGAAAATCTCAGCAGGTCTGATAGCATCAATGAAGGTAGCATCTTCAGGTCTGATGAAGGGTCATCCAGACTCAAAATGTTACCTCTATTCTCTCGCCACAGATGCTGTCAGACCTGCTGAGATATTCCAGCATTTTCAGTTTGTATTTGCAATTTTATTTCCTTGCACAAAATACTGAAAACGCTCTACATCGAAACTCTATGATTCATTTTCTTCATTGAAAGAGTCCATGGATTCTAATTTACCGACCATTTCTCTGACCGGTAAAAACCGTTTTAGAGCTTTTTCTTACTTGAATCTTCCTGCATTGGCACTTAAACTTTAAATCTGTTGTTGATTTTCCCCAGTCTGTGAGAATCTTTTCTTGATGTTCTCCATGAAACAAAATCTCACTTGCTGCCAATTTTCTTTTTGTAATGCCCTAACAATATCAGGGATTGTGGGTTTTACACAGAAAGATAAGTTGTCATTTGCACACACAGATTCAAACTAACACACAACAGGATTTATTGAAGAGCTGCTCTCTTTGCACTGCAGAATACAAAACTGAAAGTAAAACAACAGCCTAATCATATACTCAAATGACATCACCATCAAATCATGTGATCAGCTTTAAAGCAGTTTTGCAAGCCTTTCATATATATAAAAGTGCTCACCTTCAAACTTGCCAGGTTCCCATCTTTAAAAAGCTGTCATAAATGACACTGTCACAACTTTTGAGTGTGAGGTGGGTAGGGGGAGATGATTGTTGTGGGGAGGCTCAATAATGAGATTCAAATGCATTAAAATCATGTTCTCAGCATAATTTGACAGGGCCTCATTATATCACCAGCATGAACAATTAGAATCATAGATCCTTACAGTGTAGAAGGAGGCCATTCGGTCCATTGAATTTACACCAACAACAATCCCACCCAGGCCTACACCCATATATTTAACCTACTACGGGGATCCCTGACACTAAGGGGCCATTTTACATGGCCAATCCACTGAACACATACATCTTTGGACTGTGGGAGGAAACTGGTGCACCCAGAGGAAACCCACGCAGACACAGGGAGAACATGAAAATTTCACACAATCACCCAAGGCCAAAATTGCACCCGGGTTCCTGGCACTGTGAAGCAGCAGTGCCATCGGAATGCCCAGTCACGGCTCCCCAGTGACATAAAACACGTCAAAATGCCACGTCAAAAAACAAAATGCCAGCCATGGTCAGAAATAATCAGAAAATATTGTTTTTCTATTTTTTCACCCCATGTTTCTATTGTTTTCAAAATAATACTGAAATTATTAGGATGTTATCTGAGATGTTGGATTCAAAGCGACAGATCTGGCTCATTAATGTTAGGAAATATTCTGTGCAGCAACTAAACTAAACATTTCAATTTTCATCGAATTGAGTGAGTTAGCTATAAACCTATTTGCACAAAACTGCCTCAATGCCAAAATGTTTGTGAATTTAGCTGTTTGATGGTTTTCCATGGTTAGCAGCAAAAAGTAATCAGCTACGGACTAGACACAAATGTGAGTAAATTCTACATTTTCTTTTACTTCCTTTCTCTTTTGCAAATCTCATTTGAATTAGGATAAATTATAAAGGAATCTGATTGCTATCCCAATAGGTGGTAGGCATGCTTTACAGATTGACTGTGTATATCGTCAAAACATAACTGTAATAATCAATTCCAGGGCAACAAACAAGTTCAAGATTCAATACAATTTCTATTTTAAACAAAAGGGGGTGGTGCTGGCAGAGTGGTATGTTAATGAACCTGATAATTCAGAGGCCAAGGCTAATGGTGGCACATTGCAGCTGGTGGAATTTAAATTCAATCAATAGAACAGGAGTTAAAATCCTGTTGTGTGACCATGAAACCACTGCCAATTATCGTGAAAACCCACCTGGTTCCCTTACCCATATTTGACTTGATGCAATGAAGCTTTATGGAGTCCAGCATCAACTTTGAAGACTCCCAAGACAATTCCTCCTGATGGTATCAAGTCAAACATACACAAGCACACTACCTGCTGCTTACCATCTACCAGCATTATCACCCATTCCCCCCACTGATGATCAGTATTCCTTTATGTTGAACACCAACTGGAGGAAGCACTGAGAGTGGCAAAGGTGCAGAATGTACCCTGGGTAGGGGACTTCAATGTCCATCACCAAGAGCTGGCTGAGTCCTAAAGACTAAAGTCTCACAACACCAGGTTAGAGTCCAACAGCTTTCAGAGCACAGCCCCTTCATCAGGTGAGTGGGAGTTCCGTTCACAAACAGGGCATATATAGACACAAACTCAATTTACAAGATAATGATTGGAATGCCAGTATTTCAGGTAATCAAATCTTAAAGGTACAGACAATATGATTGGAGAGAGGGTTAAGCACAGGTTAAAGAGATGTGTATTGTCTCCAGCCAGGTCAGTTAGTGAGATTTTGCAAGCCTAGGCAAATCATGGGGGTTACAGATAATGTGGCATGAACCCAGGATCCTGGTTGAGACCATCCTCATGTGTGAGGACTGCCTCAACTGTGCTTACCTCAGTCCAACGCCAGCATCTCCACATCATGAGTCCTAAAGGACATACCTGCTAGACTGGGTACACAGCATGTGCTGAGGGAACCAACAAGAGGGAAAAACTTACCTGATCTCTTACTTTTTATTCATTTCACAGGGTGTGGGCATCTCATCCCCACTAATCTCTCTGTTGCAGTTGCATCTGTCCATAATAGAATCAGTAAGTGTTACCACTGCGCAGGGAAGGAAATCTGTTTTCCTTAGCTGGTCTGCCTCCAGGTGACTCTATATTGATATTAATGCTTAGCAAGTCACTCGTTTTTATCAAACTGCCATGAAGTAAAAAAATGAAACAGGACAGACAGCACAGCACTCAAGGTATATTCCCTTAAAAGGGAAAGGTAGGGCAAGCCCTTAATGAAAAAGGAGATAAAAACTAAGATACAGACGGAAAAGTGTCCTCACGACAAGTGTCAGGTAGAAAATATAGTTGAGAAACAAGAGGAATACAGGAGTTTGAGAGGGGTGTTGAAAAAGCACATTAGAGAAATGAATGATGATGAGCAAGGACTGGCAGCCAACGGGTGAATCCCAAAGTCTTCTACAGGCATATAAATAAAGGAGGAGTAAAGCCGATTAGTCACCTAACAGGGAATTTACACATGGAGGGTGGGGGCATGGCTGAGGTATTAAATAAAGATTTTGTTTCCATCTTTACCAAACAGGTAGATATTACCCAGGACAGGATGGCACAGTGGTTAGCACAGCTGCCTCACTGTGCCAGGGACCAGGGTTCAATACTGGACTCTGTCACTGCCTGTGTGGAGTTTGCACTTTCTTCCCTTGCCTGCGTAGGTTTCCTCCAAGTGATCTGGTTTCCTCTCACAGGCCAAAGATATGCAGATTAGGTTGATTGGCCATGCTGAATTGACCCTAGTGTCAGGGGGATTAGCGGGGTAAATGCATGCATTTACAGGAATAGGGCCTGGGTGGGATTTACAGACTTGATGGGCCAAATGGTCTCATTCTGTACTGTAAGGATTCTATTGTCCTATGATTCTATGTTGAGAGACAAGGAATTTCTCTCCTTAGAAGGGTTCAAAATTAATAAGGAGGAAGTGTTGAATAGACTTTTGGTGCTGAAAGTTGACAAGACTCCAGAACCAGATGAGATACATCCAAGAATTTAATCCAAGATTTACCCTAGGATTCTCTGGGAGGCAAGAGAGGTGATTGCAGAGCCTCTGGCTCTGATCTTCAGGTCGTCGTTGGTCTCAGGTAGAGTACCGGAAGATTGGAGGATAGCAAATGTTGTCCCATTGTTTAAGAAGGGGAACAGAGACTTCCCCGGGAATTATAGACCGGTGAGTCTTAATTCTGTTGTGGGCAAGGTTTTAGAAAAAATTATTAGGGATAGGATTTATAGTTATTTGGAGAGTAATGAATTGATTGGAGATATTCAGCATGGTTTTGTAACAGGTAGGTCGTTCCTTACTAACCTTATTGAGTTTTTTGAGAAAGTGACCAAAGAGGTGGATGGGGGTAAGGCAGTTGACGTGGTATATATGGATTTTAGTAAGGCGTTTGATAAAGTTCACCATGGTAGGCTTCTGCAGAAAATGCAGATGTATGGGATTGAGGGTAGTCTAGGAAATTGGATCAGGAATTGGCTAGCAGATAGGAGACAGAGGGTGGTGGTTGATGGTAAATATTCGTCATGGAGTTCGGTTACGAGTGGTGTGCCTCAGGGATCTGTTTTGGGGCCACTGCTGTTTGTAATTTTTATTAATGATCTGGATGAGGGTATAGTTGGGTGGATTAGTAAATTTGCTGATGACACCAAAGTCGGAGGTGTGGTAGATTGTGAGTAAGGGTGTCATAGTTTGCAGGGAGACTTAGACAGGTTGCAGAGCTGGGCCGAGAGGTGGCGGATGGAGTTTAATGCGGAGAAGTGTGAGGTAATTCACTTTGGTAGGAATAACAGATGTGTCGAGTATAGGGCTAACGGGAGGACTTTGAATAGTGTGGATGAACAGAGGGATCTAGGTGTATGTGTACATAGATCCCTGAAAGTTGGGAATCAAGTAGATAAGGTTGTTAAGAAGGTATACGGTGTCTTGGCGTTTATTGGTAGGGGGATTGAATTTAGGAGTCGCAGCATCATGTTGCAACTGTACACAACTCTGGTGCGGCCGCACTTGGAGTACTGTGTGCAGTTCTGGTCCCCACATTACAGGAAGGATGTGGAGGCTTTGGAGAGGGTGCAGAGGAGGTTTACCAGGATGTTGCCTGGTATGGAGGGGAGGTCCTATGAGGAGAGACTGAGGGATTTGGGGTTGTTTTCGCTGGAAAGAAGGCGGCTAAGAGGGGATCTTATTGAAACATATAAGATGATTAGAGGTTTAGATAGGGTGGATAGTGATAGCCTTTTTCCTCGGATGGAGAAAGCTAGCACGAGGGGGCATGGCTTTAAATTAAGGGGGGGTAGTTATAGGACGGATGTCAGGGGTAGGTTCTTTACCCAGAGGGTGGTGAGGGATTGGAATGCCCTGCCTGCTGCAGTTGTAAATGCGCCTAGTTTGGGGGCGTTTAAGAGATCCGTGGATAGGTTTATGGACGAAAAGGGATTGGTTTAGGTTAGTGGGTCATTGTTTTTTTAACTGGTCGGCGCAACATTGTGGGCCGAAGGGCCTGTTCTGCACTGTAGTGTTCTATGTTCTATGTTTTAAGAATGTTGAAGGAAATGAGAATGGAAATTGCAGGAGGGCTGGCTATGATGTTTCAAAGAGCAAAGAAAATTACAGCACAGGAACAGGCCCTTCGGCCCTCCAAGTCTGCACCGACCGTGCTGCCCAACTTAACTAAAACCCCCTACCCTTCCAGTGACACTATCGCTCTATTCCCATTCTATTCATGTACTTGTCAAGACACCCCTGAAAAGTCACTACCGTATCCACTTCCACTACCTCACCGGCAATGAGTTCCAGGCACCCACCACCATCTGTGTAAAAAATCTGCCTTGTACATCTCCTTTAAACCTTGCCCCTCACACCTTAAACCTGTGCCCCCTAGTAATTGACTCTTCCACCCTGGGGAAAAGCTTCTGACTACCCATTCTGTCCATACCTTTCATAATCTTATAGACTTCCATAGGTCGCCCTTCAAGCTCCGTTGTTTCAGTGAGAACAAACCAAGTTTCTCCAACCTCTCCTCATAGTTAATGCCCTCCATACCAGGCAACATCCTGGTAAATCTTTCCAGACCCTCCACATCCTTCTGGTAGTGTGGCGACCAGAATTGAACACTATATTCCAAGTGTGACTAACTAAGGTTCTATAAAGCTGCAACATGACTTGCTAATTGTTAAACTCAATACCCCAGCCGAAGCATGCTGTATGCCTTCTTGACTACCTTCTCCACCGGTGATCTGTGTACCTGTACACCCAGGTCCTTCTGCCAATCTTAAGGGTTCTGCCATTTACTGTATATTTCCTACTTGTATTAGACCTTTTAAAACGCATTACCTCTCATTTGTCTGTATTAAACTCCAATTGCCATCTCTCTGCTCAAGACTCCAATTGATCTATATCCTGCTGTATCCTTTGATGGTCCTCATTACTATCCGCAAATCCACCAACCTTTGTGTCATCTCTGAACTTACTAATCAAACCATTTACATTTTCCTCCAAATCACTTATATATTACAAACAACAAAGATCCCAGCACTGAAGCCTGAGGAACACTACTTGTCACAGCCCTCCATTCAGAAACGTACCCTTCCACTGCTACCCTCTGTTTTCTTTGACCGAGCCAGTTTTGTATCCACCTTGTCAGCTCACTTCTAATCCCAAGTGACTTCACCTTCTGTACCAGTGTGCTATGAGGGACCTTGTCAAAGGCCTTACTGAAGCCCATGTAGACAATATCCATTGCCCCACCCTCATCAATCATCTTCGTCACTTCCTCCAAAAACTTGATCAAGTTAGTGAGACATGACCTCCCCTTCACCATGTTGCTTTTCACTAATATGTCCACTTATTTCCAAATGGGAATAAATCCTATTTTGAAGAATTCTCTCCAATAATTTCCCTACCACTGTTGTGAGGCTCACCGGCTTGTAATTACCTGGATTATTCTTGCTACCCTTTTTAAACAAAGGAACACTACTCCAATCCTGTGGACCTCCCCTGTAGCCAGTGTGGATACAAAGGTTTCTCTTGGCCCCAGCAATTTCCTCCCTTGCCTCTCTCAGTATTCTGGGGAATATCCCATCAGGCCCTGGGCCTTGTCTACCTTAATGTTTCTCAAGAACCCCAATACCTCCTCCTTTTTGATCTCAACGTGACTCAAACTATCTACACATCCTCTCCCCAACTCATCATCCACCTGGTCCTTTGGTGAATATTGACGCAAAGTATTCATTTAATAACTCGTCCATTTCCTCTGGCACCATACATAGATTCCTTCCCTTGTCTTTGAGTGGGCCAACCCTCTTCCTGGCCATCCTTTATATATGGCTTTATATATGTATAAAAAGCCGTGGGATTTTCCCTAATCCTGCTAGCCAATGCTTTTTCATGACCCCTTTTAGCTCTCCTTACTCCTTCAATGTGGAGAAGTGTGAGGTGATGCATTTTAATAGGAAGAACCTGGAGGCGATACAAAATAAGGGGTAAAAATTTCAAAGAGGTGCAGGAGCAAAGAGATTTGAGTGTATCTATTGAATCCCACAGTGCAGTTAGAGGCCATCCTGCCCATCGAGTCTGCACCAACCATAGATCATTGAAGGTGGCAGGATAGGTGGAGAGCAGTTAATAAAGTATGTAGCATTCTGGGTTTTATGAATAGGGGTACAGAGTACAAGAGCAAGGAGGTTATGCTGAACTTATACAGGACACAAGTTAGATCTCAACTAGAATATTGTGTACAGTTCCAGGTGCCACACTGTAGGAAGGATGTGAACACATTGGGGAGTGTACAGGAGAGGTCTATAAGAATGGTTCCAGGGATGAGAACATTCAGGTATGATGATAGATTGGAGAGGTTGAGACTATTCTTCTTGTAGAGGAGAAAGCTGAGAGAAGATTGGAGACATGTTCAAAAACATGCGTGGGCTGGACAGAGTAGGTAAGAGAATCTGATCCTGCTCGTAAAAGGATCAAGACCAGGAGGACATAGGGTTAAAGTGATTTGCAAAAGAAGCAAATGTGATGTGAGAAAAAACATTTTCACACAGCGAGTGGTTTGGGTCTGGAACGCACTGCCTGGCCGTGTTGGAAGCAGGTTTAATTGAGGTGTTCAAGAAGGCATTAGATGATTATTTGAATAGAAACTGTGCAGGTACACAAGGAAAAGGCATGGGAATGGCATTAAGTCATGATGCTCATTTGGATAACCGGTACACACACAATGGGCCAAATAGTCTCCTTCTGCGATGTAACAATTCTGACTTTGTGATCAATGTAAACACACAAACAACAATCCTTACCTAGCCTTGTTGACTCTGCAAAGTCCATCCCATTAACATCTGGGGGCATGTGCCAAAATTGGAAGACCTGTCACACAGGCCAGTCAAGCAACAACTTGAGATAATCATATTCACCACAACATACCTCATTGACAATCACTATCACCATCCCATTGACAGGATAGGCCCACCAGAAATGCTAACACCAGAGGTGATATATACAGTCAGGGGGTAAATGCCCTGGGAGTCATCAATATTGATTCAAGACCATGGACAAGGAAACTTCCTTCTGACTACAATCTACTGCCAACCGTGCCCTCCCCCTGACCCCTTTGTTTGTATTCACTCCACCCCCATTCCAACAACTGATGAATCAGTGCCCCTCCATGTTGAACACCAAGTGGAAGATCCACTGAGGGCGGCTAGGCACAGAATGTTCTGGCTGAGGAACATCAACTTCCATTATCCAAATGGCTTGGTGGCATCACGATTGACCAAGCTGCTTAGTCCTAAAGGACATACCTGTCAGACTGGAACTGCAGCAGATGATGAGAAAACCAACAGGGGGGAAACCCTACTTAACCTTTGTCCTCTCTAACATGTCTGTCACAAATGCATCTGTCCATGTCAGTATCAATAGGAGTGACCTCCTTGTGGAGTCCTGCCTTCAATTTGAAGTATCCTCCATCACCTATAGATCACCTGTAAGTAGATGGGACTGGGTTGGATTTGTTCATCTATTTTGACAGTAGCTCCAAGGGCAATTGTGGAAATGAGCTGAACGAGCAGATGCTAGTGTTGTTCAGTTGCGCTGGATGGGATGTATTTAAAATAGATCTAGCAACTCAAAACAGGGCATTGATGCGGCACTGTGGGCCATCAGCAGTAACAAAACTGTACTCAATCACAATCTGTAACTTCATGGCCTGGAATATCTCCCAGTTACCATTATCACCAAGCTCAAGCTTGGGGATCACGCCTGGTTAATGGAAAGTACAGAACGACATGCCAGGAGCAACTCCTGGCTGACTAAAAATGAGGTAGCAGCCTGCTGAAGGTAAACACAGGACTACTTGCGTGTCAAACTGAATAAACAGCCAGATCTAATCCATTCCACAACCAATGGATCAGATCCAAGCTCTGCAGTCCTGCTATATCCAATCAGGAATGATCGTGGACAATTAAACAACTCACTGGCTCCACACATTTCCCAATCCTCAGTGATGGAGGAGCACAGCACATCTGTGCAAAAAAATAAGGCTGAAGCATTCGCAACAATCTTCAGCCAGATGTGCAGAGTAGATGATCCATCTCAGCCTCCTCCAGAGGTCCCCAGTCTTCAGCAACTTCGATTCACTCCATGTAATGTCAAGAAATGGCTTAATGCATTGGATACTGAAGGTTACAGGTCCTAACAATATTTGAGCAATAGTACTGAAGTCATTTGGGCGGCACAGTAGCACAGTGGTTAGCACTGTTGGTTCACAGCTCCCGGGTCCTGGGTTCGATTCTCGGCCTGGGTCACTGTCTGTCTGGAGTTTGCACATTCTCCTCGTGTCTGCATGGGTTTCCTCCAGGTACTCCGGTTTCCTCCCACAGTCCAAAGATGTGCAGGTTAGGTTGATTGGCCATGCTAAGAAATTGTCTCTTAGTGTCCAGGGTAGCGGAGGTTAGAGGGATTAGTGGGTATAATATGTAGGGATATGGGGGTAGGGCCTGGGTGGGATTGTGTTCGGTGCAGACTCAATGGGCCGAAGGGCCTCTTTCTGCACTGTAGGGTTCTATGACCTATCTGTGTACATGTGCTCCGAAACTTGCCCTTAGCAAAACTGTTCCACTGCAGCTACAACATTGGCATCTACCCAGTAATGTGTAAAATTGCCAAGATATAGAAGAAACAGGACAAATGCAATCTGGCCAATTACCACCCCATCTACTCTTGATCATCAGTAAAGTGATGGAAGGGGTATTGAACAATCTTCATTTAGAATCATAGAACCATACAGTACAGAAGAGGCTCTTCAGCCCATCAAGTCTGCACCGACATGTGAGAAACACCTGAACTCCTGCCTAATCCCACCTACTGGCACTTGGCCCATAGCCCTGAATGTCATGATGTGCCAAGTGTTCATCCAGAAACTTTTCACAGGATGTAAGGCAACTCGCCTCTACCACCTTTCCAAGCAGCGCATTTCAGACTGTCACCACCTTCATATCCCCTAAACCTCCTGTTCCTCACCTTCAACTTGTGACTGATTCTTCACGGGAAATAGCTATTCCTTACCTACTCTGTCCATGTCCCTCATAATCTTGTACTCCTCAATTAGGTTGCCCCAGGTATGACTTTAACCACCGGAGACTTTTCCCCATGATTCCCATTGACTCCAGTTTTGCTCCAGCTCCTTGATACAGTACTCAGTCAAATGCTGCCTTGATGTCAAAGGAATCACTCTCACCTCACCTTTTTGATTTGATTTGATTTATTATCACATATAATAGCATGTGAAAAGTATAGTTTCTTGCGTGCTATACAGACAAAGCATACCATTCATAGAGAACAAAATGAGACACTGCAGAATGTAGTATTACAGTCATAGCCAGGGTGTAGAGAAAGATCAATTTAATGCAAGGTGGATCCATTCAAAAATCTGATGGCAGCAGGGAAGAAGCTGCTCTTGAGTCAGTGGATACTTGACTTCAGACTTTTGTATCTGTTTCCCGATGGAAGACAGTGGGAGAGAGAATGTTCGGGGTGCATGGGGTCCTTAATTACGCTGGCTGCTTTGCCGAGGCAGCAGGAAGTGTAGACAGAGTCAATGGATGGGAGGTTGGTTTGTGTGATGGATTGGGCTACATTCATGATCTTTTGTAGTTTCTTGCATCTTGGGCAGAGCAGGAGCCGTACCAAGCTGTGATACAACCAGAAAGAATGCTTTCTATGGTACATCTGTAAAAGTTGGTGAGAGTTGTAGCTGACATGTCAAATTTCCTTAGTCTTCTGAGAAAGTAGAGGCATTGGTACACTTTCTTATATATAGAGTCAACATGGGGGGACCAGGACAGGTTGTTGGTGATCTGGATATCTAAAAATTTGAAGCGCTCAACCCTGTCTACTCTGTCTCTGTTGTTGCAGACAGGGGCATTTTCTCCTCTACGCTTCCTGAAGTCAATGACAATCTCCTTTGATTTGTTGACATTGAGGGACAGATTATCGTCACCGCACCAGTTCACCAGATTCTCTATCTCATTCTGATACTCTGTCTCATCATTGTTTGAGATCTGTCCCACCACGGTGATGTTGTCAGCAAACCGAAAATCGAATTGGAGGGGAATTTGGCCACACAATCATGGGTGTATAAGGAGTATAGTAGGGGGCTGAGAACACAGCCTTGTGAGACTCTGGTGTTGAGGATGATCGTGGAGGAGGTGTTGTTGCCTATCCTTACTGATTGTAGTCTATGGGTTAAGAAGTTCAGGATCCAGTCACAGAGGGAGGAGCCGAGGCCCAGGCCACGGAGTTTGAAGATGAGCTTTGTGGGAAAAGTGGTGTTGAAGGCTGAGTTGTAGTCAATAAATAGGAGTCTGACATAGGTGTATTTGTTACCTAGGTGCTCCATGGTTGAGCATAGGGCCAGGGAGATGGCGTCTGCTTTGGAATTCAGTTCTTTGTCCATATTTGAACCAGGGCTGTAATGGGTGGCCCTGGCAGAATCCAAACTGAGGTCCATATGTAGGTTATTCATAGTATCCCTCGAGTGCTGAAGGAAGCCACTCGGCCCATCAAGTCTGCCTTGATTCTCTGACAGAATATCTTACCCAGGCCCTCTCCCCTGCCCTAACCCCATAACCCTACATATTCACCGTGGCTAATCCATCTAATCTACACATCTTTGGACATTAAGGGGCAATTTAGCACGGTCAATCCACCTAAACTGCACATCTTTGGACTGAGAAAGGAAACCAGAGCATCCGGAGGAAATCCACGCAGACACAGGGAGAACGTGGAAACTTCACACAGTCGTCAAGGCTGGAATTGAACCTGGATGCCCGGCACTGAGAAGCAGCAGTGCTAACCAATGCCAACCGCAATCAATGACCTTCCTTCCATTGTAAGATCAGAAGTGGGGCTGTTTGCTGATAATTGCACAATGTTCAGCACCATTCATGACTCCTCATATACTGAAGTAGTTCATGTCCAAATATAGCAAGACCTGACAATATCCAGGCTTGGGCTGACAAGCGGCAAGTAATATTCACACCACACAAGTTCAGGAAATGACCAACTCTAACAAGAGAGAATCCAAAATCACCACCTTTCAAGGCCAATACCACTGACCAGAAACTGAACAGGACTAGTCATATACTATGGCCCCAGTCAAAGACTAGGAATCCTGTAATGAGTAACTCACATCATGACTTCCCAAAGCCTGTCTACTATGTACAAGGCACAAGTCAGGTTTCCACTTTCCAGAATGAGTGCAGTTCCAACAACAACATCATCAAGGACAAAGCACCCAAGTGTTTGCTACCCCTTCGAGAAACATTCAATCACTCCACAACTAACAAACAGTGCCAGCCATATGTAACATCTGCAAGATGCACTGCAGAGACTCACCAAGGTTCCTTAGGCACCACCTTCCAAACCTACGACCACTAACACCTAGAAGAACAAGAGCAGCAGTTACCGGGGAACATCACCACTTGGGAGATTCCCTTTCAAGCAACTCACTATCCTGACTTGGAAATATATCGCTGTTCCTTCACTGTGGCTGAGTCAAAACCCTGGAACTCCCTCCCTGACAGCACTATGGGTGTACCTACACCATGTGGACTGCAGTGGTTCAAGAAGCAGCTCACCATCACCTTCTGAAGGGTAGCTATGGATGGACAATGATGACCTAGCCAGCAATGCCCACATCCTAAAATGAATAAATAAGAAGATCCTCTCCTTGTTATCACTTATTATTCATCTCTACCTCCTGGGGCACCAATCTTTCTGGTGTAATCAAGTGGCTGCAACATTGATGAGTTGTCCTGCAGGGAATATGGACTCATTTAGCCCAAGCTTCGGAATGTTGGTTGGTTTTAGTGTAAATGTTAACTAGTTTTAGTGTAATCATTCCAATTGGTAGCTCCTACAAAGCAATTAGGTTGCATTATGGTGTGCAATATCCTGATTAGCCTAAGAAACAGTCGGGAGTCAATGGTAAATCACTGCCTGAAATATGTGGGCAATTGCTAATTCCCAAATGGAAGGATGCAAAAAGCAGATGAATATAAAAATACAAGTTATAGGAACTTAAATCTGTTACAAAGTGGAAGTTAGATTGGTTATTATATTTTCAGTTCATGTATGCCACCCTGAAATAAATGCAGGCATCCCTTGACTAATTTATTTATTTTTTGACTACCAAAGGGAGTGTGAATGAGAAACGTGAGCAGCCACTAATCAGCTGGCAGCTAATCCTATCCAGCAAGGCACGGTATAAACAAAGCTAATTATTTAGATGTAGTTACACAGGCTACTTTTAAATACTCTTGTCCAGATATTCAGAGGTTTCTGGGCATTGTGGGAAATAAGTATGTCAGCAAAGTGGGTGCATGGGAACTGGAAAGCAAAGCAATAAGCTGTTTTATCTTTGGTGTTACCGGAAGTTGGAAAAATTACATTATCTGAGTTTTCTCTTCCTGTTGTACAGTAGTCCATCGCAAGGACAGTAAATGCCACACACCAACCTGACTTGGAACTATATCACCGCCCCTTCAGTGTTGCCAGGTCTGGTATTCACTTTTAACAGCACATTGGGTGTACCAGACTGAATTGAGCTGTTCAAGAAGGCACCTCACCTTCATATTGTTGACGGCAATTCAGGGACGGGCAACAAATTTTGGTTTAGCCAGTGACACATCCCATGGCAAACTAAAAAACATACTGTGACCCTTGCACAGCTTGAGTTTGCTGTGTGGCATCAAGTTGCCTGAAATGGGGAAAAATTACAAATTAATGAGAATAATCAAAGATAACTAACCATTCAACCCATTATATTCATCCATCCAGAGCAACTCTCCAGTCTCTCTATTCTACATCAGTTTGTTTCTTACATGATTTTGATATTTCCATTTCTGCACTCTGTCTTCAAGTCCATCCCCTAATTGGAGAGACCCAGGAAGAACGTGTAAACTCCACACTGACAGTGACCCAAGTCGGGAATTGAATCCAGGCCCCTGGTGCTGTGAGGCAGCAGTGCTAACCTCTGTGTCACCGTACCGTCCACAATCTACCTCCTAGATTTCTCCCTTGCTGGCTGAAAAGTCTTTTTTTCATATCGCAGAACCATAACACCAGGAATAAAACTTTTCTATACTTGGTTCCTTTGTTTCTTGGTGACCAGATGGTGGATGTAACACTCTGTGCATTGAATGCTGTACAGGTTGATCACAATTCTTCGTCTACTGTTTTGGCAATGCAGTTGAACATTTCCCTTGCTTTGCATTGGTTGAGCATGTTCAAACTATTAAGATTCTGATATTTCCTTCACCTCTATTCTTATGCTGAGGTATTGTGCCAAAATAGGCTGTATTTTTGTGGTGTCAGGATGATCAGTTTTGCACCTCTGGCTCAAAAGAAAACTTTGGAAAGGAGTCTGTCTTTTGGGCAACAGACAGAAGTCCCTTTTAGGGCTGATAATTGGCTTTGAAAGATCTGTGAAAGATTAGTACATCCACCAGATCCTATTGTAGTGAGCACCTCTGGTGGTACAGTCAATTGAAATTGGCACTTGAAGAATAAAACATACTTTGTAATATAACTTGCAAAAACATCAAAGAAGTAGAACCATGGAAGATATCCTTCAGCATATTCTAACATAGTAACGCAAAATGGTAAGCACCTTGCAATTTGGCAAAAATTGTTCCTTTCACATTGAATAGTCAATGCACATAGTGAATCTGAAATCGAGAACCCTGGGTTGAATAGTTAAGCAGCCTTATACCCTTTTCAGGTGAGTGGACCATTCGCCCATATGCTGGCTTGCCTGAAAATGAGATCCAGCATGTCTTAGGCATTAACTGGGTGGCTGAAATGCCTCCCAATTTTCAACTCTTTGCTGCCAGATTTACAAGTGCAAAATAGACAACCGTGAGTTTAATTTCTCCTCCATCAATTGCAAATGGTTCTTTGGAAACATATCTGTTCAAATCCATTGATTTAAAAAATGTGTTTCTACAGACAAACAAAAGTTTGTAAAGGAAAATACGGTCAAGTTTGTTACTTCCTGTCCATTCAAGTGTCTCCTTGAGATTACATGTATATAAGTCATCAAGAATTTTGGGTGAAATTACTGATATATTGCTTGTGAAAATTCATTTTTCATTTAGACCTCACTCATTAGCATTAGCTTCAGGATCACTTTCATGTTTCTTTAAGAGCAAGTTTCATCTGAAGTCTCACCTGTGAACTGCAGCTGAGCAAATACTGGAGACTGAGGCATACACTCCAGATCCCCAGACTGATAGCTGAGAGTGATCACAACGCGGTGGGCATAGTACATCCACCAGATCCTCCTTGTAGTGAGCACCTCTGGTGGTACAGTCAATTGAAATTGGCACTTGAAGAATAAAACATACTTTGTAACATAACTCGCAATAAACATCAAAGAACCGTCAAAGGTATCCTTCAGTATATTCTAATATATTAACGCAAAATGGTAAACGCCAAGCAATTTGGCAAAAATTGTTCCTTTTACATTGAATAGCCAATGCACGAATAAATGACATTTACGTAGTGTGAATTTATGGAGCATCCGGTGCATGAGATCTTGACAGAAGCATATTATTATTCCCAATAAATATAGAGATTGCTTGTACAGTACTTTAAAAATCTTTTAAATGGAATATGTCCAATGAAACAAAGCAAACATGCACAGGATCACTTTGTATAAAACCTACCTACTTCTTGATCTCCCTTTGCTGACGAAGTGAATGTTAAGACTCCTGCACATATCAAAGTGAATAAAATCTTATAATTCCAGAGCATGACTTTCAACGATAAGTGCAAAGATCAATCACAACAGTGTAAAACACGGCATGAAATAATTTCCAGTAATTCAAATCCATTTCTCATTAAAAATGTGAAACAGGCAAAATAAATAAAGATGCAAATTGGAAATGTGCTGACAACGATTGTTTAAGTGAACCAAGAGACTTTGAATGTAAAGGAAATTACAAAATACCACGTATTTTGTGAAAATCTCTGTAAATTCAGGAACTAGCACTTTGGAGCAATTTGTTCCATAATGCCCACTTCTCGACAGGATAACTTCATCTGCCGCTTTCATATCTACCTCTATACACGGGACAAAGCTGTTCTCTCCCTCCTGCAAAGTGGGGACCCGGGATCGCAACACGCCCTATTCTCTGCCACTATATCGCTCTGATATTATAGGGGGGCTTTAAGCTTCGCCCTTCTCTCAATCGTTTGAAGCGCCAGTTCCTTGAGTGTTTGCTGAATAATTGTTTGAGGCACTTACCGAGAGAAAAGATCGCCAAGCCCAGACCAGACATTGCACCAGCATCCAAAGTCTCCCAGTTCCAGAGCTGCTCATAGAAACCACAAATCACCCACAGCAAAGTTAAACAGCGAAATGCCCTACAGTCAAAACAACACATCTACCGAAAACAAGAACATTTCCCAGATCAGTCTCAACTGAAGGGGAGAAATCCCTTCTAACCATCCCATGCGACAGATCCAGAATGGTACATTGCGCTTTATTTTACTCGATTTATCCATTGCCGTCGGGGAACAAAATAAAGCCTCAGATATCGTTCTATTGCTAATATAGCAAATAAAAGCAGTAAGGAAATGCCCAGCAAGGGTTTTCATCAAGCTTATTCTCCTGATTCATTTGTCAATAATTCAGAGGAAGCTTCATATCTCTTTCAATTGGTATTGGACCTGTATCAGCAATTCTACCTTGGTTGCTATCATACCTTGCATATATTTGCAATCTACTTTTTAATAAACAGGATCCAAATGCACTGTGCAGAAACAGTAAATTAGAACTAGGCTTTCCTACCAGTTTTCAGCAAATACTCGTGTGCGCCAGATTCCCTGTCATACAATGCACTTACGCTCTCCGCCCTGACGAGGAACTGATCTATTTCAGCCGCTCCCGGAATCAGCACAAATCTGAAAAAATTAAGCTCAACCCAAACTTCTGAAATCCACCTAAATACGCAAAGTTGCGTCACGTCGAGGCGCTCCACTTTTGCCAATGACTGATTTTTTTGATATAATATTGGGCACTCTAGAGTTTACAAATCCATGAAGGATTGAAAACCGACTTCGTGAATCAGTGTGACCACAAGACAATATCTATCCCGAAAGTAATACCAGGGTTTCGGTGATAATCCGGTTACATTAAAACCCTCAAAAAACACTGAAAATGAAAATCACCCACAAAGAAAAACAGTCAACAGTCCAACACCCAAACTGAAAAACAGTCAAACAATAAACACCCAAACTGAAAAACAATCAAACAATAAACACCCAAACTGAAAAACAGTCAAACAATAAACACCCAAACTGAAAAACAAACAATAAACACTCAAACTGAAAAACAGTCAAACAATAAACACCCAAAATGAAAAACAGTCAAACTCTAAACACCCAAACTGAAAAACAGTCAAACAATAAACACCCAAAATGAAAAACAGTCAAACTCTAAACACCCAAACTGAAAAACAGTCTAACTATAAATACCCATACTGAAAAACAGTTAAACTCGAAACACCCAAACTGAAAAACAATCAAACAATAAACACCCAAACTGAAAAACAATCAAACAATAAACACCCAAGCTGAAAAACAAACAATAAACACCCAAGCTGAAAAACAGTCAAACAATAAAGACCCAAAATGAAAAACAGTCAAACTATAAATACACATACTGAAAAACAATTAAACTCTAAACACCCAAACTGAAAAACAATCAAACAATAAACGCCCAAACTGAAAAACAGTCAAACAATAAACATCCAAAATGAAAAACAGTCAAACTCTAAACACCCAAACTGAAAAACAATCAAACAATAAACACCCAAAATGAAAAACAGTCAAACAATAAACACCCAAACTGAAAATCAGTCAAACAATAAACACCCAAAATGAAAAACAGTCAAACTATCAATACACATACTGAAAAACATAGAACATAGAACATAGAACATAGAACATTACAGCGCAGAACAGGCCCTTCGGCCCACGATGTTGCGCCGACCAGTTACAAAAACAATGACCCACTAGCCTATACCAATCCCTTTTCGTCCATAAACCTATCCAGAGATCTCTTAAACGCCCCCAAACTAGACGCATTTACAACTGCAGCAGGCAGGGCATTCCAATCCCTCACCACCCGCTGGGTAAAGAACCTACCCCTGACATCCGTCCTGTAGCTACCCCCCCTTAATTTAAAGCCATGCCCCCTCGTGCTAGCTTTCTCCATCCGAGGAAAAAGGCTATCACTATCCACCCTATCTAAACCTCTAATTATCTTATATGTTTCAATAAGATCCCCTCTTAGCCGCCTTCTTTCCAACGAAAACAACCCTAGATCCCTCAGTCTCTCCTCATAGGACCTCCCCACCATACCAGGCAACATCCTAGTAAACCTCCTCTGCACCCTCTCCAACGCCTCCACATCCTTCTTGTAATGCGGGGACCAGAACTGCACACAGTACTCCAAGTGCGGCCGCACTAGAGTAGTGTACAGTTGCAACATTACACTGCGACTCCTAAATTCAATCCCCCTACCAATAAACGCCAAGACACCGTACGCCTTCTTGACAACCTTATCTACTTGATTCCCAACTTTCAGGGATCTATGTACACACACACCTAGATCCCTCTGTTCATCCACACTATTCAAAGTCCTCCCATTAGCCCTATACTCGACACATCTGTTGCTCCTACCAAAGTGAATTACCTCACACTTCTCCGCATTAAATTCCATCCGCCACCTCTCTGCCCAGCTCTGCAACCTATCTAAGTCTCCCTGCAGACTATGACACCCTTCCTCACAATCTACCACACCTCCAACTTTGGTGTCATCAGCAAATTTACTAATCCACCCAACTATACCCTCATCCAGATCATTAATAAAAATTACAAACAACAGTGGCCCCAAAACAGATCCCTGAGGCACACCACTCGTAACTGCACTCCATGATGAATATTTACCATCCACCACCACCCTCTGTCTCCTGTCTGATAGCCAATTCCTGATCCAACTTCCTAGATTACCCACAATCCCATACATCTGCATTTTCTGCAGAAGCCTACCATGGTGAACCTTATCGAACGCCTTACTAAAATCCATGTATACCACGTCAACTGCCTTACCCCCATCCACCTCTTTGGTCACCTTCTCAAAAAACTCAATAAGGTTAGTAAGGCACGACCTACCCGCTACAAAACCATGCTGACTATTTCTAATCAATTCATTACACTCCAAATAACTATAAATCTTATCCCTAATAATTTTTTCTAAAACCTTGCCCACAACAGAAGTAAGACTCACCGGTCTATAATTCCCGGCAAAGTCTCTGTTCCCCTTCTTAAACAATGGGACAACATTCGCTATCCTCCAATCCTCCGGGACTACACCAGAGACCAATGACGACCTGAAGATCTGAGCCAGAGGCTCTGCAATCACCTCTCTAGCCTCCCAGAGAATCCTAGGGTAGATCCCATCCGGACCAGGGGACTTATCTATTTTCAGCCCCTCAAGAATTTCCAGCACATCCTCTTTATCAACCGTAATACTGTCTATTTTACACCCCTGCAACCCAATGTCCTCCTCAGCTATATTCATGTCCCCCTGCGTGAACACCGAAGAGAAATATTGGTTCAATACTTCTCCAATCTCCTCGGGTTCCACACACAACTTCCCCCTGCTGTCTGTAACTGGCCCTAATCTTGCCCTGACCAACCTTCTGTTCTTGACATACCTATAGAACGCCTTAGGATTCTCCTTAATCCTATCAGCCAAAGTCTTCTCATGTCCTCTTTTAGCCCTTCTCAACTCACTCTTCAACTCCCTCCTAGCCAATCTAAAGCTTTCTAGTGCACTATCTGAGCCCTCCAATCTCATCCGAACATAAGCCTCCTTTTTCTTTTTAACCATCGACTCAACTCTTTTAGTGCACCACGGTTCCCTAGATCTACCAAATCCACCATGCCTGACAGGGACATACCTATCAAGGACTCGCAGTAGCTGCTCCTTGAAAAAACTCCACATTTCAGACGTTCCCAGTCCCTGTAATCCCCTAATCCAATCCATGCTTCCTAATTCACTCCTGATAGCCTCATAATCGCCCTTACCCCAGCTAAAATTGCTGACCTGAGGTTCATGCCTATCTCTTCCCATCACTAAGGTGAACGTAACCGAATTGTGGTCACTATCACCAAAATGCACACCAACTTCCAAGTCTAGAACCTGGTCTGGCTCATTTCCCAGCACCAAATCCAATATAGCCTCACCTCTAGTTGGCCTGTCTACATACTGAGACAAAAAACCTTCCTGCACGCTTTGTACAAACACTGACCCCTCTAGCGAGCTAGAACTATAGCAACTCCAATCAATATTCGTAAAGTTAAAGTCCCCCATAACAATTACCCTATTACTTTCACTCCTAACCAGGATTGTCTCCGCAATCCTTTCCTCAACCTCTCTAGAACTTTTAGGAGGTCTATAAAAGACTCCCAACAGGGTGACCTCTCCTCTCCTATTTCTAATCTCCACCCATACTACCTCAACTGACAAGTCCTCATCAAACTTTCTCTCCGACACTGTGATACAGTCCTTGACTAGCAATGCTACCCCACCCCCCCTTCTACCTTCTTCTCTACTCCGACTAAAGCATTTGTACCCCGGAACCTGCAACATCCATTCCTGACCCTGCTCTATCCATGTCTCAGAAATGGCCACAACATCAAAGTCCCAGGTACTGATCCACGCTGCAAGTTCATCCACTTTATTGCGAATACTCCTCGCATTAAAGTACACGCATTTCAAACCCTGCTCCGCCCCACCCCCACTATGCCGTGCCTTGCATTTTCACCCCCTTTAAACAGTTAAACTCTAAACACCCAAACTGAAAAACAATCAAACAATAAACACCCAAACTGAAAAACAGTCGAACAATAAACACCCAAAATGAAAAACAGTCAAACTCTAAACACCCAAACTGAAAAACAATCAAACTATAAATGCCCATACTGAAAAACAGTTAAACTCTAAACACCCAAACTGAAAAACAATCAAACAATAAACACCCAAACTGAAAAACAGTCGAACAATAAACACCCAAAATGAAAAACAGTCAAACTCTAAACACCCAAACTGAAAAACAATCAAACTATAAATGCCCATACTGAAAAACAGTTGAACTCTAAACATCCAAACTGAAAAACAATCAAACAAAAAACACTCAAACTGAAAAACAGTCAAACAATAAACACCCAAGCTGAAAAACAGTCAAACTCTAAACACCCAAACTGAAAAACAGTCTAACTATAAATACCCATACTGAAAAACAGTTAAACTCGAAACACCCAAACTGAAAAACAATCAAACAATTAACACCCAAACTGAAAAACAATCAAACAATAAACACCCAAGCTGAAAAACAAACAATAAACACCCAAGCTGAAAAACAGTCAAACAATAAACACCCAAAATGAAAAACATTCAACCTATAAATACACATACTGAAATACAATTAAACTCTAAACACCCAAACTGAAAAACAGTCAAACAATAAACACCCAAACTGAAAAACAGTCAAAGAATAAACACCCAAAATGAAAAACAGTCAAACTCTAAACACCCAAACTGAAAAACAATCAAACTATAAATGCCCATACTGAAAAACAGTTAAACTCTAAACATCCAAACTGAAAAACAATCAAACAATAAACACCCAAGCTGAAAAACAAACAATAAACACCCAAACTGAAAAACAGTCAAACAAGAAACACCCAAAATGAAAAACAGTCAAATTATAAATACCCATACTGAAAAACAGTTAAACTCTAAACACCCAAACTGAAAAACATTCAAACAATAAACACCCAAACTGAAAAACAGTCAAACAATAAACATCCAAAATGAAAAACAGTCAAACTCTAAACACCCAAACTGAAAAACAATCAAACAATAAACACCCAAACTGAAAAACAGTCAAACAATAAACATCCAAAATGAAAAACAGTCAAACTCTAAACACCCAAACTGAAAAACAATCAAACAATAAACACCCAAACTGAAAAACAGTCAAATTCTAAATACCCAAACTGAAAAACAATCAAACAATAAACACCCAAGCTGAAAAACAATCAAACAATAAACACCCAAACTGAAAAGCAATCAAACAATAAACACCCAAACTGAAAAACAGTCAAACTCTAAATACCTAAACTGAAAAAATAATCGAACTGTAAACATCCAAACGGGGAAACAGTCAAACTACAAGCACCTGAGCTGAAAGACAGTCAAACAATAAATACCAAACGGAAACGCATGCAAACTATAATCACCCGAACTGAAAAACCACACAATCTGAAAAACACCCCAACTGAAAAGTACCCTAAGTGAAAAACTCCCAAACTGAAAAACACCCACACTGAAAAACACTCCAGGTGAAACACTCCCAAGCTGAAAAACAGCCCAACTGAAAAACTCTCAGATTGATAAACATCTCAACTGAAAAATACACAAACTGAAAAAAATTCATCTGAATAACACCTAAACTGAAAAGCACTCCAACTGAAAGCACACCAAGTAGAAAACTCCAAAACTAAAAAGCAAACTGAAAAACTCCCAAGCTGAAAGAGACACCAACTGAAAAATCCCCAACTGAAATACACCCAAACTATTCATAGAAATCATAGTATCATAGAAACCCTACAGTGCAGGAGGAGGCCAGTGGGCCTACCAAGTCTGCCCCGACCACAATCCCACCCAGACCTACCCCATCTCCATACATATTTACCCACTAATCCCTCTAACCTACACATGTCAGGACTCTAAGAGCATTTTTTTTAGCATGGCCAATCAACCTAACCCACACATCTTTGAACTGTGGGAGGAAACCGGAGCACCCGGAGGAAACCGACGCAGACATGAGGAGAATGTGCAAACTCCACACAGACAGTGCTATTAAGCACAGCAAGTGAAAAACACCCCAAACAAAAAAGACCCCAATTGAAAAACTCCCAAGCTGAAAAACTCTCAAACTGAAAAACACCCCAACTGATAAACACCCCCAGCAAAATACGCTTAAATTGAAAAACTCCCAAAATGAAAAAACACCCCAAATGTAAAACACCCAATCTGAAAAACACACCAACAGAAAACACCCCTGGTAAAAAAAACTCCCAAACTAAAAAACACCCCAAGTGAAAAAAAACACAACTGCAAAACACCCAATTTGAAAAACTCCCAAACGGAAAAACATCCCAACTGAGAAAAAAAACACAACTGAAAAATACTCAATTTAAAAAACTTCTAAACTGAAAAACACCCCAAATGAAAAACTCCCAAACTGAAAAACTCCCAAACTGAAGATTTTCAATTAGGTGTTTTTCAGATTGGTTGTTTTTCAGATTCGGAAAACGGCCCAACTGAAAAACTCCCAAACTGAAAAACACCCTGACTGAAAAACACTCCAAGTGAAAAGCCCCCAACTGAAAAGCCCCCAAATTGAAAAACTTCCAAACTGATAAATACCCAAGTGAAAAACACTTAAACTTAAAAACTCCCAAACTGAAAAACACCCCAACTGTGAAACACACAATCAAAAAAACACACCAACAGAAAAACACCCATACTGAAAAGCTCCCAAACTGAAAAACGCCCCAACTGAAAAAAAACTGAAGAACATCCAATTTGAAAAACATCAAAGCTGAAAAACTCCCAAACTGACAAACTCCCAAATTGAAAAACTCCCAAACTGAAAAATGCTGAAATTAAAAAACTCCCAAACTGAAAAACACCCCACGTGAAAAACTGTAAATTGAAAAACTCCAAACTGGAAAACTCCCAAACTGAGAAGCACCGCAACTGAAAAATACCCAACTGGAAAATATCCCAAGTAAAAATTCCCAAACTGAAAAACATCCAAACTGAAACACACCCCAGATGACAAACTCACAAACAGAAAAACACCCGATTCGAAAAACAGCTGAATTGAAAAACTCCCAAACTGAAAGACACACCAACCGAAAAACACACAATTTGAAAAACACTCCGAGTAAAAAATTTCCCAACTGAAAAGCTCCCAACTGAAAAACTTCCAAACTGATAAACATCCTAAGTGAAAATTGTTTAAACTGAAAAAACACACAAACTGAAAAACACCCCAACTGAAAAACAACCCAAGTGAAAAACTCCCAAACTGAAAAACTCTCAAACTGAAAAACATCTAATTTGAAAAACCCCTAAACTGAAAAAGACACAATTTGAAAAACACCCCAACTGAAAACACCCCAAATAAAAAACGCCCCAACTGAAAAGCTGCCAACTAAAAAACTTCCAAACTAATAAACACCCCAATTGTGAAACACACAACCTGAAAAACACGCCAACAGAAAAACACCCAAACTGAAAAACACCCCAGGTGAAAATCTCCCAAACTGAAAAAGACCTCAACTGAAAAAAACCCAACTGAAAAACACCCAATTGAAAAACATCCAAACTGAAAAACTCCCAAACTGAAAAACACCCAATTTGAAAAACGGATCAACTGAAAAACTCCCAAACTGAAAAACACCCCAACCGAGAAACACCCCAAGTTAAAATCTTCCAAACTGTAAAGCTCCCAAAATGAAAAACTCCCAAAGTGAAGAATACCCAATTTGAAAAACACCCAAACTGAAAGACTCCCAAACTGAAAAACACCCCAACTGAAAAGCAATCAATCTGAAAAACACCCAGACTGAAAAAAAATCCCAAGTGAAAAACTCCCAATTGAAAAACATCTAAAATGAAAAACTCCCAAACTGAAAAAGACTCCAACTGAAAAACACCCCAACTGAAAAACAACCAATCTGAAAATCACCCAAACTGAAAAAAAACCATGTCGAAAACTCCCAAACTGAAAAACACCCACACTGAAAAACACTCCAGGTGAAAAATTCTCAAGCTGAAAGGCAGCCCAACTAAAAAACTCCCAGGTTGATAAACATCTCAACTGAAAAATACACAAACTGAAAAAACCCCATCTGAGTAACACCTATACTGAAAAACACTCTAACTGAAAAGCACCCCAAGTGGAAAACTCCAAAACTAAAAAGCAAAGTGAAAAACTCCCAAACTGAAAGAGACACCAACTGAAAAATCCCCAACTGAAATACACCCAAACTATTTATAGAAATCTTGGATGATAGGAGCCCTACAGTGCAGGAGGAGGCCATTGGACCATCAAGTCTGCCCCGACCACAATCCCACCCAGACCTACCCCATCTCCATACATAATTACCTGCGAATTCTTCTAACCTATGCATTTCAGGACTCTGAGGGGCAACTTTTTTTTAGCGTAGCCAATCAACCTAACCCGCACATCTTTGACCTGTGGGAGGAAACCCGAGCATCCGGAGGAAACCCACACAGACACAAGGAGAATGTGCAAATTCCACACAGACAGTGCTATTAAGCACAGCAAGTGAAAAACACCCCAACAAAAAACACCCCAATTTAAAAACAAACTGAAAAACGCCCCAATTGAAAAACACCCAAACTGAAAAACACCCCAACTGAAAAAAAACCCAACTGAAAAAACCCCAACTGAAAAAAACCCCAACTGAAAAACACACAATTCGAAAAACCCCTAAACTGAAAAAGACACAATTTTAAAAACACCCCAACTGAAAAACACCCCAGGTGAAAAACTCTCCAACTGAAAAGCTCCCAACTGAAAACTTCCAAACTAATAAACACCCCAAGTGAAAATTGCTTAAACTGAAAAACCCCCAAACTGAAAAACACCCCAACTGTGAAACACACAATCTGAAAAACACACCAACAGAAAAACACCCAAACTGAAAAACACCCAAACTGAAAAACACCCCAACTGAAAAACAACCCAAGTGGAAAACTCCCAAACTGAAAAACATCCAATTTGAAAAACCCCTAAATTGAAAAAGACACAATTTGAAAAACACCCCAAGGAAAAAACTCCCCAACTGAAAAACTTCCAAACTGATAAACACCCCAAATGTGAAACACGCAATCTGAAAAACACACCAACAGAAAAACACCCAACCTGAAAAACACCCCAGGTGAAAATCTCCCAAACTGAAAAATACCCCAACTGAAAAACACCCAATTGAAAAACATCCAAACTGAAAAACTCCCAAAATGAAAAACTCTCAAACTGAAAAACACCCCAACTGAAAAATACACAAACTGAAAAACACCCCAACTGAAAACACCCCAACTGAAAAGTACCTCAAGTGAAAAACTCCCAAACTGAAAAACACTCCAACTGAAAAAAATGCTAACTGAAAAACAAACTGAAAAACACCCAAACTGAAAAACGGTCAAACAATAAACACCCAAAATGAAAAACAGTCAAACTCTAAACACCCAAACTGAAAAACAATCAAACTATAAATGCCCATACTGAAAAACAGTTAAACTCTAAACATCCAAACTGAAAAACAATCAAACAATAAACACCCAAGCTGAAAAACAAACAATAAACACCCAAACTGAAAAACAGTCAAACAAGAAACACCCAAAATGAAAAACAGTCAAATTATAAATACCCATACTGAAAAACAGTTAAACTCTAAACACCCAAACTGAAAAACAGTCAAACAATAAACATCCAAAATGAAAAACAGTCAAACTCTAAACGCCCAAACTGAAAAACAATCAAACAATAAACACCCAAACTGAAAAACAGTCAAATTCTAAATACCCAAACTGAAAAACAATCAAACAATAAACACCCAAGCTGAAAAACAATCAAACAATAAACACCCAAACTGAAAAGCAATCAAACAATAAACACCCAAACTGAAAAACAGTCAAACTCTAAATACCTAAACTGAAAAAATAATCGAACTGTAAACATCCAAACGGGAAAACAGTCAAACTACAAGCACCTGAGCTGAAAGACAGTCAAACAATAAATACCAAACCGAAACGCATGCAAACTATAATCACCCGAACTGAAAAACCACACAATCTGAAAAACACCCCAACTGAAAAGTACCCCAAGTGAAAAACTCCCAAACTGAAAAACACCCACACTGAAAAACACTCCAGGTGAAACACTCCCAAGCTGAGAAACAGCCCAACTGAAAAACTCTCAGATTGATAAACATCTCAACTGAAAAATACACAAACTGAAAAAAACTCATCTGAATAACACCTAAACTGAAAAGCACTCCAACTGAAAAGCACACCAAGTAGAAAACTCCAAAACTAAAAAGCAAACTGAAAAACTCCCAAGCTGAAAGAGACACCAACTGAAAAATCCCCAACTGAAATACACCCAAACTATTCATAGAAATCATAGAATCATAGAAACCCTACAGTGCAGGAGGAGGCCAGTGGGCCTACCAAGTCTGCCCCGACCACAATCCCACCCAGACCTACCCCATCTCCATACATATTTACCCACTAATCCCTCTAACCTACACATGTCAGGACTCTAAGAGCATTTTTTTTAGCATGGCCAATCAACCTAACCCACACATCTTTGAACTGTGGGAGGAAACCGGAGCACCCGGAGGAAACCGACGCAGACACGAGGAGAATGTGCAAACTCCACACAGACAGTGTTATTAAGCACAGCAGGTGAAAAACACCCCAACTGAAAAACACCCAAATTGAAAAACACCCCAACTGAAAAATACCCCAAGTGAAAAACTCCAAACTGGAAATCTCTCAAACTGAAAAACACCCCAAATGATAAATACCCCAACTGATAAACACCCCAAGTGAAAAACGCTTAAACTGAAAAACTCCCAAACTGAAGAAACACCCCAAATGTAAAACACCCAATCTGAAAAACACCCTTGGTGAAAAACTCCGAACTGAAAAACACACCAACTGAAAAAAACACAACTGCAAAATACCCAATTTGAAAAACTCCCAAACTGAAAAACACCTCAAGTGAAAAACTCCCAAACTGAAAAGCCCCAAACTGAAAAACACCTCAAGTGAAAAACTCCCAAACTGAAAAGCCCCAAACTGATAAATATCCAAGTGAAAAACGCTTAAACTTAAAAACTCCCAAACTGAAGAACACCCCAATTGTGAAACACACAACCTGAAAAAACACACCAACAGAAAAACACCCAAACTGAAAAACACCCCAACTGAAAAAAACCCAACTGAAAAACACCCAATTTGAGAAACAGCCCAACTGAAAAACTCCCAAACTAAAAAACACCCCAACCAAAAAACACCCCAACCAAAAAAACACCCGAAGTGAAAATCTCCCAAACTGAAAAACTCCCAAATTGACAAATACCCAAGTGAAAAACTCCCAAACTGACAAATACCCAAGTGAAAAACACTTAAACTTAAAAACTCCCAAACTGAAAAACACCCCAACTGTGAAACACACAATCTGAAAAACACACCAACAGAAAAACATCCAAACTGAAAAGCTCCCAAAATGAAAAGCCCCCAAACTGAAAAACACCCCAACTGACAAAAAAAACTGAAAAACATCCACGCTGACAAGCTCCCAAACTGACAAACTCCCAAACTGAAAAATTCTGAAACAGAAAAACTCTCAAACTGAAAAACATCTAAATTGAAAAACACCCCAAGTGAAAAACTCCAAACTGGAAAACTTCCAAACTGAGAAGCACCCCAACTGAAAAATACCCAACTAGAAAATATCCCACGTAAAAATTCCCAAACTGAAACACACCCCAGATGACAAACTCCCAAACAGAAAAACACCCAATTCGAAAAACAGCCGAATTGAAAAACTCCCAAACTGAAAGACACACCAACTGAAAAACATTCCAAGTGAAAAACTCCCAAACTGAAAAACACCCCAACTGAAAAACACGCAATTTGAAAAACAGCCAAACTGAAAAACATTCCAATGGATAAATATCTCAACTGAAAAACACTTCAAATGAAAAACACACAAACTAAAAAAAACCCAACCTGGAAAACTACCAAAGTGAAAATCACTGCAGGTGAAAAATACTCCAACTAAAAAAGATCCCAATTGAAAAACAATAAAGCTGAAAAAAACCCCAATTGAAAAACACCCAAACCGAAAACACCCCAAGTGAAAAACACCCCAAGCATCAAAACTGAAAAACATCCAAAATGCATCCAAGGGTTCTGAAAGAAATGGCGGCGGTGATAGTGGATGCCTTGGTGGTTATTTTCCAAACGTTGCTGGATTCTGGGGAACTGCCAGAAGATTGGAAAACGGCTAATGTTACGCCGTTGTTTAAGAAGGGTGGCAGGCAAAAGGCAGGGAATTATAGGCCGGTTAGTTTAATGTCTGTTGTAGGTAAAATGTTAGAATCTGTCATCAAGGAGGAAATAGCAAGGCATCTTGAGGGGAATTGCTTGATAGAGCAGACGCAGCACGGTTTTGTTAAGGGGAAGTCGTGTCTGACAAATTTATTGGAGTTCTATGAGGATGTGTCTAGGGCGGTGGATAGAGGAGAGCCGGTGGATGTGGTCTTTCTTGATTTTCAGAAGGCGTTTGACAAGGTACCTCACAAGAGGTTATTGCAGAAGGTCAGGGGGCATGGAGTTGGGGGTAGGGTGTTAGCGTAGATAGAGGATTGGTTGTCTAATAGGAGGCAGAGAGTGGGGGTCAATGGGTGCTATTCGGATTGGCGGTTGGTGACTAGTGGGGTGCCCCAGGGGTCGGTGCTGGGGCCTCAGCTATTTACCATTTATATAGATGATCTGGAGGAGGGAACCGAGTGTAGGGTGTTGAAATTTGCTGATGACACCAAGATTGGGGGAAAGGCAAATTGTGCGGAGGGTGTGGAGAGTCTGCAGAAGGATCTAGATAGGCTGGGCGAATGGGCCAGGAACTGGCAAATGGAATTTAATGTTGGCAAGTGCGAGGTGGTCCACTTTGGTAGGAATAATGGTAGGAAGGACTATTACTTACGTGGCGAAAAACTGCAGCAGACGACGGTGTAGAGGGACCTCGGGGTCCTTGTGTATGAGTCGCAAAAACCCAGCCTGCAGGTGCAGCAGGTGGTCAGGAAGGCGAATGGGATGCTGGCCTTCATAGCGAGGGGGATTGAATATAAAAGTAGGGAGGTCTTGCTGCAGCTGTATAGGGCACTGGTGAGGCCGCAGCTGGAGTACTGTGTGCAGTTTTGGTCGCCGCACTTACGCAAGGATATTTTGGCCTTGGAGGGAGTGCAGAGGAGGTTTACTAGGCTGATACCGGAGCTGAGGGGGTTGAGCTATGAGGAGAGGCTGAATAAACTAGGCTTGTACTCATTAGAGTTTAGAAGAATGAGGGGAGATCTCATTGAGACATATAAGATGATGAATGGGATGGATAGGATAGAGGTGGAGAGACTCTTCCCGCTCAGAAAGGACAGTAGGACTAGGGGGCATAGCCTCAAGATAAAGGGGGGGGGCGGTTTAGAACGGAGTTGAGGAGGAACTTCTTCACTCAAAGGGTGGTGAATCTCTGGAATTCTCTGCCCGTTGAAGTGGTGGAGGCTGCCTCGCTAAATATTTTTAAGACGCGGGTTGATGGGTTTTTGATAAGCGAGGGGATTCAGGGTTATGGGGAGAGGGCGGGAATGTGGAACTGAGCCACGACAGATCAGCCATGATCTTATTGAATTGCGGGGCAGGCTCGAAGGGCTAGATGGCCTACTCCTGCTCCTATTTCTTATGTTCTTATGTTCTTTATCCCAACTGAAAAACACCCCAACTGAAAAACATCCCAACTGGAAAACACCCCGACTGAAAAACATCCCAACTGGAAAACACCCCAACTGAAAAACATCCCAACTGAAAAACATCCCAACTGAAAAACTCCCAAAATGAAAAACACCACAACTGAAAATTAACCCAACTGGAAAACACCCCAACTGAAAAACACCCCAACTGAAAAATTCCTAAACTGAAAAACATTCCAACTGAAAATAACCCCAAGTGAAAAATTTCCAAACTGAAAAACTCCCAAACTGAAAAACTCCCAAACTGAAAACACCTCAAGTGAAAAACACCCGAACTGAAAAACACCCAAACTGAAAAACTCTCAAAGTTTTCATACTCCCAAAGAGAGTATGAAAATAGATAAGTCCCCTGGGCCGGATGGGATTTACCCTAGGATTCTCTGGGAGGCTAGGGAGGATGTTGCAGAGCCTTTGGCTTTGATCTTCATGTCGTCATTGGCTGCAGGTATAGTGCCAGAAGACTGGAGGATAGCAAATGTTGTCCCCTTGTTCAAGAAGGGGAATAGAGACCATCTTGGGAATTATAGACCGGTGAGCCTTACTTCTGTTGTGGGCAAAGTTTTGGAAAGAATTATAACGGATAGGATTTATAATCATCTAGAGAGAAATAAATTGATTAGGGATAGTCAGCACGGTTTTGTGAAGGGTAGGTCGTGCCTCACAAACCTTATCGAGTTTTTTGAAAAGTTGACCAAAGAGGTGGATAAGGGTAAGGCAGTTGACGCGGTGTATATGGATTTTAGCAAAGCGTTTGATAAGGTTCCCCAAGGTAGGCTATTGCAGAAAATGCAGATGCATGGGATTGAGGGTGATTTAGCAGTTTGGATCAGGAATTGGCTAGCTGATAGAAGACAGAGGGTGGTGGTTGATGGGAAATATTCAACCTGGAGTTCAGTTACAAGTGGTGTACCCTGTTTTGGGGCCACTGCAGTTTGTCATTTTTATAAATGACCTAGATGAGGGTGTAGAAGGATGGGTTAGTAAATTTGCTGACGACACCAAAGTTGGAGGAGTTGTAGACAGTGAAGATGGATGTTACAGTTTGCAGACGGACATAGATAAGCTGCAGAGCTGGGCCGAGAGGTAGCAAATGGAGTTTAATGCGGAAAAGTGTGAGGTGATTCACTTTGGTAAGAGTAATAGGAGTGCAGAATATAGGGCTAATGGAAGGACTCTTAGTAGTGTTGATGAGCAGAGAGATCTCAGGGTACATGTGCATAGCTCCCTGAAAGTTGGCACCCAGGTTGATAAGGTTGTTAAGAAGGCGTACGGTGTGTTAGATTTTATTGGTAGAGGGATTGAATTTCAGAGCCGTGAGGTCATGTTGCAACTGTACAAAACTCTGGTGCGGCCGTACTTGGAGTATTGCGTACAGTTCTGGTCGCTGCATTATAAGAAAGATGTGGAGGCATTGGAAAGGGTGCAGAGGAGGTTTACCAGGATGTTGCCTGTTATGGTGGGAAGGTCTTACGAGGAAAGGCTGAGGGACTTGAGGTTATTTTCATTAGAGAGAAGAAGGTTACAAGGTGACCTTATTGAGGCATACAAGATGATCAGAGGGTTAGATAGGGTGGACAGTGAGAGCCTTTTTCCTTGGATGGTGATGGCTAACACAAGGGGACATAGCTTTAAATTGAGGGGTGATAAATATAGGACGGATGTCAGAGGTAGGTTCTTTACTCAGAGGGTAGTAAAGGCGTGGAATGCCCTGCCTGCAGCAGTTGTGGACTCGCCAACTTTAAGGGCATTCAAATGGTCAGTGGATAGGCATATGGATAATATTGGAATAGTTTAGGTTAGAGGGTCATTAGATTGGTTCCACTGGTTGGCGCAACATCGAGGGCCGAAGGGCCTGTACTGTGCTGTAATGTTCCATGTTCTATGTTCAAACTGAAAAACACTCCAACTGTAAAGCGCGCCAACTGAAAAACTCCCAAACTAAAAAACACCCCAACTGAAAATGAACCCAACTGGAAAACACACCAAGTGAAAAACTCCCAAACTAAAAAACACTCCAATTGTAAAACATCCAAACTGAAAAACACCCCAGCTGAAAAAGTCCCAAACTGAAAAACACCCATTTTGAAAAACCACGCCAACTGAAAATCACCCCGTGTAAAACACTCAATCTGGAAAACACATCAACAGAAAATCAACCAAACTAAAATACAAACCAGGTGAATAACTCCCAAACTAAAACAATTCACTAAGTGAAAAATTCACAAATTGAAAATCTCCCAAACTGAAAAACACCCCAACTGAAAAATTCCAAAACTGAAAAACACCTAATTTGAAAAACACGCCAACTAAAAAACTTCCAGATGAAAAATGCCTTACTCGAAAAACACCCAAGTGAAAAACACCCCAACTGAAAAACCTCAAGTAAAAAACTCCCAAACTGAAAAGCAACCCAACTGTAAAATACCCAATCTGAACAACACACCCACTTATTTTAGTATCATTGCAAATTGTGCTATATTACAGATTATTTATATAGACTGTAAACAGTTGAGGTCCGAGAACTAACCTTGAGGAACTCCATTAGTTACGTTTAGCCAGCCAAAGAAGGATACATTTACCCCAACCCTCTACTTTCTGTCAGTCAGCCAATCATGAATCCAATCCAGTACTCTACACCCAAGCCCCTGCAATCTCACTTTCTCGGTCAAGTCTTTTGCAGCACCTTGTCAAACACCTTATGGAAGTCTAGATATATGGATGTGGTTCCCAAGTAACCACATCCACATGTTCCCTGTTATCTAACTTGCTGGTGGATAAAGGACTCAAGAAAGTTTGTCAAGCATGAATTACTCATCATAAAACCATGCTGAAAGTGGTTCATTGAGCTTTATCTTTCCAAATATTCAGTCATCTCCTCCTTAAAGAACAATGAACAATGAATGAGAGAAAGCTGAGGCTGTGGGAAGGATGGCAGAGGTACTCACTCCCAGTGAGTTTGAGAAGGTTGCTGCAGAGCTTGCTGGCATTGACTGCAATCATCCCTCAGCATCCCCCCAGGGCTTCCTGCACCTTCTCATCTTCCAGGGAGGGCTCCTCCTCCTCTTAGTCTATTTGACTAGATGGAATTGAGGTTCATAAGGAAGAGGTATTAGCAATTCTGGAAAGTGTGAAAATAGATAAGTCCCCTGGGCCAGATGGGATTTACCCTAGGATTCTCTGTGAGGCTAGGGGAGAGATTGCAGAGCCTTTGGCTTTGATCGTTAGGTTGTCATTGTCTACAGGAACACTGCCAGAAGACTGAAGGATAGCAAATGTTGTCCCCTTGTTCAAGAAGGGGAGTAGAGACAACCCTGGTAAGTATAGGCCGGTGAGCCTTACTGCTGTTGTGGGCAAAGTTTTGGAAAGTGCTGGGAACTTGGCTGTTTGTAATATATATATAAATGATCTGGAGGAAAATGTAACTGGATTGATTAGTAATTTTGCAGATGACACAAAGGTTGGTGGATTTGCGGATAGCGATGAGGACCATCAGAGGATACAGCAGGATATAGATCAGTTGGAGACTTGGGCAGAGAGACGGCAGATGGAGTTTAATCTGGACAAATGTGAGGTAATGCATTTTGGAAGGTCTAATACCGATAGGAAATATATAGTAAATGGCAGAACCCTTAAGAGTATTGATAGGCAGAGGGATCTAGATGTGCAGGTACACAGGTCACTGAAAATAGCAATGCAGCTGAAGAAGGTAGTCAAGAAAGCATATGGCATGCTTGCCTTCATCGGCCGGGGTATTGAGTTTAAAAATTGGCAAGTCATGTTGACGCTTTATAGAACCTTAGTGAGGTCGCACTTGGAGCATAGTGTTCAATTCTGGTCATCACGCTACCAAAAGGATGTGGAGGCTTTGGAGAGGGTATAGAAAAGATTTACCAGGATGTTGCCTGGTATGGAGAGCATTAGCTATGAGGAGAGGGTGGAAAAACTTGGTTTGTTCTTATTGGAGTGACGGAGGTTGAGGGGAGATCTGAAATAAGTCTACAAGATTATGAGAGGTATGGACAGAATGGATTGTCAGAAGCTTTTTCCCAGGGTGGAAGAGTCAAATACTGGGGGCACAGGTTTAAGGTGTAAAGGACAAGGAGATGTACGAGGCAGGTTTTTTACACAGAGAGTGGTGGGTGTCTGGAACTTGTTGCCGGGAGAGGTAGCAGAAGTGGATACAGCAGTGACTTTTGAGGGGTGTCTTGACAAGTACATGAATGAGAGGGATATGGTCTCTGGAAGGGTAGGGGGTTTTAGTTAAGTCAGGCACCTTAGTCGGTGCAGGCTTGGAGAGCCGAAGGACCTGTTCATGTGCTGTAATTTACTTTGTTCTTTGTACAATGGTGTTGTCAACAAACTTGAAAATCGAATTGGAGGGGAATTTAGCCACACAGTCACAGGCGTGTAGTAGGCGGCTGGGAACACAGTCTTGTGGGGCACCAGTGTTGTGGATGATCATGGAGGAGGTGTTGTTGCCTATCCTTACTGATTGTGGTCTGTCCTATTTCTTATGTTCTTTTGTCAGCCAAAGTCTCAATCTTCTTACATCCTGTTCCAGGTCATTTTAAGGCTAATGCTTCTTTATCAACTACTCCTCCACTTAACCTATTCAACTCTTACTCTAGTTACATATACATCTCTATTCATTTGTCTTCATGCCCGTGTTACTTCTCATTCGATACGACGTTGATTTTCACTGATTTTTCCTCTTCCGATTTTTATTATGGACATGTATGCGAAAATCATGACTGAAACAGGGAGGAAGAAACAGAGAAATACGCCAATAACATAGGCAATAGAAAATGTTTCCTGCATCCAATAGATCCCACAAGTGCCATGCAACTGATCTGTAACAGTTCAAATGTACATAAGCAATACAGATACAACTAGAACATTCTTACTGCAGTGACATAAATTGCTCGTCAGAAATATTGATAATTCCTTCTTATTCACATATCATTTAAACCAAAATTCTGATCTTGTAAGATTACACTTTATGATAGTTATTTACCTTAAACATTGTGGCATTCCAGTGTTTCGGGCCAACTGCAGTTCCTGAAACCTCAAGTTTCAGAGTAATCCTCAGGTTGGAGACACTGCGGAGCATCTGTGAGTCTGAGAGTATTATGGATGGCATGTTGGAATAGTGTAGGTTAGATGAGCTTTAGATTTGTTTCACAGGTCGGCACAACATTGAGGGCCAAAGGACCTGCACTGTGCTGTAATGTTCTATGTTCTACGGTCACACTGCAGCTGAACGGACCTGAGGAAAGGAAAGAATGGGTGACCACCAGGCAATCTAAGAGAAACAAACAGGCAAGTAGTTCAGCAGCCCCTGGAGTCTCGCTCACAAATCAGTATTCCATTTTGGAGACTGATAAACACACTAGTTCCTCCATGCAGTGCACACAGAACCAAACTTCTGATATTCTGGCATCACAAGCAGCCTGACTGTACCACAGGGAGGCGGGGGAAGAAAGAAAGAACAATTGTGATAGATGATTCTATAGGCAGGGTACAGATAAGAACACAAGAACATAAGAAATAGGAGCAGGAGTAGGCCATCTAGCCCTTCGAGCCTGCCCCGCCATTCAATAAGATCATGGCTGATCTGTCATGGCTCAGTTCCACATTCCCGCCCTCTCCCCATAACCCTTAATCCCTTCTCTTACCAAAAACCCATCAACCCGCGTCTTAAAAATATTTAGCGAGGCAGCCTCCACCACTTCAACGGGCAGAGAATTCCAGAGATTCACCACCCTTTGAGTGGTTGTTGCAGGTTCCGGGGTTCAAATGCTTCAGTCGGAGTAGAGAAGGAGGTAGAAGGTGGGGAGGGGTAGCATTATTAGTCAAGGACTGTATCACCGTGTCAGAGAGGAAGTTCGATGAGGACTTGTCTGTTGAGGTAGTATGGGCTGAGATTAGAAATAGGAGAGGAGAGGTCACCCTGTTGGGAGTCTTTTATAGACCTCCTAAAAGTTCTAGAGAGGTTGAGGAAAGGATTGCAGAGACAATCCTGGATAGGAGTGAAAGTAATAGGATGATTGTTTTGGGGGACTTTAACTTTACTAATATTGATTGGAATAGCTATAGCTCTAGCTCATTAGAGGGGTCAGTTTTTGCACAAAGCGTGCAGGAAGGTTTTTTGACTCAGTATGTAGATAGACCAACTAGAGGTGAGGCTATATTGGATTTGGTGCTGGGAAATGAGCCAGACCAGGTGCTAGACTTGGAAGTTGGTGTGCATTTTGGTGATAGTGACCACAATTTGGTTACGTTCACCTTAGTGATGGAAAGGGATAGGCATGAACCTCGGGTCAGTAGTTATAGCTGGGGGAAGGGTAATTATGAGGCTATTAGGAGAGAATTAGGTAGCATAGGTTGGACTAGGAGATTACAGGGGCTGGGAACGTCCGAAATGTGGAGTTTTTTCAAGGAGCAGCTACTGCGAGTCCTTGATAAGTATGTCCCTGTCAGGCAAGGAGGAAATGGTTGAGCAAGGGAACCGTGGTGCAGTAAAAAACTTGATTCACTGATTAAAAGGAAAAAGGAGGCTTATGTCAGGATGAGGCTTGAGGGCTCAGGTAGTGCACTGGAAAGCTATTGATTAGCCAGGAAGGAGTTAAACAGTAGAACATAGAACATAGAACATAGAACATTACAGCGCGGAACAGGCCCTTCGGCCCACAATGTAGCGCCGACCAGTCTTATTTTTAAAAAAAAAACATTGACCCACTAATCTAAACCAATCCCTTTTCGTCCATAAACCTATCCACCAATCTCTTAAACGCCCCCAAACTAGGCGCATTTACAACTGCAGCAGGCAGGGCATTCCAGTCCCTCACCACCCTCTGGGTAAAGAACCTGCCCCTGACATCCGTCCTATAACTACCCCCCCTTAATTTAAAGCCATGCCCCCTCGTGCTAGATTTCTCCCTCCGAGGAAACAGGCTATCTCTAATCATCTTATATGTTTCTATAAGATCCCCTCTTAGCCGCCTTCTTTCCATTGAAAACAACCCCAAATCCCTCAGTCTCTCCTCATAGGACCTCCCCTGCATACCAGGCAACATCCTGGTAAACCTCCTCTGCACCCTCTCCAAAGCCTCCACATCCTTCCTGTAATGTGGGGACCAGAACTGCACACAGTACTCCAAGTGCGGCCGCACCAGAGTTGTGTACAGTAAGTTAAGAAGAGCTAAAAGAGGACACGAGAAGACTTTGGCTGATAGGATTAAGGAGAATCCTAAGGCTTTCTTTAGATATGTTAAGAATAGAAGATTGGTTAGGGCAAGATTAGGGCCAGTTAGAGACAGCAGTGGGAAGTTATGTGTGGAACCGGAAGAGATTGGAGAGGCACTGAACAAATATTTCTCTTCGGTATTCACGCAGGGAGACGTAAATGTAGTTGTGGAGAACACTGGGTTACAGGGTTGTAAACTGGATAATATTGCAGTAGATAAGGAGGATGTGCTAGATATTCTTGAGGGTTTGAAAATAGATAAGTCTCCTGGGCCGGACGGGATTTACCCTAGGATTCTCTGGGAGGCAAGAGAGGCGATTGCAGAGCCTCTGGCTCTGATCTTCAGGTCGTCGTTGGTCACAGGTATAGTGCCAGAAGACTGGAGGATAGCGAATGTTGTCCCATTGTTTAAGAAGGGGAACAGAGACTTCCCTGGGAATTATAGACCGGTGAGTCTTACTTCTGTTGTGGGCAAAGTATTAGAAAAAATTATTAGGGATAGGATTTATAGTTATTTAGAGAGTAATGAATTGATTGGAGATAGTCAGCACAGTTTTGTGAAGGGTAGGTCGTGCCTTACTAACCTTATTGAGTTTTTTGAGAAAGTGACCAAAGAGGTGGATGGGGGTAAGGCAGTTGACGTGGTATATATGGACTTTAGTAAGGCGTTTGATAAGGTTCACCATGGAAGGCTTCTGCAGAAAATGCAGATGTATGGGATTGAGGGTGATTTAGTTAATTGGATCAGGAATTGGCTGGCAGATAGGAGACAGAGGGTGGCGGTTGATGGAAAGTATTCGTGATGGAGTTCGGTTACAAGTGGTGTGCCTCAGGGATCTGTTTTGGGGCCACTGCTGTTTGTAATTTTTATAAATGATCTGGATGAGGGTATAGAAGGATGGATTAGTAAATTTGCTGATGACACCAAAGTCGGAGGAGTGGTAGATAGTGAGGAAGGGTGTCATAGTCTACAGAGAGACTTGGACAAGTTGCAGAGCTGGGCCGAGAGGTGGCGGATGGAGTTTAATGCGGAAAAGTGTGAGGTAATTCACTTTGGCAGGAATAACAGATGTGTAGAGTATAGGGCTAACGGGAGGACTCTGAATAGTGTTGACGAACAGAGGGATCTAGGTGTATATGTGCATAGATCCCTGAAAGTTGGAAATCAAGTAGATAAGGTTGTTAGGAAGGCAAACGGTGTCTTGGCGTTTATTGGTAGGGGGATTGAATTTAGGAGCCGCAACGTCATGTTGCAGCTGTACAAAACTCTGGTGTGGCCGCACTTGGAATATTGTGTATAGTTCTGGTCTCCACATTATAGGAAGGATGTGGAGGCATTGGAGAGGGTGCAGAGGAGGTTTACCAGGATGTTGCCTGGTATGGAGGGGAGGTCCTATGAGGAGTGACTGAGGGATTTGAGGTTGTTTTCGTTGGAAAGAAGGCGGCTAAGAGGGGACCTTATTGAAACATATAAGATGATTAGAGGTTTAGATAGGGTGGACAGTGATAGCCTTTTTCCTCAGATGGAGAGAGCTAGCACGAGGGGGCATAGCTTTAAATTAAGGGGGGGTAGTTATAGGATGGATGTCAGAGGTAGGTTCTTTACCCAGAGGGTGGTGGGGGAATGGAATGCCCTGCCTGCTGCAGTTGTAGATGCGCCTAGTTTGGGGGCGTTTAAGAGATCCGTGGATAGGTTTATGGATGGAAAGGGATTGGTTTAGGTTAGAGGGTCATTGCTTTTCTCTTAATTGGTCGGCGCAATATCGAGGGCGAAGGGCCTGTTCTGCGCTGTAATGTTCTATGTTCTATGTTCTCTGTTCTAGGTGCTACTGTGGCCATCAGCATGACTCCAGGATGGTGTGTTGCTTTCCTGGTGCTAAGGTCAAGGGTATCACCGAATTGCTGCAAGGCATCCTGAAGGGGGAGGGTGACAAGGCAAGTGGTCATGGTACACGTTGGTACCAATGACATAGGTAGAAAAAAGGATGAGGTCTTGAATCAAGAATTAGGCAGTAGACTAAAAAGTGTTGTAACCTTGAGATTACTTCCAGTGTCACGTGCTAGCAAGCACAGAAATTGGAGGATAATACAGATGAACGTGTGACTTAAGAGTTAGCGCAGGACGGAGGATTTTAGATTCCTGGAACACTAGGACCATTTCTGGGGAAGATGGGATCTGTACAAGTGGGATAGTCTACATCTGAACTAGAGTCAGACTAACATCCTTGTTGGCCATTTTGCTAGTGCTGTTGAGAGGAGTTTAAACTAATTTGGCAGAGGGAGGGGACACAGACTGTTAGCAGAGTAAGGGCACAACAGCATACAGTAGAACAATAAAGTCAGATGGAGTGCAGCTGAGTTAAATTTCAAGGGAGTAAGGCAAGGCTGGATGGCCAGGAGTATTATAAGTAAAATGGATGAGTTAAGAGCAATGATTGACGTGGAATTGGGATGTAGTAGACATCATAAGACATGGTTGAGGAGGGGTAGGATTGGCAACTCAACATTCCGGGATATTGGAGAGGAGCCAATGTTTTTCCTTTGTTTAAGAAAGGTAGCAAGAATAATCCAGATAATTACAGGCTGGTGAGCCTTACATTAGTGGTAGGGAAATTATCAGAGAGGATTCTTCGAGACAGGATTTATTCCCACTTGGAAATAAGTAGCTTTATTAGTGAAAGGCAACATGGTTTTGCAAAGGGGAAATCGTGTCTCACAAATTGATTGAGTTTTTCGAGGAAGTGACAAAGATGATTGATGAGGGTAGGGCATTGGATATTGTCTACATGGACTTCAGTTCCTCATGGCATACTGGTGCAGAAGGTGAAGTTGCATAGGATTAGAGGTGCACTGGTAAGGTGGATACAAAACTGGCTCGGTCAAAGAAGACAGAGGATAGCAGTGGAAGGGTGCACTTCTGAATGGAGGGCTGTGATGAGTGGCATTCCTCAGGGATCAGTGCTGAGACCTTTGCTGTTTGTAATATATAAAATGATTTGGAGGAAAATGTAACAAGCTTGATTATTACGTTTGCGGATGACACAATGTTGGTGGATTTGTGGATAGAAATGAGGATCATCAGAGCAGGATATAGACAGGTTGGAGACTTGGGTGGAGAGATGGCAGATGGAGTTTAATCCAGACAAATGTGAGGTAATGCATTTTGGAAGGTCTAATACTGATAGGAAATGTACAGTAAATGGCAGAACCCTTAGGAGTATTGATAGACAGAGGGGTCTGAGTGTACAGGTACACAGATCACTGGAAGTGGCAAGTGGAGAAGTTAGTCAAGACGGCATACGGCATGCTTGCCTTCATCGGCTGGGGCATTGAGTTTAAAAATTGGCAAGTCATGTTGCAGCTTTATAGAACCTTAGTTAGGTCACACTTGGAATATAGTGTTCAATTCTGGTTGCCACCCTACCAGAAGGAGGGGGTACAGAAAAGATTTACCAGGATGTTGCCTGGTATGGAGGGCATTATCTGTGAGGAGAGGTTGGAGAAACTTGGTTTGTTCTCACTGGAGCGACAGAGGTTGAGGGGAGACCTGATAGAAATCAACAAGATTATGAGAGGTAGGGACAGAGTGGATAGTCAGAAGTTTTTTCCCAGGGTGAAAGAGTCAATTACTAGGGGTCATAGGTTTAAGGTGCAAGGGGCAAGGTTTAAAGGAGATGTACGAGGCAGATTTTTTACACAGAGAGTGGTGGGTGCCTGGAATTTGTTGCCGGGAGAGGTAATGGAAGCAGATGTGGTAGTGACTTTTAAGGGACATCTTGACAAGTACGTGAATGAGATGGGAATAGAGGGATATGGTCTCCGGAAGGGTAGGGGGTTTTAGTTAAGTCAGGCAGCATGGTCGGTACAGGCTTGAAGGGCCAAAGGGCCTGTTCCTGTGCTGTAATTTTCTTTGTTCTTTGATATCAAATCTTCAGAGACAGAGGAGGGAGTGGAGGCACTGCACTATTAGTTAAGGAGTCAGTTGCTGCAGTAAGGAGAGATCGAATGAAGCTTTGTGGGTAAAGGTTAGGAGTAAAAAAAGGAGCAGCCACATTGCTTTGTGTTTATTATAGACCCCCAGATGGTCAGCATTGACAAGTAAATATGCACAACTTGTGGAAAGTGTAAAAATAATAATAGGACAATTATAATAAGTGATTTCAAACTTTTCCAACATTAATTAGAATGGAGCGTTTGGATGGAGTGGAGTTCTTGAAATGTGTACAGGTGAACTGCTTAGGCCAATATGTAGCAAGTCCAACAAGGAAAGTAGCTGTACTAAATCTAACATTCTGGGGAATGGTGCTGGATCTAATTCTGGGGAGTGAAGCTGGGCAGGTGGTTGAGGTGTGGTGGGGAAGCATTTTAGTGATATCAATTGCAACATGTTACAAATTAAGTTTATTATGGACAAAGACATAGACAAGTTACAAACAAAAATTTTGAATTGGGGCAGAGTGGATTTTAATAAAATAAGGCACAGGAGAACAGAGGGATCTGGGAGTACAGATATATAATTCCCTAAAAGTGGCATCACAGATAGATAAGGTTGTAAAGAGTGCTTTTGGAACATTGTCCTTTATAAATCAAAGTATTGAGTAAAACAGTTGGAATGTTATGGTGAGGTTGTATGAGACATTGGTGAGGCTGAATTTAGAGCATTGTGTGCAGTTTTGGTCACCTAATTACGGGAAGGATATTAATAAGGTTGAAAGAGCGGAGAAGGTTTACAAGGATGTTGCCGGGACTTGAGAAACTGAGTTACAGAGAAAGCTTGAATAGGTTAGGACTTTATTCCCTGGAGCATAAAAGAATGAGAGGAGATTTGATAGAGATGTATAAAATTACGATGGGAATAGATAGAGTGAATGCAAGCAGGCTTTTTCCACTGAGGCTAGGGAAGAACAAAACTAGGGGACATGGGTTAAGGTTGAAGGGGGAAAAGTTTAAAGAGAATATTAGTGGGGGGCTTCATCACACAGGAAGTGGTGGGAGTGTGGAATGAGCTGCCAGATGAAGTGGTAAATGTGGGTTCACTTTTAACATTTAAGAAAAACTTGGACAGGTACATGGATGAGAGGGGTGTGGAGGGATATTGTCCAGATGCAGGTCAGTGGGACTAGGCAGAAAAATAGTTCAGCACAGACAAGAAGGGCCAAAAGGCCTGTTTCTGTGCTGATAAGAAAAAAAAAGTCAGGATCTGGCCAAGGTAGACTGGGAACAGCTGGGGAAATCTACAAAAGAGAAGTGGGGAGCATTCATAAGGAAATGGGGAGGGTACAAACCAGCATGTTCCATCTAGGGTGAAAGGAAGGAGTAAAATGCTCAGAGAACTATGGATACAATGAGAAGAAAAAGAAAGGCTTTCAGTAGGTACAAGGAGAGCAAATCAGTGGAGGCATTAGCGAAGTACAGAAAGTGCAAGGTGGAGCTTAAAAAAGCAATTAGGATATGAGAAAACTCTGGCTTGTAGAAGTAGGAAAAATCCCAAGAAAATCTATGAAGAGGCTAACCAGTGAAAGAATAGGATGGATTAGGGACCAAGGGAACAATCTGTGGGTGGAGCCAGAGGACATTGGTAAAGTTTGAACAAATACTTCACATCCGTCTTCACCCATGAGAATATGGAATTTGGGGAGCAATGCTGCAAGGTTCTTGTACAAATTGATATAGGGCATGACAAGGTATTGGTGGTGTTGGCAGACTTAAAGGTAGACAAATCTCCAAGTCTGGATGAATTGTGTTTCAGGCTGCTTGCAGGGGCTTTGACCCAAATACTTAATTCCTCTCCAGCCACGAGGGAGGTGCCAGAAGACCGAGAACAGTTAATAGAGTTCAGGTATTTAAGAAGGGTTGTAGAGATAAGCCAGGGAACTCAGGCCATTGAGTCTCACATCAGTGGTAGCAAAACTACTGGAAAACATTCTGAGGGGAAACATCCATCTCCACTTGGAGAGGGAAGGTTTGATCAGGGATAGTCAGAATGGCTTTGTCTGAGGGAGGTCATGCCTAACTAATTTGCATGAATTTGGAGGAGGTGACCAAGTGTAAGTAATTGATGTAGTTTATTGGATTTCAGCAAAGCCTTTGACAAGGCCCCACATGGAAAACTTATAAGGAAGGCAAATGATCATGGGATATAGGGTAGTTCATTAAAGTGGATTCAATTTTGGCTCAGTGATAAGAACATTTTAAAATCTTTAACTCTTTGAAATCATGATTGCTATTACTGTATTTCATTTTTTGAATCTTGAGGTAAATTTTTGTAGTGATAGCTCCAAAGAGTTAAACACTGAATTGAAGTAAAATTCAGTGCAATTTGTCATGGGTGTCAGCAAACTGCTCCCTACTATGACATTTCACCCTCCATTCAGTCTGAAAGTTCCAAGCCACTAATTAAGCTCTACGTGAGTATTCTCCATGAAGGCCATCAATTTATTCTTTTCTCCCTCATATGTCCACCTACATTCAGCCTGAATGCATCCTTGTGACTGCAAGATCCACATTCTAATCACTCCCTAGCTAAAGATTAAGATGCACTGTGCAATGCTAAAAATGGTCATCCTCAGAGCTTCTTTAGAGCAAACTTCTTAACCAATGCTGAATTGTTGGAAGTCTTGTGCAGTTGACATATCAAGTAGAAACTATATTCAGGGAACTTCATTGAATTCAATCCTTATTGCAGAGAATGTGAGAGTGATGCTTTTGACCCTTACTGGACAGAATTCTAGGAAATGAAAAAGGTAATTCAAGTGCTTTTAGATTAGCTGTACAATCAATCCAGCTTAATAATTGCTGCAGGTTCCATTTGTCACTAATTATCATTGATGAAACTGTACTATTTGTCATCCCTTCTCTGCTTTGTGCACATTACCTCTTGGGCCGTAGAAATGTCCCCACGATTATCACATCTGCTTTTCAGCAGCTTCTTTTGCTTATCTAAAGAACTGCCTATTCAACTTGTTCAACACAATCTAATAGTTGAATCAGTTTCTGATATTTTTTGTTGCCCACATCAGTTCCATTATTTCCCCTCATGCTCTTATATCATCTATCTTAACAGATGAGAGGTATGTCTCTACAAAAGACTCTAACCTAGCATCTTAGTTCCATCCCCTCTCTATCTTGTTGTTGGTTCTCTTCCTACATCTGATGGTGCAGAAGACATGTGTTCCCATAGCTAGCTATTCCTGAAATAGATCACTAGCCTGTGGCCAGTGGCTTACAGCCTGAGGGACACCACTCTGAGATTCTTGGATAACCAAGAGTCTGTCCCGCTCTTATTGCCAGCCATTGGCGTGTTGGAAGGATTTTTCAGGTTGATAAGCAACCTGTTTGGCTGCATTATGATTACATCTTCCCTGACCATTAAGTCCTGGGTGTGACTCAAACCGAGAACTTCTGGTTCAGAAACAGGAATGTTACCCATTGCCACACTATTTTTTTTAAATCGATGGGTTAGAAGTTTGTCTTGGGTTATAGTACAGACAACATGAATCACTTAATCTGTTAATGCACTGCCCAATATTTAATTCTATTAAGAGAATGCAACAGAATATGGGATGGGGAGGATAATAGGCAGCTGGAGCAATACTGTTCTGTCTACTGTAAAAAATCTACAATAACAAGAACTATTAAGGAATAAGTCTGAGAATCTGAAACATACTTTCTTTCCAAACACTCAGTTTAATGTGACAAACCTCAACATTGACTATGAAATGTTGGCCACAATCCTAGCCTCCAAATTAGATGCAGTCATTAAAGGCTGATCCCAGATATAAAATTGACTTTATTTGCAAGCATTCCAAAGGTAAGAATATTAGGTAGTAATTTCATGTGGTGTACCACAGCAATTCTAACATGTTTGCTCTGACTACATGGAATACAAGTTCCTCCCTGCAACACTCTGGCATTTGGTGGCATATGACAGGGGTTTAAAATTCTGAGCTCACACCATGGTTCCATAGTGTTGACCACTGGTTGTAGCTCTCTTCAATCCCGTTCCATCACTGGACTGGTAGCCAGCCATGACCTTTACCTGCCCTTCTCTTGGTTCTGTCCGTAGAACTATTAGAGACACATGTCAGAGTGAACCCAGGTATATGTTGAGGTTTGACTTAGAGGAACCGAACACAACATATCTCTATATCCATGTTGTATACGTGGTGTCTGTCTCTTCAAGGCAGTACAGCAGAAGTGACCAATGGAAACTGACAGTGAGTGGTGACGCTAGAGGATGGAGTCCTCACTCGGGCAAAATCATCCAGAAGCCATGTTGTAAGTATGAAAGGACTGCAGCACTGCTCCAGGGCAGCCTAGAGCCACAAACCTCCTGTATCTAGTTTCTCTTATCAATAAACGCCTTTTGTTCCTCAAAAAGTCTGAATTCTCTCGATGACGGTATAACAGCCATGACACAACAGTGCTGACAACATGCTGCTGTATGTAATCAACAACCTCAGTCTCCGAAAACTTTCAAGGCACGAGAAATGTTAAGTGATTCTGCAATTATAAACTCAACCTCTCTAAAATAGAGTGTGCATGGGGCATCCCCATTACATGACCACAATCCTAGCTTGTTGTGAATGTAGTAGCAGAACATGCTTTATTGTACAAAAACAGCCAGTGCTGCTAGTTAAGGAGTTCCAGGATTTTGAACATGAAGAAAAGAAACCATCAACACAAATTGCTTATATATCTGGACATCATTCTTCATGACTGGGTTCAAATGGGATACAATTGCACATATTTATATTATGTTCTGGGATTAGGTTATCAGTCCTGTGGCACTGCTTTTACCCATCTAACTTTCCCAGTCTAGAAGTGGTACTGCTGACCAGAAAAGAACTGCCAGTCATACATCAGACAAGGTGAGTAAAACATTAGAATTATTAACTCTGGGAACTGAGGAGAAAGAGTAAAACAAAACCCATCAGATAAGTATGTCTGCAATAGTGACACTTTGCCAAACAGGTCAATATTCTGGGACTAGAGTTACATTTCTAGGTAAAATTCATAGCAGTTAAAGTATCACTGAATGATCTCATGCTTATTATAAGATTTCCTTGAGTTACTTTATTGCAATCTGTTGTGATATTCAAATTACTTCAATGTACTGAAGTCACTCGCTATTCTTGCTCTCAGGTATCTTACTCTGCTTTATTTGAATTCAGATGCTATCGTGGAGTTCTAAGTATTAACATTAGCGTTAGGAGAAATGCACCAATATGGTGGCACAATGGTTAGCACTGCTGCTTCACAGCGCCAGGGACCTGGGTTCGATTCCTGGCTTGAGTCATTGTCTGTGTGGAGTTTGCCCGTTCTCCCTATGTCTGCGTGGGTTTTCTCTGGGTGCTCCGGTTTTGTCTAAAAAATTAGGTGCATTGACCTGAACAGGCACTGGAGTGTCGTGGCTAGGGGAATTTCACAGTAACTTCATTGCAGTGTTAATGTAAGCCTTACTTGTGACTAATAAATAAACTTTACCTTGATGCAGCTTTCAGCCTTTGATGTATCTGATGATGCTAATGGCTGTCAAAGTGTTAATGCTGTCCAGCAGAGTCAAAATCCCATCCACCGAAAAGACACAGAAACTTGTCAGTCCACAACACACAAGTTAAACACTTCCAGGGAATTTGGCAACCACTAAATCCCAAAGTAGCAGTTTGACAAATGCCAAAACTCTAACTCAATTTCACAAATGAATACTTCATTCAAGGTTGTTTTCCATGATGCAAAATCCATGGCAACACAAACCGTTTAAAATGGCCTTGCGAAGTTACATTAGTGCTTTCTCAATATGCCTACAGGCCATATTTAACAAACCAAACAATTCCTGTGGAAGTGTGCTGACGCATAAACAGGTTTGCCTCAAAAGAAAATGTTTTTTTTGCATTTTAATGTGGAGCTGTAATATTCTTAGAGTATGCAGAGCTTTAACAGCCCTGCTGTTGTCTTGCAGTTTCCCAATCAAACGTGTTTGGGTTGTTACATAGATGAACAGCGTTTCTGAACAAACTATGTAGCTGGCATGCACATTATCAGCAAAAAATATTACTTTTATTAGAAAATGATCTGATTTTAGCTTGTGTCAAACACATCTTCCCACAATTGCAAGAATCTTTTAATTCAATACAGATTACATAGAACATAGAACATTACAGCGCAGAACAGGCCCTTTGGCCCACGATGTTGCGCCGACCAGTTACAAAACAATGATCCACTAACCTAAACCAATCCCTTTCCATCCATAAACCTATCCACGGATCTCTTAAACGCCCCCAAACTAGGCGCATTTACAACTGCAGCAGGCAGGGCATTCCAATCTCTCACCACCCTCTGGGTAAAGAACCTACCCCTGACATCCGTCCTATAACTACCACCCCTTAATTTAAAGCCATGCCCCCTTGTGCTAGGTTTCTCCATCAGAGGAAAAAGGCTATCACTATCCACCCTATCTAAACCTCTAATCATCTTATATGTTTCAATAAGATCCCCTCTTAGCCGTCTTCTTTCCAGCAAAAACAACCCCAAATCCCTCAGCCTCTCCTCATAGGACCTCCCCTCCATACCAGGCAACATCCTGGTAAACCTCCTCTGCACCCTCTCCAAAGCCTCCACATCCTTCCTGTAATGTGGGGACCAGAACTGCACACAATACTCCAAGTGCGGCCGCACCAGAGTTGTGTACAGTTGCAACATAACGCTGCGACTCCTAAATTCAATCCCCCTACCAATAAACGCCAAGACACCGTATACCTTCTTAACAACCTTATCTACTTGATTCCCAACTTTCAGGGATCTATGTACACATACACCTAGATCCCTCTGCTCATCCACACTATTCAAAGTCCTCCCGTTAGCCCTATACTCGACACATCTGTTATTCCTACCAAAGTGAACCACCTCACACTTCTCCGCATTAAACTCCATCCGCCACCTCTTGGCCCAGCTCTGCAACCTAAGTCTTCCTGCAAACTATGACACCCTTCCTCACAATCTACCACACCTCCGACTTTGGTGTCATCAGCAAATTTACTAATCCACCCAACTATACCCTCATCCAGATCATTAATAAAAATTACAAACAGCAGTGGCCCCAAAACAGATCCCTGAGGCACACCACTCGTAACCGAACTCCATGATGAATATTTACCATCAACCACCACCCTCTGTCTCCTATCTGCTAGCCAATTCCTGATCCAATTTCCTAGATCATCCCCAATCCCATACATCTGCATTTTCTGCAGAAGCCTACCATGGTGAACCTTATCAAACGCCTTACTAAAATCCATATACACCACGTCCACTGCCTTACCCCCATCCACCTCTTTGGTCACTTTCTCAAAAAGATTGTACTGTTACCTCTGTCAATTAAAATAGACTTTACATCCTCAATTCATGCAATATGAACACCAAGCACTTCTTGGTCTTTTCATATTTGGAAGCATATGGGTTAATTTTTGACTTTTTTTCTCTTGAAAAATGCATTTTTGAGCTTTAGGTGGGAATATCACTTCCCCAGTGTTTGTTTTAAGTTCCATGTTATTTTCAGCCATACGCCAGTCAACCAGGGAGATATCTATTATGCATGAGGGTCTGCTGACTATTTCAGGATCACTCCCAACTTTACCCATTCCAAATCTACAAATTCTCGGTAGTAATAATTGGAATGAATGTGAGCCAGCGTTATTTGAAGGGATCTTCAGCTGAAGTTAGGCAAATCGTTTTTAACTATTTATTGACGTTTGTACCTTTTTTCTACTGTGCTGCAAAAATTCAGGCAGGTAAAAATTTCTGGCCAGGGATAAATTTAAGGTTTGTATGCTTCATCACAATTTCTCCAAAACCTTTCTACATGGTCATAGAAAAATTACACTTTCTAACAAATTTTGCTAGATTTCAAGACTGATCATACACATTTGATGCTCAGAATGTGGCCCATGTTTAAGGTTTAGGTTTAATTTTAAAGGTAGAAGATGGATAAAGTACAGGGATGGCAAGGGGAAAATACAAGGAATAGAACAAAAAACAAAAACAGCCCGGGAAACAGGCCCTTCGGCCCAACGAGCCCGCGCCGCCATTTTAACATTACCAGTCCCCCCCTCCACCCCTGACCCTTATCTATTGTTTTATGGCATCCCACATTGAGGGAAACTAATTTAGGGACAATTTATTACCTCCAATCAGCCTAATAGCACATCTTTGGGGTGTGGGAAGAAACCAGAGCACCTGGAGAAAACCCATGCAAGCACGGGGAGAATGCGCAAACCCCCACAGACACTGGCCCAAATCCATGTGTCTGCACAGCAAACAGTGATAGTCACTGAGCTGTCGTGTTGCCCAGCATCTGGTCCAGTTTAAGCACACACTAATGACATGAAGCACTAGGCTATTCTCGAACATTCAAGAGCAGCCTTTGTACGACCCATCGTGTGTACGCCCCTCGTTGGACAACAAGGCGGACCACCTTAAAACCTGTGAATTAAAAGAGAAAAACATTATTATCATACCACATTCTTTTACATTACCAGGGACGTCCCAGTGCTAATGAACCTTATTTAAAACAATCTCCTATATCCTCTCATCTCCAACCCACTCATGTGCCTAAGTTATTCTTAAACAACTCCAGTGTGCTTGCCTCCACCACCTTACTTGGCAGAGCATTCCATATCCCCACTACCCTCTGTGTGAAAAACTTCCCTCTAATATCTGTGTTATACCTTTCCCCCCTCACCTTAAGCCCATGGCCCCTCGTACTGTGTGTCTCTATCATAGGAAATAGCTTACCTCTGTTTACTCTATCTATACCCTTCATAATCTTATATACCTCTATTAGATCTTTATTTCTGCAAACTGCATGTGACATGGTGAGTTGAAAAGTATTTTGTTGCTGAACACTAAAATAAGACAGAGCAATTTAGATAATTGCAATTTAAATAAAGTTTGTGTTTACAAATTAATAATCTACATATCTACCAAGGCATTTTCCTGGCTGTTCATTTAATATCAAATTATTAGTTTATTTTCATAACAAAATCAAAAATGCCTATCAATAATCAATGGGAATTGTAATGATTGCTTTGAAAATTATTCCTCGATTTTGATATTTAGAACTGCATATAAATAAATATAATCATTCAATGAAATAATAGACAGCAAGCTATGTTTTTCTCTTTTGTCATATTTCAAATATATTAAATCTAGTTCTGCTATGGATGTCCTAAACAAGGGTGTCCCACTTTTTCACGTGAGGAATCACATTTCAATTTTTTTCCCCATTCAGAGTATGTGAGCAAATATTGTAAAGACAAAGCAGTAACAATGAATCTTGCCATTAGTCAGAACAACAAAACAGCATTTTTATGAACACTGATTCTTGCCACTATACTGAACACTGATTTAGTGAGAAATCTGCCTTTGTTTTTGCTTGCACGAGTAGTCAATGCCTGCACGTTGGTGTAGTTATGCAAATCTGTCAGGATTGATCTCAATTTTGACATTTTTCATTCTTGAACGATGTTGTTTGCAACAAAATGTGCTGCCAAACAGCGCAATAAATTGAAGGACATGTTTTAATAGGTTTGGACAAGGCTCTGAGAGAAAATATTGGCAATACAATGTCAGAAGGACATAGAATCATAGACTCATTCAGGACAGAAGAGGACCTTCGGTCCATCCAGTCTGCACCATCACATTAGAAACATCGAAACTCCCACCTCATCCCATCTGCCAGCACTTGGCCCATACAGCTGAATGTTACGATGTGCTAAGTGTTCATCTAGATATTTTTTAAAGGATATGAGGCAACCCACCTCTACCACCCTCCCAGACAGTGCATTCCAGACTGTCACCACCCTCTGGGTAAAAAAGTTTTTTCTCACATTCCCCCTAAACCTCCTGCCCCCCACCTTGAACCTATGTCCCTTTGACTGACTCTTCAACTAAGGAGAATAGCTGCTCCTAATCTACGCTGTCCATGAGTCTCATAATCTTGTACACCTTGATCAATCTTCTCTGCGCTGACGAAGCCTACTCAACCTCTCTTCAAACTCCATTCCATTCCAGGCAGCATTCTGGTAAATATCCTGTGCACCCTCCCCTGTGTAACTGTGATGCTGTGTGAAAGCACTCTTCATGTCACTGCCGTTTTGGATCTCAGTTAGTTGCAGTTGGAACAAGTCATGAGCATTAGCGACATCAGTTCCAAATGGATCTGCATACAGATTTAGTTCATCAGAGTGTTCTTTGAAATCCACAAATTTTTGTTTAAATTCACCGCTCTGGCTGTTTATCTGTGCAGAATGCTTTTTATGGTTTACCGTCTCAACATGCTTTGTTCATGGCATTGTGAAATGATCAACTTACTTCATAATTACAGCAGAGGGATAAGGTTAACCAGGGACTGACTGCCAACCAGTGATGCAAAAAACAGCTGATCTTGAGCTTGGGTCAGCATTCTGGAGGCAGGTAACAACATGTCACGACCCGTCATAGAGTCCTCTCCATACCTCTCCATACCTGTCATAGAGTCCTCTCCATACCCTTACTCTCAGTTGCAAATAGAGTCACAGAGGTTTACAGCATGGAAACAGGCCCTTCGGCCCAACTTGTCCATACCACCCTTATTTTTTCTAAAACCCCAACCCCAAGCCAAAAAAAAATCCACATTGATCAGGAATATTAACAAAGACTTCTTGATAACTTCTACAAGACTGCTAAATAGTGCCTAAGCAATACACACTGAGTGACAACCCAACAGTACATGATGGCAGCTGGAGATCAAAATCTAAATCCTCTATAAAAAAACACCAGCTCTGCATGAGCCAATTTCTGCTCTGCTTTTTGCGTCCTGGTTGCTGTCTGAGAACTCAATGATCTGATTAAGTGGTCAATCTACTTGATGACTTCACTTTTCTGGGCATCATAGATTTCTTGTTTGGCAGCTCTTTTCAAGGTCTTCCGCACTGACCACAAAATCTTGCTCAATGGATTTGGATTTCCAGTACTTGAATGGTCATTACCTATGCACAGAGGGTATAAAGAAGAACATTCTCTGTAGTATTTAAGTTATTAACTCACTTGGCAAGTCCGTACAAATGTGACGAGAAACATATTAGGTGCGATTTTCCCAGCGCACTGAGCTGCTTGAATCGCACAGTGGGCTGAGAAATGTCAGCAGGTGGCCAAAAGCAGGAATCACGACTGGTGTCTGGCAGGTTGTGATCTTTCTGAGCCATTTTTTACAATGTAATCAGCTTCGCACCAATGGGGATCCACACCAGCAAGGGTCACGTGGTTCCAAGCAACAGGGACTGGGCACAATGGCCTTGCTGGTGGGACCAGACACCATTGAAGCCCCCGGGGGAGGTCAGGGGCATGGGGTATGCCCCTTGGGCAGTGCCAGCCTGGTCCTGTCACACTGGCCCCACTGGACACTGACAAGGGGTGGGGCCAGAGCCAGACAGGGAGTGGGGTGAGGGAGACGGGGGAATCTGCATGGTGGAATAGTTTAGGTTAGAGGGTCATTAGATTGGTTCCACTGGTCGGCGCAACATCGAAGGCTGAAGGGCCTGTACTGCGCTGTAATGTTCTATGTTCTATGGCTGCAGATGGAGTCAGGTACTGGTAATGGTGGAGTCAGGGATCAGAGGGGAAGGAGGGGCTGGCAATCATCAACCAATCTCCCAGCATACTGTGAGATCAGCATATGCGCACTAGCCCGTCTGTAGTCTGATGCCAGCCTCTTGGTTAGGATTAGGCTCTGCACCCCACCCCTGCACAACCAGCATAAATGTCCTGATGACTTCTGTGATGCACAAAGTGCCGGAAATTCATTCAACAAAGCTCACCCAAAAATTGAGTGGGAAAATCTCCAGTATTCCCACCCATAGGACACTTAGATTTTGTCATCTTGGAAAATATTTGAAAATATCAATAATGCTCCATGAGTAGCCAAAAGTTGAAATGCTGGCATCTGACATAGCAAGATTGAATATAAGATAATACAAAGACAAAGAAAAGTTCAGCATAGGAATAGCCCCTTTGGCCCTCCAAGCCTGTACTTGGGTTGGGATTCAAGGATTAGCCTTTATTTATACATGATGAAGATAACAATTTTATTCCCAATCAGGACAGTCAGCCTGAGACAAAACCAAGGAATGGTTAAATACAATTTATTTATATCTATGATCTAATACATTGTTTTTCCAAAAAAAAAGGCTAAAATCTCAAAATACATTCTGTGTGTCAGATATAATTATTTTTCTAACCAGCTTGTCATTTTTCATTTATGAAGAGAATTTGGAATTTTACAGTAGTTGGTTCTTTTCATAAACAGTGTATTGTTTGTGTGCCAAAATTATTAGAATAACAGCAGCAGCTGGATTCAGAAGACCACAGGAACTTGATGTATCCTATGTAAATTGTTCTAGCATGTTATTAAATAGTACACATATTTCCAAACTTGCGGTTCATTTTTTGAAGAACCTGTATGGCTTAACATTTGCAGAAGAAGCTTGAGATAAAAAGAATCTTAATACCAATAGGTCAGGTGAATGCATGGCTGAGGAGCTGGTGTAGGGGGCAGGGATTAAGGTTCTTGGCGCATTGGGATCTCTTCTGGGGTGGAGGTAACCTGTACAAAAAAAGACGGTTGCACTTGAACTGGAGGGAGGTCCAATATCCTTGCAGGAAGATTTGCTGGTGCTCCGGGAGGGTTTGAACTAGTTTGGAGTGGGGTAGGATTCTGAGCAAAAGAGGGACCAACAAGAATTCAGGGGAAAATACAGTAGCCGACCAGAACAAGTTTAGTAGTCAGGATGACCAGGGGCACAGTAAAGGGGGACAAAAGACATTTATTTCAATGGGTGAGGCTTAACAGATAAGGCGGACGAGCTCAGAGCTTGGATTGGCGCTGGGGACTGGGATATTATCACCATAACAGAAACATGGCTAAGAGAGAGATCAGGACTGGCAGCTCAATATTCCAGGATAAATACAGATGCTACTGGTGTACCAGAGGTAAAGGTAAGTGAGGACTGGGGCATTGCCTTTTTGATGAGGATGGTATACCAACAATTATTAGAGAGGATATTCTTGGGGATTCATCAAATGAAGCCATGTGGACAGAAACTAGAAAAAAGAAAGAGATGGTCACTCTGATGGGACTGTTTTGTAGACCGCTCCCCACCCTGCCGCTTGCGATATCCAGCAGGAACTAGAGGAGCAGATGTGTAGAGAGATTGCAGACATTGGTAAGAATAATAGGGTAATATTAGTGGGAGATTTTAATTTCATAGACTCATAGAATCCCTACAGTGCAGAAGGAGGCACTCATCCTACTGAGCCTATATGGACAGCAATCCCACCGAAGCCCTATCACTGTAACCCCTGTTAATCTCTGTTAAAATGCAAGGTGATGCATTTTGGAAGGAATAATGCAGAGGGGAGTTATATGATAAAGGGTAGACCTATTAAGAGTATAGAAATGCAGAGGGACCTGGGAGTGCAAGTGCACAAGTCTTTGAAGCTGGCAACACATGTGGAGAAGGTTGCAAAGAAAGCTTATGGTATACTAGCCTTTATAGGAAGGGGTGTAGAGTACAAGAACTGGCGCCTAATGCTGCAGTTGTGTAGAACGTTGGTTAGACCACATTTGGAGTACTGCATCCAGTTCTGGTCACCTTACTACGTGGAGACCCTGGAGAGAGTGCAGAGGAGGTTTACAAGGATGCTGCCTGGTATGGAAGGACTGGGTTATGAGGAAAGATTGGGTAAATTGGGGCTGTTTTCCTTAGAAAGACGAAGATTGAGGGGGGATCTAATAGAGGTATATAAGATAATGAAGGGTATAGATGTGTAAGAGTGAACAGTGGCAGGCTTTTTCCTAGATTTGAGACAAATATCACGAAGGGCCACGGGGCTTAGAGTGAGGGGGGCGAGGTATAATTTTAATGCTAAAGGGAGGTTTTTCACACAGAGGGTTGTGGGGGAATGGAATGCTCTGCCAAGTAAGGTGGTGGAGGCAGGCACGCTGGACTTGTTTAAGGTTTACTTAGATAGGCGCATGAGCGAAACAGGGACAGAGGGTTATAGGAGACGGTTTTAAATAAGGGTCAGAGCCATGGGACGTTCCTGGAAATCAACTGTTACATGTGTTGATGTTTTTCTCTTTTACTCCACAGGTGCATCGGTCCACCTTGTTTTCTAACGAGGGGCATACACACGGTGGGTCGTGCGTGGGCTGCTCTTGGATGTTTCGAGAGTAGCCTAGTACTTTGCGTCGTTTGTGTATGCTTAAACTGGACCAGCAGATGGGCACCATGACAGCTCAGTGACTATCACTGTTTGCTGTGCAGATACATGGATTTGGGCCTGTGTCTGTGGGAGTTTGCGCATTCTCCCCGTGCTTGCGTGGGTTTCCTCCGGGTACTCCGGTTTCCTCCCACACCCCAAAGATGTGCTCTTAGGCTGATTGGTGTAACAAATTGTCCCTAAATTATTCTCCCCTTAATCTGGTTTTCAGTGGGCGTACCATAAGCATAGACATGGGTCAGGGGTGGAGGAGGAAAAGCACATTGTTAAAATGGCGGCGCGGGCTCATTGGGCTGAAGGGCCTGTTTCCCGTGCTGTATTGTTCTTTGTTCTTTGTTCTCTCTGATGCTAAGGGGCAATTTAGCATGACCAATCAGCCTAACCCAGTATTGACTGGGCCACCAAAGTGCAAAGGGTCTGGATGGAGTGGAATTTGTGTCCAAGGCAGTTACATGAATCAATCTATAAAGGGCCCTACTCAGGAGACTGCAATAGTGGACCTCCTCTGAGGAACTGAAGTAGGTGAAGTGTCAGTCAGGAGCACTTAGGGTCCAGCCACCATAACAGTACTAATTTTAAAAGAGTTTGAGAAAAAGATAGAACAGGTCTATAAATTAAGGTTCGAAAATGGAACAGGGCCAATTTTGAGCAGGATCTTGCAGAGGTCGATTGGATGAGACTATTTGAAGGGAAAGGAATGACTGGCGAATGGGAGGCTTTAAAAAGTGTGATATCAAGAGTCCTCTTCCTGTTAGGGTGAAGGGAAAGGTTGGCAAGTTTAGGGATCCCTGGCTGCTGAGGATCCCTGGCTCTGGCCAGGAGAAAGATTGAACTCCAGGGAAACCTATTACTGAGTGTTTGGCTACATTGCAGAAATTGATCAGACATTGTGAATTTGGACTGTCTCTGAACGAAATGTTACGAGACAGATTTGAATGTGATGGCACATACCACGTATTGATGGGGCAGCACACTGCTGCCTCACAGTGCTGGGGACCAGGTTCAATTCTGGCCTCAGGTCACTGTCAGTATGGAGTTTGCACGTCCTCCCCATGTCTGTATGGTTTCCTCTCACAGTCCAAAGATATGCATGTTAGATTGGTTGGCCATGCTAAATTGATTCTAGTGTTAGGGGCGATAGCAGAGTAATTATGTGGGAATAAGGTCTGGGTGAGATTGTGGTTGGTGCAGACCTGATGGGCCAAATGGCCTCCTTCTGCACTTTAGGGATTCTACATTTCTGTTAAATAACCTAACTACCCAAAAGAAACTGCTTACAGAACTCAATTGGATTTTTACAAAAAGCCTTTGAAGTAGCTTGAGAATGTGGATAAAGGGACTCAGGAACTATAGAATCGCAGAAGAGGCCCTTTGGCCCTTCCAGTCTGCACTGAAATATCAGAAACACCTGAACTCCCACCTAATCTGAGTACTTGGCCCATAACCCTGAATATTATGACGTGCCAAGTGCTCATCCAGATACTTTTTAAAGGATGTGAAGCAACTCACCTCTACCACCCTCCCAGGCAGTCCATTCCAGACTGTCATCACACTCTAGGTAAAAAGGTTTCTTTCCACATCCCTCCAAAACTTCCTGCCCCGCACCTTGAACCTTTGTCCCCTTGTGACTGACCCTTTAACTAAGGGGAATAGCTGCTCCCTATCCCTCTGTCGATGTCTCTCATAAACTTGTATATCTCGATCAGGTCGCCCCTCCGTCTTCTCTGCCCCAAAGAAAACAACCCAAACCTTCGCAACCTCTCGTCATAACTTAAATGTTCTATCCCAGGCAGTATCCTGGTGAATCTCCTCTGCACCCTCCTGTGCAATCACATCCTTCCAATAATGTGGCAACCAGAACTGCACACACTACTCGAGCTGTGGTCTCACCAAAGTTCTAAACAATTCCAACATGACTTTCCTGCTTTTGTGATCTTTGCCTCAATTAATAAAGGCAAGTGTCCCATTTGTTTTTTTGTCACCATCCTACTAACATGTCCTTCTGCTTTCAGAGATCTGTGGACAAACACGCCAATGTTTGTTTGTTCCACAGAACTTCCAGATTCCTACCATTCATTAAGTACTTTCTTGTCAAATTATTCCTTCCAACTGTATCACATCACATTTTACAGGGTTAAATTCCATCTATATCTTCCTGTAGCCCACCTCACTATTAACCACCCTTCCACTCTTTGTGTCATCCGCAAACTTACTGATCTTACCCCCCATATAGTCATCAATGTCATTTATATAAATGATGAATATAGGGGGCCCAACACAGATTCCTGTGGTACGCCACTTGACACTGGCTTCCTGTCATTAAAGCAGACTTCTGTCGTCAGAAGGGGGCATAAGACAGCAACGTCCTCCAATTAAGGGGAGGGTCCTCGTCTATTCATCGTCATTGGAGAGTGCTTGTGTAAATAAGGTGTTAAAGGGCCCCTTTCAATACAGGAACCCTAATGTACACCACCAGACAGTCAAGGAAAATTAATGATGACGCCAAGAGTATTAAAGAACGCACTCCAGAAAAATGTAGTTGCTAGGTGATGGATTATTGAAAGCACTGAAATAGGACACAGTCAAGACAAAGTTTCATGCACAGACAAAACTTGTGCTGCCCAGTGAAAAAGCTGAGGCTAGTACCTGAGCATACCATACAGGTATCCCCTCTTCCAGAGACAAGGACATTACAACTGAATTGTTTCACCACAATTTCACCTGGAGCATAGAAGAATGAGGGGAGATTTGATAGAGGTGTATAAAATTTTGACGGGTATAAATAGAGTGAATGCAAGCAGGCTTTTTCCACTGAGGCTAGGGGAGATAAAAACCAGACGGCATGGGTTAAGGGTGAAAGGAGAAAAATTTAAAGGGAATATTAGGAAGGCTTCTTCACGCAGAGAGCGGTGGGAGTGTGGAATGAGCTGCCAGATAAAGTGGTAAATGCGGGGTCACTTTTAACATTTAAAATAAAACTTGGGCAGATTCATGGATGAGAGGGGTGTGGAGGGATATGGTTCAGTGGGATTAGGCAAAAAATGGTTCAGCACAGACAAGAAGGGCCAAGAGGCCTGTTTCTGAGCTGGAATTTTCTATGGTTCTATCTGTGGTAATAAAAGTGATACTAAAGGTGGAATTACTAATGAATGGCCATCCCTTGAAAATGGAGGTGGACACAGAGAGTGTGGTCTCCATTATCGGATAAGTGTCTCCATTCTGGCATCCAACTCCAGAGAACTTACAGACTGGAATCAGGGGTCTCCCACTCATTGTTGCATGGGGGTATTATGGGAGAGATTGGCTCCAGCAGATCCAGCTGAACTTCAGGCTAGATGTTGGAGGATTGTATGAAGTTATTAGTAACTACCCTGGAATTTTCCCAAGGGTGCCTGGGAAAAATAAAAAGGAACAAGGCCAAGATTGACATTGACCCCAACACAGGTATTTCAGAACAAGACCAGTCCCATACTCCACGCTGGGGAAGATGGAAACTGAAGTAGGGCATTTGGAAAGTTTAGGTATAATAAGGCCTGTGTAATTTGCAGAATGGGCTGCCCTTGTTGTTCTTAAGCCTGGCAAATCAGTTCTGTCTTCCAAGTCACAGATACAGACTGATAAAAGTTATTCAGTACATAGAACATCGTTTTAAAATTCAAATCTTGTCTATGTAGATTTATTATGCAACCTTGACCCAAAATCTTGTCTATTATCTCAGAGTCATTGAGCAATATAGCATATAAACAGGCCCTTCGACACAACCAGTCCGTGCCAATCATGGTGCCCTCCCAGCTATTCCCAATTGTGTGCATTTGGCCCATATCCTTCTAATCCTTTCGTATCCATGTACTTGTCCAAATGTTTTGTAAATGTTACTGTGTCTTTTAAATATTAATGTACCTTCCTCAACCATTTCCTCTGCCTGCGCATTTATTAACACCATTCTTGCATAAAGAAGTTGCCCCTTTTAAATCTTTCCCCTCTCACCTGAAACCTACGCTCTCTAGTTTTCAATTCCTCTTCCCTGGAAAAAGACAGAACTTTACCGTCTTGCCCACCTGAGGAAGTGTAGCGAGTGGGGCAAAGATCATGCAAAGGTCCATTGACCTCGGGTGGGATTTTCTGGCAAACATGGCCAGAAATTCCCTCCCTATATGCTTTCATGCCTGCCAAGATTTTATACACTTAAATAAAGTCAGCCCTCGTTCTCTTATGTTCCAAGGAATAAAGTTTTAGCCTGGCCCACCACTCCTGATAACTGAGGCCCACTTGTTCTGGCAACATTTGTGTAAATGTTCTTTGCGCTCTTTCAAGTTTATCAATGTCTTTCCTACAACAGGGTGACCAAAACTTTACACAATACTCCAAGTGTGGCATCGCCAATGACATATACAACTGTAACAGTATGTCTCAGCTCCTATACTCAATGCCTGACTGATGAAGATAGTAAGAAGTCTCACAACACCAGATTAAGGTCCAACAGATTTATTTGGTAGCACAAGCCACTAGCTTTCGGAGCACTGCCCCTTCATCAGATAAACTGCCCCTTCATCAGGCACTTACCTGATGAAGGGGCAGTGCTCCAAAAGCTAGTGGCTCGTGCTATCAAATAAATCTGTTGGATTTTAACCTGTTGTTGTGAGACTCCTTATGGTGTTTTCCCCATCTCCACATCCTGACTGATGAAGGCCAGTGAGATAAAGGCCTTCTTCAGCACCCTATTTACCTGTGACCTCACTCTCAATGACCTAGGTCTCTCTGTTCCTCGACACTCCCCAGGGCCCTACCATTCACTGTCCTACTTCGGCTTGACTTTCCAAAATGCAACACCTCACACTTGTCTTTGTTGCAAAGAACAACACAGCACGGGAAACAGGCCCTTCGGCCCAACGAGCCCATGCCACCATTTTAACATTGCGAGTTCCGTCTTCCACCCATGATCCTTGTCTATGCTTATGGCACTCCACATTGGAAACCAGATTGCGGGGAGACTGATTTAGGGACAATTTGTTACACCAATCAGCCTAAGAGCACATCTTTGGGGTGTGGGAGGAAACCGGAGCACCTGGAGAAAACCCACGCAAGCACAGGGAGAAATCCATTTGCCAATTCTCAGCCCACTTCCCTATCTGATCAAGATTCCCCCTGTAATTTTTGATAACCTTCTTTGTCATCAATGATACCTCCTAATTTAGTATCATCTGCAAACTTACTAACCACACCTTCAAGAGCATGCATTAACATTGCTGGAAAATTGTCTGTTCTTTTAAATTTTTTCTTAATTTGTCCCAATCCAAGATTCTTTTTACTTGCTCTTATTGTCAGTTTCTCTATTACGTGTCAATGTCTCGATTATTTAAAAATGTTTTCTTACTCTTCAGGCCTCATTAACCATTTTATGTCATGCTGTTTATCAAGCAACTGAGCAAGTCACATTCTTCTGTGCAGCTGCACTGTGCACTCTTGTATGTTTGTTCATTCACAAGTCACAAACCATTTCTGCATTCTTACATTGGTGTTCCAATTCCTTCTTTAATTGTCCGTTGCAGTGTCAGATGTGTAAGCAACCCTCACATTTCCCTATATGTTAGATGTAGACACTTCTTAAAGAACCAGGCAGTGTTCTTTTGTCATGCTTTTTGTCGCTAACCACACTGATGTTACCTATGAGGATGTCCCAACTTGAAACGCTGGTTGGTGGTATTGTATTTTTGGATTATTGTGAGGAGTCACCTAAAACCCAGTGAAGAACCAGTCCAGCATAAATAATTGCTAAAGAATAGTTATCAGCTTAAAAGGAAAGAAAACAAAGAAGGCTACAATACTCTAAGGCACTTAAGTACTCAAATAACTAAACATACACAGAGAACTTATCACTTGTTCCAAGATATACCTGCAACCACCAACTTCCCTTTCCCAAACAACATCCAAATTAAATAACTTTATGTTCTTTTCCTGGTCCAGCAAAGATATTTGAACTGCCTTTACAAAAGTGTTTTGCAATGCCTTGGCTCTAACACTTACCATAGCAACACTATAACATCTCTGAGAAGTAAAAGATGTTACAGGATCCCTTGGCTGTGAATGGGTCCTAGCCTTGAATGAATAAAAATAACTTGAAAGGTAATCACTTTGGAAGGAATTTAAAACACACGGAACATGTATTACTGCATGATCCTTCAAAAGAGGAAGGGAAGAATAAAAGGAAAACAGTACAAAGATATTTAAGAATAGCAGCACTTAGATATGACTTAGTAATATAAGGTCCATTCAAACTCCGAAGAAGGTTTTAACTGGTAAATAGTTCACCCAAAGGCTATGTATGTATTAAAAAGCACTTCACCATGAATAAGAAACTTTAGGTAGCTGTTTCCATAGAGGGTTAGGAATCTAACTGCTTTCCCTGAAAAAGACACAAAACATGTTTTTGAAAGGTATTTTTGTAGTGTCTATGTTTACTTAAGATTAATCTCTACTTGGATTTGGGTTGTATTTTTGGCATCCCCAAGTAACTTTCAATTCCAATCTTATCATACTCCTGGCATCCACTTGCTAAACTGAGGGTTATATCTGAAAAAGAGCTTCTTGTACTCCAACTATTCAAACTACTGTTCAAACAAATAAAAATCTACTGAAAGAAAGTGCAAATTCAGAAGTGACCTTTATTCAGTTTGCATCTCCTGTTTGCAATTTTAAATTGAACTTGTGTTTCTTTTTCACACAAAAGAATACATTTATTGCTGCAGAAAGTTCTCTTTTCCTCATGCACTTCAATTTTGAAGAATTGTACCCATAATTGTACAAATATGATCCAAAGGTTCTCTCAAAGCATTTTGACAGACTCAACATTTTTAATGGTAACACAAAATATGATGAAATAATGCTATGCAATGATATAAATTAGACGAAAGAATGGAATCCTTAAAAATACAAATACAAACAACATGATTGCAAATCTATTTATGCCATCAACCATCCCCTCCCATAGCCATACAAAACCCATACATGCATAAACTCTATTCTACACTATTTAATCTCTTGTTAAGTTCTCCTCAAATGCTTCCGAGTCACAAATGGTAAATAAACAAAATTTCAAGATCATTTCCCATTATGTATGGGGGTGATGGTGTAATGGAATGTTATTGGTCCAGCAATCTAGAGACTTAGATTCTTTATTGCATTATGGACATCATATTATTCTTACTTGTTCTTAAATCACCAAAAAATTGAAAACATTTCTCTACATCCATTGTTTCAAACCTGCACTATTTTAAAAGTCTTTATCTGGTCTCCAGTGTTCCCTTTTACAGGAGAAACAAACCTTGACTGACTCAAACAAGGGCAAAGTACTGTGGAAGCTGGAAATCTGAAATATAAAGGGAAAATGTTACATGCCTCAGCAGCCTGGGGAGAGAAATAGATTGATGACCTTTCATTAGAAAGCTTATTCAAATTTTCCAGATTACTGCATCCTCAAAATTCTGTCATTTACTGACTCTTAGCCAATATATACCCCATCAACAGATTTAACTTGTTTTGTAGTTTATTGCTTAACTTTAATAGAATAGTTTGGTATTCCACAATGCAAATACATATTTATTTTCAGTTACTTGACCAAGGTTAATTTCAGCAGTGGGTGGGGAAGCTTCAAGACACAATGAGGTGATCTTGAGCCCACGGTCTCTGACTGCCGGAATGGCAGTGGGAATCTTAAGATCTGATGAAACCTTAAAATTGCTATTCTTGCTGGTGAGATAGTGATTTCTAATTGTTGTTGTCCCAATGTAATCGGGCCACAAATGCTGAAAACCTAATTTTAATTAATTTAAATATCACTATCAGGCCCCTCGGTCATATATTGACCCCTAGCTATATTTTCAAACCTCACCAACATGACATCGTGTCTGCTAGGTTTACATAAGGTTCAGCCAACCTGGCACTGCCAATCTGGCCAGTGTCAGGGGCAAACCCTGGTAGATAATTCTCTGTGGTGGTGAGGGGGAACCAGATGTGAAAGCTATGTGTGGGGATGCGGGCATTGATTATTTGTAGGTATGAGGGATCTAATGCCAGTGATGGGTGGGGTGGAGGAGAGGCAAGAGAGTGGTGCCAGCATTAATCATTGGGGTGGTGGATGCTAATTTTGGTTGCAGGTGTGTGTGTGTGTGTGTGTGTGTGTGTGTGTGTGCGCAATTATGGGGGTTGGCAGTGGGCTTGGGGTACAAAGAACAAAGAACAACCCAACACAGGAAATAGGCCCTTTGGCCCAACGAGCCCGCGCCGCCATTTTAAAGCATTTTCCTACACCTACCTTGCCCCGTGTGTATGCGAATGGTACACCTACTGTAGCCAGATTCAGGGGAGAATTGTGTCGGGTCAATTTGGTACACCAATCAGCCTAAGAGCACATCTTTGGGGTGTGGGAGGAAACTGGAGCACCCGGAGAAAACCCACGCAACCACAGGGAGAATGCGCAAACTCCCACAGACACAGGCCCAAATCCATGTATCTGCACAGCAAACAGTGATAGTCACTGAGCTGTCGTGGTGTCCATCTGCTGGTCCAGTTTTAAGCACACACATCGACACAAAGTACTAGGCCACTCTCGAAACATCCAAGAGCAGCCCACGCACGACCCATCGCATGTACGCCCCTCGTTAGACAACAAGGTAGACCGACGCACCTGTGGAGTAAAAGAGAAAAACATCAACACATGTAACAGTTGATTTCCAGGAACATCCCGAGGCTCTGACCCTTTTTAAAACCATCCTATATAACCCTCCATCCCTGTTTCACTCATGTGCCTATCTAAGTAAACCTTAAACAAGTCCAGCATGCCTGCCTCCACCACCTTACTTGGTAGTGCATTCCATACCCCCACGACCCTCTGCGTGAAAAACCTTCCTCTAGTATCGAAATTATACTTCTCCCCCTCACCCTTAGATTGTGACCTCTCGTGATAGTTGTCCCCAATCTAGGGAAAAGCCTGCCACTGTTGACTCTATCTATACCCTTCATTATTTTATACGCCTCTATCAGATCCCCCATTAACCTCCGTCTTTCTAAGGAAAAGAGCCCCAGTTTTCCCAATCTTTCCTCATAACCCAGTCCTTCCATACCAGGCAGCATCCTGGTAAACTTCCTCTGCACTCTCTCCAGGGTCTCCACATCCTTCCGGTAGTAAGGTGACCAGAACTGGACGCAGTACTCCAAATGCGGTCGAACCAACGTTCTGTACAACCGAAGCATTAGACGACAGCTCTTATGCTCTATACCCCTTCCTATAAAGGCTAGCATTCCATATGCTATATATTCCATATGATAAGGTTCACCATGGAAGGCTTCTGCAGAAAATGCAGATGTATGGGATTGGGGGTAATCTAGGTAATTGGATCAGGAATTGGCTAGCAGATAGGAGACAGAGGGTGGTGGTTGATGCTAAGTATTCGTCATGGAGTGCAGTTACGAGTGGTGTGCCTCAGGGATCTGTTTTGGGGCCACTGCTGTTTGTAATTTTTATTAATGATCTGGATGAGGGTATAGTTGGGTGGATTAGTAAATTTGCTGATGACACCAAAGTCAGAGGTGTGGTAGATAGTGAGGAAGGGTGTCATAGTTTGCAGGGAGACTTGGACAAGTTACAGAGCTGGGCCGAGAGGTGGCGGATGGAGTTTAATACGGAGAAGTGTGAGGTAATTCACTTTGGTAGGAATAACAGATGTGTCGAGTATAGGGCTAACGGGAGGACTCTGAATAGTGTGAATGAACAGAGGGATCTAGGTGTATGTGTACATAGATCCCTGAAAGTTGGGAATCAAGTAGATAAGGTTGTTAGGAAGGCATACGGTGTCTTGGCGTTTATTGGTGGGGGATTGAATTTAGGAGTCGCAGCGTCATGTTGCAACTGTACACAACTCTGGTGCGGCCGCACTTGGAGTATTGTGTGCAGTTCTGGTCCCCACATTATAGGAAGGATGTGGAGGCTTTGGAGAGGGTGCAGAGGAGGTTTACCAGGATGTTGCCTGGTATGGAGGGGAGGTCCTATGAGGAGAGACTGAGGGATTTGGGGTTGTTTTCGTTAGAAAGAAGACGGCTAAGAGGGGATCTTATTGAAACATATAAGATGATTAGAGGTTTAGATAGGGTGGATAGTGATAGCCTTTTTCCTCGGATGGAGAAAGCTAGCACGAGGGGGCATGGCTTTAAATTAAGGGGGGGTAGTTATAGGACGGATGTCAGGGGTAGGTTCTTTACCCAGAGGGTGGTGAGGGATTGGAATGCCCTGCCTGCTGCAGTTGTAAATGCGCCTAGTTTGGGGCGTTTAAGAGATCCGTGGATAGGTTTATGGATGGAAAGGGATTGGTTTAGGTTAGAGGGTCATTGTTTTTTTAACTGGTCGGCGCAACATTGTGGGCCGAAGGGCCTGTTCTGCACTGTAATGTTCTATGTTCTATATGCTTTCTTTGCAACCTTCTCCACCTGTGTTGACATCTTCAGAGACTTGTGCACTTGCACTCCCAGGTCCCTCTGCATTTCTATACTCTTAATTGGTCTACCCTTTATCATGTAACTCCTCCCTGCATTATTCCTTCCAAAATGCATCACCTCACATTTATCAGGATTAAATTCCATCTGCCATCTATCTGCCCAGTATACCAACCTATCTATATCCTGCTGTGTCACGTGACAATCTTCCTCGTATCCGCCAATCCTGCCATCTTGGTGTCATCCGCAAACTTGCTGATCACACCACGTATGCCCTCTTCCAAGTTTTTTATATATATTACAAAAAGAAGAGGTCCCAGTACTGAGCCCTGCGGCACACCACTGGTGACTGACCTCCAGCCAGAAAAGGACCCTTCCACTACTACTCTCTGTCTCCTATTTCCCATGATGTGGGTATGCCGGCATTGGACTGGCGTAAACACAGTAAAAAGTCTGACAACACCAGGTTTTAGTCCAACCGATTTATTTGATAATAGACTCACAAGCTTTCAGGGTTAGTCCCTTCGTCAGGTGAATGGAGAGTTCTGGCCTCAGACAGAGCATATAAAGCACAGACAGTTTAGAGATTACTGATAAGAATGCAAATCCTTACACCTAACCTGCTGTTCAAGACCTGAAGTGGCTGACAATGTGAGTGGAAGGAGCACTGATTCTTCCACTCACATTGTCAGCCACTTCAGGACTTGAACAGCAGGTTAGGTGTAAGGATTCGCATTCTAATCAGTAATCTCTAAACTGTCTGTGCTTTATATGCTCTGTCTGAGGCCGGAACTCTCCATTCACCTGACGAAGGGACTAACCCTGAAAGCTTGTGAGTCTATTATCAAATAAATCGGTTGGACTAAAACCTGGTGTTGTCAGACTTTTTACTATCCTATTTCCCAGCCAGTTTTTAATCCATCTAGCTACCTGTCCTTGTATCCCATGTGCCTTAACTTTTTCTACCAGCCTACCGTGAGGGACTTTGTCAAACGCCTTACTGAAATCCATATAGATGACATCAACGGCTCACCCATCGTCAACCGTTTTTGTCACCTCCTCAAAAAATTCTACCAGATTCGTAAGACACGACCTCCCCTGAACAAAGCCATGTTGCGTATCCCTAATCAGGTCACAACGCTCCAAATGCTTATACATCCTATCCCTAAGAATTTTTCCAACAATTTTCCTACCATCGATGTCAAACTCACTGGTCTGTAATTACCAGGGTTATCCCTACTGCCCTTTTTAAACAGCGGTACCACATTAGCTACCCTCCAGTCCTCTGGGACCTCACCTGTGTCCGAATAAGAGACAAAGATTTGTGTCAGAGGCCCAGCAATTTCATCTTTCACCTCCCTAAGCAGCCTGAGATAAATACCATCAGGCCCTGGAGCTTTATCAGTTTTTATGCTACCTAAAAACCCTAACACTTCCTCCCTCGTAATGGATATTTCCCTCAAATGATCTACAGCTCCCTCTAAGACATTACAAGACACCAAACCCCTCTCCTTCGTGAATACCGAAGCAAAGTATTCATTCAGGACCTCCCCCATTCCCTCAGACTCGATGCATAGCTCCCCTCCTTTGTCCCCAAGAGGACCAATTTTCCGTCTAACCACTCTCTTGTTCCTAATATGAGTAAAATGCCTTTGGATTATCCTTAATCCTATCAGCCAAAGCCATTTCATGCCCCCTTTTCGCCCTTCTAACTTCCCTTTTAAGCTCCCTCCTACTCTCTCTATATTCCTCCAGCGCACTCTCCGTTCCCAATTGTTTCGACCTAACATATGCCTCTCTCTTCTTCCTGACCAAGTCCTCAATATCCCCTGTGATCGATGGCTCTCTAATCCTGCCTTTCCCATCCTTCCCCTTTACCGGCACATGCCTTTCCTGCAACATTATCAGTTTACCCTTGAAAGCCTCCCACTTGCCAACCGTGGACTTGCCAGCTAACAACCTCTCCCAATCAGTGTCCTTCAGCTCCTTCCTAATCTGGCTGTAGGTTGCCTTCCCCCAGTTCAGCACCCTCCCCTTCGGACAGCACTCATCCTTTTCCATTTTTATCCTGAAGTAGACAGACTTGTGGTCACTGTTAGCCACATGTTCGCCTACTGCAACCTCAACCACCTGACCCGGCTCATTACCCAAAACCAAATCCAGTATAGCCCCCTCCCTAGTCAGGCTACTTACGTACTGCTCCAAGGACCCTTCCAACACACGTTTTACAAATTCCTCCCCATCTGAACCCCCAGCTCTAGGCTCCTTCCAATCCGCTCCAGGAAGATTAAAGTCACCCACTACAACAACCCTACTCTTTCAGCACCTATCTAAAATGTCTCTACAAATACCTTCCTCCACTGCCCTTGGGCTGTTGGGTGGCCTATAGTATACCCCTAGCATCGTAATTTCTCCCTTTCTATTCCTCAATTCCACCCACAGCGACTTAATCCCCAACTCCTCCATATTGTCCTCCCTCTGCACTGTTGTGGTGTGCAGAGTGGGGGTGGGGGGGAGGGTGAGGGGGTAGATTGCAAGTTTAGTACAGGGAGTGGATAGCGGCTTTGATTGTGGGAGAGGGCCTGAGATATGCCTGATAGGTTGAAGTTATCTTTCCTCTGAATTAGCGCCCAGATCTCAGTGCTGCTGGCTTTGCTGCCATGTTCAGGCCCCACCCTGCAATGTAATGGTGTGAAACATTGCCCCCTTTTTTTGACAAGGTATCAAAAGATCAACTTGCTTATTCCTCTGGAGAGAAACAAATCGGTTTTCAGTCAGTTTGCCAGTTCTTGGTAACATTTTGCCCAATGAGTTGGGACTTAATTAAGAGTCATTTAGGCAAAGATGGATTAATTAACTAAAGCCAGCATGGATTTGTTAAAGCAAAATTATGTTTCACTAATCTGATGAGAAGAGAGTAAAAGAGAGGGTCGATAAGGGGAAGGCCCGGGAGGGAGGGATGCAAAAAAATTAAGTGATGTGACAGTGGATGGGACTGTGTGGCAGGAAGCATCCGTTTTCCCTTCACAGGCGCCTGCAGTTCCATAGGCTGCATTGCCAGCTTTCATTGCTAATAAACTTATCAAATGCTGCCTATCCAATCCTAAAATATTGCCACCACCCAGCCTTTGTGCCAGGGGAGGTTGGAACTAAGGTGGGATGAGGTGACTGCATCGACTGTGCCAATCCACTGGTGTTACTAAATGGGCCATAACATCTGTTCAATTTGGAGACTACCACAGAAATGACTGGAGAATCCCTCTCGGAATTTCACAGGTAAGGGTCTGAATGGTGTTATATATTTTCTGTGGCCAGAGTCTGGAATTATTCAGACAGGCCTCAGATCTTGGTTTGGAACAGATGCATTATTCAGAGAGGCTTCAGACCTTGGTTTGGAACAGATGCACTGATAACCCCAAGTGAACCCTTTGCCAAGAAAGCTCTCGTCTGCTCTAGCTCACGCCATCGCATCAAGTTATCGAGTTAGCTGCCAGTTAATTAAAGTCATAGAGTCATAAAGAACAAGCAAAGAACAACACAGCATGGGAAACAGGCCCGTCGGCCCCACAAGCCCGTGCCACCCATTTTAACATTTAGGAGTGCCTCATTCCAATCCTCCTTCTACCTACCACTTTTGTCTACACCTCTTGGACTCCACAATAAAGGGGTGCAAATTTAGAGAATTATATGTGCACCAGATTAAGGGAGGTCTAATTTAGGGACAATTTATTGACACTAATCAGCCTAAAAGCATGTTTTTGCGGTTGGGAGGAAACCGGAGCACCCGGAGAAAACCCACGGAAGCACGGGGGGAATGTGTAAACTCCCACAGACACTGATCCAAGCCGGAGATCCGACCCAGGCCCATGTATCTGCACAGCAAACAGTGATAGTCACTGAGCTGTCGTGTTGCCCATCAATTTGTCCAGTTTAAGCGTACACTAACGATGTGAAGCACTAGGCAACTCTCGAAGCAACATCCAAGAGCAGCCCTCGCACGACCCACCACGTGTATGCCCCTTGTTGGACAACAAGGCGGACTGAATCACCTGTGAATGTAAAAAAAGAGACACCAATAAACATACAGCAGCCTATACAGACATACATGGAAGATCCCCAGTAGCTCCAACGCAAGAGACAAGTGAGCCATAAAATATGTTGGACGGCCCATCGGAATCTATTAATTCCCAGGAACGTCCTGAGGCTCTTGATACTTAATTAGAACATTCTTTTGTATCCCTCCATCTCTAGTCTGCTCATGTGCCAATCTAAGTAAGCCTTAAACAACTCTAGCGTGCCTGCCTCCGCCACCCTACTTGGCAGTGCATTCCAGGCCCCCACAACCCTCTGTGTGAAAAACCTCCCCCTAACATCTGAATTGTACCTCGCCCCTCTCACGCTAAGCCCATGGCCCCTCGTGATTTTCGTATCCAAACTGGGAAAAAGCTTACCACTGTTCACTCTATCTATACCCTTCATAATCTTATACACCTCTATTAGATCTCCCCTCATTCTCCGTCTTTCCAGGGAGAACAGCCCCAATTTGCCCAATCTCTCCTCATAGCTCAGTCCTTCCATACCAGGCAGCATCCTGGTAAACCTACTCTGCACTCTCTCTAGGGTTTCCACGTCCTTCCGGTAGTGCGGCGACCAGAACTGGATGCAGTACTCCAAATGCGGTCTAACCAACATTCTGTACAACTGCAACATTAAACACAGCTTTTATACTCTATACCCCTTCCTATAAAGGCAAGCATACCATATGCCTTCTTCACCACCTTCTCCACCTGTACTGCCACCTTCAAGAACTTCAAGGACTAGAGGTTTACAGCATGTAAACAGGCTCTTCGGCCCAACTTGTCCATGCCGCCCTTTTTTTTAAACCCCTAAGCTAATCCCAATTGCCTGTATTTGGCCCATATCCCTCTATACACATCTTACCTATGTAACCGTCCAAATGCTTTTTAAAAGACAAAATTGTATCTACCTCTATTACTACCTCTGGCAGCTTGTTCCACACACTCACCACCCTCTGTGTGAAAAAAATTCCACCTCTCTGACTTTTGTATCTCTCCCCCTACACCTTAAACCTGTAGTTTTACACTCCCCATCTTTAGGAAAAGATATTGATTATCTAGCTGATTTATGCCCCTCATTACTTTATAGACCTCTATAAGTTCACCCCTCAGTTTTCTACACTCCAGAGGAAAAAGTCCCAGTCTATCCAGCCTTATAACTTAAACCATCAAGTCCCAATAACATCCTAGTAAATCTTTTTTGTACTATTTTAGTTTAATAATATCCTTTCTATAATAGGGTGACCAGAACTGCACAGTATTCCAAGTGTGGTCTTACTAATATCTTGTAGAACTTCATCAAGACATCCCACCTTCTGTATTCAGTGTTCTGACAAATGAAATCAAGCATGCTGAATGCCTTCTTCACCACTCTGTCCACTTGTGACTCCACTTTCAAGGAGCTATGAACATGTACCCCTAGATCTCTTTGTTCTGTAACTCTCCCCAATGCCCTACCATTAACTGAGTAAGTTCTGCTCTGGTTCAATCTACCAAAATTCATCACCTCGCATTTAGAACCATAGAACCATAGAAAATTCCAGCTCAGAAACAGGCCTTTTGGCCCTTCTTGTCTGTGTTGAACCATTTTTTGCCTAGTCCCACTGACCTGCACCTGGACCATATCCCTCCACACCCCTCTCATCCATGAACCCGTCCAAGTTTTTCTTAAATATTAAAAGTGACACCACATTTACCACTTTATCCGACAGCTCATTCCACATTCCCAGCACTCTCTGCGTGAAGAAGCCCCCCCTAATATTCCCTTTAAACTTTTCTCCTTTCACCCTTAACCCATGCCCTCTGGTTTTTTTCCCCTAGCCTCAGTGGAAAAAGCCTGCTTGCATTCACTCTATCTATACCCATCAACATCTTATACACCTCTACCAAATCTCCCCTCATTCTTCTTTATCTGAATCAAACTCCACCTGCCATGTGTCAGCCCACTGGCCCAATTGATTAAGATCCCTTCGCAATCGGAGATAACTTTCTTCACTGTCCACTATGCCTCTGATCTTGGTGTCATCTGTAAACTTACTAACCGTGCCTCCTATATTCTTATCCAAGTCATTAATATAAATGGCAAATAACAGTGGACCTAGCACTGATCCCTGAGTCACACTGCTGGTCACAGGCCTCCAGTTGGAAAAACAACCCTCTGCAACCATCCTCTGGTTTCTGTCAAGAAACCAATTTTGTATCCATTTAGATACCTCACCCTGGATCCCGTGAGATTTAACCTTATGCAACAACTTACCATGCGGTGCTTTGTCAAAGGCCTTGCTAAAGTCCATGTAGACAACATTAACTGCACTGCCCTCATCTATCTTCTTAGTTACCCCTTCAAAAAACTCAATCAGATCTGTGAGACATGATTTTCTACTCACAAAGCTATGCTGACTGTCACTAATCAGTCCGTGCATCTCTCACTTCGTTTTTGTCTTTTCTACAACTTAAATTATTTTTGGTGATTCCTCTCTATGGTCAATCCTCCTAGTTTCTGAAATTGATGAGTCTTATTCTTTATCCTTTTTATTCTTTTACTCTTAATCCATTTCTTTCATTTAAGATTTGCTCCAATAGCATTCGAACCTTGATTTCCAGCACTTTCCAAAAATTTTCAGTCAAATTATATTTTTTTCCAGCTTAACATTGAACACATTGGAGTTCTTCCACAAACCACTGCATTCTTTTTCAGAATAACTTTCCCCTGTCAACAGAGAACCACAATACTTTTTGAGTGAATTTCTCTGCTTTGGCAATCCATTCAGTTTATCTGTTGATTTCTTCCAAGATGAAACCACCAATCCCTTCTAACAACATTTCTTCCTTCTTGTCTGTTAATTAGACAAGTCTCCTGAATTGCTAACTTGTTTAACAATTCCGTTCTCCTTTTCAGTCTGCCCATTGCTATGTCTTCCACAACATCCTCAAACACTGGACAGTTTCGGCCTCTCTACAGAATCACAGTAAGAAGTCTCACAACACCAGGTTAAAGCCCAATAGGTTTATTTGGTAGCAAAAGCCACTAGCTTTCAGAGCATTGCTCCTTCATGATGTAAATGGAAGTTCTGATCACAAGCAGGGCTTATAATGACACAAACGCAATTTACAAAATAATGGTTGGAATGCGAGTCTCTACAAGTAATTAAGTCTTAAAGGTACAGACAATGTGAGTGGAGACAGGGTTAAGCACAGGTTAAAGAGATGTGTATTGTCTCCAGCCAGGTCAGTTAGTGAGATTTTGCAAGCCCAGGCAAGTCGTGGGGGTTACAGATAGTGTGACATGAACCCAGGATCCCTGTTGAAGCCGTCCTCATGTGTGCGGAACTTGACTATCAGTCTCTGCTCAGCAATTCTGCGCTGTCGTGTGTCGTGAAGGCTGCCTTGGAGAATGCTTACCCACAGATCAGAGGCCGAATGCCCATGACCACTGAAGTGTTCCCCAACAGGAAGAGAACACTCTTGCCTGATTGTCGAGTGGTGCTCGTTCATCCATTGTCGTAGCGTCTGCAAGGTCTCCCCAACGTACCATGCCTCGGGAGATCTTTTCCTGCAGCATATCACATTGACAACGTTGGCCGAGTTGCAAGAGTATGTACCGTGTACCTGGGGGATGGTGTTCTCATGTGAGATGATGGCATCCATGTCGATGATCCGACATGCCTTGCAGAGGTTGCTGTGGCAGGGTTGTGTGGTGTCATGGGCACTGTTCTCCTGAAGGCTGGGTTGTTTGCTGCAGACAGTAGTCTGTTTTGAGGTTGTGCGGTTGTTTGAAGGCAAGAAGTGGGGGTGCGGTGATGGCCTTGGCGAGATGTTTGTCTTCATCAACAACATGTTGAAGGCTCCAGAGAAGATGTTGTAGCTTCTCTGCTCCTGAAAAGTACTGGACGATGAAAGGTACTCTGTCCGCTGTGTTCCATGTTTGTCTTCTGAGGAGGTCGGTGCGGTTTTTTGCTGAGGTGTGTCAGAACTGTCAATCGATGAGTCGAGCGCCATATTCTGCTCTTAAGAAGGCATCTTTCAGTGTCTGGAGGTGTTTGTTGCGATCCTCTTCATCTGAGCAGATCCTGTGTATATGGAAGGCTTGTCTGTCGGGGATGGCTTCTTTAACGTGTTTAGAGTGGAAGCTGGAGAAGTGGAGAATCGTGAGGTTATCTATGGGCTTGTGGTACAGTGAAGTGCTGAGGTGACTGTCCTTGATGGGGATACATATGTCTAAGAATGTAAGTTTGTCTTTATATGCCCTGTTTGTGAACAGAATTCCCACTTACCTGATGAAGGAGCAGCGCTCCGAAAGCTAGTGGCTTTTGCTACCAAATAAACCTGTTGGACTTTAACCTGGTGCTGTGAGACTTCTTACAGTGTATATCCCAGTCCAACGCTGGCATCTCCACGTCTCTGCAGAATGCCAGTTTCTCAAGTTTATTTGTGTTTTCCAGACAATTGGTAGTTTAATTGTTCAGTTGAAGCTCGGGAGAATTCCCATAATGGCTCTGGTAAATGGTACTTCTGTTCTGATTTCAACTTCAATGGCAACTCTGGCAGTAGATGATTCGGGATGCCTGATATGGATCAAATCTTTGAGGCATTTCACTCTGTGATGGGCAGTTCTCACAACAATGCCAACCTAATATTACACGGGATTTCCTTAGCCTTTTGGGTTCCATGCTATGACCTCTGTTGCTGAGTTCTGCATGTATTTTTCTCTCAACTCTTTTTATCTTTTATTTACATCTTCATGCTCTAACTCTAGTTCCTTCACCACTTGTTGGTGAATGTTGCACTACTTCATTATTTCATTACAACTCTATTTCACAGTGTTTGTTTTTTTTTCTAGCTTAGATATAGCTGAACTGCTTCTCAATAGATTACAAGCAAAGAACAAAGAACTTTGGCCCTCCAAGCCTGTGCCGAACATGATGCCTGCCTTAACTCAAACCATATGCACCTACCATTCACTTCCTATTCATGTATTCGTCTAGTTGTCCCTTAAATGCCATTATCGTACCTGTTCCCACCACCTCCCCAGGCAGCGTCTTCCAGACAATCACCAGTCTCTGTGTAAATAACTTGCCTCACGCATCTCCTCTAAACTTTTCTCCACACACCTGAAACAAATGTCCCCTATAGTTCTTGACTTTTCTACCCAAGGAAAGGGCATCTCGCTATTCACTCTGTCCATGCCACTCATAATATTGTAAATCTCTATCAGGTCACCCTTCCACCTCTGTCATTCCAGTGAAAACAAACCGAGTTTTTCCAACCTCTCCTCATAGCTAATTCTGTCCAGACCAGGCAACATCCTGGTAATCCTCTTCTGTACCCTCCCCAAAGCATCCATATCCTCCTGGTAGTGCTTCTATTATGAGTAACAAACTTTTACTGCATTTTCTATTTACTGTGGTTCTTGGTGAAGTTTATCCAACTTTTTTTTCATTCTTGCTACTTTTTGTTTTCTGTGGTTTGGCTTACTTTTAAAATGATTACATCTTTATTGTTTGCATGTATTTCATTGCGAAAATGTTCAAGGAAAGAAACTTCTTATTACAGCATTATTGCTGACTGAGTCTGGCATTGCCTCTTCCTTGAGGCCTTAATTTACTCTGCTGAGGTCTTTTGTTGCTTATGGACCCTCTTTATCAAATTTCCCTCCACCTGGGGTCATTTCTGATTTTCAAGTCCCTTGTCCTTTGTTCCTTTTCGAGGCTACTTCATTAAATGTTGTACCATGTTAAATGCATTACCTCTTTAAGATTGTGTAGTAATTTATTTACATACAACTGCTGTTGCTGTAGGTGTATCTTGCAACAGTGTCCTAACGTTGGTACAAAGTGTCTCCGGCTGCTGTTTCTTTCCCAAAACTGTAGCAATGCTTTTGAGTTCCAGCTATTTTGTTTTAAACTTTAGCTTATTCTCTTGCTGAAAGAGAGCACACTGCTCTCCTCAAGATTGAGGGTGTTTATTGCCGCAATGAAACAGAATTTTACCTGGGCAAGAAATGTGCGTACGTCTACAAAGCAAAGAACAATACTGTCACTGCTGGCGGTAAACCAAACAAGACTCGTGTCATCTGGGGTAAAGTAACCCGTGCTCATGGAAACAGTGGCATGGTGCGTGCCAAGTTCCGCAGTAACCTGCCCGCTAAGGCTATTGAGCACAGGATCTTGTGATTCTGTATCCATCAAGGACTTAAAACACAGATGTACATAAGTTGATAATAAATAGTAAAACGATCTAAAAAAAAACAGTTTCCAGAACTGATCTGCTGGAAATCCCTTGATGTAGGTGTTTTTTACTGGACTCCCTACAGGTTCTGTTCATTAGCAACCTGTAAAAACTCTCTGGTGCTTTTCTTCTCCGTTTTCTCTTTTTAGTTCTGAACTTATTTAATTGCAGCCAATTCACTGTTTTAAATCTGAAACACAGCTTTCTTCTAGTTGGGTATATAATCCTTCTAATTCAAACTCCTGCCCTTCCCACTCTTTCACTTTCCTTGCTTGAGGTCAATATCTCTTCATTTTAGTTTTTCTTATATCTTTCCAAATCTCAACTCACCTGGTCACATCAGGTTCATCACTTCAACTGCCCCTCAGGGGCACTAACCTCACAACTCTCCCAGAGTCTGTCTGCCTAAGAGGCAACCTAAACCAAACCAGATATTCACAGATAAGTTGTGCCAATCAATTCGTATCCCATCTTCCTCGCCAGTGTTTTATGTTTTGTGTGGCAAGCATCTGGAATTATTAAGAGAGGTTTCAGACCTTGTTTGGAACAAGGAAGCATGTAGAACTAGGGCAGAGCCTTAGGACATGCCACCCCCCCACTCCAAAGGTCAGCCACCTAACGCCTTCCACCCTACCAAACACTTTCTACCCCTTCCTCCCCTGAGGTTCAACCCCCCACAAGAGATCTGAACCACTCCTTCCACAGTGTCCAACTCCTCTGCTTCACCTTGAGATCCAACTGCCCCCAACCCCAATGTCCAACACCTCCTCCACAAGGTTTGATCCTTTCCTTGTGAGGTCCAAATAATCCCTGACCTCCAAGCCTCCAACCCCCTCAACCCCACCAAATCCTATCAACTTCTTTTAGACACTCATTGACAGACCCAGGCCTGTCAATTACAATGAGAACTTTTAGACATATCGAATTTATGGCAACTAGTTGGGGAGGGAGAAAGTCAACGTAGGCATGGAATGTCAATCTGACACAGATTGCCACTCGAAGGAAGCTACGGCCCATGTGTTGAAAGCATTTGGAGCAAATCAAAGTCCCTCTGCTTTAAAAGTCACTGATGTATCCTTATTTTCAAAACAAAATGAGAAATAGAGCTTGTTTGATTACATTGAATGCTTGAGTGTCGGGAATAAGGGACCTGGCAACAAGAAAAAGACTAGGACTCATGGTTTTTCTCCTGCATTCCAAATAGAACATAGAACATTACAGCGCAGAACAGGCCCTTTGGCCCACAATGTTGCGCCGACCAGTTAAAAAACAATGACCCACTAACCTAAACCAATCCCTTTTCGTCCATAAACCTATCCACGGATCTCTTAAACGCCCCCAAACTAGGCGCATTTACAACTGCAGCAGGCAGGGCATTCCAATCCCTCACCACCCTCTGGGTAAAGAACCTACCCCTGACATCCGTCCTATAACTACCACCCCTTAATTTAAAGCCATGCCCCCTCGTGCTAGCTTTCTCCATCCGAGGAAAAAGGCTATCACTGTCCACCCTATCTAAACCTCTAATCATCTTATATGTTTCAATAAGATCCCCTCTTAGCCGCCTTCTTTCCAGCGAAAACAACCCCAAATCCCTCAGCCTCTCCTCATAGGACCTCCCCTCCATACCAGGCAACATCCTGGTAAACCTCCTCTGCACCGTCTCCAAAGCCTCCACATCCTTCCTGTAATGTGGGGACCAGAACTGCACACAGTACTCCAAGTGCGGCCGCACCAGAGTTGTGTACAGTTGCAACATGATGCTGCGACTCCTAAATTCAATCCCCCTACCAATAAACGCCAAGACACCGTATGCCTTCTTAACAACCCTATCTACTTGATTCCCAACTTTCAGGGATCTATGTACACATACACCTAGATCCCTCTGTTCATCCACACTATTCAAAGTCCTCCCGTTAGCCCTATACTCAACACATCTGTTATTCCTACCAAGGTGAATTACCTCACAGTTCTCCACATTAAACTCCATCCGCCACCTCTCGGCCCAGCTCTGCAACCTGTCCAAGTCTTCCTGCAAACTATGACACCCTTCCTCACAATCTACCACACCTCCGACTTTGGTGTCATCAGCAAATTTACTAATCCACCCAACTATACCCTCATCCAGATCATTAATAAAAATTACAAACAGCAGTGGCCCCAAAACAGATCCCTGAGGCACACCACTCGTAACCGAACTCCATGACGAATATTTACCATCAACCACCACCCTCTGTCTCCTATCTGCTAGCCAATTCCTGATCCAATTTCCTAGATTACCCTCAATCCCATACATCTGCATTTTCTGCAGAAGCCTACCATGGTGAACCTTATCAAACGCCTTACTAAAATCCATATATACCACGTCAACTGTCTTACCCCCATCCACCTCTTTGGTCACTTTTTCAAAAAACTCAATAAGGTTAGTAAGGCACGACCTACCCTCCACAAAACCATGCTGACTATCTCCAATCAATTCATTACTCTCCAAATAACTATAAATCCTATCCCTAATAATTTTTTCTAAAACCTTGCCCACAACAGAAGTGAGACTCACCAGTCTATAATTCCCGGGGAAGTCTCTGTTCCCCTTCTTAAACAATGGGACAACATTCGCTATCCTCCAATCTTCCGGTACTATACCAGAGGCCAACGACGACCTGAAGATCAGAGCCAGAGGCTCTGCAATCACTTCTCTTGCCTCCCAGAGAATCCTAGGGTAAATCCCATCCAGACCAGGGGACTTATCTATTTTCAATCCCTCAAGAATATCCAGCACATCCTCCTTATCAACTGTAATACTGTCTATTCTACTCCCCTGCAACCCAGTGCCCTCCTCAGCTATATTCTTGTCCCCCTGCGTGAACACCGAAGAGAAATATTGGTTCAATGCCTCTCCAATCTCTTCCGGTTCCACACATAACTTCCCTCTGCTGTCTATAACTGGCCCTAATCTTGTCCTAACCAACCTTCTGTTCTTGACATACCTATAGAACGCCTTAGGATTCTCCTTAATCCTATCAGCCAAAGTCTTCTCATGTCCTCTTTTAGCCCTTCTTAACTCACTCTTCAACTCCCTCCTAGCCAATCTAAAGTTTTCTAGTGCACTACCCGAGCCCTCAAGTCTCATCCGAACATAAGCCTCCTTTTTCTTTTTAACCAACGAATCAACTTTTTTAGTGCACCACGGTTCCCTAGCCCTACCAATTCCTCCTTGCCTGACAGGGACATACCTATCACGGACTCGCAGTAGCTGCTCCTCGAAAAAACTCCACATTTCGGACGTTCCCAGTCCCTGTAATCTCCTAGTCCAACCAATGCTTCCTAATTCTCTCCTAATGGCCTCATAATTACCCTTCCCCCAGCTAAAACTACTGGCCCGAGGTTCATGCCTATCCCTTTCCATCACTAAGGTGAACGTAACAAAATTGTGGTCACTATCACCAAAATGCACACCAACTTCCAAGTCTAGCACCTGGTCTGGCTCATTTCCCAGCACCAAATCCAATATAGCCTCACCTCTAGTTGGTCTATCTACATACTGAGTCAAAAAACCTTCCTGCACGCTTTGTACAAAAACTGACCCCTCTAACGAGCTAGAGCTATAGCAATTCCAATCAATATTAGTAAAGTTAAAGTCCCCCATAACAATTACCCTATTACTTTCACTCCTAACCAGGATCGTCTCCGCAATCCTTTCTTCAACCTCTGTAGAACTTTTAGGAGGTCTATAAAAGACACCCAACAGGGTGACCTCTCTTCTCCTATTTCTAATCTCCGCCCATACTACCTCAACAGACAAGTCCTCATCAAACGTCCTCTCTGACACTGTGATACAATCCTTGACCAATAATGCTACCCCTCCCCTCCTTCTACCTCCTTCTCTACTCCGACTAAAGCATTTGAACCCCGGGACCTGCAACAACCATTCCTGCCCCTGCTCTATCCATGTCTCTGAAATGGCCACAACATCAAAGTCCCAGGTACTGATCCACGCTGCAAGTTCATCCACTTTATTGCGAATACTCCTCGCATTAAAGTATACGCATTTCAAACCCTGCTCCGCCCCAGCCCCACAATGCCGTGCATTGCAGTCCCCATCTATGCCCCCCTCACTTTCACCCCCTCTACTCAGGATCCCACCCCTACCTCTGAATCAGTTTAAACCTCCCTGCATAGCCTTAGCAAATTTACCCCCCAGGATATTGGTTCCCCTCTGATTCAGGTGTAGACCATCACTCTTATAGAGGTCCCACCTTCCCCAGAACGAGCCCCAATTGCTCAAGTACCTGAATCCCTCCCTCCTGCACCATCCCCTCAGCCACGAGTTCAAACTTTCCCTCTCTCTATTCCTCTCTAAACTATCCCGTGGCACAGGCAAGAGTCCGGAGATAACCACTCTATCAGACTTGGCCTTAAGTTTCCACCCCAACTCCATAAATCTCTGCTTAATATCCCCTTCCCTTAACCTCCCTATGTCATGCGTCCCCACATGAACTATAACTTGGGGTTGATCTCCCTCTCCCCTGAGAGTCCTGAATACCCTTTCCGATACATCCCGGACCCCAGCCCCTGGTAGGCAACACACCAGCCCCGAGTCCCTACCATTACTTCCGACTCTCCTATCCGTCCCCTTAACTGTGGAGTCCCCAATCACTAGGCCCAATCTTTTACATCCCCTAACCACCTGAGCTTTCACAATAGGCTCATCCCCAGAGACCTGCTCCCTTCGGTTATCCCCAGTTGATTCCTCCTCAACTGTAGCCTCCAGGACTGAAAACCTATTTTGGAGGGGAACAGCCCCAGGGGATTGTCCCCCCAATTGCTTCTTTCCCCTCTTCCTGGCAGTGACCCAAGACTCATTTCTAGGAGTGACTATCTTCTTATAACTCCTATTGATGTCCTCCTCCGCCTCCCGAATTATGCGGAGTTCCTCTAATTCCACCTCCAGCTCCTTTACTCGCTCCTCCAGAAGCTGCAATCTAACTCACTTCCTACAAGTAAAATCACCTGAAACACCCTCACCACATACATCCCACAGGAGATGCAGCTTACTGCCTGAACTGCCATCCCTGAAACAATTACCAGCAGAAAAATAAAAATATATAAAAAAAGACTTCCCCCACACTTATAATTAGGTTAGAGGAGGTGGGAGGGTGGGATTCTCTACCAGTGTAGAGGATCGGGTATCCTCTCTGCGCTAATTTATAGGGTTAGGGGCCCGAGAAAAAAAAATAAGTTCAATGCTCTTGATGTGGTGTCAAAAAGGCATTTGCTACATTGCCACACAATAGATTTGTGAAAAGTTTATAGGAATAAAAGGATTACAAGAGCAGAAATCCCAAAATATGTTATGAAGCATGAGAAGACCTCAAAAAGTTTTTCTCTTTTGGCATTAATGTGAAGGTAAGATATTTTACTCCTTTCTAATGACACACTAGGAAGCTTTTATCAACTTATACTTTTGTTAAATACAATAAATGAATTAGCTTAATTTTTACCAATTGAAATACTTATACATGACAAGACACAATTCCTAATCGCTAACCTGTCTCTTTTAGTTCTGATTCAAGGAATATTCCTGCTATAGACTTAAACCCCTCTTCAAAATCAGTTAGCAAACCCCTAGGCTTACATGTTTGTACTTGTTAATAGGCTTAGAGTCTTTTGAAAACCCCTGGGCTGAGAGAGACAAAGAAACACGTGACTTCTGGCAGCCCCAAACAGCAATGTCCAGAGAGAGATAGAAACACCACTTGCTTTTTCAGAAACCAGCTGTACTGCTCTTAATCTTTAAAAACACTGTCTTTCCTATAAGCTTAGCTCCACCCATTAATACATAACTGTCTGTCAATCAACCTAATCAAAACCCCCAGGGGGAAATCCAAATGAACAAAAATGCATTACCTCAGATTAAACCAAACACACCCTGAGCTAAAGTAAATTATTCACTTGCATTCTCAGCATGTGAGCCACCTGGTGCAAACCAATTGGCACCATTTAAAACAAAGCTGAATTTTAAACATACCCCTTACAAGAAGCATGAATCATAGAAATCATAGAAACCCTACAGTGCAGAAGGAGGCCACTCAGCCCATCGAGTCTATACCGACTACAATCCCACCAAGGCCCTATCCCCAGAACCCATGTATTTACCCTGCTAATCCCTCTGACACTAAGGTCAATTTAGCATGGCCAATCTTTCAATAATGGTAGGAAGGATTATTACTTACATGGCGAAAAACTGCAGCAGGCGACGGTGCAGAGGGACCTCGGGGTCCTTGTGCATGAGTCGCAAAAACCCAGCTTGCAGGTGCAGCAGGTGGTCAGGAAGGCGAATGGGATGCTGGCCTTCATAGCGAAGGGGATTGAATATAAAAGTAGGGAGGTCTTGCTGCGGCTGTATAGGGCATTGGTGAGGCCGCAGCTGGAGTACTGTGTGCAGTTTTGGGCGCCGTACTTACGCAAGGATATTTTGGCCTTGGAGGGAGTACAGAGGAGGTTTACTAGGCTGATGCCGGAGTTGAGGGGGTTGAGCTATGAGGAGAGGCTGAATAAACTAGGCTTGTACTCGTTAGAGTTTAGAAGAATGAGGGGAGATCTCATTGAGACGTATAAGATGATGAATGGGATGGATAGGATAGAGGTGGAGAGACTCTTCCCGCTCAGAAAGGACAGTAGGACTAGGGGGCACAGCCTCAAGATAAAGGGGGGGCGGTTTAGAATGGAGTTGAGGAAGAATTTCTTCACTCAAAGGGTGGTGAATCTCTGGAATTCTCTGCCCGTTGAAGTGGTGGAGGCTACCTCGCTAAATATTTTTAAGACGCGGGTTGATGGGTTTTTGATAAGAGAGGGGATTAAGGGTTATGGGGAGAGGGCGGGAATGTGGAACTGAGCCACGACAGATCAGCCATGATCTTATTGAATGGCGGGGCAGGCTCGAAGGGCTAGATGGCCTACTCCTGCTCCTATTTCTTATGTTCTTATGTTCTTATGTTTCTAACCCACACATCTTTGGACTGAGGGAGGAAACCAGAGAACCAGGAGGAAACCCACACAGCCACAGGGAGAATGTGCAAACCCCACACAGACAGTGAATCGAACCTAGGTCCGTGGCGCTATGAGGCAGCAGTGCTAACCACTGTGTCTACCATGTTGCCCCTGTGCAACCATCCTGCCCCTTATAACAAACCGTGTTGGGAATCTTCTTGTTTGTCATATACAATGTATAAGTGTGGGGAGAATGGTAAGCAGGTTTGCAAATTGGTAGGGTGAATAATAATGAAGAAGATGGTTATAAGTTACAAAAAGATATAGTTGGGATGGCCAGATGGACAGAGCAGTAGCAGATGGTATTTAATTGTGATAAACAACATAAGAACATAAGAAATAGGAGCAGGAGTAGGCCATCTAGCTCCTTGAGCCTGCCCCGCCATTCAATAAGATCATGGCTGATGTGATAGTGGTTCAGTTCCACTTACCTGGCTGCTCTCCATAACCTTTAATTCCCTTATTGATCAGAAATCTATCTACCGGTGACTTAAACATATTTAACGACGTCGCCTCCACTGCTTCAATGGGCAGAGAATTCCAGAGATTCACTCCTCTCTGAAAGAAGAAATTCCTCCTCAACTCTATTTTAAGCTGACTCCCCCTTATTTTGAGGCTGTGCCCTCTAGTTCTTGTTTCCTTTCTAAGTGGAAAGAATCTCTCTACCTCTACCCTATCTATCCCCTTCATTATCTTATATGTCTCTATAAGATCATCCCTCAGCCTTCTAAACTCCGAGTACAGGCCCAATCTACTCAATCTCTCCTCATAAACTAACCCCCTCATCTCCGGTATCAACCTGGTGAACCTTCTCTGCACTCCCTCCAAGGCCAATATATCCTTTCGCAAATAAGGGGACCAAAACTGCACACAGTACTCCAATTGCGGCCTCACCAGTACCCTGTACAGTTGCAGCAAGACCTCCCTACTTTTATATTCTATCCCCCTTGCTATAAAGGCCAACATTCCATTCACCTTCTTGATCACCTGCTGCATCTGCAGACTGGGTTTTTGCGACTCATGCACAAGGACCCCCAGGCCCCTCTGCACCGTAGCATGTTGTAATTTTTCACCATTTAAACAATAATCCATTTTACTATTATTCCTTCCAAAGTGGATAACCTCACACTTGCCAATGTTATACTCCATCTGCCAGATCCTCGCCCACTCACTGAGCCTATCCAAATCTCTCTGCAGACTTTCCACATACTCCACGCAATTCGCTTTCCCATTCATCTTTGTATCATCAGTTTGTTACCCTACACTCAGCCCCCTCCTCCAGATTGTCTGTGTATATGGTAAACAGTTTGAGGCCCCAGCACCGATCCCTGCGGCACGCCAACTGCCAAGCAGAAAAGCATCCATTGATTCCAACTCTCTGCTTCCTGTTAGACAGCCAATCCTCAATCCACGCTAACACTTTACCCCAACTCCGTGTACCTTCATCTTATGCAGCAACCTTTTGTGAGGCACCTTATCGAATGTCTTCTGGAAATCTAAAAACACCACATCTACCAGTTCCCCTCTGTCTACCGCACTAGCCACATCCTCATAGAAATCCAATAAATTCGTTAAACACGACTTCCCCTTCACGAATCCGTGCTGCGTCTGCTTGATCAAACCGTTCTTTTCCAGGTGTCCTGCTATTTCTTCTTTAATGATGGATTCCAGCATTTTCCCAACTACGGATGTTAAGCTAACCGGCCTGTAGTTACCCACCTTTTGCCTACTTTCTTTTTTAAACAATGGTGTCACATTTGCTGTTTTCCAATCAGCCGGCACTTCCTCAGAGTCCAGCAAATTTTGATAAATTACAACTAACGCATTTGCTATTACTCCTGCCATTTCTCTCAGTACCCTGGTGGGAGGTGATGCACTTTTAAAGAAATAACAAGACAAGAAATAACAAGACAAGGGAGTATTTAATGATGGCAGGACACTAGGAAGCTCAGAGGAATAGGTGGATCTTGGAGTAATTATACACAGATACCTGAAAGTGGCAGAGCACATGGATTGTATAGTTAAAATTGTTTTTATCTGTCATAGTTTGGTGTTTAATGGCAAGGGGGTAATGTTGGAGTTGTACAGAATGTTGGTTAGGCCACAGCAAGAGTAATGTGTGAAGTTCTGGTCACCTCACTAAAGGAAGGATGTGATTGTACTAAAGGGGATACACAGAAGGTTCACCAGGATGTTGCCTGGGGTGGGGCATTTGAGCTATAAGGAGAGACTAGATAGGCTTGAATTGTTTTCTTTAAGCAGAGAGGGCTGAGTGGAGGATACCTTAGAGATGTATTAGATTGTGAGGGGTATCATAGAACCCTACAGTGCAGAAAGAGGTCCTTTGGCCCATTGAGTCTGCAGCGACCGCAACCCCACCCAGGCCCTACCCCCATATCCCTACATATTATATCCACTAATCCCTCTAACCTACGCGTCTAGGGACAATTTTATTACAGCCAATCAACCTAACCTGCACATCTTTGGACTGTGGGAGGAAACCAGAGCACCCGGAGGAAACCCATGCAGACACGTGGAGAATGTGTAAACTCCACACAGACAGTGACCCGACCTGGGAATCGAACCCAGGATCGCGGAGCTGTGAAGCAGCAGTGCTAACCACTGTGCTACCGTGCCGCCCATGGACATGGGTATGGACAGGGTGAATAGGGAGCAGTTGTTCCCCTTGGTTCAATCATGAGAAGGCATTATTTTAGAGTAGGGGTCAGGAGATTCAGAGGGGATTTGAGCCTTTTTTCACTCAGAGGGTGCGAGCTACCTAGAATTCATTACTTAGGAAGGTTGTGGAGGCCAGAAACTTACAACTTCAAAAAAAAATTTGGATGAGCACTTGAAATTCAAGGATATGGAACAACTGCCGGAAAATGAGATTAGCACACCTTCATTGGTAGTAATTGTCAATGCAGGCTCAATGGGCCAAAGGGCCTTTTATGCACTATACTATGATTATGCCCCTTCCTTAGATGGACTATTTATATATTGCTTCAAGAAACACTGCCGGCCGCGCCCAACAAATACTGCCCATCCAAGGCCCTGGCACTTAAGGGAGTAAAGTAGGGATAAAGGATAAGATTTATAATCATCTAGAGAGAAATAAATTGATTAGGGATAGTCAACACGGTTTTGTGAAGGGTAGGTCGTGCCTCACAAACCTTATCGAGTTTTTTGAAAAGGTGACCAAAGAGGTGGATAAGGGTAAGGCAGTTGACGTGGTGTATATGGATTTTAGCAAAGCGTTTGATAAGGTTCCCCATGGTAGGCTACTGCAGAAAATGCAGATGCATGGGATTGAGGGTGATTTAGCAGTTTGGATCAGGAATTGGCTAGCTGATAGAAGACAGAGGGTGGTGGTTGATGGGAAATATTCAACCTGGAGTTCAGTTACAAGTGGTGTACCCTGTTTTGGGGCCACTGCAGTTTGTCATTTTTATAAATGACCTAGATGAGGGTGTAGAAGGATGGATTAGTAAATTTGCTGACGACACCAAAGTTGGAGGAGTTGTATAGACAGTGAGGATGGATGTTACAGTTTGCAGAGGGACATAGATAAGCTGCAGAGCTGGGCCGAGAGGTGGCAGATGGAGTTTAATACGGAAAAGTGTGAGGTGATTCACTTTGGTAAGAGTAACAGGAGTACAGAATATAGGGCTAATGGAAGGACTCTTAGTAGTGTCGACGAGCAGAGAGATCTCAGGGTACATGTGCATAGATCCCTGAAAGTTGGCACCCAGGTTGATAAGGTTGTTAAGAAGGCGTATGGCGTGTTAGCTTTTATTGGTAGAGGGATTGAATTTCGGAGCCATGAGATCATGTTACAACTGTACAAAACTCTGGTGCAGCCACACTTGGAGTATTGCGTACAGTTCTGGTCGCTGCATTATAAGAAAGATGTGGAGGCATTGGAAAGGGTGTAGAGGAGGTTTACTGGCATGGTGGGAAGGTCTTATGAGGAAAGGCTGAGGGACTTGAGGTTATTTTCATTGGAGAGAAGAAGGTTACGAGGTGACCTAATTGAGGCATACAAGATGATCAGAGGATTGGATAGGGTGGACAGTGAGAGCCTTTTACCTCGGATGGTGATGGCTAACACAAGGGGACATAGCTTTAAATTAAGGAGTGGTAATTATAGGATGGATGTCAGAGGTAGGTTCTTGGTTTTGTGGCGGGTAGGTCGTGCCTTACTAACCTTATTGAGTTTTTTGAGAAAGTGACCAAAGAGGTGGATGGGGGTAAGGCAGTGGACGTGGTGTATATGGATTTTAGTAAGGCGTTTGATAAGGTTCACCATGGTAGGCTTCTGCAGAAAATGCAGATGTAAGGGATTGGGGATGATCTAAGAAATTGGATCAGGAATCGGCTAGCAGATAGGAGACAGAGGGTGGTGGTTGATGGTAAATATTCATCATGGAGTTCAGTTACGAGTGGTGTGCCTCAGGGATCTGTTTTGGGGCCACTGTTGTTTGTAATTTTTATTAATGATCTGGATGAGGGTATAGTTGGGTGGATTAGTAAATTTGCTGATGACACCAAAGTCGGAGGTGTGGTAGATAGTGAGGAAGGGTGTCATAGTTTGCAGGAAGACTTAGACAGGTTGCAGAGCTGGGCCGAGAGGTGGCGGATGGAGTTTAATACGGAGAAGTGTGAGGTAATTCACTTTGGTAGGAATAACAGATGTGTCGAGTATAGGGCTAACGGGAGGACTCTGAATAGTGTGGATGAACAGAGAACTAGGTGTATGTGTACATAGATCCCTGAAAGTTGGGAATCAAGTAGATAAGGTTGTTAAGAAGGCATACGGTGTCTTGGCGTTTATTGGTAGGGGGATTGAATTTAGGAGTCGCAGCGTTATGTTGCAACTGTACACAACTCTGGTGCGGCCGCACTTGGAGTACTGTGTGCAGTTCTGGTCCCCACATTACAGGAAGGATGTGGAGGCTTTGGAGAGGGTGCAGAGGAGGTTTACCAGGATGTTGCCTGGTATGGAGGGGAGATCCTATGAGGAGAGACTGAGGGATTTGGGGTTGTTTTCACTGGAAAGAAGGCGGCTAAGAGGGGATCTTATTGAAACATATAAGATGATTAGAGGTTTAGATAGGGTGGATAGTGATAGCCTTTTCCCTCTGATGGAGAAATCTAGCACGAGGGGGCATGGCTTTAAATTAAGGGGGGGGTAGTTATAGGACGGATGTCAGGGGTAGGTTCTTTACCCAGAGGGTGGTGAGGGATTGGAATGCCCTGCCTGCTGCAGTTGTAAGTGCGCCTAGTTTGGGGACGTTTAAGAGATCCCTGGATAGGTTTATGGACGAAAAGGAATTGGTTTAGGTTAGTGGGTCATTGTTTTTTTAACTGGTCGGCGCAACATCGTGGGCCGAAGGGCCTGTTCTGCGCTGAAATGTTCTATGTTCTATGTTTACTCAGAGGGTAATAAGGTTGTGGAATGCCCTGCCTGCAGCAGTTGTGAACTCGCCAACTTTAAGGGCATTCAAATGGTCAGTGGATAGGCATATGGATAACATTGGAATAGTTTAGGTTAGAGGGTCATTAGATTGGTTCCACTGGTCGGCGCAACATCGAGGGCCGAAGGGCCTGTACTGCGCTGTAATGTTCTATGTTCTACAGTAAGAAGTCTCACAACACCAGGTTAAAGTCCAACAGGTTTATTTGGCAGCACAAGCTTTCAGAGTCTTGCTCCTTCGTCAGGTGAGTGAGGACTTGTGTTCACAAAGAGGGCATATACAGACACAAACTCAGTTTACGAGATAATAGTTGGAATGTGAGTCTTTACAGGTAATCAAGTCTTAAAGGTACAGACAATGTGAGTGGAGAGAGGGCCAAGCAAAAGTTAAGGAGACGTGTATTGTCTCCAGCCAGGACAGTTAGTGAGATTTTGCAAGATCAGGCAAATCGTGAGGGTTAAAGATAGTGCGACATGAACCCAAGATCCCTGTTGAGGCTGTCCTCATGTGTGCGGAACTCGACTATCAGTTTCTGCTCAGTGATTCTGCATTGTCGTGTTTTGTGAAGGCCGCCTTGGAGAATGCTTACCCAAAGATCAGAGGCTGAATGTTCCATGACTGCGGAAGTGTTCCCTGACTGGAAAGGAACACTCCTGCCTGGTGATTGTCGAGTGGTATTCATTCATCCGTTGTCGTGGCAACTGCATGGTCTGGAGAACACTACAGCAGTCAAGGACATTCAGCCTCTGATGTTCGGGTAAGCGTTCTCCAAGGCAGTCTTCACGGCACATGACAACGCAGAATCACTGAGCAGAAACTGATAGCCAAGTTCCGCACACACGAGGACAGCCTCAACCGGGACCTTAGGTTCATGTCACACTATCTGTAACCCCCACGACTTGCCTGGGCTTGAAAAATCTCACTAACTGCCCTGGCTGGAGTCAATACACATTTCTTTAACCTGTGCTTAACTCTCTCTCCATTCACATTGTCTGTACCTTTAAGACTTGAATACCTGTAAAGACTCGCATTCCAATCATTACCTTGTAAATTGAGTTTGTATCTGCATATGCCCTGTTTGTGAACACAGCTCTTCACTCACCATATGAAGGAGCCTGAGACTCCAAAAGTTTGTGCTGCCAAATAAATCTGTTGGACTTTAACCTGGTGTTGTGAAACTTCTGACTGTGCCTATCCCCGTCCAACGCCGGCATCTCCACCTAAGGGAATCCCAGTCAAATATAAGGGAAGTTACTCACCAACCACAACAACCCTGTTATTCTTACATTTTTCATTAAACTGTCCACATATCGGTTTCTCTATCTCCCGCTGGTTTTTGGAAGGGAGTCATTTGGAAGGATCAGGGATATGAAAACAGTTAGGTATTTTCACTGTAATAAACTGGGCCACACAAAATCACAATATGCTGGGGATTAAATGGGCAGCCAATTGGAGTTTTAAATCTTAAACAGGGGAAAATGAAATTGGATATTGGAGAACAAGAGAAGCCGGTTGGGTTTGGACGCTAGGAGACAAAAATGTGTGCATAACCTCTACAGGGGCAGCGTAACCAGCAAGTGGCTGACATATTTAAGAATTTTGTGCATGAAGGAAAGGTATCTCTGTGGACAGGGCAGAATGGAAAAGGGCATTAAAATTATAAGAGATACAGGCACAAATCAATCCCTAATTTTGTTGTCCTAATCCATTGCGTAAGGCTTTTGCCAAGAACATGAAGTGGCAAGAAATATTTGCTCAGTATCATGGATATATCCACCCAATTCTTTGAAACCACACCTTTAACCACACCATTACAGTGAGGAGAGTAGTCGAAGAATTAACCAAATTCTTCACTAAATATGGCTTACAAAGGAGATACAATCAGACTAAGGGTCAGATCTTATCTCAGGAGTAGTCAAAGAGGTCATGAATAGCCTTGAGATCAAACAGTACAAATCATCAGCCTATCACCCAGAGTCCCAGGGAGCAGTGGAGGGGTGGCACCAGACTTTGAAAACCATGATGAGAACTTGTAGCCAAGATGACTCTTATAATTGGGACAAAGTCCATTTTTATTATTTGCAATTAAGGATACACCATATGAAGCCACTAAAATTAATCTCTTCGAATTGGTCTACGGCATGAGGTCAGAGCACCATTGAAATTAATTTGTGAAAAGTTGATAAGTCTGAAGTCGAGGTTAGACTGATATCTCAAATTTCATGGAAGGACTGTGAGGTGGCGAGAAAAACATTTAAAGACACCTCAGCAGGGAATGAAAGCCAGAGTTCGTTGGAAGGCCCAGACTCATTGGAGGCAATCTTACCCTTGTGCCCTGCCGGCCGATTGGTGGGGTGAGACAGTAAGATCATGACAGCCAAGAAATCAGGTTTGTGCCTGATTTGTTGTTTCTTGCGATCCTACCAGCAGATATCTGGTACAATCAACTGCAAGGCTGATTATAATATTTAAATTTATCTTAAATGTAAGCTGAATAGAATTAGTGAGCCCAGGGTGGGATCATCTGGGCTCACTCACCTCTGTGGCTTCGCCGGGGAAGGTGCTGTCCAGCAAGGATCACGTATGGTCCCCAATCAACAGGGAACAAATATGTTGGCTTCACTAGTAGAACCAGAGGTCATTGAAGACCTCCTGAGAGACTACGAGCACAGAGAATGCACCTTGGGCACTGCCAACCTGGCAGTGCCAACCTGGCACGCTGGCAGTGTCCACAGGGGCCAGAGGGGGTAGGGCCAAAGGGGTGCAGCCAGAGGCAGGGCAGGCCATTTGAGGAGGGGGTCCACTGTGCACTCTGCAGTAGTGATCAGTGGAGAGAGTGGGGGGTTGGGACCCCACCGCTCTGCCCTAGCAATTGGTCAGGGGGAAAGGAGTTCATGATCATTCCAGGCAGTGGGGGGGGCGGGGGTGGGGTATCGCAATTTGCTGCAGGGTCCCGCACTAGAGGGGAGGAGCTGATAGCAGCAGAGGGTACGGCAAACCTCTGTGTTCTCAGAACACAGGAACTTGCACATGAACAATTGCGCCCCTCCACTGCTACCAGCCGATTTTTGGGCAATTTAGGCCCCGCCCATTCCCCCATTGGTGGATTTCAAGTTTGTCAAAATTTTTTTGCCAGGGTGTGGTAAGATTCGATTTTTAAGTCGCCCAAAAAAAGGCATGATTTTCTCCTATTTATATACTTGTTGACACTTAGAGTTGTTTTGGTGAGATCACCCCCATTGTTTTACAACAGGGTTTGTGTTATTTTCTATGTCAGGGGTATCCCTGAAAGCTAGATTCAGCAGGCTGTATCAGACTGAAAGAAAACTAAATGAAGTAAACTGTTTGGTATGCATTCCAGATAGACGCAAATCACACAGGGTGTGTCATGTGAATGTGTTAAAGAAATATTGGGTTAGAGGAGATGAGAACATGCATGAGGTCTCATTAGTAATAAAGCATGGGAAAAAGAAGGGCTAAATTATGTCAATAGCATCCCTATAATTCAGCTGGGCAATGATGAAATACTGGAGAAGATAAACCAGCGGTTATCTCCCAGGTAAGAGCTGGATCGAATTGACAGATTTACTGCAGGCCTATAAGTGTATTTGCCAAGATAAACTAGGTAGAATGGGGTTAGCCACACAAGATGTTGATGTGAGGTACACCTCTCCAATCAAAAACATCCATGTAGGTTATGTGTAGCTAAGCATTGTCTTTCAATTTAAGACATTTCATTTTAAAAGGAGGGGATGTATCTGTGATTTGCCTAATAGTAACAAGAATTTAAAAAGCCTGAAAGATGGAAATCTGCCGAGTAAGAGTAGCAGCCAGAATTTCTAGAATTTCCAGGGATAAACAAGCCTCTAAAAGTGATCAGGGCATTCCAAAGGCATGAAAGCATCTAAAGATCGCCAGGTGTGAATTGCCCATGTAGTGGAAACAGATCACTTAGATGACTGCCAAAGAAATGTTTATTTTAACACACAGAAACAGGTTACCTAAATGACTTGCTGATTCTATGATTGTAGGAGCTGTTTCACTGCAAGAACACAAACTTGAATTTGAGAAGCCGGTGAAATATTTCTCAAGGAAATTAAACTGTCACCAACAGAAGCGTTCGATCATTGAGAAAGAAACTTTAAGCCTGGTACTGGCATTACAACACTTCAAAATTTATGTTGCTGGCAACCCATCAGAGACAATTATATATACGGACAACAACCCTTCCAAATTTTTGGAGAAATTTTGAGATTGGAACACTAGGCTATTCCAATGGAGTTTGCTATCACAATCATTCAGCCTAAAAATCATGTGGATGCTTTATCCAGAATATAAAAAAGACTTCTGAGGACAGTGGGTGTAAATTTGCTGGGGTGTCTTTTATGTTAATGCATGCTCTTGAATGTTGTAATATTTAATGAGATACTGCTCACCCCTAATTGCATTTGAGATTCACAGAAAACACTGGTAAACAATTTGATTCTGGAAGGCTTGCCTTTTCATCATCTCAATGTACATGCCTGCACTGAGGGAGGTGGTTAGCGCAGTTGGCTACATGGCTGGTTTGTGCTGCAGAACAGTAGCAGCAGCACAAGTTCAATTCCCATACCGGCTGAGGTTATTCATGAAGGTCTACCTTCTCAACCTTGCCCCTTGCCTGCGGTGTGGTGACCCTCAGGATAAATCATCACCAGTCATCTCTCCCCCTTAAAATGACTACACTTGCTAGAACTGATCTGCAGATAATCAAGAGGATACAACAGGATATAGATGGATTGGAGATTTGGGCACAGAAATGGCAGACGGGGTTTAATTCAAAAAAATGTGAGGTTATACATTTTGGAGGATCAAATTTAAGTATGAATTGTACAATAAATGGAAGAACCATTAGGAATATTAACATACGGAGGAATCTGGGCATGCAGGTCCACAGTTCCATAAAGATGGCAACACAGGCGGCCAAAGTGATTAAGAAAGCATATGGCACATGACTCCATCGGCCAGGCCACTGAGTATAAGAATTGGCAAATCATGTTGGAACTATATAAAACCTTGGTTAGGCCGCATTTGGAATATTGCGTACAGTTCTGGTCACCACATTCCAGAAGGATGTGAGAGTGCAAAGAAGGTTCAGCAGGATATTGCCTGGTCTTGAGGGTGTTGGATATGAGGAGAGGTTGAATAAACTAGGATGGTTTTCACTTGAAAGACAGAGGCTCAAGGGAGACCTGAGGCAGATGGAATGCAATGTTGGCAAGTGTGAGGTTATGCACTTTGGTAGGAATAATAGTAGGAAGGACTACTACTTACAGGGCGAAAAGCAGAGGGACCTGTGGGTCCTTATGCATGAGTCGCAAAAACCCAGCCTACAGGTGCAGCAGGTGGTCAGGAAGGCAAATGGGATGCTGGCCTTCATAGCGAGGGGGATTGAATATAAAAGTAGGGAGGTCTTGCTGCAACTGTACAGGGCACTGGTGAGGCCGCAGCTGGAGTACTGTGTGCAGTTTTGGTTGCCGTACTTGCGCAAGGATATTTTGGCCTTGGAGGGAGTGCAGAGGAGGTTCACTAGGCTGATACCGGAGTTGAGGGGGTTGAGCTATGAGGAGAGGCTGAATAGACTGGGCTTGTACTCGTTAGAGTTTAGAAGGATGAGGGGGGATCTTATTGAGACGTATAAGATGATGAAAGAGATGGATAGGGTAGAGGTAGAGAGATTCTTCCCGCTCAGAAAGGATAGCAGGACTAGAGAGCACAGCCTCAAGATAAGGGGGAGGCAGTTTAGAACAGAGTTGAGGAGGAACTTCTTCACTCAAAGGGTGGTGAATCTCTGGAATTCTCTGCCCGTTGAAGTGGTGGAGGCTACCTCGCTGAATATATTTAAGTCACGGGTAGATAGGTTTCTGATAGACAAGGGAATTAAGGGTTATGGGGAGAAAGCGGGAAAGTGGAACTGATCCACTTCAGATCAGCCATGATCTTATTGAATGGCAGGGCAGGCTCGAAGGGCTAGATGGCCTACTCCTGCTCCTATTTCTTATGTTCTTATTTTATGTTCTGACAGAGGCATATGAGAGACATAAGCTGGGTGGATAATCAGAGGCTTTTTCCAAGGGTGGAAGTGTCAATTACAAGGGGGCACAGGTTCAAGGTGAGACGGAGAATGCTTAAGGGAGATGTGCAGGGGAGGTTTTTCACATAGAGAGTGGTGAGTGGCTGGAACACGCAACCAGAGGAGGTGGTGGAAGCAGGCACATTAGCAACATTTAAGAGGCATCAGGATGGTACCTGGAGAGGAAAGGAATAGAGAGATACGGTATGAGCTTGGGCAGAAGGGTTTTTTAGTTTAGTTAGGGTATCATGGTCGGCACAGGCTTGGAGGGCTGAAGGGCCTGTTCTTGCTCTGTACATTTTTTTGTTCTTGTTCTTTATATAACTATCAATGTCATGAATCCTAGCTGACAGACATTTAGTCAATTGTAGCTCCATAGTTACTCTATTTTTAAAAAACTTGTTCCTGAGATATGAACATCACTAGTTAAGCCTGTGCCGACCATGATACCCTAACTAAACTAAAAAAACCCTTCTGCCCAAGCTCATACCGTATCTCTCTATTCCTTTCCTCTCCAGGTACCATCCTGATGCCTCTTAAATGTTGCTAATGTGCCTGCTTCCACCACCTCCTCTGGTTGCGTGTTCCAGCCACTCACCACTCTCTATGTGAAAAACCTCCCCTGCACATCTCCCTTAAGCATTCCCCGTCTCACCTTGAACCTGTGCCCCCTTGTAATTGACACTTCCACCCTTGGAAAAAGCCTCTGATTATCCACCTTGTTTACGCCTCTCACACATTGAATGTCAGTTAAATCTAGAACTACTAAGGGGGCGGGATTCATTGGCCCCATTCAGTGACAGTGGGAATCCTGCCTGCTGAATCAGGCACAGAGCTAAAATTGGAACTCCCACCAGGTATGAGGGCTATCAGGATTCATCCGCCCCGCCAATCCTGATCGGGCTCCTGGCCCGAGTGGGTGGCAGTCCAATTAATTTGCAAACTTACCAACTGTAACACCCTCTCCACCAGGATGTGGGTCTTATAGTTGGATTGCCCCATCTAATCATGGCAAACTTGAAGATCACTTCTGCCATGGTAATATCAGACTGATGTGTAATCAATGTCAGCATTCCTGCCTTTCAGCAGAGAAAATGCTGAAAATTTAATTTCCATGCCCCCCACCGCCCCCCCAGTCACCTGGCAGACTTTTAAATCATTGCAGCAGTTCATTCTGCAGCAGAGATTTTCCTTTCTCTCTATCAGAAGCTACAGGTGTAAGCAGATCCCTTTGAAGACAGAGAGGAGAAGCCGATTTTACTGTGTGGTGGTGGGTGGGGGGAGTGTGTGATTCAGTCTTCACAACTGACCACTCACCCCCCCAATGTTTTCACATAGCTTTCAGCTGAACTCTCAGAGCCTTCCTTGCAAGCTCAAATGTTTGAAACCCTCTCTATGCATTGAAAACATTTGATATCTGTGAATTTCAAAGTGCAGTGCTTTCAAATAGGCTTTGATTGACAGTTAATGGATTTATCCTCATCCACTAGTCAGCTGTATTTATTTGCCTTTGCCTTCACACTTGAATGCATCTCAAGTACCTCCACTGCAATATTTACAAAGACTCTAAGCCTGATTGACAGTTGTGGTTGGCTTTCAAAGGAAATGGATGTTAGGGAACTTGGAGAAATAGTGATGTCGTGAGGAGTATACATATAACAGACAGGAGGTGCTAAAAAAGGTAGATAAATCCACGGGACCTGATGAAGTGTATCCCAGGACATTGTGGGAGGCTACAAAGGAAATTGTGGGTCCCCTAGCAGAGATACTTGAATCATCGACAGTCACAGGTGAGGTACCTGAAGATTGGAGGGTGGCAAATGTTGTGCCTTTGTTGAAAAAGGGCTGCAGGAAAAAGCCTGGGAGCTACAGGCCAGTGAGCCTCTCATCAGTAGTGGGTAACTGTGAGAAGGTATTCTGAGAGACAGGATCAACAGGCATTTAGAAAGGCAAGGACTGATTAGGGACAGTCAGCATGGCTCTGTGAGTGGAAAATCATATCTCATAAATTTGATTGAATTTTTTGAAGGGGTAACCTAGAAGATAGATGAGGGCAGTGCAGTTGATGTTGACATTAGTAAGGCCTTTGACAAGGTACCGCATGGTAGGTTGTTGCATAAGGTTAAATTTCACGGGACCCAGGGTGAGGTAACCAAATGGATACAAAATTGGCTTATTGACAACAGCCAGAGAGAGGGTGGTTATAGCGGGTTGTTTTTCAAACTGGAGACCTGTGTTGTGTCCACTGTTATTTGTCATTTATATTAATGATTTGTATGAGAATTTAGGAAGCATGGTTAGTAGGTTTGCAGATGACACCAAGATTGTTGGCATTGTGGACAATGAAAAAGTTACCTCGGATTGCAACAGGATCTTGATCAATTGGGCCATTGATCAATAGCAGATAAAATTTAATTTAGATAAATGCGAGTTGATGCATTTTGGTAGATCGATCCATGGCAGGAGTTACTCAGTTCATGGTAGGGCACTGGGGAGAGTTATAGAACAAAGAGATCGAGAGGTACATGTTCATAACCCTTTGAAAGTGGAGTCACAGGTGGACAGGGTGGTGAAGAGAGCATTTGGCATACTTGATTTCATTGGTCAGAACATTGAATACAGGAGTTGGGACGTCTGGTTGAAATTGTACAAGACATTGGTAAAGCCACACTTGGAATACTGATCACCTCATTATAGAAAGAATATTATTAAACTAGAAAGAGTGCAGAAAAGGTTTACTAGGATGCTACCAGGACTTGATGGTTTGAGTTATAAGGAGAGCTGGATAGATTGGCACTTTTTTCTCTGAAGCGTGGGAGGCTTAGGGTGACCTTATAGAAGTCTATAAAATAATGAGGAGCACAGATCAGCTTGATAGTCAATATCTTTTCCCAAAAGCAGGGCAGTTTAAAACTAGAGGGCATAGGTTTAAGGTGCAAGGGGAGAGATATAAAAGGGTCCAGAAGGCAATTTTTTCACACAAAGGGTAGTGAGTGTCTGGAGCAAGCTGCCAGAGGCAGTAGGTGGGTACAATTTTGTCTTTAAAAAAGCATTTAGACAGTTACATGAGTAGGATGGGTATCAAGGCATATAGACCAAGCACAGGCAATTGGGATTAGCCTAGTCATTTAAAAAAGGGACAGCATGGAGAAGTTGGGCCGAAAGGCCTGTTTCCATGCTGTAAACCTGTATGATCTATGAAAAGGAAATAAGTCGTTTCACTTCCTCTTTTTGCAGATCACTTATTCCTGTTGAAGAAACCAGAGCTAAACACACAAGGTCCAACCCCCCAATTCTTCAGCTCCACACAGCCTGTGCAATCTGGGGCTGCATTGGGCTGGAGAAGCCAGCCTGTAGTCACAGCAAGGAATCTGAGTGAGTAGGGTAAGCACTTTTATATCCCCTTAACATGTGAGATTGAAAGATTGTGAAATGAACAGTGCCAGAAATAAGAAAAGATGAATTCATTGGGAAATCAAGAACAGAAAGAGAAATAAATAGAGAAAAAGAAAGATCTAAAAAAAAACACAGAAGCTGGAGAGGAATGAGAAGTGACAGTGAACAATAAACTGGTTACATGGAGGAATAACAGAAATCAAAAAACAGATGCTCCTCAGACTTGTTACGAAGATATTGGACAGAATTTTCCCCTCTGGGTATTAAGTATATTGGTGGGCAGGACACGCAGCATGTTTCCTGCTGGATGGTATGCTGGAATATTGCACTTGATCTCATGTTTAGAAGATCATTAATTATTCACTAGCTCGCATCTCTCCAAATCAAATGATGGAGAGGACACTAATTCACCCATTCAACTTTCACCTAATGGGGTTGAAAGTCCTGGCTCCATATTTAAATAGTAAAAAGTCTGACAACACCAGGTTTCAGTCCAACCGATTTATTTGATAGTAAACTCACTAGTTTTCGGGTTAGCCCCTTCGTCAGGTGAATGGAGAGTTCTGGCCTCAGACAGAGCATATAAAGCACAGACAGTTTACAGATTACTGATTAGAATGCGAATCTTTACACCTAACCTGCTGTTCAAGTCTTAAAGTGGCCGACAATGTGTGTGGAAGGAGCACTGATCACAGGTTAAAGAGATGTGGGCAACCTATAACACAGACTACGCTGAGAGACTTTGCCGTCGCACCTCTCTCACACTTCTCAACCACCTCATACACCAGCTTTACAGCAAATGCCGCACCCTGGAAACTAAAATGGAATACATATTCTCAACTCGCGCTCAGGACACAGACCAACTGCGAAACTCTGCCAAGCAGATGAGACAAAGAAACTACACCACCTACATGCACACCAAGAACAGGAAAGTTGAAAAACTTGGCATCACCGCCAGCAACAACCAAACCTCCCCCAGTACCACAGTAGAAAACAGCACTACCGCAGGGAGGTCCGTTGTCAACTTGTCGGACTACACACTTCAACCAGATGAAATCGAAGTTCTCAGCCGAGGGCTCAATTTCTGCCCCACCACCAAAATGGACCCCATCAGTCTTGCAGCAGACACAGAGGAATTCATCAGGCGAATGAGGCTGTGGGAGTTTTTCCACAAACCCCAAGAGGCCAGCAACGAACACAATGAGATAGCCGATGAACCAGGACAGCCGACACAGAGATCCACAGTGCAACAACCTAAGAGGAAGGAATCCAACTGGACTGCTCTGGAAAGCCACTGCCCTCGACTGGACTTGTATGCCCAAACCATCAGGAGGTGCGTTAACACCAGATTCATCAGCCGCACTCACAAGACAGCCCCGAACATCACCCAAGCACAATGCAACGCCATCCACGCTCTCAAGACCAACCACAACATTGTCATCAAACCAGCAGACAAAGGAGGGGCCATTGTCATACTGAACAGAACGGATTACTGTAAAGAAGTGTACCGACAACTAAACAATGAGGAACACTACAGACAGTTACCCACAGATCCAACCAAAGAACACACTCGTCAACTCAACAATCTGATCAAGACCTTTGATCCGGACCTTCAGAGCACCCTCCGTGCTCTCATTCCACGTACTCCCCGCATTGGAGATCTCTACTGCCTCCCATAGATACACAAGGCAAACACACCCAGCCGTCCCATCGTATCGGGCAATGGAACTCTGTGTGAGAACCTCTCCGGCTACGTCGAGGGCATCCTGAAACCCATTGTACAAAGAACCCCCAGCTTTTGTCGCGACACTACGGACTTCTTACTGAAACTCAGCACACACGGAGCAGTTGAACCAGGGACACTCCTCATCACAATGGATGTCTCGGCGCTCTACACCAACATCCCCCACAACGATGGCATTGCTGCGACTGCCTCAGTACTCAATGCTGACAACTGCCAGTTTCCAGATGCAATTTTACAACTCATTCGCTTTATCCTGGACCACAATGTCTTCACCTTCAACAACCAGTTTTTCATCCAGACACATGGAACAGCCATGGGGACCAAATTTGCACCTCAATATGCCAACATCTTCATGCACAGGTTCGAACAAGACTTCTTCACTGCACAGAATCTTCAGCCGATGCTATACACTAGATACATCGATGACATTTTCTTCCTTTGGCCTCATGGTGAACAATCACTGAAACAACTATATGATGATATCAACAAATTCCACCCCACCATCAGACTCACCATGGACTTTTCCCCAGAATCAGTTGCATTCTTGGACATACGCATCTCCATTAAGGACGGTCACCTCAGCACCTCACTGTACCGCAAGCCCACAGACAATCTCACAATGCTCCACTTCTCCAGTTTCCACCCTAAACATGTTAAAGAAGCCATCCCCTATGGACAAGCTCTCCGTATACACAGGATTTGCTCAGATGAGGAGGATCGTGACAGACACCTCCAGATGCTGAAAGATGCCCTCATAAGAACAGGATATGGCGCTCGACTCATAGATCGACAGTTCCAATGCACCACAGCGAAAAACCGCACCGATCTCCTCAGAAGACAAACACGAGACACAGTGGACAGAGTACTCTTCGTCATCCAGTACTTCCCTGGAGCGGAGAAGCTACGACATCTTCTCTGGAGTCTTCAACATATCATTGATGAAGACGAACGTCTTGCCAGGGCCATCCCCACACCCCCACTTCTTGCTTTCAGACAACCACGCAACCTCAAACAGACCATTGTTCGCAGCAAACTACCCAGCCTTAGGGAGAACAGTGACTACAACACCACACAACCCTGCCACAGCAACCTCTGCAAGACATGCCGGATCATCGACATGGATACCATCATCACACGTGAGAATACCATCCACCAGGTACATGGTAAATACTCTTGCAACTCGGCCAACATTGTCTACCTGATACGTTGCAAGAAAGGATGTCCCGAAGCATGGTACATTGGGGAGACCATGCAGACGCTACAACAACGGATGAATGAACATCACTCAACAATCACCAGGCAAGACTGTTCCCTTCCTGTTGGCGAACACTTCAGTGGTCACGGGCATTCAGCCTCTGACCTTCGGGTAAGCATTCTCCAAGGCAGCCTTCACGACACACGACAGCGCAGAGTCGCTGAGCAGAGACTGATAGCCAAGTTCCGCACACATGAGGACGGTCTCAACAGGGATCTTGGGTTCATGTCGCACTATCTGTAACCCCCGTGACTTGCCTGGGTTCGCAAAACCTCACTTACTGTACTGTCTGGAGACAATACACATCTCTTTAACCTGTGATCAGTGCTCCTTCCACTCACGTTGTCGGCCACTTTAGGACTTGAACAGCAGGTTAGGTGTAAAGATTCGCATTCTAATCAGTAATCTGTAAACTGTCTGTGCTTTATATGCTCGGTCTGAGGCCAGAACTCTCCAATCACCTGACGAAGGGACTAACCCCGAAAGCTAGTGAGTTTACTATCAAATAAATCGGTTGGACTTAAACCTGGTGTTGTCAGACTTTTTACTGTGTTTACCCCAGTCCAACGCTGGCATATCCACATCATCCATATTTAAATGCCAGCTGATCACATTCACTCTCGTCAGTCCTGTTGTGTTTTGGTTAGCTCCTGAGATGGCCCACAGGAGAAAGACTATAACCTCAAGGTTCAACCACAATTCCCTTGAGGCTCTGACCTGAAGCTAACATTAGGATGTCCTCTTCCCAGGGAATGGAACCGAGAAGTTCATTCCAACCTCACCTTGCATTCCTGGGAGACTGTCACAGATATCTGTGTCATAGGAAACTAGCAACGGAATGCCTTACAGAACAGGAAGAGGATGAATGATCTCATCTGCTCTGTCAGGGAAAGTCTATCTGCTATTCACTCCAAACTCACCATCTCATAATGGCAGTAAGGATTACAGTGCTCAGGGTTCTTATACAATACCAGCCAGAGAGACATCAGCACTGATTGTCACACGGAAACTTTAATCTCACCAGCATCTCATCTATCAGGCTGCGTAATCTCCAACCTGAGCCCTTCCTAGGGAGGGTTCAGTACTCCCTACTCCATCTTTTCTCAACACATTCCATCCATTTGTTTTCATGCAAACCACACCAAGAGAGAGTGATTCCCCCATTGGAGGAGGAGTGGCTGACATCCAGGAGCTCATTTGATTTGAGGAAGATGCCATGGATGTCGTCTACATGGATTTTAATAAAGCATTTGACAAGGTCCCTCATCGCATGGCAAGAGGTTAAATCTCACGGATCAAAGGTGAATTAGCTAGATGGTACAGAACTGGCTTGGCCATAGAAGACAGAGGGTAGCAGTGGAGAGGTCTTTTTCCGGTTGGAGGTCCGTGACTAGTGGTGTTTCACAGGGCTCTGTACTGGGACCTCTGATATATATAAATGATTTGGAAGACGATGTAGCTGGTCTGATTAGTAAGTTTGCAGATGACACAAAGATTGTTGGAGTTGCAGATAGTGATGAGGGTTGTCAGAGAATACAGCAGGATATAGATAGGCTGGAAAATTGGGCGGAGAAATGGCAGACGGTATTTAATCCAGATAAATGCAAAGCGATGCATTTTGGTAGATCTAATGTAGATCTAATGCGGGGGGAGCTATACAATAAATGGCAGAACCATCAGGAGTATAGACACACAGAGGGGCCTAGGTGTGCAAGTCCACAGATCCTTGAAGGTGGCAGCACAGGTGGAAAAGGTGGTGAAGAAGGCATATGGCATGCTTGCCTTTATTGGATGGGGCATAGATTACAAAAGTTGGCATGTGATGTTGCGGTTATATAGAACGTTGGTTAGGCCACATTTGGAATACTGCGCCCAGTCCTAGTCACCACACTACCAGAAGGACTTGGAGGCTTTGGAGAGAGTGCAGAGGAGGTTTACCAGGATGTTGCCTAGTATGGACAGTATTAGCTATGAGGTGAGATTGAGTAAACTAGGGTCATTCTCCCTGGAAAGACAGAGGTTAGGGGGCGACCTAATAGAGGTTTATAAAATTATGAAGGGCGTAGACAGGGTGAACAGTTGGAAGCTTTTTCCCAGGTCAGAAATGACAAACACAAGGGGTCATAAGTTCAAGGTAAGGAGGGGAAAGGTTCAATACGGATATGCGGGGGATGTATTTTACACAGAGGGTGGTGGGGGCCTGGAATGTGCTGCCAAGCAAGATGGTTGAGGCAGACATGCTAGGATCATTTAATACTTATCTAGATAGCCACATGAGCAGACTGGGAATAGAGGGATACAAACGGATGATCTAGTTAGGTACACATGATTGGTGCAGGCTTGGAGGGTCAAAGGGCCTGTGCTGTATTGTTCTCTGTTCGTTCCTTGTTCTTTATCAAGTTGGCAGGGGAAGACAAGGATCGATTTGTTGTGATGGAGAAATCGATCTCTCCCAACAAGTGAAATGTGAAAGAAAATATATTGTGATGTCACACGAGGTTGGGCAATGATATAGGCAGAGTTATGAGAAACAATGTAAATACTCAGAAATCCAAGTCCAATTAATAAGCAATTTATTATTTAACCCACATGAAAGCACGGTCATGAAAACAGCAAAGGTTCTAGATACCGAGGAAGTTCATTGTCCACAAACTGCACAGTGAATTCCCACTCAGCAGGTAATCTGCACAGGAATCCACCACCTTCCAAGTTTTCACCCTCAGGCTTCCTTTTTTAGCAGGACTCAGCATTCAGTGAATGTCTTAATTGTCCCCCGTGCAGCATCCAGCCCTCGTGACATATATTCATCAGCTGGGCTACTTTATAAAGTCATTTCTTTTCAAAATGAACAACTGCTGAGCTGACAAGATGGCTCCAGCTGGTCACATGCTATCTTCCTCCAGTTTCAGCAAGCATTTGGGATGTCACTTTTCTTGCATAGCATAAACATTCCCTCCCTGGCATCAAAATTGCCCAGCAGATGGTTGGTCTGCTCTGGCCAACTTCAGACAAACACAACTCGTCACAGATCCTAATCCCTAATAATGGTGTTCATCATTGAATGGAATCATAGAATCCTGACAGTGCCGAGGGAGGCCATTCAGCCCATCCAGCCTGCACCCACAACAATCCACCCAGGCCTTATCGCCATAACCCCCGAGGGTGTCACTGGCGCTCTGGGGTGGGGGGGGGAGGGGGGAAGAGTGAGAAATATTTAATACAGTTACGGATATCCATCCCAACCCGCCTACTCCCTCCTAGTAACCAGCATCCCCATAAGCCTGGAAGCTGGCAACCTGACACCATCCATTGTGCCATGCATCACCTCAATGGGTTGGTAACGGTTGACATCCTTGCCACTGCAGACAAGGAGACCATACAGGTGGGCAGAGGTGGTTCCCCATTACAGACCCTTGAAGCATAGGCATGGGTGCAACCACTGCATTAACTTCCAGCTATGGTTTGCAGCTTAGCCAGGCAGGGGAGGAACAGCCTCCTAACAATCATGGGTTCCCATCAAATGAACAATGCAGAATCCATGCAGTGTGAGGGACCATGTTAATACCGAGTGAGCTCCCTTGACTGGGACAGCAGCTTTCAGACCTGCTTAATATTAGTGGGTCCTGGGATGCAAGGTCTGGAGTCCATTTCTTGCCTATTAACTTAAACACCCTCTAAGCATTCCAGTTTAATGAGACAAACAAGAACTGACTCTTTAATTCATTCAACAATCTCTCTTTATTTAGCACTTTAGGTACCAACTCAAACTTAAACAGTTGCAACATTTACTCTTTTACTGAACTTCAACTTTTAACTGAACACTAACTTTAATTATTTAACTAAAAATAGACACCACCAGGTTTGGGAAATACCTTGGCCAAGAATATCTCCGATGTAGAATCTATCTTTGTATTCTTCTCTGAAGAATTCCTTCAGGGGACGTTTTTTACAATGGTGAACCTCTATAGACCTGTTGCTAGAAAATAAAGGACTGTACATGTCCTTTATCAACAAATTCTTTCAAAATGCTTCCAGAAGATTCTCTGTCATCCAGCCAATTGTAACTGAGGTGCAATCATATGGCTCAAACAGTCAATGAAATTACTTGTAAACAATATCATTATAATTGGTTCGAATGGCATGTCTCTCACATAAACGCAATAAAATTCGATGCCATCTAGTCTACTTGAAAGTAAACAACTTCCCATATTTGGTCAATACAGGAAGCTTAAGATCACAGTTCCCAGACCAGATTCTGACTCTGAGTGACTTTATGACTTGCATCTGGTTTTAATTATAAATTGACCAAAAATCCCAGCAGGCTTATCTCTGAGCCCGAATAGCCATTTTAAAGCCAATGTTGCCATTATTGTTGTTAAAATTATTGTTGTAGTCATTCTTTCTCCACCTACAAGTCAGCCACAGTACCTATCCAGCTGACGAAGGCACAGCTAGTTCCGAAAGCTAGTGGCGTTTGCTACAAATAAACCTGTTGGACTTTAATCTGGTGTTGTGAGACTTCTTATAGCAGACAAACAGCAGGCAGACAGTTCAATATGAGTGGAGTTGGCGGTGGACATCATGTGACACCCTCAGGAGGGTCTCTCAGCAGCCAGGGGATGCTCTATGCACACACTATGGATCAGCAGCCAACAGCGGCCCCCAATGTTCAGACTCCTAGACTGGCATGGGCCTTCAAAAACACCAGCACGCATGCCCCACCCCACCCAGCAACTTTGCAGCACCTGAGGATTCCCCTGTACTCCAGGGACTGCCGCTCAATGGGACTTACTTCCTCTCTCTCTTCTGCTACTGTTGTGTCTGTCCAGACTTGTATAATCCATATGTGATTCGTGCCGACATAATGTCACACCGGAGAGGTTGGAAAGAACATAAGAACATAAGAAATAAGAGCCGGAGTAGGCCATCTAGCCCTTTGAGCCTGCCCCGCCATTCAATAAGATCATGGCTGATCTGAAGTAGATCAGTTCCACATTCCCGCCCTCTCCCCATAACCCTTAATTCCCTTGTCTGTCAAAAACCTATCTACCCGTGACTTAAATATATTTAGCGAGGTAGCCTCCACCACTTCAACGGGCAGAGAATTCCAGAGATTCACCACCTTTGAGTGAAGAAGTTCCTCCTCAACTCTGATCTAAACTGCACCCCCCCCTTATCTTGAGGCTGTGTCCTCTAGTTCTGCTGTCCTTTCTAAGCGGGAAGAATCTCTCTACCTCTACCCTATCCATCCCCTTCATTATCTTATACGTCTCTATAAGATCCCCCTCATCCTTCTAAACTCCAACGAGTACAGACCCAGTCTACTTAGTCTCTCTTCATAGTCCAACCCCCTCATCTCCTGTATCAGCCTAGTGAACCTCCTCTGCACTCCCTCCAAGGCCAATATATCCTTCCGCAAGTGCGGCAACCAAAACTGCACACAGTACTCCAGCTGCGGCCTCACCAGTACCCTGTACAGTTGCAGCAAGACCTCCCTGCTTTTATATTCTATCCCCCTCGCTATAAAGACCAACATTCCATTCGCCTTCTTGATCACCTGCTGCACCTGCAGACTGGGTTTTTGCGACTCATGCACAAGGACCCCCAGGTCCCTCTGCACCGTAGCATGCTGCAGTTTTTCGCATTTTAAATAATAATCCCTCCTACTATTATTTCTGCCAAAGTGGATAACCTCACACTTGCTAACATTATACTCCATCTGCCAGGTCCTCGCCCACTCACTCAGCCTATCCAGATCCCTCTGCAGACTTTCCACACCCTCCACGCAATTTGCTTTCCCGCTCATCTTCGTGTCATCAGCAAATTTTGTTACCCTACACTCAGCCCCCTCCTCCAGATCATCTATATAAATGGTAAACAGTTGAGGCTCCAGCACCGATCCCTGCGGCACTCCACTAGTCACCAACTGCCAACCAGAATAGCACCCATTGATACCAACTCTCTGCTTCCTGTTAGACAACAATCCTCTATCCACGCTAACACCTTACCCCCAACTCCATGCACCCTAACCTTTTGTAGCAACCTTTTGTGAGGCACCTTATCAAACGCCTTTTGAAAATCTAAAAACAGCACACCCACCGGTTCCCCTCTGTCTACCGCACTAGTCACATCCTCATAGAAATCCAATAAATTCGTCAAACACGACTTCCCCTTAACGAAACCGTGCTGCGTCTGCTCTATCAAACCATTCTCTTCTACGTGCCTCGCTATTTCTTCTTTAATGATGGATTCTAGCATTTTTCCAACTACAGGCGTTAAACTAACCGGCCTATAATTCCCTGCCTTTTGTCTGAAACCTTTTTTAAACAGCAGCATAACATTAGCCATTTTCCAATCTTCCGGCACTTCCCCGGAATCCAGCGAATTTAGATAAATAACTACTAAGGCATCCACTATCACCTCTGCCATTTCTTTCAGAACCCTGGGATGCATTCCATCCGGTCCTGGGGACTTGTCCACCTTCAGTCCCATTAGTCTATCAAGCACTACCTCTTTAGTGACAATAATCGCATTCAGGCCCTCAACTCCTACCATCCTTCTATCTTTAATATCCAGCAAACTATTTGTGTCCTCCTCCGTGAAGACCAAGGCAAAAAACTTATTTAAAGCCTCAGCCATTTCCTCATCGCCCACCGCTAAATCCCCCCTCTCATCCTCCAAAGGTTCAACATTCCCTCTAACCAGCCTCCTTTTCTTTATAAAAGTCTGGACAGACACAACAGTAGCAGAAGAGAGAGAGAGGATATTGCCAAACTTGCCAATGATATGTTAACCTATTTAAATGCATAGAACATAGAACATCGAACATTACAGCGTAGTACAGGCCCTTCGGCCCTCGATGTTGCGCCGACCGGTGGAACCAATCTAATGACCCTCTAACTTAAACTATTCCAATGTTATCCATATGCCTATCCAATGACCATTTGAATGCCCTTAAAGTTGGCGAGTCCACAACTGCTGCAGGCAGGGCATTCCACGCCCTTACTACCCTCTGAGTAAAGAACCTACCTCTGACATCTGTCCTATAATTACCACCTCTTAATTTAAAGCTATGTCCCCTTGTGTTAGCCATCACCATCCGAGGTAAAAGGCTCTCACTGTCCACCCTATCCAATCCTTTGATCATCTTGTATGCCTCAATCAGGTCACCTCGTAACCTTCTTCTCTCCAATGAAAATAACCTCAAGTCCCTCAGCCTTTCCTCATAAGACCCTCCCATCATACAAGGCAACATCCTGGTAAACCTCCTCTGCACCCTTTCCAATGCCTCCACATCTTTCTTATAATGCAGCAACCAGAACTGTACGCAATACTCCAAGTGTGGCTGCACCAGAGTTTTGTACAGTTGTAACATGATCTCATGGCTCCGAAATTCAATCCCTCTACCAATAAAAGCTAACACGCCATACGCCTTCTTAACAACCTTATCAACCTGGGTGCCAACTTTCAGGGATCTATGCACATGTACCCTGAGATCTCTCTGCTCGTCAACGCTACTAAGAGTCCTTCCATTAGCCCTATATTCTGTACTCCTATTACTCTTACCAAAGTGAATCACCTCACACTTTTCTGCATTAAACTCCATTTGCCACGTCTCAGCCCAGCGCTGCAGCTTATCTATGTCCCTCTGCAAACTGTAACATCCATCCTCACTGTTTACAACTCCTCCGACTTTGGTGTCGTCAGCAAATTTACTAACCCATCCTTCTACACCCTCATCTAGGTCATTTATAAAAATGACAAACTGCAGTGGCCCCAAAACAGGGTACACCACTTGTAACTGAACTCCAGGTTGAATATTTCCCATCAACCACCACCCTCTGTCTTCTATCAGCTAGCCAATTCCTGATCCAAACTGCTAAATCACCCTCAATCCCATGCATCTGCATTTTCTGCAATAGCCTACCTTGGGGAACCTTATCAAATGCTTTACTAAAATCCATATACACCACGTCAACTGCCTTACCCTTATCCACCTCTTTGGTCAACTTTTCAAAAAACTCGATAATGTTTGTGAGGCACGACCTACCCTTCACAAAACTGTATTGACTATCCCTAATCAATTTATTTCTCTCTAGGTGATTATAAATCCTATCCGTTATAATTCTTTCCAAAACTTTGCCCACAACAGAAGTAAGGCTCACTGGTCTATAATTCCCAGGATGGTCTCTACTCCCCTTCTTGAACAAGGGGACAACATCTGCTATCCTCCAGCCTTCCAGCACTATACCTGAAGCCAATGACGACATGAAGCTCAAAGCCAAAGGCTCTGCAATCTCCTCCCTAGCCTCCCAGAGAATCCTAGGGTAAATCCCATCCGGCCCAGGGGACTTGTCTATTTTCATACTCTCAAGAATTGCCAACACCTCCTCCTTATGTACCTCAATCCCGTCTAGTCTACTACCTGGTATTGCAGTATTCTCCTTGACTACACTGACTTTTTCCTGCGTGAATACTGACGAAAAATACTCATTCAGTTCCTCTCCTATCTCTTCAGGCTCCACGCACAACTTCCCACTGCTGTTTCTGACTGGCCCTAATCTTGCCCTAACCAATCTTTTATTCTTGACCTACCTGTAGAAAGCTTTAGGATTTTCCTTGATCCTATCCGCCAAAGTCATCTCATGTCCTCTTCTAGCTCTTCTTAACTCTCTCTTTAGCTCCTTCCTGGCTAATTTATAACTCTCCAGTGCCCTAACTGAGCCTTCACGTCTCATCTTTACATAAGCCTGCTTCTTCCTCTTCACCAGAGATTCAACTTCCTTCGTACGCCACGGTTCCCTTGCTCAACCACTTCCTCCCTGCCTGACAGGTACATATTTATCAAGGACTCCCAGTAGCTGCTCCTTGAATAAGCTCCACATTTCAGATGTTCCCAGCCCCTGCAATTTCCTACTACACCCTCTGTATCCTAAATCTCGCCTAATAGCCTCATAATTACCTTTCTCCTAGCTATAACTTCTGCCGTTCGGTATATGCCTATCCCTTTCCATCACTAAGGTAAATGTAACCGAATTGTGGTCACTATCACCAAAGTGCTCACCTACCTCCAAGTCTAACACCTGGTCTGGTTTATTACCCAGTACCAAATCCAATGTAGCCTCACCTCTTGTTGGTCTATCTACATACTGTGTCAGGAAACTTTCCTGCACACATTGGACAAAAACTGACCCCTCTAACGTGCTTGAACTATAGCTTTTCCAGTCGATATTTGTAAAGTTAAAGCCCCCATAACAACTACCCCGTTACTTTCGCACCTATCCAGGATCATCTTTGCAATCCTTTCCTCTACATCTCTGGAACTTTTTGGAGGCCTATAAAATACTCCCAACAGTGTGATCTCTCCTTTCCTGTTTCTAATCTCAGCCCACACTACCTCAATAGACATGGAAATTGGACATTCTGCCCACTGTTTGCACTGGGGAAAATTGTTTGGGAGAATCCTGAACTGCCTGACACTGAGTGTGAATTTGATATTTTGGGTCTCACTTTATTTTTCCACCCCGCTGCACTAATCAATCATCGCAATAGGTGGAAAGATCGCACCCTTTTTTTTGATATTATGTCGTGTGGCTGTGTTTCTTTCTGTCAGTCAGCTGCACCTAAAATTAGCAATGAAGCAGAACAGATCAGAGTTTATATCCTGTTGATTTTGTTAGAGTTGATTCAATTAAAATAAAGCTTTCAAACATCGAAACAAAACCTTCAGTTGATTGATAAAGATTTATACAATGGAAAATTTGCTGTATTCTTCTCAATTTGCAATGAGTCTGTTGGTCAATCCCAGAAGAGAGTTTAAAACCCTTAAGATGATGGGGCAGTAATAATCAGCAGGTAGGATTTTTAAACAAAATGCTGCATTTTTTAATCAAATTAACAAGGAGGTTTGAGTTCAATCCAGTGTCAAGTTTTAAAAGAATCCCAGTGACAACTAGGATGAAAGTTCACTTGCTTATCTCGAGTGTTTAAAATGTTATCTACAAATTGGGACACATAAGGTCCAGTTAGAAAGTCAACAAGATGTTCATCACAAGTGTAGATCCAGATGTCACACAAAGTCAAGAGTAATGGGGCCAATGGGATTGTGATACCAATTCTTCAGTTACTTTCGCCCCTATGTCTACCACATTGTGCCACTGACTTTCTCATATGGAATCTGACCATCATTAACTCTTCAGGCTCATTGATCGACCGGAACAAGCAGAGAGGAGCGATTTGTGGCGGGAGCGTGAAGGGAAGGGATTGACTTTTTGTCTTGCTTTTTCACAGGGTTTCTCTTTTTTTCCAAGTTTTTTAACAGTAAAGCGGAAGTAGGCTGCGGGGCGACCTAGGAAGGGTTTGTTAGCGCGCGAGGTTTATACAGCGGGCAGCGTCGGTAGCGGGCAGCAGAGTGAGCAGGTAGCAGAGTGAAGGCTGAAAGGCTTTGGTTCAATGGGCTTAGGGGAAAAGGGCGAAGCAGGGTAGGTTTAATTCTTAGTTTGTAAAAACTTAAAGACTAAGTAAACAAAATAAGGATGGAGGGTCATGTGATGTGTTGTTCTTGCATGATGTGGGAGCTGGTGAACCCCAATGTGACTCCCAGTGGGTATGTCTGCAGTAAGTGCTGGTTGCTTGAGGAACTCTGGCTCAGGGTTGATGAGCTGGATTCTGAGCTTCAGACACTGCGACACATCAGAAAGGGGGAGAGTTACCTGTTTCAGGAGACAGTCACACCCCTTAGACTAACTAACTTAAATCCAGCCAGTGGCCAGGGACAAGAGGGTGTGGCTGCTAGTGGGGTAGGTAGAGGGATCCAGGAGGTGGAGTTCCAGGAACCTCAGCCCTTGAACCTGTCCAACAGGTTCGAGCTTCTTGCTCCCAGTGTGGACTGGAACGGGGACTGCAGGGAGGATCACCAAAGGCGGCACTGTTGTACAGGAAGCCTTTCAAATGGAGGGAGAAAAAAGAAATGTAGTCGTAATTGGGGATAGTGTAGTTAGAGGCATGACACTATTCTCTGTGACCAGAATCGAGAATCCCAAAGGCTGTGTTGCCTGCCTGGCGCTCAGGTTCAGGGTATCTCAACTGGGCTGCAGAGGAACTTGGAGTGGGAGGGCAAGAATCCAGTTGTCATGGTCCACATAGGTACCAACGACATAGGTAGGACAGGAACAAAGGTTCTGCTACGGGAATATGAAAAGTTAGGAGCTAAATTCAAAAGCAGAACCAAAAAGGTAATAATCTCTGGATTACTACCTGAGCCATGAGCGAATTGGCACAGGGTCAATAAGATCAAGGAGGTAAATGTGTGGCTCAAAGATTGGTGTGGGAGGAATGGGTTTGAATTCATGGGACATTGGCACCCGTATTGGGGAAGATGGGAACTGTTCCGATGGGATGGTCTTCATCTGAATCATGCTGGGACCAGAGTCCTGGCAAATCGTATAGCTAGGGCCGTAGATAGGGCTTTAAACCAAATAGCTGGGGGGAGGGTTCAGGGGTATGGGGAATTACAAAATCAAAGGGAAAGGAGAGGGTACGAGTGAAGGTTAGTGATGAGGACATTCAATGAGTTAAAGGAGCCGAGGGCTCAGGAGAGGTCAGTAAAGTTTCCAGACCAAGTAATAGGACAGAGAGTATAGAAGGTGGCAGGAATCCAATCTCAGACAGAGTAAAACAGGTGACAAGCATGAGAAGGGAGTTGGCCAACGCAGTGCAGGGAGATGGTCTGGGGAAGGATAACCAGTCTGTGACAGGAAGGGACAGAGCATGCGAACAAAGGAATGTACTAACAAATCGGGTCCAGGTAAGAAAGACTAGCATAAAGACACTTTACCTGAATGCACGGAGCATTTGAAACAAAGTGAATGAGTTGAAGGCAAAAATCAGTACAAATGGGTATAATCTAGTGGCCATTACAGAAACGTGGTTGCAGGATGACCGGGACTGGGAACAGAATATCCAGGGGTATCAGACAATTCGGAAGGATAGACAAGAAGGAAAAGGAGGTGGGGTAGCTCTGTTAATTAAGGATAACATCAGGGTGGTAATGGAGACGGTATAGGCTCTAAGGAGCAAAATGTGGAATCAATGTGGGTGGAGATAAGGAATAGTAAGGGGAGAAAGGTGGGTGCAGTCTATAGGCCACCAGATAATAACTTCGAGGTGGGGCGGGCTATAAACAAGCAAATAACTGGTGCGTGTAAAAGCGGAACAGCAATAATCATGGGGGATTTTAACCTCCATATTGATTGGTCAATTCAAATCAGACGCGGTGGACTTGAGGAAGAGTTCTTAAAATGTTGTTGAGATAGTTTCCTTGAACAGTGTCCTCTGCTTGAACAAGGGGGAGTACAATAGGATAAGGGTGGAATTGGCTAATGTAGACTGGGAGCGCAGACTAGTTGGTGGGACAGCTGAGGAACAGTGGAGGATTTTTAAGGAGATTTTTCTCAGTACTCAGCAAAAATATATTCCAGTGAAAAAAAAGGAATGTGAAAAAAGGGATAACCAGCCATGGATAAGTAAGGAAATAAAGGAGAGTATCAAATTAAAAACCAATGCATACAGAGTGGCCAAAATTAGTGGGGTACTAGAAGATTGGGAAAGCTTTAAAAAAAAACAAAGAATTACTAAGGAACCAATAAAGAAAGGAACGACAGATCATGAAAGTAAACTAGCGCAAAATATAAAAACTGATAGTAAAAGTTTTTATAAATATATAAAATGGAAAAGAGTGGCTAAAGTAAATGTTGGACCTTTAGAAAATGAAAAGGGGGATTTAACAATGGGAAATGATAAAATGGCCCAGGCCTTAAACAAGTTTTTATGTTGGTCTTCACAGTGGAGGACACAAATAGCGTACTGATAATTGACAGTCATGGGACTTAGTGGGTGAGGACCTTATAACGATCACTATTACTAAATTACAATTACTATTTTTTGTAGTGCTGGGTAGGCTAATGGGACTAAAGGTAGACAAGTCCCCGGGTCCGGATGAAATGCATTCCAGGGTACTAATAGAAACAGCAGAATTAATAGTAGATGCATTAATTGTAATTTATCAAAATTCACTGGACTCTGGGGAGGTGCCAGCTGATTGGAAAACAGCTAATGTAACACCACTGTTTAAAAAAGGAGGTAGACAGAAGGTGGGTAACTACAGGTCGGTTAGCTTAACATCCATGGTTGGGGAAATGCTAGAATCTATCATTAAGGAAAAAATAGCAGGACACCTGGAAAAGAATGGTCCAATCAAGCAGACGCAGCATGGATTCATGAAGGGAAAGTCATGTTTGATGAATTTACTGGATTTTTATGAAGGTATAATGTCTGCAGTTGACAGAGGGGAACCGATGGATGTGGTGTTTTTAGATTTCCAGAAGACATTCGATAAGGTGCCTCACAAAAGGTTGCTGCATAAGATGAAGGTACACGGAGTTGGGGGTAAAGTGTTAGCGTGGATTGAGGATTGGCTGTCTAACAGGAGGCAGAGAGTTGGAATCAATGGGTGCTTCTCTGGTTGGCAATGGGTGACTAGTGGAGTACTGCAGGGATCGGTGCTGGGGCCTCAACTGTTTACCATATACATAGACAATCTGGAGGAGGGGACCGAGTGCAGGGTAACAAAGTTTGCGGATGACACAGAGGTGAGTGGGAAAGCAAATTGCGTGGAGGACGCGGAAAGTCTGCAGAGAGATTTGGATAGGCTGAGTGAGTGGGTGAGGATCTGGCAGATGGAGTATAACGTTGGCAAGTGTGAGGTTATCCACTTTGGAAGGAATAATAGTAAAATGGACTATTATTTAAATAGTGAAAAATTACAACATCCACAAGGACCCCCAGAATCACAAACACTCTACTTGCAGGTGCAGCCGGTGATCAAGAAGATAAATGGAATGTTGGCCGTTATAGCGAGGGAGATAGAATATAAAAGTAGGGAGGTCTTGCTGCAACTGTACAGGGTACTGGTGAGGCTGCACCTAGAGTACTGTGTGCAGTTTTGGTCTCCTTATTTGCGAAAGGATATATTGGCCTTGGAGGGAATACAGAGAAGGTTCACCAGGCTGATACCGGAGATGAGGGGGTTAACTTATGAGGAGAGATTGAGTTGATTGGGCCTGTACTCGTTGGAGTTTAGAAGGCTGAGGGGAGATCTTGTAGAGACATATAAGATAATGAAGGGGCTAGATAGGGTAGAAGCAGAGAGATTATTTCCACTTAGAATGGAAACGAGAACAAGGGGGCACAGCCTCAAAATACGGGGGAGTCAATTTAGAACAGAGTTGAGGAGGAACTTCTCCCAGAGGATAGTGAATCTTTGGAATTCTCTGCCCATTGAAGCAGTGGAGGTTAAATGTGTTTAAGTCACAGGTAGATTTTTGACCAAAAAGGGAATTAAGGATTATGGGGAGTAGGTGGATAAGTGGAGATCAGCCGTGATCTTATTGAATGGCGGAGCAGGCTCGAAGGATAGATGGCCGACTCCCGTTCCTATTTCTTATGTTTATCATTGCCCTCTTCAGACAAAGCCTTTTCAAGTCTTCATTGTCCGGGGTGTTCTCAACCTTCTCCATGTCCCCTTCTGGCAAGTGATTTTTCCCTTTGAAGTGCCAGGTTGTGCAGAGCGCAACAGAACACCATGATTTGGGATATCATCTGAGGAGAGCCCCACGTATGTGGTCCAAGCATCAGAAGCACATCTTCAGGATGCCAATAGTCTGTTTATGATGGATCTTGTCACAAGTTTGTCGTATCTCTCTTCTGAGGCACTTTGAGGATAATGCACAGGTGCCATGAGCCATTTCTTCAGTCACCATTGTCACCCAGCAGCCAACTTCATCAGCACCATGGTCTCTCAGATATCTGTGACATCTGGGAATAACTGGGATATAGGAGTTGTGAGAACTCCCAGAGTACCTAGCATAAACATGTATGATTTGCTTCTGATGATTCCAACCAGCTGAAAGTTGATGGAGCTGAACTTGTTCCAGTTAATGAAGATCAAGGAAGTGTGAGATCATTGCAAATTCCAGGAATCTCGCAGCCTGGCTAGCTTCATCATTGTGAAATGTATATAATGATGAATCTTACTGTAGAGGGTTCCTCCTTTAAACATTGATGCCGCATATGTTCCCTATAAGAATCCTTGGAATGATCCTCCTTCAAAAAACTTAGTGCAGCGGTGACCTTCAGGGCAGTGGCAGAGGATAGCTGTCCAGTCCATATGGCATCAGATATTTCCACAGAACATTGCCAGTTTGAACCACCATATCTCTTGTCAAGTGTACATGTATACAACATTGTCTCTCGCTCATCTCCAAATAGGAGGTATGTCTTAGGTACCCTTGGTTTTGCCAATTGCATCCATGGAATAGGTCTGACCTCTTCAGCTTTTGGTTCTTCTTGAGGCTCCCCTGGGCCATGCAGCTCATGCCAGTGCTGTGCCAGACAGCCCCAGCACCTTCCCCTCCTCAATCTATGCATAAATTTCATTCTGAAAATTTCCTTCTTCCTGATCCAAGGGATGAATGTGTTCATGACTTGAGCAAAGGAAATGAATGCACTATTGCCAAAATAAATGGTGAGGATGACACAAAGCATCTACACAGACGGGTTATGTAAGTGGGCAAGAGCTTGGGAGATAGAACATAATGTAGGAAAATGTGAAATTATGCACTTTGATAGGAAGAATAAAGGAGCTGAGCTGAATATTATTTAAACGTAAATAGACTACAGAAAGATGCAGCACAGGGTTCTTGTACCTGAATCTGAAAAAGCTAGTATCCAAATTCAGCAGGTAATAGAGAAGACAAATGGAATGTTGGCCTTTATTTCAAAGGGATGGGAATATAAAGATAGGGGAAGTCATAAGAACATAAGAACATAAGAAATAGGAGCAGGAGTAGGCCATCTAGCCCTTCGAGCCTGCCCCGCCATTCAATAAGATCATGGCTGATCTGTCGTGGCTCAGTTCCACATTCCCGCCCTCTCCCCATAACCCTTAATCCCCTCGCTTATCAAAAACCTATCAACCCGCGTCTTAAAGATATTGAGCGAGGCAGCCTCCACCACTTCAACGGGCAGAGAATTCCAGAGATTCACCACCCTTTGAGTGAAGAAGTTCCTCCTCAACTCCGTTCTAAACCGCCCCCCCTTTATCCTGAGGCTGTGCCCCCTAGTCCTACTGTCCTTTCTGAGCGGGAAGAGTCTCTCCACCTCTATCCTATCCATCCCATTCAACATCTTATACGTCTCAATGAGATCTCCCCTCATTCTTCTAAACTCTAACGAGTAGAAGCCTAGTTTATTCAGCCTCTCCTCATAGTTCAACCCCCTCAACTCTGGAATCAGCCTAGTAAACCTCCTCTGCACTCCCTCCAAGGCCAAAATATCCTTGCGTAAGTGCGGCGACCAAAACTGCACACAGTACTCCATCTGCGGCCTCACCAATGCCCTATACAGCTGCAGCAAGACCTCCCTACTTTTATATTCAATCCCCCTCGCTATGAAGGCCAGCATCCCATTCGCCTTCCTGACCACCTGCTGCACCTGCAGGCTGGGTTTTTGCGACTCATGCACAAGGACCCCGAGGTCCCTCTGCACCGTCGCCTGCTGCAGTTTTTCGCCATGTAAGTAATAGTCCTTCCCACCATTATTCCTACCAAAGTGGACCACCTCACACTTGCCAACATTAAATTCCATTTGCCATTTCCTGGCCCATTCGCCCAGCCTATCTAGATCCTCCTGCAGACTCTCCACACCCTCCGCACAATTTGCCGTTCCACCAATCTTGGTGTCATCAGCAAATTTCGACACCATACATTCGGTTCCCTCCTCTAGATCATCTATATAAATGGTAAATAGCTGAGGCCCCAGCACCGACCCCTGGGGCACTCCACTAGTCACCAACCGCCAATCCAAATAGCACCCATTGACCCACACTCTCTGCCTCCTATTTGACAACCAATCCTCTATCCACGCTAACACCCTACCCCCAACTCCATGTCCCCTGACCTTCTGCAATAACCTCTTGTGAGGTACCTCGTCAAACGCCTTCTGAAAATCACGAAACATCACATCCACCGGCTCTCCTCTATCCACCGCCCTAGACACATCCTCATAGAACTCCAGTAAATTTGTCAGACACGACTTCCCTTTAACGAAACCGTGCTGCGTCTGCTCTATCAAGCAATTCCTCTCAAGATGCCTCGCTATTTCCTCCTTGATGACGGATTCTAACATTTTTCCTACAACAGACGTTAAACTAACTGGCCTATAATTCCCCGCCTTTTGCCTGCCACCCTTCTTAAACAACGGCGTAACATTAGCCGTTTTCCAATCTTCCGGCACTTCCCAGGAATCCAGCGACGTTTGGAAAATAATCACCAAGGCATCCACTATCACCTCCGCCATTTCTTTCAGAACCCTTGGATGCATTCCATCCGGTCCTGGGGACTTGTCCACAATCAGTCCCTCCAGTCTGTCGAGCACTGCCTTTCTAGCAACAATAATGTCATTCAGGCCCTCCACTCCTACCATCTTTCCATCTCTAACACCCGGCAAATTATTCACGTCCTCCTCCGTGAAGACCGAAACAAAGACGTTATTCAAGGCCTCAGCCATTTCCCCATCCCCTACCACTAAGTCCCCCCTCTCATCCTCTAAGGGTCCAACGTTCACCCTAGCCAGCCTCTTCCTTTTTATATATTTACAAAAACTCTTGCTATCCTTTTTTATATTAAGCGCTAGCCCAGCTTCATAGTTTCTCCTACCCTTCTTTATCAACTTCTTTGTCAATCTTTGTTGACATTTAAACCTCTCCCAATCCTCTTCTCGCCCACTACTCTTAGCTACTGTAAACACATCCGCTTTTAATTTAACACTTTCCTTTACCTCCTTCGTTATCCACGGCTGATTATCTCTCCTCCTACGATCCTTTTTAACCATCGGAATAAATTTCTGCTGAGCACCAAGAAAGATCTCCTTAAAGACCCTCCACTGTTCCTCAGCAGACCTACCTTCCAACGCGCTCCCCCAATCAACATTCGCCAATTCCTCTCTCATCCTACCGTACTCCCCTCTGTTCAAACAAAGGACGCGTGTCCGGGAACCCACTTTCTCCTCCTCCATCTGCATCAGAAACTCCACCATACAATGATCACTCTTCCCAAGAGGATCCTTCACCACAAGGTCCCTAATTCTACCCGCCTCATTACATAACACCAGATCCAAGATAGCTCGCTCCCTCGTCGGCTCCAACACACACTGTTCGAGGAAACTATCCCGGCAGCATTCCAAGAACTCCTCCTCAAGCCCATTGCGTCCAACATGGGTCGACCAATCAATATGTAGATTGAAATCCCCCATAACTACGGCCGTCCCATTCCTGCAAGCCACGTTTATTTGCGCATTAACAGCCCGCCCCACCTCCAGATCATTATTCGGGGGCCTATAGACGACACCCACCAGCGTCTTCCTCCCTTTGCTGTTCCTAATCTCCACCCACTACGATTCCACGTTCTGCTCTTTGGTTCCAATATCATCCCTTGCTACCACCCTGATGCTATCCTTAATCAGCAGAGCTACGCCCCCCCCTTTTTCCTCCCGCCTATCCTTCCTAAACACTTGATACCCCTGGACATTCAGCTCCCAGTCCCTGTCACCCTGCAGCCACGTCTCTGTAATGGCCACCAGATCGTATCCATTTGTGCTGATCTGCGCCACCAGCTCATCCACTTTATTCCGAATGCTTCGTGCATTCAGATAAAGTGCCTTCATCCCAGCCTTCACCTGGACCCTATTTGCCAGAACACCACCAACCATACTCACGCCCCCTACTCCTTTTATTATTGGGACATTCTCGGCCTCTTCCCTTAACTGTACCCTCTCCTTAACTTTAGACACCATATTGTCACCTACCCTTGCACCCTCCCCCCCAAATTAGTTTAAAGTCCTAACTACAGTCCTATTTACACAATTAGCCAGGACTCTGGTCCCAGCACGGTTCAGACCAACCCCATCCCACCTAAACAGGTCCCACCTACCCCAATACTGGTGCCAATGCCCCATAAATTCAAACCCATTCCTCCCACACCAATCCCTGAGCCACCCATTCACTTCCTTAATCTTATCAACCCTACGCCCGTCTGCACTCGGTTCAGGCAGTAGCCCAGAGATAACCACCTTGTCGGTTCTACTTTTTAATTCCATTCCCAGCTTTTCATACTCCCTCCCCAGATCCTCAGTTCGCATTTTGCCTACGTCGCCGGCACCCACATGTACCACAACGACTGGATTCTCACCCTCCCACTCCAGGTTCCTCTGCAGCCCAGATGCGACATCCCGGACCCGAGCACCAGGCAGACAACACACCCTTCTGTGCACTTTGTCATTGTGACAAGGGACAGTGTCAATACCCTGAACCCCACTATCCCCAATTACTACTATGTTCCTTTTCACCTTCTCTTTGCCTATGTCCTGCTGCATCACTGTACCGTGTGCAGTTTGCTCACCGACCTCACCTCCCTCGTCCTCATCCAGACTGGAAGCAAGAACCTCAAACCTGTTATGCAGATTGAGAGGCTGAGGCATTTGGTCCCCACCCTCCTTCCTCCGGTCCCCACCCTCCTTCCTCCTCTCCCCACCCCCCTTCCTCCTCCCAAGCAGCCCCCTCTTGTTCCTGACCCTTAGAGTTAGCCAGTCTAGGGGGGGTGGATGTCACTTGCACCCCATTGACAATGGCACCCTCTCTCCCCCTGATGAGCCTCAGTGTCTGTAGCTCAGAGGCCAGCTCATCTACCTTGAGCTGGAGCTCCTCCAGCAACCTGCACTTACTGCAGACATGGTCACTGGGAAGGACCCTGGGGTCCACCAGCTCCCACATCATACAGAAACAACACATCACATGCCCCTCCATTATTCACTGTAGTAATATTGAAAATTTCCACACGAACTTACCTGGCCCTTTTTCTCCCCAGCCCTTTTGCTCCTAAGCCCTAGTAGCTCACCCTGCTTCCCACTCACTCCGCTGCCCGCTCCGACGCTGCCCGCTGTCTACACCAGGCCTCCTTTTAAACCTGGCACTGTTTAAAAGCTTGCTTACCCACAAATCCCTGCTATCCACTCCCTTTGAATTCTTAAAGCAGTAAATACAAAAAGCCCGCAAAAATGCTTTTAAATGATTTAAACAGTTCTACAAGGTAAGTTCTAACTACACATTAAAAAGCCCGCGAAAATGCTTTAAACTTATTTAAACAGGTTTTAAACAGGTAATTTCTTACCTGACTCTCTGCTCCTTCACTCGCCTGCTCCAGCAAACAATGGAAGGTCCATTGGGAGTCCTGCTAAAACAAAGCACTAAATCACACCTGGAATACTGTTTATAGTATTGGTTCCCTTATCTAAGAAACAATACACTGGCATTGGAATCAGTAAGAAGTCTCACAACACCAGGTTAAAGTCCAACAGGTTTATTTGGTAGCAAAAGTCGCTATCTTTCAAAGCGCTGCTCCTTCACCAGGTGAATGGGAGTTCTGTTCACAAACAGGGCATATGAAGACACAAACTCAATTTACAGAATAATGATAAAACTCAACTCACAAAATAATAATAAAAATACATTATGGTGGCATTTGCTACCAAATAAACCTGTTGGACTTTAAGCTGGTGTTGTGAGACTTCTTACTGTGTTTACCCCAGTCCAACGCCGGCATCTCCACATCATGACTACATTGGAGGCAGTGCCAGAGAAGTTTCACTAGGTTGATCCCAGGTATGTTATGCAGAGATGCTAAGTGGGTTGGGCCGGTACTGTTTGGAATCTAGAAGTGTGATAATTTGTGATGACTTGGTACGGCAGGTATAAAACAAGAAGAAACTATTTACAGCTAAAGAATTTGTAACACATAGTGCATTGAAAAATGGCACAGGCTGACAAGACACCAAATGACAATCGGATGTACTGATATAACCTCTTGTGGGTATTTATTGCAATTAACTTTCTGCAGTCGTCTTCATGTTCCAGTTGTTGATCAGAATGACTTAGGTCTAGCTTGGTTTATTTAAGATCCCTGCAAACTTAGCATAGAAGTCCTCAATCTTCGATCCAGCTGGGCTCCCCTGTTTACAGTCAATTATAATCCCTGTCTGGTTTCAGGATGATGGGCGTGGCCCAGTTAGAATACCATGTAGGCTTTTATCTAACTCAATGGTTAGGTGCATTGACCTGAATAGATGCCGGAGTATGGCAACTAGGAGAGTTTCACAGAAACTTCATTGCAGTCTTAATGTAAGCCTTATTTGTGACAAATAAATCAACTTAGCAATTCTCTCTGGAATAGCGCTTGATATTTACATAAGAGCCCTTACGATCCCCCATCCTGGACATTAAATATTCCCAGCCAGTCCAGTTTTATTTGTTTTAACCAGTCGCACCATGGCTTGGTAATAGGAGACAGAGAGTAGTAGTGGAAGGGTCCTTTTCTAGCTGGAGGTCTGTCACTAGTGGTGTGCCGCAGGGCTCAGTACTGGGAATCTTCTATTTGTAATATACATAAATCACTTGGAAGAGGGAGTACATGGTGTGATCAGCAAGTTTGCAGATGACACTAAGATGGCTGGACTGGCAGACACGGGGCAGTGTCAGGCAATACAAAGGATATAGATAGGCTGGTATATTGGGCAGATAACTGGCAGATGGAATTTAATCCTGATAACTGTGAGGTGATGCATTTTGGGAGAAATAATGTAGGGGGGAGTTATATGATAAAGGGTAGACCTATTAAGAGTATAGAAACACAGAGGGACCTGGGGGTGCAAGTGCACAAGTCTTTGAAGGTGGCAGTACAGGTGGAGAAGGTTGTGAAGAAAGCTTATGGTATGTTAGCCTTTATAGGAAGGGGTATAGAGTATAAAAGCTGGCGTCTAATGTTGCAGTTGTACAGAACGTTGGTTAGACCGCATTTGGAGTACAGCATCCAGTTCTGGTCACCGCACTACCGGAAGGACGTGGAGACCCTGGAGAGAGTGCAGAGGAGGTTTACCAGGATGCTGCCTGGTATGGAAGGACTGGGTTATGACGAAAGATTGAAGAAATTGGGGCTCTTTTCCCTTGAAAGACGGAGAATGAGGGGGGATCTAATAGAGGTGTATAAGATTATGAAGGGTATAGATAGAGTGAACAGTGGTAAGCTTTTTCCTGGATTGGAAACAAATATTACGAGGGGCCATGGGCTTAGCGTGAGAGGGGCGAGGTATAATTCAGATGTTAGAGGGAGGTTTTTCACACAGAGGGTTGTGGGGGTGTGGAATGCTCTGCCAAGTAGGGTGGTGGAGGCAGGCACGCTGGAGTTGTTTAAGGGATACTTAGATAGGCACATGAGCAGACTAGAGATGGAGGGATATAAGAGATTATTTTAAATAAGGATCAAGAGCCTTGGGAAGTCCCTGGGAATCTATTGATTCCTATGGACCTTCCAACATATTTTCTGGTTCACTTGTGTTACTTTTGAGCTTCTGGGGATTCCCTTGAACGTTTGCATAAGATGTGCATGTTTATTGATACAAAGAACAAAGAATAAAACAGCCTGGGAAACAGGCCCTTCGGCCCAACGAGCGGCGCCGCCATTTTAACATTGTGCGTCGCCTTTCTGTGATGTTTTTCTGTTTTAATCCACAGGTGCTTCGGTCCGCTTTGTTGTCCTACGAGGGGCATACACACGGTGGGTCGTGCGAGGGCTGCTCTTGGATGTTCAAGAGTGGCCTAGTACTTCATGTCGTTAGTGTGTGCTTAAACTGGACCAGATGCTGGGCAAGACGACAGTTCAGTGACTATCACTGTTTACTGTGCAGACACATGGATTTGGGCCAGTGTCTGTGGGAGTTTGCACATTCTCCCCATGCTTGCGTGGGTTTTCTCCGGGTGCTCCGGTTTCCTCCCACACCCCAAAGATGTGCTTTTAGGCTGATTAGTGCAGCAAACTGTCCCAAAATTAGTCTTCCCTCAATCTGGTTTCCAATGTGGAGTGCCATAAGCATAGACAAGGGTCATGGGTGGAGAGGGGACTTGGAATGTTGAGATGGCGGCGCGGGCTCGTTGGGCCGAAGGGCCTGTTTCCTGGGCTGTGTTGTTCTTTGTTCTTTGTTTTGCTCTTTGTATGAGACGGGATCTCTGCCTTTCATTCACCTTGATGGACAGCTGAATGGACTAGTTCCTACAGGATATAGGTACAAACACCGGCATTATTTTCAGAATCGCTCCAGATTACATCGCCAGAGTAGCTTTAGAACGGCCAAAACTTGAGTTGCAGATCTGAAGCAGATAAAATTCTTGCATAGAAACATCTGCTGGGAACGCTCCCCTCACAGTAAACACAAGCCTCACGTCCTGGTGCTGAACGATGGTTCTCAGCCACCGCAGCACCCTCACTCAGGCTGTTCCGAACAGCAGCCAATCCCACCACAAATGGTTCACGCCAATGTGTATGCCACGTAACTCACACACAGGCCCAGCAGCTCGCACACTCCCTCCAGCTCGCACACACCCTCCAGCTCACACACACCCTCCAGCTCGCACACTCCCTCCAGCTCTCACACACCCTCCAGCTCTCACACTCCCTCCAGCTCGCACACACCCTCCTGCTCGCACACACCCTCCTGCTCGCACACGCCCTCCAGCTCGCGCACTCCCTCCAGCTCGCACACTCCCTCCAGCTCGCACACACCCTCCAGCTCGCACGCACCCTCCTGCTCTCACACACCCTCCAGCTCGCACACACCCTCCAGCTCGCACACACCCTCCTGCTCGCACACGCCCTCCAGCTCGCGCACTCCCTCCAGCTCGCACACACCCTCCAGCTCGCACGCACCCTCCAGCTCTCACACACCCTCCGGCTCTCACACACCCTCCAGCTCGCACACACCCTCCAGCTCTCACACACCCTCCAGCTCTCACACACCCTCCAGCTCGCACACACCCTCCAGCTCTCACACACCCTCCAGCTCTCACACACCCTCCAGCTCTCACACACCCTCCAGCCCGCACACACCCTCCAGCTCTCACACACCCACCAGCTCTCACAAACCCTCCAGCTCTCACACACCCTCCAGCCCGCACACACCCTCCAGCTCTCACACACCCTCCAGCTCTCACACACCCTCCAGCTCTCACACACCCTCCAGCTCGCACACACCCTCCAGCTCTCACACACCCTCCAGCTCTCACACACCCTCCAGCTCTCACACACCCTCCAGCTCTCACACACCCTCCTGCTCGCACACACCCTCCAGCTCGCGCACTCCCTCCAGTTCGCACACACCCTCCAGCTCTCACACACCCTCCAGCTCGCACACACCCTCCAGCTCTCACACACCCTCCTGCTCGCACACACCCTCCAGCACTCACACACCCTCCAGCTCTCACACACCCTCCTGCTCGCACACACCCTCCAGCTCGCACACACCCTCCACCTCGCACACACCCTCCAGCTCTCACACACCCTCCTGCTCGCAAACACCCTCCAGCACTCACACACCCTCCAGCTTTCACACACCCTCCTGCTCGCACACACCCTCCAGCTCGCACACACCCTCCAGTTCGCACACACCCTCCAGCTCGCACACACCCTCCAGCTCTCACACACCCTCCTGCTCGCACACACCCTCCAGCTCTCACACTCCCTCCTGCTCGCACACACCCTCCAGCTCGCACACTCCCTCCAGCTCGCACACTCCCTCCGGCTCGCACACACCCTCCAGCTCTCACACTCCCTCCAGCTCTCACACTCCCTCCAGCTCACACACTCCCTCCGGCTCTCACACACCCTCCGGCTCGCACACTCCCTCCGGCTCTCACACTCCCTCCGGCTCACACACTCCCTCCGGCTCTCACACACCCTCCGGCTCGCACACTCCCTCCGGCTCTCACACTCCCTCCGGCTCGCACACACCCTCCAGCTCGCACACTCCCTCCGGCTCACACACTCCCTCCGGCTCTCACACTCCCTCCGGCTCGCACACTCCCTCCGGCTCGCACACGCCCTCCGGCTCTCACACACCCTCCGGCTCGCACACTCCCTCCGGCTCTCACACACCCTCCGGCTCGCACACACCCTCCAGCTCGCACACTCCCTCCGGCTCACACACTCCCTCCGGCTCTCACACTCCCTCCGGCTCGCACACTCCCTCCGGCTCTCACACGCCCTCCGGCTCGCACACGCCCTCCGGCTCTCACACACCCTCCGGCTCGCACACTCCCTCCGGCTCTCACACACCCTCCGGCTCTCACACTCCCTCCGGCTCGCACACTCCCTCCGGCTCGCACACGCCCTCCGGCTCGCACACGCCCTCCGGCTCGCACACGCCCTCCGGCTCGCACACTCCCTCCGGCTCTCACACGCCCTCCAGCTCGCACACTCCCTCCAGCTCGCACACACCCTCCAGCTCGCACACACCCTCCAGCTCGCGCACTCCCTCCAGCTCGCGCACTCCCTCCAGCTCGCGCACACCCTCCGGCTCTCACACACCCTCCAGCTCGCACACACCCTCCTGCTCGCACACACCCTCCGGCTCGCACACTCCCTCCGGCTCGCTCACACCCTCCAGCTCGCACACACCCTCCAGCTCGCACACTCCCTCCGGCTCTCACACACCCTCCGGCTCGCACACTCCCTCCGGGTCTCACACACCCTCCGGCTCGCACACACCCTCCGGCTCGCACACACCCTCCGGCTCGCACACTCCCTCCCGCTCGCACACTCCCTCCAGCTCGCACACTCCCTCCAGCTCGCACACTCCCTCCAGCTCGCACACACCCTCAGCTCGCACACTCCCTCCAGCTCGCACACACCTTCCAGCTCGCACACTCCCTCCAGCTCGCGCGCACCCTCCAGCTCTCACACACCCTCCAGCTCGCACACTCCCTCCGGGTCTCACACACCCTCCGGCTCTCACACACCCTCCGGCTCGCACACTCCCTCCGGCTCGCACACACCCTCCGGCTCGCACACACCCTCCAGCTCGCACACACCCTCCAGCTCTCACACGCCACCCGGCTCGCACACGCCCTCCGGCTCACACACTCCCTCCGGCTCGCACACTCCCTCCGGCTCTCACACACCCTCCGGCTCGCACACTCCCTCCGGCTCTCACACACCCTCCAGCTCTCACACACCCTCCGGCTCTCACACACCCTCCAGCTCTCACACACCCTCCAGCTCTCACACACCCTCCAGCTCTCACACACCCTCCAGCTCTCACACACCCTCCGGCTCGCACACTCCCTCCGGCTCTCACACACCCTCCGGCTCGCACACTCCCTCCGGCTCTCACACTCCCTCCGGCTCGCACACACCCTCCAGCTCGCACACGCCCTCCGGCTCACACACTCCCTCCGGCTCTCACACTCCCTCCGGCTCGCACACTCCCTCCAGCTCGCACACTCCCTCCAGCTCTCACACGCCCTCCAGCTCGCACACGCCCTCCGGCTCTCACACACCCTCCGGCTCGCACACGCCCTCCGGCTCGCACACTCCCTCCGGCTGGCACACACCCTCCGGCTCTCACACTCCCTCCGGCTCGCACACACCCTCCAGCTCGCACACTCCCTCCGGCTCTCACACTCCCTCCGGCTCGCACACTCCCTCCGGCTCGCACACTCCCTCCGGCTCTCACACGCCCTCCGGCTCTCACACTCCCTCCGGCTCGCACACTCCCTCCGGCTCGCACACTCCCTCCGGCTCGCACACGCCCTCCGGCTCGCACACGCCCTCCGGCTCGCACACTCCCTCCGGCTCTCACACGCCCTCCGGCTCGCACACTCCCTCCGGCTCGCACACTCCCTCCAGCTCGCACACGCCCTCCGGCTCGCACACTCCCTCCGGCTCTCACACGCCCTCCAGCTCGCACACACCCTCCAGCTCGCACACACCCTCCAGCTCGCGCACTCCCTCCAGCTCGCGCACTCCCTCCAGCTCGCGCACACCCTCCGGCTCTCACACACCCTCCAGCTCGCACACTCCCTCCGGCTCGCACACACCCTCCGGCTCGCACACACCCTCCAGCTCGCACACACCCTCCAGCTCGCACACACCCTCCAGCTCGCACACTCCCTCCGGCTCGCACACACCCTCCGGCTCGCACACACCCTCCGGCTCGCACACACCCTCCAGCTCGCACACACCCTCCAGCTCGCACACACCCTCCAGCTCGCACACACCCTCCAGCTCGCACACTCCCTCCGGCTCTCACACACCCTCCGGCTCGCACACTCCCTCCGGGTCTCACACACCCTCCGGCTCTCACACACCCTCCGGCTCGCACACTCCCTCCGGCTCGCACACACCCTCCGGCTCGCACACACCCTCCGGCTCGCACACTCCCTCCCGCTCGCACACTCCCTCCAGCTCGCACACTCCCTCCAGCTCGCACACACCTTCCAGCTCGCACACTCCCTCCAGCTCGCGCACACCCTCCAGCTCTCACACACCCTCCAGCTCTCACACACCCTCCAGCTCGCACACTCCCTCCGGGTCTCACACACCCTCCGGCTCTCACACACCCTCCGGCTCGCACACTCCCTCCGGCTCGCACACACCCTCCGGCTCGCACACACCCTCCAGCTCGCACACACCCTCCAGCTCGCACACACCCTCCAGCTCTCACACGCCACCCGGCTCGCACACGCCCTCCGGCTCTCACACTCCCTCCGGCTCGCACACTCCCTCCGGCTCGCACACTCCCTCCGGCTCGCACACGCCCTCCGGCTCGCACACGCCCTCCGGCTCGCACACTCCCTCCAGCTCGCACACTCCCTCCAGCTCTCACACACCCTCCAGCTCGCACACTCCCTCCAGCTCGCACACTCCCTCCAGCTCTCACACGCCACCCAGCTCGCACACTCCCTCCAGCTCGCACACACCCTCCAGCTCGCACACTCCCTCCAGCTCGCACACTCCCTCCAGCTCTCACACGCCCTCCGGCTCGCACACGCCCTCCAGCTCACACACACCCTCCAGCTCGCGCACTCCCTCCAGCTCTCACACACCCTCCGGCTCGCACACTCCCTCCGGCTCGCACACTCCCTCCAGCTCGCACACTCCCTCCAGCTCTCACACGCCCTCCAGCTCGCACACGCCCTCCGGCTCGCACACGCCCTCCGGCTCGCACACTCCCTCCGGCTCGCACACTCCCTCCGGCTCGCACACTCCCTCCAGCTCGCACACTCCCTCCAGCTCTCACACTCCCTCCAGCTTGCACACTCCCAGCAGCTCACACAGTTCCCAAGGTCACTTTGTTCCACAGGACATGCAGTGTGCTGTCATTCATGTCAAATTACTCCTTCCAAAGTGTATCACCTCACACTTTTCAGGATTAAATTCCATCTGCCACGTACCTGCCCATTTGACCATTCCGTCTATATCTTCCTGTTGCCCAAGACACTTAACCTCACTGTTAACCACCTATCCAACATTTGTGTCATCCGCAAACATACTAATCCTAACCCTGACATTGTCATCAATGTTATTTATATAAATGATGAATAAGTGGGGGCCCAACACAGATCCACTGGGCACTGGCTTCCAGTCACTAAAGCATCCTTCTGTCATCACCCTCTGTCTCTGACAACTGAGCCAATTTTGAATCCTCTGTAACCCTTGTGAATTTGCCTTCTTTACAAGTCTCCCGTTTGGGACTTTGTCAAAAGCTTTGGTGAAATCCATATGAACTACATCAACTGCAATACCCTTGTCTAAATACCAGGTCACCTCCTCAAATTATTCAATCAAATTTGTTAGGCATGAACTCTCTTTGACAAAGCAATGCTGACTATCCCTGATCAAGCTTTGCCTCTCCTAGTGGAAATAGATGCTTTCCTTCAGACATTTCTCTAATGATTTCCCAATCACTGACATGAGACTGACTGGTCTGTAGTTCCCTGGTTTATCTCTACAATCCTTCTTAAACAGCAGAATCAAATTCGCTCCAGTCCTCGGGCACCTCCCCCATGGCCAGGGTCAGAGCCCCTGCAATCTCTTCCCTTGCTTCCCACAGCAGCTTAGGACACAATTCATCTGGGCTTCGACAGTTATCCACTTTAAAGCTAACATCTCCAACACCCTGTCCTTCCCTACGTCAATTTGCTCAAGAACCTCACAATTCTCCTCTCTGAATTCCATACCAACATCCTGATTCTCTTGGGTGAAGACGGATATGAAGTATTCATTCTGGCTCCATCCAGACTGCCATTTGGTCCCCAATAGGCCCTGCTTCGAGAGTCCCTACAGTGCTACTTGGCCCATCAAGCCTGCACCAACAACAATCCCACCCAGGCCCCTAACCCCACCTATCTACCCTGTTAATTCCCTGACACTAAGGGGTAATTTAGCATGGCCAACCAACCTAACCCACACATCTTTGGAATGTGGGAAGAAACCCATGCAGACACGGGAAGAACACGCAAACTCCACACAGTGACCCAAGCCTAGGTCCATGGCGCTGTGGGGCAGCAATGCTGACCACTGTGCCACCCCTGTACTCTTTCCCTGCTTATTCTCTTTCCATTGATATACTTAGAGAACATCTTGGGATCTTCCCTACTTTTACCAGCTAGAGCTTTCTCATATCCCCTCTTTGCATTCCTAATTGCTTTACTAAACTCTACCCTGCACCGACTATACCTCATTCATGCCTCCATTGATTTGCTCCACTTGTACTTTTTAAAAGACTTTCTTTTCCTTTTCCTTTTATCCTGAATATCTCTGGTCATCCATGGTTTACTGGGCTTGTTGTTTGTATCTATCACCCTGGAGGGAAAATGCTGGGTTTGCATCCTCGCCATTTCCTCTTTGATTGTTCCCCCATTGCTCTTCAGTATATTTTCCCTTCAGTAGCTGTCCCCAGGCTACCTTGGCCAGATCATAGAATAGAATCATAGAATCCCTACAGTGCCGAAAGAGGCCATTCAGCCCATCGAGCCTGCACTGACAACAATCCCACTTAGGCCCTATCCCAGTAAATCTCTGGTATTTACCCTGCTAATCCCCCTGACACTAACGGGCAATCAACCTAACCCACACATCTTTGGACTGTGGGAGGAAACTGGAGCACCCAGAGGAAACCCACACAGACATGTGGTGAATGTGCAAACTCCACACAGACAGTGATTCAAGCCGGGAATCGAACCCCCGTCCCTGGTGCTATGAGGCAGCAGTGCTAACCATGGCAACACACATACGAATTAGAGTCCATTTGTCAACCAGTCAGCAGTCTTCTCTCCTGCAGTATAGATTGTGGATCTGTTTTGATCAGTAAAAGACAATCCCCTTTGACAGCATGTCTCATTTCTTCAGCATTACACAAGTTCTGTATCAAAAAATACACATTTTTGTATCAATATATTAAAAATTCATAGAATCCTGACAGTGTAGAAAGAGGCCATCAAGTGCACACCAACTCTCAGACAGAGTGCCTTACCCAAAACCTCTCCCCTTTCCTATCCCCATAACACTGCACATTCACCATAGCTAATTCATCTAACCAACACATATTGGGACATTAAGAGGCAATTTGGCACATCTTTGGGCTGTGAGAGGAAACCACAAAGACATGGGGAGAACATGCAACCTCCACACAGTCATCCGAGGCTTGAATCGAACCCAGGTTCCTGGAGAGGCAGTGCTAACCATTGTGCCACTGTGCCACCTCTTTAAGACAACCTAGTGTTAGACATGACCAAACTATATCATATGCACCAATATCGGTAATTACACAAGATGGTAGAACCCAGGGAACACAAAGTATACAAACACAGAAGATTAACTGAAGTTCCAGCAGAGATCGTTAGTAATTTTAGTTGCAGCTAAGATGAACACAAGGTTTCTTGGGGAAATAGCTAAAAGCTTAACAAAATTGACTAGTTCTCTGTTGAACAACAGAGCCTTTTGAACACATCAAACTTTTGGCTGATTCAAATAGTTGTTTGTCTCAAATAATTTTGCCCCTCAGTCACATTCAAAATAGTTTGTAGGTCACACAATTAAACAGAACATGTTTTGTAAAATACATTATCTATATAGATGTTTAGATGTGGAAAACACAGGAACATAAGAACATAAGAAATAGGAGCAGGAGTAGGCCACCTAGCCCTTCGAGCCTGCCCCGCCATTCAATAAGATCATGGCTGATCTGAAGTGGATCAGTTCCACTTTCCCGCTTTCTCCCCATAACCCTTAATTCCCTTGTCTACCAAAAACCTATCTACCCGTGACTTAAATATATTTAGCGAGGTAGCCTCCACCACTTCAACGGGCAGAGAATTCCAGAGATTCACCACCCTTTGATTGAAGAAGTTCCTCCTCAACTCTGATCTAAACATTATATTGAGGCTGTGCCCTCTAGTCCTGCTATCCTTTCTAAGCGGGTAGAATCTCTCTACCTCTATCCTATCCATCCCCTTCATTATCTTATACGTCTCTATAAGATCCCCCCTCATCCCTCGAAACTCCAACGAGTACAGACCCAGTCTATTTAGTCTCTCTTCATAGTCCAACCCCCTCATCTTCGGTATCAGCCTAGTGAACCTCCTCTGCACTCCCTCCAAGGCCAATATATCCTTCTGCAAGTGCGGTGACCAAAACTGCACACAGTACTCCAGCTGCAGCCTCACCGGTACCCTGTACAGTTGCAGCAAGACCTCCCTGCTTTTATATTCTATCCCCCTCGCTATAAACGCCAACATCCCATTCGCCTTCTTGATCACCTGCTGCACCTGCAGACTGGGTTTTTGCGACTCGTGCACAAGGATCCCCCAGGTCCCTCTGCACCGTAGCATGCTGCAGCTTTTCGCCTTTTAAATAATAATCCCTCCTACTATTATTTCTGCCAAAGTGGATAATCTCACACTTGCTAACATTGTACTCCATCTGCCTACTCCATCTCCATACTCCATCTGGGATGAAAAGCGTAAATCCAACAGATGTGGATGTTATTGACACACATTGATGCTGCTATCCTGGTGGAATTGGTACCATTACCCACAATAACTGACAATGATGCAGCTTGTTAGTTCACATTTCAGAAAAGTTCATCAAGAGTCCAAATAAATGTGTGCTTGATTAATAGAATCTGTATTCAGAACTGTACTGCGTTACTAACTATCCAAACAGGAAGGCAAATGGTCTGTTAGCCTTCATTGTAAAAGCACTTTAGCACGGGACAAGGATATCTTACTGCAACTGTACAGGGCCATGGTGAGACCACACCTTGAGTATTGTGTGCAGTTTTAGCCTCCTTATTTAAGGAAGGATAGATTGCAATAGAGGAACTGCAGTGAACATTTGCCAGACTGGGATGATAGGATTATTGTGTGAACAGAGATTGGGTCAGCTGGGTCTGTATTCACTGAAATTTAGAAGAATCAGAGGATATCTAATAGAAATGTCTAAAATTCTGACAGGCTGGACATTCTGGATGCAAAGATAAAGTTTCCTTTGGCTGAGGATGGGGGTCTACAACAAAGGTTCACAGTTTCAGAGTACAGTTTGGGCCATTTAGGACTGAGATGAGCAGCATGGTGGCAAAGTGATTAGCACTGCTGCCCCAAGTGCCAGGGATCCGAGTTCACTTTCCCCCTTGGGTCTCTGGCTGTGTGGAGTTTGCACATTCTCCCTGTGTCTGCAGCTATTTCCTCCGAGTGCTCCCGTTTCCTCCAACATATGCAGGTGAGGTGGATTTGCCGTGCTAAATTGCCCTTTAGTGTCCAAAGACGTGTAGGTAAGATAGATTAAATCTGGTAAATGTGTGAGGTTCTGGAGATTGGGCGGGTTGGGAGTTTGGGGGTGGGGGGTAGCAGGAGTGAGGCCTGGGTTTTGGAGAGTCAGTACAGACTTGTTGGGATACTATGGTTCTATTCTACTCTATGAGGAGAAACTTCTTCACTCAGAGGGTGGTGAACCTTTAGAATTCTCTACCATAGGTTGGTTTGATATGACTTGATATGTTGTTGTCACATGCATTGGGATACTGTGAAAAGTATTGTTTCTTGCGCACTATACAGACAAAGCATACCATTCATAGAGTACCTGGGGGGAAGGAAAGGAGAGACAGATCAGGCAACAGCAAGACAGAGAGCAAGGGAAGTTCAGATTGAACTGCATTTATTTCAATGCAAGAAGTCTGATAGGCAAGGCAGACAAACTCAGAGCATGGATGGGTACAGGGGACTGGGATATTATAGCAATTACTGAGACATGGCTAAGGGAAGGACTGGACTGGCAGCTTAATGTTCCAGGGTACAGATGTTATAGGAAAGAGAACAAAAGGTAAGAGAGCAGAGGAAGTTGCACTTTTGGTTAAGGATAACATCACGGCAATACTGAGAGGGGATATATAAGAACATAAGAACATAAGAAATAGGAGCAGGAGTAGGCCATCTAGCCCTTCGAGCCTGCCCCGCCATTCAATAAGATCATGGCTGATCTGTCGTGGCTCAGTTCCACATTCCCGCCCTCTCCCCATAACCCTTAATCCCCTCTCTTATCAAAAACCCATCAACCCGCGTCTTAAAAATATTTAGCGAGGCAGCCTCCACCACTTCAACGGGCAGAGAATTCCAGAGATTCACCACCCTTTGAGTGAAGAAGTTCCTCCTCAACTCCGTTCTAAACCGCACCCCCTTTATCCTGAGGCTGTGCCCCCTAGTCCTACTGTCTTTTTTGAGCGGGAAGAGTCTCTCCACCTCTATCCTATCCATCCCATTCATCATCTTATACGTCTCAATGAGATCTCCCCTCATTCTTCTAAACTCTAACGAGTACAAGCCTAGTTTATTCAGCCTCTCCTCATAGCTCAACCCCCTCAACTCCGGTATCAGCCTAGTAAACCTCCTCTGCACTCCCTCCAAGGCCAAAATATCTTTGCGCAGGTGTGGCGCCCAAAACTGCACACAGTACTCCAGCTGCGGCCTCACCAATGCCCTATACAGCTGCAGCAAGACCTCCCTACTTTTATATTCAATCCCCCTCGCTATATCCGAGGGCTTGCCCACTATATGGGTAGAACTGAGAAATAAGAAGGGGGAAATCACTTTGATAGGGTTGTACGATAAGTCCCCAAATAGTCGGTGGGGAATTGAGGAGCAAATATGTAAGGAGATTACAAGAAAAATAGGGTGGTAATTGTGGGAGATATTAACTTTCCCAACATTGACTGGAACAGCCATTGTATTAGACGGTTGGATGGAGAAATTTGTTGAGTGCATTCAGGAGAATTTCTCATTCAGTATGTGGATGGCCCGACTAGAGAGGGGGCAAAACTTGACCTCCTCTTGGGAAATAAGGAAGGGCAGGTGACAGAAGTGTTAGTGAGGGATCACTTTGGGACCAGTGACCATAATTCTATTAGTTTTAAGATAGCTATGGAGAATGGTAGGTCTAGTCCAAAAGTTAAAATTCTAAACGGGGCAAGGCCAATTTTGATTGTATCAGGCAGGAACTTTCAATAAGTAATTGGGGGAGTCTGTGTGAAGGCAAAGGGATGTTTGATAAGTGGGAGGCTTTCAAAAGTGTGTTAACAATGGTTCAGGTTAAGCACATTGCTCTTAGAGTGAAGGGCAAGGCTGGTCGAATTAGGGAACCCTGGATGACTCAGGATATTGAGGCCCTGGTCAAGAAGAAGAAGGAAGCTCATGACATGCATAAACAGCTGGGATCAAGATGATCCCTTGAAGAATATAGGGGTATAGGAGTAGAGTTAAGAGAGAAATCAGGAGGGCAAAAAGGGAACATGAGATTGCTTTGGCAGATAAGGCAAAGGAGAATCCAAAGAGCTTTTACAAATACATAAAGGGCAAAAGAATAACTAGGAGAGAGTAGGACCTCTTAAGGATCAACAAAGTCATCTACTGCGGATCCACAAGAGATGGCTGAGATCCTGAATGAATATTTCATGTTCAGTATTTACTGTTGAGAAAAGCATGGATGTTAGGGAACTTGGGGAAATAAGTAGTGATGTCTTGAGGCATATACATAGAGAAGTCTTAAAGTGCATCAAGGTAGATAAATCCCCGGGACCTGATGAAGTATATCCCAGGACATTGTGGGAGGCTTGGGAGGAAATTCTGGGTTCCCTAGCAGATGTATTTGAATCATTGATAGTCACAGGTGAGATGCCTGAAGACGTTGTGCCTTTGTTTAAGAAGGGCTGCAGGGAAAGCCTGGGAACTACAGACCAGTGAGCCTCACATCTGTAAGTTGTTGGAAGGTATTTTGAGAGATAGGATCTACAGGCATTTAGAGAAGCAAGGACTGATTAGGAACAGTCAGCATGGCTTTGTGAGTGGAAAATCATGTCTCACAAATTTGACTGAGTTTTTTGAAGGGGTAACCAAGAAGGTAGATGAGGGCAGTGCAGTTGATGTTGTCTACATGGACTTTAGCAAGGTCTTTGAGAAAGCACCGCATGGTAGGTTGTTGCATAAGGTCAAATCTCACAAGATCCAGGGTAAAGTAAGCCAAATGGTTACAAAGTTGGCTTGATGACAGAAGACAGAGAATGGTTGCAGAAGATTGTTTTTCAAACTAGAGGCCTGTGCCTAGTGGTGTGCCTCAGAGATCAGTTCTGGGTCACTGTTATTTGTCATTTATATTAATGATTTGGATGAGAATTTAGAAGCATGGTTAGTAATTTTGCAGATGACACCAGAATTGGTGGCATAGTGGACAATGAAGAAAGTTATCTCCAATTGCAACAGGATCTTGATCAATTGGGCCAGTGGGCTGACAAATGGCAGATGGAGTTTAATTTAGATAAATGCAAGGTGGTTCATCTTAGTAGATCAAACCAGGACAGGACTTAGTTAATGGTAGGGTGTTGGGGAGAGTTATATAACAAAGAGATTTAGGGGTTCATATTCATAGTTCCTTGAAAGTAGAGTCAGAGATGGACAGAGTGGTGAAGAAGGCATTTGGCATGCTTGGTTTCATTGGTCAGCACATTGAATACAGGAGTTGGGACACCTTGTTGAAGTTGTACAAGATATTGGTAAGGCCAACATGGAATACTGGTCACCCTATTATAGAAAGGATATTATTAAACTAGAAAGAGTGCAGAAAAGATTCACTAAGATGCTACTGGGACTTGATGGTTTGAGTTATAAGGAAGGCTGGATAGATTCAGACTTTTTCCCTGGAATGTAAGAGACTTAGGGTGATCTTATAGAGGTCTATAAAATGATGAGGGGCATAGGTAGATCAGCTAGATAGTCAACACCTTTTCCCAAAGGTAAGGGAATCTCAAAATACAGGACATAGGTTTAAGGTGAGAGGGGAGAAATACAAAAGGGTCCAGAGGGACAATTTTTTCACACAGTGAGTGGAGAGTGTCTGGAACAAGAGGTAGTCATAGAGGTCGGTATAATTTTGTCTTTCAAAAAACATTTGGACAGTTACATGGGTAAGATGGGTATAGGGGATATGGGCCAAATGCGGGCAATTGGGACTAGCTTAGTGGTTAAAAAAGGGTGGCATGGACAAGTTGGGCCGAAGGGCTTGTTGCCATATTGTAAACCCCTATGACTCCATAACTGTCAAACTATTCAAATTCAGATCAGGTAGGTCAACTCTGATTGGTCAAAGATTTGTCATGGGGAATGAACCAGGCAGGGTATGTCCCCAGACATTTGTTAAAAAAAGTGCAATACATGGACGTTACTTTTGTCTGCAAAGGACTTGGCCGTGTGTGTGAATATATATGCTTTCCAGCATGGGTAAGTTTACTGTTGGTAATCTTGTGATCTGTAATCATAGAATCATAAAATCCTACAGTGCAGTAGGAGGCCATTCACCCCATCGAGTCTGCACTGACCACAAGTCCAATCCCTTTGATACCCTAGATAGCCCGCCTGGCAATTTAGCATGGCCCATCACCTAACCTGCACTTCTTTGGAGTGTGGGAGGAAATTGGAGCACCCTGAGGGAACCCACGCAGATACAGGGAGAAAGTGCAAACTCCAGCAACCCAAGCCGGGAATCGAACCTGAGTCCCTGATATTGTGAGGCAATAGTGCTAATCACTGTGCCACCATGCCACCTTAAATGATGGGTCTTTTCTCAGAAATACTCAAGCTCTACTTATATCTTTATCAAATCTATCAGTGAAAGAAAAAATTATATATTGGTGACAAATGTTTTTTCATAATATTTCTCCCCAAAAACTTAAATGTGAGCAGGGAGGAGATGGTGGCTGATTGGTATTGTCACTGAACTTGTAATCCCCAGACCCCAGGGAATAGTCTGGAACAAAGGTTTGAATCCTACCATGGCAGATGGTGAAATCTGCTTTCAATAAATACCTGGAATTAAAAGTCTAATGACAAAGAACAAAGAACAAAGAAAATTACAGCGCAGGAACAGGCCCTTCAGCCCTCCAAGCCCACACTGACCATGCTGCCCCATTTAACTAAAACCCTCTACCCTTCCGGGGACCATACCCCTCTATTCCCATCTTATTCTTGTATTTGTCAAGACGCCCCTTATAAAGTCACTATCGTATCCGCTTCCCCAGCAATGAGTTCCAGGCACCCACTACTCCCAGTGTAAAAATCTTCCTCGTACATCTCCTTTAAACCTTGCCCCTCACACCTTAAATCTGTGCCCCCTAGTAATTGACTTTTCTACCTGGGAAAAAGCTTCTGACTATGCACTCTGTCCATGCCCCTCATAATCTTGTAGACATTATAATCTTGTAAATAATCATGAAAAAATTTTCAATGGTCAAACCTATCTGGTTCACTAATGCCCTCATTCCATGAGTGAATAAAACCATAATCATTTTGTTTGACAGAATTCAAATTTGAAAATGCCAAAATGGGAGATTGACTGAGAAGGTTAAATTCAGGGAAGCTTGGCGAGATGGATTAGAAACTGGCTTAATAGTAGAACTTAAAGGGCAGTGGTAGAAAGCTGTTTGATGTCTGGTGGTGTACCACAATGATCAGTATTGGGACCCTCATTGTTATATACATAAACATTAGAGATGAAAATGTGGGGGAATGTTAAGCAAGTTTGCAGATTCCATCAAGATTGGTAGGGTAATTAACAGTGTAGAAGATGGTTGTAGGTTACAGGAGGATATAGTTGGGTTGGTCAGATAGGCAGAGCATTGGCAGATGATATTTAACCCTGATAAACACAAGATTATGCACTTTGGAAGAAGAAACAAGATGAGGAAATATTTAATGAATGACAGGCGGGATCTTGGGGTGCTTATTCACAGATCCCTGAAGTCAGCAGACCATTTGAATAGGACAGTTAAAAAGACAGATGGGACACTTGTTCCCATTAGAGCAAGGAAGTAACGTTAGAGTTATACAGAGCATTGGTTAGGCCACAGCTGGAGTAGTGTGTGCAGTTCCGGTCACCTCCTTATAGGAAGGATGTGGTAGCACTATGAAGTGGGTACAGAGGAGGTTCACCAGGATGTTGCCTGGGATGGAACGTTTGAAGTGTAAGGAGAGACTGGATAGAACATAGAACATAACAGCACAGAACAAGGCCCTTCGGCCCACGATGTTGCTCCGACCAGTTAAAAAACAATGACCCTCTAATCTAAACCAATCCCTTTCCATCCATAAACCTATCCACGGATCTCTTAAACGCCCCCAAACTATAGGCTTGGATTGTTTTCTTAGAGCAGAGAAGGTTAAGGGAGGACATGATTGAGATGTATAAGATTACGAGGGGTATAGACAGGGTGAATAGGGAGCAGCTATTCCCCTTCATTGAGGGGTCAATCATGAGGCAGCAAACTTTTAGGGTAAGGGGCAGAAGGTTCAGAGAGGATTTGAAAAAGAATCTTTTTCACTCAGGGTTGTGGGAATCTGGAATGCATTGACTGGGAAGGTAGTCAAGGCCAGAAACAATACAACCTTTCAAAAATACTTAGGTGAGCACTTGAAACATCAAAATATTCAAGGATATGGGACAAATGGAGGAAAATGAGATAACAGTTATTGTCAGAGCAGACTCAATGGGCCAAAGGGCCTTTTCTGCACTGTATGACTCTGACTCAAAATGTTTTATTTTGTGTAAGCTGGGTATAGCTTCCAAAAGCAAAGATTTAATGTCAGATGACAATGAGAACACTTAGCTCTGTGGACAATTATTACAATTGTTTATAGAGTTGGAAAGGTCTTGCGACTAAATCTATGAAAGAAAGGAATCTAATTAATTGGTTGGTCATGAAATTCCCTCCTCACTTAGTTTGGAAAAAGAATCAATGTTCAATGTTCACTGAGCTGTCTTAAAATTAGGATTGCTATTAAAAAGGCTGTCTTCCAGAATAAATATATGTCAGTACAACATGGCCATGTGCCCAGATGTAACAGTAGTTTATTTAATACTAAATTCAGGTTCCCATGGAGAAGCCATGGATTTTACAGAAAATTCAAATAGAGCAAACCTTTCATTAACCTTGATGTTAGACAACAAGCCACTGAAATTTCTTCCACTGCAGACAGGAAATAGTTTTTGGTGCCAGATACGGATTTGCCATTCTGGTTTATGGTATTAGATTTTAATATTTCCTAAGGTTAATGCAAGGGCACATATTGGGCAGCAAATGACTCTAATGCCACGGTTATACATAAATTTGCCTGATCTTCCTAGAGATGCTCAAGAACCAGTGTTGATGATGACTTCGCCTGCCCAGCGACACAATGGCTCAATTATGCCACCTTCATCAGCAGTTAGCACCACATGGACTTGGAGGGCACCCACTGCCAGTGGCTTTAAAAGTTACAGTCACCCTCAACATTTGTGTGTCTGGCTCCTCCCAGGGCTCCACTGGTGGCTTTTGTGGCATCTTGAAAATCTCCACTCATAAAAGCATAACAGATGCACTCTTTGCAAGGACTCACAACTCCATCCATTTTGACGGGCATCAGGCTAGCCAGAATGCAAAAATCCATGGTATTCACCCAGACTGAAGGTATTTCAAAGGTGTAAGGAGCCACTGATTGCACTTAGAGTCACAGTGCAATAAGCACAGAAAGTCATAGAGCAATACAGTCCTTTGACCCAACCAGACAATGGGGAGTGGTGCCCATTGTCCCAACATTGCAGGGAGGAGATGATGACTTGCAGTGAGGAGGATTGTTCCTCAAAGAGTTATTGTCAATGTCTGACTTCTGTCAGGCTGAAGGCCGCTTGCTAACTCTCAGTGACCAACATCACATCAGCAATGTAGCACAGATACTTTCATCTCTCCTGATCTAACCTCCTCCTCAGTTAGGTGTGCCCCTGAGGTTCAGTATCACCAGAGACAGATGCACACCTCTAATAAAGTGCTGGGAACTATATGAAGAATCATTATGATAGAACAGTCAGGACTCACTTAGTTTGGTGTGATGGACAATGGTATTCTGGGTCCTCAGTTGGTTTTTTGGCATCTATCCTTCTTTTGGCACAGGATCTTTCCACCTGGCCAGCTGATGGGCTCTTGCCACAAATTGCAAGAGGATTTTAAAAAATGTTTTTATTGATGATTTTCAATATTCAGTCTGAAAGATGTGCTAGTTAGGTGTATTGGTCATGCTAAATGCTCCCTCAGTGTACCTGAACAGGCAACTAGGGGATTTTCACAGTGACTTCATTGCAATGTAAGCCTACTTGTGACACTAATTAAAAAATAAATACACAACAAATTCTTAAGATTTAGCACAGTACAGAACAATCATTATTCCGCACGTAAATATGGATGAACCTGTATCTGGGACCACCATTGCAGATGTCAGAGCAGCCTCTCAAAGGTCAACCCACAGAAAGCAACTGGCCCAGATGGGGTATCCAGACGAGCACTCAGATCCTGCGTGGATCAGCTGACAGGAGTATCTGCAGACATCTTCAGCTTCTCTACAACAATCTGAAGTCCCTATCTGCTTCAAGAGGACGACAATCTGAGAGAAACCAAGCAGCATGCTTTACTGACTATCGGCCAGTGGCTCTGACATCCATCATTATGAAGTACTTTGAAAGGCTAGTCATGGCACTATCTGGATCCACTACAGTTTGCCTACTGCTACAACAGATCCAAAGCAGATGCCATCTTGCTGGCCCTGCGCTCAACTCTGGAACACTTAGATAACAAGGACACCTATGTCAGACTCCTATTTATTGATTACAGCTCAGTTTCAACACTATTATTCCCATGAAACTTATCTCCAAACTCCATGAGCTGGGCCTCAGCACCTCCATCTGCAACTGAATCCTGAACTTCCAAACTCACAAATCACAGTCAGTAAGGATAGGCAACAACACCTCCTCCAAGACCATTTTCAACACTGGTGCCCCACAAGGCTGTGTTCTCAGCTCCTTACTATACTCCTTATATACCCATGATTATGTGGCCAAATTCCCCTCCAATTCGATTTTCAAGTTTGCCAGCGACACCATCCTAATGGGTTGGATCTCAAACAGTGATGAGGCAGAGTACAGGAATGAGATAGAGAATCTGGTGAACTGGTGCGGTAACAATAATCTCTCCCTCAATGTCAACAAAACAAAGGAGATTGTCTAATTCAGGAAACACAAAAGAGAACACGCCCCTGTCTACATCAACATGGACGAAGTAGAAAGGGTCAAGAAGCTTCAAGTTTTTAGGTGTCCTGATCACCAATCACCTGTTCTGGTCTCCCCATGCCGACACTATTGCTAAGAAAGCACAGCGATGCCTCTACTTTCTCAGGAGACTAAGGAAATCTGGCATGTCAGCTACAACTCTCACCAACTTTTACAAATGCACCATAGAAAGCATTCTCTTTGGTTGTACCACAGCTTGGTATGGCTCCTGCTCTGCCCAAGACCACAAGGAACTACAAAAGGTCATGAATGTAGCCCAATCTATCACGCAAACCAGTTTCATATCCATTGACTCTGTCTACACTTCCTACTGCCTCGGCAAAGCAGCCAGCATAATTAAGGACCCCACGCACACTGGACATACCCTCTTCCGCCTTCTTCCGTAGGGAAACAGATACACAAGTCTGAAGTCACGTACCAACCAACTCAAGAACAGCTTCTTCCCTCCTTGGTCAGACTTCTGAATGAATTTACCTTGCATTAAGTTGATCTTTTGCTACATCCTAGCTATGACTGTAACACTACATTCTGTACTCTCTCGTTTCCTTCTCTATGAATGGTATGTTTTGTCTGCATAGCGCGCAAGAAACAATACTTTTCACTGTATGTTAATATATGTGACAATAATAAATCAAATTAAATGAAATCAAAGACGACCAGCAGAGATCAATACAATTAATTCCAAGAATCATACATTGCTGTTATAGACAGCGCCTCTTTTTGGACGAATATTGAAAGGATAACAGAAAATCAGTGTGGGAATTTAGAATAATAGGATAAGGCCACATAAACATGATACTGTGGTGCACACCCTTTAATGTAACAAGAAAATCAAAACTATACCCCCAGCCAAGTTTTTTCTCTCTTGGGGCCAGAGAGAAAAAAAAGGAATCTCTTAAGACAAGACATACAAGATGGTACCATTGAGACAAGGGCTACCCCTAAATACAGCTCTTAAAATGAGGAATAAACATACAATAGAATTCTCAAAAAACAGGGATAACAAGAACAGAGTAATATTGGTCCACATGAAGAGTGCAAAGATGACTATGCTCTTAGCACCAAGCTTGTCACTATAAATGTGAGAGAAAAAGGGGTCAACTGGATCCATCCCATGAAAACAAAACAGGCATCCTGGGGAGTCAACCACCAACATTCAACATATATATGGGACTAGGCACAGTGGGTGACCAGGACGTCTTCTGTGTCTTGTCCTGCTCTTCGTGTTCCACGACGCTTGCAGTGACCGCCACCTTGACCGTTGGACCTTCTATTGGTCTTGTCCGCTCAACCTGCCAGAGTCTGTCTTCACATGCTGGGGTAGACATCTCCCTATCTCACCCTGTTGCCCGGGGTGTGGCCGCTGTCACATGCAAACAGCTACGGGGAGCCACAGTAAGAGCTGAGTGCCGGGTGAGGACAAAGGGTGGACAAACTGCCCTGAAAAGGATGCAACATTTTCCGCCACCAGAGGTAATACCCCTCCCTGACACCGCATACATTGGGAAGAGAGAGTGAGGCTGATGCTGCACAACTCTCCCTCACTCGAATCCAAATCAAGCACTGGTCTCCACACCATCATCATCATGTGTCCTGTTCAACCTTTGAAGTCCTGTGGTGATGGGCGAGCGACAAAGCATCAGGTGCGGATACAGTGGGAGCTGTAGTCATGGACCTGCACACAAGCGACTCAGGTCTAATGGTCATTTCCCACTGACCGAAGCAGCAGCGAAACTCAGCTTTTACCTGGGTGACTGAGCAGTCCTTTTCAGGAATGCACTACTCACCTCCGTAGAATGGGGAAGGGGCTAGAAAAGATGCCCTAACCATTGCCTGCTTCACGTCACCCTGGCCAGTTTACCGCTGCTGGCGGGGATCCCATCTTGCGATTGAACAAACAAAATAAAACACAAAGTGACACTGCTCACCAATGGGACTTGGAACGTGCACACATTTTTGGACAACCCTACAGCAGACAGACCAGAGAGAAGAACAGCCTTAGTCGCCAGAGAATTTGCAAGATACAACATTGACATTGCAGCCCCGAGTGAAACTCGTCTTGCCAACGTAACTCAGTTGATTGAAACTGGAGGTGGATACACTTTTTTCTGGAGCAGTCGCGGCAGCAATGAGCGTCGTGATGCTGGAGTTGGATTCGCCGTCAGGAGTCACCTTGTTCGGAAACTTGATGGTCTGTCCAAGGGTGTGAACGACAGGCTTATGACATTGCAGCTTCTGCTACAGAAGTCAAGCCACCCTGATCAGCGCCTATGCCCCCACAATGAACAACCCGGACGAGGTGAAAGACAAGTTCTATGAAGAACTAGACGCCCTACTATTAGCAGTAGCAGTACCAACAAGCTGATCTTGCTTGGCGACTTCAATGCAAGAGTAGGGTGTGACTCTGCAATCTGGCAGGGAGTCATTGCGAGGCATGGAGTGGGCAAGTGTAACAGTAACGGCCTACTCTTAATGAAGACCCTGTGCAGCACACGACCTCCTCATCACCGATACAACCTCCCATCTGCCTACATGTAACAAGGCCTCCTGGATGCACCCGCGCTCTAAGCATTGGTATCTTATCGACTATGTCATTGTCAGGAGAAAAGACAGGCAGGATGTCAGAGTGATCAAGACCATGTGTGGTGCTGACTGCTGGATGGCTCACAGGCTCATTGTCTCCAAAAATGAGGCTCCACATCAGACTCAAAGTGATCACAAGAAAGCAAGGTAATGAAAAGAATCAATGCGGCCAAGCTAAAGAACCCCAGCATAGCTTCAGCACTAGCTGAAGACTTAGAAGTCAAACTTGCTGACCTACACCTCGCAGGCAGCACTGAGGACGACTGGGAATGCTTCAGATGTATGTCCATACATCTACATTGAAGATGCTTGGGCCCTCTACCTGCGAGCAGCATGACTGGTTCGATGAGAATGATAAGGAGATACAGGCTCTACTTGTTGAAAAGTAGACGTTAGAAGAAGACTTGCTGTCTTCATCGGGCCTGTCAGAATGACCCATCTTCAGCTGCCAAGAAAAATGCTTTTACCAATGCTTGCAGGACAGTCCAGAATAAACTGTGTAAAATGCAGGACGCCTGGCTGAGCACCAAGGCAGATGAAATATAGGGATACGCTGACAGAAATGACTTGAAACGGTTCTATGAAACCCTCAACACTCTATGGACCTCAATCTCTCGGGAGCTCCCCCCTCCTGAGTACAGATGGTACAACCCTCATTACAGAGAAGGCTGAGATCCTGCAGAGATGGGCTGACCACTTTGAAGCCGTCCTCAACCGACCGTCATCTATTAATGATGAAGCAATAGACAGGATTCCCCAGGTTGATTCAACAGCGCCATGGATGACCCACCAGTAGCAGCTGAAGTCACGAAAGCTGTCAGCCAACTATTCAGTGGCAAAACCCCAGGGGCAGATGCCATACCCGCAGAGATCTATAAAGCTGCTGGCCCTATACTTATCGAGAAGCTCGCCGAATTGTTTCAGTCCTTTTGGAAGCAAGGATCCATTCCTCAGGAACTTAAAGATGCCTCCATCGTACACCTCTACAAGAGGAAGGGCAATTGGCAAGTATGTGGCAACCACCAAGGAATCTCGCTGCTCTCCATCACAGGAAAAATCCCCACAAGAGTCCTGCTAAATCGTCTGGTTGCTCATCTGGAGCTGGGCCTGCTTCCAGAGTCACAGTGTGGCTTCTGCAAAGGTCGCGGGACTACTGACATGATTTTTGCTGTGCACCAACTTCAGGAGAAGTGTCAGGAGCAGAATCACGAGCTCTACACAACATTTGTTGACCTCACGAAAGCCTTCGACACTGTAAGCCGACAAGGCCTGTGGAGGATCATGTCAAAGTTCAGCTGCTCCCCCCCGGCAAATTCGTTCAGATGGAACGCCAGTTCCATGATGGCCAGAGTACTGGATGGCAGAGAATCCTCTGAGGCATTCCCAGTCACCAATGGCATCAATTAGGGCTGTGTGCTCGCACCCACACTGTTCAGCATGATGTTTACTGGAATTAGCCTCAATTACAGAGTGGATGGGAAGCTCTTCAACCTGAGGAGACTTCAAGCTATTAACAAAGTGAAGGAGACTGTTCTGAGAGACTTCCCCTTTGCCGATGACTGCGTCCTGTACGCTGGCTCAGAGCCAGAGATGAAAGTCAGTATGGACAAATTTTCCACAGCTTGTGACAACTTTGGACTCACCATCAACATTAAAAAGACCGAAGTCATGCACCAGCCTGCTGCTCATGCACCGTACACAGATCCCATAATCACAATCAAAGGGCAGAAACTACAGGCAGTGAACCAGTTCACTTATCTTGGCAGCACCCTCTCCCAAGCAGTGACTATTGATACAGAAGTTAACTGCAGAATAGCAAAGGCAAGTTCTGCTTTTGGTAGACTGCACTCCATTGTATGGGAACATCGAGGAATCAGCCCAGCAACAAGACTGAAGGTCTACAGCACCGCGGTACTCACCACCCTCCTGTATGCCTGTGAAACGTGGACTGTGTATCGAGGACATCCAGGCTAAATCATTTCCACATGACTTGTCTTTGCAGAATATTGCATCAGATGGCAAGACGAAGTACCAGACACTGAAGTTCTCTCTGGAGCAAGTCTGCCATCAGTCCACACACTGCTGATGAGAGTGCAGACCCAGTGGGCAGGTCTCGTCATCTGTATGTCAGACGAGCGCATATCCGAGCAGCCCCTTTTTGGGGAACTCTCTGCTGGAAGACATTTGCATGGAGGGCAGAAGAAACGTTACAAAGACACATTCAAGGCCTCCCTGAAGTCGCTTGACATAGACACAACCACCTGGGAAACACTGGCACAAAACTGCCCTACCTGGCGCTGCCTCATCCACAATGGCTGTCAAGCTTACGAAGCAAGGTGTATTGCTGAAGCACAACTTAAACACGACCTGCGCAAGTCCAGAGCCACCAGCACAACTACAGTGTCTACACAAGTCTGTCCAATATGTGTTAAGGGTTTAAACAAAAAGAAAGATGTATTTTGCACATGTAGATTCAAAGTAACAACAGATTTACTTTCGAAGCTTTTGCCCATACAGTGTAGAAATAAAACTAAACAGTAGCCTGTAAAACACACTAATGCCATCAAATCATGTGATCAGCTGTCAAAGCAGTAATGCGACTATTTAAATGTAAAACATCCCTCTCCCTTTACTGCTGTAATCATGACAACAAATTACTATGATGTTATACATCAAATCAATAATACTCTCGATAAAGTACTATGCACTATTAGTCATTATACACAGTCAGTAAGAAGGTCGAACATGAGGATGTCTATTCCACTTTGTTGTATACACCATTCTGGGATTTGGCTGTCCTTGATCCTAGAAATATGATTTTGGAACTTCAGCGGACACTTTTTCTCTTGGGACTAATTCAGTATCATTCCCACATAGCATAGTAGCAAAGACATAATCAGATTCAAATAAGTCTTCCATAGTAGTATTCATAATCTAGAAACTAAAGAAGTTGGTACTTCTGAAGATGATTTTGAGAAATCATTTTGGGATGACAACAATTGGTCAAATTGGTTTTCCCAAACTAGTTCAGCTCATTTGAATCGTAAAAGAAATTGGACCTATTTTTGTTATGGTTGCTCATTTGTGGTGTAATTACACACTAACACTCGATTTCATTGTTGAGATGAGCCTTGTTTTGCCCTCATTTCTCGTCTAACAACTTGGAATTGTTGATGTTGTCTACACAGATAGTGACCCAAGGCCGGAACTGAATCTGAGTCCCGAGAGCTCAGACAGCAGTGCTAACCGCTGTGCCACCCATATAGAAGGGTAGCACGAGGTACTAACAGAAGCCCAACAAGCTTTTGCAATGTGACCCATTTTGCCACAATTCTTAGAGTGACCAGCCTTTCTCCAACATTCACTCAATGAATGACCCATTTTAGCACATCTGTGACATGCTTGTTGCTGTTTTGACTTCTCATGCACAGTTCCCAACTTGTGGATCTTCATTCATGCACCAAATTGCCAATTCAATTGACACTGCAATTTCTACTGCTCTCTTTAAAGTCAAAGCATGTTCTGTAACTTCTTTGGATAGCCTCATCTTGGAGATTATAAACTGGATGATATTGAAGAGCAAATTCTATTAATGTTCCAAATTCAATATTGTGCCAGCCTTTCTAAGGTTGCGGCAAACTGACCTTTCTTTTGCCTTCCACTGATTTCTTTGGTAGAACCCAAACCGTTCAGTGATGATTAGTGGCTTTGGAGAATAATGCTCTTCAAGGATCTTTGTCAACTCATTGTAAGTTTTAGTTCCTGGCTTTGCTGAATGAACCAAGTTTCGGAGCAAGTTTTACTTCCCATTGAACTGAGAAATGATAGTATAAGTAATATTCTTATAATTTTAGTTGCTTGAACAAAGTACTAAAAACGCTCAACATAGGAACTCCCTGATTAATTTTCTTCATTGAAAGGACCTATGGATCTTAATTGACTCACCATTTCTTTTGCAGGTACCAGTGACTTAAGACTACTCATTATAGTTTTTATGCTGTCTTCCCAATATTTCCCCTTTTACCCTGGAGAACATTGATCTGTTTTGTTTTAAATGAAGAACAAAGAACAAGAATAGACCTTTCAGCCCTCCAAGCCTGTGCCAATCAAGTCTGTATCCTTCCATTCCAATCCTATTCATGTATTAGTCTAGATGCTCTTTAAATCCTGCTATCATGCCTACTCCCACCACCTCCCCAGGCAGCGCATTTCAGACATTCACCACCCTTTGTGTAAGAACTCGCCTCGCACATCTCTAAACTTTGCCCACCCACCTAAAACATATGTCCCCCAGTACTTGACTTTTCTACCCGAGGAAAAAGCATCTGACTATCCACACTGTTCATGCCACTCAATCTGGTAAACCTCTATCAGGAAGCCCCTCAACCTCCATCATTCCAGTGAAAACAAACTGAGTTTATCCAGCCATAAGGCATAGGAGCAGAATTAGGCCACTGAGCCCATTGAATCTGCTTTGCCATTCAATCATGGCTGATATTTTTCTCATCCACATTCTCCTGCCTTTTCCCCTTAACCCCAATCCCCTCATTAATCAAGAACCTATCTATCTCTGTCTTAAAGACACTCAATGACCTGGCATCCACAGCCTTCTGCAGCAAAGAGACCCATTAATTCATTACTGTCTGGCTGAGGAAATTCCTCCTCATCTCTGTTTTAAAGGGTCATCCCTTTATTCTGAGGTTGTGCCCTTGATTCTAGTTTTTCTACTTGTGGAAACATCCTCTCCAGGCCTCGCAGTATCCTGGAAGTTTCAATCAGATCCCCCCTTATCCTTCTAAACTTCAACAAGTACTGACCTAGAGTCCTCAATCATTCCTCATACGACAAGCTCTTCATTCCAGGGATCATTCTTGTGAACCTCCTCTGGATCCTTTCCAACACCAGCACTTCCTTAGATACAGGGCTCAGAACTGCTCACAATACTCCAAATGGAGTCTAACAACAAATGGAGTCTAACAAATGGAGTCTAAATGGAGCCTTATACAACCACAGAAGTACATCCCTGTTCTGTACATGAATGCTAACCTTGTATTTGCCTTACTAACTGCCAACTGAACCTGTACATTAACCTTAAGAGGATCTTGAAAAGGACTTTGAAGTCCCTCTATGCATTTCCCAATTTAGAAAACAGTCTATGTCTCCATTCCTCCTTCCAAAAGTGCATAACCTCACACTTTTCCACATTGCATTCCATCTCTTACTTCTTTTCCCACTCTCCTAGCCCCTCCTAGCAGACCCCCTGCAACATTTCCTGTTTATAAGTAAGAAGTCTCACAGCACCAGGTTAAAATCCAACAGGTTTATTTAGCATCACAAGCTTTCAGAACACTGGACTGGATGGGATGTACCCCAGGTGGGAGGTGAGGGAAGAGATCGCAGAGCCCCTGGCGATGATCTTTGCGTTGTCGATGGAGATGGGAGAGGTTCCGGAGGATTGGAGGATTGCGGATGTGGTTCCTATTTTCAAGAAAGGGAACAGGGATAGACTCACCTCAGTGGTTGGTAAGTTGATGGAGAGGATTCTGAGGGACAGGATTTATGAGCATTTAGAGAAGTTTAGTATCAAGGGTAGGAGTCTTAGCAGTATTGAGGAGCAGAAGGACCTTGGTCCATATGGCTCTTAAATCGGCCTCGCAGTTGGAGGATGTGGTCAAGAAGGCGTATGGTGTACTGGCCTTCATTAATCGAGGGATTGAGCTTAGGAGTCAGGAGGTAATGCTGCAACTTTATAGGACCCTTGTCAGACCCCACTTGGAGTACTGTGCCATCTCGAGGGCAACATGACAGCTCAGAGACTATCTCTGTTGCTGTGCGGACACATGGATTTGGGCCTGTGTCTGTGGGAGTTTGCACGTTCTCCCCGTGGTTGCGTGGGTTTCCTCCGGGTGCTCCGGTTTCCTCCCACATCCCCCAAAGATGTGCTTTTAGGCTGATTGATTGGGTACTAAAATTGTCCCTAAATTGGACCTCCCTGATCCTCGCACATTAGGCGTAGACTAAAATCATGAATAGGTCACTGAGATAGTGGGACGGCGGCGCGGGCTCGTTGGGCCGAAGGGCCTGTTTCCCGTGCTGTGTTGTTCTTTGTTCTTTGTTCTTTGTTCTGGCCGCCTCACTACAGGAAGGATGTGGGAGCTATTGAGAGGGTGCAGAGGAGATTTACAAGGATGTTGCCTGGATTGGGAGGCATGCCTTATGAAGATAGGTTGAGGGAGCTGGGACTCTTCTCCCTGGAGAGACGAAGGTTGAGAGGCGACCTGATAGAGGTTTATAAAATGTTGAGAGGAATAGATAGGGTGGATTCTCAGAGGCTATTTCCCAGGGCTGAAATGGTCGCTACGAGAGGACACAGATTTAAGGTGCTGGGGAGCAGGTACAGAGGAGATGTCAGGGGTAAGTTTTTCACTCAGAGGGTGGTGAGTGAGTGGAATCGGCTGCCGTCAGTGGTGGTGGAGGCGAACTCGCTGGGGTCTTTTAAAAGACTTCTGGATGAGCACATGGGATCTAAAGGGATTGGGGGTTATAGATAGTTCGATGGCCTGGTAGGTATGGATATGGTCAGCGCAACTTGTGGGCCGAAGGGCCTGTTTGTGCTGTAGTGTTTATGTTCTATGTTCATCTGGTGAGTTTTTAAACAGTGCACACTAAGGCACTGACATGATTGTCAGTAAAGAGTTAAATGATTCCTGAAACATGTTAATAAGCTAATGAGAGAATAGTTGACGTATGTGTGAATGCAGTGAGAAGATGAAACAAGTAATTATGATTTTAAAACATATGTGCTGACATTTTTATGTATTTTAAGAATTGTATGAATCATTGTTCACTTCAGCCAAAAGCAGGTTACTGCAAGATATGATGGTAAAGGTGGAAGTCCAGAACCAAAGGTCTGGGAACCCTGTAGTTAACAAACTTCATATTAGAAAGTTTCTTATGCTGGAACACATATTGCAACATTGGTGAACAGGAATATTCATTGTCTAGTCTTAGGATGGAAACGTGTTGTCCATCCATCATTGTCGATGAGGACCTCGACGCCATTTGTCTGTCATGCTGCTTGTGGGTGGGGGGCCTGAGCATCTTCAGTGCAATGAATGGTTTCCAAGAGGGGTACCATAAGCATAGACATGGGTCAGGGGTGGAGGAGGAAAAACACATTGTTAAGATGGCGGTGTGGGCTTGTTGGGCCGACGGGCCTGTTTCCCGTGCTGTGTTGTTCTTTGCTGTTTGAATGATAGCATCCCTGAAGCGTTCCCAGTTGTCATCAGTGCTGCCTGCGAGGTGTAGATCAGCAAGCTTGATTTCTAAGTCTTCAGCTAGTGCTGAAGCTAAGCTGGGGTTCTTTAGCTTGGCCGCATTAATTCTTTTCATAACCTTACTTCCTTGTGGTCGCCTCCTGAGTCTGATGCGGAGCCTCATTTTTGGAGACAATGAGCCTGTGAGCCATCCAGCAGTCAGCACCACACATGGTCTTGATCACTCTGACATCCTGCCTGTCTTTTCTCCTGACAATGACATAGTCGATAAGATACCAATGCTTAGAGCGCGGGTGCATCCAGGAGGCCTTGTTACATGTAGGCAGATGGGAGGTTGTATCGGTGATGAGGAGGTCGTGTGCTGCACAGGGTCTTCATTAAGAGTAGGCCGTTACTGTTACACTTGCCCACTCCATGCCTCGCAATGACTCCCTGCCAGATTGCAGAGTCACACCCTACTCTTGCATTGAAGTCGCCAAGCAAGATCAGCTTGTTGGTACTGCTACTGCTAATAGTAGGGCGTCTAGTTCTTCATAGAACTTGTCTTTCACCTCGTCCGGGTTGTTCATTGTGGGGGCATAGGCGCTGATCAGGGTGGTTTGACTTCTGTAGCAGAAGCTGCAATGTCATAAGCCTGTCGTTCACACCCTTGGACAGACCATCGAGTTTCCGAACAAGGTGACTCCTGACGGCGAATCCAACTCCAGCATCACGACGCTCATTGCTGCCGCGACTGCTCCAGAAAAAAGTGTATCCACCTCCAGTTTCAATCAACTGAGTTACGTTGGCAAGACGAGTTTCACTCGGGGCTGCAATGTCAATGTTGTATCTTGCAAATTCTCTGGCGACTAAGGCTGTTCTTCTCTCTGGTCTGTCTGCTGTAGGGTTGTCCAAAAATGTGTGCATGTTCCAAGTCCCATTGGTGAGCAGTGTCACTTTGTGTTTTATTTTGTTTGTTCAATCGCAAGATGGGATCCCCGCCAGCCGTGGTAAACTGGCCAGGGTGTAGTGAAGCAGGAAATGTTTAGGGCACCTTTTCTAGCCCCTTCCTCATTCTGTGGAGGTGAGCACTGCATTCCTGAAGAGGATTGCTCAGTTGCTCAGGTAGACGCCGAGTTTTACTGCTGCTTCAGTCAGTGGAAAATGAGCATTAGACCTGAGCCGCCTGTGTGCAGGTCCATGACTGCAGCTCTCAATGTATCCACACCTGCTGCTTCGTCACTTGCCCATCGCCACAGGACTTCAAGGGTTGAACAGGACACATGATGATGATGATGGTGTCGAGACCAGTGCATGATTTGGATTAAAGTGAGGGAGAGTTGTGCAGCATCAGCCTCACTCTGTTTTTCCAATTCCCAGCTAGATCCAGTGGCAAAACAAGAGTCAAGATGGCTGGAGATGGGACTAGATGCAGTGGATAACCAGGACATCTTCTGTGTCTTGTCCTGCTCTTCGCGTTCCACGACGCTTGCAAAGACCGCCTTCTTGACCGTTGGACCTTCTATTGGTCTTGTCCGCTCAATCTGCTGGACTCTGTCTTCACATGCTGGGGTAGACATCTCCCTACATCACCGAGGGTGATGGAAGCGTACCCTGAAGTGGAATCACATCTCTATCCAGTTTGGCAATGATCCCATTGGAACATCCACTTTGACCCCTGTAGTAAGCATCTAAGGTAACCAGGCAACAGGGAAGTGACATTAGTCAAGATGGGAGTTTGCATTTGAATTTAATGGATAAATGAGATATCATTATAGTAGAATGCAATTGGCTGAGGTGAACATCAGGGGTTATTATTGATGTATGCAATGTAAGGTGGAAATGATTGCTAAGAAAAACAATAATTGATCTGTTTTTGATGGTATATGTCAGATTCATTGGAGAGGTTCTGTCACCCTATCTCACAACTACTTAACCCTTTTGGTGATCTCCTTGCAGCTGCTTGCTTTCTTTAAATAAATGTTAAGTCATTATACAGAAATTTCTGCCTTGTGAGTTTTTATTGTCTAAAGTTAAGACAGTACTGGTAATGTTGATCTACCCCACAACACCGACCTAACTTAAATTCCACTTAGAGAAGCATTTAGCAAACACTTGGGCCTGAGCCCACAGATCAACCATCAAGCCCAGCCAACAACAGGGTAGCACGGCCCAGGAAAGACCACTTCTCAGAAGGAGAATAAACCAGAGGCACCTCCACCTGAAACAAAGGGCCATATGAAGATCGATAACCAATCCCTCCATCTAGCAGGCTCCCCACCTAACCCTGAGCTACCCTCCAGTCCATTCAATATCAATTCTTGACTTCACCCATCCTGTCAAGTAACCTAAGCATAGTTCTGCACCACACCAACCTTCTTCCCACTCCCACCAACCAGAAACACCAATGGGCAAGGAGAAGTTGTCCAGTCGACACCAGGATATTCAATCGGACCATCGGATAAACACAGGATTTCTCAAACCTGAAATAACTATCTAAAAAAACAATGGGAATCACAGCAAGTTCTACAAAGAAACAAAGAACACAACACAGGAGCAGGGCCTTCGGCCCACCAAGTCTGTGCTGATACATGACACCTTTCTAAAGACCTTTGACTCTATGTTGTCCACATCCCTCTATTCCCTGTCTGTTTATGTGTCTGTCAATATGCCTCTTAAATGTTTCTTTGTATCTGCTTCTACCACCTCCTCTGGCAGTGCATTTCAGGCACTTACCACATTGCTGCCTCACAGTGCCAAGGATCCAGGTTTGATTCCTGGCTTAGGTTGCTGTCTATGCGGAGTCTGCACATTTTCCCTGTGTCAGCATGGGTTTCCCCTGGATGCTCCCACAGTCTGAAAGACATGCTGGTTAGGTTATTGGCCATACTAAATCCTCCCCCAGTGTACCTGAATAGGCGCCAAGTGCTGTGACTAGAGGATTGCAGTGTTAATGTAAGCTTACTTGTGACATAAATGAATAAAACAAAAATAAATAAACTTTCCTCCTGTATTAGACCTTCCAAAATGCATCACCTCACATTTGTCTGGATTAAACTCCATCTGCCATTTCTCTGCCCAAGTCTTCAGCCTATCTACATCCTGCTGTATCCTCCAGCAGTCTTCCTCACTAAACATAGCTCCTCTAATCTTTGTGTTATCTGCAGACTATCTAATCAGGACACCTACATTCTCCTCCAAATCATTTATATATATTAAACAACAGGGATCCCAGCACTGATCACAGATCTCCAGTCAGAAAAACACCCTTCCACCTATCAGTGCTGGACCTCTGTTTTTCTTTGTAAGTATAAATGATCTGGAGGAAAATGTGAGTGGTCTTATTAGTAAATTTGTGGATGACATGAAGATTGGTGCAGTTGCTGATAGTGCCGGGATTGTCAGAGGATAAAGTAGGATACAAATAGATTGGAGACTTGGGCACAGAAATAGCAGGTGGAGCTTAATCCTGACAAATGCGAAGTGATGCATTTTGGACAATCAAATTTAGGTGTTAATTATACTGCAAATGGCAGAACGCTTAGGAACATTAACATACTGGTGGTATGTTAATGTGGTAAATTGGATCAGCAATGTAATGGACAGTGAAGAATGTTTTCAAAGCTTGCAGAGGGATTTGGACCAGCTAGGGAAATGGGCTGAAAAATGGAGCATGGAGTTTAATGCAGACAAGTGTGAGGTATTGCACTTTGGAAGGACAAACCAAGGTAGAACATACAAGGTAAATGGTAGGACACTGAAGAGTGTAGCAGAACAGAGGGATCTGGGAATACAGATACATAATTCTCTAGAAGTGGCATCACAGGTAGATAGGGTCATAAAGAGTGCTTTTGGTACATTGGCCTTCATAAATCAAAGTATTGAGTATAAGAGTTGGAATGTTATGATAAGGTTGTATAAGACATTGGTGAGGCCAAATTTAGAGCATTGTGTGGATTCTTCGAGACAGGATTTATTCCCACTTGGAAATAAGTGGACGTATTAGTGAGGGGCAACATGGTTTTGTGAAGGGGAGATCGTGTCTCATGAACTTGATCAAGTTTTTCGAGGAAGTGACGAAGATGATTGAGGGTAGGGCAGTGGATGTTGTCTACATAGACTTCAGTAAGGCCTTTGACAAGGTCCCTCATGGCAGACTGGTGTAGAAGGTGAAGTCGAATAGGAACAGTGGTGAGCCGGCAAGATGGATGCAAAACTGGCTCAGTCAAAGAAGACAGAGGGTAGCAGTGGAAAGGTGTGTGAAGGCTGTGACAAGTGGTGTTTCTCCACCACTTGTCAGAAGTGGTGCTGAGGTCTTTGCTGTTTGTAATATATATATAAATGATTTGGAGGAAAATGTAACTGGTTTGATCAGTAAGTTTGTGGATGACACAAAGATTAATGGATTTGTGGATAGGATACAGGAGGATATAGATCAGTTGGAGACTTGATCAGAGAGATGGCAGATGGAGTTTAATCCGGACAAATGTGAGGTCATGCATTTTGGAAGGTCTAATACAGATAGGAAATGTTAAGTAAATGGCAGAATCCTTAAGATTATTGATAGGCAAAGGGATCTGGTGTACAGGTAGACAGGTCACAAAGTGGCAATGCAGGTGGAGAAGGTAGGCATGTTTGCCTACACCAGCTGAGACACTTGGAATATAGTGTTAAATTCTGGTTGCCACACTACCAGAAGGATGTGGAGGCTTTGGAGAGAGTACAGAAAAGATTTACCAGGATGTTGCCTGGTATGGAGGGCATTAGCTGTGAGGAGAGATTGGAGAAACTTGATTTGTTCTCACTGGAATGACGGAAGTTGAGGGGCGACCTGATAGAAGTCTACAAGATTATGAGGGGCATGGACAGAGGGGATAGTCAGAAGCTTTTTCCCAGGATGGAAGAGTCAATTACTAGGGAGCATAGGTTTAAGGTGTGAGGGACAAGGTTTAAAGGAGATGTATGAGGCAGATTTTTTACACAGAGTAGTGTTTCTCTGAAACTTGTTGCCAGGGAGGTAGTGAAAATGACTATGTTAGTGACTTTTTATGGGCATTTTGACAAATACACGAATAGAACATAAAACATTACAGCGCAGAACAGGCCCTTCGGCCCACGATGTTGCGTGGACCAGTCAAAAAGCAATGACCCTCTAACCTAAACCAAACCCTTTCCATCCATAAACCTATCCACGGATCTCTTAAACGCCCCCAAACTAGGCGCATTTACAACTGCAGCAGGCAGGGCATTCCAGTCCCTCACCACCCTCTGGGTAAAGAACCTACCTCTGACATCCGTCCTGTAACTACCCCCCCTTAATTTAAAGCCATGCCCCCTCGTGCTAGCTTTCTCCATCCGAGGAAAAAGGCTATCACTGTCCACCCTATCTAAACCTCTAATCATCTTATATGTTTCAACAAGGTCCCCTCTTAGCCGCCTTCTTTCTAACGAAAACAACCTCAAATCCCTCAGTCTCTCCTCATAGGACCTCCCCTCCATACCAGGCAACATCCTGGTAAACCTCCTCTGCACCCTCTCCAAAGCCTCCACATCCTTCCTATAATGTGGGGACCAGAACTGCACACAATACTCCAAGTGCGGCCGCACCAGAGTTTTGTACAGTTGCAACATGACGCTGCGGCTCCTAAATTCTATCCCCCTACCAATAAACGCCAAGACACCGTATGCCTTCTTAACAACCCTATCTACTTGATTCCCAACTTTCAGGGATCTATGTACACATACACCTAGATCCCTCTGTTCATCCACACTATTCAGAGTCCTACCGTTAGCCCTATACTCCACACATCTGTTATTCCTGCCAAAGTGAATAGGATGGGAATAGAGGGATATGGTCCCCAGAAGGGTAGAGGGTTTTAGTTCAGTTGGGCAGCATGGTCAGTGCAGGTTTGGAGGGTTGAAGGTCCTGTTCCTATGCTGTATTTTTCTTTGTTCTTTGGTTGCCAGATACTTGGACCTGCATTCAAACATGCTAGCCATGGGCTCAGTATATGGAAGGCTAGACATGACAGGAATGGAGCAAATCTTCCTTCATGTGTCATTGTGAAACAGCAGGATAAGGCGTGCCAATAAACCATCCTGCGGCATCATCTTGGGGTGCTTCACGCAGCACCTATGAATCTCTTGACATGTGCAATTCTTTATGTTTGTTATTCATTATTGATTCAAAGGTTTGGAAGCCTGTTGGGAAGCCAGACTATGGTGCTCATCCCCTTATCATACATCACAGGCTGTTGTCTCATGATCATCTGCAATTGTTGTTCATCCATCATTGTCAATGAGGACCTCGACACCATTAGTCATTTTGGGGCTGGTTGCGGTGTGTCCGAAGATGACTGATCAGGCCAATTCAGGCACGGAATGTCCTGGCACATATTGGACAGACTTGTGTAGGTGCTGTAGTTGTTGCGCTGGTGGCTCTAGACTTGCACAGCTTGTGCTTAAGTTGTGCTTCAGCAATGCACTTTGCTTCATAAGTTTGACAGCCCTTGTGGATGAGGCAGCACCAGGTAGGGCAGTTTTGTGCCAGTGTTTCCCAGGTGGTCGTGTCTGTCAAGCAACTTCAGGGAGGCCTTGAGTGTGTATTTGTAACGTTTTTTCTGCCCTCCATGCAAGCGTCTTCCAGCAGAGAGTTCCCCAAAAAGGATCTGCTTGGGCATGCGCTTGTCTGACGTACGGATGACGAGACCAGCCCACCAGGTCTGCGCTCTCATCAGCAGTGTGTGGACTGATGGTAGACCTTACTCTAGAGAGAACTTCAGTGTCTGGTACTTTGTCTTGCCATCTGATGCGTAATATTCTGCAAAGTCGTCATGTGGAAATGATTGAGCTGTCCTGCATGCCTTCAATACACAGTCCACGTTTCACAGGCGTACAGGAGGGTTGTGAGTACCACAGCACTGTAGGCCTTCAGTCTTGTTGCTGGGCTGATTCCTCGATGTTCCCATACAATGGAGTGCAGTCTACCAAAAGCAGAACTTGCCTTTGCTATTCTGCAGTTAACTTCTGCATCAATAGTCACTGCTTGGGAGAGGGTGCTGCCAAGATAAGTGAACTGGTTCACTGCCTGTAGTTTCTGCCCTTTGATTGTGATTATAGGTTCTGTGTACGGTGCATGAGCAGCAGGCTGGTGCATGACTTCGGTCTTTTTAATGTTGATGGTGAGTCCAAAGTTGTCACAAGCCGTGGAAAATTTGTCCATACTGACTTTCATCTCTGGCTCTGAGTCAGTATGCAGGGCACAGTCATCGGCAAAGGGGAAGTCTCTCAGAACAGTCTCCTTCACTTTGGTAATAGCTTGATGTCTCCTCAGGTTGAAGAGCTTCCCATCCACTCTGTAATTGAGGCTAATTCCAGCAACACTGTCCTGGAAGGCATCATGATCTCGATCATCTGCAATTGTAATGAATGCAAAAGGCATTGAAATCCAATCAGCTGTGATCGTATTAGTGTCCAAATTGTCTACTTCTGAACCGATATTGCAGATGTATGCATAAGACTTCTCAGCAGCCAATGTATACATTTGGGCTTGTTCATGCCAGGAGCCTGCAGCACTTTTCCTTTACAGTGGCAGATATCACTGGTATGAACGTAGTCTGGAGAGTGTATTGTTTATGCTGACATTTACACAGCAACTTCAGCATTTTGTCAAGAGATCCCAAAGGTCCTCATTCTGCCTGGAATCTGAATGCAATTGCATCACCCTGGCATCTATAGCTGCAGTTCCACTATCTACTCCCTCATGAACATCAACTTTTTCCCTTTCTGCCTGAGGAGGCACTTGCTCCCCATCTACAAATTTCTAATTTCTCACTGTGCAAGTTTACGTAGGCCACATCAGGCCTTCAATGATCCTGGAGACTCTCTCCAGTGCGTAATGAAATGAGTGGTCCAGGCAGTGGCACTTCCTTTCGATTGTTGTCCTTGTTTATATGGCATTATACTTCTCTTCTGCTGAGCTTTGTGGGTTCTGCACAGGTGCCAGGAGCCAGGTCTTCTGTGAATATCCTCTATCATCCTTGCTGATGTGGCACCTGATTCTTACAACCTGACACACTATCATGAAAGCTCCCGGGAAGTGAATACATACCTAAAGGATTTGTTTGCAGTGACCGCAGATTAGTTGCATATTGACAGGCCTTTTGGTTTATAAATGCCACTGGTTGTTCCCAGGAAACTCTCAGTGCCACATGTGTGCTGATAATTTCCCCTTGTACCTGCAGAAATCCAGCAACAGCAGACAAACCTACAGCTCTGGATTCCTATCTTCCAGGGTCTATGGTGAATCATGCAAATTCATTGACCCTTGTGAATAGGGCACTGGTGACCTTCTTAATGCATTTGTGAATGGCTGCCTGTAAAATGCCACACATATTCCCCCATAGAATCATAAAACCCCTATATGTAGAAGGAGGCCATTCAGTCCATGAAATCTGCAGGTAGTTGCGCTGCTTATGGTATATTTGACTGCATGTCTATGATCAGTATTGCACTGATCCCTAGTAGACAGGATTCTGAGCTGTCTGACCCTCTACTGGCACCACTTGTTAATGTTCTGGCTGTTGCTGTGTCTGGCTCTGGGCCACTTTCCACCGTTTCCTCTGTAGCTGTGCTAGAGCTAGCAGGAGCACTTAATCAATCTTGTTTTTCTGAGGTGAACTGCAAACAATAGGCAGGCAAAGATCTGGACAACACAGTCTTTACAGCTCTCCCTCTTACTCCGAATATTTTTGTCCATTAGGGATCTCTACATTTTTCACCTGGTACCCTCCAGTCTCCACCAATCCACTGTTGACAACTCTTACCTTAAGCTTCATTCCAGAGAACTCTTTGTGGTGCTGCTGCCACATTTACACAGTGATTCTGGAGTTGGAAGTCATCATCCTGCACTCTGTCGTAGCCACCTCTGGCATTCCCTCCATCACCCTTGACCTTCACTCCTTCACCCTTGCCCTGCCTTTGGTAGCTGTCAGCCCACTCATTATCATTACCCTTAACTGACTAACATTCATCCAAAACCTACCCCCTCTCGCCATCTCAGAGATGCCCCACAGCACACTGGAACTGCCCAATTAGCCTCAAGCTGCCATCCATCATCCTCAACCCTCCATCATCTTTGACTGGTATTTGTCACTATCAGCTCTCAGGATTTAAACATTATCCTTCCCTTCCTTGATCTGTAGATCTGTAATCTTTACAAGATTATGAGGGGCATGGACAGAGTGAATAGTCAGAAGCTTTATCCAGGGTGGAAGATCAATTACTAGGGGGCATAGGTTTAAGGTGCGAGGGCCAAGGTTTGAAGGAGTTGTACGAGGCAAGTTTTTTACACAGAGGGTGGTGGATGTCTGGAACTCACTGCTGAGGGAGGTAGAAGCAGAAACAACAGTGACTTTTAAGGGACATCTTGACAAATACATGAATAGGATGGGAATAGAGGGATATGGTCCCTGAAAGAGAAGAGGGTTTTAGTTCAGATGGGCAGCATGGTCGGTGCCGGCTCGGAGGACCAAAGGGCCTATTCTTGTGCTGTGATTTCTTTTGGTCTTTGACATTCACAGGAATACAATTTGCGAACAGGCAGAATACATACACACATTGCACCTGTTTCAGTTAAACAAATTAAGTGACAGTCATTCACTGGTTCAATTCCCAGGCCAAGAGTCAAACTGCCCAATTTAAATTTCAAACAATGCTTGGCAGTTAGCAGATTGTCACCATCAACTGGTGCATTCTCCATGGCAATGTCTATTAATCAGAGTCCATGTGACAACCAATCAGCACTCTCTTCTCACACAGTCTAAATTTGTTGATGCCCCTTTTTTTTAATTCATTCATGCCATGTCGGTGTCACTAGTTGTGCCAGCTTTCATTGCCCATCGTTAATTGCCCTAAAGCTAACTGGCCTGTGTCGTCATTTAAGAGTCAACCACATTGCTATGGATCTGGAGTCACATAGAGGCCAGATCAGGTAAGGACAGCAGATTTCCTTCCCTAAAAGACACTAGTGAACCAGATGGTTTTTACAATAATCAGCAACTTTCAATTCTAGATTGCATTCAAATTTCACTGTTTGCTATAATGGGATTTAAACACAGGTCCCCAAAATAATGCCTTGGATCTCTGGATTGCTGGTCCAGTGACAATACCACACACCACCATCTCCCCACTCTATTCTTATAAACGTCCTGATGAGTGTAAGATGAGAAGCTTTAACAAAGTTGTCTCTTTTTCAGAAAACAGCCAATACAGAAATATGGTTTGCTCACTACCTCATCAATTATAATTGGATCTTGTTGTGTATTGACTGCCACATTTCCGACTTTATAGTAATGACTACACTTGCAATTCATTTCACCAGGTGCAAAAGACTTTCAATGATCCTGCGGTTATGAACAGTGCGATATATACGAGATCTTTGCCTTATTTAGCATTAAGAAAACATTGTACTCAACTTTGAAAAATCTGATGAAGTATTTTCATATTTTACTAATTCACTGGATAACATTTCCTAACTATTAAAAAGCCATAAACTTACTTCAGAATTTCAAGTGCTGTGAAGAATTGACATAATGCACAATGACTGGCTTGGAAAATTATTTTCATTGCAAACTCATATCCAGGCCAATTGTCTGTGGTTAGGCTTTCAATATACACTTTGAACTGTGCATCACTGAGATTAATGAAAGTGCTTTCTTGATTTCATATTATTATGGACAGAGTGCAATAAATCTGTTTCAACTTAATAAGATTAAGCACTCCTTAAATCCAGAACACCAAAGTACTTTCCAACAGTCACTTTGTAGAAAAAAATATGTCAATTCTTTTGTATTAAATATTTAAACAGATGTGAGTGCCACCCATTTCACTTCTCTACATCGGAAATTTCTAAAGAAAAAAAGTTACACTGCTACTTTGCTACTTCCCTGGGGAAAAAGTCAACTTAGAATTGAACCAAAGTTCTTTTACATAAGCTGAAGCAGCCTCAATATTAAAAATAAAAATCTTAAATTTGTGCATGTGAGACTCTGTGTAGGATAGGATATGGAAAACAGAGTTTGAGGTGTGTTAAATTGAAGGGTGAGCAGTATGCCAAAAGTGTTCTGAAAGATTTGAATCTGGAGACGATGTGGGCTTCTGTGTATGGAGACAGATTGGCTAATAACATAGAGAATAACATAGAACATTACAGCGCAGAACAGGCCCTTCGGCCCACGATGTTGCGCCGACCAGTTTTTAAAAAAAAACACTAACCCACTAATCTAAACCAATCCCATTTCGTCCATAAACCTATCCACAGATCTCTTAAACGCCCCCAAACTAGGCGCATTTACAACTGCAGCTGGCAGGGCATTCCAATCCCTCACCACCCTCTGGGTAAAGAACCTACCCCTGACATCAGTCCTATAACTACCCCCCCTTAATTTAAAGTTGTGCCCCCTCGTGCTAGCTTTCTCCATCCTAGGAAAAAGGCTATCACTATCCACCCTATCTAAACCTCTAATCATCTTATATGTTTCAATAAGGTCCCCTCTTAGCCGCCTTCTTTCCAGCAAAAACAACCCCAAATCTCTCAGTCTCTCCTCATAGGATCTCCCCACCATACCAGGCAACATCCTGGTAAACCTCCTCTGCACCCTCTCCAAAGCCTCTACATCCTTCCTGTAATGTGGGGACCAGAACTGCACACAATACTCCAAGTGCGGCCGCACCAGAGTTGTGTACAGTTGCAACATGACGCTGCGACTCCTAAATTCAATCCCCCTACCAATAAACGCCAAGACACTATGCCTTCTTAACAACCCTATCTACTTGATTCCCAACTTTCAGGGATCTATGTACACATACACCCAGATCCCTCTGCTCCTCCACACTATTCAAAGTCCTCCCGTTAGCCCTATACTCAACACACCTGTTATTCCTACCGAAGTGAATTACCTCACACTTCTCCGCATTAAACTCCATCCGCCACCTCTCGGCCCAGCTCTGCAACCTTTCTAAGTCACCCTGCAAACTATGACACCCTTCCTCACAATCTACCACACCTCCGACTTTGGTGTCATCAGCAAACTTACTAATCCACCCAACTATACCCTCATCCAGATCATTAATAAAAATTACAAACAGCAGTGGCCCCAAAACAGATCCCTGAGGCACACCGCTCGTAACCGAACTCCATGACGAATATTTACCATCAACCACCGCCCTCTGTCTCCTATCTGCTAGCCAATTCCTGATCCAATTACCTAGATCACCCCCAATCCCATACATCGGCATTTTCTGCAGAAGCCTACCATGGTGAACCTTATCAAACGCCTTACTAAAATCCATATACACCACGTCAACTGCCTTACCCCTATCCACCTCTTTGGTCACTTTCTCAAAGCACTCGATAAGGTTAGTAAGGCACGACCTACCCGCTACAAAACCATGCTGACTGTCTCTAATTAATTCATTACTCTCCAAATAACTATAAATCCTGTCTCTAATAATCCTTTCCAAAACCTTACCCACCACAGAAGTAAGACTCACCGGTCTATAATTCCCAGGGAAGTCTCTTCTCCCTTTCTTAAACAATGGGACAACATTTGCTGTCCTCCAATCTTCCGGTACTATACCAGAGACCAACGACGACCTGAAGATCAGAGCCAGAGGCTCCGCAATCACCTCTCTTGCCTCCCAGAGAATCCTAGGGTAAATCCCATCCAGACCAGGGGACTTATCTATTTTCAAACCCTCTAAAATATCCAGCACATCCCCCGTATCAACTGCAATACTATCTATTTTACACCCCTGCACCCCAGTGTCCTCCACAGCTACATTCATGTCCCCCTGCGTGAACACCGAAGAGAAATATTGGTTCAACGCCTCTCCAATCTCCTCCGGTTCCACACACAACTTCCCTCTACTGTCTGTAACTGGCCCTAACCTTGCCCGAACCAACCTTCTGTTCTTGACATACCTGTAAAACGCCTTAGGGTTCTCCTTAATCCTATCAGCCAAAGTCATCTCATGTCCTCTTTTAGCCCTTCTTAACTCCCTCTTCAACTCCCTCCTAGCCAATCTAAAACTTTCTAATGCACTACCTGAGCCCTCAAGCCTCATCCGAACATAAGCCTCCTTTTTCTTCCTAACCAACGAATCAACTTTTTTAGTGCACCACGGTTCCCTGGGCCTACCAAATCCTCCTTGCCTGACAGGGATATACCTATCACAGACCCGCAGTAGCTGCTCCTTGAAAAATCTCCACATCTCGGACGTTCCCAGTCCCTGTAATCTCCTAGTCCAACCAATGCTTCCTAATTCTCTCCTAATAGCCTCATAATTACCCTTCCCCCAGCTGAAACTACTGACCCGAGGTTCATGCCTATCCCTTTCCATCACTAAGGTGAACGTAATCGAATTGTGGTCACTATCCCCAAAATGCACACCAACTTCCAAGTCTAGCACCTGGTCTGGCTCATTACCCAGCACCAAATCCAATATAGCCTCACCTCTAGTCGGCCTATCTACATACTGAGTCAAAAAACCTTCCTGCACACTTTGTACAAAAACCGACCCCTCTAACGAGCTAGAGCTATAGCAATTCCAATCAACATGAGTAAAGTTAAAGTCCCCCATAACAATTACCCTATTACTTTCACTCCTAACAAGGATCGTCTCCGCAATCCTTTCCTCAACCTCTCTAGAACTTTTTGGAGGTCTATAAAAGACTCCCAACAGGGTGACCTCTCCTCTCCTATTTTTAATCTCCGCCCATACTACCTCAACAGACAAGTCCTCATCAAAGTTCCTCTCTGACACTGTGATACAGTCCTTGACCAATAATGCTACCCCACCCCCCCTCCTATCTCCTTCTCTACTCCGACTAAAGCATTTGAACCCCGGGACCTGCAACATCCATTCCTGCCCCTGCTCTATCCATGTCTCTGAAATGGCCACAACATCGAAGTCCCAGGTACTGGTCCACGCTGCAAGTTCATCCACTTTATTGCGAATACTCCTCGCATTAAAGTATACGCATTTCAAACCCTGCTCCGCCCCACCCCCACAATGCCATGCATTGCAGTTACATTGTCATTTCCTTGATGTGGCATTACATTTTCAGCAGTACAAAGGAACTCAATTTGCTTTTTTAACACAGAAACTATAATTATTAGCACAATTACTGCAACCTCAGTGCTGTCTTGATTTGCACAGTGAGAGGAATGGTTCGTGTTGGGGAAATTTCAGCAGTTAAGGGGAAATGACAAAGCAAGGTAATGAATTGGACATTGGTAATCACAGTGTATCAAGAAGGGATAAACATAAGAGCAAAGAGAGTATGGAAAAAAGGTTCAAAGACAAAATGGAAGGCTGTTTATCTGAATGCACACATCATTCAAAACAAGGTAGATTAATTGATACAAATGAAATAAATGGGCTGAATCTAATAAGACATTACAAATACATGGTTATAGAGTAATCAAGGGTCCCAAGGCTGGGAATTGAATATTTGAGAATACCTGAATTTTGGAAAGATAGGCAGAAAGGAAAAGAAGGCAGGATGGTTCTCTTAATAAAGAACAAGTTCAGTACAATAATAAGAACATAAGAACATAAGAAATAGGAGCAGGAGTAGGCCATCTAGCCCCTCAAGCCTGCCCCGCCATTCAGTAAGATCTGTCGTGGACCAGTTCCACTTTCCCGCTTTCTCCCCATAACCCTTAATCCCCTCTCTTATCAAAAACCCGTCAACCTGCGTCTTAAAAATATTTAGCGAGGTAGCCTCCACCACTTCAACGGGCAGAGAATTCCAGAGATTCACCACCCTTTGAGTGAAGAAGTTCCTCCTCAACTCCGTTCTAAACCGTGCCCCCCCCACCCGCATCTTGAGGCTGTGCTCTCTAGTCCTACTGTCCTTTCTGAGCGGGAAGTCTCTCCACCTCTATCCTATCCATCCCATTCATCATCTTATACGTCTCAATGAGATCTCCCCTCATTCTTCTAAACTCTAACGAGTACAAGCCTAGTTTATTCAGCCTCTCCTCATAGTTCAACCCCCTCAACTCCGGCATCAGCCTAGTAAACCTCCTCTGCACTCCCTCCAAGGCCAAAATATCCTTGCGTAAGTACGGCGACCAAAACTGCACACAGTACTCCAGCTGCGGCCTCACCAGTGCCCTGTACAGTTGTAGCAAGACCTCCCTACTTTTATATTCAATCCCCCTCGCTATGAAGGCCAGCATCCCATTTGCCTTCCAGACCACCTGCTGCACCTGCAAGCTGGGTTTTTGCAACTCATGCACAAGGACCCCAAAACTGCACCTGCAGTTTTTCGCCATGTAAGTAATAATCCTTCCTACCATTATTCCTACCAAAGTGGACCACCTCACACTTGCCAACATTAAATTCCATTTGCCAGTTCCTGGCCCATTCGCCCAGCCTATCTAGACCCTTCTGCAGACTCTCAACACCCTCCGCACAATTTGCCGTTCCACCAATCTTGGTGTCATCAGCAAATTTCGACACCATACACTCGGTTCCCTCCTCCAGATCATCTATATAAATGGTAAATAGCTGAGGCCCCAGCACGATCCCTGGGGCACTCCACTAGTCACCAACCGCCAATCCGAATAGCACCCACTGACCCCTACTCTCTGCCTCCTATTTGACAGCCAATCCCCTATCCACGCTAACACCCTACCCCCAACTCCATGTCCCCTGACCTTCTGTAACAACCTCTTGTGAGGCACCTTAGAACATAGAACATAGAACATTACAGCGCAGAACAGGCCCTTCGGCCCACGATGTTGCGCCGACCAGTTACAAAAACAATGGGTAAAGAACCTACCCCTGACATCCGTCCTGTAGCTACCCCCCCTTAATTTAAAGCCATGCCCCCTCGTGCTAGCTTTCTCCATCCGAGGAAAAAGGCTATCACTATCCACCCTATCTAAACCTCTAATCATCTTATATGTTTCAATAAGATCCCCTCTTAGCCGCCTTCTTTCCAACGAAAACAACCTTGTCAAACGCCTTCTGAAAATCAAGAAAGACCACATCCATCGGTTCCCCTCTATCCACCGCCCTAGACACATCCTCATAGAACTCCAATAAATTCGTCAGACACGACTTCCCCTGAACAAAACCGTGCTGCGTCTGCTCTATCAAACAATTCTCCTCAAGACGCCTCGCTATTTTCTCCTTGATCACGGATTCTAACATTTTACCTACAACAGGCGTTAAACTAACCGGCGTATAATTCCCTGCCTTTTGCCTGGCACCCTTCTTAAACAACGACGTAACATTAGCCATTTTCCAATCTTCCAGCACTTCCCCGGAATCCAGCGAGGTTTGGAAAATAATCATCAAGGCATCCACTATCACCGCCGCCATTTCTTTCAGAACCCTCGGATGCATTCCATCCGGTCCTGGGGACTTGTCCACAATCAGTCCCTCCAGTCTGTCGAGCACTGCCTTTCTAGCAACAATAATGTCATTCAGGCCCTCCACTCCTACCATCTTTCCATCGCTAACACCCGGAAAATTATTCACGTCCTCCTCCGTGAAGACCGAAACAAAAAAGTTATTCAAGGCCTCCGCCATTTCCCCATCCCCTACCACTAAGTCCCCCTTCTCATCCTCTAAGGGTCCAACGTTCATCCTAGTCAGCCTCTTTGATCTTGGCTTGGCAAATCAAGATGTAGAATCAATTTGGATAGATGTAAGAAACAGCAAGGTTACTGTTGTGAGCAGCCTGTAAGCACCATAACAATTGCTACAATGTGGGGCAGAGTATATATTAAAAAATAATGGCAGCATATGAAAAAGGAACTGCAACAACCATGGACAACTTTAATCTTCATATAGATTGGATAAATCAAGTTTGTGATGTTAGCCTTGAAGATTAGTCAGAATTACTGATTTCATTGTAAGGGATCCTCCAGGGAAGAGTGATCATAACATAATGGAATTTCAGTTTGAGTGTGAGAAATTTGGGTCAGAAATTAGCATATTAAACTTAAATAAAGGTATGGAGACAAAGTTTGCTAAAATAGACTGGGAAATATAATAAAAGTTAAGACAGTCAATGTAGTGGCAGCCATTTAAGAAGATACAGGATATATTCACTTGGGAAAGAAAGACTAGTCTGCCTCCCTGGTGCCAGGGTCCTGGATATCTCTGAGCAGGTAGAAAGCATCCTAAAAAGGGAGGGTAATCAGACAGATGTCATTGTCCACATTGGTACAAGTGACGTAAGCAGAAAGAACAGGGAGGTCCTCCAAGAGCAATTTAGGGAGTTAGGTAGAAGGCTAAAAAGCAGGACCTCTAGGATAGCAATCTCTGGATTGCTCCCCGTGCCACGTGCTAGCGAGGCTAAGAACAGGGAGATTGTCCAGCTGAACACATGGCTAAAGAACTGGTACAGGAGGAAGGGTTTCAGATTCATGGATAATTGGGAAGTCTTCTAGGGAGGATTGGAACTGTACAAGAAGGATGGGTTACACCTAAACCTGAGGGGCACCAATATCCTGGCTTGGGGGTTTGCTAGTATGGTTCAGGTGGGTTTAAACTAATGTGGCAGGGGGGTGGGATCGGAACAATAGGTCAGCAAGTGTAGAGACTGGGGACGAGCATGGGGCCAAGACAAGGCTACATAAGTGGAAGAGCAATCTTGGGGGAGGATGAACTCAGTGGCCTGGAGGTCTGGAGTGCATCTGCTTCAATGCAAGAAGCATAATGGGCAAAACAGATTACCTTACAGCCTTAACGCATGCGTGGAACTTGGATCTGGTTGCAATGACAGAGACTTGGTTAAAAGAAGAACAGGACTGATGGCTGAATATTCTGGGGTATGAATGTTTTAGGTGAGACAGAGGAGGGGCTAGAAGAAGTGGAGGAGTAACAATACTGGTAAGGGAGCATATTACAGCAGTACAGAGGATGGACAACTTGGAAGGATCACGTAACGAGACACTGTGGGCTCAGAAACAGGAAGGGCGCAGTCACTATGCTGGGGGTATACTACAGGCCTCTCAACAGCCCACGAGAAGTCAAGGAACGGACATGTAGGAGATTCTGGACAGGTGTAGAAAAAATAGGGTTGTTCTAGTGGGAGATTTTAATTTCCCTCATGTAAACTGGAAATCCCTTAGGGCTGGTGGTTCGGACGGGGAGGAATTTATAAAATGTGCCCAGGAAGGTTCTTTGGAATAATATGTTGATAGTTCAACTAGAGAGGGAGCTATACTGGACCTAATACTGGGGAATGTGTCCGGTCAGGTCATCAAAGTTTCAGTGGGGGAACATATGGCGAACAGTGACCACAATTCTGTAAACATTTGAATAGTCTTGGAAAAGGATGAGTCCTATGGATGAGGTGCTGAATTGGGGAAGGTTAACAACAGCCGGATTAAGCAGGATTTGGTGGCTATTGATTTGGAGAGGCCGTCTGGGGGTAAATCCACATCTGGCATGCAGGAGTCTTTTAAGGAACAGTTGATAGGAGTACAAGACAGGCATGTGCCTGTAAAAAAGGAAGGACAGGAAAGGTAGGAATCTAGAGCCGTGGATAACCAGGGAAATTGTGGGTCTAATCAAAAAGGAAAAAGAGGCATACAGAAAGTCCAGGCAGCTAAAAACAGATGAAGCAATGGAGGAATACAGGGAGAGTAGAAAAGAACTCAAAGGGCACAAAGGGGTCATGAAATGTCCTTGGCAGACAGGATTAGTCAAGTTCAGAAATGAGAAAACAACTGAAGGGATGTTAGCGATGTATGGACTACAGGAATGGCAGAGGTTTCCTATGTTACAGTGGTTAAAGGATAAGTTGTTTCTCATGGAGTACATTGGATTTACATTAGCAAATGTGGAATTTTAAAAAAAATGTTTGAATTCCTGGTAACCAACGTAAAGGCATGGCAAGATTTCAAATTTTAACACATTCACTACAACAAACTAAAAGCAACATTGACTAAACCCCATTAACTAGTCAACTAATAATCTAAACTAAAAACCGTTATGTTTTAACCTGACCAACCCATAACCCCATGTCTCATATATACTGGCAGTTGAGAAGGAGAGTCACATTGGACTTGAAATATTAATTAACTTGTGTTGAAATGTTAGCTGTTGCTCTCTGCACAGTTACTGCCAGACCAGCTGATTATTTTTTGAGCAGTTGATATTTTTGTTCAGGCTTGTTGTGTCCATTTAAAAAGTAAGATTAGTTCTTTTCCTGAAGCATTTGTGACAACATATTTGCAGGAACTCTTTCTGTTCTGATATTCCTTGCTAGTTGACTCTTACTATATGTTTTCATCATTTTTTAAATCACTGTTGGGAAAAAGCTTCAACTGTTCACCCTATCTATGCCCTTCATAATCTTATAAACTTCTATTAGGTTGCCCCTCAACCTCCGTCTTTCCAGAGAGAACAACCCTAGTTTACTTAATCTCACCTCATAGCTAATACCCTCCATACCAGGCATCATCCTTTTCTGCACTCTCTCCAAAGCCTCTACATCTTTCCGGTAGTGTGACGACCAGAACTGGATGCAGTATTCCAGACGTAGCCTAACCGATGTTCCATATAACTGCAGCATCACATGCCAACTTTTATACTCTGTGCCCTGTCCAATAAAGGCAAGCATATCGTTTGCCTTCTTCACCACCTTTTCCACCTGTGCTGCCACCTTTAAGGATCTGTGGACTTGCACACAGATCCCTCTCTGTGTCTATAATCTTGATGGTTCTGCCATTTAGTGTATGGCCCCGCTCCCCCCACCCCGCATTAGATCTACCAAAATGCATCACTTTGCATTTATCTGGATTAAATACCATCTGCCATTTCTACACCCAATTTTCTAGCCTATCTATATTCTGCTGTATTCTCTGACAATGTTCGTCACTATCCGCAACTCCAACAATCTTTGTGTCATCTGCAAACTTACTAATCAGGCCAGCTACATCTTCTTCCAAATCATTTATATATATCACAAACAGCAGAGGTCCCAGTACAGAGCCCTGTGAAACACCACTAGTCGTAGACCTCCAACCGGAAAAAGACCCCTCCACTGCTACCCTCTGTCTTCTATGGCCAAGCCAGTTCTCCATCCATCTAGCTAGCTCACCTTTTATCCCGTGAGATTTAACCTTTTGCACCAGCCTGCCATGAGAGACCTTGTCAAATGCTTTACTAAAATCCATGTAGACAACATTCACAACCCTTCCCTCATCAATCATTTTTGTCATTTCCTCAAAAATCTCAACCAAATTTGTGAGGCACGATCACCCCTCGTACAAAACCATGTTACCTATCACTAATGAGACTATTCAGTTCTAAATGTGTATAGATCCTATCTCTAAGAATTTTCTCCAACAATTTCCCTACCACAGCTGTCAAGCTCACTGGCCTGTAATTACCCGGGTTATCCTTGCTACCCTTCTTATAAAACAGGACCATATTTGCCTTCCTCCAATCCCCTGTCTCCTCATCTGGGTTCAGTGAAGAAACAAAGATTTCTGTTAGAGGCCCAGCAATTTCATCTCTTGTTTCTCGTAGTAATCTAGGACTGATGCCATCTGGCTCTGGGGATTTGTCTACCTTAGTGCTCCCTAAAACACTTAACATTTCCTCCCTTGTAATTGCGATATGTTCTAACAGCTACACATCCCTCTGAGACACTACCAATCAAAGAGTCTCTCTCCTTTGTGAATACTGATCCTAAATGATATTCATTTAGGATCTCACCTACTTCCTTGGGTTCTAAGCATAATTTTTCGTTGGAAAGAAGGCGGCTAAGAGGGGATCTTATTGAAACATATAAGATGATTAGAGGTTTAGATAGGGTGGATAGTGATAGCCTTTTTCCTCGGATGGAGAAAGCTAGCACGAGGGGGCATGGCTTTAAATTAAGGGGGGGTAGCTACAGGACGGATGTCAGGGGTAGGTTCTTTACCCAGCGGGTGGTGAGGGATTGGAATGCCCTGCCTGCTGCAGTTGTAAATGCGTCTAGTTTGGGGGCGTTTAAGAGATCTCTGGATAGGTTTATGGACGAAAAGGGATTGGTATAGGCTAGTGGGTCATTGTTTTTGTAACTGGTCGGCGCAACATCGTGGGCCGAAGGGCCTGTTCTGCGCTGTAATGTTCTATGTTCTATGTTCTATGTTCTAATTCCCCTCCTTTGTTTTTGAGAGGTCCGACTCTTTCTGTGACAACCCTCTTGTTCCTAACAATGTATAAACTGCCTCGGGATTCTCTTTAATCCTGTCTGCCAAGGACATTTCATGACCCCTTTGTGCCCTTTGAGTTCTTTTCTACTCCCCCTGTATTCCTCCATTGCTTCATCTGTTTTTAGCTGCCTGGACTTTCTGTATGCCTCTTTTTCCTTTTTGATTAGACCCACGATTTCCCTGGTTATCCACGGCTCTAGATTCCTACCTTTCCTGTCCTTCCTTTTTTACAGGCACATGCCTGTCTTGTACTCCTATCAACTGTTCCTTAAAAGACTCCTGCATGCCAGATGTGGATTTACCCCCAGACGGCCTCTCCAAATCAATAGCCACCAAATCCTGCTTAATCCGGCTGTTGTTAACCTTCCCCAATTCAGCACCTCATCCATAGGACTCATCCTTTTCCAAGACTATTCAAATGTTTACAGAATTGTGGTCACTGTTCGCCATATGTTCCCCCACTGAAACTTTGATGACCTGACCGGACACATTCCCCAGTATTAGGTCCAGTATAGCTCCCTCTCTAGTTGGACTATCAACATATTATTCCAAAGAACCTTCCTGGGCACATTTTATAAATTCCTCCCTGTCCGAACCACCAGCCCTAAGGGATTTCCAGTTTACATGAGGGAAATTAAAATCTCCCACTAGAACAACCCTATTTTTTCTACACCTGTCCAGAATCTCCTACATGTCCGTTCCTTGACTTCTCGTGGGCTGTTGAGAGGCCTGTAGTATACCCCCAGCATAGTGACTGCGCCCTTTCTGTTTCTGAGCCCACAGTGTCTCGTTACGTGATCCTTCCAAGTTGTCCATCCTCTGTACTGCTGTAATATGCTCCCTTACCAGTATTGTTACTCCTCCACTTCTTCTAGCCCCTCCTCTGTCTCACCTAAAACATTCATACCCCAGAATATTCAGCCATCAGTCCTGTTCTTCTTTTAACCAAGTCTCTGTCATTGCAACCAGATCCAAGTTCCACGCATGCGTTAAGGCTGTAAGGTAATCTGTTTTGCCCATTATGCTTCTTGCATTGAAGCAGATGCACTCCAGACCTCCAGGCCACTGAGTTCATCCTCCCCCAAGATTGCTCTTCCACTTATGTAGCCTTGTCTTGGCCCCATGCTCGTCCCCAGTCTCTACACTTGCTGACCTATTGTTCCGATCCCACCCCCCTGCCACATTAGTTTAAACCCACCTGAACCATACTAGCAAACCCCCAAGCCAGGATATTGGTGCCCCTCAGGTTTAGGTGTAACCCATCCTTCTTGTACAGTTCCAATCCTCCCTGGAAGACTTCCCAATTATCCATGAATCTGAAACCCTTCCTCCTGTACCAGTTCTTTAGCCATGTGTTCAGCTGGACAATCTCCCTGTTCTTAGCCTCGCTAGCACGTGGCACGGGGAGCAATCCAGAGATTGCTATCCTAGAGGTCCTGCTTTTTAGCCTTCTACCTAACTCCCTAAATTGCTCTTGGAGGACCTCCCTGTTCTTTCTGCTTACGTCACTTGTACCAATGTGGACAATGACATCTGTCTGATTACCCTCCCTTTTTAGGATGCTTTCTACCTGCTCAGAGATATCCAGGACCCTGGCACCAGGGAGGCAGACTAGTCTTTCTTTCCCAAGTGAATATATCCTGTATCTTCTTAAATGGCTGCCACTACATTGACTGTCTTAACTTTTATTATATTTCCCAGTCTATTTTAGCAAACTTTGTCTCCATACCTTTATTTAAGTTTAATATGCTAATTTCTGACCCAAATTTCTCACACTCAAACTGAAATTCCATTATGTTATGATCACTCTTCCCTGGAGGATCCCTTACAATGAAATCAGTAATTCTGACTAATCTTCAAGGCTAACATCACAAACTTGATTTATCCAATCTATATGAAGATTAAAGTTGTCCATGGTTGTTGCAGTTCCTTTTTCATATGCTGCCATTATTTTTTAATATATACTCTGCCCCACATTGTAGCAATTGTTATGGTGCTTACAGGCTGCTCACAACAGTAACCTTGCTGTTTCTTACATCTATCCAAATTGATTCTACATCTTGATTTGCCAAGCCAAGATCAAAGAGGCTGACTAGGATGAACGTTGGACCCTTAGAGGATGAGAAGGGGGACTTAGTGGTAGGGGATGGGGAAATGGCGGAGGCCTTGAATAACTTTTTTGTTTCGGTCTTCACGGAGGAGGACGTGAATAATTTTCCGGGTGTTAGCGATGGAAAGATGGTAGGAGTGGAGGGCCTGAATGACATTATTGTTGCTAGAAAGGCAGTGCTCGACAGACTGGAGGGACTGATTGTGGACAAGTCCCCAGGACCGGATGGAATGCATCCGAGGGTTCTGAAAGAAATGGCGGCGGTGATAGTGGATGCCTTGATGATTATTTTCCAAACCTCGCTGGATTCCGGGGAAGTGCTGGAAGATTGGAAAATGGCTAATGTTACGTCGTTGTTTAAGAAGGGTGCCAGGCAAAAGGCAGGGAATTATACGCCGGTTAGTTTAACGCCTGTTGTAGGTAAAATGTTAGAATCCGTGATCAAGGAGAAAATAGCGAGGCGTCTTGAGGAGAATTGTTTGATAGAGCAGACGCAGCACGGTTTTGTTCAGGGGAAGTCGTGTCTGACGAATTTATTGGAGTTCTATGAGGATGTGTCTAGGGCGGTGGATAGAGGGGAACCGATGGATGTGGTCTTTCTTGATTTTCAGAAGGCGTTTGACAAGGTTGTTTTCGTTGGAAAGAAGGCGGCTAAGAGGGGATCTTATTGAAACATATAAGATGATTAGAGGTTTAGATAGGGTGGATAGTGATAGCCTTTTTCCTCGGATGGAGAAAGCTAGCACGAGGGGGCATGGCTTTAAATTAAGGGGGGGTAGCTACAGGACGGATGTCAGGGGTAGGTTCTTTACCCATTGTTTTTGTAACTGGTCGGCGCAACATCGTGGGCCGAAGGGCCTGTTCTGCGCTGTAATGTTCTATGTTCTATGTTCTAAGGTGCCTCACAAGAGGTTGTTACAGAAGGTCAGGGGACATGGAGTTGGGGGTAGGGTGTTAGCGTGGATAGGGGATTGGCTGTCAAATAGGAGGCAGAGAGTAGGGGTCAGTGGGTGCTATTCGGATTGGCGGTTGGTGACTAGTGGAGTGCCCCAGGGATCGTGCTGGGGCCTCAGCTATTTACCATTTATATAGATGATCTGGAGGAGGGAACCGAGTGTATGGTGTCGAAATTTGCTGATGACACCAAGATTGGTGGAACGGCAAATTGTGCGGAGGGTGTTGAGAGTCTGCAGAAGGGTCTAGATAGGCTGGGCGAATGGGCCAGGAACTGGCAAATGGAATTTAATGTTGGCAAATGTGAGGTTGTCCACTTTGGTAGGAATAATGGTAGGAAGGACTATTACTTACATGGCGAAAAGCTGCAGCATACGATGGTGCAGAGGGACCTCGGGGTCCTTGTGCATGAGTCGCAAAAACCCAGCCTACAGGTGCAGCAGGTGGTCAGGAAGGCAAATGGGATGCTGGCCTTCATAGCGAGGGGGATTGAATATAAAAGTAGGGAGGTCTTGCTGCAACTGTACAGGGCACTGGTGAGGCCGCAGCTGGAGTACTGTGTGCAGTTTTGGTCGCCGTACTTACGCAAGGATATTTTGGCCTTGGAGGGAGTGCAGAGGAGGTTTACTAGGCTGATACTGGAGTTGAGGGGGTTGAGCTATGAGGAGAGGCTGAATAAACTAGGCTTGTACTCATTCGAGTTTAGAAGAATGAGGGGAGATCTCATTGAGACATATAAGATGATGAATGGGATGGATAGGATAGAGGTGGAGAGACTCTTCCCGCTCAGAAAGGACAGTAGGACTAGGGGGCACAGCCTCAGGATAAAGGGGGGGCAGTTTAGAACGGAGTTGAGGAGGAACTTCTTCACTCAAAGGGTGGTGAATCTCTGGAATTCTCTGCCTGTTGAAGTGGTGGAGGCTACCTCGCTAGATATTTTTAAGACGCGGGTTGATGGGTTTTTGATAAGCGAGGGGATTAAGGGTTATGGGGAGAGGGCGGGAATGTGGAACTGAGCCACGACAGATCAGCCATGATCTTATTGAATGGCGGGGCAGGCTCGAGGGGCTAGATGGCCTACTCCTGCTCCTATTTCTTATGTTCTTATGTTCAATTAGCAAGCTGCACACCCTAATTTAGCAACATGTTTGCTTTCACCACCACATTTGCCCAATCTGGATTGGTCTGGAATAGACATGCACAATAGATGTCCAATTCTGGCACAGTGAGGGTTAGTGAGGAGGTAAGTGCCTACTGGCGAATGGCTCTGTGCTGCTCACAGGGAGTTGTTTCATGGCGGCCATGTTGCGTTTCAGGTCGGGAGGTCTCTGTAAGTGTGTGTGTGTCTGTGTGTCTGTGTGTGTGTGTGTGTGTGTGTGTGTTGGTGGGGGGGGGCGGGGTGGGAGGCTGTTTCTGATCACCATGTCTGATGTCCAGTTTGCAGCATGGACCCAGCTCTTAGTACTGACCTCGGGTCTTGGGGACGGTGCTGGGTCCTAGTGCGTGCAGTACTCTTCCAGGTGGGGGATGTGCTGGAAGCCCTTTGAAATGGCAGTGCTGCAGCCACAGGACTTTTCAAGCAGTGTCTGTGCCCCACTGCATGAGTTCTGGGTATGTGTTACTGGGGGGTGGAGGGGCGGCTATGCTGCTGGGGGAGAGGATGGGCAGTATGTATTGCTGGGCTAGGGGCAAGCAGCATTCCTTAACCTCTCCATCTGTCTCCCCCCTTCTCCAACTCTCCACCCACTCCCGGCCTTCAGATTAACAAGGTGACTTTCGCAATGCAACCAATCGATCTTGCTGTTCTTTTGGTTGCTGCTGGAGCTGAGGAGCAGGAGCAGGATGATAAATTGCAGGCAAAAGTGGCCCAGACCTTACCACTCACAGGATAACAAAGAACAAAGAACAACACAGCACGGGAAACAGGCCCTTCGGCCCAACGAGCCCGCGCTGCCGTCCCCCTGTCTCAGTGACCTATTCATGATTTTAGTCTACACCTAACGTGCGAGGATCAGGGAGGTCCAATTTAGGGACAATTTAGTACCCAATCAATCAGCCTAAAAGCACATCTTTGGGGGATGTGGGAGGAAACCGGAGATAAGATAAGATAAGAGGGAGACGGCCACCGGAGCCAGGACCTGACCACCATTTGCCCAGGAGGGGTGAGGGGGGACACAGGAGAAGGAAGGAGCAGAGACCCCGGCAGTTCCGTATGCCGCACCGGCTTCAAAAGGAGACAGTGCAACTCCTGTGCCATTTGTTGCAGGACCTGACACCTCAGAGTGGGGGAGGCACCCACTCTCAGTGGCTGTCAAATTGACAGCTGCTTTACACTTTTATGACACTGGCTCCTTTCAGACCTCCAGCGGAGATGTATGTGGCATCTCCCAATCAGCAGTCCATTCCTCCGTGAAGGAGGTCATGGATGTCCTGTGTGCCCTGGCTGGCCAGTATAACTCGGTTAAGGGAAGGACAGGATTGGCAGCTTAACATTTCAGGATACAGATGTTTCAGGTAGGATGGAGGGGGCTGTAAAAGGGGTGGAGGAGTTGCACTACTGGTTAAGGAGAATATTACAACTGTACTGCGGGAGGACACAAGGATGGCTCTTACAGCAAGGCAATATGAGTAAAGCTCAGGAATAGGAAGGGTGTAGTCTCAATGTTGGGGGTTTAGTATTGGCCACTCAACGGCCAACAGGAGATAGAAGAACAGATATGTAGGCAGCTTTTGGCATGGTGTAGAAGTAACAGGATTGTCGTGATGGCAGATCTTAACTTCCCTATATTGACTGTCACTCATTCAGTGCTAGGGATGTGGATAGGGCAAAGTTTATAAGGAGCATCCAGGAGGGCTTCCTGAAACAGTGTGTAGATAGTCCAACTAGAGAAGGGGCCATACTGGACCTGGTACTGGGGAATGAGCCTGGCCAGGTGGTATTTCAGTAGAGAAGCAGTTTGGGAAGAGTGACCATAACTCAGCAGGCTTTAACGTACTGATGGATAAAGATAAGTGTAGTCTTCAAGTGAAGGTGCTAATTTGGGGGAAGGCTAATTACAACAACATTAAGCAGAAACTGAAGAATATAGATTGAGGGCAAATCAACATCTGGCATGTGGGACGCTTTCAAGTGCAATAGGGATTCAGGACTGGCACATTCCTGTGAGCATGAAGGATAAGTATGGCAAGTTTTTCCAACCTTGGATAATGAGAGATAAGGTGATCCGAGTCGAAGAGAAAAGGAAGCATTTGTCAAGGCTAGGAAGCTGGGAACACACAAAGCAAGTGTGGAAATTAAAGAAAGTAAAAGGAAACTCAAGCAAGGAGTAAGAAGGGCTAAAAGGGGTCATGAAATGTCATTGACCAGCAGGATTAAGGAAAATCCCAAGGTTTTTTTATACATATATGAAGAGCAAAAGTGTAGCCAGAGAGATGGTTGGCCCACTGAAGGACAGGGGAGGGAATCTAGGCATGGAGACAGGGCAAATGGGCAAGGCATTAAATGAGTACTTTGCAACAGTATTCACCAAAGAGAAAGACTGAGTGGATGGTGAATCTGGGAAAGGTGTGTAGATAGTTTGAGTCATGTTGAGATCAAAAAAGGAGGCAGTATTAGGGTTCTTGAAAAACATTGAGGTAGACAAACCCCAGGGCCTGATGGGATATATCCCAGAATACTGAGAGAGGCAAGGGAGGAAATTGCTGGTGCCTTGAGAGAAATCTTTGTATCCTCACTGGCTACAGGGGAGATCATGATGTGGCGATGCCGGCTGGACGGAGGTAAGCACAGTAAGAAGTCTCACAGGTTTATTTGGCAGCACAAGCTTTTGGACCCTGCTCCTTCATCAGGTGAGTAAGGATTTGTGCTCACAAACAGGGCATATAAAGACACAAATTCAATTTACAAGATAATGGTTGGAATGCGAGTCTTTACAGGTAATTAAGTTTAAAGGTACAAACAATGTAAGTGGAGACAGTGCCAAGCACAAGTGAAAGATGTGTATTGTCTCCAGACAGGACAGTTAATGAGATTGTGCAAGCCCAGACAAGTCGTGGGGATTACAGATAGTGTGATATGAACCCAAGATCCCGGTTGAGGCTGTCCTCATGTCGCGGAACTTGGCTATCAGGCCAGTGAGCCTGACATCAGTGGTAGGGAACTTATTGGAGAAGTTTCTTTGAAAGAGGATTTACTCCCACTTCAAAATAACTGGATGTATTAGTCAGAGGCAACATGATTTTGTGAAGGGGAGGCCATATTCACTGACTTGATTGAGATTTTCAAGGAAGTGACGAAGATGGTTGATGAGGGTAGACAGTAGATGTTAGAACATAGAACATAGAACACATCTACATGGACTTCAGTAAGGCCTTTGACAAGGTTCCCCATGGATGACTGGTGCAGAAGGTAAAGTTGCATGGCATCAGAGGTGAACTGACAAGGTGAATACAGCATTGGCTTCATCATAGAAGACAGAGGGTAACAAAGGAAGGGTGCGTTTCTTCATGGAGGGCTGTGACAAGTGGCATTCCTCAGGGATCAGTGCTGGAACCTCTCCTGTTTGTAATTTATATATATAAATGATTTGGAGGAAAACATAATATTAGTAAGTTTGCGGACAACACAAAGGTTGATGGATTTGCAGATAGCGTTGAGGACCATCAGAGGACACAGCAGGATATAGATCGTTTAGAGACTTGGGCGGAGAGATCGCAGGTGTGAGGTAATGCATTTTGGAAGGTCTAATACAGATAGGAAATGTATAGTAAATGGAAGAACTCCTAAGAGTATTGATAGGCAGAGGAATCTGGGTGTCCAGGTACACAGGTCACTGAAAGTGGCAATGCAGGTGGAGGAGATAGTCAAAAAGGCATATGCCGTGCTTGCCTTCATTTGGCCTGGGTACTGAGTTTAAAAATTGGCAAGTCATGTTGCAGCTTTATAGAATCTTGGTTAGGCTGCACTTGGAATATAGTGTTCAATTCTGGTTGCCACACTATCAGAAGGATGTGGAGGTTTTGGAGAGGGGATATAGGTTTAAGGTGCAAGGGGTAAAGTTCAAAGGAGATGTACGAGGCAAGTTTTTTTACACAGAAGATAGTGGGTGCCTGAAATGCGCTGTGGAAGCAGATACGATAATGATTGTTAAGGGGTGTCTTGACAAATGCATGAATTGGGTGGGAATAAAGGGATATGGTCCCTGGAAGGGCAGAGGGTTTTAGTTCTGTTGGGCAGCATGTTTGGTGCAGGCTTGGAAGGCTGAAGGGGCCTGTTCCTGGGGTAATTTTCTTTGTTCTTTATATCAAATTTGACCTGGACCAGGCCCAGCAGGAAGCCCGGGCTGCAGGATTTGTGGCCAATGTGGGGATACCTAATGTGCAGGGAGGTATAATTTAGACATCCATTGGCCACACTGCCGTTGATTGGAGCAGAAATATGGCAGAAGGACTAAAGAATTTTGGTCCAATCTTACCTTTGTGTTAGAGAGAGTAAATGATGGAATATACAGTGCAGCAAAGTGAACTGAAACTTGTCTGACCCTTACTGTACTGTTCTTTATTCGCAGGAATTATGTATTGGATGTCTTGCGCTGTGTTTACATCTTACTTCATTACGTCTGTAGGGGGCCCCAGTCCAGAATCCATGATGATTCATCAATGGAAATGGGTTCCATTCCCTAAACGTGCAATTGTTTTGTGACCACATCTACATCAGACACTGCGACAGTGGGCATGAGAGCTTTATATTCAGGAGCTCAGATTTACCGGGGGTCTATGAGGAGGAGTCTAGGGTGCAGGGATGGCTCATGGGTCACATGGGATACCCGCTTTGGACTTGGCTGATGACGCCTGTGCGGAGGCCTGAGACTGATGCAGAAACCCTGTTTAATTAAGCCCACGTTGCCACCGCTCAATGGTGGAGAGATGCATAGGGCTGAAAATGTAGTTCAGGTGCTTGGACTGCTCTGGTATAATATTGATATTATATTGATATAATATTGATTTCTTCCTGCATTGTGGTGGTGTGCTGTGCCTTCATAAGCTGGACAGCATCAAGGAGGCCTTTTGGAGGAGGACGACGTGGAGTCCAATCAGCCGGGTGTCGCTGGGGAGGAGGCTGTCCAGCAGGAAGAGGGGGAATAGGAGGAGGACCAATGCCAAGCAATGCCACCCAGGCAGTGGTGGGGTGGCAGCAAGGATCAGGCATGCGAGGGTGGCGAGGGAGGCCTTGATCACCTGGCGCTTTGCTCACTAGGGATCTATGATTCTGCATATGGTTCCACTCTCCCCCACTCCAAAATCCTTCTATCTCCTGCATATTTCTGCCATATTCCTTATTCTTGTAACACCAGAATGGTGGGCGTGGTATGTTGTGTTAGCAGGTTTCTTTGGCAGTGCAGGAGGGTGCTAAGCACCATTATGATAATAACCTGTTGCAATATAGTCTGACTGCTACCTAAGCTTTGCAATGCATGCTGGCACCTGGGCTTACATCTGTGTAAGGGATCTGTAAATCCTCATACAGCGTCCCGGGACAGGTGGGATGGGGGAAGGAAGGGCTCTGGGGAACCCATGGCTTCATTTTCTCATTGATGCAGCATTGGGGGGGGGCCTTCCCAACAGACATCAATATGAACAATCCCTCTGGCAACTATCAGGGTAACAGCATTCCTTTTCGAGGCAAATCTGAGACAAATTAGTCACAGTTGGGTAGTGAAAAGACATTTATTGTTTACAATAAAAGTGTGTAAATAATAAGTGCTAACATAAAACCATGATCAGAAAACGTTAAGGTGCTTAAAAAATCTATCTAATTGGTGCAATCCTTCACGTGTGCCATCTTAACGCAATTACGTCTTCCTAACCTTATGTGACCCACCACTGCGTCTTGGTGTCTCCCAAGAATGTACACTTGAGGTGTAGGGGGCCAGTTGCATACCTCACCCTGAGGCTTGTTTTGCACTTGGCAGGCGTCCTCTAGAGGGCCTGGGCCTTGAGAGTCTTGGCCGGCTGCCAGATGTCTGAGACGTATCCATCCTCTTCATCCTGTTGCCCCTGAGATGGCCTGGTGTTAGGAAGGGGAGAGTCAGAAGGTGTAGCCATGGTCTCCTGGCTGGAAGGCCCTGATGTGGCTTGAACCCTTCCTCCTGCCTTGGGGATCTTATGGGCCCCTGGTTCACTCCATGGGACGGTGGTGCTTCTGCAGTGAGCTGCAGAAACACCGGCGTCACCTGGCCCTGCCAGTTCTGGAGGACCACCTGCATCCCACCCATGGCGGTCGAGCCCTCTCCGATGGCCACCTGAATCAGAGGCCACCTGTCAATGGCCCCAGCAAGTGCCCTCTGAGACTGGGCCATGTTCTCAAGGGCTGTTGTTATAGCCCATTGGGTTTTGTGCAAGCCCTTTATCCTCTCAGCCTTGGGCCATAGAACCTCGAGAAGTCTGATGAGTCCCTCAGCTGTAACTCAGCTGCAGCCCTCTGGGATTCACTATGGCCTGCTGTAACTCAGCCATCGCTTGGAGCCTGCCACTCATAGTGAGGATTCCCTGTCCCAGGATTTCCACCCTTGCAATGTCGGCCTGGTAACTATGCAAGACAGGCAATAGCTGGTCCACCTGAAAGCTTTGGGGTTCCTCTCAACAGCCTTGCAATCAGTTCAGAGTGGCCGCCAGCCTCTCCTGTATTACCCAGCTCTTGTTGCTGCAACTCCAGCAGCTGAGGGAGAAGTGATCTGAGGCCCAACATGTAGCCTGGGGCCAGCAGAGTCTGCACCTGCAGCAGGCCCCTGCATGCCAGAAGCCTCGAATGTCCCCTCCTCCACCTGATGTATATTATCAGATGTGTCATGCTCACCAGAGAGTGACCCAGAAGCCTCACCACTAACTGGACTCATCGATGTGTTAGTGCCTGGGATGGTGAGTTGAGAAGTGGAAGCTGACACCAAAACGGTGCCACTCTTGGAGGTTTCTCCCTCCATTTCCTCTCAGAAGTCTTCAGAGCTGTCTGTCTGAGGATGGGTGGGAGCTGCAGCAGGGACCTCGATTCCCAGTGGCGCTGCTGCGTTCCTCCTGCAACGCACGGCACAAGGTTAGGTGCAAGGGAGGTAGAAGAATCCGGGATGCCAGAAAGTTGGTTGCCTTTCTTCATTAAACATAAAAGAAAGCACAAAGAAAATTACATCACAGGAACAGGCCCTTCAGCACCCCATGCTGCCCATCTGAATTAAAACTTCCTACTCTTCCAGGGACCATTTGCCTCTATTCCCATCCTATTCATGTATTTGTCAAAATGCCCCTTAAAAGTTACTGTCACATCTGCTTCCACAACCTCCCCCGGCAGCAAGTCCCAAGCACCCACCCTTCTCTGTGTAAAAAAACATACCTCATATATCTCCATCAAACCTATGCCCCCTAGTAATTGACTCAAATTGAGTGGAGGATTGACAGGTACTCACTTCTCAACTTCAGTCCAACCACACTGTCATTGACAGCTCAGATAGATATCCTCCTCTCTGGCTAAGCTCCAATGCCACTCCTCAAAGAGAGTGAAGAGTCAGAGGTCAGGGTCACTACCCTGTCATCGCCCTCTTGTGAGTCTTATGGGCATTCTTCTCCTGCAGGGACAGAAGGAGTCATGAAAGAAATGAAAGTGTGACTCCTGCAGAGTATGGGGGATGGCCTTCAGTGGGCAGTGATACTCTTGGGGATGGGGTGGGGGGGAGGAGGGGAGGGGGAAGGAGGTGTTTGGGGTTCAGGGGCTGGTGCATGCAGCGTGCCAGGAGTGGGGGTGATCTGGGGGTGATTAGAGGGAAGATGCTGTTAAACACTCACTCCTGCTGCCCGGATGAGGTCATTGATCTTTTTACAACACTGCTTCGCTGTTCAGGGGCCAGTGCCATGGCACTAACTGAGGCAGCAACTGCCTCCCAGCCCACAGTGCCATAAGGTCTCCCCACCTCCCCCCCACCCAGGTCTGTGTCTTGCTGGGAGGGAAGAGAATGCCCTACCTCCCTTCTGCAGCATTCTGCAGCCTGCTAAGGTTGCCCTCTGTGAATCTGGACGCTCTGTGAAGATGGGGCTAAAAATGCACCCAAAAAATGGATCTGAAACTCTCCCAGTTTCAAGTCCTTCCAGCACTTAGACAATAAATGGTAAAATACTGGTCAAAATGTTAAGTCTGTTTCACTCTCCACATGTGCTGCCAGAACTGCTGAGCTTTTCCAACATTTTTTGTTTTTCATATTTCTAGCATCTGCAGTATTTTGCTTTTAGATTTTGATAGAACATATGAATTAGGAACAGGAGTAGGTCATCCGGCCTCTTGAACCTGCTCCACCATTCTATAAGATCATAGCTGATCTTTTTGTGGACTCAGCTCCACTTATCTGCCCTTCACTGTTCAAAAATTTACCTATCCTTACCTTAAAAACATTCAATGAGGTAGCCTCAAATGCTTCACTGGGCAGGAATTCCACAGTTCCACAACCCTTTGTGTGAAGAAGTTCCTCCTCAATTCAGTCCTAAATTTGTTTCCCCTTATTTTGAGGCTATGCCCCCTAGTTCTAGTTTCAATAGCCAATAAAGGCATTGATCTTTCAGTTTCCAACTCTATCTTTCAAGCCTTCTGACAAACTATTGAGATCAATACTTCTTTATACACCTTATCTTGCGTACATCATAAATATAACCTGCTGACCTCTTGAATCATCTGATGACAAACCATCAGGTTTTCTTTACTTCAAAGGTGCTTGAAAAAGTGTTTTGACTTAAGCATCCACAACTCCTTTTAAGAGTTATTTTATTAACACTTATTTTTAAAATTTTGTTCATGGGATGTGGGCTGTGGTGAAACTGTGCCTTTAAGTCACGTATTTTACTCATGTTTCTGTTCAGGATTTTTTTTTAAACAGTCTGTTCTAACACCAGTTCTGCTTGGACTGTAACCAGCAAAAGCTGTCACTTTAGCAGTATAATTGGTCTTCATTGCTGGAATATTTGTTTTGGTCTGGACTAATGCTGTTCTGATATTTAAATGTTCCCTAGGGTTTTGCAAAGTAGGACTAGAAAAATCATGCAACTCAGTGCAGCTAGGCTTACACAGAGAAATCAAACTTAGATGTTGCTCAGTATTAGAGATTGGAATGTGCCTGGAAATAAGCTTCTTTCTCTGTGATTCTGCTGTTTGGAGGTAGATCTTTCTCTGGAAGTGGTTGTATGAAAGTCAGAAGACAGGCATCCATCTGGATCTCTGCCTAGACGTGCTAAAAGGCTGAAAACCTTGCATCCACATTGAGCATATTAATGTTTGGTGCCAACTGGTTCTGAAGAAGGGATTTATGTCTATGGAGTACTGCTTACATTGGACCTATAGATATAGCTAGAGACAGAGTTATAACTTGTCTTGTTTAAGTATTTAAATTGTTAAAATTCATACTAATTCTTTTTGTTATATTCTAATTGTTATCTTAAATAAAATTTATTTTGATAAAAGCTTCCTGGTGGGTCAATTGAATCACATCTGGAGCAGAAGACTGTATGCTCACTCTACTGCCAAAATCATAAAAAGTTAGGGTCTAGGCTAACTTCATAACACACCTTGTAGTTTCTAATCAGTCCCTAACAGGTGTCACTAACAAAGCCCACATTTGTTGTCCATTCTTAATTGGTCTTGAAAAGGGTTACCTTCTTTGACCTCTGCAGTTTATCTGATGCAGGTACCCCAACAATACTATTAAGAAGGGGGTTCAAGGATTTTGATTCAGTGACAATGAAGAAACAACAACATATGTTTAAGTCACAATGGTGTGTGATTTGGAAGGGAACTTGGAGGTGATGTTTTCATGCATTTGCTGCCTTGTCCTTCTAGGTGGTGGAGATTTTCGGTTTGAAAGGTGTTGTTGAAGGAGACTTAAGAGTTGTTGCAGTGTGTGTTGATGGTGGGGGAATGAATGATTTTTGTGGTGGATGGGGTGCCAATCAAGTGGACTGCCTTGTCCTGGATGATGTTGAACTTTTGAGTATTGTTAGAGTTGTATTCATCTAGGCGAACGTAGAGTATTCCACCATGTTCCTTGTGCATCATTTATGGTGGACAGGATTTGGGAATCCAGAGATGAAATACTAGCCTCAGAATGTCCTGGCTTTGACTTGCTCTTGTAATCAGAGTATATACATATGACTTGTCCAGTTCAGTTTCTGGTCAATACGAAGATGTATTGTACTATAGTGTACTACTGTTAATGGACTCTTCTGCACATGTTGATTACATTAAGCACTGATGTTTCACTATAATCATTCATGTCTGTTATTCCTGTGACTTATTTCCTTACATAAGCATTTCTTTAGATAATACACTGATAAAAAAAAGTAGAAATCAAGTAAATGCTTTCTAAGGTGGCTCTCATTTATCTTGAAAAGCCTTCTGCCAATGGGTATGCAATTATAAGCCCTTAACTCACAAGATATTCAACATACAACTCTCTAGAATGTCCAACATTCCCCTGGGAGACCTTAGTTTTTAACCTTTGCAATCTTCAGCTGATCCACAATTCTGCCATTCATATCCTATCCCTTTCATATCACTTCGTTCTTTATTTCAGGTTTCCCAAAGCTCAAATTTAAAAATCTTTTAAGTTTCTACATGATCTTGTCTCTTCCCATCTTTGTAAGCTGATTCAGTCTCGCAGTAATCCTATCCACAGCTTCTCGTGAATTTAGTTACTCCAGCCACTTGAGCAACACTTTCACCTTTTGCAGCCATGCATTCAGCTACATGGCTAGGTATCACAAATGATATTGAGGCTTAGCTGTGACAGTCCTCACATGGAGTCATTACTTCTCAACACTAGGAGCAGTAAAAGTGAAATAAAACTTGGCATAAAACTAAAGTTGATTTCAGAGACCCAGTAGCAAAATAATTAGGTACTAGTAATTGATTTCCAGAATATTAACAAGTTTCGGGCAATGACCAGCTCCAATCCAACAAGAGTGCATTTAATCATCTCCCTTTGCTGTTCAATGGCATTACCACTTCTGAAGTCCCGACTGTCAGGATCACTGTTTACCAGAAGCCTAACTGGACCACCATAAGAACATAAGAAATAGGAGGAGTAGGCCATCTAGCCCTTCGAGCCTGCCCCGCCATTCAATAAGATCATGGCTGATCTGTCGTGGCTCAGTTCCACCTTCCCGCCCTCTCCCCATAACCCTTAATCCCCTCTCTTATCAAAAACCCATCAACCCGCGTCTTAAAAATATTTAGCGAGGTAGCCTCCACCACTTCAACAGGCAGAGAATTCCAGAGATTCACCACCCTTTGAGTGAAGAAGTTCCTCCTCAACTCCGTTCTAAACCGCCCCCCCTTTATCTTGAGGCTGTGCCCCCTAGTCCTACTGTCTTTTTTGAGCGGGAAGAGTCTCTCCACCTCTATCCTATCCATCCCATTCATCATCTTATACGTCTCAATGAGATCTCCCCTCATTCTTCTAAACTCCAACGAGTACAAGCCTAGTTTATTCAGCCTCTCCTCATAGCTCATTAAATACCACATTAAATACAAGAGAAAGCTGGTGGCTGTGAATTACATGGCGAGTGACTCACCTGATTCCTGAAGCTTTTTCATCACCCACATGTCAGGAGTATGATAGAATGCTTTTCACTTGCTTGGATGAATATAGGTTCAACATTGCTCAAGAAGTTTGACATCATTCAAGGCAAAGCATCTGCCAGCATTTTTAACATTCACTCCATTCACTACTTGTGCACAATGGTAGCAGTTTGGATATCAACTTCTCAAATGCAATCAATTCTGGCTTTGCCAATGATTTCCAAACATCCCGTGAACTAATCTTTTTTAATAAATGTCTGTTTTAGTACAGAAGCTGGCTCATTACAGTTAAAGACATCTGTTTTTCATTTCAATAAAAATATAATTTAAAATGAACAGCCTTGTTTAACCAACAAAATGTATACTCTAAATTATGTTCTGTCCCTATAATGTTCTTTTCAAAATATAGGGACTTCAAAAGTTCGAACAAATTGTAGTCATTGTTTCCTCAACTTATACAAAATGATAGATGTTACAGTTCAAAACTAAGGTGGTACTTTTTTTTAAAACCTAGTTTATTATAAAACTATGAATCAAATCAGAAATTGAAAATTCCAGGCCTGACTTTGTTTGGGTTAGAATTGATCAAAATTATCAGTGAACCTGAGAGATGGGCTGAAGCAGTACAAGATTCCACCACTAGGAAGAGCTAATTGCATAGGTCACAGAGGGCCTTAAAATAAAAAAGAATGCAACATAGCTCTCAATATTTAAGTGGATTGCTGTAAAATGTATAACTACCAGGACAATTTCAGAGCCATGTATCCAAGGCAATATATACAACATATATTCTTTCCTGGATTCAATGAATTTATTTATTTTTGCATTCAGAAAAAGTAGCCCTATTACCCAATGGATTGTATGGTGTGGTCCTGATCCATTCAGATCAGGAAAGTTGAAACTTCAATCTCTAGTTTTTGAAGAGTAGATGAGCTGATTTCAGCTGAGGGAGAGGCAGCATGAATACAAAAATTCTTAGCTGGCTGGGATCAGGGTTAGGGGTGTGGCAGGAGTTAACAGCCAAGATTCCAGTTGTGATTGTTCTTTAATAACTTGCATATTCACTTAAAAACAACAGGTCTAGTTTGGCAAGATATGTTGCAAAAAAAAAATTTCAAACTACCAGAATAAATAAATCCATTTAATACCACAATGATTTCTGTTTTCAGATTTATTGCAACTATTTGTACAGTTACATGATGTATAGTTGAAGTTAAAAATCTCAGAAATTATATCCAATTGCAAAGAATTATCAAATAAATGGAATTACAAGTATTATAATATTACAAGACAACAGTACGTAAATAAAGAGTGACATTAGAATAACAAAACATGCTGTCTGTATTCCCCCCACCTTGAGGATGTGCAGAGAAACATGGTCTTAACTCTGAATTCCAAGTTGTGAAAGCTGAAGGACAGAAAAGAGCACCAGTTAAGTTTTAAGTTTATTTATTAGTGTCACAAATAGGCTCACATTAACACTGCAATGAAGTTACTGTAAAATCCCTTAGTCGACACACTCCAGCGCCTGTTTGGATATACTGAGGGTGAATTTAACATGGCCAATGCACCTAACCAGCATGTCTTTTGGAACGTCGGAGGAAACCTATGCAGTCACAGGGTGAATGTGCAGACTCCGCAGTGACACAAGCTGGGAATTGAACCCAGGCCCCTGGCACTGTGAGGCAGCAATGCTAACCACTATGCCACCGTGCAGCCCAGTATATACTGTGAAGGGAAAGGCAAGAGTAGCACTAAGCTGCTATAACCTGGGATTAACTGCAAACCAAACATCAAAAGAGTCAAACTGCACACTGAAATAAGCGACACCACAAACAACAGTGATCAGTAAAATTCTGTAGCCCTATCACACACCCAGTTGAGAATGGTGATGGGCAATTGGGTATAGCCTCAAAATAATGGGAAGCAGATTTACGACTGAGTTGAGAGGAACTTCTTCACACAAAGGTTTGTGAATCTGTGGAATTTCCTGCCCAGTTGAGGCTACCTCATTAAATGTTTTTAAGGCAAGGATAGATTTTTGAACAGTAAAGGAATTAAGGGTTATGGTGAGTGGGTGGGTAGAAACATAGAAAAACTACAGCACAAACAGGCCCTTCAGCCCACAAGTTGCGTCAAACATGTCCCTACCTACTAGGCATACCTATAACCCTCTATCCTACTAAGTTCCTTGTACTTACCCAAAAGTCTCTTAAAAGACCCTAACGAATCTGCCTCCACCACCGCTGCCGGCAGCCGATTCCACTCACCCACCACCCTCTGAGTGAAAAACTTACCCCTGACATCTCCTCTGCACCTACTCCCCAGCACCCTAAACCTGTGTCCTCTTGTGGCAACCATTTCAGCCCTGGGAAAAAGCCTCTGAGAATCCACTCAATCAATACCTCTCATCATGGAGTTGGTAGGAGATGAGGTCCTTAATACAATTACTGTTACTAGAGAGGTAGTGCTTGGTAGACTGACAGGACTGAAGGTAGACAAGTCCCCAGGACTGGATGGAATACATCCCAGGGTTCTGAAAGAAATGGCAGAAGTAATAGCAGGTGCGTTAGTAGTTATTTATCAAAATTCGCTGGACTCTGGGGAAGTGCCAGCAGATTGGAAAACAGCTACTGTTATGCTGCTGTTTAAAAAAGGTAGCAGGCAAAAGGCGGGTAACTACAGGCCAGTTAGCTTAATGTCCGTAGTTGGGAAAATGCTAGAATCCATCATTAAATAAGAAGTAGCAGGACACCTAGAAAAGGTTTGATCAAGCAGACACAGCATGGATTCATGAAGGGGAAGTCATGTTTGACGAATTTACTGGATTTTTATGAAGATGTGACTTGTGCAGTAGACAGAGGGGAACCGGTAGATGCGGTGTTTTTAGATTTGCACAAGGCATTTGATAAGGTGCCTCACAAAAGGTTGCTGCAGAAGGTTAGGGTACATGGAGTTGGGGGTAAAGTATTAGCGTGGATTGAGGATTGGCTATCTAACAGGAGGCAGAGAGTTGGAATCAAGGAGTGCTTTTCTGGTTGGCAGTTGGTGACTAGTGGTGTGCCGCAGGGATCGGTGCTGGGGCCTCAACTTATGAGGAGAGATTAAATAGATTGGGCCTGTACTCGTTGGAGTTTAAAAGGCTGAGGGGGGATCTTATAGGGACTTATAAGATAATGAAGGGGCTAGATAGGGTAAAGGTAGAGAGATTCTTTCTGCTTAAAAAAGGAAACCAGAACTAGAGGGCACAGCCTCAAAATAAGGGGGGGAGCAGTTTAGAACAGAGTTGAGGAGGAACTTCTTCTTTCAGAGGGTGGTGAATCTCTGGAATTCTCTGCCCATTGAAGTGGTGGAGGCTACCTCGTTGAGTATGTTTAAGTCACAGGTAGATAGATTTCTGATAAATTAAGGAATTATGGGTTTCAGGGAGCAGGCGGGAAAGTGGAACTGATCTACTTCAGATCAGCCTTGATCTATTGAATGGCGGGGAAGGCTCAAAGGGCTAGATGGCCCACTCCTGCTCCTATTTCTTATGTTCTAATGTTATAGTCACCCAGTCACATGCACTGGCCCACTCTGGTTATATACACTGGTTATTTTTATTACTCATTCTTTTTTAACTTGATTTTTATTGCTTTGACATTGCTGTACTTTCAATTAGCAATTGTTTGTTTCCTTAAAACCTTAACTTTTCTTTTGAAATTCCATTGATTATTGTTTCAAACTATATCTTTCTAAAAGTTGTCATCAGAAGAATTGCAGCACAGGAGGCAACCACTTGGCCCATCTTTTCCAAGAAAGCCCGAGGACCTCCAGGTGTTCTCTCTAATGCCACCTTCCTGTACATGATCCACAGCCCTGTAGCTTTCAGCCCTAAAGAGACAGATCTATGCACTTTTTAAACGAGCCTCTGTCTCCACCATCAATTCAAGCAGCAAATGCCAGAACCTCCAGTGAGGTCTCCCACTAGCTCCCTGAACGTAGGAAGCTACTCTAAATTCTGCTGGAGTGAAATGCTCCTAGCAGGGTGGGAGATGCTATCAGTCCCGGAGAATTCAGTCTGAATAATAACATTTAAATTACATTAAAACAGGTTAAAATCACTTATCTGGTCTTCCCATGCATCAGGAACGCATGCACGAATTCTGAGAAATGGCCAACGTGCCCATCTCCCAACCTGATGCGCCAAAAAACTAGTGTGTTGCAATGGGAGAATCGGGCCCATAGTGCAGAAAAGGCCCTCTAGCCCATCAAGTCTGCACTGACAATAACTACCACTAAAGGCTTGTCCTATATCTTTGAATACTATGATATTTCAAGTGCTCATCCAATATTTTTTAAAGGTTGTAAGGTTTACGGCCTTAACTACCTTCTCAGGCAATGCATTCCAAGTTACCACCACCCTCAGAGTGAAGATGATTTTTCTCAAGTCCCCTCTGAACCTCTTGCCCCTCACCTTATAAATATGTCCTCTTATGACTGACCCCATAACCAAGGGGAACAGGTGCACCCTATCCACCATGTCCACACTCATCATAATCTTACTACACCTCAATCATGTTCCCCCTCAGCCTTTTCTGCTCTAAAGAAATCAATCCAAGCCTATTTAGTCCCTTCTTAAAGCTCAAATGCTCCATCCCAGGCAACATCCTGGTGAACCTGCTCCGCACCCCATCTAGTGCTATTATATTCTTTCTATAGTGAGGCGACCAGAACTGCACACAGTACTCCAGTTGTGACTGAACCAACACTCTGGACAATTCCAACATTACCTCCTTGCTTTCACACTCTATACCATGACTGCTGAAAGTGAATGTCGCATATGCCTTCGTGACTAAGGTAGTTAAATACTCTGCCGTATTCAGGGAACTGTGAATAACTACCCTAAGGTTCTTCTGTTCCTCTGAACTACTATTCATTAAATACTCCTTTGTCTTATTTCCTCTTCCAAAGTGCATCAGAGAATCCCTACAGTGCAAAAGGTGGCCATTTGGCCCATCGACTCTGCACAGACCACAATCCCAAACAGGCCCTATCCCCATAACCCCACACATTTATTCTGCTAATGCCTTCATAATAAGGGACAACTTACCATGGTCAATCAACCTAACCACACACGGAGGAAACCGGAGCAAATACTGAAGAACGTGCAAACTTCACTGACAGTCACCTGAGGCCGGATTTGAACTCGGGTCCCTGGCACTGCGAGGCTAACCACTGTGTCGCCCATCACCTCACACTTATCAAGATTAAATATCATCTGTCACTGCTCTACCCATTTGACCAGCCCAACTGTATATTCCTGTGACCTACAACCATGTCCTTTGTGTCAACCAGTCACATCTTAAGGGGGAAAAGCTTAAGCATAGGTGTTTCGGTCACCCAAACTTAAACATTGGTTCTATTCTCTCTGCACAGAGAGCGCATGAGATTTTCCAGCATTCTCAGTTTTTGTTACCAATCTCAATGTTGTCTTCACCACATTTACATCAAATCATTTCTGTACATGACAAACAATGCGGGTCCCAGTACTGATGCTTGTGGTACTCCACTGGGCGTCGGTCTCCAGCCACTCTAACAGCCATCTTTGTGTCCTATTACTAAGCCAGTTTCTGATCCATCTCGCCAAGTTTTCCTAAATCCCATATGCTTTGACTGTCTCAAACAGTCTCCCATGTGGGACCTTGTCAAAAACTTTGCTAAAATCCATGTAAACTATATCAACTGCACTACCCTCATTCACACACGATCATATAGAACATAGAACATAGAACACTACAGCACAAACAGGCCCTTCGGCCCACGAGTTGTGCCGATCACATCAACACCTACCAACCTACAGACCTATCTATAACCCTCAATCTCATTAAACCCCATATACTCATCCAGAAGTCTTTTAAAAGACCCCAGCGAGTTCGCCTCCACCACCACTGACGGCAGCCGATTCCATTCACTCACCACCCTCTGAGTGAAAAACTTACCCCTAACATCACTTCTGAACCTCCCTCCCCGCACCTTAAATCTGTGTCCTCTCGTAGCAACCATTTCAACCTGGGGAAATAGCCTCTGAGAGTCCACCCTATCTATTCCTCTCAACATTTTGTAAACTTCTATCAGGTCGCCTCTCAACCTTCGTCTCTCCAGGGAAAAGAGTCCCAGCTCCCTCAACCTAACTTCATAAGGCATGCCTCCCAGTCCAGGCAACATCCTTGTAAATCTCCTCTGTACCCTCTCAATAGCTTCTACATCTTTCCTATAGTGAGGCGACCAGAACTGCGCACAATACTCTAAATGAGGCCTGACAAGGGTCTTATAAAGTTGCAGCATTACCTCCCGACTCCTAAACTCAATCCCTCGATTAATGAAGGCCAGTACACCATACGCCTTCTTGACCACCTCCTCCACCTGCGAGGCCGATTTAAGAGTCCTGTGGACCCGGACCCCAAGATCCTTCTGCTCTTCAACACTAAACATAGAACATAGAACATAGAACATTACAGCGCAGAACAGGCCCTTCGGCCCACGATGTTGCGCCGACCAGTTACAAAAACAATGACCCACTAGCCTATACCAATCCCTTTTCGTCCATAAACCTATCCAGAGATCTCTTAAACGCCCCCAAACTAGACGCATTTACAACTGCAGCAGGCAGGGCATTCCACTCCCTCACCACCCGCTGGGTAAAGAACCTACCCCTGACATCCGTCCTGTAGCTACCCCCCCTTAATTTAAAGCCATGCCCCCTCGTGCTAGCTTTCTCCATCCGAGGAAAAAGGCTATCACTATCCACCCTATCTAAACCTCTAATCATCTTATATGTTTCAATAAGATCCCCTCTTAGCCGCCTTCTTTCCAACGAAAACAACCTTAAATCCCTCAGTCTCTCCTCATAGGACCTCCCCACCATACCAGGCAACATCCTAGTAAACCTCCTCTGCACCCTCTCCAACGCCTCCACATCCTTCTTGTAATGCGGGGACCAGAACTGCACACAGTACTCCAAGTGCGGCCGCACTAGAGTAGTGTACAGTTGCAACATTACACTGCGACTCCTAAATTCAATCCCCCTACCAATAAACGCCAAGGCACCGTACGCCTTCTTGACTACTCAGACTTCTGCCCTTGATAGTGTACTCGTTCATCCCGTTGGTTCTGCCAAAATGGACGACTACACATTTATCCGCGTTGAAGTCCATCTGCCACTTCTCCGCCCAGTCCTGCATCCTATCTATGTCCTGCTGCAACTTTTGCCATCCTTCCAGACCATCCACAACACGACCAACCTTTGTGTCATCAGCGAACTTACTTACCCATCCCTCCACTTCCTCATCCAGGTCATTTATGAAAATTTTTGAAAAATTTTTGAAATATTTTTGAAAAATTCTAATAAATGACATCCCTCTGACAAAGCTACGCTGACTGTCCCTAATTAATCCATGCTTTTCCATGTGGATATCAATTCTCTCCTTTAGAATTTTCTCCAGTAGTTTCCCTACCACTGACGTGAGACTCACCAGTCTGTAATTTCCTGTTTCATCTCCACCACACTTTTTGAGCAGTGGACTTCTTGTGCTTCACTGACAAGGACACCTGATCCCTCTATATTGCAGCATTCCCTTCCCATTTAAATAATATTCTGATTTTCTAATAAGAACTGGAAGTAGGCCATCTGGCCCTTCGAGCCTGCCCCACCATTCAATAAGAACATGACAGATCTTTTCATGGACTCAGCTCCACTTACCCACCTGTTCACCATATCCCTTAATTCCTTTATTGTTCAAAAATTGATCTATCTTTGCCTTAAAAATATTCAATGAGGTAGCCTCAACTGCTTCACTGGGCAGGGAATTCCACAGACTCGCAACCCTTTGTGTGAAGAAGTTCCTCCTCAACTCAGTCCTAAATCTGCTTCCCATTATTTTGAGGCTATGCTCCCTAGTTCTAGTTTCACCTGCCAGTGGAAACAACTTCCCTGCTTCTATCTTATCTATTTCCTTCTTAATCCTATATGTTTCTATAAGATCTCTCCTCATTCTTCTGAAATCTAATGAGTATAGCCCCAATCTACTCAGTCTCTCCTCATAAGTCAATCCTCTCAAGTCTGGAATCAACCTAGTGAATCTCCTCTGTCAGTACATCCTTTCTCAAGTAAGAAGACCAAAACTATGCACAGTATTCCAGGTGTGGCCTCACCAGCACCTTATACAGCTGCAACATAACCTTGCTGTTTTTAAACTCCATCCCTCTAACAAAGGACAAAATTCCATTTGCTTTCTTAATTACCTGTTGCACCTGCAAACCATCTCCTTGTGATTCTTGCACAAGGACACCCAGGTCCCTCTGCACAGCAGCATGTTGCAATTTTTTTACCATTTAAATAATAGCCCATTTTGCTGTTATTCCTACCAAAACAGATGACCTCACATTTACCAACATTGTACACTGTCTGCCAGACCCTCGCCCACTCACAGACTATCTATATCCCTTTGCAGGCTTTCAACGTCCTCTGCACATTTTGCTCTGCCACACGTCTTAGTGTTATCTGTGAATTTTAACACACTACACTTGGTCCAATTCACCAAAGTTGGAAAAACAAATATCAATGGCAAAATACCCCATGTGTGGGATTCACTTCTGTCACAGAAGGTTGCACTTGTTGAGAGGACTAATAATTGGAGTCCTAGGACATCTCTGACAGAGCTGCTCAGGCAGCAACTTGACAATGTTCATCTCATGCACTTTGCTCCATAAGATCAAAAGTATAACAGTTTTTTTTGATGATTTTGCAGCGTTAACCACTATCAAAAACTCCGCTAACATTGAAGCAACTCATAGCAGCCGACAGTAAGATCTGTGTTAAACTCAGATTTGTTCTCACAAGTGACAGTAACATCCATGGCAAGTCCCAATGACCGTATCCAACAAAACAAAGCTTAACCCCCTCCACCTGATTGATTGATTTCAAACTCAAACTACCTCTGGTAGCAGTGTGATCAACAGCATACTATGGTAACAGAAACTTAATTGGACTGATTAAGAAATTAATTCTCTCTAAGCATTTAAATACTAATATTAGAAACCAGTGACTTTTTTGAAAAAAGGGTGTGTGACGATTTCAGCCAGGCTAATGAGGTTGGCTTGCAAGAGTATGAACTACCTGATAAGTCCTCCATGGCCATGATGGCCCGGTGGTATCACTGCTGGACTATTAATCCAGACACTCAGCTCATGTTCTGGGGACCTGGGTTCAAATCTCTCCATGGCATTTTTTGGGCACCTGGTGCGGAGAGGGGCAGGTCGGAATTGCGACCTCCTTGTGAACCTACTCCTGCACCTGGCGAGACACGCCATCAATAGGTCCAGGCAGCGGGTGATCGACGGGATTGTCCATCCCGACTGTCTGCCACTCTACCGCGACTACGTTCGCGGCCAGGTGTCCCTGGAGAGGGAGCACGCGGTGTCCACGGGCACAGTTGGTGCCTTCCGCACCTGCTGGGCACCGCAGGGGCTGGGGTGTGTTATAGACCCTTACAATCACATTTTGATTTAATGTTTTAAGTTTCTTTTGGACTTTGGTTTCTGTTCGGGCCGTCCCCCCTTCCTTTTTGGGGGGCTGCCCCTCTTAATTTGTCCTTAAGTTAATTTGAGTTTGTTTTACTTGTTAGGTACATGAAAGAACTACCTGATGAGTCTTGGACCGTTCCCCCTCCTTTTGGGGAGCTGCCCTTTTCCATTTATCTCTAAAGTTAATTTGAGTTTGTTTGGTTGATATTAAAAAGAGCTACCTGATGAGTCTTATGATTTGATGTTTTAAGTTTCCTTTGTGACTTGATTTTTCATTCAAGCTGTTCTCCTTCCTTTTGGGGAGCTGCCCCTTTTAAATTGTCACTGAGTTAATTTGATTCTGTATAATTAACTGGTACCCAAAAAGAAGTACCTGATAAGTCCTCCATTGGCCATGATGGCCTAGTGGTATCATTGCTGGACTATTAATCCAGACACTCAGCTCATGTTCTGGGGACCTGGGTTCAAATCTCTCCATGGCATTTTTCGGGCACCTGGTGCGGAGAGGGGCGGGTCGGGATTGCGACCTCCTTGTGAACCTGCTCCTGCGCCTGGCGAGGCACGCCATCAATAGGTCCAGGCAGCAGGCAATCGACGGGGTTGTCCATCCCGAATGCCTGCCCCTCTACCGCAACTACATTCATGGCCAGGTGTCCCTGGAAAGGGAGCATGCAGTGTCCACAGTGCAGTCAACGCCTTCCGCGCCTGCTGGGCACCACAGGGGCTGGGGTGCATTATAAACCCCGATAATCACATTTTGATTTGATGTTTTAACTTTCCTTTGTGATTAGATTTTGGTTCAGGCTATTCCCCCTCCTTTTGGGGAGCTGCCCCTTTTAATTTGTCCTTAAGTTAATTTGAGTGCGTTTATTTGGTTGGTATCAAAATAAATACCTGATGAGTCCTCCTATGAATTGAGATATCTGATGAATCCTCATGTGCAAAAGAGATACCTGATGAGTCCTAATTGATGGTTAAATCAGGGAGCCTCATGCTCCCTATTTAAAGCAGGTATGTCAGACTCCCAGCCTGCATTTCAGCAGGGAGCAACTGTACAGCTGGCTGTGTATAGATGGATGGCGTAAATTAAATATCTTGGTGACAGGGCTTTCACCTCCATGGGGTTATTATAGAGTGAACCTCAGAACCAATTATCTTTACATAAGTCTTGTGTTTATCTACTTTTTAATCAATACCATATGCTATAGCTTAATTAAGTAAAATACAATACCTGCTTCAGGAATTGACCAGCGTTGAATAGTTCACTGCAGCCATATAACACATGTTTACCAGGTTTATTCTGAATAGAAACAAAAGAAATTAATTTACTCCTTAAAATGAACTTAAAATGAGGTCATGCACTAAGTTCCTGAAAAAGCTTCATATTAAAATAGCTGCTTCAGCATGAGAAACATTTTTAATTATATACTTTAAAAACATATTCAGAAAATCCTTATATCTGAATGTCTTGCACATCAATACTGCAGAGTCAAAAAATTCTTCATGCACTTGAATACTTACTCATCATCCAACACTTAAAAATCATACAGGCAAACTGTGTGTTGAATCTGGAGTTTGGGAATGTTTGGCATTTTTTAAAAATTTATTCATTCAGAGGACATGGGCATCACTGGCTGGGCCACCATTTGTTGCCCATTCTTAATCACCCTTGAAAAGGTGACAGTGAGATTCCTTCTTGACCTGCTGCAGTTAACATAGCAGGATCTAGGTGTAAAGGTCCACAGTTCCCTGTAAGTGGCAACACAAGTGGATAAGGTGGTCAAGGGGGCATATGGTATGCATGCCTTTGTTAGTTGAGGCGTAAAGCATAAAAATTGGCAAGTCATCTGTATAGAACTTTAGTTAGGCCACATTTGGAATACTGCATACAGTTCTAGTCACCACACTATTAGAAGAATGTGGAGGCTTTGTAGAAGACCCAGAAAGGTTTACCAGGATATTGCCTGGTTTGGAGGGTATTAGCTATGATAGGAGAGATTGGACAAACTTGGTGTTTTTTCACTTGAACACTGGAGGCTGAGGGGCAGCCTGACAAGTTTACAAAATTATGAGAGGCATGGGTAGAATGGGTAGTCAGGAGCCTTTTTCCAGGGTGGAATGTCAATTACTAGAAGACATAGGTTTAAGGTAAAAGGGGGAAATTTAAAGTAGATGTGAGGGGCAAGTTTTTTTTTAGAAATGGAGGATGGTAAGTGCCTGGAATGCACAGCCAGAGGTGGTGTTGGAACAGATACAAAAGCAATATTTCAGAGGCATCTTGACAAGATGTATGGATAGGTAGGGAATAGGGCCATGCAGAGGCAAAAGGGTTTTAGTTTAGAAAGACGTCATTTGCCAGCGCAGGCTTGATGGGTGGAAGGGCCCGTTTCTGTGCTGCAGGGTTCTTTGTTCAGTCCATCTGGTGCAGGAACACCACAATGCTGGTAGGAACGCAGTTTGAAGATATTGATCCAATGACAGGAAAAGAATAATGGATATAGTTCCAAGTCAGTGCGTCTTGGAGGGGATCATGTGGATAATAGTGTTCCCACACATCTGCCACCCTTGACAGACTCCAACCATCCCTGCAGGTCACACACTCCATGGTTCTTCCTTGTACGTGCCGCCAAAGAAAGCTAGAAAGCTTTAGATTGGCTAGGAGGGAGTTGAAGAGTGAGTTGAGAAGGGCTAAAAGAGGACATGAGAAGACTTTGGCTGATAGGATTAAGGAGAATCCTAAGGCGTTCTATAGGTATGTCAAGAACAGAAGGTTGGTCAGGGCAAGATTAGGGCCAGTTACAGACAGCAGGGGGAAGTTGTGTGTGGAACCGGAGGAGATTGGAGAAGTATTGAACCAATATTTCTCTTCGGTGTTCACGCAGGGGGACATGAATATAGCTGAGGAGGACATTGGGTTGCAGGGGTGTAAAATAGACAGTATTACGGTTGATAAAGGGGATGTGCTGGAAATTCTTGAGGGGCTGAAAATAGATAAGTCCCCTGGTCCGGATGGGATCTACCCTAGGATTCTCTGGGAGGCTAGAGAGGTGATTGCAGAGCCTCTGGCTCAGATCTTCAGGTCGTCATTGGTCTCTGGTGTAGTCCCGGAGGATTGGAGGATAGCGAATGTTGTCCCATTGTTTAAGAAGGGGAACAGAGACTTTGCCGGGAATTATAGACCGGTGAGTCTTACTTCTGTTGTGGGCAAGGTTTTAGAAAAAATTATTAGGGATAGGATTTATAGTTATTTGGAGTGTAATGAATTGATTAGAAATAGTCAGCATGGTTTTGTAGCGGGTAGGTCGTGCCTTACTAACCTTATTGAGTTTTTTGAGAAGGTGACCAAAGAGGTGGATGGGGGCAAGGCAGTTGACGTGGTATACATGGATTTTAGTAAGGCGTTCGATAAGGTTCACCATGGTAGGCTTCTGCAGAAAATGCAGATGTATGGGATTGTGGGTAATCTAGGAAGTTGGATCAGGAATTGGCTATCAGATAGGAGACAGAGGGTGGTGGTGGATGGTAAATATTCATCATGGAGTACAGTTACGAGTGGTGTGCCTCAGGGATCTGTTTTGGGGCCACTGTTGTTTGTAATTTTTATTAATGATCTGGATGAGGGTATAGTTGGGTGGATTAGTAAATTTGCTGATGACACCAAAGTTGGAGGTGTGGTAGATTGTGAGGAAGGGTGTCATAGTCTGCAGGGAGACTTAGATAGGTTGCAGAGCTGGGCCGAGAGGTGGCGGATGGAATTTAATGCGGAGAAGTGTGAGGTAATTCACTTTGGTAGGAGCAACAGATGTGTCGAGTATAGGGCTAACGGGAGGACTTTGAATAGTGTGGATGAACAGAGGGATCTAGGTGTGTGTGTACATAGATCCCTGAAAGTTGGGAATCAAGTAGATAAGGTTGTTAAGAAGGCGTACGGTGTCTTGGCGTTTATTGGTAGGGGGATTGAATTTAGGAGTCGCAGTGTAATGTTGCAACTGTACACTACTCTAGTGCGGCCGCACTTGGAGTACTGTGTGCAGTTCTGGTCCCCGCATTACAAGAAGGATGTGGAGGCGTTGGAGAGGGTGCAGAGGAGGTTTACTAGGATGTTGCCTGGTATGGTGGGGAGGTCCTATGAGGAGAGACTGAGGGATTTAGGGTTGTTTTCGTTGGAAAGAAGGCGGCTAAGAGGGGATCTTATTGAAACATATAAGATGATTAGAGGTTTAGATAGGGTGGATAGTGATAGCCTTTTTCCTCGGATGGAGAAAGCTAGCACGAGGGGGCATGGCTTTAAATTAAGGGGGGGTAGCTACAGGACGGATGTCAGGGGTAGGTTCTTTACCCAGCGGGTGGTGAGGGATTGGAATGCCCTGCCTGCTGCAGTTGTAAATGCGTCTAGTTTGGGGGCGTTTAAGAGATCTCTGGATAGGTTTATGGACGAAAAGGGATTGGTATAGGCTAGTGGGTCATTGTTTTTGTAACTGGTCGGCGCAACATCGTGGGCCGAAGGGCCTGTTCTGCGCTGTAATGTTCTATGTTCTAAAGCCTATGAATCTCTAAAAACTGTACTTCCACTCAGTACTATCACGTACGGTACAACCTATCTACAAAGTTGTAATAAATATAGTCACAGATTACCCAGCACATGGTTTATTAATCAAGACAGAAAATAATTATATGATACTTGAATGATGTGAATTGAAAACTAACATTGCAATATATTCCAATATCAAGAACAGATTTCCCATAATAATGTTAACATGAAAGAACATGAAGAGGAGTAGGCCATTTGCATCTTCAAGCATCTTTTACCATTCAATACAATCACAGCTTTTTTTTAATTTCAACATCATCATCCTATATCATCCCAACATCCGTAATATACTCAATAATTGACCATTCACAGTTCTCGAAGGCGGAGAATTCCAAAGACTAGCAACTTTGAGTGAAAAAAATGTTACTCACCTCAGTCCTAAGTTGTTAACCCCTTATTCTGAGACTGTGACCCTGAGTTCTGTACTCAGCTGGGGAAACAGCCTCCGAAGCATCTACCCAGTCAAGCCCCTTAAGAATTTTAGATATTTTTACCATGAGGTCAACTCGTATTCTTCTAAACTCTAGGGAATATAGGTCTAAGTCTTGTCTTACAATCTTGGTGGAAACCAGTAACTAAATAGAAGAAATCCAAAATCCCAGTTATTAACCAAAAGAATGAAGCCCTAAGATTCCACAATTTAAAACTGAAGAATGTTTGATTCCACAAGAGCGGAAACCACCCTCCACCCCCTATACTTTAATGTTGATTCTGGGTTTTAAACAGCTACTGGATTTAGCTTCTATCTTCTTCAGCTTCATTGTGAGAACCATCAACTTCCACTATTGAGCTGGATAGCTCTGCAGCCCTTCATTTAGCCGCAACTGGTTTGTTTGTCCAGATGTTTTACTTTCCTAAACTGGGAAGGTCATTTTCTTTTCTCAATTTCATTTTCATAATAAAGGGACTGACTGAAAAAACATAAGCTTTGCAACCACAGATTATGATATGCACACTCCTCATAGGACAATTCATTCATCCTCGAAATCAGTCTACCTACATCTTACTCCCTCCAAGTCCATCCTTCCTTGTGTAAGGACACTAAAACTAGACACATATTTCATATGTAGTTCCACTAAGATCCTATATAATTGCAGTAACATGTCTTAATTACAAAGCGATTGCAGTACAAGAATAAAAGCTACCATGTCAATTGCTTCATAACTGCCAAACCTGCCATGCTGAATTTCTGTGATTCATGTACAAGATCTTCCTCAATACCAACATTTACCAATCTCACCATTTAAACAAGTCTGCTTTCTTATTCTTCCCATCAAAGTGAGCAATTTCACACTTCTCTACATTATAAACCATCTGCCACATTCTTTCCTCCTCATTGAACTTGTCAAGATCCCTTTGCTTCCTCCTCCCAGCTAACTTTTCCATCTAATGTTTTATCAACAAAATTGGATACTTTACACTTGATTTCCTCTTCTAAATCAATGAATTAGATTTTAAATAGCTGGGGCCCAAGCACTGATCCTTGCCATTATCCCTCCAACCACATGAGTCCTAATTTTGCGTGCCACCTTCATAGATCATAGAACCCTACAGTGCAGAAAGAGGCCCTTCGGCCCATCGAGTCTGCACCGAATACAATCCCACCCAGGCCCTAAGCCCATATCCCTACACATTACACCCACTAATCCCTATAACCTCGCTACGCTGGGCACTAAGGGGCCACACAGACAGTGACCCGAACCGAGAATTGAACCCAGAACCCAGGACCCTGGAGCTGTAAAGCAGCACTGCTAACCACTGCACTACCGTACCTTATTGGATACTTTTGAAAATCCAAATACATTCTGTGCACTGGTTTCTCTTTATGCATCCTGCTAGTTGCAATCTCAAAAAAATTAATAGTAATGTCAAATACAATCCACTCCACCCTTTCAATAGTCCATGCTGAACATACTACGATTTTCTAAGTGCTGAATTTTCACACACCTAATAACAGATTTTAACATGTTCTCTACAATGGATATTCGGCTACCTGATCAAATTCCCCTTCATCTCTATTTATTCCAGTTTGCTGTCCTTTTTAATATTTTAAATGTTAACTTTAGTTTGAAAAATGAGAGTATTTGATTAAATTTGTTTATCTGAGGCCCTGGAAGAGTTTATTAATAGGCGCCTTTTAAAAAATTCAGATGGTGTTTCACACAAGATCTTTTTCATTTTATACTACAGTCTCTGAAACTATGCAATAAAAAACCAAATTAGCAAATCTGACCGACACCAATGATTTATTATGTGGCGCACCTTGTACATATGCATGTATCTTTGTACCTAACAGAGGCAGGTCAACACCAAATTTCCATTATAAAACAACTTTTAAGAGCTCTCATACAATAATACTGTTAACTAGAAGTTTACTGACTAGCACAATATTAAGTATCCTACTTTTTACTGTTATGTGAATGCTTTGTTCAAACAAACTACATTATGAATGGTTTCGATGGAATGCTGCAATGATATCAATATGCTAATTTTCCCAACCTATTCACAATAGATAATTCATAGTTTAGAGTATGCAGGAAATGAGGGAATAGGTAACCACCAGACAGTCAACTAAAAGCAGACAGGTAGAGCAGGAGTCCCAAGTGCATCCTAATCAGTACTCAGTTGAGTTTGATGAAAGTGATGGGTCACCTAGGAAGCGCAGCCAGGGCCAACTCCATGGCGCCATGGATAGCTGTACGGGAAGGGTACAAGAAAGACTGGTGATTCAATAGTTAATAGAACAGACAGGCACTCCCTGTGGCTGCAGGTGTGAATCCAAAATGGTGTGTTACCTCCATGGTGTCAGGGTTAAGGTTTTTGAAAAGCTAACAGAGAAGACTAATAAGGGAAATGCTATTCATATGGTATACGTGGGGCTCCAAATGGTATTTGATTCAGTGCCGTGCAACAGATTTGCGAGCAAAGTTATAGCTCATGAAATAAAGGGGAAGGTAGCAATATGGGTACGAAAGTGCCTAAGTGACAGGAAACAGCATATTATGGTAAAGCTACATTTTATGGGCTGGAGGAAGGTTACAGTGGAATTCCCTAGGGGCCAGTGTTGGCAAACTTGTTTTTCCTGATATATTTATTATTAACCGGAAGGGCAAGTGACAAGAAGTAGTGAGGGATCACCTTGGGATCAGTGACCATAACTCCATTAGTTTTAAGATGGCTGTGGAGAATGATAGGTCTGGCCCAAAAGTTAAAATTCTAAATTGGGACAAGGCCAAGTTTGATGGTATTAGACAGGAAGTTTCAAAAGTTGATTAGGGGAGTCTGTTGGCAGGCAAAGGGACTGCTGGTAAGTCATAGAATCAGACGCTTAAAGCATGGAAACGGGCCTTTTGGCCCAACTTGCCCATGCTGCCCTTTATTTAAAACCCTTAAGTTAGTCCCAACTGCCCACATTTGGCCCATATCCCTCTATATCCATCTGACCTGTGTAACTGTCTAAACACTTTTTAGAACACAAAATTGTACCCGCCTCTACGACTACCACTGGCAGCTTATTCCAGACACTCACCACCCTCTGTGAAAAAATGGCCCCTCTGGACCCTTCTGTATCTCTCCCCTCACCTTAAACCTATGTCCTCTAATTTTAGATTCCCCTACCTTTGGGAAAAGATATTGATTATCTAGCTGATTTATGCCCCTCATTACTTTATAGACCTCAATGAGGTCACCCTTCAGCCTTCTACGCTCCAGACGCTATCAAGCCTCTCCTAATAACTGAAACCATCAAGTCCCGTTATCATAGAACATAGAACACTACAGCACAAACAGGCCCTTCGGCCCACGAGTTGCGCCGATCACATCAACACCTATCTATAACCCCCAATCCCATAAAACCCCATATACTCATCCAGAAGTCTTTTAAAAGACCCCAGCGAGTTCGCCTCCACCACCACTGATGGCAGCCGATTCCACTCACTCACCACCCTCTGAGTGAAAAACTTACCCCTAACATCACTTCTGTACTTTCCTCCCCACACCTTAAATCTGTGTCCTCTCGTAGCGACCATTTCAACCCGGGGAAATAGCCTCTGAGAATCCACCCTATCAATTCCTCTCAACATTTTATAAACCTCTATCAGGTCGCCTCTCAACCTTCGTCTCTCCAGGGAAAAGAGACCCAGCTCCCTCAACCTAACTTCATGAGGCATGCCTCCCAGTCCAGGCAACATCCTTGTAAATCTCCTCTGTACCCTTTCAATAGCTTCTACGTCTTTCCTAGAACGTCATCCTAGAACATAGAACATTACAGCACAGTACAGGCCCTTCAGCCCTCGATGTTGCGCCGACCTGTGAAACCAATCTAAAGCCCATCTAACCGATACTATTCCAATATTATCCATACGCTTATCCAATGACCATTTAAATGCCCTTGAAGTTAGCGAGTCCACTACTGTTGCAGGCAGGGCATTCCATGCCCTTGTTACTCTCTGAAAAAAGAACCTACATCTGACATCTGTCCTATATCTATCACCCTTCAATTTACAGCTATGTCCCCTCGTACAAGCCATCTCCATCCGAGGAAAAAGGCTCTCACTGTCCAGCCTATCTAATCCTCTGATCATCTTATATGCCTCTATTAAGTCACCTCTTAACCTTCTCTCTAACAAAAACAGCCTCAAGTCCCTCAGCCTTTCCTCATAAGACCTTCCCACCATACCATAAATCTTCTCTGCACCCTTTCCAATGCTTCCACATCCTTCTTATAATGCGGCGACCAGAACTATATGCAATACTCCAAGTGTGGCTGCACCAGAGTTTTTACAGACCTCATGGCTCTGAAACTCAATCCCTCTACCAATAAAAGCTAACACACTGTACGCCTTCTTAGCAACCCTATCAACCTGGGTGCCAACTTTCAGGGATCTATGCACATGGACACCGAGGTCCTCGTAAATCTTTTCTGCACTCTTCCTAGTTTGATAATATCCTTTCTATAAGAGGGTGACCAGTGGGAAGCTTTCAAAAACGTGTTAACCAGAGTTCAGGAAAAGCACATTCCTTTTAGAGTGAAGAGCAAGGCTGGTAGAAGGAGGGAACCCTGGATGACTCAGGATATTGAGGGCCTGACCAAGGAGGAGGAGGAAGCATGTGACATGCACAGGCTGCTAGGATCAAGTGGCTGAAAAGTATAAAGGTGTAAGAGTAGAGTTGAGAGAGAAATCAGGAGGGCAAAAATGGGACAAGTGATTGTTTTGGCAGATAAAGCACAGGAGAACCAAAGAGCAAACACATAAAGGGCAAAAGAGTAATTAGGGAGAGAGAAGGACCAACAAGATCTATGTGCATTTCCACAAGAGATGGGTGAGATCCTAAACGAATATTTCTCATCAGTATTTACTGTTGAAAGGTATGGGTGTTTGGGAACTTGGGGGAATAAATGGTGATATTTTGAACAGTGTACATGTTACAAAGAAGGAAATGCTGGATGTCTTAAGGCGCATCAAGGTAGATAAGTCCCCAGGACCCAATGAAGTGTGCCCCAGGACGTTGTGGGAGACTAGGGGGGAAATTGCGGGTCCCCTAGCAGAGATATTTGAATCACGACAGCCACAGGTGAGATGCCTGAAGACTGGAGGATCGCAAATGTTGTGTCTTTGTTTAAGAAGGGCTGCAAGGGAAAGTCTGGGAACTACAGGCCGGTGAGCCTAACATCTGTAGTGGGTGATTGTTGGGAGATATTCTGAGAGACAGGATCTATAAGCATTTAGAGAGACAAGGGCTGATTAGGGACAGTCAGTACGGCTTTGTCAGTGGATAAAATCATATCTCATGAATTTGATTGAGTCTTTTCAAGGGGTAACCAAGAAGGTAGACGATGGCAGTGCATGTTGTCTACATGTACTTTAGCAAGGCCTTTGACAAGGTCCCTCATGGCAGACTGGTGCAGAAGGTGAAGTCGCTGTGCTGTAATTTTCTTCGTTCTTTAGAAAGTCCCAAGGCTCTGTACATAAACAGCAAGAAGGTAGCCAGGGAGAGGGTTGGCCCACTCAAGGATAGGGGAGGGAATCTGTGTGTGGAGCCAGAGGAAATGGGCAAGGTATTAAATGAGTACTTATTCACCAAAGAGAAGGATTTGGTGGATGATGAGTCTGAGAAAGGGTGTGAGGATAATTTGGGTCATGTTGAGATCAAAAAGGTGGTATTAGGACGCTTGAGAAACATTACGGTAGACAAGTCCTCAGGGCCTAATGGGATATATCTGAGAATACTGAGAGAGGCAAGGGAAGAAATTGCTGGAGCCTTGAGAGAAATCTTTGTATCCTCACTGGCTACAGGGGAGGTCACAGTAAGAAGTCTCAAGGTTAAGGTCCAACAGGATTATTTGATAGCAAAAGGCACTAGCTTTCGGAGCGTTGCTTCTTCATCAGGTAAGTGGGAGTTCTGTTCACAAACAGAACATATGAAGACACAAACTCAATTTACAAAATAATGATTGGAATGTGAGTCTTTACAGGTAAGCAAGTCTTAAAGGTACAGACAATTTCAGTGGAGAGAGGGTTAAGCACAGGTTAAAGAGATATGTATTGTCTCCAGACAGGGCAGTTAGTGAGATTTTGCAAGCCAAGGCAAGTCATGGGGGTTACAGATTGTGTGACATGAACCCAGGATCCCGGTTGAAGCTGTCCTCATATGTTTGGAACTTAGCTATCAGCGGCTCTGCGTTGTCGTGTGTCATGAAGGCTGCCTTGGAGAATGCTTATCCGAAGATTAGAGGCCAAATGCCCGTGACGGGTGAAGTGTTCCCCAACAGAAAGAGAACACTCTTGCCCAATGATTGTCGAGCAGTGTTCATTCATCCGTTGTCGTAGCATCTACATGGTCTCCCCCAATGTACCATGCCTCGGGACAACCTTTCCGGCAGCGTATCAGACAGACAATGTTGGCCGAGTTGCAAAAGTATGTACCATGTACCTAGTGATGGTGTTCTTACATGAGATATTGGCATCTGTGTCGATGATCTGGCACGTCTTGCAGAGGTTGTTGTGGCATGGCTGTGTGGTGTCGTGGTCATTGTTCTCCTGAAGGCTGGGTAGTTTGCTGACGACATGGTCTGTTTGAGGCTGTGCAGTTGTTTGAAGACAAGATCGATGAGTCGAGCGCTATATCTTGTCCTTATAAGGGCATCTTTCAGCGTCTGGAGGTGTCTGTTGCGATCCTCCCCATCTGAGCAGATCCTGTGTATACGGAGGGCTTGTCCGTAGGGGATGGGCTTCTTTAACATGTTTAAGGTGGAAGCTGGAGAAGCGGAGCATTGTGAGGTTATCCATGTTTCAGTTGTTGTAGTTATAGTTACAGTTGTTTCAATCACTGTAACAACTAAATGATGACATCAACAAGTTCCATCCCACCATCAGACTCAGCATGGACTACTGTCCGGAATTGGTTGCATTCTTGGACACATGCGTCGTGAGGTTATCTGTGGGCTTGCGGTACAGTGAAGTGCTGAGGTGACCGTCCTCGATGGAGATTGAAACAACTATAACAACTGAAACACGGGTAACCTCACGGTGCTCCACTTCTCCAGCTTCCACCCCAAAACACGTTAAAGAAGCCATCCCCTACTGACAAGCCCGCCGCATACCCAGGATCTGCTCAGATAAGGAGGATCGCAACAGACACCTCTAGACGCTGAAAGATGCTCTCCAAAGAACAGGATATGGTGCTCGACTCATCGAATGACAGTTCTGACGCATCACAGCGAAAAACCGCACCGACCTCCTCAGAAGACAAACACAGGACATGGTGGACAGAGTACCCTTCATCATCCAGTACTTTTCAGGAGCGGAGAAGCTACAACATCTTCTCCGGCGCCTTCAACATGTCATTGAGGAAGACAAACATCTCGCTAAGGCCATCCCCACACCCCCATTTCTTGCCTTCGAACAACTGCACAACCTCAAACAGACCACTGTCCGCAGCAAACTACCCAGCCTTCAGGAGAACAATGACCACGACACCACACAACCCTGCCAAAGCAACCTCTGCAAGACATGCCGGATCATCGACACAGATGCCATCATTGCACGTGAGAACACCATCCCCCAGGTACACTACATACTCTTGCAACTCGGCCAACGTTGTCAATCTGATATGCTGCAGGAAAGGATGTCCCGAGGCACAGTACATTGGGGAGACCATGCAGACGCTACAACAACGGGTAAATGAACACCGCTCGACAATCATCAGGCAAGAGTGGGGAACACTTCCTGTTGGGGAACACTTCACCGGTCACGGGCATTCGGCCTCAATCTTTGGGTAAGCGTCCTCCAAGGTGGCTTTCACAACACATGACAACGTGGAGTCGCTGAGCAGAAACTGATAGCCAAGTTCTGCACACAAGATGACGGCCTGAACCGGGACCTTGGGTTCATGTCACACTATCTGTAACTCCCACGACTTGCCTGGGCTTGCAAAATCTCACTAATTGTCTGGAGACAATAACTATTTCTTTAACTTGCGTTGAGTGCTCTCTGCGCTCACATGGTCTGTACCTTTAAGACTTGATTACCTGTAAAGACTCGCATTCCAACCACTATTTTGTAAATTAAGTTTGTGTCTTTATATGTCCTGTTTGTAAACAGAACTCCCACTTACCTGAAGAAGGAACAGGACTCCGAAAGCCAGTGGCTTTTGCTACCAAATAAACCAGTTGGACTTTAACCTGGTGTTGTGAGACTTCTCATTGTGTTTACCCCAGTCCAATGCTGGCATCTCCACATCATGACTACAGGGGAGGTCCCAGAGGATTGGAGAATAGCCAATGTTGTTCCATTGTTTAAGGAGGCTAGCAAGGATAATCCAGATAATTACAGGCCGGTGAGCCTTATGTCAGTGGTAGGGAAATAATTGGAGAGAATTCTTTGAGACAGGATTTACTTCCACTTGGAAATAAGTGGACTTATTAGCGAGAGGCAACATGGTTGCCTCACCAACTTGATCGTGTTTTTCGAGGAAGTGACAAAGATGATTAATGAGGGTAGAGCAGTGGATGTTGTCTATATGGACTTCAGTACGGCCTCTGACAAGGTCCCTCATGGCAGACTGGTGCAGAAAGTGAAGTTGCATGGGATCAGATGTGAGCTGGTAAGATGGATACAGAACTAACTTTCATAGAAGCCATAATGTTGGTGTTGTGAGACTTCTTACTCGGTCTTAGAAGACAGAAGGTAGCAGTGGAAGCGTGCATTTCTCATTGGAGGGCTGTGACAAGTGGCATTTCTCAGGATCAGTGCTGAGACCTTTGCTGTTTGTAATATATATAAATGATCTGGAGGAAAATGTAATTGGTTTGATCAATAGTTTGCAGAAGACACAAAGGTTGGTGGAGTTGTGGATAGCGATGAGGACGATCTGCGGATACAATAGAATATAGATCAGTTGGAGACTTGGGTGGAGAGATGGCAGATGGAGTTTAATCCGGACAAATGTGAGGTAATGCATTTTGGAAGTTCTAATACAGATAGGAAATATACAGTAAATGGCAGAACCCTTAAGGGATAGGCAAAGGGATCTGGTTGTGCAGGTACACAGGTCACTGAAAGTGGCAGTGCAGGTGGAAAAAGGTAGTCAAGAAGGCATACGGCACGCTTGCCTTCATCAGCCGGGGCATTGAGTTTAAAAGTTGGCAAGTCATGTTGCAGCTTTACTGAATTTTAGTTAGGCTGTACTTGGAATATAGTGTTCAATTCTGGGTTGCCATGCTACCAGAAGGATGTAGAGACTTTGGGGAGGGTACAGAAAAGATTTACCAGGATGTTGCCTGGTATGGAGGACATTAGCTATGAGGAAAGGTTGGAGAAACTTGGTTTGTTCTCACTGGAATGATGTAGGTTGAGGGGCAACGTGATAGAAGTTTACAAGATTATGAGGAGCATGGACAATGTGGATAGTCAGATAGTCAGCTTTTTTCCCCAGAGTGGAAGAGTCAATTTCTAGAGGGAATAGGTTTAAGGTGTGACGGTCAAGGTTTAAAGGAGAAGAACGAAGCCAGTTTTATTTTTTACACAGAGAGCAGTGGGTGCCTGGAACTCGCTGCCGGGGGAGATAATATCAGCAGAAATGTTAGTGACTTTTAAGGAGCATCTGGACAAATATATGAATAGGATAAGAATAGAGGGACATGGTCCCGGAAGGGTAAGGGGTTTTAGTTCAGTTGGGTAGCATTGTCGATGTAGGCGTAGAGGGCCGAAGGGCCAGTTCCTGTGCTGTAATTTTCTTTGTTTTTTGTTCTTTGAGAAGCTGGGTATTTTTTGGCCTGGAGCGTTGAAAACATTATAGAGGTCTATAAAATAATGACGGGCATAAAGCAGCTAGATCGTCAACATCTCTTCCCAAAGGTAGGGGAATCTAAAACTACAGGCATAGTTTAAGGTGAGAGGAGAGAGATCCAAAAGGGTCCAGAGGGGCAATTTATTCATGATGTGGATATGCTGGCGTTGGACTGGGGTAAACACAGTAAAAAGTCTGACAACACCAGGTTTAAGTCCAAACGATTTATTTGATAGTAAAATCACTATCAAATAAATCGGTTGGACTTAAACCTGGTGTTGTCAAACTTTTTACTGCAATTTATTCACACAGTGGGTGGTAAGTGTCTGGAACAAGCTGCCAGAGGTGGCTACAATTTTCTCTTTTAAAAAGCATTTAGACAATTACATGGATAAGATGGGTATAGAAGGATACGGGCCAAATGTGGGGAATTGGGACCGGCTTAGTGGTTAAAAAAAGAGGGACGGCATGGACAATGTGGGCTGAAGGTCCCTATTTCCATGCTGTAAATCTCTATGACTATGATTATGACTGTTTCTTTACTTGTAAATTGCTGGATAATGCCTCACAGATACAGTCTTCTTAAATTGATATCAATCACAGCAAGTTATGAAGTTTTATGAATTTCTCAAGATCTGAAGAATCTACTTCTGACAAACTAACTTAACCTATTCTCCTTCACTGATGTTATCCAAGTGTTTTCTGTGTTTAAGAAATCTTATAAAAGTGTCAGCAATGGTTCAATTGTCAGCACTCTCACCTCTGAGTAAAGATGATTGTGGGGTCAAGTCCATTTCAGGGCATCAGTATAAAAATCTAAGCTGACACTCTGATGCTATATTGAGGGACTGCTTATTAGCTGCTGGAGGTGGTGTATCTCAGATGATATGTTAAATCAGAACACTGTTTGCTCTCTGAAGGTGAAAATAAAGATCCCATGGAACAATCCCAGACAATAGTTATCCTATAATCAACATCACACAAAGAACACCAAATTACTTACTTCTCATCACACTGCTGTTGGTGAGAGTTTTGTGTTGGTAAACCGGCTGCCATGTTTCCTGTATTACAATAACGACTATACTTCAATAGTGCCTAATTGGCAATAAAACATTTTGGGATGTTCTGAAGCAATGAAAGGCACTATATAAACATTTTCTTCTCCATCTATATCTATTTGGAGAATAACCTTTGGTTTTTCATAATGTTCCAAAGATATAATTCTTCAATCATCAAACCAGAATTTTTAAACAATTTCATCTTCACATTCCTGTGACCATAAAGAGAGGTTAAATACTCCAGATATCAAAAAATGTTTGAGAGAATTTGCCACTGATTACTTAATATTAAATTTGCATTAAAAATCCATCCATAGCTCCACAAATAAATTAATTTACTTTCTTATGCCAGTCCTGCTTCATTCCAATGGAAACAATGTTGATATCGCCAACTTTCAGGTTCAGAAGCCATAGATATAACTTTTAGTAAATGTTTTCCTTGCCTTCAATTAGATATTGTATTGATGATATATCTTCCAGGAATCTAAACACAAGTGATGAAGCCCATTAAATGGAGAAAGCCTGTAGATAACGGCAGCTCAGAAGGATTTGGGAGTGCATTCATCACAAAAAGCTAGTTAGCAGGCAAGTTCAGCCTGCTGGGAAGGAAATTGAATGTTCGCCTTTATTTCAAAAGGAATGGAGTATAAAAATAGGGGAGTCTTGCTAAAACCATATAAGGCATTCATTAGACCACATAGAATCAGAGAACCCTACAAGGCAAAAGGAGGCCATTCACCCTATCGAGCCTGCACTGAAAATAATCCCCGTAACCCTGCTATTTTTCCTGACATTAATAGGCAATTTAGCATGACTAACCAACTTGCACATCATTGGAGTGTGGGAGGAAACCAGAGCACCTGAAGGAAACACGCGTACACATAGGGAGAACGTTCATACTCCACACAGTCACCTGAGGCCAGAATCGAACCCGGGTCCCTGGCGCTGAGAGGCAACAACGCCAACCACTGTGCTGCCCATATCTGAAATACTGTGAACATTTTGGTCCCTTATCTAAGGAAAGATATATTGACACTTGAGACAGTCCAGAGGTGGTTGATCCTGGATATGGAGAGGTTTTCTTACGAGAATCATAGAAACCTTACATTGCAGAAAGAGGTCATTCGGCCCATTGAGTCTACACCGACCAGGATCCCACCCAGACCCTACCCCATATCCCTACATCCCTGCTAATCCCGCTAACCTATGCATCCCGGGACACTAAGGGATAATTTAGCATAGCCAATTAACCTAACTCGCACATCTTTGGACTGTGGGAGGAAACAGGAGCACCTGGAGAAAACCCACACAGACACAGGAAGAATGTGCAAACTCCACACAGGCAGTGACCCAAGCCGGGAATCAAACTTAGGTCCCTGGAGCTGTAAAGCAGCAGTGCTAACCACTGTGCTACTGTGCCGCCCTGAAGAGAGATCGAGTAGGGTGGGCCTGTATTCACTGGAGTTCAGAAGAATGAGAGGCAATCTTATTGAGACATATAGGATTCTCAGGAGAATTGACAGGGTAGATGGTGAGATGATGTCGGAGAGTCTCAGACAGAGGGCATAATCTCAGAATAAGGACTGAGGAGGAGCTTCTTTCCTCAGAAAGTAGTGAGTCTATGGAATTCTTTACTGCAGAGGGCTGTGGAGGCTGGGTTGTTTTGTTCAAGGCTGAGATGGACAGATTTTTAATCAGTAAGGGGATCAAGTCTTTATGGGGATTAGGTGGGAAAGTGGAGTTGAGGATTTCATCAGATCAGCCATGATCTCACTGAATGACAGAGCAGAATTAATGGGCTGAATGGTCTACTTCTGCTCCTACATCTTATGATCTTATTTGCTTCTGGAGTTGATTCATTATTGACACATCAAATCTCCACCATCAAGTTTTTTGCTCCATTACTTATTCAGAAGAAGTTCTAAGTACTGATCATGTAAAGAATTGATGTCATGCTTTTTAAACAAATTTGCACATGTCCTTATTCTGCAACTATGGTTTATCTTTACATATGAAAGTTTCTTCAACCTTTCCTCACATCTCATTTCTTTGGCATTATGGATCTGTTTTGTTGTTAAATGCAACGTATCTGCCATATTTTTGTCCATTTGTAAATATTGTCAAGACTTTTCTATAATTCCCTGCTTATCAAATTTGTGCCTACTTTCATTATCACCTGAAAATCTAATGTGTTTTGAATCCACACAAATTGTATGGTCAGATCTCATCACTGATCATTTGGGTGTTCCATTCACAATACACTCTGCAAACTGTACAACTTCCCTAACTAGTGCACAATGATCTCTCTCTCTTTAGGACACCTTCTCAAAAAGCTTCAAGTTTTCAAACAGGAACTTCAATAGCTTAGCTTGTCAAGCCTTTTCTGCGCAATGTTTCTAGTCATTTATATACATTAGACAGAACTATATAGAATTTACAAAACAGGAACAGTCATACAGCATTAATGGTCCATGAGGTTATATCATGGGATTTTCTGATTTTCACTACGGCTGTCAGTTCCTCAAAATAGTCAAGGAAGTCAGTCAGACAGAATATGCATCTTTTGAAGTAACGCAGGCTGCTACCTTAAGGGGCAATTGAACATAGCCAATCAACCTGACCTATGCATTTTTGGAGTGTGGCAGGAAACTGGAGCACCCAGAGGAAACCCCGGGAGAATGTGTAAACTCTACACAATCACCCAAGGCCGGAATTGAACTCAAGTCCCTGGCACTGTGAGGCAGCAGTGCTAACCACTTTGCCATCGTGCCATCCACACAGACAGCTTGTTTCATTACCTTTCTTGGAAACAGTTACTTGAAAACAATCCCATCTGATGTTAATATTGGGCAAGTCAGATCTCAGAATGAAACCTGGCTTGTTAGATCCTAATTTTTTTAGAAATCGAGAAGGATAGTTACCAACATTCACAGGATTCTGGGTGTGTACTTTTAACGCAAGGAATAGAACACTTAAAGAAAAATATTACATGAAACAAAAATGTTGGAAAGATTTCAATACAATCACAGTTAATGAATCAAATCTCTCTACTACTTTACCCCAACTATACAATTTTGTAAGGAAAGCACAATTTACAATATCTAATCTATACACTAGTATTTTTTCTTTTGCAGACAGGTAGGCATGGTTTCTGCATCCAAAGAAATCAAAAAGCCAAACTGCACATGTGCAGGGCTGTTCCTGGCCTACGGACAAGAAAATCCACCAACTGTAAGGCTTTCGCCGGAAATTGATTATCTCCTGGTGATTGTCAGTTTCACAGATTTTCTGCATTTTCCAATATTAAATGCCGTCTTACCTTAGTATAATCAACAAGGTTCTGATATTCAATATAATTTCCGCCTCCAACTATAAAGACAATGGCCTAGAAAATGAAAACACAAACTTCATGAACTCGTTTGGACAACAGCACACCGAAAAAAAGCTCTAGACTATTTTTGCCATTTGAATTTTTAAACAGGTCATTGAACGAATAACAAGGTGAATAGAAAAACAGTTAAATAATTTATAATATTATCCCACATTTGTAGGGTGACCCCTTCAGCTTTATATAACCATTTGCCTCTCCCGCTAATGGAGAAATATGACAATGTTCCAGCATGGACTGTAATTCATTAGTGATCTCTATTTTCAATTGTCATAATGCACAATGGCTGCAGTACACAAGTTGAATTGAGATTTGAAAGAATACCACAGTTTGCATTAATCTTTAGCATAATTAATATCTCAAGGCATTTTAGAACAGTTAGAAAATAAAATTTAACATGCTTTATTTATTTATTAGTGTCACAAGTAGGCTTACATTAACACTCAATGAAGTTACTTTGAAATCCCCTAGTCGTCACACTGCGGCAACTGTTCAGGTACACCAAGGGAGAATTTAGCATGGCCAATGCACCTAACCAGCATATCTTTTGGACTGTGGGAGGAGTGTGGAACACCTGGAGGAAATCCACACAAGCATGGGGAGAATGTGCAGACTCCAAACAAACAGTGGCCCAAGCTGGTAATCCTGGTGATGTGAGGCAGCAGTGCTGAAAACTGTGCCACCATGCTGCCCTAATGACCAAAAAGCTTGGTCAAAATTTGTGTGTGTTAAAGGGGGAAATAAAATTGGAAACAAGGAGAGGTTTAGAAAGAAAATTCTAATCTCAGGGCCTTGGCAGCTGAAGCACAGTTATCAATAGTTGATCATTAAAATTGGGCTAAGGACAGAAGGTTTTTTATTTGTAGTACCTCAAGCACATGAGATTGCACGTAATCTCTTGAGATGGATAGAATGTTGGTTAGTAAATAGGAAGCAAAGAGTTGGCGTAAGTGGGTCTTGGCATAAGTTGGGTGTGGGTTAAAATACTTATGAGGCTAGAATTGGTGGAATGCAGAGATCTTGTGGGGCAGTAAGGCTAAAGGAGATCACAGATATAGGGGTGAGTGAGGCCATGGAAAGATTTGAAGGGTCAGAATACTAAAATAAAGTTGCTTAACTGGGAGCCAATGTAGACCAGCAGAAGGGAGATAGAAACTAGAAGCAGGAGTAAGCCATTCTGCCATTCGAGCCTGCTCTGCCATGCATTATGATCATGGCTGAACATCAAATTCTATATCCTGAACCCCCTTTCCCCCCATATCCCTTGATTCCTTTAGCCCCAAGAGCTTCATCTAATTTCTTCTTGAAACTACACTATGTTTTGGCCTCAAATACTTTGTGATAGTGAATTCCACACATATACCACTCACTGGGTGAAGAAATTTCTCCTCATCTCAGTCCTAAAAGTTACACTTTATCTTTAAGTTATGGCCCCGAGTTTGGGTCTCCCCCAACAAAATCTATCCTGTCTAACCCCATTAGAATTTTATATATCATCGAATCATAGAATCCCTTTACAAGGGAACCTTTCGGCCCATCGAGTCTGCACCGACAACAATCCCACTCAGGCCCTATCCACTTAACCCCACATATTTACCCTGCTAATCTTCCTGAACCAAGGGGCAATTGAGTATGATTAATCAACCTAACCCACACATCTTTGGACTGAGAGGGAAAACTAGAGTGTCCAGTTTACACATTTCTATGAGATCCCCTCTCATTCTTCTCAATTCCAATGAATACAATCCTAACTGACTTAGTCTCTCCTCATAAGAAAAACCTGCCGTTCCAGGAATCAGCCTGGTAAACCTTCGCTGTATTCCTTCAATAGCAAGGGCATCATTCCTCAGATAAGGATACCAAAACTGCTGATAGTGTTCCAGGTGTGGCCTCACTAACGTCCCATACAATTGCAGTAAAACATCTCTATTCCTATACTCAACTCCTCTCGCTATGAAAGCCAATATACCATTTGCCTTCTTTACTGCCTGTTGTACCTGCACACTGACTTTCAGCGATTAATGCACATGGACACCAAGGTCTTGCTGAGTATCCATCTCTTTCAATTTACACCCATTCAAGTAATAATTTGTCTTCCTACTATTGCTACCAAAGTGGATAACCTCACACTTATCCACATTATACCGCACCTGCCATGTGTATACCCACACACTCAGCCTGTGCAACACATGCTGAAGCATCTCTGCATTCTCCTCACAGCTCAGCTTCCCATTCAACTTTGTATCATGTGCAAATTTGGAGATGATACATTCAGTTAAATCTTCCAAATCATTAATATATAATGTAATGAGTCAAGGGTGCTAGCACAGATCCCTGTGGAACCCCACTAGTCACTACCTGCCAGTCAGAAAATGACCCACTTACGCCAACTCTTTGCTTCCTATTTACTAACCAACATTCTATCCATCTCAAGAGATTACCTGCAATCTCATGTGCTTGATGTACTACAAATAAAAAACCTTCTGTCCTTACTTAGTCCATATCCTCTATTCCCTCCCGATTCAGGTACTCATCCAGATGTCTCTTGAATGTTGCTAATGTACCTGCTTTCTCTACCTCCTCTGGCAGCACATTCCAGGCACCCACCACTCTCTGCATGAAAAGCTTCCTTAGCATATCTCCCTTAAACTTTCCCTTTCTTACTTTGAACCTATGTTCCCTTGTAATTGATATTCCATCCTTGGAAAAAGCCTGACCCTATCATTGCCTCTCATAATTTTGTAGACCTCTTATATTGTCTCCCCTCAGCCTCTGTCTTTCCTATGAAAACAATCCTAGTTTATTTACCCTTTCTTCATACTCATTGTCCTTGAGGCCAGGCAAGATCTTAGTTTCTTCCCTCTCTCCAAAGCTTCTAATTGCTTCTGGTAGTGTGGTGACCAGAACTGCGTGCAATACTCCAAACGTGGCCTAACCAAGGTTTTGAATAGATGGAACATGATTTCCCAACTCTTTACTCAATGCCTAGGCTCCTGAAGGCAAGTATGCCATATGCCTTCTTAATTACCTTGGCCACCTGCATTGCCACTTTTAGGGAACTATGGACCTGCACACCCAGATCCCCTTATATGTTAATGTTCCTAGAGTTCTGTCATTTACAGTATAATTCACACCCAAATTTAATCCTCCAAAAAGCGTCACCTCTCATTTGACCAGATTAAACTCCATCTGCCATTTCTGTGGCCAAGTCTCCAATATATTAGAATATTGATAGGCAGAGGGATGTGTGTGTACAGGTCATTGGAAGTGCCAACGTAGATGGAGAAGGTAGTCAAGAAGGCATACAGCATGCTTGCTGTCATCAGCTGGGGCATCGAGTTTAAAAATTGGCAGCTTTACAGAACTTTAGTTAGACTGCACTTGGAATACAGTGTTCAATTCTGGTTGCCAGGCTACCAGAAAGATGTGGAGACTTTGGAGAGGGTACAGAAAAGATTTACCAGGATGTTGCCTGGTATGGACGGTATTAGCTACGAGGAGAAGTTGGAAAACTTGGTTTGTTCTCACTGGAACAACAAAGGTTGAGGGGCGATCCCTCGAGAAGTCGAGAAGATTACAAGAGGTATGGACAGAGTGGATCGTCAGAAGCTTTTTCCCAGGGTGGAAGAATCAATTACTAGGGGGCACAGGTTTAAACAAGATGCACGAGCCAGATTTTGTGCACTGACAGTGGTGGGTGCCTGGAACTCATTGCCGGGGGAGGTAGTGGAAGCAGATATGGTAGTGACTTTTAAGGGATGTTTTGACAAATATGTGAATAGGATAGGAATAGAGGGATATGGTCCCCAGAAGGGTGGAGGGTTTTAGTTCAGCTGCGCAGCATGAGTCGGTGCAGGCTTGGAGGACCGAAGGGCCTGTTCCTGTGCCGTAATTTTTATTCTTTGTTCTATAATTGATCCAGAATGGACAATACCAGGACACTCTTCTCGACTTAGAGCCGAGCTTCAAGTCTGATATTCCAATCATTCTGTATGCTGCTCACTTACACTTCGCATCATTAAGTGTGTCAACTTCAATCTCATGGCCACAGAAACAATGTATATCTAGACTCCATTTCTCTAAATTTCTCTTGCTGAATTTCCAACCGTCATTAACTCCAATTCTAGAAATTCCCTCTCAATCCCGCCACCTATAAAAATACCTATGACAACTCTTCCATTTAGCTTTAATAATTTTTTGCTTTTGCTGATTCAAAAGAAACTACGAACTGCAAGAAACTACAAAGGGTTGTGAACAATGCCCAGTCCATCATGCAAACCATCCTCCTATCCATTCACTCTGTCTACACTTCCCGCTGCCTCAGAAAAGCAGCCAGCATAATCAAGGACGCCACACACTCCAGACATACTCTCTTACACCTTCTTCCATCTGGAGATGGATACAAAAGTTTGAGGTCACGTACCAACCGACTCAAGAACAGGTTCTTTCCTGCGGACATCAGACTTTCAAATGGACCTACTTACATTAAGTCAATTTTTCTCTATACCCTACCTTTGACTGTAACACTACATTCTGCATCCCCCTCTCCTTTCCTTCTCAATGTACGGTATGCTTTGACTGTATACAGCACAAGAAACAACACTTTTCACTATATACTAATATATGTGACACAATGTGCTTTGAAAAGCCATAAGATTGAGTTATCCACAAATCACCATTTTCACAAGAAGATACATCAAGTGCACACAGGTTACACAAAATAGCAACTATAAAGTTGGCTTCAATTCGATAAATATTGGAATTCAAAACAGACTTCAAAACCAAAAGAAAATTGGTGACAGATGACAATGCATGTTTAACCTTACAACATTCATCAGGATTTTTGATACATGTACTGTAAGTAATTGAAGCTGCAATCACTTTGACAATAACCATAGTGCAACTACGATCTAGAAATTAAATGTTAGGCTTTGATCCATATTACAGATGATAAACCTAATTTCCTCCTGTGGGTAATTAATAGAATGAGAAGGTTAGCTGAGCTGTAGAATTATTTTCTCTAATCTGCTTATTTGCACTCTTCTTACAATGTAATCTGCAAAGAACAGAAAACTTTAGACAAACACAGGTGGAGAATTGGTAACATTGGGAAAAAATGCACTGGATGGATTTTTCCATCCAAAATTGAAGGCCTCGAATTTCTTGGAAATTTTAGTCCAACTGAGGCGTAAGAGTGGCATTGTGCAGATTTCCCACCCAACCTCATTGCTGCCCAAAGTAACTCGTGTATAATAATTTTGCATTGAAACAAAACTAGTTTTAAATTTCCTCGGTCATTTGCATTACTTCAGAACTACATCTGCTAAAGTCATCTAGAGAGTTCCAACTCCCATGCAAAAGACCAGATTGCATAAATCCAGGAAAATCCAGCACAGTACATTGATGTAGATTTATACCCTCATATTTAGGAGAATTTTATTAACAATTCTTACTGAAGCTTACATTAAACCAAAGTCTCAGGACACGTAAAACTTTTCAGACACTCCCCAACCCTATGCATTCAGAAGAATTAAACAGTTGGCACAACCTTTCCAATGTGTGTACAGATGTTACACTTAGTACTGGTAGACAAAAAGGAACATAAGGGGCTTAATCAATTGAGATCCACAGGAAACTTCAGCACAAGTTCCTGTCAGAAATGCTGGTGGAGAAACTCACATCAGTTTCAGCATAATTTGTAGTCAAATATGATGCAGGAAATGTGGGGCCATAGATAGATGAGAGGTGACTCCAGAAACAAAACCACTTATAACTATTTACATTATGCCATTCTACAGGTTTGTAATATATCTGCAGACTAAAGGTACTGTGCTGATGCAACTTCCACCAAATGTTAAATATCAGAATAAAATGTTAATAAACTTCAAAGCAAACAGACATAAGGAAATTTTGGCACATAACCTGACAGCAGGAGAAATTGGCAGCAAATTCCAACTATATTTCCTTGCAGTTACAAAACAAGTGGTCCCTTCTCCATGAAATTCCTTATTTTAGATTACTTCTTACTTACAGATTCAAAATTTAATATTTTCGACGTGGCTGCGGTCACTTAAAAGTTGCAACTATCCTGTCAGTTCTCCAAAATACCTGCTGCTATGTCAGAACTCATTAAGGCAATTTTCAATGTCAGTCCAGTACCTCCAAACTATTTGAGCAACTTACTTACCTCTTGGAATGGATGCTTGTTTCTTGGAACAGAGCTGCAAAATCAGGCAAAGTTATTGACTAAATGTTAATGGCAGTACAAACTAGTCAGTGGAAAATGCTTTGGATTCAAAATATATTTCACAGAAAAAAAACTTTCAAACTGAAATTTGCTCTATATTTTCTCCAGCTTTCAGTTATCCCAGATACATGCAGAACTTTTCAGTATATAACCAGCACGACTGCAAATTTGTGTTTAAATATAATAGTTAGAAAACAGCACGTTGGTTCGAACTTGGAAGAATGTTTTCATTACTGTGTTATTAATACATAAAGTTTCAAAAATTAAACCCTGTTAATTAATAACTTTGAAATGTTCCTGAAGATTTCAGTTTCATGTCCTTTGATTAATAGCATGTATTAGATGGATATTAATTTTTGGTTGCCACATGATCAGAGGTGCCCAACAATGAATATTATTTCTGGATTTTGAAAAGTTTAGACAATCCTTTAGACAGGCGGTTCTGTGGGCGCAAATGAAACTCCAGGGGGGTAGTCTGCCTCCCTGGTGCCAGGGTCCTGGATATCTCTGAGCAGGTAGAAAGCATCCTAAAAAGGGAGGGTAATCAGACAGATGTCATTGTCCACATTGGTACAAATGACGTAAGCAGAAAGAACAGGGAGGTCCTCCAAGAGCAATTTAGGGAGTTAGGTAGAAGGCTAAAAAGCAGGACCTCTAGGATAGCAATCTCTGGATTGCTCCCCGTGCCACGTGCTAGCGAGGCTAAGAACAGGGAGATTGTCCAGCTGAACACATGGCTAAAGAACTGGTACAGGAGGAAGGGTTTCAGATTCATGGATAATTGGGAAGTCTTCTAGGGAGGATTGGAACTGTACAAGAAGGATGGGTTACACCTAAACCTGAGGGGCACCAATATCCTGGCTTGGGGGTTTGCTAGTATGGTTCAGGTGGGTTTAAACTAATGTGGCAGGGGGGTGGGATCGGAACAATAGGTCAGCAAGTGTAGAGACTGGGGACGAGCATGGGGCCAAGACAAGGCTACATAAGTGGAAGAGCAATCTTGGGGGAGGATGAACTCAGTGGCCTGGAGGTCTGGAGTGCATCTGCTTCAATGCAAGAAGCATAATGGGCAAAACAGATTACCTTACAGCCTTAACGCATGCGTGGAACTTGGATCTGGTTGCAATGACAGAGACTTGGTTAAAAGAAGAACAGGACTGATGGCTGAATATTCTGGGGTATGAATGTTTTAGGTGAGACAGAGGAGGGGCTAGAAGAAGTGGAGGAGTAACAATACTGGTAAGGGAGCATATTACAGCAGTACAGAGGATGGACAACTTGGAAGGATCACGTAACGAGACACTGTGGGCTCAGAAACAGGAAGGGCGCAGTCACTATGCTGGGGGTATACTACAGGCCTCTCAACAGCCCACGAGAAGTCAAGGAACGGACATGTAGGAGATTCTGGACAGGTGTAGAAAAAATAGGGTTGTTCTAGTGGGAGATTTTAATTTCCCTCATGTAAACTGGAAATCCCTTAGGGCTGGTGGTTCGGACAGGGAGGAATTTATAAAATGTGCCCAGGAAGGTTCTTTGGAACAATATGTTGATAGTCCAACTAGAGAACCATACAACGTTACAGCACAGAACCAGGCTTTTTGGCCCTTCTTGGCTGCGCCAAACCACTTTTCTGCCTAGTCCATCTGACCTGCATCTGGACAATATCCCTCCACACTCCATGTACCTGTCCAAGTTTTTTTTAAATGTTAAAAGTGAACCCGCTTTCACCACTTCATCTGGCAGCTCATTCCATACTCCCACCACTCTCTGTGTGAAGAAGCCCCCCAAAATATTCCCTTCAAACTTTTCCCCCTTCACCCTTAACCCATGTCCTCTAGTTTTTTTCTCCCCTAGCCTCAGTGGAAAAAGCCTGCTTGCATTCACTCTATCTATACCCATAATTTTATACTCCTCTATCAAATCTCCCCTCATTCTTCTATGCTCGACGGAATAAAGTCCTAACCTATTCAAACTTTCTCTGTGACTCAGTTTCTCAAGTCCCGACAGCATCCTTGTAAACCTTCTCCGCTCTTTCAACCTTATTAATATCCTTCCTGTAATTAGGTGACCAAAACTGCACACAATACTCTAAATTCAGCCTCACCAATGTCTCATACAACCTCACCGTAACATTCCAACTCTTTTACTCAATACTTTGATTCGTTAAGGCCAATGTACCAAATGCACTCTTTACAACCCTATCTACTTGTGATGCCACGTTTAGGGAATTATGTATCTGTATCCCCAGATCCCTCTGTTCTACTGCACTCTTCAGTGTCCTACCACTTACCTCGTATGTTCTACCTTGGTTTGTCCTTCCAAAGTACAGTACCTCATACTTGTCTGCATTAAACTCCATCTGCCATTTTACAGCCCATTTTTCTAGCTGTTCCAAATCCCTCTGCAAGCTTTGAAAACCTTCCTCACTGTCCACTACACCTCCAATCTTTGTACCATCAGCAAATTTGCTGATCCAATTTACCACATTATCGTCCAGATCACTGATATAGATGACAAACAACAACGGACCCAGCACTAATCCCTGTGGCACACCACTAGTCGCAGATCTCCATTCAGAGAAGCAATCCTGCACTACCACTCTCTGGCTTCTTCCATTGAGCCAATGTCTAATCCAATTTACTACCTCTCCATGTATACCTAGCAACTGAACCTTCCTAAATAACCTCCTATATGGGACCTTGTCAAAGGTCTTACTGAAGTCCATGTAGATAACATCCACTACCTTCCCTTCATCCACTTTTCTGGTACCTCCTCGAAAAACTCTCATAGATTGGTTAAACATGACCTACCATGCACAAAGCCATGTTGACTCTCCCTAAGAAGTCCCAGTCTATTCAAGTATTTGTAGCTCCTATCTCTTAGTACTCCTTCCAATAATTTACCGACTACTGATGTCAAATTTACCAGCCTATAATTTCCCAGATGACTTTTTGAGCCTTTTTTAAACAATGGAACAACATGAGCTATCCTCCAATCATCCAGCACCTCACCTGTGGATACTGGTATTTTAAATATATCTGCCAGGGCCCCTGCAACGTCAACACTAGTCTCCTTCAGGAATACCCTGTCCGGTCCTGGGGATTTATCTACTCTGATTTGCCTCAAGACAGCAAGCACTTCTTCCCCTTTAATCTGTACAGGTTCCATGACCCCCCTACTTGTTTGCCTTATTTCCAAAGGCTCCATGCCAATTTCCTGAGTAAATACGGATGCAAAAAATCCCATTTAATATCTCCCCCATTTCTTTTGGTTCCATATATAGCCGACCATTCTGATCTTCAAGAGGACCAAGTATATCCCTTACTATCCTTTTGCTCTTAATATAACTGTAGAAGCTCTTAGGATTATCATTCACCTTGACTGCCAAAGCAATCTCATGTCTTCTTTTAGCTCTCCTGATTTCTTTCTTAAGTAGGTTCTTGCACTTTCTATACTCCTCAAGCATCTTATTTGTTCCCCGTTGTCTATACATGTCATACATCTCTCTCTTCTTCTTTATCAGAGTTCCAATATCCCTCAAGAACCAAGATTGCTTATTCTTATTCACTTAGTACTGGAGAATGAGCCCCGTCAGGTCACCAAAGTTTCAGTGGGGGAACATATGGCAAACAATGACCACAATTCTGTAAACTTTTGAATAGTCATGGAAAAGTATGAGTGTTGTCCTATGGGTAAGGTGCTGAACTGGGGAAGGCTAACTACAGCTGGATTAGGCAGATTTGGAGAGGCCGTTTGAGGGTAAATCCACATCTGGCATGCAGGAGTCTTTTAAGGAGCAGTTGATAGGAGTGCAGGACAGGCATGTGCCTGTAAAAAGGAAGGACAGGAAAGTAGGAATCTAGAGCCGTGGATAACCAGGGGAATTGTGGGTCTAATCAAAAAGAACAAAGAGACATACATAAGGTCCAGGCAGCTAAAAACAGATGAAGCAATGGAGGAATACAGGGAGAGTAGAAAAGAACTCAAACAGTGAGTTAGAAGGGCACAAAGGGGTCATGAAATGTCCTTGGCAGACAGGATTAAAGAGTATCCCGAGGCAGTTTATACATTGTTAGGAACAAGAGGGTTGTCACAAAGAGTCGGACTGCTTAGGAACAAAGGAGGGGAATTATGTTTAGAACCCAAGGAAGTAGGTGAGATCCTAAATGAATATCATTTAGGATCAGTATTCACAAAGGAGAGAGACTCTTTGATTGGTAGTGTCTTAGAGGGATGTGTAGCTGTTAGAACATATCGCAATTACAAGGGAGGAAGTGTTAGGTGTTTTAGGAAGCACTAAGGTAGACAAATCCCCAGAGCCAGATGGCATCAGTCCTAGATTACTACGAGAAACAAGAGATGAAATTGCTGGGCCTCTAACAGAAATCTTTGTTTCTTCATTGAACCCAGAAGAGGAGACAGGGGATTGGAGGAAGGCAAATGTGGTCCTGTTTTATAAGAAGGGTAGCAAGGATAACCCGGGTAATTACAGGCCAGTGAGCTTGACAGCTGTGGTAGGGAAATTGTTGGAGAAAATTCTTAGAGATAGGATCTATACACATTTAGAACTGAATAGTCTCATTAGTGATAGGTAACATGGTTTTGTACGAGGGAGATCGTGCCTCACAAATTTGGTTGAGATTTTTGAGGAGGTGACAAAAATGATTGACGACGGAAGGGCTGTGGATGTCATCTACATGGATTTTAGTAAAGCATTTGACAAGGTACCTCATTGCAGACTGGTGCAAAAGGTTAAATCTCACAGGATCAAAGATGAACTAGCTAGATGACTACAGAACTGGCTTGGCCATAGAAGAGAGAGGGTAGCAATCTTTTTCTGATTGGAAGTCTGTGACTAGTGGTGTTCCGCAGGGCTCTGTACTGGGACCTCTGCTGTTTGTGATATATTTAAATGATTTGGAAGAAGGTGTAGCTGGTGTGATTAATAAGTTTGCAGAAGACATAAGATTGCTGGAGTTGCAGATAGTGATGAACATTGTCAGAGAATACAGCAAGATATAGATAGGCTGGAAAATTGGGCAGAGAAATGGCAAATGGAATTTAATCCAGATAAATGCGAAGTGATGGATTTTGGTAACTCTAATGCAGCAGGGAGTTATACAATAAATGGCAGAACCATCAGAAATATAGACACACAGAGGGATCTGGGTGTGCAAGTCCACAGATCGTAGTTGGGTAATTTAACTCTTTGGTTTTCTAAATGCATGTATTTACATGTAAATGGTATAATAATTGTTCCTGACTTGGGAACATAGAAAATGAGAGCAGGAGGAAGTAATTTGATCCTTTTGAGCCTGCTCTGCCATTCTATATGATCATGACTGATCATCCAACTCAATAGTCAGATTCCATCGTACCCCCATATCCATTGATCCCCTTCACCTCAAGTGCTCTATCTAACTGCTTCTTGAAAATATTCAATATTTGGTCTCAACTACTTTTGTGGTCGTGAATTTTTGGGTGAAGAAATTTCTCCTTATTTGTCCCAAATGTTCTACCCTGCATCCTCAGAGTGTGACCCCTGGTTCTGTAAACCTCTACCGTTGGGAACATCCTTCTTGCATTTACCCTGTCTAGTCCTGTTAGAATTTTATATGTTCCTATACAGGTTTCCTCTGCATTCTTTTGAACTCTAGCAAATTCAATCCTAAGCAACTCAATCTCTCCTCATATGTCAGTCCCACCATCCCAGGAATCAATCTGATAAACTTTCTCTCCATCCCCTGCAGAGTAACATCCTTCCTCAGATAAGGAGACCGAAACTCATCCAACATATTCCAGGTGTGGCCTCACCAAGGCCCTGCATAACTGCATTATAACATCCCTGCTCCTGTATTTGAATCCTCCTGCTCTGAAGGTCAATATACCATTTGCCTATTTTATTGCCTGCTGCATCTGCATGCTTATGCTCAGTGCCTAGTTATGAGGACATCCAGGTCTCCATGCACAGTCCTCTCTCCTAATTTGTGGCCATTTGGATACCTTCCCATTTTTGCTACCAAACCAGATAACCTTACATTTACCCAAATTATACTGCATCTGCCAATTATTTGTCCACTCTCTCAACTTGTTCAAATCACTCAGAAGGTTCTCTGCATCCTCCACACAGCTCACTCTGATGGGTAAACATTTTATGCTGAAACTGATCAGCCACTTGTCACCATGCAATTGTACAATATCTTTAACATATACTTCTATAAATGTATAAACAGCATGTTAGCAGGATCATAATGCAATTAGCTACCACAAACTCTAACTTTCACAGATATCAAAAATTATTGGAGAGCTGCTCAAAAATGTCGTGCTTTATTAAGGGCCACTCTCATAATTTTATCACAATTTAAACTCAAGCTCATACATTAAAATTAAAAAGATACATGTGCTATGTAAAGCTCATTTTTTTAAAATTTAAAGCATGCCAATTAATTTATCTCATGGCACGCTCCTGAAAATTTGCACTGTATTTGCAGTTACATTTTTGTTAAAAGTATTCAAGAATTATGTTAAACCAGTATTCTTTTTAATATGATTTACAGTAATAGCTAAACCTTTCAGGACTTCAGGTTTTTATCCCCAGATTTCCCAAAGGATATTTTGCCCATCCATCATTGTTATCACACAGTCAGCAAACATTTGCTTCCCTTAACTGAAGATTTTCTCCCCTTTCCTGAAGGTGGTATGATCCTACTGGTGTCAATAGATCTTTGGTACCATTTTATAATGGCCATTCTTCAAATACATACCATGTCCTTGCATGTCACAAATGCACACATTTTTGATTAGCTTCACTTTCAGGAAAAGGAACTGCGACTGATGACTCCTGTGTTAAAACTTTCACTGCATAATTTCTATTGTCTTGTAACAGCCATCCCATTCTATAAAGTTTTGAAAATTTGCTCTTCAGATATTGAATATACTTGCTGTTATGTAGTAAATCATACTGAACTTACCTCTCACTGCCACGAAGCATTTTAGGATCAAAATATCTGTAGTCATCAGTTTCCTATTGAAATAAAATTTTGGATTTTAGATCAAAGTTACAATTGCTTAACAATCATTAATAATCTTCAACTTGATTAGTGAAACAGGCAGGACGTTCTTCCCTACCAAACCTGAACTGGCAAATTAACTAACTGCTTGTTCACATGTCCTGATCTACTTTGCTACAAAGGTACAGAAATGCATGTACAATTAACTGTTAAGCTTTACATTTCTTAACTCCAGCTTCAATACAGCACAAACCTAAGCTTTTTACAATCTTTAAACAAGAGTTTTTTAAAAGTGATTGATGACATCAACCAACACGTAAAATGACAATTGGTCATTTCACTGGCCATGGAAACACAGACTGCAGCATATTGGTGTTGGATATTTAATTCATTCCACAGATGGTAGGAACAGCAACCCATCACCAAAATATTCATTATACATCTCAAAAGACTTCCTTAGTTATATCGGGTGCCAGTAATTGAGGCATCAATCCAAAGCCTGTTGTAACCCGTTGGTTAATTTAAAAAAGGCTTCACCCAACTGATAGTCAAGGGACAGTAATTTAATTGAAACATACAAAACAGTCACCATAATCACTGACTTATGATTAAAAAAAAGTTGATTTTGCTCCTTATTTGAATTTCCCCAGAACAGAGCATGATTGCAACTTGCTCAGAACTCTGTTAATGCAAATGCATAGCAGTAGTCTGGGAAGACTTTCCAATTGTTCCAATCCTCCAGTAAGGTGAAAGCTGCTTTCTCTGGGTGTGCAGCTGAGGTCTGTAACTCATCGACCCATAACCTCCAATCGCCGGTAGGCAGCTATGGTCTGCCAGAAATGCAGGAGCTATCACAACAGACCCAGCGCAATGCAGGAGGACCTGAATCACACTCCTTGTGATGCTGCCAGACTGGGAATGTCCACTGAGGTCCAATTTGAAACTAGCAGTTTTACATTGAAACCAGAAAGGATTTGAAAATTTTTTAATAAAATTTTTATTTTAGATAGCTAATGCTATTGTTATTGGCCCATTTAAAAGGTATTTTTTAATGATTGAAGCTGAGTTTCATTAAATAGGTTACATTGTTTGTTCTAAATTTGTGAAATTATTATTAAAATCTGCATTATACATGCTTATAAGTGTTTGTATGTTCTAGTTTATAATACTTTAAATCTGGGTGTATGGGGTGTCAGAGAGGGGTAGTACCTCTGGGTGGGGGAACATGTTGCGTCCTTTTTGTCCACTGTTTGTCCCCAACTGGCACTCAGCTCTCACCTGTGGCTCCCCGTAGCTGTTTGCATGCAACAGTGGCCGCATCCTGGGCAACGGCATCGACAAGCCGGCTAAACCAGATGAAGGTAGCCGACGGGTCTCAACTCCCAGTGAGATGGGGAGATGTTTATCCCAGCATGTGAAGACAGACTCCGGCGGATTAAGTGGATGAGACCAATGGAAGGTCCAATGGTCAAGAAGGCGGTCTCTGCAACCATTGTGGAATGCGAAGAGCAGGACAAGATACAGAAGACTCCTGATACACTGCGCCTAGTCCCATCTCCAGCTGTCTTGACTCTTGTCTTGCCACTGGATCCAGATGGGAATTGGGAAAAGAGAGTGAGGCTGATGCTGTGCAACTCTCCCTCACTTTAATCCAAATCAAGCGCTAGTCTCGACACCATCATCATCATCACTGAACAAACAAAATAAAACACAAGGTGATACCGCTCACCATTGGCAATTGGAACTCACGCTTTTGGACAACCCTACAGCAGACAGACTGGAGAGAAGAACAGCCTTAGCTGCCAGAGAGCTTGCAAGATACAACATTGACATTGCGTCCCTGAGTGAGACTCGTCTTGCCAACGTAGGTCAGTTGACTGAAACTGGAGGTGGATACGCTTTTGTCTGGAGCAGTCGGGCAGCATTGAGAGTTGTAATACTGGAGTTGGATTCGCCGTCAGGAGTCACCTTGTTCGGAAACTTGCTAGTCTACCCAAGGGTGTGAACGACTGGCTTATGACATTACAGCTTCCGCTACAGAACAGAAGTCAAGCCACCCTGATCAGCACCTATGCCCCCACAATGAACAACCCGGACGAGATGAAATTCAAGTTTTATGAAGAACTAGACATCCGACTATCAGCAGTGAGCAGTACCGACAAGCTGATCTTGCTTGGCGATTTCAATGCAAGAGTCAGGTGTAATTCTGCAATCTGGCAGGGACTCATTGGGAGGCATGGAGTGGGTAAGTGTAGCAGTAACAGCCTACTCTTAATGAAGACTTGTGCAGCACACGACCTCCTCAGCACCAACACAACCTTCCATCTGCCTACCTGTAACAAGGCCTCCTGGATGCACCCTGCTCTAAGCATTGACATCTTATCGACTATGTCATTGTCAGGAGAAAAGACAGGTGGGATGTCAGAGTGACCAAGGCTATGTGTGGTGCTGACTGCTGGACAGATCACAGGCTCGTTGTCTCCAAAATGAGGCTCCGCATCAGACCCAAGAGGAAATCACAAGGAAGCAAGCTTGTTGACCTACACCTCACAGGCAGCGCTGAGGATGACAGGGAGTGCTTCAGGGATGCTGTCCATTCATCTGCACTGAAGATGCTCAGGCCCTCTACCCATAAGCAGCATGACTGGTTCGATGAGAATGATGAGGAGATAGAGGCTCTACTTGCTGAAAAGCACCGTCTTCATCGGGCCTGTCAGAACGACCCATCTTCAGCTGCCAAGAAAAATGCTTTTACCAGTGCTCACATGACAGTTCAGAATAAACTGCGTAAAATGAAGGATGCCCGGCTGAGCGCCAAGGCAGATGAAATAACAAAGAACAATACAGCACGGGAAACAGGCCCTTCAGCCCAATGAGCCCGCGCCGCCATTTTAACAATGTGCTTTTCCTCCTCCACCCTTGACCCATGTCTATGCTTATGGTACGCCCACTGGAAACCAGATTAAGGGAGAATAATTTAGGGACAATTTGTTACACCAATCAGCCTAAGAGCACATCTTTGGGATGTAGGAGGAAACCAGAGCATCTGGAGGAAACCCACGCAAGCACAGGGAGAATGCGCAAACTCCCACAGACACTGGCCCAAATCCATGTATCTGCACAGCAAACAGTGATAGTCACTGAGCTGTCATGGTGCCCATCTGCTGGTCCAGTTTAAGCATACACAAAGATGCAAAGTACTAGGCTACTCTCGAAACATTCAAGAGCAGCCCACGCACGACCCACCGTGTGTACACCCCTCGTTAGAAAACAAGGTGGACCAACGCATCTGTGGAGTAAAAGAGAAAAACATCAACACATGTAACAGTTGATTTCCAGGAACGTCCCATGGCTCTGATCCTTATTTAAAACAGTCTCCTATAACCCTCCATCCCTATTTCGTTCATGTGTCTATCTAAGTAAACCTTAAACAAGTCCAGCGTGCCTGCCTCCACCACCTTACTTGGCAGTGCATTCCATTCCCCCACAACCCTCTGTGTGAAAAACCTCCCTCTAGCATCCAAATTATACCTCTCCCCCCTCACCTTAAGCCCGTGGCCCCTCGTGATATTTGTCTCCAATCTAGGAAAAAGCCTGCCACTGTTTACTCTATCTATATCCTTCATTATCTTAAACACCTCTATTAGATCCCCCCTCAATCTCCGTCTTTCTAAGGAAGACAGCCCCTATTTACCCAATCTTTCCTCATAACCCAGTCCTTCCATATCAGGCAGCATCCTGGTAAACCTCCTCTGCACTCTCTCCACGTCCTTCTGGTAGTAAGGTGACCAGAACTGGACGCAGTACTCCAAATGCAGTCTAACCAATGAAATACAGGGATACGTTGACAGAGACGACTTGCAACGGTTCTAATGAAGCCCTCAACATTCTCTATGGACCTCAATCTATCCGGAGTTCCCTCCTCCTGAGTACAGATGGTACAACTCTCATTACAGAGAGGGCTCAGATCCTGCAAAGATGGGCTGAACACTTTGAAGCCATCCTCAATCAACCGTCATACATTAACGATGAGGCAATAGGCAGGATTCCCCAGGTCAATATCAACAGCACCATGGATGACCCACCGGTAGTAGCCAAAGTCACAAAAGCTGTCAGCCAGCTATTCAGTGGCAAAGCCCCAGAGGCAGATGCCATACCCACAGAGATCTACAAAGCTGCTGGTCCTGCACTGATCGAGAAGTTCACCGAGTTGTTCCAGTCCTTTTGGAAACAAGGATCCACGCTTCAGGAACTTGAAGATGCTTCCATCGTACACCTCTACAAGAGGAAGGGCAATCAGCAAGTATGCGACAACCACTGAGGAATCTCACTGCTCTCCATCACAGGAAAAACCCTCACAAGAGTCCTGCTAAGTCGCCTGGTTACTCATCTGGAGCTGGGCCTACTTCCAGAGTCACAGTGTGGCTTCCACAAAGGTCGCGGGACTATTGACATGATTTTTGCTGCGCACCAACTTCAGAAGTGTCAGCAGCAGAATCGCAAGCTCTACACAACCTTTGTTGATTTCGCAAAAGCCTCTGACACTGTCAGCAGACAAGGCCTATGGAGGATCATGTCAAAGTTCGGCTGCCCCTCTCAAATTCATTCAGACGGTATGCCAGTTCCATGATGGCCAGAGTACTGGATGACAGAGAATCCTTTGAGGCATTCCCAGTCACCAATGGCGTCAAACAGGCTGTGTGCTCGCACCCACACTGTTCAGCATGATGTTTACTGCCATGTTGAATGATGCCTTCCAGAATAGTGTTGCTGGAATCAGCCTCAAGTACAGAGTGGATGGGAAGCTCTTCAATCCGAGGAGACTTCAAGCTATTACCAAACTGAAGGAAACTCTTCTGAGAGACTTCCTCTTTGCCGACGATTGCACACTGTATACTGACTCAGAGCCAGAGATGCAAGTCAGTATGGACAAATTTTCCACGGCTTGTGACAACTTTGGACTCACCATCAACATTAAAAAGGCTGAAGTCATGCACCAGTCTGCTCCTCATGCACTGTACACAGAACCTATAATCACAATTAAAGGGCAGAGACTACAGGCAGTGGACCAGTTCACTTATCTTGGCAGCACTCTCTCCCGAGCAGTGACTATTGATACAGTAGTTAACTGCAGAATAGCAAGGGCAAGTTCTGCTTTCGGTAGACTGTGCTCCACTGTATGGGAACGTCGAGGACTCAGCCCAGCAACAAAACTGAAGGTCTACAGCTGTGTAGTACTCACTATCCTCCTGTATGCCTGTGAAATGTGGCTTGTGTATCAAAGGCATGCAAGACAGCTCAATCACTTCCACATGACTTGTCTTCGCAGAATATTACGCATCAGATGGTAAGGCGCTGAAGTTCTTTCTACAGCAAGTCTACTATCAGTCTGCACACTGCTGATGAGAGTGCAGACCCGGTGGGCAGGTCATGTCATCCATATGCCGGTCAAGTGCATAACTAAACAGCTCCTTTTTGGGGAACTCTCTGCTGGAAGACGCTCACACGGAGGGCAGAAGAAACGTTACAAAGACACACTCAAGGCCTCCCTGAAGTCGCTTGACATAGATACGACCACCCGGTAATCGCTGGCACAAAACCACCCTACCTGACGCTGCCTCATCCAAAGGACTGTCAAGCTTACGAAGCAAGGTGTATTGCTGAAGCACAACTGAAGCGCGAGCTGCGCAAGTCCAGAGCCACCAGCGAAACAACTACAGTGCCTACACAAGTCTGTCCAATATGTGCCAGGACATTCAGTGCCCGAATTGGCCTGATCAGTCACTTCCGGACACACCGCAACCAGCCTCAAAATGACTAATGGTGTCAAGGTCCTCATCGATGACGATGGACGAACAGCGTGACATACGGAAGATGAAACAATGAAGTGTGTTTCACACAAATGGGTAGTGGAAATTTGCAACCCCCAGCCCCAAATAACATGGACATCACATCAAACTTTAGAAAAAACTAAGATCAATAAAAACTTTGTTCAGTAAAGGGTATTGTGAAGAAAGATAATATTTTTAATGTTGGGGGGGGCGGGCGGTGGTGGTGGTTTAGTGTGTTATTCGTAGAATCCCTACAGTGCAGAAGGAGGCCATTCAGTCCATCAAGTCTGCACTGACTTTCCGACAGAGCATTCCATCCATGTATGTCTCGCTAATCCCCCTAACCTACACATCACAGACTGTAAGGGACAATTTAGCATGGCCAATCCACCTAACCTTCAGATCTTTGGATCATGGGAGGAAATCCATGCACTCCAGCAGGATTAAACATGGATACTTCCAACACAGCTCTCGTACCTCTCGTTAGATACTTCTCCATGGGGAGAACTTACAAACTCCACACAGTCACCCAAGACCGGAATTGAACTCGGGTCCTTTGCACTATGAGGCTTCAGTGCTAACCACCTGCCACTATGCCACCCTAGGTAACAGGTTTGTGGTTGTGTGTGAACATGATTCAATTAAGTTAGAGGCTGGCTGTCTACAAGGGTGACAACTCAAAGAAGCCTAGGTTTGACAGACAGGCATTTGAAGTGAATATGGCTAAACTGAATTTTCTACAATGTGCCATGGGTAGAGACTTGCATTAAAAGAGAGAGTTTGTTGTGTTCAGTTGTTAAATTTCAAAGGGAAATAAAAAGGAATTTACAACTTGGAAAAGGTCATAAATAGATAAGGCAATGTTATTGATGTTTATTTTGTCTAAAAGTAAAGGCAGTAGGACGATCACAGAAGATTTTTATAAACTAGGAAAGATGAGTTTCAAAGAAGGATAAGAGCAATGGAATAAAGATGAAAGAATGAAAACTACTTAAGGAGCTGTATGAGGGCTGTGTTGGAAGTAGCCATGCTTAGACCTGCTGGAATGCTGCTCTGTGTGTTAGAAAATGCACTGAAGATATGTGCTGTAGCAATTTTTAACCAATCTGCCAAAGTGTCGCTTTTCCAGAAAGTAGGGTTTTGTTTTAAAGTTTCTTGAATTTCTACAATGAAATGGGTGAAAGGCCTTATGATAAACTATTACTGGACTTTATAGATCAAGTATTGATAAGGGACAACATGGTGGCACACTGATTAGCATTGCTGCCTCACAGTGTCAGAGACCTGGGTTCAATTCCCAACTTGTCACTGTCTGTGGAGTTTGCACATTCTCCCCGTGTCGGCGTAAGTTTCCTCTGGGCACTCCAGTTTCCTCTCTCAGTCTGAAGATATCCGGGTTAGGTGCATTGGCCGTGCTAATTTGACCCTTAGAGCAAGGAGTTATGGCCTGGGTGGGATTGTGGTTGGTGCAGACTCGATGGGCTGAATGGCCTCCTTCTGCACTGTAAGATTCTATAATTCTAAGAAGGGATTGTTGCCTAAAGTAATTATTTCTGAGTCTAACCGAATAGGAAGTCATTTTGGGGGAATGTTCTATAACAACTGTAAATGTAATCTTGTGGGTCTAAATTTCCTTTTCCTTTGTTAATAAACATTCTAATCTTCTAAATCTTGTGATAAACTTGCCAAGTTTTCCTTTGGGAAAGCTGGCAATTAACACCTGCTGGATGTAATAATATCAAGACATATGGATAAAGGTAGGTAAATTAAACTGAGGTATACATTAAGTATAATTCTCTAACGGTGGAACAAGCTTGAGGAGTTAAGTGGCCTCCAACCCCTGTTCCTGTATGTCTATATTCTTGAGTGAAGCACACATCAGGGTAATTTAAAATTTCATCTTGCCTTTCTGAACTTACGATTTTAATGTCAAGAGTTTTACTCACAGGATTGGATTTCATCTCTATTAGATTGTCCAAGATACGAGTCACTGGTAGATTCTGTAAAGACAATCAGAAATATATTTGTTATTGGCTTTGAAGAATGGTGGTGAAATATTCATAAAGATTCCAGTAGTTTTACTAAACTCCTTGAAGGCTATTAATACTGTTCTTTATGTTTTACGAACCCTAGTATTCTGACATTAAAAGGTTAAATTATTAGGATCACACATTTTATTTGTTCAGTATTGATAGCTTCCCACATCAATGGTACAGTGAATGGGCTACAATTTCTACTGCCTATATCTCTCCCAGAAAAAGGAAATTAAACAAATTAAAACTGTCCTGACTCTAACACACAACATAAGCAATAACAACTTGTATATGTTCAGCACCATTAACAGAGCAAAATATCATGAGGCACTTCACGAGGATGTTACCAAACAGAATTTGACACTGCGTCACATGTGATATCACAGAATCCTGATGGTGCAGATTTGGCCCATTGAGTCTGCACTGGCCACAATCCCACCCAGGCCCTACCCCCATAACCCCACGTATTTATCCTGCTAGTTCCCCTGACACTAAGAGGGCAAGTTAGCATGGCCGATCAACCTAACCCACACATCTTTGGGGAGAGTGGAAACTGGAGAACCCGGAGGAAACCCAAGCTGGGAGATCACGAAAGACAACCAAAATGAGCATCTTAAAAGAAGGGAAGACAGGTAGTGAGATCAAGAGGTTTAGGGAGCAAATTCCAAAGCTTACGGTTTTGGCAGCTGATGCCAATGCTAGATTAATTAAAAACGGGAATGCTTAAGATGCCAAAATTTAAGGGGCAAAGAATGGGGGGGGGGTGGGGAAGGGGGCTGAAGGGGTTGTAGGGCTGGAGGATATTTCAAGAAGATCATGGACTAATTTGAAAACAAGGATTAAATTTTAATGTTTGATGTATTGTAAGACATATAATCAGGAGCTAATAGAGATGGTGCAAATTTGAGCTGGGCAAGAGGGTTTTGGATGACTTCAGGTTTACAGAAAGTAGAATATGGTAGGTCAGCCAGGAGTGCATTTAAATGGTCAAGTTTAGGTGACAAAGATACGAATAAGGGCTTCAGCAGCTCATTGGCTGAGACAAGGGCAAAGCCCAGCAGTGTTACAGAACTGCAGTTTCAACAGGGTCTTTTAAGAGACTTTTCAATAAGTACATGGAACTTAGTAAGATAAAGGGTTATAGCTAAGCCTAGTAATCTCTAAGGTAGGGACATGTTCGGCACAACTTTGTGGGCTTGAAGTGCCTGTATTGTGCTGTAGTTTTATTCTATGTTTCTAACTGGAAATAGGCAGTCTTGGCGATGGCACAGATCTGTGGTCAGAAGCTCCTGGTGAGGAGAAACGTGAGACCAAAATCAATTTCAACCTCGAATCGTTGCCAGGAAGAGAAATGGAGTCAGTGACTAGGGAACAGAATCTCCAGCAGGGGCTGATGACAATGGCTTGGATTTTAATTGGAGGATTCAACAATTCAGAAACATGTGCTGTCACCGAACATGTGGAAACTAATGCTGTGTTTTCAAATGATGTCACCAAGAGAGGTAAGAAATAGGAGGCGGCCAAGGATAAATCCCTGGAGGACACAAAAGGTAACGATGCAGGAACAAGAAGTGAAACCATCATAGCAATTAGATAGATAAGAATGGAAGCAAGTAGTGCAGTCCCACATAACTGGACAACGGAGGAGAAGTGTTGAAGAAAAATGATGTGGTCAATCAAATCAGAGGCTACACTTAGGTCAAGCAGGATGAGAGAGATTAGTTTACTTTTGTCACCGTCAGAAAAAATGTCAGTTGTGATTTTTATAAGAGCCATTTGCTATTTTCAAAACAAAATAGCCTCTGTTTTGGTATTCTCCAAATCGCACCAAAAATGGATTATTCACCATTTCCATAACATATTTAAAATTATGCACTTGGACAGCAATTTTGCCTGTACGGTGAGGTATAGAAATCCATGGGATGTGTCCTTTCTCAAGGCCATTTGCCAGAATTAGAAAAAAACACATCCAAACCAAACAGCATTAATTTATTTCATTATAATTAATTTCGTATCCCATATATACATCTACAATATACCAAAATCGTACCTCTGTAGATATTTCTTGGTGTCCCAGTTTTACTAACTTTACAAATGTGGGCATGAATGGGATAATGAAACTGTCTCTCAATTTTCACACAGTGATTAAATCCTCCCAGCAGTCTTGGTCCTCTTGGTCCACTTCAATTTTGTGTGTCCGTGTTTCTCCACATTTCAGCCTTCAATGCAGAGAAATACCCAGGCTTCAAATAGCTCTACTTTTTTCCTTTCCTCCTACATTACTGAAAGCTTTTCTAAGTATAAATAATATTAAATTAAAGCATTTTATATACGAGCTATTAAAACGTGGACTAATAATTAATGCAAACAGTTGATCATTCTTCCTTCAAGTAGTGATGACTTTAAATTTGATCTAATATGAATAGTTGATCCTATTAATTCACTACAAATTACAAGTCTCACTTTAGTTTCATGACTTTCCTAGATGGACACAGTATTTACATAAACTCCTTCACTTTGTGACTATCATCACAGTATCCCAACAGTGCAGAGGAGGTGGCCATTTGGCCCATCAAGTCTGTACTGATCCTCTGGCAGTGTATCTGCAAATCTTTGGAGTGTGGGAGGAAATTGGAGCACCCGAAGGAAATCTACACAGACACAGGGAGAACATGCAAACTCCACACAGTCACCCAAGGCCAGAATTGAACCTGGGTCTCTTGCAATGTGAGACAGCAATGCTAACCAGTGTGTCACTGTGCCACGCTAATAAAAAAGCAAATTATGCACCCTCTCAGGAGATGTTCAGGGTCTCCTTGATGTTTGTCTTAGTAAGATACTCATTCCAACAAATTATTTAATGCAATGATTTCCTGTTTGCCTTTGTGACATTTCTACCAGTAAAATGATGATACTCAAATAGTAGCTTGACCCAAATAGGTAAAGTGACTTTATAGAGGCTTTCAGAAGCTAATCAGTATTTAGTAATTTATAAAACATAATAGGCCAAGTTAAAATAATACAACAATCCTCAATAAATAAGTTTTGTTTATCTGAAACTCAATACTTAAATTCAATGAAACTATTGAAATGTAGGGCTCAGCTTTTCTGTTGCAGTTGAGTTACTGATGTTGGGTGAATTTCCAAGAGCTGATCTCGCATTGTGTCAGCACCTCATGCTTTACATGGTCTATGACCAGCAGGCCAACTTAGAAGAGATTGGGAACTCCACTGTCTGAGCTGGGAGCTGTCAACATAGCCAACTTGATTGAGTTTTTGAGGAGGTGACAAAGATAATTGAAGAGGGAAGGGCTATGGATGTGGTTGATAAGTACTTTATTAAGGCATTTGACAAGGGTGCCACATGGCAGACTGGTGCAAAAATGAAAATCACATGGGATTTGGGGTGGGCTGGCTAGGTGGATATAAAACTGATTCAGTCATAGAAGACAGAGTAGTGGTGGAAGGATGTTCTTCAGAGTGGAGATCTGCAGCTAGTGGTGTTCCACATTGATTAGTGCTGGGACGTCTGTTGTTTGTAATATACGTACATGATTTGGAGGAAGATGTGGGTGGTCTGATTAGTAAGTTTGTGGATGACACGAAGATTGGTGGAGTTGCTGGCAGTGCCAGGGATTGTCAAAAGGTACAACAGGATATTGATAGATTGGAGACTTGGGTACAGAAATAGCAGATGGAGTTTAATCCAAGCAGATGCATTTTGGAGATCAAATTTAGGTGAATTATACTGTAAATGGAAGAATCCTTAGGAATATTACAATAGAGGGATCTAGGTTTGCAGGTTCATTGTTCCCTAAAAGTGGCAACAAAGGTGGCCACGGTGATTAAGATGGCATATGGCATAGGGCGTTGCTATGAGGGAAGGCTGAATAAACTAGGATTGTTTTCACTGGAAGTGCAGAGGCCTATAAAACTATGAGGGGCATAGACAGGGTGGATAGCCAGAGGCCTTTTCTCAGGGTAGAGGTGTCAATTACGAGAGAACACAGGTTCAAGGTAAGCAGGGAAAAGTTTAAGCAAGATGTGCAGGGAAGTTTTTCACGCAGAGCGTGGTACATGTCTGGAACGCGCTACCAGAGGAGAAGGTGAAAACAGGCACATTAGCAACATTGAAGAGACATCTGGATGGGTACATGAATAGGGAGGGAATAAAGGAATATGGTCTGAGTAAGGGTTTTGGAAAGAGCATTACAATCCACAGTCCTGTTCCAATTTCATTTATCAAACCCCTATAAGTAGCATCTGTTCATTTTTTTCCAAGTCGTTTAATTGCAGAAACACATTTAATTCCTGGTTGTATTTATTTATATTTCTACTTCAAAGCTCTTTTCTATTAACCGATTCAAAAATCTGGGAATTTCACAAATCCCATTTGCATCCTGTTTAATCAGTTTTATCATGGATCGCGCTAAATTTCCAGTGTGGCTCAAATGCTTACACTGGGATGTAAAAGTAGCATTAAACAAATTTCAGTGCTATATTTCACTCAGAGAGACTAAGTCCTCTTCTTCTTCTACCACCATTATTCTGGTTAGCGCATTGATGATCTAACTGGAGAAAACTCTTATGAATTAATTTTTCATGTGATCATTCTTGAAACGGCTTGTCGAAACAGTAGGCAGATTGTCCAACTATGGAAGGGATCATATTGGCCCTGATGTTTGGGAATGAGCCCAGCCAGGTGGTCAACGTTTCAGTAGGGTAGTAGTTCGTCCACAGTGACAACAATTCAGTAAGCTTTAAGGTACTGATGGACAAAGAGCAGTGTAGTCCTCAAGTTAAGGTGCTAAATTGGGGGATATTAGGCAGAAACTAAGAGTGTAGATTGGCGGCAGATGTTTGAGGGCAAATCAACATTTGGCACGTGGCAGACTTTCAAGTGCAAGCTGACAGGGATTCAGGACTGGCACATCATGAAGGATAAGTATGGCAAGTTTTGGGAACCATGGATAACAAGAAATATTGTGAGCCTAGTCAAAGAGTAAAAGGAAACATTTGTCAATACTAGGAGGCTGGGATCTCAAGAAGCAAGTGTGGAATACAAGGAAAGTAGAAAGAAATTTAAGCAAGGTGTAAAGAGGGCTGAAAGGGGTCATGAAAAGTCATTGGCCAACAGAATTAGGGAAATCCCAGGAATTTTTTATACGTATATAAAGAGCAAGAGGGTAACCAGGGAGAGAGTTAGCCCACTCAAGGACAGGGGAGAAAATCTATGCATGGAGCCAAAGGAAATGGGCGAGGTATTAAATGAGTATTAGAACATAGAACATAGAACATAGAACATTACAGCGCAGAACAGGCCCTTCGGCCCACGATGTTGCGCCGACCAGTTACAAAAACAATGACCCACTAGCCTATACCAATCCCTTTTCGTCCATAAACCTATCCAGAGATCTCTTAAACGCCCCCAAACTAGACGCATCTACAACTGCAGCAGGCAGGGCATTCCAATCCCTCACCACCCGCTGGGTAAAGAACCTACCCCTGACATCCGTCCTGTAGCTACCCCCCCTTAATTTAAAGTCATGCCCCCTCGTGCTAGCTTTCTCCATCCGAGGAAAAAGGCTATCACTATCCACCCTATCTAAACCCCTAATCATCTTATATGTTTCAATAAGATCCCCTCTTAGCCGCCTTCTTCCCAACGAAAACAACCCTAGATCCCTCAGTCTCTCCTCATAGGACCTCCCCACCATACCAGGCAACATCCTAGTAAACCTCCTCTGCACCCTCTCCAACGCCTCCACATCCTTCTTGTAATGCGGGGACCAGAACTGCACACAGTACTCCAAGTGCGGCCGCACTAGAGTAGTGTACAGTTGCAACATTACACTGCGACTCCTAAATTCAATCCCCCTACCAATAAACGCCAAGACACCGTACGCCTTCTTGACAACCTTATCTACTTGATTCCCAACTTTCAGGGATCTATGTACACACACACCTAGATCCCTCTGTTCATCCACACTATTCAAAGTCCTCCCGTTAGCCCTATACTCGACACATCTGTTGCTCCTACCAAAGTGAATTACCTCACACTTCTCCGCATTAAATTCCATCCGCCACCTCTCGGCCCAGCTCTGCAACCTATCTAAGTCTCCCTGCAGACTATGACACCCTTCCTCACAATCTACCACACCTCCAACTTTGGTGTCATCAGCAAATTTACTAATCCACCCAACTATACCCTCATCCAGATCATTAATATTTTGTGACAGTATTTGCTCAAGAGAAGGACTTGGTGAATGATGAATCTGGGAAGGGTGTGTAGATAGTTTCAGTCATGTTGAGATCAAAAAGGTGGTGGGTATGGGGATTATTCAGAAACATTAAGGTAGAAAAGTCCCCAGGGCCTGATGGGACATATCCCAGAATACTGAGAGAGGCAAGGGAGGAAAGTGCTGGGGCCTTGAGAGAAATCTTTGTAACCTCACTGGCTACAGGGGAGATGATGTAGGTATGCCGGCGTTGGACTGGCGTAAACACAGTAAAAAGTCTGACAACACCAGGTTTTAGTCCAACCTATTTATTTGATAATATACTCGCAAGCTTTCGGGTTAGCCCCTTCGTCAGGTGAAGATCCCAAAGGACTGGAAAATAACCAATGTTGTTCCTTTGTTTAAGAATGGTAGAAAGAATAATCCAGGTAATTACAGGTGGGTGAGCCTTACTTCAGTGATAGGGAAATTACTGAAGAGGATTTTTTGAGACAGGGTTTACTCACACTTGGAAATAAATGGATGTATTAACAAGAGGCAACAGGGTTTTGTGAAGGGAAGGTGAAAGAACAAAGAAAATTATAGCACAGGAACAGGCCTTCGGCCCTCCAAGCCTGCACCACCAATGTTGCCTGACTTAATTAAAACCCTTCCCTCTCTTCCCATCCTATTCACGTACTTAACAAGATGCCCCTTAAAAATCACTACCGTATCCGCTTCCACTTCCTCCCCCGGCAACAAGTTCCAGGCGCCCACCACACTGTGTAAAAAATCTGCCTCGTACGTCTCCTTTAAACCTTGTCCCTCACACTTTAAACCTGTGTCCCCTAGTAATTGACTCTTCCACCTTGGGAAAAAGCTTCTGAATATTCACCCTGTCCATGCCCGTCATAATCTTGTAGACCTCTATCAGGTTGCCCCCTCAACCTCCCATCGTTCCAGTGAGAACAAACCAAGTTTCCCCAACTTCCCCTCATAGACAATGCCTTCCACTCCAGGTGACATTCGGGTAAATCTTTTCTGCACCCTCTGCAAAGCCTCCAACAGGATGTTGCCTATTATGAAGGGTGTTAGCCCTCACTAACTTGATCAAATGTTGGTCGACTCTCACTAACTTGGTCAAATATTTTGAGGAAGTGAAGAAGATGATTAATGAGGGTAGGGCAGTGGATGTTGTCTACATGGACTTCAACAAGACCTTTGACAAGGTCCCTCATGGCAGACTGGTGCAGAAGGTGAAATCGCATGGGATCAGAGGTGAGCTGGCAAGGTGAATACAGAACTGGCTCGGTCATAGAAGTAGAGATGCTGGTGTTGGACTGGGGTAAACAGTGATACTTCTTACTCGGTCACAGAAGACAGGGGGTAGCAGTGGAAGGGTGCACATTTCTGAATGGAGGGCTGTGACATGTGTGTTCCTTAGGGATCAGTGCTGGGACCTTTGCTGTTTGTAATACAAATAGTTTGGAGGAAAATATAACTGTTTGATTAGTAAATTTGCAGATTACAAGACATTTGGTGGATTTACGGATAGCAATCTGGACCATCAGAGGATACATAGAACATAGAACATTACAGCGCAGAACAGGCCCTTCGGCCCACGATGTTGTGCCGACCAGTTAAAAAACAATGACCCACTAACCTAAACCAATCCCTTTTCGTCCATAAACTTATCCACGGATCTCTTAAACGCCCCCAAACTAGGCGCATTTACAACCGCAGCAGGCAGGGCATTCCAATCCCTCACCACCCTCTGGGTAAACCTACCCCTGACATCCGTCCTATAACTACCCCCCCTTAATTTAAAGCTATGCCCCTCGTGCTAGCTTTCTCCATCTGAGGAAAAAGGCTATCACTGTCCACCCTATCTAAACCTCTAATCATCTTATATGTTTCAATAAGATCCCCTCTTAGCTGCCTTCTTTCCAGCGAAAACAACCCCAAATCCCTCATCCTCTCCTCATAGGACCTCCCCTCCATACCAGGCAACATCCTGGTAAACCTCCTCAGCACCCTCTCCAAAGCCTCCACATCCTTCCTGTAATGTGGGGACCAGAACTGCACACAGTACTCCAAGTGCGGCCGCACCAGGGTTGTGTACAGTTGCAACATGACGCTGCGACTCCTAAATTCAATCCCCCTACCAATAAACGCCAAGACACCGTATGCCTTCTTAACAACCCTATCTACTTGATTCTTGATACAGCAAGATATAGATCGGTTGGAGACTTGGGTGGAGAGATTGCAGATGGAGTTTAATCCAGACATATATGAGGGAATGCATTTTGGAAGGTCTAATACAGATAGGAAATATACAGTAAATGGCAGAACTGTTAAGAGTATTGATAGGCAAAGGGATGTGGGTGTACAGGTACATAGGTCACTGAAAGTGGCAATGCAGGTGGTGAAGGCAGTCAAGAAGGCATATGGCATGCTTGCCTTCATCGGCTGGGGCATTGAGTTTAAAAACTGGCAAGTCATATTGTATCTTTAAGCCACACTTGGAATATAGTGTTCAATTCTGGTTGCCACACTAGCAGAAAGATGTGGAGGCTTTGGAGAGTGTACAGAAAAGATTTATTAAGATGTTGCCTGGGATGGAGGACATTAACTATGAGGAGAGGTTGGAGAAACTTGGTTTGTTCTCACTGGAACGATGTAGGTTGAGGGGCAATATGATAGAAGTTTACAAGATTATGAGGAGCATGGACAATGTGGATAGTCAGAAGCCTTTTTCCAAGGTGGAAGAGTCAATTTGTAGGGGGAATAGGTTTAAGGTGTGAGGGGCAAGGTTTAAAGGAGATGTACAAGGCAGGTTTTGTCGCATAGGAGGGTGGTGGGTGCCTGGAACTCGCTGCCAGGTGAAGTAGTGGAAGCAGATACAATAAATGAATTTTAAGGGGCGTCTGGAAAAATGCATGAATAGCGTGGGAATAGAGGAACATGGTAGTGGGTTTTAGTTCAGTGGGGTAGCGTGGTTGGTGCAGGCTTGGAGGACCGAAGGGCCTGTTCCTGTGCTGTAATTTTCGTTGTTTTTTTATTCATTGAGCTAAACACGCGGCACAGGATTTCACTGGACGCATCTTAAACGAGTTGACAAATCTAACCGTAAACTGTTTCAGTTTAAAACGGCCATGTGTTAGGCAGCTTTTATGCCCTTCTTAGGCTAAACGGGTTCCAAGTAATTATGCACCACATTTTACAGAAACCAAAATTCAATTTGATTTCTCTTTTTACTCACACTAACCTAATTTGTTAACTTGGTGTTTGTATGTTAACTGCATCATCAGTTTGTCTAATTTCCTTCATAATCTTGAAAATAGGAATTAGGGTAGTTCTATTTCCTATTCACTAAACAACTTCTTTAATTTTTTTGTAACTATAATTGAAGAAATATCTTCATTGCTCACTTCCATATCTCATCAATGTTACTAATATTACTCCTGTAATTATTAGGTAACCACATTCTTTGGTCCATTTTCATCATTGTACCACACAATGCAGAATACTGAAATAAGCCTGCATTTCAATCTATATCAGTCTACAAGCAATTGAAATATTCATTTGTGATATTCTGCTCCCTTTAATATCCAGTTTTTCGAGTGAGCTGGTAGCTCAGAGTTCTACCGTAGTTTTCAAAGTGTTGCATTTCACCTTTGAGCTCTGCCACGTGTGCTTTTTTTGTTCAGAGTGTTAGAGTTTCTTGAAAATATTCTAATATTAATATAACCAAATAATTTAGCTAAGAATGATTGCAGCTGAATAGGTAGAATAATGGCAACTAACAAAGTCAACCAGGAATAGGAATGTTAAGTAAATGCATTCTATGCTATTGCATTCAATTGAATTTTGAAAATAAATACACAACTTGTGGGGTAACTTTGGTCCAGGGACATATGTTTCTGCTTTTTGATAACTGGCAGTCTGTCATGAAGGGTCAGGATTTAAAGTGGAAGTGACTAATAACCATTTTATTTAAAAATAATATTTAAGTGCATGTATTACAGCAGAATGTAGATCAGTTGGAGACTTAGGCGGAGAGATGGCAGATGGAGTTTAATCCGGACAAATGTGAGGTAATGCATTTTGGAAGGTCTATTACAGATAGGAAATATGTAATAAATGGCAGAACCCTTAAGAGTATTGATAGGCAAAGGGACCTGGGTGTACAGGTACACAGGTCACTGAAAGTGGCAACGGTGATGAAGGTAGTCAAGAAGGCATACGGCATGCTTGCTTTCATTGGCCGGGCTACTGAGTTTAAAAATTGGCAAGTCATGTTGATGCTTTATAGAACCTTTGTGAAGCCACACTTGGAATATAGTGTTCAATTCTGGTTGCCACACTACCTGAAGGATGTGGAGGCTTTGGAGAGGATGCAGAAAAGATTAACCAGGATGTTGCCTAGTATGGAGGGCATTAGCTATGAGGAGAGGTTGGAGAAACTTGGTTTGTTCTCACTGGAACAACAGAGGTTGAGGGGAGACCTGATAGAAGTCTACAAGATTATGAGAGACATGGATAGAGTGGATAGTCAGAAGCTTTTTCCCAGACTGCAAGTGTCAATTAATAGGGGACATAGGTTTATGGTGCGAGGGGATGTACGAGGCAGATTTTTTTTTGTTTTACACAGAGTAGTGAGTGCCTGGGACTCGTTGCCAGGGGAGGTAGTGGAAGCGGATAAGGTAATGACTTTTAAGAAGCATCTTGACAATTACATGAATGAGATGGGAATAGAGGGATATGATCCCCGGAAGCATAGGGGGTTTTAACTGAGTCAGGCAGCATGGTCGGTGAAGGCTTGGAGGGCTGATGGGCCTGTTCCTGTCCTATAATTTTCTTTGTTCTTTATTAGGATGGCTTTTTTGCTAATGCATTAGTTCTAAGGAATCTACCAATGTTATTTTAAAATTAGTCTTCAAAATGGCGCTGTGTTAATTTGAAACACCAAATATAGGACAACTTGAGTTTATGCAGAAAATGCTGCATAAACTCAGGTCATAGAGTCAGAGATGTTTACAGCATGGAAACAGGCCCTTCAGCTCAACTTGTCTATGCCGTCCTGTTTTTACAATTAAGCTAGTCCCAATTGTGTTTGGCCCGTATCCCTCGATACCAATCTTACCCATGTAACTGTCTGAATGCTTCTTAAAATTGTACCCGTCTCTACTACTACTTCTAGCAACTCATTCCAGACACTCACCACCCTGTGTGTGAAAAAATTGCCTCTCTGTGCCCTTTTGTATCTCTCCCCTCTCACTTCAAACCTATGCTTTCAATTTTAGGCTCCCCTACCTTTGGGGAAAGATGTTAACTATCTACCTTATCTATGCCCTTCATTATTTTGTAGATCTCGATAAGATCACCACTCAGCCTCCTATAGTCTAGGGAAAAAAAATCCCAGACTATCCAGCCTCTCCTTATAACTCAAACCATAAGTCCCGGTAGCATCCGAGTAATTCTTTTCTGCACTCTTTCTAGTTTAATAATATCCTTTCTATAATAGGATGACCAGAACTGTACACGGTATTCCAAGTATCGTACAACTTTAACAAGACATCCCAACTCCTGTTGTTCTGGCCAATAAAACCAAGCATGCAAAATGCCTTCGTCACCACCCTCTCCACCTGTGACACCACTTTCAGGGAGTTATGAACCTGTATCCCTAGATCTCTTTATTCTATAACTCACCCCAGTGTCCTACCATTAATTAAGTCCTGCCTTGGTTCAACCTACCAAAATGCATCATCTCGCATTTATCTAAATTAAACTCCAGCTGCCATTTATCAGCCCACTGGCCCAATTGATCAAGATCCCATTGCAATCCTAGATAACCTTCTTCAGCGCCCACTATGCCACCAATCCTTGTGTCATCTGCAAACTTAGTAACCGTAACTAAATTTTCATCTAAATCATTAATGTAAATGTCAAATAACAGTGGATCCAGCAGCAATGCCTGAGGCACATCGCTGTCAGAGGCCTTCTGTGAGGTTGGAATAGAATGTAAGATCGAGGACCGGTCGAATCTAAGGACAGACTGACAAAGATGTCATGGACATAAGGCAAAGAGCTTTTTAATTATGGCATTAGGGACTGAAGAAATGCTAACAGTGGAATAAAAATAAGATAGCAGAACGTATTAATCGGACAGCAAAAATCAGTACAGTGGAAGCCAAACTGATAAACAAGGAACAAATGGCCATGTAGGAGAGGGGTAAAGTTATATTGGGTGAGCCAAGGGAAGCAAAAACAAACAAAGGGGATCAAAATGGAGAGGAAAGTTCACAGTCCAAAATTGTTGAACTTGGTGTTGAATCTGAAAGGCCTTGCAGCAGGCCCTGCTCTCAAACCCACACATCCACCCATGGCCTGCTGCAGGATGCCCAAAGCAAACTGGAAGAACAACTGAACAACTCGTTCCAAATAGGCACGTTACAGCCTTGTGGACTCAACACACTGCACCAGTACTTCATGCCACTATTAACACACCTTCAGTCCCTAAAGACACCATTTTAACACCCGCTTTGTCTACCACATTTTCATCAATCTTTTCTTACCTCTGACCTATCCCCGACCTTGCATCGTATCCCACCCCCTCGCCAACTATATAAATCTTTGCATTTCTATCCCTCTTCAGTTCTGTAGAAGAGTCATATGGATTTGAGAACATTAACACCGTTTCTCCCTCCAAAGATGCTGCTGACTTTATTATGCATTTTCTGTTTTGATTTCAGATTTCCAGTATCTGCAATATTTTTCTTTTTTTTTATTTGATTCAATTGGATAAATAAAGTCCAATTCAGAGTTTCATCAAGTGAGACATTCCTGATCCAAGCTGACAAGACAGGGGTCTCATTTCCTGTCTTGGACTTGATCTACATGATCCAAGCTGCTTGGAGTAAGTATTGCACCTCCTCCAAGGCTTGATCTCATTTGTATCTTAGCCAAAAGGCCGAGATGCCAGTTTTAAAAATTGCTTCAAGTGAAGCTAAAACGTAACCTAATAACTTCAACATAGTAAAACATTCCAAAGTGCTGTGCAGGAATTTGAAAATTGGGTGAGACTTTTAAATTTTAGGCAAATATTAGTAAAAAGAGAGGCAATTAGGGACCAGAAATGGGATTTATGCCTGGAGACAGGGAGCATAGCTGAGGTATTAAATGGAAACATAGAAAATAGGAGCAGGAGTGGGCCGTTCAGCCCACTTAGCCTGCTCTGCCATTCATTATGATCATGCCTGATTATCTAACTCAATAGTCCGATCCTGCCTTCCTGCCATATCCAATGATCTGCTTCAACCCAAGAGCTTTATCTAACTCCTTCTTGAAAACGCACAATATTTTGGCCTCGACTGCCTTCTGAGGTGGGCAGGAAGAAACTTTTCCCCTTTCTGGAGGGATCAATGACCAAAGGGTATAGTTTTAAGGTTGGGGGCAGGAAATTTAGAGGGGATGTGTGGAAAAATATTTTCAGCCAGAGGTTAGTGGAAATCTGGATCACACTGCCTGAAAGGACGGTGGAAACAGAAACCATCACAACATTCAAGTACTTTTAGATGTACACTTGCAATACCAAGGCATACAAGACTATGGGTCAAGAGCTGGAAAATGGGATTAGAATCTGATGTGGAGTTGCTGGCACTGGACTGGGGTAGGCATAGTAAGTTGTCTCACAACACCAGGTTAAAGTCCAACGGGTTTATTTGGTAGCACGAACTTTCGGAGCACCGCTTCTTCATCAGGTGGGTGCAGGATTTGTTTCACAAACAGAACACATATGGACACAAACCTAATTACAAGATAATGGTTGGAACGCAAGTCTTTACAGGTACAGACAATGTGTGTGAAGAGAGGGTTAAGCACAGGCTAACCAGGTGTGAATTGTTTCCAGCCAGGACAGTTAGTGAGATTTTGCAAGCCCAGGCAAGATACTGTGACACGAACCCAAGATCCCGGTTGAGGCTGTCCTCATGTACATGGAAATTGGCTATCAGTTTCTGCTCAGCAACTCTGCGTTGTCATGTGTCGTGAAGGCCGCCTTGTAGAACGCTTACCCGAAGGTCAGAGGCTGAATGCCCTTGACTTCCTGTCCGTCAGACAGACAGGAAGGGAACATTGTTGCCTGGTGATTGTCGAGTAGCGTCCATTCATCCATTGTCGTAGCATTTACATGGTCTTGCCAATGTACTATGCCTTGGGACATCCTTTCCTGCTGCATATCAGGTAGACAATGTTGGCTAAGACACAAGAGAATGTACCGTGTACCTGGTAAATGGTGTTCTCACGTGAGATGATGGCATCCATGTCGATGAAGCAGCACATCTTGCAGAGGTTGCTGTGGCAGGGTTGTGTGGTATTGTGGTCACTGTTCTCCTGAAGACTGGGTAGTTTGCTGCGTATAATGGTCTGTTTGAGGTTACACAGTTGTTTGAAGGCAAGGCATTGTCAATGACAATGTTGTGGTTGGTCTTGAGAGCGAGGATGGCATTTGGAGTGTTTGGTGACGTTTGGGGCTATCTTGTGAGTACGGTTGATGAATCTAGCATTGACGCACTTCCTAATGGCTTGGGCATACTTGTCGAGTCGAGGACAGCGGCCTTCCAGAGGAGTCCAATTCGACTCTTTGTTGTTGCACAGTGCATCTGTGTCAGTTGTTCTGGTTCCTTGGCAGTCTCATCGGGTTTGTTGTTGGCCTTCTGCCATCAAGCAGCAGACAAAGGAAGGGTCACCATCATATTGAACAGAACAGATTATTGCAAAGAGGCGTATCGACAACTGAATAACGAGGAACACTACAGACAATTACCCACAGATCCAACCAAAGAACACATCCGTCAACTCAACAGGCCAATCAAGACCTTCGATCCGGACCTTCAGAGTACCCTCCATGCTTTTATCTTGCATACTCCTCGTTTGGAGACCTCCCAAAGGTACACAAGCCAACGCACCCTGCCGTCCCACCGTATCAGGCAACTGGACCCTGTGTGAGAACCTCTCTGGCTACATCGATGGCATCCTGAAACCCATCGTACGAAGAACCCCCGACTTCTGTCGCGACACTATGGACTTCTTACAGAAACTCAGCATCCATGGGGCAGTTGAACTAGGAACAGTCCTTGTCACAATGGACGTCTCGGCACTCTACACCAGCATTCCCCATAAAGATGGCATTGCTGCAACCGCGTCAGTAGTCAACACCGACAACTGCCAACCTCCGGATGCAATTCTACAACTCATCCGCTTCATTCTGGACCACCATGTCTTCACCTTCAACAACCAGTTCTTCATCAAGACACATGGAACAGCCATGGGGACCAAATTCGCACTTCAATATGCCAACATCTTCATGCACAGGTTCAAACAAGACTTCTTCACCACGTAAGACCTTCAATACTAGATACATTGATGACATTTTCTTCCTGTTTCTATTCTGACTAGCAAGTTTGAGATCTGACTTTTCAGCTTGCTGCCTATTCTGCTTTTAGGACCTCATCCCTTTTTTAACCTATGTCATTTGTACCAACATTTTCTACGACCACTAGCTGTTTACCCTTCCCCTGCAGAATATTCTGCAGCCACTCTGAGACACCCTTGACCTGAGCACCAGGAAGGTAAAATACCACCCTGGAGTCTCGTCTGCAGCACAGAAGCATCTATCTATTCCCCTTACAACTGAATGCTCTATAACTATTGCATTCTCTCACTTTTTACTCCTCCGACCGTATCCAAAACAGTATATCTGTTTTGCACGGGAATAACTGCAGCAGACTCCTGCACTGCCTGCCCAGCTTTCTTGCTCTTCCTGGCGGTCACTCTTTCCCTTCCTGCCTGTGGAGTCTGAGCGTGCAATAGTCTCTGCCTTGCGGATGCTCCACAGTGTCTCCAGCTGCCACTCCAGATCCGAAATATGGGTTTCCAGCTGGAGACACTTCCTGCACATGTGCTGGCCCTGGGCACTGGAAATTGGGTGAATGCAAAATTCTCAGAGGATCGTAGAACTTAGTGTGCTTACAGATATAGAGAAAAATGATACTGCAATCAGCTATGGTGCTTCACTCAAAGTGCTTAACAAGTTTGATCTGATTTTAGTAGCTAGGCCTTCTTAAATTCATACAATACTGCAGCACAAATCAATGTTTTGTTATGCTTACAGACTAAATAATGAAGCTTTATTATTATTTCACAAACAACAGGAAAATTCTACTCAAATATAAAATTTGAATTTTCTCAGTGGTTTTGAACACAAGGATGATAATTTCAAAACTGAAATGTTTAGTGAATTAGGAGTGATCATAGATCAGCAAGTGCAAGAGAGTTGAATGAATAAGTCTTGGTTTGCACTAAAATATAGGCTGCAGGGTTTTTGATGAGCTCAAGCTCATGCAGGATCAAAGATGAAAGGTCAGTAGAATATTGAAAAAGTCAAATTTGGAGGTAATAAAAGTATAGATGAAGGTTTTAGCAGCAAGTAATCTGAAGCAGGAGGAGAAACTGGCGATGTTGTAGAAGTGGAAACAGGCAGTTGTTGCAATTGAGAGGTTAGCTGATTAGAAGATAATTTCAAGTTCTGAACAGTTTATTCAGTCTGAGACAATGACAGGGGATGAGTATTGAACAAAGAACAATACAGCACAGGAAACAGGCCCTTCGGCCCTCCAAGCCTGCGCCGCTCATTGGTCCAACTAGACCATTCTTCTGTATCCCTCCATTCCCAGTCTGCTCATGTGACTATCCAGATAAGTCCCAGCGTGTCTACCTCCACCACCCTGCTAGGCAGTGCATTCCAGACCCCCACCACCCTTTGTGTAAAATACATCTCTCTGATATCTGAGTTAAACCTCGCCCCCCTCACCTTGAGCCTGTGATCCCTCGTGTTTGTCACCTTCGACCTGGGAAAAAGCTTCCCACTGTTCACCCTATCCATACCCCTCATAATTTTATACAACTCTATTAGGTCTCCCCTCATTCTCCGTCTTTCCAGGGAGAACAACCCCAGTTTACCCAAACTCTCCTCGTAGCTAAGACCCACCATACCAGGCAACATCCTGATAAACCTTCTCTGCACTCTCTCCAAAGCCTCCACATCCTTCCGGTAGTGCAGCGACCAGAACTGAACGCAGTACTCCAAATGTGACCTAACCAACATTCTACACAGCTGTAACATCAGGCGCCAATTTATATACTCTATACCCTGTCCTATAAAGGCAAGCATGCCATATGCCTTCTTCACCATCTTCTCCACCTGTGCTGCCACCTTCAAGGATCTGTGGACTTGCACACCCAGGTCCCTCTGTGTGTCTATACTTTTGATGGTTCTGCCATTTATTGTATAGCTTCCCCCTACATTAGTCCTACCAAAATGCATCACTTCGCATTTATCTGGATTAAATTCCGTCTGCCATTGCTCCGCCCAATTTTCCAGCCTATCTGTATCCTGCTGCATTGTCCGACAACGTTCATCACTATCAGCAAGTCCAGCCATCTTCGTGTCATCCGCAAACTTACTGATCCGGTTACCACACCGGTTACACCTTCTTCGAAATCATTTGTATATATCACAAATAGCAGAAGTCCCAGTACAGAGCCTTGCAGAACACCACTAGTCACAGATCTCCGGCCAGAAAAAGACCCTTCAACTACTACCCTCTGTCTTCTGTGGCCAAGCCAGTTCTCTACCCATCTAGGCACCTCTCCTTTTATCTCATAAGATTTAACCTTTTGCATCAACCTGCCATGAGGAACTTTGTCAAACACTTTACTAAAATCCATATGGATGACATCCACGGCTCTAGCCTCGTCAACCGTTTTTGTCACCTCCTCAAAAAAACTCCACCAAATTTGTCAGGCATGACCTCCCTCTTACAAAACCATGCTGTCTATCACTAATGAGATTATTCCGTTCTAAATGCGCATACATCCTATCTCTAAGAATCCTCTCCAACAATTTCCCTACCACGGACGTCAAGCTCACTGGTCTATAATTACCCGGGTTATCCATGCTACCCTTCTTAAATAACAGTACCACATTCACTATCCTCCAATCCTCAGGGACCTTACCTGTGTCCAATGAAGAGGCAAAGATCTCTGTCAAAGGCCCAGCAATTTCATCTCTTGTCTCCCTGAGAATCTAGAATAGATGCCATCAAGCCCTGGGGATTTGTCAGTTTTAATGTTTTCTAAAAAACCTAACACTTCCTTCCTTGTAATGGAGATTTTTCTAATGGGTCAACACTTCCCTCTGAGACACTCCCAGTCAACACGTCCCTCTCCTTTGTGAATACTGATGCAAAGTATTCATTTAGGATCTCCCCTACCTCCTTGGGCTCTAAGCATAATTCCCCTCCTTTGTCCCTGAGAGGTCTGATTTTTTTTCCCTGACAACTCTTTTGTTCCTAATGTATGAATAAATTGCCTTAGGATTCTCCTTAATCCTGTCTGCCAAGAACATTTCATGACCCCTTTTTGCCATTCTAACTCCCCGTTTGAGTTCTTTCCGACTTTCTCTGCATTCCTCTAGTGCTCTGTCTGTTCTTAGTTGCCTGGACCTAATGTACGCCTCTCTTTTCTTTTTGATCAGATCCTCAATTTTCCTGGTTATCCACGGCTCTCGAATCCTACCTTTCCTATCCTTCCTTTTTACAGGCACATGCCTGTCCTGCAGCCCCATCAACTGCTCCTTAAAAGACTCCCACATGCCAGATGTGGATTTACCCTCGAACAGCCTCTCCCAATCAACAGCCACCAATTCCTGCCTAATCCAGCTATAGTTAGCCTTCCCTCAATTCAGCACCCTACCTGAAGGACAACACTCATCCTTGTCTATTACTATCCTAAAGTTAACAGAATTGTGGTCGCTATTTTCCACATGTTCCCCTACTGAAACTTTGACGACCTGACCGGGCTCATTACCCAGTATGAGGTCCAGTATAGCCTCCGCTCTAGTTGCGCTATCTACATTTTGTTCCGAAGAATCTTCCTATACGCATTTTACAAATTCCTCACAGTCCAGACCCCCAGACCTAGGCACTTTCCTGTCTATACCAGAGAAATTAAAGTCTCCCGCTGCAACAACCCTATTTTTTCTGCACCTATCCAGAATCTCCTTACATATCCATTCCTCCACGTCCCGTCGGCTGTCGAGTGGTCTGTAGTTTACCCCCAGCATACTGACTGTGCCCTTCCTATTTCTGAGCTCCACCCACAGTGATTCATTACATGACCCCTCTAAATTGTGCACTGCTGTAATATGCTCCCTAACTAAAATTGCTACTCCCCCGCCTCTTTTAGCCCCTGCTCAATCTCGCACTGAAGCTTAAAACTAGGGATGAAGATAATAGCTTTGGCTATTCCAGACATTTCACTGGCAAAAATTGAGACTCATACAAGGTCGCAACTTGAAGAAGCAGTGAATAAAGTAGAACTTGACCTTGTTCAGGGTACCTATGGAATCTGACAGTGTGTCTATGGATTGAGGAGTCACAGTGTTTTATTTCTTTAAGGTGTGTGGGGTGTGGTAGACTTCTGAATGAGAGGAGGAAGGAGAGAGCTTTCAAAATTTCATCCAGTGTGGGGACCAGGGAGAGAAGCACTTAGGTGGGAAAATGGTAAACAGAGCAGAAGATTTATCTTATTCCCAGGATGAGCTTGAAAGGTGATGAGGGGTTCTCAGAGAAAAGCTATGAACTGGATTTGAAAGGTGACCAAGCATTCAAGGAATTAAGAAGGCAGGTACTTTGGAGATGGAGTGAAAATTTGCAAGGACAGTGAGATGAAGCATGAATTCGTTTGAGCAGGGGTAATGATGGCTGCTTGGAAGGGACAGTAACTTAGTAATATGTGTACTATCAGTTATAATGAGAACCAGAAAGCAAAGTTGGGTGGTCCGCTGTCTTTGTGGGAATAAAATCAAAGGAAATTTGTTTCACATTCAAGATGAGTTCGGAAAAGGAAGACATAAGACGACATAAATATGCATTAAATCAAAAAAGTGCAATTCCTTGGTGGGGGAGTGAGCAAATATATTTTTGCTTTTCATTGCTATGAAGTGTCTCCAGCAATTGCATGTGGCTAGTACAATATTTATACAGATGTGAACAACCTAGTTAGTCTACCAGTAGAATATTTAATATATATTCTAACTAACAAATGCATTTAGGAGAATTATTTTTGAGTCCTTTTATGTTTTTTTAAGGCTGTTTATTAACTCGTTTGCTGGGTAATGCGCCATCAGTTTTCTAAAATTCTGCTAGGATCTAAGGATTTAAATGGCGTATTTCAATATTTATATTAATTCTAGTATAACAAACATCTGAAATAGTGTTCTAAAAAATACTCTCCGCATTGTATTAATAATCCTTTATCCCAGCAAGGCTCCATCTAATGAAGAAATTGGTCACAGAATTTGCAAACTGAATACTGCAATTCTTCCAAGCAATAGCTGCAGGGAAAGTGTACATACAATATCCACTAAAATCAGAATAAATTAAATGCCAATCTTGATAAAATAGATGTAATGGAGCTGCTCTGAATGTTCAGCCAGCTCTGTGGGGATCTTTAATAGCCAAGATATTTACTGAAGACTATTTTATCTGAATACATTTCAAAATTAGAATTTGAGTTTCAAACATCACAAAGCTGCTGGATTTCTTCACCAAAATAAAGGAAGCAGTCTTGAGAAACATCTACTCTGTTTTGGTACACATTTATTAAAGTTTTCTGCATCCTAAATCTGGGCACTTAGAGCTAATAGTCTGAACAAGGCTAGTATTTGCACGCAAGTTAAAATAACTTGCCCTTTTGAATAGTAGAGATGTTCAGTAAAAGTTGGCTCAATAGAAGTAAAGGTTCAACATGTTTATAATTACATGTCACGGTGGCAAAGTGGTTAGCACTACTGCCTCACAGGGATCCGGGTTCAATTTCGGTCTAGGGTGACTGTGTGGAGTTTGCAAGTTTTCCCATGTCTATTTGGGTTTCCTCCAGAATCCAAAGATGCGCAGGTTAGGTGGATTGGCTAAGATAAATTGCCCGATGTATAGGCTAGATAGATTAACCATGGTTATTACACACAGGGTGGAGGAGTACAATGCTGAGTTGGTGCAGACTTGGTGGGCCAAATGGCTTCCTTCTGCACTGTAGGAATTCTATAATTGTACATTTGCAAAGATTGCGCAAATATAAGTAATGCAAATGTAGTTTCTCCTGAGACAAAAAGAACATTTTCCACACAATCACTTTTAAATTGTCTGAATTTCATCTAAAATGTTTTATGATTCTAATAGTAATTGCTTTCCTACTGCAATGGTGCATTACAAAACATCTTCCAATTAGAAGAAACATAGGTTTTCTGCTCTAAAAACATTTCTAATTAGGCAACTGGTCATAGTTGACTGCAATCATCTGAACAAAGAACAAAGAAAATTACAGCACAGGAACAGGCCCTCGGCCCTCCAAGCCTGCACCGACCATGCTGCCCGACTTAACTAAAACCCCCTACCCTTCCGGGGACCATATCCCTCTATTCCCATCCTATTCTTGTCAAGACGCCCCTTAAAAGTCACTACTGTATCCGTTTCCACTATCTCCCCCGGCAACAAGTTTCAGGCATCCACCACCCTCTGTGTAAAAAATCTGCCTCGTACATCTCCTCTAAACCTTGCCCCTTTTACCTTAAACCTATGCCCCCTAGTGATTGACTCTTCCACCCTGGGAAAAGCTTCTGACTATCCACTCTGTCCACGCCTTTCATAATCTTGTAGACTTCTATCAGGTCTCCTCTTCAACCTCTATCACTCCAGTGAGAACAAACCAAGTTTCTCCAATCTCGCCTCATAGCTAATGCCCTCCGTACCAGGCAACATCCTGGTAAATCTTTTCTGTATGCTCTCCAGAGCCTGCACATCCTTCTGGTAGTGTGGCGACCAGAAAACTCTATTTCTGGAAAACTCTATTCAAATTAATGAATCAATATTCTAAAAGTGGCTGTATTTAGAGATCAATTCCAAATGTGTTGCAACTCTAATGCACTAGCTGTATTGGATGAGCGAGAAATGCTGGCCAGATTACTGAGGAACAAATAGAATAAAGGAGTATGAATAGTATAAAACATGTGACAACATATGAGATGCATAAATATTTGGGACAGGATTCTCCCAAAACAAAACTAAGTGCACAATGGGTGGGAAAATGGGAGTATTTGTCACCCGTTTTACTGGATGTACTTACCAGAAAGAATCTCCCATACTCTGCACAATGCAGAGTGCCTCAGCACCTCAGCTTGGAAGTGGGGGTTCATCCTGCCCAAAAGGCCCCTGCACAGAGAATCACTGGCCTCCACCCTATCCCTCCAATCACTGGTCAACTGGACCTTCCGGCCCTGCTCCCAGTGTGCCCTGCCCCCTTTGGCCCCTCCCCTTGGCACTGCCTAATACCTGGTATACAGTGGCAAGGTGCCTGGTGGGCAGTGCCAGTTTACCCCATGAGCTGTGCCAGGGTGCCATGCTGGCACTCCCAGGCTTCCATTGTCCTTGGGCACCTTGCTCTTGCCCCCGACTTCCCGGGGGCCTCAATGGCCTCTGTCCCCACCAGTGGGGTAAGTCCACCTGTTCCCTTTACTGGGAAGTTGAAACCCTACTGGTAGGAACCATCCCTGGTAGTGGGGGAGACACTACCAGGCCCAGAGAATACCCAGAGAATATAAAAAATGTAATTTCATACAATAAACTGCTCTGAGCTGGTTTCAAGAGAATCCCAGCCATGGCGTTCTTACAGCCCAATTCGGAATGAATTTGTGACCTGGATTGAAGTTTGATTGCTGTCGCTCAAAAGGAACAGTGTTCTCCCATTACCAACTGGGGATCTGTAGTCCTGAGGTTTAAAGCTCCGCCTAGAAGAGCTGTGAAAACCTTGCAAGAATTTCTGCCATTAAGTAACTGATTTATTAGCAAAGTAGGTATTTTTTTCATTTGTGCACATTGTTTATTGGATTACAGATAAATAGAATTTCCAGGTTTATATTTACCCAAATAAATAAAACAAAATACTAATTGAAAACATTTTAGAAATTATGTGACCCAACTTGACTGATCAGTTTTGTGATATTGCTGTTTTTTAAAAATTGTTGGAAACAAAATGGGGGCCAATTATGCATTATTCAATGCTGGTAATTTTGCTGTTACTAACTTGTTCAATTTAAAGTTTATTTACCTGTCACAAGCGAGTGAAGTTTGTCATATTAACACTGCAATAAAGTTACTGTGGAATTTCCCTAGTCACCAGAGTCTGGTATCTGTTTGGGTCAATGCACTTAACCAGCACATCTTTCAAAATGTGGCAGGAAACCGGAGCACCCAGAGGAAACCCATGCAGATACAGGGAGAAAGTGCAAACTCCACGCAGACAGTGACCCAAATCAGGAATCAAACCCAGGCCCCTGGCACTGTGAGGCAGCAGTGCTAACCACTGTGCCACTAACCACTGTTTGAGGTATCAATCAATAAAATGGTTATTTGAGTCAAATGGTTATTTGTGACTCTGTGTACTAAGCAAACTATACAGATTGTAACATTTATGGTATATTTAATATTCCGCTGCATGTTATGTTTGTTCCTGCCTTATAACAAGGATAGGACCCTCTTGGAATGTTGTGAGAGGTCACCAGATCAGTTCAAGGTTCAATGAACAATAGTCAGTTTTCAGTCAGTTTTAATCAGAAGTGTCCCAGAAAGAGCGACGGGAGGAGGGGGGGAAGACAGGGAGTGAGATGAAGTTCTAGATAAAGGACAAAGACTGAGATAGCAAGAGGTCCCAGTTAAGAGAAAAGAAAGTAGAGTAACAGCCTTAAGTTAAAGAAAGGGATGAGGGGAACAGACCTCAAGTGAAGTGGACTCAGGAGAAGCCCTTATAATTGAGGACGACTCAGGAGAATCCCAAAGATCCAAGAAGGCGATCAAAGATTGGAGACTCCAGGCTGCGGGCCTTTGGAGAGAAAGTACCATTGAAGCAGTGGTCTTTTGTTTGGCACAGCCGAAGATTTGTTTGTAATTGTGCTTGTAAGTTGATGCTTGCGTATAGTCAGAAATCTAGGGGAATGACATCTTGGAAGGCAAGACTGAAACACTTCAAGTTGGATCTTCATTGAAGCCATCAAGTTGGAGCAACGTTTGGACAGAATTCCAAGGTAAGATGTTCAAAGGTTGAAACTGGACATACTCATGAGAAGGACGGCATTTCAAGGAGATTGGTTGAATCACTGTGTGACTAACATCTAGTAGGTTGTTGAAAACTCCATGAAATCTGTTTTGATCTGATTTAGTATTTATTGTGTAGTGTGGTGTGTTTGAGCTTAGCAGAAGATCGACATTGAAAATTGTGTATAACAATGCTCTAAAAAAGAGACATGTCAAAGCTCATCATGTCTTGCACTCATCAGGGCACATCACAAGAATACAAGTATAAGGGGAAAACAACAACTTACATTGTATGAGAAGAGAATGTTGATTGTTAGGCAAGTGGACTTGGGATTGGTAGAGGCATTGCCATGGAGAACAATCCTCAATTTACTAAGAATTGAGCTGATGACCAATTTAAGATAATCAGTCAGGCTCACAATGTGATGTGTGTGTGTACTGGAAGCTACATGAGAAACTGGTACACAAGGAACTGTTCTTTTCAGAGAGAAAGAACTTATGTGCTTATTTCAGATAAACAAAATAAATGATAGCCAGTCAGAAAGTTGCCTAATTTAAATTTCAAATAATGCTTGGCAGGTATCTAGCAACTGTTGCATTCTCCATGGCAATGTCTCCACCAGAATCCACTTGCCAAACATTTAGCATTCTCTTTTTACACAGTATAAATTGTTGTTTTTCTCCCTTATACTGGTATTCTTGTGAAGCGTCCTGATGAGTGCAAGACGAAAAACTTCAACATGCCTTTTTGTCCCCTCAAGCAACATTCAAGTTCTGTACTGCCAAATGAAAATTGTAATTGTTTTATCATTTTGAACTTGTAAAGTTTTGGTTTTTGTTCAAAACCTATGGAATTTGTGGCTTTCTTCACATAGTCCATGTCCTGAATCTCAAACCTTGCCTCCTTTGAACAAAATGTTATTGGTCCCTAACCGGATCTCACCAACAATTTGGGGTCTGGCCAAGGATTGTAACAATACTCTTTGGAGTGTAACATTTTTGAACTGTGACCTATTGAAAGGTGTGGCAGTTTAAATATTCCAATAAAGCTAATATGCCTGCATTAAGTGAAATGAGAAAGAATTGAAATGTATATTAATCAACTTTAAATTTCAGTTTTTAGAAGGTAGGCGAATTTTTTTTTTATTTTAAAGCTGCAGTATACCACACATAGTATATTATAGTCTTACAGAGGTATCACTGCACAATCATTGAGTGTAGGGGTTAGCTCATACAAATTACACATCATTCTGCAATTTTACCTTGGGGCAAAACCAAACAGGTATAAGGCACTACTATACAAACAGTCCCTCATATGTCAAGACATATTATTTAACCAAAGAGAGAGCTTAATTTGCCTTACTTTAATTTTACCTGAAATGTTCATTAATTTTGCATCCTCATGTTATTTTAAGTAACAGCAATACTGGAGATTTGATATCCTGTAGCAAATGGCTCACTTTCTGACAATTGTATATTCACAATACCCCTCCACTATTTACAGATGTGTGATGAAATGCTCTCCATTCGTCTGGATAGGTGCAGCTGCCCAACACTCAAAAAGCTTGACACCAGCATGAACAAAGCAGTCCACCTGATCGGAGTCTATCCACCTCCTTAAACATCAACTCCCTCTACTACAAGTGCACAGTGACAGCAGTGAAAGATAGGATTCAGCAACTTGTAAAGGCTTCCTTCCACAGCACCTTCCAAATCCACAACCTCTATGACAGAGAAGGATGTAGGCTGCAGGTTCATGGGAACACCAGCCTGCAAATTTTCCTCCTTCGTTCCTTCATTATAGCTGGGTTAATATCCTGAAACTCTCTTCTGAAAAGCACTACAGGAACAACTTCATTACACTGTAATGGTTCTAGGATGGTGGCTTCACCACTTCAACAATGGTAATACACATCCCAAGAGTGTATAAAAGCAATACATCCTAATTCTAATGTCAAACAAGTCACAATGACCAAAGTAATAATGTATTTTTTTTTAGTAATTATTACTCCTATACACTGAATTGTCATATTTAAGTTATGTTCTACTTTGAGAGCATTAGCAAATTATTGCATTTACATTTTAACCACCGAAAAATTAAATTGAACGGCTGTAATAATTTCACTTCTTTTTGCCAGAAATCAAACTTGACCCTTTACTGTTAATCTACAAAAATTACATTTTTATCGAGGAATATTTTGAAGATTCCTCAAATCTCCTTTTGTTTGGTGAAGTAATTTGAAGGTTCAAAAAATGTATTTTCCAACACATATATCACTTTTAGCAAACTATCCATGAGGAGTGAACTCATTTCAAACAAATGACACCTCAAAATGCATTAGCAATCACTGGAACATTATAGTACATGGGAACATTTTTTTAAATCATAAATTTAAGGGAACCATAGACTTAACTTGACCAAGAATTCCTTATGAGTTTTCTTTAAATACTTAAATTATCTTCAGTTACACTGACGTGTATCACAAGGAGTGCTTTAAATTACAGGATTGACACATTGACATAATTTCATGTACACTAGAATAGGGCATTTTAATAGGAAAAGGGTTAGAACATAGAACACTACAGCACAAACAGGCCCTTCAGCCCACAAGTTGCACCGATCACATCTATACCTACCAAGCCATAGAACTATCTATAACTTCCAATACCATTAGATCCAATATACTCATCCAGAAGTCTTAAAAAGACTCCAGCGAGTTCACCTCTACCACCACCGACTGCAGCCGATTCCACTCACCACCCTCTGAGTGAAAAACTTACCCCTAACATCTCCTCTGTACTCGCTTCCCAGCACCTTAAACCTGTGTCCTCTCGTAGCGACCATTTCAGCCCTGGGAAATAGCTTCCGAGAATCTACCCTGTCTATTCCTCTCAACATCTTATAAACCTCTATCAGGTCACCTCTCAACCTGCGTCTCTCCAGGGAGAAGAGACGTAGCTCCCTCAACCTATCTTCATAAGGCAATCCAGGCAACATCCTTGTAAATCTCCTCTGCACCCTCTCTATAGCTTCCACATCCTTCCTGTAGTGAGGCAGCCAGAACTGCACACAGTACTCCAAGTGGGGTCTGACAAGGGTCCTATAAAGTTGCAGCATTACCTCCCGACTCCTAAACTCAATCCCTCGATTAATGAAGGCCAGTACACCATACGCCTTCTTGACCACATCCTCCACCTGCGAGGCCGATTTAAGAGTCCTATGGACCCGGACCCCAAGATCTTTCTGCTCTCCAACCCAGCTAAGACTCCTACCCTTGATATTGTACTCCTGCATCCTGTTGGTCCTGCCAAAATGGACAACTATACATTTATCCGCGTTGAAGTCCGAATGAATTAAACAACTAATTCATTTTAGCAAGATTCAGAAAAAATCTCATCTAACACAATCATCTTGATAAATTCATTCTATTTCCTCTAACTCATTTACATAATTCCAGTAATTTATTCTACAAGTTTATTATTTACTGAAAAAGTTCCACTTCAAATTTTAGGCAGAATCTCAATCTCTTTCCCAAAGACGAAGTTCAATTTTCTTATTCGCTTCTCATAATTAAAAATTCTTTATTCCTTGCAATAATTTTTACTGTCAACCACTGAGCAATGCATCCTTTCTATGACTAGGTAATCAAAGCTGTACACAGTGCTTCAGATGAGGTCTATTTGTTATCTTTTCCAGCAACAGTAAAATTAGTCGTGATTTATATTCCAGCTGTCAAACCAATGCAACAAACAACATCTCACCAGAATACTAATATTATGGGATTTGATAAAATGGGACTGTATGTTTTATTTCAGTGCAATAGTTAAACAATTTCAATCCATCACTTGCATGAACATCTGAGACAAATTTAAGGAACTCAAGAAAAAATGAAGGCAGCACGGTGGCAGAGGTAGCACTGCTGCCTCACAGCACGAAGGACCTGGGTTTGATTCCTATCTTAGGTGACTATCTTAGGTGTGGAGTTTGCACATTCTCCCTGTGTCTGCATGGGTTTCTTCCAGGCGCCCTGTTTCCTCTCATAATCCAAAGAGGTGGATTGGCCATGCTAAACTGCCCCTTAGATGTGCCACCCAAAGATGTCACAGAGTCATAGAGATCTACAGCATGGAAACAGACCCTTTGGCCCAACTTGTCCATTGTATCCCTTTTTAACCCCTAAGTAGGTTTGGCCCATATCCCATTATATCCATCTTACCCATGTAATTGTCTAAACAATTTTTAAAAGACAGAACTGTACCTGTCTCTACTACTACCTCTGGCAGCTCGTTTCAGACACTCACCCCCTCTGTGTGAAAAAATTACCCCTCTGGACCCTTTTGTATTGGACCCCTCTCATCTTAAACCTATGCCCTCTAGTTTTTGACTCCCCTACCTTTGGAAAAAGATATTGACGATCTACCTGATCTATGCCCCTCACTATTTTATAGACCTTTATAAGATCACCCCTCAGCCTTCTACACTCCAGAGAAAAAAGTCCCATTCTATCCAGTCTCTCATTATAACTCAAACCATCAAGTCCTGGTAGCATCCTCGTAAATCTCTTCTGCACTCTTTCTAGTTTAATAATATCCTTTCTATAATAGGATGGCCTGAATTGTACACAGTATTCTAAATGTGGTATTACCAATGTCTTGTATAACTTCATCAAGACGTCCCAACTCCTGTATTCAATATTCTGACCAATAAAACCTAGCATGCTGAATGCCTTCTTCACCACTCTATCTATATGTGACTCCACTTTCAAGGAGCTATGAATACGTACACCCAGATCCCTTTGTTCTGTAAGTCTCCCCAGTGCCCTATCATTAACTGAGTAAGTCCTGCCCTAATTCAATCTACCAAAATGTACCATCTTGCATTTATCTAAATTAAACTCCATCTGCCATTTGTCTGCCCACCGGCCCAACTGATCATGATCCCATTGCAATTGGAGATCATTTTCTTCATTGCCCAGTATGCCACGAATCTTGGTGTCATCTGCAAATTTACTAATTATGCCTCCTATGTTCTCATCCAAATCATTAATATAAATGACAAATAACCAGTGGACCCAGCACTGATCCCTGAGGCACACCGCTGGTCACAGGCTTCCAGTTTGAAAATCAATCCTCTACAACCACGAGGCGACATGGTAGCATAGTGGTTAGCACTGTTGCTTCACAGCTCTCCAGGAACCTGGTTTGATTCCCGGCTCGGGTCACTGTCTGTGCGGAGTTTGCAGATTCTCCCCGTGTCTGTGTGGATTTCCTCCGGTTTCCTCCCACAGTCCAAAGGGGTGCGGGTTAGGTGGATTGGCCAAGCTAAATTGCCCCTTAGTGTCCCGGGATACGTAGGTTAGAGAGATTAGCGGGTAAATACGGGGATAGGGCTTGGGTGGAACTGTCGTCAGTGCAGACTCGATGGCCGAATGGCCTTTTTCTGCACTGTAGAGTTTCTAACCATCCTCTGGCTTCTGTCAAGAAGCCAATTTTGTATCCATTTAGATACCTCACCCTGGATCCCTGCAACAACCCACCATGCACATCTTGTCAAAGGCCTTGCTAAAGTCCATGTTGACAACATCAACTACACTACCCGCATCTATCTTCTTGGTTATCCCTTCAAAAAAAACTCAATCAAATTTGAGAGACATGATTTTCCACTCACAAAGCCATGCTGATTGTCCCTAATCAGTCCATGTGTCTCTAAGTGCTTACATTTCTCATGGTTCAGATAAGCCACATAGTTTTAATACTTATCATGGTTCAGACAACTAACAGTATGAGCACTCCCGCATGTACACAACCTACCTGGGATGACTCCTGCTCTGCCCAAGGTCACAAGAAACTCCAAAGAATCATAAACGAAGCCCAGTTCATCATTAAACCAGCCTCCCATCCATTGATTCTGTCCACACTTCCCGCTGCTTTGGAAAAGCAGCCAGCATAATCAAGGACCCCACACACCCCAGACATACTCTCTTACACCTTCTTGCGTCGGTAAAAAGATACAGAAGTCTGAGGTCACATACTGACTCAAGAACAGCTTCTTCCCTGCTACCATCAGACTTTTGAATGGACCTATGTCATATTAAATTGATCTTTCTCTGCACCCTAGCTACAACTGTAACATTGTATTCTTCACCCTCTCCTTTCCTTCTCTACATACGATATGCTTTGTCTGTATCATGTGCAAGAAAATACATTTCACCGTATACTAACATACATGACAATAATAAATTAAATCAAACCTGATGAGTTTTTCCAGCATTTTCTGCTTTTACTTTGGCTTAGAAATTAGTTTAGGCCAGTTGCAAGTTGCCAGGCTGATAGAGAACTATCCCTGTACCTGAAGATGGAAATTTGGGATTGCAACAAAAAAAGCTGAGGAACTATGCTACCATCTCACTCAGAGGTCATTGTCTATTCTCGACCCAAGGCTGATACCTATGCTACTATATTGAAGTTGTACAATGCTCTGGTTGGGACACATAAACTCAAGAGTCATACAGCACAGATACAGGCCCCTTGGCCCCCATTTCTATGCCAACCATCAAATACCAATATATACCAATCCCATTTATTAGTGCTTGGTCCATAACCTACTATGCCATGGCAATTTAAATGCTTGTCCAGATGCTTCTTAAATGTTGCTAGTGTATGTGCTTCCACCACCCTTTTCAGGCAGCACGTTCCATATTTCCACCGCCCTCTGGGCGAAAATATTTTTCCTCAGATCCCCTGTAAACCACTTACTCCTTACCTTAAACATATGCCCTCTAAGTCATAGAGGTTTACAGCATGGAAACAAGCCCATCAGCCCAACTTGTCCATGGCACCCAGTTTTTACCATTAAGCTTGCCCTAATTGCCCATGTTTGGCCCATTTACCTCAAAACCAATCTTACCTATGTAACTGTCGAAATGCTTTTTGAGTTCTGGTCTTCAACATTTCTGCCGTGGGGAAAAAAATTCTTACAATCTAATTTATCTTTGGCTTTCATCATTTTGCATACCTCTATCAGATATCCTTCCTCTCCAGGGAAAACAGATCCAGTTTATTCAGTCTGTCCTCATAGCTGAAATTTTTCACCTCATTCAACATCTTGGTGAATCTCCTCTGCATCATCTCCAATTTAACCATATCTTCCCAATAGTGTGGCAACCAGAACTGCACACAATACTCTATCTGTGGCTTCACCAAAGTTTTATACAGCTGTACCACGACCAGGCTGCTCCTATATTCAATGCCCCAGCTAATGAAGGCAAGCATTCCCTTTGCCTTCTTCACCACCCTATCTCCCTGTGCTGCCACCTTCAGGGATCTATGGATTTGTACATCAAGGTGCCTTTGTTCCTCAATACTTCCAAGGGACTTACTGTTCATATACCCTACCCTTATTAGACCACCTAAAATACATTACCTCACATTTATCAGGATTAAGTTCCATCTGCCATTGCTCTGCCTAATTTACCAGTTGATCAATATCTAGCCTAAGACTATCCTCACTATCAACAACACCATCAATTTTTACCATCTGCAAATTTACTAATTATACCTTCATCTTGAACATTTCATTTATTTCTAATCAATAACGGGCAAGGGAAATGTCCAAAACCAAGGATACGATGGTGAGAAGGACAACAAGATTGATATAATAAATGTAATATAATAAATTGTCACTAGAGAGGTAGTGCTTGATAGATTAATGGGACTGAAGGTGGACAAGTCCCCAGGACCGGATGGAACGCATCCCAGGGTTCTGAAGGAAATGGCGGAAGTGATAGTGGATGCCTTAGTAATTATTTACCAAAATTCACTGGATTCCGGGGAGGTGCCGGAAGATTGGAAAACGGCTAATGTTACACTGCTGTTTAAAAAAGGTAGCAGACTAAAGGCAGGGAATTATAGGCTGGTTAGTTTAACATTTGTAGTTGGAAAAATGCTTGAATCCGTCAAAGATGAAATAGCGAGGCACCTAGAAAAGAATGGTTTGATAGAGCAGACGCAGCACGGATTCATTAAGGGGAAGTCGTGTTTGACGAATTTATTGGATTTCTATGAGGATGTGACTAGTGCGGTAGACAGAGAGGAACCGGTGGATGTGGTGTTTTTAGATTTTCAAAAGGCGTTTGATAAGGTGCCTCATTAAAGGTTGCTACAGAAGGTTAGGGTGCACGGAGTTGGGGGTAAGGTGTTAGCGTGGACAGAGGATTGGTCGTCTAATAGGAAGCAGAGAGTTGGTATCAATGGGTGCTATTCTGATTGGCGGTTGGTGACTAGTGGAGTGCCACAGAGATCGGTGCTGGGGCCTCAGCTATTTACCATTTATATAGATGATCTGGAGGAGGGGTCTGAGTGTAGGGTGACAAAATTTGCTGATGACACGAAGATGAGTGGTAAAGCAAATTGTGTGGAGGGCGTGGAAAGTCTGCAGAGGGATCTGGATAGTCTGAGTGAGTGGGCGAGAACCTGGCAGATGGAGTACAATGTTAGCAAGTGTGAGGTTATCCACTTTGGCAGAAATAATAGTAAGAGGGATTACTACTTAAAGGGCGAAAAACTGCAGCATGCTACGGTGCAGAGGGTCCTGGGGGTCCTTGTGCATGAGTCGCAAAAACCCAGTCTGCAGGTGCAGCAAGTGATCAAGAAGGCAATTGGAATGCTAGCCTTTATAGCGAGGGGGATAGAATATAAAAGCAGGGAGGTCTTGCTGCAACTGTACAGGTGAGACCGCAGCTGGAGTACTGTGTGCAGTTTTGGTCGCCGCACTTGCGCAAGGATATTTTGGCCTTGGAGGGAGTGCAGAGAAGGTTCACTCGGCTGATACCAGAGATGAGGGGGTTGGACTATGAAGAGAGACTAAATAGACTGGGTCTGTACTCGCTGGAGTTTAGAAGGATGAGGGGGGATCTTATAGAGACGTATAAGATAATGAAAGCGATGGATAAGGTAGAGGTAGAGAGATTCTTCCTGCTTAGAAAGGATAGCAGGACTAGAGGACACAGCCTCAAGATGTGTGTGTGTGTGTGTGTGTGGCGGGGGGGGGGGGGGGGGGGGAGCAGTTTAGAACGGATGAGGAGGAACTTCTTCACTCAAAGGGTGGTAAATCTCTGGAATTCTCTGCCCGTTGAAGTGGTGGAGGCTACCTCGCTAAATATATTTAAGTCACGGGTAGATAGGTTTTTGACAGACAAGGGAATTAAGGGTTATGGGGAGAAAGCGGGAAAGTGGAACTGATCCACTTCAGATCAGCCATGATCTTATTGAATGGCGGAGCAGGTTCGAAGGGCTCAATGGCCTACTCCTGTTCCTATTTCTTATGTTCTTATGTAAATGAATGGTAAATACAGCACAAACTCTATTAGAAAGTGGGAGAATCAGTCGGGAAGGTTCATTTTTTGTGTTCCTGTTTATCTTGACCACAATTCCCTATCAAGATGCAGTGAATCCAGGCATTCACTGAGAACAGACAGGGGATAAATGAACACAAAATATCCCCATGTGGTGACTACATACTTGAACAGAAAGTAAATCAAACCACATCGTTCTCAAACATTTTTCAAAGTATCAAAGGATTTGTGCAATTCTTATAGAGCTGTGGGCTGAAAACAGCATGGGTCAAAGAAGAAAAGTACAGCTCAGAAACAGGCCATTTGGCCCTCCAAACCTGTGCTGATCATGATACCTGCCTAAACTAAAACCATATGTATTTACGGAGCCCGTAACCTTCCATTCCCATCCTATTCGTGGGCCGAAGGGCCTGTTCTGCGCTGTAATGTTCTATGTTCTATTCATGTATTCGTTTAGTTGCCCCTTAAATACCGCTTTTGTACCTGCTCCCAACACCTCCCCAGGCAGCGAGTTCCAGACATTCACCACTCTCTTTGCAAAAAACTTACCTTGCACATCTCCTCTAAATTTTTCCCCATGCATCTTAAACCTATATCGCCGAATACTTGACTTTTCTACACTAGGAAAGAGCATCTGACTATCCACTCTGTCCATGTCACTCAATCTTGTAAACTTCTTTCAGGAGACTCCTCAACCTCCGTGATTCCAGTGAGAATAAACCAAGTTTATCCAACTTCTCCTCATAGCTAATACCCTCCAGACTGGGCAACATTCTGATAAACCTCTTCTGTACCCTCTTCAAAGCATCCAGACCTTTCTATTAGTGTGGCGATCAGAATTCTACACAATATCCTAAATAAGACTGAACTAAGGTCCTGTATAGCTGCAGCATGACCTGCCAATTTTTATACTCAGTGCCCCGACCAATGAAGACAAACATGCTATATGTTTTCTTGACTACCTTATCCACCTGCAGTACCACTTTCAGTGATCAGTAGACATACAAGCCCAGATTTCTCTGCCTGTCAATACTTCTAAGGGTTCTACCATTTACTGTATAATTCCCACATGCATTGGATCTTCCAAAATGCATTATCTCACACTTGTCCGGATTAAACTTCATCTGCCATTTCTCTGCCCAAGTCTCCGACTGGTCTATATCTTAATGTGTCCTCTGACAATCCTCTTCACTATCCACCACACCACTAATTTTTGTGTTGTCTGCAAACTTATGTATCAGGCTAGCTACATTTTCCTCCAAATCATTTATATGTACTACGAACAACAAAGGTCCCAGAACTGATCCCCGTGGAACACCGCTAGTCACAGCCTTCCATTCAGAAAAGCACCCCCTTACTGCTACCCTCATTCTATGGCCAAGCCAGTTCTGTATCCATCTTGCCAATTCTCGTCTGATCCTGTGTGACCTCATCTTTCGTATCATCTGCCATGAGGTACTTTGTCAAAGGCTTTACTGAAGTCCATGCATACAACATTCACTGCCTTTCCCTCATCTATCACTTCTGTCACTTCCTTGAAAAACACGATCAAGTTAATGAGGCATGATCTCCCCTTCATAAAACCATGTTGCGTCTCACTAATACATCCAATTATTTCCAAGTGGGAATAAATTTTGTCTTGAATAATCCTCTCCAATAATTTCCTTACCGCTGACACAAGGCTTACTGGCCTATAATTTCCTGAATTATCCCTGCTGCCCTTCTTAAACAATACAACAACATTGGCTATCCTCCAGTCCTCTGGAACTTCACCTGCAGGCACTGAGGATGCAAAAATTTCTGTCAAGGCCCCAGCAATTTCTGCCCTTGTCTCTTTCAGTATTCTAGGGTAGATCCCATCAGGCCCTGGGGATTTATCTACGTTAATGCTTTTTAAGATGCCCAATACCACCTCCTTTTTGATATCGACACGTCCCAGAATATCTACACACCCCATCCATAGCTCCTCTTTGGTGAGCACTGAGGCAAAGTATTCATTTAGTATCTCACCCATTTCCTCTGGTTCCAGGTGTAGATTCGCTCCACTATCCTTGAGTGGACTAACACTTTCCCTGGTTACCCTCTTGCTCTTTACATACATATAAAATGCCTCAGATTTTTCTTAATCTTGTCTGCCAATGACTTTTCATGACTCATTTTAGACTTCCTAACTCCTTCCTTAAGTTCCTTCTGGTCAAGATGGATTTCATCCTAGAGTCTTTAAAGAAGTGTCGAGAGAGATAGTGCATTATTTTCAATTTCCACAAACTTCCTCAATTCAGGGAAGCGCCCATTAGATTGCAAGATAGCAAATGTTACTTCATTATTCAAAAAAGGAGACACACACACAAAGTAGGAAACTACAGCCCCATCTGTCAGAGGAAAAAAATGTCACAATGCTAGAAGCTATAATTAAAGAAGTTATAGCACAAGGAATGGAAGGAAAGTGCTTATGTCTGAACATTGAATTCAAGAACTTCAGAACATGAACTCTTCTCCTTTACTTTCACCCTATTTCCATTTATTTTACTTTGTTTCTTATTTTCATCTTACTTGTCCCATTTTTATTATTTCACATTTTTATTTTTATTTGTCCATTTCTGAAATCTTGCTCTCCATCTTGGCTTCCAACCAACCCCCCCTTCCCACTTACTCCTCCCCCCCCATTTGTCCTCTGCGCCTTTATTCTGCCATTCACACATTTCAATCTCTTAATGGGTGCGCCTTCGTCAGCCTTTATCATCACCATTTACATTCCCTTCGTTCAATTACAGCACCCCCTCCCCACTCACATAGTATAAATCCTGTCCTATTTTCTTCGTCTTTAGCTCTGATGAAGAGTCATCCAGACTTGAAATGTTGGCTTCATTCTCTCTCCACAGATGCAGTCAGACCTGTTGAGTTTTTCCAGCATTTTCTGTTTTAGTTGTTGAGCATAAGTGGGTATTTTTCAGGTTGGCAAGACATAAACGAGTAACATGCTATAGGGTGCTAGGACTTCAACCCATTAACAATTTATATAAAGAACTTGAATGAAGGGATGATTGACAAATTTGTTGATGACACCAATATAGGTATGAATGTAATTTGTGAATTGGACATAAGGAGACTACAAAAAGATATAGATAGGTTAAATGGGTAGGCGAAGATCTGGCAAATGGTTTATAATGTGGGAAATTGCGAAATTGTCCATTTGGGTAGGAAGAATAAAGAAGAAGCATATTATCTAAATGGTGAGAGTTTGCAGAGCTTTGAATGCAGAGGGCACTGAGTGTCTTAATGCATGAAACACAAAAGGCTGACATACAGGTACGGCAAGTAATTAGGAAAGCTAATTGAATGTTATCATTTATTGCAAGGGCAACTGAAATCAGAAGTGGAGAAGTTATGCTTCACTTTTACAGGGAACTAGTGAGACCACATTTGGAGTGCTGTATAGTACTGGTTGTCTTATTTATGGAAGGATGCCTTGAAATCATTTCAGAAAAGGTTTACCAGACTAATATCTGGAATGGGTGGATTGTCTTATGAGGAAAGGATGAATAGGCTGGGGTTGTATCCGCTGGAGCTTAGGAGAGTAAGAGGCAACTCGATTACAACATACAAGATCCTGAGAAGATCTTGAAAGGCTGGATGTGAAGGTGGTCATCGGTAAGGTGTTAAAAGAATACTTCTCTTCAATCTTCACTCTGGAAAAGGAGAATGTAGGTAGGGAATTCAAGTAAAGGGACTTTGCAGTTTGACATAGGAAAATGGAAGGTATTGGAGGTTCTGATGGGCCTAAAAACAGACAAATCTTGTGGCCCTGGATGAATTGCAGCCCACGCTGCTGTGGGAGGTGAGGCAAGAAATTGCAAGGGCCCTGACACAAATTTTTAATTCCTCTTCGGTCATGGGAGAAGCATCAGAGGACTGGAAAATGGTTAATGTGACTTCACTTTTCAAAAAGGATGGTGGAGATGACTAGTGAGTCTTACATTAGTGGTAGGGAAAATTCTGAAGAGAAGAATTAATCTCCACTTGGCAAGGCATGAATCAATTAGGGATAGTCAGCATGGCTTTGTCAGGAGGAGATCATGCCTAACAAATGTTAGAATTTTTCGCAAATGTGATCATGTGTATGGCTGAGAGAAGTTCAATTGATGTAGTTTATATGAATTTTCGCAAAACTTCTGACAAGGTCCCACATGGGAGATTGATTGAGCACATGGAATTCTGGGAAACTTGGTGAGCTGGATCAGAAACTAGCTTAGTAATAGGACACAAAGGGTAGTGGTAGATGGCTGTTCAAGTGACTGAAGGCCGGTGTCCAGTGGAGTACCATAAGGATCAGTACTGGGACCATTGTTGTTTGTTATATACATAAATGATATAGATGAAAAAGTGGAGGGAATGTTAAGCAAGTTTGCAGACAATATCAAGGTTGGTAGGGTGGTGAAGGTGAAGGTTGTAGGTTACAGAAAGAATTAGATGGGTAGGTCAGATGGGCAGAGCAGTGCCAGATGATATTTAACCCTGATACGTACGAAGTGATGCATTTTGGAAGAAGAAACAAGATGAGGGAGTATTTCATGAATTGCAGGACACTAGAAAACTCAGAGGAACACAGAGGTCTCAGGGAATTAATCACAAATCCCTGAAGGCGGCAGAACATGTGAACAGGACAGTTAAGAAGGCATATGGAACACTTGGTTTTGCCAGTCGTAGTATAGAGTACAAAAGCAAGGAGATAATGTCGAAGTTGTACAGAGTGTCGGTTAGGCTACAGCTAGTGTATCATGTGCAGTTCTGATCACCTTACTAAAGAAAGGATGTGATAGCACTGGAGGGGGTACAGAGAAGATTCACCAGGATTTTACCTGGGATGCAGCATTTGAGCTATGAGGAGAGACTGGATAGCCTTGGATTGTTTTATTTAGAGCAGAGAAGCTAAGGAGAACATGATTGAGGTATATAAAACTATGAGGGGTACGGACAGGGTGGGCAAGGAGCAGCTGTTCCCTTGGTTGAGAAATCGATCATAAGGGGGAATAATTTTGGAGTAAGGGGCAGGAGATTCAGAGGGGATTTGAGAAAGATCTTTTTTACTCGGAGGATGGTGTGAATCTGAGATGCACTGCCTGAGAAGGTAGTGGAGGCCAGAAACCTTACAATCTTTAAAATATATTTTCATGAATACTTGAAATATCATAACATTCAAGGATATGGGACAAGTGAAGGAAACTGGGATTGGCACAACCTTTAGTATTAATTATTGTTGGTGTAGACTCAATGGGCCTTTTCTGCATTGCATGACTTTATGATTATGACTCTAAGGCGTTTGCTCTTGTAGGAGAATCCAGAACCAGGATCACTGTTCAAAAATAAAAGTTGGTGTAGGTAGAGTCTTTGAATAGTTTTAAGACATAGGTGGAAAGATTCTTGTTAAGAAGTGGGTGATGGGGTATATAGGGGGTAGATGGAATGCAAATTTCAGATTACTATCAGATCAGCCATGATCTTACTAAATGGAGGAGCAGCCTGGGAAGCTGAAAGGTCTTACTGAAAGGCATGTTTTTCACGTTGGATGTCTCCATGGATATAAGAACCATGATACATAAAAATCTGCATAAGTCAGGAGTTAAATACTTTGGTTTATGTTGCTACATTTTAGGATTTCTGATAATGCTGCTATAAAAGACCTCGCGCAGTACTACTAACTTGTTCTTGGACATTCATAACTTCAGAGTCATACAGCCATTTATGGCAAAGGAGGTCATCATTTGGCCCATCAAGCCCATGCCATCTGACAGTTGAGCTTGGAAACGTGATTTAGATGACCTTGTTTGGTTGGTCATCTTTTGAAAGCTTGCAAAAGCATATGTATATAAATATTCAGTTCCAATCAAAGGAGGCTGTTAATTTTCAAGTCACGTCATCAAGAAAATCATCATACAGGATTATCACATCATCATACAATGACCTGTAAGACCCACAGATTATGTATGGAAACAACTGACTTCAATATATTTGAGAAGGCATCTATGACAAATCTAAATTCCAAATATCATTTGGCACTGAAACCTCCAATACAAATGGAACTCTCATTTTCCCTAATCACAACCTAACCAAATGAAACAATCTGTTCAAATCACTCCTGTATAGGGCAAGTAAAATAAAAATGCGACTTTTCTCCTGCCTATTCTACCTACTTCAAAAGCTGTATGCCAAAGTATTTGACTGAAAATTCCATGGGCAGTTTTACCTCCAAATTCTACTGGATACACATCTAAGAACATAAGAACTAGGAGCAGGAGTGGGCCATCGAGCCCTTCGAGCCTGCCCCGCCATTCAATAAGATCATGGCTGATCTGAAGTGGATCAGTTCCACTTTCCCGCCTGCTCCCCAAAACCCTTAATTCCCTTGTCTATCAGAAATCTATTTACCTGTGACTTAAACATATTCAACGAGGTAGCCTCCACCACTTCAATGGGCAGAGAATTCCAGAGATTCACCACCCTTTGAGTGAAGAAGTTCCTCCTCAAATCTGTTCTAAACTGACCCCCCCGCCCCCTTATTTTGAGGCTGTGCCCTCTAGTTCTGGTTTCCTTTCTAAGTGGAAAGAATCTCTCGATCTCTACCCTATTTAACCCCTTCATTATCTTGTAAGCCTCTATAAGATCCCCCCTCAGCATTCTAAACTCCAATGAGTACAGGCCCAGTCTATTTAATCTCTCCTCATAAGGCAACCCCCTCATCTCTGGTATCAGCCTGGTGAACCTTCTCTGTACTCCCTCCAAGGCCAATATATCCTTTCGCAAACAAGGGAACCAAAACTGCACACAGTACTCCAGCTGCGGCCTCACCAGTACCCTGTACAGTTGCAGCAAGACCTCCCTGCTTTTATATTCTATCCCCCTCGCTATAAAGGCCAACATTCCATTTGCCTTCTTGATCACCTGCTGCACCTGCAGACTAGGTTTTTGCAATTCGTGCACAAGGACTCCCAGGTCCCTCTGCACAGTAGCATGCTGCAACTTTTCATCATTTAAATAATATTCCTTCCTACTATTATTTCTCCCAAAGTGGATAACCTCACATTTGCCAACGTTATACTCCATCTGCCAGGTCCTCACCCACTCACTTAGCCTCCAGATCTCTGCAGACTTTCCGTGTTCTCCACACAATTAGCTTTTCCACTCATCTTCGTGTCATCAGCAAATTTTGTTACCCCACACTCAGCACCTTCCTCCAGATTGTCTATGTATGTGGTAGACAGTTGAGGCCCCAGCACCGATCCCTGCTGCATGCCACTAATCACCAACTGCCAACCAGAAAAGCACCCACTGATTCCAACTCTCTGCTTCCTGTTAGATAGCCAATCCTCAATCCACGCTAACACTTTACCCCAATTCTGTGTACCCTAACCTTCTGTGATGCACCTTATTGAACGCCTTCTGGAAATCTAAAAACCACATCCACTGGTTCCCCTCTGTCTACCGCACTAGTCACATCTTCATAAAAATCCAGTAAATTTGTTAAACATGACTTTCCCTTCACGAATCCGTGCTGCATCTGTTTGATCGAACCGTTCTTTTCTAGGTGTCTGCTATTTCTTCTTTAATGATGGATTCTAGCATTTTTCCAACTACGGACGTTAAGCTAACCAGCTAGTAGTTACCTGCCTTTTGTCTGCTACCTTTTTTAAACAGTGGCGTAACAGTAGCTGTTTTCCAATCTGCGGGCACCTCCCCAGAGTCCAGTGAATTTTGAAAAATAATTACTAAGGCATCTGCTATTACTTCTGCCATTTCTTTCAGAACCCTGGGATTGCATTCCACCTGGTCCTGGGGACTTGTCTACCTTCAGTCCCATTAGTCCACCAAGCACTACCTCTCTAGGAACAGTAATTGTATTAAGGACCTCATCTCCTACCAACCCCCTATCTTTAATATTCGGTAAGCGATTTGTGTCCTCCTCCGTGAAGACCGACACAAAAAACTTATTTAAAGTCTCAGCCATTTCCTCGTTTCCCACCATTAAATCCCCCCTCTCGTCCTCCAAGGGTCCAACATTCACTCTAGCCAGTCTCCTCTTCTTTATATATCTGTAAAAACTTTTACTATCATTTTTTACACTTAGAGCTAGTTTAGTTTCATACTCTATCTTTCCTTTATCGCTTTCTTAGTCATTCTTTGTTGTTTTTTTAAATCTTTCCCAATCTTCTGATTCCCCACTATTTTTAGCCACTTTGTACGCATCGGTTTTTAATTTAATACTCTCCTTTATTTCCTTCAATATCCACAGCTGGTTATCCCTTTTCTTACAGTCCTTCTTTATCACCGGAATATATTTCTGCTCAGTACTGAAAAAGATCTCCTTAAAAATCCTCCACTGTTCCTCAGCTGTCCTACCAACTAGTCTGCGCCCCCAATCTACATTACCCAATTCTGCCCTCATCCAATTCCTCCCCTCTGTTCAAGCAGAGGACACTGGTTTGGGACCCTACTTTCTCACCCTCCATCTGCATCAGAAATTCAACCATATCGTGATCACTCGTCCCAAAAGGATCCCTCACAAGAAGATCCCTAATTCTACCTGCCTCGTTACACAGTACCAGATCTAAGATAACTCGCTGCCTCGTAGGTTCCGTAACATACTGTTCAAGGAAACTATCCCGACAGCATTCCAAGAACTCTTCCTCAAGCCCACCGTGTCCGACTTGAGTCAACCAATCAATATGCAGGTTAAAGTCCCCCATAATTATCGCCACTCCATTTTTGCACGCATCAATTATTTGCTTGTTTATAGCCTGCCCCACCTCAAAGTTATTATTTGAGGTCCTATAGACCACACCCACCAGTGACTTTCTCCCCTTGTTATTCCTTATCTCCACCCACAACGATTCCACGTTTTGCTCTTCGGACCCTATATCTTCTCTTACTACCGCCCTGATATTATCCTTTATTAACAGAGCTACCCCACCCCCTTTTTCTTCCCATCTATCCTTCCTAATGTCTGACACCCCTGGATATTTAGTTCCCAGTCCCAGACACCCTGCAACCACGTTTCCGTAACAGCCACTAGATCATATCCATTTGTGCTGGCATGAACACGCTGTTCGTTCTTCATAGTGATGGTGCTTCCAGAATCATGAGAGACAGGTACATCAGGATTTTGGTGCAGAAATAATGAAGTTATATGGCAACATATGTTCAAGACAGAATGATATGACACTTGGAAGTGATGGTGCTGTTTTTGATCTTCCTGATGGAATAGGTTGTGGGGTGGGGAATTGCACTGAAAGTAAACATGGTGAGTTGCTGCTATGCCCTCTTTGGCTACAAGACATTGAAGAATCCAGCGACACCTTGTCACTGCAGAGGGCAGTTTTGTCCTGGATGTTGTTAAGCTTCCTGAGGAAATTTGACCAAACATTTACAACAATCTTAACAAATGCCAAACAAAAACAGAAAGAAGAAACTCTCAAAAACCCAGAAAACAGTCAGGAATACAGATTTGCAACAAAATTTGTTGCATGCTGATTGTTGACTGAGCTGAAGTGACCTCAGGAAATAAATATTGTCATCCAGGAGCACAACAGCTTAAAATAATTAATCAAATTAACAACTTGAAGAGCTGCCACTGTTTGTCCCGATATTAATTGTTTATCGATCATGCTCCAGAGTTGAACTTCTGATGCACAGGCATTTTTATTATACATACTTGACGTGTTTTTGGAAGGTTGTGTTAGCAGGAAACAACAGACATCTGCATTTCAAAGCTTTTAAATCTGATCAAGTCTAGAGTATTTTTCTGTGATCCAAGATTAGTTTGATTCCAATGTGTAATTATTTTGTGCTTAGAATAACTAAACCTAGATACTTACCTGCTGCTTCAATACCAAATTCTTCACTCCTTCCATTACAAATTGTGATCCAGTATTCATTACACGTGAAAGCAGACTGAAAAAAAAACAGGACTTTATAATGTACTCATTCTTCAGCAATCTGTCAATCAAAACTTTGTTAGGCTACCAATTGTATCAGTTATTTGCAATGCAAAGGTGTGAATTGAGATTTTCCACATTTGCGAATATCATGGACGTAGTTTTTCTTAGCTTTGGAAAATTCTTAAACATCCTAGCTGTTTTTCCTTGTGAGTGATCAGTACATAACAAAAGATCTGTTGTAATCCAGGAGATGCTTTCAATTATACAACCAGAGGTTCCTCTGTAGAAGTACAAACATTCCAACCATTGATATTTGTCTGGTGGCTTCACATTTTGAAAGGCAGCCACAGTGTTAAGCTTCTGGTGTGATTTTCTCAAAGTAATATAACTCTATCTTTGTATTGCACTTAAAAATGACTTTATATATTCATGCAGAAGTTGTGATAGACACTATGAAAAGGCATTTTTTTTCCAATCAATGTTTTATCAGTACACAAATTCATTAATTTATGTGCTTCCTTGCTGTCACAAAATTGGGCATGCAGGTTAAGTCACCATATTCCATGATACATACAAATGATATCTGTTTGGGGACCCACACAAGCCTCATCAGACAGGCAAAACAAAATTTAATTGGTCCTACACTTTTGTGGTTTTCTTGTCAAACTTCTTATTCATCTGAAACCATGAAGCAGCATGCCATATACTTGCTTCTCAAAGATTGGTACAATTTGTTTACTGTCGGTGTTTCAAAAAAATGTATTGCTCAATTTTATTTTCATGTGGTGGAACCATTTCTGTCACTATTTGGGCTCTATTTCTTCTGAATTTCAGAACTTCAACTTCTATCTTGGTTTCTTATGGCCATTTGTATGCAGCTGCTATCACGCATGTAAGACATCAAATGGGCAGGGTGACAATTCCTTCATGGATCTCAATGACACTCCTAGATTTTCAGGCTGAAGGGACAAAAAGGCTGGTGTATTTATAGTGTTGTACATGCACCCACTTTTACCCGACAATTGTATTTTGAAACTCAGAAGGCTGTAATTTGACATCAGGGAGAAAACAGATCTTAGTAAGTATTTATAACTTCTGTTGACTTAAATGGAAATGAAACTGAAGTGAGATGTAAAGAGCTGGCCGATCTGCTACTGTCTGGTCGCAAAAGTGAGAATTCACTCCAGAAGGTTCCTCCAATGAGCATAATCATATGAATGGGGACAGTGACATGGTGATAATGTTACTGGACTAAAGATTAAAGGCCCAGGCTAATACTAATTTAAATTGAATTAATTAATCTGTAATTAAAAGCTAGACTCAGTAGTCATGCACATGAAAACTATTGAACTGTTGTAAATACCCAGTTGTTCACTAATGCCTTTTAAAGGAAAAAGTCTGCTATCCTTACCTGGTCTGGCCTGCTTGTGACTCCAAACCCAAACAATGTGGCTGACTCTTAAATACCTTCTAAAATGATCTATTCAATGATCTACTCAATGTACCAAGGTGCTGCAGCAAAGTAGAATTTTAGAAAACTAGACAGACTAGAAACGAATACAGCACACGCTTCTATGTTAACCCTGCAAGGTCCTCCTTATGAAATCTGTGCCAAATTTGAGAAAGCTGTCCCACAGACAAGGCAGCAACAGCCTGGTCTAGTCATGCTCAATGAATCATATCTTACAGCCAAAGTTGCAGACAACTCTATCACCATCTTTGGATAAGTTCCTGCCCCACCTGCAGGCCAGAGGTAGTGAGGCAGTGGTACATTGTCAAGAGAGATTCACAATTATTATAAAGCGGAGGTGGATTCCCCCCTCTTGGAAACAAACAACTCAATCCTGCAACAACACCTCATCCTATTGGTTAACCAACAGGAAGAAAAGAGTGGGGATTTTCTGGTGGGTGATCAGTGACTAATGGTGCACCTCAAGGATCAGTGTTGGGACTGCAATTGTTTGTAATTTACATAGACGATTTGGAGTTGGGGACCAAGTGTAGCGTGTCAAAATTCGCAGATGAAATTAAGACGAATGGTAGAGCAAAGTGTGCAGGGGACACTGATTGTCTGCAAAAGGATTATAGATAGTCTAGGTGAGTGAGCAATGGTCTAGCATAGTAAAATGTCAGTCATTCATTTTGGTAGGAATAACTATTATTCAAAATGTAAAAAATTGCAGTATGCTGCTGTGCAGAGGGACCTGGGCATGAATCACAAAATGTTGCAGGTGCAGCAGGTAATGAAGAAGGCAAAAGGAATTTTGACCTTCATTGCTAGAACTAGAGGGCATCAAAATAAGGGATTGCGGATTTAGGGCTGAGTTGAGGAGGAACTTCTTCACACAAAGAGTTGTGAATTCCCTGCCCAGTGAAGTAGTTGAGGCTATCTCCTTGAATACTTTTAAAGCAAGGATAGATACATTTTTGAACTGTAAAGGAATTGTGTGGGTTGGCTAGCACTGCTGCCTCACAGCACCAAGGACCTGGGTTCAATTCCGGCCTCGGGTCACTGTCTGTGTGGAGCTTGCACATTCTCTGTGTTTACGTGGGTTTCCTCCAGATGCTCCAGCTTCCTCCCACAATCCAAAAATGTGTGGGTTAGGATGATTGGCCATATTAAATTGACCCATATGGTCTGGGGGATTGGCAGGGTGAATATATGGGGTTACAGGAAAAGGGCTTGGGTGAGATTGTGGTCAGTGCAGTCTCGATGGGCCAAACAGCCTCCTTCTGCACTGTGGGGATTCTATGGAATTATGGTGAGAGGCAGGGAACTGGAGCTGAGTCATGAGAAGATCAGCCATGATCTTATTGGCTGACAGAGCAGGCTCGAGGGGCCAGAAGGCCTATTCCTACAATCTATAAAAGGTGAGTGTGAAGTGGTACGATCTGCTCTTCAGCAACTTCTAATAGTTAAATCAAAATACCTCCCTGACAGGCTCTCTCTAAAATTTATTTATTTATCTAACAGTGAACATGTTAATTAAACTATTAACAAACCAAATAAAACATGATTCTAATGGAATGCTGTCCCAATAAATACAATTCCCACCCATTAACAAAAACATAATTTTAGTCACCCTGTAAGTTACAACTAAGTTTTGTGTCTTCTGGAATATTCTCGGCCTTCTCAAAGAGCAAGGCAATATGGGGAGAGCTCAAGAATAGGAAGGGTGCAGTCACAATGCTGGGGGTTTACTATAGGCCTCCCAACAGCCAGTGGGAGACAGAGGAACAACAATGTAGGCAGATTTTGGCAAGGTGTAAAAGTTACAAGGTTTTTTGTGGCGAAAAACTGCAGCAGGCGACGGTGCAGAGGGACCTCGGGGTCCTTGTGCATGAGTCGCAAAAACCCAGCTTGCAGGTGCAGCAGGTGGTCAGGAAGGCGAATGGGATGCTGGCCTTCATAGCGAGGGGGATTGAATGTAAAAGTAGGGAGGTCTTGCTGCAGCTGTATAGGGCATTGGTGAGGCCGCAGCTGGAGTACTGTGTGCAGTTTTGGGCGCCGCACCTGCGCAAAGATATTTTGGCCTTGGAGGGAGTGCAGAGGAGGTTTACTAGGCTGATACCGGAGTTGAGGGGGTTGAGCTATGAGGAGAGGCTGAATAAACTAGGCTTGTACTTGTTAGAGTTTAGAAGAATGAGGGGAGATCTCATTGAGACGTATAAGATGATGAATGGGATGGATAGGATAGAGGTGGAGAGACTCTTCCCGCTCAAAAAAGACAGTAGGACTAGGGGGCACAGCCTCAAGATAAAGGGGAGGCGGTTTAGAACGGAGTTGAGGAGGAACTTCTTCACTCAAAGGGTGGTGAATCTCTGGAATTCTCTGCCCGTTGAAGTGGTGGAGGCTGCCTCGCTAAATATTTTTAAGACGCGGGTTGATGGGTTTTTGATAAGAGAGGGGATTAAGGGTTATGGGGAGAGGGCGGGAAAGTGGAACTGAGCCACAACAGATCAGCCATGATCTTACTGAATGGCGGGGCAGGCTCGAAGGGCTAGATGGCCTACTCCTGCTCCTATTTCTTATGTTCTTATGTTGTGGCGGGAGATTTTAACTCCCCCTATATTGATTAGGACTCACTTAATGCTAGGGGCATGGATGAGGCAGAGTTTGTAAGGAGCATCCAGGGGGGCTTTTTGAAACAGTTATGTAGATAGTCCAATCCGGGAAGCAGCTGTACTGAACTACATATTGGGGAATGAGCCTGGCCAAGTGATCGACGTTTTAGTAAGGGAGCAGTTTGGGAACCATGACCACAATTCAGTAAGCTTTAAGGTACTGATGGATAAAGATAGTGCAGTCCTCAAGAGAAGCTGCTAAATTGGGGGAAGGCTAATTACAACAATATTAGACAGGAACTGAAGAATGTAGATTGGGGGCACATCAGCATGTGGCATGTGGGAGTACATTTCAAGTGTAAGTTGATAAGGATTCCGGATCGGCATATTCCCGTGAGGAATAAGTATGGCAAATTTTGTGAACCTTGGGTAACAAGAGATATTGTGAGCCTAGTCTCATGGAAAAAGGAAGTATTTGTCAAGTCTAGGAGGCTAGGAACAAACAAAGCAAAGCAAGAAACTAAAAGATAAAACGCTGGAAAATCTCAACAAGTCTGGCAGCATCTGTAAGGAGAGAAAAGAGCTGACATTTCAAGTCCAGATGGTCCTTTGTCAAAGGTAAAAGGCATAGCAAGTGGAAGATATTTATACTGCAGGGTGAGGGTTTTTAAATGAGTCATAGCCATAGAAACCAGGGGCGAAGACTGCTATTAACTGTCCACAGAGAGAATAAAGGATGTGAATGGTCAAACGATAGAGAACCTATAAATATAATCAATATAGGGGGAGTTAAAATTTCCCGCCACAACAACCCTGTAACTTTTACACCTTGCCAAAATCTGCCTACATTGTTGTTCCTCTGTCTCCCACTGGCTGTTGGGAGGTCTATAGTAAACCCCCAGATAAAGATAGTTACAGACAGCAGAGGGAAGTTGTGTGTGGAACAGGAAGAGATTGGAGAGGCATTGAACCAATATTTCTCTTCGGTGTTCACGCAGGGAGACATAAATGTCGCTGAGGAGAACACTGGGTTACAGGGGTGTAAACTAGACAGTACTGCAGTTGATAAGGGGGATGTGCTGGATATTCTTGAGGGTTTGAAAATAGATAAGTCCCCTGGGCCGGACGGGATTTATCCTAGGATTCTCTGGGAGGCAAGAGAGGCGATTGCAGAGCCTCTGGCTCTGATCTTCAGGTTGTCGTTGGTCTCAGGTATAGTGCCGGAAGATTGGAGGATAGCGAATGTTGTCCCATTGTTTAAGAAGGGGAACAGAGACTTCCCCGGGAATTATAGACCGGTGAGTCTTACTTCTGTTGTGGGCAAGGTTTTAGAAAAAATTATTAGGGATAGGATTTATAGTTATTTGGAGAGTAATGAATTGATTGGAGATAGTCAGCATGGTTTTGTAGCGGGTAGGTCGTGCCTTACTAACCTTACTGAGTTTTTTGAGAAAGTGACCAAAGAGGTGGATGGGGGTAAGGCAGTTGACGTGGTATATATGGATTTTAGTAAGGCATTTGATAAGGTTCACCATGGAAGGCTTCTGCAGAAAATGCAGATGTATGGGATTGGGGGTAATCTAGGTAATTGGATCAGGAATTGGCTAGCAGATAGGAGACAGAGGGTGCTGGTTGATGCTAAGTATTCGTCACGGAGTTCAGTTACGAGTGGTGTGCCTCAGGGATCTGTTTTGGGGCCATGCTGTTTGTAATTTTTATTAATGATCTGGATGAGGGTATAGTTGGGTGGATTAGTAAATTTGCTGATGACACCAAAGTCGGAGGTGTGGTAGATAGTGAGGAAGGGTGTCATAGTTTGCAGGGAGACTTGGACAGGTTGCAGAGCTGGGCCGAGAGGTAGCGGATGGAGTTTAATGCGGAGAAGTGTGAGGTAATTCACTTTGGCAGGAATAACAGATGTGTCGAGTATTGGGCTAACGGGAGGACTCTGAATAGTGTGGATGAACAGAGGGATCTAGGTGTATGTGTACATAGATCCCTGAAAGTTGGGAATCAAGTAGATAAGGTTGTTAAGAAGGCATACGGCGTCTTGGCGTTTATTGGTAGGGGGATTGAATTTAGGAGTCGCAGCGTCATGTTGCAACTGTACACAACTCTGGTGCGGCCGCACTTGGAGTATTGTGTGCAGTTCTAGTCCCCACATTATAGGAAGGATGTGGAGGCTGTGGAGAGGGTGCAGAGGTGGTTTACCAGGATGTTGCCTGGTATGGAGGGGAGGTCCTATGAGGAGAGACTGAGGGATTTGGGGTTGTTTTCGTTAGAAAGAAGACGGCTAAGAGGGGATCTTATTGAAACATATAAGATGATTAGAGGTTTAGATAGGGTGGACAGTGATAGCCTTTTTCCTCAGACGGAGAAAGCTAGCACGAGGGGGCATGGCTTTAAATTAAGGGGGGGTAGTTATAGGACGGATGTCAGGGGTAGGTTCTTTACCCAGAGGGTGGTGAGGGGTTGGAATGCCCTGCCTGCTGCAGTTGTAAATGCGCCTAGTTTGGGGGCGTTTAAGAGATCCGTGGATAGGTTTATGGATGGAAAGGGATTGGTTTAGGTTAGAGGGTCATTGTTTTTTAACTGGTCGGCGCAACATCGTGGGCCGAAGGGCCTGTTCTGCGCTGTAATGTTCTATGTTTAACCTGTTAGCTGCGACAGATTTGGAGGGGGGTGGGGGGGACACAACACAGAGGTAGAATGTAGAAAAGGGAAAGCGGGGAAGAAAAGGTAAGGGAAGGAGGATAAAGTAGGGGGAAAGAGTGGGGGGGGGGAGAATGGAGACAGAAATAAAGAAATAAAATGTAGAGAACAATAAAAAAATTAAACAAAATAGAATGAAAACAAAGGGGGCCTAGGGGGATACAGCTAATCATCTACAATTACTCTACTCAACTTTGCAACACTATGTGAGTTCTCAACATTGACAATGGAATTCATGGCATCAGCACAAACATGGGAAAGTAAACCTCTTGCTAATTGCCACTTTCTGCATTCCCTTAGCTAACAAATTAGAGCGCTACCATGCTGAACACCACTTGAAAGAAGCACGGTTGGCGGTAAAATCACAGAATGTAGTCCATGAGAAATATCAATTGTAGTAGATAGGAAGGAACTTTTCCCCTTATTAGAATAATCAAATAACAAAGGGGCTTAGATTTTATGTAATGGGCAGGAGATTCAGAGATGATTTGAGGAAAATCTTTTTCAGCCAGAGGAAATCTGGAATTCAGTGCCTGAAAGAATGGTAGAGATGGGAACCTCACAACATTTAAGAAGCATTTAGATGAGCATTTGAAGCATCACAGCAATCAAGGCTATTGAAAATTGGTGGGAAATAGGATTAGAATAGGTAGGCACTTCATGGCTGATGCAGACATGATGGACCGAAGGGGCTCTGTCTGTGCTGAAAAACTTCATAACCCTATCACAGTTAAACAATGAACAAGAGATTTTAACTTCATGTTAAAAAAGGCGCCTGCATGTTTTTAGGTAGCCATGATATGGAGATGCCGACATGGGGCTGGGATGAGCACAGTAGGAAGTCTCACAACACCAGGTTAAAGTCCAACAACTTTACTTGGAATCACAATCTTTTGGAGCGTTGCTCCTTCATCAGATGAGTGACAAACTCACCTGATAAAGGAGCAGCGCTTCTATAGCTTCTGATTCCAAATAAACCTGTTGGATTTTAACCTGGTGTTGAGAGACTTCTTACTATCTTTAGCTAGGTTTAAATTTCCTAAAAGTGGCAACACAGATGGCCAAGTTGATTAAGAAGGCATATGGCATGCTTGCCTTCATAGGCTGGGACACTGAGTACAAGAGTTGGCAAATCATGTTGCAGCTATATAAAACCTTGGTTAGGCCGCATTTGGAATACTGCACGGTCACCACACTACCAGAAGGGCATGCAAGTTTTGGAGAGAGTGCAAAGAAGTTTCACCAGGGCATTGCCTGGTCTCAAGGGTATTGACTATGAGGAGGCATTGAATAAACTAGGATTGTTTTCACTGGAAAGACAGAGACTGAAGGGAGACCTGATAGAGGTCTACAAAATTATGAGAGGTATAGACAGTGTGGATAGTCAGAAGCTTTTTCCAAAGGTGGAAGTGTCAACTACAAGGGGACACAAGTTCAAGGGATTTGTGCGGGGCGGGGTGTGGGTTTTCACACAGAGGTGACTGGAACGCACTGCCAGAGGAGGTGGTGGAAGCAGGCACATTAGCAACATTCAAGGGGCATCTGAATGGATACATGAATTGGGAGCGCTCTAGCGTTGTGGTTCGAGTAAGGGCAGGAGGTTTTTTTTTTGGTTTAGTTAGGGCATCATGATCGGCACGGCGTGCAGGGCCAAGGGGTCTGTCCCTGTACTTTTCATTGTTCTTTCTTCTAGATGCCTGTATTGTAATAAGGCTTTTTGACTTTTAAAGGAAACAGAGTTTTAAAAAGTAGGCTGTCCTTTAGCAACCAGGGGTCCATACAGAAGAGCGGAAGTAGGTTACCCAGGATTAAGCAGCATTCCATGAGCACCATCAGTACACAGTAAGAAGTCTCAGGTTAAAATCCAGCAGGTTTATTTGGTAGTAAACATCACTAGCTTTTGGGGTTTGCCCCTTTGTCAGGTGAGTACAGTACAGGCAGGACAGTACAGAGGGACAGAAACAAATTCCCAGAAACCAAAGAAGTAAGTCCCAGAAACCAGAGAATGAAACAGAAGAGAGTCTGTGGAAGACTGTGACCTCAAAGGAACAAAGAACAGGAATGTGGAAAAAAGGTTCTGTTCAGTGAGGTCAAGGGCAGAAACAGAGGCTCCAAGTTAAAGATAGGGTGGCAAAGTGCAAACCTAGGGATGTCAACTTGCAAGAAGGCAGACAATCGAGGTGATCAAAATGTTGCTGACATCTCAATACAGCCTGTGAAGCAGTGGTGTTTAGTTGCCATGGCTCAGTACCTGACAGGTTATGTGGATGCTTGAATACATGTAACGATCAGGGTAGCTGAATGCCAAAAGGAGAAGTTGAAACCTTGGTAGTGGATCCTTGGTGAAAGCATCTGAGAAAAATGTTTTGGGAGAAGATTCCAAGGCATGTTCTTCCAGAGCAGAGATGGGAAACTCTTGTGTGAAAGCAAGAGTTCTAGTGAGACCGGTTGGCTCGCAGTGTGACATGAGTCTAAAGTTAAAAAGTTTATTTATTAATCACAAGTGAGCCTTACATTAGCACTTCAATTAAGTTACTGTGAAATTCCCCTAGTCACCACAGTCCGACGCCTGTTCAGGTCAATGCCCCTAACCAGCATGTCTTTCATGAGTGGGAGGAAACTGGAGCGCCCAGAGAAAACCCTCGTAGACACAGGGAGAATGTGCAAACTCCAAGCAGACAGTGACCCAAGATGGGAATCAAACCTGTGTCTCTGGCACTGAGGCAGCAGTGCTACGCACTGTGCCACCATGTCTGGGTGGGAAATGATAGAAACATAGAAGCAGGAGTAGGCCATTTGGCTATTCAAGCCCGCTCTGCCATTCATTTTGATCATGGCTGATCAAGTTCAATATCCTGATACCCCCCCTCTTTTCCCCTCCATACTGCTTGATCCCTTTAACCCCGAGCGATTTCTAATTTCTTCCTGAAATCAGAAAATGTTTTGGCCTCAACTACATTCACCACTGCCTAGGTGAAGAAATTGCTCCTCACCTCAGTGCTCAAAGGTTTACCCCTTATCCTCAAACCATGACCCCCAGTTCTAGACTCCCCCTATCATTGTGAATATCCTTTCTGAATCTATCCTGTCCAACCCTGTTAGAAATATAAGTTTCTATGAGATCCCTCTTACTCTTCTAAATTCCAGTGAATGTAATCCTAACCGAATTAGTCTCCCCTTATATGACAGACCAGGAATCAGCGTGGTAAACCTTCACTGTACACCCTCTGTAGCAATGACAACCGTCCTCAGATAAGGACACCAAAACTGCAATATTCTGGATATGGCCTCACCAGCGCCCTATGCAATTGCAGCAAAACATCCCATCCTATACACAAATCCTCTCACTATGAAGGCCAACATACCATTTGCCTTCTTTTCTGCTTGCTGTATCTGCATACTGCATGTTTCAGCAACTGATGCTTCAGGACTCCAAGGTCTCCATTAGTACTCACCTCTCTCAAATTACACCTATTCAAGTAATAATCTGTCTCCCTATTATTGCTATCAAAGTGGATAACCTCACATTTATCCACATTATACTGTATCTGCCATGCAGGTGCCCACAAACCCAGCCTATCCAAGTCAGGTTGAAGCATCTTTGCGATCTCCTCACAGCTCACCCTCCCACCCAACTTTGTATCATCTAAGAAATTTGGAGATAATACATTCAGTTCCCTCTTCCAAATCATTAATATATAATGTGAACAGTTAGGATTCTAGTGCAGATCGCTGCAGAACCCCAGTCGTCATTGACTGCCTATCAGAAAAAGACCCATTTATTCTAACTCTTTGCTTCCTATCTGCTAACCAGCTGAGTGGCCCTGGCATAACCCAAATTGAGTGTCAGTGAGCATGCTATTGCTAAGTAAGTGCTGATGACAACACTTACGATGACCCCTTGCACCACTTCACTGATGATGGAGAATAGACTGATGGGGGTGGTAACTGGCTGAATTGGGTATGTCCTGTTTTCATGTATAGGACATACCTGGACAATTTTCTACATTTCTGGTAGATGACCGTACGGTAGCTGTTCATGAACAGCTTGGCTAGGGACGCAACATGTTCTGGATTGCGTGTCTTCATGCAGGAACTTGCCAAGCCTCTTTTCACAGTACTTTCCAAATCCATTACCACTTAAAAAGACAAAGGCTGCAGATGGATGAGAACATCACCACCTATAAGTTCCTCTCCAAGTAACACACCATCCTTACTTGGAGCTCTCTTGCCATTCCTTCACTGTCACTGCGTCAAAATCCTGGAACTTCTTTCCAAACATCGAGAGCATCCCTGCACCAGATGGACTGTAGTGGTTCAAGAACGTGGCTCACCACCACCTTCTCCAGGGCAGACAGAGAGCCTTGACACCAATGTCACATTCCATATAAGGGTAAGAAAAACCAGCCCTTGGTTTTGGATATAGAGATACAGGAAATATATATGCCAGGAAGTAATGGTAAACTTTTTCAAGATTTTAATTAGTCCACAACTGGAATGTTGCATAAAGCTCTGGGCATACCATTCTGTGAAATATACAAATAGCATGGAAAAGGTGCAACATAGCTTTATTAGGATGTTTCCAAGATGACTGCAACTGTGTGACAGCTCTCAAGAAGCACGGTGGCACAGTGGTTATAGAGTCATAAAGGTTTACAGCATGGAAACGGGCCCTTTGGCCCAACTTGTCCATGCTGCCCTTTTTTGTAAACCCCTAAGCTAGTCCCAATTGCCCGCATTTAGCCCATATCCTTCTGTACCCATGTCACCCATGTAGCTGTCTAAATGTTTTTTAAAAGACAAATTGTACCTGCCTCTATTACTACCTCTGGCAGCTTATTCCAGGCACTCACCACCTTGTGAAAAAATTGCTCCTCTGGACCCTTTTGTATCTCTCCCCTCCCATCTTAAAGCCCTCTTGTTTTAGACTCCCCTACCTCTGTAAGTTAATGGAAAAGGACCTGAGGGACAGGATTTATGACCATTTGGAAAGATGTACTGAATCTGGGATAGTCAGTACAGATTTGTGAAGGGCAAGTCTTGCCTCACAAATCTGTCTTAATTCTTTAACAAGGTACCTAAGTGTGTAGATTGAGGTAGAGCAATTGATGTATATATGTGGACTTTAGTAAAGTTTTTGATAAGATTCCCCATGGTAGGCTCATGAAGAAAGTGAGGAGGCGTGGGATAGGGGGAAATTTGACCAATTGGATAAGTCACTGGCTGTCTCATAGAAGACAAAGCATGGTGGTGGATGGAAATTTTTCAGACCGGAGACCAGTTACCAGTGGTGTACCACAGGGATGAGTGCTGGGTCCTCTGCCATTTGTGATTTTTATCAATGACTTGGAGGTGGAGGCAGAAGGGTGGGTCACTAAATTTGCTAACGACATCAAGATTGGTGGAGTAGTGGATGTGGTGGAGGGCTGCGTAGGCTGCAAAGAGACGTTGATAGGATGCACAGCTGGGCCGAAAAGTGGCAGATGGAGTTTAACCCTGATAAGTGCGAGGTGATTCGTTTTGGTAGGACAAACTTGAATGCGGATTATAGGGTCAATGGCAGGGTTCTGAGGAATGTGGAGGAACAGAGAGATCTTGGGGTTCATATCCACAGATCTCTGAAAGTTGCCACTCAAGTGGATGGAGCTGTGAAGAAGGCCTACAGTGTGTTAGTGTTTATTAACAGGGGATTTGAGTTGAAGAGTCGTGGAGTTATGCTGCAACTATACAGGACCTTGGTGAGACCACATTTGGAACATTGTGTGCAGTTCTGCACCTCACTATAAGAAGGATGTGGAAGCACTAGAGCGCAGAGTAGATTTAGCAGGATGCTGCCTGGTTTAGAGAGTAGGTCTTATGAGGAAAGGTTGCGGAAGCTAGGGCTTTTCTCTTTAGAGCGGAGGAGGATGTGAGGCAACTTACTAGAGGATTATAAGATGATGAGGGGCATAGTTAAAGTGGACGTTCAGAGATTATTTCCTCGGGTGGATGTAGCTGTTACTAGGGGGCATAACTATAAGTTCATGGTGGGAGATATAGGAGGGATGTCCGAGGTAGATTCTTTACTCAGAGAATGGTTGAGGTGTGGAATACACTGTCTGCTGCGATAGTGGAGTGGGACAGTTTAGGAACTTTCAAGCGGTCATTGGATAGGCACATGAAGCACACCAGAATGATAGGGAGTGGGATAGCTTGATCTTGGTTTCAGGCAAAGCTCGGCACAACACTGAGGGCTGAAGGGCCTGTACTGTGCTGTACTGTTCTATGTACCTTCGGGAAAAAATATTGACTATCTAGCTGATCTATGCCTCTCGTTATTTTATCGACCCCTATAAGATCACACCACAGCCTCCTACTCTCCAGAGAAAAAAGTCCCAGTCTATGCAGCCTCTCCTTATAACTCAAACCATCAAGCACAGTAGCATCCTAGTAAACTTCTTCTGCACTCTTTCTAGTTTAATAACATCCTTTCTATAATAGTGACCAGAACTGTACACAGTATTCCAAATGTGGCCTTGCCAATGTCTTGTACAACTTCAACAAGACATCCCAACCCCTGTATTCAATGTTCTGATCAATGAAGCCAAGCATGCTGAATGCCTTCTTCACCACTCTGTCCACCTGTGACTCAACTTTCAAAGAGTTATGAACATGTACCCATAGATCTCTTTGTTCTGTAACTCTCCCCTGCGCCCTACCATTAACTGTGTAAGTGCTGCCCTGATTCAATCTACCAAAATGCATCACCTCGCATTTATCTAAATTAAACTCCATCTGCTATTCATCTGCCCACTGGCCCAATTGATCAAGATCCCATTGCAAATGGTTAGCATTGGTATCTCACAGTGCCAGGGACCCGGGTTCAATTCCAGCTTGGATCACTGTCTATGTGGAGTTTTCACATTCTCCCTGTGTCTGTGTGGGTTTCCTCCGGGTGCTACGGTTTCCTTCCATGTCCAAAGATGTGCAGGTTAGGTGCATTGGCCATGCTAAATTCTCCTTCAGTGTACCCGAACAGGTGCCAGAGTGCGGTGACTAGGGGATTTTCACAGTAACTTCATTGCAGTGTTAATATAAGTCTACTGGTGATTAATAAATAAACTTTAAAGAAATATATCAAAAGTTGGATCTATTTTCATCAGACCAAGAAAGTTGAGTCATGACCTGTTGAAGGTCTTCAAGTTTATGAATGGAGTATGCTCAAGCAAGTACTGATGGCTTGTTCCCACTGGTGAGTGAAATGTTAAATGAGGAAACATGAATACAAGGAGTAAAAAGAGAGAAAAGAAAAATCTATTGACATGTGGTGCATGAGTAAGAAATTTCCTATGCATGTTGTTGAAACAGAGTCCAGAAGTGTCTTTAAAAGAGACTCAGACAGCTCATAAAAAAAACGCTAATGAGAACTGATAACAGCGGGATTTGACTGGGTTGTTCAGGAAGAAGACTAGTGGAAAATTAATGAGTCATTCTGGAAATTCTAGAAATTGAGCAGTTGCACAATGGACTTAACACCTATTTTGCACAAACAAATGTCATCAAATCATTAGTTATCTTTGTATTTCTTAACCATGCAAAATTGTTCTCTAAAATACTTAATAAAAAAAAAGTTTTTTTGAATCCAGTATGATTTCACTAGAATTCCTCTCTTGTACCACATACCTTGTTGACTTTGGTCCACTGCCTCCAAAGTTAGCAGGAGCTGAAGACATTTTGGTGAATGCTCTGTCAATAAAGATAAATTAAACAATTAAAGTGATGAGAGAATCACCATAATATTCCCAGAACTGTAAATCTATAGACTGGAGTTGTTATTACTTCATGGGTGAGAGAGAAACCCGTTAAAAGTTTATCATCCCTTTTTCCCACTTTTCTAGGAGCAGGAATAATGTAGATCAGATTTATTCTTACTTGCCCCAAATTTATCAATTATTGTATTAGAATGGAATACAACTTTATAAATCTGTAAATGGCAGAACATGCTTTGCATTTTCACCCAAAGCGAATCTAAAGAACTGTAGATTACTTGAAGTAGGTATAATACATTTTATTCTCCAACTAATATGGAATTTCTACATGTAAGTAGGAAGTCCCTCCAACTCATGGCTTCAGTGCAGATGAACAATAGACAAAAGTTTGGAAATGTGGTCCCTTTAAAATTTCAGCAAGTCAGGTGATTTTCCCTCTCCAATCAGTTGACTCTCAGCCTCACTCTAAACAGATCTGTTTTTAATGTTTGTTACACAGGTTGGCTTATAACATTCACATAAGAGGGTTTTCAATATGATTTTCTTGTTACTTTCATAAGAGAATTTCCATAAGTTCCTCTGGTGATCTTGTTCTTTGCTACAGTTTTTAACATTCACTTCAGCTTTGAAACTCTGAAACTCAAGTGTTTAATCAATGGTGGTGTTTTTCTCTCAAGAGTTTGAACTTGAGGATCAGGTATTTGTTCATTTTCATTCCTGGTGTCAAAATACTTCCCAATTCTGGTAAATTTGCCACTTAAAAAAAATGTTCAAAACTGTAATACATTTGAGTTTTAGGATACAGTTCATGTTTAACTTTTATTTTTGTGGTTTATATTCATCTGTTGCTGGTAATTTGCTGTTTCCTTTGACAATAAAATTCTTAGAGTCATTCTTACTTACTTCCATCGTTTGATGTAATTCAAAGGAGCCAGATTGCATCCAGCGTCAGTCAGTGCTTTTTTGTATTGTTCTAGGTCAGCCTGTTGGTATAAATAATTTTATTTAGGAGAAAAGACCCCCAATGAATTCCAGAGTTCCAAAGTGCCTGCTGATTCACTTTACAAAGTAATCAAAGGAAAAGGAAAAGGATATTGCAAGAAATAAATTCTAAACTTTCCAGTCATGCTACTGCACTGGCTGATAAAAGTTTTATGAAATTATGATTTAGAACTATTTTTGAACTGAAGAATGTGAAAGAGCAAAATGGAATTCAGAACAATTTCTCCCAGAACCCAATGCCTTTGGGAAGCAAAACAGATACAGCTAGCATTTCCAATGCTACAAAGTGCACAGGCTTCCTCACACCACCCCAAACAGTCATGGATAGCAAGCCAACATTTACTGCTTGGGCTTATACATTAAGGATATTTGTCTTGGAAGGCTATTGTTGCCCATTGCAATACACCTAGCAGTTTCTTTTAGTTAACTTACAAATGTCATCAAGCCAAGTTAATAGAGAAAAAAAGTTCAAGTGCAATTAGTGAATAATTAGCTTATCCATCCATTAGCAACATATTAAAATATGTTGCTAACGGCCATTCTTCCTATGGGCCTCATCTCTGCTCCCTTAAGTCCAGGGAACACATAAGGATATTGTAGACAACTAGTTTCTTTGGTAGGAAGAATGGTAGGAAGGACTATTACTTACGGGGCGAAAAACTGCAGCAGGCGACGGTGCAGAGGGACCTCGGGGTCCTTGTGCATGAGTCGCAAAAACCCAGCTTGCAGGTGCAGCAGGTGGTCAGGAAGGCGAATGGGATGCTGGCCTTCATAGCGAAGGGGATTGAATATAAAAGTAGGGAGGTCTTGCTGCAGCTGTATAGGGCATTGGTGAGGCCGCAGCTGGAGTACTGTGTGCAGTTTTGGGCGCCGCACCTGCGCAAAGATATTTTGGCCTTGGAGGGAGTGCAGAGGAGGTTTACTAGGCTGATACCGGAGTTGAGGGGGTTGAACTATGAGGAGAGGCTGAATAAACTAGGCTTGTACTCGTTAGAGTTTAGAAGAATGAGGGGAGATCTCATTGAGACGTATAAGATGATGAATGGGATGGATAGGATAGAGGTGGAGAGACTCTTCCCACTGAAAAAAGACAGTAGGACTAGGGGGCACAGCCTCAAGATAAAGGGGGGGCGGTTTAGAACGGAGTTGAGGAGGAACTTCTTCACTCAAAGGGTGGTGAATCTCTGGAATTCTCTACCCATTGAAGTGGTGGAGGCTGCCTCGCTAAATATTTTCAAGAAGCGGGTTGATGGGTTTTTGATAAGAGAGGGGATTAAGGGTTATGGGGAGAGGGCCGGAAAGTGGAACTGAGCCACGACAGATCAGCCATGATCTTATTGAATGGCAGGGCAGGCTCGAAGGGCCAGATGGCCTACTCCTGCTCCTATTTCTTATGTTCTTATGTTAGTTTCACCATCTCTCAGCAGATTAGATCGGATGGACCTTCAAAACACTACTGGGTCCTGTCCTTGTTTACTAAACTAGCTAGGAATGCAAAGATAATCTCTGGCTCTTTTTCACAACTGTAAATTTTCTTCTTAAATAAATTTCTCCAGTCTAACCTCCATTAAGTACAAGGAGCTCATGAACATTTTGTCACCGTGATCGAGACAATCCCATCAACTGCTTTTGCCATGTTACTCCCTTCCACAAACCACCTGGTCAAACTTCCTTTAATGCTCCTCCCTCTCTGAGCCTTGAACTCACATCATCCTCAAGTTTTCCTCCCATCTACCTTCATGGCCTCCTGGGGCTCCTCTTGTCCATGAGACCTAGCTCCAGTTCCCTTGAACCTATTCCCAGTAAACTATGATCACCCATGCTCTCTTTTCGGTCTTCATGCCAATATTGTAAACTATTCCCCCTCTTCAGGTGTTGTCTCCCTCTCTCCTTCAATCTGCTTCTCATCAGCTCTCCCCTCAAAAAAACACTTGACCTAACTATCCTCATTAACTACCCTCCTGTCACCAACCTGCTTTCCTTCTCTGACAGTGCTGGCACTTCCCAAATTCTTATCTGCCTTTCCTGGAACTCCATGTTTCAATCCCTCCAAACAGATTTCTGCACACGCCAAAGTACCGAAACAATTCAAAAAAGTCACAAATGATCATCTTTTCTCTATTAACTTAAAGTAAATCAATCCACGTTTCCTGGCTTTATATAAATATGTGAATTTTGCTTTATGCTGTAGAAAGTTAGGGATTCCTTTCTATGTGTGTTTTGTATTTTTGTAATGTATCTATTCAACTGAAGGGTTAATTACAGTTGAGAGAACCTGCACGGCTTGAACAAAGAACAAAGAAAATTACAGCACAGGAACAGGCCCTTCAGCCCTCCGAGCCTGCACCGACCATGCTGCCCGATTTAACTAAAATCCCCTACCTTCCAGGGGACCATATCCTTCTATTCCCATCATATTCATGTATTTGTCAAGACATTCCTGAAAAGTCACTACTGTATCCGCTTCCACTACCTTCGCCGGCAACAAGTTCCAGGCACCCACTACTCTGTGTAAAAAATCTGCCTCGTACATCTCCTTGAAACCTTGCCCCTCGCACCTTAAACCTGTGCCCCCTAGTAATTGACTCTTCCACCCTGGGGAAAAGCTTCTGACTACCCATTCTGTCCATGCCTTTCATAATCTTGTAGACTTCTATCAAGTCACCTCTCAACCTCTGTTGCTCCAGTGAGAAACAAACAAGTTTCTCCAACCTCTCCTCATAGCAAATGAGGTTGACAACATTCTGGTAAATCTTTTCTGTATCCTCTCCAAAGCCTTCATATCCTTCTGGTAGTGTGGCGACCAGAATTGAACACTCTGTTCCAAGTGCGGCCTCACTAAGGTTCTATAAAGCTGCAACATGACTTGCAATTTTTAAACTCAATACCCTGATCAACGAAGGCAAGCATGCCACATGCATTCTTGACTACTTTCTCCACCTGCATTGCCACTTTCAGTGACCTGTGTACCTATATACCCAGGTGCCTTTGCCTATCAATATTCTTAAGGGTTCTGCCATTTACTGTACATTTCCTATCTGTAATAGACCTTCAAAAATGCATTACCTCACATCTGTCTGGATTAAACACAATCTGCCACCTCTCCACCCAAGTCTCCAATTGATCTATTTCCCGCTGTATCCTCTGATGGTCCTCATTGCTAACTGCAAATCCACCAACCTTTTGTCGCCCATAAACTTACTAATCAGTCCAATTACATTTTCCTCCAAACCATTTATATATATTACAAATAGCAAAGGTCCCAGCACTGAACCCTGAGGAACGCCACTTGAGATAATCAGAAACGCATGTTTAGATGGATTGTTTGTGTTGGAGTCATGACTGTGGGTTGTGACCACAATGTAAAGTTAATATAAGCATAGATAGATAACATGATCAGGAAGACCAAACGCTGGAAAATCTCAATGGGTCCGGCAGCTCTTTTCTCTCCTTCCAGATGCTGACATTTCGAGTCCAGACGATCCTTTGTCAAAACTTTGTATAAGAGACAGGATTTATAATCATCTAGAAAGGAATAATTTGATTAGGGATAGTCAACATGGTTTTGTGAAGGGTAGAGCGTGCCTCACAAACCTTATTGAGTTCTTTGAGAAGGTGACCAAAGAGGTGGGTGAGGGTAAAGCAGTTGACGTGATGTATATGGATTTCAGTAAAGTGTTTGATTAGGTTCCCCATGATAAGCTATTGCAGAAGATATGGAGGCAAGGGATTGAGGGTGTTTTAGTGGTTTGGATCAGAAACTGTCCAGCTGTAAGAAGACAGAGGGTTGTGGTTGATGGGAAATGTTCACCCTGGAGTTCAGTTACTAGTGGTGTACCGTAAGGATCTGTTTTAGGGTCACTGCTGTTTGTCATTTTTATAAGTGACCTGGATGGGGGCGTAGAAGGATGAGTGAGTAAATTTGCACATGACACTAAAGTCGCTGGGGTGGACCTTGCGGAAGGACGTTGCAGGTTACAGAGGGACATAGATAAGCTGCAGAGCTGGGCTGAGAGGTGGCAAATGGAGTTTAAAGCGGAAAAGGGTGAAGTGATTCACTTTGGAAGAAGTAACAGGAATATAGAGTACTGGGCTAATGGTAAGATACTTGGTAGTGTGGATGAACAGAGAGATCTCGGTGTCCATTTGCACAGTTCCCTGAAAGTTGGCACCCAGGTTGACAGGGTTATTAAGAAGGCGTACGGTGCGTTAGCTTTTGTTGGTAGAGGGATTGAGTTTCGCAGCCATGAGATCATGTTGCAGCTGTATAAAACTCTGGTGCGGCTGCACTTGGAGTACTGCACACAGTTCTGGTCGCCACATTGTAGAAAGGATGTGGAAGCATCGGAAAGGGTGCAGAGGAGATTTACCAAGATGTTGCTTGGTATGGTGGGAAGGTCTTATGAGGAAAGGCTGAGGAACTTGAGGCTGTTTTTGTTAGAGGGAAGGTTAAGAAGTGACTTAATAGAGGCATACAAGATGGTCAGAGGATTAGATAGGTGGACAGTGAGAGCCTTTTTCCTCAGATGGTGATGGCTAGCACAAGGGGACATAGCTTTAAATTGAAGGGTGATAGACATAGGATAGGTGTCAGAGGTAGGTTCTTTACTCAGAGTGGTAAAGGCGTGGAAAGCCCTGCCTGCAACAGTGGTGGATTTGCCAACATTAAGGGTATTTAAACGGTCATTGGATAAACACATGGATGACATTGCAATAGTATAGGTTAGATGGACTTTAGATTGATTTCATAGGTCAGCGCAACATCGAGGGCCAAAGGGCCTGTATTGTGCTGTAATGTTCTATGATTACAGGAGATACAAAGAAAGACTCAGAAAAGCTCAGTGCATAGATTTTGAATAAGACAGAAGGAATGAAAGAAGTCGCTACAAGCTGTCTGTAGCTGCTAGTCAAAGGGAATCAAGAACTATCTGATCTAGGAGATCGACTGCCATCATTTGTAAGTACAAAGTTTGTTGCTTAATAATATATTCTGAGACCATCCACATGTCTTCATGTCCAAATTTTGTCTGGTTTCTGAATCTCTTATACATCTTATGCGATAGTGATAAGAACAAACTTTCTCTCCTCACCTTCTAAACCTGTCTGCAGCCTTGGACCTGGTTGACCACACTATCCTCTTCCAACATCTCTCCACTATCCAGTTGGGTGGGAGTGTCCCAACAAAGTTCCATTTGTTTTTATATAGTTGTGATCAGAGAGTCTTCTTGTTCTTACAGTCACCCCCTGATGTGCCCAAGAATCTATCCTTGCCTCACCTTCTTTCTCATCCATGCTGCTCCTATGTATACTTTTATGTATACCATGATGACTCTCAGCTCTAACCCACCACTATCTCCCTTGACGCCTCCAGTGTTGCTAAATCAGAATGTTTATCCAACATCCGGTATAGGTCAAGAAGAAACTTCCTTCAATTAAATATTGGGAGAATCAAAGCCACTATTCTCAGTCCCCAATTCAAAATCCACGAGAAGTAGAAGATGTGTTTTATTTGGACTTCCAAATGCTTTCAAAAAAGTAACTCAAAAATGATTAAGTCATGGGGCAGCTCAATGATTAGCACTGCTGCCTCACAGTGCCAGGGACCTGGATTCAATTCTGGCTTCGAGTCACTGTTGTGTGAAGTCTGCACATTCTCCCCGTATCTGCATGGGTTTCCTCGGGGTGCTCCTGTTTCCACCTACAGTCCAAAGATGTACGGGTTAGGTTGATTGGTAATGCTAAATTGACCTTAGTGTCAGAGGATTAGCAGGGTAAATATGTGGGATTGCAGGGTTAGGGCCTGGGTGGAATTGTGGTTGGTGCAGATGTGATGGGCTGAATGGCCTCCTCCACTGTAGGAATTCTGTAATAAAAGCCCATGTTGTTGGAGGTAGCATATTGGCGTGGATAGAGAATTGGCTAATGGGCAGCAAAAAGTGAGTGGAGATAAGGGTTTCTTTTTCAGGTTGATGACCTGTAAACAGTAAGCTTCCACCAGGATCAGTGATGGGACTACAACAGTTTACAATATGTATTAATGACCTGGAGGAAGGAAGCAAATGTAATGTAGCCAAATTTGTAGATGACACAAAAATAAGCGGAAAGGCAAGTTACAAGAGGGATGCAAACATTTTATAAAGATTTTGATAGATTATGTAAGTGGGCAGAAAATTGGTAAAAGGAGCATAATCTGGAAAAATGTAAAGTTGTTCATTTTCACAGAATCCTACAGTGCAGAAGAGGCTCTTTGGTCCATCAAGTGTGCACCGATGCACGAAAGGCCCTGGCTTGCCCACCTAATTCCACTTGCCAGCACTTGGCCCACAGCCTTGAGATGTTATGGTGCGCCAAGGACTCATCCAGGTACCCCGCTTATTACCTTTCATTAGCCAGAGAAGAACCCATTTATCCTGACCATCTGTCAATCAGCCAATCCTCAATCCAATCCAATGCTCTATCCCAATCCCCGCTGATCTCACCTTATAGGTCAGTCTTTTATTTGGAACCTTGTCAAATACCTTTTGGAGGTCTAGATATACCATATCCACAGGCTCCCCACTATCCACCTTGCTGGTTATGTCTTCAAAGAACTCAAGCAAGTTTCTCAAGCATGACTTATCCTTCATAAAACCATGCTGACAATGGTGGATTGAGCTTTGCCTTTCCAAATGCTTATTCATCTCCTCCTTACTAATTGATTCCAGCAACTTCCCCATCACAGAGGTCAAGCTAACTGGCCTATAGTTTCCTACTTTTTGTCTCTCTCCCTTTTTGAATAAGGGCACATTAGTGTGTTCCCAAATCACAGGGACTCCATCAGAATCCAGGGAATTTTGAAGTATCACAACTAATGCAACGACTATCTCTGCTGTCACTTCCTTTAAGATCCTCAGGTGCAGGCCATCAGGTCTTGGAGACTTATCGATCTTTAATCCCATCAGTTTATTCAATACCTTCTCCCTAGTGATGGTTATTGCACCAAGTTCATCTGCATAAATGACAGTTTTTGGAGAATCTTCATTAATCTCTCCCGTGAAGACCGAAGCAAAATATTGGTTTCGTGCCTCTGCTACCTATGTGTCCCCCATTAATACCTCACCAGTACTGTCCTCTGAAGGGTTAACATTTACTTTAGCTATTCTCTTCCTCTTTATATGTTTATAGGAGCCTTTGGTATGTGTTAATGTTTTCTGCTAGTTTCCTTTCGTAGTTCATCTTAGCTCTTTTGATTCTTTTTTTAAAATTAGCCTTTTGCTGAATCTTAAAGTTCTCCCAATCCTCCAGCTTACTACTAGCTTATGCAGTTTGATATGCCCTAGTTTTTGCCTTTATGTTCTTTTTGACTTGTTTGTCTAGCCGTGGAATGTTTTTCTTCCTTTTACAATTCCTTTTCCTCTCAGGAATATACTTTAATCGCGAGGTAATCAATATCTCCATGAACAGCTGCTAATGTTCCCAAAGTCTCTTGCCCTCAATTATTCATGCCCAGTTTATTTAAGGACGTAAGAAATAGGAGCAGGAGTAGGTCATCTAGCCCTTCGAGCCTGCCCCGCCATTCAATAAGATCATGGCTGGGCTGAAGTGGATCAGTTCCACTTTCCCACTTTTTCCCAATAACCCTTAATTCCCTTGTCTGTCAAAAACCTATCTACCCATGACTTAAATATATTTAGCGAGGTAGCCTCCACCACTTCAACGGGCAGAGAATTCCAGAGATTCACCACCCTTTGAGTGAAGAAGTTCCTCCTCAACTCTGTTCTAAACTGCCTCCCCCTTATCTTGAGGCTGTGCCCTCTAGTCCTGCTGTCCTTTCTGAGCGGGAAGAATCTCTCTACCTCTACCCTATCCATCCCTTTCATTATCTTATACATTTCTATAAGATCCCCCCTTCATCCTTCTAAACTCCAACGAGTACAACCCAGTCTATTTAGTCTCTCTTCATAGGCTAACCCCCTCATCTCCGGTATCAGCCCAGTGAACCTCCTCTGCACTCCCTCCAAGGCCAAAATATCCTTGCGCGAGTGCGGCAAACAAAACTGCACACAGTACTCCAGCTGCAGCCTAACCAGTGCCCTGTACAGTTGCAGCAAGACCTCCCTGCTTTTATATTCTATCCCCCTCACTATAAAGGCCAGCATCCCATTTGCCTTCTTGATCACCTGCTGCACCTGCAGACTGGGTTTTTGCGACTCATGCACAAGGACCCCCAGGTCCCTCTGCACCGTAGCATGCTGTAGCTTTTCGCCCTTTAAATAGTAATCCCTCCTACTATTATTTCTGCCAAAGTGGATAACCTCACACTTGCTAACATTATACTCCATCTGCCAGGTCCTCGCCCACTCGCTCAGCCTATCCAGATCCCTCTGCACAATTTGCTTTTCCACTCATCTTTGTGTCATCAGCAAATTTCGTCACCCTACACTCAGCCCCCTCCTCCAGATCATCTATATAAATGGTAAATAGCTGAGGCCCCAGCACCGATCCCTGCGGCACTCCATTAGTCACCAACCGCCAATCAGAATAGCACCCATTGATACCAACTCTCTGCCTCCTATTAGACAGCCAATCCTCTATCCACGCTAACACCTTACCCCCAGCTCCATGCCCCCTAACCTTCTGAAGCAACCTTTTGTGCGGCACCTTATGAAACGCTTTTTGAAAAATCAAGAAACACCACATCCACCGGTTCCCCCTCTGTCTACCGCGCTAGTCACATCCTCATAGAAATCCAATAAATTCGTCAAACACAACTTCCCCTTAACGAATCCATGCTGCGTCTGCTCTATCAAACCATTCTTTTCTAGGTGCCTCGCTATTTGGGCCAACTCTTTCCTCAGGCCTATGTAATTACTTCTGCCAATGCTAAAACATTAAAATGGCACTCTGTCTTCTCTTGCTCAATCTGAATTTGAAATTCTAGCATGCTCTGATCACTCTTTCCAAGAGGATCTTTAACAAGAATCTCTATCAACCCTTCTTCGTTACATAATACTAAATCTTAAATAGCATGTTCCCTGGTTCACTCTACAACATATTACTCTAAGAAACAACACCTCATACACTCTATGAAATCTTCCCTGAGGCTACCTTTGCTAAATTTGATTGATCCAGTCAATATGCATGCTAAAATCACTGTTGTGCCTTTCTCACAAACCCTCATTATTTCTTGGTTTATATAATGCCCCACTTTGGAAGTATTGCTCGGGAGGTCTGTAAATTATTCCTACCAAGATGCTTTTTCCTTTGTTTTTATTTCTACTCCGATCGATTCAACATGTTTCCCTTAGTGCCAATGTCATTTCTTAATAAACCCTTGATGTCACCGTTAACCAATAAAGCAACTCCATCTCCTGTTCCTTCCAGAATACTGAGTTCTCTTGGATATTCAACTCCCAGTCCCGGTCCCCTTCCATCATAGAATCCCTACAGCACAGAAAGAAGCCATTTGGCCCATCGGGTTGTACTGACCACAATCCCACCCAAGCCCTATCCCATATCCCTACATATTTTACCCACTAATCCCTCTAACCATGTTTCAGTAATCCCCACCAAATCGTACCCATTTGTCTCTATTTATGTCATCAACTCTTCCCTTATTCTGAATACTGCGTGCATTTAGGTACAGGCTTTTTAAATATGTCCTACTAGTTTGTCTTTCCATCACAGGATTTTCTTGCGCATGTTTCACATATTTCGACCTTCTTTACTAATCTTTGATGGTTGTTAGACGGCCTTGCCTGTTCATTCTATTAACCTCTAAGTTTGTCCATATACTAATTTGATGCTTTGGTTCCCATTAACCATTGTTCTTCTTTACCCCCTCCTCATTTGTTAGTTTAAAGACCACCCTATTTATCCTTTCCACTGGACCACTTGTCCTAGATTGGTTCAAGTGGAGACTGTCACAACGATAGATCACTCCTGTTCCAATGCTGATGCCAATGCTCTATGAAATGGAACCCCTCTTTCCTGCACCACTCTTTTAGCCACACATTTACTTCCTTAATTTTTTAATCTCTATGACAATTTGCACTTGGCTTGGGTAGTAATTGAGGACCTGTTCTTTAATTTAATTCATGGTTTGTGATAATGCTCAACAGGTGTTCTTTCATAGTCTTGCCTAAATTGTTTGTCCCATCATGGACACAACAACTGGATCCTCCCGCTCCCAATCCAATATCCTTTCAAGCTGGTCAGAGATGTCCCTCACCCTGGTACTGGGTAGACAACATACCACGCGGGGATCTCGATCCTGCTTACAAAGGATGCCATCGTTCCCTCTAATTATAGAATCCTCTACAACTATCGCTTGTCTTTTTGCTCCTCCCACTTGAACAGTATGGCAGTTGTGACACCCGGTGTCAACATCAATGCAGCGCTTTGATTATGTTCTGTTTCATTGCTGTTTGTGCTCTTCTCGGTACAGAGTCACGTAGTCTCACGTGGTACGTTATTGGTAACTTGCCAATGACACTCTGAGGCCTGGTGTTGCAGCGCATGCACCTCTGGACTAAGTTGAATAAGCTATCGTGCAAATTTTGTCTGAAGGCCCAGCAGTGGTCAGCTATATGACTGTTGAATAATCTGCCAAACATTGTTATTGCTCTAAAAAATTATGTATCATACATAAGGATAGAACCCCTGTGCAGTGGAAGGTAGCGACACCAGCAGTGCAGATCATTTGTTCATCATAGAACATGAGGATAACATGTATGTTAGGGTCCAGTTCTGCAAATGGATCTAGTTCCTCTAGCAGTCAGCAGGGCAACACTTTGCTCCAATCTTTACCTTCAATTTTGCTTTGCTGCAAAACATGTTCAAGGTGGTGACGGTCCATCTTTTACTGTGAGAGTGAGACTGTCACAGTGCTGACCACTGTGCCACCATATTGCCCTATATAGATGTTTAATAATAGAACAGAGAACATAGAACATAACAGCGCAGAACAGGCCCTTCAGCCCACGATGTTGCGCCGACCAGTTACAAAACAATGACCCACTAACCTAAACCAATCCCTTTTCGTCCATAAACCTATCCACGGATCTCTTAAACGCCCCCAAACTAGGCGCATTTACAACTGCAGCAGGCAGGGCATTCCAATCCCTCACCACCCTCTGGGTAAAGAACCTACCTCTGACATCCGTCCTATAACTACCCCCCCTTAATTTAAAGCCATGCCCCCTTGTGCTAGATTTCTCCATCAGAGGAAAAAGGCTATCACTATCCACCCTATCTAAACCTCTAATCATCTTACATGTTTCAATAAGATCCCCTCTTAGCCGTCTTCTTTCCAGCGAAAACAACCCCAAATCCCTCAGTCTCTCTTCATAGGACCTCCCCTCCATACCAGGCAACATCCTGGTAAACCTCCTCTGCACCCTCTCCAAAGCCTCCACATCCTTCCTGTAATGTGACCAGAACTGCACACAGTACTCCAAGTGCGGCCGCACCAGAGTTGTGTACAGTTGCAACATAACGCTGCGACTCCTAAATTCAATCCCCCTACCAATAAACGCCAAGACACCGTATGCCTTCTTAACAACCCTATCTACTTGATTCCCAACTTTCAGGGATCTATGTACACATACACCTAGATCCCTCTGCTCATCCACACTATTCAAAGTCCTCCCGTTAGCCCTATACTCGACACATCTGTTATTCCTACCAAAGTGAATTACCTCACACTTCTCCGCATTAAACTCCATCCGCCACCTCTCGGCCCAGCTCTGCAACCTGTCTAAGTCTTCCTGCAAACTATGACACCCTTCCTCACTATCTACCACACCTCCGACTTTGGTGTCATCAGCAAATTTACTAATCCACCCAACTATACCCTCATCCAGATCATTAATAAAAATTACAAACAGCAGTGGCCCCAAAACAGATCCCTGAGGCACACCACTCGTAACCGAACTCCATGATGAATATTTACCATCAACCAGCACCCTCTGTCTCCTATCCGCTAGCCAATTCCTGATCCAATTCCCAGATCACCCCCAATCCCATACATCTGCATTTTCTGCAGAAGCCTTCCATGGTGAACCTTATCAAACGCCTTACTAAAATCCATATACACCACGTCCACTGCCTTACTCCCATCCACCTCTTTGGTCAAAGATGTGGCAAAGTCCTTGAGCCACACTGCCAACTCCTGACACCACGTCGGAGTGCTAGGTTTCCAAAAACTGGCGACCAAGGTCTTGTAACAAACAATACTTTATGCACTGCTGAGCAGTTGCTCCATGTCATTGCGTGACCCTTTTAGTAGCTGAGTCATCATGTGATGATCACGCAATGTGCTTTAAGTTTAAAATTATAGAAGTTATAATACACTTACCAACGTAAGAATTTAACAACAGAAAATATTGCAACTTAGAGAATATAACGTTTAAGTATTTGTTTTGTTTTAATATAAGGAAACTCCTACAGATCCTAACTCCAATTTCACAATTAATATCTCCAGCCAATGACGTTGTAAATTAACCACTTCATAACAGTAACAAAATACAAACAAAACAGGGAATGTGAAAATGTACTAGTTAATTGCAAGCTCTTTCTTTCTTAAAATTACCATTTTTATTCAGCCAATTTAGCCAAAAATCAAGAAATGAGCACAAAATATACTTAGCAAACTTTTGCACAAACAGCCTCGAATGAACACTGGAAAAATTATAAATTCCAAGCTTACCTCATCATTGGGTAGAGGCTGGGAATTACAAATCCCAGCATGCCCCAGGAGTTTCCACAGCCCAGCATTTCCAGTTCTTCGGGCTGAGGATGGACCCGGTGTTCTTATGCAAAAAGAAAACAGCGCAGAAACCCCAATCATATGAACAAAGATCGGGACACCACAATTTGAGAAGAGTCACAACAGGAAACAGAGAGGAGTCCCAATTAAATGGGGGGGAGGAGCCACCAAGAGGTAAAGACAATTGGTAGGAACCATAGTGATAGCAGCAAGGAAAGCAGCTCCAAGCAGGGCTGAGATTGGCAGATTTTAAGTATTGAGAGGTCAGAAGAATCTCAGGAGATCTGAGAAGACAATAGAACGTCTGCCATCTCATGCTACGGGTTACTGAGGCAAAGGTAAGCCTTTGAAACTGTAATGTTTTACTCAGCGCAGCCAAAGAGCTGAAACTATGCTTGTGAAGTGCAGACTCAGGGAACCAAGTCTTGGGAGATGAGATTGAAACCCTGCGAGGGGAGCCATTTTTGAGACAGTCCGAGTCACAGCAACCTTTGGAGAGAATTCTAAGGCTAGATCTTTGAAGGTGAAGACTAAAATCCCACATCAAACGGGGTTTTAATAAGATTGGGTGACTAATAGCATTTACTGACATTTGGGTGGATTGCTGAGAAATCTATGGGACGCGTCTTGGCCACAGTTGCCATTTGTTGTGCAGTGTACCATGTTTGACCACAGCGTGACATCATACTGTCCTCTGACTTTGCAAAAAGGAAGTTTTGTAAATTCGGAATTTGTCCCAAATATTTTTGTTATTTTTAATTTTTTAAGCCATAGAAGAAAAATTCAACAGAGACAGAATAATGAAGGTTAAGGAGAAACCTAATAGGAGTATTCAATGGAAGGGTTTCTATTATTCTAACAATAATTCACTTTTGCATTATGTCAAAATTTTTCAGTGACCGAGTAATCAAATACAACTGACCTCTGAAGGTGGCTGTGGTGAACTGATGTAGGAAATGATAAACAGCCTCATCTTATCTTCAGGGGTACCTCCTAAAGAAAAGTAAAACATTTTTTAGCATAGAAGAATGATAGGGGCTTTATCAAAAACCTTATATTGCACATAAATGGATATGACTATGCAATAGAAATAACTGTTTAAATAATATTACAATTCAAATGCTTAGGCAATTTTATTTTTCAGCAATTCATAATTGCGAAGCATTTTTTTTACTTTCCCACGAATTTTGAAGGCAACAAAAAGAAAAACAAATAAATTACTGCACTTCAGAATCCCAGAGTAAACTCTCAGAATTATATCTAGGGCTTGAAAGACACAAATTACATGCCAGTGTTGGCTGGATAATGCCACACTGCAATGCACTGTAAAACCAACATTTGCTGCTACTGAATGAAAAGTTGTAGTTCATTCCCTCACTATATTGACTCCATGATAATAGCTATGCTGCTGTAGGAAGGAAAAGATTAGAATCTGAGAGGTATATTCAACCCAGGAACTCTGAAGAACTTAATGCAGGCATTCTTGAAGCAGGCTGACTGTTCACCCTCTCAAAAGTCATGCATGCAAAAGACCTGGAAGGATTAGGGAAATAGAACCTGTAAGGTAATAAAATGATGAATGTGTAATGAAAAAATATATATTTACTGACTTCAGGATAAAAGTTAAATTTCTTGAATTCCGTAGTTAACACATTTCTATAGCATTTACTGTTAATAACTTTGAAATATTTGCACACTTTAAATACAAATTCAAGTAAAATGTTGCGCAGAATGCTGATAATAAGTATTTATAGCTAAATTAACGATCAATTTTTAATGTAATTGTTACCATCAGGATCCGAGATCATATCTAGTAGGGACTTGTCCAACGTAGACTTGCTCATCAATTTTTCTTCAAATTCAAAATAAACATCCAACTTTCGAGCCTATCAGTAAAATAATTAACATTATCATAACGATTTCCACAAGGTATATGATCAGCTAGATGAAAATAATTTTGTACCGGATAAAACTCACAAAAAATGAATTTCAACTTGGTGACTGATGCCAGTAGGGGAGCTTTACAGATTAAGCAGAATCATGAAGTTATTATTCAAAAAAAAGTACAGAATATGGATTGCTTGAATGCAGGAAAAGCAAACATTAAAACAGAAAAAAAAAAGATCAGATGAAGAGTGACTGGTAGCAAAGTGCAATTTCCATTAAAAATTTGCAAGCATATACAAAGTTAACAATGAAGCATTGAAACCTTAACCCAATAGTTAAATTTTCTTTCTCACTTTCACCTGAAGCCTGTTAGACATAACTAAAGGACACACAAAATAAACTGCAGCTAGAGTCCAACGTCTGTAACGCAGGTTAAATTCCTCCAGCTAGACAGTTCATTTCTCAGACCACAAATCTGCTAGTCTTTGTGCAGTTTTGTACTGTTGACTCTAGCTAACTTGGAACTTGGTTGTTGCTGTACAAACTTTTCATAAGATATTTATAGTTACAGGCAAACAAAGTAAGCTTTGATTCTATCAGACTCAGACTAATCTAGATTCAAACAACAGGCATTAGAAGTGAAAGGAAATAGTGTTCCAAATGAACCACACCAGCCAGTTCCTGTGAATTGAGCCACTGAATATTTTAAAGTCTGTTCATAGATAGGTAACCCATAACACACATCTATATAGAGGAATTTAAATTCAAGCAGCGGAACTCAAGACTCCCACTACTAAGAAATGAAGGCTAACATCATAAAATGATAGAAGCAAAGGGAAATAATTAAGGGATAGGACTTAAAGCATGCTGCCAAAGCACCAAGAATGGATCAGCTTACATAAGTAAACAGGTACTCTTCAGGGACCCAGGGAGGTCATTGTGTTTAGCCTGGCTTGCACACAAGTCTTTAAGCTATATCAGATGGTGTTGCATTTTTTTTGGGTTATGATGCAACAGATTTTCTTACAAACAAACATTTTGTTTGACTGACTTCTTACCAAAGACAGCCATTAAGAGGAATTAAAGAAGCAATTGAAATAATTCCAACAACTTGTATTACTATCTTTAATATGATAAATTGCCCCAAGGCATTTGAGGAGTGTTATGAAACAAAATTTGACATTAAGACATAAAGAACTATTAATGACCAAAAGCTTGGTAGTAAGATAGGTTCTCGGAACAACATTAATGGAGAGAAGAGGGAGCAAGGTTTAAGGACAGAGTTAAGGAGCCATTGATGATGGAGCAATTAAAATTGGTGATGCACGGGGCCAAAATTAGAGGAGTGCATGCTACCTTGGGCAGTTGTGGGGCTGGAAGATACTACAGAGTTACGCAGAGGTGAGCCAAAGGAGGAATTTGAAATCAAGGTGTCATTTAGCATATGAGTGGTGCTAGCACATTGGGTGAATGTTAGTTGGACTTGGACAGTTTTGGATGACTTTAAATTTGCAAAGGGTAGAACATGGAAGTTAGTCAGGAAAATGCAATGCGTGGGTTTCCTCCCGCAGTCTGAAAGACGTGCCGGTTAGATACGTTGACCCGACAGTCACCAGAGTGTGGCGACCAGGAGAATTTCACAGTAACTTCATAGTTGTGTTAATGTTAGCCTTACTATGATTGCCCATCTCTCTCCTCACATCAGATCATTTGTTGTTGCAATTCTCATTCACACTGCCTCTAAATTTAAAGTTTAAAAAATTAAAATTTATTTATTAGTCATAGAATCCCTACAGTGCAGGAGGACGCCATTCAGCCAATCGAGTCTGCACCAACCACAATCCCACCCAGGCCTTATTATCCGTACCCCTACATATTTAGCCAGCTAATCCCCCTGACACTAGAGTCAATTTATCATGGCCAATTAACCTAACCTGCATATCTTTGGACGGTGGGAGGAAACTGGAGTACCTGGAGGAAACCCACGCAGGTGCACACTCCACACAAACAAAGACCCAAAGCCGGAATTGAACCCAGGCTCCTGGCACTGTGTTGCAGCAGTCTAACCACTGTGCCACTGTGTTACAAAAGTTACAATTGGTGGCCTTAAAGATGCATGGGTTTGAGATGGGAACATTGTTGCAAACAGTCTGGTCAAGTTTTAGACAGGGAAAGGAATTGATTTGTGGCTGGGGAACAGAGTTTGTGGTGAGTCATAGAATCCCTACAGTGCAGAAAGAGACCATTCAGCCCTCGAGTCAGCAGCAATTCTCTGACAGAATATGTTATCCAGGCCTTTTTCCTCGTCCTATCCCCATTATCCCATACATTTACAATGGCTAATTTATCGAACCTACACATCTTTGGACTGTGGGTGGAACAGGAGCACCCAAAGAAAACCCACATGGACATGGTATCGGCTATTGACAATGGCTCTCATCTCCCTAATATTTAGTGGGAGAAAATTTCTGTTCATTCACTACTGGATGCTCAGCAAGCAGTCTGACAATTTAGAGACAGTGGAAGAGTCAAAAGAGGTGGTGGATGTTCCTCCCAAAACTTTTGTCCGCCCATTGCAACTTTGACCAGCAGCTTTCGCAATTTAAAACACAGACCGTGAACAACAACAAAATAAGTAAGGTAAATTAGCCATAGTTCCAGATGACCATAGGCTCTGACTGGTGGTGATTTAACCTTCTGTGACCTGACAGAGTTTTGCTGAAATTGCATGGGTTGTCCAACCTTTCTGGATTGCTCTTGTTTCCTGGGACACAGTGCTTGGAATCCCACCAAGGTATTTCCTCAATTCAGTTTTTTCTCTCACCTCTTCTTGGAATTCCCTTTTTCTGTTTGGCTGGTCTAAAACTATAGGGGTGATGACAACTTTGCTAACAGCTGAATCATTGCCAGCGAGGAACCCTGACTGCAGGATTCTCCATCTTTCCAGAGCGAGATTTCCACAATGTCAATTATTCTGGGAGACATAAGTTTCAAGGTTCCATCAATTTGCAATTTTTGATGAGGACTGAAGTTCTTTCTGCTGCCACTGGCTCAATGGTAAGATGGTAGACAGTACAGGCTGCTTGTCTGCAGCTGCTGCTTCCATTGAGGGCTCAACAGCGACTGACCATAAGGTCCAAAGATAGCATATTAAAAAAAGTCAGTTGGCTCAAGTCTTGGTCAGGTAATAGTTATTAAATGAGGTCCTCTTGTTAAAATCAATGTGTTAGAATAATTAACATTGAGCCTATCAGCAACATTATTGGAGCTTAGGATACGTCAAAGATTTTGTTCAAATTTGGCTGGAGCAAACCCACTGTATGATGGATCATTGTGTCAGCTTGGTTGGAATGTTTATGCTATGCAAGGAGTGTTACACTCCAGACATTCGAGGAGTCAGCCTTTGTTAATTTTGAAACAGTCTAGAAGCCTCTGGAAGCCAGCACGTGACTATCTGGAACCACCTTGTCAATTCAGCTATTGCCTATTGTAAAAAGCATTTTAAAAAATGACTTTATAAAATGGTCCGACTGATGAGGATATACATATAAATATATATATTCCTTTCCTTCATGTCTCAACCGAGAATCTCCAATTTTGAATACTGCTAAAGAGACAATGTTGACACTTTTCATCTTGCAGTCATCAGGACAGATGTGAGAATAGTAAATTTCAAAGGGGACAACAATTTATACTCCACAAAATTGTTCAAGTCCACTTTAATGTGTACGAGGTGGCAGGAGGGGAGCACTTTAGCGCTAACAACCACAACACAGTATGACTCAAGTTTGTCAAGGACAAGGAGAAAGATGGTCTGCAAAACATGGTTTTGGATTAGTGAAAGGCAGATTTTATTAAAACAAGGCAGGAACTGGCCAAAGTAGACTGATAACAGCTACTTATGGGAAAATCTACAGCAGAGCAGGGGGGTGGGGGAGAGACTTCAAAAAGGAAATGGGGTGAGTACAGGCCCAACATATTCCCTTTAGAGTGAAATGTAGGAGCAGCAAATCCAGAGAACTCTGGACGGTGAGGAATATTCAGGGCTAGACAAGAAAGAAAGGTTTTTAGCAGATACAAAGGTAGCAAATTAGCAGAAGCCTTACTGGAAGATAGAAAGTGCAGGGGGAACTCAAGAAAGCAATTAGGAGAGCAAAGAGGAGGCATGAAAAAACACTGGCAGGTAAGATTAGGGAAAATCCCAAGATATTCTATCAGTATGTTAAGGGGAAAGAGGATAACCAGGGGAAAAGTAGGGCCTATTAGGGACAAGGGGGCAATTTGTGCATGGAGCTGGAGGTTGTTGTAGAATTAACAGAGTACTTCACATCTGTGTACACTCGAGAGAATCACTGAGCATTAGAAAAATTCAAAGAACGTGGAAAACATGTGCTAATTATTACACAACTAGCAACAACAACAAATAACAATAATTATATCATTCATATAATTCATTTACCAATTCTATTAGATTTTCTGTGGTGAAGAGGAAGATATGAACATTGGAAATGGAACATTTCTTACTTTTTGCACCTATTATCAGCATTAAGTGACCCAATGTCAATTACAGGCTGTATTAGATAAAGTTCTGTGTATTCAGGAATTCAGTATTCAGAACAATTTATTACACCAATGTAACAACCCCATTGGCCAGAGTTTCTTGAAGTGAGACTGCCAAATTCAGTTCTGAATTGTGAGCCATTTAAAACAAAGAACATTACAGCACAGGAACAGGCCCTTTGGCCCTCCTAGCCTGCACCAACCATGCTGCCTGACTTAGCTAAAATCCCCTACCCTTCCGGGGACCATATTCATCTATTCCCATCCTATTCACGTATTTGTCAAGACGCCCCTTAAAAGTCACAACCTTATCCGCTCCCACTACCTCTCTCAGCACCCAGCACCCACCACCCTCTGTGTAAAAACATCTGCCTTGTACATCTCCTTTAAACCTTGCCCCTCGCATCTTAAATCTGTGCCCCCTCATAATGGACTCTTCCATCCTGAGAAAAAGCTTCTGACTATCCACTCTGTCCATGCCTTTCATAATCTTGTAGACTTCTACCAAGTTGCCCCTCAACCTCGTCATTCCAGTGAGAACAAACCAAGTTTCTCCAACCTCTCCTCATAGCTAATGCCCTCCATACCAGGCAACATCCTGGTAAATCTTTTCTGTACCCTCTTCAAAGTCTCTACATCTTTCTGGTAGTGTGGCGACCAGAATTGAACACTATATTCCAAGTACAGCCTAACTAAGGTTCTATAAAGCTGCAACACGGCTTGCCGATTTTTAAACACAATACCCCGGCCGATAAAGGCAAATCTTCTTGACTATTTTCTCCAGCTGCACTGCCACTTTGTGACCTGTGTACCTGTACACCCAGAGCCCTCTGCCTTAAGGGTTCTGCCATTTACTATATATTTCCCATCTGTATTAGACCTTCCTCACATTTGACTAGATTAAACACCATCTGCCATGCCTCCTCTCAAGCCTCCAACTGATCTACATCCTGCTGTGTCCTCTGATGGTCTTCATCACTATCTGCAAATCCACCAACCTTTATGTCAACAGTAAACTTGCTAATCAAACCACTTACATTTTCCTCCAAATCATTTATATAGACCATGAACAGCAAAGGTTCCAGCACTGACCCCTGAGCAACGCCACTTGTCACAGCTCTCCATTCAGAAACACATCCTTCCACTGCTACCTTCTGTCTTCTATGACCAAGTCAGTTCTGTATCCATCTTGCCAGCTCACCTCTGATCTTGTGCGACCTTACCTTCTGTGCTAATCTGCCATGAAGGACTTTGTCAAAGACCTTATTGAAGTTCACGTAGATAACGTGCACTGCCCTACCCTCATCAATAATCTTCAGCACTTCCTCGAAAAGTTTGACCAAGTTAGCAACGCATGACCTCCCCTTCCTATGGGTCCATTTATTTCCAAGTGAGAGTAAGTCCTGTCTCGAACAATCCTCTTCAATAATTTCTCTACCACAGACGTAAGAATTACTGGCCTGCAATTCCTGGATTATCCTTGCTACCCTTCTTAAACAAAAGAACAACAATCCTCCTATGCAGCCACTGAGGATACAAAGATTTCTCTCGAGACTCCAGCAATTTCCACCCTTACCTCTCTCAATATTCTGGGGAATATCCCATCAGGCCCTGGGCCTCGTCTACCTTAACGTTTCTCAAGGACTCCAATACCTCCTCCTTTTTGATTTCAATATGACCCAAACTATCTACACATCCTTCCCCAAAATTCATCATGCATCCTTCTCTTTGGTGAATACTGATGCAAAGTACTCATTTAGTACTTCACCCATTTCCTCTGGCTCCATGCATAGATTCCCTCCTCTGTCCTTGAGTGGGCCAACCCTCTCCCTGGCTACCCTCTTGCTTTTTATGTATGTATTAAAAAGCCTTGGGATTTTCCTTAATCCTGCAGGCCAAATGACTTTTTGTGACTCTTTTAGCCCTCCTTACTCATTGCTTAAGTTTCTTTCTACTTTCCTTGTATTTCACACTAGCTTCATGTGTTCCCAGCCTCCTAGCTTTGACAAATGCTTCCTTTATGTTGATCATTTTGGTTATACAAACTGAACTGCAGAAACATTTCAAGCAGGGACAAAATTAGAAATAAAACCTTTATTTGCAAAACAATTTGATAGTGAAATCACCATAAAATGAACAAGCATAGAATGTTATACCTTAATATGCTCCAAAACAGCTGTTGCCACATTTGTATGAAGGTCAATGAGTCTCTTTTTCTGTAGCAGTTCGGGAAGAGAGCTTTAAGGGAGAAGGATATGATATCAGCAATATATATTGCACTTTCTAAAGAAAGACAAATCTTCACATAAAAATTTAAAATCAACTCCACAGCAATTGTGCGATAATTAACTTCAAACGTTTTATGAAACTTTAATTTAATAACAATGCATTACTGAAAGGCAGCAAGATGCAATTTACATTAGTTAAACAAAATGCACTAGTTCTTCTTAAAATGATACAAATAAAACAAGAAAAGACTGATCATAACTGACCAGACTGATTCCTGGAATGGCAGGACTGACATACAAGTCGAGATTGAGTCAGTTAGGATGGTATTTGTTGGAGTTCAAAAGAATGAGGGGTGAAATCTCGCAGAAACTTACAAAATTCTAACAGAACTAAACAGGGTAGATGCATGAAAGATGTTCCCAACGGCAGGGAAGTCCAGAACCAGGGGTCAGAATCTAAGGATACATGGTAAACCGTTTAGGACTGAGATGAGGAGAAATTTCTTCACCTAAAGTGTGATGAGCCTGTGGAATTCTCTACCACAGAAAACAATTGAGGTAAAATCTTTGTGGGCGCAATTTTATCACACCCACAATGCCCAGTGATCAGCACAACGAGCTGGGAAGGTAGCGTGGAATGTTAAAAATCCATTTGTTATCTTCCTAGCCCTTTTTTAATGGTACAAACTGCTTCACAGCCTTTGAATTCGACTGGATTTCAATAAATTCATGGGTTTAGTATGCATGCCCCTTGCCCCCTCCCTCCCTCAATGGTTTCCACCTCTCCAGCGTGACATCATGCCAGCACGAATCACTACCGTTCTATAAAAGTGTTGCTCAGACACAGTAGTAGTGAAAGGGAGCAAAGAGGCGAGATTCACTGAGCACTAACCTCCAGGGTGCAGGGTGGGTGTCAGACGCTACCAGGGTGCATGATGCAGTGAGAGTGCTTGCATGGATGCAGGGGATTAGGGGAGTTCATGCTGGTCTGGGTAGTCCTCAGGTATTACCTTTGGCTGCTGAGCAACCTGGGCAGTTTCATGAGGTCGAGTCCCAACCCCGCTAATGTCGCACTAGTTACCCTGCCATCTCGCTACCAAACAAGCCTGTAGTTTATTGCAGACATTCCATCCCAGGCCCCACTAACAGTAACAAGAACCAGGCCTGGCAGTTGTTCCCCAGTCAAAGGAGCTTGGCAGATGTTAACACAGCTCCTCACGCTGCAGTGCTCCATACAATGGCAACACATCTTGTGATAGTCACGAGGGTGCTTCTCGACTGTGCCTGAACTGCAAGCTACTCCTGGAAGCCACTGTACCTGATGTCCGGGTAGGTGCATACAGATTTATGCTTCAAGAGTTCCCAATGGGGATCCATTCATAGCCACCATATGCTCTCCACACTCACCATGATGAGGATGTACTAACATTTGGCAGCCCAGTGAGGTTGTGCATAGTACAGGGGAGGGTGTCCAGACTCCTGGGGACATGGGTTGGCGGGGGGGAGGGAGCTGAGACGTATATCATTACAGACTGTGTCTCGCTCTCTTATCCCTTCCCCCCCGAGAGCAAATACGGATTCCACTCTGGAGCCGTAGGACTAGCAGTAGTAGTGCTGTGATAGAGGAGGGAGCCAGCTGGTTGCAACAAGGACAACCCAGGCCAGAAGCTGCAGCAGGAGGACAGGAGGCCAGGAAGTAGCCACCTACTGGCCCAAGGGTGGGGGGGAGGGGAGGGATGGGTCCTACGGGATGTCGGAGACAGAGACCCAGGGTCTACGGGACCTGCATGTCCTTTGATGGGCTGCTGGATGCTCTGTGCCACTACAGACTCAAGCTCAATAGGAAAAGTATGTGGCACCTGAGCTAGGTCCTCATGGCTGGCACCTCTCCACCTGTCCCTTTGACAGTGACAGTCAGGACAGTCCTAAACTTGTATGCCACCGGGTTCTTCCAGGCTTCCTGAGGAGACTTCTGTGACATCTAAGTCTTCTGCACACAAGTGCATCCAGGAGATGCACTGTACGCCTGGGCAAACCATTACATCCACTTTGATGTGGGCCGGGACCAACAGGACTCTGGGTCACAGGCTTCAACGCCATTGTTATGATGCCCCATGTGCAGGAGGGTTATTGACAGAATGCACATCACCCTTCGGGCCCCATATTATCAAGGGGTGCTCTTCATCAATGAGAAGGGGTTTCACTCACTTAACATTCAGATTGCGTGTGACCATCTTCAGAGCATCATAAAAATGTGAACACACCGCCCAGGGAGCGTGCATGACAGCTACATGCAGCAGGTGGACTTTAAGGACTACCCCAGGCTGTTGGGAGGGCATGGAAGGATAAGAGGCTACCTGCTGCAATCATGGCTGATGATGGCAGTGCAGAGACCTGAGACCCACACTGCCTAGTCTGTTGTTGGTCAGTGCATCAGGCTCCTGAAGCTGTAGTTCCGTTGTCTGGACCGTTCTGGTGAGCCCTCCAGTACAGCCCACTGAGGGTCTCCCACATCATTCTGGTAGAAAGCTGTGAGCTCCACAACCAGGAACAGCAGTGCTCCAAAATCTCATGATTCCAAATAAACCTGTTGGACTTTTTTAACCTGGTGTTGTGCGACTTCTAAATGTGCCTACCCCCATACAGCACTGGTATCTCCACAGAGACTCAAGAGAATGTGGAGGCCAAATCAGAAGAGGAGCCAGAGGACAGAGGATAGGCATCTGCAAGGATCCAGCAGGGCAGGATGGTGAGGGAGCTCCCAACCACAAAGTTCTCTGACTAGGAGGCGCTGTGCCCCACAACTCAAACCTCCACTTCACCTCTCCCGCAAGCATCACCCCCACCCAACCTCTTTTCCACACCAACTGTCACGGGTCCCACTGACATCACACCAGGATGATGGGTCTCACTTGGCAGTGCCAGTGAGTTTCTGGTCCGGGCAAGTGATGATGATGACTCGCTATGTGGCACACTGTGATGCTACTCTGGTGTAACAGAAGGACGGCACAGTGGCTAACACTGCTGCCCCACAGCATCAGGGACCTGGATACGATTCCTGCCTTAGGGGACAGTCTGTGCGGAGTTTGCACATTCTTCGCGTGTCTATATGGGTTTCCTATGGGTGCTCCAGTTTCTCCCCACAGTTCAAAGCTGTGCAGGTTAGGTGGATTGGTCATGTTAAATTGCCCCTCAGTGTGCCAAGGTTAGGGGGATTAGTGGGATAAATATGTGGGCTATGGGGAAAAAGCCTGGTAAAATGCTCTGTCTAGCCCATGTCTGATTAAGGCTTGGAGCACCACTATGCAGCCCAATGCGGGGGTTGGGGGGGGGGGTTCGCTACTGTTGTGGGGGGCAGCCATTGGGTCCACTGAGTGATCAGGATGCCACCCAAGGATTTATCTCACTGTAGGCCTACATGCGGCTGCTGGGGACTGGAACAGAGGGGCTCATGCTACTCATATCCTGCCAGCGGTGGGGACCAGTGACCTCATTACCCTAACAGTATTTTTGGGTGAGTGCTTGGTGTACCATGGCAGTCACAGATCTGGCACAGGTGCTGGGACCTGGGGATCATAGACTCAGTGGGTTGAAGGGCCTCTCTCACACTGAACAATGTTCTGCACCTCTATATCCCAACCATACGCGATAGATAGAGAGGCGGATCACAGACAGATCAGTCACAGCTGTGGAGTGCAATAACATTGAAGTTGTAAATTGACAATTACAAAACTCTTAACTTGTGCATGCCTTCAACTGTGCCCGCTTGGTGTCCCTACAACTTCTTAGCTTTACATGGTCTACCACTACATCTAAGCACATATCAAAGATGGAGGTTGTCAGCTGTGTTCCATACCTTGCGGCCAGTAACGGCTTGGCAGGCAGGCATCTGCTGAGGCTTCGGATGTCAGATGTAGCCATGCCACCCTGTTCAGACCGCTGCCCATGTTGGGAAAGGGGATTCAGAAGGGCTGGGGACTACCAGGAGCTCTTGGGTGGCAGGCCCCCATGAGTTCCAGTGCTTCCTCCTCCCCCTGTGTGCCCATGGACCCCTGGAGCACTATGAGACAGTGCGGTAGCTGGTGTAGAGGCCTCAGCATCACCTGGCTCTGCCAGTCCTGGAAGCTCAATGCATCTGCAACATGGTTGAGCCCTCAGCAATGACCTTCTGAATCTGGACCAAGCTCTGGATTCCCTCAGCAATAGCCCTGTGACCTTTAGTCATTCTTTGGATTCCTTGATAGCCCAGGCAGCGGAGCCCCCTCAGCAGTAGTCCACAAAATGGCCGTTCTCTTGAGGCCCACTGAAAGTGCCCTCAGGTACTGGGGGCTGCATCCATCAATGTCTCCAGCACGGTCCTCTGCGATTTGGTCATGCCTTGGACCCCATCATCAATGGCGACCACTTCCTGCCCCAGGCTCTCCACTGAGATAGCCTCCCTTGCAGAGTTGGCCTTGGTACCACAATGTCAGCATCACCTCCTGTGCCTGAAGGCTGCAAGACTCCTCCAAACAGCCTTGCAGTTGCTGAACATTGCTGACAGCCCTCCTGCAATCCCTGGCTCTGACTCTGCATCTCCAGCAACATCAGGAGAACTGATCACAGCAGCCCGGTACCTGGCTGGTAGCCAGTTTTTTTCTTGGCTGTGGGAGACCACTGCCTGCCTCAGATGTTCCCGCCTCCACCTGATGTGCATTTGCAGCTGTGGGGTGCTCACCAGCAACATCCCGCCCAAGTGACTGTATCTGAGCTGGTGGACAGTGCGTGTAATGTCTGTTTCGACAGGTCGATGCTTTCCTTAAGGATTCTTCTGGACTTTCCTGTGAGGTTTCCTTAGACCTTCTCTCCAGTGTAGTCATGGGAGTCAACACGGGAGGGGGGGGTGTCTACACTGGGGAGGCACCAACTCATGACAGGCCCACCTCATTGGGGTCATCTCCTGAAAGTCATATGGTTCAATGCAAGGGAGGGACAAGTATCTGGGTAGATTGCAATTTGCTTGAAATAGGTCATAAGAGTGAAGGTTTTGTGGGTCCTCACTTCTGTGGCACTCGCAGACCTGGCTGTTGGTCATGGTTCTATCCTTAGCTTCCCCTGACAGCTACATAGCATGCTCCTAAAAGGTGTCCAGAGACACAGCTTGCAGATCCCACCATTGGTCTTTTCCCGCTCCCTACTAATATGGGCCATCTTTGCCTGCGGGTACAAAGCAGGGCATTGAAAGCCTGATGTGTGGACGGGCTTGGAGTGTCAGGAGTGTTGGGGGTGAATCAGGTGGTGTCTTTCAGGACCGTGCCTCAGCAATCTGGGATTGCGACAGGGGTGCCAGATTGGTTGCAGGAAGATGCTAGAGGGTCGGGTCTGAACAGGGAGTGTATCAACGTGGACATTCCAAGCGCAACTGACAGGACAGATACCAGAATGGGATGGACACTCACATTTGCTGCCCAAACGAGATCATTCACTTTCTTTCTGGACTGGATGCTGGTCCTTTGTGTTAGTGCACAGGCACTGACAGCCGCTGCCACCACTTCCCAGGCTGCATTGTCGGCCCAACCCCCAGTTTACTGACCATCTTGGGGCAAGAGGATGGCTCTCCTCTCCTTCATGGTGTCCAGTAGCCATCCCAACTTTCCCTCAATAAATTGTGGCGTTGCTCTCAGAGGTGCCACCTTCCTGGTTGTGACTGCATCGTTACCATTTAAATGCAGCTCCCCCTTGTTTACAGTGTAAAGCTGCAGCCACTTTGCACAAGTCAGATGGCTAGAGACTCCATGCTGGCATGATTTGCATGGAGACTCTTTCATTGCACTAAGTGTCAAAAGATTGAGAGGTAAGTGACTAGTGCAGAAAACTCCAGTTTTCTTGCCATTATGACACTTCTAAATTTTGGGTGGAAATTTTGTTCTGTATGTTTTAAAGAAAGAGTTAGATATTGCTCTTGGTGCTAACGGAATCAAAGCATATGTGTGGAAAAGGGAACAGATTACAGAGTTGGATATCAGTCATGATCATAGAATCATACATACAGTGCAGAAGAGGCCCTTCATCCTTTTGAATCTGCAATGACACGTAAGAAATACCTGACCCCACACCTAATCCTATTCACCAGCACTTGGCTCATAGCACATCATAACATTCAAGGCTAAATGCTCATCCAGGTACTTTTAAAGTATGTGTAGCATCCACCACCCTCCCAGGGAGTGCATCCCAGACCACCACCATCCTCTAGATAAAAACATTTTTCCTCACGTCCTCCCTCCTGCCCCTCACCTTGACCCCTTGTAACTGACCCTTCAACTGAGGGAAACAGCTGCTCTTTTCCTACTCTGTCCATGCCTCTCAATCTCCTCTGCTCCAATGAAAACAATCCAAGTATATCCTTTAAGAACTTTCAAGTGGTTATTGGATAGGCACATGGAACACATCAGAATGATAGGGAGTCGGATAGCTTGATCTTGGGTTCGGACATAGAGCGGCATAACATCAAGGGCCAAAGGGCCTGTACTGTACTATGCTATACTGTTCTATGTTCTATATCCAACCTATCTTCATAACTTAAATATTCCACTCCAGGCAGTCTCCTCGTGAATCTCCTCTGTACCTGCTTAGATACAATAATAATGGAGCGACCAGAACTGCACACAGTACTCCAAATGTGGCCTCACCAAAGTTCTATACATCTACAGCATGACCTTCCTGCTTTGAAATCTATGACTTGATTGATAAAGGCCAGTATCCCTTTTGCCTTCATCCTATTAACATGCCCTTCCGCCTTCAAAGATTTAGGGACAAAAATGCCACAGAACCTCCTCATGTCATGCCGATCATTAAGTACTTCCTTGTCAAATTACTCCTTCTGAAGTTTATCATCTCATACTTTTCAGGGTTAAATTCCACCTGCCACTTATCTACCCATTTAACCATCCTGCCTGATTGTATCTTCTTGTAGCCCAAGACACTCAACCTCACTGTTGGCCACCCAATCTTTATGTCATCCGCAAACTTATTCATCCTACCTCTCCACATAGTCATTGATGTAATTTAAATAAATGACAAATAATAGGACCCAGCACAGATACCTGTGGTGCACTACTGGACACTAGTTTCCAGTCACTAACTCTCTTGTTTCCTACAACTAAGCCAATGTTGAATCCACTTTATCAAATTACCCTTTATTCCATGTGCATTTTCCTTCTTTATAAGTCTCTCATGTGGGACCTTGTCAAAGGGTTTGCTGAAACCCATATAATCTACATGGATTGTACTACCCTCATTTATAATCTCTGGTCACTTTCTCAAAAAATTCAATCAAATTTGTTAGACATGACTTCCTCTACAAAACCATGCTGATTATCCCTGATCAAGTCTTGCCTCTCCAAGTGGAGATAAATGTTCTCCTTCAGAAGTTTCTCCAATAGTTTCCGTACTATTGACATGAGACTCACTGGTCTGTGGTTCCTGGCTTATCGCTACAAATCTTCTTAAATAGTGGAACCACATTACCTGTTCTCCAGTTGTTTGGCACCTCCCCCCTAGCCAGACAGGAATCAAAATTTGGGTCAGAGCCCCTGCAAATTGCTTCTCTTGCCTCCCACAGCAGTCTACGACACAATTCAGTCAGACCTGGAGATTTGTCCACTTTTAAGCCTGTCAACATCTTCAATGCCCTTTTCCGTGTCAATTTGCTCAAGACCTTGCCATCTCACTCCCTGAATTCCTCAATCTCTTGGGTGAAGGTGGATGTGAAATATTTGTTCAACATTCTACCAATGTCCCCTGGCTCCACCCACATTGCCCCCTTGGTTCACAGTTGGCCCTATTCTTTCCCTGGTTATCCTCTTTCTATATTTGTAGAGCATCCTGTGATTTTCCCTACTTTTACCAGCCATATCCCATCTTTACTTTCCTAAGAGAGCTTATGCTCTCCCTGTTTCCTTTTTGAACACCCCCTCCATTGCTCTTCTATGTACCTTGGTCAGATCCTGCCTTACTTTACTAAAATCCACTCTCTCCCATCCAAAACTTTTTTTTGCAACTTGTCTATGTCTTTGTCCATAACCAGCTAAATTTTACCGTAAGATAAATGAAAAGTACTGTGGATGCTGGAATCTAAAACAAGAATAGAAAATGCTAGAAAATCTCAACAGGTCTGACAGAGGCTGTGGAGAGAGAATAGAGCTAACATTTCAAGTCTGGATGGCCCTTGGTCAAAGCTGAAAACAAACAAAATAGGAGATTTAGACTGTTAGGGTGCAGGGTGCAATTGACAAAGATGTCATAGACAAAAAGACAAAGGGAATATAAATGGTGGGATTAAAGGCTGAGAATGGTACCAACAGCAGCCCATTAAGAGACTGGAATGTGCAAATGGCAGAACAAAGGTGCAGAATATCAAAGGACAACCTGAGACATGTGACCTAGTGAAGTACGGCACAGTAACACAGCGGTTAGCACTGTTGCCTCACAGCTCCAGGGTCCTGGTTCAATTCCTGGATTGGGTCACTGTCTGTGTGGAGTTTGCACATTTTCCTCTTGTCTGCTCCAGTTTCCTCCCACAGTCCAAAGATGTGCGGGTTAGGTTGATTGGCCATGCTAAATTGCCCCTTAGTGTCCTGAGATGCATAGGTTAGAGGGATTAGTGGGTAAAATATGTAGGGATATGGGGGTAGGGCCTGGGTGGGATTGTGGTCAATGGGCCGAAGAGCCTCTATCTGACCTGTAGGGTTCTATGAAGTGGATGCTGAGGTGGGGGGTGGTATGGTTAGCGGGGAGAACAAGATGGGAAGCAAGATTTTTAAAGAAGCTTTGCACACGTGAGTGGGAGAGCACACAAGTGAGGCAGCCAGAGTGGGATTGAAACTTGGAGCACTGTGGTAATTAAAGATGTGAGTGGTAAATCTACTTTTCCTGTTTTTTCTTTTTTCAGTTATTAGTTCAGTGGTCTCGTTAGTTAGTAAAAGGAGCTGTCCCATCCAAATAGCTGAGTGGCAGTGATCTGTCGATCACTTGAAGCCTAATTAGAGGCAAAACGTGTAAAATAGAACATAGAACAGTACAGCACAGTACAGGCCCTTCGGCCCTCAACGTTGTGCCGAGCTATGGCCAAACCCAAGACCAAACTATTCCACTCCTTATCATTCTGGTGTGCTCCATATGCCTATCCAATAACTGCTTGAAAGTTCCTAAAGTGTCCGACTCCACTATCACAGCAGGCAGTGTATTCCACACCCCAACCACCCTCTGAGTGAAGAATCTACCTCGGACATCCCTCCTATGTCCCCCACCATGAACCTTATAGTTATGCCCACTAGTAAATAACTACATCCACCCGAGGAAACAGTCTCTGAACTCCACTCTCTCTATCCTCCTCATCATCTTATAAGCCTCTATTAAGTCGCCTCTCATCCTCCTCCGCTCTAAAAAGCCCTAGCTCCCTCAACCTTTCCTCATAAGAGATACCCACAAACCAGGCAGCATCCTGGTAAATCTCCTCTGCACTCTCTCCAATGCTTCCACATCCTTCTTATAGCGTGATGACCAGAACTGCACACAATATTCTAAATGTGGTCTCACCAAGGTCCTGTACAGTTGCAGCATAACCCCACGACTCTTAAACTCAAACCCCCTGTTAATAAACACTGATACACTATAAGCCTTCTTCACGGCTCTATCCACTTGAGTGGCAACCTTCAGAGATCTGTGGATATGAACCCCATGATCTCTCTGTTCCTCCACATTCCTCAGAACACTGCCATTGACCCTGTAACCCACATTCAAGTTTGTCCGACCAAAATGAATCACCTCGCACTTATCAGGGTTAAACTCCATCTGCCACTTTTCAGCCCAGCTCTGCATCCTATCAATGTCTCTTTGTAGCCTATAACAACCCTCCACCTCATCCACTACTCCACCAATCTTGGTGTCATCAGCAAATTTACTGACCCATCCTTCAGCCCCCTCTTCCAAGTCATTGGTAAAAAAGAAATCACAAAAAGCAGAGGACCCAGCATTGATTCCTGCGGTACACCACTAGTAAATGGCCTCTACTCTGAAAATTTTCCCTCCACTACCACCCTTTGTCTTCTATGAGATAGCCAGTAACTTATCCAATCGGCCAAATTTCCCTCTATCTCACACCTCCTCACCTTCTTCATGAGCCTACCATGGGGAATCTTATCAAATGCCTTAATAAAATCCATGTACATGAGATCAACTGCTCTACCTTCATCTACACACTTAGTTACCTCCTTAAAGAATTCAATCAAATTTGTGAGGCAAGACTTAACCCTCACAAATGCGTGCTGACGATCCCAGATTAAGCAGCATCTTTCTAAATGGTCATAAATCCTATCTCTCAGGACCTTTTCCATTAACTTACCAACCACCGAAGAAAGACTAACTGACCTGTAATTACCGGGGTCATTCCTATTTACTTTCTTGAACAGAGGAACAACATTCGCCACTCTCCAGTCCTCTGGCACAATCCCCATGGACAGTGAGAACCCAAAGATCAAAGCTAAAGGCTCCACAATCTCATCACTTACCTCCCAAAGTATCCTAGGATGAATCCCATCTGGCCCAGGGGACTTATCGACCCTCAGGTTTTTCAAAATGGCTAATACATCTTCCCTCAGAACATCTCCTCCTCCATTCCATCAGCCTGTGTCACACAGTCATCCTCAAAAACATGGCCCCTCTCCTTAGTGAACACTGAAGAAAAGTACTGATTCAACACCTCACCTTTCTCTTCTGATTCTGTGCACAAGCTCCCACTACTATCCCTGACCGGCCCTAATCTCACCCTTTTATTCTTTTATTTCTCACATCAGAATAAAAAGCCTTGGGGTTTTCCTTGATTTGACCCGCCAAGGACTTCTCATGCCCCCTCCTAGCTCTCCTAAGCCCTTTTTTAACTCATTCCTTGCTACCTTGTAACCCTTAAGTGACCCAATGAACCTTGTTTTCTCATCCTTACATACACTTCCTTTTTCCTCTTGACAGGACACTCAACCTCCTTTGTGAACCATGGTTCACTCACTCGGCCATTTCCTCCCTGCCTGACAGAGACAAACCTATCAAGGACACACAGTATTTGTTCCTTGAACAAGCTCCACTTTTCATTTGTGCCCATATCTGACAGTTTCTGTTCCCATCTTACGCTCCTTAATTCTTGCCTAATCGCATCATAATTATCCCTGCCCCAATTATAAACCTTGCCCTGCCATGTGACCTTATCCCACTCCACTGCAATATTGAAAGACACCAAATTGTGGTCACCATCTCCAAAGTGCTCTCCCACAAACAAATCTAACACTTGGCCTGGTTCATTACCCAGTACCAAGTCCAACGTGGCCCCACCTCTTGTTGGCTTATCCACATATTGTGTCAGAAAACCCTCCTGCACACACTGTACAAAAAGTGCCCGATCCAAACTATTCGACCTATAAAAGTTTCAATCAATATTTGGAAAGTTAAAGTTACCCATGATAACTACCCAGTGACCTATTCATAATCTGCTTTGCCATTTCCTCTCCACATCTCTATTACTATTGCATTCTTCTGTTTGAAACCCAACTGATGTGTGAGTCATCTCAGCCCAGCTGAGCTTTATATAAGAGAGGCAAACAATGAGAACAAAGAACAAACAAAGAAAATTACAGCATTGAAACAGGCTCTTTGGCCCTCCAAGCCCATGCCGATCATGATACCCTCATTAAACAAAAAAAACTTCTGCCCTTACTTGGTCTGTTTTCCTCTACTCCCTCCCTATTCATGTACCCTTCCAGATGCCTCTAAATATTGCTAATGTGCCTGCTTCCACCACCTCCTCTGGCAGCATGTTCCAGGTACCCACCACCCTGCGTGAAAATCTTGCCCAGCATACCTTGAACATGTGCCCCCTTGTAATTGACTCTCCCACTCCTATTTTCTATGTTTCTGTAATCCACTCATAAATTGCTATTCACAGCCTATCTGGCTATTTAGAGTTGGTTGCTATCATGCATCGCTGAGCCGTCTATGAAATAATTTATTTCACAATGAAGTGTGTATCCTTGTTTAATTTTAGAAGTTTTTTTTATCTATAGAGTGGAAGTAGCACTTCTGACAATAAACAACAATCTCCACATGTTTCTAAAAAAGTTGGTCTACAAATACTAACTCTGAAAAATACAGACTGACGGATGTAATATTTTTTCACGAGTACTAACCTGACCGCTGATGTAAGTTTGGCGGTATTATCAGAAAGCATGCTAATAGCACCATCGTCCTCTCCCTCCAGTCCCTGAGAAACAAGAATCATAGACATGATCAGCATGGCCTTCAGAATCTGAATTCTGGTAGCAATTCTGACACATAGAAATATAGACGAGCAGACCAGGAGAAGGCCATTTGGCCTGTCGAGCCGACTCTGCCATTCATTACGATCATGGTTGATCATCCAACTCAATAGCCTAATCCTCTTTTTCCACCACAACCTTTGATCCCATTCGCCCCAAATGCTATATCCAGCCACCTCTTGAATACATTCAATGTTTTGGCATCAACTACTTCTTGTAGTAATGAATTCCACAAGCTCACCACTCTTTGGGTGAAGAAATATCTCCTCACCTCCATCCTAAGTGATCTACCCTGAATCCTCAGACTGTTCCTCTGGAATATCCTCCCTGCATCTACCCTGTCTAGTCCTGTTGGAATATTATAAGTCTCTATGAGATCCCCCCTCATTCATCTGAACTCCAGTGAAAACAATTCTAACCTAGTCAATCTCTCCTCATACATCAGTCTTGCCATCCCTGGAATCAGCCTGGTAAATCTTCACTGCGCTTCCTCAACAGCAAGAACATCTTTCCTCAGGAAAGGAGACCAAAACTGCACACAATGCTGTACATGTGGCCTCACCAAGGCCCCGTAGAACTGCAACAAAACATCCCTGCTCCTGTACTCAAAATCTCTCGTGATGAAGGCCAACAGATGTCATTTGCCTTTACTGCCTGCCGAAGCTGCACGCTTACCTTCAGTAACTGGTGCACAAGGACATCCAAGTCCTGTTGCACACTCCCCTCTCCAAATTTACAGCCATTTAGGTAGCAATCTGCCATTGTGTTTTGAAAGTGAATAACCTCACATTTATGCAAATTATTTTGCATCTGCCATTGATTTGCCCACTCACCCAATATGTCCAGAACATTCTGAAGGATCTCTACATCCTCATCACAGTTCACCCAACTTGGTAGCATCTGCAAACTTTGAGGTGTTATATTTTGTTCCCTCATCCAAATCGTTAATATATATTGTCCCTGTGGCACCCCATTAGTTACTGCTATCAATCTGAAAAGCACCCACTAATTCATACTCTTTGTTTCCTCTCTGCCAACCAGTTTTCTATCCATCTCAATACACTTCCCCCAATCCCATGCGCTTTTATCTCGCATGATTATGCAGGACTTTGTCAAATGCTTTCTGAAAGTCCAAATATATTACACTGACTGACTCCCCCTTATCAACAATATTAGTTACATCTTCAAAGAATTGCAACAGATTTGTCAAGCATGATTTACACTTCATTAATCCATGCTGGCTCTGTCTGATCCTGCCACTGCTTTCTAAATTCTCTGCTATAAAGTCCTTGATAATGGATTCAAGAATTTTCCTCACTACTGATGTTAAGCTTACTGGTCTATAATTCCCTGTTTTCTCTCTACCTCCTTTTTGAATATTGAAGTGACATTAGCTACCCTCCTAATTTTCCAATTCCTACTCTCAACAGCATGTGGCACCAGTAGTAGTCCAGGTATTATGACCTTCGAGGTCCTGCGCTTTAGCCTTCTGCCTAACGTGACAAGTTTTAAATAAATCTAGAACATTACAGCGTAGTACAGGCCCTTCGGCCCTCAATGTTGCGCCGACCAGTGGAACCAATCTAATGACCCTCAAACCTAAACTATTCCAATGTTATCCATATGCCTATCCACTGACTATTTGAACGCCCTTAAAGTTGGCGAGTCCACAACTGCTGCAGGCAGGGCATTCCACGCCCTTACTACCCTCTGAGTAAAGAACCTACCTCTGACATCCATCCTATAATTACCACCCCTCAATTTAAAGCTATGTCCCCTCGTGTTAGCCATCACGATCCAAGGAAAAAGCTCTCACTGTCCATCCTATCTAACCCTCTGATCATCTTGTATGCCTCAATTAGGTCACCTCTTAACCTTCTTCTCTCCAACAAAAATAACCTCAAGTCCCTCAGCCTTTCCTCATAAGACCTTCCCACCACACCAGGCAACATCCTGCTAAACCTCCTCTGCACCCTTTCCACTGCCTCCACATCTTTCTTATAATGCAGCGACCAGAGCTATACGCAATACTCCAAGTGTGGCTGCACCAGAGTTTTGTACAGTTGTAACATGATCTCACGGCTCTGAAATTCAATCCCTCTACCAATAAAAGCTAACACACCATACACCTTCTTAACAACCTTATCAACCTGGGTGCCAACTTTCAGGGATCTATGCACATGTACACTGAGATCTCTCTGCTCGTCAACACTACTAAGAGTCCTTCCATTAGCCCTATATTCTGTACTCCGGTTACTCTTACCAAAGTGAATCACCTCACACTTTTCTGCATTAAACTCCATTTGCCATGTCTCAGCCCAGCGCTGCAGCTTATCTATGTCCCTCTGCAAACTGTAACATCCATTCTCACTGTCTACAACTCCTCCAACTTTGGTGTCGTCAGCAAATTTGCTAACCCTTCTACACCCTCATCCAGATCATTTATAAAAATGACAAACTGCAGTGGCCCCAAAACAGATCCCTAAGGTACACCACTTGTAACTGAAGTCCAGGTTGAATATTTCCCATCAACCACCACCCTCTGTCTTCTATCAGCTAGCCAATTCCTGATCCAAACTGCTAAATCACCCTCAATCCCATGCATCTGCATTTTCTGCAGTAGCCTACCATGGGGAACCTTATCAAATGCTTTGCTAAAATCCATATCCACCACATAATCTAATCTAATCAAAAGAGGACACAAAATGGAAGCCAGAAATGTTGGACAATGCAAGGGACTGTTCCAGAGTCTATAGAATCCTGGAAGATGACCACCAATGCATCCACTATTTCTTGAGCCACTTCCTTAAGTACTCTGGGATGCAGATTATCAGGCCCTGGGGATTTATCCACCTTCAACGCCATCAATTTTCCCAGCACCATTTCTCTACTAATATTGATCTCCCTCAGTTCTTCCCTCTCACTAAACCTTGCATTCTCCAACATTTCCAATTTGTGTCCTCTTTTGAGATGACAGAACCAAAGTATGCATTCAAGATAGAACCAATGTATGTATTCATTTGATCCACTAAATCTCAGGAAATGCCTTATACAATCTCCTAACTTCTAATTATGTGATTAGATTTATTTAAAACTCATCATAGTGATGGGGCTGAATTGAATTGGGATAACAATACAATTCAGGATGGTGTGTTGCCACCCTGGTATCAGAGTCAAGGACATCTCTGAGCAATTGCAGGACATTCTTAAGAGGAAGGGTGAGCAACCAGAGGTCATTATACATATTGGTACCAATGACATAAGTAGGAAAAGGGATGAGGTCCTGAAGTGTGAATATAGAGAGTATATAAAGTACAGGACCTCAAAGATAGTAATATCTGGACTACTACTGGCGCCACATGCTACTGAGAGTAGGAATAGGAAGATTAAGTAGATGAATGCATGGCTTGAGAGCTGGTGCAGGGGGCAGGGATTTAGATTTTTGGATCATTGGGATCTTTTCTGGGGAAGGGGTGACTTGTTCAAGAGGGACAGGTTACACCTGAACTGGACAGGGACTAATATCCTGGATGAGGACTAACATCCCAGCGGAGAGATTTGCTAGAGCCACTCAGAAGAGTTTAAACTAGTTTGGCAGGGCAGTGGGATCCAAAGTAGTGGAAGACAGAAGAGAAGGTTGAGGACAGCACACAGAAGTTAAAGAGAGTACATTAAGTAGTAAAGGCAATGTTAGTAATCCTAGTACCAGATAGAGCAGGCAAAAGCAAGATAGAGAGCAGAGGAAGTCCAGATTAAACTGTATTTGTTTCAATGCAAGAGGCCTGACTGGCAATGCAGATGAAGTAAGAAGTCTGACAACACCAGGTTTAAGTCTAACCGATTTATTTGATAGTAAATTCACTAGCTTTCGGGTTAGTCCCTTCGTCAGGTGAATGGAGAGTTCTGGCCTCAGACAGAGCATATAAAGCACAGAAAACTGCTCTGTCTGAGGCCAGAACTCTCCATTCACCTGAAGGGACTAACCCGAAAGCTAGTGAGTTTACTATCAAATAAATTGGTTGGACTTAAACCTGGTGTTGTCAGACTTTTTATTGTGTTTACCCCAGTCCAATGCCGGCATATCCACATCAATGCAGATGAATTCAGGGCATGAATGGGTACATGGGAATGGGATATTATAGCAATTATTGAAACATGGCTAAGGGAAAGACAGGACCAGCAGCTCAATGTTCCAGGGTGCAGGTGCTATAGGAAAGATAAAACTGGAGGTAAGAGAGGAGGAGGAGTTACACTTTTGATTAGAGAAAACATCACAGCAGTACTGAGAAGGGATATATTTGCGGGTTCGGCTACTGAGTCTATATGGGTAGAACTGAGAAATAAGAAGAGGGAAATCACTGATAGGGTTGTACTATAGCCCCCCCAATAGTCAGCAGGAAATTGAGGAGCAAATATGTAAGGAGATTACCGCTAGCTCCAAGAAAACTAGTGTGGTAATAGTGGAAGATTTTAACTTTCCCAACATTGACGAGGACAGCCATATTATTAAAGGCTTGGATAGAGAGAAATTTGTTGAATGTGTCATGGATAAATGTCTCATTTGGTATGTGGATGGCCTGACGAGAGAAGGGGCAAAGCTTGACCTCCTCTTGGGAAATAAGGAAGGGCAAGTGACAGAAGTGTTAGTGAGGGATCACTTTGGGACCAGTGACCATAATTCTATTAGTTTTAAGAAAGCTGTGGAGAATGATAGGTCTAGTCCAAAAGTTAAAATTCTAAATTGGGGCAAGGCCAATTTTGATGGCATCAGGCAGGAACTTTTAACAGTTAATCGGGGGAGTCTGTGGGAAGGCAAAGGGACGTAAGTGGGAAGCTTTCAAAAGTGTGCTAATCAGGATTCAGGGTAAGCACATTCCTCTTAAGAGTGAAAGGCAAGGCAAGCAGAAGTAGGAAACCCTGGAATGACTCGGGATATTGCTGCCCTGGTCAAAAAAAAGGAGACATGACATGCATAGGCAGCAGGGATCAAATGAATCCCTTGAAGAGTATACAGGATGTAGGAGTAGAGTTAAGGGAGGAATCAGAAGGGCAAAAAGGGGACACAAGATTGTTTTGGCAGGTAATGCGAAAGGAGAATCCAAAGAGCTTTTACAAACACATAAAGGGCAGAAGAGTAACAAGGGAAAGAGTAGAGCCTCCTAAGGCTCAACAAGATCATCTATGTGTGAATCCACAAGAAATGGGTGAAATCCTAAATGAATATTTCTCATCAATATTTACTGAAGAGAAAAGCATGGATGTTAAGAGAACTTGAGGAAATAAATAGTAATGTCTTGAGGACTGTACATATTACAGAGGAGGAGTTGCTGGAAGTCTTAATTTGCGTCAAGGTAAATAAATCCCCGGGACCTGAAGTGTACCCCAGGATATTGTGCGAGGCTAGGGAGGAAATTGCAGGTCCCCAGCAGAGATATCTGAATCATCGATTGTCAGGGGTCAGGTTCCTGAAGATTGGAGGGTGACAAATGCTGTGCCTTTGATTAAAAAGAGCTGCAGGGAAAAGCCTGGGAACTACAGGCCAATGAGTCTCACATCTGTGGTGGCTACATTGTTGGAACATATTTTGAGAGAAAGGATCCACAGACATTTAGACATGCAAGTACTGATTAGGAACTGTCAGCATGGCTTTGTGACTGGAAAATCATGTCCCACAAATTTGATTGAGTTTTTTGAAGGGATAACCAGGAAGGTAGATGAGGATAGTGCAGTGAGGATAGTGATGTTGTCTACATGGGTTTTAGCAAGGCCTTTGAGAAGGTACCGCATGGTAGGTTGTTGCATAAGATTAAATCTCACGAGATCCAGGGTGAGATATCGAAATGGATACAAAATTGGCTTCTTGACAGAAGCCAGAGGGTGGTTGTAAAGGGTTGTTTTTCAAACTGGAGGCCTGTGACCAAGAATGTGCCTCAGGGATTAGTGCTGGGTCCACTGTTATTTGTCATTTATATTAATGATTTGGATGAGAATATAGGAGGCATGATTAGTAAGTTTTCAGATGAGACCAAGATGGGTGGCATAGTGGACAGTGAAGAAAGTTATCTCCGATTGCCACGGGATCTTGATCAATTGGGCCAGTAGGCTGACGAATGGCAGATGGAGCTTAATTTAGATAAATGCGAGGTGATGCATTTGATAGATTGAACCGGGCAGGACTTACTCAGTTAATGGTAGGGCATTGGGGAGAGTTACAGAACAAAGAGATTGAGAGGTACATGTTCATAACTCTTTGAAAGTGGAGTCACAGGCGGACAGAGTGGTGAAGAAGGCATTCAGCATGCTTGGTTTCATTGGTCAGAATATTGAATACAAGAGTTGGGATGTCTTGTTGAAGTTGTACAAATCATTGGTACAGTCACACTTGGAATAGTGCGTACAGTTCTGGTCACCCTATTATAGAAAGAATATTATTAAACTCGAAAGAGTGGAGAAAAGATTTACTAGGATGCTACCGGGACTTGATAGTTTGATTTATAAGGACAGGCTGGATAGACTGGGACTTTTTTCTCTGGAGCAAAGAAGGCTGAGGGGTGATCTTATATAGGTCTATATAAAGTAATGAGAGGTATAGATCAGCTAGTCAATATTTTTTCCCAAAGGTAGAGGAGTCTAAAACTAGAGGGCATAGGTTTAAAATAAGAGTGGAGAGATGCAGAAGTGTCCAAAGGGGCAATTTTTTCACACACAAGGTGGTGTCTGGAGCAAGCTGCCAGAGGTAGTAGTAGAGGCGGATACAATTTTGTCTTTTAAAAAGCATTTAGACAGTTACATGGGTAAGATGGGTATAGAGGGATATAGACCAAATGCAGACAATTGGGATTAGCTTAGAGGTTTTAAAAAAAGGGTGGCATGGACAAGTTGGGCCAAAAGGCCTGTTTTCATGCTGTAAATCTCTGACTCGATGGCAAATAAAACACGGAAGCAGTTAAAATAAAGTATAAAATAATAAAAGGATTGCAAAATTATGAACATTTCAGTATACAAATAATTACGCAATAAAAATGAAATGTCTGCTACATTCTGTTTCAGTGTCTTCAAATGATGTTTGTTACACAGCACCTTCCAAACCCATAACCACGATCATTGAGAAGGACAAGGGCAACAAACACAAAGAAATATCCTGGAAGTTCCTCTCCAGACCATTCACAACCCTGACTTGAAACTTGACTGCGCTACCAAATAAAACTATTGAGCTTTAACCTGGTGTTATGAGACTTCTTACTGTGTTTACCCCCAGTCCAATGCTGGCATCTCCATATCATTGAAACTAAATTGCCATTTCTTCACTGTTGACAGTTTATAATTAGATTCAGTTTCCCAAAATCCCAGAAAGGTGTTAACGAGTACCAGGCTGTAAACAGATGTGTTATAAACTGCCCACTTAAACTTCTAAGATCAAGGAAAGCTCATCAACATTTCAACATAGAAAAAGGTTAACTTTTTGCACATTACCATGGTGATTGGGGCAGAGCAGGTCATTTTTTAGATCAGGTTTCTAATTCTCTTACAAATCAGTGAATATTACAGACCAGCAGTGAGAAAAGATTACTAAAATTTATGATCTACCACAGTCAGACATGGGAAGGAGATGGTCTCCTGCAACTTCACAACAATTCTGGGAGATTTGCTCTGTCATGGCCAGGAGAAGAAACTCTCAAAATCTGCGAAATGTGCCTGGAGAAGGTCACTAAAATTTGCTACTTAGTGAAATGGGTAGCCAACAGAAGCTGGGAGCCACAGTGGGCTGATTGCTAAAAGGGCTGTAATTCAGTAGAGAGTGTGACATGTGATGACAAGGAGATCTCACCTGCTGTTTAAAGTATAGTTGCTGAGAAGAAGAATAGTGTTAAGTCAATAGTGGTCTTTGTTTTAAAATATGGAAACGTGTGTTATTCTGACAGCCACTGGAAGTTCAAATCTCTTAACAGTTCTAAGTTTCAATGGGGATTATAGCACCTTAAAATGAGATGATTTCTACCATATCTTTAAGAAAAAAATACAAGTGACACATTCTTTATTAGCAAAGTAAATTTCAAATTTGCTATCCCACTGCTCCCTCCTGCATACTTTAGCTTAAGTTTACAAACATAGTTTGCAAAAAGCCTTACACTGGTCAGGGGGCAGATGTGTTTCAGCATGAATAGAAATCTCAGGTTCAGTGTATCCACCCTCAATACATGTAAATTGAAGTTTCAATCAAGCTTAAAAGAATTTTATGTCTGTCTTCACAGAGGATAACCCCATTATTCAAGAAAGGAGGGGGAGAGCAAACAGGGAATGATAAGCCAAACGTCAGTCATTGGGAAGAAGCTGGAATGTACCAAAGAACTCTTATTCATAGAATCCCGATAGTGGAGATGGAGGACATTCGCCCCATCGAGTATGCACTGACAAAAATCCCTCCCAGACCCTAACGCTGCTAATCTCCCTGACACTAAGGGACAATTTTCACAGCCAATTCATCTAACCCGCACATCTTTGGACTGAGGGGGGAAACTGGAGCACCTAGAGGAAACCCACACAGAATGGGGAGAATATGCAAACTTCATACAGGGTAGTCACTCAAGGCCAGAATTGATCTCAGGTCCCTGGCGCTGTGAGGCAGCAGTGCTAACCACTGTGCCACCGTGCTGCTAATACACTCAGTATGATCTGATAAAGTCAACATGACTTTATGAAAGGAAAATCATGTTTGACAAAATATTTAATTTTCTGTAGATGCAAGTAGTAGGATAAACAAAGGGGAGACAATAGCTGTAGTATACTTGGATTCCTTTGCTGGTCAGTGTCTTTTGAGTTTAGTAGGAACTTGTGAAGCAATAGCAGCAGCACTGATTTTCTGGGCTGCTGATGTGGTTATGGCTTGGCTGTTCCCAGGTGGTGTATAATTTCCACACCTTTTGGTTTGAGTGCAAGCAGTCAATTTTTTTCTGCTGTTTCAAGCCATCTCATGCTGCATCCTTTATCAAGGGGCGTGAGGAATGCTGTTGCCACATCAGGGTGTTCATTGTCCCCCTATTCTTTCAAGACCATTCACTTTCTGGGGTCTATTTCTGAAGCTCGGGGACACAAATTTGGTGTCTTTCAGACTGAGAAATCTGAGCTTTTCATGCTAAAGAACTACAGGATATTTAAAACACTCACTGAGATCTGTGCACTCTGGAAGTCTGCTCCAGAAAATAGAGACTTCATCCAAACACTACAAAGAATGTTGTCTTAGCCTTCTTCCTCAACAAGTCAAAGGCCAGGAAAGAACCTCATGTCAGGTTCGGTGGCCAGTCACTCATTCATAACCCAATGTCAAAATATTTTGACCGTACATCGACTCACTGGCAACATCTGCCTGGGCTTGCAAAATCTCACTTGCTGTCCTGTCGGCTTAATGTTATCTCCACTCACATTGTCTGCACCTTTAAGACTTGATCAGCTGTAATAACTCGCATTCTAATCAGTATTCTATAAACTGAGTGTGTGTCTTTACATCCCCTGTTTGTGATCAGAATTTTCCACTCACCTGACGAAGGGTCAGAGGCCCGAAAGCTGGTGGCTTTTGCTACCAAATAAACTTGTTGGACTTTAACCTGGTGTTGTGAGACATCTTGCTGTGAACAGCTCAGAACGTCATGTGGAGATGCCGGCGTGGACTGGGGTAAACACAGCAAGAAGTCTATCAGGTAAACTGGTTGGACTTTAAGCTGGTGTTGTGAGACTTCTTACTGTGTTTACCCCAATCCAATGCTGGCATGTCCACATCTTGATGGTACTAGACAGGAACTTTCAAAAGTTGATTGGGGGAGTCTGTTGGCAGGCAAAGGGATGTCTGGTGAGTGGGGGGCTTTCAAAAGTGTATTAACCAGGGTTCAGGCTAAGCATATTCCTTTTAGAGTGAAGGGCAGGCTGGTAGAAGTAGGAAACCTGTTTGACTCGTAATATTGAAGCCGTGGTCAAGAAGGAGGAAGAATTTGACATGCATATGCAACTGGGATCAAATGGATCCCTGGAAGAGTGTAGAGGGTGTCGGAGTATAGTTAAAAGAGAAAAGGGGAACAGAAGATTACTTTAGCAAATCCAGCATAGAGGAATCTATACAGATTCCACAAATAAACGAAGGGCAAAAGAGTAACTAGCTAGAGAATAGGACCTTTTAAGGGTCATCGATGTGCAGAGCCGTAAGAGACAGGTGAGATCCTAAATGAATATTTCTCATCAATATTTACTGTTGAGAAAAGCATGGCTGTTCGGGAACTTGGGAAAATAATAGGTGATGTCTTGAGGAGCGAACATGGTTACAGAGAAAGAGGTGCTGGAAGACTTAAAGTGCATCAAGGTAGGTAAATCCACAGAACCTGATGTAGTGTATCCTAGGACATTGTGGGAGGCTAGGGAGGAAATTGCTGGTACCCTAGCACAGACATTTAAATCATCGACAGCCACAGGTGAGGTACCTGAAAATTGGAGAGTAACAAATGTTGTGCATGAGGGCTGCAGGGAAAAGCCTGGGAGCTACAGGCCAGTGAGTCTAATGTCTATAGTGGGAAGGTTGTGAGAAGTATTCTCAGAGACAGGATCTATAGGCATTTAGAGAGGCAAGGACTGATTAGGGTCAGTCAACATTGCTTTGTGAGTGGAAAATCACATCTCATGAATTTGATTGTGTTTTTTGTGGATGAGGGCAGTGCAGTCGATATTGTCTACATGGACTTTAGCGAGGCATTTGACAAGGTACCGCATGGTAGGCTGTTGTAGAATCCAGGGTGAGGTAACCATTTGGATACAAAATTGGCTTGATGACAGAAGACAGAGGATGGTTGTAGAGGGGTGCTTTTCAAACTGGAGGCTTGTGACCAGCGTTGTGCCTCAGGGATTGGCACTGGGTCCACTGTTATTTGTCATTTTTGATTTGGACGAAAATTTAGGAGGTATGGTTAGTATATATGGGTGGCATGGTAGCACAGTGGTTAGCACTGCTGCTTCGCAGCTCCAGGGCCCTGGGTTCGATTCCCGGCTTGAGTCACTGTCTGTGTGGTGTTTGCACATTCTCCTCGTGTCTGTGTGGGTTTCCTCCAGGTGCTCCAGTTTCCTCCCACAGTCCAAAAATGTGCGGGTTAGGTTGATTGGCCATGCTAAAATTGCCCCTTAGTGCTCTGAGATGCGTAGGTTGGAGGGAGTGGTGTGCGGAATGTGTGGGGGTGTGGGGGCGGGATTGCAGTCAGTGCAGACTAGGTGGGCCGAGTGGCCTCTTTCTGAACTGTGGGGTTTCTATTTTGCAAGTGACACCATGATTGGTGGCATAGTGGACAGTGAACGAGGTTATCGAGAGTTGGAATGGGACCATGCTCAAAGCAGAAGATGCCAAATGAGTTGGGGGAAAGAGCTTCGAATGACAAGGAGCATGCACTATATCATCATCTTAAGCAGATGATTTATGTCCTGAGGGTGTTTGACATGCAAATTGCACAACAGCAGCTGAAATAAATTTCAATCTCTTTTCCTGGCTGATGAATGTGAATTTTGCTGTGATTATAAAAATTGGCATGTTTGACTGCTTCATTCAAGATTTGGAGTCTATGGCTTAGTGTACACATTTTAACTGTGCATATAAAGAACTACCTACTTACCATGATGCTTTTTAAATGTTTGACTTCATCTTCTTGTGTCCTGTAGGAATCCAGTTCTTGTTGCACCGATTCAGCTACTTCTGGAAAAGGACTACGTAACAAGAGATTGTGGATTCATAAAAATCATAGTCAAGAATATGACTCATTTGCAAATTTATAATTCAAGTGAAAAGTATGTTGCCCAACTCCCAATCTCCCCATAATCTTTGGGCATCAGTCCAAAGATGTGCAGGTTAGGTTGATTGTTCATGCTAAAAAAATTGCCCTTAGTGTCCTGGGATGCATAGGTTAGCGGGATTACTGGGTAAATATGTAGGGATATGGCAGTGGGGCCTGGATGGGATTGTGGTTGGTGCAGACACAATGGGCTGAATGGCCTGTTTCTTTACTGTGAGGTTTCTATGGTTTAATGCAAACCCTCAAACTCAGGCAAGAAAAAAATGTCAGATACTTCCCCACAGGAAGGACAAGCCCCAGGAACATTTTCAATGTTACCAAAGCCCTAGACAGTCCCAAATGACAAAACACAGGATTACATACAAGTTACCCTGGATACTATTTCCAGGCTATTACTATTATACTATATATCTAACTCCAATATACTTGTATACTATCTCATTGTATCCTAACAGCTTTAAAAATGGTAACAAATAAAAATTAAATACACAGGTATTTATAATACATATCTATTTACAGTTTTCTCAAAAATATAATTTGATGGCACAGTGGTTAGTACACCAAGTTCGATTCCAGTCTTCGGTGTGGAGTTTGCAAGTTCTCCCTTGTGTCTGCATGGGTTTCCTCCAGGTGCTCTAGCTTCCTCTTACCCCAAAGATGAGTAGGTTTGGTGGACTGACAATACTAAATTGCCCCTTATTGTCCCAAGAATTGTAGGTAAGATGGGTTAGCCATAGTAAATGTATGAGGTCATGGAGATAGGGTGGAGGAAAGGGCCTGGGTAAGATACTCAGTCAGAGTCGGTGCAGACTCGAAGAACCAAATGACCTCCTTCTGCCCTGCAGGGATTCTATGATTAGATTTGTGATGGTCAATCCTCAAACCACATAAATCTGGATGCGTAAAAATAAAATTTGACTTGGTCAATAACTGAAACTCTGTGTCTAATATTATACACTATATGGCAAATATCCTGATTATCATAAAACAGACAATCCTCTATGTCACAGATCTAATCAGAATGGATAGGAATAAACTTCAAAGGGTCATTAATGAAATGCAGTCCATCATGCAAATTAGCCTCTCATCCACTGACCGTATGTCTACATTTCCTGCTGTCTCAAAAAAGCAGCCAGCATAATCAAGGATCTCATGACCCTGAACATACTCTCTTCCACCTTCTTCTATTGGGAAAACAATACAAAAGTTTGAGGTCATGTACCAACTTAGTCAAGAACAGCTTCTTCCCTGCTACCATCAGACTTTTGAATGGACCTACCTCACACTCATTTCATCTTTCTCTACACTTTAGCTATGGCTGTAACACTACATTCCGCACTCTCTCCTTTCCTTCCCTATGTACGGCATGTTTTATCTTTACAGCATGCAAGAAACAATACTTTTCACTATATACATGTGACAACAATAAATCAAATCAAAAATATCACACTTTTGTATTATCTGCACACTATGCATCATTTAAATTTTTGGCAGTATTTCCTCACGAAGATATTAATACAATAAAATTCCAAAGTACATTACCTGCCTTTGTGCCTCTGCCAGAAATGATCAGCAGCTGTTAAGTCATAGGTTTTTTTATTCCTTTTCTTTGGTCTAGCCCCTGCTGGGGTATTCTCCAGTCCTGAGGTTTCTTCCAGGTTTACTCTATTCAAATGGAAATCCTGTAGGAAAATACATTTGTTAGGTGACATGTTGATGATGTGAGAGGGCAAAGGCCTCGCACCAAATTTTTTAAAAATATGTATAGATATCCTCATGCCTAAATCTAAAATTTCAGAATCTAACTTGTCATTAATTCCATGAGCGTTAAACATCTTTCAAAGTCCGATATTTAGATATTTCTACATTGCCGTCAAAGAATCCAAGCAAATCATATTCAACAGAGAATCTTCCCTAATATTTCTACATTAATTAGCCATCTATTGCTTTTAAACCTAAGTGGATGACTATTCAGTGCTTCCATACGCTTCTAACGAATACTGATAACATTTAAATGATGCTGTGAAGTTGTACGAATGAAGTAGTGGCATGATGGGAAAATTGGTCAAGTATTTGGTACAAAATAAGGAAAGCTGATCAAGCTATTCCAAAATGCCTGACCCCTGTAAGACCTGATGAGGCTGACTCCACATGACCTAGAGCTGTATGAGTACAACAAGATAAGGTCAGGATGAAGGAGTCATCGACCTTCCTCTGTTCTATCAAAGGACAAGATAAAGGTATGACTGATGAGACAAAGAGTTCTAGGAAGTCAGCAGGTTGTACCATGACTTATGACATTGCTTACGATGCCACTATTTGATCAAATTCCTGAATAAGCTCTGGTCACACAATATGATAATCACTACGTATAAATACTGAATTGATTCTTTATGTCAGCGCAGATTTGAGGAAGGATTAGCAAGTCGTAATGACGGCTCTCTGAACTCAAGTTTTTGCCAAAACTGCATGCAGTGTTTTGTAAATAAAGACAAGTTATTTTGTTGTAACGAACTTTGTTGAGTCTTTCCACCACAGTAAAGAAGCAGGAAAATATCCACTTTAACAATGCTGTTTGAAAAATGGGTATGAATTACCATTTCAAATATTGTTACTGATCAATCATTGTCAATACCTTATTTCTAAATCCTTATTTTTACGCTCTATGGTGTGTAAATGGAAAATAAAATCAAGTGTGACTTTCAGTAAGAGAACAAAGAATTACAGCACAGAAACAGGCCTTTCAACCCTCCAAGCCTGCACTGACCATGCTGCCCAACTGAATTAAAAACCCCAACCCTTTCGGGGACCATAACCCTCTATTCCCATCTTATTTATGTTTTTGTCAAGACTCACTATCATATCTGCTTCCGCTACCTCCCCCGGCAGCGAGTTCCAGGCACCCACCATCCTCAGTCTAAAACAAAACTTGCCTCATACATCACCTTTAAACCTTGCTCCTTGCACCTTAAATCTATGCCCTCTAGTAACTGACTCTTCCACCCTGGGATAAAGCTTCTGACTATCCACGCTGTCCATGCCTCTCATAATCTTGTAGACTTCTATCAGGTCGCCCCTCAATCTCTGTCATTCCAGTGAGAACAAACCAAGTTTCTCCAACCTTGCCTCATAGCTAATGCACCCCAATCCATGCAACATCCTGGTAAATCTTTTCTGTATCCTCTCCAAAGCCTCCAAATCCATCTGGTAGTGTGGCGACCAGAATTGAACATTATATTTCAAATATAGCCTAACTAATGTTTTATAAAGCTGCAACATGACTTGCCAATTTTTAAACTCAATGCCCCAGCCGATGAAGGCAAGCATGCCGTATGCCTTTTTGACTATCTTCCCCACCTGCATTGTCACTTTCAGTGACTTCTGTGCCTGTACACCCAGATCTCTCTACCTATTGATACTCTGAAGGGCTCTGCCATTTACTGTACATTTCCTATCTTTATTAGAACTTCCAAAATGCATTACCTCACATTTGTATGGATTAAATGTCATCTGCCATCTCTCTACCCAAGCCTCCAAGATCTCTATCCTCCTATATCCTCTGATGGTCCTCATCGCTATCTGCAAATCCATCAACCTTTGTTTCACCCGCAAACTTAATCAAACCAGTTATGTTCTCCTCCAAATCACTTATATATATCACAAGCAGCAAAAGTCCCAGCACTTGAGGAACACCACTTGTCACAGCTCTCCATTCAGAAACGCACCCTTCCACAGCTAGCCTCTGTCTTCTTTGACTGAGCCAGTTTTGCATCCACCTTGCCAGCTCACCTCTAATCCCATGCAACTTCACCTTCTGCATCAGTCTACCATGAGGGACCTTATCAAAGCCCATGTAGACAACATCCACTGCCCTACCCTCATCAATCATCTTCGTCACTTCCTCGAAAAACTCAATTAAGTTAGTGAGACATGACCTCCCCTTCACAAAACCTAGATAACATCATCCCTGGAAAACAATGTTTCACTAGCAGAGGAGGAATATGGATTTCCCCAAAACAGTAGTTACTTATGGATCAATAATTAGGCCGAATGTTTACAGAAATAAACAACGCTATAGTTCCGCAGCTGGACCCCATATTAAGGCTTTTTTTTATATATACACTGCTGCCATGTTCTCATTTCAATTGTAGAATTACTTTCAGCATTGTTTTATTCTGTGAAACTCTTTTAAATTATGGCACTGAAAGTCATTAGGGAAAGGTATCATCAAAAGATATCTATCTATCTAAAAGTTCAAAAGATTTCTTACACCTGCCAGTGTCAAAAATAACTTCATCTACTCTGTCATGTACAAGTTTATTGTGGCTGAGGATCTTTAAGTAAAATAGAACATAGAGCAAATAGAACACTACAGCACAAACAGTCCCTTCGGCCCACTAGTTGCACCAATCACTTCTATACCTACTAAGCCATACCTATCTATAACCCCCAGTCCCATTAGATCCCACATACTCATCCGGAAGTCTTTTAAAAGACCCCAGCGAGTTCGCCTCCACCACCACTGACGGCAGCCGATTCCGTTCACTCACCACCCTCTGAGTGAAAAACTTACCCCTAACATCTCCTCTGTACTTGCTTCCCTGCACCTTAAATCTGTGTCCTCTTGTAGCGACCGTTTCAGCCTGGGGAAATAGCCTCTGAGAATCCACCCTATCTATTCTCCTCAACATCTTATAAACCTCTATCAGGTCGCCTCTCAACCTTCGTCTCTCCAGGGAGAAGAGTCCTAGCTCCTTCAACCTATCTTCATAAGGCATGCCTCCCAATCCAGGCAACATCCTTGTAAATCTCCTCTGCACCCTCTCAATAGCTTCCACGTCCTTCCTATAGTGAGGCGACCAGAACTGCGCACAGTACTCCAAGCGGGGTCTAACAAGGGTCTTATAAAGTTGTAGCATCACCTCCCAACTCGTAAACTCAATCCCTTGATTAATGAAGGCCAGTACACCATACGCCTTCTTGACCACATCCTCCACCTGCGAGGCCAATTTAAGAGTCCTATGGACCCGGACCCCAAGATCCCTCTGCTCTTCAACACAGCTAAGACTCCTACCCTTGATATTGTATTCCTTCATCCCATTGGACCTGCCAAAATGGACCACTACACATTTATCTGCATTGAAGTCCATCTGCCACTTCTCCGCCCAGTCTTGCATCCTATCTATGTCCCACTGCAACTTCTGACATCCCTCCAGACCATCCACAACACCACCAACTTTCGTATCGTCTGCAAACTTACTAACCCATCCCTCTACTTCCTCATCCAGGTCATTTATGAAAACGACAAACAGCAAGGGTCCTAGAACAGATCCCTGGGGCACTCCACTGGTGACTGACCTCCATGCAGAAAAGACCCATCCACAACCACTCTCTGCCTTCTGCGGGCAAGCCAGTTCCGGATCCACAAGGTCAAAGCCCCCTGGATCCCATGCCCTCTCACCTTCTCAAGAAGTCTTGCATGGGAGACCTTATCAAACGCCTTGCTGAAGTCCATGTACACCACGTCCACCGCTCTTCCTTCGTCAATGTGCTCAGTCACAAAATGTTAGATTAATGGACCAGATTTTACAGTAGTGGCAAACTGGTGCAGAAGGAGAAGTCGCACGGGATCAGAGGTGAATTTAAAAATTGGCAAGTCATGTTGCAGCTTTAGAGAACGTTAGTTCTGCATTTAGAATATTGTGTTCAATTCTGGACACCAGACAACCAGAAAGATATGGAGACTTTGGAGATGGTACAGAAAAGATTTACCAGGATGTTGCCTGGTATGGAAAGCATTAGTTGTGGAAAAACTTGGTTTGTTCTCACTGGAACAACAAAGGTTGAGTGGTGACCTGATAGAAGTCTACAAGATTGAGGGGCATAGACAGAGTGCATAGTTAAAAGCTCTTTTTCCCAGGGTGGAACAGTCAATTACTAGGGGGCATAGGTTTAAGGTGAGAGGGGCAAGGTTTAAAGAAGATGTACGAGGCAAGTTTTTTTTTGTACACAGAGGGTGGTGAGTGCCTGGAACTCGCTGCCAGGGGAGATGGTGGAAGCAGATACGAGAGTGTGTTTTAAGAGGCCTCTTGACAAATACAAGAATAGGATGGGAATAGAGGTTCCCGGAAGGGTAGGGATTTTAGTTCAGTTGGGCAGCATGATTGATGCAGCCTTGGAGGGCCAAAGGGCCTGTTCCCGTACTGTAATTTTCTTTTTTCCTTGTGAGGAGACATTTCTTCATCCAAAGATTGGTAAGCCGTGGAATTCATTACCACAGGAAGCAGATGATGCCAAAACATTGAATGTATTCAAAAGGCAGCTGGATATAGCACCTGGGGTGAAAGGGATGAAAAGTTGTAGGGAAAAAAAACAGGATTAGACTATGGAGTTGGATGATCAGCCATGACCATAATGAATGGTGGAGCAGGCTCTAAGGGCCAAATGGCCTCCTTCTGCTCCTATCCTCTATGTTTCTATGTGTTTCCAAGTTTGCTGATACAAAACTATTGGGTGCCATAGGGATGGGTGCTGGTTCCTCAGCTATTCGCAATATATACAATTTGGATGAGGAACAAAATGTAACATCTCAAAGTTTGGAGATGATACCAAGTTGGGTGGGAAGGTGAACTGTGACGAGGATGCAGAGATTCTTCAGAATGATCTGGATAGGCTGGGTGAGTGGACAAATCAATGACAGACGCAGTACAATTTGGGTAAACGAGAGGTTATTCACTTTCGAAGCTAAAACGAGGTGGCAGACTACTACCTGAATGGCTGTAAATTGGGAGAGGCGAATATGCAGTGGGACCTGGGTGTCCTTATGCACCAGTCACTGAAGGTAAGCATACAGGTGCAGCAGGTGGTAAAGAAGGCAAATGGCATGTTGGCTTTCATTGTGACAGGTTTCGAGTACATGAGCAAGGGTGTGTTGTTGCAATTATACAGGGTCTTGGCGAGGCCACACATAGAACATATGCAATTTTGGTCTCCTTTTCTGAGGGAGGATGTTCTTGCTCTCGACGGAGTGCAGCAAAGGTTTCCCAGCTACTTCCAGGGATGGTGAGACTGATGTACGAGGAGAGATTCACTAGGTTAAGATTGTTTTTGTTCGAGTTCAGATGAACGAGGGGGGATCTCATAGAGATTTAGAATGAGGGCAGCACGTTAGCACAGTGATTAGCACTGCTGTGTCACAGCTCCAAGGACCTGGGTTCAATTCCTAGCTTAGGTCACTGTCTGTGTGGAGTTTGCATATTCTCCTCGAGTCTGCATGGGTTTCCTCCGCTTTCCTCCCACAATCCAAAGATGTGTGGGTTACGTTGATTGGCCACGCTAAAATTGCCCTTAGTGTCCTCAGATGCGTAGGTTAGAGGGATTAGTGAGTAAATATGTAGAGACATGGGGGTAGGGCCTGGGTGGGATTGTGGTCGGTGCAGACTTGATGGGCCGAATGGCCTCTTTCTGTACTATAGAGTTTCTATGATTTCTATTTCTCTAAAATTCTAATAGGACTAGACAGGGAGACGCAAGGAGGATGTTCCCGATGCTGGGTGTGTCCAGAACCAGAGGTCACAGTCTGAGGATTTAGGACAGAGATGAGGAGATGTTTCTTCGCCCAAAGAGTGGTGAGCCTGCGGAATTCATTACCACAGGAAGTAGTTGATACCAACACATTGAATGATTTCAAGAGACAGTTAGATATAGTACTTGGGGCAAATTGGGTCAAAGGTTACGGGGAGCAAGCAGGACTAGCCTACTGTGTTGGATGATCAGCCATGATCATGATGAATGGCAGAGCAGGCTCGAAGGGCCAAATGGCCTTCTTCTGCTCCTATCTTTTATGTTTCTATGTTTTGTATCTTTTTCCCGAAAGAAGATGGTGGAAGACAGGCGCACGTTGCCTTTGATTACGCTCGTTGCTTTGCCGAGGCGACAGGAAGTGTAGGTGGAATCAATGGATGGGAGCTGGTTTGGGCTACATTCAATCCTTTGTAGCTTCTTGGTCACAACAGCAGTCATACCAAGCTATGATACAACCGGATAGGATGGAATGAATGGTCAAATACATAGTACTTCTTGTATAACATGGATAAATGTGAGGTTAACCGCTTTGGTCAGAGAAACAGAATGGCAGAGTATTATTGAAATGGTGACCGTTTCTTAAGTGTTAATGCAGAAAGAGACCTAAATGTCTGAGTACACCAGTCACTAAAAAAAAAGCATGCAGGTACAACAGTTAAGAAAGCTGATCTCCATTGCAGGGTACACGAGAACAGGAGCAAGGATGTTTTACTGCAGGTATACAGGGCCTTGCTGAGACCACATATGGAATATTGCGTACAGTTTTGGTCTTAAGAAAGGAAGGATATATATGCCAGCAAATACTCATTTCCAAACACTGTGGCCTGGGCCTTGGGTCCTCCCTCTGCGACTGGAATTCTGAATTTCCAAACGCACAGACCACAATCAGTAAAGATAGGCAACAACATCTCCTCCACAATCTTCCTCAACACTAGTGCCCCACAAGTATGTGCTCTCAGCCCCCTACTATACTCCTTATATACCTATGACCGTGAGGCCAACATTCCCGCCAATTTGGTTTTAAGGTTTGCTGACGAAACCACCGTAGTGGGTCAGATCTCAAACAATGACTAGACAGAGTAAGGGAATGAGATACAGACTCTGGTGAACCGGTGCGGCAATAATAATCTTTCCCTCAATGTCAACAAAACGAAGGAGATTGTTATCTATTTCAGGAAGAGTAGCAGAGTACATGCCCCTATCTATATCAACGAGGACGAAGTAGAAATGGTCGGGAGCTTCAAGTTTTTAGGTGCACAGATCACCAACAAGCTGTCCTGACCCCTCTTTGCCAACACTATAGTTAAGAAAGCTCACCAACACCTCTACTTTCTCAGAAGATTAAGGAAATTTGGCATGTCAGCTACAACTCTCACCAACCTTTACAGATGCTCCATAGAAAGCATTCTTTCTGGTTGTATCACAGTTTGGTATGGCTCCTGCTCTGCCCAAAACTTCAAGAAACTGCAAAAAGTCATGAATGCAGCCCAATCCATCACACAAACCAGCCTCCCATCCATTTACGCTATCTACACTTCCCACTGCCTCGGCAAAACAGCCAGCATAATTAAGGACCCCATGTACCCCAGACATTCTCTCTTCCACCTTCTTCCATCCAAAATAAGATACAAAAGTCTGAAGTCACATACCAACAGCTTCTTTCCTGCTGCCATCAGACTTTTGAATGGACCTACCTTGCATTAAGTTGAACTTTCTCTACACCCTAGCTATGACTGTAACACTACATTCTGCACTCTCACATTCCCTTCTCTATGAACGATATGCTTTGTCTGTATAGCAATCAAGAAAAAATACGTTTCATTGTATACCACACGTGACAATAATAAATCAAATCAAAAATCAAATATGGATAAATGTGCAGCATAAGATCACTAGACTGATTGCTGACACGGCAGGATTGTCTTACGAGGAGAGATTGGGTCAATTGGGTCTGTGTACAATGGAATTCGGAAAAATGAGCACAGATAAAATTCTGACTCGATGTAGAGATGTAGACTGCGCCTTGCCAGCTGATTGGCAAGGCAAGCCAGTAAGATCACGAGAGAGCCAAGAAATCAGATTCATGCCTGATTTCTCGTCTCTTGCAATCTTACCGGCGCAGAAGGCCGCGCATCCATTTCTGGCACAAGGCTGAATAATTTATTTTGGTATGATTTTACATAGATTTAATGAGTCCAGTATATTATCATCTGGGCTCACTTGCCTGTGTAACCTCACCAGAACAGCTTCTCTCTGGTGAGAATCACAGCTGGTTCCCAGAAGCAGGGACCAGTCGTGATGGCCTCACCGCTGGAACCAGAGGCCATCAACAACCCCCAAGGAGGTCAAAGGCAGGGTGGGGCGGCTGCCCCATCTGGCTCTGCCAGTCTGGCACTGCCAACCAGACACCCTGGCACTGTCCACCAGGCACTGAACAGTGTCAAGGGGGTGGGGTCAGACTGAGAGAGGCCAGTTGTTGGTACATAGTGCAGAGACCATTCAACCCATCATATCTGCACTGACTGAGTATCCTACCCAGGTTCTCTGCTCTGGTAAAATTGTCACTTTTGGCTGTGGGTCTAGAATAAGAGGTCACAATCTCAGGATATGGGGTAGGCCAGTTAGGACTGAGAGGAGGAAAAACTTCCAAACTCATAAGGATCACAGAATCCCTATGGTGCAGAAGAGCCCATTTGGTCCATCAAGTCTGCACCGATTCTCTGACAGAATATTTTACTCAGGCCCTCTCTCCTGCCCTATCACTGTAACCCCATACATATATCATTGTTAATCCATCTAATCTGGGGGTGGTGGGAGGCAGCAAGATGGACAGCTGGAATGGAAAAGTGGAAAAAGAGAAAGAAGGATGATAGAATGGGTGAATGAGATGAAATAAATTAGATGGAAATGGGGTGAAGGTGGAGAAGAGAGTTTGTGCTCTGAAGTTGTTGAACTCAATGCTCACTCCAGAAGACTATAAAGTGCCCAATCGGAAGTTGAGATGCTGTTAATCCAGTTTGCATTGGGGTTCATTAGAACATTGCAAAAAGCCAAGGATGAACATTTGGAAAGGAGAGCAGGATGGTGTGTTGAAGTGACAAGTGACAGGAAGGTCTGGGTCCTGCTTGCAGATGGATTGAAGATGTTCAGCAAGTCTGCATTAAACTCTCCGAAGTAGACTACATTGGGAGCAGCAATAGACCAGACTGATGGAGGCGCTGCTTTACCTGAAGTGGGTGCTTAGGACCTGGGACGGTGACCATGGAGGGGTGAGCACTGCTTCAGAAAGAGAGCAGTGGTCTGGGAATAGTTTGGATGTAGTTGAGAGTGGGTGGAAACCTATGATTGAGGAAGGAGGAAAACATATCGGCAGCACTGTTTTGGCAAGTGATACCATCAGAACAGATGTCTCAGAGCTGAAGGGACTGAGAGAATGTGATGGATTTCTTACAGGATGTGGGGTGTGAGAAGCTGTAGTTGTGGGAGTCAGTGGGCTTGTAATAGATGCTAGTGGACAATTTATCACCAGAAATAAAGACAGAGGTCAAGGAAGGGAAGGAAAGTATCAGAATTGGAACATGTGAAGGTGATAGAGGGATGGAAATTGGAAGTAAAATTGATAATTTTTTCCAAATCCAGATGAGAGCATAAAGTGGCACCAAAATAGTCGTTGATGTACCGATAAACCCATAAAGAGACAGGCATAACTGGGAGCCATGCAGGTGCCCATAGCCACACTTTTTATTTGTCCCCATATTATAAATCTCTGCTAATTCTCTTTGCTCTAAGCTTTGATGAAGGATCATCTAGACTCAAAATTTTAGCTCTATTCTCTCCCAACAGATGCTGTCAGACCTGCTGAGATTTTTCAGCATTTTTCATTTTTATTTAAGATTCCAGTATCTGGAGTATTTTGTTTTTATTCTATCTTTCTTTGTTTATTCAATCATGTCATTCATGATGCTGTAATTGTATATTCTTTGAGAAGTGTTAATCACACAGGTAAACTTGTGCTATTTGACTGATATTTCAAAGCGATTAATATGTCAGCTATCTAAGGAATTACTCAAAGAAACAATACCAATGTATAACCACAGGTCTGGGTACTGCTATAATTCATACTTGCATCTGTTACCATCAATTTACTGAATTGGATGTCTAACTTCGGCTGCTCAATTTGTAAAGCAACATTATACATTTATGTTCTGCTACTCAGCTGTGAGGTAATGCTTGGTTACACTTATACATGTCTATAAAACAAATGCCCGACTTGTAACTGTTTGATTCGTGACCAATAAATGTTTTGGTGCCTAACTCGTAGTTTGGCTTCTTGATGATTTGGCAAGAAAGGTCTGCTTAAGGGTAATCCGACTGATGGTTAAGTTTATTTTGTGTTGATCCAGTGTAATCAAAAACTGTTCAGGAAACCGAATCTGGCAGAATTCATCTACACTGGAAGGGAAAAGTGCAGACAGCTCCTTTTGAAAAATAGAAGCTCAGGAGCTGAAGAATTTGAGGAAGTAATTCCAACAGAAGGATCAGAAGATAGGTGGTTTAGAGTGGCAGCTTCACACTTTTGGGTTAGGAGCTGAGCAGTCAACTACGCCAGTTTGCATGCTGAAACTGTCATGGTTGAGGTAGAGCAACTCAGGCAGGAGCTCACAGATAGTAACAAGACAAATGAGAGGACTAAAGCCTGGTGTTGTCAGACTTTTTACTGCGTTTACCCCAGTCCAACACCAGCACATCCACATCATGACTTTCTAAAATCAACAAGTGACAATTTATTATCTAACTAACCGTAAAACATTAGACAGGGGTCGTGGGTAGAGAGGTGGACTGGTCATGTTGGGGTGGCAGCGCGGGCTCGTTGGGCCGAAGGGCCTGTTTCCCGGGCTGATTTTGTTCTTTGTTTAACAGCGAACAAGTTAACTAAACTATTAAGAAACCGAATAAAACACGATTCTAGCGGAATACTGTTCAGATAAGTACAATTCCCACAAACAAAAAAAGTAGAATTTTAGTCACTCTTTAAGTTACAACCAAGTTTTGTGTCTTCTAATATTCTGGACCTTCTCTGTCGATTCTTCCTTCTTCTTTGGTACGTTCGCTATCAAGATGTCTCTTCAGACATAAATGAAGCTAAAAGCTGAACTAACAGCTATTACTCTGGCAGTTGCTCTTTGCTTTGTCCCACTGCCTCCTTTCTTTTATACCTGTGATGACTTATCAATAGCGTCCACAACAGGATTTGGTCCTAGTTGGCAAAACCATCAGATTTAAATTAATAGGTTCATGTGCCTAATTCAAATTGACAGGCCGAATTCAAAAACATTCAGAAGCCTGAAAGCCTGTTGCCTTGGTAACACAGCTGCTTGGCCTTTCAATACAATGTTCCAGTCTGAATGCTTCATTTTGGGCAATCTGTATGCACTTGCATTTTTTGAACCTTCTAAGCACAGAAAAAACACCACCTTTTCAAAGGGACCATGCAACGCTTTTTGCCTAGCATTTTGTAATTTTACAAACATCAATCTACAATTACTCTACTAAACTTTGCAACAATATACACCACCAACTTGTGGGCGGGGGCAATTCTCTTATCTCTCTCCAACACAGGAGTGATGGGCTAATTTGCCCATTTGTCTGGGGATGAGCATTAGAGTGGCAATGTTCTCAACAGCGTTGTGTAACATTATCAACCTGGTTAAAGCAATGTGCCAGCATCAAAAATCCATGAAGAAGCTAGCCATAATGTTACTGCTCCTAGCGAGGCACATGGTGACTCTCAGTCCAGGGGAGGGCGTGTAACATGTTGACTCAGGACTCAACATTAAGTCTGATATTCACAGTATCCCTTACGGTGCAGAACAGGCCATTCAGCCCATCGAGTCTGCACTAACTCTCTGACCCTAGCATCTCACCTAGATGCTCTCCCCTGCCCTATCCTTGTAATCCTTGTAACATTTACCATGGCTAATCCCATTTAACCTACGCATCTTGGGACACTAAACAGCAATTTAGCATGATCAATCCACTACTTTGCACATCTTTGGACTGTGGGAGGAAACCAGAGTACCTGGACGAAACCCACACAGACATGGGGAAAATGTGCGAACTCCACACAGTCACCCAAGGTTGGAATTAAACCCAGGTCCCTAGAGTTTTGAGGTAGAGGTGCAAACTACTGTGCCACCACAAGGTATACTGACAATATAAAATTTATTACACCTCAACATGCATCAGGCTGTGGAGAAATTGGATCTCATCAAATTGCAAGAACAACAACAGGAATTAGTAGTTAAACCGCTCATGCCAAAAGCTATCGAAGGCACAGTAACATTTCTGATGAGCAAACCACAGGAACATGATAACGGAACATATCAGGTTCGAGATGAAATAAAATTCCTGGGAGTTGAAGGAAATTGATGAGTGTGCCAGCTAGGCTCTTGGGTGTTTGCTGGATGATGTGGAGATGCCAGCGTTGGAGTGGGTAAACACAGCAAGAAGTCTCACAACACCAGGTTAATATCCAACAGATTTATCTGGTAGCAAACGCCACTAGCTTTCGGGACTTTACCCCGAAATAAACTTGTTGGACTTTAACCTGGTGTTGTGAGACTTCTTACTGTGTTTGCTGAATCCCATCATTACAACATGTGTCGCTGCAATATTCTCAAATGCATCAGTAATGATTCTGCTATTGCGGTGTTGCTTAAACTCTTGAAAGGAACTTCAAGGCAGTGCAAACCACCCCCAGGGCAGTTGTGCTTCTAACAGACAAGATTCCAATATAGAGGATCAGTGTGTGATAATATCAATACCTTCTGTGTAACAGATCAGACTCCGTTAAAGTGGAGGATTTTCATCTTGCAGAAAGGGCCCTCAGTTCAAGGTGGAACATCAATGACATCCCAGATTGAATAGCTCAAAAAGCAGTGAAAAGTCATTACCAAGAGGTTTCGGGAACAACGCTGTTATCAATCATAAGGGGGAAGATGCATGTGACACTGGTCACAGGAAAGGCTGGAAGATTAGAGGACATGGCCAGTAATCAGGCCACAATGGAAAGATTGTAGTGTGACTGGTAGGAAGTAGATTGAATAACAGCAGCTATTGGGTCTGTTGTAATCTTAATTTATTCTGAGACTAATGGTATCCCAAACAGTATAGGTGGTGGTGCTGGACAACAGGGGATATACCTTGCTCTTCACGGCTACTGACACTTTCCTCCCAGGAAATGCAAAGTCAGGAACAAGAGTCAAGATTTTGCACATTAATAAAATGATGGTTCGAGGATTAGGACTCCAGCAAAGCCATAATATACTATAGTAGATAGGATAGTAGATCTGAGGCCAACTGAGCTCCAGCAGAATCCCGAGGGTTTCTGGTTAATAGGGGATCCTGGGAAAGGCCCACTTGGGCCAGGTAATGCTTGACCAGAGGGACTGAAAGGGGTAACTGGAATAATTTGGCATTAAGCATTAATAGCTTTGGAGAAAATGTAGTTATAAGCATTAATAGTTTTAAAATAGTTCATTAGAGCCCATTCTCTACATGACAGTGTGGGAAAGTAACAATCACAAATTTAAATGGCCTTCACAGGATGGGTAAGCAAAGTGTGATAAGAAACACAGATAAAAGCCTTCTGTTAGCTAAATTAGAGGCAGCTTGCATAATTCTGCTTATTAGATTTTTATAGTGTTAGGGATGTTACACAGTTTTGGTATCAGACAGACACCTCAGAGGAACAGGGTTATGTCTCCCATGCATGTTTGTGAATAAAGTCACTGTTACCACAACTTCCATACTTGAATGCTTTCAATCTCTTATCACAACAATTATCATAGCAAATCATCATTGGTAATGATTTGGATGAGAATATATGAGGCATGGTTAGTAAGTTTGCAGATGACACCAAGATTGGAGGCAAAGTGGACAGTGAAGAAAGTTATCTCCGATTGCAGCGGGATCTTAATCAAATGGCAGATGGAGTTTAATTTAGATAAATGTGAGGTGATGCATTTTGTTAGGTAGAATCAGGGTAGGACTTACTCACTTAATGGTAGGGCATTGGAGAGAGTTACACAGCAAAGAGATCTAGGGGTACTTGTTCAGAGCGCCTTGAAAGTGGAGTCACAGGTAGACAAAGTGGCGAAGAATGCATTCAGCATGCTTGGTTTCATTGGTCAGAACACTGAACACAGTAAAAAGTCTGGTCAGGTTTAAGTCCAACCGATTTATTTGATAGTAAATTCACTAGCTTTCGAGGTTACCCTCTTCGTCAGGTGTTGTCAGACTTTTTACTGTGTTTACCCCAGTCCACAGTCCAACAGCAGCATATCCACATCAGAACACTGAATACAGGAGTTGGAATGTGTTGAAGTTGTACAAGACATTGATAAGGCTACACTTGGAATAGTGTGTACGGTTCTGGCCACCATAATGTATAAAATATAATGTATAAAATATATTATTAAACTAGGAGTGCAGAAAAGATTTACTAGGATGCTAACATGGACTTGATGGTTTGAATTATAAGGAGAGGCTGGATAGAACATAGACCATAGAAAAACTACAGCACAAACAGGCCCTTGGACCCATAAGTTGCGCCAAACATATCTCTACCTATTAGGCTCACCTATAACCCTCTATCTTACTAAATCTCATGTACTCATCCAAAAGTCTCTTAAAAGACCCTATCAAATCCGCCTCCACCACCACCGCCTGCAGCCAATTCCACGCACCCACCATCCTCTGAGTGAAAAACTTAGCCCTGGCATCTCCTCGGGGACATTTTTCCTCTGGAGCATAAAAGGCTAAGGGGTGATCTTACAGAAGTCTATAAAATAATGAGGGGCATAGATCAGCTAGATAATCAATATCTTTTCCCAAAGATCAGGGAATCTAAAACTAAAGGGCATAAGTTTAAGGTGAGAGGGGAGAGATACGAAAGTGTCCAGAGGGGCAACTTTTTCATAGAGGGTGGTGAGTGTCTGGAACAAGCTGCCGGAGGTAGTAGTAGAAGCGGGAACAATTTTGTCTTTTAAAAAGCATTTAGACAGTTATGCGTAAGATGGATATAGAGGGATATGAGCCACATGTGGGCAACTGGGAGTAGCTTTGGGATTTAAAAAAAAGGCGGCATGAACAAGTTGGGCTGAAAGGCCCATTTTCATGCTGTAAATCTCAATGACTCTATATCCAATGAAAAACCATAACACACATGGTTACTCCAGATTTGGGGCATCACACCATATAGAACATCACAAAATTATCAAAAGTTGTGAAACCACCATTTCTCCGCATTTAAATTTACAAAATCTGAATCAGTTATAAAAATACTTTCCTCTTCTGCTTTTAAAATCTTTTGCTGTTAACTATACTCCATATTTTTTTCAGACATGCACAAATGTTGACAATGTATCCCAATTACTTATTGTACATAAATGATCTAAACTTAAGAGAAGCAATGATAACAAAACTGACCTCTGGGGACACAATTTTAGTCAATAAAACATTAGCCAGTCACTTCTATCCTTTGACTATCTTCATGTCCATGATGTCATGAAGACAGAATGTCAAAAATGCTTTGGATTAAAAATAAATCCTACAAATACTTTCTTACTACCAAAACCAGTTAATTTAGTTCTGTACATGCAACGGACTGCATGCAAACTATCATCTCCCCTCTGAAAGATGTTACAAAGTTGGTGCTTGTAAAATTATCTTCTTAAACAAGATGGTATTTTAAAAGATATGCAGATGCATATGCAGTACACAGTACACGTTGTATCGCGAGGCCAGGCAGTAGTGTTGCCAAGGCAACAGGCTGTTAAAAGTTAACAGAAATAGTACAATCTGTTCTTCAGCAACTTTTAGTTGTTAAGTCAAAATAACTATCTGAGACTCAACAATGGAGAGAGTCTCGGATCGTACTATTTGTCTTAAAATCTGCGTGTGCACTTTTAACCGATTATAAAGCAAGATACTCCTCTTTGAGTGGTTAAGTGTTAGTTCTCAGAAAGGCAATCAACCTCCCCTTCGTAACAAAGTTTTCTAACAAGTTCTGCAAGATTGTTCTTAAAGAAATCTGATCTGGCAATTTGTCTGCATAAACTGGATCCAGACCTCTGGCTTTTAGTTTGCCTTCAATATCTACCAGTTATTATTTGCTTTGTCATCTATGAACTTGATAGTCAGTTAAGAATGGGTCCATGTGGCTAATATTAAGTATTCTGAAATAGAGCAAGATGTAATGCAAGATCTACTTGCTATTGACTGGAGATGTGGAGCACGTTATCTAAATGATTTCACAATAAAGATCACTATAATGTCCAGAGGAAGTGAGGACTTGCTTATGGAAATGTATTTTTAAAACTCAGACACAAGTATCGCACATGAGCTTGAACGATAACATACTCTTAATTCGGTCACTGTGTAAAGATGCATACAATATAACCAGACTTCTAATTAGGTGCCCGTATTAGTTAGGCACAAAGGTGAGGTACAAAATTGGGCAAGTACGAAATTATTCAATTTGGGAGGACAAATGTAAAAATAGAACACTTTCTAAAATGGTAAGACACAAATAAAACTTGGTAGGTAGATGGATCTGGTACACAAATCAGACACAGCAAGCAATTAGAAATGCAAATTGTATAATATTTTCCAGCCTATTTACAATAAAGACTAGGAGTTTTGCTTCAATTATATAGGGTTTTAGAGAGACAACACCAGGTGTATTATTACAATTGCCGAAAGGAGGATAAAATAAAGAACAAATCAACAAGATTGATTCCCAGTATAGGGGTGGTCCTATGAAAAATGACTGAGTAGCCTACATTCTTCGGGATGTAGAAGAATGAGAAACAATCTCACAGATACATAAACTCTTAAGAGGGTTTGACAGCATAGATGATGAGAGGCTGTTTGCCCTGGCTGGTAGGTACTAGGAATCATAGTCTCAGAATAAAAGATCAGCCATATAGGAATGAGATGAGGAAAAAATTAATCAAGTGTTATGAATCTTTGGAATTCTTGCAATGTAAATGGTCAGTCAATGACTAAATTCAAGACAAAAATCAACAGCTTTTTTTGGGCACCAGTTGAATCAAATGACATGGCATAAGGTGGATTGAATAGAATCCCTACAATGCAAGAGGGGGCCATTTATTGATATGCAGAGAGATCTGGGTGTACAGGTACACCCTGTACACTAAAGTGGCAATGTAGGTGGAGAAGGTAGTCAAGAAGGCATAGGCACGCTTGCTTTCATCGGCCAGGGCAACAAGTTTAAAAACTGGCAAGTCACGTTGCAGCCTTATAGAATCTTGGTTAGGCTGCACTTGAAGTATAGTGTTCAATTCTGGTCGCTGTACTACCAGAGAGATGTGGAGGATTTGGACAGGGTGCAGAAAAGATTTAGTAGGATGGAAGATTTACTAGCCTGATATGGAAGGCATTAGCTATAGTTTGATCTCACTGGAACGACAGAGGATGAGAAGCACCCTGATAGAAGTCTACAAGATTATGAGGGGCATGGACAGAGTGGATAGTCGGAAACTTTTTCCCAGGGTGGAAGAGTCAATTACAAGGGGGCATAGGTTTAAGATGTGAGGGTTAAGGTTTAAAGGAGATGTATGAGGTAAATTTTTTACACAGAGGGTTGTGGGTGACTGAAACTCACTGCCAGGGGAGGTAGTAAAAACAGATACGATAGTAACTTTTAAAGGGGTGCCTTGACAAGAATGTGAATAGGATAGGAATAGAGGGATATGATCCCCGGAAGGTTACAGGTTTTAGTTCAGATGGGCAGCACGGTCGGTGCAGGCTTGGAGGGCTGATAGGCCTGTTCCTGTGCTGTAATTTTCTTCGTTCTTTATTTGGCCCATCAAGTCTGCACTGACAACAATTCCACCCACACCCTATCCTTATAACCCCACTTATTTACCCTGCAAACCCCTCTGACACTTTGAGACAATTTAGCATGACCAATCCACCTAGTCTTTGGGAGGAAAGCTGAGCACCTGGACGAAACCCACGCTGACACTGGGAAAAAATACAAAGTCCACACAGTGACCCAAGCCCAGAATTGAACCTGGGTCCCAGGCGCTGTGAGGCAGCAGTGCTAACCACTATGCCACCATGTTGCCCTTGCTGAATACAGAGTAGATTACTCAAATGTCTTAAGTTCGTGTGTATCAGCCACACATGAACTTCACATGTGATCTTTATTGCAGCAAACATATGCTGGGCTGTTTATATTAATAGGCAATGGTTGTTTGAGAAGGATCAATTATCAGAACCAGATGCTAATAACCTCAACCATCCACTTTGTTGTAACTGTTTATTGAAATATTTCACAAGTGCAAATAAAGCTCCACAATAATTTATGATTCAAATATGTATTTTGTACAACATTAAGTGGCACTGCTACTTTCAACAGCCAGCTAGCTATAAGTGCCAGAACTGGGTGGAAGGAAATGAAATCTTTGTAGCCTTACTGCACCATCTACTGGTAAGTTCTGGTTAATACTGAATTAATGTGTATATATTTGAGGAAACAAAGCTTGTGCTGCAGGTTGCAAGTTCTGTTCAGTTAGGCCTGCTTATGAGGTCTAAGTTTTGAAAGATTTTGCCGACTAAATGGCCGGAAGTGCAAGCTGATAATGGGCAACGAGAGCATCTGGAATTCTGGTGAACAATGTGCATCTCTTTAACCAGTAAAATTAATTAATAATGAATAACAGTTAAGAAACAGGAGAAAGCGTGTGAATTAGAGTTGGTGAATTTAATGTCAGGTCAGGTGCAGAGACAGACAGAGAGAAAGTTTGGATCAACAGAAAAATGAAAGGAACAAAATGGTAAAGGAAGAAAGGTTAATAATCTCAATCAATGGTCTATAACATCCAGTCACTAGGACGTCACAGCATGAAGAGAGGTGGGTTGGGGTCGGTGGAAGGTTGGAGGGGGGTGCACTCCAAAAAAGAGTTTGGAATCCCAAACTCCATCAAAAATCCTCACACAAGGATTGCTTGGCCAGGAAGTTTAAACTACTGTTGCATAAATTGCCCTGCAATAGGAACCAGACATTGTGACTTATTGCTATCCGTGGGATCTCATAACCATTCTCTGACTATCCCCCCCACAACACTTTTGCACCTGTTGTCACCCTCCCACCATCACCTCCCAACAGCAACACCCCCCCCCACCATGCCCTCCTGATGGCACCACTTCCCCTCACTTTCCTATCCACTTAAATTAGAAACTTACCCTCTCTCTGGTTTCTCACAGCGACTGGGTCTTTAAAAACTTACCTGCTTTATGGTGGCAGCTCGTTCTGTTAAAAAAAAAGGAATGAGACCTTCCTCGTCTCTGACTCAGCTGTCCTCTCTACAAGGTCTCAGAAAGCTGATCCTTTCTCACCCAGTCATTCAAGGATAACTAACTAGGAGCCGAGTGGCAATTTGCCAAACTACGAAACTAACGGCCCATTAAATCTGCCTGTTTTTTCAGATGCAGCCTGACCTGCACACCTGTAATTGTCCACTTTCTGGGCAAGAGATGTTTTCCCACTATTAAAATGGTATGTTATTAGTTACTAGATGAAGTTTTGTTGTGAGTATCATGTGAAAGACATCTGCAAATGCAGCAACTTTGTGAAAATCATGGGAAGATTAAGGGCAAGATCCGTTTCTGCAAAGCTGGTGCTTTGCAAGTCATGGGTTATCTTTTCCTTGCTACTACCAGCAATTCAATTTGTGCACTAGTAATAACATGGGTTAGATAGACACTTCCATGTTTAACAAAACCTGGAACATTGTTCATCATTTCTGGTAATACTTTGCACTTCTATTGTAATGTAGTTCAGTCATTTTGTGTTTGATAGTTGTAAAATATTTCTATTGTGAGAATCAAAATGGAAATGTTAGTTACTTTCTTACCAGGACATCATGAACCAGAGCTTGGTATGTCCATGTATGATGTAATGGCGTTGCCAAATCTATATTTCTGTCTGCAAGGATTAATAATGGTCTTTGGAAGCTGTCAAGAGAAAGCAAACACGTGAGGAAAAACGACTGTGACGTATACAAGTAATATCATGGAACAAACAAATTGGATGTTCATAGAATCATAGAAACCCTATACGGCAGAAAGAGGCCATTTAGCCCATCGAGTCTGTACCAACCACAATCCCACCCAGGTCTTACTCCCATAACCCTACATATTTACGCACTAATTCCTCTAATCTAGGCATCTCAGGACATTAAGGGGCAATTTTAGCATGGCCAATCAACCAATCCACATATCTTTGGACTGTGGGAGGAAACCGGAGCACCCAGAGAAAACCCATGCGTAACCCAAGCCAGGAATCGAACCCAGGTCCCTGGCATGTGAAGCAGCAGTGCTAACCACTGTGCCACAATGCCACACCGTCTGCTCTCTAGACTGAAATAACAGGTCAAAAAGCTTAAACAAATAGTTTACAGCACGACATAATATAACTTTGGAAAACAGCATTCCTTGTTTAATTATTTTTCTAGATGGTATACTGCAAATATTAATGCATCTTCAAGCAATTACTGTATTAATTTCATTTTTATGGGAGAAACCACATTTTGATATTCACACTGATGAATCTGATGCTTACCATTCTAACCTTCAACATAAAAAGTAGCCTGAACACCCAGCAGCAAAACTTCAGATCAAGAAGTCAAAAATTACAAAATAGACCAAATTAGAATTTCATAAGGTTCATTTTAATGAACCAGAGTTCTTTTTGTTCTCTAATTTTGAGAATATTAAATAGAACACAATCTTTAGTTTTATTTCTGCTAACAATTATTAAAAGTACAATTATATTTATCTAATGATGGGGGTGGGGGAGGAGGAGGAGGAGAGAACAGGGATACATTTGCTCCTCCAAAATGACAACGGGTGCTAAATGAGTGAGTTACCTTGAGGAACTGCATCTCCTGTATCTATTTCACTGCTAAATTTCTGACCCCTGAATACCAACAATTAAGTTCAAATTGAACACTTAATTGTACTCTGAGAGATCAAATTAAATATGGTTGAGTTACCTGCCTGTCCATATTGGGGCACTCAGATACCCCCAAAGGCTTACACGGAACAGGCTGGAGTTTTGTTCACTATTAAACATCTATCCACATTAGAACATTTTTATATTATTTATAATGGTTAGGGCACCCAAAGAGTAAACAAATTGAAGATATAAGCCCTTCAATAAAGCTCTAAAAAAGAAATTAATCTTCCATTTTCTACTGGAATCCAAATAAACTTACAGAAATTGTCAGTTGATCCATCTGTTCTGTCAGAAGCCCATTCTCACATTCAGTGACTTAATGTAACATAGAAACTAGGAATAGGCTATTCAACCCAGTGAATACACTCTGCCATTCAACATGATTTTCGCAGGTCCATTATCTCAATGCCATATTCCCACTTTCGCCTCATACCCCTTGATGCCATTAAACTCTAAATTACCATCTATAACTTTCTTGAATACATTCAGCGACCTGGTCTCCACGCCTTCTGTGGCAGAGAATTCCACAGGTTCACAACCCTTTGAAATTTTTCCTCATTTCAGTCTTAAATAATCTACCCATGTCCCAAGATTGTGTCCCATAAGAACATAAGAAATAGGAGCAGGAGTAGACCATCTAGCCCTTCAAGCCTGCCCCGCCATTCAGTAAGATCATGGCTGATCTGAAGTGGCTCAGTTCCACTTTCCCGCTTTCTCCCCATAACCCTTAATTCCCTTGCCTACCAAAAACCTATCTGCCCGTGTATTAGATATATTTAGCGAGGTAGCCTCCACCACATCAACGGGCAGAGAATTCCAGAGATTCACCACCCTTTGAGTGAAGAAGTTCCTCCTCAACCCTGTTCTAAACTGCGCCCCCGCACCCCCCCCCCCCCCCCCCCTTATCTTGAGGTTGTGCCCTCTAGTCCTGCTGTCCCCTGGTTCTAGATTTCCTCCAACCAGGAAAATCATCCTCCCTGCATCTCGTTGGTCCAGGCCTGTTAGAATTTTATATGTTTCAATCAGATCTCCTCTCATCCTCTAAACTCTGGTTCAACTGGGCATGTATTCACCAATCTCTCCCCATAGGACAGTCCCTCGAGCCACAGTAGCTGCACTCCCTCTATGGCAAGAAAATCCTTTCTTTCGTAGGGAGATCAACACTGCATGCAACACTCCCAAGACTGGTCTCACCAAGGTCCTGTATAACTGCAATAAGATATCCCTACTTCCAAATTCAAACCCTCTTGCAACCATTTTCCTTCCGAATTGCTTGCTGCACCTGCCTCTCCACTTTCACTGGCTGGTATACAACTCACACTTCTCAACAGAAGGCCATTTAAATAATACTCTTCCCTGAATTTTTTCACATCAAAGTGTGTAACTTCACATTTACGCAAATTGCACTGCATCTAGATGCCACATGTTTGCCCACTCACTCAATTTGTGAAAATCACCTTGAAGCCTCTTGGCACCCTCCTCACAACTCTGCCCAGTTTTGTCGTTAACAAACTTGAAAATGTTACATTTGGTTCCTTCATTCTGGTCATTTGTATACATCAAGGATGGCACAGCATAAGGAAACCAAGTTCAATTCCAGCCTTGGGTGACTGTGTGGAATTTGCACATTTTTCTCATATCTGCATGGGTTTCCACCAGGTGCTCCGGCTTCCTCCCACAGTCCAAAGCTGCGCCTGTTAGGTGCAATGGCCACGCTAAATTGCCCCTCAGTGTCTCAAAATGTGCAGGTTAGGGGAATTAGCAAGGTAAATATGTGGAGTTACAGAGATTGGTCCTGGGTGGGATGTTCTGTCGGGTAGTCGGCGCAGACTTGGTGGGCCGATGGTCTCTTCCTGCACTGTAGGGATTCTATGATTTTATGAACAGCTGGAGCCCAAGCATCGATACCCAATGTATGCAAGTATCATTGCCTACCACTCTAAAATTACCTCTGTCAACCAATTATTGATCCATGCCTATAAATAACCCTGTATCCCTTGTGCTTTAAGTTTGTCCAATAACGTCTACCACTGATAAACTGGACAAGCCAAACTGTGTGTAAATTAAAGTCATCCATGATTACACTCGTACCTTTACTGAATGCGTCTCTAATTTCTTATTTAATACCTTTTCTGACTTCTCCATATTATCTGGGGGCCAATAGACAACTCCAAACAATGGTTTCTGCTCAACGTTGTTTATCTCCACCCATACAGCTTCCATATCATGATTTTCCCAGCCAATATCCTTCCTCACTATTGTATTGATTTCCTCCTTTATTAACAATGTTCCTCCTGCAGAATGTTTGAGGTGAGAGATGCCGTCAGTGTCCCTGCTGATTTCACCTGTGGGAAGTGCACCCAGCTCCAGCTCCTCAAAAACCACGTTAGGGAACTGCGCTGGAGCAGGATGAACTTCGGATCATTCAGGAGGCAAAGGTGGTCATAGATAGATGCTTCAGGGATGTAGTTACTCCAAAGAATGACAATAGGTGGGTCATGATGACAGAGGCTGGGAGGAAGCAGTCAGTACAGGGATCCCCTGTGGTCATTCCCCACGGCAACAAGTATACCACGTTGGATACTGTTGAGGAGGACGACCAACTAGTAGTAAGCCACTGTGGCTGGATCTCCAGCACTGAGCTCAGTGAGCCCTGTGGCTCAGAAGGGAAGTGGGGAGAGCAATAATTATTGGGGACTCGATAGTTAGAGGGACAGATAGGAGGTCCTGCAGCAGCGAAAGAGACTCACAGATGGTATGTTGCCTCCCAGGTGCCAGGGTCCGTGACATCTCGGACGGTGTTTTCAGGATCCTTAAGGGGGATGGGGAACAGTCACAAGTCGTGGTACACATTGGTACCAACAACATAGGCAAGAGAAGGGACGGGAATTTAAAACAGGAATTAAGGGAGCTAGGGTTGTCAAAAGGAAAAAGGAAGCATATGTAAGGATAAGAAAACAAGGTTCAGTTGGGTTGCTTGAGGGTTACAAGGTAGCAAGGAATGAGTTGAAATAAGAGCTTAGGAGAGCTAGGAGGGGGCATGAGAAATCCTTGGCGAGTCAGTTAGAGGAAAACCACAAGACTTTTTACTCTGATGTGAGAAATAAAAGAATGACCAGGGTGAGGCTAGGGCTGTTAAGGATAGTAGTGGGAACTTGTGCATGGAGTCAGAAGAGATAGGAGAGGTGACGAATGAATACTTTTCTTCATTGTTCACCAAGGAGAAGGGCTATGTTTTTGAGGATGAGAGCGTGATCCAGGCTGATAGGCTGGAGGAGGTAGATACTCTGAGATGATGTATTAGTAATTTTGAAAAACCTGAGGGTCGACAAGTCCCCTGGGCCAGATGGGATACATCCTAGGATTCTTTGGGAGGCAAGGGATGAGATTGCGCAGCCTTTAGCTGTGATCTTTGGGTCCTCATTGTCCACGGGATTAGTGCCAAAGACTGGAGAGTGGGCGAATGTTGTTCCTCTGTTCAAGAAAGGAAATAAGAATGACCCTGGTAATTATAGGCCGGTTAGTCTTACTTCAGTGGTTGGTAAGTTAATGGGAAAGATCCTGAGGGATAGGATTTATGACCATTTGGAAAGATGCAGCTTAATCCGGGATAGTCAGCACGGATTCGTGAGGGGTGAGACTTGCCTTACAAATTTGACTGAATTCTTTGAGGAGGTAACTAAGCGTGTAGATGAAGGCAGAGCAGTTGATGTTGTATACATGGATTTTAGTAAGGCGTTTGATAAGATCCCCCATGGTAGGCTAATGAACAAAGTAAGGAGGTGTGGAATAGAGGGAAATTTGGCCGATTGGATAAGTAACTGGCTATCTCATAGAAGACAGAGGGTGGTGGTGGTGGATGGAAGATTTTCAGGCTGGAGGCCAGTTACCAGATCAGTGCTGGGTCCTCTGCTATTTGTGATTTTTATCAATGACTTGGAGGAAGTGGGGCTGATGGGTGGGTCAGTAAATTTGCTGATGACACCAAGATTGGTAGAATAGTGGATGAGGTGGAGGGCTCTTGTAAGCTGCAAAGAGACATTGATAGGATGCAGAGCTGAGCCGAAAAGTGGCAGATGGAATTTAACCCTGATAAGTGCAAGGTGATTCATTTTGGTAGGACAAACTTGAATGCGGATTACAGGGTTCTGAGGAATGTGGAGGAACACAGAGATCTTGGGGTTCGTATCCACAGATTTCTGAAGATTGCCACTCAAGTGGATACAGCCGTGAAGGGGGTCTATGATGTGTTGGCATTTATCAACAAGGGGTTTGAGTTTAAGAGCCGTGGGGTTATGCTGCAACTGTACAGGACCTTGGTGAGACCACATTTGGAATATTGTGCGCCATTCTGGTACCTCACTATAAGGAGGATGTGGAAGCATTGGACAGAGTGCAGAGGAGATTTACCAGGATGCTGCCTGGTTTGGAGGGTAAATCTTATGAGGAAAGATTGAGGGAGCTAGGGCTTTTCTCTTTAGAGTGGAGGAGGCTGAGAGGTGACTTAATAGAGGTTTATAAGATGATGAGGAGTATAGATAGTGTGGACATTCAGAGACTATTCCTTGGGTGGATGAAGCTGTTACTAGGGGCCATAACTATAAGTTCATGGTGGAAGATACAGGAGGGATGTCCGAGGTACGTTCTTTACTCAGAGATTGGTTGGGGTAATGATCTGCCTGCTGTGATAGGGGAGTCGGACACTTTAGGAACTTTCAAGCAGTTATTGGATAGGCACATGGAGCACACCAGAATGATAGGGAGTGGGATAGCTTGATCTTGGTTTCGGACAAAGCTCAGCGTAACACTGAGGGCCGAAAAGCCCGTACTGTGCTGTACTGTTCTATGTTCTACCCCACCTCCTTTCCCTTTTTGTCTGTCCTTTCTAAATAAGATGTCAATGGTAGTCATGATGTGGAGATGCCAGCGTTGGACTGGGGTAAACACAGAAAGAAGTCTCACAACACCAAGTTAAAGTCCAACCAGTTTATTTGATAGTAAACCCACAAGCTTTCGGGGTTTACCCCTTCCTCAGGGCAAACGCTGAAAGCTTGTGGGTTTACTATCAAATAAACTGGTTGAACTTTAACCTGGTGTTGTGAGACTTCTTACTTTCTAAATAATGAATACCCCAAGATGTTCCATTCCCATCCTTAGTAAATCTGCAGCCATGTCTCTGCAACTCTATCGTTACTATTTATATCTATCTGTGCTGTTGATTCATCAAACTGATCGCAAAGGTGCTGTGTGTTAACAGACAAAGCTTTTCAGCTTGTCTTTTTAACCTTGTTATTCATCTTAGCTTTATTTCGCATTCTAGCCTGATTTACCACCTTTTCTTTTTACTCTCTTGCACTTTTGCGTCTTGCATTTCTGTCTTTTGTTTCTATCTTGTTTCTCCCGGTCTCCCTGCTCAGATTCCCATCCCCTGCCCTTGAAGTTTAAACCCTCCCTGACAGCGCTACCCAGCAGCCCACCATCTTGCCAACCCCCTCCCACGTCCTGCCCAAATGCAACTCCTTCTGCTTGTACTGACCCCATCTACCCCGACACCAGTGCCAATGTCCTAAGTTGTACAGAAAGTGTAAGTAAATTACAAAGCTTTCTTAAATTACGCTCAACTTCAAAGAAGCATTTTCTTCTGGTCAGGATTGATTTCTAAACACAATCAAGTTACCACATTGTACCTGAACTGTCCTCCACCAAGCCCATCTCCTGTGAAGAGACTATTTCTGGCATCGCGCAGGTTTTCACGCAGCTTCTTATCCAATTTCTAAAACAAAATAAATTGGAGTCATTTTCAATTGCAAAAAAATGCCAGTACATAGAGCAGAAATTAAGGAAGTTAAGTAGTCCAATCCATCACACAAACCAGCCTCCCATCCACTGACTCTGTCTACACTTCCCGCTGCCTCGCCAAAGAGCCAGCATTATTAAGGACCCCCACATACCTGGACGTTCTCTCCTTCGCCTCCATCAGCAAAAAGACACCAAAGTCTGAGGTCACATACCAACCAACTCAAGAACAGCTTCTGCCCTGCTGCTGTCAGACTTTTAAATGGACTTACTCTGCATTAAGCTGATCTTTCTCTACACCCTAGCTATGACTGTAACACTACATTCTGCACTCTCTTGTTTCCTTCTCTATGAACGGTACGCTTTTTCTGTATAGTGCACAAGAAACAATACTTTTCACTACGTTAATATATATGGCAGTAATGAAGCAAATCAAAGAGAAAGCTGATATAAATACATCAGCACATGCAGATAGTACAGATTGTAGTTTGTTGTACATCAAAATAAGGACTTAAACTTCAAATTATACTGGGTTGTGTAAAGTATGTCTGAACAGTGGAGTCCAAGGAACCCTGTATATTGGGCTTGAGACCACATTACACTGTGAAAGCAACAAACAGTGAGTGGCTGGACAGAAGTTCAGAGATGAACAACTGATTTAGAAGTGATCAGTCAAAGGACTGGGTGGGATTCAGAGGAAGAACTAAGAGCGTCAGCAGAATAACTGAGGCCTCAGGGCAGAGCTCAGAGCAGCCAGTACAGGATGTTAATTGGAACTTACTACTTTACAACTGTGACTACATTTCAGAAGGTATTTAATTGTCTGTAAAACGTATTTTGCATGTACTGAAGTCAGGAAAGGCACAACATAAATGACCAACAAGACAGGTCGCTCCTTCCATGACCTCAGAATGCCTCCAAAGGTCATTACAGTTAATAAGTTAATTTTTGAAGTGTGGTCACTGCTGTAATGTACAAAAAAACTTTATTTCCTTACCCTTTTTAATGTGATGAGAAGCATTTTCTTTGAGTGGGGCAAACCAATGCTACAGGAGGTTCTTGAAGCAGATGTCAAACTGTTTATTTGCATATGAAAAGAGCCAATACATGTTTCAGGCATAGGTAAAGGACAGCTCCGGTTTATTCTTACCCAAATGGTGGACGAAACTCTTCCAGTTAAAAATGCCTGCATTTGCTGTCAACGCAGTTTATACATGGTTGCTAATGTTCTCGCTTTCTCTCCATACCCATTGATGCAATTAAAATCTTTTTAAAAAGTATCACTTTCTAGAATACAGTTAGTGAATTAGCCTTCACAGGTTTCTGTGGTTGAAAAATCCACAGGTTGACTACTCTTCGAGTGAAGAAATCTTTCCTCATCTCAGTCCCAAATGGTCTTCTGATATCCTGAGACTGTGTCCCCTAGTTGTAGATTTCCCAGCCAGGGAAAACATTTGCCCCATATCTAGTCCATCCGGCTCTATTAGAACTTTATACATTTCAATCTCCTCTCATCTTTGTAAATTCTAGTGAATACAGGCCCAGTTGAACCAATCTCTCCACGAAGGATAGCCCAGCCAACTCTGGTAACAGCCTAGTGAACATCTGTTGCATTCCTTCTTTGGCAAGTATATCCTTTCTTAGGCAGGGAGACCAAAGCTGCATTCAACACTCCAAATGTGATCTCACCAAGGCCCTGTACAACTGCAGTAAGTCATCTCAACTTCTGAGCTAAACTGTCAACTCCTTTAGAAAGGTTTCCTATTCTATCCTTACCATTTGTGCCTAATACTCTCATAGTTCCCTTTAAGTTTCATCAGTGGATGCGTATTGGAGGTCAGCTTTGTGGTCAACCAATGTTGGCAAGAGCCACATGGTTGAAAATATGTGTATGCTTCCTCTCCACTATTTTGTACCCGGGAAGGGAGTGTGACACCTGAAAATGGACACTGCATGGCTCGAATTAGCCTTTTATTTCACACCAAAGATCAAAACTGCATTATTTACTGAGTTTGAACTACAAACTCAGACGGATCTATTTAAATACTGCTTACTTTTCAACCCTAAATAAAAATCATGTTGGGTTTAAATCAAATGATTCATCTCTGAATTACTAAGCTCTGGGATCCTAAAGTTCCCTGTTTCTCCATTCCTCATTCCTCCTTCAAGATGCTCCCAAAAATTTAACTCTTTAATCAAATATTTTGTTACCTGCAATAATATCTCCTTCTATGGCTCAAAACACTACTTCTGTCTGATTGTACTGCGAATTGTCTTAGAACATTTTATCACATTAAAGTTGCTATGGAAATTAGAGTTGCTGTTACTGATAGCCAGTCCACCATACTTTGAAAATGAAGTGAATGTTCAATCAGTGGTAGTTACTTATCAGACCTGTGAACTTCATATTCACTGAAGTGATGCTGGTTTTCTATGAATTTTGCGTTCATCAAGTTGAGGAACGATGCAGAAATTTTATTGTTTTGACATCAACTAGCTCCCAGATTACAAATGGACACTAGCTCCCAGATTACAAATGGACACTAGCTCCCAGATTACAAATGCTCTTTCTTTCATAGTTTCATGGAATATTTAACATGGATATGAGCAGGCAAAGAGGACCTTAGTTCAATATCTCATCAAACCTTTCTCAAACCAGAGTCTCAGGAGAGGAGAATACAACCATCTGAAACAACCACACCCTAAACTGATTTGTTTCACTGACTAATGGAAACAAAACATTTTAACATCAGATGAAGTGACTTTTAAATAACTGACAGCTATACATATGCAAATCTTTGAACTGTATATTAGGTCTAGTTTTTAAAAAGACACATGCATTTTCTATCATGATAAATGAAGGAAATTTAAATGCATTTCCTACCACTGCTACCATATCAGCTGCATTTCCTCGAGGGCATCGTATAATTGGAACAGCACCTAATGGAAAGAAGATTATCAGGCTACAAGATTTAGGCAAAGGTATTTCTTTTAGTTATTTTTCTTTCTATGCCTCATAAGACAAACATGTTCCTCGCTCTGAATTGGACAGAAGGACAATCTCACAGTTTCTTTACTTCTCTCTATAGGCTGTCCATGAAGTTTGAAACTCAATAAATGGGAACTGTAGAGGTGCAATCATGTGTCACATTCAACCACAGTGTGACATAAAATACTGTCAAAACCGGGCAACCCAAATTAGTCTTATCGATACATTGTTGTGACATTTTACTTAACTCTGTAAACTTTGCAGTTAATCTCGACTAACCTAGCGACAAATTTATTGGTCCTTCAATTTCTCAAGTATGAGCTTCCAGCATACAATGTTCAATGAAAATAATAATAGAAATTTTTGTAAACTTCTTACCCACATCAATTTATAAAACAATATTTAAAAAATATAAAGCAGGGAGTTTTCTTTAAACAATTTGACAGGTTATACCAGCCTTAAAAGTACTCATGGTAATACATGCAAGAATTTATTATACTATACTTACCCATTGTAACAAAGAAGCAGAAGAGACTGTCCACAAGAGTGTCCATAATGATTTCCATTTCACTATCGGTGATATCAGGTCTATTGATTGCTGAAAGCAAGATGTGGAAATAGGCTTTTAAGAACATAAGAAATAGGAGCAGAAGTAGGCCATCTAGCCCTTCGAGCCTGCCCCGCCATTCAATAAGATCATGGCTGATCTGAAGTGGTTCAGTTCCACTTTCTCGCTTTCTCCCCATAACCCTTAATCCCCTTGCCTGCCAAAAACCTATCTACCTGCGTCTTAAATATATTTAGCGAGGTAGCCTCCACCACTTCACCGGGCAGAGAATTCCAGAGACTCACCACCCTTTGAGTGAAGAAGTTCCTCCTCAACTCTGTTCTAAACTGCCCCCCCTTATCTTGAGGCTGTGCCCTCTAGTCCTGCTGTCCTTTCTCAGCGGGAAGAACCCCTCCAACTCTACCCTATCCATCCCTTTCATTATCTTGTACGTCTCAATAAGATCCCCCCTCATCTTTCTAAACTCTAACGAGTACAAGCCCAGTCTATTCAGCCTCTCTTCATAGCTCAACCCCCTCAACTCCGGTATCAGCCTAGTGAACCTCCTCTGCACTCCCTCCAAGGCCAAAATATCCTTGCATAAGTGCGGCGACCAAAACTGCACACAGTACTCCAGCTGCGGCCTCACCAGTGCCCTGTACAGTTGCAGCAAGACCTCCCCTACTTTTATATTCAATCCCCCTCGCCAAGAAGGCCAGCATCCCATTTGCCTTCGTGACCACCTGCTGCACCTGTAGGCTGGGTTTTTGCGACTCATGCACAAGGACCCCCAGGTCCCTCTGCACCGTAGCATGCTGCAGCTTTTCGCCCTGTAAGTAGTAGTCCTTCCTACTATTATTCCTACCAAAGTGGATAACCTCACACTTTCCAACATTGTATTCCATCTACCATTTTTAAGGAAGTCAAATCATGCGCCATGAATGATAGGGAGGAGAGAGGACAAGAGGTGGTGGCAAGGTGAAAGCAAGGCAGGGAAGATGGCAGGCAGTAGAAAACATGGAGAAATCCCCAAAAAAAAAGAAAATAAAGATACAAAAGGGAAGAATTTAAAACAATCGCTATAATTAGAGAAAAAGTATTGAGAAAACAAATGAGATTAAAGTCTGACAAGTTCCTTGAATTTGATGCCCTGCATCCTAGAATCTTAAAAATAGTGGATGCTGAATTAATTGATGTATGTAGTTGTAATCTTCCAAAATTTCCTAAATTCTAGAAAGCTCCCATTTTAATTGGAAAACTACAAACGTAACAACCAAAGATGTGTAGGCTAGGTGGATTATGCATGGTAAACGCATGGGGTTAGGGTGGGTGATGGGAAGGATGCTCTTTTGGGGACTCGACTGGCCAAATGATCTTTCTCTGCACTGTAAAGATTCTATGATTGATTCTGTGAACTTTATTCGAGGGGGGAGACAGAGAGCAGGAAACTATAGACCAGTTAGCTGAACACTTGTCCTTGAGAAAAAGCTAGAATCTATTATTAGAGGTAGTAGCAGCACATTTAGAAAATTATATTACAAACAAGTAGGGTCAATATGGCTTTGTGAAAGGGAAATTTGACAAATTTATTGACATTTCTTGAGACAAATTACTGTCTGTAACAAGCAAAATTGATAAAAGGAAAACAATGGATGCAATGCATTTGGATTTCCAAAAGGCATTCCATTTGGTGCCACATACACAAGATAAGATGGGCAGCCTGGTGGCACGATGGTTAGCATCACTGCCTCAGTGCCAGGGATCAAAGTTCAATTGCAGCCTTGGGTGACAACGTGTGAAGTTTGCACATTCTCCCATGTCTGTGTGGGTTTCCTCCAGGTGCTCCAATTTCCTTCCACATCCAAAGATGTGCGGGTATGGTTGACTGGCCAACCTAAATTGCCCCTCAAGGAGATTAGTGAGTTAAATATTTATGCTTACGGCGATACAGTCTGGATGGATTGTTGGTGCAGTCTCAATGGGCTGAATGGCCTCCTCCTTTATGATTTTATTCTACGATTCAAGAACTCATGGTGTTGCAGGTAACTGCTTGGTTAACTAACAGAAAACAGTCGGGATAAATTAATCATGTTAGCAAACTGTTAACTTGTGGATTACAAAAGGGATCAGTGCTGGGGCCTCAAATATTTAAATCTGTATTGATGTCTTGGATGTCACCAACTTTGCAGATGATACGAAGATGGATAAGAAAGTGAGGAGAGAAACAAGACGTTTTCAAAAGGATATAGATAGGTTAAGGGAATGGACACAAGTTTGGGAGATAGATACTGTGAGAAAACAAAATGATTAGGAAATCATTAAAGCCTAATTAAGTTAGCCAATTTGATAGGTAAAAGCAGAACATTATTTAAATAGAGACAGACTGCAGAAAGCTGTGGTGCAGAGGAATATGGATGTCCTTGTACATGAATCACAAAAGATTGGCATGCAGGTAGGAAGGCAAATTTAATGTTGGTCCTTACTGTAGTAGTAAAGTACTATTAGAACTGTACAGAGCATCTGATCTACTTTGTACAGTTTTGTTCTCCTTATTCAAGGAGGGATATATTTCCATTAAAAGCAGTTCAAAGAAGATTCAACAGGCTGATTCCTGGATAAAGGGGGTTATCTTACAAAGAAAGGTTAAGGTGTGCCTATACCGTTGGAATTTAGAAGAATAAGGTGTCCTCCTTGAAATATATAAGATTCTGAGGGGCTTGATAGGACAAATGTTTCCCCTCATTGGAGAAGGCAGAACTAAGCGGGACAGTTTTTAAATAAGGGGTCTCCCATTCAGGACAGAGATGAGGAGAAATTTCATCTCCAGGGGTTGTTAATCTTTGGTGGGTTACTTAACCAGTTTGTGGATTTTATTCAACAGGTATTGTTAGCTTGCAGTTCAAGACAGAAGTGAGGGAAAACTCATCCAAATGCATTTAATGTTACTACAATCGTGTGACACACTACACAGGGGTATTGGTTTACAATACATAACATCCCTGTATCTTTACTCCAAAAGTACAACTGACATTAACTTCAATTCTTACTCAGTGTGAACAATAATTATATTACGAAGTATCATTCTATAAGTGCAGGTCAGTGGGACTAGACAAAAATGGTTTGGCACAAACAAGGGCCAAAAGGCCTGTTTTTGTGCTGTAAATTTTCTATGGTTCTATGGTTTTCTATTAAATACAGTTTTATACATCAGTACAAGAGTCTTTTAGATGGACACTGGTTCTGCTCAGGCAGAATCTGTCATTCAACAAATTCATATCCTTGGTATTCTACTGCCACTCAGTTCAGGCACATAGTCTGATAAAGTTGGTTTTTCTTCAGTTTCTATAGATTTCTTTTGCTCTTACTACTAACACTTCTACCATAATAAAGCAACAGCGGCAAAACTAAGGTATGAACAGACAGTGAAGCCAAGAAGTTTTGATTAAGGAGAAAGTTTTAGTCAGAAATTACTCCAAGTGCTCATTCAACTGGTGTAAATTCTGAATTCGACTCAATCGTAATCAAAGGTTCAATTACAAGCCTGGAATGTCAGATGTTGTCCTTGCAGATATCAACTCTGCAAATTCTCTTTTTGAAATGAAGATTTGATCTTTTTGCCTCCTCCAAACTCTCGTCACAGGTTTGCACAGTGTAAGAAATAGGCCCCATCTTTGCAAGTATTGTGGCAGGTAGACACTTCTCACTTGAATAGTTCTTCCTAGCTAAATCCTTTTCTCCTTGTTCAAAATTTCTCGGTGCATTCACAGCGAGTATCTTGGTTTTGCTGCTGTTGTTCTACAATGGTAGAAGTTTCAAGAGGTAAGAGCAAATCAAATTTGCTTTTTTTAAATTCTTCTTTTAAAACAACATAGCCAGCAAGATTTGGGTTGTTCCATGGGCTGAATTTCTGTAGGATATGATAAAGTTGCTTACTCTCCTGGTTGATGGTCCTTCATCTTTGGCTGCTTTAATGGTATTCTTCAATGACTCTACCAAACTCTCCATCAATCCATCAGTGGAAAGATGGATGATAAGAGACAGTTTTGAATTGCTGTATGCCACGGCATCTAAGACAGTCCCGCAAAATCAATAGGAATTAGGGTCAGAGAGTCATAGAGGTTTACAGCATGGAAACAGGCCCTTCAGCCCAACTTGTCCATGCCACCCCTTTTTTTCAAACCCCTAAGCTAGTCCTAACTGCCCGCATTTGGCCCATATCCCTCCATACCCATCATACCCATATAATTATCTAAATGTTTTTTAAAAGGCAAAATTATACCCGCCTCTACTACTACCTCTGGCAGTTTGTTCCAGACAGTCACCATCCTGTGTGAAAATATTGCCCCTCTGGACACTTTTGTATCTCTCCCCTCTCACCTTAAAACCTATGCCCTCTAGTTTTAGATTCCTCTACCTTTGGAGTGGGCAGTGAGAGCCTTTTTCCTCGGATGGAGATGGCTAGCACGAGGGGACATAGCTTTAAATTGAGGGGTGATAGATATCGGACCGATGTCAGAGGTAGGTTCTTTACTCAGAGAATAGTAAGGACGTGGAATGCCCTGCCAGCAACAGGAGTGGATTCACCAACATTAAGAGCATTTAAATGGTCATTGGATAAACATATGGATGATATTGGAATAGTATAAGTTAGATGGGCTTTAGATTGGTTTCACAGATCAGCACAACATTTGGTGGTTATTTTCCAGACGTCGCTGGATTCCGGGGAAGTGCCGGAAGATTGGAAAACGGCTAATGTTACGCCGTTGTTTAAGAAGGGTGCCAGGCAAAAGGCGGGGAATTATAGGCCTGTTAGTTTAACGTCTGTTGTAGGTAAAATGTTAGAATCCGTCATCAAGGAGGAAATAGTGAGGCATCTTGAGGGGAACTGCTTGATAGAGCAGACGCAGCACGGTTTCGTTAAAGGGAAGTCGTGGCTGACAAATTTACTGGAGTTCTATGAGGATGTGTCTAGGGCGGTGGATAGAGGAGAGCCGGTGGATGTGGTCTTTCTTGATTTTCAGAAGGCGTTTGACAAGGTACCTCACAAGAGGTTATTGCAGAAGGTCAGGGGGCATGGAGTTGGGGGTAGGGTGTTAGCGTGGATAGAGGACTGGTTGTCAAATAGGAGGCAGAGAGTGGGGGTCAATGGGTGCTATTCGGATTGGCGGATGGTGACTAGTGGAGTGCCCCAGGGGTCGGTGCTGGGGCCTCAGCTATTTACCATTTATATAGATGATCTAGAGGAGGGAACCGAGTGTAGGGTGTCGAAATTTGCTGATGACACCAAAATTGGTGGAATGGCAAATTGTGTGGAGGATGGTGAGAGTCTACAAAAGGATCTAGATAGGCTGGGCGAATGGGCCAGGAAATGGCGAATGGAATTTAATGTTGGCAAGTGCGAGGTGGTCCACTTTGGTAGGAATAATGGTAGGAAGGATTATTACTTACGTGGAGAAAAACTGCAGCAGGCGACGGTGCAGAGGGACCTCGGGGTCCTTGTGCATGAGTCGCAAAAACCCAGCTTGCAGGTGCAGCAGGTGGTCAGGAAGGTGAATGGGATGCTGGCCTTCATCGCGAGGGGGATTGAATATAAAAGTAGGGAAGTCTTGCTGCGGCTGTATAGGGCATTGGTGAGGCCGCAGCTGGAGTACTGTGTGCAGTTTTGGGCGCCGTACTTACGCAAGGATATTTTGGCCTTGGAGGGAGTGCAGAGGAGGTTTACTAGGCTGATGCCGGAGTTGAGGGGGTTGAGCGATGAGGAGAGGCTGAATAAATTAGGCTTGTACTCGTTAGAGTTTAGAAGAATGAGGGGAGATCTCATTGAGACGTATAAGTTGATGAATGGGATGGATAGGATAGAGGTGGAGAGACTCTTCCCGCTCAGAAAGGATAGTAGGACTAGGGGGCACAGCCTCAAGATAAAGGGGGGGCGGTTTAGAACGGAGTTGAGGAGGAACTTCTTCACTCAAAGGGTGGTGAATCTCTCGAATTCTCTGCCCGTTGAAGTGGTGGAGGCTACCTCGCTAAATATTTTTAAGACGCAGGTTGACGGGTTTTTGATAAGAGAGGGGATTAAGGGTTATGGGGAGAGGGCGGGAATGTGGAACTGAGCCACGACAGATCAGCCATGATCTTATTGAATGGCGGGGCAGGCTCGAAGGGCTAGTTGGCCTACTCCTGCTCCGATTTCTTATGTTCTTATGTTTTAACATCAAAGGAGGAAGAGTCTGTACTGCCCTGTAATGTTCTATGTTCTACCTTTGGGAAAAGATATTGACTATCCAGCTGATCTGTGCCCCTCATTATCTTATAGACCTCTATATATCCCCCCTCAGCCATCTACGTTCCAGAGAAAAAAGTCCCAGTCTATCCAGTTTCTCCTTATATCTCAGTCCCGGTAGCATCCTAGTAAATCTTTTCTATACTTTTTAGTTTAATAATATCCTTTCTATAATAGGGTGACGAGAATTGCATACAGCATTCAAAGTGTGCTCTTACCAATGTCTTGTATAACTTCAACAAGACATTCCAATTCCTGTATTCAATGCTCTGATCCATGAAACCAAACATGCCGAATGCCTTCTTCGCCACTCTGTCCACCTGTGACTTTACTTTCAAGGAGCTATGACGTACCCCTAGATCTCTTTGATCTGTAACTCTCCCCAGTGCCCTACCATTACCTGAGTAAGTCCTGCCCTGGTTCAATCTACCAAAATGCATCACTTCACATTTGTCTAAATTCAACTCCATTTGCCATTCGTCAGCCCGCTGGCCCAATTGATCATGATCCCATTGCAGTTGGAGATAACTTTCTTTACTGTTAACTATGCCATCAATCTTGGTATCATCTGCAAACTTTCTAAGCATGCCTCCTACATTCTCACCCAGATCATTAATATAAATGACAAATAACTGAATTCTTTGCCAAGATTGTCTCAGCCAATCCCATGGACGAAGTGGTATAAGAGGTGAAGTGTTTCAAATCCTAGCACAAGACTGACATAGTCCTATTCTTTCTTCAACCTGAGAGTCCATCCTGACTACCAGAAATAACTCCTTGTGGCTTCTTTCATACCTGGAAAAGGTGCAAGATTTCACATAGTTTTCTTATGATTCGGTTTTGTCCTGAATTGGTAGACTGATAGAGCACTGCCGTTAGCATCCTGCTCTGATCTTCTATATTTAATCTCATAATTATGTACTGATGAGAGACAGACAATCTCTGCAAATTACTCACTGCTAAAAGGTGGTATCCCTTTGGATGAACCAAAAATCATTGTTAAAGACCTGTGATCAGTTAAACAAGGTAAAATATTAATGAAATCTCACAATTCCAAAAAACAGACTTGGCTTCCTGTTCCGCTTCAGCATACTTTTATTCAGCACTTGTCAACAATCCCAAAGTGAGAGCTATTGGTACTTCATCTCCACTTGGCATTATATGAGACACAACTGTACCTACCCCATCTGGTGATGCATCATATGCAAATTGGATTTTTAATTTAGGGTTAAAATGAACTTCTGATTTCGTTAGCATCTTTTTGACTTCATTATATGTCTTTTCGCTGTCTTTTTTCCAGGTCAATCGTTGGTTCACACTTAATGATCATAAAATCCCTACAGTATAGGAGATGGCCATTCGGCCCATCGAACCTGTGCCAACAACAAATCACACCCAGACACTGTCCTCCTAACTCCCCACATTTAACCTGCTGATCCCCCTGACACTAAGTGCCCATTTAGCATGCCCAATCAACCTAACCCACACATTGAGAGTGTGGGAGGAAACTGGAGCAAACAGAGGAAACCCATGAAAACAGGGGGAGAACGTGCAAGCTCCACACAGATAGCGACCCAAAGCCAGTCCTGGTATGTGAGGCAGCAGTACCAAGCACTGTGCCAATGTGCCACTGTGTATGAAGTGGTTTTAATATGGTAGCTAAATTTGGAATAAATTTTCCACAGTATTTGATGAGCCCTAAAAAAACTCAGTTGCGATATATTCTACAGTCTAAGCACATTTAAAACCAGAGTCAACTTCTTAGGTTCTTTGTGGAGCCCATCTTTATCAGTTACATGGTCTATATAGCTTATTAGGGATTTGAAAAATATGCATTTTTCTTTCTTAACATGAAGATTGCACTAGATGCTGTAACGTTTCTTCTAAATTCTCTCAATGTTCTTGGTCATCTCTGCCCATGATTAGAATCAATTATGGTCACTTAAGATTTCATCCATTGATTTTTGGAAAAAGTTGATACCAATATTATTCTGAACGATAGACATTAATACTGGAACCATCCTTTGAGTGTAACAATTGTTAGCAGTGGTTGCGACTCAATTGCCACCTTCATTGGAAGGTGTGCTTGGGGACAAGTCCATCTGGCTAAGCTGTTTACCAGCAATCCAGCAAAGAGATCCTCAATTAACGGTAAGGGGTACTAGTCGACCTAGATTTGTCACTTTGAAGTCATCACAAATTCTTATAGAGCCATCAAGCTTAATGACAGGAAGAATTGGAGTTTCCCAACTGCTTGTGTTTACAGATTCGATGACTCCACCTTGATTAATTTTTTAAGTTCCATTTCAACTTTAGGCTTGATAGCATAAGGCAAAGTTCTTGCCTTTAAGTATTTTGGACTGCTCTCAGGTTTCACCTGTAAGTCGTAGTCACTTCCCCGAAAGTACTTTCAACCACCTACTTGGATTTTTCTAAGAGTTTCTGTAATGTGTTCTTTTTACCAACCAATTGTTTAATTGCTTACCAATTCAGTTTGATTTTGATTAACCTCACAATTCCAAATATGCGGGATAACTTTAACAACACATAATAGCAATTTTTCAGATTGACCCTCTGTTTCAACTTGCACCATGATATAACCCATCACTGGAACTACTACTTCTGTGCCAGTTCGGAAGATTATATTAGAAGGCTTTAATTTTTTTTAAGCAATAAATGATACAGCTCCCTTGTCTATTTCCATTTTAATTTTATTCCCATTCAGCTTCAGACAGATCCAGAATCTCGGTCGCCCTGCAGCAATAAAACACCATGTTTTAGTTCTTCAATCTCTGTAGACATGTCTTCCTGGGAATCTTCATTGTCTTAGTATTTCTATAGTTTTTGTGTAGATTTGGGTGTTTTCTTGCTTTTATCCTTCTTCAAGATTTGAGAATGGTCTGGTCAAACACATCATGGTTTCGTGACCTTTCTTGACAAAATTACGATATTTGTTTTCCTATACCAACAATCCTGCAGAGAATGCACCATCCGGGCACATCAATGGCATACTTGCGTGATGCAGTACGTTCTTTTCTCAGTATTCATCTTCTATATATTGGTGCCAGCTCCAATTTGAGAAGCCTCTTTAGCGGCCAATTTCTTAACTGCTATCTTAACAGCAAGTTGTAAAGACCTTCAATATGCAAACATTTTAGAATTGCTTCATTTTGATGTCCACAAAACAAATCTGTCTTGCAGTATGTCTTTGAGGGTTGAGTCAAACTCACAACTCTGCTCATTTCTATAATACAGCTCCATCGATGAAACCTAAATCTTTCCACTGTAAGGTTTTCCTCACTATCACATTCGATTCAAGGACCCAGTGCTGCAGGTCACTACGTGTGAAGGCGCACAGCAGGAAACAAACTCCCCAGCTCTGTAAGTAAAGTTGTTTTTCCACAGCTTATTCCACATGCCTTATTTTCTAGGAGATTTTAGGCCCACTGATTGTTTTAATCCATTGGTTTAACAGTTAATGAAGTGGCTGAAAATTTTTTTCTTTCCCCGCCCCAACTCTCAGCACATTCCCATGGTTGCAGTCGAGTAACAAGAAATTAATGAAAGGTCTGATATATTTTTTATCAATTCTAAAATTAGTATACACCCTCAACAATTTCCAACAACCAAATTCAACTGATAGTGTAGTAGTCCCCTGAAAAATAACACTTGATTCAAGGTACAGGTCTGAATTTATGACAATTTTTACAGTAAAAGCATCCTCATTGCCAATTTTATCTCTTATTGTTATATATTTAAGTGGTCAGATCACTTCAAAGGAATGAAAAGTTGCTACACTGTGGGTTACTTAATCAGTTTGTGGAGTTTTATTAGATGGCTGCTGCTAGCTTACAATCCAAGAAAAAGGAGAATTTCCCAAACGGCTCTGCTAATGTTACCACAATCATGTGACATTACATAGAGATGCATTGATTTACAATGCATGACATTTCAACTGAAATTTCTCATCCCTAGAACCATTGTAAACTTCTTCCTCATTTATTCCAACGTGTTCACACCCTTCCAATAATGTACACAAGTTGTCGTAGTCTTTGACGACAATGCAGAGTCGCCGAGCAGAGACTGATAGCCAAACTCCGCACACGACGACGGCCTCAATTGGGATCTTGGGTTCATGTCACACTATCTGTAACCCCCACAACTTGCCTGGGCTTGCAAAATCTCTCTAACTGTCCTGCTTGGAGACAATACATTCCTCTTTAACCTGTGTTTAACCTTCTTTCCACTCACATTGTCTGTATCTTTGATTTGATTACCTGTAAAGACTCGCATTCCAACCATTATTTTGTAAATTGAGTTTGTGTCTATTTATGCCATTTGTGAACACAACTCCTCAGTCACTTGAAGGGGTGACATTTTGAAAGCTTATGCTATCAAATTAACCTGTTGGACTTTAACCTGGTGTTTTGAGACTTCTTATTGTGCTTACCCCAATCCAACACTGGCTACTCCACATCATAGCTCCTACTACTCAGCCACGATGCATCGACATTGCAATATTCCAGTCTAACTGGCCCAATTCCAGTTTTGCTCCATTGAAGTTCGCTCTCTTCCGCTAACTGTCCATTGTCCTTTTCAACTATCATCCCGAACCTCATGATACAATGATCATTAGCTATGAGGAGAGGTTGGAGAAACATGGTTTGTTTTCACTGGAGTGATGGAGGTTGAGGGGAGACCTGACAGAAGTCTACAAGATTATGAGAGGCATGGACAGAGTGGATAGTCAGAAGTTTTTCCCCCAAAGTGGAAGAGTCAATTACTAGGGGGCATAGGTTTAAGGTGCAAGAGGCAAGTTTCAAAAGTCAAGGCAGATTTTTATACACACAGTGGTGGGTGCCTGGAACTCGTTAGCAGGGGAGGTAGTGGAAGCAGATACGGTAGTGACTTTTAAGGGGCGTCTTGACAAGTATATTGAGATAGGAATAGAGGGATATGGTCCCCAGAAGCGTAGGGGGTTTTAATTAAGTCGGGCAGCATGGTTGATGTAGGCTTGGAGAGCCGAAGGGCCTGTTCCTGTGCTGTAATTTTCTTTATTCTTTGAACAAATCCATTATCACTATTGTTCTTGACAACTTCTTCCTCCTTTCCTGTACAGCTGAGCTGTTCGCAATGCCACAACCTGGCTCTGACTGCACTCCTGAGTAAGCTGCTTCCAAAACAGAAAACTGATTTATGAGCAGGACCCCAGAGGAATACTGCACTACCTGTTGGGCGGTCACCTCTCCCCTCCCTGCCTACAAGCTCCCAAGGTGTAGCATGAACATCTGCCTGAATGTGCTATCCACGTAGTTCTCAGCTTTGTGGATGTGCCATTGTGACACTGCTCAAACTCTAAAACCAGAAGCTCAAGGTTCACTTTGTTGCACATCTAGGGTACCAATAGCATCCATATCATCTCACATATTACAGGACACACATTCCACTCAATCAAGTTGCTCTGTCATGTTTTAAATTTACTTTGATTCATTTTAATTATACAGACCCTGGCTTACCCTTACTCCAGGTGTTTTTCATTTAAATCCAAGTACAGCTGCTGTTTTAAAACTAAAATGCTTTTCTAATTTACAGTACATTAAAGACAGATCCCAACAATAATTTACCAACTAACAAACTTACAGTTTTCCTGTGATATCACTACTTATTTTTTCACCTCCTTGTGAACACAGTGCAAGCCAGTTCCAGATATCTGAATAGTCCACTGCCTGTCCAATGGTGAAGAGATACATGGCTTCTCCCATCTGATCATAAAATCCCGATAGTGCAAAAACAACTCATTTGACCCATTGAGCCTGTATAGTCAATAATCCCACTCGGGCCCTCTCCCCATAACCCCATGCATTATCCTTCTAATCCCCCTGACACTAAGGGGCAATTTAGTATGATCAATCAAAACCACACATCTGTGTGAGAGAAAACTGGAGCACCCAGAGGAAACCCACAAAGACAAAGGCATGGGGAGAACATGCAAACTCCACATAGTTGCAGTGGCCCGGGTGGGATCAATCCCAGGATACTGTGAGAGGCAAGGGGGGAATGAGCTGGGGCCTTAAGAGTTATCTCTGCATCCTCCTTGGCCACAGACGATGTTCCAGAAGACTGGAGAACAGCTAATGTTGTCTTTTTGTTTAAGAAGGGAAACAGAAAATTCAGGTAATTACAGACCAATGAGCCTGATGTCAGCGGTGGTGAAGATGTTGGAGAAGATTCTAAGAGACAGGATTTATTTTCATTTGGAAGTGAATGGATTTGTGATAGACAGCATGGTGTCGCACGGGGAAGGTCATGCCTCACCAACATGATTCTTTTTTGAGCAGGTGACAAGAAAGATTCATGAGGGAAAAGCAATGGATGTTGTCTATATGGTCTTTAGTAAGGCATTTAACAAGGTCCCTCATGACAGGCTGATACAAAAGGTAAAGTTACATGGGATCTGGGGTGTGCTGGCAAGGTGGATACAGTGCTGACTTGGTGAAAGACAGTAGCGATGTAAGGATGTTTTTCAGAATGGAGATCAGTAACTAACGGTGTTCCACAGGGGTCAGTGCTGGGACCTTTGTTGCTTGTAGCATATATAAACGGTCTGGAGGAAAATGTAGGCGGTCTGATTAGTAAATTTGTGGATGACACAAAAATTGGTGGAGTTGCACAGAGTGACAAAGATTGTCAAAAGATACAGCAGAATAGAAACTGATTGCAGACTTGGGCAGAGAAATGGCAGATGGAGTTTAATATAGACAAATACGAGTTATACAGTAAATGGCAGAACTCTTAGAACGTTGACATACAAAGAGATCGGGGCATATAGGTCCACAGATCCCTGAAAGTGGCAACACGGGGGATAAGGTAGTCAAGAAGGCATACAGATCATACTCATCGGTCGAGGAATCAAGTATAAAAGTTGGCAAGTAATGTTACAACTGTATAAAACATTAGTTAGGCCACATTTGAAACATTGTGTGCAGTTCTGATCCCACACTACCAGAAGGACATGGATGCTTTAGAGGGGGTGAAAAGAAGGTTTACCAGGCCATTGCCTGATGTAGAGAGTTTTAGACATGAGAAGTTGGGCAAACTCGGATTGTTTTCATGTGAAAAATGGAGGCTGAAGGGTGACCTGATAGAAGTCTACAAAATTATGAGAAGTATAGACAGGGTGGATAATCAGAGGCTTTTTCCCAGGGTAGAAAGGTCGACTACAAAGAATAAAGAAAATTACAGCACAGGAATGGGCCCTTCAGCCCTCCAAGCCTGCACCGAGCATGCTGCCCAACTTAACTATAACCCCCTATCCTTCTGGGGACCATATCCTTCTATTCCCATCTCATTCACGTACTTGTCAAGGCACCCCTTAAAAGTCACTACCGTACCCGCTTCCACTACCTCCCCCAGCAACAAATTCCAGGCACCCACTACTCTGTGTAAAAAATCTACCTCGTACATCTCTTTCAAAACTTGCCCCTCGCACCTTAAACCTATGCCCCCTAGTAATTGACTCTTTCACCCCTGGGAAAAAGCTTCTGACTATCCAATCTCCCCTCCATCGCTCCAGGGAGGACAAACCAAGTTTCTCCAACCTCTCGTTATAGTTAATGCCCTCCATACCAGGCAACATCCTGGTAAATCTTTTCTGTACTCTCTCCAAAGCCTCCACATCCTTCTGGTAGTGCGGCGACCAGAATTGAACATTATATTTCAAGTGCAGCCTCACTAAGGTTCTATAAAGCATCAACATGACTTGCCAATTTTTAAACTCAATACCATAGCCGATGAAGGCAAGCATGCCACATGCCTTCTTGACTACCTTCTCTACCTGCATTGCCACTTTCAGTGGCCTGTGTATCTGTACACCCAGATCCCTTTGCTTATCAGTACTCCTAAGGGTTCTGCATTTACTATACATTTCCTATCTATATTAGACCTTCCAAAATACATTACCTCACGTGTCCGGAAATGAGGGCAGAGGTTTACGGTGAGAGGTAATTGACTTAGAAGAAAGTTTTTCACACAGAGGGTGGAGGGTGCTTAAAATGCACTGCCACTGGAGGTGGTGGAAGCAGGCATGTTAGCAATGTTCAAGGTGCATCTAGACAGACAAGAATGGGAGGCAAGCAGAGGGATAGAAATCACATATCGGCGCAGGCTCAATGGGTTGAAGGGCCTGGCCCTGTGCTGTATTGTCTTTTTATACCTAGGTGGTTACTGCCTCTGGCTCCTTTTTTCACTGACTCTTTTTGATGGTAATTACTACCTTCAGGTCCTCTCGTCACCCATTCCTTTTGCAGAAGTGATGAAAACTGAGCAAGGATGAAGCTGCAAAACACACTTGACAAAACGTGCAGACAGTTCAGGACCCAAATCCGGAGTGGGGCAGGGTAGTTGTCGGTCAAAAGTTTAAAGATTTTAAGCTTTAAAGTTTATTTATTAGTGTCACGTTAATACTGCAATGAAATGACTGTGAAAATCCCCCAGTCACCACACCCCAGCTCCTGTTCAGGTACACTGAGAGAGAATTTAGCATGGCAATGCACCTGACCAGCACATCTTTCAGACTGTGGAAGGACACTGGAGAAAAGCCATGCAGACACGGGGTGAATGTGCTGATTTCACACAGTGACCCATGGCTGGAATTGAACCTTGGCACTGTGCAGCACCTGTGCCACCATGCTGCCCCATTGCTGATTCTCCAGGTGACAATTAAAACTGCAAAAATTTGCAAAAATGAAATTAAACAGATAGGGAAGATTGAAATTAAATAAGCAAATTAAAATATGAACAAACAAAATGGGCAGCACAGTGGCACAGTGGTTAGCACTGCTGCCTCACAGCTCCAAGGATTTGCGTTCGATTCCTGGTTCGGGTCACTACATGTGTCGAGTTTGCACATTCTCCCTGTGTCTGTGTGGTTTTCCTCTGGGTGCTCGAATTTCCTCCCAAGGTGCAAGGATGTGCGGGTTAGGTTGATTTGCCTTGCAGCGTCTTGGGATGCTTAGGTTAGAGGGAATAGAACATAGAACACTACAACACAAACAGGCCCTTTGGCCCACAAGTTGCGCCGATCACATCTATACCTACTAAGCCATAGACCTATCTATAACCCTCAATCCCATCAGATCCCATATACTCATCCAGAAGTCTTTTAGAAGACCCCAGCGAGTTCGCCTCCACCACCACTGACGGCAGCCGATTCCATTCACTCACCACCCTCTGAGTGAAAAACTTACCCCTAACATCTCCTCTGTGCTTGCTTCCCTGCACTTTAAATCTGTGTCCTCTTGTAGCGACCATTTCAGCCCGGGGAAATAGCCTCTGAGAATTCACCCTATCTATTCCTCTCAACATCTTATAAACCTCTATCAGGTCGCCTCTCAACCTTATCTCTCTAGGGAGAAGAGTCCCAGCTCCCTCAACCTAAGGCATGCCTCCCAATCCAGGCAACATCCTTGTAAATCTCCTCTGCACCCTTTCAATAGCTTCCACGTCCTTCCTATAGTGAGGCGACCAGAACTACACACAGTACTCCAAGTGGAGTAAATTTGTGGGATTACAGGGATAGGGCCTGGATGGGATTGTCATCGGTGCAGACTCAATGGGCCGAATGGCCTTCTTCTGCCCTGTAGGTTTCTATAGTGTCTACATCAACTGCATTGCCCTCATCTCCACACCTGGTCACCTCCTCAAAAAATTCAATCAAATTTGTTAGGCACAACCTCTCTCTGGCAAAGTCATACTGAGTATCCCTGATCAAACCATTTATAAAAACCACCAAAATTCCAAAGTAAGTATAGCACTGACATTTTTACCTTTACTCTGGCTTCTCAAACTAGCTGGGACTTTTAAACTTACTTGCTTCAGAATCACACAGTACAAAAAGGGCCCTTCTGCCCATCGAGTCTGCAGAGCTATATGAGAAATATCTGACCTCCCAACTAATCCATTTATCAGCACTTGTTGAATTATACCAACTTTACAGCAACTAGTTCCATCGATATGGTTCACTTTCCCCATCTCTGCTGTCAATGCCAGTTTAACTGAAAGCCAGAGAAATCTATTACACTGCACTTTTCTTACCTGGCTCAAGTCAGAGGCCAGGGTCATGTAGCAACTAGGAATGGAGTGGCAGTCAGATTGTCACTACTTGGAAGTTCTGGTCCATTAAGCAATTAAAATCTTGCAAAGAAATTATTAAAAACAAATTGGGGCACAGTAAAGAAAGTAAAACTACGCACTAGAAGAGGCCAAAATAAAGAGACGCAACATTAGGAGCTGCTGGATGGGCTTTAAATGAAAACTGAGAATGTACCAAAAACTGGGCAATGCATGATATTGGCCTGGCTGCCTTGGGAAGCACATTTAATTAACTCTAAGTAGAGGTTTGGGTATATTCATTTTATCTTATCAATTAATTCTGACAAAGGGTACAAATTCCTCATTAACTCATGTCTTTTTAGTGCAATTGCATGCTGTCAGGGCCAACCTATAGTGCAAGTAATGGGTTATGCTGTTTTTGTTATGTTACACAGTTTTTAATATTGTAAAGACTCATTATACCATAATTGATAGGTGTGAACTATATCAAAACGTTAACACTTTCAACATTGAAAAAGCTGATGTTGGGCAAAATCAGTGCATTTTGGTTATTAATTGTTTTTAACTATGTAACAAACATTTATCCAGTTAATTTAATTGTGTATTTGGTAGTGCATCTTATATGACCTTTATTTCAAAGATTGCTAAATTTTTAAATATACAGTTTTCAATGACAACTCTAATGTGTCACTGGTTCACCTGCTGACAAGTCCAAAACCTGGATCAACTCATTCTGAAGCAAATACACAACTGGCTGTTTTATCTACAATTACATTCAAGAATGAATTTTATAATGTATTTGTTATTTTGCACACTATTGAAAACATTATTCATGCATTTATCAATTATGGAGTTGAGTAAGAGATTAAAATCAATACCATGATATGAGATGAGCTCCTTGTTCTGGTTGCACAACACAAACATGTCATCTTCCAAAGTGATAAAGTTTAGATATTGATCAAATACCTGCAAAAATAAACAAAGCAAAATTGGAAGCAAGATCGGAATAATGTCTCAATTCTACATTTTGTCATACACAACATTTGTTTAGGATTGACTGACATAACACAATCAACATGTTGTAACTGAAACTTTAAATTGCAACTTTCATTTTTAATTTTAAGTTGCTGGGGGCTTGGTTTCAAGGTATATTTTTACATTGACAACAAAATTGCATTTCATGTGGAAAACAATAAGATTGTGAAATTGCACACCTTCATCCTTGGGCGTCAAGGTACTGCCAATGACAAGATAAATAAGCAAAAGTGCACACTTACTAAAGATCATATAAAAAAAGTCTTTATAAAGCCATCATATTTAATTTATATGAATGTTTTTAAGTTGAAAAGTTTTGATGACTCATACATGTACTTAACATACATCACATACTAGAATCTTAACTGGCATGATCACAATTCCGAGCTGCATTGGAACCAAGCAACAATGCAACACAATACGGTAGTATCCATTTTAAGCCTCTTTACCCAGTTAACTTCCAATTCATCTGTAATATATAACTTATGCAAAGGACACTATAAACATTTATGATGCAAAGTACTTCACAATGGTGACCATATTTCACTGTTAGCTATATCATTTGTCATCTGGTAGCACAGAAAATGCTGGGAAATGGCATGTTGTCCAATCCATCAGGCAAACCAGCCTCCCATCTACTGACTCGGTCTGCACCTCCCACTGCCTTGGCAAACCAGCCAGCACAATTAAGGACCCCATGCACCCCAGACGTTCTCTCTTCCACCTTCTTCCGTCGGCAAAAAGACACAAAAGTCTGAGGTCATGTATCAAACAACTCTCTTCCCTGCTGCTGTCAGACTTTTGAATGGACTTACCTTGCATTAAGTTGATCTTTCTCTACACCCTAGCTAGGACTACATTCTGCGCTCTCTCGTTTCCTTCTCTATGAACGCTATGTTTTGTTTGTATAGCACACAAGAAACAATACTTTTCACTGAAATGTTAATACATATGACAATAATAAATCAAATCAGATCAATAGAGCTTTTCATTTGGTACTCATCAGGACATTTGTAAGACTATCAAATGTAAAGGGAATAACAATTTATACTTCATAAAAAGAGAGTATGATTGTTTGGCAAATAGATTCAGCATGGTAGAGGCTTGGCATGGAGAATGACAAAGCTTGGAGGTTGACCAAGTTCAAACCAGACAAGTTGACTTTAACTGATCAAGCCATTGCCCTGGGAATGAATCAGAGAATAGTTATTGTCTATTTTGTTCAGCTGAAAAAAGGTGCAACATGTGCACTTGCTCTTTGTCTACAAAGTGCTTTTAACACACATCACACAGAGCCCACAGGGTCTGAATAGAAATTATATCCAACTGGGTTTTAGTGGTGGGAAGCTGCTCAGATTTGCTCACCTAAGAGCTAAAACAAAGATGCACCAAGCCCTCAGAAAGTTGCTCCATGCTGATGATGCTGCACTAATGTTTCATAATCTGGGGCTCCTGGAGTGGCCACTGAACAGATTCTATCAAGTTGGGATTTGGGGATGAGAAAGTGGTGGTTAGACTGGGGTCATATCCATTGGAGTTCAAAAGAATGGAAAGGTAATCCTACTAAAACAAAATCATGATGAGCCTTGACAAGATGGATGCTGAAAAGAAACTTCTCCTTTTAGAAGAGACTAGAACTAAGGGTTTAAATACATAGAATCGCCCATTTAAGGGTAATGAGCCTTTGGAATTCTCTTTCACAAGCAGCAATGGGTGTTGAATATCTTTAAAGCAAAAGTATATATATTCTTGACTAACAAGGTATAGTATCATAGAATCCATAGTATTACAATGCAGAATGAGGTTATTTCGGCCCATTGAGCCTGTACCAACCCTCTGACAGAACATCCAACTCAGGCCCACCCCCTTATCCTATCCCTGTGACCCCATGCATTTACCACGCTAATCGTCCTAACCTATAATTTTTGGGACATTGAGGGGCAACTTAGCATGGCCAACTGACGTAACCTGCACATCTTTGGACTATGGGAGGAAACCAGAGTATCCTCACATAGACATGGGGAGAAGGTGCAAACTCCACATGGACAGTCAACCAAGGCTGGAACTGAACCTGGTACTGTGAGACAGCAATGCTAACCATTGTGCCGCCCAAAGTCAAGGTAGGAAGGAATGTGGAGTTGGGGCCATGATCAGATCAGTGATTATGTTACTGAATGATGGAACAGGCCAGGGGGTGGGGGGTGTGTGTGTGTGGAATGCTGCTTCTAATTCATATAATCATATGTTTAATCATCGGCATCAGATAGACAAATGTCATAGTCAAGGATATGCTATACCACCCTTTATCAACATACAAAACAAGAAAAGTAGGCCAAATGGCCCCTGAGTGCCTGCTCTGCTCTAATAAGACAATGGCTGATTGGTTTGTATTTCAAGTTCCATATTCTCTCCCCACCACTTCCCTTGCCCAACAAGAACCTATCTACCTCAATGTTAAAAATATTCAATAATACTGCTTCCACCACCATCTGAGGCAGAGATTAAGAATAACAAAGTTGCAGAATCCTCAGGAAAATACTTTTCCTCATCTCTGTCCTAAAAGATAGAGCCGATGACTGGCATTGCAGTCTGGCGACTCTCAACTGGCGTTAGATTCTACCTCTGGGGCCTTCACTCCCCCCAGCCCCCGGCCGAGGCTCTACCTCTGGGTCCGGGGCCTTCAGCCCCCGGCTTCCACCAACCGAATTCTACATCTGGGATTGGGTCCTTCATTCCCCTGGTTCCCAACAACCACTACTCTACTTCCAGGGCCTTCACTGGTCCGGCTCCCACTGTGCAGGACTCTACCTCAGGGACTTTCACTCCCCAGTCCCCATTGGCTGGGATTCCACACCTCCGGGGCTGTGACCTTCACTGCCCCGGACCCCACCAAACGGGATTCGACCTTTGGGGCCAGGGCCTTCATCTCCCAGTCCCCAGCAACTGGGATTCCACTTTCCAGGGCAGAGCCTCGACTCCTCAGGACCCAACGGAATGGAATTCCACTTTCTATGGCCGGCCCTGACCGAGATTTTAACTCCAGGGTCAGGGCCTTCACTCCCTTGACTCCCACCAATCAGGATACCACCTCCAGAGCTGGAGCCTTCACATCCCAGACCCCAGCCCCTCTGACCCAGAGAGCTGCAACTTCCTGCACATGCAAACACTCCACCCGCACCCCCCCCCCACTCCACTCCCACAGCCCCATTTTAAAAATTAAAAATCAAAAATCAATTCTCACTGTTTAAAAATTACTAACACTGCTCTTTTAAATTTACTGATAAAATCATAGAAGTTTGCAGCATGGAAACAGGCTTTCAGCCCAGCTTGCTCATACCACCTAATTTTTAGCAATAAGCTAACCCCAATTGCCCACATTTGGCCCATACCTCTCTAGATCAATCTTACCCATGTAAATGTTCTAAATGCTTTTTAAAAGACAAAATTGTACCCGCCTCCACTACTAACTGGCAGTTCATTCCAGATACACACAACTATCTGTGTGAAAAAAATGCCCCTCTGGATCCTTTTGTATCTCTCCCCTCTCACTTTAAATCTATGCCATCTCGTTTTAGACTCCCTTACCATTTGGAAAAGATGTTAACTATTTACCTTATCTATGCTTTTTATTATTTTACATACCTCTATAAGATCACTCCTAAGTCCCCTTCGCTCCAGGGCAAAAATGTCCCAGTCTACTTAGCCTCTCTTTATAACTCAAACCATCAAGTCCCGGTAGCATCCTAGTAAAGCTTTTCTGCACTCCCTCTAGTTTAATAATATTCTTTCTGTAACAGGGTGACCAAAACTGCACACAATATTACAAGTGTGGCCTTACTATGTCTTGTACAACTTAAACAATATGCCCCAATGCCAGTACTCAATATTCTGACCAATGAAGCCAAGTATGCTGAATGCCTTCTTCACACCCTACCCAACTGTGATTTCACTTTCAAACAGCTATGTACCTGTATCCCTAGACCTCTTAATTCCATTACTCACCTCAATGCCCAACCATTAACTGACTAAGTCCTGCCCTGGTTTGATCTGCCAAAATGCATTACCTCGCATTTATACAAATTATACTCCATCTGCCATTCATCAGCCCATTGGCCCAATTGATCGAGGTACTGTTGCAATCATAGAACATAGGAAAAGAACAGCACAAACAGGCCCTTCGGCCCACAAGTTGCACCGATCACATTGCTACCTACTAGACTTACGTATAACCCTCAATCCTATTAAGTCCCATGTACTCATCCAGAAGTCTCTTAAAAAGACCCGATCAAATTTGCCTCCACCACCACCGACGGCAGCCGATTCCACTCACCCACCACCCTCTGAGTGAAGAATCCTAGAAAACCTTCTTTACTGTCCACTATGCCACCAATCTTGGTATCATCTGCAAACTTATTACCATGCCTCCTAAATTCCCATCCAAATCATTAATATAAATGACAAATAACAGTGGATCCAGCACCGATCCCTGAGGCACACTGCTGCTCATAGGCCTCCAGTTTGAAAAATAACCCTCGACAACCACTCTCTGGCTGTCATCAAGCCAATCTTGCATCCAATTGGTTACCTCACCCTGGATCCCATGAAATTTAATTTTATGCAACAACCTACTATGCGGTATCTTGTCATAGGCTTTGCTAAAGTCCACACAGACAATGTCGAGTGCACTGCCTTCATATACCTTCCTGGTTACCCCTTCAAAAAAAACTCAATCAAATTCATGAGACATGATTTTCCACTTACAAAGCCATGCTATCTAATCAATCCTAGTCTCTCTAAATGCCTGTAGATCTTGTCTCAGAATATTTAACAACCTACCCACTCTATAGGGTCAACAGGCCTGTAGTTCTCAGGCTTTTCCCTGTAGCCCAACATGTGCCACCCTCCAATCTTCAAGCAACTCACCTGTGACTAACAATGATTCAAATATCTCCGCTAGGGGACCCAAAATTTCCTCCCTAGCTTCCAACATTATCCTGGAACATGCTTCATCAGGTCCTGGGGATTTTTTTTACCTTGCTGCGCTTCTCCTCCTCTCTTATCTCCTATTCTACCTGCAGGTCTAGAGATCTGCCAACCTCCAGAAACCCCTAACCTGGCAGTGACCCAGAGAACGCTAACACGTGGACCTGGCGATTGGCTCAACTACAACTTCACAGACTGCATCTACTCGCCAGCCTTTAGTCCATCCACAGGACAATGGTCTGGACATCCTCTGTCATACAATGTCAGACTGCAACCCAACAGCTCACAGTAACACCCAAGTGACAACGCAGGATCTGCGACCATTTGCAGGTGACAGAGAATATCCTTGAATTTACCGGATTTAAGTAGTTAGGTTTTGTAGTAACAAGGGAAGAGCTTCCTTTCATTCTGGACTAATGATCAGACAGGTGGAGTGTTATTGGCTAAAGTAATACTGTGTAATATTGTAATTGGACCCTCCAGTTTGGGTGACAAGCTGGACAGGAGATCTAAGTATTCAGAAAAAGTATATTGATCTCACACCAACTGTTACATCAGAGTGGGTAGAATCACAGAATACTACAGTTTGACGTTCAGAGTCTATTTCCTCAGGTGGATGTAGCTGTTACTCGGGGGCATAACTATAAGGCTTATGGTGGGAGATATAGGAGGGATGTCCGAGATAGGTTCTTTACTCAGAGTGGTTGAGATGTGGAATGAACTGCCTGCTGTGATAGTGGAGTTGGACACTTTAGGAACTTTCAAGCGGTTGCTGGATAGGCACATGGAGCACACCAGAATGATTGGGAGTGGGATAGCTTGATCGCAGTTTTGGACAAAGCTCAGCACAACATCAAGGGCCGAAGGGCCTGAACTGTGCTGTACTGTTCTACGTTCTATAGCATAGAAGAGGCACTTGAGCCCAGCGAGTCTTCACTGACACACAAAAGGCCCTGACCTGCCCACCTAATCCCAATTGCTGGCACTTGGTCCATAGCCTTGAATGTTATGGCATGGCAAGTACTCAACCAGGTACTTTTTAAAAGATGTGAGGCATCCTGCCTCCACCACCATTCCACGCAGTGCATCCCAAACCATCATCACCTCCCCAAGTAAAAACGTTTTTTACTCAAATCCCCCTGAACCTCCCACCCCTCACTTTTAACCTGTATCTCCTCATAACTGACCCTTCAACTAAGGGGAACTGCTGCTCCCTATCCACTTGAGCACCTCAATCAGGTCACCCCCTCAGTCTTCTCTGCTCCAACGAAATCAACAGAAGCCTATCCAACCTCTCTTCATAACTTAAATGTTTCATCCCAGCCAGCATACTGATGAATCTCCTTTGCACCTTTTCCAGTACATTCACGTCCTTCCTATAATGTGGTGACAAAACTGCATACAGTGCTCCAACTGTGGTCTCACCAGAGTTCTATACAACTCCATCATGACCTCTCTGCTTTTGTAATCTATATCCCAACTGATAAAGGCAAGTGTGCCATATGCCTTTTCACCACCATAGCTACCTGCCCTTCTGCCTTCAGAGATCTATGGACAAACATGCCAAGGTCCCTTTGTCACTTCCCAGTGTCAGCCCTTTCAAAGTATACTTCCTTGTCAAATTATCCTTCCAAAGTGCATCACCTCTTACTTTTCAGGGTTAAATTCCTGCCACTAAATTTCTCCACTTATCCACCCATTTGACCATCTCATCTACGTCTTTCTGTAATCCAAGACACTCAACCTCACTTAACCACCCAGCCAATCTTTGTGTTATCGGCGAACTTACTGATCCTACCCTCCATATAGTCATCTATGTCATTTACATAAATGACAAACAATAGTGGGCCCAGCAAATGTGTTAGACATGACCTCCCTTTGACAAAACCATACTGGCTATTCCTGATCAAACCTTGCCTCTCCAAATGGAGATAGATTCTCTCATTCAGTATCTTCTCCAGTAGTTTCCCAACTACAGACATGAGACTCACTGGTCTATAGTTCCCTGACTTGTCTCTACAGCCTTTCTTAAACAGGGGCCCAAATTAGCTCGTCTCCAGTCCTCTGGCACCTCCCCAGTGGCCAGGGAGGAATTAAAAATTTGGTTCAGAGCCCCTGCAATTTCCTCCCTTGCCTCCCACAACAACCTGGGACACAATTTATCCAGACCTGGAGATCTGTCCACTTTTAAGCCTGCCAATACCTCCAATATTTTGTTACTCCCCATGATAATTTTCTCTAGTGCCTCAGTCTCTCTCCCCAAGTTCCATAACTATCTCATTCTCAAGGGTGAAAACAGAACCAGAATATTCTTTTAATATGCGATCAATATCTTCTGGTTCCATCCAGAGCTTTCCCCCTTGGTCCCTAATGGGCCCTAATCATTCCCTGATTATCCTCTTCCCGTGGAAATACTTATGGAATATTTTAGGATTTTCCCTACTTTTAGTCCCCCCAGAACTTTCTCATATCCCCTCTTTGCTCTCCTAATTGATTTCCTAAGCTCCATTCTGCACGTTCTGCACTCCACTAATACCTCCGCAGACTTCCTCCCCTTATACTTGTTAAAAGTGTCCCTTTTCCTTCTCATTGTATCCTGAATGTTTCTGGTCATCCTTGGTTCTCTGGGTTGTTGAACCTTTCTATTACCCTGGAGGGTACATGTTCAGCCTGTACCCTCCCCATTTCACCTTTGAATACCCCTCTTCTGTAGATTTCCCCATAAGTAACTTGTTCCGGTCTACCTGAGCTAAATCCTGCCTAATTTGGTTAAAATCTACTCTCCCCCAATCAAAAACTTTTTCTGCAACTTGTTAAGTTCTTTGTCCATAACAAATTTAAACTGAACCATGGTGTGGTTCTGCATATCTTTTCTCCTGCTGCACATATTCGTAATAAACTTCCTTTCGTTCCTTGTATTGGTTGAGTGAGGTCAGCTGAGATAGACAAGTCCCTAGGGCCTGATGGGATATACCCCAGAATACCAAGAGAGGCATGGGAGGAAATTGCTGGGGCTTTGACAGAAATCTTTGTATCCTCACTGGCTACAGGGGATTGGAGAATAGCCAAAGTTGTTCCTTTGTTTAAGGAGGGTAGCAAGAATAATCCAGGTAATTACATCAGTGATAGGGAAATTACTGGAGAGGATTTTTCGAGATAGGATTTATTTCCACTTGGAAAGAAGTGGACGTATTAGTGAGAGGCAACATGGTTTTCTGAAGGGGAGATTGTGTCTCACGAATTAAATCGAGTTTATCGAGGAAGTGACGAAGATGATTGATGAGGGCAGGGCAGTGAATGTCATCTACACGGACTTCAGTATAGCCTTTGACAAGGTCCCTCATGATGTGGATATGCCGGCGTTGGACTGGGGTAAACACAGTAAAAAGTCTGACAACACCAGGTTTAAGTCCAACCGATTTATTTGATAGTAAACTCACTAGCTTTTGAGGTTACCCTCTTCTTCAGGTGACTTTCCATTCACTCTCCATTCACCTGAAGAAGAGGGAAACCTCGAAAGCTAGTGAGTTTACTATCAAATAAATCGGTTGAACTTAAACCTGGTGTTGTCAGACTTTTTACAAGGTCCCTCACGGCAGACTGCTGCAGAAGATGAAGTCGCATGGGATCAGAGGTGAGCTGGCAAGGTGGATTCAAAACTGGCTCAGTTAAAGATAAAGGGTAGCAGTTGAGAGGTGCATTTCTGAATGGAGGGCTGTGATAAGTGGCATTCCTCAGGAATCAGTGCTAGGATTTTTGCTGTTTGTAATACATATAAATGATTTGGAGGAAAATGTAACTGGTTTGATTTCTAAGTTTGCAGATAACACAGACTGGTGAATTTGAGAGTAGCAATGAGGACTATTAGAGGATACAGCAAGATATAGATCGTTGGAGACTTGGGCAGAGAGATGGCAGATGGAGTTTAATCCGGACAAATGTGAGGTAATGTATTTTGGAAGATCTAATACAGATAGGAAATATATAGTAAATGGCAGAACCCTTAAGAATATTGATAGGCAAAGGGATGTGGGTGTACAGGTACACAGGTCACTGAAAGTGGCAATGCAGGTGGAGAAGGTAGTCAAGGAGGCATATGGCATGGTTGCCTTCATCGGCCTGGGCACTGAGTTTAAATATTGGCAAGTCATGCTTTATAAAACCTTAGTTAGGCCACACTTGGAATATAGTGTCCAATTCCGGTCGCCACACTACCAGAAGGATGTGGACGGAGGCTTTGGAGAGGGTACAGAAAAGATTTACCAGGATGTTGCCTGGTATGGGGGGCATTAACTATGTGGAGAGGTTGGTTTGTTCTCACTGGAATGACAGAGGTTGAGAGGTGACCTGATAGAAGTCTACAAGATTATGAGAGGCATGATAGAGCGGATAGTCAGAAGCTTTTCCCCAGGGTGAAAGAGTCAATTACTAGGGAGCACAAGTTTTAAGGTGTGAGGGGCAAGACTTAAAATGAGATATACGAGGCAGTTTTTTTTTAGAGGAAATAGTGGGTGCCTGGAACTCGTTGCCGGGGGAGGTACCATAGTGCAGATACCATAGTGACTTCTAAGGGGCGCCTTGACAAATACGTGAATAGGATGGGAGTAGAGGGATGTAGAGGCCAGAAGGCTAGGGTGTTTTAGTTAAATCTGGCAGCATGGTCGGTGCAGGTTTGAAGGGGTGAAGGGCCTGTTCCTGTGCTGCATTTTTCTTTGTTCTTTGACACTCTGGGGTGCCCATGGTGTAGTTCAGCTAGTGGGCTTGACGGCCCCAACCTGGGACTATGACCTGTGCTCTCCATAGCAGCGTCCCGTCTTCTACAGTGATCTGCTCCCTTTAGCTCCAATATGGATGGAATTGTGGCTGGGCCCGTGTTTCCAACTCTGCTGTTAGTACCTTTGCTAACACAGGATCTTTTTGTGTCCACAGTCGTATGTTGTGTTCGACCACCAGGAGGGTATCCATGAAGTTTAAGTGTTATTGTTGGTTTCTCTACTCTGGATATCAACAGTGGGATGTCCGGTAATTGTAGCCTGCTTTGGCATCAGCATTTCTCACTGGGGTCCCCGGCTGGTGCTCCAACCAATATTGCTATGCTGCCAGTAATAATATCCAGCACTGGATCCAGACTGAAGCTATTAGTGGCACTGCTTTGTTCTTCTTGAGTGAGCCAGCAAGGGTTTGTGATCTGTGATGATTGAGAATTTGCACACACAGGTACCGGTGCAACTTTTTTTTAAACTGCGAAGATTACAGCCAGACACTTTTCGATTTGGTGATACTTTCATTTCACTATTGCTAGGATCCTGGAGGCATATGCTATTGGCCGTTCCTGTCTGTTTGCCATCTGTGTGCCAGAATTGCACTGACCCCATATGGGGACAGGCTGCAGTTAGCACTAGTTCCTTCTTCAGGTCATAAAGGTGCTCAAACATTTTCTGATGAGAGCTGCTATTTAATTTTCTTGAAGGCTTGATCTTGGTGGGCTGACCATTTCCATGTTGCCCCTTGAATGTTATGGTATGATAGATCAGCCATGATCTTATTGAATGGCGGGGCAGGCTCGAAGGGCCAGATGGCCTACTCCTGCTCCAATTTCTTATGTTCTTATGTTCTTATGTATGCCAAGTGCTCATTCAGGTACTTTTTAAAAGGAGGTGAGACACCCCACTGTCATCGCTCTCCCAGGCAGCACATTCTGGACTGTCACCACCCTCTGGGTAAAAAGCTGTTCTTCATGTCCTCCCTAAACCTCTTACCCTTCACCTTGAATCTACACCCCTTTGAAACTGACCCTTCAACTAAGGGGAACGGTTGTAACCCTCTCCACTGAGTCCATATCCCTCAATCTTGTATGCCTCTGTCAGATCACTCCCTCAGTCCCTCTGCTCCAACAAACACAACCCAAGCCTACCCAGCCTCTCTTCATAACTTAAATGTTCTATCCCAGAAAGCATATTAGCGAATCTCCTCTGAACCTTCTCCAATACAATAACATCCTTCCATAGATGTGGTGACCAGACTGCACACACCACTCCAGCTCCACAGAAGTTCTCTACAACGATTCGAGGGGGTAGAAGTGCAGGTTAATGATGAGGACTTTCAACTAATTAAAGGAACCGAGGGCTCAGGAGAGGTGAGTAAAGTTTCCAGACTACGTAATAGAACAGACTATAGGAGGTGGCAGGAATCTAACTCAGGCAGAGCAAAATAGGTGACAAGTATGAGAAGGGAGATGGTAATGCAGGACTGAGGGTGCTGTACCTCAATGCGTGCAGCATACTGAACAAGGAAAATGAGCTTGTTGTGCACATTAAAATTGGTCAGTATGATGTTGTGGACATCACAGAGACATGGCTGCAAGGGGATCAGGACTGGAATGTAAATATCCAAGGATATGTGTCCAATCGAAAGGATAGGCAGATGGGCAAAGGGGGCGGTGTTGCATTGCTAGTAAGGAATGAAGTTAAATCAATAGCAAGAAGCGATATAGGGTAAAAAGGCAAAGAATCTCTGTGGGTAGGGTTGAGGAATCGCAAAGATAAAAAGACCCTGATGGGAGATATGTACAGGCCCCCAGCAGTAATCAGCATGTGGGGCAGAAAATAAATCAGAAGATAGAAAAGGTATATAAAAAAGGCAATATTACAATAATCATGGGGGACTTCAACATGCAGGTGGACTGGGAAAATCAGGTAGGTAGTGGATCCCAAGGAAAGGAATTTGTGGAATGTCGGTTTTTTTCAGCAGCTTGTGACAGAGCCTACTAAGGGAGCAGGCAATTCTGGATTTGTTGATGTGTAAAGAAGAAAATTTGATTAGAGAACTTAAGGTGAAGGAACCCTAAGGGAGCAGTTTCAAAGTTGCGAGTTTCGGCGGTTTTTTTTTAAATTAGTTAGAAACAGGGAGTCGTCACTAGGACGCTTGCTGGTATTTGTAGTTTTTTTTTCTCGGGTTTATAAGCACCTACCTCCGTGTATCGGCCTCATTGTTCCTGAGGAGCAGTATCGAGAGGCAGCGATTTTTGGGCGTGAGAGGAGGCAGCAAACAGGTACATTTTTCTGTTTTTATTGTTTAACGTTTTATTTATAGTTTCAAAGTTGCGAGTTTCGGCGGTTTTTTTTAAATTAGTTAGAAACAGGAAGTCGTCACTAGGACGCTTGCTGGTATTTGTAGTTTTTTTTTCTCGGGCCCCTAACCCTATAAATTAGTGTAGAGAGGATACCCGATCCTCTACACTGGTAGAGAATCCCACCCTCCCACCTCCTCTAACCTAATTATAAGTGTGGGGGAAGTTTTTTTTTTATTATATTTTTTATTTTTCTGCTGGTAATTGCTTCAGGGATGGCAGTTCAGGCAGTGTGCTGCATCTCCTGTGGGATGTATGTGGTGACGGAATCTAGTAGTGTTTCAGGTGATTTTACTTGTAGGAAGTGTGTTAGATTGCAGCTTCTGGAGGAGCGTGTAAAGGAGCTGGAGGTGGAGTTAGAGGAACTCCGCATAATTCGGGAGGCAGAGATGGACATTGATAGGAGTTATAAGGAGATAGTCACTCCTAGAAACCAGTCTTGGGTCACTGCGAAGAGGAGGGGAAAGAAGAATGTGGTGGGACAATCCCCTGGGGCTGTTCCCCTCCAAAATAGGTTTTCGGTCCTGGAGGCTACAGTTGAGGATGATTCAACTGGGGATAGCCAAAGGGAGCAGGTCTCTGGAGATGAGCCTATTGTAAAAGCTCAGGTAGTTAGGGGTTGCAAAAGATTGGGACTTGTGATTGGGGACTCCACCATTAAAGGGACGGATAGGAGAGTCGGTAGCAATGATAGGGACTCAGGGCTGGTGTGTTGCCTACCAGGGGCTGGGGTCCAGGATGTATCAGAGAGGATATTCAAGACTCTCAGGGGAGAGGGAGATCAACCCCAAGTTATAATTCATGTGGGGACGCATGATATAGGGAGGCTAAGGGAAGGGGATATTAAGCAGAGATTCATGGAGTTCGGGTGGAAGCTAAAGGTCAAGTCAGACAGAGTGGTTATCTCTGGACTCTTGCCTATGCCACGGGATAGTTTAGAGAGGAATAGAGAGAGGGAAGGTTTGAACTTGTGGCTGAGGGGATGGTGCAGGAGGGAGGGGTTCAAGTACTTGAGCAATTGGGGCTCGTTCTGGGGAAGGTGGGACCTCTATAAGAGGGATGGGCTACACCTGAACCAGAGGGGAACAAATATCCTGGGGGGTAAATTTGTGAAGGTTATGCGGAGTGGTTTAAACTGATTCAGAGGGGGGGTGGGATCCTGAGTAGAGGGGGTGAAAGTGAGGGGGGCATAGATGGAGACTGCAATGCACGGCATCGTGGGGGTGGGGCGGAGCAGGGTTTGAAATGCGTATACTTTAATGCGAGGAGTATTCGCAATAAAGTGGATGAACTTGCAGCGTGGACCAGTACCTGGGACTTTGATGTTGTGGCCATTTCAGAGACTTGGATAGAGCAGGGTCAGGAATGGATGTTGCAGGTCCCGGGGTACAAATGCTTTAGTCGGAGTAGAGAAGGAGGTAGGAGGGGGGGTGGGGTAGCATTATTGGTCAAGGACTGTATCACAGTGTCAGAGAGGAACTTGAATGAGGACTTGTCTGTTGAGGTAGTATGGGCGGAGATTAGAAATAGGAGAGGAGAGGTCACCCTGTTGGGAGTCTTTTATAGACCACCAAAAAGTTCTAGAGAGGTTGAGGAAAGGATTGCGGAGACGATCCTTGTCAGGAGTGAAAGTAATAGGGTAATTGTTATGGGGGACTTTAACTTTACTCATGTTGATTGGAATTGCTATAGCTCTAGCTCGTTAGAGGGGTCAGTTTTTGTTCAAAGTGTGCAGGAAGGTTTTTTGACTCAGTATGTAGATAGGCCAACTAGAGGTGAGGCTATATTGGATTTGGTGCTGGGTAATGAGCCAGACCAGGTGCTAGACTTGGAAGTTGGTGTGCATTTTGGGGATAGTGACCACAATTCGATTACGTTCACCTTAGTGATGGGAAGGGATAGGCATGAACCTCGGGTCAGTAGTTTCAGCTGGGGGAAGGGTAATTATGAGGCTATTAGGAGAGAATTAGGAAGCATTGGTTGGACTAGGAGATTACAGGGACTGGGAACGTCCGAGCTGTGGAGATTTTTCAAGGAGCAGCTACCGCGGGTCTGTGATAGGTATATCCCTGTCAGGCAAGGAGGATTTGGTAGGCCCAGGGAACCGTGGTGCACTAAAAAAGTTGTTTCGTTGGTTAGGAAGAAAAAGGAGGCTTATGTTCGGATGAGGCTTGAGGGCTCAGGTAGTGCATTAGAAAGTTTTAGATTGGCTAGGAGGGAGTTGAAGAGGGAGTTAAGAAGGGCTAAAAGAGGACATGAGATGACTTTGGCTGATAGGATTAAGGAGAACCCTAAGGCGTTTTACAGGTATGTCAAGAACAGAAGGTTGGTTAGGGCAAGATTAGGGCCAGTTACAAATAGTAGAGGGAAGTTGTGTGTGGAACCGGAGGAGATTGGAGAGGCGTTGAACCAATATTTCTCTTCGGTGTTCACGCAAGGGGACATGAATGTAGCTGAGGAGGACACTGGGGTGCAGGGGTGTAAAATAGATAGTATTGCAGTTGATACGGGGGATGTGCTGGATATTTTAGAGGGTTTGAAAATAGATAAGTCCCCTGGTCCGGATGGGATTTACCCTAGGATTCTCTGGGAGGCAAGAGAGGTGATTGCAGAGCCTCTGGCTCTGATCTTCAGGTCGTCGTTGGTCTCTGGTATAGTACCAGAAGATTGGAGGACAGCAAATGTTGTCCCATTGTTTAAGAAGGGGAGAAGAGACTTCCCTGGGAATTATAGACCGGTGAGTCTTACTTCTGTGGTGGGTAAGGTTTTGGAAAGGATTATTAGAGACAGGATTTATAGTTATTTGGAGAGTAATGAATTGATTAGAGACAGTCAGCATGGTTTTGTAGCGGGTAGGTCGTGCCTTACTAACCTTATCGAGTTCTTTGAGAAAGTGACCAAAGAGGTGGATAGGGGTAAGGCAGTTGACGTGGTGTATATGGATTTTAGTAAGGCGTTTGATAAGGTTCACCATGGTAGGCTTCTGCAGAAAATGCAGATGTATGGGATTGGGGGTGATCTAGGTAATTGGATCAGGAATTGGCTAGCAGATAGGAGACAGAGGGCGGTGGTTGATGGTAAATATTCGTCATGGAGTTCAGTTACGAGTGGTGTGCCTCAGGGATCTGTTTTGGGGCCACTGCTGTTTGTAATTTTTATTAATGATCTGGATGAGGGTATAGTTGGGTGGATTAGTAAGTTTGCTGATGACACCAAAGTCGGAGGTGTGGTAGATTGTGAGGAAGGGTGTCATAGTTTGCAGGGTGACTTAGAAAGGTTGCAGAGCTGGGCCGCGAGGTGGCGGATGGAGTTTAATGTGGAGAAGTGTGAGGTAATTCATTTCGGTAGGAATAACAGATGTGTTGAGTATAGGGCTAACGGGAGGACTTTGAGTAGTGTGGAGGAGCAGAGGGAACTAGGTGTATGTGTACATAGATCCCTGAAAGTTGGGAATCAAGTAGATAAGGTTGTTAAGAAGGCATATGGTGTCTTAGCGTTTATTGGTAGGGGGATTGAATTTAGGAGTCGCAGCGTCATGATGCAACCGTACACAACTCTGGTGCGGCCGCACGGAGTATTGTGTGCAGTTCTGGTCCCCACATTACAGGAAGGACGTGGAGGCTTTGGAGAGGGTGCAGAGGAGGTTTACCAGGATGTTGCCTGGTATGGAGGGGAGATCCTATGAGGAGAGACTGAGAGATTTGGGGTTGTTTTCGCTGGAAAGAAGGCGGCTAAGAGGGGACCTTATTGAAACATATAAGATGATTAGAGGTTTAGACAGGGTGGATAGTGATAGCCTTTTTCCTAGGATGGAGAAAGCTAGCACGAGGGGGCACGGCTTTAAATTAAGGGGGGGTAGTTATAGGACTGATGTCAGGGGTAGGTTCTTTACCCAGAGGGTGGTGAGGGACTGGAATGCCCTGCCAGCTGCAGTTGTAAATGCGCCTAGTTTGGGGGCGTTTAAGAGATCTGTGGATAGGTTTATGGACGAAATGGGATTGGTTTAGATTAGTGGGTTAGTGTTGTTTTTTTTTAAAAAGCTGGTCGGCGCAACATCGTGGGCCGAAGGGCCTGTTCTGCGCTGTAATGTTCTATGTTCTATGTTACCACAATATCATCGAATTTACCCTGCAGTTTGAGAGGGAGAAGCTGGAATCAGATGTAACAGTATTATAATTAAATAAAGGTAACTACAACAACATGAGGAATAGGCAAGACTTGATTAGAAACGGTGCCTAGCAATGGCAGGAGTTTAAGAACATAAGAAATAGGAGCAGGAGTAGGCCATCTAGCCTTTCGAGCCTGCCCCGCCATTCAATAAGATCATGGCTGATCTGAAGTGGATCAGTTCCACTTTCCCGCTTTCTCCCCATAACCCTTAATTCCCTTGTCTATCAGAAATCTACCTACCTGTGACTTAAACATATTCAACGAGGTAGCCTCCACCACTTCAATGGGCAGAGAATTCCAGAGATTCACCACCCTTTGAGTGAAGAAGTTCCTCCTCAACTCCGTTCTGCAGAAAATGCAGATGTATGGGATTGGCGGTAATTTAGGTACTTGGATCAGGAATTGGTTAGCAGATAGGAGACAGAGGGTGGTGGTTGATGGTAATTATTCATCATGGAGTTCGGTTACGAGTGGTGTGCCTCAGGGATCTGTTTTGGGGCCACTGCTGTTTGTAATCTTTATTAATGATCTGGATGAGGGTATAGTTGGGTGGATTAGTAAGTTTGCTGATGACACCAAAGTCGGAGGTGTGGTAGATTGTGAGGAAGGGTGTCGAAGTTTGCAGGGTGACTTGGACAGGTTGCAGAGCTGGGCCGCGAGGTGGCGGATGGAGTTTAATGCGGAGAAGTGTGAGGTAATCCATTTCGGTAGGAATAACAGATGTGTTGAGTATAGGGCTAACGGGAGGACTTTGAATAGAGTGGGGGAGCAGAGGGATCTAGGTGTATGTGTACATAGATCCCTGAAAGTTGGGAATCAAGTAGATAAGGTTGTTAAGAAGGCGTACGGTGTCTTGGCGTTTATTGGTAGGGGGATTGAATTTAGGAGTCGCAGCGTCATGTTGCAACTGTACACAACTCTGGTGCGGCCGCACTTGGAGTACTGTGTGCAGTTCTGGTCCCCACATTACAGGAAGGATGTGGAGGCTTTGGAGAGGGTGCAGAGGAGGTTTACCAGGATGTTGCCTGGTATGCAGGGGAGGTCCTATGAGGAGAGACTGAGGGATTTGGGGTTGTTTTCACTGGAAAGAAGGCGGCTAAGAGGGGATCTTATAGAAACATATAAGATGATTAGAGGTTTAGATAGGGTGGATGGTGATAGCCTGTTTCCTCAGATGGAGAAATCTAGCACGAGGGGGCATGGCTTTAAATTAAGGGGGGGTAGTTATAGGACGGATGTCAGGGGCAGGTTCTTTACCCAGAGGGTGGTGAGGGACTGGAATGCCCTGCCTGCTGCAGTTGTAAATGCGCCTAGTTTGGGGGCGTTTAAGAGATTGGTGGATAGGTTTATGGACGAAAAGGGATTGGTTTAGATTAGTGGGTCAATGTTTTTTTTTTAAAAATAAGACTGGTCGGCGCAACATTGTGGGCCGAAGGGCCTGTTCCGCGCTGTAATGTTCTATGTTCTATGTTCTAAATTGACCCCCTCCCTCCTTATTTTGAGGCTGTGCCCTCTAGTTCTGGCTTCCTTTCAAAGCGGAAAGAATCTCTCTACCTCTACCCTATCTAGCCTCTTCATTATCTTCTAAGTCTCTATAAGATTCCCCCTCAGCCTTCTAAACTCCAACGAGTACAGGCCCAGTCTATTTAATCTCTCCTCATAGGCTAACCCCCTCATCTCCAGTATCAGCCTGGTGAACCTTCTCTGTACTCCCTCCAAGGCCAGTATATCCTTTCGCAAATAAGGGGACCAAAACTGCACACAGTACTCCAATTGCGGCCTCACCAGTGCCTTGTACAGTTGCAGCAAGACCTCCCTGCTTTTATATTCTATCCCCCTCGCGATAAAGGCCAAAATTCCATTCGCCTTCTTGATCACCGGCTGCACCTGCAGATTTTGTGATTCATGCACAAGGACCCCCAGGTCCCTCTGCACAGTAGCATGCTGCAACTTTTCACCATTTCAATAATATTCCATCCTACTATTATTTCTTCCAAAGTGGATATCCTCACATTTGCTAACTTATACTCCATCTGCAAGGTCTTCACCCACTCACCCAGCCTATCCAGATCTCTCTTCAGACTTTCCACCAAGTGCATTGAATGAATTGCTATGGAGACACAACTACATATGTCTTTAAGAGTATAAAAGGAATGGTCCTAATTATTTTAATTAGAAACAGATGCTTGGACCTATTTAAAATTGAATAATCAGCCCACAAAATATTAGCAGTACTACAAAGAATGCCCTTAAAATTTAGGATTTACAGTTGAGCAGCTTCCAAATGGCAATTTTAAAACTCAAATTTAAATACCAGCATAAATGAAGTATGACATTTCTGGTTTAAACCATTGTGTTTTGACACTTTAGTTTGAGGGGAAAAACAAAATTAATTAGGTTAGAACAAAGCATCAGTTCCGAAGCTCATAAGACAATCTTACCTTGGCAATTTGGGCTACTGCATTAGTACTCAAAGCTGCACTAGCAATATCTTCAAGTTTACTTCTTGAAATTGCTGAGATGAAGTTTAAATAATAAGACTCATAAAGCTGGTTCCGAAGATCCTAGAAAACAAAAGATATCATGCAATTTTAAACCTGGATTCAATCATGCAAGTAAATTGAAGATGTGACACACAGTAAGGTAAAATTCTCAAAGTCAGTTAAAATTTCACATACAAGAAACCATAAAACCCACAGCTATTACCTAAAAATCCGTTAATTACCTGGCAAACCCGGTCAACATTTTCTTCTGTTGGCATAACAAAATATATTGCTGGAACGTCTGGAATAGGATCTCGATCAGAGTGCAACAACCTGAAAAATTCAACTGCAATTTAAGTTCAAAGCAAAACGGTATGTGTGTTAAATATATCATAGCTTAAGAGCTATAAAGTCAAAATTTTATTTTGTACAAAATATTTTATAAATACATTTTCAAATTAAACTTGATGATTTGTTTTCTGACAACTCGCATTTATAAAATGCATTTAACACTGTAAAATGGCCCAAACTGAATACAAGAACACCAACAAAAACATTTTATTTGTTTATTCGAAGGGCAGCTGACAGAAGTGTTAGTGGGGGATCATTTTGGGGCCAATGACCATAATTGTATAAGTTTTAAGATAACTATGGAGAATGATAGGTCTGGCCCAAAAATTAAATTTAATTGGGGAAAGGCCAATTTTGATGGTATCAGGCAGGAGCTTTCAACAGTTAACTGGGGGAGTCTATGGGAAGGCAAAGGGACATAAGTGGGAGGCTTTCAAAAGTGTGCTAACCAGGAATCAGGGTAAGCACATTCCTTTTAGCGTGAAGGGCAAAGCTGGCAGAAGTAGGGTACCCTGGATGACTTGGGATATTGATGCTCTGGTCAAGAAGGAGGAGGAGACATGATATGCATAGGCAGCAGGGATCAAATGAATCCCTTGAGTAGCATAGGGGTGTAGGAATAAAGAGAGAAATCAGGAGGGCATAAAGAGGACACGAGATTGTTTTGGCAAGTAAGGCAAAGGAGAATCCAAAGAGCTTCTACAAATACATAAAGACCAAAAGATTAACTAGGGAGAGATTAGGGCCTCTTAAGGATCAACAAGGTCATCTATGTGCAGATCCACAAGAGATGGGTGAGGTCTTAAATGAATATTTCTCATCAATATTTACTGTTGAGAAAGACATGGATGTGAGAAAACTAGGGGAAATAAATAGTGATGTCTTGAGAGGTATATGATGTGGAGTTGCTGGTGTCGGACAGGGGTAGGCACAGTAAGTAGTCTCACAACACCATGTTAAAGTCCAACAGGTTTATTTGGTAGCACGAGCTTTTGGAGCACCTTTCCTTCATCAGGTGAGTGCCTTATAAATGCGAGTTGAGTGCCTGATGGCACTCACCAGATGAAGAAGAAGCGGCACTCCGAAAGCTCATGCTACCCAATAAACCTGTTGGACTTTAACCTGGCATTGTGAGACTATTTACTGAGGAGCATACACATTACAGAGGGGGCGGTACTAGAAGTCTTAAAGTGCATCAAGGTACATAAATCCCTGGGACCTGATGAAGTGTATCCCAGGACATTGTGGGAGGCTAGGGAGGAAATTGTGGGTCCTCTAGCAGAGATACTTGAATCATCGATAGTCACAGGTAAGGTGCCAGAAGATTGGAGGGTGGCAAATGTTGTGCTCTTGTTTAAAAACAGATGGAGAGAAAAGCCTGAGAAAGAGGCTGGTGAGTCTCACATCTGAGGTGGGAAGGTATTTTGAGAGAAAGGATCTATAGGCATTTAGAGACACAAGGACTGATTAGGGTCAGTCAGCATAGCTTTGTGAGTGGAAAATCATGCCTCACAAATTTGATTGAGTTTTTTGAAAGGGTAACCAAGGTAGATGAGGGCAGTGCAGTTAATGTGATCTACATGGACTTTAGCAAAGCCTTTGAGAAGGTACCGCATGGTAGGTTGTTGCATACGGTTAAATCTCATGGGAACCAGGATGATCTAGCTAAATGGATACAAAACTGGCTTGATGACAGAAGACAGAGGGTGGTTGTAGAGAGTTGTTTTTCAAAACAGGCCTGTGACCAGTGATGTTCGTGTCTTTATATGTCCTGTTTGTGATCAGAACTCCCGCCCACCTGACAAAGGAACAGCTAGTTCTGAAAGCTGGTGGTGTTTGCTACAAATAAACCTGTTGGACTTTAATCTGGTGTTGAGATACTTCTTACTTTGTTTACCCAGTCCAACGCCGGCATTTCCACATCATGACCAGTGATGTGCCTCAGGGATCAGTGCTGGATTCACTGTTATTTGTCATTTATATTAATGATTTGGATAAGGATACATGTGGCATGATTAGTAAGTTTGCAGACGACACCAAGATCGGTGGCATAGTGGACAGTGAAGAAGGTTATTGATGAGGGACACAGGTCAACTAGATAGTCAATATCATTTACCAAACATAGGGAAGTCTAAAACTAGAGGGCATAAGTTTAAGGTGAGAGGGGAGAGATACCAAAGGGGCAATCTTTTCACACAGAAGGTGGCGAGTGTCTGGAACAAGCTGTCCGAGATTCAGAGGTAGCAGTAGACGCGGGTACAGTTTTGTCTTTTAAAAAGCGCTTAGATAGGTAAGATGGGTATAGAGGGATATGAGTGAAATGTGACTGGCTTCAGGGTTTTAAAAAATAAAGGGTGGCATGGACAAGTTGGGCAGAAGGGCCTATTTCCGTGCTGTAAACCTCTGACTCTATTTTTACACAGAGAAATCAAGGCAGTGCCAGAAGCATGTTTTCAGGAGCATCTTGAAAGATTTAGGCAGGGAAGTTCAGAATTTACAGCCACAGTAATTGAAGTGTTTAAAATTAGGGGTATTCAAGAAGCAAAAATTGCAGAACTCAGAGGTCAAAAAGCTTGTGGAGAGAAGAAGCTTGAGGGGGAGTGAAGGATGCGACCTTGGAGAGATTTGAAAACAGAATGAGGATTTTAAAATTGAGGCGTTATCACATGGGAAGCCAGAAAGGTCAGCAAGCAGAGGGATGATGGACGAATGAGAATTGGAATAGGTTAAAATAGAGGAAGCAGAGTTTTAGATGAGCACAAGTTTACATACAGTGGGAGGTGGGAAGCCACCCAGGAGACACTGAAACAGTTAAGTCAAGAGGCAACTATTGTTTGCAAGAGAATTTCAGCAGAATAGCAGAGGTAGGATCAGTGTGAAGATGAAATGATGAACAGGGAATGGAATTTGTGGTGGGAACCAAAACAATGGTTTCAGGCTTCCCAATACTTAGAAGGAAAATTCTGTATATTCAGGGTCAGATGGCAGACAAGCCGTACAACAAATCAAAGACCGTGGGAGGGTTCCAAGGAGGCAGTGGTGAGATGGTGCTGAATTCATCAGTTTTCAGACAAATAATATTGTCAAAGAGAAATAAGGAATGAAAGAAGGCCAAGGATACTTCCTTGCGAACTAAGTTAGTGTGGTAAGAGAAGCCATTCTCAATGATTCTCCAACTAAGATTAGATAAGAATTGAACCAAACTAAGGCTGTTCTAACCAACTGGATGATGGAGGAGAGACTGAAGCACGATAGAATGATCAACTGTATGGAAAGCCGCAGATGGGTCGACATGACCAAAGGTGAAAACAAATGATTTATCATGGTCAGTCACAAAGGAAAGAAGGTCTGTTTCAGTACTGTAATAAAAAGCGAAATACAGCAAATGCAAGAAATCTGAAAGAGAAACAACGAGCATGGGAAATCTCTGAAGCATATGTGACAGCAAACAGAGTTAATATTTTGTTTTTTGGAACTGAAGGGAAGACAAATGTGATATGCTAAATGCTGTTGAAAGGAGAGAGGGGAAAATAGAACAAATTGGGGGGAGGGGACAGAGAGAAAGGGTACAGAGGTTAAATAACAAAGATGTTATAGAATAAGGCAAAGGAAGAAAAAAAAACAATTGTCCAATGAATTTTTATGGCAGAATTAACAACTCTGCCTGAAAGCATAAGTATGAAAACAAGATGCAGACTGGTACTTGGCAAAATATAAATGAATCAAAATGGAGGACACAGCTCATGACCTCAAGTTGTTTAATTCAATGCTGAGACTCAAAGGCAGTAAGATACCCAACCAAAAGATGAGGCGCTATTTTTCAAACTTGAGTTAAGCTTCACCAGAGCAAGGACAGAAATGTGAGCATGACAATAACGTTGGAAAACAAAATAGCAAGGAAAGTTAGGGTCATGCTTGCAGGCTGAGCAGAGGTGTTCTGCAAGGCGACCTTGGAGAGATTTGAAAACAGAATGAGGATTTTAAAATTGTCTGCATTTGGTTTCCCAAAGCAGAAGAGACCATATTGTGAGCAGTATATACATTTAAAGAAATATAAGTAAACCATTACTTCACCTGACAACAGCAACAACACATTTGTCAGTTGGTTTGAGAACAATGCCAGGGTTAGATCTGAGGTAACAGAGTAAAGCTAATTTAGACAGGGACTGGTTAGAATGTGTGAAGGGGGCCACAAAATTAAGACATTACTATCACACCAACAATGCTCAATTGAAAGACCAGTTAAAAAGGTCAGAAGGAAATGTCCAAATATAGAGGATACTGGAGGCAGGTGAAAGGGTCTGCTGGGAGAACTCCTGTCTAAAGAGGAGATTTGAGAGGGGAAAAAAAAAGTTGTACAGTACAGTTTCAGTAACATGGTTGACCTGAAAACCTTTCAAACATGGAGCTGCAAGAAAGATGCACATGGATTTGGACATGTTCAAGCACTTTGGAGAAGGAAGGGAAGTTTAAAATGTGACTGTAGTTCACAGGTAGAGAGGGTTTTTAATGAAAGGAGTGTTAACAGCTGATTTGAAGGTGGATATCAGTAGCAGGAGTGACACTGAATGGTGTAAGGGGGTACTTGGAAGATCACTTACCATGTGAACTGACATGAAGCGCAGCTGAGCAGTGAGGTTGGTTGGAACAGGAATGAGAGAACAGGAGGTTGATCCCATGGACAAGGTAAAGTCAGGGAGAACAATGCAAGGGATGGGGTAAGGACTGGAGAAAGATGCAAGTTTGGAGCTAAAGCAGTTGGCTAACTCATCAATATTTGTGGCATGATCTAATCAAGAAACTTTCTGGGAACCACTTGAAGTTGGCCAATTCTCAAAAAGAGGTCCAACAACTGTACAGATCTTATGGACAGTACTGACTCAAAAAAACAATCCCAAAGTGAAAACTGCGAACAACATTTTTTATACGTGTTGTAGTTTCACAATACAATTTTTTGATTTTATATGCATCAAGTTAGTAAGGGAACCGGTTTGATAGCAACAGATCTTTGAGGCCGTTGATCAGTTATGTTTATTTCCAAATTGAAATTAATGTAACTATTAATTCTGTTAGCTAAACAAATTGGTATAACAAAAGGCTGTTGATACAGCATAGGCTTATTGAAGCATTACCAAAAAAGGAATTAAAAATACTTTATACTCTGTTACTGGACCACATGTCCATCATATTCTAGCTTACATTATAGAAGTTCAAGGTTAAATCAATCTTACAAGTGCAAAGTGATGCCCATGTCTCTCAACTCTTTCACAGACAACAACGGTGAAATGATGTCCTGACCAAATCGGTCATAAATCAGAATCTGCGCAAGGAACAATTATATTAGAAAAAGTAGAGATGTTGCTTATATACAAATTATAGAACGCTCATACAGCATTTCATTTTTGAAAAGTGAATAAGCTTAAAATACAGGCCTCCAAGAGTCACTGGCTCACATGTCAACAAATATATTACAATCACAGTGCAAAAGTCCTAACACATCCAAAAACTGCACTTTTTTTGAATCTCATGAACATTTAGCATGGGAAGTCTAATGGTTTCTGCACTGATTACCTTGCAATTTTTGTGATGAGCATGAGAAAAAGAAAACTATAGGCACCCTGTTTTTATTATTCAATGATACATCTCGGTTTCTTCATCATTTTAAACTGTAGTTAGACTAGGCTTAGGCGATTGTAAAATACATTTATTTGTGGCAACAGAAGTTCAAGCTTCTATGAAGCAATTGTCCTACAATCAGGACCATCCAAAAATGCAATTAATCGCAAACTTTGGATGGTTATGGCTGTCTTACGGTAACGGTTACCCTGGAAACAGAAGTATAATTTCTAACTCCTGGGTAATGATCCTACCCCTGACAAGATCCCTAGCCACCCAACCCATACCGTGCCACTGACCACCCACCTCTCCCAACCAGACACCTTTCTGACCCCAACTTCCCCTCCTCACACTTCCCTTCATGCCACCGCACCACCCCCCCCCCACCAACAACCTCCGCAAAATCCAGCCAGCCTTCTAACTGTCCACGCAATTCCACTGAGTGATCACTCAACCCATCCCCACTGACCATCTCCCAGGCCACCCAACTCATACACTGTCCCCACCAACGCCAGCCATCTGAGCCAACCCTGACTGATCACTCGATCCCCACACGTTTTAATATGAATAGATCATAAACAATGGAGGAATAATATAGCAGCTTATCTTTTACTTCTATCACATTTATTTGTATCCAGCTTGCCAAAGATACAAATTCCTTACAGTTTACCCATCCCAACTATTTCAGCTGTGCCTGTTTATAGACTTTTGTAAATTGAGCCAATAGGCTTAACAGCATAATTGCCATGGAACTTGCTGTTATATTTACAGATTCCCCTCTCTTTCTTCTGAATTAAAGCTGGAGGAAAAAAAGAACATTTTTTTCAAAACAAACAACTGGAAAAACCCTTTACCATTTTTGCATACACATAATTACAAATCAAAAATTAGTTTTCCATTTGGTTATCAGAAAAAATGCCTCTCCTCATTTACATTTAGTAATTTCTTTGTAATTTCATTTACATTTACATTTAGTAATTTCTTTGTAAACATGACAAAAAGCAAAGTACGGTACAAGAACAGGCCCTTCAGCCCTCCAAGCCTGTGTTGATCATGATGATGTGGGTGTTGTCAGACTTTTTACTTGATCATGATGCCCACCTAAACAAAAATCGTATGCACTTTCGGACTCCGTATCCTTCCATTCCTATCCTATTCGCATATTCGTCTCAGTGCCCCTTAAATGCTGCAATCGTACCTGCTCCCACCACCTCTCCGGCAGCGTGTTCCAGACATTCACCACCCTCTGTGTAAAAACAAACTTGCCTCACACGTCTCCTAAAAACTTTTCCACACACACCTTAAACCTATGTCCCCTAGCACTTGACTTTTCTACTCTAGGAAAGAGCATCAGACTATCCACTCTGTCCATGCCATTCATAATATTGTGAACTTCTATCTGATCACCCCTCAACCTCCATCATTCCAGTGAGAAAAAAAACTGAGTTCATCTAACCTCGCCTCATAGCTAATACCCTCCAGACCAGGCAACATCCTCGTAAACCTCTTCTGCACCCTCTCCAAAGCATCCACATCCTTCTGGTAGTATGGCAATAAGAATTGTACACAATATTCTAAATGAGGCCTAACTAAGGTTCTGTACAGCTGCAGCATGATCTGCCAATTTTTACATTCAATTCCCCAACTGAGGGCAGCAAGTATGCCGTATGCCTTCGATTACTTTATAAGAACATAAGAAATAGGAGCAGGAGTAGGCCATCTAGTCCCTCGAGCCTGCCCCGCCATTCAATAAGATCATGGCTGATCTGTCCTGGCTCAGTTCCACATCCCCGCCCTCTCCCCATAACCCTTAATCCCCTTGCCTCTCAAAAACCCATCAACCTGTGTCTTAAAAATATTTAGCAAGGCAGCCTCCACCACTTCAATGGGCAGAGAATTCCAGAGATTCACCACCCTTTGAGTGAAGAAGTTCCTCCTCAACTCAGTTCTAAACTGCCCCCCCCCCCTTTATCTTGAGGCTGTGCCCTCTAGTCCTACTGTGTTTTCTGAGCGGGAAGAGCCTCTCCACCTCTATCCTATCCATCCCATTCATCATCTTATACGTCTCAATGAGATCTCCCCTCATTCTTCTAAACTCTAACGAGTACAAGCCGAGTTTATTCAGCCTCTCCTCATAGTTCAACCCCCTCAACTCTGGTATCAGTCTAGTAAACCTCCTCTGCACTCCCTCCAAGGCCAAAATATCCTTGCGTAAGTGCGGCGACCAAAACTGCACACAGTACTCCAGCTGCGGCCTCACCAGTGCCCTACACAGCTGCAGCAAGACCTCCCTACATTTATATTCAATCCCCCTCGCTATGAAGGCCAGCATCCCATTTGCCTTCCTGACCACCTGCTGCACCTGCAGGCTGGGTTTTTGCGACTCATGCACAAGGACCCCGAGGTCCCTCTGCTGCAGTTTTTCGCCATGTAAGTAATAGTCCTTCCTACCATTATTCCTACCAAAGTGGACAACCTCACATTTGCCAGTTCCTGGCCCATTCGCCCAACTTATCTAGATCCTTCTGCAGACTCTCCACACCCTCCGTGCAATTTGCCGTTCCACCAATCTTGGTGTCATCAGCAAATTTCAACACCCTACACTAGGTTCCCTCCTCCAGATCATCTATATAAATGCTAAATAGCTGAGGCCCCAGCACCGACCCCTGGGGCACTCCACTAGTCACCAACCGCCAATCCAAATAGCACCCATTGACCCCCACTCTCTGCCTCCTATTTGACAGCCAATCCTCTATCCACGCTAACACTCTACCCCCAACTCCATGCCCCCTGACCTTCTGTAATAACCTCTTGTGAAGCACCTTATCAAACGCCTTCTGAAAATCACGAAACACCACATCCACTGCCCTAGACACATCCTCATAGAACTCCAATAAATTCGTCAGACACGACTTCCCCTTAACGAAACCGTGCTGTGTCTGCTCTATCAAACAATTCTCCTCAAGATGCCTCGCTATTTTCTCCTTGATCACGAATTCTAACGTTTTACCTACAACAGACGTTAAACTAACCGGCCTTTTGCCTGCCACCCTTCTTAAACAACGGCGTAACATTAGCCGTTTTCCAATCTTCCGGCACTTCCCCGGAATCCAGCGACGTTTGGAAAATAATCACCAAGGCATCCACTATCACCTCCGCCATTTCTTTCAGAACCCTTGGATGCATTCCATCCGGTCCTGGGGACTTGTCCACAATCAGTCCCTCCAGTCTGTCGAGCACTGCCTCTCTAGTAACAGTAATGTCATTCAGGCCCTCCACTCCTACCACCTGTGTTATCCACCTGTGCTGCCACTTTCAGTGATTGGTGGACACATACATCCAGATCTCTCTGCCTGTCAATACTCTTAATGGTTGCACCATTTACTGTATAATTCCTACATGCATTGGATCTTCCAAAATGCATTACCTCACACTTGTGCGGATTAAACTTCATCTGCTATTGCTCTGCCCAAGTTTTCAACTGGTCTATATCTTGCTGTATCCTCTGACAATCCTCTTCACTATCTGCAACTTCACCAGTTTGTGTGTCACCTGCGAACTTACTAATGAAATCAGCTACCGTTTCCCCCAAATCATTTGTATGTATTTCGAACAAAAGTCCCAGAACTGATCCCTGGGGAACACCGCTAGTCACAGCCTTCCATTCAGAAAAGCACCCCACTACTGCTACCCTCTGTCTTCAATGGCGAAGCCAGCTCTGTATCCACCTTGCCAGCTCTCCTCTGATTCCGTGTGACCTTACCTTTCATATCAGTCAACCATGAGGTACTTGTCAAAGGCTTTACAGAATGTCCATGTTTACAACATCCACAACCTTTCCCTCATCTATCTTTGTCACATCCTCGAAAACGCAATCAAGTTAGTGAGGCACAACCTCCCCTTCACAAAACCATGCTGTCTATCACTAATAAGTCCACTTGTTTCCAAATGCGAGTAATCCTGTCCCCAAGAATCCTTTCCAATCATTTCCCAACCACTGACATAAGGCTCACCAGCCTATAATTTCCTGGATTATTCCCAGTGCCCTTTTTAAACAAAGAAACATTGGCTATCCTCCAGTCCTCTGGAACTTCACCTGTAGCCAACGAGTATACAAACATTGTCAAGGCCCCAGCAATTTCCATCCTTGCCTCCCTCAGTATTCTGATTATTAGTGACCCCTATCGTATCTTTGATAATCTCCCTTCTCTTTTTGCTAGCCAGGTCTACTCTTAATTTTTTTTAAGTGTCCTTTTTTGCTAAATGGACATTGACCAACCATCTTTTCCTCCAGACCATTTATATATACTACAAAAGAGGTCCAGCACTGATCCCTGCAGATCACAACTAGTTACAGATCTCCATTCTGAAAAGCACCCTTCCACTGCTGCTCTCTGTCTTTCATCACCAAGATGTGGAGATGCCAGACTGGACTGGGGTGAGGACAGTAAGAAGTCTCACAACACCAGGCTAAAGTCCAACGGGTTTATTTGGTGGCACAAGCTTTCTGAGTGTCACTCCTTCACATGAGTGAGGAGTTGTGTTCACAAACATTGCATATATAGACACAAACTCAATTTAAAAGATAATGGTTGGAATGTGAGTCTTTACAGACAATCAAGTCTTAAAGGTACAAGCAATGTGAGTTGAGAGAGGGTTAACCACAGGTTAAAGAGATGTGTATTGCCTCTAGCCAGGGCAGTTAGTGAGGTTTTGCAAGCCCAGGCAAGTCATGGGGGTTACAGATTGTGTGACATGAACTCAAGTTCCTGGTTGAGGTCATCCTGAGGACTATTGTCTCCAGCCAGGACTAACTGGCTGGATATTTCTCCTTCCTTTCTTAAATAAGGGAAGGACATTGGCTATTCTCCAGTCCTCTGAAACCTCACCTGTGGTCAAAGAGGGTGTGAAGAGGGTCTGTTAAGGCCTCAGCTATTTCTCCCCTTGCCATCTTCAGTCAGCTGGGATAGTTCCCATCTGGCCCCAGAGACTTTAATGAAATTCAAGATACTCAGCACTTCCTCCTTTTGTATACTGACATTCTCTAGAGGTTCACATACCCATCCCTGACTTCAACATTCATCACGGCCATCTCTTTGGTGAATACTGATACAAAGTACACATTAAGGTTCTCACCCACTTCCTGTGGCTCCTTCCATTGTCCTTGAGGAGGCCAAGTCTTCCTCTTGCTCCTAATATATCCATAAAAAGCCTTGGGATTCTCCTTGACACTGTTTGCTGAAGCCACTTCATGCCCCTTTTAGCTAGCCTAATTCTGCACTGAAGTTCCTTCCTACTTTTTCTATACTCCTCAAGGGCTTTATCAGTTTTTAATTGCCTAGACCTATCACTTGCTTTCTTTTGACTAAGGTTACAATTTCCCTTGTCATCTATGGTTCCTGAAGTCTATCCTTCATTTTTGTGGCGACATACAAGTCCTGTACTTCAATCAACTGGCCTTTAAAAGCCTCCAACATGACAGACATACATTTGCCCTCAAACAATCACTCCCAACCCACACCCCACCATTCCTGTCTAATGTGTGCAGCATATTAGCACAGTGCTCAGCGCCACGGACCTGGGTTCAATTCCCAGCTTGGGTCATGGTCTGTGTGGAGTTTGCATGTTCTCCCCGTGTCTGTGAGTTTCCTCCAGGTGCTCCGGTTTGCTCCCACAGACTGAAAGACATGCTGGTTAGATGCATTGGCCCAAAAAGGAATTAGCGACTAGGAAAATTTCACAGTAACTCTATTGCAATATTAGTGTAAGCCTTACTTGTAACTAATACATAAAATTTTAGAAAAAAAACTTTAATCTGGATTTATTTGGCCTCCGCCCATTTAAGCACCCTCACCCGAGGGCCACTCTTGACTAACCGAAATCTTGCAAAATTATGGTCGCTAAGCCCAAAATCTCCCCCACAGCAACATCAATCACCTGGCCTGGCTCATTGCCCAATATCAAGTCGAGTATGGCCCCTCCCAGGTTAGACTGTCAACATAGTGTATTGAAAAGCCCTCCTAGACACATTGAACAAGTTGTTCTCCATCTCAGCCCCCGGCTTTAAAAGAGTTCCAGTCAATCTGGAGGGAATTAAAGTCACCCACCACAACTACCATGTTTTTTCACACCTTTCCACTACCTGATTGTGGATCTGTTTCTTTGTCTCCTGCAGGTTGTTGGGAGATACACTCCCAAAATTGTGATTTCACCATCCTAATTTCTGAGCTCCACCCATAATGCCTCACTGCAAGATCCCTTCAATTTGTCCTCTCTCAACATAGCTGTGATGTGCTCCCTAATTAACAATGCAATTCCCCATCCCTTTTGTGGTGTCTAAAACAACAATATCCCAGAATTTTAAACTGCCAGTCCTCCTTCAACCATGTCTCTGTAATGGCAATATCAGTATTCCATGCAGTAATCCAAGCTCATGTTTCATCTGTCTCACCTGTAATACTTCTGACATTGAAGCAAATGCATTCTAGACATCCAATTCCAGAGTCCCATGACTTCCATCTGCCTGCTCCTACTCTGCACCACACCTGTTTGACAGGGGAATAGCCACAGGAGACTCCTGCATTATCTACCTGCCTCTCCTGGCAGTCACTCATCTAACTGTCTGCACCTGTGGTGGGACCACCTCCTTGAAGCTAGTGTTTATCACACACTCTATCCCTGTATGCTCCAGTGTGTCCAGCTGCTGTTCCAAAGGAACCACATGATGAGGAGCTGCAACTGGTTGCACTTCCCACAGATATAGTTGTCAGGGAAACTAAAATCCTCCCATATCTGGCAGGAGGAGCATACCTTTGCAGGATTAAAACCTATATTCCTTCTTTGGTTTGGGATTTTGGACTCAAAGACAGTGATTGATGCAATATGTGTGCCTTCTTTCCAGGTATTGCATTCAGTTTAAGCAGGGAATGCCTTATGGAATAGTGGCTCTTTCAGTGACTAAGGTTGTGGAAGAGGTCACTCCAGGTGGTTTACAAAAGGTGATTAAAACAAAGCGTTTGGTATTGGCAAAAATGTTGCAGTTGACATTACCTGATAGGGAAGGTGTAGATAATTACAATAGCTTAGCATTTGCCAGAAACACAGTCGGAGTCATTGACAGTGGCTAGAATTTAATTACAAGTGAAACAGCTTGAACATGAAAAAATGAAAAAGGAAATGGAACAATTCGAACTGTGACTAAAAGCAGAGGAGAAAGAGAGAGAAAGAGTAGCAAAAGAGAATGAGGCAATTAAGAACATAAGAACACAAGAAATAGGAGCAGGAGTAGGCCATCTAGCCCTTCGAGCCTGCCCCGCCATTCAATAAGATCATGGCTGATCTGTCGTGGCTCAGTTCCACATTCCCACCCTCTCCCCATAACCCTTAATCCCCTTGCCTATCAAAAACCCATCAACCCGCGTCTTAAAGATATTGAGCGAGGCAGCCTCCACCACTTCAACGGGCAGAGAATTCCAGAGATTCACCACCCTTTGAGTGAAGAAGTTCTTCCTCAACTCCGTTCTAAACCACCCCCCCTTTATCTTGAGGCTGTGACCCCTAGTCCTACGATCCTTTCTGAGCGGGAAGAGTCTCTCCACCTCTATCCTATCCATCCCATTCATCATCTTATACGTCTCAATGAGATCTCCCCTCATTCTTCTAAACTCTAACGAGTACAAGCCTAGTTTATTCAGCCTGTCCTCATAGCTCAACCCCCTCAACTCCGGCATCAGCCTAGTAAACCTCCTCTGCACTCCCTCCAAGGCCAAAATATCCTTGCGTAAGTACGGCGACCAAAACTCCAGCTGCGGCCTCACCAATGCCCTATATAGCCGCAGCAAGACCTCCCTACTTTTATATTCAATCCCCCTCGCTATGAAGGCCAGCATCCCATTCGCCTTCCTCACCACCTGCTGCACCTGCAAGCTGGGTTTTTGCGACTCATGCACAAGGACCCCGAGGTCTCTCTGCACCGTCGCCTGCCGCAGTTTTTTGCCCTGTAAGTAATAATCCTTCCTACCATTATTCCTACCAAAGTGGACCACCTCGCACTTGCCGACATTAAATTCCATTTGCCAGTTCCTAGCCCATTCACCCAGCCTATCTAGATCCTTCTGCAGACTCTCCACGCCCTCCGTGCAATTTGCCGTTCCACCAATCTTGGTGTCATCAGCAAATTTCGACACCATACACTCGGTTCCCTCCTCCAGATCATCTATTACAGCAGAAAAGGCAAGAAAGTGTGTTATGGGCACTGCCATCAAATTGCTTTCCCACTGAAACTTCTGCCACTTGTCTAGCTCATTCCCTAAAACTAGGTCCAGCACTGCCCCCTTTCTTGTAGGACTTTCTGCATATTTGCATAAAAAGCTCTGCTTGATGCATTTTAAAAATTCCACAACCACTAAGCCTTTCATACTATCATCACAACTGGGAAATATATTTATATCATGTCTTGTGAGCGGCATGTTTCAAATTCAAGTCTGCACCAGGCAGCTCACATGCTGAGAATGAGACAAATAATTGACGTTAATTGGGTACTTGTTTCAATCTGAGTAAATGAATTCTTTTTAACTTGTGGTTTTTCCCCTGGGGATTCAGAATATGGTTTGATTGACAAGAGACAGAGTCATGTTCTAATAGGAGGAACTAAATTTACAGGAAAAAGGATGCAGTTTCTGCTTGGTTCTGAAAATAGCAAGGAGGTGTCCCTGTGTCTCTCTTTCTCCAGAGGAGTTCAAAGGTTTCCAGGACTGTTAACAAGTAAAAACAAATAAGCCTGTATTATTTGCTAACTGATTTTGAAGGAGAGTTTAACTCTGTTAGAGGAATATTGCTTAAATTGGAACTAATACAGATAGCTTAGCAGTTAAGAATTGTACCTTGTCATGAAGAACAAAAAGACAAGTACAGCACAGGAACAGGCCCTTCGGCCCTCTAAGTCTGAGCCGATCATGATGTCTGCCCAAACTAAAACGATATACACTTACGGAGTCCGTATCCTTCCATTCCCATCCCATTTATGTATTTGTCCAGTTGCCCTTAAAAGATGCTATCGTACCTGCTCCTACCACCTCCACAGGCGGTGCGGTCCAGAAATTTACTGCCTTCTTCGTAAAAATCTTGTCTCGCACATCTCCTCGAAATTTCTCCACACATACCTTATGCTTATGTCACCCAGTACTTGACTTTTCTAGCCTTCTGACTATCCACTCTGTTCTTGTAAACCCCTATCAGGTCATCTTTCAACCTCCATCATTCCAGTGAGAATAAACCTCTCCTCACAGCTAATACCCTCCAGACCATGCAACATCTTTCTGTACTTCTTCAAAGCATCCACATCTTTCTGGTAGTGCAGTGGCCAGAATTGTAAACAATATTCTAAATGAGGCCTAAGGTTCAGAAGGGCCTGTTCCTATGCTGTACTTTTCCTTTTGTTCTTTATGACAAGATACCATTCTTAACTGCTAAGCTATCTGTATTCGTCTAAGCTGCAGCATGACCTGCCAATTTTTATATTCAATGCCCCAACTGAGCACAGCAAGCATGCTGTAAGCCTTGACCACCTTATCCATCCGCATTGCCACTTTGTGCTTGGTGAACATGTGCGCCCAGATCGCTCTGCATATCAATATTCCTAAGGGTTCTGCCATTTACTGTAATAATTCCAACATGCATTGGACCTTTCAAAATGCATTATCTCACACCTGTCCAGATTAAACGGCATCTGCCATTTCTCTGCCCAAGTCTATATCTTGCTGTGTTTCTTTTTCACTATCTGCTTCTCCACCAATTTTTGAGTCATCTGTGAACTTACTGATCAGACCAGCTGCATTTTCCTCCAAATCATTTACATGTATTACGAACAAGAAAGGTCCCAGAACTGATCCCTGTGGAGCACCACTAATCACAGCCTTCCATTCAGAAAAGCGACCCTCTACCGCTACCCTCAGTCTTCTATGGCCAATCCAGTTCTGTATCCATTTTGCCAGCTCTCCTCGGATCCTATGTTACGTCACCTTTTGTACCAGGTGTACCATGAGGTACCTTGTCAAAGTCCACGCATACAACATCCGCAACCTCTCCCTCATCTATTATCTTCGTCACTTCCTTGAAAAACTCAATCAAGTTAGAGAGGCAAGACCTCTCCTTCACAAAGCCATGCTGTCTATCGTTAATATGTCCATTTGCTTCCAAATGTAAGTAAATCCTGTTCCCAAGAATATTTTCCAATAATTTCCCTATCACTAACGTAAGGCTCACTGCTTATAATTTCTGGATTATTCCTGCTGCCCTTCTTAAATGCAACAACATTGGAACTTCACCTGTAGCCAAAGGATTAGAAGATAGCCAATGAGGATACAATGATTTCTGTCAAGGCCTCAGCAATTTCCACCTTTGCCTCACTCAGTATTCTGGGGTAGATCCCATTTGCTCTGGGGACTTATCTACTTCAATGTTTTTAAGGTGCCCAATATCATCTCCTCTTCGATATCAACATGACTCAGAATATCTACACATACTACCCAAAGGCTCCTCATCCATCAGGTCCCTCTCTTTGGTGAATACTGAGGCAAAGTACTCATTTACTAATTCGCCCATTACTGTGCCAGGGCAGCACGGTAGCACAGTGGTTAGCACTGCTGCTTCACAACTCCAGGGACCTGGGTTCAATTCCTGGCTTGGGTGTGGAGTTTGCACATTCTCCTCATGTCTGCGTGGGTTTCCTCTGGGTACATCGGTTTCCTCCCACAGTCCAAAGATGTGCAGGTTAGGTTGACTGGCCATGCTACAAATTACCCTTAGTGCCCTGAGGTGTGTAGGTTAGAGGGATTATTGGGTAAATATGTAGGGATATGTAGGGGGGGTAGAGCCTGGGTGGGATTGTGATCGGTGTAGACACGATGGGCCAAATGGCCTCTTTCTGTACTGTAGGGATTCAATGATTTCTCCTGGTTCCGTGTACATCTTCCCTCCACTATCCTTGAGTGGACCAACTCTTTCCCTGGCTAGTCTCTTGCTCTTTACATACATATAAAATGCCTTAGGATTTTCCTTAATCCTGTTTGCTAAGAACTTTACATCACCCCTTTTAGCCCTCCTAACTTTTTCCTTAAGTTTCTTCCTATGTTCTTGATATTCTTCAAGGGCTTCATCTGTCCTAAGCCTTTTAGGCCTCTTTTTTTTGCCAAGGCATATTCCTCATTATTTGGGGTTCCCGATACTTGCCACACTTAGCCTTCATCCTCACAGGGCATGCCAATCCTGGATTCCAATCAACTGACATTTGAAAGATTCCCACATGTCAGATGCTGATTTATCCTCAAACAGCCTCCCCCAATCTGCATTCTCCACATCCTACCTAATGTTATTGCAGTTAGTCCTCCCCCAGTCATGCTTGAGGATCCCAATTGATAAATGTTAATCTGATTCATTCATTATAGTTGAACTAGTATTGTAAAGTTTGTATTTGATAAAAGCTTCCTATGGAACCAATAGAATCCTCTGGAGTGAAAAACCTTGTCGGAAAAAACTAATGCCAAAATAAAAAAACAAAATGTTGGGGTCAAGTTGAGCTTCGTAACATACTTTGGCGTTTCTGCTCCGACGCATCCACAAAATCGAGAGCTACATGGAGAGCACAATTTAAGATGTGGTCCTGCAGCTTAAGGAAGTGCAATCAGAAAGGGGATAGGGTCTGGGTGGGTGTGTTGAATGGCCTTCTTCTGCACTGTAGGGATTCTATGATTCTGTTAGAAGAAGGGAGGCAGGGAAGGTAGTTAGGAAGGCTCCACACAGAGTGCATCTTACTCAATAACCATCTTTCTGTGTTGGAAGATAATGAGAGCAGCAGTTCGTCTGAGCCAAGTTAACGTTGAGAAGTTGAATTCCCTGGCTATTATTACCATGTTATTCTCACAATTCGCAGAGATTTGCCTGCATATCTCCATGACTGTTTGGGGCCCCGTACTAGATTCCCAGCAATGCGACTGCCCCCTTTTTGTTTATAAGTTCTACCCACAAGAATGTAGGAAGAAACTGAAGGAAGGAGTTAGGAGGGCTTAAAGGAGTCATGAAAATAGGTAGGAAAAGGGATGGGAATGTAAGGCAGAAATTCAGGGAGTTAGGGTGGAAGCTTAGAGCTAGAACAAACAAAGTTGTCATCTCTGGTTTGTTACCCGTGCCATGTGCTAGCAAGGAGAGAAATAGGGAGAGAGAGCAGTTGAACACGTGGCTATAGGGATGGTGCAGGAGGGAGGGATTCGGATACCTGGATAATTGGGAATCGTTTTGGGGTAGGTGGGACCTCTACAAACGGGATGATCTACACCTGAACCAGAGGGGTGCCACTAATATGGGGGGGGGGGTGTGGTGGTGAAATTTTCTCATGCTCTTTGGGAGGGTTTAAATAATTCAGCAGGGGGGTGGGAACCTGAATTGTAGCTCCAGTGTACAGGAGGTTGAGAGTAGTGAGGTCATGAATAAGGTTCCAAGGTCGCAGGAGTGTATCGGCAGGCAGAAAGGTGGTTTGAAGTGTGTCTACTTCAACGCCAGGAGCATCCGAAATAAGGTGGGTGAACTTGCAGCATGAGTTGGTACCTGGGACTTTGATGTTGTGGCCATTTCGGAGACATGGACGGAGCAGGGACAGGAATGTTTGTTGCAGGTTCTGGGGTTTAGATGTTTCAGTAAAATCAAGGAAGATGGCGAAAGAGGGGGAAGTGCGGCATTGTTAGTCAGGGGCAGTATTACGGTGGCAGAAAGGACATTTGATGAGGACTCATCTACTGAGGTAGTATGGGCTGAGTTTAGAAACAGGAAAGGAGAGATCACCCTGTTGGGTGTTTCCTATAGGCCTCCAAAAAGTACCATAGATGTAGAAGAAAGAATTGCAAACATGATTCTGGATAGGAGTAAAAGTAACAGGATAGTTGTTATGGGGGACTTTAACTTTATAAATATTGACTGGAAAAGCTTTAGTTCAAGTACTTTAGATGGGTCAGTTTTTGTCCAATGTGTGCAGGAGGGTTTCCTGACACAGTATGTAGATAGGCCAACAAGAAGCAAGGCCACATTGGATTTGGTACTGGGTAATGAACCAGGCCAGGTTTTAGATTTGGGAGGTAGGTGAACACTTTGGCGATAGTGACCATAATTCGGTTATACTTACATTAGCAATGGAAAGGAATAAGTATATACCGCAGGGCAAGAGTTATAGCTAGGGGAAAGGAAATTATGATGCGATTAGGCAAGATTTAGGATGTGGAAGGAAACAGCAGGGGATGGGCACAATTGAAATGTGGAGCTTGTTCAAGGAACAGCTACTGCGTGTCCTTGATAAGAATGTACCTGTCAGGCAGGCAGGAAGTGGTCGAGCGAGGGAACCATGGTTTACTAAAGAAGTTGAATCTCTTGTGAAGAGGAAGAAGGAGACTTATGTCAAGATGAGATGTGAAGGCTCAGTTAGGGTGCTTTAGAGTTACAAGTTAGCCAGGAAGGACCTAAAGACAGCTAAGAGGAGCCAGGAGGGGGCATGAGAAGTGTTAGGCAGAAGTAAGGCTCAGTGGACTATAATTACCAAGGTTGTCTCTACTCCCCTTCTTTAACAACAAGACAACATTTGCTATCCTCCAGGTAGGATCAAGGAAAATCCTAAAGCTTTCTATAGGTATATCAGGAATAAAAGAATGAGTAGGGTAAGACTAGGGCCAGTCAAGGACAGTAGTGGGAAGTTGTGCATGGAGTCTGAAGAGATAGGAGAGGCACTAAATGAATATTTTTCATCCGTATTCACATAGGAAAAAGACAATGTTGTCGAGGAGAATACTGAGATACAGGCTATTAGACTAGATAGCACTGAGGTTCATAAGGGGGAGGTGTTAACTATTTTCATACTTTCCAGAATTGCTAAGTCCCCTGGCCCAGATGGGATTTATCCTAGGATTCTCTGGGAGGCTAGGGAGGAGATTGCAGGGTCTTTGGCTTTGACTTAGGTCATCATTGTCTACAGGAATACTGCCAGAAGACCGGAGGATAGCAAATGTTGTTCCCTTGTTCAAGAAGGGGAGTAGAGACAATCCTGGTAATTATTGCCCACAACAGAAGTAAGGCTCACTGGACTAAGTTTTGGAAAGGACTATAAGAGACAGGATTTATAATCATCTAGAAAGGAATAATTTATTAGGGGTAGTCAACACAGTTTTGTGAAGGGTAGGTCATGCCTCACAAAAATTATTGAGTTTTTTGCAAAGGTGACTAAAGAGGTGGATGAGGGTAAAGCAGTTGATGTGGTGTACATGGATTTCAGTACAGCGTTTGACAAGGTTCCCCACTGTAAGCTATTGCAGAAGTTACGGAGGCATGGGATGGAGGGTGATTTAGCAGTTTGGATCAGAAATTGGCTAGCTACACGAAGACAGGGTGGTGGTTGATGAGAAATGTTCATCCTGGAGTTCAGTTACTAGCGGTATACCGCAAGGATCTGTTTTGGGGCCACTGCTGTTTGTCATTTCATAAATAACCTGGATGAGGGCATAGAGGGATGGGTTAGTAAATTTGCGGATGACACTAAAGTCAGTGGAGTTGTGGACAGTGCGGAAGGATATTGCAGGTTACAGAGGGACATAGATAAGCTGCAGAGCTGGGACGAGAGGTGGCAAATTGCAGAAAAGTGTGAAATGATTCACTTTGGAAGGAGTGACAGAGTACTGGGCTAATGGTAAGTTACTTGGTAGTGTGGATGAGTAGAGACCTTGATGTCCATGCGCATAGATCCCTGAAAGTTGGCACCCAGGCTGATAGGGTTGTTAAGAAGGCATAGGGTGTGTTAGCATTTATTGGTAGAGGGATTGAGTTTTGAAGCCAAGAGGTCATGTTGCAGCTGTACAAAACCCTGGTGCGGCCGCACTTGGAGTATTGCGTACAGTTCTGGTCGCCGCATTGTAGGAAGGATGTGGAAGTATTGGAAAGGGTGCAGAGGAGATTTACCAGGATGTTGCCTGGTATGGTAGGAAGGTCTTATGAGGAAAGGCTGAGGGACTTGAGACTGTTTTCGTTAGAGAGAAGAAGGTTAAGAGGCGACTTAATAGAGGCATATAAGATGATCAGAGAATTAGATAGGGTGGACAGAGAGAGCCTTTTTCCTCAGATGGAGATGGCTAACATGAGGGGACATAGCTTTAAATTGAGGGGTGATAGATATAGGACAGATGTCAGAGGTAGGTTCTTTATTCGGAGAGTAGTAAGAGCATGGAATGCCCTGCCTGCAACAGTAGTGGACTCGCCAACATTAAGAGCATTTGAATGATCATTGGATAAACATATGGATGATATGGAATAGTTTAGGTTAGATGGGCTTTAGATTGGTTTTACAGGTCAGCGCAACACTGCGGGCCAAAGGGCCTGTACTCCACTGTAATATTCTATGTTCATTTGAGGAACCTTCCAAGATATCATCCCTCCTTACTTCAGTAATTGACTCCTTGATGTGTGTGAAGGTGTGACACCACCTTCTCTTTTACACACCCCCTGAAGATTTTATATCCCAGAATAGAGTTGCTAGTCCTGTCCCTCCCTCAAGCATGTCTGTGATAGCAATATCATATTCCCATCATAATCAGCATATCATAATCAACACCCTCATATTGTAATATTCGTAAAAATCCTTGCATTAAAATGCCAGTAAGAAGTCTCACAACACCAGGTAAAGTCCAACAGGTTTATTTGGTAGCAAACACCAGTAGCTTTCGCAGCGCTGCTCCTTCGTCAGTTGAGTGGCCAAATTCGCCGCAAGGATGTTAGTCCTATTCCAATTTAGGTGTAACCCGTCCAACTTGTCCAGGTCCCACCTTCCCTAGAAATGGACTCGCTGATGCAGGAATCTAAAGGCGTCCCTTCTATACCATGGATTGATCTGCACTGTTCTCCTTTTCGTGTACTCACTGGCATGTGGCACTGGGAGTAATCCAGAGATTACAACCTTTGAGGTCCTGATTTTCAGTCTGCTACCTAACTCCGTAAATTCCTGCTGCAGCACTTCATCCCTCAAATTACTAGGGGGCATAGGTGTAAGGTGCAAGGACATGTACAAGGCAATTTTTTTTGACACAGAGGGTGGTGGGTGCCCAGAATCCGCTGCCAAGGGAAGTAATAGAAACAGATACAATAGTGACTTTTACAAGGCATCTTGACAAATACGTGAATAGGATGGGAATGGAGGGATATGGTCCCCAGAAGGGTAGGGGGCTATAGTTCAGTCGGGCACCATGGTCGGTGCAGGCTTGGAGGGCCAAAGGGCCTGTCCTTGTGCTGTAATTTTCTTCATTCTCTCTACCTCTGTCATTTGTACCAACGTGAACCACAACCTCTGTCTGTTCGCCCACCTCCTTTAGAATGCCCTGCAACCAGTGACATCCCTGGCATGGGGGAAGCAACACATCATTATACTCTTACCCCTTGTGTAACTGAGCCACTCAGAGCCATGAGCACGGCTCTGAGGAATCGCTGCTCTCACAGTCCTCCAACATAGAAAGATGGTCATCGAGTGAGATGCACTCTGGGTGGAGCCTTCCCAAAATCCTTCCCAGCATCCCTTCTTTGACAGGTCACGGAATCCCTACAGTGCAGAAGGCCATTTGGCCCATTAAGCCTGCACTGACAACATTCCCACCCAGACCCTATTCCTTCTTTGACTGCATTTCCTTCAACTGCAGGGTGACCACATCTAAAAATGGGCTATCCATGTAACTCTCAGTCTCGCAGATGCACATTAGTACCTCAAGCCAACACTCAAATTCCAAAACCCGGAGCACAAGTTGGTCAAACCTGTGGCAGTTCTCGCACACATGGTCATCCAGGTTGCAGGGACTGTCGACAAATTTCCATATGTTGCGGGTGATGTAACACACAGGACTGATCTCCTCTGCCATAATTTTAGTTTGAAGACTCTTATGTCAAATTCATGCCCAGCAAAAATTTATTTGAGGTTCCTTTTTCAAAAGGACTGGAACCCTTAACCTTAATGCAGCTCTAAAGTGGAGAGAACAACTTACTAACTACCACTGAATCTGTAGGGAGTGTTCTGCTGTTAACTGCTGTAGCTGTAACTTAACTCTTACTATCTACATTCCTCAGTTGTTATACACAGATATATATTGATTTATACAGTAGATCACTTCTCCATTAAGCCTTGACCCTCGCATCTTAAACCTATGTCCCGTAGTAACTGACTCTTCCACTCTGGGAAAAAGCTTGATTATCCACTCTGTCCATGCCTCTCGTAATCTTGCAGACTTCCAACAGGCGTCCCCTCAACCTCTGTTGCTCCAGTAAGAATAAACCAAGTTTCTCCAACCTCTCCTCGTAGCTAACACCCTCCATACCTAGGCAACATCTTTGTAAGTCTTTTCTGTACCCTCTCCAAAGCCTCCACATCCTTCTGGTATTGCGGCCACCAGAATTGAACATTACATTCTAAGTGCGGCCTCACTAAGATTCTGTAAAGCATCATAATGACTTGCCAGTTTTTAACCTCAATGCCCCAGCCGATGAAGGCAATCATGCCGAATGCCTTGACTACCTTCTCCACCCACATTGCCACTTTCAGTGATTTGTGTACTAGTACACCCAGATCCCTTTGCCTCTTAAGGGTTCTGCCATTTACTGTATATTTCCTATCTGTATTAGACCTTCTAAAATGCATTACCTCACATTTGTCCTTAACTGCTAACTCCAGTTGGCAGTCAATTCAGTCAACCTCACATACTATGGAAGTTCACCACTATCTAAAACACAATTGAATGCATCAGCCATTAAAAATACTCATCACTGAATTTAAATTCTCCGTGACTAATGGCAATCCCCATCATCATTGTGAGCCTCAGAATTCTCTATTTCATGCATTATTTTAAAAACTTTATTCTTCGCTGTAGCAACGCATTGCATAATGATATTTGGAATCTCAACGATAATACTGATTAACCATTCACACTGCGTTTCTCAGATTTAAGTTTTTGCATCACCATCCCAGACCTGCTTCTGGTCTCGACTTGCAAATTGGTTAAAAGTACCACCATCTTCAGAGTGCCTATTGATGACTCCATCTTTGTACTGGAATCGGCATCTAATGTTCTGTCGGTCTCGAAACATGTCACCACTTTACTCCTTTGCTTTTTCAGAGTTGCCTGTATTCAACAGGGAAGTAGCCGAAAATGACTCTTCCTAGAAAAGTTCTGAGGACAGCAACCATTTGATCTAAAAGAGTCTTTTACTTTGGAATTGCACCCTCACTAAAATCAAAAGTCTATCAACATAAGAAACATGTGCACAATCAAGTAACATAAATGCTAATACAGACTACAGGATGTCAAGTTTAAGTCACTTCAGTCTCTTATACTATTTCTCAAAGTCCATGATATTTCCTAATAGGTTGATCATCTGCTTTCTTAAACCTATCAAAAGCTGGCCAAATTTTATGTGCTTCCACTAAGTCAACCAATTTGTAGAACACATCCAAAATTTACAACAGCTGGTGATCGGGCATGGCTTCCTTACCTCTGACTCTGCAGCCCTCGACTGAAGACCACAGGAGTATGCTGGCCTTCACAGTTCTTGCCTGGCCTGAGTCATAAGGTCAGATGAGAAAGCATTGGTTGGATTTCGAGGCAGAAAATGAGGAGCAGATTGGCAATCTAAAACTGACTGCCGCTTTGCAGGAATTCAAGCCCATTCTGTTTCACATCTACAGTGATTCAAGCAGTTTTAAAATTGTACAGAAATATATGCTACACTAGCACAATTGATTTGAATTAAATATGGGCAAATATATATGCTTTGCTGTATTCTACTGCTAATATGATTTGCATCTTCTATTTTTTCAGATCTAATTATGATATGACTGGAGTTTCAGGAACAAAATTATAAAAAGTTTAGTTAGAGCATTAGCAGTTTTTTTTTGATTTCGTACATTTGCTTGGAATCGAGATCATAAAATATTTCCTCACCTTCCATACAGGTTCTGTGATGCTGTTTTTAACAGGAGTGACATTGAAGTTTAACATCCGTTTCAAAGCAGCTACAAAATAAAGGAAAATTCCTCATTGAATTTTAAACATCAATCAAGTTCAAAGAAATTGAATTAACTTTGCACATTTCAACAGTATTTTTAATTGGCCTAATGTCATATTTTTACAGAATTACTGCATTTAACACCGCTAATATTACATAACCAGCAGGAATAAAATCACAAAAACTCTAGGATGCTTGACTTACATGAAGATTAAAGTATGGTAATATATTGCAAGGAGATTAGAATATAAAATAGGGAAATTTTACTGCAGTTCTAAGGTCTTGGTGAGAATATGATGTGCCCTCAGGACACCAATCAAGTTTACAATTTAGTGAAGGTGCACTGGAATCATTATTGGGATGAAGGGCAGAAGTTGAATTGATTAGACCTATACCCATTGGAGTTTAAGAATTAGAGGGGATCTTATGGATACATAAACAAACCCCAGGAGATTTGATAAGGTGGATATAGGGAAGACATTCCTCTTGTGAGATAATCTCGAACCAGGGAGACATTTTAAAAATAAGGCGTCTCCCTTTTAAGCTGAGTATTAGAAGAAATGTTTTCTTTGAGGATCAGTCTGTGGACATCTTTCCCCCATCAATAGTCACTGAATTTATTCAAGGTGGAGTTGGATAGATTTTTAATTAAGGAGTCAAGGGTTACTGGGGAGGCAGACCAGCCATGATCATACCAAATGAAGGAGCAGGCTCAAAGGGCTAACTGACCTACTCATGCCCCTATAGATGATTTATTCACAAAGCAAATGACTACAGATATAGAAACATAGAAAGTAGAAGCAGGAGTAAGCCATTCAGCCCTTCGAGCCTGCTCCAACATTCATCTTGCTCATGGCTGATCATCGAATTCAATATCCCGAACCATCCACATCCCAACAGCTATATCTAATTTCTTCTTGATATCAGACACCGTTTTGGCCTCAACTACGTTCAGTGGTGGTGAATTCCAAACAGTCACCACTGTCTGGGTGAAGAAATTTCTCCTCATCTCAGTTCTAAAAGGTTTATCCCTTTGCCTCAAACTATGCGCCCTAGTTCTGGACTCCCTCACCATTGGGAGCATTTTTTCTGAATCTACTCTGTTTAACATTATTAGAATTTTATAAGTTTCTGTGTGATCCCTGTTGTGGAGAATTCCTCTGTTCTATGAGGTCCCTCTCACTCTTCTAAACTCCAATGAATAATCCTAACCAACTTAGTCTCTCCTCATATGACAGACCTGCCATCCCAGGAATCAGCCTGGTAAACCTTCGCTGTACTCCCTCTGTAGCAAGGAGATCCTTCCTCAGATAAGGACACCAAAACTGCACACAATACTCCAGGTATGGCTTTGCCAATGCCCTATACAACTGCAGAAAACATCCCTTTCCCTATACTCAAATCCTCTCGCTATGAAGGCCAACATACCATTTGTCGTCTTTACTGCCTGCTGTATCTGTGTGCTTACTTTCAGCGACTGATGCACAAGGGCTCCAAGGTCTTGCTGAGTATCCATCTCTCAGCAAGATGAGAGATCTTGTAATCACCCAGTTAAGTAATATTCTGTCCTATTATTGCTACCAAAGTGGATAAGCTCACATTTTTCCACATTATATAGCATCTGCCACGCAGATGCCCACACACACAGCCTGTCCAAATCACGCTGAAGCATTTCTGCATCCTTCGCACAACTCACCCTCCCACCCAACTTTGTATCATCTGCAAATTTGGAGATAATACATTTGATCCCTCTACCAAATCATTAGTATATAACGTGAACAGTTGGAATCTTAGCACAGATCCCTGCGGAACCCCACTAGTCACTGACTGGCAATCAGCAAAAGACCCAATTATGCCACCTCTTTGTTTCCTATCTGCTAACCAGCTTTCTATTCATCTCAAGACATTACCTACAATCCCATGTGCTATAACTTTACATTGTAATCTGTTACGTGAGAATTTGTTGAAAGCCTTGTCAAAGTCTAAATAAACCACATCCATTGGTTTTCCTAGTCAACTCTACTATTTACATCCTCAAAAAATTTCAATAGATTCAACAGGCATGATTTCTCATTCTTCTAAATTCCAATCAGTACAATTCCAGTCTACTCAATCTCCCCAAAGCCAACCATCTCAACTCCAGAAGGTGGCAGGATAGTTTGCAAGAGCGGTTGATAAAACGGTTGATAATGGGAACCTGGGCTTCATAAATAGGGGCATAGAGTACTGCATCTTAGGAAAGATGTGAAGACATTAGAGAGAGTGCAGAAAGGATTCACAAGAATGATCCCAGAAACGAGGAACTTTAATGACAAACACAGATTGGAGAAGCTGGGACTGTTCTCATTGGAGAAGAGAAGGTTGAGAGGAAATTTGACACAAGTATAGGCAGCACAGTGGTTAGCACTGCTGCTTCACAGCTCCAGGGACCTGGGTTCGATTCCCGGCTGCGGTCACTGTCTGTGTGGAGTTTGCACATTCTCCTCGTGTCTGTGTGGGTTTCCTATCCCAGTCCAAAGATGCGTGGATTAGGTTGATTGGCTATGCTAAAGTTGCTCCTTGGTGTCCCGAGATGCATAGGTTGGAGGGATTAGCAGGTAAGTGTGTAGGGATATGGAGGTTTGGCCTGGGTGAGATTGTGGTCAGTGCAGACTCAATGGACCAGATGGCCTCTTTCTGCACTGTCGGGTTTCTATGATTCCATTTAAAATCATGAAGCAAAGTGGACATTGATGAAATGATCCAATTTGTGGAAGGTTCAAGAACTAGAGGACACAAATTCAAGCAATTGGCAAAAGACGAATGGCGATATGAGAAAACCTTATTTGCACAGCAAGTGGATAAAATCTGGAATGCACTGCCTACAAGCGTGGTAAGGCAGGTTCAGTCAGGACATTTGATTCTGTGCCATAGAGTGCTTTGACGCCAGGTCATTTAGTGTCTTTAAGACAGAAATAGATAGGTTCTTAATCAATAATGAGATCAAGGGTTATGGGGAGAAGGCAGAAGAATGGGGAAAAGGATCATATCAGCCATGACTGAACGACAGAGCAGACTTGATGGACCGAACGACCTAATTCTGCTCCATATCTTATGGTCTTATGTGAAGAGAGCTTTGAAAGCAGTGATAATGAGCTGAAACACCAATGCACTCAGACCGGAAAAAGGCCATTCGTCTGCTCCATGTGTGGGAAGGGATTCACTCAGTTTTCTAACCTACTAACACACCAGTAAGTTCACAAGTGACTGCAGAGGTTGGATTCTTCTGGTGCTAATCATATTGAAGACTAAATGTGAGAAAAGTGTGTCCCAGACAGTCTCATCCATATTTCCAAGTTCCTAGACATGGAACCGAAAGCTTCTTTACAACTGGGTTTACAGTTTGGAGGAACAGCGAATGCCTTCCTTGAAGTAGTACTGCTCTTCTCTCAGACGGGATTTCTGTTTTTCTCTTTTACCATGTTCACCTTCATTGCCTACCATCTTGCCTTTGGTGTTTGACAGAATGTTGCTTTTATTTGAGTGAATGCAGGAAACGTGCTGTCAAATCAGAGATTAGTGTAAAACTGGGATCTGTTCTTGACAGAGTGGAACACAGCAGGTTTAAACTTCCAGTCAAAAACTCATTGTGGTAACTGAAGAACAAGGGTTTAATGTTCAGAGATATTTTGGATTCTACCAATGTAAGGTAACAACAAGTTGCATCTGGTGATCACCAAACTACCATCGATCTTCATAAAGACCAAACTGGTTCACTAGTGTCCCTTAGGGGAGGAATCTGCCATCCTTACCTGATCTGGTCTCCATGCGATTCCAGAATGACAGCAATGTGGCTGACCCTCAACTACCCTATGAAATGGCCTCACGGGTCATTCAGTTCAAGGGCAATTCGTGAAGGATAACAAATGGTGGCAATGCTGGCGATGACCACATCCCGTGATAGAATAGAGAAAAAGAGCCTTTAACGTGACGAAACATCCCAAGGTCATTCACAGATGGTCAGAAGATTGGTCAAAGAGGTAGACTTTCAGAAGTATCTTAAAGTAGGAAAAAGAGAATTCCAGACTTGAAAGCATGGAGTAATGTAATGGGTTGGGGCTCACTGGTCAACATCTTGAAAATGAGAATCAAAGAGGTGAGCAGGGAGTTAGACCTTCCTCCCCAAGACAGGCCTGGGATACCCAGGTCCCCACCGCTCTTATCTTGGAAGGGAAAGGCAGGGATTGTTCAGGCAGTAGGGCACATAGATGACCATTTTGGTAAGGGCAGAGGGAGTGGGAGGAGATTCAAAGACCCACAGATTTTTTTTCAGACCTTTACGTCTTTTCTGTCCATTTGGTAAAATCTGAAACTTCCTCAGCTGGTGCATCCTCCTCGTTGCATCTTAGTGAAATATATCCTTATTCAGAGTTATGAATTATCTCATTAAATATCTGCCACTGAACATAGAACATAGAACATTACAGCGCAGAACAGGCCCTTCGGCCCACGATGTTGCGCCGACCAGTTACATAAACAATGACCCACTAGCCTATACCAATCCCTTTTCGTCCATAAACCTATCCAAAGATCTCTTAAACGCCCCCAAACTAGGCGCATTTACAACTGCAGCAGGCAGGGCATTCCAATCCCTCACCACCCTCTGGGTAAAGAACCTTCCCCTGACATCCGTCCTGTAGCTACCCCCCCTTAATTTAAAGCCATGCCCCCTCGTGCTAGCTTTCTCCATCCGAGGAAAAAGGCTATCACTATCCACCCTATCTAAACCTCTAATCATCTTATATGTTTCAATAAGATCCCCTCTTAGCCGCCTTCTTTCCAACGAAAACAACCCTAAATCCTTCAGTCTCTCCTCATAGGACCTCCCCACCATACCAGGCAACATCCTAGTAAACCGCCTCTGCACCCTCTCCAAAGCCTCCACATCCTTCTTGTAATGTGGGGACCAGAACTGCACGCAGTACTCCAAGTGCGGCCGCACCAGAGTAGTGTACAGTAGAACAACAGTGCAGTACAGGCCCTTTGGCCCTCGATGTTGCGTCGACCTGCAAAATCAATCTCAAGCCCATCTAACCTACACTACTCCAATATCATTCATATGTTTATCCAATGACCATTTAAATGCCCTTAATGTTGGCAAATCCACTACTGTTGCAGGCAGGGCATTCCACGCCCGTACTATTCTCTGAGTAAAGAGCTTACCTCCGACATCTGTCCTATATCTATCACCCCTTAATTTAAAGCTGTGTCCCCTCATGCCAGCCATCTCCATCCAAGGAAAAAGGCTCTCACGGTCCACTCTATCTAATCCTCTGATCATCTTATATGCCTCTACTAAGTCACCTCTGAACCTTCTTCTCTCTAACGAAAACAGCCTCAAATCCCTCAGCCTTTCCTCATAAAACCTTCCACAATACCAGGCAACATCCTGGTAAGTCTCTTCTGCACCCTTTCCAATGCTTCCACATCCTTCCTATAATGCGGCCACCAGAACTGTACGCAATACTCCAAGTATGGCCATACCAGAGTTTTGTACAGCTGCAACATGACCTCATGGCTCCTGAACTCAATCCCACTACCAATAAAAACTAACGCATCGTACAATTTCTTAACAACCCTATCAACCTAGGTGCCAACTTTCAGGACACCGAGATCTCTCTGCTCAACCACACTACCAAGTAACTTACCATTAGCCCAGTACTCTGTATTCCTGTTACTCCTTCCAAAGTGAATCATTTCACACTTTCCCGCATTAAACTCCACTTTCCACCTCCCTGCCCAGCTCTGCAGTTTATCTATGTCCCTCTGTAACCTGCAACATCCTTCCACACTGTCCACAGTTCCATCGACTTTAGGGTCATCTACAAATTTACTACCGCATCCTTCTACGCCCTCATCCAGGTCATTTATAAAAATGACGAACAGCAGTGGCCTCAAAACAGATCCTTGCAGTACATCACTAGTAACGGAACTCCAAGGTGAACATTTCCCATCAACCACCACCCTGTCTTCTTGCAGCTAGCCAATTTCTGATCCAAACTGCTAAATCACCCTCAATCCCATGCCTCCATATCTTCTGCAATAGCTTACCGTGGGGAACCTTATCAAACACTTCACTGAAATCCACGTACACCACATCAATTGCTTTACCCTCATCCACTTCTTTGGTCACCTTCTCAAAAGAACTCAATAAGGTTTGTGAGGCACGACCTACCCTTCACAAAACCGTGTTGACTATCCCTAATCAAATTATTCCTTTCTAGATGATTATAAATCTTGTCTGTTATAATCCTTTCCAAAACTTTGCCCACAGCAGAAGTAAGACTTACTGGTCTATAATTACCAGAGTTGTCTCGACTCCCCTTCTTCAACAAGGGGACATTTGCTATCCTCCAGTCTTCTGGCAGTATTCCTGTAGACAATGACGACCTAAAGATCAAAGCCAAAGGCTCTGCAATCTCCTCCCTAGCCTCCCAGAGAATCCTAGGATAAATCCCATCCGGCCCAGGGGACTTATCTATTTTCATACCTTCCAGAATTGCTAACACCTCCTCCTTATGAATCTCAATCCCGTCTAGCCTAGTAGACTGTGTGTCAGTATTCTCCTCAACAACATTGTTTTTTTTCCTGTGTGAATACCGAGAAGAAATATTCTCCACCATTTTACCTTCCCACCTATTTTAACCAATTTTTTGGAATTCACTTCCTCAAAGCAGTAAAGACTGAGTCATTGCTATTAAAGACTGAGTTAGTTACAATGATTTTTGATCCACTCAGTATTCACGGGTTATGGAGATTGGGAAAAAAGCGGGGTTGAATCAGATCAGCCATGATCTTATTGAATGGTGAAGAGGGCTCAATGAGCTGAATGGCCTACTCCTGCTCCTAATTTGTATGTATGTATGACTATGTTTTAGGCAGCTCCTAATATTCTGGGATTCATTTGTCTATTCATACTATTCCAATCCTGTACTTTGCTGTGGCATCCCAATCTACTAAAAAGTATTTTTATCCTCATTCTTCTTGGCTACAAGTCTTCCATTATACTGATAACAGTGCCTCTGGATGATCTCAGAGTGCAATAATCATCAAGCCTTCTATTCTCTATGACTTCATGGGACATACCATTTGTTTCACCAAGACTGCTGGAAATGACTGCTTTCCCAGGAAGTCTAAGGCAGCACATATCTGATCCACCATGGAGTCTTTCTCTCAGAACTGAACACCAATTCGAGTCTTTCCATGTGTGACAACTCCAGCACAATTCAGCAACATAAATACTAACACTGAACAAGGGAAACTGAACTTCTTCAATCTCATATACAATCTGCCATATTCCATGTTATATTCATATTCATGAATATGAATATAACATGTTATATTCGGGGCAGGCTCGAAGGGCTAGATGGCCTACTCCTGCTCCTATTTCTTATGTTCTTATTTCTTATTCTTTCAATTGGGGTATAGATTACAAGTGCAGAGAAGTCATGGAGTTGTGAAGAACTTTGGTGAGGCCACAGCTGGAATACAGTAGGCAGTTCTGGTCACCACATTATAGGAAGAATATGAACGCTCTGGAGGGGATGCAGAGGAGACTTACCAAGATGCTGCCTGGGATGAAAGATTTAAGTTATAAAAAGGTTGGATAGGCTTGGGTTGTTTTCGTTGGAGCAGAAAAGACTGAAGGCTGACCTAACTGAGATGTTCATGATTGAGGGATATGGACAGGGTGGTTAGGGAGCAGCTGTTCCCCTTAGTTGAAGGGTCAGTTTAGAGGGGACACAGTTAATAGTGAGGAGTGGAAAGTTTCGGGGGGGGGGTGGGATTTGAGGAAAACTTTCTGTTTTACACAGAAGAATGCACTGCCTTGGGAGGGTGGTGGAGGCGGGATGCCTCACATCCTTTTAAAAAATGCCTGGATGAGTACTTGGCACGCCATAACATTCAAAGCTATGGGCCAAGTGCTGGCAAATGGGATCAGATGCGTCAGTCAGGGCATTTCATGCATCGGTGCAGACGTGATGAGCCAAAGGGCCTCTGCTGCACTATAGTATTCTGTGATTCTTATGTGAAATCTATCAAAGTCTGACCATGCGTCCTTGACATACATAAATTATCTTTCTTGTAAATTTCATTTGTACACATCCAAACCTTTGAAACCAGTATGCAATTATCAAAATATTTTGTTTCTGATTTTACTTGTTAGGAAGTGACATCATCAAGCCTGGTTTCCTTTATGAAGGGCAAACGTAACCCATGTTCACATATCCACTTAATTCTTCCAATGGTTGCATAGTTCAGATTCTGAAAACTTGGAATGCTCTGCAAAAAGGTATGTCTGAGGCACAGCCCATACCTATGATATAAACTTAGATGGTCTCAAATTGAAAAGAGAGCTCATGAAGAAAGTTTTGTTTCAACTTTTAAATCTCTTCCATTGAATCCCTGCTGTGTAGAAGAAAACCATCTAACAGTATTATTCAGAAATCTGAGTACCTATTTTTCATAAATGCTGCAAGTAATAAACAAAATGGCCTGTTTATTGCATTTATTCACATATTGCAATTATTCACGTTGCCTCAGCACCAAAGAAATGAAAGAATCTCAAATCATCCCAAAGTGCTTCAAGTATCTTTTGAACTGTACAATATCAGTGAATGGAGCTCATCTGCACTGCAATGTACCACAAACGGATGGAAGATCAGAATCTGCTTTTGGTCGTGTTGGCCTAGCAAAGAGAATCGGCCTGGACACAGAGCTCCCACTTCAAAGTGCAAGTTATCTTTCACCCAACTCCACCCCCCCCTCCCCCCCCCCGCCCCACTCCACCCCCCCTCCCCGAACAGGAAAGCAAAGCCTTAAATTGACAATTATATTGAAAAGACACCTTCTGAGAAAACAACATAGCCCTCAAAGATCAGCGTGATCACTCCAGACCCAAAGTACAATTTGAATTCCCAACTGTCTAAACAAGCGATAAAAATGCTATGGGAGCCAAATTGACGGTTAAGCACAAATACATATTAAAAACTGACTCAATACATTCAATAACTAATGGTGTTGCTTGTCAAGGATATAAGAAAATATTTCTGATAGCTCACTAAACTGACAAGTTCTCTTGTATTTTCTGACTGGGGTAACAGAAAGATAAACAATGTCAGCCAAAGGTTTAAGCTATAAACTACAAAACAGATTTTCTAAAAGTAACACACAAGCAGAAGTCAGAATAAATACAGCAGCTTCCATTATTTTTAAACAGCTGTTCAAATGACCCTCTGCTCAGGCACAGAATGAGCAAAAGACTCAACACTTGCATTATAGCTCTTACACTTAAGAACTGATAGCAACTCAAGACTTCCATGATCTTGTCTGCAAAAGGCTGGGTCAATTTAAACTTTCACAGCTGAGATCAACAGGTTTTTGTTCAGGGAGAGTACTAGGGATATAGAATAAAAGCGAGTAAATGATGTACAGGCATAAATCCGCCATTGTCTAAGTAGATGGCAGAACAGGTTAGGGGAGGCAGTGGCACCTAGTCTGTCTGGTAATGCATAGTCCCAGGCGAATGCTCCAAGATTTGAATTCAACTTCAATTAATATATCAAGAATTTAAAACAAAACTAGTCTCAGTAGTGGTGACCGTGAAACCATTTTTCACTGTTGTAATTTGGTTCACCAATGTTATTTAGGAAAATAAATTTGACATTCCTTACCTTGTGACTCCAAACTCAGTGATATTGGTGACTTTTAGATATTCTCTCAAATAGCCACTCAGTTGTATGAAACCACCACAGCGGTTAGCATTGATGCTGCACAGCGCCAGGGACCCAGATTCGACTCTCAGCTTGGATCACTGTCTTTATAGAGTTTGCATGTTCTCCCCATGTCTGCATGGGTTTCATCTGTGCGCTCCAGTTTCCTTCCACTATCCAAAAGATGTAATTGTTAGGTGTATTGGCCATGCTAAATTCTCCCACAACGTACCCGCAAAGGCACCAGAGAGTGGCAACTAGGGGATTTTCACAGTAACTTCATTACAGTGTTTATGTAAGCCTAAAGTTTAAAGTTTATTTATTAGTCACAAGTAAGGCTTATAATACTGCAATGAAGTTACTGTGAAAATCCCCTAGTTGCCACACTCCGGCACCTGTTCTGGTCAGTACACCTAACCAGCACATCTTTCAAACTGAGGGGGGAAACTGGAGCATCCACAGAAAACCCAAACAGACGCTGGGAGAATGTGCAAATCTGCACATACAGTGACCCAAGGCTGAAATCGAAGTTGGTTCCCTGGGGCTGTAAGGCAGCAGTGCTAAACAATGTGCCATACTTGTGACAAAGTAGCAAAGTCAGCTCTATTGACCTTGGTACAGTCCTCTAGTTGGGGGCTTGTGCAAAAACAGAGCACGCTGCCCCAAGCAACAGCCTGACAAGATTAAATTCACTGAATCATAGCTTACAAGCAATGTTGTAGGTGCCACCCTGGGTATGTCTTGTCTCACTGGCAGGAAAGTCTCACTGCCAGCACAGTCTGGACAGAGTTGCCCTGCAAATTCTTAATGTTGACTTCAAACCATGTGAAGTCTCGTGGCATCAGATCAAATATCCGCCATGTCCTTCTGTTTACGACCTATGATGCCCACCCTTCAGCTAATGAATTAATACTGTTACATCACACACAAAAACAGAAAATGCAAGAAACTCTCAACAGGTCTAACAACATCTGTAGAGAGAGAGAGAGAATGGAGCCAACATTAAGTCAGATGACTCCTCATCGAAGCTCATTACTCCTCCACGTTGAACATGAATTGGATAAAACAAGGCAAAGTCACAGGGTGGGGACTTGTGTCCACTGCCAAAAGTGGCTCAACAGCACCACTAATCACCAACTTGTTTGAGTCCTAAAAGACATAGCTGCAAGACTAGGTCTGCACCAGGGAACCAAGAAGGAAAAACCTACTTAACATCATCTGCACCAATCTGTCACAGATGTATGTACCCTTGACAGCACTGGGACAACTGAGCAGTATACAGCCCTACCTTCATGTTCAGGCTACCTTCTTGTGTTTTGTGGCACCATCACGGCACTAAATGGGTTAGATTTTAAACTGGAATAGTTCTTTAACTGCTGCATTCTCCATGGTAATGCCTCGGCCAGAGTCCACTTGCCAATCAGTACAAATTTCGTTTCCCTTTTCCCAGCATTATTAGGAATTGTCCTGATGAATCCAAGACAAGGTTTCAACATCTCTTTCAGCAATACTCTAGTACGGTACCATTAAATGACTTTGAAGAGTGGAAAAACTGGAATTAGGTTCTTTATCATTAATTAAAACCAGAACAGAATTGAACACATCTTAAATCCAATGAGGAAATGAAAAATAATAAAATTGCGACCCAAATAAAATGGAGTATCACGTTTTCTTAGATGAATATCGACATAACCTTAGTAATGTTCTCAAAGCACCTAAAAAGAATTTTACTCAACTGCAAAATGACCCATTTGTACAAAGGTAGTGTTAAACATACATCTCCTGGAAAAGATCACTGAACATAGAACATTACAGCGCAGAACAGGCCCTTCGGCCCACGATGTTGCGCCGACCAGTTTTTTTAAAAAAAAACACTGACCCACTAATCTAAACCAATCCCTTTTCATCCATAAACCTATCCACAGATCTCTTAAACGCCCCCAAACTAGGTGCATTTACAACCGCAGCAGGCAGGGCATTCCAATCCCTCACCACCCTCTGGGTAAAGAACCTACCCCTGACATCCGTCCTATAACTACCCCCCCCTTAATTTAAAGCCATGCCCCCTCGTGCTAGCTTTCTCCATCCGAGGAAAAAGGCTATCACTATCCACCCTATCTAAACCTCTAATCATCTTATATGTTTCAATAAGATCCCCTCTTAGCCTCCTTCTTTCCAGCGAAAACAACCCCAAATCCCTCAGTCTCTCCTCATAGGACCTCCCCTCCATACCAGGCAACATCCTGGTAAACCTCCTCTGCACCCTCTCCAAAGCCTCCACGTCCTTCCTGTAATGTGGGGACCAGAACTGCACACAGTACTCCAAGTGCGGCCGCACCAGAGTTGTGTACAGTTGCAACATGACGCTGCGACTCCTAAATTCAATCCCCCTACCAATAAATGCCAAGACACCGTATGCCTTCTTAACAACCTTATCTACTTGATTCCCAACTTTCAGGGATCTATGTACACATACACCTAGATCCCTCTGCTCCTCCACACTATTCAAAGTCCTCCCGTTAGCCCTATATTCAACACATCTGTTACTCCTACCGAAATGAATTACCTCACACTTCTCTGCATTAAACACCATCCGCCACCTCGCGGCCCAGCTCTGCAACCTGTCTAAGTCACCCTGCAAACAATGACACCCTTCCTCACAATCTACCACACCTCCGACTTTGGTGTCTTTAGCAAACTTACTAATCCACCCAACTATACCCTCATCCAGATCATTAATAAAAATTACAAACAGCAGTGGCCCCAAAACAGATCCCTGAGGCACACCACTCGTAACCGAACTCCATGACGAATATTCACCATCAACCACCACCCTCTGTCTCCTATCTGTTAGCCAATTCCTGATCCAAGTACCTAGATTACCCCCAATCCCATACATCTGCATTTTCTGCAGAAGCCTACCAATGGTGAACCTTATCAAACGCCTTACTAAAATCCATATATACGTCAACTGCCTTACCCCTATCCACCTCTTTGGTCACATTCTCAAAGAACTCAATAAGGTTAGTAAGGCACGACCTACCTGCTACAAAACCATGCTGACTGTCTCTAATCAATTCATTACTCTCCAAATAACTATAAATCCTATCCCGAATAATTCTTTCTAAAACCTTGCCCACAACAGAAGACTCACCGGTCTATAATTCCCAGGGAAGTCTCTGTTCCCCTTCTTAAACAATGGGACAACATTCGCTGTCCTCCAATCTTCCGGTACTATACCAGAGACCAACGATGACCTGAAGATCAGAGCCAGAGGCTCTGCAATCACCTCTCTAGCCTCCCAGAGAATCCTAGGGTTAATCCCGTCCGGACCAGGGGACTGATCTATTTTCAAGCCCTCTAGAATATCCAGCACATCCCCGGTATCAACTGCAATACTTTTATTTTACACCCCTGCACCCCAGTGTCCTCCTCAGCTACATTCACGTCCCCCTGCGTGAACACCGAAGAGAAACATTGGTTCAATGCCTCTCCAATCTCTGCCGGTTCCACACACAACTTCCCTCTACTGTCTGTAACTGGCCCTAATCTTGCCCTAACCAACCTTCTGTTCTTGACATACCTATAGAACGCCTTAGGATTCTCCTTAATCCTATCAGCCAAAGTCATCTCATGTCCTCTTTTAGCCCTTCTTAACTCCCTCTTCAACTCCCTCCTAGCCAATCTAAAGCTTTCTAATGCACTACCTGAGCCCTCAAGCCTCATCCGAACATAAGCCTCCTTTTTCTTCCTAACCAACGAAACAACTTTTTTAGTACACCACGGTTCCCTAACCCTACCAAATCCTCCTTGCCTGACAGGGACATACCTATCACAGACCCGCAGTAGCTGCTCCTTGAAAAAATTCCACATTTCGGACGTTCCCAGTCCCTGTAATCTCCTAGTCCAACCAATGCTTCCTAATTCTCTCCTAATAGCCTCATAATTACCCTTCCCCCAGCTAAAACTACTGACCCGAGGTTCATGCCTATCCCTTTCCATCACTAAGGTGAACGTAACCGAATTGTGGTCACAATCACTGAAATGCACACCAACTTCCAAGTCTAGCACCTGGTCTGGCTCATTACCCAGCACCAAATCCAATATAGCCTCACCTCTAGTTGGCCTATCTACATACTGAGTCAAAAAACCTTCCTGCACACTTTGAACAAAAACTGACCCCTCTAACGAGCTAGAGCTATAGCAATTCCAATCAATATTAGTAAAGTTAAAGTCCCCCATGACAATTACCCTATTACTTTCACTCCTAACCAGGATCGTCTTCGCAATCCTTTCCTCAGCCTCTCTAGAACTTTTTGGAGGTCTATAAAAGACTCCCAGCAGGGTGACCTCTCCTCTCCTATTTTTAATCTCCGCCCATACTACCTCAACAGACAAGTCCTCATCAAACTTCCTCTCTGACACTGTGATACAGTCCTTGACCAATAATGCTACCCCACCCCCCCCTTCTACCTCCTTCTCTACTCCGACTAAAGCATTTGTACCCCGGGACCTGCAACATCCATTCCTGCCCCTGCTCTATCCATGTCTCTGAAATGGCCACAACATCAAAGTCCCAGGTACTGATCCACGCTGCAAGTTCATCCACTTTATTGCGAATACTCCTCGCATTAAAGTATACGCATTTCAAACCCTGCTCCGCCCCACCCCCACGATGCCGTGCATTGCAGTCCCCATCTATGCCCCCCTCACTTTCACCCCCTCTACTCAGGATCCCACCCCTGAAGGTTGGATCATGGAAAATAACTTAAAATCTAAAGATGATCCTGAATTGTAACACAACATGCATGCAATTGTCAGCTTGGATCTGGAATGTCTCACTTGCTGAAACTCTGAATTGGATTTTGATTGGATTGAATTGGATATAAACAATTGTTATTAAAGACAAGTCAGATGTTTGGCTGTTTTTTTTAAATAAAGTTTGTAGTTACAATGCCCCTCCAGTAAAAGACTTTTTTTGGTTGTAACAAATGATCTTGTGGGCATGCATATGTACAAATAAGTATGAAAGTGAAATTCAACATTAGTCAGAAAAATGTGATATTGCCAAACATATTTAACCACTTGTGAACAAATAATTCACAATTACTGGACACCATAGAGACGAAACTGAAACTTTTTTAAAACTCAGATTTTATGCAACACAGTAGTTTTTCCTATTTAGACAGCAGTGCCGGTCCAAGAAAGTATACCTATGCATAAAAATTAACCCCTTTAGAAATGACAGAATAATACACAAATTAAAAACCTTTTGGCTAAGACCAACAGTAGTATCAACATGGTTATCTTGGTTGAAGTCATTAGGTTACATTTCAGCTTCATGTGAAGCAATTTTTAAAAAGTGTCATCTCGGCTTTCTGGCAAAAATGCAAATGAGATCAAGCCTTGGAGGAGGAGCTATGCTTATTCCTATCAGTATGGACCATTAGATCAAACCCAAGACAGGAGAATGAGAGCCCTGTCTTCTCAGCGTGGATCGGGAATGTCTCAACTTGTTGAGACTCTGAATCGAACTTCATTTGATTGAATTGGAATAATTTTTTTTAAAAAACACCTAGTGCCAACATCAGCAACTCCCACCTCAACCTTAAAACCCATATCATCAAGTTACAAACGCCTGAGAACTGCACAGCAGTCACAGGCTGATGCAACACAATTCAGTCACTTTTCTATACCACAGCTTTGTCAACGTAGACAAAATTTCCATTTCCTACTCCAAACTGTTGTCAAATAGACACTCACCAATCTGCTTCTCTCGCACAGACGCCGCCATCTTCCCTTTGGCCAGATGACGCCGATCGCGATGACGTGGCGATTCCGGCTCAGTGTCTACGCAATTCCCCAAGAACGCTGAGAGCGGAAGCTACAGGATGACTGGTCACAGTGCAGAGTGAATGTGCACTCTGCTGCAGGGTGACTGCACACAGTGCAGTGATTGTGCACTCTGCTGTAGGGTGACTGCACACACTGCAGAGTGATTGTGCACTCTGCTGCAGGGTGACTGGTCACAGTGCAGAGTGAATGTGCACTCTGCTGCAGGGTGACTGGTCACAGTGCAGAGTGAATGTGCACTCTGCTGCAGGGTGACTGGTCACAGTGCAGAGTGATTGTGCACTCTGCTGCAGGGTGACTGGTCACAGTGCAGAGTGAATGTGCACTCTGCTGCAGGGTGACTGCACACACTGCAGAGTGATTGTGCACTCTGCTGCAGGGTGACTGGTCACAGTGCAGAGTGAATGTGCACTCTGCTGCAGGGTGACTGGTCACAGTGCAGAGTGATTGTGCACTCTGCTGCAGGGTGACTGGTCACAGTGCAGAGTGAATGTGCACTCTGCTGCAGGGTGACTGGTCACAGTGCAGAGTGAATGTGCACTCTGCTGCAGGGTGACTGGTCACAGTGCAGAGTGAATGTGCACTCTGCTGCAGGGTGACTCGTCACAGTGCAGAGTGATTGTGCACTCTGCTGCAGGGTGACTGGTCACAGTGCAGAGTGATTGTGCACTCTGCTGCAGGGTGACTGCACACAGTGCAGAGTGATTGTGCACTCTGCTGCAGGGTGACTGCACACAGTGCAGAGTGATTGTGCACTCTGCTGCAGGGTGACTGCACACAGTGCAGAGTGATTGTGCACTCTGCTGCAGGGTGACTGCACACAGTGCAGAGTGATTGTGCACTCTGCTGCAGGGTGACTGCACACAGTGCAGAGTGATTGTGCACTCTGCTGCAGGGTGACTGCACACAGTGCAGAGTGATTGTGCACTCTGCTGCAGGGTGACTGCACACAGTGCAGAGTGATTGTGCACTCTGCTGCAGGGTGACTGCACACAGTGCAGAGTGATTGTGCACTCTGCTGCAGGGTGACTGCACACAGTGCAGAGTGATTGTGCACTCTGCTGCAGGGTGACTGCACACAGTGCAGGGTGACTGCACACAGTGCAGAGTGAATGTGCACTGCTGCAGGGTGACCGATCACTGTGCAGAGTGAATGTGCACTCTGCTGCAGGGTGACTCGTCACAGTGCAGAGTGAATGTGCACTCTGCTGCAGGGTGACTGCACACAGTGCAGAGTGAATGTGCACTCTGCTGCAGGGTGACTGCACACAGTGCAGAGTGATTGTGCACACTGCTACAGGGTGACTGCACACAGTGCAGTGATTGTGCACACTGCTACAGGGTGACTGCACACAGTGCAGTGATTGTGCACTCTGCTGCAGGGTGACTGCACACAGTGCACTGATTGTGCACTCTGCTACAGGGTGACTGCACACAGTGCAGTGATTGTGCACTCTGCTGCAGGGTGACTGCACACAGTGCACTGATTGTGCACTCTGCTGTAGGGTGACTGCACACAGTGCAGAGTGATTGTGCACTCTGCAGGGTGACTGGTCACAGTGCAGAGTGACTGCACACAGTGCAGAGTGAATGTGCACTCTGCTGCAGGGTGACTGCACACAGTGCAGAGTGATTGTGCACTCTGCTGCAGGGTGACTGGTCACAGTGCATAGTGACTGCACACAGTGCAGAGTGAATGTGCACTGCTGCAGGGTGACTGGTCACAGTGCAGAGTGAATGTGCACTCTGCGGCAGGGTGACTGGTCACAGTGCAGAGTGAATGTGCACTCTGCTGCAGGGTGACCGGTCACAGTGCAGAGTGAATGTGCACTCTGCTGCAGGGTGACCGGTCACAGTGCAGAGTGATTGTGCACACTGCTGCAGAGTGATTGTGCACACTGCTGCAGGGTGACTGCACACAGTGCAGAGTGATTGTGCACTCTGCAGGGTGACTGGTCACAGTGCAGAGTGACTGCACACAGTGCAGAGTGAATGTGCACTCTGCTGCAGGGTGACTGCACACAGTGCAGAGTGATTGTGCACTCTGCTGCAGGGTGACTGGTCACAGTGCATAGTGACTGCACACAGTGCAGAGTGAATGTGCACTGCTGCAGGGTGACTGGTCACAGTGCAGAGTGAATGTGCACACTGCTGCAGGGTGACTGGTCACAGTGCAGAGTGAATGTGCACTCTGCTGCAGGGTGACTGCACACAGTGCAGTGATTGTGCACTCTGCTGCAGGGTGACTGGTCACAGTGCATAGTGACTGCACACAGTGCAGAGTGAATGTGCACTGCTGCAGGGTGACTGCACACAGTGCAGAGTGATTGTGCACTCTGCTGCAGGGTGACTGGTCACAGTGCATAGTGACTGCACACAGTGCAGAGTGAATGTGCACTGCTGCAGGGTGACTGCACACAGTGCAGAGTGAATGTGCACTCTGCTGCAGGGTGACTGCACACAGTGCAGTGATTGTGCACTCTGCTGCAGGGTGACTGGTCACAGTGCATAGTGACTGCACACAGTGCAGAGTGAATGTGCACTGCTGCAGGGTGACTGCACACAGTGCAGAGTGAATGTGCACTCTGCTGCAGGGTGACTGCACACAGTGCAGAGTGATTGTGCACTCTGCTGCAGGGTGACTGGTCACAGTGCATAGTGACTGCACACAGTGCAGAGTGAATGTGCACTGCTGCAGGGTGACTGGTCACAGTGCAGAGTGAATGTGCACACTGCTGCAGGGTGACTGGTCACAGTGCAGAGTGAATGTGCACTCTGCTGCAGGGTGACTGCACACAGTGCAGAGTGAATGTGCACTCTGCTGTAGGGTGACTGCACACAGTGCAGAGTGATTGTGCACTCTGCAGGGTGACTGGTCACAGTGCATAGTGACTGCACACAGTGCAGAGTGAATGTGCACTGCTGCAGGGTGACTGGTCACAGTGCAGAGTGAATGTGCACTCTGCTGCAGGGTGACCGGTCACAGTGCAGAGTAAATGTGCACTCTGCTGCAGGGTGACTGCACACAGTGCAGAGTGAATGTGCACTCTGCTGTAGGGTGACTGCACACAGTGCAGAGTGATTGTGCATTCTGCAGGGTGACTGGTCACAGTGCATAGTGACTGCACACAGTGCAGAGTGAATGTGCACTGCTGCAGGGTGACTGGTCACAGTGCAGAGTGAATGTGCACTCTGCTGCAGGGTGACCGGTCACAGTGCAGAGTAAATGTGCACTCTGCTGCAGGGTGACCGGTCACAGTGCAGAGTGATTGTGCACACTGCTGCAGGGTGACTGCACACAGTACAGAGTGATTGTGCACTCTGCTGCAGGGTGACTGGTCACAGTGCATAGTGACTGCACACAGTGCAGAGTGAATGTGCACTGCTGCAGGGTGACTGGTCACAGTGCAGAGTGAATGTGCACTCTGCTGCAGGGTGACCGGTCACAGTGCAGAGTGAATGTGCACTCTGCTGCAGGGTGACCGGTCAGTGTGCAGAGTGAATGTGCACTCTGCTGCAGGGTGACTGGTCACAGTGCAGAGTGATTGTGCACTGTGCTGCAGGGTGACTGCACACAGTGCAGAGTGACTGCACACAGTGCAGAGTGAATGTGCACACTGCTGCAGGGTGACCGGTCAGTGTGCAGAGTGAATGTGCACTCTGCTGCAGGGTGACTGGTCACAGTGCAGAGTGATTGTGCACTGTGCTGCAGGGTGACTGCACACAGTGCAGAGTGACTGCACACAGTGCAGAGTGATTGTGCACTCTGCTGCAGGGTGACTGGTCACAGTGCAGAGTGAATGTGCACTCTGCTGCAGGGTGACTGGTCACAGTGCAGAGTGAATGTGCATTCTGCTACAGGGTGACTGGTCACAGTGCAGAGTGAATGTGCACTCTGCTGCAGGGTGACTGGTCACAGTGCAGAGTGATTGTGCACTCTGCTGCAGGGTGACTGGTCACAGTGCAGAGTGACTGCACACAGTGCAGAATGAATGTGCACTCTACTGCAGGGTGACTGCACACAGTGCAGAATGAATGTGCACTCTACTGCAGGGTGACTGGTCACAGTGCAGAGTGAATGTGCACTCTGCTGCAGGGTGACCGGTCACAGTGCAGAGTGAATGTGCACTCTGCTGCAGGGTGACCGGTCACAGTGCAGAGTGAATGTGCACTCTGCTGCAGGGTGACTGGTCACAGTGCAGAGTGAATGTGCATTCTGCTGCAGGGTGACCAGTCACAGTGCAGAGTGAATGTGCACTCTGCTGCAGGGTGACTGGTCACAGTGCAGAGTGAATGTGCATTCTGCTGCAGGGTGACCGGTCACAGTGCAGAGTGATTGTGCACACTGCTGCAGGGTGACTGGTCACAGTGCAGAGTGAATGTGCATTCTGCTGCAGGGTGACTGGTCACAGTGCAGAGTGATTGTGCACACTGCTGCAGGGTGACTGGTCACAGTGCAGAGTGACTGCACACAGTGCAGAATGAATGTGCACTCTACTGCAGGGTGACTGCACACAGTGCAGAGTGAATGTGCACTCTGCTGCAGGGTGACCGGTCACAGTGCAGAGTGAATGTGCACTCTGCTGCAGGGTGACTGGTCACAGTGCAGAGTGAATGTGCATTCTGCTGCAGGGTGACCAGTCACAGTGCAGAGTGAATGTGCACTCTGCTGCAGGGTGACTGGTCACAGTGCAGAGTGAATGTGCATTCTGCTGCAGGGTGACTGGTCACAGTGCAGAGTGATTGTGCACACTGCTGCAGGGTGACTGGTCACAGTGCAGAGTGACTGCACACAGTGCAGAATGAATGTGCACTCTACTGCAGGGTGACTGCACACAGTGCAGAGTGAATGTGCACTCTGCTGCAGGGTGACCGGTCACAGTGCAGAGTGAATGTGCATTCTGCTGCAGGGTGACCGGTCACAGTGCAGAGTGATTGTGCACTCTGCTGCAGGGTGACTGGTCACAGTGCAGAGTGAATGTGCATTCTGCTACAGGGTGACTGGTCACAGTGCAGAATGAATGTGCACTCTACTGCAGGGTGACTGGTCACAGTGCAGAGTGATTGTGCACTCTGCTGCAGGGTGACTGGTCACAGTGCAGAGTGATTGTGCACACTGCTGCAGGGTGACTGGTCACAGTGCAGAGTGACTGCACACAGTGCAGAATGAATGTGCACTCTACTGCAGGGTGACTGCACACAGTGCAGAGTGAATGTGCACTCTGCTGCAGGGTGACCGGTCACAGTGCAGAGTGAATGTGCACTCTGCTGCAGGGTGACTGGTCACAGTGCAGAGTGAATGTGCACTCTGCTGCAGGGTGACTGCACACAGTGCAGAGTGAATGTGCACTCTGCTGCAGGGTGACTGCACACAGTGCAGAGTGAATGTGCACTCTGCTGCAGGGTGACTGCACACAGTGCAGAGTGAATGTGCACTCTGCTGCAGGGTGACTGGTCACAGTGCAGAGTGAATGTGCACTCTGCTGCAGGGTGACTGCACACAGTGCAGAGTGAATGTGCACTCTGCTGCAGGGTGACTGCACACAGTGCAGAGTGATTGTGCACTCTGCTGCAGGGTGACTGGTCACAGTGCAGAGTGATTGTGCACACTGCTGCAGGGTGACTGCACACACTGCAGAGTGAATGTACACGTTGCCTCAGTCTTTAAGTAGCATCTCATTGCTTTTAACGAAACTTTGAATTAAATAACAATACAACACCAGAACAGGATTCTGTACATTCCACAACATTTCACAGATATCATTGAAATACTAGTCATAATTTTCCCTGCTATTTTCTTAACAAGAAATTTGTCGAACCATTGGAGAATGGCAAACTTTAATCAGTTTAAAAAGATGAGAAATGCATGAAATTATCGATCAATCACCTTTTCCTTTATTTTGAGCACATTAAACCAACTTAAATGAAAACCTGGTTAGAGACTGTCAAATTCATATTTGTAAAAGGCACACAATGCTGGATTAGAACAAAGATAATGAAAATTACAACACAGGAACAGGCCCTTTGACTTTTCAAGCCTGCACCGACTATGCTGCCTGTCTGAACTAAAAGCCCCTACTCTTCCAGAGACCATATTCCCAATTCCCATCTATTCACGTATTTGTCAAGACGCCCTATTAAAAGTCACTATCGTATCTCCTTCCGCTATCTGCTCTGACAGCGTGTTCCAGGCACCTATCACTCTCTGTGTAAAAAAATTACAAAAAAACTTGTATATCTCCTTTAAACCTTGCCCTTCACACCTGAAACATATGCCCACTCATAATTCTCTCTTCCACCCTGGGAAAAAGCTACTGACTATCCACTCTGCCCATGCCCCTCATAATCTTGTAGACTTCAATCAGATAACCCCTCAACATCTGTCGTTCCAATGAGAAGTTTCTCCAATGTCCCCTCATAGCTAATGGTCTCCATTTGATCCTGGTAAATCATTTCAGTACCCTCGCCAAAGCATCCACATCCTTCTGGTAGAATGGCTACTAGAATTGAACACTATCTTCGAAGTGCAGCCTAACTAAGGTTTATAAAGCTGCCAATCCAGTCAATTAAAGCAACATGCGTTCTTTACTTAACTTCTCCACCTGTATTGCCATTTTCAGTGACCTTTCTACCCAGAACCGTCTGCCTATCAATTCTCTTAAGAGTTTGCCATTTACTGTACATTTCACATCTGCATTAGACCTTCCAAAATGTATTAATTTGAATCCTTTGAAGAAATCAAAGCAGGCAATAGATGCATAAAGAAATTTAAAAGTAGTATTTAATAGGTTGCTGGATATGAACTTTGGTATTAAAGAAAATGTAATCGAAAAGGCAATACATTGGAAATAAAGCATATTCTTCAAATTAGCAAGATGTGAGCTAGATAAGCCAGCAACCTACAATGTAGTCAAAGAACAACACAGCACCAGAGGGTGGTGGGTGAGTGGAATCGGCTGCCGTCAGTGATGGTGGAGGCAAATTCGATAGGGTCTTTTAAGAGACTTCTGGATGAGTACATGGGACTTAATAGGATTGAGGGTTATAGGTAGCGATATGATTGGTGCAACTTGTGGGCCGAAGGGCCTGTTTGTGCTGTAGTTTTTCTATGTTCTAGATATTGCCCCACTCCCATAACATTACTGATCCTCTTATCCACCCCCCCCCACCAAGACCAATCGCAGCCCTCTCCCTCCCTTTGCACCACTAAGGTATAGTGGCAGCCCTTATCGATCTCAGGCAGGAAGAACCCCCTCTCCCACACCCTAGGCTCTCCTGCATAAGGCCCTCATCGCCTCCTTACTCCAAAGACTGTATGACACCTCTCCCTCTCTCCTTTGTTCTCAATCATGAAGGCATTGATCCATCACAGCCCTCCAATCAGCACACCTGCAAGTGCGCACTTGCCTTCCCCTCAACACTAACAAGCAAAATACATGCAACTTGCTGGAATGCTCTGCCAAACTGCCTGCAGCTGATCTGCCCTAACAAGGGGTAGCTCCATAAAAAGCTCAAGGATGGACAGGCAGGCAGGAAAAAATTACCACATGACCAGCCCCCTAACTTACTGAGAGTGAGCTGGGGAGACCGCTGGATGCGGCAGAGGCGAGGCAGGATACCCGGCCCCCCCATCCCCCCCGGAGGATGCAGGCCCAGTGGAACTAATAGCAATGCAGCCTGGGAGGCAGTTGCTGCCTCAGTCAGTGCCATGGCACTGGCCTCCCAGAACAGGGAAGCAATGCTACAAGGAGGTCAACAATCTCATCCGGGCAACAAGGACGAGTTCTCAAATCCATCAAGCATCAAGATTTGATGCTTGATGGATTTGGTGCCTAGTGAGTCATCATCACCGTCCTGCCTGCCAAAGAAACTCGCTAACACAGCATACCCAGGTCCACCACTCTGATGTGACGATGTTGCAAGAGACAGAAGGCCTTTAGAGGGTGGGTGGGGGAATCGAACCCACAGATGCAGGCCCCTAGCGATTGAGCCGCCTGGTGATCAGGGCCTCCTTAACCACCCTCGCATAATATATAACCCTTAACAAAGATATCTATAACGTTTGAATTACCACAATCCCATAGACAAAATAAAAAACCTTTTCACAGGTTTAGTACAGCACAGGCAAATGCTCACATGATATTGAAAATGGAGTCCTTTGAAGAATTAACAATTCTCAGTTTTTATAAACTCAAAACAGATTGAAGTCAGAAGTTTCCCAGAACATCAGGGATTTTAGGCAAAATAAGAACAGCAAATTCTTTCATTCAGGAAGGCAACACCTTGCTTTAAGATCATCAGCAGAATTTCCAAATAAAATGGAGTGAGACTTCTGTTAACCTTGCGATCCCTGTTAAACCCAACTGTAGCTCAGAACTGAAAATTAAACCTTAAATACACTGGGAAAAAACCTGTCTAAAAATACATGACTGTCCTAACAATGCAGGATAGAACATAGAACACTACAGCACAAACAGGCCCTTCGGCCCACAAGTTGCGCCGATCACATCATCACCTACCAACCTACAGACCTATCTATAACCCTCAATCTCATTAAACCCCATATACTCATCCAGAAGTCTTTTAAAAGACCCCAGCGAGTTCGCCTCCACCACCACTGACGGCAGCCGATTCCATTCACTCACCACCCTCTGAGTGAAAAACTTACCCCTAACATCACTTCTGAACCTCCCTCCCCGCACCTTAAATCTGTGTCCTCTCGTAGCGACCATTTCAACCCGGGGAAATAGCCTCTGAGAGTCCACCCTATCTATTCCTCTCAACATTTTGTAAACTTCTATCAGGTCGCCTCTCAACCTTCGTCTCTCCAGGGAAAAGAGTCCCAGCTCCCTCAACCTAACTTCATAAGGCATGCCTCCCAGTCCAGGCAACATCCTTGTAAATCTCCTCTGTACCCTTTCAATAGCTTCTACATCTTTCCTATAGTGAGGCGACCAGAACTGCGCACAATACTCTAAATGAGGCCTGACAAGGGTCTTATAAAGTTCCAGCATTACCTCCCGACTCCTAAACTCAATCCCTCGATTAATGAAGGCCAGTACACCATACGCCTTCTTGACCACCTCCTCCACCTGCGAGGCCGATTTAAGAGTCCTGTGGACCCGGACCCCAAGATCCTTCTGCTCCTCAACACTACTCAGACTTCTGCCCTTGATAGTGTACTCGTTCATCCCATTGGTTCTGCCAAAATGGACGACTACACATTTATCCGCGTTGAAGTCCATCTGCCACTTCTCCGCCCAGTCCTGCATCCTATCTATGTCCTGCTGCAACTTTTGCCATCCTTCCAGATCATCCACAACACCACCGACCTTCGTGTCATCAGCGAACTTACTTACCCATCCCTCCACTTCCTCATCCAGGTCATTTATGAAAATGACAAACAACAAGGGTCCCAGAACAGATCCTTGAGGCACTCCGCTGGTGACTGACCTCCATTCAGAAAAAGCCCCATCCACAACCACTCTCTGCCTTCTGCAGGCAAGCCAGTTCTGGATCCACATGGCCAAAGGCCCTTGGATCCCATGCCCTTTCACCTTCTCAAGAAGTCTTGCATGTAAAAGTAAAAGATAGTAAAAGTAATCCTAGAGTAAACACAAACCAGCCCATTTAAACCACTTACATCATAATAAAATAACTCATCGTAGTCAGCCTGGCATCATAATAACATCAGCTAAGGCTGTGAGCTGAGAAACATTGACTGTGAGAGGTGCAGAGATCAAACAAAACATCTCTTTAAGGTATACTAATGTCACACAACTATGAGCTTTAGGATCTGGTTGGCTCAATCTATGGTGGTACTATTAAGCTACTCTTGATGATGGACGTTGAAGTCCTCCACCCAGACTACATTATGTGCTGTTGACACCTCTGTGCTTCCTCCAAATAGTATTTGACATGGTGAAATACTGATTATATCAGCTGAGGGGGCATGTCTGTGATCGTTACCAAGAGGTTTCCCTCCCCATGTTTGACTTGGTGCCATGCGCCTTCATGAAGACTCCAAGAGCAACTCCCTCCTGACTGTCTGCCACTGTGGTGCCATCTCTGCTGTGTCTAACCTGCCAGTGGGAGAAGACACCTATGAATGGTGATTGGTGGTGCCTAGAGAAGGACAGAGAAAAGGAAAAGGATTGGGGTGGATTTGTTAGTTATTTATGAATCAGTGCAATGGTGAAAGAGGATCAGAAAATCTAGATGTAGAATAAGGACTCTCCAACCTCAGGTGACGTTGATTAGCCATACTAAATTGATCCTAGTGTCAGGGGATTAGCAGAATAAATATGTGGGGTTATGGGATTAGGTGGTCGGTGCACACTCGATGGGCCAAATGGCCTCCTTCTGCACTGCTGGAATTCTATGATTCTAGGAAATGAAAGTAGATCCAATATTTTGCTCTTGTCTAAGTCCTAATCAAAAATTTTAATCTCATACATGCACTAATGCATGAGGCTGAAAATGGAAAACCATAATTTTGTCCAAGGTAGTATTATTAGCATGCAAACCAAGGCAATATGCATCCACCTTAAATTGGAAAATAAAAAATTAAGGTATAGCGATGAGTGAATGCACATTATATGAAAGACACAAAAAAATCTATTTCACCATAAGCACTTAGAGCCACAATTTACAGTATCACGAATCTCCTCCAATATTGAGTCTCACTGGTTAAGAAACAAAAAAGCTTGAAAAAAAATTGAAATACGTTAGAAAGATGTAATTTATTAACCCAAATGCTTGGAAATATGCTGATGTTAAGAGGCTCAATCCAACTACAATTACAACATTTATTATACAGATTACAGGGGTCTTCACAACTTAATTGAAGTTGAAAAATCTATTATTAATAAGTTGGCAAATCTATAATCAATTCCTTTAAAGATCAGAAAATTAAAATTCTGAGTTTTGATAATTCAATGTCAGACAACATTCTTTCTTTTGATGAAGTTATCATGTTTTAGTCAGATGTTTAAACAATATATGATTTTTATTGTTGAAAACAAACAGATCATTCAAATTTATTGTGCATTGATAATAGCCAGTCATACTCATCAATTCTGCAATAGAAATAAACCATTGGATAATTGTTCAGGATAGATAGGTAGTGCAAGTGCAACAGTTTATTTTATTCACGAACAGTATTCATTCACACAATACTTAATTTGTACATGGTTATCACACTATTTCCTCCATATGAATTTTACTTTACTGGCATTGGTCTTCATTGTACGGAAAGGTATTAAAAAGTTTCCTTTCCTCTGAGTCCTGCTATATTCATCTGAAATGCATGTTTACTACTTAGAAATTTAATTCAAACGTACATTGAACTACATTTGCTCTAGTTAAGTTTATTTCCAGAATGGTTTCCCATTGTGAAATTTCTGCAATTCAGGAAAAAATGACAGAAATGCAAATATAAATTTGAATAATAGCACACTGTATGAATTTTATTAAAATGTATGAGTGCCAGACTTGTGGCACTCATTGATTTCTAAAATTAGAAATCAGTACTCAAATAGCAACTAGTATTAAGTTGGATAGGACGCAATGAGCCAGTGCAGTGCAAGGAAAATTGTACAACTTGTGAAGCAATGTCTTTCTCAGAAATGCATGAACAAACATTTTGACAATAATGACATCTAATAAACCTCTTATGCTGACAACAACACCAAGCTATTTTATTTTAATACTGTTAAAGCATGTGTTAATTTTTGTCATTAATTAGTTCTTTATAACATTTTCTAAACAACTTTTGGAAATACTTTTCTGGGGTTGCCACTACAAAGTAATTTACAATTACATTACAAGTATAATCTGTGTGATGGTTATAAGGTTAGGAATATAAGAATATAAAGCACTTCTCCAGACAATAAATAGCAGTATCCAGTGAAATAGAAATCCTTTTCCAGGAAACAAATAGGAGAAAGTAGTGGGGAAAAAAAAGAGTACAAGTAAAAATAAACTCGAATTCCTCATTTAAAAAGTAAAGACAGTCAAACTTGAAAGTGTTTCAAGTCATTACTATGGCAAATTCTATTTGGTTTAGAAAATTCAGGAATTTAATTTAGTTGTTTATCCCCTACAAATGTTGTCTTCTTGAGCCATGTTCCAGTGAATACATACATACTACAACAGTACATACTATCCGCATGCAATTGATTTTACATTTATTGCTTGACTTGTCAGATTTCATATCAAACAATCTTTAAAAAAAACTCTTAACCAGTTAATTAAGCAATTGCATATGCTCATGCAACATTAATCAAAACAAAAATGCAAAATCCCTTCTTGTGGATAATGTATTGATTTTGAAAATTAATTTTAAATCTCCCTGCTGTTTCAATTTTTTCATCACCTTTGTTTATTGGCTCCCCTTGTACTGCATCACATTTGCCAGAAAAAACAGCAGAATTGTGATTCAACACCACTAACCAGGCAAAGAGCTATCCAACTTGAGACACTGTACAGGTTCCTTTCCCTCAGTACTATTTACAGATGGTGCAACCAATCTCAGAAAATAATGGAGCATTCCAATATAAATCTGAGTCCCTCCCAGCAAACTGAAATGTATCAACATACTGGGAGGGCAACTGATTTACATTGGCAATTCTTACTAACTTTGACTTCCGTCCCAACATGTGATGCAGTAACACCAAGACGTCCCATCCCTGAAGAGGAATCATAACCTCTTTCCTCTTTTAAACATATGGTTGGGGGCTCCAAATGTTTTTTGCAAGGCCTTGCTAAAGAAATATAAATAAAACAAAACTTCTGGAACTATTTGTCTAATACAGAAAGGAAACTGCCACATGTTAATGTACAAGATTTAATATTTGATTGCAAAAACTTAAGAGTTAGATCCTTTTTCATCTAGGTGTATTACAGATAGCAAAATCCATACATTCTTTAAATTCTTCATATGTTTTTGACATTGGTAGTTTCAAACAATTGAGGCATGTTTGTCCTGTCGGAAATCTGTACTGTATTATTCCATCACTATGCAAGAATTTAATTGAGGGGCCAGGAAGAAAGCTGATAGCTGGACTGACATTTGTACCAGTTGCAAAAGTCAAGATTTCCTCAAAAGAAGCTTTAGTTGTTCCATCTGAAAAGAAAAAATATTTAATTTACAAAAGAATGTGTAATAGAACCTGGTTATACTGATCGATTCGACCAGTCACCCTGTTGTGCATCACGATACAGCTACATGTAGCTGAAGACAGTAAGAAGTCTCACAACACCAGGTTAAAGATCAACAGGTTTATTTGGTAGCAAAAGCTTTCGGAGCGCTACCCCATCGTCAGGTAAGTGGAAGTTCTGGACACAAACAGGGCATATAAAGACACAAACTCAATTTACAAAATAATGGTTGGAATGTGAATCTTTACAGATAATCTAGTCTTAAAGGTACAGACAATGTGAATGGAGAGAGTGTTAAGCACAGGTTAAAGAGATGTGTATTGTCTCCAGACAGGACAGTTAGTGAGATTTTGCAAGCCAGGCAAATCTCACTAACTGTCCTGTCTGGAGACAATACACATCTCTTTAACTTGTGCTTAATGCTCTCTTCACTCACATTGTCTGTACCCTTAAACCTTGATTACCTGTAAAGACTCAAATTCCAAACATTATTTTGTAAATTGAGTTTGTGTCTTTATATGCCCTGCTTGTGAACAGAATTCCCACTTAACTGACGAAGGGGCAGCACTCCAAAAGCTAATGGCTTTTGCTACCAAATAAACCTGTTGGACTTTAACCTGGTGTTATGAGACTACCTACTGTGTTTATCCCAGTCCAACGTCGGCATCTCCACATTGTAGCTGAAGAATCAGGTAAAGTTTATTTATTAGTCACAAATAAGACTTACATTAACACTGCAATGAAGTGAAATTCCCTGAATCACCACATTCTGGTGCCTGTTTGGGTCAATGCACCTAACCAGCATGTCTTTTGGACTGTGGGAGGAAACCGGAGCATCCGGAGGAAACCCATGCAGATACGGTGAGAATGTGCGAACTCCACAAACAGTGACCTAAGCCGGGAATCGAACACGGGTCCCTGGCTCCGTGAGGTAGCAGTGCTAACCACTGTGCCACCATGCCACCCCATGGTCAGAACAGATGGGAAGGTCTTCAAATTAAAAATACAAGATAGTTTTTAAGATGAACACATCTTGTAGAAGTATGTTTTCAGCCTAGATTTTCAATCCCATATGTAACTAATCAACAAAAAATAAAATTCCTTCTAGTGGTAATATATTCTGAAATGTAATTTTTGAAATCAAAGTAATGAGTTGCTTTCCATGCAACATGGTCAGTCACATTATTCACAGCTCAAATGCATTAAAGAACAATGTTGCTTTGTAAGTACAGATTACATGGGAAGATACATTCCTGAATTTGCAAAAGAACCTGCCTGAAGTGTCTTAATTCTAAGGATAGCTACTTCCTAGGACAGGTTAATCTCAATTCCCTCCTCAAAAAGTTTAGCTAGACAGTCTGAAATTGTCTCTGGACCTACACTGCAAACACAATGGTTAATCCAAAGCCCATCCCCTGCAAATACTTTGGGGTAGCACATTACAGAATCCAAGTACATTCGATTCAATTCCATTCTCTGGTTGAGTTGAAGTGATTTTGCGTCATATGTTTCAGATGTGAACGAAAGCTCGCTAATAGTTTGTGAAAGATTACACAAAGTATTGTTTCTTTCACTATGCATTTCAACTGAAAGAATATTTAGCTTTTAAGAAACCACAAACCAGAAAGTACACACATTTTGTGATCTATTCAAGCCAATTAACAAATGATCAGAGGCTGCTTTCCAAAAATTAAATGGAATAAACAATTATCTAGAATATAGTGCAAAATATTTTAGAGTAATAATCAGATTCTTTGCAAGTTGCCATTGTTGCAATTTGAATCATTGAATAGAATCATAAAATAGTGACAGTACAGGAGCAGTCGTTTGACCTGTTGTGCTTGCTCTCTGAATCAACATTTCAGCAAATCCCACTTACCAACCTAGTTCCCATAGCCCTTCAATTTTTCTCTATAAACAATTCTCTTTCAAAGGCTCCGATTGAATGTGCCTCCAGCACGCTGAGGCAGTGCATTTCAGATAATAACGATTCAAAGTGGCGAAAAGTTTTTCCTTATGTCACTGTTGCTTCTTTAAATCAATGCCCACTGATTCTTAGAACCATAGAATCCTTACACTACAGAAGGAGGCCATTCAGCCCATCAAGTCTGTACCAACTCTCTGAAAGAGCATCTTATCCAGGCCACCCCTCCCACCCTATCCCCATGCAGCCATCTTTAAACATTAAGGGGCAATTTAGCACAGCCAATCCACCTAATCTGTACATCCTTGGAGTGTAACAGAAAACTGCAGCACCTGGAGGAAACCCATGCAGACACGGGGAGAACATGCAAACTCCACAGTCAAGGTTGGAATTGAATCTGGGTCCCTGGCGCTGTGAAGTAGCAGTGACAGCCACTGTGCCACCCTGCGGCCCTCAAACAATGGCATCCAACAAGGGCTCTGACACCTTAGATACTTAGAGACTACAGGGAGGTGACCCTGTAATCATCACCATAATTACTTCATTAGGGCTGGGGAAGTTCCCAAAACCTCAGGAACAGAATGAAGTAGTGAAATGTTACACAACTTACTGCACAGGCAAAAAATACACCAACAGCAATCCACTGTGAATGGAAACTGTTTTCTATTCTGTTTAGCCCCGTCATAATTTTGAACACCTCTTATCGAATTTCCTCTTAATCTTCTCACCTTTATTAATCATTATCCTTTGACAATATGAGCCCAACATTGGAAGTAAATTATTTTGTTCATTCTTCAGTAGCTAGATGAGCTGTACAAAATATACAGTTCAATTTTAAGGGGATAGCATCATAAATCTATGCTGTAAAAAATCTTAATCATACCTTCTACATCTGCTAAGTAATCTCTCCAGAAACCAATCACTCTGGATTCTGCAATCCTTCTTGTGCTTCCATTTGGTGAAAAGTTGATTGAGAAAAGTGTTTCAAATGTCTCTGCTGTTAATTTCTGAGGTTTGTAGCACAACAGCTCAGCAAATATTTCTGGGTATTTCTGAATGTTTTCCAACAAACCAAGAACTTTCAATCCTTCACGGAATCTGAGATAAAGAACCAGAATATTAAGAGACAGCTCTTGTGATATTGTTTAATACTATATTTGTAAGGATTTTAAAATCTAAAGCTTCACTAACCTATTTCAAATATCAACATTAGTAGAAGGGAACAGTATCCTCAGGAAATAAGTTAAATCATCAACATAAGGTTTACCATTGTAGAATGGAAGTATCTTCCACACACAATGGAAGTAGTCTAAGTTATTCATACGGAAAATAATCAAGATACATGCTATATAATTTTAGGAACAAACACATTTTGTTTAGTAACAAACCCTTGCGACTTCACCTTCTGGTGCAGAAAGTGAAGTCGCTTGGGATCAGAGGTGAGCTGACATGGTGGGTACAAAACTGGCTCAGTCAAAAAAGACAGGATAGCAGTAGAAGGGTGCGTTTCTGAATGGAGGGCTGTGACAAATGGCGTTCCTCAGGAATCAATGCTGGGACCTTTGATTAATAAGTTTGCAGATGACACAAAGGTTGGTGGATTTGCGGATAGCAATCAGGACCATCAGAGGAAACAGCAGGAAACAGATCAGTTGGAGACTTGGGCGGAAAGTTGGCAGATGGAGTTTAATAAGGACAAATGTGAGGTAATGCATTTTGGAAGGTCTAATACAGATTGGAAATATACAATAAATGGCAGAACCCTTAAGAATATTGATAGGCAAAGGGGTCTGGGTGTACAGGTATACAGGTCACTGAAAATGGCAATGCAGATGGAGAAGATAGTCAAGAAGACATACGGCATGATTGCCTTAATCGGCTGGGGCATTGAGTTTAAAAGATAGCAAGTCATGTTGCAGCTTTATAGAACCTTAGTTAGGCTACACTTGGAATATAGTGTTCAATTCTGGTTGCCATACTACCAGAAGGATGTGGAGGCTTTGAAGAGGGAACAGAAAAGATTTAAGAACGTAAGAACATAAGAAATAGGAGCAGGAGTAGGCCATCTAGCCCTTCGAGCCTGTCCTGCCATTCAATAAGATCATGGCTGATCTGTCGTGGCTCAGTTCCACATTCCCGCCCTCTCCCCATAACCCTTAATCCCCTCTCTTATCAAAAACCCGTCAACCCGCGTCTTAAAAATATTTAGCGAGGTAGCCTCCACCACTTCAACGGGCAGAGAATTCCAGAGATTTACCATCCTTTGAGTGAAGAAGTTCCTCCTCAACTCCGTTCTAAACCGCCCCCCCTTTATCTTGAGGCTGTGCCCCCTAGTCCTACTATCCTTTGAGTGGGAAGAGTCTCTCCACCTCTATCCTATCCATCCCATTCATCATCTTATATGTCTCAATGAGATCTCCCCTTATTCTTCTAAACTCTAACGAGTACAAGCCTAGTTTATTCAGCCTCTCCTCATAGCTCAACCCCCTCAACTCCGACATTAGCCTAGTAAACCTCCTCTGCACTCCCTCCAAGGCCAAAATATCCTTGCGTAAGTACGGCGCCCAAAACTGCACACTGTACTCCAGCTGCGGCCTCACCAATGCCCTATACAGCCGCAGCAAGACCTCCCTACTTTTATATTCAATCCCCCTCGCTATGAAGGCCAGCATCCCATTCGCCTTCCTGACCACCTGCTGCACCTGTAGGCTGGGTTTTTGCGACTCATGCACAAGGACCCCGAGGTCCCTCTGCACCGTCGCCTGCTGCAGTTTTTCTCCACGTAAGTAATAATCCTTCCTACCATTATTCCTACCAAAGTGGACCACCTCGCACTTGCCAACATTAAATTCCATTTGCCAGTTCCTGGCCCATTCGCCCAGCCTATCTAGATCCTTCTGTAGACTCTCCACACCCTCCGCACAATTTGCCGTTCCACCAATCTTGGTGTCATCAGCAAATTTCGACACCATACACTCGGTTCCCTCCTCCAGATCATCTATATAAATGGTAAATAGCTGAGGCCCCAGCACCGACCCCTGGGGCACTCCACTAGTCACCATCCGCCAATCCGAATAGCACCCATTGACCCCCACTCTCTGCCTCCTATTTGACAACCAATCCTCTATCCACGCTAACACCCTACCCCCAACTCCATGTCCCCTGACCTTCTGCAATATTTACCAGGATGTTGCCTGGTATGGATGGTATTACTTATGAGGAGAGGTTGGAGAAACTTGGTTTGTTCTCACTGGAACGATGGAAGTTGAGGGATGACCTGATAGAAGTCTACAAGATTATGAGAAGCATGGACAGAGTGGATAGTCAGAAGCTTTTTCCCAGATTGGAAGAGTCAATTACTAGAGGGCACAGGTTTAAGATGCGAGGGGCAAGGTTTAAAGGAGATGTATGAGGCAGATTTTTCACAGAGTAGTGGGTGCCTGGAACTCGTTGCCAGGGGAGATAGTGGAAGCAGATACGGTAGTGACTTTTAAGGGACACCTTGACAAACGTATGAATAGGATGGGAATATAGGGATATGGTCCCTGGAAAAATAGGGGGTATTACTTAAGTCAGACAGCGTGGATGGTGCAGGCTTGGAGGGCCGAAGGGCCTGTTCCTGTGCTGTAATTTTCTTTGTTCTTTGTATGTAATTATATGTGATTCCTTTTATCTTAAAAGAATTAAAACAAATTCATATAAGTCTTGACTCAAACAATACAACAAAAACACAAATGCACATTTTCAATGTCTTTAACATAGAATCATAGAACAGTTACAGCATGGAAAGCAGTCTCTTGTGGAAATGTGCCTTGACTGTACCCGAATTATCTCCTCTATAAAGGTGGCCTATTATCTGGCAGCTCTGATTTTAGCCCACTGAGTTTTGCTCTCCCTCAATTAATCAGTCTGTGTCTTACTCTGGATTGCTGATTGTCCTTTTCCCTATGATATAATGATCACTGTCTCCCAAAAGATTCCCCCAATGACACTTGATCCACTTGACAGCTCTTATTTTTAAGAGTCAGGTCCAGAAATGCCGACCTATCCTTCACACTTTACTAGCCCTTAATAAACTGGAATTGTCATAGTGCTACATTATAATCACACATTCACTATTGCACTTCTCTGTAAATTCCTTGAAAATTTGTTCACCTACATCTTTTCTACAAGTTGAATGAATATAGTAAGCATTATAATGGCAATTTTATTGTTTCTTAGCACTAGCCATATAGATTTGTCCTCGACTCATCTATGACATTCTCCCTCCAATACAACAACTTTACATCCATAAATATCTAGTCCCAATCCCATCTTTCAGGTCTCCATTACTGCCACGACATCAAATTACCACATGGCAAACTGGACCTACACTCACCCACTTTATTAATTACACACCATGCCACAAAGCAGAGAGATGATAACACAGTGTGTCTGACAGGGAGCATGTGAGAACAGTAAGACAATTTAACATTGAGCCTGAGAGGGATCAGTGCAACAGCAGTGAGAGAATAAAACTTAAGAGACGGCAGTGCAGGAGAATCTGTGTTCAAAACAAGAAGTGTGAAGTGACAATGAAGATTCAAATTAGGAGTTGGGAAATTACAAATCTTCAATCTTAGCTAGTATAACAGCAAATTACTTCAATAAGGTGCCTCACAAAAGGTTGCTGCAGAAGGTTAGGGTACATGGAGTTGGGGGTCAAGTGTTAGAGTGGATTGAGGATTGGCTATCTAACAGGAAGTAGAGAGTTGGAATAAATGGGTGCTTTTCTGGTTGGCAGCTGGTGACTAGTGGCATGCCGCAGGGATCGGTGCTGGGGCCTCAACTGTTTACCATATACACAGACAATCTGGAGGAGGGGGCTGAGTGTACGGTCACAAAATTTGCTGATGATACGAACTTGAGTGGAAAAGCGAATTGCATGGAGGACGCGGAAAGTCTGCAGAGAGATCTGGATAGGCTGAGTGAGTGGGTGAGGACCTGGCAGATGGAGTACAACGTTAGCAAATGTGAGGTTATCCACTTTGGAAGAAATAATAGTAGGATGGAATATTATTGAAATGGTGAAAAGCTGCAGCATGCTACTGTGCAGATGGACCTGGGGGTCCTTGTGCACAGATCACAAAAATTCAGTCTGCAGGTGCAGCAGGTGATCAAGAAGGCAAATGGAATGTTGGACTTTATTGCAAGGGAGATAGAATATAAAAGCAGGGAGATCTTGCTGCAACTGTACAAGACACTGGTGAGGCCGCAACTGGAGTACTGGAGTTTTGGTCCCCTTATTTGCGAAAGGATGTATTGGTCTTGGAGGGAGTACAGAGGAGGTTCACCAGGTTGATACCGGAGATGAGGGGGTTAGCTTATGAGGAGAGATTAAATAGACTGGGCCTGTACTCATTGGAGTTTAGAAGGCTGAGGGGGGATCTTATAGAGACTTACAAGATAATGAAGGGGCTAGATAGGGTAGAGGTAGAGAGATTCTTTCCGCTTAGAAAGGAAACCAGAACTAGAGGGCACAGTATCAAAAGAAGGGGGGTGGCAGTTTAGAATAGAGTTGAGGAGGAACTTCTTCACTCAAAGGATGGTGAATCTCTGGAATTCTCTGCCCATTGAAGTGGTGGAGGCGACCTTGTTGAATATATTTAAGTCACGGGTAGATAGATTTCTAATAGACAAGGGAATTAAGGGTTATGGGGAGCAGGTGGGAAAGTAGAACTGATCCACTTCAGATCAGCCATGATCTTATTGAATGGTGGGGCAGGCTCGAACGGCTAGATGGCCTCCTCCCGCTCCTATTTCTTATGTTCTTACTTATGACCTAGAGCAGGTCAATAGATATTCATTAAAATCAATGGTTTAAACAGGATACTAAATGAAAACAGAGGTTTTTTAATATTATGGACAGGAATGAGACCTAGTCATGATATTAAATTCCTGCACCACATGGGAACTTCTGGACACTTCAAATGGTTTGGGTCACCATGTGTGTGGCAGGTGTCTCCAGCTGCTCCAGATTGAGCTCAACATTTTCTAGCTTGAGGGGTAGCTGTGGTACCTATGGAGCATCAGGCAAAATGAGAGTTCCATGGATCATACTTACCAGGATCTGGTCACAGCATAGGGAATGAGAGGACAGGGGACAGATAGTCATCCAGAAGAAAGAGATGGGTAGCACAGGAGTCTGGCCTGTCAGAAGAACATAAGAACTAGGTGCAGGACTAGGCCAGTTGGCCCCTCGAGCCCACCCCGCCGTTCAATAAGATCATGGCTGATCTTTATGTGGACTCAGCTCCACTTACCTGCCTGCTTACCGTAACCCTTCATTCCTTTACTGTTCAAAAATTTATCTTTGCCTTAAAAACATTCAATGAGGTAACCTCAACAGCTTCACTGGACAGGGAATTCCACAGATTCACATCTTTGGGTGAAGATGTTCCTCCTCAACTCAATCCTAAATCTGCTCCCCCTTATTTTGAGGCTACGCCCCCAAGTTCTGGTTTCACCCACCAGTGGGAAACAACTTCCCTGATTCTAGTTTATCTATTCCCTTCATAATTATATGTTTCTATAAAATCCCCCCTCATTCTTCTAAATTCCAATGAATACAGTCCCAATCTACTCAGTGTCTCCTCATAAGCCAACCCTCTCAACTCCAGAATCAATCTAGTGACTCTCCTTTATATCCCCTCCAGTGCCAGTATAACCTTTCTCAAGTAAGGAAACCAAAGCAGTACTCTAGGTGTGGCCTCACCAGCACCTTATACAGCTGCAACATAACCTCCCTGTTTTTAAACTTCATCCCTGAGGCAATGAAGGACAACATTCCATCTGTCTTTTTAATTGCCTGCTGCACCTGCAAACCAACTTTTTGTGATTCATGCACAAGGACACCCAGGTTCCTCAGCACAACAATATGCTGCAATATTTTACAATTTAAATAATAGTCCATTTTGCTATTATTCCTACCAAAATGGATGACCATGCATTTACCAACATTATACTCCATCTGCCAGACTCTTGCCCACTCACTGAATCTAAATCCCTTTGCAGACATTCAGTGTCCTCTGCACACTTCACTCCACCATTCATCTTACTGTCATCTGCAAACTTTGACACACTTGGTCCCCAACTCCAAATCACCTATTATAAACAATTGTGGTCCCAATCCTGATGCCTGAAGCACACCATAGTCATTGACTGCCGAACAGAAAAACACCCATCTATCCCCACTCTTTGCTTTGTTAGTTAACCAATCTTCTATCCATACTAATTGATTACCTGTAATGCCATGCACCTTTATCTTATGCAGCAGCCTTTTGTGTGGTCCCTGTCAAATGCCTTCTGAAAATCCAGATACACCACATCAACGGTTGTCTGTTATCCACTGCACTCGTAATGTTCTCAAAGAATTCCACTAAATTAGTCTGCCATCGTCAAACATGTATACAGTATTAGGAACTGCTGGAAGTGACAGTACCTTGAAGCAATACAACCCAACCATGGCACCAATTGATAAGGGACCGTATAGGAAGGAACAAGTGTAGAAATGAAGTTTTTCTTGGAGATTCCATAATTAGGGTGGACTATTGATGGACAAGTCTGTAACCTCTATTGTGAGTCATATAGTGGGTGTTGCCTCCCTGGTGGTAAAGAGCATCATAAGAGAGGGTGTAGAATATTTTGCAGAGAGAACAAATTGAACCAAAAGTTTTGGTGTATGTTGGTACCAATTACATAGAATTGAGATATTTAGATCCTAAAGTCACATTTACAGGAGTTAGGGAGTAAGTTATAGAACATAGAACATTACAGCGCAGAACAGGCCCTTCGGCCCATGGTGTTGCGCCGACCAATTAAAAAAGCAATGACCCTCTAACCTAAACCAATCCCTTTCCATCCATAAACCTATCCACAGATCTCTTAAACGCCCCCAAACTAGGCGCATCTACAACTGCAGCAGGCAGGGCATTCCAATCCCTCACCACCCTCTGGGTAAAGAACCTACCTCTGACATCCGTCCTATATCTACCACCCCTTAATTTAAAGCCATGCCCCCTCGTGCTAGCTTTCTCCATCCGAGGAAAAAGGCTATCACTGTCCACCCTATCTAAACCTCTAATCATCTTGTATGTTTCAATAAGGTCCCCTCTTAGCCGCCTTCTTTCTAACGAAAACAACCCCAAATCCCTCAGTCTCTCCTCATAGGACCTTCCCTCCATACCAGGCAACATCCTGGTAAACCTCCTCTGCACCCTCTCCAATGCCTCCACATCCTTCCAATCATGTGGGGACCAGAACTGCACACAATACTCCAAGTGCAGACGCACCAGAGTTTTGTACAGTTGCAACATGACATTGCGGCTCCTAAATTCAATCCCCCTACCAATAAACGCCAAGACACCGTATGCCTTCCTAACTACCTTATCTACTTGATTCCCAACTTTCAGGGATCTATGTACACATACACCTAGATCCCTCTGTTCATCAACACTTTTCAGAGTCCTACCGTTAGCCCTATACTCTACACATCTGTTATTCCTGCCAAATTGAATTACCTCACACTTTTCCACATTAAACTCCATCTGCCACCTCTCGGCCCAGCTCTGCAACTTGTCCAAGTCTCTCTGTAAACTATGACACCCCTCTTCACTATCTACCACTCCTCCGACTTTGGTGTCATCAGCAAATTTACTGATCCACCCAACTATACCCTCATCCAGATCATTTATAAAAATTACAAACAGCAGTGGCCCCAAAACAGATCCCTGAGGCACACCACTTGTAACCGAACTCCATGACGAACACTTTCCATCAACCGCCACCCTCTGTCTCCTATCTGCTAGCCAATTCCTGATCCAATTAACTAAATCACCCCCAATCCCATACATCTGCATTTTCTGCAGAAGCCTTCCATGGTGAACCTTATCAAACGCCTTACTAAAGTCCATATATACCACGTCAACTGCCTTACCCCCATCCACCTCTTTGGTCACTTTCTCAAAAAACTCAATAAGGTTAGTAAGGCACGACCTACCCTTCACAAAACCGTGCTGACTATCTCCAATCAATACATTACTCTCTAAATAACTATAAATCCTATCCCTAATAATTTTTTCTAAAACTTTGCCCACAACAGAAGTGAGACTCACCGGTCTATAATTCCCGGGGAAGTCTCTGTTCCCCTTCTTAAACAATGGGACAACATTCGCTATCCTCCAATCCTCTGGCACTATACCTGTGACCAACGACGACCTGAAGATCAGAGCCAGAGGCTCTGCAATCGCCTCTCTTGCCTCCCAGAGAATCCTAGGGTAAATCCCGTCTGGCCCAGGGGACTTATCTATTTTCAAACCCTCAAGAATATCTAGCACATCCTCCTTATCAACTGCAATACTATCCAGTTTACAGCCCTGTATCCCAGTGTTCTCCACAGCTACATTTATGTCTCCCTGCGTGAATACCGAAGAGAAATATTGGTTCAATGCCTCTCCAATCTCTTCCGTTCCACACAAAACTTCCCACTGCTGTCTCGAACTGGCCCTAATCTTGCCCTAACCAATCTTCTGTTCTTAACATATCTATAGAACGCCTTAGGATTCTCCTTAATCCTATCAGCCAAAGTCTTCTCGTGTCCTCTTTTAGCTCTTCTTAACTCACTCTTTAACTCCCTCCTAGCCAATCTAAAGCTTTCCAGTGCACAAGCTGAGCCCTCAAGTCTCATCCTGAAATAAGCCTCCTTTTTCCTTTTAACCAGCGAAACAACTTTTTTAGTGCACCACGGTTCCCTTGGTCGACCATTTCCTCCTTGCCTGACAGGGACATACATATCAAGGACTCGCAGTAGCTGCTCCTTGAAAAAACTCCACATTTCGGACGTTCCCAGCCCCTGTAATCTCCTAGTCCAACCTATGCTTCCTAATTCTCTCCTAACAGCCTCATAATTACCCTTCCCCCAGCTAAAACTACAGTCCTGAGGTTCCAGTCTATCCCTTTCCATCACTAAGGTGAACGTAACTGAATTGTGGTCACTATCACCAAAATGCACACCAACTTCCAAGTCTAACACCTGGTCTGGCTCATTTCCCGGCACCAAATCCAATATAGCCTCACCTCTAGTCGGTCTATCTACATACTGAGTCAAAAAACCTTCCTGCACGCTTTGTGCAAAAACTGACCCCTCTAACGAGCTAGAGCTATAGCTATTCCAATCAATATTAGTAAAGTCCCCCATAACAATTATCCTATTACTTTCACTCCTATCCAGGATTGTCTCCGCAATCCTTTCCTCAACCTCTCTAGAACTTTTAGGAGGTCTATAAAAGACTCCCAACAGGGTGACCTCTCCTCTCCTATTTCTAATCTCAGCCCATACTACCTCAACAGACAAGTCCTCATCAAACTTCTTCTCTGACACTGTGATACAATCCTTGACTAATAATGCTACCCCTCCCCCCCTTCTACCTCCTTCTCTACTCCGACTGAAGCATTTGAACCCCGGAACCTGCAACAACCATTCCTGCCCCTGCTCTATCCACGTCTCTGAAATGGCCACAACATCAAAGTTCCAGGTACTGATCCACGTTGCAAGTTCATCCACCTTATTGCGAATACTCCTCGCATTAAAGTATACGCATTTCAAACCGTGCTCTGCTCCACCCCCACGATGCCATGCATTGCAGTCCCCATCTATGCCCCCCTCACTTTCATCCCTGCTACTCAGGATCCCACCCCCACCTCTGAATCAGTTTAAACCCCCCTGCATAGCCTTTGCAAATTTTCCCCCCAAGATATTGGTTCCCCTCTGATTCAGGTGTAGACCATCACTCTTGTAGAGGTCCCACCTTCCCCAGAATGAGCCCCAATTGCTCAAGAACCTGAACCCCTCCCTCCTACACCATCCCCTCAGCCATGAGTTCAAACTTTCCCTCTCTCTGTTCCACTCTAAACTATCCCGTGGCACAGGCAAGAGTCCCGAGATAACCACTCTGTCTGACTTGGCCTTAAGTTTCCACCCCAACTCCATAAATTTCTGCTTAATATCCCCTTCCCTTATCCTCCCTATGTCATGCGTCCCCACATGAACTATGTCTTGGGGCTGACTCCCCTCTCCCCTAAGAGTCCTGAACACCCTCTCTGAAACATCCCGGACCCCAGCCCCTGGGAGGCAACACACCAGCCCTGAGTCCCTACCATTACTGCTGACTCTCCTATCTGTCCCCCTAACTATGGAGTCCCCAATCACCAGGCCCAATCTTTTACTTCCCCTATCCACCTGAGCCTTCACAACAGTCTCACCTCCAGAGACCTGCTCCCTTTGGCTATCTCCAGTTGATTCCTCCTCAACTGTAGCCTCCAGGACAGAAAACTTATTTTGGAGGGGAACAGCCCTAGGGGATTGTTTCCCCAATTGTTTCTTATCCCTCTTCCTAGCAGTTACCCAAGACTCATTTTTAGGAGTGACTATCTCCTTGTAACTCCTATCAATGTCTGCCTCAACCTCCCAAATTATCCGGAGTTCCTCCAATTCCAGCTCCAGCTCTTTAACACGCTCCTCCAGAAGCTGCAAGCATTCACACTTCCTGCAGGTAAAATCAGCAGAAACACTACTGGTGTCCCTCACCACATACATACCGCAGGAGGTGCAGTTTACTGCCTGAACTGTCATCTCTGAAACAAATTCCAGGAGAGAAAAAAAAACTTCCCACACACTTATTATTAGGTTAGAGGAGGGGGGAGGGTGGGATTCTCTACCTGTGTAGAGGATCGGGTATCCTCTCTGTACCAATTTATAGGGTCAGAGAGACACAAAAAGAAAACTACAAATACCAGTAAGCCTCCTAGTGACGACTTCCGGTTTCTAACTAATTTATCTGGATTATTCCAGTGTCACACGATAGCCAGAGCAGAATTAGGAAGATATGGATATCAATGCATAGCCTGAAGCACAGTGCAGATGGGGGTGCTTCAGATTCTTAAAGCATTGGGAATAGTTCTGGGACAGAAGGCACCTATTCAAAAGGGATGAGTTGACCTCAACAGAACTGAGAAAAACATCCCTGCGGGATGTTTCAATAGTTGGGAAGAGTAAACTAAAAGGACAAGGAATGGGTGGTGGCAAAAGAGGAATAAAATGAGATTGTTGAATTATTGTAGAGAGGTGAGTAGTACCAAATTAGATAGCAGCAGATCAAAGAGAACTATGAGGAAAGCAAAGGCAGGATTACAATGCGATTACATAAACACACAAAGGTTGCTGAATAAAGTTGATGGGCTACAAGCACAAACAGTAGTGTGGAAATAAGATATGCTATCAATGAAGTGTTGAGAACCCTACAGTGTTAAAACCGTGAAGGATAACTTGAAACACAGGTTCTTATTGTTGTATATTTGTTTGGAAAAATGTGAGGAACTAGTCCAGTCATTATATAAAAAATATTTACTAAAGTAGAAGAAAAAAAACAGGTGTTACTTACGTATATTAATAACTAAACACACTGTCTTATCTGAAATTACCTCATTCCCAAAATATACTCACATTCCATGAACTCACTAAGATATCACTTTTGTAACTGAACAACATCCACTTTTGTAACTAAAGAACTCAAATTCAGATCGTAATTACCACAGAATACAGTGAAGGTATGTAGTTACATCTTAGAAGAGAATATCTGAAATCTGCCATGGCTCCAAATGTTAGATGGAACAGGCATCCGTGGCTTTGGTCACGGATGGAACTGGCTTCTCTAAAGATTTTGGCTAGTCTAGCTGTTCGATAGAAAACAAGCCTGTTTCCTCAATGAGAGTTCTGGCAGTTATACTGTTCAGCTGCTTTGATGTCCACCCCATGGATTTGGCCGTCGATCTCTCAAATTCCTTGCCTTTGGAAGTTATCAATTTTGTGTAGCTCAATTGATCTCTGGTGAACAATGTTTCTGATGTGGCAATTTGCACCTCAATTTCTCTGGATGCCTACTAATCTTATTACTGGGCAAATCACATCTCAATATTCCTCCAGATACCTGCTACTCATGTTACTATCTGCTATTTCTATTTTCATCTCAAATACACTGTTAACTATGTTAACTTTCAAATTCTTGACATGTCCCCTCTTTCTAAAAATGAAACATTTGAAAGACACTTTCATTTTTTAATTGTTCTACCTTATCAGCCATTACAAAGATTTAAGAGCGTGGATTAACAATAAAAGATACCCCAGAAAACATACATCTAATGTTCTTTTATATAAAAGTACACAATGACAATCTCTCTGCCAGCCATATGAATGATTTTTAAATTAAATGATTACAACAACCATTGGAATAACCTGGTGTTCAGATCTCAAAATCTTCACAGAAATTTTAGGGGATTATGGTTTATACATAAGATTGTTTCTGCTGAAATACTGGCAACATAAATCTCAAAATGTTATAATGCCAGTACCTCTTTCTAAATGGTGGAATACTTGTGTTGGTGATCTAATTTACTTGAGAAATAAGCCACAGGTTTCTTAATGCCAAGTTCGTCTTCCTGTAGTAAGATGGTTCCCACATCAACATCGCTAGCATCCACAGCCAATTTAAACTGCTTGTCATAATTTGGTGTGGCTAACACTAATTTGTGTTGTCAATACAGTTTATAAGTGTTTTTAAATGAAGGCTAATTTGCAGTCCTCTATCCAGTTAAAGAGCTTGCTTTTCTTTAAGAGCTTTGTGAGTGGTGCTATCATACTCCTAGAGTTTGGCATGAATTTACAATAGAATCTGTTCATTACCAGAAACCATAACATCTCTTTTCAAATTGTGGATACTGAGAAATTCCAAATGGCCATGTCCCAGATATGAATTTTGGGCTTTAGCAAATTTACTTTTTGCCACATTCATGATGTGATTGGCTCCATTTAAGCAGTTGAACAATTCTTTTAAGTATTGCCAATGTTCATCCCAATTTTGGCTGAACACTACTAAATCAGCTATGTATACTGCATAGTGACTCAGTCCTTGAATAACTTTATTCCTAAGTCTCTATAAAGTTGCAGGAGCCTTCTTCATCCCGCATGGCATAACTTTGAATTGATAAAGTGCATTTGGCATCACGAATGCCTTGATTTTCTTTGCTCACTCGATCAAAGATACTCGTCAACTTTTAGCAAGTCTATCTTAATGATAAATTGTCCAACTCTTTCAAAGCAATCTTCTAAACATGGAATAGGAAACAAATCCAGCTTGGTGATGGTATACACTCTCCAATAGTCCTGTGTTAAATCCAGCTTTGGCCCATTATGTTAAGGGAACTCAATCATTAGAGTTTAATTCAATAATGTCATTCTGGAGCATATATTCAACTTCCTTCTGTATCTGTAATAGTTTTTCTGGAATAAACTAAATGGATGTTTATTTTAAATCAGAACTGTCCCCCCATATTTACATCATGCATGGCTACTTGTGCTTCACTTAATTTATCCCCACAAATAATTTATGGAACTGCAGTAACTCTAACTTTTCGCTCCAGTGCTTATCTGGAAGATAACTTAACCAGTTATGTAAATTTTCCAGGACTTTCTCATTACCCAAATGAACTTTACGGAAATGACTGTCAGAATTTAACTCTCTTTTCCTGGTTTCATTATTATCAAGACCTCCCTCTTGTCCTCATCTCCTCTACTAACATGCAGTGGACACCATTTTCTCATTAGTGTTTGATCCTTGATATATTAACATTCAGAAATACTCAGTTTCCAATGCTGAGTAAGCCACCTGATAGTAATTCTAGCAGTCTCTTTGAATGAAACACATCTGTCTCTTTCCCTTCGTCTGTTTCAGTTCCAGTTAGCTTGCTAAAGATTATGTCAAATAACCTGGTCTCACTTATTTCGTCCCGTGCTTGCAACTCCTCCCTCTTTTGTCTTATCTTATGAGCCCACCATCTCATAAGAACATAAGAACATAAGAAATAGGAGCAGGAGTAGGCCATCTAGCCCTTTGAGCCTGCCCCGCCATTCAATAAGATCATGGCTGATCTGTTGTGGCTCAGTTCCACTTTCCCGCCCTCTCCCCATAACCCTTAATCCCCTCTCTTATCAAGAACCCATCAACCCGCTTCTTAAAAATATTTAGCGAGGCAGCCTCCACCACTTCAACGGGCAGAGAATTCCAGAGATTCACCACCCTTTGAGTGAAGAAGTTCCTCCTCAACTCCGTTCTAAACCGCCTCCCCTTTATCTTGAGGCTGTGCCCTCTAGTCCTACTGTCTTTTTTGAGCGGGAAGAGTCTCTCCACCTCTATCCTATCCATCCCATTCATCATCTTATACGTCTCAATGAGATCTCCCCTCATTCTTCTAAACTCTAACGAGTACAAGCCTAGTTTATTCAGCCTCTCCTCATAGCTCAATCCCCTCAACTCCGGTATCAGCCTAGTAAACCTCCTCTGCACTCCCTCCAGGGCCAAAATATCCTTGCGCAGGTGCGGCGCCCAAAACTGCACACAGTACTCCAGCTGCGGCCTCACCAATGCCCTATACAGCTGCAGCAAGACCTCCCTACTTTTATATTCAATCCCCCTCGCTATGAAGGCCAGCATCCCATTCGCCTTCCTGACCACCTGCTGCACCTGCAAGCTGGGTTTTTGCGACTCATGCACAAGGACCCCGAGGTCCCTCTGCACCGTCGCCTGCTGCAGTTTTTCGCCACGTAAGTAATAGTCCTTCCTACCATTCTTCCTACCAAAGTGGACCACCTCACACTTGCCAACATTAAATTCCATTTGCCATTTCCTGGCATCACTACACAATCAGAAAATATGCTTGCAATTTTTCTGTAGCTGGATTTCTTAGCCACAAAAGATTCAACCACAAAAGATATCACTGTGATTATGCTAGAAATTCCCTGGAATGAACTGATTACCTGCAATGGGCAATATTTCTACCTTTCCTACATCTGTTTTGTCTATCTTCAAAGCTACACCTCAAGTTTATTTTTATCAATGTAATTTTTTCTTGTTTCATCATGAATGCTGCTGACCAGAACCTTCAATATCCCATCTTGACAACAAATATCTTTATCCCATAACAATACGGATTGACTCACGCCTGTGTCTATTAAAATTAAAACATTTTTTTTATTCTAGTCTGCCCACGTGGAAATAGAATCAAAGAATCATATAGCATAGGAGGCCATTCGGCCCTTTGTGTCTGCACCAGCTCCCGAAAGAGATACCCAGCTACTCCCATTCACCAGCCCCATCTTGTAACCGTCTAAATCACTTTCAAATAGTTATCCAGCTCTCCTTTGAAACCTCCTATGAATCCACCTCCAACACTCTCCTGGCAGCGCATTCCAATTCCCAACAACTCTCTGAGTAAAGAAATTTCTCCAAATCTCACTCCTAGATCTCTTGCTGATCATGTTGAAATCGTGAACACTAGTCACTGACAATAGCAACTAGAGGAAACAGAACATCCTTCTTTACCCCTTTTGAATACCTCAAATATGGTCACTTCTTAATTTACTCTTCTCTAAGGAGACTAAGCCAATTTCTCTAATCTTTCCTTGTACCTAAAATTTCTCATTCACTAGTATTACTCTAAAAAATTTCCTTTGCATTCTCTCTAGGGCTTTAACATCCTTCCTTAAATAAAATGCCCAGAACTGAACACAATAATCCAAATGTGGATTGACCAATGATTTGTAGAGGTGTAGCATCACTTTCTCACTTTTATACTCTATGCCACTACCTATAAGGATCCTATAAGCCTTCTTAACTGTTGTTTCAACTTGCCTGACCACCTTCAGAGAATGATTCACTTGAACCCTGAGATCCCTCTGCTCCTGTACTTCCCTCAAAGGCCATTGAGCCTGTATTATCTGTACTGATTAAAGTTCACCAGCCATCCTTCTTGTCAACTAGATACAGGGGACATTGTCCCATAATGGACAAAATAGCCCCTTGGCGTACAGAGTATTGTCAGAGACTCGAAAGACTGCCTGGAGCGACATAGATCAGTTGAAGCGATTTGAAGGCAAGCAAGTCAACCCACCAACATCATGTGTTGTTGGGTGTAATTGAAGATCAGAATGTACCTATCATGTCTCCCCTTCCACCAATCTGTCCCAATCAGCAACAACCAGTTGCAGCTCAACTCTCAGCTGCAATCTCTTTGCTAGCAACATTTATAGTGCCACCTCTACCTCCTTTACCATGTCTGTGCCTTCAGCTGGCCCAGTGCAGAATGATCAAACTCCCTAAAGATGGGCAGGCAGTGCAGAAGGGTCTTCAGGATAGCAAAGCAAATGGCTACTGTTCCTTCGCACACAAATCCTTAAACATATGAACTACCTGTGGTCACTCTGCCCCTGGAACCATTAGTGCACACATTTCTATTCCTACTGTTTGCTCTATCCTTCTACATGTAAATCCTATCAGCTTCTCCTGTTCTCCAGTCTCTGATTTCAAATTTTCCTTTTTAAGTTATAAATCTGCAAAATGACCTCGTGTGTCCCAGTTTGCTATAATGAAAACATCTAACTTTCCTCAGATCTCTCATCCCCTCAGCACCTCCTTTTCTATTATGAGCTTATGTCTTTATGGAATTTTCAACCACAGTCTCTCTTTCATGCATCTTCCCATTTCCTATCTTTCTCATATTGAAATGAGTAAGATGTGTGGGTTAGGTTGATTGGCCATGCTAAATTAGTGTCAGGACAATTAGCAGGGTATATAAATGGGTTTACAGAGGTAGGATCTGGGTGGGATTGTTGTCGGTGCAGACTCGATGGGCCAATAGGCCTCTTTCTGCACTGTACGGATTCTGTTCTATCATGGAGTGTCAAAAGAATGGCTATGACCTCATACTCAATTATCTGCAAGCTCCATTGGATGTCTTGCAGTATTAATTCTGTTCCTCCACGAGTCCTAATCGTTGCAGGTATCCAGCCTTTAAATTCTTCAAATGGAGAGACATCGTTAAGAGCATCATGGGTTTCTGCTATTTTTAATGCACTCACCTGCATTAAACAACTTTGTTTAACTCTTTCAGGTTCAATACAAGTCTGTCCAGACTGTTTTCTTTTATTTCAAAACTTTGGTCTGTAAGCTTCCAGTACTAGGTCATTAGCACTCAGAATAGCTCTCTTCACTGTCTCATATTGATAGAATCAGCGCACAAGAGGCCCTTCAGCCTTCGAGTTTGCATTGATATGTGAGGAACCCTGACCTCCCACCTAACCCCATTTACCAGCACTTGGCCCATAGTCTTGAATGTTATGATGTGCCAAGTGTTCATCCAGGTACTTCTTAAAGGTTGTGAGGCAACTCATCTCTACCACCCTCTGAGGAAGCAGATTCCAGACCATCACCACCCACTGTGTTAACAGGTATTGCCTTTTCTGCCCCTCACCTTGAACCTACGTCCCTTCGTGACTATTAATTGAGAGAAATGGCTCCTCTTTATCCACTCTGTCCATGCCCCTCATCATCTTATATACTTCAATCAGGTCATCCCTTAGTCTTCTCTGTTCGAATGAAAACAACCCAAGCCCATCAAGCTCTCTTCATCATTTAAATAAAGAACAAAGAAAATTACAGCACAGGAACAGGCCCTTTAGCCCTCCAAGCCTACACCGACCATGCTGCCCAATTTAACTAAAACCACTTACTCTTCTGGGGACCATATCCCTCTATTCCCAACCTATTGATGTACTTGTCAAGATGTCCCTTAAAAGTCACTACTGTATCCGCTTCCATTACCTCCCCCGGCAACGAGTTCCAGGTGCCCACTACTCTCTGTGTAAATCTGCCTTCTACATCTCCTTTAAACCTTGCCCCTCATACATTAAATCTATGCCCCCAAGTAATTGACTTTCCACCCTAGGAAAAAGCTTCTATCACTCCGTCCATGCGTCTCAGAAACTTGTAGACTTCTATCAGGTCTCCCTTCAACCTCCATCACTCCAGTGAGAACAAACCAAGTTTTTCCAACCTCTCCTCATAGCTAATGCCCTCCATACCAGGCAACATCCTGGTAAGTCTTTGCTGTACCCTCTCCAAAGCCTCCACATCCTTCTGGTAGTGTGGCAACCAGAATTAAACACTACATTCCAAGTGCGGCCTAACTAATGTTCTATAAAGCTGCAACATGACTTGCCAATTTTTAAAACCAATACCCTGGCCGATGAAGGCAAGCGTGCTGTATGCATTCTTGATTACTTTCTCCATCTGTGTTACTATTTTCAGTGACCTGTGTACCTGTACACCAGATCGCTTTGCCTATCAATACTCTTAAGGGTTCTGCCATTTGCTGTATATTTCCCATCGGTATTAGACCTTCCAAAATGCATTACTTCACATTTGTCCGGATTAAACTCCATCTGCTACCTCCCTGCTCAAAACTCCAACTGATCTATGTCCTGCTGTATTCTCTGATGGTCCTCATCGCTATCCGCAAATCCACCAACCTTTGTGTCCTCTGCAAACTTACTAATCAATCCAGTCACATTTTCCTCCAAATTATTTATATACATTACAAACAGCAAAGGTCCCAGCACAGATCCACTTGACACAGCCCTCCATTCAGAAACACACCCTCCCAGTGCTACCCCCTGTCTTCTTTGACTGATGTGGAGATGCCAACGTTGGACTGGGGCAAACACAATGAGAAGTCTCACAACACCAGGTTAAAGTCCGACAAGTTTATTTGGTAGTAAACACCACTAGCTTTCAGGGTTTGGGCAAACTGCGAAAGCTAGTGGCATTTATACCAAATAAACCTGTTGGACTTTAACCTGGTGTTGTGAGAATTCGTCTTTCACTGAGCCAGTTTTGTATCCACCTTGCCAGCTCACCTCTGATCCCATGCAACTTCACTTTCTGCACCAGTCTGCCATGAGGGACCTTGTCAAAGGTCATACTGAAGTCCATGTACACAAACAACATCCACTGCCCTACCCTCATCAATCATCTTTGTCACTTCCTCAAAAAACTTGATCAAGTTCATGAGACACAACTTTCCCTTCACAAAACCATGTTGCCTCTCACTAATACGTCCACTTAATTCCAAGTGGGAATAAATCCTGTTTTGAAGAATCCTCTTCAATAATTTCCCTACCACTGATGTAAGGCTCAAAGGCCATTAATTACCGGGATTATTCTTGCTACCCTTCTTAAACAAAGGAACAACATTGGCTATTCTCCAATTCTCTGGTACCTCTCCTGTAGCCAGCGAGGATACACAGATTTCTCTCAAGACCCCAGCAATTTCCTCCCTTGCCTCTCTCAGTATTCTGGGATATATCCCATCAGGCCATCAAATATTCCATCCAGGCAGCATCCTGGCGAGGGCAAAATACTTCAGATGTTGGAATCTAAAACAAAAACAGAAAATGCTAGAGAAACTCAGCAGGGTTGACAGCATCTCCGGATAGAGAATAGAGCAAATGTTTTGAGTCTGGATGACAAAGGCTCATTTGGACTCAAGACATTGGCTCTGTTGTCTCTCCACAGATACTGTCAGATTTGCCGAGTTTCTCCAACATTTTCTGTTTTTGTTTCAGCATCCTGTGAATCTCCTCTGGAGCCATTCCAGTGCAATCATATCCTTTCGATAATGTGACGACCAGAACTGTTCACAGTATTCTAGCTGTGGCCTCATCAAAATTCTATACAAATCAAACATGACTTCGCTGCTTTTGTAAGCTGTGCCTCGATTAATAAAGCCAAGTGTCCTATATGACTTTTTCATCATATGACTCATTCATCTACTAACCCCCCCTTCTGCCTTTAGATCTATGGACAAACACACCACAGTCTCTTCATTCCTCAGAACCACCAATGTCATACCATTCACAGAATACTTCCTTGTCAAAGTACTCCTTCCAAAGTGTACCATCTTACACATTTCAGGGTTAAATTCTATCTGCCACTTAACTACCCATTTGACCATCCCACTTATATCTTCTTGTAGCCCAAGATACAACTTTACTGTTAATCACTCAGCCAATCTTTGTGTCATCCGCAAACTTACTAACCCTATCTGCCACCCAGTTATCTATAAAAATGACACAGTCTGTGACTCAACTGAAAAGGCACATTCTGGCATTCCGCCACAATGGGACAGAGGTGGAGGAAATGGGCAAGAGAGGGCAATCGGCTGCTCAGGTGCCAGTTTCACCTGCAGTTTCCAGAGTCATTGGTCTGGGACTGTCCCCAGAGACAACAGGCACAGGGATTTTCAGCCATGCCACTCCCATCTCCACCATGCCTGCACCCTCATCAACTCCCTATACCATGCACCAGCATTTTAGTCATAATTTAGTCAGTATAAGTGGTTGTTGCTTAAATATTGTATAATTCACTTGTTTAATTATTCCATGCAAATGTTACTCTTGTGATAGGATTTTTTTTGTAAAGATTTGCGTACTCACTGTGCATTATTTGGGTTAATTCTCAACAGTTTCTTAGAAGCCCCTTTAGTGCGTGTATTTATTGATCCTCTCCGGATTCTTTGAATGATAAACTGTAACTGCAATTTTCGACTGTTGGGCTAATACAGAGACAGTCATTATTTTGGTCAATCCAGATAGAATTTCTGAAAATGATCCCGCAACACTGGTGCAATCGGTACCAGTATTGTTTTGGAATGTAAGTGCTATTTTGCCGGAGTCCCTTGCCAGCAGATTTGTAGGATTTATGAAATTGTATTTTTCACATTTTTGTTTGGAAAAATGCTACCAATTAACTTTGCATGAACAAATGTTTATAATTGTTGTTACAGAAATAACTATGCTTTAACGATTGCTGAACATAAAAATCTGCAGTTATTTGGAGGCAAGGAGTTTGGAACACAATCCATGGATTGCGATTTTGAGGGATGTATTTAAAATCTGAAAAACTGCCCTCTATGTAACCTCCTGGGACACCATTATGCTCAGTGTTCTTTTGAGCAGATTCTAATATTTGTAAAAACATATATTCGGCAATGGAACTTGGAAAAGGGAGGTTTAAATCTAATCCCGACCTTTATTATAAATACTTAAAGGGAAAAAAAACCTTCTCGTGATAACTGTAAACTGCCTCTTAACACTGATTTATGTTACTATTAAAACTCATCTACTAGTACAATTTGGCATCACTAAAGCCAAATCAGGTGATCATGCAAAGTATGAAGCTTTCAGGAGTCTTAACTTTATGCTTTTTACCTACATAAAATGTATTTTAAAAAAGGGAGTTCTTACATCACAAAGAAAAAAACACGTCATTAGCTACAAAGTAGTTTGAGGCATGCTGAGGTCATAAAAAGTACAATATAAGCTCTTTCTTTTTACTCAATATTCCAAAACCCAAATGACATCAATGATGAAACCTCAATATTCCATTAAAGACTATCCTGGTGGCTTACTGGGCACTTTTGTGTTTTTGTCCTGATAATGAATTGGATTGTCATTATGGGATGAAATTGCTTTGAGAGATAATTGTAACAAAGACAAATTCATTTGTGCATTATTATAGTACATTTGTTAATGCATCTAAAATAATTTGTATAATCAAATACAACAAAATAACAGAATGAACTCCATACAAATGTGATTACATGATAAGTACAAATATTCGGACAGTCATTTTTTATTTCTCTTGGTGATCAAAATTGAAAGATTGGGAGCAATTTTTACTTTTGTCATTTGCCTAAAATGAGTGATTTATGGATCTGCTACTCATCTTACACCTCTTACAGAAATTCAGAAGAGAGGTGTAACTGGTAGTGAACTGCACCTTAAACCAACGCCTTCTAGAGTCATAGAGGTCATACACAGAGATTAACAATATGGAAACAGGCCCTTCGGCCCAACTTGTCCATTTGCTACTAAGCTAGTCCCAATTGCCCATATCCCTCTTTACCCATCTTATCCATGTAGCTGTCTAAACGCTTTAGGTTTAGACTCCCCTACCTTTGGGAAAAGATGTTGACTATCTACTTTTTCTATGCCCTGTTTTAATGCGAGGAGTGTGACGGTTAAGACGGATGAACTTAAGGCCTGGATGTTACCGAGGAATTTAGATGTGGTGGCAGTGACAGAGGCATGGTTAAAGGAAGGGCAGGACTGGCAGCTAAATATTCCAGCGTATAAGTGTTTTAGGTGTGATAGGGGAGGGTTGAAAAGAAGAGGGGGAGTAGCGCTTTTAGTTAGGGAGCAGATCACAGCGGTGCAGAGGGAGGATAACATGGAGGGGTTGGAAATTGAGTCTCTGTGGGTGGAGTTGAGGAATAGGAAGGGGGCCATTACTATGCTAGGAGTGTACTACAGGCCGCCCGACAGCCCGCGGGCAGTGGAAGAGGGTATATGTAGAGACATTTTGGACAAGTGTAGGAAGAACAGGGTTGTTGTAGTGGAAGATTTTAATCTCCCTGGGGTGGATTGGAAGGTGCCTAGAGCTGGGGGTTCGGACGGGGAGGAATTCGTAAGATGTATATTGGAAGCATCCTTGCAGCAGTATGTAGATAGCCCGACTAGAGAGGGGGCTCTACTGGATTTAGTTCTGGGAAATGAGCCGGGTCAGGTGGTTGAGGTTGCGGTAGGTGAACATGTGGCTAATAGTGACCACAACTCTGTCTACTTTAGGATACGAATGGAAAAAGATGAATGTTGTCCTAAGGGGAGGGTGCTAAATTGGGGGAAGGCTAGATACAGCCGGATTAGGCAAGAGCTTAGGGATACAGACTGGGATAGGCTGTTGGAGGGCAAGACCACATTAGGCATGTGGGAGTCTTTCAAGGGAAAACTGCATGGGTGCAGGAAAGGCATGTGCCAGTTAGGAGGAAGGATGGGAAAGGTAGGATTAGAGAGCCGTGGATTACTAGAGATATAGAAGACCTGATTAGGAAGAAACGAGAGGCGTATGTCAGATCTAAGCAGCTGGGAATGGAGAGAGCGTTGGAGGAATACAGAGAGAGTAGGAGGGATCTCAAAAGGGGAGTTAGAAGAGCAAAAAGGGGGCATGAGATGGCTTTGGCAGGTAGGATTAAGGAAAATCCAAAGGCGTTTTACTCCTATCTTAGGAGCAAAAGGGTGGCTAGGGGTAAAATCAGTCCTCTCAGGGGCAGACGAGGGGAACTGTACTTAGAGGCTGAGGGAATGGGGGAGATCCTGAATGAATACTTTGCGTCGGTATTCACGAAGGAGAGGGGCTTGATGTCTGGTACGGTCATCCAGGGAGCGGTATACCAACTGAAAGATCTATCGATTACGAGGGAAGAAGTGTTAGGGCTTTTAGGTAGCATTAAAACTGATAAATCTCCGGGGCCCGATGGCATTTATCCTAGGCTGCTTAGGGAGGCGAGGGATGAGATTGCTGGGTCTCTGACGCAAATCTTTGTCTCTTCTTTGGTCACAGGTGAGGTCCCAGAGGACTGGAGGATAGCGAACGTGGTACCGTTGTTTAAAAAGGGTAGAGTAACTATAGGCCAGTGAGTTTAACGTCAGTGGTAGGCAAGTTGATGGAGGGGATTCTTCGGGATAGGATGTATGAGCACTTAGAGCGTTGCGATCTGATTAAGGATACGCAGCATGGCTTTGTAAAGGGGAAGTCTTGCCTTACGAATCTGGTAGAATTTTTTGAGGAGGTGACAAAAACGGTCGATGAAGGACAAGCCGTTGATGTCGTCTATATGGATTTCAGTAAGGCGTTTGACAAAGTCCCTCATGGTAGGTTGGTAGAGAAGATTAAAGCTCATGGGATACGTGGCCAGGTATCTAGGTGGGTTGAGAACTGGCTTGCAAAGAGGAGTCAGAGAGTAGTAGTGGAGGGGTCCTTTTCTAACTGGAGGTCTGTCACTAGCAGTGTGCCGCAGGGCTCAGTACTGGGACCTCTTCTCTTTGTAGTGTATATAAATGATTTGGAAGAGGGAGTAAGTGGTGTGATCAGCAAATTTGCTGATGACACCAAGATGGCTGGATTGGCAGGCGGTGAGGAGCAGTGTCTGGCAATACAACAGGATATTGATAGGCTGGTATACTGGGCAGATACATGGCAAATGGAGTTTAATCTGGAAAAATGTGAAGTGATGCATTTTGGCCAGAATAATATAGGGGGGAGTTATATGATAAAGGGTAAGCCCGTAAGGAGTATAGAATCGCAGTGAGACTTGGGGGTGCAAGTGCACAAGTCTTTGAAGGTGGCAGTACAAGTGGAGAGTGTGGTGAAGAAAGCCTATGGTATGCTAGCCTTTATAGGAAGGGGTATAGAATATAAGAGCTGGAGTCTAATGTTGCAGTTGTACAGAACGTTGGTTAGGCTGCATTTAGAGTACTGTGTCCAGTTCTGGTCGCCTTACTACCGGAAGGACGTGGAGACTCTGGAGAGAGTGCAGAGGAGGTTTACCAGGATGTTGCCTGGTATGGAAGGGCTGGGGTATGAGGAAAGATTGAATAAACTGGGGCTCTTTTCCCTTGAAAGACGGCGACTGAGGGGGGATCTAATAGAGGTATATAAGATTATGAAGGGTATAGATAGAGTAAACAGAGGTAAGCTATTTCCTATGATAGAGAAACACAGGACAAGGGGACATGGGCTTCAGGTGAGGGGGGAGAGGTATAACACAGATATTAGAGGGAGGTTTTTCACACAGAGGGTAGTGGGGGTATGGAATGCTCTGCCAAGTAAGGTGGTGGAGGCAAGCACGCTAGAGTTGTTTAAGAGTAACTTAGACAGGCACATGAGTGGGTTGGAGATGGGTGGATATAGGAGATTGTTTTAAATAAGGGTCATTAGCATTGGGGCGTCCCTGGTAAGGTAAATGGATATGGTACGATAATTATTTTTTTTTTCCCTTTTCATTCACAGGTTTTAAGTCGGTCCGCCTTGTTGTCCAACAAGGGGCATACATAAGAACATAAGAACATAAGAAATAGGAGCAGGAGTAGGCCATCTGGCCCTTCGAGCCTGCCCCGCCATTCAATAAGATCATGGCTGATCTGTCGTGGCTCAGTTCCACTTTCCGGCCCTCTCCCCATAACCCTTAATCCCCTCTCTTATCAAAAACCCATCAACCCACTTCTTGAAAATATTTAGCGAGGCAGCCTCCACCACTTCAACGGGCAGAGAATTCCAGAGATTCACCACCCTTTGAGTGAAGAAGTTCCTCCTCAACTCCGTTCTAAAACGCCCCCCCTTTATCTTGAGGCTGTGCCCCCTAGTCCTACTGTCTTTTTTGAGCGGGAAGAGTCTCTCCACCTCTATCCTATCCATCCCATTCATCATCTTATACGTCTCAATGAGATCTCCCCTCATTCTTCTAAACTCCAACGAGTACAAGCCTAGTTTATTCAGCCTCTCCTCATAGCTCAACCCCCTCAACTCCGGTATCAGCCTAGTAAACCTCCTCTGCACTCCCTCCAAGGCCAAAATATCTTTGCGCAGGTGCGGCGCCCAAAACTGCACACAGTACTCCAGCTGCAGCCTCACCAATGCCCTATACAGCTGCAGCAAGACCTCCCTACTTTTATATTCAATCCCCTTCGCTATGAAGGCCAGCATCCCATTCGCCTTCCTGACCACCTGCTGCACCTGCAAGCTGGGTTTTTGCGACTCATGCACAAGGACCCCGAGGTCCCTCTGCACCGTCGCCTGCTGCAGTTTTTCGCCACGTAAGTAATAGTCCTTCCTACCATTCTTCCTACCAAAGTGGACCACCTCACACTTGCCAACATTAAATTCCATTTGCCATTTCCTGGCCCATTCGCCCAGCCTATCTAGGTCCTTCTGCAGACTCTCCACACCCTCCGCACAATTTGCCGTTCCCCCAATCTTGGTGTCATCCGCAAATTTTGACACCCTACACTCGGTTCCCTCCTCCAGATCATCTATATAAATGGTAAAAAGCTGAGGCCCCAGCAGCGACCCCTGGGGCACTCCACTAGTCACCATCCGCCAATCCGAATAGCACCCGTTGACCCCCACTCTCTGCCTCCTATTTGACAACCAATCCTCTATCCACGCTAACACCCTACCCCTGATGGGTCGTACTTGGGCTGCTCTTGGTTGTTCGAGATTGGCCTAGTGCTTCATGTCATTAGTGTGTGCTTAAACTGGACCAGATACTGGGCAAGACGACAGCTCAGTGACTATCACTGATTGCTGGGCAGACACATGAATTTGGGCCAGTGTCTGTGGGAGTTTGCGCATTCTCCCTGTGCTTGCGTGGGTTTTCTCTGGGTGCTCCGGTTTCCTCCCACACCCCAAAGATGTGCTATTAGGCTGACTGGCAGTAATAAATTGTCCCTAAATTAGTTTCCCTCAATGTGGATAGTGATAAAACATTAGATAGGGGTCATGGGTGGAGGGTGGGACCGGTGGTGTTAAGATGACGGCGCGGGCTCGTTGGGCCGAAGGGCCTGTTTCCCAGGCTGTTTTTGTTCTTTGTTCATTATCTTATAGACTCACTGAACATAGAACATCAAAAAACTACAGCACAAACAGGCCCTTCGGCCCACAAGTTGCCCTGATCATATCCCTACCTACTAGGCCTACGTATAACCCTCAATCCCATTAAATCCCATGTACTCATCCAGGAGTCTCTTAAAAGACCCCAATGAGTTTGCCTCCACCACCACCAACGGCAGCCGATTCCACTCACCCACCACCCTCAGAGTGAAAAACTTACCCCTGACATCTCCTCTGTACCCACTCCCCAGCACCTTAAACTTGTGTCCTTTTGTAGCGACCATTTCAGCCCTGGGAAATAGCCTCTGAGAATCCACCCGATCTATACCTCTCAATATCTTATAAACCACTATCAGGTCACCTCTCATCCTTCGTCTCTCCAGGGAGAAAAGACCGAGCTCCCTCAACCTATCCTCATTAGGCATGCCACCCAATCCAGGCAACATCCTTGTAAATCTCCTCTGTACCCTTTCAGTGGCTTCCACATCTTTCTTGTAATGAGGCAACCAGAACTGCGCACAGTACTCCATGTGGGGTCTGACTAGGGTCTTATAAAGCTGTAGCATTATCTCCTGACTCCTGAACTCAGTCCCTCGATTGATGAAGGCTAGCACACCACATGCCTTCTTGACCACATCCTCCACCTGCGAGGCCGATTTAAGAGTCTTATAGACCCAGACCCCAAGGTCCTTCTGATCCTCTACATTGCTAAGAGTGTTACCCTTGATATTATACTCCTTCATCCCATTGGACGTGCCAAAATGGACCACTGCACATTTATCCACGTTGAAGTCCATCTGCCACTTCTCCGCCCAGTCTTGCATCCTATCAATGTCTCATTGCAACATCTGACAGCCCTCCACACTATCCACAACAGCTCCAACCTTTCTATCATCGGCAAACTTACCAACCCATCCCTCCACTTCTTCATCCAAGTCATTTCTAAGAATCACAAACAGCAAGGGTCCTAGAAGAGATCCCTGGGGCACTCCACTGGTGACCGACCTCCATGCAGAAAAAGACCCACCCACAACCATTCTCTGCCTTCTGCGGGCAAGTCAGTTCTGGATCCACAAGACAACAGCCCCTTGGATCCCATGCCCTCTCACTTTCTCAAAAAGTCTTGCATGGGGGACCTTATCGAATGCCTTGCTAAAGTCCATATAAACCACATCCACCGCTCTTCCTTCGTCAATGTGTTTAGTCACATTTTCAAAGAACTCAGTTAGGCTCGTAAGGCACGACTTGCCCTTGACAAAGCCGTGCTGACTACTTTTGATCATTCTAAACTTCTGTAAATGTTCATAAATCCTGTCCCTCAGGATCCTCTCCATCAACTTACCAACCACTGAGGTTAGACTCACCTGTCCGTAATTTCCTGGGCTATCCCTGTTCCCTTTGTTGAATATAGGAACCACATCTGCAATCCTCCAATCCTCCGGAACCTCTCCCATCTCCTTTGACAATGCAAAGATCACTGCCAGAGGCTCTGCAATCTCCTCCCTTGCCTCCCACAGTAACCTGGGGTACATTCCATCTGGTCCCGGCAACTAATCTAAGTTGATACTATTCAAAATTTCCAACACATCCTCTTTCTTAACGTCCACATACTCAATCTTCTCAGTCTGCCACAAACCACCCAGATCATTTTCCACCGTGAATACCGAGGTAAAGTATTCATTAAGCACCTCTGCCATTTCTACCAGTTCCGCACAAACTTTCCCCCCTTCACCTTTTATAGGTCCTATTCCTTCACATCTCATCCTTTTACTCTTCACATATTTGTAGAACGCCTTAGGGTTCTCCTTAACCTTACCCGCCAAGGCCTTCTCATGACCCCTTCTGGCTCTCCTAATTTTTTTTTAAGCTCCTTCCTACAACCTGTATACTCCTCTAGATCCTCAACATCACCTAGCTCTCTGAACCTTCTGTATGCCTTTCTTTTCTTTCTGACTACGTTCATTACAACCTTCGTGCACCACAGTTCCCGTAACCTACCAAAACCTCCCTGTCTCATCGGAACGTTGTCCTGCAGAGCTCCAGACAAACATTCCTAGAAAATCTGCCACCTTCCTTCGGTACTTTTCCCCAAGAATACCTCCTTCCAATTTATTCCTATTGGATCACTCCTAAGCTTCCTATGCTGTGGGGAAAGATGTTCCAGTATGTCCAGCCTCTCCTTACAACTCAAACTATCAAATCACGGTACCATCCTAGTAAATCTTTTCTGTATTCTTTCTAATTTAATAATATCTTTTCTATAAAAGGGTGACCAGAACTGTACGCAGAATTCCAAGTGTGGCCTTACCAATGAACCTGTACTCCTAGATCTCTTTGTTTTATAACTCTCCCCAGTGCCCTACCATTAACTGAGTAAGTCCTGCCCTGGTTCGATCTAAAAAAAATTATCACTATTCATCAGCCCACTGGCCCAATTGATCAAGATCCCATTGCAATCCTAGATAACCTTCTTCACTGTCTATTATGCAACCAATCTTGGTATTATCTGCAAACTTACTCACTGTGCCTCCTAAATTCTCATCCAAATCATTAATATAAATGACAAATAACAGTGGACTCAGCACCAATCCCTGAGGCACACTGCTCATCACACGCCTCCAGTTTGAAAACAGAGTGCTGTTTTCTGTTGTCAAGCCAATTTTGTGTCCAATTAGCTATCTCACCCTGGATCCTGTGAGATTTAACCTTATGCAGCCTACCAAGTAGTACCTTGTCAAAGGCCTTGCTAAAGTCCATGCAGGGCAGTCAATTGCACTGCTCTAATCTCCGTTCTTGGTTATTCATTCAAAAAACGCAATCAAATTCATGAGACATGATTTTCCACTCACAAAGTCATGCTGACTGTTCTAATCAGTCATCACCTTTCTAAACGCTTATCAATCCTGTTTCTCAGAATACTCAACAACCTATTCACTGTAGGTGTTAGACTCACCAACTTGTAGTTCCCTGGCTTTTCTCTGCAGCCTTTCTTAAACAAAGGCACAACATTTGCCACCCATCTTCATGAACCACACCTGTGGCTGTTGATGATTCAAACATAGAGATGCTCGGGGACCTGCAATTTCCTCCCTAGCCTCCCTCAACATGCTGGAATAAACTTCATCAGGTCCTGGGGATTTATCTACCTTGATGTGCTTTAAGACTTCCAGGACCATCTTCTCCATAATATGTACACTCCTCAAGACAACACTATTTATTTTCCCAAATTCCCTAACATCCGTGGCTTTCTCAGTAGTAAATAGTTATTTAGAATTTCATCCATCCCATGTGGATCTGCACATAGATGATCTTGTTGATCTTAAATGGCTCTATTCTCTCCCGAATAACTCTTTTGCCCTTTATGTATTTGTAAAAGCTCTTTGGATTTTCCATCGCCTTACCTGCCAAAGCAATCACGTGTCCCCTTTTTGATTTCTCTCTTAACTCTACTCCACCGCCCACTATACTCTTTAAGGGATCCACTTGATCCCAGATGTCTATACATGTCATATGCTTCCTTCTTTTCCGAATCAGGGCCTCAATATCCCAGTCATCCAGGGCCCTTCACTCTATAAAGAATACGCTTACCCTGAACGCTGGTTAACACACGTTTGAAAGCCTGCCACTTACCAGACATCCCTTTGCCTGCCAACAGACTCCCTCAATTGAAAAATCCTGTCTAACACCATCAAAATTGGGGCCTTGCCCCAATTTATAATTTTAACTTTTGGGCTAGACCTATTATTCGCCATAGCTATCTTAAAACTAATGGAATTATGGTCACTGGTCCCAAAGTGATCCTTCACTAACACTTCTGTCACCTGCCCTTCCTTATTTCCGAAAAAGAGGCCAAGTTTTGCCCCCTCTCTAATCAGGCCATAATACCATAAAATATAGGAGCAGAAACAGGCAATGCAGCCTATCGAGTCTGATCTGACATTCAATCATGACTGATATGATTCTCATCCCCATTCTCCTGCCTTGATAACCCTCGATTCCCTTATTGATCAAGAATCTAATTTACTCTGCCTTTAAAACACTCGAAGTCCTGAGTTCCACAGCCCTCTGGCAATGAATTCCACAGATTCATCACTCTCTGGCTGAAGAAATTCCTCCTCATCTCAGTTTTAAAGGAGTGTTCCTTCACTCTGAGATTGTGTCCTCAAGTTCTAGTCTCTCCCATAGTGCAAACATCCTCGCCACATCCACTCTAGGCCTCTCGTTATTCTGTAAGTTTCAATTAGATCTCTTCTCTAAACTCCATTGAGTATAGACCCAGACTCCGCAAACACTCCTCATATGACAGACCTTTGATTCCTGAGATCATTCTTGTGAACCTCCTCTGGATCACCTCCAAGGCTAGCCCATCCTTCCTTAGATATGTGCCCAAAACTTCTCATAGTGGTCCAAATGGGGTCTGACCAGAGCCTTATACAGCCTCAGCAGTACATCCCTGCTCTTGTATTCAAGCCCTTTAGAAATGAATGCGAACATTGAATTTACCTTCCTAACTGCCAACCGAATCAGCATGTCAACTTTAAGAGAGTCCTGAACTAGGACCCGCAAGTCCCTTTGTGCTTCAGATTTCTGAAGCCTTTTCCCATCTAGAAAATAGTCTAACCCTCTACTCTTCCTCCCAAACTGCATACCCTCATACTGTCCCACATTGTATTCCTCCCTTCGATGAAGCCATGCTGACCCAGCCCTATTTTACCATGCATTTCCAAGTACTCCAAGTACAGTGGCCTATAAATTCTCATTTTCTGCCTCCCTCCCTTCTTATATTAGCCTCTTCCCAGTCTTCTGGGCCCCCGCTGATTCCAGTAATTCCTGAAAGATCACCAGCAATGCCTCCACAATCTCCTTTAGAACCTTGGGGTGTAATCCATCCAGTCTGGATGAATTATCCACTTCAGACTTTCCAGCTTCCCTAGCACTTTCTCCTTAGTGATGGTCACAACCTCTAATGCCTGACTCTCCAAGTCCTGTTATGTTATGGGTGTCTTCCACTATGAAGACTAATATAAAGTACCCAAACAGATCCTCTGCCATTCCTTTGTCCCCCAAAACTACTTCTCCAGTCTCATTTTCCAGAGGCCACTTACACACTGAATGAGAAATTCCTCCTGAATACACTCAACAAATTTTTCTCCATCCAAGCCCCTAATGCTGTGGCTGTTCCAGTCAATGTTGAGAAAGTTAAAGTCCCCTACTGCTACCATCCTATTTTTCTTGGTGCTATCCGTAATCACCTTACATATTGGCTCCTCAATTTCCCTGTCTATTTCGGGGCCTACAGTACGATCCTATCAAAGTCACTGTGCAGTGCCCTGGTCATAGATTCCCTGCAGTGTATACAGAGACCATTTGGCCCATCAAATCTGCATTGATGCTTCAACAAAGAATCCCACCCAGGCCTTTTCCTGAACTCCATGTATTTAACCCGCTAAGGCGCCTAACCTACACATCCTGGGACACTGAAGTACAATTTAGCATGACCAGTTCACCTAATCTGCATATCTTTGGGTTGTGGGAGAAAACCAAAAGTGCCTGGAAAATACCCACGCAGACACGGGGAGAAAGTACAAACTCCACAGACACCTAAGGCCAGAATTGAGCCCGGGTCCTTGGCGCTGTGAGTCGGCAGTACTAACCACTTTTTCTAGTTTCTCGCCCACAAACTAAACTTAGAATTCTACCATACTATGATCACTCTCCCCCAGAGAATCCTTAACGACAAGGTCATTAATTAACCTCTGCTTGTTACACAATACCAAATTCAGAATAGCAAGCTTCATGTTGGTTTCACAAAATATTGCTCAAAGAAACAATCTCTAATACATTCAATTAACTCTCCCTTGAGGTTACCCTTGCCAATTTGATTAATCCAGTCTATTTGGATATTAAAATCACTCATTATTATTGCTATACCTTTCTTACAAGCACCCAGTATTTCCTGGTTTATATTGTGCCCCACTGCAGAACTAGTTTGGGGACCTTTAGATTACTTCCCATTAGGGATTTCTTTCCTTTGCTATTTCTTATTTCTACCTACACTGATTCCACATTTTGATCTCCAGTACTTATATAATTTCTCACCACAGCATTGATCTCTTCTTCACTAGCAAAACTAGACCACCTCCTTTCCCTTTCTGTCTATCCTTCCGAAATATGAAAACCATTCCCAGTCCTGCTGTCCTTGTAACCATGTCTCAATAATTGCCACCAAATCATACCGTTTCGTCTCCATTTGGGCTGTTAACTCATTTATTTTAGTCATAGAGTTCCACAGTGCAGAAAAGGCCCTTCGGCCCATCACGTCTACACCGACAATAACTAAAGCTGTGCGAATCCCATTTTCCAGCACTTGTCCCATATTCCTGAATGTTGTGATATTTCGAGTGCTTGTGCAAATACTTTTTAAAGGTTGTAAGGTTTCCAACCTCCACTACTTTCCTGGGCAGTGCATTCCTGATTCTCACCAGACTCTGAGTAAAATAACATTTTCTCAAATCCCCTCTGAATCTCCTGCTCCTTACCCTGAAACCATGCCCCTCTCCACCAAGGGGAACAGCTGTTTCCTATTCACTCTGTCCATATCCCTCATAATCTTATGTACCTTAATCATGTCGGCCCCACCCCCTCTCAGTCTTCTCTGCTCTAAAGAAAACAACACCAGGTTAAAGTCCTTCTCTGTGTCTGCTGCAAGACTGATGGGGTTGTGAGACTTCTTACTGTGTTTACCTCAGTACAACACCAGCATCTCTACATCATGACTAAAGAAAACAATCCAAGCCTATACAGTCTCTCTTTTTAGCTCAAGTGCTCCATTCCAAGCGACATCCTGCTTTCCAAGCCTCCACTGTACCCCACTCATGCTATCACATTCTTCCTATTGTGAGGTGACCAGAACTACACACAGTCCTCCAACTATGGCCTAACCAACATTCTGCACAGCACCAACATTACCTCCTTATTCTTATACTCTATGCCATGACTGATAAAAGCAAATGTCTTATATGCCTTCTGTTCCAAATGCTTCGTGTATTCAGACATAAAGCCTTTAAGTTTGTTCTATTATCAATTTTCCCTACTCTTGTATAAATCCTTGTTATAAAATTATGTTCACACATTCTGTCCCTTCCTTTTATTTTCTGGTAATAATCCGCCTCATTATTAACCTGCATCCCTACTTTCTTCTTCAATTTTGATTTTCCGATTTTCCGATTTTCCAATTTTCCAAGCAACTGGATCCTCCCGGAATTACTATATCCATTTATAACCCTAGTTATGCGATTCTCCAGGACTCTAGTACCAGCATGATTCAAGTGAAGAATGTCCCATCAGAACAGCTCTCTCCTTCCCCAATACTGGTTCCAATGTCCCTGAATTTTAACTCATTTCTCCTACATCAACGTTTGAGCCACACATTTAGCTCTTCAATGTTATTGACCCTTATTAGTATACTGAAGATGGAGATCAACACACTTTTTTAGAAGTCTCACAGGGAATGAAGGGAGATGAGAAACAAGAAAGGAAGTGGTGTTTAGGTAAACATTCAGTAATGATTGTATTATGCACGCTCAAAGGACTGAAAAATTTATAACTGCTCCCAATTCCTCATATTATTTGGGCTATGATGTGGAGATGCCAGCATTAGTCTGGGATGGGCACAGTAAGAAGTCTCACAACACTAGGTTCAAGTCCAACAGGTTTATTTGGAATCATATTCTCCAAGGCGGCCTCCAAGACACATGACAATGCAGAATTGCCAAGCAGAAACTGATAGCCAAGTTCTGCATGCATAAGGATGGCCACAACTGGGATCTTGCGTTCATGTCACACCACGTACAACCGTCACCATTAGGCCTGGGTTTGCAAAATCCTATTCACTGTCTTGACTTGAGACAACTCACATCTCTTTAACCTGTGATTATCCCTCTCTTCACACGCACTGTCTGTATCTGTAAAGAATTGATTACCTGTAAAGACTTGCATTCCAACTACTAACTTGCAATTGTGTCCCTGTATATATATGCCGTGTTTGTGAACCCACATCTCCATTCACCTGACGAAGGAACAGCGCTCCGAAATTGAACCCAACGGGACAACCAACGAAACGGAACAGCTGGCAGAGAGATCTGTGGTGCAGCAACCTAAGGAGAAAGAGTCAAAAGAGCCGCTGCCCTCAACTCGACATGTATGCTCAAGCTGTCAGGAGATGTAGCAATGCCAGATTCATCAGCTGCACTCACAAGACAGCCCCGAAACATCACCCAAGCACAATGCAACACTGTCATCAAAAAAAGGGGCCACCATCATCCTGAACAGAAGGGATTACTGCAAAGAAATGTACCAACAAGCGAACAATTAGAACACTACAGACAGTTACCTGTAGATCCGACTAAAGAACACATCCACCGACTCAACAGATGGATCAAGACCATTGATCCGGACCTTCAGAGCAACTTCCGTGCTCTCATCCCACGTACTTCCCGCATTGGAGGTCTCCACTACCTCCCGAAGATACACAAGGCCAACACACTCAGCCATCCCATTGTATCAGGCAAAAGGGATCCTGTGTGAGAATCTCTCTGGCTACGTTGAGGGCATCCTGAAACCCATCATACAAGAAAGCCCCAGCTTCTGTTGTGACTCTACAGACTTTTACAGAAACCCAGCACCCATGGACCAGTTGAATCAGGACCACTCCTCGTCACAATGGACATCTCGGCACTCTACACCAGCATCCCCCATGATGACAGCATTGCTGCAGCAGCCTCAGTACTCAACATTGACAATTGCCAATCTCCAGGTACAATGTTACAACTCATCCGCTTCATACTGAACCACAAAGTCTTCGACAACCAGCTCTTCATCCAAATACATGGAACAGCCATGGCAACCAGATTCGCACCTCAATGCACCAACATTTTCATGTACAAGTTCAAACAAGGCCTCTTTATTGCACAGGACCTTCAACTGACACTGTACACTGGATACATTGACAACATTTTCTTCCTTTGGACTCACGGCGAAGAATCACTGAAACAATTATGACTTCAACAAGTTCCATTCCACCATCAGCCTAATCATGGACTACTCTCCAGAATTGGTTGCATTCTTGGACACACACATCTCTATCAAGGATGGTCACCTCTGCACTTCACTTTACTGCAAGCCCACGGATAACCTCACAATCCTCCACTTCTCCAGCTTCCAGCCTAAACACGTTAAAGAAACCATCCCCTACGGACAAGCCCTCCATATATACAGGATCTGCTCAAACGAAGAGAAACTCAATAGACACCTACAGATGCTGAAAGATGTCCTTGTAAGTACGGGATATGGCACTAGACTCATCGATCGATAGTTTCTTCAAAAGACAAACACGGGATAACCGACAGAGTACCATTTGTCATCCAATACTGCCCCAGAGCAGAGAAACTACGACATCTTCTTCGGAGCTTTCAACATGTCATCGATGAAGACTAACATCTCGCCAAGGCCACTCCCACACCCTCACTATTTGCACAAACAATCACACAACATTAGCAAACTACCCAGACTTCAGGAGAACAGTAACCACAACACTACACAAGCCTGCCACGGCAACCTCTGCAACATATGCCAATCAGCGACAAGGATACCACCATGACGTGTGAGAACACCACCCACCAGGTACATGGTACATATCCATGAGAAAGGATGTCCTGCAGAATGGTACATTGGCAAGACCATGCAGACGCGATGACAACGGGTGAACGGACACCACGCGACAATCCACCAGGCAGGAGTGTTCTCCTCCAGTCACAGAACTCTTCAGCAGTCGAGGTCATTCAGCCTCTGATCTTCAAGTAAGCATATTCCAAGGTAGCCTCTAAGCCACACATGACAATGCAGAATCGTCGAGCAGAAACTGATAGGAAAATTCCACGTGCATGAGTACTGCCTCAACTGGGATCTTGGGTTCATGTCACACTACATATAACTCCCACCATTAAGCCTGGACTTGCAAAATCCTACTCACTGTCCTAGTAGAGACAATTCACACCTCTAACTTGTGATTATCCCTCTCTCCACTTGCACTGTCTGTACCTGTAAAGATTTGATTACTGTAAAGAGTCGCATTCCAACCATTATCTTGCAATTGTGTCTCCCTCTATATATACCGCGTTTGTGAACCCACCCCTCCACACACCTGATGAAGGAGCAGCGTTCTGAAAGCTCATGATTCTAAATAAACCTGTTGGATTTTAACCTGGTGTTATGAGACTTTTTACTCTTTGGGGAAAGGTGAGACGATGCCCAAACTTGTTCGGTGAGAATTCTATATACATATTACAGAGAGGTTGTGACTGAATTATATTGGGTTCACAGGAGATGTATGAACCATCATACAAGTAAGATAAAATCAATATTCTGTCACTAAGGAGATTTTGTTGTGCTTTGACTCCAGAAAATTCTGGAAGAACTCAATCAAGCCTGGTGGCACATGTGGAGGTCACGACTGTCTGAAAGCAGCAAAGCAGCATGTGTCCATAGCAAAAAAAGGTTCAGCACTGTCTGAACACAAAAACATGAGAACATATAGGCTGACAGTTTGTGGAGGCAGTAGGTCAGAACTCAACATGGAGGACAGTGTTCACAGTTTTTGAACTCAATATTATGTCAACACCTCATCCACATCCTTCCTGTAATGTGGTCACCAGATTAAGTTATTTTGCTTTCAGATAGTGCTGGCATTTATTGTGTTATTCAAACCTACTCTGGACCAAACTTTTTGTCTTGAATACCACCATCACCACTTTGTCTGGTGTTCAATTACATCTTTGTCATTGAAACTCTCTTGATCTCTAACCTATTCTGACCTTCTATCTTGTTCCACCCTCCCCTTTTCAACAGCATAAAATCCATCACATTTCAACTTTTCAACTCTCTCCAGTTACAAAAGCAGTCATACTGAATTCAAAACAAAAATGCTGTTTTTCTCTCAACAGATACTGCCAGTCCTGCTGAGTTAGAGTATGAAGCTTAACTAAACTAAACTAGCTCTAAATATAAAAAATGATAGTAAAAGTTTTTACAAATATATAAAGAGGAAGAGACTGGCTAGAGTGAATGTTGGCCCCTTGGAGGACGAGAGGAGGGATTTAACGGTGGGTAACGAGGAAATGGCTGAGGCTTTAAATAAGATTTTTGTGTCGGTCTTCACGAAGGAGGACACAGATAGCTTGCCGAATATTATAGAAGGATGGTAGGAGATGAGGTCCTTAATGCAATTACTGTCACTAGAGAGGTAGTGCTTGATAGACTAATGAGACTGAAGGTAGACAAATCCCCGGGACTGGATGGAATGCGATCCCAGGGTTCTGAAAGAAATGGCAGAGGTGATGGAAGATGCCTTAGTAATTATTTATCAAAATTCGCTGGACTCTGAGAAAGTGCCAAAAGATTGGAAAACAGCTAATGTTACGCTGCTGTTTAAAAAAGGCAGCAGACAAAAGGCAGGGAATTATAGGCCGGTTAGCTTAATGTCCGTAGTTGGAAAAATGCTAGAATCCATCATCAAAGAAGAAATAGCAAGACACCTTGAAAAGAACGGTTTGATCAAGCAGACACAGCATGGATTCGTGAAGGGGAAGTCATGTTTAACAAATTTATTGGATTTCTATGAGGATGTGACTAGTGCGGTAGACAGAGGGGTAACAATGACGTGGTGTTTTTAGATTTCCAGAAAGCGTTCGATAAGATGCCTCACAAAAGGTTGCTGCAGAAGGTTAGGATGCACGGAGTTGGGGGTAAGGTGTTAGCGTGGATTGAGGATTGGTTATCTAACAGGAAGCAGAGAGTTGGAATCAATGGGTGCTTTTCTGCTTGGCAGTTGGTGACTAGTGGAGTGTTGCAGGGATCGGTGCTGGGGCCTCAACTGTTTACTATTTACATAGACGATCTGGAGGAGGGGACCGAGTGTAGGGTAACAAAATTTGCTGATGACACGAAGATAGTGGAAAAGCAAATTGCGTGGAAGGCGCGGAAAGTCTGCAGAGAGATCTGGATAGGCTGAGTGAATGGGCGAGGACCTGGCAGATGGAGTACAACGTTAGCAAATGTGAGATTATCCACTTTGATAGAAATAATAGTAGGAGGGATTATTATTTAAAGGGTGAAAAGCTGCAGCACGCTACAGTGCAGAGGGACCTGGGGGTTCTTGTGCACGAATCGCAAAAACCCAGTCTGCAGGTGCAGCAGGTGATCAAGAAGGCGAATGGAATGTTGGCCTTTATAGCAAGGGGGATTGAATATAAAAGTAGGGAGGTCTTGCTGCAACTATACAGGACACTGGTGAGGCCGCAACTGGAGTACTGTGTGCAGTTTTGGTCTCCGTATTTGAGAAAGGATATATTGGCCTTGGAGGGAGTGCAGAGAAGGTTCACCAGGCTGATATTGGAGATGAAGGGGTTAGCTTATGAAGAGAGATTGGATAGACTGGGTCTGTACTCATTAGAGTTTAGAAGGCTGAGGGGGGATCTTATAGAGACTTACAAGATAATGAAGGGGCTAGATAGGGTAGAGGCAGTGAGATTCTTCCAGCTTAGAAAGGATAGCAGAACTAGAGGGCACAGCCTCAAAATAAGGGGGAGGCAGTTTAGAATGGAGTTGAGGAGGAACTTCTTCACTCAAAGGGTGGCGAATCTCTGGAATTCTCTGCCCATCGAAGTGGTGGAGGCCACCTCACTGAATATATTTAAGTCACGGGTACATAGGTTTCTGATAGACAAGGGAATTAAGGGTTATGGGGAGAAAACGGGAAAGTGGAACTGATTCACTTCAGATCAGCCATGATCTTATTGAATGGCGGGGCAGGCTCAAAGGGCTAGATGGCCTACTCCTGTTCCTTTTTCTTATGTTCTTATGTTTTTCCAGCATTTTCAGTTCTTGTTCAGATTTCCAACACCTGCAGTATTTTGCTTTTATTTTGAATTCCCTCGATGTTGTCCACAATATCAAGTTCAACTTTGCTTTCAACTGTAATTTCTCATAGTTACAACATATACAATTGCCTCATGAGATTGGTAAAATTAGAATCTTTTACCAGTTCTTGAAATCATCAATCATTTTCTGGCTATAAACTCTTCAATTAGCCATCTACACAGGAAAACTTTTTCAACCCTCTGGAGTCGAAATGTCTATTTAAAATATAAACATGAAAGACCCACATGTTCACTACCTGTTTGGTCCATCACTCATAAATTGGAAAGGCTCATGATAAAAACTAAATGCAAAGTAGGTCAGACCCCGAGTTCCTTCTGATTTGATATATTTGCACAGAAAGCAGTAATTGTTCGCACATTTGAATGGAAACTGCCACGCAAGGCCACCAATACTGGAGAAAATATGATTTGAGATATAATGATTCTCAAACATCCTTCTTCCCAGATTTCTACCCAATTTCACTGCTTCTCTGGGTGTTCTGCAGACCTTTCAGCAGTGTTAAGGGCAGAAGACTGGGTTAACACCAAGAGAAGTTAATTTCCTGCAGCGTAATCAAGTGTAATATTACTCATGATATTCCATAAGAATCAAATGAAATAGGAAGAGTGGATCATTCAGCCCACTGATCTTTCAATCATTCAATAAGATCACAGTTGATTTGATTGTACAACAACACCAAGTTGTTGAAACAGTCCTAATTAGACCGATACTTGGAGAGAATTCCCAAGAGGGAATCTTTGAAGATGAAGATTGGAATCGTTCATGAGTTTCAATAAGATTGGTTGTTTCAGTGTTTGCTGGTATCTGACCAGGTTGTTGAGAAATCTCTGGAATCTATCTTGGTCACATCTACCATTTATGGGCAGTACAACTAATCTGTTAATTCACAAGTACCTTGTATTAACCTCTTATAATTTTCAACTGTTTTACCTTTCTGTCCTCATATAGGAATGTTTGTTTCTGTTTGTTCAAAACTCGTGCTTTATTCCCTTAAGTGTCTTGAATCTCAAAGTTGTCTATTTTAAACAAAATGTTATTGGTCCCTAACTGGATTGCCCCAAAATACTTGGATTTGCAGTCTCAGATCTTCAAACACAATTTCTCTTCCACAAGCTTAACATACAGTGGCTATCTAAAACAAAATGAATGCATGCAGCACTAAGCCAAAAATCACAGGGCCAACAGATACAGCAAGTCCATCCAAAACTAGCAGGGAAATCCACAATTCAAGCGCTCAACTGAAGTTGGCGGAAAGGAAACCTTCTTCCAGATGATGTCCAACTCCCAGATGAAAAAAAAATTACCGCATTTGAATATGAAGAATGATGAACGGAAGAGGCTGGATTTTCATTTCCACAAGAGCTAACAACACATATAAGATTGTACGAGAACTAGTGGTAAGGTCTTTCACGGTCAATTCAAACATACAGTGTTTTAAAAAATGCACTCAAAAGGAACTTCCAATTGGGCAATTATCTCTTTTTGCTTAGAATTATAAAATCCCTACAATGCAGGAGGAGGCCATTGGGCCCATTGAGTATGCACCAACTCTCCAATGAAGTATTTTACCCAGGCCTACATCCATGCATTTACCCTGCTACTCTCCCATACACATCTTTGGACACTAAGGCCATGCAATTTAGCATGGCCAATCCACTTAACCTGCACATCTTTGGACTGTGGAAGGAAACAGGAGCACCCGGAGGAAACCCATGCAGACATAGGGAAAACATGCAAACTCCACACAGTCGCCCAAGTCCAGAACTGAACCCAGGCCCCAGCACTATGAGGCTGTAGCGCTAGCCACTGTGCTTGACGCATAAAAGAGTTATAAAAAATAATTTCCAATGACAAATATAAAAACACAGAATGGAGCTTAAATTTCCACTTGCTAAAGCTTCTTCAACATCCCAAATCTGTAATTTTGACTGCCTAGGACAAGAGCTGCAGGTCCATGGGAATACCACCAACATCCAAGTCTCACACTGTCCTGATTTGGAACCACATTGTCATTCCTTCATCGTCATTGGGTCAAAATTCTGGATTCCCCTACCTAACAGTGCCAGCATAACACTTTCACTACGCCAACTGCTGTGGTTCAAAAAGATGGCTCACCATACTTTCTAAAGGCTAATTAGGGATGGCAATAAATGCCAGTTTTGTCAGTGTTGCACACATCCCATGATTGAAAATAATTAAATATTAAATGCAAAATTTGTAAAAGAACTAATGACATTGACCAAAGGTAAAATATTTACACAAACAGTTGCAGTGATTAAAGTAGACAGACACACTTTGTACAAGGACAATACATAAAGGCAAACCTTTCAAAAGGAGAACGAACTCGACTGATCACATGGAATATCAACACATCCTTTACCAACATTTCTTTATCATCCAGTGACCATACTGGTCTTAAGCATCCAGCAATGGAAAGGTAGTCAGTGTTTTTACTGACCGCTAATTTCAACTCTTCCAAAGTTGAGGATTCTTTTATCTGAAATAGATGGTCATATGTTATAATTAAAACATACACTGGGGATTCCAGAAAAACTGTCGACACCCCCTCCCTTTGGGGATGATGCAGCCTGCTCTGCCATTCAAAAAATCACGTTTCATCTTCTATGTCTACTTTCCTCCAATCCCCATAATTTTTGATTATTTCAGTGTCAAAAAGTCTTTGCCATGAATATACTTTATCACTGTTGGTCCAAGTTACTCTGGAGTTCGCATAGAATAACAGAGTCCTACAGCGCAGAAGGAGGCCCATTGAGTCTGCACCAACCACAATCCCAACCACACCCTACCCCCATAACCACGTGCATTTACCTTACTAGTCCCCCTGACACGAAAGGCCAAACCACCTAATCTGCATATCTTTGGACTGTGCGAAGAAACCAGAGCACCCGGAGGAAACACATGCAGACACGGGGAGAACAAGATTCACAAACTTCTGAGTGAAGAAATTTTTCATCTCAGTTCTAACTTATTGTGAGACTATGATCCCTAGTTCTTTACTCTCTCTGCTCAGGAGAAAATAGTCTCTGAGCATCTACCCAGTCAAGTCTCTTAAAAACTAAATAATTTGATTACCTTTCAACTGGAAAGTCTATGTCCATTCGGCTCAATCTCTCTTCTGAGCTGAGGAATCATTTTACTGAAGCTACAATGCATCACTTCAAAAGGCAAAAATATCCCTCCTTAGGTAATGAGAACAAAACTGTACAGAGAACTTTCAGTGAGGTTTCATCAAAGCCTCAAATAATTGCATTGCTATTATATATAAATTACCTTGCAAGAAAGACTAGTATAAATTTGCTTTAATTGCTTGGTATACTTGCATGTTAACTTTGTGAATCACGCACAAAGATTTTCAAATTCATCTGCAGACCAACATTTGCTAGATTCTCACATTTTTCCTCCCCTTACTTGCGCAACAGGTTCACATTTGCAACCTTACAATCAAAATGAACCATTCCAGAATTTAGGGAGCTCTGGGAGATCAAAACCAATGTATCTACTCTCTCTGTGGTTATCTCTTAAAACCCTAGGACAAGTCTATCAGATCCAATGGGATTTGAAGGTTTTAGTCTCATTAAATCCATTCTTTTCTTTATGAATATTATTTTAAGCTCTTCAGTAGTGATTTGTAAGATAAGCTCCCAAAACTGAACAATGTCTTCACTGCAGGCCAACCAAGTGATTTGCACGGTTTATGAACAAGAAAGCAGAGCTGACACTGAGTTCAAATTTACCCATGGTTCAATATTATTTTATAGCCATATCGACTTGCTCAACTGTCTTGAATTTTATAATTTTTTTGCACATCAAGTACTAGTTTCTCGACTCCTTTTAAACTTTTATATTTTCAACCATTTTTCTTATCAAGATGGTGTCAGAGCAGTCAGAGTCATGGGGGTCTGCAGCATGGAAGCAGGCCCTTTGATCCAAATTGCTCATGCCGTCTAGTTTTTAACCACAAAGTTAGACTCAATTGCCCGTATTTGGCCCATATCCCTCTATACCCATCTTACCCATATAACTGTCTAAATGTCTTTTAAAAGACAAAATTGTGCCGCCTCTACCACTGCCTTTGGCAGCTTGTTCCAGACACTCACCACCCTCTGTGTGAGAAAATTGCCCCTCTGGACACTTTCGTATCTTTCCCCTTTCACCTTAAACCTATGCGCTTTAGTTTTAGACTCTTCTATCTTTGGGAAAAGATGTTGACTATCTACTTTATCTATGCCCCTCATTATTATAGACCTCTGTCAGATCACTGCTAAGCCTCTTCAGAGAAAAAAATCCCAGTCTATCCAGTCTCTCCTTATAACACAAACTATCAAGTCTCGGAAGCATCCTAGTAAATCTTTTCAGCACGCTTTCTTGCTTAGTAATATCATTTCTATCAATAGGATGATCAGAACTGCACACAGTATTCCAAGTGTGGCCTTACCAATGTCTTATACAACTTCAACAAGACATCGCAACTCCTATATTCAATGTTTTGACCAATCGACTTCACTGCCCTCATCTTGGTTACCCCTTCAAAAAATTCAAATTCGTGAGATGATTTTCCACTCACAAAACCATGCTGACTGTCCCTAATCAATCCTTGCCTCGCTAAATGCCTGTAAATCCTGTCTCTCAGAATATCTTCTGACAACTTACCCACTGCAGAATTTCGGCTCAGTGGTCTGTAGTTTCCAGGCTTTTCCCTGCAGCCCTTCTTAAACAAAGACACAACATTTGCTATCCTCCAATCTTCAGCACCTCACCTATTATTGTCGATGATTCAAATATCTCTGCTAGGAGACCCCAATTTCCTCCCTAGCCTCCCATAATGTCCTGGGATACATTTCAGCAGATCAGGGGATTTATGCACTTTGAGACTTCAAGCACCTCCTTCTCTGTAATATGTACACTCCTCAAGATATCACTATTTATCTCCCTAAGTTCCCTGACATCCATGTCTTTCTCAATAGTAAATACCAATGAGAAATATTCATTTAGAACCTCACCCATCTCCTGTGGATCAATACATAAATGACCTTGTTGATCCTTAAGCGGCCCTACTCGCTCCCGAGTTACTCTTTTGCCCTTTACGTATTTGTGTCAACTCATGAAAATTGATCTGGCCTCCATCTATTTATCTATTTCCTCTTTAAAATAAACCATGCTCCCTATTTGTATGCTGTCTGAAAAATGAAGCTGTGCGTTCCCGTTTACCCAAAGTTCAATTTGATTAAATTTTAAAGAGAAATTGTTTCAACTCTGATTGCCTTGAATTTCCAGTTTGAAAAATATCCATTATCTCTACTGTTTTCTATCCTTTAACCAGCTTTAAAGAGGAAATAGATTAATAGATGGATGCCAGATCAATTTTTTAATCAAAATACTCATTCAGAGTCTTTTGAATTTGTATGCCATGGCTTTTTTCTTAACAAATCCATGTTGGTTGCTTTTAATTAACTCAAATCTTTCCAAATAGGAACTAATTTCAATAATTACAGTTATCAAGATTTCATACTGTAGCCATTAGCTGATCTATAGTTAGATGAATTTAATGCTTTTCCATTTTTGAACAGTGTTGCTAAACACTGCCAAACAGTTTCCATGTTGTAAATCTCTATTCACAATTTCCACATCAAAGAATAGCCCTTTTTGTCCTCTGACTTTCCTGAATATTTCAAGATGCTTCCCATAGAGGTTTAGTGCATAATTTGCCTTGGCATTTCAGCACTTTGTCCTGTACTAGATATCTTGTCTAATTACTTCATCTCCACATTTTGTATTCTTCTATTCCCACTACCACTCACTGCTCTGAAAATTGAGCCAAATAAACATTTAGAATCCTTTCGTTGAAACCTATCTGATCCTTTTTTGGACTGCCATTAATATCTGAAAGAACTCCATGTTCATCTTTAAAGAAGATTAGTGAGAGGGCAATTAATTAAGTGTTGCAGATTATTTAGGAGGCCCTGGAAAGAGGTTCATAATAAACCTAGCAAACTGAACATAGGAAACATAAGAATATAGGAATTAGGAGAAGTAGGCAAATTCAGCCCTTAGTGCCTGCTTGGCCATTCAATCAGATTATGGCTGATCTCTCCCTGGTCTCAAATCCATTTCCTCACTGGTTCCCCATATCCATTTATCCCTTTTTTATTCGAAATATATCTATCTATCCTCCTTGAAACAATTCAATGATTCAGACTCCACTGTGCTATAGGGCAGCGAGTTCTATAAATTCACCACCTTTTGCAAGAAGTCATTACTCCTCATCTCAATTTTAAATCTACCACCTCTCAACATATACCTGTGACCTCTTGTTCTACATTGCCTCACAACAGGAAACATTTGATCCACATTTACTTTATCAATCCCTTTTAAAAGTTTATATACCTCAATCAGATCCTCTTTCATCCTTCTAAACTTCAGCAAGTATAAGCCCAAACTGTTTAATCTCTCCACATACGTCAACCCTTTAGTCCCCAAAATCAAGTAATTTTGATAGTTTTTATAGTTTATATAATTTACTGTATTTTGTTTTAAAAATGATTTTATAATTTTGATCATAGCGTTGCACATGACCGAGTGTCAGAATAAATACATTGATTCATAGTTAAATAATAGACATAAACATTTTTGCACCTCTTAAAAGTTTGGGAAGCATCTCTTAACCAGACAATGTCCATCTACTTGACATGCAAATCATTTTATGAATGGCCAAGAAGTGTAAAAATGAGGAAAAATTGAAATTAAATTGAAATTAAATATGTTTCTTTTCATTAAACATATTTGAATCAAAATACTTTATTACCACTAAGTTCAAGAGGTTTATTTAAAATCCCATCCAAACTTAAGTAATGATACAATAGTTACAGAAGGCAGTTTTTTAATAAAAAATGGTGGCTACACTAACAATTGACCTAAATTCCTAGGCTGCGATGTGGTTTATATAAATTGTTTAGTTGAAATTATTGCAATTTGTTTTTGGCTTTACTCTGTTATAAACCTTATTTCCTCTACTAAGTTTCTCAACTCATTAGAATATAAATTGCCAGCCAAATAAATTTAACAGCATATTTAGAACAATTTTTTGTTGACTGCATTGTTAGTTGGTTGTTGTCATATTTGCAGCTTATTTAAGAAATATCAGCTTTTCTGAATTTGATGGCATGTTCCCTACCTTCTTGATTGTAATTAGTTATGTTTTATAAGCAATTGGAGTCAGTCAGGTGCAAGTGTCACTTTGCAGATTAAGTGGAATGTTTGAAAGAAAGATACAGATGTGCATGAAACATTTCATCTCTTGACATTATCATTCTTCTCCACAGGCCACATAATATTCAAGGTTATGACAGTTGGTAGAAACTTTGCTGCCAAACTTGCTGAGTACATAATAGCATTAAGTGGATTCTCAGATATGATTTCCCCTTTCTCTATTGGAACTAATTAAAATAAGGGACTGAACAGGCCAAGACAGGCGATTTCCAATATGATGTGGAGATACTGGCATTGGATTGGGGTAAGCACAGTAAGAAGCCTCACAACACCAGGTTAAAGTCCAACAGGCTTATTTGGTAGCACGAGCTTGCGGAGTGTCACTCCTCCTTCAGGTGAGTAAGGAGTTGTCTTCACAAACAGGACATATATAGACACAAACTCAATTTACAAGATAATGTTTGGAATGCAAGAGTTTACAGATAATCAAGTCTTAGAGGTACAGACAATGTGAGTGGAAAGAGGATTAAGCACAGGTTAAAAAAAAGGGTGTATTGTCTCTAGCCAGGATAGTTACTGAGATTTCGCAAGCCTGGGCAAGTCATGGGGGTTACAGATAATGTGACATAAACCCAAGATCCCGGCCGAGGCCATCCTCACTGATAGCCAATTTCTGCACTATCAGTTTCTGCTCAGCGATTCTGCGTTGTCGTGTGTCATGAAGGCTGCCTTGGAGAACGCTTACCCAAAGATCAGGGGCTAAATACCCATGGCTGCTGAAGTGTTCCTAAACAGGAAGAGAACATTCCTGCCTGGTGATTGTCGAACAGTGTTCATTCATCCCTTGTTGTAGTGTCTGCGTGGTATCCCCAGTGTACCATGCCTCAGGACATCCTTTCCTGCAGTGTATCAGGTAGACAACATTGGTTAAGTCACAAGAATATGTACTGTGTACCTGGTGGATGTGTCCTCACGAGATGATGGCATCCATATCGATGATCCGCACATCTTACAGAGGTTGCTGTGGCAGGGTTGTGTGGTGTTGTAGTCACTGTTCTCCTGAAGGCTGGATACTTTGCTGCAGATAATGTTCTATTTGAGGTTGTGTGGTTGTTTGAAGGCAAGAGGTGGGGGTGTGGGAATGGCCTTGGCGAGATGCTCGTCTTTACTGATGACATGTTGAAGGCTCTGGAGAAGATGTCGTAGCTCCTCCACTCCGGGGACGCACTGGACGATGAAGAGTACTTTGTCCGCTGTGTCCCATGTTTGTCTTCTGAGGACAGTGCAGTTTTTTGCTGTGGCACATTGGAGCTGTCAATTGTTGAGTCCAGCATCATATCCTGTTCTTATGAGGGCATCTTTCAGTGCGATCCTCATCTGAACAGATCCTGTATATATGGAGTGCTTGTCCGTAGGGAATGGCTTCTTTAACATGTTTAGGCTGGAAGCTGGAGAAGTGGAGCATCATGAGATTATCTGTGGGCTTGCGATACAGTGAAGTGCTGAGGTGATTGTCCTTGATGGAGATGAGCGTGTCCAAGAAAGAATACAACCGATTCCGGAGAGTAGTCCAATGGTGAGTCTCATGGTGGGATGGAACTTGTTGATGTCATCTTATAATTGTTTCAGTGATTGTTTGCCATGAGTCCAAAGGAAGAAAATGTCATCGATGTACTTAGTGTATATGTTGGTTGAAAGTCCTCTGTGGTGAAGAGGTCTTGTTCAAACCTGTGCATGAAGATGTTGGCATATTGGGATGCGAATTTGGTCCGCATGGCTGTTCCGTGTGTCTGGATGAAGAACTCTTTAACACCTCTTTAACCTGTGCTTAACCCTCTCTCCACACACATTGTCTGTGCCTTTAAATCTTGATTACCTGTAAAGACTCGCATTCCAATCATTTTGTAAATTGAGTTTGTGTCTATATATGCCTTGTTTATGAACACAACTCCTCACTCAATTGAAGAAGGGGTGACATTCCACAAGCTTGTGCTACCATATAAACCTGTTGGACTTTAACCTGGTGTTGTGAGACTTCTTACTGATCTCCAATATGCGAGAGAGGTTTTTTCCCTTCCTAAGGTATGGAAGGACAGTTCTGCAAATAGCACACTTTCTACATTTGAAACTGCATTTTGCATCAAGCAGTCATAAGTCAGCAATAACACAAGCAACTCATCATAAAGCTTCCATCCTCAGAACCCTCTTAATGCACAAGCATCTTTACCCCGCAATTACCTCAAAAAGTACCCTCTGGTTTCTCTAGGTTATGCCGGTTTGTGTCACCTGATTGAAAAGTCTGTGTTGTGGGATTATACCTACAAGGATTCATCTCACATGATAACTTAACACCAGCAGAGAGGAAAAGGCTTTTACTCATTTACCAGTCCATTATGGATTTGAACTCATCTTCATTTGACAAAGTAAAGATGCATTAGTCATCTTGAGAATAGCACTTAAAAAATAGCATTATTCAGAATTTACCTGTTTGATCTTTTGTGCCACTTCAAAATGTGTCACATCTTCAACTGCTGGTTCAGTTACCTCTGGACCATAGGCTAGACAATTAAATAGGGTTGTGGAGAAGAAATTTGGTGATGGACCACCATGAACTATTGATATTGCAATCATCCGTCCTGCTTCATAATACCAGTCCCACCTAAGAGCTATAGAAGAAAATAAACATAAATACATAGTTTTTTTATAGCATAGAAGGTGGCCATTTGGCCCATTATGTCTGCACCACCTGGAAGAGCTACCCAGCTAGTCCCATTCTCTAATTCTATCTCCATAGCCCTCTAAATTCATCATTTTTAAATAGGCATCCAGCTCTCTTTTTAAACCTTCTAAGGAATCTGCCTCCATCATTCTCCTTGGTAGAGCATTCTAAATCCCAACAAATAAATAAGTTTCTCTTCATCTTACTCCTAACTCTCTTGCTGACTGTCTTGAAATTATGACCCCTAATCACTGACATACCAATGGGCGAAAGCAGAATATCCTCCTTTATCCTGTCAAAATTGTTCATAATTTTGAACACCTCTTTATCTTCTCTGCTCCAAGGAGAATAAGCCTAGTTTCTCTAACCTTTCCTTGTAACTAAAATTCCTCATTTAATGGAATGACAATGCGGGTCCAATATTCTTTATCTGACTGTATTTTAAATTTCAGATGCAGCACATAAACTTACAATGTAATAGCCGAAGCCTAGACAATGGTTGTGTTATGAAGTTGCATATATAAGGTTAAAAACATGATGTTTGACAAATGTAAATATTGAAAAGAAACACTGAAACCAAAAGAAGAGATCATGTAGCCTTGTCTCTTTAAAAAGTATGTGTTTCTGTACTTGGATTTTTAAATCGAAGAAAGCAGGCTGCAGAAGGCAATTTTGCAACATTGTGTCAAAAGCTTAGCAAAGAACAAAGAGCCAGAGTTCCAGCATACCAAACAAGCTTTTGAATTGGACCAATGATTTTAAAGCAAGCACTCAGAAACACAGAACCAATAGAATTCAAATTGAGTGTTGTCGACAGCCTCAAGCTACTCAAATTGCAAGAATACTGTGAAGTAGTTCTCCGTATTTAAACCTGGACAAGGGAAAATAATGGTTAGACTAATCTGGCTTCCTCTTTAGCCAGGAGAGAGGCCGGGATCTCATATAGAATCCTGCAGTTTCATGTATGTCTTTATAAGAACTTACCATCTACAGTTGAAAAATAGATCAACTCGGGACATATGTGTCGGACCTGAACAGCAAAGACCTTCAGCCTTCTAACAAGTGCCTGGTTGTGTGTGTATATATAAATCCTTTTGAGAATGACTGGAATTTATAAGCCCTTGTTTTATTTATCTATATGTGGATCCACAGAGATGGGTGAGATCCTAAATGAATATTTCTCATCAGTATTTACTATTGAGAAAAGCATGGATGTTAGGGGACTTGGGGAAATAAAAAGTGATGTCTTGAGGAGTGTACATATTACAGAGAAGGTGATGCTGGAAGTCTTAAGCACATCAAGGTAAATAAATCCCCAGGAGTTGGAATGTTTTGTTGAAGTTGTACAAGACTTTGGTAAGACCACTCTTGGAATACTGTGTGCAATTCTGGTCACCCTATTATATAAAGGATATTATTAAACTAGAAAGAATGCAGAAAAGATTTACTAGGATGCTGCCGGGACTTGATGGATTGAGTTATAACGAGAGTCTGGATGGACTGGCACTTTTTTCTCTGGAGCATTGGTGGCTGAGGAGTGATCTTACAGAGGTCTATAAATAATAAGGGGCACAGATCAGCTAGACAGTCAATATCTTTTCCCAAAGGAAGGGGAATCTAAGACAAGAGGGCATAGATTTAAGGTGATAAGGGAGAGATACAAAAGTGTCCAGAGGGGCAATTTTTTCACACAGAGGGTGATGAGTGTCTGGGACAAGCTGCCAGAGGTAATAGTATAGGTGGGAACAATTTTGTCTTTTAAAAAGCAGTTACATGGGTACGATGGTATTGAGGGATATGGGCCAAATGTGGGCAACTGGGATTAGGTTAGGGGTTTTTGAAAAAAAAGGGCAGCATGGACAAGTTGGGCTGAAGAGCCTATTTCCATGCTGTAAATCTCTATGACCTAGGACAGGATGAAGTGTATCCCAGGAATCCTGGGAGGCTAGGGAGGAAATTGCAAGTCCCCTAGCAGAGAAATATGAATCATCGATAGTCACAGGTGAGGTGCTTGAAAATTGGAAGGTGGCAAATGTTGTGCCTTTGTTTAAAATGGGCTGCAGGGAAAAGCCTGGGAACTACAGGCCAATGAGCCTGACACCTGTGGTGGGTAAGTTGCTGGGAAGGTTTTTAGAGACAGGATCGACAGACATTTAGAGACGTAAGGACTGATTAGGGACAGTCAGCATGGCTTTGCGAGTGGAAAATCATGTCTCATAAATTTGATTTGAGTTTTTTGAAGGGGTAACCAAGAAGGTGGATGAGGGCAGTACGGTTGATGTTGTCTGCATGTAGATTAGCAAGGCCTTTGATGAGGTACCGTATGGTAGGTTGTTTCATAAGGTTAAATCCAGGGTGAGGTAGCGAAATGGATACAAAATTGGCTTGATAACAGAAGACAGAGGGTGGTTGAAGAGGATTGTTTTTCAAACTGGAGGCCTGTGACCAGCTGTGTGCCTCAGGGATCAGTGCTGGGTCCACTGTTATTTGTCATTTATATTAATGATTTGGATGAGAATATAGGAGACATGGTTAGTAAGTTTGCAGATTACACCAAGATTGGTGGCATAATGGACAATGAAGAAAGTTATCTAGAACTGTAATGGGATCTTGATCAATAGGGCTAGTGGGCTGACGGCTGGCAGATGGAGTTTAATTTAGATAAATCTGAGGTGATGCATTTTGGTAGACTGAAACAGAGCAGGACTTACTCAGTTAATGGTAGGTCGTTGGGGAGAGATACAGAACAAAGAGATCTATAGGTACATGTTCATAGCTCTTTGAAAGTTGAGTCACACGTGGACAGAGTGGTGAAGAAGGCATTCAGCATGCTTGGTTTCATTGGTCAGAACATTAATACAGGAGTTGGGATGTCTTGTTGGAGTTGTATAAGACATTGTAAGGCCACATGTGGAATACTGTGCACAGTTCTGATCACCCTATTATAGAAAGGTTATTATTAAACTAGAAAGAGCGCAGAAAAGATTTACTAGGATGCTTAACGGGACTTGATGGTTTGAGTTATAAGAGGCTTAGGGATACTCTCGGATTTTTTTTCTCTGGAGCATTGGAGGCTTAGGGATGATCTTATAGAGGTCTATAAAATAATGATGGGCATAGATTAGCTAGATAGTCAATATCTTTTCCCAAAAGGTAGGGGAGTCTACAACTAGAGAGCATAGGTTTAAGGTGAGAGGGGAGAGATATAAAAGAGTCCAGAGGGGCAATTTTTTCACACAGAGGGTGACGAATGTCTGGAACAAGCTGCCAGAGGTCGTAGTAGAGGCGGGTACAATTTTGTCTTTTAAAAAGCATTTAGATAGTCACATGGGTAAGATGGGTATAGAGGGATATGGGCCAAATGCGGGTATTGAGACTAGTTTAGGGATTTAAAAAGAAAAGTGTGGCATGGACAAGTTGGGCCGAAGGGCTTGTTTCCATGCTGTAAACCTCTATGAGTCTTGTATTATCCGGACCGCATTGTATCAGAGAGATTATTCCATTTGTTAATTATTTTTAATAAGGTTGTCACCAGTTTTAAAATAAAGACCTGAAAGAGAGTGTCTGATCCTGCTTTAATTTACCTAAACGAATAACTTCCTACTCCCTCACACACACTTATTTAAGATTACGAGGTGAGGTATATCCCTTTGGGACGGGTTCCAAAATCGCGCAGAGGGAAACATCACCTCTCCATCGTAACAATGAAGTAAATAAGATGGTTAGAGAAGTGCAAATGCACCACTGCATAATAAATACAGGGTACCTGAAATTAGTTTCTTTTTGACATCTTGACCATAAAAATTACAACGTAAACAGTGCAGAAAAACAACTAGATTTCCTGTGCTAAAAGTCGGTGAGGTTAACAAAGTGCGGTTTTTGGATGTGTTTAGTTTTCTGATTTATGGATAAAGGATATACAATCTGTAAAGAGAAGCAAAAGGGGAAACATTCACTCCCTATCTACTTCCCTTATTCTACAATAGTACATAATTGATTGCAAAGCACTCTGGAATGTTCTGATTTAATGCAAGGCAAATGGACAAAGATGCATTTGGGAGTTACGCCACGTTGTGAGAAATCAGACATCATTTATTGAATAACATTAAACATTTGCTATGGTTAAGCATCAAGAATACAATCAAATAGCACAGTGATTGGGCAGCAAGGTAGCACAGTGGTTAGCATTGCTGTTTTACAGCTTTAGGGGCCCGGGTTTGATTCCCGGTTTGGGTCACTGTCTGTCTGAGTTTGCACATTCTCCTCGTGTCTGCGTGGGTTTTCTCTGGTGCTCCAGTTTAGAATCATAGAAAAACTACAGCACAAACAGGCCCTTTGGCCCACAAGTTGTGCTGATCTTATCCCTACCTACTAGGCTTACCCATAACTCTCAATCCTATTAAATCTCATGTACTCATCCAGAAGTCTCTTAAAAGACCCTATTGAATTTGCCTCCACCACCAGCGATGGCAGCCGATTCCACTCACCCACCACCCTCCCACAGTCCAAAGATGTGTGGGTTAGGTTGATCGGCTATGCTAAAATTGCCCCTTAGTGTCCTGAGATGCGTACGTTAGAGGGATTAGTTTGTAAAATATGTAGGGATATGGGGATAGGGCCTGGGTGGGATTGTGGTCAGTGCAGACTTGATGGGCCGAATGGCTCTTTCTGTACTGCAGGGATTCTATGAAAACCTGAGCTCTTTCAAACCAAGTGTCTTTTGCAGTTTTTTACCACCAAATAGACATTTATTTTCATGTGTTACTGGAAATAAAATTTGTATTAACACAAATTATATTAAAATGTATAAGTGGCAGTAAGTTCATTTTAATCGTTTTGGGTTTCTTACAAAGACATCTGTCAAAGACACATCAGACACCATTTATTGAACAACATTAAACATTTGCTATGGTTAAGCATCAAGAAAACAATCAAGTAGCACAGTGGTTGGGGGGGGGGGGGGGGGGGTTCTTTTGGGTAGCACAGTGGTTGGGTGGCACAGTGGTTAGCACTGCTGCTTCACAGCTCCAGGGACCTGGGTTTGATTCCTGGCTTGGGTCAGTGTCTATGTGGAGTTTGCACATTCTCATTGTGTTTGCGTGGGCTTTCTCCGGGTGATCCGATTTCGTCCCACAGCCCAAAGATGTGCGGGTTAGGTTGATTAGCCATGCTAAAATTACCTCTTAATGTCCTGAGATGCGTACGCTAGAGGGATTAGTGGGTAAAATATGTAGGGATATAAGGGTGGGATTATGGTCGGTGCAGATTTGATGGGCCGAATGGCCTCTTTCTGTACTGTAGAGATTCTATGAAAATCTGAGCTCTTTCAAACCAAGTGTCTTTTGCAGTTTTTTACCACCAAATAAACATTTATTTTCATGTGTTACTGGAAATAAAATTTGTATTAACACAAATTATATTAAGATGTATAAGTAGCAGTAAATTCATTTTAATCCTCTTGGGTTTCTTACAAACACATCTATCAAATGACTTTTGTCTCTTTAACACAAATATCAAGGCCTCTTATATTTGCCTCTTAAGAATTTCTTACACAGTGAAAAAAATTAAACAGAAGGGCAGCACAGGTGCAGAGGTTAGCACTGCTGCCTCACAGCACCAGGGACCCGAGTTTGTTTCCAGCCTTAGGTGACTGTGTGGAATTTGCATGTTCTCCTCGTGTCTGTGTGGGTTTCCTCCGGATGCTCCAATTGCACCCACAGTCCAAAAATGAGCAGAATAGATGGATTGCTATGCTAAAATTGCACCTTAGTGCCCAAAAACATGTGCAGGTTAGGTGGGTGGGGTTAAATAAACATGAATCTGTTCTCTCAACAGGGAGGGCTATGGAGACTGCAATGGGGGGCAGTTAAAACATTTTTAAAAAATTACATCTCTATTTATACTTCAACTTATTAATGTTTACATTAATTAGTTGCCCATAACATAGTGTTCAAACTGAATAAATGCAGTACTTGTAGAAATTAAACAGACTTTTAATTTTCAAGTACAAACATAGAAACACAGAACATTACAGCACAGTACAGGCCCTTCGGCCCTCAATGTTATGCCAAGCTATGTCCAATCCCAAGATCAAGCTATCCCCTCCCTATCATTCTGGAGTGCTCCATGTGCCTATCTAATAACCGCTTGAAAGTTCCTAAAGTGTCCGACTCCACTATCACAGCAGGCAGTCTATTCCACACCCCAACCACGCTCTGAGTAAAGAACCTACCTTGGACATCCCTCCTATATCTCCCACCATGAACGTTACGTAACAGCTACATCCACCCTGGGAATAGTCTCTGCAAGTCCACTCTATCAATCCCTCTCATCATCTTATAAACCTCTATTAAGTTGCCTCTCAACCTCCTCTGCTCCAAACAGCAAATCTTTCCTCATAAGACCTACCCTCCAAACCAGGTAGCATCCTGGTAAATCTCCTCTACACTCTCTCCAATGATTCCACATCCTACTTATATTGAGGTGACCAGAACTGAACACAATATTCCAAATGTGGTCTCACCAACATCCGGTATAGTTGCAGCAGAACCGCACGGCTCTTAAACTCAAACCCCCTGTTTGACCCCCATAGGTCATTTGAGGTTAATAAAAGTTCAAGTTATCTGTTGAGTCTTTCTTATGAAGATATTTAGCAGACTCTACCACTGAATGTAATTATTTTTACTTACCCAGGAATTAAGTGATTAGGCAAGGCGCATTAAGTACCACTACTACTATCTTCTGAACATTTCTAATGGTAAGGACGATGCGCAAGTTACAAAAGAGCACACAGCTGAAAACCATGTCAAATATCAAGTCAACATACTATAACATTATTGAGCAATTCATCATCAGTCTTTCCTTGTACAACATCAAAGTAACATAAAAAAACTTGAAAATAACTGCATTTCTGAAGTTTAATATACATGTTAAAAATGCCTAACCTCGAGAATTTACAGCCATGTTCTTTGAGGTAGCAGAACCATCAAATAAAACCGAATTTGCAAGATGATGCATGAGCAAACAAAAAAATTCATGACGCGGATTTCCCAGATCAACAGCAACTTGAGGTTTTCCGGCATCATCTGAAAATTGAATGCAAATTGTGCTGGTAGGGCTGAATGTTTTGCGTCTCATCTCTCTTAGAGCTCCTTCCCAGACATTTGTTCTGTCAACACTGATTCTTGAGAGGTCATTCAATTTGATTTGTGACCTTAAGTCTTTCAAAATGTCTGTGAGTGATCGTGACACGAATACCTGACTGTGGAAGAAATAATTAAAAACAGAAATATTTTGAAGTTGATATTAATAACTGCAAAAATTGTGCAAAAGTCACAGATTTTATTTCACAAAAAACATGAAATTTTCCAATAAAATTGTTGAAATATTTTACAATTTAGATAATAGAAAAACCCAAGTGGAAGGTATTATAACAAGTAACAACAGTCATTTGGATAAAACAAACACGAGATCAGTTCTTAAGCAACAAAAAATGAAAATAACATACATGCGAACTGCAATATTTATTGGGAGGGTGCAAGGAAAACCTGCAAGACAGGGATGGGGAAATTTTGTTGAATTTAATGGCAAGAATTCATTTTTTTTCTTATAATTCCCACAACCTGACAGGGTGGCTGATTGCTGGACAAGACAGCATAGCTGTGACTCTTTGCTAGCGGCATCAGAGAGAACAGGCTATCGCAGGAGGGAAGAAGTTAGAAATCAGACCATGAAGGGAAAACAAGAGGCCACTGCAGGAGGAAAGAGAAATCAGAGGTTGGCCAAACATGCTCTTCCTGGGCAATAAGAACTGTTTGAAAAGGCATTCATCTTGTGGAAATTGGAATTCTGAATTTCCTCCCTTTAACTGCCACATTTGTCAAGACCTGGGAAATCTGTAGGGTAAATCAGGCTCCCAGTTGCACTCTGGGAACCCAATTTAAACATTTAATAAAATATTCTATGAGCCACCCGCCTGCTACCATAAGAACAGAAATAAGTGTGTTCTAGTTTAACCTTAGACCTCACTCAACATGGGATGAGATTATGTTCTCAGATGAACAATAATGAATGTGGCTAAGAAAAAGATACAACAACAACTTGCATTTACATAGCACATTTAATGCTATATGTTCGAGGCTGAGATAGATAGGTTTCTCAGGAAATCAACTGATATTGGGATCCAGTGGGGAAGTGAAATTGAAGCAGATCAACACAAACACTTAATGCTTAAGAGGCAAGCTTAAGGGGCCATATGGTCTACCCCTGCTTCCATTTATTATGGTGTGTCCTGAGGAAATGCACAAGTGCATTATCAAACAAAATTTGACACCAGGTCACATGAGAAGATATCAAGACCATTAATGCAAACAGATCAAAATTTAGGGTAAATGCAGGTAATAATGGGCACTATATATTTGAAGTGATTGCATCTCGCCTCTGTATACCATCACGTAATATGAGGTTGGAGAGATAGAGAGTAGTAAGTGGAGAAATTCACAGGCTTCTGTGGCTCTTCCATCTGTCATGAATGCGCCAGCAGGTTAAAAATCACCAGTATTTCAAAATGTATTTCACATGCTACGAGTCCCAGTAACGAGATTAGGTGTAGACAGACCAAAGAATACAATGTTCTGCAAATGGGAAACATTATGAGTAGCCAATTGCACCATCCAGGCAAGGTATACATTTTAGGACTACAGAGGTGAATCAGCAAAAAACAGAAAGGGAACCATCAAAGGAAAACAATAGTATAATTGGCAACTGCTTTGAGGAAGCAAGAGGCAGATAACATCTAGAGCCTATGAGGCAGTATCTAACCAAGTGCCTGAGGTTTTCCCACAAGTACAGGGCACCATCAACTGCATACGTGGCCTTGAGAGCTTCCTGGCAGCAGCCGATGAGATTCATTAATTGAAAAGGATTTCACTCATTAAACAACTCCCCAAAGCAGGATAAGGCTATTGAATTGCACCATCAGCCTTGATCATAATGAAAGGTGGAGCAGGCCTGAAGGGCCAAATAGACTCCTCCTGCTCCTATCTTCTATGTTTCAACATATTTGTCAAGCATTATTTCCCTTTTGTAAATCCACGCCTACTTTGCCTGATTATACCACTGCCTTCCAAATGCTAAGTTATGGAATCCTTGAGAATAGACTCTAGCAACTTCCCCGGTATCGACGTTAGGCTCACTGGTCTATGGTTCCGTTTTCTTTCTACCTCCCTTTTGGAACTTTTTGAAGAAGTAACTAATAGATTTGAGCAAGGAGAACCAATGGATGTGATTTATTTAGACATTCAGAAGGCTTTCGACAAGGTCTCACATAACAGATTGCTATGTAATGTTAAAGCATATGGGATTGTAGGTAATGTCTTGAGATGGATAGAAAGCTGGTTAGCAGATAGGAAGCAAAGAGTTGGCATAAATGAGTCTTTTTCTGATTGGCAGTCAGTGGCTACTGGGATTCCACAGGTATTTGTTCTAAGACCCTAACTGTTCATATTATATATTAATGATTTGGAAGAGAAAACAATGTATTATTTCCAAATTTGCAGATGATACAAAGTTGGGTTGGAGGGTGAGCTGTGAGAAGAATGCAGAGGTGCTTCAGCATGATTTGGATAGGCTGAGTGTGTGAGCATCTGCATGGCAGAAGCCATGTAATGTGCATAAATGTGAGGTTATCCACCTTGGTAGCAACAATAGGAGGACAGATTATTACTTGAATGGGTGTAAATTAAGAGAGGTGGATACTCAATGCTTGGGGTCCTCATGCATCAATCACTGAAAGTAAGCAGTAAAAAAGGCAAATGGGGTATTGGCCTTCATAGCGAGAGGATTTGGGTATAAGGAAAGGGATGTTTTGCTGCAATTGTATAGGGCAGTGGTGAGGCCACACCTGGAGTATTGTGGGCAGTTTTGGTGTCCTTATCCGAGGAGGGATGTCTTGCAATAGAGGGAGTACAGCGAAGGTTTACCAAGCTAATTTCTAGGATGGCAGATCTGTCTTACGAGGAGAGACTAAATTGATTAGGATTATTTTGACTGGAGTTTAGAAGAGTGAAGGGGATCTCATAGAAGCTTATAGAATTCTAACAGGGTTAGACAGGGTAGATTCAGAAAAATTTTTCCCAATGGTGGGGGAGTCCAGAACTAGGGGTCATATTTTGAGGATAAGGAGTAAACCTTTTAGAACTAAGGTGAAGAGAAAGTTCTTCATCCAGACGGTGGTGAGTGTGTGGAATTCACCGCCACAGAATGTAACTGAGGCCAGAACATTGTCTGATTTCAATAAGAAATTAGATATAGGGGCTAAAGGGATTCAGCGATATGGGAGGAAGGTGGGGATGAGGATATTGAATTCGATGATCAGCCATAGTCAAGATGAATGGTAGAGCAGGCTCGAAGAGTCGATGGCCTACTCCTGCTTGTAGCTTCTATATATCCCCAACAAATTCACCTGTGCAGCCAGTAAGGAAGATAGATGGAAACTATAGACTAGACATGATTACACATCTCTGAATAGATATGCAACTCAGGAACACCCTATTGTAGCAAATCCAACTAACATTCTGAATACAACAGACACAAACCAGGTGATCTTTACAGTATTAGATGTTGCTAATGGATTCTGGTCCATCCTTATAGCAAGGAAACATCAATTCAAATTCGTTTTCACAGTGGGAAATCAACCTTATACACGGACTCGCCTACCACAAGGATTTCATAACAGCCAGCCATTTTCCACAAACATAAGGCACAGATAATGGAACCAACAGAATATACAGAAGGTATCATTTTACAATATGTAGATGACAGTTTAATTGTTTCAAACAGTTCTAAAACACATTATTTAGCACTACACAGAGTGATCCAGGAAATATAAGAAGCAGGTCTCAAGCTGAACTCCAGCAAGGCTCAGTTGGGACAGAAACAAGTGAAATATTTGGGACACATCGGGCCCTATTTTACCATTGCGGCGCAAAAACGTGGTAAAGTCGGGTGAGAGGCCATTATTGCGATCTGCACCCGCATCCCCGCAAATTGCCACTTTACCGAAACCCAGGAGTGACGGCGATTCGTTTTGCACCCAAAATGGGCGCAACAACAATTTAAATGTATTTACATATATTTAAATTGAATTAATAAACTGCCCGCCCAACTCTATCAGCATTTCTCCCTTTACGACTGCGTTTGCCAACCGTGCCCTAATGGACCTGCTAAATATAAATCTGAATTGGGTGTTCCAGCTGCTGAAGAGTGCGTTCAGTGTTTCCAACAGTTCTCTGACTCTGATCAGTGGTGGGGGGCAGAGGCGGGAGGCGGGTCACATCATTCCCTGGTTTGTGGGGGGTGGGGGTGGTGGCAGGGGTGGAGTGAGTCCAGATCTTTGTTGGTGGGGAGGGAGAGAGAGACAGGTCAGATGTTCCTCTGGAGGTGGGTGGGTGTGAGGCCAGATCATTCTCTGGGACAGGGGGGAATGAAGCTAGATCGTTGTTGGTGAGGGGGGTGGGGGGCTGATTGCTCACTGGTGGGTGGTGGGCAGACAGATTTCTGGTTGGGGAGGGGGGCAGCCACTGCCACTCTGCAGGCAATTGGTGGGGAGGGGGGCAGATGTGACGATCAGTCTGGGTAGTGGGGGTGGTGGATAAGGGGGATAGTAATGTGTGTAGGTAGTGGGGGTGTGGGATATGGGGAACAGTGATGTGTCTGAGTACTGGGGGGTTGGATAAGGGTGATAGTGACATGTGCGGGTAGTGGAGGGTGGTAGATAAGGGAGACAGTGGTGTGTGTGTGGGTAGTGGGGGAGGTCGATAAGGAGGGCAGTGATGTGTGTGGGTAGTGGAGGGTGGCGGATAAGGGGAACAGCGATGTGTGTGTGCACCATCACTCCCACTTTTCGCTCCTGGGCCTCTTTCTCCACTTTCTGCGGCTTGGGAGCAACCTGACACGGGCACGCCTTTTCAATTTTTTTTCCAATCGCGCATGCGCAGTTCAGAGCTCCAATCGTTTCGGCTGCGCTAAGCCCCATCCACAGTGCAAATGGGACTGGAGATGGCTGACAGCGTATGGGGGCGCCTGAAAGCAGATTTCTAAGCTGGATCTGCGTTACGCCCAGATTCCGCACTTCGAACGAAAATGGTAAAATTAGACCCATTGTCTCACAAAGGAAAAAAGAAATCCTTATGACAGGAAAAGGCTATGTTAAATATGCCAAGGCCTGTACCTGTAAAAGGAATGAGACAAGTATTGGGACTGTTTAATTACTGCAGGAATTCCATAGAAGATTATGCAGTGTTTACAAAACCATTGCAAGATTCTGTCAAGGGAGCAAGAGCTAGCAGAGAAAAAATGGAAGAGAAGGAAAACCAGGCATTTACTGATTTAAAACTGACCATGGTCAAAGCCCCAGCTTTGGGTTTGCCTGATCTCAACAAACCATTTCACATTTTCTGTCAGGAAAATTATGGAATGCAAGCAGCAGTGACACAAAGACACGGAAATAAATTGAGACCAGTAGGATATTATTCAGCACTGCTGGATTCAGTAGCTAGAGGTATGCATCAATGTATGAGTGCTTTAGCTTGTGCTCATGGGCACTAAGTGCGTCTGAACCTCTAACTCTGATATGAAAAATAATTCTCCATAGGCCTCATAGCATAGTGCAATCTCTGGAGGCAGGGAGATTGAAGGGAGTATCTGATGGCAGGTATTCAAAATGGGAGACAAATGGGAAGCAAAACCAGGAGAGGAGATCAGTAGGGATGTGAGGGGGAATCAAGAAGATTAATAGTCCCAGGAACTAAACATGAGCATCTGACAGAAGTCAATGAAGAAGCAAGTAAGTCATATCAGAAGTGCCACTTGCAGGTGAAGGAGTAATCAATCTCTTTGTGGCTACGGCTAGAAAATACGTTAATGGCACACCCCATACAGCACGGACAGTGGTAAATGATGAAGGATCAGTAATTGCAGGATTTCAGGAAGTAAATCAGCATAAATAGCACAGCCTTAACTAAAGCTCTGACATGGAGTATAGGGAAAAGAGTTAACATCTACGCAGATAGTAGACACGTAGTCCATGGTTATATGAGTGCATGGAAAAGACAGGGATTTGTTACCTCAAATGGGAGACACATACAACATGAAAACCTAATTAAAGATTTGATTCAGACAGCACACTTCCTTGCAGAAGCAACAATTATTAAAATACAGGCCCACAAAAGAACTTCCACAAAGGCCCAAGAGGGGAATAATGTAGCAGATAAGGCAGCTAAGAAACTACTAGAACAGAATCTGACAGAAAAACAAACAGCAGAAATGGCAGCCATACAAACCAAAGGAATAGATGTAAGGCAAGTGCAAGCATAGGGTCCAGAAGAGAAACAGCAGTGGAAAAGATTAGAAGGTCAAAAGGGGTGAGATGGAGTATGGACAGTGGAAAATAATAGCTCCAGAGGCAGTACAGCAAACTTTAATGAAAATATACAATGGGGTAGCCCATACCAGAAGAGACACAATGATCAAATTAATTGGAAATTGTTGGTGGTGGAAGGGGATGGGAAAAATGATAGCCAAATTCTGTCAAAGATGTATTCAGTGTGCTCAAGTAGAACTGGAGCACCATTGTAAAGTGAAGATGGGAAATCAACCAAGGCCTAAAAGGACCATGGGTGAATTTATAAATGGATTTTACAGGACCCCTACCAAGGGTAAGAGGAAAATGCTATTGTCTGGTAATCATTGATAAGTTCACTAGATGGGGAGAAGCATTCCCCTACAAGGATGCCACAGCTAAAACAGTGGCTCTAATATTAGCAAATGAGACAACACCACAAAGGGGAATGCCACTCCAGTTAGATTCAGATCAAGGGACTCATTTTACAGGGAAGGTTTTAAAGGAAGCGTGTAGAATGTTTGGGATAAAATAGAAATTCAATATGGCTCCAACAGAAAGCCACCCCATCTTGGGGAACACAACTGAGTCCATTTGAAATAATGGCAGGAAGGGCAATGTGTCTCCCAGAAGATGTCATCACAGGAGGGGTGACAGTTAGAAATAGAAAGAGGAGCAACATTCAGGTGCATGAGGGACTTGGTGATTTATTTACATTCCCTCAAGAAGCAGGTAATTACACAGCAACAATACAAAAACTGGATGAAATTGACAGAGGAGGACAGTCCTAATCTACCTGCAACTGGAAATAAGGTAGTAGTGCAGCTGATGACAGGTAAAAAGGCACTAGATAGGGCCATCTGAAGTAATTGTAGTAGGAGAAACATATGCTCTAATTGATGTAAAGTATGGCCCTAGATGGAGACACTGGACATTGTTGAAACCTTAGTGAGCAAGTCACCAAAGCTGAGGATACCCACACAGCTGATGAATCTTAAAATCTAGAATTGAACTAGCAAAAAAAATCAAAGGAAACTTAATTGGATTACTGACAAAACGTGAGCTGTATAATTAAATGTCCGTAATTAATATGTAAATAATTAAACTTTAAGTTACTAATTGTCTACAATTACAGAATGGTGCGCACAGAAAGAAAAAGACAACAAAACCCAAAGGAAGAGAAGCAAGATCGACAACCAACAATCAAGTCCCATCACAGCGTGTCAAACTAGAACATTTAGAAGAGTGACAGGATTATAGCACAGTTGGAGAAAAGTATATTTTCATTGTTTAATGTTTAACAAGTAGTACAAGACACAAATTGACAAAATGTATCTTACTCTATTGCATTATTGAGCTTATTATGTTTAGTATGATTTGTCCATTGAGAATTGCACACAAATACTTATCCGTACATGGCATACACATATGCTAAAGCAGCTGGCATATCTAAATGTTAGGTGTACACTCACATTCCTATTCATGCAGCCAGTACCATTATTATGAGCAGACTTGATTGTGTGGGACCAGCTCACTTAGTCATTTAGAGATCACCAGGCAACAGTGACAGGGTTTATTAAGGAATACGATAGATTTCTATAGCAATAGATCCTATACAGGGGAACCAGGCCACATGAATAGATATTCACCTGTTTTTGACACCACCAATCTAGTCCTCAGCCTTATTTTGAATGGGGCAGATGCTGAGCCCAGAGAATAGTGTGTATTGAGAACAAGAAGAGACATGGGGTAGATTTAGGCACTAGCAAGTGCAGGTACTCAGTAGATGTAATAAGTAACATTTGTTTGGATCCACCCTGTGATGATGAGATCTACAACATCCCATAAGGACCAATCCTTAACAGAACTTATTGGATTTGTGGAAACAAAGCTTACCCATGCTTGCCTTCAGGATGGAAAGGATCATGTTATTTGGGGTATGTGGTCCCATATATTTACCACACAACCCAACTTCCAAACAGAGGGAAACGATGAGCTTTGGTGGGATTGGACCACTTTCTGGGAATAATGATGTCACCTTATTCACACAAGAGACTGTCTTTAGAAATAGAAACTATTGCTTCAATTCTTGAAAAGGTTGCCAATGATACTGCTACAGCACTGGCAGAGATCAGCGATGAAATAATTGCAATGCGTACAGCTGTGTTGCAAAATTGAATGGCATTGAACTTTATCTTGGCACTCAGAGGAGGAATGTGTGCTTTAATTGAACCAAAGTGCTGAATTTACATAACAGATACTTTGGAGAACATAATAAACCTGGTAACACACATTCGGAAGGAGGTTGAGAAGCTGAATCAACCAGGGCAATTTTCCCTGGGAAAATGGACAACGAACTGGATCAAATCAATTGGAATGAGCGTACTGCAAGGAGTTAAACATCTCTTCATCTTTATTTTGATGATCATTGTGGTTGTGCAACTGTTTAAATATTGTTGCTCCGTGACAAACGAAAGAGTGGCAAAAGCGACAGATGGCTGCAATCAAGGGAAAGAAAGACAACAGCCTTGGCGCCCATGCCACCAAGTATCCAGTCTACGAAAATATGCACTTAAAGAGTTAATTTTAATGCTATGTAAAGGATAACACAATGTTTTGATATTTTGGCATTAGTAAGAATTAACTCAAATGCAATTACATACAAATTCATGAAGAAGATAATCTAGGTGGAAAGGGGAGAAAGTAGACTAATCACTTCTATTCTTTCAATTTATCCTAGTGGCCTTATATTATCATTAGCCATGAGGCCAGGAAAGGGGACTTAGGAAGGGGATTCAGTATTTATAAACAAATTCATAGACAAATTCTTGGGTTTACTAACAGATGGGAAAGAAAGAGTGAAAATGACTTGCACCTAACCTAACCTAGCTTGGATATCAGGAAGCTATAATTGGAATGAATTTTGGCTCAGTGTCTCAGATCTTTGGAGAGTCTCTAGCAGCAGCCGTTATTATTTGACCCTTAGAAGAACTCCCATGGCTGAAGTTAATGCTTTGTTTGTCTTGTATGTCTTTTATGTATTAAAATAAATTTTATACATCTTAAAACTGAAAGATATTACCTTTGTGAAATTACTTTAAATTGTTTAAGAGAATCAGGCCACCAACAGAGAAATTCTCCACAACAGAGATCACATAGAAACTTATAAAATTCTAACAGGGTTAGATAGGATAGATTCAGAGAGAATGTTCTCAATGGTGGGGGTGAACAAGGCTAGGGTCATAGCTTGAGGAAGGGGGGTAAACCTTTTAGAACTGAGGTGAGGAGAAATTTCTTCATCCAGAGCATGGTGAATGTGTGGAATTCACTACTACCAAATGCAGTTGAGGCCAAAACTTAGTCTGATTTCAAGAATGATTTCAAGGTTAATGATGAGGACTTTCAAATAGTTAAAGAAGCCCTGGGCTCAGGAGATGTTCGTAAAGTTTCCAGACATAATAGAAGAGTGTCTAGAAGGTGGCAGGAATCTAAGCTCAGGCAGAGCAAAAAAGGTGACAAGTATGAAAAGGGAGATGGTCAATGCAGGACTGAGGGCATACCTAAATGCAGACAGTATATGGAACAAGGTAAATGAATTTGTTGTGCACATTGAAATTGGGCGGCACGATGTTGCAGGCATCACAGATGTGGCTGCAAGGGGATCAGGACTGGGATCTAAATATCTAAGGATATGTGTCTTATTGAAAGGACAGGCAATTGGGCAAAGGGGACGATGTTGCATTGTTAGTAAGGAATGAAGTTAAATCAATAGCAAGAAGTAATATAGGATCAGAAGACAGAATCTCTGTGGGTAGGGTTGAGGAATCACAACCCTGATGGGAGTTATACACAGGCCCCTTAGCAGTTGCCAGCTTGTGGGGCAGAAAATAAATCAGCAGATAGAAAAGGCATATAAAAAATGTAATGTTACAATAATCATGGAGGACTTCAATATGCGGGTGGAGTAGGAAAATCAGGTAGGTAGTAAATCCCAAGAAAAGGAATTTGTGGAATATCCAAGAGACGATTTTTTGAAGCAGCTCGTGACAGAGTCTGGATTTGGTGATGTGAAATGAGGCAGACTTGATTAGGAACTTAAGGTGAAGGAACCCTAAGGGAGCAGTGACCACAATATTATAGCATTTACCCTGCAGTTTGAGGGGAGAAGCTGGAATCAGATTTAACACTATTACAATTAGACAAAGGTAACTACAAAGATATGAGGGATAGACCAGAATTGATTAGAAAGGTTCTAGGGAAACTGAAAGATCTGAAGGTGTTTAAATCACCTGGATCGGATAGACTACACTCCAAGGTTCTAAAAGAGATAGCTGAGGAAACTATGGAGGCATTGGCGGTGATCTTTCAGGAATCAGTGGAGATAGGGAGGGTCTCAGAGGACTGCAAAGTAGCTAATGTTTAAGAAGGGAGGGAGGTAGCAGATGGGAAATTATAGGCCAGTTAGCCTGACATCGGTCATTGCAAGATTTTAGAGTTCACTACTAAAGACCAGATCCCGGAGTACTTGGAAGTGAACAATAAAATAGGATTGAGTCAGCACGGCTTCGCCAATGGGAGGTCATGTTAGAGTTCTTTGAGGAAGTTACAAAGAAGTTAGATAAATGAGAACCAAAGAACAAAGAAAATTACAGTACAGGAACAGGCCCTTCTGCCCTCCAAGCCTGCACCGACCATGCTGCCCAACTTAACTAAACCCTTTACCATTTCGGGGGCCATATCCCTCCATTCCCATCATATTCATGTATTTGTGCCCATTAAAAATCACTACCATATCCGCTTCCACGAGTTCCCCTGGCAAAGAGTTCCAGGCACCCACCACCCTCTGTGTAAAAAAACCTGCCTCGTACATCTCCTTTAAACATTGCCCCTTGCTCCTTAAACTATGCCCTCTAGACTCTTCTACCTGGGAAAAAACTGACTACCCACTCTGTCCATGCCTTTCATAATCTTGTAGATTTCTATCAAGTTGCCCCTCAACCTCCATCACTGCAGTGAGAACAAACCTCTTCTCATAGCTGATGCCCTCCATACCAAGCAACAACCCGGTCGTTGTAGTACATGTGGGTGCCGGCGACGTAGGCAAAGTGCGGACTGAGGATCTGGGGAGGGAGTATGAGAAGCTGGGAATGGAATTAAAAAGTAGAACCGACAAGGTGGTCGTCTCTGGGCTACTGCCTGAACTGAGTGCAGACGGGCGTAGGGTTGACAGGATAAAGGAAGTGAATGGGTGGCTCAGGGATTGGTGTGGGAGGAATGGGTTCGAATTTATGGGGCATTGGCACCAGTATTGGGGTAGGTGGGACTTGTTCGGGCGGGATGGGGTTGGTCTGAATCGTGCTGGGACCAGAGTGTTGGCGAATCGAGTAAAGAGGACTGTAGACAGGGCTTTAAACTAATGAGGGGGGGGGAGGGTGCGAGGGTAGGTGACGCTACGAGGTCTAAAGTTAAGGATAGGGTACAGGTAAGGGAAGAGGCCGAGGATGTCCCAATTGGTGGCGTTACGGCAAATAGGGTCCAGGTGAAGGCTGGGATGAAAGCGCTTTATCTGAATGCACGAAGCATTCGGAATAAAGTGGATGAGCTGGTGGCGCAGATCGACACAAATGGATACGATCTGGTGGCCATTACAGAGACGTGGCTGCAAGGTGACAGGGACTGGGAGATGAATGTACAGGGCTATCAAGTGTTTAGGAAGGATAGGCAGGAGGAAAGAGGGGGTGGCGTAGCTCTGCTGATTAAGGATAGTATCAAGGTGGTAGCAAGGGATGATATCGGAGCCAAAGAGCAGAACGTGGAATCGTTGTGGGTGGAGATTAGGAACAGCAAAGGGAGGAAGACGCTGGTGGGTGTCGTCTATAGGCCCCCGAATAATGATCTGGAGGTGGGGCGGGCTGTTAACACGCAAATAAGTGCGGCGTGCAGGAATGGGACGGCAGTAGTTATGGGAGATTTCAATCTGCATATTGATTGGTCGACCCATGTTGGACGAGGTGGGCTCAAGGAGGAGTTCTTGGAATGCTGCCGGGATAATTTCCTTGAACAGTGTGTGTTGGAGCCGACGAGGGAGCGAGCTATCTTGGATCTGGTGCTATGTAATGAGGCGGGTAGAATTAGGGACCTTGCGGTGAAGGATCCTCTTGGAGAGAGTGATCATTGTATGGTGGAGTTTCTGGTGCAGATGGAGGAGGAGAAAGTGGGTTCCCGGACACGCGTCCTTTGTTTGAATAGAGGGGAGTATGGTAGGATGAGAGAAGAATTGGCAAATGTGGACTGGGGGAGTGCGTTGGAAGGTAGGTCTGCTGAGGAGCAGTGGAGGATCTTTAAGGAGATCTTTCTTGGTGCTCAGCAGAAATTTATTCCGATGGTTAAAAAGGACAGTAGGAAGAGAGGTAATAAGCCGTGGATAACGAAGGAGGTGAAGGAAAGTGTTAAATTAAAAGCGGAGGAATTTAGAGTAGCTAAGAGCAGAGGGCGAGAAGAGGATTGGGAAAGGTTTAAATGTCAACAAAGATTGACAAAGAAGTTGATAAAGGAGGGTAGGAGAAGCTATGAGGCTGGGCTAGCACTTAATATAAAAAAGGATAGCAAGAGTTTTTATAAATATATAAAAAGGAAGAGGCTGGCTAGGGTGAACGTTGGTCCTTTAGAGGATGAGAAAGGGGAGCTAGTGGTAGGGGATGGGGATATGGCTAAGGTCTTGAATAACTTTTTTGTTTCTGTCTTCACGGAGGAGGACGTGAATAATTTGCCGGGTGTTAGAGATGGAAAGGTGGTAGGAATGGAGGGTCTTAATGACATTACTGTTACTAGAGAGGTGGTGCTCGACAGACTGGAGGGGCTGATTGTGGACAAGTCCCCAGGACCGGATGGAATGCATCCGAGGGTTCTGAAAGAAATGGCGGAGGTTATAGTGGATGACTTGGTGGTTATTTTCCAGACGTCGCTGGATTCCGGGGAAGTGCCGGAAGATTGGAAAACGGCTAATGTTATGCCGTTGTTTAAGAAGGGTGCCAGGCAAAAGGCGGGGAATTATAGGCCGGTTAGTTTAACGTCTGTGGTAGGTAAAATGTTAGAATCCGTCATTAAGGAGGAAATTGCGAGGCATCTTGAAGGGAATTGCTTGATAGGGCGGACGCAACACGGTTTCATTAAAGGGAAGTCGTGTCTGACAAATTTACTGGAGTTCTATGAGGATGTGTCTAGGGCAGTGGATAGAGGAGAGCCGGTGGATGTGGTCTTTCTGGATTTTCAGAAGGCGTTTGACAAGGTACCTCACAAGAGGTTATTGCAGAAGGTCAGGGGACATGGAGTTGGGGGTAGGGTGTTAGCGTGGATAGAGGATTGGTTGTCAAATAGGAGGCAGAGAGTGGGGGTCAATGGGTGCTATTCGGATTGGCGGTTGGTGACTAGTGGGGTGCCCCAGGGGTCGGTGCTGGGGCCTCAGCTATTTACCATTTATATAGATGATCTGGAGGAGGGAACCGAGTGCAGGGTGTCGAAATTTGCTGATGACACCAAGATTGGGGGAAAGGCAAATTGTGCGGAGGGTGTGGAGAGTCTGCAGAAGGATCTAGATAGGCTGGGCGAATGGGCCAGGAAATGGCAAATGGAATTTAATGTTGGCAAGTGCGAGGTGGTCCACTTTGGTAGGAAGAATGGTAGGAAGGACTATTACTTACGTGGCGAAAAACTGCAGCAGGCGACGGTGCAGAGGGACCTCGGGGTCCTTGTGCATGAGTCGCAAAAACCCAGCTTGCAGGTGCAGCAGGTGGTCAGGAAGGCGAATGGGATGCTGGCCTTCATAGCGAGGGGGATTGAATATAAAAGTAGGGAGGTCTTGCTGCAGCTGTATAGGGCATTGGTGAGGCCGCAGCTGGAGTACTGTGTGCAGTTTTGGGCGCCGCACCTGCGCAAGGATATTTTGGCCCTGGAGGGAGTGCAGAGGAGGTTTACTAGGCTGATACCGGAGTTGAGGGGATTGAGCTATGAGGAGAGGCTGAATAAACTAGGCTTGTACTCGTTAGAGTTTAGAAGAATGAGGGGAGATCTCATTGAGACGTATAAGATGATGAATGGGATGGATAGGATAGAGGTGGAGAGACTCTTCCCGCTCAAAAAAGACAGTAGGACTAGGGGGCACAGCCTCAAGATAAAGGGGAGGCGGTTTAGAACGGAGTTGAGGAGGAACTTCTTCACTCAAAGGGTGGTGAATCTCTGGAATTCTCTGCCCGTTGAAGTGGTGGAGGCTGCCTCGCTAAATATTTTTAAGAAGCGGGTTGATGGGTTCTTGATAAGAGAGGGGATTAAGGGTTATGGGGAGAGGGCGGGAAAGTGGAACTGAGCCACAACAGATCAGCCATGATCTTATTGAATGGCGGGGCAGGCTCGAAGGGCTAGATGGCCTACTCCTGCTCCTATTTCTTATGTTCTTACGTTCTAAATCTTTTCTGTACCCTCTCTAAAATGTCCGCATCCTTCTGGAAGTGTGGTGACCAAAATTGAACACTCATTCCAAGTGCAGCCTAATTAGTGTTCTGTAAAGCAGCAACATGACTTGCCAATTTTTAAACTCAATGCCCCAGTCGATGAAGGCAAGCATGCCATATGCCTTCTTGACTATGTTCTCCATTTTCAGTGACCTGTACACCCAGATCGCTCTGCCTATCAATATTCTTAAGGATTCTGCCATTTACTGTATATTTCCTATCTGTGTTAGACCTTCCAAAATGCATTACCTCACATCTGTCCAGATTAAACTCCATCTGCCATTTCTCCGCCCAAGTCTCCAACCAATCTGTATCCTGCTGTATCCTCTGATGCCTCATTGCTATCCATAAATCCATCAACCTTTGTGTCATCTGCAAACTTACTGATCAAACTATTTACATTTTCCTCCAAATCATTTATATATATTACAAATAGCAAAGGTCCCAGTACTGATCCCTGAGAAACACCACTTGTCACAGCCTTCCAATCAGAAACACACCCTTCCACTAAATAGGTTGGACTAAAACCTGGTGTTGTCAGACTTTTTACTTCTTTGACCGAGCCAGTCTTGCATCCACCTTGCCAGCTCACTTCTGATCCTATACGACTTCACCTTCTGCACCAGTCTGCCATGAGGGACCTTGTCAAAGGCCTTACTAAAGTCCATGTAAACAACATCCACTGCCTTGCCCTCATCAATCATCTTCATCACTTCCTCGAAAAACTCAATCAAGTTAGTGAGACATGACCTCCCTTTCACAAAACCATGTTGCCTCTCGCTAATACTTATTTCCAAATGGGAATAAATCTGTCTCGAAGAATCCTCTCCAATAATTTGCCTACCACTGACGTAAGCCTCACCGGCCTATAATTACCTGGATTATTCTTGCTACCCTTCTTAAACAAAGGAACAACATTGGCTATTCTCCAATCCTCTGGCACCTCCCCCGTAGCCAGTGAGGATACAAAGATTTCTCTCAAGGCCCCAGCAACTTCCTCCCTTGCCTCTCTCAGTATTCTGGGGTATATCCCATCAGGTCCCGGGCACAGTCTACCCTAATGTTTCTTAAGAACCCCAATACCTCCTCCTTTTTGATCTCAACATAACTCAAACTATTTACACACCCGTTCCCAGACTCATCATCCACCATGTCTTTCTCTTTGGTGAATACTGATGCAAAGTACTCACTTAATATCTCGTCCATTTCCTCTGGCTCCATGTATAGATTCCCTCCCCTGTCCTTGAGTGGGCTAACCCTCTCCCTGGCTACCCTCCTGCTCTTTATAAGTGTCTAAATAGCCTTGGGATTTTCCTTAATCCTGCTGGCCAAAGTTTTTTCGTGACCCCTTTTAGCCCTCCTTACTCCTTACTTAAGTTTCTTTTTACTTTCTTTGTATTCCATACTTGCTTCATGTGTTCCCAGCCTCCTAGCCAGTGGACATGATTTATTTAGATTTCCAAAAGGCCTTTGACAAGATGATGCATAGGAGACTGTTAAAAAAGTTAAGGGTAAGATCCTGGCATGGATAGAGGGTTGGCTGACTGGCAGAAGGCAGAGAGTGGGATAAAAGGGTCTTCTGATTGTTTGAGTTATAAAGGAGAGGCTAGATAGATTGGGACTTTTTTCCCCTGTAGTGTAGGAGGCTAAGGGATGATATTGCAGAAGTCTATAAAATAATGATGGGCTTAGATAAGGTAGATATTCAACATCTTTTCCCAAATATAGGGGAGTCTAAAACTATAAGGCTTTGGTTTAAGGTATGAGATACAAAAGAATCCAGAGGGGCAATTTTTTCACACAGAGGTTGGTGAGTGTCTGGAACGAGCTTCCAGAGCAATAACAGAGGTGGGTCTTCTAAAAAGCATTTAGACAGTTACATGGGTAAGATGGGTATGGAGGGATATTGGCCAAATATGGGCTATTAGCTTGATGGTAAAAACTGGGTACCATGGACATGATGGACTGAACGGCCTGAACATCCTCTATCTCTACGACTCTACTAATGAAAAACTGGTTCAATACCTTACATTGTAAAGATGGATGATGGGGGAGTTTGGCAAAATCATACTGACCAAATGTTAGCCTCAACTGAAATTACTGCAACTTTACCAGAACTATTTGCATCAGAAATGTTAAATAGCGATAATGTCTCAACAGGAGCTAACCAGAGATAAATTCAGATGCGGCTTCTGAAGAATCTTCAACAGACAGAACCCGACACTGAAACAGTTTCACATGATGAATTCCCAATAGAAGTAAGGGAGGACACTTCAAAGGTCTTGAGCACAAACAAAAAGAAATAGATGTCTATCTGAAAAGCTGTTTCATTAATTGTATATATGCTGTGTATATATTATATATATATATAAAAAATACAGGAAATAATGGTGCAAAGTAATGTATCTGCTGTTTAATTGGGTCTATTGTTGGATCCATTAAATACATGTCAAAGAATACCATATTTGTTTAAGAAAACTTCTACAGTACACTGACCAGTTTAGACTCCCTCACATCTTCGGTGATATAGTGAAATTGGAATAGGTTCAGAGCAGAACCACAAGAATGACTCCTGGCTGAAGCTCAACAAGCTAGGGTTATTCTTTTTAGTACAACATGGTATTGGAAGTGATCTGATAGGTATATGAAATAATGTAAGGGCTGAACTGCATACTTATTGCTAGATTATTTCAACTGGACAGATTGAACCAGATCAGGTGTCATGTCTTTAAATTATGCAAGAGTTAACATTAGGCTACATGATATGCAAGTCTTCTGTTCCGAGAACACAGAGGAGTAGGTCATTTACCTCTATAAGCCTGCTTCGCCATTCATTAATATCAATGCTGACACAGCTGTGGCCTCAACTGTACTTTGCCACCTGTTCCCTATCTCTTGACTCTTTGGTCTATCAAAAATCTATATAACTCTGCTTTGAATAAATTCAATGGCCCAGCCACTTGAGAGAAACAAATTTTCCTCATCTCAGTATTAAAGGGTAGATGTTTTATTCTGAATCTCCACATTCTTAACGTGTATCCATCTTTTCCCCCTTGAACCATCGACTGTTCACTTTTTGGAAGAATTCCCCTAGAGTGTGCATGTATGTGGGAATTTAGATAGAGTAATTAATATACTTCATTTATTATACTATACATTAGCGAGATTTGCTTTCAACTTGACACATCTGGTTTTATAATAAACTAATAAACTTGTTTTTTTATTGAAACCTGGCCACTGTATGGTCATTCTATTATTAGTAGGTAAATCATATATTCAGCCATAAACCTAGCTAGAAAAATCATTTAAATATATTTTGTGCCCATGTAGTAGTGGAACAAGAGACAGACAGTGCATATCTCCCAAATGAGTTTTTACAGGCAGAATGACATAGGAGGAGGGTTAGCCCTGATAGCAAAGAATGGCAAACAACTTCATGAAAAAGGATATGGCCTTAGCAGGTCATCAGTAGAATATGCATGGGTGGAAATTATGAATAGCATGAACCAGAAAACAGTGTTGGGAGTAGTTTACAAACTCCCTAACAGTAGTTATATCATTGGGAAAAACATAATGCAAGAAATCATTAGAGCTTGTAATAAAAGGAACATTTATATAAACTGGGACCATCAAATTGGCAAGAGTGGTCATGAAGATATGTTTGCAGAATATTCCTGTGACAGTTTTGTACAGCAATGTGTTGTGGAAGCAACAAGGAATAAAGCTTTCTTGGATCTAACATTGCGTAAGGAAGCGTGCTAAATTATTAAAGGATCTATTGGGAAATACTGATCATAATACCACTGAATTCCATGTTAATTTGAAGGCAACATACTCCAATTGTAAACAAGAGTCTTAAAACTTATTTTTTACAAATTTTTTTTTACAGAGGGAGATGGGTGTCTGGAACTCGATATTGGGGGACATGGTGGAAGCAGATATGGTTGTGATTTTTAAGGGGCATCTTGACAACTATATGAATAGGGTGGGAATAGAAGGATATGGCCCCTGGAAGGGTAGGGGGTTTTAGTTAAATTGGGCAGCATGGTCGGTTCAGGCTTGGAGGGCCAAAGGGCCTGTTCCTGGGCTGTAATATTCTGCGTTCTTTGTTTAAACAAAGCCAATGACATAGTTGTGAGGGGAAGATGACAAAATTGGCTAAAAGACACAGAGGGAAATGAGAAATGGGAAACATTTAAAGAAACAATCCTAAATGCTCAACAAGTTGATGGTGGAAAGTTGTTTTTGTGATTGGTACCCTGTGACAACAGTGTACCACAGAGCTCAGTGCTGGGGCTCTTGCTGCTTGTTACATACATTAACAACTTGGATGTGAATGTAGAAGGTATAATTAGTAAGCTTGAAGATAGATGACATGAAAATTAGTAGTGTTGATGATAGTGAGGAGGCTTTTTCATAAGATAAATAGAAGCTTTCATGGCCACAGATACCAATTATTTACGCAGCTAGAGACTGCATGTACCTAGCTCTTAAATTACACAGATAAGTATTTAATTGCTTACTAAAATACTTTGATAAGTATTTAGTTGGGCGGCACAGTGGTTAGCACTGCTGCCTCAACGCCAGGGACCTGGGTTCGATTCCCTGCTTGAGTCACTGTCTGTGTGGACGTTCTCCCTGTGTTTGTGTGGGATTCCTCCGGGGACTTTGGTTTCCTTCCACAGTCCAAAAGATGTGCTGGTTAGGTGCACTGGCCATGCTAAATTCTCCCTTAGTGTACCCGAACAAATGCCAGGATGTGGAGGATAGGGGATTTTCACAGTAACTTCATTGCAGTGTTAATGTAAGTCTACTTGTGACATTAATAAATAAACCTTTGAAACTTTTAAAATTATATTGTGGTAACATCTATATGTTTACAGTTCAGTTCAGCTGCTGTTTGAATGCCATGCAATCTTTGAGGTAAAATGTCTTCTCTTTCTTTTTTCTTACCAGTAAAATTAATCTCTTTCACTTTCTGTAAAATGCTAATTATAAAGGACGTTTAATAAAGAAATTTCCACTTCGAACCAGTTGTGCCTGAAGGAATGAATAGATTTGACAGGGACCATGGTGTACATGTCCACAGATTCCTGATGGTGGTAGCTTAGGCAGATGGGTGGGGAAGGTAGCATATGGAATGCTTGCCTTCATTAGCCAGGGCATAAAGAAGCAACGAGATCTTGGTACAATTTTATAAAACGTTGGTTAGGCCACAGGTGGAATATTGTATGCAGTTCCAGTTGCCACACTATCAGAAAGGCATAATTGGCAGCTCAGTCAAGTGGCATACGTTTCCTGCAATATGTACAAAGTCATAGATGCCAATGATGTCCTATATGCTTATACATGTAGGAAGTGATACCAGCTGTAGAAATTTGAGCTCTGGGTTTCATAGAACATAGAACATAGAACATTACAGCGCAGAACAGGCCCTTCGGCCCACGATGTTGCGCCGACCAGTTACAAAAACAATGACCCACTAGCCTATACCAATCCCATTTCGTCCATAAACCTATCCAGAGATCTCTTAAACGCCCCCAAACTAGACGCATTTACAACTGCAGCAGGCAGGGCATTCCAATCCCTCACCACCCGCTGGGTAAAGAACCTACCCCTGACATCCGTCCTGTAGCTACCCCCCCTTAATTTAAAGCCATGCCCCCTCGTGCTAGCTTTCAGGGTTTCAGAGCTTGAGCTATGACCAGAGTCACTATGGCACATCCACAAGGCTGAGAGCTATATGGACAGCACAACTTAAGGGCCTGGAGGTGAAGGAATGGGTGACCACCAGGCAGAACCAGGAGGTAGTCCTCTGGCATCCTGCTCACTGGTTTTCCTTGTTTACTAGTTTACGTTCTACATTTTGCAAACTGACGAGGGAGCCAGATATTCAAAGGAGATGGGCACAGTGATTAACACTGCTGCCTCACAGCACCAGGGACTTGGGTTCGATTCTGATCTTGTTTGCACATTCTTACTGTGTCTGCATGGGTTTCCTCCAGGTGCTCTGGTTTACTACCACAATCCAAAATATGCAGGTTAGGTAGATTGACCATGTTAAATTACCCCGTACTGCCTAAAGGTATAAATTAAGTGGATTACCACCTGAACAGATTTGGGACTGAGTTGCTAGATCTGTTGAAAAGGTTAACTCAGCAAGGTATGGACCCACAAGAGGAAATGTTAGAGGGGAATACCTGCACGTACACAATAATGACAGGATAGAAAGCATCAGTATAACAGTAAATTAATAGGTGAAATTGGAGTAAGGGGGAAAGTAAGGATGTCTAAATCAGGATTACCATGCATGTTTATAGAACATAGAACATAGAACATAGAACATTACAGCGCAGAACAGGCCCTTCGGCCCACGATGTTGCGCCGACCAGTTACAAAAACAATGACCCACTAGCCTATACCAATCCCTTTTCATCCATAAACCTATCCAGAGATCTCTTAAACGCCCCCAAACTAGACGCATTTACAACTGCAGCAGGCAGGGCATTCCAATCCCTCACCACCCGCTGGGTAAAGAACCTACCCCTGACATCCGTCCTGTAGCTACCCCCCCTTAATTTAAAGCCATGCCCCCTCGTGCTAGCTTTCTCCATCCGAGGAAAAAGGCTATCACTATCCACCCTATCTAAACCTCTAATCATCTTATATGTTTCAATAAGATCCCCTCTTAGCCGCCTTCTTTCCAACGAAAACAACCCTAAATCCCTCAGTCTCTCCTCATAGGACCTCCCCACCATACCAGGCACCATCCTAGTAAACCTCCTCTGCACCCTCTCCAACGCCTCCACATCCTTCTTGTAATGCGGGGACCAGAACTGCACACAGTACTCCAAGTGCGGCCGCACTAGAGTAGTGTACAGTTGCAACATTACACTGCGACTCCTAAATTCAATCCCCCTACCAATAAACGCCAATACACCGTACGCCTTCTTAACAACCTTATCTACTTGATTCCCAACTTTCAGGGATCTATGTACACACACACCTAGATCCCTCTGTTCATCCACACTATTCAAAGTCCTCCCGTTAGCCCTATACTCGACACATCTGTTGCTCCTACCAAAGTGAATTACCTCACACTTCTCCGCATTAAATTCCATCCGCCACCTCTCGGCCCAGCTCTGCAACCTATCTAAGTCTCCCTGCAGACTATGACACCCTTCCTCACAATCTACCACACCTCCAATTTTGGTGTCATCAGCAAATTTACTAATCCACCCAACTATACCCTCATCCAGATCATTAATAAAAATTACAAACAACAGTGGCCCCAAAACAGATCCCTGAGGCACACCACTCGTAACTGTACTCCATGATGAATATTTACCATCCACCACCACCCTCTGTATGAATGCATGAAACACAGTAAATAAGATTGGGGAGTTACAGGTGCCGATTGCATTGTGGAAATTTAATGATGTGGCGATAATAGTGACCTGTCTCAAGGAAGAGCAGGACTGGGTGTTCAGTATTTCTGGGTACAAGGTATTTAGAAAATATAGGAAAGAAGAAAAGGTGGAGGCTTTGGTTAAGGACAGCATTTTGGTGCTGTAACCCAGAGTTTCAAGGACAGAATCAATTTGGCTAGAGCCAAGCAATGAAAAGGGTTAGGCTGCACTTGGAATATAGTGTTCAATTCTGGTCACCACACCACCAGAAGGATGTGGAGACTTTGGAGAGGGTACAGAAAAGATTTACCAGGTAGTTGCCTGGTATGGAGGGCATTAGCTATGAGGAGAGGTTGGAGAAATTTGTTCTCACTGAAATGACCAAGATTGAGGGGCAACCTGATGGAAGTCTACCAGATTATGAGAGGCATGGACTGAGTGGATAGTCAGAAGCTTTTTCCCAGGGTGGAAGAGTCAATTACTAGGAGACACAGATTTAAGGTGCAAGGTTTAAAGATGGTGTACAGTGCAGATTTTTTACACAGCAAATGGTGGGTGCCTGGAACCCGTTGCCGGAGGAGCTAGTGGAAGTGGATATGGTAGTGGCTTTTAAGAGGCATCTTGAGAAATACATCAATAGGATGGGAATAGAGGGATATGGTCCCCGGAAGGGTAGGGGATTTTAGTTAAGTTGGACAGCATGGTCGATACAGGCTTGGAGGGCCGAAGGGCCTGTTCCTGTGCTGTAATCTTCCTTGTTCTTTGGGTGTAATTAGTAGACTATAGACTATTAGCTCAGTGTATATAGACAGTCTATAGACTGTCAATTAGTGAGATGTAGAAGAACAAATCTGCAGGGAATTCCAGAGTGATACAAACATTATAGTGTAGTTATAATGGGGAAACTTTAATTGTTCAAATGTCGATTGGGACAGTAATAGTGTAACAGGCGGAGAAAGACACAAGTTCAAGGATTTTGTTCAGGAAAATTTTCTACAGCAGCATAAGTGTAATACAAGAAAAGATGCAAGTATTTGGATATGAGGTGAGCCAAATAGATCAAGTGTCGGTGGAGGGAATATTTAGGGGACAGCAAGCATTGTATCATAACGTTTAGGATAATGATAATTTCAAGAAGCAGAGATAATTTTAAGTAGTCCATGCTTGCTTTTTGGATATTAGAAATAAGGTATAGATCTGAGTTTAATTTGGTGTTTCTGTAGAATGAAGAGTTAAACTAGTTAGATTCATGTTGAACAAAGCTATTTGCATATGTGAGGATTTTTGGTTTTACTTTAAACTGAGGCTGGATTGTATTGAGAGGCTTTATGACATGCAAAAGAAATAAGACATTGGAAAAAGAATGAGTGTTATTTAACAACCAAGGGCTGCTTGAAGCAAAAAGACCTTTGGGTTGAGTTTTAACTGGAAGCCAGAATAGAAGAAGCTTCAAAGGGAGAAAGAGACCATCCTTGCAATTTGGATAGGTTAAAAGTCATGTGATGGAGAAAGGGAAAAGAAGGTAGCCAGTGCCAGAAATCTAAAGAACAGATCGTTAAGAAAATTAGAGGAAGAGGAAAAGTTTCCAGGGACCCTAGGGTTAAAGGAATAGAGGAAATTGCGTTGAAGTCACATACAGAGCTGAGAAAAAGTTGGTTAGTGAGAGGCCAAAGATATGTAAAGTTTTCCTAAGGTTTGTGATGTTTTACTATAGCTTGCAAAATGATAGTTGAAGCAATTAGTGGCTGGATTTCTGCTTAAAAGCATTCAAGGCAAAGAAATATTGAAAGGAGAGTTCACCTGGAGGTAGATCCTTGGTGAAAACAGCTGAGGAAAAGCATTGTTTGAACAAAAAATTTAAAGCATGTCTTTTTGAGAGTGGAGTTTGCAAACTCTCATGTGACAATGATCCAGAGGATTTTCAGAGAAAACACATAAGTTCACTTGGATGGTGTGTGTCATTTTGTTTCAGAGTGGAGTGTGTCTGACTACAGTCAGCCTGTGGGTTTAAAGCGACTGTGTGTTTACCAAAAACATTATAGCATGAGCTGGAATGTGTAACCCTTAAGATCTATGAATCTTTGTGACAATAAGTGGGAGTGGATCATTTTATTATAATCAAAACTTCACATGTGCAATAACTTTTTTTGTTGTTAAAAGCTAATTATTAGCGTGAGATTCTGTTCTTCCATGTTTTCTAAAAAGAAGTTTAAAAGTCTTCTTGGGCAGAGTTCTATTCCGGGATCTTCCAGTCCAGTAGTAACATCAATTAGGATTGTAACAAAAGTGAGAGCTCTTGTGGGATGGCAAAAATGTGGAGAAAGAATTATTGGATGTTGATTCACAATAATTTGTTGGGATAATTTAAAGTACGGAAAGCAAGTTACCAGATGCTGAATAATAAAACTTGATTTGGGGTTTATTGTTAAAAGATGGAATCCACGAACCCTTTGAAAAAGGTATGTACTGAGGTACTGGACATAGAAACTGGAGTTACTATGAGGTACATGTTAGAATCAAAAATGGTGTTGGAAATTGTTAAGACTTCCCTAAAGATGGAAAATGTCATTGGTTTACAGAAAATAACCAAGAGTCAGTTAATTGGCACGGCGCGGTACCACAGTGGTTAGCACTGCTGCTTCACAGCTCCAGGTACCTGGGTTCGATTCCAGGCTCAGGTCACTGTCTGTGTGGAGTTTGCACATTCTCCTCGTATTTGCATGGGTTTCCTCCGGGTGCTCCGGTTTCCTCCCACAGTCCAGAGATGTGCGAGTTAGGTTGATTGGCCATGCTAAAAAAAAAAATTGCCCCTTAGTGTATTAGGATGCTTAGGTTAGAGGGATTAGCGGGTGGGATATGGGGGTAGGGCCTGTGTGGGATTGTGGTCGGTGCAGACTCGATGGACTGAAGGGCCTCTTTCTGCACTGTAGGGTTCTATGATCTATGATCCAAATGAATTAGCAGATAAATTGGAGTTGGAATTATCTGCAGGGATGAGGAAAACTGAGATTACTGAAAGTTGAATGGTTAAGAGATTAAGTTCTCTGAAAAGTGAGGCAATTGAGTTAATGAAAATTCAATTACAAAGAGAAACAGAAATAAAAACTTGAAATCAAGGGCAAAAATAGAGAGCATTTCAAAAGCATATTGAAATGAGAGAACTTGATGTGAAAATGAAGTTAGCAATGGTAAAAAGGGAAAGAGAGAGAAAAAGAAAATTTCAGTTTAAACAAGTGATGTGTTATAGCAGAGACACGAGAGCAGTTTAAGGAAGTATTTCTAGTCAAGGGCCTGGTGGGGAAATGTTTAAATTATACAAACTCTCCCAAGTTTGAGGAAAAGGATATGGAAGCATTCATTTTTTTTTTGGAAAACATGTTACAGCTTTACAGAACCTTAGTTAGGTCGCACTTGTTCAATTCTGGTCGCCATACGACCAAAAGGATTTGAAGGCTTTGGACAGCATACAGCAAAGATTTACCAGGATGTTGCCTCGAATGGAGGACATTAGCTTTGAGGAGAGGTTGGAGAAACTTGGTTTGCTCTCACTGGAACAACAGAGGTTCTGGGGTCTGCAGTATTATGAGGGGCATGGACAGACTGGATAGTCAGAAGCTTTTTCCCAGAGTGGAAGAGTCAGTTATTAGGGGGCATAGGTTTAAGGTGTGAGGAACAAGGTTTAAAGGAGATGTACAAGGCACTTTCTTTTACACAGAGGGTGGTGGGTGCCTGGAACTTGCTGCAGGGGGAGGTAATGGAAGCAAATACAAAAGTGACTTTTAAGGAGCATCTTGATAAATACATGAATAGGATGGGAATAGAGGAATATGGTCCCGGGAAGGATAGGGGATTTTAGTTCAGTTGGCCAGCATGGTCGGTGCAGGCTTGGAGGGCCAAATGGCCTGTTCCTGTACTGTAATTTTCTCTGTTCTTTGAAATAGCCAAAAGTAAGTTGGACATTAATGTACAAAACTGAGTAGTAGGTTGAGTTAGTGAGGTGTATGCATCTTGTTCGGAAGAGGTATCTGCAGATTATGATGTTGTAAAGAAAGCTATCTTTTGTGCGTAGGAATTGGTTCCTGAGGCGTGCAGACAAATTTAGAACTGCAAGAGAACACACTGGACAACCCGATATTGAATTTGGGAGAGCAAGGAAAATAATTGACCATTGGATACAGGCACTGAAGAGAGAGGAACATATGAAGCCCTTCAAAAGTTTCAGAAAAAAATTAAAGATTCACTTTCTTTTGTTATTAGAGCAATGAGGAACAAAAAGTTTCAATTTTAGACAAGCAGCAGCACTGTCTGACGATTACAAACTGGTCCACGGAACAAACCTTTCTTCAGTCATTATTTTAAACCTGAAAATGATATAAGGTGGGGAGGAGAAAGGAAAGCAAACAGTTAAGGAAAAGAAGGAATAGTAGGGAATGGTCAGAAAATTTCACATCAATCAGAACAGTAGGTGCTGAGGGTGGAAACGATATTTGGAGGCCAAAGTGCTTCCATTGTAACAAAGTGGGACATATGCAGGAGACTAATTGCAGTAGTAGGAAAGATTGTACAAGAAAAACAAAATGGCTGTTAAAACTGTAGCTGTAGTACAGCTCCCTCAGAATCTGAGAAAGGGACGCAGGAAAATTATTTGAGCACTGGTGAAGGAAGTCAGGCTTTTGGAGGTTCTGAATGTTTGTGTTCTGGATAGTTTTACAAAGGAAAATGTATCAATTAGGGATATTAATGAAAATGATTAACCTTTTTTGTGTAAAGTTAATTTACACAAAAAGGAAGTAATTTTGTAAACAGAACTTGTTAAATAGAATTAGTCCTAAATTATCTATTGGAGGGAGAGGTTTCATTTTGGGTAATGACTTGACTTGTGGAGGCAGTAATGCAATGGTAACTGTTTTGCAACAGGCAATCACAAACTTTTGAAAACTACTGTGGACAGAAATGAGACACTTATTCCAGACAAAATGCAACTGAAGTAATATCTGAATAACACAGAAAATCAACTTTCACGTATGAGTGAAGGATTTGCGAATGAAAAAAGTTAACTGGTGAGAACAATTGAAAATCAATTGTGGAAAATGGAACACATGACTGAGGATTTGAACTATCCGAAGGATAAATTTCATCCATACTTTTCATCCATCTTCACCAAGAAGGTAGGTGCTACTCTGGCTATGATGATAAACAAGGCTCTAGAATGGTTCAAGTCTGATGAGCACGTTTTGAACAGATTGTCAGTATTTAAAGTTGACCAGGCTCTGGGGCCAGATGGGCACATCCAAGGATACTGAAAGATGACAAATGTTGTCCCCTTGTTCAAGAAGGGGAGTAGAGACCATCCTGGAAATTATAGACCAGTGAGCCTTACTTCTGTTGTGGGCAAAGTTTTGGAAAGGATTATGAGAGATAGGATTTATAATCATCTAGAGAGAAATAATTTGATTAGGGATAGTCAATATGATTTTGTGAAGGGTAGGTCATGCCTCACAAACCTTAGAGTTCTTTGAGAAGGTGACCAAAGAGGTGGATGAGGGTAAAGCAGTTGATGTGGTGTACATGGATTTCAGTAAAGCGTTTGATAAGGTTCCCCATGGTAAGCTACTGCAGAAAATACAGATGGGATTGAGAGTGATTTAGCGGTTTGGATCAGGAACTGGCTAGCTGGAAGAGAGGGTGGGGATTGATGAGAAATGTTCAACCTGGAGTTCAGTTACTAGTGGTGTATCGCAGGGATCTGTTTTGGGGCCATTGCTGTTTGTCATTTTTATAAATGACCTAGATGAGGGTGTAGAAGGATGGGTTAGTAAATTTGCAGATGACACTAAAGTCAGAGGAGTTGTGAACAGTGCGGATGGATGTTGCAGTTTGCAGAGGGACATAGATAAGCTGCAGAGAATTACAGAGTACTGGGCTAATGGAAAGACTCTTGGTAGTGTGGATGAGCAGAGAAATCTCAGTGTCCATGTGCATAGATCCCTGAAAGTTGGCACCAAGGTTGATAGGGTTATTAAGAAGGCGTACGGTGTGTTAGCTTTTGTTGGTAGAGGGATTGAGTTTCAGAGCCACGAGATCATGTTGCAGCTGTACAAAACTCTGGTGCGGCCGCACTTGGAGTATTGCATACAGTTCTGGTCGCCGCATTATAGGAAAGATGTGGAAGCATTGGAAAGGGTGCAGAAGAGATTTACCAGGATGTTGCCTAGTATGGTGGGAAGGTCTTATGAGGAAAGGCTGAGGGACTTGAGGTTGTTTTCATTAGAGAGAAGAAGGTTAAGAGGTGACTTAATTGAGGCATACAAGATGATCAGAGGATTAGATAAGTTGGACAGTGAGAGCCTTTTTCCTTGGATGGTGATGGCTAACACAAGGGGACATAGCTTTAAATTGAGGGGTGATAAATACAGGACAGTTGTCAGAGGTAGGTTCTTTACTCAGAGAGTAGTAAGGGCGTGGAATGCCCTGCCTGCAGCAATAGTGCACTCACCAACTTTAAGGGCATTCAAATGGTCATTGGATAGACATATGGATAATATTGGAATAGTTTAGGCCAGAGGATCATTAGATTGGTTCCACTGGTCAGCGCAACATCGAGGGCCGAAGGGCCTGTACTGCGCTGTAATGTTCTATGTTCTAGCAAGTAAGAATGGAAATTGCAGGGGCTCTGGGCATAATCTTCCAGTTTTCTTAGACTAGGGCAGTGCTGGATGACTAGAAAATTGCAAATGTTACACCTTTGTCTTAAAAAAGATTTTAAGGATTGCCCCAGAAATTACAGACTAATCAGTTTAGCATCAGTGGTGCGCAAGCTTCCAGAAACAATTATTTGGCAAATAATTAGTAATCGTATGGAAAAATGTGAGTTAATAAGGAAGTGGTGGCATGGATGTATAACTTACTGCTGTTTTTTTTGAGGAGGTGACAGAAAAGATTGATGAAAGTAATTTCTGATGTGGTGTACATGGACTTTCAAAAGGCATTTGATACAGTGCCACGCAACAGACACAAAAGTTATAGCTCACAGAATACAAGTGGGAGTAGCAATGTGGATACAAAATTGGGTGAATAATAGGAAGCAAAGAGCAATGGTCAGTGATATTTTTGGGCTGCAGAAAGGTCAGCAGTGGTTCAGCCAACTCTTGAAAACGTTCAAAGGCAGCTAGAGGAGCTGCTGGTTGCAGAGACAGAATGCTTAAAAGACTCACTTCAGTACTGAGGGGCTTCATCTCAGTTACAATAAAAACGAAAAAGCCCTCCTGCTGTCATACCACACCCATTCCCCCCCCAACACAATCTGGTGCCACATCCATGTCATTATCTGCCCCCCCACCCAGCCCAATGATCCCATTCCTCCCATGCCAAGGTATGCCCTCCACCTATTTTCTATGGCCACAGTGTACCTCCCCCTCCCACCTATTCTCTATGGCCTTTCATGCCTCTGTGCCATGCAAAGGCACTTTTAAAGCCCACTCATCCAATATACTGATGGAAAACAATTAACTCTATAGTGACTGCAAGATTTTAAAGCTTTTAAAAACATGATTGATAATTTCCCACTTCACAAAAAACTTCCTTTCACTATAACCCAATAAGAGTATCAGTAGCTGAAACTGAATTATCTTATCGAGAAATTGACAGCATAGTTCAAAAAACAAGAGCTGTGAGTCAAGCAATGTTTCTGTGAGAAATAACGCCCCCAATGGATTTCTGGGGTATTAACCAAATCTTGTTCTGTATGCTTCATCAGTGAATGGACGCTTTTGTATTTCTCCCCTCTCACCCTTAACCTATGTCCTCTAGTTTTAAACTCCTCTACCTTTGGGAAAATATGTTGACTATCTAACTGATCTCTGCCCCTCATTATTTTATAGGCCTCTACAAGATCTCCCCAAGTCTCCTATGCTCCAGGTTAAAAAGAGTTCCAGCTTATAACTTAAACCATCAAGTCCCAGTAACATCCTAGTAATTCTTTTCTGCACTCTTTCTAGCTTAATAATATCCTTTCTATAATAGGGTGACCAGAACTGTATACAGATTCCAAGTGTGGTCTTGAATAACTTCAACAAGACGTTCCAATTCCTGCAGTCAATGTTCTGACTAATGAAACCAAACATGCCGAATGCCTTCTTCACTACTCTGTTCACCTGTGACTCCACTTTTAAGGAGCTATGAACCTGTACCCCTAAATCTCTTTGTTCTATAACTCTCCCCAATACCCTACCATTAACCAAGTCAGTCCTGCCCTGGTTCAATCTACCAAAATGCATCATCTCACATTTATCTAAATTAAACTCAGTCTACCATCCAACAGCCTGCTGGCCCAATTGATCAACTTCCTGTTGCAATCCTAGATAACCTTCTTCACTGTCCACTATGCCAACAATTTTGGCGTCATATGCAAACTTATTAACCATACCTCTTAAATTCTCATCCAAATCAATGTAATGAATGACAAATAACAGTGGACTCAGCACTGATGCCTGAGGCACACAGCTGGTCATGGGCCTCCAGTTTGAAAAACAACCCTCTACAACCACCTTCTGTCTCCTGTCACCAAGCCAATTTTACATCCCGTGAGATTTAACCTTATGCAAAAACCTACCATGCAGTGCTTTGTCAAAGGCCTTGCTAGAGTCTATACAGACAATGTCGATTGCACTGCTCTCATCTACCTTCTTGATTATCCCTTCAAAAAAACTTGAGAGACATGATTTTCCATTCACGAAGCCATGCTCACTGTCCCTAATCAGTCTTTGCCTCTCTAAATGCCTGTAGATCCTGTCCTTCGGAATATCTTCTAACAACTTCCTAGGCTTTTCCCTGCAGCTCTTCTTAAACAAAGGCACAACACTTGCCATCCTCCAATCTCCACGCACCTCACTTATGATTGTCGATGATTCAAATATCTCTGCTAGGGAACCTGCAATTTCTTCTCTAGCCTCCCACAACATCCATATCTTGGCATGGGGGTATATGAGGGACCATAGGGTTGTTTATAGGGGATACCAGACATGAGATAGGGTATAAAGAGCATCTTTTGAACTTTCAAAGAACAAGAACAAATAAAAAGAAAATTACAGACATGAACAGATCCTTCAGCCCTCTGAGCCTGCACCAACCATGCTGTTCGACTTTCCTAAGTTCCCTCATGCAGACTATAGTTCATGATATTTCAGAGATGCCCGTGAGCCCTGCCTCTTCAAAAAGCTGGTCCAATTCAATGAAAGTTTTAGGGAATGGGTCATTGTAAATCTCCACAATTGAATTTGCTCTGTTAGGAGTGGAAGGTGTGGGCTTGTTACCTAAATTAGCCTGCAAATTTGAAAGGCACTCCCAAAAATTAAAAACCCAGAAATGGAGTCAGGAACCACAGAATCAGAATCTGATCATAGACAGAGGCAAGTGCATAAGTGAATGGAGTTAGGAGGGCAGAGGATGCAGATGGTGATGGATAAACAGAAGTGGTTAGATAAACATCAGAATTTAAAAATTAGGAAACTGTCAGTGTTGATAATATTCATAAACCACCATAGTACAAATTGTTGTTTCTCTATATTCTATAACTTCAACATAAATACATTTTTGCAACACTTGAAGGACACATGTGAATAAAGTAGAACTCACAAATTTATAGGATGTTGTACTTTAGAACTGAGAAAGCAGAAACATATTGAAGTTTAATCATTTTTATGCAGAAGCCTTAAAGTTAAAAGTAAGCAGCACTTGCTGACAACTTTGGTTTCAACAAGTGTTAAACAAACCTTATCTGTACCAATCACAAAATAACATCAGGGCCTTTTAAGTTCTCTTCATACTAAGTAAAGATAAGAAAAAGCTTTTAAAGTCATTTTCAAAAGATCTTTAAAAGTTTTTGATATGCTATTTGTTCTATTTATTCAGGGGTCATTCTCAAGTCTTATTACTTTAAAAAAACGACTCTTCTATAAAAGTTAAAATCACTTCAATAAAAATAAAAACAGTTGGAAGCAAACATGGAAGATATTAAGGGCATATTTCAGAACATGATAACCAAATACTGGTTCACAGTGTGAATAATAAAACTATTATTACAAATAAAGAGAATAATAAGGACACATCTAAGGGGGAAGAGTTAATCAACAGGTAAGACCCATTGCTGTTTAAGAATGATTTAATCTGATTTAAGCGGTATAACCATTCCAGTTATATTTCAGAATATCAGATACATTGTAGAAGGGCACTGTGAGAACCACTTCAATGTTTCTCTAATTGTCGAGGAATTTGGATGTCGTAAAACAGACAGCTTTTCTGCCTAACTGCCCCAACAACTGATTCACTCGGGATTTAGGTGAAGCATTGAATATTGGTGGGTATACTTATATTGATATTAGCTGTGGAATTGTATTTTTATAATTTTATTAGGTACTGTATTAAAACACCTTTTTTATCTTTTATAGTCAATATGTTGCAATGTACTTACGCACTTTGAAGTTTATTGCGCATCAAATAGTTCTATAATAAACTTGTAAGTTCATAAAATTTAACACCTCCTGCAGTCTTCTGCATGCAATATAAGAACCCACCTCTCTTGCTTTTTCTGAAAGTAGGAAGATATAATTTTTGAACAGAAACCCCCAACCCTTATAATATTTGGGTGTTTATAACTTAGTCAACAAATTATTTAACAGGCTTCTGGGAAAAGGTAATGGGCCTGATTTTACCATTTTGATTCTAAGTGTTGAATCTGGGCGCAATTCAGATCCAATTTGGAAAACTGCTCTCAGGCTCCCCTGTACACACTTAGCCTGAAAAAATATTGAGAGTCTGAATCGTGCTGTGGACAGAGCTTATCACGCTGAAATGCTGCAGGTCCGATTGGAGCTTTGAAAACAAATTTGAATAACGTGCCCCTGTCACATGGCTCCCAGGCCACAAAAAGTGGATAAAGTGGCCCGGGAGCGAAGGCCCCCATAGATATTGCCCCAACCCCACAACATAACTGTCCCCCTTAGCCACCCAACCCCCTGCTACCCAGGCTGATCGCAACCCACTTCCCCCTTTTCTCCCCCACTGATTGCCTGCAGGGAAGCAGTGGACTCCCACCTCTCCACCAGAGATCCACCTGGCTTTCCTCCTCCCCACCCACCAGAGAACAATCGGGCCTCCCTCCTCCCCCACTGGCCAGAAAACCATCTGCACGCACCCACCCACCCACCAGGAAACAATCAGGCCTCCACCCCCCCACCAGAGAACGATCAGACTTCCCTCCTCCTTCCTCCCCAAGAGAATGATCTGATGCCCTCCCTCCTCCACCGATCTGAGTTAGAGAGCCGTCGGAAGCTCTGGACTTACCTCTTCAGAAGCTGATGCGCCCGAAACAGACTTTTGCTCAGTATGTCTGTTTCGCGCTGAATCTGCACGGGCGAACGCGATGGTAAAGGGGGAAATGCTGGTAAAGTTGGGCAGGCAGCCCATTAATTCAACTTAAATGCAAAATCACTTTACTGTACCAAGTTTTCACACCCAAAAATGGGCACGATGCAATGGTAAAATCGGGCCCAATATCTCTTAATCTCATTTTTCTTGGGGAGAATACGATTCACTTTCTCAGACCTCGTACAAGTGTTTATATGAAGTTGATGCCTTGAAGTCAGGTGAGGGTGAATGTTGAGAGAGTACACCTAATCTAAGGTAGTCTATGTTTGGGGCTAGAGTTATAATCCACTTCACACTAACCACTTTTTGCTTTCTTTCCGAGTTTCACTTGATAATCTAGTGCATTTAGAAGGAGAATGCAGCAACTCTTGATTATCCGCAAATTTCCTTTTTGGCGATCTCATATCTTCTCCGAGCCTTCTTTTTCTTAACCTTTCTGTGGGAAAAGTGAAAAACAATTTTACAAAGTTAAGTCTGGCTAATTTGAAAGGACACAACATTAATAACTGAATAATTACAATCTCATCATTTTTATTTGATTTTAAACCAAACATTCTTCACACTTTCGACAGTGGTGATGATTGTAGCATTACAGAAAAAGCAATGCTGTTTTCACATATTTTAAATTAGCTTGTTGGCACTGAGCTTTGAACATAAGAAATAGGAGCAGGAGTAGGCCATCTAGCCTGCCCCGCCATTCAATAAGATCACGGCTGATCTGTCGTGGCTCAGTTCCACATTCCCGCTTTCTCCCCATAACCCTTAATCCCCTTGCCTATCAAAAACCTATCAACCCACATCTTAAAAATATTGAGCAAGGCAGCCTCCACTACTTCAACGGGCAGAGAATTCCAGAGATTCACCACCCTTTGAGTGAAGAAGTTCCTCCTCAACTCCGTTCTAAACCACCCCCCCCTCCCTTTATCCTGAGGCTGTGCCCTCTAGTTCTACTGTCCTTTCTGAGCGGGAAGAGCCTCTCCACCTCTATCCTATCCATCCCATTCAACATCTTATGCATCTCAACGAGATCTCCCCTCATTCTTCTAAACTCTAACGAGTACAAGCCTAGTTTATTCAGCCTCTCCTCATAGTTCAACCCCCTCAACTCCGGAATCAGCCTAGTAAACCTCCTCTGCACTCCCTCCAAGGCCAAAATATCCTTGCGTAAGTGCAGCGACCAAAACTGCACACAGTACTCCAGCTGTGGCGTCACCAGTGCCCTATACAGCTGCAGCAAGACCTCCCTACTTTTATATTCAATCCCCCTCGCTATGAAGGCCAGCATCCTGTTCGCCTTCCTGACCACCTGCTGCACCTGCAGGCTGGGTTTTTGCGATGTACGAAAACAAGACCACAACAGCACATTAAGTTAAGTTTAAGTTTATTTATTTGTGTCACAAGTAAGCTGCAATAAAGTTACTGTGAAAATCACCTGGTCGCCACAGTCCGGCGCCTGTTTGGGTACACTAAGGGAGAATTTAGCATGGCCAATGAACCTAGTCAGCATGTCTTTCAGACTGTTGGAGGAAACCGGAGCACCTAGAGGAAACCCATGCAGACACTGGGACAACACACAGTGATCCAAGCCAGGAATCAATCCTGGGTCCCTGGAGCTGTGAGACAGCAGTGCTTACCACTGTGCCACAATGTCACCCTTTTAGTTCTGTTACCTGTTGGCTCTCTCCATTTTAAACGTCTATGTAGAATCCTACTTTCTCAGTTTTAATTTTGCACATAGCCTTTACCTGCCTGGCATTGTTATTTTTATGTTCCCAGGCTCCAGGTCATCATCAATTTTGTATGCCTTGACCACTGAAATATTCTCACTTATGCTTAGGAACTGCATGACTCACTCCTCCTCAGTATTGCAAATAAACATTCGCCACTCTCATCTGCAAACTAATATTTTCTATGGAATGCATTCAAAATATATACAGTGTCAAGAGTGTAATGGAATACAACCTATTCATCTGGAAGGATGCAGCTGCAAAACTACTCAAGAATCTCAGCATCACCCAAGAAAATAGTAGTCTGCCTAACAGTTTCCTTGCTTCTTGATTCAATGGGCGTAATCGACATTTATAGTCACACTTTTATTTTCATGTTTCCCATCACATTCACTTTCATGCCACTGAACATAAACCCTTCCATGAACCGCCACAAGTAGGCAGCATCTCAGAATAATATTTTTATTTTTAAGGAAAAAAACATGATATACGATATATAAATTTTATTTGAACCAATAATGGGCATAATTTAAGAAGAAGCATTTTTAAAAGAGTCAATCTACCTGCTGACTAACTCAATTTTAAATTACTGAATTTGACTTTTGAAAGAGGAGCAGAAGGACCTTGGGGTCCGGGTCCATAGGACTCTTAAATCGGCCTCGCAGGTGGAGGATGTGGTCAAGAAGGCGTATGATGTACTTGCCTTCATTACTCGAGGGATTGAGTTTAGGAGTCAGGAGGTAATGCTGCAACTTTATAGGACCCTTGTCAGACCCCACTTGGAGTACTGTGCGCAGTTCTGGTGGCCTCATTACAGGAAGGACGTGGAAGCTATTGAGAGGGTGCAGAGGAGATTTACAAGGATGTTGCCTGGTTTGGGAGGCATGCCTTATGAAGATAGGTTGAGGGAGCTAGGTCTCTTCTCCCTGGAGAGACGAAGGTTGAGAGGCGACCTGATAGAGGTTTATAAAATGTTGAGAGGTATAGATAGGGTGGATTCTCGGAGGCTATTTCCCAGGGCTGAAATGGTCGCTACAAGAGGACACAGGTTTCAGATGCTGGGGAGCAGGTACAGAGGAGATGTCAGGGGTAACTTTTTCACTCAGAGGGTGGTGAGTGAGTGGAATCGACTGCAGTCGGTGGTGGTAGAGGCGAACTCGCTGGGGTCTTTTAAAAGACTTCTGGATGAGTACATGGGATTTAATGGGATTGGGAGTTATAGATACTTCTATGGCCTGGTAGGTATGGATATGATCAGCGTAACTTGTGGGCTGTTTGTGCTGTAGTGTTCTATGTTTTTAAAAATATACAGAATCATTTTCCATTATATTGGGGTTCAGTAGTTTTAGTAAAAATATTACATTTAAAGTATGCATGCCTATTAGTGTCTCAGCACCCAGAAAAGGGCTCCCCCCAACAGCCTCCATGAAGGCCTCCAAATAAGTGCAATTAACAGAAATTTGCAATGGTGATTAAGACATGTAAGAAGTCTCACAACACCAGGTTAAAGTCCAACAGATTTATTTGGTAGCATAAGCCACAAGCTTTCGGAGCAGTGCCCATTCATCAGGTGAGTCGGAGTTGTGTTCATAATCAGGGCATATATAGACACAGACTCAATTTACAAGATAATGGTGGGAATGTGAATCTTTACAGGTAATCAAGTCTTAAAACTACAGACAATGTGGGTGGAGAGAGGGTAAGCACAAGTTAAAGAAATGTTATTGAGGACAGTTAGTGAGATTGTGCAAGCCCAAGCAAGTTGTGGGGGGTAAAGATAGTGTGACATGAACCCAAGATCCTGGTTAAGGCCGTCCCCACGTGTGCGGAATTTGGCTATCAATTTCTGCTCAGTGATTCTGCGTTGTCGTGTGTCATGAAGGCCACCTTGGAGAATGCTTACCCCAAGATCAGAGGCTGAATACCCGTGACTGTTGAAGTGCTCCTAAACAGGAAGAGAACACTCTGCCTGGTGATTGTTGAGGGTGTTTATTCATCTGTTGTCGTAGCATCTGCATGGCATCCCCAGTGTACCATGCCTTGGCACATCCTTTCCTGCAGTGTATCAGGTAGACAACATTAGCCGATTGCAAGCATATATACCTGGTGGATGGTGTTGTCACGTGAGATGATTGTAAAGGTTGCTGTGGCAGGCTTGTGTAGTGTCATGATCACTGTTCTCCTGAAGGATGGATAGTTTGCTGTGGACAATGGTCTGTTTGAAGTTCCACGGTTGTTGGAAGGCAAGAAGTGAGGGTATGGGGGTGACCTTGGCGAGATATTTGTCTTCATCAATGACATGTTGAAGGCTCCAGAGAAGAGGTCGTAGCTTCTCTGCTCCAGGGAAGTACTAAACGACGAAGGGTAGTCTGTCTGCCGCGTTTGTCTTCTGAAGAGATTGGTGTAGCTTTTCACTGTCGCGCGTCGGAACTTTCGATCAATGAGTGAAGCGCCATATCCTGTTCTTATGAGGGCATCTTTCAGCATCTGCAGATGTCTATTGCGATCCTCCTCTTCTGAGCAGATCCTGCATATCCGGAGGGGTGGTACGTAGGGTTGGCTTCTTTAACGTGTTTAGTGTGCAAGCTGGAGCAGTAAAGCATCGTGAGCTTGCAGTACAGTGAAGTGCTGAGGTGACAGGTCTTGACGGAAATGCGTGTGTATAAGAATGCAACTGATTCCGGAGAGAAGTCCATGGCCAGTCTGATGGTAGGATGGAACTTGTTGATGTCATCACATAATTGTTTCAGTGATTGTTCGCCTTCACCATGTCATCGATGAAGACAAACATCTTGCCAAGACCATCCTCACATCCCCACTCCTTGCCTGCAAACAACCGCACAACCTCAAACAGACCATTATCCACAGCAAACTACCTCGCCTTCAGGGAACAGTGACCACGATACCACACAACCACACCATGGCAACATCTGCAAGACGTGCCGGATCATCGACAAGGATGCCATCATCTCACGTGAGAACACCATCCATCAGGTACATGGTACATATGCTTGCAACTCAGCCAACATTGTCTACCTGATACACCTCAGGAAAGGATGTCCCGAGACATGGTACACTGGGAAGACCATGCAGACGCTACGACAACGGATGAATGAACACTGCTCGACAATCGCCAGGCAGGAGTGTTCTCTTCCTGTTGGGGAACACTTCAGCAGTCACGGGCATTCAGCCTCTGATCTTCATTCTGTTCCCCAGGTATTCTCCAAGGTGGCCTTCATGACACATGACAATGCAGAATTGCTGAGAGAAAATGATAGCCAAGTTTCGCACATGAGGATGGCCTCAACTGGGATCTTGGATTCATGTCACACTATCTGTAACGCCCACTACTTGTCTGGGCTTGAAAAATCTCACTAACTGTCCTGGCTGGAGACAATACACATCTTTTTAACCTGTGCTTAACCCTCTCTCCACTCACAATCTGTACATTTAAGACTTGATTACCTGTAAAGATTCGCATTCCAATCATTATCTTGTAAATTGAGTTTGCATCTATATATGCCCTGTTTGTGAACACAACTCCCACTCACCTGATAAAGGGACAATGCTCCGAAAGCTTGTGGCTTGTTGTACCAAATAAACCTGTTAGGCTTTAACCTGGTGTTATAAGACTTCTTACTGTGCTTACTCCAGTCCAATGCCGGCATCTCCACATCATGATTAAGACATGCCCAGTTTTGTGAGCTCCTGGAGCAAAGTATTCTTAAATGAGCACAAAAGATAGAAATAACACAAGTTGCATTGAACATAATTTCCACTCAATATTCTGCAATTTTGTGTGTGCTTTGTGCCGATTTTGGGGGATTATGCCTTAAAAAAAACACAGCAGAAACTCTACTCCTTCCAAAGATGTACTGCAGCTTAATAACATATTACCTATTTGGTGCAACAACTTACAAAACTTATTTCAACAGCACCTACTAGCCCTATGGCCTCTACTCAAGAAAATCAGGGTTGTAATGTGAAGAAATGTCATGAAAACATCACCGAAGTTCCCCTCCAAGTTACATACCATTATGATGTAAACATGTTGATGTAAACATATAATGCTTGAATCCGTAATTAAGGAGAAAATAGCGAGGCATCGTGAGGAGGATTGTTTGATAGAGCAGATGCAGCACGGTTTCGTTAAGGGGAAGTCATGTCTGACGAATTTATTGGAATTCTATGATGTGTCTAGTGCGGTGGATAGAGGGGAACCGGTGGATGTGGTGTTTCTCGATTTTCAGAAGGCATATAAGGTGCCGCACAAGAGGTTGTTACAGAAGGTTAGGGGGCATGGAATTGGGGGTAGGGTGTTAGCATGGATAGGGGATTGGCTGTCAAATAGGAGGCAGAGAGTGGGTGTCAATGGGTGCTATTCGGATTGGCGGTTGGTGACTAGTGGAGTGCCCCAGGGATTGGTGCTGGGGCCTCAGCTATTTACCATTTATATAGATGATCTGGAGGAGGGAACCGAGTGTAACGTGTCGAAATTTGCTGATGACACAAAGATTGGTGGAACGGCAAATTGTGCGGAGGGTGTGGAAGTCTGCAGAGGGATCTAGATAGGCTGAGCGAATGGGCGAGGAACTGGCAGATGGAATATAATGTTGGCAAGTGTGAGGTTGTCCACTTTGGTAGGAATAATGGTAGGAAGGACTACTACTTACATGGCGAAAAGCTGCAGCATGCTACGGTGCAGAGGCACCTGGGGGTCCTTGTGCATGAGTCACAAAAACCCAGCCTGCAGGTGCAGCAGGTGGTCAGGAAGGCTAATGGGATGCTGGCCTTCATAGCGAGGGGGATTGAATATAAAAGTAGGGAGGTCTTGCTGCAACTGTACAGGGCACTGGTGAGGCCGCAGCTGGAGTACTGTGTGCAGTTTTGGTCGCCGCACTTGCACAAGGATATTTTGGTTTTGGAGGGAGAGCAGAGGAGGTTCACTAGGCTGATACCGGAGTTGAGGGGGTTGAGCTATGAGGAGAGGCTAAATAAACTAGGCTTGTACTCATTAGAGTTTAGAAGGATGAGGGGAGATCTCATTGAGACGTACAAGATGATGAAAGGGATGGATAGGGTAGAGGTGGAGAGGTTCTTCCCACTCAGAAACGACAGCAGGACTAGAGGGCACAGCCTCAAGATAAGGGGGGGGGGGGGGGGGGGGGGGGGGGGGGGGCAGTTTAGAACAGAGTTGAGGAGGAACTTCTTCACTCAAAGTGTGGTGAATCTCTGGAATTCTCTGCCCGTTGAAGTGGTGGAGGTTGCCTCGCTAAATATATTTAAGACGCGGGTAGGTAGGTTTTTGGTAGGCAAGGGGATTAAGGGTTATGGGGAGAAGGCGGGAAAGTGGAACTGAGCCAGTTTAGATCAGCCATGATCTTATTGACTGGCAGGACAGGCTCGAGGGGCTAGATGGCCTACTCCTGCTCCTATTTCTTATGTTCTATCAGTGCTCCATTATTGTCTGGGATCAAAATTATGGAATTCCCATCGAACATGGGAGCACAAGGGATGAACTGGTTAAAGAAGACAAGTCACCACCATCTCAAGACAACCAGGAATAGATAATAGTTTGCCAATGGCATGGTGGCACAGTAGTTAACACTGCTGCCTCATAGCACCAGGGACCCCGGGTTCAATTCCGGCCTCGGGTGGCAGTCTTTATGGAGTTTGCACATTCTCCCAGTGCTGCGTGTGTTTCTGCCAGATGCTTTGGTTTTCATCAACAGTCCAAAGGTGTTTGAGTTTGGTTAATTGGCCATGCTAAATTGCCCCTTAGCTTCAGGGGGATTAACATGCGATCACAGGGATAATGCCTGGGTGGGATTCTTATCAGTACAGGCTCAGTGGGTTGAATGGCTTTCATGTGCACTGTAGGGATTCTATGACTCTGTTCTATGATCAGAGGCATGGCAATAAAATAAAACTGCTCCACAAATTGAATTGAGCAGATTATCATGGCTTTAAACAGTATTAGCCTCCAAAAAGCTACATCATGTATTCAAATGGGCAAATCATGCCACAAGCAAAGTACATAAATTATATACACAGACTTGGTGTATCTTGGTGAAGTTCTGCAAGCCATTGTTAGGTCAATTAACAATGGAATGGCATGCAAAGACTAGAGGGTTGATGGGTTTTTGATGAGAGAGGGGATTAAGGGTTATGGGGAGAGGGCGGGAATGTGGAACTGAGCCACGACAGGTCAGCCATGATCTTATTGAATGGCGGGGCAGGCTCGAAGGGCTAGTTGGCCTACTCCTGCTCCTATTTCTTATATTTTAATATTATAATATTATAATATTAATATTATATATTAATGTATTCGTTAAGAAAAAGAATGCAAAATGGGTTTGTATAATTTTGGGTTTTATTTTTAATTTCCTTCATGGGACAAGGACATTGCTGCTAGGCCAGCATTTAATGTCCATCCTTGAGGGAACTTAAGAGACACCACAATGCTGTGTGTCTGAGTCACATGAAGGCCAGAATTGTTTCATAGTCATGATCAGACTTCTAACCAGATTTTTCTAACTGGAGGCCAGAAATTATGGGTAACAGACAATGTTTCCACTTATATGGTAGTTCAAAACTAGGGATAATAAATATGAGATAGACACCAATAAACTGAATAAAGAATTTAGGTTATATCTTTCCTCAGTGCTGAGAATGCGGTATTCAGTAGTACATGGAGTAGTTTACAGAATAGTATGAACGCATTTAAAGTGAAGTTAGACATGTGTATGAGGGAGAAAGCAATGGGATGAAATGAAGTAAGGTGGGAGGAGGCTTGTCATGGAGCATAACACACCAACATAATTTTAGTGGTATGTATTGTATTTAATAGTAAAATTCTTTGAGGAATATGGGGCTATTAAATAGACCCAAATTGGATCTTGAGATAACACTCAATAAGCATTCTATGTGAAGCGCACGGACCTCAATTCAGGCTGTGGCACAGAAGTATTGTGACTGGACTAGTAATCCAGAAACCCAGGGTACCTCTGGGGACCTGGGTTCAAATCCTAAATTTGAATTCAATAAAAGATTTGGTTTAAAGTATGATGATGACCATGAAATAATTCTTGATTGTTGTAAAAAGCCATCAGTCCATATGTTTAATAGTGTAAATGATACAATTAACTTACAGTGAATGACTAAATTTGAACAAAATCCTGGCCACTAACATATATTGTTATACTGTTCAAATAAATATTTAAAATTAAGAATGCTACATTTACCAAAGTAGTTACCTGATTTGTACACAATATCTCTACACTCAGGGCACTCCCAATTTTCCATGCAGCTTGCCAACAATGAACAGGCCAGATGAGTCCCGCTGGAGCCACAGTACTTACAAAGTACAATGTCCCATTTACTAAAAAAGAAAAATTGCAGAACTATTAATTTCTTGCTCAAGTATTTTCTTTCACAGCATTTTATTGGGCTGAAAGCTGGCAACTTAAATGATGCCCTAAACTAAATTTCAGAAAAAAAATGAAATTTTAAGCACCATCATATTTCACAAAATGTGTATGCCCAACATGAAAGTTGTGGAATCATGTATCTGTTCTGCACACCTTCATTAAATCTCTATTGGCCCTTCTCTAACCCTCAATCACACCTCTGTACTAAATTCTATTCACCACCTGCTTGTCCATTCTGCTAACCTATGTTATGCTATAGACAATTAGTGCCAACTACTCATTCAACTTTGACATCATCAAATTTTGAAAATTCTACTGTATTCTAAAACCAAAGGTACTCATACCATATAAATTTATATTTTGTATACATATTTATATCAGTGGTGCTGGCACTGTCCCTTGAGCAACAACACTGCATGCCACCCCCCAGTCTGAAGAATAACCAGATTTTTTTATTCCTCCTTAACTATGTTTTATCTGGTTGTACACTGACCCTCTTATTCCATGAGCTTCAATTCTGTTAACAAGATTTTTCTGTGAAACTTAGTTAAAGGAGGTGATAGTGGATGCCTTGGTGGTTATTTTCCAGATGTCGCTGGATTCCGGGGAAGTGCCGGAAGATTGGAAAACGGCTAATGTTATGCCGTTGTTTAAGAAGGGTGCCAGGCAAAAGGCGGGGAATTATAGGCCGGTTAGTTTGACGTCTGTTGTAGGTAAAATGTTAGAATCCGTCATCAAGGAGGAAATAGCGAGGCATCTTGAGGGGTATTGCATGATAGAGCAGACACAGCACGGTTTCGTTAAGGGGAAGTCGTGTCTGACAAATTTACTCGAGTTCTATGAGGATGTGTCTAGGGCGGTGGATAGAGGAGAGCCGGTGGATGTGGTCTTTCTTGATTTTCAGAAGGCATTTGACAAGGTACCTCACAAGAGGTTATTGCAGAAGGTCAGGGGACATGGAGTTGGGGGTAGGGTGTTAGCGTGGATAGAGGACTGGTTGTCAAATAGGAGGCAGAGAGTGGGGGTCAATGGGCGCTATTTGGATTGGCGGTTGGTGACTAGTGGAGTGCCCCAGGGGTCGGTGCTGGGGCCTCAGCTATTTACCATTTATATAGATGATCTGGAGGAGGGAACCAAGTGTATGGTGTCGAAATTTGCTGATGACACCAAAATTGGTGGAACGGCAAATTGCGCGGAGGGTGTGGAGAGTCTGCAGAAGGATCTAGATAGGCTGGGCGAATGGGCCAGGAACTGGCAAATGGAATTTAATGTTGGCAAGTGTGAGGTGGTCCACTTTGGTAAGAATAATGGTAGGAAGGATTATTATTTACGTGGAGAAAAACTGCAGCAGGCGACAGTGCAGAAGGACCTCGGGGTCCTTGTGCATGAGTCGCAAAAACCCAGCTTGCAGGTACAGCAGGTGGTCAGGAAGGCAAATGGGATGCTGGCCTTCATAGCGAGGGGGATTGAATATAAAAGTAGGGAGGTCTTGCTGCGGCTGTATAGGGCCGCAGCTGGAGTACTGTGTGCAGTTTTGGGCGCCGTACTTACGCAAGGATATTTTGGCCTTGGAGGGAGTGCAGAGGAGGTTTACTAGGCTGATGCCGGAGTTGAGAGGGTTGAACTATGAGGAGAGGCTGAATAAACTAGGCTTGTACTTGTTAGAGTTTAGAAGAATGAGGGGAGATCTCATTGAGACGTATAAGATGACGAATGGGATGGATAGGATAGAGGTGGAGAGGCTCTTCCCGCTCAGAAAGGACAGTAGGACTAGAGGGCACAGCCTCAAGATAAGGTGGGGGGGGGGGGGTTTTTTTAGAACGGAGTTGAGGAGGAACTTCTTCACTCAAAGGGTGGTGAATCTCTGGAATTCTCTGCCCGTTGAAGTGGTGGAGGCTGCCTCGCTAAATATTTTTAAGATGCGGACTGATGGGTTTTTGATAAAAGAGGGGATTAAGGGTTATGGGGAGAGGGCAGGAATGTGGAACTGAGCCACGACAGATCAGCCATGATCTTATTGAATGGCGGGGCAGGCTCGAAGGGCCAGATGGCCTACTCCTGCTCCTATTTCTTATGTTCTTAAACACTTATAAATTTGCACAGACAACATCTGCCATATTCGCTTTATCAATCTTCTCTGTTGCTTCATCGAAAATGAATTAATTACATTTTTTTTACAAATTTGTGCTGACTATCCTCAATTACTTCGAACCTCTCCAGCTACCTCTAGATTTTTTTTCTCCCGATCATCATTTCTAAAACTTTACTTGCCATTGATTTTAAAATAATTAGCATAATGCTCAAATTCTCCTTGCCTCCTTTCCTGAATAAGGGTGCCATACTGGCCACTCACCCTCTGGCACCTCCCAGATATCTAGAAAGCATTGCAAATCATGGCAAGTCCTTCTGCTATCTCCATTCCCACTTCCCTCAGCAACCTGGGATACAAACAATTCAGCCCAGTTGATCAAGATTCCACTGCAATCCTGGATAACCTTTTTCACTATCCACTATGCCACCAACCATTGTGTCATCTGCAAACTTACCAACCATGCCCCCTGATTCTCAACCAATTATTAATATAAGTAACAAGTAACAGTGTACCCAGCACCGATCCCTGAGGCACACCATTGGCTCCAGGCCTTCAGTTTGAAAAACAACCCTCTACAACCAACCTCTATCTTCTGTCATCAAGCCAACTTTGAACATAAGAAATAGGAGCAGGAGTAGGCCATCTAGCCCTTCGAGCCTGCCCCGCCATTCAATAAGGTCATGGCTGATCTGTCGTGGCTCAGTTCCACTTTCCCGCCCTCTCCCCATAACCCTTAATCCCCTCTCTTATCAAAAACCCATCAACCCGCGTCTTAAAAATATTTAGCGAGGTAGCCTCCACCACTTCAACGGGCAGAGAATTCCAGAGATTCACCACCCTTTGAGTGAAGAAGTTCCTCCTCAACTCCGTTCTAAACCGCGCCCCCCCTTTATCTTGAGGCTGTGCCCCCTAGTCCTACTATCCTTTCTGAGCGGGAAGAGTCTCTCCACCTCTATCCTATCCATCCCATTCATCATCTTATACGTCTCAATGACATCTCCCCTCATTCTTCTAAACTCTAACAAGTACAAGCCTAGTTTATTCAGCCTCTCCTCATAGTTCAACCCCCTCAACTCCGGCATCAGCCTAGTAAACCTCCTCTGCACTCCCTCCAAGGCCAAAATATCCTTGCGTAAGTACGGCGCCCAAAACTGCACACAGTACTCCAGCTGCGGCCTCACCAATGCCCTATACAGCCGCAGCAAGACCTCCCTACTTTTATATTCAATCCCCCTCGCGATGAAGGCCAGCATCCCATTCGCCTTCCTGACCACCTGCTGCACCTGCAAGCTGGGTTTTTGCGACTCATGCACGAGGACCCCAAGATCCCTCTGCACCGTCGCCTGCTGCAGTTTTTCTCCACGTAAGTAATAATCCTTCCTATCATTATTTCTACCAAAGTGGACCACCTCGCACTTGCCAACATTAAATTCCATTTGCCAGTTCCTGGCCCATTCGCCCAGCCTATCTAGATCCTTTTGTGGACTCTCCACACCCTCCGCACAATTTGCCGTTCCACCAATTTTGGTGTCATCAGCAAATTTCGACACCATACACTTGGTTCCCTCCTCCAGATCATCTATATAAATGGTAAATAGCTGAGGCCCCAGCACCGACCCCTGGGGCACTCCACTAGTCACCATCCGCCAATCCGAATAGCACCCATTGACCCCCACTCTCTGCCTCCTATTTGACAACCAGTCCTCTATCCACGCTAACACCCTACCCCCAACTCCATGTCCGCTGACCTTCAGCAATAACCTCCTGTGAGGTACCTTGTCAAACACCTTCTGAAAATCCAGAAAGACCACATCCACCGGCTCTCCTCTATCCACCGCTCTAGACACATCCTCATAGAACTCCAGTAAATTTGTCAGACACGACTTCCCTTTAACGAAACCGTGCTGCGTCTGCTCTATCAAGCAATTCCTCTCAAGATGCCTCGCTATTTCCTCCTTGATGACGGATTCTAACATTTTACCTACAACAGACATTAAACTAACCGGCCTATAATTCCCTGCCTTTTGCCTGCCACCCTTCTTAAACAACGGCGTAACATTAGCCGCTTTCCAATCTTCCGGCACTTCCCCGGAATCCAGCGACGTCTGGAAAATAACCACCAAGGCATCCACTATCACCTCTGCCATTTCTTTCAGAACCCTCGGATGCATTCCATCCGGTCCTGGCGACCTGTCCGCAATCAGCCCCTCCAGTCTGTCGAGCACCTCCTCTCTAGTAACAGTAATGTCATTAAGACCCTCCAGTCCTACCACCTTTCCATCTCTAACACCCGGCAAATTATTCACGTCCTCCTCCGTGAAGACAGAAACAAAGAAGTTATTCAGGACCTCAGCCGTATCCCCATCCCCTACCACTAAGTCCCCCTTCTCATCCTCTAAGGGACCAACGTTCACCCTAGCCAGCCTCTTCCTTTTTATATATTTATAAAAACTCTTGCTATCCTTTTTTATATTAAGCGCTAGCCCAGCTTCATAGTTTCTCCTACCCTTCTTTATCAACTTGTCAATCTTTGTTGACATTTAAACCTCTCCCAATCCTCTTCTCGCCCACTACTCTTAGCTACTCTAAATGCCTCTGCTTTTAATTTAACACTTTCCTTCACCTCCTTCGTTATCCACGGCTTATTACCTCTCCTCCTACTGTCCTTTTTGACCATCGGAATAAATTTCTGCTGAGCACCAAGAAAGATCTCCTTAAAGATCCTCCACTGCTCCTCAGCAGACCTACCTTCCAACGCGCTCCCCCAGTCCACATTCGCCAATTCTTCTCTCATCCTACTGTACTCCCCTCTGTTCAAACAAAGGACGCGCGTCCGGGAACCCACTTTCTCCTCCTCCATCTGCATCCAATCGGCTAACTCATCCTGGATCCCGTGAGATTTAACCTTATGTAACAATTTACCATGCAGTATCTTGTCAAAGGCCTTGCTAAAGTCCATATAAACAACGTCAATTGCACTGCCCTCATCTACATTCCCGGTTACCCCTTCAAAAAACTCAATCAAATTCATGAAACATGATTTTTCACTCAAAGACATGCTGACTGTCCCCAGTCAGTCCTTGCCTCTCCAAATGCCTGTAAAGCCTGTTTCTCAGAATACCTTCTAACAACTTATCTACTACATTCGTTAGACTCAGAAGCATGTAGTTTCCAGGCTTTTCCCTGCAGCCCTTTTTAAACAAAGGCACAACATTTTGTACCCTCCAATTTTCAGGCATCTTACCAGTGGCTATCAATGATTCAAATATATTTTTGCTGGAGGACTCATAATTTCCTCCCCAGCCTCCATAAACGTCCTGGGATGCACTTCATCAGGTCCTGGGGATTTATCTATTTTGATGCACTTTAAGACTTCCAGCACCTCTTTCTCTAATATGTACACTCCTCAAGACATCACTAATTTTTTCTGGGCAGCATGGTGGCACAGTGCCAGGGACCTGGGTTCGATTCCCGGATTGGGTCTCTGTCTCTGTGAAGTTTGCATGTTCTCCCCACGTCTGTGTGGGTTTCCTCCGGATGCTCCGGTTTCCTCCCACAATCCAAAAGATGTGCTGGTTAGGTGCACTGGCTGTGCTAAATTTCCCCTCAGCGTACCCAAACAGGCACTGGAGTTTGGCAACTAGGGGATTTTCACAGTAACTTCACTGCAGTAAGCCTACTTGTGACAATAATACTTTAAACTTCAAATTTATTTTCCCAAGTTTCCTAATAACCATGACTTTCTCAACAGTAAATACTGATAAGAAATATTCATTTAGGATCTCACTCATGTCTTGTGGATCTGCACATAGATGACCTTGTTGATCCTTCAGAGGCCCAATCCACTCCCTAGTTACTCTTTTGCCCTTTATGCATTTGTAGAAGCTCTTTGGATTTTCTTTTGCCTTATCTGACAAAGTAATTGCGTGTCCCTTTTTGCCCTCCTGATTTCTCTCAACTTTATCCCTACACCCTCCATACTCTTCTAGGGGTCAGACTTGAAAGCCTCCCTGAAGGGGACGACTTTTATGCTTAATATCATGGACGTTTTTACGTCTGTATGTGTTTACATCGAATTTATTTTGCCCAGCAATGAATGATGGAAAATTTTGTCAGCAGCTCACAGCAATGCGATGACTCATGGGGAGGTTCCTTGCACCCTCTAATCACTTCAGACCCCAGGCAGGGAAACACAGACAATAGCACAACTGATTAGATTATGCAAGAAGTTTAAATCACAAAGGGTACTCTCCAGAAAGAGATCGGCACAGGAGAAATAGGATCACTTCACCATTAGCTACAGATCAACCCCACCTATCTATAATGGCATTTCAATACTTCGCTATTGTGTCACTGCTTTGTGTTATTTCTGACTGTTTTCGTAGGTACTGATCACGTAACATGTTGTAAATGACAATAACCCACATGGGTCTCATTCATGCTATCAGCAACCACTTTGAATGAGCCCATTACCATACATTTGGCGCGAAGTTCAAAACCAATTAAATTGGAGAGCGCACAATGACCAGGGGAGGCAGTTGGCTAGCAACTGTGTTCCCCCAGGCCTATGGTTTGTTATTTTGATGTGGATATGCCGGCGTTGGACTGGGGTAAACACAGTAAAAAGTCTGACAACACCAGGTTTTAGTCCAACCAATTTATTTGATAGTAAACGCACAAGCTTTCGAGGTTTCCCTCTTCGTCAGGTGAACTCTCCATTCACCTGACGAAGAGGGAAACCTCGACAGCTTGTGCGTTTACTATCAAATAAATCGGTTGGACTAAAACCTGGTGTTGTCAGACTTTTTAACTAGTTTGTTATTTTGGACAGGGAATAAAGTTTGTGTTGCCTTTTGTCCTGTACTCATGTCTGCTTGGCTCTTATGCTGGTAGGAAGCAAAAACTTCCCCTTACAGTTTGGTGCTGGAACTCAGGAGTTGAGAGACCACTTGCTGGGCCCACGGTGAGAAGGATCAAGTGGGTGAGAAGTCATTTTCAGACCACCAGAATCCGGAAAGATCCAAGTGCCGTCAGGACCACGAGAGGACTTCCTCCAACCTGGATACCAGCTGTAGATGAGTGGGTACAAAAAGTCCACTTGCACTGATTGGCTACTGCACAAATTTCACTGATTGAGAACTTTTAATTTGTAACACGATTAGGTACTCTGCTGTCGGCTACCTATTGTGAGAGGGACTTGTAAGCGTCCACAAGAGGTGGACCATTGTCATGGCAGGCCTTCATGTCCCTGCTAACCACCTGGTGCGCCAATAAGGGGGATAAAGAAAAAGGCCTTATTGGATGGGCGGGTAGTTAGGCATATCTCTGCAAGTTAGGAACTTAGGGAACCAAAAGGGTTGACAGATTCCAGAAGCACTCCCAATAGGAGCAGGGTACCGGCTAGGGGGAATGTGAAAGGTGCAAAAAGACAAGAGAGAGAGACAGATAGAATGCCCCATGAAGCAGAGCCCGAGGAAAGATTACCCCAGGACAGAAGTAGTTTGTGCACACGTAGCGGGAGGAAGGCAGCAAGAAGATAGCCTCTCCCTAGAATGGGGGCCAGAAGGATCTCTTAGCCGAGTATTTGGGATGCAACAACAGAAACTAATCAGGGAAATGTGCAAGGAGGGATGGGACCCCTGCGTGCCCTTCTCCTACAAGCAGAATGGTGGAATAGCCACCAGAGGGATGCTTTTAAAAAGGCTGCAGCAATTTTAGTTAAACAGTTAGTGATAGTAGTACATATGAACCAGGTTTACCAGAAAAAGACAGGGGAAAAGAACAGGAGTGTTGCAAGTTTAGAACTCAGATCAGAGTTACAAGACGAACCAGTAAAATTAGCCCCCCGGAGACCACCATGTCTTCAGTGTACCCCGCACTTCCCAATGCACCACCAGAGTACAAACCCAGCAGCGTCCACAAATATGCCCCCGTACAGAGGGCAGCTAAATGGCCAGGATCGCTATAAAGCATTCATTCCCTTAGAAAAGCAGACTATCCGAAAGGAGTTAGGTACTCTGTGCACTCAAAGTAAAAATACAGAGTTCTGGAGGACTCTTGAGGAGATGTGGGTTGTCCACAATCTCCACCCCACGTGATACCCACCAGATAGTCAGAGCAAAGTGCCCCTCAGATGAATGGAGGACTCTAACCAGCAGTGGCCTGGAGAACCTAGATGGGTTGAGAACTAGCTTGCTAAGAGGAGACAGAGAGTAGTAGTGGAAGGGTCCTTTTCTAGCTGGAGGTCTGTCACTAGTGGTGTGCTGCAGGGCTCAGTACTGGGACCTCTTCTCTTTGTAGTGTATATAAATGACTTGGAAGAGGGAGTAAGTGGTGTGATCAGCAAATTTGCTGATGACGCCAAGATGGCTGGATTGGCAGGCAGTGAGGAGCACTGTCTGGCAATACAACGGGATATTGATAGGCCGGTATATTGGGCAGACACATGGCAAATGGAGTTTAATCCGGATAAATGTGAGGTGATGCATTTTGGCCGGAACAACATAGGGGGGAGTTATACGATTAAAGGTAAGCCCTAAGGAGTATAGAATCACAGCGAGACTTGGGGGTGCAAGTGCACAAGTCTTTGAAGGTGGCAGTACAAGTGGAGAAGGTTGTGAAGAAAGCCTATGGTATGTTAGCCTTTATAGGAAGGGGTATAGAATATAAGAGCTGGAGTCTAATGTTGCAATTGTATAGAACGTTGGTTAGGCTGCATTTAGAGTACTGTGTCCAGTTCTGGTCGCCTTACTACCAGAAGGACGTGGAGACTCTGGAGAGAGTGCAGAGGAGGTTTACCAGGATATTGCCTGGTATGGAAGGACTGGGTTATGAGGAAAGATTGAAGAAATTGGGGCTCTTTTCCCTTGAAAGACAGCGACTGAGGAGGGGGACTGAGGGATGGATAGGATAGAGGTGGAGAGACTCTTCCCGCTCAAAAAAGACAGTAGGACTAGGGGGCACAGCCTCAAGATAAAGGGGAGGCGGTTTAGAACGGAGTTGAGGAGGAACTTCTTCACTCAAAGGGTGGTGAATCTCTGGAATTCTCTGCCCGTTGAAGTGGTGGAGGCTGCCTCGCTAAATATTTTTAAGAAGCGGGTTGATGGGTTCTTGATAAGAGAGGGGATTAAAGGTTATGGGGAGAGGGCGGGAAAGTGGAACTGAGCCACAACAGATCAGCCATGATCTTATTGAATGGCGGGGCAGGCTCGAAGGGCTAGATGGCCTACTCCTGCTCCTATTTCTTATGTTCTTAATAGAGGTATGTAAGATTATGAAGGGTATAGATAGAGTAAACAGAGGTAAGCTATTTCCTATGGTAGCGACACATGGTACGAGGGGCCATGGGCTTAAGGTGAGGGACGAGAGGTATAACACAAATATTAGAGGGAGGCTTTTCACACAGAGAGTAATGGGGGTATGGAATGCTCTGCCAAGTAAAGCGGTGGAGGCAAGCACACTAGAGATGTTTGAGAGGAACTTAGACAGGCACGTGAGTGGGTAGGAGATGGGTGGATATAGGAGATTGTTTTAAATAAGGTTCATTAGCATTGGGGCGTCCCTGGTAAGGTAAATGGACATGGTATGATAATAATGTTTTTTCTCTTTCTCATTCACAGGTTTTAAGTCGGTCCGCCTTGTGGCCCAACGAGGGGCATACACGCGATGGGTCGTACTTGGGCTTCTCTCGGTTGTTCAAGATTGGCCTAGTGCTTCATGTCGTTAGTGTGTGCTTAAACTGGACCAGATGCTGGGCAAGACGACAGCTCAGTGACTATCACTGTTTTCAGTGCAGACACATGGATTTGGGCCAGTGTCTGTGGGAGTTTGCACATTCTCCCTGTGCTTGCGTGGGTTTTCTCCAGGTGCTCCGGTTTCCTCCCACACCCCAAAGATGTGCTATTAGGCTGATTGGCAGTAATAAATTGTCCCTAAATTAGTTTCCCTCAATGTGGATGGCCATAAAACAATAGATAAGGGTCATGGGTGGAGGGGGGGACTGGTGGTGTTAAAATGGCGGCGCGGGCTCGTTGGGACAAAGGGCCTGTTTCCCGGGCTGTTTTGTTCTTTGTTCTTAACCCTGCCACCTCCACGATCCAAGATGGGACATAGGCAAACTGAGCCCCCAACAATGCATCCAGGGCAATCCAAAGGGAAGGATACAATGCCTTTAAACGCGCAGTCTGTACAGCTTTGGAAAACCCTACACCCAACTGGGGAAAAATGCAATCCTGTAGGCAGGAAAAGGGAGAATCCAGCAACAACTATGTGAGTCGTACGGGCAGGAAAACCTTGACCCTAACGATGCCCCGTACACCCAAATGTTTTTAGACTGGCTTTCCCCGACACATTAGGAAGCTTTAAAATTAGGAATTGTCACTACGGACACCTACGATACCACAGTACAGTGGGCTTGGCATGAGGGCCAGGGCAGGAACAACCGAACCTGTACCCAGGTCCCGGACAGCCTCTGCAAAAATAGATGTCCCTAACTTTAAACCAACTGCTAAGTGCTTGCGCTGTGGAAGACCCGGGCACATAGCTAGGCACTGTCGATCAGAACCTGGACAAACTTGTGGGATCTGTGGCAGAACAGGTCACTCAGCTGAGCAGTGCAGGCTAAAGCCCAAGCCCAAGCCCGAAACCCACTTAGACATGCAGCAAGCCCTCCTGAACTGGCTGAAGGACCAGGGGAAGGCATGAGCAAAGGCGGCTCCCATAGACGCAGAGGGGGACAACCGTGTCTACGTGCCTGCCCTCCTGGGGGGCCTGCCTTGTGAAATGTTAGTAGACACAGGAGCCTCTGCATCTCTGACCGACCTACCCCTTCTCGTGATCAAGGATTACATCCACATAGTAGGGGTGGGGGGAACTCGTATTAAGGCTTACAAGAGCAAGACTTAGAGGTAGCAGGGCAACTGGTGCCAGTTCAGTTCTTTGTATGCCAGAATAACAAGGGAACTGTGCTAGGAATGGACATTTTAGAGGAATTAAGCATACTCACAGGCCCCAGGAATCATAAGATTCATTGGCCCCACAGAAATGGGAACAAATGTAAGCTCCACTAACCCTGCCAAAACAACGCAACGATCAGGAGTGTTAAAACGTTTCAGAGGGACTGGGGCACAGCGCCCCAGCCTTTTGGAATAATTTGTAAAATACTGACAGAAGTATGGGCCAGGGATAAGCAGGACACAGGAAAGGTCCCTATGGATCTGGTCCATGTCCCCGGCCCAGACCACAAATGCCACAGACAGTACCCCATAAAGCCGGAGGCATACCAAGCCATACGGCTTATTGTGCAAGACCTAGAATAGAGGGGGGTAATATGCTCTGCTACTAGTACCACAAACTCCCCAGTATGGCCAGTAGCAAAGCCCGATAAAACCTTCCATTTAACAATCGATTATACGGAGCTAAACAAAATTACCCCAAAAGTACATCCCATAGTGGCAAGCCCCTCCACAATCCTGAATGGACTGGGTCCTAAGTATAGTATTTTCAGTGTTATACATAGCAAACGGCTTCTAGTCAGTGCCATTAGATGCAGAGTCTCAGGACAAATTTGCATTCACTGTGGATGAAAAGCAATATACCTGGACGAGGCTCCCTCAGGGGTTCCAAAACAGCCCCGCCATCTTCCACCAGGTTATGAATAAGATATTAGAGGGAGTAGATCTCACCCCCTACTGCTACACTGTCCTTCAGTATGTAGACAATATCCTAATTGCCTTAGAAGACAGGCAAGGCTATGCTGCAGCCCTGATTGAGGTGCTGCGAGCCTTAGAACGGGGCGGATTGAAGGTGAATCCCAAAAAGGCCCAGATAGAAAGAGACACTGTCCTGTACTTAAGACAGGAGATATCCCAGGGTATTAGGACCATACCTCACAAGAGGAGGGTTGTCAACCAGGTCACATCCAGGCCAGGCAGTTAGTCTTAGCGAGCCCACAGTCATGACAGGGGAAATCATCCTCCACACCAGGCATTCCATCACTGAAATGCTTAAGATCAGAGCAGTCTCTAATGTAAGGAGAGCTAAGTGGGAATCAGTTCTGCTCCCCAAAGATCGATCAGTCACCATAATAAGGGACACAGGAGTAAACCCCGCTGTAGGGATTTTAGCCACTGCTGAATCACATGTGTGTGCTGAATCGACCTCTAGGTCGAGTAGAAGAGCCCCAGTAGAAGAGCTCCCCTTAGAACAGACAGATTTAACATTCTATGTGGATGGGTCCAGAAAATACATTGACGGTACCCCCAAAACAGGGTGGGCAGTAGTTAACGACAACAATCATAGAACATTACAGTGCAGAAAGAGACCCTTCGGCCCATCGAGTCTGCACCGAACACAATCCCACCCAGGCCCTAGCCCCATATCCCTACATATTATACCCACTAATCCCTCTAATCTACGCATCCCTAGGCACCAAGGGGCAATTTCTTAGCATGGCCAATGAACCTAACCCGCACATCTTTGGACTGTGGGAGGAAACCGCATTACCCAGAGGAAACCCACACAGACACAAGGAGAACGTGCAAACTCCACACAGACGGTGACCTGAGCCGGGAATCAAACCCAGGACGCTGGAGCTGTAAAGCAGCAGGGCTAACCACTGTGCTACCGTGCTGTCCCTTTTTTTAAAAGGGACACTTCTATCTTTTAAACTACTACAAGCATCTAGAACACAATTAGACACTATATTGGTTATATGTGCCTTAAAGGTCTCAAACAAGTAGCAAATGTTGTACCAGCGTGATTCCCCCCATTTACCCATAACAGCTAATCCTACACCCGACATCCTAAGACAAGTTAGAAGCGGTAGCCTCAGGACAATTAGACTGCACCCTTTCAGCTCAAGTCGCAGAATTAGAGACTTTAACACAGGCCCTGACCCTGGCAGAGGGCAAAACCGTGAATGTGTATACCAACAGCCAATACACGTTCGGAGATGACCCTATCCAGGACAGTTGGTGAGATTTTGCAAGCCCAGGCAAGTCGTCATGGGGGTTACAGGTAGTGTGACATGAACCCAAGATCCCAGTTGAGGCCGTCCTTATGTGTGCGGAACTTGGCTATCAGTCTCTGCTCAGCGACTCTGCTGTCATGTGTCATGAAGACCGCCTTGGAGAATGCTTATCCGAAAATCAGAGGCCGAATGCTCATGACCACTGAAGTGTTCCCCAACAGGAAGAGAACAGTCTTGTCTGGTGATTGTCGAGCGGTGTTCATTCATCCGTTGTCACAGCGTCTGCGTGGTCTCCTCAATGCACTACGCCTCGGGACATCCTTTTCTGCAGTGTATCAGGTGGACAATGTCAGCTGAATTCCAAGAGTATGTAGCATGTACCTGGTGGATGGTGTTCTCACGTGAGATGATGGCATCTGTGTTGATGATCCGGCACATCTTGCAGAGGTTGCTGTGGCAGGGTTGTGTGGTGTTGTGGTCACTGTTCTCCTGAAGGCTGGGTAGTTTCCTCCAATGGAATTATGGTCATTGGTCCCAAAGTGATCCTTCATTAACACTTCTGTCACCTGCTCTTCCTTAGTTCCCAAAAGAACGTCAAGTTCTGCCCTTCCCTCTAGTCGGGCCATCCACATACTGAATGGGAAATTCCTCCTGAATACACTCAACAAATTTCTCTCCATCCAATACTATGCTGTCCCAGTCAATGTTGGGAAAATTAAAATTCCCTACTATTACCATCTATTCTAATCTTATATATTTACTCCTCAATATCCCACTGACTATTTTGAGACCTATTGTACGACCTTATCAAAGTAATTTTCCCCTTCTTGTTTCTCTGTTCTACCCATATAGACTCTGTGGGCAAATCCTCAGATACATCCCCTCTCAGTACTGCCTTCATGTTTTCCTTAATCAAAAGTGCAACTCCCCCTCCTCTCTTACCTCCTGTTCTTTCTTTCCTATATATCTGTATGCTGGAACATTGAGCTGCCGGTCCTGTCCTTCCCTTTTTCATGTTTCAGTAATTGCTATCATATACCAGTCATATGGACCCATCATTTGCCTTGCCCGTCGAGCCTCCTGCATTGAAATAAATGCAGTTTAATCTGGACTTCCCTTGCTCTCTGTCTTGGTTTTTTTTGACCTGATGTGTCCAGTACTACGATTACTGACATTGCCCTATTTAATGAATTTAATATGCTCTCTTTAACTAATGTGTTGTCCTCAACCTTCTGTTCTCTCCCTACTGCTCTGGGTCCCACTCCCTATTATATATAAATAGAAGTAGTATAAAATGTGAAACTCTAGATTAAGGATCTATGGATCTAGTAATATAATGAAGTTAAAGTTTTTTTAAAAAAATGAAGCCATCTTTTCATGATGATGGTTCATTTTTCTCTTAAGAGGGTGCGAATCTGGTGTTTGTAAAATTGTATGTTGAATGATGTGTACTTTTCTCGGCTTAAAAATGCAAGTACACAGACAGCCCAAAACTGAAATATTTGGATCGAAAGGCCAAGCAACAGTTTACCCGGACAACAGACTTCTGAATTTAGCCAATCAATTTGAACCCAGCGCTTTGATATGAACAACCATTAAATTTAAATCTGATGATTTTGCCAACTTAGGACCAATTCTATTGTAGGAAATATTGACATGTCATCATAGGTATAAAAGAAGGGGGCAGTGGGATAAAGAGAGGACAGCAACTGCCAGAGTTAACAACTCCCAGCTTTTAGCTTTCAGCTCTCTCTCTAGAGTGTATCATTGTCGCATGGCTTCATCTATGTCTTAGAGAAAGCCACACTGAGACAGCAAAAGATATCAAAGAAGAAAGAAGTTGCCAGACAGAAGAATCAACAGAGAAGGCTCAGAATATTCCAGAAGACACAGAACTTGTAATGTAGAAAGTGACTAAATTATGTTTTGTTAACGAGTGGAAATTGTATTTATTTGAACAGCATTCCATTAGAATCTTGTTTTTTTCGTAATAGTTAATCGTTAGAAGGGATTTGTTTGGTTTGTCACTAGTTTAGTTAATTTGTTCCCTGTAAGTTAGATAAATAAATTGTAAAGTTTTGATTTTTACGAGTTGGCGTTTTAATAAGCATGGTCAATGTACACAAATGGAGCTCCCAACATTGCTTGTTGGTAAAACGAAACACTGATATTGTTTCCTGCCATGGGAAACTGATTATTTGGACTCATGCCAAATCAAATACCCCTGCCTGCCATAATTCCCACTGCTAGCGGGAGTGGCAGATTCTGCCCACTGTATGTGTACACATATAAGTTATGGCTATTGTTTTTCATTAAGCATTGTCATTGTTGAATTATTTAAATAGAGGTCCTCTTCTTATATCGAGAGCCATCTGGGAATTAGGTCCCCTGAAAAATTTGAATCGCACATTAAGGCTGTCCAGCAAAACATGACACAAACATTATTAGAGTACAACCTACTGGTATCACAGTAAAGAATCATAGCTTAAGAGTCATATCACTTTAAAGGAATTTGTAAAACGCATTCTAAAATTTATAGCTAGACAAGTGAAGGGGCTCTGACAAAGTGTCATCTATTCTTGGAACATTGACTCTATTAATTCCTCTCAGATGTTGTCAGAACTGTTGAGATTTTCCAGCTTTTTCTGTTTTTGCTTCAGAATCCAGCATCCACAATATTTTGCTTTGATCTTAACAGAAGGGGCTAGTTGGCATAAGGATATAAGAAATCGAAGCGCAATTACAGCTTACATGATCTTGAGTCTGCTCTATAATACAATATGATCATGGCTGATAATTGGCTTTAACTCTGTCTAGCCCAACCTCGTATATTCAATGGTGGAGCATTTACAACCTTCTGGGGACTGAACTCCATACATTCAAAAAAAAAGTATGCAAATAAATGTTCTCATCTGAGTCTTAAATGATTGGCCTCTTATCCTGAGACTGAGTCCATGTATTCTAGTTTTGATGATCTCCCTTCTCAAAAAGCAGTGGAACAGAGTGATAGAAATGTAGAAATTAGGAGTAGACTATTCGGCCCTTAAGAGTCCACTCTGCCATTCATTCTCTGGGTGAAGAAGTTTCTCCTCACCTCAGTTCTAAAAGGTTTACCCCTTATCCTCAAACTATGACTCCAAGTTCTAAACTTCCCCACGATTGGGAACATTCAGCCCGATTCTCCCACTGCGTCCCGCAATTTTTCTGGCAAGTCCAGTTGGGAGAAATGCGTCCTTGGCCCTTTTCCACGAACGCATGCATGTCACCCAGAGCCGGAGAACAGTCACAGTCGAGACCACGCTGGAAACCGGCAGGAAGAGAGGTAAGTCACTTTTTAATGTGGTTTAAATATGTTTTGCAGGTCATTATTGGAAACTTGCCATTCCTGATAGAATCTCCCACCCCGCCAGGAATGCTTCATTCTGGCAGGGTTTTGGGTAGTTCCCCATGTTCGGGGAACTAGCAGCAGACCCCACTGGAATGAATGGGGTGGGGGGCAATTGGGGCTCTGCAGGGGGTTGGGCTGCGGGGAGGTGATGCGCCCTGGGCATCAGCACCCTAGCAGTGCCAGCTTGTGCCCCTGGCACTGCCTCAGGGGCAAAGTGCCCATGCCCAGGGGACATCAGGCAGTGCCAAGGGGCAAGGCCTAGGGGTGATTGGTGTGGTTAAGGGGGGGTCCCACTGCCACTCTGCATGGGGCTGGAGGGAGACCAGCGATCATGGCGGCTGCAGGTTTGGGTCCTGCTGAGGTGAGGGGGGGGATTGCTTCTCCCGGGGGAATGGGCTGGACATAGGGATGCACCAGTGCAGGAAGGACGATTGGGGCTGGCCGAGAAATTGTTGTGGGGCTGCAAACAGGTTGTGGGGGGGTGGTAGTGGTGGTTTGGAGGGGCAGCACTGCAGGAATCCCGGGCTGGCCAGCAAATGGGGAGACTGACAGATCGGGACCACTGCACATGCGCAGAGTTCCAGTGTTGTCAGACTCCAGGGTGAATAAGCCCTGCACACAACCCTCCATCCCCGGGTCTTTAATGAGATTCCTGATTATGACCTCTGCAGTGCACAGAGTGGGCAGATTCGAATGAGAAGCTATACTGAAGAAACAGTCGTGATCTGCAACAGTTTTCCTACCAATTCAGCACTTTTGGGAGAATCGCCCCATTCTTTCTGAATCTACCCTGCCTAACCCTGTTAGAATTTTGTAAGTTTCTATGAGATCCCTTTCTCACTCTTCTAAACTCCAATGAATACAAGCCTAACCAACTTAGTCTCTCGTCACATGATAGACTTGTCATCCCAGGTATCAGCCTGGTAAACCTGTACTCTCTCTATAGCAAGGACATCCTTCTTCAGATAAGGACACCCAAACTGCACACAATACTCTAGGTGGACCTTTGCAAGTGCAGTAAAACCTCTCTATTCCTGTACTCAAATTCTCTTGCTACGAATGCCAACATAACATTTGCCTTCTTTACTGCCTGCTGTACCTGCGCACTTACTTTCATGAATACGCCAAGGTCTCAGAGTCTCTATTTCTTTCAATTTACACACATTCAAGTAATAATCTGCCTTCCTATTATTTCTACCAAAGTGGATCACCTCATATTTATTCACATTATATTTCAACTGCCCACACATTCAGCCTATCCAAACCACACTGAAGCATCTCTGCATTCTCCTCACAGCTCACCCTCCCACCCAACTTTGTATCATCTGCAAATATGGAGATAATACATTTAGTTCCCTCTTCCAAATTATTAATATAGTGTGGACAGTTGGGACCCTACCATAGACCACACGAGTCACTACCTGCCAAGTGGAAGAAGATCCATTTATTCCAACACTTAGCTTCCTATCTGCCAACCAGCTTTCGATCCATCTCAAGACATAATCTGTAACCCCACATGCTTTGTGAGACCTTGTCAAAAGCCTTCCAAAAGTCTATATAAACCACATCCATTGGTTCTCCTCGGTCAACTCTGAGTTACATCCTCAAAGGATTCCAATAGACGTATCAAACATGAATTCCCTTTTGTAAATCCCTGCTGACTTTGTCAGATTATATATATAAATTATTTGAAGGAAAATTTAGGTGGTCTGATTAATAGATTCGCAGATAAAACAAAAATTAGTGGAGTTGAGGATAGTGAAGAGGATTGTCATAGGATACAGCAAGATATAGACTGTTGGAGACTTGGGCAGGGAAATGGCAATTGAAGTTTAATCTGGACAAGTGTGAGATAATACATTTTGTAAGGTCCAATGCAAGTAAATGGTAGAACTCTTAGGAGTATTGACAGGCAGAGAGATCTGGACAGATGTGTCCACCAAAGTGACAAAAAATAAAAGCAAACTCCTGCGGATGCTGAAGTCTGAAACCAAAAGAGAAAATGCTGGAAAATCTCAGCAGGTCTAGCAGCATCTGTAAGGAGAAAAGAACTGACCTTTTCGTACTGCAAGTGGCAATGCAGGTGGATAAGGTAGTCAAGAAAGCATGCTTGCCTTCATCTGTCAGGGCATTCAGTATAAAAACTGGCAAGTCATACTGAAGCTATACGGGACCTTAATTAGGTCTCATTTAGAATATTGTGTACAATTTTGGTTGCCACACTACCTGAAGGATGTGGATGCTTTGGAGACAGTGCAGAAAATGTGGATGCTTTGGACAGCGTATAGAAGAGGTTTACCTCTTCTGGAGGGTATTAGCTATGTTGAAAAATTGGATGAACTCGATTTGTTCTCAATGGAACGACGGAGCTTGAGAGGTGACCTGAATGGCTGGCATGGACAGAGTGGATAGTCAGATGCTCTTTCCTAGGGTTCAAAAGTACTAGAGGACATAGGTTTAAGTTGCATGGGGAAATGTTTTGAGATGTGCGAGGCAAGCTTTTTTTTTACACAGAAGATGGTGAATATCTGGAACATGCTGTCTAGGGAGGCGTTGGGAGTAGGTATGATCGTGGCATTTAAGGAGCAACTAAACGAATACATGAATAGGATGTGAATGTAAGGATATGGACTCTAAGTGCATAGAGTTTTAGTTTAGGCAGACATCATGATTGGCTCAGGTCTGAAGGGGCAAAGGGCCTGTCCCTGTGCTGTACTACTTTCCAAATGCTGTCTTTAAATATTTTTAAGACAGAGCAACATAGATTCTTAATTTACAAAGGGATGAAAATCTACTGGGGGTAGGCAGGAATGTGGGGTTGAAATTACAGTCAGATCAGCCATGATATTATTGAATGGTGGAGTAGTCTCGAGGAACAAGTGGTTTACTCCTGCTCCTAATTTATACAAATGTATGTATTTTCCTCAGCCAGGGGAAATCGCTTCGGTCAGTCCTGAGACAGGCAAAGGAGGAAATTGCTGGGGCCTTCAGAGAAATCTTTGTATTCTCACTGGCTACAGGAAAGATCCCAGAGGGTTGGTGAATAGCCAATTTTGTTTCTTTGTTGAAGAAGGGTAGCAAGAATAATCCAGAGGATTCTTTGAGACAGGATTTACCCCCATTTGGAAATAAAGGACATATTAGTGAGAAGCAACATGGTTTGGTGAAGGGGAGGTCGTGTCTCACTAACTTGATCGAGTTTTTTGAGGAACCATAGAACATTACAGCACAGAAACAGGCCTTTTGGTCCTTCTTGGCTGTGCCGAACCATTTTTCTGCCTAGTCCCACTGACCTGCAGCTGGACCATATCCCTCCACACTTCTCATCCATGTATCTGTCCAAGGTTTTTCTTAAATGTTAAAAGTGAGCCCACATTCACCACTTTATCTGGCAGCTCATTCCACATTCCCATCACTCTCTGTGTGAAGAAGCTCCCCCCCGACCAATATTCCCTTTAAACTTTTCACCCTTCACCCTTAACCCATGTCCTCTAGTTTTTTTTCTCTCCGAGCTTCAGTGGAAAAAGCCTGCTTGCATTCACTCTATCTATACCCATCAAAAGTTTACACATCTTTATCAAATTTTCTCTCATTCTTCTATGCTCCAGGGAATAAAGTCCTAACCTATTCAACCTTTCTCTGTAACTCAGTTTCTCAAGTCCCAGCAACATCCTTGTAAACCTTCTCCGCTCTTTCAACCTTATTAATATCCTTCCCGTAATTAGGTGACCAAAACTGCACACAATGCTCTAAATTTGGCCTCACCAATGTCTTATACAACTTCATCATAACATTCCAACTCTTTTACTTAATACTTTGATTTATAAAGGCCAATGTACCAAAAGCACTCTTTATGACCCTATCTACTGTGACGCCACTTTTAGGGAATTACGTATATGTATTCCCAGATCCCTCTGTTCTGCTACACTCTTCAGTGTCCTACCATTTACCTTGTATGTTCTACCTTGGTTTGTCCTTCCAAAGTGCAATACTTCACACTTGTCTGCATTAAACTCCATGCTCCATTTTTCAGCCCATTTTTCTAGCTGGTCCAAATCCCTCTGCAAGCTTTGAAAACGTTCCTCACTGTCCATTACACCTCCAATCTTTGTATCATCAGCAAAGATGATTGATGAGGGTAGAGTCATAGAGGTTGAAGCATGGAAACTGGCCCTTTGGACCAACTTGTCCATGCTGCCCTTTCTTTAAAACCCCTAAGCTAATCCCAATTACCCGCATTTGCCCATATCCCTCTATACCCATCTTACCCATATAACTGTCTAAACGCTTTTTAAAAGAAAAAATTGCACCGCCTCTATGACTATCACTTATTCCAGACACTCACCACCCTCTGTGTGAAAAAATTGCCCCTCATGACACTTTTGTATCTCCCCCCTCTCACCTTAAACCTATGCTCTCCAGTTTTAGATTCCCCTACCATTGGGAAAAGATCTAGCTGATCTATGTCCCTCATTATTTTACAGATCTCTGCAAGATCACTTCTCAGCCTTCTACGCTCCAGTGAAAAAAGTCCCAGTCGATCCAGCCTCTCCTTATAACTCAAACCATCAAGTTCTGGTAGCATCCTAGTAAATCTTTTCTGCACTGTTTCTAGTTTAATAATATATTTTATACAATAGGGTGACCAGAACTGTACACAGTTGTCTACATGGACTTCAGTAAGGCCTTTGACAAGGACCCTCATAACAGACTGGTACAGAAGGTGAAGTCGCATGGGATCAGAGGTCAGCTGGCAAGGTGGATACAAAACTGGCTTGATCAAAGACGACAGAGGGTAGCAGTGGAACAATACGTTTCTGAATGGAGGGCTGTGACAAGTGGAGTTCCTCAGGGATAAGTGCTGGGGACCTTTGCTGTTTGTAACATATATAAATGATTTGGAGGAAAATATAACTGGTTTGATTTGTAAGCTTGCAAATGACACAAAGATTGCTGGATTTGCGGATAGCGATGATGGCCATAAGAGGATACAGCAAGATATAGATCAGTTGGAGACTTGGGCGGAGAGATGGCAGATGGAGTTTAATTCAGACAAATGTGAGGTAATGCATTTTGGAAGGTCTAATACAAATAGGAAATATACAGTCAATGGCAGAACCCATAAGAATATTGATAGGCAAAGGGATCTGGGTGTACAGGTACACAGGTGACTGAAACTGGCAATGTAGGTGAAGGAGGTAGTCAAGAAGACAAACGGTGTGCTTGCCTTCATCGGCTGGGGCACTGAGTTTAAAAATTGGCAAGTCATGTTGCAGTTTTATAGAACCTTAGTTAGGCCGCACTTGGAATACAGTGTTCAATTCTGGTTGCCACACTACCAGAAGAATGTGGAGGTTTTGGAGAGGGTACAGAAAAGATTTACTAGGATGTTGCCTGGTAGGAGGGCATTAGCAATGTAGAGAGGTTGGAGAAACTTGGTTTGTTCTCACTGGAATGGCGGAGGTTGAGGGGCAACCTGATGGAATTCTACAAGATTATGAGAGGCATGCACAGACTGGATAAGCAGAAGCTTTTTCCCAGGGTGGAAGAGTCAATTAGTAGGGGACACAGGTTTGAAGTGCAAAGGGGCAAGGTTTAAAGGAGATGCACGAAGCAGATTTTTTTCTACAAACAGGGTGGTGGGTACCTGGAATTTGCTGCTGGAGGTGGTAGTGGAAGTGGGTACGGTAGAGACTTTAAGGGGTGTCTTGACAAATACGTGAATAGGATGGGAATAGAGGGATATGGTCACCGGAAGGGTAGGGGGTTCTTGTTAAGTTGGATAGCATGGTCAGTGCAGACCTGGAGGGCCGAAGGGCCTGTTCCTGTGCTGTAATTTCCTTTGTTCTTTGTTTCTATCAAGCCCGTGCAGAATCTGTATCATCTTGCATTCTTCTGAACTCTAGTTATTATGGGAGTAATTTATTCAGCCTCTCATCACAGGATCACACTCTCATCACAGGATAACATTCTCATCCCAGGTACCAATTGAGTGAACTACCGCTGCACCACCTCGAATGTAATATATCTTTCTTCAAATATGAAACCAAAACTAAGTACTGCAGTTGTGGTCTCACCAAAGCCTCATACACAAATGGAGCAACATCCTTGCTCTTTACTCCAATCCCCTTGCAATACAGATCAACATGCCATTTAACTTGCTAATTGTTTGCTATACCTGCATACTGACTTCCCATATCCCTCATGCAAGTAGACCCAAATCCTCTGAACACAGTTACAAGTTTCACATCTTGTTAAAAATATTCTGTTTTTCTAGTTTTATGATTCACTTTACACTTAACCATTTTACACTCAATCAGACTTAGTCCGATCATACTCTTAATTTCCAAATGCAAGTAATAAGAGATTGCAGCATTTTTCCAACAACTGATTTCAGGCTAACTGGCCTGTTGTTCCACATTTTCTTTCTCCCTCGTTTCTTGAATATGGAGTTCCATTTGTTAATTTCCAATCTGCTGGGGCTGATCCAAAATTCCCCAGATTCTGGAGAACCATAACCACTGCATCCATTATCCCTCAGTTACTCTTAGAACCTAAGGATGAAGCTCCAGCACGGAGCCACGAGTTGCTCATCCTTCCCCGCCATTTATGTGGGGGACTTCAACAGTCACCATTCAGATAGGGGATACCCAATACTGGACAGTGATGTTAAAATGCTTGCAGAGAGGGCATCCAGAAATGATCTGATATTTAGCGAGGAACATTCCATTCAGCCAGATGGCATTGGATTATTTCCAAATCTGTGCTGGGATCAATTCTCTTAATGGAACTCCCCACTCTGCACAGAGCCTAATCTTGGATACTTTCCCTCACAGCCAACTTTATTCATTTACATAATGCTCCAATAGACACCAGCCTCAAGAAAATGCAATAGAACTTCCAGAAGGCTAACTGGACAAAATACACAAAACTTTGGAACACGACATCTCAATAACTCCACAATAAAGCATCACTGTTGATGAAGCACACAATCATTTTTTGTGGTGTCATCTACAGAGCAGCCACATGCAATTGCCTGAGGTTACCAACCCATCTACATCGCATGCTTGGAGTACTGCCCTCCCAAAGGCATTGAAAGCATCAGGAGAACTCGACGTTAGAAACCATCTGATTGAGTCTCTCAATGTTGCATGCCACATCAAGTGGGAAGAAACCGTATTAGAGCTAACCTTCTGGAGTCTATTCCATTGCCTTGGAGCAGCCCAAAAGCCACCGCTCGAAACCACTCCTCTGTTACTCACAACCATGTCTCTAGTCACTTGCTTGCCAGGGCTAAGGCATCCCTTGACAAAAACGTTCAAAGGGACGTCTGGGATGAACTTAGACAACATCATCAGCAATACAAAGAAGACATCAGTCTTTGAGGTTGCAGAATTAAAGAAGACAGGGCTTGAAGTGTGGCAAGGCAGCAGGATATGACAATATTACACAAAAATTTACAAAACACTTGGGCCCCAGAGTTCTTGCCTGACTGACCTGGTTTTACATGATGATCATAAATTCTAATACCATTCTAAAGAAATGGCCGGCAGCAAAAGTCATCGTCATACCAAAACCTGGAGAAGACCCCATAGCTACTATGCAATCTCTCTACTGTCGATCCCATATAAAATCCTTGAATGCCTCATTCTTCTGTGCATATCCCCAATCACAGGAGAAATTGCAGGGGAACAAATACTGGCCCTTACCACTTGCATTGAAAATGGCTTTCAGAAAAACTTGAAGATAAGTGCTCTATAAAGCATTTAGATAGTTACATGGGTATGATAGGTATAGAGTGATACGAGCCAAATGCAAGCAATTGGGATTATCTTAGGGGTTTAAAAAAAGGTGGCATGGACAAGTTGGGCTGAAGAGCCTGTTTCCATGCTGTAAACCTCTATGACTCTACACAGTGTTCCTCAACCTCATAGCCACCTACAACACAGTTTGGCACACTGCCGCCTCCTGAAACTATCACAAGTCCTCCCTGTTTGCCAACTAAAAGCATGGCAACATTGTGGAAAAAGTGAACAACTCACCTTGGGCAGGCAAAAAATATACTGAAAACACAAATTAATGACTCACCCAAGGCTCAGTACTGATTCCAATCCTGTTCAACATTTTTCACAAATTATCTTCCAAAAACTATCTCCCAGAAATTCATATATACCGATGATATCTGCCTTGGAATTCAAGACCCTGATTTCGACTCCTTGGACCAGGCCTTAAACGTGGGCTTGTCAAAACTCAAACAATGCTGCAACCCATGGCGACTCGAGCCAAACCCTAACAAAACTTATTCAAGCTTATTCAATCTTCACAATACAAAAGCCAATAAAGAGCTCAACATTCATAGAATCCCGAAAGTGCAAAAGGAGGTCATTCAGCCTCTGATAGAGCATTCTACCCAGGTCCACCCCCTACCCAAATCAAAGGAATGGCTCCAACTTAAAGCACCACCCTCTGAACAAAGAACAACACATTGCAGGAACAGGTCCTTCGGCCCTCCAAACCTGCACTAATACTCTGTTTCTATCTCTCTGCTTGCCTCCTGTTCACGTACTAGAATGCCTGCTTCCACCACCTCCACGGCAATGCTTTCCAGGCACCGACAACCCTCTGTGTGAAAAGATTTCCCCATACATCACTCCTGAACATACCACCTCTCACCTTAAACCTGTGCCTTCTTGTAGTCGACCCTTCCACCATGGGAAAATGTCTCTGATTATCTATCCTGTCTGTGCTGCTCATAACCCAGTATGCACACTCAGCAGTGTGTCAAGAGCAACATGCACAAGCAGTTGATATCCAACTGAATGCTACACTCAACCCACTCCTTGTCCTGGCAATAGAAGGCTGAAGACAGCACAGAAATTAAAGACAGCACATTAAGAGGTAAAGGCAGTATCAGTAATCCTAGTACCAAACAGATCAGGCAAAAGCAGAGAAGAGAGCAAGGGAAATACAGAATAAATCGTATTTGTTTCAATGCAAGAGGCATAACGGGCAAGGCAGATGAACTCAGGGCATGGATGGGTACGATGGAATGGGATGTTATAGAATTACTGAAACATGGCTAAGGGAGGGACAGGACTGGCAGCTCAATGTTCCAGGGTACAGATGCTATATGAAAGCTAGAACAGCAAGTAGGAGAGGACGGGGAGTTGCACTTTTGATTAGGGAAAACATCACAGCAGTACTGAGAGGGGATATATCTGAGGGTTTGCCCACTGAGTCAAAATGGGTAGAACTGAAAAATAAGAAGGGGGTAATCACTTTGATAGGGAAATTGAGGAGCAAATATGTAAGGAGATTACAGGTAGCTCCAAGAAAAATAGGAATGGTAATGGTAGAAGATTTTAACTTTCCAAACATTGACTGTGACAGCCATAGTATTAGAGAGTTGGATGGAGAGAAATTTGTTGAGTGTATCCAGGAGGAATTTCTCATTCAGAATGTGGATGGCCTGACTAGAGAGGTGCAAAACGTGACCTCCTCTTGGGAGGTAAGGAAGGGCAGGTGACAGAAGTGTTAATGAGGGATCACTTTGGGACCAGTGACCATAATTCTGTTAGTGTTAAAATAGCTATGGAGAATGATAGGACTGGACCAAAAGTTAAAGTTCTAAATGGGGCAAGGTCAATTTTGATGGTATCAGGCAGGAACTTTCAACAGTTAATTGGGGAGTCTGTGGGAAGGCAAAGGGATGTCTGGTAAGTGGTAGGTTTTCAAAAGTGTTTTAACCAGGATTCAGGGTAAGCACATTCCTCAGAGTGAAGGGCAAGGCTGGCAGAAGAAGGGAACCCTGGATGACTCAGGATATTGAGGCCCCAGTCAAGAAGGAGGCGGCACATGACATGCATAGGCAGCTGGGATCAATTGAATCCCTTAAAGAGTATAGGGGGTGTGGAAGTAGAGTTAACAGAGAAATCAGGAAGGCAAAAAGGGGACAGGAGGTTGTTTTGGCAGATACAGCAAAGGAGAATCTAAAGAGCTTTCACAAATACATAAAGGACAAAAGAATAACTAGGGAGAAAGACCCTACTTAGGGTCTCTTAAGGATCAACAAGGTCATGTATGTGCAGATCCACAAGAGATGGGTGACATCCAAAATGAATATTTCTTATCAGCATTTACTGTCGAGAAAGGAATGGATGTTAGGGAACTTGAGGTACATAAATAGTGATGTCTTGAGGAGTCTACATATTACAGAGAAGGAGGTGCTGGAAGTCTAAAGTGCATCAAGGTAGAGAAATCCCCAAGACCTGATGAAGTGTAACCCAGGACATTGTGGGAGGCTAGGGAGGAAATTGCGGGTCCCCTTGCTGAAATAATTGAATCATCGATAGTCACAGGTGAGGTGCCTGAAAATTGGAGGGTGGCAAATGTTGTGCCTTTGTTTAAAAAGGGTTGCACGGAAAAGCCTGGGAGCTACAGGCTGCTGAGCCTCACATCTGAAGTGGGTAAGTTGTTGGAAAGTGTTTTGAGAGACAGGACATACAGGCATTTAGAGACGCAAGGATTGATTAGGGACAGTCAGCATGACTTTGCGAGTGGAAAATCATGTCTCATAAATTTGATTGAGTTTTTTGAAGGAGTAACCAAGAAGGCAGATGATGTTGTCACATGGATTTTAGCAAGGCCTTTGACAAGGTACCGCATGGGAGATTGTTGCATAAGGTTAAATTTCACAGGATCCAGGGCGAGGTAGCTAAATGGATAAAAAACTGGCTTGATGACAGAAGCCAGAGCGTAGTTGTACAGGGTTGTTTTTCAAACTGGAGACCTGTGACCAGCGGTGTGATCGATGCTGAGTCCACTGTTATTTGTCATTTATGTTAATGATTTGGATATGATTTGGCATAGTGGACAGTGAAGAAGGTTATCTCGGATTGCAACAGGATCTTGATCAATTGGGCCAGTCGGCTGACGAATGGCAGATGGGGTTTAATTTAAATAAATGCAAAGTGATGAATTTTGTCAGATTGAACAAGGGCAGGACTTACTCAGTTAATGGTAGAGCGTTGGGGAGAGTTACAGAACAAAGGAATCTAGGGGTACAGATTCAGCATGCTTGGTTTCATTGGTCACAACACTGAATACAGGAGTTGGGACGTCTTGTTCAAGTTATACAAAACATTGGTATGGCCACACTGCGTACAATTCTGGTCACCCTATTACACCAAGGATATTGTTAACCTAGAAAAAGTGCAGAAGAGATTTACTAGGATGCTACCAGGACTTGATTGTTTGAGTTATAAGGAGAGGTTTGGAAGATTGGGACATTTTTCTCTGGAGCTTGGAAGGCTGAGGGGTGATCTCATAGAGGTCTATAAAACGATCAGGGGCATTGATCAGCTACATAGTCAATATCTTTTCCCAAAGATAGGGGAGTCTAAAACTAGATGGCATCGTTTAAAGTGAGAGGGGAGAGATACAAAAGGGTCCAGAGGGGCAATTTTCACACAGAGGGTGCCAAGCGTCTGGAACAAACTGCCAGAGGTAATAGTAGAGGTGGATACAATTTTTTCTTTTAAAAAGCGTTTAGACAGTTACATGGGTATGGTGGACATAGAGGGATATGGGCCAAACATGGGCAACTGGAATTAATTTAGGGGTTAAAAAAAGGCAGCACGGACAAGTTGGGCCTGTTTCCATGCTGTAAACCTCTATGACTAAACAGCATTCCCCTACATATCCGCCAATTTGCAACAGCCCACAAAATGGTAGAAAAGTTTGCAATGAACCCCCACCTGGCACTTAATGCTGATTTTTTTCAGCCCACCCAAGGCACAACTCCCATCCAAAAGGCTGATCCGGAAGAACCCTCCCACACAGGAGTTCCAACACAAATTCCACCTGGACAAATAAATAGGAATCAGTGGACACAAGTACCTGGTCTCAAACACAACCCAACATCTGCCTGGTTTCAACTTTCCAAGGAAAGTGTGGTCCACCCTCAATAAGTTCAGGGCCAGCCAAGGCCCCGGCTTGGCCAACCTCCACAGATGGAGCATGAGTGCCCTATGTGCCTGTATTAAAGACCAAACTATGCAAACCATCGGAGAAAAGAGTCTAATCCACAGATGCAGCAGAAGCCTATCTGCACATAACACAGCAGGACCAGAAGAATCTATTTGGCTTTGGGACTTTGCATTCGCTAAACAAATAAAAATAAAAGTCTTTGGATGATGTTGTGCATTTGCAAACAACATGAGAGAAATAAAAAGGGGAGTGAATACATTCAATAATCTTTTGCTTTTTAAACAATATGGAAAATTTTATAAAACTCAAAGGTTTCAACCTTGAATCCTTTAAGCATTTTGATTAGCTTTTGTAGCGCAATTCAAATGCAAACAAAGCTAAATAAAAAAGCACTAAATTGATTACATCAAGTACATCATCATCTTTCAATAGAAATTGATAATTGGTTAAATCTGTCAATCATTAAGCGTGGGCTCCTAGCCTTCAACACCTGGGTGGGTTTTGAATCATCACGCACAAGTAAAATAGCTTTGTCTTCAGCAATCAGAATATTTTTTCTGTTGCAATGGTAACCTTGCATGATTTAATGTTTTATAAGTCAGAGGTAGCAGGTTAATCAGTATGAATCTCTTACAGACGTGAGCAAAGAACAGGAGATTTCATCAGAACATATAATCTGCTACCCAATTTTGGAAATTCCAATGCCTTGAATGCTACCATTAAATGAAAAAACATTATGAAGCATCCTTTCAGTTTGAAACACAACGGAACACAACTTTCTGCCAAAGGTATAGAAACAAGAAAAACTATTGCACAGGCCATTAGACCATAAGACACAGGAGCAGAATTAGGCCACTCGGCCCATCGAGTCTGCTGTGCCATTCAATCATGGCTGATATTTTTCTCAGTCCCATTCTCCTGTGTTTTCCCCATAATCCCTGATCCCCTTATTAATCAAGAACCAATCTAACTCTGTCTTAAAGACACTCAATGATCTGCCTCCACAGCCTTCTGTGGCAAACAGTTCCACAGATTCACCACTCTCTGGCTGAAGAAAGTCCTCCTCATCTCTGTTTTAAAGGATCTTCCCTTTATTCTGAGGTTGTGCCCTCTGGTTCTAGTTTTCCTGCTAGTAGAAACATCCTTTTCATGTCCACTCTATCCAGGCCTTGCAATATTTTCTAAGTTTCAATTAGACCCCCCCTCATCCTTCTAAACTCCATCAAGTACAGACCTAGAGTCCTCAACCATTCCTCATACAACAAGCTTTTCATTCCAAGGATCATTCTTGTGAATCTCCTTTGGACCTTTTCCAAGGCCAGCACATCCTTCCTTAGAAAAGGGGCCCAAAACAGCTCAAAATACTCCAAATGCACAGAAAGTAGTTTCTGCCTCTACCATCCTTTTGGACACTACATCTCGGACATCACCCCATCATTTTCTGAGTGAAAATATTTCTTCTCAACTCTCCTCCCCTTCTGATAGTTACTTTCAATTTATGCTTCCCACTTATTACATTGCTAAATAAATTAGCCCCTTCCTTCCTACTGTCTATTTGTACAACTGAATCAAAACTTTGTTGAGTCTCCTCTGTTTCAAAGAAAAAAGACCCAGCCAATCAAATCTTTCCCTACAGCCAAAATTCTCAATTTCAAGAAAAATTCTTATAAATCTCCTCTGGTGCATCTTAATTTTACAAACAGAAAATTACACTGGTTGTTCGCAAAAAATATTTGATTACTGCTACAACAGTGACTGAGATCAGTCAACTACAAGACAGCATCAACAAGAGCTTTCATGCCTACATAAGTTTAATTTTAGTGTATACTTTGAAAGATTTGTCAGTTAAATTCAAAATGTTAACCAAAGATGAAATACTACTTTTTTCCTAAAACCCAGTGGAAGAACCTTGGAAGAATTCATATATAACAGATTAACTTAATTTCACGTTGTTAACACAGCAGTTTTCCTGGGAAAATGAACTGTTACCTGTCAGGTTCAGCATATTCCCTTCCACTTTTACAGAGGCACCTTCTTGCATCACATCGCTGGTAACGGTGTAATAGCTCCTCAAATGCATTCTCTTCAAGTTCCCAGGATGCATCCCTGTTCAAAAAGAGGTGAATGTGATATCAAAAGAATGTCAAGTATTACTGCATGAGTGAGGGGAAGACATCTCCAGTGACTCAACAATGTCTGCAAAATATTATATTTTTTCATTAAATTTTGATCATTTTAAGCTTGTAGCTTTATACATATTCTGGGGTTTTATACAATATATTCAGCAGCATCTATCTTCAAAACCATGGCAGTATTTTCATCAGTGGGTTCTGTGTTTTCATATGATAAAAACAGCAAGCACTAAAGTAAAAGCAGAAAGTTCTGGAAAAATTCAGCAAGTTGGGTAGCACCTGTGATGAGAAAAACAGTTAACATTCCAAGATCAATATAACTTCATAAACACTGGGAAAATGGCTAAGAGGAATTTCTGATGCAGAGCAAGGTTAAAGTTATGGCAACAAATCAGAGTCCCAGGACTATTCAGTGACCATGTTCTTAGTCAGTTCTCCACCAGTAACAGAAAAGCAAAAAAAAGGGGCCACAATTAATATTTTTTGAAGTTTTACCAATGTATTTAATAAACCGAAGTTGGATGAGCTTTCATTGATAAATGCACACATACTTTTCTGGAATATGGATCCCCATTCGTAACATCTCCTTCTGGAATTCATCTTTATTATTGCAGATAGTGCATTTGAAGAAGAACACTCCAGCACTCAGTGCCTGATACTACAAATGGAAGGAAATTAAGAGTTAACAATTATTGAGATGGTGACAAAGCAGAATTTTATTTATTAAGGAAGTTCAATTCCAAGCAAACCCTTGTAAGTAGTTGACAGTTAAATAACAAACTAAGAGAATAACAAGAAAACAACAAAATTAGAGAAGGATAATGATGAGTCAAATATAAGAGCCCTCAACTGGGGAAAGACAAAAATTAAACAAAATAAAAGGAGATTACCTAAATTAACTGGGCAGAAAATCTAGTGCTGAGAAAGACTGAATGAGGGAAAAAAAGGGTAGATACAGGGGTTTCAAACAACTGGAAGCATGCGAAGAAAGTGCAGCAGGGCAGTTAAAAGAGAAATTAGAAGAGTGAAGAGGGGTCATGAAAAACACTGGCAGGCAAAATAAAGGGCAATCCCAACATGTTTTATAAGTATATTAAAGACAAGAGAATAAGCAGGGAAAGAGTTGGACCCATTAGGGACCAAAGTGGGAATCCGTGTGTCAAATCGAAAGACATGAGAGATACTGAATTGAGTATTTTGCATCTGTGTTCCCTATGGAGAAGGATGATGTAGGTATGTAGGTATAGAATGCAGGGAGGGGTATTCTGATATAATTGAACGGATTAACATTGCAAGGGAATTAGCATTAGTGGTTTTAGCGGGCTTAGAAGTGGACAAGTCCTCAGGCCAGGATGAGATGTATTCTAGACTACTGAGTGAGGCAAGGGAGGATATTGTAGGGGCTCCAATGATCATTTTCAAATCCTTTATGACCACAGGTGAATTGTCAAAGGTCAGGAGGATAGCTAATGTGGTACCACTATTCTAGAAGAAAACAGAGAAAAGCAGTTAATTACAGGCTAGTGAGTCTAACATCAGTGGTCAAGAAATTATTGGAAAAAACTCTGAGTGACAGAATTAATCTCCACTTGGAGTGGCAGGGATTAATTAAGGATACTCTGTATGGCTTTGTCAAGAGGAGACCACATTTAACAAATTTGATTGATTTTTTTGAGGTGGTAACTGGGCATGGAAATGTTGTCATGCAGTTGATATAGTCTACGTGTTGGTCTGAACTGTGCTGGGACCAGAGTCCTGGCGAATCATATAAATAGGACTGTGGATAGGGCTTTAAACTAATTGAGGGGGGGGGTGCACGAGGGTAGGTGAAATTACAGGGTCTAAAGTAAAGGAGAGGGTACAGGAACAGGAAGAGGCCAAGGATGTCCCAATAATAAAGGGAGTAGGGGGCATGAGTAAGGTTGGTAGCATTCCTTCTAATACGGTCCAGGTGAAGGATGGGATGAAGACACTTTATCTGAATGCACAAAGCATTCGGAACAAAGTGAATGAGTGGTGGCGCAGATCAGCACAAATGGATATGATCTGGTGGCCATTACAGAGACGTGGTTGCAAGGTGACAGGGACTGGGAGCTGAATGTACAGGGGTATCAAGTGTTTAGGAAGGACAGACGGGAGGAAAAAGTCAGGGGGGGGGGGCGGTAGCTGATTAAGGATAGTATCAGGGTGGTAGTAAGGGAAGATATAGGCACCAAAGAGCAGAACATGGAATCGTTGTGGGTGCAGATTAGGAACAGCAAAAGGAGGAAGACGCTGGTGGGTGTCGTCTACAGGCCCCCAAATAATGACCTGGAGGTGGGGCGGGCTATAAACACGCAAATAAATGTTGCATGCAGGAACGGAACGGCAATAATTATGGGGGATTTCAATCTACATATTGATTGGTCGACCCATGTTGGACGTGGTGGGCTTGAGGAAGAGTTCTTGGAATACTTTCGGGATAGTTTCCTTGAACAGTGTGTGTTGGAGCCGACGAGGGAGTGAGCTATCTTAGATCTGGTGTTATGTAATGAGGCAGGTAGAATTAGGGACCTTGTTGTGAGGGATCCTCTTGGGAAGAGTGATCATTATATGGTGGAGTTTCTGATGCAGATGGAGGAGGAGAGAGTAGGATCCCGGACCTGTGTCCTTTGTTTGAACAGAGGGGAGTACGATAGGATGAGAGAGGAATTGGCAAATGTAGATTGGGGGCGCAGATTGGTCGGTAGGTCTGCTGAGGAACAGTGGAGGATCTTTAAGGAGATCTTTCTTGGTGCTCAGCAGAAATTTATTCCGATGGTAAAGAAGGATCGTAGGAGAAGAGATAATCAGCCGTGGATAACGAAGGAGATAAAGGAGAATGTTAAATTAAAAGCTGATGCGTTTAGAGTGGCCAAAAGTAGTGGGCGAGAAGAGGATTGGGAGAGGTTTAAATATCAACAAAGAATGACGAAGAAGTTGATAAAGAAAGGAAGGGTAGACTATGAATCTAGGCTAGCGCTAAATATGAGGGTAGTAAGAGTTTTTATAAATACATAAAAAGGAGGCTGGCTAGGGTGAATATTGGACCCTTAGTGGATGAGAGGGGGGATTTAGTGGTGGGGGATGAGGAAATGGCTGAGGCCTTGAATAACTTTTTTGCTTCGGTCTTCACGGAGGAGGACGCGAATAGTTTGCCAGGTGTTAACGATGGAAAGATGGTAGGAGTGGAGGGCCTGAATGAGATCATTGTTACTAGAGAGGCAGTGCTCAACAGACTAGAGGGACTGATGGTGGACAAGTCCCCAGGACTGGATGGAATGCATCCAAGGGTTCTGAAGGAAATGGCAGAGGTGATAGTGGATGCCTTGGTGATTATTTTCCAAACCTCACTGGATTCCGGGGAAGTGCCGGAAGATTGGAAAACGGCTAATGTTACGCCACTGTTTAAAAAGGGCAGCAGGCAAAAGGCAGGGAATTATAGGCCGGTTAGTTTAACATCTGTTGTAGGAAAAATGCTTGAATCCGTCATCAAAGAGGAAATAGCGAGGCATCTTGAGAAGAATTGTTTAATAGAGCAGATGCAGCACAGATTCGTTAAGGGGAAGTCGTGTCTGACGAATTTATTGGAATTCTATGAGGATGTGTCTAGTGCGGTGGATAGAGGGGAACCGGTGGATGTGGTGTTTCTCGATTTTCAGATGGCGTTTGATAAGGTGCCGCACAAAAGGTTGTTACAGAAGGTTAGGGGGCATGGAGTTGGGGGTAAGGTGTTAGCATGGATAGAGGATTGGCTGTCAAATAGGAGGCAGAGAGTGGGGGTCAATGGGTGCTATTTGGATTGGCGGTTGGTGACTAGTGGAGTGCCCCAGGGGTCGGTGCTGGGGCCTCAGCTACTTACCATTTATATAGATGATCTGGAGGAGGGAGCCGAGTGTAAGGTGTCAAAATTTGCTGATGACACAAAGATAAGTGGAACAGCAAATTGTGCAGAGGGTGTAGAAAGTCTGCAGAGGGATCTAGATACGGTGAGCGAATGGGCGAGGACCTGGCAGATGGAATACAATGTTGGCAAGTGTGAGGTTATCCACTTTGGTAGGAATAATAGTAGGAAGGACTACTACTTACAGGGCGAAAAGCTGCAGCATGCTACGGTGCAGAGGGACCTGGGGGTCCTTGTGCATGAGTCAAAAAAACCCAGCCTAGAGGTGCAGCAGGTGGTCAGGAAGTCAAATGGGATGCTGGCCTTCATAGCAAGGGGGATTGAATATAAAAGTAGGGAGGTCTTGCTGCAACTGTACAGGGCACTGGTGAGGCCGCAGCTGGAGTACTGTGTGCAGTTTTGGTCACCGCACTTGCGCAAGGATATTTTGGCCTTGGAGGGAGTACAGAGGAGGTTCACTAGGCTGACACCAGAGTTGAGGGGGTTGAGCTATGAGGAGAGGCTGAATAGACTGGGCTTGTACTCGTTAGAGTTTAGAAGGATGAGGGGGAGATCTTATTGAGACGTATAAGATGATGAAAGGGATGGATAGGTGGAGGTGGAGAGAGTCTTCCCGCTCAGAAAGGACAACAGGACTAGAGGGCACAGCCTCAAGATAAGGGGGGGAGCAGTTTAGAACAGAGTTGAGGAGGAACTTCTTCACTCAAAGGATGGTGAATCTCTGGAATTCTCTACCCGTTGAAGTGGTGGAGGCTACCTCGCTAAATATATTTAAGACGCGGGTAGATAGGGTTTTGGTAGGCAAGGGGATTAAGGGTTATGGGGAGAAAGCGGGAAAGTGGAACTGAGCCACTTCAGATCAGCCATGATCTTATTGAAAGGCAGGGCAGGCTCAAAGAGCTAGATGGCCTACTCCTGCTCCTATTTCTTATGTTCTTGTGTTCTTATGTTACATGGACTTCAGTAAGGCTTTTGACAAGATCCTACATGGGAGACTGAGCAAGAATTCAGAAGCCCAGGGAACCAGGACAATTTAACCAATTGGATCCAAAATTAGTTTAGTGACAGAAGGTGATGGTCGAAAGTTGTTTTTGTGACTAGAAACCTGTGACCAGTGGTATCAATGCTGTTTGTAGTGTACATGATCAAGATCTGAATGTGGGGTGGGCAGGGGATATGATCAGTATATTCGCAGATCACACAAATATTGATGTGGTGAACAACCTTAGAAAGCCCTAGATTACAGGATGCTGATCAGATCAGAACAGAGACAAATGGAATTTAATGCTCAGAAGTGTGAGATGATGGGGGCAGCACAGTGGTTAGCACTACTGTCACACAGCACCAAGGACCCCAGGTTCAATTCAGGCCTTGAATAACAGTTTGGTGTTTGCACATTCTCCCCAAGTCTGCATGGATTTCCTCCACATGCTCCGGTTTCTTCCCATAGTCCAAAGATGTGTAGTTGGCTGTATTAGCTATGATGGACGGGGTAAGATACTTGGAGAGTTGGTGCAGACTCAATGGGTTTAATGACTTCCTTCTGCACTGATGGTTCTATTTTGGGAGGGCTAAAAAGGCAAGGAATTAGATAATGAATAGTAGGATGCTGGGTAGTGTGGAGGACTGGAAGAACCTTGGGGTTGTCGATAGTTTCAAAATTAATTGTTTTAGTGAGATTATCGTTTTGTAGTTTAAATTATAACGTTCTTAAGCATGTTTTGCTGACATTGATAGAAGCCATTTTAATAAAAACTAAATCAGCATTATTGGTTTGATGGAGGCAAGGGAAGAAATAGCTGGGGCCTTAAAAATATCTTCAATTCCTTTTTGACCACAGGTGAGATTGCAAAAGACTGAAGAATCACCAATGTTGTGACATAAGAACATAAGAAATAGGAGCAGGAGTAGGCCATCTAGCCCTTTGAGTCTGCCCCGCCATTCAATAAGATCATGGCTGATCTGAAGTGGATCAGTTTCACTTTCCCGCTTTCTCCCCATAACCCTTAATTCCCTTGTCTATCAGAAATCTATTTACCCGTGACTTAAATATATTCAACGAGGTAGCCTCCACCACTTCAACGGGTAGAGAATTCCAGAGATTCACCACCCTTTGAGTGAAGAAGTTTGTCCTCAACTCCGTTCTAAACTGCACCTGCACCCCCCCCCCACCTTATTTTGAGACTGCCCTCGAGTTCTGTTTTCTTTTCTAAGCGGGAAGAATAGAACATAGAACATAGAACATTACAGCGCAGAACAGGCCCTTCGGCCCACGATGTTGCGCCGACCAGTTACAAAAACAATGACCCACTAGCCTATACCAATCCCTTTTCGTCCATAAACCTATCCAGAGATCTCTTAAACGCCCCCAAACTAGACGCATTTACAACTGCAGCAGGCAGGGCATTCCAATCCCTCACCACCCGCTGGGTAAAGAACCTACCCCTGACATCCGTCCTGTAGCTACCCCCCCTTAATTTAAAGCCATGCCCCCTCGTGCTAGCTTTCTCCATCCGAGGAAAAAGGCTATCACTATCCACCCTATCTAAACCTCTAATCATCTTATATGTTTCAATAAGATCCCCTCTTAGCCGCCTTCTTTCCAACGAAAACAACCCTAAATCCCTCAGTCTCTCCTCATAGGACCTCCCCACCATACCAGGCAACATCCTAGTAAACCTCCTCTGCACCCTCTCCAACGCCTCCACATCCTTCTTGTAATGCGGGGACCAGAACTGCACACAGTACTCCAAGTGCGGCCGCACTAGAGTAGTGTACAGTTGCAACATTACACTGCGACTCCTAAATTCAATCCCCCTACCAATAAACGCCAAGACACCGTACGCCTTCTTGACAACCTTATCTACTTGATTCCCAACTTTCAGGGATCTATGTACACACACACCTAGATCCCTCTGTTCATCCACACTATTCAAAGTCCTCCCGTTAGCCCTATACTCGACACATCTGTTGCTCCTACCAAAGTGAATTACCTCACACTTCTCCGCATTAAATTCCATCCGCCACCTCTCGGCCCAGCTCTGCAACCTATCTAAGTCTCCCTGCAGACTATGACACCCTTCCTCACAATCTACCACACCTCCAACTTTGGTGTCATCAGCAAATTTACTAATCCACCCAACTATACCCTCATCCAGATCATTAATAAAAATTACAAACAACAGTGGCCCCAAAACAGATCCCTGAGGCACACCACTCGTAACTGCACTCCATGATGAATATTTACCATCCACCACCACCCTCTGTCTCCTATCTGATAGCCAATTCCTGATCCAACTTCCTAGATTACCCACAATCCCATACATCTGCATTTTCTGCAGAAGCCTACCATGGTGAACCTTATCGAACGCCTTACTAAAATCCATGTATACCACGTCAACTGCCTTACCCCCATCCACCTCTTTGGTCACCTTCTCAAAAAACTCAATAAGGTTAGTAAGGCACGACCTACCTGCTACAAAACCATGCTGACTATTTCTAATCAATTCATTACACTCCAAATAACTATAAATCCTATCCCTAATAATCCCTAATAATCCCTAATAATCTCTCTACCTCTACCCTTTCTAGCCCCTTTGTTATCTTACATGTCTCTATAAGATCCCCCCGTCAGCCTTCTAAACTCTAACAAGTACAGGCCCAGTCTAGTCAATCTCTCTTCATAAGCTAACCCCCTCATCTCCAGTATCAGCCTGGTGAACCTTCTCTGTACTCCCTCCAAGGCCAAAATATCCTTGGCCAATATATTGTTCCCTTGCTTAAGAAAGGAAGCAGGGATAATCCAAGAAATTATAAGCCAGTAAGTCTGAGGTCAACAAATCATAGAACCTACAGCATGGAGACAGGCCCTTCAGCCCAAATTGGCTTTGTCAAGAGGAGACCACATTCAACAAATTTGATTGATTTTTTTGAGGTAGTAACTGGGCATGGAAATGTTGTCATGCGGTTGATATAGTCTACAGTTGCCAACCAAAATGCCCATCTAAGCTAACCTCATTTGCCTGCATTTGGCTTATATCCCTCTAAACCTTTCCTATCCATGTATCTGTCCAAATGCCTTTTAAATGTTGTCAATGTCCCTGCCTGAACCACTCATTTCACATTCATACCACCCTCTGAGTAAAAAATTTGCTCCTCAGATTTCCATTAATTCTTTCCCCTCTGAACATAAACCTATGCCCTCAATTTCTCAATTCCCCAGCCCTGGGAAAAAGACTAGTGCATTCACTGTATCCATGCCTCTCATGACCTTACACACCCAGTCTTCCGTACTCCAAAAGAAAAAAAAGAGTCCTAGCCTGTCCAATGTCTCCCTTTTACTCAATCTCTTGAATCCTGGCGACATCCTTGTAAATCTCTTCTGCACGCTCTCCAGTTTAATAACATCTTTCCTACAGCAAGGCAACCAAAACTGAACATCTAGGTGCGGGCTCGCCAATGTCCTATACAACTGCAACATAATTTCCCAACTTCTATTCTCAATGCCCTGACTGAAGGCCAGCATGTCAAAAGCCTTCTTCATTGCTCTATATATCGGTGACTCCAGCTTTAAAGAACCGTGCACATGAACTCCCAGGTCCCTCTGTTCCATGATACTCCCTACAGTCTTACCATTCATCATGAAAGTCCTACCTTGATGTGACTTTCAAAAATGCAACACCTCACATTTATCTGTACTGAACTCCATTTGCCATTTCTCAGCCCACTTCCCAGTTGATAAAGATACTGCTGCAATTTTTGATAACCTTCCTCACTGTCCACAATACCACCTATTTTAGAGATATCTGCAAACTTACTGATCATGCCTTGTACATTCTCATCCAAATAATTGATATAGATAACAAACAACAATGTTCCTGGGACTGACCCCTGAGGCACACTACTAGTCATGACGTGGAGATGCCGGCGTTGGACTGGGGTAAACACTGTAAGAAGTCTTACAACATCAGTTTAAAGTCCAACAGGTTTATTTGGTAGCAAAAGCCACTAGCTTTCAGAGTGCTGCTCCTTCGTCAGGTAAGACTCATCTGACGAAGGAGCAGTGCTCCGAATGCTAGTGGCTTGTGCTACCAAATAAACCTGTTGGACTTTAACCTGCTGTTGTGAGACTGCTTACTGTGCAAACTACTAGTCACAGGCCTCCAGTCCAACAAGCATCCTTCCACAATAACCCTCTGTTTCCTACCATCAAGCTGATAGTATATCCAATTTGCCAGCTCTCCCTGAATTTCAGGTGACCTAACCTTCCAGAGCAGCCTACCATGTGGAACTTTATCAAAGGCCTTACTGAAATCTACATAGACTATGTCCACCACCCTGCCCTCACCAATGTCACTTCATCAAAGAACTGTAGCTGAATGGTCTGCACAGATTTAATTTTAAACTTGCTGAAAGATCTTCAATCAAGCAAACCTGATTTTTGGTTAAAGTTGTTTTTTGACTATGCTGGGGTTTCTTGTGGCCAGTGGCCTGGAATTTGTCAAAGGACACAACATGTCAGATTTAACATCTTATCCTTGGCAGGGAGGAGTTCTTAACAGACTTTTGGAGCCAGTGACCTTTATCTGGGCATTAGAATGTAAACGATATGCTTTTCAGGGGCCTTAGTATGATGGGACCTGGAGTGACAAACGCCACTACTCTGGCTGTATTTGATTGGCCTAATCAATGCAACTGGGGTTTCTAATCAATTCATCAGTTGGATGACAGCGGATCTTTCAGAAACGAGTGGAGGACTGGATAAAAAGACATGTGCAGCCTTTGTTTGCCAGTGATAACTCCAAGACCAACCATCGTTAGAAGACCTGTACACTTAAGGATGGTTCTGAAAACAAGATAGAGTCTACATCCTCGATATCGAGGATATCTTTGGTCAATGCTTTTCCTAAACTCAGTCGTATCTATTTTCAGTTAAATAGTTAAAGTTGCTTGTTCAATTAAAGTTAATGGTCAGTTAAGGTGAATATGCAGTTTAAAAGTTAAAATTCAGTTTGAATTAAAGTCAGTAAAGAGTTAACAAGTTACAACTGTTTGCCTGGAAGGTGTTTAAATTAAAGCTGTGTAACAGAACTCTTAGGCATGATCTCCCATGCACAAAGCCATGCTGACTATTCCTAATCAAACCCTGCTTTTCCAAATGCCTGTATATCTTATCCCTCAGAATCCTGTCCAGTAACTTACCCACCATAGATGTTAGGCTTACTGGTCTATAATTCCCAAGTTTTTCTTTGCAGACCTTCTTAAATAAGGGCACAACATTTGCTACCCGCCAGTCTTCTGGTATCTCACACATGGCTAATGATGATGCAAATATCTCAGCCAGGGCTCCTGTAATTTCATTTGTAGCCTCACGCAGTGTTCTTGGACATACCTGGTCAGGGCCAGGAGATTTATCCACCTTCATACATTTTAATATATCCATTACCCTGTGAGAAACACAGCTCACAGTCAAACAATTTAGTCAAGTCAAGTTCTGAAGGAGCAAGATTTTTATTTAACGTTCTTGCAAGACCGGGTGTCCAACAAAATTGGCACACCTTACATAGATTTGCAGCACATTTTTATACTTTTTTTTACAAGCATTGTAATGGCTTTGCAATGTGTTGTTCTCCCCTAATTGGTGGTCCCTGTCCCATCTATGTGTTGTCATTCCCCTATTGGCTCGAGGTGCCCCAAGTTTCCATCCCCTCTACTCCCCATCTAACAATGTCTTCTGTTATCACAAGAGTGCATTAGTAGACTCATCCATCTTATCCAACACTGTTACATGTCCAGCTCAGATTGGCGGTAATCAATCCTTTGCCAACTTAATCACTGCTGTCCCGACTATCTCAGTGACCTTTTTCCCCCTTTTATGCTTAGTTGTAGAAACAACACATCTTGTATACCATTTGCTTTTTATAACTTGGACCCACACATCTGGTGTTATTCCTACACCACAGGCAGTCTTTTTATTGTCCCTGACTATTGCTCTGTTAGCAGCAGCGAATTTTATGCCCTATGTTTGTGACTAAAATCACAGTTGTTTCCATAATGTGGGTTATCAATGTACCTGACTATATCCAGTCTACCTAACTTTATGCTACTTTTCTATGGTGTACAGATATATGTGTTAACAGCATCTTTACCTGTTGCTCACAACCCCCTCTACTATAATTTGAGCTTTCCCAGGTTCTCAAGCTTCATGTCTTTCTCCACGATAAACACAGATGAGAAATATTCATTGAGAACCTTGACCATCTCCTGCAATTCCACATGTGTGTTCACTTTGGTCCTTGAGGGTTCCTATTCTATTGAGTTATTCTTTTTCTTTTAATATACTTAAAGAATCCTTATGAATTCACCTCAATCCTCTCAGCCGAAGCTACCTCATGCCCCCTTTTTGCCCTCCTTATTTCCTTCTGAGTATACTCTTGTATCCCTGGCACACCACCCTTGATTCCAGCTGCTTGTACCTGAGCCATGCCACCTTCCTTTTCTTGGTCAAAACCTCAATATGTTTTGTCATCCAGTGTTCCCTACTCCTGTCAGTCTTGTCCTTCACCCTAACAGGAAGTATAGACCCTGAACATTAGCTATTTCACTTTTAAAGGCCTCCCACTTGCTGGAGGTTCCTTTGTCCCCAAACAAGCTATTCCAATCAACCTTGTCTAATTCCATCAAAATTTGCCTTGCACAGATTTAAAAATTGCACCTTTGGTCAAGTTTCGCCCCTTTCCATAACTATTTTAAAATTACTAGAACTATGGTCACTGGTCCCAAAGTGGTCCCCCACCATTACCTCAATCACTTGCCCTGCCCTATTTCCCAAGAGTAGGTCAAGTTTTGCCCTTTCCTGAGTGGGACCTTCTAATACTCCGAGGAAATTTTCCTGAACACACTTAACAAATTCCATCCCTTCCAAGCACATAACACAACGGCAATCCCAATGTATGTTTGGAAAATTAAAATGCCCTACCATGACAATGTGTAAAAGTCTCCCCAATCTCCAAGCACATTTGTTCTTCTAATTCCCATTGACCATTTGGGCACCTATAGTACAACCCCAATAAGATCACCATCCTCTTCTTATTTCTTAATTCCACCCACAAAGCCTTGCTGGATGATCCCTCTGACTTGTTTCATCTCTGACTACTGCTGTGATGCACCCCTTAATCAAAAATGCAACTTCCCCTCCTCTCTTTCCTTCACCTCTGCCCTGGATAAAACACCTGCACTTTGGAACATTAAGCTGCCAGTCCTGGCCCCCGCTTAGTCATGTTTCAGTTATGGCTATAACATCCGAGTCCCAAGTACCTATCCATGTCCTGAGTTCATCAGCCTTACCTGTCAGCCCTTTTGCATTGAAATGGATGCAATTTAATCCAATAGGTTTTCCCTGCTCCCTGCCATGATCCAGACTACAGTAAGGAGTCTCACAACACCAGGTTAAAGTCCAAACAGTTTATTTGATAGTAAATCCACAAGCTCTCAGAAATGCTGATCCTTCATCAGGCGTGTGGAAATTTGTGTATTCAGCTTGCTGTTGCTGAATAGTTCACCTTCTTTCAGCCCCTCATTTGCTTCCCTGCTGCTGAGGATCGCATCCCCATACCAACCCAGTTTAAACTCTCCCTTGTAGCACTAGCACAGGATATTGGTCAGATGCAACCGTCCCCAAACAGGTCACCTCTGTCCCAGAAACGATCCCAATGATCTAAGAATCTGAATTCCTATTCCCTGCACCAATTCTTTGACCATGCATTCATCTGCCATATTCTCCTGTTCTTACCCTCACTACTGCAAGTAATCCAAAGATCACTACTCTACTTCTCAACCTTTTTCCTAGTTCTCTATAATCATGCCTCAGGACCTCATCCCCATTTGATTTACATCATTTGTGCCAACGTGCTCACCCTCCCCATTGACAATGTTCTGCAGCCACTGTCGATATTCTTGACCCTGACACCGGAGGCAACAAACCATCTTGGACTCCTGTTTGCAGCCACAGGATCTCCTGTTTGTTCCTCTAACTATCAAGTTTCCTATCACAACAATCATGTTTACCATTATTCTTTCCTGTTGTACCCCAGGGCCAATCGTAGTGCCAGAGACCTGGCTACTGGTGCTTTCACCTAAAAGGTCATCCCCCGCAACATCCAAAATGATACAACTGTTTATGAGGGGAATAGCCACAGAGAATTTCTGCGCTCTCTGCCTGCTCCCTTTGCCATTCCTGGTGGTCACCCAGCTACTCTCTGCCTCCACCTTAGATGTGACATCCTCACTAAAACTCTTATCCACAACGTGCTCACTGCAGCACAGTGGCACAGTTGTTAGTACTGCTGCCTCAAGCGCCAGAGTTCAATTCCAGCCAAGGGTCATTGTCAATGTGGAGTTTGCACATTCCCCCCCCGCCGACTGCCTGGGTTTGCCCCAGGTGCTCCAGTTTCCTCCCATAGTCCATGTGTGGGGTTAGGTTGATTGGCCATGCTAAATTGACCTTAGTTTCAGGGGGATTAGCAGCTCCTCCACAAACCATTTTCTGGAAGCACTGACCACCTGATGCAAATCTTTCCCACAACAGCCAGTCAGCATCATCACTCTGTTGCCCCCCCACTGCACACTTGCCTTCACTTGAACACACAATGGTAGGGAAGCTTTTGGAGAAGATACTGAGTGACAGGATATATGCATATTTTGAATACGGACCAGTTGGTGACAGGCAGCAATATTTGTACGGAGAAGGGGCAGCACGGTAGCACAGTGGTTAGCACTGTTGCTTCACAGCTCCAGGGTCCTGGGTTCGATTCTCGGCTCGGGTCACTGTCTGTGTGGAGTTTGCATATTCTCCTCATGTCTGCGTGGGTTTCCTCCGGGTACTCCGGTTTCCTCCCACAGCCCAAAGTTGTGCGGGGTAGGTTGATTGGCCATGCTAAGAAATTGCCCCTTAGTGTCCAGGGTAGCAGAGGTTAGAGGGATTAGTGGGTACGATATATAAAAAAGATATGGGGATAGGGCCTGGGTGGGATTGTGTACGGTGCAGACTCGATGGGCCGAAGGGCCTCTTTCTGCACTGTGGGGTTCTATGATCTATCTCAACAAGTTGAGCTTTTTGAAGTGGTGACAAAGATGATTGATGAGGAAAGTGCTGTGGATGTAGATTGTATGGCATTTGACAAGGTCCCACCTTGTAGACTGCTACAAAAACTAAAGTCACATGGGATTTGGACTGGGCTGGCTAGATGGCTTAGTCATAGAAGGCAGCATGTAGCAGTGGAAGGGTATTTTTCAGAATGGAGCTCTATAGTTTGTAATGATCTGCAGGGATCAGTGCTGGGGCCTCTGTTGTTTGTAGTATATATAAATGGTCTGGAGGAAGATGTGGGTGATCTGATTAATAAGTTTGTGGATGACAAAGATTGGCGGAGTTGCTGATAGTGCCCGGGATTATCAGAGGGTACAGACTGGAGACTCGGGCACAGAAATGACAGATAGAGTTTATTCCAGATAAATGCAAGGTGTGAATTATACTGTAAATGATAGAATCCTTAGAAACATTAACATGGAGGGATCTGGGCATGCAGGTTCACAGTTCCCTAAATGTAGCAACACACGTAGCCAAGGTGATTAAGAAGACATTTGGCATGCTTGCCTTCATTGGCCAGGGCACAGAGTACAGGGTTTTATATAGCTGCAAATGGTGTTGCAGCTATATAAAACCTTGGTTAGGCCACATTTGGAGTATTACATGTAGTTCTTGTCGCCGCACTACCAGAAGGACATGGAAGCTTTGGAGACAGTGCAAAGAAGGTTCACCAGGATGTTGCCTGGTCTTAAGGGTATTGACTATAGGGAGAGGTGGAATAAATTAAGATTGTTTTTACTGGAAAGAAGGTGGCTGAGGTGAGACCCGAAGGCTACAAAATTATGAGGGGTATAGACAGGGAAGTCAGAGGCTTTTTCCCAGGGTGCAAGTGTCAATTACAAGGGGGCACAGGCTCAACGTGAGAAGGGGAAAGTTTAAGGGAGATGTGCGGGGGAAGTTTTCACGCAAAGAGCGGTGAGTGCATGGAAAATGCTACCAAAGGAATGGTGGAAGCAGGCACATAAGCAACATTTAAGAGACATCTGGATGGGTACATGAATAGGGAGGGAATAGAAGGAGATGATCAAGAAAGGGCAGTTTTTTTTAGTTCAGTGAGGGCATCACGATCGGCTCAGGCTTGGCAGGCTGAAGGGTCTGTTCCTGTGTTGTAGTTTGCTCTTTGTATCAGAAATCAACCAGGTTAGTTAAGTGGACTGTCTTAATTGTGAGACAATTAAAAAAAATAAACAATTCATTAACAGATATGTTAGAAAAGCTGGAAATGTAATTTGGAACAGAAATGTTTATAACTCCCATAATTATAAAATATATTGACACTTGATTATTAATACAGAATAAAGAGATAACATGTTAACCTTGATGGAGGAGGACTGAAGAGGCCCTTGTCTAAGGGATCTCAACTCCAAATGACAGACAGCGACTTTGAATAATTATTGGTGAACACTCGAGCTTTTCTCAAGGTAAGAGATATAGCTTGAGAAGAAGCATTACCTTAGAGCTGAGATGACATTCATAATTAGCTAAAAAAACCAATGAATTCTTATTTCATATTGACAAATTATAAACAAATTAGTTATTTTTCAACAATTGGCTACAGTGGACTTTCAATTTGTAAGGTATAAGTAGGGTTTCAAGAAGCCATTTTGGCCAAGAACAAAAGTTGCAGAAAGATAAAGGGAGCTGTGAAGAGAACGATGTTTACAGGAGACATAGGCAGAAGAGAGGTGAGAAGAGAGTGATATATTGAAAGCTGTTTTTGAGAGACATTTCACGGCCTGAGAAGACCAAGACCTGATTTGTTCAACTATTAAAGTGTCAAGTTAAGCTTTCTCCTCTTACTATTAATTGCTGTTAATTGATACTTTGCTTTTTATCTATCTGACTTGTTATCTTTTTAATGATTAAACAACTTTTGGAATGAATCATTTAAAATGTTTTTCATTGCCATATGATTAAGTCTCTGGAACCTTATATGATTTATGATGGGGGAATGGGGATAATTATTGCAAACAAATGAACCTTTTAGTTCACAAAAGAACTTATAGGGTGCATGTCTAAAGATCTCTGAAGGCAGTAGGACTGGTAGATAAGGTGGTTAAGAAGGCATATGGGATACTTGTCTTTATTGCCTGAGGCATAGAATGCAAGAGTGGGGAGATTACAATGGAACTATACAAGATACTTGTTGAGCCTCAGTTATTGTGTGCTGTTCTGGTTGCCACACTATAGGAAGGATTTGATTGTACCTGAGAGGGTGCAGAGGAAATTTACTTGGATATCATCTGGGCTGAAGTGCCTTAACTATGAAGAGAGTTTGGTTAGGCTGAGGTTGTTTTCCTTAGAGCAGAGAAGGTTGAGAGGAGGATCTGATTGAGATGTACAAAATTGTGAGGGACGTAGATAGGGTAGGTAGCAAGAAACTTCTATCTTTAGTAAAGGGTCAATAACCAGGAGGCATAGATTTAAGGGATGGGACAAACATTTAGCAGGGATTTGAGGAAAAATGTTTTCACCCAGAGGGTGGTGGATGTCAGGAACACCTGAAATGGTGATAGAGGCAGGAACCCTCAGAATATTTAAGCAACATTTAGACGAGCACTTGAGATGCCAGACACAGAAGGCTACTGACCAAATGCTGGAAAATGGGATTAGCTTGATGGCTAGCACAGACAGGATAGATTGAAAGGCTTCTTGTAGTGCTATAAAATTCTGACTGAAAAAAAATATGAAACAGGTCACCAGACATTTAAGAATATTTGTAAGAACATGAAAGAGAAAAGAATAGAGAGGGGGAAAGGAGAGAGTTTAAATGAAGAGGATGAAAAATATATCAAATAAATATTTCACACTGGTTTAAAAACCAGTGCGATGGAAGCAAGAACATAAGTGCACTAGAAAAAAAATGGAACTTAAAGCCAAAATAATTCCAAAGAAATTTTGTAGAATGCAAGTAAATAGGTACCAAAAGCGCAATCATTTTACACTGAAGACCACCTATCAACAATAATTCCATCAAATCTAAGGTGTGTTGAAACTTTATTGAAGCAGTAATCAAATACTAAACCACCTCCCAAAAATTATATATAATTTATATGTTTACTGTACACTCACCTGCACACACTGTCTGTGAAACCATGTATTTTTACAGCAAGGGCTCTTCAAAATATCATATGATGGAATTGGGTCAATGGATTCTAAACAGACAGCACATGTGTAAGAACTACCTGACCGTGCAGATGGTGCTTTCTGAACAGGTCTGTGCTCCCAACAGTAAGATCTGGAAGGTTAAAGGATAGGAACATCATTAAGATAACATGACATTTACAAGGGATTCAGCAATTTCCTATAACTTAACAGAGAATGTACAGGATCTCAAGTTATTATGGATATAAGGAAAGTTATTAAAAAGTTTATTTATTAATCACAAGTAGGTTTACATTAACACTGGAATGAAGTTACTGTGAAAATCCCTGAGTCACCACACGCCGGCGCCCGTTCGAGTACACTGAGGGAGAATTTAGCGTGGCCAATGCACCTAACCTGCACATTTTTGAAATGTGGAGGAAATTGGAGTACCCAGAGAAAACCCACACGGACATGGGGAAAATGTGCAGGCTCCGCACCAACAGTGACCCAAGCTAGGAATCGAACACAGGTTCCTGACACTGTGAGGCAGCAGCGCCAACCACTGTGACATCATGCCGCTCCAACATACAATTTACAACATACTAGTGTAAAATAATTCTATTATTAAAAATTGAAATGTTAAGAGTGAATCAACATGAAAGCCAGGAGAATCACAGAATACTGTGTATACTCTCGGACTTCACATTAGAAAAGGTCATCAAAACAACAGCGATGAGTGCCAAATGACTGAAATGCTTTCTGGTAAGAGGAAATACAAAGTTTTTTTAAAAAATGGGCCATTTCTGATAAAATAGTAGATTACGGGTGATTTGACAAAGGTATTAAAATGATGTAAAGATAGGATAGAAAATATAAAAGACTTTTACCTATGATGGAGGATGAGGGAAGCTAGAATAAGAGGATGTTAGCAATAGACTTTGGCCAGGATTTTATGGTCCGGCACAGAATGACTTCTGCCACACTTAAATCTCCAGTCAGTTCAACTGGACAGTAATATTCCACCAGACAGGAAGCGTCGTAAAATCCTGATCTATATGTCTGAGGAATAATTACAAGAGAAAGATATTTATTACAGTATCACAGAATTGTTACAGCGCACAAGGCTATTGGCCCATCGTGTTTCTACTGGAGTTCCAAAATGAGCAACTCACTAGTTCCATTCCTCTGCCTTCTCCCCATAACCCTGCACATTCTTTCTCTTGAATGCTTCAGCTGAAGCTACCTCAACCACACTCAGGCAGGGTATTCCAAACCTTAACCACTTTCTGCATAAAAACATTTCCCCTCATATCACTTCTGTTTCTTCTATTAATTACTTTAAATTCATGCCTCTCATTCATTCACAAATGGGAACAATGTAGAAACATAGGAAATAGAAACAGGAGCTGGCCATTCAATCCTTCAAGTCTGCTGATCATAGCTGACTATCCAAAGCAATAGCCTGATCCCATCTCCCTGCCCCTGCCACATCCTTTCAACACCTTTGCCCCCAAAGCTATTTCTAACTCCTCTTGAAAACAATGTTTTGGCCTCAACCGCTTTCTGTGATAGCAAATTCTACAGGCTTGTCACTCCCTGGGTTAAGAAATTTCTCCTGATCTCAAGTTCTAAAGGTTTATTTTGTATCCTTGGACTATGATCCCTCGTTCTGGACACCACCACCATCAGGAAAATCCTTCCTCCAGCTACCATTTTTTCTGCCAACATTTCAAGCCAATCTCACCCAGATCACTCTTACCCCATTGAAACTGGCTGTGTCCTCATTAATTTTTCTCACCTTGGACTGTTCTTTGTCCTTTTCCATAGTCAGCTTAAATTTTATGATACAATAATTACTGTCCTCTAAGTATTCTCCTACTGACACTTGATGGCCCACCTCATTTCCAAGAACTGGATCTAACACAACCTTCCTCATTGAACTAGACACAATTATGAAAGCATACTTTTAATCTCCTTTCGAACTTGTACCAACTTTGGTGGGTTAAGCCTATAAGGATGTTGCTTAATTGGAATAGCATTTCTGACACCTACATCATGCATAATTATTTTAATGCTTCCCAGTTTATTCCCACATATCTCTCCATGTGATTCAGGTCACTTTGATTTTCCTCCAGAAGTTAACTCAACAATTTATTCCAACTTCTGATAACTTCCTCGTTATGCAATTTAATTTGAAGAATGTCAAATTCAGACTCATCTGGATTTGGTTCTTCTGAGTTGTAACCACCAACACACCGTTCTTCTGCTTTCCTTCCCTACCAACATATTGTTTGAGCATATTCTAATGACACACTGAGTTTTTCTTCTATCAGACATACTTATCAAATAATTCACCTCACTCAATTTCCTTTCAATTGTTAAGGCCCACTAAACCTTGCCTTTAAAGGTTCACCTACCACTAAAGTAATACTAAGACTTTATACCCACAAGCAAAAGTATGAATTTTTGATTTCTTATCTGCTTCCTGTTTCATCACATGCTGTGCCACTTTTAAATATTGTCTAGCCAACTCAGTTGCTCCATTCAATCTTTCCCTAAAATTTTACACAGTCCAATAATGTCATCTCAGAATTCTCATTCACCAATTTCTCCTCAATCAATTTATATGATCTTTTCATCTCATGCCTAAAAATCAATTCAAATGAACTGAATTTAGTTGATTCACTAGGTGCATCACAAATTACAATAAGTACAAATAGGATTCCTTTATCCCAATCCTTCAGATAATCGTGACAATAAGTCCTCAACATGGTTTTTAAAGTTTGATGCCACCGCCCTAATCCTCTCTACGATTCTGGATAGTACACAGTTGATTTAAATTGGTTTATTCCTAAGCTATCTGTAACCTCCTTGAATAACTATTGCATAGTCTGATCCTTGATCTGATTTTATTTCTATGAGTAGACAATACCTAAAGATTTAAAGTAATACCTCTACAATCCATTTAGCTGCAAATGTTATGAAATGGAATGCTCTCTGGAAGTCTAGTAGACACATCCGTTATGGTCAATAGACATTGATTCCCACTTTATATTTTAGGGAGAGGTCTTACACAATCAATTAAGACCCCTGTAAAAGACACCTCAAATGTTGGAATGGGTAATTAAGAAAGCTGGTTTTATCACCACTTGAGGGTCTCCTATTAATTGACGTGTGATATGTCCAACAAAATTCAACCATATCTTGATGCAGTCCAGGTATTTTAGCTCGAGTTTTCCTTACTCCCAAATGACCTCCTACTGTACCTCATGTACTACCTGCAACACCTCCATTCTATAATCTACCCGTAATACAGTCATAGAGGTTTACAGCATGGAAACAAGCCCTTTAGCCCAACTTGTCTATGCTGCCTTTTTTTTTAAACGCCTAAGCTAATCCCAATTGCCCACATTTGGCCCATATTCTTCAATACCCACCTTACCCATGTAACTGTCTAAAGGCTTTTTAAAAGACAAAATTGTATCCACCTCTACTACCACCTCTGGTAGCTTGTTCCAGACACTCAGCATTCTCTGTGTGAAAAAATTGCCCTCTGGACACTTCTTCCCTCTCACTTTAAACCTATTACCTTCAGGAAAAGGTATTGACTATCTACCTGATCTATGTCCCTCGTTATGTTATAGACCTCTAAGGTCACCCCTCAGTCTTCTATGCTCCAGAGAAAAAAGTCCCAGTTTATCCAGCCTCTTCTTATCACTCAAACCATTGAGTCCCGGTAGCATCTTACTAAATCTTTCCAGTTTAATAATATCCTTTCTATGATAGAGTGATCAGAACTGTACACAGTATTCCAAGTGTGGTCTTACCAATGTCTTGTACAACTTCAACAAGACGTCCCAATTCCTGTATTCAATGTGCTGACCAATGAAACCAAGCATGCTGAATGCCTTCTTCACCACTCTGTCCACTTGTGACTCCACTTTCAAGGGCCTATGAACATGTACCCTAGACCTCTTTGTTCTGTAACTCTCCCCAACGCCCTACCATTAACTGAGTAAGTTCTGCTCTGGTTCAATCTAACAAAATGCATCACTTCACATTTATTTAAATTAAACTCCATCTGCTATTCGTCAGCCCACTGCTCCTCAATTTCCCGCTGAGGGCGTATAGTATAACCCTATCAAAGTGATTTCCCCCTTCTTACTTCTCAGTTCTACCCATATAGACTCAATGGACGAACCCTCGGAATATCCCCTTTCAGTACCGCCATTAATCTCTTACTTCCTGTTCTATCTTTCCAAAAGCATCTGTACCCTGGAACATTTTGCTGCCAGTCTTGTCCCTCCCTTAGCCATGTTTCAGTAATTGCTATCATATCCCATTCCCACATACCCATCCATGCCCGGAGTTCATCTGCCTTGCCTGTCTGGCCTCTTGCATTGAAATAAGTGCAGTTTAATCTGACTTCCCCTGCTCTCTGTTTTGCTTTTGCTTGACCTATCTGGTACTAGGATTACTGATATTGCCTTTACTACTTAATGTGCTCTCTTTAATTTCTGTGCTGTCCTCAACCTTCTCTTCTGTCTTCCTACTGCTTTGGGTCCCATCCCCCAACCAAACTAGTTTAAACTCTCCTGAGTGGCTCTGGCAAATCTCCCCACCAGGATGTTAGTCCCCCTCCAGTTCAGGTGTAACCTGTAACTCTTGAACAGGTCACCCTTTCCCCAGAAGAGATCCCAATGATCCAAAAATCTAAATCTCTGCCCCATTGCACCAGCTCTCAAGCCACACATTCATCTGCCTAATCTTCCCATTCCTACTCTCACTAGCACGTAGCACCAGTAGTAATCCAGAAATGACTCCTTTCAAGGCTCTGCACTTTAGCCTTCGAGCTAATCTCCATATTCACACTTCTGTATCTTATCCCTTTTCCTACCTATGTCATCGGCACTGTCGTTCGACCATCGTCATCGATGAGGACCTTAGCACCATTAGTCACTTTGAGGCCGGTTGTGTCTGAAGATGACTGATCAGGCCAATTCAGGCATGGAATGTCCTGGCACATATTGGACAGACTTGTGTAGACACTGTAGTTGTTGTGCTGGTGGCTCTGGACTTGCGCAGGTCGTGTTTAAGTTGTGCTTCAGCAATACACCTTGCTTCGTAAGCTTGACAGCCATTGTGGATGAGGCAGCGCCAGGTAGGGCAGTTTTGTGCCAGTGTTTCCCAGGTGGTTGTGTCTATGTCAAGCGACTTCAGGGAGGCCTTGAATGTGTCTTTGTAACGTTTCTTCTGCCCTCCATGCAAATGTCTTCCAGCAGAGAGTTCCCCAAAAAGGGGCTGCTCGGATATGCACTCGTCTGACATACAGATGACGAGACCTGCCCACTGGGTCTGCGCTCTCATCAGCAGTGTGTGGACTGATGGCAGACTTGCTCCAGAGAGAACTTCAGTGTCTGGTACTTCGTCTTGCCATCTGATGCAATATTCTGCAAAGACAAGTCATGTGGAAATGATTTAGCCTGGATGTCCTCGATACACAGTCCACGTTTCACAGGCATACAGGAGGGTGGTGAGTACCGCGGTGCTGTAGACCTTCAGTCTTGTTGCTGGGCTGATTCCTCGATGTTCCCATACAATGGAGTGCAGTCTACCAAAAGCAGAACTTGCCTTTGCTATTCTGCAGTTAACTTCTGTATCAATAGTCACTGCTTGGGAGAGGGTGCTGCCAAGATAAGTGAACTGGTTCACTGCCTGTAGTTTCTGCCCTTTGATTGTGATTATAGGTTCTGTGTACGGTGCATGAGCAGCAGGCTGGTGCATGACTTCGGTCTTTTTAATGTTGATGGTGAGTCCAAAGTTGTCACAAGCTGTGGAAAATTTGTCCATACTGACTTTCATCTCTGGCTCTGAGCCAGTATGCAGGGCGCAGTCATCGGCAAAGGGGAAGTCTCTCAGAACAGTCTCCTTCACTTTGGTAATAGCTTGATGTCTCCTCAGGTTGACGAGCTCCCCATCCACTCTGTACTTGAGGCTAATTCCAGCAACACTGACCCGGAAGGCATCATTCAGCATGGCAGTAAACATCATGCTGAACAGTGTGGGTATGAGCACACAGCCCTGTTTGACGCCACTGATGACTGGGAATGCCTGAGGATTCTCTGCCATGCAGTAGTCTGGCCATCATGGAACTGGTGTACCAACTGAATGAATTTGGGGGGGCAGCCAAACTTTGACATGATCCTCCAAAGGCCTTGTCAGCTTACAGTGTCGAAGGCTTTCACGAGGTCAACAAAGGTTGTGTAGAGTGGGCATGATGTTTACTGCCATGCTGAATGATGCCTTCCAAGACAGTGTTGCTGGAATCATCCTCAAGAACAGAGTGGATGGGAAGCTCTTCAAACTGAGGAGACTTCAAGCTATTACCAAAGTGAAGGAGACTGTTCCGAGAGACTTCCTCTTTGCCGATGACTGCCAGTATCCACCTTGCCAGCTCACCTCTGACCCCATGCAACTTCACCTTCTGCACCAGTCGGCCATGAGGGACCTTGTCAAAGGCCTTACTGCCCTGTCCTCATCAATCATCTTCGTCACTTCCTCGAAAAACTCAATCAAGTTCGTGAGACATGACCTCCCATTCACAAAACCATGTTGTCTCTCACTAATACATCCATTTATTTCCAAGTGGGAATAAATCCTGTCTTGAAGAATCGTCTCCAATAATTTCCCTACCACTGGATTGCTCAAAGAAGACAGAGAGTAGCAGTGGAAGGGTGCGTTTCCAAATGGAGGGTTGTGACAAGTGGCATTCCTCAGGGATCATTGCTGGGACCTTTGCTGTGTATAATATATGTAAATCATTTGGAGGAAAATGGATTGATTAGTAAGTTTGCGGACGACACAAAGGTTGGTGCATCTGCGGATAGCGATGAGGACCATCAGAGGATACAGCAGGATAAAAATCAGTTGGAGACTTGGGCGGAGAGATGGCAGATGGAGTTTAATCCAGACAAATGTGAGATAATGCATTTTGGAAGGTCTAATACCAAGAGGAAACATACAGTAAATGGCAGAATCCTTAAGAGTATTGATAGGCAAAGGGATCTGGGTGTACAGGTAGACAGGTCACTGAAAGTGGCAATGCAGATGGAGAAGGTAGTCAAGAAGGCATATGCTTGCCTTCATCAGCCAGGGCATTGAGTTCAAAAATTGGCAAGTCATGTTGCAGCTTTATAGAACTTTAGTTAGGCTGCACTTAGAATATAGTGTTCAATTCTGGTCGCCACACTACCAGAAGGATGTGGGAGCTTTGGAGAGGGTACAGAAAAGATTTACCAGGATGTTGCCTGGTATGGAAGGCATTAGCTATGAGGAGAGGTTGAAGAAACTTGGTTTGTTCTCACTAAAACGACGGAGGTTGAGGGGTGACCTAACAGAAGTCCACAAGATTATGAGAAGCATGGACAGAGTAGATAGTCAGTAGCTTTTTCCCAGGGTGGAAGAGTCAATTGCTAGGGAGCACAGGTTTACGGTATGAGGGGCAAGTTTTAAAGGTACAAGGCAGATTTTTTACACAGAGAATAGTGGTGCCTGGAACTTGTTGCCATGCGAGGTAGTGGAAGCAGATACATTAGTGACTTTTAAGCGGTGGGTCTTGACAAATACATGATGGGATGGAAATAGAGGGGTATGGGCCCCGGAAGGGTAGGGGGTTTTAGTTCAGTCGGACAGCATGATTGGTGCAGGCTTTAAGGGCTGAAGGACCTGTTACTGTGCTATAATTTTCTATATTCTTTGTTCTTCCTCATTGCAAAAACAAAATGATCACGTTCAACGTCCATTAAATAAAATAGAAACAAAACAGGGGCATCACCAAATTTAAAAATAGGAATCAAAATATTTGTAAATCAAGAGGACTTTGTAAATCAGGAGGACTTTGAATAGTGTGGATGAGCAGAGGGATCTAGGTGTATGTGTACATAGATCCCTGAAAGTTGGGAGTCAAGTAGATAAGGTTGTTAAGAAGGCATACGGTGTCTTGGCGTTTATTGGTAGGGGGATTGAATTTAGGAGTCGCAGCGTCATGTTACAACTGTACACAACTCTGGTGCGGCCGCACTTGGAGTACTGTGTGCAGTTCTGGTCCCCACATTATAGGAAGGATGTGGAGGCTTTGGAGAGGGTGCAGAGGAGGTTTACCAGGATGTTGCCTGGTATGGAGGGGAGGTCCTATGAGGAGAGGCTGAGGGATTTGGGGTTGTTTTCGCTGGAAAGAAGGCGGCTAAGAGGGGATCTTATTGAAACATATAAGATGATTAGAGGTTTAGATAGGGTGGATAGTAATAGCCTTTTTCCTCTGATGGAGAAATCTAGCACGAGGGGGCATGGCTTTAAATTAAGGGGTGGTAGTTATAGGACGGATGTCAGGGGTAGGTTCTTTACCCAGAGGGTGGTGAGGGATTGGAATGCCCTGCCTGCTGCAGTTGTAAATGCGCCTAGTTTGGGGGCGTTTAAGAGATCCGTGGATAGGTTTATGGACGAGAAGGGATTGGTTTAGGTTAGTGGGTCATTGTTTTGTAACTGGTCGGCGCAACATCGTGGGCCGAAGGGCCTGTTCTGCGCTGTAATGTTCTATGTTCTATGTTAAGAGAGAGGAATTAGACAATGCCAAGCTTAAAGGCCTGAAGATAATGCAAAGAAAAATAGATGGAACAAAGATATGACGTTTGGAAAACAACATGTTAAAGAAGAAATGCATGGAAATCACTGGAAAGGAAAACTGGACTGGATGTTGAATGGACTAACTTGTTACTGTTCCTTTTTCATTACCACTCTACCAGTCTATGCATTTCAATGGGAGAAGGAAAGGCATTGAGAATGGCTTTATTTTTTGGAAATGTTAATATGCTGCATCAAAAATGGTAAGACACTTGTTTACGCACTTGAAGCATAATCTCCCAAAATCAATCTGGTTGCTGTGGGGGTATAACTTTTTACAGGGAGGCGAAATAGAGGACCAGCGCTATCTAGATTACTGTTCCACAGCTCTGATACCAAGGAAATACACAACAGGCAGTCTATTCAACTAGAAAAAAACAGAAATTGCCAAAAATTCACAATTTTCGTAGAATCAAAATAAATGTGTAACACCAGTACTCATTGGAACTAGAAGCAGGAGAAGGCCATTCAGCCTTTCTAGCCTGCTCTGCCGTTCATTTTGATCATGGCTGATCATCAAATTCAATATCCTGACCCCGTCCCCCCACATTCCTTCATCTCTTTAGCCCCAAGAGCTATATCTAATTTCTTCTTGAAATCAGACAATATTTTGGCCTCGACTATATTCAGTGGTAGTGAATTCCACACATTCATCACCCTCTGGATGAAGAAATTTCTCCTCACCTCTGTTGCAAAAGGTTTACCCTTTATCCTTAAACTATGACCTCTAGTTCTGGACTCCCACACCATTGGGAACATTCTTTCTGAATCTACCCTGTCTAACCTTGTTAGAATTTATGAAACTACCCTTCTCTCTCTTCTAAACTCTGAATATAATTCAAACCAACTTAGTCTCTCCTCATTTGATAAACCTGACAATCCAGGAATCAACCTGGTAAACCTTTGCTGTACTCCCTCTACAGCAAAGACATCCTTGCTCAGATAAGGACACCAAAACTGCACACAATATTCCAGGTATGGCCTCACAAACATGATATACAATTGCAACAAAACATCCCTATCCCCACACTCAAATCCTCTCGCTATGAAGCCCAACATTACTGTTTTCATTGCCTTCATTACTGCTTGATGTACCTACGTGCTTACTTTCAGCTTACTCATTTGAGACAGTTAATCGGCTGCTCCTTTGCATCAACTAAATTGATTCCTAATCCTCTATTTAAGAGTTATTCATTATGGGAGTAGGTTAAAGTGGTCAGTTCACTGCATACGTACACAAAATTCAAGGATGAATAAAGTTTAAATAAGGAGGAAAAGCTTCTAAGCTCAGCATTGCATTTTTAAGTGAGACCATTGTGACATACATGTAGAGTCTGTTATTCCAAAGGGAGAATTATACTAATAACAGTAGTAAGACTGTGGTGCTTAGTACAATGAATAACATTGTCATTGCACCAGCAACCAAAAGGTTATACTTATACTCATATGAGAGGACCATGAGAACAAGGACTGCAGCAGTTCAAGAAGACCTATTACCATCTTCTCAAGACAACCAGGGATGGGCAATAAATGCAGACATGCCAATGCTCCCCATCGCCAGAGAACAAATAAAAAAAGAACCATTTTATTATTTGTTAATGGCCTTGCAAAACAACAAGCTTGCAGTCATTCTCTCCACTTAAGTTGCTAAAGACAAAACCTAAAGAAATTTAATAAGGTTGAAAGAGTGCAGAGAAGGCATGGTAGCACAGTGGTTAGCACTGCTGCTTCACAGCTCCAGGGACCTGGGTTCAATTCCCGGCTCGGGTCACTGTCTGTGTGGAGTTTGCACATTCTCCTCGTGTCTGTGTGGGTTTCCTCCGGGTGAACATAGAACATTACAGCGCAGAACAGGCCTTTCGGCCCACGATGTTGCGCCAACCAATTAAGAAAAAAGCAATGACCCTCTAACCTAAACCAATCCCTTTCCATCCATAAACTTATCCACGGACCTCTTAAACGCCCCCAAACTAGGCGCATCTACAACTGCAGCAGGCAGGGCATTCCATTCCCCCACCACCCTCTGGGTAAAGAACCTACCCCTGACATCCGTCCTATAACTACCACCCCTTAAGTTAAAGCTATGTCCCCTCGTGCTAGCTTTCTCCATCCGAGGAAAAAGGCTATCACTGTCCACCCTATCTAAACCTCTAATCATCTTATATGTTTCAATAAGGTCCCCTCTTAGCCGCCTTCTTTCTAACGAAAACAACCCCAAATCCCTCAGTCTCTCCTCATAGGACCTTCCCTCCATACCAGGCAACATCCTGGTAAACCTCCTCTGCACCCTCTCCAATGCCTCCACATCCTTCCTCTAATGTGGGGACCAGAACTATACACAATACTCCAAGTGCGGCCGCACCAGAGTTTTGTACAGTTGCAACATGACGTTGCGGCTCCTAAATTCAATCCCCCTACCAATAAACGCCAAGACACCGTATGCCTTCCTAACAACGTTATCGACTTGATTTCCAACTTTCAGGGATCTATGCACATATACACCTAGATCCCTCTGTTCGTCAACACCATTCAGAGTCCTACCATTAGCCCTATACTCTACACATCTGTTATTCCTGCCAAAGTGAATTACCTCACACTCTTCCGCATTAAACTCCATCCGCCACCTCTCGGCCCAGCTCTGCAACTTGTCCAAGTCTCTCTGTAAACTATTGTACCCCTCTTCACTATCTACCACTCCTCTGACTTTGGTGTCATCAGCAAATTTACTAATCCATCCTTCTATACCCTCATCCAGATCATTTATAAAAATTACAAACAGCAGTGGCCCCAAAACAGATCCCTGAGGCACACCACTTGTAACCGAACTCCATGACGAATACTTTCCACCAACCACCACCCTCTGTCTTCTATCAGCTAGCCAATTCCTGATCCAATTAACTAAATCACCCTCAATCCCATACATCTGCATTTTCTGCAGAAGCCTTCCATGGTGAACCTTATCAAACGCCTTACTAAAGCCCATATATACCACGTCAACTGCCTTACCCCCATCCACCTCTTTGGTCACTTTCTCAAAAAACCAGGTGCTCCGGTTTCCTCCCACAGTCCAAAGATGTGCAGGTTAGGTTGATTGGCCATGCTAAAATTGTCCCTTGGTGTAGGCATATGGGGGTAGGGCCTGGGTGGGATTGTGGTCGGTGCAGACTCGATGGGCCTCTTTCTGCACTGTAGGGTTCTATGATCTACGATCTAAGGTTTACGAGGATTTTGCCGGGACTTGAGAAGCTGAGTTAGAGAGAGAGGTTGAATAGATTAGGACTTTATTCCCTGGAGCATAGAAGAATGAGGGGAGATTTGATAGAGATGTATAAAATTCTGATGGGTATAGATAGAGTGAATGCAAGCAGACTTTTTCCACTGAGGCTAAGGGAGAAAAAAAACCAGAGGGCATGGGTTAAGGGTGAAAGGAGAAAAGTTTAAACGGAATATTATGGGGGGCTTCTTCACGCAGAGTGTGCTGGGAGTGTGGAATGAGCTGCTGGATAAAGTGGTAAATGCGGGGTCACTTTTAACATTTAAGAAAAACTTGGACGGGTTCATGGATGAGAGGGGTGTGGAGGGATATGGTTCAAGAGCAAGTCAGTGGGACTAGGCAAAAAATGGTTCGGCACAGACAAGAAGGGCCTGTTTCTGAGCTGTAATTTTCTATGGTTCTAAGACAAAGTAGTAGAAAAACTCAGGTCATAAAAATCTACTGAAGTTATATTGGACTCCAAATATTAACTTTGTTCCCTCTCCACTGGTACTGCCAGACCACATGAGTTTCTCTCGCATTCATCCTTTCAGTTTTGCAGCATCAACAGTATTTTACTTATATTTTTGCATTGATCTTGAGGTTTTCTCACACAAGATAATAGTTTTTGTTTATTGTTTTGGATGTCTATTTTGGTAACAACTTGAATTTATATAGTACAGTGAATCAAAGCTATGATATGCTTGACAGAAGTGTTACCAAAAAAAATTGCTCTCAGCAATTGGGAATCAACTCCAGAACAAACAGGCATGAAATTCTCTCTCGTTGGGCAGAGCATTTCAACAGTCTCCTAAATTAATAATCTGCTGTGTGCAATGATAACACGTAGTCACTTCCACAGCTCCACACTCAGGAAGAGTTTGCTCCTTATCCTTCTCAAGCAGAGACCATAAAGCAGCTTTCTATCAGCAAGTTGTAAGAAGTTGATGGCATCTCACCTGAAGTATTCAAATACTCACAGGGCTAGAAAATTCATTAGCCTCTTCCATCTAAGCTGGAAACAAGACTACAAGGTTGCCTCCATACTCATCTCCACAAACGAAAGGGAGCAAATCCATCTATGACAATCACTGTGGAATATCAGTTCTTTCAACAGAAGGAAAAATTTTTGCAGGAGTTAATCTTATTTGTCATTCACTTCACTGACTGTATAGAATCAGTGTGGCTTGTGTGCAGGATGGAACTGGAGACATGATGTTTATAGCAGGTCAAGTTCGTGTACAGAATAAGGACTTCTATATGGTGTTTGCTGAGCTGATCAAAGCTTTTGACACAGAAAATCTGGAAGGTCTGTGGAAGATCCTGTACAAATATGGCTACCATGAAAAGATGATCAGTGCACTGATTTCACGATGGCATGTTGACCAGTGCGATGTAAAGTGCTATGTCATCAGATATCTTTCCTGTCACCAACAGCATCAGGCAACGCTGTGTATTGGATCCAGCTCTGTTTATTTCTGGCCATGCTTCCAGTATGCACTCAAAGATTTTGACACAGGAGTACACACTGATTTCAGGGCACATGGCAACCTCGTTAACTTGCAAAGACTCAAGGCTTGCACAGAGGCTCACCTTGAGAAGGTGAGAGGGCATGGGATCCAAGGGGCTTTGGCCTTGTGGATCCAGAACTGGCTTGCCTGCAGAAGGCAGAGAGTGGTTGTGGATGGGTCTTTTTCTGCATGGAAGTCAGTCACCAGTGGAGTGCCCCAGGGATCTGTTCTAGGACCCTTGCTGTTTGTCATTTTCATAAATGACCTAGATGAGGAAGTGGAGGGATGGGTTAGTAAGTTCACCGATGACACGAAGGTCGGTGGTGTTGTGGATGGTCTGGAAGGATGTTAGAAGTTGCAGCAGGACATAAATAGTATGCAAGACTGGGCGGAGAAGTGGCAGATGGACTTCAACGCGGATAAATGTGTAGTGGTCCATTTTGGCAGGACCAATGGGATGAACGAGTACACTATCAAGGCAGGAGTCTTAGCAGTGTTGAAGAGCAGAAGGATCTTGGGGTCCGGGTCCACAGGACTCTTAAATTGGCCTCGCAGGTGGAGGATGTGGTCAAGAAGGCATATGGTGTACTGGCCTTCATTAATCAAGGGATTGCGTTTAGGAGTCGGGAGGTAATGCTGCAACTTTGTAAGTCCCTTGTCAGGCCCCACTTGGAGTACTGTGCGCAGTTCTGGTCGCCTCACTATAGGAAGGACGTAGAATCTATTGAAAGGGTACAGAGGAGATTTACAAGGATGTTGCCTGGATTGGGAGGCATGCCTTATGAAGATAGGTTCAGGGAGCTGGGACTCTTCTCCCTGGAGAGACGAAGGTTGAGAGGCGACCTGATAGAGGTTTATAAAATGTTGAGAGGAATGGATAGGGTGGATTCTCAGAGGCTATTTCCCTGGGTTGAAATGGTCGCTACGGGAGGACACAGATTTAAGGTGCAGGGAAGCAAGTACAGAGGTGATGTTAGGGGTAAGTTTTTCATTCAGAGGGTGGTGAGTGAATGGAATCGGCTGCCGTCTGTGGTGGTGGAGGCGAACTCGCTGGGGTCTTTTAAAAGACTTCTGGATGAGTATATGGGATTTAATGGGATTGGGGGTTATAGATAGGTCTATGGATTGGTGGGTGTTGATGTGATCGGCGCAACTAGTGGGCCGAAGGGCCTGTTTGTGCTGTAGTGTTCTATGTACTAAAGCAGCGACTGATTGAACTCTTGTTCACAAACCTACATTCTCTAAGCACAAACTCTGGAGGGCATTCCACTGCTTGTTTGTTTGCTCTGCCCTAGTCTCAGAACACATTGGCCTGACATCAAGTCTGAAGAAGACTGAGATCTTCTATCAACCCACACCCTGGCCATATACTCCAAGATGCAACGGCCACCGGCAATAAAACATTTCTGTTCAGTACAGATGATCTGCCATGTTGAGAGTAAGCTCTTCGATAACACCACGCTGAATGATGAAATCAACCATTGCCTGATTTTGGCAGTCTCATTCAGAAAAGAAGCTGGAATTTGTCTCAGCATAGAAATTAACATCTTGCAGTCAATGGATCTTACATCATTCGTTTCTGAGTGAGAGACTTAAGTAACCTACAACCATCAAATAAAACATCTGGAGGCATTCCATCTTCACTGCCTTAAATCTATTTGGAACATCCGGTGCCAGGACAAATCCTTAACACAGAGGTACTTCCAAAGTGCTGCATACTTGACATGTAGAGCATGGTTATCAGAGTTCAGCTTTGTTGGATCAGTCATGTGATTCACATAAAAGATTCCTGCATGGCACAGGCAGTACTCTACAGTCAGCTGAGCACTGGAACAACAGGACATCCCAAAAATATAAAGACAATCAGAAAGCCAACCTCAGAACTTGCAAGCTGGATCCCACTACATGGGGGTAAAAAACAACCCTGGATAGACTCCAAATGGAGAAATCTGCATCATCGAGCAATTTTTGACATGTGATGAGAACAGAGTTAAGTGCTCTCAGCAAAAGTGAGTAAAGCCAATGCTTCCAGCCATCATGCCAACACTGACTTCACAGGTATTATTTGAAATTGGTTATACAAATCTAAGAGTTGGCCAAATGTCACACAAGACATAAGTCTAGACTGTAAACAAGCTTTTTAGGCTGAGCACTCAATCATCGAAGTGACAGAAGTATTCTGCTGCTGCTGTTTGTTGCTACTCTTGCAAGGAGTATGGCACATTCGTCCATCTACGGCCAAACTCATACACCCACTGTTACTCATTTGCAATCACTGTAACGTTTGTCATGCAATGACACCCCAAGTCAACCCCTCTTTCTGCTGTCCCCCACTTTGTCCTCTGGAAGAGATCTCAGCAGCTTTTCAGTTTTGATCAAATGGTCAAAACACTGACATTTTCTGTTTGGGATGATACTTTTTAGAGGGACTTCAAAGGCAATGTTGCGAAGAGAAGCCACTGCAGATAATTCTCAGGCTACAACTGGATTTATAAAATGGATCCAGACAAAAGTAGTCTCATCCAACTTTATAACGCAGGACAGGCATTGGAAGAGGATTGTGTGGTGGTCAACCATGTCAAAGATCCAGAAAGAAGAGGAGGGCTAGTTTTCCATGGTCAGTCATATCGAATTCCAATTTTACTTTGATAAAGGTCATTGTAGTACATTGGAAGGTTTCAACTATAGAATTGCATGAAAAATAGAAATGATTTAGGAAATGACAAAATGTTCAATGGCTTGAAAGAGGAACTGGAGATTGAAGTTTGCAAGGACAGAAGGCAGATGATGTCAAAAAATCTGAAATAGAGGGGATCAATACTTGAGGAAAGGAAACCATGAATAATATCAACTGACTTGAGGGCCAGAAAGGGAAATTGTGTAGTCACCAGTTCGGTAGAAATAGCGTTGAGGTAGCAAGAGGTGGATATCCTGGATAGATGAGATCGAAAAGGGCATTATAGGAGACAGGAGAGATACCAGCAAATGGGAGGGTTGTGTATTGAGATGGATAGAAAATTGATTGGCAGTGAAGTGGGAAAAATCATAAAGATGGATACCTGACACACAAAATAGTGGCCTGGCACATAAAACGGTTACCTGAGAAAAAGACATTAAGCAGACACTGACCTTGGCCTTCATAGATATTGGCCTTCGTAGCAAGACAGCTACTTGAAATTAAAACATGCAGCACAGACAGTTATTATGCAGGAATCAAACACTACAGGAAGCCAGAAAGAGCTTGAAGGCACTTTAAAGATCAGGACAGATCTAGGACAATAAGGTCTGATAAAGCGATTAGCCATAAATGGGAACGGGAATACATAAATGCAGGAAAATCAATTACTGTACGTATAGACTGGAACTAAGTCATTGATAGTCACTGATAGAGGAAATGTATTCATTCTATGAAACAATGTGATGTTAAATGCCAATGTCTGTATATGTCTGACTGTAATAATGTGTTAACTATCGATCCTACTCAACTATTAAGATGCGTTAAATGGCTAATGTTCGGACAACCCATTGTCTAAAAAGTATGAAAATGAACCATTCCTATCGTGTTATTGAGAAGGTAGCGCAAGTACTGCAGAGTACCAGTGCTTTCTCCCCACGGCTTAATGTCCAAAATAAAGCTGTATTATTGAACCTCCAGTCTGACTCCATTGGTAATTTTTCCACAACAGCAGACAGGAAACAAAGAGTGGGAATAAACAGGTAATTTTCCAAATGACAGGTGGTGACTAGTGGGGTACCGCAGGCATCAGTGCCAGTGTGTCAGCTATTCATAGTATACGTTAATGATTCAGATGAGAAAACTAAATATCTCTAAATCTGCATATGATACAAAGCTGGATTAGAGGATGAGTTGTGAGGAGGATGCAGTGATGCTTCAGTACGAGTTGGACAAGCTGAGTGAGCAAATGCATGACAAGTGCAGTAACACGTGGATAAACATGAGGTTATCTACTTTAATAGCAAAAACAGGCAGATTATCTGAATGGCTATAAATTAAAAGAGTACAACGAGACCAGGACATCCTTGTGCACCAGTTGCTGAAGGTAAGTATGCAGCTGCAGCAGGCAGTAAAGGCGGCAAATGGTATGTTGGCCTTCATAGCGAGAGGATGAGAGTACAGGAGCAAGGGTGTCTTGCTGCACTTATACAGGGCCTTGATGAGGCAACGTCTAGAGTAATGTATATAATATTGGTCTCCTGAGGAAGAGTGTTCTTGCTATAGAGGGAGTGCAGCAAAGGTTGACCAGACTGATTCCTGGGATGCTGGGACCAATGTATGAAGAGAGATCAAGTCAATTATGATTATATTCAGAGAGGGCAGAAGAATGAGGAGAGGATCTCATAGAGACCTATAAAATTCTAACAGGACAAGGGTAGATGCAGGAAGGGTATTCAGGCGTCCAAAACCAGGGGTCAGAGCGGAAGGATATGGGGTAAACCTTTTACGACTGAGATGACGAGAAATTTCTTCATCATGAGTGGTGAATCAGTGGAAATTGTTACTACAGAAAGCAGCTGAGGCCAAAACATGGTATATTTTTGAGAAGGAATTAGATAGAAGCTCTTGGGGCAAAGAGGATCAAAATGAATGGGGGAAAGGCAGGATCATGTTATTGCGTTGCAAGTTCAGCCATGATCATAATGAATGGTGGAGCCAGCTCAGAAGACTGATCGGTCTCCTCCTATTTTCTTTGTTTCAGTGGGCTGGGGAAAACAAGCATGGCATTGAATACACAAGAAACCTACAACAGTGTTACCTATTCTTTTGTAAACGCGTTCAGAGAACTTACGCAAACTGTCCGGTAAACTGGAAAATACACTGGTTCTCCACACCACAAGGAAAATGAAAGCTCTTCGGACATTTCGTAATGGCACAGCCTATTGATGCACCACGTTCCTTGCACACCCGACATTTCTATAAAAATAATTAAATATCAGACATTTAATGTCTAAGTGGAAAACTTTGCAAGCTTTACAAAACAAAATGAATTAATTAGCTTCAAGAAAGAAGTACATTGAAGTTAGAAATACTTGTTTGCAATATATTTGCAGTGCCTAATTGGTTTGGATAATGCTTATATTTCCCATAGCAAAACAAACAATTACAGATTATAATTTGTTTCTGCAACAAAAATCCTGTGGTTTTACATCATCTAATTTTATTGCAATGGTAAAATTCTATCATTGTAGATTTGACATCTTGAATTTCCAGTATCAGGGAGTGTGTTCAAATGTATCATGTTATCCATTCAATTAATTAGCTTTAATGCAGAAAGTGTTTCATGTAGACAAAAATGGACAGTGAGCCAGAGGAGGAGAGCTGCAACCAAATGTTTGGTCAGGTGGGTTTCAAAGAAGATCTTAAGGAAAGAAGATGGAGAATGCAAAAGGAAGTAAATCCCAACAAAAGTCCCTCTGTTCCATTACATTTCTCAGATAGGGTTCAAAAGTTAACAGTTGGCAGGGGATGGGGACTGAGCTATGGAAAGTTACAAAATGGGTTGGAGCAATGTCATCAAAAAAATTAAATGAAAGGATGAGAATTTGAAATTGAGGCATTGAAGTGGCCCAAAGTCAATGAAGGATAGTGAGGGAACGAATGATGAGGAAGTAGGACACAGTGCAGGATAGATAATGTGTGACAAAGTTTTTGATGAAATGAAGTTTGTGGAAGGTGAAAGGGGCCAATTACAAGCATTTTGGAAATGTGAAGGTGATAATTTTGTGGATGAGTTCAGTTGCAGATAGGCCGAACAAGAGCAGAGATGGATTGCGTTATTGAAGTGAAAGAAGGCATTTAGTACTGGGAGGATAAGGGGTTAGAAACTTAACTAATGGATGGCTCAGTCTGAGGCACGACATGGGAAGGAATCACTAAAAGCATGGAGATGAAAGTGGGAGAAATAATCTCATTCTGACCTCAGTAAATCTGATTGCATATTGCTGTCACTGACACTTAGTTCTAGAATGTTGCCACTTGCCAAATTGTCCCTATGGTTTTGACTCCTACTCTACCCGCTGGACTGTCCCAGAGGAAAATAGATCCCAGTTGCTTTTACTTTCCTTCCAACCTCTTTATACTAATTTTCTCCACACACATTGCCAACAACGGTAAGGAATTCATAGAACTGTTGTGACGATACTGTGCCTTTAAGAAATAAATCTTAATCATGTTTTTTTTTTGCAGGTTTTTCAAACAATTCCCAGCATTTTAATTTGGCACTGTTTTCACTGCACCCGGCGTCTCCAATTGTTACTGAAGCAATATAATGGATCATGTTTATTTTATTCTGGACGAATACATGGTCCTGTGGTTTTTAATGGTCCCTTGGGATCACTGGGTGGAGCATGATTGAGAGGTCAGGTGATGCCTGGGACAGTTTCCTCCACAGGAAAGTCCAACTTTTTAGTTTCAGCTTTGTTGCTGTTAGAAACTAGTGGAAGATGGTAGTGTAGTTTTGTGTGTCTCTTGCTACCAAGGCTTTTGGGAACGTTCCATGACTGGGAAACTCCAGAGACTTAATCCAACATTTAAAGTACCAATACAGGGCAGATATTAAAAAGCTGAAGATTCAGCACCACATTAGCGTCCTTACTTTTTGTGCCAAGTCTAGAAGGGGTGTATGCTTGTGAGATGTTGTTGAGCGGCACAGTATCAAGCACTGTGGCCTCTCAGCACTAGGAACCCGGGTTCAATTCGACCTTGAGTGACTGGAGTTTGCACGTTCTCTGCATGTCTGCGTAGGTTCTCTCCGGGTGCTCCGGTTTCCTCCCACAGTCCAGAGATCTGCGGTTTAGGTTAATTGGCCATGCTAAATTGCCCCCTCAGTGTCAGCGGGACAAGCGTAGGACTGTGATCGGTGCAGGCTCAAATGGCTAAATAGCACCGTCCTGCATGGTAGGGATTCTATGACTCTATGACTTGGAATATCATAGCAAGCTGTTAAGATTTATACTACATCATGCTTCATTCTTGTAATTGGTAAAAGTCATGCTAAATATTTTTTATTATATTTATATGTGGTCTTAAATTAACTTTGTTTGATAAAAACTTTCATTTAAATTTAAATCATGCCTGGAGTGAAACACCTTATGCAAAAGCAGAGGGAAGCATAGCAAGGGAAGTCCGGGTTAAACTGCATTTATTTCAATGCAAGAGGCCTGATGGCAAGGCAGACGAACTCAGGGCATGGATGGGTACATGGAACTGGGATATTATAGCAATTACTGAAACATGGCTAAGGCAGGGACAGAATTTGCAGCTCAATGTTCCAGGGTACAGATGATATAGGAAATATAGAACAGGAGATAAGAGAGGAGAGGGAGCTGCACTTTAGATTAGGGAAACCAACATGGCAATACTGAGAGGGGATATATCTGAAGGTTCGCCCACTGAATCTATATAGGTAGAACTGAGAAAAAAAGGGGGGATATCACTTTGATAGGGTTATACTATAGGCTCTCAAGTATTCAATGAAACCAAGCGTGCTGAATGCTTTCCTCAGCACTCTGTCCACCTGTCACATCATCAAAACATTGAATACAGGAATTGGGAAGTTGTACAAGACATTGGTAAAGCCACACTTGGAATGCTGTGTACAGTTCTGATCACCCTATTATAGAAAGGATATTATTAAAACTACAAAGAGAACAGAAAAGATTCACTAGGACTTGATGGTTTGAGTTATTAGGAGAAGCTGGATAGACCGGGACTTCTTTCTCCAGGGCAGGAGGCTTAGGGGTGATCTCATAGAGGTCTATAAAATAATGAGGAGCCTAAATCAGCTAGATAGTCAATAGCTTTTCCAAAAGGTGGGGAGTCTAAAACTAGAGGGTATAGGTTTAAGGTGAGAGGGGAGAGATACAAAGGGACTCAAGGAGTAATTTTTTCACACAGGGGGTGGTGAGTGTCTGGAACAAGCTGCCAGAGGTAGTAGTAGAGGCAGGTACAATTTTGTCTTCTAAAAAGCATTTAGACAATTACATGAATAAGACGGGTATAGGGGGATTATGGGCCAAAAGCAGGTAATTGGGACTAGCTTAGGGGTTTGAAAAAAAAGGCAGCATGGACAAGTTGGGCCAAAGGGCCTGTTTCCACACTGTAAACTTCGATGACTCTATTACTCTATTACCAATGCCAAATGCAAATATGAAAACTTAGGGTCTAGGCTTTCTATATTATACATCTAGGAGTTTCTGGCCTAGGCCTTGTACTACAAGGATCAGTTCTGGGACTCTTATTGTTTGTTATATTCATAAGAAATAAAGATGAAAATGTCGGGGGGGGGGGGTGATTGTTGGGCAAGGTTGCAGATGACACCAAAATTGGTGGGGTGGTTAATAGTGAAGGAGATGAATGCAGGTTATTGGAAGATATAGATGGGTTGGTTAACTGGGCAGAGCACTGGTAGATGGTATTTAACCCTGTTGTGAAGTTGAGTTTGTAAAGATATAAAGAATGTTTGTAAAAATATAAAAGAATTGTAAAAAAAAGTGTTAGAAGGAAAGAAAAGAGTATGTGGTCCCTTTAAAAGTTTTTGAGATCTGTACTGAAACGCAGAGTACACACAGACTCCAGGTTGCAACATTTGTTTCAAAAGGACCAGGCATTAGGGTTTATTTGGTGACAGGCTGTTGCATTCTGCCAGCCTATCAGTTTAAAAGGGGCAATTAACTATTAAGAGCCTATCAGATTTGAATTTGATAGTATTCACAGCATCAAACGAATCCTAGGGTAAGAAAATTGCAAGGTCATCGCAGATATAAAAGCCAAAACAACAGCCATTTCTGGAAAAATATCTCCAGAAGTCAGGCCAGCCAGTCAAAAGCCAGCATTCATCACCAGAGCAGCTCTTCACCCTGCCAGTTTAAGTATCTCTTAAGGCAAATATCCAACTACCTAACAGAAGGATACTGAATTAGAGAGACTTTACAGACAGCAGACAACTACAGAAGAACTCCAAAAGCTTCTGAATTCCATCAAGCCTGGTCGTACAATTTCTTTGAGAGTGACTAAAATTCCTTTAATTACTGTTTTAGTAATGAATGCTTGAACAGCATTTTAGTCAAACCATACCTTAATTAACGATACTTGTTTAAAGTTCCCAATTATTCAAATAAAATAACTTGTTAATTATTTGCTTAAAGCAAGTGTCAGGCTTTTATATTAATGAACCTCTAAACGTTAATTAAGAACAGTTAACACTTTCCCAAATATTTTTACCAGATTACGACACGAGGTAAAGGAGATTAACCTCTGTTTCATAACAACCTTGATAAGTGAGAGGTGCTGCACTTTGAAAGAAGAGGAAGAGACTACAGCATGGATACTTTGATTGTCAACAATAATTTTTTTTAAATTAATTCATGGGACATAGGTATCACTGGCTAGGCCCATCCCTCGCTGCCCAAGGGCATTTGAGAGTCAACCACATTGCTGTGGCTCTGGAGTCACATGTAGGTCAGAACAGTTAAGAACAGCAAATTCCCTTCCCTAAAGGACATTAGTGAACCAGATGGGTTTTTCCCAACTTTCAACAATGGTTTCACGGTCATCAGTAGATCCTTAATTCCAGATTTTTTTTGAATTCAAATTCCACCATGTGCTGTCAACTTTAGTGAAAAAATAGCTAGGCACCAAAATTACACCATGGTCACGTATCCAATTTATTTCATTGGCTGCGAAGATGACACACCGGCTATCTTGTTGTGATGGATTGTTAGCCATACAGTGGAACAGCTCAACAAATGAAATATGCTCAAACTGACACCATTCTGAGCAAATTTCTGAATTTGTCTTTTTATTTACTTAATTATAGTCAGAGTAGGGCCAAAGATGTGTGGGTTAGGTGAACTGGCCATGGTAAATTGCCCCTTATTGTACCAAGATTTTCAGATTAGGGGAATTAATAAGAACATAACAAATGGGAGCAGGAGTAGGCCAGCTAGCCCTTCGAGCCTGCCCCGCCATTCAATAAGATCATGGCTGATCTGTCGTGGCTCAGTTCCACATTCCCACCCTCTCCCCATAACCCTTAATCCCCTCTCTTATCAAAAACCCATCAACCCGCATCTTAAAAATATTTAGCGAGGTAGCCTCCACCACTTCAACGGGCAGAGAATTCCAGAGATTCACCACCCTTTGAGTGAAGAAGTTCCTCCTCAACTCCGTTCTAAACCGCCCCCCCTTTATCTTGAGGCTGTGCCCCCTAGTCCTACTATCCTTTCTGAGCGGGAAGAGTCTCTCCACCTCTATCCTATCCATCCCATTCATCATCTTATATGTCTCAATGAGATCTCCCCTCATTCTTCTAAACTCTAACGAGTACAAGCCTAGTTTATTCAGCCTCTCCTCATAGCTCAACCCCCTCAACTCCGGTATCAGCCTAGTAAACCTCCTCTGCACTCCCTCCAAGGCCAAAATATCTTTGCGCAGGTGCGGCGCCCAAAACTGCACACAGTACTCCAGCTGCGGCCTCACCAATGCCCTATACAGCTGCAGCAAGACCTCCCTACTTTTATATTCAATCCCCCTCGCTATGAAGGCCAGCATCCCATTTGCCTTCCTGACCACCTGCTGCACCTGCAAGCTGGGTTTTTGCGACTCATGCACAAGGACCCCGAGGTCCCTCTGCACCGTCGCCTGCTGCAGTTTTTCGCCCCGTAAGTAATAGTCCTTCCTACCATTCTTCCTACCAAAGTGGACCACCTCGCACTTGCCAACATTAAATTCCATTTGCCATTTCCTGGCCCATTCGCCCAGCCTATCTAGATCCTTCTGCAGACTCTCCACACCCTCCGCACAATTTGCCGTTCCCCCAATCTTGGTGTCATCAGCAAATTTCGACACCCTACACTCGGTTCTCTCCTCCAGATCATCTATATAAATGGTAAAAAGCTGAGGCCCCAGCACCGACCCCTGGGGCACTCCACTGGTCACCATCCGCCAATCCGAATAGCACCCATTGACCCCCACTCTCTGCCTCCTATTTGACAACCAATCCTCTATCCACGCTAACACCCTACCCCCAACTCCATGTCCCTTGACCTTCTGCAATAACCTCTTGTGAGGTACTTTGTCAAACGCCTTCTGAAAATCTAGAAAGACCACATCCACCTGCTCTCCTCTATCCACCGCCCTAGACACATCCTCATAGAACTCCAGTAAATTTGTCAGACACGACTTCCCTTTAATGAAACCGTGCTGCGTCTGCTCTATCAAGCAATTCCCTTCAAGATGCCTCGCAATTTCCTCCTTAATGATAGATTCTAACATTTTACCTACCACAGACGTTAAACTAACCGGCCTATAATTCCCTGCCTTTTGTCTGGCACTCTTCTTAAACAACGGCATAACATTAGCCGTTTTCCAATCATCCGGCACTTCCCCGGAATCCAGCGACGTCTGGAAAATAAGGCTAAATATGTAGAGTTACGAGGATAGGGCCTGGATGGGATGCTCTGCCTGTGCAGACTCAATGGGCCAAATGGCTTCCTTCTCCACTGTAATGTGGAGATGCCGGCATTGGACTGGGGTAAGCACAGTAAGTAGTCTCACAACACCAGGTTAAAGTTCAACAGGTTTATTTGATAGCACAAACTTTCGGAGCATTGCTCCTTCATCAATTGAGTGAAGAGTTGGGTTCACAAACAGGGCATATATAGGCACAGACTCAATTTACAAGATAATGGTTGGAACGTGAGTCTTGACAAGAAATCAGGTCTTTACAGATGCAGACAATGCTAGTAGAAAGGGTTTAGAGCAGGTTAAAGAGGAGAAAATTGCCTCAAGACAGGAGAGTTAATGAGATTTTACAAGCCCAGGCAAGTTGTGGGCATTACAGACAGTGTGACATGAACTCAAGATCCTGACTGAGGCCGTCCTCATGTGTGTGGAACTTGCCTATCGGTTTTTGCTCGGCAATTCTGCATTTTGTGACGTGAAGACACCTTGGAGAACGCTTACACAAAGATCAGAGGCTGAATGTCCATGGCTTGGGCAGCACGTAGCAAAATGATTAGCACTGTTGCTTCACAGCTCCAGAGACCTGGATTCAATTCCTGGCTTGGGTCACTGTCTGTGTGGAGTTTGCACATTCTCCTCGTGTCTGCATGGGTTTCCTCCGGGTGCTATGGTTTCCTCCCACAGTCCGAAGATATGAGGGTTAGGTTGATTGGTCGTGCTAGAATTGCCCCTTATGTGTCCTGAGACACGTAGGTAAAAGGGATTAGTGGGTAAATGTGTAGGGAAATGGGGGTAGGGCCTGGGTGGGATTGTGGTCGGTGCAGACTCGATGGGCCAGATGGCCTCCTTCTGCACTGTAGGGTTTCTATGACTCTATGAGCTAATCTGACAGTATCAGGGAAACTCATTGCTCGTTATCTCTGAAGAGGTGTTAATGACCCCTCTGGGCTGTAGAGCACAAATTCAAAGGAAACTATATCAAGACCAAGGTCACTGTGAGGGCCACAAGCAAGGGAAAGCTGAATTGAGATTTGTTACCTTTTTAACTGTAAAAGTTCAGTTGTGACAGTTAGGGCAGTGGTAAGCTCCTCCTGCCAGATATCGGCTCCCTGACCACTTCGTCTCCAATAAGTGTGTCCAGTTGTAGCTCCTTACAGACGGCATTGTTCAGTTGGAGCAGCAGCTGGACACACTGTGGAGATTACAGGGGGCAGGGAGTGATACAGACACTAGTTACAGGGAGATCGTCACACCACAGGTTCAGGCAAGTAGATGGGTTACTACCAGGAGAGGCAGGCAGGTCGTGCAGAAGTTTCAAAAAACAAAGAACAATACAGCACAGGAACAGACTCTTCAGCCCTCCAAGCCTGCATCGCGCATGCACCCAACTAGACCATTTGTATCCCTCTATTTCTAGTCTGTTCATGTGGCTATCTAGATAAGTCCCAGCATGTCCGCCTCAACCACCTTGCTTGGCAGTGCATTCCAGGACCCCCTCACCCTCTGTGTAAAATACGTCCCCCTGACATCTGTGTTGAATCTTGCCCCCCTTACCTTGAACTTGTGACCCCTTGTGTTCGTCACCTCCGACCTGGGAAAAAGCTTCCCACTGTTCACCCTATCTATGCCCTTCAGAATTTTATACACCTCTATTAGGTCGCCCCTCATCCTCCTCCTTTCCAGGGAGAACAACCCCAGTTTACCCAATCTCTCCTCATAGTTAAGACGCTCCATACCAGGCGACATCCTGGTAAACATTTTCTGTACTCCCTCCAAAGCCTCCAGATCCTTCTGGTAGTGTGGCGACCAGAACTGGATGCAGTATTCCAATTGTGGCCTAACCAACGCTCTATATAGCCACAACATCATATGCCAATTTTTATACTCCATGCCCTGTCCAATAAAGGCAAGCATGCCATATGCCTTCTTCACCAGCCTCTCTACCTGTGCTGCCACCTTTAAGGATCTGTGGACTTGCACACTCTGTGTGTCTATACTCCTGATGATTCTCCCATATATTGTATAGCTCCCCCCTACATTAGATCTACAGAAATGCATCACTTCGCATTTATCTGGATTAAATTCCATCTGCCATGTTTCCACCCAATTTTCCAGCCTATCTATATCCTGCTGTATTCTCTGACAATGTTCATCACTATGTGCAACTCCAGCAATCTTTGTGTCGTCTGCAAACTTACTGATCACACCAGCTACATCTTCTTCCAAATCATTTATGTATATCACAAACAGCAGAGGTCCCAGTACAGAGCCCTGCAGAACACCATTAGTCACAGACCTCCAACCGGAAAAAGACCCCTCCACTGCTACCCTCTGTCTTCTATGGCCAAGCCAATTCTCCATCCATCTAGCTAGCTCACCTTTTATCCTGTGAGATTTAACCTTTTTCGCCAGCCTGCCATGAGAGACCTTGTCAAACGCTTTACTAAAATCCATATGGACGACATCCACGGCCCTTCCCTCGTCAATCGTTTTTGTCACCTCCTCAAAAAACTCAACCAAATTTGTGACGCGTGACCTCCCTCGTACAAAACCATGTTGTCTATCACTAATGAGATTATTCAGTTCTAAATGTGCATATATCCTATCTCTTTGAAGGGGTAACCAAGAAGGTAGATGAGGGCAGTGCAGTTGATGTTGTCTACATGGGCTTTATCAAGGCCTTTGACAAGGTACCGCATGGTGAGTTGTTGTATAAGGTTAAAGCTCATGGAAACCAGGATGAGGTGTCTAAATAGATACAAAATTGGCTTTTTGACAGAAGCCAGAGAGTGGTTGTAGAGGGTTTTTCAAACTGGAGCCTGTGACCAGCGGTGTGCCTCAGGGTCTACTGTTATTTGTCATTTTTATTAATGATTTGGATGAGAACATAGGAGGCATGGTTAGTAAGTTTGCAGATGACACCAAGATTGGTGGCATAGTGGTCAGTGAAGAAAGTCATCTCCGATTGCAACAGGAACTTGATCAATTAGGCCAGTGGGCTGACAAATAGCAGATGAGTTTAATTTAGATAAATGCGAGGTGATGAATTTTGATAGATTGAACCAGGACAGGACTTACTCAGTTAATGGCAGGGCATTGGAGATAGTTACAGAACAAAGAGATCTAGGGGTACAGGTTTATAGCTCCTTGAAAATGGAGTCACAGGTGGACAGAGTGTTGAAGAAAGCATTTAGCATGCTTGGTTTCATTGGTCAGAACATTGAATACAGGAGTTGGGACACCTGTTGAAGTTGTATAAGACATTGGTTAGGCCACACTTGGAATACTGTGTACAGTTCTGGTCACCCTATTATAGAAAGGATATTATTGAACTAGAAAGAGTGCAGAAGAGATTTACTAGGATGCTACTGGGACTAGATGGTTTGAGTGATTAGAAGAGGTTGGATAGGCTGGGACTTTTTTCTCTGGAGCTTGGAAAGCTGAGGGGTAATCTTATAGAGGTCTATAAAATAATGAGGGGTACAGATCAGCTAGTCAATATATTTGTCCAAAGGTAGGGAAGTCTAAAACTAGAGGGCACAGGTTTAAGGTGAGAGGGGAGAGATATAGAAGTGTTCACAGGGGCAATTTTTTCCACAGAGGGTGGTGAATATCTGGAACAAGCTGCCATAAGTAGTAGTAGAGGCAGGTACAATTTTGTCTTTTAGAAAGCATTTAGATAGTTACATGGGTAAGATGGGTATCGAGGGATATGGGCCAAATGTGGGCAATTGAGGTTAGCTTAGGGGTTTAAAAAAAGGGCAGCATGGACAAGTTGGGCAGAAAGGCCTGTTTCCATGCTGTAAACCTCTATGGCTCTATAATTCTTTGCAGGCAAGCAGAAAGGCTTTCATTAAACCTGAGGTTTCAGAGAAAGTTTGATGATGAAAGAAAAATAAACAAGTCAGAAAACAGCTAGCCTCATCACACAAAGAATGTGTTCGCTGATGGCACATAGTAGGCTAAAGCTAGGCTGGTAGCTCACGATTTTGAGGAAAGACTTGGGGACTTTCCAACTACAGGGAAAGAAATATTTTTCAACCATTTTAACATTTATTGAGTGCGAATTGGTAAGATATAAAAGCTGTATTTTTCCAGGGTGAGAAATGTTAGAGAAGCACTTTTTTGAAACCACCTAAAGAAGCCTGCTATATAGAAGGAAAATTGTGTAAGTTATAAACAAATGTGTTTATGAATTCAATGAAGCATGAAGAGTATGGTATTTTTCTGTGAAATTGGTCCTGTTGAAAACAAGCTGATTCTAGTTAAAAGCAGACTTATTGGTATCACAAGGAGAAACTAGCAGCAATCTTTATCATGCATGTTGATGGGGAGGTTCTGTTGACTGGTCAGAATCACAAAAAACTTACTTATTGGGGAACTGGACATTTTTAATTCAAGAGTGGCTATCAGGGACAAGTTAAGAGGTCTATTCCATGCTGCCTGATGATGTGCCTCTGAATTATGAACCGACCTTGGCCAAAGTGTCTGAGTTAATCCAAAAGCATGTCACCATCAATTCCAGAACACTTGCTCTGGAATAGCTGGCGAATACTTTCCCATGGGACAGATTTGCCTTTTTCCAAGACCAACTGCACCATCCACATTGCTGATGCACTGACTAAAGTTTAAACATGAACAAAAAAAGGAAAATGCAACAGGCTAATAAAGCCTGCTGTTGTATTGTGCATTAATGATCTAAACAGGAAAGTGGGGATATGGTCATAAATTCACAGATGATAAAAATTAGTGGTGTGGTAAATAGCAAGGAGGAAAGCCTTAGATTACAGGGTGATAGACTGTGGCCATGAGGCGGGCAAGATAGTGGGCAAATGGAATTTAACCCTGTAAAGTGTGAAGTAATGCATTTTGGGAGGACTAATAAGGCAAGGGGTACACAATGAATGGTAGTACTTGAGGAAGTATAGAGGGACTTTGGGGTGCATGAAGGCACAGGACATGTAGGTAAGGTGGTTAGAAGGGCATATGAAAGACTTGCTTTTATCAGCTGAGGAATAGAACATAACAGCAGGGTTGTCATGATGGAACTAGGAAAATGCTTGTTAGGAGTGCTGTTGCAGTACTGGTCACCACACTATGGAAAGGATGTGATTGTACTAGAAAGGGTATAATTGTCTGGAGGAGATTCATCAGGATGTTGCCTGGACTGGAGCATTTCGGCTATGAAGGGTTAGGTTGAGGTTGTTCTCCTTGGAGCAGAGAAGGCTAAGGAGCGACCTGATTGAGATGTACAAAAGGACATAACTGGGGAAGATAAGAAGAAACCTTTCCCCTTAATCAATAACCAGTGGCATTGGTTTAAGGTAATGTACAGGAGGTTTAGAAGGGATTTGAGGAAAGGCTTCTTCACCCACCAGAGAAATCTAGAACTCATTGCTTGAAAGGGTGGTAGATATGGAAATCTCACAGCTTTTAAGAAGCATTTAAACAAATGCTTGAAATACCATATGCTATGAACCAAATGCTGGAAAATGGCAATAGAATAGATAGGTGTTTGAAGGCCAGCGAAGACACGATGGGTCAAAGGGACTCTATCTATGGTGTAAAATTCTTACAACTTTAAGACTATGACATCTCCCTCCCTGGTGGAACCTGTGGAGTTGCAAAGCTCAGTCTGCCGTTTTTGTCATCTACCGAAGAGCAGACGAGAAAGTGGGCTCTGCCCACGTCTGAATGCCGAGCCCAAAGTACTCTTTGACTGGAACCTCTGTACCTACAAGACTTCATGACTATCTGATCATGGAAGTCACTTCAAATGGGAAACTGAATTATCTAGCATCAGTTTTCAGCCTGATGACTTTTCGTGAAGTAATACACCATTGAACTGAGATTCCGACTCTGGTTACAGGTTTAAAAAAAACAGACTCTCTCTGGAGTTACGTTCTGTATACCTTCATTTTTTCCCACTCTTTTATTATGCAAGTGAAAAGGAGCTTACACTGCAACGCTCTTCCTGCTTTTGAGTGTGTGCAAATATACTAACCCTTTGATCTCACCCTATCTCGAGTTGACTGCAAGGTTATTAATAGGAACTGGAGCGTACCAAAGTTCAGGGGTTGGGAAAACAACACCACCACAAGAGGGCAAAATCAAAATCTGAATACCTTTCCGATAATGGATTGGCGATGAAAGGAGAAATCAGAGCTGCAAGTTAAATCCTCTTCTGTCTTTAACAAATTTGAAACAAGATCATATGTTTCCTGTCCTCTATAATGAACTATCTTAGATCAGCCAGTCCCTGGATTATTGGAGACCAGACATACTTCCAAGATGCACTTTGGAACCCATTGGAAGCCCAAATGCAATGACACCGAAGGAATTGTCTGGGAACTTTGAACTTCAAATAAGCAATTACCCAACTAACTGGGGCTCTTTGGGAAATTCTTAAACTTTGAGTTCGAGTCAGAGACTATAGATAGTTCCGACTCACTTAACTAGATCATTACCCAGGAAATGTTCGACAAAAAGTCCTGGTCTATCTTTTGTGTAACTGCACAATTGGCATCCCCAACTTCCTGACTCTCCTCAACCACCCCCCTCAATTGGACTAATCCTCCCACAGCAGTCTTTCCCACCAGACATGATTAGCCACCAACATCCGGCTCTCGTCCTCACATCCCCCTGCCCCCACACTCCATCCCCCCCACCCAACCTGAGCTGACCAGTTCCTAACTTGACAGCCCCTCCAAACCCACCTCCTACCCAGCCCAGCTGCCAGATTAATCAGCATTTGGTCATCCACACTCACTAATTCATAAAAACACTAAGAATTTGTCTTAATGTCCTGAGCTTTTCAATGTTCAGTGAACACAATGTGCAATCAACGGCCCGGCATATCCCTCACACAACCATTACTGTCAAACCAGGGGAGCAACTGTGGTTCAATGGAGAGCGAAGGAGGGCATGCCAAAAGCAGCACCAGGCATACCTAAAAGAAAGAGGTGTCAACGTGATGAAGGTACTAAGCAGATGACCTACATCCTTAACTCGTTCATTCCCAGGTTCCCAGGACAGACTGTTGATGATCTGGTCGCTTAAAAGCTTGAAGCCCTTGACCATTTCTACTTCGTCCCCATTACTGCAGACAGGAGCATGCTCTCCCTACACTTCCTGAAGTCAATGACAATCTTCTTCGTTTTGTTGACACTGAGGGAGAGATTACTGACACTGTACTAGTTCACCAGATTCTTCTCTCATTCTGGTACTCCGTCTCATCATTGTTTGAGATCCGACCCACTACGGTGATGTCATTAGCAAACTCGAAAATCGAGCTGATGGGGAATTTGGCCACACAATGATAGGTGTATAAGATGTAGGAGGCTAAGAACAAGCCTTGTGGGGCACCAGTGTTGAAGGATGATTGTGGAGGTGTTGTTGCCTATCCTCACTGATTATGGTCTGTGGGTCAGGAAGTTCAGGATTCAGTCACAGAGGGAGGAGCCGAGGCCCAGGCCGTGGAGTTCAGAGATGAATTTCATAGGAATAATGATGTTGAAGGTTGAGCTGTGTGAAGTGCATTCAGTTGCATACGCTCACCAAATGCATGGATTGGTTAGAGCAGCAATTGGAAACACTGAGGAGCACACATTTAGCAGAAATTGTTATAAATAGCTACAGAGATGTGGTCACACCAAAGGTGCAAGAAGATAGATGAGTGACTGCCAGGCGTAGGTAGGTAGATAGTGCAGGGGTCCTCTATGCCCGACATACATAATAAGTATGCTATTTTAGATACTGATGAAGGGAAAGGTCCATTAGTGGACAACAACAGAAGTGGCCACAACGAACGCACCACAGCTCAACCTGATGCAGAGGGTGGGTACAAAGTGTAGGAAAATAAAGCTGTAGGGGATTCAATAGTCAGGAGCACAAAAAGGTACTTCTGTGGCTACGAAAGGGATTCCAGGACGGTAGTTTGCTGCCCTGGTGCCGGGGTCCTGGATGTCTGAGTGGGTACAAAGCATCCTAAAATGGGAGGGAAACCAAACAGATGTCATTGTCCACACTGGTACGAATGACATAGGTAGAAAGAATAGCGAGGTCCTGCAATGGCAATTTAGGGAGTTAGGTAGAACATTAAAAAGCAGGACCTCAAAAGGTAGTAATCACTCCCCATGCCACATACTAGTGAGGCTAGGAACAGGGAGATAGTACAGTTGAACTCACAGCTAAAGAACTAGTGTAGGGGGGGGAATTTCAGATTTACAGATCATTGAGATGTCTTCCAGGGAAAGTGGAGCCTTGAACAAGAAGGACAAGTTACGCTTGAGCTGCAGGAGCACCAATATCCTGGCTGGGAGGTTTGCTAGTGTGGTTCGGGTGGGTTTCAACTAATATAGCAGGGGAATGGGAATCAGAACAGCAGGTCAGCAAGTGTAGACAGGGGATGAGCATGGGACCAGGCTAGCTACGAGGAAAAGCAGGCTGGGAAGGTCAAACTCAGTGGGCCTGGAAGTCTGGAGTGCATCTGCTACAATGCAAGGAGTATAACAAGACAGACAGATGAACTCACAGCCTTGATTCATGTGTGGAACTTAGATGTGGTCACAGGTGACAGAGACTTGGTTAAAAGGACAGGACTCGTGGCTAAATATTCCGGGATACAACGTTTTAGGTGAGACAGAGGGGAAGGTAAAAGAGGTGGAGGAGTTGCAATCCTGGCTAGGGAACAGATTACAGCTATGCAGAGGAAAGACACCTTGAAAAAAAATCATATAACGAGACACCGTGGGTAGAGCTCAGAAACAGGAAGGGGGCTGTCATCATGATGGGGGTGTACTACAAACCTCCTAACAGCCTATGGGAAGTTGAAGAAGATATGTAAGCAGATTCTGGACAGATGTAGAAATAATAGGGTTATTGAAGTGAGAGACTTTAATGTTCCCCACAGACTGGGGATCCCTTAGGGCCAGGGAACCGGATAGTGAGGAATTTGTGAAGTGCGTCTAGGAAGGTTTTTGGAAATAATATGTCGATAGGCCGACATAGAGAGGAGGCTACGCTGGACCCAGTACTAGGGAATGAGCCAGGCCAGGTCATCAAAGTTGCACTGAGTGAATATGTGGCGAACAGTGGCCACAATTCCATAAGCTTTTGGATACTGATGGAAAAGGATGAGTGTTGTCTGAGGGTGAAGGTGCTAAATTGGGGGAAGGCTGACTTCAACCAGATTAGGCAGGATTTGGAGGCTGTTGTTTGAGAGAGGCTTTTTGAGGGTAAATCCACATCTGGCACATGGAAGTCTTTTAAGGAGCAGTTGGTCGGAGCACAGGACAGGCATGTGCCTGTGAAAAGGAAGGACAGGAAAGGCAGGATTCGGAAACTGTGGATGACCAAGGAAATTGCGAATCTAATCTAAAAGGAAAAGGATGCACTTACAAGGTCCAGCCAATTAAAGACAGAGGAAGCACTTGAAGAATACAGGGAAAGTAGAAAATAACTCAAACAGGGAGTTAGGAGGGCAAAAAGTGGTCACGAAACATCTTTGGCAAACAGGATTAAGGAGAATCCCAAGGGATTTTATTCATGTATTAGGACAAAAGGGTAGCTATAGAAAGAGTTGATCCACTCAAAGACAAAGGAGGGAAATTATGCATATAACCAAAGGAAGTGGGTGAGATCCTTAATGAATACTTTGCATCGATATTTACAAAGGAGAGGGACACGTTCATTGGTGATATCTCAGAGGGATATGGAAACCCTTTAGAAAAAGTAATCATTCCAAGGGAGAAAGTGTTAGGTATATTACAAAGCATTAAGGTAGAAAAATCCTGAGGGCGAGATGGCATCTATCCCAGATTACTGAGGAAGACAAGAGATGACATTGCTGGGCCTCTAACAGAAATATTTATGTCCTTGTTTGGCCACAGGTGAGGCCCCAGAGGATTGGAAGATAGTCAGTTTGTCCCATTATTTAACGAGGGGAACAAGAATAACCCAGGTAATTATAGGCCAGTGAAATTTTTGGAAAAGGTTCTTAGAGATAGGATCTATAACATTTGGAACCTTCTTAGCAACAAACAGCATGGTTTTGTTCAAGGAAGGTCATGCCTCACTAATTTAGTTGAGTTTTTTGAGGAGGCGACAAAAATAATTCATGACGGAAGGCCGTGGATGTTATCTACATGTACTTTAGTAAAGCATTTGACAAGGTCCCTCATGGCAGGCTGATGTAAAAGATTAAATCTCATGGGATCGGGGTGAACTAGCTAGATGGATTCAGAACTGGCTTGGCCATAGAAGACAGAGGATAGCAGTGGAAGGTGTTTTCTGAATGGAGGTCAGTAACTAATGGTATTCCACAGGGATCAGTGCTGGGACCTCTGCTGTTCGTGTATAATGACTTGGAAGAAAACATGACTGCTCTGATTAGCAAGTTTGCGGATGATACTAAGATTGCTAGAGTTGCAGTGATAAAAATTGTCAGAGAATAAAGTATGATACGGATAGTCTGGAAAATTGGGCGGAGAAACGGCAGATGGAACTTAATCCGGACAAATGCGAGGTGATGCATTTTAGTAGATCCAATTCAGGTGGGAGCTATAAGATAAATCATCAGGAGCATAGACACATGGAGAGATTTGGGCGTGCAGGTCCACAGATCTTTAAAAGTAGCAGCACAGGTGGAAAAGGTGGTGAAGAAAGCATATGGTATGCTTGCTTTCGTCGGATAGGGCATCGAGTGTAAGAGCTGGCAAATGATGTTAGTTGCCTAAAATGTTGGTTAGGATTTGAAATACTGTGTCCAATTCCTGTCACCACACTACCAGAAAGATGTAGAAGCTTTGGAGAGAGGACAAAAAGGTTTGAGGGTATTAGCTATGAGAAGAGACTGAATAAACTGGATTGTTCTCTCTAGAAAGACGAAGGCTGAGGGGCGACCTGATAAGAAGTTTATAAAATTATGAGGGGCATAGATGGCGTAAACAGTTGGAAGGTTTTCCCAGGGCAGAAATGATAATTACAAGGGGGTACAAGTTCAAGGCAAGAGGGAAAAGTTCAGTTGAGATGTGTGGGGAAGTTTTATTTTTACAGAGAGGTGGGAGCCTGGAATGGACATCCAAATGAGGTGGTTGAGGCAGACACGTTGGTGACATTTAAGCCTTAGCGGGGCAGACACATGAACAGGTGGGGATAGAGGGACACAGGGTGGTTGGTCTAGATAGGACAATGTGATCGGTACATGCTTGGAAGGCCGAAGGGCCTGTTACTTTGCTGTACTGTTCTTTGTTCAGTCTTGGTTCAAACAGGGACAAAAGAGGTGAATTCCAGAGGTGAGGCATGAGTGACAGCCCTTGACATTAAGGCCGCATCTGACTGCCTGTGGCACCCAGGAGCCCTTGCAAAGCTGTAATCAATGGGTATCAGTGGACAAACTCTCCACCGGTTGCAATCATATCTGGCATATAGGAAGATAGTTATGGTTTTGGGTGGGGGTAGAGGGGGGCGGAGGGAGGAAACAATGGTGGAGGGGGAGAGGGAGAGGCCGTCAGCTCGAACATCTCTGCAGGAGACCCTCAGGGAGTGTCCTCGGCCAAAGTATCTGCAGCTGCTTCATCAGTGACCTTACCTCCACCATAAGCTCAGAAGTCGGGATGCTTGGCAATGACTGCACAATGCTCTACATGATTTGCGACTCCTCAGATACTGAAACAGTCCATGTTCAAACGCAACAAAATCTGGACAACATCCAGACTTGGGCTGACAAATGGCAAGTAACATTTGCAGCACACAAATGCCAGTTAATGACCATCACCAATAAGAGACAATCTAACCAGGGGCAGCACGGTGGCATAATGGTTAGCACTGCTGCTTTTGCATCAGTGACCCGGGTTCAATTCCAGCATTGGCTGAAGGTCTGTGTGGAGCTTGCATAGTGTCATGTCTGTGTAGGTTTCCTTCAGGTGCTCTGGTTTCCTCCCACTAGTAAGAAGTCTGACAACACCAGGTTTAAGACTTAAACCTGGTGTTGTCAGACTTCTTACTGTGTTTATCCCAGTCCAACGCTGGCATCTCCACATCATTCCTCCCACTATCCAAAGATATGCAGGTTAGCAGCACGGTAGCGCAGTGGTTAGCACTGCTGCTTCACAGCTCCAGGGTCCTGGGTTCGATTCCTGGCTCAGGTCACTGTCTGTGTGGAGTTTGCACATTCTCATGTCTGCATGGGTTTCCTCCAGGTGCTCCGGTTTCCTCCCACAGTCCGAAAGATGTGCGGGTTAGGTTGATTGGCCATGCTAAGAAATTGCTCCTTAGTGTTTTGGGATGTGTAGGTTAGAGGGATTAGTGGGTATAGTATGTAGGGATATGGGGGTAGGTCCTGGGTGGGATTGTGTTCGGTGCAGACTTGATGGGCCGAAGGGCCTCTTTCTGCACTGTAGGGTTCTATGAATAGCAGGGTAAATATGTTGGGTTATGCGAATAGGACCTAGTAAGATGAAAACATGGACCAGAGGAGACCTGATGGGCCGAATGGCCTCATTTTGCACCATAAGGATTCTAAGATTCCAACTACTGCCCGTGGACATTCAGTGGTGTTACCATCACTGTATCACCTACTGTCAACATCCTTGGGGTCACCATTGATTCAACTAGATTCACCACAAACACAGTGGCTACAACAGCAGATCAGAGGCTAGGAATACTGCGGCGACTAATTCACCTCCTAACTCCCCAGAGCCCGTCCGTCATCTACAAAGTAGAAGTCAGGAGTGTGATGGAACAGTCCCCACTTGCCTGGATGGGTGCAATTCCAACAACAGTCCAGGAGCACTGTCAAAGACAAAGCAGCCCGCTTGTTTGGCACCACATCTACAAACATCCACTCCTTCTACCGCTGACATTCAATAGCAGAAGTGTGTACTATCTACAAGATATCCCTCTACTGTAGAAATTCACCAAAGATCCTTAGATAACACCTTTTGAACTCACGTCCACTGAGATCTAGAAGAACAAGGGTAGCCGATATATGGGAACAACACCACCTATAAGTTCCCCTACGGCATTGCGGATCAACTCACATCACGTGGACTGCAGCATTTCAAGGCAGCAGCTCACCACCGCCTTCTCAAGGGATCAGCAAGAAATGCTGGCCAACCTGTGACAGCCTTGTCCCATGAATGAATAAAAAATCAGAATACAGCAGCTAGTAACTCAGTACAAGGAAGCAGTTCCACTGAAAAGCCAGGATTGGAATATCTGGCCAGACACATGGAGCTCCAGCATGATGCAGAAAAGTGAGTGGAGCAGCAACCCACCCGTGAGTGCTGTTTCCCAAATCATTCAGGCTTAGAATAAAAAACAGCCAAACAATATCCGTCAGCCGATAAAAGCAAAATACTCGCCCCCAAAAACAGTAACTGCTGGAAAAACATTTTAGGTCGGCCAGCATTTAACGGAGAACATTGCCTTCAGAACTGAAGTGAGATAGCAATGTTCCAAGAGTAGTCACATTGAATTCAAAATGATAACTCCTGTTTCCCTCTCCAGATGCTTTCAAACCCAATGAGTTTTTCCTTGACTTCCTATTTTTATTTCAGATATCCAGCATGCACAGTATTTTGCTTTCATTTTACGTGTATAATTCACTGCCACGTCTCTTCCAGGAATGCCTACCTTGAAATTCTGCTCTTCTCTTCAATGGGATTTTTGTTTGTCTTTCACCTTGTCTGTCTCCACTGCTTTTCATTTTCAACTTTGTGTTTGACGTGGTGTTTGCCATAACTCACTTTCAAAGCCACATCTTCTTCCTGGATGACTGTCTCCAGCCCTGATTTACCCCACATGGATTTCAACTGAAGTTCCATTCCTTATGTTTCAAATCCACGGAGGATTACGTTCCTCGGATTGCTATTTTTGCCACATCCTGAGATCCATACTCAATGCCATGCGCTACCACATGTACATACTTGACCTTTCACTTCACCAGATGACTCGCCCCATCTCAAAAGTTGTCCTGGTCCACAATTTCATTTCATTTTTGCCTCATCGGACACCTCAACAAGAAACCCATCCCTTCTTATAATGTCACCCTGCAGACTGGATCAGTACCATGGCAGAGGAAGTCATCAAGTGGTAGAATTAATAGGAATGTAGCAGCAGTAAGGGACAGTATAGTCAGACAGACTGATCTAATTCTCTGCAATCGAGAGCATGAATCCAGAAGGCTGCATTGCCTGTCCGGTGCCAGGATTCTGGGCATCTGTTTAGTGCTGGAGGGGGACTTTCAGTGGGAGGGAGATGATCTTGGGGTCGCAGTCACATTGATATCAACAACACAGACAGGGCCAGAAAAGACATCCTGCTTAGGGGAGCTAAATTAAAAAGAAGAATGTCAAAACTTATACTTGCTGGATTAGCACCTGAACATGAGCAAATAGGTGTGGGATAAAGAAGACTGGACAAATGAATGAGTGGCTCAAGGACAGAGAGAAAAACAGGTTTTGCTTCATGAGGCACTGACACCAGTATTGAGAAAAATGGGAAATGTGTCATTTGAACAGTTTTCATCTGAACTGTGTGAGGACCAGTTTCAAACTAAACATGAACTAGAACAATAGGGAGAGCTTTAAATTAGGGATAAGGGACCATAGAATCCTAAAGAGAAAATGCTGGAAAATCTCAGCAGGTCTGGCAGTATCTGTAGCTAGAGAAAGGAGCTGACGTTTTGAGTCCAGATAAGTCTTTGTCAAAGCTTTGACAAGCCTAGCTTGCCAGACCTGCTGAGATTTTCCAGCATTTTCTCATTTGGTTTCAGATTCCAGCATTCGCAGTAATTTGATTTTAATCACAGAAGCCTACAGTGCAGAAGAAAGGGAAGAAGATAGTTAACTGGTAAGTGATTAAGGTCTATTTCATTCCTAAGATTTAAATTCTGTACAAACTAATAGTCAGGTTAATAAAAAACAAAGGAAAATAGTTAGGTGAAGAGAAAAAGATTAGAGAAGTCAAATGCCTTACAGTCAGAAGTAGGGGAATTTATAACGGGGAATAAAGAAATAGCTGACCAATTTTGGTCTGTGTTCATGAAGAAGGACACAAGTAACATAACAGAAATGTTGGGAAACACAAGTTTGGTGAGAGGGGGGAACAGAAGGAAATCAGTACTAGTAGAGAAATATCATTTGAGAAATTGAAGGGAAATTGACATCCCAGAGCACTTAAGAATGTAGAGCTAGAAACAGTGGTTGCATCAGTTGTCATTTTCCAAGATTCTATAGATCTGGAACAGTTCCTACAGATTGGAGTGTAGCTAATGTAACACCACTATTTAAAATTGGAGGCAGAGAAAAAATAGGGAATTATAGATCAGTTTGCCTGACATCAATAGTGAGGAAAACTCCAGAGTCCATTATCAAGGATTTTATAACACAGCACTTGGAAACAATGGCAGAATCAGAGATAGTATGGATTTGCGAAAATTTCTGAAAGTTGATTTATTAAACTAATTCCACAGCGGGAGGGGACACACAGAGTTCACAGAAAGGTAGACAGCATCATAGACAAGTTGCAAAATTAAGTTTTGGATTGGGGGACAGCAAATTTTCGTAAAATAAAGTAGCATCTGGCCAAGGTAGACTGAGAACCGCTACTAGTGGGAAGAACTACAGAAGAGCAATGTGGGCGTTCAAAAAGGAACTAGGGAGGGTATGATCCCAACATGTTTCCTCTGGGGTGATAGGAAGAAGTAACAAGCCCAAAGAACCATGGATGGCCAGAGATACAGTAAAAAGTCTGACAACACCAGGTTTTAGTCCAACCTATTTATTTGATAATAGACTCACAAGCTTTCGGGGTTAGCCCCTTCGTCAGGTGAAGGGGCTAACCCCAAAAGCTTGTGAGTCTATTATCAAATAAATAGGTTGGACTAAAACCTGGTGTTGTCAGACTTTTTACTGTGTTTACGCCAGTCCAACGCCGGCATACCCACATCATGGCCAGAGATATCCAGGACAAAAGGAAATGAAAGGTTTTTAGCAAGTACAAGGGGAGCAAATCAGTGGAAGCATTAGTGAAGTACAGAAAGTACAGGGTGGAACTTAAGACAGCAATTAGGATATGAGAAAGCTCTGGCTTATAAGAGTAGGGAAAATCCCAAGATATTCTAAAGTATATCAATGGGAAGATGATAACCAGAAGGGGGCAATCTGTCGATAAAGCCAGAGGACATTGGTAGAATGTTGAACAAATTCTTCATATCCATCTTCATCCAAAAGAATGAGGATGAACGTATGGAACTCAGGGAGAGCCTGCGAGGTGCTTGAGCACTTTGACACAGGAAAGGACAAGGTATTGGAAGTGACGTATCATAGGTGCATCACGTGGGAGCTCCTGGATGCCATTATGATCCAGGGCAAACATGTCTGTCTAAGCTTTTGGCTTGAACAACTTTGGATCAGAGTCACTGAGCTGGAGGACACACAGCATACATTGCAATGCATTAGGGAATGTTACTTGGACACTTCATACCAGGAGGCAGTCACACCCCTTAGGATAAGGTCTTCGGATTTGGTCCACGGTCAGTGACAGGAAGATGTGACTGCAAATGAGGCCAGTAAGGGACCCAGCTTGCAACAGTGCAGGAGTCTTTGCAGCTGTCCGACAGGTCAGCTGTCTTTTTCAGCTTGTTTCAATGAGAGTGGGGAATGCAGAATGGGTGAGCTGACTGGCCATAGCACTGTAGTGCCAAAAGCCATTCATGTGTGGGGACCAAAAAGGAATGTCACGTTAGTGTGGAACAATATAGTAGGAGGGACTGACACTGATCTTGTCAGTAAAGAGCAGTGTCAGAAGTCTGTGTTGCCTGTCTGGTACCACAGTTTGGGACATATGTTCAGGGCTGGAGAGGGAATTGTGGGGAGTGGTGGTGGAGGAGGAAAGAGGATTCAATGACATAGGCACAACAAGGAAAGCGGTTTTGCATCGCTGTTATGAGGAGCAAAGCTTCTTCAAATTAAGCAACAGAACCTCAAAGGTAATAATCTCTAGATTACTAGCTGAGCCACTTACAAATTGGCAGAGGCAAAAAAGATTAGAAAAACTAATGCCTGGCTTAAAGTCTGGCATATAGAAATGGTTCTAATTTATGGGGGACTAGCAACAATCCTGGAGAAACTCAGGGCTGTACCTTTGGAACAATCTATGCCTGAACGGCGCTGGAATCATTGTTCTAGCGAGCCACATAACTTGGGAGGACTAAATTCCAGGTGCAAGCTGTCAAATTTGGCAAGTTGCAGTATATCAAAGAATAGAGAGACAGCCCAAGAAAGATACCAATATGGAAAATGATAAATAGAGCGTAACAGAAAAGTACTACAAATCTAAGATAAATCAGCAGATAAGGCTAGAAGTTAGAAAAATAATAAAAAGACAGAACTAAAGGCTTTGCATCTGAATGCACACAACATTTGAAATAAACAGATGAACTCAACGCTCAAATAGAAATAGTATGATCTGAAAGCCATAACAGAGACATGGCTGCAGGATGACATCGATTGGGACCTGAATGTTGAAGGATATGTGACATTTAGGGAGGTGAGGAATCAAGAAAAAGTGGAGTGGTAGCTCTGTTAATTAATGATGATTTTAGCACAAAAGAGGGGGAAGACCCAAGTTCAGGAGAGTAGGATGTAGAAACGGTGCAATAGAGATGAGAAATTATAAAGGCAAGTCACTTGTGGGAATCGTATACAGGCTCTCTAACAGTACCTATGTGGTGGAATGGAGTATGAAGGAAGAAATAATGGGAGTATGTCAAACAGGTATGGTGATAATCATGGGGGATTTTAATCTATACACAGACTGGAAAAATCAGATGGGCAAAGGTATCCTCGCAGATCACAAAAATGTTTTTGGGATAGCCCAGCACATTCTGGAGTCAACCAGAGAGTAGGCCATAGGAGACCTGATATTGTGCAACAAGATTAATTAATGACCTCATTGTGAAGGTGTCCCTAGGTAGCAACAATCATGATACGATTGAACTGTACATTCAGCTTGAGGTAGAGAAGGATTTTTCCAAGGCTAGTATTTCAAGTTTAAAGATGACCAATTATGAGGGTATAAAAGAAGAGCGAGTTAAAACAAACTGGCAAATTAGGTTACAGATTGGCCAGAGGTGCCATGGCAGACATTTAAAAGGAACATTTTAGATTAGATATATTCCAATGAGAAAGAAAAATTCCAAGAGGAGGACCAACAGTTATTATGCAAGAATGGATGGCAGATCAGAAGATTAGTCAGAACATTAAAAAAAACAAAGGATTAGTAAAGTGATTAATAAGTACAAGTGAAACTAGCTAACAATATAAAAACAAATTTCAAAAGTTTCTATGGATATTTACAAATAGAGTTAATGTGAGCTTTGATCTTACAGAAACTGAGTCTGGGAAATTAATAATAGAAAATAAGGAGATGGCAGATGAATTGAACAGGTATTCTGCATTGGTCTTCACCAGACAGGAGACATGTAACATTCTCCCTGTGTCTGCGTGGGTTTCCTCTGGGTACTCTGATGGAAACCCATAGTCCAAAGATGTGCGGGTTAGGTAGATTGGTCATGTTAAATTGTCTCTTGGTGTCGGGGGACTAACTAAGGTAAATGCATTGGGTTATGGGAATAGGGCCTGGGTGGGACTGTGATCAATGCAGACTCAATGGGTCGAATGGTCTCCTTCTGCATTGTAGGATTCTATGCAATTGCTGTAAATCAGGAAATGAAAGGGAGAGACAAGGTCAAGAAAATTACAATCAGTAGTACTGAGCAAATTGATAGTGACATGAGCAGGCCCTGATTGACTTCATCCCAGGGTCGGAAAAGAACTGGCTAGTGAGATAGTTATTGCGTTGGTTTTAACTTTCCTAAACTCTTTAATTTCAGGGAATGTTCCATGAGATTCAAAAATAGCGAACATAACTTCTTTGTTCAAGAAGGGAAGGAGGAAGGCAGAAAACAGGAAACTACAGCTTAACATCTGTTGTTGGGGAAAACGTTAGAAGCTATTATTAAAGGCATTATAGTAGGGTACTAGATAAATTCAAGATATTGAGGCAGAGTCAACATTGTGAAAGAGTAATCATGTTTAACCAATTTATTGGAGTTCTTTAAAGGGAGTGGATATCCACGTGCTGTGGATAAAGGAGAACAGGTACTGTGCTTAGATTTCCAGAATGCATTTGTTAAGATGCAATATCAAAAGTCATTGCAGAAAATAAAAGCTAATAGCGTAGGGGGCAATACTGGATGGAAAGAGGTTGGCTACCTAAGAGTAGACATAAATGAGTAATTTCCTGGTTGACAAGATACGCACTACAGGGATGAGTGCTGGTGCCTCACCTTTTTGGAATTTATGTAAGTGATTTGAAGATTATGGTTACTAAATTTGCTGATGACACAAAGGTAGGTTAGTTACAATGATGATATGAGAAAGCTAAAAGGGATATGGATAGGTTAACTCAGTGGGCAAAGATCTGGCAAATGACATATAATGTGGACAAATGTGAAACTGTTCATTTGGCAGAAAGAATAAAACAAGAGCATTTTATCTAAATGGTGAGAGATTGCAGAGCTGTGATACATGAGGATCGGGGTGTCCTAGTGCATAAATTGCAAAAGGTTAGTATTCAGGTGCAGCAAGTAATTAGGAAAGCTAATAAAATGGTGGTGCTTACTGGGATGGGAATTGAATACAAAAGCAGAGAGAGATGACATTATATTTGTGCAGGGCATTGGTGAGAATACATCTGGAGCAGTGTGTGCAGTATTGATCTCCTTATTTAAGGAAGGATGAAAACATATTGCAAGTTCAAATAAACTTAGACTTAATTGACTAATAACTGGAATGCGAAGGTTGTCTTATGGGGAAATTAAGCAAGCTATTGCAAATGCTGAAACAAAAACAGATGCTGCCAGGGCTGCTGAGTTTTTCGAGCATTCTGTTTTCCTGTCTTATGAGGAAAGGTTGGCTTGTATCAACTGGAGTTCAGAAGAATAAGAGGTGACTTGACTGAACCACAAGATCGTGAGGGGTCTTGGCAGGGTAGATCTGGAAAGGGTGTTTCCTCTAATGGGAGCATCAAGAACTAGAGGTACAGTTTAAAAATAAGGAGTCACCCATTTAGGACAGAGATGAGGGAATTTCTTTTCTCCCACAGGGCAGCGAGTCTTTGGAACACTCTTCCTCAAAAGGAGGTGGAAGCCGAATCTTTCAATATATTAAGGCATAGCTAGAATTCTTGCTGAGGGGTAGGTGGGAATATGAAATTACAATCAGATCAGCAGCAATCTTATTGAAAGATGGAGCAGGCCCAAGGCTGACTGGTCTATTCCTGCTCCATATTTTATACAGTAAGAAGTCTCACAACAGCAGGCTAAAGTCCAACAGGTTTATTTGGCAGCAAACGCCACTAGCTTTCGGAGTGCTGCTCCTTTGTCAGGTGAGTGGGCAGAACTCCCCACTCACCTGATGAAGGAGCAGCGCTCCAAAAGCTAGTGGCGTTTGCTACCAAATAAACCTGTTGGACTTTAACCTGCTGTTGTGAGACTTCTTACTCCAGTCCAATGCCAGCACCTCCACACCATATTTTATAAACAGGCAATGAAAAGCTTGATTAAAGAACAGGATTTTAAGAACATTCTTAAAGAGAAAGGAGGTGTGATTTGTCAGTAAAGGCTGCAACCAACTGCAGCAGTATTAGCAGCACGGGCATTGGAACATCTTGCTAGTTAAGGAGCTTTGGTGAGAGAAAGCACGTTGCCACCTATGAAGTGAAAGCTATGATGTCAATCTTAACAGTTTGGATGGCAATGACATTGTTTGCAAGTAGAATGGAATTCTGAAAGGTACGTGGGAGAGGGGCAACAATTCCATCCAGGCCCTATCCCCGAAAGCCCACATATTTACCCTGCCAATCCGGTTAACATACACATCCTGGGACACGAAGGGGCAATTTAGCATGGCCAATTAACCTAACTTGCACACCTTTGGACTGTGGGAGGAAACTGCAGCACCCAGAGGAAACCCACTCAGACACGGGGAGAACGTGCAAACTCCACACAGACAGTGACCCAAGGCAGGAATTGAACCCAGGTCCCTGGAGCCGAGAGACAGCAGTGCTAATCACTGTGCTACAGTACCACCCGTGGCAGGCAAGTAAGAAAACAGAGGAATAGTGGTGGGTTGAGATAGGGACTGCGGTGATATATTACCAAAGAGAGGAAAAATGAAACATGGCAATGACACGAAGAGACAAAGACATAACAAAAGACAGACTAAGAGAAAACAGACGGCACATAGAAGTCACGGGCCCAGAGAAAATCAATCCTCAGAAGCAACAGGGGAAGGAAAATTGACAGGAAAATACAAACTGTGAAAAATCACTTACAGTTTCATTGCCTGATCTCAATGAATGAAATTGGGTAGGTTATGAAATCAGCAGAAAATTACAATTTAGCTACTCTTAATGTGGATGCAAAATAAAAGGAACACTTCTTGTTCAAAGTAATTCCATTTTATACAACAAAATAGTAATCTGAGGCACTTTCCCAAATATCAGTGGCATTTTCCAACATTGTGCAGCTCAAAAGCAACATTCTGGAATTCTAGAAATCTTGGCCTGCTGGTTATGAAGTTACTCCATGATGAATTGGGAGGCTACCAATCACAAATATCACTGATGTAACTGAAGTGCCTTTCATAGAACATAGAACACTACAGCGCAGAACAGGCCCTTCGGCCCACAACTTGTGAAGCTATTGTGCCTTTAAGAAATGTATTTTAATCATGTTTCTCTGCAGTTCTTTTAAGAAGCCCTGGTCTTTTGTGATTGCTGCCTTATGTATCTGTTATGGTTGCTGTAGCAGATAATTGCAGCAATGTTTGCTTTTAATCTGGGCCTAATTCAATGTCCTAGGGTTTTATGGCCCTTTTGAATTCTGATTCTTGATGGGTTCTTGATAGGTTCTTGATAAGAGAGGGGATTAAGGGTTATGGGGAGAGGGCGGGAAAGTGGAACTGAGCCACAACAGATCAGCCATGATCTTATTGAATGGCGGGGCAGGCTCGAAGGGCTAGATGGCCTACTCCTGCTCCTATTTCTTATGTTCTTATGTTCTTATGAATTGTCAGGGAAAGGCTGATTGATAGGTCAAGGTCAGGTAGTTCCTTCTCAGGGAAATTCCAAGAGTCACTTTCAGTTTAGTTAGAAGCTGTTTGGAATCCAGAATGAAAACAGTTTGTGTGTGGAATTTTCCCATCCTGAGAATCGTAGTGGGCAAGGGGTCAGACGATGCAAAGGTTCGTAACATTGGGCAGGGTTTTCCAGTTTTGGGGCAAGCGCAGCCAGAAAATCCCACCCTATGTATCTCTTCCAAGTCTTGAAAATTCTGCTGTCTACTGGCTAGTTAAAAGCTGTTTGGAAGCAGTCTTTCTTGCCTTTCTGGAGTGAAACTTTTGCTGTCGGTGGTTTGCTAGCTAAAAGCTGGAGGTCTGCACGGCTCGATCTCTACCTTGAGATGTGCTGGGAATTCCAGGACGGGGAAGTCAGTATCTCAATTCTCCATCCAGAGGACTAATTCACAGCAGGTGTTGCAAAACTGCAAGATCCATCATCATGTGAGCATACTTGTCTGTGCCAAAACGAGGACAGGGGTGTGTTTGTAGGTGTTCGTTTGGTCAGAACAACACATTTAGCTGTTAAGGTCCACATAATATCACGATTTTTTTTCTTGTTTGCAATTGGTAAAAGTTATTACTAATCGTCTTATGCGCGAACCGTACTCTTAAATAAGCTTCATTTGATACAAGTTTGCTAGTGAATCATTTGAATCATGCCTGGAGTGAAACATCTTATGCTTACCTGCATCAAATGCAAAGTGCAAAACTTATAAACCCGGCTGACTTCATATAACACTTTGGAGTTTCTGACCTGGATTTTAACAAACCAGCAAAATCTTTTCTTTTGATGAAATACATACTTCCTATAAAAACAACCCCCAGATGTTTCTGTCCATTTTAATCAAGAATTAAGAAGTGCAAGGACAATCGTCCTATTTTCCATAATACATTGATCTCAAAATAAGAACAAATTATGGCTACTTTGTACTGAGTTTTTATTTAGAATAGAAATTGGGTTTAAGTTAATCAAAGACATCTGAGCACAGGTCTCAATATGAAAGAATAGCGAGGAAAGGGATTTAAAATTCGCTAGAATAGTAACAGTTCAGAGGGAAAGAGTTATGATTTATACCCAACATGAAGGTGTTAACAGTTTGATCATGTCTGGATGCAATTAACTGAAATGAAATCAATTATTATGATTTTGAATGTAGAACGTTTATGTTTCAATTAAAAGGAATTTAATAATGGATTTTAACATTTTAAAAATGAATCTATATTTCAGTCAAAAATGCAAACGATGCAGAAAAATGGTGATATGAATTCAAAGCTCATAACTTAGTCAATGGAAAAATACAATGTTTTTCTAAGAAATCAGGCCATTATTTAAAAAGTCCCCACTTCAAATAGCACTCCAATTATTGAAAACATGCTATGAAATCCAAGAGGGAAAGAAATATACTATTTCCATGTTCAGTTTTTGATAAATCATCAGTTAACTTCAGTTTGCAATTAACTAATCGATTATTACATGTTAACTGAAATTGAGTGACAAGGAAAAGCAACAAGTTAATAAAATAGCAAATCTGACATACCATTTGTGAAGCTCTGCGAATCTCTTTTCTGATATCTGCAGCTAGAAACCCATAAATGCCTTCATTCTCTTTCCCACGCTGATACAAGCCACTTGACATAATCTATACCATGTATCAAAACACACACGTGAGTTACTCCAAATGCAGAACTTAAAAGAAAACCAAAAGTAAAATTAAAAACAAATTATCTCAAAAGTGAGTTCTTCAGTTACCGGTGCCTTTTCAAGTTGATAGCCATCATTTTTTTTTTAAGTGATATACCAGAAAATCTGATACTCTGAGCAACAATTTGTTAGTTTAGCCTTAGTGAACTTTATTTCAGAATTAGCTCCTGTTGATCAGGATGAAGGAGACTCTGGGGAAGAGGCCGACAGTCAGTTTCTGTAAACAGACTTCTCCGTACCCGCGAGGAGCAGGCAGGGACGGGGCAAAAAGCAGGGCAGAAGGCAAGGATGGGGCTGCCGTGAGGGCTGAGGGCAAGGGTGGGGGAGAGGGTGCGGGTGCAGGCAGGGAAGAGGATGGGGAGAGGGGTGGGTGGGTGAGTGAGGGGTGGGTGGGTGAGTGAGGGGTGGGTGGGTGAGTGAGGGGTGGGTGAGTGAGGGAGGGGGTGAGTGAGTGAGTGAGTGAGGGGGGGGTGGGTGGGTGAGTGAGTGAGGGGGGGGTGGGTGGGTGAGTGAGTGAGTGAGGGGGGGGTGGGTGAGTGAGTGAGTGGGGGGGGGTGAGTGGGTGAGGGGTGGGTGGGTGAGTGAGGGGTGGGTGAGTGAGGGAGGGGGTGAGTGAGTGAGTGAGTGAGGGGGGGGTGAGTGAGTGAGTGAGTGAGTGAGTGAGTGAGTGAGTGAGGGGGGGGTGGGTGGGTGAGTGAGGGGGGGGTGGGTGGGTGGGTGAGTGAGGGGGGGGTGGGTGGGTGAGTGAGGGGTGAGTGAGGGGTGAGTGAGGGGTGGGTGGGTGAGTGAGTGAGTGAGGGGTGAGTGAGTGAGGGGTGGGTGGGTGAGTGAGTGAGGGGTGGGTGGGTGAGTGAGTGAGTGAGGGGTGGATGGGTGGGTGAGTGAGTGAGGGGTGGGTGGGTGGGTGAGTGAGTGAGGGGTGGGTGGGTGGGTGAGTGAGTGAGTGAGGGGTGGGTGGGTGAGTGAGTGAGTGAGGGGTGGGTGGGTGGGTGAGTGAGTGAGGGGTGGGTGGGTGGGTGGAGTGAGTGAGGGGTGGGTGGGTGGGTGAGTGAGTGAGGGGTGGGTGGGTGGGTGAGTGAGTGAGGGGTGGGTGGGTGGGTGAGTGAGTGAGGGGTGGGTGGGTGGGTGAGTGAGTGAGGGGTGGGTGGGTGGGTGAGTGAGTGAGGGGTGGGTGGGTGGGTGAGTGAGTGAGGGGTGGGTGGGTGGGTGAGTGAGTGAGGGGTGGGTGGGTGGGTGAGTGAGTGAGGGGTGGGTGGGTGGGTGAGTGAGTGAGGGGTGGGTGGGTGAGTGAGTGAGGGGTGGGGGGGTGGGTGGGTGAGTGAGTGAGGGGTGGGTGGGTGGGTGGGTGGGTGAGTGAGTGAGGGGCGGGTGAGTGAGTGAGGGGGTGGGTGGGTGAGTGAGTGAGTGAGGGGGTGGGTGGGTGAGTGAGTGAGTGAGGGGTGGGTGGGTGGGTGAGTGAGTGAGTGAGGGGTGGGTGGGTGAGTGAGTGAGTGAGGGGTGGGTGGGTGGGTGAGTGAGTGAGGGGTGGGTGGGTGAGTGAGTGAGTGAGGGGTGGGTGGGTGAGTGAGGGGTGGGTGGGTGAGTGAGTGAGGGGCGGGTGAGTGAGTGAGGGGCGGGTGAGTGAGTGAGGGGCGGGTGAGTGAGTGAGGGGCGGGTGAGTGAGTGAGGGGCGGGTGAGTGAGTGAGGGGCGGGTGAGTGAGTGAGGGGGGGGCGGTGGGGGGGGAGGGGGGTGGGTGAGTGAGGGGTGGGTGGGTGGGTGGGTGGGTGAGTGAGTGAGTGAGTGAGTGAGTGAGTGAGTGAGTGAGTGAGTGAGTGAGTGAGTGAGTGAGTGAGTGAGTGAGTGAGTGAGTGAGTGAGTGAGTGAGTGAGTGAGTGAGTGAGTGAGTGAGTGAGTGAGTGAGTGAGTGAGTGAGTGAGTGAGTGAGTGAGTGAGTGAGTGAGTGTGAGTGAGTGAGTGAGTGAGTGAGTGAGTGAGTGAGTGAGTGAGTGAGTGAGTGAGTGAGTGAGTGAGTGAGTGAGTGAGTGAGTGAGTGAGTGAGTGAGTGAGTGAGTGGGTGGGTGAGTGAGTGAGGGGGTGGGTGGGTGAGTGAGTGAGTGAGGGGTGGGTGGGTGGGTGAGTGAGTGAGGGGTGGGTGGGTGAGTGAGTGAGTGAGGGGTGGGTGGGTGAGTGAGGGGTGGGTGGGTGAGTGAGTGAGGGGCGGGTGTGAGTGAGGGGCGGGTGAGTGAGTGAGGGGGGGGCGGTGGGGGGGGAGGGGGGTGGGGGAGGGGGGTGGGTGAGTGAGGGGTGGGTGGGTGGGGGGGGAGGGGGGGTGAGTGAGGGGTGGGTGGGTGGGTGGGTGGGTGGGTGGGTGAGTGAGTGAGTGAGTGAGAGTGAGTGAGTGAGTGAGTGAGTGAGTGGGTGGGTGAGTGAGTGAGTGAGGGGGTGGGTGGGTGAGTGAGTGAGTGAGGGGTGGGTGGGTGGGTGAGTGAGTGAGGGGTGGGTGGGTGAGTGAGTGAGTGAGGGGTGGGTGGGTGAGTGAGGGGTGGGTGGGTGAGTGAGGGGGGGTGGGTGAGTGAGGGGGGGTGGGTGAGTGAGGGGGGGTGGGTGAGTGAGGGGGGGTGGGTGAGTGAGGGGGGGTGGGTGAGTGAGGGGGGGTGGGTGAGTGAGGGGGGGTGGGTGAGTGAGGGGGGGGTGGGTGAGTGAGGGGGGGGTGGGTGAGTGAGGGGGGGGGTGGGTGAGTGAGGGGGGGGGTGGGTGAGTGAGGGGGGGGTGGGTGAGTGAGGGGGGGGTGGGTGAGTGAGGGGGGGGGTGGGTGAGTGAGGGGGGGGGTGGGTGAGTGAGGGGGGGGGTGGGTGAGTGAGGGGGGGGGTGGGTGAGTGAGGGGGGGGTGGGTGAGTGAGGGGGGGTGGGTGAGTGAGGGGGGGGTGGGTGAGTGAGGGGGGGGTGGGTGAGTGAGGGGGGGGTGGGGTGGGTGAGTGAGGGGTGGGGTGGGTGAGTGAGGGGGGGGGTGGGTGAGTGAGGGGGGGGTGGGTGAGTGAGGGGGGGGGTGGGTGAGTGAGGGGGGGGGTGGGGTGAGTGAGGGGGGGGGTGGGTGAGTGAGGGGGGGGGTGGGTGAGTGAGGGGGGGGGGTGGGTGAGTGAGGGGGGGGGGTGGGTGAGTGAGGGGGGGGGTGGGTGAGTGAGGGGGGGGGGTGGGTGAGTGAGGGGGGGTGGGTGAGTGAGGGGGGGGGTGGGTGAGTGGGGGGGGGGTGGGTGAGTGAGGGGGGGGTGAGACAGCAGGGCTGGGTAGAGGGCAGGGGCGCTGAGTGGGGCTGAGTGAGAAGGCAGGGCAGGTGAAGGGGCGGGGGAGAGGGCAGAGGATGGGGACAAGGAGAGGATAAAGGAGAACACGAGGACAAATAGAGGATAAAGCAGAGTGCGAGGCAAACGTAGGATAAAGAAGAGCGCAGATATGAGAGGAGGATAAAGGAGAGCGCAAATATGAGAGGAGGATAAAGCAGAGTGCAGGGACAAGGTTTCTCTTCAATGCGCTGAATTAAAAAATCGAAGAATAACATTACAGGAAAGTGGTAAGCTGATTGGCTGGTGAGTAACTGATATTAGGAACTGTGTTTAGATAGCTGAAGATAAAAGAAACTTATTTTTTATTGGGAAAAGTATTATTTATTACCTGTATCTAGATTTGTTCTAATCTAAGACATTAATTGTAAATTTAAGACACGTCAAGAGAGGACAGCTGAGTGGAACGTGTGGCTCGTCACATGCGGGGAATCCATGACATTGCCGGTGTCCTTGATGATCAAATGTGCAGGAAGTGCTCCCAGCTGCAGAGCCTGGAGCTCCGTGTTTCGGAGTTTGAGCAACAGCTGGAGACACTGTGGCGCACCTGCAACCCTGAGAGTTACGTGAACACCACAGCTCTAAGGACTAGTGGAAAGAAGGAAATAAGGGACCACTGCACAGTCGAGAAAGAATAGGCAAGGTAGTGCAGAAGTCCTCTGGATCCCACTCACTAACTGATATTCGATTTTGGAAGCTGATGAGGGCGCTGGTACCTCACAGGAGTGCAGTCAGAGCCAAGCTTCTGGCACCACAAGTGGTTTGACTGTACAGAGTGGCGAGAAAAAAGAAAGGAAGAGTAATAGTGATAGGGAATTCTTTAGTCTAGAGAAGCAGATAGGCGCTTCTACAGTTGAAGACATGACTCCAAGAGGTATGCTGCCTCCCTGGTGCCAGGTTCAGGGATGTCACTGAATGGCAGCCTGAACGGTGAGGGTGAGAGGTTAGAGGTCGTGGTACACGTCGGCACCAATGATATCGGCAAAGTGAGAATTCAAGAAACTAGGCAGTAGGTTAAAAAGCAGTACCTCAATGGCTGTAATCTCTGGATAATCCTCATACCATGTGCTAGCAAGTATATAACTAGGAAAATATGAATAAATGACTCAGGAATTGGCGCATCAGGGAAGATTTTAGATTCCTGGATCACTGGGACCATTTCTGGGGAAGGAGGTACATGTACAAACAGGGTGGTCTGCACCTGAACAAACTGAGATAAAATAAAGGAAGCAAGTCAGAGTGAGTTCAGCCATAAGAACATAAGAAATAGGAGCAGGAGTAGGCCATCTAGCCCTTCGAGCCTGCCCCACCATTCAATAAGATCATGGCTGATCTGAAGGGAATCAGTTCCACTTCCCCACCTGCTCCCCATAACCCTTAATTCCCTTGTCTATCAGAAATCTATCTACCCGTGACTTAAACATATTCAACGAGGTAGCCTCCGCCACTTCAACGGGCAGAGAATTCCAGAGATTCACCACCCTTTGAGTGAAGAAGTTCCTCCTCAACTCCGTTCTAAACTTCCCTCCCCTTATTTTGAGGCTGTGCCCTCTAGTTCTGCTATCCTTTCTAAGCGGGAAGAATCTCTCTACCTCTACCCTATCCAGCCCCTTCATTATCTTGTATGTCTCTATAAGATTCCCCCTCAGCCTTCTAAACTCCAATGAGTACAGACCCAGTCTATTCAATCTCTCTTCATAAGCTAACCCCCTCATCTCGGGTATCAGCCTGGTGAACCTTCTCTGTACTCCCTCCAAGGCCAAAATATCCTTTCGCAAATACAGGGACCAAAACTGCACTCAGTACTCCAGCTGCGGCCTCACCAGTGCCCTGTACAATTGCAGCAATGCCTCCCTGCTTTTATATTCTATCCCCCTCGCTATAAAGGCCAACATTCCATTCGCCTTCTTGATCACCTGCTGCACCTGCAGACTGGGTTTTTGCGATTCGTGCACAAGGACTCCCAGGTCCCTCTGCACCGTAGCACGCTGCAGCTTTTCGCCCTTTAAGTAATAACCTCTCCTACCATTATTTCTACCAAAATGGATAACCTCACAATTGCTAACGTTATACTCCATTTGTCAGGTCCTCGCCCACTCACTCAGCCTATCCAGATCACTCTGCAGACTTTCCGCGCCTTCCACGCAATTCACTTTTCCACTCATCTTCATGTCATCAGCAAATTTTGTTACGCTACACTCAGCCCCTCCTCCAGATCATCTATGTAAATGGTAAACAGCTATGCTGAGTGTCAAGCGAGTAATGCAAGGCTGGATGGAGTGTAATAGGTAAGGCTGATGAGTCAAGAGCACTGATACATGGAAGTGTGATATTGCTGTCATCACAGAAACATAGCTGAATGAAGAGCAAGAACGGCAACTCAACATTCCAGGGCATAAGATATTTAGGTGAGACAGAGGAAAATGTAAAAAGGGAGATGGTAAAACATTATTAATTAAGGAGTTAATTACTACTATAAGAGATGAAATCTTGGAAGGGTCTTCACACAAGGCTTTGTGGGTAGAACTTAGAAATGATAAGGGACCAGCCACATTACTGGGAGTGTATTATAGGCCTCCAAATAGTGGGAAATAGAGGACATTCACAGTGGTGTGTAAGAGTAATAATTGGATAATGGTACTCGGGGATTTCAACTTTCCCAACATAAATTGGGATAGTCACATTGTTAAGGGTTTAGAGGGAACGGGTTTCTTGAAATTTATCCACGGGAATTTTTTTTTAATCCATGTATAGAAGGTCCAAAAGGGATGCAGTGCTGGATGTGATTCTAGGGAACAAAGCCAGACAAATTTTCATTGTGGCAGTGGGGGAGCGCTTTAGCAAAAGCAACCACAACAAGATATGGTTCAAATTTGTATTGGACAAGGAGAAAGATGGACTGCAAAAGTTGGCTTTGGATTAGGAGAAGGCAGATTTTATTAAAATAAGGCAGGATCTGGCCAAAGTTGACTGGGAACAGCTCCATGCAGTATGTCAACAGCGGAACAGTGTGGGGCCTTAAAAAAGGAGCTGGGGAGAGTACAAGTCCAACACATTCTCGTTCGAGGGAATGTAGCGTGATGACTGCAGCCAGGCTAATGAGGTTGGCTTGCTACAGTATGAAGTACAACCATAGGTTGTCGGGCTCCCAAGCTTGCCCCCTCTGTGGTCTTGTGAGGAGGAGGGGGGGGAAAAGGAGGGAAGAGGGGGGGAAAAGGAGGGAAGAGGGGGGGAAAAGGAGGGAAGAGGGGGGGAAAAGGAGGGAAGAGGGGGGGAAAAGGAGGGAAGAGGGGGGGAAAAGGAGGGAAGAGGGGGGAAAAGGAGGGAAGAGGGGGGAAAAGGAGGGAAGAGGGGGGGAAAAGGAGGGAAGAGGGGGGGGAAAAGGAGGGAAGGGGGGGAAAAGGAGGGAAGAGGGGGGAAAAGGAGGGAAGAGGGGGGGAAAAGGAGGGAAGAGGGGGGAAAAGGAGGGAAGAGGGGGGGAAAAGGAGGGAAGAGGGGGGGAAAAGGAGGGAAGAGGGGGGGAAAGGAGGGAAGAGGGGGGGAAAGGAGGGAAGAGGGGGGGAGGAGAGGGGAGGGGGAAAGAGGGGGAAGGAGGGGAGGGGGAAGAGGGGGAAGGGCAGTGGTGGGGGGGGGTGGGGCAGTGGTTGGGGGGGGCAGGGCGGGGGTGGGGGGCGCTGCGGTCAGGGACTCAGCCAAGGAGCGGGTGAATATCTCAACAGTAGAGTGGCAAATGTGGTACCCTTATTCCAGAAAAGATGCAAGGACTGTCTTGACACCACATGCCAACTTGTTCCACGTCAGCGGTCAGTAGGGTTTTAGAATCCATAATCCTCGGGGAAAAAAAATGCTCTGGCCATGTAGATACCATCTCTTACACTGCAGCCTTGCTGTTATGGTGTTCCAGACCCCAGGAAGCACTCGGTAAACCAAATGTATCACCTTGGCAAGAAAACCTGACATTAATACATAATCCAACCATATTGTAGAAATCACTTCCGTTCCTATCAATATCTGCCAATGCCTACCAGTACCTTGATTGCTACTAAACACTATTTGCCCATTTTCAATCTGAAAACATTTCCTATAATCTTCCTTTTATCTTCGAAATTCCTAATGGGCATAAAATGTATCCATTGCTGGAGTAATAGACAAGAATAATCAAAGAATAGGATTTAGCTTTCAAAAAGAATGGAAAGAATTTCAGAATTCTATTGTCAAGCAAAAGATCACAAAAAGCACAACCTATAAACTATTTTAAGTGATCAGAGGGTTTATTGCAAGATATAACATACAAAGAACAAATAAATCAAAATCAAAGAACAAAGCAAAGTACAGCACAGGAATAAGCCCTTCAGTCCTCCAAGCCCATGCCAATCATGATGCCCAAACGGAACTAAAAAAACTTTCTGCCTTTACTTGGACCATATCCCTCCCTATTCACGTACTCACCCAGATGCCTCTTAAATGTTGCTCATGTGCCTGCTTCCACCAGCATTCCAGGCACCCATCAGTCTCTGCGTGAAAAACGTCCCTCACACATCTCCCTTAAACTTTCCCCCTCTCACTTTCAACCTGTGCCCCCTTGTAACCCTGGGAAAAAGCCCTCGACTATCCCCCTATCTCTCTGCCTTTCATAATTTTGCAGACCTCTATTAGGTCTCCCCCCAGTCTCCATCTTTATAATGAAAACAATCCCAGTTTATTCAACCTTTCCTCATTATCAACATCCGAGACCAGGCAACATCCTGGTGAACCTTCTTTGCAGTCTCTCCAAAGTGTTCTTCTGGTAGTCTGGCAGTCAAAACTGAACTCAATCCACCAAATACGACCTAACCAAGCTTTTATATAGCTGCAACAATTTGCCAACTCTTGTACAAAATGTCTGAGCCAATGAAGACATGTGTGCCACATCCCTTCTTAATCACCTCAGCCACCTGTGTTGTCACTTTTAGGATACTGTGGATCTGTAGCAAAGATGTTCATGTTCCTAACGGTTCTGCCATTTACAATATAATTCACATCTAAATTTGATCCTCCAAAATGCATCACCTTGCATTTGTCCGGATTAAATTCCATCTGCTGTTTCTGTACCCAAGTCTCCAATCTATGTCCTGTGGTAGCCTCTGACAATCCCCTGCACTATCAGCATCTCCATTAATCTTCGTATCATCTATAAACTTATCAGATCCCCCACATTTTCCTCAAGTCATTTTTATATACTACAAACAATGAGATCCCAGCATTGAGCCCTGTAGAACGCCACTAGGTACAGATCTCCATTCTGAAAACCACCCATCACTACTCTCAATTTTCTATGACCAAGCCAGTTGTGTCTCCATCTAGCCACCCCACCCCACCCCGAATCCCACGTGGTTTCAGTCTTTGTACCAGTCTGCGATGTGAGATCTATTGTAATGAATCTATTGTTATGAACAGCATATTCTCCAACTCACTGAAGATCCTCAGAATCACAGAAGGCAGGTACTTGGCCCATCATGTCTGCCCTGGCTCTGCAAACGAGCATTATAACTTAGGGCCATTGCCATGCCTTTTCCCTGTAGCCCTGCACACAATTTTAGTCAAGTAATCATTTAGTGGCTGATTGGAGGGGGGAAGGGGGAGGGGGGGTGCCAAGTGTAGAATTCTTAGTATGAGGCCCTTCATTTTAGTTTTATTTATAATAAGTACAAAGAACAAAGAACATCACAGCACAGGAAACAGGCCCTTCGGCCCAACGAGCCCACCCCGCCATTTCAAGTAGAAGAGGTAAAGTGCCTTTTAAATATAGTGAGAATTCACAATGTGCCTGGAACAAAATAAGCAAAAGTATTATAAACTGCAATGGTATTATAAACTGTATAACACACATTAACCAAGTATTATAAGCTTAAAGTGTGTTTTCAATATACATGTATTGTGCACCTTGGCCAACTTCATTCTGAATGCAGCATGATGGGAAACAGAATGGTAAACAGACTGACCTCTTTTAATACAATGGAGCATAGAAAGGCAATTTCTCTTATCTGTTTTTTGATGTGTGCAAAAGCAAGCTTAATAGGTCTGGTATGTAAAGGAGTCAATTCATTCATGGGTAGTGTAGTGTGCAAAAACCATAAAAATGGCTACCTGGCATAAAAATAGACATTAAGCAGGCACTAACTTTCAATGCAGACAACTACTTGAAATTTAACACATACAGGACAGAATTCATACATGAATTAAACATACAGGGAACAAATACTACAGGAAGCCAGGCACCTTAAAAGATAAAGATAGTCCTGGGACAGTGGGGTCTAATAGGGGGATTAGCCACAAGTAGGAATACATAAATGCGGGAAAACCAATTACTGCATGAATAGACCGAAACAAAGTTATTGATAAAGAGGAAATGTATCCATTCATGGAACAATGCGATATTGAAATGGTCATGTCTGTATCTGCCCATAACAACGTGTTAAACAATGTTCACGTATTTGATTACAATGACGTGTTAATGGTGTCTGGTCCATCTATTGTGTAAAATGTATAAAGATGGACCGTTCCTATTGTATTGTTGAGAAAAGGTAGCTGCCCAGCACTGCGGAGTGCCTTTTCTCCATGAAGCTTCGTTAAATAAAACTGTGTTGTTGCACCCCCAGTCTGACTCCGAAGTGGTAATTTCCCACAATAATTGGCGTAGTCAGCGAGGATCCTATTACTGGTGAGATCGAATGGCCACGATCGGAACTGGGGTAGAGATCACTGAATCTGAGACAGTCGGGCAGGGTCAAGAATACAGTTTGCAAGGGGTTAAACTTAAGGGATATTTGTAGTAATAAGTAGTGTTGTATATGGTATACTGGTAAGTACTAACTGCTGATAGTGATAAGTAACTGTGACTTGTGCTGACCAACAAGAGGACAAGGTAGTGCCTGTCTCTGAACCTCACCTTAGACCGGATGTTAAGAGGGGAAATCCCCCATGCTATGGTCGGGTAAATAGGAAAAGAGACACCAAGGGCACTTAGGATTGTGAAGCACAAGTGGCAGAGGTCAGTTAACATCAAACTCTGTAGTGGCAAACAAACGCAGAGTTGCCATCTGATTGCATGAAAGTTTGTGAAGTTGGGAACTGCAGTGTCAATGTTGTGAAAGCGGGGCAGAAAAGGAGCCTGATCAACTCTGACCTAACCTGGACTTGGGTGGAGAAGCACAATGCCGAGGTGGTAACAGTATAAATTGATACCCTGTAACGGCAGTGATACATGGTGTTAAGAGTAGTAATAGTGGCCGGGGGTAGTGAAGTCCCTACGGTAGACAGCTCACTTTACTAGGGAGTAATCATGGCCAGGGTAATGGAGTCTGCGAAATGGCAGATAATGAAGTTAAAAAGGGAATCTGCAGGTTCCCTTGTTACATGGGGGAAAACCATAAAGATGGATACCTGGCATTAAAAATAGCTGCCTGGCACATGAAGGGTTAAAAGACATTAAGCAGGCACTGACTTTCATTGCAGACAACTACTTGAAATTTAAAACATACAGGACAGACAGTTATTTGAATTAAACGTACTGGGAATGAATACTGCAGGAAGCCAGGCACCTTAAAAGATAAAGATAGTCCTGGGACAATGAGGTCTGATTGGGAGATTAGCCACAAGTAGGAACAGGAATACATAAATGCAAGAAAACCAATTACTGTATGAATAGACCAAAACTAAGTTATTGATAAAGAGGAAATGTATCCATTCATGGAACAATGCGATGTTGAAATGCTCATGTCTGTATTTGTCCATAACAATGTGTTAAACAATGTTCACCTATTTGATTACAATGATGAGTTAATGGTGTCTGGTCCATCTATTGCGTAAAAGGTATTAAGATGGACTGCTCCTATTGTATCGTTGAGAGAAGGTAGCTGCCCAGCACTGCGGAGTGCTGGTGCCTTTTGTCCATGAAGCTTTGTTAAATAAAACTGTATTGCTGCACCCCCAGTCTGACTTCGAAGTGGTAATTTCCCACAACAGTAGCAAGGCTGGAGATGTCTCTCAAGCTGATAACAAGAGGCCAGATTTGGAAAGAAAATGACTCCTTTTGCCAATTAAAATTCACAGACGTGAATTGCCTTGGTTATCGGAATTGATGCAAGTCAGGTTTCCTAGGTAATGGAGTAGGAACCTACAGGGGTAATGAGCTAATGATCTCCTATTCCTGTTGACAGATGGAATGTTATTGGCTGAGGTAATAATGTGTAATATTGTAACTGGATCCTCCAGTCTGATTGACAACGTTGTGCAGGATATTGAAATGTTCAGAATAATGTAACAACTTTACAACTGTGAGATTAGCTCAGAGTGGACAGTCAACCTTCACTGACTGTGTCTCTCTCCTAATGCATATATTAGCAAATAAATTCCTTTTCATTCTTTAACTATACACTGTCTTTTGTAGTCTATGTATTGGTTGAATGAGGCCAACTAAATACCAGTGGGAAACCTCAGAAAATTCCTCTTACAATTTGGCGCTGCGACAGCAGTGACTGGCAGCAAGACGTGTTCCCAAAAGGTGGATGAATGCATTCTTTAAATACCACCCGGTAGTCAGGGGGCTATGTGTCTTGCAGCCAGAAGCTAGAAGTTGAGTATCTTGGACTGGGGAAGAGGTGCGAAAGCGGTATGTAGGTAAAGAGCCCATGCTTAACATAGGAGAGGATGGAGATGGACACTCGGATCTCCTATGGAATGGAGCACAAAGCTGTATGGGTAGAAGAAGCATTTGCAGAGAAACTATGTTTAAATATAGCGGGGCCAGGGACAGACACAGATCTCTGATGCAGAGTGAAGAGGCCAAACCTCTTAAAAGTGAAAATAAATCTTATTTTGGATTAATCTGGTTCAGGCTTTTGGAGTATTTGAAGTAATGATGTCCATCTGAGCAAACTTACTCCGCCCCTGCTGAAACAAGTAGAGAATTAATGCATTCTGTCCCAGATAGGCTGGATGTTTGTAAGACTTGCAGTAGTTTTAAGACATAAAATCAAAAATCTAACAAAAAGGGGAGAGAACTTTTAGTGGGGAGTTACGTAAGGTAGAATGGGAGTGTGTGTTTAATGATGGGAATTATTATACTGCCATAATGCATTCTAGTTGAGATGTGTGACGTGGATATGCAAAGTTAGTGAATCAATCACTAGATTGGAGTAGTTCTGAACACAAAGAATATGGGATGATTGAAAACTGTATTAAATGCCAGATGGGCTAAAAGGGACACCCCGCCTATAACACCAAATTGACAGATTAATATAATTAGAGATGAGGGAAATAATTCAGTGGAATGAGAAAGGAAAATGAACGGGATGAAAAAAAATACGTTCTAGAGGAGCTAATAATAAACAAAGCAGAGAATTAAAAGTGGGATTCATTGGATACAACAAGACATCTAAAGGGATTCTAGGAAGTAGAATGCAGTTTAGGTGATAGCGATGGATGAAGGGACGAAGTTTTCTTAAAGGAAAGAAGAGATAAGATAGACACTAATGGGCAGTTAAAAGCCCACAACACTGTTTTCTGAGGTTGGGATGATTCTGACATAAGAAAATGTGCTGTAACAAATTACCTTAATAAAATTATGTTAGAAAAGTTAAATTAGAAAAATAAAAATAAGTTATGGCCTGGCATCAAATTGAAAGACTTGATTTCTGTTTCAAAGATCTTATTATGATATAGAATTTGGGGAAAAAAATTCCAGAGAAAAGCATGGAATAGGGAACTTGGGGAAATAAATAGTGATGTCTTGAAGAGTGTACATATTACAGAGGTGGTGGTGCTGGAAGTCTTAATGCGCATCAAGGTAGATAAACCCCCAGACCAAAGTATATCCCAGGACATTGTGCGAGGCTAGGGAGGAAATTGCAGGTCCTTTAGCTGAGATATGTGAATCGTCAATATCAAGCATGAGGTGCCTGAAGAATGGAGAATGGCAAATGTTGTACCTTCGTTTAAAAAGGACTGCAGGGAAAAGCCTGGGAGCTATAGGCCAGTGAGCCTCATATCTGTGGTGGCTAAGTTGTTGGAAGGTATTTTGAGAGACAGGATCTACAGGCATTTAGAGATGCAAGGACTGACGGCTTTGAGAGTGGAAAATCGTGTCTCACAAATTTGATTGAGTTTTTTGAAGAGGTAACCAAGAAGGTAGATGAAGGCAGCGCAGTTGATGTTGATGTTGTCTACATGGACTTCAGCAAGGCCTTTGACAAGGTACCGCATGGTAGGTTGTTGCATAAAGTTAAATCTCACGGAATCCAGGGTGAATGGATATAAAATTGACTTCTGGCTATAGAGGGTTGTTTTTCAAACTGGAGGCCTGTGGCCAGTGGTGTGCTGCAGAGATCAGTGCTGGGGCTACTGTTGTTTGTCATTTATATTGGTGATTTGGATGAGAATATAGGAGGCATGGTTAGTGAGTTTGCAGATGACACAAAGATTGGTGGCATAGTAGGCAGTGAAAAAAAGGTATCTCTGATTGCAACGGGATCTTGATCAATTGGGCCAATGGGCTGACGAACGACAGATGAAGTTTAATTTAGATATATGCGAGGTGATGCATTTTGGTAGACTGAACCAGGGGCATGTCTTTTCACAGTTAATGGTAGGGCATTGGGGAAAGTTATAGAACAAAGAGATCTAGGGTTACATGTTCATAGCTCCTTGAAAGTGGAATCACAGGTGGACAGAGTGGTGAAGAAGGCATTGAGCATGCTTGGTTTCATCGGTCAGAACACTGATTACAGGAGTTGGGACGTCTCGTTGAATTTGCACAAGACATTAGTATGGCTACACTTGGTATACTGTGTGCAATTCTGGTCACCCTATTATAGATAGGATATTATTAAACTAGAAAGATTGCAGAAAAGATTTAATAGGATGCTACCAGGAGTTGATGGTTTGACTTATAAGGAGAGGCTGGATAGACTGGGATTTCTTTGTTCTTTCTCTGGAGCGTAGGAGGCTGAGGGGTGACCTGATAGAGGTCTATAAAATAATGATGAGCATAGATAAAGTAGATAGTCAATATCTTTTCCCAAAGATAGGGGAGTCTAAAACTAAAGGTTTAAAGTGAGTGGGGAGAGATACAAAAGTGTCCAGAGGGGCAACTTTTTCATACAGAGGGTGGTGAGTGTCTGGAACAAGCTGCCAGAGGTAGTAGTACAATTTTATCTTTTAAAAAGCATTTAGATAGTTACATGGATAAAATGGGTATAGAGGAATATAATCCCAAATGCAGGCAATTGGGATTAATTTAGGGATTTTAAAAAAAAGGGAAGCATGGACAAGTTGGGCCAACGAGCCTGCTTCCACGCTGTAAACCTCTATGACCCTACGACTCTAGGACTGGGGGAAGGTTATTTGTGTACAAAGGTTTTTCACTGGAAAAAGGACAAGTATTGAAGACTGTTTAACTATTGTAGGAATTTTGCAGAACATTATGTCCAAGTGATAAAGCTCTTACAGGACTCGATAAAGGGAGGAAGAGATAGATAGAAAAGATAAAGTGGGGAGATATAGAACAATAGGCATTTTCAGATTTGAAGCAGGCTTTGGTGACAGCCCCAGCTTTGGGACTGCCAGACATTACCAAAATATTCCACATTTTCTGTGAGGAAAATGATGGCACACAGGCAGCTGTAGTTGCTCAGCAGCATGGGAACAAATTGAGACCTGTGGGGTATTACTCCATTCAGTTAGATTCGGTTGCCAGAGAGATGCATTGCTGTGTGAGGGCACTAGCGTGCGCCTCGTGGGCAGTGTGTCGGAACATCTCACCTTAGCGGGAAAAATAATCCTCCACAGTCCAGCTCCTACAAACGGGGAGACTGAAAGGGGTCAGTGATGGGAGATGTTCAAAATGGGAGGCGAATCTCTTACCGGAAGATAAGCATTGTAGTGATCAGCAGAGATGTCAGGGAAAACCCAGCAGGGAGACTGACTGTTCAGGACACGGAACTTGAACGTGCCACAGAACTAAATGAAGCAGCATGTGAAGGATTCGCGCAAGAGTCACTGGCAGGCTTTTTCTTATTCATTCAGGGGACATGGACATTACTGGCTGGCCAGCATTTATTGCCCATCCCTAGTTGCTCTTGAGGTGGTGATAGTGAGCTGCTTTCTTGAATCACTGCAGTCCATGTTCTGTGGGTTGACCCACAATGCCATTAGGGAGGGAATTCCAGGATTTTGACCCAGCAACTGCGAAGGAACCGCAATATATTTCCAAGTCAGGATGATGAGTGGCTTGGAACAGAACTTGCAGGTGGTAGTGTTCCCACTTTTCTGCTGCCCTTGTTCTTCTAGGCAGAAGTGGTCATGGGTTTGGAAGGTACTGTCTAAGAATCTTTAGTGAATTGCTGCAGTGCATCTTGTGGACAGTACACACTGCTGCTACTGAGCATCAGTGGTGGATGGATTGAATGTTTGTAGATGAGGTGCCAATCAAGCGGGCTGCTTCGTCCTGGATGGCGTCAAGTTTGAGTGTTGTTGGAGCTGCACCCATCCAGGAAATGGGGAGCATTCCATCACGCTCCTGACTTGTGTCTTGTAGGTGGCTTTAGGGAGTCAAGAGGTGAATTACTCGCCACAGTATTCCTAACCTCTGATCTGCCCTTGTAATCACTGTGTTTATGTGGTGAGTCCTGTTGAGTTGCTGGGCAATGGTAACCCCAAGGATGTTGACAGTGGGGTGTTCAGTGATGAATGTCAAGGGGCAGTGGTTAGAGTGTCTCTTATGGGTGACAGTCATTGCCCGTCATTTGCATGGCGCAAACGTTAGTTGCCACTTGTCAGCTCAAGCCTGGGTATTGTCCAGATCTTATTGCATTTGAACATGAACTGCTTCAGTATCTGAGGAGTCACGCATGGTGCTGAACATTGTGCAATCAGCAAGCATCCCCACTTCTGACCTTATGACAGAGGGAAGATCATTGATGAAGCAGCTGAAGTTTATTGGGCCTAGGACACTAACTCCAATCTGCAGAGAGTTTGGCCCCAATACCCATTGATTCCAATTTCACTAGAGTTGCATGATGTTACATTTGGTCTATTAGATCTGCAGCGCACCCTAGTAGAGCCAGGGCATCCCTGCAAGATTAAAATGGGAAGTCAGCCGAGACCCAAAAGGACCCTGGGAAAATTTACAAATGGATTTTACAGGGCCATTAACACCGGTACAGGGAAAAACATACTGTTTCATAATTGTAGATCAATTTACTTGACGGCTTGAAGCATTCTCATGTAAAGATGCCACAAATACAACAGTGGCTGTGATATTAGCAAAAGAAATAATTCCAGATAGGGATTGGCTCTTCAGCTAGATTCACGGGGAGAGTTTTGAAAGAGGTCTGTCGAATGTTGGGAATAAAACATAACACATCACCCTCACAGTTCAAGGATGGAGGAGAAGATGAATCGAACACTAAAGAACAGTTTAGGCAAGGCTATCTTAGGAGGAGGAAATAACTGGGTGCAGTCCTTACCTGCAATATTACTGTGTCAAAGGGCTATTCCTGCTCACGGAACAGGATTAACCCCTTTTGAGCTGATGACAGGGAGAGCAATGCACCTCTCAGAGGATACAGTTACAGGTGGAGGAGAATTAGAAATAAGCCGAGGCACAGTATTTCAGTGTATGAGGGATCTAATAGACTTCTGGCATTTTCTCAAGAAGCAGGTGATCATGCAACACCTGCACCAAGATTGCACTAAGTTGGCAGGAGAAAGTATTCCCAAGTTGCCTTCAGTGGGAGATAAGGTAATGGTGAAACTCATGACAGATTAAAAAGGGGCTAGGAACTCAAGAGGAGGGCCTTTTGATGTGGTGGTTACAGGTCAGACACGTACCCTAATTGATGATAAACGTGGCCGGAACTGGAGACACTGGACCCAACTAAAGCCGTACCCTGGTGTTAAGCCCCAAAATAGTGAACTTGACCCAGTGTCGCACTATCTGTAACCCCCATGACTTGCCTGGGCTTGTAAAATCTCACTTACTGTCCTGTCTGGAGACAATACACATCTCTTTAACCTATGCTAATGCTATCTCCACTCACATTTCGCATCTTTAAGACTTGAATAGCAGGTTAGCTGCGAAGACTTGCATTCTAATCACTACTCTGTAAACTGTACGTGTCTTTAAATGCCTTTCTTTGATCAGAACCTTTCACAAACCTGACAAAGGAACACCATTTCCAAAAGCTCGTGGGATTACTATCAAATAAACTGGTTGGACTTAAACCTGGTGTTATGAGACTTCTTACTGTGTTTACCCCAATCCAACGCCGGCATCTCTACATCATGACTTCTATGAGATAGTCAGTTACTTACCCAATTAGCCAAATTTCCTTCTATCCTACACCTCCTTACATTTTTCATAAGCCTACCATGGGGAACCTTATCAAACGCCTTACTAAAATCCATGTATACGACATCAACTGCTCTACACACTTAGGTGTCTCTTCAAATAATTCAATCAAATTTGAGAGGCAAGACATACCCTCATGAATCCGTACTGACTATCCCGGATTAAGCTGTATCTTTCCAAATGGTCATAAATCCTATCCCTCAGGACCTTTTCCATGAATTTACCGACCACTAACTGGTCGATAGTTACCAGGGTCATTCCTATTTCCTTTCTTGAACAGAGGAACAACATTTGCCACCCTCCAGTCCTCTGGCACAATCCCCAGGAACCAAAGATCAAAAGCTAAAGGTGCCGCAATCTCATCCCTTGCCTCCAAAGTATCCTTGGATGTATCCCATTCGACCCAGGGGACTTAACGACCCTCAGGTTTTTCAGAATTGCTCATACACCTTCCCTCAAAACATCTACCTCCTCCATCCTATCAGCCTGTATCACACTTTCAAGTAGAAAGAGAGAGAATTTGATTAGATCCAATTTATTTTGTTTGCTAATTTTAAGACCGCAAGGCCTTGTATTACAGATTATATGCAACCCTTGACCGCAAGGGTTGTATTACAGATTATATGCCAGCAGAAGAAATTTGGAGCTCTAAAACAAAGGCTACAATCAAGGCACAGCTCTAATCAAAATCAACCGGACATCCCCCGATGCAAAAGCAAGTCAAGTCGTGAGCACATGCAAAGTGTGGCATGGTGATTGTACAAGTTTTGTAAACAAGATGTATTATTACTTGACATTTATAATCAAATGCAACCGTTGATCAGACAGAAGTTGTAGAGACTGCTATAATTAATGCATATGATTATATCTTTTTAGTATTGAATGTACAGATTTTGATTCAGGTGGAACCAGCAATTGAGATCCTTCAGCATTCCTCTGGGAGGGTATGTGTTAATACTTAGTTATATATGGCGCAAAGATATGCTAAATTGATCAGTCAGGCGACATGTTGGGTATGTTGGCACATCCCCATTCACGGGGGGGGATTACCATTACAACCAATGCCCTTAAAATGGTCAGAATTGGTAATGGTGGATCAAACAGCCCAGAATACCAAGTATCCTGGACACCACAGAATTCAACAATAGAGTGTTAAGGAAAGAATTTCATAAGTGAATCTTGTGCAGGGAGGTTAGGTCATATAAACACCTATCTATAACCTAAGGAAATCAGCTCCTAGTTTAGTTTTAAAAACATAAGAACATAAGAAATAGGAGCAGGAGTAGGCCATCTAGCCCTTCGAGCCTGCCCCGCCATTCAATAAGATCATGGCTGATCTGAAGTGGATCAGTTCTACTTTGCCGCTTTCTCCCCATAACCCTTAATTCCCCTATCAAAAACCTATCTACCCGTGACTTAAATATATTTAGCGAGGTAGCCTCCACCACTTCAACAGGCAATTCCAGAGATTCACACCCTTTGAGTGAAGAAGTTCCTCCTCAACTCTGATCTAAACTGCCCCCCCTTATCTTGAGGCTGTGCCCACTAGTGCTGCTATCCTTTCTAAGCAGGAAGAATCTCTCTACCTCTACCCTATCCATCCCCTTATATGTCTCTATAAGATCCCCCTTCATCCTTCTAAACTCCAACGGGTACAGACCCAGTCTTTTTAGTCTCTCTTCATAGTCCAACCCCCTCATCTGCTGTAATCAGCCTAGTGAACCTCCTCTGCACTCCCTCCAAGGCCAATATATCATTCCATTTAAAATAGTTTTAAAACAGTTTAAGTTTAAAATAGCCAACATCAAAACCAAAAGGGTTATATTGTGCTAGAATCATGGAAGGCCAAGGGAAAAACTTAGGAATAAATGAACATGACTACATGGTAGATTGAACCACCCAGTTATGCCCGAGTCCACCCAGTAATGACCAATCTTGCAATATTTCTTATTGTTTCAGAGGAGGCAACACTTATCCAATTCCCAATGGAACATTGTGGATTTGTGGGGATAAGGCACATCCTTGGCTCCCTGTCAGATGGAAGGAGCCACATTACCTTGGATATGTCTTACATATATCACACTCCTAAACTCCCTCTCCTGCCAAGACATCAGTGAGTTATTACAGAAACAGAATGGTTCTTTGGCATATTGTTTCCCCAATATGAAGTAGATAACGCAATGCATGAAATTCTGTTCTACGCTCCATTTTGGAGGAAATCGCCATTGATACGGCAACTGCCCTTGCTAGAGTTAATGATAAGATGGTAGCCACGCGCACTGTGGTACTCCAACACAAATTGGCATTGGATTATGTCTGGGCGGCAAGTGGTGGGACTTGTGCAGTGATTGGATGAGTATTGCAGATACATACCAGATAATTCAGAAAAGATAACTAATCTGTTTAATCGTAACAGAAAAGAGGTGGAGAATCTCAAAGACCGTCAACCATTTACCTTAGGTGTTTGGCTCCCAGGCTGGCTGGGCTCCAGATTACAGTATTCTTCATGGTGATCTTGGCATTGATGGTGCTTGACAATATAATTAAGTGTGCCTGTGCAAGGTTGTCCAAGGCCACAGAAGGGATTGGCAGTTAAGTTGATCAAGCATGGGTACGAAGGGACCAGTCATCCTTCAGGACACAGGAACAAGTATTGGGACAGTTCTATTTAGTGACCTTATCTTGGGCTATAGCCAAGGGCCAAAAGCAGGAACTGATGGGGGGTATTACAGAATTCTTAGTATGAGGCCTTCATTTTAGTTTTACTATAATAAGTAGACGAGGTCAATTATAAAGTGCCTTTTAAATATAATGAGAATTCAGTGTGCCTGGAACAAAATACAGAAAGATACTATAAACTGCAATGGTATTATGAACTATAAAACCACAAATTAACCAAGTATTATAAGCTTAAACTGCGTTTTCAATATATGCATATTGTGCACCTTAGAAACCGAACAGTGCAGAAAGAGGCCATCTGGCCCATCAAGTCTGCACCAATTACAATCTCACCCAGGCCCTACCCCCATATCCCTACGCACTTACCCACTAATCCTTCTAACCTACATATCTCAGGACACTAGGGGCAATTTTTTGCACGTCCAATCAACCTAACCCGCACTTCTAAGAGTGCGGGAGGAAACCAGAGCACCCAGAGGAAACCCACGCAGACATGAGGAGAATGTGGGAAAAAAAAGCAAACTCCACACAGACAGTGACCCGAGCCAGAAGTCGAACTCAGACCGCTGGGGCTGTGAAGCAGCAGTGCTAACCACTGTGCTACCGTACCGCCCCTTGGCCAACTTCCTTTTGAATGCAGCATGATGAGAAACAGTGGTAGACAGACCAACTTCTTTTAATACAATATAGCAGAGAAAGGCAACTTCTCTCATCTGTTTTTGGATACGCAAAAACACGTTTAATAGGCCTCATTCGTAAGGGAGTGGATTCGTTCATGGGTAGCGAGGCTGAAGATATCTCTCAAGCTGATAAGAGGCCAGATTTGGCAGAGAATGACTCCTTTCGCCAATTAAAAGTCACAGATGTTAGTTATGTTCTTATGGTCTTGGTTACCGGAATTGACGTGGGTTAGGTTTCCTAGGTAACGAGGATGAACCTACAGGAGATCATTAGCTCGTTGTCCCTATTCCTGTTGACAGGTGAAATGTTACTGACTGAGGCAGTAGTGTCAAATATTGTAATTGGACCCTGCAGTTTGATTGATGAGGCTGGGCGGGATATGTTCACAATATGATTCTACAACTGCGAGATTTGCTCAGAGAGGAGAGTAAACCCTCAGTGACTGTCTCTCTCTCTCCTGATGCATGCACTGGCAAATACATTCCTTTTCATTCTTTAAGTACACACAGTCTTTCGTAGTCTATGTATTGATTAAGGTCAATTAAATATATGGGACACCTCAGAAAATTCCTCTCACAATGGCCTTTAAATGCCTCGATTGGACCTGCACTACTCCATCAGTGCACTCCAGACCTGAACCAGTGTGAAAAACATTCTCACAATTGCTTCTCTTTCAAATCACTTTTCTGTGTCCCCTCATTCTTGATCTTTAACATATGGAGAAACTGTTCCCACTCTTTTCTGACCAGCTCCCACTTAATTTTGAACATCTCTCCAGTCTGCTCTTGGCCTTCTCTTCAAGAAGAACTGTCCCAACCTTTCCGATCTGTTCTCATAACTGAAGTTTCTCATCCCAGGAACCTTTCTCGTAAGCCTGTTATGCACTCCCTCCAATGTGTTCCAGTTGAGGTCTAACTGGTGTCCCCATAACCTTCTTACTCTTGTACTCTATACTCCTGTCAATAAAAACCAGAATGGTACATGCTTTTTTTAACTGCACTCTCCACCTGTCCTGCCACTTACAATCAATGCATATATACACCTGGATCCCTATGCTCCTGCACCTTAAAATTTTACCCCTTATTTTGTATTGTCTCTCCATGTTCTTCCGACTGAAATACATCACCTGTCACTTCTCCACATTGAGCTTCATCTTCTACTTACGTACTCATTCCAAGTCATCTATGTGCTTTTGAGGTTCTATGCTGCCCTCTTCACAAATTTTGTGTCATCAGTTTTCCCTGCATCTGGATCATTCACATATAATCAGGAAAAGCAAGTGTCCCAATACAGGCCCCTGGGAACACCACAACAAGTTTAATGTCACAAGTCAGCTTAACACTGCAATTAAATTACTGTGAAAATCTCCTAGTCGCACACTCCGCCACCTATTCAGGTACACTGAGGGACAATTTAGCATGACGAATGCACCTAACCAGTACATCTTTCAGACTGTGGGAGGAAACCTGAGCATCCAGAAGAAATCCATGCAGTCACAGGGAGAACGTGCGAACGCCACACAGATGGCCACCTGAGATCGGAATTGAACACAGGTCCCTGGTGCTGTGAGACAGCAGTGCTAACCGTTGTGCCACCGCCTATCTCAAACCTGAAAAATATCCATTGACCAATACTCTCTGCATCTGATTATTCAGCCAACTTCACACCCATGTTAATCCACAAGCTAATAACTTTTCTCAAGTCTGTTGTGCTGCACGATATTGAAACCCTTCTGAAAGTCTACATACATCAACGGCATTACCCTCATCGAACCTTTCCACTGCACCCTCAAAAAACTGCAGCAGGTTAGTTAAAGGCAATTTTCCCCATTAGAAATCTATACTGGCTCTTACTCATCAACCCACATTTTCCCACGTGACTAGTAATTCTTTCGCAAATAATTGCTACTTGAAGTTTGTTTGTCACTTTTGTAAAACGACTGGTCTGTAATTGTTGGAGCCATTCTGAGAAGCTTTTTGGGACAAAGGCATGTTATAAAGCAGAGGTGGATCCCCCTCTGAAAACTAACCCCATAATACCCAAAGAGGAACGTCTCATCCTATAATATGTAAAGAGTGTGTGTGCAGTAGGGTGACCAGTTCTTCAGCAACTTCTAGTTGGGCGGCATGGTAACACAGTGGTTAGCACTGCTGCTTCATAGCGCCAGGGACTGGGTTCGATTCCTGGATGGGTCACTATCTGTGTGGAATTTGCAAGTTCTCCCACCTGTGCGGGTGTCCTCCCACATTCTGAAAGGCGCGCTGGTTAGGTGCATTGACCCAACAGGCATCGGACTGTGGCAATAGGGGAATTTCACAGTAACTTAATTTCAATAAGCCTTACTTGTAACTATAATAAATTTTACTGGTTAAAACAAAAATCTCTCGTGTGCAGTCTCAAATGAACACAAAAATTTATTTAACAGTGAAAAGAAAACAGGCGTCAGCGGAGGCAAGAGGGGTCAGGTGGGCGCCTGAAAGAGCAAGAGCAAGAGCAAGTTGGGGGGGGGGGGGGGGGGGGGGGGGGGCACTCCTGCACCAAGGCAAGATGGAGCATGTGCACATGAAGAAGACAGGGTCTTTCCACTCCTTGTTCCACTGCCCCCTTTTATGACATGTATATTTATGACATATAAATATTTCTCACAATAGGGTTTGTCATATGTATTAGCATATAATGCAAAGTATTGTTTCTTGTGGACAATAGAGACAAAGCATACTATTCAGAGAGAAGGAAACAAGAGAGTTCAGAATGTACCGTTACAGTCATATCTGGGGGTGTAGAGAAGGCTCCACTTAATACAAGTTAAGTCCATTCAAAAGTCTGATGGCAGCAGGCAAAAACTGTTCTCGAGTCCACTGGTCCATGACCTCAGTCTTTTGATTCTTTTTCCCAAAGGAAGGTGGTGGAAGAGAGAACGTCCAGGCTGGTGGCTGCTTTGCCAAGGCAGCAGGAAGTATCAGAGTCAATGGACGGAAGGCTCGTTTGCATGATGGGTTAGCCTACATTCACCACCTTTCATAATTCATTGTGGTCTTGGGCAGAGTAGGAGTCATACCCAGCTGTGATAAAACCAGAAAGAATGCTTTCTACGTTGCATCTATGAAAGATGGTGATGGTTGTAGCTGGCAGACCAAATTTCTTTAGTCTTCTGAGAAAGTAGAGGTACCATCATGTGGGGTGGTGGGGGGCATGGAGGACAGGGTTTTGGTGATTGGGACACTTAAACACTTGAAGCTTTCGACCATTTTTACTTCGTACTGTTGATGTAGACAGGGGCATGTTTCCCCTGTCTAGGTTCTAGAATAGAAATAGAATCCCTATGTACAGAAAGAGGCCCATTGAGTCGACACCAACCACAATCCCACCCAGCTTTAGCCCCATTTCCCCACATGTTTTATCCACTCATCCCTCTAACCTAAGCAGGGCATTAAGGGCATGGCGAGTCAACCTAACCCACACATCTTTGGACTGTGGGAGGAAACCGGAGCACCCAAAGGAAACCCATGCAGACACGAGGAGAATGTGCATACTCCACACAGAGTGACCCAAGCCGGGAATCGAACCCCGGTCCCTGGAGCTGTAAAGCAGCAGTGCTAACCACTGTGCCGCCCGGTAGCATAGTTGTTAGCACTAGGTTGTCAATCTTTTGGTAAAATAATTAAACTCAATCAAAGCAACTGAGGGACAAATTAAAATTCAACTTAGAATCATAGAATTCCTGTAGTGTAAAAGGACGTCACTCAGCCCATTGAGCCTGCACCAATAACAATCCCAATAAGCCCTATCCTTGTAACCCCACGGTGTCAGGGATTAAGGGCAATTCCACCCAGATTAGTTCCCTGCAACCCCAAGTATTTACCCACTTCTTCTCATTCCCATTCTCCTGCCTTTTCCCTATAACCCCTTATTAATCAAGAACCTATCTATCTCTGTCTTAAAGACACTCAATGATCTGCCTCCACAGCCTTCTGTGGCAAAGAGTTCTACAGATTCACCACTCTCTGGCTGAAGAAATTCCTCCTTGTCTCTGTTTTACAAGGATCATCCCTTTACCCTGAGATTGTGCCTCAATTCCGGCCACCTTCTATATTATCTGTTCTATTACATGATCTGGATACTTTACTAACCTCTCCCGAGCCCTCGCTCCTTTAACTAGTTGAAAGTCCTCATCATTTATCTGCACTTTCACCCTCTCCTTTAACTTTGATTTTCTAATTCTCCGTAACACTAAATCCTCCCCACAGAATTTCTTTTCATTCTTCCTCAGGCATCCATGTGCACCACGAATTTCTGGCATCTGATTGACTACAAGTAGGATTAAGGAAAATTTGCCAAAAAACAGGAAATTTAACTACAATCTTTAGAGAGAAGTCTTGAATTTGCCATTTGTCTTTTTCATAAACTCTTATTTTGTGCAAAGTTAAGTATCTGATTACGTGGAGAAAAAAAATGAAGCTTGGTTATAAAACAGTCAAGTATTTTCTAGTAATTTTTATGCTTTTTTAAACTCAATAGCACAAACCTGTCAAAAGCTTGGAGTTGGAGGCAATATGTTTCTCAAACTTTGGTAACGACCCTATGCCTGAAACTTGAGATGTGCAGTGCCCAAGTATGTGCACTGTTGAAAAATCCAGTAAGCAGTCTAATTTCAGTGTAACAACTGGAACTCAAGCTCTAATATCCATTAAAATATTACCTAAATTATATTGTTAAAATACATTAATTTTAAAACTGAGGAAGTTTTCCTCAAAATATCAAGTGCTCATTTAAACACATGCATACACCCAGAACAATGATTATATTGACTGTGTTTTATTGTGTTGAGACTAAAGTTGAAAACAATAATTCAAGGTTTTTTCACTATAAAACATATTTTCTTCAGACCAGGGTATCATTTATATTTCTTTTTCCACATGATTCTAAGACAACCTTCAAGAGAAATTAGCTCAGAGTTAGATTACTAAAATACCTGTGTTTCATTTTCAAATTGGCTGCTTAAAAAAGCAGTTGTCATACAGAAGACAGGCTAATTTATTTTCCAGAATCCAAAAATGACTTATTTTCCTGTCACTTCCTGGAGCTCAAAGCATTTCTGAGGTCTAACCTTTGCTTTATCTGCTCCAGCTCTCCAACCTTTCAAAAATAATGTTTCCCCACTCTGGCTCCTTCAGCATCTTTGACAAGGTACCACATGGTAGATGGTTGCATAAGGTTAAAGCTCATGGGATCCAGGGTAAGATATCTAAATGGATACAAGATTGACTTCTCTCCAGAAGCCAGAGGGTGGTTGTAGAGGGTTGTTTTTCAAACTGGAGGTCTGCGACCAGCGACGTGCCTCAGGGATCAGTGCAGGACTGCTATTTAACATTCATATTAATGATTTGGATGAGAATATAGGAGGCATGGTTTGTAAGTTTGCAGATGATATTAAGATTGGTGACACAGTGGTCAGCGAAGAAGGTTATCTCCAGGATTGCAATGGGATCTTGATCAATTAGGCCAGTGGGCTGACAAATGGCCAATATGAGTTTAATTTAAATAAACGCGAGGTGATGCATTTTGGTAGACTGAAACAGGGCAGGACTTCTCAGTTAATGGTAGGACATTGGGGAGAGTTACAGAACAAAGAGATCTAGGGGTACATGTTCATAACTCCTTGAAAATGGAATCACATGGACAGAATGGTGAAGGCGGCATTTAGCATGCTTGGTTCCGTTGGTCAGAACATTGAACACAGGAGTTGAGGCATCTTGTTGAAGTTGTACAAGACATTGGTAAGGTCACACTTGGAATACCATGTACAGTTCTGCTCACCCTATTATAGAAAGGATATTATTAAACTAGAAAGAGTGCAGGACTTGATGATTTGAGTTATAAGGAGAGGCTGAATAGACTGTGACTTTTTCCTCTGGAGTGTAGAAGGCTGAGAGGTGATCTTAGAGGTCTATAAAATAATGAGGGGCACAGGTCAGCTCGATAGTCAACATCTTTTCCCAAAGACAGGGGAGTCTAAAACTACCAGGCAGCACAGTAGTATAGTGGTTAGCATTGCTGCTTCACAGCTCCAGAGACCAGGGTTCAATTCGCAGCTGGGGTCACTGTCTGTGTGGAGTTTGCACATTCTCCTCATGTCTGCGTGCGTTTCCTCCAGGTGCTCCGGTTTCCTCCCACAGTTCAACGAAGCATGGCCATGCTAAAAATTGCTCTTAGTGTCCTGAGATGCGTAGGTTAGAGAGATAAGTGGGTAAATATGTAGGGATATATAGGGATGTGGTCGGTGCAGACTCGATGGGCCAAATGGCTTCTTTCTGTACTGAAGGGTTTCTATGATTAGAGGGCATAGGTTTAAAGGTGAGAGGAAGAAATCAGAGGGCCAATTTTTTCACAGAGGGTTGTGAGTACCTGGAACAAACTGCCAGAGGTAGCAGTAGAGACGGGTACAATTTTGTCTTTTAAAAAGCATTCAGACAGTTACGTGGGTAAGATGAGTACAGAAGAAAGCAGGTAATTGGGATTCGTTTAGGGGTTTAAACAAAAAAAAGGGCCTCTTTCCATGCTGTAAACCTTATTACTCAATCTCCCAATTCCTTCCTCTACTTTTGACAAAAGTGCCTTCAGGTTTTTTTTCTCCCCCCTCTAAAAATAAACATTCAGAAAATTTATTGATATGAACTTTACTCAGAAAATATATAAAAATACATCACATGACATTCCACTGAGATGCCTCAATACCATTGCAAATTGCAATACCCTTGATTCTTACAATATACATTCTACATTTGGTACACAGTCAGGGGAATCAACACAGTTTTATAGCCCCTCAATGTACAACGGCTGGACCCTTTCCAATTGCGTCTGCCACAAACTTTCGTGTATCCCTCAGCACATAGTCCTGGACCTTGCAATGTGCCAATCTGCAATACTTGGTCGAGGAGAAATCTTTTCACTGGAAGACCAGCAGACCAAAGAGCATCTTTCACTGAGTTCATAGTTCTCCAGCGAGAGTTTGTGGTAATCTTGGTGTTCATCCTTGGGAACAGAGCAAGAAGTCCTACATCAGGGAGCTGCTCAGGATGAACCTCTACAGAAACCATTATCTGTCTACAGACCTTCTTTGCAGGGGCACATTCCAGAAGGCAATCAATGACAGTTTCTTCTTCGCTACAGGCACTTTGAAGGCAAAATGTTGAGTTGGTAAGAATCCAAGCGTGTAGGAAGAATGTGATAGGCAGAATATTTCTTATCACCGGCCAGACTGCAACTTGATGCTCATTTCAAAGTTGTGGCGATGAGGCATTCTGCCAAATTACCTTCAGTGTGTTCAGGGAACCATCCAACAGGATATACCTCCTTTTTAAGTAAGGTTAGTGACGTATTACATGCAGTTCACTGCCTGATGGATTTGTAATCAACTTTTCCTCAAGGGGTAGATGGTAGGGCATGGTTCAACTGTTTGGAGCATTCCACAGCAACATGCACAGATCAACCCTCAACAGCAGGGACAGGTAGAGCCTCAACACATAATGACACCTAGTGTTTGCATCTTGATGGTAAACTCAAAGCTTGATGCAACTATATACAAAAGGTGGCCATCAGGATGAGGGGCCTTTGTCTTGAGGTTTGTACATCGTGTCCCTATGAATAGGCTCCATTTTCAACCTCCAGATAAATCAGAGGATCGCCACAACACATATATGGAGGGAGAGATGCCAACCAAAAGAATTTACATGTCTTTCTCATCATTTTCCCCCCAGACTCTTATCACACTGTGAGCCAATTGGTCTCACCAGAACTCTAATTTTAATATGAGGGTTTCCAATGCCATTCTTGAAGAACAAGCCTGGGACCACAGGCGGGGCTGCAGACAACAGCTAATATTGTTCCCTTAGAACATAGAACATAACATAACAGTACAGGCCCTTCAGCCCTCGATGTTGTGTCAACCTGTGAAACCAATCTGAAGCCCATCTAACCTACACTATTCCAATATCATCCACATGTTTATCCAATGGCCATTTAAATGTCCTTAGTGTTGATGAATCCACTACTGTTGCAGGCAGAGCATTCCACGCCCTTACTACACTCTGAGTAAAGAGCCTACCTCTGACATCTGTCCTATATCCGTCGTCCCTCAATTTAAAGCTATGTCCCCTCATGCTAGCCATCTCCATCCAAGGAAAAAGGCTCTCACTGTCCACCCTATCTAATCCTCTGATCATCTTATATGCCTCTATTAAGTCACCTCTTAACCTTCTTCTCTCTAACGAAATCTCTTCTGCACCCTTTCCAATGCTTCCACATCCTTCCCATAATGCGGTGACCAGAACTGTACACAATAGAGTTTTGTTTAGCTACATGATCTCATGGCTCCAAAACTCAATCCCTCTACCAATAAAAGCTAAAATGGCCACTGGCAAAAAGCACCAAATGGCTGACTGATATTTGTGGATATTTTTCACAGGATCCCAGAGAGGGAGAGATGGAGAGATGGAGAGAGGAACAGAAGACACAGAGTGAGAAAAACAAATAGGGACAGAATTACCTTGGGCCCATTTAGTTTATATTTTCTCTGCTCTCCTCAACTTCTTGTATGAACTCCACTTCTCTCCTTCTGCCCTGTAACAATTCTGAGATCCTGTGATGAGATAAACAGACTAAGGGAAGAAACGTGAAGGGGGTCTGCAGCATCTTTGAGAGTCGATTAATCTCCAGGAATGAGGGACGTGAGCTCCAGGGTGAGGTGGGAGAAATGGGGCTCGTTCCCCTTGAGGGGAGATTTGCTCGAGGTGCACAAGATTAGGATCGGTTTAGATGAAGTTGATAAAGAAAAGCTGTTGCCGTTAGTTGACTGGGTTCAGGGATAACAGGGGAGACACAGTTTAAAGTTTCAGCAGAGACACAGTGAGGAGATGTGATTTTTCACACACAGAGCCTGGGAATGAGTTTGGATGATGTGGGTATGCCGGCGTTGGACTGGCGTAAACACAGTAAAAAAGTCTGACATCTAAACTGTCTGTGCTTTATATGCTCTGTCTGAGGCCAGAACTCTTCATTCACCTGACGAAGAGGGAAACCTCGAAAGCTTGTGAGTATTATCAAGTAAATCGGTTGGACTAAAACCTGGTGTTGTCAGACTTTTTAATGAGTTTGGACACAAGGCCTACGAGGGTGGTGGAAGCGGAGATGATGAATAAGTGACAGGGATGGAGAGGTGACACTAGGAGAAGCGATGGCTTCTTATCTCTCGACTATTAATCCAGGAACACAGCTAACGTTCTGGGGATCCAGGTTTGAAGCCTACCAAAGGAGCTGGTGGAATTGAAATTCATTAAAAAATATCTGGAACGAAGAAACTACTGGGGACCTTTCTAAGAAAAGCAGGGATAATCCAGGAAATTATAGGCCGGTGAGCCTGACGTCAGTGGTAGGGAAAGATACATGCCCATTTGGAAGAAAATGGACTAGTTTGTGACAGAGATCATGGTTTTGTACAGCGAAGATCACGTCTCATCAATTTGATTTAGTTTTTTGAAGAGGTGACAAAGATAATTGATGAGGAAAGAACTGTAGATATGCTTTATATAGAGACTTTCCTAAGGCGTTGACAAGGTCCCACAGGGTAGACCAGTATAAAAGCTGAAAACACATGGGATTTGGAGTGGGCTGGCTAGATAGTTACAAAACTGACTTGCTCATAGAAGACAGAGTAGCAGTGAAGAGTGTTTTTTTAGAATGAGATCTGTAATTAGTGGTGCTCACAGGGATCAGTGCTGGAACATCTGTTGTTTGTAATATATATCAATAACCTGGAAGAAAATATGAGTGGTCTGATTAGTAACTTCACAAATGACACGAAGATTGATGGAGTTGCTGATAGTGCTGAGGATTCTCAAAGGATACAACAGAGTAGATAGAGACTTGGGCACAGAGATGGCAGCTGGAGTAATTTGGACAAATGCAAGGTAATGCATTTTGGATGATCAAATTTAAGTACGAATTGTACTGTAAATGATAGAACCCTTAGGAACATTAACATACAGACAGGGCTGGTGCACAGGTCCACAGTTCACTAAAAGCAGCGCAGGTGGCTGAGGTAATTAAGAAAGGATATGGCACGCTTGTCTTCATTGGCCATGGGCATAGAATACAAGAGTGGGCAAATCATGTCACAGCTATACAGAACTTGAGTTAGGCCACATTTGGAGTATTGTTACTACGCTACCAGGAGGATGCGGAAGCTTTGGAGAGAATGCAAAGAAGGTTCACCAGGATGTTGCCTGGTCTCGAGGGTGTTGACTATGAGGAGAGGTTGAATAAAGAACAAAGAAAATTACAGCACAGAAGCAGGCCTTTCAGCCCTCACTGCCTGACTGAACTAAAACTCCCTATTCTTCCAAGGACCAGATCCATCTATTCCCAACTTATTCATGTATTTGTCAAGGTGTCCCTTAAAAGTCACTATCATATCTGCTTCCATACCTTCCCAAGCAGCAAGTTCCAGGCACTCGCCGCCCTGTCTAAAAAAAACTTGCCACGTACATCTCCTTTAAACTTTGCCCTTCACACCTTAAACTTGTGCCCCCGGAACGGACTCTTCCACCCTGGGAAAAAACTTCTGATTGTCCACTTTGTCCATGCCTCTCAATCTTGTAGACTTCTATCAGATGGCCCCTCAACCTCTGTCGTTCCAGTGAGAACAAACCAAGTTCCTTCAACCTCTCCTCTAGGCTAATGCCCTCCATTACCAGGCAACATCCTGGTAAATCTTTCTGTACCCTCTCCAAAGCCTCCACATCTTTCTGGTAATGTAGCGACTAGAATTGAACACTATATTGCAAGCACGGCCGAACTAAGGTTCTACAAAGCTGCAACATGACTTGCCAATTTTTAAACTCAATGCTCCAAATAAACAAAGATTATTTTCACTGGAAAGACAGAGACAGAGGGGAGGCCTGATCAGGGTCGACAAAATTATGAGGGGCATATACAGGGTGGATAGTCAGAGGCTTTCTCACTGGGTGGAAAGTCAATTACAAGGGGGCACAGGCTCAAGGTCAGAGGGAGAAGTTTAATGGAGATGGGCAGGGGAAGTTTTTCACGCAGAGAGTGGCTGCCTGGAACGCTCTGCCAGTGGGGCAGAGGAAGTTGTGGCACATTAGCCACATTTACCAGGCATTTAAATGGGTACATGAGTAGGGAGGGAAGAGAGAGATATGGACCAAGTAAGGGCAGAAGGTATTTTTGTAGTTTAGTTATGACCAGCATGGGCTTGAAGGGCCAAAGGGCCTGTTCAAAGAACAGTACAGCACAGAACATGCCTGTGCTGATCATTATGCCATAACTAAACTAATATATACACACACACACACACACACACACCTATACTTATTGTATGCTTCCTTTTTCCTTTGAACTAAGCTTACCAGCTCATTTCCTAATACCCTGTCTAGTATGACCCCTCCCTGGTTAGACTGTCAGCGTACTGTATCAAAAAGCCCTCCTAGACGCATCTAACAAATTGCTCTCCATCCGAGCCTCTGGGTCTCGGAATCCCAGTCAACATGGGGGAAGTTCAAGTCACCCACTCAACTACCCTGCTTTATAAAGTTTAATTACTCGTGTCACAAGTCAGCTTACATTAACACTGCAATTAAGTTACTGTGAAAATCCTCTAGTTACCACACTCCGGCGTCTATTTGGGTACAGAGGGAGAATTTAGCATGACCAAAACACCTAAATCAGCACGCCTTTCGGATTGTGGGAGGAAACTGAAGCAGCCAAAGGAAACCCACGCAGATACAGGGAGAATGTGCAGACTCTGCATAGACAGTGACCCAAGCTGGTAATCGAACACAGATCCCTGGCACTGTGAGCCAGCTGTGCTAACCACTGTGCCACCATACTGTCCTTTTTCACATCTTTTCAGCATCTGACTACACAACTGCTCCTGTCTCCTGCAGGCTGTTGGGAGGTCCAAAGTACATTCCCAACATTGTGATTTTCTATTCCTGAGCTCCACCCATAATACAAGATCCCTCCAACGTGCCCTCTCTCAACACATCTGTGATATACTTCCAAATCAATAATGCGTCTACCCTATCTCTTTTGTTTCCCCTTCTATTCCGTCCCTCCTTTAACCATGTCTCTGTAATTGCATTATCGTAATTCCACGCAGTAATCCAGGCTCTCAGTTCATCTGTTTTACTTCTTACACTCCAGACCTCTAGCCCCACAGCCTTGCTTTGCCTGCTCTTGGTCTGTGCTAAGTTTATATCAGTTTCACTTTTTTTCCTCCCCTAGTCCCTACACTTAGCTGCCTGCTGTTCCAGTTCCCACCCCCCGCCACACTAGTTTAAACTCTCCCAAATATCATTAGCAAATCTCCTGCCCAGGATATTCGTGCCCCTCTAGTTCAGGTGCAAACCATCCTTCTCGTACAGTTCCCACCTTCCCCAGAAGGCATCCCAGTGACCCATATATCTAAAGCCCTCCCTCCGACACCAGCCCTTTAGCCATGTGTTCAACTGTACTATCTCCCTGTTTCTTTCTAGCCTCACTAGCATATGGCCTTATCCTGAGATTACTATCCCAGAGGTCCCGCTTTTTAGCTCCCAACCCAACTCCCCTACATTGTCTTTGCAAGACTTCCTCCCGCTTCCTGCCTGTGTCATCAGTGCCAATGTGGACAATGATATTGTTTACCCTCCTGTTTCAGGATGCCCTGTACCTGCTCAGAGACATCCAGGACCCAAGCAAGGGAGGCAACACTCCATCCCACAGTCTCATCCACGGACACAGAAATACTTGACTGTGCCCCTATCTAGTCTCATACCAATTGCACTTGCTTGGACTTACTTCTGTTCTACAGCAGAACCAGTTGTGCTGCCACAGGCTTGGCTGCAGCTGGTATTTTCTGTTGAGAGGCGATCCCCACCCAACAGTATCCCCGTTTGAGAAAGGAATAGCCACAGAAGACTCCTGCCTACGTGCCTGTCTCTCCTGTCAGTCACCCATCTATCTGCCTGGACCTGTCGTGTAACCATCCCCCTGAAGCTAGTGTCCATCACACACACTGCTCCCTGCATGCTCCTCGGTGTGTCCAGCTGCTGCTCCAACCAAACCACATGATCTGTGAAGAGCTGCAGCTGGTCACACTTCCTGCAGACATAGTTGTCAGAGGTACTTAAGATATATGAATAAGAATTATACCTTACTTTTGCCTTGGCTTGTCCTCTTCGGAATGCCTTTTTTTGGGTAGAAGAGGGAGGGAGGGAGGGAAACACTAATGTAGTGTCTCAGGCTTAACTGCTCCTTGTCACCAGTTCCTCGGCTACCCACAGTACAGTAGAAGTGACTAAGTTGACAGAACACGCTTGTCCCTCGACTGGATGATCTTCCTCCTATGTGTCACTTTAGGGGCTCTTCCGTCACCCACAGTAAAGTCAAGGTGACAAAGTTGACTTCTCCCAGAATCCTCCTCTGCCGCATGATTTGCCACCTGTTTGTCACTGAAGGAGTTCTTTGGCTACCCACAGTACAGTCAAGGTGACAGTCGACTTCTTCCAGCATCCTCCTCTGCTGATTCCTGTGCTGTACTTTTCTTCGTTCTTTATTCTTTGAATCTTCTCCCAATTGGCACCTTCTCTTGGATTTCTTCCTCAAGGATCTATCTCCAAGGTTTCAAACTCTCCTTCTGATGTTCCTCTGTCCTGAATCATCACATGCATTTCGGCTTCGCTTTTCAGAGGCTCCGAAATCCCCAGCTGTGCAACAGAACATCACTACTTCACAAGCCCATAGGGAGGATATTTCCAAAGATGTGTGGGTTCGGTGGATTGGCTATGCTAAATTGCCCCTTAATGTCGTAATACATGTAGGTTATGGGGGATTAGCAGGGTAAACAGGTGGAGTTATTGGGATAGGGCCTGGGTGGGATTGTTGTTGGTGCAGACTTGATAGGCTGAATGGCCTCCTTCTGCACTGTAGGAATTTTATGATATGCTTATGACTTAAGGAGTCACCAACCTTTGGGTTTCCTTGGATCTCTGCATTCTTGCAAGCCCACAATATTCCAGGTTTGCAATGCACACACCTGTTTTTTTAAGTTGGAGCTTCTGCTCTCTTCACTTTGCAAGACCTTTTCCTAGATTCCTATTATTTGCCATTGGCGAGAAGGTCCTCTTTGGAGTGCCTTCTGTCACAGTCACTGGTTGTGGGACTTTTTTTTCCCCATTTCTGACCTGCTTTCTGTAGTTCCTCCTTCATGCCTGATCCAGCAGATTGTGAGAAAAAACTGTTTCCAACTGGGTCACCTTCTTTGAAGTTAAGTAACTTTATTTTGCTGTTGCTGGGGGTCCCTGATTGCTAGGCAACCAGAGTCTTCCTACTTTAATTGTCAAATTCATAGAATCCCTGCAGTGTAGGCGGCCATTCGGCCTATCGAGTCTGCAACGACCACAATTCCACCCACGCCATATTCCCATAACTCCACATATTTATCCTGCTAATCTCCTGACAGTAGAGTCAATTTAGCATGACTAATCAACCTAACTCGCACATCTTTGGACTGTGGGAGGAAACCGGAGCCCCTGGGAAGAAACGTGTGCAGACATGGGGAGAACATGCAAACTCCACACAATGATCCGCGACCGGAATTGAACCCGGATCCCTGGCGCTGTGAAGCAGCAGTGCTAACCATTATGCCACCATACCACACTAAAATGCATGCATCTTTTCAAGGAAAATTAAGTTTTATTTATTAATGTCACAAGTCGGCTTGCATTAACACTGCAACGAAGTTACTGTTCACCTCCAGGTGAACAGTAACTTCATTGCAGTGTCAATGCTCTGAGGCAGATGCGCTCACGACACCCTACCTCAAGATTCCTTAAGCAAATACAGAAACACAAACTAAAAACTTAAAACTTGACGTTATAGCTTATTCCTAATAACCCACAAATACAAATATTACCGAGAACTATTTTTATTTCCCAACAGTACAATGGGAATTGAATAAAAAAAAATCAATGTTTAAAAATACACTCAAATGGATTTTGTAGTTGTACTATTCCCAGTAACGATGACCATGAAAAATTTGTTGATTGCCATAAATACCCTTCTGGTTCACCAATAGTCTTGAGGGAAAGGAATCTGCTGCCCTTACCTGGTCAAGCCTGTTTTTATCCCAGCCTTATAGCAATGACTTTTAACTTACTTCTGAAATGGTCCAGCAAACCACTAAGTATAAAAAGAATGAATTTCCTTCCTAACAGCACCGTGGGTGTGCTCGTGCCATAAGGACTGCAGCAGTTCAATATGGCTGACCATTACCTTGAAGGGCAATTAGGATGGACAATAAATATTAGCCTCACCAGCATTGCCCACATCCTGTAGACGAATAAAAACATGTAAAAAATGGTTTCAACTTACCAAACAATAGTAATGAAGAGTTATCCCATTATCATAAGTTTTCTTCTCACCATACTTTTCAGGACAGTCATCATTCCGTCTACAAAGTAGGCAAGCTACAAGAACAAACAGAATTATATGTCTTGAAAAATGCAAGTAACTACTTTTGCAATCTGACTTACTAGGCCCAAAGACTCGGGCACCTGCTCTCCAAAATCATAAATATGCCAAAGACTGATCAGGTGCAATAACAACATCCATTTGGAAGATTTATTTTACTGATTCTTATGAGAGCAGTAATCTTTCTGCCACGACCAAACTTGAATCATTTTAATTCAGAACAGCTTCATTTCCAATGAAGGAAGATCTAAGGGAAAGCAGTATTAGAAAAAATATATTCCGACCCATGGTAACGTTCACCAAAACATGCCAGAGCTCTTGCAGTTCAGAAACCTATAAGCAACTGGGAAACCTGTTACTTGCCATGAAAAATGTATGTCATCAGAACCAAGACTGTCCATTCTATTCTATAGGTATACTTGTAAAAGACAATGGGACACATACATTGAACACTCATATGCAAGTGTCTCTATGATATACATTCGACTCGAATATGGAAGTATCTTATGGTGAGAGAAGCAAGATGTACTTCCTAGTGGCTAGCTCAAAGGAATCAAGAATTTTATACATATCATAGAATCCCTTTGGGCCCATCAAGCCTGCAGCAACTCTGAGTACCTTATCTCTGCCCAATTCTGTAATCCCAATTGCTAATCCATCCGACCTGTGGACCATGGGACAAAACCAGAGCACCCGGCAGAAACCATGAAACTCAGAAGTGAATGTGCAAACACATCCAAGACTGTAATCGAACCTGGGTCCCTAGAACTGTGAGACATCAGTACTAACCACTGTGCCACCATGCTGCCTCCTAAGCAGTGCGAGTTGAGTTTTCAGCTCAGATTGGTACCTGAATCCTTTCCCACAGTCACCACATTTCCATGTTATCACCCCTCTGAGTATACTCATGTTTTAACAGGCCAGATGATTGGCTGAAGTCTTGTCCATACACACAACACGCATACGGTTCCTCCTGACTGTGAACGGTGTTTTTTCTTTCCATGTTTAAAATCCAATGATATTCCAGTTATGAGCAATTGGCAACTGTTACGAAGGAGAAAGATCTTTTCTCTGAGAACTAAAACTCAACCAAAGAGTTTATGAACCTCCCTTCATAAGGTGTGTGAGAAGGGCAACATCTGTGCTTCAGCAACGTTGTGGTCAAATTAAAATAACTGAGACTCTCCCTGGAAAAAAAAACAAGTAACACATCTAATCAACAGAAAACAGGATAACTAAATTAGCAAACCAACTATAACACTATTCTAATAAAACGCTGTTTAGGTAAATATAATTCCCACTTATTAACGAACAAAATACAATTTTTAGTCATAATCAAAATGCAACGAGGTGATCTCCTATCTCCTTTATCTTCACTATCTTCTGTTGGTACCTTTGCAATTGAGATGAGGCTTTCTTTTAAGGCATCAATATGGCAATTATTATACTGCTAGAGACAGTTACTGTCTGTGTCCCTCTCAAGCTGTGATCTGTGGCAGTTGTTGACAGGCGGTCTTCTGGCTCTCTGGAGCTGGGACTTTTATACCCCTGATAGCATACCAAAAATCTTCACAATAGGATCGGTTTATAGGTTATCAAAACATCAAATTCAAATCTGATAGACTGCTACTATTCAAATGCAAAATTTAAATTGATTGGTTAAAATTCAAAAATCCAAAAATAATTGGCAGCAATTATTGCCAAGGCTTGCAATACAATGTTTCAGTTTGTGTACAGGATACACCTGCTTCTCTTCAGTACAGAGAAAAAGAAATATACCTTTTCCAACAGAATTTCCAATTTTACAACTAAACATCTTAAATCTTTTTATAATTTTACGAACACTAATTTCACAACACCTCCCCCCTTAAAAAGAATTGTGAAAAGATAGCTTTGCTTTTTTCTTTTAAACTCGCAATAAAGCATCTGCAAGAACTTTTTTTTACGACCCATAACATGTACACCCTGTAAAATTACATGCTTGCAACACACAACTCCAAAATAGTCTGGCATTCTTGTCCTTGAATCTTTCCAGAAATGTCAAAGCAGTATGATTGGTATACACAATGGTCTCCGATGTTTTGTTTGTAATGTAAACATTAAAATGTTGTAAGGCCATTATTAACACAATAACTTGTTTTCAATTGTGGAATATTTTGTCTGATGAATATTGAGTTTTTCCATAAAATAACCAGTTGGCCTTTCAATTCCACAATCACCTCCTGTAACACAGCTCTAACACCTACATCACTGGCATCGATGGCGACTTTAAAAGGGTTCCAAAAAATTTGGTGTGGCTAAAAGCAGGTGTGATGTTTAACACTGCTTTCAAATTCTTGAATGCTTCCTGGCACTGTTCTGTCCACCGAAATTTAATCTTTTTTTTAAACAAGTGCCACTACGCTACTAAAGTTTGGTGTGAATTTTCTGCAGGATCCACTCAATCCCAAAAATCATAGCACTTCCTTCTTCAATGATGGTCTTAGAAATTCCTTGATGGCCTCCGTCCATATCCGACGTTGTGTCCTAAGAATGTCACTTCCACCTTTGCAAATTCTGTCTTTGCCAGATTTACGGCCAACCTTGCCTTCCATAGTCTCTTAGAGAGCTCTGCCAAGTGCTCTTTCCATGAATGACTTAAGATCATTAAGTCATCAATTTGGACAGCACAATTAGTCAATCTTGCAATAACTCTGTTCCATAAACCTTTAAACAGTAGCTGATGTGTTTTTCATCCCAAAGGGCATTGCTTTAAATTGATATGGTCCATTCTGGGTGACAAAGGCAGAAACATCTTTTGCTCTCTTTGACCTCGAAGTCCAACTTTGTGATGCAAGTGGATTGTCTGACTTTTTCCACAGAATCTGCCAGCAATGGAATTGGGCATGAATAAGATTGTGTTATAGAATTGATCTTCTGATAATCTACACAGAATCGTTGAGTACCATCAGGTTTGGGGACCAACACAATTGGCAAACTTCACTCACTTTGATTCAGCTCTAGGATGTCATCTTGTAGCATCGATTCCACTTTCTTCTGAACCTGCACTACTCTGAGAAGATTAAGCCAATAGGAGTGTCGTTTTATTGGAACAGCATTCCTGATGTCAATCTCATGTACAATGGCATTAGTCCTCCCCATTCCATTTCCATATCGGTCCTCATAGCATGGTAACAAGTCTTCCAATTCAGTTCTCTGTTCCTGGGATAGCTCACTACCCTATATCATTCCTGAAGGACTTCTTCATTATTCAATTTATTCTGAGGCATGTCAAAATTTACATCACCTGGATTTGATTCCTCACTCTGACTGGCAGCAACTGTTTCTCTGTTCCCTTTCCCTGTCATAGTACTGTTTTAGCATGTTCACGTGACATGCCCTATATTTTTTTTTTCCCCCATCTGGCATATTTACTAGATAATTCACCTGACTTAACTTCTTCTCGATCAGATAGTGACCACTAGACCTGGCTTTCAAGGGATCTCCTACCACTGGTAAAAGCATCAATACTTCATCCCCATAGACAAATTTACGAATTTTGGATTTCTTACCTGTTTGTTTCATTAAGTGCTGGGCCACTTTCAAATATTGTCTGGTCAATTCACTTACTCTGTTTAATCTTTCTCTTACCTCGGATGCATACATAATCCAACCGTGAGATCTCAAAATTCAGACCAACCAACTTTTCCTTAATTAATTTTAAAGGGCCTCTAAACTCAAATGGAGTAAACTGAGTTGATTCATTTGGAGCTTCTCTAATAGCAAGTAATATAAAAGGGAATACCATTATCTCAATAGTTGGGTAATCCTGGCAGTAAGTCCTCAACATGGTCTTTAGGGTCTGATGCCACCTTTCCAATACTCCCTGGGATTCAGGATATGCACTGGATGTGAAGTGTTTGATGCCTAAACTATCCATGACCTCCTTAAATGATTTGACAATAAAATTGGACCCTTGGTCTGACGTTTGGTGATGACTCTTCTACTGAGATAGTATGAGCTGAAGTTAGAAACAGGAGAAAAAGAGGTTGCCCTGTTGGGAGTTTTCCATAGGCCTCCGAAAAGTTCCAGAGATCGAGGAAAGAATTTCAAAGATGATTCTGGATAGAGCGAAAGTAACAGGGTAGTTGTTATGGGGGACTTTAACTTTACAAATATTGAGTGGAAAAACTATGGTTCGAGTACTTTAGACAGGTCAGTTTTTGTCCAATGTGAGCAGGAGGCTTTCCTGACAGTATGCAGATAGGCCACATTGGATTTCGTACTGGGTAATGAACCAGGCCAGGTTTTAGGTTTGGAAGTAGATGAACACTTTGGTGATAGGTGACCATAATTCGGTTTACATTAGCAACAGAAAGGGATAAGTATATTCCGTGGATAGGTTTATGGACGAAAAGGGATTGGTTTAGGTTAGTGGGTCATTGTTTTGTAACTGGTCGGCGCAACACCGTGGGCCGAAGGGCCTGTTCTGCTCTGTAATGTTCTATGTTCTATACCATAGGGCAAGGAATTTAGCTGGGGGAAAGGAAATTATGATGCCATTAGGCAAGATTTAGGATGCGTAGGATATGGAAGGAAACTGCAGGGGCTGGACACAATTGAAATGTGGAGCTTGTTCAAGGAACAACTACTGCGTGTCCTTGATAAGAACGTAAGAACATAAGAAATAGGAGGAGTTGGCCATCTAGCCCTTCAAGCCTGCCCCGCCATTCAATAAGATCATGGCTGATCTGTTGTGGCTCAGTTCCACATTCCCGCCCTCTCCCCATAACCCTTAATCCCCTCGCTTATCAAAAACCCGTCAACCCGCGTCTTAAAAATATTTAGCGAGGCAGCCTCCACCACTTCAACGGGCAGAGAATTCCAGAGATTCACCACCCTTTGAGTGAAGAAGTTCCTCCTCAACTCCGTTCTAAACCGCCCCCCCTTTATCTTGAGGCTGTGCCGCCTAGTCCTACTGTCCTTTGAGCAGGAAGACTCTCTCCACCTCTATCCTATCCATCCCATTCATCATCTTATACGTCTCAATGAGATCTCCCCTCATTCTTCTAAACTCTAACAAGTACAAGCCTAGTTTATTCAGCCTCTCCTCATAGCTCAACCCCCTCAACTCCGGTATCAGCCTAGTAAACCTCCTCTGCACTCCCTCCAAGGCCAAAATATCCTTGCGCAAGTGCGGCGACCAAAACTGCACACAGTACTCCAGCTGCGGCCTCACCAATGCCCTATACAGCTGCAGCAAGACCTCCCTACTTTTATATTCAATCCCCCTCGCTATGAAGGCCAGCATCCCATTTGCCTTCCTGACCACCTGCTGCACCTGCAGGCTGGGTTTTTGTGACTCACGCACAAGGACCCCGAGGTCTCTCTGCACCGTTGCCTGCTGCAGTTTTTCGCCACGTAAGTAATAGTCCTTCCTATCATTATTCCTACCAAAGTGGACCACCTCGCACTTGCCAACATTAAATTCCATTTGCCAGTTCCTGGCCCATTCGCCCAGCCTATCTAGATCCGTCTGCAGACTCTCCACACCCTCCGCGCAATTTGCCGTTCCACCAATCTTGGTGTCGTCAGCAAATTTCGACACCATACACTCGGTTCCCTCCTCCAGATCATCTATATAAATGGTAAATAGCTGAGGACCCAGCACCGACCCCTGGGGCACTCCACTAGTCACCAACCGCCAATCCGAATATGTATGTATGTACCTGTCAGGCAGGGAGGAAGTGGTCGAGTGAGAGAACCATGGTTTACTAAAGAAGTTGAATCTCTTGTGAACGGGAAGGAGGAGACTTGTGTCAAGATGAGATGTGAAGGCTCAGTTAGGGTGCTTTAGAGTTACAAGTTAGCCAGGAAGGACCTAAAGAGAGAGAGCTAAGAAGAGCCAGGAGGGGGCATGAGAAGTGTTAGGCAGAAGTAAGGCTCAGTGGACTATAATTACCAAGGTTGTCTCTACTCCCCTTCTTGAACGAGACAACATTTGCTATCCTCCAGTTAGGATCAAGGAAAATCCTAAAGCTTTCTACAGGTATGTCAGGAATAAAAGAATGAGTAGGGTAAGACTAGGGCCAGTCAAGGACAGTAGTGGGAAGTTGTGCATGGAGTCCGAAGAGATAGAAGAGGGGCTAAATGAATATTTTTCATCAGTATTCACATGGGAAAAAGACAAAATGTTGTCAAGGAGAATACTGAGGCACAGGCTATTAGACTAGACAGGTGCACAAGGAGGAGATGTTAGCAATTCTGGAAAGCATGGAAATGAATAAGTCCCCTGGCCAGATAGGATTTATCCTTGGATTCTCTGGGAGGCTAGGGAGGAAATTGCAGAGCCTTTGGCTTTGATCTTTAGGTCATCGTTGTCTACAGGAATAGAGCCAGAAGGCGGGAAGACAGCAAATGTTCCCTTGTTCAAGGAGCCGAATAGAGGCAAAGCTAGTAATTATAGACCAGTGAGCCTTATTTCTGTTGTGGGCACAGTTTTGGAAAGATTACAAGAGATAGGATATGATCATCTAGAAAGGAATAATTTAATTATGAATAGTCAGCACGGTTTTGGGAAGAGTAGGTCGTGTCTCACAAACCTTACTGAGTTCTTTGAGAAGGTAACTAAAGAGGTGGATGAGGGTAAAGCAGTTGATGTGGTGTACATGTATTTCAGTAAAGCATTTGACAAGGTTCCCCACATTTAGCTACTGCAGAAAACATGGAGCCATGGGATTGAGGGTGATTTAGTGGTCTGTGTCAGAAATTGGCTAGCTGCAAGGAGACAAAAGGGCAGTGGTTGATGGGAAATGTTCATCCTGGAGTTCAGTTACCAGTGGTGTACCACAAGGATCTGTTTTGGTGCCACTGCTGTTTGACATTTTCATAAATGACCTGGATGAGGGCATAGAGGGATGGGTTAGTAAATTTGTGGATGACACTAAAGTCGGAGTTGTGGACAGTGTGGAAGGATGTTGCGGGTTACAGAGGGACATAGATAAGCTGCAGAGCTGGGCTGAGAGGTGGCAAATGGAGTTTAATGTGGGAAAGTATGAAGTGATTCACTTTGGTAGTAGTAACAGGAATACAGACTACTGGGCTAATAGTAAGTTACTTCATAGTGTGGTTGAGCAGAGAGATCTTGGTGTCCATGTGCAACCTGGTTGATAGGGTTGTTAAGGCAGTGTATGGTGCGTTAACTTTTATTGGCAGAGCGATTGAGTTTAGGAGCCGTTGTAGCTGTACAAAACTCTGGTGTGGCCACATTCGGAGTATTGCATACAGTTCTGGTTGCCGCATTATAGGAAGGATGTGGAAGCATTGGAAAGGGTGCAGAGATTTACCAGAATATTGCCTGGTATGATGGGAAGGTCTTATGAGGAAAGTTGAGGGGCTTGAGGCAGTTTTCATTAGAGAGAAGGTTAAGAGGTGACTTAATAGAGGCATACAAGATGATCAGGGGATTAGACAGGGTGAACTTTTTGCCTTGGATGGAGATGGCTAGCACGAGGAGACATAGCTTTAAATTGAGGGTTGATAGATATAGGACAGATGTCAGCGATAGGTTCTTCACTCAGCGTAGTAAAAGTGTGGAATGCCCTGCGTGAAACAGTAGTGGATTCACCAACATTAAGGGCATTTAAATGGTCGTTGGATAAACATATGGATGATATTGGAATAGTGTAGGTTAGATGGGCTTCAGATTGGTTTCACAGGTCGATATAACGTCAATGGCCGAAGAGCCTGTACTGCGCTGAAATGTTCTAAGATTCTCCCTGGGCAATCTATAACAAGTAAAGAAAACAACTCCTCCACAACCATTTCTTGCCTTGATATTCCATAAAGGAATTGCTTCTGGAAGCCTGGTGACACATCCGTTGCAGTTTGCAAATGCTGTGGAATGTGGCTTTCCTACCATCTGACACATGATAGGTACGGCAATATTCAACCACATCTTTATGCAATCCAGGCCAATAAAAATGCTTTTGCCTGAGTCTTCTTCACTCCAAGATGACCTCCTACAAGTTGTGTGCTAACTGCAACACTTCCATTCTATCTTGTACCACCAACACAATCTGACGAACTTTAGCCCATTTCTCATCTGCACTAACTTGTCAAGCTCTCCATTTCCGCCTTAAGACTTTATCCTTAAAGCAACAGCATTCTGAGTAGGCTTTATCGTCTCATTTTTCTGTTGCAACTCCATTAAATCTTTCAGAACTAAACACCTCTGCCTGATCCTCTACCTGCTTAGGTTTTTCCTTTACCATCTCATCAAACAGAGCGCTAGCAAACTGGACCTCAACTCCTTCATCTTTCTCTTTGGTTCTCCCTTCCTGTTTTAACTTACGGCTATGGGATCTTGTTACCACACAGTCCAAAAAAAATTCCAGGATAGTTTTTATTTTAGCTCCTCAGTTCCCTGGTTTTCTTCTGGCTTTTCCACTGCAATGGGCATTATTCCCACTTGTACTTCAGCTATATGTATTCCTGGAATAGCTAAATTTTCCATCACTCCTGCTATCACTTCTCCAGACTTAATTGGACTTTCCAGCCTTACTTTACACAGGGAAACACTACTCATATCATCATTTATTCCACAGATTACACTTCTTCAGGCAATATTTCAGGAGGAGTGCAAATATTTTCATCTCTTGCTTTTAGAGACAGAATAGTTCCCATATCTCTCAATATTTTAACTTCTTTACCTACTCCTCTACTTAAGTAAACCTTACCCACACAGGTGAAGTCTTTGAAAAGATCAGGCGCTATCTTACTATCCCACCCTGCCTAGGCCGTGCACTCTCCTTTAACTCCTCGACTTTGACATTTCCTTCACTGTTTTCACTAATCCCACTGGTTGAGCATCTTTTACCACATGCTTTTTCCCAGTGCCTTTCTTAAAGCCACCAGCGCTGTGACTGCATGTATCCCACCTTATCACAGTGAAAACACGTGAGGTCTTTCATCTTTTTTCCACGCTCGGTTTTCTTTTTTCACAAGTGATAAACTGTTCCCAGTATAATTTACTTTTTGGTTATCATTGAAGGATCTCCCTCTTTCCCAATTTCTATCCCTCGTGGAATGAAATTGCTAGCAGAAGCTGGATTTCAATTTGTGCATTGTGTATTCATCTGTCATCTTTGCAGCTCTTCTCGTGTTGAGGAATTTTCTATTCCTCAACATGAGTTCTTATCACTTCCAGAAGTGAGTTTTTAAAACTCCTCGAGCAGAATAATACCTTTAATAGCCTCAACTGTCTTTTCTATCTTTAATGCTATCACCCATCTATCGAAGTTGCTTTGCTTCAGTCTTTCAAATTCGACATACGTCTGACCTTGTTGCTTCCTTAAATTTCTTAAGTATTAGAACACAGAACATAGAACATTACAGCGCAGAACAGGCCCTTCGGCCCACGATGTTGCGCCGACCAGTTACAAAAACAATGACCCACTAGCCTATACCAATCCCTTTTCGTCCATAAACCTATCCAGGGATCTCTTAAACGCCCCCAAACTAGACGCATTTACAACTGCAGCAGGCAGGGCATTCCAATCCCTCACCACCCGCTGGGTAAAGAACCTACCCCTGACATCCGTCTTATAACTACCCCCCCTTAATTTAAAGCCATGCCCCCTCGTGCTAGCTTTCTCCATCCGAGGAAAAAGGCTATCACTATCCACCCTATCTAAACCTCTAATCATCTTATATGTTTCAATAAGATCCCCTCTTAGCCGCCTTCTTTCCAACGAAAACAACCCTAAATCCCTCAGTCTCTCCTCATAGGACCTCCCCACCATACCAGGCAACATCCTAGTAAACCTCCTCTGCACCCTCTCCAACGCCTCCACATCCTTCTTGTAATGCAGGGACCAGAACTGCACACAGTACTCCAAGTGCGGCCGCACTAGAGTAGTGTACAGTTGCAACATGACGCTGCGACTCCTAAATTCAATCCCCCTACCAATAAACGCCAAGACACCGTACGCCTTCTTAACAACCTTATCTACTTGATTCCCAACTTTCAGGGATCTATGTACACATACACCTAGATCCCTCTGCTCATCCACACTATTCAAAGTCCTCCCGTTAGCCCTATACTCGACACATCTGTTGCTCCTACCAAAGTGAATTACCTCACACTTCTCCGCATTAAATTCCATCCGCCACCTCTCGGCCCAGCTCTGCAACCTATCTAAGTCTCCCTGCAGACTATGACACCCTTCCTCACAATCTACCACACCTCCAACTTTGGTGTCATCAGCAAATTTACTAATCCACCCAACTATACCCTCATCCAGATCATTAATAAAAATTACAAACAACAGTGGCCCCAAAACAGATCCCTGAGGCACACCACTCGTAACTGAACTCCATGATGAATATTTACCATCAACCACCACCCTCTGTCTCCTATCTGATAGCCAATTCCTGATCCAACTTCCTAGATTACCCACAATCCCATACATCTGCATTTTCTGCAGAAGCCTACCATGGTGAACCTTATCGAACGCCTTACTAAAATCCATGTATACCACGTCAACTGCCTTGCCCCCATCCACCTCTTTGGTCACCTTCTCAAAAAACTCAATAAGGTTAGTAAGGCACGACCTACCCGCTACAAAACCATGCTATTTCTAATCAATTCATTACACTCCAAGTAACTATAAATCCTATCCCTAATAATTTTTTCTAAAACCTTGCCCACAACAGAAGTAAGACTCACCGGTCTATAATTCCCGGCAAAGTCTCTGTTCCCCTTCTTAAACAATGGGACAACATTCGCTATCCTCCAATCCTCCGGGACTACACCAGAGACCAATGACGACCTGAAGATCTGAGCCAGAGGCTCTGCAATCACCTCTCTAGCCTCCCAGAGAATCCTAGGGTAGATCCCATCCGGACCAGGGGACTTATCTATTTTCAGCCCCTCAAGAATTTCCAGCACATCCCCCTTATCAACCGTAATACTGTCTATTTTACACCCCTGCAACCCAATGTCCTCCTCAGCTATATTCATGTCCCCCTGCGTGAACACCGAAGAGAAATATTGGTTCAATACTTCTCCAATCTCCTCCGGTTCCACACACAACTTCCCCCTGCTGTCTGTAACTGGCCCTAATCTTGCCCTGACCAACTTTCTGTTCTTGACATACCTATAGAACGCCTTAGGATTCTCCTTAATCCTATCAGCCAAAGTCTTCTCATGTCCTCTTTTAGCCCTTCTCAACTCACTCTTCAACTCCCTCCTAGCCAATCTAAAGCTTTCTAGTGCACTATCTGAGCCCTCCAATCTCATCCGAACATAAGCCTCCTTTCTCTTTTTAACCATCGACTCAACTCTTTTAGTGCACCACGGTTCCCTAGATCTACCAAATCCTCCATGCCTGACAGGGACATACCTATCAAGGACTCGCAGTAGCTGCTCCTTGAAAAAACTCCACATTTCGGACGTTCCCAGTCCCTGTAATGTCTGTATGCTTCTGGTATCAATTCGTAAAACCTCAAAACAGCCTTCTTTACTTCTTCATACTTTTCTGACACCTCCTCTGACAGTGTTGCAAACACCTCAGTAGCCCTGTCTACTAACATGGTCTGAATTAACATCACCCACACCTCGTCTGGCCATTTTACCTGTGTAGCCAATTTGTCAAAAGAAATAAAAAAGGCATCTGCATCCTTTCCATCAAATTTTGGTAATGTTTCAAGATATTTGTATATATCCTTATCAGGCAGTTGGTGATGCTGAGCTTCCTCACCATCATTTCCATCTTGTACTTTCACTTGTCATTTGAAATCTTTTTTCTCCTGATTCCAACTCAAAACAATCTTTCCCTTTCCTCTCTCTTTTTCCAACTCCAGCCTTTTAAGTTCACTTTCTAACTGCAATCTTATCATTTGCAGTTTAATTTTTTTTTAACCTCATTGCACGTGACTGTTCCTCTGATACGCCTAAATGCTTGACTAACTCTGTTAATTTCAGCTTTCCTGCTATTCCTGGTTAAACCCAATTTTAGCTTGTTTGCCAATTCTACAAGTGTCGCCTTTTTCAGTCTTTCTAAACTTACTTGGCAAATTTGAGAAGCATCTTCAACCCCCAGAACCTCTTTAGCATTCTAAGAACCATTTCCCTTCTTTTGATTTAACCGGCTTATTGACGGTTACAGATTTTCCACTTCACTTAAAATAAACCATAAGATCTAGAACTTTTCAAATACAGGACCCGAGCCCCCAGTCTGTTACAAAGGGGAAGGTTGATCTCCTCTTTGAGAACGAATACTCAACCAAAGAGAAGTGCCTCCCTTCATAATCTGTTAAAGAGTGTGCGAGAAGATGTAATATCTGTGCTTCAGCAACTTTTAGTGGTCAAATCAAAATAATTGAGGCTCTCTGGAAAAAAAAACAAGTAACACTTTATTTATCTAACTCACAGTAAACAGGTTAACTAAATTAACAAACCAAATGAAACACTATTCTAATGGAATGTTGTTTAGATAAATATAATTCTCACTTATTATCAAAGAAAATAGAATTTTTAGTTACAATCAAAATTCAACCAGGTGTTCTCTTCCGGAATCCTCTATCTCCTTTATCTTCTGTCTTCATTATATGCTGTTGGTACCTTTGCAGTTGAGATAAGGCTTTCTTTTAAGGCATAAAATGTGGCTGTTACGCTGCCAGAGACATTTGCTGTCTGTCTCTCTCTCAAGCAGTGATCTACGGCAGTTGGTCTTCTGGCTCTCTGGAGCTGGGAGCTGTAGCTTTTATACCCCTGATGGCATACCAAAAATCCCCACAATAGGATTGATTACAGGTTATCAAATCATCAAATTCAAATCTAATAGGCTGCTGCTATTCAAATGCCCGGTTTAAACTGATTGGTTAAAATTCAAAAAAACCTGTTGTTTTGGCTGCGATTACTGCCTTAGCTTGCGATGCAATGTTTCAGTTTATGTACAGCATGCACCTGCTTCTCTTCAGTACAAAAGAACTATATTTTCTAACAAAACATGTAATTTTACAACTCTTAGCATTTAATTTTTTTTTAACTTTAAAATTCAACTCAGAGATCCAGATGTAATATTTGATTTCCATTTCCTGACTGCAAAACCTGCCTTCCAATACCAATTGCAAATTCAAGGGAGTCTTATCTCTCCACAATTAACCATGCTTTTTCATATTCAATGTAAAAATCAGTTGAGATCAAAATTCTGCAAATAAATCTTAAACAGTAAAATGTGTTAATACAGGAATGGAGTGAACATTAGAGCTTCCTAAAGGTTCACAGAACACTACAGCACAGAACAGGCCCTTCGGCCCACGATGTTGCGCCGACCAGTTTAAAAAAAAAAGTCCCTCTAACCTAAACCAATCCCTTTCCATCCATAAACCTATCCACGGATCTCTTAAACGCCCCCAAACTAGGCGCATTTACAACTGCAGCAGGCAGGGCATTCCAATCCCTCACCACCCTCTGGGTAAAGAACCTACCCCTGACATCCATTCTATAACTACCCCCCTTTAATTTAAAGCCATGCCCCCTCATGCTAGCTTTCTCCATCCGAGTTGCAACATGACGCTACGACTCCTAAATTCAATCCCCCAACCAATAAATAAATAAATAAACCAATAAATCAAGTAGTATTAAGCATGTAGCATGAATTTTACACACTTGGAGAGAGCCAACATTCAATTCCTGGTTTTTGCTAAGTGAATTGATATAAACTGCAATGACAGTAACGTCACTATCGTTGACCTCATTGCCTCTGGGTTAATAGAGGCAAAATCAGCGTGCATCTTGCTGATTTGCACCATCCTGTGATACCACTGGAGGTAATGGTTCCTGGACATCAGGTTTAAGAGTGTTGCACCCCAATGCTAAACACTAAAGTAAACAGGTGAGGCAAAGTGTAGGGCCCACATTCAGGTGAAAAGTAAAGTTTATTTCTTAGTCACAAGTAGGCTTACATTCACACTGCAATTAAGTTATTATTAAAATCCCTTAACTGCCACATTCCAGTATCTGTTTGGGTATATTGTGGGAGAATTTAGCATGGCCAATTCGCCTAACCTGCACATCTTTTGGACTGTGGGAGGAAACCCACAGACATAGGGCGAACATGCAAACCCAACACAGTGACCCAAGCTGGGAATCGAACTCGAGTCCTTGGTGCCGTGAGGCAGCAGTGGTAACCACTGTGCCAACCTGGCACGATTGTTTCGCACAAGACCACCGATCATCGAATGACTTGGCAATGTATTACACATGAAAGCAATAATTCAGTTGTGGGCAATACCTTTGCATTCTTTAAAACTGACTCTCAGAATATGCATTTGAGTTAAATTGAAACAATAATTTTAAGAAAAAAAAGGATGATTGTACGTAAGTTATAAAAGCAACCAAGCAATTTTGCTCATCAACTGGCAATTAACCCAAACAATGCACCCAAGATGAAATGTCACCATATCACATTGAACAATCTCTTGTATGCCATTTTTCAGATGAATAATCTCAAATTGAAGATAGCAGAGAAAATATCAAAAGTACTCACAAGGATTTTGTCTCTGCTCCAGCTTCACATTTGGAGCAAAGTTAATTGCAGTGCCTGATTTGGGCAACTTCCTAAATAAAAGCACATGAAAACATTAATGTACAATCAGAAGACAGATTGTCCAACTATCTGTCTACAAAATTCTTGAAATTAGAAAACTAGAAACAGAAACTTGGAGCAGAAATAGGCTATTCAGCCTTTAGAGCCTGCCCCTCTATTCAATATGATTATGCCTGATCGTCAATCTCAATACCATATTCCTGGTTTCTCCATTAAAATCTAAAAAGTTTATAGCACTTTCTTGAATGCAATAGAAACAAGTTTCATTTTGAGTGCCACAGGTGACAAATCAAAATCCAGATTTTGTTTACCTGTCTCAATTCCCTTGAGGCTCGTTGCGAACTTTGTTTGATTATACTTCTGTGAAGTATCCCTAGAATATTTTGCTCCACTGAATGCAAACAGTTAGTGTTACTAAATGTTCCAAATGCCCAAGTTCAATATCACATACTAGATTTATTCATTACAACTACTTAATTCACCTGAGGGGCTAGATGGACAAGCATGTTTATGGAAGTAAGCCCCTTTAAGAAAGCAATAAGAGCAAACAAAAAGGTGTGAAAAAGAACTTGCAAACCGCCAGGGAAAGAGTAGGGCCCATTAGAAACTAAGGGTGTGTGTGTGAAGCTGAATGACATTGTGTTAAATTTGATTTGGAGAATCAAAGATGGCGCTAGGGTGAAAGGAAGCATGATCCACAGGTGGCAAGATTCCTCTTGAAATCTGGCTGTTTGTTGAGGTCTGCAGAGAGGTTAATGTACATCAAGCAAGCTTTAAACATACCTGAAGTGCAGCTGCAAAGAGAGAACTTCTGAAGTCTAGCTGGAAACGGTTATTTTTAAAGATTCCCTCCTGTCGGTTGGAACTTACTGTGCACGTTCAGCGAAGGAACCGTGGAATTCAGCTCAGTCTGCAAACAATGTTCTTTTTTCACCCAAGAGTGAATTAAAGTGAGGGAGAAGAGTTGTTACTTGCAGCTCAGCTGGGAACCCTTTGCTGATTCTGTTCGCCCAGTTAAAGGGTGAAACGTATTCCATGTAAGAACGCTGGTAGATCGAACAGCAAGACAGATTGATACACGGACCAAGAAATAGCGCTCCAGGCTGGAGTTAATGGGCAAGCCCACAGGTGCTTTTGTAAGCCCAGGCAAATGTCTGGGATTACAGATAGTGTGACATGAATCCATGAGGCCATCTCATGTGCGTGGAACTTGGCCATCAGTTTCTGCTCAGTGATTCTGCATTGTGTGTTGTGAAGGCTGTCTTGGAGAACGCTTACCCGAAGATCAGAGGCTGAATGCCCGTGACTGCTGAAGTGTTCCCCGACAGGGGAAGCCTGATGATTGTTGAGCAGCGCTCGTTGATCTCTCGTAACGTTTGCACGAACGTTAAAATGTACCACGCCTCGGGACATCCTTTCCTGCGGCATATCAGGTAGGCAACATTGGCTGAGTTGCAAGAGCATGTACTGTGTGCCTATGGATGATGTGCTCACGTGAGATGATGGCATCCATGTCGATGATCCGGCACATCTTGCAGAGGTTGCTGTGGCAAGGCTGTGTGATGTTGTGATCTCTGTTCTCCTGAAGGCTGGTAGTCTGCTGCAGACAATGGTCTGTTGGAGGTTGTGCAGTTGTTTGAAGGCAAGAAGTGGGGTGTGGGATGGCCTTAGCGAGATGTTCGTCTTCAATGACACGTTGAAGGCTTCAGAGAAGATGTCGTAGCTTCTCTGCTCCAGGGAAGTACTGGACGACGAAGGGTACTCCATCCACCGTGTTTGTCTTCTGAGGAGGTCAGTGTGGTTTTTCGCTGTGGAGTGTCGGAACTGTCGATCGATGAGTCGAGCACCATATGCTGTTCTTATGAGGGCATCTTTCGCCATCTGGGAGGTGTCTATCGTGACCCTCCTGATCTGAGCAGATCCTGTGTATACGGACAGCTTGTCCATAGGGGATGGCTTCTTTAACATGTTTAGGATGGAAGCTGGAGAAATGGAGCATCGTGAGGTTATCCGTGGGAATGCAGTACAGTGAAGTGCTGAGGTGGCTGTCTTTAATGGAAATGTGTGTGTCCAAGAATGCGACCAATTCAGGACAGTAGTCCATGGTGAGTCTGATGGTAGGATGGAACTTGTTGATGTCATCACATAGTTGTTTCAGTGATTGTTCACCATGAGTCCAAAGGAAGAAAATGTCAACATATTTCGTGTATAGCGTTAGTTGAAGGTTCTGTGCAGTGAAGAGGTCTTGTTCAATCCTGTGCAAGATGATGTTGGCACATTGAGATGCTAATTTGGTCCCCACGGCTGTTCTGTGTCTCACTGGAGAACTCGTTGTTGAAGGTGAAAACGCTGTGATCCAGGATGAAGCAGAGTTTAGAATTGCATCTGGAAATTGGCTGGAAATCAGCACTGAGTACTGAGGCAGTTACAGCAAGACCATCATCACGGGGGATGATGATGGTGTAGAGTGCTGAGACATCCTTGTGACAAGGAACGCTCCTGGTTCAACTGCTCTACGTGTGTCGAGTTTCTGTCAGAAGCCCGTAGTGTCGCAACAGGAGCTGGCAGTCCTTTGTACAATGGGTTTGCCCTCGACGTAGCTGGAGAGGTTCTCACATTAGGGTCCCATTTCCTGATACAATGGGACAGCCAGGTGTAATGCCCTTGTGTATCTTCAGGAGGCAGTAGAAATCTCCAACGTGGGGAGTACATGGGATGAGAGCATGGAGGGTGCTCTGAAGGTCCGGGTCAAAAGTCTTGATCAGTATGTTGACGGTTGTGTTCTTTGATTAGATCTGCAGGTAACTGTCTGCAGTGCTCCTGGTTGTTCAGCTGTTGGTACACTTCTTTGCAGTAATCTGTTCTGCTCAGCATGACGGTGGCCCCTCCTTTGTCTGTTGGTTTGATAACAATGTTGCAGTTGGTCTTGAGCGCATGGATGGTGTTGCATTGTGCTTGGGTGACATTCAGAGCTGTCTTGAGTGCAGCTGATGAATCTGGCACTGACACACTTAACGGCTTGGGCATACATGTTGAGTCGAGGGCAGCGGCCTTCCAGAGCAGTCCAATTTGACGTTTTCTTCCTCAGTTGCTGCATCACAGATCTCTGTCGCTCGTTCTGGGGTTCATTGTTGGCTTCTTGGGGTTTGTGGAAGAGCACCCACAGTCTTTTCTTTTTCCACTTGTCCACCGAACATAGTTACATATAGATTACTTTTTGGTAGGTAATAAATTGCTCCCGGCTGTGCGCTCACGCTCTTACAAAACTACTGTAATCCCGAACCATGCATTCTTGACAAGGGACTTGGTCGTGGGGAGGTGGGCCCCCATACGCCTTGGCGATTTAATACTTGTCTGCTCTCTGATGATCAACGTTAGATTTCTGTTAACCCAAATCAATAATTTCTTTGAGTTTAATGATGCTCCGGAAGTCTGGGAGACATCAAAGGCTTATTTAAGGGGCCAGATCATATCTTATACAGTGCACGAGGCGAAGCAGAGAGGTAAGAAGTTATCAGAATTGCTGGTGCTTTTTGCCCAAGTTGATGCCGCATACGCTGCCGTCCCCAAGGGTATATAAGGAATGTTTACTACTGCAGGCAGATCTTGTCCTCACCTCAAGCAGAAGAGATGCTGTTCAAATCTAAGGTGTACACACTACAAGCATGAGGACAAGGCAAGCAAGCTCATCAGCTGCACCAAAAGTCTAAACCACAAATGCAGACTCCAAATTGGATCTCTGTTAATCCACAGCAAATAAATGAATTATTTAGGGACTTTGACTCAACCCTCTATAACTCAGAGACAACCACCAATGAGGTGGAATTTCAGGAATTCTTTGGGATACTAAATCTCCCCCTAGTGGACAGGGGAGGGGTCACGGCACTGGAGAAACCAATAGATGTTGAAGAAATTTGTTATGACAGCCAGAACTATGCCAAGTGGGAAATGTCCGGGACCAAATGGGTACCCCATCAAATTCTACAAAAAGATTATGAATAGGTTGGCTCCCCGATACTGCACATGATCAACGAATCATATGAGAACTGCTCTCTCCTGTGGACTTTGAGGCAAGCAACAATTTTGCTTAGCCTTAACAAACAAGGACCGCAAATCTGCAACTCATAGCCCGATCTCCTTGCTGAACGTGGATCTCAAACTGATCTCTAAGATTCTGGCCATTCGCTTGGAGGACATTCTACCCTCTATCTTGCCCGACCAGACTGGGTTATTAAAAATAGACATATGTACTTAAATATTCAGCAGCTGCTGAACATTATGTATGTACCTGCCACCTCCAAGCTACCAAGACGGTAATCTCACTGGACGCTGAAAAAGCGTTTGATCAGGTGGAATGGGATTATTTATTTTGTGCTCTCGGGAGGTTCGGGTTTGGCCCAAAACTCATCTCCTGGATCAAAATATTATACTCCGTCCCTCTAGCCTCAATCTGGACAAACGATATGCATTCAGCTTCTTTCCTTTTGTCCCGGGGCACTAGGCAAGAATACTCCCCCTCCCCTGTTATTTGCCATTGCTATTGAATCTCTTGCTGCGGCTTTTCGCAACAGCAAATGAGTCGTGGGGATTGGTCGGGAGGGAATCAAGCGGAGAGTATTGCTGTATGCAGATGACTTGTCCAACTCAATTCCCGAAGTCTTATCTATGCTAGAGATTTGGTTGTATTTCGGAGTACAAACTTCACTTGAACAAGAGTGAGCTCCTCCCTTTGAATGCAGTGGCTTGTAGCCTCCCACTCCACACCCTGCCTTTCAAGATTGTCACTAAGCAGTTTACTTACTTGGCAGTGCAAGTGAATAGCAAATTTAGTGGGGTCTTTGGAGCTAACTTTGCTTCACTCATGGAGTGGACAGAACAGGACCTCATTTCAGCATCAGAAATTCTAGGTGTACAGAGCAGAAACTTGCCAGTGTTGCTATGTCTAGGCATAAACATGTGTTTATTAAAAAGGCAGACCCCACTTTCCCCAGCCTTGTCTGAGGCCACTGTATGGTCTATTTGGTGGATTGAGAAGCCCTCTGGTTGCAGGACACAGTCTGGGTGAAGCAGAAGTGAGCCATGTCTCCATGAAACACAGTACACAGCAGTCTCTCAGTTCCCTTTGAAAAATGAGTCTGGCTGTTCTGTATTCTGTCTGAATATTTCTCAATGATCTTCACTGAGGAGGAGAAGGTTAAGTACAGAATTCAGGAAAAGGGACTTTGAGGACCTTGAGCAGTTTGAGATAGAAAGTGAGAAAGGAGATGGCTTTAACATGGGCAAATTGCAAGGCCTGAATGAATTGCATCCAAGGCTGCTGTGGAAGGTGCGGTAGGAAATTTTTAGTTCCCTTCTGGCCGTGGGGAAGTACCAGAAAACTGGAGGATGGCTAATGTGCTTTCATTTTTCAGGAATTGCATATGGTATTTGTGGGGCACTGTGCCAAGATTGCAGAGAGTTTCCAGTTATACAAGTGGGACCAGATGGAGGACGAGACTATTACCAATTTGTGGTCTCTCTCAAAAGCCTTGTGTAGCATAGAAATTTTGGGGTTTTCTGGCAGGATGTGCTACTGGACTGGCTTGTACGTATCCAGCAAAGACTACTGGCAGAGCAATTGGAATTTAAGGCGGCATTTCAGACTGCGGTTTCTATGGAATGGGCTGCCGGAGAGGCAGCACATTAGGTGCTAGTGCAAAACTGCAGAAGGTGGTAGAGACGCCAAAGAGTCAGTGACGGCCTGAGGAATTGTGGCCGAGGGGATCACACAGAGTCCTTTGTTTGTTGGACAAAGGAGCTCAGTGCTGGAATTGTCCATATTACCTGAAACTGCAAAGCACCAGTGTCCCAGAAGAGTGTAAAGCTAAAGCAATCAGGTTTCAAACCCAAGTGGAAGTGGCAAATACAAGCGTAGATGAGGACAATAAGTCTGTGGGGTCTGTAGATAGAAAGGAGCAGTCTGAGGAGAAACAGTTGAAACCAAACATTTTGTGAGAGGTGAAGCAGTCTGGTTCTGGGCAATGCTCAAAGTTGAGGGGAAATTAGGAAAGATAGAGGTGGACACAGTGGTTGAGGGGGGCAGGGTAGCAACGTATTTATCCTAGTGTCAATATGTAAGACAAAGCTAAATTGTCTTCCCCTGAAGCCTGCAAACATCGTTCTGAGGACAGATGAAATAGTTGGTTCCTCTTAAGGGCAACGTCTTAGCCAAGGAACAGCTGAGAGACCAGTATGTGCAGCTCCCTTTGTGTGTCGTTAAGAAATTATTCTGTGTAGTTCGGACGATCTTGACTAAAACAATTGAAATTGAACTGGGAAGTGGTGAACAGATTAACGGAATCTCATTCCGGTCTGGGTAATATTTTGGAAAAATACAAGACATTTAGTGAAATCACAGAATCCCTACAGTGCAGAAGGAGGCCATTCAGCCCATCAAGCCTGCACCAACAACAATTCTGTCCAGGCCCTATCCCCTTAGCCCCACATATTCCTTACTAATTCCCCTGATACAAAGGGACAATTTGGCATGGCCAACCAACCTGACCTGCACATCTCTGGAGTGTGGGAGGAATCCGGGAGAAACCTAGCAGACAGAGAGAACGTGCAAGCCCCATAGAGACAGTGACCTGAGGCTGGAGTTGAACCCGGGTCCCTGGCATTGAGAGGCCATCCTGTGGAGATGCCGGACATTCAGCCTCTGATCTTTGGTAAGCGTTCTCCAAGATGGCCTTCATGATGCACAACAACACAGAATCGCTGAACAGAAACTGACAGCCAAGTCCCACACACGAGGAGGGACTCAACTGGGATCTTGGGTTCATGTCACACTATCTGTAAGACCTATGACTTGCCTGGGCTTGCAAAATCTCACTAACTGTCCTGTCTAGAGACAATATACATTTCTTTAACTTGTGCTCAACCCTCTCTCCATTCGCATTGTCTGTACCTTTAAGATATGATTAACTGTAAAGACTTGCATTCCAACCATTACCTTGTAAATTGAATGTGTGTCTTTATATGTCCTCTTTGTGACCAGAACTCCCACTCACCTGTTGAAGGAGCAGTACTCTGAAAGCTTGTGGCTTGTGCTACCAAATAGACCTGTTGGATTTTAACCTGGTGTTGTAAGACTTCTTACTGTGAGGCAGCAGCGCTAACCACTTTGCCAACATGCCATCCCTTGGTGAGATGAAAAGAAAGAAAGCGAGCCTACAGCTGAAGCCAGATGCATGCCCAAAAAACACGAAAGCACATCTAGTGGTGCATGCGGTTAGACCCAAGGTGGAGGCTGAACCTAAAAGATTAGCAGGTTTGGGGGTAATGGAACCAGTGGCCAGAAGGGAGTGGGCCACGCCCAACATTGCTTTCATGAAGACCAATGGCTCACTGGGGCTATGTGGGGATTTTAAGGTCACAGTGAACCCTGTGTGACTTTAAGAACTTTAATAATGTTCTATGCAGTTTGTGAGCAAACCCTTTTTTTTGTTATTTGCACCATGAAGTCTGTAGTGGCATCTCTTATTGTTGCTAAGGTCATATAGTAGGTTTTTTTGGTTTATTTTTAATCTAGGCCTGGGGGGATAATGATTGACAGGTCAGTTTGTTTTCCTCACAAGAGTTTAAGTTGATTTATTAGTGTTACAAGAGTCCTTTACTTTCAGTTTTGGCTGCTGGCTAATTAGAAGATATTGGACTCCTGCTGGATGCAATGCCTTTGTCTCTCCCACATATTAGAAATTCTGCTGGCTAGTTGGAAGCAGTCTTTCCTGCCTCTCTGGAGTGAGAATTTTGTCATTGATGGTTTGCAAGCTAAGGCAAGCAAAGGCTCTATCTTGAGATGTGCTGGAAGCTACAGGACAGGGAAGTCAGAGCAACAGAAATGACAGATGGTTAAGAGATAGATTACAGATCAAAGTTTGGTTTTTAACATCAATTTCAGGGATAGAAACTGGGAAAGAGAAATTTTCAGGAAATCTTTTGGGAGACAGTTATAAAAGAAACACAGGAAGACGGAAGAGAAATCAAAAGCCTCATATTTTCACTGTAATAAATTAGGACACAAAGTTAGTGTTGGTGGTTTAAGAAAAGTACTGGGAACATAGATGTGGTAAAACAGGATAAGCCAATGTGGTTTGTTGAAGTGGTAAAGAAAACACCAGTTGAATCTAAAGAGGTGCAAAAGAATGTACCTCCTGGTCATAATTGATCGATAGAGTGCCAGATCTCCTTAAAGAATTTACTGATATGGGTAAAATTTGACTGTACTTGAAATTTAAAATTTGACCTTTGACTGTGTGGCCAAATTCCCCTCTAATTCAATTTTCAAGTTTACTGATAACACCACCATTGTGGGTAACAACTCAAACAATGATGAGACACAGTACAGGAAAGAGACAGAGAATCTGGTGAACCAATGCAACAATAATAATCATCTCGCCCTCAATGTGGGCAAAAAGTAGGAAATAGTCATCAATATCTGGAAGTATAATGAAGGGCACGTCCCTGTCTACATCAGTGGGTACGAAGTAGAAACGGTTGAGAGCTTCAAGTTTTTAATGCCCTGATCACCAAAACCTGTCCTGGTCTCCCCATGTGGATAGCTATTGTCAAGAAAGCCCACCAGTCTCTCTCAGGAGACTAATGGGATTTGGCTTGTCTGCTACAACTCTCACCAACTTCTACAGATGCACTGTGGAAAGTAATCTTTCTGGTTGTATCACAGCTCGGTTTGGCTCCTGCTCTGTTTAAGACCCCAAGAAACTACAAAGGGGCTGTGAAAAAAGCCCAGGCTGTCACTCAAACCCAGCCTCCCATCCACTGACACCATCTACCACCTCGGAAAAGCAGCCAGCACGATCAAGGACCCTGTGCATCCCGTTGGGAAAAAGATAAAGTCTGAGATCACATACTAACTGACTCAAAACAGCTTCTTCCCTGCTATCACACTTTTGAATGGACCTACCTCGCATTAAGTTGATCTTTCTCCATGTTTAGCTATGACTGTAACATTACAATCTCCACTTTCCTTTCCTATGCTTTGTATAGCGTGCAAGAAACAATACTTTTCACTGTATACTAATACATGACAATAATAAACCAAATCCAATCAAAAGAATTGCTCATGTGAATTGGGGCAGGCAATAAGCAAAGATGCATATAAAAATGGTATAGCAATCATTGTGGGAGATTTTAATCTACATGTCGATTGGTCAAACCAGGTCAGTCAAGGCAGCTTTGAGGAGCGGTTCATAGAACGTATCTGCAATAGTTTCCTTGAACAGTATGGGATAGTAATGGAACCTACGACGGAGCAAGTTATTCTAGATCTGGTTCTGCATAATGGGACAGAAATAATTAATGATCTCACAGTTAGGAATCCTCTCAGAAGGTCTGTGGTTGAATTTAAGATACAGACAGACAGAGGGAGAAAAAGGTAAAATCTAATACCACTGCCCTGTGTTTAAACAAAGGATACTACAATGGGATGGGGAGGAGGTGACTAAGGTAGACTGAGAGCAAAAACTATGTGGTGGGACAATTGAGGAACAGTGGAGGACTTTCAAAGCGATCATTCACAGTGCTTAGCAAAAGTATATACCTATGAAAAGGTACCAGTGAAAAGGAAGGATTGTAAAAAAAAGAGATTATCAGCCACGGATATTTATGGAAATAAAAGGAGGGTATCAAATTGAAAGGTAATGCAAAATGGCAAAGATGAGGAGGAAACTAGAGGATTGGAAAATCTTTAAAGGTCAACAGAAAGCCACAAAAAAAAAGCTATGAAGAGAAGAAAGATAGATAAGAATAAACTAGCTCAATGTAAAAGCAAAAGTTTCTGCAGCTATATAAAATGAAAAAGAATGGCATTGGTCATTTAGTGGATGAGAATGGGATATGAAGAAATAGCCAAGGCATTGAACAGGTATTTTGTGTCGGTCTTCACAGTAGAAGACACAAAAACCATGCCAAAAAAATCAATGACGAGGTGGCTACGGCAGTTGAGGATCTAGAAATGGTTATTATCACTAAAGACGTAGTGTTGGGCAAACTAATGGGGCTCCTGGTCCTGATGAAAAGCATCCAAGATACTAAATGAGATGGTGGGGGAAAATAGCAAATGGCTGTGATAATTTACCAAAATTTGCTGGACCCGGGCACGGTTCTGGCAGATGTGATGCCACCGTTTAAAAAAGGCAGGTAACTATAGGCTGGTTAGCTTAACTTCTGTAGTGGGGAAAACGTTTGGATCTATCATTTTAGGAAGAAACAGCAAGACATATGGATAGAAATTGCGCCATTGGGTAGACACACTATGGGTTCATTATATGCAGGCCATGTTTAACTAGTTTACTGGAATTCCTTGAGGACATTACAAGCACAGTGGGCAATGGGGAACCAGTGGATGGGGTGTATCTAGATTTCCAGAAGGCATTCAATAAAGGTGCTGCACAAAAGTGCACACCATTATGGGTAACGTATTAGCATGGATAGAGGACTGGTTAACTAACAGAAAACAAAGAGTGGGGGTAAATGGGTGTTTTTCTGGTTGGCAGTGACTAGTGGTGTGCCTCAGGGATCAGCATTGGGACTACAATGGCTTACAATTTACATAGATGACTTGAAGCTGGGGACCAAGCAGAATGTCAAAGTTTGCTGATGACACAAAGGTGAGCAGTACAGCAGTGTGCAAAGGACACTGAAGGTCTGCAAAGGAATACATATGTAGTTCAAGCGGGCAAGGGTCTGGCAGATAGAGAACAATGTTGGTAAATGTGAGGTCATCCATTTTGGTAGGAAAAGCAGCAAAATGGACTATTATTTAAATGGTAAAACATTGCAGCATGCTGCTGTGCAGAGGGACCTTGGTGTCCTTGTGCATAAATCACAAGGAGTTGATTTGCAGGGGTAGTCGGTAATTAAGACAACAAATGGAATTTTGTCCTTCATTGCTAGAGGAATGGAGTTTAAAAACAGGGGGGTTATATTGCAGCTGGTGAGGCCACACCTGGAATACAGTGTACAGTTTTGGTCTCCTTACTTGAGAAAGAATGCATTGGCACTGGAGGGGGTGAGAGGAGATTCACTAAGTTGATTCTGGAGTTGAGAGGGTTGGCTTATGAAGAGAGACTAAGTAAACTAGGGCTACAGTCAATGGAATTTAGAACAATGAGGGAGAGATCTTCTTGAAACATATAAAATTATGAATGGAATAGATAAGATAGAAGCAGGGAGGCTGTTTCCATTCCAGCAGATGAAACAACTGGAACTAGGGGATGGTGGGGGGGACAAATTTAAGATTGAGTCAAGGAGGAATTTCTTCACCCAAAGGGTACTGAATCTGTTTTTTAAGGCATAGATAGATTTTGAACAGTAAAGGAATTAAGGGTTACGGTGAGTGGGCGGGCAAGTGGAACCGAATCCATGAAAAGATCTCATCGAATGGCGGAGCAGATGTAAAAGGCCAGATGGTCTGCTCCTAGTTCTTAAGGAATGTAAAGAAGTTAAAATTTTTAAGAGATACAGGAGCAAATCAATCCTTGATGCTATGAGATGAGAAGTTTTATAGTTTGGAAGAAGTATTGCCAGAAAAAGGTGATAAAATATATCTGTCCAAACACTTTTTAAAATGTTGTTAACCACTTCCTCCAGCAGCTCATTCCATATATGTACCACCCTCTTGTAACAAAGTTGCTCCTCAGAGTAATTCTTTCCCCTTTTAACTTAAACTTGCGCCCTTTAGTTCTCAATTCCCCAATCCTGGGAAAAAGACTGAGTGCATTCACCCTATCCATGCCTCTCATGATCTTATACACATCTACAAGGTCACCCTTCTGTCTCCTATGCTCCAAAGGAAAACGTCCAAGCCTGTCCAATCTCTCCATATGGCTCAGAACCCTTGACTCCTGGCAACATCCTTGTAAATCTCTTCTGCACCCTCTCCAATTTAGATACAGTTTTCCTAAACACAAACTCCAATTGTGGGTCTCACCAATGTCCTTATTCAAGGAGGATACAGATGGCTTAGGAGTAAAACAATTTAAATCAACTACTTATCATCCAGAACCGCAGGGAGCATTAAGAGCACCAAACTTCAAAGACCATGTTGAAGGCTTATTGTCACAATTATCCAAAGGATTGGGATAAGAAATTCCATTTGTACTTTTTGCAATTAGGGATGCACCTAACAAATCAATTAAATTCAGTCCATTTGAATTGCTTTATAGTCATGAGGTAAGAGGACCACTTAAATCAATTAAAGAGAAATTGGTGAGTTCTGAGACTATATCATTGGACGGTAAAATTTCAGGGAAAGACTGAATGGAGCAGCTGAGTTGGCCAGACAACATTTAGAAGTGGCACAGCATGCGATGGAACAGGAAGCAGATAATAAATCAAAAATTCGTAGTTTTCCTAGTGGGTATGAAGTCTTAGTATTACTATTGGTGGTAGGTGAACCTTTAAAAGATTTCATGGGGCTTTTCTCTTTAGAGCGGAGGAGGATGAGAGGCGACTCAACAGAAGTTTATAAGATGATGAGAGGATAGATAGTCTGTGCATGTCCACTCTATTTCCTCGGGCGGATGTAGCTGTTACTAGGGGGCATAATTATAAGGTTCATGGAGGGAGATATAGGAGGGATGTCCAAGGTAGATTCTTTACTCAGAGAGTGGTTGGGGTGTGGAATACACTGCCTGCTGTGATAGTGGAGTGAGACACTTCAGGAACTTTCAAGCGGTTATTGGATAGGCACATGGTGCACACCAGAACAACAGGGAGTGGGATAGCTTGACCTCGGGTTTGGACATAGCTCAGCACCACATTGAGATTTACAAGGAAGGCCCTGTACTGTGCTGTAATGTTCTATGTTCTATTAATTGAGAGGAAATTGAGTGAGGTGAATTATTTGATAAGTACGCCAGACAGAAGAAAAACTCGTGTTATATGAATATGCTCAAACAGTATTTTGGTAGGGAAGGAAATAAGGAGGAGGATGTGTTAGTGGTTACAACTCAGAAAAACCAAATCCAGATGATTCTGAATTTGACATTCTTTAAATGAAATTTCATAACGAAGAGGAATCAGAAATTGGAATAGATTGAGTTATCTTCCAGAGGAAAATCAAAATGACCTGAAAGAGCGTGGACAAACATGTGGGAATGCACTGGAAAGTAGAATCACAGAATCTTACAGGACAGGAGGCGGCTATTCGGCCCATCGTGTCTGCACAGCACACAATCTGACCCAGGCCCTATCCCCATAATCCCATACGTTTATCCTAGTTAGTCCCCCTGACACTGCAGGGGAATTTATCATGGCCAATCCACCTAACCAGCACATCTTTGGACTGTGGGAGGAAACCAGAGCACCTGGAGAAAACCCATGCAGACATAGGGAGAATGTGCAAACTCTACACAGACAGTGACCCAAGCAGGAATCGCACCTGGGTCCTTGGTGCTGAGGGGCAACAGGGCTAACCACTGTTTTACTGTGCTGCCCAGAGTTAAAATAATCTTATTAGGCACATGGAGCACTCCAGAATTATATGGAGGGGATAGCTCAATCTTGGGATTGGACATAGCTCAGCACAGCATTGAGGGCCGAAGGGCCTGTACTGTGCTGTAATGTTCTATGTTCTAATTGGGAATGAGGTTGATGTGGAAAATGCTGTTCTAATTCAAAACCACCCTTGCGCCCTCCAAGTTTTCACAGGTTCACAAGGAGAAACTGATGTTTACTCAGTGTGAGATGCAGCAGCCAAAGTCATATAAAACCAGTGGAGATAGAGGACAGCTAGCTGCTGGGCAATGATGTGAACAAAGAAATCGAGCAGGCGTGGAGACAGATTCAAGACGAACATAGAAACCCTACAGTGCAGAAGGAAGCCAATTGGCTCATCGAGTCTGCACCAACCACAATCCCACCCAGGCCTTACGCCCATATCCCTACATATTTACCCACTGATCCCTCTAACCTATGCATCTCATGACCTAAGGAGCAATTTTTGGCATGGCCAATCAACATCTTTGGACTGTGGGGGGAAATCAGAGCACCCGGAGGAAACCCATGCAGACACGAGGAGAATGTGCAAACTCCACACAGACAGTGACCCACAGTGGGAATCGAACCCAGTCCCTGGAGCTGTGAAGTAGCAGGGCTAACCACTATGCTACCATGCTGCCCACAAGTTAACTGCTTTGGAACTTGCTCCTGAGATGTTCAAATTGCCTGAACATAAATTGCAGGGCTGTGAAGAACAGCTCATCTGTGCAAAACAAAAGTGTAGATGAATCAAGAGTCATATCTGATTTCAAAAAGGAGATTGAGGAGTGCAAGTATTGTATTATGCAGATCAAAGGAAAAAAGACAACAATGTGAAATAAGGCTGCTTCCTGAAATTTTACCATCACCTAAAATGCGCTGCTGGAATAACGATATACAGTCTGATGTATAGTCTGCACAGAAGTGGATATCCCACCAGTGTTCAGTAAAACACCATGGTTTTCACAGCAGCATAACTACTACAGTGATCTTTGAAACCACGGTCAACATGGGTTCAGACACCAAGGAAGGCAGTCTGCTGTGTACCTTTGCCAAAAAAGAGAGTGTACAGGAAGTAATGGTGCAGATCTAGAGCAAGCAAAGGAGTAGAACCACTTGGCAGAGGAGCTAGGGTCAATTAACAAGAATCAACAAGAGGACAAGATAAAATGACCTTTCTGAAAGGCTCTGCACATGTATGGTTTTATTCTCCTAGTTCTGAGGATATTACCAGAGCTAACTTTTCATTGTAAATGATAAAAGTGAGCTTGAACTAGGCATCAATGCAGGATTAAGGACTACAGGAGAATCTTGTAAATGAATCAGTTTGTCATGAATGTGATAAAAAGGAGGAGGAATGTTTAATGGAAGACAAAGACTGAAAATGGACTATATTAATCATTATGTTTGTATATTTTGATTTTATAAAATGTATGTATCTTTATTTTAGCATACTCACGTCAAACTGAAAGGCTTTGAAAATTGAAACAATCTTTGAAGATTGATGGTTTTTCTTTCCTGAAAGAGGAAATGCGATACTACCGTGCCTTTAAGTGCATTTTTAATCATGTTCTCTGTCGTTTCTAAGCAAGCCTTTTTTTGTTATTCGCACTGTGAGATCCGTCATGCCATCTTTTATTGATCCTACAGTCATATAATGGGCCTTTTATTTTAAATCTGGGCCTACTGCAATATCCTGGAGTTTTATGACTCTTGAATTTTGGGGGGGGGGGGGGGGGGGGGAGAGCAGGATGATTGACAGTTCAAGTGTAAGATTTCAAGAATTGTTTACTTTCAGTTTTGGCTGCAGGCTGGATGCAGTGTTTTTGTGTCACTCCCTGGTATTGGAAATTCTGCTGGCTAGTTGGAAGCAGTCTTTCCTATGTCTCTGGAGTGAAAATTTTGCTGTTGGTGGTTTGCTAGCTTGCAAGAAGTGGCTCTCTCTTTACTTTGAGGTGTGCTGGAAGCTACTGAACAGGGAAATTTCAATTCTCCATCCAAAGGAGAAATTCACAGCAGGTGTTACAGAGCTGCAAGATCCAGCATCATGTGAACATATCTATTTTCTGTATTAACTTGGGTGCATGTTGATAAGAATGTTTGTTGGAACATTATTAATAGCCAAACAGTTTATACCATATCATGGTTGTTCTTTTTCTTGTTTGTAATTGGTAAAAGTTTATGTTAACTGTATTCTTAATTAAACTGTTCAATAAAAGCTCCCTAGTGGGTCATTTGGATCATACATGGAGTGAAACAGCTTATGGTTATCCATGTCAAACTTCAAAGTTCAAAAACCACGATCTAGGCTGACTTCTTTAAAAACACCTTGGAGTTTCTAACTTGGATTATAACTCGCAATTTATGTGCAGATCAGTATCCAGTGCCCCTTATTATAGGCCCATTTAGTGACTTCATTGGCACTCAAAAGTTTTCTAAAATGGATCTCTCTTGAGCTTATTTGGAGGTAGGTGGGGGTGACTGAAGACTCCCATCGCAGAAACATAGAAAAACTATAGCACAGTACAGGCCCTTAGGCCCACAAAGTTATGCCGAATATGTTTCTACCTTAGAGGTTACTAGGTTCACCTATAACCCTCTATCTTACTAAGTTCCACGTACGTATCTAAAAGGCTCTTAGAAGACCCTATCGAATCCGCCTCCACCACAGTTGCTGACAGCCCATTCCACGCACCAATCACTCTGGGTAAAATAACTTACCCCTGATATCTCCTCTGTACCGACTCCCCAGCACCTTAAACCTGTGTCCTCTTGTGGCAACCATTTCAGCCCTGGGAGAAAGCCTCTGACTATCCACTCAATCAATATCTCTCATCTTATAAAACTCTATTAGGTCACCACTCATCCTTCGTCTCTCTAAGAAAAGGCTGAGCTCCCTCAACCTATCCTCATAAGGCGTGCTCCCCAATCCAGGCAACATCCTTGTAAATCTCCTCTGCACCCTTTCTATGGCTTCCACATCCTTCCTGCAAATCATCCAAAAGGTTTTAAATGACTGCCTTTTGGCATCACATCAGCCCTAGCCATTTTCAAAGAGCAGGTTGAGTGGTCATCTGGGGCTCCAAATGATACTTAGATGACATTCTGCTGACGGGTTCCAAAGGCAAGGAACATCTGCACAACTTAGAAAAGACATTAAAGAGGTGGCAAGAATATGGGTTGCAGATTAGTTGAGAGAAGTGACAGGTTTTTTTTTTAACCTCAGGACATTGTCATGTATTTAGGTCACATTATCAACGGTGAAGGGTGCACAAAACACCAAAGAGACTGGGGATAATAGCGAAGGCACCAAAACCAGAATGCGTGCATCATAGAAAAACTACAGCACAAACAGGCCCTTCAGCCCACAAGTTGCTCTGATCTTATCTGTACCTACTAGGCTTACCTATAACCCTCAATCCTATTAAGTCCCATGTACTCATCCAGAAGTCTCTTAAAAGACCCTAACGAATTTGCCTCCACCACCACTGACGGCAGCTGATTCCACTTACCCATCACCCTCTGAGTGAAAAACTTACCCCTGACATCTCCTCTGTACCTACTCCCCAGCATCTTAAGCTGGTGTCCTCTTGTGGCAGCCATTTCAGCCCTGGGGAAAAGCCTCTGAGACTCCACCTGATCAATACCTCTAATCATCTTATACACCTCGATCAGGTCCCCTCTCATCGTTTGTCTCTCTAAGGAGAAAAGGTCGAGCTCTCTCAACCTAGCCTCATGCCACCCAACCCAGGTAACAACCTTGTAAATCTCCTCTGCACCCTTTCAATGGCTTCCACATCCTGCCTGTAATGAGGTGACCAGAACTGAGCACAGTACTCCAAGTGGGGTCTGAGCAGGGTCTTATACAGCTGCAGCATTATCTCCCAACTCCTAAACTCAATTCTTCAATTGATGAAGGCCAGTACACCATAGGCCTTCTTAACCACATCCTCTACCTGCAAAGCCAATTTGAGAGTCCTACGAACCCAGTCCCCAAGATCCTTCTGATCTTCCACACTGCTAAGAGTCTTAATGTTAGAACATGAACACTACAGCATACACCCAGTCTCCCTGCCCCTCGGCCCACGAGTTGCACGGATCATATCCACACCGACCGGGCCATAGAACTATCTATAACTCCCAATCCCATTAAATCCCATGTACTCATCCAGAAGTCTTTTAAAAGACCCCAGTGAGTTCGCCTCTACCACGACCGATGGCAGCCAATTCCACTCATTGACCACCCCGAGTGAAAAACTTAGCCCTGACATCTCCTCTGTACCTACTCCCCAGCACCTTAAACGTGTCCTCTCGTAGCGATCATTTCAGCCCTGGGAAATAGCCTCCAAGAATCCACCCCATCTGTCCCTCTCAACATTTTATAAACCTCTACAGGTCGCCTCTCAACCTTTGTCTCTCCAGGGACAGGAGACGTAGCTCCCTCAACCTATCTACCCATGTTATATTCCTTCATCCCATTGGACCTGCCAAAATGTACCACTACACATCTATCCGGGTTGACGTCCATTTGCCACTTCTCTGCCCAGTCTTACTACGTCACGCTGCAACTTCTGACATCCCTCCAAACTATCCACAACACCTCTGACCTTCGTGTCATCAGCAAACTTACCAACCCATCCCTCCACTTCCTCATCCAGGTCATTTATAAAAATCACAAACAGCAAGGGTCCCAGAACAGATCCCTGCGGCACTCCACTGGTGACCGACCTCCATGCAGAAAAAGACCCATCCACAACCACTCTTTGCCTTCTGCGGGCAAGCCAGTTCTGGATCCACAAAGCAACGTCCCCTTGGATCCCATGCCCCTTTACTTTCTCAATAAGCCTTGCACAGGGAACCTTATCGAATGCCTTCCTGAAGTCCATATAAACCACATCCACCGCTCTTCCTTCGTCAATGTGTTTAGTCACATTTTCAAAAAACTCAACCAGGCTCGTAAGACACGATCTGCTTTTAACAAAGCCGTGCTGACTACTTTTGATCATACTACACTTCTCTAAATGTTTATAAATCCTGCTCCTCAGGATCTTCGCCATCAACTTACCAACCAGAGGTTAGGTTCACCAGTCGATAATTTCTTGGGCTGTCCCTATTCCCTTTCTTGAATATAGGAACCACATCCGCAATCCTCCGGAACCTCTCCCATCTCCATCGTTAACGCAAAGATCATCGCCAGAGGCTCTGCAACTTCTTCCCTCACCTCCCACAGTAACCTGGGGTACATTCCATCTGGTCCTGGCGACTTATCTATCTTGATGCTATTCAAACGTTCCAACACATCTTTCTTAATGTCCACACACTCAAGCTTCTCAGCCCACCGCAAGCCTGCACTACAACCAAGATCTTTTTCCACCGTGAATACCGAAGTATTCACTGAGCACCTCTGCTATTTCTACCGCTCTATACAAACTTTCCCACCATCACACTTTATAGGTCCTATTCCTTCACATCCCATCCTTTTACTCTTCATATATTTGTAGAACGCCTTAGCATTTTCCTTAATCTCACCTGCCAAGGCCTTCTCATGACCCCTTCTGGCTCTCCTAATTTCCTTCTCAAGTTCCCTCCTACAAGTCGTAGATCCTTAACATTATCTAGCTCCCTGAACCTTTTGTATGCTTTTCTTTTCGTCTAGAATTGTTACAACTTTCGTGCACCACGGTTCCTGTAACCTACCATAACCTCCCTGTCTCATCGGAACGTTGTCGTGTAGAGCTCCAGACAAACATTCCTTGAAAATTTGCCACCTTACTTTGGTACATTTCCCTGAGAATACCTCCTTCCAATTTACATATCTAATTTCCTGCCTGGTGGCTTCATATTTCCCCTTACTCCAGATAAACACTTTCCCAGCTTGCCTGATCCTATCCCTCTCCAATGCTAACGTAAAGGAGATAGAGTTATGATAAAAATCCCCAAAATACTCTCCCACCAAGAGATCTGACATCTGTCCAAGTTCATTACCCAATACCAGATTGAGTACAGCCTCTCTTTTTGTAGGATTAACCACATACTGTGTCAGGAAACCCTCCTAAAGGCACCTAACAAACTCCTCCCCATCCAAACCCCTTACCCTAGGGATATTCCAATCAATATTTGGGAAATTAAAATCTCCCATCATAACAACTCTCATTATTGCATCTCTCCAGGATCCATTTCCCTATCTCCTCCTCAACATCCCTGTTACTATTGGGCGGCCTATAGAAAACACCAAGTTATCGACCCCTTCCTGTTCCGAAGTTCCACCCGCAGAGATCCGTGGACAATCCCTCCACGGCATCCACCTTCTCTACAGCTATGACATTATCCCTGATCAACAATGCACCTTCCCCACCTCGTTTGCCTCCCTCTCTGTCCCTCCTGAAACCTGGCACTTGGACTATCCAGTCCTGTCCGAGACATCCAAGTCTCTAATAGCCATCACATCACATTTCCAAGCAGCCATCCATGCTCTAAGCTCATCCACTTTGTTCAGTACACTCCTAGCGTTAAAATAGACACGTCTCAAACCTTCAGCCTGAGCGCTCCCCTTCTCCATCACCTGTCTATCCTCCCTCTTACACAGTCAACAATCCCTCTCTATTTGCGAGCTAACCTCCTCGCTCCCAGTCACTTCATATGGATTCACTCCCCCCCAACCATTCTAGTTTAAAGTCTCCTCAGCAGCCTTAGCCAACCTTCCCGCCAGGATATTGATCCCCCTGGGATTCAAGTGCCACCCATCCTTTTTGTACAGGTCACACCTGCCCCTAAAGAGGTCCCAATGATCCAGGAGCACGAATGCCTGCCCCCTGCTCCAATCCCTCAGCCACGCATTCATCCTCCACCTCATTCCGTTCTTGCTCTGACTTTCTTGTGGCACAGGCAGCATTCCCGAGATTACTACCTTTGTGTTCCTCCTTCTCAACTGTCTACCCACATCTCTATATTCTCTTTTCATGATCCCTTCCCTTTTACTGCCTATATCAGCAGTACCAATATGTACCATGACCTCTGGCTCCTCTCCCTCCCACTTCAGGATTTCTGGGACGCAACCAGAAACACCCTGGAGGCAAACCACCAAGATTCCCATCTGCCTGCGCAAAATTGCCTGTCCGACCACCTCACTGTACAGTCCCCGATTAATTCTGTCTTCCTCCTCCTTTCCCAACCCTTATGAACTAATGGGCCGGTCTCTGTGCCGCAGGCATGGCCACTGCTGCTTCCACCAGTACTCAAACAGGAGTACTTATTGTGAAAGTGCACATCCACTGGGGTGCACCTGAGCTTTCCCCTTTCTGACTGTGAAAGGCGTTAGGGCACCACGGTAGCACAGTGGTTAGCACTGCTGCTTCACAGCTCCAAGAACCTGGATTCGATTCCTGACTCGGGTCACCGTCTGTGTGGAGTTTGCACACTCTCGTGTCTGCATGGGTTTCCTCTGGGTGCTCTGGCTTCCTACCACAGTCCAAAGATGTGCAGGTTAGGTTGATTGGCCATGGTAAAATTGCCCCTTAGTGTCCTGGGATAGAACACAGAACACTACAGCACAAACAAGCCCTTCGGCCCACTAGTTGCGCCAATCACTTCCACACCTAAGCCATAGACCTATCTATAAACCCCAATCCCATTAGATCCCATATACTCATCCAGAAGTCTTTTAAAAGACCCCAGCGAGTTCGCCTCCACCACCACCGACGGCAGCCGATTCCACTCACTCACCACCCTGAGTGAAAAACTTACCCCTAACGTCTCCTGTACTTGCTTCCCTGCACCTTAAATCTGTGTCCTCTCGTAGCGACCATTTCAGCCCTGGGAAATAGCCTCTGAGAATCCACCCTATCTATTCCTCTCAACATCTTATAAACCTCTATCAGGTCGCCTCTCAATCTTCGTCTCTGCAGGGAGAAGAGTCCCAGCTCCGTCAACCTATCTTCATAAGGCATGCCTCCCTATCCAGGCAGCATCCTTGTAAATCTCCTGTGCACCCTTTCAATAGCTTCCACGTCCTTCCTATATAGTGAGGTGATCAGAACTGCGCACAGTACTCCAAGTGGGGTCTGACAAGGGTCTTATAAAGTTGCAGCATTACCTCCCGACTCCTAAACTCAATCCCTTGATTAATGAGGGCCAGTACACCATATGCCTTCTTGACCACATCCTCCACCTGCGAGGCCGATTAGTCCTATGGACCCAGACCCCAAGATCCCTCTGCTCTTCAACACAGCTAAGACTCCTACCCTTGATATTGTATTCCTTCATCCCATTGGTCCTACCAAAATGGACCAGTCCACATTTATCTGTGTTGCAGTCCACATTTATCTGTGTTGAAGGGACGTGTAGGATTAGTGGGTAAATGTGTAGGGATATGGGGTAGGGCCTGGGTGGGATTGTGGTCACTGCAGACTTGATGGGCCGAAGGGCCTGCTTCCACACTGTAGGGTTCTATGATTCTGAAGTGACCCACTTGCCTTCAACCTGCAGCCCTGGTGTGACAACCTGCCTGTAACTCTTGTCTATCACCTCCTCATTTTCCCTTACCAGACAAAAAAAAAAGGTCCTCGAGTTACAGTTCGAGGTCCCTAAGGAACTGCCACTCAACGCACCCAGCACAGATATGGACGTCCAGGAGCCTCCAGGACCTCCCACATCTGACACTGGGAACAGCAAACTGGCCCCACACTCACAATTCCCCTTTTTTTGAAGAACGCAGGAAAAGTAATTAAGAATTAGGCCTTCCTTGCCTCACCCGTTTCAGCCTAAGCCCGAAGAGCCAAAGCTCTTTAGCTCTCACTCTGCTCCCTGCTCATTCCGCTACCCGCTATGGACGCTGCCCACTGTATAGTGCAGTCTCCCTTTTAAACCTAACACTATTAAAAAACCTTTCCCAGCTCACCCCGCAGCCCACTTCCACTTAACTTCTAAAGTCACTTTTTCAAAAACAGAAACCCCGCAAAAACAACTTAACAGTTAGTTGCTTATCTGCCGCAATTCGATCCTTCTGTCACCTTGCTCCAATAAGTTGAGGTCTTTCACGGGACTCCAACTATTATTGCAAATTTGTGCCCGACTTGGTGACAGTATTGAAACCACTGCATTGTTGTTGAAGGGAGCAGGTGTGGCAGTAGGAGCCAAAGTGTGAAGAGACTTGCCAGGCAAAGGTGGCATTGATGGAGTCCAGTGTCCTTGTCAACTTCAAATTACCTCTAAGTAGCCTGTGAGGCTACGCTTTATGGTACAGGAGCAGTGCTACCCCACGTGATGGCAAAATAAGACATGCCCATTGCATTCGGATCATTTTCTAAAGCTGAAGAGAACTATGCGCAAATAGAGAAGGAGGCACCAGGCATCATTTTTGGCGTTAGAGTTTCACCACTATTTGTATGACAGGGAATTTGTCTTACTGCAGACTGTTGCAAGTCCTCGCTCAAGTTCCATCTATAGCTACAGCCACCCATATGAAATCTGCTATCATCAGTCAGATCAACATGCAAATACTGATGTGTCATCCAGGCTGCCACAACTTGTCACAAAGAGGTCTGGATGAGTTTATTCATTCATGCACTTTTCATAAGATTTTAAAGGTACCAATTACAGCTGCTATGGTGAAACAAGCCAGAAGAAAGGATCCCATATGGAGTCAAATAGCTTACCTAGTCTGCAAGGGGAGGGCAAGCCAACAGGAGAATCCAGAACTGAGGCCATATTTATGCTGGCAGTGGGGATTGAGTGCAGGACAGTTGTTTGTTGTGGGACACAAGGGTCATCATTCCCCTTCCTTGAGGAGGAAAGTGCTGGCGCAACTGCAAAATGGGCACTCAGGGGTGGTGAGGATGAAAGAGGTTATGTTACCATTACGAAGAAAGCAGGCTCTTGCATGCCATGTTCCACGATAATCTGAAAGGTACCATCTATATTGCTTTACATGCATGGGAATGACCAAAGGGGTTTTGGGAGCATATCCACACAGACTTTGTGGGGCTAGGTGTTGCTGATGGCCATCGATGCACACATGCAGTGGTCGAAAATTGTATGTAGGAAAGGGATGACCATAGAATTGACCCTCGACAAGCTCAATGAGGTTTGCAAGGTTTGGATATCCAGACAATGTTGCAAGCACCAACAGACCACAGTTCGTATTGCAAGAATTTAAAGAGTACATGGAACTGTGTGGAATTAGCAACTGACCATGCTGTAAGATGGCTTCATCAAAACAACAATCGCCAGATGGAAATCCAAGGCTGGTTGCAGTTTCAAGAAAACAAATCGTCCCCTGACAGATTGATCATGTCAACGTAGGTTGGACGTATGGATGGGGAATGAAAGAATAGGCTGTGTCATATAAAGCTTGCGCCCTACTGCCCAGACATGAACAGATTAATGGAAATTGTTGTATAGCCTGTTAAACACATACACTCCTGGAACACCCTGCCTGGCAGTGCTGATGTTTGGGAGACAGTTACATACAATGTTTGATCTATTAAGGCCTGATAAGACAAGTGGTGGAGAGGAACCAGGAGGCACAGACGATCCATCGAGCTGAACTTGTCAAGCTGAGGGTATTTTGAGGGTGAGCTGGTATTTTCCAGAAAATACGCATCAGGGAGAACTGGCTTCCAGGCGCGACAATAATCTTATACAGTGAAAATGTGGGACGAGTTATCTTGACCTCAGCGTGTGGACCAACTGCTTGGCAGCCCCACTTCTTGAAGTGGGGACCCCGCCTACAAATTTGATGGCATTCAGATGAAACTGGGAGGGGCCAACATTGGCAACTGACCATGCTGTAAGGGTCACCAATGGTGGCTTCATCAAGATAGGAATCCAAGGCCAGTATCTGTTTCAAGGAAACAAATCCCACTAGGCTGTTGTCCCCTGACAGATTGGACATGTCAGAGGTTGGGCTTATGGGCGGGGAATGAAAGAACAGGCTGTGTTGTCTTGTAAATATACTGTGGGTTCTTCAAAGTATCTTGAAATTTTGTAAAAAAGTGTAAACGTAAATAGTTTAAAAATGCTGTTGCTGTTATGGGGGATTGTTGTTGGGGGTGGGGGAGTGTGTTGCATATGTTGTGGCAAAGCCCCTTTAAAGTGAACAGGTAGTGACCCTGAGTGTGGGGTGATTGGCAGGGGGACCGCCAATTGTTAATGGAGTGTGGAGCAAGTAAGACTGCAATCAAGATCTGTTACTTGAAACCTGCCTGTGGAGCAAGTTCTTGAAGATACTGCTCAGTACTAAAGAACTTAACATGTATTATGCGCCAACATCAATGCATCTTCCTTCAGTTAGGAGAGGCTTTGACTTCCAGAAGCAATTGCAAAAAAATTGATTTCTCGACATTAGCCTGCTCACAAAACGGACCAAGCCCCCAGGATTCCTGCTAGCCTCACAGAAACAAAAGGGAAATAATTACCTTTTACTTTATCAAGTATAACTTTTTGATTCAAAAGGTGCTTAATTTTGCGAAACATTGAAAATAGACACAGGTCATTCAACCCTTCGCACCTGCTCCACCATTCATTATCACGGCTGATCCTCTATCTCAACACCATACTCCAGTGCTGTCCTATACCTTCAGTATCTATAAATCTGTTTCCATCGTAAACATATTCAGTGATTTGACTTCCACAGCCTTCTGTGGTAGAGAGTTCTGCAGGTTCACTAGCCACCGAGTGAAAAAATTTCTCCTAATCCCAGTCCTAAAAGATCTACTCCCATATCCTGAGATTCTGACCTCCTTCTCCTAGCTTCATGCTTGCGTTCAATAACTGGTGTACCAGGACACTCAACTCTCTTTGTCCATCAACATTTCCCCAATCTATCACCATTTAAATAAAACTCTAGTATTCTGTTCTCTGTCCGAAGTGGATAACTTCACATTTATCCACGGTATACTGCATTTAAAACATACCCACCCACACAACTGGTCTAAATCATCTGGAAGCCTCTTAGCATCCTCTTCCCCATTCACAGTTTTGTGACTTGAGCAAACTTGAAAATGTTACTTTGGATCCTTCATCAAAATGATTGACGAATTTCATGAATAGCTGGGCTCAAGCACTGATCTTTGCGAGACCCCACTTGTCACTACCTACCACTGAGAAAAAGATCTATTTATTCCTATTTTTGGTTCCAATCTGTCAGCCAATTCTCAATCCATGCTAGTACATTAACCCAATCTCACGTGCTTTAATTTTGTACACTCGCTTCTTATGTGGGATTTTATCAACTGTTTTCTGAAAATCCAAGCGCACCACATCCATTGATTCCTTCTTGTCTATTCTACAAGTGACATTCCCAAAAGTCCAGTACTTTTGCCAAACATGTCAGAATCATTAAATCCCAGTACAGAAAAAGTGGCTATTCAGCCCAGAGTCTGCACCAGCTATCCAATAAGAGTGTCTTACCGAGATTCCACATTTTTACCCTGTTAATTCCCCTAACCTACACATCTAGGGACACCAAGGAACAATTTAGAATGGTCAATCAACATAACCTGCACATCTTTGGATTGTTGAAAGAAACGAGAGCACCCAGAGGAAACCCACATAGACCAGTTGAGAATGTGCAAAATTCCAAGGCTGGAACGGAACTCAAGTCCCAAGCACTATAAGACTGCAGTGTTAACTACTGTTGATTTTGTCTAACCCTACTGATGTTTGCTTAATGTGCTATTATCTTATCCCTTATAATAGACTCTAGCATTTTCCTGACCATTAATGTTAGGCTAACTGGCCCATTTCCTCCCTCCCTCCCTCTTTAAGCAGTGTGGTCACATTTGTCATCCTCCAATCTGCTGGGACTGTTCCACAATTTACAGAATTTTGGTACTTCCATGGCCACCTCCTTTAGTACAAAGTCTCACAACACCAGGTTAAAGTCCAACAGCTTTATTTGACAGCAAAAGCCACTAGCTTTCAGAGCTCTGCCCAAAAGGTGAGTGGGAGTTCTATTCACAAACAGGGCATAGAAAAACACAAGCTCAATTTACAAATAATGATTGGAATGCACGTCTTAACAGGTAATCAAGTCTTAAAAGGTACAGGCAATGAGAGTGGCGAGAGGGTTAAGCATAGGTTAAAAAGATCTGTATTGTCTCCCGAAAGGACAGTCAGTGAGATTTTGCAAGTCCAGGCAAATCGTCATGGGGGTTACAGATAGTATGACATGAACGCAAGATCCCAGTTGAGGCCGTCCTCATGACAAAATCAGGACGTCTGTCAACTTTTCTGCAAGACCATGCTTTCCACAATCTACACTAGCATCCTATGGTAAACAAGAATAGTTGATCAGTCAGCTGGCTCATGATTAAATGTAAATTGACTGGTCACATTTTGCTAGTGCGGTCATAAATGCAGAATTTCTCGAAAGGCCATTTATAGTTACTTATTGGAGAAGAATCAGGCTGCAGTGGATGAATCTCTGCCATGATGCAAATGCTCTAGATAACTACCTCGTTCTGGACTGAAAAGGCTTTCAGTCTGAAACTTTCCCAGTTTAATGCTATTAGAAGGATAATTGAAACATGGCTTCACATTAATAATTCTAGGTTCAATACTGATACTTCCCTTATACACTGAGCGATGCCGGATGGGTGGAGTACCCCCCCCCCAAGTGCATTAGGCATTTCAACTCTGGGAAAAAGATCTGCCAATCCTATCAATGCCTCAATTTTATTGAACATTGCCCCTCAGCATCTGCCACTCCACAGAAATCAACCCTAGTTTGTCCAGCTTCTCCATATAGCTCATCCTCTCTAATCTAGGCAGTATCCTAGTAAACCTCTTTTGCACCCTCTCCAAAGCCTCCACATCATTCCTGTGATGTGGCAAATAGAAACGAATATAATACCTGTCATTCGGCAGGTGGCAGTTGCTTTTCCGCCTCCATCTCACTGTTCCCTTCTTTAGGCTCTTGATGACATATCAACATTTCCCACAGTATGATTGATGTTTTGGCAACCAGAGAACCAATTTCAAATCTAATAGGTTGCTGGTAACTAAGTGCCTAATTTAAACTGATTGGGCAAAATTCAAACATTAAAATGCCTGAAACCTGTTACTAAGACAGTCCTGCTGTTTTACCGCTGACACAGGTTTATATCAGGTGACATGGTGTCAGTACAGGTCTGTGTACCGACACCATATGTACCTGAATTTTTTTTAAGTCTCCAAGTAAGAAAAAAAAACTACCTACGTTTTAAAAACAGAATTTTACAAACACCAACTTCGCAACAGCAGCCTAACCAAAGTTTCATAAAGCTGACTTGTGACTCAATGCCCCAATCACGTGTGGCCACATTCAGGGGGCCGTGGACTTGAACCCCAAGATCCCTCTGTACCTCAACGCTGTTCAGGGGGTTAACACTCATCTTCCACTGAATTCTAAATTGCACGTTAATCATTTAATAGAATTCACTGGGAAATTTAAAGAGAGGTTATAGGTGGCACCGGATATTGAGCAGAATTGTATGTGGAGTTAGATAAAAGAAATAAAGGTAGTTTATGAAGAAGCTGAACTTGTGTCTTTATTGAACTGCAACTGAGAGGCTCAAACAACCCTTAACACTTGATTTCCCAAAGTACAGCGCCTCTCACTTGCCCAGATTAAACTCCATCTACCACTTCTCCACCCATATCTGCAAACTGTCCATAAGCCGCTCTATCCTTTGACAACTTTTTACACTATCCACAACTCCAACTATCTGTGTCATCTGCAAGCTTACTAACCCATTCGTCTATGTTTTCACCCAAGTCATTTATATACATCACAAACAGCAAAAGTTCCAGTACGGATCCCTGCGGGAACACCACTAGTCATGGACCTCCAGCCAGAAAAACATTTTTTTGCCACTACTTACTGGCTTCTATGGGCAAGCCAATTCTGAATCCAAGTGGTCAAGTCACCATGGATCATGGATCCTATGCATCTTAATCTTCTAGATGAGCCTACCATGCATGAGGGAAAGTGGAAGTTAGGTTGCAAACAATTGTGAAAATTAAACTTCCATAATTATCAAAAAACTCAAGTAATGGAAAATTATTAGCAGCCTTCAGTAAGGCCAACATTTACATACTCAAGATAAGCGACTCAATCAAAAACCCTTAGTCTTGGGATGCGGTGTTTATAGAACAAGACAACAGGATAAAAACAAAGAACATGTTACCATGACAATTGCCAAATCGCAAGATAGGGGGATAAATTATGCTAATGTAGGATTGGCAGGAGACAGTTTTCTATTGGGCGAGAATGGGCAAAAGGCTATCCTATGATTGGTGGATACGTACGCAAATGAAAGATTAGAAAAATTGCTGTGCTCAACTATAACTGCTAAATTTTCTGTATTAAATCAACAGATCACACGGCAATACTTGGCTTGCCTCATGTTCTCACTTGTGCACAAGTTAACGGAGCTTGGAAATTGAGTACGCTGTGTTGAAGTGTTGTCCGTGACCAAAGCCTATGACAGGATCTTGTCAAAAGCCTTACTAAAATCCACATAGACAACATCCACTGCTCTACCCTCATCACCCTTAAAAGAAAAAAAAAATCAGGTTATTAAGACATGACCAGCCACACTCAAAGCCATGCTTTTCCAAACGCACATAAATCCCATCCCAAGAACCCTAATAAAACTTTTCAACCAATATGACTCACCAATCTATACTTTTCTAGATTAACCCCTTAGAACATAGAAAAACTACAGCACAAAACAGGCCCTTCAGCCCACAAGTTGCGCCAATCATATCGCTACCCATCATGTCTCTTTCTTGAACAGGAACAAGATTAGCTGCGCACCAGTCCTCCAGGGCCTCTCCAGTTGCTAGTGAAGATGCAAAGATATTTGCTAGCGCCTCAGCAATCTTCTCTCTTGCCCTCGCTCAATAACCTGAGGTAGATCCCATCGAGCTCTGGGGACTTATCCACATTAATGCTCTTCAAGAGACCCAGCACCACTTCTTTCTTGATCTCAAAGTGCCCTAGCATATCAGCATGCTCCATCCTCCACATCCTTCTCCTTGGTGAATATAGAAGCAAAGTACTCATTTAGGTTCTTGGCAGAGTATGTGGGCAAGATCAAGTTCCCTCCTTCATCCTATATGGGTAGGACTGAGAAATAAGTGGGAAATCACTTTGATAGGGTTGTACTATTGACTCCCAAAATAGTTGGCAGGAAATTGAGGAACAAGAAAGATAGATAGGGACTTGACCGCCTCTTGGGAAATAAGGAAAGGTAGGTGACAGAAGAAGTGTTAGTGGGGGATCACTTCAGGACCAGTGACCATAATTCTTATTAGTTTTAAGATAGCTATGGAGAATGATAGGTCTTTCTGACCCAAAAAAAAGTAAAATTTTAAATTGGTCAAGGCCAATTTTGAAGGTATCAGGCAAGAACTTTCAACAGTTAATTGAAGGAGTCTGTGGGAAGGCAAAAGGAGCATCTGAAAAGTGGTAGGCTTTCAAAAATGTGTTAACCACGGTTCAGGGTAAGCACATTCCTTTTAGGGTGAAGGGCAAGGCTGGTAGAAGTAGGGAACCCCGGATGACTTGTGATAGAGGCCCTGGTCAAAAAGAAGGTGGCACATGACATGTAGGCAGCTGGGATCAAATGGATCCCTTGAAGAGTTTAGCAGGTGTAGGAATAGAGTTGAGAGAAATCAGGAGGGCAAAAAGGGGACATGAGATTGTATTCTCCTTTGCCATATCTGCCAAAACAAAGAGCTTCTACAAATACATGTTGTTGTTCATCCATTGTCAAATCGATGGAGGACCTTGACACTGGTTTTGGTGTGTCCAAAGATGACTGATCAGGCCAATTCAGGCACAGAATGTTCTGGCACATATTGGACAGCCTTGTGCAGTCACCGTAGTTGTGCTGGTGGCTCTGGACTTGCGCAAGTCGCGCTTAAGTTGTGCTTCAGTTCACGTGAGCTTGAAAGCCTTTGTGGATGAGGCAGTGCCAGGTTGGGCGGTTTTGTGCCAGCATTTCCCAGGTGGTCGTCTCTATGTCAAGCAACTTCAGGGGAGGTCTTCAGCACATCTTTGTAACGTTTCTTCTACCCTCCACGTGAGTGTCTTCCAGCAGAGCTCCCCAAAAAAAGGAGCTGCTTGGGTATGTGCTCGTCTGACACGACCTGCCCACCAGGAGGGTAGTGAGTACCGCAACATGGTAGACCTTCAGTTTTGTTGCTGGGCTGATTCCTCAACGTTCCCATACACCGGAGCGCAGTCTACTGAAAGCAGAACTTGCCTTTGCTATTCTGCAGTTAAGTTCTGAATCAATACTCACTGCTTGGGAGGGTGCTGCCAAGATCAGTGAACTGGTCCACTGCCTGTAGTTTCTGCCCTTTGTGATCATGGATTCTATGTATGGTGCATGAGCAGCAGGCTGGTGCTTGACTTTGGTCTTTTTAATGTTGATGGTGAGTCCTAAGTTGTCACTAGCCGTGGAAAATTCGTCCATACCAACTTGCATCTCTGGCTTTGTGCCAGCATGTAGAGATGCCAGTGTTGGACTGCGGCAAACACAGTAAGAAGTCTCACAACACCAGGTTAGAGTCCAAGCAGTTTATTTGATAAGCTTGTGAGATTACTATCAAACAAATTGGTTAGGCTTTAACCTGGTGTTGGGACTTCTTTCTGAGCCGGCATACAGGGCGCAGTCAGTCATCGGCAAAGAGGAAGTATCTCAGAACAGTCTCCTTCACTTTAGTAATAGCTTGAAGTCTCCTCAGGTTGAAGAGCTTCCCATCCACTCTGTACTTGAGGCTGATTCCAGGGGGGCAGCAGCAGCCAAACTTTGACATGATCCTCCACAGGCCTTGTTGGCTTAGTGTCGAAGGCTTTCGTGAGGTCAACAAAAGGTTGTGTAGGGCTCGCAATTCTGCTCCTGACACTTCTCCTGAAGTTGGTGGGCAGCAAAAATCATGTCAGTAGTCCCACTCCATGCCTCCCAATGACTCCCTGCCAGATTGCTGAGTCACACCCTACTCTTGTATTGAAATCGCCAAAATCAGCATGTCGGTACTGCTCACTGCTGATACTAAGGCATCTAGTTCTTCATAGAACTTGTTTTTCATCTCGTCTGGGTTGTTCATTGTGGGGGCATAGGCACTGATCAGGGTGGCTTGACTTCTGTAGCAGAAACTGTAATGTCATAAGCCGGTCATTCACACCCTTGGGTAGACTATCAAGTTTCTGAACACGGTGACTCCTGACGGCAAATCCAACTCCAGCATCACGACACTCATCGCTGCCACGACCACTCCAGAAAAAAGTGTATCCACTTCCAGTTTTAGTCAACTGACCTACATTGGCAAGACGAGTTTCACTCAGGACTGCAATGTCAATGTTGTCTCTTGCAAGCTCTCTGGCATCTAAGGCTGTTCTCTCTGGTCTGTCTGCTGTAGGGTTGTCCAAAAGCGTACACACGTTCCAAGTGCCAATGGTGAGCAGTGTCACCTTGTGTTTTATTTTGTTTGTTCAACTACAAGATGGGATCCCCGCCAGCCGCAGTAAACTGGCCAGGATGTAGTGAAACAGGCACCTTTTCTAGCCCCTTCCTCATTCTACGGATGTGAGCAGTGCACTCCTGAAGAGGACTGTTCAGTTGCCCAGGTAGTCACCGAGTTCCACTGCTGCTTTGGTCAGTGGAAAATGACCATTAGACCGGAGCCACCTGCGTGCAGGTCCGTGACAACAGCTCCCTGTGTATCCGCACCTGCTGCTTTGCGGCTCACCCATTGCCACAGGACTTCAAGGGTTGAAGAGGACAATGATGATGATGATGATGGTGTCAAAACTAGCGTTTGATTTAAAGTGAGGGAGAGATATGCAGTGTCAGCCTCACTCTCTCTTCCCAATTCCCTTCTTGATCCAGTGGCAAGACAAGAGTCAAGACGGCTGGAGGTGGGTCTAGGCACAGTGGATGACCAGGGCATCTTCCATGTCTGGTCCTGCCCTTCGCGTTCCACGATGCTTGCAGAGACCGCCTTCTTGACCATTGGACCTTCCGCTGGTCTCATCCGCTCAATCTGCCAGACGCTATCTTCACATGCTGGGATAGACATCTCCCTATATCACCGAGGGTTGAGACCTGTCGGCTACCCTCGTCTGCTTTCGACAGCTTGTCAAGGCCGTTGCCTGGCGTGTGGCCACTATCGCATGCAAACAGCTACGGGGAGCCACAGGTGAGAGCTGAGTGCCAGGTGGGGACAAAGGATGGACAAACTGCCCTGAAAGGATGCAACATGTTTCCCTACCAAAGGTTAAACCCCTCCCTGACACCCCATACATGCCACAAATACATAAAGGGCAGAAGAATAACTAGGGAAAGAGTAGAACCTCTTAAGGATCATCTATCCTGAGGGTCATTTATATGCAGATCTACAAGAGATGAGCGAGATCCTAAATTAATATTTCTCATCAGTATTCACTGTTGAGAAAAGCATGACTGTTACAGAACTTGGGGAAATAAACAGTGATGTCTTGAACAGCGTACATATTACAGAGATGGTGGTGCTGGAAGTCTTAAAGTGCATCAAGCTAGATAAATCCCCAGGACCTGATGAAGTGTACCCAGGACATTGTGGGAGGCTAAGGATGAAATTGTGGATCCTCTAGCAGATATCTGAATCATCGATGGTCGCAGGTGAGGTGCCTGAGGATCAGACAGTGACACGTTATTCCTTTGTTTAAGAAGGGCTGCAGGGAAAAGCCTAGGAACTACAGGCCCGTGAGCCTTATATCTGTTGTGGATAAGATGTTGGAAGGTATTCTGAGACAGGATTTGCAAGCATTTAGAAAGGCAAGGACTGATTGGGGATAGTCAGCATTGGCTTTGAGAGTAGAAAATCATGTCTCATAAATTTGATTGAGCTTCTTGAAAGGGTAACTAAGAAAGTGGATGAGGGCTGTGCAGTTAGAACATAGAACATTACAGCGCAGTACAGGTCCTTCGGCCCTCGATGTTGCGCCGACCAGTGGAACCAATCTAATGACCCTCTAACCTGAACTATTCCAATGTTATCCATATGCCTATCCACTGACCATTTGAACGCCCTTAAAGTTGGCGAGTCCACAACTGCTGCAGGCAGGGCATTCCATGACCTTATTACCCTCTGAGTAAAGAACCTACCTCTGACATCCGTCCTACAATTACCACTCCTTAATTTAAAGCTATGTCCCCTTGTGTTAGCCATCACCATCCGAGGTAAAAGGCTCTCACTGTCCACCCTATCCAATGCTTTGATCATCTTGTATGCCTCAATCAGGTCATCTCGTAACCTTCTTCTCTCCAATGAAAATAACCTCAAGTCCCTCAGCCTTTCCTCATAAGACCTTCCCACCATACCAGTAAACCTCCTCTGCACCCTTTCCAATGCCTCCACATCTTTCTTATAATGCAGCGACCAGAACTGTACGCAATACTCCAATTGCGGCCGCACCAGAGTTTTGTACAGTTGTAACATGACCTCACGGCTCCGAAAATCAATCCCTCTACCAATAAAAGCTAACACACCATACGCCTTCTTAACAACCTGGGTGACAACTTTCAGGGAGTTATGCACATGTACCAAGATCTCTCTGCTCTGCACTACTAACAGTCCTTCCATTAGCCCTATATTCTGTACTCCTGTTACGCTTACCAAAGTGAATCACCTCACACTTTTCTGTATTAAACTCCATCTGCCACCTCTCGGCCCAGCTCTGCAGCTTATCTATGTCCCTCTGCAAACTGTAACATCCATCCTCACTGTTTACAACTCCTCCGACTTTGGTGTCGTCAGCAAATTTACTATCCCATCCTTCTACACCCTCACCTAGGTCATTTATAAGAATGACAAACAGCAGTGGCCCCAAAACAGATCCTTGAGGTACACCACTTGTAACTGAACTCCAGGTTGAATATTTCCCATCAACCACCACCCTCTGTCTTCTATCAGCTAGCCAGTTCCTGATCCAAACTGCTAAATCACCCTCAGTCCCATGCATCTGCATTTTCTGCATATCCCTAATCAATTTATTTCCCTCTAGATGATTATAAATCCTATCCCTTATAATTCTTTCCAAAACTTTGCCCACAACAGAAGTAAGGCTCACTGGTCTATAATTCCCAGGATGGTCTCTACTCCCCTTCTTGAACAAGGGGGCAACATCTGCTATCCTCCAGTCTTCCGGCACTATACCTAAAGCCATGTTGTCTATCTGGACTTTAGCAAGGCTTTTGACAAGATAACACAAGGTAGGTTGTTGCATAACATCAAATCTCACAGGATCCAGGATGAAGTAGCCAAATGGAAACAAAATTGGCTTGATGACAGAAGTCAGAGGGTGGCTATAGAAGGTCATTTTTCAAACTGGAGGCCTGTGACCAGCAGTATGCCTCAGGATTCAGTGCTAGGTCCACTGTTATTTGTCACTTATATAAAGTGTTTTGGATGAGAATTTAGGAAACGTGGTAAGTAAGTTTGCAGATGACACCAAGGTTGATGGCATAGTGGACATTGAAGAAGGTTATCTCGGATTGCAACAGGATCTTGATCAATTAGGCCAGGGGCTGATGGAGTTTAATTTAGATCAATGCAAGATGATGCACTTTGGTCCATCGAACCAAGGCAGGACTTAATTAATGGTTGGGCGCTGGGGAGAGTTCTAAAACAAAGATCTAGGGGTACAGATTCATAGCTCCTTGAAAGTGGAGTCACAGGTGGTGAAGACGACATCCGGCATGCTTGGTTTCATTGGTCAGAACATTGAATACAGGAGTTGGGACGTCTTGAAGACATTGGTAAGGCCACACTTGGAATACTGTGTACAGTTCTGGTCACCCTATTATTGAAAGGATATTATTAAACTAGGAAAAAAGGTGCAGATAAGAACTACCAGGATGCTACCAGTGACTTGACGGTTTGAGTTATAGAGGCTGGATTGACCGGGACTTTTTCTGGTTGAGGCGGACATGCTGGGATCATTTAAGACTTACCTAGATAGCCACGTGAACAGACTGGAAATAGAGGGATACAAACGAGTGATCTAGTTGGGTGCATGAGCAGCGCAGGCTTAGAGGACCAAAGGGCCTGTTCCTGTACTGTATTGATCTTTGTTCCTGCAGCGTAGGAGGCTGAGCAGTAATCTAATAATGGTCTATAAAATAATGAGGGGCACAGTCAATATTTTTTTCCCCCAAAGGCGGGGGAGCCTAAAACTGGAGCGCATTAGGTTTTAGGTGAGAGGGGGAAGATACAACAAAATCCAGAGGGGCAATTTTTTTCTGCACAAAGGACGATGAGAGTCTGGAACAAGCTGCCACAGATAGCAGTAGAGGCAAGTACAATTGTCCTTTAAAAAGCATTAGACAGTTACATGGGTAAGAAGCGTATAGAGCCAAATGAAGGCAATTGGGACTAGCTTAGGGGTTAAAAAAAAAGGGGCGGCATGGACAAGTTGGGGCAAAAGGCCTGTTTCCATGCTGTAAACCTGTATGACTTTATGATCATTTGAGTGGTCTTATCCTCTCCTTAGTTATCCTCTTGTATTTAATATAATGCCTTGGGATCCTCTTTAATCCTAATTGCAAAATTCAGTTCATGGTCCCTATTTGCTCTCCTATTTTCTTTATATTCCTCACAGGCAGTATCCGATTTTAGCTTCTTAAACACTACATGTGCTTCTTTTTTTTTTCCTTTTGACTAAATGCACAATCTCCCTTGTTATCCAAGAGTCAGTTACCTAACCATCCTTATCCTTCTTCCCTACTGCAAAATGCCTATCCTGAACTTTGATTAATAGGTTATAAAACATGTCAAACGTGGGCTTGCCTGATATCAGCTGCTCCTAATTAACTCTCCCTCACTCCTCCCTAATACAGTCACAATTTGCCCTCTACCAACTTAGTACCTTCTGTGTATCCAAAAGATACATCCACAAATTTTGAGGATGATTCGTTTTGCACACCGACTCTGCTTAATTATATTATGATTTTCTAAATGTCCTGCTTAATAATGATTTCCAATAATGATGTCTCAAATGCGGATGTATATGTATCTGACCTAGAGTTTCCTGCTTTCTGTCCATTTGTCCTTTTTTGACTAGAGGTGTTACATTTTCAGTTTTCTAATCTACTGTGGCCTTTATAGAAGCAAGGGAATTTTGGAAAATTATAACCAATGCATCCACCGTCTCTTGCAGCTTTTGTTTTAAGCCTCTGAGACACAAGTCATCAGGTCCACCGTATACTCCCAACTAACCTGAGAAAATGCAGGAAAAATATGATAGGGCAAAGTATTCGTGTTTGTACTTCAAATAATTGTCGGTTTTGATATATTCAATGTTTGGGGTGGTGAGGGTGCCATAAAATGAAAAGTGAAGGCATGCTTCACACACATCTCGATTAAAGCAGCAAAACATAATGTTAAATGAAATCCAGACAGCAAATCTGGATTTGTCGTCATTACTGACTTCTCGACAACGGTCTATTTTCGTTTTTCGGTATTGCAAACGTGATTAGAATTGCAAGCTTTAAAACAACAATCAACCTTCAGCCAAACGGGATTCGTGTTGAGGTACCGGCTTCCAGGCCCCAAGCCTTCCGCCAGTTTCCCGCTCCCGCTCGCTCCGTTCTGCTGTCCCCAGCATCAAGGTTGCACCGTCACGCCAACAACGGCCACAACACCCTCCCAAATCCAGTCGCTCACTCACCGTCGCACAGGCTTCCTCATTCTCCGTGGTCGCTGCTTTCACTAATCCGTCTCCC